>NC_140594.1:1112684697-1118376111 GCF_964204655.1 Triturus cristatus
CCGTCCTAAATGCGCCCTTTCCTTTAGACGATTTCTCCTTGGTCATCTGTTTCATCCAATGCATCTGGATCCCGCCCTCTCAGTGCTATTTTTTATTTCCCTTGTGTATTGCTCCTCTCTTCATGCTCTCCCGTCTCATGAACACCCTCCCGCCCCCATATGTACATCTGGAAGCCCTTCTGTGTGATCGCAACGTGCACTCCCTTATTATCATGCCCTCCTGCACATTTGAACTGTGCATGCTCACTCCTTGTGTCCTCATGCATTTTCTCCGTCCGTTTTGTTTTGCGTGCATGCTTCCTTCCTTGCACATGCTTCCCTGTTATCATCCTATATTCCCACGTGTATTCTCTTGTGCTCCCTCCTAGCATCTCTATCTGCACCCCCTGTTCTTCTCTCGCTGTTTTGTCATACTAAATTTCACCGCATCAACTTATTGACCCCCTCATGTGTATGCTGCTCAGTCCCAGCCAGCAACTAGCCCCCTTCCGACCACTGTTTACCTCTCCTGTCATCAAGCCTAATCACTGCAGCTCGCGCCCTGTTGTGACTATTTTGTAGCCTCCTTTGAACTCTTCAGTTTCTTGCACTTGTCCACCCGTTCCCACGTGCCACTCTAGATTCCGTGCTCTCTCGCCCAGAATGGCCTTACTAAATGTACTTATTTGTGGTACTTCACTGGAACTTGGGCTGCCCAAAAAATCATCGCTTCTGTCCCATTCTTGCTGCTGTTCCTACCTTTTCCATACCTATAACATAGCTAGACCAGTCGCCCCCGTATAGCCTTTTGCATGCGTGTTTTGTTAGTGAGCAGGGAGCAATCCTTTATTTTGTGTGTTGCGAGGTTGCTTCATCTCTCCGGACTAGCCTGGCATTTTCAGCCACTCCTCCCATACGTTGCCGGGCTTGCCTTACCCCCGGGCTCTGCTTCTCTACCCGTGTTTTCCTGGTTTGTGTTTAGGTGCAATTTTTTGCTGAACCATGCTTGAACCACCCTAAGCAACATACTGTTATTCTTTCTTATGCACTTGTTAATCCATTAGCAATACCATCTGGGTTTTACTTTTCCTCTAAACTGTATTGGTGGGCTCAACGTTTCCACAAATTAAATTATACATTTTAACTTTCTGAGAAGGCGAATCATTATTTTTTCTCTTCTCCTTTCTTTCATTGCTGCGAGAGTGATTAAGCTATTGACATTGTAAATAACAATGCCGTTTCTTTAACCCCTTCGCTGCTGCGGACATTCCGCTGCAGCGCTGGGGGGGGCAGGGGGGCAGCGCGGTGGGCCTGTGCTCATGACGGAGCCGCTCCGTCATGAGCCACAGTTGAGCTGTGCTCATGACGGAACGGTTCCGTCATGACTCCGCCCATTTGCGTTGTCGCCCCGCACAGGCGGGGAAACAGCGCCGCGCAGGCGGAGCGGCCGCCAACAGGATTGTCATGACGGAACCGTTCCGTCATGAGCACACGCCAACCGTGGCTCATGACGGAACGGTTCCGTCATGAGCGGGGAAGGGGTTAAATGTTTTAAAAACAAAAAACATAAACAAAAAATAATGTCATGAGCAATGCCAATAGCTCTAACTTTAACAATGCCGAGACCATTGCATTGTAAATGCTTGTTTTAATGGGGAGGAGCAGAAACTGGGGTTTAATGAAGAGGACTAAGAGAGAAGACAATGCTGGGGGGGAGGAACGGATATTCAAAGGAGGTTGGGGAGTGTTTAAAAAAGCTGGACGGGGACGGCTGGGTGAATCGACGGACGGGCTGCCGGAATGCAAGAAAAAGACATGCACTCACGTGCAGTGCAGAAATAAAAAGAAACAAGCATTGACAGAGCCACTAGGTCTTGCCTATGCAAGATTATTGGCTTTGTCAATATTTTAAGACAGAATACACTGCAGCGCCGGCTGCTGTGCAATTTGGCTAAAAGTTGAGAAAGAAACACGCGTTCGCACCCAGCCATAGTTGACTGCGTCGTATTGCTTTTTAGGTCTCGCCTGAGCCAGCACATGCGCTGCTCTGGCGAGACGTTTAGAAAGCGGGTTTTCAAAATGCTACCCAGATGCTTTTTCCGACCACCAGCTTGGTGTTACGCGCACAGCTGCCATATGGCTTTATCGCGTCAATCCGATCATGATCAATTTCGCGGCGCGCGTGTGCACACACAACTCCCGGACTTCTTTTCACGCACGCACCACTCACGTGCCTGTTTTTATTTGAGAAAACACACACACACTGACACACACACTGACACGCTCACACTGACACACACACACTGACACACACACACTGACACACACACACTGACACACACACACTGACACACACACACTGACACACACACACTGACACACACAGACACAGACACACACAGACACAGACACACACAGACACAGACACACACAGACACAGACACACACACACTGACACACACACACTGACACACACACTGACACACACACACAGACACACACACACAGACACACACACACAGACACACACACACAGACACACACAGACACACACACACACACACACACCTCCCGCTTCTCCCCCCACCACAGATCGCGTCTTGCGGCCGCTCGCGCGCGTGCGGCCAATGCTTGTTTATACACCCAATGCGTTGCGCTAATTATATACGCGGAGGTAAGTTATACAAGCGATCTTTACCCATTTTAGGGAGGGTGCATATATACTTCCGTTGCAGTCTCCAGTACTCTAAACAGCTTTAAGGCATTCGGGGTCAACAAATATAAACACATTTATCAAACTCTTGAGGCAAAGCCAGCCTTCTAATTAGAACAATGCAATCACCGAAAGGCAGCCCGTTCCAGCAGGTTTGTGAAGTCCAAAGGAAATGCGAGTGTACACATCAGGATGACGAAAGACAACCTTGTCTCCAGCTTACACATGGTTTCGTTCTTAAACAAACATTACCGGGTTGTTGTTTCACCATGTGTCAGCTGGAGACAAAGCTGCCTTTCGTGAAAAAGTACGTCATGCCACAGAATTCACTTTAGACGATGCAATATAAATTGAAATATGCACGCGCTCTATATATTTTGAAACACTAACCCGGTAATGTTTGTTTAAGTGGTTTCGTTCTTAAACAAACATTACTCAGTCTCAATAATTAACTAACAAAATATCTCACACTTAATAAATGACTCACTCTCTCTCTATCACTAACTACATAACTCATCTAATCTCTCTCACTACTTGACTATTCACCCACTATGTCTCACTTACTAATTCTCGCACTCGGCTGACTCACTAACTCTAACACTCTCTATCACAAACTAACTAAATCAACTACTCTCAATAACTAACTAACTATTCCAATCTCTCTCAATAACTAACTAGCTCTCATGCTCAGTTGGGATAAATAAATAACTCTCCCACTCACTATCACGGACTAACTTACCCACTCTCTCTCAATAACTAACTCTAGCACTCTCTATCGCTAACTAAATAACTCCCTAACTCTCACTAACCAACTCTCACTAACAATAACAAAATACGTCTCCAAAACTATCAATAACTCTAAGACACTATCTCAATGAATAATTCTCACACTATCACACTAGCTAACTCTACTTTTCTCTCTCACTAACGGAATCAGTCACTCATTCTCACTAAAAAACTATCAAAAACAAAGTCACACTCACAATATCACTAACACACTCAAAAAACAACTTCGCAAAAAAAAACATTCAAGCTGGCACTCTCTATCACAAACTAACTCTCAAACACTAACTCACTCGCTCACACTCACTAACTCTAACAATCTCTGAGTCACTAACTCACTCAATCAGTCACTAACAAACTATATTTAAAACAGTCTCTCTCAGTCAGTCGATCTAACTCAATGTCTCAAAATCACTCTCGCACACTTACTCTCTTACTCACTCACTCTAAAACACTATCTTACTCACTCTCTTATACTCACTATTACAAACTCACACTCACTAAATGCCACCTAATTGGGGCATTTCCCATATTTAAGGTTTTGTATTGTGCGCACTATGCCTCCCAGCAACACTATGTAAACAAGCATTGGCATAGCCAATAGGTCTCGCCTTTGGTACCTTATAAGTGTTTAGCCATGCAACAGTTGATGTTGTTGCACCAAGGGTATTGTGCTGCATAACTAAATACTTATAAGGTCCCAAAAGCGAGACATATTGGCTATGCCGATGCTTGTTTTTTTAAGCCATGTTGCACAGCAGCCAGCACTGCTGTGCAATGTTAAAAAAGAAAGGGAGAGGGGCAAGAGGGGATAGGATGAACAAAACAAAAGGCGTGCAGCAGAGTACCGGGCGAGGGCAGGTAAAATAATTAGTACCTCAATCGCTTCAGGAGCAGTGAATGGGCACTCATTAAGTTGAATCAATCGGAGCTTGATCAGTGCTCCACAGAAAGAAACAGAGGAGACCCTTGGCCTGCGCTGGCCAATTAGGAGGATGCAAATAAGAGTTGCAGTGAAGCTAACAAATGGTAAGGAATGGGCAGGCTCCAAGCCCTTTATTGTAAACAATAGCGTCTCGCAACCGAGGCTTGACCTAAAAGTAGTTCCCTTAATGTAAGCAGTAAAAGGATGGTAATAACAGTATGCTCCAGGGGAGGTAAAAAACACAAGAAGAGATGGAAAGCATAAAACAAGAGGCCGACAAATAAGATTGACAATAAATTCAACCAATGGTAATCAACAGGCTAATCGTACACCCTGTGTGCTTATCCATATTGTGCACAATAGTACTTGGAAAACTAAAAGCTGTCTGTAAGAGATATCTGAAAGGGTTTGGGGGTGCAGGCTGCCTGTTCAAGTTTGAAAGAAATAAAGACAAGTGAATCTTTTCATCTCTGCCAAGTGATGCAGCCTCCGGCGTGCCTGCAGCATGCCCCAGGCATGGTTCTTTCATAGCGTCCTGTCCGAGCCCAGCCCTGAGGCTGCATTATTCTCTTATACCACTCTGTGCAGCGGGCTCTGTGCAGCGGGGGAGGCACGAGGAAGCCTTAGTGCCCACCATTGGACGTGCCCTCCTCAGTACTTGAAACGGAAAAATGGAAGTGCAGGTACCATATAGCTACTTGCTTCTGAAAAGTGCCTGTACTCCGCAATTAAAAGTATTGCACGTCTGCTGAGAAGTGCAGGAACTCTCCCTCCCAAAACCAAAAAGTGCAGGGACTCAGTACCGGCCCATTTAAAGCACCTACACTCCCCAGGGGTGACAGCACCTGCCAACTCACATGGTGCCTCTGTGTGACACAGGATATCGGCTCTCATCACACGGTCACCGGTAAGGAGCTGATATTACAAGGTGGCAGGAAGAATGTGCTGAAAACCACTGTAAGGAGTGGTTTTCCAGCTGTTTTCTGAGGCTTTGAACAGGGTCCATTAAGGGGTGTAAAAACATCGTAGGCCATTAGCAAGAATTTTTGTGAGGGAGGGACTTGGGTTCAAAAGTGCCTTTTTGGTACTTCTCGGCAGGATGCCCCGCCCCCTCCTCACACGGTAAGATTTTTGTTCGGGTTGGCAGGTATGTGACAGGTGCAGTCCACACTCATCCTCAAGTCGCAGTATTCTGCTTTTGTTGCTATGCTGTAGGAGGCGGGGAGCACACGTGCTGTCGGCGGGCAGCCGGGGATGAGGGCGCCTATGCTGCGACGGCTGAAGGTACCAGCTCCTGCCTAGCCCCGCTGGATGCCCCCGGGAGAAAGCGGCAGGGAGACAAGTGTCACCAAAGGCTGGAACAACAACGAGGCAGGTGACCCCTGCCAGGAGGCCATCTCTGCGCCCTGGACCTCTGTCAGACACAGCTGCTGCCCTGCGAGGGGGCGACAGGCCAGGCCCCCGGGGGCCCAGCCGAGAACCACTAGGTCCCTCCCCAGACTCAGCCAGCTGGCAGCAGGCATCGACCAGATCAATATGTCTGCCTGCGTGTCTATTATTGTAACTTAAGTTCACAAACATTTACATTGTGAAACGTCACGGATTCAATGGAGAACCATTAACAAGATGAAATGGTGCCTCGCCGGTTCTTTGTCAGGGATCTCGGACAACTTAATAAATGGACTGTCTACTAATAAACTCCTGCCTTCTAATTAATTCAACGGAATAATGGCGCAGTTGTATTTGTAAAGAAGAAATAAAAGGCACTTCTGATATATTTTGTTTCAAATGCGGTTTGATTAAATTGAAGGTATGGGAAGGCTTGGTGAGGGAAGGTGTGGGTATACTTGGTGAGTGAGGGTGTGGAAAGGGCTGGTGAGTGGGGGGGTGGGAATGCCTGGTGAGTGAAGTGGTGGAAGGACTGGTGCGTGGGGTGGTGGAAGGACTGGTGCGTGGGGTGGTGGAAGGACTGGTGCGTGGGGTGGTGGAAGGCCTGGGGAGTGGGGTGTGTGGAAAGCCTGGTGAGTGGGGTGTGTGGAAGGACTGGTGAGTGGGGTGTGTGGAAGGACTGGTGAGTGGGGTGTGTGGAAGGACTGGTGATTGGGGTGTGTGGAAGGACTGGTGAGTGGGGGTGTTGAATGCCTGGTGAGTGAGGGTGTTCAAAGGGCTAGTAAGTGGGGCATGGGAATGCCTGGTGAGTGGGGGTGTGGGGGGATGTGGGAATGCCTGGTGACTGGGGGGATTGGAATGAGGGTGTGGGTGGGAATGCCCGGTGAGTGGGGGTGTGGGAATGCCGAATGCCTGGGGAGTTGGGGTGCAGGAATTTCTAGTGAGTGGGGGGTGTGGAAGGCCTTGTGAATTAAGGCGTGGAAATGTCTGGTTAGTGGGGGATGTGGGAAGGGCGGGTAAGTGAGGGGGTGGAAGCCTGATGAGTGAGGGTGTAAGAAGACCTGATGAGTGAGGGGGTAGGAAGACCTAGTGTGTGAGGGTGTGGAAAGGGCTGGTGTGTGAGGGTGTGGAAAGGGCTGGTGAGTGTGGGGTGTGGAAAGGGATGGTGAGTGTGGGGTGTGTGGAAGGCCTGGTGAGTCTGGGGTGTGTGGAAGGCCTGGTGAGTGTGTGGAAGACCAGGTGAGTGTGGGGTGTGGAAGGACTGGTGAATGTGGGGTATGGAAGGACTGGTGAGTGAGAGGTGTGGAAGACCGGGTGGGTGTGAGGTGTGGAAGACCGGGTGGGTGTGGGGTGTGGAAGGCCAGGTGGGTGTGGGGTGTGGAAGGCCAGGTGGGTGTGGGGTGTGGAAGGCCAGGTGGGTGTGGGGTGTGGAAGGCCAGGTGGGTGTGGGGTGTAGAAAACCAGGTGGGTGTGGAGTGTGGAAGGACTGGTGAGTGTGGTGTGTGGAAGGACTGGTGAGTGGGGAGTGTGGAAGGACTGGTGAGTGGGGTGGTGGAAGGACTGGTGAGTGGGGTGGTGGAAGGCCTGGTGAGTGGGGGGGTGCAGAAAGGACGGGTAAAGGCAATAAACAGCATTGTATACATTCGACAGCATCCTTGCAGATGTTAACACAAAGGGTCTTTTCATATGCCTGTAAGATACCTCCACTAGATAAACATTACTGCTGACATCTGGGCACTTGCATGTCACAATTTTTAATCAACCTCGGATGCATTCGAGGTGGATAAAAAAAAGAGTACTTTTATACTGGGTCAAAATAATTGTTTTTAATAGTGGTATGAACCGTTTTAACTGGTGGTGGTAGTAGTAGTAGAAGTCATATAAGTTTATTGTATTAATCAAAAGATTAGCGCCACAATAATTAAGACATCATTAATAATGGTTCACCAGGTGGGGATACACAAGTCCAGAAGCCCTAGAGACTCAGGCCATAGTGCGAAACAGTAGAGTGGGCACAGACCACATACCAATAAGAGGTGCAGAAAGGGGGGAGTAAAAGTAGGTTGAATACAAGCTGCTCCAATCAGAAATCCATGTCTAACATGATTACATTAGCCAATGTAAATATTTGCAACTGAGGCTTAATTCAGATGGACATAAAAATAAGCCAATCACATCATCTTTCTAGGAAGCAAGATGGATCCTTTCCATCTGAGAGAAGATATGCAGGTCTCCAGCCCCCGCTACTCACCCAGTAGGGACTACTAGCCTTGAAAGCAGTCACCCACAGCACACACATCCCTAAGCCCCTTCATCAGGCAGGGAGCAGCCAGCTTCAGGTGGCAGGCTCCATTGAGGGGCACCGACCACTGCCCGCGCTGTGCACACAGGGTGCCTACAGCCTGATGGCATCTGAGCCCCAGTGGCATCCCTGCACAGCTGCTGCTCAAGGCACATGCCCAGGCTCTCATTCAGAGTAGGAAGAAGGGGATCCCTACTGGCAGAATATCTAATTAGCTTTATTCTTATTAGTCCTGGCCAGCAGCCCTTGCATGAGTGGTCCAATATGTTCAGATGCTTTAGAAGTGATTAAGTAGCAAAGCATGTCCGGTGCCAGCGGGGAGCTCCATCCGCTCCACCAGACCCCTTTAAGTGCTGCACCATCATCTGGGACTGAGGCTGCTCTGCCCTCGCAGTGCAGAGACCACCACAGAGCTGGTCGCTAGGAGGAGACTGCACAGAGGCTGGGATGTTGCATCAGGCCTGCTCATTGGTAGATGGGTCTATCATTCTTATCAGAGACCAATGTCGAGATATCAATACCCCGCACATCTGGTTCCCATCTGGGTCTGGTGGCTTAGTTGACTAATGCATCCACAGTAGGGGGCCTGTGTTCGACCTTATGGTCACAGGCTAAAATCCTGGCGGGTCCACACAGCCTTTCATTCTTCGGAGGTCGATAAAATGAGTAACATTGAGTTGGGTAACAATAAACATCTGTTAATCAGCGTCAAGATACCCTTGAGTGAACGTGTGCTTTACAAATACATGTTATGCTATGCTATCATCAATCCAATGCTTTGGATTATACAACTATGGTCTAATTGAACAACGTCTTTATTTGAGAGCTCCAAGGTCTCACGGACTCAACATAATCTCCTATACAGATAACACTCAACTGATCCTCTCGCTCACCGACGGCCCCTCCAATGCCAAAACCAACTCCTGCAACACCATGACCAACGTAGCCAAATGGATGAGAGACAACTGCCTCCAACTCAACTCCGCCAAAACTGAAGTACTGGTCTTTAGGAAAAACACCTCCGCATGGGACCACAGCTGATGGCCAGCAGAACTCGAACCTACATGGTTATGTTATGTTATCATCAATCCAATGCTTTGGATTTATACAACTATAGTCTAATTGAACAGCGTCTTAATTTGAGAGCTCCAAGGTCCACTTATCCGGATCTTAAACGATAGCAGCAGCTGAAATTTACAGCACTAGAGAATGCTAAAAATGTGCACCAAGAACTAAACTCCTTAATAAAATAGTGAAGATATGGATTATTATTAGTAAGTTTAACATAATGTTTAGCCATCAAGGAATCAAGATACCAATAGCCCGTCCAAAAGGCCAAAGAACACACTGCCACTCCCAACAATGGGAGTGCTTTTCACTAGGCCTCAAACCAAAGCCAAATACAGTAACAGACCAGAAGGAAGGCCAGAGGTGGAAATCAGGGGAACTCAGAAAGGACAAGATCTATCCATGCCAGTGAGTATGCATCTGCAAATACCCGCCTGGGGAGAAGCTGGCAGACAGCATGTAGTGCAGATGGCAGGTCTCTGAATCCAAAGACAACCTTCAGCATGCCAAGCGTTGCGTGGCTTCAGCTACGGTTGCGGTATGCATCATACAGGGTTATTATGCCATATTCGATGCCAAGCGAAGCCTGAAACCACTGACCGACAGCAGCTTACAGCACAGAAAAAGAGAGACAAAATAAACAAGGAGGTGGTTAAAGTAAATTTCTGACACACAATACTGTTTGTTATGCTTCTTTCTTTATTTATTGAAGAACAAGGTATTCTTTCAAGATCTTAGTTCACAGGCTCCAAATTTAATGGCATGTGATGAACCAGCCCTGGCTGATTTGATTGGCGAGCACTAGGGTTCAGCTCGGCGGATTCGGTGTTTAGCGCGGTCTGAAAAAATGGTGCTAGTTTACGAGAAATACATGCAGATGTCTATCTAAGGAGAGGCCTGGCCCATGATGGGAACCTTGGGGAGGCGGTTGACCACCATGTCCCTGTATCTCTTGGACTTCTCTCAACATCCTCAAATCCTCCATCTCCTTTCTGTACACCCTCGCAACTGATTGCTGGTACACCCCAAAAGGGCGGCTCTTAGCTTGGAACCACAAATCTTTACAGTGTTTTACTCAGTGGTTAATTTGTGGAAAAAGAAAAATAAGTGACGGGGCTTTCATCAGGAGGCAGCTTGCACCAGCCCATTGCTCCTGTTACCGCTGCCTAAAACAGAATCAACTACTAACTGTGAAAGTTGGGCGAGGATGTGGTGTAATGGCCAGAGCTGCAGACTTCGAAGCTAGGGAAGCAGGTTTGATTGTCGCATGGGTTCAACATCCTGTGATTCTGGGCAAATCACTTAATTTTCCCGTAAATGAATGTGTCCTTAACTGGTGCTCATAAAAAGTGCCAGTGTTGATGATTGCGTGCTCGTGTTGAGCACCTGAAACCACCAACTCAAATTAAGCACTGGTTTTACAACACACTCTTGCTATTATGAAGCAGGATGAGCGGTAGACAAACAAGAAAAAATAAGGCATCAGGCCTTCTTCATCTATGCAGCTGGGATCTGGAATAACATAAGTCTGAAGGGAGTGTGCAGTTCCTGGCTGGGTGTGAGGGACCGGCAGGTCTTTCTTCGTGATGCCCTCACACACCCCGGGGGATATCATGCTTCATCATAGGGTGTTTGCCCCTCGTCAGGCTGGCGCTGCAATGCCTGCGGGCTCCCATAAACGGGGCTCTTTATCAGGGATCTTTTTGAAGAAGCCGTTAGGTGCGTGCGGGTGTGGGGGCTGGGTAGTGCGCTGGAGTGAGATAAAGTAAAATAGGTCTGGAGCAGTCCTATTTAGGTTAAGTTTTAATGGTTTAGGTTGCTCTAGACTGGTTGAAAACGGTGCGAGTGCCCCTATGTGGGAGTAATGTTCCTAAAGGGCTGTCAAGGTGAAGTTGGTCAACATGTTTCGTGCCCAGTTTGCCCCTAACGGGTCAGTTGGCACTTCATCAGGACCGGAGTAACTAAATGTGAATGGTGCATTACCGTCAGGTATTGAAAATCTATGAGTTAATTGCCAGATACGGTAGGAAGTACCCTAGTAGACTTGCACTGGGGAGTACTGTAGACCTGTGGGAGAAGGAGGGGGAAGGTACATTCAAGGAAATAAAACAAGTGAAAATAAAAACATTAGCCAGCAATGTGGCAACATTTTCATGTAGAAATACAAGGGCAAGTAGTACAATGGTAAATTGTCAAATGCACAACAGTCAATTTGGAAGCCAATAGGTTAGCCCAGACTTTTGTGCTAGGCTGTAATCAAGGAAGGAGCGAGGCCTCATGAAGGGAGGTGCAGCGTGTCTACATCAGGTGTGAGCGTGATAAAGAGTCAATTATCAACCAGGGTGGCCAGTGCGTATCGGTGTGGCAACTTGTAACAAACTTTTTATCAAATTAAGCATCAGCCAAAGTGGCCAGTGAGGTAACTCATGGACCAGGAAAGTGAGTGGCTGTAATGGTAAAGACATCGATACAATTAAGAGCAATATTGTGTGGATGAGCATGCTCGGATAAGGTCTAGAGAGAGCGGGGGCCCCAAGGGGGTAAGTGCCGCGTGTCTCTCGTAAAGCGCCTCTATTTTAAAAATACGGGGTCCATTGTTTACCAAACAAAAGTCCCCAGTGAGGCAGCCCATAGATAGGGAAAGTGCGTGGCAAAGGCGAAGACAAATGCAGCGTTTGGACACGGGCAATATTGCGATCCGAAATTGTTTCATGTTAAAGGATTGTTGGCATGCGGTCATAAAAACATGGAGGGAAAAAGCACAATGGCGTTAACACACAGAATTGAGATGATATTAGTGCAAGAATGGCGTGCGCGAAATTACCGAGCACAGTATGGTGTAAACCTGTGAGAGTGGTCGCCCCTCCTGCCAGCGGGGTTCAATAGTAATTACAAGGTGATAATTTAGACGAAAGCCGGTGTGGCGTGAGGTTAATTTGGAAAAAAATAAGAGCCAGAGCTGTCCTCAGGAGGCAGCTTGCACCAGCCCATTTCTCCTGTTAGCGCCGCCTAAAACAGAACCAACTACTAACCATGAAAGCTGGTAGAGGGTGTGTCAGAATGGCCAGGGCTGCCAACTTCGGAGCTGGGGCACCAGGTTTGAGTCTCAGTTCAACATCCTGCGATCTTGGGCACTTAATCTCCCCGTAAATAATTGTGTCCTTAACCAGTGCTCATGAAAAGCGCTGATGTTGAAGATTAAGTGCAGGTGTTGAGCAGGGGAAAACACCGGCTCAAATTAGGCACTGGCTTCTCACTTTACCAAGAACACATGCATACATGCATCGCAGATGCCATTTTGTTAGACCTTCTCTGGCTTGGTGTAAAATAGAAAAGCTTTTACTTTAAGTACAACAGGCGTCCAATAAAGATTTCTTTACATTAATTCATTTAAATGGAAGTCATTAACGTCATGGTTGTAGGGTCCTCCCCAGCTTGGGTACTCGTAAATAAATATGCCAGACACGGAGCCTACATCAGATTACATCGGACAGCTCCTTTCACTAGTCGACTTTCCCGAGGACCGCAGAGACGTCTTTTCTACTCTCACAGGAAGACTGTGTTGATTAATATTCACCGCCTTGAAAAAGCCCACGGCCAATGGGCCACTAGGGCGAAACACGTGTCGGCTTTTGTTTTTCTCTTCACAATTTGAAATTTTTGCGCTCCTTTGATAAAAAGATAAATAAAAACAACACAAATTATCTTCATTCGAGCAATGTCTCTGATATTGATTATCCACTGACGTGGACCAATTAAGAAGGCACTACCCTCCATCGTTTTCTTACTCATATGACAGCCTGGTTGTCAGAAAATCTGAAGCTCACATCCCCCATCCACCCCCCAATCTTACTGACCAAGCTACGCCCCTGATTGTAGCAGAGGCACAGACATGAACCCCAGCTGGGGGTGTCCTTGATCTGGTGCCCACAATAAGACAAGATCCGCTTCTCCTGTTCCATCTGCTGGGCTGTGAAAGGCCTCCCTTCATCCACAGCAGGTTCAGAGCAGAGTCCAGTTCCGCCAGTCAACACAGGCTCTGCCAAGGCAAACGGGCACGACCCGGCCAGGCACTGGCATCTCAGCGGGAGGGCCCCGCGGCGCGCCCCCTGCTGGCTCCAAGGATGAAGTGCGGCGGTGCTCGCCGTCTGACCCCTTGCAGGGCTCTTTTATTACACACTGTCAAGAATTCCTGTCATACAAGGGAAACACGCCCTTATGTAAACAGGAGAGCTGTTACATAACTCAAGGGAAACACGCCCTTATGTAAACAGGAGAGCTGTTACATAACTCAAGGGAAACACGCCCTTATGTAAACAGGAGAGCTGTTACATAACTCAAGGGAAACACGCCCTTATGTAAACAGGAGAGCTGTTACATAACTCAAGGAAAACACGCCCTATAAAGGGAGGAACCGGGAGGTACAAGGCGGTCGGATATTGTGTTTACACCGACGTACCTGCTTCGTGAAGAGCAGTGTTCCGGAGTGGTGCTCCAGTAAGGCAAGAACGGAGGTAGGTCGAGTCGTTACTCCCTGGGCCGTGTCTTGCCCCATCGTCACCTGTGAAGGACCCGGAAGCTCTACCGGTCAACCATTGAGCTTCGCTTTTTGACTCGGCTGAGTCCAAGCGCAGTGGCGCTTTTGCTGGTTGGAGTCGTAACTCCCAGCCCGACCAGAGACACAGGGACTGCCAGCTGTAACGCACACCAGGAGGTGTTTGCCGCGTTACAGACTCGGAAGTCCACAGGATCGATCGAGCGGCTGCTCTCGGTTCAGTCTTCTTGCTTGTGATTGGGGTATCGGTGACGCATCACCAGGAGGTGACTCCGCGTCCCGGTGCAGTCTGAGGAAGAGGTTGAGCGGCTGCTCCCTTCAGGTAGAGACCCCGGCTGGGTGTTTCCCTGACTCCTCGATTCTCCCCAACACTCTTCGTGCCCCTCACAGCCTACCGATTGGCATTGTCGGCCATTTCATTTCTGCCCTCTGTTGGCATACGCCGGGATCGGCGTATATGCAGAGGACGGTTAGGACCATCCGTGCTGTGGGCTGGTAACGTACTTAGCCTGGAGGATTCCAGTGACTATAACTTTTGTTTGTTCTTTGTATTTTATTTGCCTTCATTAAAAGAACTAACCCTTCACAAGTGGTTGCGTCCTCATTGTCGTGTCTGTTAAACGATCCTGAGACGTTCAGGGCGTTACACACACACAACCTCGCAGCCCGAAGCAGAAAGACTGGAAAAGCGAGACGGCATCAACACTTGGCAAGACCCACGGCGGGCAGACACTCCAGTTACCTGGCAAAGGAAAACTGTCCGAAACCGCAGCTCCTCCTGCGAGCTCGGACGTGCTGTTTACGAAGCACTAGAGCTAGACATGCAGGGCGAGAAAAGACAAGCAGCTAAAAATAGAGAGAGGAAACATCAGAAGGGCTCCAGCCTCTCCTACAGAGATGAACCTCCAATCGGATTTCCATTATTACTCGAATAAATGTGGTTTCGCTCCTGCCTGTTTGGGGCGCTATTTGTTTAACGGGAGAGGCCTGGCATTTCTAACAGAAATGTGGTAAAAATGCATAGGCAGCGCAGAGTATGGCCTGCCTGTAGGGTGAATAATGCAAACCAGAGTGGGCGATTGAGGGAGCTACCAGCCGCCTTTTACTGTTGCCTGCACAGGTTATGTTATGTTATGTTACAGGAATTTATAAAGCGCACGTATACCCGGGGGTGTCTTGGCGCTAGACATAACCGTGACACAATACTGCCTAGCCCCTAATGCTGGAAGAGCCAAGTTTTCAATTGTTTCCTAAAAATCGTCAGGGAACTGGCATTCCTGTGAGAAAAGGGAAGGGTGTTCCACAATTTAGACGCTCCGTAAAAGAAACTACGACCACCCCAGTGGGCTTTGAAGATTCTTGAAACAGCAAGTAATCGAGCTCCAGTGGACCGCAGCTGTCTGGTGGGACAGTACCAAGAAAAATGATCCTGCAAAAAAGACGGACCAATGCCATGCAAGGCCTTAAAAACAATGCACAAGGCTTTGAAATCGATGCGCTGGGGTACAGGAAGCCAGTGAAGATTGCGGATTTCATTGGAGACTGAATGATGTTTAGGGATATCCAGTATGAGACGAGCTGCTGAGTTCTGAATCATCTGTAGTTTGCGCAGATGTTGCTTCTGGGCATTCAGGAACAGACCATTGCAATAGTCCAGCCTGGATGAGATAAGGCAAGAGACTACTGTTCTCTTGGTGTGATTGGGGATGTAAGGAAAGATTTTCCTAATTTTTTTAATGAGGAAATGCGATGCCGACTCTACCGCATTTGTATGGTGATGGAGAGTGAGTTTAGCATCCATAAGCACACCCAGGTTCTTTGCCTTAACCACCGGAATGGGCGGGGAGCCCAACTCGACAGGCCACCACAGATCATTCCAGGGGGGCTGTATACTGCCGAAGATCAAGACTTCCGTTTTACTGGAGTTGAGCCTCAGGCAGTGTGCTGTCATCCACTTATTAATTGCATTCATGCAATTCCTGAACTGCGCGGCCGGAGATTGTTGGGATTTGGAGACTGCCACCACAATCTGGGTGTCATCAGCATAGGTGGTCAGGCTGAAACCAAATTCCCGAATAAGGGGCGCTAGTTCAGAGACATATATATTGAATAGTGTGGGGCTCAGTGAGCTACCCTGCGGGACACCACATGGAAGGGTGTAAGGATTGGAATTAAAACCATCCATGGATACGGTGGATCTTCGATCAGTGAGAAAGGAGGCTATAAGTGCTCGTGCTGAATCTCCTAATCCTAGCCTTTCCAAACAGATCTGCAGAAGGCGATGATCCACCGTATCAAACGCAGCAGAAAGATCGAGGAGCACCAAAGCTGCTGCACCTCCACCATCCATAACTGCCCTGATCTCCTCGGAGGCTTTGATCAATGCCAACTCCGTGCTATGATCCTTACGAAAGCCAAATTGGGTGTGATCCAATAGGCCATTGGCATTAATAAATAGGGACAATTGGTTGTTCATTATTTTGTCCACTATCTTTGCTGGCAGCGGCAGTCTGGCAATGGGCCGATAGTTGGTGGGGTTGGTCGCATCAAGAGTAGGTTTTTTTAGTAAAGGTAGAATGGATGTCTGTTTCCAGCTAATCGGGAAAACCCCGGAGGAGAACATCAGGTTAAAAATATCGGTGAGTTGAGGACTCACCGAGTGTGCCAGTTCTTGATAGACCCTCGGGGGGCAGGGGTCTAAAGGTGAGCCCGATTTAGCTTGAAGGACAAAGTTTCTCACTGTGTCTATCGAGATTGCAGAAAACACAAATGGTGGATGCTTGTTAGTGTTTGAGCAGTTTGGGCATAATAATGGGCTAGAATCAGAAACCTCCCTAAAAGCATTAAAAATGCCTAAAACCTTGGATTTAAAAACCTCGGCCACCTCGTTGCAGAATTCCTGGTTGACCCTCCTGCCTGAGTTAATGGGTGTCGAGAGCTTATTAATCACTGCAAACAGTTCTTTGGAGGAGTTGGCAGCAGACTCAATCTGAGAGGTGAAATATCTTTTTTTTTCAGATATAAGAAGTTTTTTATATTTTGATAGCGCTGTTTTGTATGCTAATTTCTGTGGCTCATCATAGTTTATCCGCCACCGTCGTTCTAAACGACGACAGTGCTGTTTTTCTAGACGGAGACAATCGGAAAACCAGGGGGCGGAAGGTGTAGACGTATTAGCTGAGAGAGTTCTTTGTGGGACTGAAGCATTCACTGCAACCTGTATCCAATTAGTGTAGCTATCCACGGCGAGGTCTACCTGATCCTGTGGGGAGGGATAGGAGGTTTCTAACAGAGCATTAAAGGACAGTAAGTCTACTTTGTTCCATGCTAGCCCAGCAGAAACAGAACGTTTACTGGCAACTGGTTTACTGGTTTACTGTGTGAGGGGGTGATGGCCCCACAGCGACCACCACTGCTGCCAGATCTTATGTAGTTTGTGTGGGTGCTACCCTTGTGCTATGGATCCACTTTAGAGTTTGCAGCCGTAAAAGATTTTGTTACATCACAAGGAAAACCTCTGGTTGACATTTCGGCACTGGCAGCCGTTCTGAAAATATTGCGCCCCTTTTGGCACGTTTCTTAGTTCGATGCATCAGAAGCAGGCCTGGTCGGAGTTTACGCAGAGTTTACGCAAGCGGAGGAGTTACATTGTGCCAGTCGTGCTGATTTTTTGTGCCGGGTGTTTGTTGCGCACTGTAAAATCAGCACGAACAGAATCACACGCAGCGCAAGAGGGCGCTGCTTCTTTCTGTCACTCAAGCAGATGTTCTACTCGCGCGGCAGCTTCCTCAACGTGAGCAGACGGTTTCTCAACGCGAGCGGTAGCGGCCATCTATGAATGCCCGCGTTGAGAAATCTCGCCTGGAGGTGGTCTAGAGTAAGATTTTCCTCGTTGGCGAGCGTGTGCGTGAAATAAAACTTCCCTCTGCTGAGTTTATCGGAACTCCGCATGCTACGCGGAGCTCAGAGCGGGAGAAACTCTGCAAATTCTGCGAGTGGAGCAGAATTTCACGCCCAGGCCTAATCAGAAGAGAAACAATCACCTACTGAAGTAACTCTTACACGTTTGGCCCTTAAGCCCATCTCGTTCACCAGGTATTGAAATAGCTCCATCTAGTGTTTGGTACCAGCAACTGTGCCAAATAAATGCACTCCGCTGCATCCATCACATCTAAATAGTCAGACAGCTAACACCAAACATTTCAAAGTCATTCTCACAGTATGGAAGTGTCTCAGCAGTGCCAGAGAAGTAAGGTGGAGGGTTGTACTACCGTGAACGAGGGTGACTACTTGTTTTTTAACTTACATCCTGTCCGCTTCATTCTAACTAATTGTCAAGCCTTGGATCAAACAACACAATGCATGACCAATAGTTTGTATTGATTAGGCAAATATGGTCTGTAACACTGTCGAACCAAGCAGCGTATCTGATGTGTAAAGAAGGTCCAGTAGTAACTGTGCTTGTTGAAACCAAATGAAAGTAAAATATTTGTAACGCAAACATATGCCAAGGCGTCGTGGCACTATAAACAATGCTGCCACTAAACTGGGGAAAAGACACACATAGGCTTAGGGGTATAGAGCTGTTAATACCAGCTCAATAGGCTGCTCAGCAGAGTAATTTGACGGGAACACCAGTTTTGACTGACTAGGCATGTAGGACTTCAAAAAAACAGACGAGAGTCTGACAGCGGGAGCACCATTTCGAAAGGGAGACCACACTGCAATAGTGTAGAAAATCAATTTTTCACATAATTCCTATCTTTATTCTACTAGATACTGCTGGCAATGGCGAAGGAGCGACGCCCCACTGCTTTTAAGCAGTGGGAAGAAGAAACCTAAAGTGATCATAACTTTGTGTTATCATTTTAGGCTGCTTCCTGCTGCTTTGCGGGCGGGTGAGTGGGAGAGGCTGCTCTGCTCTTGCAGCAGGGCATGGGAGGAGTGGTGCACACTCCTAAGTGTGCGATGACTGTTTGGTCGACCCTCTTGGGCCGCCCGCACCAGTCATGCGCACTTTCCCTGTTCTCCATGCAGACTGCACTACAGCCTGTGTGGAGAACAAGCCCAGGCTCCCTTTCCCTGGATGAGCGTCAAAACAGGACAATCAAAACCAATCACAACGCTGCATTGCAGCGTTGTGATTGGTTAGTGGGGCTCCAGAAGGCCACAGACCAGCTTCCATTGGCACAAACCAACAGAAGCCTACTATAAAGCCAGAGAGAGGAGAAAGGGGAGTAATATGTGGCAGAGAAGCTGATGCCGGGAAGCAACTACAGGAAGCCGAGGGCCCAAAGAGAAAGAGACATTGCAGGTCTGTTGTTGTGCCGGAATTAATGTAAATTCCCGACGCAGGGGTGGCCCATTTTACTGGTACTGTTGTGGTATTTTGAACGCTTCAAAAGACCACTCGCTTAACAGAGAGCTCAAAGTAAATCAGATCCTGTAGTAAAACTAGGGATGGGAAAAACAGAGTAGGGTCGCTCCCTCCCACCTCTGCGAGGAGCTGTATACAATGGTTGTACAGACACAGGATCACTTCTGCTGCCTGTGGTCTGCACGTCTGGCACAGAACGCCTTCACCAGAAGCAGGCAGAGGCACTCAGTGTGTGGCCTGCATACACACGTCTTATGAGGCTCCCACCAGACAGAACACAGCTGAACTATGTACACCAGAGGGAACAGGGACAGACCTACAGACTGCTGACCTGTAGGTGGGTTTGAGACCACCCCAACCTGTGTATTTTGCTCTACGAAAGGGTCAGTGTTGCGGGATCTCCTGGCAGCCCCCATGGCCATGACGGGGGACCTGACAGACTTCTTCTGAAGCAGACCAGTTGTAACTGTGACACTGGACTTGGAGCAGAATCTCTGTTGAATCTGGGAAGAGAGCGACAAAGCCAACTTACGCACACTGTGAGCTGACACTCATCCTGCCCCTCTGGCCTGAGGCAGCCGGGAGCTTGGAGTTGCGCTGCATTATGACAGAGCCAACTTACGCACACTGTGGGTGGACACTCATCCAGCCCCTCTGGCCTGAGGCAGCCAGGAGCTTGGAGTCGTGCTGCATTACTGGTAGTAGGAAGAAGCTTGCAGGGCCGAGCTATCACTGACTGTCCGTGCAAAATGGAGAAGCCAGGTGGACTGAAACTGGTACTTTGAAACAATATCCCTCTGCAGTTAGGCAGAGAAACAATTGCCCGAGTTCCATATGGGTAAATACAGTCACATGGAGTAAGCACAGATGCATAGCAACAGTATACATAGAGGTAAACTATAATCAGTCGTAGCTGTACGAGTTCCACCACTCAAATTACTTTCATATTTCACCATACTAATTCACCACTAATCCTTTATGGGTTTCCAGAGTAGCGTGCTACTCGCCAAAAAAAAAGCGCTTCAACCCTCAGGGGTAACAAGCGCTATATAAATACAAACCTTTTTTCCTCAGCTATCCTTCCGCTATCCTTCTGAATCCAAATAACTGACTAACCTATCCACCACTTAAATTACTTTCATATTTCACTATACTAATTCAACACCAATCCTTTATGGGACCCGGAGTAGCCTGCTACTCGCCGAAAAAGAGCTTTGACGCCTCGCGAGGGGTAGTAAGCGCTATATAAATGAAATTACAATACAATACAATATGGAGTAAATACAGTTACATTGAGTAAGACCAGATACATGGCAATGGTGTATATGATAGTTCTGAGGTAGTTACGGTAGGGTATGTCGACTTAGGAAACAGTGTGTGCACAAGCGAACAGTGTAGATGTAAAATGAGCAAGAAAGCATCTAAGCATAGAATAACAGAGGCATATAATACCACTGCAGACCAGTGAGAGAGCCAAGGAACATGTAGGCCTAGTACAACAGTGTAGACTAACAGTGAAGACATACCGACACAGGATGATAATATGGGCATACAGTACCAAGACCTGGCATAGAGGCGTTCAGGATTCCACATGGATGTCTTGGGGGGGGGGGGGGAGCAATGGGCTCAGACTGGGGGATTTTGGACAGATTGGGTGATTGCTAACCCTTAACACATTCTTGGGAGTCTGTCACTAGTCCACGCTACTCATGGATAGACGAAGATGTCTTAGATAACATGTTTGCCACATCAACTGTTTCAAAAAGTAGTGGGAGAGTTTGCCACAAGGGTGACTCGGCTTCCTATAAACTGGAAATGAATGGCCTGCGTAGCACGTGCAGCCCCCTCATAACACACTGTGGTAGGGTGACCTGCTGTGGTCTGAGCAAATGACCTGCTGGGTACTTCCGGGTCACCGGACATGACTGCAGCCTGGCCAAGAACATCCGAGCAGAGCACCAGAACCCAAGGAGCTCATGGCCTTCCCAGGCTACTGACCATGGAGCGGATGGGTCATCTGGACCCATCACGCAGGATAAACGGAGAGAAACTGTGGCGTGAAAAGCACAAAGGAGGAGCAGATGGTCAACCTCACACGTGTCCGAAGCTCTTGATTTGTCTTCATGTGACCCAGGTGCTTTTCACTTGCAGTTGAACGGTGCATTTGAAATGTAAACTGTTTGGACGTATTTAAACATTAAAAACTGGTTTGACAGATCCGAGTAGGCGCTCGCGACAGCAGACTCAAACCTTCACTTACGAGACCTTTCCTTTCGTGACCATGTTCAAAAGGGTATCTGACCCCGCTACCTCCATTTTCAATTTTCTTTTTTACATATATGTGACTGACCCCTGAGGCGACCACATTCCCTACCAGAGCCTTCTGTGAACCCCATAAGGCACCAAGCACAGTATCCGGAGAAAGGGTTTCCTACCATGGAAGTGACTCAAGCCTAACTCATAGCTCGCCATGGTCTAAGAAGATTTCCAACATGGCCACCACCACAAGGGCCCACCAGGTTGTGGAGATAAAAACTGTAGGACGGACAGCTGCTTCTCCTTGGAAGTTTTGCTAACAAAACCTCCAATTAACTGGAACACGATGTGTTTTTCCAGCCCTGGCTGCAGTTCAGACCTATTTTCTAGTTGGCTGCAGATTTCTTTTGGCATTCATCAAGACAAAAGAACATTCTCCTCTTGGGAGAGCTGAACACACTGCGCTACAGGATTAAAATGCGTGAAATGGCGTCGTCTCCGACCCAGAGGCTGGACAGGCATTGCAAGGTGGCACTCTGGGAGTCATTAACAGTAGGCCTAGGCTTGGGACCCATATGTCACTGTGACGTAGAGAAGAAAGCCTTCACTGTATCTTTAGGGGTGTGTCCATGAATACCTTACATATGGTTGGCTGTGTCCATATTTGTCGAGCTACATAATCTGGCTTGCACCGGCAATCATAAACCATAGCTAAAGATTATGTCAAAGCTGCCAGGAGGGGGACTGAATTTGTATTTCAGCTGCAGCCCACTGGCAGGAACAGAGGGGATGCCGGGCAGGTTGTATGTGATCTGTGGCACAGAGGTTGCATGTGGTTGCTAGGGACGACAAAGAAGAGTTACTCAGATTGAACCATAATTGCTTTTGTATCCAATGAATGCATGAGATAAAGAACTAAATGAGACAGAAGTGTGCTGTTAAAGTGTGTTTTTGAGATTTAAGTAGTCCCTCCTGCATTCCAATGAAAGCACTTCATTGGAGGCAGAAGGATACAACAGAGCAGCCAAGTCTCTAGCCAATGGATGAAGGGGTTCACCCAAGCAACCAATGGTCTGAAGGGGGGAGGTCCAAGAGCCTCTGTATACTGAACACAAGGGGCTGACTTCCCCAGACCTAACAAGCGTAGGCAAGGTAATCGGTCTTGGCTTTTAAAATCAAAGGGGCCCTACTTGGCTATTGTTTTTTGTCAATGCAGTTCCACATCAGCAGAAAAAAAACACAAAACTTCTTTACTGATGTCAGCGTTACAAAAACAAAAAAACAAAAAGCGTGGTGATGTGTATGTATGCATGCATCGTAACACAAGAAGACATTTGCACCATGACACTATGGGGGTGCAGGGGAATGATGTTATGTGCCTGCGCATATGGCATAACGCAGAAACCATTTAGTATTTTTTTTTTTTTTTACTGTTCCAAGATGGCCGATTCCCACCTTACAAACTGCAGTTCCAGGGCCCTCCCCAAAACAAACAAAATAAAATAAATAAATACCGAACGAGACACAGAGAAGAAACAAAAGATTGCAGGGGCGGGGATGTTACATTTTCTATTTAAAAAGTCAATAGCACAGAGCAACACAGAGAGTGGGTATGGGAATTTGAGGGGCACAGCAGCATACAAGGAAGAGCAAGAAAAAACATGCACTCCCATTGCTTCCAGAGAGTGATAGAAGGAAAAGAATAAAGTTGTTCATAAGTCATTCAATCAGAAAACACTAAAGAAGAAATGCTCCAGAGGCGGTACACAAAAAGAAGGAGGAAGAGAGCCACTGAATAAGAAGCAAGAAAATGAGATAGACAAGAAGGACATCCTCGTCCCCCCTCCCCCACACCCCATCCTTCAGTCTCACCACTTTTTGTATGTGGCTGCCGCCACTGATTATTTTTAGCCATGATGCACAGCAGCCACACTGCTATGCAGCATGGCTATAAATTACTGCCCAGGTCGGCAATGCCTATGCACACCATGAACATAGGGCAATGGTAGAGTCAGTAGTCTCAAAAGAGAGACCTATTGGCTTTGCCAATTCTTGTTAAATGTTTGCACAACTACCCTGTGATTCTGAGCAAATCAGTTAATCTTCCCAGGTGTGCAAAAGAACAAAATATATAATGTCACAAAAAATGCTATCACATATAGAAAGCAACTGCGCCCATGTACGTGTCTACGTTAAAAAATACATTTGGAAGCAGCTAACATCTGTTGCCACAATAGAAGCAGATGGCATCTGCTGTCACAAAAAAAAACATTCATTTCAAAGTACTAAAGGGCTTCTTTAAAGTGTGTGTGGCCTAGTAAAGCACAGCTCCAAATGGCAAGAGGTTCAACAAGGACAACAGAGAAAAATAAAAAGTAAAAGCAGTGCCTCAATCACAGCACGGTCAGTGGAAGGACAGCAATCAAGCTGAATCAATCAGTACTTGGTCCATGCTCCAGCCGAAAGCCGAGGAAGTGAAGCCAGCATGCGCTGGCCAATCAGAAGGCAGCTAATAAGAGTGACAACTAAGCCAGTGAATGCAACGCAACGGAATGGCCGACTGCAAACCCCTTGTTGTATACAATATCTCTTGCAAGCGTGACCGCAAGCAGCGCTTGCGCTGTCGCAGGAGACCTAATAATCACCTAAAGCTGTCTGGAGGTGAGACCGTAGACTGAGACTGAAGGTGAGATCGTAAAACGACAAACGGAAATACAGAACAAAGCAATTACCAGTGGCTCAGTTACTTAACATACTCTATCCATCATGTTTTTGTGTTTTTCTTGGGAGACTTGGAGTAAGCACGAGTCCCACTCTATACATCAATGAGGTCGTTTTTCCCTGTGGTCTCCAACGTACACACAAGGGTCACTCGGCCCTTGCACGGAGTCTGGAGTTCCCCTTGCATTGCCTTCTCGGGGCAGGAAGGGATTATACAAGAAGAACGTGAGTGGTAAGAGGTTTGCTCTAGGAGACAAGTGTGGCTATGGCCTTTCACTGCAAGGTTATGCAAGTGTCTGTCGCCTGAAACGAAAGTGTCTTGATACGTACTCGTACAACATGCTACTGAAGCGAAATCAGACGTTGCCTCTGTGTGATCTTGGGCGAACCACTCCCCGCCCGAACATGCCCTTCACCCACTTTAGCTTGAAAGCGCTCGGGTCTAGGAAACTCCACCCACGAGTCTGCAGTGACCACATATTTCACCAGGCCTCGACTGCCGTTCCTGGTGGCTGGGCCACTCCTGGCTCCGCCTCTCACCCCCTGCGGCCCTGACCACAAATCTACGTTCCTACGAGGCAGGGCGTCCTTTCCACGGCCTTCGCAAGCCGAAAGGAATGCCAGGCTGGCGGCTGCCTGGTTGGTTTATGAACAATGAAAGATCCCGCAGCAGGCAGTGCCCACTCGCCCCCCATCCTCCTCAGAGCGGGGTGCTGCTGGCAGAGGGCAGGCGTCCTGGTGATGAAATACTTTAAACAGATCTTGTGCACCCACCAGCGGGTCGCCAAGGCTGATGCAGCGATGGTGTGTGCAGTCCAGGGCCTGAGCTCCAGAATGGAGGCCTCTCAAGAGACAGCCCGCGCTCCAGGACTTTAAGTGGGATGAAAAAACAAGGTCTGGCCTTTGGGAACTTATAAGTGTTTAGCCAGAGATATTGACTTCAGTCAGTGAGAGAGTGAGACAGTCAGTCAGTGAGAGAGTGAGTCAGTGAGAGAGTGAGTCAGTGAGAGAGTGAGTCAGTGAGAGAGTGAGTCAGTGAGAGAGTGAGTCAGTGAGAGAGTGAGTCAGTGAGAGAGTGAGTCAGTGAGAGAGTGAGTCAGTGAGAGTGTCAGCCAGTCAGTGAGAGTGTCAGCCAGTCAGTGAAAGTGAGAGAGTCAGCCAGTCAGTGAGAGTGTCAGCCAGTCAGTGAGAGTGAGAGAGTCAGCCAGTCAGTGAGAGTGAGAGAGTCAGCCAGTCAGTGAGAGTGAGAGAGTCAGCCAGTCAGTGAGAGTGAGAGAGTCAGCCAGTCAGTGAGAGTGTTAGAGTCAGCCAGTCAGTGAGAGTGAGAGAGTCAGCCAGTCAGTGAGAGTGAGAGAGTCAGCCAGTCAGTGAGAGTGAGAGAGTCAGCCAGTCAGTGAGAGTGAAAGTCAGTGAGAGTGAAAGTCAGTGAGAGTGAAAGTCAGTGAGAGTGAAAGTCAGTGAGAGTGAAAGTCAGTGAGAGTGAAAGTCAGTGAGAGTGAAAGTCAGTGAGAGTGAAAGTCAGTGAGAGTGAAAGTCAGTGAGAGTGAAAGTCAGTGAGAGTGAAAGTCAGTGAGAGTGAAAGTCAGTGAGAGTGAAAGTCTGAGAGTGAAAGTCAGTGAGAGTGAAAGTCAGTGAGAGTGAAAGTCAGTGAGAGTGAAAGTCAGTGAGAGTGAAAGTCAGTGAGAGTGAAAGTCAGTGAGAGTGAAAGTCAGTGAGAGTGAAAGTCAGTGAGAGTGAAAGTCAGTGAGAGTGAAAGTCAGAGAGTTAGTGAGTCAGTGAGAGAGAGTTAGTGAGAGAGTGAGAGTCAGTGAGAGAGAGAGTCAGTGAGAGAGAGAGTCAGTGAGAGAGAGTCAGTGAGAGAGTCAGTTAGAGAGTCAGTTAGAGAGTCAGTTAGAGAGAGTGAGTCAGTCAGTGAGATAGTCAGTCAGTGAGAGTGAGTGGGAGAGTGTGTCAGTGAGAGTCTGTCAGTCAGAGAGAGTGAGTCTGTCAGTCAGTGAGAGTGTCTGTCAGTGAGTAAGCGTGTCAGTGAGTAAGCGTGTCAGTGAGTAAGCGTGTCAGTGAGTAAGCGTGTCAGTGAGTAAGCGTGTCAGTGAGTAAGCGTGTCAGTGAGTGAGTAAGCGTGTCAGTCAGTGAGTAAGCGTGTCAGTCAGTGAGTAAGCGTGTCAGTCAGTGAGTAAGCGTGTCAGTCAGTGAGTAAGCGTGTCAGTCAGTGAGTAAGCGTGTCAGTCAGTGAGTAAGCATGTCAGTCGGTGAGTAAGCGTGTCAGTCAGTGAGTAAGCGTGTCAGTCAGTGAGTAAGCGTGTCAGTCAGTGAGTCAGTGAGAGAGAGAGTGAGTCAATCAGTCAGTGAGAGTGAGTGGGAGAGTGTGTCAGTGAGTCTGTCAGTGAGAGTGAGTCTGTCAGTGAGAGTGAGTCTGTCAGTGAGAGTGAGTCTGTCAGTGAGGTGAGAGTGAGTCTGTCAGTGAGGTGAGAGTGAGTCTGTCAGTGAGAGTGAGTCTGTCAGTGAGAGTGAGTCTGTCAGTGAGATAGTCTGTCAGTGAGATAGTCTGTCAGTGAGATAGTCTGTCAGTGAGATAGTCTGTCAGTGAGATAGTCTGTCAGTGAGATAGTCTGTCAGTGAGATAGTCTGTCAGTGAGATAGTCTGTCAGTGAGATAGTCTGTCAGTGAGATAGTCTGTCAGTGAGATAGTCTGTCAGTGAGATAGTCTGTCAGTGAGATAGTCTGTCAGTGAGATAGTCTGTCAGTGAGATAGTCTGTCAGTGAGAGAGTGTCAGTCAGTGAGAGAGTGTCAGTCAGTGAGTAAGCGTGTCAGTCAGTGAGAGAGAGTGAGTCAGTCAGTGAGAGAGAGTGAGTCAGTCAGTGAGAGAGAGAGAGAGTGAGTCAGTCAGTCAGTCAGTGAGAGAGAGAGAGAGAGTGAGTCTGTCAGTCAGTGAGAGTGAGTCAGTCAGTGAGAGAGAGTGAGTGGGAGAGTCAGTCAGTGAGAGAGGGGGAGAGTCAGTGAGAGCGAGTCAGTGAGTGAGTGAGAGAGAGTGGGAGAGTCAGTGAGTGGGAGAGTCAGTCAGTGAGTGGGAGAGTCAGTGAGTGGGAGTGTCAGTGAGTGGGAGTGTCAGTGAGTGGGAGAGTGTCAGTGAGAGTGAGTCAGTCAGTGAGTGAGAGAGTGTGGGAGAGTCAGTCAGAGAATGAGAGAGAGTGGGAGAGTCTGACATACATGCTGTGTCACCTGTTATCCATATGCATCCACAGAAGTCGGACTGGGAAAAATTCTGTTAGGGGTGGGCCATGACAACTAGAGGGATGCTGAAAACGTTTCGGTGACTCCCAATTTCACCCCCACCCTTTCCAATCTCCCAGGAATGGCTTTGTTAACGAGTCTCTGCCGTTTGCCTAATTATATATTGTTTTAACACGATGAGAGGCATCCCAAAGTATATCTGATGGTGGAAAAAATGTGTACCGCCATCAGAGCCATTTTGGATCCGAAACAAAAACAAGGCGTCTTAATATGGCTCCGGACTCTAAATATTGAATTTACCAGAGCAGAAAAGGTCCGGCAGGAGCTATCATGCAGCAACAAGATACTGGTGTGAGCTAGCCCTCTACAGTGTGCCCAGAAAGGGCCAACATGGAGCAATCAAGCTGATAATACAACCACAACAAGATACTGATGCCAGCTAGCCCTCTACAGTGTGACCAGAACAGGGACTGCTAGGCGTTATCACACCAGCGTGGCCAGCTGTTACTAGCGTTCAGGATGACACGAGCTATGGGAGAAACTATCACACTGATAACACAACCAGAACAGAGGCTGTGAGGACCAAATCACTCCACCAATCAACCAGAGGTGGGGGCTTCAAGGAGCTATAGCATTAAAACACAACTAGAACTAGCAGCCACAAGGAGCTATAACACAATTATATCTAAAACATGGCGCTGTTAGGAGAGATCACACCGCAGTACTACCTGCAGCCTTTAAGGAGCTAGCATACAAAAAAGGCAACCAGACTAGGTCCGGTGATGATGTGATGAATTAACAGAAGACTAAGGACTGGAGGCTACTGGGAGCAAATGCACCTGCAAAATAAATCAAGCAGGGCAACCAGGCAAGGCGCAATCACAGCACACAAAAACAGGCATTTTAAAGATGAAATTGTTCTTGTATTGAACTAGACAACTTGGGGAGTGGGTTGGGAAATGTTTCTCTCCAATGAGGCTGCTGAAAACGTTTAAAAAGAATGCGCGTGTGTGAAAACGCGCTGAAAGTAAAACAAACAAATACAAGCATTGGCATAGCCAATAGGTCTCGCTTTTGGGACCTTATAAGTGTTTAGCCATGCAATAGTTGCATAACTAAACACTTATAAGGTCCCAAAAGCGAGACCTATTGGCTATGCCAATGCTTGTTTTAACTGCTGCAATCTATTCAAGCCTCAAGGAGAACATCAAAGCGGCCGTGAAAGTGATCGTGATCAAACATCAAAGCGGCCGCGCGAATGAAAGTAATCGCGGTAAAGCGCGACGCCCGCGCACATGCACTGTAGTTCTAGGCTGGCCTGGTAGCACTTTTTGGAGCCCTCTCAAAATGTCTCGCCAGACTAGCGCATGCGCTGGGTCAGGCGAGACATAAAAAAACAAGGAATGCGCGTGAGAGAGAGAGGGGGAGCAGGATGTGAGCCAGGAGTGGTGCATGCGCACGCTGCTCTTTTTCGAACCACATACTCGTGCTTGTGGCGTGCTCCTGCTCGTCGCTCCTGCTCGTTCCCGCAAGCTGTATGCCGCCACAAGCACGAGTATGTGCTTTGAAAAAGAGGAGAACGACGGCTAAAGGTCTCCTATGCAGCGTATGCGCGCTGCGTAGCGAGACCTAAAAAGTCGGCCGGGGGAGCATAGGAGCGGGGTAAAGGGAGGGGGGCATAGAAGCGGGGTAAGCGGTGACAATAGATCACGGGAGAAAGGGGGCAGGAAAGCCATCCAATCACCAGCAAGGCGCTGAACCTGTGCCAACTCTTAGTATCTATAACAAACTAGATGCAAAAGGTTGCCAGGCTGTAGCCAAGACCCACAACCTCCCCTGGAGGCGCCTCCATTCTACACGACAGTGGCAAAACAAACCATCAGAACAGCCAGTTCCCTCTGTGCCCACCACACCCAGGGCGGGAGGCATCCAGGGATGCCAGGAGGCCTACACCGCTCTGTTCCCTCTGCCCTAATGTATAGTCGGGGTGACAGGACTGTTTTAATTTCACAAACATTTATGCGAAATAAACCAATTCTGAAAACGTATAGGTTTTGCGACTCTCGGAGAGAGATACAATCATGCTGCATTGACCTGGAGCTGCCTCATATCACTCGAATTTCCAGAGGACCAATAAAAGATGTCAGGCTGAATAGAGACGAGAGCGCGCGCGTGCTCCTGCTCTTGAGGCCTGCTGGCATCTCTGTCAGAATTGGCGGGAGGAAGAGAATCTGACGGGAGTGCTGCTGGCAGGGACATAGGCTACCCAGTGCTTAATTTGAGCTGGTGGTTTCCAGTGCTCAACACCTGCACTTATGACAGCTGCCAAATGGTGGCGCTATGACGGGAGACCGTGCAGGTTGGCCAGTCGGCATCAACACAGGCCGCCCTGAGAAGTGGGCCTTCTAGCTGCAATGCAGGCCACCAGAGCCACACACAGAGTCACACAGGACACAAAAGAGCCATACAGGGAACCGGCACGGGGCCCTGCTGGCTGCAACACAGGCCACCAGGAAAGCATACAAGATGGTGCCCCGACACCAGCACCATAGGCCACCGCAGTCCGCAGGGACACCGATGAACGAGTCCCGGCTGGCAGGCACAGAGGCGACCAGAGCCATTCAGGGCAGCGTCCGGGGCACGGGACCCTGCTGGCTGCAATACAGGCCACTAGGGAGCCATACAAGATGGCGCCACAAACCGGGGGCTCAGACACCAGCAGCACAGGCCACAGCAGTCCACAGGGCCATACAAGACACCGATGAACGGGGACCGGCTGGTAGGCAGAGGCGACCAGAGGCATACAGAGCACCGTCCAGGGCACGAGGCCCTGCTGACTGCAATACAGGCCACCAGGGAGCCATACAAGATGGCGCCCCGAACCGGGGGCTCAGACACCAGCAGCACAGGCCACAGCAGTCCACAGGGCCATACAAGACACCGATGAACGGGGACCGGCTGGTAGGCACAGAGGCGACCAGAGGCATACAGGGCACCGTCCAGGGCACGGGGCCCTGCTCACTGCAATACAGGCCACCAGGGAACCATACAAGATGGTGCCCCGACACCAGCACCATAGGCCATCGCAGTCCGCAGGGACACCGATGAACGAGGCCCGGCTGGCAGGCACAGAGGCGACCAGAGCCATACAGGGCAGCGTCCAGGGCACGGGACCCTGCTGGCTGCAATACAGGCCACTAGGGAGCCATACAAGATGGTGCCCCAAACCGGAGGCTCAGACAACAGCAGCATAGGCCACAGCAGTCCACAGGGCCATACAAGAGACAAAGATGAACGAGGCCCGGCTGGTAGGCAGAGGCGACTAGAGGCATACAGGGCACCGTCCAGGGCACGGGGCCCTGCTGACTGCAATACAGGCCACCAGGGAACCATACAAGATGGTGCCCCGACACCAGCACCATAGGCCACCGCAGTCCGCAGGGACACCGATGAACGAGGCCCGGCTGGCAGGCACAGAGGCGGCCAGAGCCATACAGGGCACCGTCCAGGGCACGGGGCCCTGCTGGCTGCAATACAGGCCACCAGGGAGCCATACAAGATGGTGCCCCCACACCAGCACCATAGGCCACCGCAGTCCGCAGGGACACCGATGAACGAGGCCCGGCTGGCAGGCACAGAGGCGACCAGAGCCATACAGGGCAGCGTCCAGGGCACGGGACCCTGCTGGCTGCAATACAGGCCACCAGGGAACCAAACAAGATGGCGCCCCGAACCGGGGGCTCAGACACCAGCAGCACAGGCCACAGCAGTCCACAGGGCCATACAAGAGACACCGATGAACGGGGACCGGCTGGGAGGCAGAGGCGACCAGAGGCATACAAGGGAGCGCCCAGACTAGAATGGCAACCTGCCACCAGCACAGCCACAGAAGAGACCGCGCCTAGAGCAGGGGGCGCAGCTGGCAGCAACACAAGCCATCCTAGGGCCGAAGGGAAGATGGGGCCTGAGGGGGGCTCCGCTGGAAGCGGCACAGACCATTACAGTGCCACACCGGAGGCCACCCAGCTCAGATGGGCAAGCTGGCACCATCGCAGAGCCATGCAGGAGACTCAGCTGGCAGCTCTGGGGCAGAGGCATACGAGGTGGGCAGGGGGTTCTCTTGGCACCAGCTCAGGCTGCCCCACAGCCATGCCGAAGCCAATGTCAGAGGCTCGGCTGACAGCAGCGCCGCTCACCTCACGGCCGGAAAGGAAACAGTTCTCTGCAGGGGGCACAAATGGCGCGAACAGTCAGGAGGGAGCCCCCCTAGCGCAGGGGGCTCAGCTGGTATCACACACAGCATTGCTCGGAGTGAGATGCATGGCGTGAGATCCGTGTACACTGTAGCACCCACAGATGGCACTGTTTGCAGATCCAGAGTAGCGCCTGGATACCCTATCGGGCGATTCACCGCGCTTTATAAATCTTGACTGATGTCACAATACGTCTGACATAAATACCGAGTCCTAAATTTCGTCTAGAAAAATACCGCCCTGCTGAGCGAACAACAGAACATCCACCGGGATTTTTTTTGTAAATGATATTTCGAACACTATATTTATGTCAGGTAATATTTCGGACAACGATATCCTGACACACAACCCTCCTGAGCTAAGAGTGGCTCCTGCAATGTGAGGAGGCAGGGAGGGGCACAGCTCGCATACCCCTCTGGGTGAAGAGGGCAGGCCGTGGCAGGAACCGAGAGAAGGGGCACAGACCTAGTGGGAACTGCAGTGCAGTCAGAATCTGAGCCCGAGGGACGTCCGTGTCCCTGTGCACGGACGTACCAGCCAGCCTACCCCCCTGGCAGCCCATTTCTAAGATAAAACATTCACTTTGAATGGGTGCCGCATTCACCCACACGTGCCCAAGGAAGCCCTAGTGAGTAAAGCTCTCGGGGACACCGTGCTACCCTCCTCGGCACCCATGGAAATAACACAATCAATACAAACATTGTTAATTAAAAAACAATTAAAACACAACCAGAATCTTCACGAATGGCAGACAAAACGAATACAAAGAAATGATAAAATAATGCATAATAAAACCAGTAAATAACGCTACTAAAATAAATTCTAACAAAATGTAAACAATACAATGCATTAAAAAAACGTCGCAGGCTGTTGCATCGTTCGTTGCCTGTCCTTTTTCTTGTCTGCTCCAAAACCAATAGCTTTATAAATCTGCGAATCAATATGTAGCAACAGGCACCCGAACAGAACGTGGGGTGGACCCTGAACCTCTCTTTCACAATCTTATGTCCTAATCACATTCCTCGGTCACAGGTCCGGTTCTAGAGGGTTGCCCAGACCCTCCCAAGGTAGCCCCGTGGCCCACCCAAGGCCCATTCACAAGCAGAACACGTTTGTTTCTTGATGACACAATCGCACGTGCTGCAGCCTCGCCATCAAAGCCGAATTGTGTACTTTTCATGTATTTATGCCATTACCGTGGGCTATTTTAGGTGCCTGGGGGTAAGGGTACGTGTGAGGTCAGAGGGGATGCTGCTTTTACTGAGTTTGTGTAAACAGAATGGGAATCTGAGCCATATCGAGACTGTTCTCTGGTCACCGTAAGAGATGAAAACAGTTTTATGTCAGAAACAGTGTGAAGGGTATTGTCACTGCCGGAAAGGTAAGTAAAAATGCCCATATAATCCGGATATACATCTTAGTGTGTTTTGTTTAATGCTCTTTCTGCTGTAATGCTCGTCACCCCTTATGGCTGAGGTCACTGGAATTATGCAGCTGGGGAAAACCAAATCATGCTGCAGGGTTGACTAAATTAAGCGTCAAGAAAAGGCAAATTCCACAGTGTAATGGGGCACATTTTGGGATAAAATTACTTCATTAATGTTACATGTTAATTCGGTCTTGGCAAAGACTACACCTCGTTAGCACCAATTTAACACAAAACCGCAGCAATAGACAACTGAACAGTAACCAGTCAACCTTTGTGAAAGCTCTCCACTGCGCACCAACGTGTGTCACTGTGTTTTTAGTAACTTTTGATCCGTTAGAGCCAGAAACATTTTTTCTCTAAAACTCTGCAAATTATTCAGCAGATGATGAATTATGTGGTATATGCATAATTCGTTGAAATACGCTGCAGCCGCATAATCACATATTTCCAGTGACTCTGCTTATGGCACTGTAGTAAGCAAACAAACTCTGACCGTGGCAAGGTTTTGACTCTTCTTAACCCCTTCGCCGCGGCGCGAAATCCGCAGCGGCGCTGGGGTTTTTTTCGGTGAGCGCGGTGCCGCTGTGCTCATGACGGAACCACGCCGTCATGAGTCAAGGGCAAGCTGTGCTCATGACGGAGTGGTTCCGTCACGCCGCCGCCCACTTACGTTACAAGCCCGCACAGGCGGGGAAAAGGCGCCGCGTGGGCGGAGCGGCCGCCAACGTCGGCAGCATGACGGAACCACTCCGTCATGAGCACAGCGCGACCGTGGCTCATGACGGAGTGGTTCCGTCATGAGCAGGGAAGGGGTTAAGTAAAAGGACTTGTCAAGTTTCACTAATAGAACACAGATACAGAATGGGAAGGAGCAGTACGAGTGCTTATTATAAAAAGAAAAGCCTTGGCAACAATCCCATGGCAGCGTCGGCAACATGTGCTGCCGCTGTTCTGCCTACTCTCATTCTCCCGCGGTGCTCCCAGAAGGTGGAGCTCTCTAAAAGAAACAGAAGGAACTTGAAAGAACATACACCCTACTTTGGGGCACTGGGCACTGCGCGTTTCTTCTCTACCAACAAATTCTCTCATTTTAGCACATGAACAGACAGAAATGGATTACAGTCAGGGTCACTGGAATTATGAGATTCTGCAGCGGTTTCCTTGTAATTATGAATTTGTAACATTTGACACAAAATCCCCTTCTGCAGTATAATTTGCAGACTTTATCAAATACCTTCATAAACGGATCAAATGTTACTAAAGATGCAGTGATGTGTGCTGCACAGTGGAAGGCCCTTCACAAAGGTTTACTTGTCACTAATGAGGTGAAACCTTTTTCCACTTAGAATGAACATATGCGAAAAATGACAAAGTAATAAAGTAATACTATCTCATGTAACACTGAAAAATGCAGTCAACACGGTTGCATAATTTGCCCCCCCCTGTCCCCATAGAATAGGGCTCAAGTTTTAGTCGGCATCAGACAACATCTCTACGGCTCCCTGCTGGAGTCGAAGTGGGGATGGCGCCGGCAGTGTTGGGAGCGTCGGTTTCGGGAACGGCACAGGAGCAGGTCGACGGTGTTCAAAGGCACGCCAGAGAGAATGGGCTGCTCAAAAATGAGGCGCATGGCCTCATAAAACTCTTGAATTTGAGATGAGGTATAGCTCCCGAAAATGCAAGGGAAGCGTGGAGTCGGCCCAGGTGCTGGCTCAACTGCGGAGCCAGGCCTCGAGGGACGCTCTCTTGTCTTGTCAGCTGACAGACAAAGTGAAGTTGAGACAACACTTCATCTTGTTCTTTTGGTGGGACAGAGACTTACCCGGACGGCTCAACGACTTGGAGTACGACGATGACCTTGGACTCCACAACCACTCCCGGGATCTTCCTCACCGCCAGGACCTCGAGCATCGTGGCGTTGAACCAAGAGGAGCTTGAGAAATCGCTCTCTCAAGGCCTCTGCATGCAAGACGCGGCAGTTGGGACAGGCCTTCGGGTCATGCTCTTGCTCGAGTACCCAGAGGCAAACAAGGTACAGGCTTGTCACCGAACTCTGTGGGTGACAGGCGCTGCAGGGCTTGAAGCCGACCTTCTGTGATGACATTGCTGCCACGCCAGGAGGTAAGACCTCAAAAAAGACGTCAACATACCGTCAACAAAAGCTTAGTCAAAAAGTGACTATGGGGTAGGTCTTCCTGGATCTGCGCAGACAGGTGCGGAAAGAAAATAGCTGACGTCAGCGCGCCTAGGTGTTGCCTATATAGGCCCTGCGAACGTTACTTTGGGCACAATCGACACCACGCGGAGCCAAACGCTGATGTGCGGGTGTACTGCTCGCGCAAAATTTCTGGATCCAGCCTGATACCTGGGTATAATTCTAACAAGAGGACTCTGCGGCTAGAAGTCTCTATCAGATATAATACTGAGGGGAACCCTTCTGCGGCAGTCCGACAATGAAACTGTAATGCCTTCATCTACAAGAGGGTGCTAGGGCGAACTCAACGCTCCCCTCCATGGCACCCGCTTCCACCTGGTGCTTCTGGTGACGGGCCACTCCTGCCTAGTAAGGGCTGCCTTCAGCTATGCAAAAGAAACTAAGAGTGTAACGGGGAATTTCCATTCCATCTCCAGAAATATCATGTGAACGCACTCGCATAGCACCTCACTGACACTTCACTTGACAGTCCTCAAACCGCGTCACGCATTCCACCTCAAACCGCGTCACGCATTCCACCTCAAACCGCGTCACGCATTCCACCTCAACACACACCACTCTCAATGCTGCTCGCTCGCCAACAGCTGGCCTGTACTCACTGCGGCGCCCCACAAAAGTTCCACCCCCTCTTTCCTCATGCACCGGCAGGGCTCTCCCAGTGACTCCTTCAGCTTCCACCGCACCCACAGGCTGCCCGATAGACCCAGGGCTAGACGAGGATGGCATCGTCCTAAAATACAAGCACCTTCTGTAAGATGGTCAGCATTTGTAGATTTTATGGAGGTAAGTGTACTTTTCGTGGGTTAGCCGCAGCCACTACACTTTTTGTAGGTTGAATAATTAAGGGTAGAGATTCTAGCTGATGGCAGGAGGCTGTTAATGGGGGTTTGGGTTACAAAGGGTCAATAAGAGCAGATGGACTGTGAGGGCAGAGGGCCTCCTGGTGGTGGTGTGGGTTACACCAGAGGTTTGACAAGAGGAGCTTATTGTGTTGGGAAAGATAGCTCAGTGGGTTGGTCGTTCAACCTATCCTTCTAAGGTTCATAAACAGACCACGATGTGATTGGAATAATAGCGCCTACTATCGAAGCCTCAGCGTGCACATCCGGTGTCCGCACCTCCCTCCTTCTTCAGTGCAGGGAACAGGCAGAAACAAAGAGGGTGTATTAATTAAAAGCAAATCTTGCAGAACACTGGGATCCCGCAGGCCACTCCTGGTTTCCATGGAGACAGGATTCCCAGAGTCCGGGTGGGAAGGCCTGCGTTGCCATGGAGAGGAGCCAGGGCTGTTTAGGACCAAAGAGCCCGGGGCTGGGATGGGAAACCCTGACAGGCAGCAGCGGCACCTCTTCAATGATACCCAAGAAACACAGGCCGGGGCTTCTGCGGCAGAACAGGGCCACAAGCTCGGCCACAGGATGGTGCCGTGAGGCCTCTGGGCTGACCCTGCGCCATGATCCCACCAGAGGACTGGGGGAGAGGGAGGGGGCGGAGAGAGGGGGAAGGAGACCTGGCTGTGTGTTTGGGGTGGGGTGTGGGTCAGAGGTCAGTAGGATGTCACCCTGGAGGGGCCAGCAGCTGGCAGCGTGCGGGTGAAGGCAGCGACATGTTCCGAGGCCCCAGAAACATACCTGGGGGCAGGGGAAGGAGACAGGTGTGCCTCGGCACTAACAGAACGAGACATGGGGAAGGGGAGAGAGGAGGATGAAGGGGATAGAGAGAGAGATTGAGTGTGTGTGTGTGTGTGATGGGGGGGGGGGGGGGGGGGGGGGGTCAATCGCAGGCAGACCTGCTTTTTGCCGAGACTTCCTCAAAGAAAATTATGGGCAAGGCGGAGAGGTCGGCTCTGACACCCCCACAAAGCGGCCTGGTCTAAGACCCACAGAAGCAGACCTGTGGACGGGGACTGGGTCAGAGGAAACGTGGGCCTTGCTTTGCCCGGGCTTCGTAGAAATGACCTAGGGCTAGTGATGTAAGCAGGTCTGTTCTAGAGCTCGAGGTACCAGACCCAAGGCCAGTGGCAGGGCCCTACTCCACACAGACTTACATAAGCTAGAAGAGAGTCACAAGAAACCCTCTCTCACATAATTCATGTGTGAGGCCAACTCCAACTGATGGGATTAACAAAGCAGAGTACTCGGCAACAAAAAGTCAACAAAAAATATTTAGGTAAAAAGGCAGGGAAGTTTCTGATCGCTAACTTGAGGCAAAAATACATCCTAGTTAACGTGATAAACAGATCCTATATAAAGCTGAACTGACAGACGACTTGTCACTTCGACAGTACATTGAGTGAGTGGAAGGGTAGCTGCCTCTTTAATCTCATACCACCTGAGCTATTTTAATACATCTTTCTCTCCTCCGCTGTCTGAAGACTTCTCTGTCTAATCCTGGAAATCTGCCTGTATGAGCCACAATATTTACGCTCTTTCCCCTTCTTTTAAATGAGCGTAAATATTGTGGCTCATACAGGCAGATTTCATTATTGAAAGTGGATTTAAAATACACACAAAAAATAACCAATAGACAGCAACATCTTCTACAAGATGTAACACACCAAGGCCAGATGGGGTTAATTCTCAAGAGAAATGTGGGTGAAAATATCATAGCAAGCTCTACATCTGCTTGACAAATTGGCTCCCAAAACATCCAGTTCCTTTCACGTCCCTATTTGGGAACCCCTACTTCATTCCAGGATTAGACAGAGAAGTCTTCAGACAGCGGAGGAGAGAAAGATGTATTAAAATAGCTCAGGTGGTATGAGATTAAAGAGGCAGCTACCCGTCCACTCACTCAGCATGAAAAATTGCAGAAAAAGTATTGGAGGATACACAACCCGATCTCCCACACGTACAACCTTCTAGTAAAATGCTTGATTACTGGAAAAAGTAAGGTGCAGATCGGTTGCGGGAGGGAGTTTGGTGTGGAGCTCTATGAAGAACAATGGGACACCAACTTTAGCAACACCCATAAAGGAGTCACTCATGTCCAGCATAAGTAAGCAGCTAGTAAGATATGGCTCCAGTGGCACCTTACCCCACACAGGTTACACTCAGTAAAAGAAAGCACCTTGAATCTATGCTGAAGAGGGGGTAAACAGATATAACAGATGAAGCACATACTTTAGGACTGCCCAAAGGAGAAGGCTTTCTGAGAGGAAACTTGTTGTGTTGCTAGGTAACTAATGGTCGCGCATCTGCGTGGCTATGTGTTGCTGTGCAATCTCGTGGGTTGGAATGTTATGGGTTGAGTGTGTTTCTGGTTCCACTGCGTGGAGACCGGTATTGGGTTTGATGGAGATGGATGTATCCAGGGTTGCTCCTCAGCAATAAAGGATCTTTCTTACATCGTTGTATTGTCATCACTTCAATTGGCGACTGAGGTGCTGAGGAGCATCGAGCCCATGCGTGAAGGCGGATTTGGATCGTTTTGGGAGATTTCTCTGGTTTTAAGCAATATCGGGAGAGATCGATTTCAGGCTTAAGGAAGCTATCGTGTAACTTTTGTGAGTGACAGACCAATTGTCTTTGGGATCCTGCGAGCTACGAGCGGAAGCGGGTCTACAAGAAATTTTGGTGCAGTTCACATCTTGTATCGCATACCTGTGGGGCCGTTGAGAGATAGCATCTTTCGAGGAGGCTGGTAACCTTGGATGCAAGCGCGATCTCGGATCTCCGGCAGATGCCGACGCCCTCTTCGTTCTTCTTTCCTGATTGGGTGATCGCGGGAATGCGTCATCACAGGGACGCATAGCTCGTCAAGTGCGGGTGTCTTCGTGCTCACTGCAACGTCATCACGCTGCGTGCCCTCCCCTTGCGGCCATCTTGGTGTTTGTGGTTGCTTGGTTACCAAGGACCGGAGCCGGGAAAGCAACAGATTCGTACGCCAGAGTGAATCGGAGGCAGATTGCATCGTTTTTCATCGCCTTTCTCAATAAAGGGATCATTTTCAGCGCAGCGTGTACCTTTTTGAAGGTATTTTTAAAGTTTATTGTTTTTGGTTCCTGAGAGTGTCGTGACTGTGACTTTTCTTCGGGTTATCTATCAAATATTGGATTTCGTTAAAGGTCGTTTCCATCATGTCTACAGAGGGAGCAAGTGCTTCGCAGCCAAATAATGCTAATTTTAGCATTTCTTCTCCTCAACCATTTTGGGCCACAGGAACTGAGCCTTCCCTCAAGTGGGCTGAATGGAAGGTGTATTTTGTCAAATATATTGAGGCAGTGGATGAGGCAAAGTAAATGTCAGCGGAACAGAAGAAAAGACTACTTTTGTATGCTCTGGGGGCTATGGGTATCAAGACTTTTCACCAATTAACTAGTAGCATTACTTCGGGGTATTTTAATGTTTTTGAAATTGCTTTATTACAGTTAGACAATTATTTTAAACCCAAAGTATGTATAGGAGTTACCAGGTACAAATTTTTCCAGAGGAAACAGTCAAGTTCGGAAACCATTGATAACTACGTGTCTGATCTAAAATGGTTGGCTCTTGATTGCAAATTTGGAATTTTGCACGACGATCTGATTAGAGATCAGGTCGTTATGCATACTGCCAACTCTGCAATCCAGGATAGATTATGGGTGAATGGCGATGCCCCACTAGATGACATATTAGCTATTGTACAAAAGTATGTAAAAGAAGGAATTATAAAGTAAGATGTGTTACGGATGGAGATAGTACGGCTGAACCAAGCCCTGATACGGGTGACATGATTGTGAATGCTGAGTTGAATAACTGCTTTAGGAGCAATTTGATGTTAAACATTAATGACATCGCTTGTACCAACAAACCGGTTTGTAGTATGACAATAGGAGGAGTGAAAATTGATATTATAGCGGACTCGGGGTCACCCTACACTATAATTGAGGAAAAGTTATGGAAGAGCAAATTCATTAACATGGTTGGGGAACAATTATTCGAGCCAGATATCCACCCTGAAGGTTATGGTGGGGAAAAAATTGACCTGATTGGTTTCAGGTGGTTTGTTTTTGAATTTAAGAATAGATCTTGTCGTGCCAAATTGTATGTAGCCAAAAACGGTCCTCCGGTTTTGGGATGGTTGGATCAGAAGCTTTTGCATATTATTCTTGACCCTAACAGCAAGGAACAAGTGTTAATTCTGGATGAGGGTTCTTCATTAGGTGAAAAAATGATCAAACAGTTTCCGTCTGTTTTCAGCGGGAAATTAGGTAAATTACTTGGTTTTGAACATTGTATCCACTTGAAAGAAGACGCAGTCCCTAAGGTTCACCGTTGTCGCAATGTGCCCTTATTGGTTAAAGATGAAGTATCCAAGGAATTAGAGAAACTGGTGGCAGCAGGGGTTATTGAACCAATAGAGGCATCAGAGTGGATTTCTCCTGTTGTGATTGTTAAACGTGCTAATGGGAAAATTCGGCTCTGTGAGGACCTTCGCCATCTCAACAATAACATTGTTATTGATAGGTTCCCATTACCTAAGATTAATGAAATGGTGAGTTGCAAAATGGTTTTCAACAGTGGACCTATCTTCTGCCTATCACCAAATTTCCCTATCTCATGATTCAAAACACCTCACATCCTTTATAACCCCTTTTGGGTGTTTTCAGTTTACCCGCATGCCGTTTGGTCTGGCGTCAGCTGGTGCAGTTTTCCAAAGGTTATTGTTCCATTTGTTTAAAAAGGAATCTGGTGTAACTTTTTTCCAGGACGATATCTTGATTTATGAGGAAACCAAAGAGGAACATGATGCTAGGCTCATGAAGGTGCTAAAAATTTTGGAAGGTAAAGGCCTCACTATCGAATTCACTAAGTGTAAATTCGCTTGTGAGAGTGTAACGTATTTGGGACACGTTATTGATTGTAACGGTGTTAGGCCAAAGGCATCCCTAGTGTCGGCTATCGAAGAGGCAGCGACCCCTTGCAGTAAAGACGATACTAGATCTTTTTTAGGCATGGCGGAATTTTGCGTAAAATATGTTCCGAATTTTGCTGACAAGTGTTTTAATATTCGGCAACTTCTGAAGAAAAATGTGAACTTCACTTGGTCTGCGGAATGTGATAAGGATTTTAAGGATATTAAAACTTCAATTGCAAATGCGTCCTGCCTCAGTAGTTTTGATCCCTCTGCAGAGAGTGTTGTAACTACGGACGCAAGCAATAAGGGTTTGGGTGCAGTATTATCCCAGTATGCTGGCAATGGCAAGGAAAATATCATTGCATTTGCGTCTAGGTCCCTTTCCCCATGTGAAGAAAAGTACCCAATAATTGAGAGGGAGGCATTGGCATGTGCATGGGGCCTAGATCATTTTAAATCATTCATTTGGGGAAAGGCGTGCACTCTTAGGTCTGACCACAAACCTTTAGTTAAAATTTTGTCATCTGAGGGGTCACCTAATATATCGTCTAGATTGTCTAGAATTTCGATGCGGATGCAGAATTTTACGTATAAAATGGTCTATACCCCTGGCAGGGATCATTTGGTAGCTGATTTTTTTATCTAGGATGCCAGTTAGTTTGGAAAAATGTGAGGATGAGGTATGGAATGATTTCCAAGTGGCTTTAATTCATAGCCAGGGTCGCTCTGCTATTGATAGCGAGGAATGGAATTCTGAGTTCATTAAGGATGAGACATTATCCAAAGTAGTATCTTTTTCTTTGAATGGTTGGCCACGTAAGGATAGTATTCCCAACATGTTGAAGCCTTTTTGGGAGATTAGATCGGAACTAACTTTTTGTGATGGGCTGTTACTAAGAGGTGAAAAAGTAGTTCCTCCTGAGAATTTACGTTCGGCTATTGTGGAATTGTGCCATGAGGGTCATTCGGGCATTTCCAGAACCAAGTCTGTGATTAAAAAGTTATTTTGGTGGCCTGGTCTGGATATTGAAACGGAGAGAGTGGTTAGGAATTGTACTACATGTGGGAATGCGGACAAGTCCCTTAAGACATTTAGAACACCCATGTCTGAGACTATTGTGGCAAGGGAGCCATGAGATACTGTGGCTATTGATATTTTGGGACCCGTTAAAGATCAGGATGGTGAGTCTCAGAAGTATATCCTGGTGCTTATGGATCTTTTTTCTCGCTGGCCAGTGGTAAAAATTGTGGATAAGGCAGATACGGTTGCGGTCCTTGAATTCTTGGATGAGGTTTTTTCTTCTGAGGGTATTCCATCGTCCTTAATTAGTGACAATGGTGTCCAATTTGTTTCCAATATGGCTAAGGAGTATTTTGCAAAACTGGGTGTAAAGCATAGGACTACTTCGTTGTATAACCCTAGCAGGAATGGTATGGTTGAGCGATTCAACCGTGTGTTAAAAGGGATAATTCAAATTGCGTCTAGTAATGCACATGATTGGATCTCACAGGTAGGGAAGACTGTCTGGGCTTATCGGGTGACTGCTACTGAAGTAACGGGGTTACCTCCATTTGTCATAATGCGGGGACGTAAGCCTCGTTCAAAATTTAATCCCAGTTGGTTATTTCCATCAGGAGTGATAAACTGGTCAAAGGAACAGAATGCAACGTATTCAGAAAAAGAATAGTGACTATTATAATAGTAAGCATTCCACCAAGCCTGTTGGAATTGAAGTGGGAGATTGGGTCAGAGTGAAAAAACCAGGGTTTGTTTGCAAGGGTGAGAGCGCTTTCTTTGATGCCGAGGAGGTAGTTGAGGTGCTCCACAATGCTGTGAAACTCAAAAATGGTGAGGTTTGGAATTTAAAGAGGGTTGCTATGGACCATCAAGGGAAATCTGGTAAGAACTTGGGGGAAATTCCTAACAGATCTGACTGGTTGGAAGATTAATTTAATGCGTCATCTCCTCCTTCCTCTGAGTTCTATGATGGTATTAATGTACAGCGGCCTATTGCTGTCCAGGAGGGGGATGGGGTGGTCTCAGGAGTACCAGAGGGACATGGTCCCAGTTCTGGGGAGAACATGCCGCCTGCTGATCCTCCTGTTAATAATCAGAGAGCTTCACGTTCAAGGAAGGCTCCGATCTGGCTTAGGGATTATGTGGTTAACAGTGAGTGAGGAATTCACGATGTTTAATATTTTGTGTTGAACATATTAATTAATTATTGTGTTGTATAAGGAAGGGGGAAGTGTTGTGTTGCTAGGTAACTAATGGTCGCGCATCTGCGTGGCTATGTGTTGCTGTGCAATCTCGTGGGTTGGAATGTTATGGGTTGAGTGTGTTTCTGGTTCCACTGCGTGGAGACCGGTATTGGGTTTGATGGAGATGGATGTATCCAGGGTTGCTTCTCAGCAATAAAGGATCTTTCTTACATCGTTGTATTGTCATCACTTCAAAACTTTGAATGCTATCGATGAGACGCCAGATGCTAAAACTGCCAGGCTCTCGACTAGTGTTCTTTTCGGCTTGATGGTGGACCTAAAATGGTGTCACTGGGAAACTCGGAGAGGTCTCTTAAAGGGTCTGTTACTAGCTTCTAAAAAGTCTATCCTCACCATGTGGGGGTAAAACTGCTTCTCTCTTCCAGGAGAGACTGGTAGGATACACTATGATAGATATTGGGGATGGAAACATTTCCTTTTTGCTCTGCAAGACGGAGAACAGAGATTTGTGTAAACTGGGGCTCAATCTTGAACTTTTGCTGGAGACGACGGAGCCTTGAACCCAGATCTCTACGAGCTGGGCAGATGGCTGTTGTCTGAGAGAATTTTATGCTGAGGGGAAGACGAGCGAGGAATCATAAGGGATAAAATCTTCAAAGGAGAATGCAACACTGTCACTGTCGATATGGAGGGAGGCTGGGTTAAGGTGGCGGGAATGTTGATTTTGTGTTACCTTTTGAAAATGCATTAAAAAGAAAAGAAACTTTTAAAAAAGTCTCCCTCTCCCCAACATTTCTGAAAAGATGAATGTATGTAAAATGTTCCACTTACATATTGCGCAAAACAAAAATGTCCCCGTTAGGAAAGGCCTACGGGATTATCCTTAAGTCAAGTGTCTGATATTTACAGATTCTGTTGGTTATCTCGTAGACAAGATTTCAACATAGGGTCTACATACAGTAGCTTGTATATGCACTAAATAAAATCTAAAAATACTTATCAGTAAAATCAAAATTATTTATTATTAATAAACAACGAGCTAAAAAATAGATCACATCAAAATATCTTTCCCTCCCAGAATGGGTTACAATCTTTTTATGAAATTCAATTGGTCACAATAAAAATTAATATTTGTGAATACATATCATAAGAGTCATCATAAGAGTCGACGCAGCGTTTCGGTGATTTCACCTTCTTCAGGACTAAAAACAGTTTGATCAAATCTCAATTCTTTTGTAATAGAAGGGGTTTTAATAGATTGTCCAAATGGAATAACCCTTCGGGATAAAAGTATGTATCTGGTGATGGTTAAGCCTTGTTTTCAGTTGAATTAAAATATTTTTGTCCGTAAGAGCCACCGTAGATATATTCGTTTTTTTCGAGAAAAGCCCACTTTAAAACTTTGGGGGATGGTTTCTCATAAAATTCAAAGGCGTGTAAATCCTTTTCGTTTCTTCAGTTCTTTTCATGTGATAAGGAAATTACATCTGACAGGTTTAAGAAAGTGGATTTTTTCAATTAATCACTTTCCTGTGTTCAATCCTAGTCAAGACAAAACGGCCTCCCTGCTCTTACGGACTCCTCGATAGTGGCGTCCGTCGAGGAGTCCGTAAGAGCAGGGAGGCCGTTTTGTCTTGACTAGGATTGAACACAGGAAAGTGATTAATTGAAAAAATCCACTTTCTTAGACCTGTCAGATGTAATTTCCTTATCACATGACAAGAACTGAAGAAACGAAAAGGATTTACACGCCTTTGAATTTTATGAGAAACCATCCCCCAAAGTTTTAAAGTGGGCTTTTCTCGAAAAAAACGAATATATCTACGGTGGCTCTTACGGACAAAAATATTTTAATTCAACTGAAAACAAGGCTTAACCATCACCAGATACATACTTCTATCCCGAAGGGTTATTCCATTTGGACAGTCTATTAAAACCCTTCTATTACAAAAGAATTGAGATTTGATCAAACTGTTTTTAGTCCTGAAGAAGGTGAAATCACCGAAACGCTGCGTCGACTCTTATGATATGTATTCACAAAGATTAATTTTTATTGTGACCAATTGAATTTCATTAAAAGATTGTAACCCATTCTGGGAGGGAAAGATATTTGTATGTGATCTATTTTTTAGCTCGTTGTTTATTAATAATAAATAATTTTGATTTTACTGATAAGTATTTTTAGATTTTATTTAGTGCATATACAAGCTACTGTATGTAGACCCTATGTTGAAATCTTGTCTACGAGATAACCAACAGAATCTGTAAATATCAGACACTTGACTTAAGGATAATCCCGTAGGCCTTTCCTAACAGGGACATTTTTGTTTTGCTGAATGTTGATACCCCGTCCCTTTGTGAGTATCACATTGGGGTAACTCCCTTGTTATTTTTGACCACTTACATATTGTGCATCTAAATGTGTTGTACTGTATGGTCTGCACCACTTTCTCACTTGCCAATCTCCAGACGCACTTTATCTGTTCAACATTTCCAATATATCACATTATCTTACATATACCTTCAGAGTTCATTGCATTCCATCTACATACATTCTAGGATCCATCCGCCCCTCACTCGGCAGGCAAAATGGTCCTGGTAACTGTCATATAAGCTTTGTCAACTCCATTAATATGCATATATATAACAGTTTGTATTCATGTCCATGTATTACTCCTCAAGTCATCATGTACCACTGATCTACTTCCGCGTAACCTTCCCACCTGCCAATGTTCGTGGTGCTATGTAGCGTACTTCTGTTGGGGGGTGACAAACTCGATAAATAAAAGAAATTCCACAAGAGGTTGAAGATACTGCTCAAGAGCTCTCAGAGTAGGATCTGGGCATGGGAGGCGAAAGATAGGGTTGGGGAGGGACTAAGGATGTCTGTTGTTCCCACTACATTATTAGGTAGGTAATGGTTTTATTTTCATTATTAGAAGGCAATTTTTTTTTTTTTTTTTGGAAACTAACAATTTGCTCCATCCATCCCAATCCGGGTTCCGTCCTAATTTTAGTACGGAAACGGCGTTGGTGGAGGTCTCTGAGATCATCAGGGAGACCTTGGATGTGGGTGGCAAGGCCATGCTAGTCATGTTGGACCTGTCGGCGGCCTTTGACACCGTCCCCCATGAGGCGCTCCTCGCTAGGCTTCATGACATCGGCCTAAGGGGGACGGTGTTCAGATGGTTTTCATCTTTTCTAGAGGGCCGCCGCCAGACGGTCTGGGTGTCCCAGAGCTCCGCCGAGATGCCGTCATTGGGAGTGGGGGTCCCCCAGGGGTCCGTATTGAGCCCGACATTGTTCAACATCTTTATGTCCCCCCTGGCGGCCGCGGTGGAGGCTTACGGAGCCCAGATCGTGTCCTATGCCGACGACACGCAACTCCTTTTCACATGTGCTAAAGATCAGCCATTTGATGGGAAGAGAATACGGGACTGTCTGGATATGGTCTTTGGCTGGTTCCAACGGAACAGTCTAAAGGCCAACTCCAGTAAGTCGGAGGTGTTATTCTTCGGCTGTGTCATCGATCCAGAGTGGCGGCAGTGGTGGCCGGCCGCCATGTGTCCCCCGGCGCAGTCTTCCTTGGTGGCCAAAAATCTCGGCGTTAAGCTTGACAACCAGCTTTCTCTTAGATCGCATGTTCTTGGCCTGGCTGGCACCTGTTTCGGGGTTCTGAAAATGCTCCGCAGGTTTCTTCCACTACTATCTGCGGAGCATAGACGGATTACGGTGCAGGCGCTCATCGGATCCAGGCTGGACTATGCCAATGCCCTTTTTCTGGGTCTTCCCGACTATTTGGTCCAGCGTCTGCAGGTGACACAGAACTCTGCAGCGCGCGCAATCTTTGGCTTGCATAGACGCGCACGGGCTTCTGGTCTTCTGCAGACGCTGCACTGGCTCCCGATCCGAAAGCGGATCATGTTCAAATCCCTGACGCTGGTACATAAAGCTTTGTTCGGCTCAGGTGCAGGCTATCTCCAGAAGAGATTGGCTTTCTATCGTCCTGCCCGCTCACTGCGTTCGGAATCCCTTTTCACGGCTGTGGTTCCACGCGTGAGGAAGGCACGGATTGGGGGGCGCTCTTTCAGCCACAAGGCCTCCCAGCTGTGGAACTCGCTCCCACTGGCATTGCGCAGTACCCCCAATCTGCTTCAATTCAGAAAGAATTTGAAGACTTGGCTTTTTAATTTTTCTGTTTAGGTGGACTTTTTTTCCTTTTCTCTTTTGGGGCCTCTGCTTTTCTTGTTATGTTGTTATACACTGCAGCTGTATGTGGAAAGCGCCGGGACGCTCTTTTAGAGTAGCCGAGCGCTATATAAACGCATTTTAACATAACATAACATAACAGGTGGACAGTCTACTCAAAGTTCCACATGATCTGACCTACAGCTAGAAGGTGGTCTGCTGTAGACTTCCATATGTATACCCACGGAAATGGGTACTTTCTCTAGGACCAACAGATGCTCTCAACCGAGATGTACTTCAAGCATCCAAATGAGTAAGAAGAAGTACACAAATGCTGCAGTACTCTGGATTTAAGGGGTGGCAGAAGGTTCAAAACAGGGGTGGAGTGGATGCTGATATAAAAGGGATAACAATGAGGCCTAGGAGTAGGATAAAGAGATCTGGTCTACGATTTCTAAAATGAGGCTAGAGCAGAGGTAAATGGGTCTGAAGTGTGAAGGTTACAAGGATTTTGGAAGGGGACAGGATGCACGCCTCATTGCAGCATGGTTTAGACTAGGGAAAGCCTCGGAGTGTAGGTTGAGTACCCGTCTACAAGCTTACTTTTGAGACCTCCGTTGTGCAGATCATCTCCCCACTACTGTAACTCAGGGCACTATACTTTCATTTTACTCATGTTTCATCTCAGGGGAAGGTTTGTGACCTCTGTACCTTACCCAATCCATCTCACGTTTCAGTAAAAGATTTGTGTCATCTCAGATGGTAGATAATGACTTACATCAGAAGGTTACCATGTAGGTGATTCAACTCCCCATTACACCCGCTTTACCATTTTGAGCCAAACCAGCAAGGTTGTCTTTACTCCTCTCCTGATGCTCAGGCTCTTTAAAGTAGCCAAGAAAAAGAGGAAGGGCAAATTTGCTTCAGCAGTCATTCTAGAAGTCACAGGATGTGGCAGGAGCCTTGATTGGCTGTTAGATAGTTCACCAGATAGTTCCTGGACCCTACTTGGCTCTAAATGGTGGTGCCTGGGTGTCCCACCTGGAGAAGACTACTATAGATTACTTAAAGAAAAATCTCACCAGCTAAACCTTAGGATATGATGCTGCACTTTGGCCTACTACCTTTAACATCTTTGCTGAGGGCCTATGAATGAATATCACCTCTAGAGCACGACAGCTACCCAGAACGGGGCAGCCTGGCGCTGAGAGGGTCAAAGCAGGAAGGATTCCAACTGTTTCACCACCCTAGTTTAAAGACTTTTCCTAAATGACAGGAAAGTAGGAGTACATTTAAAAGAATCAGGCAAGGAGTTCCAAATTGTGGCGACTACGAAAGAAAAAGCATGGCCTCCAATTTGCCTCCTATTAATCGCGGGAACCTGAAAAATAATAGCCACGGAAGAGCGAGGTACACAGGTAGGTCTGTAATGACAAGTCTTGGCTCTGAGATGGACATGATCTTCAGTCCTTAAAGCTCTAGAGACAAAACATAGGTCCTTCAAGTTACATCTTTGTTGGAGAGGAGAGGATAACTCACGGATTCCTTGAACGAGAAGCTCAGAATCAGCCGTGAGGCCACATTCTGAACACGTTACAGCCAGTAGACCAAACGGGAAGTCTCAGATACAGTGACTTTCTGTAGTCCAAACAGTAATTTATCAGAGCCTGGATCACAGTTTTCTGAGCGGTCACAGGAAAGATCGGGAAATCTTTGCATAAAGATCAAAGCAAACCAAAACACTTAGAAGCCACTGAAGAGATAAGTGGGCCAATGGTAAGGCCGGCATCAATTAAGAAGTCTACATTTCTCACACTGGAAGTAGGACTAGGGTTCACCAGACAAAGGACTAGATGGAGGATTCACAGTCCGACAGCAAATCTTCCGTTTTGTCAGAATTCAAGTTCAGCAAGTTACGACTCATCCACGTCGCCATTGTCAACGTCAATTTTTTAAATCCACTTTCAATAAAGCGGGTGGGACTGAGCAAAAAACCTGCTGTACTCCACAAGGAAGGTTACAATTCTCTGAGGAAAAAGTTCATAAAGATGCAATTGAATCTTTCCTCAACAAAAAAGGTTTAAGCCACCCTGAGCGAAGGTCAATGATTCCGTATCAGAGACTCTAAATGAGCACAGAACGAGAGATGTGTCAGAGGCTGATGAAAGGTCCAATAGGACCAAGGTGGTAGAGCTGCCTTGGTTCAAGAAGGTTGAAAGGACATCTATCTACAAGTGCAAGGGGTGTGTTCTATACGAAGTGCTCTAAAACCAGACTGCTTACCACCGAACAGATGACTGGCTACAAAACAGACTGATAGCGGGATGATGACATACATTCCTATTAACACAACAGTATTTTACTCCAACTGACCATGTCGTGGTCTTTAATATTCCCTAAAGATGGATTTATTCGATGAGCTGGGGAACTTATAACTTCACCCCTAGGTGAGCAAGGAAGCAATTCCTTTTAGTTTTTATTACCCTCACACACCCTAGTGGTGTCATGCTTCATCATCGGGTCACCCCGACGCCTAAAAGTCGGGGTGGGCTCGACCACAGTGTTGGGAGCGCTTTGAAGAAGTTGCAAACCAGGGAGGCTATAAGATTAAAAAAAACCTCAGGCAGATCCCCGGTTTCCCTTTATTCTTGGGTCTGTCTGGGTTGATTAAAAATAATAAGTAGGGTTATGTATAGGAATATTATGGTCCTATGACCCTAGTGCCAACATGTTTCAGTCCACTGTGGCCTTAAAGGTCCAGGACTTTCATCAGGGCAAATGTAACCACCCTGGGATACAGAAGGTGGAATTCCCTATTCTGTTTTATTAATGGACAAGGGTAGAGTAGCTACTCCTTGTATGGGAGACGGATTAAATAATCTGTCTTGCGTTATGAATCCATCTGTAAGAAAAAACACAAAGAAACACATATCCAATTCATATAAATCGGTTTTCATCAAGGTATTTCCATAGTGACGTGTTTCAATTTCGTGTTTGAAATCAAGAGCCACACCTATAAGTGCCTAGTGGTCAAAAGGCATAATAGTGTGCAGCTGTATCCAAGTCTGTGTCACTCACAATTAGTGGCTCTGTACAGTTAAATGGCGTGTCTGGTATATTGTGCGGTGGCGATTATGCTCGCATTCTATATAGAACCAATCCGTGACCGTGGATGCTATCAATGTAAAACAGACTCTCATAAAATACTCCCATACATACCTCACACACACCTTATCTGTGGTAAACCACAGTACTTAAAAACATGCGTGACTCTTAACCTCTATGGGTAACAGTGCAAGTAACATTCATTCCTGCATCCTTGCTTACCCGCATTTCGAACGGAATTCGTTTCTCAGGGGATGGAAGGGCTAATGGAGTAGCTCTGTAGTCACACCCTAACGTTAGCCCCAGGGAAAATATAAAGTGAACAGTTGTCACATGCTTATGAGGTTTAGGGCATCCGGGATCTAATCTCATTGATGCTAACTCTTTTTTTTCTATTTAAAGAGATTCATCCTAGTATCCCAGACTTACTTCGTCAAGAGTCCTGCTCCGCTTCGCCACCTATTAGGACCCGATCCCCGGCGTTTCGCGCCGTGTTACGGGTCTAGGAAGGTTTATACTTCCGTGTTGATGTAGCTATTGACGGGATAGGTCCGCGTCAGCACGTGATCGGGGAAGTTCCCCGCACAGGATTGGTCAGACGTGACCTCTAACCCAATGTGGAAGCCAATGGGAAGCAGGGGCTTGTCAGAGGAACGGTACATCGCTCGCTAATGGAAACGTGGTTCCGATTGTACACAAATGTAGATGTCTACATGAACACTCGTAAATTATGCATTTAAATTCCTAAAACGAGTATATGTTTTATTATATTAGTAAATAGATCGAGACATAGTTTAGGATGTATTTTCTCTGCGCATGAGCAGGCTGGTGTCCCGATCAGTTTCGTCGTCTGCTTGGAGATCTAAAGTAACGTTCGTAACCCGGGGCTCATATGATATCCGTGATAATCTTTTGACATCACTTACTCATAATTCTAAGACCAGTCTTGAATAGAATGTAAGAGGGAGTGTATATTTACTGATGGATAATGGTGTCTTAGGAGTGTTACGTCATTTTTGTGTACATGCTGCATATATAGGATGGTTGACTATTTTTAAAGTCTAAGGTAATCAGTGTCTCACATTATGTGGTAACTGCGGACCCCACTAGGGAGATGGTAGTTTGTAGAGGGTTCCCCACAGATTTCAGGTGGACACTTAGAATTATTCCCGTGCTCATCGGGATTACTGTGCTCCATCTATTTATTCAATTGGTTCCAAGGGATACCATCATTAAGACCCGTCTCGTGGGTCTTTAGGCGATACACCCATCGTTGTTCACGTTCTAGAAGTTTTTGCTGCAAGTTATTACCCAACGTGGTAACCTTTTCTAATACTGTCCACTTCAGCTCTGTGTCCTTATGTTTTTTCTCTTGATAATGGGCAGTAAGCCTTGTGGCTGTGACAGATCTGCGTATAGTGCTTCTGTGTTCGCTAACGCGGACTTTGATCATACGACTCGTCATACCAATGTACATGAGTCCGCAGGGGCATTTTATCATGTAGACTACAGACTCGGAGTTACAATTGGTGTGCGATCTCTGCTCCCATGGAAAATTAAGTCCCAGTTCCAAAGTTTTAGTGTGTTCAGTGAAGGGGCAGGCCACACATGACCCACACGGATAGTGTCCCATTACTGGTGGTAATCCCCATAGTGTCTGTTGATTAGTTTGTTTAGGGATGAAGGAGTTAGTGTGTACCAGTGCATTTCTCAAATTAGAATTTTTTCTAAATGAGAACATGGGTTTTTCAAAGGATAGCCTGTTCGATGTCAATATTGACCATTTTTTATTTATTATTTTTTTCAGGTCATTGGATGATGAGTTATATGTTGTTACACATATAAGTTGGTCTGATTGTTCCTTAGTGTGTGTCTCTAACAGTGCTTCCCTTGGTGTGTTGCGTGCTCTTTTGTTAGCCCTTTGTATGATTTTGTTCGGGTACATCTTCTGTTGTAATTTTTCGCTCAGAATGGTTGCCTCTTTTTTGTATGTTTGAAGGTTGGAACAGTTCCTACGAATCCTCAAGAATTGGCCTACTGGTAAATTCTCTCTTAAGGATCGTGGGTGGGCACTATCAAATCTCAATAGACTGTTCCTGTCCGTTGGCTTTGTATATAGCGAACTTTCCAGTGTGCCATCTTTAGCTGTGAACGTAACATCTAAGAACGAGATACTTTCTTTGTTTACATTCATAGTGAAGTGGAGATGTGGGTTTAGGGAATTAATCCACATTTTGAAGTTCTCAAGACTGGTTAGATCACCTCTCCAGATCATGAGGACATCATCGATGTACCTATACCATTTACAGATATGTATACTGTATGGATTTTGAGTCCAGATGTGAAGGTCCTCAAAATAACTGACGTACAGGCATGCCAGACTAGGGGCAAATGTGCTCCCCATCGATGTCCCATGTATTTGTAAGTATAGTTGATCTTCAAAGGTGAAAAAGTTCTCTGTCAATGCCAAGTGTATAAGGGTGATTACCCAGTCAATGGGTGCTGCCCATCCCCAATCTTCCTTCCTGAGTATCTCTTGGATCACTCTGATGCTTTCCGCCTGAGGTATGTTTGTGTATAACGCTTCTACGTCTAAACATACCAACAGATTAACGGCTGGATCGTATTCAACCTGTGTCAAGAGATTAAAGAGGTGTTTGGTGTCTTGAACATATGATCTAATCTTCTTGACCAAGGGACGTAAGAACCAGTCAGTATATTTTGACAAAGGTTCCAGAATGGAACCTATCCCTGAGACGATAGGTCTCCCCGGGGGAGGGTTCTTCCCTTTGTGTATTTTAGGGATGGTATAGAACAAGGGAATTCTGGGGTTCTCCTGGTTCAGAAATTCATGTTCTTTCTTCGTAATCCATTCTTTTGTTAGGGCATCAGTTGTTAGTGTCATGATAGTTGTTTTTATCCGTTGTGTGGGATCCCGGTTGATTTTTTTGTAGTATTTCGTATCAGCCAGTAGATTCAGACATGCTGTTCTGTAAGCATTAGTACTTTGTATCACGGTAGCCCCGCCCTTATCCGCTGGTTTGATGATAATGTCCGTTCTTGATTGTAGGGTGGTTAGAGCTGCACGTTCTTTTTTGCTCAGATTGTTAAATCCGTTTCTTTTGGGTTGAAGTAATTCAACTTCTTTGCTGACTGCTTCCTCAAAGGATAATACTTCCGGAGGCATCGTGTTGGTGGGGGGGAGAAAAGAAGATTTTGGTCTTAACCCCGTGTAATTGTTGTCTTCAGCTGGTCTTTCTTTGTCTTGAAAGAAGGTTTTCAATCGTATTTTTCGAAAGAATTCCCCTAACTCGCATCGTAGACGGAATTTGTCCAGATAAGTAGTGGGAACGAATCCGAGGCCTTTATTCAGAATCGTTTGCTCGTCTGTGGTGAGGATGACATCCGTAAGGTTTACAATTAGTCCCTCGTGTTGCTTGTACTCGGCTGTTGTTCCCTGCTGCTGCTCCTGGTATTGATTGAGAAACGAATTCCGTTCGAAATGCGGGTAAGCAAGGATGCAGGAATGAATGTTACTTGCACTGTTACCCATAGAGGTTAAGAGTCACGCATGTTTTTAAGTACTGTGGTTTACCACAGATAAGGTGTGTGTGAGGTATGTATGGGAGTATTTTATGAGAGTCTGTTTTACATTGATAGCATCCACGGTCACGGATTGGTTCTATATAGAATGCGAGCATAATCGCCACCGCACAATATACCAGACACGCCATTTAACTGTACAGAGCCACTAATTGTGAGTGACACAGACTTGGATACAGCTGCACACTATTATGCCTTTTGACCACTAGGCACTTATAGGTGTGGCTCTTGATTTCAAACACGAAATTGAAACACGTCACTATGGAAATACCTTGATGAAAACCGATTTATATGAATTGGATATGTGTTTCTTTGTGTTTTTTCTTACAGATGGATTCATAACGCAAGACAGATTATTTAATCCGTCTCCCATACAAGGAGTAGCTACTCTACCCTTGTCCATTAATAAAACAGAATAGGGAATTCCACCTTCTGTATCCCAGGGTGGTTACATTTGCCCTGATGAAAGTCCTGGACCTTTAAGGCCACAGTGGACTGAAACATGTTGGCACTAGGGTCATAGGACCATAATATTCCTATACATAACCCTACTTATTATTTTTAATCAACCCAGACAGACCCAAGAATAAAGGGAAACCGGGGATCTGCCTGAGGTTTTTTTTTTTTTTTTTATCTTATAGCCTCCCTGGTTTGCAACTTCTTCAAAGCGCTCCCAACACTGTGGTCGAGCCCACCCCGACTTTTAGGCGTCGGGGTGACCCGATGATGAAGCGTGACACCACTAGGGTGTGTGAGGGTAATAAAAACTAAAAGGAATTGCTTCCTTGCTCACCTAGGGGTGAAGTTATAAGTTCCCCAGCTCATCGAATAAATCCATCTTTAGGGAATATTAAAGACCACGACATGGTCAGTTGGAGTAAAATACTGTTGTGTTAATATTGATATTGGGAGGTGTTACTCTGACCTAGATCCTCTCTACCCTTTGGGCACGAGAATTTTGTTCTCAAATAGCCCCTGTGTAAAACATACATTCCTATTATCCAAGCGTGGAGGGGACGCAACGTAAGGTTTCTGCCACCTAGCTCTGTAGTACGCCTGAAGCTCGAAAGGCAGTACTGGAACCACACAGTGCTCCCTGGTTCTGGCCTACTGCACTCCGTGATGTTCCTGTACTGGAAGAACCCAACACAGCTAATGCACCTCAATCACCTTACACGGGACCTCTGCTATTCCAGTACTGGCACAAAATGGTTCTTCCAGTACTGGCTGATTCGAGGCCTAGAACACTCCTGTTATTCCACTAATAGAAGTACACAGCTCAGACAATGCACCTCGATCAAGGGCTGGTCTTGCTGGTCCACTAATGTCACAGCACAGCTCTGGCACTACTGGTACCGCACAGCTCGGGCAATGCATGTATGTACCCCCGAGACACCCCAGAGCCTAACGTGCCACATGCTATCCCAGTGCTGAAAACACCCACTCTGCCAATAAACACACATGCACCCAAGAGTAAAGCACCCCTCAATTCCAGTACTGGGACCACGGACCTCTGCCTATGTACCTCTACCAAAGCCTGCCCCAGAGTACACGCTGTTTCTGTATGGGGACACAAAGCTCTACCAATGCACCTCTATCAAAGCCTGTCCCAGAGTACACACTGTTTCTGTATGGGGACACACAGCTCTGCCAATGCACCTCTATCAAAGCCTGCCCCAGAGTACACACTGTTTCTGTATGGGGACACACAGCTCTGCCAATGCACCTCTACCAAAGCCTGCCCCAGAGTACACACTGTTTCTGTATGGGGACACACAGCTCTGCCAATGCACCTCTACCAAAGCCTGCTCCAGTGTACACACTGTTTCTGTATGGGGGACACACAGCTCTGTCAATGAGCCTCAATCCAGGCCTGCCCCAGAGTACACACTGTTTCTGTATGGGGGACACACAGCTCTGTCAATGAGCCTCAATCCAGGCATGCCCCAGTGTACACACTGTTTCTGTATGGGGACACACAGCTCTGCCAATGTACCTCTACCAAAGCCTGCCCCAGTGTACATACTGTTTCTGTATGGGGACACACAGCTCTGTCAATGCACCTCTATCAAAGCCTGCCCCAGAGTACACACTGTTTCTCTATGGGGACACACAGCTCTGCCAATGTACCTCTACCAAAGCCTGCCCCAGTGTACACACTGTTTCTGTATGGGGACACACAGCTCTGTCAATGAGCCTCAATCCAGGCCTGCCCCAGAGTACACACCGTTTCTGTATGGGGGACACAGCTCCGTCAATGAGCCTCAATCCAGGCCTGCCCCAGTGTACACACAGTTTCTGTATGGGGACACACAGCTCTGTCAATGCACCTCTATCAAAGCCTGCCCCAGTGTACACACTGTTTCTGAATGGGGACACAGGTCTGCCAATGTACCTCTACCACAGCCTTCCCCAGTGTACACACGGTTTCTGTATGGGGGACACACAGCTCTGCCAATGTACCTCTACCAAAGTCTGCCCCAGTGTACACACTTTCTGTATGGGGGACACGCAGCTCTGTCAATGCGCCTCAATCCAGGCCTGCCCCAGTGTACACACTGTTTCTGTATGGGGGACACGCAGCTCTGTCAATGCGCCTCAATCCAGGCCTGCCCCAGTGTACACACTGTTTCTGTATGGGGGACACACAGCTCTGTCAATGCACCTCTATCAAAACCTGCCCCAGAGTACACACTGTTTCTGTATGGGGGAAACACAGCTCTGTCAATGAGCCTCAATCCAGGCCTGCCCCAGAGTACACACTGTTTCTCTATGGGAACACACAGCTCTGCCAATGCACCTCTATCAAAGCCTGCCCCAGTGTACACACTGTTTCTGTATGGGGACACACAGCTCTGCCAATGTACCTCTACCAAAACCTGCCCCAGAGTACACACTGTTTCTGTATGGGGGAAACACAGCTCTGTCAATGAGCCTCAATCCAGGCCTGCCCCAGAGTACACACTGTTTCTCTATGGGAACACACAGCTCTGCCAATGTACCTCTACCAAAGCCTGCCCCAGAGTACACACTGTTTCTGTATGGGGACACACAGCTCTGCCAATGCACCTCTATCAAAGCCTGCCCCAGAGTACACACGGTTTCTGTATGGGGGACACACAGCTCTGTCAATGAGCCTCAATCCAGGTCTGCCCCAGTGTTCACACGGTTTCTGTATGGGAACCCCACAGCTCTGTCCAGTCCTCACTCCAGGCCCGCCACACACCCTGCCAGATCCGCTCAACCAATGCTTGCCTAAGCCTTGCCTGAGTACTGATTGCTGCGTCAGTCATCACAATCCCAGCCCTGCGGTGGCCCGTGCTGCTGGAATGTGACCCCCAGGGGAGGGGCGGGGCCATTCCCAAGGCACCCCAATGTCGGATCCATTACTGTACTAAACACACGGACACCAGGGCAGCGAAGGCTGAGGCGGGTCTGGCGCGCACATGGGCCCGAGACGCGACGCCGCGCCATGTGCTGTTTGCAGACTAATTAGGCAGCAGGTGCAACGATTCACAGGCCCACTCAAGGGGCAGAGAGTAAACAGATCCGGGCTACCAAAACAAGGAGGCCTGGGGCCTGGGAATGGCTGCTCCGAGCCTCAGGCACACTCCTAGAACACACACTCTCACAAGAGACACCTGCCCCGAACCAACACCGGCTTCACAGGAGGCCTAGGGCCTGGGAATGGCTGACCCGAGCCTCAGGCACACTCCTAGAAGACACACTCTCACAAGAGACACCTGCCCCTAACCAACACCGGCCTCACAGGACAGGAGCCCTCAGGCCTGGGAATGGCTGCCCCGAGCCTCAGACACACTCCCAGAACACACACTCTCACAAGAGACACCTGCCCCTAACCAACACCGGCTTCACAGGAGGCCTGGGGCCTGGGAATGGCTGCTACTGAGCCTCAGACACACTCCTGGAACACACACTCTCACAAGAGACACCTGCCCCTAACCAACACCAGCTTCACAGGAGGCCTGGGAATGGCTGACCCGAGCCTCAGGTACACTCCCAGAACACACACTCTCACAAGAGACACCAGCCCCTAACCAACACCGGCTTCACAGGAGGCCTGGGAATGGCTGCCCCGAGCATCAGACACACTCCTAGAACACACGCTCTCACAAGAGACACCTGCCCCTAACCAACACCGGCTTCACAGGAGGCCTGGGAATGGCTGCCCCGAGCATTAGACACACTCCTAGAACACACGCTCTCACAAGAGACACCTGCCCCTAACCAACACCGGCTTCACAGGAGGCCTGGGAATGGCTGCCCGAGCATCAGACACACTCCTAGAACACACGCTCTCACAAGAGACACCTGCCCCTAACCAACACCGGCTTCACAGGAGGCCTGGGAATGGCTGCCCCGAGCATCAGACACACTCCTAGAACAAACGCTCTCACAAGAGACACCTGCCCCTAACCAACACCGGCTTCACTGGAGGCCTGGGAATGGCTGCCCCGAGCCTCAGACACACTCCCAGAACACACACTCTCACAAGAGACACCTGCCCCTAACCAACACCGGCTTCACAGGAGGCCTCAGACCCGGGAATGGTTGCTCCAACCCTCACACACACTCCTAGAACACACACTCTCACAGGCGGTCTCAGGCCCCGAGACAACTGCTCCTAACCAACACCGGCTTCACTGGAGGCCTGGGGCCCGGGAATGGTTGCTCCAACCCTCACACACACTCCTAGAACACACACTCTCACAAGAGACACCTGCCCCTAACCAACACCGGCTTCACTGGAGGCCTGGGGCCTGGGAATGGCTGCTCCAACCCTCACACACTCCTAGAACACACACTCTCACAGGCGGTCTCAGGCCCCGAGACAACTGCTCCTAACCAACACCGGCCTGAGAACTGGGAATGTCTGTCACCGAGCCTCAGACACACTCATAGAACACACACACTCACAGGAGGTCACGGCCCGAGACACCTGCTCCTAACAAACACTCACACAGGAGGCTTCAGACCACAGACGCTTCTAAACCAACCAACTGCTGTCACAAGCTCACAGTGAAATGCCACAGCTTTAATGGGCTCTTTTTTCACCCCCGCAAAGCGATTGTTATGCTCCAAATTAATCTGCTGGCTGGGAGTCAGAGCGGCCGAGTATATGCACGTATGCCATCCTCCATGCAGTGCGAGGCTGGGCTTGGAAGTGTTAGCACTGAGTGCATGCATATCCACGCTCAATGGAGCGGGGAGACTTCTCCCTGGAGAGAGCCGCTATGATCATATCACTCCCATACTTAAGAAACTCAACTGGCTACCAATCGAAACGAAAGGCATATTCAAAATGGCCTACATAACCCACAAAGCTCTCTACACTGAAAAACCAAACTACCTCACAAGCAAATTATCAAAAGCTGGCCGAAAGAGGCCTTAGCGAAGTTCAAGCGCTCTACTCCCGATTCCGCCCAAATTTAAGAAAGAAAACCCTCTCCTGTTCCTTCCCTGGGAATGCGCCTAATATTTGGAACGCTCTGCTACAGGATCTGCGTGACAATCAATGATTCCTACACCTCTAGAAAAACCTTAAATTATTTCTTCTCAACAAATACCCAAACCCACCCTCCTAAAATAATAAAATAGCTTTAATGCACTTTCCCTAACCATCAAAGAGCCCGAACATTACTACCTCTGAAAATGACTGTTTATTTAATCCTTCAACTTCCGAAATAACCTACAATCGCTACCTTCGCACTATATTGTCCATCTACTCCATCCTCTATTGCAGGTGTCTCCAATCAGTCGTTCGTTAGCTGCCAGTAGCTCACAGACACCTTCAGAGTAGCTCACGGCTTTATGTTCATGTGACGAGGTACAGTGGGACCACGGACTAAACACTAGCCGGTCACCACTTTCTTCTCTCTCCCCACAGCCTCACGGGGACCAGACAACCAGCCGGTATTGGAAAGACGAGGCAGAGACAGACCAAGGGGACTGTTTCTTTAATTGGGCGGAGTTCAACCATCCAGGACCCAGCCCCTTTGGTGATGTCGGCTATCCGGAACCAGAAATATCCCGGAAGGAGTGTATGGTGTTGTGTTCGACACCCGGAGGCGAGGAGACTGGAGTGAAGCGAGACGAGAAGGAGAAGACAGAGAGAGCGAGAGAGTCGAGGAAGCGGAGGAGGAGACTAGGACGTCGTGGACGCCCCGACGGCCGAGCCAGGAGGCCAACGTATCGGCGAATCCCCGTGCCACACTTCAAGGGAAGTGTGGCTTCAACAGGTACGGGGTCGAGTCAGAGCGTGGGTGGGAGGAAAGGGTTTCAAACCACCGTGAAACACACAGTCGACCTCCCCTATATATCGACACCAGAACCTTGTTCTTTCCCCCTCCCTTGAGCACTTTCGTTCACTGTCTGGGTCGCATAAGGAGAGCACCGTGTGATTCCTCACTCCCTTTTCCCTTCATCAAGAGTCCATCATCCCTGAACCTGATTCCCCCCCCATATCTTCTCTCTTTTTCCCTGGGCCCCACCTGACACCGGAGACGCCCCTGAGACTGGACAACCTGGAGAAGACGCGGACCGCCAGGGAGAGACGAAGCCGCTCCAGCCCGGACCCACGCCTTCCTGAGCCTCCCCTACCGTACTATAGGAGTACCCGAACACCCAAACGCTCTGTTAAAACAATAAAGACCTTCGTGAACATCAACTGTGTCCCCGTGCATCACTTCGACCCGCTACAAGTGGTGGAGAACGCGGGCAACGAGATAACCATCTGTACTCCGAAGATGGAAGAGATCCTACACCATTTAGTGAAAGGACAGGAACAGCTAGGCTGGATGGTTGAACAGCAACTCAGCTCCGCCAAGGCTGACCGCGAAACCTTCACCCATACAGTGTCGGCACAGCTGGAAGGGCTACAGAAGCTCGTGACCGACTCCACCGGGATCCCTGTCCCCCGGGAGCCACGCCCGTCCCCTACTCCTTCAGGGTTGTCCCTAGAGAAGTATGCGCCGGGAGAAGACCCTGATGCATTTCTATTAAACTTTGAGAGAGCCGCCCTGGCCTGTGGATGGCCCTTGGACAAATGGCCCTTCTTTGTGGCCCCCCTCTTGACCGGCGAGGCCCAGTCTGCTTATCAAGTTGCTAATGCCTCTGGCGACACCCCATACGCCACGATTAAAACAATTATTTTGGACCATTTGGGGTTGGACTCGGAAGCCTATAGAGTAAGGTTTCGCAAAGAAAGAGGGACTATCGGCGAAAATCCTAAAACCCTTTTCTTTCGGCTAAAAGTGGCTGCGGACAAATGGCTCACCCCTACAAGTAGTTCCAAAGAGGAAATTATGGACAAAATATACTTAGAGCAGTATTTGGACGCTCTCCCGTATGGGACGCAACGCTGGTTGCGACAACATGCTAATCTGACTACCCCCAAGCTGTCGATATGGCGGTAACCTTCTCCCGGGCTCAGCCACGACTTTACGCCGGGGAAGCAGATAAAATAACGAAGCCCGTCAGTAGAGCAGAGCGGAAACCCCGAACCCCAACGGACATGATAGTGCCTCGACCTCCCCCCCCAAAGGGACGTTCCTTCCTTTAGGGGCCCGCAATGTTTCGAATGTGGGACCTGGGGGCATATTGCTCGATTGTGCCCCCAGAAAAAAGGATCCGAAGAGCCCATGGAAGTGGGATACCTACCGAAGACAGTCCTCTACTCGGCCGAACTAGGCGGAGCATATCATGTAAGGGTTACAGTGAATGGGAGATCCGCCAAAGCCTTGTTAGACTCCGGGTGTACACAATCAGTTATACGGGGGGGTTTTGTGCGTTCTACTCAGGTGCTTCCCAACAGGTGGGTGTATATTAAATGCGTCCATGGGGACGTAAAAGCCTATCCGCTAGCACAAGTATCCCTAGAAATAGAGGAGGGAAAGATCCAGGAGGTCCGGGTGGGGGTACTCGAAACTTTGCCAGAGGAGATTATCATAGGCACAGATAATCCCCATTTCCATAGCCTCTTTTCGGCGTCCATTAAGGGGCCCCCTCCCCCCCTACAAAAAGCGGTTCCAACCCTACTCTCCCCTGATTCATGGGTTACAGACAGGAGCTTTAGGTTCGCACAAACTAGCGACCCTTCGTTGTTCAATGCCTGGGAACGAGCGCATGCGGAGCAAGACAGACCCCCCCTGAGTTATCCCCGGTTTTTGATACAAGAGGGACTCCTTTACAGACAGGGAAAAGCGGACGACCCCTTACAGCTACTGGTCCCCACCTCCTTCAGGGAACAGATTATGTTTTATGCCCACAAACACTTATTAGCAGGCCACATGGGGAGCGACAAAACCACTCACAATATCCTGAGGTATTTTTACTGGCCCGGGGTATACCAAGAGATAAAAAAAACACTGCCTCTCCTGTGAGGTGTGCCAAAGGAAGAACGTCCATCGCCCTCCTGCGGTTCCCCTGCAACCACTGTCCATCATTGGTTCCCCGTTTGAGCGAGCAGGGATGGACCTCATCGGTCCCCTCCCAAAAAGTCGGAAAGGCAACCTATATGCCCTGGTGGTAGTGGATTGTGCCACACGATTCCCCGAAGCCTTTCCCCTCAAAACCCCGACCTCTAGGGCCATAGCTGAAAAAGTCATCGAATTGTTTTCAAGAGTGGGTTTCCCGAAAGAGGTCTTAACTGACCAAGGCACTCCGTTTATGTCCCGATTAATGCATGAAGTATGCAAGATTCTGAACGTGCAACAAATAAAAACATCGGTGTATCACCCACAAACCGATGGGCTCGTGGAGCGCTATAATGGGACCCTTAAAACCACCCTTAAAAAAATGCTGTCAGTAAGCGGCCAGGATTGGGATCTCCTGCTACCGCTGGCCTTGTACGTGATAAGGGGACAGAAGCAAAGCAGTCTCGGCTGTTCTGCGTTCAAGATGCTCTATGGACGCCAACCCCGGTCCCTCTTAGAGATGACCAAGGAAGCGTGGGAGGGAGAAAAAAATGAGGAGAGAAGCGTATTGGATTACAGCCTATCTCTCAAAAACACCCTCGGAAAGTTGAGAGACCTCACCCACACCAATCTCGAGAAAAGCCAAGTCAAACAAAAATCATACTACGACAAAGGAAAAAAATGGAGGAGATTGGAGGTTGGCGATTGGGCTCTAGTACGGTTACCCTCGCCCACTAAACGATTTCAGTCTGAATGGAAGGGGCCATATAAAGTTCTCGAACCCATTGGGAAAACCAGCTACATACTGCAGATGTCCTCCAGAAAAAAACAAACGTATCACATCAACCTTCTAAAAAAATGGCTTGGGCCCCCACCGAAGGAAGTGTGTTTGACCTTACCGAGCGGGTCCTCCACGGCCTCTACCCTGGACCAGCTGGTCATCAACGACGACCTAAAAAAACAAGAAAACGAGACGTTGCTGCACGTGTTGAAACCCTTCGCCCCTATCTTTTCCGACGTACCCGGACTGAACTCCCTTGCCGAACACCGAATAGAGACACGGCCTGGAACCACAGTGAAAGTACGCCCCTATAGAATACCCGCAGCCAAGAGACCCGTCGTGCAGAAAGAAGTGGACGAAATGCTGCGGTTGGGTGTCATCCGACCCTCTCGTAGTGACTGGTCCTCCCCAATAGTCATGGTGCCCAAACCTGACGGTAGCACCCGTTTTTGTATGGACTTTCGCTCCCTTAATTCGGTATCCACCTTTGATGCGTATCCCATACCCAGAGTGGTTGAACTCATTGAAAAACTAGGGGAGGCTAAATACATTAGTACGCTGGACCTGACCAAGGGGGATTGGCAGGTCCCGCTAAGAGAGGAAGACAAAAAAAAAAAAAAGAACAGCCTTTGCCACCCTGCACGGGCTATGAATTCAACGTATTACCATTCGGATTGCATGGAGCCCCCGCGACATTCCAACGCCTCATGAACGAGGTCCTGAAACATCATCAGAACTACAGTTCCGCCTACTTGGACGACATCATTATATTCAGCCCCTCTTGGGAGACACACCTACAACACCTAGAAATCATCTGTGGAACCCTCCAGGCGGCCGGTTTACATGGTAATTCGAAGAAATCCCTCATCGGATTCCACAAAGTGAAGTACCTAGGATACGTCCTGGGACATGGGTTCATAGAGCCCCAAATCGGAAAAAATCCGAGCCATCTCAGAGACGCCATTCAACAACCTCCAAGAAGGAGATGAGAGCCTTCCTGGGGCTCATCGGTTATTACCGCCGGTTTATCCCATCCTTTTCGGCCCTCGCAGCTCCCCTCACTAATACTTTGAAACAGGACTTTCGCTCTCACCAGCTCCATACCCCTACTACAGACATGTGGGAAGCCTTCACCGCCTTAAAACGGGTCATTACCACCGCCCCAGTATTGTCGTCCCCTGACTTCACTAAGCCATTAACTGTACACACAGATGCCTCCGATTATGGGGTGGGAGCGGTGCTCACGCAGGTAGGGCCTGATGGGATGGAACACCCCATCCTATACATCAGCCACAAGTTGTTTCCCAGGGAGGTGCGATACCCCACCATAGAGAAAGAATGTCTCGCCGTGAAATGGGCGATCGACAAGCTCAGGTATTATCTGGAGGGTCACCCTTTCACGTTATACACCGATCACGCTCCGCTGCAGTGGATGAGCAGGAACGCTTCCTTGTTTCCAAGGGTGATGAGATGGTTCCTGTCACTGCAACCCTTTTCATTCACGGTCCGCCACCGAAAGGGGTCCGAAAACGGGAGTGCGGACTTCCTCTCCCGCTTTCCTCTCCCTCTTCCTGGGGAGGACATGTGTGACGAGGTACAGTGGGACCACGGACTAAACACTAGCCGGTCACCACTTTCTTCTCTCTCCCCACAGCCTCACGGGGACCAGACAACCAGCCGGTATTGGAAAGACGAGGCAGAGACAGGCCAAGGGGACTGTATCTTTAATTGGGCGGAGATCAACCATCCAGGACCCAGCCCCTTTGGTGACGTCGGCTATCCGGAACCAGAAATATCCCGGAAGGAGTGTATGGTGTTGTGTTCGACACCCGGAGGCGAGGAGACTGGAGAGAAGCGAGACAAGAAGGAGAAGACAGAGAGAGCGAGAGAGTCGAGGAAGCGGAGGAGGAGACGAGGACGTTGTGGACGCCCCGACGGCCGAGCCAGGAGGCCAACGTACCGGCGAATCCCCGTGCCACACTTCAAGGGAAGTGTGGCTTCAACAGGTACGGGGTCGAGTCAGAGCGTGGGTGGGAGGAAAGGGTTTCAAACCACCGTGAAACACACAGTCGACCTCCCCTATATATCGACACCAGAACCTTGTTCTTTCCCCCTCCCTTGAGCACTTTCGTTCACTGTCTGGGTCGCATAAGGAGAGCACCGTGTGATTCCTCACTCCCTTTTCCCTTCATCAAGAGTCCATCATCCCTGAACCTGATTCCCCCCCATATCTTCTCTCTTTTTCCCTGGGCCCCACCTGACACCGGAGACGCCCCTGAGACTGGACAACCTGGAGAAGACGCGGACCGCCAGGGAGAGACGAAGCCGCTCCAGCCCGGACCCACGCCTTCCTGAGCCTCCCCTACCGTACTATAGGAGTACCCGAACACCCAAACGCTCTGTTAAAACAATAAAGACCTTCGTGAACATCAACCGTGTCCCCGTGCATCACTTCGACCCGCTACAGTTCATTTTTAAATGAGCACAGGATCACATTTTCCTTTTAACCCGTTTGTTGCGTGCGTCGGCCAACGGCCGTCGCGAGCACTACCTCCGTAGTGCTGCGCACGTCCGTTGGCCGACGCGGCCCCGCCCACGCACTGAAACGTCCACACCGCGGCGGATTCTACGCCGCGCTAAATGGGTTAAAGTTAAGTGAAGGCTGTGTTTATTTTACATGATTATCTGCAGGCTGCAAATAGCAGGACCTGATAATGAGCAGTGCTCAGTCACATTTATGACCCAGGCTCCAGCACAGAGGGGATGAACTGAAGCACTGAGGAATTGAAATCTTGAAACAAAATCCTTGTCAACTCAATATTGGAGCATGAGAAGAAAATTATGTTTCTGAATGCTTTTAAATGGGAGAAAATTAAAATAGGAGTTAACTTAATAACTAAGTTAACTCTTCATTTTAATTGTATCCCATTTCAAAGTGTTGCATTTACAAACAGGCCTCTTGCCGCCAGTAGACACTGTGCCATATTTATAACTGAAAAATACTGACATTTTTTAAAATGGGAGAAATTTAAAGTGAATAAAAATATTTCTATGAAAAAGTGAGTCAATGTTTTTCTTCACTTTCAATTAAGCCAATTACTTCTTAATAGTTTATGGACCATGTTTATTCACTTTAAGATCCTCCTATTTAAAAAAAAAAAAATGGCTGTGTTTTTCTGTCATAAATATGGCACAATGTCTGCACTGGGTGCAAGATGACTGCTGTTTTTAAATGCGACACTTTGAAGTGGGAGAAAATGAGTTTTATGAAATACATATAAACAGAAAGTTAACTCTTCAGTATAATTTTCTCCTATTTCAAAGTGTAGCATTTACATACAGCATGCAAATTTATTCCAGTGGCTGGTAGACAAGGTGTCATACGTATATCTGAAAAACACTGCCATTTTTAAAGTGCAGAAAAATGTACCATATTATGAATATTTTTTGCAGAACATTTTTCTGCACTTTAAATTTCTCCCATAAAAAAATGGATTGTGTGTTTGTGTTATACATGCAACAGTTTTCCGTTCACGTTACACTGGGTCGTTTGCCAAGCAACCACTTCTGGCACCCGGGCACTGATATAGTCACGCCGCATCGACTTAGTCAACCTGCACTCACTGGCCGGATTTGGACCTTATACAGTGAATTGAATCTTATTTTATGAATCACAAGTGTGCTTCTCACCGTACCACCCACCAGTACATGTATTGTATGCCTCCCGGCAGGTTTAACCGCTGGTTCTGTTTTCTGTTTCCCTTTTCCCTTTTGGTCTTCTCTCCCCTACAGGTCTCTGTACATCCCAGTACCAGTTCTTAATTAATTACCCCCTACCGTATTTAGCAACTAGTGCTATACGGTAGTGCACTCACCTCACACTCACTTGGTCCTGACGAAGTGCCATTGACCCCTTCTGGGGCAGTTGGGGCACGAAACATGTTGACCACACCCACGCTTGATTAGCCCTTACGGAACATTGATTCCTACACAGGGCTTCTACATATTTTTATTAAGGCTGGAGCTACCTCAATAATTAAAACTTGAATTTAGTAGGACGGCTCTAAAACCTTTTTTACTTATCCCACTCCTTGTGCACTACCTAGCCCTCACACCCACACGCACCCATACGGCTTCTTCAAAAGATCCCCGATAAGGAGCCCCGGTTTCGGGAGCCCGTCAGGCATTGCAGCGCCGGCCTGACGAGGGGCAAATGCCCAAATGATGAAGCATGACATCCCTTGGGGTGTGTGAGGGCATTTCGAAGAAAGACCTGTTCTCCCCCTTCCTCTCTTTCACCTCCCCCCGTCCTAGACAGTAACCCCTAGGAACTGCTCATTCCTTATACAATACTTCCTTGGGGCCTACGAGCAGGACCTTATAAACTTGGCTCCGTGTCACACCTTTGGTTTAAAAATACATGCAACAGTGCCACATATGGTGAAAGGTGTGTCCCATGCCACAAGTACATACGACAAAGGCTCTAATTCACTCATTTTGGTTAATGCTTACTATTCCTACATCCAACAGTGCCGATGATGGAGTGTGCTACACTTAGCTACCTGAGCTAATTGTGGTTACAATTGCAATTATAGCCATTTGGCAGCATATTCAGAAATCTATACTTGGACCCTAAGTACTTGGCTCCTATAAGTGTCTTCATAACATTGTACAGGAATTGGACATATCCTGTTGCATCGAAGACCTGTCTAACACAAAATACAGGTAATTTTGACAACAGATTCAGACAAGAGAAAGCGGCTATACCCCTAACAGCCATTCTGGATACAGTGATAGTGGAGACAGTCCCCTGATGAAGGCACCCCAGCTGAAACGCGCATAGTGTGTTTCAAACTACCGCCAACTTCTCACTTCTTACGACCACATTGGATCTGCTCACTTGTTTATACTGTGTAATTTAACAAATTATCAGAATACCTAGGAATGTTAAATGAACTGGTTTTCATGGATACACGATTGTAATACAATGTTTTTTCTTGTATTTAATGGTTTTAATTATATTAATAATTTATCACTATATAATAACCCTTTGATAAAAGAAATAAAAAATAAAAAAGTTTTTCTAATAAATAAATCAACATTGTCATGTTTAATATTTAGAAGTAATGCACATTGCTTTGTATAAAATAATTGTTGTGTTGCCCCAATACATTTTCTGTATTTGGTATACTTCCTTAAGTCCTTTTCCCCCTTTAGTGTTATTTTGCCTACGCTAAGCAAGTTTATTTTGCATGTAGGGGCCCCTTCTTCCAAAAGTTCTAATTCACTCAAACATATATCCCATTCTTACGCACACATGTTCATACATCCCCTAAGACCATGCTTTCACTGACGCACATGGCAGCCCTGTCATAGTGCCCCTAGTCAAAGTATTCTGTTCAAACCATAGTCTTTGAATCTACGGACATTAGGCTTAAATTAACTGAAACTGGGCATGGGGGTGTCTGGTAACACTGCACGAGTGGCTTTGCCTTCAGTAGCTCACAAAGATTTTCACTCGTCAGAAGTAGCTCTCACTACAGAAAAGGTTGGAGAGCCATGCTCTAGTGTATATTTGTACCCTGTATGTTTACTATTTTCTTGTGTATTCCTTGTAATATTCCCTGTGCTGCTGTGCAATTTTTGTAAAGCGCTCTGATACCCCCCAGTCAAGTTTGCGCTATATAAAACTTGAAAAATAAAAATATGCATACCTGCCAACTCATCTTTCGTGTTCATTCCCATTCACCTCAATGGAGTCCCACTCTAAACAACCACATTTTTTTAGCCCAGAGGTTTACATGCATGTGTATGATCTGATGACAATTCTGGTGTATAAAGAAGTATTTGTGCGCTTCTTAGGACAAGCACAGGTTTGGACCAAAGGCTTGTGTATATGTGGCTTGTGAGTTTTCCCCATTTCTTGCCTATCTGTATCCTACCGAGGACGCTGCAGACCCTCATATATAGGGGCTGGCACGTGGGCCTAGTTAAAAATGTGTAACCCCAACTGACTTTGTACCGGTGTTTACTCGCAAACATTAAAAAGTGGATACATATTTTCATACGTTTAGGCTAATTTTATGTCAGGATCAATATGTTTCGCTGCCTGCACTTACACAATGGCACCTTCATCTGGACTAATGTACATAAGGAAGGACACTGTGCAGGTGTGGTGGCCTCAGGGAGAACAACTCTTCTTATGTAAACCTCCTCCTGAAAATGGTAAGTTGGCAGTGCCAGGAATTGTAGCAGTATGTGATGTTTACTGACTGGGCTGTCTTCAGCTGGTACTGGAAAAACTGCTTTTGCATTTCCTGGAGGAGCTGTGTTGTGAACCAGTGATAAAGCCTTGGCGAAGAAAGGCAGACACAAAGGAAGTCTTTCTTGGAAAAGATTCTTATCCGATCAACAAGGTAGACAATGAATCAAGAACAAACATGAAGATAAAATTATAATTTTTACTAATTGAATGCGGACAATAATCTACAATCCAATGTACTCCACAGTTTCGATTCTCCTACCACCTTTTCAAATAAATTAGCAGAATTAATAATCTATCGTGGCCCTGGATTACCATTGTCTGCGTTTGGGGTCTTCTTCCTGTGCTTTTACTAGGATTCCTTCTGTTTTCTATGGTAATTCAGAAACCAGATAATTTAGAGATTTGCTCGATAATCCTGAAACCTTTTCGGTGATAAAATAAGGGGCTTGTCATCCAAGTTAAATAGACTTTTAATAAAAAAAAAAAATGGGCCTGGATTCATGTGTGAGCTATTTGCTATAACTCTTGACCAGAGTTCGATAAAAGAATAGCAAATAATACAGACCTCTCTCGATGATGGTTTTTCCAACCAAAATTGCCTTATATTTATTTGGCTGTGAAATCCTAATTTAAGTTATTTAATATTCTGGCGAACTAGATGGGGACGTTCACAGCTTCTAAAACTGGAGTCAAATGTCTCCATTTCACTAGGTCAAAAGCCTTCCCAGTGTCTGAAAACCAAACAGCTAAAGGCTCTTTTATTGGGTTCCCCATAATCCAATGCTTTCCTAAAATAATTATTATGGGCAGCCAATAATCTACAGGGATAAATAAACCTGGTCTGCTTTGGGCTTACTAAACTATCAATTATCTTAGCTAGGCACATTGTATTCATCTTCATGAATATCATATAGTCTACATAAAGAAGTTGTATCAGACTATAAGATCGACGATTGTCTTTGGATCTTTTCTGGTTCAAACAAAGTTATCATTGTCTGTCTCCTGAATTCAAAACAAAAAATACTAATCTCAGCTGAGGAAGCAGGATGTAGTTATACATCTTATACAATTCTCCAGGAACCTCATCTTCTCCTGGAGATTTTGCGGAAGATTTTAATATCTGACCAATGTCTCCCTCCGATGAAGCTTACTGAGCTCAGCTTGCTTCTCCACAGTTAGGCTGTCTAAACTGGCTTGCTACAAAAACTCTTACATGGGCCTAAGATGGAGACATAGTTTCCTTATATGGGCCTTAAAAAAACATGTCATGGAAATGTTGCAATACATTCTGGTCCTCCTCTAAAGCACCTCGCTCTTTATTGTGGACACCATTATAAGATCTAAATTAAATTTTCCATACTACAAATCTCCCTATTCTGCTATTATCCTTGATTGCCTTTCAATATCTCGTCTGGCTATTTCTTAATTAATTCTTTCTTCTAAAGTCCTTGATCTCTGCCATCACTTTAAACATACTATTTTCTCGTGGGGCCCGGCTACCACTTCTTTTTGCACTTAACACAGCTCCCTACGCCTTTTTATCCTCACTGTCCCTCTTCTTACTCCCGGCGCTTTTCACAATCGGGGTACACTGAAGGGAAACTTTAAAGGTCTCCCAAATCATACAAGCACTAGCTGTTCCATTGTTTGTCTAAAAAAAATCCTTGATCCATGCCCTCCATTCTTTCCCCTTCTATACAATTGACATATGAGCTCTTGAACGTTAAATACCTCTGGGAGCTATTAAAGTGCCCCTTGGGGGTGCAGTTTATACAATAGGTGCATAATCTCAGAACATTGAGGTATGATATCTGCAACCTTACACTTAATTGTTGAGGATATGAAGTAGAAGTCTGTTCTGGCTTGGCTTTGGCATCTGCTGCTAAAATGGGTAAATCTGAGATCTTTCAGAAGCAGCTGTCTCCATAGGTCAGTAAGATTATCACTTTCCTGCAGCAAATTTATTGTTTGCCTCTTTTTGACAAGAGCCTCCAGATACTTGCATCCTCCTGCTACATCGTTGCTACCGGCACTGCAAAGTTCAGATCAGCGCTGCTTCACAAAACAGTTAAAGATGGATCCAGCCTCATTATGCTGTGTGGGCAGGGCTCCAGTCCAACTATGCCTCCTTCTGCCGCTTCACAGAATCCAGCCACAGTGGGACGCCCAGGCATGGGGATGATGAAGGTCAACAAGGCCACTGTCTTATTGATTTCCTCACTCCATTGCTCCCTTGGTACTCCTTCCACCTTAGAGAGTGCTCAACCTGCTTCTCGCCTCCCAGTGTGCACTAGGTCTGCTCTGCCAGCTTGCCCAACACCTACTGCCATTGACAATGTAGTGCAAGTCAATATTTATGCAGGTTGACATTAAAAAGTTGATATTGTGGCTTCCCACCACAGGGTCAGAGTTTCCTTCCAAAGTACAGCTTCCAGTACTTTTCTGAAGATGAGGCAGTTCAGTTAGCCCAAGGTTCTCTTCATATTTTAGTCTCCAAAACCTTTGCCCGCAGATGGTCTAAGGGGCACAGTAGCTGGCCAGGGCCCTGTTCCAAAATGCTAGATCATAAACGTAATATATATACACTGATTTTAAAAGCTAGTGCAGTACTTAAAAGTGGGTTTTGTGGTGTCCATTTTCCAGGTTAAGGGCAAGTCTTAAGGTTTAAATTTGCACCCTCTGTAGTGTGTCTAACCGGTTTTTACAAAGTCCTGCACACACCGCAACAGTCCAATTGAACCAGACATAGGGGATCTGGTCAACTCCACTCAATAGTCCATTTGGATAAACTGTAATATTGTTCGAAGCTTTGAAATATGGAAGCTAGACCTTCTGATCACTGCAATGAGTATATAACGTAAGCTCTGAATCAATAAAATGCCAACAATATGGATATTTTGTAATTCTGATACCAGCAGTAAACGGTTCCATGGAGCCCATGCCTGGAACCTTCTCCCACTGACTCCCAGAACTGTGACTGACGTAGCAGTTTTTAAGAAAATGCTAAAAACCTGCCTTTTACGCAACTAAATCCTGGTCTCCTGCTTCTAGGGATTGCAGCTGGTCTGAAAGAGTCTTTTTAGCGCCGGGACACTCTTCTGAGTAGCTGCGCGCTCTATAAATGCTCTTCCATTCATTCATTCATTCATTCATAAACAACAGTTACTCAAATGAGAAAACCAAGTAACCACCGATCATCCTAGGACCTGTTGAAAAAGTCTAACAAGGCGCTTTCTTTTTAAAGCTGCGTGTCAGGGTTTTAATCGGACTTGAACATGTAATTCTTTACTATTAGCATTAATACTTAAATGCTGAGCTTGGACTATTCCTAGGTTCTCTTAGGTCCTTTCAAAGTTGCTGTATCAGAGTAAACCTGTTGCAGAGTTTGTATTCCATTCCCTCACCAATGTCTTATTATTGATCAATTAAACCTACCTTGACTAGGACAGATCCCTGCTGGTCCCTGACGTTTCATCTACCTTTGTAACCCCGCTTGCACATAAAGCCGCTCCATCTGTACCCGTTACTCAGTCGGGTCAAACACTGGCCCTCTTGTAGAATGATCCTGCATGGATTAATACCGAAGGCTTAACTGCAGTCTTTGCAGATTACGTCCCCCATGTTTACAGGCACGCAGCCTGAGGAATCAATCTGACTCCATTTTTTGAGACTTACTTCAGGGACCCTCTGACCCACAGGATGGTGGACAACATTCGGAAACACCTTTTTTGGTAGGGATTCGACGAACATCTCAACCATTGACGTTACGCCAACAGGTCTAATCATCTGTCACCTCTATGCTTTTGCTCTTGTAGAAAGAGGTCCCACTAGATCACCTGTGGATCCCTTTCCTGACAGTACTTTTTGCCAATGATGGGACAGCACCTTTGAATACGGTTTCATATCTACGGATTACATTATTTTGCTCGTTAACAATTCTACTTCAGTTTGTGAGACTTCGAATTAACCCTTCTTTTGACTAATTAAGTAATCCCGGATCTCATATTAAATTTACACACAGGAGTAAAACTACTTGATCTGGATCTGTGCTTTTTTGCAGGCTTTTTAACCAGAAAGCACTTACTGTTCAACGCCAGTCAACTTACTATACATTACCTATTCATTTCCGTTTTTAATTTGATGTATATAAGGGCTTAGCTGCCCTTGCATGCGCTTTCAGTCACGAGTAATTCCCCTCATACTTCAGCCTTCATAGAATCCTCAGTGTGTGCCAAGTTTTGTTCGCTTCATCTTTCTCTAAATAGTAACAAGTGTCTTTTATCTCATACCTTTCTGCACTTGCCTAAGAGGCGAGATGTTTGCTGCCAGCCCTGCAGCTCCACAGGCAGTCTTTTTTTCAGGTAACGGTACCCATAGCGCCTCGCTGAGGTTTGCAGTGTGGGCCCTTCAGAAATCAACGATAATGGTTATTCGTGGCTCTGTTATCCTGTTTAGCTATAAGAGTCAACTTCTAGCCGGGAGCTTCTGCGAATTCCAGAAAGTGGCGAGTGGTCAATGATCATGGCATGGAAGTTTGCTGCATTTTTATCACCAAATTTTGTGTTGATTGAAAGGCAGGCAGTTGAGGGTTCGCTTTGAGAAGCCAGGAGTGTCACCGTATGGGCAAGCGATGCCAATATACTTGAAAAGCAAACACCAAATGGAATAGCTGCCATCATATGGTTGCCATAGCAGACATTGGTGGGACGGTAGACAGAAAGTGCCACTCAGGATTGCTGATAAAAGGTGCAGGTACTTTACTATTGAGTTCAAAGTACTCATGAAGGGGTGGCGATTACAATGTTGTCTACACTATTTTGCTGATCCTTCAAGTCAGAAAATGTACAAACAAAAATATATCTATATAAAGTCTTCACCTCCTACTTTAAAGGGAGATATGAGAGGGAAGAAACACTGAAATGACACAGGCAGCCATCTATCTGAGCCTGCTTCTCTTCAGAGGATGACGGGAGAAAGTCTAAATACTGGATCTGCTCATCTGTAAGATTAATTAATATTTCCCATCTGCCTTCCTGCTCATTACAGGACAGGCGGCACATGAATTTCCAATGGAGTCAGACAGACCGGCTCCTCATTACATCTTTAACCAGAGACAACAAACACTCCATTTAAAATCTAGCAACTGGGTGAAAGTCTCCGAAGGGATGCTGAAGACCAGTGAAAGCAGAGCCGCACGACCTACATCGCAGTGACCGTGAGCAAGGGGACGATGTATTGAAGAACATAAGGGCGAGTATGGCGGTGTTACCACGCGGTACTCTTCTTTCTTTAAAAGGGCAATCATCTTCCATACCAATTGCCTTCGGTACCTTAAAGGATGTATCCAAAAACCACCACCCTAAACATCTCTAAGAAGAGAACTCCAACAACTGGAGCGTGGTAGACCAACCTGACAGGTCAATGACCAAGGTGGGAAGGCCATAAGGAACACCAGATATATCTTTACAGAAAACTGCTTTGAGGGCCACTTGGAGGCAGTCGTGCTGGAACAATTTTCAGAGTGGGGGTGCCGACATCAATGTTACATCACAGTAGTGGTAGGGATTGTAAATAATTCACGTGTCACGAATAAGGAAAAGTGTAAGTAATGAGCAACGTCCATTCAGTAGGAGACTGATATGGGTCTAGCATGTCGCTCATGGTGCATCTTGGAGCACATTATCACAAATATATTACTAAAGCATGGTCTGGTGGCGCACTGTCATTTACAGACAGCACATTTTGCATTGAAATTACCACTAGATTTGCATAGACAGTTTTACTGATAAATCTATACAGCGCACAAACGATAATGTGCACAGAGCGGGGTTCAGAAAATATTGTGCATCACCAAGTGTTTTGATTTGGTTTTTTCCTATGAAAATCTTTGTTTACATCATGCTTCAGAATGAAAAATGTACTTCATTTAAGCGTTCATTAATGCTGATATATTTTGAAATCTCTGTATAGTTCATGTTCAGGTATTTATAATTTGTGTGTGAAACAAACACACTTGTACAGCCTTTCCTAACCTGCTCCCTGTACTCCAACAAGATTGTCCCATAGTTCACTTTACAAAAATCTCACTTTTTGTCAGAGAAAGATAGGTAAACAGCAATCTACATGATAAAAAAATAAGCAGCAATTTGTCAAAAGACTTAGTTTGACATCCAACCTCTTTCTTTGAACACACAGCAAATAAGAAAAAATCGAATTTTGAAGGAATATTTATTGCTCATTTACCTTCTGAACTCCAGCATGGTTACTTTGGGGGTACTGCTGCGCCCCGCAGCTCTACTTCTACTTGGAGTGGGCAAGAAGCTCTGGAGGTCTATTCGCTAACCACAGGCACCAATCTCCGAGGATCACCAGTCTATTCCTGGCTCTTGCGTTAGGATTGGGACGGCAGTGGTATCGCCTGCGTAACTGCTCATGAGACAGACTATAATTGCCGATATACTGCTAGCCATGGTAGCCACCGGGTTTAACATCAGCATCTCTGCATAGAAAGCAGGTGGTAATGAGTGGGCTAGAGCAAACTTATTGTTGCGTTGGCGTAATCTTGTGTAATTTCTGGCATTTCACATTATGCTTATTTCACTAAATGCCCAAACGTATGCAATACGTATGCAATTATGCTACGCAGAATAATTTCCCAAAGGGCCGGACTGGCAGTGCTGTAATATCGACCCCAGTAACAAAAGCAGCAGTGCTACACACTGGGGCTGGTCCAACAAAATTGCCAGGGTTGCTTTGAGTTTCCAGTCCTGCCATGATTGCCTGTCCGTTCAAGGAAGAACCCGTATGCAGAAGCAAGGGAGCAACAAGAATGCGAGCAGCTGCTGTCCGCATCATGTGCAAGTCAAGATTTTAGTTTATGTGCTAAATGTGTCCTTAAGTCCAAAACGGACACAAAGACGCATTATGCTCTGAAAAAATCACAATAAATGACAATGCTGCTCAATAAACATTAAAAGTAATACAAAATACATCCAATAGCTAGGCAAACATTTTTTTATTAAATAAAGTAAGAAATGGCGATTCACAAACATAAAAAATTAAAGACGCCATGAAAACAGAAGGTTTTCTGGGATCCAAGGCACTTAACTGGACTACTTTTAGGAGGATGTTTACACGTGTAAGCGAAAAATGCTGACACTTGTAGTGGACAGTGTCAATTATATTGTCCAACTGACCAAAGTAAATGTTTCTGTGCCTACACGTTGTAAAAACACTCTCCGACAGACCGACATACACTATGGGAGCTGGCCCTAACAGCAGCTTGGTGAACACAGAGATGGGTTTGGATTGGCATGCAGAGAAAGACGCCGAAAGTCTTAAAAACACAATCCACTGGTGTCAGCTCATACTAGCCCACTAATCCATGGCCGACAGGAAGGAGGGGCCCTACTCACATGTCCAGAGCTGCCAATGTGTGACATTTTCATAATTTCAGTGTAATTGTTTGTGTTTGAGCCCTCCTTCCTCACAGCTTCTAATCGAGCTTGTGAAGCTCTGTCATTAAGTGTGCGAACTCCCCATCATGACGCACTCAAAGCCATCCTCCTCTACCGCCCTCCGGGTCCTAGAGGTGCGTTTTTAGAGTCTATTGGAACGCTCCTAGGGGAGGGGATGTGTGCTAAGTCCTTTACGGTACTGGGGGATTTTAATTTCTATCTTGAGGACCTCATCAACCCTGACAATTTAAGGCTGCAGCAAGTTTTAAGCAGGGGGGGGGGGGGCCTCAAGCAGCTTGTGGAAGATCCCACTCACGTAGCAGGACATACATTAGATAGAATTTTCTCGAATAACCGCAACCTCTCCTACCTGGGGGCTCTGCCACTTTCCTGGACTGATCATGCCACGATTTTATTTGAATTGAAACAGGCTAAACATCATCAATACAAACCAAAGTCCAAGGCCGCAATAACAATAAGGCCTTGGAAAAATATTAGCAGCCTAGAACTAGGTAGTCTCTTGAAAACCACGGCCCACACCCTGCCATCCAGTGTAGATGAAGCTACGATCGCCTACACGGAATGGGTAGATTCTGCTTGCAGGAAATCAGCCCCGACCAAACTGTGCATTCTCAAGCGGGCTCTTCCATCAGCCCCTTGGTACTCAGAAAATCTAAAAATGCACAAACTCAATTGCAAACGTCTACAGTGAGCCTGGGGAGAGGGTACAATAACACCGACAAAGAGGCCTACAAAGCAAGTCTTACACTGTATAAAAAATTGCTTTTTGACACCAAAAAGACATACTTTGGATAACAGATCAGCAAGGCCAAATCCTCCTCCAAAGAACTTTTTTAAACTATCACTAAACTCATGACCCCCCCACTAACCCCAAGACACATAGCAGCCCAGATTTCTGTGAAACACTAGCCTCCTCCTTTTTGCAAAAGGTGGAAACCATCTTCTCATCTGTCACACATCAGCCATCAGAGGTCAATAAAGTCCCAGCTATGGGGCTGCCTAAGGACATCAAACCCACTCCCACTTTAGACTACTTTATGCCACTGGACTCACAAGGTGCCATTAAACTTCTGTCGGAGATTCGTTCAGGATCCCCTTTGGAGCCGTGTTCAGCATCTGTGACCAAACAGGTCCCTGACATTATTGTGTCCGCACTTACCCCTTTGTTTAACACGATCTTCAATTCGGGCCAGATCCCCATAACCTGGAAAATAGCATCGGTCCTTCCACTATTAAAAAAAATCCAACCTGGATCCAAAAGACAGGAACAATTACAGATCCATTTTGCGTCTTCCTCTGCCGGCAAAAATGATTGAGAAGGCCATGAACGCTCAACTTAGCACGTTTTTTCAGACTAATTGTCTGCTGGATGCTACGCAATTTGGGTTCCGTGCTGAACACAGCACTGAGCTGGCTCTGAGTAAATCCACAGAGGAAATTAGAGAGGCCTTGGACCAGGGAGGCGCCGCAATACTGCTCATGCTGGATCTCTCGGCGGCCTTTGATACTGTCCATCATTAAGTTTTGATGGACCATTTATCCAAAAGGGGGGTCCAAGGCAAGGCCTGGGGGGTCCAAGGCAAGGCCTAGGATCTCCTTTAGTCCTTTCTCACTGATAGGAATCAAACGGTGGACCTGGGCGAAGACAGATCTAGGCCCTTCTCTCTTCCGTGCGGGGTGCCGCAAGGGTCATCTCAGTCCCACACTAATGTGTATGTGTCACCTTTGGCAGCCCTGATTAGATCCTTTGGGTACCAATTGACCTCGTATGTGGATGACACGCAAATTGTGCTGTCTCTTCAGCGTGGTAAAGAAGTGGAGACAGTATTAAGATGCCATGATTGCATGCAAGCCATTGCGGGCTGGATGTCATCAAACTGCCTGAAACGTAATGCAGGAAAAACTGAGGTTATCATATTTGGTAAGAGCACAAATCTCTGGACGGCTGATTATTGGCCAAATATAATGGGCATGCCTCCAGCCCCCACTGAGAAGGCCAAGAATCTGGGGGTAATTGTGGATTCTAGGCTCTCTTTTGGTAACTAGATAAGTGGGGTTGTTTCAACCAGCTTCTACCTCCTCAGAATCCTGAGGAAAATAAAATACCTCCTTCCTGAAGTTAACCTGAGGACAGCAGTTACAGCGCTCATTTTGTCACGACTGGATTACTGCAATAGTCTCTATTTGAACATCCAAAAGAGACACTTGAACAGACTCCAGATCGTACAAAATGCGGCAGCCAGGCTGCTAACGGGCACACCCAGGTTTGTCTCTGTGAGGAAGGGACTTTGAGATCTTCATTGGCTCCCTGTGAAACAACATGCACAATTCAAGGCCCTGTGCACCGTTTTTAAGGCCCTCAAGGGCATTGGTCCTGCTTATCGGAGACAACGTATACAATGGTACGTTCCAGGGAGAGCGTTGCGTTCCTCGGAAGCAAAACAAGTGATTGTTCCTCGTGTCAAAAAAGAGAGTTGGGGTGGCGGAAGCTTTCTCAATTGTGCCACAAGGGCCTGGAACAGTCTACCCTTGTATCTCAGAAATTCCATTGACTCTTCTCCTTCAGGAAGGGGCTGAAGACCTGGCTTTTCTCCTGAACGGTCATATCATTTCTTACAACCATGTAGGCAGTGCCAGGACACCCTTGGGTAACAGTGCGCTTTAGAAGCTCTATTAACATAACATAACTCTGACCGCTCAGATTTTGACAACCTTGTGCATCCAGGCTTTTTAATACCTCACTTGTTCTTCATCCTACCCCACCACTACTCTGTGTGTTTCACATTTCTTGGGCGCTGCCTCCCTGTAGCCACTCAATACTTTACATTGTAAATATTTCTGTGGCTTCATGAGAGATGCAGTGTTATCAAGAGTCCAGATGCCTTTTACGTCGTAAATTGATTAATTAAAAGAAGAGTGCTGTAGAGTCTTCCACGCCCTCTGGACACAGACCAATTAGTCTTAGGCTGTTACCCACAATAATGTTTGATTTTGTTGCGATTAATTAGTAGGAAACCTTGTTCTATTTATTTTGTCCACACTCAGATTCCAAAGAATATAGGTTTGCCCCATTTTGACTACGTATATAAGGACATGGAGAGGCAACAAGAAGGAGCTTCATACTCTAACTCGTCCAACGCACACGACCTCAATGATAAGCACGATACTTTACGAATAGGGCTCCCGGTTTGATGGTATTTTTTTTTTTTTTACATTTCCGTCTGTATTTATCCATATTTATTTTTTGCCCACTTTATCTGTATTTATGCATATTTATCCATATTTATTTTGTATTTTGAGGATAAATTCAGTTGTAAAACTGTATATTTCCATATTTGTTTAACTGATCGACCTGAACTCATATTTTGATGTCTGTCTTTTTTTAGCTATTTCAGCTGCTAAATATTACATAACAATACTTCCACTGGTAAATATTAGCATTATACCACAAATGTATGTTGACACATGCCATTATTTAAAGAAATTGCATCCTGTTTTTTATTTTCCCATGCTGTCCATCTGCTTAGATGTTGGCCTATAAGTCATGAAAGCCAGCGCTGAGAGTCACTTATTCTTCGGCAGCCAAGTCCTTGAGTCCAGGAAGGCTAGTTACATGCTAGATTTTTAAAATATTCAAACGTGTTGCAGTTACATACAATTCTAAATGCTCTCATTACACACTCTGTTTTTGTCTTCAGACTCTGGTATGGATGAGCTCCACCTCACTTAATGGTGGACAACTCTGTACATCAGGATAAACATATGTCAATGTCGGACACCCTGAAGAAAAACGTATTTTTAGCAGTTCTGGTGCCATCCAACTCTGCTTTTACCAATGCTTCCACGGAACCCTCCAACTTTTTAATTAATTAGGAATTTTTTTATAGAGTCTTATATAGCGCGAACTAGAACTGAATCGGGTATCAGAGAGCTTTACATGAGCACCAGTTTCTTTACAGAAGGACACATTAATTTTTGTTAGGCGTGGGGAGGTTAAGTGGTTTGCCCAGAATCACAGGGTGTTGAGCGTCGCTGCTGAGACTCGAACCCGGTTCCCCAGCTTCGAGGTTGATCGCTCTAGCCGTGAGGCTCCATCCTCTCCCCAGGATTATCAACCCCAGGGCAGTGGCGGCTGGTGACATCTGAAAGTGGTGCGGCGTAAAAGTTCGTCAAGAGTGCCATGTGGAGAGCAAGTGAAGAGACCAACTGCCTTTAGAGTCCTGGCGTTGGGTTCTCCCCCAGGGAATTGTTGGCAAATGGTGCATTTTCAAGCAAATTTGAGAAATCAAGACGGTTAATTAATCAATTGTGAAAGTGTAGTTATGACATTAAAGAATAGATTTCATATGATAATGACGTAGGTAGCTGCTTATTCAGTATAACCATTCTTAACATAGTTGCTCAGTGCTAGCTCAGTACAGTGGCCTGTTCACAAGAGCACAGTGCACCAAAGACAAGTGCGGTCTCCTGGGAGCTTCTTTCTCAAAGATTAAATTACACTAGAAAGGAGCACAACCTAAGGCAACATGTCTGTTCTAACCCATGGAATCTGTTACCACCAGGCCCTGTGTGTTTTGTTCATTTCCAGACAAATGGCTTGAATTTTACTGCTTGCATTTGAAAGTGCCTACTTTCAGCAAACCTGTTTATGTAGGCTGCATGCAATCCATTTGTCAGGCCATAAAGATATCACACAGCAGGGCTGAGGGCTCAGGAGGAGGTCAGACTCACTGGGAACTTTTGCTGGCAAAGGAAATCAGAACAGGACAGCGAGTCCACTGTGAAAAGTAAAACGAGATTTATTGCCATGCGAGTCTGCAAGCATTTGTACAGTTTTATCAAGCCTCCTATGGAGAGAGACGGCTGTGTGACCTGGTGCTGCAATTGGTACCGGTTAGGGGTGATGGTTAGGGGTCATATATGTCCCTTTTCCAAACTAAGTTGTTCAGCACAAACAAAACATCCTGTTCGAGCGTTGCTGCTTATAAATGTTTGCGTTGGTCCCTGTGCGTGCGAACAGATCGCGATCCTGAATGCCGTCCTTTAAATGGCAGTGCTTTGATTTTCAGGGACATTCAAAGATGCATCGAGCTACACAAATAATAAAAAAGTGCTTCTTTCGCATGGCGCTGCCGAACAAAAGCTGATCCGCCAAGTGTCACTCTGAATGCCATTTGGCCTGGAAAGTGAATTCTTATAGCGCTGCCATAAGTTTAGGAATTGACTATTGCTGCTGTATCTGCATTTAAATTGGCAAAGCAACATCATTGAATGATATATTTCATAAAAACGTGTCTAATATTACAACATTCATCTGTCTTGTCACAGAAACAAGCTTGTGTTTTCAAAAAAGTCTGTATTTCACTGTTGTAACCTTACTATACACGGTGGTGTTCCAAATCAACTTTCCAAGCACCAAACACTCTACATGGAAGTCATACATATAACGTGGGCAAGCGCTTCAACGTCTGGCCTGCTGTGGGAAGCACTATGTAAATGTTATTGTACAATGCAAACATATAACGCAGTCAAGACCGAAGAGTGTGTGGCTCATTCTTTCAATATAAGGTATTACAGCCTGGTGAGTTCACGGTGTTCAAACACTGATAATATGTCATTATTATTACCAAATTCAACAGTATTCTTTATCGACAACTGGAGGATAAAAGGCTAGGACAGACTCAGTGACTCTGCAGAAACTTGAATTGGGCCTGGTGTTCGCAAACAGGTCTCTGATTGCAAGTGGTTCCTCTAGCCTTTCTGAAACATGTGGAGTAGATCACGTGTGTTTCAGGAACATGTGTGGCTCAGTTTCTGCCACCGACGTCCTGGTAGAAGAGTCTGGAGATGTGAAAGGGAGTATGTTGTCGTCCCATTAGTCACCATCGCCATTTGAGGCCCCGCTGTTCACAGGCACATGTGCATACTGACAACCAAAGAAGCGTACAACTATTCTACTCGCAATTTTTAAACGTTTATCAAAAGTATGAACGGGTGTTGGAAATGATATGCAGACCAAATGGTGATACAATAACATTGTGTACTGAATACACCATGTATATAGTACTATTTTTTGCCTCATTTTCCAAAGCTCTTTTGTATTTGTTAATTGATTGCCGCAAAGGAGACCCCGGAGCGCAATGACTCATATTGTCAAAATAAACTAACATGTTCAGGACAAACAAAACATCCTGTATGGGCAGAGCTGCTCATTTAAATTTCGGTTGGTGTCTGACCCTTTCATTCACGTGCACACAAACATATCGAGGTCCTGACTACCGAAAATTACATTCAATCAAATACTGTACTCACATTTCAAAGCTTTTGGTGTTTGATTAGTAAATGTTCCATTGGAGCGATTTTTGCGCCTACAGCAAAGAAAACCCCGGAGCTCAATTACTCGAATCGTGAAAATAAAGTAACATGTTCAGCACAAACAAAACATCCTGTATGAGCAGAGCTGCTCAAGCGAGCCAGGGGTTCTAGGTAAAAAAACACAAAGTGCTGTGTGAGTCTCGGCGCAAGTATATCCTGTGATTCTGGGCAAATCACTAAACCTTAAAAAATCTGACTTGGAGTAATGTATCCCGGGCGCTCCTTTAATGCGCGCAAATACCTTTGAGTTGTGTTTATCTACAAACTCTCCTGTGTGAACACCAGAAGGCTGCTTAACTGCACGCAAATAAAAAATCCACAAAAAGTGAAGTATATTAACAGCTTAAAGTGAAAATAGGCACCTACCAGCCTGTATTCTTTTGAGCTTAAGCTGTAACAAACACAACGAGACAGGGCTCAGCTTCAGCTGCATAATGCTTTCAAAAGTGAAAGCACACTCGACTCCGCCTGAGGAAAGGAATTTAGAGCGCAGCGAGCTGCACCCCTCCTATAGCCCGGCCCCTCTCGTGATGACTGGTAACTGTTGCAACCCACTACCTCCTTCTCCCTCTCAGCCTGCCCCTGCCCCCTGCCATTGAAATGAATAGTGTACTGCCAACTCCTCCCAGGGCCATTTAGTAAACGCCCGATAAGCAGCCTTATCCATGGCATTCTAACTCGGCACGATGATGTCACTGCTGTAGCTTGTGCCTGCAGGTCGAAAGATGACCTCGCCCTGGCAGGCACATGCGCAGTTTATCACAGACGCCCCATTAAAAGTAATACAGCAGCCAGCAAGTGGAAATTTCTTTTCGGCTGCTTGGTTTTTGAAATTCATTTCTTGCGTCTCCCCTCAGGCTCTGGATGGCAGGGCAACGCCTCCTTTGCCCACTAACACCAGCCGCCCCTGCCCAGGGGGCTTACATGAGCTGATGAATGCTCTCTAGCAGCTTGAGGACCTCATTATGATCTGCTACAGTCAGGCAGGCAAGGTGCTTGCACTAGACACGCCCCACGAGCAAGAAGACCATTCCTGTGTTTTAACCGGTCAAAGTACTTAAATGCCTTTTAGTGTTTGACCTATTTCAATGTGGAATGTACAGCTTTGATCCTCAGTGCGGCTACATTGTAGGTATGACCCGGCCGCCTCTTATACATCTTTCGGCGTATCATGTGTCGACGTGTGTGTGGACTATGTTGTGAACATTTGCTGTTGTAAAGCTCTCTGCTACCTTCGGGTCTGCTAGCGCTATATAAAACTCTCAAATAAATAAATAAATGAACACCTTCAAATATTGTCAAAAGACAACAGGCAGATAGTGTTAATGCCCAATCTAGTTCACACAACGCAGGAACCAAAGACAAGGGGTTCTACTTTACAGTGCCCTCATATCGGGGTGATGACAAATGGTAGGCAGATGTGATGGTTTTAATCAAGGATCACACATTTTGGGTGAAATAACTTACAACAGATCCTGTCTCTGTGGCTCAATGGTTTCTGCTCAAAAGTCAAACTCAGTAACTCCCCTGTGGCCTGCATTAGGAATACCGATGAGCACCTCGCCTTCCGTAGGCCCTTCACGCCCTAGCTGTTCTCCTACGCTGAACCACGACATTATCTGCAAGGCAGAAGGCATTTTCTAGTTGTGCACCAATTACCGCTATAATTTGCAATTTCTCGCTTCAGTCTTAGGTCCAGGGATGGCTTCTTTCCTGCTCCTTGTATCCGGAGCACAGTCCACTGTACCCTTATTTTTTGTTTATTTATTTACAGTTTTATATAGCGCTGGCTGGACCCGGGGGTATCAGAGCGCTTTACATAGGTGAGAACGTGATAGTTGCACCAGTTATATAAAAGTAGATACAAACAGCAATGTCCAACAGATGAGAAGTGCAGCGGGGCAAGGGATAAACAAATGTACACGTAGAAAAGAGTAGAGGGGATCGGGAATTGGGTAGATGGCAGTAAGAATAGGTTCAAGTCCCGCAGACCGGCACCAACTGGGGTACACCCGGGGTCAGTCCATCCCAGCGGGCCTGAACAAAGGAAGATCAAATTAAGTCAGGTGTAAAACCCACAGGAGGGTTGTATCCCCCCACTTCACCTCTCATGAGCACTCTTTCCAAAGGGACTGTTGAATGCACCAACTTCTGCATCTATACGGGCTAACGGATCACAGGCAATTCCGCTGAACTCCATGAACGACCATGGAGAACATGTTGGTGCGGATGAATCTTCGGCCCTAAAATCCTGCTTCAAACTCAGCCTCAACCTCCACGCAGGAGTCTAAACACTGCTGGCTACGCATGACTATTGTCTCCTGATTTGGGACAAAGAACCACGTCTTACCCATTTGAAGCACCTCCGACATCCCAACAGGCATCACTGGCTGTGCCTCAATCAAAGCTAATTTCCCACCCTCATACACACACGCACTTAGAAGCCAGATCAAGCGCTATCAGTCTCCAACATTAATCCTCAAGACAAGCTTGTCCCATCTCTATGCGTCACCCGGTGTACTCTCTTCGTCTTCTGACTGCAACATTAGCAGAGCACTTCTGCGGTCAACATCACACTGGCCATCAGGGGACCACAAACCAGCACCCTTCCTGGCCACCAATGCATAGCGCTGCATGTGCTGGGTGGGTACGGTAACAGCGCTTTGAAGAGAAAGTTGTAGTATATAGAGGTCATGACCACAGCAATCTTAGGAAAATCGTTCTATTTCCCACTGACACAGTGGTCTCTCTCAAATGCTTTATAAATAGGGCTCCCGGTTCTATGGTATTTATTTTTTTGACATTTCCGTCTGTATTTATTTTTTGTCAACTTGTTCAGTATTTATCCATATTTACTATGGATTTTGTGAAAAAAAAGTAAGCTGAAACTGGTATATTTCCACATTTATTTAGCCAATAAATATGCAGTCATGCTTGAATGCCTGCCAGGTTTCAGTGATGTGAACATACGCAGAAGGTAAATCCATGCAGTATGAAAATATGCACATTTCAGTATCGGCCTTGTGCAGATCTACTGCTGTTTAAGCCTCTTTACGAAAATTCCTTTCCTTTTTCACCACCTTACCTTTCAATCCACACAGTTATTGGCCTGGCAGTCATGGCAAAGAAAATAAATGGTTTTCTGTCTGTATTTATCTGTAAAAATCAGGAAAACAGGGAGCCTTATTTATAAACATGCTGACCGGAGTGTTAAGTACTTTATGAAAAAAAAACTAGGCATTTTACACGGGTGCTCCTTTCTCTAAATAAAGGCGCCCTTTAGCCCTCCCCTCCATGCAAAAAAAAAGTGCAGATATTTCCGGCCGAAATGGGCGGAGCGTGAACATCATGGCAGCAGGGAGCAGCGCCGAGCAGTGGCTTCCGGCCAAGCTTCCAGGGAAACCTTCAGAAAATGAAATGAGCGTGTGTAATGAAAAGCAGCCGAGGCAGGCCTGCCACAACCAGGCAAACAACACCCGGGCCAGGCAGTCATTCATGAGCGAGGCTCCGCTGAGGCTACACGGGGAGCGAGAGGACGGCTCTCGGCCGAGGCGTGTACAGATGCCCACCGAACACAACCCCCGGCACACAGCCAGACTCCGGCAGAAGCACTGCGGTGCCCCAGGCGGTATGCTGGTGCCCTCAGCATACGGACAAGTCCCCCAGGCTTCCTGGTGTAGCCCATTATGTACAGCACGCAGGCCCAGCCGCTGAGAAGCACATCTCTGGGACCCAGACTCTGAGAAGCACATCTCTGGGCCCAGGGCTGTCTGCTGGTGTCCCAGACTCTGAGAAGCACATCTCTGGGCCCTAGGCTGCCTGCTGGTGTCACAGACCCAGACTCTGAGAAGCACATTTCTGGGCCCAGGGCTGTCTGCTGGTGTCCCAGACTCTGAGAAGCACATCTCTGGGCCCTAGGCTGCCTGCTGGTGTCACAGACCCAGACTCTGAGAAGCACATTTCTGGGCCCAGGGCTGTCTGCTGGTGTCCCAGACTCTGAGAAGCACATCTCTGGGCCCTAGGCTGCCTGCTGGTGTCACAGACCCGGACTCTGAGAAGCACATCTCTGGGCCCCAGGCTGCCTGCTGGTGTCACAGATCTAGACTCTGAGAAGCACATCTCTGGGCCCCAGGCTGCCTGCTGGTGCCATGAACCCAGATTCTGAAAAGCACCGCTCTAGGCCCCAGGGAGTCTGCTAGTGCCAGGGGCCCAGACTCCGAGAAGCACTGTTCTGGGCCCCAGGATGTCTGCTGGTGCCATGAACCCAGACTCTGAGAAGCACCACTCTGGGCCCTGGGGCGTCTGCTGGTGCCATGTTACCAGACTCCTAGAAGCACCACTCTGTGCCCCAAGGAGTCTGCTGATGCCACAGCCCCAGACTCTGAGAAGCTTCGCTCTGGGTCCCAGGCTGTCTGCTGGTGCCATGAACCCAGACTCTGAGAAGCACCGCTCTGGGCCCCAAAACAACAGGCTGCTGCAGGCCCAGATTCGGAGAAGCACCGCTCTGGGCTCCAGACCCACAGGCTGCTGCTGGTGCCACAGGCCCAGACTGAGAAGCACCGCTCTGGGTCCCAGGCTGTCTGCTGGTGTCACAGGCCCAGACTCCGAGAAGCACTGCTCTGGGCCCCAGGATGTCTGCGGGTGCACAGGCCCAGACTCTGAGGCTGCCTGCCGGTGCCAGAGACCCAGACTCTGAGGCCGTCTGCTGGTAACCACAGGGACTCTGAGAGGCACGGCTCTGGGCCCCAGACTGTCTACTGGTGCCAGGGACCCAGGCTCTGAGGCCGTCTGCCGGTGCCACGGACCCAGGCTCTGAGAACCACCGCTCTGGGCCGCAGGCTGCCTCCTGGTGACTCAGACTCAGACTCTGAGGCTGTCTGCTAGTGCTACGGGCCCAGACTCTTAGGCTGTCTGCTGGTGCCACGGACCCAGGCCTGAGGCTGTCTGCTGGTGCAACAGGCCCAGACTACCAAGCAGTGCCATGTGCCGCCGCGCGGCCCTCCAGCAGCTCATAAGTAGGGGTGGCTGTCATTGCCTCGCATGAGGAACGGGCTGTGCACGACACACGGACAAAGAGCGCACAGACGGCCGGACACACACACACCCCTGTCCTGTCACACGCGGCCTCTGCCTGGTTACTGTAGCGCCCGTCACCTCACCTCACCGCCCAGAGCTTGGCATCGCGTCCCGGTGACATTTCAAGCAGTGACGCAGGGAAAATACTCACGGGTAAAAACACCCTGTTCAATGGAGCATGCAGAGGTAATCCCGACAAGGGCGATTCCTCGTGCGCCTAGCATGCTGGGACCCAACACCGCAGCGCTACACAGTGTTCATGTAGCGCCTTTTGTCCCAGTATTTATAAAATCATTGCCATCCCGGCTCCCGAAGATGCGCACCTCCTCAGGCCTGGTGTCAAAGTCCACTGTCCAATGCTTTTCAGAGGTGTTGCGGCTCCCAGCCTACTCCTGACCTGCCCCCAGGAGGCCTGGACGGGGATACCGATGTGCGGGCGGCTCAGGGTCCCGGGGTAGCTGCTTGCCTCTCAGAAGCGCTGGCCCTGCTCTTTTAAAAGCACTGACTCTCTGTTGTGAAGTGCGGGTACTCTTGCTTTCAAACAGAGACAGGCAGAACTCAGTACCTGGCAGTCCCGGCCCTCTTACACCACGGACTCCTAGCTGTCGAAAAAGTGAAATTTGGGATTCTTACACGGACCTAGAAGGTAATTTGCAATTAAGACCAAAATGATGCCCTAAACATAACTTGTAAATGTTACTAAAAATACCGGTTTGCGCATGGAAACTTTAGCGCCTTTAAAGATACCAACAATGCAGCCCAGATCTCCAACTCTGAATAAAACTAGAGTACTGCACAAGGCGCCGAAAGAACTAGGATCATCATTTACAAAGAGGCGCTATAAAACCCAAATACAGAACAATAGGCCTGACCTCGTGCATCGCAAGGATCCACTTTACAGATGACTAAAGGGTGAACCTCCTCGCTTCTGACTGGACAACACACTCCGTTGGCGGCCTTCTCTATCAACGGGATCCGCGGATTCAATAGCACCCATTTCAGGTGCCCTGGTCAGCATCGAACGCTGGCCTAAGCAGGCTTGTCAAGAGGCATAAAGATGGAACTCTGTCAGGCACACAAGAAGGCATCTGTGCTTCAAAGCTAAGGGAAGGGAAGGCTGGCTCAGCCTCAGAGTCCGGTGTTACCGCAACGCCAAACACTGAGAATCCCGCTGGCATTACCGTGTCCGGAGCCCCTAGCCCTGTCCACCCCGAGGTACTTCAGCTGGGTCTCCGCTTCAAAAACCTTCTGCTGGTCGTTCTCCCTAAACGCATTTTTAAAATACAGTCCTTAATATACCACAATCAGCTAGTTTGTGAGCTCTGCTACTTTGGAAGACACAGAAACATACACAAAAGGTGACAAGGGGATGATTGTAAATGAGCCACTCATGTAACTTCTGTATTACTAGCATCCCAGATCTGCTGTCCTCTCCTGGGTGGGAAGCTTATCTCGGTAGAGGAAGGGACCACGGGCTCCTTCCACGGCTGTATAACAGAAGACATCCAAGTGCATGGGCCTTTTTAGCAGATCCATTGAGGTGGAAAGCCAGCTCGGGAATCCTCTCAAAGTCACCTGCTGCATTCCTGCACCAACACAACTCGAAAGGTAAGCCACCACCCTTTCACATACCTACTCAATGGGATGTGTGAACAACATCTTCCACCCAACCGAGAGTACAGTCACTAGCTCTTCAGTGCGAGTTAGGACATACGAAGCATGTGTGATGCCTGAGAGATAGACAGAAGTGTACTTTCAGCTCAGGGCAGGCATGCAAAAATCAACCAGGTCAGAGAAGCACTGGATCGAGATGCCCACCTCATCCAACTCCTTCCCTGCATCAGGATAACTTCAAGGAGCCCCCATCTGAAGGACAGGCCTGAAGACCTAGGCTTGTCCTCTCCTAGATCTCGAGTCTCATGCCGGAGCACACATTGGGCTTAATGCTGCATTAGTGTCACACGGGTTTCCGGAACTTTAGATTACGGCACCAATGGTTTAGATTTAGAAAACAGCCCAAGTGGAGGTGAGTGAGATCACTGATGTATGCCTGATGCGGAATAGCCAGAGAGGCTTGCAGAAATTATGGATTTCAAACAGCAATCTCAAGGAAAATGTTCCCCACACATGCCCTGAGAAGAATGCACAACCCTCATGAAAATCCCGATGAACACCATCGTAAGCTTCGAGAATGCGGATGGCAAGAACGAGCCTGTGGCGATAATGCCATTACACCCCCTGAGGAGAAAACATATATCTTCTGAGACTCCGGCGCCTTTGTTTCTTTTTTCACGGAGTAATACAGGTTTCAAGAACTGCTTAAGCACCCTGAAATACTTTAGTGTGGAGTAATCAAGCTTCATTTATTGATTAAGGACTCCAACTCACGTCCAAGATTACTACATAAGAGAATAAGCTTGCTAACTACTGCCTGGAGTGGCGAGTTCCTTTCCAGCTAATCACGCGTCTTGGTGAAAGGCCGCGCCCCACTAACGGGGGAGTTGCTGTGCAGTCGGACGTGCCGTCAGCTGAGGCGAGGTGTGGCTGGGGAGGTAGGTGGAGCTGGACGCTGGCCGCACGGGCTAGGCTGAGCAAGGCTGTGGTCGCGGCTGCGGTTACCGTGCCGCGTTGAGCCGCGAGCAAGAGAGCCGGTCTCCTTCCTCCCTTAGGGCACCGGTGGTGCGGGTAGCTGGGATCTTGGTGGCAGCAGCAGCGGCGCACCGAGGAGCTTCGGTAAGTCGGCGGGACCAGGAGTGTGGCTGAGGAGGCATGAGGGCCGTCGCTACCTAAGGCGGGGGTGTTCTGGGAGCTTGTCTGGCTGGCTGGCTGGCGCGGTGAAAGAAGGACAGATTTGCCCCCGGCATTTTCTGCCAAGCCTTAAGCTTAAGCCTTAAGCCATAAACCTTGAGCTGCCCCCCCCCCGGAGCTGCACGTCGTGGGGTGCTGCTTGATGCTGCTCGCCTAGATCTCCCTGTATTCCCAGTGTCCGCTTTCACAAGCCTGTTTCCCTCTGCCCCTCTGCTCTCATTGCCTTCCTTGCTTTCTGCTATTCTCTGCGCCTGTGCCCCGTCCATTCTCCCCTGCTGTACCTATCTACTTGCCTGGTTGTGGGCGTGCGGGGGTATTGGGCAGCTCTGTCCAGCCCTGGGGCTGCTCCCCCCGCTTTGTCCCCTCCCCCCGCGAAGCCGCCTAGCGTCCGACGCTCTCGCTGCCTATTGCGGCTACTGACTGGTTGAGCCCAACTGTCAGCCTCATTACCAGTGCGACCCCTCTTGAGGGGAAAAACACAGAGGTGAGGTTTGGCCTGGTCTCCCGGTCTTCTGCCTGAGCGGTGCGGTGAGCGGGCGGTCGCGGGCTGGTGGACAGGGGTAGGGTTATATAAATGAGCGGAGGGTGCCACGATTAAGGTTTCAATAAAATCTGGCGCAATTTCATCGAAGTGTTAAAAGCAAAGCTAAAACGCCATCTATCAATAGACTCGGCAGCTTCTGTAATACAAATCAAACCTGCAAGACAGTACAGAATATAAACACAGGACAATATCTACAATATTCACTCGCCGGAGACAGCATTGTTGGAATCATTAGACCACCAGACCCCTAGCTCTCCAACAGTTTGGAAGAGCAATTCTGGTGGATCCCCGGTGGACCCTTGGCAAGGGCATCTGTTCTAGCTGACCTTTAACAAGTATTTCAACTTATATAAGCCATGAGATCTGGGAAAGTTAGGAAAACTGCAGCGGCTCCTAAAAGGAGGAAACCTAAACAGTTGTCATCTGACGAGGAGCTCGACCAAGGTAGTCATGGGTCCCCAAGGGCTTGCAATGATACAGCGAACGTGGTAAAACCGAGGCCACATAGCGATGACAATAACAGTCTTGGTCATAACGGTAAGAGTAAGGACTCATCAAATACTTCGAAATCCTTGAAGTTGGACTATTTAAAAAAAATTCCACCTATGGCGGCGAATACTCTTTCATATTCGCAATCACTGGAGGTAACCAGCCTTGGAGTACCGGACCAAATGGCCGAAACAATTATGCCCTCTTCACAACCCCCACCCCCACAACAGTTGTTGAAGAATACGACCAGTAAAAACTTGGCTCAACTTCCGGAAGTCTTTATTTTTGGAACCGCACAAAACGATGTAACCTCAGCCCAGTCAGAGGGGGTAAATTTAAAACAAAATCTTCAACATGATCACCCTTCACGATTGCAATCAGGTCAAACTTCTCCACCAACGGCTATGCGTAAGCAAGAAGCACGTTTGCTGCACACTCCTCCGTTGACCCCTTTACAAAACTCAGGCCCCCTCATAGACCAAGCTCAGAATATAGAATAATTAGCTCCACTGTCATGCCAAGACCTTGCCGTATTAAAGGAACCCACAACGGCTCCTCACAGTCATTTAATTTTCCCTCAAATCCATGCGCAAAATACCCACCTCTGTAATAAAAACTTACTATCAGCTGAATTGCCCCAAACTATAAGTACACCAAAGGACCATCTGGATGCGTCAAGTCCCCAGCATATTGTATTCACACCAACAGCAATAACGATACCATTACCACAATCGCCCAAAAAATCAGTTCCAGATGACCAGTTTTTAGCGGACTTGTCATTTTTCTTCAAAAATAATCAAAATTCTCCTAAACATATGCCAAATGTAAAGTCCAACTTAGAGGACCCTACAGCAGTTGGTGTCTGGCCCCAACTTCTCCAAACTTTTCAACAAACAGTTAATGCCTTAAATTACCATTCTGATAAACTGGATGTGCAGATAGACCTTTTGAACACCCTAGCACTTTTCACAGCAGGTATCGATAATAAATTGGACAAATTGAACAACTTAATAATAGGAGCGCAATCCTCCGCAAAGCTCGTTCAGGCGGTTTGTTGCTGTTCCCCAATCATAGACTCACTTTCGTCGCTTCCAGCCTTTCTATCAAATGTTATAGCTGAAGTCAAACTGCTGAAGGGAGGCAACTCACTAACAATTCTTTGTCCACAATCGCAAATATTGCCAAATATGTCTCAAAAACAAGCTAACCCCTGGATTACAACAAAACAAGGCATCCAGCTGAGGGAGGGAATAGTTCCCCCTCCAAAACAGCTAAATGAGCAGTCATCATCCGACCGACCTCAAACCGGAATAACGGGCCCCGACTTGACTGAAGCAACGATCAGAAATGCTCGGTCTCCAAGCGGACGTACAATTTGCGCAGTCCATATTGAGCAAGAGCTAGTGGCCAGTTCAGCAGCCCAGATATCCTTGATCTCGGAAGTGCGGCCAGTTCCCTTACCACCTTGTAGCAAGAGAGAGCGCAAACGCCAGCGTAAACACAGAAATCAAACAAGGTCTAAAACAACAGCTGCCTCGACAAACTTCTTTCCATTCTTTGCAATAGCTCCTAACAAAAAAGCCTTAAGTGAAACTGACGCATCATCACCCTTAGTAAACCCAAGTGCAATTGAACAGAAAGGGGATCCATCCGAAACCGTCACCCAACTGACTCTGGGTAGTAATCAAGATCCAGCCAAGCCAGCCACGGGAACAGTGATCGACGACTTTAGCACTGTTAAAGAAAAGCTAAGGGTGAAAATCAACGAACCAAGCTTATCAGAGTCCACATCTGTGGGAATAGCAATAGAAGATCCTAGTACAGCTAAAGAAAAGCAAAGGATGAAAAGCAATGAACCAAGCTTGTTAGAGTCTACAGCGATCGCAATTAATCTCAATCCAGCGCCTGCTTTAATTTCACCCCGGTCAGACAATCTAACGACTAAACCAAATTTTACAAAAACAATCTACAACCAAAAAACACTTCTGCCAACTAATAGTCAGTCTTTGAGGAAGGCCCCCCAACACCAGCCCCAACAGGAGCAGGATCTCAACGCAGGCCCATCATACAATAAAATTAACAAGTCAATCAAAAGCCCACGCAGCAAAGAGGACAAAAACGATGTAAAACTTTTTTACATTATACTAGCTCCCAACTACAAATCAAAAGGCTGGCAAGATATCCTCAATAGATCCAATATAATCAAACTAGTGGATGGCACCCCGGGGTTTGCAGGCCTGGTAACGGACGACATAGAATCTACCGTATTTCTTCCACCAAGAGGCACACAACCGTCTGAGGTAACACTGGTAGCATTCAAGTCGGCCCATTGGGCAGGGGTATTTTTGGATCACAAGACCACCCTGCGGGACTGGGGCATTCGAGTTTATCCATATTCCATCCCAGGGTACCCCCCAGCATTATTAAACCAGCAAACGCCACTTAAAAAAGCCCAAACCCTTCGACCTGTGTCCCACTCTAGACCATACTTGATTCTAAAAAACGCGTCAGGACCTGAAGTACGCAACAAACTGACTTCAAATGTGGTCTCTAACGACGATTTACACCAAGGCTGGAGTTGGCTCCCAGCTATCTTATCAACGAAAAGATCAGAATGACCACAAGGTACAGAGTCAACTGGTCAAACACCAAAATCTCTGGAAAATATAAGCCCTCAAACATCTCTACCGGCAATGGGGCACAACCCGCAAGCAGATTCCATCTTCTTAATTTGCTCCTGGAACATCAGCGGACTCCAACAGACAATTAGGAACTCAGATACTCACTCCTTTATTTGTAAGCACGCTGTAATAGCCCTGCAGGAAACTTGGGCTTCACAAGGCTGCCCTGTCATTGGCTATATCGATCTATGGAAACCAGCACTGAGGGACAGCCGGCACGGTCACTCAAAATGTGGCCTGTCAATATATATATCAATTAATCTAAAAGGCCCAATAACACAATTAAAACTGGATGAAGACTGGCTACTTGGGGTCAAAATCAATTCATGGCGGGAACAACGTTCACTTATATTCCTAAACGTGTATATCAATCCAAATACACGTACAAAAAAAGTACATCTGGTACGACTAACGGAAATTATGAGCGACTTAGCCGTGGTGCACCCTGATTCAGACTGTATTGTTACTGGGGATTTTAATACCAACCTATTCCAGGGGCAACCAACAGAAACAGAGGGCCCCTTTTTATTAGGTCTCGGCTCGAAGGCTGCGCTTGCGCAGTCTCGATCCGAGATTTAATGACTTGGAGAAGAGGGGCTTGAACCCGCCCCTCTTCTCCCCTGTTCTCCATTGGCTGGCCTCTTCAATGCTGGCCAGCCATTGGAGAAGAGGTCCCGTCACTCCGATCAGGCCCCGTCCTTTTCGGATCGGGGGGCGTGTTTTTTGCAGAAAGTCTAATTATCTCCTCCAGCCAATGGCAAGAGGAGATAACAGCAAAACAAGCCCCCGAATCCGAAAGCGCCGCTGCCTTTCTCCAAGGCATTTCTGCTTCGCCTCGGAGAAAGGCAGTGGTGTCCCGGCGTCCGGACGCATTTGTCTCTTCATCCTCCTGGGTGGGGTCGGGGTATTTATTTTTCTGGATGTTTTAGAGCATTGCACTGTTACCTTTGGGTTTGTTATAGCGCGCTAGCCTGCTAGGCAGGCATTGAAGTTAAAAATACTGCAACTGAGCCAGAGTTGCACAATGGCGCCACATGCTCCCTGATAAAGACGTGCCGTCTTTATTACGAAATAAGATCCATGTTTTTAGGGATAAAACCCCAGGATCAGCTGGTGCAATGACCGTAATAAAGTCTGTGGTCAAGCAGAGTCATCAAATAGGGTCAAATGGAAGCAAGCCTTGGTGTGAATGATTACCCATGAGTTGGTGAAGCCTTCACCTCCCTCCACCTGCCACCCCTCCACCCCCCCCAAACCGCCCTCGGAGGTGCCCTGTGTCCAGCTCCGTGGGTTAAAAGGTCATTAGCTCTTCAGGGTGTGTTATTTGTACGGTCAGAGCAGGAGAGGGGGGCGGCTGAAACTGGTAGCATCCGCGCTCTGAGCTCCTCTCTCCCTCCACTCTGTTCCCCTTCCCTCACACGCTCACCTCCCCCCCCCCCCCTTTACTTCCCTCCCATCGCGGCCACGCGCCCTCTCTGTTCATCTCTCGAGCTCCCTCCTTGGCGCCACATTTCTTCTTTTCTCATCTCCTTTGGTCTGCGCTCTCCTTATCAGTTCCTCTCTGCCCCTCCAGTCCTGCTGTGTCACTTCCTCCCTCTGTGTCACTCCCTCCCTCCTTGTGAGCCCTCATTTCCTCCTGCTGCCCTTCACCTCACACGTTTCTCTTCCACCACCCAGCTATCTCCTCTCTCTTCCTTTGGGTCACTCTTTCCCTCAAACTCCCTCCTATCTTTCACGTGCGCTTCCTCTTCTTTCGTGCCTGCCCCCCCTCCCGCCCCCAGCAGTTACACTTCCCTCACCAATCTCTCTCTCTTCATCTTACTTTCTCTTATCTTCTCTCTTCTCATCCCCTTTCCTCGCACCCCGTCTCCCTTTCTGCGTCTAGTTCTCTCCCTGCTCTTATCTCGTTTTACCACCCTCTGCCCCCTCCACTACCGCTCCTCTTTCTCGGGACCCACTCTTTTAACTTCCTGCGGTGTCGGCTCTCCCCCGCCTTCCCCACCCCCACAGAGAAGGTATGTACTGGGAAGGTTTGGACACAGAGGGGGGGGATGCACCCCCTTCACTCTGGGGTGTGGGGGAAGAGGGCTCGGAGACATAATCCACTTCAAATTGTCTTGTGCTAGTAGTGTTTTACGACACATGTGATGTTTTGCGCGATCGCGCAGTGTGATCCTGGGCAACGCCAGCGCTGTTGTTTTTGACGTTTGGACTATAGTGCACATCTTGGGTTGTGAGTTTGAAGACACGATAAAAGCGAGTTCACCTATTGAAGGCAATGTTACATCTCCAAGGAAATACTGCGCAGAGGGACAGAGCACTATTTCCATAGCAGCGATTTGTGGGGGAAGCTTGTTGTTGTTTGAATAGTCCACGTTGTGTGGTACTCATTTTGTCAACGTTGGAAGGATGAAAGGCTAAGTGGTTCAAACAGAATTTAAACCTGGTACCGTGGCATTAAACACAGATCGGTGGATACATTAGTCCACTGAACCGGTTGTTGTCTCTGCGTTGTTACCGTTAGTTTAATCGTTTTTAGTAAAAATAAATATAAGTTTTATTTTATGCAGCAGTTGCTGTGGCAGTTGTCCTTTTTAGCACTAAATAATAAAAGTGAGTTCCATGACACCCATTTCATCATCCTGAGGAGAAAGAGTGGAGACGCACATCCGGGGATTCAGACCTATGGGTCACGCGGAGATCACAGCAGACAGCACAAAACTAGCAGACAGATACAACGGTTTAAACACGTATATCATATGCACCAATGAGAGCAGCGACTCGGATGTCCGAATTCACCACATCATGCCTTGTGTTGTGAACCTCTTCAAAGCACTAGGTACAGAAAGCAAACTATCCACTTCAAATTGTGGTGTGCTAGTAGTGTTTTACGGCACATGTGATGTTTTGCACGATCGCGCAGTGTGATCCTGGGCAACGCCAGCGCTGGTTGGTGATACTAGGCTACGATTTGTTATAATGCCATGATAGGCCGAGACGTATAACTAGATGCCATATGGTACTGTTCGGATCTGATACGCTATGCTGCTCTGTTACTGTAATGTATACATTACACTGAGGAATAGGAGGCAAGGGAGCAAGGAGTCCTACAGGATGGATGAGCGTCACCAAGTAGGGAAAGCTTTACCCCGAGAACCCATACATTGGTGGACAAGGTGTTGCAAAAACGTTAAGAAGTCACAAGAGGGGGGGAGGAGCCTAGCGCTTGACCAAGATGGCCGCGTGAGCCTTGAGCTCCCGCTACCCTCGCGCCCTCCTGCAATCATCCTGTCCTAAATCCTGATTTTCATGCACGGAATCCTGCAGATGAGTCACAGCTGGGGCGATTGACGTTGTCCGGGCTAAGATCGCCCACCGGGGACCGAAGTTGTGCATGGCGGAAGATTGCGGCCTACCTCCGAAGGATGCCAGGGTCTTGCGTTGGCAGGATGCCCGGCCACTAATTGAACAACAGCGGCCTTGGGAGGTGTGAACTGACGGACGGATGCCGCTGCACTTTCACTTTCGCTTTCTCGCCCTTTGTTTGCTCTGGGTTGGGAGTGCTTCATGCAGATCCTCTGTTGTCTGGAAGACCTCCACTCGGTCCTGACTGGCTGTTGAAGTCCTAGTTGACTCTGTTTCCTCTAGCTGAGTGAGGGACGTCCTTTTGCGACTGACCGTCCTGCTGTTCGAGATGTCGACCAAATCGGAGGCAGACAGGTCGAAGTCTAAGACTACCAGGCGGGGAGGCTATACCCAATCCAACAATATGGATCGTTATGCCCAGCAGAAGGGGTCGCCTGGTGGATCGGGACAGTCGCTGGAAGCACAGAAGGCCGATTCATCCCCAGCCTCGGAGTTATCATTGCAGGATATCAAGGGGGAGATAGATGGGATGCAATCTTCGATTGGGCGACAGTTCGAGGCCCTGGCGCACAAGGTGGACATGATTTTGGTTGATGTCAACTTGATTCGCGCGGACCTGGGCAAGACCAATGAGCGGGTCAAGTCCCTGGACCTCAAGACTACTGGCCTCGCGGACGATGTCTCGGAACTCCAGGCTGAGGTTCGTAGGTTACGAACCGCGAATGACCTCTCCGCCCGGCGGCTCGAAGACTTTGAAGGTCGGACCCGGCGCAACAATGTGCGCCTTATTGGGGTCCCGGAAACTTCAGAGGAGCTCTCCGTGGATTTACTCGTCGAGGATTTGGTGGTGAATCATCTTGCGCCTAAGGGCCTCGGCAAGTTTTTTGCGGTGGAGCGGGCTCACCGAGTGCCTGGCGGACGGCCTAAGGTGGGAGCCCCCCCGCGGCCGATTGTCGCCCGGATCTTTAATTTTCGGGATCGAGACGCTATCCTGCAAGCATCGAGGGTGACAGGCCCGGTGCCTTTTCAGAATGCCTCGGTGAGCTTTTATCCTGACTTCACCCAGATGGTGCAGAAACAGAGGCAAAGTTTCCTGGGGGTGAAGCGGCGGCTTAGGGAGATGGACCTGTAGTATGCCATTCTTTTCCCCGCCAGGCTACGTGTGGTGTATGAGGATCGGACTTTCTTCTTCGAATCACCGAACATGGCAGGGGACTGGTTGGATGCGCTCCCTCGGCGACAGCCCGGCCGGGACAGCGTGGATGGAGCGGAAGGCGACCGGGATGGACAGAAGTGATACCTCCGGTGTCGGCCTGTTTTGACTCAGCCCCGGACAGTGACTCGCACCTTCCTGCAGCAATGGGAGGGCGGCGGGGGGAAGATAGGAGCTCTTTCCTCCCTTGGGGTACTTTTTGTAGATTTGTTTTTTGATAGGGCGACAGGCACACTGCAAGTTGGGGGGGCTTTGTAAGCTGACGCAGGGGTGCAGGGAGGGGGGGGGGATTCGGGATGTTGGGGTTGTTGTTGGGGGTGGTTTTTTTCTTGCAAGGCGTAGCAATGGTTGTCAGTATTGTCCGATCGTGGTTCTCCGGGGGGGGTGGAGGTCTCTTTGTGTTCGGGGATGGGGGAATAGGGGCTTAAACATAATTAGCTGGAATGTCAATGGCTTAGGGGATCGTATTAAACGGGGGATAGTCCTGCAATTCTTGAAACGGACCTCGCCAGATGTGGTCCTCCTGCAGGAGACCCACCTTATAGGGAATATGTGTTATGCACTTAACAGAAAGGGTTATAAATTCATTGCTCACTCGGGGTTCTCCTCGGGCTCCAGGGGTGCGGGCATACTTGTTAGAGCTTCCCTACCATTCGAGGTTGACTCCACCATTGCCGATGACAGGGGGCGCTTTGTGGCTGTGGCGGGGAGGTGGGAGGGCAGAACGTTGGTATTGGTTTCTGTTTATGTCCCTCCTGCCCTGCAGGCCTCCACGTTTGCTGATCTGGGCAAGGCCTTGTTGGAACTCCCCGAAGGGATGCTGGTGGTGGGAGGAGACTTCAATGCGGTTGGTTCTGGAATGCTCGATAGGTACCCGCCCAGAGACACCGGGGGTGCTCAGAAGTGGCTTCCCGACTTTATAGATACTTTTGGTCTGGTAGACTGTTGGAGGCTACGGCACCCCACTCAGAGACAATATACCTTTCATTCCGGGGCCCACGGGAGTCTCTCTCGGATTGATTACTTGCTCACTCTGGCTGCGCACGCCTCTTTGGTATCTGAGGCTAGGCACATGGCACGGGGCATATCTGATCATTCACCGGTGTGGGCCCGTCTGGATATTGGCCGAGTGGTGGGGGGCAGGGTGGCTCCCATTAACCCCTGGTACTTTCGTGACCCCAAGCTGCGCAGTGCGTTGCTGAAGACAGTTGACCACTATTTTCAAGATAATCAGGGTTCAGTTGAATCTGCGGTGTCCTTGTGGGAAGCTTTCAAGACTGTATTGAGAGGGGAGGCCCTTTCCTTGGTAGTGGCCGCCAAGCGGCGGAGAGACGCCGAGGTGACACAAGTAGAGGACGAGATAGCGGCTTTGGAAGTGGCCTTGGAAGAGGATGTTGCACCGGCCACACTGCATAATTTGAGCCTGAAGCAATTGGAATATAGGGATCTGGTGACGAACGCTGCCAAGACCCTCAATAGGGAGCAGCAGGGTCGATTGTACGATGTTGGTGATAAGGCCGGCGTTGTTGGATAAAAAAGAGCGTGTCAATCGAGTGGTGCCGGAGTTGTCGACGGATGGGGGAGAGGTTGTCACTGACCCTGACGGTATAGTTCAGTGTTTCTCGGACTATTTTCGTACGGTATACACCTCGGTCTCGGATAGGCCGACTGAGGACTCGTGTGACCTTCTGCGTGATATCGCTCTGCCCTGCCTTTCTGTCATTGATAGGGATGACCTCGATGGAGATATAACTGTAGACGAAGTGGCGTGTGCTATCCGTGCGTTGCGCTCCGGTAAGGCTTCGGGCCCTAATGGTTTGCCGATTGAGCTGTATAAGCTTCGTCCGGATAAGTTGGCTCCTCACCTGCGCGCCATGTTCGTGGAGGCGCGGGTGAATGGGTTTCTTCCGCTCGATCAACGGCTTGCGACGATTGTGGTAATACATAAAGACGGTAAGCCCCGGGACAAGTGTGGCTCCTATCGGCCGATATCACTTCTCAACGCCGAGCCGAAAATCCTTGCTAAGATCCTTCCTAACCGCCTGGTCCGGGTGCTAGGCGACTTGATCCACCCGGATCAGTCGGGCTTTATCCCGCACCGTAACTCTGCACTGAATCTTAGACGCCTCCATGGAGTGATTGCTAGGACGGGCACGATGCGAGAGCTGGCTATTGTGGCGTCCCTCGATGCCACGATGGCCTTCGATACGGTGGAGTGGGCATACCTGTGGGCTGTGCTAGCCAAGTTCGGCTTTGGGCCTGGATTTGTAGGCTGGGTGAGGCTGCTCTATGAGGGGCCTCTTGCTAGCGTCATGGTGAACGGGCGGGCGTCGGCACCGTTCGAGCTCGGGAGAGGCACCCGGCAGGGCTGTCCCCTGTCGCCGTTGTTGTTCGCCCTTGCTCTTGAGCCGCTGGCGGCGTGGATACGATGGCACCCGGATATACGTGGGATTCGTTGGTCGCCTGACCACGAAGACCGTATTTCACTTTACGCCGACGATATTCTGCTATACCTCACCTCGCCTAAGAAATCTCTGATAGTGGTTTGTGACGTCTTGACTTCTTTCGGTAGGAACTCTGGTCTTGTCATTAATTGGGGGAAGTCATACTTGTATGTCCTGTGTGGGGATGTCCCGCCTGTCCCGCGCAACTGCTCGATCCAGATAGCCCAGCAGGGCTTTTTGTATTTGGGGATCTATATTTCCACCGACCCCATTTTACGATACGAGAAGAACTTGCTCCCTCCCTTGGCACGTCTGCGACGGGACGTGGCGGGCTGGCAGCGGTTGCCACTTTCCCTTCTTGGCCGTGCCGCTCTGTTCAAAATGATGTCTCTTCCCCGTTTCCTCTATGCCCTGCAGAATACCCTTGACTTGGTCCCGGCCAGTTACTTCCGTGAGGTCGAAAGCCACCAGCGCGCGCTATTGTGGGATGGGCGTCCGCGTATAGCGATTGCTAAGTTGACGCTTCCGTGGTACGACGGTGGTATTGCACTTCCAGACATTCGACGTTATTACTGGGCCACCCAGTTGAGCGCGATTAACCATGGTGTATATGGTCCGGCGCTGAGCCCAGGCTTCGCCATGGACCGATGGTTGCTCCGTGGGGGTAATTACCCCAGAGCGTTGTATTCGAAGTCGTTGGACTTAACCCTTACGGGGCCCACCAGGGTGGCCGTGCATGTATGGAAGGTGGTGACGGATTCACTGGGCTGGAAGGGTAAGCTTACCCTTGCCACCCCTCTGTTTGATTCAGATATTCTGGGAAAGCTTTGGCATACAAAAGGGTTTGAGAAATGGGACCTGATAGATATATCCAGGGTTGGAGACCTTTTGGTTAAGGGTAGGATAAAGTCATTCGAGGAGCTGCAGAAGGAATATGAGCTAGGGAGCACGGAGTTCTTCCGATACGCTCAAGTGTGCCACGCCTTGCGGTCAGTCCTTGTAGAAGGGGAGAAGGTGCCTGAGTCCTCTCCGTTAGAGGACCGGATCCTGGATGGCCATATGCCAGAGAGTACGATCTCGCTCATTTATAAGAAACTTATTAATGTTCGGGCAGATCTTCTTCTAGGGTTGCGCGATCAATGGACCAGGGATGGCCTTGAACTAGATGATGAGGATTGGCAGTATGCAGTTTCTTCTCCCAAAGAGGTCGCGATCCCCGCGCGCCTGCGGCTGGTGCAGCTTAAAATACTCCATAGGGTCTACGTGACGGGGCCCAGGCTGGTCCATATGGGTTTCTCTGAGGAGGGCTTATGTAAGAGAGGCTGTGGTATGGTGGGCACCTTCCTACATATTATTTGGGAATGCGGTGCGATTATGGAGTTTTGGAGGCAAGCCACGAGGTGATGGGGGAGGTGACGGGCATCGTCATGCAGCCTGAGGCGCGGTGTTGTCTCCTGAATGTTTGGGGTCCTACTGACCACGACGCGGCACAGACTCAGTGGGTGACCCTGGGGAATATGGTAGCCAAGCGCGACATCGCTCGTCTGTGGGGCTCTAATAGGCCTCCTACATAGACAGCGTGGATGGAAAACATGGATTGGAGCATGTTTAGGGAGAAGACAGTGTATTGTGCTCGAGGGCGCCCTCGGAAATGGCACTCTGTATGGGGGCGATGGAACCAGTACAGAGGGGGCATATGCCTGCCCCCAGACCCGGACCCGCCTGAGGAGCAGCTCTCCCCTTAGCTTTCTTTCCGGCTTTGAACTCCTTGCTGGTATGTGTTTGTCTTCTTGAGTCTCTGACTTCCCCTCCTTTCCCTTACTATAGACCTGTGTCTGTTGGACGAAAGGGGGCTCGCTCCCCCTGATGGGAACCCCTTTTGGTGCTTACAGTACTTATCGCCTTGCTTGTGTTTAGGTTTGGGTTTGTGTTTATTTAAAACAGAACCTTTGACTCTCCTGTCAGTGAAATGTGGACGCTCGCATGTGTTATGTTTCTAAAGCTGCCGTACCTCCGGGTTGTCGGCTGAATAGCTGTGTCACTGATTTAAAAGAATAAAGGTTTTTGAAAAAAAAAAAAAAAAAAAAAGAAGTCACAAGGGAGTCATGAAAACCAGCCTGGCAGACACTTCTATGTGTGGCTCTGTGTGTGTGTGGGAGGCTCTGTGTGTGTGTATGTGTGTGCCTCTGTGGTTGCTCTGTGTGGGTGGCTTTTTTTGTAGGTGGCTCTATGCGTGGGTGGCTCTTTCTGTGTGTGGGTGGCTCTGTGTGGGTGGCTCTATTTGTGTCTGGGTTGCTCTATGGGAATATCTCTGTGTAGGTGGCTCTGTGTAGGTGGCACTGTGTGGGTGGCTCTGTGTTTGTGGGTGGCTCTGTGTTTGTCGGTGGCTTTGTGTGGGTGGCTCTGTGTGTGGGTGCAAATGCAATAGGTCTCGCATTTGAGATAGATTAAGCTATTGACATTGTAAATAACAATGGCGTTTCTTTAAATGTTTTAAAAATAAAAACATAAACAAAAATAATGTCATGAGCAGTGCCAATAGCTCTAACTTTAACACTGCCGAGACCATTGCATTGTAAATGCTTGTTCTCCTTGAATGAGGCAGTGTCACAAACCAAACCGGCAAATCAAGCCTATTGTGGCCTGGGATATCTGTGTGATGCGCTTCTATAGCGCAGGCTACCTGGTTATAAATGGAAGGTCGGAGGGCGATACCCCCCCCAATTGGACCTGGACAAATGGAAAGAAACGATCCTACCTGGATTATTCCATCTGTAACTCAACTTTGCTCCACTGTCTGGTTAGCTTTTGCATTCACCCACGATCTGAAAGTGATAATCGGCCCCAGGTCATAGCTTTCAAAACAAACCCAGTGAAGCATAAATCTGCACCCTCAACCAGCAGGGGAATATACTCCGAAAACCTAAAGCGCCTCAGATGGAGCGAAGATATCAGCCCGAAGATCCTACATGCAAGCATGGAGCTCATAAGAGGTGGAATCGACCAGGAAGCCTCCCCGATAGCGACATGGACGTTGCTGCGCTTACATCTGATTAATCTTTTCCCAAAAAAACAGCATTCCCCAAGGAGACCCCTCCCGCGCCAGTTCGCACTTTCACAACAGTCGAAGATACTTAAGAAAGCTAGAAACAATGCCTTACGGCTACTGGTAAAAGCACCAGGGAACAGTGAATGTTTAAAACAGTATCAAGTAGCCCAAAAGTCATTTAGGCTGGCGATCACTAAAGACAAACGGACACATGATAACCAATTCTGGTGCAAGCTAGTGTGGGAGAGTAAGAGCCGAAATTCACGAAAATTCTGGGCCCTAATCAACCAGACCAATTCGAGCACATTGAGTTTTGGATCTGCTAACATCCAAGAATCAGATTGGGTTACCTACCTCACCGACCATTTTAGACCCCCAGAATGCTTAGGAGCTACAGGAGGCAGCCCCGCAAGTGAGAAAGTAATAGATTACAGACTCATCGCACTGCTGGACATTGAGGCGAAGCATTATGCGGGCCTCCTGTTGGAGGGGTTGAGCCTATGGGCAAAGGACCACAAACTGATACCAATGAATCAAACAGGTTTTATTGACGATGACCAGTCTATTAGCACTGTCAACTATCGTCGACAAAGCACTCTCCACATCCAGATCAGTGTTGTGCTGTTTTGTCGACTTTAAAGCAGCGTTTGACAGGGTTCCGAGGGCTGCCTTATGGGAAAAGCTGAGGAAATGGGGGATCCCTGATAAACTTTTGGAGGCAATCATACAACTCCACTCCAGAACTTGGGTCAGGGTGAAGTTGGGGTCCGGCACGCATCTCTCCCGGAAAATCTCGACATCAAGAGGTGTGAAGCAGGGATGCGTGCTGGCCCCCATGCTTCTTAACCTGTTCATAGCGGACTTGTCAACTTCACTGGATGATACTAACAGTCACCCCCCAAAGGTAGGAGGTACGGCACTAAGTAATCTTTTATATGCCGACGACCTGGTTCTCTTTAGCCTCACTAGGGTCGAGCTGCAAAGGCCCCTCGATAAACTGTACACCTATACGACCATGAACCAACTAGAGGTTAACTTAAAGAAAACACAAGTTGTCCCATTTGGTCGGAAACGGCACACTGTTGGAGGATGGTCATATAACAACATAAGCCTTGTCGTAGGACACTCGTACAAGTACCTAGGTGTCCATTTGGACTCGAGGGGTAATCTTATTAAACATCGTAACAAGATCGCAGTTAAAGCTATGACCCTTGCGGTGTCATTAGCTAAGCTCTCGAAAAATATCTCCGGCCCAACTCTCTTACCACTCTTAGAAGTTCTGAGAGCAAAAATTGGCCCTACTTTATCATATGGCATAGAGATATTCAGGGGCAAGCTGAATACTGCCTTAAATCAACATACGACCAAAATTTATAAAAAGGTTCTCCATTTGCCAAACTCCGCATCCGCAGCCCAGGTAAGATTAGAGCCAGGGATACTGAATTATGATGTTTCTAACATCGGTACATATTTAAACCTCTGTCATAAATTGAGGCAAGCGGACTTAGGCACATTAGAATCCTTAGTCTGGTTAGAAATCACCCAGAAAAACCCTGGAGGTACGTTTGGTTGTCTTTTCAAGGACCATATCCATCAAATGTCGGCGAGTGAGCTATGGGCCCTCAACCCCAGTCGGGCAGCATTTAAAACTGGCATCAAAAAATGTGTGAGAAGGAGTTCTCTCATAATGGATAAGGCATTCCTTACCAAACGTAGTCATGCTTGGGCCCTTGTAAATTCATACAGACGGCTAGCCCCTGCCACCTACCTGTCTTGCACATATTCATTGTATCTAAAACGTAGTTTTATGGCAATTAGAATGGGTGACTGGCGTTTCTTGCAAGATTTGCCCCCTTGGCGACGCACGTCGGAAAATGTAATCTGTAGAGGGTGTGGCAAGTCAGCCGAAACTCTTGTTACATGTGGTTTGTCTTTGCCCAGCCTTTAATTCTCAACGCAGGTGCAAACTCAAATTAGAGTGGAATAGGCTGGGTGTTCGGACATGTAGGCAAGCCCTCATCGCGGCCCTGAACCCCGAAAATACAGATTTAAACCTGGGTTTAATAACTTTTATTCAGCAAGCATATCGTAATTTTATGCAAAAGAGGCCTTGCTAATAAAATTTTAGGGAAGATGAAATGAAATGATTATTATGCTCTGCAATCTGATAGGTCAACTCATCAAATTGTATTCCAAAGAACACTGCCTTGTCTTTAATATGTATGTTGTATGTTGTATTTTTATAGTCAGCGTAACAAAAAAAAAAAAAAATGTCTGAACAGTTTTGTACATTATTTTTTAAACGTCTGCTATTAACCAAATGTCATTGAATCAGGTGGTTCGGGATGTAGAAGATCTCTACTTTTATTATGGTTACTGAACTGCTGCTTGCTTTTTTTTGTATTTTAAAACAGTTGCTTTTTAATGTGAATTTTGTAAGTTCTTTTAAAGATATTTGTGTTATATCTAAATAAAGATTATTACCACCGATTACACCTGATCCGTAATGGCACTATCTCCATTATGAGAGGGTAGCATGGATTCAACCACCATCAAACTTATCCTCTTTGGGGTCAAAACAAGAGTCTCACCACTAGCAGAAATAGCAAGAGATTGGCTCACCTAATCTTTCAGAAGACCACTCTGTTCACAGGGCCGCGTAAAGGACAAAGGCTCTGGCTATGGCTACTTTGACAGATGGCCATTCCCCAGACAGATCCAGACTTCAATGAGTGGAAGCCTCCAAAAAACTATCCGCTTAGGGATGCAAGGAAGAAGGGTATGAAGGAACCAACTTACGAGCAACAGCGGCAAGATGGCTGTCATCCCCCAGCTTCATCTAAGAAAGCATGTGCCTCCTCCTCGAAGGAGGCCCACAAAGCCGTTCTGCAAAACTGTCTGCTAAGGAGGTCGTTGGCAGTTAGAAGAGCACAAGAGGCCTGAGCCTTAGGGGCAAGTCGGCCTAAGGCGACGGTGGACATGGTCAAGAACACCTTGAGGAACTCCTCACTTTGAGTGCACTTATAGTCTTGGAGGTTGATCACTGGTGATGCTGCATCAACTTGCGAGGACGACCAGGTTAAGTCTCAGATACACACTGATTATTGAGGAGAAAGGCTCAGATGTAAAGTCATACTCAGCCCTCCCCCTTTACAGGAGCCAAGTGAAACTTAGCTTCTGGGCACTATACATATATGTATGTACGAGGATTTCTATAGCGTGGCCACAGCTAGGAGCAAAGCACTGCACAATGAGGATATGCGGCGAGGTAAGTATCAACTCTAGATTTTGGACAGTGTAAGGAATGTGGAGCAAAGGGTGAGAGGGTCCGGCAGCAGGAGCTTCATGACTGACAGAAGATGAAGAATTCTTTGAAGAGATGAGTTTTACCTTCTTTCTGAACTACATGAGGAGGGACAAGCCCTGTACAGAGGGCGTGAATGTCATTCAAGGTTATGGGGGCGTACACTGAGATACTACCCTTGGTGCCACTTCACCCACACATTACGTCAAGTCCATTGTTGCGGAATTACTACAATTCATTTTTTCTACGCTTTCTACAATGCCTAATGAGGAGTAAAGACAGCCTCCTGACGAGTGCTCCCAATTTTTGGAAAATAAGGAAAAACGGGTAGGAAAGAATAAAGCGATCTGTCAAGGATCACACATTTCAAGCGGTCGAAACACCAGACAATATAATGCAACGTTTGTTACAACTGGGCTGCCACAGCACTACCATTAAAGCCTCTGAATCGGCAAACCAGACTGCTAGAAGGGTTTTCTAAACTAAGATTGCACTGAATTGCCGTTTCCCACGTGTTGCCTGGTTTACGTTTCTGACACAGTTTTCCAAGTGTATGATACAGGCTGGGCCCGCAGGGGCACCTCCCTTTCAAAGGTGAAGGCGGTCTCATTACAGCAGCTGACACTGATGGGTTTGCACTTCGCCCTGATAAGGCACCCCAGCGGATAGAGTGTGGGCTGAGGGGACATTTGGACAGCTCTTCAGCGTGTACTGCCCTGGGGCAGCACATTCTCAGGTATAATGTGCACAAAAAGGGGAAATGAAAAGATAACTTTTTTGTTCGTTTGTAGCCAAGAGTCCTTGTGGCGTCCGTTTTTAGACTCCCTGACAGGGGTTTTGATTTGTTAGCGTAATTATCCCAGAAGAGACTCGGGCCCAAACTAATTGGATTTTATTTTTTGCTGAAATACATTTTCATCAGAAGAGGACTTTTTTTTTTTTTTTTTTTTTAACAATAATGGTCTAGATTTTTTTCATTTCAAAATGTTACAAAACAGTGCATCATTCAGGTCTATTGGCAGTGATATAGGGTGGGCGAAAACTCGTTCACAGAATGAACATTTATTAGCATTTAAAAACTGGCATTTTCTAAATGCTTACTCTCAACTCCAAATTGTATTCTACAATATGCAAAGATTTATTTTTCCTTAACGTAGAATGTGCATCTGGCTTTATTTCTAAATTTCCCCTCCATTTGTAATATTTGACATGCATCCTTTTTACGTTTGAAGATCTACCAAGCCATTTCGTCTCACACCTGCTTCTGCTCAACATTAGCACCGTTCATCTCCATTCCACCTACACCGGGGCTCCCAGACAACTGGGAGGGTCCCACTCAAGTTCAAGGAAGCCAGGGTAACCCCACTACTGAAAAAAGCAAGGGCAGGTGTCAACAACCTGAAGAATTATCGGCCCGTATCTAAGCTCCCCTTTTTGGCCAAAGTAGTGGAACACGTACTTCGAACCCTCTCACTTTTCATCGAAAAACACCAGCTACTTCAGGTGCGGCAGGCTTTAGGGCCCACCACAGCACAGAGTTGATGATGCTATTGGTGCTGGATGAGCTCAGGCTTACGGCCGACAAGCCTTGTGCTTTGATTCTGCTAGACCCAACAGCTGCGTTTGACACAGTGAATCCTGGTCAACTGCTGGCTCGTAGTGTCAAATGCAAAAAGAACTGTTGATGGACAGACTGCAGAACAATGTCATACATTCACCCCAGTACAGAGATCTGGGCCTAAATCCATCGTTTTTTTGCTCACCACGCCATTCCAGTTTGAACCCAGACATATGCAAATCAGTCTTGACCCTGTGCCCAATGGGAACAGTCCAGCCCGAACTGCCAGGCCAGGTCCTCCCTGAACTGGAAACAAGCATCCTAGGACCGGTTTCGGGGTTTCACCCCTCTTCAGCCAGAATAGCTTGATTCCAGTGGCATGGAGAGCACGGGACTCACGTCTGAGCATACCCATATTCAGAATTTGGGAATCTGTGGTGTGGTGCATCAATGGATCTCCTCCTTTCTGAAGGACCGGGCACAAAGGATTCAACTAGAAGACCGAGTATCCATTACAGGTGCACTGACTTGCGGAGTTCCACAAGGCTCTGCAATGTCCCCACTCCTTTTTAACATTTATCTCCAGCCATTGGTTGCAGCCCTGGCTCTAATGGACTGTCAAGAGTTTAATTATGCGGATGACACCCAACTGATCCTTCGGATCGACAGTTCCCTTCAAGCCCAATCTTGTGTACAAAACATCCTTAGGTATACAGTTAACTGGATGACTGCCAACTCGTTCAAAGTTAACCCTGACAAAACAGAGGTACTAGCTATCACCCCGGGAGGTAACCCCTGGTCCAATCTCGTCTGGCCACAAGCGTTAGGTGCTACACCCACTCCGGTACCGGTCGTGAAGAGCTTAGGCATCAAATTAGATGCTAAGCTCACACTGTCAAATCAAGTGTCCACCATGGTAGGAACTTGTATGGGTCTGATGAGACAACTTAGGAAGTTGGCATCCCTCCTTTCATTCTCAACCCCGCGCACAGTGGTGTCGGCACTGATTGTGTCACGATTGGATGACGGCAATGCTCTATACACAGGGCTACCAGATAAGCTGTTAGGTAAGCTGCAAGCAATAATGAACGATACAGCAAGACTGATTTTTAAACTCCCAAGACGTTCACATGCAGCACCACTGCTGCAGCAGCTGCACTGGCTCCCTATCAAGCAGCGAGCCAGGTTTACGGGCCTTTGCATTGCTCATAAAGGTCTCTATGGGCATTCACCAGAATACATCAAGCACCGCCCAAGGAGCTACGTGCCAGGACGTAACCTCCGCTCATCCGAGGCAGGCCTGCTATCATGCCCTCGATTTGATAAAACCACCATGGGCGGACGAGCTTTCTCAGTTCTGATATCCCACCTATAGAACAAGCTACCAGAAAATCTACGTAGGGAAACCTCTCTTCTTCCATTCCGAAAAAAGCTTAAGACCCTGTTGTTCACACAGGCCTGGGAACAAGACATGCTCTGACCAGGCGCACTGACAGATAACCACTGGTAGGGTTTAGGTACTCTCTCATAAGCGCTAAGAGACCATTGGTGATTATGCGCTATGCAAATATCAATTAACATAACAAATACCTCATCTGCCTCCAACATTAAACATGAAGGCCTCTTACCACCTTGTTTCCCACACTTCAGACGCTGAACCCACCCACTACCATAATGGAGCAATGGGCGAACTTGCCCAGAACCATGATTGGGCAAACTGTAACCCCTCCCCCCCCCATTTGCAGCAATGTCTACATGGTACCTTCCAATCATCAGCAGATATTAAAGATGGCAGTTAATCCCATGACATTTCTAGCGCATTGCCCAGATCATGGATCGAGAGTCGCTGTCTTGGACAACTGCCACCTTGATCACAAACCCTAGCCTTCTTTACATGCTTAGGTATTGAGCATAGCTCAAATATCATTCTGCCCTTACTGTTCTAAATGCACTCCCTTTGCTCCACAGGGAATGTTCTGTGCTCTTCCAGAGATCTGCACTGAAGTCTCACCCTCTGCACCCTTTTTAGCAGCTCTGTCTGCAGCAGTGCTTCAATTAATCCCAGTTGTATCTGGACGACCACAGATCTATGCATCTTCCACGATACAAGATGCTCTCTCACTTTTTTGCTATACACTAGAGATCCCGTCCTTCCCCGCACCCACCTACACTACTTCCTTCTCCTGACATTCCCTCTACGCGGACTTACAACTTCTGTGCCCCACGGTTCAAGACCTAAGCTGTGGTTTGCCAGAGTGATGCCCTCTGCTGAATGTAGGCTCTGGCCAACACACACTTTCTGGGCTATAACTCTTCATGACCATTCCATCACGCTCACTCATTGCTCAGTCTTGGGGCAGTCTTTGAGCCTCATGCCCACACTGTGCCAACCCATTAAGCTTTGCCACCCTCTTCAATGCTGCTCTTTTACTTTCCTCAACTGAACACTTCCAGTAACCCCTCTTTGGGATTTCAGCCTCCCTGCTCCACCTGCAGTGACCTCAGTTGCTGCCATATGCCGTGGGTGTATTTCTGGACTTGGTCGAGGAAGGACAAATGATTTTGTGTCCACTGGAACTGGACTTTTTCGGCTGGGAATATATCCCATGTATATGGTTGCAAAAATCACTACAGGAGTCCACCATTTTAAGGACATGGAGATAGGTCCTTCCATGCACAGTAGTTTTCGATGCTGAGGAGGAGGAGGAAGCAGGGACACAGCTAGAGTCACTCCCAAGATGCTGACCTCTTTACAAGCAGTTGTCTATTGGGACCATGGATGGGGCTGGCCCAGTGGAGGTGAAGCACAGTCGTCTATAGGGACCATGGATGGGGCAGGCCCAGTGGAGGTGAAGCGCAATCGTCTATGGGGACCATGGATGGGGCTGGCCTAGTGGAGGTGAAGCGCAATCGTCTATGGGGACCATGGATGGGGCTGGCCCAGTGGAGGTGAAGCGCAGTCGTCTATGGGGACCATGGATGGGGCTGGCCTAGTGGAGGTGAAGCACAGTCGTCTATGGGGACCATGGATGGGGCTGGCCCAGTGGAGGTGAAGCGCAATCGTCTATGGGGACCATGGATGGGGCTGGCCCAGTGAAGGTGAAGAGCAGTCGTCTATACGGACCATGGGTGGGGCTGGCCCAGTGGAGGTGAAGAGCAGTCGTCTATACGGACCATGGGTGGGGCTGGCCCAGTGGACGTGAAGCGCAGTCGTCTATGGGGACCATGGATGGGGCTGGCCTAGCGCAGGTGAAGTGCGGTCTCCTGAGAGTTAGGTGCCGTGCCCTGACGTTCTTGCACCTTTACCAGCAGGAGTTCAGTGAATTGTTCACATATCGTCACATTTTTCAGAAATCAAAGTACTTTGCTTACAACGAATTCCAAGGTTGATAAGCTCAGCACCATTAAACTAGATGACAGTAACAACTAGCTATAGTGCTTATAAGCAGCCCTACTGTTGAATTACACGCTTCACAACCTATAGTCATAACTAGCTAAGGTGCTTAGAAGTGGCTCTACTGTTGAATTACACGCTTCACAAACTATAGGCATGGCTAGCTAAGGTGCTTAGAAGCGGCCCTACTGTTGAATTACACACTTCACAAACTATAGTCATGACCAGCTACGGTGCTTAGAAGCGGCACTACTGTTGAATTACACGCTTCACAACCTATAGTCATAACTAGCTAAGGTGCTTAGAAGTGGCTCTACTGTTGAATTACACGCTTCACAAACTATAGGCATGGCTAGCTACGGTGCTTAGAAGCGGCACTACTGTTTAATTGCACAGTTCGCAAACTATAGTCATGACCAGCTACGGTGCTTAGACGCTGCACTACTGTTGAATTACACGCTTCACGAACTAGTCATGACGAGCTACGGTGCTTAGAAGCGGCACTACTGTTAAATTAAACACTTCACAACCTATAGTCATGACTAGCTACGGTGCTTAGAAGTGGCCCTACTGTTGAATTAAACACTTCACAACCTATAGTCATGACTAGCTACAGTGCTTAGAAGCAGCCCTACTGTTGAATTACACGCTTCACAAACTATAGTCATGACTAGCTACGGTGCTTAGAAGTGGCCCTACTGTTGAATTAAACACTTCACAACCTATAGTCATGACTAGCTACGGTGCTTAGAAGTGGCCCTACTGTTGAATTAAACACTTCACAACCTATAGTCATGACTAGCTACGGTGCTTAGAAGCGGCCCTACTGTTGAATTACACGCTTCACAAACTATAGTCATGACTAGCTACGGTGCTTAGAAGTGGCCCTACTGTTGAATTAAACACTTCACAAACTATAGTCATTGTGAGAAGTTGGCCTGGTATATGCTGTCCACTAATTAAAGTGGGCACCTTGTACCAGTCCAAGCAACCCTTATTGATGAATAGGTTAAAGACAACCTTATTGAAAGCTATCCTAGTGGTAGCTATGGAGAGCAGCCTTCAGGCTAAGTCTCGAAGGAATGTAAAGCAGCTTGTTTTACCAGATCAGATCCTCTTGAATGACCAAATGAAAGGAGAACCACACAAGAGATATATAAAATATATGTATTTATTACTAAACATTCTCCACTAACCGCTTTATGAGATTAGAGCACAAAGCACACAATATTAAATGACTAGAACGACAGTAAATAGCTCAACACACAGTGGGCTCCAGGGGGAGACCAAACCATATAGTAAGAAAGTGGTATAACAACCACGACTTAACTAGACACAGTGCCTAGAGCACGTAGAATCGCTGGGAACCCAAGGAACCACCCAAAGTAGGGACACAGGGGACCCAGGGAGGACGGGTGCAGTGTGTGAACACAGGCGCGAGCTCCGTACAATCCTATGGAAAAGTCGCAGTTGGAATTTTAGAGATTAAGGACACTTGGGAGAGGACTTTGAGAAAACCCTTTCAAACATAGAAGGTTCTAAGGCCAGCACCCTTGAGAGTACCGAGATACCCGTGTTACCTATCCCAGAGGAGCCGGGTGCATAGAGGTCAAGTGATGTCGGAAACCTTCATCATTTTTAAATGGCATGATGCAGAAAAGTGCTGCTGCCGGGAAGATGAAAAGTGTCCGGTGTAATCCAAGCCTGGATCCGAGGTGAGAAGAACCTGAAAGCAGAGGGGACAGAGTCTGGGTCACTTCAGGGAGACCAGGGGCATGATAGACGAATGCCCACCAATATCGGGTGCTTCAGGCGAGATGATGCGATGCTGGACTCTGCAGCCATGGGGACCAGGAGATGTCGACAACGACCAAAGTCCGGAGGTGAGCTGTCCCACGAAGGATGTCAAGTGCTGGGGGGGTCAGTGTCTGGATTGAACACCAACAAGCCTTGGCAACTGTAACCCACGCGGGCAGAGAAAATAAGCTTTGGCGAGGAGAGTCAGAGCACGTCTAGAGCAACCAGGATAGCCCACTGAAAGTCAAAGTTACCTTCACAGGGACCCACAGGCCAACGGACCAGGGACCGCAATGGGACTTTGAGCTGAATCACAAAATACCAGCCCACGGAACACTTGTGGAGTGTAGGCCGGAAATCTTCGGTGGAATTACTGCTCGGGGCCAGGACTACAAAGTAGCCCAAAGCACAGCCTCAGGGATCGCCAAAAAGAATATGCTGCTTCAAAAGTACACGGTGCACAGGGGTTTGGGTTGCACTGTCCCCATGAGGGATACGGGTCTCAGGCTGGCTGAGAGAACTGATTGACCTCAGGGATGCTCGGGAACCCACCTCCTGTGTTGCAGAAATCTTCAGAGACCTCAGGAGCTCGGGAGATGCAAACAGGTCAGATGCGTTAAAGGTGCCTGCCTTGCAGGGGAGTAACTCCTTTACTCCAAGGGAGATTCTTCAGTCATCCAGCGTAGTGTAGATCGTCGAAGTACTTGGTTTCTGTAGCAGAGTTTAGTCCAGGTAAAATCTAAAGTCCTGTGGTCAGGGGTTCCTACTTTATACCCAAGGAAGGGGTGGGACAAATTCTGGGGACCCACCTATGGGAGGGTCAGGACAGAAGGGTGGCTACACCCATGTCCTTTGTCCAGTTTCGCGCCAGAGCAGGAGCCAATGGCTCCTGCAACCGGTTTGAACTGAACTATGCACAGGGACACCAAATGTGCCCCCAGTGCAGACTTCAAACACTCTCAGAGTGCACCCACCCAGCCCCAATACACTAAATCATGTCTGGGAGGTGGTCACACCTCCCTGTGACAGGAAACCTATTGTCAAGCCTTCCCCTGCTCGAGCTGGGCTCAGCAGCAGGAGGGCAGACTCGTGGCTGTGGCTGGCACCATCCCTTTTGTGATGCCCAGGTCGAGAAAGCTGGTACCGGGTGTACCGTTGTGTCACATAAGTCCCTCTAGAAGGGTCGAATCATACCTCCCACACCAGTTGCTTAGAAGCGGCACTACTGTAGAATTGCACACTTCACTAACTATAGTCATGACTAGCTACAGTGCTTAGAAGCGGCACTACTGTTGAATTGCACGCTTCATAAACTATAGTTATGACTAGTTATGGTGCTTAGAAGTGGCCCTACTGTAGAACTGCACACTTCACTAACTATAGTCATGACTAGCTACAGTGCTTAGAAGTGGCACTACTGTTGAATTAAACACTTCACAAACTATAGTCATGACTAGCTACGGTGCTTAGATGCGGCCCTACTGTTGAATTGCATGCTTCACAAACTATACTCATGACTAGCTATAGTGCTTAGAAGCGGCCCTACTGTTGAATTAAACACTTCACAACCTATAGTCATTACAGTTTTTCCTTAGCCTGGTTGGTCTCTTCAGGCCCAGGGACTCTCGCCACCTACTGTACCTTAGGAAACAAAACAAAGACACAATGACAGTGTTCTCTTCTGGAGATGAACAAGGGACAGGCATCAACCATCCACCCGCCCCTCAGCACGCTGCTCAGGTGTTCTCCAGCAGCAGCAGCACAAGGCCCCAGCACCTGGAAGTGGCCTGGGTTGGTATTTAGTTTGTGGTTTGCCAGGGTCTGGTGGAAAAAGCTAATCTACATCCTGCCATAAAAGGCCCTGGAAATCTATCTCACAGTACTTCCGGCCAGCCCGGGCTTCCGGTTCTGTCTCACCTCTGCATCAGCAGGCACAGCCAGAATAAAAAATTAGCTAGCATTCGCGCCAAGAATGTTCAATTCCATTAAGGACACGGAGGCGAGGATTATGCTTCCCTTTCTATTTATTGCCACTCACAGCAGCCAATGAAAAACTTTGTATGATGAAAATAAACTAAATTTCCCATGATGCACATGTAACCCATCACACCCTGTCATGCCCCATAAGAGCCACCATCACCAGAAATAATCCTCTTGCTTTGCTTCGAACAGTAAAAGTCCAACAACATAATTGAAATCCCAATAAGAACATCCTCCAACGTGGAAGAACCAGTCCAGCTGGGAAGTACGTCTTCTTAACCAGAATTACACTTAATCCATCTTCTTCTCAGAACCTGGAAGTATGAGAGACAGAACAACCCGTAACTTCTGCGTAACCAGAATATAAATACAAACGGGTGGGTAACTATTACAATACTGTAATATAACCGGGTGGGATAATCCTCGCCTCCGTGTCCTTAATAGAATTGAAAATTCTTGGCGCGAATGCTAGCTAATTTTTTATTCTATTACAGGACCGGAGGCTTCGTATTATGCTAGTTTAATGCTGATCAAAAACCACAGAGGATATATCACCCACCGGTTTATAACAAAACTGTTTAAATGTAGACTCAGAAGACCAATCTGCAGAATGCATGATATCCTGAATAGTAGAACCCAACATGAACGTCTTGGAGGCCATGGCGCCTCGAACAGAATGCGCCCCAAACACCTGAGTATTAATACCAGCTTCTTGCAGAACAAATGTTAACCATCTGGCTATAGTAGCCGCAGTAACAGGTTTGTAAGGTTTCTGCAAAGCAATTAACAATTGTACCACACCATCAGGTCGAATAGACCTGGTACATTCTTCGTAGGCCTTGAGACATTGAACTACACAGAGCTTAGTATTATCAGGAAAAGCATGACATTCCACATTACGTGACATAGTTTTAGTCCTGGAAGTGATGTTAAAAGAAACTCCTTCAGGAGTAAATACTCTCTACCTGTAATATCTAGAACTTTAACATCCAACGAACGTCTACATGCCGACAGACATAACAGCATGGCCAATTTGGCTGAGAGTTGTTTCCTCGTCAACATATCATTGCATGGCCATTGATTGAACAAGGAAAGAACTAGCGAGACATCCCACAAGAAAGAATGCTTCGGCCTGGGCGGATTAGCTACTCTAATACCTTTCAAGAGTTTACAAATTAATGGATGCATCCCTATCGGTTTGCCCTCAAGCTGAGAATGACCCGCTGAAATGGCCGGAAATTGTTGACGGAACGATATGCCAAACCCTGAGAAGCCTTTTTGGACAAAAAATTTACAACATAGGGTAAGTCTGCCCCCACGGGATCCACGTGTTGTTCCACGCACCAACGAACCCAACACTTCCAGGCTGAACAATACCTTTTCTTGGTTGAAGGGGCCCAAGCTTGGTTGATAAAGTCTGAAGCTTGTTCCAAAAATCCTGGCATTTGCCAACGTTGCTGGAAAGTCTCCAGGCCATCAGGGACAACTGCCCGGATATCACCATCGGGTGCATCTCTCCATGAGAGCCCTGGAGCATCGTTGAGGACCACCGAATCATCCTGGGGAAGTCGCAGCTCGCCTCCAATAGTATAGGGAACCAAGGCTGCGACTTCCACAGGGAAATCACTAAGATCACCTTCACCTTCTGGCGCATTATCTGTGTGAACACACGGGGAATCAGAATGAAGGGGGGAAAAGCATAATTCAGTTTCAGGGTCCAATCCTGTGAAAGAGCATCCGTCGCCAGAGCCAACGGATCCGGTCTCCAACTGAAAAACTTGGTCATTTGACTGTTCAGTCTGGAGGCAAACAAGTCGATCTCACAACGTCCCCAGATCGCCTGCAGCCACTGCACTATCTGGGGTTGGAGTTGCCAAAACGCTGTAATCCTTGAGATGTCGGGAGATCCAGTCTGCCACTACATTCGACTGTCCCGGGATGTACTCGGCTATGACTGAGATCTGATGACTCAGGCAATAATGCCAACAGTCCTTTGCTATTTCTACCAGCATGGAGGACCTCGTGCCTCCCAGCTTGTTGATGTATTGAACCGCTGAGATGTTGTCCATCCGCAGAAGGATGCAACACAAGACTTGTTTGGGTGACAGAGTCCTGATCGCGAACGACCCTGCAAGTAGTTCTAGGCAATGGATATGGAGATCTAGTTCGCGTAGGGACCAACGCCCTCCTGTGGAAATATTTCCACAGCGAGCTCCCCAGCCCCAACGGCTGGCGTCGGACGCTATGACTATCTCTGGCAGAGAGCCGAAAATGGCCCTGCCGTTCCATGCCTCTACGTGGGCAAGCCACCACTGGATCTCCTCCCGTACCTCTTGGGAAAGAGGTACTGGATCTGTGTAAGAGAGGCCTTTCTACAGGTGCTGAATTTTTAGCCTCTGAAGTGCGCGATAATGAAGGGGCCCTGGAAAAATCGCTTGAATGGAGGACGCCAGAAGGCCCACTATCCTGGCAATCACTCTGAGGGAGACCATCTGTTTGGATAACAGGGAGCACAGCTCCTTTTTGATATTCCTAAGTTTGGAACGAGGAAGACTTAATTGGGCCGTCTTAGAGTTTATGACGAAGCCCAGGAAATCGATCGTTTGGGTAGGACACAGAATCGACTTGGGCTAGTTGATCACGAATCCCAGGTTTTGTAAGGTAGCAATGGTCATGCGTAAAGGCTGAACTGCCAGAATTGGAGATTGCGCCATGATAAGAATGTCGTCTAGGTAGACTATCATGCGAACACCCTGTTCCCTGAGAGACGCTATCACTGGCTTCAGCACCTTGGCGAAGCACTACGGTGCCGAGGAAAGTCAGAAAGGAAGGACCAAATATTCGTACCATCGGTTCCGCCATTGGAATTGCAGGAATCGGCGATGGGGAGGAAAAATGGGAATAGACAGATAGGCATCTTTCAGGTCCAGACGGACCAGCCAGTCCCCTTGTTTTAGGAGATCCACCAAAAGATGGATGCCCTCCATCTTGAAGTGTTTGTAGACCATGAAATGATTGAAATCCTTTAAATTGAGTACCAACCTGTAACCTCCGCCTTTCTTCTGCACCAGAAAAATATTGCTGCAGAAACCACGAGGGCCCTCGTCGCAATACGCTATCGCGTGTTTCTGCAGCAATTCTTCGAGTTTGGAATCTATAAAATCGCACTCTAGTTGGGAAAAAGAAAGCTGTCTGGGTTGCCTGTCCTGATAAGGGGTCTGAAAGAAATAGAGATGAACACCCTGAATTGTCTGCAATATCCAAGCATCCTGAGATAGTTGAACCCAATTGTGATAGAAAAACCGAGTATGCCCCCCCCCAGAGGTAGTATGAATTTGTCTGGAGCACTTACCGGAAGAATTAGGGTTTTGGGAGCCTCCACAGTACGATCCTCTGTTGAAGCGCCTCTTGTTGAAGCGCTGTCTGGTGGGTTAAAAAGTTCTGCCGCGGGTGGAGTTCCACTCTCCTCTGCCTCAATTGAAGTCTCCTCTCTGAGGACCTTGGGCGAACTGGAGGCCAAACGAGCGTCCTCGGCCTCGTCCGGCCCGGTTGAAAACGCCAGCCTGAAAGACTCTTTTAATTCCTGATTGCGCCTTGTCAAGAGTCGTGAAGGTGCCCACATACTTGGCTAAGTCTTTGACGAACCGGTCCCCGAACAGGTTCCCGTCCACCAGAGGACCAGGTTCAGCTGCAGCCAACTCCATGAGATTGGAGTCCATGCGCATGAGGATTGATTTGCGCCGCTCAGTGGAAAATGGCACAGTTAGCATTACCCAAGAGACATATGGCCCGCTGTGTCCATCCCGCCAGGACATGTGGATCCACTGCAGTCCCAGATTCCTGCGCTTCTAAAGCCATTTCCAGGATCTTAGCAAGAGGGCCGACCACATCTAAGAGTTTATCCTGGCATCCACGCCAGGCACGATCAATACCCTTCTTGGGGTCTTTTGCAAACATTTTTAAGAAGGTCAATATCTGGGGTTTCGGACACCTTATCAGAGATATCTGGTCTAGGACATTCCGAGCGGCGTCTATTACGCACCACTTTGTTGAAACTTTTGCGAAGGTTTTCGTGCAAATATGCCGCAACCTCAGGGGCAGGTAACCAATCTGACGACCTGGGGTGAACTATATCAGCTGGGTTAAATGTGAAGGGAGTGGGAATAGCTGGAGGTGTTTCCACATGCTTCGATTTCTTCGTTCTCTTCTTAGGAGGGGACTCGTCCGGGGTGTTGGCTCCCGTAGTATCTGGGTCTGTGTCAGTGTCCTGGGCCTTAGATTTGTTGGTGTCGGGGGGGGAGGGGGGAGTGAAGAGTATGTGGAAGAATGAGGCCAGGGTTTAGGCTGGGGAACCTCTTAGGGAGGAAGTGCCGGAGCAGTGAAACCATGACGTTTCGCGAATTTCTCAAGCTGCTTTGTTATCGGTTTCAATGCAGTAGCTAGCGCCTGCTGCACAGTTCCCGGAACTGCTTTCTCAAGGGCCTTGTTAACCGACTCCTGGACAGAGGCGTCCAGGGCCTCAACAATGTTGTCCTCAATGGAAGGGTTTGCCACTTCCTCTTCATACAAGGTATCATCCTCTTCATCATGGACCCACTCCTCTATCGTGGGACCAAATTTGTATATATATTTGCTCATAAGGCAAAAGGACAGAGAGGAGTAAAGGGGGAGCCAACCCACAGCACAGACATCAGAATAAAAAGGTACCTAGCTCCTCAGCATAAGCTGCAGCACAGTTCTTGCAGTCCCCAGTGCGTAAATGGAGCCAAAAGAGCAATATTCTATACAGCAGGTGCGCTCCCTCCAGGCCCAGATCGTTTTTGAAGCCAGCCAGGCGTAAATTGTTGCTCAGTAGAAGATTCAGGTTAGAATGAGGAAAGAACTAAAGAAAAACGGGCAGTAGCGACGTGCGTAGCCCAAATCCTACTAAAAATAGCCCAGTATGATCATCGGCTTGATGGCCTCAGGTACTGGGCCCTACCCCCTGTGAACAGGTTAGGAACTTAGGGATGTGGCTGGACACCAAGCTCTTGTTTGAGCACCATACCAGGCGAGTGGCGGGTACATGTTTTGGAGTCCTGCGATGACTAAGGAAAACTTTAGATGTGCTGCGTACAACAACCAGGAAAACCATGGTCCATGCCTTGGTGACATCGCGTCTGGATTACGGAAATGTACTTTACTTGGGAGCGAATGTCAAATGTATACAGAGACTTCGACGTATCCAGAACGCAGCAGCGTGCCTCTTTCTGATGTTACCAAAGAGAGCCCCTTCTAAAAGGGCCTTAGCCTCCCTTCATTGGCTTCCGATTAGGGAGCGAATTCTGTTTAAGGCTCTCTGTGTCAGTCACCAGATCTTACAAAGGAAGGGGCCCACCTACCTACACGACCTGCTAACTCCCTAATCCCCGACCCGCCAATTAAGATCTAGCGGGACGGGGCAGGGGAGTACTTCTACCATCAGGAGAGCAAGGATGGGTGGTCGCTCCTTTCGTTTTTTAGCAGCACAGCAGTGGAATAAACTCCCAAGGGGGCTCCGGCTGGAGGCTTCGGAGGCTATCTTCCGTAAGAAGCTGAAAACTTACCTCTTTCCCTCTGATTAAGTTAACCCGTTGCTGGTCTGCTTCTTTGTCTTCTTGGGATGAGTGCCTTTTCAGATTGTACCGCAGCGCGGGGGCACACTAGTCTAGTGTAACCATGCGCTTTATAATTTTATTATTATAATTGGCCTACACACGTCGAAACTTGAAGGAAATCGAAAGTGGAAAGGCTCCTAGCGCACTCTGCTGATGAGGGGAGCCTCGGCGCCTGTAAAATAAATAAACTCACCACGGTAGGCGGAGCGGTACCGAAATCAGCAGGGAAATGAAATCTGTCAAAGCGCCCGTAGCGCTAAATATCGTCCCGCTAAGCGGGAAATTCAAACTTGCTTTTCCCTGTGCTAGGAACACACGGGAATGAGCGCGCGCTTCCCGATGACAGCGGGAGTGCCGTGACTCAGCGGGAGGTCGAGCGCGAGGCTCGCGGTGCCAAAGGCAAAGAACAGTACCACATCAACAATGCAGACAAAGCAAAGCATACCGAGAGCGATAGTCGCACACAAGCAACATTAAAGTGGCGCGAGCCTAATCAAAATAACATTTGCATATCATAATCCTTAAATGTAAAAGAACATATAGTACACCTAACTGCCTGCATGAGCAGCAAAGAAAGAGGATGATTTCCAGTGATGGTGGCTCTTAAGGGGCATGACACGATGTGATGTGTTACATGTGCATCATAGGAAATGTAGTTTATTTACATTATACAAAGTTTTTCATTGGCTGCTGTGAGTGGCAATAAATAGAAAGAGAAGCATAATACGAAGCCTCCGGTCCTGTAATAGAATTTGAATTTAATTTACAACAATCAAAGCCGGCTCTGTAAAAAAACATTTTGTGTAAGAGTGTCGAGGAGTGGGGTCTCCATGGGTTCAGAGATGGCTCGGAGTCCAGGCCGCCCCCTCTGCAAACAAAGCCCCGGGGGTGTGCATGCGAGGGGTGGCGTCTGGAGACGGGGGCGCCGCCTGACGTGCGGCCAGCCGCGGGGGCACAGAGGCGGATAGTGCCTGGACACCCACTTGCCGTGGATGTATACACGCAGGCAGGACTCGCGCCAAAGGGGCTGGGAAGGACCCCGGATCTAGCCAGACACAGTGAACTTTTCACAAAATTCTTTAGACACGTAGAGTATAGTGTGCCGTCTCGTTTTGGATTATAGCGCTGCAGCCTGCCTAAGGGTGCTTTCGAGATCACGAGTAAAAGGTGAGGCACTACAGCAGACCCCACTGCTGAGATCACAAGGAGCGTGTGCTTGGAAACATCTTTTGTATTTTTGTGAGCCTATGTGGGCCAGGGGGCTTAAAGTGGGAAAAAAACGGAGGGGGTGTGGATCCTGTCAAAGGGGCGCAAGTTAAAAATCTATGTGCTGCCCATCTGGTATGTTGCTACTTCTTTTTGGCATTGCATCCAGATATATAATACAAGTAACATCAGGCGCGCAACGCCCATTGGGCTCAAAGGGCATCAGCCCCCACTCTCGCCCCCTCATGTGTGTTACCCAGCTGAGACAGCTTACCGGGCACGCACACAGCCGAACCCGAGTACTTTACAGGTCTTTAAAAGACGATTTACTTGCTAAGGAGGCTTTGTTGTGTTTTCACCCCTTCTTAGAGCCCCTGCATCTCCACTATGCATATTGCTGCAAGAATCCACCCCCCCCGCCCCCCCCCCCCCGAAAAATTTTAGTTGCCCCCCCCCCCCCCACCGGAATTTGCCTCTAGTTGCGCCTCTGGGTAACATTACACCTACAACAAGCCAGGACATTTGGCTTTGCCAATGGTTGATAGGTGCATAAGATAAATAAGCAACAATGGCTTCGTTGTATAGAATATTGAAAAAGCTTCCGTTTGAAATGATGAGTCTGTGAAAGAACTAGAACGAGTCTCTTTTGAAGTTACCTCAAAGGCAGTGAAGGGTGGCACTGCTGCAGAGTTGAGATTTTTTTTTCCCACCGAGAGTGAGGGTGAAAATGGACAGCCCGATAAAGACTCGTTTCAGCTCCTGCTTTCTAACACTACCAGTGCTGAGCACCGGCAGGACCCAGCCCACTTTAAGCCCTGTATGTGGAGCATGTTTTGGAGTCATACATGAGTGACCAGAGCAGCGGTCGAAGTGCATTAAAAAATACACAAGGGAACTGTGATACTGTGCACAATGGAGGCGTAGCAAGTAAGTGTGGGGGCGGGGAAAAAAAACTATTCATTAACTTTTTTTCGGTCTTTTCACCTTCAGAAATGTACATATTAGACATGTAAAATAAATACAAGTTAAGGTAATCCGTGGGAAATGCACTATTGAACTTTATGAAACCTCTATTAGTTAACGCACTGCAGAGGTCTGTCTCTGTAACCAGAGAGACACGGAATTGAAACCTGGTTGAGAGAAAAGTTAGAGGCGTAACACAGGCCCCCACTCTGGCATCAGGAAGCGTCAAGTAATTCCATTAATTAAAGCCAACACCGACTTCAGAGCTCCTTTACATCTGCAGATTGACCCGTTGTGCACATTTACATTTCTTATAGGCAGCAGGCACCCTGGCAAGAAGGCTAGTTTAGCTGTCTGCCCGCCTTCGGTTTCACAGCACAGGAGACGTCCTGCCTTACATTGCAGCTGAAGCATTTCAGCTCTCGGAATTAACCGCCCGAGATGGTTATCTTTTCACAGAAAGTAGTGGAACTGTTGTCCTTAAATTAAAAAAGAATGGGCACGTCGTGCCCCTCCGATCCCGCCCACTTCGTCCACTGGGCCAGAGAGATGCTCGCATCAAGTCGTGGGTCGCATCGCTTACTAGAGTGGAGGTGGGAAGAAACGCAACAGATGGAGCAGACGCAGTTAGTTAATATTGACTCGAGCGCTGGAGGCTCTTTTAAAGCAGCCAGATATTTACACCATGCGGGGCCCGTCCAGAAGCAAACAAGCACTGGGGCACTGTTTAACAACTAGGGTGTAGACGTAGATTATCTAGGTATTGGGGGAGGAGAGACATAGAACTGAAACATACAGGAAGCAACATCACTCCATCCTAGCAAAAGGGGCAGGAGGGGGCTGTGTGCATTTACAAAGGTGCCACCACTACTAGTGCCTTACAACCAGGGCCACTGAAATTATGCAGCAGGTGAGAACCACATTATGCAGTAGGGTTTAATACATTATGCAGCAAGAGGGCTGGGCAGAGATCCCGGCCCGAGCCTGGCATATGGGAAATTGATGTGGTTTCATGCAGCACCTTTTCTGACAGTATTACTTCATTATTTGTATGCTTAACACTGTATGGGCATTCATGAGTTTCACTGCATTAGGACCAGTTTAACACCTTAACATAGCAATAAGTAACAGAAAAGTGACCAGTCAACCACTGCAAGGGCCCTTCCATCACACAGCAACATGTCGACAACTTTTTATTTGGACCGTTCATCCTTTTAAATCTATTAACTAATTTTGTTGTTAAAATCTGCAATCCATGCATATAAGGATGGATTATGTGGCAAATCCATAATTATACAGAAAATGCTGTGGTCACAAAACAGCATAATTCCAGTGGCCCTGTCTGTAACAGTGTCACAGCAAAGGAATGCTGGACACACATGGCAAATGGCAACCTGTTTGTTAGCTGGTGAACAGGGCTTAGCCCAGGCGCCCATAAGGGTGTCAGGGAGGGATACATGAAATTTAATTAAGGCATCTGATGAAGTTTGTCTCTGCTGTGAAACTTCTGATAGTACCTTCGTTTTGACTTCCATAGTTGTCAATCCCACACCTCCGCTGCAAGTCTCATTGACACAGAAAAGGAGGCACTCTCTTCCGTTGGTGGTGAAAGGGGAGAACAGATCCCAGTGCCCAACCCACTGGCCTCCTTCAAGTCCATGTATAAATTGTCACCATCAGTAGTGTTGGGGAAAATAATCCTCCTCATCTTCATGGTCATCTGGAAAGGCTGGTTGGCTCTGATCACAGTCTAAACCGAAAAACTGTTGGGAGCGGTGGTGTGCGGTTTGGAGGCAAAGACTTAGTTCTGCTTCAGTCAAATTAAACTGGAGCTGGGTGCGTCGCAATGGCTTTGGGCTGTAACCTCAGTTGGGACCAATATGAAGTTGGCTCGGACACAGCATCAGGAACAGGGTCTTCCTCCGGCCCTATCAGCGCAAGTGCTGCCATTGATGTCAAAGGGACAGATGTGGATTTTGGTGCCAGATTGGAAGTCTGATCCACATGGAAGTCGAACCAGAGGCAGATTCAGCAGCTACACATGGCACAGAGGGTGGACCCGTCAGCGGTAACCTGAGTTGAGGCCTCTGGGGATCATTAGGGCCCGAAGGCGTGCCAAAGAGTGCCAACATTTTTAAACATAGCCTAAATACAGGGTTTAATCTTGCGAAATCACCAATGGTCCCAGAACTCAAAGTGCATCAGGATCATTTGCAGGATTGGCTCCTTGGCAGGGGAACAGGAATGAGACTGCGAGGTACCCTGACATTCTTGGCAACTTCTCCAGCCGAGAGTGACATGACTGGGATTTACCAGAAGCCTTGGGCCAAGATGAGGACCTGTTGCAGGAACGGCCTCTAGAGCAGGAATGGGCCAACCCCTCGACTCCGAGGGGGAGTGGGACCTTCCATGACTTCTTTTGGTGTTCAGTGAGGTACAGCTTTGCATTCTTGGATCGCCTTCCTTGCAGGACTTGGGTGTCATGCGTCCAACCTAAACACCAGAGCAGAGGCACACCTCGTGGGAATCTGTCACAGACATCTGTTTGCAACAGTCCTTACAAAGCTTAAATCTCATAGTTTTAGGAGGAGACACAAAACCCTTGCACACTGGGAAACAATTTTTTGTATGAAAACACACAGCAACTGAAGAGGAAAAAGATAGGAGCAAACTCCAGATTGGCGTATTAAAGCGCAGATAGAAAGGAAATGACATCAATGCACAGGGGCGGCACTTATATGTGGCTCCATTGTCGCTTTCGGGGTGGAATTAAGTCAACGAGAAGCCGCACAGCACCCCCTACCGGCACGCAGGAGTATACTGTTTAAATCTTCAGGATTCAGTCTAACTGGGGATATATATCTAAACAGTGAGGAATCTGTATGTCTAACAATCCATCAGAAGTAACTGCTACAGCACTAGAACCTAAACAAGGCACAAATCTTCCACACGTCAACAGCTTGTGCGAATGTGTCTAAAGAACATAGAGACAAGGCAAGAAGGGAGAATTAAAAGGAAACGTATTCAACATACCTTCCCGTTTAGTAAGGGAACAGAGAAAGGAAGAACAAAAGAACAGGAGTAGACAATAGCATGAAACAAAGGGCTTTACAGAGCGTGCTGTTCTGTTACACACAATCCTTGACTCTCATTGAAGGCACTCTAATTCTTACCCTAGGGTGGACGCAATGTCCAATTCACCCTTCCCAACATCAGACTCCACTGGTGGTAAATCTGAGTGGTGAAAGGGAAGGCTCGACAAGCAATCTGCAATTGTATTTATTTTGGCCGAAACATATTCTATACTGAACAAATGGTACAGTAACTTAGAAGTCAGCCTCTCTCTCTGCATGTCACAGGTTCGCCGCCTACCCGAAGACATGACTCCCACAAAGAGTTTGTGATCAGGTCTATAAACAAATTGGCTTCCCCAGTTATAGTTTCTAAACTGTTCAATTTCCCCAGCAATTCTTTCTCAATCACCACACACGTCTGCTCTGTGGAGGCCCTAGAAGCAAAAGCCACATTCTATTCATCCTTCCTGGCTCTCTACAGCAACTCTGCACCAGGACCATGCATACTGCTTCCCCACACAAAACGGATTTAAGGTGGGGGCATGAGCAATTTCGGACTTGGTTTGGTCAAATGCTTTCTACTGAAGACCAGACCAACAAAACTCCACATATTTCTGTACCAAGCACCTCAATGGTTCCATTTGTTTCAGTAAAGTTATTAACACATTTGCTGTATTATTTCACAAAGAGCTGTAACAGCTTGCGCTTCTCCTTGTTGTCTGGGGCAGACGCCTTTGGGATAGCCTCACCCAAGGATTGCAGTGGCACCACTCCGTTCCCCAGCCTGATGTGCCCCAGATAGTCTAAGGTTACAGAGGAATCTGCAGGTGTCCTTCATTACCAGGTTATTCTCACTTATTGTCTTACACTTTTCTTTGATGTCACACACAGGTTTCTTTTCATCCCTTGAACACACACGTTTCTTTCCATCCCTTGAACATATAGAGTCACCCTGGAAGCATTTGACATAGGGCTGAGCATCCTCAAATATGTAGTAAACGGCCCTCTGTAAAACTGAAGCAGCTGAGGCCAACCCAAAAAGCATTCTCCTGAATTGGAACACTGCCTGTGGATTGATACACGAAGTAGTCCTTTGGAGTCTGGGAACAACAGCGTATTGATAAGCAGAACGCAGATTTAGCATAAAAAAAGAAGAAAAAAAAGGTACCACCTTCAAGTGCAACCACTAGTTTATTTCTGTTTGGCAAAGGAGAACTATCGATAACAAAACTAACATTGAGGGCCCTCAAACCAACACGGAGTCCCAACATGTCTACATTTCTGGCCAATACAATAGGCTGCATCTATTCTGTTAACTCCGTCTGCTCCTCAATGCCTTTATCCACCAAACCCCTCAGCACATCTTTCAATGATTACTCACATTCAAAGGCGCACACCTCTACTTTTCAGTCTAACTGGCACAGCGTCGTTCTTCGCTTGATTTTATGTGGAAATACTTACCGCACTGCCAACTTATCTAAAATATGCAATGGAACTGTCATACAATCCACTCCTCTCATCACTTTCTTCCCAACAAGCGGTTATTCTCCACTGTGAGAATTTAGCATGGTACCCAATTCCACTGGTCCTTCCACCCCAGAACATTCACACCTTTGATTGACACAAAGTCTAATGTCAGTGGTTACCCTGCACAATCTGGGCATATCAATGTTATGCCCATCAAATGATTGAGACTCAATGCCAGAAGGTTTGAGTTTTCTTTATCTATTACTCAAAAAAATTCCAGATACAGCTCTTTAGTGATGATGGTCCACGGAAAAAACAGACTCTGTTCTCAAATCGATACCGTTTCCCAGCACCGTCACTTGATGTTCATATTCACTGCACCATCGCACTTCTTGCGGTCCCTCAAGGCGAGAACAAAACCCTTGAAGTTATTATTAGAAAACTTGCACTCGCACTTATGGCAGGACAAAATTTAGACAAGGCTAAGTGGTTGAGGATGTTGAATTTTAATACAATATAGATTAGTTTCGTTTTTCCATGCGGGAGTCTTCTTTCCCAACCGCACCACTTACACTGCATACTTCCGAATACGTTCCATCACTCTTCTCCTCAGTGACAGATTATCCACATTCTAGATTTCTCAATGGCTATCGCAGTGACTATAGCATCATCCAGGTTTAGATCACCAAACACCCACAACTGTTCCTGTATAGTCTTTCTTTTCAAATTCACTATAAAGTGACTCTTTATCGTTTGACCAACTAGTGCACCAAAATTACAAGACACTGAAAGTTCCCCTAGTGCTGTAAAATACTCATCAATTGACTCTCCCGCCTTCTGGGCATCAGTAAAAAATATTTACCTATCCAGAGTTAGCTTGGCATTTGACATTCTCATGAAGGCCTCGTCTAACTCGTTCAAATCCATTGCCCTTGTAAGGGTACAACCTGTGGTAAGGTTCTATATACCATTCGCCCTTCCGGCCACCCTAAACAAGGTAAAAGTAAACTATACTTGCATCTGTCACAGGCACCTTGTCTGCCTCAACTCCTCTCATACAAGTCATACATTCTTCCTTTCCTCTGTTCCACAGGAATTTGAGGCGATGGGGGCAAACTGCATGATTGATACACACTCCTAAGGGAGTTGAAAGCGCAAGTGAACTACAGTTAGCAAAATGATCGCCTTTTTATCGTGATTCTGAAAAGGAAAGGTTGATATTCCTCTAATGTATGCATACCATAAAAGAAGAAGTAGAAAAACAACCAGACGAACTGCCGCAGGTAAACAAGCGCAGGCAATCGAGAGTCAATCTCAGGAAGACATGACCAGGAAGTAAAAAAGCAGCATGTCAGATTAAAGTCTGCCAAAGTTAATGCAATGGCACTAGCATGCAAAGTCACTTACTGTCGCGTGACAACCATGATGCCACAGACCAGAACCGACATCTTACTTGCCACCAATTTGTTGCGGGGTTTTACCTCCAGCGCTGGAACTGTAACTGCCTCCATGCATGCACCTATTGATTACAGTCCCTATGGAGTGCTAATCCATTATGCTATGCATGCCTGGGTTCACATCCCGTCCTCGTCGCCACTTCTGAAAGCAAATTCACACTAGGAGACGGTATGAACACGTTTTGTTCCAGCACAGTGCACACAGGGATCATTGGCACAGCATTAGAATGTAAACAGGGTACAAACCATCCTCAAAGCGACAACAGCTCATGTGAGTGTTCTAGGCCTCACAGACAAAAGACAAGCAGGTGGAAAGTAAAGTTACAGTAAAGGGAAATGGAAGCAACAGCAGACAACTTGGCAGGGAGGAGCTTTACCTGTCACATATCCTCATGGTACCAAAAAAGTGCTTTCACTGCAATGCATATATGTTGAAGCATCCATTTTTTTTTTTTTTTTTTTTTAAAACCTTTATTATTTGCAGTTGCATCATCTTACAATGCACAGTCACCGTCCAGGTGGCGAAGCAGTTAAACAAAACGCACGCTTCCAGTTGGTAGGACACAGCCATTCAGCCGACAACCCGGAGGTCCGGCGGCGTTGTGCAGGTTAACATGTGTACAGAAAGGAGGTGCGTGCATTGTTAAGAGAGTAGATTTGCGGCGCTGTTTGTGTGTTTTTATTTTTTTTGTGGTGTCCCTGGTGCGTGTGGTCGGCGACAGAGGGTGGCGCTGTGGTCCAGCCCACTCCGCGGCTATGTCGGTTGCCACCCAGGCCCTGATCTGGAGTCTTACAGGACACCGCTGTTACCCCAAAGTGTAAAGGCCTCCGGGCAGCCGAGCGCCAGCATCATGTTCATAGTGTGGGCTGAAGCGCGACAAGGATGCTGCAGTATAGCTCACTGCGACATATATGACAACGCGTAGATCCGGCGAGCCTAGTGTGCAGCTTCGCAGTCCATATCTATGCGTGTACTACGGCGCGCATCCGTCCCTCCAGCGCCGCACCTCCCAGCCCGCCAAGTGTCAGCGCGCACCCGGCATGCCACACAGTGCGCCCAGGGCAAGAGATTGCCACACTCTCCGGGCGCATCCGCCCCTGGCAGGGAGTGTGTGTCTACGTCGCTTTGTCATCGGTAAGCAGGGCGCGCTAGGGAGGGCAGCGCCTCGGGGGCGCCGCACGACGCATCTATCGCTCGTTGTCCGTGGATAGGTAAGGATCCGGTCTGGGAACTGAACCTATAAATAAACTGGTTCCCGTGTATGTGTGGCAATAGGAGGTGTCAAGGTTAGGGTCGTAAACTCAGGTGGGGTCAAGGGGAAGGGGGGAGAAGGGAGGAGGAGATCATTCCGCGGTAGAGCAGGAGGGCCGTCATCCGCCAAGCGGGGCACAGTGGGACCGCGTAGCGTGCGCGGGAAGCCGCAGGCCAGGGGGGGGGGGGGAAGAAAGAGGGTCGTCAAGAAGGCCGGAGTTCCCCGGCGCCCATGCTCGCACTCGCCTGTCCTGTGTGTAGGGCGCTCCTCTGTGCCGGAGAGGGAGCGGCCGGGCAGGCGTCCGACCCCCCCATCCGGGCAGTACGCGCGCCTATGTTGAAGCATCCATGGAGTTCAGCAGACTGCAGTAACAATCTTTGTACTGATATCTGCGTGGCATCTAAAAAACACTTGCTCCTCTAGCTCAAAGGAAAGATGTGGTTGTTGCTACTGGCATAGTCCTTCAACTGTTTCCAGCACCCTGTCCAGAGGCCCTGGAGGGATGATGGGAACTTGCTGGTTTGTTTCCTCTCCTTTGCCCGAATCCCTTTCGCCGCCACCACTGTTCCATCTGCCCCTTTTTCTTCTCCCAGGCTGATCTTTGTTTCCTCGCCACCTTTCTGGACCTCGTGTGCCAACCCTTTCACTTCAACCATTCCCAACTATCACATTCTGCTCCCTGTTCCCTCTCTGCCTGCTAGTATTTCTCCTGTCCCTTGCCAATATCTCATTCAATCCCACACTCCTCCCATGGCCATTTATTTCTGGTACTGTAGCCATGAAGTGGCAAAGTTAATGCGTCTTAACAGCCTCCCACTTTTCTGTCACTGGCAGTCTGTCACACAGAGGTCACAATGAACAACTGTTTTACTTATTTGTAGAAAAGAAGGGCATTTTAAAGGGTATACTAAAGAAAAACGGATACACGTTCTGGGACCTAGATGATACCACAAACAGTTCTACTGCATGCACAAATAAGGCTCTATTTATCAAAATTACATTAGGCCTCATGATCAGTGCTAACCTGTCTAGGGCATTTCTACCATGCTAGACCCTTCAGTAAGCCTTTGGACACAACTTTTACAACAAAAGTGTTTACAATTCCAGGCCAATGGTGAAAGGTGCCAAGCAGGATGCACACATGTGTCAGGATGGCTTGGATAGGTCTGCTCTTTGCTCTCATATCTCAACGGAAGTGGGTGCAAGGACAGAACCCATTGGGTAGGACCAAGGTTTTTACAGCAATCAATGTTAGTTACACCACTGAAATCCCCTAGTTGCGGTTACTAACGCACATAACACATACCATAACGTGTGCTGCCCACCAAGTTGTTCTCCTGATAGCTCTTTCCTCTGTTTCTGTACCACTGGCAATTAGTGTTTAAGAACAATGGCATGCAGCAGTAATAACTGTGTTTGTTGTGTGCCTTGTTATCCATAACTGACGAATTTCAGTGGTTTTCCGCATTTGAGACACCCCATAACTCAGTTTTAACTTTTTTTTCTTCCAGTGAATTGAATTGTTTTTATGATGCACTTAATTTCCATCTTCTGCTGTGCTTGGCTTTTGGCTATAAGAAGAGAAGATAGGCAGCAGTGCCTGGCCTGTAGCCAGTCCCTGCATCTAACCGAACACAGGATGATAACCATCGCTGCACATGGTCAAAGGGGCTGGCCTGCAGCCAGGCCTTCAGCTAACCCAACACAGGATGTCAACCATCGCTTCACATGGTCAAAGGGGCTGGCCTGGAGCCAGGCCATCAGCTAACCCAACACGGCATACCAACCATCGCTGCACATGGTCAAAGGGGCTGGCCTGCAGCCAGGCCTTCAGCTAACCCAACACAGGATGTCAACCATCGCTTCACATGGTCAAAGGGGCTGGCCTGCAGCCAGGCCATCAGCTAACCCAACACAGGATGCCAACCATCGCTTCACATGGTCAAAGGGGCTGGCCTGGAGCCAGGCCATCAGCTAACCCAACACGGCATACCAACCATCGCGGCACATGGTCAAAGGGGCTGGCCTGCAGCCAGGCCTTCAGCTAACCCAACACAGGATGTCAACCATCGCTTCACATGGTCAAAGGGGCTGGCCTGCAGCCAGGCCATCAGCTAACCCAACACAGGATGCCAACCATCGCTGCACATGGTCAAAGGAGCTGGCCTGCTGCCATGCCATGCACTTTGCCTCCCACCCGTGGCCATCCCCTGCTGGAGAAGGCTCTCGGTCTTAAGCAGCAGGGGCTGCCTGGGTGCAGGGCCTGGCCGCAGCACAGGCCCTACAATTACCTTCCAATAGTCAACAGCGGCTGCACATTTCCTTTGGCTGTGCACAGAAGGGGTTAGTAGTAGGACCTGGCCTGCATCCAGGCTCTACTCTTACTGCACTTGACTCTCAGAGTAGCGAGGGCAAACAAGGGCACTTCAGGGAGATAGTGTGGGGGAAGAGAGTAGAAAACTTTAACAGTGCATTTTTAAACCAAGTTAAGATTCCCAGTAGGGCGCTACACTCCTCACCAGTTTTCACCCTACTTGCTATAGGAGACATCTGATGACTACAGCCTCCAATATACTGAGGGCAAAAACATCGATTAGGCACTGATGCAGATTACTTCACATATTCTCAGTGATCAACTGTGCAGCTTAGTTCACCTTTGCATTCACGCATACTACAAAGTCTCTAGTCCATGCAGCAGATTATTCTGCACATTCTAGACTATTGTTATGGCTGCAGGCGAGGCCATGCTTCTACCTGCTCTAGGCCTTGCATTTGTAGGGGTGTGGAGGTTGCGGATAACCATGGCAGAAACTCCACATCTTCTGGGGTCATGCCAATGATCTTGCATTGAAACTAAAATGAAGTTGGCATGGCAGGCCTGTGCAGTGGCAATCGCCTTCATCAGTGGTGGCCATCCTGGCTATTTGCAGACCGGTTCAGCTCTGGGGTGTCATGTCTTCTGCAGCCAAGGCCTCCAAGTCGCTACGGGCTCTCTGCTTTAGCAACAAAGCAGCTCCTCTTTCCAATGTCAGCAGCGGGCGCACTGGTCTTTTGAGTACCAGCTGCAGAATCGGTTTGGTGTGGTTCTCTCTCAAATGCCTGGCTGTCCTCAGTCATAGCCTTTGTGGAAAGTGATGGTTCTAACAGCAGGTAGGAATTGTGGTAGGGTCGACGCAGGAATATCACAAATATAGGCCCAATGAAGTGTGAGATCTTTGCACCTGGTTGTTGTCAGTCTTCCTGAAGTAGCAAAGATAGACAAGAGGGTAGGCCCTGATTAGAAACTCTCTCACCTTGAACAAAGAAATTGCAGTTCCTGCCCTCATCGCTGGCATATGCCAAATGACCGTGCTCAGGAGACAGTAATCAGCAGCCTTTTGCAAACAAGGCCCTCATTGAATTTCTATGGGAAGCCTTGACTCCAACTTCCTCATTTCAGTGTTTAGGTTTCCACCCTCCAGTCACAGGAATGCTGGAAAAAAAGTCCTCTATTTGGAAAAGCCTTCTCCATCCTCCATCTTAAACCGTGCTAAATAAGGGGTATCCAAAATGGATTCCGTTGATCCCGGATCTCAGACTCATACCATACACAGTCCCCTACTACCATACATGTTCTATACAGTCAAATCACCTACATTCACACTCAACATGCACACAGAAGGCTCTGAGGATTCACATACAATTCAAACTTGACACTGAAAATCTCCGACACACAGAAAACGGCCTGGTCACAATGAAGATTTACAAAGCACTGTACACTCACAACACCACTTTATGTGTCTCACCGAAGGAATGGATAGTGGTCCAATGCCCACTATGAGGGTATGCATGGTGCGCCCATCCAAGTCACAGAACAACTTCTGGCCCTTGCATTATCAGGGGCAGGCGTCTGCTTCTACACACACCCTAGTTAACTGTGGAGATAGGTCCAAAAAAAAAAAGGTGAGGATAAGCTGTGCAGCTAGTTCTAATGTGTATATGTGAAGAAGTGACCGAACTGTTCAATAAAAAGAATTATTTAAAAAAAGAAAAGGTCATGATACTGGTTTCACATGCAGTCGGGCACTCTTGAAGGGGGAACACACAAGTTTACCAATCATGGGACATTCCAACATGAGCATTAACATACATATATTAATAACTTGAATAATTGTCTCTGCAGAACATTCCATGGTTACAATTACAAAAGACAATGTTCATCTGTTCACTGTGATCCCACCTCAAGAAGAGCAACTTTTGCCACACTGAATCCATGGGTGCGATATCTGTGGCTTCCTTGAGCCCTAGTGAGAACCCTTTAAATCATTCTGACTGCACCTAGCCTCTGCTCCAACAGCCACCATGATAGTTTGAGTTCCCACCTCCCTTTCTGTGTGCTCTAAAATCAGACACTAAGTCACCGTACCGGTGCTACTCTCTCTACAACCCTCCAAAGTGCTCCCTCTACTCTTTGGCTAAGGCCCAGTGGTTCCGAAAGCATTCTACAGTCCTGCTTCTATCCCCCGCAGAGACATTGCTTTTTCTCTCAATACCCTAGCTGTATTTCCTGTCTTTACACAAGTCTATAGTCTCACGTCATCTACTTTAGACCCTTCTGAGCCCCTGTTCTGTATCCTTAACTACATGCCAACTACCCCATTTGTACCCCTGACTTAATTAAGGCTGTTCATCCTTCACTTACTTCTATTGGGGTTCTATGGGAGCCAAGAGACTTCAGCAACAGTCCTCTCTTCCCAGGCACCCAATGAGGACATGCTCCTCTTCAGTCTCTCCGTTCCCATCCAAGTCTCAAACTCCCTGCAAGACACCGCCAGACGAAGCTCCGAATTTATAATCCATCTCCACCATATGCCCCAAATGAGGCTTGGCTCTTCCCTCCTATGTGGGGAAAGATCATCTACAGTTCCCTGGCCGCACTTTGGTGCTTCTTAACTCTTCTCTCCCTGTTCCACCTGTTCTAAAAGGATCACCATCATTTCCTCCCACTCCAGTGTGGCACTCAGAAGCACTATTTGCAACATGCCTGCATTAACATTTTAATTTAATACAACTACAACAGTGTAAGAAAGGGAACTGCCTCATCTGCCAGTGAAAATTCTCAAAGCACCACCAGTGACACTCGGAATATAATCAACGTCACTAGTTTCTACTGTCTGTTCCGGCTTTAAATAATTGAAAGACACAGAAAACTATTAAAGAAAACTTCAAAGGCAGGCTGAAGCTACAAGTCTGAGCTCTGCATTCCACAAATGGACACATTAAAATATTATAGAGGAGCAGAGAAATAAGCGGTTTGAAATTCATACATTAGCCAACTTTAATAAAAGCAAGGCCTGCACCATCTGTTATAAGATTCACTGTCTGGAGTCAAGGCATCGCTTGTTGTCACAAGGTTCAATGGATAGAGTCAGGGCCATGGCAGCCCTCACGAGATTCTTTGAAGGAATCAGAACCACATCAGCAAGGACACAATTCACTGGGCTGGGTCAGGGCCATGCCAGCAGTCAGAAGATTCTCTGCATCTAGTCAGGGGCACGTAGGCTACGATAAGATTCCTTGGATTGAATCATGGCAACGCCAACTGTAGAATCAAGTGAAAATGACGCCAGCTCTCAGAAGATTCACTGGGTCAAGTCTAGGCCATGTTGCCACAAGACTCCCTGTATCAACCTAGAGCTATGCCAGCTGTCAAAAGATTCCTTAAATAAATCACAGTCACAAGATTCACTGGACTGGGTGAGGATCACACAAACTGGCTAAGACTCAGTGGACCAAGTCAGGGCCACACCAGCTGTCATAACATTCCCATGGTATGAATCAATGTCACACCAGTTGCCAGAAGATATCTGCATATAAACAGTGCTATGCCGAACTCCACAAGATTCCACAGATCGAATCATGACCACTCCAACAGTCAAAAGATTTCCAGGATCAAGGCAGGAGCACACCAGCAAAAACACAATTCTGAAGGTTGAGTCAAGGAAGACCATCACTTACAAACTTTCCTAAATCAAGTCATGGCCACGCCAGCGGTGACAAGCTTTACTGCATGGAGTCTGGGTAAAACCAACTATTACAAAATTTCCTGGATCGGCAGCAGTCAGGAAATAGATTTCCTGGACTGAGTTAGAAGATTCCTTAGATCAAGTCAGGCCAATGATAGCAAGGTTCCATTAAACCAGTCTGGGCTACCCAAAATGCAACTAGATTCCCTGGATCGAATCAATGTCACTCCAGCTGTGATAAGGATCCCTAGATTGCTTCAGGACCACTTTAGCTATGACACACTTGCTTCGCTTGAGTCAAGGCCACGCCAGTTGAGACATGATTTCCTGGATGAAGTCTTGGCTAGGTTACCTGTGAAACGATTCCTTTGGTCATGAGAGGATGGATTCAAGACCACACCAGTTGTCACAAGTGTTCCTTGATCCAATTAGCGCCAAAAATCTGGATTGTATTGGGGAAATAAAAAAGTGTAATTAACTATTTACTAGGGCCTTTAGATGCAGGTAGCCAATACAACAATACACAGTTTAATCTCTTGTTTATACCAACAATTTGAAAACAAAAAGCAGCGATTTAAAGTTTTACTCCATCTAATATGTGCGTACCACGGTAAGCCCACATCCTACAAACAACGTGATGCACTCCTACATAGGCCAGGGAATGCCATCAGTTACCCACCATCTCTTACCATACCTACAGCTGCCCTTCATGGAGTTAATCCACAACCGTAGACCATAGTCTCTCTAAGAACCAAAAGCATCAAGGGACTACAGAATTGGAAACGGCTCTGCTATACAAAAGCCTTGTAATAGGAAGTCAACAACCCGCCATACTCAGTTTTTTTAGTCCTGCAAGACGCATAAATTAACAACTTTTGCAGAAAGAAAAAAAACATCTTCAGCAGCCTAAATTGGAGGTTTCAACTGAACGTTTAAGATCTGTAAAACAAACAGGAAAACAAGGACACAGAAAGAAACACTATATGGCACTGAAAGAAGGGAAATGTCTAGAAGAGGCTTACTTCTGTCCTGTACATGCAGTGATACAAGGTCTCGGGTTTTGGGCCTGGTGGATGAGAGTAGCGTTATGGAGTGGCTTATTTTGGAAGACTTTTGAGCCTCGTGTATAAAGCCACTGTAAACACTCAGACTACCGCCCATCGCTTCCAAAAGACCAACATTTAAGGGTAAACTCTAAAACATTATCCCAATGGAAACATGAAAACAAGCATTGGCAAATACTCCAAGTCTTGCCTTTCCTTTTTTTTAATTTTTTTTTATTTGCAGTATGTACATACTAATATCACATTGAATCAAAATGTCAGCGTAAAGATTCGAACTTCCAATTTAAAACATAAATAAATAACACAGGTCCTTTATCTATTCAGAAACACTATATCGAGAGAAGGAGCAGAGGTCCCATTAACACAATAACAACACGAAAAAAAAAAACCCTCTACCTTCACTCCTCCTCTGCGTTTCTGTCTTCCCTCCACTTTGTGATGGGAGCCCAAATACTTTCCCCAAAGTCCCCTACTTTCTTCCCTTTCTGTGCATACAGAGCGATCTCTATATTATGCATACCTAATAGTCTAGAAAGCCACATTTGAAATGAGGGGGCTCCGGTATCTTTCCAGCCTGCGGAAATTAATATCCGAAGTACAGCAACAGACATAAACACGAAGGCCTCCTCCGTTTTTCCTAATTTTAATCTATTGTCGATACCTAAAATCATTAGGGTGGATGACAAAAGGATTTTTTTTCCTAACAGCCCCTTCCAGAATTTTTCTATCTCCCTCTGAATTCCAACCAAGGACCCACACTCAAAAAACATATGAAACAGATCTGCCTGGCCTACTTTACATCTAGGACATGTATCGTCTTCCCTTATGCCCCAGGCATATAACTTTGCGGGCGTATGATATAAATTAAACAACGTTTTGTAATGCTGTGCCCTCAAATTAGTGGAGCGAAATATTTTCTTATTTAAAAGAAGGGCAAGATCTAAATCTATATCAGGATTTCCCAGTTTTATAGCCAGAGCAGATTCTGTTTTTTCCAGATCATCTTGTATTTCTCCACATAATAGGGTATAAAAAACCTTGATCTTCTCGCTCCCTTTAACCAACTGGTCAATAATAGGAAATTCATCTGCCAATAAGATCCTTGGTCTTACAGCCTTCAGCCAACTAGTCAATCTAATATACAATAACCAGTGTTTTAGGGAGATACCAACTCTGAGTTGTAGGGCCTCAAATCCCAAAATCTGACCTCCCCTCATTATATCGCCTAGTGTCTTAATTCCTAGCTCTTCCCATACCTGCAAATTCCTATCTGCTACCATCTCAGGGAATAGTCTAGAATTATATAGGTGACGATATCGATTTACCTTAGGGATTCCACAAAACTTTGAAATGGCCCTCCAGACCCCCCATACACCTTCCAATATCTTAAAACGAGCCTTCCTGTAATATCTTCGGTCAACGTCCCGCATTAAAAGACCAACTGCTTTTCTCCCGACTAAAAGCTCGTAAATTGAGGGAAGTGTCTGGCTGCCATAAATTCCCTGGGTAGGTTGTGGCTCTGACCGAAAAAGGATGGACATATGTAACAGTAAACATGACCAATGATACAGCCTCAAATTCGGTAATGCCAAGCCGCCCCTATCCCTAGGGAGAGACATAAGATTGGTAGAGCGCCTAACTCTCCCATACTGCCATACAAATTTTATAAAAATGGATTCCAGATTTTTAATTATTTTTTCCTCTATTAAGAGAGGTATGGCTCGAAAAAGATAAAGAACCTTGGGAAACATTGTCATTTTTAACACATTGACCCTTCCTAACAATGAAAGGTGTAGAGCATCAATTCTTTTTAAATCTGTTTCTATAGATTTACTCAGTAGGCCAAAATTCTCAACTATAATCTTGGCTGGTGAAGCATTAATTCTGACCCCTAAATAGATCGCCGATTCAACAAATCTTTCATCGGTTTTAATGATGTTTTGGGTACATATTATTTGTGTTTTGGATTCATTCAATAAATAACCTGAATATTCACCAAAGTCCTTTGCCATTTGTACCAACTCAGGAAATGCCTGGTGCGGATCAGTCGTGATCACAGCCAGATCATCCGCGTATGCCAAAATCTTAGTTTCATGCCCCTCGCGTATCACAGGACTAATTCTTGGACAGCCTAATATCTTTCGAATAAACGGGTCAATATATAAAGCAAAGAGAATTGGGGAACAGGGACATCCTTGACGCGTACCGCGATTTATTGTTATAATATCAGAGATCTGACCCATAACCACAACTCGGGCAACTGGATTAACATACATTGCGGTGAGTGCTCTTATAAATTTCTCTCCGAATCCTCTTCCTACTAAAATCCCCCAGAGAAAATTCCAGACCACTCGATCGAAGGCCTTCTCTGTGTCGAGCAGGATCATGGCCATCTCGTCTCCCACAGTGGACTGGGCATCAAATAGTGTTATTGCCCTCCTGATATGATCCGTGGTGCCACGTCCTGGTACAAACCCATGTTGCCACGGGGAGACCAGGCAACCAATTACCCTGCCCAACCTTTTAGCCAAAATATTTGAATAGAGTTTAGTGTCCACATTAATTAATGATATAGGGCGATAAGAACCCGGTTTCTCCCTGGGTTTGCCCTTCTTGTGAAAGACCACTATATTTGTTTCCCTCCATGAATCTGGGACCACCCCTGTACACACTATACCATTAAATAAATCAATCAAAAGCGGAATAATCTCAGACGCGATAGATTTATATATCTCCAACGGGATCCCGTCAGGACCCGAAGCCTTGCCCATGGTTCCTGCAAAGCTGTTACAATCTCAGTCTCGCTAATATCCCATTCTAACTCTTCCCTGGCTGCATTAGCAAGCCGAGGACCATTATCAACATACTCTTGCGCTCGATAACCTCCTATATTTTCTTCAGTATAGAGGCCTTGATAGAAATTCTTAAACACCTGGAGGATATCTTTAGCTTCTGTATACTCTATCCCATTATCTTCTATCTTAGTGATATTATTTTTAACTCTTTCCTGCTTAATTTGTAGTGCCAAAATTCTGGTAGAATTTTGGCACTACAAATTAAGCAGGAAAGAGTTAAAAATAATACCAAGTCTTGCCTTTCCAATGTACCTATTAACTTTGCAAAGGTTTTTTTGCCAATGCCGCTCAGCATTGGCGAAATGAAAATTACAATGATGCATGCATGCACATTTGGCATCACACGTGCAAATATGCATCATGACGTCCGACTGTCTCAGTGTCACAAAGCATGCATGCACAATGACATGGCAGGCTTTTTTATTGTTTATAGTTCCAAGGTAAATTTACATTTTAAAAAAAGCAGCCCAGCAGCAAAATGCAGCTCCAAAAAATGTATACATTACTTTGGATAGCATCAACCGCACCGGTAGGGGGCGTAGGAGCAATGAAGGACCTAGGAGGGTGGGTGTTGGTTGGGTTAAAAATAATACAATAAACAAAAAAAGAAAATGTGAAAAACGTGAGCGGGAAGAATAGGTGTGAGCAACACAGAGAGCATGAGAGGCAGGGTGAGGAAGGAGGAGTAGGAGATGCAATAGATGAGCTGGGAGGGGGGAGGAGCAAAACAAAGCACAGGGTGGAATTTTAGGGTGGACGCTGCAACGGAGGGAGATACAGGAAAAAAAGCACACGGACTAGTACAGAGTGCTGAAGAAAGTATTGCCTGGATTGTCAGCTTTGGAAGTGTGTAAATCACAAGAAGCAGGAGGAAAGTCAACCAATAAGCAAGCAAGCAAATGAAACTGGGAACACAGCCAACCAATGATAAGCAATGGGCTGAGCCGAAAGCAAATGAAACCGGCAAGAAAGCCAACCAATGATAAGCAATGGGCAGGCCCGAAGCCCACTGTAAGTATTGGTATAGTTCACAATAGGTCTTTTCGACAACAGGTCAGGCTACAGGCAGATAAAAGTTGTCTGAAGACGAGACCTAAACTGCACCAGCAAGGAGCCTGCCATACAATAAACACTAGTGAAAACGTCTGTCATTCCTGTGGTGGTTTTGCACAGAGGCCAGCTCAAAGTATCAAAGTTGTTGACTGAAGGAATTCCCCTACCTGCAGCGGAAAGGATGAGCTGATGGGTACATTTGTGCAATCCTGCTTAGGAAAATATGTACTTTCCTACTCAACACTGCAGGAATGTGCCGACACATGCACTCTCAGACCTCGTCGAATTAGCTTGTATGTAGCGGTATTATAAAGAGTGCCATTTTATGGTTACCCTCATCACATTTAGTTGCGAAATGCAGGCAATAAGTGTAGCTCCAGGATTTTGCATCATTTCCCACCGTTAAGAAGGTAAAGGGCCCAATGTCCCGACTATGACGTAGGCGCACGCCTGCCACAAGCAGCGGCATTGGGTGCCACCCCTGACTTTTGCAACTGCATGAGAGAGCAGGGAGGGGGCTGTCCTCCCCCATGCGTGGGCACAGAGTTGGAACTCTCCGCTTCTTGCGGCTGCTTACGCGGCATCCATGCTCTTCTGATCTTGGGGAGTTGCACATCATCCTATTTCCCCTGAGCGGTGGCACTTGGTCGTCCTGCTCTCCTTTGCGGAAATCCAAGTCTCACGTCCAAGTGATCCTTCATGTGTCTGTCAAGGGCGTCCCCATCTCTTGTGCGGCTCCAATGGTGGAGCCGTTGGCCCCGGTAGAGTTGAGCAGTATGCCTAAGTGCCTCAAGGGGCCACTCCAAAGCTAGCATGGCGGTCCCTGTATTAGGGGTCACCACTCACACTCCTCAACAAATGCAGAGCGAAAGGAATGGCAAATTCGTTCTGTGCATTTCAAGCTCTTTACTAACAGACATTATAGCCTTACAGTCAACATCTGCAATTTCAGTGCAGGCATGTAACCATCAACATTTTAACCTTCTCCAGAGGATTACTGAAATGTTGATGAATAGCATAATAAAAGCTGCAAAGGGGTAAACATCTGCTATTGAGTAAAAAATGACATTTGCCTGGCATGACCGTAGAATAAGAAGAGATGGCGCCGGCTGTATCTCTGGTCCATTACCATTCTTTACTTTCTGATTTATTGCGGTCACTTCTCGGTCTTTGAGGATTAAATGGGCTGGTTTGACCCACTACTAAGACTTAAATGTCCGATATGTATCAGAAAGCCCCTTCCGCTCTTCCAGTGACTTCCAACTGGTCTGTAACTGGTAGCAAAGTATCAACACAGGGCAGCCAACCAATGGTGCCTTGGCCCGATGCTCGTTAATGTATTACCTCGTAATCCCGAAAGAAAACTTGTAAAAAAGCTTTCAAGAAATTGTTTTTGAAAAAGACATCTTTTTTACTAGGATCTCTACAGGAGCCATAAAGTTATTTTCTTTGTGATGGTTTTGCGATAGCCAAAGTGCTTGCAGAGCGAGCCGGCTCATGACAGGCGTAGTCTCAAATAAACACACGTGCAATACGCTTTTTGTAGGACAAAGGCAGCCACAGGACAACTGAGGAACAAAGGTGAAACCTTTAGATCCCAGGATACCTCAAATGGACATTGTAATATTAGCAAGCATTGGCAAAGCCAATAGGTCTGGGCTTGAACTGTGCTAGCGCAAGCAGCGTTAGCACTCTAGAGTAAGTCACACGGGTGTGAGTCAGCAGAAGATGAGCTATAGTCGGTGCTTAATTTGAGCCAGTCCTTGCCGGTCAGGCCCACAGGCACTCATTTTTGGAGACCAGGCCCTTATTGTTACTCATCAGACTTTTATCGAGAGCAAGAGAGGGAAAAACGCACTAAGGTGAAAGAAGGAAGAAGAGACAGACAGAAAAAGTCATGATGGGAGAAAGTAGGAACCTGCAAGATTGTGATAAAGGGACAGGGAGTGTCTGGTAATGAATTAAAAAGAGTCTTGAATTGGATTCAAGACCGCGCAGCCTTGGTATTCGACAAACCAATGCCCACAGTGTGCATCTGAGCAGAGCTTTGGGCACCAGCACTCATCCTTTGCACATTAAGCGCTGCCTATAGTTGGAAAGAGGTCCCTCATGCAGTTCAATACAAGAACACAAGTGAAGGCAGAAGGATACACCCCCACAGCCAATAACATCAGGTGAAGATAGACACAGCAGTGAGCCGAGGCAGGACTTGATTGACAAAGTCTCAAGCCAAAGAGGCTGGTTGTAGAAAGCAAACGGTTGAGAAGAATGGACCCAAAGCACACTGTGGACATGGTTTGCAACAGGTCGGTTTGTTGACTGCGCTGTCTACATTTAGAACTAACAAGCATTGGTAAAGCCAGTAGGTCTCGCCTATGTGAGATCTACTGGTGTTGTCAATGTCTTTTAGCCATGTTGTACAACGGTCAACTGCTGTGCAGTGTGGCTGGAAGTGTAAGAAAAAAAAGTGCTAAGAGGCAGTCAATGCTGGCCCCATCATGCACTTTTTTTGTTTTTCTTTCAACCACAATGCACAGTAGCCACACAGCTGTACAACATAGCTTAAAAAAACATCGAAAGGGCAATTAGTAGAGCTATTTGACTTTGCCATGTTGTATAGCTGATAATTAAAAAAATTACTTAAAAAAAGCACTATACAGCGGCCATCGTTGACCGTGTCATAGCACTTATTATTTTTAGGTCACGCATAGGCAGCGCATGCGCTGCCTCTACGAGGCATTAAGTAATCTGTATACTTGGGTGAAACTCCGCCTCTTGCCGGTAGTTTCTCCTGCCGCTTGCCATTCGTTAACTGTGGCATTTATTTTGTTAGCCGGCTTATGGTTGGCTTGCGGTCCAATGCAGCACTTCCGTTTTGCTTCCGTTCGGCCGGAAGCAGCAGAGACCAACTACAGTTTTGTTCCGCTCCTCGACGTTATCTGATCCTGTAGGGACTACTTCCTTGTTTGTCCCATGATGCAGTCTCTGCTGGGAATTCTGTCGCACCCAGATTGCAACTTGGGGAGCAGCACTTGTGCTGACGCTGCTCCTACTACACCCGAGAAGACCTCCTGCCGCTGCCCTGCGGCTGTTCCGCAGCTCCTGGGTGGTGCGAGACCAGCGGCTTCCCCCACTCTGCCTGTGAGGCAAGATACTCCTCCATAATGCCTCCGGGATCGGACTTGGAGCTGGCGACTCTGTGAAGCACATACGGTACAGGTAGGTGGGGGCTGGGGGTCATTAAATGTCTGCGGTGCACTTCAGTTTTCCAAGTACTGCGCGTCTCAGAGAACGGGCTGAGACACTAACCTCACTGACCCCGCTCAGACCTTCCAGCTCTGCGCTCAGTGGGTCCACTGATGTGGAGTCTGTTCGCTGTCACTCACCATCCTCCCTAGGCCCCGGGTCCTCATAGCACGTCAAAGCACATAAGCCACCTCTCATCCCCCCACCCCCCTTTCCCCGCCCCCAGGTCACAACTCGGCACCACCACCCACACCTCAGTTTTGTCCAAGCGTCCCAACAGCATGCACCAGCAGTCACCATCTTGGGAAGTTTTAGGAAATTGGAAGCCTTGCCCTTGCCTGCACCACACACGAGAAAATCATCAATTACAGTCCTTAACTGGGGCTGCTCCCCTATCTCTGGTAGTAGGGCCATTCTGATGTGTGAACCGTAGGGCACAGGATTCTGACAGATGATTTCAAGTGCTGTCTCATCGTTGCATCTTGCATCAACCTCCTGTTAGCACACAACTTTAAATTAGGCCTTTAATTCAACCAATATTATAATGCGAACTTGGGAGAGGTTGTGGTCTTACGGCCAGAGCTGCCGATCTTGACGCTGGGGAACCAGGTTCGAGCCTTGGCGTTAGCTCAGCTTCCAGTGATTCTGGGCAAATCACTTAATCATCCCCTGCCTACCAACAAATGAATGCGTCCTTGTGTGATGTAGCTGGTGCTCATGTAAAGCGCTGTAATACCTTCATGTTGAGTTTGCGCTGTATAAATCTGCAAAAAAATTAAACTGATGAATATACTATTGATTATTTAGTGAGGCCGATAATATTAGATTAGGATAGCTGCCTCGTAGATCTACTACTACGAAGGAATTTGGGGCTGGGGACCCTCGGGCCCTGGTACTGCAGGGGCCTGGATTATGCCGTGGATCGCCACTTATTATATTCCTTAACAAACTATTTTTCAGGTCGGTAGTTAATACCGCACACAGAAATGAGAGTCATTTTCCAGGCCTGATCCCCAAAGCATTTATCGTGAGGACTCTTGTTCCACTCCAGGTAGAACTTATTCGCAGACAATGTTTTGTGATCCAGGCCTGAAAAATCAGGCATCCTTTATCTTTACGACAGCAGTCAGGCACAACTACTCGGAGAAAAACGTTCTGTGAGTCTGGGTCCGAAAGTTCACCATTTTGGAGTGCTTGCTTCTCATATAAAAAGATAATACGTTTTTGATAGTGGCTGAATCGCACGCTGAGAGAAGACATGTGTGTACTTTTGCGATAGGCCGGGTCTGATAGCTTTGAAAACAGCCCCCCCATGTACGCAGATGTGAATATTATTGCAGCCGCTCCTCGATTAGCAGATGTCACCATTGAATAAATGCGTCCGGCTTCCCTATGCAGCCTCGGTGCTATTGCACGGTGCAATCAGATATGGAATGGTTCATGATTAATGAACTTGCTGACCGCTGACTCAAATGGGATGTTCTATTGATAGCGAATGGCAATGTATGCAATCAGATATTTGCATGTATAAAGGCTGTGCCAGTGGCAGCTGTTAAAAGCACTGCAAAACATCCCAGGTAACAGACCAACAAAAACAGAATGAACTGCAGTGATGCTCTTGCTTCTGCAGAGGGTCATTTCTCACCTACCGATACTGACTGCATCAGGGACGGACTGGCCTTTGCGGGCATCGGGCACTTGCCCGGGAGGCTGGAAAGGTTGGGGGCCGGTTTTTGCAGCAGTGGGGGCCAGTTTTGTTACTCTGGGTCGGTTTTGAAGCTGCAATATCACCCCCAGTAACAAAAGCAGTAATGCATCACACCTACATCACCCACTCCACCCCCTCCAACCCCAGGGCTGCTTTTGGTCCCGGTCCAGCCCTGGACGGCATCCTTTTATAGCATCCAGAATCATTGCATGTGTGATTTGAAGTTCAGTACAAAGTCAGGCCCCACAAAATGACAGAATGCTGTTAATCTTTTGTTGTGCATGCGTTACGGAGGCTCGCCACTGTGGTGTAGAGGTGAGATCTATGTGTGGTTGAGTGGATTCACTAATGAAATTCTAGGTAAATCCATATGACGTGGTGCTTGTAAGGTAGGATGGGTAGAGTAGATGCTGTGTAAGGGAGCCCAGGGTGTGGGGGCTGGAAGAGGATACTACAGTGGCTGGGGTAGATGGTGTGGAAGGTAACACAGTAGGGGACATGCTGCCAGAGATAGATTTTGGTGCTGGGATTGCCAGTGTTATGTGAATGATCCAAGAGGGTTGCTACATCAACACAAACGGTGATGGGAGGATACTTGCTATAAGTCTAAGCACTGGCTATCACCTGGGGTGGCATTCCAACCCATCATTCTTTTGACTACCATACCACCTCAGATTAGACCCAGCCATTTGCAAATCAGTCTTGACCCTGCTCCAATTGCGTGTGAAATGGTTCAAGAAGAACTTTGTCTAGCAGTTCGAGCTGAATAGTTCCTATTGGAGCATGCTTGAGAAACGAATGCAAGTTTCTTTTTCTTTTTTCGAGTCTTGCAGCAGTGTGTGTGTTCTTGCGGAAGGGCTGACCGTGTGCAGAAAGGAAAGTAAACTTCTGCAGACCCTTTTTAAGCAGCACGCTCTGACGCATTGGTGTTTTGCAGCACTTCGTGCAGTGTTTGGTTGTGGGTCCACTCTGAGCAACCTCCCATCTCTGGTAGGCCTATGTTTATCGACCGTCCGCTCAGCAACTTGCCCGTGTTGACACGTTTACATTTCGTTTAATCACAGAGTGCAACTTTCCCTGTTTTCACTAGGACTGTAAGAAGAAATGAGTTGTTTTTTGTTGTTAAGCGTTCATGTGCCTGTCAACAACGGTTATTTTACCATAACCAAAAAAAGCGTGAGTGAACAACAGACTGATATAGATTGCAGAATGCTTAAGAGTCATTTTGTTGTTTTGAGATATCAGTGGGAGTGTTTTTTCGGACACTCTTTTGTTTAAACTTCATAATAGTAAATTTGACAAATGTTGAACAGCCTGTTCTAAAGATGGATGCAGTTTGCACACAGTTTTAATGTATGACTGAACAGAAAATTGTCGTGAATTGTGAAGACAGGATAAAGGCCAGTCGGCAGCGTTTTTACTTGTAAGCCAGTACTCAGTACCGGCCCATTCAAAGCACTGCATTTACCCCAATACAGAGATCTGGGCCTAAATCCATCATTTTTTTTCTCCCCATGCCATTCCAGTTTGAACCCAGCCATATGCAAATCAGTCTTGACCCTGCACCCAATGGGAACAGTCCAGCTCGAACTGCCAGGCCAGATCCTCCCTGGACTGAAAACAAGCATCCCAGGACATGGCTTCCCTCCACCCACCCCTGGAAATCTTGATTCCAGTTAATGGGGAGAAAAAAGGGCAAGTGTAGATGGGTGTAGATGGCCAGGGGGATTTACTAAATAATTACTTTCGAATATTAAGGCCGCACCAGTCACTGGGTAGCAGATACCCTGTGGAGTTTGTGAGTCTGCGGGAGCCATTTAATGCAGTTGAGTGGCATCCCTCCATTGGTATTCCATGTGCCATGCTCATCGGTTAGACTTCATGGTCCACTGTTTTTTGTAACTCTGTTCTGTGTCCCATGGAAATTGGCACAGGGTAAAGACAACACAGGCCCTTCTTCTTCCTCCCTCTCATCAGCAGCTAGGTCGAGGCTTCAGAGCTTAGCTTAAAGCCCTCATGCACGGCTCAAAAAGCATTTACTGGATATAAGGTCGTTTCTGGAAGCGGAAGATGCTGAATCCAGTGATATACACTTAACACAGTTTTGCCTTAAACTTGCAGTCCCATTTTTAATACAATGTTGCTCGCTTTATTTATGTGTTAATTATCAAAACAAATAAAGAAAAGGCAATGCCGTTTACAATGCCAGTAGCTTAAACTCCCGCAAATGTGAGACCTAATGCATTGCAAATGCTGGTTTACTTTTAGCCATGCTGACCTGCTATGCAACATTACTAAAAAAAAAAAAACAACATTGACAACGTCAATAGACCTCACATAGGCGAGACCTTTTGGCTTTTGCCAATGATTGTTATGCCACGGGTACTTGAGCTGTCAATATTGTAGCCACTAGTGAAAAACATTTTTCTCTTTGGCTCAACGCTCCACCCTTGGTTGATGAAGTAGGGGTGTGATGGGTAGTAGATGGTGTTGTGGGGGCAATATGAGAAGGCAGGGCACTCACTGGAGTCTACACTCCATGCTAACAGATTCTTGTAGAGCGCCGCATCGCCATCAACATGGCATCTCACCAAAACATTTGTTAAAGGAAGGGTGCCCAACTTGTGCCAAGGAGGGCTGGATTCTTGCTTCTGTTTCAGGATAACCACTTGCTCCGTAAATACATTCTATTTAGAGTAACCGTAGGTGTGCATATTCTATAGATTCCTGAAAATCTACCCAGCTCCCTCTGGCAGACCTGTGCTGGACATACCCGAAGAGAGTGCGGTAATACCTGTACATCACTTGACCATGGAGCACTCTGTAACATGGTGCTGTAACAACCAGACAGGGGGGCAGACATTCTATCAATGAAGTCAAACCCCCCAATCAGCGTCCGTCAATGACAGGACAGACAACACACAGATGAGGTTACCTTTCCTGGCGCTTTATCTTATCTGGCATTTGTCAGAATATCGCATGTTGACTATTTGCGAATAGGATGCGTTAATGGCAGTACAATGCACAGACACACATTCCATGTGATCCATACTCATACTAGTACAACAGTAATACGTTTTACGCACATTGACTCACATTGAATGTTCATTAGAAGACTGTACAGACACCAGTTCAATGTAGGGGACCGCACGCATTTCACTGGTTTATCGTGAATCAAAGCATTGTAATAACAGCACACTACATGCTATGGGCACATTAAGCATATTACCCCATTGTGTGGTTAAACTAGTTCAATGCACAGGGGTGACTACACAAAGGCTGGGCGGGACGATACAGCAGTGGACTCTAAGACAACTCTGGCCCCCTACCCATCTTCCCCGGACTACAACTATCAGAAAATAAAATAAATAAATAAATAAAAAACACAAAGAACTGGCTGAGGACCAGATGAGATATCCGAGCAGGCATCCTGCCTCCCTTAGGAACGACAGGCTCCGGGACTCTACGCGCCACAACACAAAGGAAGAATCGATGAATTGAGAAAGGGCAAACAGATTGATATCTGTGGCACTACGTATCCCAGAATACGCTGTGTTTCAGCCAGTAAAGACAATCTACATAATACAGCATCCTAGCGCCTGTAGTATCAGCCCTGTAATGGGCAGCAAGTTGATGAACAGCGACAGCAGAATGGGACAAGCAACAGCGATATGTCTGCCAGATACTTATATGATGTGTGTATGTGTACGTGTCTTAGTTTCTTTCTGTGTCCACATGTGCCTATCTGTACTTGAATCTGTCTGTGTGTAGGCATCGTTACATGCGTCGATTTGCATATGCCTGCATGTATATGCAGGTCTTGCTGCCAGTAACTGGGTGTGTGTTTGTGTGTCTGAGTCTATATGTGTTCACGTGCATCCTTGTATACACCCGTTTCCTGGTCTGTCTTCGTATACATTTATGTGTCTGAATGTATATGTCTTTGTACTGATACGTCTGTGCCTGGACGTGAATTGTGAGGCTGTGTAGTTGTCTGTATCTGTGTGGGTGTGCTTAAAATTACTGTAGCATTTGCATGGCGGTTTCCTGTTTGCGAACCCAACTGTGACAGTATGTGTGGGTAAGTTATATTCTATGGAGTTTATGCACCTGTATGTCTGTGTCTGACTACAGGTGTGTGTCTCTTAGGTGTTTATCAGTTTGAGTTAAATGCCCGAGATCCAAGAAACAGATGACAAATTCTGGAAATAAAGACTGGTCAGCAAGGAACACTGTAAGAGGGTACTCGAGGTGTGTGTGGGCCTTAGCCCAAATGTATATCTCGAACTAGACATTATGATGGAGTCTGTAGCTTATCCTTTGATGCATGCATGTTCATTGCCCTACGATTATTCAGCAGTGATTTGGCTTTGTACAACAGGCTGTGGGAGCTCTACACTCTTTGGCACAAAGAAGTAACAACAAGCATTTGCAATGCAATAGGTCTCGCATTTACGAGAGTTTGAGCTATTGGCATTGTAAATGAGAATGCCTTTTATTTATGTGTTGTTTTTAAAACTGATAAATAACATTGTCATTTACAATGACAATAGCTTAAACTCTTGCAAGACCTATTGCATTGCGTTTGGTGTTAGGAGAGAGCGTGTCCTGCCTGCAACAGCAGGCAGGACAAAGCTATTTGAGAAAATAGTGCTCAGAGACTGTAATTAAAGCCTACCGAGCTACAACACAGGTAAACGGGGGTGTCTTTATGGGAGGTTACAATCTGGGAAAAGGTGGTGTTAAGGAGGTACTACTAAGCCTGTTAACTAATGAAAAGCCACAGTTTCAAATGGACAGTGCACAAGCCAATGAAAAATATGGGCGGAGAGTGGGCAGAGCTTCACATCCATACCTAAACACAGAATGCCTCGCAGAGCAGCCCATGCGCTGCCCAGGCTCGACCTAAAAATAACAAGGAGCCAGTCCACCACAGTGGGTGTGAGGTGCTTAGGACTGTGACAACGGAGAGAATGCCCCTACGTTTATCTTAGTCGCCATAGTCCTAACACATGAGAATTTAGCAGGCCCAGAGTGGGTGTAGAAATTAGGCTGCACCAGCCAGGACATGTGACACACCTAAGTAATGGATGAATGTACGAAACTTGCACCAAACCCATAAACACAGGGGCCCATCTCAGTAGTTGCCTCTGCATCATCTGGCAAGTAGATGGAATAAAGACACCACAGTACGTTACACAAATAATCGTTGCAGGGGTTAGTGGTACAAAACATTTCTCACTGGTATTTGGATAGATGAGTATGGTGGAAAGACTAGCCAGCCTCCGGAGGATGAAATGTTGAAACAACAACCCACCAGGATCCAGAGGGAATCCCAGATACAGGAGGGACTGTAACTTAAGAGGCTGGCATAAAGATCCCAAAGCAGCGCACAATAGCACAGATACAAGAACTGTGAACCCACAGCCACGGTAACCGGAAGAGAAAGAAAGCAACAAAGATGTGGGAATGGGAAGCGGTGTAATGAGCTATGCAGGAGCGAAATGCTGAGAGCAACTCACCAAGCGTTGCCAGACAAAGGTGGACTGAGCAAACTTCCTTTTTAGGTCTCGCATAGCGTTGCAGCGACACGCGCTGCCCGGCGTTTGCGAGGCATGAAGTATATACTATAGTGGGGAAAGCTTTGCATAGGCTCCGCCCATCTTTGTTTGACTTACAGCCTAAATGCTGCCTTCTCATTGGTTTTCTACTTGTTAGTCCCTCCTCCTGATGGCCATGGCGTAATTTGTACACATCCGAGGCTATTGGCCCCTTTACTCAAACATTATTTTATGTCCTATGTCCCCCGCCCCCTCTCGCAGTTCGTAACTTCTCGCCCCATCACCCCTCCACTCCCGTCCTTGCTTTTTTAAATGCCCGCACTCTCATTTGTAATGCAATACGTCTCGTGTAAATGCGAGCCGTATTGCATTGCAAATGCTTGTTTGTGCTAGCACCGACTACTCTGCTCAGGAAGTGATGCAATGTGACACAGATGTACCGGCCAGCAGCCCATTCTCCCCAATCTCCAGGTTCCAACCTATTAATCCTAGAGACGCGTGTATTGCGGCATTGAGTGGTTAGCGTGGGGAGTGCATCAGATATTGGGGCGCTTTAATAGTCGTGGTGATGTATGTAACTTCCTGTTCCTTGTCTTGCTTAAGCCTGAGACCTAACATGCAGTACCCCCAACTTCGAAGGAGGAAAAGAAAGGAATTCCTAAAAGACAGCACATTTAAAGAAGCATTCTTCGTCCTACAAAGGCTCAAAGGGAGGTCCTTGAACCACCAGAGGCTGATCCAAGAAAGGCATTAGAGGTGTAACCATGCTACGTAAAATCAAAACCCAAGAGCAATCTGGAGGCATTATCGGCAATGGAGACCAATCCCTTAAAGGATTCAGGGAAATCGAGACAGTGGCAAATCGAATCACCGGAGAATAGGAATCCAAACCCAACTGGAATCTAGCCCTCAGAAAATCAAGAATGTGCATGTATCATGTGATATTGGCGAGTAGGAAATATTGGGAAAGAGCGGCACACTGAGTTCTCCAAAGTAATTCAAAAAGTATTCAACAGTCACTTTTGTTGTGTTGGGTGCTGGTGGCTATCTCCCTCTGACCAAAGGGAGTGAGTTCAGACAAATAAGATAGCACTGTTAGAGTTGCAACAGTGTCCCCCATCTAGCATTCCGCTGGGATGAATCTCCGTTATGTGTTCATTCATAAATCAAATAGATCACAGGTAATTACCTGAATTTTTCTCCAAATTTAATTTTTTGAACCTTGATCCGTCACAATGGTTTCTCCCATAACTTTATCATCAATGCAGGTATGAAATAGTACATTCCCATTTCATCTTTAATGTATAAGTATAATCCATTCGCAATCCACAGATGTTTGTATTAAATGTTCCCAATGCATTTCCGGACCAAGACCTTCATCAGGGGAGGTATTACATCTGTAGGATAATGTAAAATATAAGAGCGTCATGGTCTCCATGAGTTAGCACTCATCATAAACAAATTGATATTAACAACAGGGTTCTCGGTGAAAAAGGGGTGAACCACTGAGTGAAGTGAACGTTGCTAACATGAAAGTGACACCTCCGTGATGAATCAATCGGTCACGTTTGTGGAAAGAAAATTGCGACGTAACACGTATTAGTCAAAAGTATAGCGTGATGAACGCACATAAACGGACACTATGTTAGAGTGAAAGAAGATTCTATTATACTGCCGTGGTGCACAAAAACAAGCAAACCAGTGGAATCATGCATGAATGAACACATAACGGAGATTCATCCCAGCGGAGTGCTAGATGGGGACACTGTTGCAACTCTAACAGTGCTATCCTATATTGGGGAGAAGCCAGGTCTAAGATAAGCAGAAGGGGTGCCAGTGCTTTGAATATGCTTTAAAGAAGGAAGTGTGTTTGGACTGTTGTAATGCTGAAATCCCTTACAAAGACTCTCCCAATCCTAATAATCCTATACATTTAGTCTCCGTGCAATCAGCCTACATTGATTAAGTTGTTGGAGACTCAAGTGACACCAAAGGAGGGGAGAAGGCAACAATGGCAGGGCCTACTCCGAGCCCACTGACAGAAGACGAAGCTCTGGGATCTAAGAATGCCATTCACAATCAGGAGATAGCAGAATCATTTCCACACCCTCTCTATCGACTTACTGGATTACCCCAGAGAGAAGGGGAAAAGAAGAAATGCAAACAGCAGACCCTTTGGCCACGTCAGTAACAGATAATCCATTCTAACAATCCCCCTGCACCTCACCCCAAGTCCAGAAACATAATAAGGGAGCGCTGTCTGGTAATGTGAAGGGGTTAACGACTCAGTGCATCAGCCTATAGATTAGTCTTGCCTGGCGGATACAAGACCTGAATTGGATGTAGACAGAAATCCAATCAGCAGAGAAAATTATGATTCAGTCTCTGGAGAGAATGAGACTTGGTACCTCCCTGCCGGTTCATATAAGATTTGGCCACTAACTTGTCTCCACACCAATAGGGACTTTGCCTTGATCAGAGAAGGGAAGCTGAGCTACAGTCCATATTGTGCAGAGTTCCTTCTAACTGGATGACACAGAGGTTTCTAGGGCAGAGCACAGGCCTTGATCCCTCTCGATACCTAATGTAGCCTCAACCTCTTTCACTGGCATTGTTTCTCAAGACCAGTGAAGGATGAGGAGGCTGAAGATGCTCCCACCATGGAAAGATTGTCCAGATTGAACCGTCATTGGAGAGAAGGCGCCAAGGATTTCATAGAATTTAGGCTCCAGCCTGACGCATATAATGCACTAGGGTTTTATTGTGTTATCTGCCCAAAGGCACCAGAAGTTCCCAGAGGCCATGTCCCCATGTGACTAAAGGCAATGGCTTGCAGGAACATCACCTCAACTGAGAAGGCTTCTAGGATGAGACCTCAATTTTATTACTGTGGAAAAGGGATAGAAAAGCCTCTCCCAATGCAGCTACCCTGCAATACTTCGGGTAAGGAAATAGGTTTGACTTAGTGGAAATTTGCCTCCCTTCAAAGGAACCAAGGAGAAAACATACCTGAGAGGTGTGCAAGGAAGCCTGCCATGAGGAATGAGCATAAAACAGTAGCCATTCAAGTACTGATGAACCTGAATCCCCCTGGATAGAGGGCGAACCACCAGAGAAGCCAGCAGCTTTGTGAACACCCTAGGAGATGATATTACCACAAAGGGGAGGGGCAGGGATGACTCTGAAACTCAAGGCAAAACCACAATCCAACTTAAGGGAAAGAGACGAAATGGAGAAAACAGGCCAGCTCCCACCTCAGCACACGGTCTTAAGGCTGTACACCACAGCTGTCGTACCCCAATGAGCTCTCTTGCCAAGTCCACACCTGAACCGGAGTTGCAGGGCATAGTGGGAACATTACTGTAACCTTCAGTAAACATGAAAGAGGGACAACATGAGAAATGCAAGCACATACATTCATGTACTTGCAACGTCCACCTGTTGGGACAGCAAAAGAATAGGAATTGTTTGGGCCATTCATGATCTCTTTTAGTACAGGCTCCTGAGTTTGAAAAGTATTTTTTCTTATGGTTGCAAGATTCCTATCTCTGGGATGGTACAGCCTCGTGACGAGGAAAAGAGATGCAAAGTTAAGGTTAAGGTTAATTGTACATTGGCCTCTTTGGAGACGTGACCATAGTAAACTGTCATTTTCCCAAAAATCAAAAACGATGAACATTAGCTTGACGAAAATAAGCTGACAAAATGCCATTTTAGAGAACAGTAAAAATAGCCAAATGCGTTCTTCCCAAAACTATATTTTCTTGGAAAAGATAATAGTAACAATAAAAAACAAGCATTTGCAATGCAATAGGTCTCGCATTTGCGAGTGTTTGAGCTAATATGACAATGCCTTTTATTTCTGAGTTTTGAAAACCTGCAAGCGGTGCGTAAACACGCAGTTTGTACTTCTAGACCTTGCTTACAGGAACCAAGGCTGGAAGTAACTGCGCCTCTTCTACTGCCAGCCTTGATTCTCTTAAGCAAACTGCGTGTTTACGCACCGCTTGCAGGTTTTCAAAAAACATAAATAAAAGACAGTCATCTACAATGCTTAGAGGACTTAGGGGGGCACATTATCCTTGTCTGCCCCAGGCACCGTGGCTCCCTGGGTATGCTGCTGGCTATTCCAACAGTGGGTCCTCCACCCTCAGTGGAAAAAATAAATTTAAAAAACCTTCAGAAGGAGGGGCTTCACAGCAGAGATCAATGGCAACTCGATTTTAAGAGCACAGCAGCCGTCAACAGCGAAAGGTTTGATGTTATTTGCAGAGGCACAAGGAAGCCAAGCCCCGTGTTTTTACCAGACTTCCTGAAGTCTGCTGCGCGCGAGGCAGGAAGGCAGGGGTATAAATAAATGCCACTAAACCGCCTCTGCTGAACATGCACGCTGTGGAAACGCCGCTGCAAGGTCAGGTGCTGGCGGATGTGGCTTGTTTGTCAACCTTGGAGAGTTCAGCGCGCGCACTGTGCCTAGTCCCTGGGGTGAGGCACCAATAACAAGCCGAGGCGTCGGCCCACCGAGGAGCTGAGGCTCCAATTGTTATTCTCTTGTCTGGATCCGCACGCAAGATGAATTGCTGCGCCCGCAAGGATCGTGTGATCACGTGATCTGAGGCGGAAAAGAACGCGCCGTGAACGTGCACATCTGCTGTCCGGGCGCAAGCTGAGATTGCCAGGAAAGACACGCCGTGAGCGTGCACATCTGCTGTCCAGGTGCAAGATCGAGATCGCCAGGAAAGACACGCCGTGAGCGTACACATCGGCTGTCCCCTTTCGGACGCAAAACCCACAACAATAGATCTCGCTAAGGCGAGCAACGCATGCGCTGCGTCGCTAGGCGAGATCTAAAAAAGGAATAGTAAGAGTGAAAAGGGAAGCTATTAAATAAGGTACTACTCGACTTGCTCTGCTTTATCTTCTGCACCCTCAACTTTAAGCAGCGGGAACACAGTCAAATCCAATCTATGGAAACTCAGGTTGTATGCATTACTCATTGCACATGTGTCACTATTTCACCAAACGACTAATAGGATATTTGGTTCTCAATCCTGTGATGCAGGCAACAGAAGCAATGTTGTTTTGTTTGCTGAGTTTTACACAGTGAATCAAAGGACTGGTATTTTGAGGGGATTAAGTAGCATTCATGAATGCGGATGAAGGCAATAACCAGCAAACGAGGAAGTTGTGTTCTTGGGTAAACAAAGACGTTTGGCGCCAAGAAGACACTGTTTGGGTGTTAGGAAACAACCCTTTCTTAAGCCAGCACCCGCAAGATTGTCACCAAAATTCTCTCACTTTCAAGTCAGAGAAAGAAAAGTAAACGCTAAGCTCCCTTGGAAGACAGAGCCAGATATTTGACCTTTGTCTTTGAATGCACAGTAAATGCGACATGGTATGAGTAAGATTTAAAGGCCTGTTTACAGAAAGCAAGCACTTGGACGGATACTGCAATTAAGGTTTGGGCAAAGAAAGGGAGAAATTCAAGCGGGACAACCTAAAAAAAACAGAGCGAGCATATAGAAAGCCAGAAAATGTAAGTTACAAACAACAAAGACAATGGTAAGCAACAGACAGAATGCATTATCCCGGTAGCTTTCCGAATGTACCCAAGATGCTGTTAGCATACCGTAAGGTTCGACCTACGAATGAGCCAAAAACTAAAATCTATTGTGCAGTGCTGGACACAAGGGATTTCCCTCCAGAATAACACATAGGAAAACCCTCTTGCTGAATAGATTGTCACCAGAAAGCACAGGCGATTTTAGTTATCTGATCCCCAGTAAAAGTGCAATATAATGTAATCCAATCCGGCTTCAAACCAGAAGAGGGTGTAGCAACAACACCAAACGCCTTCTTTATCTCATGGATAAAACCTTCAGGTCCCGCACTCCGGTGCTGGTTTTGTCTATAGATGCTGAGAAGGCCTTTAACCAGGTACACTAGCTGTTCCCTAGACAAGTCATAGAGGGAGTGGGACTAAGACCACAATTCCTGAAGCTGGTGAGGAGCGAATACACTGAATCCAGCGAGAGCAAACAGATTCGCAGTAGCAAAGGGCTCCCACCAGGGCTGGTCTCCATGTCCTTCGCACTTTACATGGAGCCATTTACGGAGAAGATACGACCAAACACATCAATTAGGGGGAATCCCTTTCAGCTGTCAAGAACACAAAATAGCCCTGTACACGTCAGGATGTGTCTGGCACAATCTCAGTCCTCCTTCCCAGCTCTCATGAGCGAGCTAGACACTTTCTGGAAGGTTTTGGACTTCAAAGTGAACATCCTCAAAACACATGCTGTCAATTTAACTATAGGGTAAAATGGAAAAAACAACTTAGACACCACTTCCCCTTCCCATGGGCAGACCATGGGGTGTCTTTCCTACGCTCCGAGAAACAGTGGAGAGAACTTTTGCAGGTCTCATCACTAAGGCGTGCAAAGAACTACAGAGTTGGGACAGCCGGAGGTCTCTCCTGGGAAGCAGTGGAGGACACTGCTTCCCAAGATACTATAGGTTATGCAGACTCTGCCCCTAAACCCGAACCCCCTTGACACTCAGTAAACTCCAACATATGATAGAAGCGTTTATCTGGAGTGGTAAGCGACCCTGGATGGCCAGAAGAAAGAGTACCCCCGTCAAGGTATCAGCGGCATAGGTGTCTCTCACCTCATTTAATACTACCACGCAGCGCAGCTCAGATACATGGTGAATTGAGATAGACCACTTACAGGAAAAAATTGGTGCTTCATTGACCAATCCATTGCAGGGATTCATATCTGAGCCCCTGGCTCCCTAAAAAGCACCGTCAAGCAGGGGTCTACGTATCATCCATCACACTGGCAACTATAGCAGCCTTGAACAGGCTCATGGTAGCAAATGGCCTCTCTACCCACACTTCACCCCTCACACTCATTATGGGTATTCCAACATTCCCACCAGCAACCACTAGCTTTGAATTCCACACATGACTAACTCCAATTTAACTACGGCCTACCCGGAATGGATTACTGATGTTACACCGCGGTCAGACACAGTCACCAACCCTCCATCATCCCCCACACCTCCAGACCAATAAGAAAATTCGAAAAATGGCTATTCACCACAGCCAACGATAAAAGCCTGCTCTCCAACATATACGAATTTTTAAACACCTCTAAGGGCATTAGGAAATCCCCTGCTCGAAGACACTGAAGACTGGAACGCACCTTCCTAAGCAATGGGCCGACATTCTCCACAGAACCCGCAACTCCTCTCTAAATACTGCAGGGATAGAATCCCAACTGAAAACCATCCACTATTGGTACTACACTCCAGCTCGACGTGCACAATGGTCACCGAACTCCACAAACACCTGCGGGCACAACTGTGGCCAAGCAGGCACACTTGCTCTAAAGATGCCCCAAGCTTAAGAGATACTGGGAAAAAGTGCTTAAAAGACACTGACAATATTTTGTAGATGGGTATTCTCCGCTTTTCAAGCTACATACTACTGAGGCTTCCAAACCATCTGACATAGCCCTCTCCCTATCACATGAGTGGGTATTGCACTGGCCCGATGAGCTACCAGACAAGTCATCCCATCCAGCGGTAGGGGGAGGATGCGGGAGGGGAGGGAGGATGCGGGCAGGAAAAGGACGTAGGGGAAGCGACTATAAAAAAATTCAAATAAAAACTTACCTTTTCGCCACTTCCTCACCACGTCTCTCCTCCGTAGTCCTTCCCTCGCTCGGCCACAGGAAGCACACTCAGGCTCCCAGTCAGCCAATCACAACGCTACCATAGCAGCATTGTGATTGGTCTGAGCACTGTGTTTCGGCGCTCATACGCTGACTGGAGGCCTGGGCACGTTTTCCACGTAGGCTGTAATGCAGCCAGCATGGAGAGCATGCGAAGTGCACAAGACTGTTTCAGGCGGCCCGAGAGAGCTGTTCAAGCAGTCATTGCGCACTTTAGGAGGGTGCTCCCACTCCTCCCCCGCCCCCTCTCGCAAAACTGTGGGCAGAAGTAGGAAAAAATAAAATGATAATAACATTAGTTATGGTTTTATTTTCTCTGTGTTTCACTGCAAAAAAGCAGTGGGGCGACGCTCCTCTGCCTTAGCGAAGGAGCTGCCACTGATCACATCTAAATGGGGAACGGAGATAACCCAAGTCAACTCAGACTGACTTCATAGACTCTGGGACACTGTGGCGGTTGTACAGCTCACAGCATCACTGGAACAAACACTGCCACTCTTCGACAGAATGTGGGGGCCTGGAATCCACTTCTTAGCCCACAGCTATAGGAAACTCAGCTGTTCCGCCACCTTTGGGTGCTCTGATTGACAGCAAGCGAGACCTAACACAATGGCGGACCAACCTCTCTTCGGGGACTCTGGGAAAACTTTTCCGTACATTCCCTACCAACACTAGTCTTCCCGCCCCATCCATTTTGACTCCATTCCTCCATGCACCCTCCCCTCATTCTCCCCACACCCCACATGACCCCTCAGTAATCCACCTCACCAGCCTCCGGATGTAGCTGCGAGTACGAGTTCAATAAATTGTCAATAAAAAGCCTTGAACCACAATATGCCGTAATCTCCTTTGTTGAGTAGAAAGAGAGACAGCAAAGGTTTTCAACAATCATCAAAAGTATTCCCCGCTGGTATCTGCCATGATGTACTTAAGATAACTGAAATTAACTAAAGGGGATGGGGCTACAAAGAAAGAATATCAAATCTAGGCAGGCAAAAAAAACCACCAACAGTAATGCGTAGTAGAAAAGCGACACTACTTACCCTTTCTATCTGAGCCCTCTATTTGCGGACTGTGCGCACTAAAGCATTCAATGGGTTAATTCAGGGGCAGCCCCAGCTCTCCTGGCCTGACTTTTAACTTTATTTATCCGCGAATTCACAAACTTCAAGCACATTTTGAAAACTGCCCTTGGGTGTTGATGAATGCAAAAGAGGAAAAAAAACAGGAGCGGTGCAGGTATATAGGTACAGGCACACAGAAGAAATGCGCAGACAGCACTCAAACAGAAGCTCCTGCTCCTCAGAAAAAAAATAATTCTAATTACCGTAGCAAGAGACACCTGCCAAATGCAGCCTTTGTAACCAGGACACCTTGGCACCGCAAGGCCGGAAACACCAGACACTCTTCTTCAGTGGAAGCTGGATCACTGGTTTTTTTAAATTGACATACACCACAAACATCATGTTTTAGTATTTAATCTGATAAATTCCATGACAGTTAGTTTAAGCGTGCTGCCATTTTGCCCCAGAGTCGCATACTTTCACTCTGTTTTGTACCAAATACCACAAGGAAAAAGTAACCGCTTTCCTCACCCCTGCTTTTCTCCATACTTGAAGGCTTGGGCCCAGCTTTACTTCAAGTTGGTATCTTTCACCTCCCCTACATCAAATGGTTTCAGACAATGCCCACCTGTATCGAGCAGATTGAAAGAGCTAAGAAACTGTGTTTTTACATGCTTCCAACAAGCTTTCAGCTAGCCACTGATCTGAGCCCCCACTGTATGGTCTCACAACATAGTTCCAACACTACCACCATCATTGCCCCCTTCGTGTTTACTGTGCCCAAAGCAGAGTCTTATCAAGAGAGCTCGGCCAATAACTCTGACGTGCTTTGCTATACCTACGGTGTCATAGGAGAATCCTAGTTGAAATGACGGATACCATAAGAGTAAATACCATGATGAAGAACCATCAAAATACAGAATTTTCACGTAGTATTAGTTGGGCAACAATACTGGAACATCCGACTATAGGTAACTCATTAAGAAAATTCACTTCAGTCACCCTCAAACATGCTAATATGAACCCTTCCCATAGCCAAATCCTCCTTATTGTGACTCTCGCACCAAACCTGCTTCTACAACTAACCTAAATCTTAATTATTAACGTTACACTCGCAGTAAACATAACCATGGCATCAACATTAAAGCTATTTAGTAATTTTTCCCTTAAACTAATCCTAAAACCTACTTGATAACAGCACTCATGGGTTAAAAATGACCCTACCCTTAACCTAAATCTTAACTATGAACATTAACTTATGCACTAAACTGGACCCTAATCCTCAGCTAATACCTATGTAGTAATATTTCCCTCACACAAACCCTAAAAGTAAATCCTAATTAATAGATATGATCAGGAATTTATTACGTGCACATACGCCAACAGACTTCACTGTGCGCCGACCCAGACAGGAAACCACAGCAAGGGGAAATCATTGATGTTAACAAATTATTAGCATTAAACCCAAACTAACAATTACATTAAATGTAGCTTAAATTCTAATTATTAGCATTGCCCTTTTACTAAACATAACCGTACACCGACCCTACATTCTAATTATTAGCATTACCCTTATACTAACCATAACTCAAATCTAACCCCTTTTCCTGACTGAAACCATGACCCTTCCCCAACTATGTCTATGTTTGAACCCCTCACCCTTTTTAACATACATACCCATTTTAACTGAGAAGGGGGAAAAAATGTATTCAATGTGTTTTAATTTCATTATTGCAGACCAAAAATAATATATGTTCTAACTACTTTTCTTAGTATTAGTTCTTTTAAGAAACTACTTCTTATAGGTGATTTTTCACTTTGGAAGAATTCCATCCAGAATGGTCAATTAATCAGCAGTTCAGTAACTAGTAATTGCAACCTCTTATTAAGATATCAAGGAGTAGGTCCTGTATCAGTGCTGTATTTGGAAAGCACACTTACACCTGCAGCTTTCCTGGCTGCAGTGAAGTTTGAGGTGCGATAACCATCTGCTTAGATCATAGTTTTTCTCATACTGTTGTACAGGTACTCTGTACTTTACGCAACTATGGATATGTAATTCAACCGACACTATGAATAGGTAAATCATTTATATAAACGTACGAGTTTATACTTGGACAGACTCAATTGCGGTTGTACCTAGAAGTGGAATTACAGAGCTGTGGGGGATGCACGTCAGCACATCCTCTGGTGAGATACAGCACTTTTAGTAGTCCCGAACATTTGAGAAGGAGCAGATCAAAGCCTGGTTTTTAAGTGCAACTAAGTAATTATTATTTATCGTTGCCTGTATTCCTTTTTTACATTACCAAAATTATCGCATTTAGTATATTTTAACCACATACATAAATGCCATTAAATATAAATTAGGGCTTGCATGTAGGTTTCTTACATTTCGTCTAAGGCATATCATGATATAACTAGTAAGCACAGACCTTCGTGGACATCCCTAGAATACAAGAAATGTAAGAATACTGTACACAGTAAATCTTCATTGTGCTGAAATTTACATAGCTAGGAACATGAATTCATAAAACGATGTTCACAGGAAGGCTCATATATTCAATTACATATAGCTTGCTTTCTGAGCCGTAAACAAAACTTGTACATGCTTTTTCAGGACTGTATGAGGGTTTGATTTAAATGTTTATTTATAATTGCTGTAAAAATGCATATTCACAAGTATCGCTATTGCCTCCCTTTCTTTAGGTATTCTACTCATCTTTCCATAATTGCAGACCAACTACTCTAAACAAGGGAACCAAACAATGCCTTTTTTTTTTTACTCCCAATAAAATCCAACAAAGGTTTGAAGTATCTCCACCAAGGCTCTCCTGTGAAAACGCAGACCGCACACACAGGTCAGTATCTTCTTTAACACAAAGCCTCCACAAGAATCCCATCATTTCTACATTGAAGAACACGAAGAATGTCAACTTCCCCAATTGGACCTCCAAACTTGCATGATCCTGAGAAAACAGCCGATCAACAGACTCTTGGAATAACTTAATATAAAAGTATTCAATAACCATTAAGGCATAAGCAGGAATTGTATAATAAAATGGCACAGTGCATAAGCTTAAAAGTTTCAAAGACATACTTAGATCTGAAGGGGCCATCCACAGGGCATACAGAAGGCATGTAGAGTGTCATTTTAGCATGCACTGCTTGACTGGACCAATCAATGGTGTCAAAACTTGTGTGTTTTGGATTGCTGGACCGGATGGAAGAACACGTGTCAAGGTTCTTTGCTCTTACGTGAACGATTAGACGAGACCTCACAAGTGAAAAACACGCAGACCACGTGCATGAACAGAACCCACTGTAAGGTAGGGTAATGCATTAAAATAAGCCAGAAATTAGACAGACTAAAGTCTAATTACAAACCAAAGAGTGATGTCATCTCTACAGCAACAGATTACAGTCAGAAAACATAAATGTCAAGGTCCTTTTAGAGAAAAGCATCAATGGGCGGCAGCACAGATTTTCGACCCATCAGACAGGAGACAATTTCACTCTGCCCTCACATGTGGACCATCTCAGTATACAAGCATCAGTGTAAACCCTGTGAAGAAGGACCAATACTGGGTACATGTAATCCCATCATTGAGATCAAGGTCTTCTACGCCGATCGGAGGCCTCCGTCGTTTTTCATGGGTCTTCATTACCGCCTGTATTTCTCAATCTCTCCAACACTTGTATTACTTCCTTCCTGAGCTGTTACATTAAGCTTGTGCTAACTCCATCCCTGTCAGCCTCAAGCCCCTGAGCTGAGAAAGCACATTCAAGCTACATACTGGATCAAAACCATCTTCTGAAATCACATTTCATACTGCTCAGAAACAGCCTTTGCACTGCACTTACTTAAGAGCACATATTCACTCAGCAAACACGACTCAGCTGTGCTCCTCTTACTCTAGCACCAATCATACTTTATCTTTTTCAGAAGGGAATCTTACGGAAGAGGTGTGGCGCTGCGGCCAGGGCGACTGACTCCGGAATCTGGGGATCACGGTTCGATCCCCAGTGCCAGCAGCAGTTTAGCCCAGCACCATGTGACTCTGGGCAATAGCTTGCTTAATCATCCCGATGGCCCCCAGCGCCTAGAGACCCTTACGGGTGATTGTTCGCGCTTTACAAATGTGGATTATTATTATTACGTTCTCCCTGCTGTGCCAACCGTAGTTTTGTGCACTACTTTCATATCACTTTTATAATTATTAGAGTGCTAGAACAAGCCTACTTTCAACTTTATTCCATTAAACATTTGTCCCACTCCATCTTTTTTTTACCCATTAAGTGTGGGCTTCATAGTGCTGAAGCCCTTTATTCACATCTTCATGTTGCTTTCAGACAAGCTGGCTTTCACATGTGTGTCCCCCAACGTCTGCCAAACACACAACTAGAATTAAAGCTCCCATCCAGTTCATACTGCAGTCAAGTCCATCAACTGCAGATTAAAGACCAACACAACTTAAAAAAAACACCTCTATGTGAAAAGAACACTGCACCTTAACTACAACAAAATCGGTTCAGGACAAACTCTACACACAGCATCAGATCAGTGTAAGGGTTCAGATCATTCACCCACAGTATGTTAGATTAAGTCTCAGCGGGGTCACACATTGGCCCTAAAAGGTACCCAGTTTGAAGTGCCATGCGAACCAAATTACAAGAAGAGGTTCACTATCAGCCTTTTTCGCAGTTCGCCTTGGCAATCTCACCTTCTATATGCTCATTCGAATGTCCTTGTACATACCCAGACAAAGCAACTCTAATGACCTTGTACATAGCAATATCCGATCATAAATGCTTCCACCATGACACCTCTTTCAGATTTGGTCTGCCAGCTCTCTGTGGGCCAATTGTGATTACTCATCAATCATTGACAAGATTACTCAATAAATACCTCTTCATATCACCCTAAAGCTGGCTTGCTTTCAGCTAGAAAACGAGCCTTTTACCTGTTACTGGCACTTGTACTTAAAAATGTGAATGGCAGTGCTGTCTACTACGTCTCCAACCCTATATACCTCTCTACACACTGACTAAAAAAGTCATGAATGACTAACTGTAATCATATAGTGGGACCCACGCTACCCTCTGCTGCTGCCTGTGCAATCTTCACTATAACAGTTCACCACCAGACATCCTACTGACTCCTGCTCGCCAAAAGTTAGGAAAAAAACTGACATTCAATTGCTTGCAACTCAAAAGATGTTGCCCTGTTCCCTTCACATCAAAGTAAATATGTATGCTGCACAATTGTATCACTCAATAAAAAGCAAGTTAAAAGGGATAAAGTACCCCCTGCCGTACATTATAAGAATATTGCAAGTCATTGAGGTGTCCATAATCATATAGAGGAACGAGGCCGAACGCCGATTTCCTTTACAAGGTTATGGAACTCCGAGGTGACGAGCGACTGCAATTGAACTCCAGGGTCGGGGGGGGCGCATCAAGGGTGAAATGGGGGACAGGGGCGCACTGACACAGGGGGGGGGGGAGGGGGGGGATGAGTTGGGAGGGGGAGGGGGGCTACTTTTATGGAACATGGGAGTTAATGCTGTAATGTACAGTTGTTGTTTATTTGAAAACTAATAAAAACTGTTTCAACAAAAAAAAATGGAACTCCGAGGTGACTTGCAATATCCTTATCATGGACGCCAGGTGTACTTTATCCCATATAATACATGGGCACACCATCACCTTTCCCACAAACTACTTAAAACCTTAGTGCGTAGCTCTTTTATATGAAAGAGCGAGCATGTTAGCAAACATGAGGAATAACAATAAAACCTCCAGTTCAAAATCAAACACATCAAGAACCTGTTAGATATTTATAGCAAACAGATATTAGAAGCAGTTCAATGCAAGTCAGTATTAAACAAAAAACTAGTGTGGCTCGGAATGTGTAGAAACATTCAGAAAGATTCTAGCTATCTAAGGAGTGCAAAAAAAATAAACATGCTCTCTTTGCTGTCACTTGCAGCTAAAAAAAAAAAGAAAAATAGAGCAGCAGAAAGAAAAGCAATGTTCGTTTTCATTGCTTTAAACAGCTGCTTCAATAATGCTCCATCACCGGACCTGCCTTTCACCTCGGCTGCTGGCTCTGGCAGAAGGAATTGTGACATCAGAACTAGATTGTAATAACTTATATTAGGTGAGTTCTGACACCTTTTCTTTATAACCAGCGACTGGGTGTGTCACAAGTGGTCAATTATAAATAAATCAGAGACTGCTGTTTATACAGGGAATACAGAATCACATGTGTTATAAGCTTATAACACACATCTATTTGTTTTCCAGCTGACATCTATGTAATTAGCATAGTTACACACTGCTCAAATGTTTCCTATGAATTAGTATTAACCACCCCACCGTTTATTGCTATACTGTCATTTATTGCTCCTGTTGCAAAAAGTTGTTGATCAAAATCTTATGTTGTTTCCAAAAACAAAGCACTGCCAAGTCTGCAGTATTCTATCCACGACAAAACCTAGCCTGCTCATGGTTATAAAATCTGTCAGGATTATCAAATCTAGGGCCCTCCCGCCCCAAACCACAAGTTCCTTGACGCCTCGAGCAGTCACGACACCCTGTACAAGACAAACATCTCAGGACACTGTAAGTGAGAGGCAACTTTGTTTGCGAGTTTTATGACTGGTGCCAGTAAAGCAGCCTTTTATGCTGATGGGAAGAGCGCCGCGTGTTAAGGTAGTTTGTTAGACTTGGATTTTACAGGGCGATTTGGAAAATAATTTAGAAATGGGCTGGTTGTTCTGCAGTAATCAAGTACCAAAAAGAAGTGGGTGCAAACCGGAGGCATACCAGAGGCAACAGAAGAAGAACCGTTTTGTATTCACAAGCCAATTAGTCTGTTTAACAGGAAATGTTGTACTTGCGAGAGAGGTACAAACTTAACTACTTCTGGATATGTCCAAAACTGATGCAACAGCCAGCTATGGGCCTTTTTAAACCACACTAGTAAATACACTTCGAACATTTTCTACTTCGAAAAGGCAATAACAAGGCCTTAAAGCACTTTAACTGGAAATAGTAGGAGCTCAAAAGCAGAGATTGGAGAGGTCATACTTCAGGGTGAAGGACTGGCATCTCCAGGAATTCTTGAAACAATCAAATGATCAAGTGTGGAATTACGCATGCCAAAATGTGTACTTGCATAAGGAGACTTTCACCACCCGTAAACACAGAGACATACAATAGTCAGCAAATTGTGCACCTATTATTGTGCATGATGCAGAAGGTCAAGTGAACACAAAGATCCTTCAACACCCACACTATCAAAAGCGCAGCCCACAGACCAAGAATAATCGAGAACTTAAAACGGAACCCTTTCAGTCCATTAACATAAGATAATAGGACTTTCAAAAAACAAATTAGACATACAAAGACAGCTCTGTCAGATACGGAACTTATCATTATGCATAATCAGGCGTTAGCCAGGTCAACCTGGAATACCTCCAACATATCCAAGGATGATATAAGGGGGGTAACATTGGACATTAAACTTTAAATTATAAAATTAGACATAGAAAAGCACCCGATTGCCGATCATATGAAAAAAATCACTCATTTATCAACAAGACCTCTAAAATTAGGCAATTTGATTTACAATCCCTGAACACTTCGGACATATTAAATTAGAATAATTGCATAGGGTCAATTCAGAAACACGTAAATTTTATAGACAGATTTTTAGGGGTACATGGATTCTGAAAAGATCATAACGTCCCATATTCAGTGGAAAAAGGTTACGTTTATCTCCACAACCACACACAAAAAGAAATGTGTCCAGTGCTCAGAGAAAAGACTTGGAACTCCTTTGCTACTGCTACTCACCCAAAATCATCATCCATGGACTTGAAGAAGAATTTGTAGTTGGGCTTGTTCAGAATCCCCTTAAAGTCGCCTAGGGTGACCAGTTCTGCTGGGATGGGCAACTTCACCAGGTATGGTGTCTCCTGCTCGTCCAGGTGGTAAATTACCTTTGTCTCACCCATGGTCGCCAAGATATCCAAAGGTTTACCAAAAATGTAAGTCACTGGCGCCTTCAATAGCCAGAGCCTTTCTTCCAATCAACACAGTACCGACACCCCAAAAATCCAATGCGGTGGTTCATTCAAACTTGTCAACTCCGTGGCATAAAGCCCACTGCACTTGACCTCACCACAAGACATCAGCTGTCCTGGCCAAGCCCACTGCATCAGGCCCCAGTGCATAAAGTCAAACATTTTGCATTCAAGAGTCTGCAAGCCATTATTGTAGAGTTTGAAATCAAGTGCACCAGATTGTTTTCTGAAACCAGCACACTAGAGTACATAGAACATAGGGTACCAAACCAAAGGTCCACAGCAGCAGAAGGCCAGCCCCCAGGCTGCTGTACTGAGTTAAGTGATGCTACTCCTACAATTAAGTTTCCAGAGCCAATGTATACCAGTGCACACAAGCTAAGTCTTCAAACAGCCAGTTCACCAAAGCGTTGAGTCGTCTACAAGAGCACCGCTTATCCAGAAGAGCACAGTCCAAGATGTAAGAGCATACGGCGCTAAAAGCAAGATGTGAAGACACCACAAAGGCAGCAATGTCAACTGCCTTAAAGTTGCTAGTCCCCAAGGCACCAACTCTATAGCATTAGAGTCAATTGTCCAAAGCACTGGAGTTACTGCACTTAAGTGAACGATGTAAGACACCAGAGTCAAATGTGCAAGAGCCTATCCCAGGTAAGATAATGGCCCAAAGTACCAGATCCAACAGAGTTATATCCAAGACCAGTTCAAAGTTCTATGGACTCCTACACCAAGTCTATAGAAACAATTATTAACTGATATGCAGCCAAAATCCAATGTGCTAAGGCCGGCAGCAATGTAGTCCTGAGTCAATGTCTTGGAACACACTTGAAGGCCGAAAAACTCTGTCCAGGAGACCAGAAGCCAAGGCTGGAGCGCTAGAGAGAGACCTGACTTCTAGACGCTACAGCACAGTACAAGGGTCTGACCCGGAGAACAGGGTCATGGAGGCCAGAAAACAAGCTCTAGGAGCAGCTGTCTTTCAGCCCAGAGATTAAAGTGCTACAATGGCTGCCCTGGGGGCTAATGCACAGGGCTCTACACCGGACGGTACCGGGGAGCACGGCTCTTCACGGTTCGGCAGATGGCTGTGCTGGATCCGGCATCATGATGTGGGGAGGCCAGGCCGAGCTCCTAAAGCGGTCTCGCCTGAAGGCCAGGGCGCTACGGCCGGCTGCAGCGGGGCACAGAGCGCTGCAGTGACCGGGCAGTGAAAGCAAGGCTGTGAAGGACTGGCAGATGGACCCACGATGACACTTGTTCTCCAGACACCCCTGTGTCTCCGCCTGCGCACCGTTCCGCCTCCAATAGCTCTGCCTCAGCCGCGGGTCCGCCAGCCTCTACCCCCGCTCCGCTTGGGTCTCCCTTGTTCTCCTCCGGCTCCTGTCAGTATGAAACGCGCATGCGCCTGACAGCCTGCCAGCTGAGAGCCCTCCTCGGCTGCAGACCCAAGTCACGTGCCCACGACGGGGTGGTGACGTCATTGACACTGACTGTAGTGACGACAGTCGTAGGGGCTGGCACGCGACAGCCCCCTCCTCTCCGCTGGAAGACTGAAAATAAGAAGGGGGGGGGGGGAGGGGAATCACAGGTGACGGAACAACAGAGCGACACTAGCTCGCTGTGGCGGCCATCTTGGAACGGTGCCCTGCACCCTTAGTGTAACCGGACCAGTCGCCTGTGTCGGAAATAACAAGCATTGGCATAGCCAATAGGTCTCGCCTTTGGGACCTTATAAGGGTTTAGTCATGCAACAGTTAATGTGGTTGCAGTAAGGATATTGTGCTGCATAACTAAATACTTATAAGGTCTCAAAGGCGAGACCTATTGTTATCCGGAAGGAGTAAAGTACTTTCTTTTTATTTAAGTAGTGTGTTCAAAAAATATAAGGACCGATCCCTCCTTCTCATGCTTCAAGAGTAAGTTTAAGGTTCTCCTCCTCAACTGATATCTCAACTAGTGGATCATCATTCACCCAACGAGACAGCATCTTCACCCTCTGCTATTTCTCCTCCACTATGCGCAACCACTGTTTGGACTTGATCTGACTTTCTTCATTTGATTAGACTCATGATCTTGATGTAGACATATACAGATGTAAAGCGCCATGATACCCTCGGGTCTTGCCAGAGCTATATAAAACTCAAATAAATAAAAAAGAAGTGTGAGGCAAGTGACCGAATCATAGTGTGTCTAGGGCTTTAGGGATCTTCCAGGCATGATGTTAGTTCAGAGCACTAGTTCTTAAACCTCCGAGACCTCCATCGAAGCTGGAAGCTAGTGTGGGCTGTACATCAGGATATTGACTAGTACTGGGTCTCTCTATAGGAAACCGGTCTTAGAGAAAGGTGATAGGGGGTCTAAGCCTCTATAGGAAGGCTATTACTTTTATACATTTCTCCCGTCCAACACACGGTTTAGATTTAGGCACCAAAGTCAATCTATATTCATTTAAATATTCTTGGAGCTGTTTTTGGAAGGTTTCTGTGAAGCCACCGTGATGTGCACACTTCAAGGTATGGAAACCACGCCAGCGTGATCACAGTTGAGGGACTGCATGGCTCCTGCTGCAGTGTTTTACTTCTATGCTTTGCCGGCCGGTTGCCTGTTTCTTTAGCTTCTAAAGTCACTTTGAGGTACATCATATGAACTCGTTTGTAGTGTAACTGAGGCACTTCGATCACAGAATGTGTCACGTGTGGCTCAGTATGTTCACAAGAAACATGTTTTAAATCCCCATGCTTCACCCGATGCCTCTGTCCCAGAGCAGGGGGGCCCCCCTTCAGTTATCCTCACAGGATAAAATGGTTCAGTCTGTCACTGACAGTGTAGAAAGACTGCTTCCGGGGCTCATGACTAAACTGTGAGATTACATGTTTTAATTTCAAACATTTGGATGCCTTTAAGAAAACATGCTCTGAATGCTAATAAATCTGTTTTGCATTTTGAGTACTGACAAAAATATTACAAAAGACTGCTGCAGTAAAAGAAAAACCCGTTTTAATTACAACGCTTCTATGAGATAAAGCATTTAAAGGGTACTGAGTCAATGTATTGTTGAAGTCACTCCATAGGAGGTGGGGTGATACAACGATAAAACTAGCACGAGATGAGAGAGAAATACTCTGGGCGGAGCCAACGCTTACTGTATATATGTTGTAACAAATTAATAACAGTAGATCAGGCAGACTCCTGCGCTGCCCAAACCAGACCTAAAACAACACCATAGTAATGCTCAATGCAATCCATCAGACGGTCAGAAGTGACTATGACCAGAGCATTTTCTTAAAGATAGCTACTTAGTATCGTAGAGTACAAAAATAAATCCATTAATATGTCAAAGCTGCAGGCGCAGAGGCGTCTGAAAAGGTGGGGTAATTAATAAAGCCCTGTCAGTGTGTGACTGAGATTACAGATAGCGTAAAAGCTGTGCTAAGAAGCACAGATCACCCTTCCAGAGTGTCTGCATCCTTCACAGATGTAGCCAGTGCTTTAAATGGGTCGGTACCAGCACTTTCTCATTTTGAGAGGGAGAGTGCCAGCCCTTCTCAAGAGAGACGTAATACTTTTAATCGACGTACCGGCTCTCCTCAGAAACAAGCAGGTACTCTGATACAGAGTACCTTCAATTCTATGTTTCCATTTCAAGCACTGGTTGTAGCAGCATAGATGGAACTGACATACAGGGGATGTGTGTGTGGGGGGGACGGGAACTGGACCTCTGATCTGCGGGCTGCACATGTTCCTGCTAAAGATGGACGCAGTAACCCACTGGCTATCTTACCTGCATGCATGATTGCACGTCTTGCCAGCCCAGCACGTAAGCGGCAGAGGGGTAAAACAGAAAAGTCGTGAATCCTTACATTAGTGAAATAATCCCTTTCTTTGTCGCTCAGCCCCGCGGCTTTACTGTGCTGTGGGTCACATGGGTGCTTCCCACGTCACTCGGTGGTTCCGGTTCTGGCAGCCTTTGACCTCGAGACTTGCTGCAGAAGCTTTTTGATTTGATGTTTCCCACTTTATAAGAAACACCTCAGTGCTTTAGAGGAGCATATTGTGACCTGTGCTCTCTGCTTCAGTAGAATCTCTCTTGAGGCTGGGGTGGGGGGGTGGCATCTTCCGTTCTTCGGGTGGGGGGAATTCATTTTAAAGCCAGCCTGCCCAGACCTATAGGAATGTCAGAGTGAGATGCAGGACAGAGGGGCAGAGGACTGACCTGCGGGTCCTCCATGTGATTAGGAAGCTGCTATTATATTTCAGTTTGGGACCTGGCCCTTGAAGCTGAACATGTTTGGGGTCGCAGGAGTGAGAGGGACAGGCAGGGGACGCCAACAACTGCCAGCACCACAGGAGACTTCCCACTTAGTGCATTCTCTATACTGAGGCGCGTGTTGTCCACCTATTTTGTAACCACAATATCGAGCTGTGTGTTACGTGTGTGTGGGTGTGCAACTAGACGAACGACTACACTGACAGACTGCGCTGTTGCTGTGAGGTTTTAGGTTGATGTAAATGATATAATTACCTTTGAACTTCATTACACTACCACACTGTATTAAGTTATTACATGCAGCAGTGCCAGGACGTGCATTCAGATGCTGTGTGTTACGGAATTCAAGGAATGCAGCATCCCGCAAAGCACGCGAGTGGTGCGCGCGCACCACAGCGAGACATCTGTTTTGCATTATTGCGCACGCATCTGTGCACGATAATAGAAAACAGATGTGGCCCGTGCGGGTAACCGCAAGCAATAGGCCGTGGGCGGAGCAAAGGCGGGACATGCACCCGCCTTTGCCTAATTGCCTGCTGTCTTTCTCAGAAAGACACACGCAAAGGCGAATAGCCTCTGAATGAAAACAAACCACACACACAAGCGTGTGGTGAGCTTTCCAAAGCCCTTTTACTGTTTACATAAAGTCTCGCCAGAGCAGCGCATGTGTGCTGCTACAGGCTCAACCTAAAAATGGAAGCTGTCTTTTAAAGCCTATAAAATAAATGTTTGGCAAATCCTTTAATAAACAATTGATATTTTATTCAGATCATGGTCTATTAAAAACACCTAACTTGTGTGAATGCTAGATGTTGTAAAGCAGCTGTTCCACAACTTAATTACAAGGAAAGAATGCCATAGTGGAGAAGCAATCTTATTGCAAAGCAAACATAGTCACTTATGGACTACTGTGTAGTGTTGTGAAACTATGCTGCGCTCGGACCTTTGCGTTCTGGGGAGACTCTAAGGAATTAGGTAACTTATTGGGCGGTGTTAAGGTGTGGTTATTAACGGTTATGATGTAATGAGTGGGTGCAGTCTGTGATTGTATGCTGAAGAATAAAGACATCTGTTAAAGAGCTCCATGTGTGGCGTATTCATTGTGTCTGGAATATTCATTGTGCATACTCTCAGGCTGGGGAGGATAGGATAAGTGCCCCGAAGAAATAAGAATGTTTTCCCTGAGAGTTTGCAACAATATAGCAAGCTGCTCGTACGTGACACGTGTGCCCAAATCGATGAAAAGCAGTTCGAAGTTGGCAAACGTGGAATCGAAGCACCGCTCCAGCTCATATATGGCCACCAAAGAAGTTGAAGCCCCTGCGGAGAAGTATAACTGGAAAGCCCACCAAAAAACTTGCTAGCAAGGCTGAAGAAATTGGTACTGAGCTGCGCGATAACACAAAGCCATCATCAATACAAAGCGAAATGCTAAAGGCAGCTACAACCTTGTACAAAGCAAACACTCAAGGCAGTGACAACCAGGTATGAGAAATGGAGATTTGCTCACTGCTGAAAAACAGACAAAACGCTAAAGGCAGTAACGACCAAGTACAGAAAACAGAAATACACTTACCAGCACAGGCTATTGCAGCCCCACAGGACCTCACGTTGGGAGTGATGACCCAGGCCTGGGTGAGAGGCTGGTGTGGAATAGCAAAAGACAAAGGCAAACCACCAAACGATACAATGAAAGCCATTTGGATTCTGCCCTACAATCACAATAAAATTCAACGGTTGCCCGGTAACTTTGTTCATAGACACCGATGCGCCAATCAACATCAGGCCAGCCGAAAAGTTTAATAGCCATTTCCAGTGCCATACCTCAATCTGTCAAACACAAAGGTGTACACATGTGCTGCTTCTAAACCATTGCAGAGTCAAGGGTAATTTACAGCGAAATTGTGACATAGCGACATATAGCAGTATCAGTGCAGGTGTCATCCATGTCCTTCAAGGAACTATGTCCAGTGCATGCCTGTTCAGTTTTGCCACTACTGCTAGCATGGGACTGAGATCTCTCAATTACAACCTACACACTCAGTCTTAAGTTGTGAATCAGTTCCCATTGTTGTTTCATGGCCTAGGAAGGCTCAAGACAATGAAAGTGCAACTCCATATTAATGAGGACATGCGCCCTGTTGCCCAGTGGCATGGCAGAGTCACTTTGAACTTGCAAGGAGTTGTTGAAAAAGAACTAGAGATGCTGTTGAAGCAATGCCTCATTGACCGTTCCACAGGTCCAACACTATGGGTCTCACCCATAGTGATGGCTCCAAAAAAGGACAATGGAGGTGCAGTGTGCACCAGGCCAACAAAGCAATTGAGATAGAAAGACATCCTGGCTACACACATAGCAGACATGATCATGCAACTGAACAGTGCCAAAGTCTTCTCCCATCTTGACCTGAACAAGGATACCATCAACTCAAGTTGGAAGAGAACTGCAAGTACATCACTACTTTTTCAACTCATGTTGGTTTGTTCAGATACAAAAGGTTGAGGTTTGTAGTGCTGTCAACTGAAGAAGTTTTTCAGGATGTTATACATTGAATAATTCAACCTTTCATGCATTCTTTTACTGGTATTTGGAGCCACACAAAGGTAGCATGACAAGGCTCTAACACAAGTGTGCCCGTTACTTGCTGATGGGGGTCTCACTGTGAATGCAACAAAGTGTGTCTCACAAGACCAAACTCAAATTCTTTGGGCACATATTCTCTGATGGGGGAATGACTCCAAAGTGCAAGTCCTATCAGCCACTTGTCCCCCACAAGATGTCACCATGCTACGATCCTTCTTATGCATGGCCAGTTATTGCTCAAGGTACGTTCGTGACTTTGCTACTGTGAGTGCACCACTAAGAGACTTGACAAAATGAGATGTTCCTTTCCGGTGGTCTGCTAAATGTGAGCAAAGCTTCAAAAAGATAGAGCAAGCAATTGAGAATGCAACGGAGATGTCCTATTTTGACCCCAAGTTGCATAGTGAGAACATAGTCAATTTGAGCCCGGTGGGGCTGGGGGCATTCCTTGCTCAGCATAATGGTCATCTGAATGCTCAGATACACATTGTGCCCTATGCCAGTCAAATTCTATCTGATACTGAATGTGCCTATTTTCAGCCAGAGAAGGAGAGAGTCTGGCTGTAGTGTGGGCCTGTGAACATTTTCATGTGTTTCTATATGGAAAACATTTCACTATTGTTAGAGACCACAAGCAGTGCTCACTATCTTTGGAAACTCGAAAGCCAAGATGCCTGCTCGCATTGAGTGGTGGGGGTAGAGACTGCAAGAGTACAGCAACTCAATAGTACACAAGACAGGTATAGATCATAATCCTGCTGATTATTTCTCACGAGTACTGTTACATCGTCACAGTTCGACATCCAAAACAGCTCAGTAGCCCATTAACTTCATTGTGAGGTCCAGCACGCCAGTAGCTCTATCCAATGAACAGATTATTCCTGCAACTAATACGGACAAGAACATGAATATTCTCAAAGACATAATTTCAACTCAGTCCTAGAGGAAGAATGCTGGACCTTTTGCAGACAAAGTTGAATTTCAAAAAATTAAAAAATGTGCAAGATGAACAGTCTGTCACGAGGAAAGGTGTGGCATTGAGAGGCTTGAGAATCATCATACATGAGAGTCTAAGACATCAAATTATTTAACTAGATCATGAAGGACATCCTGGCATCGTAGCCACCAGATGAGCTCTAAGAGACCGAGTGTGGTTCCCGTGCCTAGATGAGCGAGTTGAAAGTGAACTAACAAAGTGCCGTCATTGCAAATGCTTTCCCCCAAAGTGACGCAGCATCCATTGACAATGCTGACCTTCCTGCACATGCCTGGGAGAGAATTGATGTTGATTTCTGTGGGCCTTTAGTAAACGGTCATCTTCTCATGGTAGTCACTGATGAGTATTCACGTTTCCTCTGGTAGAGGAGCTGTCATCAACCACCCATGACAAGATCATCGAGCAGCTGGATAACATCTTTGTAGCATGGGGAATCCCCACTTTTCTTAAATCTGACAATGGTCTGCCAAGTCAATAGCAAAGAATTCAAAGAATTTCTGGTCAATTAAATGTCAAGCATCAAAAGAGAACACCTCTGTAGCTCCAAGCCAATGGTGCTCTGGAACGATTCATGGGTACCCTCAAAAGGGTGATCCAACGAGCATCAACTGAGGGAATTAAACTACACTAGGCCCTGTGTGAAGCATTTTGTGCTTATTGTTCAACTCCTCACTCCACGAATGGTAAAAGTCATGCCACTTTGCTATTTGGGAGAGCCATCCGAACTGAGCTACCACAGTAGACAGCAGACCGACCCCGGAATGCTAATGATGATCGTATCACGGACACCGCTTCATAGCGCCAAATGAAGAACTATGCCGATACACATGCCAGTGCTGCTGGTTGTGGGTGGGGGGAACAACACAGTTGCTTTATCACTGTACCTGTATACTCCAGTTGGTCACTCGGTTGAATTTTCTTCTTAGCGTAAACCAGAATCTTGCAATGTACGTTAGAACGTTGTTATGATGACTGCACAGTATTTATGTAAACTGCCATGATGCTATAGGCGAGAAGGGGCAAATGCCTTCTGTAATCCTGGCTTCATATTGAAACTGTCATTTTCTTAATTATATATATGAGATATGTGCCTGTTGTAACTGGAAGCAGATTACAAGTCGCTTACTGTATTGTCAAATGAGCAGTTACTGTACGATATAACTACTAAAATGCAATAAAGAGATTCAAACAAAAAAAAAATAAAGAACTATGCTGATCGGCTTCGACAAGCTCAGGAAACAGTCTTCCATGCAGGTGACTTGGTCCTAGTAAAGCAGAATGAAATCGACAAACAGATAGTCCGTTCACTGTTGATCCGTTGAGGGTTGTAACATGCAAAGGACATATGTTGATGGCGCAACATCCCAGACAGTCCATCACATGGGACTCATCACACTTTAAGCACTTACCACAATGGCCGTCAGATCCCGCATTCATGAATGAGGCGACTCCACCTGACAGTACAGACAGTACAGATCAGACATCAGAACCTTTGACAGTCGGTGCCCAATCCAAGTGCATCTCGGCCTTCTAATACCACTCGGCCTGGCCAAATATTGCAAGCACCTAAACAACTTATTGAAGACATGTAATGTGATTGTAGTTTGTACTTTTTATTTAGCAAGGCGGGAGATGTAGTGTCATGAGACTATGATGCGCTAGGACCTTTGCGGCTCTAGGCGTACTCTAAGGAATTATGTAACTTGCTGGGCGGTGTTAAGGTGTGCTTATTAACAGTTATGACATAATGAGTGGGCTCAGTTTGTGCTTGTATGCTGAGGAATAAAGACATCTGAACAGAGCTCCGTGTGTGGTTTATTCATTGTGCATGCTCCAGGGCTGTGGATGATGCTATATATTGCGACTCTCATGCTCAGTTATAGGATATCAGTTAGTCCAATAAATATAGCTGCCAGGTCCATGAATGATTAGTCAACTCAGTCCTGAGAAATTGGGACTGGCTTAACTAGGCATGCATGGACCTGGTAAACTTGTCAGGTATCTAATAACTGAATTAGAGCACTGCCCTTCTATTCTGCATTCTCTAAAATTGTGATTGAAATTCAATTGATGTAGCACTTACTAGCTCTGATGAGTCACTGAAGTGCTCTGCGGCAAGTAGCGGGCCACTCCGGAGCCCAATGTTATCGGTTTTCCTTGACAGATCAGTTGTGTTAAATTTGTACATTTTGTGCTCTTGAGATCTCTTGCATTCTCTTTGGTGTTATGAATAGGGATAGGTTAATTGAAAAGGATTTGTAAAGGGAAGATGTGAGATGCATGCATGCCAACAGACCCAATTCAGCTGGGAGACTCACTATTTATTAAGAGACAAAGGCTTTATTTTAGCTGTACCCTGCCTGAAATTGCCGCAACAGAAGTCAGTTGGGAAAATGCATTCTACCGATTTCTCCCACTTTCTTGGTCTAAAATGTTGACAGGTATGGAGATGTTATTGAGAGTGCTGTGTAAGTGGTGCATACATGCCAACATTTTAGAAGAGGAAAGTGAAAGATTAAAAAATAATAATCGGGAGAATGTATTTCTCCCATTGACTTCTATTGAGGCCTGAATCCGGTCTATTGGCAAAGATGGGACTTGCAAGTCTGCCGCTGTAGGATTGGATATCAGAAATGCAAACATACATTTTTTTCTTACCTATAAGGAGCATGAAGAAAGCACTTTTGCAGACAGTGAGTGTGACAAAAAAAGTTGCGCACTGGCCTGCAGGAGCAGGTTGCAGGCAGTCCATACTCCGAATCACACAAGACCAGTCCCTGTCGGATGATGCCACCCCCCAATTACCCCTGAGGAATCTGTTTTTTTTGCATACAGTCTCCTGTCTGAACTGGGAGGATTGGCATGTATGGTGGTGGACCTGTAGGCCTTTTAGATTAATTAATTCAATAGAAGGACATCAGAGTTTGGATAGCATGTTTGGGAGTCTATTGTAGTCAGAAATGTTTGGGATGAATCAAAGGGGAAAGGTTTTTTATTTTTTAAATAAAAAATAATAGTACCATATATACGGAGACACACTCATATGTAAACATATGCATATATTTATAATACTAACAAGGTGAGAAATACACAATTGTTATCTATAAACATACATAGACCGTTATTATTTTAAATTTCTATATACATGTATATCCTTACAAACTAACGATTAACTGAATATGCATATACAGATGTATAGAGACAAGCTTATCTACATACACAGAAATAAATGTCATTGTCATGTTTGAATATACATACAGTGACGATTGTTCTTTATGTCTAAATATATTGTTATACCCTTGCAGAAAGTACAAAGAAGCATATGCAGAGTCACAGGTACTCACGCTTTAATCATATTTGCATACATATTTGTATTTTCATACAAAGAAACATAAACCCATATAAGGTCACCTTTGTAAATATATGTTATCTACATACTATGCCACACACATATGTGTAATGCATTTATTGTCATATACATAACCAATGTTTATGAATGTTTTTTCTGGTATATCGATAATTCCTATATCCTTATACTTATTTATAAAGCTTTATATAGTGCAAACATGACCTGTGAGGGTATCAGAGTGCTTTACAGGTGGGCAAAGTAAGAAATAAGTAAAAGACACGAGCTCAAATACATGGATACATTGACAAGCACATAGCCATATTTGCACACTCAAAAGAGCATCTCTAGCTAATGCAGCAACATGCCAGTCATGCTAATGCATCAACACGTCGGAAACGCTTGCTGAGACCAATTCTTTGTTCATCCAAGATTAGGGGGCATATGTATCAAGCCCTTTTCCCGTTTGCAAATGGGCCGCTTCTCAGAATCAGCCAGTTTGCGAACGGGAAAAGACCTTTTGGGATGTTCATCAAGTTGCTGAGTTATTTGCACTGATTAGAGCATGCAAGCTAGGAAAGAATCTGCAAATCACTGTGGTTACTGACAGTTGGTATGGGTTTGGAGTGGTGCATGACTTTGGGCAGATTTGGTCCCAAAGAGGTTTCTTGACGTCGAGTGGAACTCCAATCAGAAATGCAGAGATGGTTGGAAAATTACTTGAGGCGAAACAGCTGCCTAAACAAATAGCAGTTATAAAATGTGCAGCGCATACCAAGGGAACTGACTATGTGTCAGTGGGAAACGTGTTTGCCAATGACATAGCACAATATTGTGCGCAAAACCAAACCTCATTGAATCGTAATCGGGAGAGGGAAATGGAGTCATGTCCCTTGCTTTTTACTAACACTGTGAATACATGGGATGAGACAGGAGAAGAGGAAAAGAAACAGTGGATAAAATCAAGGTGCGCACCACAAGAGGTAGACAGAGTTTGGGTTTATTGCGATGGAAGACCAGTGATGCCTGATAGCATGATCTCTACCATGGCACAGATGTACCATGGGCAGGCTCATATAGGTAGGGATGCCATGATCAGACTCTTCAAACAGACCTGGTATAATGCAAAGTTCCGGCTTATAGCTGAGAGTCTTTGTCAGAGATGTTTTATATGCCAGCAATATAATCCAGGAAGAAAAACTGTGGTAAGCTTGGGAACCATAGGACGGGAGGGAGGTCCTTTCATTCGAATGCAACTTGATTTCATTGAAATGCCCCCATGTAACAGGGTAAGATATGTGCTGGTGATTGTGTGTCTGTTTTCCCGTTGGGTGGAGGCTTACCCGACTAGAAGGAATGATGGAGTTACTGTAGCAAGACTCCTACTGAGAGAGTTCATTCCAAGATTTGGTTTCCCAGTAACGATTGAATCAGATAGAGGAACGCATTTCCAAAACAAAATTATAAAATTGATTTGTGAAGCATTGAATGTTCAACAAAAATTGCATTGTGCTTACCGACCAGAAGCTTCTGGAGTGGTTGAGCAGGAAAAATGGCACCATAAAGAACAGATTGGGAAAAATGTGCTTGGCCACAGGTCTAAAATGACCAGATGTCTTGCCTCTTGTGCTTATGACTATTAGGTCAATACCTGATAGGAGCACTGGTCTGAGCCCCCATGAGATTATCATGGGTAGAGCAATGAGACATGATTTCATTCCAGTCAACAAACTGCTGCCTATATCTGATGACTTTGTCTTGGATTATTGCAAGGGGTTGGCTGATACAGCTCATTCTGTGTTTCATCAGGTTGGACCAGATGTGATCACTCTCGAAAAGAAGCCAGCTCATGACTTGAGTCCAGGAGATTGGGTACGCATCAAAGTACACAGAAGGAGAAATTGTCTGGTTCCACGCTGGGGGAAACCACGTCAAGTGATTCTGACCACAGCGACTGCTTTGAAGTGTGCAAAGGTAAAGAATTGGATTCATGCCAGTCACACTCTTTGAGTCCCTAGTCATGAAAATCGGTCTGAAGAAGAGCATCTGGAAGTGTCAATACCAGCTCTGAATCAGAATCAGAAGAAACAAGAACAAGACAAACCACAAGAGCAGGAGAAGCAGATTTGAGCCAAATTGTGGAACAGGAGAATATACCGCTAAGAAGACGACTTGAAATTTCTGATACCAGCTCTGAATCAGAGACAGAACAAGTGGGAATACAAGAAAGAATAAATGAGAATACTGGAGAAACTGAACAAGAAATCTTTGGTAAAGAAGTCCTGAGTAAAAGCATAAGAGAAATTCCGCTCGAAATCATAGAAATAGAAGGTGAGGAATTAGATACAGAGAGTGAGGGTAAGATCATTGCGGAAGACCCCCGAGGAGGTGTAGGGACAGCACACACTCAGGTAGAAGAAGGGACAGTTAGTCAGCAGGAAGATTGCGTGGAAGAAACACGAGGAGGGATAGATGTAGATAGAGAACCTGAAGTCCTGAGAATAAAATCCAAAGACAGTAAAAGCCAGACCGATACAGAATCTGAAGAAAGTAAAGAAGATGATAAAGGAGGAAGAACTTTAAGGAAAAGAGCTTGGAAAACGGAGCGAGAAGGGAAAGGAACAAAATTAAAGAGGCCGTCAAAAGAAGAAATTTGGCCCAACAAACTCAAAAGATTGAGATACCGATTAACGAGAGTAAAATCTTCTAATGCTCAACAAGTGAATGAAGTATCTAGTGAGGAGAAATCAGAAGACACTGATCAGAAACGCTTGCAAGGAGCAAAGAGGATAAAGAAACAAAACCAGAAGTACAAGTCACCGGAATGGATATATGTGGCACTTCCTGATATACAAGAGGAAGCAGATAGCCAATAAAGTCTAGGAGTGACTGTACAGGGAATGGTTGAAGAGGAAGAAGATTCAGAAATCCTGATAGTTATCTTGTCTGACATCAGAGAAAAAAACGGATGATCAGGAAGTTCTGAATACAGATTGTGAACCTAAAGACAAAGACGATTCATGCATGGATTGAAATGACAAAGAAAATCACAAGGAATTAAAACTCCGGGCGAGACACACAACCAGAAAAAGAACCAAGTAGGCAATCAGACGAAAGAAAATTATTGATGAAAAGAGGCTAAGTAAAAAGACACTGATCATTACTGAAATGGCAAACAGAAAAGGTAGAAAACCAACATGTGGGTTTCTCCGAAAATGGTGTAAAATGTGTTTTTGTTGTACAGGTTTACTAATGCTTGTCCGGATCATATTGGCAATAATAATTTCATTTAGAAAAACATTTGAAGATATAGAAGGACACACAGAGAATAGAACTAACAAGGGAAAGATTGATGACAGTCATGCTACGAGACTGGTAGATAGAACAGAACTTCATAAAGATAAGTCCATAAGTGATTTTTCTAATAATGTTTTTTCAAAGTTACTGTATGAGTATGTAAAAACCATGGAGGTTAGGGATTGCTATTTTTGCATGCAGTTACCTGCATCTGTATCCGAAGGTGTCACTTATCATCTTCCTTTGACATATGGGATAACTTGTAGTGTTTTAGCTAGCTTGTTTTATAGAACTGGGAAATTAGAATACTATTACACTGATGTTTATAATGTTTTCTCACAAATACCTTTAGTTCCTGAACTAAACAAGGTGATTCCTGGTAGACTCTTAAATGAATTTTTATTGGAAAGAAGGGAATTAACTTTAGAAGAAGTGTTTAAGAATAATCTTACTTGTAGTTTGAGAAAAGAAGACAAAACCTTCTTGAACATAGTTGAGGAGAGGAGAATTAAGATGCAAAGGAAAGTGTCTGGGGAAAAGATGGAAACAACATTTTGGGATGTTGGAAAGGAAAATCATTTAAAGGGAGAAACAAATCCAGCAATGGCTTTAGATTGGCCCCAGAAAGGGAAGTTGTGCATCAGTAGAGATAATACTGTCTATGATAATTACTTTGTAGGTGCAAGTGAATTCCATGACTTATATAAAATCATGGAAGGATGGGGATTTAAAGGAGGAAATGATCCGGTATTCCCTGGAATATATTACATCTGTGGGAACAGAGCTTATTATAGGTTACCGGACCACTGGTATGGAACCTGCTACCTAGGCCTGGTCATCCCAAAAATATTTCATGTGGAAAGGGGAGAGGATGGTTTGCACGAAATAGGTAGACAACTAACACGTAGAAAGAGGGAGAGTTGGTCAGAAATTATAGTTAGTTTGCGTACCATAGTTAATTAATTTAGTTGTTCTGCCACGCAATTAGCATTTTAGTCCCACGTGTATCTTGTGTTTATCAAGGTGTAAGGATTGGTTAGTTGTTCCACTTCAAACTAATTAGTACAAGTTAATGCTTAGAATGATTACGTAATTAATTTCATGCAAATAGAGGAGGTATACAAAATGTTGTTTTACCTGCGCCATCAAAATATATATATATATATATATACATACATATATATATCTATATATGTATATATCCACTCAATTATTCTTCAGTTTACCAAGAATACTCCAGGACACTCAAGGCTGCTTAATACAATTTTAATTGCAAGGTACGCTCGTACACCATCGCGTTTCGCCTTACGGCTTGATCATGGTATGGAGGTTCGTGCCACCATGCCGATTTACATACACAATACAATCAACATTGAGTGTCACTCAAGAGTTAAAAAGAATAAGATACCAAACTGAGGGGAGAGCTAGATTCAATCTGAATGTAGAACAATTGAAAGGTGTGAAAACCCTTAAATTAGACACTTCTATTGTCATTCGGCAATCGGACAAGGGGGGAAATGTCATGTGGGTCAAGGAGGATTATCTATTGGAAGGCCAACGACAACTTGATGACCCATCATGTTACATACAAAGTACCAAAAATGATGTACTAGCTTGGATGAGTTCTTTAGCTTATATTGTAAGCATCCCCGGATTCCAGTTATGTACCTATTGCCGAAATAGCACAAAAATGCCCTACATTCACCTGGTAGACTAATTATATCCTCCATAGGATCTCAACTTGAGATGACATCGAAATTCATTGATTTTATCCTATGACCATTTGTTATAGCTTTACCAGCATATCTAAAAGATACAACACATTTTTTAACATTAATTGATGGCATATTGTGGGAAAGTGACTATCTGTTAATAACATTGGACGTGACAAGTTTATATACGTGTATCAGACATGATCTTGGCATTAGAGCAATACGACATTTCCTGAGAGCTAGATCTATCTCTCTGTTGTTACAAACTGAAATGTTGATTGATATGGATTATCATTGTTTAACCTATAATTTTTTCTTCTTTAATCAGAAAGTCTACAAACAGGAACAAGGTACAGCGATGGGCACCTGCTTCGCCCCCAGCTATGCAAATTTATCCATGGGCTGGTGGGAGGAGCAGGTGTCCGAAAGCTGCTTGGCATTTGGTGAAAATATTGTTTCATGGACACGTTTTATTGACAACATTTTTTTGATTTGGAAAGGGGACAGGGAATCAGCTGAAACCTTTGTGTCATCTTTAAATAACAATGAGATGAACTCGCAGTTCACGTCCACTATTAGCAATAGTTCAAGTGTATTCCTGGATATTGAGCTTACTGTACAGGGGAATGCCTTAGTAACTAAATTACACCGAAAGGAGGCAGCTGGGAATAGTCTCCTCACAGCTACAAGTGCACATCCCCGAAACCTGATACAAAGCATTCCGTTTGGGGAATTAATCAGGGCTAAGCGCAACTGCAGTACAGAGGCAGAAAACATTGTGGAAAAAGAAATTATGATCAAAAGATTTGTTGAGAGAGGCCATAGCAAGAAAACCATTCAAGGGGCAGTAATTAAAATGGAAGACCTCAATTATTGCATCCGAGACCACGGAGTGAGGGTGAAATGGAGAAGGTTAGATTTATTGCGACCTTTTCCAATCAATCTTTTAAAGTCAGACAGATACTCACACGCAATTGGCACATTCTTAAAACAGATACAACCATTACCAACTATGTCAATGAAAATCCTCAAATTACATTTAGAAAAGCAAGATCTCTAAAAGATGAATTGAGCAAAAATTTAATTTTCTCTTCAGAGGAAGAGTGTATAAAATCTGTGTAGAGATTTTAAATGCTACAAGCTATGCAAAGCATGCGCGAACAGTAGTAATTGTGTTGACATTAAAGTACCAAACAGTAAAATAACTTTCACAACCAATGGAAACTATGGTTGTGATACTGATTATTGCATTTATTGTCTGATATGCCCTTGTGGTAAACTATATAATGGAAGTTCTATCCACAGGGCAAGGAAAAGGATTTTAGAGCATCAGAGAGCAATCCAGAAAAACAATATACAATATCCGGTAGTAAGGCATTTTAATGAGAAGCATAATCGGGATGACAAACTGCTGTCTTTTGTAGTTCTAGACTCCATTGTACAAAAGAATCGGGGTGGAGATACAGAGCGTCAGTTAAGGATGAAAGAATTAAGATACATTACAGATTTTGAAACCCTAACTCCGATTGGATTAAATTCTAACGAAGAAATGGCGGTACATTTGTAACTTTGTATTTCAGGGTGTTGTTGTAAATAGTAAGGTAGATACCTCAGGATGTATATAATGTGATACATTTGCTTTTAGGCAGTTGCCAAGACTATATATAGTAATTAGGTAATTTTTTTCTTTTTCAAATTATCACAGGCAAGAAGCACTGTTGGAAAGGGCGAGTACCAGTGTCGCAAAAGACGGCATTCAACTAATGAGAAGTACTGTAGTAGTCTGAGCCCACTTGGGCAAGACTTTTTCTTTGGCTTTTTTTGGCTGTTGAGCAGGAAAATGTGACTGCTATTTATGCAGTAGGGTAAATGAGTTTTTTGTAGGGAAGAATTAGGAATTTAATTTTCCCAGGTTCCCTTCTTGTGCATATCTGCACAGTGTGTGAGAATGATCGCAATTTACATAAAGGAATAAACAATTAAATGTTATTCTATATAGGTGTCTCCACTTTTTAGATAGCATGCAGCGAGATATAAGAGGCAGCTATGTGTAGAAGAATGCAATGTATTGGAAGGGTTATACATTTGCTTAAGCCCATGTAAAGTCGAGTGATGCATTTTTATGTATATATTTTTTATTATCAAGTATATATATGAATTGTCACATAAAACGATAACTTGGAGATGTATTGAGGATATGTAGAATCACATCAGTGTATCATGACAAAATGGCGCTCACAGAAGCTGTACTGAAGTAGTAACACTATAAAATGGTCCTTCCTCAATGTTGATTGTATTGTGTATGTAAATCGGCATGGTGGCACGAACCTCCATACCGTGATCAAGCCGTAAGGCGAAACGCGTTGGTGTATGAGCGGACCTTGCAATTAAAATTGTATTAAGCAGCCTTGGGTGTCCTGGAGTATTCTTGGTAAACCGAAGAATAATTGAGTGGATTTATATGGGCAGCCGGGCCCGATCCAGGACCGCCGCGTTAGGAAGCTCCTCTACGCTTCCAGACAGTTGGGTGAGAATATATATATATTCACTTAAAAAACCATAGGTTTCACACACGTTATAGTTAGGAATTAGCATTTAAAAAACCTTGCAAATTCACTTAAAAAACCATAGGTTTCACACAGGTTATAGTTAGGTGGACATTTCACTCGTAAAAAAACAATGAAATTCCCCCGTTATAGTCAGTTCAGATAACTATAACTTGCGCGCCAGCAGTCCACTGCTCATGACGTCGCATATTACATCACTCATGACATGGTCAGTGGCATCACTCATGACATCACTGATGACATCATCCTTGTGATAGAGTGGCGGTCGCGCGAGTTATAGTTATCTGAACTAACTATAACGGGGGAATTTCATTGGTTTTTTACAAGTGAAATGTCCACCTAACTATAACCTGTGTGAAACCTATGGTTTTTTAAGTGAATTTGCAAGGTTTTTTAAATGCTAATTCCTAAATATAACGTTTGTGAAACCTATGGTTTTTTAAGTGAATGTGTACGGTTTTTTAAATGCTAAGTTATGTATCTATTAATATATATATTTTTTAAGGTTTTGCACCGTGCGTGCGCGTTGGGCACATGGTGCGCTACACGCACCGTGCTCGCGCGTTGGGCGCACGGTGCGCTGCGCCCACCGTGCGCGCCCCCGCAATTTTAAAAAAAATTAATAAATTGTTTTTTTCACCCTTGGGGGTCCTTCTGTGACCCCCTGACTAAGGCTAGGGGGTCAGAAACTCTCTTCCCTGCCCCCTTTTCACGTTTTCCACCTTTTTTCCGCCTTTCCTTATCAGTGCGACAGACAAAATGGCGACCGACACTTCCTGATTTCGACCGATTCGAATGTTGACTGACATCAAACAACCAATCAGAATTACGCTCGCGCACGTTAGGGTGCGCGCAAGGTGCGCGGTTATAGAGATGTATATGCTTTTAAATGCAATTTTCTCAGGAAATACTGAACAGATTGACTCCAGATATGCAAAAGGCACTTCCCTGACCTGAGGACTACCCCTTTGCCAAATTTCAAGTAATTCTGTTCAGCCGTTCGGGCTGTACCTTCGACTAAAGGTCCTATGGGAAAATGCATGGGGAAAACGCGTTTTGGGACCCCCCTTTTTTCTCGGCCCCCACTTTTTTCTCGGCCCCCACTTGACGAATCACCCCGAGACTTTCAGGGTAGGAGCTGAGCGGAGCGCCCCATTAGTTTTGAAAATTTCGCGAGGATTCGTCAACCGGCGCCAAAGTTATTCAAAATAGAATTTTCAGATTTCCTATGGAAACACGGTCCTAACTATAACTATCTACTGGCGTCCGCCAGTAGATAATATATATATATATATATATATATATATATATATTCTTTCATATGTACAGATACTGACATTCATATTTTTGCAGTTTTATCCCTATACAAAGTCTAAACCTATATAGATGCACAGTTGCCTATGTGCATAACTACAGATACATATTCACATAATGCAGAAATACACATATATTCACATACATATAAAAGATGTCAAATGTAATATATGGACAAAGATACATCTATATGCATTCACATATACATACACATTACAGTGCATCCCTATACAAAGTAGAAACCGAAATACCTACACATACATACATACCCCCTGCAATGTGTCTATACCCAAACGGGCGTGCGTGCGTTGTGCGTGTGACACATATAAATATAAATGCATCATCACATAAATAGCAGAGGTAAGGTTTATTTTTATTTATTTATTGTTTTAATGTCTTTTTTATACCATTGCTCTACGTTGTCGTGCTGTGAGTATTGTGATCCTGTTGGGAAAGCCAGCACTTGACTAGTTTTCTCGCGCTCAGATGGTTCTCAATGGATCTTATTTTTGGGGGAAACAAATTCCATAGTTTGGCTACTTGCACAAAGATAAATGTTCCACGTGTGTTTTTTGTTGTTTGCTGGGATTTTGAGATGGGGTGCCATATAGAGTGTAGGTTCCTTTTTTGGATGTAAATTGTGAATTACTTCCTGATGTAATTGTTCCTTTGCCATTTATTGCCTTGTGGGTGACACAAAGCAGCTTGAAGGAGGTTCTTCTGGAAATTGGTAACAGCGGAGGGCCTTCAAGTCCAGGCAGACATGGGCTTGTGACTTTACGTGTAAGAGTAGTCTGGCAGCAAAGTTCTGAATTCTCTGTAATCTTCTCACGGCTGATAAAAATGAACCAATATATATAGAGCATTAGTGTAATTTAGTTTTGATAGCACAAGCGAGATTATTGCTTGGACCTCCAGCTTTTATGCTATAGGACTTGGATGAGAAAAGAGGCGTATGGAACACTTTTGTTCTATTGTGTAGGTAAGATGAGATCTAAGTGAGAGCAGTATCCTCAATGCTGGCTTCCTTGAGTCTTAAGATTAGTGTGTCATGATCCACTGTGTTGAAGGAAACTGACAGGTCCAAGAGAAGTAGCACAGCCACCCCATTATAGGCTACTCAGATTTTAAAGTTTGCCCAGACGGAGATTAGGGCTGATTCAACACCTCTTACTGGATGGAATCCCATTTGGAAGTCAGAAAGAAGAGAGTTTTCTTCAATGAATGGTAACATCTGGCTGAAGGCTGGTTTTTCTATAAGTTTTCACATGAATACTCCATTTTCTATAGATCTATAATTCTTGGGGTCTTGAGGATCCAGATTTGTTTCTTTGTCAGTGGGTGTATGAATGCCTTTTTTAACTCCTCTAGAAAACCTTCTATCATTAAGGAGTTGCTGATCATTGTTCTGACTGGAATGGCCACTGAAGTTGTTAGAAGAATGTTTTGAGGATTTGTGGGGGACAAGGTATAGAGGGGTAACTGGCTTGCCTGCTAGCTTCGACAAGATCTTGAAATTCAGTTGGTGATAGTTCTTTGAAGTAATGCAGATGCTGTGTGAACCTACCGTTGGTGGGGTTTGTCGTAAATGGACGACTGCTTTTGTTTTTTTTTGGTGTGTTAGTTGTGAATCCAACATGTCTGCTTGCTTTAATGCCTGAGAGAGGGGATGGGTTCCGTCAATGCATTTTGTATTGCAGAATTCTGTGAGTATTTAAAAACAAATCTTCACTGAGGCATTTTGTGTTGTGGATTCTGCTTGAGAAGTATCTCTTTTGACTGTTGACTTGTACATTCTGTTAGGTCTGTCTAAGCATATTTTATCTGTGATTTTGAGTACAAGTATTACAGCCCAGTGGGACAGCTTTTGCAATACTGGGGGCATGTCTTCCCCCCCAGCCATGGTTCAGCTGCAAGGAGTAAATCTGGTTCCGTGTCGGTCAATTGGTTGAAGATATGGTACTTGGTTCTGGAGACAGAACCTGCATTTATTAGTAGGCAGTCTACTAGAGCTGTCTTGGAAGTGGTGTGACTTTGTGCTGTGGAAGAGTGAGTATTGTGCTTAGAGGGTGTAGGTGGTGTGCTATTGGTGCTTGTATTAGCTGTCTCAGGACATAAATTGAGTTGTTTTGGGGTGTTGTTAACCTCGTCCGAAAGGCTTAGAAGGCATTTTGGAGAGTCTGTATGTGTAGGTGGTGGAAGACTGGTTGTAATTGAGGCGATGGGCTGCGGAGTTGTCTTTGAATAGTAGCAATGGTGTGTGTTAGCCAAGGCTATATGAGGTTATGAAAAGTGTTGTGGAGTGGCTTTCTTTTGCAGATGTTGAATGTAGAAGCACAATGGGAGAGAGGTAGGGGGTGGGGCATGAGGGCCTGGTTTTATGGCTCTTCATTCTGCAACATAAAACAACTGGTAAGGTGGGTTATATTGTGTATTTGTGAACTGAGTGGTAGGTTTCTTTGTTGCTTGGAGACTGTGAGGTAGAAATGGGTGAGGATTTGCGTTATTTGAGCTGGCATTACATGCATAGTGGATGTCTGCTGGTATACTGTGATGGATAGGAGTTTGGGAATGTTTCGGATGTTTTTTAGAGAAAGGTTGTATGAGTGTGTAGGTTTGTTTTGGTGGGTGGTATTATTTGATATTGGTACAGTGACCTAAAATGTAGGATTGAATGTGAAGGATTAGGGCGGTAATGATGTTGAAGCAGAAGAGGGTACGGTTGGGTGTTAAAGGAGAGTCTCGGGAGTGAGATAGTGAATAAACAGGGGTTAGGAGGTTTAGTTGTAGGGGAGAAGGGGGAAGAAGTAGGCTTACTTGTAGAGATGAGTGTTGAAAGAGTGCTATCATGGGCTTCAGAGGAGTTTTGAGTAGGGGAAGGTACAGCAAACGGTTGAGTAAAGGGTAGTGAGGTTCAGCATGATCAATATTTGTAATTGGCATAGGGTAGTAGAAGGATTTATTTAGAAATGGTAGAGGATATTTTAGATTGAGAGGAGTATGATTATGCGCTGGTGGCATAGTGGGGGTATATGTTTTGGATTGAGGTTTAATACAAAGTTGTGGATTGTGTAGGATTGAAGGGCCCTTTGTGTAGATTTAGGGGTTAAAGGTATGTAGGAATGTTTTACAGAGGTAAAAGTGGTAGGTGGGTATGAGTTGGTTTGAGTGATCTTTTTACCCTGTGTCCCAGAATAAAGTATATTTGTTGTTCAATGGAAAACTCACGGTAGCACTAACCCGGCAATCCCGATCCAGCAGGAGCAATGCTTATATACATACTTTCCTGAACCCACTGACGGCCATGCAAAGAATATCTATGCTGGTTGGTAGGAAACTGCGGGAAAGGGGATTAGGTCAATAAAGAAAAATAAACATTGAATAGCTTCACCTTGGCTGTTCTTACTGCAAGATTCAATCAGCACTGCAGAGGCACTGATCTCTACAACAAGAAAGCATTCTTTTAGTACTTGCTCAATGATCTCACAGTTCACTATTTTTACAAACACATCTGATACACCTTGTGACATGAAGTGTAGCATACATCCCCACAGCACAGGTGAGACCCCAGTCCTGAAAGGGGTGCCCTCAGCATGTTTTATGTTATGTGAATTTGTAAAGCGCACTATCATCCGCGAGGGTATCCTGGCGCTGAGCCGGCGTGCACCTACCCTGCCTACGGTAGGTTGGTAACTGAAAAGCCAGGTCTTTAGCTTCTTGCGGATTTCAAGAAGAGAGGAAGACGCTCTGATGTGTCGTTGTAGGCTGTTCCACGCTTTAGCAGCAATGTAAGACAACAGGCGGTCTCTTGATCTGGTCTGTATATGTGTGCGAGTAGGAGTCCTGCTGAGCGGATGTGTCTGGGTGGTTGGTGGAAGAACATGAAACTGTTCAGGCAGGTGGAACCTAAGTTGTGTAGTGTGTACTCTGTGTGTCAATGTGTCTACAATTCAGCTGCTGTGTGCAGCATGCTGTCTGAGTGCTCCATGCTGATCCAGGCCTAGGAAGGATCAAATAAATAATGTGTTAATTCATCCTTCAGGCAGAGCCTTGGTGTGCAGTTAGAGGAGGCCCCTTTGGCATTGCTGTCAAACTCTCACCACGGGCGATTGTGTTGCAGGTCAGGATTCAGGAACACTGCGGAGCTGCTTGAAAAGGCCCTGATTCTGGGACAGCAACAACTCAGGATTGAGGTGCATTGGAAAAGTTGACTGGAATGATCCTGGCTCTAGATCAGCAAATGGATGGTGCTGCAGGTCAGGGTTGAGTCAAGTTTGTTGAGCTTCTTGTGACATGCACTACTGCAAAAGAAGGAAGCCATGTTGGGCCAGCTGGGACCACATATTCCAGTCCTGAACCTTTTATTCAACATCTTTCACCTGGGATCTGTAGCCGTGATCCACTTGGATGGTGCTTTAAAACAATGATCAGTAATAGATTGCCTCTACTGTCAGTGCTCCCAAGACTACAGATCAGACTCGAGGCCCATTGGCAGAGCAGCTTGAGAGGGCCACAGACTATTCATACTTTGTAGGACTGCGGGTCAGACTCGAGGCCCATTGGCAGAGCGGCTTGAGAGGGCCACAGACTATTCATACTTTGTAAGACTGCGGGTGAGACTCAAGGCCCATTGGCAGAGCGGCTTGAGAGGGCCACAGACTATTCATACTTTGTAGGACTGCGGGTGAGACTCCAGGCCCATTGGCAGAGCGGCTTGTGAGGGCAACAGACTATTCATACTTTGTAGGACTGCGGGTCAGACTTGAGGCCCATTGGCAGAGCGGCTTGTGAGGGCAACAGACTATTCATACTTTGTAGGACTGCGGGTCAGACTTGAGGCCCATTGGCAGAGCGGCTTGTGAGGGCCACAGACTATTCATACTTTGTAGGACTGCTGGTGAGACTCGAGGCCCATTGGCAGAGCGGCTTGTGAGGACCACAGACTATTCATACTTTGTAGGACTGCGGGTCAGACTCAAGGCCCATTGGCAGAGCGGCTTGTGAGGGCCACAGACTATTCATACTTTGTAGGACTGCGGGTCAGACTCGAGGCCCATTGGCAGAGCGGCTTATGAGGGCCACAGACTATTCATACTTTGTAGGACTGCGGGTGAGACTCGACGCCCATTGGCAGAGCGGCTTGTGAGGGCCACAGACTATTCATACTTTGTAGGACTGCGGGTCAGACTCGAGGCCCATTGGCAGAGCGGCTTATGAGGGCCACAGACTATTCATACTTTGTAGGACTGCGGGTGAGACTCGACGCCCATTGGCAGAGCGGCTTGTGAGGGCCACAGACTATTCATACTTTGTAGGACTGCGGGTCAGACTCGAGGCCCATTGGCAGAGCGGCTTATGAGGGCCACAGACTATTCATACTTTGTAGGACTGCGGGTGAGACTCCAGGCCCATTGACAGAGCAGCTTTGCAGACAAGCCCCTTTAGATGTGTGGAATCAGGAGCAGGTATGTGAAAGCAGAGTACACATATTCATTAAAGGCATGTGCACCTCTCAATGTTGCCAGAAATGCATGTTACCAGTCTATTCATCTTGAGGCGTGTACCAGGAATCAAGGAGATGTATCTCCTGACTGAGGGACAAGAAATGTAACTTCCTATGATGACAAGAACGACAAAAGTCAGTTTATGTAAATTTCAATGACATCAATGTTATATTAATGATCAAATCTGAAATAAGAAAAATCCTACCTATTATCGGACACATAAGGTTTGCATCCTGTTCTGGAAAGTTTAATCCTCACAGAGCCGACTACAACTATGGAACTTGTTATCTCAGAGTGGGAGATAGAGAGCAGAACCTCACAGGACACAGCTGGGGCGAAGAAAGCTTGCAGCCATTCTGAAGGGACCAGTAGTAATCACTCCTACTAAGGACAGTGTTGGGACATTTACAGCTGGGTGTGGAATGAATGGCAAAGATGAAGGAGGGGTGACTGGTCATGGTGCAAAAGGCTCATATGGTGGGCAATTGATACGAAAGTGAACCCCCCACCACTGCTCTCCCATGCCAATCGCTAGCACAGTTGTGCCATGCTTGTAGACTTCTGCTCTGTAATAAGTCTGATGGATTGGCACAGTTTCTTCTACTTCCACTTTTTGTGGTACAAGGCGTGCAGCACTACATTCTATCTTGTACTTGTTTTAAAAGGGAAATGGCGCTGCTGCTGCATGTCCTGTACCACTATAATATGAAGAATGCTGAAACAGCAATTGCTTGTGGTGCAAGGAAGGCTTGCACAACTACATTCTTATGTGTCAAAGTCTTCCCACCAAAAAGTGTCTTTGAAAGAAGAGGCCAAATAAGAGGACTTAATTTTCAATCATCCATCTGCACAGGAAGTGACAACACTGCATTTTCCATCATCCATCTGCACTGGAAGTGACATCACTGGTTTCCCCGCCTGATCTCCTCCCTAGTCCTACTTAATGGCAGCCACAGCACAGACATGCAGCAGGTTTGCCGCTAGCATGCCAAAGGCAGGCCAGAGGCAAACCTGTCTACACCAGTCCATGCCTGTCCCGTGCCCACTGTCAGGAACCCTGGTCCTCCCCCCTACCAGCTGCTATCCTGCCTCCTGCAAGTTCTCATGCACTCTCTTATACCCTACACCCACCCCTTCCACATCAAGAGCATCCTACCCACTTACACTCACACAAACCAGCCACTAGCTTACACTCAAAAAGAGCAACCACCACCCATGCAACAAGCCACACTTGCATGCGTGCTCAATACCCACTCACTCAAAGATGTCACAGAGATCTAGGACCTACTGCACGACCATGCTCCAGATCTGTACTTTCTCATGCAAACAATACTAAACCCAACTTTTGCACCGGACCAAGCTTCAGCCTTTCCCACTGGCTACATGTTTGCCAGGTAAGTTACAAACCCGGAGGCAGATTTGCCATCATATTCAAAGACACCATCAGCTACTTCACCTACACAGATACCAGCACTAGCTACATGGAACACCTCATGTTCAAGGTACGCATCAAAGCCAACTTCTCCCTGGGCAGAACCCTTGTATACAGACCACCAGGACCCCGCACCAATTTCACCAGCAACATCACAGACTTATTTGTACCCCTCATCATTAAGGACAGCACCTTCATCCTCCTCGGACACTCCAACTTTCACCTGGAAGACCGCACCTACACAAACTCTGCAGCCCTCCTAGAAAGCCTTGGCCAAACTGAGAACATTACTGAACCCACCTACTCAGCCGGACACCTATTGGACCCGATCTTCTCCTCAATCAGTAACATCAGTCGGCATACAGCAACTATGACTTGGACAGACCATGCGCTCATCAGTACAGCATACCCATCTCGCATCACCAAAGACCTAACTCCACTGGAGCCAGCTATTGCACCTGGAAAAGCATCACAGAAAAGGACTCTGCTTCGTCCTCTTAGAGCACAGGCCTGATCACACCGGTAAATTGCTGAAAGCTATCAAGACCTTCAACAGCTGGATCACCACATGCACCCTGCCTCCCCTCAAGCAAAACCCAACAGTAGGAGCCCAGCCACAGGCCAGCTGGTGCACAGAGGGACTCACGCTGACAAAACCCCATTGCAAGCAACTGGAGTGCAAATGGAGAACACATCAAGACACCATGGGTAAAGACATCTTCAAATCTGCCCAAAGATGCTACCGCCAGCAGTAAAAGAACACCAAGCAAACAGCTCTTGCAGACAGCATCAACACTGGCACAAACAGCAGCAAGGAAATTTTCGCCATCATCAAAGATTTCACTGCGCCTCCTGCCGCCTCCAGCAACATTACCCCGTAGCAAGACCTTTGCAATGAACTCTCTAAATTCTGTAACCAAATCACCTCCATATACAGCAAACCTCAGCCGGACCCCATCATCTTCACAACTCAACTTCCCATCATGGCCAAAGAATGAACCCTGACCTCGTGGCCCACTGTTGCCACCATTGAAACCAATGCTACCATGATGACATTCACTTGGGGTCCCCATCTGACTTTGGCCCCCACCTCACCTTCACTAAAGCACTCCTACCGATCAACCAATCACAAGCACTTATCCTCAATTCCTCCATAGACTCAACCACATTCATGGACACCTGGCAACAAACCATATTCATCGAAACCATCCACTGACCCAGCCACACTCTCTCACTACAAACTCATCTCCCTCCTACCATATGCAGCCAAGACCTTAGAGAAACTAGTCAACCGCGGGCTTATCGACCATCTAAGCATCCACCAGCGCCTTGACACCAAGTGGTCCAGATTCAAGCCCACCCAGCTCCTTGACACCAAGTGGTCCAGATTCAAGCCCACCCATAATACAGAAATATCAGCTGACAGCCGCACGATCCTTGAAAGATCATGGACCTGCCAACATCTATCCACTAGACCTTCTGTTTTTTAATGAATAGAACACAAGCTGTCAGCCTGGTACCTTACTCCTCGAAAGCCCTCAAACTCATTTGCGGAGTGCCTCAAGGTTCATCACTCAGCCCCACCCCCTTTAATACATACATGATCCCACTGGCCAACATCTAATGCGCACAGGACATCAACATCGTCTCCTACATAGACGACACGCAACTCATACTTTCCCTCTCCAAGACCACAAACTCAAAAAACAAGTTTGCTACCTGCATGACCTAAGTCGCTAACTGCACGAAACCCAACTGCTTCAAGCTAAACATGACAACACAGAAGTGCTGATTTTCAACAAGAACACTTCACCTTGGGACTCCAACTGGTGGCCAGTCAAACTAGGATCCACACCCAGCACCCACGCCGGAACCTCAGGATCATCATCAACAGCAAACTGGTCATGACCGCACAAGTCAAATCTGTGACTGCATGCTGCTTCCACGCCCAGAAGATGCGGAGGAAGATCTTCAAATGGCTCCCAAGCAACACCACAAAAAAAACATCTCTCTCACCCTAGTTACTAGCAAGTTGGACTACGGGAACACCCTATACGCCTGTGATCACCAAGCAACTCACCAGAAGACAACAATCCAACCACAACTCGGCAGCCAGACTACCTCTAAACCTTCGACACAAAACTCACATCATACAACATCTCATGAAGTTGCACTGGCTCCAGATATCCAAGGCGCTCATTTCAAACTCCTCACACACACATATATGGCCCTACACAACTTAGGCCCCACTTACCTGAACAGTCAAATCTCTTTCCACCAACCAACCAGACACATCTGGTCCGCAGGACTCCTACTCGCACACACTGCATGCATCTACCGATCAGAGGGGAGGGAGGGGTGTGTGTGTGTGTGGGTGTGTGTGTGTGTGTAGGTGTGTGTGTGCTTGCAGTGTTGTAGCCTTTCCTGTACACAATAATGTGGCAAAAGGGATTTTTTTTTCTCTCAAAACTGGCTTTTCCATATTAATAAGCGTCAAATAAATAAAACTGAATTAAAACTACTCCCAGAATGCATTCGGTTGTTAAACACAAGCCTGTGGTTGGCTAACGGTGGCCTCCTTTACCATGGAGTCACCTGATCAACCCGGAAGCACTGCTGCTCGCCCCGCGCCTGCGCGTGCCTCTCTTGCACGTGTTGTGGCGCGCGGCCCTTTCCCTCGGCCTTTCCTTTGCTGCTGGGCTTTGTATTTGGAAATCCCAAGGTAGACAGGGCGGTGCGCCGGCTGCGGTGGCCAGAGGCAGCATGGATTAACAGGTTTGCTCCCAGAGGTAAGTGCACATTTTATTAGCGCTAGGAAAGGTTTGGACCACACCTTCGGGAGTTCTAGCAACCCGTGAACCGTGAGACACAAAATCAATAAGACTTCTCCAGTTCTCCCATTCGAGATTCCCCGGAGGGTATCTGATTTCTTTCAGGATGAAATGCGGCTTACCAAGCGCGCATCTGCTGTGCAAGTGAAACATACACAGATGTGGCTCCCAGCACAGCCATTGACTGCAGTTGAAGCCGCCATTAAAAAAAAAAAAAAAATTATTTCAGGTTTCTAATTTGATATTTTTCCTCTAATTTAGGGCCCCTCTTTTGTGTATAGATGAGCGGCCTCTGGAAATTTGCAGGTTGTGTCCCACAAAGGCCTTGCTGTTGCTGCTGTGAGCTTACGCTGAGGATACAAACTTTAGAAAGATCACCGGGCAGCCCGCTCAAGACACCCTTCTTGGACGCAGATCTTGCAGCGGCGTGGAACTGATGAATACCTTGAAAAAATCTGAAACCTCGGAATTGTACTTTTTTGTTCAAACAGTAGCCTATGGTCCAGAGCTCTTGAACATTATGAACTCTGACCTCCCTCCATTCCCACTCCTGAAGTTCTGTTACAGATGCATGATGAATTTCCATGCCAAAGGCAATGAAGGCAAATCACCAACCGAGAATGACGTGTGTGAATGTGCAGTAAATTCCTTAGGATGGTTGCCAGAACATTACTCCATGCTCTGATGGCGAGTAGCGGGCTGATCTGCAGAACCCTAAGGTAATCAGAGTCCTTCTAGCCGGGAGGATGAGGAGTTGCCCTGAACATGTGCCTACCTGGAATGGAGATGAAAGGAGGCCCTCAGTGCAAACAGGAGCAACCTTCTAACCTACCTGCCCGACCAGAGACGCTGGAAACTGCCCACAGCGTGGGACTACATCGCAGTGGAGAGGGCTGACTGGACTGCAAGAACCAAGTGGAGGTGAACATTCTTGACCAGTGGCTCTCCTTGGGGACGGGTTGCATAGTACCCAACTGTTGGAAAGGCGTTCGCCGGAGGGGGGTTCGATACACGTCTTGCCCACCCCTTTGACCCACCTCTCCCAAGTAAGCCGAACCAGGCGCGCACACCCTGAGATGCACTACGAACAGAGTGACACCACACGTATTCTTTGTAGGACGATAGGTTCTTTTATCGATGATTTCAAGGGATCTTTATGATCCAAAAGGCAAGTAGTACAGCAGTGGCACAACGTACCACAAATCAGTCGTGGGGAATGGGGGTAGCGGGACAGTCTTTCAAGATAGTGTCTCTGCGAAATACCCTGCGGAAGCTCACAATCCTCGAGCTGGAGGGTGTCGTGTCTCTGGGCGATCTCTTACCGAGTCGTCCTCAAGGGGAGCGCCGCGAGTCTCTCAGCAGGCACAGGTGGTCGGAGTTCGGGAGCCGCGATTCCGTCGGCGGGGCTCAGATGGTTCAATAGCTGGGGGCCGCGAGTCACTCAGCAGGCCTAGGTGGTTCAGTGTTCGGGAGCCGCGACCTCGTCCGCAGGGCTCAGCTGGTTCAATAGCAAGAGGCCGCGAGTCACTCAGCAGGCCCAGGTGACTTCAGCGATCAGGAGCCGCGACAGCGTCAGCAGGCTCAGATGGTTCCAGGTCTTCTCTGTCCTTGTTTCTCCGGCACCCCTTGTTATACTCCGCTGGTTCTTTGAAGTCCGGAGTGCTCGCAGAGGGGGGACTGGGGTGACGGAGGGGGTTCGGCGGGATTTCCTGCCGCTCACTTCTTTGGTCTTTTCAGGTGGGTCTGGGAGGGACCCCAGACGCTCGGTAGGGGAGGCGCCTTCTCCCCAGGGGCCTGGTGGCCGATTGAGTCCTCCCGGGGAAGGCGACCCGAGGTGTGACTGGGCTGGCGCCTCTGGGTCTGGCTCGAGGGTTCCCGCTCCCTCGGTTGGGCATGCGTGGTAGGGTGTTGAGTCTGTCAGGCCTCTGGCCGGCCCGCGGATCGGGGGTGGCTGGGGCGGCCGGAGTCGGAGATGTCGTGTCTTGAGGGTGGTTGCAGGTTGGCTGGATGATGGAGAGGGCAACGCCGTGAGGCCGGTCTCACACGCGTCCCCCCCCAGCTGAAAGGCATGGAGAACTACCCATCCACTGGGGGGTTCTCCTCGCCGAAGCGGAAGACCCGGGACAGGCCGTCGGCGTTGGCATGATCCGTCCCGGGGCGATGTTCGACAGTGAAATCCATCCCTTGGAGAGAGATGGACCATCGTAGTAGCTTGGGGTTCTCCCCCCTCATCCGCATTAGCCACTGCAAGGGCCGGTGGTCCGTCTGTACTCGAAAATGGGTTCCGAACAAGTAGGGCCGCAGTTTCTTGAGGGCCCAGACTACGGCAAAGGTCTCTCGCTCTATAGTACTCCAACGCTGCTCTCTCGGCAGCAGCCTTCGGCTGATGAAGGCTATGGGCTGATCAATGCCCTTGTCGTCGAACTGCGAGAGCACGGCCCCGATGCCGTGTTCGGATGCGTCGGTCTGGACCACAAACTCTTGGGAGTAGTCGGGGGGCCTTGAGTACGGGAGCGGTGCACATGGCGGTTTTCAAGGCGTCGAACGCCTGCTGGCACGGGGTGGTCCACTGCACCTTCTGCGGAAGCTTTTTGGAGGTCAACTCGGTGAGGGGCCCTGCGATACTACCATAATTTTTAATGAACCTCCGGTAGTACCCCGTAAGGCCCAGGAAGGCCCGAACCTCTGTCTGCGTGGTGGGGGGCTCCCAGGACTTGATGGCGTCGATCTTCGGCTGGAGAGGGGCGACCTGGCCGCTGCCCACCTGATGCCCCAGGTAGACCACGGAGCCTTGCCCGAGCTGGCATTTGCTGGCCTTCACGGTTAGTCCGGCTTGGCGCAGGGCCATTAGTACTTGTCGGAGGTGCTGGAGATGCTCGTGCCATTGAGAGCTGAATACAGCGATGTCGTCAAGGTACGCTGCGCTGAACTCCTCGAGTCCGGCCAGGACCTTGTTCACCAACCGCTGGAACGTGGCTGGGGCGTTTCTCATCCCGAACGGCATGACCCTGAAGCGGTAGTGGCCATCTGGCGTGGAGAAGGCAGAGCGCTCTTTCGCTCCTTCCGTGAGAGCAATCTGCCAGTATCCGCAGGTCAGGTCGAAAGTGCTGAGGAACCGGGCGGCCCCCAGGCGGTCGATGAGCTCGTCGGCTCGGGGAATAGGGTGAGCGTCTGCGCGGGTGACTGCATTGAGCCCCCGATAGTCCACACAGAATCTTAGTTCGGGGGCGACCCCTGGGGAAGCCGCCTTCGGGACCAGAACCACCGGGCTGGCCCAGGGGCTGTCGGAGGGTTCGATTACTCCCAGGGTGAGCATCTTCTGTACCTCGGTCTTGATGCAGGTGCGGACCCGGTCAGGCACCCGGTAGGCTCGGTGTCTCACAGGCGGGCTGTCGCCGGGGTCCACGTCGTGGACACACCAGTTGGTAACCCTTGGAATGAGAGAGAAGAGGTCTGCGAATTGTCTGAGCAGCTGGCGGCAGTCGTCGGCCTGCTGGAGAGTGAGGGTGGTCGACAGTTTCACGCCCTCCACGGAACCGTCCAGTTCTTTCGTGCACAGGAGATCGGGCAGGGGTTCGGTGTCTTCTTCTGCCCCATCATCGGTGGCCAGTAGCAAACTTAATTCCGTCCTTACAAAGTGGGGCTTGAGACGGTTCACGTGGAGGACCCGGAGGGGGTTCCGTGGGGACTGCACGTCGACCAGATACGTGACCTGGCTCTTCCGCTCGACCACCTTGAAGGGACCAGTCCATTTGTCTTGTAGGGCGCAGGGTTTCACCGGAGCCATGACCCAAACCTGCTGGCCCGGCTGGAACTCGACCAGGGTTGCGTTCTGGTCATACCAGCGCTTCATTTCTTCTTGGCTGGCCTCGAGGTTAGCCTCTGCAAGTTCTCTAAACTTCCTCGTCTGGTTGCGGAGCGCCAGGATGTAGCGGAACACATCAGGGGGTGTCCCCCGGGGGCTTGTCTCCCAGCCCTCTTTGACCAGGCTCAGGGGCCCTCGGACGGGATGTCCGTACAGCAGTTCGAAGGGGCTGAACCCCAGAGACTTTTGGGGGACTTCTCGGTATGCGAACACACCCGCCTGCATCATCCGGCAGTCCTCAAAAAGATCTCCGAAAAAGAGACCCTTCGGGGGACCCGTAGGGAATTGCAGCGCCGGCCCTACGAGGAGCAAACGCCCGATGATGAAGCATGACACCTCTTGAAAAAGGGTGTGTGAGGGCATCAGAGGACAAATAAGTGGTCTTCCATTGCATGTGTGGGCCCTCTTCACCTAGGAAGTCTTCTTTTTCCTCTCCTCTGTTTTTTCACTTTCTTTTCTTTATGCACGGGTGACTTTTTGCACCCTCACGCATGGGTGACTTTTTGCACCCTGCTCTAGGAACAGTGTCCCCTTGTTGGTTTAGATATAGGTATGAGGAGCATGGACACTGGACCTTAACCAGCTCCTGGGTCCCCCCTCTTTTTGTTGATATAAGTAAAGCACGGTGGTTCAGCCGAGGGACCTTACTTTTGTTATTTTCTTTCTTTCTCTCTTTTTCTACAGACACACGAGGCATGTATGTTGATGTTGGGACTGTCTTTGGACTCCGCCTCGGCTAACTTACCGTGGCGACATGTGTTTGACTCAGAGGGTCCCCTTTACTAGCATACTTCCACTTTATTAGCCAATGCGCAGGTATTGGGGACTAGTTCTCTCACGGAACGCACATGCTCATTGCGCTCCTACCTCTGCGCATGCGCACTATGGTTGAACTTTTGAAGTTATCCCGGAAATAGTATACGCCCCTCTCCTGACCCCAGTGCGTTTTTAGCATCGCGTTCTGCCATCAGTCACTCACTACGGGCAGACGCGTGGACGGGGTAGGTTTAGAGGAGGCAGCACCCGGGCGTTATTGTAAGTAGCTTGTGAAGGGACTTCTACATTGCGTGCGGCTGCTCTAACTGCACGCCGTGCCTGCACATTCTTTTTGACTCCTTTTCATTATGTTTACAGCCCGGTAACGTGCGGGCGTCCATTGCTCCTGCCAGTGGAGGTTTCCCATTGATGGTACTAGGTAAGCACTCCCCACCGAACTAGTATACGCTTTTATTACATCATTAGCTTCCTGGAATTTTTTAGGCATAGCGCCTACAGTGGAAGTATGTAGGATATTTGCGATAATTAGTAGATCCAGCTTACTTTTGTCTCTCTATTTTGACACCGCTCTGGGCTAGGGCTCCACTGAGAACTAATGAATTGATTGATCTGCATGTCTCGTGTGCCTTTCTTTTATCTTTCGTATGTAATTGATGTGCACACAGCAGTGGCACATGATGAGACATCAAGTTGTTACTGATGCTCATACTTGTGGTTTATTTTGTTTTTCTTTTCCTAGGTAGCGATCAGGAGCAGTTTCCATCATGCAGCTGTAGCCGCACTTTGGGTATACAGGTTACTGCCCTGCCCTGACTGTTTTAGAGGGTATTTTAATCCAATCTGTTTCACGTGCACTTCATATTTTACCACTCTGGTCCTGAAGAAGCGCCAACGACCTCTATGGCGACACAGGCGCGAAACATGTTGACCGATGACTCTTGACCCCCGGGCATAAAGTGCCTCTAGGGCAAGATTTTATTTAGCAGTTTTGTCTGCTAAGGGTATACAATTTAAATTTTCGCTGCCTATTTACCCTTTATTAACTCTTTTTTCACTTGGCACGCACTCTCTACCCTCATTTGACCCACACCCCACACACCCGCCTGCATCATCCGGCAGTCCTCAAAAAGATCTCCGAAAAAGAGACCCTTCGGGGGACCCGTAGGGAATTGCAGCGCCGGCCCTACGAGGAGCAAACGCCCGATGATGAAGCATGACACCTCTTGAAAAAGGGTGTGTGAGGGCATCAGAGGACAAATAAGTGGTCTTCCATTGCATGTGTGGGCCCTCTTCACCTAGGAAGTCTTCTTTTTCCTCTCCTCTGTTTTTTCACTTTCTTTTCTTTATGCACGGGTGACTTTTTGCACCCTCACGCATGGGTGACTTTTTGCACCCTGCTCTAGGAACAGTGTCCCCTTGTTGGTTTAGATATAGGTATGAGGAGCATGGACACTGGACCTTAACCAGCTCCTGGGTCCCCCCTCTTTTTGTTGATATAAGTAAAGCACGGCGGTTCAGCCGAGGGACCTTACTTTTGTTATTTTCTTTCTTTCTCTCTTTTTCTACAGACACACGAGGCATGTATGTTGATGTTGGGACTGTCTTTGGACTCCGCCTCGGCTAACTTACCGTGGCGACATGTGTTTGACTCAGAGGGTCCCCTTTACTAGCATACTTCCACTTTATTAGCCAATGCGCAGGTATTGGGGACTAGTTCTCTCACGGAACGCACATGCTCATTGCGCTCCTACCTCTGCGCATGCGCACTATGGTTGAACTTTTGAAGTTATCCCGGAAATAGTATACGCCCCTCTCCTGACCCCAGTGCGTTTTTAGCATCGCGTTCTGCCATCAGTCACTCACTACGGGCAGACGCGTGGACGGGGTAGGTTTAGAGGAGGCAGCACCCGGGCGTTATTGTAAGTAGCTTGTGAAGGGACTTCTACATTGCGTGCGGCTGCTCTAACTGCACGCCGTGCCTGCACATTCTTTTTGACTCCTTTTCATTATGTTTACAGCCCGGTAACGTGCGGGCGTCCATTGCTCCTGCCAGTGGAGGTTTCCCATTGATGGTACTAGGTAAGCACTCCCCACCGAACTAGTATACGCTTTTATTACATCATTAGCTTCCTGGAATTTTTTAGGCATAGCGCCTACAGTGGAAGTATGTAGGATATTTGCGATAATTAGTAGATCCAGCTTACTTTTGTCTCTCTATTTTGACACCGCTCTGGGCTAGGGCTCCACTGAGAACTAATGAATTGATTGATCTGCATGTCTCGTGTGCCTTTCTTTTATCTTTCGTATGTAATTGATGTGCACACAGCAGTGGCACATGATGAGACATCAAGTTGTTACTGATGCTCATACTTGTGGTTTATTTTGTTTTTCTTTTCCTAGGTAGCGATCAGGAGCAGTTTCCATCATGCAGCTGTAGCCGCACTTTGGGTATACAGGTTACTGCCCTGCCCTGACTGTTTTAGAGGGTATTTTAATCCAATCTGTTTCACGTGCACTTCATATTTTACCACTCTGGTCCTGAAGAAGCGCCAACGACCTCTATGGCGACACAGGCGCGAAACATGTTGACCGATGACTCTTGACCCCCGGGCATAAAGTGCCTCTAGGGCAAGATTTTATTTAGCAGTTTTGTCTGCTAAGGGTATACAATTTAAATTTTCGCTGCCTATTTACCCTTTATTAACTCTTTTTTCACTTGGCACGCACTCTCTACCCTCATTTGACCCACACCCCACACACCCGCCTGCATCATCCGGCAGTCCTCAAAAAGATCTCCGAAAAAGAGACCCTTCGGGGGACCCGTAGGGAATTGCAGCGCCGGCCCTACGAGGAGCAAACGCCCGATGATGAAGCATGACACCTCTTGAAAAAGGGTGTGTGAGGGCATCAGAGGACAAATAAGTGGTCTTCCATTGCATGTGTGGGCCCTCTTCACCTAGGAAGTCTTCTTTTTCCTCTCCTCTGTTTTTTCACTTTCTTTTCTTTATGCACGGGTGACTTTTTGCACCCTCACGCATGGGTGACTTTTTGCACCCTGCTCTAGGAACAGTGTCCCCTTGTTGGTTTAGATAAGGGTGTTGAGTCTGTCAGGCCTCTGGCCGGCCCGCGGATCGGGGGTGGCTGGGGCGGCCGGAGTCGGAGATGTCGTGTCTTGAGGGTGGTTGCAGGTTGGCTGGATGATGGAGAGGGCAACGCCGTGAGGCCGGTCTCACACGCGTCCCCCCCCAGCTGAAAGGCATGGAGAACTACCCATCCACTGGGGGGTTCTCCTCGCCGAAGCGGAAGACCCGGGACAGGCCGTCGGCGTTGGCATGATCCGTCCCGGGGCGATGTTCGACAGTGAAATCCATCCCTTGGAGAGAGATGGACCATCGTAGTAGCTTGGGGTTCTCCCCCCTCATCCGCATTAGCCACTGCAAGGGCCGGTGGTCCGTCTGTACTCGAAAATGGGTTCCGAACAAGTAGGGCCGCAGTTTCTTGAGGGCCCAGACTACGGCAAAGGTCTCTCGCTCTATAGTACTCCAACGCTGCTCTCTCGGCAGCAGCCTTCGGCTGATGAAGGCTATGGGCTGATCAATGCCCTTGTCGTCGAACTGCGAGAGCACGGCCCCGATGCCGTGTTCGGATGCGTCGGTCTGGACCACAAACTCTTGGGAGTAGTCGGGGGGCCTTGAGTACGGGAGCGGTGCACATGGCGGTTTTCAAGGCGTCGAACGCCTGCTGGCACGGGGTGGTCCACTGCACCTTCTGCGGAAGCTTTTTGGAGGTCAACTCGGTGAGGGGCCCTGCGATACTACCATAATTTTTAATGAACCTCCGGTAGTACCCCGTAAGGCCCAGGAAGGCCCGAACCTCTGTCTGCGTGGTGGGGGGCTCCCAGGACTTGATGGCGTCGATCTTCGGCTGGAGAGGGGCGACCTGGCCGCTGCCCACCTGATGCCCCAGGTAGACCACGGAGCCTTGCCCGAGCTGGCATTTGCTGGCCTTCACGGTTAGTCCGGCTTGGCGCAGGGCCATTAGTACTTGTCGGAGGTGCTGGAGATGCTCGTGCCATTGAGAGCTGAATACAGCGATGTCGTCAAGGTACGCTGCGCTGAACTCCTCGAGTCCGGCCAGGACCTTGTTCACCAACCGCTGGAACGTGGCTGGGGCGTTTCTCATCCCGAACGGCATGACCCTGAAGCGGTAGTGGCCATCTGGCGTGGAGAAGGCAGAGCGCTCTTTCGCTCCTTCCGTGAGAGCAATCTGCCAGTATCCGCAGGTCAGGTCGAAAGTGCTGAGGAACCGGGCGGCCCCCAGGCGGTCGATGAGCTCGTCGGCTCGGGGAATAGGGTGAGCGTCTGCGCGGGTGACTGCATTGAGCCCCCGATAGTCCACACAGAATCTTAGTTCGGGGGCGACCCCTGGGGAAGCCGCCTTCGGGACCAGAACCACCGGGCTGGCCCAGGGGCTGTCGGAGGGTTCGATTACTCCCAGGGTGAGCATCTTCTGTACCTCGGTCTTGATGCAGGTGCGGACCCGGTCAGGCACCCGGTAGGCTCGGTGTCTCACAGGCGGGCTGTCGCCGGGGTCCACGTCGTGGACACACCAGTTGGTAACCCTTGGAATGAGAGAGAAGAGGTCTGCGAATTGTCTGAGCAGCTGGCGGCAGTCGTCGGCCTGCTGGAGAGTGAGGGTGGTCGACAGTTTCACGCCCTCCACGGAACCGTCCAGTTCTTTCGTGCACAGGAGATCGGGCAGGGGTTCGGTGTCTTCTTCTGCCCCATCATCGGTGGCCAGTAGCAAACTTAATTCCGTCCTTACAAAGTGGGGCTTGAGACGGTTCACGTGGAGGACCCGGAGGGGGTTCCGTGGGGACTGCACGTCGACCAGATACGTGACCTGGCTCTTCCGCTCGACCACCTTGAAGGGACCAGTCCATTTGTCTTGTAGGGCGCAGGGTTTCACCGGAGCCATGACCCAAACCTGCTGGCCCGGCTGGAACTCGACCAGGGTTGCGTTCTGGTCATACCAGCGCTTCATTTCTTCTTGGCTGGCCTCGAGGTTAGCCTCTGCAAGTTCTCTAAACTTCCTCGTCTGGTTGCGGAGCGCCAGGATGTAGCGGAACACATCAGGGGGTGTCCCCCGGGGGCTTGTCTCCCAGCCCTCTTTGACCAGGCTCAGGGGCCCTCGGACGGGATGTCCGTACAGCAGTTCGAAGGGGCTGAACCCCAGAGACTTTTGGGGGACTTCTCGGTATGCGAACAGGAGGCAAGGGAGGAGGACGTCCCATTTCCGGCGCAGGGGCTCTTCGAGGCCCAGGATCATTCCCTTCAGGGTTCGGTTGAAGCGTTCCACTAGGCCGTTGCCCTGGGGGTGGTAGGGGGTCGTGAACTTATACGTGACTCCGCACTGCTGCCACAGGGACTTCATGTAGCGGGATATAAAGTTAGTGCCGCGATCACTCACAACCTCGCGGGAAAATCCGACACGGGAGAAGATCCCCATGAGAGCCCGGCCCACCACGGGAGCCGTCACGGTGCGGAGGGGGATGGCCTCGGGGTAGCGGGTGGCATGGTCCACCAGGACAAGGATGAATCTGTGGCCCTGGGCGGTCTTCGGATCCAGGGGTCCCACGATGTCGATGCCGACCCGCTCGAACGGGGTACTCACAACGGGGAACGGTTGTAAGGGAGCTTTGCGTTTTCCGCCACTCTTCCCACTGCCCTGGCACGTGAGGCAGGACTTGCAGTGTGCTTCTACATTCGCTCGCATCTTGGGCCAATAGAAGTGGGTCACCAATCGCTGGTATGTCTTGTCTTGGCCTAAGTGTCCTGCGAAGGGTACATCATGGGCCAGGCCCAGGAGGAGGCTCCAGAACCGCAGGGGTACCACCAGTACTCGTGCTGCGCCTAGCTCGGCGGACTTTTGCTCGCTGTATAGGAGGCCATTGTCCCAATAGACCCAATGGGTTCTGGTTCGGTCACCGGCGGCCTGGGCTTCGGCTTGTTGTCTAAGTCCCTCGAGGGAGGGGCAGGTGGTCTGTTCCTGGCAGAACTCTTCGCGGGAGGGCCCCCCTTCGCAGCGCCACTGGGCCAACTCGGGCAGTTCTTCGAGTTCCGTCGGGGCCTCTGGGGCGGAAGGTTCCGATCCTTCCCCTGGGTTAGTGTCTCCTTCTCCCTCGGAAGGAGGGTTGTCTGCTTCTGGGAGGGGGTCTCAGCTCTCGGGGATAGTGTTCGGTAAGAGGGCTTCACCGCCCTTGGAGGGAGGCACTCGTGCGGTCATGGAGCGCGTGGTGGCGCAGACCCATTCTGGTAGGCCCATCATCTCCAGGTGGGCTCTTCGTTCTACTTGCCCCCATGGGGAACTCTCCAGGTCGTTACCCAGGAGGCAGTCTACGGGCTGCGAGGTCCGGACCGCTACCTTCAGTTCTCCGGAGACCCCTCCCCACTCGAAGGGCACCAGCGCCATCTGGCAGAGGCTCTCAGAATTGTCGGAGGATACGACCGGACAGAGGGCCCCGGTTAGGATCTGGTCTTCTGAAATTAGGCTGCGGTGGACCGCGGTGACACTCGCCCCGGTGTCGCAAAGGCCCTCGACTCGGTGGCCGTTGATGGTCACCCGCTGTCGGTATTTTTCTGTGTTGGCAGGCAAGGGTGTCCCGGGGACCATTTCTTGATCACCAAGGGAGACCAGGGCCATGGCCGCCGGTTCCCATTCCTCGGAGTCTTCCATCTCTTCCCCCAGAGCCACGGAGGCCATCTGCCGGGCCGTGGGGTTGGTCGTTGTGGTTCGCTGATACTGGGGACACTGTGGGTCATTGGCGTAGTGTCCGGGCTGCTGGCAGCGGAAGCAGGTGATCCTAGCTCGTGGACCTAGTCGTCCTGGGGCTCCGGTGCTTGCTGGGGACTGTGCCGAACCCGCCGCTGGTGGGCTGCTGGGGGGGCTGGTTGAGGACCCCCCGGGGAAGTCTCTGGGTCGGCCGTGGTTCCCTCCGCCCCTCTGGCGGGGGGGACCCTGACTGTGGCGGCCGTAGTCCCCCACGGGGCCCCGGGTGTTCACCCAACGATCAGCCTCAGCGGCCAGCTTCCGAGGGTCGGTGAGTTTACTGTCCAGGAGATGCTGGCGCAGTTCTATAAAGCAATTGGCCGCTAAATGTTCCCAGGCAATCAGATCGAACAGTTCTTCGAAGGTGGAGACCTTGCTGCCCTTGATCCACCCGTCCAAGGCTCGGCTGTAAAAGTTCACGTATTCTACCCACGTGGTGCCCGGTATCTTCTTGCAATCTCGGAACCGTTGTCGGTACATTTCGGGGGTGAGTCCGTACCGGCCCACGAGGGCTTCCTTCATGTGGCTGTAGGAGTTCATGACCGTGGAGGGCAGATCTAGCAGAGTGTCTCTTCCTTCGCTTAAGAACCGGCCCCATAGGCCAGCCCCCCAATCCTTTTGCGGGACTCGGTGAGAGGTCATGGCGACTTCGTAGGCCTTAAACCACTGCTGGATATCATCGTTCTTATAATACTCCTTTACCACATCCTTGGGGATGTGAACTTTGGTTTCCCCGGTGGGAGCGGACGGTGGATTCCCGGGTGGCTGTGACTTTTCGTTTCTAGCCCGCCACTCAATCTCCTTCAGGCCGCGTTCATGTTCTAGCTGGAGTTTCTTTTCGTCGTGCTCCCTTTGGAGTCTCTTCTCTTCGAGTTCCCCTTGTAGCCGTAACTGCTCGACGGCTAACTTCTTCTCTGCCAGTTTTATCTCTCCCTCGATTTTTAGTTTTGCCAGTTCAAGTTCGTGGTTTCGGCTTCTCTCTCGGTCCGCTAGTTCCTCGGGGGGACAGGTTCCCCTCTGGCCCGTTGTTTCTTGCCGGGATGCTTGGTGGTTCATGGGTAGAATCCCCTTCCGTTTGGGTCGGGGGCGCCCCCGTCTCGACCCAGGCTTTCAGTACTTTCTGGAAGTCTTCCTTTGTGCTTAGTCCGGTGGTAGCGATGCCAAGGTCTTTGCAAAACTGTTTTAATTCTCTATGCGTGTAATAGTCCAATTGATCCTCTCGGAACGGTGAGCTTACTTCGGTACCTGCGGCACCGAGGGAGGTTTCTCCTTCCATCTCTGTTTGGTAGTGCGTCAGTCGTTCACTGCACGCTCTCTTTCGGTGTCGGCTCGGATCCCGTCGTCTGCCACCAAATGTTGGAAAGGCGTTCGCCGGAGGGGGGTTCGATACACGTCTTGCCCACCCCTTTGACCCACCTCTCCCAAGTAAGCCGAACCAGGCGCGCACACCCTGAGATGCACTACGAACAGAGTGACACCACACGTATTCTTTGTAGGACGATAGGTTCTTCTATCGATGATTTCAAGGGATCTTTATGATCCAAAAGGCAAGTAGTACAGCAGTGGCACAACGTACCACAAATCAGTCGTGGGGAATGGGGGTAGCGGGACAGTCTTTCAAGATAGTGTCTCTGCGAAATACCCTGCGGAAGCTCACAATCCTCGAGCTGGAGGGTGTCGTGTCTCTGGGCGATCTCTTACCGAGTCGTCCTCAAGGGGAGCGCCGCGAGTCTCTCAGCAGGCACAGGTGGTCGGAGTTCGGGAGCCGCGATTCCGTCGGCGGGGCTCAGATGGTTCAATAGCTGGGGGCCGCGAGTCACTCAGCAGGCCTAGGTGGTTCAGTGTTCGGGAGCCGCGACCTCGTCCGCAGGGCTCAGCTGGTTCAATAGCAAGAGGCCGCGAGTCACTCAGCAGGCCCAGGTGACTTCAGCGTTCAGGAGCCGCGACAGCGTCAGCAGGCTCAGATGGTTCCAGGTCTTCTCTGTCCTTGTTTCTCCGGCACCCCTTGTTATACTCCGCTGGTTCTTTGAAGTCCGGAGTGCTCGCAGAGGGGGGACTGGGGTGACGGAGGGGGTTCGGCGGGATGTCCTGCCGCTCACTTCTTTGGTCTTTTCAGGTGGGTCTGGGAGGGACCCCAGACGCTCGGTAGGGGAGGCGCCTGCTCCCCAGGGGCCTGGTGGCCGATTGAGTCCTCCCGGGGAAGGCGACCCGAGGTGTGACTGGGCTGGCGCCTCTGGGTCTGGCTCGAGGGTTCCCGCTCCCTCGGTTGGGCATGCGTGGTAGGGTGTTGAGTCTGTCAGGCCTGTGGCCGGCCCGCGGATCGGGGGTGGCTGGGGCGGCCGGAGTCGGAGATGTCGTGTCTTGAGGGTGGTTGCAGGTTGGCTGGATGATGGAGAGGGCAACGCCGTGAGGCCGGTCTCACACCAACATCAATAGAACATTTATCTCCCCACCAGCAAGTCACTGGGGAGGGGCACCCATAGTAACCGACATTAACAGAAGAACATCTACTTCCCCACCAGCAGGTACCTGTGGAGGGGGCACACAATACCCTACATCAGAAGAACATTTACCTCCTCAACAGCAGGTACCTGTGGAGGGGGCACATAATACCCTACATCAAAAGAACATTTACCACCTCAACAGCAGGCACCTGTGGAGGGGGCACATAATACCCTACTTCAGAACATTTACCTCCTCAACAGCAGGCACCTGTGGAGGGGGCACATAATACCCTACATCAGAACATTTACCTTCTCACCAGCAGGTACCTGTGGAGGGGGCACATAATACCCTACATCAGAACATTTACCTCCTCACCAGCAGCACAGTGCCTTTCAGATTTTGAGCTGGGGGACAGTCATTCCTTGCCAGGGAGCCTGAAGACACCTAGTGTCATCATCGCCCTCCACCTCACATGGCAAACAGGCCCACCACCCGTGTGCCAATTTATGATCTGTTAACTCAGTGGCCTGATGTATCCCCTCCAAGGATCTGTGGTTCGACCACTTCGGGGATGAATGTGTGATCTACAGCCAAGTCTGCTATGATGAGTTCTATTTGTGAAAGTAGATCTGTATTTTTCTAATTAAATTATTAGTTATTTTCATCAGCACTTCTGATGTTCTTAAACATGCTATACGTGAAGGATGAATATATGCACAGTTAAGGTTTTTTTTTTACTGCAAGACCTCTTGTTGGGAATTCCTTAAAATATAGATGATATGGACTTTGGCTCTGCCCAGAGGCCTCTTTGTCATTTACCTCATTCTATTGGCTGTTTGATGTATCATTCCGCCTTTTCTGAAATGCTTGCAGTGCAACACCTGGGGGAGTATTTTACATCTCAGAAAAACACTGTTAATCATACATTGAAGGTCAAATGTATCATTTTGAGGGGTGTTGCCCTTCGCAACTACTAAGTCCGATTTATGAAGCCAGGCAAGGCCACTTTGCGTGGCCCTACGTGACTTGATAAATCTAGAGTAACACAGGGCAAATCGCAGCGTTTCATTACTCCGCCGCAGGGAGGCGTTCCATGGGTGTTCCCACGCATCCACCATGGATTTTGGTGCATTCCCAGATTCAGCATAACTGGCAGACCTGGGAATGCATCAAAATGCTACTACGCCTTCCTAGGTGAGGTTTAACGAGGAGAAACATCTTTATTTCTTCTTGGTTTTTAGGTCTCGCCTGACCCAGCGCATGCGCTGGTCTGGCGAGACTTATTGAGAGGGCTCCAAAAAGTGCTACCAGGACAGCCTAGAGCTACAGTGCATGTGCGCGGGCGCGCTTGACCGCGATTACTTTCACTTTCGCGGCTGCTTTGATGTTTGATCGCGATCACTTTCGCGGCCGCTTGGCATAGACAATAGGTCTCGCTTTTGGGACCTTATAAGTATTTAGTTATGCAACTGTTGCATGGCTAAACACTTATAATGCGAGACCTATTGGCTATGCCAATGCTTGTTCCTCTTTGTCTGTGTGCAGCATTCTGCAGTACACATAAAATAGGAAAATGCCTCAGAGGATTGCACAAAAACAATCCTGCTTACAACGCAGGCACCATGGTGCAATGGTGCCTGCCTTGGCGCTAGGCAGCACATTGTGCGCCAGTCCAAGGTAAAGACAAGAATGTGCCTATAATGTAAAATATGGCACATTACTTAACATAACGTGTATTTGTAAAGCGCACGTTCACCCCTGACGGGGCATCTTGGCGCTGAATAACACGTTTATGGTTACCCAACTCAATGGTACTCATTTTCCCTTTCACGAAGCGCAGTAGGGTGGTTTGCTGCTCTGCTGTGAAATAATATTAAACCAGCCCCCCCCCCCCCCCCCCCTCCCAATTTACAGAAAGCCATCGTTTTTTCCAACTGCTGCATGTTTTTGTCTTTACATATTGGTCAGGGCTCAAAGTGCAAGCCAGGCCTTATGGCTTTGGCATTACTTGTTTTCATGTGACGTCGGTACCTCGTGATGCACACTGTACAAGCTGAAGGTCGATTTTAGGCTGCCCAGCTTTTTTTTCCTCAACTATAGAATTATTCTTGCATGGAGTAATCTTTTCGGAATGTTTGGCCTATTTCTTTCATGGCATGGAAGTCCTGGCTGCACACGCAGCCAGATGAATGTCTGGGCCCTGACAGTCTGTCTTGCCAGTGGTTTAGCCCACTCCTCTACAGTTCAGCAGAATACTAACAGTTTAAGAATATTTGGCGCTGCAGAAAAATAACATTTTGCCTGTGGAGCCCTCCCAATCCCCTAACAAAAAGGCACTTTTGCACCCTTTCATTCCAGGATGAGAGCAGTGCTAGGTGGCTCCCTACTCCTGCCCTGGGTGGTGTTTACCTCATGGAATCACCGACCCGTGTAGATTCACTCCGTCGTGTGCAAAGCATCGAATGTACTGCAAGTTCCAAGGCCATCTTGCGTCGTTAACCACAAGGCTGAAATCACTGCAGTAAGTGGTCTGTTCGGGCGCTCACACATGTCCCGGGGAAGCCTCGCCATGAGCAAACCATGACCTGTCAAAACCCCAAGTGAAAGGTGAAGGCTCGTAAACAGCCCCCCCCCCCCCCCCCCCCCCCCAAGAGGCTGAAACAAGGCGTAACTGGAGCTGTGGGAGTCAAGAGGTCACCAGCTTTATAGATGAAGAGTGACTAAAACATTTTATAACATTTAATCAAAAAACCAAAGCAGTCCGTGCCCTTTGAAAACCAGTGATGTCAAGGCTGCATCGTCTGCCCCGTGGACGGCAGCTTCCTGCTGTGTAAAACGGCTCTTACATCTATTTGCACCGTAAGGTGTGTAAAATGCTTCTCACTTTTGCACCGTAATTTTCCAAATACAAACAGCATGGAATGGTGTTCATCTTTGGAGCAATGCCCCTTCTTTGAAAGAAGGTCTTTAGTGCCATATTTTGCAGGCTGGTGTCCTTTTGTTGTCCCATAACAAGGGACACTGAATTTATGCGGCAGAGGAAGACCAAATTATGTGGCAGGGTTGACAAAATTATGCGGCAGGGTTGACTAAATTATGCGGCAAGGGAAGGCAAATTGTGCAGTATAATGCGTCACATTTCGTGGTAGTTTTACTTTATTATTTTGTCATTTAAACACTTGATAACAGTGTCAGGAAAAATATATCACCACCATCTTAGTAGCAATTTAAAACTCAACTATAACAAAAAGCTAACCAGTCAACCTGTGTGCAAAGCCTTCTGGTACGCAGCAACGAGAGTTGCCATATTTTTGTAGCTTTTGATCCGTTTGAGCTACACATTTTTATTGTTAAAATAGGCAGATTAAGTGGCAAATCCATACTTATGCACAAGTCGCCACAGCTGTAGAATTGCATAATTCCTGTGGCCCTGCCCATAAATCACCTTTGTGCAGTGGCTTTACTGGTTGTAAGAAAGTGGCTCTGTATATACTGCACCAAAGTGAGGTTCGGTGTGCACAGAGTCCACAGTCCCCAGAGGTTTGGCAGAGGCTAAAGTTAGATATCACCTTACTCTCTAAAGTGGCAGCTTGGTCTAGCAGTAAGGCAGTATCAGAGGACAGTGTAAAGCATTTGTTGCACACACTCAGCCAGCAAATGGTCTCACACACTCAAGAACTGAACTCTAGGCCAATGGTTTATATAAAAATATATAGTTGTTTTATTTTAGAACCAACAATAGGTATCAAAATACTTTCTCAGAATGAAATGCTCTAGTTGAGTACTTTCAATAAGCAACAGACTTTTAAATGCAATAGTTACAGTTGTTGCAATAGGCAACACAATTCAAACACAATTATAACATCGAACTCAATGGGAATTTTTAAGTAAATGCAATTTCAAATACTTTGCGTATGATTTTCTTACTCACGGTTGAATCCTGGATTCAGCCCTGGTGCTTTTCCTGTAAATAGTTGAAAGAAATCGTTTTTGTTACACAGGCGATTTTTAAGGAATATTTGTATGTTTCAAAAATCGACACTTAGAAGAATATCTGGCAAAAACCAGGCAATGTTATCCTATGGAGGAAAATCAAGTTATCGGTAAGTACAGTTGTAATTACTTTTCAGGGTCAGTGCTGGGCACCAAGATCCAGCACTGGGATCTCTCCTGATAAACCAGTCAATGTTACCCTATGGAGAAAATGTAGGTTATCGGCTTTCAGGTAAGTACTCGACTGGCAGAGTTAAGGTTCTGGGCATAGACTCAAGGGGTCTCCCAGGGTCAGGTAGGTACAGTTGTTACACCCTCAGTGGCACAGGGGAAGCCGGGTGCAGAGAGAGTTAGGCAGGGCAGGGGGCCTTTGGTTGGTGGCTGCTAGCAGGCAGGCCACGCGGCTGTGGGAGCTAGGCTCGTGGTCACTTACATAGGGCAAGTGGGGAAGTAAGATAGGATAGATGTTGCACTTCCAGGGGCACTCGGACGGCTGGGTGCAGGGTGCTTTTGAGCCGTCGGGCGCTCAATGTATTTCAATGGAGAAGCTGCAAGATGAACAAAGGCTGCAAGCTCGGGGATGGAGATTCTTCAGGTGCGACCACCACTTCGAGAGGTAATTTGAGAAGCTGTAGGTTAGGTAGGCACCCAGGAGTTGGGCACAGGGGGCTGCAGTGCGCTGGGTGAAGGGGTGCCTTTTCACATTGGGAAATCTCACCCTCTGCTGGTCACGGTTGGAGGGGTCCCTGGTTCTGAGGCTGCAGGCGTCGTCAGGAGCGTCGAGGAGGGTCCTTAGGTGCGGGATTCTGGGTCACAGTCGCTAGGGGGACGCCCTCGTGGTCTTTGTTCACTCGGGCACAGGCCGGGCTCGGTGGGTGCAGAGAGTGCTGGATTTGTGGTTTCTGGCTGGCACCAGGGGTTGTTGCTTGTTTTGAACAGAACCACTGCTTGTGGTAGTCCCATTCTTGGTAGATGAACAAGAGTCAGGTCCTCCGGGGTTTTCGAGGTTGCTGACCACTGGAGATGCCAGGATTTAGCAGGAGCAGGTTCGATGGTCGACAGGCCTGTAGGGCTGGGGCCAAGTCAGTTGGTGTCGTCCTCTTGTTAGCAGCTGCATGGCAGGTCTTTCTTCTTGTTCTTCTTTCTTGTTTCGGATTCGGGATCTGAGGAAGAAAGATTCAGGGTGCCCCTAAATACTAAATTCAGGGGCGTTACAGGTAGTCACAGGTCATGGACCAATGGGTCCCTTCCCTGGGGTGGGTACACCCCCTAGCCTGCCACTCTCCAGTGGGAGGGGGGGCAGGAGCCTAGTCCTGATTGGGTAGGGCTCCCCATCCTCAAGATGTCGAGAGCCCGGAGTTGTGCTTCACCTCGCCTCCCCCACCTGAGGGGTGGGGTTGGCAGAGGCTGGCACACCCCCTTTCCTTCCTTGGTTTTTCCCGATCTTCCCGCCAGAGTGGGGGTCAGAACCGGTGGGGGCCAGTTGCTAAGTACAGCAAGTGGCCTGGAGAAGCTCACAAAGGCGGCATGCCTTTGAAGCTTCTCCTGCCCATCCTGGGGAGGAGACCTAGCACCTCGCCCAGGATGTGCATTGTTGCAGACCCACGAGAGCAGATGGCTCTCTACCCAGGGGTCCAGCAACATGTCTGTTGGGTGGCAGCCTAGGCAGCCTCTCAGTCAGGATGCTGGTTGTTGGTTAGGTTCAGGGGGCATCTCTAAGATGCCCTCTGTCGTGCATCTTACAATAAATCCCTCACTGGCATCAGGGTGGGTTTAATGTGCTGAGAAGTTTGATACCAAACTTCTGAGTCTTCAGTGTAGCCATCATGGTGCTGTGGAGTTCGTGATGACAACTTCCCAGCACCATATAATTTTAATGACAGCACTGCACTTACAGTGCCCAGGAATGGACCTGGGTACTGTAGGGGTACAGGGCTCATGCGCCTGTACCCTCACCACTGGCATAATGCACCCAGCTAGAGGGGTGACTGAGGTATGCCAGGGCAGTGTGTTTGTGGGCATGGCACAGGAGGATGTGTGCCATGCCGACTCTGTTTTGTTCTGCACCAAGACACTCAGCCTGCAAAGGCAGTGTGTGTGTGTCAGAGTACAGGGCCTCTAAGGGTGGCACAATAAGTTCTGCAGCCCTTAGGGGCCTTCTCTGGTCACTGTGCCCTGGGTACCTATGGTACCATAAACAGGGGCTGACATGTGGCCAGTGATGCAAATTGGGTTTAGACTTCAATGCAGTTTTGGAAGGAACACAGGCCCTGGGCACCTGATTGGCAAGAGCCCAGGGCACACTCAGTCAAAGTACATCAGCAATTCAGCAAAAAGTGGGGGTATACCATGCAAGAAAGATGGCACTTTCTCACACAGGTGGCCACTGAAATATGCAACAGGGTGACTAAATTATGCGTCAAGAAAAGACAAATTATGTGGTGTGACGTGGCACATTTTGTGTTTTTTACACATGGTAACACGGAGTAAAGATTTTACCTCAATAGGACTAGTTTACCATACAATAATAAACACCTAGAAGGTGACCAGTCAACCTTTGCGAAGAGCCTTACATCGTGCGGGAATACGTGTCGCCACGTTGTCACTAACTTTTTGTCCTATTACGCTAGAAACAAATATTTTTTGGTTAAAATCTGCACGTTATGCAGCAGATCATGGATTAAGTGGCAAACCCATAACTATGCAGCAGCCGCAGAAACACATAAATCAAGAAGCCCTGGTATAATGCAGCATCAGCTCTGCTTTTGTTTCCAAGACCGACCAATGCAGTGGCCATGTAAAGAAGAAAAAAGCATTGCACACACAGCACAAACCTACACTAACCAAAAAGGAGTACTCTGGGGAAAGAACTGATGTGCACATGGAAAATAAAGTAATGTGCACCAAGCAGTCGATCCCACTGGCGTAGATGATGTCATCGCTTGTGCCCTGTTGGGAACCAGCCCTAATCTCCTGCAGGAGAGTCCCAAGCTAGTGTTTTTTAAAATTTGTTTTATTATTATTATAATTATACTGCATACATTTCACTGTAATTCAAACATCAAATTGTGCAAGTTTGGCGCCAACATTCAGCAGTGGTTTCAACTAAGGAACACCCAACTCCCCCCTCCCAAGCCCATCCTCCTCCCCCCGGGTGCCAGACCAGAACGTGTTGTGGATTATCAAACCACTAGTCTATGGGTCGTGTGTGGGTTTACTCTATTGGGCGGTCGGGTCAACTAGTCTCAGTATGCGTAAATACCTGGGGCAAAAAATTCGGTGAACTCCTGGGACAGTTAATCTAGAAATGGGCTCCAAGCCTCCCTGGACGTGTCTGCTTGTTGTTTTAGTGTGTCTGAGAGCCTTTCCATGTGACCTTTAATTTTGAGGGTGAATCACATGGGGAGGATGGTTTGTGGCAAGCCAGAGGGCATTGAGGGGGTTTGAGTGCAGGCACAGTATTAAAATGGTGAGTTTTGTGTTTCTACGCGATGAAGAGGTGCTTCTTCTTGTCGCTGGTATTTGCAGAAACCCATTCTATAGTCATGCATAGAGTTGTGGTCTTTAAGCTGTGAACTGTGTTTTTTTTTTTGAACTGCCAAGGAAAATGTTGAAGGCATTGTTTGGATTTGGATGACTCTGAAATCTCCAGGGCTCAGGAACAATGCAAGAATTTTCAGCGCTCTAGGCAAAACAGTATGTGGCAGGTGCTACAGCAGAGGAAATAATGAGGAAGGGAATTTTCAGGCCTTTTGCAATAATTTGGCACCACCACTAGATGGAGCCTTCAGACTGCTGCTTTATCACTCCTTACAGACGTTCTGGGCTTGCCCAGGAAATATTGTTTTTATATGTTGCTACGGTATTTTAAGCCTCCCTCTTTGTTCCACCATAGCAGTATTTCTGGTTAGTAAGAAGGCAATACATGCGAAGCAGCAGCTTGCTTGATTCAGTGGAGTGATGTCTGTGTCCAGGTGACTTTCCGAATAAGAGAGGTTTTCAAAGCTGCACAGCAGTGGTGCTATTGCTCCAGCTCAGCAGTTCAGTGAGCTATGTATGTGTGACTGTATGAGTCTTACATTAAGCATTGCTTACAGATGTACAATGTTTCATGGCATTACGCTGGCTGATGCAGACACAGCTGTTGCAGAGAAAACAGAAATTACGAGGAGAAGGCTTTCCAGAAGAAATGTTTGTAGAGGACTCGCCTGTTGCTGGCGGTATCTGCCTAGATGTCACAGAGGCAGTGCTCCCCAACCAATAAGACTGTCAGAGAAGCAATGCAATCTGCAACTCTCCAACCAATGAGCCTGGCAGAGAGCCACGTGACCTGCAGCTCTCCAACCAATGAGCCTGGCAGAGAGCCACGTGACCTACAGCTCTCCAACCAATGAGACTGGCCGAGAGCTATAGAACCTGCAGCTCTCCAACCAATGAGCCCGGCAGAGAGCCATGGAGCCTGCAGCTCTGTAACCAATGAGCCTGGTAGAGAGCCATGGAGCCTGCAGCTCTGTAACCAATGACCCAGGCAGAGAGCCATGGAACCTGCAGCTCTCCAACCAATGAGCCTGGCAGAGAGCCATGGAACCTGCAGCTCTCCAACCAATGAGCCTGACAGAGAGCCATGGAACCCACAGCTCTCCAACTAATGAACCTGACAGAGAGCCATGGAACCCACAGCTCTTTAACCAATGAGCCTGGCAGAGAGCCAAGGAAACCGGCAGCTCTCCAACCAATGCACCTGGCAGAGAGCCATGGAACCTGCAGCTCTCCAGCCAATGCACCTGGCAGAGAGCCATGGAACCTGCAGCTCTCCAACCAATGAGCCTGGCAGAGAGCCAAGGAAACCGGCAGCTCTCTAACCAATGCACCTGGCAGAGAGCCATGGAACCTGCAGCTCTCCAACCAATGAGCCTGGCACAGAGCCATGGAACCTGCAGCTCTGTAACCAATGAGACTGGCAGAGAGCCATGGAACCTGCAGCTCTCCAACCAACGAGCCTGGCAGAGAGCCATGGAACCTGCAGCTCTCCAACCAATGAGACTGGCAGAGAGCCATGGAATCTGCAGCTCTCCAACCAACGAGCCTGGCAGAGAGCCATGGAACCTGCAGCTCTCCAACCAACGAGCCTGGCAGAGAGCCATGGAACCTGCAGCTCTCCAACCAACGAGCCTGGCAGAGAGCCATGGAACCTGCAGCTCTCCAACCAACGAGCCTGGCAGAGAGCCATGGAACCTGCAGCTCTCCAACCAACGAGACTGGCAGAGAGCCATGGAACCTGCAGCTCTCCAACCAACGAGCCTGGCAGAGAGCCATGGAACCTGCAGCTCTCCAACCAACGTGCCTGGCAGAGAGCCATGGAACCTGCAGCTCTCCAACCAACGAGACTGGCAGAGAGCCATGGAACCTGCAGCTCTCCAACCAACGAGCCTGGCAGAGAGCCATGGAACCTGCAGCTCTCCAACCAACGTGCCTGGCAGAGAGCCATGGAACCTGCAGCTCTCCAACCAACGAGACTGGCAGAGAGCCATGGAACCTGCAGCTCTTCAACCAATGAGCCTGGCAGAGAGCCGTAGAATCTGCAGCTCTCCAACCAACAAACATGTCAAAGAGCCATGGAACTCGCAGGTCTCCAATCAATGAGCCAGAGAGAAAACCAATGAAGTTTGCAGCACTCGGACCAATGTTTCATGTAGAGAAGCATTGCAACGCAGATCTTTCAAACCACCAATCATGTTAGAAAACCAGTGGAACGTGCAGCTCACTACCAATGAGCCTTTCAGAGAACAATGGAACCTGCAGCTTTCTAGCAAGTGAGCCAGTGAAAAGAACAGATTAAACCTGTAGATTGTAACCAACGAGCTAGATAGAGAACCAATGGGATCCTCAGCTCTCACATCAGTCAGCCCAACAGGGGACCAATGGGTTGCTCAGCTCTCTCATCAGTGAGCCCGACAGGGAACCAATGAGATCCTCCGCTCTCACATAAGTCAGCCCAACAGGGGACCAATGGTATCCTCGGCTCTCTCTACAATGAGCCAGACAAGGAACCAATGGGATCCTCCGCTCTCACATCAGTCAGCCTAACAGGGAACAAGTGGGTTCCTCAGCTCTCACACCAGTCAGCCTAACAGGGAACCAGTGGGTTCCTCAGCTCTCTAATCAGTGAGCCTGACAGGGAACCAATGCAGTCTGCACCTTTCTGACCAATTTTCATTGCAGATACAATACAACCTGTAACTTTCTAACCAGGGCCTTGATGACGTGTGCATTTGTCTGACGTAGGACGGCAGACTGCGGCACATGGTGTGCAGGAAGTGGTCTCTTCATAATATTCAACCTGGCGGTTCCCGGCAGAGCACCCACGCGTGAAGCACAAGGACAACAAACCTCCTCCGGTGTCAGTGATTCTGACTGGACCTGCTGTCAGCTCGCCGGGGTGGAAGGCCACTGGTGGATGCACAAGAGAGTGTGGTAGGCCAGTGCAGAGGCAGGCATTAAGTGGGTGGACAGCAATACAGTCGGAGGGTGGGGTTGGGGAGGGGCTGTGATGGGGGAGGAGCATGGACATCGATTTACATACTCAATACATGATATAGGAACTAATATCCAGGGCCACTGGAAATATGCGGTTGTGCGGCCAGGGCGATTTTTGCATAATTATAGATTGATGGCAATTGCCACATAATCTGCAGATTTTAACAACAACAAAAATAGGTTCTAGGTAAAATGGTTTAAATGTTACAAAAAAATTGGCGACACGTTACTGGGTGGTGGAAGGCCCTTTGCAAAGCTGGATTAGTCACCTTTCAGCAGCTTATTGCTATATTTGGGTGTTAAACGTGTACTAATAAGGTGTAACCAATGCTCATACAGTGTTACGAAGTTTAAAAATGATGAAATAATGCAGTAGTGCAAATGTAAATACAAATGTGCTGAATTATGCCGCATAATTTGCCTTTTCTTGCCCCATAATTTACTCAACACTGCCACATTATTAGGCCCTCTCCTGCCACATAATTCCAGCGGCCCTGCTAATATCACATCTTTTGACCAACATGCCGCACTCTACCCAGATGACATCATAAGATTACCTCCCCCATCCCCAATGTTCCGACAGCAACTTCCTATTTGCTGCTGAGAGGCTAGGGGAAGGCAAGGAGGGGAAATTACAGAAAATAAACAGGGATCTTAGTGTCCTGTGTCCTTTTTTTGCTCATGTGGTAACCTATATGACCCTTGAACCAGGGTAGCAAGGGCAGTGTGAGGGTACCAAAGAGCAAGCCAAGGTTAGTAACTATCTCCCCTGGGTACCACTAAGTGATGTGCATAGCTGGAGGAGGATGCTGATGGTACATGTGATGTGAGATTACTTATCAGTACATTGTGAGAAATGACTGAATTGTTTCAGGAAGTTTCCAGAAGGTTTTAGGAGTGGAGACGGAAGGCAGCTACATGGCAGAGCTTAAGAGGAGGTGCAGAGAAGTGCGTGTTTGATGTTCACGAGTGTGACTGGTGCGGACTTCATACACAAACATGCTTGCTGCAACATGGTCACATCGGACTCTACACAGGGCCACTAGAATTATGCGGCAGACAAGGACCAAATTATGCTGCAGGGTTGACTAAATTATGTGGCAAGAAAAGGCAAATTATGCAGCGTAATGCGGCACATTTTGCATTGCCATTACTTAATTATTTTGGCATTTTTACACCTGAAAACCCTGTCTAGGAAAAGACTTCACCTTATTTATACCGATTTAGTACCCAAACACAGAAATATCAGAATAAAAGTTGACCAGTCAACCTTTACGAAGTGCCTTCTGATGCGCATGAACACAAGCTGCTACATTTTCAGTAACTTTTGATCCGTTTGAGCTAGAAACAATTTTTTTTTGTTAAAATCAGCATATTATGCAGCAGACGCTAGATTATATGCAAATGTGGTTAATCTATAATTATGCAGAAAAACTCTGCTTCCGCAGAATCACATAATTCCAGTGGCCCTGACTATACATGTACGACAACAAAACTTCCCACATAGGAGATGCAACATTAATGCACTTTCATTCATCCAAACACTGCCATTAAATGCATAATAGTCCTAGCACTCAGACCCTTTAGCTTTATATTCATGCATAGGTACTGTGACAAGACCATAATAGAAGCACAAATCTGGTCCTCACACGTGATGCACACATCCATGTAGTTGACACACACTCTTTTCATCCGCAGCACTCCCACGGTGTAGCTAGCATCTTACCCATCCGCAAATGTTCTGCAGCGCCTCATCAGGGATACAAAGCAGTACATAAAATGCAATTACACTACAACGCAACACCAGATTGTGTCTTGGTGTTATTTGAGTGCACACTGCTGTTCAAGTCCTTTCCCTCCTGCCAACCCCAGCCAGGGCCACAGAAGTGATGGCCTGTTTTTCACTACGGAAATCTGCTGGAAAAGCAACTTGTAGATGAGAGTAGCACACACTGTGCCTGTTTGCAAATGTTTTCCTTACAATGATTCATCAAAGGGAACTGGGAGAAACCACAGAGAGAAGAAGCAGCACTGAGACCACTCCAGTCTTCTGCCAGGAGCTGAATAAGGGATAATGATTTAAATAAAAGCCCCCCCTTTAAAGCCTCAACTCTAACAAGGCCTGCCAGAGCATCTGCAAAATGGCCGACAAAGAAGGGACTTCAAGTTCAGCAATGCTGCCTGAATCTAAAAGACTGCAGACCAGTCACTGCAGGCTAATGAAAACACAGAAGCATCCAAAGATGTGGCACAGCTTCATTCCCCCAGGAGAAACCTGCATTTTATGGCTAGCCTTCCAAGCTAGGTACATTGTCTTATCCGTATCAGTTGATTAACTCATGAAGTGGGGAACCATTCTACACACTCCAACTTTACCTCTCGTTCAGTTTGTAGAAGTGTGCCCCCTGGTGCTTGCCTGAGGGTACTTCACCATCTTAGGAGTCCCACTGGTCTGCTCCATGTTCCTACATCTCCTCCACAGCCCTCATGGTTCCCACCAGGTGTTGTGAAAACTCTAGTTTGACTTCTGACCATGGGCGGGTGAGTGAGCTAAGGCATTACCCCACCATCCCAACAGGGTCAAAGGCCAGGAGGAGCCTGAAGGGCTATCCTTGTACCAGGGAGAAGCAGCCCACAGTCTCCATTTACCATCTAAGGAAGATGTAACCCATTATTTTGCCACAGTTGTTCCTCTTGGGCCTGAGAGTTCTACCTTGTGCCTTGGTCTTGGACTGGCTCTTATGTAGGGTGGTCCTCTTCATGGAAGATCTATGTATAGAGAATAGTTGCAGGGCAGCAGGCCCCAACTAGTTATAATCAGCTAGAACATGTCACCTGGAGGAAATGAGCCTATTGAGGTGGCCACAAAAACCAACCGGGTCCTGGTTGTTGCCACTAGGGTTGAATGAAAGAGGCACACGTGGCTAAACCACGCTTGCCTCTACAACGCAGCCCGAACAACTAATGTGTCTGAACAATGCATTCCTTTACTACTCATTCCTTTACCACGCAATTGTGTGGTAAAGGCAAGATTGGTAAAGGGATGTGTGGTAAAGATCACACCCCAGCCCCTCCGTCCTGAGCCCTAAAACTCTGGTGTCTGTCCTATAAACAACCCGACCCCCGCCCGAGCTCTAAAAACTAGCCCCACCCCTAAAACTTCAAACTACCCCGGCCCCCTACCCCCAAAAAACCCTGGCTCCTGCCCGTAAACAACCTCACCCCCCCACCCCCACGCCCTAAAAACTACCCCTATCCCTAACACATAAAACTACCCAGACCCCCGAGCCCTAAAACCCGACCCCTGAGCCTTCAAAACTAGTGACATCATGACGCTTGGATTAGCAGAAATTGGGTAGTAAAAAAGTTGTTCTGAACAGGGTCCCCCAAAATTGAGGAAAAGTAGGTCGCACACCGCTCGTCACACCAGCAAGTTGCCCCAAAGGACTGTGGGAAATGTAGTGGCGACGGCAGGTACGCCTATGCCACAAAATGTAAATAGAACAGTATGTGTATGCGTTAGCCATCCCTGGACACGTGTTTCGAGGTAGTTGCCTCTCGTCAGCAGGGAGCAGGTCAATGTAAAGGGGTGCCGCGTGGACTGCCAAATGTAATTAAAAGCAGGTCAAGTACCTCTCCTGGCGCGCAGGTGCAGACTCAAGGCTCGTCAGCCCGTTAGCTTAAGGAAGCCGTTTAAATTGAGGAAAAGTAGGTCGCACACCGCTCGTCACACCAGCAAGTTGCCCCAAAGGACTGTGGGAAATGTAGTGGCGACGGCAGGTACGCCTATGCCACAAAATGTAAATAGAACAGTATGTGTATGCGTTAGCCATCCCTGGACACGTGTTTCGAGGTAGTTGCCTCTCGTCAGCAGGGAGCAGGTCAATGTAAAGGGGTGCCGCGTGGACTGCCAAATGTAATTAAAAGCAGGTCAAGTACCTCTCCTGGCGCGCAGGTGCAGACTCAAGGCTCGTCAGCCCGTTAGCTTAAGGAAGCCGTTTAAATTGAGGAAAAGTAGGTCGCACACCGCTCGTCACACCAGCAAGTTGCCCCAAAGGACTGTGGGAAATGTAGTGGCGACGGCAGGTACGCCTATGCCACAAAATGTAAATAGAACAGTATGTGTATGCGTTAGCCATCCCTGGACACGTGTTTCGAGGTAGTTGCCTCTCGTCAGCAGGGAGCAGGTCAATGTAAAGGGGTGCCGCGTGGACTGCCAAATGTAATTAAAAGCAGGTCAAGTACCTCTCCTGGCGCGCAGGTGCAGACTCAAGGCTCGTCAGCCCGTTAGCTTAAGGAAGCCGTTTAAATTGAGGAAAAGTAGGTCGCACACCGCTCGTCACACCAGCAAGTTGCCCCAAAGGACTGTGGGAAATGTAGTGGCGACGGCAGGTACGCCTATGCCACAAAATGTAAATAGAACAGTATGTGTATGCGTTAGCCATCCCTGGACACGTGTTTCGAGGTAGTTGCCTCTCGTCAGCAGGGAGCAGGTCAATGTAAAGGGGTGCCGCGTGGACTGCCAAATGTAATTAAAAGCAGGTCAAGTACCTCTCCTGGCGCGCAGGTGCAGACTCAAGGCTCGTCAGCCCGTTAGCTTAAGGAAGCCGTTTAAATTGAGGAAAAGTAGGTCGCACACCGCTCGTCACACCAGCAAGTTGCCCCAAAGGACTGTGGGAAATGTAGTGGCGACGGCAGGTACGCCTATGCCACAAAATGTAAATAGAACAGTATGTGTATGCGTTAGCCATCCCTGGACACGTGTTTCGAGGTAGTTGCCTCTCGTCAGCAGGGAGCAGGTCAATGTAAAGGGGTGCCGCGTGGACTGCCAAATGTAATTAAAAGCAGGTCAAGTACCTCTCCTGGCGCGCAGGTGCAGACTCAAGGCTCGTCAGCCCGTTAGCTTAAGGAAGCCGTTTAAATTGAGGAAAAGTAGGTCGCACACCGCTCGTCACACCAGCAAGTTGCCCCAAAGGACTGTGGGAAATGTAGTGGCGACGGCAGGTACGCCTATGCCACAAAATGTAAATAGAACAGTATGTGTATGCGTTAGCCATCCCTGGACACGTGTTTCGAGGTAGTTGCCTCTCGTCAGCAGGGAGCAGGTCAATGTAAAGGGGTGCCGCGTGGACTGCCAAATGTAATTAAAAGCAGGTCAAGTACCTCTCCTGGCGCGCAGGTGCAGACTCAAGGCTCGTCAGCCCGTTAGCTTAAGGAAGCCGTTTAAATTGAGGAAAAGTAGGTCGCACACCGCTCGTCACACCAGCAAGTTGCCCCAAAGGACTGTGGGAAATGTAGTGGCGACGGCAGGTACGCCTATGCCACAAAATGTAAATAGAACAGTATGTGTATGCGTTAGCCATCCCTGGACACGTGTTTCGAGGTAGTTGCCTCTCGTCAGCAGGGAGCAGGTCAATGTAAAGGGGTGCCGCGTGGACTGCCAAATGTAATTAAAAGCAGGTCAAGTACCTCTCCTGGCGCGCAGGTGCAGACTCAAGGCTCGTCAGCCCGTTAGCTTAAGGAAGCCGTTTAAATTGAGGAAAAGTAGGTCGCACACCGCTCGTCACACCAGCAAGTTGCCCCAAAGGACTGTGGGAAATGTAGTGGCGACGGCAGGTACGCCTATGCCACAAAATGTAAATAGAACAGTATGTGTATGCGTTAGCCATCCCTGGACACGTGTTTCGAGGTAGTTGCCTCTCGTCAGCAGGGAGCAGGTCAATGTAAAGGGGTGCCGCGTGGACTGCCAAATGTAATTAAAAGCAGGTCAAGTACCTCTCCTGGCGCGCAGGTGCAGACTCAAGGCTCGTCAGCCCGTTAGCTTAAGGAAGCCGTTTAAATTGAGGAAAAGTAGGTCGCACACCGCTCGTCACACCAGCAAGTTGCCCCAAAGGACTGTGGGAAATGTAGTGGCGACGGCAGGTACGCCTATGCCACAAAATGTAAATAGAACAGTATTTGTATGCGTTAGCCATCCCTGGACACGTGTTTCGAGGTAGTTGCCTCTCGTCAGCAGGGAGCAGGTCAATGTAAAGGGGTGCCGCGTGGACTGCCAAATGTAATTAAAAGCAGGTCAAGTACCTCTCCTGGCGCGCAGGTGCAGACTCAAGGCTCGTCAGCCCGTTAGCTTAAGGAAGCCGTTTAAATTGAGGAAAAGTAGGTCGCACACCGCTCGTCACACCAGCAAGTTGCCCCAAAGGACTGTGGGAAATGTAGTGGCGACGGCAGGTACGCCTATGCCACAAAATGTAAATAGAACAGTATGTGTATGCGTTAGCCATCCCTGGACACGTGTTTCGAGGTAGTTGCCTCTCGTCAGCAGGGAGCAGGTCAATGTAAAGGGGTGCCGCGTGGACTGCCAAATGTAATTAAAAGCAGGTCAAGTACCTCTCCTGGCGCGCAGGTGCAGACTCAAGGCTCGTCAGCCCGTTAGCTTAAGGAAGCCGTTTAAATTGAGGAAAAGTAGGTCGCACACCGCTCGTCACACCAGCAAGTTGCCCCAAAGGACTGTGGGAAATGTAGTGGCGACGGCAGGTACGCCTATGCCACAAAATGTAAATAGAACAGTATGTGTATGCGTTAGCCATCCCTGGACACGACGGGCTCATGGTTACGCACCTGCGCGCTACGAGAGGTACTTGACCTGATAACGATTTTAGCAGCTTACACAGCAACCCTACACACTTTCCTACTCCCTGCTGACGAGAGGCAACTACCTCGAAACACGTGTCCAGGGATGGCTAACGCTACTCATACTTGCATGCATTACACGGGCATAGGCGTACTCGCCGACGCTGACCTCAGGGACCATTTTTCATTGGGGTAACACGCTTGGTAGGTGGAGCAGTGTGCGACCAATTAGACTTAACTTTATTTCAGGCTCCCTTGAGCCGTTGGAGCCGACGGGCTCATGGTTACGCACCTGCGCGCTACGAGAGGTACTTGACCTGATAACGATTTTAGCAGCTTACACAGCAACCCTACACACTTTCCTACTCCCTGCTGACGAGAGGCAACTACCTCGAAACACGTGTCCAGGGATGGCTAACGCTACTCATACTTGCATGCATTACACGGGCATAGGCGTACTCGCCGACGCTGACCTCAGGGACCATTTTTCATTGGGGTAACACGCTTGGTAGGTGGAGCAGTGTGCGACCAATTAGACTTAACTTTATTTCAGGCTCCCTTGAGCCGTTGGAGCCGACGGGCTCATGGTTACGCACCTGCGCGCTACGAGAGGTACTTGACCTGATAACGATTTTAGCAGCTTACACAGCAACCCTACACACTTTCCTACTCCCTGCTGACGAGAGGCAACTACCTCGAAACACGTGTCCAGGGATGGCTAACGCTACTCATACTTGCATGCATTACACGGGCATAGGCGTACTCGCCGACGCTGACCTCAGGGACCATTTTTCATTGGGGTAACACGCTTGGTAGGTGGAGCAGTGTGCGACCAATTAGACTTAACTTTATTTCAGGCTCCCTTGAGCCGTTGGAGCCGACGGGCTCATGGTTACGCACCTGCGCGCTACGAGAGGTACTTGACCTGATAACGATTTTAGCAGCTTACACAGCAACCCTACACACTTTCCTACTCCCTGCTGACGAGAGGCAACTACCTCGAAACACGTGTCCAGGGATGGCTAACGCTACTCATACTTGCATGCATTACACGGGCATAGGCGTACTCGCCGACGCTGACCTCAGGGACCATTTTTCATTGGGGTAACACGCTTGGTAGGTGGAGCAGTGTGCGACCAATTAGACTTAACTTTATTTCAGGCTCCCTTGAGCCGTTGGAGCCGACGGGCTCATGGTTACGCACCTGCGCGCTACGAGAGGTACTTGACCTGATAACGATTTTAGCAGCTTACACAGCAACCCTACACACTTTCCTACTCCCTGCTGACGAGAGGCAACTACCTCGAAACACGTGTCCAGGGATGGCTAACGCTACTCATACTTGCATGCATTACACGGGCATAGGCGTACTCGCCGACGCTGACCTCAGGGACCATTTTTCATTGGGGTAACACGCTTGGTAGGTGGAGCAGTGTGCGACCAATTAGACTTAACTTTATTTCAGGCTCCCTTGAGCCGTTGGAGCCGACGGGCTCATGGTTACGCACCTGCGCGCTACGAGAGGTACTTGACCTGATAACGATTTTAGCAGCTTACACAGCAACCCTACACACTTTCCTACTCCCTGCTGACGAGAGGCAACTACCTCGAAACACGTGTCCAGGGATGGCTAACGCTACTCATACTTGCATGCATTACACGGGCATAGGCGTACTCGCCGACGCTGACCTCAGGGACCATTTTTCATTGGGGTAACACGCTTGGTAGGTGGAGCAGTGTGCGACCAATTAGACTTAACTTTATTTCAGGCTCCCTTGAGCCGTTGGAGCCGACGGGCTCATGGTTACGCACCTGCGCGCTACGAGAGGTACTTGACCTGATAACGATTTTAGCAGCTTACACAGCAACCCTACACACTTTCCTACTCCCTGCTGACGAGAGGCAACTACCTCGAAACACGTGTCCAGGGATGGCTAACGCTACTCATACTTGCATGCATTACACGGGCATAGGCGTACTCGCCGACGCTGACCTCAGGGACCATTTTTCATTGGGGTAACACGCTTGGTAGGTGGAGCAGTGTGCGACCAATTAGACTTAACTTTATTTCAGGCTCCCTTGAGCCGTTGGAGCCGACGGGCTCATGGTTACGCACCTGCGCGCTACGAGAGGTACTTGACCTGATAACGATTTTAGCAGCTTACACAGCAACCCTACACACTTTCCTACTCCCTGCTGACGAGAGGCAACTACCTCGAAACACGTGTCATGGGATGGCTAACGCTACTCATACTTGCATGCATTACACGGGCATAGGCGTACTCGCCGACGCTGACCTCAGGGACCATTTTTCATTGGGGTAACACGCTTGGTAGGTGGAGCAGTGTGCGACCAATTAGACTTAACTTTATTTCAGGCTCCCTTGAGCCGTTGGAGCCGACGGGCTCATGGTTACGCACCTGCGCGCTACGAGAGGTACTTGACCTGATAACGATTTTAGCAGCTTACACAGCAACCCTACACACTTTCCTACTCCCTGCTGACGAGAGGCAACTACCTCGAAACACGTGTCCAGGGATGGCTAACGCTACTCATACTTGCATGCATTACACGGGCATAGGCGTACTCGCCGACGCTGACCTCAGGGACCATTTTTCATTGGGGTAACACGCTTGGTAGGTGGAGCAGTGTGCGACCAATTAGACTTAACTTTATTTCAGGCTCCCTTGAGCCGTTGGAGCCGACGGGCTCATGGTTACGCACCTGCGCGCTACGAGAGGTACTTGACCTGATAACGATTTTAGCAGCTTACACAGCAACCCTACACACTTTCCTACTCCCTGCTGACGAGAGGCAACTACCTCGAAACACGTGTCCAGGGATGGCTAACGCTACTCATACTTGCATGCATTACACGGGCATAGGCGTACTCGCCGACGCTGACCTCAGGGACCATTTTTCATTGGGGTAACACGCTTGGTAGGTGGAGCAGTGTGCGACCAATTAGACTTAACTTTATTTCAGGCTCCCTTGAGCCGTTGGAGCCGACGGGCTCATGGTTACGCACCTGCGCGCTACGAGAGGTACTTGACCTGATAACGATTTTAGCAGCTTACACAGCAACCCTACACACTTTCCTACTCCCTGCTGACGAGAGGCAACTACCTCGAAACACGTGTCCAGGGATGGCTAACGCTACTCATACTTGCATGCATTACACGGGCATAGGCGTACTCGCCGACGCTGACCTCAGGGACCATTTTTCATTGGGGTAACACGCTTGGTAGGTGGAGCAGTGTGCGACCAATTAGACTTAACTTTATTTCAGGCTCCCTTGAGCCGTTGGAGCCGACGGGCTCATGGTTACGCACCTGCGCGCTACGAGAGGTACTTGACCTGATAACGATTTTAGCAGCTTACACAGCAACCCTACACACTTTCCTACTCCCTGCTGACGAGAGGCAACTACCTCGAAACACGTGTCCAGGGATGGCTAACGCTACTCATACTTGCATGCATTACACGGGCATAGGCGTACTCGCCGACGCTGACCTCAGGGACCATTTTTCATTGGGGTAACACGCTTGGTAGGTGGAGCAGTGTGCGACCAATTAGACTTAACTTTATTTCAGGCTCCCTTGAGCCGTTGGAGCCGACGGGCTCATGGTTACGCACCTGCGCGCTACGAGAGGTACTTGACCTGATAACGATTTTAGCAGCTTACACAGCAACCCTACACACTTTCCTACTCCCTGCTGACGAGAGGCAACTACCTCGAAACACGTGTCCAGGGATGGCTAACGCTACTCATACTTGCATGCATTACACGGGCATAGGCGTACTCGCCGACGCTGACCTCAGGGACCATTTTTCATTGGGGTAACACGCTTGGTAGGTGGAGCAGTGTGCGACCAATTAGACTTAACTTTATTTCAGGCTCCCTTGAGCCGTTGGAGCCGACGGGCTCATGGTTACGCACCTGCGCGCTACGAGAGGTACTTGACCTGATAACGATTTTAGCAGCTTACACAGCAACCCTACACACTTTCCTACTCCCTGCTGACGAGAGGCAACTACCTCGAAACACGTGTCCAGGGATGGCTAACGCTACTCATACTTGCATGCATTACACGGGCATAGGCGTACTCGCCGACGCTGACCTCAGGGACCATTTTTCATTGGGGTAACACGCTTGGTAGGTGGAGCAGTGTGCGACCAATTAGACTTAACTTTATTTCAGGCTCCCTTGAGCCGTTGGAGCCGACGGGCTCATGGTTACGCACCTGCGCGCTACGAGAGGTACTTGACCTGATAACGATTTTAGCAGCTTACACAGCAACCCTACACACTTTCCTACTCCCTGCTGACGAGAGGCAACTACCTCGAAACACGTGTCCAGGGATGGCTAACGCTACTCATACTTGCATGCATTACACGGGCATAGGCGTACTCGCCGACGCTGACCTCAGGGACCATTTTTCATTGGGGTAACACGCTTGGTAGGTGGAGCAGTGTGCGACCAATTAGACTTAACTTTATTTCAGGCTCCCTTGAGCCGTTGGAGCCGACGGGCTCATGGTTACGCACCTGCGCGCTACGAGAGGTACTTGACCTGATAACGATTTTAGCAGCTTACACAGCAACCCTACACACTTTCCTACTCCCTGCTGACGAGAGGCAACTACCTCGAAACACGTGTCCAGGGATGGCTAACGCTACTCATACTTGCATGCATTACACGGGCATAGGCGTACTCGCCGACGCTGACCTCAGGGACCATTTTTCATTGGGGTAACACGCTTGGTAGGTGGAGCAGTGTGCGACCAATTAGACTTAACTTTATTTCAGGCTCCCTTGAGCCGTTGGAGCCGACGGGCTCATGGTTACGCACCTGCGCGCTACGAGAGGTACTTGACCTGATAACGATTTTAGCAGCTTACACAGCAACCCTACACACTTTCCTACTCCCTGCTGACGAGAGGCAACTACCTCGAAACACGTGTCATGGGATGGCTAACGCTACTCATACTTGCATGCATTACACGGGCATAGGCGTACTCGCCGACGCTGACCTCAGGGACCATTTTTCATTGGGGTAACACGCTTGGTAGGTGGAGCAGTGTGCGACCAATTAGACTTAACTTTATTTCAGGCTCCCTTGAGCCGTTGGAGCCGACGGGCTCATGGTTACGCACCTGCGCGCTACGAGAGGTACTTGACCTGATAACGATTTTAGCAGCTTACACAGCAACCCTACACACTTTCCTACTCCCTGCTGACGAGAGGCAACTACCTCGAAACACGTGTCCAGGGATGGCTAACGCTACTCATACTTGCATGCATTACACGGGCATAGGCGTACTCGCCGACGCTGACCTCAGGGACCATTTTTCATTGGGGTAACACGCTTGGTAGGTGGAGCAGTGTGCGACCAATTAGACTTAACTTTATTTCAGGCTCCCTTGAGCCGTTGGAGCCGACGGGCTCATGGTTACGCACCTGCGCGCTACGAGAGGTACTTGACCTGATAACGATTTTAGCAGCTTACACAGCAACCCTACACACTTTCCTACTCCCTGCTGACGAGAGGCAACTACCTCGAAACACGTGTCCAGGGATGGCTAACGCTACTCATACTTGCATGCATTACACGGGCATAGGCGTACTCGCCGACGCTGACCTCAGGGACCATTTTTCATTGGGGTAACACGCTTGGTAGGTGGAGCAGTGTGCGACCAATTAGACTTAACAGGGTCCCCCAAAATGTCTTGGGCAGAACCCCCAAAATCCTTAAGATGACGTTCAGTGGAGAGTTCTGCTTTCTGATTTCAGGAAACTGCAGTTACAAGCTGCAAATATTTGCTCTGAAGGGCACTAAAGTAATCAACACTTGTTCTAAAGTGTTCCACTCAAGACCCTTTGCTTGATGCTCAAACCTCTACATGCAGCAAAAAAATGGTGCACCCTCTATTCCCAAGAACAAGGGTAATAAAATTAAGAAAAACAAGTGTTCCACCAGGAAATCTTAAAAAAAAGATTTGATAAAAAAGGGCTCAGTCATGGGTTTCAAAACTACAAAAGAATACATCAAACGTTTTTGTAATAACTGAAGACACACGTACAACCGATGATGCAAGTATTTCAGTTCTGTATTTGAAGCATTGGATTAAAGAGACTGATCATCATGCTGTAGTCAAACAAAAGATGCTCCAAATGAAGGTGCAGTGAGAAGTGATAATCAGTGGGCCTGAACAAATAACGGAAAAAGTACAAGGATAGATAAGTATTTACAAATGACCAATACCCATGGAGTTTAAGACTGTAGCAATTACAAACACAATTATATGAGCGTCTGGGTATCCAACAGTGAGTGATATGGGTATGCCCAGGAAGTGTTGATGTTTCGAACCCTAAATAGACAAATCATCCGGGGTCTTCATCTGGACAATCATTTGGTAGTCACCTACAGAGTAAAATCTACACAGAAGGACAGTTTCAACTCAGTAGGAAATCTGACTGAGCAACTGGAAGACACAAGGCAAAACAAGTTGTCTTATCCAGCCAGATCAATCACAGGCATGTTCAAAATCAAAACAATCCTAAACGTTTCTTTCAATAGGATAAACTAGGATATAGAAAGAGGGTAAACGAAACCCAAACAATTAGTCACAGGGCAACGAATCCCAAAATAAGAGTTTCAGAACGAGGTGTCGAAAGAGTGTAATTAGAAATTCTTCCATAAGTGCAAACATGCACAGGTGTGGCAGTGTGCATGAGGACATAGTCGCTGGCATGGGCCTTACTGTGATGATGGAAGACATGGTTCAACGATATTATGTAAACTAAGGGTCCCAACTTGCGCAGGCGCATGCATTAATATGACTGGCGTGCAGATATCACCATTGTCTATATAATCTATATAGTTCACAGGGATACACAAAAACGTATATCGAGGGGGAGTGTGGCAAGCATTGAATGACTGTGTCAGTGCATGCCACATGTTCAAAGTGCTCCAAGGAGCCAATTCTGACCTATTCGGACACAATGCTGAGAGGTCCCTGTGTACTCATCCAGAAGAGGAGGGAGATAGTAGGGGTGAGCTCAATGGATTCAGAGGGTCATCTTCATTGAACTAGGACCTTGACTAAATCACTCCTCCCTGCCATACTTTCTTTCCCCACAGTTCCTGGGGGTTCCTATCATGTCATCTGTGCTATTTTTAGAGGATGTATCTGGAGGGGAGTGATGTCACTCCAAAGACCTTTCTGTAGGGCTTCGGTCCTATGGGCCAGGCCATCCCATGGACCACAGGATCCACGCTGACTCGCTTGCTTGACCATTAAGGGGATGACCACTGTTTAATTTATTAAGGTGGTTGAGGGTGGTGGCTACTGGCACTGGCTTTTGGCAACAGGGGATTGTTTTTCAGCTTCAGACTTTGATCCAGAGTAAAAGACAGAAAAGCAGAAACAGGAGAAATGATTTACTCGCGGTACCACACATTTTTAGGGTGCTGTACGTGTGGCCACCAGTGATACCTCTTAGAGGTTGTGACCACCACCAAAAAAGTGCAGGTAGCCATATCATTTTCTTTGGTCCTGAAGAATTGCCATTTAATACATTACAAGGCAAGAAACATGTTGACCCTTTGATCCCTTTAGCACTTTTACTCACACACCTAAAGGTGAGATATGTGCGGATTATTTTGATTTTAATCAGGATGGTGACCATGCTTTATTAAAATTGTTTGAAGTGGATCACCTACTCCTGTTTTAGTACACTTACCTCTCACCTCACATGCACCTACACCAACTATTAAAATTAACTCCCCCCACACACCTCACTCATCGGCGTTGGAAATAAAGATCTCCGATAGGAAGGCCCCGTTGGGTGCCTGATCGGGCATTGCACCGCCGGTCCGATAAGGAGCAAAGACCCGGTGATGAAGCAAGACACCCGCTTGTTGGGTGTGTGAGGGTCTTCTTTTCCAGAAGGAGTAACCTTCACTCCTGCTTATTTAATTATTTTCACAGTGTCACCCTGGTATCTTTTAGTGATTCTAACACACCTTGCGTCAATTTTAGGAACTGCATACCTCTTTGTTTTCACTGGAGGATGGGAAATACACAGTGGCGGCTGCTCCAATTTTGGGGTGATCGGGCAACGTCGGGGGGAATAATATACATATAATTTTTTTTAATGTACCTGCTCCTGCAGCTGCCACCTGCGTGCTCCTCTTCTGACGCTGGTCACGCTGCACAGGCTCCCAGGGGGCAATCACAGCACTGCTCTCATGCTGGTAATATTACCAGCATGAGTGCAGCACTGTGATTGGTCTGAGCGGGCTGACTTCACGCTCTCTCAGGCCCAGAGAGAGTGGGGCTTTTCTCCAACGACTGTACAACACAGCTGGGCTGGAGAAACACGAGTGCGCATGTCTGTTTGGCTGATGCGCACTTACAAGTGTCAAAACACTCCTCCCCGACAGTGGCGCTCAGCAGGATGGCCCCGCCATAATGGCTGGAATACAAGGACAAGGGGGAAAGGAGGGATGAAAAATAATTTGCAAGCGTGAGATACAGAGACAGACGTGTAGGGTGGCGGTATAAAGAGGTATGAGTGTATTTGCAGCCATAGTAGAAAATTAAAGTGGAGATTTAGCAAAACAAATCGGGGGAATGCATTTTCCCCATTGACTTCTATTGAAGCAGAGGCAATTTCAGGCAGGAGACGGCTAACATGAAATCACATTTTGCTTTAAGAATCAGGAGTCTCCTGCCTGAAGAGGTCGGTTGGCATGTATGTTGGCGGTGGAATCAAGACCAGGCAGCTTTGGTTTCTTTCACTTCAGCATTCGAAAAACTTTGGGCCCTGAACTCATTGTTTCAATTTCAGCACTAGGCCCCGGGGCGTGGGTGGGGTTCGTGATGGGGCTCTACTTAATGTGAAAGGATGGGTGTTTGGTTGAGTGAGTGAAATGACTGATGTGGAAGTGTGTGAGAGAAAGGGGGATTAGAAGGATGATGGATACAATTTTGGATGGACGGATAAGTGAAAGAATGGATGAATGAATGAAAGGGAGGGTAGGTGGATGAAAGGGTGAATGTGTGGATGAATGGATGGATGAAAGCGTGGGTAAGTTAAAAATGGATGAAAGGATGGATGAGTGAATGGGAGGGTGGGTGGGAATGGATGAGTGAAAGGATGGATGGCCGAGTAAAAGAGGGTCAATGGATTGATGGATGGGATGAGTGAAAGGGTGGATGGATGAGCAAAAAGATGGATGAATGAAAGTATGGCTGGATGAGTGAAAGGATGGATGAATTAAAGAGCAAATGGATGAGTGAAATGGAGGGTGAATGGAAGAATTAAAGGGTGGATGGATGATTAAAAGAATGGATTGATGAGTGAAAGGGAGGGTGGATGGATGAGTGAGTGGATGGGTGAATAAAAGGGTAAATGGATGGATGAGAGGTTGGGTGGAAGGATGAGAGAAAGGATGGATGATTGGATTGCTGAGTGAAAGGGTAGGTGGAGGAGTGAAAGGGAAGATGGCTAGAGTGCAAGGATGAATGTAGTGCAAGGGTAGACATGGAAGGATGGATGAGTGAAAAGAGTGAGGAATGGATGGGCTTGGAGATGGATGCATAGGTTTGGATGCGGATGGGTGGACAGACGGAATTGTAAAAGACTGAATGATGGATGAAAGATTGAATGCACAACAGAATATAAAGGTGAAATTGTGATATCAGCAGGTGGACGGAAGGATGAATGGGGAGATGCATAGATGGAAGAGACAAGAAAGCTCTTCTGAGGATGGTCGTCATGACTTGCTTTGTTTGCAGGGTGCCATAAGATTTGTGATATTTTAATTTTCTGGCTAATCCCTTGACTAGGCCCCACCAGTAATTTCCTGAACAGGACTACCAAGATGGCGGGTCTCCGAGCAGGGCAGCTCTCTGTCCCACACCGCAGACTGGTCTGCAGAGCTGGGCTCCTTGCCCACGCTTCAGCGCTTCCATACAAGCGTTCATTATAGCGCCTGGCGCCAGGGGAGGCGCTGTGGAGCGGGTCCAGCGAGCCGGCTCATTCAACGCCGGGCCTGGGAGGAGGCCTGCGGGGTGGGGGCGGGAGGGCCGGCAGCGAGGCCACTGTCGCACGCAGGCTCCCAATTACAAAGATATTTGGCGCACACGCTGGCAATTAATGCCAACATGGCGGAGGATGAATGGACACCGCACAGCCACCCGCAGGGATGAGGTGGCGTCTCGGGGGAGGGGAGAGAGTGGGTGAGGGGTCGGCTGTTGGTGGGGCGCGTGTGGGAGCGTGAGGGTGAAGAGAGCGGGAGAGAAAAGACTGGAACAGATGAGGCACACAGAAAGGAGGGATGGGAACAGAAAATAAGACAGGTGATAAAACTCATGCTACCAAACGGTTTTCACAGCTGTTAATCTGGAAAGCTTTCACAGCACCGGTTGGAGCCATGTCAAGTAGGGAAACGGACAGAGGAGGGAGAAAACGGGGCAGGATAAAGAAGAAAAGGTAAGAGGTAGAGTGATAGAGGAGGTTGGGAGAGAGAGGAAAGATGGGGAGGGAGACAAATACAAGGAAATGTGGCAAGGCTGGGGGGAGACAAGAGTATACGGGGAGAAAGAGATAAGCGACAAAAGAGAATGGGAAAATAGGCGAGCAAAGGAAGGAGAGGTGGGCTAGGGAGCGATGAGAGGTATGAAAAGTAGAGAAAGTGACAGGCCACGGAAGGAAGAGAGAGAGGAAACATAAGGACAGAGAAGCTATGGAGAGAGACAGGGAGTGGAAGATGCTAGGGATGAAAGAGTGGGTGAGAGAAGAAAGGTGCAGAAAGTGAGAGGTCAGAGAAAGGTGAGAGAGAACAGACTGATAGAGACAATATGGAGCCAAGTTAGACAGAACGAAGTGAAAGATGCCAGGCCTGGTTTACACAGGGAAAGAAGGACAAGGAAATAAACGGAGAAAATTAGGGGAGAGAAAGAAAAGAGCGACAGTGTGAAAGAGAACAGAAATTAGTATAAAGAAGTGAGAAAGGCAATGCAGAGTGGAGTGGAGGAAAAAAGAAAGGGGGAGAAAGTGGAGGTGAGAGACATCAGCAGGGCAAGAAAATATAGAAAGACAAAGAGAAAGGAGACAAAAAGAGAGGCAGAAGAGCGACATGAAAGGTGGAGAGATAGTGAGACAGGAGGGGATCGCGGAAGAAAGGAGAAAACCTCTGGTTGGCAGAAATGGCGGCAAAGCACAGCTGTGACACTATCTAAGGCGCAAACAGCCCTACTTAAAACTCTTGCAACAATGTGTAATGCTTTGCTAGCACATGCAAACCCACCTTACACCTACAAGGGATTACTCCGCTGAAATAAGCGAGGGAGAGCGTGGAACCAGGAAACTCAATAAAATACTTAAATATTCGTCGTTTACAGTTATTTCCTCTCTAATAAAGGGGAAACTAAAACCGACCTGCTGTTCTACACTCCATATAGACTCAATTCTATCCCTTATCCCGATGCAAAGAAATTTGACATCTCTTAGGGCATCAAACTCACCGCCACATTGTGGAGAGCTGACAGTACGGTTCTAACCTTAAACGCATATGATCACAGTAAGGTTATGAGCCAAGGAAATGGTGAAAACCTTCAGTTGTTTGTACTGGGATTTTAGTCTCTTAAAGTAAGTGTTAGACCTTTAATTTGATATCATCGCCCTCTACAAGTGCACTCTCTCCACAGGATGTTGCTACTCTAGCTCAAGAACTCTTCTAACACAAATAACACCCCAGGCTTGTCTAGCGTGGTACACACACCTCCTTGCTAGATGTTCACCCTATGCTACATCTAAAGGTTCCCACTGCGAGCCCATAAGTCCTTCAGACGATTCAATGAGGCCGTCAGACAACAATAGAATTTATTCCAAAAACTGCATCCGCCCAAGTTCTCAACCTGACTCTACAGGGTACCACACTTGCCTGAGGAGCAATGACAGGTCATGGAGATAATCAGGTCTTAAACATCATAATATCATTGATCAAACTATCTCAGATGCCAGAACATCCTTTATCAAGTTCTAGGATGATGTTAAACGTAACATAAGACCTGTACACGTTCAGCCCACCATAACCAAATCCTCAAAACTGCATAAAACTATGAGGCCCCAATTGACTCTCCAACTAGTTCACTTCTTTATTTTTAGTAAATTAATGTGGTCTGTCTCCAAACACTTTGCAGCTACAAACTCCCACTGACCATAAAATCCAGAACGCACAGCCATCTCTAGACACCTACCAGTAAGAAACCCCAAACTACCAGAGCCTGCACAAAGTTTGACATAAGCACCCTCGACAAGCTAAAAGGTCAAGAGGCGACATAAACATGCCAAGAAAATATGCCGTGACATACATTACTGAAGATCGGAAAGTACCCATAATACGAAATAACCGATTACATCACGGTAAGTAAATTAGACCTAATGGTACTCAGTTAAACCTGGTTATTAGGAATCGCCTAACCGCATGTGGACTTTTTCATTCCTCCTGAACATTAGTTCATAAGACTTGAAAGAATGGGACACGGGGTGGTGGAGTCAGCTGTATGTTTTAAAACATTTCTGAAGAACTTATAAATAAATATCCCAACTGAGATTCTTTTCAGGGCCTATAAATGAAGGTTCACTTTCAAAAGGGTTTAGATCTCCACATCGACTACCTACTGGATGATGACTATGACGAGCTAACTTCTGACTAAAACGTCCTTGTCGGAGGCTTCAAAACCCCTGGGGATCTCGCAAAGACATACCCACTCGAAGCTTACAGTCCTTCCTAAATCAGAATGATCTTTTACAATTTGCAGGAAAAGCACACCCAAACCAAAGTAGGCACTCGCACCCTCGTCACTGCAAAACCAGTCAGTCAGATTACCGACTTTCCTAACAGAAGGCTGATCAGATCTCTGTTCTTCCGTTCACCCACTTACATATACGCACCCAACGTATCTCACAACCATTGACAAAACTACCCTGGCCGGAAAGCTAGAGCACCTAAACTTTGATGTAGCAAGCCTTCTGACCCAGCATCCTCACTTCACTCAATACAGCGACCATGCATTATCCTCTTCCAGCAGGTAAGGCCCTCTTAGAGTAAAAATAAGATGAAACGGTCTAAATTTAGGTACTCTGCTATTCTTATTGACAAATGGAGAACCTTTCGAGGTACGGAAAGAAGATGAAGGAACCTCCCCCCTACCTTCAACAAAGAATTACATGCAAGAAAGTGTTTCCCTGAGCCATACCCAACTACTTTAGTAAATAGCAGAATGAGGCTAAACATAGACCTAGAAAGCAGTTTTAAATCCTGAAACGGTTTGTCTAGGCATCAACGAAAGCCAAAGAAATGTGATTAATTTGAAAAGTTCTTCCATAATAAAATTAGGGTCATCAGACAGGAATTCTGCTTCGACGCTAGGATATCAAGGGAAACAAATATCCCATGAATTGATGTTACTCAAGTTTTGGAGGATGTAGTCAAAGATATAGTCATGCACACAAAATCCTCCAGCAGTGAGGCAAACCCAAGACCGCAAAATCTGGGCAAAACGCATCCATGCTTTGATACCTTACTGCCTTGAATTCATCAACTCGTTCCCGAGCTCTTGAAAATTGGGATGTCACTCATCCCTGTGACCCGTGGAGTAAGCCATGGATCAATATCTGCACTTACTGTTCAAAAGCTATGTTGAACCCATTGGGTCAAAACTAACAGAACTAGGGATTACGTATTATCTCTACGCAAATTATACTCCGTAAACCTTGAAATGACTACAAACTGTGGGTACTCATTCTGTCCTCTGTGTCACTAACGCACAAGAGTGACTGAAAAGTGAACACCTGAAGCTGAATGAGCTGAGAACAACATTTCTTCTCCTCTTATCAAACCCAACTTTCCAGGCTTTCATCCTCCAATTGATGAATCAGCCAAATGTTCTGGATTCATATTACATAAGACACAACATTTAAGCCTAAATTAAAAATGTGGCTCGATTGGCAGTTTTCTAACTTAAATCATTTCATAAGTGCTACGCTTTTTTACAGTCCGATGACCTAAAAACTGCAGGGCAGCCAGTGAACTATCCTGCGTCGACAATGGGGACGCTCTTCATGGTGGACATGCAAAGAAGAGCCTGGTACCTTTAAAAGTACTGCAGCGGCTAGGCTCATTTTAAAAACCATACATTTCCATGAGTGTACAAGGTCCACCTACTAACTAAACCCTAGCATCTTTAACAGAAACTAACCGTTTATACAGGCTTCTGCATAGTTAGGAGCAAAGTAGATCATCGCCTACTGATCCAAAGATTCAAGAAAGATCCTCCGTTGTTCGGTCTTTTCCAGGAATCTGCCTAAACCATGCAGCCCTTTACCAATCTTCTCTGGAATGATTAACCCCTTCAATCTATCCCTGAACATGCACCTGCTTGACATATACCTTGTTACCAGGTACTCCACTACACTGAAATGACCAGGTCACCCTTAAATGGTCGTTCAGATCACATCTCTAATGACTGAGGAACTGAAGAATAGAGACAAACTGTTATGCCTTGTGAACAAAAATCTGCTGCATGGAATAACCTTCAGAAAAGCAACACAAGGATATAGCCAGCTTCTTGTAACCTGTCAGATGCTTAGCAACAAGTATGTAACTCAATTTGGTGTAAACTGTGCTAGGAGGTATAGATATTCAGGTGTTCTGAATCCCTCCATGGCTTTGTTCTCATCTACGTAACCCTTAAATGAATAAATGGCAAAAGGCCGAGAAGAGGAGGAAAAAAGATCAATAGCAAGTTGTAGGAGAGAAAGATGGTCTGTTTTTTCAACCTTTACTTTTGCAGTGAAATGTTACTCACAATTTAAACAAAGCAGAACATGGTGAACTATAAAAGGTGTGCACAGTGACTGGAGTGACTCTTGCATAATCTGAACACACCCACCTACGGAAAATTGCTGCCTGTGGAGAGGCCTGTGCACGGAGATATTTGGCAACCTGTTCTACCTTACTGAGACATTCTGCACTATCTAGGACCGTGCTAAGACTAACAACAGCACATGGAAGTGTATGCAAGTGTATTGGACTCCAAACTTACATGTAATGTTTGGCGGAAAATGTTAAATAGACCACCCTGGTATACCGGAGTTTCAAGTGCCGGGCACAGTTTGCACAAGCCGTGATGGTGGTGCTTAGAAGCAAAACTATCTTAAGGAAGGTGGCAGAGGCCCTGTAGCCTCCCCTTTCTACAGCTGAAGCTACATCCTAAATAATGGATTTCCTACACCTCATTTCGGCTGTCTCAACCGCTTCTTCTGTTTAATGAGGTTCTATTGGAATCTATGAAGCCATGGCTGCTCTGTGAACAGACCAGTTGCCCACAAGTATAGACTAGCACCACAGGACCTGGAGTTTTATCCACCCATTCATCCCCTGAAAGCTTCCTGCTCCAAGCCTCTTCTTGCTCCAAACAGAATCTGGTAGCACCCCCAAGGTTCCTGCAGGCATGAAGTCGGAAAATCTGGAGGGCATGAGGAAATGTCCTCTGCTGGAAGCCTGGCGCTTCAATCAATGAACGCTACATGCCTGCTATCCAGGTAAACCCACCACTATGGGAGATGGCTATAATGGTGGTCAAGAGACTGCCAGACTACATAAAAACTATTTCACTCGGGTGGTCAGGATGCTGCCAGGAAATCCTTAGGGCAGGTCTACTCGCACTGGACTTGGTGGGCAGAGCCATGGGCTTCTCAGTTGCCTTAAGGAGGCATGCCTGGCTCCACGGGGTTTTCAGGCGATGTGCAAGGTAGCCTAAGAGACAGGCCATTCAATGGCTTTCGCCTCTTTGGCAATAAGGCGGATTCGGACCTGGAAAGATTCAAGCTAGGGAGTGTGACAATTCATTTTTAGGGTTTAGCGTCTCCAGCCTGGGACTCCCACAGATAATACAGGAAGTTTGTGGTTACTCAAAAGGGATCCCCCATTTACCAGCAACAGCCCTTCCAGCCTGTCCAACAGCGCAACAAGTCCCTCAGGCAGTACAGAGTCTGCAGGAATCCAAAGGCAGTCAGGTCCAGCACCATTCTTCCTCCTGTCCCCATGCGCCACCTAGAAAGCCAATTTAGTTTCCCCACATGTACAGCCTGTTGGGGGAATGGCCTTTATGTGGACCATTACAATGGACCAGTGAGTCTCACAAATCACTGAAAGGGGCTATGTTCTTCCCTTCCAACAGAAGCGCCCTCCCATCCCCCGCCTTAGTCCCTTTATTCCGAAGGCCACATTTGCACTCTCAGGAGGTGGCAGTACTTTTGCAGGATGATGCTCACCATAATTCCTGGTTCCCAAAAATGACAATGGCCTGCATTCAATCCTGGACCTCGGGGTCGTGCAATTTTACTTTCACAAGGAGATTTTCAAGATGTTGTCCCAGGCTTAGGTGCTCTGTCACTAGAATTAGAAGACCGGATTGTGTGCTTTGTCTTGCAGGTCGTGTAATCCTTCTTAAAAATCCTGGAGTTACACAGGAGGTATCTGTGGTTCGTGACATGCTCTACTCACTGCAGGTTTGTGCACCTGACGATCGCAGTAACATCAGCACCCAGGATCTGCACCCAGGATCTTCACCAAGGTGATTGTGGTGGGTGCAGCACATTTGCCCAGGTCGGGGATCTCAGTGTTTCCATACCTAGATACCTGTAGCCTTCTCAGTCCCACTTGCTCATAGGGCAGTAGTTGCCTCAACATCTCTCCAAGCTTTCCCTAATCCCCAGAAGATAACATTTGAATGTTCTCTCCCTGAAAGATCTGTTGGCTTCCTGCAGGCCACTTCTGCTAGCTGGCACATGAGGATTCTCCAGTATTGCCCTCTGCCATGGTTCCAGAAGGTGGGTGATCTGATGGGCATCAGGATCTCCCCAGATCCTGCGATGGATCTTCTTTGGTGGTTGACAGAGTATAACCAGTCATACAGGAAGCTCTTTTTCCCACCACCAGTAGTGGCCACAGTGGTGACGGATGCCCCAACTTAGGGTGGGTTGCGCATCTAGAGGAAATGGGGGTGAGAGGCTTCTGATCTCTGAACAAGCAAAAAACTCATCAATTGTTTTGAGCCAAAGACGATTTTCTGTGCCTTAAAGGTAATTACTTCTCCAACCTTTGCGGTTGGTTGGTCCAGATCATACAACACAACTGCAGTGGGGTATGTGAACAAGCTTGGAGGTGTTGGGTCTCTTTGTATCCATTGGGAAACTGTGAGCCTGTGCCCAAGTGCATGGAATCTGGATTATTGGCAACCATATTGCAGACTGCCCGAATATAAAAACAACAACCTAGGGTTGGCTTTATCTTCCTACCCACAAGAAGCATCAGCATCCACAGGTGTTTCAGGACATCTTTGACCTGGGTGGCAGTCCAGAGGTGGAAGCTTTTGCCACTTAGGAGAATGCACTCCTGAGGTCCTTTGTAGTGGCTCAGACTTTAAACGTGAAGGTTAGTAGACCGATGGCCTCTGATGTACAGGGACACTTCCTCCTGTCTGCTCCATTCTTCTTAAGAGACTTTATCCCAAACAGGCAGCCATGTAGTTGAGAATGGAAGCGTCTCTGTATTTGCACCTTTGTTATGGACCTCTCAGACATTAAGCTCCTGGCCCTACCCCTACTTTCTGCTAACTCTAGAGGAAAAAGACTGCGACTTGACCAGTCTGGCACGAATGCACAAAAAGACAGGAACCACCTTAAGGAATTCCTTTTGCGGTAAGCCTTGGTCAGAGGGGACTTGCTCTTATCAATCTGTTTGACTGAGGACACTTTGGTCTCTCCCTGAATGATCACTGGATGGTGGAAGTCAGCAAGAGAAGGCAAATGTGATTGTGAAGGACAGAAGCAAAGATGAAGCACCTAGGAAGACTTTGCACTACAGAAAATTGTATTGGTGTTTGGTGGTTTTCATCCCCCAGAGGTTGTGACAACTTGACTCTAGAACTAGTCACAACTGCATTCAGCAGTTTTACTTTAGGGACATCTGAGTGGTGGGCTTGTGCTTTGAGCCTATAGATGGTCCAAAGGGGAGTTCCCTCCCATCTGTGCTCGTGGGCAGCCTCTTGCGCACAGTGGTACAACTAGAGGATGACCCAGGAGACAGCAGGGCCGACCAGAGTCAAGAGCTGCTTAATGTAAAGTGACAGTGTGGAACCAAGGTTGGGGGAACCACAATAGCATCGACAGACCCCAAGGCCGCCATAGAGTCTAAACAACAACTATACTTTGCAAGCCTTGCTGATGATGCAAGTGAAGCCATGGGAGAGTGAAACGTAATTGTGCCCCACTAGTCCTTGGGTAAATGAGTGTTTGGGGCTTAATCCTACTTTGCAACACCTAAAAAATGGGGTGTTATGTTCCATATAGGTACTCTAATATAGGCCCTGGTAATATCATACACCTACATTACCTCCCTTACACCACACAGTAACAAGCCTTTTAGGATTGAACCTTTACCTATTTCTAGTCCTGGGTGCAGGTGGGTTTTTCCCTGACCAATAGCGTTCTATAACTTCATCAATAGACTAACACAGTATGAACGAATATTCATAAGGGTTCTTGGAAACCAAGCAGAGGCCACACCACCTGCATAATAACTACGTACAAGGTTCATCCCATACGTCATCCTCAAATCCAACAATGTCTAAAACAAGGGACAAAGGAACCCTAGATACTTTCTGTATAAATTCAGCACATCTTACTAGGGTTAGAGTGAGGGGACCAACATTTCTCAGCCGACAACATAGAATGCCCATGCACACGTTACGAGTAAGTACTGTATCAATACAGAAAGTAATGGAAAGAGCAGCAGTATAGACACAAATTACAGAAATCCAACACGTTTCTTTTTTCTTGGTTTAATATGATTCCGTTGCCCAGCCAACACGTGTTTCGTCCGGGTGTAAGACCCACGACTTCTTCAGGGCTACAAAAACACACAAAGATATATTGTAGACATACAACATTTACAGGATGTCTCATATAAACAAGTAGCATAAAAAGCGTCAGACACCGTGACCGACCGCAGGCACCCAAATTAAAAGGATTTTTGTGACAGATCCAAGGTAAGACCCCAAGAGCAAGGAATATAACATACAGTTTAAGTGTAAGGTTCTTAATTTTAACGGTAGAACCAAAAAAATTACTTATGATAAACAAGTGCATATGAAGGATTTCAGAACTGCTAATTATCAGTGGAAAAGATCTGCATGAGAACACATAGATAGTTACATATCAGTACATGGAGAAATATATCTAAGAATAATTGAGGATCATAAATTGCCAGAAAATTTTTTTTCTAAGTTCATTAGTGAAACAAGAGCTTAAATAATCATTCGGATACAGCAAGTTAAAAAACGTCTCATGTCTAAAAGGACAAATCCTAGAAAGTGCATATGGTTCTTAAGGGAAAAAGAAAAAGAGAATGGAGGATGAGGAAAGGACAAAAGCATAGAAGTGGACAGATGAAAAAAGTGTGAACACAATCCGATCATAAAGAAGGGAAGTCAAAACGGAATTACTGAATCTTACAATCAGGCGCAACGTGAACAGTAAATGGATCTAGACAATTAGAAGAAAAGTAAAGACCTCAGTGAAGCATAAATACAATATATAGCCTAGAATCTACAGTTGATGCAACGTTGGAAAAACACCGGCTCACCTCTCCGCCGGTTATAATTCCGTCCCGGCTGTGCGGGAAAAAACATGCAATGGTCACTAGTTGGATGAGTTACACAGGGGTGAGTAGCCCAAGTGAATCAGGACCTATAGAAAGAATAACGGTACATGAGTCCTCAGGTCACTTCATTATAACCAAAAAAGCACCTTGCCTTCTACCCTAGTGTCAACCTCTATAAACATGCCAAGAAAAATTAGAAGGGCTCTTGTGACTGCAATTGTTGGTTTAAAATTATAGATGGAGAGCCACGCTATTCCGTGATAATGCAAGGCGTAAGATATGCATGAACAAAAAGAGAGTTGTGATTGTAAAGTCAGTAAATATATCAACATCACGTCGCTAATTGGTAAATTATAGCTAGCGTCGAAACAGACAAGCATAGTCACTGTGGTAATGGTAACAGTAAACCCGTAACAGTATTGTGACTGCAGTTTAAGGTTTATAAATAATTATGGAGAGTCACGCTTATACATAGTAATACAAGACGTGAAAAAATAAGGCGTGGTGATACGCATAAACAACGAAGTCAGTAAAACTATCCACAAACAGAGGTTAAACGCAGCAAATGTAAATCTCGTATTTGTAAAAGGCGTCAAAAAACATACATAATCACTAGGGTAATGGCGTCAATAAATCGGGATCCCGTTGCCGTCATCATTGCTCAATTATCAAGTCAAATGTCACCATCAATCAAAACGACTATGAGATAACAAACTGGGAATATGCCAGAAATCCCAAACATGTAAGATATTCATAAACACCATCCGTGAACAGCCGCTGCTTTACCTGTAAGACGAGTGCGTCAGGGAGTGTAGTTGGAGTCCGGTTCGTAAGCAGATCGGAAGTGACATGCCATGCACGTTATAACGTGAAAAGAACATCAGAACAACTAGACCGTGTATAGCGGCTAGCTGAAAGCACCGGAAGTGAGGGAACGGGAGCCACAGTAAGCCTGCCGATACCACAGCGTCGAACGGGAAAGATTATTAATGTTACAAATTCCTAAATATCCATATATTGTGTACGAGAAACAAATATCAGGCTCATGGCGACAGTACATGTACTCAAAGAGAGACAACAAAAAGACAATTATATTGTCATGTGGTCAGTAATTTAAAAGACCACATCCCCTACTTGTGTATGAACGGATTGTTGCCCGGTGGTGTATACCAGCGGGGAAAAGGAAGGAAAAGACATGGCTTATAGGTATAAGGCCATGTGAGAATTAGTAGAAGAGGAGAGCATAAATTACAAAAGGAGCAGAGGCATAGAAGTTGAAGAGTCAGGCATAATGGAAATTACGAGGAATTTAAGACTCAGATTCATCAATGTACGGGAGAAACAGCGAAAGCCCACAAGGAGGAGCTGGATATAGAGAAATTCAATTACAAAACAAACAGTACCGATTCCAGCATACTGGGTATAGTAAAACAACGATTACTCAGAAGTGCAAGTTTGGAAAAATTCACTAGTTGAGAGAAATACAGATATCTCTAGTAATCTGACGTACGTTAAGAGTAATTAATTACCATCCTCATTGTATTTGATGCATGGATATTAAACATTTAGCATATGGTATTAGTATTACAAAATAGAGCCCTTGGACATAGAGCAGATGAAATAAATACGGCCTAGTAGATGGAAATAACCTTAAGCTGAAAGGTGGAAAAGCCAGGCAAAACAACACATTAATTACCCAAGAAGAATTGCAGCTCATGGTCTGTATTAAGACCCTGCTCCACCGCATTAAGACGCATGATCCAAGTGGCCTCAGAACGTCGTAATGCTAGTTCTCTATCTCCACCCCTGGGGTGTGGCAGAGTATGTTCGATACCAAAAAACGTAAAACATTTGTACTGGCCCTGTGCAGCACAGCTGTTGGCATGCACAGCCAGAGGGTATCTGCCATCATTCTGTTTAAGTGCCCTTGCATGTTCGCTAATGCGCTCTTTCAGCATCCTGATTGTGCTACCTACATATTGTTTTTTACACATACACGTAATTATATATATGACAAAACGAGTAGAGCAATTAATGTTATGTCTGATTGTGTACTCCTTCCCATCTGGTCCAAAGAAAGTTTTCTTGTTTTGAGAAGCCCACCTACACACACCACAGCAACCACATTTGTGAAAACCAAGTGTGCGTTCGGTGAGCCAATCACTTATCTCAGTCTTTCTAGGTATCGTCGGGCTAAGAATGGACCTCAAGGTAGTACCCTTCCTAAAAGTAACTAGGGGTCTATTTCTTAGCCGACACACTGATCAGAGACGCTGAGGCTCCTGCATGCAGACGCTCCAGCAGACAGTGGTCTAACACATCCCTCGCGTGGTGTCCAACTCGAGACCAGCGCGGGGTCCCACACTCACTCACTTCAGGTAATGGGGTTAGACTAAAACCTAGCGGGATTCTTAGCTTCACACTTACTCACATGCTGGGTACACTTGGGTACATCTAGACAGGCATCGTATGAGTGTGCGCTTTCTTTTTATCATGCATTTTATATTCATGTATGTATTCATGATTATGGCAAGATCGTAGAACTGTACTATCTTTTATTTTCACTGTACTGCTAATCATATATATCTGCTACTGTCTAACGATTGTTGCAGCACATCTATTTTACACTAGAACTACTGTGTAATAAATTCTTATTGTAACACGCCCAATGGTTTCTTCTGTGCAACTCTCCGAGACCGAATAAGTGAGCACGAGTGACTGAGAGAAAGGTAGTACATTGTTTTCACAATTCTGAGGGATCAGGGTTGTCATGTTCTGAGGTTGCCAAGAACTATTCTCTCTCCGATAAGAGTAGATTCTAGTGGCACTGTGAACTAGCTAAAACAGAAAGGCTAACATTCTCGGTGGGGGTGTACAGAGTCAGTCTGCCACCAATCCTACAGTTTATGTTATCCAAACGCGCAGATCCTGTATGGGTAATATAGGAACTATACGACAGGGGCAGTCGGTTCAAGGTAGTAGAGACTCCCACAGCTAAAAGTCTGAATGACATTTGCCCTCTGCATTTCATGTGTAGTACTTACTATAACAGATGCAGCAAAAAGATGTTGGGAAAGAGCAGCGTTTCAAATGCACTAATGTAGTTGTTGACTATCTGTTTTTGTATCATGAGAACTTCATATGAAAAACACTAATGCAGAAACCATTAATCCACGTGAGTGCGAAAATTTAATGTAAACTGAAAAATGTAAATCAGCAATGACAGCCTTTAAGTACTCTGGGGCTTGTGGTGCTGCGGGACCCCTTTCACCCCCAGATCCAGAAGTCCTGAAATGCTGTCAAGCGCTACAAAAGTGAGTTTGCTATTTAAAAGTGTTGTTCAGATGGAAACAAAGTTGACAAAAACAAAATCCTGAAAGAGGCATTGAATAAAGAGGGCTACATTTTAAGTAATCCATTGTGTTTGTTCTGTAACTGTAGTTTACGTTCCCGGGACTTCCTGCTGCAGCGATTTAGGATTTGGCCGCGATATAGTTTAATTAAAAAGAGCTTGTGGCACAGGGGGGTAGGAATTGTGTCCAACTATTTCCCTGTGTAATTGACTATTTATTCAGTACATCAGTTGTCAACAACAGCAATTTGGAGTTGTTAATCCAATTAAAGGCCAAACTGATCTGGCTGACAACTGCCTCCCTTTTCATACCCAATGAACGATGCTGTTAAAAAATATAAACTTTTATCAAGCTTATTCTCATTTAACTTTATGGGTAACCGGTACACGTGGCTTGGGATTTAAATATTTATCATAAATGAGCCCAGGGCTTGGGCCATTCTGAGACGAGCCTTGGGTTTAAAGCATTTGCTTCACCTATGAGCCCTGGGTTTAAAGCATCTGCTTCGGAGATGAGCCCCGGGCTTCAGGCGTCTCCTGCAGAGATGAGCCCCGGGCTTCAGGCATCTCCTGTAGGGATGAGCCCTGTGGCTTCAGGCATCTCCTGCCGAGATGAGCCCCGGGGCTTCAGGCATCTCCTGCAGAGATGAGCACCGGGTTTTCAGGCGTCTCCTGCAGAGATGAGCCCCGGGGTTTCAGGCGTCTCCTGGAGAGAGATGAGCCCCAGGCTTCAGGTGTCTCCAGCAGATATGAGCCCCAGGATTCAGGCGTCTCCTGCAGAGATGAGCCCCGGGGCTTCAGGCATCTCCTGCAGAGATGAGCCCCGGGGCTTCAGGCATCTCCTGCAGAGATGAGCCCCGGGCCTTCAGGCATCTCCTGCAGAGATGAGCCCCGGGGCTTCAGGCATCTCCTGCAGAGATGAGCCCCGGGGCTTCAGGCATCTCCTGCAGAGATGAGCCCCGGGGCTTCAGGCATCTCCTGCAGAGATGAGCCCCGGGGCTTCAGGCATCTCCTGCAGAGATGAGCCCCGGGGCTTCAGGCATCTCCTGCAGAGATGAGCCCCGGGGCTTCAGGCATCTCCTGCAGAGATGAGCCCCGGGGCTTCAGGCATCTCCTGCAGAGATGAGCCCCGGGGCTTCAGGCATCTCCTGCAGAGATGAGCCCCGGGGCTTCAGGCATCTGCTGCAGAGATGAGCCCCGGGGCTTCAGGCATCTCCTGCAGAGATGAGCCCCGGCACTTCAGGCATCTCCTGCAGAGATGAGCCCCTGGGCTTCAGGCATCTCCTGCAGAGATGAGCCCCTGGGCTTCAGGCATCTCCTGCAGAGATGAGCCCCTGGGCTTCAGGCATCTCCTGCAGAGATGAGCCCCGGCGCTTCGGGCATCTCCTGTAGAGATGAGCCCTGTGGCTTCAGGCATCTCCTGCCGAGATGAGCCCCGGGGCTTCAGGTATCTCCTGCAGAGATGAGCACCGGGGTTTCAGGCGTCTCCTGCAGAGATGAGCCCCGGGGTTTCAGGCGTCTCCTGGAGAGAGATGAGCCCCAGGCTTCAGGTGTCTCCAGCAGATATGAGCCCCAGGATTCAGGCGTTTCCTGCAGAGATGAGCCCCGGGGCTTCAGGCATCTCCTGCAGAGATGAGCCCCGGGGCTTCAGGCATCTCCTGCAGAGATGAGCCACGGGGCTTCAGGCATCTCCTGCAGAGATGAGCCCCGGGGCTTCAGGCATCTCCTGCAGAGATGAGCCCCTGGGCTTCAGGCATCTCCTACTGAGATGAGCCCCTGGGCTTCAGGCATCTCCTGCAGAGATGAGCCCCAGGGTTTCAGGCATCTCCTGCAGAGATGAGCCCCAGGGCTTCAGGCATCTCCTGCAGAGATGAGCCCCTGGGCTTCAGGCATCTCCTGCAGAGATGAGCCCCGGCACTTCGGGCATCTCCTGAGGAGATGAGACCATGGGCTTCAGGCATCTCCGGCAGGAGATGAGCTCTGGGCTTCAAGCCCTCATTCAGAGATGAACCCCGGGCTTCAGGCCCCTCCTTCGGAGATGAGCCCTGGGGCTTCAGGCATAGATGAGCCCCGGGGCTTCAGGCATCTCCTGCAGAGATGAGCACCAGGGCTTCAGGCATCTCCTGCAGAGTTGAGTCCCGGGGCTTCAGGCATCTCCTGCAGCGATGAGCACCAGGGCTTCGGGCCTCTCCTGCAAAGATGAGCCAAGGGGCTTCGAGCCTCTCCTGCAGAAGATGAACCACAGGGCTTCAGGCTTCTCCTGCAGGAGATGAGCCCTGGGGCCTCAGGCTTCTCCTGCAGGAGATGAGCTACGGGGCTTCAGGCATCTCCTGCAGGAGATGAGCCCCGGGGCTTCAGGCGCCTCCTTCAGAGATGGGCCCAGGGTTTTAGGCGTCTCCTTCAGAGATGAGCACTGGGCTTCACGTATCTCAGATGATCTCTGGTCTTCAGGTATTTCTTTGCTAGAGAAGCATTTGGCTTCAGCAAGTCTGAGATGAGCCCTGTGCGTTAGACATCTCCAATGATGAGCCCTGTGCTTCCTGTATCTCTTTGATGAGTTCTGGTTCCTCAGGCATCTCCTCTCGTGATATGCTATAGGCTTCAGTCTGAGATTAACGTCTGCTTCAAGCACCCCTTTCCAAGATAAGCACTAGGCTCAAGGGTTGTCATCCAAGAGAAGACCTTGGCTTAGGCAATTTCTGAGCTGAGCCCTGGGCTTCACACACCATATTCAGAGATGCACCCTTGGCTTCCAGCATCTCCATCCTAGAGGAGCCTTGAGCTTCAAGTACCTGCTTCGGAGATGAGCATTACGTTTCCAACATCACCTTCCTAGAGAAGTCTGGGCTGCTTCTCCTTCCCAGAGGAGCTGTGGGCATCAGGCATTCTATAGGCCTGAGGCACATGAATTCCAAAAATCAGACAACTATTGGGATCACCCCCAGGCTGCATGCATTTTCATCTTAGATGAGCCCAGCACTTTAGGTATATCTTTCAGATAAGGGCCTTGGTGTCATGATGAATGGAAGCCTATCGCACCCCTCATAAAAGAACTCAGTCTGAGCCCATGAACACTTCCAGGCACATTTGTGGAATAGCTCAAGGGAACTCTTTTTTTGATGCAGTGTCAGGCAATATTTTGCGAGCATCCTCTACGCAACTGGAGAGGAAAAGTTTGCCGGCAGGCTGGTTTCAAAGAACTACGAAGGGAATTGTGGTACTGAGAAGCAAGTCTTACAATGTTAAGTCTTGGTGGACATTTTGGCTCAAACTGTACAAACATGGGTCAAAACCCTGACATACTTGATATTCTCGAACCATGACACTTTCAGAAGCAAGTTCTTAGTCCTGAAAGAAAATAGTACCGAGGTGACAATCAGTGGAGCAGTATCTGAACCTGTGCCTCAGGGACTGAATTCTCAAATACCGATCGTGTGGAGGCGCCTAATCCAGGATTCTGGCAGGGTGTATTCTACATAAGTATTACTAACCTTGATGGGGAGTTCCCTGGCAGCAGTACGGAGGCTACCTGTCTCCGGTACTTTGAAAGGACAGAATTTGAAAGTAAAAAGTTAATTACCTTTGGTAACGCCTTTTCTGGTGGGGATTATCTAACTCCAAATTCCGCACTTTAGAATACTCTCCAGGCACCAGACTGCATCCAGAAAATTCAAAGCAGTACCCTTGCATGCCGGCAGATGGAACTGGTGGCTTTGCGTACCGGAAGTGACATATGCAGGCCTATATAGGCACCACTCACGCGCTCTGACAGTTTGAGTCTTCTGTTGCGCTCACAGATGGGGAGACATAATTTGATAGGTTGTGGTAATATGCAGATTGCCAAGTTAAGATCTTTTTATGTAAAAAGAGTCCAGTTCACAGAACAGGGAGGATGAAAGGGTCAGTGAGGAATCTGCAGTCAGTTTTTTTTTACCAGAAAAGGCGTTACCAAAGGTAAGTAACCACAGATTCCTCACCTTAGAATAGATGCCAAAGCTATGCCTCCCAGGAGGTGGGTGTGAACTAATGAAAGGATTCTTCTATGAAGGAGTCAGGTGTGACTTCAGCTTGTTTATAGTGAACCACAAGGATGTCAACAGGCTCGCCTTCAGCTGGAGATGGGCAAACGACTGCCTGGGGCAAGGCTACCTTCAAGCAGCCAGTCGTTGAGGAAGACTGGAATACCTGACCTCCAAAGAATTAACGCAACCACCACCGTTACTTTCGTGACTATCCAGGGGACACTGGTGAGGCCAACTGAAAATCCTCCTGCCCCATCTTGAACTGCAGACAGCGTCTGAGAGCCTGCAGGACGGGATTTGTAAATATGCATGTTAAAGGTCCAACGCTACCATCTAATCTAGAGTGTAGACAATACCTGGGCCAGAGAGAGCATCTTGAATTGTTCTTACGAAGAAATGTGCTGAGCGGACGCAGGTTTAAACTAACAGAGGCAACCGTCCTGTTTTGCCATCAGGAAGTAGCAGGAGTAACTACGACCCATTTCCGACGCAGGTACCCTCGCTATAACCCCTTTGGCTAAAAGGGTTTGCACTTCCTGTTGTAAGATGGACAGACGATCCTCTGTTAATCATTCCGGGGATGTGTAAGGATCAGAGGAGTGGACAGGAAGGGTACAGCGTAACCCTTCTGGCCAATTTGAAGAAACCACCTGTTCTGGTCTGCCAGTCTGGTTCAAATAGTTGAATCCTACCTCCAACTGGATGGCAAAGCTCCACTAAGGGAATGCTAAAGGAGTGTGGTAGGTGTGGCAGCAGGAAAGGGGTGGTGGGGGTTAGGTGGGCGGCAGACTGAGTAGTGCTCAGTCGCAGACAGCAGGGCAGGTGGGTGCCACAGTCTTGAAACGACTGGGAACCCACCTGAGGCTGAAGTAGCTCTCTGTATGGAACACTCCCACCAGAGCCGGGAGAGCTCGAAAGGGATAATGCAGTTGGCATGGCATGCAGACAAACCCACAGTGCACTCTGCGGGTCTTCTTTCTTTGAAGAGCTCCAGAGCAGAGTCAGCTTAGTCTCAAAAAGGTGACTTCTATCATAGAGCATGTCAATAAGGAATGATTAATTACCCAAGAAACCCTTTTTCAACCAGGCATAGTGACGGATTGCAACACTAGTACCAATGGCATGCCCAATGGAATCAATGGTATACAGACCCCAAATGATGGCAAATTTAGCAGTGTCCTGCCCATCCTGTGTGGCCTAGGTTATACAGGACAAAGACCTTCCGGGCAACAGGGAGGGCTTTAGTGACAGAATCCTGGAATGTGTGAGAATAACGGCACAAAAGGCAACTGGCATTGAAAGACCGGAGAGCCAAACTTGAGGAAGAAAAATCCCTTTTCCCCAAAAGTCTCCACTCTCTTAAAATCCCTATCTGGGGGAGTAGTCGTGAAAGCATTCTGGGTTTATTATTTAGCAATATCAGGATTGCAGCAAGCATCCATGAATGTGAATCTGGGTGCAGTTACCTGATGAAGGAAAGCACAGGGACAGAATAACTTAATTAGCCATTATTCAAAGGCTTTCTTTTTCCAAATTCAATGGAATTTGTGCAGTTTTCTATGCAAGAAGATAGAGGGTCCAAGACATACAATAAAGACAGTGGCGAGTGAAGGAGGGCGTGAGGTGAAGGATGGTTCTGGTACAGAAGCAAGTCATCATCTGGTACTCAATAGCAGTACCAGTACTTCACCATTGGCCACTCTAAAAACATTGATCAGAAAGTGATGTATCAGGCCACGGATAGGGCAAACGAGGTTCAAGAGAAGACACAGGGGACACATTGATTATTCAGTGATGTTAGTTGCCTTCCAGGGAACCTTGAAAGAGAGGAGAATGGGCAGGAGATTAAAGGTATGGAGAGGGATGTGAAGACAAGAACAAACTTGCAATGAGAGATGAAATTTGGTAAAAATTCAGATACATATTTAAGGATCACAGCAGTTTAGTTTTCAATACACAGACTCCTCAACAGGAATACCTACTGGAATTGTACTAAAAGGGAGTACAGGTAAGCCATGGTTTACATGATCCATGTTGTTAAGGTGGGGCGGAGGATTCTATAAGCACTAGCTCACAGCAGTCTTTCCACCTCCATTCACAGTACTTTAAGCACCACCAGCATTAAATAATGCAATCAAGCAAGATCCTTTTTTAAAACAAAATAATGGTTCATAGGTGGTATAGATGTCGACAAACTGATTTAGCAAGTGCCTAATTTTTTAAAATAAAATTATTAAGTTCAGGAGCCTGGAGTTTATCCTAGGAACCTACAACTGGTACTGTCAAATACCAGGCTGCCTACTTTCAATACTCCACCCTACACTTCTTTAATAGTTACCTCTGTGGTACATGTTCTTTTGAAGCAGTGCTTTTTCCCTTTGTTGCTGTTTTTCTACCGCTCTCTTCATCCTTTTTATTGCCTGGCTGGACAGCGCAGCTGTCGCAAGACAAATGAGAATCAGAGAAAGTGGCTTTGGCTCCGCCCACATGTTGGGAGCCGGGAGTACATGTTCTGATTGGGCAAAAGTTGTGTGCTTCCACAGAAAAAGAGCTTGCCCTCCACACATCTGTGATCAGTTTGTTTATTTATCCAGCTGTCTGAGATCGAACTTTCTGGGGCACACACATGACATTGTAAAGTTATTAAAAGTGTCTTGGACAACTAAATAATATATGGTGTTTTTCTTAGGCAGCAGCACAGATAGTCAGAGAACAGTCATTAACCTACACAGATATTTAGGTCTGGCTTGGAAGTGCAAATGTCACCTGACCTTTTAACCAACACCAATATTATTCTACAGTTATTTGCGTCAACACAAATGCAGATCATTCCCTTGCTATCTACTTGCAATGCTTCACATTAACATGCAACATTCCTTTAACGCCACATCTATTGACATGGCCAATGCTTGTTTGTCAGTTTTGCGTCTCTCTTGCTCTGGGTCTGTTGATGAAAAATATTTCCTGGTCCCCTAAATTGAGTGCTGATGCTCACCAGCTGCAACCACCGCCACATATTAAACAAGGAGTGCAGGAGCCCCGATGACATCGGGATGGAGAGTATCTGAAGTGTCTGCTGTGTCCTCCTTTACCCGAAATATCACTGGTGGAGGAGGATGGACAGAGTAGCTGTTTGCCCCGAACTGCAGAGAACAAGGGCACATTCGCCGAAGGTCCCATGCAGAACATGACATTTTTTTAATAGCATGGTGGATAAATGTATGTGTGGGCATGGCTTACTCACAGAGCATCGTAGAAAAAGGAGAGAAAAACATAAAAATACTGTTTTACTACTAGGCTTAATTCATTAAATCATTCTTTGAATAAGGCATTATTAATATAGTAGCCCTTGACAAACACTAAAGAAAATAGAAACAAGCATTGGCATAGCCAATAGGTCTCGCCTTTGGGACCTTCTAAGTGTTTAGCCATGCAACACTTGATGTTGTTGCACCAAGGATATTGTGCTGGATAACGAAACACTTATAAGGTCCCAAACGCGAGACCTATTGGCTATGCCAATGCTTGTGTTAACATACGCCGGCGCGCGGGCAGCATTTCTTTCTGCAAGAGAAGTGCATGATGCGCTCTCAGTACAAAGCAAAAGGGCAACATATGAATGCTGACGTCTGATGACATAAGCCAGAGCAAACACTCTACTTTATTACATAAGCCTCGAAACTTCCAACTCTGCTGCCAATTCCTTGGTGTCTTCGACAATTTAAATTAAGAGTGAAATAAGTTCAATGAAATAAATGCATTTGCTCTACAATTTAGCTCTGCTGCTTTCCGCATTCCACAAATGGAATAATTTATGTGGCAATGCAACAGAAGAAGCTGTTAAAATGTAAACTGCTTGGGTTCGAGGTGCCTTGTGAAATATCCAAAAATGTGCACAAGATGATTGTTCCCTCAGTTCTCCAGACTGATCTGCAGATGTTACTCGCTTATTGCTAGCAGCGACCAAGGGAAACTACTGCTGATACTCCTGCACAGAAGCACCAAGCTGCTGTACACATTTCACCAGTGACATTTGGGCTATCACTCAAAAACAGTAATCACACCCTTCCTAACAAAATGATAAACTGCATTTCTTACATTCATTTTGATTTTACCGGGTTTACGGCAGGGGAAGAAATCTTAAAATTATTATAGTCCATAAAAGGGTGCGGAATAATGGAAATAAAATCATGTCAGACTTTGTTGCGAATGAGGAAGCAAGAGTGCGCTTTTCATTGCTGTAATATCATATGGCAGGAAAAATGTTTGTTGCAACTGCCAGAATTACTCACCTAGCTTCATTCATACAACCAAAACGACAAGATGTTCTGCTATGTGGTATGCAGCGGAGGTTACGATTGCAAAATCGAAATAAAATACTCCGCCTTTCCTTTTAAAAGGCTGAAACCGTGTGAGGATGGCAGTGTTTGTTGTTCATACTCCGGGGAATTGCAGAACACGCTTGAATATGTCTAGCGAGTTTATTACCAGTCTCTGACCAGTTTCGCACTGAACCGCCTACTAATGTTACTGTGCACTACCCCGCCCTGACCCCTCGTCCTCACATGAAAGAGCCCGAGAGATGCCGTGTGAGCGAGAGAATGAGACCCAGGGGCTAAGGCGGAGAGGGGAAGAATGCACAAGAGAGAGAGAGGTGAAAACAAAGGGAAAAGAGTCGGTGGAAAACTTGGCGATAGAGGCACAAAACAGTTAAGGTGACAGTAACAAAGAAAGTATGAAGAAGAGAGATGGAAAAGTGAGAGAAAGGATGTGAAGAGAGAGTTGGGAAGGAGAAGAGAGGCAGAGACGGGACTGAGGATGAGAGGAAAATTAAACCTTACCTTTCGGAAGGGAACTTCAGGACGGTGGTCACGGTGCTTGTCATGTCAAGACTGGACTATTGTAATGGCATTCTCTTGAATGCCCATCTACATCTGGTCAACAGGCTGCAGATGTCTCAAAATGCTGATACAAGGCTTTTATCAGGTACCCCGAAATTTGTATCCGTAAAAAAAGAGCTAGTTAGGCTATACTGGCTTCCTGTGAAGCAGAGAGTATGCTTCAAGGCACTCTGTACAGTTTTTAAGGCCCTTAATGGGTCTGGCCCACAATATTTGCAGGACAAATTTAGATGGTATGTTCCTACTAGGACCCTTCGGTCCTCTAGCGCGAAAAAAGTCTTGACGCCTTTCGTTAAAAAGGCCAGCTGAGGTGGCAGGAGCTTTACGGCCAGTGCATCCGTGGCTTGGAATAATTTGCCTTTCTTCTTGAGGAATGCTCCCAGTCTTCTCTTGTTTAGGAAGGGTTTGAAGAATTGGCCATTTACTCAATGATTTTCCACCTCCTCCGGCTATGCAACTCATAGCGTCAGGAGACCTTAGGGTAACCGCTGCACTATAGAAATCCTATTAACATAACATCATCAAAGCGGCCACGAAAGTGAAGGTGATCGAGATCAAGCGCAGCGAGCATGACGAGGAAAGCCATATGGCGCCTCTGCTCGTAAGCACGCGCCCACGCTCATGCACGCAAGCTATAGGCCGGCCATGGTAGCATTTTTTGAAGCCCTTACTAAAAGTCTCGCCAGACCAGCGCATGCGCTGGGTCAGGCGTGACCTAATAAATGGCAGGTTCTTTGCTCTTTGGTCTGCATATTCTGCATGGCCATGTTGGCCAGACAGTGACAAGCCTTCACAGATTGTAGACCATAACAAAATTAAATTGAACATAAATAACGAAAGCAGTGTTCTGCAAGGCTTTGACTCATCACAGAAATAAAATAAAAATAAACATAGTCAGAAGGTATACAGTCAAATAATAGCGCTCCGAGGCCTACTGACTTCGGAGAGCAAGAGAAAAAAATTCCCAAAACACATAATAAAGCAAACACTGGTAAAGTCACCTAGTCTGACTTTGTTGGTGTACTCCGTACTAGTTGGGAGACTGTGTTGCAGCCAGATGTCTTTGAAAGAAACTTTAACAATGAAGCAATATCTGAACCCTCAAAAACAGAGCCTTATGAAGAGGAGTCAGAACATTTGGTTTGAGATGTAAATGTTGAACAGAAAGATATTTTACCCCAAAATATACAGCATATAGACATTTGCCAAAGGGCCACAAACACTTCTTAACTTTGTGAACCAAAAAAGCTGTAAATCCAACAAGTCATTGTGACAGCAAAGTAAGACAAATAAACATGCAAGGGTGATTAGTGAATAGCACTGTGTCTTTAGGACAGGCTAAGGAACCCAAACAGTGGAGCTTCCTAAGCAAAAATGCCATCAATGAGAAACTAAAATGTCATGTCATCAGAGAAGTAAACATATCTCAGGCGATACTGGTTCTATTCTAACAAAAGAAGAACTTGATGCTCATCACTCAAACCTAATGGGAACACTAATGGAACAAGACAACCAGACTAATAATCCCACTCAAGAAATAGCAAATCAAAATGCATTAAAGTCAATGCCTGAGATGGGCTGACCTGAAAACCTACTGTGTGCACTTGCTCTAATTACTTGACTCTAGCACCTATGAATAAAGGCATAAATCCAAGATTTCTAGTAGTAAAAAGGATACAATCTTTAGTTAACAGATAATTGCATCAACAGTACACACACCTTTATTCACAGATACTACAATCCTACCATTATCATATTATCTTTATGACGGCGTCCCTTTTATAACATATCTATGCACCGCGGATATAACACTTTGTAGCGAGATTATGCCGTGTCATCACACTGGGAAGTCAAGTAGGCAAATCTATGAAAGATACAATGCCGGAGAAGCAGGGTTTGTGTGTGGAATGACGCCCACTGCAATGGAGACAACAAAAAAAAAGGATCCTGGTTTTAAATCAAAGAATAGCGGTGGCAAAGTTTAAGCACAAAGGAAGAATCTTGAGTAAATGCTGCTGGATTCTGTGTTGCAAATATGCGGTTCACTGCAGTCTATTACCTTTCGTACCTTTTACGGGAAAACATTCCAGCCATCAATTTTTGTGAGAGCTTCAGTGGGTTGCCCCTCAGTGGGACGGGTATACCCAGACGTGGTTTCTGTGTACACTGTGCCACTGGAACAAAGCTGTACCTGGCGAATGAGCCCTAATCAAGGGGAAACTGGTCCTGGGTCGCTTGTGTTCCAGTTCATGGTGACAGGGCCTGGCAGTTCAGTCTGGACTGTTCCCACTGGAGCAAGGTCAAGGATGATTTGCTTATAGGTGGCATTGTGTGCACAATAAAGATCGACTGGGATGCGGCCCGAGTAATTACCAGAGGCTGAGATTAATTCAAGCATTCCATCCATCACTTTTTTGTATGTTTCAGGGTGTGGAGTGCTTGCCATGAGGGAAGGGCCTTTATTATGAATATCCCTTTGCTGTGACTGGCCTACCCCTGCAAGCAATGGCTCCACTACCAGGAAACAGGTGATGGGAAGCCTCCACTTGCGCAAGGTCATCCTCCAGCCATCTCCTTGTACTGGCAAAGACTTGTGGTCTCCCACTCTCCATGACCCCTTCTGCAAGACGGATATGCTGGCACCTTGAGAAAGTTGATATGAGCAGGGCAGATACAAAGGATAGTGCCACTTTTTACTCTAATCTGTTAATTTCTGGCAAACTTGTGAGCAATCAGAAACAGGCAGTTATCACAGAACCTTGGAATGCAACTGAAACCATTTAGTACATTTGATTATCAATCGATAAGTTCAAAGCTCCCAATATTAATGTGCTTAATAAAAAATGCTGTAAGGATCTCATGCCCGAAGTTAACTTGCCGCTGAGGATCTGGAAAGAATAAAATTACTAAGTAGAACACTGCAAAAAATATCTTTGAAAAAATAAAATCCCAATATTATGTTGACTGGAAACTATCTGGCTTTTGTTTGGCAAACAATATTTTCTGACTCTCCACTCAATGGATAACATCATGTAATGAATATCTCAAATGTTCTTGATACAGGGAGGTTTTTTATTTAAAATCACTAGGTCTCATATCCTGGACTTTATCCACTACAATTTCAGTTGCAAATTTCTTTTAACTCTACTTTCTATGATTAGAAATATACTCTTGCACACCCAGAGATACTCAAATATTCTTTTTATTTGTCCCAGTAATAAATATTCGTATGCACACATATACAATTCAAATGTACTTTTTGGAGAGAATTTATTTTTACAGGTTTTGAAATTTGGTGAAAGAGTTTGACCCTGTGCCCTCTTCAATCCCAGATACTGCTCACTTGATTGACAACGTTAAAACCTCATCCCTCTTCCGTACCAAAGTAAAGGCATGAAGCGGAATCCAAGCGTGAAAATGGGGCACCTATATCACTTTCAAAAACCAAAGCAAAAAGTAAGGCCCACATTTTACACTTTTCATAAAGAAGAGTGCAAGTAGCGCCTCCTTTTCTGTAATAATTCGATCTTCAGTTCTTCTTAGACCAGCGTTACCGGAATGCGTTAATCCGTTATCAATTTTCATTTTAAGTAACGGGGTCACTGTTCGGCTGGGACACTGGTTTTGCAACATGTGCTACTTCCTTAAGGCAGCTTATAAGCTTTACTAAAACACAGGGGCTTGCTGTAGCAGCTGAGGAACAGCATGGGAAACAGAATTCAAACACCGCTTGAGCTTGGGCGTAAAAGCTTCTATTCCCCACCACCACTTGGCCCCTCAAACCTTCTTATCTGTTGAGGGAGCCAGCTGAAGCGGTCTTCCGGTCACATACTCCGAAACCAGAAGTCGGTGTGTGAGCAGCATGTGTTTTCTCCTGTCATGGCTTTCCCCCACGAAACAAACAGGAAGATGCAGTTTTGTGAAGGTATAGCTGTTTGAGATTCTGTGCCTCTAAAAAGGCATTGAAAATGTACTGATTAGATGACCACCAGACACAAAATGTGCTCCAAATGTTTCTAGAAAGGAGCCATGTAATTTTTTTTTAGTATTGCAGTTTGTTCCCTCAGATCATTTGGATCAGGATCATATAGTATGCCAGTCTGACTCCGATGGGCTGACACAAGTCTTGTAAACCAATTCTCTGAAGTCTGAGCAGGAGGGCAATGTCTAGAAATAGGAGGTCTAAAGGGTTTGTTAAAAGTATGTGAGCAAGGAATGATGGGCAAGTATGCACCTTAATTTGGACTCGAAGATCAACGTCTGCACTTTACACAGGATCACATTTCAGTTCTAAATCCCTCTGTGGTTGTCGGACATGTATGAAGAGAACCATGTGCGAGTCCTTCATTAATAAAAGGAGCCTGGTCAATCGTGGATCCCTCAAAACCCAAGAACTTGACTGAAGATTCTGAAGTAGTTTTCCAGATTACATGGAAGGCTGACATGGTTAGTGGTTAAGGGTTGAAATGCATGCTGTCTACGATGCGAAGTTGCTAGCCACAACCTTAGTTCCAGTTATTCCTCAGAGGTCGGACACAAGGCTCTCCTACATTCAGCAGTTGTAGAATTAATTCACAGGTTTTGGGGATAGGCAAGCAAGGTACTCTGCAATAATCATGTCATTTGACCTGTTTCTGTCTGCGAGGTAGTATTGGTTCAGACATACAGAAACTAGTAGCTACAGGTTGTGTCAACGGCCACAGAAGGCTCGCTCCAGTGATCTAGTATACAGTTTGAACAGCAGCTTATTTAATGTCCGAGGGCCTCATACATTCCTGGTGTTGGAGAATGTTTAGGAGGCAAGATATTTCTTCCTCCTACCTGTTTTCTCTCAAGGATGTGCTCTTTCATCATTCCGTTCACAGTCCGGGGATCCCCTGGTTTAGGCCTAGCAAATAGACCAATCTCAGCCTTGCCAAGTACTCACATAATCACAAAAATAGGTGAAGCGGTTTGTGGCCTAGAATGGCACGGGTTCCCCCATACAAGTGGATTTTACCCCTGTCACAACATCTCTGGTACCCAGCGAGTTAGTACGCTATGTTTCTCGGCGTGGATAGATCAAACCTATACTTGCAGAAGAGAGCCTGGCCTATATTCTTGACATACATCAATGATAAAGCCTAGCGTTTTGTTGGCACATGCCATGCCAACTATGAGGATTCGGTGGAAGTATCCATGCCATTGCAGCCTTTGCACAATAGCACTAGGGGTGGAGGGGCGAACTGCACACATTTGTTTTTCAAAGTGTTCTATTCTGCTCCAGTCGGGCCCCATTTCCTGCTTCGGGATTCCCAACTTGTACTTAAGGCTCAACTACAGGAGAGGCCTTTTGAAGTTGTCGCTTACTTAACTTTCCCATCTGTAAGAGTTAGTGTGAGGCCAATTCAGTCTTTTGTGCCCAATTTATTACACACATTTAATTTGCACAAGGATGTGGTTTTTCCAAAGCCATGTTCTTGTCTCTCCAAAAAGAAGAGTTTTATAGCTGAAACATCTGGAAGGGCAGTCAGGAGTTACTTGGAGAGGGCAGCTTCATTCACTTATTGCTTCTCTTGGCCAGGTCGCACAATAAAAAACGTCTGGAGACTGATTATGCAACACCAAGCCACAATTATAGTTTATGCACAAGGAAATGCCTGTCTCAGCTCATTCACGGTAGAGCAACAAGAGGGGTCCTGGCGCCCGGTGTAGAATTTGTTTGTTTAGTACCTAAATTGTGGGCCTCGATTTATTTCCATATTTCAATATAAGCTTCTGCTGGAAAACACGTCCCACATCAGAGTTTGGATCTGTTGTTCTCAGATCATGTGTTTGACGGTTGGACACTACAGTTTCACTGATGAAAATGTACTGTTTGTGCTTTGTCCATCGCCATGCCATTAGGACTGTGATAAGAAGAGGGAGCTGGTAACGTCCAGAGACCAGTGGGTCTTCATTACACAGAGAACATCCATAGTGTGTTGGAATCCTACGGCCTGCACAATCGCCCAGACGCCACCGCTCACTGCCTCCAGGTGGCCTGTCAAGCTTTGACCATTTGTATCTACTGCTTGGGTAGCCAGAGTTTGGAAATTATATATGAAATGAAAAAGAAGGCAAGGGAGGAAAATTAAGTACAACTTTCAAGGCACCGAAACACATTTGAATGGAATATAAACCGGTTTCACAAACGTAAACAAAATGCTATAAGTGTAAGAAGGTTTGTAAAGAACCCACAAAATGGAAATTTACAGGGTTTCTTAAAATGTCAGTTAATATGACCCGATGTTCCTTTCGTATACAGTGCAATGACCATGATGCCGCTATTTAAAAGAATTACTAAATGAGTTATAACCTATTGATCTGAACACAGGACATGAGCAATCACAGGCTTCTGCGACCGCTGAATGATCTTGCGGGACCTAGGTTTGGTAAATGCTACAATAGTTCTTGTCAGAGAGAGTTTCTAGAAGAAACTTTAAGAATGAACACAAGATAAATGGGTAATACTGTTCAAGAGGCTAAAATTCTGGGTAACGCATAAACCAATACTACGTATCAGTGAGGAAACTGTCTGGGGGGCTAGGAGTTCAAGGGTCTCTCCAGCGCATGTACTATAAATGAGGCGGGGATGCTATCTTTTTACTCTCGTGATCCACAGGGCCTCTTGCTATATCGAAGGTGAGCTACCGGCACACTTAATCTCACTAATTAGCACTGGGAATTCAGGTCACATTGTCATCATCGTATTTACTCATTGGATGCAGACGGGTTTGAAACTGGGGTAGCCACGCCTTTGCTCAAACAAGTAGGAAATGTTAAATGTAACCATAAAGATTTTCATCATGTCAAATCCTTGTTTGGTAATGTATTTGTGGTGCTGAAATATACAGCTTGTAATTAACCACCAGAAGGAAAGGATTATATTTCAACAGTTACCATGTGCCGTAATGTCTTGAAATCCATCCGAGATAGTTGGAAAGGTCCTTCTAGGAGATTTCAATAATGTGATGAAATTGACTTCAAGATGCTTTTAGTGAGCAACACATCCTGCATCATCATATTTCACAAGAACTAAAGAAATTGGACCATATTAAATGCCTTGACTGATGAAATCAGATCAAGCATTTAGTTTAAAGGCCTAGAAGGCAGTGACCGATATGGATGTAAAACACTACAGTTCTTTAAAAGCTTCTTTTCTTCTCTGATTTTGGGAGCTTTGCAAGTAAGTTTCCACAAGCCACTTCCATTTCAGATGGAGTCCTCATCCTGCCTCTTATTGACACGGTAGGGGCCACTGTTTGCATTGGATTTTTTGATCCATGCTCCGGACACTTGTTCCCTTATAAGCTCTGCCTATCTAGTTTGAAAGTCGTCCTACAAGGCCAAATTTATCACCAAAGCTTTAGAAGAATTGCTGCTTCTGTTCAATCCTCTTCTGAAGACTCCTCTTCCGCCTCCTGAAGCCACTGGATAAACTTCTGAAGCTGTTGATAAGAAAGGATGAATTAATTCACTCCCTCTTGGTTTCACACCTACATTTTCAACTTCTTTTAGAATGTATCTATACATTGAGTTCTTGCACTTCTGCACACACTGCTATCAGAGTTAGCCAATCACGGACACAAGCAGCCACAACAATGTGGTTTTCTAAAGCTCAACTCTAGGTGTTCTGTCCAAAGGCTAGAGAATTCACTTTTCAAAATTCTGATTCCATCATCAGGCCAGTACAGACAAGCTATGCAAAAAAATATACTGTTGCTACAGCATAACCGTGTACATTTTTAAGAAATAAGTCTCTAGTTCATTATTTCATTTCAGGGATTGCACACTTAAATTCAGCATAAAGGGACCATTTGACTGCCTTATCAGTACACTCTTAAATGGACTCTTCGATGGGGGTGTACAATATTTTTCTTCTGCAAGCCCTACACTTAAAATGCCCTGCAATAAATATGAGCACAGAGAGATGCACAACCATAATCTGTTGATATGCATAGAAGCGTCCTTCGCCATTCATAAGATAACTATTGTTACTCACTGCTTGTCGTTTGCGAAGCTGTTTGCCCTCCTCGGAGGTATCGGTCTGCGAAAACCAGCGCACAATCATCTCCTCGGCCACGATTTCCTGCTGGTAAAAGGTCATTAGAACCTACAAAAAAGAAAAAAGATTTATTGAGCTAATTAAGACTTTTCTGAAGTTTCAGAGCTGGAAAACATGACCATTCAATTGCTAGTAATCACAGGGCGCATGATGCAAAAGTTTGAATAGTTACAGAAATGCTTTTCGAAAACGTCTTCCACTGAGGACATGCTTGTTATTCGGCCTTGCACTGCTCAGCCTGAACACGGTCAATCTTGGCCACCCTTGCCTTTTTAGGATTGCTCCATTGAGGAATGAGTGAAATGACATCTCTGCCATTGGAGGATAACATTTATAGATACCATGTCACTTGCAATCTAAAATAAAAGAACGCGCTAATATGACCTTGCCTAGCCTCAGGCGAATGGGGGATACGTTGATTGATCTTTTCTCAAAGATCTTTTTAGGAATCTTGATAGAATCACTGTAGAGAATGTCATCCCAAGCTGAATGAAGCACCGCCGGAATCTTTGGTTCCCACTGAATCAAGCTCCCTTCCTTTTACCCTACCTTAAAATTACATTTGGGCAAAGAGGAATCTGATACTTGCAGCGACAACTGCATTACGAATATTACGGAAGATTCTATTACAGAGAACGAATGCTCCAATTTTGGCTTTATGAGATCAAAGTATTCAAATGATTGCATTCATGCTCTGACGGATCAGATTACCCAAGGCAAAAAAGTGCACAAAATAAAATAGAAAATAAATTAAAGGCAATGCCAGATAGCTGAGAAATGGACACATGACAAAGTCACTCACAGTTATGAAACTGGAGGCATAAGGGGGGAATCAAGATGAACACTTCCTGTAAGTTGGGTGCATGCAAAAAGCTAGAGTGTATTAGGGTAAGGTGTGCCGCATGGCATATCACTGTTATTTATCTGTCTAGCTTTAAACGCGCATGCATCAAATAAGGAAAACAACCTAAACAGTATTTACCTTGACCATTGAGGCCCACAGGCTCTCGTGCTCCAGAAAGAACTCTTCAATCGCACACAGCGTATCCAGGTGATCAGAAGCCCTTTTTATGTAATTCTTAAACACGGGTGCCCACCTTTTCAGCAGCTGTTGAAAGATAAAGCACATGTATGAAACGCATCTAAGGAAGGATGTCACCAGCCACCTCAGCAGACAGACATTAGCCGAGAGTTTAGGGAGTTTAGTAAAACAGGGAATTCAAAGGATAATCTACTTTTTCTTAATCCGACCGCTTAGGTTAACTGCAGGAACATCCCTTGAACAAATGGGTCCATTTGGGGGGAGGGGGGGGGGGGGAGCAAGTTGAAGATGTGTTGACTGTGTGGACGTCTGATCTTTGCAATAGTCAATGGAATAAAGCCTTCTAAGCCAGTTACTGCTTATTCCTATTCAGGTTCTGTATTAAGTCAAGGACAATGGGTGATGTTCTGAGCCTCCTCTTACTCCTTTCGATCACACAATTTAATTTGGGTAGATGCTCATCACCTTCACTGCTGGATAGAGATTCAGCCTGATGAAAAAGGTATTCATCACTACATGAGCAAGCGACTAGTGAGGATTCACGGCAGTTCACAACATTCAGAGAAAGCACTGCTTTTGCTCCTGCTAGCTGGTTAGATCTAGAGCAGGACTAATTTAGTGCATCATCACAAAATTGGCTTTGCTCACAATGTCTTTGACGTGACTATGTGTGAAAGATACTTACTCCCCCCCCCCCCACCTCCAATTCAATTGACTGACACTCTGATCATTCACTCAGTCTAACACCCTATTTGGTTATATGTGAGAAAGTGCCAACTTTCTTGCATGGTATGCCCCTACGTTTTGCGGAATGTACTTTGACTGAGTGTGCCCTGGGCTCCTGCCAATCAGGTGCCCAGGGCCTATGTTCCTTCCCTAAAAACTATGCTGAAACCTAAAACCCAATTTGGCAGACCCTGGCCACATGTCAGCCCCTGGTAAATGGTATCCTAGGTACCCAGGGCCTTGTGACCAGGGAAGGCCCCTAAGGGCTGCAGCACTTATTGTGCCACCCTTAGAGGCCCTGTACCCTGACACAAACACACTGCCCTTGCAAGCTGAGTGTCTGGGTATAGAGCAAAACAGAGAGTCGACATGGCACACATCCCTGTGTGCCATGCCCACAACATACATTGCCCTGGCATACATCAGCCACCCCTCTAGCTGGGTGCCCTATGCCAGTGGTGTGGGCACAGGAGCATGAGCCCTGTGCCCCTACAGTACCTAGGTCCATTCCTGGGTACTATAAGTGCAGTGCTGACATTTAAGAGTATATGGTGCTGGGAGATCGTCGACACTAACGCCACAGCACCATGATGGCTCCACTGAAGACTGAGAAGTTTGGTATCAAACTTTTCAGCACATTAAACCCACACTGATGCCAGTGCAGGAATTAATGTACAATGCACGACAGAGGGCATCTTAGAGATGCCCCCTGAACCTAACCTACAATCCAAGTCTGGTCGGAGGGGCGGTCTAGGCTGCCACACAGCAGACCTGTTGCAGGACCCCTGGGTAGGGAGCCATCCGCACTCCTGGGCCTGCCACTAAGCACATCCTAGGCGAGGTGCTAGGCCTCCTTCCCCAGGATGTGCAGGGGAAGCTTCAAAGGTATGCTGCCTTTGTGAGCTTCTCCAGGCCACTTGCTGTACCCAGCAACTGGCCCCTACCGGTTCTAAACCCCCTCTCTGGCGGGAAGACTAGCCAGAAACCCCAAGGAAGGACAGGGGGTGTGCCAGCCGCTGCCAACCCCACCCCTCAGGTGGGGGAGGCGAGGTGAAGCACATCCCCGGGCTCTCGCCATCTTGAAGATGGGGAGCCCTGCCCAATCAGGACTAGGCCACTGGCCCCCTCCCACAGGAGAGTGGCAGGATAGGGGGTGTACCCACCCCAGGACAGGGACCCAGTGGTCCCTGCCCTTTACCTACCTGTAACGCCTCTAAATTTAGTATTTAGGGGCACCCTGAACCTTCCTTCTTAGATTCCAGATTCCGAAACTGCAAAGATCATCAAGAAGAAAGAAGACCTGCCGTGCAGCTGCTGACAAGAGGAAGACACCAACTGCTGTGGCCCCAGCCCTACCGGCCTGTCGACCCTCGAACCCGCCCCTGCTAAATCCCGGCACCTCCTGTGGCCAGCAACCTCACAAACCCCGGAGGACCTGGCTACCTTGTGACTCTGAGCATCTGGGACTCCCACGAGCAGTAGTACTGCTTAAGGCAAGTAACTGACCCCTGGCACCAGCCAGGAACCACGAACCCTGCACACTCTGCACCCGCCAAGCCTGGCCTGTGCTGGAGTGAACAAAGACCCTGATGACGTCCCCCCGGCGACTGTGACCCCGAATCCATCACCCAAGGACCCACCTCGACGCTCCTGACGACGCCTGCAGCCTCAGAACCAGGGACCCCCCTCCAACAGCGATCAACAGAGGGTAAGATTTCCCAACAGCACCCCTGCACCCGGCGCCCTGCGGCCCCCTGTGCCCAACTCCTGGGTACCTACCTATCCTCCAACTACCCAACTTACCTCTCGAAGTGGTGGTCTCACCTGAAGAATCTTCGTCCCCGTGCTTGCAGCCTTTGTTCGCCCCTGAACTTATCCATTGCAATCCATTGAGCGCCCGAAGGCTCAAATGAATGAAAATGATTTTGTATTGCGCAACTTAGCCCACTGGGCGTCAAGGCGCCTAACCAGATGAAAAAACTGACTTAAAATAAAAAGAGCTTACTGGTAGGCCTTTATAAAATACCAAGTTTTGAGAGCCTTCCTGAAAAGGGCAAGAGAGGATTGCGACTTAATCTCCAAAGGGAGATTATTCCAGAGAAGAGGTGCAGCAATAGAAAAAGCTCTATTCCCCCATCTGACCTTCTTAGCACGAGGAACTGCCAACAGAAAAGAATCTGAGGACCGGAGATGCCTACTGGGAGTGTAACGGGTCAGCAAGGATCCCAGAGCATCTGTGGGGCCAGCCTGCAGGGCTCTAAAAGTGAGGCAAAGAAGTTTAAAAGAGATCCTAAAAGTAATCGGAAGCCAGTGTAAGTTCTTCCTAGCTAGTGTCGCCGAAGCGTCCTTAGGAAGAGACAAAACAAATCTAGCCGCTGCATTTTGCACCAGCTGGAGGCGCTGAATAAGATATTTGTTAGACTCTGCATATAGTGCGTTACAGTAATCTAACCTAGAGCCTACAAGGGCGATCACTGTCTGTTTACGTGCCTGAGGGGACAAATAATGCAAGATTTTTTTCAAAGTATTAATGACTCCCCAACAGGTAGACACGGTCCTATTAACCTGGAGCTTCATGGAAAGTGAGGAATCAAAAATAACACCAAGATTCCTAGCTGCCGGAGAGGGAGTGGGGCAGATTCCTAAAGAAGAAGGCCACCACTCACTAGACCAAATGTCCCGGTCCTTGCCAAAGACCAGGACCTCTGTTTTATCGGCATTGAGTTTTAATGAATTCAGAACCATCCACTCAGCTACCATCTGCATGCATGACCTAAAGGCAGATGCCGATTCCCCAATCGAATGGGCTAAAGACACCATAATTTGCGTGTCGTCGGCATAGGACACTACCTCCATCCCCTGTGATCTCACTAATCTAGCAAGGGGGGCCACATAGATATTAAAAAGGGTCGGACTTAATGCCGAACCCTGTGGCACCCCACACTGCAAAGATTTAACAGGGGACAGGAACTCTCCGAGCATGACTCGTTGCTCTCTGGAATGTAAAAAAGAGTCAAGGAGACTTAGAGCCGGTCCTGCCACCCCAGCTTCCCTCAGCCGAGATGTTAAGGTAGAGGGAGACAGGGTATCGAACGCTGCCGTCAGATCAAGCAAGACTAAAATCGTCGTCTGACCAAGGTCAACCTTATGACGAATGTTGTCAACCACCATAGTCAAGGCAGATTCAGTACTATGGAATTTCCTGAAACCGTGCTGAGAGCTGTCCAAAAACTCAGAGGAGTCAAGAAAGGTGGATAGATGCAGGTTTAGATGGACTTCCAGCATCTTTGCGGGAGCAGGTAACAAGGAGATGGGTCTAAAATTCTTTAACACTCCGGGATCAAGGGAAGATTTTTTGAGAAGAGGCTTCACTATGGCCTTTTTCCAGACCGAGGGAAAAATACCCTGGGTCAAAGCCCCATTCATAATTTCCAACAATGGGGGTAAAAGAGTATCCTTGCATTCCTTTAAAACTTTCAAAGGACAGGGATCTAAATGAGAGGCGGACTTAGTCCTGTCTAGCAAAAGATTCAACCCCTCAAGTGTAACCAAAGGGAAATGAGAGAAAAAATTATTAGAATTTTTTCTCCAGGATTCAGAGGCTTTGATATTCAGAAGCGAGGACTCATCCAACAACTTCCTCTGGTTTTCTAAAGCCAGATGAATGTCCGAAATCTTCTTAAAGAAGAAATCGGAGATGTTAGTACACAGCTCCTGAGAGGCCACAACTGGGTCGGGTATCTGAAGAGAGCATAAAGAGTCCACGATCTTAAAAAGCTCATTAGATGGAGGAAGAGAGGTCGTCAAACTGGAGAAATACTCTTGCTTCCCTTTAATAACTCTCAATTTATACTCACGTAACGACAGTTTATGGTCCTCTCTGTCGGACGGATCCCAAGACTTGCGCCATTTTCTCTCCTTAGTTCTGCAGATTTGTCTTAGGAGTCTTAAAGGCTCCGTAAGGATAACATTGGGCCTAACTCACTGTGCACCCGGCTGCCCCTGTGCCGCTGAGGGTGTAATAACTGTACTTACCTGACCCTGGGAGATCCCTGAGTCTATGCCCAGAACCTTAACTCTGCCAGTCGAGTACTTACCCAAAAGCCGCTAACTTACTTTTCTTCCATAGGGTAACATTTACTGGTTTCTCTTGAAATTTCTTCTAAGTGTGGAGTTTCTAAACTTTAAAATATTCACCTAAAATCAACAGAGAAAAAAAACGGAAATACTCACCTGCTATTAGGAGAGATCTCAGTGTGGGATCTTGGTGCCCTGCACTGACCCTGAAAAGTACTTACATCCATACTTACCACTAACTCAATTTTCTTCCATAGGAAATTATTGACTTTTTCTGTGAAATTTCTTCTAAGTGTCGATTTTGCAAACTTATAAATATTTGTTAAAAATCGCCTGTATAACTTAAACGCAGTTTCTCAACTGCTTACAGGTGGTACACACTCGTGCTGGATCCAGGATCCAACACTGACCTAGAAAAAGTAACCATAACCTCACTTACCTGCTAAGTGAATTTCCTCCCATAGGATAACATTGGTAATTTGATTAGAAAAAGTTCCTAAGTGTCAACTTTTAAAATAGCAAAATATTTCTTAAAAATCACAACAGTAACAAAAACGTATTTACTCATTTGTTTCCAAGAACTGTCCCAGGACTGAATCTAGGATCCAGTCCTGGAGTTAGAAAAGTAATCCCGAAAGTAATTAATTGCATATAACTTAAAATTCCCATTGAGCTCAATGTATTATTGTGTTTGAAATTGTGTTGCCTATTGCAGCAAACTGTAACTATTGCATTCAAAAGTCAATTGCCTATTGCAAAGTATTTAACTAAAGCATCTCATTCTGAGAAAGTACATTTTGATACCTATTGTTGGTTCTAAAATAAAACAACCATATATTTTTATATACAAACCATTGGCCTAGAGTTCAGTTCTTGAGTGTGTGAGACCATTTGCTGACTGTACAACAAATGCTTTACACTGTCCTCTGATACTGCCTTACTGCTCGACCAAGCTACCACTTTAGAGAGTAAGGTTATATCTAACTTTCGCCTCTGCCAAACCTCTGTGGACTGTGGACTCTATACACACCGTACCTATTTGGGAACAGTATATATAGAGCCACTTTCCTACAGTATACACACGGAAAGTCCATCTACTGGATAATTCCGGGCAGCTACATAGCACTCCGACACCCAAGAACCTCCCACTACTCTCAGGCCTCCCATTTCCCTTCAGCCTTCTTTTCATCACGTGTGGGTGGAGGGCTTATTTCTCTTATGGAGCAGAAGGGTCATATGTTTGAAAGCGCTGAAGGAATACAAATACAAGAGTTACTATGGCAGATAACCGACTACATTCCCACTTACTATTTTATTCAGTCCTCTGCACGAGAAGATTCTCAAGAATTAAGAAAAGCCAGTAAGATGGCGGTAAGAGTCGAACCCTTGATCAACCCCAAACCTTTTCTGCTTTTAGACAAACTAATTATACATCTGTATTGGTAACTTTGTTTTTTTTATTATTAAACTTTTTATTGAACTTTAATCACGTTACAGTACAAGCATTCAATCAGTACATCTTGGCATAGGTACGTTGGCAGTATACATTTACAACAAAAGCCTAGCAGGGGTATATAGTGTGACCGGCCATTTTGCAAGTTATGCAGGTATGAGTGAGGCGGTTCCTAGTATACGGTATTTGCCACCACGAATAGGGGAAGTGTGTGTATTCCCATTGTGACGTTGTACGACGGTTTAAGGTAGTGTACGTTGGGCACCTTCCACTGGGGATTTTGGGCTGGCATCAGTGTCGTCTAGGTGGCAGAGGTATGTGACCAGAGGGCCCTGAATATCCTGTGGCCGGCTCGCAAGAGGCATTAGGTTCCAATGTTCAGTCAGACATGTCTGGCAGTGTGTAGCATCAGCGAGCCAAGTCTTGGTCGATGGTGCTGGTTTACGACCCCAGTGGATCGCCACCCTGCGTCTGGCCAGTACCAGCAGCATGGCCACTAATCGGGAACTAGCATCAAGGATCTCTTTAACATACCCAAGTAGGCATGTGAGCAGGTCTATGTGATGATGTGGTTGGAGGTGATGGCGCTGATGACCAAGCACACTGCTTGCCAGTAATTGGCCACTTTTGAGCATGTCCAGGCCAAGTGTATAAACGTGGCATCTGGCGCAGAGCACCGCACGCATCTGAAGTTAAGCCCATTTTGTGGAAGGCCACGGGGGTACGATATAGTCTATGTAAGAATTTGAAGTGTATCAGTCTCTGTATTGGTAACTTTACTCAGAAAATAATGCTACTCACATGTAACATCCAGCTCTCTGACATTGTTATAGTTATTAAATAGTTAAAAACTGGATATTAAACATTCCTCGACAGACTGAAAAAACTATGAAGTAGTCCATGACTAGAGATTTTAGCAACACGTCTTAGAAAAACGTTATTAAATTCTGCAAATCCACCACATGTATTTAGATATTTATGTATTACGGTATTATCACATTAGGAACAAGATCATATTATGCATCAACCCAAAAATAAAATACATGAAATATGGTCACTATATAAAATACCCAAAATAATAAAAAACAAACCAGTCTGTATAGAAAGACAATCCTACGAGCTGGCAGTGAAAAGTAAATCCCAGAGGGGATATAGGCGACCAATTAGTTCCAATATAAGAGTGTAAAAATGAACAGTTGCTTAGACAGTTGTGTTTCCTCTAACGGAAGGCAAGAAACTTCTTTGCACTATATGTAACTGAGAACAGTACGTAAGCTTGTGGTTTTTCAAGTTTCACAGATGTTAGGTACAGGAATGGAAGGAACATGAATGTTTTGTAGCCTTTTCTAAACAACATCTAGCTAAATTGTCAATCATTTGAATTATACATGGTGAAGCAAACTTTCTCTGGATCACTCCAGCCTGGATAAACACGGACAGTGTTATCTAGTGTGATCCAAGTTTAGCAGCAGAAGCTGTTATTTCAGAGGGAAAATGGTGTCTACCACTAAACAGAATGAAATCTGGACTCTTTTCAAGAAACAATGGTTTAACTTTTTAGAACTGTGGAGGTTTGGAGCCGAACCAACCAGTGTCAGAGGAAAGTAAAGTTCTGAGATCAAGTCTTATTGGTGGGGTCAATCTAGTAAAATAATAATGTTAGAAACATTTGGTCTTTAAAGTGAATTCCTACCAACTCACAGACTGTTGAACTTGTGGCAAATTTAGTGGTGAATAAAGATAAAGAAGGGAGCCCTACAATAACCATGTCCAAGGGAAAGGTCTGATGTTGCTGGCTGAGCGCTATCACTTGAGGACACAGGAGCTCTTCATCTCTTACATAAATGCTTTAACTCAAGCCATCGCTCGTTCAGGAATGACTGAAGTAAAACACTCCCATTTCAGGGCACGACAGCCAAGGTTAAGTGTGCTACTGTGGAGTTTTCTAATGCCATATTTATTTCACAACTTTATAAAGCACAACTCAACCTAAGCAGGTTTTCAGCGGGCTATACAATCAAAACGATAATGAAGAGTGGAAATCTCCTTTCAACTGCCTCGCTGGGAGAGTCATCACTCGGTTTTAAGACCCTTCGTAGCCCTTATAGCGACCACAATCCTTTGACACTAATGCTTGAAAGGGTGGTTAGTCAGTTGAAGCCCCCCCAGTAGATCTGAGGGCTCAATATCTGTAACTGATCAGGGGAGACGCCTTCGTTGGGCGCAAGTAGATCCTAAGGCTTTTAATGATTCTCTTTGTAAAACTAGAGAAAGGTAAATCCAAACCTGCCTTGAACCATTAGCATCGGAAGAAGAGATTATTAATTAATTCATTGCCATAACGCAGTCAACTGCCAGTTTATTATTAGTTTCCATCCCCGACCATCCAAAATGGTTTGACGATAAGTGCTTATGGACCCTTCGCCTCCTAACGAAGGCCCTGAAAGAGACACCTAGGGATAGAGAGAGGATGATTGATTGTCGCACCATTTATAAAGCGGCCATCAAGGGCTGGAGGCGAACATTACAGGGTCAGGATTGAGAAGAATTATCTCAAGTTAGTGAGCGCAGGATAGTACTCTATTTTGGAAAGTAATAAATAGACCCTGTTTTTCTGGTCCACTGAAACTATGTCAACACATCACCGCGGAAGACTGGATTGCCCATTATGAAGGAGTTTATAATTATGGAAAAGGTGTGGGATATGGCACTGAGATAAGGTCACCTCAGTCGGATACTCCTATAATCTTCACCCTGGATGAGGTAAGGGTGGGTATTGAAGGAGTGGCCCGGAGCAAGGCCCCGGGTCCAGACGGGGTTCCACTGGATCTCTTTCGGGACAACATTGATGTGTGGGCCCCTGTTCTGATGAGGGAGTTAAATGCAGCTGTAAGGAATAGGTTACCATCGTCATGGCCTACTCCCATGATTGTGCCGATCTTCAAGAAGGGGGGGGGGGGACAAGAATAATCCCCATTGTTACCACCCCATTTTGCTTATCGACTCCACAGTCAAAGTCCTGTCGGGGGTCTTACTTAACAGGCTCTCCGAGTGGGCCAACTCAATTATTCATTTAACATCATCTGACGCACAGTATGGCTTCCACAAGGGAAAATCAACCACGGAGCAATGTTTGAATCTTTACTTAATTGCTAAATACACGGTTTTTCAATCTGGTGCCCTCTTTCTGGGTTTCATGGATCTCACCGCGGCCTTCGACTGGGTGAATCGCAAAAAAACTATGGGCCCTACTTGACTCCTTGAAGATCGAGCCTGCTATTGTAAATTTATTGAGGATCCTCCACGCCCACACTACAGTCGCAGTTAGATACTCACATGGGGTGGGAACCATTGATTATTTTAATTGCACCAGGGCGGGGACGCCAGGGGTGTATTTTAGCCCCTTTTTTATTCACCCTATATACTAACGGCCTAGAGGTGGCTTTGACATCTTTGCAGACAGACTGTCCCCGAGTGGGCAGGAAAGCAATTCCAGTTCTTTTATATGCTGATGACGCGGTGCTGGTGGCATGCACTGCGAGGGACATGAGGCCCCGATTGATGGATTTGTAGCTTTTATGAGCGGGTTGGACTTGTTGGACAACTTCATAAAGTTGTACTTCTTGGAAGTTGGCCCCCGGGGAACCCGCTCTAAAATATTCAAAGAAGGTGCCGATAGTTTAGCTAGGGTCCCGGATTTTCATTACCTAGGAATTTTATTCGACGAGAAATTGAACTGGAAACAGTTGCTAGAGGCGAAGGTATGCGATATGAACAAATCAATGGGAGCCATTGCTAGCTATGCCCACAGACTAAGTACATGGACCCCGGGTGTGGCTATAAAGTTCTACCAGTCATTTTGTATATCCAAAGCCTTGTACTGAAGTGAGGTGTGGGGCTATATAGCGATCAACAAACTTCAGATGACAGAAAATATGTTTCTGAAACGTTAATTGAAGGTCCCACATGTTTGTTGAAGGTCCCACAGGGCACTCCATCGTTTCCCGTTCAAGAGGAACTAGGGGTCAATTATAGAACGGACATGGTGGCAGTAAAACCCCATACCTGTTGGGTGAAAATCTGGTCTAATAACAAGTTGGCCCTCAATCGACTGATTGTATCAGATTGTTGATCACTAGACCATGCACTAAAAATCCCCTGGTTGCGCTATATTAAAGAGATGTCTGTTGCTTTGGGCAGGGCAAAAATTTTTTTAAGCCTGACTCAGTGAATCCCCAGGACTTGAGTATAGTGAAGGAGCTCTTTTTAAACACACCATGGCTGCCCGTGAAAACACCAAGCTAACCAAGCCAGTGGTGAGGGGGCACGCTCTCCTAAAAATCAGTAAAGCGCAGGGAGAATTACCTATGCAGGTTGAGAAATGCCTCTGATAGATTTTTTAGATTTAACCAGCTTCACCATCTTTTAGCTCAGCCGGCTGGTTTTGTTATACACGATGAGATGAGAGGCGCCTGTGGTTGCGGCAATAGGTCTCCACAGGACACCTTACATGTTGTACTTTTATGTAAATATTTTACTTATACTAGGAGAATACATCTTAAACCTCTTTTAAAAATCGATGAGTTTTAGGCAAGCCTATGTTGCCTTAATGTATTTGCAGCTGTTGCCTAATGATTATACGCTCTTTGCAGTATCAACATTCTTAAGAGCAGAATTTAGATCTAGAAATACTGCATGTATTAATGATTGATTGGATTTTGCTTTTTTGCACAATATTTAGTCTGAAACACAGTTGTTCTGATTAATTGTTTTAGGGCTTGTCTTTGTCTTTTTATTGTATCATTTATGGATGTGATTACCTCCGAATAAAGAATATTATTATCCTTACAATGAAAGAGCAGTACAGAGCTGAACATTAAATCTGATCATAAACCAGTCACACAAGGAGGACTCCTGTAGAAAATCACTTTTTTTAACGAAGTTTTATATAGCGCGAACTTGACCCGAAGGTATCTGGTATCAGAGCGCTTTACATAGCACCAGTTGCGTTACATGAGGACACATACATTTTTTGTTAGGCACGGGGAGATTAAGAGATTTGCCCAGAATCACAGGATGTTCAGCATCATTGCCGAGACTCGAACCCGGTTCCCCAGATTCGAGGTTGACCCCTAGCCGTTAGGCCAATTCCTCTCCTCTCCCAACTTCTTAAACCCAAGATAAGAAAGAGGTGGAAGTGGGAGGAGAAGCAGCAAAGGGCTAAAGTGGACAATAACTAATGGAGAGTGGTTTGGTTTTGGTTGGGGGGGGGGGGAGGTGATCAGAAGAGGTATGTTATAAGATCAAAATGGGGGAAGATGTTTGAGAAGTGTGGAGGAGAGAAGTGAAAAAGAGAACAAAGCAACGACCAACAGGAGAGGTGAAATGCATGTATGAATAGGGAATTGTGGGAATGTAAGCATTTAGGAATGACGGAAGAATGAGTGGGAGAAAAGGGAATCTGGAGGAGGAATTAGTCAAAAGCATAAGATGCAACGAGATTCATTCTGTTAGTGCCATCAGTCAAGCATGTCCTTTATATGGGGCGTGCATGATGATGGCACTGGCAGAATGAATCTCTAACACTGACAAAATCCTTAGGAGTCCATATTAGTAGTAGAAAAGTACTCGGGTGGTATTGCATGGATTAACCCAGTAAATACAAAATTACTCAAGATCTACATCTCCCCTGTCAGAATCCTCCATCTCATGTTTGTTCGAGTAGTACAGTATTTTTGAAATGTCTGTCTGAATCAGTCCAACAAGGGGGGACATTATTTCATTGAGAGGTGAACCATTTTAGCACCAACATATTTGGGTAGGTTGATTGTTTTCGTGCATGGTTGAAAAAAGCTCCTCCTTTCCACAGCCACCGCAGACATAGCAGAGCGGTCGCAATTTATCTGGCTGCCGTGATCAGGCTCCACTGGTCCTTTCTGCACTGTTGCAGAGGTCTCATTGAAAACTTCCAGGCATAATAATGAAGATTCAAGAATCTGGCAAGATACTGATGAGCATAAGAACGACAAAGAGAAGACTTCTTCAGGAAAGCATATCACCTTTGCTCCAATAAATACACAATTGCTTTGTTTGTAATTTTAAAGTGTCTATATATTGAACTGCTTGTACCAAGGCTGGAAGCAATTAGTGTTAAACAGACAAGATTTCATTAATCTGGAACTCTTACAGAGGTCTGCTTTTAGCAGGCAGTCATCCACAAACAGGTAGACTGAGAAGTGACTTCTACTGACAAACCATGCCATTACTGCCAGGCATTTGGATAATGCACTTGTGCCAGCTTCAAACCCAATGGAAGAACTTTGAACCAAAAGAGCACATTACTTATCTTTGGTAATGGTTTTTCTGGTGGATACTCTTTCTAACCGCAAACTCCTCATCTTTAGAATATCCTCACATGCCTGGCTGAATAGGAAACCCTCTATAAAGCAGTGCTCCCGTATGCAGATAGGTGACGCCAGGGGGCTCCACGCTGACTTAACTCCATGCAAAGTGGTGAACGGAGTAGCTGATAAGCATCACCTCTGCACACTGACATCAGTTCCTTTCCGTGTCTTCAAACGCAGACCCAGAGATCTACTACCCTTTATAATAAAGTTTGCTTATTGATCCAACCTGAAACAATATGAGGGATCCTGCTTAGTAGATGTACATTTTATGATTAAATGCAGAACGGCAAACTATGCCAAAGCTAGCGTGAGGAATAGACCTACAATGGGTCACAGGAGCTTTTTTCCCCCAAATGCATCACAGGTCTGGTTGTTTTGTTCTGTAGAGTCTTGAAGATAATGTTCAATCTCAAATGAAGAGTTGAGAACCTTTTTTTGCCTTTGTGGCTTCCTGATGAGGGCCATGTGATAAGTGGAAATGTAAACTAACAGTGCAAAGGGCTCTCACTGAAGAAGTCATAGAGTAGGTCCCTCATAACCACAGAGTCGTAGTGTCTTGCATTGATGCCCAATCTCTATGAGAATGTGTCGTTGCTTCATAGGGCAAAGATGAAGGGAATGTTTGTGAAAACGTTTCTAGGTGTGCATCTTGTTCTAGGAGCTTTGGGGGCATTTTCTTCCTTTACCTAGGTGTTTTTGGTGGTAATGCTTTGGAAAATATTCCCAGGGCATATGTTTTGCAGATGAAAACTAGAAGAAGTGGCATTTCTTTTTTGGAGTGTTCAAGTAGACGACCAGCTTGACGCCTAGGATTATTGACAGCACATTCCTTGTTCTTCAAGGCTCTGAAAGAATAGGCCTGCTGATGCCAATTCCATTGGTAATTCCTCTACAGCCAATGCCTTAATGGTGACTGAACAACCAGCCTCAATGTACTGGATGCCGAGGAATCGAAAAGCAAAGCCCAAGGGTATTTAAATGGCATTGGATTCTCTGACGTCATTCTTCCTGACTTTGCTCTTGAATGGCAAAGAAATCAAGCATTCTCTTTACTGAGGTCATCTTGATGAGGGGTTGGGGGATGTTAAGCAAGAGAGGCTTGGATAGTGCCATGCTGCAGACTAATATTCTCCAACACTTGGACTGTTAGGATACGTGAATCCTATTTGGATTCCTTTTTCCCACAGGATGAATACTTCAAATAGTGAGGGACCTGTAAAGCTGTGAATACACAAACAAGGAACCACAACAAAGTGTGTCATAGGGGTGACAAAAGACGGAAAATAGAAAGAAAAACAAAAAGGCAAGTGTCTAGGTGATCCAAGTAAGCAGAGCATAAAAAATGACCCCCCACAGTAATCTTGGACAGAGGTCAGATGCCAGACTAAGGTGCTTAAAGGGAAAGTACAGTTCTTTACCATTTGAAGGTTTTCCACCCATCTGATCACTTTGATTCCTTTTTAGTTTAAAAAAATAGTAAATTCAATATTTTATAAGGCTGTAGCCTGCTAATTGTTTACAGATTTTCTTAACTGGCTCCCAAAAAAAGAAATTGGAAAAAAAAGAAGCAAATATGTCTTTGGATAGGCAGTTATTAAAACAGAACGTTCTCTTTCTGAAGTGCTACAGCTCTGAAACTGCCATCACTGAAATCCTTACCGCACCCTCGGAATCCTGGAGGATGTAGGTATCCATCTACTGACCCTGCTTGATATGTAGGCAGCATCCAATACCACCAATTGTAATTCCCTACTGACCACTCTCTCCCCAACAATGGGAGCAGAAGATACGATGTTGGATTGGGTCTAGTCATTCCTCACATCAAGATCCATTTGAAGATTGAGACTCCTTTAAATCCTAAACACATCCCTTATTTGGCTGCGTTCCACACTGTTGAATCTCCTTCCCACACCTATTAATGCTCTACATGGAACCTCTGGTTACGATAGTACAAGAAAAGAAAATGTAAATGCATCAATATGCTGAGGACTGTAAGATACGCCTCGTAGTCTGACAAACACCACAACACTAAAAAACGTCCTGGATATAAATGTACATGTCACTATCTGATAAAATCTGATTTCTTTCAAAAATCTTTGCTAATAAAAATCGAATCATTCATCCCATTTGCAGACCTCAGGACAGCAGTCAAAGCCTCTGTACTCTCTCCTATACAAGGAGGCACTGCTCGATTTTCAGGCCTGCCCAAACCCAACACAGCACCTCTCTATACCATAGTACATAAAGCAGCAGACCTGGTCTCCAAAGCAAACAAAATGGATCTGGCCACACAACTAAAAATGGTACTCCACTGGCTTTCCCTAGACCCAAGGAATAACTTAAGTAGCACGAACAACCCCATCCAGCTCTCCACTTTAGGTTTACACCATATCTAAAGGACAGAATGCAAATCAAAGAAGTTAAGAGAAGGACTCGGGTGAAATGATACCCCATACTAGACAAAGAAAAGCCCTACTGTAGACCAGGTATTTTATCGTGCAGGATCCAGACAGTGGGCCTAGATCCCTGTAACCATTAGATTCAATGCAAATATCCTATCATTCTCAAACACTTGAGTATTCACCTGTTCAAGCTGCAAATCGAGCTAACAAGAGGCCTCTACCTTCTTCTCCACCTGCACTATCTAACCCCTAAGACGTCTGATTATGCTCCCTTGCTACAAACAATGGTTATACTCAAGCATTCCCTTAAGTTCATTTGTTGAACGAATGTATATAGCCGTCTGCTGTTAAACTTTGTTTAAGTGACACCCTTTTAAAGTACATCTCTGTTATGTTTTAAGACATGAGCTCCACTTCTCTAGGTCTGCCCTTGAGAAATACCCAAAATAATTAATTAAATGAACATACAAATATATCCTCTGGAAACTAACAAATAAACTGGCATGGCTAGATATCGCATATGTACTTTTAAAATATACTTTTGAAAGCCCTCAAATGGAATTTCAAGTTTTATTTAAGGTTTTAGCGGTGTCTCAGTTGTCAGTTTGTGTGCAAAATCATTTAATATCTCCAACCTTGGTTCAGGAAACCTCTTAAAACTGAACGCAATTCATAGGCCTGAATTCATTCTTCCTGGTACTGCGACCTAAGGCTAGTTGGCAGTTTTAACCTCATCCTAAAGATATTTAATAACAAATTGTTACGGTATGTTCTTTTGCCTGCTATTCCATCTGTTACGTATCAGCCATACAAAGATACCACAGGACAACAACCAAGGTTTTACATAACGTCTATCGTGAACAAATGAAATAGATTTGGAATCAGAATACCGTAGTCAGGAAATCCCCTGACAAACATTGCATCCGAAATAGTTTTAAAAAATGGGGCTCAACTGGAGTTAATTAAAAATATACACCTAATGGGATCATATCTTTGATAACGCTATGCAAAAGTAATGTGTTAAATGGCTGCTAAAAGTGCCAGCAGACACATGATTTCTTCCAGTGAATCGATTGTATTTTCTCTTTTAAAATCCCAACACTACACTGTAACCTGTGGCAGGGATATGCTTAAAATTGCTTCTTTCTTCATAGATTGACAGGGCACAATTGGGTGGGGGGCATTTACATAAAAAGCACCAGGATTTGACAGAAAAGACAAAGCCGTACTTTTTGCAGATGAAAAATAGAAAAGCAAAAAGTATTGGGATTCAGACAGAAACAAATCTCCTACAGTCACTCACTGGGATCAGTGCTGCAGTGTATTGGCTTGCATCGAGTGTCTCGTCCAGCTGATTCAGGGGGTACTCCAGCACCACCTTGCAGAGTTCCTGCATTACTTCTTTCAGGGTGATGTTATAGGCATACCTACGAGGAGAAGAAAGATTATTTAGAAGGAAAAAAACACATTATTCGACTTGCCAACACTTTGCTTATTGAATGGTTCCTATAACATAGCCTGGTCAGCGATATGTAAAGCTAAACAAAACACACATTGTCTGAAACTGTACACTTTTATTACGTAGCCCTTTGAAACTATGAGGAAGCATGTAGGCTTAAGAAAATAATCAAACCTAAAAAAAGATCTGCCAATTATGTTTGTACTTTCAATTTTTAACTGCACATGGTCTAGCAATGACTCTACAGCAAATCAATGTAATTCCGCTTCAAACACCCAAAGAATGAGGAAACAGATTAGATGGCAGAAGGGAAGGTACAGTAATGCTCCTAGCTGGTTTGGTGTCTATGTAAGACAATTTAAGAAAGGCCAAAAGACGATACTGGAATCATATACAGTAGGCATTCATCGCTCAGCCCTCAAAATAAAACCTTAAAAGAGGGGGCCCATCCCTCAGAGGGGGCAAAAAAAAAAAAAAAAAAAAAAAAAATCAGCCCTGTTAGTTAAGAGTGCACTAAAACCCCAAAAGGTGCACTTGATCAGGAGAACAATGAGGCTGGTTGTGTCACCTGGAAATGAAACAGCTCAAACCATTGCACTATTAACAAACCAAGAATGTTAGACTACTGAGTAACCAAAAATCATACTGTCAAATCAGAGCAAAGAGTGGCGTTCAAATAACCTCTAACCTCGGTGTGGAATCTAACCTTCAAATTCCTTACATAGTGGGTTCTTTCCTCAACTGGCAGGTGCCAAAAGTAAGCCCAGACTGACAATGAGAAGATTATTACTTGTTTGCTTTGGCATGAATGTATTGGACAAAAGCCTCTTCAATGTACATGTCAGGCACTCAACAAAGAGATAACTCGAACAGATGGAAAGAGGCGACAGCCGGAGAAGTCATAAGTAAACCATACTTTAGGGAGTTGATTTCCAGCACAAGGTTGTCGCAGGAGATGTTTTCCTCAACGCCTCTTTGTAATGTCCCCAGCACTTCATTTTGGAAAACTACAAAAGCAATGGAGAGTTGTTAAGAAACGGATAACCTCCACATCAGCATAGTGGAAGAAAGGGTTCAATAACATACATAAGAAAATTTATATACATACTGATTTAGGACTCTTAACCCGATTCCCTCTGAACTTGTTCAGAATTGCTCGACACTCTAGAAATGCATCTTCACTACCTAACACTATTTATATAGGTGATTCAGAAAAGCAAATGTACAGGAGTCACTATTCTCTAATGGGCGCAAGTCTGGAAGGAGGACTTAAAGAGTAACATAATATCTATGAAGGCGCACTGCAGTCATGAAAATGTCAGAATTGTAAGTGACTCTGGAAGGTCACCACAGCAGCATTTGATTGGGTGGAATGAGCATGAAGTCTCAGATGAGCCTAATCTCCCCTTTCTCCAAATGAAGAGGCATGCACAAGGCTATCAAACTGTCCTTAGTAGGTTTTGCCTCTTTGTAATCTGCGGTAATCCCACGGTAGGTGGTAAATGGTCCTCAGAAAAGGAAACTTCCAGTTTAACAAACCTGTAACAAGAATTCCCAGACTCCAATGTTACGTGCATGAGAAAAGCTAGAGCAAAACGTAAATCCCAAAGAGGAGGGCGATATTTCTCTTAGGCTGAATATTTAACAAGGTGTGTATGACACAAATTGTAATGGCTCGCAGATGTTGCAAAAATCTTCCACAAGTCTGTATCAGTCATGAAAAGTGATGCGGGACAACATGCCATTTACAGAGCCTCCTAGCGAATTCAGGCTACTATCAAAAGCCAAGCAGCAGAATCTAAAACAACTGCGCTCATCTGCCTCCTGGTTGACATTTTGGGGCCACAGACTTTATGGCGGAGCCCTCTTTTGAAATATCCAGGTGCAGAGAAGCCAAATTTCATGAACATGGCTCTCAGCAACAAAAACGAGGGAAAAGTATAATCTCATCGTGGTAAAGAAGATTCAGGACCTAAATTAACACCAGGACATTGCTCTGCATTTGGCCCACTAAAAGAGAGAATCAAAATTATGCATGACAAAATGGGATAATCAATTTCTTTGCAGGCCAACGGGTCACTAGAATTTCTGAAGCATGATATAGGAAAGGCGTTGTTGGCCAGTCTAGTAGAGCATCTCCCAAAACGTTTGTCCAAAATCCAGATGTAAGCCAAACATGTGAAAACAAAGTCTGTGTGAGGAAAGCAACGGTTCTTTAAAACAAGGGGGGAAAAAAGCAACACTTGTTTGAAGCAAGATTAAGCCTGCTTAAATCTGCTGCCATATTTGATCCCTTCATGTGGGATGGAACCAGAAGAACATCGATTAGGACGGATCAAACCATTTGGTAGATTAGGATGTGAATCAGTCGGTGCCCCAGTCCTCTATACATCTATTTCCCCACCCACGAATTCCACACAACCCCAACATCATCCTCCTCCTTTGCTCAGGAAAAAAACATTACAGCTCTATTATTCTGCACACACAACAAGAAATAGAATTATTCATGTCCCCTAAGGAAAAGAAATTATGCAAATGTGGCAAGGTTATCTACGTTTTGCAAAATATTGTATTGTAATGCAAGGGCTACATTAATCAGCTATGCAAAACAGTTGCTTTTTATTGCGGTTTTTTGCAATATGGTGCCCACATTTTAGCTTCCTCGCCCAAAATAGATGTTAGGAGAGAAAAGCCTTTCCCGCTTGCCCAGAGGTGCTGTATTCACAGCAGTCTACAATGGTTATTTGCCTGCAACAACGAAGACGTCATCCTTTGGTGTTCTGTAGTTCTAGATACCATTGCACAGATGTTTTTCGATGTGTGCTTTAGAGGTACCTAAAACATATTTCCACATTTGCATGAGGCAGTAATTCAGCTTATGATTATGTTCAATGAGGGTCAAAGACCTCAGTGTTGCAGGGTTTTTACCAGATGTTTGGATTCCTGTCAATGCTACTTATTCAAGTGCAGCCAATTTGGACTACTAGAATCAAGCATGCAAAGGGTGTTCACTCCAGAGAATATATTGACCAATAACCTCAGTCATTGGACCTCTTCAGGTCAAAGAGTGGTTTCTTCATGAGGACCTTTCTGTGACTGCTGGGCCTTGTGGGATAGAGATAGAGATATATATCCCATGAGGGGAGCCACACACCTCCAGACTCACACCGACACGTGGGTGGAAGTGCACACAACAAGCGTTCCGCATTCCATTCGCCATACGCATTTCGAGCTCAACAGCTCTTGATCACTGGCATAGAGGGGCAGGAAACAGGTTTGAAAGAACGCTGCTTTATTTGCTTAATACGAGTCCCGTCCCAGTGGGTGTTGTCAATGAGGCATGCTGGTTATGATAGTCCCAAATTGCTGCCCAGGACTCTGAATGTTCTCTTGCCCAGTGGCCCCAGTCCTGCCACTCGATTTGATAAAATCCCCTATCAGGCGGAAGGCTAAAAAACATCCCGCTGGTGTGCGTCTCCAATATCACCATGTGCGAGGCTCTGTCAGTCCCAAAGAGTGGCAGTAGTTTCCCTGCACTCGGGACCACCATCCGGCGTCGGGGCTCCCCGCGGCTGAGCAAGCCGCTACAATTTTAAACACAAAGGTTGCCCATGAGGGGAGCCACACACCACCAGACTCACACCGACACGTGGGTGGAAGTGCACACGAACTACTGTGACCATAATGCCTGGGTTCGTGCGCCTACTAGGGCGGGGTTTGTTATTTAATAAAGCAACTGTTTCCATCAGCCCGTTTTCCTCGTCAATGCAGCCAGTGAACAAGAGCATGAATATGCACGAAACGCGTATGCCAGGTCTGAAAGACTTGTGGCATGCTGACCAACCCTGCTGCCTGTGGCGTGTTGTGCTTATACCCTTCCTTGTGTGGCGACTTCCAAGGGCAACCTTTTTGTGTGGATATATATATATATCTATCTCCCAAACACCACAGCAGAAGTTTATTACTAAGAAAATTACAGTATGTTATTACAACGGTTGAGGCGATTTGTCCTGCAGTTAAAGTAAGTTAAAGTAAGGAAAATAGTTTGATTATGGTTTGCATTTAGGGCTGGTGTAAGGAAGAAGGTTAGGGGAGGGATGAGCGATAGGGTTAGAGTTTGATTAAGGGCAAGGGTTGAAGTTAAATGTACAGTGAGGGGTACGTTTAAGGCAGTGAACGATGTAAAAGTAGGGGCTTAGCGAGCATTTGCAAGAGAAACTGAGGATCAATAAAGACTAATTTTGTTGTAGAGGATGTTTTAGTAGTAGCAGCTTCATTGAACCAACCACGGAATTCTCCGCAATTATTTTGTTCTCCTGCCATTTTTTGCTGTAATGTAGATCCCCTAAAAAGGTGGTGATTTTGGAACCTAGAACTGGATGTTTCTCTTTGTAGCCATTTTAAAGTTACAGGATATCATGATCACAGCTGAGGAAATGTGGCAAATCTTGAAGAAATACAAACACCACAGATTCCATTTTGTGTCATAGAAATCTTCGGATCACACTTTTGATCCACAAAACCACACTTCACTTATTTTAGGAATGAGAATCTACTCTCATCATCTAGTGCAAAGGGGATCAATTATTAAAATTAATAATTAAAAATTGCATTTTGCGTTAAGAAAGATAAGGAGCTCAAAATTAAAATGGTGATGCGACTGTTAGGTTGATGATTCTAGGAACACATACCTGTTATTTATAGATGGCTTAACCTCTTACAATACCTTTCAGCGTGAGACTTTGCTGCATTCCCTTGTTTCTTAGTTGATTTGCAAGATTTTTTTTGTAATGCTTCTAAGGAAGAACTCACTTGCTCGTGAGGAATATAGGGGATTGAGGAAAAAACCAATAGCACTTGATTGGGCTCATGTGTAGTGACAGGAGACAATATGGATGCAGCCCAAGAGCTACAGGTCGAGTTGGCCGCATCTGCCTAATTATGGTATCGGTACCAACCCGGACGTGATGGGGGATTGCACTTGCGACCAGGGGACCTCCCCCCCCCCCCCCCCCCCCCTTCTAGCTCTCTTGGGTCCCCCCCACCCCCGACTATCCAGCCACCTTCCTGGGTGCCGGTCAGCCAGGAAAAACTCACTTGAATGATTTTTGAGAAGCATGAAAATATGAGTCTTTGTTTAAAAGGTAAAGTAAAGAACCATCATATAGAACGCAGTAGTAAAGTAGGTAAAATCTTGTGCAGACTTATATTTGTTAGGAATTAATCAAAGTATTGTTTATTCGCATTTTAGTCATGGGCTGTAATCACAATCCAAAAGTGACGTTCCAAATGCTCATGTAGTGACCAAAAAAAAAATTCAACACAAACCAGGTTTTATTGCACAGTTCAGTTTTGTCTGGAAAAAAAAACACTAAGCAGTTTGTAAAGTTTTTAATCAGTAAAATATCACACACAGATTTGTGCACAGAAATGATACTTTGTTTGCCACAGAGAGGAGACTATTTCTATTAACGATCCGACTGCCTCCCTTCACTTCCGCACCCAAAGACATCATATGCGGCGTACAACAATGATCATCCCTCAGCCACACCCTGTTTAACATCTACATGAGCCCCCTCGCAGACATCGTCAGATCCCATGGATTCAACATAATCTCCTACGCAGACGACACTCAACAGATCCTCTCACTTATTGAGGACCATTTCAATGTCAAAACCAACTTCTGCAACGCTATGACCAACGTAGCCAAATGGATAAAAGACCACTGCCTCCAACTCAACCCAGAAAAAACATAAGTACTGATCTGCGGGAAGAACACCTCCGCATGGGATCACAGCTGGTGGCCCGGAGAACTTGGACCTAAAGCAACATCGACCGAACATGCACGCAACCTCTGCATCATCCTCGACAGCCTACTGACCATGAAAAAACAAGTGAAGAGAATCGCCTCCTCCTGCTTCTACACCCTTCGCATGCTCTGCAGTCTTCAGATGGATCCCACCAACCAACACCAGAAAGACCGTTACTCAGGCCCTCGTCACCAGCCGCCTTGACTACACCGGCATCTCCACCCAGCTCCTCAGAAGACTCCATCCTTGACATCCCCAAATGTACCCACATCGCCCCCCACCTGAGACCTCCACTGGCTCCCCATCCAGAAGAGATGCCAGTACGAGACCCTCATGCACGCCAACAAACCCCTCCATGACCTAGGACCTGCTTACATCAACCACGGACTGAACTTCCACCAACCTTCTAGACACCTGCGTTTCTCTTTACTCGCCCTCACATACACCCCTCACATCAGTCACAGTGGTGGCCACTCCTCCTACATCGCTGCCAAGACCTGGAATGACCTTCCCCCTCCAGCTCTGTACAGCCCCTTCACTGAAAGACTTCAGAAAGAGACTCAAGACCTGGCTCTTTGACGGATACAGCGTCCAGATACCCGTAGGGGTGACGTTGTTATGCTCAACAAATGCCATTTGATTTAACCGGGTTGGAATCATCGGGCATCACCTTATAGCCTGAAATATCATCCTTCAGTGAAGAGCATATTACAATTACACAACCGTACTTTTAGACAAAGAGGGATTTTTAGAGCACTGATCAAACAATGGTGATGAAGATAACCTCACTGCAAATGCCTGAGTGGCTATTTTGTGCTGTACTAAAATGAGTCAATTTTGGACTTGGGCAAAGAAATCAAGCCTCAATTTTTTACTAAAATTATGTGTTTCTTCTTCACCATAACAAGAAGGAATACATTCTGCCATATTCGTATCTTGATCATTATAAATCTGCCTATAGTGCACAAAACCAAACAGAACGGGTAGCAGTAGCTTTTAATGACAAAATGCACCACTTATAGGCCTAGACTGTGCAATGCGGAAAATCTATGTGCCGCAAATACATAATATCTCTAAACAAACCTGAATTCAGGCTTCCAAATGCACACAGAATACAGCAATATCCGTTTCACAGTAAGGACTGCGAAAATAGTCTAAACACACTCTCATTCAAAAGCCCTAAACCACACTTTAGTCTGTGTACAACCATGTAACCCAGAAGCAGGAGTGAGGTTCATCTTCAGAACAGTACCTGTCCACTGATGGACCTCTGAAGGTGGCTATGCATGAAAACGAGCCCCTCGGTGCTCACCTTTGATATCATCCAACTGAGGGGACACCGTGCGACTGTCCATCTGCTCCGATCCTGCACTCTGCTCACTTTCAGTCTCACTCTCCTCATCTCGATTCAGTGTCAGGCCTGAGCAAAATCAAAAAAACATTAATAGGGACCTGCACCACAAGGGGCATGTGATCTCATCCGAGACACTGTGTATCAGAGTAATTTTGTAATGTTACATTTTTCCCATCATAATTTCCTGCTTCATAGGAGGGGTGGATGTGGAAGACAAGTGACGAGAGGGAAACTTCCAAAGAAGCTACGGCTGCTGTTAACGATGTTCATTGTTCAGGCTCGTCCCTGAATACTCCCACCCATGAACCTGATCACAAGGCACATTTACAGAGATAAGAGCTGCTCAAAAAAATGATTTGTATGCACCCATTTGCAGCAATGTTGAATAATAAAAAAGTACCGCCCCCCCCCCACACACACACACACACACACTTATTGCCTGGTATTAGATGCAACTTTGACTGAGGTGTGATGGGTTCCTGCTAACCAGGTCCCCAGTACCAGTGTTCGTTGCCTAAAAATGTACAATTGTTCCCCCAATTGGACAAACCTTTAGCACCCTCTGTAAGTCCCAAGTAAATGGTAGCCTGGTACCTAGAGCTTGAGGTACTAAAGAGGGTCCCTAAGGGCCACAGCACGAATTGTGCAACCCTAAGGGACCCCTCGCCATCACATGCAAGGTTACCATCGCAGGCTACGTGTTTTGGTGCAAACAAAAGTGAAAGCACGACATGTCGCACATCACTGTGTGCCATGCCTACAGACACTGCATGCAGTATAGGCAAGTCACCCTAACAGCAGGCCTTATGGCCCTAAGACAGGATCACTATCCTACATGTGAGGGCGTAACTGCATAAGCAGATATACCCCTGTACTGGTCAGTTCCATTACTGTCAGTACAAGTAGTCAGAGAAGCCATTTTAAACGCATGTGCTGGACACTACTGAAAACGAGTTTCCCAGCCACATTATGGCTACACTGAAAATAGGTATGTTTGGTAACAAACATCTTATTAATAAACCCACACTGATGCCAGTGTTGGATTTATTAATACATGCACACAGAGGGCACCTTAGAGGTGCCCCCTGAAAACCTACCCGCTATTGGTGTGCTGACTGACTTTTTTGCTAGCCTGCCACCAGAGACAAGTTTATGACCCCCAAGGGTGAGGGCCTCTGCTCTCAGGAGGCGAGAAACAAAGCCTGCTCGGGCAGAGGGGGTTCAAGCCCCCCCTCGCAGGATGGCCTGCAGATTAGGATTCCAAGGCAGGGGAGCTTCAAAGAGCCTACCGCCTTTATTATGCAACTCAGACTTTCCTCACAAGAGAGGATGCCGCCCACCCTTTGGCACCAGAAAAAGGTGGGAAAATTAGCTAGTCAGATAGGCGTGTCCACCCTCAGGCTAGTGCCATCCCTAAGGTTGTCTATCTGAAGTGGATGCGACTTTTCAAAGTTAGCCCTCTTGGTGATGGCAAACTTAGGAATTCTGGGACAGGGTTATTCCCACTTCCCACAGGAAGTGGTCATATAGGGGGCATAGAGACCCCAAAGGTAGTTAGCCCATTGGCTACTATCCTACACTCCCCTAACACCCCTAAATCCTGGCACCCGAGACTGCTTTCAACAAAGACCCAGAGACTCCAGAGGAGCAGCAGAGCTGCTCTCCTGCATCCTGCAGGCACCCCAAGAAGAACCGTGGGGACTCCAGACCGGCCAAAAACCACTGCCGCAAAGCACCACTGCACCCGGGCCCCCCAACCCGAGTCAAAGTGGGCCAATGGCGTGAGCGTGGTTCCCAAGCCCGCAGAAGACAGAGTCCACTTTCGTTTTGCCCCTTGTGAACTCCCTGACGTCACCTGTAGCATATGTGTGCAGGCCCCCTTAACCGTGAGTGCTCCTGGACGAAGCAATCCGACACCTCAAAGACCCTCTGTACCCAGCCCAAAGAGAAGTGGAACACAGGGTCCCCATGTTCCCTAACATCGTAAGACTTGATCCCTCTGGTTGGGTCGCCCTGGCCCCCAGGTCCAAACCTGCAGCATCTTTTCACGCAGACGGATCCCCATAGTCTAACATTGGGCACCCAATGCTGTATTGCACCACTGCACCTGGCCACCCTAGAGCCGCTGGAGGTGGCCTGCTGGTGCTGCCTTGGACCTTGCCCCATACTCCCCATAATCCCAGGAGATTGGTCTCGTAAGTTGCTGTACTCTACCTGAATCCCCTACTTGTTTTTCCTCCTATAGGATAACTTTGCAGTTTCTGAAAAATGCACTGTGTCGACTTTATTAAACATAAAAAGTAATTCTCTTGCAAATTGTACTTACCTGATTGTATCGACTTTGGTTCCTAAACATATATAAAGATATGTGTTATTTTTATAAATTGGTGTGGATCTCCTTATTAAGTCGTGTGCATAATTTATTGACCGTGTGTCTAGTTTGCAGATGTCTAACACTCCTCTCTGGTAAGCCCAAGGCTGCTCGACCACACTAGCCCTAGAACAGCACCTTGGGATTGCTAGAGTGAGCCCCAGTCCACTTATAACAGAATACCTGGACTCTTTGCACAGTATATCCCTTCTTGATATACTATAAAAAGAGCCAGCTTCCTACACAATCACCTAGTACACAGGCTAGAATTCGATCTGTTTGGAATCACCGCTGCAGTTTCTGCTGTCACGAAAGTCGCACTACGCGCATGTAAAGACCATGAAATGGATATGCGGAGACTGTAGGACCAGACAGAAAACCCCCTTTGGCAGTGGGCCTGGCTAGCTCATAGGGCTTCATGGCCAGGGATTAAATCAGGATTGCCAAACTGGAAGGCATCTGGGATGGGATCCACATGAAATCATTAAAAGACTTGAAAGCAGAATTCTCTCTACACAAATGGCAGTTTTCTGTTCCAACAGCTGCAACATGCTTTAGAGCCCTACTGGGAAAGATTAGTGGCGCTCCCAGAGTTTAACCCGCTAGTTGCCAAACTGGCTCTGGAACTGCTTGGAAAAAGAGGTATATTCTAGCGATGCTGCTCTTTAGTAGCTAATGCCCCTGAAATCCCTTTACGCTAGCTCGGAAAAGGATCCAGTTATTGTAGAATGAGGACTACTGGCGAAAGGTGAATATCGAGGCCAACCAAATAGACATTTGAGCCCGCCTTTGCCCCATAAAATTTAACTACCTCCATAAACATGATCCCCCAGAGAGGTTACACAGAATGTGCACAGACGAAAATGCGAACTGTACATGTTGCATCGCCAATGGCACCTTCTTACACCGTGTGGGAATGTGCGAAATCCTACAGTATTGGTCACAAATGCAACACTTCGTTGTTGCAGTAGTGGGAGGGTCCATCAGCGTCACTGCTAAGATAGCACTCTTGGCCATACTGATGAGATAGGGAGTGGGGGACTGGAAGGCTCCTGCGCGCTGACAGCAATAGGCTTTCTCACAGCCAAAATGGACACTGCACAACAGTGCAGATCACAGGTTACACTCTTGCTGTAGGAATGGATGCAAGGTATGTACCACTGTTCCCATCTAGAGGACGAGATACCCAGACCTAAGGAGCTCAACATAAAAACAGAAAGATTGGAGGGCCATGGCAGAATCGCTTCCGTGACATTGCTTCCTAAACATCAACCCACACCCGGCCTTTTAGATATCAGACACACAGCTTGAGAAGGTCCGGTCACATTTCATTGGGAATGCTTATGTGAACACAATACTTTTCTTTGGAAACCATCTCGGATGTACATCTGGCCATTACTGTACTGTATGCCTATTACCAGATAAATGTTTGGTATACTTTGAGTAATGTTTAAAGTAGACACATTTTTTAAAGGATTGCCACAGCTAAGCCCTACAAAACTTGCAGTTTTCTCAGTATGTTCGATTGCTTGCCCCATTTGAAAAAGCAAGGATAGTCAAGCACTCTTCTCTGGTCACCTAAATTCAAATTAAGATTGCCAGTTAGGAAGTGCTATGGATAGGAAATAACAAGTAGAGATCAAATTACACCTGTAAACGTCAAGCAGGGAAATCAAAGACGGCAGGAAGGGCAGGAAAGGTTGCTTGTTTGAAGATTTTAACAAAAAACAGCAGAACGTGTGTGCAGTGAATTTTACCTTACTGCAATGATGTAACCAATTTGTGCTATCCAGAAGCTCAATACGTGGTAAGAATTGATTTCTTCAATTAAGTTCTGCCTAAAGACACATGCTTAAATGACGTGAAAAAACATACTGACACTTCAAAATTCACAGGCGCCCAATGACACAATGCAGAAGCACACTTTATTCGAATTTGTGAAAGTATGCACAGAAAAAGTAAACTCACCCCAGAGACTCCGCCGCAATGCTTCATCGTCCTCGTCCTCTTCCTCGTCTTCAATGAGATCTGCAGCTTTCCAGGTGTAACCTCTGCCTTCTAATCCAACCTCATCTGTATTGTAAGCTGGAAGAGAAGTTACGCTTTAGGAGAAAACCCTCCCGTATCACCTGAAAACTGCTGCATCCGGCATAGCTGGTCCAATTCCAGTAGCAACAATCTAGAGGGAAAATGGGGGTGGTGGGCACACAAATGCACTCCTATTATAGCTAAGTGGATGTAACTGGGGAGAGTGCTGTTGTTTGCCAGGAAATAGAAAGCTGTGTAAGTACTGTGGAAATAAAGTGAAAAGCATGGTATAAGAATGAGAAAATGCGATGTCCATCTCACTCAAGAAAGTCACCCCATACTCAGGAATAACTCTGGGGAAAGTAGGCGTGAAAAGGAGTCCGCAACATGGTGCTCCTTGTCTGATATCAAACTAAAGCACAAGCTGTTCATTCTCCACTACAACACACCAATGAACAACTGCTATGGTCAGGTTACCCAAGCGCATGACTTTACATTATCTATAGTGCACCCTATTAAAAATATGAATAAGGCAACTGATCCATTATGACTAACGCAATTTTCAATTTGAATAAAGGTCAGTATATCCTTCCAAGGAGTGATTGTAATCTTTCACCCTATAAAGTCTATCTCAAGCTCTCCTTCAGCGATTCCCACACTAAGATGCAAAACTGGATGCATTCATGAACCACATGAAATTCATCTCAAACCCTTTAGCATTTCCCTTCATCAGATGCATAAGTGCTGCACCACATAAAATCCATTACTACATTTAGAATGTTACACCCACTAACAAAAACTTTCTATTGCCTCTCTGCGCTGATCTGCGTATGCTCACTTATTTCCTGCCTTAGGTGAAACCGAACGGGCCTCACCTTTGAACTTGGTCTTCTCCTCCTTGGTATCTGCACTGTCATCACTGAACTCGTCGTCATCCTCTTCTTCTTCTTCTTCTGGGTGGTGCAGTGAAATCACAGTTTCTTCAGGAAGTGTGGTGTTTGGTCCCACTACCACCTGACAGAGTTTCAAACAGTTAGTCCTCAATGCAAAAATGATACATTGCCTGTATCAGGTAAACTAACACCGTAAATGCCTTCCCTTTGTAGCCCGCTCTTATAAGGGAGAAGGAATGAGATCAGTAAACGAACTCTGTAACAAGTAGAAGACCATGTGTAAGGATTAGAGATAGAAAAGGAGTAGCTATGAAGCTAGATTATTTTTCCTTCTTCTAAATCAGGTACAGAAGCAGTCTGTTTCAAAGCCTTTGCTTTCAAACACAACCTCTCTCTGGAAGTGTTGGTTTCGACTGTGGAACTGTCAAACAGACCCACTGCAAACAATATACACAGGTCAGACTTTGGTCCTGTCCCCTTCAACCACTGGCTTTCTTGGACCAGACTCTTTCAGCCAATGGCTTGAGACTCTTTCAATCATGTCTTGACTCAACCAGGCGAGGAGTGTATCCCTTCACGTCCACTTTGAATTTACATTGAGCAGCTTAAGGGACTAGTTTACAACTACAGCACTCTATATTCACTACCACTCGATGCCTCCTGCTTGTCTTACTGAAATATACTAAACGAGCATGGTTAGGACACTGAACTAAGAACTATTGACTTTGCCAATGTTTATTTTTAGGTTTTAATTATTTCTATACACATACAGGCGCACAGGTCAATCACAAAGTCATAGCAGGATCTACTCAGCCTAAGAAGAAAACAGAGCTATGTTCCAAAGTCATGTCCATTTATTCAGCCTCCTCCATTTCTACCATCACTGTGAGAGCAGTGGTGATTTCCAAAGGGAAGGGAATGCTTAATGTGTCAGCAACCAGAGGACAGTAAAATCCTAATGCTATGAGGGGGTAAATGTGCAACTATGATCTACCAGACAGACAGACACACACACAAACACACACACCCCTATTCAACGCAGATCTTAACTAGCCCTGTCCTCTTCAACAGCCGTGGGGCTCATGCTCGTGGCTAAGGTCACTATTACACTCTTTTGGGTGTCCTGCCCTTACTTGGGGAGGCTGATGGTTGCTCCAAAAGCTATTCTGACAAAAAGGAGAAGCAGCTTTGAGCAGCCTCACTTTCACTTTTTCTTGAACACTGCCAGAGTAGGGATGTTCCTATATTCAGGACACATCGAGTTCAAAAGTTAAAATCCAAGAACCTGGCTCGATCTCCCTCCATGGTTCCTACAGTTAAACATTGCTTGTAAAATCATGTTTCCATTGCTTGATCTCAGGTTTGGCTAGGTCTGGAATGTTTAAGTTGGTACACAAGAGATTTAATTCCACTTTCAGCTAGCAAAGATCTTGGAGGGCTGGTTTCTTTAAAATGAGGCAGTCGACCATTGTTACCTAGACTCTGAGTAGAGAGGCCATGTTTATTTACTCCAAAACACATAGCATTAATAACGCAATTACAACTGTGTAATTAGGATGTAGTCATCCTTTCGCTGTAGTCTACTGGCGATCTGTATTATATTACCCTTTGGCTACTGACACAGGAGTTAGAGGGTATACTTTAAAGTGGCAGCAGTTGCCAAAATGTCGAGGCTGGGCAATTAGGTTATTCTATCCACATTCTGGTATAGGTGTGTTTACCGTGGTCTGGCCAGGATGTGGACACGGAAAGACGTTGCACAGAAAATTCAGGGGTCAAAATACACCCACATGATGGAAACTTTACCATTCAAACAAGAAAAACACGAACATCAGCAGCAAGGAACAGACACCAAAATACTCTGGGGCTCCAGTCACACAGACATAACCCTTACTATATAAGCAACATGTGAGCATTATACAGCAGGCAACAGTGATGTTGTGAGTTCTCAGAGACAGAATGACCTGCACGGTGTGTGCTAGGCCCAAACGGTCTACAAGTCCACCCAAGTCAATATGATGTGAAGTGGCACGATCAAAAAGGACAAGGCTAAAATACTTTAGCTACCACCAGGACCTACTGCCATTAAGAGCTCTGACCCTGATATATTGCCAGTACAGCGACCACCAGTCATGTTCACTGTCCCTAGCAGCCATGGCAATAGTTTGCTCTTCCTGCTTTTTTGGATAAAGGCATATTGAGCCTGTTCTATCTCCTCTGTGGCACGCTGGAATCCTGTCATGTCAGGCAAGCAAAGAAGAGAGATGAAGAAGAGTAAAATGATGGTGTGGAGCTTCAAGTCTTTAAGAGGATAAAAGGTGACATTTGCGAGGGATGAGGCAAGTATCCCCCGTATATACCGCTCTCCATTGTTAACATGAGGAAGTTACAGTATTTACTTCAGAGTCTCAAAGCTTTTACTTCTTTACTTTTCCCATAACACAAACCAGGTACACAAGTTTCTATGCCCATAACCAAGCCTCACTCAAGCACCTCTGTAACCATCTCCATTAAAGTCATGGGCCTAAATTTATTGTCTTGGTAGTCGAAGGAAGGATGTGCATCTCAGATTTATAAAAATGGTAAATGTACGAGTCCTAAAGCTAGACCTGTTTGTGAGCATGTGGTTCTTTTCAAATTGACGACGCCTCCGTTTGAACCTATGTATTAGGCTTCATTGAAGCATTGGTCTTGAAAAAATGCATTTTTAATTTCAAATACATCTGCCGCACGGTTAGCACGATTCAGCCCCTTTCACCTTCAGGAACCCTACTCAATTCTTTTATTCAAAAAGGCTGGGAATGACAATCATCCTTCATTACTTTGTAAAGTAGTCTCAGAATTTCAAGTTAATCTAACAATTTAATTGTCAGCGTACTTTAAAAATCCAGCTTCACTATTGGACTGGTCTCTACATTTTAGAAAGATGTATTTAGACAGAACCAAAAGGCATTATGAAGTCTGGTCAATGTTTTTGTCAACTATTAGAACTGATTTTCATTCTTACAAGTAGTATATCCTCCGAAATATTGTAATGTGCTAGAAGTTACCAAGTAAGTTTTGCTAGGTGATCCAAAGAGTGAAACAAGCTACTGGAGTCTGGATCAAGAATGTGACAGAGTTATCTGCAGAGTATCTACCTAGAGATCTTCTCAAACTTTCCCAAAGCAGGTTTGTTTGGACTCGCATCACAAAGACCACTGTGGGTAAAGCTGCTCTAAACAAATCATTTGGCTAAGACTTTCCCGCTGTTCCGTTAAGAGATTTTACCATCCTTTGGCCTGCAAGCTATGGGATTTGGGATAATTCTTGCTATTTTATTCTAATGTTTATGACGATCAGTGATGATCTTATGATGCAGTCGGAAAGGATGGGGTCTGGCTTTTACTCATTGCTCTGCATCACAGGAATCTTTATAAACTACTCTCAGACTCCACGCCTTCATGGTTTGGATAGTGAAATAATAAACAGCAAGGTTCCCTATTTTTTTTCCATAAAAACAGTGCAAAACATAACCGGACATGGAAGATGCTGGCGCTTTAAAAGAGCAGGGTCTTAGTTTCAAGCATTCTAGGGCTGCTCCCTACCTGGCTGCATTATTGTTCTCCCTCATACATGCTTTTCCCTTGCATTTAGGAAACACAGCAAAGATTTCAGCTGCAATGTTGTTTTAAATCATTTTAAAGTTTAATTGGGCTTAGCTGTGAAAAGAAAAACATGAAAGTCAATCTTTGTGCCTTAGAAAGGATTCAGTTTTTTCTGCTTTTTAAAATGCTGTTTTGTTACCATTTATTTTAGATGCTCTGAAGCAGAAATAAAGGTAGTACACAGATTCAAATACCTTGTGTTTGGCCGCACATGCAGCCACATTAGCCATCCTCAGCAGGAAGCTTCAAATGTAGTAGGCTTTGTGGCCCCACTGGGTCAACCTTTTGGTATTTGTTTGGGTAAGGGGTAAAGGAGAGGGCACCAGAGAAGACCAGCAGTGCACTGCAGTGATACGCCGCTATCAAAAGCCTCAAATTGCACAATATTCTATAACTGCGCCTGACACAGCTGACTTTTATATAGTGGTTGCTAACATTTCACAACACTGTAAATACAAGTGTTAATTACCAATAACTGTTCCTACCCAACTCAATTTAAAGCGATTAACAGACCTAGAAAGAAAGAATCGACTGCCTGGATTACACTGCGTGGGCTGCAGTTTTAACATGGATCTTGCAAAAAGCACTCCCACTCCTTGAGCGGAGCTATTTGGGAGGTTATTGTTTGCTTATTCTGGCAACCACATGACAAAGAGACCAAGTTGGAAAGAACCACAAAAATTCAAAAACAAATATTCATCATAAACAGCAGAACCCTATTTGTCAGTGATGCTTTCCTACCGCGAGTCTATGAATGTTTTTTGTTTCTAGAAAATGGAATTATAAAAATAAGCAGTCTGGCGCTCTTTATATATAGATACAAATCTGGCCCCTTTCCATGATCTTTTGAAAGGGGCCATGCAAGCACCCATTTATAAAAAGTGGCAGACGGTCAGCAAATCCATGTAAACGGTATCCTACTTCAGTAAAATACTCACCGATATTCTGCAAGCCCATGTGATGGACTGAGTTAATTAGGAATGGATCTTGCCAAAGATCAAAACAGGACATGGGCATGGGATGTCGACTATGCACAATGCAGGCGACCCCGTCCTGTAGAAAAGTATATGTTTTGACTCCATATATTTCTTGACTTGCCCCTAATAATAGAACAACATGTTAACACTGAGGACACCTCATTCGATGGATCGCATATCAGAGGCAATGTACTAAGGGTCCTGGTCAAAGATATTAAGACGTTGTTAAGGCCACTATCTAGTACTACAGGAGTAAGGCAAGGTTGAGTTTTGGCCCTCCACTCTTCAACATTTTGATCACTCACTTAGTTGAGGAGCAGGGGCGTTTTTCCCCAAAGCTGGGAAGTGAAACCAGATCGGCTTTGTTTTCAGCTGATAAAAACTAAAAAACTACTTGGGCCGCATTCCAGTTCATGGTTTGTTTGCCCACCATGCAACGTCCTACAGAATCCAGACACTTGCAATCAGCTGTGGGCCTGCTCCAATAGAACTGTCCAGCACAAACTGCCACGCCAGGTCCCCTCTGACAGGGAACACAAGCAATCCCAGTGTGGTTATGACCCGTTTGGACTTTATCGATAGGGTGAAGCTTGAGTCCTACGGGAGGGTGACCAGGCGTCCCAGATTTAGTGGGACACTCCCAATATTTCACCATCCTGCTCAGCAAATTTCAGAACATTTAGTACATGTCCAGGTTTTTGGAGAGGGTGTCAAATGAATATGGGGGAACCACATTTCTGGTGTTCTAGTACAGAATTCGGTAGTAGTTCTTAGTAGAATGCAACTTAAATTAACACGAAAAAGACTGTACCAAAAGTTACATTTCATTTATTTTGTGCCTCACGGTCTTTGTTTTTCTATTTTGGTGAGTGATGTTAATCAAGTCATTCTGTGCCTCCTGGTTGATGCAAAATCCTATTCCTACTTTAGTTTGTGGGGTATCATAGTGTTTGGTGTTCAAGATCTAGTCACCCTAATCTATGGCACATACAGTACTCAAGCTGCGCCCTACAGAAGAGGTCCACATAAAACGAAACCCGTGTGAGATGGTTTATGTTCCCGTTTGGAGAAGTCGTAGCAGTTCGGAATGGAGGGTTCCTATTGGAGCAAGACTAAGGCTAGTTTACATATGGCTGGTTACTGTCTGAGGTGGCACAGTTGCCAAAAAACAATGAACAGGAATGCATCCAGTGTAATATCCAGAGTATGGGCTTCATTCAAGCATTCCAACAATCACTTTTTTGTTTCCTTGTTGCAGATTACATGGTGGCGACAGAAACAACGTTGGTGATCTTATAGAAGCGACTGGACCATTTTGAGAGATACACATTGAACGAGCTCTCTGTGAAAGTGTAAAAACACAAATTCATGTGTTTTGGTAAGGACAGTACCAGCTATGGATGGCACTTTCAAGCAGCCAAGGTAGGAATGGTCTCTAGTTATACCTACTTGCTAGCCTAGCAGACCATAACTAACTTGGAAACCACTAGTGGCTGCCAAGAGGCACAGTACTGCAGCAACGGCATCTGGCCTGACTACATTTTTCAGACATGAGGGTAATTTAATCTAAATAGGCCTATGTTTCGAACCTGTTATAGTTGAACAGCCATCTGGCTGACTGAACAGATGTGAACTCTGATAAAGTAGAAGGCCCTGTATGGTGGATTTGAGCCTGTCCATCTGTTTCAAAGACATTCATCATGAGCCCTCTCTCAAAACTGGGAGGTATGTCAGACCATCTGGGCCATCCACAGGTGACTTCTTGCATTTATTAATTAAGGGAGAAAAAGAGAAGGGCACTGAAATATTTGAGATGAAATGCACCATAATTTTTAGGGGTTACTGGGTCATCTTAACACAAGGGAGAAATTCTACAAGGAGCATGCTCTAAATTAACCACTGAATATCTAAATTTAGATCAGTGAACATGAAACCCTTCTATGCGCGGTATGCTAGGGATTACAGTCATAAGCAACTATAGCCGTAACTACAGTGAAGCACGACACTAAAGCAAGACAGTCCAATACATAACATACAGGCTGGGCACACTCCATTCCCAAGCATGGCATAATATTGAGAAGGTAGACCGCTTACGCCGAATGTGCTTCGTGGGGAACAAAACTGTATTACACATTGTTCTGGTTTGAGTTATGAAACTACTGATCACTGGTAGTGCGTCAAAAACACCTTGGCCAATCTGGATAATAGGAATGATTGTATTGACTAGATCACCTTTCTTAATCACGACACCATTTTGTATCCTGGAGCAGGAGGAGAGGAGGTCAGGAGGAAAGCAGGCTTGTGCATGATGCAAACACTATACTATGTAGGATTTTTTTTATTAGTAAGGATATTTTAATGTTGGGGGTATAGCTTTATTAAATAATGGATTTGTAGGTTATCGTGATGAACAAGTTACATTTTATGCTACATTTCATTTTTGTATAGAAAGTACTTAATTAATGTTTAAATTATTTCAAGTGATACAATCAAACAATATAAATAAGCAGCCCAAAATCTATTGATTCCAGAAAATCCCCCATATCAATTCCAAGCCTAGAAACCGATGACTACCATAAATATATTGACCAGAGATCTAGAATGAGTTGTTGATTGCAATTCATAAGAAATGCCAAAATGGAGAGCCATCTAATGGTCCGAAAATGCTGTCAACATGTTTCAGAATGAGCAACTTTAGAAGTTGGATATGATGGTGGCTTTTTTGAAAAACTAATTTAACAGCACGTACAGCTTTTATAATACTAATGTGACTATCATTCCACTGTTAATCTTTTCAGTGTTGAACACCAACTTAAAACAATCCGTGCTAACTAGATGCTACTGGAGTTAGACGTACCTTGGTTTTAAGGTGATCTCCTAGCTACATATCAGCTCTCAAAAACTAGTCCAGTTTGTCTGGTCATGAGCTTTTAGTATCTTTGACAGGCATGCCAGCCAAAATGAACTATAGTGTACACTGTTTGGCAACGGGTTTCTGGGTGTTGCTACATGTGTGAATGGTGAGACAATGCACTTAATGCTAACTCTCCAAGGCTAGAGTAGATCAGTCTAGTCTAGATGCCTCAAACTCCATTCATAAAGTATTTTTTTCCATTTAGAGGTAGATTGATAGTTTTCCATACTTTTATTATGCGTATGCTCAGAGTCTGGAATCCCTCACCGAAGCATGAAGGCTCAGATGGACTTCTGAAGCAGTTTTACGTTCTGCCAGGGTTAGTCGCGTCTGGCCCCTCTCACCGTCTGTCGGAATCAAAATGAGCGTTGAACAATGCGTGTCCCAGAGCAGTACTCGTCACAAAGAGCACTAGGGTAGATTCCTATGACTCACTGCCTAGTAGTCAATAGTGCTGCAAATGAAATCTATTAAATCTCAGCTCTGGACTAAAACCTGGGAAACAAATTTGGATATTGACTCGCACTTGAATGTTGGCCCACTTATGAACATCTTTGGATAACATTTGTACAGGCTATAGCATGAACAGACTTGCAATAACATCACAAAAAAACTTTCAATTACGAGTCTTTCGATACAGGTAAGAATTGTTTGGGGATCAAGACACTCCTTTCCATAAATAAGACAAGTTTGCAAAAGGATGAGGGGATTCCCTACCAAAAACTTGGAGCTTTTGAATACGAGTAATATAGCAACGTTAAGCAAATCAAATGCCTGCCTTTAGATTGGAGTGGACCGAAATGGCACTACCAGATTTAGCAATTACCAGGTTCATTACTCATTTTGAAAACAGCCTGAAGATTTCCAGGAATGTATAGGACAATTTGCGAAATCCTAATTTGTGCATTAACGTTTTTTGGCATGTGGAATTTATTACCTAAGGGATCTTTAAGAGCAAGTGCGCCTTCCTAGCTGGCTCAAAGCAACTCATCATTGCACTGCCTTCTTTACCTGCCAAAATCTGCTTGCCACCCGTCAGCTGCTCACTATGCACAATCCCGTGCACAGCCCACTTTTAGGAACACTGCCTGCTTGGTCACCTCCAAGGTAACGCTCCTCCCTTGAATTTCACTACCCTCTCTTGAGGCTGACTTAAAAATATTAACTGCTCAATAACAGAGTACGACCAACACAATATAAATTGTATCTTTCTAGGACCCACTGACCATGCTTGGCCCAAGAAACGCATATATTAAATATGTTAATATGTATGTTGCTTGTCTTAAACACTCATCGTCCCACAAGATCTGCGCCACTGCCCACACCTCGATCATCTGCATTACTGGTCTGTGTTATTGTCACAAGCGACTGCCCTATGAAATGAGAATGTTCTATTGCACAGCATGTTTTAAATGCTAAGGCTGCAAAACAAATACATGATGAAATGCTAACATCCCTCAGCCAAGGCTTGGTAAAGTTCTCAGAAAAATGAAAAACTGCCCAACAAAGAGAAACTGAAAGACACAGGATTCCTACGAGGGGTGCCAAGCGTGGGAGAAACCTTGCTAGGAGATCCTTGAAGTGAAAGAAATGGTACAGAAAAAATGTACAACTCTAGGACACCACAAACTGGTTGTGAAGCAAGCAATATTCAAAAGACTGAAATAGATCAAGATATTGAACACGCTAATAGAGATAGAGGGATTTCTTTAAAGTGATAAAAGGACAGTATTCAAAATCAGATAAGGAATCAAATAGCAAAAGGACATCTGAAAGATAGTAAATACGCTTCAAGAAGTCTGGTATTAAATATAAGTTACTAAATAAAGACATTTTGTCTTTATTGAAGGCTGCTATCACAAAATGGATATTATTGAAGAAACCAGTTCATTAGCATCTTTTTGCCAAAAAGACACACATATAAAAGAGAACTATAAAAAGAGCTCACCTTGGAAGTCAAGACACAGTGAGGCATTAATTTAACTCCCTTCTTCACGACAGCACCATCACAAACCAGCGACTGCGTGATGATGACGCCATCTTCCAAGTGAACACCATCCCAGAGATGGGCGCGGTCCAAGATCACTTTATTACCTGCCAGACGAAAGAGTAGGATCATTGATATTAACAGCTTTTGCAAAGCCACATTGCTCCCTCCTTCCTTTCTTAGCCATCCTTTATGAAGCATCTCTCCATAAGATTCTTGCTTTCACCTGGAAAGCTTCTCTGTTGTCATATCAACTCAGATATCCCACCGACACTGCTCCTTTGCATTTAACTAGGTCTTCCTTGCTTGGTATTACTCCATTCAAGTTTTACCTTTCTTGGGAGTCATTCCTCTCTCGGGCTCTTGCTCTACCAAACCCATAAATTGCTCACGTTATTGAGAAGTTCTATTCTCCCTCCCCATTCAATGTTTACCCTCCACTTCTCACACCCATCGAAGCTCACATTTAATGAGCTGCGCTCATTCCCTCTATGTTCTCAGTCACCATTAGTTACAAATGCACCACAACCATTCAATTTTCGTTTTAATGTTGTACCTGTACACCTGCTTGGGGACTGGAATACTGACTGTAATGACAAGCATTGGCAAAGCCAATAGGTCGCACTTCAGGAACCTCTGGCTTTGCTAATGGTTCTAGCTACGCTGCACAGCATCTCCGATGCTGAGCTGCATTGCTAGTTTAAAAAAAAAAAAAAGTGGAGCCTTTAATGTGGACACACACATTCTTTTAAAAAGCAAAATGTGCGCACAACTAATGCACGCACCAACAAAGATAGGTGCCGTTTCTATAGATTTTTTTTTTTTTAGTCACCGTTCCGAGTTGGTGAGTACCTAAAAATAAAATGTGCAAAAGCGTTTTCTTCTTAAGTGGGTGGGGGAGATGAAACAACAGGGCAGAAGCAACACGGGATGCATAAGCAACACAGAAGAGGGCGGGGTAGAAGGAAGCAAAAAGGGATGCAGAAGCGACATGAACTAGGGCAAGAGAGACACAGACGCAACTATGGGCAGAAGCAACACAGGGGTTGGGAGAAAGCAACATGGAGGGTGCTTGTGAGGAACAACATTTTGGAGAAAGAAGGCAGGCATAGGTGGCGGGAAGTAACACGGAGGGCGAGAGGAAGAAGTGGGGAGAATGGGCGAGTGCAACAGGGGACAAGGAGAAGAATACAGATCATAGAGAGCTACATGGAGGACAGGGGGAGAGAAGTACACAAGGGAGACAGTTTGAAAATACAGGCACTTTTACTGAGTGCTTAACACAAAAGAAACAAGCATTGGCAAAACCAATAGGTCTCGCATCCAAAAGGGAAGTGCTGACTATGCCACTGTGTTTTTGCATTGGCACTCCTTGGATATATATATATTTTTAATTTACTGTATATTTTTAGTTTACTGTTCTAAAATCGGCCTTTGGCCATGCCAAAATAGTGAATAAAACAAACAAAAAAAAAAAACAGCTGCCAGTATGTCACTATGTAGGCACATGCATGCCTGTTGTAGCCATTTTGGAACACCTAAAAAAGGGGTTTCACCATTCCAAGATGCCTGCCGTATGCATGTGTGCCTCCCTCATAACACACAGTCAGTCATTTTGCCACTTTTAATTTACCATTCCAATGTGGCATATGAGCATTTTAGAAAGATAAATTGATAAAAATATATGTGTGTGTGAGCGCTAACACAATTAAACAAGCAGCCTGGTAGCAGTGTGCAAGTGCCGGGACCTCAATGGAAAACAAATGGTGCGTGTCTTAAAAAAATATATATACAGGTGAACCAATTGAGTGCAAAGTGGCGTTCCCTCATCTCACCGGTTATGATGCCATGCTGATCGATGATAATGTGCAGGTTTGATTTAAATAATCTAACTATATTGATTCACAGTGCGTATCCATGTGAAAGCTTTTGTCTTTGTCCTATTATTAAAGGAAAGATGGCTCGACACACTTTATCAGACACTCTGTATAAAGCATTTATAAGAACATTACACCGTGTCCCAGAAAGATCGCATCTGTGCTCCTGCCTTTGTGTCTCCTGGAGTATAATGGTTTAGATGTGCATGGTCGGTTTACTTGATGCTGGTGACGTACAAAAAAAACCAAAACTGACATTTTTCCAAATACGCTCGAAAGCTTTAAAATAAAGGTACCCCAATGTTGGAACGGTGACTAAAGAATAGAACAGCTGACCATGTCAGATAATATGTAAATTAATAAAAAAACAACGCAGTAATGTTATTAGAAAACAGACCCTTGTCTAGTCTTGAAATTTAGTGCCACCTACTGGTGTTATTTAGAGGCACTTTGCCTTATGGATGCAGCAGCCCTGATGCAGTCGTACAGCATATTGCAGGCATAAATGACGCACTCTGAAGAAATGTAAATTTGATGTCGGGAGAAGAGCTCTGCTAATAGCATGCTTTTTGGGGCCACAGTGATCATGAGGCGCTTCAATGAATAATGTCAGAGCTCAAGCTAAAGGCATGGTCGGGTAGCAGGAGGCGCTGTCGGGCTGCCAGTAGCAAGCCCGATATCGAAGGAGTGGATCTCACCGACCCCCTGCGGCACAGTCCTGAGGCCCACCCACCCTTCGCAGAGTCAGGGGTACAAGCAGCGCTCCCTGTCAATACGGGGGCTTGGAGCAGTGAGACTGCGGCAGAACTACACACCTGACAGAGACCGAGAGAGCGGGTGAAGTATCAGTGGTGTAGAACAATCCTTTTCTGCAACGATTTAATTATGCGTCTAATTAGCAGGATTAGTCTTGCTGGGATAGGGTCAAGCTTGCGTTTACAGAGTATTAGAGTATTACAGAGAGTTAGAATATTACACAGTATTAGAACTTTATGGATTACTAGAGTATTACGGAGTATTCGATTTTCAAAACGTATTACTGTTTAATGGATCAGTGGGTTAAGGGACACGTTCTCAGTTGCACGCTGCTTGGAGCTGGGGACTAAAGGGGCTGAAAGAGCCAAGGGTATGGCTTTTAGCCCGCACAAGCCAGCGTTAAGAAAACGGTGTCTTTGCGTGCATTAATGCTCGTGCAGACAAGGGAGCAAGTGAAAACATGAGCACTTGTGAAAACCGCTGTTAATCAAAGGAAAAAAGTAGTCCCAAAAACATTTTCTAAATGGGATTAGTGTAAGGCTACAAGTAATGGGGAGGTGCTCCGTGGGAGGGACCAATGCATGGAAAGGAGTGACAAATAGCAAACATTGTTCACTTGGGAGCAAGGTTTTTAAAAGGAAACTCAAAGAAACAAATGAAAAGTAATGAGTGGGCTGTAAGCTCACAAAGTATATACAACATGTTTCACAGAGACTGTGCAAGCGCTGCCTAGGCTCGACCTAAAAAGTAGTACTTGAAAAGCAAGCAGTGAAAGCAGAGATGCCAACAAATCAAAAAAGATGGTAAATAGGAAATGCACCAGGGGAAGGACAAACAGTACTGACAAACTGGGACACTTGTAAGAAGCAGGCAAATGAGTGAGAGGAAAGCCAACCAACTGTAATCAACAGGTGGGCTCCAAGCCCGTAGACATTCTTGGCATACATCAATAGGTCTTGCAATGCTAAAAAAATAACAAATATGGGCTTCAAAATAGTGCTAATCTTTCTGGAAAGGTAAATCATCCACAGCTTTTAATGGAGCAAACCAGATCTAACAACAGAGTTTTGATGTTTTTGGGAACTAGGTTGTTGTGAATCAGAAATAACATAGTGGCTCTAACAGGCTGCTGGCTTACCGATGATGCAGTTCTGGCCGATCGCGCTATTTGTTATGTTGCAGTCTGATCCGATGACTGTCCCGTGTCCGATAAGCACATTCTCATCCAGTACGCTGCCATGCCCCAGGCTCACTCCTGCCCCACGATAGATGTTGTGCCTGGAGTGAGTGTACCGCTGGGTCTCCTCGTCTGTTAAATTCATCTCTGGGGTTATGGGGTACACCCAGCGCCGGATAATGTCAGAGCACACGGACTCATACATTAGGAGATTTGAGACCCGAGCACCATACTCCTCCGTTGTTACATACATATGGATCTGGTTTCCTAAAATCTACACAGCACAAAAAAAGTTAGCGAGAAAAGACAACCAAGAGCCATAACCTTTATTTCACATTACTCCTGCACACCAGAAAATTCTCTTTTGTAATGATGTACACTTAAGAACTGTATCACATCTCAATACTGTATGCTGTGCGTTTGCCACATACAAAGATAAATCAACTCGAGGACAACTGTGTAGGACTTTCACAAAATACTGCATGCATAGTCTGCAGAATATGCATGGACCTGTAAAACAACCACCTTGCTACCCTATGCTATTAATAACTCCGAAGCCTATAGCTTTGGTCGTTTTTCGGCTACAGGTTATGTATCAAACCTCATGCAATGCCTGCAGTACCATCCTCACGCTCAGCAAGAGGCCATGAAGGTGCAGTGATGCATGCTGCACTGTGCTTGGTTCAGGTTTCTGAGCCTCAAACAGCCCGACTAACTCAAAGAATAGCACATTAGTGGAACCAAGCGCTGTATAAATACAAGACTTTCCTATTATCTGCCACATTACAATAAGCTGCGTGGTAAGGTCTCTTCTCTCCCAGACATCATTAGGCTGTCCAACACATCTGATTCCATATGCGCAACCTTGGCACATTTTCTTAGTGGGCCCCACAACGTAAGAAACATTTACCTTTTTACACATGTTGTGCTCATTCTTGCACAACCAAATACCCATATACTAGCACAACTACAAACATTGTGCCTATTCTACAGTAAACGGGTCTCTCACAAACACTTAATGCACAGTTACTACTATGTTTCTTAATGCATCATACTGTCTGCAACATTTCTCTGGTAATAAGTACTCATTTTATGCAGCCTATGATACTCATTGCTCTTTTCACACACTACCACAAGCTCGGTCTACAGTACTTTCATCAATCTAATGCAAATGATGAGATTACACACTTGTGGCATCTCGACTTGTGCGTTGTCCTATTTTCTTCAACCAAGTGTGAGAACAGTGCCACCTAGTGGACAATGGTAAAAGTGCTAAAGCAAGTAAGGAAAGATTAACAAGTGATTACTTGATATTATATCAGCTTTGTGTTGCAGACCATACCTAATACAATGCATTTTTTTTTTAAAACACAAGGTATTAGAGTGTGGTATCTCAGATCAACAAGATCGAAAATTGGGTTTTTAAGATTAGTGGGACTCCAACAATAAGAGAGCAAACGTTACTCCAAGATAAGTGTACCGTGTGCTCACTCTTACAACCACTACCTTCTACCCCAAGACAGTTCAAAGTAGTTAAACAGGAGGCTGATAGCAGTCACATCCAGAAAAGGTCATGGAAACACACTCTGTTATATCACCTGACCAAACTATGTTCTAACCAATGCTGGGATTTACAAAAATCAAGATCTGTAGCAGGCGTTAGCTCTGCAAATAGCATGGAGGAAAAGTGTCTCAAACCAGTGACCAGAGCGGTCTTAGCTCTGGAGATGCAAAGATTACCTATAGGTCTCCTAGCCAGGAACCAGCTAAAGACATGAAAGCTCTGGAGATGCAAAGATTACCTACAGGTCTCCTAGCCAGGAACCAGCTAAAGACATGAATTAACCTGGGTGATTCATGATCTCATTTTGAAATACTTCTGATGTCTTAGCTGTGACCAATGTCTACTTTTGGAAGGCAGGAGCCAGGGGCCAGTGAGGGAGAGGGACACTACTAGGACATCTTTGGTTAGTATGAAAGTCATAAATCCCTTTGGGGGAACGCAGATCCCAAGTAGAATTTCACCTTTCTGGAACACAGTTTGCAACTATTTTCAGAACAACCAAAATCAGTCTTCCAGATCAGCAGATGAAAGTCACTAGCTGCTAAGATTCAATTTGGGTCGGTCTTAATGCAGACAGCCGATGTGGGTCTGATTTGACGTAGTTGGGTTTTGTAGTTGGGTTTTGTATTGTACCACACATGTTGTTCAGCTTGTTTTGGTATGCTTTACATCTGGAAAAAATGAGATTGCGACAGCTGATTTGACCCTGATTAGATGCAGAGAATCACCTGACAGCAGGGTGCACCTATGCTTAGATAATAAATGAAGGTTTGACATTAAAACCTGGGAGCATCTTCAATAAAGGAATTTAACTCTCTTATTTAGAAATTGTAATCTGGATGGGGATGGGGTCTCTTCCGCTTGCAACACAGGTGGTCCTAAACGTGTGGAGGCGCTCCCTGCGGCAGATGGGTTGGTGGCGGGCAAATGACAGAGCGGACGTCACTATAGCAGGACAATGTTCTAAAACAAGTGACCCAGCTAGAAGGTTTTTGAAGGTGGGAAACTATTGGAATCTCCACCCTTGTGGATGTGATGTGGGGCACAGTCTTGAAATCATTCCAAGAAATGCAAAATGAATAACAATTGCACCACAGCCAGTTAATCCACTTGAAGGCAAGATCTTCCTGGGGATCTGGGCGCCCATAAAATAGCAAAAATATATCAACCACTTGTCACAAACAGTTCACATTGCCTGCACTCAGAGCGGCTTGGGAAGTCGATATTGACACATTAGATGGTGATGACAGGATGGGGGCCAAGGGGGCGCCCGAGAGGTGGCAATTTCAGCCCACCTCCGACTGATACAAGTAAAATACCTTCACAGAGCTTATTACACAAGATATCGCTTGTGGCGCATGCAAGTGATTGATTCCCCAGTATGCTTCCGCTGCAGGGTGGACAATGGTACCTTCATTCATACATTGTGGAGATGCACAGCGCTGGATGGTTTCCGGTGAGACGTGATGTCTTGCCTGAGGGAAGTCCTCTCCAGGCAATCCCGCTGGATTCAAAGCAGATTCTTCTTCACAGTACAAATGGCATGGGGTGAATAGATATGAATGGCTGCTTTTGTTTCTGGGTCTCACCCTGGCAAAAGGATATATATCTAGGGCTTGGAAAGCTAATGTTCCTCCATCCCCTGTGTGGAAAAGGGGGATGAACCACTGTAGCAATTGTGGTGTACCAGGCGAGTGGGTGTCCCCAAAACCTCTCCAAAATCTGGCAGAGGTGACTCGACTATAGGGGAATTGTCTTGGATCCTGTTGGCTCTGCCGATTCCCTTCTTGAGGGAGAAATATAGATATGGAGCCGCAAGTCAAGGAAATGATGTATGTGACCAATGCTTAATCTGTTGCAGGACATGCATGGCGCTATATGGTACTTGGGTGCGATCAACTGGGCAAGTTATTTTGTTGTTTACATTACTGGGTGTATTCATGCCAACATCCTGTATGTACATTACAGCCTATGCGGCGAAGAATCTTTGGTAAAACCCAAAAAAATCTGTTATAAAACAAAATGCAGCAAAAACTCATAAAAATGCAATTGAGTGCTGCAAAGGTTTCTTTTTTTATGCAAAAAGTTGGACTATCCATACCGCAACAGCCAAGGAGTTTTGAAGAAAGCTCAAAAGTCCCCTCATCCATATCCTTACCTGACTGGCATCTATCAGATGCTGGCTGATCGGGGTCCCATACCTAATGCACAGAGTAAAAGGAGGAGCAATCCAGGAGAGGCACAAGTTATGCACAACCCCTGAATGCACTGATCATACAGTGTCCAAGACCACTGTGAGAGGAGGAGTCCTCCAAATTCAAACTTGCAAGAGAGCTTCCTGTGAGACTGGGGATACCGCCACCTGCATCATGTTCTGTTGGGTAGTCTTGTGAGAGAAGAGCCCTGCCTGCAGTGGAACATGGCACTAGGCCTTGCAGCGGACTGCCTGCATCAAAGTCGAATTCAGGAGCCCATATACCTGGGAGGACTGCCGGGAGTTGTGGCGAGAACGGTGCTGTATCAGGATACAAGGTCACTAAGGTGTTGGCTGAGAATACTGATGCAATTATCATCATCTGTGCAAGGGAAGTCATCACCTAATATGTCTGCTGATGAACCTGTTTCAACGCTGACCTCCGGATGCACTGCTAGAAAGATTGTGCGCGTCTTCCACTTGCATCCAAAGACTTTGAGGAATATCTCAGCTTCAAACTGCAGCTTGGGGCATCAGGCAGATAGGTGGAGTAGGGGGCCCCAAGTTCAGAACCACAAACCACATCCAAATCTGCCTAGTGGTTCTGGGGAGGGTTGAATTTGAGCCAGTAGCCTTCCCCTGCACTTACACTGTCTTCAGTTTTTACTTGTGCATTGAATGACAGTATTTGGTGACCCAGGTCTAGAAAAAAGCCTACTCTTAAAAGCTTTCAACCTTGACTGACTGTACTTTTGGAACAAGGACATAATGAGCCCACTAAAAAACATTTGTCACAGGCCCCTGATTTTAACTCTTTGCTCAGTGCTTAGGCACATAACAAAAACCTGGAAAATGAAATAGAGGGGTCTTGTTTTCTTTGATTATGTAAAGGTTTCTTGTGTGCAATAAAGTACCTTTCTCCTTTAAAGTAATGCACCTTCTGAACACACAATTATTAATTGATATTAAAAAGTCATAATGTATTCCAGATATTTAACGTGCCCCAAATCCATGAGTAATCCTCGGACCATTGTGCTTAGCTACCATGAGAGAGTCATGCACTAAAGGGTAGTACTTTGTTGTCCAGGGTCCAGTAATACTGCATGCCACAGGCATAGTAAAGGATTCCCGAAGAAGCTCAGTAACCTACAACTGCCCTGAAACCCCAGGAACCGGGTTTCCAAACGGGTATTCTCTGCAGCTCCTCCACATCTGTGTTATTCTCTTCAACCAGATATTCACTTAATCCAGATTTTATGGCCTTTCGTCAAGTCTCAAAGTCTTACCTTTTAAGTGACCTTCTTGTGCTGTATTATCGAGTCCTGCTCAAGGTCTCAGGACCCATTTCATGCGCTTCACTATAATAAAGTACAGAGGCTAGGAGGTGTGTGCTCCAGGTTTTTGGAACAACCAGCATGTTGTGTGAAGATAGCCAAGTACTTGAATCTAAAGATGATCACCAGCTTGCTGGAGATGCATTGCTATACAAACATCTCTGAGAAAGCATCCTCCAATTACTGCATTCAGGCCTACTCTATATCATGCAAAGGAGCACAACAAAAATAGTACTTACCTCTTCGTTGACCAAGATCCCTCGTACAAAGTCATCCCGCGTCTGGTAATCAAAGTTATCAGTGAACAGCTCAGCTACCTGTATAAGAAAAGGTGCAAAGGGTATACGGGTCATTCTAAAAAAGTGACATTTCATGTTTTTTTAACTCACAGGAAGAACCAGTGATTTAGGACGGTCGCTAATGCAACTCAAAGAGTTGGCATCCCCACTACAGCAACACTGTGGTCTGCAAGTAAAGACTCCATACTCCTTATTTTGGCAGCTGATTAAATAACCCATTTCAGAGCAGGCAGCATAGTTATCTGCAATTTTATGGGTTTGTCCTTCGCTGTCTCCGGCCCCAATGCTTGGTTCTTTGATGCTGCTACTAACAACCTACTGCATACCATAGACGCTAACCACCTGCTTCCCTCCTGAAAATTGTAAGTATGCCATTACCTTCAGAAAGACCTCCTCCCGTCCCCATCACCACTTTAAGTACATAAAAGAACCAACTCAATGTCCCTATAGACTGGTGCCCCAACCAGGGATTTCTCACCTGCGGAGAGCAGATGCTTATATGACAATCCAACAAATCATGGCGCAGCTCCACTTCTCCGGCTCCACTATGGAATATACTCTAGAAAACAAAAAATGAATATTGTAAGTGTCTCATATATAAAAAGATAACATACTTCGAATTCAACCATTGTGGACTCTTGTCTGGGCCCTCAACTACATATTGATGTGCCAGTTTGATCATCAAATCATGGACACCAGCTCCACTTCTCTTGGGTTTCTATAGTAAACTACATAGCGAGCGGGAAAGGCTAATTTACCAGTAGTGAGCTAAAATGCTCAGACCACAACTACAAGCAATGTAAAAGTAATATATTTGTGGATCACAACAAGGAACAGATAAACTCCCACTTTGAAACAGTTTCTCATAAGTTTTCCATTTTGGAGATTACCAGTTCTGCAGCCTTTTGGTCATTCAGAATTTGGCATTAGTGTCTGAACTAGATATGTACGCAAAAATTAGGAAAATTAGCTTTTCAACAAAAGTCTGTGTTGCACGAGTTGTGCCAAGTCATTTGTATGTCCCTGGTTTCTTTTTTTTTTTCTTCTTTTATTGATTTTTTTTATCCATGCAGCAGTATTACAGGCCGGCTTGTATTCTACCCACATACACAATCTGAAATTTTCCAAATTACCAAGTTTCAACCTAACTTTTCCTCTAGCAGCCACATCCATTATAAAATTCCAAACATAAGAAACATGAAGATGAAAATAAAATAATCAGAACCCCCCAAAAAACAATGACTTACTGCTCCCATGGTGTGCGCATATTCACACCTTGTTCGCTGGTCAGTCTCTGGTCACCCCTGTGTTGCTTTCCAGTAGTTTTTGTTCTTTCTCACTCAGAAATTCATTGTAGTGCAATGGATGTGAGTAACCTAGTGGCTCTAATGAGTTTGCATATGAAATGCCACGATGTCTGCAGAGTCCCCATAGGGACTCGCATGAGCAGGGAGTTCCTACTCATCAATAATTGTGTGTCCCCCCTGTCCTACTGGCTCTCCTAAATACCCTAATTTCTGTATCGTGTCCAGCAATTAGTTTCTACAACCCATCGTGATATTGCAGGACGCTTAGCCACAGTCTACAAAAGCGCTATTTGACTCTTTGCCAACAAAACAGTCAGATCTATAAAATTTACATTTGGGCTTCAGGTGTCTGGGGCATGCCATCAATCCCATCAAACCAGACTCTAGGAGCACAGATTCCTGCCTTTCACATTAGGGTAGATAGTGTAACTGAGACCCCTGTTCAATAGTTTCCAAGGCCTGGCAAGCCCTTACCAAGTGTAAGAACCCTGTGTTGCAATTCCTACAACTGGGGAAGGTGCACTGAGTGTTTTGGTAAAGCTTTTGTTTTGTTTAAGGTATGTTGGAGTCTGGTTGAGAAAACCAAATTCGATGCATCTGAATCAAGCTTTTCTAGACAATCGGCTTACAAATTCCCTTGCGTTGGCCCAATCTATACCCGGATGGGGTATCTGTAGGTCTTCCTCCCAGTGGGCCCAAATTTACTTACTCCCCCAGCACAGATATATATCTGGTGAAGGCCCTATAGAGCAGCTGGACTGCTTTGTGACCCTGTCCTTTGGCTAATACAGTCCAGGGTGCCCAGTCTGTCAGCAATTCTTATGTCTTGTGCCCCCAAGTCATAAGAATTTTGGTTGCAGGTTAGTTATAATGGAGAAAGAACTTTTCGGTACACTGTATGTTTGATTACATTCTTTAAATGTTATAACCTGGCCTGCGTCATATAGCTGGTCTACATACATGACATCCAATACTGCCTAAGCAAACACAAATAGATGATGGACGAAGCGCTGAAACTTTTCAGACACTCACCCCCCAGTCACAGATGTGGGTTGAATCCATCATCGTTCTTTGGCTCACTTCGCCACCCCAGTTCAGACCCAGCTATATGCAAATCAGTCTTGACCCTGTTCCTCATGGGAACAGTCCAGCCCGAACTGCCAAGCCAGATCTTCCCTGGACCAGAAACAAGCATCCTGGGACCAGTTTCGGGGTAACACCCCTCATCAGCCAGGCTAGCTTGAATCCAGTGGCAAAGTGAGCAAGGGACCCACGTCTGAGCATACCCTGCCATCTTAGGGCAAACAAACTAAACACAAAGAGATGATAGACAGAGCGCTGAAACTTTTCAGACACTCACCCCCGGTCACAGATCTGGGTTTAATCCATCATCGTTCTTTAGGTCCCTTTGTTTTTGCTTTGTTTCCCCTAAGTTGGCAGGGTAGGCGAGCACAGTGTATGGCGCGGTGCCAAATTCATCAAAAGGCTGTTTATATGTACTAAGACTCAATTCAGATAACTTTGGTAAAGGTCATTACAAGTTTTCAAACTACAGAATTGGGTCTCAGAATTCTGGGTCTTAAAACATATCGCAGGCGTTGGCTTAGCTAAGATCCCAACCTACGTAATTTCCCCTTCTGCACCCGTGACTCTGAATCTTCTCACTACAGCTCCACTCTCGTGTATTTAGTACTGACCATGGGGAAGCCGAAGCGCTTGAGTCCACGAGTTTTTTGGTAGTGCAGCACACGGCATGTATTGCTATCCATGGCAGTGATGACATCATCCTCCTGGCACCTGGTACGGTGACCTGGTGAAGCCTCCTTAAATATCATAGTCATTACTGAAATATTCTTGTCTACCTTACGGCGAGTCCTAAAAAATAAGAGGAAAGAATTACCAAATTTTGTATGAAAGGACATTAACCCCAAAATCAAACACACTCAATGGCCTGATGGTGTGATCCTTTAGAAAAAAAAGCCAAAAGTTTTGACGTAGCAACCTTTCTGCACCGGTGTGCAATGATAAGTTAAGGAGCTCAATGCTTGAAAAGGATAATCACAGTAATGAAGCGAGAAGACGAACAGCTTATGCTACAAACAACTATTACCAAAGATGTAAAATTACCAGGAACACAGTAACAACACGTTTGGGTCCTGGGTCTCTTTCCATGCTTATGGTGAAAATGCCTGCGATACCAGCCTACGCTATTTTATGTGGATATATTTTGTAATAAAGATATTAAATACTCCCACGTTATAAAAGAAAAATGGCGTACCTTTTGTGCCATTTATAACAAGCCTTACACCCAGGACAGATCTCGTTCCCTGATGTTTTGTTTTTGCGCTTTGGACACTGTATTGGGGTGAGAAGTGGCTCTCTCGTTGTCTTGAAGATATTCTCTTCCAAGGCATGGTTACTGCATGTATGTAGTCCTTAGCTAAAGTAACTGTAGCTATCTGTGCCCCTATGCATAAACATGCGACACCAAGATCTAGACTTGCATGCTCGAACTATTTGACTTTTTCAAAAGCAGCATTATACACCGAAATGCGGCAAACTGATACTGCTTACCAATCCAAGCAAAAAGAAATTACAAAAAAAGCTGTGTTTAAGACATTTTATTGTCTAAAATTGGTACTTACTGACTAGCAAAGACTGTAGGAAAAAGAAGCTTTGTGCTCAACTGCTTTGTATGTCCAAACTATGTCTGAAAGAGAAGTCTCACTACAAAGCACACTATCAACTAAAGCTATTCTGGTATGGTTACATTTTACCAGTTTCTACCCCTGTTGGCCAACTGGGTAAACCTGTACTTCACAAACTGACATGACTCCAAGATCCCAATAAAAACATTTGTTAGATTTTCACATCCCTGACTCTTGGAAACTCTACAAATCTAAATAATGATGGCTTTACAACTAAGTTTTCTGTGAATCAAGAACATGTACTAGTCTTCTTTAGGCCTACTCACTCCCCTCTTCTAACAAATACCAAGCACAGCTCTGCTTTATGGCAGACTTTTTGCTGTTCTGCTCTAACAGAAGATGTGCACAGTACTGTTCTAAGAGAGTGTTGACTCTAGGAAAGGCTGTGCACAGCCCCACCCCAGAAAGGTTGCTTCATGCAGCCCTGATCTCAGAAAGGGTACAAGTTGTCCCACTCTAGGAACAGTGGCATCAAGCCTCACTTTAACAAGCGTTGTAGGTACTGCCCACACACTGAATACATTGTTCAGTTCCAAGAGTTTATGAGGTTTGGCACGGTATACATTGGAAATACAGACAATTTGTGAGAAGTAACAAGTCTTTACCTGTGCGCCTCCAGAGCTTTGGAGATGTTGATATTGGAGACCACATCGCCGTAAACTAGCAGAAAGTCAGAACGCACCAAGGATTTGGCATCCACATCCCTCAGGACATCGCCCAGTGATCGGTACAGCTCAGAGGTCACCACGTGCACCACATTTGGTGAAGTTGAGCGGCACCACTTTGATTTCCTGCAAGAAAGATAAGGAAAGGCAAGTACAATACATGCTGGTTATCTTGATGGTCACCCGAACCCGCATTTGGAAACAAGGCATCGCAGCCATGTGGAATTATCTTACACAGTGCGAGCTGTAAACCTGCCAAGATCATCCTTGCAGACCAAAAGGAGAGCTAGAGAGCATTGACAAATTTATTTAGCACCCTGTGAGGAGCCAGTCATGAGACTGTCATCACAACTTATTCAAAATGTATTCATTAGGTTAGAAAATGCTCTCTTGCTACCTCCAGCAAATACTTCCTGGTTGCGCTGAAGGTGTATAACCCTCCTGCAGTATGCAAATGATGCAGTTCTACTGGCATGCCCTCACTATGGCTATAGCTGAACAATACCCACTTCTGACAAGCATGGTGTACCCTGGTCAGGGTATCCTCTTAAATGTTGACCTTCTGTTGCGAATGACTAGCCTTAGGGAAAACCATGTTTTGAACCACCACGTCCTACAAGTGAACATGTAGTTGACAAAGTATGCAAGTCTTTATCCCTCCCAATTAGGTCTGTGAAAATGTCAATTATTCCAGTAAACGCTGAAGAAACAATTTCAGATCCAGTTATATGGCTTTCAGCTCTAGAGACGGTACATGTGAAATTACATGTGTCTCAACCACTGACAGTAGGAAGCTGGCTTGTAATATTGTGGACCAAAACGAGGTACTGTGTGTAAAGAGTCCAGGCAACCCTTATTGATTTACAGAAGCAAGAACGATAACACTAAATGCTCGCTTCTGTGGTAGATTGGGAGAGCAGATTAGGCTGATCAGAGCAGTGCTAAGCATTTGTTGTACTCACAGAGGAAATATATGAGAGACACACAAGTGTAAGAAATTCACAACATAGATTTATCCTTCTGAGGCACTGTGCTAATTTAATTCCGCTGATGCGGAGCTTCCATGAGAAGAAGTATTCTTTTAAAGATCTGTCACTTTGCTCAGAGAAATTATCGCAGAGACAATTTGACCTGCATGTTTGTTTTTTCTGTAATTTTTTGTAAAGAACAAAGAGTTAGATCTATTGTACAGCTCTTAAAGCGTTATAAATTTTGGCCAGTGTCACCCAGCTCTATATTTTTTTAAAAAGCTAAACGATTCCTTTGTCTGCTTTGCTGTAGCTTCATTTCTCTGGGCCTGCAGGCGAAGGAGACAGTTCTTATAATTGGGACCTGTAGATACTATGGGCCATATGTATCAAAAAAGAGTTTTGCGATTCTCAAATTGCGATTTTTAGCGAATCGCAATTAGAGAATCGCAAAATGCAATGTATGTAGGATTTGCTAAAAACGTTGCGAATCCTACATATTCCTTATTTGCGAATCGCAAATTGAGATTCCCAATTAAGGAATACCTTCCCATTCATTCCTATGGGCTAGGAGGCCCATAAGAATGAATGCGAAGACATCCTCAAGTTTGGAATTACCAATTAGAGAATCGCAAATTGAGAATGCAATTTCAAGGGTGCCAAAAGGACACCCTGTGGCACACCTGAAGTATGCATGTGTGCACATTTTGCACACATACATGCCCTAAGGGCATGTATGGGCGACATATGGCACTTTTAGAAAATCAAAAAAGTGCCGTTTTAAAGAAAATCGCAAATTACCACCAACTTGAAGTTGGTGGTAATTTGCAATTCCTTAAGGCCAAATAGTAAATTTCTGGTGCTTCCAGAACTGCATTTAAGGAATCGCAATTTGCAATTCCTTAAATGCATTCGCAAAATAGAGAATCACACATTTTGCAATTCTCTATTTTGTGATGGCCTTTTGGGAAGATACATCCCAAAAGGCTGTTTACAATTCGCAAACGGGCCGATTCTGAGAATCTGCCCGTTTGCAAACGGGAAAAAGGCTTGATACATATGGCCCTATTTCTCCATCTACCCTGCTGCTGTTACTCTTAGATTCTTTAGTTTAATCTGCTGAAAGAAGACCTTTAAGTAGTAGGTCTTTTTCACGATGAATTCATTCACATTTAGTTTTTATGGTTCCCTATGATTGTGAGGGTTGTTCTTATATAAAATGAATTCCTGGTTGTTTGTATCTTGAACCTTCTGCAGGGAAATGGGATGCTTGAATTTGCACTGTGTCCATTTTATTGGATAGGTGTACGATTTAGTTATACCCCGTGTTTAAGAGAACTGAACATAAGAGTCATTAGTAGGGAGTTAATGATGACTTTTTTTCTAGTAGTATATATATTTAAACTGGTTTTTATTGCTCTATAATAGCTGTGAGATTAATTTATGTGTAATTTATCTCCCCATTTGTTTATACTATGGGACCTTTTTAGATAACCGGGGTATTTGAATTCGCACTGTGTTTATTTTATTGGTCGGTGGCACTAATTACTTAAACTTTGGTTTATGGGGAACGGTCAAATGTGAATTGCTACTGACAAGAGTTTTCAGTATAAATACCTTGTATATTTACTACCCCCTAGATTTTATTGTTTGAAAATTATTTTAATGTGTGTACTTTTATGATCTATGTTTTTTATTCAGATCGACTAAAGTTATTTGAATTTGAAAGACACACAAGAATAAATCAGAGACCAATTTTTAAAAATAACTCAGATTTTTATATACATTTTGATACCAAGAACTTCATTATCAAGTAAGCACTATTTTAAATATGAATTTTTACAGGTAAATAAATTGTTCAATTCAATGCATCTTTATGCAGCAATGCTTTCCTATGGGAGAAAGGGGATATGTTGCATAGTTATTTACAGTCGGTTTGTGTGGGTCTCATAAGGACTTAGGGGGCCAAGGTCCAAAGTACAACCAGCAGTTACCGGTTACCTGCCCTGGGGCATCCGAGTGCAGAAATGCTGATTAAGTTGGTAGCTATGAGCGCTACGCCGGTGGAAAGAAAGGGGGTGCCTCTTAGAAACAGGCTGCAGAGGGTGACTTGGGGACAAGTCTGGGAGCTCCCAATGGGGGCTCAGGTCACAAGGGTCCTGGGAGAAAGGGGGCACAGCCGGTTCATTGATACCCGGGCTGGGGCACTCAGGTGCAGAGTGGATAGGTCGGCTGGGCTCTGTGTGTCCTAGGTCCTCACGGTGGTCGGTCTCGCTGGTTGAGGGTGCAAAGATCAGGACTGCTGGGCCACTCCTGAAGTGGGTTTCTGTGGTGCTGACATCCCTCAATGGCTGCACGGTCTCGATACAGTGCAGGGGTCTCCAACCTTTTCTGTAGTGAGAGCTACTTCTGCTCAAGGAAAGTCTTTCCGAGCTACTAGCAAATTTTATAACTGTAAAATAGTGACTACACTATAACCACCCTAAATAGGATTATCAGTAGTGACCACCCAAGTATTCCAGGCGCAATTACCAGCGGACATTCCGGGGAAAACTCCATCAATATAAAATGCCTCCAGCTGACTTATGAAGCAACATTCAAATCTTGACATTCGCTGTAGTACAAAAGACATAAGCACAGCAGGAGGTCTCCCCACCTCAGCTTGAATAATCATTCATCAGTTTCTGAAAATGCAAATTTTTCTATCAGGTATAACTTTCTACTGTGGGTAAATTAACTCAAAAGAAAACCCACTTTTGAAAACAAAAACTGGCTTTGAAATATCGGTTTTTATTTTTAGAAAGTGCACAATCCCAAAACATCAGCTTGTCATTTTCATCAATTAGTCCCATATACAAGTGCCTCTAATGGACAGATTGCTTTGAATACCCAGGGATTACAGTCATATGCCAGGGATGCTAACCATAGCACCACGGTGCCTGCATTATGCCAGTAATGCCCACCATTATACTAGGGCCACAGTTGTGCCAAGGCTGGAAACCATATGGGTCCGGGCAGAGACCATATACCAGTCATGACCATTCTTATGCCAGGAATAGGTAAAGGGAGTCATGCTCTTAGTATGTCAATGATGGCTGCCAGTGAACCACAACTAGACCAAGAATACCCCAAATACATAAGGATGACCATTATTATGCTATTGGCACTATCCTGCCAGGAATGGCAAAAACTATGCCAGAGATAACACCCTTATGATGGGGGCTACCATACACCTTTGCTGGCCCTTGACACCAGGCGTAGCTTTCAGGAAGCAATAGTGTTTATTATGGATGCACATAAATACTAAAGAGTCTCTTAATTTGCTCCGGTCTGGGTCATGCCCTGATCTCCTCTGGTCTTGGGCGGATCCTGCACCCAACTGACACATTTTCACTGTGACTCCTGCAGTCCCACACCTTGGTGCGTAAGCGCCGATTACTGCTCAGGCTACTGCTGCCATACTTATTTTAAGGTCCACTGTTCATGCACATGTTGTGACTGATAAAGCAGGGACTACAACATGATCAGTCTCCTTGTGGCGTAGTTATATTGAGATTGGATACAGACAGTCATGTGGGAGGCCCTACAGGCCGACATACTGTGTGCTTGCGTGTTAGTATGAGTTACTGCCATAGGTTTAGCTGGCTGTCACTCTGAGGGTCTTGAGATGAGCAGTGCTGCCTTCTTTAATAGGCACCTACTCTCTGAATTAGATACGGACCTTGACTTCTCCTTTGAGAGCTACTTTGAAGGTACTGGTGAGCTACCAGTAGCTCCCGAGCTACTCGTTGGAGTCGTACCGGACTCTCACAGGATCTCTTTGCTGCAATGGGTCTGGTACACCAGGTATTGGTCCTGTACGGCTCCGGTTGGTCATGGTGTCCTCAGACTCGATGAAGGGACAAATCTAGCCTTCAGGAGCACAGGTACCCCTTCTTGGGGGGCTGCAGCATCGGGCTGGCCAAGGAACTGCAACTCGAACTGGACTTTGCTTCTTCGGTGCCTGCAGGGGAGTAGCTCCTCCCTGCAGGATACTTCAAGAAGATTGCTGGCAAATTGCGAAGGGCTGGCAGTCTCCCGGGGTTCTTGGAAGATGTTCAGCTGCAGGACGAGTCACTGGTCACGATTGTCGAGACTGGTGCAAGCAGGCAGGGTTTAGCGCCAAAAGTCCACACCAAGTTTTCAGTTCTCGCGACTCTTCTTTGGCCCCTTCTTCTGAATCGGTCTAATCAAGTTTCCTGGCATCAGGGGTGCCCCCAAATACTCAACTAAGTGGCATTATGGGGAGTGGCAGGTAGTAGCCAATTGGCTACTTACCTTTAGGGTGTCTACGCCCACTATATAACCACTTTTTGTGGGGAGTGGGCATAACCCTGAGCCAGTGAGCCCAATTCTGCCAAAACAAGATGGTGAAATTCTAAGTTCTGGGTTCATCTCAGGTAACCCCCCTTAGGGGTGGAACTAGCCTAAGGGGGTGGAACTAGCCTAAGGGGGAACACGCCTCCTGATTAGCTCATTTTCTTGCCTGTCCTGGTACCAAATGGGCCCAGGCCAGGGGTTGGCATTTCCTCTGTCTGGGGATGCCTTGGGTCGCATATCAAAGGCGACAGAGAACTTGGAAGCCTCCTGCCTCGATATGCTGATCACTTCTCGGTGACAACACATCCTGCAGGATCAAGCACTGTTTCTGCTCTCAAAAAGCACGGACTCTCACCTGCAGGGGTTCAGAAACCTATCTGTGGTGGCAGCCTGGTCTGCACCAATTAGCAAGTACATTGGTAGTCGGTAGGTTGTCAAGGGGCACCTTTAAGCTGCCCTCTGGGTGCATGTGTTAATAAATCCACCACTAGAATCAGTGTTGGCTTATTAATACAAGATGTTTGCTACCAAAAATCTCTAGTTTCAATGAAGACATCATGTAGCTGGGGAACTCGTAAACACCACTGTCCAGCACATGTTCTCAAAAATGGCTTCCCTGTTCACTTGTAATATCTAAGAATCGACTTAGACATCACAGGGGTATATCTACTCATGCAGATATGTCCAGACATGTAGTATAGTGCACCCTGCCTTAGGGCTGTAAGGCCTGCTCTATGGGTGACTTACCTATACCGCATGCTTTGTCTGAAGGCATGGCACACAGGAGGTGTGTCATGTTGCGTCTTCACTTTTCTCTGCACCATGGCACACAGCCTGCAATGGAAGTTTGCATGATGGTGCTGAGGGGTCTCTTAGGGCTGCACAATACATGATGTAGCCCTTAGGGGCCCTGTTTAGCCTCGCTGCCCTAGGTACCAGGGGTACCATTTACTAGGGACTTACACTTACTGCACTTCTGTCAAAATTGCATCAGATACCAGGTATAAAGTGGGGGTGACCATGTCAAAAAGAGGCACTTTCCTACACTGGCCCGGAAGTTCAGGACCAGGCAGTTCACTCCCCCACCTCAAGAAGAGTTGTTTTTTGTTACTTGAATGGCTTGAAAGACTGCCCTATGACAAAGACAGTTGTCTTAGAGCGGCCATTCAACACCATTTTAGAATGAGGATTTCGTGAACTGTTGTTCTTGAAGACGAGGCCAATGCAGGGTCAGATGAAGTTGCACAATGGATTTTCTGACAGGAAAGAGCAGCAGCATGAATGCAATAGTAAATTAGGCCCAGTAGCCTCGAAACTACCAGGATGACCATCTTCAAAAAGAAGGAGATCATAGATAGTGGTTTGTGATTATACCTTCTCCAGTGAAAGATCTCAGTATTGGAGTCTTCTTATGATATAATGACACACACTAATGCAAGTGCGCGTCGTTGGCCTTGCATATACTCAACCCCTCCGAGAAAGATAGAACCCCTTATCATCTTTCTCAATCCAACAATAGTTATCTAAAAGGATGTAAGAGTTTATTTCTGTGATTTGGGGAAGGGCGAGTATAAATGACCATGACAAGGTTTATTTTTAGAGAACGTTTTTGATAGTTTTAGTTATAATCGAACAGTAACATGTCAGTTCAGAGTACCTTGCACTTATTCAAACAAGTTTTCTTCATCATGCGTTGCTCCAATCTTCTAACTAACTTCCAGGCAAAAAGTAATAGTTCTTTCCATGACACATTTGTCTTCCAAAAGTGCTATATGATCTAAACACTTCAGCTGACATGTTTTGTGGCACGTGTTACGAAAAAATCTTTAGGGAACAGACTTCAAAATAGTGCTTATACTAAAAGTAATATTCTTTCTGATCATCTACTGCACCTTCTACCAATGTCTCCTGTTCAACCGTCTTTGGGAATATGTTTGTTCATCACACACTGTTTTTATTCTCCTAAGACAGGGGTAAGGATCTACTGACAATGTCACCTTAACAATTCCATAAAGAGCACTCTGCCCTCCGTACCAAATAATTCCTTAAAAATACAGTTCTCAATATACTATCAAGCACCTTGACTAGTTCTGGACCTCACTCTATTCACATCCCATTATCATCGCTCAACCATTATTGCTCATAGACCATTCAGATTCAAAAGTGCTGGATGCAGCGTGCTCGAGCTCGTTTGCCTTCATGTGTCTCCAGTGGAAGACAGAACCCCCCAAGAGAACTATCAAGAATGGCCGCTATGAACCAAAGTCTTTAACAAGGCACCAGCTGGGGCTACTTGATGGTGATAGAGAACACCAAGTTGTGAAGAGTATCACACATCCATCAAGTTTCTTGGATGACTCTGCCATCAAATAAGCTCTAATCAGATTTTGTCAAAAGGGCAAATGCAGAGTAGGGCATCTACATACTGTGAGACAACGATGCTTTGAAAAGATTAGGGCAATGTAGTAATGGTGGGCAAATAAACAATGGCCATGAGTTAGACAAACTGCAAGCATTCATTTCCATCACCTTTTGTGTGTTTGATGTACTGCCCTAAGTGGCACGGGAATGCGTAGACGCGGGTCCCGTGCTAACTGTGCCACTGGAATAAAGCTACAGCGGACAAAAGATTCACAATCAAGGTGAAACCGGTCTTGAGTTGCTTGTACTCAGGTTCAGGAAGGGCCTGGTCTGGCATTTCGGGCAGGACTGTTCCTATTGGAGCAGGGTCAAGACTGGTTTCCACGTGGCTGGGCCCAAACTGAGGTGGCATGATGGGCAAATGAACGATGGGTTGGGATGCTACCCCTAGCGATTGCCAGTGGTTACACAAATTGCAAGCATTTCTCCCATCACTTTTTGTGTGTTTCATAAATAACGTAGTACAGGCGTCGCACAAATTAAAATTAACCATCAGATTTTGATGCCATTGTTAATTTATTTAGACCACTCAGAAGATGAGAATGTTAAATTAAAACGATGGCCTATGTGCTCTAACTGCCAACTAAGGCCTTGGAAATAGAAATTACAAGGTAACAGAAAGTTAAATAAGCTTAAATACGTTAGGCTTTCTGCTTGGCTGTTGCCTGTCAATGAAATCCAAACTACATATGATGGCATTCAATCTTTTCTTCCCAAAAAACGTATTAATTCTAATCCAATAACTTCTTTCACAACAATACAGTGCCTCTGGGTATGGGATAATGTCAACCACCTACACAGTGAGCAATTTTTTTTGACCAACCCCAAAATATACAGAAATGATGAACCAAAAAACATTTCCCATAATCCCTTCATTTACCGAGCCCTTCCAAATAGTCAGAAAATGCACTGACAGATGAAATATCCTATATCCTGCGCAAACTGGAGTTACTCACACGAATGCTCTAGAGTGCTCTCCAACACAACAAAACCTCCCTTCTTGCGTCAGACAGATTCTCCTTCAATCAAAATGTATTATTATGCAATATTACAAAGGGTGCTTGCCAAGTACAAGAAATACGCCCTTGCTGGTGAAAAAAGCAGCTTACATTTTCTCTACTTTCAGGTCTAGATTTTACTTCTCAAAGAAACAGCTCAAGTCAGTTCTCAGGGACAAACGTTTATGGCTCTCTGCACTTTCACATTAAAATTACATAACAAACATACATACAACTTCCTTTTTGGGTAAGACTTAGCTAACATGTGTAAGTGTCTATGTAAAGCCTTTGGAAGCTGCCAAACCGATTCGAAAACAGCTTGCATCTTCACACCGGTTTCCCTTACACTAGCTGAACCAAAACCTGCAACTCAGCCTCTTATTAATAAACAACTGCATAAACTGGGACTTAGAATTCTGTTTTTGATAAACATATTTATTATGTTTTCCGTACTTTTAAAACAAGTCACATTGCAATCAGTACAAGGCCCCCCAAGTCATTACAGGCATTAACAATGGAAGTAGGAAGAGCCCGATACAGTCATTTAAACACATTCCTCCCAAGAGTATTGTTAAAGTGAGTCCATATCCCCCTCTTCAAACCACTTTCTCCATAATTTGGCATGCTTAGCTTGACAACCCAGTGCCTCGTAGACCGCCTTCTCTTGTTTGGCACACCAGTCCACCCCCCTTCTCCACAGTGCCAGCGTAGGGGGGCCAGATTGGGCTGCGATATCTCGCTTGGCCACCAACAAGACTGTCCCCAAAAATGCCCGGTCCGCCCAAATTCCCCCCACTCCCTCCAGCACCCCAGTAATATCACCAACTGAGAGAGCTCAAACTCTAGGCCCACAGCCATGACAAGTTCAGCGGTTACTCTCCTTCAGTATCGCTGTATGCGATCACAGGATCATGCCATATGGAAGAAATCCGCAGGTGCTTGGCAGCAGCGAAAGCATGAGGGGCTGGGCAACAATTTTGCCCAATAGAGTCTGTCGAGGGACAGATATGGACAGTGCAAATAATAGGTCTGCACCAGGCACAGACCTGATGACATTGTCAGAACCCTAGAGGCCATCAAGGCGCCTTCCAGTCTGCATTTTCTATAGGACCAAGCCACCCTTCCCAGCATGCTTGGAGTGTCGCTAAGGTGTCTGGGGTGTTAATGAAAAGTGTGTGACATATCTGGGACACTCCCCCTTTACCCAGTGCCCTAATCATGGTCTTTGCTTCCAACGGACTTAATTCTGGAATCAGTGTGTCTGGGGGAACATGCACCCTTAACGCATGCCGTAATTAAAGGTATTTGTGAAATTGTGTTCCAGATAGGGAATAAGTTTGTCGAAGGTCTTGAAAGGAGGCCATGAGGGAGCCCTTCCAGTCATCCCTTAGAAGTGTGATGCCAATGACATCCCAGCGGGCAAAACCTGGACTGAGAATTATCAAGGCCAACACCTCTGTATCTGTCAACTAGTTGCAGACATCTGAATGGAACTAAAGGAAAGGTCAAGCCAGCTTCCAACCTAAAGTTGCAGACCAGTTCCTTAAAGAGGGATCAAAAGCAATCTTGCCCGTGTGGGGAATAGGAAACCTTAGTCAGACTTCACTGTACACAAATTAATGGAAGGCATATACATCAGGCGCAGATTTCATGAATCATGTGTGCATGGATTCTACTTAAGTTACAAAAGGAATGCGTTCGAGTACGACATAATTGAGAAAAGGAACATGTCTGGTTTACAACCACAAAACTATTTCTGAAGGATCTCCACTCATACAGCACTGGGTCACTGCATCCAATTCTGGCCCCATTTCAAGCACTGGGGAACAGCGAGGAAACATGATCATCAAGACAAATATGACACTGAGAATGAAGGTACTAGAAGCACTACTTACTGCAAATGTTCCTTGATCTGTTGGCTCATGCAGCAACAAAAAATGAAGGTCTCTTGGACTCCAGTAGCCGTAAGGAATTCAAGCGTATAATCGATCAATGCCACATTGACCAGCGGAAGGAGGACCTGCAAGCAGAACATACACATGTAATGAGCACATCATGTGAATGGTTGGATTCCTTGATTAGTAAATGAGATAACAGGCATGAAGAGATAAGAAAGCTGACAGACAATGGTTTCTTTATTGGTTGTTGCACTAAGGTGCAAAGCAGGCAATCTCACATATCTCAGGGATTTCACAGGTTGGTTTGACAGCAGTCAATAGGATAATCATGAAATCCTTAAGATCAAGATGTAGGGGGGGGGGGGGGGGGGGTGGAGATTACACCAGAAGTATTCCAAGTTATATAATGGGATAGTAAACAAGAGCTGTACAATCAATGAGCAGCAAATCATTAAACTTTGCAGGGGTAGTCCATTTAAGTAGCTTTCTTGGGGTACAGCCATTTGATTATATGAAGAGAATGCACTCAAATCAATTAATGTACCATCAAAGGTTTGAGGGCAGAGTCGGTGCTTCCTTTTCGCATTTACTTAACTAAGTATATACGCATGATAACATTATGCTGCTACTTTTCTGGAAACACAGGTATACAGGCATTTTGGAAGCATATTAGAGTAAAAAAGTGAACACTTTATATAAAGAGGTCTGATAAGAACTATATTACATAAAATGTAAATGGCAACCACATCCAGAGGCATACATAAAACATCCTACTGTAGGGGAGAGATGCAAGCACGAGGCTGAGCATCTTTACTCCTAACCCTAAATTCTTACACACTGACGCATGGATCAGTGTATTTGCGTGAAGTTGCACCAAATAAGAAATCAAGAGGACCATGCAGTTATTCAAGTTGAGGCAAGTGTGTGTGCGCGCTTTTGGGTTAAAAAGACAAAACATAGCATGTCAGACATTTAAAATATTGGCCTCAGAATAATTTAAGTGTATGCTCTTAAAAAATATGTAAAAGATGTAGACAAAACATTCATCACACTACTGGTGGCTGCAAGACAACTCCTGCACAGTTAAGCTTTGTGCGAGGTACCACCTGCCAATGCAGGCTACAGAGACAAAACTCTCGGTGCAAATAGTGAAAGGCGCCGAAGTCTACAAAGAATTGCAAGTGTAAACAAGTAAACACAACACCAATCGTAGTATAGCCACCAGACTATACAGTACTTCACTAACACACAGTAGGGGTAGAGGTCGGTTAGCAGCTCAAGGTTCTCTAACACACAGAACTGGTACATTGTAGGCAGCAGCGCAAGCTTCCATCGCAAACAAAAGCATCCCTTGTGTTTGAGCATCTTAAAGTTTACAGATTAGTAGTATAATGAGCAGCTTTAATGTAGCCCAGGTGCCCTGCAGAATCCCAAACTCATATAGCCTCTTAAGGGTTAAGTTTGCAATAGTCCTTATCTCCTACAGGCAGAGGTCTGGGCGGGATCTCCTGCGCCTCTCACAGCTCCTCCAACCAGGACTTCACTTCTCCCAGCCCCTCTCACGTTAAGCTAAAGTTCTAGCCCAAATCCCCAATTAAACTCAGTGCTCTGTGTACCCGCCACCATATGTGCCTGGCATCCTCCTGTCCCAGCTCCACTCACCCGAGCCCGGTCCTTGCTCACGGGGCTGAAGCGCCGACTGAAGCTATCCGCCACCAGCACGGCTTGCAGGGGCTGCTCCTCCTCCTGCTCAGCCGGGCCCCGGCCCCCGGTACTCGTGCGCTTCCCTCCCCGACTTGCTACAGTGGCCGCCATGTCTAGCTGAAGCCGGAGGGCCACGCGCGATGACGTCAAAGGCCAGGGCCACGCGGATCTGCTGTCAGTGACAGAGTGCCGTGGACAGAGAAAAGAGACTACAAGTATACAGACAAAAAAAACAAAAGAAGGACGTGAATGGCGTGACGCGTTACCAGGCAACAAGGTGGACGTCTTATGAGCACATCCCTTAGTACTGTGAAACAATGAAAACAAGCATTGGCAAAGCCAATAGGTCTCGGCAACTGCAGAGCTATGAGCTTTTGGCAGTATTGTTAAATGTGAATGTTTTTTAGCCATATGTTGACACCTTTAGGCTTTGCCAATGTTTTTGTATTCGTGCTAGAGCAGGCAAGACCTGTATTTATCCTTTCCCATTTGCTTGGCTTAAGTTGACAATGTAGTTTTAGAGCAGGACACCAGATTGCTTCTGTCGATTTTGAATTCCTTCTTTTGGTTTAAATGTGTTTAATAAAAATGTAAAAGTTAGCTTGTCAGTCCTGTTCTTACAAAACAGTCCCTCAGGCGCAACAAAACCTTCAGTCAAAAAAAAGGTAGGACATTGTAGGATTCAGTAGAAAATGCTGGAAATTGTAACCTTCAGTCGCAGCAAGGATCACAAGAAACTTCAGTAAGATATATCCAGTTGTTTATTCCCGGAGCAAACCGGCCGTACATTCACCAAGCCAGGCAAGCCCGTTGTTACCCAACCGACACCACCCAACCCCTATATATACAATCCCCTCCATTTGAAAGAATACCCCATCATAGTCGTCGAAGCAGGAGCAATCACAATGGCAAACATCCCTTGAAAAGAAACAACGAGCAGTCATAACATAGCGCATGTGCAACAGACATAACCCATCAAACACAGAAGCAAAGTAAAACAAAGAAAAAAACGGAGAAAAAGTCAAAAAGAAAGAAAAGGAGGTCAGCGCAGGGCAATACCAGAGTATTTCAGCAGGAACCACCGGCAGGCATGCCATCATCAACTGGGGAGAAGATGTGGCCTAGCCGCTAGGGTGGTCAACCTCAAATTTGGGGAACTGGGTTCGAGTCTCGGCAATGACTCTCAATTTCCTGTGATTCTGGGCAAATCGCTTAATCTTCCTGTGCCTAACAAAAATGAATGCGGCCGTCTGTAACAAAACTGGTGCTCATGTAAACCTCTCTGATACCCGATACCTTCGGATCAAATTTGCGCTATATAAAACTCCAGAAAAAAAAAGAATTGCATGCGCCCACAGTCCCTCCAGCCACATGTCTTACCACGCAGTGGAACCTCCTTTGTAAAGGTTCAATAGACTATGGCCTGGCAGAAAGCCATGATTTAGTTACACCGTATCTTGGTTCGAGACAGAGCATGTGCACTGTTTTAGAACCGAGACCTAAAAAAACAAGCATTAAAAATACAATAGGTTTCGCCTTTGATTAAGTTAAAGCCATTTGCTTTGCTAATGGTATTGTATAGCAATTAGCAAAGCAAATGGCTTTGACTTAATTAAAAGCGAGACCTATTGCATTTTCAATGCTTGTTAAGTCAGTATTGGGCAATAATAGCAAATATAATAGCAATTAGCGAAACAAGTGAAAGCGAGCCATGAATGCGTTGTGCAGAGACGTCACGTGTAATCCCACGCCACGCGTGCACATCTTCTGTCCGTCTGCGTGCACGCTTTGGAATCCGTATTACTTCCAAAAGGCCCTCGCACGGCGAGAGCAGCTCATGTGCTCTGCTAACGCCAGGCGAGACCTAAACAGAGGGGACTTTTCATTTTTTTCGTTGTATTTTTGAAAGTGCTTGTTGAGTTTGTGTGTTTATTTTACTGTGAGGGGCGGTTGGATGAATGTAAGAACGAGGCAATGGGTGTATGAAAGGATGCATGTGTGCAAGGGTGAGTGAAAAAGTTCATGTATGATGAGGTATAGAGCACCTACACTCAGCAGTGATAACTGAAGAAGCACTTTCAGTTTTACAAAGCACACAATGCTTTATAATACCGCTTCTTGTGTTTAACCAGTATGCCATTTGTGCATGCACAATTCACAAATTAAAATAAGATAACATGCTGATTTCCAATATAAATATTTCTTAGGATAATTCACACGTGAGGCCCCAGTACCTCCCTGGGGCCACTGAGCAATGTTTTATTACTTTACCCAAAGGTCTTCAAATTCACTCTGCATTCTCCTCTGTCGGTGCCATGCCTCATTGTGTAAAGTTGTAGGTTTCCCCCCAGTGAAGGACAGGAGCCAAAGTAGTGATCTAACCTTTCTTTATTGGTTAGGTACTGGTAACACCTAAGAGCGCCGGGCCTAAGCCTCCGATCGCTGTAATATCGCCTTGCGCGTCTCGCGCTACTCGCGCATGCGCAGTAACGTTCCAAAATGGCCACCACGCGCATTTGCGTGCTTACGTAGTGCGCGGTCTACTAGACCGCGACACTACATATCTCCTCCTTTTATATCACACAAAACTAATTACATGACTGAGAGTGTTGTTCCAGTTCATAGTCTGTTACTCCAGTTCATAGTCTTTAAACTTGGATGGTCTCACCACCGCTCGCCCAACTCAGGTGCATCTTACCGGGGTAGTGTGTCCTTCTCGACCCCCTTCTGCGACAGGGCTTCCCCTTCTTCCTTCTAGGGTACCTTTTCCTTCTCTTCCTCCTTTCTCGCCCACTTCCCGGGTCCTTTCTTCCATAGTTGGTCCTTCTCGTTCTTCCCTCTCGCTGTTATGATCTTCAGGCATACTCTCTTCATTCTCTCCATTCGGAGTTCCTATTTCGTTCCTCGTGTCCTCTGGTGATGTCACTCCTTCCTTGTCCTCGCGGGGCCACTGTAGGATTTTGTTGCATTTGGCCATGCGGTCTTGGGACCATACATTTCCATCACTGAGCAGCGCCGCTCGGTCATACACCTCTTCCACTCTTAGGGGTGGGGAGTATTTGCTGTCTCCCTTTCTCTTGAGCACTGCCAACTTTACTCTAACCCACTCCCCTTTTTCCAAAACTGTCTCTTTCATGTTTTTTCTGCGGTTGTAATGTTCTGTATATATCTTCTGTGCTTTCTCCAGGTTGTGTTGCACCACTGCTGGAGACCATTTGCTTGTGATTGTCTTCTCTTTCCACGCAAAATTGTCTTTGGTGAAGGGTTGCCTTCCACGTAAAATTTGAAACAGGCTGTACCCCGTGCTAGTGGGGGTGATGCGGTAGGCCCATACTGTGCTTGTACCTCCTTTTCCCAGTCTTTGCCCCTGGAGATGGCTGCCTGTATGGAGCCCATTATCACCCTGTTGAACCTTTCTACTTGGCCGTTGCTGGCAGGGTGATATACCGACGTATGTTTGAGTCGGATGCCATTTCTTTCTGCAAATCGGGTCCATTTGTCCGAAGTAAATTGGGGTCCGTTGTCGCTAATTATGGCTCTGGGGATGCCTTCCCTGAGGAATACCGTTGTGAGGAATCGAATTATTGTGTCAGTGTCCATTTCTTCTTGAATGTGTACCTCTGGCTACTTTGAGTATTTGTCCACTATCACACATATGTACTTGGGAATACCCTGGTTGTCAAGCACCGGCCCCAAGATGTCCACTGCCACTTTTTCCCAGGGATTACTGGGGTTCGTTATGTTATGTTATGTTATTGAAACTTATTAAGCGCGACAAATACCCGGAGGTGTCCTGGCGCTATCTAGAAGTCCTGAGGATCAACCTGTCAGGGGTCCATAATGAAGGGAATCAGTCGTGCAGAAAAAGCCAAGTCTTGAGATCCTTTCTAAAGGACAATAAATCAGGCAAGGATCTAAGGTAGAGAGGAAGAGAGTTCCACGCCCTAACAGCTCCATGAACAAAACTTCTGCCTCCCCATCGGGCCCTCCTGATTCGAGGAACATGCGCCTGTTTAGTGCTTTCTGAACGAAGGTGTCAGGGCTCATGTCAGGAGGGTCCAAGGAACACTGACGACCCGCGCGAGAGCGCTGCCAAAGATACAGAAACTACAATCCCCAAGAGCCTTTGCGGGCTGCAGACGGCGGTGACGTCATGACGCACGGTAGCGGAAGCAGACATAGGGCTTCCGGGACACCTTCACGGTGCCGATTACTCCATGCCGGGAGCTGAATCAAGAGCGAGCAGAAGGCGGGTAAGGGTGCTTGTGGCACCGCGCTTTCTAATCCGAGGACTTCTTCAGCTCAGGTATTGTGGCCATACCTTCGTGGTATTCTCCGTTGCTTCGTTGGCGGTTTCCCAGGAGGGTTTCCATGCGAAGCAACCATTGGTAGCCTTTGAGGTTCCTTTTTCCCCGTGATCTCTGTACGCCTTTCTCCCGCGTTGGCGAACCGATATTTCCTCGGTTCTTGCGGGGAGAAAAGGCGTAGTACATTTATCCTATTTCGTTTCCGTGAGGTTACGTTTACCCAGTACTCCCAGTGCGCCTTTCTCCCGCGTTGGCGAACCGATATTTCCTCGGTTCTTGCGGGGAGAAAAAGGCGTAGTACATTTATCCTATATCGTTTCCGTGAGGTTACGTTTCCCAGTACTCCCTGTGCGCCTTTCTCCCGCGTTGGCGAACCGGTTCTTGCGGGGAGAAAGGACGTAGTTCATGTGACCTGCATTACGAGAGGAATTCCGTTCTAGCAGGAAACTTTGTTATTGAGGCTGAAATCTCTGTCATTGCAACGCTGGGTATGCTCCAACATGTTCTCATGAAGTAATGCTAATATGTATGCAAAAAACCAGTGTGTGATTCCGGAGACAGAGATTAGGCATTAGGCCAGAAGGCTAACTGTTTTCTTTTCTTGTCATTGTAGCAGGGGTTTGAGAGTGAGCTGGAGGTTCGCTCATCCGCTCCCCTGTATTGCCAGAAGCCTCTAGTGTATGGTACGTTGCCACCCCTTCTGCCATTGTCAGTTTAGTGCGAGTGAGGCCCTTGGGTGGGTGACAACTCTCATACCACTTTATATCTTTCTTTCAGATCTCAGAGAAGGCTTCCCTACGTCTTGTAGGTGCAAACCAGCGCAGCGCATTCTTTTCCTTTACAGGTAGGGCCAGGGCGCTAGGAGTGGGAAGGGGCAGGGACTGAGCAAGAAGGAGTTGTAGGGAGGGGAGTACTGATATTTCTCTTCTTTCTCGTTTCAGGTCTCCCTCCCTGCTGTCCCCATCCTTTCCTTCCCCCACTGGACCACCTCACTGAGTCTGTGAATATCTAATCAGACCTTGAGGGTGTCGAGAGGTGGACCCCTTTTGAGCAACGCACGATCCTGAGGATTCTGGGTCACGACAGAGTAATCGGCCCACGATTTCTTATCCTCCCGGTTGTGCGTTGGTTGATAGGTACAATGGCGACGTTGGAAAACGTCCTCGTTGCCTTACAGTTAGTCCAAACAGAGTTAGCTGCCTCCCGAGCGGAAACCGCGGCATTACAGGCCACGGTAGACCGAATTCAAAGAAACCCTTTTAGTATCGGGAGCCCTGGAGCCTCTCATTCGGCTCCTTTAGTAGTAGAGATCCCCACCCCAGTCCCCTTAGCCACCCCGGAAAGATTCCATGGAGAAGGGAGTAAGGTTCAAGTGTTCCTTACGCAGATAATGTTGCACTTTTCTTGCAAACCTAAGGCCTTTTCCTCCAATCATGCGAGAGTAGCCTTTTTGATCTCTTACTTGGCAGGGGACGCAGCACAATGGGCAGTTCCTTTGGTGAAACGCGATGATCCCTTATTATATGATTGGGACCAGTTTATCAGGGATTTCGAGAAAACCTTTAACCGCCGGGCGGCCACTCTGTCGGCGGATAAAGATCTTCTAGAACTGAGGCAAGGGAATCGCGATCTTATCGCGTATCTGAACGATTTCCGGCGTTTAGTCGCAGAAACTGATTGGCCAGAAGTAAAGCAGTTGGCAGTATTCCATCGAGGGCTCAGGGAGGAGATGAAGGACATCTTAGCTCAAATTGACCCCCAGCCAACTATTTGCGAAGAGCTGATATCTTTGGTCCTCCGCTTGGATCATAGACTCAGCGAAAGAAAGGTGGACACTAGAAGAAAGGACCGTGGGTCGTGGAGGGCGGATGTTCCCCGTAGTACAGAGATAACACCAACTACTAGAGCGGAACCTATGGAGGTAGGCGCGGTCCGTTCTGCCCTCACGAGTGAAGAGAGGGACTACAGGAGGAAGAAAGGCCTGTGTATATATTGTGGGAAGAAAGGGCATTTTATAAGGGAATGCAGCCTAAGAAGCAAAAATCCCCGCGCAGAGCCCCGCAAACAGCTCGCGGCTACTTCCGAAGAACCCCAGGGAAACGAGCGTGCTTAAGGAAGGAAGAAGGGAATTCTTTAAGCCAGTGGTACATCCCTTCCTTATGTGCGAAGACACCGATCCCTACTTCTCACTTCACTTTGGTCCTCTCACTATTTGTAAAAGGAAAGTCCTACCATGAGACGGCCATGTTGGATTCTGGAGCCACGGGTTGTTTCATTGATCAGACCGTGGTATCTCGTTTAGGCATAACCCTTGATACTAAGAAGACACCAGAAAACGTCTATGCAGTAGATGGAAAACTGTTAGAGGCTGGACCAATTCGGTTTCAGACGGAAGCCTTGGAAATATGCCTAGGAGAGGCACACGTCGAAACACTGATTTTTAATGTCATCCAGGCGCCACAATACGGACTGATATTGGGGTTGCCCTGGTTACAACAACACAATCCGCTCGTGGATTGGGTGAACCAAGAACTGCGTTTTACATCAGACTATTGTAGGATGCATTGCTTCCCCCAAGACCTCCGCCCGGCGAAGACGCTGGCAGTCGTCCACCATGTAGCCACCGCTGCGGAACACCCGGTTACGTTACCCCAGGCGTATCATATGTACGAAGATGTGTTCAACGAAGACAAGGCTGAAAGGTTACCTCCTCATAGGCAATACGACTGCCAGATTGACTTAATCCCGGGAGCCGTGGTACCCACAGGGAGAGTATATGCCTTGACAGAGCCGGAGAACACCTTTCTGAAACAATACTTGGACAAGTACCTCGCCCTTGGCTTTATCCGGAATTCTATGTCTCCTGCAGCCTCTCCGTTGTTCTTTATTCCCAAGGCTAACGGAGAACTAAGAGCGTGCATAGACTTCAGGGCGTTAAACGCCATTACCGTCAAGAACCGGTATCCTCTCCCGTTAATACCGGTGCTCCTGGAACAAGTACAGAAGGCCGTCATTTACACCCGACTGGATCTGAAAGGGGCCTACCATTTGGTGCGAATGCGCAAAGGCGACGAGTGGAAAACCGCGTTTAAAACACGGTACGGTTTATACAAATATCTCGTCATGCCCTTTGGGTTGTGTAACGCGCCCGCGGCCTTTCAGTTCTTTTTAAACGACGTCCTTCGCAAATATCTTGATCGTATCGTCGTGGTATACATTGACGACCTTCTCATATATTCCCCCTCTGTGGAGAGCCATGTACATCACGTGCGCGCCATCTTGCAAACCCTTCAGGAGAATCACCTCTATTGCAAGATTAGCAAATGTGAATTCAGTGTTTCCACTGTCGAATTCCTAGGGGTGATGCTCACTCCCCACGGCCAGGAGATGTCAGAAAGAAAGATAGCGGCAGTAAAAGATTGTCCCATCCCCAAGACCGTTCGGGATATCCAATGTTTCCTCGGATTTGCCAACTTCTACCGGAGGTTCATTGGGCATTTCTCTGGCTTGGCAACCCCGTTAACACGATTGTTGCGAAAGAAGGTCCCCTTTCAATGGACAGAAGAAACCCAGAGAGGGTTTGAGGAACTCAAAAAGGCGTTCGTGTCGGCTCCAGTGTTGGTCCATGCGGACCCGGACCAACCATATATCGTAGAGGCGGATGCCTCTGACTATGCGGTGGGCGCGGTATTGTCACAACGCCACCCGTCGACGGGTCAGTTACACCCTGTGGCCTATCGGTCCCGCAAGCTGAACTCTGCAGAAAGCAACTACACTATTGCGGAGAAAGAACTTCTAGCCATTAAAGACGCCTTTGAGGAGTGGCGACATTACCTCCTAGGAGCCAAACACGTGGTAACGGTGTTCACGGATCACCGCAATCTCCAATTCATGAAGGCAGCTAGACATCTCTCACCCCGTCAGTTGCGGTGGACACTATTCTTCGCAGAGTACAACTTCCTGGTCACCTATCGTCCCGGAAAGGACAACAAAAAAGCAGACGCCCTAACGCGACAATCCGTCTCCGAGATCGTGGAAGAACCGCTCAAACAAACCATTATTGACCCAAGCAAGGTCATATGTACTACAGTTACCGAACCTTTCTTACAAAGCGTAGCAAAAACGATGACAACGGACAAGTGGAAGTCATGGTTGTCACAACATTCAGATTGGGGAATGAAAGACGGGCTACCTCTTCGGGGAAGACAGCTGTTGGTTCCTGTCAACACCCTCCGGAAACAAGTGTTTCGCTGGTGTCACTCTCTCCCAAGCGCTGGTCATACCGGGGTTGAAAAGACCACTAAACGTATTCTTCGCCAGTTTTGGTGGCCTTCGATTCATGCCGACATACGGCAATGGGTCCAGGAGTGTGTGATCTGTGAACAAATGAAGGCCTCTCACGCCCGTCCGGCAGGACTGTTACAACCCCTGCCCACTCCAGAAGGTCCTTGGCAGAACATCTCCCTGGATTTCATCGTTGGCATGCCCAGTGATCAGGGGCACACGGTGATTCTGGTAGTAGTTGACTACCTGACCAAGATGGCACATTTTGTAGCATGTAAAAAACTCCCCACCGCCAGTCAGTTAGCACAGTTATTACTGACACATATAGTCAGGTTACACGGGTTGCCTCGGAGGGTGGTTTCGGACAGGGGGCCCCAATTTACTGCAAAATTTTGGAAAGAATGGTGTGCTACTCTACAAATCTCTCCGGACCTTTCCACCAGTTTCCACCCCCAGACCGACGGTCAGACGGAGAGGGTAAACCAAACACTCAAACAGTATTTACGGTGTTACGTCGATCGCACAACAGAAAGATGGGTAGACTCTTTATGGTTAGCAGAGGTTGCATATAATGGGGCAACACACAGTTCCACTCAGGTTTCCCCTTTTTTCTGCACATACGGGTTTCATCCACGGTTTATCCCCTTTTTGCACCCTGGGAAAGCGGGAAACATCCCGGGAGTACAGGAACGAGTTAGACACATTCAGAAAACTCTAGAGTTCGTGAAGAACAGGTTGAGAAAAGCAAAAGGGAGATATAAAGCATATGCGGACAAACACAGACGCCCAGGGCCAGTATATAAAATAGGAGACCACGTTTGGCTTTCCACCAAAAACATCCGCTTTAAAAAGTACAGCATCTTCAACCCCAAATATATTGGTCCATATCGCATTGTAAAACTCATCAATCCCGTAGTGGTCAAATTACATCTACCCTCTTCTTTACGAATCTATCCTGCTTTCCATACCTCTTTGCTAAAACCAGCGCGTTCAGCTAGGAATCAGGGGGCTCCCCCGGGGGTGGTAAACGAGGAAGAAGAATACGAGGTCAGGGGTATTCTTGATTCCAAGATCCACCGCACTAAGTTGTGGTATCTCATAGCTTGGAAGGGGTATGGTGATGAGGAGAACTCCTGGGAACCAGCGGAAGGGGTTCGTGCCCCACGGTGTGTCAGGTTGTTTCATCTACGTTATCCCAGGAAACCCTGCCTCTGTCAGTGTTCTTCGGGAAGGGGATGTACTGTCAGGGCTCATGTCAGGAGGGTCCAAGGAACACTGACGACCCGCGCGAGAGCGCTGCCAAAGATACAGAAACTACAATCCCCAAGAGCCTTTGCGGGCTGCAGACGGCGGTGACGTCATGACGCACGGTAGCGGAAGCAGACATAGGGCTTCCGGGACACCTTCACGGTGCCGATTACTCCATGCCGGGAGCTGAATCAAGAGCGAGCAGAAGGCGGGTAAGGGTGCTTGTGGCACCGCGCTTTCTAATCAGAGGACTTCTTCAGCTCAGGTATTGTGGCCATACCTTCGTGGTATTCTCCGTTGCTTCGTTGGCGGTTTCCCAGGAGGGTTTCCATGCGAAGCAACCATTGGTAGCCTTTGAGGTTCCTTTTTCCCCGTGATCTCTGTACGCCTTTCTCCCGCGTTGGCGAACCGATATTTCCTCGGTTCTTGCGGGGAGAAAAGGCGTAGTACATTTATCCTATTTCGTTTCCGTGAGGTTACGTTTACCCAGTACTCCCAGTGCGCCTTTCTCCCGCGTTGGCGAACCGATATTTCCTCGGTTCTTGCGGGGAGAAAAAGGCGTAGTATATTTATCCTATATCGTTTCCGTGAGGTTACGTTTCCCAGTACTCCCTGTGCGCCTTTCTCCCGCGTTGGCGAACCGGTTCTTGCGGGGAGAAAGGACGTAGTTCATGTGACCTGCATTACGAGAGGAATTCCGTTCTAGCAGGAAACTTTGTTATTGAGGCTGAAATCTCTGTCATTGCAACGCTGGGTATGCTCCAACATGTTCTCATGAAGTAATGCTAATATGTATGCAAAAAACCAGTGTGTGATTCCGGAGACAGAGATTAGGCATTAGGCCAGAAGGCTAACTGTTTTCTTTTCTTGTCATTGTAGCAGGGGTTTGAGAGTGAGCTGGAGGTTCGCTCATCCGCTCCCCTGTATTGCCAGAAGCCTCTAGTGTATGGTACGTTGCCACCCCTTCTGCCATTGTCAGTTTAGTGCGAGTGAGGCCCTTGGGTGGGTGACAACTCTCATACCACTTTATATCTTTCTTTCAGATCTCAGAGAAGGCTTCCCTACGTCTTGTAGGTGTAAACCAGCGCAGCGCATTCTTTTCCTTTACAGGTAGGGCCAGGGCGCTAGGAGTGGGAAGGGGCAGGGACTGAGCAAGAAGGAGTTGTAGGGAGGGGAGTACTGATATTTCTCTTCTTTCTCGTTTCAGGTCTCCCTCCCTGCTGTCCCCATCCTTTCCTTCCCCCACTGGACCACCTCACTGAGTCTGTGAATATCTAATCAGACCTTGAGGGTGTCGAGAGGTGGACCCCTTTTGAGCAACGCACGATCCTGAGGATTCCGGGTCACGACAGAAGGCATCTGCTTGGAACATACCAGTGTATGCGTTGCTTTAAAAAGTCCGTGCCTAATCCATGCAAGGCCTTGAATGCCATGGCCAGCGCCTTAAAATGTATACAGCTTTTTATAGAGAGCCAGTGAAGAGATCTTCTTTCTGGCGTAACCGGGGAAAACCTGGAAGAGCCTGACAGCAGACGGACTGCAGCGTTTTGCAGGGTCTGTAATTTATTCAATATGCTTTGTTGAGCATTTAAATATAAGCCATTGCAATAATCCAGTCTTGTAGTAACTAAGGCCCTTACCACGGTATGCCTACTCTCTTGAGGGAGCAAAGGAAGCACTTTCCTCATCATTTTGATGGCATACCAGGTTTTAGATGTTAATGCTTTGATTTGGCGCTCCATGGTAAGTTTATCATCCAATATCATACCGAGGTTTTTAACCTGGGTGGCTGGAGTTGGAAGGGTGCCCATGGAGTTAGGCCAACAGGCTGGGGTCCAAAAGTTGGAGGAATTGCCAAACAAGATAACCTCAGTTTTGTCCGTATTTAATTTCAGACAATTTAGGGACATCCAACTGCTCACAGCCACCATGCATTCCCGCAGTCGCAGTTCCACGTCCACCTCTCCCCCTGGGGTCAGTGGTATTACAATTTGCGTGTCGTCTGCGTAGGAGGTAATGCCAAAACCATAGGACCCTATGACGGGTGCCAGCGCACTAACATACACATTAAAAAGAGTGGGGCTGAGTGAGGACCCCTGAGGGACCCCACATGGTGTTGAGAAAGGTTTCGAATGGAAGTCCCCCAAGGTCACCACTTGTTTTCTTTCGGCTAGAAAGGATTTAATAAGGTCCCTGGCTTTCCCAACAATCCCGCAGGTTTTTAAACGATTCAGAAGAGTAGAGTGGTGAACCGTATCGAAGGCCGCGGACAGATCAAGCAGGATCAACGCTGCCTTGCCGCCCTGATCTACTGCTTCCCTGATTTCTTCTGTAGCTTTAATTCGAGCCGATTCCGTACTGTGGCCTGACCTGAAACCATATTGCGTGGAATGAAGTGCTTGGGAATCTTCCAGGAAAAGACTAAGTTGTCTATTCATGACCTTTTCCACGAGTTTAGCTGGAAGCGGAAGTCTGGCTATAGGGCGAAAACTGTTGGGGTCACTGCTCGGGAGATGGGGTTTTTTAATTAATGGGAGAATGGAAGCCAATTTCCAATGACAAGGAAACAGTCCCGTTTCAAACATCAAATTGAATAGCCTGGAAAGCTGCTCAGCAATCGGACCCGCAGCTAATTTGGCCACCTTAATAGGGCAAGGATCAAAAGGTGATCCGGACTTAGCTTCCAGCAGGATCTTTTTCGTGTCTAGCGAGGACACTGAGCAAAATTTGGCCAGTGTTGGGTAGGAGACGTATTTTTGGCTGGGACCCTCCCCTCTAGTCTCCGGGCTGCAGAAATTCTTCTTTTTAAAAACATCAAAGATGGTTTCCACCTTTGAGGAGAAGAATTTGGCCAAGTCCTCGCACAGCTGTTGGCTGGGTTGAACTGGGCATGGCTTTGGGGCTACCAGGTTGGCCACTGTCTTAAATAGCTCCTTAGCGGAGTTGCTGGAGTCTGCAATCTGTGTTGCAAAGTAAGATTGTTTCGCCTTGAAAATTGCCTGTTTATATGTCAGAAGGCTGGATTTATAAGTTTTTCTGTCAGATTCATTGTAATTACTCCTCCATCTGCGTTCATGCTGTTTGCAGATAAGCTTTTGGGCTCTAATTTCCTGTGAATACCATGGAGCAGAAGGCAGTGCTCTCTTTGGCCGCAAACTTTTTATAGGGGCAACGATATCACAGGCGTCCTGCAGCCAGCTTGTGTAATTGTGGCAGGCCATATCCACATCGCCTTGTTAAATGGTAGCGGCAGTTTCAGTCGATAACCTTTCAAGTATTTGCCCGGCGGTAATCGCCTCTCATACCACTCGATAATTTACCAATAAAAGAGGCAGGCGCCGGAGACTGGAAGGCAGGAAACAAAGTTTTATTCCGTCGGAGCAGAACACATCAGATCAGACAGCAAGGTATCGTCACGAGGTGCTCTAACTGCATCTCTGAGACCTGGTCTCTTATACACTGGTTTATTGCTTTATTACACATAGTACATTCTTGAGATTCCCTTGATGTACGGGGGAAATATCCCCTGAAGCCCCGGTTCAGATCCGATCCCACACATAGATACAGTAGAAGTTCCCACCCCATCCACAGTAGGAGATGGCTATTGCGCAGCAGGGTATTCCGCCAATTCCTGGGGGGGGTGTGACCGGTCAGGTCTCAGGGAGTAGGGGCTTTGATCTACTGTAATCCCTTTGATGTGGGGTGTTTCCCTTACAGTAGGGGCAATAAACTGCATCCGCAGGGCTAGGTGATGGCCTGGGACCAGTTCAGACAATGGGGCGCAGAGGAAGGGGGTTATCAAAGGAGAGGCATGACCATGTATGGGTTGTCGGTCGGAAGTGGTTCCGTAGCAGGGCCGCGCAGAAAGAGAGGGTTTATGGCCTGTATGAGAGAGCGGGGGTGGCCAGCGCGTGGGGGATGCTCGCAGCGCCAAGGGGACCGCGCTGGCGATTGACAATGAGCGGGGAGAGAGTGGGGTGCCTAAAATGGTGGTCGTGCATTCGCTGTGCGTGGCGCTGGGGAGAGGCAAGATGGCGCAGATAATGTTCAGTTTGCAAGCTAAATTTCCACAGTCCTCCCTTTTAACATATCTCGCCAGCTTGTCTAGTTCGGATTTATCCCCATAATACTACGGACCTCCACCTCATAAAGGGCTTTCATCCGCTCTGTTTCAAAGTTCAAAGTCTTAGGGCAGATGCAGTTCATAAAAAGCGAACATAAAGGTGGCAGACACTGAATCCCCAAGCAACATCCACATAGTATCACAATCGGTATTAGGATAAATTAAAACAGCCTCCATCCCCAACTTTTAATAGCGTCCCAAAACCAACTCCCCAGCGACCATTCTTCTTGCTCTTGATGGACCTCTGTGGACAGTCTGTGGAGGTGTTCAATTGCTTTGTAGACTGAGGGTGAGTTGTCTGGTACGTAGGTACAACAGCTGGATCCAATGATGCGGCATGCTCCTCCACGATCAGCCAGAACCACATCTAGAACGAGGCGGTTCTGAAGGGCCACTAAGCGGACGGCCTGGAGCTCGGCGGTGTTGTTGGCGAGGGCGCCAGCCGTAATGTTCATTGCCGTTTCGACTGCCTGGGTTAAGTGGCGGATGGCACGGCTGTTTGCCATTGGGCCCCAGAGTGGAACAAGGCCTTTGACTGCGTCCATGAACTGTGCTCCGGTGGAGTCGGCCTGTACAATGTCTTTGGCCCGTTTCTGTCGGTGATGGTTTGCTGGGGCCACATACGTCGGAGGAAGGACAAAGGCGATGTAGCAAGTGCCTCCCCAACCTCTCGGGAGCCAGGTGTAGGCCTTAGTACCACAGACGAAGTACATATTCGGGGAGGCAACAAAGGAGGGTGGGTCAACTGAATCCAATGTTCGGGTGATGAGGCAGGAGCTGTGGCCCACCAGCTGTGCCCCCAGGCCTTCGAGGCATACAGATCCAGTGATGTTGATGACGGACAGGGCCACTGTTAGGGTGGCGGCCGTCCGTTTTCGGAGGTAAGAGAAGGTGGGTCTGGCTGGATTGTTGAACACTTGCATTTCAACTCGTTCTTTGGCAGGGATGTCCATGTGAAAGGAAGTGTTCGATCTCAGAGGGCAGAAGAGGGCGGAAGTTCTACCAGTTTTGTTCATCCAGAACCCATGGTAGAAGTGTGACATGGTTCTGCCGGAAGTGGCATTGTCCTTGTAGCTCTCCTGCAGAAGGATCAGCCAGGCGAGGCAGGAACCATGGACAGAAAAAGGTGAAGGGATGAAAGGGATTGAGTGCCCAGTGGCATGCGGTAGCAATCCACAGATCCAGCAGTTAGTGGCGTTGGTGGCAAGATTGTGTTGGTGGAGCAACTGCACAAAAGAGTTATTCCAGAACTCCTTACGCCTTTCTCGGAGTTGGGGTGAAAGTGAGATCAGATGGTGCTCCTTCGTGGTGGTAGGTTGAACGGTGGTCAGCAATGTCTTATGAGCGGGTGTGTTCTCCTCCATGATCCAGAAGGTGACCATGAGGAGAAGGCAAAAGAGAAGGGTAATAAAAAGTGTTATAGTCTTAAAGCTGTGCATTCGGTCAGTCTTTGGGTTTCTGTAGGGGATCTTCGGACGTCCGGTTGCTTCCATCACCTTCATGTCGGGCGCTTCCATCACCTTCGAGAGACTCGGTAGCGGGCAGAACCACAGATTTTGCTTAGTTTCTCTCCTGGTGGCCTTTGAAGTGACTAGGCTACCGCTCTGAGATTTCCACTTAGCCTGTGGTCTGCTTAGCCGAAGTTCTCTCCTTTCGTCGCAAGTTATACCCTTCTTTGGATGGCACAGTGGGATCGGGATATTCAATCAATTCAAGTGTCTCTGTATCCGGGCAGCGGCTCAGGGATGGTCGGTCTTTGTTCAGGAGTTCCTCTTGGGCGGTGACGTTGTCCGTGGTTGTCAGGGTCGGTGATATCTTCTTGCAGTGGTGTGCATGCAGCCAATTGCGTTTCCCCTCCACTCGAAGAGCTGTTCGGGTGGTGATCAGGACTTGCAGGGGGCCCGTCCACCGGGGCTCCAGACTCTTGGTGCGCTGGAAGTTACGCACTAAGACGAAGTCACCTGGTTGGATGTCGTGCCCGGGGCCCCTGGAAACATCGGGAATGGCGTGCAGCACCTGCTGGTGGATGATAGACAACGTTTTAGTTAGATTGTACAGATAATCAGACATGAGGACGTCCGGGACGTCGTGGATGGATGTTGGTTTTGGTGCAGTCCAAAGGTTCATGGGCCGCCCGAAGACGACCTCGTAGGGGGTTAAGTGGTGTTTGGTGGGGGTGGAACGCATTGATAGCAAGGCTAGTGGGAGAGCGTCTGGCCATCTTAGCCCTGTGGTGGCGACTATTTTTGCTATCTTAAGCTTCAATGTGGCATTGTGTCGTTCAACCAGGCCTGCAGATTGGGGATGGAAAACCGCATGGAACTTCTGTTTTACACCCAACCCTTTTAAGATGAGTTGGATAACTTCGGCTACGAAGTGGGGGCCATTGTCGCTCCACAAAATTCGACAAAGGCCGTATCGGGGGAAGAATTCCTTCAGTAGTACCTTTGCGGTAGTCATAGCGGTGTTGTCATGGGTTGGGTAGGCTTCCACCCACTTGCTGAAGGCACACACAATGACGAGTACATACTTCAAACCTTGGCACCTTTCTAGCTGGACATAGTCCATTTGTAGGACTTCAAAGGGGTGATTGGGGACCCCAAACCCTCCCCGGGGTACAGCAGTTCCTTTCCCAGGGTTGTGTTGGATCTCCATGCAGGATGGGTGTGCCATGAGAAGTCAAGAATCCCCTCTCTTTCCATAAGAGCCCAAAGTGGTGAACTACCCCGAAGGCATACTGACTGTCTGTGTAAATGTTTGCGGTTGTCCCTGCTGCCAGGATGCAAGCTCGTGTAAGAGCAATTAGTTCCGCCGCCTGTGCGGATCGCTGTGTGATGCGGGCTGTCTCAACAACTGTTCGGGCTGTGGTGACTGCATAGGCAGCCGAGGTGGTGCCATCGGGGAGCTTGATGCATGAGCCATCCACCCACAGTTCTCCGTCAGGGTCCGGGAAGGCAGTATCCCGGAGGTCAACCCTACTCTTGGTTTGTTCGTCGGTGAGGGTCACGCAATCATGTATAGGGGATGCATTGGGGTCAGCGTCAGGGAGAGGCAGTAGTGTAGCTGGATTCAGAGTGGTGCATCGTTTCAATGTGATGTGGGGTGCAAGCAGAGTCAGTTCATAACCGGTCAGTCGTGCGCTAGTCAGGTGTTGAGTCTTGGTTTGGTTCAGGAGGGTGTCAACAGCATGGGGTACCAATACCGTGAGGGGGTTCGAGAGCACGATCCCCTCACTTTGTCGGATAGAGACAGCAGCGGCGGCTACTGCTCGAAGACAGGCGGGCAAAGCTCTGGCTATGGGGTCGAGAGTGGCAGAGAAGTAGGCACAAGGGCGTTGCTTAGGGCCTATGGACTGGGTTAGGACAGACAACGCACACCCCTCCCTTTCGTGGGTGTAGAGGGAGAAAGGTTTAGTGTAGTCTGGGGTTCCTAGGACTGGGGCCGAGCAGAGGGCGTCTCGTAATTCTTTGAAGGAGGATTGACATTCAGGTGTCCAGGGGAGGGGGAAGGGGACATCCTTAGCCAGCAGGGAAAGCAGAGGCTTTATGGTAAGACTGAAGTTTGGCAACCACTGTCGACAAAAGGAGGTGAGGCCCACTAGGGATCGTACTTGCTTCTGAGTTTTGGGAACGGGGGTTTCTAGGATGGTTTGAATTCGGTCAGGGGTAAGTTTCCTCCCGTCTTTGGATAGTAGGTGGCCTAGATACGTTACCTGGGGCTGGCAGAATTGCAATTTCTTTCTGGAGACCTTGTGACCGTTCTCCGCAAGGAAGCGGAGGAGGTGAATGGTGGCTGTGACGGCAAGAGGAGTGGTGTCGGCCGCCAAAAGAATGTCATCGACGTACTGTATCAACACCACTCCATCGGGTAGTTGGACTGCATCCAGTTGTCTCTTGAGGGCTTGGCTGTAAATACTGGGACTCTCAGTGTAGCCTTGGGGTGCCCTGCAGAATCTGTACGAACGGGCTTTTAAGGTGAAGCCGAACAGGTAGCGGCTGTCTGGGTGGATGGGGATGGAAAAGAATGCGTTCTTGAGGTCAATAACAGTAAAGATGGTGGCAGTAGATGGAATCAGGGTGAGGATGGTGGTGATGTCTGAGACTACGGGGTACTGGGGTATGACTACTTTGTTAACCTCTCGCAAGTCAACAATGAAACGGTAGGCTTTCTCATCCCCCTCGCCTTGCTTCTTTACAATGGGTAGGATAGGGCTGTTGCAAACATTACTGACTACTTCTTCTACCACTCCTGCCTCGACCAGGGACTCGATGATTTCCACCAATGCCTTCTCGCCTTCGGGTGATATCCGATACTGTGGAAGCTTTGGGAGCACTGCATCCGGTCGGACGGTTATGTGTACCGGGTCGATCACCATGCGCCCTACATCTGAGTCGGTTTTAGCCCATAGATGTGAAGGTAATGTGTCGAGTAGGGACGTATCAGCATCGGTTATAGAGAGCATACGTCGTGTGTGACAGGGTCTGGATAGATCTGGGTTATCGTGTAGGATGACTCGAACTCCGTCTGGGGAGCATCTGATGGTGGCTCGAAAATGTTTTAGCAAATCGAGCCCCATAATAGCATCGGGGGTGTTGGAGGAGAGCAGAAAGGTCGTGTCAGTGATGTTATCTTCTAAGTCAAAGGAGATTGGTGCTGATAAGGGGTTAGTGGAGGGCGTTCCGTCAAAGCCTATTGAGGTTACGTGTGAGCCAGACAAGGGTGCCCTAGGAATCAGTCGTTTAGATAACGCACTACGTGTCGCCCCAGTATCTACCAGGAATGGAGATTTTGTGCCCAAGACCTTAGCGGTGACGTAAGGACCTTGCTGGTCAACACGGAGTTCGACTGGATCCCTCCCTTGTCCCTGGCGGTCCTATGCGAAGTCCTGGGTGCTCTCGTAGTCGGACTGCTGATACTGGTTTTGTCGGGGGCGATCAAAGGTGTTCGGTCTGCCTGGCCTGTCGTTGATGGTGTTGTTCGTGTGCCCTCGTCCCTGTCCTCTATTTCTGGGGTCATAGGCTGTGTCTCTGGGGTCCCTATTCTTGTTCATTTCCAGAAGGGCCGGGCACTGGGACTTCCAGTGTCCGAACCCTCTACAGAACGCACATTGATTCCCATCTAAGTCTCTCCGTCCGTTGTAGGGTGTAGGTGTATGGTCTCTAGGGGGTAGCTTTCTAGGGGCGGTTGGTTGGTAATTCTCTTTTGGGGGTTCCCTTCCTATGGTCACCCCTTGCAACTGTGCTATCATCACCCTCTCCTTTAATTCCTTTTTCTTCTTCTCTGATGCCCTATCGTTCTCGTTCTTCTGGTTTTCGTAGTACTGGGCCATCTGGAGAATTGCTGCGGGTTTGGAGGCTGCCCAACTACTCTCGCTGGTCTGTAGTTTCTGGGAAACTTCTGGCGACAGACCCTTTACATAATTCTGGACAAAGAGGTGATGTCCGGTTGCGGTGGTCATGTCTTGGCCACTGTAATCGGAGAACACAGTCTCGAATCGGGAGAAGTATTCAGACACATCCTCCTGGGGTTTCTGGCGGCAAGCCGTCACTATCGACCAGTCTACCTTTCTTTCTGGGATTAGAGTCTTCAGCTTTTGTACAATCTTGTCTGGGAGCTCTAAGATGGCCTTCGGGGGTTTCTGTCCTGGTTCTCGCTGTTTATCTATGGTATCGAGTTGTACCCAGGTATATCCGAACGGCTCAGCGTGGTCAACTTTCCGGATTTGTTTCCACACATCAGCCGGCAGGCATAGCCCAAAGAACAAGTCGATATCTGCTAACGTCATTATCGTTGAGCCTAAGGCTGTACCCAATTCAGTGTAGAAGGCAGTCGGGTTCTTTCTCAAGTCGGGTAGAGTCTTTCTAAAGGTCAAAATATCTTGCCGGTCCCACGGCTGGTAGACCCAGTTATATACAACCCTTCCCTTCGCATCTTGGTGGTTGATGTCGTCGTGTGTTCCCTGACCCCGTGGGGGGACCCAGTAGGGGGCAGCTTCTTTAATGGGCATCATGGCATCGGACCTTCCTCCCTGGGGCTTAGTTGCTATGGGGGTTTCTGTTTTGGTGGTCTGTCCATGTTCTTTAAGGTGTCGGTAGACCTCGAGTGTACGAGTGAAGAGGTTCGCTACATCGCCCTCTCTTTCTTCCCCAATGTCTACCTTCCTATATAGGGCCGCTAAGCCTTCGGGACCTTTATCGTGGTACCTATCCTCGTATGCATTCAGGGCGTGATAACAGAGCCGTACGACGAAGTGTCGTCTGCGGCTGTCGGCATACGAGTTATACACGTCTGTTATATACTCCTCACTTTCTTTTCGCTCCACCAGCGTCCCTACTATCTTGTCAATTCCTGCTCGTTCATCCTTAGTTAATCGATTCATTCTGGTGGACTCTTTCTTTCCTATCTCATGGTCGTCTGGCGTTGTAGTCGACGTTGGGTTCGGCACAAGAGGCTCAGCCGGCGCGGAGGCCGTGAGGGCCGAGGCCCCTGTACTGCTTTCGCTCGTGTTCGGGGGTTGTGGGTGTTGCACTATTGATTGGGAGGGTGCATACGGAGGGGGCATGTAAATGATCGGGGGACCTAACAGTAATTCGTCATTCGTTCGCTGCTTGGAGGACAACTCAGGGTAGAGCAAAGAAGGGGTCCTAACAGCGTACTGGCCTGAGGTTTCGGGCTCCTGTCTTAGTTTAGTTTCCCTTCTCTCCTTTATGTCTTCTTCTAACTTTCTAGCGGCAAGGTGAGCTGCCTTTCGTAATTCCTTTTCTGCTTTTACTTCTTCCCTCTTTTTCCGTTGCGTCGCTTCTTTGCGCCACATGCCAATACTGTCAAGCATAGTAGGCGTCGTCTTATTGCTACGCAGAGCTATTTCTAGCGCTTCTATCTTATGGTCGTCGAAGGATCCCATCAGTGGCCACTGACTTTCGGGGTCCTTCTTGGTATACTTATGCCACAGTTTGCTATAAGCTACGGCAACTAGTCCATATTTAGTGAACATGTCCTTATTAGGGGTGCCTTCCAGTGGAGCCGGGTGGTTCACCTCTAATAAGCGGTCCGGGCAGAACCAACTACCAATCAGTGGGGAGAAGATAGGCATGACGGGTTTCAACGGGGACAAAAGTCAGCACTACCTATCTTTTCACTGCTTGCAAAGACTAGACAGAATATCTCTATTCTTCGTTATTTGTAAGCAGAGAATACCTCCAAAGAACCAATATCGAACAACTAGTGTTCGGACAATCAATCAATCAATCAATGGGGAGATAAAGATAGGCACGACGGGTTTCAACGGGGACAAAAGTCTGCGTTACCTACCCTTCACTATTTGCAAAGACTAGACAGAATATTCCTATTCTACGTTATTTGCAAACAGAGAATATCTCAAAAAGCACTATTCTTCAAAACAATCAATGTTCGGACAATCAATCAATGGGGAGATAAAGATAGGCACGACGGGTTTCAACGGGGACAAAAGTCTGCGTTACCTACCCTTCACTATCTGCAAAGGGAGAGAGAGAGAGAGAGTATTTCTACTCCTCCCCGTTTGTAGACAGCGAATATCTCAAAAAGAACAATCAATGAGCAATACTAGAATTTCCAAAGCTTCAAACAATCAATCAATTATTTCTCAATTTGTCGTGTATCACGACCTTACCCGGACCGCGTGGACAGTTTCTCGTCTTCCGCCTCCAGCGCCCGATCGTCCTCTACTCTCCGTATTTGCCGCGGCACTCCTGATGGTTCCCAGTCAGGACCGTAGATCACTCGAGAGAGGTCTGCTCGGAACCAGTGAAGTTCGGATGATCGGCTGCCAGACGAGGGTCTATTGGGCAGGAGCTCTCCCGATCGTTGCAGTCGTTCACTCTGTCGTCGGGACCTCTCCCACTGGATCCACGTGTCGCTGATGGGCCCCACGTTTGGGACGCCAATTGTTAAATGGTAGCGGCAGTTTCAGTCGATAACCTTTCAAGTATTTGCCCGGCGGTAATCGCCTCTCATACCACTCGATAATTTACCAATAAAAGAGGCAGGCGCCGGAGACTGGAAGGCAGGAAACAAAGTTTTATTCCGTCGGAGCAGAACACATCAGATCAGACAGCAAGGTATCGTCACGAGGTGCTCTAACTGCATCTCTGAGACCTGGTCTCTTATACACTGGTTTATTGCTTTATTACACATAGTACATTCTTGAGATTCCCTTGATGTACGGGGGAAATATCCCCTGAAGCCCCGGTTCAGATCCGATCCCACACATAGATACAGTAGAAGTTCCCACCCCATCCACAGTAGGAGATGGCTATTGCGCAACAGGGTATTCCGCCAATTCCTGGGGGGTGTGTGACCGGTCGGGTCTCAGGGAGTAGGGGCTTTGATCTACTGTAATCCCTTTGATGTGGGGTGTTTCCCTTACAGTAGGGGCAATAAACTGCATCCGCAGGGCTAGGTGATGGCCTGGGACCAGTTCAGACAATGGGGCGCAGAGGAAGGGGGTTATCAAAGGAGAGGCATGACCATGTATGGGTTGTCGGTCGGAAGTGGTTCCGTAGCAGGGCCGCGCAGAAAGAGAGGGTTTATGGCCTGTATGAGAGAGCGGGGGTGGCCAGCGCGTGGGGGATGCTCGCAGCGCCAAGGGGACCGCGCTGGCGATTGACAATGAGCGGGGAGAGAGTGGGGTGCCTAAAATGGTGGTCGTGCATTCGCTGTGCGTGGCGCTGGGGAGAGGCAAGATGGCGCAGATAATGTTCAGTTTGCAAGCTAAATTTCCACAGCCTGACGTACCGACCGCTGAAGAGGACAGCAATTTGACCAGGGGGTCTCCCTTCACCCTATTCCAGCTTCTAGTATTTATCCTATTTTTGTATCCAGACAGAGTCTTACCTGGATTATTTAATACGATTTCAAATTGGACAGCGGAGTGATCTGACCAGGCCAGGGGAAGGAGGCTCTTAAAGTGTATATTACATTGGTTACAGAAAATCCCATCCAACGTATGACCTCCCTTGTGCGTAGGGCCTACTACCTGCTGCTTAAGATCTAAAGGCAGCATCAGTTCCTCCAAGGCCCTAGTGTCAGGATCTTCCGTACATTCCAAATGAAAATTAAAGTCCCCTAGAACTGTAAATGCATCCGAGAGTAGCCCCTTCTCCAGGAGCAAACCGACGGATGCCAGAAAAGCATTTCTGGTTCCTGGTGGCCTGTAGACTAAGCAGCCCCTGAAAGATTGATGAGGCGTGAGCATTAGATTGAAAAAAAGAGCTTCACAGGTGGCCATCGGTATAGACTGAAAGGAGGCTTTAAATGAGTGATGATAAATCACCGCCAAGCCTCCACCTTTCCTAAGAGGCCTATCCTGTGTAAAGTACAGATAATCTGGGGGGGGGTCGCCGCCACCATATCTGGCCCCGCAGACGGGTCGGTCCAGGTTTCTGTGACAAACGCTACCTTAGCCTCAAGATCTTCCATAAGTCTAGCGCACTCATTACTGTGTTTGACCAATGATCTAGCATTAACCAAAATACATGTTAACGAGAGATCCTTCTCGATTTTCGCCCTTCCTCCCCTCACTCCTTTAGTGACAATAGGACGATTTAGGATCCTAGGGATAGCGGACAGACATCCGGGACAGTAGTCCGGGGCGGTGAGAGGCAAATCATTTGGACGGAGGCAGATACAGTAGGAGGGGTACCTCTCTTTCCGAAGCCTCCGCAAGGCAACAGAATCATACCTGAGCGCCGGACTGACAGTTAAGTTGAAATTGGCAGGGTCCCTGGTGCCTGGCGCTGGACTGGCGCGGACGGGCGCAGACGGGCTTGCCTTAGGCGCACCAGCGGCGCGCCAGCGCAGCGCGCGCGCCAGCTCGTCCCTAAATAGGCTGTCAGGGCGCTAGACCGCTGACCTTTGTGCTGCAGTAATGGCGGCCCCGCTTCCTGCAGAGCCTTCGTCCCCGTGCCCCCCGAGTCCACCGTAGGATCAAAGTTCAGTAAGTAAGTTAAAAATAGTTCCTGATTAGCTAAAAGGTTTTAAAATGCAATTCCCGGTAAAGCAAAACCTTCCTAGAGCAGGTCTCATAGGTTTCAGGATTTTGTCAGCTCCTTGGCACTGCACACAGTCTCTGACATGTCTCTCCACCTGTAGATCCATACCTGGCCACCAATACGTTTGTTTGGTTCTTGCTTTAGTCTTCACGATTCCCAGGTGCCCCTCATGTATTATAGTCAAAAGATATGGTATTATATTCGCTGGTGGTACTACTCGGTTTCCTCGGTATACAAACACTCCATCATTCCCCACCGACAACTCGTCCCTGACCTCGTAGAATTCCCGAATTTGGGGCTTCTGTTGTTTCCTATCGGGCCACCCTCGCACTATGCATTTCTTGATTTCTTCCAGATCTCTATCTGCTCCATACGCGTCCTTCCATTCTCGCCTGCCTATTGCCCGTTCCGGATCATCAGTCAAGGCTACCATCTCATCATCTTCTTCTGTGCCACTGGTGGCACTTTCCATTGCTGACGCCCTGCTGAGATAATCAGCTATCTTGTTTCTTGAGCCTGGTATATATTCCACATCATAGCGATATTCCAAGAGTTTCAGTGTCATCTTCGCTATGCGGGGTGTCGCGCCGGCATGACCGCTTGACGTTAGTACCTTCACTAGTGGTTTGTGGTCCGTTTTCAGCAGGAATCGCGTGCCCCACAGCAACGGGCGATACTTCCCCATGGCCCATACTACGGCCAACATCTCTTTCTCAATCACGCTGAACTTTTGTTCTGAATTCGTTAGTGACCTGGACGCGAAGTTGATCGTCTCCTTCTTGCCGTCTTGTCTCTCTTGCATGAGCACTGCTCCCAACCCCTTTTCGCTGGCGTCTGTCATCAATATCGATTTTCCTAGGGGATCGTACCCTTGTAACAGGATAGCCTGGCTGATTTCTCGTTTGACTGTGTCAAACTCTTCTTGCGTGTCTTCCGTCCATGCGAAAGCTGTTTTCTCCCTCGTGAGCTACCTCATGTGGTGCGTTTTCGTGGCAAAGTGTTGGACGAACTTACTGTAGTATTCCGCCATCCCTAGGAAGGATCTTACTTCTTCCTTGGTGGCGGGCGGAGGAGCATCGCAGATGGCTGTCACGTTCCCTTTTTTTGGTGTTATTCCATTCTCTCCGATTTCGTGCCCTAGGTAGGTGACTGATGACATGCCGAAATGGCACTTCTCCCACTCTGCTGTTAGTCCGTTTTCCTCCAGGATCCTAAGTACCACCACCAGCTTCTCGTCGTGGTCTTCTTGTTCCTTCCCCATCACTAGGATATCGTCTTGGAAGTATTGTACTCCCTCTATGTCCCTGAACAGGCGGGCCATTAGCTTTTGGAAGACTGCCGCTGCCGATGCCAGACCGAAGGGCATGCGGCAGAACTGATAGCACCCGAATGGAGTTATGAATGACGTCAGTTTCTTGCTCGTGTGGTGCAGGACTACCTGGTGGTACGCCGACTTTAGATCGATGGTGGAGAACCATTTCACTCCTTTTGTTCGTGCCAGCATTTCCTCTATGCGTGGTAGCGGGAACTTCTCCACCACAATACATTTGTTGAGTTCTCTGAGGTCCACACATAAGTGCACCTTGCCTGATGGTTTCATGGCCACCACTAATGGTGCCAACCATTCCGCGCTATCGATGGGTTCAATAATCCCTTCTTTCTCCAGTCGGTGTAGCTCCTGTTGCACTGCCTCTCTCACTGCGATCGGTATGTTCCTCACTTTGTGTGTGACAGGTTGGACGTTCTCCTTGAGCACGATTTTGTGGGTAAATTTTTCCAATTTCCCTATCTTGTCCCCAAATATTTTCGGGTGTTCGCTTCGCAGTCCCGCTGCCTTGGACCATTTTCCTTCTAACGTTACCAACACTTGGGTGTCTCCTCCAGGATTCAGTTGCATTCCCAATTCTCCTTGGTCCATCCACCCTAGGACCGAGGGTCCTTTCTCTGCAACGTACAATTTGCACTGGGCGCTGCGTTCTTTGAACTGGAAGAGCAGTCTTCTAAATCCAACCATTGGGATAGGTTCCCCCGTGTAGGTGACCGGTCGTATGTCGGGCGGTTCCAGATGTGGGCCTACTTTCGGTTAAAATTTCGCATTCCACACTGATCTTTGGACAATCGTGTAGGAGGACCCCGAATCCGCTACTATGGTGATCTCCACTCCTCCAATGTGGATGTCGCACTGGGGTTTGCGAGACCTTCTGCAGTCAATGCCTAGTACTTGGTCTTCCACGCAAAGGACCTCGTCGTCTTCCTCTTGACCCTCTTCTTCCTCTCCTAGGTCTTGCGCCACGTATTTCACTGCGCGCTGTTTCCACTTCCTGTGACACACCTTCTCGTAGTGGCCGACCAGGCCGCAGAACGCGCACTTTGCTCTGAAGGCGGGACATCGTTTGTCATGTGCCGCATGGTTCGGGCTCCCACACCTGTAGCACTTCGACGTTCCTTCTTTGTCTTGTTTCCACGTTGGTCCCGGTTTTCCTTTCCCCTTGTACGTTCCCTTTTTTTCTCCTGGCGCCGGTTTTCCTCTTCCATATTGGTCGGCGTCCTCCACCTTGTTCATCGTGGGTCTCGGGGCATGGTCTCTCTTCGCTGCGTCTGCGCAGCGCTTGGTCAGTTCTGCCCTTTTCACGATGGCTATCACGTCTTTTAGCATAGCATCTCCACTTGCCCACAATTTATCCTGCTCTGTCTTGCTTGTTGTGTGCATTACTATTTGGTCCTTTATAAATTCGTCGTGTAGAGCTCCGAATTTACACGTTATCGCCAGCTTCCTCAGTGCCGCAACGTAGTAGTCTATAGTTTCCCCCGCTTCTTGCTTCCTCTGCTGGAAATTGTAGCGGTCGATAGATGTGCAGACTGCGGGGCGATAGTGGTTGTCTAAGTCTTCAATGGCGTGTTTGAACACGTCACTGTCCGCTGCTGGACGGGTGACCGGTGTTAAGTTTTGGAATACTCGTATGCCCTCTGGTCCCAGATTATGTAAGAGTATCCTCTTCCTCCGGCTGCTGGAGAACGCCTCTTCATTCTCGTCTTCCAATGCTTCGAGGTAATTTTTGAAGTATTCTCTCCAGTCCTCCCATTTCATTTGAGGCTCCCCTGGTCTTGGTTGGAACGGGACCGGCGTCGTTAGTGCTGACGCCTGTGCGCACATCTTGGCTTCCGCCTGTTTTCTGGGACTACCTGGCGCTTCCGTCCCTTCTCCCCTTCTTTGTCGTCTGGGCCTCTTCAGTACCTTCTGCGCCGTTCCTCCCTGATTCCGCCAGGGCCTCTTCTATATCTCGCCCTGGGTTGCCTGCCACGCTTCCTTGCAGCTGGTCGGCACTCTTGCTTTTCTCGTGCCTCCCTCTGGCTTCTGTCTGCCACTGCCGCGCTCTCTCGGTGTCCTGGTGTCTGTCCTGTGACCCCCTGGTGTACCTGCCACTGTAGGACGTCGTCTCCTCCGGCTCTCCTGCTGGTGGGGGCTTCACCTCCCCTGGGTGTCCTTCAGGTTCCTCTGCGTCCCAGCCACGTCGCCACTGTAAAGTTGTAGGTTTCCCCCCAGTGAAGGACAGGAGCCAAAGTAGTGATCTAACCTTTCTTTATTGGTTAGGTACTGGTAACACCTAAGAGCGCTGGGCCTAAGCCTCCGATCGCTGTAATATCGCCTCGCGCGTCTCGCGCTACTCGTGCATGCGCAGTAGCGTCCCAAAATGGCCACCACGCGCATTTGCATGCTTACGTAGTGCGCGGTCTACTAGACCGCGACACTACACATTGGTCGCCATAGTGTGTTTGAGATGATAATCTAGCAACCTTTGACTTGAAACAGCCCGTCGGACCTTAGTTGCATCTTTCTTTACGTTTAATGAACCAGGGAGTTCAAAGGTTGCCAGAGCCTCCGACAGCTCGATAAGTGGAATGCTTCCAGTTGTGTTTTGCAGCCTTCCAGTGTACAATGGATTAATTGAGCTAAGACGCATTCCAGTCAGTGGCACGGCGTGTCACCGGAGGTACAGTGCACGCGACTGGCAGGGTCACTATGCAATCTATCTAGTGACTTCCTAAGCACGCACGTCATTACTAGATCCCCGAACATCGGTGGTCAGTGTGCCTGTGAACTGCTGTCTCTCTCACAATGAATTAACCATCTATCGTTCTATATTTTATCCCTCAAATACATCTCCAGGCAACAGCTCCGGGCCGTGCAGGTAACAGCAGTGGGGCCATGTAAAGGGGGATTCTGAGGGACGATGCAGAGAGAAAATTAATTATTTATTTAATTTTCCCTCGGCATTGTCCCTCGGAATCCCCCCTTACATGGCTCCACCGCTGTTACCTGCATGGACCGCGGCTGCCAAGCAAGATGTTTGCCTTTCCGAAGTAGAAGCAACATCTGGCCACGAGAATGCCCTGCATCAGTGCGGTGCCAGTAAAAAAGTAGTCCTGAAACAAAGCCCCATAATGACCACTGAGTATGCTCAACACTAGTTGGGGCGGTGGCTCGGGCAAGGCTAAAAACCGAAAGAGGCATGCCCTATGCATGTCCTTGGCAAATGGGAAGCCAGCAAAAGCCACAAGCCCGCAAGCCAGCCAATGGCAAGACTGTGGAGCAGAAGCCCACGATGTAGATACACCATGTCTCGGTTCGAGACAACGCATGCGTGCCCTCTTAGAGCTGGAACCTAAAAGGGCTAGCTATAATTGCTTAAAGAATTCTAAATTCTATTAATTTGTGTTAAGGACATGGAGGTGAGGATTATGCAACTCTTTCTTTACCACAAAATTCACAGCAGCCATTGAAAACAATCGGATTCCAGAAATTCAAAGAATTATATGAAGTCTGTTCTTGCTCACCCTAAGATGGCAGAGTGCCTGAAAAGTTTCAGCGCTCCGTCTATCATCTTATTGTGTTTGCTTTTGTTGGAGCCGGCCTCGTGGCGTGGTCCTGTTCCCTCTCGGGAGGCCTTCGCTGTGGTATGGGCTCTCAAGAAACTCCGGCCCTACCTGTTCGGCACCCACTTCAGGGTCCAGACTGACCACCGGCCCTTGCGGTGGCTTATGCAAATGCGATGCGAGAACCCCAAGCTGTTGCGATGGTCCATCTCGTTTCAAGGGATGGACTTCACCGTGGAACACCGGCCCGGCAACGACCACGCCAACGCTGACGGCCTGTCCAGGTTCTTCCGCCTCGGCGAGGAGAACCCCCAAGAAGATGGGTGACTCTCCCTGCCTTCAGCTGTGGGGGGACGCGTGTTGGAGCCGGCCTCGTGACGTGGTCCTGTTCCCTCTCGCTCAGCTGCACGAGGTCCCATGCACCTCGGGGCCCCTCCATCTTGGATTACACGTCACCCCACGTGACCACCTTGGTGACCCTGCTCTACCCGGCCTCGGTCCCAGCGAGGCCCGACATCGAGGCGCCCACCCCTGGCCCGGGGGATACCACGTGAGCCCTTCCCACTCCCGGCGGAGGGCAGTATCGATGGGACCCCCAACCGTCCTTCCACACCTAGGTGCGACCGCCCCACAGCTCTCTGGGGCCTGGCGCCTCTCCTGCTGGGCGTCTGGCCGCACCCTACCCGGCCTCTCCGCCCTCCTGGGCGCAAGGGTCCGGACATCAAAGGGCTCAAGACCTATATCTGGGGCGACCCGACAACAAGAAGTCAGTTGTATCCTGGAGTCAAGAGCCCTGCTGATCGGATCGCGGCTGACCCTACGGAGAAGAGACTCTTCCTGAAACTACCTGCTGAGCCCTGCTGACGACGTCGCGGCTCCCTCATGCTTACAAGACCTTCACGAACCTTGGGGCCCTGCTGACGCCGTCGCGGCCTGACCTTGTTGCAACCGACCATCAGAGCCCAGCTGACCTCGTCGCGGCTCGACCGAAGCGGACCTACCACCGGAGCCCTGCTGACTGTGTCGCGGCTCGACCCAAGCGGAACTACCACCCGAGCCCTGCTGACGCCGTCGCGGCTCCCCACGTCCGAGCCGCTCTGAGACCAGCATCCAAGGTCTGGCGCAGAGCCCTCCCGTACCTGGTTGGTACTAAGACTGTCCCGCTACCCTATTCCCTCAAAGACATTGAGACTCTTGCTGGATCTCTCGATCCCACTGTACATATTGAACGTGCTCCTTTTTGATATATAAAGAACCAAGTTAAGCAACTGACACGGAGTCCTGTGTGGTGGTGTTACTGGGCCTAGTACGATTATAGGAGAAGGACCTCTCCTAGGAGGCTTCTCAGCGGTGCTCGGCTATAACTTGGCGGTAGGAAGGTGCCGGAGTAGTCCCTCCGACTCCCCGGTGGTCCTCCCTCCAACAGCTTTGTACACCCTAAGTTGGCAGGGTAAGCCCAGATGTGGGTCCCTTGCTCACTTTGCTGCTGTATTCAAGCTAGCCTGGCTGATGCGGGGTGTTACCCCAAAACCGGTCCCAGGATGCTTGTTTCCAGTCCAGGGAGGGCCTGACCTTGCAGTTCAGGCTGGACTGTTCCCATGAGGAACAGGGTCAAGACTGATTTGCATATGGCAGGGTCTGAACTGGGATGGTGAAGTGAGCAGAAGAACGATGATGGATTTAACCCAGATCTAATAGTGACTGGGGGTGAGTGTCTGAAAAGTTTTAGCGCTCCATCCATCATCATTTTGTGTTTGTTCTGTACTTGTATTACCATATTCGTGCCACCTGTTCGTGTTTTATAATCTATAATGTATCTGTAACTCGTTAATTTGCAACTAACCTTATTTGTAACTTAGCTTATTTGCACCACCTTTTTGTATTTTATAATATTGAATGTATCTATAACTTGTTAAGTTGTAACTTTCCCCACGGGTACCTATAAGTAGTTGTACGTACCTCCATGCTACTCTCATTCCTTATGCAATTAACTTCGCTTTATTGTAAAGCGCTCCGGGTAAAGTATCTCTGGGTAAATGACGCGCTATATAAAAAAGCATAAATAAATAAATAGAGAAAGCGCTTTGGCAGGCAGAGAGAGTGTGACTAAAACGTTGTGCATTGACCTGCAGGAGCAGGTTATAAGCAATGCAAACTCCAAGTCATGCAAAACCCGCCCCTGTTGAAGCCCGCTGAGGCATACATTTTTTCTAGCTATCACGTCAAGAATTTTCAGTTCTATTAAGGACACAGAGGCGAGGGTTATGCTTCTCTTTCTTTATTACTGAAAACACAGCAGCCAATCACAACATTAAGCCGAAAAAAACATATAAACTACATTTCCCATGAGACATTTGTCTGTTATCAATACTGCCCCACCAATCAGGACCCACAAGCCCTTTTAAAATCCCATGAACCTTTAGTCCTGCCTCTTTCTTTGCAAAATATAACACAGTTCCAACCAAGCATCAATGGCCTGTCTCCAACATGGAATCCAGGAACAACTCCAAACAGCTGACCAACTCCAGACATTCATCTCGACGTCCAGGAATCCAGGAACACCATTCCATTTTTTTATCCTTGCAACTCAGCAAACGTTACCCAGAAAATGTCTAAGTCAATTTGGTATCTGTGCTTCTCAAACAAGAGAATCAATCATACAACCTTATTATAACTGAAGAAACCAATCAACGGGTGGGCAACTAATCATAACAACATATGAGTCATCATTAATTGAATCACATAATGCCATTGTAACTTCCAGGTGGGATAATCCTCGCCTCCATGTCCTTAATAGGATTGAAAATTCTTGACACATTAGGTAGAAGAATTTGTATTCTATGTTAGGACCTGAGGCTTCGGATATGCTTGTTTAAAACTGTGGCACCATCAACCAAGCTACATCCACTATAGGTTTGTGGTAAAACATTTTACAGGTCGAATCAGAGGACCAATCCCTAGCTGCCATAATGTCTTCCAACCAAGACCCCATTGAATAATTTAGAATCCATGGCACGTCGAACTGAGTGCTCTCCAAAGACGGATACATCAATCCCAACTTCAGCTAAAAGCCACTTGACCTACCTGGCCAAAGTCGCTGAAGAAACTGGTCACAAAGGTTTTTGGAGTGAAATAAATAACTGACCAGACTGGTCCCTGGGAAGCTCGCGGTTACAATCCTCATAAGCTTTAAGACATTTAACCACCCAATTTCTGATTGTCTGGAAATGCTGCATAGCTTACACAACGTGAATTAGTCTTAGTACTGTTAGAAATCCGAAAAGACTCCCCGGGGTGAAATTACTCTACCTGCTATGTCCAGAACCTTTACATCTGACACCCACCTCCATGAAATGAGGCACAAGTCAATTTAGCCGACAATGGCTTCTTTGCGAGATCTACATTCACAGACCAAGATCGTAAACATTTAAGGACCACATCAACATCCCCAGGACCAGCTCTCCTGTGCTGCAGCACTACTCTGCGTATATCTGAGCGCTTTCTTCTGCTTTTCCCTCATTTTTACTGCCTTCACCTTCCTTTCCCCCCATCTTTCTAACTGCTTTCTCCTGCTCTTGTCTCGTTTTTCACTGCTTCCTCCTTCCTCTCCCCTGTTTTTCTGAGTGATTTCTCCTGCTTTTGCCTCATTTTTCACTGCTTCTCCTAGTTTATATCCTCATCTTCCGCTCCAGCGTAGCTCACTCACCTCCCTTCAGTGCCCCTCCCTTCACCAAGGACCTACTTAATAGTGGCCGCCGCTCGAACGCATGGAGCAGGCCCCAGGACCAGCTCTCCCGTGCTGCTGCACCACTCTGCTTCCTCCCTGTTTTTCTGAGTGCTTTCTCCTGCTTTTGCCTTGTTTTTCACTGTTTCTCCTTGTTTTTTTCCTCATCTTATGCTCTCACCTAGCCCTGTCCAACATCTCCCGGCACCCCTCCCTCCTCCCAGGAAGTAGTTAATGGAGACCGCAGTGCGACACCATTGAGAAGGCCTCAGGACTAGCTCTCCCGTGCTGCTGCACCGCTGCGCTTCCTCCCTGTTTTTCTGAGCACTTTCTCCTGCTTTTCCCTTGTTTTCTACTGCTTTCTCCTTCCTCTCTGCCTTTTTCTGAATGCTTTCTCCTGCTTTTCCCTTGTTTTCTACTGCTTTCTCCTTCCTCTCTGCCTTTTTCTGAATGCTTTCTCATGCTTTTCCCTTGTTTTTTACTGCTTTTTCATTCCTCTCCCCCATTTTTCTGAGTGCTTTCATCTGCCTTTGCCTCGATTTTCACAGGTTTCTCCTTCATCGCTTTCTCCTGCTTTTGCAGCGTTTTTACTGCTTTCTCCATCCTTTCCCCAGTAGCGTAATGACACATGAGGAGAACCCCCTGCAAGGTACATGGAGGGCCCCCCTCTGGGCTTAATCAGGAACTCTTCGGTCAGGGTACTGTGCTGAGGGTGCCGCTGGAGCTTGGGGGCTGCGGGGGCCTATGTTAAGCCACTGCCTTTCCAACGATTTTTCTGAGTGCTTCCTACTGCTTTTGCATTGTTTTTCACTGCTTTCCCTGCGAAGAAGTTACCAACTCCAGTGCCTTGAGACCCTCACAGGTGATTTGCCACACTTTATAGATCCTGATTGATTAATTGATTGAACATCCAACAAGACCGAGTACTTAGGGTTGGGAGCGAGAACCATCCTGATACCCCTAAGGAGTTTGCAAATCAACGGGCGTTCCCCTACTGGTTTACTTGCTAAATGGGGATGCCCAGCCGAGATGGTAGAGGGGAATTTGTTGACCATCCTGTAAGCCATCCCATAGACAGCAAGTTAGGAGAAGAAATTAACAATTATTTGTAAATCTGCCACTAAGGAAACCACACTCCACTCACCGCACCAATAAACCGATCATCACCATGCGGTAGCATGTCTTTTATGGGCACTGGGAGCCCAAGATTGGGAGAGGAAGAAAACGTCTTTAATTAAATGCCTGCCACTTGCCATCCTTTCCTGAAACCCCCAAGCCATGAGAGGCAGCCGCCCTCCATTATCAGTGGTTGACGAAGCCCCATTGGATGTGAGAGAATGTCCTGGCAGGTCAGAATACTCACCGGTATGGCACATGATAGCGCCACCGCAAACCACGGTTGCTCTTTCCATTAGGGATTCACCATAATCAGCTCCGCTTTCTGTCACCACACCTGGGCGAGAACCCTCTGAATCATCACAAATGGAAGAAAGAAAGTTCCCCGTCCACGACTGAAGAAACGCATCTAGAATCATAGACAGGGGGATCGGACTCCAACTGTAAAATATCAGATTGCGCATCCAGATGTAACACAAGCAGATCACCTACACAGGGCACCTACAACTGAGTCAGGGTCCTGACTATGTGAGGGTGAAGTCCCCAGATGCTGGAGTTGCGAAGGAACTGAGACTTCCAGTCCGGCACTATGATTATCAGACCGAGAAAATATTTTGCTGTCACTGCTATTTGATGCTTCAGACATTAATGCCAGAAATCCTTGGCAATGTCAGCTAGGAGCCGCAAGTGTACGCCCCAGCTTGCCGATGTACCTCACTGCCGAAGTATTGTCCATCCAAAGAAGGATGTAACATTTCATCTTGCGAGGAGACAATGTCTTGACAGCAAAGCATCCCGCCAGAAGCTCGAGGCAACTGATATGGAGGTGGATTTCTACTGAAGACCATCTGCCTTCCATGGCAATTGGGCCACCCCAGCCCCATCTTCTGCCATCAGACTCTATGATCACCTCAGAAAGGTTGGCGAATATGGCCTTGCCGTTCTAGGCATCTATGTGATCCAGTCACCAGGAGATCTAATTTCTGGCTTCCTCCGACAAAATTATCTGTTCTGAATAGATCGATAGATAGAGCCATTGCAAAGCTTGATAATGGAGAGAACCCGGGAATATATCATGGGTGGATGACGCTAGAAGGCCCACTAACTTGGCTAATATCCGCAACAAGATCATCTGAGAGGCGAGAGCTCATCTCAGTTGATTCTTGATGGACACCATGTTTGGGAGAGAGAGCTTGAGGTGTGCCAAGACTGAATCTACTTGTATCCTTAGGAATTCCAGACTGAGATAGAACTAAGAGAGACTTCATGACATTGATGATGAACCCTTAGTCCTGGAGAAGTTGAATGGACCAAGATAGAAGAAGAAGGACCGTGTCTTGGTGTTGGGCCATGATAAGAAGGTAATCTAGAGAGACAGTCAATCTCACCCCTCTCTCTCTGAGGTTCTCCACTACTGGTCATAAAAACTTGGTGAAGCACCAAGGGGCTAAGGATAGCCAAATGATAGAGCTGCAAATTCATACCACTGCTGATGCCAGTAAAACTGGAGAAATCTCCTGTGAGGGAAGAAAATCTGAACCATCAAGTAAGCATCCTTTAGGTGGAGTCGCCCCATCCAGCCCTTTGATTGCAAGAGGTCTTGAAGAAGAGGAATACCCTCCATTTGAAGTGGTGAAAGACCACCCAAGAATTGAATGGCCTGAGGTTGAGAGCAAAGTGGAAGTCTCCCCCTTTCTTCTGCATAAAAAATATAGTGCTGACAAAGCCCATGGATTTTTGGAGAGTGTGACTACCGCCTCCGTTTTGATAAAGTTCTTGGATCTTGAAGTCCATTAAATGACTTTCTGTCTAAGAAAAATGGAGAGGGGAGAGAACCCTGTTTGGAAGTCCCATAAAATTCCAGCTTGTACCCTTGCACTGTGTCAAAAATCCAAGCATTGTGCGTGACCATTTCCCAATTGCGCAAAAAGTGCCTGGCTCTGCCCTCCAGAATAACATCAGAACATGGAATGATCTTTACCTGCATAAGAGGAATCTGAGGTTGAGTTTCCCCCATAATAGTTACTCCTCTGGGAGTGCCCACTGCCCCCCAGAGCTCTGGAGGAGTAGAAGGTATTTGAGCCAGAGTAGGAAGTTGCTCTTCTTCCTCTGTCGGTGTAACCTTGGGGAGAAACCTGCTAGAAACCATGACCCGGTGCATGACCTCTGAAGCGTCTGACCCTTGCAAAAATGCCTGGTGTTCAAAACATTTTTAAAGAGGATGGGATTATCCAACGCAGAGAAAGTGGCTACATATTTCCCCAGATCTTTTATAAATATATCACCAAATAGGCCCCGACTCCAAAATTGCTGATTCAGCCAGTTTTGGATCAATCCACATTAGCAGGGACCTGTGTTTTTCCAACGAAATGGCACTTGGCATTGCAGAGGAGGCACAACCTAGCAGAACACGTTATCAATGGGGGTGTTTGTCTCCTTGGCTTGAACCGCCATCTCCAGAATTTTGGTAAGAGACCGTAGAGGTCCAGTAGTTTGTCCTAACAACTGCGCCATGTGTGGTCAATCCCCTTTTTGGGATCTCTGACATATTTCTTCAGAAATGCCGCCATGTTGGGATATGGGTCAGGAAAGTCAGCAACCTTACCCAGGAGAGATAGTCTAGGGTATTCAAAACACAGTTTTGCGCACACCTCTCTTTCGAAACCTTTGCGTCATCAGGCCTGGACATAATCTGCCACCTCTGGGCAGGGGGCCCACTCTGCCACACGTGGGTGAATGATGTCATATGCCCCTCCCCCTTAGCGCCTTGAGACCCTCACGGGTGAGTAGTGCGCGCTACAAATGGATTGATTGATTGATTGATCTGGATCGAAATCCAGAGTTCTGTTCTGAATCCCCGCAGGAAGCTCACCTATGTTGACATTTGCATTTCCATTGAAAAGCTGAGGGTAGTGATTCATCATGAGAATGTTCAGACCTGGAAGACTGAGAGGAAGGGTCATCGGTGCAAGGATCTGTCCTATGAGAAGACCTCAAAGGGCCCAGCGCTGTTGGTATGCCATATTCATGGTCCAACAGAGCGGAGTTAGAGATCTGTTCCAGCGCTTCAGTGTGTGGCCACCCAGATGCTCCTTTCTGCGGATAGCATGCTCCGTCGATCTTGTCTCAAAGGAGGAGGATCCAACGAGGACCCCGCGCTCAGCTCTCTCCTGCTACAGCACGTGGGCTGTACAAAGGGACAAAGTGGTCAAATTAATGCTCTATTCACTGGGGCAGATTTTCAAAACGTATGCGTTGGTTTAGCATTACAAAAGTGACACTAACCAGTGCATATTTTTGCTTTGCTATTTTCTTTCCAGCGCAAAACTTGTTTTGCGCTGAAAATTACCCTGTAAGTAGCGCAAAGCAGCGCCAAGCACTGCTTTGCGTTACTTTGCGCTGAGGGGGCGTGACATGGGTGGTACGTGGGCGTTCCCATGCAACCGCCGATGCCTTTTGATGCAAAACTATATTTACAAAGGTTTGTAAACATGGTTTTGCGCCAAAAGTTAACGTCCCTTCAAAGGAGGCGCTAGCAGGAGAAATGTTTTAATTTCTCCTTGCTTTTCCGACTTTCCATGCGTGCTGCAGTCTGTAACACGTATGCAAAGTGGGGAAAGCTTTGCATTGTGCCTTGCATAGTGTTTTGTACAGGAAGGGTACCCTTCCTGTACAAAACCTATGCTGGACTCATACACACACACCCTAGCGCTGCGGCTCTAAGGTGTGTGCATGGCGCAGGGCAGCTGAAATCAGCGCCGGCGCAAGTGAAAGGGGAGGAGTGAGCCATATCTCTGAAGATATGGCGCTCTCCTGCTCCCTCCCTGTCGCGCAACGCGGCGCTGCCTCGCGGGGGGTTGCGCTGCGTTGCGCGACTTTTGTGAAAATGTACCTTACTGACTCTTACACCGAGTTGTCCAGTGCCTCCACTAGTCTTTCTTCCACCTGTTATTCTGGCAATTCACTGTCCTCCCTGTAGGAGTCGTGCTCAGAGAGGAATTGCGCCATAAAGATGCAGGGCACCGATTCAGGAAAGTTTGTTAGGCAAAAAGTGGGGGGGGGGACAAAACAGATGAAGGTGAGCAGAAACTGCTCTTGCCAGCAAATTGAACGTGGAGGGAGCCACCTGTCACCCCTAAGGCAGAGCCCTCAATCGTTTATGCAGCCCCTGCGTCAGAGGCGAGGTGGCGTCTGGCGACCGGCACCCAGCAGGTAAGCTTTCTTTTTTATTATTTGCCATCCATGCCGAGCTGTAAAATGACTAAAAGCCTTTCACCAGTCCAGGCACAATATTGTAACTCTGGACTGGTACTCTTCAGAGTTAACACAAGCGAGCACCCAGTGTAAGTCAAAGCAATGCACTTGCAGGTTGGCTTTGATGATATTTTACCAGACCAGAGCTGTGATACTGTGCCTGGAGTGGTAAAAGGCTTTTGTCATTTTACAGCTCAGCGTGGACAGCACTGTGCTAATCCTGCGCTTAAAGACTTTGCAGTAGTAATGGCAACAAACTTTGCCTCTTTCCATCTCGGCACGGATGGCACTCTGCTAATCCCAGCCTTGAATGAATATAGGATAGCTGGAGTTCCTGCCTCACAGTTCCAACATCAAACAACGTCTCACTGGGTAACAATACAAAAATGAATTCGTAATAATAACTTAATTATAATGAAAAAAAGAGCATATGGCACCCGAAAAATGTTTTTTGAATATATTTCCAGAATAATTAAGAGGACTTTGAAAAAAGCACCAAAACTACTTAGAGACTGTGTATTAATACACAGTCTTCAAGTTATGAATTATTTGTTTTATTGTTACCCTGTGAGACATTGTTATTTGATATAATAATTCACTCAGGTCTCAACTGGGTTTACGGGTTTCCCCTGTTGTTTGCATCATCACAGTTCCAGAAAGCATATAAGCAGAGCTATCCCTCCAACCCTCGGATCAGAATACTGGGGGTTTGTCTTCACTCATTCTGTGTGGATGTTAAAGTTACTCTCTTGCTTTCATGGTCCTCAGCTGAGTCTGGGGTACTTTTATAGTGGTGAATGGAATCTTCCAGCAACCTCTCTCGTCTCAATATATGACGTTACAACGCAAACAATTACAACGCATGCCTTTACAACGCGGGTTTTACATCGCAGCTACCTTTACAATGCATGATTTTACAACGCATGCCATTACAACGTATTTTTAGAAACTACCTTTACAACGCATTCCATTACAACGCATACCATTAGAACGCATACCCTTACAACGAAAAATACTTTTAGGGTAACAGTGTGGTAAGTGTTCGATAGTGTAGGGGCAAAATTACTATTTCCACTCCAGTGAGTGCAACAGTAGGGCAAGTGTTGGATAGTGTAGGAGTAAAAATTACTATTCCCATGTACCCCCAAACCCAAACCCACCTTAAAACAAAAAAAACTCCATTACTTACCTTATAATGCGTTGTAATGGCATGCGTTGTAATGTCTGCGTTGTAATGGCATGCGATGTAAATGCAGTCGCATTGTAACACCCACATTGTAAAGGTAGTGCATTGTAATGACTGTTGTAATTGTTGTTTTCCCTTGCCCCTGCTATGCTGGTCTCTTATCTTAAGAAGTCCCTCTGTAGGCATCAGCGTTGATGCCAAGAATGGTACATGATTCTTCAGATTATACTGAAGAGTGTTGTTTCCCTACCCATTTGAAAATGATGGGAAAAGGTTTCCATTAGCTATTGGTGGCTTCTTTCTCTCATATAATCTGTCTCTAAAGACCTTGGGCCTCATTTACAGCATTTGATGCAGGGCAGCACGGCAAAGCTTCCTGCCTTATGCCATATGAGATATGGCTCATTCCTATCCTCTTTATCAGCGCTGGTGCACAAATGGCTGCCATGCGCCAACGCAGACACCCTAGCACCATGGTGCAAGGGTGTCTGCGTTGAAATTAGGGGTTTTTTTTGTGGAGGAAGGGACACCTTCCTTCACAAAAACAACCCTTACGCCACCCGTGGGGAGGCGCAGGGTTTTGCCACATTCCCAAAATTACGGTTTGTTGCAAATCTGGGAATGTGTCAAAAACCATGGGCATTGAGAGGAAACACCCACAGGAATGCTCATGGCACGCCTCCCTGGTGCATTGTGAGGCAACGCATCGACTTGCACTGTGTAGCCTTACATCATATCTATGAGGCCACGAAAAGCCACACAGAGTGGCTTTCTGTGGCCTCGTACATATGGGTAAGCCCAGTGCGCCACCGAAACGTAAAACAAAGTGGCGTGCTAGGCTTGTAAATAAGCCCCTTTGATTTCGTCCATGTGATGGCATCGGAATCTACACTTTGTTGTATGAGAACTCCCTTCCAAATTTCACCTTGACCATGTAGGCCTCTTGTCTTTGTAGGAGTATACAATTCCCAAAATATTGCCTCGCTTGCTTTATCAGGGCCACTGTGTGGAATGTGTCCATTGTTGCCGATCCACCACGATGACTGCTTGCTCAATACACGGGAGCGACGAGGAAGTCCCCACACTCCTAAAGCCCCGCTATGGGCGAGCCATATGCAAATGGAATGCTCACCCACAGAGGAGCCCACGGAGATGTGGGGCGGTAAGGTGAAGGCAGCTGTATGGAACCCCCAGTTGGTTGTTGGCCACAGGAACAGAATGGGACAACCTACAGAAAGAACAAGGAAGACACCATTAATTAACCTTGCCCCCCTCCCCTAGTACTAAACACACAAGAGATTTACAAGTGCTAACGTTATGTATGACACACCACACACGGTCTCTTACCAACTGAACATCTCCTAAAGTGTTAAGAGGATCTGAATGACTCAGCAGGAAGGCAGGTATCACGCTTATGAACAAAGCGTCAGCACTCGGTAGGTCTCTTCGGTTGTAGAACAAACTTTCAGGGAGTAAACCAACTATTACACTCAGCGGTGTGGGAAGGGACTGGGGACTAGTGATGACGCCTAACGATGGTCAAAAAAGGCGTGATAGCTATAGTCTCTGACTACTCTCCCAGGGAGTCTACAAGCGCAACCGCGCCAGCACCAACTCTATCTGTACTGGGAAGGTACGGGTGAAAGGAAACAATGTATCTCACTACAGAGATAAAAGGTAACGCGCCCGCGTAGGGAGTCTAGAGTGGAAGGCGAGCGCTCGGGTATTTAGGGAAATGCACTAGCACATCAACGTTATCAACATCATAGCCAAGAATCGATTGCCGTGAATAACGCTGTACGGGACTGAGGGGATAACCACAGCGTAGCAGGAATCAAATAAAGCAACGCGCGGCCCGGAGAAGGCACACCGCGTCTTCTCTGCAATCACTGAATACTCCGAAACCTCTCTGTCAAAGGGGAGCACCTCACCCGCCTTTATATCAGTGGCAATAGCCAGGGCCAAAAACACAGAGGAATCAACCAGGAATACCGCTTGCACCGCTACCGTAGTATGGATTCTAAAGGACAATGCAAACGCTCAGGCAGGAAACAAAGGGGCGTGGACCTGGGTTCAGGAAACCAAAAGCCAAGCACCGGATTCGTGGCTAACCGGGGTTTATATAGGAGGTAACGTGGGAAGACTCCACCTCCTCAAGGGACCGTGTAAAAAGTGTGTCACCACAATGCAAGCAAGCAATTCTCTAGGCCACTATCGAAACCCCAGTAACGACTGCGCAAGGAATCTGACCTCTAACAGTTCTCCCACCCAAAGGCTGTCTTACAGGTCGAGGTTTGGAGGGATTGAGGGCATGAAACCTTCGTACTAAGACAGGGGCGTGGACATTCTCAGCAGGTTCCCAAGAGCGGTCTTCAGGTGCATAACCCACCTAGTCAACCAGGTACTGTAGTTTACCCCTTAATCTACGGGAATCTAGGATTCGTTTAACTTCATATTCTGCTTTCCCACCCACTAAAAGAGGAGGAGGTGGCTGTTCAGGATTTAGAGGGGGTTTGTATTCTTTGAGTAAAGAGACATGGAAGACAGGATGAATCTGCATGTCCTCTGGTAACTCAAGTTTAAGGGACACAGGAGTGATGAATTTCAGGATTTTATACGGACCCACATAACGGAGATGTAACTTCTTTGGACCCGCTAATCTTAAATTCTTAGTAGACAACCAAACTCTGTCGCCTACTTGATAATCGGGCGCAGGCCGACGGTGTCTGTCTGACTGTATTTTCATGGCTTCCTTGGTTTTTCTTAATTCATTGGTGGCAGTTTCCCAAATCTCTAGTAGGGTGGTATGGTGTTGTTGCACTGCAGGAATATTGTCTAAATGACTGGGTGCTGGGAAAGGGAGGAATCGAGGATGATGTGCATGAGCAAAAAAGAAGGGAGACACCCCAGTAGAAGAATGTGTGGAATTATTGTATGCAAATTCTGCTAAGGATAGAGCCTTAACCCAATTGGATGTGATAGTGGCCAATAAACATCTAAGGAATTGTTCTAGGGTTTGATTTGTTCTTTCTGTTTGTCCATCCGTCTGGGGATGATAGGCTGTGGACAGTCTGTGATCTATGCCTAAAGTTGTACATAAACCTTGCCAGAAACGGGAAATGAATTGAACACCTCTATCCGTTATGATCACCGAGGGAATCCCATGTAATTTAACAATGTAATCTATGAACACTTGTGCCAATTCCTTGGATGATGGTAATTTTTTCAAAGGAATAAAGTGGGCCATTTTAGTGAACAAATCTACCACCACTAAAATGGTAGTGTAACCCTGCACAGGCGGCAAATCCGTAATAAAGTCCATACTCAACGTATGCCAAGGGACTGGAGGAATGTGTGTAGGATGTAATAATCCTGCAGGAGCATTTCGCACCGATTTTTGTCTGGCACAAACAGGACACGCAGATACATACGTCTGCACATCTTGACTTAACCCTTTCCACCAGAACCATCTCTGACAAAGTTGAATGGTCTTCTCACTCCCGGGGTGACCTGTCAATGAGTTATCATGACACCACTTGATTATCTCTAGTTGTAGAACTTTTAAGGGCACATAAATCTTCATTTCATGGAGATATAAGCCTTCTCTTATCGTGTGCAGGGGATCTTTCATCCATTCCAGAGGTGAAATGTCTTCATAGGCTGTCAGTAATTTATTCAAGAAGGAAGTGGGAGAATTGTCCCTATCACTGACTCCTATAATCTTATGGCAAGGAATGAGAGGGGGAGGCTCAAGGTCAACAATTCTTTTGTCAGCTCCCAAACGGGACAACGCATCAGCTTTTCCTTGTTGTGGCCCTGGACGATAGGTAATAACGAAATCATACTCACTAAAGAATAAAACCCATCTCATTTGTCTTGGTGTTAATGCTTTAGCGGATTTAAAAAATTGCAAATTACGGTGGTCTGTATAGATAGTAACTGTATGTGGAGAACCCAACAAATAATGCCTCCGCTCCTGAAAGGCTAATTTTATGGCCAGGAGTTCCCTTTCTCCTATGGTATAGTTCTGTTCCGCTGGAAGAAGTGTTTTAGAAAAGTATGCCACAGGATGTAATCGGCCCGTTGTTGGGTTCCTTTGAGACAAGACACCTCCCACCGCATATTGTGATGCATCAGCCTCTACATAATACGGTTGTGAGTTGTCCGCATGACTAATGATAGGAGCTGTAGTGAACTTATTCTTGAGCTGAGAGAAGGCACTTTCTGCCTCACTGGACCAGTGAAAGACGGTACCCTTACGCAACAATCTGGTGATAGGAGCAATCAGATCTGAAAAATGGTCGATAAAGCGTCTATAAAAATTCGCAAACCCGATAAAGGATTGAACCTCCTTTACCGTGGTAGGACTAGGCCATGAGACCAACGCTTCTATCTTTTTTGGATCCATGTGGATTCCTTCAGGCGAAATGACAAATCCTAAGAATTCTACTCGATCCTTGTGGAAGGTGCTCTTATCCAATTTAGCGAATAAACAATGCTCTTTCAATTTCAACAATATTTTTCTTACATGTTCCACATGCTCTTGTTCTGAATTAGAAAAAATCAGGATATCATCTATGTACACAATAACGAAGAGATTAAGATATTCACGCAAAATGTCGTTGATAAAAAACTGAAAGGCCGCAGGGGCATTGCAGAGGCCAAACGGCATTACGCAGTATTCAAAGAGACCGAATTTCGTAGGAAAGGCGGTTTTCCATTCGTCCCCCTCCTTGACGCGTATCAAATGATATGCCCCTCTAAGATCGAGCTTGGTGAATATCTTAGCCCCTCTCACTTGATCCAGTAAAACCGAAATGAGGGATAATGGATATTTATTCTTTATGGTCACCTTGTTTAGGGCGCGATAATCGAGGCACGCTCTCAACCCTCCTTCACGCTTTGGAATGAAGAAGAGGGGGGACGACACAGGAGAGGTGGAGTGTCTGATAAACCCTTTCTCTAACATCTCCGAGATGTATTGTTGGAGATATTCCGTCTCAGGCTCCGTCAAGGCATATACTCGACTCACCGGTAACTCTGCCCCAGGAATCAAGTCAATCCTACAGTCATAACTCCTATGTGGAGGTAAGGCCGACGCCTTTTCCACTTCAAATACTTCACGGAATTCATGATACATTGAAGGGAGTTCCATTTCGGGAGCTTCTAGGGCACAACATAAAGGGGTCTCCCACTCTTGAGCATCTTGATAACAGTGCAACATGCAGTATGGTGATCTTAAAGTGATTTTCCGTGCATTCCAGTCTATCTGCGGGTTGTGAACTTGCAACCAAGGCACCCCAAGAATAGCTCCAAAATTGGGAGTATCAATTAAATCAAACACGATGTCCTCAGAATGCCCGTTACTACATACCATGGTTAATGCGGGTGTATGGTGAGCTATTAACCCAGAAGACAACTCGGTTCCATCCACAGCTCGAATGGGTTTAGGTTTGTTCTTGGGAAGAAAAGGTATTCTCAAGGTGCGAGCAAGTTGTATGTCAAGAAAATTACCCGTAGCTCCTGAGTCAAGCAGGATGGGTAGTGTTTTGCGACTCTGTACTGAGACAATGAGCGTAACAGGTATAGTAAAATGCCGAGCTACAGGGGCGTTAACACTGGATACATCATAGGAGACCTTAACTGGAGAACAACTTGAAGAAACGGTCTCGCTCTTCTTCAAGTTCTCTAGTTTCCCTTCGGGTACTCTGTCTCTTGACTACTCACTGCTATCTTATTACCAGGACTGATTTTCGCAGGGCAACTTCTGGCATAATGGCCCCCTTTGCCACAGTATAAACAAAGGTTCTGCTTTCGTCTCCTCTCTTTTTCTTCTGTCGTCAATGGGTTTCTCATTCCACCTATTTGCATTGGTTCGCTAGTATCTTTTGGATCCTTACTTTCTTTTTTATCTCCTCTGACTATCCAAAAACGCGCTAGGGAGCCACGGGATTTGTCTCCTTTTCGTTCTGTTACCCGGTGATTCAACTTCACCACCAAATCAATGAACGCGTTACATTCTTCAGGGGGATCTGGGGAACAACCTTTACAATGCAACTTTTACAACGCACTACCATTACAACGCATTTTTTACAACGCATAATCCATTACAACGCATGACATTACAACGCATGACACTACAACGCATTTTTAAAAACTACCTTTACAACGCATTCCATTACAACGCATACTACCATTACAACGCATACCATTACAACGCATAATATTACACTATACTATCCAACACTTACCCTACTGATGCACCCCCTGGAGTTAGAATAGTAATTTTTACCCCTACACTATCCAACACTTACCCTACTGTTGCACCCCCTGGAGTTAGAATAGTAATTTTTACCCCTACACTATCCAACACTTACCCTACTGTTGCACCCCCTGGAGTTAGAATAGTAATTTTTACCCCTACACTATCCAACACTTACCCTACTGTTGCACCCCCTGGAGTTAGAATAGTAATTTTTACCCCTATACTATCCAACACTTACCCTACTGATGCACCCCCTGGAGTTAGAATAGTAATTTTTACCCCTATACTATCCAACACTTACCCTACTGATGCACCCCCTGGAGTTAGAATAGTAATTTTTACCCCTATACTATCCAACACTTACCCTACTGATGCACCCCCTGGAGTTAGAATAGTAATTTTTACCCCTATACTATCCAACACTTACCCTACTGATGCACCCCCTGGAGTTAGAATAGTAATTTTTACCCCTATACTAACAACAAGAATCGATTGCCGTGAATAACGCTGTACGGGACTGAGGGGATAACCACAGCGTAGCAGGAATCAAATAAAGCAACGCGCAGCCCGGAGAAGGCACACCGCGTCTTCTCTGCAATCACTGAATACTCCGAAACCTCTCTGTCAAAGGGGAGCGCCTCACCCGCCTTTATATTAGCGGCAATAGCCAGGGCCAAAAACACAGAGGAATCAACCAGGAACACCGCTTGCACCGCTACCGTAGTATGGATTCTAACGGACAATGCAAACGCTCAGGCAGGAAACAAAGGGGCGTGGACCTGGGTTCAGGAAACCAAAAGCCAAGCACCGGATTCGTGGCTAACCGGGGTTTATATAGGAGGCAACGTGGGAAGACTCCACCTACTCAAGGGACCGTGTAAAAAGTGTGTCACCACAATGCAAGCAAGCAATTCTCTAGGCCACAGTCGAAACCCCAGTGACGACTGCGCAAGGAATCTGACCTCTAACATCCATTCTAACTTGGCCACCCCAATCGTTCCTGAATTGCCTTGTACATAGTTCTTCACAGTACCTCCTTCAGCTCCTCTTGGCGTTTCTCGAATTGATGATATCCTTTTAGCTCCTTGAGAACTTGTAACATGGACCTTATTGTTTTGTTTTGCGTCTGGCCCAGTGGAAGAGAGTTTGCCTTCTGTGGAAGCAGTGTATGGCAAACTCTTGGGCAAAGAAAAGAGTCCACCTTCCTCATGCTTCCCTGCTGAAACAAGTTTTTGTTGTTTGAACCATTCCATCCTCTTCCACTAGGGCACTCATTTTAAAGGGAACACCTTCAACTGCTGTGTCATACAGCACACACAGTGCACATAGTGGTGAACCTGTAGCCGAATGTTGTGGCAGGCGGTGACACTTCTCAGGCTAGATTCTCGCAGCTTGATTGTAGATATCACCCAGCAGCAAAGCCAAGAGCACCAAGGTCATCAACAATACCTCTTCGACTGGGTGTGCCGGGCACAGACTTGGACAGTGTGCCCTATTCAGCCACTGAATGGTGGAACAGTGTGCCCTATTCAACTAGTGAGTGGTGGAACAGTGTGCCCTATTCAACCAATGAGTGGTGGAACAGTGTGCCCTATTCAACCAATGAGTGGTGGAACAGTGTGCCCTATTCAACCAATGAGTGGTGGAACAGTGTGCCCTATTCAACCAATGAGTGGTGGAACAGTGTGCCCTATTCAACCAATGAGTGGTGGAACAGTGTGCTCTATTCAACCAATGGGTGGTGGAACAGTGTGCTCTATTCAACCAATGAGTGGTGGAACAGTGTGCCCTATTCAACCAATGAGTGGTGGAACAGTGTGCTCTATTCAACCAATGGGTGGTGGAACAGTGTGCTCTATTCAACCAATGAGTGGTGGAACAGTGTGCCCTATTCAACCAATGAGTGGTGGAACAGTGTGCTCTATTCAACCAATGAGTGGTGGAACAGTGTGCCCTATTCAACCAATGAGTGGTGGACCAGTGTGCTCTATTCAACCAATGAGTGGTGGAACAGTGTGCCCTATTCAACCAATGAGTAGTGGAACAGTGTGCTCTATTCATCCAATGAGTGGTGGAGCAGTGTGCCCTATTCAACCAATGAGTGGTGGAACAGTGTGCCCTATTCAACCAATGAGTGATGGAACAGTGTGCTCTATTCAACCAATGAGTGGTGGAACAGTGTGCTCTATTCAACCAATGAGTGGTGGAACAGTGTGCCCTATTCAACCAATGAGTGGTGGAACAATGTGCCCTATTCAACCAATGAGTGGTGAACCAGTGTGCTCTGTTCAACCAATGATTGGTGGAACAGTGTGCCCTATTCAACCAATGAGTGGTGGACCAGTGTGCTCTATTCAACCAATGATTGGTGGAACAGTGTGCCCTATTCAACCAATGAGTGGTGGAACAGTGTGCCCTATTCCACCAATGAGTAGTGGAACAGTGTGCCCTATTCAACCAATGAGTGGTGGAACAGTGTGCCCTATTCAACCAATGAGTGGTGGAACAGTGTGCTCTATTCAACCAATGGGTGGTGGAACAGTGTGCTCTATTCAACCAATGAGTGGTGGAACAGTGTGCCCTATTCAACCAATCAGTAGTGGAACAGTGTGCCCTATTCAACCAATGAGTGGTGGAACAGTGTGCCCTATTCAACCAATGAGTGATGGAACAGTGTGCCCTATTCAACCAATGAGTGGTGGAACAGTGTGCTCTATTCAACCAATGAGTGGTGGAACAGTGTGCTCTATTCAACCAATGAGTGGTGGAACAGTGTGCCCTATTCAACCAATGAGTGGTGGAACAATGTGCCCTATTCAACCAATGAGTGGTGAACCAGTGTGCTCTGTTCAACCAATGATTGGTGGAACAGTGTGCCCTATTCAACCAATGAGTGGTGGACCAGTGTGCTCTATTCAACCAATGATTGGTGGAACAGTGTGCCCTATTCAACCAATGAGTGGTGGAACAGTGTGCCCTATTCCACCAATAAGTAGTGGAACAGTGTGCCCTATTCAACCAATGAGTGGTGGAACAGTGTGCCCTATTCCACCAATGAGTGGTGGAACAGTGTGCCCTATTCCACCAATGAGTAGTGGAACAGTGTGCCCTATTCAACCAATGGGTGGTTCAGAACAGAAACTTGTGAATGCATAGCGAACAGTGCGTTAGTGAAAGGCAGACTGGCTTTTTGAAGCCACTGGTCTGCTTTTCATTGCAGCCGGTGACCACCTTTTATTTCAAAGGGGAGCAACAATTCCCTTGCAGGCGGGCACAGTGAATGACTGCACCCACCTGCAAGCGATTGCTGTGGGGGCGTCCCAGGAAACCCCTTGCCCCCTTCATATGCGGTGCGCTGAGGGGGTGCACCGGCTGTGGTCCACCTCCTGATGTTTTTTTGCCTCTGCACCACTGTTTGTAATATGGCATGTCTGCAGAGGCAAGGGATCCGCCCACTGACATTAGGACACGGCTCCATGCAAATTAGGTCACGCTCCCTGGGATCACATCGACAGGCATACAGCATCAGCACGGTCCGTATTATCACCGTGCAAACATCTGCGGCCTCTTCTGTAATACCATAGTGCCCCAGGGTGCACAAAACAGGTGCACACGTCCAGTGTGCATTCGGGGCACTCTGTGTAACACATCCCCAGGTGCTCAAAGCCTGCCCACAATGCTGGGTTCAGCATTCAGGCAATAGAAGCTGTTCTGCAGTGACGTCTTTAAATTGAGCTCTTGTATACAGTACTCTGAGCTTCTTACATTAAATCTATGTTGTTTACCGCAGCTTTGGCGGTTCCGCAAGGTCCGCCATTACACCCCTTCCCTGCCAGAGATGACCCTGCGGGGGATCCACTAATGAGGTCTTGGTTAAACTGTTAATGCAGAGAGCTGGTTCACAAACCTCCTGGTGCCCTGTGGTCCCCTGTGGAGAGAGTGACGCACCAGTAAGCCCCCAGAAGCCTTTCAAGCCTGCAGAACACCTTCATCCTGGGGTGTGGAGGTGTTAATGAGAAGCCTATACTGCCCTATTAGCAGTAGAAATAGAAAATGTACACACAATGCCTCAGGTGAGCCTACAGTGACTCCTAAATCATTGTGCGCGTAATGCGATTCTCCGCATGAGTGTAGAAATGCGGGGTATCCTGGATTAAAATATGTTTTCAGCAATCATGTATTCACAGGCCCCGAAAGGGATCCTGAGCGATGAAAAGTTGAGTGATTGTCATGATCAAGTTCGTACTTCCGAATGTTATTTTTAATGTCTTTTGCCTCTGCAGATTATTACTAATTCTTGCAAATTCTAGAATTCTTTATTGATGCATACTCCAGTTTTTCTCTCCCTCTCTTCCAACGGCATGTCCCTTCCTCTTTCTGCCTCTTCCTCATTCAGAAAGCAAGTACAAAATCTGGTGGGCCATCTCCACCTTTCATCTTTCTCAGGTTAATAAATTGTGTACTGTTAAACAGGGTAATAACCACACTTGTTTTTATATATATTTGAATGGTGCAGCAGGTGCAATGGCACCGGGCCAAAAAGTTGTCAGAACTCCTCTAAACACCTAATATTGCTATATTTTACTGCTAAACGGGCAGTCAAATTGCAGTTAACTTGCAGTTGAAAAAGGCTTTATTTAGATGGTGCAGCAGGTGTAGTGACACTGGGGCCCAAAGCTCTAGGAGCCCCTCTAACCACCAACTATTGCAATATTTTACTACTAAACAGGCAGTCACAAGTGCTCTCCAACACAGCTTAAACACATTAACAAAGCCAATCGCTCTGGCAAAACACTTATAAGGTCCCACAGGCGAGACCTATTGGCTATGCCAATGCTTGTCTCTCTTTTGCTGCGGGCCAAAGTTTGATGATTAAAAATAAGCCCCAGTAGCCACAAAACAGTGCTGGTGGAATCCAACTGTAACCAGCAGCTCAATTTGAGCCCGCCAAAGCAGGTGAAATGCCACAACCTTGTGAGATTGTGGGTATTTGCAAATTCTCAGCATGAATCCTGTCGAAGATTTACTTTTCAATGGTAGCAGTAGTTAAATGCTATCGCATATCGATATACCATCCCTGTATGTAATGTAACTGAATAATGTCATTAATTAGATGTGGGTAATAAAACCACTGCATCACCTTCCTACCACAGATGCCACACACTACCACAGATGCCAAACATGTTTGGCAGGTCAGAACATACACCACATTCACAAGAAACAACCAATGTTTGGCAGCACACCTTGTAAATGCACAAAAAACATCAGAATTATCTGGTCTTAATTCTACCCAATGCACTTTAGAAATGTTATTCATGCCAAAAATTGCTGTTGAAATAAATGTACAAATAAATTGGTCAGGTTGAGCAGTCTGAGGCAGCCGAAATGTGTTTTGTCCCTCCTACTGGGACTTTATCAAGGCATAAATAATTTATAACGATGAAATTCGAGCACCCATAGAATCGACTGTTATTGAAGCCATCGTTAGCACTATGGGTGAAATAGCACAACTCATGAGATGCTAACTAGTAGGTGTAAATCAAATGATGCATATCATTGAATTAATCTTGAGGTGTGATGTGTGTCCGGGAAGTCTGAGTCAATCGGATATTGTCAGAAACCATGAAGGTCTGCGGAAGGACCATATGAGGAATCTCCTTGATGGGCAGTATGAGAGACATCAGGCATCAGTAAGACAGATTTACTCTTCTCAACGGCAGACGTACATTGCTATTCCAGGTAGGCATATGGAAGAAATTGATGGGGGTGATGAGGGTTTCTCCACAATGAAAAATAAGCAACCAAGTAGGACTTCTTGGCCATTCTGACAAATTCCACAAAAATTTGCTTCTGCCTACCACAGAAAAAAAATGGTTACAAACAAGAAGCGATTAATCCAAGCAGTTTGGGCGTTTCCCTCTAATGAAACGAGGTGTATTGAGAAATACCTGAACCTCATGAACAGAATGGTTCATGGGCAGTGTGTGAGGCTCTCCCTGAACCTCGTTTTGATAGGAAGAGCCAAAGAACATGAACCATGGAATCCTCCCGGTTCTCGGGTCCACCTATATAGTGAATTTGGGAGTTTTTCTGTATCCCTGTTTTGCTTTACGGGCGAATCAAAAACATAAGGCTCGTTTCACCTGTTTTGCTTTTCGCAAAATTGTTGTGCTCACCTCTACTAACAAGTGTAAATGTACTGTGTATTGTATTGTATTGTAATTGCATTTGTATAGCGCTTACTACTCCTGACGAGGCGTCAAAGCGCTTTTCGGCGAGTAGCACGCTACTCCGGGACCCATAGAGGATTAGTGTTGAATTAGTAGAGAGAAACATGCACGTAAATTTTAAGTGGTGGATATGTTAGTCAGTTATTTGGATTCGGAAGGATAGCAGAAGGATAGAAGAGGAAAAAAGGTTTGTATTTATATAGCGCTACCCTGATGGGGTGTTGAAGCACTTTTTTTGGCCAGTAGCACGCTACTCCGGAAACCCATAAAGGATTAGTGTTGAAAATTAGTATAGTGAAATATGAAGTAATTTGAGTGCTGGATATGTTAGTCAGTTATTTGGATTCAGAAGGGTTGGGGAGGGGTAAAAAAGGGAGAAAGGTTTGCATTTATATAGCGCTTGTAAGTCTGAGGAGGTGTTGAAACGCTTTGTTGGCGAGCAGCACGCTTCTCTGGAACCCATAAAGCATTAGTGGTGTATCAGTACAGTAGAATATGGAATTAGAGAAGCGAACATGTTAGTCTGTTATTTAGATTGAAAAGGAGAGTCGAGGGATAGACGAGTGAAGGATTTCTTTTTTAGGTCATAGCAGTAGGAGGAGGCTTTTGGATGAGTAAAAAGGGTTTTTGGAGGGGAAGAGTCAGATGGAAGAGTTTAGAAAGGTTCGTTTCTGTGTGTTATACTTACTTTCATTTACATGTACACCTTTTACATTTACATACCATCTCAAACCCAGCAAGTCCCTCTAGAAAACTGTGATAGTTGTAACTTCCTAGGAGTACTCAAATCTCTTGAGAATTTCAAAAAAGTCAAAATGTGTTCCAATCATAGTCATAAGCCTGCGGGGCCACTTTTTTCAACTTCTTTGGCTCTTGTTTCGTGAAGACCTTCACGAACAGTCGTCTAATTTGTGAATTTGCTTGCGTATAAATGCTGAAAGTTACAGCTCTCCTCTTGACTGAACTGGAGGGTTTAGAATGCATTTTGGGGAAGGCTTTACAATGAGCTACTGAAGCACCCACTGGAAGGTGACACTGGCATGTACTGCAGTGATGTCTGTTGTCTGTGGATCCTCAAAGACACAGAAACCAAAAACCTATCTTTGTTGTCTGAGATATAAGGAGCAGATCATTTTTCTGTTATTCTTTGTTGGAGAAGAGGTTTACAGATGTAAAAACATATTTTTGGTCACACAACTTAGACTTAATTTAACACATGGGGATCCGTCCTTGACCCAGGAACACAGGATAACCACTACCTATGTAAATGATTCAAATTTAGATTCGTTGTATGAACATTGATGGCTTTGATATTCTAAAAATCTGGCGTGGATAGGCCCTTGTAGCCTATAGAGGGGCACATTGGTCCTTGTTATCCTCATATAAATGTTGTTACATCTGAAGAAGCGAACTTTGTGGTCTTGAAAGTGATTGTACTAATGTGTCACTACCTACAATGTTAATGTATTTTTAAAGCATTTTATTAGATTTTAAATGTGCAATCAATATGATCAGAAGATAATCATAATTTAGAAATAATCATGCATAAGGAAAAGCCTCTGTCTTGTCCATCTGGTAAAAGTGTGATCATAATCTGACTTTGTTACAGGTGCCCTTCAATGCAATAACCCAATTGTTCAAACCACAATGGGCCTAATTACGATAGCGGTCGCACCGACCATCATCTGCTGCTGTGGTCCGACCGACGCATTAAGATGCATGCGGTCGGAGGCAGAAGTCGGAGGGGACTGACCAACTCTTTGCGATGGGCTAAAGGAGCCTGTCGGTTAGTCAGAAACTCCTCATAATGCCTTAAGGACGGCGGTTCCGCCATCGGGATTATGATGTCAGTTTCCGATAGCCAATCAAGGTCAGCCTTTCCGACATAGATTGGTTGTCAGAAACTGACTTTGGGGGCCACTATCAGGGCCCCCTTCCCCCGGCCTTCCGCATTTGGGCTTGGGGGCATCTATTGAGCCCCTTCACCATCCCTGCACCATGTGGCAGGCATCATGAGGTGCCTGTCACACGGTGCAGGGATGTTTACAAACTGCCGCTTTATACTGGGAGCTTGTGTTGCGGGCGTTTTCACGCAAGTTGCCTGACATCGTAATGAGGGTTAATGTCTTTTATAGCAAACATCACAAGATTAAAACAAGCATTTGCAATGCAATAGGTCTCGCATTTATAAGAGTTTGAGCTATTGGCATTGTAAAATTACAATGCCTTTTATTTATGTTTTGGTTTTAAAACAAATAAAAGGCATTGTCATTTACAATGTCAGTAGCATAAACTCGCATTAAAGCAGTGTGTGGAGTGCAGCAGTGTGCGGTGTGCAGCAGTGTGCAGCGTGCAGCAGTGTGCGGCGTGCAGCAGTGCGCAGCGTGCAGCAGTGTGTGGCGTGCAGCAGTGTGCGGCGTGCAGCAGTGTTTTGTGTAGCAGTGTGAGGCATGCAGCACTGTGCAGCGTGCAGCAGTGTGCTGCGTGCAGCATGCAGCAGTGAGTAATGCAGCAGTGTGCAGCAGTGTGTGGCGTGTAGCACTCATAAGCCACAACAAATTATTTTATGTGCAAAACAATATATAGTTCAAAAATGTCACCTCCATGTTGCCGTGCTTTACAACAGAGAACAATTTACAAGCAAGCATTATACGAACATCAATGCATATATAAATGAAAACAATGCAAATAAATCATAACAAATAAATATACCAGACCAGAGAACACAACGAAGGTACAATTGTGGGAGCAAAAATACTGGGGAAAATATATGTAGCTGAAAGACTAACAAATAAGCAAAACTCTTCAAGTGGGCGCGGCACTTACACATGATTTACAGAGTGCATAAACCTTGCACTAACGAACTGCTTACTCAGCAAGGCAAGAAGAAATTTGAAGGTGAGGAGGAAAAGTAGTGTAGCTGTACCAAATTAGACAGAGAAGAATAAAGAGGGGGGAAGCAGGGCTAAAGGAGGACAAAGTTCAGAAAGGAAGATAAACATGAAGAGTTTAAAAGTAGATTTTATAGGATGTACAGCCACTCTATAGAATTGAGAGATGTCATGACACCCAGATAACTACAGATTGTAATCTCAGTTTATATTACAGAAAGTCATGTATGCAAGTCATGGTCGATAACTAATTATGTTCTAGTCAATCATAAATAAAGTTCTTCATGAAATTGAGAGCTGAAGGTGGTAGGCAAAACACATTAAAGGTAGAGTAGGAAAACACCTTTCAGAAATGAGCTGTTTAAGGTCGCCTTTGAGCGTAACATGGGGGTAATGCTATATACAACAGGAATAATTTATTTGCAAAGTCTAATAACACGCCAGAGTAAAACAGGTCTGAGTACAAAATCTTTAGAAGGCCAGCGGGTCCAAGACTGAATCTGAGCTCCAGAGATCCGTGCCCTACAAAGTTTTTCTTTGTTCAAGTCAAGTAAGCTAGCTGTATGTACAATTATGCCATCAATAGAGAACATCCTGAAAATAAATCTAACGTTCACTCGAAGTTTTTTTCCCCAGTGTGAAATTGTCATGCACAGCTGCCTTCTACCGGTACAGGGTGCACATTTTGCAGGTCGGAAAACGGGCATTGCCAATTTGTCACACAAGTCTTAAGAGAACAGGGGATTGTAGTAAGGCATTTCGGTCCGGCTTTGGCATGAATGGACTGATTCCATGCAACAGTCTCATTAGGAAAGATATGCTATTAAGCACTTGGGGGCATATGTATGAAAGCAAAAATTAGTCGCAAACGCTGCGATTCGCAAAAAACAGCGTTTGCGACTGATTTTTCGCTATTTCATATGTATGACACACTTCCAAACTGAAAAATAAGAAATCGCTAAATTAGCGATTTCTTAGGCTGCGAAACAAGAAAACTGCGAATTTCCTAGCGAATACCTAATTTGCGATTCCTTAGCGTTGCGAATATCGCTAACAAGAAATCGCTAGCTAAGAAATCGCAAACACATGTATGAAAAAATCGCAAATTGCGATTTCACGAAATTCGCTAATTAAGAAATCGCTATTAACACCAATTGCTTGCAGGTGGTAAACTGGTGCAAGGTACAAAAACCAGCCCACAATGCAACAAACACACCCACAATGGCTGCTATGTACGTGATAGCCAGGAGGCTGCGTATTCGGGCCCTTGCACACAGGAGAATGAGACAGGAACGTATCTTCAGGCTGCGCATCACCCTGTTACAGAACACTGAAGAGGAGATCTATGACAAGTACAGACTGCACCCACAGACCATAATGGACCTGATTGAGGAGCTGAAACCCCACTTGGAGCACCCTACTCGCAGGACACAAACAATTCCCACACATGTGCAGGTCCTGTGCTCCCTGCACCTCCTCGCGTCAGGGAGTTTTCAACGGGTCATAGCGGAGGTTGGTGGGGTGTCACAGAGTGCACTTTCGCGCTTCTTCCATGCCTTCCTAGATGCAATTCTACTGAGGCTCCCACATCACATTTACTTCCCCACCACCCAACAGGCATTACAACAAACGATACTGGACTTCTACCAGATTGCACGTTTCCCCCACGTCATCGGCTGCATTGACGGGACCCATGTGGCCATCACACCCCCAGCAGAAACTGAATATGTCTACAGGAATCGGAAATGCTACCATTCCCTCAACATACAGATTGTGTGCAACGCTAAGTATCACATCACCGACATCGTAGCCAAATACCCCGGCAGTACACATGACTCCTTCATCTTCCGACACAGTGGAATACACAGACGTCTGAGTGCTGGAGAGTTTGGGGAGGGGTACCTGCTCGGTAAATACATTGCACACATCAATACATCCACTACATCAGTTGAGGGGGGGGACATTGACTCACCTATTGTGTTTTTTTCCATGCAGGTGACAGTGCCTATGCAGTGCGCGACTTCATCCTGACCCCATACCTGGATCCTGCAAATGCAAGTGAGAGGAGCTACAACAGGGCACACAGATCTACACGCTGTGTCATTGAGCGAACCTTCGGAATCCTGAAGAGCCGCTTCCGGTGCCTGCATAAGAGTGGAGGCGCACTGCAATACAGCCCTGAGACCTGCTGTAAAATCGTGGCAAGCTGTGCAATGCTACATAACATGGCAATGAGGAAAGGCACCACAATTGATGTGACCGATACAGACACATCGGATGACGAGCGCCCTGCTCCCCCTGCCAGACCAGCACAAGGAGTTGGGGCAGCTGCTGGACGCCAGAGACGGACTGAGATCACACAAAACTACTTTTAGGTGAGTATTGAGGAAATGAGACTACAAAGCCTGATGATGTGTCAAGTGTTTAATCACACTTAACATGAAAGAAATTGTAATTGTCCCCAGCACATGTTGTACACACAGTGCAGAGAAGGCACAAGAAATAGGGCAAACAGCCTTTAGCGGGTTAATGCACCCGTGTTGCAGTCAGTGTCCCCGCAGATGATCACCTCCGTCGGTGCCGTCCAGGGTGGTTGACCCCCATGGTGCGCCCTTGGCCTGCTACCTGTCTGCCACTGCGGCGTCTTTCACCTGGCAAGGTTGGAGTGATGCTGCTGCGACTCGATGTGTCCTCACTCTCAGCAGAGGCCATTAGTGCGCTGCCACCTGCATTGGCTGTCTGCAGCTGTTCCACAGCAGTGGTCACCTGCGCCAGCCCTCGCGCTATGTCCTGGCAGCAATGTGCCATGTCCACCTGCATGGTTACGCTTCTGCGTGTGAGTGCGCTGGTGGTGGTGCAGAGGCGGTTGACTGCCTTGGTATAATTGTGTAGCCGTGCATTGGCACGTCGTCCAGCCCTGTCATTGGCAGCTTGGGTGTCCCTCAAAGTGGCACAGAGCTCTCGTATTGCCGCTACCATGTTGCGATTGTCCTGATGTAGGCGGCCTAGCTGGCGATTCATTGACCGCATTGCCTTGCTTTGCAGGCGCTGTTCCTGCAACATGCACTGTTCCAAGCCGGAGAACACGGTGCCTTCTCCTTCTGTTGCAGTGCTGCTCCGTGGCCTTGACCTGGAAATGGCCTGTTCCCTTTGCCTTGGTGTTGGTGCGTCATGACGGGGCATGTCTGTCACACCCTGACTCCCCTCTCTCCTGTCGGTGTCATCGCCTGTTGCTGGGACTTCATCCTCAAATGGAGGCAGTGGGGGCACATGTGCGCGCTTCCTGCGCTGAATTGGCTGCTGCTCTGTCTCATCGCTGGAGTCCGCAGGGTGTGCAGGCTCCTCTCCCTCAGCGCTGTCTTCTTGTGGCATGGCGTGTGCTGTGGATGTAAAGGGGACTATATGAGTTTGTGTTACTGTCTGCATGTGGCACTCAATAAAGTTACAAATCTTTGACGGCTAACTTCTGACACATTTCTATTCAATGATCCCCAAAACACATATGTTGCATTTACTTGTGATGGTGTCATGGACACACAGTCAGACACAGTACTACGAGTACCATGATGCATTGCTGGGTGTGCTGTAAGACCTGGGCTGGATTGGCATGTTGGGAGTTAACTATGCGCATTTGGGGGAGTGTGCAAGGGATGGGGAGGAGTGCAGGGTGATTTGGCATGCATCTTACCTTGTCTGCTGGATGAGGGGTCGGAGCTGTCGATTGCAGCCACACCACCAACGCTCTCAGGCAGGAGGGTTGACTCCACGAGCTCCTCATGGGGGGTTGGCTGCTCTGCAGTGGATGGTCCTCCTCCAGTCTGAGTGGCATCCTTGAGTCTGGCTGCCACCCTCTCCTTGGACCTCTGGCGCATATCATACCACCGCTTGCGCAGCTCCTCGATGGTGCGTGTGGTGACTCCAACAGCATTCACCTTGCTCTGTATTTCCAGCCAGATTTTCCTCTTCCTGGCCTCTGGGACTTTGAGTGCCTTCTTCCCAAACAGGAGCTCATGGCTGCAGACCATCTCCTCAATGAGGACCTCCTGCTCCTTTTCTGAAAACTTGTGCTTTCTCTTTCTTTTTTCTGCATCTTTGCCCTGCTGGTTTTGTTTGGGATCCATTGCTGGTTGCTGTCTCCAGGAAAGCCTCCTCACACTCCACAAGCAGCCTCTGGGTGTGGCTCAGGTGAGCAGGTGCAGGCAATCACTACAGTTTCCTGTTTGTGATGTCATCAGCCTGCACCAGGCTTGCAGATTCCCGTTTTTGCGATTTCTTATTTAGCGAATTTCGCTATTAAGAAATCGCAATACGGGATTCTGCGAATTATTTGCGATTTTTAAGGAATCGCAAATGATTAGCGATTTATTTTATACATCCCGTTTAGCGAATCTGATTTTGCGAATCGCAAAATCTCGCAATTTGAGATTCGCTAAAGGGGAGTTTGATACATATGCCCCAGAGTCACTGTAGGTTAAGTATTTTATCTAAAATAACGCCTACAAATTAAGCCATCAATAATCCCCCAATTACAGTTCAGTACAAGAAAGCCATCTCCGGGTGAGGGGTACATCTATGGGTTTGAGTTTACTACCAAGAGAAATTTAAAAAATTAAACGCAAAACTGGGGTTCTACAGAAAACCAAAGCCTTAAGAATCATACTCTTAACAGGATGGGGGTCCGAGAGGCTTGCAAAGCAATTGCCAGTTTGAAATACAGTCCTGTATAAAAGCATATTATGCTACTAGTAACAGGCCAACTATAAAATTGATACTTTTTTCATGGTTTTATTTACCCGAGACAAAGGAATGAAAAGTCATCCAGCTGAACAAATAACAGCTTAGTGGTGGAAACATGCAAGTTTAGGATTGATAAATGCAACCCGATACCCAGACGTGGGAAATTTACCTTCAAAAAACAAAACCGGTAGCTATCTTGCTGATGCGGCCTTAGTATCGAACAAATTGGAGCTTAATTTTATCATGTTCACTTTCAAAATAACAGCAGCTCGAAAACCAGAAAGATGTTAAATCTAAGTGTTGACAAACGGTAATAATCCTGCTAAATATTTGCCACCTATTTATATATCTACTTTATGTGCTGTCAGAACGGAAGACTAAACACTAGAACAAGCCAAGCCACGAAAGTGAAAGTTAAAGTGATCGGGCGGAGGCAGAGGAGAATGCAACTTAATGACCCGTGACGGAGGAGACAGATGGTGGCTGTGTCCGCGAAAGTGATCAGGCAGTGCTTTTCAGGCTGCCAAATGGTGCGCGCGCCCGGCGCACATGCACTGTATTTGGAGGCCTGAAAAGCACTAGTTTGCACTTCCAGATCCCCCTTTTACAAAAGCTCTCGCGAGAGCTGCGCTAAAGCGCTGGCTCAGGCGAGACCTAAAAAGGAAAAAGTGGTCTCACAAAATTCCAAAAAGTATTTTTTGTTTTTAATGAGAATTGATATTTTCCTAAAAGGAACGGGTTCACCTTTTGATACAGTTTTCCCAGAGGTGTATTCAACTAGGCAGTCTTTGAGTCTTCTCATTTGACTTTTCACTTCTTTCCTCGCACATGAGGTGCATTTGTACTGAGGTAGGCAGTGTTCCTGCCTTTAAAAAAGGTGCATGGCCACTGCTCATGTCACCAACTCCCATTCTTGCTCTTCCGGCATCATTTTATTCATATGATAGTATCTCTTGCGCATGTTGCCATATGGATTACTGAGACTTTTCTGATTAGCCCTTTTTTTGGTGTCACGCATAAAACACCCCACGGTCCCTCTGGCTAGGTTGATGCTATGAGGAAGCCTATATGTTTTAGTCCCCCAACCCCTAGCTGGGCTTCCTATAACACAGTCCATCCAGGTAAATTCCTTCTTCGAGCATAATGCAAACCATGAAACATATCTGGGAGCCAGCAGAGTAAATTATAAATGTCAGATAATGACAATTACATTTTGCGGACCTATCACTCATGCACCCTCCTCCATCACACTGATAGGTGCTGTTCACCAAAACAAGACAAGAGCACTTCCGTGGTCACTCATGCAGAACACCAAAATGCTTCCCATATAAGAACACAAAATATACGACACTCTGGGCATTATTTTGAGTTTGGGTCTGATGGACCGCCAAACCCACGGTGGCAGTGCGGCTACCGCTGCACCGGCAGCCCGACCACCCTATAACAAGTTCGGTGGGCAGACCGCCATGGGACCGCTGCTACTGCCAGGAATCCGCAATCCCTGGCAGTCTTACAGAGGTCTGAGGCCCCTAATATGCTGGTGATGCCGCTGTGGCACCGCCAAGCATATTAGGAGTTTCCTCACTGCCACAGTTTTCATGGAGGTGAGCCCGCCATGAAAAGTGTGGTGGTGAGGAAACAAAGGTGGCTCTACAGGGCCCCCTGGTGCTTCTGCGCCAAGGGATGCATGCAGAGGGGCACATGGTGTGCCCCCTGTTTGCATGTACACCCAGTTCCTGCATGACATGGACTAGACAGTATAATGGTGTTCCCATTGTGGTGCCTTGCTAAGGCTCACATATGAGTTTAATAATGCACCGCTGTGGTCTAGCCGCCGCAGGACCACCTGACCTAGATTCCTGTTGGTATCCGGTGAGTGGTTGCATTATGGCTTTGGCGGTGTAACAGCGGGGAGCTGGTGTAGCGTCCTACTGCCACACCGCCAAAGTCATATTAAGGCCCTCTGCAACCACGTTATATCCCATGTTGAAGCCTGCTACCCATCCAAAAATGTGCATCAGCATCCCACAGTAGGGTATGAAGTGTTACATACATGCTACAATACAATGAATTAGATTCAGCAGTTGCTCTTGTACGGATGCTCTGGATTCTTTGAGTTGAGTTGATGTGGCTGTCAGGTTTTTCTTCAGCATTGACTTCCGAGCATCCTAGACCGATTACTGACACAATATTAAGGTAAGCAATACCGTTTGACACAAATATTGTGTCAAAAATCTCGTTTACCAATATATCGTGTCCCTATACTTATAATGATAAGTATAAAAGTATTGGATATTAAATATTGTTTAGCACTAATATTGCCCAAAAACATACAAACATTTTGGTCCTGACTACGAATCTGTCGGTTGCAAAGTCGTTGCGTTGGAGGACCACTGACTGCACAAGGGAACAGCAGCTCCCTGGCGGTGGCGCGCCACAATGTAGAATGCTCAGCAGGACTGGCGCAGTTCCGCTGAGCATATTATAAGTTCCTCCACCGCCAGCCATTTTATGGCGGGAACTACGCCATGAAAAGGCTGACGGTGGAGGAACAAAGGGGCCCTACAGGGCCCCCATGCCTCCCCGTCATGGGGATACATTCAGGTGGGCACAACATGTGCCTCCATGTCTGTACACCCCCAAAGTTGCAGCACGTCATGGATGTCACCATCCATGCCGTGCTGGCACTTTTTTGCAGTTCCGATTACGGTGCCTGTTTTCCAGGCACCGCCATGGGAAAGGCGAAGGAGCGTCCGCCCTACACGAGTTCAACTCGTAATACGGCGGGCGGTCCTTGTGTGGGTTTGACACAGCTGTGCCGGCGGAGAGCCGGCGCAACTGCGCCAAACTCGTAATCAGGCCCATAGTTGTTTCATATATATAGTTTAAAGTAGTAAACCCTAAATATTTTAGTATATAACATTAATGTAATGTAAATTACATAAATTTCACTAATACTTAACGCTATATATAAATATTTACTTATATAAACAGACACACACATATATATGTGTGTATATATGTTTTTATATATAAATATATAGTGTAACATAATTATTAAAAATACATATTTAGCATTAGATTAAATATATATATATATATATGCACATATCTGTCTAGCTATAAAAATATATTTTAAAAAAGATAAAAATATTAACAATTAAATTTCAAAATATTAAATAAATTACTGAATAAATAAAACAAAAAAATTTAAAACAAAAAAATAGAATTACAAAAATTATTATAAAAATGTTAAAATTAAAAATCTCAGAAATAGTATAAAAATCAAAAAATAAACTAATAAAAATAAATAAAAAATATATATAACTAATAAAAGGAAAAGTATTAGAGTCTGGGAATTTTAGATATACTATTACCACTCCAGTTATTGCAACAGTAGGGAAAGTGTAGGACTTCAGAAGTGTTAAATTTACTATTCCCACTCTAGTTTAAGCAACAGTAGGGAAAACGTAAGAATTTGGAGGTGAAACATTTACTGCTCCTACTGCAGTCAGCGCAACAGTAGGAAAACTGTTGGACTTAGGAGGGGTGTAGCTTTACTATTCCCACTCCTAACAGTGGAGAAAGTGTTGAATTACGGACTGGTTAGATTTACGATTTCCACTCCAGTCTATGCAAACACAGGGAAAGCGTTGGACTTTGGAGGGGTTACATTTACTATTCCCACACAAGTCGAAGCAACAGTAGGGAAAGGGTTAGATTTTGGAGGGGTACATTTATTATTTCCACTCCAGTCAGCATAACAGTATGGAAAGTGTTGGACTTTGGAGGGGTAAAATGTACTATTCTCACTCCAGTTTGTGCAACAGTAGGGAAAGAGTTGAACTTCGGAGGGGTAAGGTTTACTATTCCCATTCCTGTCTCTGCAACAGAAGGGAAAGCACTGGACTTCGAAAGGGTTATATTTAATATTCCCACCCCGTCTAAGCAACAGTAGGGAAAGTACTTAACTTCAAGCACATTACATATTTGAGTAACCCTATTACTTTAGAAAAAATATTAAACTCTCAAAAGAAACATTATTAACTAACATTAAAAATATATACCTATTTTTTAGAAAACACCAATTAAACAATTTACATAATTAATAATAAATTAAAATAAATGTACTATCTATTCAAAATAATTATTTACTATTGTAATAATTATTATTTACTATTACTATTTAAAACATAATTTTGATAAATATTTACTAGTTTACAAAATATTATTTTTGAATATTTATTTATTACTTAATTAACTTCCCACCCTATACCGCTACAAACCAAGCAGCCCACACGTAAAATAACACTAAAATAAATAAGTTTAGCACAATTTAGTTAATTGATACTCAATTAAATAATTAACAATTAATAATTAGTTGTTCATTATTTATTACTCAATTAACTTCCCACCCTATACCCTACAAACCCAGCAGCCTGCACCTAAAATATAGCTAAAATATATAAGCATTACACAATGTACATTCTTAATAATTAATTATTAGTTAACTGACTTCCGACCTTATACCCCTACAAACTTAGCATCCCGCACCTAAATATAACTAAAAATAATTAATATCAATCACATCATTAATTTAACATTAATTCATTAATACATTATAAATTACTATTAACAATTAAATAAAAATATATAAATCACGTAAAATTACAAATTATATATATATATATAGTTTTTATAACAACCACCAAAACTCCCCCTTGACAAGGAAGCAGAGCACACGCAGGACTTCAGTTCAAACTGCTTTTAATCGCCAATTGGCTTCGCATGACGCGTTTCGCTGTGATAGCTTTTTCAAATGCTGCCAAACAATTCTCGGTTCTCCTGCCCTCTCTTTAAGCTACCTGCATCATTACGATTGGTTGATGCAGTGCTGACGTCATGCCACCAGGAAGAGCCGAACCCAGGAGTCCAGGTCAGGCAGAGCAGCCACCAATGTAAGTACTTGCCCCAGTGGGCAGTGTCTGCTCCCGTATCCAAATGGCCGCCTAGTTCGTACAGGCTTCGGTGTGAAAGTGAGCGGGGTAGCGTTTGTCTTGGGCCCTTCACCCCACCGCTTTGAATCCCGATGTTCTCCTGTGCGCACCGCCTCAGTAAGCAATGAGTCCCCTGCGAAGTCGCGGTCCGTCATTGACAGCCAGGTACTGTTCAGGTAAGCGGTGATCCGGCGTTTACCACAAAGTCTGTAGTTTCACCAAAGTTTAGCCACATAAAACGCCGGACACTTGGGGGTTGGTACTCACAAGGTGCTCGTGGCTCGCACCATCAACATCCACCAAAACTCCCCCTTGACAAGGAAGCAGAGCACACGCAGGACTTCAGTTCAAACTGCTTTTAATCGCCAATTGGCTTCGCATGACGCGTTTCGCTGTGATAGCTTTTTCAAATGCTGCCAAACAATTCTCGGTTCTCCCGCCCTCTCTTTAAGCTACCTGCATCATTACGATTGGTTGATGCAGTGCTGACGTCATGCCACCAGGAAGAGCCGAACCCAGGAGTCCAGGTCAGGCAGAGCAGCCACCAATGTAAGTACTTGCCCCAGTGGGCAGTGTCTGCTCCCGTATCCCAATGGCCGCTTAGTTCGTACAGGCTTCGGTGTGAAAGTGAGCGTTTTTATAACAATTATACAAAAAATAGTAACACATAAAATGAATATATGAACAAACACATTAAAATACTTAAAAAAGGATATTTTGACAACTATATACCTGAAAATGCTATTAAAAACAACACTTCTAACAACTATATCACTTACCTAAAAAACAATACTCTTGCACCTCAATATTTTAGTATTGCAATATTTTTCTTCCGGTAATTCTGTCTCTCGATATTAAGAATTCGATATTTTGTCCAAACACCTCCTGGAGATTGTGCTTCCTTTCATTTCCATTTTCACTGTATTTCAACAGGTCTTTTATGTCCCTGAGATCTGCCATGTTTACCAGGTCCACCAGAAAGAAGTGGCCTCACTTCCAAATTCCTAGCCTTTTCTCAAGGGTTGGCTGCTTAGAATTGGATATGACTGGCTGTGATGTGAAACCAATATATTCCCAAAATAAACCTATGTTGTCACCTCTTCAGAATATAATCAGTATCATCTCTTCTTTATAGGAGTGGGAAATGTGCACCAGCTAGTAGGGCTTGGGCAAAGTCAGACACAGTCTCAGTCTACAACCTGGACATTCCCAATTCTCATTAATTTGGCTGATAGCTTGAAGAATAAGAAAACAAATCTAAATTGTGAGCATCAAGAAGAAACCTCAGCTCATTTGTACTCCTTCATTGACAGGTTTCTTGTTCCAGTCCCTGTGTAGTAACACCTTCCGGACAGCCTTGTTAGAAGTTAGTGTGGGGGCTGAGTCAAAACTTGCAGGTGGGTCCCCACATAGGGTGACCATCAGTTTCTAAGTTAAAAAGATGTTCTCCAGGGTAAGAGAGAACACGTCAAATACAGCATCTGGCACCATCTGGTAGTATTGTATGTGGTAGCTCCCTCATTATTGATGAAACATTTTGCAGTATGAGAATGGGGCCTGGCCTGGGGCCAACGGAATAATTACCCCTTCTTATGGTTCTGCCCACAGCCCCTCATGAAACCACTGAACGTGAGACTTATGACACAATCACAAACTGGCAAGAAAGCAAAAGGGGAGATATTGCGGGCTTCATCACAGGAGCTCTGGGGTAGAGTAGAGAGTGTTGAGTGACTGGAACACTGGATTGGAAACTCTCTGAACAATGACTGTTTTCAATGCTTTGACTTTTCACAAGATATAACTATACCTGTTCATGACTATATGCATGCTATGCATGGAATCCTTTTCAAAGCCTAATCCCACACCACAACTTCTCTTTGTCCCCCACACCCTTCAATCTTTTTAGGGTTTCCAGGCACTTCAAAGTTGTTCAAAGTGCCATTTTGGATTTTCATAAAATTCAGAAGGTAGATACATCATTATGTACTTAAATTAAATACCAGGTAGAGAATAAATTGTCTCACACACAACGTTTTGAAAAGGACCTGGGCCGAGGCAGACATTAACTAGTGTCGCTCACATTCAGTGTCACTGCATCCACTTTAATGCAGATCTTGGGCTATGGAAAGCGAAAGCCTGTGCGTGCAGAGTGACAGGGCAGGGGGTCTGCAAGAAGTTCTTGTCAACTCAGGATACTTTGCTGGCCCGCAGGATGATCATAGCCAATATGTTTACATAACTTGCGTCCGAATTTGCTACAGTCCTTTCATAGTCATCTTGAAGTGTCTCAACATACATGAACAATTCTTAAAGGTTTGATTGTAGTGGTGGGCAGTTGTCGCTGTCTACTGACTGCCCCTATTTCAGTTTTCCTCTCCTCCGTCCCACCATCTGTGTCTCAGCTACTTAGAGATTGTACCAGACACACCAGAGACTGATGATGACCACGGCATAGATGGCAACAAAGGACAGATAGAGGCGGTACAACAAGGAGTCCAGGATATTGCCAATGCGGACCCACTCGCTTTCCTCCTCGCGTTCCTGCTGACGCCGTTCCAGGAACCCGCGGATGCTCAGCAGGTCCTGGGAGATCTGTTCCAGTTGTTGGCGGGTGTGCACACAGTCTGGATGCGGAGGAGGCGGTGCCTGGGGGACCTTCAGCTTCTCTTCACTATCTATAAGACACAAGTAGTATGGTCAACAGAGAATCAACAGAAGCAGCAATGTCACAATGCATAACATTTTTAAAACCTAGTCAATAAGCAGATTGTTGTAAAGAAGTACAGGGGTCCATTAGTTCATGTAAGATACTTCTTTAATGGTAGCTTGGTTCCATCACAGGTGGTCAGGATAACAGGAGGAAGTTAGATAGTACAAGGATAGCCCCACCAGGAGCAAGCTCCTTTCAGCTCAGCCAGAGTACACCAACTGACAATCTCCCCTAGAGAGGCACCCAGGCATTCCATGATGTCATGCAACATTCCATCAGAGCACAGTGAAGAAAAGCTAACAAGTAATTTACCACACATCCTCTCTCCTTAGGGAACAAAAGAAGTAAAGTAAGATACCCAATAAACCTTTGGCAAGAAGGTGCAGCAATAAGGTGCACCTATCCTCAGGTGTAATGCATGAGGTATCACAAAAACGACTGGCATGAACAGACAAATGTTAAAGATGACAAACAACATCACTACACGCCCCATCCCCCTCCCTTAGGGAAAACAATGCATGGCACAGATGAAAAACACAATGCAACAAGAAAGGCGAACACCCACCCAACCTCCCCAAAAGCGGGTACACCCAGGGAAAACACCCTGTTAACCAGGTGGATGTAAATACAGGCCCTTGGAAGAAAACAACATCTCCAAAAACAACAACAAGGATTAGAATCACTCTAGTTAGCCCAAAGAGAGCAACCACAACCGGAAAGACACTAGAGAGAAAACATGTTGGAAAGACACAAAAATTCCCCTGATTAGGCTAGAAGACATGCTGACGCTTAAAATCCACTAGGAGTAACAAAGAGATCTAAACACAAAACTGCACATTCAAAGTCCTCCAAACATGAAACCCTTGGCCACGAGTTCCATGGAGGCGGACTTCGACTGGAACACAGTGTCAACTAGAAAAGAAGACCCATTGATAGCGCTGGAAAATAGTCAAGCACGCCAAAAAACACAGGGTACTAACCCTTGAAAAAAAACAACCTCCCCTAAATAGGGTACACCATAGGGTACACACACCCAAGAAAACAACAAACTAAAATAGAGGCATAGATTACCCCCACGACCTCCCCAAAGAATAGCTACACAATGAGTTAAACACTATAAATCAAACACTACAGGACACCCAATATCCCCTAGGTAGGGTACGCCACAGGGAAGTCACCCTGGGAACAGACATGAGGCATTGACTACCAACAAACACAACCTGAACCACACCCCTAAGTAGTTTACACCTAGAAGGGTACACAAGGTACTAACCCTGAAACACCGAAAACTAGATTAGAGGCAAAAATTACCCCCACAACCTCCCCAAATAAATGGGTACACTCTATGTAAATAGACCAAGAAATTACTGACAACAACTACCACCACAACCACCCCAAAGGGACAGATACATTGCATGTGAACAGACACAGGGCAAAGACTACCCACAAATGACAGAACCTCCCCACACAAGGGTACACCCCTGTACACCACAAGTGTACACAACAAGAAAGACACACAACTTCCCCTTGGTAGGGTACAGCAGAAAATACATAGAAGAAGGTTAAGTAACAACAAGAGACCTCCCCATAACAGGGTAGAGTAAAAGATAACCATCATCCTAAAAAACTTTAACCTCCACTCACAACAGTGTTAAGACATGAATTGATGCATTGAGTACACCATGCCTCTCACAAGCCAATACAAGCAGTGCTATATGAGAGGAGGCAAGAAGAAATACTAGCCACCGGTGATCGGACTATCACCCGAGATTCCCCATCAAAGAAGTCCCGCAGCTTCTTCAGTGAGCATTCACTGAATGGGAATGTCCAGAGTACCAAGTGCTCTCCTTGCTCCAGTTGACTGTAGGTTATTACAATTACGCCTGCACACCAATGTACCTGAATGTTCGTCAAAAGTTGCAAAACCGCCACATCCTCCGCTTACCAAACCGCACCATCCTTTTCCTGCCGCGCTGCTTAATAAACACCAGAACGAACTGCGCAACGACTTGGTGTCCGCAGAACTTTATTGACAATGCAGACCGCAGTAAAGATTAGCATGGAGAAAGAGTTCCCAAGTCCAAGATGGCGGCACGCATTTTGACGCCGCGCCGGGTGGCTCACGGCACGCATGCACTGGAGAGCGTCCAAGAGCAGGTGAGGAGATGCGGGAATGACGGAACTCCAGGGTCTGTGACGGAGGTAAGTGCGCGCATGCTGGCGCTCGCGGCGAATATCCCAACATTCAAAATTGCGCACAGCATGGCAAACGGCTACAAAGCCAACGGTCTTACCCTAGAAATGGCACAAGTACCACAAAGCCGATTATAGAACACACGCAGCCCCACGAATATCAGTCAATTCAAAACGCTCCGCTTTACACCACACAAACCCACAGCGAAACAGGAGCAAGACGCAGACCAGGAGCAAAAAGCCGATCAGATGGCTTTGCGTTCCGCTGCTCCAAACAATCCCAGTTTGCCGATCTCTCCACGGAGGCACCCAGGCACTGCAGGTCTTGTAACTGATCCAATGGCTTGAGCTGCAAGTAGCTCTCCGTCACACCAGCCAACAGAATAACAGCCAATTTCCTCACCAGATGAATAAAGCTTGTTCACTGCAAGATGCCCAAAATGACACCAGAAGTCTCTCTCCCTTTTTAAAAACGACGCTGCTCTCACAATGAGACTTTGATGGTAATTCCCTGAATGTGCAGACTAGACACAACACTTGCAGGCAGGCTGGGGCTGAAATCAAGTCAGGCTTGTTACCAGAGAGACCATTCCCCCATGAGCTCTTACAAGAGACAGGAGGCTCCACAGAGATGTGAAAACAAACGCCCAGGCTGCAGGCTGTCCAGATGGTACAGGACACTGGTGGGGCTGACCAGGGCGTAACTTTTAAGTTTCAATTGACGGCTTGAAAGTCCATCATAGTTCCTTGTCTTTTGGTTCCTTAGTTCCTAAAAGTCCTTACTCCTTATTGCACGCATCAGTCCTTAAGATCGTCGCCAAAATGTTGTAAAGAAGTACAGGGGTCCATTAGTTCATGTAAGATACTTCTTTAATGGTAGCTTGGTTCCATCACAGGTGGTCAGGATAACAGGAGGAAGTTAGATAGTACAAGGATAGCCCCACCAGGAGCAAGCTCCCTTCAGCTCAGCCTGAGTACACCAACTGACAATCTCCCCTAGAGAGGCACCCAGGCATTCCATGATGTCATGCAACATTCCATCAGAGCACAGTGAAGAAAAGCTAACAAGTAATTTACCACACAGATACATCAAAATCCATATGGTTTCAATGGAATCAGATGGTCAATAATATTTTTTTAGATTTTCACACTTGTTTTAATAACACATTTAGAATGTGCCCTGTCTATGGAAGGCCCTTCTTTTTTACAGTTACATTTAATAATGACACTTGATTCCTAAATTGGGGAATTTTTGACTTATGGTTGAGCCTACAACAGCCCTACTCGCCTTCTAGGTGTATCCGTCTTCACAAAGATCTAGTTTTCACCAGCCTTTATTGTCATATTCTTTTGAGCATCAGATGTAGTGATATTTTCTGAAAGAAAATTGACCTGTTTCTTTTTTTGACTGTGTCAACAGTGGTCTTACAATTATACATTTCGCTACTCTGTACTTACATTGTCACATATCACTTTTGTACCAACAGAATACAACCAACATTGCACAGATGAATGTTCGCATTGCATGTTATGATCACACTCAACTCTTAACATATGCATGCGTGCTTACACCTCATGTCCAAGTGATTACACATCACATAATGAAGATGGGTGGTCACACATCATGGCACAGCTAGAACTCATATGCAGAGAAGTAACTACACCTCCTGTCACAGGTGTAGGAGAGTAGGATCTGCTTCTTATAGTTACCCCCACTTTTTGTTGATGTGACACTGTTTTCGACTTAGTCTGATTGGGATCCTGCTATCCAGGACCCCAGTCTAGCTGCTTTCTCCTCTAAATTGATTGCATGTACTCTAGGTACACTCCAGATTGGATTCTGGGGTACCCTTATAAGTCCCTAGTATATGGTATACTATTTACCCAGGGCATAGGTACCCCAGAGGCCTCTCAGGGGCTGCAGCATGTATTATGCCACCCCTCAAAATGACACCATGGTTCTGCTACAGCAGCCTTTGTAAGGTGGGGCATTCACCCCTTACTTAGATATAGGTTCACTATATCTATCCTATATCACTGCACATATAAACCTATCAGTCACCCCTATGGCAGGCCTTATCAATCCTGAAGGCAGGGTGCTGGGTTTTATGTGAGAGGGTGCACCTGCATGAGCAGAGCCCCTCTGCAGCCTCCGGAAACTATATTCCGGGGTTGTTTGTGATGCAGCCAACCATATATATTTAAGTGCATTATAACTTCGCGGTAAATGCTAACTTTAAAACGGCTGCAAGGAAACATGTTGTGTTTGGTGTCAAACACCTTGGAATCATACCTTCCCACCAGTAACTGGCGGGGGAGGTATGATTCCACCCTCCTAGCGGGAGAAATATGACAACACCGATACACCCGGTACCAGCCTTCCCGACCCTGGCATCACAAAATGGATGCTGGCAGCCACAGACTAGAGTCTGCCCTCCTGCTGCTGGAGGAAACTCCAGCAAGGGAAGGCTTGGCAATAGGTTTCCTGTCACAGGGAGGTGTGACCACCTCCCAGACAGGCTTTGCTGTATTGAGGCTGGGTGGGTGCACTGTGAGAGTGCTTTGATGTCTGCACTGGTGGCACATTTGGTGTCTCTGTGCATAGTCCAGCTCAAACCGGTTGCAGGAGCCATTTGCTCCTGCTCTGGCGTGAAACTGGACAAAGGACATGGGTGTAGCCACTCCTCTGTCCTGACCCTCCCATAGGTGGGTCCCCAGAGTTTGTCCCACCCCTTCCTTGGGTATAATGTAGGAACCCCTGACTACAGGACTTTAGATTTTACCTGGACTAAACTCTGCTACAGAAACCAAGTACTTCGACGATCTGCACAACGCTGGATGACTGAAGAATCTCCCTTGGAGTAAAGGAGTTACTCCCCTGCAAGGCAGGCACCTAAAACGCATCTGACCTGTTTGCATCTCCCGAGCTCCTGAGGACTCCAAAGATTTCTGCAACACAGGAGGTGGGTTCCCGAGGTCTCTGAGGTTGATCTGTGCTCTCAGCAATTCTGAGGACGGTGTCCCTCGTGGGGACCGTGCAACCCGAACCCCTGTGCATCTCGTACATTTGCAGCAGCATATGCTTTTTGCAACCCCTGAGGCTGTGCTTTGGGCTACTTATATTCCTAACCCTGAGCAGTATTTCCACTGAAGATTTCCGGCCTACACTTCACGAGTGTTCCGTGGGCTGGTACTTTGTGATTCAGCTCGAGGTCACTTCGTGATCCCTGGTCCGTCGACCTGTGGGTTCCTGTGAAGGTAACTTTGACCTTCCGTGGGATTTTCTGGTTGCTCCAGATGTGCCCTGACTCTCCATAGCTTGGTGAGTCCCCAGGACCTTGCTGGTCCTCACCGAAGCATCTTTCCTCTGCTCGCGTGGGTTGCAGTTGCCAAGGCTTGTTGGTGTTCAATCCAGACACTGACCCCCCCAGCACTCGACATCCTTCATGGGACAGCTCACCTCTGGACTTTGGTTGTCGTCAACTTCTCCTGGTCCCTGTGGCTGCAGAATCAAGCTTCACCTCTTCTCACCTGAAACACCCGACATCGGTGGGCATTCGTCTATCGTGCCCATGGTCACTGTGAAGTGACCCAGACTCTGTCTCCTCTGCTTTCAGGTTCTTCTCAGCTCTGATCCAGGCTTGGATCACACCGGACACTTTCCATCTTCCCGGCAACAGCACTTCACATAACGCCATTGAAATCAACGAGCGTTTCCGACACCACTTGACCCCTATGCACCCGACTCCTCTGGGATAGGTAACACGGGTAGCTCGGTACTCTCAAGGGTGCTGGCCTTAGAACCTTCTATGTTCCAAAGAGTTTGCTTGAAGTCTTCCCTGAAGTGCCCTTAATCTTTAAATTTCCAACCGCGACTTTCCAATAGAGTTGTACGGAGCTCGCGCCTGTGTTCACACACTGCACCCGTCCTCCTTGGGTCCCCTGTGTCACTACCTTGGGTGGTTCCTTGGGGTCCCAGCGATTCTACGTGCTTTAGGCACTGTGTCTAGTCAAGTCAGGGTTGTTATACCACTTTCTTAGTATATGGTTAAGTCTCCCCCTGGAGCCCACTGTGTATTGTGCTATTTACTGTCGTTCTGGTGATTTACTATTGTGTGCTTTGTTCCTTAATCTCATAAAGAGGTTAGTAGAGAGTGTTTATTAATAAATACATATATTTTATATATTCCTTGTGTGGTTCTCCTTTAATTTGGTCTTTCAGGAGGTTATATACTGGTAAAACAAGCTGCTTTACATTCCTTCGAGACTTAGCCTGAAGGCTGCTCTCCATAGCTACCACTAGGATAGCTTTCAATAAAGATTGTCTTTAACCTAATCATCAAAAAGGGTCGTTTGGACTGGTGCAAGGTGCCCACTTTAATTAGTGGACAGCATATACCAGGCCAACGTCTCACAACAGGGTGAACCTAAACCATAATTTCCAGATCTGGAATCGTGCCTCCAGTCTTTCAAAACCTAATCCAGATGTGTAGTCACACCCCTGTCAGTGGAATAGACTTCCACGAAAAGACAACTAAATTCAGGTTGCTCAGTCTCAAGTACGAATGTATTGAAGGTGTTTACTAATATTAAGAATGATATATTGACCATTGGCTCCATTTGGCATAATTGACTCCATTTTCTGTGCTTTCTCCATCTTGTGTAACAGACTCCATTTTCTGTGCTCATACGTAGCTGCAAAGTGGGGAGGGCATGTTTTTGCTCTTCACTTGTTTTTTGCTCTTCACCGATCAGGGTGAACTGAAACATGTTGTGTGGGTTGTGTGCTTGGTACCTTTCAGGGAATGTGCACAGCTCTGTCTCGGAGTCAAAATACAGGAGCCTGGCCAGCTTCTGTCTTGACCTTGACACAGACCAGTACGGCCAGCCCGGTTTTCGCAACAGAAGAAAGGGAACAAGGTTTCTAGAACCTTCGCCTCACGTTGAGTAAGGGTATTAAAAGCTGGAAGTCTTCGGGGGCGGGTAGGAGCTCGTTCACAGAGTAGACGTATTGCTGTGAAACAAACGGAACTTGGGTCCCAATCGAACTCCTTCCTGAGCTGTCGAAGGGCTCCTCCAGCTTGAGCTGGCAAGGATGTTGCATGATCGATCGGTGAAGTGTTCCTTACTTTGTGTACATAATTTTTAAGTTTCTTTGATTTGATTTGATTTGATTTAAAAACTTATAAAGCGCACGAATGCCCTAGGGCGTCTTGGCGCTATAATCGACAAGTAAGGATTCTATACAATTTTGCTAGATCACCTAATATTTAGATTGTTAGTTCTTAAATAGCCATGTTTTCAGCAACCCTCTAAATGTCATTAATGAATTGCTGTTTTTTATTGACATAGGTAGAGTATTCCAAATTTTTGCTGTTCCCAGAAAGAAGCTCCTACCCCCCCATCGAGCTTGCTTATATCTGGGTATTAATAAAAGAAGTGCTTGTGATGACCTTAAGTTCCTACCTGCAATGTATTTTTTAAGGTGTGTTCTGAGATAAAGTGATCCATTCCCATGTAATGCCTTGAATGCTAGGCATTGTTACTTAAAGATGATTCTTTTGGCCACTGGAACCCAATGAAGTTCTTTCAGTCGGCGGGAGACTGACTCAAACTTGGGAATGTCTAGAATCATTCTAGCTGCTGCGTTTTGCAACCTTTGGAGTCTAACTAGAAACTGTGTTTGAAGACCCACATACAGGACATTGGCATAATCCAGTCGCGACAACGCCAAAGTAACAATCACTGTTTTCAAGGCATCTAGCGGGATAAAAGGACGGATCTTACTAATCATTTTCAAAATACCCCAAAAGGCAGAGCCAGTTTCTTTTTTTTTTTTTTTTTTTTTTTTTTTGAAACCGTTTATTGCAGTTTGAAAAAGTTACAGGTATGGGCCTACAACCACTCGGCCGGCCGCTAGAGTGACAAAAGCATATTGCATACATACAGTAAGAGTCTCTTGGCGGTGCAGATTAGCAAAGCAGGAGAAATCAATGTTGCAGGCCGCATAGCTCCATGCCCACAATACGGTTCCCTTTTATCAAAACAAAACAACACACAGAACCACACCCGCAAGGCAACCCGCGATCCAAAGTGACAGCACGTGCTCCATAAGTGGGGGATCCCAACCAGCAGCAGAACTCTGAAGAGGGGAATGGGAGTAGATCAGGGACTGGGGAACCGCGTGCCCACGGCTGAGGGAGGGGGGCCATCTAGGGAGACGGAGCTGGCGAGGCAGCCGGTAGCAGTGGCGGCTCACAAATACCCCCGCGGTAGGCGTTCCAGGGGCCCCAGATTTTCACCCACGCCCCAGGCTTACCCCTCGCCACATACACCACCTTTTCACGAAACATACACCAATCCATATGTTCTTTCCAGGCCAACACCGCCGGGGGCCTCTGGGATCCCCACAATTGAGCAATGTCACGCTTAGCTATCATGTATCCCAGAGTCACCCACCGCGTCTGCGGGGCCGAATAGTCATTTGGTTCCCACACATTCAGCAAGCATCTCCTCGCTTCAGGCAACAGCGCGACACGCGTAACCACACGCAGGACCTCATGCACACCACGCCAGAATCGCTCCACCCTAGGGCACTCCCACAGTATATGCATGAAAGTTGCCAGGGCACCACAGCCACGCTTACACAATCCGTCACCAGCAAAGCCCATACGTAGAAGCCTTGGCCCCGTCACGTAAACCCGGTGTAGGATCTTAAGCTGGACGAAACGAAGGCGAGCCGGGATGGCCACCTCTTTCGGAGAGGCCACCGCGGAAATCCAATCCTCGTCGTCCAGCTCCAGCCCGTCGGCAACCCAGGCCTCGCGGAGACTAGTCAGCAGGCACGATCTGTCGTTGATCAGTTTTTTATATATGAGGGAGATTGTGCTGTCCGGGACATGGCCATCCAGCACTCTGTCCTCCAGGGGGGAAGACTCCGGAATGGACGCGACATCCGGGAAGACGGAGCCCAGCGCATGGCGGACTTGCAGGTACCGAAAGTACTCACTGCCCTGCAGCTGAAACTCCGTCTGCAGCGTCGCAAAAGTCTTGAATCCCCCCCTCGTCCAGAGATCTCCCATAGTGCTGATTCCGATCGTGTCCCACTTCTCGAAGCCCTTCGACGTCCACAGGGAGCCCAACCTCTCAGACGCGTACAGCGGTGACGCCCGGGTCAAACGGTCCTTCCACCCCATAGCTGCATTAGCCGCGTGCCAGACACGCACCATGACACGCGTCGGTCCCGTCAGACGGGAGTCGGGCGCGCCAGAGTAGAGCGCTCGATTGTAGTCGCCACCGGGCAGGAGCATCTTGTCCATCTCAAATGCCGGGTTCAAGGCGGGCCCGTAAAGGCCATGATTAATTGCAGCTAGTTGGGAGGCCCAGTAATACCGTTTAATGTCCGGGAGGGCAACCCCCCCATCGTACCACGGGAGCGTCAATTTGGCCAGAGCAATTCGCGGCCTCCCGTCCCAGAACAGGCGCCGCTGGAGGCCCTCCACCTCACGGAAGTAGCGTGCCGGAACCAAGTCCATAGTATTCTGGAGGGCGTAGAGGAAGCGCGGCAAGGACATCATTTTGAACAAGGCCGCTCGGCCGAGCGGCGAAAGCGGCAGACGCCGCCAGCGCACCACGTCCTCCTTCAAGCGCTGGAGGGGGGGTAGCAAATTCCGCTCATAGCGGGCCTCCGGGTCAAGAGTGATATATATACCCAGGTACCGAAACCCCTGGGAGGCAATCTGGATCGGACAGTCCCGTGGTAGGACCGGAGCCTCCCCGGAAAGCACATAAACACAGGATTTCGCCCAGTTGATGACAAGGCCTGAGTTGCGACCGAATGAGCGCAAAACATCAACCAGGACGATCAGTGATTTCCGCGGGGAGGCAAGATACAGGAGGATATCGTCAGCATAGAGGGACACGCGGTCCTCATGCTCGGGGGTCCAGCGGAGACCACGGATAGAAGGGTGCCACCGCAGCCACTCCGCCAGGGGCTCCAGGGCCAGTGCAAACAGGAGAGGTGACAGGGGGCAACCCTGTCGCGTGCCCCGCCCCAGCGCGAATGGGGCCGAGACTCGCCCATTCACCACCACCTGCGCCAACGGGCCCGAGTACAGCAATTTGACCCAGCTAATAAAACTCGGTCCAAATCCAAATTTCGCCAGCATCGCCCAGATGTATGGCCATTCAAGCGTGTCAAACGCCATGGTGGTGTCCAAGGACGCCAAGATGGCCGGCTCCCGCACAAATGGGACCCGCGCGAGCACCCCGTGCAGGCGCCGCAGATTGAGCGCCGTGTTGCGGTGTGGTATAAAGCCAGACTGGTCTTGGTGGACCAAATCGCCCACCACACCAACCAATCGGTTGGCCAACACCGTGGCGAGGATTTTGGGCTCCGCGTTCAAGAGCGAGATCGGCCTATAGGATGTGACCCGCTCACGGGGCTTCCCCTCCTTGTGGATCACCACGATTGTGGCCAGACGCTGGTCCGGCGGGAGGGAACCCTGCGAGTGGGCCGCCAGGAACATCGCGCGCAGGTGGGGCGCCAGTACATCCGGGCGTAGCTTGTATAGCTCGATGGGAATACCATTGGGGCCCATGGCCTTGCCGGATGCAACCGAGCGAATAGCCAAGGCAATTTCGTCCGAGGTGGGAGGAGCGTCCAGCGAATCCCTGTCCTCCACCGTAAGGGAGGGCAGTGCGATGTCCCGAAGCAGGGCATGGGAATCTTCCTCCGAGCAGGGGGAAACCGGGGAGTAGACCTCGCGGAAATAATCCGCAAAGCAGGAGACAATGGCTTCCGGCTCGGTGACACACGCACCATCCACACTCTCAATCAAAGGAACCACGCGACTCGCTCTCTCCCTCTTATCCAACCACGCAATCAATTTGCCAGCCTTATCACCCACATCATACAATCGCCCCTGCTGCTCTCTACTGAGGCCCCTGGCCGCCTCCGTGACGAGGGCCCGATAGGCCGCCTGCTTTAGGTGTAGCACATGCAGCTTGGCATCCGTTACCCCGCTCCCCAGGTCACCCTCCAGTTCCGCAATCTCGGCCTCTACCCGGGTCACCTCCTCCCACTCGCGCCGCCGGGCATGGGAGATAAAGGAGAGGGCCTCCCCTCTAAGAACTACCTTAAAAGCCTCCCACAGGGAGATGGCCGAAGGGACCGACCCCACATTCTCGTCGAAATATCGCTGTAAGGATTTGATCAAATCGGCACGAATGGTGGGGTCGCGCAAATACCATGCATTGATTGGAGCCACCCTGCCATCCCCCCTCGGGAAGACATCGAAGTGTAACAGCAATGGGGAGTGGTCTGAGATACCCCCGCGCCAGATGGCACACCTCCCCCACCCTCCCTGCATGGGCCGCCGGGACAAGGATGTAATCAAGCCGCGAGAGGCTACCATGGGCACCCGAGTGGAAGGTGTATTGCCGCTGTGCGGGATGCTTTAGTCGCCAGCAATCCACCAGGCCCAGCGTGTCTAAAAGGCCGGACAGCCACGCCTGTGCCCGGGGAAGGTCCCTAGGGGGATGGCGATCCATAGACCCAGAAGCTACCGCATTAAAGTCCCCTCCAACCACCAGCAGGCCACTCGGGAGGTCCAGAAGGAGGTGCCCCAGGTCCGCAAATGTGGTGGCTTGTAATCCAGGCGGGACGTACACTGATATAAAAATAAACACTCTACCCTCCATTCTTCCCACCAGGACAGTGTAGCGTCCCCTCTCATCATGGCGCACCTCATCAATCTCCAACGGGAGCGAGTTCTTGATCATAATACCCACCCCCCGCGAGCCCGAAGTGAAGCCAGAATGGGCCGCCAAACGATAGCCCCGCCGATTCAGTGCATGAAAGGAGTTACCTATAAGGTGGGTCTCCTGCAGGAAGACAACATCTGGTGAAATACGTTTCAAGTACTGCAGGACCACACCACGCTTAATCCTATCCCCCAGGCCGTTAACATTCCATGACAACACAGTAAAATCCCTACCCCCCCATCATACGTCGAAACAATCGGTCGTCCCCCACAGAGCATCTTAAAAGCAACAATACAGTAGCGGGTTTGCCTTGCGGTGCAAACAAACAACACACCCCCCCCACCCCCCCATCCCAACAGAACTCCCCCCTCCCTGCACCCCTGCATGAGCCCAGATAGCCCCCCCAAAGTGCAGTGTGCCTGTCGCCCCATAGCTGAAAACTAACTAGTCCCCCAGAGGAGGAGGGAAGCCCCCAACAGACCCCGCACGACCTCCATAGGAGGGGAACATATGCAATCAATAAATGGTGAAGGAACATCGTCCAGAGCAAGGCCTATTTATTCACCCCTCAATTCTGATCCGGCGGGCCCTCCTCGCCAGCCGCGCCCCCCCCGCCCCCCCGGCCCCGATCTCCAGGCAGAGTGTCCAACCAGTCCCCAGCCGCCTCGGGCCGGTCAAAGAAGTGCGTGCGACCATCCACCTCCACCCTCAGCTTGGCTGGAAAAAGCATTGAGTACTTAAGGTTCAGGTCCCGTAGGCGACGTTTAACACCAAGAAAACTCTGTCTCTGCTTCTGAACCGCCGGAGTAAAGTCTGGGTAGAAATGCACATCCATGTTATCAAGCTTGACCGGTCCCTGCTGCCTGGAGGTCTGGAGGATAGCGTCTCTGTCCCGAAAGTTAAAAATCCGGGCAATGAGAGGCCGCGGCGGGGCACCGGTCTTAGGTCTGCCCCCAGGGACCCGGTGAGCACGCTACACCGCAAAAAGCTTACTCAGCCCCCGGGGCTGGAGATGGGTAAGGATCAATTCTTCCACAAAAAGATCTGCCGCCTCCGCCTCTCGTCCCTCCGGCACCCCCACAATACGAACATTATTCCTCCGGGCCCGACCCTCGGAATCCTCCAGTCGCCGGTCCATCAGGGCGCTCGCCTGGCCAAGCCGGTGCACCTCCTTTTGGAGGGCCACCACGTCCGTCGTGAGGCTCGTTGCGGTGTGGGCCAGGGAATCGACCCGGTCGTTCGTTTTGGACAAGTCAGCCCTCACAAGGCTCACATCCACAAGGACCGAGTCTATTTTTTGCGCCAGGGTGTCGAAGCGCTGGTCCACCGAGGCCTTCATCTCTGCGATGGCGCCCATGACGTCCCGGAGGGTCAGGTCCACCGGCTGAGCAGATGCCTCCGTCGGGCCCGCCGGGGATGTGCGCGATGTCTCCGGAGAACCCTTCTGGAGAGTGTAGCGGTCCATACTGTTAGATTGGTGCGCCGGGCCACGGCGGGTCGTCTTCACCTTCGCCCGGTCTCCATCTTGTTTGGTGGACATGCTTGCTCTCCCACCGTCGTGCCAATCTCCTCGAACGGGCCGCTATACCAATTCACGGGTTCCGGGGGGTGGGAGGGCGACCACCGAACCGCAGGACAACCCACAGCCGGCGGGTCAGCCGGGCACCCGGACAAGACCACGCCAACCCCACCTCGCTTGAGGGCAGGGAGGGCGCAAAAGCGAAAGTGAAAGTGCGGGGTACGCGAGTCGCCCAGCCTTGCCCGCCGCTGTCGTTCACTTTGTCCCCGGATCGCCCCACTACTCCAATCCGGGGGGCCGGCGCGGAGAAGGCCGCAACCTTCAATCGGTGCTCCCACCGGTGTCCGGGGTCCGATTCGAGCCCGAAAAACGGGTGGCGCCTCAGCTCGGGTTCCCCGACACAGTCCCCTCAACAAGGACAGGATATCGCCAGGATTAATTCAGGAGGTCGCGGAGGTCCTCGGGAGCCTCGCACCTACGCGGCCATCTTGGTTGCGCGCTAGGCTCCTCCCCCCCAGAGCCAGTTTCTTGATTTGCCATTCAAACGTTAATCTTTCGTCAATTATGACACCTAAATTCCTCACTTTTGTAACTGGGACTGGACAATCATCTAAGTCGGCCGGCCACCATCTTGGAGACCAAAAGGATGTCTTGGCTCCTCATAGCAGCACCTCTGTTTTCCCCCCATTAAGTTTGAGGCAATTTCTCTGCATCCAGGTATTGATCTGTACCATGCAGGTATTAAATCGGTCAGCTGTCTCATCTAAGTTATTATACACCGAGACCACTATCTGTGTGTCATCGGCGTATGAGATCACCGAGAAACCAGCTTTCCTAATTATGGCCGCCAAAGGTGCCACGTATACATTAAAAAGAGTGGGGCTGTGGGAAGAGCCCTGTGGCACTCCACATGACAAATTGAAGGATTTAGAGACCAGTCCATCCATTTCTACAACAAACGATCTATTTGTTAAGTATGATGATAACAGTGTGGTGGCAGTGTCATGGAGCCCCAACTCTGTTAGTCTTTCAATTAGGATTCCATGATTGACTGTGTCGAAGGCCGCCGACAGATCTAACAAAATTAAGGCGGCCTTCTTTCCCTCATCCAGAGTTGTTCTAAGTTCTTCTACTGCCATTACCAATGCTGTCTCGGTTCCATGACCTTCTCTAAAGCCATATTGTGATTGATCTAATAGATCTTTCTCCATGATAAAGGTTGAGATTTGCTTATTAATTAGTTTCTCAAGGACCTTAGAATAGAAGGGAATTCTTGAAATTGGTCAATAACTACTTGGCTCAGTGGGGTCTAGATTACTCTTTTTCAGTAAAGGCCGAACTGATGCTATTTTCCATGATTCTGGGAAAGTCCCTGACAGTATTATTTCTGAGAATACTGTTGTAAGTTGTTCACTGATCATATCTGTGAGCATATGAAAAATTTTGGGGGGACAAGGATCAGATGGAGCTCCGGACTTGGTTGACATGACTATTTGTCTAACCTGGTCCTCCGAAAACGGAAGAAAGAGAAACCCAGGACTCGGTTTTGTAGTTCCTTACTTTGTGTACATAATTTTTAAGTTTCTTTGCTCTTTGCTACATGTATATATACTACATTTTATTTTGGTTTTGCACTTGAGTTATTTGATATTTGGGAGTCTGCATTAATTGATATATTTTGCCTTCCTTTCCAAACTATTGAATTAATAAACATGTGTGTGTCACTTTAAATGCACCTGAATTTGTTTTCTTGCCCCGCTTTAAGAGAGTGCTGGGTCTTGTTTTATCACCTCGTCTTTTGCGAGTGCTGCTTAATGTGTGTTGTTTAAAGGTGCAGTAGTGCATTTGCCTCCTCTTGGGAGTGCAGGGTCCAGGTGTGTCCTATTGTGTCAAATTACAAGCACTACATTTTTGGCGTCACTTGTCAGGATATTAAAAGAAAATTAAAAGGGGAAAGAAAAATGTTTTCTAGAAAATCGAAGGCAGATTCCCAGATACCAATTGAAATACCGGGATGGGAGGTAGTCCCATATGGTATGCTTGCCCAGGAGTGGGTTCATTGCGCTGGGCTGAGTGAGAATTGGAATGTGTGTTTAGCTGACGCTGAGCCAGCACAAGTGGTTGCGTGTTTGCAAAAAGTGCCTGTTGAGAAAGGAAAAGAGTGTAGCACTTTAGGGCAAAGGGGCTATACAGCGTGCTTTGGATTTGTGGCCAGTGCGGGAGGGGGAGGTTGAGCTGAATGTGACAGTGCAAGGACTGTATGCTAATTGGAGTTTGTGGCAGAAGCAAGGAAAAACTAGGATGCCTTTAGGATTTTGGACAAAGAAATTGCCAGATGCTGGAGAGCGGTGCACTCCCTTTGAAAATCAGTTGCTTGCATGTTATTGGGCCCTGGTGGATACCGAGCAATTGACCCTAGGGCACGATGTGATTTTGAGACCTGAGATTCCTATTGTCCAATGGGTGATGAGTTCCCCCAAGACTCACAGAATAGGACATGCGCAAGAGGCCAGCATAATCAAATGGAAGTGCTACATACAGGATAGGGCCCGAGTAGGTCCCAAAGGCACTGCTGTGTTGCATGAGCAGGTGGCGCAAGCCCCAATGGGAGATACAGAGGTGATGCATGATGTACCTGAGATACAGGAGTCTCCTGTGAAGTGGGGTAGGCCATTTGAAGAATTGCCCTTAGAGGACAGAAAGCATGTGTGGTTTACTGATGGTTCAGCCAGGAATGTAGGGGCTACAGTGCACTGGAAGGCGGTGTCATACAATCCTGTGACCAAAAATTGTTGACCACTACTGGAGAGGGAAAGAGTAGCCAGTTCGCAGATATATATGCTGTGTATCAAGCTTCGAAACAAGAATTGCCAGGAAAATGTCATATATACAGTGACTCGTGGTCCACTGCCAATGAGTTAGCCACTTGGCTTCCCACGTGGCATGCCCATAACTGGATGATACATTCAAAGGAAGTGTTGGGTAAGGAACTGTGGAAAGAGATCTGGACCATGTTGCCACAAAGCACAGTCACCGTGTATCATGTAGATGCTCACTGTTCCACCGACTCACTCGACCTCTGGTTTAATTCCCTCACAGATGAAAAAGCTAAGATTTCAGAGGCTGAGATGGCAACACAAGGTTCTGACCTGGTTGGGATTGCGAAATGGGCACATCAGAAGTGCGGACACTTTGGAGAAAAGATTACTAGCAGGTGGGCAGAGAATAGAGGGATACACATTCCCCTAGATCTGATTAAAACACATTCCCCTAGATCTGATTAAAACTGCGATCCCACAATGTCCTGTTTGTCAGCATACCCGACATAGACCAGTCCCACAGATAGTGAGAGGCCAGCTAGGCAGAGGAAAATTACCAGCACAGATCTGGCAGATTGATTACATTGGGCCCCTTCCAACTAGTCGAGGATCTCAATATGTGTGCACGGCTGTAGACACATACTCTGGATATTTGATAGCATTTCCATGTAAACGTGCTACTCGGTTGAAAACATTGAAAACCTTAGACTTGCTGATTTTGTATTATGGAGTTCCATTACAGATTCAAAGTGACAATGGGTCTCATTTCAAAGGCAAATTGGTGCAGGATTATTGTGCACAACACAACATTGAGTGGGTCTTTCATATTCCGTATTACCCACAGGCTGCGGGTCTGATTGAGCGCATTAATGGATTATTGAAAGATCAATTGAGAAAGTTGTCTGATGGGTCATTGGAAAATTGAAGAGATCATTTAAATGAGGCATTGCAAATACTGAACAATAGACCCTTAGCAAATGCAGAAACCCCTTTGATGCGAATGCTAACCCCAGCCGTGCAGATCAAGCCTCATGTAGCCACCAATACCATTCTCTACTGGGAGACAGCTCCTGGAGCTTTGGCTCTGTACCAGGCAACATCCTACTGAATAGTGGAGAAGCTGATTTGATAATACAACCTGGAGACAGAGTTGCTCAAATAGTGATCATGCCAGTATACGGAGGGATAGTCAAGAAAGGGACTGCCCCAGCCATTCTCACCGTGCGTGGGGAAGGAGTGTTATGCTCCTCTGACAAGAATCCGGGAGCCAAGGTGTGGGTAGGATCTCCAAATAGTCCCCTCGAACAGGCAGAGATTATTGCAACAGGAAAGGACAACGTCCTGTTAATCATGAAACCAGGGCAGGAAAAATGGGAACATGTGCCTACTGATAAATGTTACTTGCGAGAATGAATAATACTTGCTTGTTCTCTGTTCTTTTAGATCACAGCATGGCGTGTCTGTGCTCTGCAAGCGCTTGCTGGAGTGCGTTTGGTCGTGTTCGAGTGGAGCCGGGAGGGACCGGGAGCCCCTTACTCCAAAGTGGCCAGCCGACTGCGCAAATCAACAGCACTGCTGACTCAACCTGACAATGTGTGGTCCTATCTTGCACAGACAGTCTTCAACAGTTCATACTTTTGCATGACAAACATGAAAAGCACCATGGATATTATTTCCACGTGCCTCGTAGCCACACCTACCCCTGTCGATGTGCTGTTGCAGACATTCAATGTCACAAATGCAGACGGGGCAGTGGAGGAACATGATGTGAGTACTCACTTGTCACCTTATGAGTTTTGCCGATTTTGTCCAGAAACTACTGATGATACTTGAAAAAATCTAAGTGATAAGGTTCAATATCTCTGAAGGCGACATTTGTTACAATTTAAGTTGTGACCCCATTACCATTGGTAAATGTGCTCAAATAAGACTTGAAGGAACTGAGTCACAAATGACGTGGAAACAACAAACTTTATGCAAAAATCTAAATGAAAGTACATGCGAACATATGCAGAATAACATGATATGCAAAAATGTAGTATCTGCTGCCAGTCATTTCAGGCATGTTAAATTGCCTGTAGGGTTGTTATTCTCATGTGGTAATGTTGCATATACGATTACTCCAGCAAATATCACAGGTGGACCGTGTGTCTTTACTAGATTAGGCCTCATGATATTCCCATTAGATCCATCATCACATGTTCGGAATACGAGAGAAGTTGTTCAACTCAGTGAACATTGTGATTCTGAAATTTATTTACTATCTAAGTCTGAATATATTGATTTAGCTGCTTCAACAGTAGGAATTCCAGGCCTAACCATTTATAATTCTAGGGCTGTTAGTGAATTAGCATGTTTGATGGTGAAAAATATTAATCATACATCAGTTGCTTTAGCAGAATTATTATTAGATGTGCGGGGGGGCAAGAAAAGCTATATTACAGAACAGAGCCGCAATTGATTATTTACTCTTAAAACATCATCATGGATCTTCAGACTTTGAGGGAATGTGTTGCTTTAATCTTTCAGATCATTCTAAGTCAATTCAATCCCACATTGAAGCTTTACACAAGTTAGCTAAAGATGTCAAGCAGGATGTAGAAAAACGGTGGTGGGATTGGTTGTTTGGGTGGTTGCCATTTTGGTAAACTTCGCTCTGTTTTAGGCGGGATAATATTAGCAATATGTATCTTGATATAATTATGTTGTTGTACCCAGTGTGTACCTAATCTCTCATCTATGCTTCGACCTAAAGCAGTTGATCTCAGACCGATATGTTATGAAAGCCAATGGTCAAAGGGTGGAATGTACTGATATTAAGAATGATATATTGACGATTGGCTCCATTTGACATAATTGACTCCATTTTCTGTGCGGACTCCATCTTGTGTAACAGACTCCTTTTTCTGTGCTCGCACGTAGCTCCAAATTGGGGAAAGAATGTTTTCACTCTTCACTTGTTTTTTGCTCTTCACTGATCAGAGTGAACTGGAACATGTTGTGTGGGATGCGTGCTTGGTACCTTTCAGGGAATGCGCGGAATGTACCGCCCTGACTTGGAGTAAAAATACAGGAGCCTGGCCAGCTTCTGTCTTGACCTTGACACAGACGAAAGGCGGCGAGGTTTCTAGAACCTTCGCCTCACATTGAGTACAGGTATTAAAAGCTAGAAGTCTTCGGGGCGGGTAGGAGCTCGTTCACAGAGTAGACGTACTACTGTGAAACAAGCGGAACTTGGGTCCCGATCGAACTCCTTCCTGGGCTGTCGAAAGGCTCCTCCCGGTTGAGTTGGCAAGGATGTTGCATGATCAATCGGTGAGGTGTTCCTTGCTTTTTGTACATGATTTCTAAGTTTCTTTGCTACATGTATATATACTACATTGTATTCTGGTTTTGCACTTGAGTTACTTGATAGTTGGGAGTCTGCATTAACAGATATATTTTTTCTTCCTTTCCAAAATATTGAATTAATAAACATGTGTGTTTCACTTTAAATGCACCTGAATTTGTTTTCTTGCCTCACCTTAAGAGAGTGCTGGGTCTTGTTTTATCGCCTCGTCTTTTGGGAGTGCTGTTTAACGTGAGTTGTTTAAAGGTGCAGTAGTGCATTTGCCTCCTCTTGGGAAAGAAGGGTCCAGGTGTGTCCTATTATGTCAAATTACAAGCACTACAAGGCGTTACCCCAAAACACCTTCAGGAAAAATACTAACTGTACCTCTACATGCAACATTCGCTCAGGAGGTGGTTTCCTGGTCACCTCCTTATGCAGAAGCAAACGCAGAAGTAACCAACCATTCTCAGTGACAGATCCCTCCTCCGGATCCACCTGCCCAGACAAATCCGCTGCTCATGGACAGAGATACAGGCCAGCTCGAGACTCAAAGCTCACCTGTTGTAACCCCTCTCTCGCCCTCTTTCTCCTGATATGTTTGCCTGTAGGAGTAATATGTTCTTACCTAATTGCACTCGCTGTATGATATCTGATAAGCCTAGCAACTGCTGACATGATAGGCCCATTGTAACGATGGCTGTGTAGCCATGGCACCTCCTGTCCTGAGCTTTATATCCTGTTTATCTTATGGAACTATGAGGTATATGTACAAGAAAATGCCAGAGCTGCGTCAAATTTGGCAGCACCACGCCATTTCCAAAACACAGGCATGCACAGTATTTGCAACAATACAGCGCACCCCTACTGCTGGTTCTAAAATTAGATGCCTAGCGCCAAAGCAGGCACCATAGTGCAAGGGTGCCTGCAATGCAAGGAATGATTGTTCATGTGCAGGAAGGTGCCCCTTCCTGCACATAAACAATCAAGACAACTTGCTACTTCTATGTCTGCTGCACAATGCAGCACACATATAAAAAGCCAAAAACTAAGAGAAATAAAAGTATTTCTCCTCGTTTCACCATTCTAACGCCCGCACTTGCATGGCATTGGTTTTGGTGTGGCCTCAGATGTACGGATCCTTGTATATCAGGGGCAGCGTAAAAAAGCAATGGGTGTTGTGGTGGAACGCCCACAGCAACACCCATTGCACGCCCCTTTCACGCAGATACCTGCGTGAAAGGGTACCATGTTTACAAAGCGGTGTTAAGCCACAAAAAGTAGCTTAATGCCACTTTGTAAATATGGAGCAGGGCACTGAGCCACAATTACTATTAAACATGATGCAATGCTCTTGTAAATATGCCCCTAAGTTTCAACCACTTCTTCACTATTTATAGAAATGCATAACCTTACCTATGAAATCTCTCATTCTCTCTGTCACCATGTTGCTATATATCCCAACTCAATGCCTTGACACCTAGAACCAACGTGCAAATTAACATTAAAAACAACAGTGTGCACACTAAGCAAAAAAAAAACACACACCATCGTCCATTATGCAAAGATGTTTAACCACAGCTCCTCACACTGCCAGAACGCAGCTCCCAATGTACACTCCATGAGCATGGCCTATATCACTTTCAGAATAAAGCTGCTTGTGCCACAGCCGCAATACAGCCCACAGTCTGCGGATGAGTAGACATGCCCCATGTCACCAGCCACAATCAAGCCCCCAATGAAAAGATGTGCATTGCCCCCCCGCCCCCCCGGTCAGTTAGAGTCTGGACCAAGCGATGTTGAACATTGATTTATGGGGACAGGATCTGTGCCATATAACCTCTGACTCTTTAAATGATTTTCCCTTTAAACAAATTCTATGCAAATGTGTTCCTTGTGACCAGTCTGAAACTCTAGCCTGCATCTAGCCCAATGTACACAAGTATGGCAGAGCATGTTACAGACATTATTTAGTCTAAAATAAATTAAGGGGTATATTATCAAGCCTATTATCGCCGGCGATATTGGCATCGCAGTATTAGCAAGGACACGCTAGCGTGTTTCCGTGTCTTAGCACCGGTTTTCCTTACGCCTTGCACCGCATCTCTAATGAGATGCAAAGTAGGCGTTCCATAGCGAAACAACATTAAAAATATCGCTATCTGTACTTCGCTGTATTTACAAGCCCGCCCAAGACACATAGAGCGATATTAAAAGCCGCGCTAACCGCAGTTAGCGCCGGTATTTCACGTCTGTGAAAATCCGGACTTGACTATCTTTTACATGGGAGGTGGATTGTACAGCTAAATCCACATCTCCCTATTACTAAGGGTTCCTCGATCGATGCAGGTTTATCGCTGGATTCCCAGCGTTAAACCTGCATTTTGCCGCTAAAAATAGCGATATCTCGGCGATTAAATCCGGCGATAGCCGGTGTTAAACAAAATCGCGCTAAGCGCGCTCTGCGATATTTTTCGCTGATCAGTGATGATATGCACCTTAATCCCTAATGAGCATCTTAGCTCCAATTACAGATCCTGCCAAAGGAAAATGCTTAGGTCAAGCGCGTTGATCTCCTCCTAGGGTTAGGCGACGACGACTCACTAGCCTTAACCAAGTACTAGTTAACCAACCCTACCCCAGGGGACAGAATCACCCATCTCAATCTGCTCTTTGCACCTGCTTCCCTCATCAGCCCTCTGGTTTTCAGCACTTTAAGGGACAAAATCATGAACTCTAATCGGTTTAATACACGCAAAGGGAAAAGGTACTGGTTGGAGCATGTCATGGGGCATAGAGCTAGTTTAAGGACCCCATAAGGGGCCCTCCCTGCATGCTGATCCCACGCATCGCACTTCAAAGTACCAATCTGTGCTCTTTATTCAAGCTCATTTCGGATCTTATCTTTTAATGACCAACCTCCCAAGATCCTGCCTAGGGACACGTCATTAGTGCTGTTACTGTTGTTATTAGTATTTTAATGCTGTTTTATACTGTGTTTTATTAACCCCGTTGCAGTGTATTGTATATGCAGAAGTTTTTTTATTAATCATGCATTTAAAAAAATTCTCCTAATAAATGAATATGTGAGCATGCCACCTGCCACGCTGAGCCTGTTGTGCAGCGGTATGTGGTGACACTAGATGTCAGTACTCCTGCCTATATATATCCACTGCTCAAATTAATTTCATATTTCACAATACTAATTCACCACTAATCCTTTTTGAGTTCCGGAGTAGCGTGCTACTCGCCGAAAAAGAGCGTCAATGCCTGGTCTGGGGTAGTAAGCGCTATATAAATGAAATTACAATATAAGGTATAGGTGTGCTACCACCTGGGCTTCTTCTTGTGGTGGTGGTGGCTTTAGTCCTCACCTAAATTGTTCTGTTTCACTTGGACACACAGAGAAGTGGCAGCCTTCTCATTCGCTTGCGGCGGGGCCTTATAGCAGACCAGCCTGGCAATGAACTCCACCAGCAGCGTTTTCACCCAGGTGGGAATCCTGGTCCCGTGCAAGGCGCCGCGGTGTAGGACATGGGTGATGATCACAGTCTCCAGGAGGCTGAGCACCAGGAGAGCCAGGCAGACTGAGAAGTAAATACCTGGAAGAGAAGACAAGGAATACCAGTCACATTTATGGACTATCTATCTATGTATGTAAGAAATGCTGCCTGCAAGATCAGAGGGAGGCCGCCTAATAGATAATGCAAGCTTAAAAATGCCTCAAAACGCTGGGAGGGAAGGAGGATGGAGCAGTCATGGCAGGAAAAATAAGGGCGGAGCCTTGTACTTGGAATAATCTTCCCTAATCACTCATTCAAAACCAAAATTCAAAATTGGTAGGAAGTTATGGTACCCTATTGTTGAGAAAGAGACTGATACTCAAGTGTTTGTGTGTATGCGCATGTGTGTGCACCTGTGTGTTTGTGCGTGTGTGTAGGTGTGTGTGTGTGTGTGTGTGTGTGTGTGCGCGTGTCCGTGCACCTGTGTGTGTGTGTACATGTGTTTGTGCAAACCTGTGTGTGTTTAAACTTTGCTATTGCCCCTTTGGTTGCTAAATATGAACAGTGCTTAATCTTGGGTGATTTTAACATCCATATGGATTTATCTCATAATTTGGACTCGATGAAACTGTATGAATCATTAAATATGTTACATTTTACTTCCTATGTCACACATCCCACCCAGGAAAAGGGACACATATTAGACCAAGTTTTTTCAACGGAATTAATTGAAATGGCCTCACCTCTCCCCCTGGTGTGGTCAGATCATCACTTATTAACTTTTAGCATTAAGGAAACATCGGCCCAATCTTCTAAGCTTCATGCAGAACGGACTAACAGTTTTAGGTCTTTTAAATCAATGACCCCGGCAGCAGTAGGAGTTTTCCTGGAGGCACACCCTTTTTCTTTTATGGATAGTCTCACACTTGATGTATCTTCCCTAGAAAGCTGGCTTGAAACTTGTGTTAACAACATTGCCCCTCTCAAAACCCGGGTAGCAAATAGAGGCAGACCATCCACTCCCTGGTTCACGGAAGATCTCAGGAAGAGCAAGAGCCTCTGTAAATGTTTGGAAAGGAAATGGAGACAGGATTATGACCCACTGGCCAAGCAAACATATAAGACCAGACTAAAAGCTTATTACAATAAAGTTCGCCTGGGAAAAATGAATTTTCTCAACGAAAAAATTGAGAAAGCAGGAAATAAAAGTGAAGAACTCTTTAAAGTTGTAAAAGATTTTACGGCCCTTTGTGCCATAAAAAATCCCTTTACTCCGATGAAAGAATGGACTGAGAGCATTGCTCAATTTTTCTTCACCAAAATTTCCTCTTTACAGGCCACTTTCGTAGTGGCTGGTCCTGACCTTCAGGGGAATTTGGATAGGCTTTTCCTACAGTCACCTCCGTCTGCGAATTGCCTATTACAAATTCCAGCACTCTCGCTAGAAAAATCCTTACACCTTCTTCGCTCTCTTAAGTCAGGCTCTCCTGTGGATCATTGTCCGGCAAACATTCTGGCCTCGATAGCTGAGGTAATCAACCCAGCAGTCAATCGGGTGCTGAACCTTTCATTATCTAAAGGGACAGTACCGGATAGCTGGAAACATGGGAAAATTCTTCCTCTTTTAAAAAAACGCTCTGCCGATCCCTGGACAGCAGGTTATTACAGACCCATTTCACTGCTCCCTGCCCTATCCAAGACATGGCGTTCTTCATTCTAGGCAATCAGGTTTCCGTACTAATTACAGCACCGAAACAGCTCTCCTCGAGATATCGGAGTCCATAAAAGTCACCTTGGACAAAGGTGGGAGAGCAGTATTGGTATTGCTTGATTTATCTGCGGCTTTCGATACCGTACCCCATGACCTTCTTCTCGATCGTCTTTGGAGGTGCGGTATTGGTGGCAATGCCCTACAATGGTTCCGGTCCTATCTTACCAATCGCCAGCAGACAGTTTGGTCCCTCCCTTTTGAGACCCCCATTCAATCAATGAATGTGGGAGTTCCTCAGGGATCCATCTTGAGCCCCACATTGTTCAATGTGTATGTGGCTCCCCTGGCATTGTTAGTTGAACCTTTTGGTGCTAGAATCGTTTCCTATGTCGATGACACGCAACTGCTGTTCACATGTGCCAAGGGCGAAGCTTTGGATGGGAAGATGATTAACCTATGCCTATCGGCGGTATTTAATCGGTTAAATGTAAACCAACTACGCTGTAACTCTGAAAAATCAGAAATGATCTTCTTCGGCTGTTCACCGGACGATGAATGGCGTGAATGTTGGCCATCTAATATGTCTCCCCCAACTGTCCTGGCCACTACGGTCAAGAACTTGGGGGTCAAATTGGACAAAACCTTTCTATGAATGCCCAGGTTCAATCGGTGGTGGGCACTTGTTTTGGTCTTTTAAGGATGATGCTAAATTTCTTACCGTTACTCTCTATATCTCGCAGGAAGACAGTCGTGCAAGCCCTAATACTATCTCGGCTCGACTATGTGAATGTCCTATATTTAGGCCTCCCTGAGTATTTGTTTAATCGGCTTCAGGTCGCTCAGAACGCTGCTGCCCGAGCGATTTTTCTAGTTGATCGTCGTACTCACACGACCCCTCTCCTTAGAACACTTCACTGGCTTCCAGTGCGTAAGAGGGTGTCTTTCAAGGCACTGGTACTGGCCTTCAAGGCCTTTCATAACGTCGGCGCTCCTTATTTGAGGGTTAGATGCAAGCAGTATGAACCCGCACGTAATCTACGGTCCTCATCCTCCTGTCTGTTACTTACCCCAAGGTTTTATCGTGCCCGGATGGGAGGTCGTTCCTTTCAGGTACTGGCACCTGCACTCTGGAATAATCTACCTATTGAGCTGCGCCGGGATAACGATCTTTTGCGCTTTCGCCACAAGTTAAAAACGTTGCTGTTCTTATGATCGACGATATGGGTTTTGATTGCTGAGGGTTCTTGTTGCGGGTTCTCTATGTCAGCACCGGGACTCTCTTGGGAGTAGCTGTGCGCTCTATAAATACCCAGTAACATTAACATTAACATGTGTGCGTGTGTGTGTAGGTGACTGTGTGTGTGTGTGTGTTTGCATGCATGTGTGTACACTAATCACTAATTCAAAACCACCCACATGTGTATGGTTGGTAAGAACTTATGGTACCCTATTGTTGAGAAAGAGACTGATACTCAAGTGTGTGTGTGCGCATGCGTGTGGGCATGTGTGTGTGTGTGCGCACCTGTGTGTGTTTGTGCGTGTGTGGGCACGTATAAATGCACCTGTGTGTGTGCGTGTACATGTGTGTGTGCATTTGTGTGTGTACATGTGTGTGCGAACCTGTGTGAGTTTGTGTGTGTGTGTGTGTGTGGGCGCGTGTGGACATGTGTGTGTGTGTGCATTTGTGTGTGTACATGTGTGTGCAAACCTGTGTGTGTTTGTGCATGTGCGCGTGTGTGGGTGTCTGTGTGTGTGTAGGTGTGTGTGTCTGTGCTTGCATGTGTGTACTTCAATCATTAATTCAAAACTACCCACACGTGTATTGTTGGTAAGAACTTATTGCCCTATTGTTGAGAAAGAGACTGATACTCCAGTGTGTGTGTGTGTGTGTGCACGCGCGAATGTGTGTGTGCACATGTGGGCATGTGTGCGTGTGCGCACCTGTGAATGTTTGTGCGCGTGTGTAGGTGTGTGTGCGCGTTTGTGTGCATGTGTACGCACACTGGTGTGTGTGCGCGTGTGTGTACATGTGTGTGCGCGCACCTGTGTGTGGTTGTGCATGTGTGCGTGTGTAGGTGTCTGTGTGTGTAGGTGTGTGTGCATGCATGTGTGTACATGTGTGTGTGTGTGTGTGTGTGTGTGTGTGCGTGTGTATGTGTTTGTGTGCGTTAATTAGCTGTTGTCCAGGGGCCAGTGAAGGACCCAAATGGTGCCTATGGTTTTTAAGCGGATAGATTCACTAGTGAGCCAGAGCTACCACTGAGATCCAAAGAGCCTCCTTCTGTAGAGGGCTGTATCTTGTAATGTCACTCAGTGTCTATATTTTCTGGTAGTGCTAGCACAGGGCTTGGGCCCCCTAGAGTCTTAACTGAGACATTTAGATCACAACAGGCAGTGTTTCCCTGGCTAATGCTTTTGGGTCAACAAGATGAAACGTAAGTTGAGAACTAGAGCTTGGCTCTAATAGGTGTATGAATACCCCCCTCATTCCCCTGGGTGCTATGACTTCTGGCAAGGCAAAGGTGTCAAGGAATGAGGAAAGGCGCTCTTCGAGGTGTTGATTGCTGTATCCTGGAACTTGCCTAGCCTAGAATAGCCTCGCTCTAGGGTGCCTTGATAGTTACTTCACTTTAGATAAGTTAATTTATTTATAAAGTGCAACATACATCCTTGGGTCTCCTGCCACTAAACAATTAAGGTAGACATAAAGCCTCACTGTGAATTTGGCAGATGAGTTAATCCATCACAAATGTGGCGGATATCCCACCCCCCTTATTACATGTGCCATTAAATATAGTAAAGTTGTATTAAGGCGGACGGAATATCTTCTACATTTGTGATGGAGTAACCTATCTGCAAAACTCTAAGGGCCACATGCATCATTGTAAATTGCGGTCGCAAAGGGGCAGACCGCAATTTCTGCATTTGGGATGCATCATCCCAAATGCAAAAATGGCTTTTTCAGTAATCACTAAAATTGCGATTACTTAAATTGCGATTGCATTTAGGGAATCGCAAATTGCGATTAGCTAAATGCAATGCAACAACAAAAATAAATTGCAATTTTGCAATTAAGAAACACAAATTACCATCGAGTCAAAGTTGATGGTAATTTGTGAGAACTTTGAAAAATGCAAAAAAGTGCATTTTTCAAAGTTATGTGTGTGCAACATGTGTTGAAATTGCAATTTCAGGGGTGCATCAGGGTGTCCTTTTGGCACCCTTGCATCCTTAAAATTGCATGCGCAATTTGTGAGTACCTATTTGGTAAACGCAAATTGCACATGCAATTTCCATTGATTCCTATGGGCCTGTAGGCCCATAGAAATGAATAGGAAGCAATTCCTTATTTGCGAATCGCAAATAAGGAATGTGTAGGAATCGCAAATTGTTTTCCGATTCCTACATTCATAAGCATTTGTGATTCCTAAATTGTGATTTCTTAAAAATCGCAATTTAGGAATCGCAAATTCACAGTTTGATGCATGTGGGCCTAAATCAGGTGCATAGTGTACTCATGCGGGGAACTAACGAGAAAAAAGTGAGGTCAGTTTCTTTCTGAAGAATGGTTGAGCAGGAATAATCTTTAGTTCAAAAGGCAAGGTATTTCATAACAGGGGCGCAAGCCATTTTCTAAAGCGAGGCACGTTTAATGAACCAGACTCAAGAGTAAGAGAGTGTCTGCTTATCTTATCACTCAGAAAAGAAGGGACTTTTCTGACTAAACATGTATGTACTAAACAAAGGATGCTAAAGTAGATTATTTTGGGGATCGGCAGCTCGTGTCACACAGTAAGACTAGGTTTAGATTTAGAAATCCAGGACTTAAACATAACTACCCTTGTGGCTTGGTTTTTCACCCACTTAAGTCTTTGCTTCGAATATTTAACTGAGCCAAGATAAAGTGCCTTGAAGGAGTCCAAACTGAACATGTTATGGTGGCTACAGCTGGTCATCTGCCCTCCGGCCAGAGTAGGGGGAGAATTGGTCTACGTTTGTGCCTGTAGTAAGTAGATGAAGAGACAACTACAGAGACGTGGATGTCCATTTAAGCTTAGAGTCTAAAGGGGTCTCCAAACCTTTTAAAAGAGGTGCCTTAGCTGAGGAACGTGACCTGGTGTAGTAAGCAAGCGTGAAGGTGAACAAACAGAAGTGTCACTGCCCACCATTAGTACTTCTTAATATTCCATCTAATTTTTCATATTTCATATTTTCATGTTTCAAAGGAAATCTTTTTAGAATATCATGATTTGCATTTGGTTTCTTGAAGGCAGAAAATTGGTTAAGTGTCCTCTGAGTAAAATTTGCACCAAAAATTCCAATTAAATGTGCAAGATGTAAAATGCAAATATTAAATGAATAAGGAGAGACTACAGATTATTGTGAGATTATTGTATTTATAATTCATGGTGGGGACGTAAAATAGAAGAGTCTGACTTTCTGATCTATCTCCCAGAAAAGAAGATAGCCTTATCAATGTTGTCCGCTTGATCCCACAAAAGGCCTCTGATAGGTCCAGTAAAATCCATTACAGAGACACAGTGCTTTTGTTGGGGCAGAGTTAGATAGGTGCTCTAGAAGAGCCTGGACTGGCATTTGAACAAGTCCAGGTATGGTGCAATATGCAGATCCCTGCCCATTCTAGTCTAGCATTTCAGGGGTTTTGGATTGCTGGGGAAAGTAGTAAATACTTCATTGCTAGGTATGGGCATCCGTGGCAAATGGTGCCCATACCTGTCATAAAGCTGGATATTCTTGGCATAATAAAAGCATTGTTGGCATTATAGGGCTGATTGTTGAGATTAAGTGGGCCCTGGCATAACTGTGGTCCTTTAGGACTTATCATGGGCATCCTGAGCATGATAGGTCCTACCCATGGCATATTGCTGACCATCTCTTTAACCTTGGTGGCAATTTGGCATCATAGAGAACATTTTGTAAAATGTTAATCTGTGTGAAATTGCAAGGCCAGGATTATTCAATTGGCTTTAGAATAGCTTTTGGCCAATTTTTCAGGATATCAGTCATGCAACAAACACAAAGTTGTCACAATTTTTCAAAGTGTTCTTGAGGACAGTCGGGAGAGAATGAAAGCATTAGAATATTTCTTGAGCGCCCCTTCAGAATATATGTCATTTTATACAATTTATTTTAACATTGTGATGTAAAATCTGGCAGGACAAACTTCCCTTGAAGGAAGTTGGGCGTCCTTGTTTTGCTTGCTTACTTGCTGCAATTTTGATTGGGTGTTTAGACCCAACTACTTTTTTTTTTTTTAATATCTTTTTATTTAAATTTAAACTATAGTCATATACACTGTACCGTTCGTTGTTCTCTACAATTGTCAAACACGTTACACAAAAATCAGGGTATTACGGGTCACAATTACAAATCTGGCATAGCTCCATATCTACGTCTTCGCATTTCTAGTTCCACCATTGGGAATACACATATGACCCAACTACTTTTAAAGTTCACAAGCCATCACTAGTGCAGTGTAAGAGCTCCTTTGATATCTCAGCAGTGGGATAGCTGTACCTGGTCAGACTGGATGTGTGTTATGAGAGCTCTGCGTATGCCTCAATACAGGAATACCAGTGGTGAAAGTCAAACTAGCAGAGCACTGAAAGTATGCCATGGATGTCTTAGATAGCGGTGCATGGTGCAGGTCAGTGCAGATGTGCATTGTGTGAGTCCTGTTTGTTCCAAAGTTGCCTGCAGGGTCTGGTGCTTGCACAATACCTGTGCCTGTTCCGTGCAATAAGGGGCTGATACATAAATCTGAACAAGGGCTTATTTGGGTAAAGTGTTATATAGTGCAAACTCGATCCGAAGATAGCAGGTATCAGAGCACCTTACATAAGCACCAGTTTTGTAACAGATGGACACATTCCTTTTTGTTAGGCATGGGGAGATTAAGTGTTTTTCTCAGAATCACAGGATGTTGAGCGTCCTTGCCGAGACTCGAACCCGGTTCCCCAGCTTCGAGGTCGACAGCTCTAGCCGTAAGGCTACATCCTCTCCCCATCCCGGGCTGCCAGGTGGATCCTGAAAGGCTTGAACTGGGGCAAGAAGCCATCTTGATGACCCCTAATGCTGTATAGTGATCTTGCACACATTCTTATCCTCATCTGGGCAGCAGGCAATCCTGGTCACCTTACCAATGAGAGGCGTTCCATTGGTGGTGCTTGGCAGCAGGTCATTCATGATGAGCAGAAAGACGGTGTAGCCCAGAAGGAGGGTCATCTTGAAGGAGGCACGGTCCACGCTGTGAGGCGGCAGGTAGAAGCTCATGATGTCTATCACCATCAGGAAGGCGCTGGGGATCAGCAGGTTCACCACGTACAGAAGTGGTCTTCGCTTCACGATTACCTGAGGAGTTCATAGGGCGTTAACAAAGGGCGTACAGGGGTTCAAAGGGGGGCGCATAGTGGAATAAGCCATCACAATGTAACACAAGCTGGCGAACATGAGGATCGGCGTCATGAAGTGAAACACAGGAGGGGGTTGAGCTTCAGTGCCCTAAAACATGCTAGTTTATGGGGCATCAAGTATAGGGTGTTGTATGACATTACAACAAATGCCTTTACCACACATGCCTTTACCACACAAGTCTTTACCACGCATATGACTTTATTATGTATGCCTTTACAACGAAGTACATCTTATCTGTTCCACTTAAATAAATGTGGTCAGAACTATCTATATTTGCTTTCAAATACACAGTTGTAATGTGTGCATTTAAGTACTTTGGCGTTAATATATATCACACAGATGCACACATTTCTGAGGGCAATCTATTAAAAGCAATATCAACTTAAAGTCTGCTTGGCCACCTGAAAACTTCTCCAGCTCTCCATGGTGGGCAGCACTGTGACATCTAAAGCGGTAATGCTATAACACTGCTTTGCTAGCTTGACAGTGATTCCATTTGTAAGCATGTTCTGTGCACACTAAGGACATTGCTTGAAGATTTGAAATGGAAAGGAGGCAGGAAGAGGGTTGCTCTGCTCAAACTCATGCTTGCTGATGGCCATGGTTGTATATTAGAGTAAACTTGGAATGCTACTTCTTGGCAGCACAGCTGTATTTACAGGTATGTTGTCTGGGCCAAGTACTGGATAGGACCCTAATGCCACAAAACAGTGCAGCCGCTTTATGAGACAAGAATACTGACAAACAACTCTTTCCCAGCTTGCTTTTTGGCACCAGAGGGCTTCGATCTCTGGAAGCCAAGCACTGAACACCGCACGGCTACACTATGGGTAATAGCGGTTCGACTTTGGAAATCCTGGTGGTTGGGAATCTATTTAGTTATGGCTTTCTGCCCTCACTTGACTAGGTTAGGCAAAATTATGACCCCCCATTAGACAGTTCTTAATGAATTCCCATCTTCCTAACATAGAGCGACACATGTGGGGTTATAGAGGCCCAGAGCTCCTCACCTAGCAGGAACTGCAATAAATCCTTACCTTTATTGGAGAGAGTAAAGCCTTAACTCAATTGTTCGGGGATCTTCAGAGTATGAATCACACAGCATTAGAAGACCTCAGGCTGCAATAGAATGTGGACGTGGGCATAGCCTTAAAGGGACAAATTGAGACACCGCTAGGGACCAGGGCTAGCTTTAGCGCTGGTGGCACCATGTGCGACAATCTTTTTTGGTGCCCCCCCTCACTTGACCTCCTCCTCGGAGTACCTCACTACCACCTGGCAAACGTGCCCTTCATCTCTCCATAGCCCCCCTCTCAAATACATTTAATTTGTTTTAAAGGCTAGTAAAGGCTGACTTTACTAATCAACTCAACTATTCTCATAAAATACATACAGGTCTGGTCTTTGCAGCAGGCATTTTAACCCTCTACGTTAGTTTATGGCATGTCAAAACTGCCCCTCGACAAAACTCCAATCCCTCTCTCTGGCAGAAACATTAATCACAAGAGTTATCATGACATTTTTGTTGCTCTCTGAAAGCTGGATGCACAAGGAACTGCAGCAAGTGCTTTTAAATCATACTTTATTGCTAAATAGAGCTCCCCCCTGAGGTCAGTGCCCCCCCTCCAGGTCAGAGCCCAGTGCGGCCGCACCGCCCTAAAGCTGGCCCTCCTAGAGACCATCTAGCTTGATCAATGCACAAGGTCTCCTTCAAACTCTTTAATGACCTTCACCAAATCTACCCAATGCCCGAACGTTTAAGCAGAATATATGAAATTGCCAGTTCCATGTATCCCAAATGTGGTGCCGTGCCCTTGCTATACATGTAAGTAGCAAAGTGATGAGTAATCTCATTGTTAGATGATTTATATTTTAAATTGCATGCTTCATTTTTTCAGTGAAAACACATATATCATATATGTGTGTGTGTGTGCGCGCGTGGGTGTGTATATAAAACCTACTGGCAGTCGCCAGTAGGTATAGTTAGGACCTAATCTCCATAGGAAAAGCATTTTTTGACTTTACTTTAACTTTGGCTCCTTTTGACGAAACTTCAAGAAATTTTCCCCCAAAAATATGTGACTGCAAAGCAGGGGCTGACAAAAAGGGGGGGTCAAAAAAAGTGTGTTTCCCGTGTTAATTCCCATTGAGATTTTAGACATGACTACAGCCCGAACCACTGGATGGAATTACACCAAATATGGCAGAAAGGTAGCTCTTGATCCAGAAAGCACACTTTTTGTTATTTGGTGTACATCCGTTTAGTAGTTTTTGAGATATTAAAGGAAATCCAATTTTGTATATTTAGGGTTGGCGAATAATGACGATCTCGTGCAGAGATCTGATTGGCTGCAACACTTCAACCAGGAAGTGTTGGCAGCCATTTTGGGACTCGGCTTGAGCCGAGTCCCAGAAAAAAGGAAAAACATTTAAAAAGGGGGCACGTGAGGAACACTCTGACCCACTAGCTTTGGTGCTGAGGTCCCCCAGGGACCCCACTAAGGCAAAAAAACATTAAAAAAAGAAAATTGCTGTGAAATCGCGATATTCACTGATTTTTTTTAAAAAACAAGCCTGGTCTCCCGAACTTGTTTGATATTCCCCCTGGGTGTGACAGGTCCTTGGGGCTTAATGAAATGTGGAAAATGAAGGAGGGGGCACACAGAGTCCCCCTCCTACGGCTCTTTTTAGCCCCAGGGACCACCACCTCCATGGGGCTTTATTTAAATATGGGAGGGGGCTGCGAAGACCCCCCTCCATTGGGTTCAAAGGTTACAGGGACATTATAGCTAGGAAATCGAATTTTCTTTAAACCTTAGAAATTCACTAAAAAAAACAAAGGTTACAAGGACGTTATAGTTAGGCTCAAATTTCCCTCATACAAAACCAGTGATCTTCAGCAGTTATAGTTACATGAGCTAACTATAACTTACACCCCTGCAAAGCACTGCTTATAACCTCACATATTATATAACTCATTACATGGTTAGTAACATCACTGATTGACCTCTCAAATGATATCACTGATGACATTATCCACAGAACCACTCACACACCCACTCACCCCTATACAACCTCTCATACACCCACTCACAACCAAACAACCACTCACATACCCATTCACAGACACATACAAGTACTCAGGCAACCACTCACTCATCTATAGAGCAACTCACCCGTACAGCTACTCATACAAACAGTCACTCGCCCATAAAGCCACTCACACAGCCACACATTCACCCATACAGCTACTCTCACACCCACTTATTCACATATACATCCATTCACAGAGAACGAAGTTTAAGGGCCTCTGCATCGCACACAAGGCCATCTATGGCCAAGCCCCTAGCTACATTAAAGACCACCTAGCCAGATATACTCCTAGCAGGGTGCTCCGATCCTCTGATGCCAGCCTACTGGCCTGTCCCCGATTCAACTTCTCCACGAAAGGAGGAAGAGCTTTCTCTACATCCATTCCCCACATTTGGAACAACTTGCCGGAAACTGTACGCAAGGAACACGCCCTTCTCCCGTTTAGGAAAAAATTGAAAACCGTACTTTTTTCGAAGGCTTGGGATGTAATTTAACCATCTACACTCCCCCACATGCAAGGGTTGAGATCTCTCTGACAGCGCTTAGAGACCTGTAGGTGATAACGTGCTTTACAAATGGAAATTAACATAACATAACATTCACACACCCACTCACTCTCCCATACAGCCTCTCAACACAGCCACTCACACACCCACACAACCACTTACATACTCATTCACACATCCATGCAAGCACTCACACATCCGCTCACTCACCCATACAGCCATTCACACAGACACTCACTCTCCAATACAGCCACTCACACACAAACTCACTGAACCAAACACCCACTCAAACACCCACTCACTCACCCATACAGCACTTACACACCCAGTCACTCACTCACACAGTCAATCAGACACTCACTCACTCACTCACTCATTCACTCACTCACACAGTCACTCACACAGTCAGTCACTCACCCACCCATACAGCCACTCGCTCACACACACAGCTACTCACACACCCATACAGCCACTCAGACACCCATTCACACACCCATACAGCGACTCAGACACCCACTCACACACATAAACACACAGTCACACAGCCACTCATATAATATACGCTAGAAGTAGTCACTCATTAGTAGTACACCAAGTATACTAATTTAACTTTTGTAGCAGCTTAGTATGTAATGAGTGATATAATATGTGAGGTCACAAGCAGTGCATTGGGGGGGTAAGTTATAGATAGCTTAGGTAACTATAACTGCTGAACTGCGCTCCCATCGCTAAAAATTTTAATTGGCAGCCGTAATAACTGTGCCTGTACATCCCCTCGCCTGCCGCTGGATTAAAAACGAAAACACTGTGAGTGTCCCACATATGGTGAAGCACTCTATCTTTGTATAAGCCACAACCTGAATAGGTCAACAGAGTCCGTAAGCAGCGGTTTAGCAGCCCAAATTGAATCCAAAACACAGTATTCCACCTGGGGCCAGCCGAACTCGCAGCGGGTGCAACCGGGAAGCTGTGGTGGAAACCGCTTATGAAACAGCAAAAACAAGGAGTTCATGATACTCCCAAGGTCCGGTGCACTCATGGGGTATGTGTCGGCTATAAAACATCTGCAGACGCATATACTTCAAGGTCTAGAAAATCCGCTCACTCACCCATACAGCCATTCACACAGACACTCACTCTCCAATACAGCCACTCACACACAAACTCACTTAGCCAAACACCCACTCAACCACCCACTCACTCACCCATACAGCACTTACACACCCAGTCACTCACTCATACAACCACTCACTCACCCATACAGCTACTCATACACCCATACAGCCACTCAGACACCCATTCACACACCCATACAGTGACTCAGACACCCACTCACACATGTATACACACAGTCACACAGCCACTCACATAATATATGTTAGAAGTAGATTCACTGATTAGTAGTACACCAAGTATACTAATTTAACTTTTGTAGTAGCTTAGTATGTCATTAGTGATATAATATGTGAGGTCATAAGCAGTGCATTGGGGGGGGGTAAGTTAAAGTTAGCTCAGGTATCTATAGCTGCTGAATTTCACTGGTTTTATACAAGTGAAATCTGAGCCAAACTAGCGAGTCCCTAAAAACTTTGTTTTTTTCAGTGAATTTCTAAGGTTTTTTAAAGTTCTATTTCCTAGCTATAGCGTCCCTCTATCCTTTGTTTATTCAGTAATTATATGATTTATATATATATATATATATATATATATATATATATATATATATATATATATAATATATATAATCTACTGGCGGTCGCCAGTAGATAGTTATAGTTAGGACCGTGTTTCCATAGGAAATCCGCAACATTCTATTTGGAATAACTTTGGCGCCGGTCGATGAATCCTCGCGAAATTTTCAAAACTAATGGGGCGCTACGCTCCGCTCCTACCTTGAAAGTCTCGGGGGGATTCGTCAAGCAGGGGCTGAGAAAAAAGGGGGGTCCCAAAACGCATTTTCCCCATGCATTTTTCCATAGGACCTTTAGACACAGCTACAGCCCGAACGGCTGAACAGAATTACTTGAAATTTGGCAGAGAGGTAGTCCTCAGGTCAAGGATGTGCCTTTTGTAGGTCTGGTGTAAATCTGTTCAGTAGGTCCTGAGAAAATAGCATTTAAATCAATATATATATCTGTAAGCGTGCTCCGTGCGCTTACCGTAAGCTTACCGTACGCGTACGGTGCCGTGCGCGAGCTCAATTCTGATTGGTGGTTACATGACTGTAAACATTCGAATCGGTCGAAATCAGGAAGTGTCGGCCGCCATTTTCTGTCTCTCGCACTGAGAAACAAAGGTGGGGAACGTGAAACGGGGGCAACGAAGAGAGTTGCAGACCCCCTAGTGTTTGTCAGGGGGTCCAAGAAGGACCCAAAAGTACAAAAAATAAATTTAATAATTTTAAAAAAAAATCGCGGGGTACGCGTACGGTAAGCTTACCGTACGCGCACGGCAAAAAAAAAATAAAAAAAAAAAATAAAGAAGTAACAATCACATTTATTAAATAAATTAAAGGACCCATAAGGGAGAAAAAAACAAATGTTACTGCGTAAAAAAAGGCGAGGCGCGCACGGCATGTACTGCGCAACGTGGGCGCTCGCTGCGCGAAGCGGACCGAGCGCCCACAGCGCGCGCACTGTGCGCGAAGCGCACCGTGCGCGCAGGGTTTGAGCATAGTGAAAAACCAGAAAAAAAAATAAAAAATAAATACATAAATTAGCATTTAAAAAAACGTACAAATTCACTGAAAAAACCATAGGTTTCACACACGTTATAGTTAGGAATTATCATTTACAAAACCTTGCAAATTCACTTAAAAAACCATAGGTTTCACACATGTTATAGTAAGCTGTACATTTCACTCGTAAAAAACCAATGAAATTCCACGTTATAGTTAGATCAGGTAACTATAACTTGCGCGACCGCAATCCACAATGTGTAATTTCAGATGTCATCATTGATGTCATGAGTGATGTCACTGACCATGTCATGAGTGATGTACTATGTGACGTCATCAGCAGTTTATTGTGGGCGCGCAAGTTATAGTTACCTGATCTAACTATAACGTGGAATTTCGTTGGTTTTTTACGAGTGAAATGTACAGCTAACTATAACATGTGTGAAACCTATGGTTTTTTAAGTGAATTTGCAAGGTTTTGTAAATGATAATTCCTAACTATAACGTGTGTGAAACCTATGGTTTTTTCAGTGAATATATATATATATATATATATTACCTACTGGCGGTCGCCAGTAGGTAGTTATAGTTAGGACCCTATTTCCATAGGAAATCCGCAACATTCTATTTTGAATAACTTTGGCGCCGGTCGACGAATCCTCGCGAATTTCTCAAAATAGGTGGGGCGCTACGCTCCGCTCCTACCCTGAAAGTCTCGGGGGGATTCGTCAAGCGGGGGCTGAGATAAAAGGGGGGTCCCAAAACGCGTTTTTCCCATGCATTTTTCCATAGGACCTTTAGACAGGGCTACAGCCCGAACGGCTGAACAGAATTACTAGAAATTTGGCAGAGAGGTAGTCCTCAGGTCAAGGAAGTGCCTTTTGTAGGTTTGGTGTAAATCTGTTCAGTAGATTCTGAGAAAATAGCCTTTAAATCAATATATATATCTGAGCCAGCTTACGGTACGCTTACCGTAAGCTTACCGTACGCGTACGGTGGCGTGCGCGAGCGCGATTCTGATTGGCTGTTACATCTAAGTAAACATTCGAATCGGTCGAAACCAGGAAGCGGCGGCCGCCATTTTGTCTCTCGCACTCTGAGGGGGGGGCTGTAAACAAAGGCAAAAAACATATAAAGGGGCTGTTTAGACAGCGCCCATGCACATAGCCATGTTAGTTGAGTCCTCAAAGATCCCCAAGGCCAAAAACGGTAAATTTGTATTTTTTGAAAATTTCGCCGATTACGCTTACCGTACGCGTACGGTGCGCTTACGCTAAAAATTTTAATAAAAAAAAAAAAACACTCTCTGTGCATGGCATATTATTGTCATCACTTACAAATTAAATTTAACAGATTACCTATCACAAGGAAGCGCATAATATGTCCTCCATGTGCGCACGGTGCGTAACGTGGGCACGCGGTGCGCGTAGCGCACTGCGTGCCCACCTTGCGTGTACGGCACTAACTGCGTAAAGTGGGCGCGCGGTGCGCGAAGCGCACCGCGCGCGCACGGAACGAACTGCGTTAAGTGGGCGTGCACGCCACGAATGGCGTAAAGTAACTTAGCATTTAAAAAACCGTACAAATTCACTGAAAAAACCATAGGTTTCACACACGTTATAGTTAGGAATTAGCATTTAAAAAACCTTGCAAATTCACTGAAAAAACCATAGGTTTCAGACATGTTATAGTTAGCGGAAATTTTACTGATAAAAAACCAATGAAATTCCCCCGTTATAGTTAGTGCAGGCAACTATAACTCACGCGACCGCAATCTTCTGCTGATGACATGTGTCTTTATGAAAAAAAAATATTTGTAATATATGTATAGCTAAAAATTTATGGAAGAAGACATGGGCAAATAAGTGTCTAAATACAGTATTAGCATCAGCAGAGGATTGCGGTCGCGTGAGTTATAGTTGCCTGCACTAACTATAACGGGGGAATTTCATTGGTTTTTTATCAGTAAAATTTCCGCTAACTATAACATGTCTGAAACCTATGGTTTTTTCAGTGAATATATATATAAACAAAGGTCAAAGTGATGTTATAGTTAGGTGTTGAAATGATATAAGAACTTACGGTAAAAGCATAAAAAACACTGAAATACGTCTGTTATAGTTTAGTTAATTAACTATAACTTTCTCCCCATCATGCTCTATTTCTGACCTCACAGAACAGAATACTTACACAACCATCTTTTAACAAAGCTGAACATTGTCAATTCAAAAACTGTATAATGCCATCTTAGGAGCTTTCACACACTTATTTACATAATTAGTGTCTTGTGTATTGTAAATAAGTAAACTGGATTTTCCCGATAGAATTAAACTACTGGGATGGTCATGTCACTCACAAGGATTCTGTCCTTTGCTTGGAGTTGCAGGGCCCTAGTACAGTCCGGGGGCCTCCAATTTAAGAATTAAAAAACATACTTCAAAACAAAGAAATAGTTAAGTGTTCTGAGATCCTTTCTGACCATGGCAAATAAATCAAGATTTAATCTGAAGCAGATATACATATTATCAAATGGCCTTTAGATACATTTCCCTTCACATGTCTCTATCAAACAGTTGCACACTCATCACATACAAGCACCTTCAAATCTGGTAAGGTTCTTTTTTGGCAAATTTGAGATTGACTTCAAGGTTTACTTACCCAAAAGGTGACAATGTCCCATTCATCAATGCCAAACTTCAGGATGTCGGGGTACCCTTCAATTCTCACAAGTTCCCACTCTCCACTGGTCTCCAGGAATTGCTTTGAGTTTTCCGAGATCTGTTCTATGGTCAAAGCCAGTCCCAGTCGGACATCCCTCACTGTAAGTAACCACAAGAGTGTGAGTAAATGTGTTTTATATAAGGAGTTAAACTTTAGTACCTGGCCAGAAGTATAAGTGCACTCTCAAAAGTACAAGTAATCTCTTTTTAATTTGTTTATTGTCTTTTTCACGCTATAAATGTAGCATATTTCCCAAATGCAATGGCGGCTGGCAAGGAACGGGGTGGCGTGTCGGGGTGTGGGAACAAAACCTTAAAAAAATTAATAAATATCCTCTTCGCAGCCGCCTCTGTCTCTCCTCCATTGTTGCTGACGAGTCCCCGAAGCACACAGGCTGCCCGAAGCCAAACACAACGCGGCCTGTACATGTTCCCCACCAGGCTGTGCATTACAGCCTCATGGGGAACATGCAAAGTGCGCATGACTGTTTGGCTGGGCCAAGACAGCCTGCCAAGCAGTCATGTGCACTTAGAGTGTGCCCACCACTGCTCCCAGGCTCCGACACCAGCCCGCTCCGCCCTAAATCGGTCCCTTAGCGAAGCTAAATAAATTAATAATAACGAGGTTATTTTCATTTTATTTTTATTTTTTCCTGCTCTGAGAGCCTTAGCGGAGGAGCCGCCCCCTGCCCAAATGAGCAGCCAGGCTTTGCTCAGGAGACATGTCTTTTGACTGGCCAGGAGTAGTAGCATTGACTACTAAGAACTTCACCCAGAAGTAGTTTAGTTCACACACCAATCTGAGTCTGGCTTTGAGGTATAGAGGTAGCTGATGGAGGATTAAAAGTACCTCCCATTTGTTAGCTTGCTAGAGGTGCAGGAAGAGTGTTGCATCATTTGCCCTGGGACAAATATACAGTCTGTTTGCTGTATTTATTTAGTATAGGTACCACATGCAAGAAGCAATGGTGGGAGCTCTCGGTGTAATGTCTTTAGGGTTAGGGTCAGTTAATTGCCAGCCAGTGCACAAAAGTGAGGGGCCACAGGGTCAGATAGTGTTTCTTGTCTTTTGTATTTGTTAACATTTTAATTAGTAATTTTACATAAAAAGCAGACAATTCTCAGTTTAGTTATCACTTCTTGTGGGAGTTTTCTCTGGAAATAAAAATTCCCATCCAGTAGAATTGTTAGATTGAACATGTTTGTTTCAGGTCATCTACGTTGAAGCTCTCAAAAAATTGCAAAGATGCACAACACCTCTCTGCAGTATGTTTGCCTGCTTGGGCTTGGATGGGGTTTCTGTCTAAGTAGCATCTTGCATATCTCCATGGGCAAGTGTCAGAGGCCTTTAAGACCTCTGGCAGGCTAGCCACTGGCCCAACCGGGGTTGGTACCCATATTATGAGTTCTCTGTCAGACTGAAAGGGATTATTCACCAAAAGTGCTTTTGCCGACTTGGAGGGAGTACTTTAGGGAAAAAAACTGAAAATAGAGACCAGCTTGTTATGCCCTGTAGACATAAGGAACCAGCTGGTGTTTTTACATCTCCTAAAGGTAGACATGCTATGAATTTTTCCTAGTGCGTAGCAGTTCCTGACTGTTTATTTCTCCCCAGGGCTAGAATATGGTGCATTGACAAACATGTAGCTAACATTACGTCAGAAGGTCCAGCTTAAATATGATGCGTCTTTAGACACCATCTCAGCCAGATGATGTCCTGCAAGAGAAGCTTTTGATGAAAGATCCAGCTGTGGTTCTGCTATCAGTAACACAACGCTTCCCCCGCCTCTAAATAAGCTGGTGGAACTGAGAGCTGGGTGGACAGCCATGCACCAAGTTTAGAGGAACGCTCCGGTACCACCCTAGTCTGAATGATTCCTTTGTATGTGTACAATTTTGAATATTTTGTGGAAATATTATGCATTTTCACCGTTCACCTGTTTAAGTGCTAATCATACTAAAGTATACAAAAAGTGAAGGATGGAATGTTTTAATTACTCAGGCCGCATCCAAATCCATCATTATTTTGTACACCATACCACCTCAGTTTGGACACAGCTATATGCAAATCAGTCTAGAACCTGCTCCAATAGGAGCAATCCAGCTGGAACTGCCAAGCCATGTCCTCCTTGAATGGGAACACAAGCAACACAGGACCGGTTTTGCCCTTGTAATGCGCTCATCAGCCAGGTATAGCTTGGTTCCAGTGACACAGTATGCACGGGACCCAAGTCTGGGTATACCCGTCCCACTTAGGGCGACATACTAAAGTATACAAAAAGTGATGGACTCAGCTATATGCAAGTCAGTCTTGACCCTGCTCTAATGGCAGCCTGGCCTGACAGTTCAGGCTGGACTGTTCCGATTGGAGCAGGGTCATGGCTGATTTGCATATGGCTGGATACAAATCGAGGTGAGATGGTGGGGCGAAAAACGATGGATTGGAATGTGGCCCAAGTGATTGCCAGTGGCTGAGAATAATTGAAGCATTCCTTCTATCACCTTCTTGTTGTTGTAAGCACTAATCATTTCTCCCAGCTTGCATTATTTGGTAGGATACCATGGCCTGGGCTGCATTGGAGATCTTGGAATTTGTAGAATTTTTGGTATGTTGCTCGAAGTGTCTTGTCACCAGGTTATAGCTCTTTTTCTGTGCTTAATAAACCATTTAGATCTAGCTGTCTGAAATAATCACATCAAGGTATTATACTCATGGTCACAGGAAATATGCAGCAGGAGACGGACAAATTATGCAGCAGGGTTGACTAATCAGGAGAGGGACAAATTATGCAGCAGGGTTGAGTAAATTATGTGGCATAATGTGGCATGTTTTGTAATAATACTACTTAATTATTTTGTCATTTTTTAAACTTAGTAACATTTTAAGGGCATTGGTTGCACCTCATTGTTTAACATCCAAATAAAGCTTTAAGTAACAGAAAGGTTATCAGTTCAGCTTTGCAAAGGGCCTTCCACTGTGCAGCAGCACGTGTCACTGCATTTTTATTAACTTTTGAACCATTTGTGCTAGAAACAAAATCGTTTTTTGTTCAAATCTGCAGATTATGCAGCAGATGATGAATTATGTGGCAAATGCAACAAATCTATATTAATGCGACCATTGCAGCAGCTGCACAATTGCATAATGTCAGTGACCCTGATTATACCTAAGTATAAACTTATGCATGCTTTGTTTTATATATAACATGAACCTCGCTGACTAGCAATACAGAGCTGTACATTAATGGGATTATGAACAGACAGTTATGTACGTCAATTGGGGTTTTACACATCTGAACTGCACAATGATATTTCCTTTTACAGTTGACGAACATTTCATATCTGTCAGTTTACACCCTTTGTTTCCATTAGGTGAATTCTAAGGGCCCGATAACAAGTTTGACGGTGCGGCAGCGGGACTGCCCCGACGCCGCTCCGCCGAATCCACGTGAGAACTGCCCGCCATATTATGAATTTTTAAGTCACTGGAGGGCGGTTCTTTGCCATTCCCATAGTGGTGCCTATAAAATAGGCACTGCAATGGGTACATCAAAAAGAAGTTCCAGCACAGCATGGACTGTAAAGTCCATGCCGTGCTGGAACTAGGGGTGCATGCAGACAGGAGGGCAAATGTTGTGCCCCCCTGTGTGCATCCACATGGAGTGAGGCACAAGGGCCCCCTTCCTTTTATCACTGCTACTGTTTTCATGGAGGAAAGACCTCCATGAAATCAGTGGCAGTGAGGAAAGTCGTAATATGTTTTGCGGGACTGCGGCGGTCCCGCCAAGCACATTTATGCCTCCTGACTGCTGCACCACTGCCAGGCAATGGCAGTTCCCTGGCGGAGTAGCAGTTCCTGGGTGCCACGACCGGCAAGGTAATAATGCGGCATTCGGAAGACTGCCACCGCCACCCCACTATGTGTTTGGTGGTCCGAGGACCACCAGACTCGTAATTAGGCCCTAAATGTTACACCTTTTGCAAATGTTGGGCCTTCTTTAGAGTCTGACAGTCATAATTTCCATCACAAAGTGATGGATATCCCCTCTGCTGTATTACAAGTGCCTTAAAAAAGAAAGCACTTGTAATATGGTGGATGGGGCATCTCGTCCCCCAAATTCGAAATAAGGCACTTTATCTGAGTGTCAAAGTTCATCCATAGAGGTCCTCTAAAGTTTTAATTTGATCATTCGTGGATTGTTTTGCTTCTCGACGTCGTCTTTTGCATGTCTGTATGTATGCCCGTAATTGATTAGTGCAAACTCAGCCGAAAGGCAATGAAGTGCTGTACTAAGTCCAAGGCAAAGATACAGTCAACGTGTTCCTACAGGTATGTAGATGGAATATTGCCTCACAAATATCGAGGGCAAAAATATTGCAAAAATAAGTTTCTATAGGTAAGTAAAGTTTGACTATATATAAGTCCATATATACCTTGGTGATATATATATCTTCAAGGAACATAGATGTGGAGTTAAGAATAGTAAATATATACTTACCTATTTGCAATTACCTTCTTGATATTTGGTCGTTGATACTTTTGACACAATATTCTGTCCACACGATATTTGTGTTTCCGAGTTTCTGTCAGTGATCCATTCCTAGGGATTGCTAGTTACCCTATAGATAGAGGGATGTTGCTCCAGATCCTGCGTTTATAGAAAAAGAAGGAGATTTAGGAAACAAACTGTTTTGAGCTCCTTTTTAAATTTTGCCATTGTACAGTGGTGTGGCTAGGAGTCACTAATTGTGATTTTTGGGTGTCAGTGACATATTAAGGGGATCATTTAGAGTTTGGCACAGAGAATAAATCACCAGACAGAGAGAAAACACCCTACACGTCAGGCCCATTGTTTGTTTGTTAGATTGTTATTAAAAAACAAAAACCTTTGGTAAGCATGCTAAACAAGCATGACGCCCACTCTGCAAATCCGTGGCAGCTGCTCTGAAAGCTTTCTGGATCTCCCACCAGTTTGACAGGGATCTCTATGTATGGTAGGTGGTCCTCCACCTCTACCAACCTGGCAGGTCAGCAGGCCACCTGTGAGAATCTAAAACACTGCTAGCTTGTGGTCTAACAGAAAGTGTTGTTCAATGTTCTAAGACGCTCTGCCCCTTGCACGACATGCAGGTAGGGATATTCGTCTTACCTGTGTGCATGTAGGAGCCAAAGGTGAGAGAGCAGTTCTGCACATCAAACGGAAAGTTGAAGATGCCCAGGTTGCAGGAGCTCACCACACGCAGCATGCGGTCATAGCGGATGGAGCCTGTGTGATTCACATAAACGTAGGGCGTCCGCTGGGACTTGTCCTCATCGATGCTGGGGGGAGAAAAAGGCGGAGGACAGATCTCACGCTCCAGCCTGTGGCCACCAATAGCAACGATCACAAGTAATGGGGGAAGGAGAGAAGACGACACAGTCAGGCTGAGGTCCAGCCTATGACAGTGGAAACCCCAGGTCTCTGTGTGCCAATTTCCATTCATTCAGTGGCTTCTTCTATTACCACCTTGTCCATCTTCCTCATCACAGTCCTTACTCTATGAAGGCGAGTCTCACCCTATAGATAGGCAACTTCTATGCTGGGCAAAAAAAGAGAAGCTGCTCTCTTAAAATCTCAAGACACCTTTTTTGTTCCTAATATTTTACCCTTCGTAGCCACAATAAGCATCATTACCCTTCCTCTTCTAGTGCAACGCCAAGCCAAATAATGCCTGGTGTGAGGATAACCCAGGAGAGAAACTTTGGATGGATTGTAGGACTGTGAAGAGGAAGACTTGGACTCGGAGTAATGAAGATAATCAGACCGTTTGCACCTATCAGATAAAATTGACACCCTTTTGATTAAGAAAGGTATGGCTCCGGATAAATTACCAGTAGATTTTTATAAATTCTTCTTTGCATTAACATCTCAGTGGTATAAGAACTTCTGGGAAAGACATGGGAGAGAAGGGAGATAGGGTCAATTCTCTTGATAGAGACATGGATCTTTTTTATTTCTCTATAGTGTACTTTCTCTATAGATCTCTACATTTGTTACTGTAACTATTTGGGAAATTCGTAACATTTGAGGACGGTGGTGAAATTTGTTGTGACAAGGTGGTATCCATTTTTTTTAAATGTGTACACTTGAGAAACAAATCTCTTACCGATTATCTGGTGTTCATTCATGCCTGAATAGAACTGAACAGTATTCAGTCCTCATTAATGTCATTGATTATTTTATTCAACCTAATATCTTTAACCGATTGCTTGCCTGAAGCTGTAAACTATAGGGAGTAACTGCAGAAAAGACAGATCTGTTGGTTTTATTGTACTGGGTCCATCACAAAAATGAGTGGGTGCTTATGCAATACTAAAGTCTGAAAGCATTTTTACTATCAAGGGTTTACTTGTACTGAATTTAAGGTGCAAATTTTGGAATGTGGAAAGGCTGAGTAGAGGTGTTTGGATTAAAACGAGAGAACATACATTATGCACACATTTTTGGAGATGCTGTTGCAGTAGCAACTGAATATAGCACCTTACATTGTATGTCTTTACAAAGCATTCGATTACAATGCAGTCGTTACAACGACCTCGTTGTTACATCGCAGTACATTCAACGCAAGTTGTTACATCGACTTCCTGTAGGAGGCACGCTGGATTTAGGAATAGTATAATTTACTATTCCAACTCTAGTGTGCGCAACAGTAGGGAAGGTGTTGGAAGAGTAAATTATACTATTCCTTGGCTGTTTCCCATAGCAACTAAACTATCATTCTAGACTTAGCTATTTTGAAACGCTCTTGGTAGGAGAGTACACAAGACTATGGCTGCAGCTGAGTCCAGGTGGGCAGGAATGTGGGCAGACTAATGTGGGCTTGCACTTTCATTAATGTAGGAGTTTCAATGTAGATTAAGTTGCCCAGATGTGGTGGTGTTATAGACCAACATGTTTGGGCACCTAAACAAAGGTTTCTCCAGCATGTAAAATGCTGGATTAGGTAAGTATTCGCTGTTGACATCAATTGTGGTCTCCAAATCACAAATTTGATTGCTGGTCAGGACAACTCAAAATTTTATTTGTCTATGGTTGAAAAATTGATTACCATTGAGTTGGAATTTGTGAATACCTATTAGTTACAACTCAACAAAACTGTGGTAAATGACAATATATAAAAACAAGGTTTTTTTATTCTACATGAAACAGAGTAGATTGATTACTACATGTTTACCTTTTCCATATTCCCCCCTGACTCGAACCATGTTAAATTAGAAGGTGACAAAGGAATGTTTTTCTTGTTCATTAAATGTCCTTGTGATGGACGCAGAAAGAGGAAAACCGTTGTGCTATATATTCACTAGTTTAAATCCGTTCCTTTAGCCTGGGAAACAACCTTTGCAACGCAGTCATTACAACGGAATACCTTTACAACGCAGTCATTACAACGCAACATCCTTTAAATCGCATGCCATTACAATGAAGCCATTACAGTGCATGTCACTACAATGCAAGTCATTACAACGCATGTCACTACAACGCATGCCATTACAACGCATTGTAAGGTAAGTAATGGGGTATAGCCATTTTTAACCCTACACTATCCAACACTTACCCTACTGCTGCACTCACTGGAGTGGGAATTGCATTTTTTACCCCTACACTATCCAACACTTACCCTAATATGCACTCACTGGAGTGGGAATAGTAATTTTTACCCCTACCCTATCCAACACTTACTCTACTGTTGCTCTCACTGGAATGGGAATAGTAATTTTTACCCCTACACTCTCCAACACTTACCCTACTGTTCCCCTAAAAGTAATATGCATTGTAATGGTATGCATTATAATGGTATGCGTTGTATTGACATGCGTTGTAAATGTAGTTTCTGAAAATGCATTATGATGGCATGTGTTGTAAAATCATGCGTTGTAATGGATGTTGCGATGTAAAAACTTAATTGCAAAGTCATGCGTTGTAAATGTTTGCGTTGTAACATCATACATTCCTTTAGCCCTGTCGCTGATTTTTTGAAATAATTTGCTTTCCCTTTCATTGTGGTATCAAAGCATTTAACTTTAACCTGATTTCCTTCGGGAAAGACTAAAATCTCAGCTCATCACAATCTGCCTCATAGACTAACACCTATGCACAGTGTATTCCGTTGTCTAGCTTCATTTATTACAATTTAACTTGTGCCTCTCCCTTACAGGTTTTTTCACAGACTTTTTTTTACACCTTTATGTTACTGTGATAGTTTTTGTGCATTTCATATTTTTGTGCATCACTAGCAACGTGCAGAACATAGATTTATTTTCAAATTTACATGTGCACACTGACATGGTGTTATTTCATTTAGGACACATTTTCTATGTTTCGTTAAAGTGTATTTTCCAGGCTCTTCCTAACTAGCCCTCAATCGAGGCCTAGACGCCATCTTGTTTAAAATGGACGTCTCCTCCTGCAAGTTCACTGTTCATTATTTCTAAAGAACACGGTCAAGAAGAGTCATGATTGTTTATTTTCATTGACATTGTTCTTGTTGTTCTTGAAAAAACTTTCCATCACATACACAGAAATATTGCATTTCCCAAGGCCCTTCCGCTAACTCACTGTTCCTTAATCATTCCCATTAATTTGATGTTGTTCATGTAACTAGTTTCTTTTGCCATCTCCGGATGATATTAGCATGCAGTGGGCAGAATCGATATTCATGTAGTGGAATAGGGCTTAGATGCTAAGGCAATATGACGTTTGTTAAAATTGATTTGCTAAGAATGTAATTCTTTTGCTCACACCGGGATGATTTTGAAGAACTGATTTCCTATGCAAGAAAACTGTATGCAACCCCTCATGTTTGTGGGTGAGCCAGAAACTATGGAACCTGCTGATGTCTTAATGATTTTGAAACTTATTTGAGACTTAGAATTTTTCTGATTGTGCACATTATTCTGTAACGCCCTATTTACTGAGAGCCTTCATAGCAATGACTTCATGTATTTGCATTTATGATCTCTGTACTGCACTCTTTACTTTTTTATAATAAATCCTTAAAATTTTTATTCCTGGTCTACATCTCAATTAGTGAGTTAGTCCTTACTTAATTGAGTGTATTATGATATATGTTTGGGGGTTCCTTAACTCTGGACACATTGCCTCATAAAATCAAAGTATAACACTGTCTCCGATTCAACCGATCCATAACCGAGTTGTTAAGGTAATATTTTGGGGTGTACAATTTTAGGGGTTCCCCTCACGGACATTACTTCATACCAATGCTCACATGGCTGGGTCAGTGCTATGCAACCCCTATTATAAATATGATACATAAACATGAAATTAATGAATATTGGCACTGAAAGGATTCTTGAAACATTTTACTTACAACTCATAGACAATGATATCAGGAGTCCAGAGGTCCTCCACGGGCAGGGAAATCTTCTGCACACCTCCACACTCTGCGGGATCCCAGGTAAGGAATTCATGATGCCAGTACTGGTAGAGAGAGAGGGGAAGGATGCAGAGTGAAGAGAGAGTGGCGCAGGGTAAAGGTGAGAAGAAAAAAAGGGATGGAGGAGGAGACAGGGAGTGTCAGTCTCCAATACTGTGGGAGATCTCTTTCCAGTGAGATGGCTGGAGCTTTTGAGCCAGCATTCGGCCACTCGTGTGCACACCACCAATAGTTTCATACACGTCACAAGGCACCGCTGCACTGTGGGAGTCTACACAAGGGTAGGGACCAGCAGCCTGCATGCCCTGAGTGTGCCCACAAGGAAGAATAGGGGAAACAAGGAAGAGAGGAATCAAAGAAGAGAAAGGAGGGGCGAAAGGGGAGGGGTGGAAGAAAAGGAATAAGGAAGAATATGAAGAAAATGGAAAGATGAAAAGAAACTAGGGAGGAAGAAAGGAAGAAACATACTAAAAAGCAAAAATATCGGAATAAACAGGGTACGGAGTGGACGAAAAGCATACAGGAAGGTCGGAAACCTGCGGTAATGGAGCGGAGGGCAGGAAGGAAGAAGAAAAGGACGGAAGGAAAGGAATGAAGGATGAAGACAACTAAGGAAGGTGGAAGAGGAGGGATGAAAAGAAGAAAAGGAGGAAAGAAGCAGGAGGGGGGAGTATTGGGATAGAAATGTATCCTGAATGGTTAACGGGCATGTACCTCTGCCCTAAGTACCCAACTGCATGTGAAACTGGTACCCTGACATTTTGTTTGTCACTGGCATCACACCTATCAAAGCATGTATGCAGAGACCAAGGCCTGTGCCTGGTTATGCAGAGGGATGCACCCAGTGTGCCCTCATAGCGGGCATAGGACTAATGTACTAATATCCGTTCCCTGGTTGTTAGTAAATCTTTTGTATGATCAGATCTTTTTCTCTGTGTTAGCAGAGATCACAGTGTACTGACCCGGCTCATGTAAAGTTCTGCTTTAATGTGTGTGTGAAGCATGTGTAAGTGCAGTGAGTGTGCAGCACGTTTGGGAGTAGGACTTGTGTGTGATGAGAGTTTGAGATAGCCCCTGGTTTAGCCGGGCTCAAGGAGGATGGACACAACATTCTCTGACAGTGTTTTGCCCGCATTTCTGTGATAGGATGGCAGAGACTGAGGAAATGAAGAGAGGAAGAATGGAGACAGGGGTACCCATAGAAATTCAATGAGGTCCTAGTTAGCATAGCCTAATTAGTTCTTCCTGGGCGGCACTGTCATTTGGTAGATGGTAGGGGCGAGGGTGAGCTGCAGTTTCTGTTGTTAAAGGTGAGGTGCGGGCCTGAACTTTGTTTGTTCCTGATTACTGCTTCAAGAAGGCTAATGAGTTGTGACAACGCCCATTTGCGGAACAATGGAAGGACACACTACATGCCTGGGAATACCTGAGCTCTCCAAGCAGTATGAATAGTGAAAGCAAACACTCCTCAGACTAGAAGGGGGAGAAAAAGAGCTCCCACCTGGTAATGCTTGGGTGAGTCCACAGGGGTTGCTGTGCAGTAGCCACTTTAGGCCCCCCCTTCCCCTCCTCCTGCTGAGTGGTGAAGGGGGATGGATGTCAACAGGAGGGGTGAGATCCCTAAGAGAATGGAACTGGATGCCACTCAGGCCTAGAAGAGACAAAAACTCCCCCCCTCACCATACACAATCAAATTAGCGAGACACATAGCTGCAGTCAATACCGCACTAGTTTAAGCCAAGTAGTTAGAAGGTTTTGTCTTTTTTTATTAAATCTTTGTTTGGTAATTTTATGCTACATCTGATCCTTGGATGACAGCGGCATCAACTGCCCAGCCTTAGGTACCTCGAATTGCAAGGAAACTGTATTGTAACAGGGAAGGGGCAGGTATGGGAATAGGTATTTGAACTCTAGGTTGAGTAATAGATAGAATGAACAATACTAGTAATCACATACTATACCTAATGTACCCCTTCTATGTGTGCCCCTTTGAGATAAAAGGTGCTAAGCACCAATACTAAGTTTTGTAACACTCCATCGCAAGAGAGATGCTGTGTTCAATGTTAGAACACTATTATATAACAAAGAATGTATAACTAAATGCCAATAAAGATATGTTTAAAAAAAAAAAGAAGGCTGATGACAGCTGATGTCGAGACCTTACACTTCATTGAGTCCATAGTTTAGATTGAGATACTCCTGCTTGGGGCCAGCACTACCTGCTGCGACAGCCATCACCTTCCCCAAAGACTGTATCGAAGAAGCTTCCATAAAATGACAACTGAATGAGAACCAACCTAATGCGGTTCTGATGCACATTCCCAGTCTGCAAAATAAGTACAGAAGTGGGATCCAAACCGCCACACTTTTTCCAGCTCCAATGTTTTTTTTACCAAGGAAAGGTATGCCCTGCTTCAGTACTCAGAGGGCTACCAGGGCATGACAGCTAGTCTCACAGAAGTGAGGGGTCATCACTTGAAGTCTACACACTCTGCTGGAGGAGGCGAACGCCTGCCTACAGCGTAGAATCCTGTCTGCTGACAGAGGGAAGGAGAGTGCCTGAAGAACAGCCAGAGGAAGTGGACTACAAAAAGGGGGCAAATCCAGGAATGGCCCCAGATGTGAAGAGGTTACCTAGTCTGCCCAAGTGAATCTTGCTGTGAACCGTGCCAAGATTTTTCAGTTCCAAGCATCATTCGGCATCCTTCCGTGTGCCCGAGAGATTGGTGCTGATGCTGCCATTATCGAACTCGGAGATCTCTTGTCGCTGATGATGTGGAAGCTCGGATCATAAGGGCTAATGTTGCCAATTGGCCAAGTTCACTGCCAAGGACCCAGTAGTTACAAGTGTAGCTGTCGTAGGAGCAGGAACATTGAAAATGCATTCCTGCACCATCAGCACTGCACCTATAGTGAGCAGGTAAACGTGGGGCCTAACTTTGAATGAAACGAGGGACTGAAATTGTAGAAAATGTTGCCATATGAACCTAAGACGTTAGCCGAGTGAGCTTCAATTGTCAATTGCTAAGTGAACTGCTTTGCACATTTCACAGGTGGGTAATTCTGAGTGAACTGCACCTGTGGCTAATCAATGCCTGTACCTATTCTGTACAGCAGGGGCTGCAGACATCAGGAAACTCAGATAGAAGGGAAAGGCTACCAAAAGGGGTGCAGCACCTCACAGACGGTCGCAAATGGAGCTGTGCAGTGTATTGCTTTGATGTGAGATTAAAGTACTTTCTTTTAACTGAAAGATACGCACATTGGGCTGGACACTACGTTATTATGTCTGTTAGTCAATTCGTTCTGATCTCTTGCCCCAACATAGCCTCTTTGAGAAGCTTTGGATTGCTCCGCCTCACTACCCTGAGAGTCAAGTGCAGAAAGTGTGTACTTGGCCTAGTTTGCAGAGCCATAATCTGACGGACTCCAGCATACTAGTGGCTTATGTTCTACTCATCGACGTTGAGGACAAGGATCCCCTGTCTTTCTCCCTAGGAAGGGATGATTGAAGAAAAAGAGAAAAGGTAAATGATTGAGGAGAGGAAGGGAAGGAAGAAAGGGAAGAAGGGAGAAACAGAGAAGGAAGGAAGGAAGGAAGGAAGGAAGGAAGGAAGGAAGGAAGGAAGGGACTGGAAAACAAAAGAAGAATGGACGGAAGGAAGGATAGAAGGAAGGGAGTCACCACAAAGCAATGGTAATATAATGAAGAGCGGAGGAGGGAGGAAGGAAAGAAAGAAGGAAAAAGAAAAAGGATCGAAGCAAGGAAAGGAGTGAACCAGCAAGAGGGGAAAGAAAGAAAGAAAGAAAGAAAGAAAGAGAGAAAGAAAGAAAGAAAGAAAGAAAGAAAGAAAGAAAGAAAGAAAGAAAGAAAGAAAGAAAGAAAGAAAGAAAGAAAGAAAGAAAGAAGAAAGTAAGAACAGAAGAAGCACGTGAAGTAGGGAGGGTTGGGAGGAGGAGGAAATGAGGGAAGGAAAGGAAAGAAGGAAGGAAGGCGTGAAAGGCAGTGAAGGAAGGAAGAAGGGAACAAAGGAAGGAGCAAGCAATGTGTGGATGTGAGAAATGAAGAAAGGACTAGAAAGAGACAAGCCCCCCCCCCCCATTAAAGATCGAGATGAGTGAGACTGTGTGGGCAATCAAGGTCATTGTGGATGGCAAGGCTGCTGGTCCTGCTGGCCTTCCTGTGGATCTCTTTCTCTCAGACACTGAGAACTGGGCCCTATATATAAACAAGCTGCCAAACGCCATATTGAAGGGGGCAGATGTCCCCTGCAACTGGAAGGTGGGAGGATTGTCCCGGTTTACAAAAGGGCCAAGGGATTACTCTTTGAACCACAGACCAATAGGTCTTATTGATGCAGATCAAAAGGTTTTCTGTAGGCAGATTTTGAAAACAATGGGACCTATGGATAGAAGAGCACCAATCCTTGTCATATTAGTAAGCAGGGTTTGGAGCCAGATAAGCACAATCGATCAGGTCTTTAGGTTTCTGACCATTTAATGGAAGACAGTCGCCCTCCAGAAGGCTCACCTGTACTTAGTGTTTGTGGACCTAACGTCCACCTTTGACCTGGTCTCTCGCTCCCACTCATAGGAGGCCCTCAGGAAAAGTGGTGTTCTTTCTGACCTCCTGGACATTATTGTGCAACTGCATCATGATACATACGCCCAAGTCCGATGGTGTACTAGGGGTGAATTAACAGAACAAATAGGAGTTAAAAAAGGTGTACGCCAGGAGTGCGTGCTCACACCAACTCTATTTTCTTTGTACCTCAACTATGAGGTCGCCTATCTGGTGGATGGTGAGTGTGATGCCCCTAAGGTGGCCGACCGGAAGATCCCTCTGCTGCTTTTTGCAAATGACACTCTGTCGATGTCTAAAACCCCGAGTGGCCTGCAATCTCTAGTGGATAGGTTTGTGGCATTTTGTGCTGATCGAGGGCTGGTGATAAACCATTCAAAAACAAAATTCATGACCATCAGCCCCCATAAATCATTTAGGGGCACGATAATGCTAGAAGGAAAGCCTCTGGATAAGTTTAACTACATGGGAATTAAATTAACTAGAGCTATGGCATGGTCTTCCCATGTCAAAAAAACAGCCTGAATCTAACCCACCAAACCTCAACCACTATAAATCTCTACAAGTCCTCTCAAACCAGGCGTATCTCCCCTGCTCTAAAAATATACAAGACCAAGGCAGAGGGCAGCGCGCTATATGGGGCAGAATTGTGGGTCCCCTCAAGTCTAACCCAACTTGGTATAGCTGAAAACATTTTCTTGAAAGCCCTGTCTATCCTCCCCAAAAGAACCCCCCTACTACCACTACGCTGGGACATGGGCATTATGCCAATGGTGTATAAGGCCCAGTAGGGACCATTACTATACAGACGTAGACTGAAGTACACCCCGGCCCTAAAGGACTATTATAACCCCTTTAAAGAAATAGTCTCACTAGATAAATTTGGCAAAAACAAGTGGGTTGTCTACGTAAAGGACTCCTTGACCCAGCATGGCCTAGGAGAGTTTTGTTATAACAACACCAATACAGCACAACTATCCAGGGACACACTGAAGAAAGCTTTCTAGGGGTATAGGTGGGACCGCGAAGTAAAGAACATGAATCAAGGTTTCGTAACCAGCAACTTCCTTGACTTTATGCCCCAAAGTGAGTTTGAACCCTTCCACCACTTTATCCTCTCACCAGTTGCCAGACAATTGTACCTTAAATTCCGCCATGTCGCGCTACCTCTTTTACCCCTGTGCTCAAATTGGAAACCTAAAAGTGATCTGTGCACCGTCTGCCCAGCATGCCTACATGCAGAAAAAACTTTGCCACACTTCATTTTCTTCTGCCCTGAACATGCCCGCTCGAGGTGAAGCTGGATCATTCCAAACTGTAGACAGCTTGGGTGTAGGCAGCTGTATGCAGCACTTAGGATCCTGCACACTGAGGCATTAGAGCTGGTTGCTTGTGCAGTCGCCAAATATCTCCATTGGAGCTGGAGTATTAGAACCAGAGTGTTGGGGTAAATTTTCTGGCACCTTTGGGGCTGCCTCCTGAAATATTCCCACGCGTAGAGCTGTACACGACTTCTACAGCTTAGCACACTGTATTACCCACACTTGTTTCGTCTGCCAATATTTGTATGCCACTAAGTATCGCTAAGCTAATTTTCATACACAGGATATGCTGCTTGCTTCCTGATGTCCACTCTTAGCATCGACATCTGTATGGCCATCGACCTGCAGGTTTTTCTCAGTGAGTTCAGGGGTACCCACACAGATCCTAGTATACTGCCCGATACCCACCCCCCTCCCCAACGAGAGCTGCTATGTTTTCTTTTTTTTACTATTGTGATCTTTATATATCACCTTTTATTGCCTTAAATGACTTATATGGGACTTTTATAACTGTTCTAATACTGTATGGGCAACCGTGATCCTCTGATAGTCCTTTTAAACTGAGATTGAATATTTTAATGTATTTATATTCTGCTTGTCTGTATTGTATTTTTTATGTTTTGTGTACTTTCATGGTCCTAAAAATTGAATAAAGTATTGTATTGTGATAGAATTATTGAAAGGACTTAAGGAAAGAGGAATGGAGGGAGTGAGTGAGGGCAAGAGGTAAGGAAGGAATGGGGAAGGAAGAAAGGGAAGATGTGGTGAGTGAGATAAGCAAGGATGGTCATGAGGAAGTAAGGAAGAAGAAAGAAAGAAAGAAGGAAAGAAAGAAGGAAAGAAAGAAAGAAAGAAAGAAAGAAAGAAAGAAAGAAAGAAAGAAAGAAAGAAAGAAAGAAAGAAAGAAAGAAAGAAAGAAAGAAAGAAAGAAAGAAAGAAAGAAAGAAATGAGAAAAATGAAGAATGGAGAGAAGGAGGAACAGGAGCGAAGGTTGACGGGAGGACAGAAGACATTTCTAAGTAGAGGTAGCAAGTAGCAACAAAGGGAAATGCAGTTGCAGTGGTGAATGTTGGCAAAGAGAATGACAAATTCCAAGAATCAAGGAGAACTGTATCATGTGACTAGGAGGAACTGGTCTAGAAGGCACTCATAGTTAATGCAGACCATGCTGGAACACAAATGGAAAGACACAGGAGCTGGGAAAGGGACAAGCACATATGGTGACACAGGAACCGTGAGACATAGGCATGGTAACACTGGACCGGGGATGTATTGATACTTGGCCTAGAACATAACTAAACACGGACAGGTACTAGACAAGGAAGACATACATTGGGACAAGGAGACAAAGTCAACTAACATAATTTAGCAGAATGGTTTGAAATAAATCGAAGGTTAGACTACAACAAGATGAATATACAAAACAGTCATGGAATGCATAGGCTAGAGATGATGGGAGGGGAAGGTTTATGGTTAGGATAAGGTTATTATGTTCAGGGGTTAGGGCTAAAGTAAAGGGTGACCTGAGGGATGAGGGTTAGGTTTAGGTTTGTGGATGAGTTGGGTGGAGTGAGCAGCTGGCTTAAGATCAGGTCATGAAGAAATTAGGAAACACATGGTGGCCCATCTCCAGAGAGATGTAAGCCCTAATTCCCTTATTAAAAAAACTATTTTTTGAACTCCTGGGAGGTGCAAGAGTGTCTGTCTCATGGAAAAAGTCTCATAAATGACAAGCAAGGATATATTATTTATCAAAGTTCCCAGAGAGGGAAGGTGGGAAACAGGACTAGGACGAGGAAGAGTAGCGATCAGCGTAATGAAACTGGTGGTAAGAAATCTGAGCATTACAACTTCATCCCTCTTTCTCGTCCCCGTCCTAACTAACGAGAATAAAACAATTACTATTAAAGGGCATTGATATACCACAGAAATCCAGTCGAGATGCAACGCAGATGAAACGTTGAATCATAGATCAGTGAAAATATATAGTACTTACTTATTCACTGATCTCAGAACAGCTGAGTCAAATTACCCTAACCAACACCTGAAGGCTTCTGCTGGACAGACATCAGGTATGGAAATTCCATGAGCAACAGCCCAAGAAGGAGAGGTACCTTGTGGAATGTCCTAAAAGGAGCTGAAAGAGCAGCTCCAGCCAGATCATATGCCACGGGAATGGCTGTGTATGTCCAACTACTAAGGGTGAAGACAGAAGGCATTTGACCCTGTCAACAGGGTCTAAAGTCGACAAACGTACAGTCCTTAGTATGGAAGCCTGTTGTATGCTGTAAGTATATTCTCACTTCTGAAAAAGCAGAGCGATCATAGGTTGTCCCGTGAGAATTGACTCTGGACACTCATGCATAAGGGTGAGCCGCTCCGCTTTCTTTCGTGGACTCACTACTGATACCTGAATAGGGTCGTTTTTATCTACTTTTTTTTTTTAAATATCGTTTGATTAAGTTTGACAGTAAACATATAAATTGTACCTTTCTCTTTTCTATGCGATTATCCAACACACTATACATGAATCAGGGGATAACGAATTACAGTTACAGTTATGTCACATCTCTGAGTTCATTTTTTCGCATTTCTAGTTCCACCATTGGTGATATACATATACTTCCCTGATACACATTCCATGCCTTCCACTTCTTATCCCACTTTTTAGGGCAGCCACATGTTGTGAATACTTCCTTTTCCGCCACCATACACCTATCAAGCTCTTTCGCCCATACCTGAATTGATGGTGCGTCCGCCGCCCCCTAATTTCGTGATATCTCTCGCTTAACTAAGGTATATCCTAGTGTTGTCATCTGTTGCTCAATTTCTGTGAGGTCTGTGGCTGCCCATATGTTAAGTAAGCCCAGCTGTGGTGTAAGAGCTACCTCCTTCCCCAGTGCTGTTTGAATGCAAGTTGTGGCTCCCTCCCATATATGCTTTACAGCAGGGCAGTCCCAGATCGTATGGTAAAAGGTGGACACTTGTTTGCACCCCCTAAGACAGAGCGCATCCGTCCTGGCACCTATTTTGGCCAGGGTGACCCCCGTCAAATAGGACCGGTGTAGAATCTTGAGTTGAATCAATCGGAAGCAGAGGGTGATAGCCGCTTCTCTAGGGGACATCAGGGCCGCTTGCCAGTCCTCATCATCAATAGGCCCCAGGTCACTTTGCCACTTCTCTCTAAGTTTTTCGAAGGTGTCGGGCAAGTTATCACATAATTTTTTATAGGTTAGGGATCTGGCCTTCGAGTTCAGTGGCCCGTCCAGCAATCTGTCCTCTAATGGTGACGACTCTGGTATGTCTTTGAGGTCATTGAAAACCGCCATAAGGGTGTGTTTAATCTGTAGATAGCGAAACAGTTCCCCTTGTGCCATTTGGTAATGCCCCCTGAGTTCCTCAAAAGTAAGAATAGAACCCTTTTTGATCAAATCTCCCACCACTGAGATCCCGATCATGTCCCACTTGTTGAACCCTGGTTGGTGACATAGAGTGCCCAATCTCTGGGTTTGCCACAGTGGTGTCACTTTTGTGAGTGTATTTGCCCAGCCTAAACGGGAATTCACCTGGTGCCAGATTCCTATCGTGTGAGAAGTGGGCCCAATATATCTGTGTTTCTTGGCTTTGGATTACAGTGCTCCGAAGTATCCGGACCGCCCAGTTTGGTAACTGTCCAGCACATATGCCGGATCATTAGGGGGGGGTGGTATATCCAGTGGTTTATCACTACCAGCTGTGAAGCCCAATAGTAGAGTTTTAGGTCAGGAAAGGCTATGCCCCCATCATACCACCCTTTCGTTAACTTTTTCAGTGCCACACGAGGGGTCTTGCTGTCCCACAACAACGTACGAACCTCACTCTCCACCGCTGTGAAATATGTATCTGGGACACTGTTCGGACAGTTCTGGAGAATGTATAAAAACCGCGGGAGAGCCAGCATCTTAAAGAGGGAAGCACGGTCTACAAGGGACAGAGGCAGGGACCGCCAGTGTTTTACATCTGCTCGCATCCGGGCCAGAGAAGGGGCCAGGTTACGGCTATAAAACAGGGCCGGATCTAACGTGACATAGATTCCTAGATATCGGAAACCATCCCTAGCCACTTCTATCATACAGTTCGCCGGAAGACGAGGAACCTGTCCTCGAAGCACAAACAGTACAGACTTGCTCCAATTGATCGCATAGCCGGAATATTTTCCAAAGTTCGTGAAGATGTTCAGAACTGCATGTATGGATTTATAGGGGGAGGCAAGATATAGCAGTATATCATCAGCATATAATGATATTCTATCCTCCTGATCTATTGTCCATTTCAGCCCCCTTACCATTACATCCCGGCGTATCCACGCAGCGAGTGGTTCTAGCATGAGGGAAAATATCAGTGGCGATAACGGACAGCCCTGCCGGGTACCCCTTCGCAATGTAAAGGCACGGGACGTGTAATTGTTAACTCTTATTTATACCTGTATATCCGTATAGAGCAGTTCCACCCAGCCTAGAAACTTTGGACCAAATTCAAACCTTGTCAGAACCGCGAATAGATACAGCCATTCTATCGAGTCAAACGCCATAGAGGCATCAAATGAAAGGACCACTGCATCCTCCTCCACGTAATCTCTGCGTGCAAGCACGTTATGGAGATGACGGATATTAAGTGCTGTGTTCCTACCTGGCATAAAGCCTGATTGGTCCGGGTGAACTAAGGAGGAGATAACTGCGACTAGCCTGGTGGCAAGCACTTTCGCTAATACCTTAGCTTCTACACTAATCAATGAGATCGGTCTGTATGAGCCACAATTGTCCCCGGGCTTCCCCGGTTTACGGATAACTACTATGGTAGCAAGACTCTGGTCTTTGAACAATTTTCCTGTCTCGTAACTTTCGTTATACATAGCTCGCAGATGTGGGGCTACTTGGGAGGCCGTTACTTTCAAGAACTCGATGGGAGTGCCGTTAGGCCCCATCGCTTTCCCAGATAGCATTTGACTAATGGCTTTCTGAATTTCATCGTCTGATAAGTCACTATCAAGAGTGTCTCTCTCTGACTCGGAGCGTGCAGGTAAGACACTGTCTGAGAGGAGTTGGCGGGAATCTTCGGCAGTGTAATTGGTAGAGGGGGTTTTATGAACTATTTTAGAAAAACCTGTACAAAACTCAGAGAGGTAACGTGTGATTAGGAACTTCCCTAGACTTCACATACCGATTCCCCAATCACTGTGTAGACGAGGTTACATAGCACCTGAAGAATAGCCGCTAGATCATTTTTGTGACTGACTCAGGCTTGAAACATGTTGACCCAGTAGCCGTCTTAGATTATTATTTCTAGTGAACAGAGTCATTATTTTTACTATAGGCAAGTGGACTCTATCATTTAAAAGTCTCTTTTGAGAGGACCTGTTGTCCTATTTTTAGATTGCACTAAAACGTATGCACTAATTACACCAATCTATACCACTAGCCACACACCCAACCTTCACAGCCGGCATAATAAAATATCTCCGGTAAAGTGCCCCCTTGAGGGTGCCCATCGGGCATTGCGGTGCCGGCCCGACGTGGAGCAAAAGCTTGATGAAGCATGACACCCATCTGCGTGTGAGAGGGCACTGGCTGCTAAGGAGTTGCGTTCCCTGCTGATACCTTAGGACATGTCCGACCTGTAGTACAGACCTTCTCTCTTGCTTTCAACAGGACCTGCATACCCCCTTTAGAAAGTATACTCTCGCAGTCACTCCAACATTCAAGGAATGCAGAGCACACTCACCTGCCAATTAGGGAGGAACACGGATATGGGAGAACCCCCACTGATGAAGGTGAAAGTCAGAAAAGTCAGGAGATAAGAAAGACATATGTCTTACTAGTATAGAAAACAAACATCTACTTGGTTTACCAAAACAGAAAAGAAAGGTGACATACCAGTGTAGAAAAGAGAGACGTATGACATTTTGGGTATAGAAAGAAAAGGCATATGGCATAGTGATATAGGAAAGAAGCACACATGCCATAGCAGTTTTTAAAAGGAAAGTCAAAGCAGGCATAGGACATACCATTAAGGAAAAGAAAGATCTGACGTACTAGTCAAGAAAAAAACAACATATGACACATCGGTATACAAAGGAAAGACAAATGCAACATACCATTATGGAAACGAAAGCTCATTTAACTTACCAGTACAGAAAAGAATGACCTAAGATGTAGCGACATAAAACAAGCATTGAAAATGCAATAGGTCTCGTTTTTGATTAAGTTAAAGCCATTTGCTTTGCTAATGGTATTGTATTCTAGCTTTGCATTATTTAGTGTATATTTGTGATATGTGCATATATTTGCTCTCCCATTGCCCATTTCGTCTGCCTCATGCTATTGTAATCCTCACTATAAGAAATGAACACACATACTATTCTTCTATTCATTCACCTCCCAAATCTGAAACACTGCTCTTTTCCTACTAACACTATGCCTTAAACTACTGCACAGCTAACAAAACAATTCTAACTACATACAACTACAACATATCACAAATATACTCTAAATAATGCAAAGCTAGAATACAATACCATTAGCAAAGCAAATGGCTTTAACTTTAATAAAAGGCGAGACCTATTGCATTTTCAATGCTTGTTGTCTCTTTGTGGGCACGTTTTATGGTCTGCTGGGCTCGTTTTCACTGTTGATTTTCCGGGCATTAAAACAAACATTGCCTGCAGCAAGCTCAAATCCATGCTGTCTTCAATGCCTTAAAAAAACCCTAAACAACGTGTCTTCACATGTTGAAAACTGTCCCAGTTTACAAATATGGGCCATTATTTAGCATAATTCCCTAATGGATCCAACTTTTATTTTGGTTCCCCTGGCTTATTTTCTGTTTCAGTCCTATCCTGCCCAGTAGCACATGTTGCACAGCTCAACATCGCCTGCTGTCAAAGTATTAGATGAACTGACACGTTTATCACCGACCTATCGATCTATAAATAAACTGTTACTTACAAAGAGCCCCGCAGAGCTAAGAAATGCAGAGTAACGCTAAATTGATCTAGAACGGGAACCTCTAAAAAATGCACCGAGTTTATGAGGTGAGCCCCTCCTCCCCCGGTTAATTTACCATATTTCTTTTGGGGGAAACTTGCAGCAAAAATTGACGCACGTCGTGCAAATATTGACAATTATTCACCATACAAATGCCAAAACAAGTTGACAAAGTCAGCAGGACAATAAGGTGAGAACTTGGCTTTGGCAACGCTTGTTTAAGTAGCTGTGGTGCCTCTGAGGTCAGAACAAGTGCAAAATATATACATTGGCACCGGAAGCTTACAAAGCCTAGCACACCCAAAGGCAAGGACAGCCTCCTTAAAGGTAGATACATCATGGCACGCTCATTTTGGAAAAACAATCTGTTCAAACTGGTAATTACTTGAAACCCACTGGATCATTCATTGAAAAGGTCACTTCGTGCCATGACAGGCTTCCTAACGTCATATCTGAGGATGCCCTCGAGGACGGATGTTGTAGGACCCTTGACATACCATCTTGCAATTTTTTACTGAAAGGCAACAGGTGCCAGCAGCTGGACAATTAAGGTTGGTGTACCTCAAAGGAGGTAACGCATACAAAGCAGACATGTCAAACATTTGCAAACAGAGTAAGGACATTAGAAACCCTGCATGCAGCAAGCTGGCTTTTCAAGAGTGGACTGAAAGAGAAACCGCGCTGCAAAGCAAGGCAAAAACGAGGCTACTGAAAGAGGCGCGGCAAACACCCCAGTTCCTTCGAACACGAGGAGACTAATTACCTTCTCAACAGTGTCCCAAAACTAAAACAGGGGCCTCAAGTTTTCCTCAAAGAATACAAACAGTATACTAGAAAATGCTAAAAAATAACTGCAAATCTACCAACGTGGAAAAAAAAATAGTTACGAAAATGAAGCTCTTCATTAGCATATGACACCACCGGTGGCCAATAAAAGCACCAAGGGGCGAGGGGAAATGGGCAGTGGGGCAGTCAGAAGGAAGCAATGGGGCAGGAAGATGTGGGGATGCAGAAAACGAATCAGGGAGAAAAGGACAAAAACTACCCCAACAAAAAAAAATGGCGGGGGTTGCAAGTGATAAACCCCCCCCCGTCCTTCTTTCTTGGCCCCAGTGTTCTTGCATCTCAGAACAGTTTACAGGGACCGCTGACAAACCGCAAGCAGCTATCAGCACCACCTGTAGGTGCGTAAATTAAGGCATGTAACGGAAGTGACGTTCAATGGTAGAAGACCTCACTTGACCCGGGTCTCTGAAATCACGTTTCCAGACGCGAGCTGCTGTTCAGTATGTGGGTGCGAACAGGAGTTACAACAGGTGTTAGTTTAACAGGATTCAGTGTATTTTCAGCCATTTGCTGAGAATGAATTCCTTTGAGGCTGTGTTTTTGCGAATCAAAACTTGGAACACAAATCAAAAGCACACTCACCTTTTGGCCGGATACCTTCGTAGCTACGCAAATGTTGTAGATCATTGTAAAAAAGTGTAATCTTACCACCTCTGTGTGTGCGAGCACCAGGGGCGGAGAAAAGTAAGGAGCGCTGCCAGCAACTCAACGATGTAAGCCCATGAACAGCGCAACTCTGGGGAGTTTGCTTTTAAATGAGGGGAAGGGGAGGGAGGAGCTGGTAGAATTCCCAATGAGGAGCCAGCGTTTCCGCTACCAGCACACCCTCCTACGTCACACCAAACAAAGATGGCGTCAGCCTGTCCACATGGGCCGTCCTAAAAGTGGACAAGGGGGTAACCCAAAAGCCCGATTTTCAATCATGTGCCACCGTTTAACATAAACGAAGACGCAAGCCAATTGAAAACAAGGGCATGGCTTAAAGTCCCCTTCCAAAACTGTATCGATTCCAAAAGGCCCTCGCAGAGTGAGCAGCGCATGCACGCTGCAACGCCATGCGAGACCTAAAAAAATATAATATGGGCCCATATAAAAGAAAGATTTGCAGGACCTATTATTAGAGAGAAGAAAGACCTATGACATACCCTTATAGTAAAGAAATAAATACGACAAAGTGGTATAAAAAAGAAAGACGTGATATACATAAAGAGAACAAACATCTAAATGATGGAGCTGGATAAAAAAGAATAACAGGCCACATTGGTATAGAGCAGAAAGGCATATGGCATACTGGTATAGAAAAGAAAGATGTGATATACTGGAATAGAAAAGAAAGACATCTGGCGTGCCGTATAGAGAAGAAATTATGTGCGATATACTGATACAGAAAAGAAAGACATATGAGATACCAGTATATAGAAGAAACAGATATGATATATTGGTATATAAAAGAAACACATATGACATACCACTGCAGAGTAGAAAGATGTGATATACCGATATATATAAAAGAAAAACATATGACATACCAGTACAGAGAAGAAAGACATATGAAGTACGGATAGAGAAGAAAAGACTTATGACATGCCAGTACAGAGAAAAAAAGACATCTGACATAGCGTTATAGAAAAGAAAGACATACTTATACAGAGCAGAAAGACAGGTTATATATCGATATAGAAAGACAAATAACGTACTGATATAGAGAAGGAAGACATAGGATATACCGGTTTGGAGAAGAACGACTTGATAAACCGGGTTAGAAAAGAAAGATATATGACAAGTTGGTATAGGGAAGAAAAATGTATGACATACCGGTATAGAGAAGAAAGACATATGACGTACCAGTCGCAACCACAGGAACGTGGTGAGTATCTGAGTCTTTTCATTCTGCGTAAGAAAGAGAAATAACATAAACTTAAATAGGCTGATTTCCACTCTCACTTGAGATTTCCATAGAAGCTCTCTTGCCTCACAAGATTCACCTCACTACCAAAAAAGCATTTCTGGGGCCTCAAATGTTTAATGAGTTCTCAAGACCAAAGAGGTTGGTCTCTCATTGATCTAAAATGATTTCAATAGACTTGAGAACTAAGACTCCTTCTGACTCAGGTTGTGGGGTTCTTTTTTAACTCTTCTTCTCGAAGTCAACTTTTTTCCAAGTCAACTGTTCTACTCATCTGTGATTCGTGCACAAATGCCGACACACCCCACTTTCACCCCAAGTACACTGCATTCTGCCCTTACCTTTGTGAACTTCCCCATCCCACACTTCCAAAATATTGGATGTATCTGACGCTTCACATCCTCGAAAACAGTACCCCGCACACCTCAAACTCCAACCTACAGGCAGAGAGGATCGCCCAACAATGTCAACAAATACCCAACATGAAGGTCCCTTTGGCTAACTTAGCTAAGAGTGACCCCTTCCAGCCCTGCCAGTCTCATTCAGATGCTCCAAATTCTTAGCTGTTAGAATCCTTAGAGAGAGAGAGACAGGGAGAAATAGGGACAAAGTAGAGAGAGAGAATGCAAGCAATAGAAAGAGCCAGAGAGAAAGGGACCGAAGGAGAATCATTGTGCAAATGAAGTATTGCAGAAGAGAATGTTCCTTAAACAAGAAACCAGCATATCAATGCCCCAACTTACACACCATAAAGGACAAAGTCAATTAATTCTGAAAGGTGATCCAAGCATCTCTGCCTGACTCCCCGATTCAATTTTTTTAAAATAGCCCACTCAGAGTATACAGCAGTGCAGCACCTTTTCCTACCAGCACATTTTTGTCTATTAAAGAAATAACACCCAGAACAGAGTGCAACCCTCACCATGCCCTCACCCTAGACTAGATAAGGAAATTAACCCTCCCCCCCACAGGACAAAGCTGCCCATCAATCTGATAACGTATGCCCGTACCACTCCGAGGATGGCGTATATGGTGAAGGAGATGTTGGCGCTGGTGGGCCGGTGGTAGTTGAGCGTTGGCCGGAGGGATCGCCTATTGAAGACGTCCTGCAAGGACTCATACGAGGGTCCGCTCGGTGACCCTGTGCAGGTCAACGTGGAGTCCACAACCGGAACTGTACAAAAAAGACCAAAGAGAAGCACATGAGTGAAGAGCACGACTGAGAACCCCTTACATAGTCAACGATTACCCTGGGCATTTGGCAGGATTCCTGGCCGTACTGGTACAGAGCCATGTGCTAACATTTCATACTTATCTTTAGCCTGCATCAGGGAGTCTATATTTAACCAGCAAGCACATAAGTTATAAATCATATCTTCAGCCTCTACATAACCAGCAAAACATAGGCCCTCATTACGATGTCTGGTGGACCGTCACCGCCAGGCTGTCGGTGGCGGTCTGTCCGACATCTAGGGCAGCGATCCAACTGTCAGATTACAATACCGTCAGTCGGAGCGCAGGGGACGGGGGGAAAGACCGCCACCTCTAAAGGAGCCCGTCAGGGCGGTGGTCAGACTGTAATCCCTACAATGGAGGGGTGCCTGCGAAGGCACTGCCACAGGGATTACGATGTCCCGTCCCCTAAGCTTTTACATTGCGGTCCCACAGCCATGTAAAGGCAGACGGAAAGAGACTTTGGGGTCAACAAGTAGGGCTCTGTCCCCCGTGGACCACTGGAATGTGGCCAGGGGGGCCCCAAACATCCATGCACCATGTGCCAGGTACCACAGGGTGCCTGGCACACGGTGCATGGATGTTTACAAACATCCCTTTTTCCACTGTGGCTTATGCTGGGGCCCTTCTCCGGGCCGCAGCACAAGCCGCAGTAGAAATAGGCATGTTTCCGACTTCCTACACGGCGGTCGTATCATAATAAGGCGGGTGGGACGACTGACTAATTGTCGGGCGGTCCCAATCCTGCTGCGAGGGTGGTCGGACACTCGTCCGATCGCTATCGTACTAAGGTCTTAGGGATGTTTCATGTTCAACTCCTTACAATAGTATTATTGTGGTTCTTTCTAGGAGGTTGCCAAGCAACCTCATGCTGCTCTAATGTATAGCGTGTTGACACCTCTCCGGTGTGCTGCGCTTTATATAAATCTGAAATAAATCAAGAGATAAAGTCGGCCACGTGGTAGGAAAACAGAGCTGTCTTTACAGAAAATGTCAAAGCTGCACAACTGCTTTGAAAGCCTACATTATGCCCATCAGTGCACTTGATTGAGGATAATAAAATACCTGTTTTAAGTCCACTTCACAGACATACCTGCATCATTATAAAGAATGTTTGCATGGGGACAATCTCCAGCAAGGGAGAGCCCTCTGCCTTCATTACCCATCTATCTATCTATCTATCTATCTATCTATCTATCTATCTATCTATCTATCTATCTATCTATCTATCTATCTATCTATCTATCTATCTATCTATCTATCTATCTATCTATCCATCAATCCATCCACAGAACCAGCCCACAGGTCACCCAATCCGAATCCACCAGCCCAGCAATCACCCCATCCGTCCATCCATCTTACCCCAAACTTCCCCAAAGAACACGTGTGCCACACCCCGTCCGACGCCACCAGCAAGCTGTCCGACCAATCCAACAACTTCTATCCACCCCTCGTGCCCTCCACCCATTTGTACATCCTTAGCTACGCTAGCCACCCATCATTTCAGACACCTTTCTGTTCCCACCTAGCTTTCATCCACTTTCACTCCATGTACCCTTCCCCAAGTGCACCCTTCAGCCCCCCGTTGTCCATTCACACTTCTTTCTATCCACTTCACATTTAACCCAGCTTTCTCTGTCCACCTGCCCCTTCTCCATCCACCCTCTCTGCCTCCACACACTTCCAGCCACACTCTCTTGAGTAAACGTCTTTCCAACTGCCTCCCTCCATCTTTTTCTCATTTAATCCACCCCTTACCCTATCCACCCCAAAGTCTGTGATCCCTCTCCTCAGCGTATTTTATCTCCACTATACTACCCTACCACCACCTTCCAACCACATGCATCCCTACCTTTTCCTCTTATTACTTCCTTTCTCTCTTGCCCCTCCATCCTCTTCTTCGCTACCACCCCAGATTCCGTCCAAGTTCGACCTCTCTGACTCCATGTCTGTACCAACATCACTCCCTGCACCCCTCACTCCATATTCTGCCCTTCCTGCACCCCTCCCTCCACCCTCCCACCCATCAGTTCATCAACTACCCTTGCATGACTTCAACCCCACCTCTCACGTTCTTCATTTCCCTTCCTAAGGACCCCACAAGCCGCCCCTCCGGGTACCCATCCAACTACTCATCCATCCACCGCTTCCCCCTCCTCTCCATCCAACCCCACCTGTTGATTGTCTCTCCACCCGTTCCCCACACGGCCCCTCCATTCAGTGCACAACCACCGCCATTCATCAGTCCGTCCAACCACCCATCACATGCAGTCAGTTTGGCCAATCCAATCCCTCCCCTCTCTCTCCACAAAGCCACCAATGCACACCTGCATAACCGTCCTTGTTACTAGCCACCCCCCTCTTGTTACCCCTCATCCCACCGGCCCAGGACCCCATGCACGCCACTCCCCACCGATCCATTACCCGTCAGTGTGACGTCACAGGCTTTTTTAAATATCCGTCCATAGATCCACTGCTCTAACATGCCTCAAATGTTTGCCATCTATAAATCTAGGGATCTTGTCCGTCTGTCCATCTATCCATCCATCCTATCCAAACATCAACTCCATCCTCTCATCCAACCAAAATCCATCTTTCCATCTAGAAAATCAAACAACACATTCAAAGCCAACCACACATCCATTCAGCCAACTATACAGACGGTCAGCGCACTAGCCGACCAATCCAAACATCATGTTTGAACTCACTCACTAGCTATCAAGCCACTCATCATTCATCCATCCAGCCAGTCATCTGTTCGTCCGTCCATCCATCCATCCTTCAGTCTATCCACCCATTCATCCATCCATCCATTCATGCATCCACCCGTCCATCCATCCACCCACCCTTCAGTTTATCCACCCATTTATCCATTCATTCGTTCATCCATCCATCCATTCATGCAGCCATCCATTCATCCATACAGCCATCCACCCGCCTGCACTTTTAAAGGGGATTTGAGATCCCCTTGCAGGCATAAACAGTGAGTGGCTGCACCTGCCTGCAAGGGGATGTCCCCTCCAGAGGGATCCAATCATGGGGGGCCTCCTGAGAGCTTCTTTGCCTCTGCACCCACATCTATAATAGGGTGTGGGTTCAGAGGCAAAGGGATTCACTCATTTGCATGGGAGAACGCCCTCTTGAGAAAGCTCTGGGCTTTATGTACACCAGCGCTTTCAGTATTACAGAAGGGGACGCACAAGCGTCTGCAGCGTATTCTGTAATACCATAGTGCCGCGTGGGTGTTGTACAAAGTAGGCGCAAACGCCCGTTGCACCCCCTGGGCGCTTCTTTAATACGGCCCCAAGTGATGACTAAAGTTAGGGGGGAGGGGGGTACAGAAACATCAAAGTATCAGTTTGCTGGTTACCGGTGTGATCAATTTCTAGAACAAAAAGTCAAGCCATTTTAGTGACGTGTCCGCTCTGTTGAGCCGCATTACAACAACTTTAGTTAGGAGATATCCTGGGCCTGAGCTGCCTTCTTTGTCCCTGGGGAACAAGGTTCTACTCCCAGCGTCGGCTCAACAACCTGTGATTCTGGGCAAAACGCTCCATCTCCCAGACCTTTGAAAACTGTATAGCGTAATCTGGTGCTCTGACGCCCTTAGATCAAGTTTATTCTACATAAATCGGCAAAAAATAGAGACTGCATTAACCTAGAAATGTCTGTGAAGTCTACAACGTATTTGCCAAAAAACTGCACTTATACGAAGCAGCAAACCCCAACCCTCAGTGTTGGAAATCAGCCAGCCTCTCATGGGTGCCTGCCTCTCCCTTCTCAACATAATACACTTGAAGAACAGACACATATTACCACCTTTTCAGGTTGTGGTGGTGTCACAATTGGAAACCGCCAGTGACAGTGGATCTGTGGGGTGGAGATGGGTGCACTTCCTGTCGAGTCCATCTAACAGTGACAGCGACATCCAGGGCCGGACTGGGAGCCTAAAAGCGGCCCTGGCACAAATGCTGACACCGGCCTCGCTGCCTTCATCCTCTCCCGCTGTTGCGGTCTTCAGCGCTTAATTTCTAAATTAAAGAGTGTCGGTGACCAAAGCCTGCTCTGAAACACGCAGCTGGTTAATAAAATGTGCGCGTGCGGAATACTGCGCTGTCCTAAATCCACCTCATGGCTCTTTAATCCACTAACGGACACTGCCTTCCCCTTCCTCTCACTCCTGCGGGTTCCTACTTTATCCCTTTTTGACGCTTTTTCCCTCTTTTCGTTCTCAGTCTTTCCGCATTTTTTTTCTGTCTCTGGGTAACTAACTGTCTGATGCAAAAAATGAGTGCTGGTCCCTCAAATTAAGTACCGGTGCCCCCCACCGGCAGCCACCGACTCAAATTAAGCACTGGCTGTCTTACCATCCATCCATTCTCCTTCTCTCTCTCTGATCCCTTTCTCTCTACGCCCCCCCCCTCCCTCTGTCTCTTTAAGCCTCTCCATGCCTGCTACAAGCCCCGTACGTCACATTTGCGCCGCCGTTGCATCACTTTTGTGATGCAGCGGCGGCGCAAAGCCAGCGCCATGCTGCGGGGTATTTACAACGTGACGCATCTAGGGAGATGCATCACGTTGTAAAGCTCTGCGCCACATGTAGGCGTTCCAGGGCAGGTGGGGGGGGGCGTTCCGGTGCAGGAACGCCTCCTAAAAGTGGCTGAGTGAAATCTATAAGATTTCACTCAGTCACTTTTACGGCCATGCTGCGTCAAAACCCTGCGCCTGCTTGTAACAGCAGGCGTAAGGATTGACGTAGCATGTTAGGCATAGGGGCACCCCGAGCCTTGCTGGAGCTGCGTCGCGCTTGCGACGCGACTCCAGCAATGCATCACCTTTACGGCAGCAGATGCGTCACGCATCTGTCTATTCTTGCCCCATGGTGCGCCGCATTGTAAATGCGGCGAATCCATGGTGGCGCAAGAGGTGTCTGCCGTGACGCAAAATAACTGGCGCATCCCTGCTGATATGCAGGGATGCGCCAGTTATTGTAAATCTGCCCCACAAAGTGTAAACAGGGGCAGGCACCGGCTCTCCTGACCTTTACATGCCGCCCCATGGTCAACAGCCCCAGTGGACAGCTGTTTACTTGACTGACCACTAGAAAGATGTTAAATAAAGAGCATCATTTATTTTCAGTTTACTGAATTAAAGGAAAACAAGCATAGAAGGGGCCCTGCACCACTTCTCTTTAGGAACAACTTCATTTTTAAGACATCTTGTAACAACCATGTACAAATATGAAAAGGTATCTTCAAAATTGAAAAAAGGGCATTTTTATTTACATGTAGAAGAATTTGTTTTTAGTACATCAAATTATATCACTGTATTGAAAGGCAACCATTAGAAGGGATAGTTTTCAAACATGAACTTAGAAATATTCATGCCTCCCCCGCAATTACAAAAATGCCATTAGTGAATCAAGAGGCACTTTGTTTGTCTTGTGCTCGCTCTACATGGCTTAGGGTGTTATAATACATGGAACTACAATATGGTTTACTAAATGAAAAAACAAAGAATATTTTGTACAGTGCACATTCTAAACACACATATTTCAAGGTTTCACAAATGTAATAATGAAGGAAAAGGAAGCGAAGTGAAGCAAAGGGTAGCAGAACAATTGCCCAGGATCACACAGTCTAGTGGGAAGCCGGGATTGCTCCTAGGTTTTCTGGTTTCACATTGTGCTGTTTTGCAAGTAAAAGGATATTTCTTTCCCTCTCGCATTGACATTAAAAGCTGATGATTTGTCCATCATTCTTGGTATATGAGGTTAGAGAGTGGGTGGCAAGCAGAAGCCACATGAAAGCTCAGTTCACTTTAGGCTCGAGGATCCAAGCGGAGTTAGAGCCCGCCGTCTGGTTCGAGCTTGACTTAAACCTTCTGTGGCTCCATCACATAATGGCAATTAAGGGGACAAAGAAGTAGGAAAGATATAATTTGACTATCATCAAACAATTTGGTGACACAGGACAAACAGCCCTACGGAGCAAGACTCCTTGGTTCTAGATTCATATTTCTGACTCTACCATATTTTAGTGAGAAGGTTAGGAGACTGGGTGTTCTCTCCAGAGAGTAAAATCAAACAAATATTGGTTAAAGCCCCATTTTTTTGTCACTTACTCACTGCTAGAATTTAGTTTGTTTGTCTGTCCAACCTCTTTTCAAAAAAGAAGCAGAGAAATACGTTCAGCAAATGATTACATAAGAGCACGCACTTTGTCACTACGGGAGGCCGGGATTAATAAACAAGCATTTTCAATGCAACCGGTCTCGCCTTCGGTACCTTATATGTATTTAGCTATGCAGCACATTAGCCTGGGTGCTGAAACATCTACTGTTCTTTAACATGGAGGGAAAGTAAGCACCAAACTGCGTGACATGCCAGGTATGGGAACACATGGAGAGAAATATTGCCTTTCAGCGGGAAATGGTATAGTCCAAAGCTCTGTTTTTAATACAAAGTCAGGGTCTTCGGTGGTCATATCACTGAAAATACAAGATTTGAAAAATATATTATTGTCTACGGGTGCTCGTGGAAGACAATTTCTGATGACTGGAACCTATAGATTGCTAAAGTTATTCTGGTATTTTACTGACCTCTGCTGGTCGTTTTCTATCAATAAAGTTAAATAGAGGCAGTTAAGCAAGCAGAAAGCAATTCTTGTATTTTACTGACCTCTACTGGTCGTTCTCTATCAAGACAGTTAAATAAAGGCAGTTGAACAGAAAAAAAGTATGTACAAGAGGTCTCGAATGCTCGACCTAAAAAACAAGGCCTTCTGGTTCCATAGTTTCCATCTTGCTCATTACACAACAACTGGGGTGTGAGTGGTTCCGAAGGTGAGACTCGGGGACCTCTCTCACCAAAGGAACGCCAGTGCGCTGTGGAACCTGCCCGAATTCACTAGCGGCACAATTTGGCAAAGTGGTAAAGCCGGGATTAAACGCCATTACAGGATCATAGGCCATGGCTAAAACTTTCCCATTGTCCCATGATTGGCTGTTTGTGGTTGCCGCCTCAGGGAATGGCACACCTTTTTGTTGGGTCTTTGTCAAAGATTTTTGATAGCACATCCTACATGGACTGAGCCTGTTTACAAGCACTCCTAATGTTCCCAAATACAAAACTAAAGGTTTAAGGAGATTGAGAATCCTAAAATTCAATTTCATTCCAATTCAATAGTCAAATTACTTTCTTCGTAAACTTGGCTCGCCAAAGACAGTCATCACAAGCAGAGGTGCGGTATAGGGAACGCGACTCAGAAACAGCATAACACAGTATTGTCAAATCTATGACTCTTCTAAACATTACAGGCTTGCTGTGCAAACCAGCATGGAATGCAACTCTCAAAGTAACTCCACGACGCACTGTCCACACCGTCTACGTGATTTGCTTCCCCTGCATCCATCTTACACCAGCAGCCTCCACCCTTCCTCAGCCTCCACCCTGCCGGCATCACTGCAGCCCTCAGTCAAGCCGCAGACCATATACTTTGGCTCCCTGGAAAATGTTTGCAAGTACCCATGACCCCAGGCAGGCGCGCAACACCCATTGGACTCACAGGGCTTCAGCCCCACCCCCGTCGTGTGTGGCAGCCCGGGATGAGACCGATTCCCGGGCACACACACAGCCGCACCCGAGCACTTCACAGGTCTTTAAAAGACCATTTGCATGTTAATGAGGCCTCGCTGTTGTTTCACCCCTTCTAAGAGCCCCTGCAGCTCCACTCTGCCTATGGCTTAAAAGATTCAGCCCCCCCCCCCGAAATTTTTTCTTAGCCCCCCCCCCGAAATTTGGCTCTAGTTGCGCCTCTGGTATGTGCTACAAAAGAGTGCGCGCACACACACACACACACACACGGCGGACACACCACAAACCTTGAATCAGTGCGCCCCACAGGGCAAAGAAGAACTGCTTCTTGGCGTGCATGGTCTGAGGCTGTCCCCTCTTCACCCCCTTCCTTGTCCTGTCTCTGTCTCGGCCTCTGCTCTTACAGGATGTCTCTTCTCACAGACCTTTCTTTCACTTTATTTGTTTTCTCTGTAACTTTCTTTGGTCCCTCTCCATTTTCCTATGACGTTGTCTGTTTTTCTTGTTGGTTTTCTTCTCTCCTTTCGCCTTACTCTCTCCCTTCCTTTGGTGCATCGTTCCCTCTCTGCTCCATCGCGCCGTTGTTTTCTACTTTTTAGTTATTCTATTTGCTCCTCTTTCCGTTCTCTTCACAGTAACTATTTTCTCTCTTTTGCTATTTTTTTTTCTCTTTCTCTTCTCTCTGGCGTTTTCTTTCTCGCTCTCCCTCTTTCTTCTCTCCTTTTTGTAGACATCAATCACGCTTCGTTCTATCTAATTAGCTGTCATCTGTCTCTTTTTCTGTCGCCTTTCGTCCTACCTTCACTGCATTTCTCTTTTCACTCTGCCGCTCTCACCTTTTTCTATCCCGCCAATTGCCCCCTTTCTCACTTTATTTTATTTCTTGTTCATGTATATTTCACCCTGTCTCTTTTGTTCTGCGTTGTGTCTCTCTACCCTCTGGGACTGCTGTCCCTCCAATCGATTTACTTCTATCTTCTGTAAATACCCCCCACCCTTGCTTTCTGGTTTTGCTGTTCCCTCTGCCTCTCTTTTCCGCTGTCCCTTTGTTACCCCACCTCTCACGTTCTTCTCTTCCTTGCTTCACTCGCCCCTTGTATCCCTCCCGGTGTGCCACATCCTCCAAAGCTCCCCCCCCCCTCTCTTCTTTACCGTCCTTTTTGTTGCAGTCTGTCTTCTATCTGTCTCTCCGTCTCCTCCCTATTTCACCTCTTTCTCTCCCCCTTCGTCTGCCTTGCCATCTCTTCTCACTCTTCCCTTTCTCCTCCTCACTCTTTTCCGTCTCACTGCTCTCTTTCTCCCCTTTCTTTCCTCCGGTTTCCGTTCTCTTCTTCTCTCTGTCCCTTACCTCTGCCTATCCCCTTTCTCCCGAGTTATCCGCACTCCCCTCCTCTCACCGCACACCCCCTCCCCTCCTCTGTTCTCTCCCTGTGCTCCCGGCGGTCTCTTTTTAAGGTCTCTCCTTGACGTCTCTCTACCGGAGGGGCTCAGACCGTGCCCTACTACGGCTCTCATTGCCGCTCTGCCCCCCCCCCCCCCCCCACCAGGGGCCACAGAGGCCTGCCTGTTCCCTCCCTGGGGCCTGCATCAACACTCCTGACACTGGTAACTCTTGCCATTAGAAGTGTGACCTGTGCGGGGGCCGCTGGGCACCGCTGACACCTGGGCACCGCTGGCAGAGATGTTTCCGCCGAGGCACAGGTGAGACAGTCACACCTCACCCTCCCTCCTAACACCTACACCTGCCTGCGTGAAGGCGGACACGAGCCTCCCCACCTAGCCGGGGCCTGAGGGGGGCTACGCTTTGCTCCCGGCACCCGCTCTGTATCACCTTCTCTGAGGCTACAGTTCCGTTTCCGGTCTCGTGGGCTTTGAGTTTGTTATTCGGATACTCTGACCTTTCACCTATTGCGGCACCATTAACAGGTGATGTCCCTGGGGCCTGGGTACCCCGTGCAGTAAATAGGAGCATTTGTTTTTAGATCTGGCTTACAGACCGCTTTAGGCAATGACCACTAAAACAAAGGCTACAGCAGTGGCATTACAGTTAGGGGCAGTAATAAGCAGTGCATTATGGGGTCACAAGTTATAGTTAGCTCACTAAACTATAAGTGGGAAATTGCAGTGGTTCCTCAATTTTTAAAAGTAAATTCTTTGAGAAACGAGACCATATTGGAAAGTTGATGACGAATTAACACTTATATGAACCACCATTATGAGAAATGATAAACTGGTACCTTCATCAAATGTCAAAGACAAACTTCTCAGATTGGCCCAGAGGGTAATATGGGAAGGACAGGAACAAACAAAAAGATGAGGGTCTGAGTATTGGTGGCCGTATATGGACAGTGATGCTGAGAGATTGGTGCAGAATTGCTATGTTTGTCAAGATGCTAATAAAACTATGTGCACGCGGTCGTATCTCTTAACCCCTCTACCTTTACCTGAAGGACCATGGCATAAAATCAGGATCGAAGTTATTGGTCCAATGTACAAATGGCCACATTTATTGAAATTTGCTATTGTGTGTATTGACTATTACAGCAAATGGATTGATTTAGAGTTTTTGGATAATCCCACGTCAAGCAATGTGATAAAGTTTCTTAAAACTATTTTTGCCAGGGAGGTATACTACATAGTATTGTAAGTGACAATGGGTCTCAGTTCTTGTCAATGAATATGAAAGCATTTTTACAAGTTTCAGGAATCACTCATTGTAAGTCATCCTTATATCATCCCCAAGGGAATGGTCAAGTTGAGCGAGCTAACCACATCAGTAAGGAAGCTGTTCAGCCGGCTTTGAGAAATAAGATACATGTGAGAGAGACTTTGCAGAATCGTATAAGGTCCAACCATAAAACCTCTCACAGTGTTACGGGTGTCACACCATTTGAATTGTTGAGGGGTATAGTGCCTGTAATTAAGTTGAGTACACATCCTGCGGTCAAATCAAAATGTACTAGTGTTGAAAGTGTTCAGAGTAAGAATAATATTTGACAAGATGCAGTAGTTAGTAAACAAATTAGGAATGAAGAGATATTACGATCAAAGAAAGGCTCTGACTCAAAGATATGTGTAGGTGATTTTGTAAGAATCAGACGTCCTTGAACTTGTGCAGGTGCATCTAAATTTGTAGAGCCACTTCAAGTTATCAGCACATCAGGGTCTGCCATTCGGTTGGAGAATGGTGGTGGTGGAATATGTCATGTGCGACTCGTGTGACTCCAATGTGGAAAACACAAAATAAGCTGTGAATAGTAAAGGAACAAGTGGTGATCAGGAAGATGGTGGGCACTGAATAGTGGGCTTCACCTCGCCTCCTTCACATGAGGGGTGGGTTGGCAGAGGTGGGCACACCTTCCGGGCTGTTCTAATTTTTCCTGCCTATCTTCCTGCCGAAAAGGGGGTGAGGCAGGAGGGGGGCCTGCTCCTGTAAGCAGGAGAAGCTGGTGGTCGCATTACAAAGGCGGCAAGGCCTTTGAAGCTTCCCTGGTACAAATGGCTCTTCCTGTCCTGAGGGAGGTGTGACCACCTTCACCCAGGAAAGGCTTTGTTTCTGGGCCCAGGGAGCGAAGGCTCCCACCCCAGGGGTCCAGAAACACGTCTCATGGTGGCAGGCTGGTGTTTACCAGTCAGGGAACCTACCAGAGGATGGTCATTTTTCAGGGGGGCATCTCTAAAATGCCCGCTGAATGCATGGTATAATAAATCCCACAATGGCATCAGTGTGGGTTAATTATGCTGAGACGTTTGCTACCAAACTTCCCAGAATTCAGTAAAGCCATTTTGGTGCGGGAAACATCCTTTACCCCACATGCTTTACTCCGCATGCCACTACCCAACATTCTTTACTTCGCGAACACTTTTACAACGCAGGGTTTTACACCGCAAAACTGTTACAACGCATTCCCCAAAGTAACGCCCGTGGCGTTAGAATAGTAATTGCGTTGGAATGGGGAAAGTGTTGTAACGGATTGCGTTGTAAAGCTCTGCATTGTAAAAGTTTTTGTGGAGTAAAAAATGTGGGGTAATGGCATGCTGAGTAAAAAATGTGGGGTAAAGTGTCCTATTCTTCTGGTGCTGTGGAGTTTGTAATGACAAACACCCAGACCATTTACTCTTTATAGCATTACTGCACTTACAATGTCTAAGAATGGACTTAGACACTGTAGGGGTACAGGGCTCATGCGCCTGTAACCTCACCAGTGGTATAGTGCACCCAACTAGAGGGGTGTCTTACCTATACCATAGGCAATGGGTTGCAGGCATGGCACACAGCTATGTGTGGCATGTCAACTCTTCACTTTTCTCTGCATCAGAACACGCAGCCTGCCATGGCAGTGTGTGGGCGTTAAGGTACAGGACCTCTGAAGGTGGCACAATTTGTTCTTCAGCCCTTAGAGGCCTTCCCTGGTCACAAGGCCCTGGGTACCCATGGTACCTTTTACAAGGGACTAATATCCTCCCACCTCACTAGAGAAGGGCTTTATCTTTAAGTTGGATAAAAGACTATAACTGGAGGCTCACATTAACTCAGTGAAATGTTCTTGTGATCATCTTAGATCATCATGGAAAGAGATCTCACCTACGTACAGGCCCTTAGTACTAGCTGCTGCAATTAATTCAATGTTTGATTGTGCTAATGGGATTGCCTGGTAAACTAATAAATCAATTGCTACTGATCCAGAACCCTGGATGAAACACAATGTTTGATTAATTTTGAACTTGTGAGGGGCTGTGTGGTATTAAGTGGTTGGTAAGCATGGTTAACAGCATGGTTAACAGAGTTTTTAGTGTTGTGTGTGATAATATGGTATAACGTTTTGTGGTTTGGTATGCAGGAGTGTGATGGAAGACCCCCACAGTCCCTGCAGTGTAGGGCCTTCAGCCTCCCCATCTCTAGGGCCCCCCCTATGTCAGGCACCTTGCCTACTGTGTATGATCTGAGATGTGTATTCATACCAGCTGCTGCTGTGTGCAGTCTGCCATGATACTATTCTGATTCAACTTGAAATTATTAACATATTCTGTTGAAGAAGTGGATGGACACTGCCCTGGGGCTGGAACGACATCATATAGTCCCACCCTGGTGCAGCTATCCCTCCCAGACTTTGTGGAACCTCCCGCTGCCAATGTGGATGCCATCAACTAGCCTGACCACAGAGATATATTGGTTGGCTCTAATATAGCCTTAGAGCCCAATGTACCGGGCTCTACCAGCCATTAAAGGCGTGCTCCAGGGTTAACAAGGGAGAGAGCCTTTAATGGCTGGTAGAGCCCTCTACGGAGGGATTTAAGGCAATTGGAACATTTCGCCCTTAGAGGGCAGAATCTTCTAATTTGTAAAACAAAGACCTCATGGAGCGGAAGGGGTGGAAATCCCCTCGGACTCTGTGAGGTCTTCGTTCACAGCAACAGCTGTAAACAAACATTGGAATGTTGATGCTCCGGGCTCCTACCAGCCATTAGGAGCCTAGAGCACTCCATTGTTTTCAATGGAGCTCTCAACATTCTAATGTTCTAATAATTGTTGTATTTTATTTACAGATGGAATGGTCCATGCTCTGGGGATGATGGCCTGCATGCTGGTTTTCGTGGTTGGACACACCAGAGGATGCTTTGGCTAGTCCGGCTGCTGGCCCGGAAGGCTCTGGGGCAGCTTGGTCTCCTCTGTCTGCAGTCCCAGGTCAATTAGATGGAGAGCTGGTGTCCTCCATCAAAATATTTCTGCAAACGTCTATTGTACATTAGCCTGGACCAATTTCCATCACAAGCAGCCTGCACTGCATCCTCCCCACCCACACACATACACCAGCCCAGCTGGGTAAGACCCTAAACCGTAGAAATTATCCCACTCACAGTGACTCCTGACTTTTTCCAAAACAAGGAAACAAAAAATAGAGAGCACAACTGCCTTTGCAGAGTCATGCATGTAAGAGCTTTAAATGGCCTGAATCCAGTGAACAGTCAAAACTAAACTTACAGTTACAATCTATCAACTGTTGATATACTTCGACCTGGTCTTTATGTGAATGACATACCAACCGGGCGAGAAAGCAAAAGACACACAATTGATGGACAGAATGCAGAACAAATCAAAACATTCACCCCCAGTCAAGAGATTTGGGTTAATCCAACATTCTTTTTCTCACCATGCCACCCCAGTTTAGACCTGGCCATATGCAAATCAGTCTTGACCCTGTCCCGCATGGGAACAGTAAAGCCCGAAATGCCAAGCCTGGTCCTCCCTGGACCGGAAACAAGCATCCAAGGACCAGTTTCATGGTTTCACCACTCATCAGCCAGGATAGCTTGATTCCAGTGGCACAGTGAGCCCAGGACCCACATCTGGGCATACCTGGCGCACTTAGGGCGAGAAAGCAAAAGACACACAATTGATGGACGGAATGCAGAACAAATCAAAACATTCACCCCCAGTCAAGAGATCTGGGTTTTATCCATCATTCTTTTGCTCCCCACCCCAGTTTAGACCTGACCATATGCAAATCATTCTTGACCCTGTGCCTCATGGGAACAGCCCAGCCCGAACTGCCAAGCCAGGTCCTCCCTGGACTGGAAACAAGCATCCTAGGACCGGTTTTGGGGTTTCACCCATCATCACCCAGAATAGCTTGATTACAGTGGCACAGTGAGCAAAGGACCCATGTCTGGGCATACCTGGCGCACTTAGGGCAAGAAAGCAAAAGACACTCAATTGATGGACTGAATGCAGAACAAATCAAAACATTCACCCCCAGTCAAGAGATCTGGGTTAATCCATCATTCTTTTGCTCACCATGCCACCCCAGTTTAGACCTGGCCATATGCAAATCAGTCTTGACCCTGTCCCGCATGGGAACAGTAAAGCCCGAAATGCCAAGCCTGGTCCTCCCTGGACCGGAAACAAGCATCCAAGGACCAGTTTCATGGTTTCACCACTCATCAGCCAGGATAGCTTGATTCCAGTGGCACAGTGAGCCCAGGACCCACATCTGGGCATACCTGGCGCACTTAGGGCGAGAAAGCAAAAGACACACAATTGATGGACGGAATGCAGAACAAATCAAAACATTCACCCCCAGTCAAGAGATCTGGGTTTTATCCATCATTCTTTTGCTCCCCACCCCAGTTTAGACCTGGCCATATGCAAATCAGTCTTGACCCTTAGCCTCAACAGTCCAGCCAGAACTGCCAAGCCAGGTCCTCCCTGGACCGGAAACAAGTATCCTAGGACCGGTTTCGGGGTTTCACCCCTCATCTGCCAGGATTGGGTCCAAACTGGAATGGCATGGTGAGCAAAAAAATGACGGATTTAGGCCCAGATCTCTGTACTGTGGTTAATGTATGACATTGTTCTGCATTCTGTCCATCAATTGTTCTATTTGCATTTGACATACCAACCGAGTTTTTCCACCTGCTTTGTTCATAAACACTGGAAAAGCAAAAGGGGAAGGTGCACCAGTAAGAAGTCCAAGTCCAAACAATATCTTGGATATTTTCTTTTTAATTTTCTCGTAAGAGACCCACAGCCAACGCGTTTCGTTCCACACTGGAACTTCTTCAAGGCTGAAAACATGCAACGTAACAACATATAAATAACACCAATGACACAAAAGAACGTCACATAACACAAAAAAATAAATAATACATGCTTACGATAATCAAAATTGACAGACCTGCTAGATGCACAAAGAACATAAATAATAAAAGATTATTATTATAAACAACATATATCAGAACCCAATAAATACAAATGTACTTTAACGATAAGAGAAGACAAACATTTATATCACATATATATTTCACAATAAAAAACCCCAAACAGTATTTGTATATACATATATAGAACAGATATTTGACAAATACGTATATAAAAAGAGGGCATATATAGTCCCTATCCGGGGTATATGGCTATGTGGAGATCATTTTTTAAGGCAAGAGAGATTCTCCAGATAAAACCACGAGCTTATACAAGAAAGGTAAGAAAAGGAGGAAGGAGAAAGGAAAAGGGAAAAAAGTGGAAAAAGTGGAAAAAGGAGGGGGGAAGAAAAGACAAGGAGGAAAGAAGGGGTGGTGGGAGAAAAGGGAAGGAAAAAGAAAGGAAGGATAGAGAAGTGGGGGGGAGGAATGGAAATAGAAAAAGCGGGAAGAGGGGTGAGGAAGGGGATGGATAAGACACATTCAACCAATGCACAATAACAAATATTGCAAAAGAACTCACCAAAGCAGCAAAGCGGGGTACAATATAATGATGTCCCGCGGACATGAGTAGTTATACACAAACAATGTTCTGATGCAAGAAATATCTGCGCAAATTTTTTTTTAATAAAATGCTTGAAAACCACAAAGCCCTTGTATAACAGAACAGTGGAATTAAGAAATGTTAGAGAAACGTGGTAATAATATCGGCAGTCGCAGAAACGTGGTAATAATATCGGCAGTCGCAGATACTACATATGGACTTACCAAAGGTTAATTGGTTTGGCTTGTGATATTCAAAGCAACAGGGTCACCAAGACCGGATAAATAGCTTAAAAATATGGGTGACCACAGTATCGGCTCCTTGGTACGAGCACGGGATGAATTCCAGTATTCTACAAAAAAAATCCAAAGGATACACAGTGGTACTAGGTACAATATAATAATATCCCACGTTCATAAATAATTAACCACAATATAATTCTGATTGAGACGAAAAAATGTCTGCGTAAATATTAAAAAACCCAAAGTACCACAACATCTTAGTACCATAAGAAGTGCTAAGAAAACATAGCAGCAATCGCAAGTACTGGAAATGGACTCACCAATGAGTGATTGATTTGGCTTGTAAAATTCATAGAAAAAAGGTCACCAACGACAGGGTAAATAGCTTAGAAGTACGGGCGACCAGGGTGTCGGCTCCTTGATACGAGCACAAACTGGATTCCAGTATTCTACAGAAAAAAGCGCAAAGGGTAAATCTATACTGTACTACATTGCACTCCAAAGATAAGAACAGTTCCCTAATATGATAACCAATGGCAATATATACTATTTTGTGGTTAGTAAAGATCCAAGGGCGACAGACATACCACAAATACCACATAAAAGTATTTAGAAGGTAAGACAAAGTATAGCCAATTACACCAAAACTGGACATAGGCTATCAGAATATCCCGGGCGGTAAGGCAAAACGACGTAATAAGAATATACCCAATGAATTTATTATGGCCCATACCCTGATCTGAAAATGAAAATAATTGAAAAATATCCCGGGTGGTAAGGCAAAAAGGGGTAATAAGAATATACCCAATGGATTTATTATGGCCCATACTCTGATCTGAAAACGAAAAAATTGAGTAAAAGGATTCCTCTTAAGGGGTAAGTAATAACATAAACTTGAAGGATCATATGTAACTTACAAATAACAGCGGAAAATTACAAAATACGACCATTCCCAAGACTAAAGAAGATGTATTCTAGTATATACCTAGTAGAAGCTACTCGTGCGAACTCCTAATACAACAAAAACGAAGAGCCACAAGGAAGGGCTAATCAAGGGGGGGGGGGATTCCGTGCCTCATACCTTGGAAATCCAGTGTCCCCGAAGTATCCCGGGGAAGCGTTACAGTAACGGACCGAAAGCGAACAACCCCACACCGGGTCATGTTGGATTTAAGAGGTCTGTCGTCCATCAAAAGCGTACGTCACATGACGTCTTACATGTCACATGGTATAATCGTGGGGAGAAGGAATAAACGTCAGCGCCATGATGGAACGGTATAATGCCCCATCTAGACGATCTTCACAGAATCAGAGAGCAAGTAAACCCTCATCAAAAACCAGCCCCCTGCTCAGTGCCGCAAGAGCGTATAACCCCAGGGAAAGGAGAGAAGAATAAGAGTGTACAGCAAGTTATTAATAAGCTTGATAACAAACAAATATTTGCAAAACACACACAGGGTGCGAGCCGCCATGATGGAATGGTGTAAAGTCATATTTGGAGTAATGTAAAAAACGCCGAGCGGTATGTGGATCTATATTTAGCCAAACTCCATGTCGTAATACAGCCTGGAGGCTGTGAAAATACAATAATAAATTGAGAGCATGGGGCCCTGCAGTTTCTTTGCTACGGGGGATCTGGTATATAATGGTGGTTACCCCCCTATAGTAATGTATCCATAGGTAATGTAATAGTTTTTCTTTCATAATATGTAAAGGAAGTAGGGTGCAAATCACAGACTGATAGACTGAAGGGAGCAATTGAAACTGTCTTACAGGAAATAGTGCATCTCTGAATCTGAATTATGTCCCAATGTAGTGGCACGCAATCGGCAAATCCATTTGGATTCTAATTGTCTTAAGGCTAGTCCTCGATCAGTACCCCTCTTACCTATAGGTACATGGTCAATACCATAAAACCAAAAGGTGTTGACCCCATTGTGTTTAACATTGTAGTGTTCAGTGATGGGATATCTAGTATCTCTATTCAGGAGTGCCCTCCTGTGTTCTTGTATACGGGTTTTCAAACTTCGTATGGTACTGCCTACATATATGATATTACAATCACATCCTAAAATATACACCACGTGAGTTGAATTGCAATTAATAAAATGGCTGATATTATAGATCCGTGAGCTGTTATTGGAAAAGGACTTGGTTTTATTTTTTCCACTCCCACAAATATTGCAGGACCCACACGTGAAAAAACCAATCGGTTTTTTTGGTATCCAGCTAATATTGGTTGGAGGGGTCACGACATAACTGGGGCATAATTGTTTCCTCAAAGAGGTACCTCTTTTGTATGTGATGGCAGGCATTTTGGAAATGCAGTCCTTCAGTCCTACAACAGAGGACAGGAAATGCCAATTTTTTAGTAGTGCATTAAAGATGCCATTACTATGGGTGGTATATTTTGTAACAAATCTCAATCTGTTATAATTTTTTGTTGTTTTCCCTCGTGTGTTCGGCCTGTCAAGTAACGTGGAGTCCCTATTTATGCTAAGGATTCTATGTTCAGCTTTATCCAAAACTTTGGTATTGTAGCCTCTGTTTTCAAATCTTTTCCTTGCTGTCTCGATATTATACAAGAAATCCTCCTCAGTACTGCAGTTCCTCCTGATACGGGTCATTTCGCCATAGGGGATGTTGTTTATGACAGAGTTAGCATGGGCACTTGATGCATGCAACAATGCATTGCACGCCGTTTCCTTTCTAAACAATTTACTCTGTATCACCGCATCCTTGATATAGAAATTTATGTCTAGAAAATTGGTAATGTCCTTGTGATAAGACATGTTAAATCTGACATTAAACACATTGTTGTTCAAGTAATTGAAATATTGCTGCAACATTTCAACAGATCCTGACCAAAGGCAGATGACATCATCGATGTACCTCCCCCAGAACACAATAAATTCAGTCCAGGGGGAGGGACTCCGGGTCCAGGCATGCTCCTTCTCGTACCACCCCATAAAGAGGCAGGCGTACGAGGGAGCAAACCCGGAACCCATCGCAACGCCCTTGGTCTGTTGGTACCAACTGGAGTCATGTAGGAAAAAATTGTTCATCAGAATAATGTCAACCATTTCGACGATCATTTCATTGTATTCGTAACGGTCAGCGTCTTCCCTATCCAGAAAAGAACGCATCGCCATGATTCCAAAGTGTTTGTCAATGCAAGTATATAAACTGGTGACATCCAAGGTAAGCACAAGAAAAAGTTCCCGAAATCAAGCAAATGTGCTTAGAAAAGAGACTTATCAGGTCCTTGAGGTAAAGGACGTCGTAGAATAGAGTTCTTTTTACCCACGTGGAAAAATTTAAAATTACAAAGTGCCTGCACTGCCATCTGAATAGAATCCTCTATACAAAGGAGTTGCGAACGACAACAGGTCTCCGTCCTAAATTGATATACGGTGGCGTCAACGGGTACCAAGACAAGTAACCAGATTATCAGAGAACACCACACATTGAGAATATAAAGGTGTGAAAAAAGATGCTTCAAACAGATTATGCAATTGAACAGTCATAACTGTGTCGCACAATTAAGATTTTATGAATATTCTTTTGTCCTGAAGAAGGTGGAAACACTGAAAAAAACACCGAAACGCCGCGTCGACTGTTTTTTAATTGAATTTAATCTTTTTAATTCTGTTGCTTTATTATTAGATTGTAACCTTTAGTGGGAGGAAAGGTCACATATAGCATTTTATTGAATACACAATTATGTATCTATTTGTAACACATAATAAATTGATATTTTAACCATTTTTGTATCTATAGTATGTTGTTTAAAACCATAGACTGTACTGTGTCTTTACTAATATGAGTCACTGATAGATTATTACAAGGGTAAAAAGAACTCTATTCTACGACGTCCTTTACCTCAAGGACCTGATAAGTCTCTTTTCTAAGCCTATTTGCTTGATTTCGGGAACTTTTTCTTGTGCTGACTTAAAGACCTCGTCCCTAGAAATACAAAGGGGTAACTCCCTCTCTTCTTTGGACATCCAAGGTAACAAATAAAAGGTCATCCGACCATTGAAAGTTCCTAAATTTCACCAGAATATCCTTACTGTCCCTAATGTACGATGGGAGGTCCATGACATATTTTCGTAATTTTGTATCCACAAAATTGGAAAGGTTCTCTGTCGAGGAGCCCACCCCAGAGATAATAGGTCTCCCAGGGGGAAAAGAGCCCCCTTTGTGTATTTTAGGTAAAACATAGATACAAGGGTATGATGGACAGTCAACTCTAAGGTATCTATATTCATCCTCTGAGATGAGACAAACATCTTTCCATTCACTAAGTCTAGCATTAATAGTGACAATCAATTTTGGAATAGGATTGTGTGCAATGAACTTATAACATGAGGTGTCACTAAGTTGGCGATTGATTTCAGACCCAGCGATATGCAAATCAGTCTTAACCCTGTGCCTCATGGGAACAGTCCAGCCCGAACTGCCAAGCCCTGTCTTCCCTGGACCGGAATCAAGCATCCTAGGACCGATTTCTGGCTATCAGCCGTCATCAGCCAGGATAGCTTGACTCCAGTGGCGTAGAGAGCACGGGTCCCACGTCTGGGAATACCCATCCCACTTAGGGCGAAAAGCGTTACAACAAACAAATGATGGACGGAATGCTGACAATGCAGACATTCTCCCCCAGTCAAGAGATCTGGGTTAAATCCATCGTTCTTTTGCCCACTACGCCACCCCAGTTTAGACATGGCCATATGCAAATCAGTCTTGACCCTGTGCCTCATGGGAACAGTCCAGCCCGAACTGCCAAGCCAGGTCCTCCCTGGACCGGAAACAAGCATTCTAGGACCGGTTTCGGGGTTTCACCCCTCATCCGCCAGGATAGGGTCCAAACTGGAATGGCATGGTGAGCAAAAAAATGACGGATTTAGGCCCAGATCTCTGTACTGTGGTTAATGTATGACATTGTCCTGCATTCTGTCCATCAAGTGTTCTTTTTGCATTTGACATACCAACCGAGCTTTTCCACCTGCTTTGTTCATAAACACTGTGTAAGACATAGGTTTTTATAGGTGGTCTGAAAAGGAACTTGACATATTCCAATTCCTCTGACTTTGGACACAGTACCCAAGAGCTTTATTTCTCCGCAGCTGGACACCATGGAAAGGCCAATGAGAAACAATGTGCAGCCAGCTAGACATATTGAGCTCTTCACATGGTTACAAATCACTGTTCTAACTGCCAAGCAAAGGCTTCTTTCCCTCATGTTCTTGACTGGGAAGATGTTCATAAAATGTTAGCACATTGCGACTGGCTAGGCCATTGGAATATGAGAAAAAATGCAACATTACAGGATGAGGCAATCAGAGATCAGACATGTTAAACCTTTTTTTTTATAAAATAATTTTTATTTATTTTACTCTTTGTAACCATAGAAGGAACCAAAATAAAAACACTATAATCAGGACTTTGTGTATTACAGTGTACATCGTAAAGGAGTAATTCAAGGAGTAACGTAACATTAATGACCTCTGGAGTGTTGGCCCCAGAAGACTGCAACAGGTGAAAGGAGAAAACACACTATCCATATTATAACAAATTCAAGCTATTTTCACTGGCAGGGTTGTAGATGAATCCTAGAAAATGTCAAAACGCAGCTTATAATCTTTGATCTGTACCTTTTGACAGGAATTGACCACAAAAGCCATTCAAAAAAGATTTTTTTAAAGTTTAAAAGCCAATATAACGATGGAGTCAGATTTGTAATAACTATTTAAGACAAGTACCGTTCAGAAAGTTATCTTTACCCAGCCTGAAGCTCCTGGAGACTAATTTACATTACCTCTGCAGCAGCTGTCCCTCAATTGCTTAAACTTAATGAAGTGCGAAAACTGCTCCCGGACGCCTGGTGACGGGATGGACGGAGTGTGAGACATTTGATCTCTATCAGCGATGAAGGAAAGTTGGAGTGGGCCCCGTAACTTTAACATTAAGCTGAAAGGGAAAGAGGTGAGCCCTGTCTATTCATAGTTTAGTGTAAGGAGAGACCTGAAGAAGGGAAAACTTTGTCTCCAAGGCCCATTCTAGCCAGGCTAGCACACAAACCAGTGTGTGTGTGTGGGAAGCTACCTCTAGGATTGGTTTGGAGTGGACACCGGGGAGGAAACTGCTAATTTCCTGAGCCATACCACTGGGTGGACACAAGCCCTGTGCACAAAGGAGGAACCCTTCCTTCATCTTGGTTTTTAGGAGTGAAGGGCACTGTGGGATTGTTTGCAGTAGGGCAAACAGAAACAAAAAAGTGGGCTGGGTTGCCCTCAGAAACCTCTTCTCCATTGGGTAGGGAGTATCCAGGAGTCACCTCTGCCCACTGGCTAGTGACAACCATAAATGTGTCAGTCCAAGGAACCATCCTTAGAACACTTTCTGGACCTGTAGAAAATCAGAAGAGGACAGGACCTGCTGTCTTTGACAGAGAGGAGCCACGGAGGACTGAACCTGCTCCCTCTTGTACCCAGGGCATAGAAGTGACTCCAAGGATCAGTTGGCTGACCTCCTATGTGGCTACAAGGACACTATAAGCTTCAAGAAGCCTTTTCCTTAAGAGACCAGTTTACCAGCATCAACTGGCCTAGCTAGTGGATTCTGCTATAATGAGGTTTTGCCCCAATATGCTGTCTTTGAGGTCCTGGGATTCTTAGATATGACCCAGAGAAGCTACTCCAGAAACCTTGAAAAGTTAGGACTTCGAAATCCTTTGGACTTTCCAGACCTTCTGAGCCATCACGGAGACCGTGCCACAAAGGTGTCTGATTTCAATGCACCTTCCTCGGACACAGCTTCAGCCTTGCTCGGCTGAAGTATTTTGAATTCCATAAAAAAGACTGTCAGAAGGCAAAATCTTTGACTGGGGGGAACCTGGTTGATGTATCAGACCCATGCTCCATTGCGGTCAGCCTGACATTGAGCCTAGGTCCTGGTCTACCACATCCATAGACTATCATTTGCACATGGTGCTTTTTCGTGCTATTTTTGCTCAAATCTTTAAAAATTCATACCTCTGGTACCCCTTACTGGATTTTTGCAATTTTGGTGTCATTTTTTTAATTACTTTTTATAATCTATTTTTCGGATTTGGTTTGGGATTTGTATTGTTTGGTGCTTTCACTTTATTGCCGTTCTGGTACTGCATATATACTTTACAGATTGCCTAAAGTTAAGCCTGTCTGCTCTATGCCATAGCTAACAGATGGTTGAGCCCATGGTAATGTAATGGTTTTTGTGTTCACTTTGACAAGTTAGTATCATTATTCCTTGAGGTGGGCAACTGCCCACCCCAAATAATAATCCACTTTCTTACAGTGGCCAATCTGCATTTTCCAGCCTATGACGGCACAGGCTGGGAAAACGAATGACCATCATCTCGTCAACATAACACAATGTATTTGTAAAGCGCATTTTCACGCCTTTGAGCCTCTTGGTGCCGGAAAACAGACCCCTCTTGTTACCTAACCGAATACTACGCACTTTGTCAACCTCAGAATAATAAAAGGTTGACTGGACTTGCTGGGATTTGAACTTGTGACCACTAGAGCAAACTCTGATCGCTGGACTGAATGGATTAGACCAGTGGCTCTTAACCTGTGGTTCGTGGACACTTGGGGGTCCACAAAGACTACTCAGGGGGTCCACAACTGCTTAGAAATGAAATAATATTAACAGATTAATAACGAGTATATAAATAAAGAAGCAAATTGTAAAATGTAAAATTTGTAAATGTTCTATAAATGTGAAGCTAAAAATTGAGCTAGTATCCTCAGATTGCTTAGTGGGAGCAGTGCAAGTGCATCAAACAGGATATAGGGTCTATTTTAGATCTTGGCGGACGGGTTACTCCGTCACAACAGTGATGGATATCCATCCGCCGAACTATAAATCCCAGTATATCCTATGGGATTTATCATTTGGCGGAGGGAATATCCAACACCATTGTGACGGAGTAACCCATCCACCAAGATCAAATCAGGCGCAAAAGATTTTATTTTTTTGTATTTGTGAATTCTATACAGTATTTCATTATTTGTGCACTTGTTTGATGAATGCTTCTTTTTGTATTTTTTTGTGTTTTGTTCTGTCGTTTAAATCATCGAAAATGATTAGACAGGTGTCCCCGACTTCCAGTATTTACTCAAAGGGTGTTGCCGCATTGCAAAACTGATTCATTTGGGTCCCCAGATTCCAATAATGATTAAGTGGGGGCCCACAGAAGTCAGAAGGTTAAGAACCACTGTATTAGACCACTGAAACACCAGCCACCATCCACCATTACAGAATGGGGCTACCATCACCCTAACCTGTAGGCCCTTTTGCAGATGGACTGCCAGGTCAGAACTTTACACGGACTCAGGCAGCAGAGGCTTATCCAGTGTAAACTTTGCGCTTCCTCCGAATCTTCTGAATGGGTGAAATGACCGACTCCTTTCTCAGTGTAGTTCTTAACTCGCAATTCGAACGCTACTCTCTGATTGGCTAGTCTCTGGGCAGGACTAGTCCTTTCCCAGCTGCGTCAGTATTAAAGAATTGGACCACTGAGTGTGCTAGAAGGAGGCTCCTTAGACCTATTGCCTTTGCAGTGTTATTCTTTTCACCCTAGTGACATCCTCCAACTCTAAATCAGTGTTCTCTTTGAACTAAAATGCTACTGAAGTTCTGGATCCTGTGATTTGAGAAATTCTTGTGGCGATCTAATTTACTAAAATAAAAAGTACTTTAGCAACACTCTCTGGTGAATTCAGAACTGGCCCTGACCACCCTTCCCCTTAAACTGAACATGAGCCAAGGGTTCAACAGGTAAGTGTTTATTGTGCAGAACATGTAGTACAATTACTTTAATCCTATCCAATTATCTTAAAGACTAATTATCCAAATCCTTGTGGTTTGAGGGAGAGTCTTTTTGTCTCATGTCTGCATGTCTTAAGGTTTCTAGTATTATTCTTAAAGGTATATCCTTTGCCTCACTCTCCCATCACATGGATTCATTATATTTCAGAAACAAGGAGACAGAGTTAACCGGTGAGGGTTTTTAGTACCGTGGATTTTGTCAAGTCATGTGTGGCCCTCCAGGATCCGAGGTGAGGGCCACTTACGTGCTGGGGTTAGAAGGAAATTTACCCACCTGTTGGCACTTTATGAACAGGCCAAGCTCCCACCCATCAGTTGCTAATGGTCTTAGTGGCTGAACATTGTCACTTTCATGATCACCAGTTGAATGATTCTTAGAGGTCATGGCCAGAGCATTAGATGTGGTACCAAGAGCCCCAGGTAGACCCAAGTATTACTGCATAGACCAGCATGAAGAGCAGGTACACGCGGTAGATGAGGGTGTCCAAAATAAGGCCCATGCGCAGCCATTCCTCAGCGGTCTCCTGCTGCTCGAAGTAGTTCTCCACCAGCTTCCGCATGGCGTGCAGGTCGCTGGAAATGGTCCTCAGTAGACTCGTCAGGTGCGGCCCAAGGTGGTTGTAGTCACCACTATGCAGGCTTATTGACTTTTCTAAGAATCAAACATGATAAACAAAACAATTTGTTGTTAGGCATCTTACATGGAAGAGGTCAGTAGTGGCAGTGATTTAGAAACAAAGCTTGCTAAGATATGTCTGTGATTGTCTTTCCAGTGCATCAGCCATCTCATTAGTGGTAAATTAAAGGCCCTCATAAGATTTTGCAGAATTTAAAAATAAACCTGGTATTTAACACATGTAGGAAATAATTGAGGATTTAGCCTTTCTTGGAGATATATCTTTAAGTGCCATGTTAAGATGCAAGCTAGCTTGACTCCAGGGTTGCCAGTGTGAGTATGCTTCACTACAGACATTGTGCAAGAACATTGATAGTAAGAGGATTTGGTAGGATAAAGTAATAAAAAAAGCAAAACCTTCTCTCAACTGTTTTCTACACTGTGAACTATCAGAGACGTTACAACATTTTTGTAACAGTCATGGCCTTCAAAATCAAAGCCCTTTGTTGATTCACTTCCTTTATAACCCATGGTACACAAACGATTATGCTACCCTCCTCCCACCCTGACCTAACGACCCGCAAACTCCCTCACGGGTGTGTAAAGCACCCATAGAGTTCAATTTGTCATTGGCTCTTGAGTGGTGGTTCTTGTGCTTTGAGTTGAGTTATCAATATGTGGATAATATACAGATGTATCTAAACATCTCTTCCTTCGATGACATAAGTACTAAGAAAAAAAAATGTTTGATAAAACTCATAATTGGATATCAGTCACTTTTCTTAGACTAAACCATGACAGGATGGAATGTGTTGTTCTATGTTGGCAACAAGAATTTAAATTCAACCAAGCCTCGCAATCTGATCTCCTCATTGACAACTTCAACCCAACATCTGACTCTGAAATTAAATCTCTTAGCTTCTGGATAGACCCCTCCCCCCATATCCAGCAACTCACATGTTGAGCCTGTATTATAATTGTAAAGATTCTTTCTTTGTTCCTTCAAAATTAAAACCATTTCAAATTTCCACAGATTTTTTCACGGGGGGTCAAACACGTATCATCTTGTGCATTAACAATAGGAATATGTATTTCAAAATCTAACCTAGCACCTCTGAAAGCTTTGTTGCATTCATCCACCAGACTCATTCAATAGTGAAAAATCACTGCTGTAACCAAGAGAACCTCATGAGTTGGTTCAAGAACACAGAATCACATTAAAATTAGATTGTAAATAATTTTAAGCTCTCCACCTTAGCAACCGCAGTATCCCCCATCCTTCTTCAAAATCTCATCTAGCCACAAATTCATAGTTTTCTGGATTGTATGTAAAAAACTCTCCCATGTTTTCTGTACCTTTTTATAGGGGCACACAACACACCACAGCATGTGTCATGCTTCTCCTGCCCCTTCCTATTACACCACCCTTTACTCCATCACTTACTCCTTCTAATACTTTAACACTAAATCTAATGCAAAAATATATCTGACCCTGGTCTATCCAGCTCTATAACTTCTTTTTAGACCTGGCGTTAGCCAAAACCTTTTGTTTTTACAAAAGTTGTATGCATCATATTGTTACAGAGGCTTTCAGCCCCTTCTCTTCATGCATTAGTCTGTTGCTGTGTCAATCGCATATTGCTTCTGCCCACTACAGCATACAGCATGGGCTTGTGGTCAGCCTACTTAGGCCACCAGTTAACTTCACTTTGAGTGACTGACTGTGCTCTTTCACAATGAGCACATCTGCACAGAAGTGCCAGTGTTTTTACTGTATAATTACTTTAATGCTACCCTTGTGCTTAGAGCCTCATGTAATAGCAGGATGCTTTTGATGTGCAGAGCACATTCCAGATTTATCAGTTCCAACCTCCTGCCAGTGCTGAGGGAAATTCCTTTTGAAGTGACCTTTGCTTATCTTACTGTTGCTATTTTGCTATTTCACTAGTCTGAAAAAGTTGTGAAGAACAGAGCTTTTTGAAAGACCAGTAAAACAGTAATACAAACCGCAGCTCACACAAACTCTGAATATAAGCTCAAGAGTGTGTTCTATCTTTGTAGCCCTGTCTCTTTCTTTTTCCTTCTTTCTTTCTTGCTCTTTCCTTCCTTCTTCCTTTTTCATTCCTTTATTCATCACGTTGTTCCTTCTTTCTTTCTTTCCTTACATAGTTTGTTTCTTTTTTACATCTTTCTTGCCTTCTTTCTTGCTTTCTCTCTTCTTCTCTTTCTTCTTTCTTTTTTCCTTCCTTTTTTGCTTTCCCTTCCTTCTTTCTTTTTTCTTCCTTCTTTCTTATATTTCTGTTTTGCCTTCCATCTTCATTTCTTGCTTCCCTCTTACTTTCTTCCCTTCTTTCTTTTTTCCTTCTTTCTTGTCTTCCTGTTTTGTCTTCCTTCTTCCTTTCTTGCTTCCCTCTTTCTTTCTTGCCTCCTTTCTTTCCATTTTCCTTGCTTTCTTTCTCTCCTTCCTTTTTTCATTTTCCTTCTGTTTCTTTCTTTCTCTTTCCTTCTTTCGCTTTTTACTTGTTTTCCTTCCTTCTTTCATTTTTCTTCCTTCCTTCTTTCTTTTTTCTTTCTTGTTTTCCTTCCTTCTTTCATTTTTCTTCTGTCTTTCTTTTTTCTTTCTTATTTTCCTTTCTCCCTTCTTTCATTTTTTTTCCTTTTTTCTTGCCTTTTTTCTTGTTTCTTTCTTTCCTTCCTTCTTTCATTTTTTTTACCTTCTTTCTTGTCTTTTTTCTTGTTTCTTTCTTGTTTGCCTTTGTTCATTCCTTTCTTTCTTTCTTTCTTAAAGGCAAGAGGCTGGCAGTCAATGCTATCCCAATTGGCTTTTGTGGGTGTGTATTAGCCAAGATCTTTTGATCTTACTATAATTATGTGTGTAACTTAGATACAGATTCGGGTTTTCTGTCAGACTTCGTCCATTAGTCTGAGGTTGTGTCATTCACATGTTTCTTTCAACCACTTCAGCATGCATCAACAAACAATGAGTCAGCCTACTTCAGGCATTGGCTGACTTTACTATGAGTTACGTCATGCTGCCATTTCACAAGTAGCACATCCGCACACAAAGGAGCTCCCTTCAGTGCCAGGGAGTGCTTCAGCAATGTATGCGTTTTTGAGAGAGAAAAAACATGTTTGCCCTTAGCCAGTGATTTTATGATGAAGGCCTGGCAGCATCCCAAACAATAAAGTTTTCTGAAACCATGGCAAAAACAAAACAAGAATTACCAAAATGCTGATGGTCAATGCCAGGTCTATTTGATGTGCCTGTGGTTGTTTATCTAAAAACCTATTCTCTATACATTTGCCTTTTTGCTTTGTTTAATCCCTTTTCCATTCATCTATCGTATTCCCTTCCTCAGCCCAGGACTGGGAACAAGGTGCCCTAGTGACATGATTCTGCATGGACTTTTCTACCAACACCAGGCCAGCCATCCAAAGTGCCAATGAAGTACATCATCCTCTCCTATCACATAAACACTCACCCTGAATCATGGTTTTCACTGCAATATATTTCAAAGAGGCAGAAAAATCTGCCCCTGTATGTAAACATATTTTGCTTCATGACTAATCACTCCCCCAATTGGGGGTGGGGTGAGAGTACCCATGATACACAAAAATACTCTAACCATCTCTGGTCTACAACTTCCACCCACTCTGCAACACCTGTAAAGACATTGGATTCCACTTACAAGCATCAAACACACAACATGAAGTCATAGCATGGGTGTGCTCCAGTGGCACAATCGGTTAGCGCGAGGTACTTATACATGATGCCATAGCATGCTACAACCCACCCAATGTGGCCAAACCCTTCTTGGAACATTTCTTTAGTGTGCTCATGCATCTTTTCTCTCTTTCAAACATATCTTAGTTGTCGGAAATGTCAACATCTATAGAGTGGCTAGAGTATGATTCAGGTCTTTCTCCTAAAGATTAATGGACATTTGCAAATGTTCGGTCCAGAAAACCTACCCGAAGCAACTTTATATTGTCGCACATCCTAGTGTGGAAATTAGGAACATAAAATCAATCGCCGACAAATGGTTTGACCACCAAATCATTATCTCCTGCTTCATGCCTTGGAAAACCAAAAGAACACTCTTCCACTTGAAGTACGGCTTTTCTCAAACACCTTAAAGACTTTGATTGTAGACAACCACAGCAAACTCAGTAGCCAGTCACCCTGAACCATCCTCTATCAGCATCTACTAATACTATATCACCCAGGCAGTAGAATCATGCTCCCAGTCCAACAAGGGCAAAACCAGACCTCAAAACAACAGTGGTATCAGCGCCTTCTCAATCAGCTCAAACAAGTCGATTGCATACTAGACAAGTAAAGAAACACAAGCACTCTGGCAGGTTAAGTTAGCTCTCAAACATTCATACCGCACACATTACTACGATTTACTCAGCGAAGCAAGAATGGTTCTCCGATAAGGTGCAACAGGCTTTTAGTAGCCCTATTGATCTGTTCAAAGTGGTACCAAGAATACAGGAATTTCTATCAAACTCTTTAAAAGTAGAGGTTGCAGTGTCCCTACTGATACAAATCCCCACCCAACAACCCACAAATCTCATATTTAACTGATCAAAGGACTACCTTGGAAGTGGATATCCAGAAAAAAGCAGCCTCCTGATCCTAAGCATTATCTGAAGAGCCTCTACTGCTCACCAAACTCAGTTAAACAGAATACCTCCTGTGGAGCTAAAGAAATCTTGAAAAGGAGGCGGAAGACATATATCAAGGCACATGTCAACCTGGACCCCAAAAGTTTGGATTCCACCAATGGCACAGCAAGGAAACAACACTAATCTCAGTAAGAGGTGACCTGCTTAATCTAGCTGAGCTTGGCATCATTAGCTTGCTCATATCATTAAACCTTTCTTCTCCCTATGACTCAGTGGATCCCTAGATCCTCCGGGTCCATCTCAGACAGTGGCTAAAGTCAAAGTCCACATACTCAAATTTCCTGTGACCTCTACTCTCTCATTGTCTGCTAATATCAGCTCCTAGGTCATCGTCACATACAACAGTGCCTTGCGGCATGGTTTGTGATCTTTCTGGAACTGCAATCTCTCTCTCTGCAGCTGCAGAGGCAGTGTGCGAGCTTCCAGTACCTTGTGCAAAAGTAGGTCGCACACTGCTTGTCACACCAGCAAGTTGCCCCAAAGGACTGTGGGAAATGTAGTGGCGACGGCGGGTACCTTGTATCACACTTTCGAAGGTGAGTGAGTTGTTTAGTGTCCATCTGTCACAATGATCCACTTTCTTGTAGCATACCAGCCTGGCCAAATAGTGCAGGACCATGATTCTGGCCCACTGGGGGACGACTGGGCACTTCGATGAGCCTTGATGAAGAATGTTCATGACGAAGACCGTCTCCAGGAGCCCGATGACCAGCAGCGTGAGGCACAGGGAGAAATATATCCCTAAGAGACGAAAGGTAAGGAAAAAACAATTTCCTGATTATATTGAAAAGAAATACTTTACAATGACCACAGAGAATCAGCTTGGGTTGACCCAAAGCCTACAAATCTCATCCAAGAACCTCCAATCAGCATCTGGACTGGGTCACAATGCCCCTCTGTAGCAAAAGACTCAATCGAATCTACCTACAGAACATTCACCAATAATATGGCAATCGTTCCAAGATGCATTGGCAGCTTTTATGGTAAAGCACATCTAACGTGTGCGGTGGGAGTGAGGGGCACTGAATGTAAGGGGAGCAATAGCACTCCAGCAATGGACATGGGGAAAGGGTATGGAATGACTGAAGCTACACTAGAGTGCACAGATGACTTGCTTGCATGTCACCAGCGATGGGAGAATGCGTAAGATTCTAATGCCCTTATTAGGACCTTGGTGCTAATTCAATTTCAGGAACATGCGATCAATTCAGCCGGCATTTGCCCAGGCACTAATTGCACTTGAGCTATTTTCTCTTGCACACAATGTCCAGCTTGAGCTATTCACGACAAATATTTATTTGGAAGGTTAAACCTCGAAAGAATCTTGTTGGTAAATAGTGCGAAATTGGGATACTTGCAAACTAGAGCACTCACAGGAGTTCCGTGGATTGGAAATAAGCCTAGGCGTGAGACTAGTGGTAGGTGTAGTGAGAGATGCTCCAGGGACGTACATGCCCCAGTGATGCAAGGAATGAGTTGGACTTCACTGTGGTGATTACGATCACTGATATAAGGAGTGATACTCTACTGGGATGCATTAAATCAGTGAAGTGATGACTGAGATCCCCTTGGCTTGGGTCAGCTACATAGGGGACAAGCAAGACTACTCAAGACCTAATGGTTAATGACACTCTATTTATGCATCAGACACATAAAAGAAGTGAGCTTCCCACCACTCTTTTAGAAGTGAGAGGTAACAAGACAGCGGCCAAACTATGTCAGTTTTCCCTTCCACTCACGTCTCGCATCTCGGCCTCATTTAGAGTGCAGAGGGTGGTAGTTTTGCGGACAAAGAAGCTGACCCCAACACCTTCAAGGTGGCCATTGGACATACCTAATGCAAGGTAGAATGATGTCAGAGGCAGCCCTCCTACATAGACTATTTCTAGCAGTTTTCTTTTGTGTTTGGGTTCACCAGGTATACCATGGGAGTTCTCAACGGGAAACATGCACAGCCTTCCCCCAGTGTATCATGGAAATTGTTTCATTTTCTCCAAAGATACCCAAAGTCTTTGATGGTCTGTCTTCATAAATAAATAATGCAGACAAGTTTCCTGTGCCATGGTGGGCCTGCAGTCACTGATTGCTCCCTCGAAGTAGCTCCTCATATGAAGAGAGGAACCACTTTGAAGGAAAAAGTTCTCCAGAGAGATTCCTTAAATTTGGCATGCAGCCCGCAGCTGGGGTGGGTGTCTCCACTGCACCAGCCATAAGGCAGCTAGCCCACAAACATAAAATGACTCCCCCCATGTAAAATTCTTGGTGGTGATTGGCTGCATATTTTGTGCAGACCTGGGATTCCTAAGAGTTTGCCCAGAACAGGAGGTTTTGGGCTCATATGGTACGGGCAGAGGAAAAAGTTGCCAAAGAGACCAATTTTGTGCCCAGGTCTGGATAAATCAATGTTTGTTTCTGAAAGAGCACCAGCTCCATTGGGACCTCTAGTTAGTTTGGGGAAAGAAAAATCTTAATATAGCATTGATCACTTATGGTCACAACAAAAGGAGGAAATACTGGTAGCTAATTGATAAACCTGCTTCCACCTTATGGACACTACCACTCTAGAAGCAACCCATGCCCCCACCATCCCATCACTCGAGTGACATTGCATGCACTTGAGGCTGAGTTAAGAGCTATTGAACGCTCATACCAATCAGCGGGGTCCCACTGGCCGTTGCAGGGAGCAGGTCGTTCAGGATCAGCAGGAAGACGGTGTAGCCTAGCAGGAGCGTCATCTTGAAGGAAGCCCGGTCCACGGTGTGAGGAGGCAAGTTAAAGCTCAGAACATCGATCAGCATCAGGAAGGCACTGGGGATCAGCAGGTTCACCACGTAGACGCTCGGCCGGCGCTTCAGAATGATCTAAGGTGATAGACATCCATACACGTTACTTGCAGAACTAAGACCCAATGAGTCCACAACACGTGGCTTATGGGGAGAAGAACACATCACTATTGCCACAAGGCAAGTAAAGGTCCCACACTGAAATCCCTTTAGATTAACACAAACAATGCATGAGCAAACAAACCTGAGGAGCCTAGATGTCAATCATCTCCAGGTCAAAGGGCATGAAGGTTTATACTTTTTTAAAAACCTTTAATTTTGGAATTATACACCAGAAACAACAAACCGCAATGCAGCACTGTGATATTACAACAGAAGAGGATATAATACATGATATGTATAATTTCAACAGGTGCAGTAACCAAATGAGGTAACAGATGCTGATAATTATAAATTTAATCGGTTGTCAGAGAATGATTTAATGGGGAGTCTTCCTTCGGGCCCAGAAACCTATCACACAATGCTCCCCAAATTTCCAACTCAACAGGGAACTTATGGTCCAAGCGGGTGAGACGCGTTTGAGTGTCCTTCGCCACCAGCCATTCAGCAACATTCTTCAGTGGGGGCTGGGACTAGGGCCAGCTGTAGAAACTGATTTTCCATTTTACGTTTCTTGGGACAAACAATATTACCTAACAGCCAAAACTGTGGAGTGAATGGGATAGTAAATGCAGTGGTCTGACTCAACCTAGTTAACACCCGTCCCCAAAACTCACTGACTTGTGGGCAGGCCCATGCCATGTGCAAAAAATCTGCTACCCTGAGCCCGCGATGGGGACAAATGGAAGGTTGCTCCGGAATCATTGTATGCAAGCCCCAAGGTCTCATATATGTACGATGAAGAAAATTAAAATTAATGAGTTTGAAGTGGGGATTGCTGGATACAGACCTCATCTACTAACAGATCGTAATCCAAACTACATTTGAGAATGCAGCTCCAAATTTTGCTTCCCAGACTTGTCTCACCCTTAGCGGTACTATATTTGAATCTGCCCTTAGCGCCTTTGAAAACAGTTAGATGAGATGACGTCCGGTCCCCAGTGTTAGCAGGGCACCCAACATCGCTAACGCTGTGCGCGGTTCTGTAAATAATGTCCACACTGTTCTAGCTCCGTCTGATATACCTGTGTGGTATAAAAAACTATCTAGGGCGCAGTCGACACTGAGTCTGTGCATCCTCAAAGGGTATAAAGATGGAATTGCAATACAGGTCGCACGCCAACTCACAGCCACCCTCATGCCACTATTGAACTGACATAACCTCTTCCATCTGTCGGAATGGAGCCAATACCCACAACGGCATCTCTTTATGGAAGGTGGTCCATCTAATCACCACTGTGACCACTCTCTGCCACACCACTGAACTCTGATCGACCACATAGGAGGCAGTCGGGGTGTGTTAGCTCCGTCCATCAACAACGGGGGGAGCTCAGTGCAATTCACCATGTCCGCCAGTAGAGGCTTCTCCCAATTCGTACCATCCACCATCCATTTTGCCTCATGTTTCATGTGTGAAGCATATTAATAATACTCTAGGTTTGAGACCCCCAGCCTACCGTCCTCATATCTCCTCATTAGTTTTTGATGTGCCACCCGGCTGAACTTCCCAGCCCAAACAAAAGCGGTAAGGAGTGCATTCAGTTGGTGAAACACCCCTGTGCATAATGGCACAAAGAGTTCTGGATCACGTATAGGCAACAAGATAGAAAAAGCATTTTGGACGATGCGATCCTCCGTCAATGATAGTTGTGTTGTACGGTTTATACTTTCCCAAGTTTGTTGGACAACATAAACAACAGGATTGTGCCAGACTGATTCCGTGCACCCCCCCAGGATATGTTGGCCTGTAGTCCTGCTACCTCACAGTCTACCCTGAATCCGATCAGGTAACAAATGGGTTGGTCAACCTCAGAACATGGCAACCCTGACTCCCCAAGGAAATCGTAGTAATAGATCTAGAACCCTTTCGTTTGGTTACTCATGCATACCCAAAGAAATCCACAAGAAGTACACAACCTGCAGTTTCAATATTTTTTGAAGCATTGCTATTCTTGAGTACAATACGTACAGTGCGAAAATCAATGGAAGGAAACAGAATAACATATTTAGCATTATGAGAGTAGTGAAAAAAATAAACATTTCCACCATTGTACTATAACAGTGGATATATGCTGACATATAAGTACTATGATACAGTGTACTCCTACCTAGCCCTTCGTTACCTAGTTTGCCTAGGGTGAGTGGATCTGCTAAATGCCTGTCTGGTGATCTAACTCTCCATTACCTGTGGGTAAGTGTCATCAGGCTGCTCCTCTTGCACGAAAGCTGGGCATACCTCCTCGTGAGGTAAACAACATTTGCACAGTGAAATGTATCCCTTGTAATGAATGTTCAAGGTATTGTGATATTGTGCCTACAAAGTGGAAATGTAAGCAATGCAGTTTCAGAGAATATTATCCTGCACAGACACGCACGCAAATGTATGGCAAATGTCACTGAGTATAAGCAAGAAGACAACTTTAGAAATGTGAGAAGTAATATGGTGGTGTTTCTACCCGGGTCTATCCTAATCACGTGACAGTGGGAGGCTTTTCCAAAACTGCACAGAGGCCCACAAGGAGTCAATCACCCATTCAATATTGTGGTGCAGCTGCTCTCGCCGTGCATGCGCCACCATAATACCCAGGTAGCGAAAATGATCAGTCTCCCATCTCAGGCCCCGGTCCAGTACCTGCTCAATGCCACCAACGGGAACAACAATGACTTTCTTAGATTACATTTAAGACCAGACACCTCCCCAAATTCTAGTAGCATTTTTTTTTTTAAAGTCAAGGGACACCCTAGGGACTTGTAGGTAAAATAACGCATCAGAGGCATACAGGGAGATGATGTATCTAGTGTGACCTAACTCTATCCCTAATTTATGCATAACGCGCCACACTTGAACTGCCAATGGTTCCATATCTAGGGCAAATAGTAATGACGATAGAGGGTAACCCTGCCGTGTGCCATGCTCTTTGTCCCACTGCTCCAACTTGCACTGGTCCACGCTCACTCGGGCACCAGGGCCATTGTACAGCAGTTGAATACAGGCTCTAAATTGAGGACCCATATCCATGACCTTCATCACCTCTAGTAAAAACCTGCAGTCAACTGTGTCAAAGTCCTTTTCAATATTGATAGAGACCAGAACCATTTCTTCAGGGCTGTCTGCAACCTTGTGAAGCACATGTGTGAGCCGCAGCAAATCATGGTCATACTATGATCTAGAATAAAACTGAACTGGTCTATATATACCAGACCACTCACTACTGCACATTATCGATTGGCCAAAAGCTTCACAAGACTTTTACATCAGAGTTTATCATTGTAAGGGGACAATATAAGGCAGGGTCAGATCCATCGCCGCCCGGCTTAGTCATCATACATATAAGTCCTTTGTGCATGCCTGGCGGGACCCCCAACTCCTTAGCCTCAAGAAAAACCTCCAACAAGTGTTGAGTCAGTACCATCACGAACCCCTGATAAATTCTGCTTGAACTCTGTCCCCTCCGGGAGCCTTATTATTAGGTAACATTATCAGAGCTGCGCACAGCTCCTTTAGCAAGATATCCACGTGTAGGTCTTTTATCGCCTCTTCATCTAGCTGGGGCATAACCAGAGGAGCCAGGAATGCCTGGATCCTTTCAAGCTGACAACGAGAACACTCCCTGAACACCTCCTCCAAGTGATGCTGGAATGTTGCCACCACTGCCTCCTGCGTGGCCGCCACTGTGTCGCCCGGACCAATGAAGTTGAGGATAGGAGGTGAGTTACACTCCCTACAGAGCAACCAGGCCAGGAGCCTACCTGACCTACTCCCCTCCCGATGAAGGCACTGACTATATTATTCAAGTGTGTAGGCATCGATCCTGTCCCATGTTACCACCAAACTCTGATGGACCTGCAGTTCCTCACTTTGACGCACCGGACAACTCAAGTCCCGATTTAGCAATACTGCCAACTAGCCGACGCATTGGCCCCTCAGCACTGCTTTCAAATTGTTCCATTTGACAGCGCGAGTACCGGTTGAGCCCCAGTTAAATTGCAGATTTCAGTCAGGGTCCGAGTTAGCGTATCTCTGCCCACCACATCCGTCAAAATGTCAGTTGGGAAATACCAGTGTCGTGTGTGTGTGTCCCACCCCAGGCCAAGTCACAGAGCATTGGTAAGTGATCCGATAAGAAACTAGCTAGGTGTGTCGCTGTCAGAAAGTCCAGGTTGCAGGATTGCAGCCAACACCCTATCTAATCTGCTAAACATGTGGTGTGTAGGCGAGTGGAGGTGAAGGTTTTATCGAATTGACTGGCCCGCGAGCTCTCCATGCAGCCAGCAGCCCCAAATTAGACATCACCTCCCTCAGGGAGGAGGTCATTAGTGGTTTCGTATCCTGCCTGGGCGGGTGTCTATCTCTTCCCCATCCAACACACTGGAAGTTTGGGGCTGTAACTAGAGCTTGATTGAAATAGCCCTTGGAAAAGGTACTTCTTTAGCCCATGTGTCGCCTGTAGCCCACAACAGCTAGGCATCTGCTGGCATTGTGGTTATTGGCAGGCAACAGGCCTTTTCTTATTAGCAAGCAACATTGATACTAGTATGACAATTGTGCTTTAGATGGTCCATGGTACAAGCTCTCCCATAAACACCAGTTGTCCTGGTTATAATATAACTCAACCTCTTAGAGACACAAAGGATTAGTGATCAAGAGTGGGTCAATTACAGAGAACCACTTACATTGTATGTAATCTTTTCAGGTATGTTGTCAGTGAACCAGCTCTCAATTTTCACCAGCTCCCACTCGCCTTGGGAGGTCAGAGTTTCTCTGCAGAAGGTTTCAATGCGGTCGAATGATGGCAGCAGGCCCAGCTTGATGTGATGAACTGCAAGAGAGACAGGCAGTCATAATCTACCCAAGGAGATGCAGTGCAAAACAAGTATGGTCCAGGGTGCAGCCCAGAGTAATTACCACTGTCTTGGATTATTTCAAGCACTCCATCCATCCCTTTTATGTTCACTTTACTGTGAGAACTCAGAAGAGGCCTTTGCAAGCTGTCCACCTCGTGCAACACTCTGACACTTTGCACACTGCCTGCAACACTCAGAGCAAGTCCCAGCCTTTAAACCACTGATCTAAGGTTGCCAATCCATGGGCTCACATAAAGACCTCGTATGCAAACTCTGTGTGGTGTTAGCTGCACCTAAACCTGGCTCTGTGCCCAATGCATGTTCATAACATTCAGGGCCTCATTTACAACAAAATGCATTTTGCTGAGCTGCGTCATTTTAAAAGCACACGGATGCATCGTATTAACAACAATACAATGCATCAGTGTGCTGTCTCCTCCACTGGCACACAATTGGCTGCCATGCGTCAGCGCAGGAACCCTTGCGTCATGTTGCAAAGGTGCCTATGTTGCACAAAGCAATCATTGATGGCATTTTCTTCTTTCTATGCGTGCAGCACACATAGAAAGAGGTAAAAACTAGAAGAAATAAAAGTATTTCTCCTCATTGTGCCGCTCTAACACCTCCCCTGGCATTCCCAGCTTTACAAAACATTGTTAATCTGGAATGTGTTAGGTTCCATAGATGTTGAGGTGGAACACCTATAGCAACACCCATAGAATGCCCCTTTCACGCAGGGTAATGCGTGAAAGAGGACCATATTTACAAGGCAATGAGAAGTAATGCAGGGTGAAATTACGTGGCCTTGTAAATATGGGCAAGCACATTGTGTTGCTAGTGCATCACAGAAAGTGACGCATCGACGGCGCAATGGGCTTGTAATGAGGCCCTCAGTCTGAAGCGTCTTCACATACCCTATGTCTGATCAGTGCTGCCTATATACAACCTATGCCACGGCCTGCAGGTTTGCATGCGCCCGATGCTCTGACCAGTACTGCTTGTATACAACTTATGTCCTGGCCTGTCTTTCTTGCATGCACCCAAAGTTCCGATCTTCAGTACCTGCAGCCATCTAGATCCCTGGCCTGTTGTTCTTGCATGCACCAAATGCCCTGATCTGCAGCACCTGTAGCCACCCAACGTCCTGGCATGTAGTTCTCACATGTACCCAACACCACGATCTTCAGCACCTGTAGCCACCCGACGGCCAGGCCAATTGTTCTTCCATTCACCCAGTGCTCTGATCTTCAGCACCTGTAGCCATTCGAAGCCCTGGCCTGTGGTTATTGCATGCACCCAATGCCCCGATCTTCAGCACCTGTAGCCACCCGACTCCCTGGCCAATGGTTCTTGCATGCACCCAATGCCCCGATCTTCAGCACCTGTAGCCACCCGACGCCCTGGCCAATGGTTCTTGCATGCACCCAATGCTCTGATCTTCAGCACCTGTAGCCACCCGACGCCCTGGCCAATGGTTCTTGCATGCACCCAATGCTCTGATCTTCAGCACCTGTAGCCACTCGAAGCCCTGGCCTGTGGTTATTGCATGCACCCAATGCCCCGATCTTCAGCACCTGTAGCCACCCGACTCCCTGGCCAATGGTTCTTGCATGCACCCAATGCCCCGATCTTCAGCACCTGTAGCCACCCGACGCCCTGGCCAATGGTTCTTGCATGCACCCAATGCCCCGATCTTCAGCACCTGTAGCCACCCGACGCCCTGGCTGTAACGTCCTGGCTTTCTCGGGGTTGGGACAAACAGACAACGGACCAGAGAAAGGGAGGTTAAGGAGGATTTAATAAACAGATAAACAACTACAGACAACAAAGAATACCGGTACTGGAATCACCAGTTAAAGTACGATACCCATTCACAGCTCTTCTAACCGTCCTCCGCATGCACACCGGTCCCGGTATGCTCCAATGGAGGGCACAGTGCTAAGCAGTGGCCGACAATGCCACTCGACCGCTGTGAAGGGTAGTTCCAAGGTTGTGGAATATACGGGGGGCACGTGGGAGTCACCCGGCCGGGCTCTCTACCACCTGGGAACAGCCGCTCTACCAGTTTCCCCCAGAGTACTGCCACAACACAAAGACGCTGGGAACACCTCCTAGTGTGCGTCTCTTGTATCCGGGTTTAAGTGATGATACCCAAGGTGGTGCAGACAATGGATGGGAGCAGCCGCTCTACCTATCCCAGTTCTCCTACGAGTGTCGATGGCTAAGACGCGGAAACACCTCCTGGATAGCGTCTTAGCTCTAAGCGTGTGTTCACCCAAGTAACGAGGGTTGGGAGCTTCGGCTCGCACCAACCTCGATTTCTCCAAATTGTCAGGCCGTTGGGAGCTTCGGCTCTACCAACGGTACTTGTGCCCAATGACGTTGAATACGGCTCTCAGAACGGGACAGGACACGGGCAGGAAGCACACGCCAGCACCTCTCCTCCGCTCCTTAGAATGTTCCTTCCGCCGCTCCACTCTCCAACGGGTCCGTGTACCTCAACCAGGTACTCCGGCAAAGATCAGAATATCCGACGCCGAGTCCCAGTGATCTTCTCCTTAAGTAGTACTCTCGGCGTTGTATAACATGAAAACTAGGCGTTACCCTTGGTGTTATGTAACCAGAACTCTTGAGTTGCATAACATGCAAACTAGGCGTTACCCTTGGTGTTATGCAACCAGAACTCTTGAGTTGCATAACATGAAAACTAGGCGTTACCCTTGGTGTTATGTAACCAGAACTCTTGAGTTCCATGAGGCAATTGTTGCCGGAGGGCATTCTGGGAGTTGTAGTCCGCTCTCCTCCAAGCGCACCGGGTTCACGGAAGTGGCATCGTGGGAGGGAATCCATGTGCGGGAGGGGATTCCTGACACTGGCCAATGGTTCTTGCATGCACCCAATGCCCCGATCTTCAGCACCTGTAGCCACCCGACGCCCTGGCCAATGGTTCTTGCATGCACCCAATGCACCGATCTTCAGCACCTGTAGCCACCCGACGCCCTGGCCAATGGTTCTTGCATGCACCCAATTCCCCGATCTTCAGCACCTGTAGCCACCCGACGCCCTGGCCAATGGTTCTTGCATGCACCCAATGCTCTGATCTTTAGCACCTGTAGCCATTCGAAGCCCTGGCCTGTGGTTATTGCATGCACCCAATGCCCCGATCTTCAGCACCTGTAGCAATCTGAAGTCCTGGCCTGTGGTGCTTGCATACACACAGTGCCACGATATTCAGCACCTGTAGTCACCCGAAGTCCTGGCCTTTAGTTCTCAAATGCAGCCAAATTCCCCATCTTCAGCACCTGTAGCCATCTGAATCTGTGGCATGTGGTTCTCACATGCACCCAATGACCCGATCTTCAGCACCTGTAGCCACCTGAAGCCCTGGCCTGTGGTTCTTGCATGCACCCAATGCCCCGATCTTCAGCACCTGTAGCCACCCGACGCCCTGGCCAATGGTTCTTGCATGCACCCAATGCCACGATCTTCAGCACCTGTAGCCACCCGACGCCCTGGCCAATGGTTCTTGCATGCACCCAATGCCCCGATCTTCAGCACCTGTAGCCACCCGACGCCCTGGCCAATGGTTCTTGCATGCACCCAATGCCCGATCTTCAGCACCTGTAGCCACCCGACGCCCTGGCCAATGGTTCTTGCATGCACCCAATGCCCCGATCTTCAGCACCTGTAGCCACCAGAAGCCCTGGCCAATGGTTCTTGCATGCACCCAATGCCCCGATCTTCACACCTGTAGCCACCCGACGCCCTGGCCAATGGTTCTTGCATGCACCCAATGCCTTGATCTTCAGCACTTGTAGCCACCCGACGCCATGGCTAATGGTTCTTGCATGCACCCAATGCCCTGTTCTTCAGCACCTGTAGCCACCCGACACCCTGGCCAATGGTTCTTGCATGCACCCAATGTCCTGATCTTCATCACCTGTAGCCATTCGAAGCCCTGGCCTGTGGTTCTTGCATGCACCCAATGCCCCGATTTTCAGCACCGGTACCCACCTTAAGCCCTGGCAAAAGGTTCTCGCATGCACCCAATGACCCTATCTTCAGGGCCTGTAGCCACCTAAAGACCTGCCCTGTCGTGTTCAAAACACCCAATGGCCAACTTCAGCACATGTAGCCACCTGAAGCCATGGCATTTGGTTCTTGCATGCACCCAATGCCTGATCTTCAGTAACTGTAACTACTCAAAGTCCTGGCCTGTTGTACTCGTATGCACCCAGTGCCCCGATCTTCAGCACCTGTAGCCACCGAAGCCCTGGCCAATGGTTCTTGCATGCACCCAGTGCCCCGATCTTCAGCACCTGTAGCCACCGAAGCCCTGGCCAATGGTTCTTGCATGCACCCAATGCCCCGATCTTCAGCACCTGTAGCCACCCGACGCCCTGGCCAATGGTTCTTGCATGCACCCAATGCCCCGATCTTCAGCACCTGTAGCCATCCGACGCCCTGGCCAATGGTTCTTGCATGCACCCAATGCCCCGATCTTCAGCACCTGTAGCCACCCGACGCCCTGGCCAATGGTTCTTGCATGCACCCAATGCCCCGATCTTCAGCACCTGTAGCCACCCGACGCCCTGGCCAATGGTTCTTGCATGCACCCAATTCCCCGATCTTCAGCACCTGTAGCCACCCTACGCCCTGGCCAATGGTTCTTGCATGCACCCAATGCTCTGATCTTCAGCACCTGTAGCCATTCGAAGCCCTGGCCTGTGGTTATTGCATGCACCCAATGCCCCGATCTTCAGCACCTGTAGCAATCTGAAGTCCTGGCCTGTGGTGCTTTCATACACACAGTGCCCCGATCTTCAGCACCTGTAGTCACCCGAAGTCCTGGCCTTTAGTTCTCAAATGCAGCCAAATTCCCCATCTTCAGCACCTGTAGCCATCTGAATCTGTGGCCTGTGGTTCTCACATGCACCCAATGACCCGATCTTCAGCACCTGTAGCCACCTGAAGCCCTGGCCTGTGGTTCTTGCATGCACCCAATGCCCCGATCTTCAGCACCTGTAGCCACCCGACGCCCTGGCCAATGGTTCTTGCATGCACCCAATGCCCCGATCTTCAGCACCTGTAGCCACCCGACGCCCTGGCCAATGGTTCTTGCATGCACCCAATGCCCCGATCTTCAGCACCTGTAGCCACCCGACGCCCTGGCCAATGGTTCTTGCATGCACCCAATGCCCGAACTTCAGCACCTGTAGCCACCCGACGCCCTGGCCAATGGTTCTTGCATGCACCCAATGCCCCTATCTTCAGCACCTGTAGCCACCCGAAGCCCTGGCCAATGGTTCTTGCATGCACCCAATGCCCCGATCTTCACACCTGTAGCCACCCGACGCCCTGGCCAATGGTTCTTGCATGCACCCAATGCCCTGATCTTCAGCACTTGTAGCCACCCGACGCCATGGCTAATGGTTCTTGCATGCACCCAATACCCTGTTCTTCAGCACCTGTAGCCACCCGACGCCCTGGCCAATGGTTCTTGCATGCACCCAATGTCCTGATCTTCATCACCTGTAGCCATTCGAAGCCCTGGCCTGTGGTTCTTGCATGCACCCAATGCCCCGATTTTCAGCACCGGTACCCACCTTAAGCCCTGGCCAAAGGTTCTCGCATGCACCCAATGACCCTATCTTCAGGGCCTGTAGCCACCTAAAGACCTGCCCTGTCGTGTTCAAAACACCCAATGGCCAAATTCAGCACATGTAGCCACCTGAAGCCATGGCATTTGGCTCTTGCATGCACCCAATGCCTGATCTTCAGTAACTGTAACTACTCAAAGTCCTGGCCTGTTGTACTCGTATGCACCCAGTGCCCCGATCTTCAGAACCTGTAGCCACCGAAGCCCTGGCCAATGGTTCTTGCATGCACCCAGTGCCCCGATCTTCAGCACCTGTAGCCACCGAAGCCCTGGCCAATGGTTCTTGCATGCACCCAATGCCCCGATCTTCAGCACCTGTAGCCACCGAAGCCCTGACCAATGGTTCTTGCATGCACCTAGTGCCCTGATCTTCAGCACCTGTAGCCATCCGAAGCCCTGGCCTGTAGTTCTTGCATGCACCCAATGGTCTGATCTTTAGCACCTGTCGCCATCCGAAGCCGTGGCCTGTAGTTCTCACATGCACCCAATGGCCTGATCTTCAGCACCTGTAGCCATCCGAAGCCCTGGCCTGTAGTTCTTGCATGCACCCAATGGCCTGATCTTCAGCACCGGCAGCCACCTGAAGCCCTGGCCTGTTGTTCTTGCGTGCACCTAATGGCCTGATCTTCAGCACCTGTAGCTATCCGAAGCCCTGGCCTGTAGTTCTCACATGCACCCAATAACCCGATCTGCAACACATGAGGCTACCTGAAGCCCTGGCCTGTAGTTCTCACATGCACCCAATGATCCGATATTCAGTGCCTGTGGCCACCTGAAACCCTGGCCAATGGTTCTTGCATGCACCCAATGCCCCGATCTTCATTACCTGTAGCAATCTGAAGTCCTGGCCTGTGGTGCTCGCATACACACAGTGCCCCGATCTTCAGCACCTGTAGTCACCCGAAGTCCTGGCCTTTAGTTCTCAAATGCAGCCAAATTCCCCATCTTCAGCACCTGTAGCCATCTGAATCTGTGGCCTGTGGTTCTCACATGCACCCAATGACCCGATCTTCAGCACCTGTAGCCACCTGAAGCCCTGGCCTGTGGTTCTTGCATGCACACAATGCCCCGATCTTCAGCACCTGTAGCCACCCAAAGCCCTGGCCTGTGGTTCTTGTACGCACCCAATGCCCCAATCTGCAGCACCTTTAGTCACCCGAAGACCTGGACTGTAGTTCTTGCATGCAGTCAGTGCCGCGATCTTCAACACTTGGAGCCACCTGAAGCCCTGGCCTGTAGTTCTTGCATGCGCCCAGCGCCCCGATCTTCAGCACCTGTAGTCACCCGAAGTCCTGGCCTGTAGTTCTTGCATGCACCAAATGACCCTATCTTTAGCACGTGTAGCGACCCGAAGTCCTGGTCTTTAGTTCTTGCATGCACCCAATGCCCCGATCTTCAGCACCTGTAGCCACCTGAAGCCCTGGCCTGTAGTTCTTGCATGCAGCCAACTCCCTGATCCTCAGCACCTGTAGCGACCCGAAGTCGCTATAGGCCTGTAATTCTTGCATGTACCCAGTGACCCGATCTTCAGCACCTGTAGCCACCGAAGCCCTGGCCAATGGTTCTTGCATGCAACCAGTGCCCCGATCTTCAGCACCTGTAGCCACCGAAGCCCTGGCCAATGGTTCTTGCATGCACCCAGTGCCGCGATCTTCAGCACCTGTAGCCACCGAAGCCTTGACCAATGGTTCTTGCATGCACCTAGTGCCCTGATCTTCAGCACCTGTAGCCACCGAAGCCCTGACCAATGGTTCTTGCATGCACCTAGTGCCCTGATCTTCAGCACCTGTAGCCATCCGAAGCCCTGGCCTATAGTTCTTGCATGCACCCAATGGCCTGATCTTCAGCACCTGTAGCCATCCGAAGCCCTGGCCTGTAGTTCTTGCATGCACCCAATGGCCTGATCTTCAGCACCTGCAGCCACCTGAAGCCCTGGCCTGTAGTTCTCACATGCACCCAATGATCCGATCTTCAGTGCCTGTGGCCACCTGAAACCCTGGCCAATGGTTCTTGCATGCACCCAATGCCCTGATCTTCAGCACCTGTAGCAATCTGAAGTCCTGGCCTGTGGTGCTCGCATACACACAGTGCCCCGATCTTCAGCACCTGTAGTCACCCGAAGTCCTGGCCTTTAGTTCTCAAATGCAGCCAAATTCCCCATCTTCAGCACCTGTAGCCATCCGAATCTGTGGCCTGTGGTTCTCACATGCACCCAATGACCCGATCTTCAGCACCTGTAGCCACCTGAAGCCCTGGCCTGTGGTTCTTGCATGCACACAATGCCCCGATCTTCAACACCTGCAGCCATGCGAAGTGCTGGCCTGTGGTTCTTGCATGCACCCAATGCCCTGATCTTCAGCACCTGTATCCACCCAAAGCCCTAGCCTGTAGTTCTTGCATGCACTCAGTGCCCCGATCTTCAACACTTGGAGCCACCTGAAGCCCTGGCCTGTAGTTCTTGCATGCACCCAGCGCCCCGATCTTCAGCACCTGTAGTCACCCGAAGTCCTGGCCTGTAGTTCTTACATGCACCCAATGACCCGATCTTTAGCACGTGTAGCGACCAGAAGTCCTGGCCTGTAGTTCTTGCATGCACCCAATGCCCCGATCTTCAGCACCTGTAGCCACCTGAAGCCCTGGCCTGTAGTTCTTGCATGCACCCAACTCCCCAATCCTCAGCACCTGTAGCGACCCGAAGTCACTATAGGCCTGTAATTGTTGCATGTACCCAGTTACCCGATCTTCAGCACCTGTAGCCACCTGAAGCCCTGGCCTGTAGTTCTTGCATGCACCCAACTCCCCAATCCTCAGCACCTGTAGCGACCCGAAGTCGCGATAGGCCTGTAATTCTTGCATGTACCCAATGACCCGATCTTCAGCACCTGTGGCCAACCGAAGTCCTAGCCTGTAGTTCTTGCAGGCACCCAGCGCCCCAATCCTCAGCACCTGTTGGGGCCCGAAGTCCTGACCTGTAGTTCTTGCATGCACCGAATGACCCGATCTTCAGCACCTGTAGCCACCTGCAGCCCTGGCCTGTAGTTCTTGCATGCACCCAAAGCCCAGATCTTCAGCACCTGTAGCCACCCGACACCCTGGCCTGTCGTGCTCGCATGCACCCAATGCCCCGATCTTCAGTAGCTGTAGCCAAACCGAAGCCCTGGCCTGTCGTGCTTGCATGCACCCAATGCCCCCATCTACAGCACCTCTAGCCACCTGAAGCCCTGGCCTGTGGTTCTTGCATGCACCCAGTGCCTTGCTCTGCAGTCCCTGCAAGTAAATGAAGTGCTTTTAAAATTAACACATGACCCCCAGTTAGAATGAACATACAATATACCCTGCGAAGCTTGGTGCATTTCAAAGCTCACCTTCACTTGTGCCAGCCACCAGCGAGGACACAGCAGTCAGTGGTAACACATCTATGTTCATGGCTCCCTGAGTACAGGAACCCACCCATTGAGGAGGAACAAGACTGTTGACAAGAGATAGATGACAGTGCTAGAAATTACCTTTATGGGTCCTGTAGAGGGTCCCTAGGTGAGACTCATTTATCTTAAAGCCTAATAGCTGTGCAGCAAATAACAGGACACCTGGCACCACAGATTTAGTACGTGCAATCAACCAAAAGCAGTGGTTGCACTTTTATTCATATCCTCGGGACTTAGCCCAGCCCCTAGGATGCAAAGTGCGACAGTGTGTCGTAGTGGCCGGCTGTAGTAAAGTGGCTCTGTATATACTGTTCCCAAATAGGTACAGTGTGTACAGAGTCCACAGTCCCCAGAGGTTTGGTAGAGGCTAAAGTTAGATATAACCTTACTCTCTAAAGCGGTAGCTTGGTCGAGCAGTAAGGCAGTATCAGAGGACAGTGTAAAGCATTTGTTGCACACACTCAGTCAGCAAATGGTCTCACGCACTCAATAACTGAACTCTAGGCCAATGGTTTATATATAAAAAATATATGCTTGTTTTATTTTAGAACCAACAATAGGTTTCAAAATATACTTTCTCAGAATGAGATGCTTTAGATAAATACTTTTCAATAGGTAATAGACTTTTGAATATAACAGTTACAGTGGTTGCAATTGGCAACACAATTTCAAACACAATAATACATTGAGCTCAATGGGAATTTCTAGTTAAATGCAATTAGTTAAGTTAAGGATTACTTTTCTAACCCCAGGACTGGTTTCTAGATTCAGTCCAGGGACAGTTCCTGTAAACAATTGAGTAAAAGCGTTTTGGTTACAGTTGTGATTTTTAAGCAATATTTTTGTATTTTAAAAGTTGACACGTGGAAACTTTTTCACAGAGAATCACCAATGTTATCCTATGGGAGGAAATTCACTTAGAAGGTAAGTGGGGTTATTGTTACTTTTTCTAACTCAGTGTTGGATCCTGGATCCAGCACTGGTGCATCACCTGTAAACAGTTAAAAGTATGTGGTTTGGTTATACAGGCGATTTTTAACGAATATTTGTACGTTTGCAAAAGCCCAGGAATGGACCTGGGTACTGTAGGAGCACAGGGCTCATGCACCTGTACATTTTCAATAAGGATATTGCTGCTGTTCCTCAATAATGAAGGAAGAGGAAGAAGAGTCAAGAGAAAGGCTAGAACCAACTACATCCACTGTGTGTTTAGAGTGGGTAATCCATTTGTTGGATAATAATGCCCTCACACACCCTTTCAGGTGTCATGCTTCATCATATGGGCTGCTCCTCGTCGGGCCGGCGGTGCAATGCCTAACGGGCTCCCTTAATAAGGGGCTCTTTATCGGAGATCTTCAATCCAACTGCCGTATGGTGAAGTGCGGGTGAGGGGGCCTAAGTGATGTAGATGTGACTAAGTGGTATAAAACAGGGTTGAGAGTGCCAGCTAGGAATTAGTTTTATTCTGAGGGCCTCCTTTCCTGATTAAAAACGTGAAGGTGTCGCACTCATCAGAGTATAATGTCTCATATGTGAGTGAACTATATAAAAATGGTCAACATGTTTCTCGCTGGGAGTTGTTACACTCGCGATTCTTCAGGACCTATGGAAAAAAACTATCTACAACTAAAGAGAATGTAATAATATCAGTATTCTCAACTGGATGGTGTCACGTGCACCTGTACCCACGCCACTGGCATAGGGCACCCAGCTAGAGGGGTGGCTGATGTATGCCAGGGCAGTGTGTGTTGTGGGCATGGCACACAGGGATGTGTGCCATGTCGACTCTCTGTTTTGTTCTGCACCCAGACACTCAGCCTGCAAGGGCAGTGTGTATGTGTCAGGGTACAGGGACTCTAAGGGTGGCACAATAAGTGCTGAAGCCCTTAGGGGCCTTCTCTGGTCACATGGCCCTGGGTACCTAGTGTACCATTTACCAGGGGCTGACATGTGGCCAGAGATGCCAATTGGGTTTAGCCTTCAACACAGTTTTAGGGAAGGAATATAGGCCCTGGGTACCTGATTGGCAGGAGTCCAGGGCACACTCAGTCAAAGTACATCAGCAATTCAACAAAAAGTGGGGGCATACCATGCAAGAAAGATGGCACTTTCTCACACCGGCTGGCTCACCACATCCCTCATAACCTTTAATACCAGAAACAACAAACACAAATAATGTAGAATGTGCCAAATACAGTTTCAGTAAGGTCCACCGCTCTCAGCACACAAAGTCTTTCAGCCTTTGGCTAGGCTGGGGATTTGCTCTTAACTGATAGGGATATCCTCTCTGGGACACCGGTGCTCTCTCAGTTCGGGGCACACTGATTGATGGACTGGAAATACGTGCTTCAGATTTCTCAGGAAGTTCCTCATTCACCCCATCTTCTCCCTGACTGGGTATCCCCAGTTCTTCCTCCTCCAGACTTGGCTCCCGTGGAGGTACCAGCTCACACACCCCACTGTCATGGTCTTGAGGCGCTCTGATCTTCTTGAACCAGGACGCATTCCTTGATAGCAAATGCTCACCTCTTTTGACAGTGATCCTTTTACTTCAATCACTTCCCACGTCTCTCTCTCAAACGGTGTTCTAAACTTCCATCCTAGGTGCCTGTCCTTGGCTACCACCCTTTCCCCTGGATGAATATCTAACTTAGGAGCACTCCTCTTCTGGCTGGCCCAGTCATTGTTTCTTTTTCTCTTCGCCTGTGCAGCCGCACCGTCTAACACTCCAGGCCTCCACTTATCACTCAATGGAACTAGGTCCCGCACAGGCCTCTTCATGATTAACTCACAAGGCGAGCACCCCGTGGTACTATGCGACGTTTGTCTATATGCCCTCAAAAATTGATGGAAACACCCTTCCATCTCCACCCCTTGATCAACTCCAATTCTGAGTGCTTTATTTAGGGTTCTCATGAATCTTTCGACCTCCCCATTAGCTTGAGGCCACTGGGGGGTCACTCGCTGGTGTTTAATGTTTAAATGATGAAGGTAGTCTCTTGATTCCTAGCCATGAAACGGCAGACCATTATCTGATCTCGTCTGGCAGCCCAAGCATGGCAAAGATCTTGTCCAGCGCTGGCTTGATGCTCTCAAAAGCAGTTTATCAAGCTATTCCCACCAGCGTAAATTTGGAGTGACTGTCAGTCGTGACTAGTGTTAAGTACCCTTCTGGAAATCTCCCGAAATCCATGCTTATAGACGACCATGGTTGAGTGCTGGGACTTTTTGTGAATGCCGGCATTGTTGGGGGTTCTCTTCCATTGATTAGACAGGAATGGCACCCTCTTATGAACTCTTCAATCATCCGGTCCACCCCGGAAAACCACACCTTGGCCCGTAATCTTGCTTTAGTTTTTGGCTAAGCCTTGATGACCCTGATGGGCCAGCTCGACTGTTCTCCTGAGGCGAAAAGCCGGGAGTTGCTGCATTTGCTTTTAAACTTGTGTTTTAAAACTGTGTATTTCAAACTTTTGCACTCTAGCACTTTAGGGCGACGTGCAGCGGACCTAGCGCTGTCACGTGACACCCTCTACCGGCTCCCATCGCCGCTGGCCACGCCCACTTCTTGGCCACGCCCCCTTCCCGCCCTACTTATAGCGCTGAACCACGTGCGCTCACCTGGTTCCTGTCTCCTGAGGCGAAAAGCCGGGAGTTGCTGCATTTGCTTTTAAACTTGTGTTTTAAAACTGTGTATTTCAAACTTTTGCACTCTAGCACTTTAGGGCGACGTGCAGCGGACCTAGCGCTGTCACGTGACACCCTCTACCGGCTCCCATCGCCGCTGGCCACGCCCACTTCTTGGCCACGCCCCCTTCCCGCCCTACTTATAGCGCTGAACCACGAGCGCTCACCTGGTTCCTGTCTCCTGAGGCGAAAAGCCGGGAGTTGCTGCATTTGCTTTTAAACTTGTGTTTTAAAACTGTGTATTTCAAACTTTTGCACTCTAGCACTTTAGGGCGACGTGCAGCGGACCTAGCGCTGTCACGTGACACCCTCTACCGGCTCCCATTGCCGCTGGCCACGCCCACTTCTTGGCCACGCCCCCTTCCCGCCCCAACGGTCTACTATTTAAATGTGCATCCCCAGAACGCGCAGCGGACGTGCGCAGCGGGCGCGCCGTTTGCGCGCCGAAGGCGCGCCTAAGGCAAGCCCGTCTGCGCCCGTCCGCGACTGTCCGGGGCGAGGGGCACGCCACTCTGCCCCGCTTACCACCTATACCCCGGACCAACTACGCAGTCTCCAGGGACCCTGGCCTATCACAGTCTCTACTTGTTCTCGCATTTCCTCCCTTGGTCTCTCCCCCGCCGCTCCCCCTCACATCCCCCTTCCTACAGTCGGCCCCTCTCTCTCGCCTTGTAGCATTGTTCCTCCTGCAACCCCTAAAGCCCTCACGGTGTTTTATCTCAACACCCGGTCTGCAGTCGCCCATGCGCATGAACTTTCGGTCCTGCTGGATCTTCATGCCCCGGATCTTCTTTTCCTAACGGAGACCTGGTTCTGCGATGACTCCCTCCCCGCCCTATTATCCACCTTACCGGCCACTTACTATGCCCTTAGGGCTGACCGCCCTACTGGCAGAGCAGGGGGTGGTGTAGCGGTCATGCACGTGCCGATCTTCCCTTTCAAATTCTATCCCTGCCTGATATCGCGACCACCGAATATCTGGTGATTCGCACCACTTCCACCTCTCCCCCTCTGACCTGTTTTCTCACTTACCGTCCTCCTCAAACCCCTCTACAGTTTCTCCCTGACTTCTTGGATGTTTTGGCCACTATTACAGTCAACACTTCCTCCATTCTGCTTCTTGGCGACTTCAATTTCTGGCCCTCTGACCCTGCTGAATGTCCGTCCTCTAAGGAATTTTCCGATACCCTCCAATCCCTCAACTTCACATCCTATGTTCACTCCCCCACCCACATCAAAGGTCATACGCTTGACCAGATCTGGTCCCTGAACTGCCCTGTGGAATCTCTCTCCATCTCGCCCTGCTCCTGGTCTGACCACCACCTGATTTCATTCTCCCTTCCTATTCACCCCCCAGCTAAGCCCCCCCGCCCTAAAAACACCTGGGGCCGAGTCAATCCGGAAAATCTCTCCTCCCTTCTTACCTCCTCCCTCCCTTCCCTGCAGAGCCTTTCCACTCTCTCCCAGGTTAAGGCCATAGACCAGTGGCTCTCCTTTGGCCGCGATTCCGTCGCCCCGCTCAAGCGCATCTCCTCCAAGCGTGAGAAGGACGCCAATCGGTGGTTCAATGAAGAGCTTAAGGCCACCAAACTAAAAGCACGCCGCGCGGAGCGGGCATGGAGGAGAAACTATTGCCCCACTCTAAAACTGGAGTATACCACCATCCTTACCTAGTATAAAAAAGACATCCTGGAGGCCAAAACATCATATTTTTCCTCCAAAATCCTAGCCGCGGAAAACCAGTCTAAGGAGATATTCACGATCGTCCACAACCTGGCGTTCTCGGACAGAACCACTCTTAAGCCTGCCCCGTCCGAAGAACTCTGCCACTCCCTCAATAACTACTTTATTCATAAAATCGCTACCATTAAGGCCAACATCCCTCCCCCTTCTCCCTCCTTTGTTGACCCCCAATGTCCCCCTCCCAAGGGTGAACTCACCACCCTTCCCCCCATCACTAGGGAATCTCTGACCTCCCTAGTTCCCCTGGTCAAATCTGGTTCTCCGCTTGACCCCTGTCCTGCTCACATTCTCCGCCATATCTTTGTTACCTGCCCAGACCCCCCCTTCATCTCCTCAACAGCTCTCTTGCTCAAGGTGTAGTTCCAAACCCCTTGAAGTCCGCGGTTATTGTGCCTATTCTGAAAAAACCTGGGGCAGACCCTTCTGTCCCTGCCAATTTCCGCCCCATCTCCCTCTTGCCATTTTTGGCTAAGGTGCTCGAGCGCCATGTCACCTGCGCTCTGAGCTCCTTTGTGGAGATGCATGGAGCTCTTGCCCCCCGCCAGGATGGCTTCCGCCCGCACACTCCACGGAGTCCGTTGTCATCTCGGTCCTGGACAACCTCAGGGAGGGTATGGATACCAATCAGCGCCAGGCCCTAGTGCTCCTCGATCTCTCAGCCGCCTTTGATACGGTGGATCACACCATCTTGCTATCCCGTGTCAAGGCGGCGGGGATCGGGGGGACCGCTCTGGTCTGGCTCTCCTCCTTCCTGAGGGACCGCACCCAGGCTGTCCGCCTGGGTGACTTCACAGCGGACGTCCGGAAAGTTCAGTGCGGGGTTCCACAAGGCTCTTCCCTTTCCCCCCTTTTGTTCAATCTGTATGTCGCCCCTCTTATCTTTTCCCTCCAACAGATGGAGGTCGCCGTATTCAATTATGCGGATGACCTCCAGCTTGTTTTCAATCTATCCTCTTCCCCCTCTTCTGTTCTAAACTTTCAATCTGTCGTGCTCCATATCAGGGACTGGATGAACCACAATCACCTCAAACTCAATCCCGACAAGACCGAGCTGGTATTGGCGGGTGGTTCATCCAGCCCCTGGTCTCCTCTTTTCTGGCCCCCCTCCCTTGGCCCCTCTCCTGTACCCTCTTCCTATGTCAAAACACTAGGCATAAAAATCAATTCTCAACTCACCCTTCACTCCCAAGTTAGCTCTGTGGTATCTTCTTCTTTCCTTTCACTGCGCACTATACGCAGGGTGTCCCGTTTCTTCACTTTCCCCGCTGTTAAGCTCATCATCCTGGCCATGGTGGTGTCCCGCCTGGATTACGGCAACGCCCTATATGCCGGCATCCCCGCATATAGCCTGCGACGCCTACAGCAGATACAAAACCAGGCGGCCCGCCTGGCCTTCAAACTCCCTAAATTTCACCACTCTACCCCTCTTCTGAAATCTTTACATTGGCTCCCGGTGCGAGCTAGGGTCCAATTCAAGCTCGCTTCCATCACCTTCTTGGCCCGACTTGGCCTGACACCGGCGTTCATCTCTTCCGAGATCATTCCATACGTTCCCACCAGGGAACTACGCTCGTCCTCCCAGTCCCTCCTCTCCATCCCACGCTACCGGAGGAAGAAGTGGGGAGGTTCAAAATTTGCCAACCTTGCCCCGACCCTCTGGAACTCCTTTCCCCTTGAACTTCGCTCTATCACCCTGTACCCGCAATTCCGTAAACACCTCAAGACCTTCCTGTTCATGAAGTCCTTTGAATAATACGCCAGCAGCTTCCCCAGTCTTCTAGCCCAGGACCTTGTTAACTATAGCGCCAAGAAACCGCTGGTAGACGTGCGCTCTACAAGTAATTTTAAACTCAAACTCAAACTTTAAACTCAAACTCAAACTCCTCCATAGGCTCTTTGGTATCACAATTTGTTGGCTTAGCAACACCAGCCCTTCCACGCTTTCGCTGAGCTCCTCCCTGCACTTCCAGATGCTTGTTCTGGCCGCTTTTGCCTCATACACCAACCGATCTACTCTGTCTAGAATTTCTTCCCACGATATTCCCTCAGTGCCTTTTTCACAGCCCATAGACACGCATCTCCCTTGGTGGCTTCAACTATCTCAGCGAGAGACAATGTCCCGGACATGATAATTCTGTAATCAGCTTCACAAGCCCCTCCACCCCTCTATCAACTTCTTGCTGATTCCTGGGGTCAGCTGTCAGGGGGTGGCGCAACAGATAGTCCGCTGTGTTATTGATTTCTAGGTGGTAAACCACTTGAAAGTCATACTGCTGGAGCTGTTCTGCCCACCGTTCAATCCATGGCAGCCCATTCCTTGCAGTTCCTCCGAATAGCGGTACCAGCGGCTTGTGATCACGTAGAACTTGTGCCCACATAGGTACATATTGAAGTGCACCAGGTATGCCCAGACCTGGCTTTGCAGTTCGGGCTGGACTGTTCCCATGAGGCACAGAGTCATTTGCATATGGCCAGGTCTAAACTGGGGTGGCAGGGTGAGCAAAAGAATAATGGATTTAACCCAGATCTCTTGACTGGGGTAAATGTTTTGATTTGTTCTGCATTTCGTCCATCAATTGTGTGTCTTTTGCTTTCTCGCCCTAAGTGCGCCAGGATGCCCAGGCGTGGGTCCTGGGCTCACTGTGCCACCGGAATCAAACTATCCGGGCTGGTGAGGGGTGAAACCCCAAAACCGGTCCTAGGATGCTTTTTTCCGGTCCAGGGAGGACCTGGCTTGGCAGTTCGGGCTGCACTGTTCCCATGAGGCACAGGGTCAAGACTGATTTGCATAGGGCCAGGTCTAAACTGGGGTGGCATGATGAGCAAAAGAATGATGGATTTAACCCAGATCTCTTGACTGGGGGTGAATGTTTTGATTTGTTCCGCATTCCGTCCATCAATTGTGTGGCTTTTACATATTGAAGTGTTAGCAAGCCCATCTGATGGGTAGCGCCTCCTGTTCAATTTGCGCATATCTGGTCTCTACAGCTGACAGAACCTGGCTTGAATAAGCAATCGTTACCCATTCTCTTTGAATGTCTTGTTGCAGGAGGACCGCACCTAGTCCTACGGGACTGGCATCCACTTGAGCTCAGTGGGACTTCCTGGGCTGAAGTATGCTATCGTGGCTCCCTTTAGTAGTGCCCCCTTCACCTCCTAAAACGCTTGCGATGCTGCACTTGATCATTGCATTGGGCGGTATTTTTTTTTGTGAGAGCCCTCAGGGGCTCAGAGAAGGTTGCCAGATGAGGAATAAACCTCCCGCAATAAATTGTCATCCCTAAGAAACGGCACATCTCTGTCTGGTTCTGGGGAATGGCAGCTGCCCTTATGGCCTCAACTTTCACTGGATCCACTTGTAGGCCCTCCTTCCACCTCATTGATGTAGAAGGCACATTTGTCGTTGTGTAAAGTCAATCCTTGCTCTACGAGTCTATGTATTTAAAAAAAAACACATCTATTTATTTAAACAAAACGTGCAAACAACAAATAATAAGCGAGTCAGTGCACATTCAGTATCAGTTTACATATTGAGTCTCTGCATAGTTGCCCTTAATCGTACATGGTGTTCCTCCAACGTCTGCGAAAATATTAAGACATCATCACTGACATTTATGACTCCTACTAGTCCAAACAGGGCTTCTCGTATAGCGTCCTGGAATACCTCTGCTGCAAAGGATACTCCAAAACTAAGCCGCTTGAATGCTCCTGACCCCACATGCGTTGAAAACATTGTTATGCAGCAGCTTTAGTCGTCTAACATTAGTTGGTGGTATCCGGAGTTAAGGTCTACTTTCAAAAAAATGTTGCCCTATTAATATCAGTGACGATTTCATCAATTGCAGGTGTAATATGTCTATCTCTGCGTATTGCCTTATTTGGTAACTGCATGTCCACACACAACCATATCGCTCCAGGCTGCTTGGTTTTGGGAGCAATCACCAACGGGGACATGCACGGTGTAGGCCCCGACACCTTCTCAATTACCCCTGCCCTTTCCAGCTTCTCCAACTCGCCCTCTACAAGGGGGCGCAGATGAAAATGTGCTCGTCTATGTCGTAGAGCTACACACTTGACTGGACTGTCGATGTGTAGTATTACCTTAGCATCTTTCAAGCAACAAGCCCTTCAAAGAACTCGGGGAATTCTGACATGATTTCATCAGCATGCGATTGGTGGACTTGTCGTGCAAACATTACTAATCCCAGGTCCTGTGCAGTGTGACAGCCCAGCAGTGTGCCTGAGCTGTCCTTGGTGACATGCAATTCGGTCTGAGATGGTATTTTGCCATGTGTGACTTCCACTTTGATGACCCCTTGTAAAGGAATAGGTGTGTCATCCCCGTATTTTAATATTTTTGCCCTGGTGGCCATCATTTTGGGCGGGGTTGTAGCTGGAGATAGTGTTCTGCATCTAAAACAATCACTGATGTTCTTGTGTCTATGAGGGCGGTTACTTGATTACCTCCAATGTTTATTTGGCACATGGGCGGGCCATTTCTTTTGATTTGTTAGTCCTGTGAAGGAGATGGTGAATATCTCTTCTTCTTCTTCCTCCTCTACCAAGAGGCGCATTTGTTGGCATAAGACTTCTCGGTGATCCAGTGTTTCTACCCCTTCCGAGATGTGTTTGACACAACCAAACCTCTTGGTCTTTCCTCCTGTGTCAGCTGTCCGAGTGGTACTCTGACACACTTTTACAGTGTCCTAGTCCCACACTTCAGACAGGGTCTTTCGATGGCTGGGCACCCCCTTAGTGGGTGATTCTGCATTCCGCAGGTGCTACACGCTTTCTCGCCACGGAGTGTGCTGGTATTACCTCGTCCTCTTCCAGCGCACTTCCTGATGGCCTCCACCCTTTGCTCTTTAACTCTAGCCTGGCCCGTCTATGGTGACAAAGTGGTTCTTCGTGCCAAGGCAGATTCCATTTCTCCGGCACGTGCATCAGCTAGCTCATGGGACCTGCCCAGTATCAGAATGTCATCCAGTGTAATGCCAGGTTGTCGTAATATGAGCCTCCGCAGTTCTGACGACCTACAACCCTGTGCTCTGATTTCAAGTTGTTTGTCAATCCCTGTACAGGAGTTTGCCAATTTGTGTAATATTTCAAAGAACATGTCTCCCGTCTCCTCTTCTTGCTGCCGTGCCTGTCTTAGCTTGAAGTGTTCATAATCGGGATTTAATTGGGGGTCAAAATGCCTGTTGAGGGCTCTTACTGCCGCATCATAGTCACGCACATCACCTGTGTTGGGCAAATCCTGACAGAGCTCATACAGTTCATCCCCTCCCATGTGTAACATTGTTGATCTCTTAACCGTGCCATTAGTCTCATGGACAGCAAGGAAGTAGTTTTCCAACCGTCTAATCCATTCCCGCCATCTAGGCGCCGCCGTGGCTGGATCTGCCAGTTGACTGAATGAGGGTAGTGCTGCAAGTGTGTAGTGCGAACAGTGTTCTTCACCCTCCTGCCTCCTCAGGTGCTTGCACGGACATGGTGACTCACTCCTCTGTGGAACTGCTTGGTTACTGCAGCCTGCACCGCTTAACAGGTAATCGCCCTGCAGAGTACTTTGCACCTCGTTCATCTTTAGTCCATCCCCCACGCGCTCTCCTGCGTTTTAGCCTGCCTATACAAGGGCCAAGAGTCCATATGTGAGGGGTGTTTACAGCGAGATTTAGTCAGTGTGATTGTACGGCCTGTTCAGTGTACAGTGTTTGTCACTGGTGTTTTGTTTCTCCATTTTTATTTTTTTTATTTTTTGTTTTCCACTATTCCTGTGAGAATTTCTCTGCAGTGCCACTTCCAGTCACTAGGGGGAAGCCTCACCTCACTTGTTGTAGCAGGCTTTCTGATACTGTAGCTTCTTGCCTGCTTTGGGTGTGCCTTTCACTTCTAGGAGGCCTTGTGCTGCTTTCTCACCATCCTCCCTGCAGCCACGCCCACTCGGTGCAGCCAGATTCCAGGCCTCCGCTCCACAGGAGGAGTCTCCACCGGCTGCCGCGCTCACAGCCTGCCGGTCTGTCTCTGCTCAGGGCTCCAGTCGGGGTGTTGCTGGACGCCTCTCCCTGCTGATCGCAGTCACCTCACCGGCCTTACTCTTCCACTGGTACATGTTCCTGTCACGGTGTTAGTGATGACAGACGAGTTAGACACCACTAACCGTTTCGCAGCAGCCAGCGGGAACGATGATGTGCTGAGGATCCTCCCAGCTCTCCGAAATGATAAGCCCCACAGTTCAATGACACGCAACTATGTGACTCAGCACCCCGGGGAAAAGGGAAGGGGACAAAATAATAAAGGTCACTGCCTGGGGAGCGTCTGGCCTGAGTCTGGTCTGCGCTCGAATCCTTATAGCGAGAGTGCCCTACAGAGGGGAAGATAAGAAGGAACACAAGCATAAAAAGCACTATCACGACTTTCACTCACTCGCACCCTCCCTCCCTCAAACAAGGTAAATACCCAAGGCACTTACAAGAACCAGACAGTAACAGCCCTGGAATAACGTCCGGTTTCAACAATATAGAGAAAGCGATTCTCTCTCCACCTGTAAGACCTCCACTTCAAGGGCAATGCTTAGGGAAGTCTGCGCCCCGTGTATCTTTTCCAAGGAGGAAGCTTCTAGACGCTGTTATTGGCACAGCCAGGTACAATGAGGAAGAATGGGGAGCTGCCCCAGTTAATGGCACGAGTGTCTGTACCACTAGCATTGGGGATGTGGGTTAGGATGGATGGTGAGGAGCGAAGGGTAAAGTATCAGAGGTAATCGATGGCAGTTGAAACAGCTTCCTGACAAACGGAAATAATACAGAGAAGTTTATCTCCTCGCAACACTTTGCGGGAAGAACGAATAACACAGGCTGTTCTCAAGGACACGGGTAACTAGGTTTTCAGCCGAGCTAACAATCAGGGAGGAAGTACTTGCGTGTACGCAGTAAGAGAGTTCATGCAGTACTCGGCGTCCGGAAATGCTGTCTGGAATGAGTCTTCAACGACGCTGCGTCGGTGATCCGAGCGGGACTTCGAGGAAGCTGCAAAGGCGGAGTTTCGGGATTCCTCCGCGGGAAGGAAAGCGTCCGCACCTTCTCAGGAAAGCAAAACGATTGTCAAGCACCTTCTTCCTGTGTAGGAGATGCTTATGGGGGAGTTTGAATCTGTGTCCGCCAATCGGAACGGAGGAGTCACGTCCCTTGGCATTCTGGGAGTTGTAGTGCCTCGGGCCCTTTTGCCATTCACTCCCGCGCATTCGTACATTACAGCACACTGCTGCACGCCGCACACTGCTGCACGCCGCACACTGCTGCACGCCACTGCACGCCACAGTGCTGCATGCCTCACACTGCTACACGAAACACTGCTGCACGCCACACACTGCTGCACACCACACACTGCTGCACGCCACACACTGCTGCACGCCGCACACTGCTGCACGCCGCACACTGCTGCACACCTCACACTGCTGCACGCCAAACACTGCTGCACGCCGCACACTGCTGCACTCCACACACTGCTTTTATGCGAGTTTATGCTACTGACATTGTAAATGACAATGCCTTTTATTTGTTTTAAAACCAAAACATAAATAAAAGGCATAGTAATTTTACAATGCCAATAGCTCAAACTCTAATAAATGCGAGACCTATTGCATTGCAAATGCTTGTTTTTATTTGTTTCAGTGTCTTTCCATTCCCCGCCTGCAATCGACGTGCTCTTTCGGCTGTATTTGGCCTCCCGCTTCATTGCCACTTTTTGTATCAGTTTTCTACGACCTTTGGCCCGTTTTAGCTCTACTGTTGATATGTCATAAATGCCCATCCTTGACCTCTCTTTGTTCTATCACCCCTGTGCGTTTTTCGAGCCCATTATTTTTTGCTACCCCTGTTGGTTATTTCCTGCTCATCTATTTTTTTACCTTGTTTTACAGTGCATACACAATCACATAGGATACACGGGTGACATGCAAATTCGCAGAGCCCGTGGACATTCATAACCAAGTGGCAGAGGAAGATAGCAAAAGTCCTAGCTAGTTGATGCAGATTGGTTAAGAATTGCTGGTGTTTGAGGCCCTGAGTGAATTATTAGAGAGAAAGCAACAGTCATAGAACCCTGGAGAGCGTGTTCCAGAGTCTGATTTCTATATTTCTGATTATGCCAGTGCGTGGCTCAGTATTCTGATCTAGAGACCATAGATGGTGTGATGGTAATATAGCTCACTTTCTTAGATTTCATCACCTTGACCATGATGCATTATATTTTCAGAATAATATATGCTGCCAAGCAATATAGCTCTCCTTGTGAGAGAAATAAGGTGCATTTCTTTTTAAACGTGATCGGATAAGACGAATGACTGCATGGCATAAAGTCCTTAACTGCACCAGGATGGCATCTGGTAGGCCGGTAAGTAGTAAGACAAGCATTGGCATAGCCAATATCTCTCGCTTTTGTAACCTTATAAGTGTTTAGCCACGCAACAGTTGATGTTGTTGCACCAAGGATATTGTGCTTCATAATTAAATACTTATAAGGTCCCAAAAGCGAGACCTATTGGCTATGCCAATGCTTGTTTTCAATACTGCCGGGTTGACTTACACAGCAGGAATGCTCTCCTCGTCGCCAATGTAGAGGGTCACTATTCGAGGCTAATTTATCTTTTAGCTGTGCAGCAAATAACAGGACACCTGGCACCGCAGATTTGGTATGTGCAATCAACCACGAGCGGTCGTTGCACTTTTATTTATATCCTCGGACCAAGCCCGGTTCTGCGGCTGCAAAGGGTTACAGTGTATCGTAGTGGCCGGATGGCTCACTACAGGTCCAAGACTAGCTCACCCAGTAGTGAATGATGTCATCAATGTTTTCCTGAAACTGTGCAAATTCCAGCCCTGTGCACCCACAGCACAAAAGAGTCCAGATTAATACAGATTATACATATTATCCCCTGATGGAGGGGCAGAGGTCTGCTTGTGTAGAGCAGCACCTCCCCTCAGCTGCAGGGGATCCAGTGGGTCTGATGTTGTGCTGAAAGACTTTCTGTAGCTGTGAGACCGGCCTCGTGGCGTGGGCCCTCCCGACCAGCAAGCCACCCTGCAACCACACCTGATCCCCGATGTCACAGACTTCCGGCCACCAACAACCCGATGGCCGGCCGGGGCCCCAGCAACACCCAAGACCCTACCACGCATGCCCGGCCGAGAGAGAGAGAAGCCCCCAAGCCAGACCAGGAGATGCCGTCCCTGTCACACCTCTGGTCTCCTCCCCAAGGAGGGTTTTGATCGGCCACCAGGCCCCCGGTGAGCGGGCGCCTCGCCAGCTGGGCGTCTGGAGTCCCTCCCAGACCCACCTGAACAGATCAAAGGGCCGAGCGACAGGAAACCCCGACACACCGCCCCACAGGCACCAAGACCCCTCTCAGCGCGGACTCCGGACTTCAAAGAGGAGGGGGAGTATAACAAGGGGTGCTGAAGGGACTGGAGGCAGAGAAGACCTGGACCTACGAGAGCCCTGCTGACCTGGTCGCGGCTCGATCGACCCCTGAACCGAAGAACGCTACCCGAACTCTGAACCACCTGAGCCCTGCTGACGCTGTCGCGGCTCCCCAAACTCTGAACCATCTGAGCCCTGCTGACGCTGTCGCGGCTCCCCGAACTCTGAACCATCTGAGCCCTGCTGACGCTGTCGCGGCTCCCCGAACTCTGAACCATCTGAGCCCTGCTGACGCTGTCGCGGCTCCCCGACTCCGAAACCACCTGTTCCTGCTGAGTGACTCGCGGCACTCCCCTCCAGGAGAATCAGCAGAGATTGCCAAGAGAAACAACATCCCCCAGCTCGAGGATTGAGAGCTGTGCGAAGGATACTCCGCAGAGACACTGAACTCAAAGACTGTCCCGCTACCCCCATACCCCCATCACGAGATCGCCGCCGCTTGTGGCACTGATTCAATACCTGCATTTCGGATCATAAAGATCCCTTGAAACTATCGATAAAATATACTGTCTTACGAAGAACTACTGTGTGGTGTCCCTCTGTCAGGTAGTGCAAGCTCAGCATGTGCGATCCTAGGTACGAGACCCTTCCAGGAAGGGCCTCCCCGCCCTTGCTCGGCCTAACTCTGGGAGAGGTGGGTCAAAGGGTGGTCAGGAACGTAGTCCGAAGCCCCCAGGAGAACGCCTTTCCAACAGTAGCTCAGACATAGCTGATCTCTGGAGGACGTACTTTACTTCTCATAAATTGTGAAATATTCCAACTGGTGTAAGAGATGAATTAAACCTCAAAATGTGACGAGTAAGAATTGTGGTGTCTTCTAATGCATGCACCAGGTGCCTGATCTGCAAACCTGAATTGCATCCCCCGCATGCCTCTGCAGCATGATCTGCAAACCTGAATTGCATCCCTGAATGCCTCTGAATCCTGAGCTGCAAGCCTGAATTGCATTCCCTGCACCCCTCTGTAGCCTGATCTGCAAACCTGAATTGCATCCCCCACATGCCTCTGTAGCCTGATCTTTCTGCCTGATTTGCAGCCCCTGCATGTATCTGCACCATGATCTGCAGGCCTGATCTCCAGCCCTGAAGCACAGTCACTGAAGACACCTGCCTGCTTCCTTGGGTGCACTGTCCCCCTTCCGGAGTACCACGAAGCATCATGTGTTGTCAATGTCCAGCACAGTTCCTGGAGTGTTTGTTATGCTAGCAGTATTTGTATAGCACACTGCTGCCCTGTAGCACTCTCTGAACATGCTTGGTGGTTGTAGGCTTGGGTGTGCATGTGTGGTTGGGAGGGTGCATGGGGCAGCTGTGTCGTATATTGGAAGAGCTGGTGAGGTGTGATTGAGTGGTGCTCTGAACTTCCTGCCACAGATGTGATGCTGTTGGTTGGCATGGTGGTGTCTAGAAAAGTGCAAGCTGGATGGTTTTATGCTTGGGATGCTTGTTGGCTCTGATGTCCTTGTCTGTGTTTCCTTGGTATAATAGGTGGATGTGATGTCTACAATGAGGAACAACCTTTACAACGCAACTGTTACAACGCACTACACTTACAACGAAATTTTTACAACGCAAAATCCACTACAACGCATTCCATTACATAGCATGACACTACAACGAATGTTTAAAAACTACCTTTACAACGCATTCCATTACATCGCATACTACCTTTACAACGCATACCATTACAACGCAATCCAACACTTACCCTACTGTTGCACCCCCTGGAGTTAGAATAGTCATTTTTACCCCTATACTATGCGTTGTAATGGTATGCGTTGTAAAGGTAGTATGCGATGTAATGGAATGCGTTGTAAAGGTAGTTTTTAAACATGCGTTGTAGTGTCATGCTATGTAATGGAATGCGTTGTAGTGGATGTTGCGTTGTAAAAAATGCGGTGTAAGTGCATGCGTTGTAAAAGTGTGCGTTGTAACGACATACATCCGTCTACAATCAGTGTGGGAAGTGTAGACGAGGGTCATGTGGTTCCCACGTAAGCTCCAAACGTGACTCTGCAAACAAGACGCTGCAGACACTCCTTGTGGAGTGGGTTGGCATGTGCGCTTGTGGGTATAAACTTCATACGTTTACTGACTTATGGTACCTGAACACTTACACAGATGAGAACTTATACGGAAAGGGTTAAATCCCTAAGCCACCTTTTGATTCCCATGGCTGTTGCTGTGTTGATTTGATATGTGCACCAATGACCATCTCTGGTTCGTCTCCTGGTATAGTCTATATGAAACAAAGTATAATGTGAACCTAGCAAGTAAGTGGTCTCGATTAAGTTAAATGGCACATAACCTGCCCTTCTGGTGAGGTCCCTCATGTGTTTAAGCCAGAACAACAAAGCTTAAATAACAATGTGGGGATAGTTACCTTGGCGAGGTGGAAAAGACCGGTCCTCCTCACATCTCTGGTTGAGAAGGGCCTGATTCCGAGTTTCGTAGTGTGGGAGCGGATCCGCCACGTGGACGGCCCGCTCCCACACCGCCAAACCTGTGTGCGCACCAGCCGGCAGATTACGGCTTTTTTTGTTACTGGTCATGGACGGTTTTTTGGTGGTCCCACAGCAGTACCTATCAAAGACAGTACATTCATGGACTTGTGCAGCCCATGCCGTGCAGCTACTGGCGTGCATGCACAAGGGGGACAAAACATGTGCACCCCTGCATGCAGCCCATGGCCCTGAGGCACAAGTGGGCCCTGTAGGGCCCTCTTTGTTTCCTCTCTGCCATGATTTTCATGGAGTAGGAACCGCCATGAAAACTGTGGCGGCGAGGAAACGCGGAATATGCTTGGCAGGACCACAGCGGTCCCACCAAGCATTTTGTGGCCTCAAGACTCCCGCACCACCGCCAGGGATCTCTGATCCTTGTCGGTTGCAGTGGTGCAATGGTGGTCCGACCACCTTAGTTGTAATAGTTATAATAGGCAGGTCGGACCGTGGGTGCGGCAGTGGCTGGACCGCCACAGTCGCATCCTGGGAGTCTGGCGGTCTTCAGATCGTGAGACTCATAATGAGACCCTAAGTGTTTGCATCATGTAGCTATGATTCCCACTTCATCTAATCTTCTTCAACACCATCACAATTACCTCTCATCTCCACCTTGTTCACGCTCCTACTTCCTTCGTGCTGAGTAACCCTGATGCACAGAGCACAACATCCCTGAGTCCACAGAACTGTAAATGGTATCAAAGCCAGATATGTCCCTTCAACAGTGCTGGTTGTATAAATAACTGGTAAATGCAATGGTAATGGTTAATGGTTTAGAAAGCACAGATATGTAATGATTTGATACTCTTAATGTACTTCAGTTCCAGAGCCGGACCACCTCACGTACCTGAGTCCAGGAAGGATCCGAAAGTCAGGGAGCAGTTCTGGATGTCGAACGGGAAGCGGAAGATGCTGAGGTTGCAGGAGCTGACCACACGCAGAGGCTTCTGGTACTGCACCCTGCCGGTGTGTTCCACAAACAGATAAGGGAGCTGAGGGGATTTGTCCTCGTCCACACTAATAAAGACAAAAGGGAGACTGGTCATACCCTCCAGTAGATCCAGGGTAGCACCAGAACACCGCAAGCCGAAGTAATTGGATTTCACTGAGTAGTGTACAAGTGGAAGAGAATGGGTGCAAAATGGCTAAAGGCCCTATATGCACTGGGATTCCTAAAGGCGCTGATGAGTTAGTGTTAGACTTGGCTTTTTCAGCGTGTTTATCCCCAGACTTTGCTTTTTGGCCTCCTGTTTTTGTTGGTTTTAGGACTCTGGGCATTGTACCACTGGTATTCAGTGCTAAAGTGCATATGCTATCCTAGTAAATTATGGAAATGAATTAGTGTATCCATGTTTGGCATATTTGATTTACTACCAAGTACCTAGTATGGTGCACTGTGTTTGCCCAGGGCCTGTACATCCAATGCTGCTAGTGGGCCTGCAGCTCTGATTGTGCCACCCATACAAGCAACCTTTCCAAGGGCTCTCAGACCTTCCACTGCAGTGTCTGCACGCAGTTATGACTGCCATGTCGACCTGGCAAGTGCACCCAGTTGCTAGGCCCTAACCTTCCCTTTTTGTCAGGAGTTGACGAGCGGTACGCCTGCATACGGACCCCAACACCCAGGGAGCGTTGCGGCAACGAGGGGAGGAGCTACGTCCTTATATCGGGACGACGCACGCCGGACGGGCGTGCGTTATTCTCGTATGCGACCCCGTCGCATTTGTGCAGGAACCTTCGTTTGTGACACAGAGCAGACGCGAGAAGGCGTCTGCACCGTCTCTCTCAGCCCAACTTCTCCTCGCTATGGGGGACACGCTGGGCGCTGGGAAGTACTGGATGGCCGCCTGCATCACCGTAAATTGAGCCCGTGATGCCGTTCAACGCTCTGAGGTAAGAGCGAGTTCATTGGACATTGACATCGCTGGCAGATAAAGGAGCATACTCAGAAGCACGAGCCTTTGCATATATTGAGCTAGGAGAACTGGCAAACAGCCGTATCTAACTCGTTGGAGGTGTCTACCTCATCCCCTTTTGGTTTTTTTTGTTGTTGTTTCTCCCCGCAGGGAGTTGGCTCCACATAGTTCAAGGGGACTGATTCTCCTGGAAGTGGCTTCAAGTAGGAGCGTGTTAGTATCTATTTACTGGAACCCCAAAACTTACCTGTCGCAGAGGAAGAGGAGTCACTCGTGACTTCCAACGAGGGCTCTCTCCTTTGGGCTATTGGACTCAGGACTCTGAGTTGGGACGCAAAGTGTCACATTTGTCTCCCTATTGGTCCCAGATAAGGTGTGCTAAGGATCTTTGGTATGGATTTCACAGAGGGTATGCTGAAATACCACACTTCGGAGCTTAGAAGAGCCCTGGTGATTGTGTGTGAGACAGGTCAGCATTGATTCCTACTAGTGAGACTCATATGAGAGTAGTGTTGCATGCTCTTGTGTCATTTCACCATTCTGTTCTTTGTTGTTTCAGGTCCTACTCCCTGCTGTTCCCTTCCCGTTCCCTTCCCTTACTTGATCGCCCTAATACTCTGTGCCTTCAGTGTAGGAGTTGGGGATGTCAAGGAGTGGAACCCTTATTGCCTCGCGCGAACCCTGAGGAGTGCCCGTCTTGGGACAGAATCGTTACAGAATAACACATCCACGAATTTTGCTCCTCCTGGTTTGTGCGCGGTAGTATAGGGTGAGATGGAGGAGGTGTTGGGGGCCTTGGAGTTGGTTCAGCAGGAGTTGGCGGCTTCTAGAACGGAGACCGCGGCCCTGCGTGACAGGGTAGAAAGGCTCACACAAAACCCATTTGACGTCGCATCAGGGAGTCCTCAGATCCACGTGTCAGTCCCTCCTCCCATTCCGGATATCCCAGGAAGATACAAGTATTCCTGACTCAGATTATGATGCATTTTTCATGCAAACCATCCTCGTTTCCTACTCAGCACTCTAGGGTGGCCTTCGCAATATCCTACTTGATAGGGGACGCCGCCAATTGGGCAGTACCACTGGTCCGAAATAACGACCCGGTGTTGTCCGATTGGGAGGCGTTACGGGCGGCTCTGGAAGGGGTGTTCGGCAGACGAATCACTACCTTCAGTGCCGACAAAGAACTGTTGGAATTGAAACAGGGGAGACGAGACCTGGTGTCTTACCTAACCACTTTCAACCGACTGGTAGCGGAAGCCGCCTGGCCTGAGGAAAAAAGAATGTCTTTTTTTTATCAAGGCCTTTGTGACGAGCTGAAGGATGTCATAGCCAGAATAGATCCTCAGCCTCGGTCTTGTACAGATCTAGTCAGTCTGGCGTTAAGGCTGGACGGGCGTATAGCTGACAGAGGGGGAGACAGACCTAAGGGCGATAAAACCGGGTACTCGCTGGAGAGAAGTGCCAGGAGGGACATACCTGGAGGCGAGGTCCCCCCAGAACCCATGGAAGTCGGAGCCCTACGGGCACCGCTCTCGCGGAGTGAGCGGGAAAGCAGCCCTCAGGGATTGTGTATGTACTGCGGGAAGAAGGGACATTACGTCCGGGAGTGCCCCGCTAGACCCAAAACAACCGGAGGTGTTTACAGAAGCCGAAAGGCAGTTGCCATGACCGCAAACAGTGACCTTAGTGTGGTCTCGGCTGTATCACCAGACTCGGGAATTGATAAGGAATGGAGGATACCGTCCTTAGCTACCTCTCGGGTTATGCCCACAGAATCCCATATTGTACTTCTGATGGGGCTGGAGTATAACAATAGTTCTTTCCAGGTGAAGGCCATGTTGGACTCTGGGGCCACAGGGAACTTCATGGACAACGGGCTAGTTCACGCCCTCCACATCAATAGGAAGCTCCTGGAGTCCCCTGAGGAGGTGTTGGCCGTGGATGGTAAACCTCTGAATTCGGGTCTTATCACGGAAAAAACAGATACTGTTCATTTGTCAGTAGGGGTAAAAATGGGGACGTCACACGGAAGACTTGGCTTTCAACATTATAGATGCCCCTCAGTACGAGGTGATATTGGGGATGCCATGGTTCTGTCACCACAACCCCACTATAGATTGGAGTACCAAGACCATACAGTTCCTGTCGGGAGCCTGCAAGGATCATATAACCCTTGAGCCTCTCTCTTGTGCGACGGCTCTGGCGCACCCGTTCCTGTTGGCCACAGCCGTCGAGAAAGAAACCGTTTTGCCGAACGCATATGCTGCCTATGCAGACATGTTCAGCAAGTCCCAAGCCGAGAATCTTCTGCCTCATAGGCGGTACGACTGCCAGATCGATCTGGTAGATGAAACTGTCCTACCAGCCTGTCGAGTATACGCCCTTTCTGACCCTGAAGCCCGTCACCTACGGGAATACTTGGAGCATTATATGAGCATAGGGTTTATCAGGCCGTCGCGGTCCCCCGCTGCCTCTCCTTTATTTTTTATAGCTAAAGCCAGTGGGGAGCTAAGGGCGTGCTGCGATTATCGCATGTTAAACAAGAACACCGTCCGTAACCGCTACTCACTACCCCTTATTCCGGTGTTGTTGGACCAGGTTAGCGAGGCTAAGATTTATACTAGATTAGATTTAAGGGGGGCGTACCATTTGGTACGCATGAGGGAGGGAGACGAGTGGAAAACGGCCTTCAAGACTCGTTATGGCCTGTTCGAATATACTGTAATGCCGTTCGGGCTGTGCAACGCCCCGGCGGCATTCCAGTACTTTTTGAATGACGTACTAAAAGAATATATAGACAATACCGTAGTCGTCTACATCGACGACATCCTTATCTACTCGAAGGTCAAGGAGGAACACCAGGGTCATGTCATACAGGTTTTAGGGGCTCTTAGAAAGCATCAGTTATGTTGTAAGCTGAGCAAATGTGAGTTTGGGGTGTCTGAGGTAGAGTTCTTGGGGGTTATGCTCCGTCCTGATGGTTTGGGTATGGCTGAGAGCAAAATACAGGCGTTACAGAAATGGCCGGTACCCGTTAACGTCAAAGGTGTGCAGAGCTTCTTGGGCTTCGCCAATTATTATCGCAGGTTTATTCAGGACTTCTCTGGAAAGACGATTCCGATCACCCGGCTTCTCAGAAAAGGTACGCCGTTCAAATGGACCCCCGAAGCCGCAGAAGCTTTCACATACCTAAAAAACGCTTTTACATCTGCACCGATTCTTAGGCATCCCCAGCTGGACGCCCCATTTATAGTAGATGCTTCGGATGAGGCTATAGGGGCCATCCTCTCTCAAAGAGACAAAGATACCGGGCATCTACACCCGGTGGCTCATCTCTCCAGGAAACTAACTTCTGCAGAAAGGAACTACAACATCGCAGAGAAGGAATTGTTGTCCATAAAGAAGGCGTTCCAGGAATGGCGTCCTTACTTAGGGGGGGCACGGTATACCATCACGGTGTACTCAGACCACCATAATATCCGATTCCTAAAAACGACTAGGCATCTGACTCAAAGGCAGATGAGGTGGATGCTCCTTTTCGAGGAATATGACTTTATCATCACCTACAGGCCAGGGGCGGAGAACCGCAAAGCCGACACCCTGTCTCGCCTAACGTCAAACGACGAACCGGTCAAGGTGCCTCCTGCTGCTATCATAGACCCGGCCAAGGTGGTGTGTGTTCTCAAGGCCGACCAGTATCTAGACGAGGTCCGGCGTTACAGAAGCCCTAAAGGATGGGAGAACTGGGTCAAAGCCGGACCTGCTCGCACTCTGAAGCACGGGTTGCCCTTTCAGGCTGGGCGGCTGTTTCTACCTACAGGGCTGTTACGGAGGAGAGCATACCTGTGGTGTCACGTTTCTCCATTGGCTGGTCATCCGGGCATCCGTAAAACCATCCAATTGATGCAGACTCATTTCTGGTGGGATTCCATGGTTCAGGATATCAAAGGCTGGGTCACCAGGTGTGAAAGCTGCGCAAGAGGAAAAGGAGACACGACAAAGAAGAGAGGAAAACTGATTACCATGCCAACTCCTCACTTGCCTTGGCAGCACATTAGCTTGGACTTTATCACAGGTTTACCCCCGGACCAGGGGTTCTCGGCAATCCTGGTGGTGGTGGACAGCCTCACGAAAATGGGGCATTTCGTACCCTGCAAAAACTTGCCCACAGCCGGTCAAACAGCACAACTTGTGCTGCAAAACATAGTGAAGCTTCATGGAACCCCCAAGGTTATCGTCTCGGACAGAGGCCCACAATTCATTGCAAGTTTCTGGAAAATGTGGTGTCATGCCTTACACATGGAATCCGCAGTGTCAACGAGCTTCCATCCACAGACGGATGGACAGACAGTGAGGCTCAACCAGACGCTGAAGAAATACTTAAGATGTTACGCCCAGGAAGCACAGAGATCATGGGTTTCCATGTTATGGATGGCGGAGTTGGCCTACAACAACGCCTCGCATAGCTCTACAGGGGTCTCTCCGTTTGTGGCCAACTATGGATTTTGCGCCCGCATGTTGCCTATTGACCAGCTGGACAACATCGCTAACCAGCCATCCGTGTGTACTCATATCAAGGCCCTGCAAGCTGTGCACAAAAAGGTGAGAGATTTAAGGAGGGCAAAGTTCACCTATAAGAGATGGGAAGACCGGCATCGGATTGATGGCCCTCAGTACGAGGTGGGGGATATGGTTTGGCTGTCCACAAAAAACATTTGGTTTAGGCTGCGCAGTGTTTTCCATCCAAAATACATAGGCCCCTATCCAGTGGTAAAACGGCTGAATCCAGTGGCATACAGATTAAAATTGCCAGGATATCTCCGGATTCATCCAGTGTTTCATTGCAACCTGTTAAAACCCACGGTGTGGGGAAAAGAGGAAGATAACTCCACCCGTTGAGACTAACGGTGAGGTGGAATACGAAGTAAAAAGCATACTGGATTCCAAGTATCGGAAGGGAAAGCTATGGTTCCTGATATCCTGGAAAGGCTATTCCCCGGAAGACGATTCATGGGAGCCATGCGCAAATGTCCACGCCCCGGTGGCACTCCATGCCTTCTATCACAAGCAACCCAATAAGCCTGGATCTAGGAGGCGTATGGCAGGGGGACCTACTGTCAGGAGTTGACGAGCGGTACGCCTGCATACGGACCCCAACCCCCAGGGAGGCTTGCGTCAACGAGGGGAGGAGCTACGTCCTTATATTGGGACGACGCACGCCGGACGGGCGTGCGTTATTCTCGTATGCGACCCCGTCGCATTTGTGCAGGAACCTTCGTTTGTGACACAGAGCAGACGTGAGAAGGCGTCTGCACCGTCTCTCTCAGCCCGACTTCTCCTCGCTACTGGATGGCCGCCTGCATCACCGTAAATTGAGCCCGTGATGCCGTTCAACGCTCTGAGGTAAGAGCGAGTTCATTGGACATTGACATCGCTGGCAGATAAAGGAGCATACTCAGAAGCACGAGACTTTGCATATATTGAGCTAGGAGAACTGGCAAACAGCCGTATCTAATTCGTTGGAGGTGTCTACCTCATCCCCTTTTGTTTTTTTGTTGTTGTTGTTTCTCCCCGCAGGGAGTTGGCTCCACATAGTTCAAGGGGACTGATTCTCCTGGAAGTGGCTTCAAGTAGGAGCGTGTTAGTATCTATTTACTGGAACCCCAAAACGTACTTGTCGCAGAGGAAGAGGAGTCACTCGTGACTTCCAACGAGGGCTCTCTCCTTTGGGCTATTGGACTCAGGACTCTGAGTTGGGACGCAAAGTGTCACATTTGTCTCCCTATTGGTCCCAGATAAGGTGTGCTAAGGATCTTTGGTATGGATTTCACAGAGGGTATGCTGAAATACCACACTTCGGAGCTTAGAAGAGCCTTGGTGATTGTGTGTGAGACGGGGAACAACCTTTACAACGCAACTTTTACAACGCACTACACTTACAACGCATTTTTTACAACGCACAATCCATTACAACGCATGACATTACAACGCATGACACTACAACGCATTTTTAAAAACTACCTTTACAACGCATTCCATTACAACGCATACTACCATTACAACGCATACCATTACAACGCATAATATAGTAATTTTTACCCCTATACTATCCAACACTTACCCTACTGTTGCACCCCCTGGAGTTAGAATAGTAATTTTTACCCCTATACTATCCAACACTTACCCTACTGTTGCACCCCCTGGAGTTAGAATAGTAATTTTTACCCCTATACTATCCAACACTTTCCCTACTGTTGCACCCCCTGGAGTTAGAATAGTAATTTTTACCCCTATACTATCCAACATTTACCCTACTGTTGCACCCCCTGGAGTTAGAATAGTAATTTTTACCCCTATACTATCCAACACTTACCCTACTGTTGCACCCCCTGGAGTTAGAATAGTAATTTTTACCCCTATACTATCCAACACTTTCCCTACTGTTGCACCCCCTGGAGTTAGAATACTAATTTTTACCCCTATACTATCCAACACTTACCCTACTGTTGCACCCCCTGGAGTTAGAATAGTAATTTTTACCCCTATACTATCCAACACTTTCCCTACTGTTGCACCCCCTGGAGTTAGAATAGCAATTTTTACCCCTATACTATCCAACACTTACCCTACTGTTGCACCCCCTGGAGTTAGAATAGTAATTTTTACCCCTATACTATCCAACACTTACCCTACTGTTGCACCCCCTGGAGTTAGAATAGTAATTTGTACCCCTATACTATCCAACACTTACCCTACTGTTGCACCCCCTGGAGTTAGAATAGTAATTTTTACCCCTATACTATCCAACATTTACCCTACTGTTGCACCCCCTGGAGTTAGAATAGTAATTTTTAACCCTATACTATCCAACACTTACCCTACTGTTGCACCCACTGGAGTTAGAATAGTAATTTTTACCCCTATACTATCTAATACTTACCTTAAATGCAATTTAATATTATGCGTTGTAATGGTATGCGTTGTAAAGGTAGTATGCGTTGTAATGGAAATGCGTTGTAAAGGTAGTTTTTAAAAATGCGTTGTAGTGTCCTGCGTTGTAATGTCATGCGTTGTAATGGATTGTGCGTTGTAAAAAATGCGTTGTAAGTGCATGCGTTGTAAAAGTGTGCGTTGTAACGACATACATCCGTGTGAGACAGGTCAGCATTGATTCCTAATAGCGAGACTCATATGAGAGTAGTGTTGCATGCTCTTGTGTCATTTCACCGTTCTGTTCTTTGTTGTTTCAGGTCCTGCTCCCTGCTGTTCCCCTCCCGTTCCATTCCCTTACTTGATCGCCCTAATACTTTGTGCCTTCAGTGTAGGAGTTGGGGATGTCAAGGAGTGGAATCCTTATTGCCTCGCGCGAACCCTGAGGAGTGCCCGTCTTGGGACAGGATCGTTACACTTTTATTACTTGTGAGTCACCCCTACGGTAGGCCCAAGGTACCCCTGTGGGCAGGGTGCAGTGTATGTGAAAGGTAGGACATGTACAGGTGTGTGTGACATGTTCTGATAGTGAAATACAGTGTGTTTTTCCCTATGGAAAGGCTATCTGTCCCATAGGATAGAATGGGAGATACTTTGTAACATCTTATATGTATAACTTCCCATTGGGACAAGATGGAGAAATCGAGTTTAGTATGCCTGAATGTAAGAATGCATCTTTTAGTAAAGATGATTTTTATATTGTGTGTTTGAAAATACCAAGCTTAGAAAGTACTTAGCCATCCTTTGTGTCTCTGCTGGATTGTGAATTGACTATCTGGCTTTGGAATCACAGGGGCTGGGGATGTGCATTCACTGTAGACAGCCACTGGAGTGATTGAGGTGTGCCCTGCCTTTCCTGGATGAGTCAGGTCTGGGCTGAATAGACCTGGGCTGCATTCAGAGTAGTGGGAGGAGTTTTCACTAGCACCTGAATAGGCCTTGTCTGCATTTAGAGTGGTGGTACGAGATTTCCCTTGCACCAGAATAGACCTTGTCTGCCTTGGACAACGCTGTCTCCACCTCCTGCTGGGAAGCTGGGCCAGAGAGGACAGAACTGGTTTTGGCTGAGCACAGACACTCTCTGCCTCCAGAGAACAAAGGATTTTGCTTTATAAATATTGGGGCCCAGACCCCAGAGCTTTAGATTACTGCTGAACAAAGGAACCTGCCAGTAAAAGGCCTGGAAAAGCTGACAGGAGGATCTGCCACTTTGCTGCATGCTCTGCTGTGTTGGCCTGCTGATTGCTGCTTGCTGCTTCTGTCTGGGGCAGGGAAAGGACTGGATTGTATTTTCATCATCCTGCTGTTAGAGTTTTCTCCATGGGCTTGAAGTAGAGTGTGCCTCCTGTTGGATGTCTCAGGGAGATAAAAGACTTCAGGGAACTCGCTTGGATCAAGGAACCTTCCATGAGGAAGAGCTGGAAGAACTGCCAGGCGGAGTACTGTCCCTTTGCTGTGTTGTTGCTTTGCTGAGTTGGCCTGCCGTTGCTGCTTCTGCCTTGGGCAGTGCAAGGACTGGACTAAACTTTCTTCACTTGTCGCTGAGTATCTCCAAGGGCTTGAAACAGAGTTTGACTCCTGTTCTCAAACTCTTAGGGACAGCAAAGAGTTCACTTACTTCTGGCTACCGCCTCTGGAACTGTGGGTTTCAGTTGCCACAGGGGAGGAAGCAGCTGACACTGTCACTGACACCGCTGCTGGCTCTGTGTCCTGAAAGCACTGCAGAAGGCCCGCTGCACTTCGCACCGCAACCCTGGTCTCACAAACGACGATGACCGATGCCACCACCGAGCATCAGCTTGCATCGCGACCTGTGGGCACCTCACTCTGCGCCGCCTCGCTTCACTCCTCTGCCCTAGTCTCACCAACGACATCGCTGCATGCTGACCTCGACACCTGTGCCTGCACTGTTGTTTGGGGGCACCGCTCGTAAGTTACACGACGCACCACAGTCTGGGCAGACTGACGCCAACTCCCATCAACCGGCCCTGCCGCTTGCACCGTGACCTGTCAGCACTGCAATGAGCACCGCCTCACTCCACACCGCAGCCCTGGTCTCACTGATGCCGCTGACGTCTGCCACCGAGCTGTTGCCTGCACCAGGGCTTGAGGGCACTGCATTATGCACCGCTACGCTTCACATTGCAATGGTTTCCCTGACCGTCCCGCACTGGCGCAGTCGGCCGGAACCAAAGGTACCGTTTATGAGTCTGCTGACACGCTGGTCCGCACCGACGCAGTCCGACGGAACTGTTGGATTCTGTTGTTTTCAGCACTGCGGTAGCCCTGGGCGGAGGCACCAGTGTCCAAAAAGAAGGATAACTAATTGCCCAATCCAACCAGGGGTTACACTTCATCTAGATTTCAGAAGGAGACTCTGAAAAAGCAGGTGGCCATACTTGCAAGGGACAGGACTTTGCTGGCTGCTGGAGGCCTCTCAAAGTCAGGATGAGACCTACTGTCCAGAGGAAGACCTACACAATTCATCATGGAAGAAATTAAAACTGTAAAGGCTAATCTGTGGACTTGAGTAGACCCTCTGACCAAGAGTAGAAAGAGTAAGGTCACCTAACAGAAGCCTGTGTGGAGTGTTGAGGCCATCAAGACTGACAAGGCATCAAGGTGGAGGATCTGGAGGTTGAGGGGCTGAACCTATCCTCTCTCACTTTAAGAGGAGGTCCTTTCTGAGTATAAGTGTGAGAAGAGAACACAGAGTCAAATCCAATTGATCCATATACCATACCATCTGCGGCTAGTCCGACACAATTAGAATCATCTGCATCCATTTCTGATGCAATTTCCTCAGAACCCAAGGATTCAGAGCGATAGGAGGAAATGTGTAATGAGTGGAAAGTCCTATTTTAGATGAAACATGTCCCTTAATGCTCCATTCGGTGGAAATTGGAGGATATAAACAAGTGAGCATCATTTTGTCAGGTGATAAAGAGATCTACCAGAGGTTTACTCCCAGAAAATAATTTCCCTTCACAATGGAGATGTCACTCATTTTCCACCCTGTGAAACTGACTTATATTGTTGGTCCTCAAGTTCAGGGATCCTTCCAGGTGATTGACCATCAACCCAATCTTGTGAGCATAAAGCCCACAGCTTCAATACTTCTTGACATAGAGTGTTTGTTAATGTACCACATCACAGTTGTGTTGTCCTTGAGTGCGTGAAATGACCAACCACAAAGGGATAACAAAAACATCTTCCGTGTCAGGTGAATTGTTTGAAGCATGAGCAGGTTGTATAAATCATTGTTTCCAACACTGCTCCAATGAAGAGGTGTTGTGCTGGTTATAAATGTGACTTGGGCAGGTTAATTATAAACCCGAAAACTTGAACGGAAGTGAAACTAGGGCCCTCAGGTGGTCCAACACTCCCTGCAGCCCTCCTTTAGCAGCCAACCATTGGCGTACGGTAATACGGGTATACCCGTCCTATGAAAATGCACTGCATCCACCTCCATCACTTAAAGTGCTGATGTCAGCCTGAACAGATGGATCACAAACTGGTAGTGGGTTGAACCTACCACATAACGCAGGTACCTCATGTGGAACTGCAGGATCATTTTGTGGAATTCCACCTCCTGCAGGTTGATGGACACCATTTAGGCTCTCAGTAAAATATTTAAAAAAAATATGTGCAGGTGACAGTATCTTGTATTTCTCCTTGTGAAGAAAAGCATTCAAGATCTAAGATTTGTGAATGGGACAAAAAACGCTATTCTTGGGCACAAGAAAAAAGCAAGAGGTACTTCCCCACCCAATCTCTTATTCTGGAACCATTTCCACTGCCTCTTTGCTCAGAAAAGTCAAGACTTGAATGATTCGGGCATGTTAGTATCACACAACAGAATGGGCAGGAGGAATGGGTGGTAGCTCCTGGAAAGGGAGTGCATATTCTTCCTCCATGATCTGCAGGACCCACCGGTCTGGCTGGCTATGCCCAGATGGTGCTGTACCCTCCGTTGCAATGGCTACAAATGCTTCTTTGAAGATGAGCTAAAGTAGTTTAGATGGTGGTCCAAGGGAGGAGGAGGAGGAGGAGGAACAAGAGGGCTGGTGCTGGCTAAGTTGACTTGATCGAGGATCCACCACATTCTCTGTATTGTCGGAGAAACGGGTACAGGTGCAGGGGGATTGTAGGGAGGGCTGACGTTGGTGAAATGTCATGCTCCTGGAATAGCAACGAAATTTACAGTATTGCCAGGCAAACTGGTGGGCAGGGGAGGCCAGCCTCAAGGTATGAACAATAGCCATCCCCAGCTTAAAGTGCTTCAGGGAAAAATCAGCTATTTTGCCAAAGAAGTGGGAGCCATCAAAAAGCATGCCCAACCAATTCGCCTGAACATGCCTTGAAATGTCCATAGAATGAAGCCTGGTATGGTGGCGGGTGTCCATTTATGACCCCATTGATCTTGCTACAAAGTCTAGAGTGTTCATGCGTGAGCGCAGGATCTGCTTTGCTGTGATCCTGAAGCTCGCCCCAAAGTGGTACCGGAGGTCGCCCAGAATGCTAGGCACAACCATCCGGGCCATCTCCCAGAGAGCACGGGACCTTTCCAAACGCTAGCTCTCATTGGTGGATCTGAAGGCTTCCCCAGCCACAATCTGTTTCAGCTACCATCAGGCAGAGATCTGTAGAAGGACCATGGGTTCTGCTTGGAGCAGGCTGAAGCCCAGGAAATTTGGGGCCTCTTGGCACCGGACGGTGATGGTCGAGAACCTAATGGTTTATCAAAGGGGCAGAAGATGATTTGTCCCATGCACCAAGTTTATGCTCCAGGAGCGCCTCACTAAATGTGAGCAATGGCTCCGAAGGAAAAGAGGACAGCTGGAGGATCACTAAAAGGAGGTTTGCCTTATTTTCCTCTATGGGGAAAAGCAACTCAAGAGCCTCTGCCGTATTGATTAGGACTGCAGTAAAAGAAGCCACCTCCTCTGACAGAAGCCCCGAAGGGAACTTCATCTGGCAAGATATCATGCCTACTAGCATTTTGGAGGGCTAGATCATCCCCAGCATCAGATTCAGAGGGGGGGGGGGGCAAATTGGCTACTTGACTGCCGTCATTGTAACCAATGATCTCCGACAATTATATGGGGCCCGAATCTGAGCCAAAAATCCAGCCTCGTACAGTACTCATCTCTTGCAAAGGTCTCTCCAAAAGCTCATGCTGAGACTACCCCATATTGGAATTCTTCTATCAGCCTCTGCGCCTGTCTCCTTGAGCGCATGAGAATAGCCTTGGAATCAGATCTGAAGCAAATGCCAGCATCAAGGATGGAACCAGGACCAACGACGGCAGCCAGCTAACAACTGTAGAGGGTAGTATGAGGCCGACTAACGCCAAGGGTGGATCCAGTTGGCTGAAGCCCCACAGAAGGGTGATGCCATGTCTGGGGTGGAGCCAGGCATCAAAATGAAGGCCAGTGCCACTTAGCCAATCAGGAGAGCAGTTTCCCAAGAGTTGAGGGATCTTCAGGAAGGAATATTCATCAGAAATACCTATTCTTTTTCAAAGACACAGCTCAGATTGGACACTATGATTATTGACTATAATTACTTGCATTATAAGGTATCTGAGTTTCAAAACTTTTATAACTTCCTTGAATACGTTTTGGCTCCAAATCTTGGCGAGTAAGGGTGTACTTTGCTGTCCAGTTAGTTAGTGATACAAACTATGGCCCAGAAAAACCAAAGATGAATAACTGTACCCACCATCGACACTACCCAGTAGCCACTGACTGCCTGAGAACCCAGCGAAGAGGCCTTAGAGTGAGCTAAGAGAGCCACAGCCAATCCCCAGTCTTTATCCCTTGTGCTCTCAAACTTCTGGAAAGTGAGCGACCCTAGTGATGAACAAGCAGAATAGAAGCCGGTGCCATAGCTGAGCTCATGAGAACTAGAAGTTTGCCTCTGAGCACTTTGGAAGACCATGCATGGCCAGAGTATCCTGGAATTACATTGGTCTCAAGCGAATTATTGAGTGCAACACTATAGTTGATTGTGATAATGTTGATTGTGAAAATATCAATCTTTTTGGATCAGTTTTTTAGGGCGTGTGACAATTTGTTGATTCTGTTTCCTGGTTCTTCTTTGTTATGAAGGGACACACTGCATCTCTGCCACCCTCCCATAAATCATACTTCATATTTTTGTTTCTTTTTTTCCGTTAATGGTCATTTGCTGATTGCTCCCCTTCTCATTTTTGCCAAAATACTTTTTGTTGTTTGGGATAAGATCCATGGAAAACAAAACCTTTGATCAATATTTATTTTGTCAATGTTTTTGTTTTAAATATTTTAATCACCCTGCTACAACACCCATGCATCTTGAATATCATTATAGCTTTTGAAGTTTGGATGTTTTAAGGCGGAGAGTTGCATTACTGTGCATCTTTCACACGCTGAGAGCTTTGGAGGGACATTGTTAGGGCCTTCAAAGTTCATGCATCGCGAGAGAGTGTTGGAAGTGGATATGTTCTTGGGTGTCTTCAAGAAATCAATGCCTTAGAGGCTGAAGCATCACTTTGAATATACGATTGATGTTACTTACAATTGGAGGACAAAGACATCCGGCGTCCACATTTGCTCCACAGGAACTGATATGTTCTGTACATTCCCACAGTCTTTAGGCTCCCACCAAGCAAACTCATTGAACCACACCTAGAAAGGAGACATTCAAACAAGGTCAAGACCATTGGCAACTTTGGTCATGACTTGACGGTACACCAGTTTAGATTAACGGGTTTAAGTCCCAAGGCTCCAAATAGAAATTGACTGGTATGAACCCTTCAAAATGAACTGAATACTAACTGTGTGTGCAATGTCTTTTGGGGATTCTGAGGTATCTTGCTGTTTTAAAGTCCCGCGCCAAACTCTATATTTGATAGGCTGTTGCAAGCCAATAAATCTGCATTACAAGTTGCAGCACAGCGCAGAGGAATCCAGACTAAGGGCCTAATTTAGAATTCGTTGGACAGATTACCTTGTCACAAACTTGAGGGATACCCAATCTGCCATAATACAAGTGCCTTTAGATATAATACACTTGTAATAAGGCGGATGGGATTTCCGTCACGTTTGCGATTGAGTAACCCTTCCGCCGAACTCTAAATCAAGCCCTAATTCACTGAAGTCAGTTGTTGCTGTTAAAGATGTAGTCGGTGTTTACTATTTAAAAATAGTTTTTTTGACAAGGAAAGAGACTCTTATCTGGTGAGTTTTTAGAGCTCAAGTTATCAAGACCTGCAATGTATGGATGTCATGGCTTCACTTGTTGCCTACTTATGTCTGGACACAATTATACCTTTCTAATGAGAGCAAAACAAATCTGTTCTACAAACTGGAAATATTTTTGCCAAATTTGGTGCACATTGGCTGAGGGGGGGGCATCAAGAAGATAGAGCGGACATTCCAAAAGTTTACTTTTTTCCCCATTGGGAAAATTAAAATTAAAATTAAAAAAAACAACATAAAGAAATTTCACCAAATTGGCAGGCAGTTTTGTGCATGTATCCTTCCCTGTCTTTAGCTAATCTGGCAATTTTATTTACACTTTTTGGAAAGTATTAAAAAATGTGGGCTTTCATTTCGCGAGGGTTGGATACACATACAGTATATTCGCTAAAACAAATAGATGAGGGCAAAATGTAAAAATGCATATCTGATTGATGTGTGTTGGAATAGTTGGCGGACTTAAGCCAATGAAGAAACCCACAGATTTCATCGCCTGAAATCTCTTGGAAAACATGAGGAGGCGTTCATGATTTTCCTGCATCCGTGTCACATGTTTTGCAAGGGAAACAGCATTTACATCGCATGCGCTACAACGCATGCTATTACAACGCGGTTGTTACAACGACCGCGTTGTTACACTGAAAACCATTACATCGCAAGTCGTTTCTACGACTTGCTGTAGGGGGCACTCTAAACTAAGGAATAATATAATTTACTATTCCAACACCTTCCCTGCTGTTGCACACGCTGGAGTTGGAATAGTAAATGATACTATTCCTAAGTCCAGTGCGCCCCGTACAGCAAGTCGTAGAAACGACTTGCTATGTAATGGTTTGCGTTGTATCAATGCGGTCAGTGTAACGACCGCGTTGTAATCGCATGCGATGTAGCGCATGCGATGAAACATCACATATTAGTTTTGCAACCACAAAATGGCTTTAGTGACCCATATCGATTTTCACTTATGAAGAAGAGGTGTGAAGGGGGTATCCCCTCCCAATAGCGATTAGGTATCAGAGGTTTGCGAACCATTGATGAGTAACCAACAGCTCAAAGGAGGTGGTAACTGATTCACGAAAGGGAAGGTGTCCCCATAAGACACCTCCCATTTCTGAATGGTGTCTTCAGCCTCGTGGGAAGGAGGCCCACTGTTTGCTGCACCATTGTTGCCCCAAATGGGAAACTTTATTTTTAATATCTACACCAGTTGTTTTAAATAAATCTGTCTACTTAAAAAAAAAATCCTACTTGGCAATGGGAACACAGGGATGGTGATCTGCTGTTCCTTGCAGACCCCTTCCCTATGTTTGTAGACAATCACTGGTGGTCGCAAACGGAGATCTGCCTAATTAACATTCATAAGAGGTGTGATTCTTTGTCCCTCTGTGACTAGAGATTTTGCAAAGTTGCCTATTGCTACATAGTCGCATCGCAAAAAATAAAGACTGGTCACAATAGGTCTGTGCAATTTTCAACCAGTCCTTTAGTACTGCTAGATAGGGTTGTCTTGACAGCAGTAAAGGCCCCCGGGCAAAGCAGTGCACTGGGCACTGCCTACGCAACCACTCATAGGAATAAAAACGTTTAACAGAAAAATTTTGTTAAATTCTGGTCTGCATATGCTCATGGGGTCCCCGGGCAACTGCCCAGCGTGCCCATGCGTTAAGACGGCATTGCTGCTAGCCTAATGCGTGTTTCCACAGAAAGGCATGAAACCAATGGGCAGAGGATCTTACACAATATACTACAATACCCCAGGATGTGGAGTGAAAAATATTTTAGGAAAAATAAATATCAGTGCTGAGGGCCACAGATTGACATCTAACAATCGCTCTTACTTACCATTCGCAGCCACAGGAAGGTGGTCAGAAGCTGGTTCCTTTCGTTCTTAGAGAAAAAGAAACGAAGATAAAATTCCATCAGAGGCCACAATCCACTGTGTGGAACTAAGTAGAGGTGATAAGAGCACAGCAGAAGAATGAGGAAAACAAGAGGGGGAAGCGGCAAGCACCAGGAAGGGTCAAGGTAGGGTTTGCAGTAAAGAGGGCGTTACAGGTACAACTCTACACACACCCAACAAAGCCACAACCATGAAGATATAACTCATAAAAACAATACCCATTGTGTGGAAAAATTGAGCAAAATATTACAACAGATGCTTATAAGAGAACATTTCGGACTATTACAATAAAGATTAATGCATACACTCATGCTGCGACAAATACATGCATAGAACCATAAGACTACATTCTATGATAAGACATGCTTCTTAAACCAGTAAGAAAATCTAGCAATAATTATAATACTAATAATAATGACAATAATAAATGAATACCAATAAAAGAAAAATACATATTAAACGCATTAAAATGAATTAACCTAAAATCAACTTTCTGGTCTTTTGCTTATCTTTACTGTTGGAAGGCGTTCCCCGGGGAGGCTGCGGAATACGTTCCCGACCACCCGGAGGCCCACCTTTCCCAGAGTTTAGGCCGAGCAAGAGCGGGGAGGCCCTTCCTGGAAGGGTCTCGTACCTAGGATCGCACACGCTGCACTTACTCTCTTCGGATAGAGGGACACCACACAGGAATTCTTTGCAAGACAATAGACTTTATCGTTAGTTGTCAGGGATCTTTATGATCCGGAAGGCAGGAGCAGAATTAGTGCCACAAGCGGCAGCGATCTCGTGATGAGGGGTAAGGGGTAGCGGGACAGTCTTTGAATCAGTGTCTCTGCGGAGTATCCGGCGCACAGCTCTCAATCCTCGAGCTGAGGGGATGTTACTTCTTTCGGCAATCTCTGCCGATTTTCTTGGAGGAGCCGGCCACGAGTCACTCAGCAGGCACCGGAGGTTCGTAGTTCGGGGAGCCGCGACGGCGTCAGCAGGGCTCAGATGGTTCAGAGTTCGGGGAGCCGCGACAGCATCAGCAGGGCTCAGATAGTTCAGAGTTCGGGGAGCCGCGACAGCGTCAGCAGGGCTCAGAGGGTTCAGAGTTCTTCGGTTCGGGGAGCGATCGAGCCGCGACCAGGTCAGCAGGCTCTCGTCAGTCCAGGTCTTCTCTGCCTCCCGTCCCTTCAGCACCCCTTGTTATACTCCCCCTCCTCTTTGAAGTCCGGAGTCCTCGCCGAGAGGGGTCTTGATGCCTGGGGGGCGGTGTGTCGGGATTTCCTGTCGCTCGGCCCTTTGATCTGTTCAGGTGGGTCCGGGGGTGTTTAGCCAAAATATCGAGTTTTAAATTTCGACCTACAATAATATCGTGTTTTTAATATCGTAGGTACAGAATATCGAAGTCAAGAATATCGATGGACAGAATATCGATCCCAAGGTAAGTAATATCGAAGTTAATAATATCGAAGTACTTAATATCGATGTAAGTAATATCGTAAGTAAAAATTTCGATGTCAATAATATCGATATTTATTTAGTGTAATGTCATTTAATATGTATTTTATTTGTATGTTAAAGATTATTGTAATGTATTTTAATACATTTAAAAATAAATGTTTAGAGATTTATAATTATTTTACATTTAATTTAGCGTTTTAGTATCAGAGCGGGTTGTGGGTTTATAGGGGAATAGGGTGGGAAGTAATTTAATTATAATTAATGAATTAATATGTATTGTTTAATTGGTATTTATGATTAATTAATTGGTAATTAATTAATAATTGGTAATTAATTGATTAATTAATTGTTAATTAATTATTAATTGTAAAATTATTTTATTAATTGGTTAATTATATACATTATAATTACTTTATTATTAATATTTATTTATTGTTATTGTTAATTAATTAATTGTTAATTAGTAATTAATTGGTGATTTAAGTTTATTAAGTGATTAATTGATAATTAAATTAATTATGTGAATTTTTATGTGTAGTGGGTTGTGGGTTTATAGGGGAATAGGGTGGGAAGTAATGTAATTATAATTAATGAATTAATATGTATTGTTTAATTGGTATTTATGATTAATTAATTGGTAATCAATTAATAATTGGTAATTAATTTGATTAATAGATTAAATAATTTTTAATTAATTATTAATTGTAAAAATAATTTATTATTTGGTTAATTATATAAATTATAATTAGTTTATTAATAATATTTATTTATTGTTATAGTTAATTAATTAATTGTTAATTAGTAATTAATTGGTGATTTAATTTTATTAAGTGATTAATTGATAATTAAAATTAATTATGTGAATTTTTATGTGTAGTGGGTTGTGGGTTTATAGGGGAATAGGGTTGGATGTAATTAAAATAAAATAAATAATGATATATTTTATTTATTTGTAATTATTATTAATTAATTGTTATTAGGTAGTTAAATATAGTAAATATAAATAATTGATTATTGTATTTTATTTGTTGTTATTGCTAATTAATGTATTGTTAATTAATAATTAATAGGTGAATATTTGTAATTTCGTAGTTAACATGTATTAATTAGTGAATTAATAACTATATTAATTATAAAGAATGTATTATTAATTGTAAATAAGAGATAAATTGATATTTAAATCTATTGTGTATTTTGTATGTGTAGTGTGTTGTGTGTTAAAGGGGGAATAGTGTGGGATGTAATTTAAATTTATTTATTTAAATATTTATTTTACATAATTGGTATTTAATAATAATTATTTTTTTAAAACATTGTTAACATGCAATTTTTTTATAACAAATTATTGAATTGGTTATAATGTTCATAGAATCACTATGCTATCTAGTGCTTTCCCAACTGTTTTACTATCTGGAGTGGGAATAGTAATTTTTACCCCTACGCTATCCAGCGCTTTCCCTACTGTTGCACTCTCTGGAGTTGGAATAGTAATTTTTACCCCTGCGCTATCCAGCGCTTTCCCTACTGTTGCACTCTTTGGAGTTGGAATAGTAATTTTTACCCCTACGCTATCCAACCTTTTCTCTACAGTTGCACTGTCTGGAGTGGGAATAGTGAATTTTACCCTTACGCTATCCAACACTTTCCCTACTATTGCACTCTCTGGAGTTGGAATAGTAAATTTTACCCTTACGCTATCCAACACTTTCCCTACTATTGCATTCTCTGGAGTGGGAATAGTAAATTTTACCCTTACGCTATCCAACACTTTCCCTACTATTGCACTCTCTGGAGTTGGAATAGTAATTTTTACCCCTACGCTATCCAACGTTTTCCCTACTGTTGCACTCTTTGGAGTTGGAATAGTTATTTTTACCACTACGCTATCCAACGTTTTCTATACTGTTGCACTCTCTGGAGTGGGAATAGTAAATTTTACCCTTACGCTATCCAACACTTTCCCTACTATTGCACTCTCTGGAGTGGGAATAGTAGATTTTACCCTTACGCTATCCAACACTTTCCCTACTATTGCACTCTCTGGAGTTGGAATAGTAATTTTTACCCCTACGCTATCCAACGTTTTCCCTACTGTTGCACTCTTTGGAGTTGGAATAGTTATTTGTACCCCTACGCTATCCAACGTTTTCCCTACTGTTGCTCTGTCTGGAGTGGGAATAGTAATTTTTACCCTTACGCTATCCAACACTTTCCCTACTATTGCACTCTCTGGAGAGGGAATAGTAATTTTTACCATTACGCTATCCAACACTTTCCCTACTATTGCACTCTCTGGAGTTGGAATAGTAATTTTTACCCCTACGCTATCCAACGCTTTCCCTACTGTTGCACTCTTTGGAGTTGGAATAGTAATTTTTACCGCTACGCTATCCAATGTTTTCCCTACTGTTGCACTCTCGGGAGTTGGAATAGTTATTTTTACCCCTACGCTATCCAACATTTTCCTTACTGTTGTTTTTGTTGAAGTTGGACTAGTAGTTTTATTGTGTCTGATATTAAATATGTTTTGTAATATTTTAGCTATTGTAATATATAATTAATAATAAAAATTATTCAAATTAAAATTGATTATTATTTGCTATATGTAATTATTTAATATTTATTAATGTTATTGTTTTATGTGTATAGATGTATTGGTAATTTAAATAAATATTTAATAATTTATATGTTACAGAAATTATTATTAAAAGTAATTATTAAGTAAGTGTATATATTATATATATATATGTTTCATTAAAGTTTCATTTAATTATATATATTTATTATACATTTTACATATTATACAATATATTTAATTATGTTTCTTTGATTTATAAGTATTATTTGGTTTATTTTACATATATTTTTAAACTAAAAAAAAACGATATTTTTGAATTACGATATATTTGACATCGATATTAAATTATCGATATTTTTGTACTTACCATGTTGTAGATAGGATGTCGATATTCTTGACCACGATATTTTTGTTGCGATATTTTTGTAGGTCGAATTTTTGTCTTTCGAAATTATGTCATACAATCGGGTCCGGGAGGGACTCCAGACTCCCAGCAGGCGAGGCGGCCGCTCACCGGGGGCCTGGTGGTCGATCGAAACCTCCCTTGGGGAAGAGACCAGAGGTGTGACAGGGTCGGCGCCTCTCGGTCTGGTTTGGGGGGTTTCGCTCTCCCTCGGCCGGGCATGCGTGTTGGGGATCTGGCCGGCCCTCGGAATGTTGGGCCACGGGGGCCGGAAGTCTGTGACATCGAGGTTCGGCGCGGTTGCAGGGTAGCTTGCTGGTCGGGAGGGCCCACGCCACGAGGCCGGTCTCACATTTACTCTTATATGACAAATAGTCTTTGAGGTTGTCTTTCTATAGTGTTAATATGATCATTTACTTCTCCTGATATGTCCCTCTGGATAATGATATTTTTTATGATTTTAAATATAGGAACATCTCATTGATTATATAGTTTGAAATTTGTATTTTTCTATCTTTTACAAAGCATATTGCTTTAAAACAATGTATGCATATCTAAAATATCTATGAAACCAATAATATTAGAAAAGTACAGAATGGAGGGGGGCGGACAATTAAGGGGCCTGGGAAGTAAGAAGAGGCTTTTGAAATGGGTCTGGAGGACAATGTTATCAAACCTAAGAACATGCTATTGTGAAAAATAAAGGTCTGAAAAGGAGTAGTTGGTTACTGGAATTGGAGTTCCCTTCTACAAAGAAAACAAGCATTTGCAATGCAATAGGTCTCGCATTTACGCAAGTTTAAGATATTGGCATTGTAAATGAGAATGCCTAATATTTTTGTTTTGTTTTTTAAAACACAAATAAAAGGCATTGTCATTTACAATGCCAATAGCTTAAACTCGCGTAAATGCGAGACCTATGGCATTGCAAATGGTTGTTTAAGTTTAAAACTGAGTGCGGCGCCGCGTCAAGGACACCGCGCTCAGTTTCTTTTTTTTTTTTTACTTTAACACTGAGCGCAGTGTCCTTCAAGCGGGCGCCATACTCAGTGTTAAAGTTAAAAAAGAAATACAGAAACCGAGCGCAGTGTCCTTGAAGCGGCGCTGTGCTCAGTTTTAAAGTAAAAAAAAAAAACAGAGCGCGGTGTCCCGTAAGCGCACACCGCGCTCACTATGAAAGTAAAACAAAAAAAAATTAACAGAGCGTGGTGTCCCAGTAGTGGACCCCGCGCTCAACATGAATGTTAAATAAGATTAAAATGTAAAATGACCGCGGTGTCCCTAAAGCGGGCGCAGCGCTCATTATGCAAATACCTAAAAAAGCAGCCGCCATTGTCCCCATCAGTGCCAATAACAACAAGCATTGGCATAGCCAATAGGTCTCGCTTTTGGGACCTTCTAAGTATTTAGTTATGCAGCACAATATCCTTGGTGCAACCACATCAACTGTTGCGTGGCTAAACACTTATAAGGTCCCAAAGGCGAGACCTATTGGCTATGCCAATGCTTGGTGTGGTTGTGTGTGTGGTTGTGTGAGTGGTTGTGTGTGTGTTTGTGGTTGTGTGTGTGTGGTTGTGTGTGTGGTTGTGTGTGTGTGCGTGTAGTTGTGTGTGTGTGTTTGTGGTTGTGTGTGTGGTTGTGTGTGTGGTTGTGTGTGTGTGGGTGTGTGTGTGGTTGTGAGTGTGGTTGTGTGTGTGGGTGTGGTTGTGGGTGTGGGTTCGGTTGTGGGTGCGGGTGTGGTTGTGGGTGCGGGTGCGGCTGTGGGTGTGTGTGTGGATGTGTGGTTGGGTGTGGTTGTGTGTGGTTGTGTGTGAGTGGCTGTGTGTGGCTGTGGTTGTGTGTGCGGTAGTGTGTGTGCGGTTGTGTGTGGTTGTGTGTGTGTGTGGTTGTGTGTGGTTGTGTGTGTGTGTGGTTGTGTATGTGGTTGTGTGTGGTTGTGTGTCTGGTTGTGGTTGTGGTTGTGTGTGTGGTTGTGGTTGTGTGTGGGTGTGGTTGTGGTTGTGGTTGTGGGTGTGTGTGTGGATGTGTGGTTGGGTGTGGTTGTGTGTGTGGTTGTGGTTGTGTGTGGGGTTGTGTGTGTGTGTGGTTGTGTGTGTGTGGTTGTGTGTGTGTGGTTGTGTGTGTGTGTGTGTGTGGTTGTGTGTGTGTGTGTGTGTGGTTGTGTGTGTGTGGTTGTGTGTGTTTGTGTGTGTGGTTGTGTGTGTGTGTGGTTGTGTGTGTGAGGTTGTGTGTGTGGTTGTGTGTGTGTGTGGTTGTGTGTGTGGTTGTATGTGTGGTTGTGTGTGTGGTTGTGGTTGTGTGCGTGGTTGTGTGTGTGGTTGTGTGTGTGGTTGCGTGTGTGGTTGTGTGTGGTTGTGTGTGGTTGTGTGTGTGTGGTTGTGTGTGTGTGTGGTTGTGTGTGTGTGTGTGGTTGTGTGTGGTTGTGGTTGTGTGTGGTTGTGTGTATGGTTGTGTGTGTGTGGTTGTGTGTGGTTGTGCATGTGGTTGTGTGTGGTTGTGTATGTGGTTGTGTGTGGTTGTGGGTGTGGTTGTGGTTGTGTGTGCGTGGTTGTTTGTGTGCGTGTGTGCGTGTGGTTGTGTGTGTGGTTGTGTGTGTGTGTGGTTGTGTGTGTGTGTGGTTGTGTGTGTTTGTGTTTTGTTGTGTGTGTGGTTGTGTGTGTGTGGTTGTGTGTGTGGTTGTGGTTGTGTGTGGTTGTGTGGTTGTGTGTGGTTGTGTGTGGTTGTGTGTGTGTGGGTATGGTTGTGTGGTTGTGCGTGCGGTTGTGTGTGTGGTTGTGTGTGTGTGGAGTTGTGTGTGGGGTTGTGTGTGTGTGGTTGTGTGTGTGATTGTGCGGTTGTGTGCGTGTGGTTGTGGACGTGGTTGTGTGTGTGTGTGTGTGTGGTTGTGTGTGTGTGGTTGTGTGTTTGTCTGTGTGGTTGTGTGGTTGTGTGTGTGGTTGTGGTTGTGTGTGTGGTTGTGTGTGTGTGTGGTTGTGTGTGTTTGGGTGTGTGGTTGTGTGTGTGTGGTTGTGTGTGTGAGGTTGTGTGTGTGGTTGTGTGTGTGGTTGTGTGTATGTGTGGTTGTGGTTGTGTGTGGTTGTATGTGTGGTTGTGTGTGTGGTTGTGGTTGTGTGTGTGGTTGTGTGTGTGGTTGCGTGTGTGGTTGTGTGTGGTTGTGTGTGGTTGTGTGTGGTTGTGTGAGTGGTTGTGTGTTTGTGGTTGTGTGTGTTGTTGTGGTTGTGTGTGTGTGGTTGTGTGTGTGGTTGTGTGTGTGTAGTTGTGTGTGTGTGGTTGTGTGTGTGTGGTTGTGTGTGTGGTTGTGTGTGGTTGTGTGTGTGGTTGTGTGTGTGTGGTTGTTTGTGTGTGGTTGTGGTTGTGTGTGCATGGTTGTTTGTGTGCGTGTGTGTATGTGGTTGTGTGTGTGGTTGTGTGTGTGTGTGGTTGTGTGTGTTTGTGTTTGGTTGGGTGTGTGTTTGTGTGTGTGTGGTTGTGGTTTTGTGTGTGTTTGTGTTGTTGTGTGTGGTTGTGTGGTTGTGTGTGGTTGTGTGTGTGTGGTTGTGGGTGTGGTTGTGTGGTTGTGCGTGTGGTTGTGTGTGTGGTTGTGTGTGGTTGTGTGTGTGGGTTGTGTGTGGGGTTGTGTGTGGGGTTGTGTGTGGTTGTGTGTGTGTGGTTGTGTGTGTGATTGTGTGGTTGTGTGTGTGGTTGTGTACGTGGTTGTGTGTGTGTGTGTGTGGTTGTGTGTGTGTGGTTGTGTGTGGTTGTGTGTGTGTGGTTGTGGTTGTGTGTTTGTCTGTGTGGTTGTGTGGTTGTGCGTGTGGTTGTGGTTGTGTGTGTGGTTGTGGTTGTGTGTGTGGTTGTGTGTGTGACAGTAATACTAAAAGCATCTCAAAATAAAGGAACACAAACATCGAGTTTGTGGAAAGAGAAAGCACGTTGTAAGTCAAAAGGGGCGCAGCAAAGCATTAACACAACAACAAAACAAACAAGATCACTTAGCGAAGACTGAGTGCTGATAATGGATACACACAGCCCATCATCTTAAGAGTTCGATTGCAGCCAATGTGCACTCAAACCTGCCCCCTCCTTGTGAGTTGCAACCCATATTTCATGAGTTGTAACTGCTGCACCCACCATAGCGCTTTGAGATCTAAAGCGCTACATAGGTCTAATCGATTAACCAGTCGCCAACATGCTGTGCTTTTAAAGAGAATGTGCCAAAAGTTTCCAGCTTCCTCATCATGTCCTCATGAAAGCGCCAACGAAAGGACTTCCTGAATGGTGCAACAGACATGAAGCAGCCACTGCGATCAGAAATAAACAATGTGAGAACGTTGTCCAGTTTCACAGTAACATTTCCTTAATGTTCTTTAAGTCACAAAACAGTAATACTAAAAGCATCTTAAAATAAAGGAACACAACCATCGAGTTTGTGGAAAGAGAAAGCACATTGTAAGTCAAACGGGTGCAGCAAAGCATTAACACAACAACATGTTCTTTGATGTTTGATGTTCTTTGAACGAGAACATCAAAGGGGCGCCGCAAAAGTGATCGCGGGCGAAAGTGAAAGTGATCGCGGGCGCTTAATGAGCATGACGAGGTTTGCCAGCCTCTGCTCTTAAACGCGCGCCCGCGCACATGCACTGTAGCTCTAGGCTGGCTATGGTAGCATTTTTTGAGCCCTCACAAAAAGTCTCGCCAGACCAGCGCATGTGCTGGGTCAGGCGAGACCTAAAAATAGTGCTGACCCCCTAGATAAAGCAGGCTGTGAAACGAGCTAAGTAAAAGGTCCAGTCGTTATGGGCGGTAACAAATGGAGACAAAGCGGTACCAAGGTGGGACTAACAAGTCCATTTACGAATAAGAAGCCACTATTTAAGAAGGACAATGACACAAAGCCTATGATAAATATGGGCAGAGAGTGGGCTGCTAGTGCATTCTCTATTACGGCATGCCTCGCAGAGAGAGCAGCGCATGCACGCTGCTGCTAAGCTCGACCTAAAAATGGTGGTAATTAAGTATGGAAATAAAATAATGTTTTGCTGTGGTCAGTGTTTTCTGTGATTTAGGCATCTTCAATTCAAATAAAGGTATCTGAGTTAATTGTGCCTTGATTTAGTGGTCTTGGCTTTATTGTTCTTTGTTTTCAAATGGGTCCAGATTGAAAGGTGGAGATCATTACATGAGGTGTTTGCGAGGAGATTGAGGGACATCTCCTGCTGGAGGAGGAACCAGTACACATTGTAAAAGTGGAAAGAGCCTATAGCAGTGAAACAGCTGGATATTTCACCAGAGACATAGAAAGCATCAGTAGATGTCACAAGAGAAAGCTCCTATAGGAAGGGTTGGTAAAGCGGTAGAAGGGCGTCATCTGATTAGCCGGGGAGGTTAAAAATGTATTGACTTTGCATGAAAGGGAGAGGCATCTCCTCTGGGGGATGTGACTGCAGTAGGGTAAAGGCGAGCTTCCAGCGGTGAGTAATGAGCATGGCTGCATGTTACGTATATATGTATGTGGTATTTCAATAGTGTGAACCTCACCAAAAGTCAGCAGAGCACGGTACAGGGTCAAAGGCAAGCATGAAGTCAATGGGTGGTAGGAGGAGAAGCTGGGATGTGGGTGGTTAAGAGTTGGGGTGTAGTGTTCTTTAAAAAGGTGAGTCTTCAACTCTTTCATAAATTGGGGAAGTGTTTGGGCAGTCCTGTTGGATAGAGGGACGCTCTTCCGGGTCCTGGGATCATAGATGGAAAAGGCCAGCTGCACTGTTTTTATTATTGTTTACACTTCTTAGTTTGTAATGTGATGGTGTCCTGGCTAAGGGTGTGCTGAGAGCCACTAGAGATGGTGATCTTGTCTGCATGATAAGCGGGGCTGCTGGTTCTGACCGCTTTGTAAATGATGCAGCCGGTTTTGAAGACAGTACGAACCAGCAAGGAGAGCCAATGGACTTCCATCAGGATGGGGGTGATGGGATCATATTTCTGCCTGTAGGATGGACTTCAGGCGTGCTAGTGTGGAGCTGGGAGGTCATGGAGTAGGGCGTTACCACCATCTAAGAAAAGCAAAACTCCTAAACGGAACTTTTGTTCGTAGAGGGCCATTCACTCTAGAAGCTCTCCCCACAGAGTAAAGTGAGTTTGATTATCTGAGCTGGTGCTTGCAACTTTGCAGGTGTTGCACAGCTGCGATCCAACCTGCTGAGTTATCTCCCTAGCTGAGGAAGGGCCCTGCAGAGAGCGCTTACGAAGAACGATGAATAGCACACCAATAACCTTTGTAATAGTTGGGGAATTAGATGGCGGGGTGACTCAACATCTGACTTGACCTACAAATCATGGATGGCGACAAGAAAATCAATAACACTCAAACATTCTCACATCACCTTCTAAAACTATTTGCAATAAACCCACTATGTTGTGTACCTATTTAATGCTTTGGAGTGTTGCAGTGCCCCAATGATCTCTCAGTGGCATGCTTGCATGCTACAAATGCTCTGATGTTGTGTAAATGTGTGTGGCTTCTGGTTCAACAAAAGTGGCAGATCTGTATCAGACAGGTTGCAGTTGGGTATGACTCTTAAGGATAGAATGTCACATCCGTGAAGAAGACACATAGGGCCAACATGCTATGCCCCTTGGGTGCAGTTCCACCATTTTCCAAATCTAAGGAGGCCACACTGTACCTGCAACTTTCATTCCAGATGAAGCTCAGAGGGGATGGCATATATTCCCCTGAGGACAGTCCGCAGATCTGGTGTATCACACCTTTGAGATACCTCGCTCGCCGGCACGACACACCCCTTATAGAGTCCCAGATGCCCCTCTACTGGTGCAATGCTCTGCTAGCAAATACCCCTCTAAGGGTCTGAATGTTCCAGCTCCAGGGATGGACTGGCATGTCCAGCCTAATCCACACAACTCTTAGTGACCCTGCTCTTTGCGTGGGTTTGTGGTTGGAGCACTTACCACTCCTAGGATGGCATAGAGGGTGATGGAAATGTTGACGGCCAAGGGCTGGTTCAAGTCTTTCACGGGGCGGAAAGCCTTCTTGCCAAACACATGCTTGAAGGACTCCATGAAGTTCTCCGACTCTCCACCATTGCAGGTCACTTGAGAGGTCACCATGTGGTCTGTGGAAGAAGAAACACATATTAGAGTGAAGATGGCCAACCCTAGTGGTGAGGGCTCTCAACAGACCACCCCCAAGCCTAATGTTTATAGGGTCTTTCACCAATGGAGCTGCTCTGTGGATTCATGTGGTTTCAAGAATACGCTTCGGAGGACTTGAAGGTGCATTGGGGCAGGGTGGGAAGCAGGGGATGAAAGGGTGAAAAGAGGGACATTTAGGACTGGGAAGGTGAAAAAGGCAACAAAGTGAAGAGACAATGTGGAAGAAGGCAGGTAATAAAGGGAAAGGAACACCATGTGACAAGGCAGAACTACAAAGAGAAGTAAAGGTAATGGCGTGAATGGGACTGTAGTGAGGAGTTCGACACCTTATTGTCAACACCATAAGTTCTAGTGAGGCAAATTTGGACATCATTAAATGGACGACTGAAATATCAACTATGTACTCATGATTGAGGTTAGAATTGATGGAAGGACGTTCACGTTCTGTGATTTTACGAGATAATGATTAAATCGCCTTTTAGATGAGGCATATCTATTAATTGCATTATGCAGCCAATTGTTTATGTGTCACCTAAATGTTCTTTTACTTATTAATTTTCTCAATTGAATTTTTTTTAATTGTTATTTTATTAGTTTACAATTTGTATGTTATAAACCGGTTATTCTGTGCATTAGCATGTAAGTAATTTTAGCAGGTTAATTTTGTATGTTTTAGCACTTGGTAACTATAATATCTACTTTGTACTTTTGTTATTGTATGATGCACATTTTAGGAGTTGTTTTAACTCGAAATAAACAAAACGACTGGATATGGAGTGGAGCTCATAGGAGAGATGAGGGATCGGTTGATTATGAAATAACATAAAATGTGCATTTGTAAAGCGCACATTCACCCAGAAGGGTATCTTGGCGCTGAGTCACGGATGTTTATTGTTACCCAACTCAATTGTACTCATTTGATCGACCTCAGAAGGATGAAAGGCTGAGCGGATCTGCATTTGTGACCATGAGGTTGAACACAGACCTCTGCAGTGGGTGCATTAGTCCACTGAGCCACCAGACCTAGCCGGAAGTACCGAGTGACTGGGGTCTTAACAAGCAGGTTAACGTTGGAAGGGCAATGTTTCAGAGGACCCCTGCCCCTTTGTGAATGTCAAACAATATTTGTTTGTAAGTAGGCAGTGAGCCAGGGGAATACTGCCAGCTCTTAAACTATCTTTCTAATATATATATATATATATATATATATATATATATATATATATATATATATATATATATATATATATATATATATATATATATATATATATATATATATATATATATATTTAAAGAAAACAGAATACATGTTAAAAAACATTTTCTTTATTAAAATGCGATCTCAGACGTGGTGTTCTGCTGGCCCAGCCACCATCCATGTGACGGCATCCAATCGGAGTAAGTCGCAATTTACGACCTACCTTATTAACAGTAATGAAGTATCCCGATTTATGAATCCTGAGGTTGCACACCTAAATATTAGAAAATATGAGGAGAATCGGCCCAAACCCGAGGGATCCTGTTGGAACCATGTAGGACCCAGCCATGGAATATAGACGAGGACATTTAAACATCTCCGATTGTCCGCGACTGGACCTCTGGAATACAGTATGGAAGCGGGGAGAGGGGAGGTGTGCAAGGCTGGACTGGGAATCTAAAACAGCCCTGGCAAAAATAATACATTTAGCCCCATGTGCAGATGTGCTAATGCCCGCTAGAACCAGTAAGGTGCACGACTACTTCTGGAGGCCGAAACCGGCCTCGAAGGGTCGAAACTGGCCTCCTGGGGCTCCAGCCTCCCCGGGTATTGCCCGCCTGCCCGGCTGGCCAGTCCTGCCATGGAGGTGTGAAGGGATGGCCAGCATTGGTGGGACACTGTATTGCAGATTGACTGGAAAGGGGAATGAGTTGGCCTCGTTATCTGTGCCTGTGAAAATAGCAATACTTTTTTTTAAAAAAATTGAAATGAGGTAGGTCGGATTGCGACCCACTCCAGATGTTTGTGTTTTCCAAATCTCCCGGACAGTACATAGTAAGTAAGTAATGATTTATTGTTTGGTTAATAGAAACCTTACGACAGTAGATAGGTCGGTTTGCAAACTCTCATTGGATTTGCAAAAAGTTGATGCACAATTTGCAACCACATTTTGCGAATCCAGAGCTTGTGGGTCTGGCCCCGGTACATCAGAGGGTTTGCACACTATAATCTGTCATACTTCCGGCCCATGTTCTACCTTCCTTCACCATAACTATTCATGAACATTCAGGCCCGTCAGTTTGTTAAGTGAAATCTGAGCATAATCTCAAATCAGTTTTGAGGAGACTTTAGCAACTTCACGGGGAGGGGGGGGGGGGAGGGAGAGTGTGGCTGGGATGGCAGTGGGGAAGGAGGCCTTACCTTGCAGGAGGACGCTGAAAACCAGCAGCAGGGCGGCGCGTGCAGCCGAGCAAGCTCTGTGCGCCCTGCGGCCACCCATGGCCGTGCCTGGGCGGTGGGCTCCAGCAGAGGGCGCCCCTCTTACATCAAAGGGCAGTCTGGCGCCCTCTGTTATGTCCCTGGGCAGTGGCCCTTCCCTCTGGGCTTCCAGGTGGACTCGCACTCTGTGCTGTCCCTGGACAGTGGCCTTCCCCTCTAGGCCTTCAGGTGGACTGGTGCTGTCTGTGCTGTCCCTGGACAGTGGCCTTCCCCTCTGGGCCTCCAGATGGACTGATGCGCTCTGTGCTGTCCCTGGGCAGTGGGCGCCAGCAGAGACCTTACTCTCTTTTCAAAGGCTGGGTCTCGGAGTTGACTGGCGCAGTCTGTGCTGTCCCTGGGCAGTGGCCCTCCCCTCCTGGTCTCCAGGTGGTCGGGCGCCCTCTGCGCTGTCCCTAGGCTGTGGGCTCCCCCTGAGGCCTCCCCTCTCTGTTGAAAGGTGTGTCTCGGAGTTGGCTGGCACAGTCGGGCGCTCTCTGTGCTGTCCCTGGTCAGTGTCCCTCCCCTCTGGGTCTCCTCTCCAGGTGGTCTTGAGCTCTCTGTGCTGTCACTGGGCAGTGTCCCTCCCCTCTGAGTCTCCTCTCCAGGTGGTCTTGAGCTCTCTGTCTTGTCTCTGGGCAGTGTCCCTCCCCTCTGGGTCTCCTCTCCAGGTGGTCTTGAGCTCTCTGTTCTGTCCCTGGGCAGTGGCTCTCCCCTCTGACCCTCCAGCTGGTGCTCGCTTCGCTGTCCCTGGGCAGTGGGCGCCAGCAGAGGCCTTACTCTCTTTTCAAAGGCTGGGTCTCGGAGTTGACTGGCGCAGTCTGGCGCTCTCTGTGCTGTCCCTGGGCAGTGGCCCTTCCCACTGGGCCTCCAGGTGGACTGGTGCTCTCTGCGCTGTCCCTGGGCAGTGGCCCTCCCCTCTGAGTCTCCTCTCCAGGTGGTCTTGAGCTCTCTGTCTTGTCTCTGGGCAGTGGCCCTCCCCTCTGAGTCTCCTCTCCAGGTGGTCTTGAGCTCTCTGTGCTGTCCCTGGGCAGTGTCCCTCCCCTCTGAGTCTCCTCTCCAGGTGGTCTTGAGCTCTCTGTCTTGTCTCTGGGCAGTGGCCCTCCCCTCTGGGTCTCCTCTCCAGGTGGTCTTGAGCTCTCTGTGCTGTCACTGGGCAGTGGCCCTCCCCTCTGAGTCTCCTCTCCAGGTGGTCTTGAGCTCTCTGTGCTGTCCCTGGGCAGTGTCCCTCCCCTCTGGGTCTCCTCTCCAGGTGGTCTTGAGCTCTCTGTGCTGTCACTGGGCAGTGTCCCTCCCCTCTGAGTCTCCTCTCCAGGTGGTCTTGAGCTCTCTGTCTTGTCTCTGGGCAGTGGCCCTCCCCTCTGGGTCTCCTCTCCAGGTGGTCTTGAGCTCTCTGTGCTGTCACTGGGCAGTGTCCCTCCCCTCTGGGTCTCCTCTCCAGGTGGTCTTGAGCTCTCTGTGCTGTCACTGGGCAGTGTCCCTCCCCTCTGAGTCTCCTCTCCAGGTGGTCTTGAGCTCTCTGTCTTGTCTCTGGGCAGTGGCCCTCCCCTCTGGGTCTCCTCTCCAGGTGGTCTTGAGCTCTCTGTTCTGTCCCTGGGCAGTGGCTCTCCCCTCTGACCCTCCAGGTGGTGCTCGCTTCGCTGTCCCTGGGCAGTGGGCGCCAGCAGAGGCCTTACTCTCTTTTCAAAGGCTGGGTCTCGGAGTTGACTGGCGCAGTCTGGCGCCCTCTGTGCTGTCCCTGGGCAGTGGCCCTTCCCACTGGGCCTCCAGGTGGACTGGTGCTCTCTGCGCTGTCCCTGGGCAGTGGCCTTCAGCAGAGGCCTCGTGCTCTTTTCAAAGGCTGGGTCTCCGGGCAGACTAGCGCTCGCGAGGGCAGCGCCAAGAGCCTGGACCGGGGTCATTAAGGTTGTCGAGCAGCTTTCCTGCCGGGTATTAGGTGAAAGATAATGCCGGCCCATGAGGGACGAGGGTCGGCCCGAGCGTCGCCGAGGAGCGCAGAATAATGAGGGGTTTCACCTGCAGGCCCAGCCCCCAGCCAGTGCTAAGCCTCGACGAGAAGACAAGATTATTCAATCTACCTGTAAATATGAAATCATTATAATAGCATTACTGCATCTCACCTGGCACGCTGTGCCACCGACAGCCCTCAGTGACCTGGAGATGGCACTCTCTCCAGGTGGGTACCTTTAAGGGTGCTGGATGATGCTAAGATGGTTCTCTCTCCAGGTGGGCACCTTTAGGGGTGCTGATGATGCTAAGATAGAGCAACAAAAAAAGATGATGGACGGAATGTTGAACATTGTCAAAAATTCACCCCCAGTCACAGATCTGGGTTTAATCCATCGTTATTTTGCTCACCACGCCACCCCAGTTCAGACATAGCCATATGCAAATCAGTCTTGACCCTGTGCCTCATGGGAACAGTCCAGACCGAATTGCCAGGCCATGTCTTCCCTGGACAGGAATCAAGCATCCTAGGACCAGTTTCGGGCTTTCAGCCCTCATCAGCCAGGATAGCTTGACTCCAGTGACGTAGTGAGCACGGGACCCACGTCTGGGCATACCCTTCCCACTTAGGGCGAAAAAGCAACACAAAAAGATGATGGACGGAATGGTGAACATTGTCAAACATTCACCCCCACTCAGACGTGAGTCCCGTGCTCTCCATGCCACTGGAATCAAGCTATCCTGGCTGAAGAGGGGTGAAACCCCGAAACAGGTCCTAGGATGCTTGTTTCCAGTCCAGGGAGGACCTGGCTTGACAGTTCGGTCTGGACTGTTCCCATGAGGCACAGGGTCAAGACTGATTTGCATATGGCTGGGTTCAAACTGGAATGGCATGGTGAGCAAACGATGGATTTAGGCCCAGATCTCTGTACTGGGGTGAATGTATGACATTGTTCTGCATTCTGTCCATCAACTGTTGTTGATGAGGCTAAGATGGCACTCTCTCCAGGTGGGTATCTTTAGGGGGACTGATGATGCTAAGATGGCACTCTCTCCAGAAGGGCACCTTTAGGGGTGCTGTATGATGCTAAGATGGCACTCTCTCCAGAGGGGCACCTTTAGGGGTGCTGATGATGCTAAGATGGCACTCTCTCCAGGTGGGCACCTTTAGGGGTGCTGTATGGTGCTAAGATGGCACTCTCTCCAGAGGGGCACCTTTAGGGGTGCTGTATGATGCTAAGATGGCACTCTCTCCAGGTGGGTACCTTTAGGGGTGCTGGATGATGCTCAGATGGCACTGTCTCCAGGTGGGCACCTTTAGGGGTGCTGGATGATGCTAAGATGGCACTGTCTCCAGGTGGGCACCCTTAGGGGTGCTGGATGATTCTAAGATGGCACTGTCTCTAGGTGGTCACCTTTAGGGGTGCTGGATGATGCTAAGATGGCACTGTCTCCAGGTGGGCACCTTTAGGGGTGCTGGATGATGCTAAGATGGCACTGTCTCCAGGTGGACACCTTTAGGGGTGCTGTATGATGCAAAGATGACACTGTCTCCAGGTGGGCACCTATAGGGGTGCTGGATGATTGTAAGATGGCGCTGTCTCCAGGTGGGCACCTTTAGGAGTGCTGGATGATGCAAAGATGGGACAGTCTCCAGGTGGGCACCTTTAGGGGTGCTGTATGATGCAAAGATGGCACAAGCTTCAAAGTCCCACAGACTCCTTCCTTGGACGGCGTTGACTGCACATTTGGTGCAAAACCCCACAAAAAACCATGACTCCGGTCAATGAGAAATCCCAGAACTAGCCAAAAAGGACACACAGACTCCAAAAGCAAAGCTAAAGACACGCATGCTTTATAGATATGTGACGTAAGATGATGTGAATTTTTGGGTGTCTCTAGGATAAACTCCTTCGGCCTGGATCCGGTACCCCTCAAGTGATGGCAAAGTCTGAGTCTAAATTTTGCAGGACCTCTTATTCACCCGCAAGAGGTACCCAATGGTTCTAAAATACAGCCCTGTAGCTTGCTGCCAAAGACTACACCAGTTGTAAACGCCCTGAACCAGAGTTGTTGTGCTAAATTCTATTCGCCATTATATTTTTTTCTTGTAAAGATATATTGGTCTGTTCCACCCTACATGCATGGTACTGTCACCCTTAGAACTCTGTGAACCTGGAGTTCTAGATGACAGTCAGAGAGGGAGGCTGAGGTGAATGAGAACTTGTAGAACCCAGGAACATCTGCATTTCTGTTTTTCCTGTGTCATCTTCAATGACATATAGGTCCAAGCTTCAGGCGAGGGCCGATAACGAGGGTTAGGACCTTTAACAGCAGCATAGCCTGATAGAGAGAAGAGCTGTGAGGCTATTAGAGCTTTCGGACCAATGAGGACACGATATTCTGAATTAAAAAGGGAGAAACAGAGAGACAAACATTGGAATATTGGAGCAGAAGGCTTATACCAGCCATTACAAGCCCGGAGCCACTCCGTTGACTTCGAAGGAGCTCCCGACATTCTGATGTTCTAATTAAATATACAGTGATATACCTTGAGGGATTCCACCATAGGATCAATGCCCCACTATGCAAACTATTCTTAAATGGATATGCTGGAAACCCGACAGGAATTCGACCCACCTCAACCAACACCTGATACCAGTGCCTTACACAGATCCACTGGTTGCCCTCCAATGCGATGCAACATTTGATTTGTAAATGTGTAAGTGGGTTGGCCCTCAATCTACCTCGAGGAACGCATGATCCCATATTCACTTAGAGATGCTTCCTCTCAAAACTTTGCAAATTGCCAGTGGTACTAAAATATAATTTCACCAGATAAGCAAACGGCAGTGCTTCATCTCAGGTCCTGGTCTACTGAATTTTCTCCCCATCCACCTTTGTTCCACCTCTACCCTCATCTCCTTTTGCGCTACAAACTTTCATTTGCTAAGTTTTGTTGCTGGATTTTGTCTCAATAAAAATCCTTCAAAATCAGAATGGCTCCCGGTTCAGCAGAGGATCGAGTTCAAGGCGCTCTGTCTGGTTCACCGGGCCCGCTTTGGTGGGGGTGCGAATGATGGTACAGACAGGTTTAAGCACTATATCCCTCCCCGTGCTTGCGGTCGGCTAATCTTGGCCTCATCTGCACCTCTAGATTCAGATTAGCTAGATGGGGCGGGCGCTCTTTTTCCACTTGTGCAGCTAGGTTATGGAATCAGCTACCAGTGAAGATACGACTTCAACCGAGTCATGTACTTTTTAGAAAGACTTTGAAGTATCTTCTATTTAAGTTTCACCAGTAATCCACCGGCCTACCAGTAACCTGCTGCTGATTATGCACACTCTAGCGCCAAGGCGCCGTTTCTGGCATTCGAGCGCTTTATAAGCTTTTTTTATACTTATAATTATAACACCTCCAAGGCCTACTGTTATTTACTGGGTAATTGGTACCTTAGAAATGATCTAAACATGATCGATGCCGGTGCATGTCACGCCATCGCCTCCAGGCATGAGTCTGTCATAGAGGGTTAGATGCCCCAGTATATTTGAGAAGAAAATTGATTTTAAGTAATTTGCCTCCAGGAGAGCTTGTGGAGGGGTCTCTAATGGGTGTATAACAATGCAGGTAAGTGATCCACACATGTGTGCTCAGAAATCCAAAGGGAAGCAAGTGGACGGATAGGGATAGGCCAGACGCCTGCATCAAGTGGAAGCAGAACACACAACCAACTCACAATCTCACCATCAAAGGTACCTGTGAATGCAGTTCAAGTGAACCAATGATGCTAGAGCGCTATAGAACAAACAGGACCTGGTTTCAGCACCTGCCAGGAAAGAGGTTAGGTCTCCTTGTAAACTACATAAACACCATGGTTGGTACAAGTATGTGTGAAGTCCTAGATGCACTACCTTATCTTCTCCCAGGAATGTACTCCTCATCCATGAGTCGGGAAGGATGGTGCCCATAGGTATTACCTAGGGTGTCTGGTGGTTGAGGTGCCCTGGTCCAAAGGGTGAGCTCTGGATACCTCACAGAAACCTCTTTAGGTGATAGGAATTAGATTGCTTTGAGTTTGTGAGAGCTGAGTGGCAGCTCACGTGGAGACTGTGGCCTCTCGCTCCAGTAGTTTAGCAGTTTGGTTTCCTAAATCTAACGTAATGTCTACTAGCATGTAAACTGGCCGATGGTGGGTGACCCCCTTTAAGCGAGCCTCTGCAAGCTCACAGTCCACTTAATATACTACATATGCACAACAGTGAAACAGTTGTATGTCAGAACCACGCAGGCATTCACCACACCCACCTTAACAACACGGTCTGAACCACAAATGTGTCTTTACACCGCATTTATTTACCATGCAAGTCGTTACAACAACTTGCCTTAGGGAATGCGGTGGACTTTGCAATAATATCATTTACTATTCCAACTCCAGTCTGCACAAAAGTAGAAAAAGAGTTGGACTTAAAGTCCAACATCAATCCAACAAGCTTTCCTTAAGCCTACACTTAACCGACCAATGGATTTGCTACTGCTGTCCACAGTGCCGATACTATATATGGACTGGCTTGATGTTTTATGTTTTGTTTTGTTTCCTTTTCTTTCTCCCCCAATATTTACGAGGACATGGTATCCTAACTTATTTAACTCCTCTATGACAAGTAAAACGTTGCATACTTTTATATGTTATAATGTACCATGATCATTCCTGAGTTGTTACGTCGCGTGAGACTTGTTTGCAATTAATGTATAAGTAACTGTTCCCTAGCTTATGGTCTATTGCCTATAATCTGCACGTTCATTGAGCCCCTGCGAGGTCTCGAGTGTTACTGTCTCTTTCACCGACCATTGTCCATCCTCCGGGTGATGTCTTAATTAAATACCAATAAACATATGTTTAAAAAAAATGTATGGACTGTCTTGTGAAATCGGAAGGGACATGGTGAGTGTGATGTATACCTTCCTGCAGAAACTGGATCAACCTTCCCTTTTTCTCATGTTGAACCTCCTTCCGGAGTACTGTTTACCCGGCATTGGCACAACCAATTGACCTGGAACTTTAAAACATCTCCGGGACCCAAGCATATTCATGTCTACCTAGAGACTGGTCTGGATCCTGGTATTCGGCTTATGTTCTGCCCGATACTAGACACATAGTCGCAGCTCCCTCCTTTATGGACAAGCCTGTCCAGAGACATCTCAGAGTCTGCCAGATCCGATGAAATTCTGTTTCCAACTGACTGAATAGGATTGCCCATCTTTGAACTGTGCCAAGTTGCCAATGTATTAGAGGAGTTAGTCATTCTAACTGCCATTGTCCTAGGTTGGATCTCTGACCATTAGGAGGCACAGTGGACTGTGATTTTGCTGTGTAGAATGTCTTTTGATGTGCTCCTTGCTGCCAATGGTGGAGTTTTATCCCAAACATTTCCCAGGTCTAGAGGAATAGATTGATCATATCTGTGAAGGTTTAAAGGGATTACATACCAGTGAGGATGCAGTGCCCTTCAAGGGAATTTGGTGTTGATTGAAAAGTATTTTTGGAGGTTGGGGAATGAAGATTCTTGAGTATGTCTTAGTCATTCCCATCGTCTTTATGCTGAGCTTCGTCTTTGTCCGAGGCTGTATCGCCTCCATCTTAAGTCTTCTTAGAGGCAAGGGTACGTCCCCATCTTACTCTATGAAGACCATGGATAAGAAATATGATAAGGATGACTGGTTGCTAGATTATGATTTTTATAATGCTATGAAATCAGTACAGACCAGAAGCGAGTTCACTGATGACTAGTGAAACGTCTTAAGATTGCGCAAATCAATAGCACAATAGGGAGGGATTGTGGAATATATTAAATTCCATTGGTGGGACAATAACTTGCAGCTGCCATGTTTTCCTGATCTTGCCAACAGTGCACACAGGATCAATTGTGCAGCTCCAATCTCCAGCTCTTGAGTTGAGAAAAGAAAGACTAGCTCACTTAGCCAAACTTTTTGCATCTTATTGTTACTGTTTGAAGGTAATTTTGCTGGTATCAGATAGGACACCTGCTTGTATTTATTAAGAACTAACCACCTGACTCTGTTTGAAACTTAGGTGTATTGGAGTATACATTTGTGATTTTTCATTGCTCTGGAAAATTGTTATCAGTTGACTCTGTGATTCATAAATTGTGAGTAACCAGTGATCCTATCATTAATAAACCAGTTTAGACTTAGATTGGCACGTGAGAAGATTTTCTTTAACATAAGGAAAAGCAGGACAGGTAAAATAAGGCTACTCAGAAAAGATAAAAGGTTCCATCGTCTTCTGTGGCTGAGATACAAAAACCCAAACCCTATAATCACACTCAACTGCTACAAACACATATAACATAGAGGCATGTACCCAAAGTTATTCGCATGATCTGTCAAACTGGCTTGCCAAGTTGTACCAATTGGCCCAATATTTCAACTCGACTCTAGGTTTAATACTTGTTTGTTTACATAATGCAGGCAATGGGGCACAGGCGCAAGGAAGAATGATGCAACATGTCCAACTCACATGTCTGCCTTTTTCTCTAGCTGCTTGGGTTTGGTCCCGATCCTTAGATTACAACCGTAGACATGTCCTTCTTTTGGTAAGATGTCTTTGGGCTGGTGCACTGAGTCTCCTTGAAGTCCAAATGAAGCATAAGATAGTGGCTCAAGGGGGAAGTGTTTATCCTGTACTTGGAGGCCCTGGTAGTGAGCCATGGACAACCAAATGGTAATTGTTCTTTACAATTCAACCATTACGCCTACTACGCTTCCCGTACTACTGCTGAAAAGGAGTAAGTTAGGGATATTTCCTAAAATCAAGCTTTGTGTGTTTAGTCTGAATAATATAGACAGGCTCAGCCAAGACCTTCTTGGTTTCTAGGCAACACCCAGAACAACAGAGGAAGAAATGGGTGTTAGGTACGATAACAGGTAGAAACTGGCTTGGAGTTGACCAGTTGTGTAACAGATATAGAGTCCGCCAGCCCACTGGACACCGTTGGAGTTGCAGGGAAGGGAGCCTGGAACTGAGTATATAATATTGTCCTGTTGACACACGAATGAAGACAACCTCAAAGGGCACCACTTTGTTTACACTGTGTATTCCCTAGGTACCATGAACCCTGCACGTGTTCTTGTGGGCCTCAGTACAACAAAAATGCTACTTAGGCAACGCACAACACACCATGTACTAAGAAAGGGAAGTAAAGGCCCCTAGTGGTCGATGACTCCACCTACTTTACATGAGAAAGGTCAGTAGGCCTTCTTCCCTCCAAGGGAACAGGTAAAAGGACTTCCTCCCTCATGACTAGAAAAAGATAGTTACCCAATAGCATGCTATGAGAAGCTAGTGCTGGGAGCCCCATGGTGGGTAGCCATTCGGTATAAGTAACAATAGAATAACATTTAATAGAGGTGCACTTTTATTGCATACTCTAGAAAGCATAGAGTCAAACATCTCATCAAAAACATGGAATACTCCCATTGAATTTACAGATATTTGAGGTCACTAAGGGGAACCACTGGTAGACCAGAAAAAACACAATATGGTCAACAGGGTGCCCGGTCTCCGCATAGATGCATGAAGTATGGCCCCCACATGTCTTTTATGATTGATTCACTGGGTTCCTGCCACATTTAGAACAATCTTCAGAGTTCATATAGCGCAAACATAACCCGAAGGTATCGGGTGTCAGAGCGCTTTACAGAGCACCAGTTGCGTTACATGAGCACACATACATTTTTGTTTTTTTTTGTTAGACACGGGGACATTAAGTGATTTGCCCAGAATCACTGGATGTTGAGCGTCATTGGCAAGACTGAAACCTGGTTCCCCAGATTGGAGATCTTCCGCCCTAGCCGTTAGGCCACATCCCCGCCCCAACAACGCAATTTGCAATATCAAAATAATGCTATCAATTTGCCCACACGTGAAATATTATTCAATATGGTCTCTAGTTCCGTAAACAGTATCAACACAGAAACTGCCTCCACAGATGTAACAATTTCTTCTTCCAATGTAGCTGGCAACTAGTTGACTACTCAATAACAAACCTGCATGTGAAATTCGGGGTGTATATTGAATTTAGGGAGTTAAATGCCCCAACTGTGAAGAACTGGTATCCTTTGCTTGTGATATCAGTCCTTTTGCATCAACAATAATCTCTCAAGATCATTCCAAATTTGATCTCTGACAGGCATGACATTTGGTGAGAATCCATGAACATGAGAGGTGGATGAGACCATTTAATACTAGTTGTAAGCATCCTGAATCCCTAGTAAAGCCCTTTGGTGATGCAATGCCCTGGCAGACTTCCATCTCTTCTAGAATAAGATCTTTCAAGACATTCTGTGTACCTACGTTAAAGTATATTTCAGTGACAATCTGGTGTTTAAATCTTAAATAGCTGAACACCGCCAACACGTCTGAGATTCTGTCTCATGTTAGAATATATGTTTTACACATAAAACCAGAGACGCATAACTGTGAGCCTCTTTCAGTGTTATACTTAAGATTGTACACCATTGAAACAACTGATGAAGAGATCTTTAAACTGTAATCATAGGAATGTAATATTGGTAAGTGCACAATGACATATAGGCGGTACCAAGTTATGTTTGTTATTGTTTACTTCATAACTGTTTAAAGAAAAAATATTTGAGGCATGCACACACGTGCACAGAATGTATACATTAGTATTGCTCTCCAAGATGGTCAACTTGTTGTATAATGCCTAATAAAAAGAATTTAAAAAAAATAAAATAAAAATAATGGCAGCAGTGGTACTGGGTCTGGTTCATCAGAACGCTAAAGATGATTTGGCTTCTCTCATTTTGATTGGCTCTTCATGAAATTCATCGGAACCTTTGTGGCCCCTTTGACCATGCTGACCTGGGAAGATACTGGGCTTTATTTAGAGTTTAGTGGACAGGGTACTTCACCACTTACCTGTCGGCCAAAATCCCAGTTTTCCCGCCCAATTTAGAGTCGGTCGCACTGTCATGTTTCCTGCAGTGGGATCTCTGCTGGCACCCGCCAGTGGCCACCTTTGGCCAATGGCCATATGGACATTGGGCATCAATCAAAGTACTGTGAAACAAAAGAGAAACCCCGCAAAACCAAGGAGACATATATTTTTCTTTATATTTCAAAAACCAAACGCGACAAGAAATAAGCTCATTCATCGTCACATCTGGTTTTCGTAATATGATGAAAAATACATATTCAATACAAGCAAGTGTCTTTATCATATGCATTGAATGAAGTCTTCTTTGTCGTTTTTTGTTCATGTCTGGTAGTGTATGGTGCTATAAATGACATTAAATGTTGTAGGAGACTAGGATCTGCACTTATGTTGCCCCCACTTTTTTTCTGATGTTAACACTGGTTTCTGGCTATAGTCTGGCTGGGTCCCTGCTAATCAGGGCCCCAGTCTCTCTGTTTTCTCTAAACAACTAGGAGTGCATATTAGATGCACTAGTGATTGGATACTGTGGTGCCTTATGAGCCCCTAGTATATGGTACCTTAGGTACCAAGGGCATAGGTACTTTGCAGACCTACCAGGGGCTGAAGCATGCATTATGCCACCCCGGGGAAGGAGACTAAATCTGACACCACAGGCCTGCTACTGCAGCCTGGGTGAGGTAGTGTTGGCACTCCTCACTGAGGTATACGTTCCTATATCTCACCATACACACACATGTAAACCTATCAGTCACCCCTAAGGCAGGCCCTATCAATCCTGAGGGCAGGGTGCTTGGTTTACAATGTGAGGGCGTGCCTCTGCCTGAGCAGGGCCCCTCTGCAGTTGGCAGGGTCTATTCCCTGTGGCTGTTTGTGCTCCCGGTAAATGCTAACTTTGGAATGACTGCATCAAAACATGTCGTGTTTGGTGTCAAACGACTTGGAATCATACCCCCACACCAGTAACTGGTGTGGGAGTATGATCCCACCCTTCTAGAGGGGACGACATGTACCCACTGTGGAAACACGGTAGAAATCTGAAAGAGCCCTGGCATCACAAAATGGATGCCACCAGCACAGACACTGGGCTGCCCTCCTGCTGCTGACTGAAACTCGCAGTGGAGGAGGCCCAACAATAGGCATCCTGTCACAGGGAGGTGTCACCACCTTCCAGACAGGATTTAGTGTATTGGAGCTGGGTGCTTTGAAGTCCTGCACTGGGGGAGCAGTAGGCTCCTCTGTGCATATGCCAGCTCAAACCGGTTCCAGGGCTACCAGCCCCTGCTCTGGTGCGAAACTGGACAAAGGGAAGTGGGTGTAACCACCCACCCCCCTGACTCTCCTAGAGGAGAGGTCATAGAGCTAGTCCCTCCCTTTCTTTTACTATAAGATAGGTACACCTTGCCATTGCAAGTGAGATAACCCTGGATGACGCTTTAGAAGAATTCTGGCCCTTCGACATTCCACTACCTTTGGAAGCCGGAAGAATCTCCCTTGGAGTCAAGGAGTGACTCCCCTGCTTGGCAGGCACCAAAACCTTGATTCAACGGTCGCAAACTTTCCCGCTCCCACCGGAGTCCGAAGTCCCTGCAGCCCCAGAAGTAGATTTCCTGACTTCTCGACGGCCATTGTGAGTCCCCAGCAGAGCTGAGGCGAGTGGACCCCACGAGTGACGAGGAACAGCAATACCCAGGTACCGTGCACTATTGTCGAGTGCAACCCCTTCACGATGTTCTACGAACTTGTGCATTGGACCACGTGTGGTCCAAGCCTCCAGCAGGATTTCCCTTGAAAATCAGAGGCCTACCTTGTCCCGAGTCACCATGGGCTCATGTGAAGCGAATCCTCATGAGGCGTCTTCACGATCCCTTGCCGGCTGGCTTGTGGGTCCCCTGAAGACTTCTTCAACAAACCCAAGGGCTCCCCTGCTTGCTCCAGGCCTGCCCTGACTTACCCACGCTGGGTGAGTCCCTCAGACCTTGCTGGTCTGCACCGCTGACTTTTCTTGAATTTCACAAGACTTGCTGTTGCCAAGGCTTGTTGGCTCCAATGAATGAATGAATGAATGAAAATATTCTTATATAGCGCATGGCTACCTGGAGGCATCCCAGCGCTGCGGATGAACGTCGAGGCGAAGGCGGAGTTATGTAAATAGCCTGGTCTTCAGTTGTTTGCGAAATGACAGATGATTGTCTTCTTTGCGGATTGAGAGGGGGAGGACATTCCAGAGTCTGGAGGCGTTGTAGGAAAGAAGGCGACCCCCTGACCGAGCCCTCCTGACTCTGGGAACTTCCGCTAGATGAAGATGGTCTGAGCGTAGACTTCTGGTGGTTTTGTAGGGTTTTATTAGGTTTTTGATGATGGGGGGGGGGGGGGGGGGGCTTTGTTATGAAGGTTTTTGTGTGCGATGCAGAGGGCCTTGAAGTGTATTCTTTCTTGTATCGGGAGCCAGTGGAGTGTCTTCAGGGCAGGCCTAGCTGAGCAGCGGTTGTTAGTGCCTGTGAGGAGCCTTGCTGCCGCGTTTTGTACAACCTGTATGTAGGAGAGTAGGGTCTGCTATCCTATGGTCACCCCAAATTTTTGCTTTTTGCTTCACTGGTTTTTGACATATTGAGGCTGTGGGCCTGCTAATCAGACCCCCAGCCTGCTGTTCTCTCTAACTAAATTGACACTATGCACCCTAGGTGCATAACCAATTGGAAGTGGATCACCCTGTGAGCCCCTGTACCAGTGTACACTAGGTACCCAGGGCATTGGTGTATCTAAGGCCTACCAGGGGCTGAAGCATGTATTGTGCCACCCCTGGCCTGGCCTAACAAATTTGACACAACTGGCTGATCACTCAGCTGGGGTAAGTTGGTGTAACCACCTCTTACTTAGGTGTAGTATACCTATGCCTAACCTTAAATGGGACACATGTTAACCTATAAGTCACTCCTATGGCAGGCCTTAACAATCCTGAAGGCAGAGTGCTTGGTTCCATGTGAGATGGTGCTCTGGCATGAGCTGAGCCTGTCTGCAGTGGTCGAAACAACTTCCTTCTACTGTTTCCAGATATCGTCATTGTTGGAAAGGCATTCGCCGGAGGGGGGTTCGATGCACGTCTTGCCCACCCCTTTGACCCACCTCTCCCAAGTAGGCCGAACCAGGCGCGCACACCCTGAGCTTACACTACGAACAGAGTGACACCACACGTATTCTTTGTAGGACGATAGGTTCTTTTATCGAAGGTTTCAAGGGATCTTTATGATCCAAAGCGTAAGGAGTACATCAGCGGCACAAGAGTCTACAAATCGGTGGTAGGGGAATGGGGGTAGCGGGACAGTCTTTGGTGGTAGTGTCTCTGCGAAGTACCCTGCGGATAGCTCACAATCCTCGAGCCGGAGGGTGTTGTTTCTCTGGGCGTTTTCTTGCCAATTTGTCCTCGAGGGGAGAGCCGCGAGTCACTCAGCAGGCACAGGTAGTCGGAGTTCGGGAGCCGCGATCTTATCAGCAGGGCTCAGGTGGTTCAATGGCTGGGGGCCGCGAGTCACTCAGCAGGCCCAGGTGGTTCAGAGTTCGGGAGCCGCGACCTCGTCAGCAGGGCTCAGATGGTTCAATGGCTGGGGGCCGCGAGTCACTCAGCAGGCCCAGGTGGTTCGGTGTTCGGGAGCCGCAACAGCGTCAGCAGGCTTCGATGGTTCCAGGTCTTCTCTGCCATTCGTTCCTCCGGCACCCCTTATTATACTCCCCCTGCCCTTTGAAGTCCGGAGTCCTCGCAGAGAGGGGCCTTGGGAGACTGCGGGGGTTCGGCGGGATTTCCTGCCGCTCGTTTCTTTGGTCTTTTCAGGTGGGTCTGGGAGGGACCCCAGACGCTCGGTAGGCGAGGCGCCTGCTCCCCAGGGGCCTGGTGGCCGATCGAGTCCTCCCGGGGGAAGGCGACCCGAGGTGTGACTGGGCTGGCGCCTCTGGGTCTGGCTCGGGGGTTCCCGCTCCCTCGGTCGGACATGCGTGATAGGGTGTCGAGTCTGTCGGGGGCTCTGGCCGGCCCTTGGGTCTGTGTGGCTGGGGCGGCCGGAGTCGGAGATGCCGTGTCTTGGGGGTGGTTGCAGGTTGGCTGAATGATCGGGAGGGCATACGCCGTGAGGCCGGTCTCACACGCGTCCCCCCCAGCTGAAAGGCGTGGAGAACTACCCATCCACTGGGGGGTTCTCCTCGCCGAAGCGGAAGAACCGGGACAGGCCGTCGGCGTTGGCATGATCCGTTCCGGGGCGATGCTCGACAGTGAAGTCCATCCCTTGGAGGGAGATGGACCATCGTAATAGCTTGGGGTTCTCTCCCCTCATCTGCATCAGCCACCGCAAGGGCCGGTGGTCCGTCTGCACTCGGAAGTGGGTTCCGAACAAGTAGAGCCGTAGTTTCTTGAGGGCCCAGACTACGGCGAAGGTCTCTCGTTCTATGGTACTCCAACGCTGTTCGCGAGGCAGCAGCCTTCGGCTGATGAAGGCTATGGGCTGATCTATGCCTTTGTCGTTGAACTGCGAGAGGACGGCACCGATGCCGTGTTCGGATGCGTCGGTCTGGACCACAAACTCTTGGGAGTAGTCGGGGGCCTTGAGTACTGGTGCGGTGCACATGGCGGTTTTCAAGGCGTCGAACGCCTATTGGCACGGGGGGGTCCACTGCACCTTCTTCGGGAGTTTTTTGGAGGTCAACTCCGTGAGAGGCCCTGCGAGGCTACCATAGTTTTTAATGAACCTCCGGTAGTATCCTGTGAGGCCCAGGAAGGCCCGGACTTCCGTCTGAGTGGTGGGGGGCTCCCAGGACTTGATGGCGTCGATCTTTGGTTGGAGGGGGGCGACCTGCCCGCTGCCCACCTGATGCCCCAGGTAGACCACGGAGCCTTGCCCGAGCTGGCATTTGCTGGCCTTCACTGTTAGGCCGGCTTAGCGCAGGGCCAGCAGTACTTGCCGGAGGTGCTGGAGATGCTCGTGCCATTGAGAGCTGAATACGGCTATGTCGTCAAGGTACGCTGCGCTGAACTCCTAGAGTCCGGCCAGGACCTTGTTTACCAACCGCTGGAAAGTGGCCGGGGCATTTTTCATCCCGAACGGCATGACCCTGAAGCGGTAGTGTCCATCGGGTGTGGAGAAGGCGGAGCGTTCTTTTGCTCCCTCCGTGAGCGCGATCTGCCAGTAACCGCAGGTCAGGTCGAAGGTGCTGAGGAAACGAGCGGCCCCAAGGCGGTCGATGAGCTCGTCGGCGCGGGGGATAGGATGAGCGTCCGCTCGGGTGACCGCATTGAGCCCCCGGTAGTCCACACAGAATCTTAGTTCGGGGCGACCCCAGGGGCGGCCGCTTTCGGGACCAGGACTACCGGGCTGGCCCAGGGGCTATCGGAGGGTTCGATCACTCCAAGGGTTAACATCTTCTGTACTTCGGTCTTGATGCAGGTGCGGACCCGGTCAGGCACCCGGTAGGCTCGGTGTCTCACAGGTGGGCTGTCGCCGGTGTCCACGTCGTGGACACACCAGTCGGTGACTCTTGGGATGAGGGAGAAGAGGTCTGCGAATTGTCTGAGCAGCTGGCGACAGTCGTCGGACTGTTGGGGAGTGAGGGTGGTCGACAGTTTCACTCCCTCCACGGAACCATCCAGTTCTTTAGCGCACAGGGGGTCGGGCAGGGGTTCCGTGTCTTCTTCCGCCCCATCATCGGTGGCCAGTAGCAAACTTAACTCCGTTCTGGAGCTTGAGACGGTTCACGTGGAGAACCCGGAGGGGGTTCCGTGGGGACTGTACATCGATCAGGTACGTGACCTGACTCTTTCGCTCGATCACCTTGAAGGGGCCAGTCCATTTGTCCTGTAGGGCGCAGGTTTTCACCGGGGCCATGACCCAAACCTGCTGGCCCGGCTGGAACTCGACCAGAGTTGCGTTCTGGTCATACCAGCGCTTCATTTCTTCTTGGCTGGCCTCGAGGTTAGCCTCTGCCAGTTCTCGGAACTTCCGGGTCTGGTTGCGGAGCGCCAGGATGTAGCGGAACACATCAGGAGGGGTCCCCCGGGGGCTTGTCTCCCAGCCCTCCTTGACCAGGCTCAGGGGCCCCCGGACGGGGTGTCCGTATAGTAGTTCGAATGGGCTGAACCCCAGGGACTTTTGGGGAACTTCCCGGTACGCGAACAGGAGGCAAGGGAGGAGGACGTCCCATCTTCGGCGTAGGGGCTCCTCGAGGCCCAGGATCATCCCCTTCAGGGTTCGGTTGAAGCGTTCCACCAGGCCGTTGCCCTGGGGGTGGTAGGGGGTCGTGAACTTATATGTTACTCTGCACTGCTGCCACAGGGACTTCAGGTAGCGGGATATGAAGTTAGTGCCGCGATCACTCACAACCTCGCGAGGGAATCCGACACGGGAGAAGATCCCCATGAGAGCCCGGCCCACCACGGGAGCCGTCACGGTGCGGAGGGGAATGGCCTCGGGGTAGCGGGTGGCATGGTCCACCAGGACGAGGATGAATCTGTGGCTCTGGGCGGTCTTCGGATCCAGGGGTCCCACGATGTTGATGCCGACCCGCTCAAACGGGGTACTCACAACGGGAAAGGGTTGTAATGGAGCCTTGCGCTTTCCGCCACTTTTCCCACTGCCCTGGCACGTGAGGCAGGATTTACAGTGGACTTCTACATTTGCTCGCATCTTGGGCCAATAGAAGTGGGTAACTAATCGCTGATATGTCTTGTCTTGGCCTAAGTGTCCTGCCAAGGGTACATCGTGGGCCAGGCCCAGGAGGAGGCTTCGGAAGCGCAGGGGTACTACCAGTACTCGGGCTGCGCCTAGCTCGGCTGACTTTTGTTCACTGTATAGGAGGCCATTGTCCCAATAGACCCAGTGGGTTCCGGTCCGGTCACCAGCGGTCTGTGCTTCTGCTTGTTGTCGGAGTCCCACGAGGGAAGGGCAGGTGGCCTGTTCCTGGCAGAACTCTTCACGGGAGGGACCTCCCTCACAGCGCCACTGGGCCATCTCGGGCAGTTCTCCGAGCTCCGTCAGCGCCTCAGGGGCGGAAGGTTCCGGCCCTTCTCCCGGGTTAGTGTCTTCTTCTCCTTCCGAAGGAGGGTTGTCCGTTTCTGGCAGGGTGCCCCGGTTCTCGGGGTCAGTGTTCGGTGGGAGGGCCTCACCGCCCTCGGAGAGGGGCAATCGCGCGGTCATGGAGCGCGTGGTGGCGCAGACCCATTCGGGTAGGCCCATCATCTCGAGATGGGCTCTTCGTTCCACTTGCCCCCACGGGGAACTCTCAAGGTCGTTGCCCAGGAGGCAGTCTACGGGCTGTGACGTTCGGACGGCTACCTTCAATACTCCGGAGACTCCTCCCCACTCGAAGGGCACCAGAGCCATCTGGCAGAGGCTCTCGGAATTGTCGGAGGATATGACCGGACAGAGGGCATCGGGTAGGATCTGGTCTTCCGAGATTAGGTTGCGGTGGACCGCGGTGACACTTGCCCCGGTATCGCGGAGGCCCTCGACTCGGTGGCCGTTGATGGTCACCTGCTGTCGGTACTTCTTCGTGTTGGCGGGCAAGGGTGTCCCGGGGACCATCTCTCGATCACCAAGGGAGACCAGGGCCATGGCAGCTGGTTCCTACTCTTCGGAGTCCTCGATCTCTTCCCCTAGGGCCACGGAGGCCATCTGCCGGGCCGGGGGGTTGGTCGTTGCGGTTCGTTGATACTGGGGACACTGGGGGTCATTGGCGTAGTGTCCGGGCTGTTGGCAGCGGAAGCAGGTGATCCTGGTTCGTGGCCCTAGCCGCCCCGGGGCTCCGGTGTTGGCTGGGGGCGGAGCTGGACCTGCCGCTGGTGGGCTGCTGGGAGGGCTGTGCGGGGGCCCCCCTGGGAAGTCTCTCGGTCGGCCGTGGTTTCCTCCGCCCCTCTGGCGGGGGGGTCCTTGACTGTGGCGACCGTAGTCTCCCACGGGGCCTCGGGTGGCCCGGGTGTTCACCCAACGGTCAGCCTCGGCGGCCAGCTTCCGAGGGTCGGTGAGTTTACTGTCCAGGAGATGTTGGCGCAGTTCTACAAAGCAATTGGCCGCTAAATGTTCCCAGGCGATCAGATCAAACAGCTCTTCGAAGGTGGAGACCTTGCTGCCCTTGATCCACCCGTCCAAGGCCCGGCTGTAAAAGTTCACGTATTCTACCCACGTGGTGCCCGGTATCTTTTTGCAATCTCGGAACCGTTGCCGGTACATCTCGGGAGTGAGTCCATACCGGCCCACGAGGGCTTCTATCATGTGGCTGTAGGAGTTCATGACCGTGGAGGGCAGATCCAGCAGGGTATCTCTTCCTTCGCTTAAGAACCGGCCCCATAGCCCAGCCCCCCAATCCTTCTGCGGGACTCGGTGAGAGGTCATGGCGACTTCGTAGGCCTTAAACCACTGCTGGATATCGTCGTTTTTGTAATACTCCTTTACTACATCCTTGGGGATGTGGACTTTGGCTTCCACGGTGGAAGCGGATGGTAGATTCCCGGAAGGTCGTGACTCTTCGCTTTTAGCCCTCAACTCGATCTCTTTCAGGCTGCGTTCATGTTCCAGCTGGAGTTTCTTTTCGTCGTGCTCTCTTTGGCGTCTCTTTTCCTCGAGTTCCCCTTGTAGCCGTAACTGCTCGACGGCTAGCTTTTTCTCGGCCAGTTTTAGTTCTCCCTCGATTTTCAGCTTGGCCAGTTCAAGTTCGTGGTTGCGGCCTCTCTCTCGGTCTGCTAGTTCCTCGGGGGACAGGTTCCCCTCTGGCCCGCTGTTTCTCACCGGGATGCTTTGTGGTTCATGGGCGGAGTCTCCTTCCGTTTGGGCCGGGGGCGCCCCCGTCTCGACCCAGGTCTTCAAAACTTTTTGGAAGTCTTCCTTTGTGCTTAATCCGGTGGTAGCGATTCCAAGGTCTTTGCAAAATTGTTTTAATTCTCTATGTGTATAATAGTCCAATTGATTCTTTCGGAACGTCGAGCTCATTTCGGTACCTGCGGCACCCAGGGAGGTTTCTCCTTCCATCTCTGTTTGGTAGTGCGTCAGTCGTTCACTGCACGCTCTCTTCTGGTGTCGGCTCGGATCCCGTCGTCTGCCACCAAATGTTGGAAAGGCGTTCGCCGGAGGGGGGTTCGATGCACGTCTTGCCCACCCCTTTGACCCACCTCTCCCAAGTAGGCCGAACCAGGCGCGTACACCCTGAGCTTACACTACGAACAGAGTGACACCACACGTATTCTTTGTAGGACGATAGGTTCTTTTATCGAAGGTTTCAAGGGATCTTTATGATCCAAAGCGTAAGGAGTACATCAGCGGCACAAGAGTCTACAAATCGGTGGTAGGGGAATGGGGGTAGCGGGACAGTCTTTGGTGGTAGTGTCTCTGCGAAGTACCCTGCGGATAGCTCACAATCCTCGAGCCGGAAGGTGTTGTTTCTCTGGGCGATCTCTTGCCAATTTGTCCTCGAGGGGAGAGCCGCGAGTCACTCAGCAGGCACAGGTAGTCGGAGTTCGGGAGCCGCGATCTTATCAGCAGGGCTCAGGTGGTTCAATGGCTGGGGGCCGCGAGTCACTCAGCAGGCCCAGGTGGTTCAGAGTTCGGGAGCCGCGACCTCGTCAGCAGGGCTCAGATGGTTCAATGGCTGGGGGCCGCGAGTCACTCAGCAGGCCCAGGTGGTTCGGTGTTCGGGAGCCGCGACAGCGTCAGCAGGCTTCGATGGTTCCAGGTCTTCTCTGCCATTCGTTCCTCCGGCACCCCTTATTATACTCCCCCCTGCCCTTTGAAGTCCGGAGTCCTCGCAGAGAGGGGCCTTTGGAGACTGCGGTGGTTCGGCGGGATTTCCTGCCGCTCGTTTCTTTGGTCTTTTCAGGTGGGTCTGGGAGACGCTCGGCAGGCGAGGCGCCTGCTCCCCAGGGGCCTGGTGGCCGATCGAGTCCTCCCGGGGGAAGGCGACCCGAGGTGTGACTGGGCTGGCGCCTCTGGGTCTGGCTCGGGGGTTCCCGCTCCCTCGGTCGGACATGCGTGATAGGGTGTCGAGTCTGTCGGGGGCTCTGGCCGGCCCTTGGGTCTGTGTGGCTGGGACGGCCGGAGTCGGAGATGCCGTGTCTTGGGGGTGGTTGCAGGTTGGCTGAATGATCGTGAGGGCATACGCCGTGAGGCCGGTCTCACAGTCATACCATATACTCTTAAGTGCATTATGAACCTCGCGGTTAAATGCTAACTTTGGTTTGGCTTTATCAAAACATGTCGAGTAAGGTGTCATACGAATTGGAATACTAACCCCTCGCCAATTCTGGCGACGGGGTTAGCATTCCACCCTTCTAGAGGGACACGACATGTACAGTACCTGAAACCCGGGTAAAACCAGACATAGCCTCAGCTCCACAAAATGGATGCTGCCAACACAGACACAAGTCTGCCCTCCTGCTGCTGGGAGTCCTTCCAGCTTGGGAGGTGTGGACAAAGGGTTTCCAGCCAGGGGAGGTGCGTGCACCACCCCAGACAGGATTTTGTGTCTTGGTCAGGTAGGGCTTGAAAGGAACCAGACATGCCTGAGGCTCACAAGGAGCCTCGGTGCATATGCCAGTTCAAACCGGTCCTGGGGCACACCAGCCCTGGACCTGGGGCGAGCTGGACAAAGGATTGGGGGTGTAACCACCCCCCTTCCTGGTCCCACCCTTAGGGAGGGACCTAGCAGGTAGTCCGGCCCCTAGAATCCGAATAAAGGTAGGAGCTGTGTCCTAAGACTTTAGACATCCTGGAATCAACTTTACTACAAGAAGAAGACAGGAACTTCGACGCTCTGCCACACAGAGGACTGAAGGAAATCTCCCCTGTGGTCAGGGAGTGACCACCTTGCTAACGCAAGCACCATCCAGCGAATCAACGTCTGCTTTGCCGCCGCCTCCTGCCGGAGCCCGAGCCCAGAGACTGACAAGACCTGGACCTCCAGACCTCTCACCGCCCGATCCACAGTCCCTGAAAAGAAGGAACCCGTGGAGGCACCGAGACACGTGGAGCCAGCCATCTTGAAAAGACCACGACAAGCTGCAAGCGCGACAACCGAGGCTCCCTCCAAGTTGTGCTTTGGGATCTGAGAAGCCCAACACCCGAGCAGCATCTGCACCACAGGTGAGCCCTCCAGCATCTCCACGATCTGCGTGGGGCCCCTCTGCATTTTGCCACTTGATGCGCCTAACCGGTTGCTGGCCCGTTGGCTAGTGGCCATCTTGGCGACGAACTTCAAGAACTACACCACTGGTCTGGTTGCTCCAGACTGGCCCTTGCTCCCCTCCAAAGGAGCAGTCCCTCTGACCTTGTTGGTCAGAGCCATCAGCTTATTTCGTTTTCCACAACAATTGCTTTTGCCAAGGCTTGTTTGCTTTGATCAAGTCGCCGACACCGCCGACAGTGAGAGCCTGCATGGGACAGCTCGTGAACCAACTCCTGGACATCGTTGACCTTCAGGGACCACGTGGCTGCAGAGACAAGCTACACCTTTTCCTCCTGTTTGCATCCGACATCGCCTGGTACCCACCTGGTGCCACGCTGGTCACTGGCTAGTGACTGTGAACACTGTCCCCTCTGCTTACAGGTCTTCTACAACTCCGATCCACCCTTGGATCCACCGCATCCCTTCCGGACCGACCGCCTGCAGCATCTTTGTCTTCAGGCTCCATTGAACATATAGAAGAAACCCGACGCACTTCGAGGCCTATGCACCCGCTTCCTGTGGGTGAGGTAAAGCTGGCACTCTGGTGCCCAAGTGTAGAGTATCATCTCTAGTGTCTGTGTTTCCAATCTTGAGTTCATAGTCCATCCGGAAGATCCTTTTTGCAGTAACTTTGTAACTTTTACGCACCCATTGAAAACCTATGGGAGCCCGCGTGTGACTATTTGCTCTGCACACGCAACCCGTGGACCTCCTGGTCACTAACTAAAGTTAGCTCCTTGTAGGCCCAGCGATTCTGGAGGCCCTAGGCCTTTTCCCTTTTCTGTTCGTGGTACTTATACCACTATTTTAGTATATGGTTCGAGTGGCCACCAGGGCCTATCCATATAAAGTGCAACTTCTGTGTATTCTAACGTATTCTTGTTTAACAATTTGTGCTCCTGTGGTCATAAAGAGTCTAGGGGATACTTTGAGAAATAAATACATATATTTTTTCAATATATATCTGTGTGGTGTCCTTTCATTGGTATAAAGGGGGGTTACATTTGGTAAAACAGCCTGCTTAACACGTTTCACGAGTTTAGCCTCAAAGACTGCTTAGCCTACGCTACCACTAGGGCAGCTGGTCCGAAAAGGTTGACTTACAACCACACCATAAGGGTTGCTTGGCATGGTACGAGGTGGTCACTTTAACTAGTGAACATCATATACCAGGCCAACTTCTCACATTGGTGAGCAGCGGTTGGATTTGAGCTTGCTGTGTTTTACCTCTGTAATCTCTTTGTTACCAATTGAAAGATCATACAGGTACCTTTAGGTACATATAAAACAAGAATAGACATACTTAAGTTCTACTGAACTTAGTTGTTGTAGAGCAAAGGGAGTAGCACACCCTGACTACAACTACTAGATAGGTTTAGTAGGTAAACCCAAGTGTAGGTAGATTGCAACACATCCACCCACACTTAAGAGCAATGGCTGGGGCAGAGGGGTCCAAGGTACCCATCTCTGTTGAGAGTGACCCCCAGAGGGCACCATCCATCTTTGCTACCCTAAATCAAAATGAGCTCAGGCAGTTGGCAAATATCAGGGGCCTTAAACAGCCCAAGAATCCTACTTCTGCTGAACTCAGAGAGCTTTTACAGGCTGATGAAGATCAGAAAGCTCTCAGGAAAGCCTCCCAGTTAGGCCCCTTAGGGACAGGAACCGGAGGCCCCCCTTCTGAAGATGCTACTGAAGTACCCCTTTCCAAAGGTCATCCCTTAGATGAGAATCATACAACAGAGGAGGAAAGTGATGGGGATACAGAAGGTAGTGGGGATGAAGGGAGAACTAGCCCAGTGCCAAGTGTTATACGTGGCCCAGCTAACTTAAGGCTACTGGGGACTGACAATGGGATCACCCCATTGGATCTCCCTAGTGGACTTAACCAGGGGCTTGGGAGGCAAAGGAATCACTCAGGTGAATCTAATGCTTCTCATACCTCTAGAGGCTCTCAAGGTCACTCCAGGAGAAGGATGACCACCCCTCAGAGGAGGGAACATGAGGCCAGAATGCAGGAAGCTCAGCTGAGAATCAGGAAACAGGAGCTAGAAGTAGCTCTGATGGAAGAGAAACTGAGTAAGGCTAGGCGACCTAAAGAGAGTGGGTCTATACCCACTGGTGGCAGCATTGTCCCTAAGGACAAGGATAGGGTCTTTGATAATAGGAACCTGTCCAAGGTTGTGCCCCCCTACAAAAGTGGGGATGACATCCACAAATGGATGACTGCTCTTGAGAGAGCCTGCAAAGTACAGCAGGTTCCTGAAGACCAGTGGGCAGCAATCCTCTGGCTCTCCTTTGAAGGAAGAGGCAGAGACAGACTCCTCACTGTTAGGGAGGAGGATGTCAGAAACTACAGAGTCCTGAAGAGTGTCCTAGTTGATGGGTTAGGCTTAACCACTGAACAGTACAGGTTAATGTTCAGAGACACCCAGAAGACACAGACTCAGGACTGGTCTGAATACATTGAATGTGCCACTAAGGCTTTGGAGGGTTGGTTGCTGGGAAGTAAGGTATCTGATTATACAGGATTGTACAATTTGATGATGAGAGAACAGATTTTAAATAACTGTCAAAACCAGCAACTGCATCAACACTTGGTTGACTCTGATCTGACCTCTCCCCAAGAATTGGGAAAGAAGGCAGACAAATGGGTCAGAACCAGGGTTAAGCAAAAGAACCAGAACCAGGGCCAAGGGGGTGATCAGAATAAAACAGACCAAAAGGGTGGAGATCAGAAATCTAAAGACCAGAAGTCTTCAACAGGGCCCCAAACTAGTACTAAAGAGGGTGGGTCCCAGCCTAAAGGGAAGAAGAAAGAAGGTCAAAAGAAACCCTGGTGCAATTCTTGCAAGAATACAACTCACTGGACTAGTGATTGTAAAAAGGGTGGAGCCCCCAACACTGTTGCCCCTAAGGCACCTGCTCCCAGTACTACTGTTAGCAGTGTTGGTCCCCAGACAAAGGGTGTAGTGGGAATCACTATGGGAACTGAAGGAGATTCTGACTTAGACAGAACCCTGACACAGGCAGTCCTGATCTGTGATGGGGACATAGATTTGTCCCTGACTGTGAGCCCCAGTAACCTGGGCAAGTACAGACAGACTCCTTTAATTAATGAAAAAGTGGCTCAAGCCTACAGGGACACATGTGCCAGTGTCACTATGGTGACACCAGGCTTTGTGGACCCTGGACAGTACATACCAGGTGAGAATTACCTGGTGACCAATGCCAGCAATGCCACTACTTCACATAGTGTGGCAGTTGTTAACTTCTCATGGGGAGGGGTAACTGGCCTCAAAAGGGTTGTGGTTAGTGCAGACCTCCCAGTAGAATGTTTGTTGGGCAATGACCTAGAGAGTTCTCTATGGTCTGAAGTGGAGTACAGGACACATGCAGAGATGTTAGGTATATCACCACATGTCCTTGCTGTGACCAGGTCACAGGCCAAAAAGTGCCTTACTGAACCTCAGGTCTTGGATCCTGGAACAATGGACCAAGCACCTACCAAGAAGAAGAACAGGAGGGTCAAGGCTGTGCCTTCCCCCCTGCCTCAGAGTGATGATCAACCTTCCCAGGAAGCTGATCTAGAGAACCCTGAAGGAACTGTCCCTGAAGAGCTTGAACCTGATCAGGTTGAGTTTCTGGGGACAGGGGGACCTTCAAGGGCTGACTTGAGGCAGGCTCAGTTATCCTGTCCCTCTCTTGAACCCCTCAGACAGCTGGCTGCTGCTGAGGCTTCTGGGAATGCTCAAGGTACCCATAAAGTGTATTGGGATGAAGGGCTCCTTTATTCAGAGGCTAGAGACCCCAAGCCTGGTGCAACCAGGAGGTTGGTTATACCTCTGCAATTTAGGGGCTTCCTTCTTACCTTGGCCCATGATATTCCTTTAGCAGGACACTTAGGCCAGAACAAGACTTGGGACAGACTTGTCCCTCACTTTCTCTGGCCTCACATGAATGAAGATACCAAGGAGTTTTGTCGCTCCTGTGTGACCTGCCAAGCCAGTGGCAAATCAGGTGGCACAACAAAGGCCCCCCTAATACCACTACCTGTGGTGGGGGTCCCCTTTGAAAGAGTGGGAATAGATATAGTGGGTCCCATGGATCCTCCCACTGCATCTGGGCACAGATTTATACTGTTGGTAGTGGATCATGCCACCAGGTATCCAGAGGCAATTCCCCTTAGGACCACTACAGCACCTGTTGTGGCCAGGGCCCTGCTGGGAGTATTCTCCAGAGTGGGGTTTCCTAAGGAGGTGGTTTCTGACAGAGGTACCAACTTCATGTCAGGATACTTGACAGCTATGTGGAAGGAATGTGGTGTCAACTACAAGTTCACCACCCCTTATCACCCACAATGCAATGGGCTTGTTGAGAGATTCAACAAGACCCTAAAGGGTATGATCAAAGGATTACCTGAAAAGCTCAGGCGAAGATGGGACATCCTTCTACCCTGCCTTCTGTTTGCTTACAGAGAGGTCCCACAAAAAGGAGTTGGCTACAGCCCCTTTGAATTGTTGTTTGGGCACCCTGTAAGAGGCCCACTGTGTTTGGTGAAGGAAGGATGGGAGTTACCTCTCAAAAAGCCTAAGCAAGACATAGTGGACTATGTACTTGGTCTCCGCTCCAGGATGGCTGAGTATATGGAGAAGGCATCCAAAAACTTGAGGCCAGCCAGGCCTTACAGAAAGCTTGGCATGACCAAAAGGCTGTCTTGGTTGAGTTTCAGCCAGGACAGAAGGTATGGGTGTTGGAGCCAGTGGCCCCAGCAGCACTCCAAGACAAATGGTCTGGACCCCATACAATCCTGGAAAAGAAGGGAGAGGTTACCTACTTGGTGGACCTAGGAACTCCCAGGAGTCCCCACAGGGTACTCCATGTTAACAGGTTAAAAGCATATGTTGACAGGGCAGACATGGGCTTGCTCATGGCTACAGATGAGGGACAGGAGGAAGAGAGTGACCCTCTCCCAGACCTGTTGTCTCAGAACCCTGAGGATGGTTCAGTTGAAGGAGTGACCCTTGGAGGCAACCTCACTGATCATCAGCAGATGGAATGTAGACAGGTTCTACAATCATTTCAACACATGTTTTCCTTGATACCTAGCCAAACTGACTGGTGTACCCATGTGGTGGACACTGGTGACAGTCTGCCTGTAAAGAACAAGCTTTACAGACAACCTGACCACGTCAGGGACTGTATAAAGGCTGAGGTACACAAAATGCTGGAATTGGGTGTCATTGAACCCTCAGAGAGCCCCTGGGCTAGCCCAGTGGTTCTGGTCCCCAAACCTCACACCAAAGATGGCAAGAGAGAGATGAGGTTCTGTGTGGATTACAGAGGACTCAATGCTGTCACTAGGACAGATGCACATCCTATTCCAAGGGCAGATGAGCTCATAGATAAACTGGCTTCTGCTAAGTTTTTGAGCACATTTGACTTGACAGCTGGCTATTGGCAAATCAGATTAGCTGAGGAGTCTAAGGCCAAAACAGCATTCTCAACCCCAGGTGGGCACTACCAATTTGTGGTGATGCCCTTTGGTCTGAAGAATGCACCTGCCACCTTCCAAAGGTTGGTGAATCAAGTCCTTACTGGGTTGAATGACCTTTGTGCAGCATATCTTGATGACATTGCTGTCTTTAGCTCCACCTGGGAGGATCACCTGATCCACCTGAAGAAGGCTCTTGAGGCTCTGCAAAGGGCAGGCCTCACTATCAAGGCTACTAAGTGCCAGATAGGGCAGAGTAAGGTTGTGTATTTGGGCCACCTTGTAGGTGGAGGCCAAGTTCAACCACTGGAGAGTAAGATACAATCCATCAAGGACTGGTCTCCTCCAACCACCCAGACTCAAGTGCGAGCTTTCTTGGGCTTGACTGGGTACTACAGGAAGCTTGTTAAGAACTATGGGTCCATTGTGACTCCTCTTAATGATCTGACATCCAAAAAGATGCCCAAAAAGGTTCAGTGGACAGTAAGCTGTCAAAAGGCATTTGATGACCTGAAGGAGGCCATGTGCTCTGCACCTATCCTGAAAAGTCCTGACTACTCCAAAGAGTTTATTGTCCACACAGATGCTTCTGAGTTGGGTGTGGGAGCTGTGCTGTCACAACTTAATGTAGATGGTCAAGACCAACCCATTGCTTTTATTAGCAGAAGGTTGACCCCCAGAGAGAAGAATTGGTCAGCTATTGAGAGGGAGGCCTTTGCTGTGGTGTGGGCCCTGAAGAAGCTGAGGCCATACTTGTTTGGCACTCACTTCAAGATTCAGACCGACCATAAGCCCCTCTTGTGGCTAAATCAGATGAAGGGTGAAAACCCCAAACTGCTTAGGCGGTCCATTTCCCTACAGGGGATGGACTTTACAGTGGAGCGCCGGCCAGGTACTGACCATGGGAATGCAGATGGTCTCTCCAGGTACTTCCACTTAGGACATGAAGACGAGACTGGTCAAGGCTAGTTTAATGTCCCTGCGTTTGGGGGGGGGTTGTGTAGGAGAGTAGGGTCTGCTATCCTATGGTCACCCCAAATTTTTGCTTTTTGCTTCACTGATTTTTGACATATTGAGGCTGTGGGCCTGCTAATCAGACCCCCAGCCTGCTGTTCTCTCTAACTAAATTGACACTATGCACCCTAGGTGCATAACCAATTGGAAGTGGATCACCCTGTGAGCCCCTGTACCAGTGTACACTAGGTACCCAGGGCATTGGTGTATCTAAGGCCTACCAGGGGCTGAAGCATGTATTGTGCCACCCCTGGCCTGGCCTAACAAATTTGACACAACTGGCTGATCACTCAGCTGGGGTAAGTTGGTGTAACCACCTCTTACTTAGGTGTAGTATACCTATGCCTAACCTTAAATGGGACACATGTTAACCTATAAGTCACTCCTATGGCAGGCCTTAACAATCCTGAAGGCAGAGTGCTTGGTTCCATGTGAGATGGTGCTCTGGCATGAGCTGAGCCTGTCTGCAGTGGTCGGAACAACTTCCTTCTACTGTTTCCAGATATCGTCATACCATATACTCTTAAGTGCATTATGAACCTCGCGGTTAAATGCTATCTTTGGTTTGGCTTTATCAAAACATGTCGAGTAAGGGGTCATACGAATTGGAATACTAACCCCTCGCCAATTCTGGCGACGGGGTTAGCATTCCACCCTTCTAGAGGGACACGACATGTACAGTACCTGAAACCCGGGTAAAACCAGACATAGCCTCAGCTCCACAAAATGGATGCTGCCACCACAGACACAAGTCTGCCCTCCTGCTGCTGGGAGTCCTTCCAGCTTGGGAGGTGTGGACAAAGGGTTTCCTGCCAGGGGAGGTGCGTGCATTACCCCAGACAGGATTTTGTGTATTGGTCAGGTAGGGCTTGAAAGGAACCAGACATGCCTGAGGCTCACAAGGAGCCTCGGTGCATATGCCAGTGCAAACCGGTCCTGGGGCACACCAGCCCTGGACCTGGGGCGAGCTGGACAAAGGATTGGGGGTGTAACCACCCCCCTTCCTGGTCCCACCCTTAGGGAGGGACCTAGCAGGTAGTCCGGCCCCTAGAATCCGAATAAAGGTAGGAGCTGTGTCCTAAGACTTTAGACATCCTGGAATCAACTTTACTACAAGAAGAAGACGGGAACTTCGACGCTCTGCCGCACAGAGGACTGAAGGAAATCTCCCCTGTGGTCAGGGAGTGACCACCTTGCTAACGCAAGCACCATCCAGCGAATCAATGTCTGCTTTGCCGCCGCCTCCCGCCGGAGCCCGAGCCCAGAGACTGACAAGACCTGGACCTCCAGACCTCTCACCGCCCGATCCACAGTCCCTGAAAAGAAGGAACCCGTGGAGGCACCGAGACACGTGGAGCCAGCCATCTTGAAAAGACCACGACAAGCTGCAAGCGCGACAACCGAGGCTCCCTCCAAGTTGTGCTTTGGGATCTGAGAAGCCCAACACCCGAGCAGCATCTGCACCACAGGTGAGCCCTCCAGCATCTCCACGATCTGCGTGGGGCCCCTCTGCATTTTGCCACTCGACGCGCCTAACCGGTTGCTGGCCCGTTGGCTAGTGGCCATCTTGGCGACGAACTTCAAGAACTACACCACTGGTCTGGTTGCTCCAGACTGGCCCTTGCTCCCCTCCAAAGGAGCAGTCCCTCTGACCTTGTTGGTCAGAGCCATCAGCTTATTTCGTTTTCCACAACAATTGCTTTTGCCAAGGCTTGTTTGCTTTGATCAAGTCGCCGACACCGCCGACAGCGAGAGCCTGCGTGGGACAGCTCGTGAACCGACTCCTGGACATCGTCAACCTTCAGGGACCACGTGGCTGCAGAGACAAGCTACACCTTTTCCTCCTGTTTGCATCCGACATCGCCTGGTACCCACCTGGTGCCACGCTGGTCACTGGCTAGTGACTGTGAACACTGTCCCCTCTGCTTACAGGTCTTCTACAACTCCGATCCACCCTTGGATCCACCGCATCCCTTCCGGACCGACCGCCTGCAGCATCTTTGTCTTCAGGCTCCATTGAACATATAGAAGAAACCCGACGCACTTCGAGGCCTATGCACCCGCTTCCTGTGGGTGAGGTAAAGCTGGCACTCCGGTGCCCAAGTGTAGAGTATCATCTCTAGTGTCTGTGTTTCCAATCTTGAGTTCATAGTCCATCTGGAAGATCCTTTTTGCAGTAACTTTGTAACTTTTACGCACCCATTGAAAACCTATGGGAGCCCGCGTGTGACTATTTGCTCTGCACACGCAACCCGTGGACCTCCTGGTCACTAACTAAAGTTAGCTCCTTGTAGGCCCAGCGATTCTAGAGGCCCTAGGCCTTTTCCCTTTTCTGTTCGTGGTACTTATACCACTATTTTAGTATATGGTTCGAGTGGCCACCAGGGCCTATCCATATAAAGTGCAACTTCTGTGTATTCTAACGTATTCTTGTTTAACGATTTGTGCTCCTGTGCTCATAAAGAGTCTAGGGGATACTTTGAGAAATAAATACATATATATTTTCAATATATATCTGTGTGGTGTCCTTTCATTGGTATAAAGGGGGGTTACATTTGGTAAAACAGCCTGCTTAACACGTTTCACGAGTTTAGCCTCAAAGACTGCTTAGCCTACGCGACCACTAGGGCAGCTGGTCCGAAAAGGTTGACTTACAACCACACCATAAGGGTTGCTTGGCATGGTACAAGGTGGTCACTTTAACTAGTGAACATCATATACCAGGCCAACTTCTCACACTGTAGTTTGGAAATAACGGAGCTGGGCGCGCCCAGATAGAGGGCATTTCCATAGTCTAACCTGGAGAGGATGAGGGCTTGAACTAGAAGCTTTCTGGAGTGGACAGGTAGGAAAGGGAGTACTTTCCGAACGGTACGGAGCATACCATAGCAGGTGGCGGCCGTTTTTCTTGCTTGAGTTCTAAAGGTGAGGTCATGGTCGAGCCATATGCCCAGGCTCTTTATTTCCTGTTTGGGTAATGGTACGGGTCCCATGCACGGTGGCCACGAATTGTTGGGGTTGAAGCTTGCTTGATTGCCCAGTAGCATGAGCTCGGTCTTGTCACCGTTAAGCTTGAGGTGGGAGGTGCTCATCCAGCTGGTGACTTCTTTAAGACAAGAGTAGAGGTTTGTGGGAGACTGTTGTTCCTGGTTCAGGGTCACAATAAGCTGGGTATCATCTGCGTAGGTGACCAGTTGGATTCCAAAAGGGGCAACTATCTGTGCTAACGGGGACTCGTAAGAGTTTTTTTGCGATCCGGAATATTTATTTGGGGGAGTTGGAGGACGATTTAATTTTTTCCTCATAGTGAGCGGCCTGTGTTGCTCTAAGTGCTGCTTTGTAGGACATGATGGATGCTTTATAGGCTATTTTTTTCTCACTAGAAAAGTCTTTCCTCCAGGCTCGTTCCAGTTTTTTACATTGTTGTTTCAGTTTGCGGAGGTCAGGGGTGAACCAGCGGGATTTATTGGGTCCGACTTTCTGTAGGCTGTTTTTATAAGGAAGGACTACATCTAGTGAGTTTTCGATCCATGCGCAGAGCTTTCTATTGGCAGTTGCGGGATCGGGGTCGTGGGTGGGTATGGTCCGCTCCAGTTCATGGGTCCAATCCTCAATGTTGAGCTTGGGCCAGTGGCGATCTGAGGTGCGGGATGAAAGTAGATGAGTGCGCATGGAGGGGGGATGCCATAAGAAAGGGTTTAGGAAGTGGTCTGACCAGGGGAGGGGGATGGGCTACCTTCCTTCTAATTCTGCTATGTTTGAGAAGATAGGGTCGAGAAGATGGCCCTTCATATGAATGGCGAGGTGGTTCTTAAGGTGCATCTGGTAGGCTGCAAGATCCTGAGTAAGGTCAGCCGACACTTTGTCTGAAGGCTTGTCAAAGTGGAGATTAAAATCCCCAAGAAGATTAAAGTTGGGTAATGTGCTTGCTAAGTTTGGAACAGATTCGCGTATTGAGGAGCAGAATTGTCCATGTGCTCCTGGTGGGCGATAAAGGAGGATGCCAGAAAAAGTGATTGAGGGGGTGAGTTGAATAGAAAAACGGGCGTTTTCGCAATCAGACAGGGGGCTATCTAGTATGCGGCAGACTAAATGGTCTTTGTAGGCAATAGCGATCCCACCACCCTTGACGTCTGCTCTGTCTAATCGTTGGATCAGGTAGCCCGGGGGGAGCGCTTGACCCACATCAGGTTCTGAGTTACGTGATAGCCAGGTCTCTGTAAGGAACAGAACGTCTATTCCTGTGTCATGTAACAGTATGGAGATTTCTATAGCATGCTTGGGCAGAGATCTGCAATTCAACAGAGCCATGTTGAATTGGTTCCATGTGGATGGCGGGGTGCTTGGCATAGGGGGGAGTTTGTATAAACAGTGTGGGCAGTTCTCTTTGAGTGTTTCCAGGGAGATGGGGTGGGTGCAGATTACGTTGGAGGATTCCCCAATGTGGAGCAGTTTTTCCCTGGAGTAAAGTAAGGGGGCTGGAGGGTGCGACCCAGAGATCCTGAGCCCTGGGCCTGGTCTGGCGCGGACGGGCGCAGACGGGCTTGCCTTTGGCACGCCCGCTGCGTGCGTCCGCTGCGTGCTCCGCTCTGCATTAGCTATTATGTGGTGGGGAGAGGAGGGAACTAGACCGCCAACCCTCAACCAGAAGTAGGCTCCCTCCACTCAATCGGGATTGGGACCCGTGGTGGACCGGGGAGCGAACCGGAAGGGCTGCGGAGGTGACAAGCGAAGGGCTGAGGTAATTTCCTTGCAATCTGCTATTTTAAAAAAAAATATTTTAAGTTTGCTGCTAAAACGATTTTCGTGCACACATAGCAAAGTGACAATCAGTGAAGTAAAAACAAGCGTGGAGAAGTGAGCGTCATCAGCTAGCGCCAGGCAGAGTTACACTAGTCCAAGTATCACAATGCAACTACCTTAACGCGTCCGCTGCGCGCTCCGCTCTGCATTAGCTTTTATGTGGTGGGGAGAGGAGGGAACTAGACCGCCAACCCTCAACCAGAAGTAGACTCCCTCTACTCAATCGGGATTGGGACCCGTGGTGGACCGGGGAGCGAACCGGAAGGGCTGCGGCTGTGACAAGCGAAGGGCTGAGGTAATTTCCTTGCAATCTGCTGGTTTTTTAAAAAATATTTTAAGTTTGCTGCTAAAACGATTTTCGTGCACACATAGTAAAGTGACAATCAGTGAAGTAAAAACAAGCGTGGAGAAGCGAGCGTCATCAGTTAGCGCCAGGCAGAGTTACACTAGTCCAAGTATCACAATGCAGCTACCTTAACGCGTCCGCCTTCTGGTTGCCGACACCTCAGTAAGCTGCAGACTTTGTGGGACACTCTGAATCCAGCTCCTGGTTGTCGTCGACGCCTCCTGGTCCTCGTGGTGGAAGAGTCAAAATACCCTTGATCACCTGAAATCACCCGACTTCCATGGGCATCCATCTTCCTGGCCCCGGGTCACTGGCAAGTGACTGTAAACACTGTCCCTTCTGCTTTCAGGTCATCTTCATCTTGAATCCAACCTTGGATTCCACCGGACACTTCTTCAGTCTTCGCAAGCAGCAAATCTTCTTTGGCTTCCATAGAAAACAGCGACGCGACCCGACATCAAAAGACACCTATGCACCCGGCTTCCCTGGTTGAGGTAACTCGTGCACTCCGGTGCCCTACTGTGTGTTGGCCCTCAAATTACTTACCTTGTAAGTGGCTTGCTTGTAGACTTCCTCGAAGTACCCTAAAACTTTAAAAATCCAACCGCGACTTGCTCCATTGTAATCAATAGGGAACCCGCGGCTGTGTTCTCACACTGCACGCGTCTCCCGTGGGTCTTTTACTTACCTGCCTTGGGTGGATTAGTGAAGCTCCAGTGATTCTACAGGCCCTAGGCCTTGTCCCCTTGCAAGTCGACTTTCCTAAACCTCTTTTTTAGTATATGGTCTGGTATGCCCCTAGGGCCCCGGCCATATTTGTGCTTAGCTTATTGTGAAATGTTGATATTTGAATGTGTTCCTGGCTTCTAATCTCATAAAGAGATTAGTAGAGTGTGTCTAGAAATAAATACATATATATTTGATATATATACCTGTGTGGTGTCCATTCATTTGGTAATTCAAGAGATTATAAGGTAAAACATGCTGCTTTACATTCCTCTGAGACTTAGCCTGAAGGCTGCTCTCCACAGCTACCACTAGGATAGCTTTCTTTAAAAGGTTGTCTTAAACCTATCTACCATAAGAGTCGAATTGGACTGGTGCAAGGTGGCCACTATAACTAGTGACCAGCATATGCCAGGCCAACTTCTCACAAATGTTTTTATATTTTAAGAAATAATATAGTTTTGTAAGTCTGCTGTACTTTTATACTTTTGGGCAGTATACACATGGTCTGTAAGGATCTGTATTTCTGTTTCTAGGGGAATATTTAGTGTTTTTCATCAATCAAAGTATCTCAGACCTTCCACACTATTTAGTAAGAACATTCCAACATAATTTCTTTCCTGTTTGAGACCACCACGTAAAGCCTAAAATTCCTGTACAGGAGAGGAAATAAAAAACCTCACACGCTTGGTGACAGCTCCCAAAGAGATAAGGTCATTGATTTTTTGTTTTCCTGATTTGGGAGTTTTTGAAAACCAAAAGTTTTTATGCTGTGAGGGACACACTGAATATGGCGTCCACATAGTAAAGTTTCAGTGCCTTCAGAGGAGCCGCTGTGCTGGTGGTACCTTCGAAGTAAGACAGACTACGGGGCATATTAACAAGGCGGCGCTATAAAATTATCGCCGCTTTTGCGGCCGTTTTCGGACGAAAAGCTGCGATAATTTTATCGCTTTATCAGCAAGGTCATGCTATCGCGTGAATCCTTGCCTTAGCGCCCTTTCCCGTAACGCCCACCTTTGCATTTCTAATGAGATGCAAAGTGGGCGTTCCTTCCCAAAATAACTGGAGAAATGTCGCTAACCGACATTTCTCCAATTATCAATGGGCACGCTAACAAGCATAGCGATAAGAAAAGTAGCTCTAACCGCGGTTATCGCTACTTTCCTTACGCCTGCTTTTAGTTTGACTTAGCCATGATATCCGATGGAAGGTGGATATCATGGTTAAGTCTGCCCTGCCCTATCAACAAGCTATCGCCAAACCTTGTGCGATTATCGCTGGATTTCCAGCGATAATCGCACATTTGGCAGCTTGTGCCAGGAATTTTATCGCTTTTGAGATAAGCTTTGCTGATAGCACGCTATCTCAGCGAAAAAATTCTGCGATAGCCGGCGATAATTATCCTAGCGCTAAGTGCGCTTAGCGATAATTATTGCCGGTTGTTGCTGATATGCCCCCTAATATTCTAGGCTGTAGTTAGCCATGGCAGTGGTGAAACGAGCCCGTCAAATTTTAAGTAAGTCTTTAAGTTGGTAACAGAACAGAAAATACCTTATCCAACATCAAAAACAGTTTTCGGCAAACTTTCAATTTAAGGCCTTCAACGCTACATGTTCGGATTAGATTAGAATTAGTTCTCAGCCATTTAGCTTTTTAAATCTCATCAATATAATGAATTATTCATGCGACTGTCACAATGCACCTGTGTCTAGATTAAAGGGCCTTATTAAAAAAGACTTAAAACTACATCCAAGAACTAGAGTTGTGTCCACTGAGACCCAGCTAAAGCTCTTAGAAAAAGACCACCTGCCATCAATATCGACTCTAGAATCGCTTCCTACGATGGCTGGGAAGCTCTTGACTTAAGGAAATGCGAAATCAGTGTCTTATGGGAGCGATATGGATGCTGAACTTAATATAAGAATTTTCATTGCATGTATAACACATTTTTAAACAGAATGCAATCCTAATTTAGATTTTAATTTAGGGCCTCATTACAATGGCTGAAGGGCCGCCACCGACAGGCTGCTGGTGGCGGTCTTTCAGCCATTTTACCAGGGATCTCCATCCACCATATAACAATGGCATTTTGACGGGTGGCGGTCGGAAACATTGACCGCCATGATCCCAACAGGTGGTCTGTATCCGACCGCCTGTCAGACCTCCCTGTAATCCCAGAATTGCGGTGGTGCCTGTAGGGCACCGCCTAAGGGATTACAATTACCGCAGAGCGCAGCACCCACCAAAATGCAAAACATGGGCAATGCATCCTAATTTGCCCTGAGGGACCGCGTAGGTGGGCGGTCAGAAATACGATTGGATGGCAGACGTACGAAAGTCCGTCCGCAATCCTAATGACCCCCTTAGATCCTTGGACAAAAAAGGCTTTCGGGTTATTATACATCCTGCTTCTACTGCTTGATGGTACTTGGTGAAACCCTGTAGATAAGAACAGACAGTGCTGATTTTGTAATTTATCCTTTGAAACTACAGATCATACTCTTTGTTTATGTTCACTACAACAGGATTTGAGGATCAAGAACCAAAAACCACTTTTTGGAGAAGCAGGCTTCAGAACACTTAAAGATGCAACAATGTTCTGTTTTTCTGGGGCCACAAACAAAACAACTGGGTGTACAACAAAACTGTTTTCACTCTTGGGGTTGCGTATAAAGGACCAGTTGAAAAAAGATGGGTAAAGTGATTTTTTTTTTTTTTTTTAAAAACCTTTATTGACATTTCAACAAAAGACAAGTATGGGCCTACAACCCCCGGGGCCGGCCGCTAAGCAGTCAGAGTAACAGAAGCAAATTTTAATCACAGGCAGCACCTCGGGGAGCAGATTCTCCATGTTAGCATACTCTTGGCCACTGAACAGCCCAAATAGGGACCAGGATACAAAAGGTTTTCATTTTATAATAAGGGATAGAAGGATCAGGTGCCAAACAATTTCCCAGCAGCAAAAAATGGCAGGCAGAATAGTAAACGCCAACAATAAACAGCAATCTATCCAGGCAATGGCGCTAAAACAGAAGGTTCAGGATGTGGAGGAATATCACGGCCATTTGCGCCTGCAGTCCCCTGCCCTAAGACCCAGAAATCACCACGGAAATTGAGGCACACATAAAAAGCAGTGATTGGCAGCAAAGGAGACCTACCGTGCTGACCCCAGAAAAGAAGACAAAGAAGAATAAGAGAAGAAAAAGGAGGCCATAGAAACAAAGTAAAAAACTAAAGAATCCCCTCCCCCAACCCCCCACCCTGCACCTCTGCAGATGAGTACGGCCCCCCCCCCCAGCAGTGTGCCTGTCGCCCCGGAACCAGACCCGAAATATAGAAGAAACAGAGAAAATGGAGTAAGAAAGGAAACCCCACCAGACGGGGGAGTAAAGAGAGTATTAATAAACTGGAGGAGGGCCTTCAAAACATGCCCCCGGCTTCTCCCTCCCGCACAATATGTTCCTCCCCAAAGCAAACAGTAAACAAACACAAAATCGACCATGTCAAGGAAAAATGGGGAGCATTATGCACCTATTACACTATTAGTTATGTCGTGAGAGCACGCAACCCCTGTGCCCGCCCGCCTGTTAGATGACAACCTCTGAAGGATCAGCGTTATCCTTGGCCACTCTTTGCGAATCCACCCATGCATACCCATCGACCCAGTGCCATGTCCAATGTTACAAGGAAGAGGAGCGTCCAAAAAAGACCAGGAAGTGACACACACATGTAGGGTGGACGTCTCTGAACACCAACACAGTCAACATTATGGAGGACCATCTTTCCCAGTACTGCCCCAGGATCTGTACTGCACACAAGGTCCAGGAAGGCGGAATCAGCCAGAGCAGGCGACTGTTGCTGGAATATTGCCTGGGTTGCCGGAGGCTGCGCGTGGGACAAAGCCACCACCCCCCGCTCAAATCCAAAACCTCCGGAACAGACCGGACCCACAGCCAGCCGATCACACGTTGGCACATTGTCCAAAGTTTCCAGCTTTCCCCTATTCACAGGGGCGGCCACGACACTGTCCTCCTGTGTGAAGTGTGACAAGTCCCTGTGTGCCTGGGGACAGGCAGATCGCAACTGTTCCGACGCTGAAGCAACACTATCAAGCTTTCTCCCCAATACCGAGGCGCCGTGAACCAGGGTGGAATGAAGGGCACCGAGAGCTTCGAGAAGGTCACCGTACCCCAGCCCAGCTCCCGGCGCCCGCTCCGCTACGCTCCTCTTAGGCACACACTCCCAATCTTGCTGAGACCCAGTGTACAGGATGATAGACTCCATCCTAGCAAGATGGCCGCCGGGTAGGTTCATCCCAGATTGGGACCGGGACTCAGGCACAGGCGCATCAAGTTCCATGTCACTGGAAACAGGGTTCCGGGGGCAGACAAAAATATATATCCAGTGTGTGGCCACAGGTAACAGTCATCCCCATCACGGACCAGCGCCCGCGAAAATCCGGGAGCAGCCCGCGGAGATCGGGACGCGTTACGGGCAGCGTCCGGGCAGCTCACCGGCGAAGGCTCAGGCAATTACCGGAGAATCCTGGAATTGCCACCCCGGGCATGCACTCGTTCCGCTACGCTCAGTGGTAGGAACGACCACAGCGAAATTCAGGCCAATATTCGCACCACTCCGGTACTCCGACTCCACCCAGTCACCAATGGCCGCTGTTGTTGAACTGCCGCCCGGCCTTGTCGTCCACCCGAGGTCCCGGTTCCAGGGTTGCACAGGCCGCAAACTTCAAATGGACATTTCTCCGGCGGTACCGCCGCCAGAAACTTCAGAATCACACGATCGGTTGCCGCTCTCAGCCACCAACACGGGCATATAGCACAGGCTAAGGATCTCATGCAGGATATCTGTGCGGGATGTGGAGGTTCACGGAGCCGGGAGCCTACGCTGCCGTCCCGATCGCCATCTTGGCTCCTCCCCCGGTAAAGTGATTTTTAAAGTTTTTAATTATAATAAATGTATTTGTTAGTTGGTCGCCTACATTTCTGCCTTTTAATATATGTGGCTTATTTGTGTCCATATTTATTACTTAATGTATTTTATTGTATTGATTTCTAATCTAAATCTATAAATATAAATATTTACTACCACTAAAAAAATGAAAAAACATAATATAGCCTTTCACCCATTTGCATCACGTGGCCTTCTATACCTGTGTCTGGTCTGCAATAAAACAGTTGTACTTCATATACGAGACAGAACCACCAGGGATTAGAGCAGGGGTCTCCAACTTTTCTGCAACAAGAGCTACTTATGTTCAATGAAAAAATCCAGAACAGCTAATATTAGTGCTGTCGGAGTGGCCACCCCAAACAAGACTGTCAGCAGTGATCACACCAGTGCATTAGCAGGGTTACTCGTAAATTCCCCTCTACATAGGTAATACATAGTTGCACCCCCTGGCACTAAGGTAAGAATGGGAATAAGAAATCTCTGTCAACTCAAATATTAGCTTTAAAAACATTTTGAAAATTCCAAAAGTTTTCTTATGAGTTCTGAAAATACACACATTTTCATCTTGAATGTATGCTTTTTAATTTTGTCATACAAATAATAATTCAACCAAGCAAAAGTTTCTATGGCAGGAGGCGGGGCAGCACCCAGGAGAGCTACTCACAAGGTGCTGTTGAGCTACTGTTAACTCACGAGCTACTCGTTGGAGATGCTTGGATTAGAGACTCTCTGTAACCGTAGTAGAAACCATTGCTCTAAGTTTTAGAAGACCTTAAAAAAGATTCTGTATTGTCAGGTGTATTTAGGCAGGTAAGGGCAACCACGTGCATTGCCTGGCGAGTACGTTTCATTTATTTAGTTTTATTTTTGCAGTGTGGCCTTGGCCCTAAGGAATCAGAGCGCTTTACATGAGCACCAGATTACATTTAACAAGGTCATATTTAGTTTTTCCACAGGGATATTGGTTGACTTGCCTAAAATCACAGGATGTTGAGATGACGCTGGGACTCGATCCTGCTTCCCAAGTTCCAAAGTCAGCTGTTCAGGCAAAATAAGCTGCCCATCGCCCCTTCCTCCCCCCCCCCCCCCCCCCCCCCCCCATATATGCAATTGAAAGCAAGGGAAATGAGAAAACAGTTGTCATGCAGTACAGTGTTGCAAGCATTTCCTGGACTTAAGAAAAACAACGTTTTAAAGACCATTCTAGACTATCACTACCGCCACAGTCCGTTCTAGTTAGTGTTGCCATGGTGGAAACACATCGTTCATCATTACCATCCAGCATGTAATATCTGCGACCAGCCAAGAAGATTGGCTGTATCTAGAAATGGATAAAAGACGCCTCCTTAAAACATTTCTCTTTTAGCCAGTGGTTGAAGTAGGATGACCCACTGCGCATGCTGCATCCTGTAGTGGGCAGGAATAAAATGTGAATGACACAGCAACAGACCAGTAGATAAAGAAGGCTGACTCAAAACCACTATAAGTGACTATAATATATACATATATAATTTATGTAAAATAAGAAAGTCTTGGCTAATGCCAGACCTAGCCAAATACTTCACCAGTGCCCTGATGCTACACTACCTCAGTGGCGTAGCAAGGTCAGGTGGTGCCTGGTGCGGAATTTTTTTTTGTCACCCCCGGCTTGACAAAATGGCAAAAAATATGTGTTTAAAACACATATTTTTGCATTTTTGTCACCCTCCTCAGTGATGTACCCCGGGGCAGCCAGCAACCCCTTCCTACGCCACTGCACTACCTTACCTACCTTCGTTGAACTATAAACTTGGTAACCAGCGTGTGTAGGTGGCCATTATGTAGATAATAAATATCTTGGGTAAGACATTTATTTCAAGAGCTTACCTTTTTTTTGTAAAATAAATTTTTTTTCTTCATAATTCATTACTTCTTGTATTCACAGAACAGACCACTGCGCTTCACTCCACTTGAGAGACGACTGAGGAAAGCCTTGCATCTTTGTTACTGCCACCACCATCTTGGATGAGAAGAGCCTATCGCGGACCTTGGTGTGGGGGAGTTTGCAAAGGAAGGGGCAGGACCATTGTGTGTGCAGGCAGTGTTGCCAGACTGGGCTATTTCCCGCACTTTTTCCAACATTTTTCCCATTTGCATGGGGAAAAAGCCCATGTGGCGGGTGACTTATTTATGGAGTGGACTTGGCCTTGTGTGTGTAATTTTTTTAAGGAGAGGCAGCGCCCCCTTTAATGCCTCTGATTGCATCCAAGGTGCACGCTTGATTCTATGACAGGACCGGGGGCTTCTCAATCTCTAGTAGAAAATAGAAAGGCACAATCTTTCTGCCTCTTTCTTTGCTGCTCCGAAGTCAAGATAAGTGCCTCTCTATTTTGTGCATGTTATTTTATGCCTGTTTGATGATTAATATTCCAAGTTTATTGTGTATGGTATAACGCACTTCTAGCGCCAGTTTATCTTTGCTCTTACCTACTTGCTTCCACAGGTTCTGCTTCGGCCCTCGCTTTCTCCTTTGATCTCCGGTGCATGTTGCGCCGGACCCCATTTTTAGGTCTCGCCTGACCCAGCGCATGCTCTGATCTGGCGAGACTTTTAGTGAGGGCTCAAAAAATGCTACCATGGCCAGCCTAGAGTTACAGTGCATGTGCACGGGCGCGCGCTTAGGAGCAGAGGCAGCACCCGCGATCACTTTCACTTTCACCCGCGATCACTTTTGATGCACCCCTTTAATGTTCTCGTTCAAAGAACATCAAACATCAAAGAACATGTAGTTGTGTTAATGCTTTGCTGCACCCGTTTGACTTACAATGTGCTTTCTCTTTCCACAAACTCGATGTTTGTGTGCCTTTATTTTGATATGCTTTTAGTATTACTTTTTTGTGACTTAAAGAACATTAAGGAAATGTTACTGTGAAACTGGACAGCGTTCACAGTGTTTATTTCTGATCGCAGCGGCTGCTTCATGTCCGTTGCACCATTGAGGGAGTCCTTTCGTTGACGCTTTCATGAGGACATGATGAGGAAGCTGGAAACTTTTGGCACATTCTCTTTAAAAGCACAGCATGTTGGCGACTGGTTAATCGATTAGACCTATGTAGCGCTTTAGATCTCAAAGCGCTATGGTGGGTGCAGCAGTTACAACTCATGAAATATGGGGTGCAACTCACAAGGATGGGGCAGGTTTGAGTGCACATTGGCTGCAATCGAACTCTTAAGATGATGGGCTGTGTGTATCCATTATCAGCACTCAGTCTTCGCTAAGTGATCTTGTTTTGTTGTTGTGTCAATGCTTTGCTGCGCCCGTTTGACTTATAACGTGCTTTCTCTTTCCACAAACTCGATGTTTGTTCCTTTATTTTGAGATGCTTTTAGTATTACTGTCACACACACAACCACACACACAACCACAACCACACCTACAACCACAACCACACGCACAACCACACACACAACCACACAACCACACACACACCCAACCACAACTACACACACACAACCACAACCACACACACAACCACACATACAACCACACACACACACACAACCACACACACACAACCACACACATACACACAACCACACACCCATCCACAGCCACACCCACAACCACACACAACAACCACACAACCACACACACAACCCCACACACAACTACACACACACAACCACACACACAACCACACACACAACCGCACGCACAACCACACAGCCACACCCACAATCACACACACAACCACACACAACCACACAACCACACACACAACCCCACACACACACACACACACACACACAGCCACACACACAACCACACACACAACCACACCCACAAACACACACAACCACACACACACACAACCACACACAACCACAACCACACACACAATCACAACCACACACACCCACAACCACACACACCCACAACCACACACACAACTGAACCCAACCATACAACCACACACACAACCACAACCATACACACAACCACACACACACAACCACACACACACACAACCACACACACAACCACACACACAACCACACACAACACCCACAAACACACACAACCACACCCAACCACACACACCCAACTACAACCACACACACAACCACACACAAGCACACCCAACCACACACACAACCACACCCAACCACACACACACAACCACACACACAACCACACACACAACCACACACACACAACCACACCCACACAACCACACACACAATCACACACACACCCAACCACACACACACCCAACCACACACCCAACCACACACCCAACAACACATACACAACCACACCCACAACCACACCCACACAACCACATCCACAACCACACACACACCCAACCACACACACAACCACACACACAACCACACACACAACCACACCCACACAACCACACCCACACACACAACCACACACAACCACACAACCACACCCACACAACCACACACACAACCACACACACACAACCACACACACACAACCACACACACACAACCACACACACAACCACACACACAACCACACACACAACCACACACACACAACCACACACACACAAACACACACACACACACAAACACACACACAACCACACACACAACCACACACACAATACCCCACACACAACCACACACACACAACCACAACCACAACCACACACACAACCATACACACAACCACACACCCAACCACACCCAACCACACCCAACCACACATCCACACGCACAACCACACCTGCACCCACAACTGCACCCACACACAACCACACACACAACCACACACACAACCACACACACAACCACACACACACAACCACACACACAACCACAACCACACAGACACACAACCACACACACACAACCACACACACACAACCACACACACAACCACACACACACACACACAAACCACACACACACACAACCACACACAACCACACCAAGCATTGGCATAGTCAATAAGTCTCGCCTTTTGGACCTTATAAGTGTTTAGCCACGCAACTGTTGATGTGGTTGCACCAAGGATATTGTGCTGCATAACTAAATACTTAGAATGTCCCAAAAGCGAGACCTATTGGCTATGCCAATGCTTGTTATTAGGTGTCCCTTTGTTCTTTTTTCCTGGTGTTATTGCCCCATTCTGTTCCCTGCGCTTCGTGCAGTTTCAGTGCAGCGAGCACCTCCTGAGAGCGAGGTTGTGTGTGTAGCCCAATTGTGCTACATGTGAGTGCCGCTGGGAAAGCTGCCAGAGCTTTTTGTTTTCGCCCCGCAGCTTCCCTGTGACCACGCTAGTGCCGCCTTCCCCTGGGCTGTAAGAATTGTGGTTTTGCTTTTGTCATGAGGGGCAATTTATAGAAATACCCTTTATTATTAAAATTGTATCCAGGCCATTTCAGAGGCTTTTTCTTGTTTATAAGTCCTGGGTAATTTATTTTTTCTTTGTGAAGTGCATGTTCTGCGCATTCTAATACCAGCTCCTTGCTCTCATTGACGTCCTTATACCTGTGCTGGGCGGGACTTTAATAATTACATTATAGGGTCTTTCCTGTCCCTCTCCCTGCCGTATTATTATTTTAGTGAGGACCCTTGCTTCCCTCTGGGGATTTTGAGTGTGAGGTGTGTTGCCTCCCCTGACCATGTCTGACTACGAGACATTTGATCAGCGCCTTGAAGACTATGTCCCAAGGAAGATGAGCACTATTGTTTTGACGAGGGTATGGAGGAAATCATTGACAAATCTGTCCAAATGTCCGTAGATAAAGCCCTAACTTCAGCCCTTCAACCCATTTCCAAGTGTTTAGAAGAGCTTGCAGGCCGCTCTTCCACCCCTCCCCGCCTGGAGGTGCTCCTCCTTTCCCTCCTTCTGACCCCTTCACCCATTCATGGCAACATATGGATATCATTTCTAAAGTGACTCAGGGAGCCTTGACTGACCATGCATATAGTACTGGGACGCACCCAATTCTTCCGCCTCCTCCTGCACCTACCCCAGGTACCGATACAGATACAAATTCTTCTTCCTGATGGATGTCTCAAGCCTGCAAATGCTCCAAGAAACATAAACGTTCCATCTCCCCTTCTCTTATCACTCCCTTCACTTTGACCCTTCCGACGTTGTGCATCCTAGATCCTCAGATTGGACCCCTGCTCCAGCCCTGGCTGAGTATATGCAGTTAAACCTGCGCAAAGGCTTCGACAAAGAAGTCCAATCTTGTTTCAAATCTGATTGCTCTAGGCCTCACCTCCCTCACAAAACTGCTATGACTCTTGATATAGACACTTGCTTGATCACTTTTCTAAAGAAATGCAATAAAGAACTGAAGAAGGGAATAGATAGAGCTCTCCGAGCCTGTCTGGATAAGCTCCTCGATGTTTCTAGCCCCTGGCTAAAATCCTTGCACTGGCCCTCCAGGCGCAGGAGACAGGCGCCTCTGTTCACCCTGAAGTGCTGGCTGGTAGGACACAAAGGGCAATACGCCTCTGGGGCAAAGCTAACTGCGCGATAGCTTCCAAGCGCCGCAAATCTGTCCTACTGCTAATTGATCCACAATTGGTGGAATTGGCAACTGCTGAACTGGGCCCCCTGGCTGAGGGGCATTTATTTGGTGATCAGTTTGTTTAAGACATTGCCAAATGTGTTAATTCATTTTCTTAGCTTGATAAATATCAAACGTCGCTGAAACAAGTCTTTAACCCCCATTTGGGCGGGGCTAGTTGTGGCAGAGGACGCTCGGCCGGCTGCTTCAATCAGCAAGGTCCTCCACGAGTATTCAATCCCAAACACAGGGATTACACCCAGAATCCAGCCTAAGCGGTCTTCTACCCTACTAGATCCAGAGGATTCCGGGTCGCGTTCACAGACGGGTCAAAAGGGGTTATCGTAACTCTTTCAATCAGTCTGCAGGTAAGGGAACAGACTCATCCTTCTTTTCTTCCTCTGGTGGGGCAGGAGACCAAGACATTTTTCACACAATTGGACAAGACTCACTTCAGATTGCTGGGTACTCTCTACTGTTTGAGGTTATTGCATAGAACTGGCTCATATTCCCATTTAATCCTCCCTTCCTGCCCCTCTCCTTTTTTCCCAACCAGACATGTCTTTCATAGACTCTGAAATTCTAGAGCTTCTGCCAAAACAGACTATTGCCTCTACATCCCCTCATGCACAGGGCTTCTGCAGCAACGTGTTTTTAGTGCAGAAGAAAGGTGGAGTTCAAAGACTAGTTCTGAACCTCAGACACTTCACCCCTTTTGTAATTTACTGACATTTCAAGATGGAGGGTATCCATCTGCTGAGTGACCTACTGCAAGAACGAGATTGGATGGTTCGTCTCGATCTCAAGGATGTCTGCCTGTCAGTTCCTATTTGCACCTCTCACAGATAGTACCTTCAGTTCCACTGGAAAGGTCAGTGGTACAAGTATCGCTCTCTCCCGTAAGGGCTGTCGTCAGCTCCCTGGGTGTTCATCAAACTTTTGAAACCTGTGGTTGTCACCCTACGGGAGATGGGGGTTTGCGTAATTGTTTATCTACACGACATGCTCATTTTAGCTCAGGACCAACATCAACTTCTGACACATTTGTCTTGGACAATGTCTCTTCTACAAGATCTGGGGTTTGTGATAAATACCAAAAAATCCATGATGACTGTCTTTCAACAATTCGAATTCTTGAGGTTTCAGGTGGATTCTGTCAGGGCTCAATTGCTGCTCCCTCCCCTGAAAGTGAAGTTCGCCAAACGAGAATTAAGATCTACTCTGACCAAACAGATGGTGTCTTTGAGATCCCTGGCTCAGATTGTGGGGTTGTTACCGTAATCGATTCAAGCAGTATTCCTGGGTCCGTTGCACTACAGGGCTCTTCAACCCCTGAAGATCCACTACCTGCAACAGGGTTTCATTTACGATCACCTGATTCCACTGGACCCCGATGCCCAAGAAGAGCTTCAGTGCTGGCTCCTTCATATGGAGGTGTGGAATCGCAAGGCCATTTTCTGAGTCTCTCCTGATGTAGTTGTCGAATCAGACGCCAGTCGCTGGGGAGTGTGATGCTGAGATTTTTCTACCAGAATTACGACTCCATATCAACTACCTAATACTTCTGGCAGGTGGTGCTTTATATCAAGTGCGTGGGGGGGAAGAGATTGCGCCTTCTGGCAAACACTCCCTAAGATTTCTGGCTCTTCTGCCTGTACCAGAAGATAACTGTTCTAACGGAATTCCTTCTGGGCAAGGACAATCTCGTGGTGGTTTGGAGTTCCAGGTTCCTAGTGGACTACAACAATCGGAAACTCCATCCCTGTATTTTTCAGGAGATTATGTTTTTTCTGGGGCCATGTCAGGTGGACCTTTTTTCTTCCCGTTTGAATGCTCAACAGACACAGCTTTACATATGGAGAGCGGATCTGATGGCCATGGGCATGGATGCCTTTTTGCAGTCATGGAAGGGTCTGGTGAATTATGCGTTCCTGCACTTTGCCATAATTCCAAAGGTTGAGGCTTAGGTCAGATGTCAATTGGTAACCCTTATTCTGATCACAACAACAATATGTTCCAGTACTCCAAATCTCATGAGACAATCCGGGTACACTGTGTGAGCGGCTTTCATCCTTCTCGAATTGTGATGGGCTAACACCCAATGCTGTACTTTGGCAGATGACTTAGAAATAAACTGGAGACCAGTCACGGAAACTATAGGATTTCCCCTTGAGGATGTTCTGATTAGACAAGGCCATATTGGTATCTATCCAAGGAGGCAGGACCATACATGATAGATAAATCTATGAAAAAAGGTTTACGTACCACTGATAACATTCACAAAAGGCCACCATATTACCTTTTGCCCTGAAGAAGTTCGATGGGATGAAACGCGTTGGCTACGGTCACATTTTATTATGAAGAAGAGTTTTTTTGAATAAAGAGAATTGGAATAAGACCTGCTGAATGAATCGAATTTTTGTATACAGTACATTGGATAATTTGTTTAACTACAATTTGGAGTGCTGGATCATATTGATGTTGTGCTATTTGTGGGATATCGTATCCTAGGAGGTTTAAGGGTATTGAGCCTCAGATCCTTAGCACCACAGAAGTAAAAACTATACATGACCTAACATAGTGATAGGTGCAGTAAAAATTGCCTCATACCCTTTGCACCGTATGTCCCTTATTCTGATTACCCCTCTGTGGAAAACACAGTCTTGGTTTCCGATGCTTCTGGAACTGTCTGTAGCCCTTCCCATTCACCTGACTGTCTTCCTGCAGCTACTCCTGGACCCAGTGGGGTCATCCCATCCTCTGATTCTCCAAAACCAATTGACTATCATGGCCTGGAAGATATCGGGAGACATGGACATATTGCAGGCCTTTCGTCAACAGCTACAGAATTTATATATCAAGCTTGGGCTGCTTTCACCTGCAAACAAAATTCTTCTGCATGGAAACGGTGGGTGGGTTGGTGCCTTCAATGGGAGGTGGTGTAGCATTCACCCGTATTCTCACCCCCAAACAGGCTCGTTACCAGAAAATACTAGGGTCCGTTTCCGCGGTTCCTAGACGTAAGGGCCTTCTAAACTACAACTCCCTACAGGCACTGGGGCGCATCCAGAGACCTGCACTACATAAGCACTTCCGCTGGAGGCGGAAGGTGCTTGTCAATCAAAGTTCCCGAGGATTTGCAAAGCGGAAGGTGCTCCCCGCCGGATTCCAGCGAGAAGCATTTCAGCTTCCTTTCCTGTGTCGGGCCGAGTCCCGCGTTCCCGGAGGAACAAGCTATTCCACATTCGAGTAAGAAGCGCCACGAAAACGGAAGGTCAGAAGCCCATGTATTCCTGGTGAGACGAGCGTGTGTGCTTTTTTCAGCGTCAACAAAACTTTATTGAGACTCCTAGAGGCAGACGCAGTCCCGGTTTGCCTTTTCCATTTTCCCAGTATAACTGTAACGAGACTGCTCGAGACAGTTCCAGTCTCAGTGTGCCTTTTCCTTTTGTCCCGTGTACTCTTTGCTAGACTGCTCGAGGCAGACACCGTCCCTGAGAGCCTTTCTGCCTTTATGCCGAGTACTTGACATTTCCGTTCTATTTCCACAAACGCCCCTAGGAGGGGATACTCCTTTGCTTAGGAGCATCGTGACTTCAGTAGTTACGGGGTCACGGGTGCTCCCCTGGTGGTTCCGTTATCTAGCTTCAGGCAACGCTGGTGTGAGGAGGATATCACATCACTAGACGCCAAGCTCAGTGCTACGCACGCCAGAACCCCAGGGCTCTGTTTATGAAACATAACCCCTCAGTCCTGTGGAGGAAACAGGAACAGTGGGTTAAACCCTGGTAGGGGTATTTTGAACTTGGGACAGTCTAGGGAGCGCTAAGGTAACCAGAGTGCTAGCGCAGGGAATTGATGTAAAGTCCCAGGACACTACAGCACAGGTGGGTAGAACTAAGGTAGTGAGATATCTCTAAGTTAGGAGAAAAGTCCCTTTCTCATCATCTGTTTTTCTCTCTCATCCTTGTTCTGCAGGCAGCAATAAAAGATAACGTCCCAAACACAAACCCTGAAGAGCTCCTACCTATGTCCTCATCTTTTCTATGTTATCCACTTCCCTTTTTCCCCCAGGCCTGATCTCACTCTGATAGGTTGTCTTCCTCTGCTGGGGATTAGGCTCTAGGGAATCAGGGACTTACTCATTGACCATCGTCTCTGCTGGACTCTCCGATACAGGTTAGTGGCGTTGTAGTTGACATGGTGCTACTGACAAACTGGCATATCTGACAGGTGGACCCCTTGGGATCCAAGTTAAAATATATTCTGAATTTCCTTTCTGAGTGTGCTGAATCTGGCTTATTTTACAGGTCAGTAAATAATTTCAGGTCTGCATTGGCCGCTGGACACAATCTAATTGATGGCAAACCTTTTGTGGCCATCTTATGGTATGTAAATTATTAAAAGATTTTGGGGTGGCTTGCCCTCCAAAACCAAGATACACTCAGTTATGGGATGTAACAAATGTTTTGTCTTTATTAGAGTCATGGCCTGATAATGCTGATTTGACATTGAAAGAACTTTCTGCCTAGTTAACTATGCTTTTATGCTTGCTTTCCTGCCGACGAGTATCGGATGTGTGAGCCCTCGACCTTGCAGGTAGGTTATTTTCTCCTGAAGGTGTTTCGTTTCTTATTTAAAAATGGACAAAGACTATGTCCTGGTTCATTGATTATCCTGCCTTTCTCCACAATGTAAAGTTATGTGTTGTAAAATGTTTGAAAGTGTACGAAGAACGCACTTTGGCTCATAGGGCTGATCCTCTGGGTCCTTTGTTGCTGGCTATCCAGAAACCTTTTCGTCCAGTGTCAGCAGCGACCTTGGCTTGTTGGGTTTGTTGGGTCATGTCGGGAGCCAGGATTGATATTTCCATGTATGGTGCTCATTCAGCTAAAGGAGCCATGGTGTCTAAGGCTTTTGCTCTTGGGTTTAGATTAGAAGTTATTCGTTGTGCTGCTGATTGGTCATCAGATTCTATGTTTAAGATATTATATTATAAACCTTTTGTGCATGTTTCTTCTGTTGTTGTTGGTGAGCTTTGAACCAGCATAATCGGAGCCTCTGGTCCTGCCATAGAATAGAACATTTTCTAGCATTTGCGACAAGAATATTAGATTCCATTAAGGACACGGAGGGGAGGATTATCCCACCGGAAGGGACAAGTAAGATTTATGATGTCATTGTTATCAAATGTAGCTGCGATGTATACACTGTTATTTTGATCCACCCTTGTGATTTAACTTACGTCAAGATGGGAATCATGTTATTCTTTCTTTTCAGGTTTCGATTCAAAACAAAATTAATGCCCAAGGGCATACTTGTTTCCAGTGGTCTTGGGTTCTCGACTATGCTTGCTGTGTTTGGACTTTCATTGTTTACGATATGGCCTTCTGGTCTGTGATAACTCTCCGTGGAGAATCTTTGGAACTGGTTGCTTAATCTATTTATGGACATTGTCCTTATTTTTGGACTGCGTGTTCGCAAAGAAAGATGCAGAAAGATTGCGCCTCTCTATTTTGTACTAGATACCAAGAGACTATTGGTGGGTTTATTGGAGGCGTGGTTCAAAGCCTCATGGGATATGTTTTGTGTTAATGTGTTTACTGTTTTTTCATTGGCTGCTATTTTAAGAGTAGTAAAGATTGAGAAGCATAATCCTCGCCCTTGTGTCCTTAATAGAATCTAAAATCCTTGTTGCAAATGCTAGAAAGTTTCCAATCAGCTGGCTGGTTTCTTTTTCTCAAGCAAGCTCAGGCCCTCCTTACCCTGCCCCTCCCTCCCTCACCTATGAGGCTGTAGGCTCACACACAAAAATGATACAAGTCGTTACATTAAGGTGCGATTAAACTTACCTTAGGCTAACTACTTGTGTCATTATTGACAGCGCGGCAGGTGGAGAGTGGCTCCCGTGGTAGAGTGTGTCACTCAGCAGAGTTCCCTAGATTACCTAGCTGAATGGCGCCTTTTGTTTGAAATGCTGAAATTAGATCTTTCCATTTTTGGAACTTTATTTTGAACAAGACCTCCTTAAACTTCCTCTCTGCCTCCTTCAGCTTTCATCACCTCGAAGCTCCTCGGACTCAGGGCGAGGTGGAAAGTGTGTCGATATGGGAGACCATGATGGTTCCTTACAGTCATTTTTTGTTCATAGTGTTGATTGAACAGAGCCCGATTGACCTCCAGCAAGACACCAACTGGCAGGATCAGCTCAGCAAACAAGCATTGGCAAAACAATTAGGTGTGGATTTAATGGGTAACCCATGCAGCGGTAACACATTAAAGTGTCACACGCACGTGGGGGCCATCAGGAGCAGACTGAGCGGGCCACAGCTGTGAAGTTGTCCATCGTGTCATTCAATGCAAGCTTACTCCACTAAAACCAGAATGTTGCGATGCTCACCGGACATTTTTCCCACAGTAAATGGGAGCAGGTTCAATCAGCCGATATTTATCTAGGGAAAATTGTGGGAGTGCATTGTTAGCTGAAAAACCTGGAATTCCAGTATGTGTAATAGAAGGAGTTACAGCATTTATTTGATTTAACTGGCCTCTGGTACTGAGAGACTAGGTATATTGCAAGCGGGAGGTCTGCTTGACATACACATTTTCAAAGCCCAGACACAAAAAGTGTTTTCACGTTAAAAAACACATTGCTGTGATCCACCTTTCCTTTAACAAGCCTCAGCCAGGGATTGCTTCACTGTACAGAGCATTTATCAAGGCTCAGGAAGTCCCTAGTGACTAGAGCCTGCCTCACTCCTCATCATTTGTAGGTTCATCAATAAGCTGCCTCCGTTTTGCTTTCACAAGTATTTTAACTTACATTGAGCTGGTCTAGCCAGCAGGGACTCCCACACTTTGCACACTATTTATTCTAGGTTAGTAATAACTATATAAATGTATACAAATTAAGCAAATCAGAGAGGGACACAGTTCACAGGCTATCTACAAAATATAAAACACAAAAAAAAACTCCTTTAAATTAAGAATGTTATGTTATGTGAATTTGTAGGGCACGGCTAATCACCTGTGAGGGTATCCAGGTGCTGAGTAGGGCCGGTCTGGGAGGGAGGGAGGGAGGCAGGAGTAGATCATGCCTGTTTCGTCTGGAAGAGCCATGTCTCGAGGTTCCTCTGGTAGCCCATGAGGGAGGGAGAGGTTGTGAGGTATTTTGCATCACATCCAAATAACTGACTAACATATCCACCGCTCAAATTACTTTCATATATTCACTATACTAATTTACCACTAATCCTTTATGGGTTCCGGAGTAGCGTGCTACTCGCTGAAAAGCGCTTCAATGCCTCGTCTGGGGTAGTAAACGCTATATAAATGCAATTAAAATTACAAATGCAATTAAGACCATTCCAATTCATACCAGAATGGATTGACTGTTTCCGATTATTAATATCAAATAGATTCATTGCAGATTAAATATATTAACCGAAGGACAGGGTCAGAGCTTTTAAAGACCAAGCACCAGACGTCACCAATAAATCTGCCTTGTTATTAGTAATGTGACTCGGTGCAGTGGGATCTAGGGTGTGACCCTCATCCACCCCAATTTGGTGGTTAAAAACCTCCGTTGCCTAACTACACACTGATCCTGCACCCGAGAGCAGTATATTTACTCAATACCCAATATAGTATGGCTTGTTATGAAAGAAACATTACAAAGTCACACAGTTATTATGCTTCCCATGCAGATATCTATTTACAAACAACGTAAGTCTTGTAGCTTTGTTTAATCCATTCTTTATTGAAAATCAGTTATCTTCCTTAAAATCATCAAATGATTGATTTGCCAACGCGTTTCATCCCTCTTGGGACTTCTTCAGAGTAATAAAAACAACTGTGGTTCATTTTTTGGTAAATCTCTGTGTGATCACTGAATGTTTTTAACTGTAGACTTCACTGTGTATGTTAACAACGTAAATACATCTCAGATGTCAATTTTGCTATGTTGCCTTCTCCGTGTACACACGCACTGGAATCGAAAGCGTAGTAAAAATAGATTCATTGCAGATTAGACCAGTGTTAATCTTTGGACTCTGGAATACCTGTGGATCAATACAATATATTTCAATGATGATTGTTAGAATGTGTGCCTTCCACTTGGGAGTATACATCTTGTCATTTGAGACCCTATTGCACGGCCCTAGGCCTATAACATCACTGCAAGTCTCCACGCGCCATGCCTCTCTCCTATGCACGTAGAACCTCCTATGCACTGAGCGGGTTCCAACAGACATACCAAGACTGCTGCATCTCCCCTGCACACAGACAGATGTCTACGCAGGCACTTCTCTCAGGGACACAACCTCCACACTCTTTAGTCTGTGTTTTTGTTAGTGCAGGCTCCTGTCTTGAATTAATTGAACCTGTCTCCCAGGCCCCTAGACATATGCACAGTAATATTGCATATACAAATCCACACCTGAAGCAAATGCACTTTTGACTGATTTGCTTCATCCAAACACTTAAGGGCCAATTTTGAACTTTTGTGGACAGCTGTTTGGAGCCAAGGTGTCATCATGCTGGGCATATAGCGGATGACTTTGGCTTATCTAGTGCTCATCTTTCAGATGCAGGATTCAGTACCCCTGTGCAGAGGAAGGGTGGAAGGTGGAACCGGAAGCAGAATCTTTGGCTTTCTCACTTGGTGGTATTGGACTCATATCCCAGGACAGAAGTCCAGACTCTACTGCTGCATCCTGAAGAACAGAATCCATCTTGCTTTGGGTCTGAGCTGAATACAACTAACCTGAAGACTGATGGGAGGAGCTCGACAATATCAACACCGCTGAGACCAGAGGCTGGTTAGCTTCTCGACCAAGAACGTGACGAGCAGCGCCAAGAGAACGTAAGGGTCCATGTTCTTCTCCACTCGCAGCTGTGCTTGTGTTCTGCCCTGAGCGCAGCACAGGGAGGGCGTGAGGGTATGTGGGCCTCCACGCCCTGCGCTGCATCTGTGTTTCCCCACTAGAAGGCATGAAGCACGTTTGAGGGTCTGTCTGCCTTCACCTATTGCTGCTACCCACCTTGTTCTTCAACAAACAGTGTTGACCTACCTAAGCGTGAGGGCTTCCGTGCTTCACACTGCTGCTGGGCCTTCTACTCCTGAATCAACAAGCCCGGCTCAAGTGTCAGAGCCCATATTCCACAGCCATGACTGTGGCATAGGTCATTCCCACGTCTTGAAATTTCTCCCCAATTGCACCCTGTAGGAGCTCTGAGCGCATCATCCACAGAACTGAGGTAGGGCATCACCTTGTGACACTCTCTCCTGTATAACCCAACACTACACTTTAGCTACAAAATGTAAATCACCTTCAAAACTGTATGTTTGCAACTGAAGCCGGAAGAGCATACTAGAGCGCGTCTAGCTTCATTTACTCAGAACAGTAATAAGACTTCTTGAAGTTGCCAATCACATATCCTTATAGAATAGAATTTCTTGGACATCCTATTTGTGAGTGGCGTAGGTGCTACCTGAACTAAGCAGGTGTTCTACCACAAACCACCATCCAAGAGTAAGCCCTGTCTATATGCCCTCACTACACCATGAAAGTCAAAGCTCAAACAGAAGGTAGATGGAAGTTCAATGGGTTCACAGCGGTGTCTGGCTTCTGTGGGTCCAGGAACAACAGCAACGCTTTTCTCTGAGGCCGCCTGCTGCCCTTGAGTTTCACAGGTCCTGGGGAACTGGCCTGGCAACATCTAAACAAACATATCGAGGCCTTCCTCGTTTTTGACTGATGTTTGGTCCATTGCTACAATAAGGCACCTATAGGAAGATATCTTATAGCAAAGGCAAATTTGGGCTATTATCTCAAACCTATTCACTTAAAATACCCTTGTTAGGAGAGGGGAAGAGTCCAAACTGCAAGATGGATTTACTGAAGGTATGAAAATCCTTGCACCAGATGTTTTAAATATTTCACAGATGCTCCTGAATAAACAGAATAAATAAAAACATTAAAAAATGAACAGTCGATAAAACAGGCACAGGGCAGGTCGCTGACTTTAAAATAAAAACACGATAGCTTTGCCCTTTAAATGTATTGGCCGCTAAAGGTTCCCTTACAAGAGGCTGATATTCAAATATTTTGTGGCCCCCTCTTTATATGGCAAGTTGGGGACCACCCCATGAGCCCCCAGTACTAAGTCACTCAGCTGGAAGCAGAACAGAGTTTGCAAGAGCCCCTATTTCCACCTCCAGAGGTGCAGGGTGACCCCAGGTGTCTTCAGCCCAGAAGTTGCTCAACACACCTTCTTTGTGCTAAGTGTCTTAGCTTGGTAATGGGCAGTGCTTCTCAGAATTGCTCATCTCTTTCTGACTAAAAAAAGGCTTTTTTGTCCAAATAAATGTCTGTTCATGATACATTTGATCTGATCTTTTTTTAATGAGGTCGGCGCTGCCGCAGCTGCAAAAGGAAAGATTATGGATTATAAAGGAGGGGTCGGGCTCGACCTCACGGCATCAAAGGTGTGATTTCACCAAAGTCCCAAATGTAGCAGAAGTGACCCCACCCTCCCTTTGAACCCCCCAGTGACATCACCCGGTTGGCCCTTTTACCCATCCATAGCTCCTTGATAGCCCTGTCACCCACTATGCCACTGAGACTGTAAGGCAATTGCCTTCAAACTTTTTAATGCTACACTTAAAAAATCATTGGGCCACACAGAAATATTTTCTAAGAAATATTCTATAAAATTGTCAGTTATTAAAATATTTTAATTTAATTAACACACACACCTATTCATATATAATTTGTTCATAATTTAAATATTGAAATACTTTAATAAATGTAATATTCGTTCCTAAAAAAATAAATACATGTTCTCCAACATGCCTCTGGCAGCCGGGAGCTCTTAAAAGAGCCAAGGAGGGTGGGGGGGGGGTGGACTTTGAGGGTTATTTGGAGCCCTCAACCACCCCACCTCTTCTTTGATACCTATTCCCAGCAAGGGAGTGAATGAAAAAACACATTATTGATGGCCATTGCAGACTGGCTCACTGCCCTGCTTTAAGCATGATCTTTGTTGCTGTTCCCTAGAGGCATAATTAATGCTTCTCTGGCCAGAGTCTGCAACACCTGCCCACCCCCAAGGTCAATTCAGGCCGCCAAGGAAGTCCCCTCCCCCCCCTAGTCTGAAGACCTCTGCTCTAAGGAAGCTGAAAGTAAAGAAAGTAAACAGGGTTTTTAGAGCGGTTGAATTTCTGTTACTGCATTTATGACCCCTGAGTCCCCCTGAGACCCTGGCCCAGCAGTGTTAGCGGCACCAGCTGTTGATACCCTTAACTGATGTTCAAGTCAGGTTCAATATCTTTAGAGGCGGCTGCAAAGGTGCGGCTCACCTTTGGAGGAACATTCTGCACAACGTGGCGGTGGTGTCACCCCCATTTTTGGGTGCTGGAAATGCCCCCACCCCCCAAAATGGAGTTGCATTGCCAGTACTCACATTACAAGTGAGTTTTTGCACCCCCCAGCATGCCAGGGACACTAGCATGCCATCACGAGCAAGGCCACCTTGGTTTATATAGTATGTTCCAAAAAGCGCCTGGATGCAGATAGTCAACATCGTTTGCCATCATAAAAAATCAAAGTAAAGAAATAAGAAACTACCTGCTCACTGTATCTTCAGCCATGTGATGGGATCTGAGTCCTAAGGATAACCCTTGGCCTTTCTTGTTCACACTGTCTTCCTCATACCCCCTCCTCTTCGCTCAGCATTGCAAGTGATCTAAGGGAGGCATACGCACCAAACAATGAAATATTAAATAACATCAGAAGCACCCTTTTATCCTATGCACCCCTCTTTTTCTCATGTGGCCTTTCCCTTGTTTCCTTCATCACCCCTTAGAAGTGGTCTGGAGCTCACATAAGCCCTTCACTAGCAAGCAGCCTGATGTGACATCATGTCCACTCAATCCTTTACTCGTTCTCCATGCTTCAAGGCTAGACTGGTAGGGTAGTCACTGGTGAGCGGCTTGGGCAAAGCCCCCCTAAGCACTTCCCGCCAACTCTTTTGCAATTGTCCATGGCCTGTTCCAATGTATGGAGGGAGAAGCGGTGACACAGCTCTGATACCCACCCAATCAGGTTTCCAGCTACCTCTCAACTCTCCTATCCTTCCCCCATGGAAGTGGTGAATTTAGAGGTAAGGAAGGCGCACCACCATGGCAGAGAACGCGTTATGCATGCCATGCACTGGTGGATTCTTTCTAGCCTCATCCTAGGAGAGAGATGTTCTTGAAGCCTGTCAGATCACCTTTGTGGGGATCTAGTGTCTAGCCATCTCCTTAAGTATTATGTCCTCTTCTCACCAAATATCGTGCTGACTCTTGGTTGAATGGGACCTTGAACTGGTTGGTGGTGTGGCCAAGATTCGCCTGTCCATCTGATTCAACACTGACATATTATTAGATTAATGTTGTTCCTTCTTCACCTGACCAACATGAATGGCTTTGCTTCTTATAGTCTTGGTTACACAGAACCTTGCTTGCCCTAGCATCACCGTTTTGTACTTGTAACACCTACAGGGCACAACCGCTAGACATCTATTAAAGCTCAGACAATTCAACCGTGTAGTTTTGAAAATATATTTTAGGCTGTTAGGCCATATTTTTTAAGATGTTCAAATAGTGATGTGGTTAGTGGGAAACCAAACTGTTGAGCAGGACTGGGTAGTAGAACGTTCCCAGTGCAGACTAAACTCAATTTGCACCCACAGTCCATTTCTTCAAAATGTAAAAGATTGTAAACACAACTCTTTAATTGGTAACCATTGAACTTCATTCACTTCTAACCAGTCCCGCTCGTCGCAACCCTCTGCGGAGTGTAAGTGCACACTACAAGGGATGGCTAGACACCTTTTTCTTGGTTGCCCTTTTATACTCTGTCAAGGTTTGCATTGCATGTAGCAGACCTTTGTTTCTAGAAGCAGTTCAATCCACAATCCTGCATTGACCAGGGGAATCCATATAGGAAATGGGCTTGGACTCGTGGCTGGAGCTCCAGCAATCATAATTTGAGGGTTCCTAGCCTCATGCCACATGTCAAACACCCTCCCAGGGCTGGGTTTATCAGAGTAACAAAGATGAAGGGCCCACATCAACTGTGGAGCATGACCATATGTGGCTAGTTCCCAGGTAAAACACATTGCCCCATAACTTCTCAGGATACTAAATAGAACTGATAGCTTCTCCAAACAGAATCCAAATGTTTCTGTACTCTATATTCATTTTCCCTTTCCAAACTGACTGAAGCAGATGTAACAAAACAATAGTTGTATATATGAGAAGACAAGACTTTTTTAAACCAATGAACAATGCAAAATAATTAATCTTCAATACCGTGAAAAGATAAGCCTAACTTCTGCTGGACTGACCATTTTCTAAGGACAAATATTATGTTATTTTCTTGGGGGCCCTTAATTAATGAGATGCACTTCAGGATAACCAATCAAAATCAGAAGGAAAGGAGAAAAACACTGGTCCTCTAGGATTATCTCCAAATTTCTTATATCTTTTCTTGATGGTGGATGGCATAGAAAAGAACACAAAATGGATGAGAGAGATTGTGTTCAGAGGTGCTGATTTGCAGGAATGCCGTACTGTACACAGTGATGGCATTATGATGGCCAAGCTCCTTCAATGATAGCCTCTCTGACCAAAGAATTGCGTCTTCCTTGCGGAGAAATGTATTTATTATAATGTGTTAATTCAGTTACTGGTACAAAGAGAACAGTGAGACTAAAGCTATTGCAAGATATATTAATTTGTACGCTCTGACTTAGCATCATTTTGAGGATGATAATTGGTCACGAAATTCATAATAGCATTTACATAACCATGGAATGTTTTCTAGAAATTAGACTAAACTAAGATTCATGATTTGTTATAACAAAAGAAGATAGCTTATAAGGTGACTTGTGTTATTCACAAAAGCTCACTGTAGAAAAAGTCTGAAGTGATGGATTACATTTTCAAAAATCCACTATCACTCCTCTCGTTGTAACCCCTTGAGACAAGGGTGTGTCTGTCACACAATCAAACTAGTGTGACATTGATTGGCTTGCAGATAAGCTGAAAAGCTAACCCTGAAGGTGATTGATGAGTAACATATCTATTTTTATTCATTGCATACCCGCAAACAAAGAGTTACAAATAGAACTGCATTTCCTTCTGCTAATGGATAACTTTGTTGTAACTCCAATACCCACAAGTCCTAATACCAGCCGATTGTGCCGGCACTGTAAAAAGAAATCCAAGGTATACAGTGATGAAAGAAGCGTTCATCATGCTCCTTATGCAAACTCTGAGCTTCTAAAGAATGCTGGAAGTATTGTGAGCGTTACATTATTTCTTAATTTGGTTTCTATAGTTATTGACATGCGTAATTGTGAGTGACAACAGTGTCTCGGAAGACATTAGATCACAATGACAATGTTCTGCTTTGTCCACTTCACAATGCGCAAAGGACAAAGCTTAAGCTATTTTGATGGCCTTTCTTGAAAAGAACATTGACATTAAATCTTACAGAGAATCTGTTTCTGAATGGTACACCAAGCTGACCTGAAAAATCCCAAAATGTTTAATTACCTTTCACTATGATGGATTGTCATGCAATTTCTAGACTGTTTTGCCAGGTATGAAAAGCAATATGTTATGTTATGTTATAACAAGGTTTTTATATAGTGCCTATCACCGCCGGTCTCTAAGCGCTCAATTAGCTAGTTATTTCTTTACACACATGGGATCATTGGTCTCAGATGTTATCTCTTTACAAGAATGATAAGGAATGGATGCACCAGTGCTGCAGCTGATTGAGTTCAAACATGGTCTGTTCTCACAGCATTATTAGGTGCATTGACAGCCACTGTGGACCCTGCAGTTGGCCAACCCAGCCGCAAAATCTTGGAGTTGTCGTGATAGCTGTTTCCATTGTATCAAATGTGCTGATGAAGGTAGAGTCAGATTAACCATTTAGCTCAATTTCTTGCAGATAATTATTTAAGAAGTAAATTTCTTTGTCAGAAAATGCCTATATGTTTCCAAAATGAGACATACAGGCAGGTCTATTGAGGTCAGTTTAACAACCACAGTATTTTTGAGTGGTAACCTGTCTACTTCTTTACAGTAAAAAACATCTCCAAATGTTTGATATTCAGATTGTATATGATGTTGTGTCACCAGTCACCAGAACTATTCTTCTTTCTATTCTCTTAGCAGAACAGAAGTGAACAATCACAATATACACACAACTAGAGGATCAGGAGGGTAGCAAAATTGTACTGTACTAAATTCTACATCAGTCTCAAGGGTATTGCATTCTTTCCAAGGACTCTTACTGGTGGTCATCAGAAACATTTCTGAAATGGGTTAGTCTGAGGCATAAGGAGATCTGAGGTCGCCGCAGACCAACCCTTCTGAAGCATTGAAATATCTGTAGTAGCAGCACATATGGATTTATAGTATTGCCCATAGCTCTACAATTTATATGAGCCCATACACGTACATTTTTTCCATTTTATTCACCCCTATACTCCTTGCGAACAGAAGTACGTGGCAACAGGAGCATTCGTAGCATTGCTAATATTAGGACAGAGATGGAAGAGAATTGTTCTTGCAGATTCTCTCCCATCACTAGTGTGCTAAATATTTTATTTACACTTTGGATACATCATAAAAGCTGTCTTTTATCCCCACAACAGAAACAAACAGTTGATCTACAATCTATTTCTTTTTCCTCCGAGTGGAGTGGGATGGGGGTTTTCTGATGTATGGTAATAGAGATGTCTAAATCCAAACCTCTATTTTCCCCTCTTCTTGCTCATTGCCTTAATACCACCTTCAAAGAGAGTCAATAAGCATCACTTGGAAAGGAAGAAATCTGGTATATTGTGCATCATAGCCATTTAAACATGGTCCTTAATAGAGAAGGCTCTGAAAAGGCCTTGATGGCCAAGAATGGATCGGAATTTGTAAAGTAAAGGGAAGAATTGTTTTGTGTAATATGTGTCGGACTCATAGAACTACAGACTGGACCCTTTGTTAGTCCCTTCCTTTCCGTTAGAGAGATAAAACAATATGTTGGAATTGTTTGTGCTTTACAAATACTGGACATTTACATTTACTTTGATCATCAATAGGTTGTAGAATAGTTGTAGTAGACAATGATAGCGAAGTAATGAACTAGCCCCCGGGTGACGGTATGTGTTAACAAGCTCTAAGTCCATCCAGGATACCCATATGGAACCCTAGAGACCCCGGAGACTGGAATATCTATGATGGAGGAGCCAAGTGGTGAACACCAAAGAAGGTAGGGCAGCATAGAAACAATAAATGAAGAGGGGGCTGGAACCCACGAGGACCGATCAGGAAGAAAAGAACAAAGGTGCAGGAATGTAGAGCTGAATGATAAACCATGCAGGAGCAAAATGCAGCGAGCTACTCACGAAGCTTTGCTGGACCAACGCAAACTGCAGGAACTTCCCTTTTGAGCTTACTCTGACTACTTTGCCCAGGAAGTGAAACATAGTGACCTCAAACCAAGGTCCCATCCAAAGGTGTCTGATGGGACAACCCTCACAGGCCGATCTCCAGTCCCCATGCCCCTGCCCTGTTGATTTTAGTAACTTTGCAGTTATCATGTGATGTTGAGTGGATTGTGTAGGGAGAGTAACAGAGCTTGTGGTGGTTGTGGAGTTGTATTAGAGCCTATAATTCCCTGTTTCGTGTCTTACCCTGAGGCCGGGACCTGAAAGGGAAGATACCGGAGAATCCTTGGAGCAAGCTATCTAATGATTTTATAACGCCATTTCATGTGTTGCCAACGGATCATACATTTACTAGTGTTCTGATGGATTATGTGTTAAGTAGATATTTTGTGAACCAGCCTAATACAAGTGGTGTTCATGATTTTTTTTTCTGACATTTTTGTCTCAAGAGGGAGTTCCAAAGAAATTAGTATAAGATGGTCACAAGTGGCAATGAAGATGTAAGAATTTTTGGTGCAATCATGAAGTCCGCTGTATCGTACACAAGGGAATGGTCATTTTGGATGTGTGCATCGATCTGTGACTGCAGAGCACCCTTATTTGAGGAGGTGAGATCTATGCTTTGGGCCACCAAGATATTCTCCACACTCTACCACAAACAAGTCAATGTTTGAACTTTTCATGGTTGACAGGCTATTACACTTTTTCCTCAAATCTGGCTGAGGAATTGGGGAGAAAAGTGTGGGCATTTCATTAAAGGCGATGTGGACGTAAGGTGGGAATAGCCAAGGTGCAGTCAAACATTGAGTACCTATTTGGAGGGTTAATTTTTATTAAACGTATGCATGTGGTGGTTGGAGATTGTATTAAGGTTACATTTTCTGGTTCAGTGAAGAAAGGTTGATCTAAGTTAGGCCCTATCATGAAAGTTGTGGAGGTCAAAAATAATGCCATTCGCCCATAATTGCATCGGTGGTGGAGGGTTAAGAAGATGTGAGAGTGAGGATCGATGACAGAAGGCGAATCCTCAACACAGGCTGACATCAGTGCGTTGAAATAAGTGTCACAAGAGTTTTGGGTTGCTACAGTGATAATATGCGTTTTTTAGCTTTTACTCGTTTTGTACATTATATGCTAGGCGTTTTTTGTCTTTTTGTTTGCTTTCTGTTGTTTTGTAAGAAGAAAAGGTCATGTCCTATATTTGTCAGGTGCTTGGAGTGTCTTCATGTTGGAGTGCTGCCTGGAGTCATACAATGTGTTCATCTTGGGGAGACAACTGGAGTCTGGGACGCGACCTGTGTGCCGTCCATGTCCGCCTTGCAGTTTTGGTTCAACAGCTTTTTACCTTCTTTGGGTTTTTGTTACCACTTTCTAACTCTACCCTATGACTAAGACTACTGCGTAATTTTTAAATGAGTCATATATCAATTAAAAGATCTCTTGACCTCTTCCAAATTCCTGTGAAGGAGTGTCTTACTGATCACTTTCAGCATATTTGAACTGGGCAAATACATTTAAAGGTTTTGCAGAAATGTTCGCTCCTCCTTGATGCATACGAATAAAGTTTGCTGTTATTTATGACTTTACATAACACTAGTTGGTACATAGTAGAACAAACAAAACAAAAAGAAATGAAATTCCATGCAAAATCCTACACCAGATTAAGTACAGCGCTTCATGGATCTGGCCTAAAATTAAATTAGGAAATGAAGGAAGAAAATTGCAGATTACTTTATTCAGTTTTAAACCATGAGGGGCACAAAGAAGAACCAGTGACGGCTGCTGCGGTAGCGGTACAGAAGTGGTGAGGCAGCGGGGGAGGGGGAGAACGGCGGGAGGTATGGACGAATAAAAAAGAAAGGACAACCTACCTGCCGGCCACCACCTGTCCTCCGTCCTCTGCTGACTCCTGGCAGCACACAGGCTCCCAGACTCCACTAAACCAATCACAACTCTGCTGTCATGCTGGTAATAGGATTACCAGCATGACAGTAGTGTCGTGATTGGTCTGAGCGGCCTGGTTTGCCGCTCAGATAGTGCCTGGGACTGTTCTCCACCCAGCTGTGGAGAAATGGTAAGTGTGCATGATGGTTTGGTTATCCTAAGACGGCTGGCCAAACCGTCATGTGCACTTATGTTTCCCACCACTCCTCCACCCTGCTCAACACGACAGCCCAGCCCTTCCCCGACCTACACTGGCTCAGACTTAGAATTAAAAAATAAAATGACAATAACTTTGTGTTATTAAAATTTTATTTTTCCTTTTTGCACTGCTCAGAGAGCAGTGGGGCAATGCTCCTGTGCCTTAATGGAGGAGCCGTCACTGGTTAGCATTCGGGTATGTTGTGTATCTTCTGGTAAAAAGCGCGGTAGGGAATTGAGTAGTACGGGACCAGTATCGTTGGGGGAACAACATTTACAACGCAACTTTTACAACGCAACATCCATTACAACGCATTCCATTACATAGCATGACACTACAACGCATTTTTAAAAACTACATTTACAACGCATTCCATTACATCGCATACTACCTTTACAACGCATACCATTACAACGCATAATATTACACTACACTATCCAACACTTACCCTACTGTTGCACTCCCTGGAGTTAGAATAGTAATTTTTACCCCTATACTATCCAACACTTTCCCTACTGTTGCACCCCCTGGAGTTAGAATAGTAATTTTTACCCCTATACTATCCAACACTTACCCTACTGTTGCACCCCCTGGAGTTAGAATAGTACTTTTTACCCCTATACTATCCAACACTTTCCCTACTGTTGCACCCCCTGGAGTTAGAATAGTAATTTTTACCCCTATACTATCCAACACTTACCCTACTGTTGCACCCCCTGGAGTTAGAATAGTAATTTTTACCCCTATACTATCCAACACTTACCCTACTGTTGCACCCCCTGGAGTTAGAATAGTAATTTTTACCCCTATACTATCCAACACTTACCCTACTGTTGCACCCCCTGGAGTTAGAATAGTAATTTTGACCCCTATACTATCCAACACTTACCCTACTGTTGCACCCCCTGGAGTTAGAAAAGTAATTTTTACCCCTATACTATCTAATACTTACCTTAAATGCAATTTAATATTATGCGTTGTAATGGTATGCGTTGTAAAGGTAGTATGCGATGTAATGGAATGCGTTGTAAAGGTAGTTTTTAAAAATGCTTTGTAATGTCATGCTATGTAATGGAATGCGTTGTAATGGATGTTGCGTTGTAAAAAATGCGTTGTAAGTGCATGCGTTGTAAAAGTGTGCGTTGTAACGACATACATCCGTATCGTTGTCACGACGTCATGTGACATAAACGTCGGGTTCTAAATATCTTTACAAAACTGTCGCCCCCATTGTAGATAATAATGGAAAATCTACACCCAAAGGGACAATTTTAAGTTATGCTCTATTTAGGATGCAATACTTATATTAGATGATAGCTCACCATATAATATTCTGACATACAAGCCAATTAAGTGCTTACCTGCTTCTCCTGAGCTGGTAATTGAATAGCTAAAACTCTCGATACTCCTGGTAACAGACTGGTGTAAAAACCAGAGACCAAACCCGAAGGAACTGAAATCAAATGCCCTAGTTGAGATGATAACTGGTTTACTTGACTCAGCAATATATGATTTGGGGCGTGCCACCAAGTTGCCTTGAACAGTCAGACAGCATTGTCTTGTGGTACAACATCTAGAAGTCCTGGTTTTAGATCATGTAAAGAATTTGCATGGTCACTGCAAGCGGTTGCCCTTAGACCCTTTCAGGCTCCTAGAGATGACATGAAGACACCTCGGAAATAGAGAAGGTCCTACAGAGGTAACAGTTCTCTACAAAGTGGCCACCATTAACGGGGAAGTAAACAGGAAGAAAAATGCAATGACCTGCAAGGCCGCAAAAAGACAATTTACTGCAATGTCCATGACTAGAATCTCTTTACCTGATGGCATAGCAAAGGCAAAGAGAATAAAAGCTTAGCGTGGGCTTAACCAGGAGCGGGGGCATCCATTCGCCTTTACGCGCAGGACATTTCGTTCGGAGTCATTGGCAACACATTTTCATGTTTATTTTGTTCATTGGACAGGTAGACCCACCCACAGCAGCACCATGCCTTTAGCAGTCTGCTTACTGTGGGCAACATGAATGGCTTGCTGCTAAGGCTACCTATGCGTCCACATCTGTAAGATCTTCAACACTGTCTGAAGGGTTCATGGATGCAAAGCCTTTACTATTAGGGTGGGTACTGCAAGGGAACCCAGTGGGCCATAAGCTCACATAGCATTACTGATAGTGATTCTAATACAGAAACATACATGTTTTCAAATCTGAACACTTTGTTGCTATTTATCGTGTTCCCAGAATGCTCCTTGATTATATACAAATACATGCAGATGAATGAAAGCAGACCTGGTGATTGTTTCTAAAATAAAATATACTCAAATAATATATGCATTTGATAAAAAGGAAGAAAGTCACAGGCACTTTTGAAAACTATTGTGCAATTTTTGCAGAGAACTTTAAATAACATTTCTCTAAAACATCAATGAATAAACCATGTTTGATGTATGCTGCCATTAAAACATAATAATAGTAATAGAGAATCAGTGTAAAAGCATTAATAGACACATTATGGGCCACCTGTTAAAAAACAAGAAAAAGTACAACTCTCATTCTTAAGGAAAGGCACAAAAGTGCACAGATCTATTACCTGCATTGGTGCATATTTACAACTCTCATACATTCACAAGAGTTTACAGAAGTTTGCCTTGAAACCGTATTCATGGCAAGCTTTTGTGAATTCCATTTTCGAATGAGCAAATATACACAAATACATTTTGCATTTGCTCATGCAAAGACCTGCAAAGTGCTAATTCACTTGCTATTTTTTTTCTTTTTTCGTCAATGGGAATAAATTCCCCACTAGAAAAAGTCCTTTCCCTTTACTCCTTGGAGGTGGTGGTCCCTTGCCACCCTGCAAAACGTTTTATTCCTGCCCTTGTCAGGAGGAACTTTCCAACCTCTTCCAGCATGGGGCTGTGTTGGAGCGGAGTTGGTGAATGCCCTCAAACATGTACATTTGTGGGGTGTGCATAAACTCAAAGGATATTCCAGCACTGGAACTGCCACTGCCCGCCTGCTTAAAGGCACTCTGAGTAGCTATGTTAACAGAAAAACGTTCATCAGTTTACGGATGAAAAACCAACTTCTGCATGTACAAGCCATGCTCACATGCGTAAATATCTTCAAGAATTGAGTCTATAACATTTTGACTGCAGCAAGCAGTGCTTAATTTGAGCCGGTGCTTTCCGGTGCTCGGCACCACCACTTAATTGCCAGCACCGGCACTTGTGACAGCCTCCCACAATGTGGGGCTGTCTAGCTAATTTAGAGATGACCACACAACAGTTGATTATTAACAGGGCTCCCAGTTTTATGGTATTTATTTTTTGGACATTTCTGTCTGTATTTATCCATATTTATTTTTGGTCAGCTTTATCTGTATTTATTCATATTTATTATGGGTTTTTATGAAAAAATAAAGCTGAAACTGGTATAATTCTACATTTATTTAACCAATAAATATGCAGTCATGCTTGAATGCCTTCCAGGTTTCAGTGAGATAAATCAATGCATTTATATGAAAATATGCAGATTTCAGTATCGGCCTTGTGCATATCTACAGCTGTTTAAGCCTCTTTACTAAAATACCTTTTTTTAACTCCTTACTTATCAATCCACACAGTTATTGGGCTACCAGGCATGGCAAAGTGTATTTAGAATCACTCCAAAAACACCCAATTTCCGTTTTTATCCACATTTAAAAATAAATACAAACAAGAAAATAAATGGTTTTCTGTCTGTATTTATCTGTAAAAATCAGTAAAAATTGAAAACAGGGAGCCTTAATTATTAATGCTATATCCTTTAAAAGTAATATTGCTACCACCCAAGCCATTCTTATAGCTTTGGGGGCTTGGAATAGTCCAAATTGGCAGCCTTGTAGGACTGTGTGACGGTTAATAAATGTGTTGTTACTATCATTGGTGGCATAGTAGGGCCATTTGTGGTGGAAGCTGCAGTGGCCTCCTGACGAGAACCCCAGCACTTACGTTTTTTACAAATTCAGCACTGATGCCAAGACCCTACAGACTTTAGATTTAAAATTTAAAGCAGTCATTGATCTAGTGCTTGGTATATGTTTAAAGTTATGACACACAGGTAGAATTGAGAGTGAAATTAAGTGATTTGCGCAAGATTCCACAATGCGCTCAAGTGGACGGGATGAGACCATTGTTGCTCCGGTTGACACTTAGTAGGAAGCCGAGGCACTGGCCGGCAAATATAATGTGTTAATTTATAGAAAAATTTTGTGAAATCAAGTGAATGCTTCAAAGTAAACTTCCTAACACATTTCACAAGATGCTTTGTCAGAAAGTAATGTAAGAAAGAGGAAATAAAATAAAGAATCCAGTACTTGTAAAGAGCAAACGACTCACCCCTAAGGGTCTCAAGACACTGGGGGCCGTCAGGGAGATTAAGTGAGCTATTGTCCAGCGTCACATGGTGCTGAGCTGAGCTGCTGCCGGGGACCGAACCGTGAGCCCCGCGCTCCAGAGTCAGCCGCCCTGGCTGCTGCCCCACACCTCTCCTACAGCAAGGACAATAGTATATCCTGATCACTGTTTAATCAGAACTCTGGCATAATTCATATTCCGAGCCCTACTATGATCAGGAAGCTGCCCTTAACAGAGGCCGTTCGCCAGAGAATGTTTGAGGTTGGTGGGATGGTAGGGGAGGTATAGCAGACGATCAGAGAGAGGGCGAATCAAGAGATAGCTACAATTACGCCTTAACCGGGATTGTTTGCATGCACAGCTTGGACTGTGGGATCCTCCGTGTCCTGGCAGGATACTGGCCGAGGTCCAGTCGGCATCGTTCCTCAGTGCAGAGCTGTGATCTCGTGGGGGGCTACGGGGTGAGATGTGTTAGGGGACAGTGGATGCCATCCGGCGAGTGAAGTGACTCAGCTGCTCTACACTAGAGGGTCACTTTGAATGCCTTGATGCAAATGGTTCCCTAAATGTTAATGCAAAATGAAATGTACTGAAATGTTTTTAACTGTATACTGCACTTTTATGATATTTTTTAAATATCGAATAAAGGATTTTGATGATGATGACTCAGCTGCTCTGTATATACTTGTTATCTTTCATGTGAACATTTACTGTTGTAAAGCGCTCTGAAGCCTTCGGGTCTCGCTAGCGCTATATAAAAATCTTAAATAAATAATAAGATCCTGTGGATAGTCAAATATTTGACAAAAATAGAACCCTGTATGTTTAATGTTCTGTATAATCCGAAAATGTGAGATAATCAGAGCCTTGCTAGAATCCAGACCCTGGCATAACATGAACCCTGGTGACGTCAGACTTCATATGATCCGAGCTCTGATAATAGAACATTGCGTCATTTGTCATCTCACTGCCGGCATCAAATGGGACAAGTGGATTTTTAATAAAGACAAAGAAGGTCCCCCCCAGTTTAATTTCAGGTCCAAGAGGAGGGGGGTAGAACCAGGCAAAACCTGTGAGAAAACCTCTGGCTGACCTATATTTCTTTTAAGAATAGCCAATGGCTTGTGAGCGCCCCACAGGAGGTACATTTTTCGTTTCTATAGTGAAATCATTTAGAAATGGCAGTCATAATTAGAAAAACATTATTTTTTATTGGTTATTTTTCTTTTGCAAAGACACGAAAATTCATTTATAAAGCTATAATCTTCATCAGTCACAAAGTTGTATAATGAGATTAATTCACAAAAGAAATTTTTTTGACATAAAAGTACAAATTAGGAGACTAAGACAAGTCCATTCATTATAGCTGCTGTACCCCAGCTTGCTCATACATGCACCACAACAAACTCACTCCATACCATACCACTCATTCAACCTGACATACATAGTGTAACATAAAAGTACAATTGGGCAACACAATGGGGATCCGACAGTGAAACTCAAAAGAGAGTCATTTCATTTATAGCATAGAGATATTTGATCAAATACAGTAATTACAAAAGTGCATGTTTTCTCACAGTTTTCACAAGTGGAATTTTAAACAGGGCAAGTAGATTTATGATGCATTCTGTCTCTTAGACAAGCAGCTATTTAAGAAATTCCACCCAGAATAAGGAAATTAAACATCCCTCCAACACAGAATGGAACAGGTGCTTGTTTGACAATGCTAAACGCTGAATGAAGAGGTGAAGAGACCCACATCCTAAAACCTGTGGACCAACTCTGCAGACACTTCAAGGAAATGCACGTCTGTATCACTAGTGTGCCTATTACAACCATGGCCCAAACTGGCTGTAAACTAGGCTTTTGACACTGCCCCAGATTTACGAAAAATCATAAGTCTGTGGCAGCGCCAAAAACTTACACCACCCCCGGGAGGAGTAAGGAAGGCACATCTTTATTTCTCCTCATTTTTCCTCTTTCTGTGTGTTCTGTATTCTGCAGCACACATAGAAATGTGAATTCTAACACACAAAATGACAAATCCTGGGTCTGAGAAAAGGAAGAGAAAGCGAAACCTGGCTGAATAGATATGTTCCATTTTTAGGAGGAATCCCCTCACCCACCAGAGGTGGCATGCTTCTTCATTGGGATTCTCCTTGCACAGTGACAACTGATCACGGTGCGGACTTCAACCCCCTCTCTGAGAAGGAGGGGCTCTTGCCCACCACCCTCTAGCTCACACCAGAATTTCTACTTATTCTCCTAAAACACCCAAAGAGCCCCTCCTCTGGCTAGCCCATGAAAACACACTCCAGAAGCTCACGTTGGGTATATAGTGCCCACCACGCCAGCTCCCAGACTACCCCTGGAACCTACCCCAGTGCTTGGGGGAACCTCCCAGCCACATCTGGAAGAGTGAGTGAACAGCCACGTACAAAGGTTCCTTTCTCTACTACCTCTTCACGGTCACTCTTCAAGGGAAGGGGATGTGGTCCGTCGGCTAGACTGTCGACTTTGGTGCTGAAAACCAGGGCTCGAGCCTCGAGGTCGCGTCCACATCCTGTGATTCTAGGCAAATCACTTAACCTCCCCGTGCCTGAATGTGTAACGTAACTGGTGCTCATGTAAAGCGCTCCAATACCTTCGGGTCGAGTTCGCGCTATATAAAATCTGCAACAACAAAAAAAACACTCATCCCCTCAGGACATAGCAGCCTAGGCAGAGTTGCAGCAGCCCTGATAAACCTAATGGCCAATCACATGCTCCCTATGTGCACACTGAGAGCCACACCCTACTGCTTCAGTGCATCAATCTGCATGTTCATTGCTAGTGGAAATCAGGGCCAGCTAAATGATTTTTGGGACCCCAGGCAAGACATATTTTGGGATCCCATAGTTTGTAACAAATTTGAATTTTATCACCAAATTTTGAGCTAGTTGTGTACCACATGTTGCCCCAAAAAAGTTTGGAAATTGGTTTCACACAAAATGAGTTGAAATTTGTCTTTACGAAGACCCCAAAAATCCTTACGATGAGGCTGGGCAAAGAGAGACATGGGTAAAGGTAGGCAAAGAGAAGAGGAGAGGTTTAGATGAAGAATAGACAGAAGTGAGCTAGAGAGGTAAAGTTTTCTTTCCCCGGGGACACCTTGGAATGTGGGGGCCCTGGGCAATTTCCCACTTTGTCAATACTTTAAAACGTCTCTGAGGGAAACTAACAGTTACTCGATCCCCTATTCGGATGTGTTAGCAGCACCACACTAGTGGCTGACAGGAGAAAACACACAGAGCACTCACCATCTTAGTAATGACAGCAGTCCTAGCAACCAAGTCACTGCATTCTCCAGTACACCCACTCTGTTAGGAGTCACCCCCAACATACTGGCATGACAATCTTGCATTACATACACTGGGCAGAGTGGATAGTGGCATGATAATGTTGCATTACATACATAAGGAAGAGGGGATACTGGTGTTTTAATGGAGCTTTACCTAAACGGGGCAACAGAGATATAAGAAAGGCAGTAGTAGTCTACGTACTAGGGGTAATGCGGACACTGGCATGAATGCAATATCTATAACCGGATGTATGTATATAAATATATGTAACATTTGTATAAGACAAACCAGGCCTCAAGACCGCAGAGTGCTGAACATGGTTAAGTGCTTAACTTGAGCCGGTGGTTTCTGGTGCTCAGCACAGGCATTCAATTGTCAACACATGCACTTATGATAGTCTGCCACAAGGTGGGGGTTTCTGGCTAATTTAGAGATGAACACAACAACAGCCAATTATTAATTCAATGTACTTTAAAAATGACTATTACCTGCTTCCCAAGCCATTCTTATAGCTTTGGGGGCCTCTAATAGTCTGGATCGTCACACTTGGAGGAGTGTGATGGTTAGCAGTTGTGTTGTTACTATCATTGGCAGCGCTGGCAGGGGCCATGTGTAGGGCAAGCTGCAGTGGCCTCCTAATGAGAGTCCTGGCACTTATTGTTTTACAAATTAAGCACTGGGTTAAAGGCATTGACACCGTCAATGAGTAGTTGGAGGGACCGCTGGTTGTATTCTGAGAGTGAGAATGGAGTTAGTTACTGCATCCTGATGTTGTGTTCTTGAAAGAGGTGGGTCTTCTGTTCTTTCCTAAACTGGAGTAGATTTGGGGCTGGTCCTGATGGCTCGGGGATGTAGTTCCAGTTCCTGGGCGCATAGATGGAGAGGGCTTCTTGGTTTTTTTTCTGATGGATAACTTTTTCAATCCTGAGCTTGCAAGATGAGTAACTGGTTTAAATTAGTAATATCCACCAGTCCGAATACCTTGACCAAACATCCTGAGTATCTCATGAACAGTGAGTGCCCCCCCTCCATCCCCCCTAGCCGGATAGGTAGCCCTGGCTATATGAGTATCAGCGGGCAGCCCTGACTATATGAGTATCAGCGGCCCTACAAGGCGGCAACCAGAGCAGAACTCTGGTCCATATGAGCAGCACCGGGTAGGCTGGCGCCAGGCGCGCAACACCCTTTGGACTCAAAGGGCTTAAGCCCCCCCCTCCCCCCCCCCCCATCGTGTGTGGCAGCCCGGGATGAGACAGCTTCCCGGGCCCTCACACAGCCGCACCCGAGCACTTCACAGGTCTTTAAAAGACCATTTGCATGTTACTGAGGCCTCGCTGTTGTTTCACCCCTTCTAAGAGCACCTGCAGCTCCACTCTTTCTATTGCTTAAAGATTCAGCCACCCCCCAAAATCAGCTCCACTCTGCCTATTGCTTAAAGATTCAGCCCCCCCCCGAAATTTTTTCTTAGCCCCCCCCCCCCGAAATTTGCTCAAGTTGCACCTCTGACTGGCACACTCAGCAGCATATTACAGTACCCTTAAATATTTGAGCAGCCTTCTAATGCAATTGCCCAGCTCCATGAGCAAGTGCCCAGATATATACTGAAAATATCCTGGGATATGCTGGCTGCCCCCTGGCATGCAATAGCATCAGTTGGCATGGTATGGTGTTTCATGGTGTGCAAATTATTAAAGACTTGTATTAACTGGTGCATGTTCGGTTTTGGGCATTGATAGATCATTATAACTGGTGGTGTTGGTACAGCCATGTAGATGCCCGCAGCACACGCTTTTCTGCCGCTTCAAAAATGTGCCTGTGGGTATCTGTGGCCGCACAGTTTAGGATTTGCTGCCACAGATAACTACTGCTCCTTGGTACTCTGCAGAACCTTAAGTATTGGAATTGCATTTATATAGCGCTTACTACCCCTGACGAGGCGTCAAATTGCTTTTTCAGCGAGTAGCGCGCTACTCCGGAACCCAAACAGGATTAGCGGTGAATTAGTATAGGGAAATATGAAATTAATGTGAGCGGTGGACGTTCGTCTGTTAGTTGGATTGAAAAGGATAGTGGAGGGATAGAGGAGGGAAGGCTCTAGAAAGTGTTTGTTTTTTGAGATCATTGCAGTAGGAGGAGGAGGTCTGGGATGAGTAAAGGGGAGGTGGAGGGGGGAAATGCTTTCATTACTTCCCCTTGAACAGCTGCCTGCACATATATGGTTTGTAGCAACACATTTGTTTATTCGTCTTTTCCTTTGTTCCTAACTTCCTCCCACTGCCTCCCACCAAACACCAGCTGGGTGCCACGTGTGGCTGGTATTGGCACATTTGCCTGGGCAGCTATGGCTCCCGGCCGGGCACCGCCCTCCCTCCCTAATTCATTCTAACTCTTTCTTTGCCCACATCTTCCCACTTCTGCCTCCCTCGGACCCTTGAAGCGGCCATTGGTCCATACAAGCGCTACATAAGCACCCCACAGAGTATGCGAGTGGCATGAAGTACAGGATGGACCACTGGGCGCTTTGCCGACCTAATAAACTCATTTAAGTCCCCGAGGCCCGAATTGCAGCTTTTTTCGGTGTTGCGAGAACACAAAGGGCTGGGCCTGGCGTCCTTCTTATATGGTCAGCGGTTCGTGGGCGTCCGTGGATTCGTCAGAAGCTGGGAGGAAGTGGCGGTCCGCTGTGACACGACCCCCTCCCACCCAACACCCTCGTGTAATGTTCTCTGCAGGGACAGCGTGTTCTTCCCCCACGCCTCCCAACAGGCCGCTGTTTTCCTCGTTTTAAATGTCAAAGTCATGTATAAATGCGTTTTAATGTAGAAGAAACAGCGTGCCCCGGAACTAGTACCTACCTAGGCACATTTTATTTCAGTGGCCGTACTTCAGGTGCTGTTAGTACTTCCTGTCCAGCACAGATTTGAACATAAAGCGCTTTTAAAGGGCAGTTAGTCCATTTCTAGGTGCTACAAGTTTTGAAATTATAGACCTGAAGTTCAGAGGGCGTAGAGTAAAATCTCTTTTTTTTCACGAAAGGCATTCATAAAAGGATTCACTCACACAAAGAATCGTCTTTGAGCACATTAACTCACAAGAGGCAGGGAGTGGGTGTGGAGCGGGCTTCCCAGGGTTGGAATGCCCCATGGGTTCGTCCACACCCACACACCTTTATGTGTGTGGGTGTTCACCAACTCATCTCCTAACAGCTCCCACCCTGGGACAGCAGGGCACAACCCTTTGCTATAGAATCTTATCTAACACCTTCGGTCTGATTTCTTTGGATTATATGTCACTGTGACTCTGGTTGTAAACTCTCCCTTTATTTGCTTTTTTTTGTACGCTTTTTGATGGGAGTGTTAAATTAAGAATGAGTTTGGTAATGAGAAATCGTATGTTTTTTTAATGACTCGACTCTTATGATTTTATCTGTAAAACCAAATAAAGATTATGGATGAATGACTCTGGTTGCATTACATTCTCCGAACTACAGACTCTCATGAGTATTTTTTCTGTTACATACACCCCCCCCCCCCCCCCCCCCCCGCTCATGTGTATATTTTCTGCTACATTTCTCCAGCACCGCTGACTAGGTGCACTGTCCGGTAACATAGTGTTCTAGGGCACGTTTCACGGGAAAATACTATCATATCTAAAACTAAAAAATAATGTTTGTTGTCTGGTGTGCATACGTCTACCTTTAATAATAGAGTGGTGTTTATAGTGGCATCTAGAGTAGTGGTTCGTCAACAGGGGCGTTTGGGTGCTGCCCCACCCCTCTGTCCTTCGCCTCTGCACTGCTATGAATTTAATTTAGTAACTTCATGAAAACACAACACTCGTGTTTTTAGGAGAACTGGGCGTCCCTCTTGGCCTCCTCAGGCTCTTGATGACAGGAGAAGGGAGCTGAGGGGGATACGAATGCTCCATCTATAAAGCGCCGATTAAGAGGTGGATTGTACATGTGTGAGGGTAGTTATTCAACCATGATGCCTTTATACACAATCCCCCTATACTTATGGCACAATCCATTATTCTTCAGCAGACATGCAGTGCATGCCTTAGGCAGCTCAGCACAGCTCCTAAAACTGGGCTGTCGGGGACTAATGGTGCATCCTGTCCCCAGCGAGAGTCCACATAGAGCAGGCGCTGGAAGAGGGATTGAGGCAGGTATACCCTCATTATTCCTTGACACACCTTCTCTGTTTGGACCCTTGTTTTCAGCAAATGAATTTTATTTCTGGCTCCAATGCCCAGTGCTGGATTCCTGCCCTGCTGCCGACATGCAGGAGTTGCCAGAAGAGGAAGCAAGTTAAGTGAAAAAAGAAAATCAGGAATGCAGCTCTCTCTGTTCATGTGTGAGTGAGTGAGTGAGTGAGTGAGTGTGTGAGTGAGTGAGTGAGTGAGTGTGTTTGAGATTTAGTAAGATTGCGCGTTAATGAATGAGGGTGTGGGAGTGTATTTGTGTATGAGTGAGAGTAAAAATCATTGAGGGGGAAGGAGTATGAGTTAGAATGAGTAACTGAGAGTGAGGAAGTGTGACTAAGGGAGATTGTATGTGAGTGAAGGAGAGGGGAGTGAGTGAGAGGGCGAAAGAGTGAGTGAGCGAGACTCAGTGAGTGGGGAAGAGTATGAGTGAGAATGAGTGAGTATTTGAAAGTATGAATGAGGGGGTCTGAGTGTGTGTTAAAATGAGTCTGCGGAAGTTAGAGCGAGTTAGTGGGTTGGCTGAGAATGGGTCAAAGTGAGTGAGAGAATGTGAGTGAGTGAGAAAGAATGAGGAGGGAGTGATTGAGTGTGAGAGTGTATGTGTGAGTATATATTAAGCCTGTGGCACTGCCTCTGGCATTCTTGAAGTAATTCTTGGTTCAGTGGGGGCCGCCATAACAACATTGTGGCACTGACCTATTGCACATAATTCTTGGTGCAAGGGAGGGCACTGTTGTAAAATAAAGGCGCTCCCATTCTGCAATTCTAGGTACACGAGGCACCTAGGGCAAAATGCTTGTGTTGGCGTACCAGGTGTTACTCTTCATCTCAGGCATATGAGGAGGGCACCAATTGTGAAAATTACTGGCCCTGACATACTGGTGGTACTTTGTGACATGATGGTCACCCATGGTATATGACGGTATCAAGATCAACATTTTGGTAGGAGCACATTGTACAAAATTCTTGACTAAGGGGCCACCCATGCCATATGCATGACACCCATGGGATAATGCTGGCAATTACATGCTGGAGGTAATTCTTATCATATGGCGGCTGGCGGGTGCATGATATATTCGAACAAGCATTTGCAATTCAATAGATCTCGCATTTGCAAGAGTTTAATCTATTGGCATTGTAAATGACAATGCCTTCTATTTATCTGATTTGATAATTTACACATAAATAAAAGGAGGTGTCATTTACAATGCCAATAGCTCAAACACTTGTAAATGCGAGACCTATTTTATTTCAAAGAAGCAGGCGCCATTGTCCCAGGCTGCTTGGAAAGTGAAAGCGCGCATGGCGCGCTGAATGTCGCAGAAAAGCATGTCGTGTCTGCAGAAGGAGAAACTCATTAAAGAAAATGGTGCTGACAGACTAAATAACACATACCATGTAACAACAGAAGTAAAAGGGCCAGTCCTGATGGGAGGTTACAAATGAAGACAAGGCGATACTAAGGAGAGACTAACAAGCCTATTAACTAATCAGAAGCCAGCATGTACAAACGACAATGACACAAGCCAATGAAATATATGGGCGGAGAGTGGACGGAGCTTCAAGTCCATACTCGAATACAGCGTGCCTCGCAGAGCAGTGCATGCACTGCCCAGGCTCGACCTAAAAATGGGGTCAACTTGTGGTAAGCATTGGGCTTCCCTGACACACCATAAATGTACTAGAATGCTTCAGAAGCGCCCTCTGGCGTTTAGCAAGGTTACATGAAAATTGCGGTTTAGCATGCACTATTTGTATTTGACCCCAATATTTCAAATTTTCCTTGGGGCGAGAAACCTCGTCAAGCTCATTTCACTCCCCCTGGAATTCGGAGCAAGTATTACATCCCACCACTTTTAAAGATCACCAACTACCATTGCATAGTGATACACAATGATTATTTATAATTAAGGCACCCTGTTTTCCGTTTTTACTGATTTTTACAGATAAATACAGGCAGAAAAACGTATTTTCCTGTCTGTCTTTATTCTTAAATGTGGATAAAAACGGAAATGGGATTCTTTTTTGAGTGATTCTCAATGCTGTCAGTCATGACTGCCAGGTCAATAGCTGTGCAGATTGACAGGTCGGGATTAAAAAACAAAGGAATTTTAGTACAGAGGCTTAAACAGTATTTATTATATATGCACAGCCTTAATACTAAAATGTTCGTGTTCTTGGAAACAATGTCACATTCTCATCACTAGGGGGAGCTCTCGGTCTGTTTGTGCTACGTCTGCGAATTTATGAGTTAAGACAGGCGTTCCAATCTATTTTAAATCTCATTTGAAGTGACTATAAAGCCTAAAGTACATAACCATATTTGGATTTTTTTTTTTTATTTCAGTAAAAGCTGGCTTCAAACCATAAAGTGTGTTTATATCTACACAATTTTCCAAGTCCTTGCGCGAAGAACATTTCCAGGCCAGGTTTTTTTTTGTACTCTGGGATTTCTAGTGTTGATTTTAAAATGGGCTTTACAAGACTACAAAATGCAAAGGGAATAGGACTGAAGCAGCCCTGTCACAGCCGCTCAGAACCATTCAAATAAAACTTCTTAATTTTAAATAGCCCAGAAGTCAGGGTTTCCATCTCCAACTGCCATGTTTATGTTATATTTGTTTACACTTTCAAAGGCCCAGAGGGTGCATATGTAACCCAAAAGGAAGATACTCTTTGAATCACTCTGACGTCATCAGATGACGCTCTGCTGTAGTAATCCTGGTTATTTGTAAAATCATCGAGTCCTTTCATAGCTGTCAAATTTCCCCAGGACATGCTGGGCTAGTTTGGCCAGTCTAATTTTTTTCTTATAATTCTAGGACTTGAAGTATTATTTAACCCAGTATCAAGCCAGGACAAGTCCCAGAATTCTAAGAAAAACGAGCACTGAAGTAACTAGTCTCGCGTGAGCCTGGGAAACTTGGCAGCTGTGAATTTCCTTTCTTCCGAAATCAGGACTGTTGCAGGGCCACCCCCTCACTTAATAGGGCACAGATGCTTAACAGAAGGTTCCCATCAGATAAGAAGTGTTTGCTCCGTGTCCTAGTTTCTCGGTGCCTCCAGGAAACCACTGGAATACAACTCTCTGGGGTTGAGGCCCTGCTTCTGTGTTTCGAGCAACCAGTCCAAATTATCACACAGCCAGAAAACCTACTATCCAAACACGGGCCCCACCCAAACCCAAAGGGTGATAGTTTAGGTGGCCGAGCAGTGGCGCAGCTTGGGCGGGGCCTCAGGAGCGGTTGCACCGGGAGCAAAATTCTTAGGGGGCACCCAATTTTAAAAGAAAAAAAATAGTACTACTATTTTTCTTTCTTTTAGAATCTTGTGCCAGGAAGTGCTAACATTCCACGGGTTAGGGGCAGGGTCGGATTGGTAACGCGGGCACTCGGGCAATGCCCGAGGGGCCTGTATCCCAGTTCTAGCTGTGGGCTGCTTTTTTGAGCAGCCTGGGGGGCTGATTTGGGCAGTTTCTGCGTTGTTCGGATGCCGCCAGCGGTCCAGTGGGCCCTGAGTGGCCTTCCTGGAGGCAGATGGGCGTCCATTACCTCCCTTTCATCAACGGGCAGAGTTGTCACTCCCTTTCTCTCGCTGGGCCTGCACATTAATGTGTGCATACTGAGCGGGTACAGGGGGCCTGAGCAAAAGTGACCTCATTTGTTTTCAGGTGTGTTTCACTAGTGTAAACTAATCTGTGCATTTTTTTACCCCCTTCCAACCCTATCCCCCCCCCTTTCTTTTTATAAAATTAAGCCGAAGCAGAATTTTGCGGAAAGGCAATATGCAAATATGGGCCACTTTTTTTTAGCGTGCCCAGGACGATTTTTAATCCCAATCCAACCCTGGTTAGGGGTGCAATACTTGCCTTGCCCCGGGTGCTAGTGACCCACACTACGCCGCTGGCACCGACGCCTGTTCCCCAAAAAGTCTCAAGTCCGGTTCGCTGGGCCAACGAAGATCCGGTTGTCAGGGTTCAGTGGGTCTCTGATCCGGAATGAGATCTCTTAACCTCTTCTGTGCCCATGACGAGATAGTCTCGTCATGGAGCACGGTTGCGCTGTGCCCATGACGAGACTATCTCGTCATGAACCCCGCCCGCTAATGTAACGCCCGGCACAGGAGGGGGAAAGGGCGTGGCACTGAAGGGGTTAAGGGGCCATATTATCTCCTTACATTTTAACGGGGGAACTGTGATGAGGTGGTATTAGTACCCCGAACAGGCTCACAAGGCAGGTACCAAACTCCAGCTGCCTTTGTCTCAGAATCGGCAAGGCAGGCAGCCACAGGTCTAGGGGCACGTACTGGTATGGCGAGTCAGTGGCCATCCTTGATTAAGAGTAGTGGCTTGGACGGCAGAGCTAATGGCTGCCTGAGTACGTAGCTCCATCAGATCGGAGAAGAACACTGATCCTGAGGGGTATGCAAGCGAAAAAGACGCAACTAATGTAAATTTGCACGTCGGAATTGCCGCTGTTAATGCAGACGCCAGCACAGTGACCTCTGGGGGCAAGAGAGGGGAGAAAATCGTGGTAAGCCCGGAGTGAAAAGAGCGAGACGCGCAAGCAAAATGGCGACCCGGTGAACACAAAACCGAAACTTAAGAGGTAGAGCATCTGTAGCCATCTGTAAACCAAGAACTCAGCTAGTTTCCCTGAAGCACCGGAGGAGGGTGTCGAACGAACACTTAAAGGCACGCTATTCCCCCACCTCTGACCCGGTCTCAGTGAGAAGGACGTGTACAAGTGTGGGTACACAGTAACAGCGGGGGCACTGCTGGGATACTGCTGGGAGACTGACTACGCCTCGGCCAGTAAAGTCGCTGGTGCAGTGATCAAAACTTTAATTAAGACAGCGAAAGGGAGGAGCGGCTGTGTAACAGTGCCGCCGGAGCCGTGGCGCCGCCATGATTGTCCAACTAAGCGAAAGTGAAACTACCGCTCACTGCAGCACGAGACCTCCCCAAAGTGGCGACCGCCACACAGAGGTAGAGACAGAGGCCAGACTCTTAGCGCGCCTTTCATCACCCGCCAGTGCAAGTGCTTCCGCAACCAGAGGCTTAAGAGATCGCTGGTGCTGTGATCTAACTTTTGTCAAGACAGCAAAAGGAGGGAGTGGTGGAGTATCTGTGGTGCCGCCGGGATTGTCCGGCTATCCCAGTCCGGTCTCTATCCGGTGCAGGCAATGGAGAGCTCTGTGTGAGGGGCACACTTCTGAATCCCCGCACTGCCACACGGCTACAAGGTGCTATCGATGGACGAGGTGAGCTGCGAGAGTAAAAAACAGTGTGGTCCAGGAGCAGACAATTACATGCAAGGGGGCTCAGAACAGGGGCCCAGATAGTCCGAAAAAGAAGATAGTCAACTCGAAAGTGAAACCGCCGTGATTGTCCACCTAAGCGTAAGTGAAACTACCGCTCACTGCAGCACGACACCTCCTCCAAAATGGTGATTGCCACACAGAGGTAGAAATAGAGGCCAGACTTTTAGCGTGCCAGACTCACCTGCCTAAAGAGATCGCTGCCCAAAACCACCAGAGATACGCCCGCTGGGGGGAGGATGAAGCGACCAACCTTCCTAAAGGCGACACCGCAACAAAACCTCCAGAGAAAGCCAGCTGAAGAGAGCGAAAACCCAGTACTCGCAATAGAGAAGAGATCTCTTCCCCCCTGGCCGCTCGGGTTCAGGGAGAGCACTAACAGTGAGTAAGCGAGGCTACCCTCAGGCCGAAACAGACACGGTTGAGGAAAGAGGGACACTTAAGAGCATATAGGTTGCGCGAGTGATGTGGGGACACCATACACGCATAGGGGAGCCCCGCCCTGGTCTAACACAACGTACTACAAAACAATGTTCACAAGGAACTCATTTGGAATTAATTTTCTATCACAAACAACATCAATAGTTGTCTTTGAGTTAATCTTTCACCAAGTTAACATTAAGTTAACAATTCACACAGTAAGCCTACACACAGCAATTATTTTACAAAGCCTCAGCCGAGGTCTTTTATTGAACTAGCAAAATGTCAAAACACATATAAAAACATATCATATGTACAATACTCCTCTCTTTTTCTTACATTTACAGTGCAAAGTGACCCCAGTGAAACCATAACCATACAAACACCAATAAACAAAAAACACTTAGTAAAGATACAAAACAGGTTATTGGAGAAAATTAAACAAGGACAGTTTTGTAAATGATATAGTAATTCAGTCAGAGCTGTCTCTTATTTTGTTTGTCGACGGCGTTTCGACCCACTTCTAGATACCGGGTCTCATCAGGACTGTAAATTTGGGGACTAGTGAAGGAAAAGGAGAAGGACGTGTGTGACTATATTTGAAACAGAATAAAAGTTGTTTTCAATTAAAAACTATAGGTGTTTTATGTATAGTCGTTTGTAGGCTTACCTAGTTTATGGCATACACATGTCCATGTTGGATCCGGTATGCAATTTAAATAATAGTATCCGCACCTATAGATAATGAATATATATTTATTATAGGTCAGTGTTCAAAAAGAAATTTAGACAATTTCTTATCAGTACACCACAAAGTGCGATAGCTAAATATACTCACTTAACCAATAGAGCATCTATTTATAACTTCCACTGGTATGAATGAATTGGTCGGGATTGGACAGAATTCCTATTGTATGAGGAATAGGGATAATTAATTGAGTTTCAATTATCTTTCACATTAGCACCACGGTGTCACTTATTCGGTCAAAACTACTTACTTAGGATTTTATGTTATTGGTATCCCTATTTTCGGGACGCCCCATCATTTTAGGGTAATGCGACCTGTTCTTATAGCGCTTTAGCTGTAATGTGTTAAAAACAAAGTCATTACGATGTTCTATACATCATTATCTCAGCCTTTTGACACTGCCAAGGGATTGCCAATACTCACATTACTGCCGAATTGTAATGTAGAAGAAAAGGGGGTGCCGTGATAATAATAACTGATCAATTCCACCTTCAACACGCTGTTAGTTCGTGTCTTGCCTGAAACGGACTGAATCACGCTGGCTCCTAGACTCGCAGAGCGATCAAACGCTCTCTTTTTGTGTCCTCTTCAGTAAAGGAATTGGTAGCGGCCATCTTGTAATGGCTAAAATAGTACACAATGTCTCCGCGATATGGTTCCAATACCCCATACTTAAAATCTAATAGAAAATCAATGCTTTGCCTCAATGCTTAATAACCCATGAAAATTCTTATCACTGCATTTGTTAAAAAGAAAAAAAGAAAAAACTATATCTCGTCACTCCGAGTAAAGTTACGATGGAGTGGCCATCTTGGAATGGGATTGTCTACTAGCCAGATTGTCGTTTCTAAAATTATTATGTGTCTCAGATCTGGCCCAGCTTCACATTGTCATTCATATGGGTATGTTGGGAACGACTTAAGGTGTTGTCTCAATATAACATATTTAATACATAATTGTCTACCTCTTAGCCAGTCGCTCTAGATAGAGATGAATTGGCCATCTTGGATTGGGAAAGATCGACATACTGCCATTTCCTGCTGTCTAAGTGTATAGATATATTACATGTAGTATATATATGTAGTGTTCCTCAATTATTTTCATTCCTATTGTTGATTCATTTCCACCATGGTTTAGACAGGTGTTGTTACCTTTTACAGTATTTTCATTTCATCACCATTAAATAACATTTTAGATCAAGCCGACCCATGTGAAGCATTAAAATAAAGTAAAGATACAGGCTGCAGAGACATGCCAACACATTTTGTTGTCTAATGCGCAAGACACCGCAATAACCCGCATTCATTTAAAATATTGTTACCATATCGAAATTGTTTCGTTCATACTAACACATTGTATGGTAAAATTCAAGTATAAAGCTTTTCTCATTATCGTCATTATATAATCAAACCACATTAGTATTCCATTATACCAGTTGTATTATTATACACCAATAACATTGTTACAAAAGTCACTTTTTATGTTCGTTTACTACTCATTGTTGCAACAGTTGCTGAGATGTACAAAAACACAGTGCTGTATAGAGATAATATAATTGGCTGAACCCTTTCTGTATGCTCAATGTAGGCTAATAAATTTACGCCACTCCTCAAGATTATTCAGACCTTTCCTAATAGACCCACACTTGTCTATCCATTTACACTCCAACGTCTGGAGAATCAGGGACATGTCACCACCTCTAGGCGGAAGTGTAGCCTTCTCTACCACCTGCCAGGTCAAATCATTGGCTGTGTGGTCTTTCTCAATGAAGTGATCGACCAGGGGGGCATTCAACACCTTGCATCTAATTCTGCTCCTGTGTTGGCCTATCCGAGCTTTTACTGGTTGCATGGTTTGCCCAATATAGATTAGGTCACATGGACACCAAATGCAATAGATGACATTAGGAGTAGAACAATTTGTTAGAGCCTGCAATTTGATCCTAATGTCTCCATGTTCAAAAAATTTGGTTTCTCTTGTAAGGCTACAGGCCACACAGTTCCCGCATTTATAGTGCCCTGTAACTGCTGGTAATGACCAAAGCTCTTGTATGCTTTTTTCTTTTTTACACATACTAGTGTCCGAGTGTACCAGATGGTCTCTGATGTTCTTTCCTTTTTTGAAGGAAAAAAGGGGCATTTCTTTGCAACAATCTAGGGTGACAAGAGTGGACCAGTGTTTTTTGATTGTCCGTTGTATCTGTGTACTCCATGGACAGAAAGTGGTAACACATACAACTTTCTTTATAGGTTCTCTCACTGACTTTTCCAGTAGAACCTCCCTAGGACTAAACCAGGCCCTCTTCATTGAGGTTTTTACCAATCTCTTGGGATATCCCCTCTCTCGTAACCTCTCACTCAAAAGATTGGCTTCTATGAAAAAGTCTTGTTTCTCTGTACAATTTCGTCTCAACCTCAGAAACTGGCCATAGGGTAGGCCATCCCTGAGGGACCTTGGGTGGAAACTGTTGTATTGTAATAAGGTATTCCTATCCGTCGGTTTCCGATACAGAGTGACATCAAGATGGTCACCTTTACATCTGATTTTAAGATCTAAAAAGGGGACCATTTCTTTATTTTTAAAGTAGGTGAAGGTCAATGCAGACTGGCAAGTATGTAGGTATGTTATGAAGTCATCCAAATCTTTGGTATCTACCCACACGAAGAAAATATCATCTATATACCTTTTCCAACACTTGATGTTCGTGTGGAAAGGATTGTTGTTGTTGATGATAAACTTCTCCTCTAGGTCTCCAACATAAAGATTCGCCAGATTTGGGGCAAAAATTGCACCCATTGAAGTTCCGGAACATTGTTGATAATAGTCCGAATTGAAACTAAAATAATTTTTAGTCAAAGCAATGTTCAACAGGTCGATTATGAACTCTGTGGGAATCTCCAATGGTGCAGGTCTTTTATTCAAAATTTGTTCGATTACCTCAATGCTGTCAAGTTGGGGAATATTGGTGTACAACGAGTTGATATCCATTGTAACCAAAGTCTCCGTCTCCGGATTGTACTCCATGTTTTCAATCAAATTGATCATGTGGGTACTGTCTCGGACATATGTGGGCAAATCTGGTACAAACCCCTTAATGAAACTATCAATATAGTGGCCCAACGGTTCCATTACAGACCCACAGCCAGACAGAATAGGTCTGCCTGGGGGGTTAACCGAGTCTTTATGCACTTTAGGTAAAGTGTACAGGACCGGTGTCCTAGGGCAAGTTTTATTTAAAAAATCGAATTCTGGTTTTGTTAGGAAGCCATCTTCCAAGGCCTTGGATGTTACAGACTGTATTAGCTTTTGTATATCTTTCAGGGGATCTCGAGGCAATTTTTTGTAATGTTCTTCGTTACTGATTTGCCTCATGATTTCAGCTTCATATTTCGATCTTTCCTGAATGACAATACCGCCACCCTTATCGGCGGGTTTCAAAATAATCTGGTCATTGTTCTTTAAGGAAATCAAGGCTTCCCGTTCAGGTTTCGAGATGTTATATGGGGTGAATTTTTTTTGTGTCTTCAAATTTGAGATATCCTCTAAAACACCTTTCTCAAATGCTATTACTTCAGGTGGCATCATAACGTTGGTTGGAAAGAAGGTGGATTTCGGACGCATTTGAGATCTGGGATGGGTGGGGACTTGTGCACGGTCACTAAAAAAGACTTTTAGACGTAATGACCTGAAATATTTGTGTAATTCAGTCTGCAATTGGAAGAAATTCGTGGATTCAGTCAGAACAAAGGACAAACCCTTGCTAAGGAGTGATAGCTCGTGGGCATTCATGACATGGTTGGATAAATTGAAAATTGGTATACACTCTTGTCTCTGTATAGTGTCAACCCTCATGGTGGTGTCTGAGTTGCTCAATTCTTCTCTGCTGTTATTGCCCAGTTGCTGGTATGAATCTCTGATATAAAAATTACTTTGTATTTCTAGTTGTTCGGGCCCCATTTGTAGTATTGGCGGCGCGTTTGCCTTTCGCCGGCAAACTGGTGCCATACTCTTCTTTGGTTCCGATTGGATCCCCTTCCCCTCTGGGCCTGTCCTAAAAAAGGCTGCTGTTGTTATTGTCTTGGCAGTGCACTCGTGCCTTCCCCTGCGTCGTCTGAGGATTCTGACCCTGCAGATGATTCCGAGAACCCAACCAGACTATTATTCTTGAACCGCCCCCAAGTGACGTTCTTCTTGAATTGTTGTGGTTGTACGTAGAAATCTTCCACCAAATAAGGAAAAGCTTTTTCCTTACTGTAGGCGTGGATATCTTTTTGGACTTTGTCTGCTTTTTTCTTTAACTCAAAGGTGTTAAATTCTTGTATAGTTTTATTTAATTTCTCTAGGGCTGCTTTTGACTCTTCGATGTTATCACAGCCAAATAGTTCTTTCTCCAGATTCTCGATTTCAATCAATTCCTGCTTACTATGTTCTAAGGCAGTCTCAATGCCCAAGACCATCCAGTGTCTTGAGCACGTAGTTGATATATTGGAGAAGCCCCCTTTGAACTTGTTATCGTCTCTGAAGATACCGGGGATATTTCTCACAATTAATCCCTGCGGAATGATGTTAGCCCGTAAATACTCAGTTAACATTCGGGCATGTAATTCAGTTCGGACATGCTTCTTTTTAGCTCGTTCTAATTTATCCAACAAAACCGCTCTAGGATTGGAGTTTATAAATTGTGTGGTATTTGAAAAAAGAGAGGGGCCACTGATGATTTTTGCAATATACTCTTCAGTGTATAGGGGTGCCTCTTTTTCTGACATAGTCTTGTGACCTGTATATTATTTGAGTCACTATATTTTATACAGTTTTGTCACTATATAAACATACACACGATTAAACAAAACAATTACAGAACAAACAACCCAAAAAAAGGCTTTCTTTGGGTAAAAGCAATATATATTATATAAAGCTCTTGCAGAAAAAAAACTGCACAATCAATATTCAAAATCACAAGAGCAACCCTTATGTCCCTGCGAACCGGGTAAGTACAACGTACTACAAAACAATGTTCACAAGGAACTCATTTGGAATTAATTTTCTATCACAAACAACATCAATAGTTGTCTTTGAGTTAATCTTTCACCAAGTTAACATTAAGTTAACAATTCACACAGTAAGCCTACACACAGCAATTATTTTACAAAGCCTCAGCCGAGGTCTTTTATTGAACTAGCAAAATGTCAAAACACATATAAAAACATATCATATGTACAATACTCCTCTCTTTTTCTTACATTTACAGTGCAAAGTGACCCCAGTGAAACCATAACCATACAAACACCAATAAACAAAAAACACTTAGTAAAGATACAAAACAGGTTATTGGAGAAAATTAAACAAGGACAGTTTTGTAAATGATATAGTAATTCAGTCAGAGCTGTCTCTTATTTTGTTTGTCGACGGCGTTTCGACCCACTTCTAGATACCGGGTCTCATCAGGACTGTAAATTTGGGGACTAGTGAAGGAAAAGGAGAAGGACGTGTGTGACTATATTTGAAACAGAATAAAAATTGTTTTCAATTAAAAACTATAGGTGTTTTATGTATAGTCGTTTGTAGGCTTACCTAGTTTATGGCATACACATGTCCATGTTGGATCCGGTATGCAATTTAAATAATAGTATCCGCACCTATAGATAATGAATATATATTTATTATAGGTCAGTGTTCAAAAAGAAATTTAGACAATTTCTTATCAGTACACCACAAAGTGCGATAGTTAAATATACTCACTTAACCAATAGAGCATCTAATTATAACTTCCACTGGTATGAATGAATTGGTCGGGATTGGACAGAATTCCTATTGTATGAGGAATAGGGATAATTAATTGAGTTTCAATTATCTTTCACATTAGCACCACGGTGTCACTTATTCGGTCAAAACTACTTACTTAGGATTTTATGTTATTGGTATCCCTATTTTCGGGACGCCCCATCATTTTAGGGTAATGCGACCTGTTCTTATAGCGCTTTAGCTGTAATGTGTTAAAAACAAAGTCATTACGATGTTCTATACATCATTATCTCAGCCTTTTGACACTGCCAAGGGATTGCCAATACTCACATTACTGCCGAATTGTAATGTAGAAGAAAAGGGGGTTCCGTGATAATAATAACTGATCAATTCCACCTTCAACACGCTGTTAGTTCGTGTCTTGCCTGAAACGGACTGAATCACGCTGGCTCCTAGACTCGCAGAGCGATCAAACGCTCTCTTTTTGTGTCCTCTTCAGTAAAGGAATTGGTAGCGGCCATCTTGTAATGGCTAAAATAGTACACAATGTCTCCGTGATATGGTTCCAATACCCCATACTTAAAATCTAATAGAAAATCAATGCTTTGCCTCAATGCTTAATAACCCATGAAAATTCTTATCACTGCATTTGTTAAAAAGAAAAAAAGAAAAAACTATATCTCGTCACTCCGAGTAACACAAGGCCCCAAGTGCCCAAGTAAAAGAGACCCTAGAAAACAGAAAATGACGAAGCAGAGCAACGTTACGCTGGCGAACTGGCACCGGAGGGTACCGACCCAAGCAGGTACCGCTGCCAAGCACTGTGCACGCTGTCGCTAGGAATACGTGCTGCGGCCTGCTACCTGGCGGCAGGAAGATAGCCAAGGGGGCCCTCGCCCTATCAGCTTACACCAGGGCACCTCCGCCACGCAAGACCGCCAGCGCCAACGGGGAGACATAAAAACAAACCCACAGGAAGCTACCAGACAAAAGTGGGCCACGAGAGACCACGAAGGCCATTGGGAAAAAGCTGCCACTAGCTAGATAGCAGCAAGGACATTCGAAACAGGAGCAGCAAGTACACCGAGAGAACAGTGAAACACCAAAAGAACACCACAGGAAATAATCATGGCAGAAAGAGAGTCAAGGCTACAACAACAGCTAAAAAAGAGCAAGGGAGAGCCAACGATATCTGACTCCCCGCTCAAACAGAAGCCGGACATCAATAGCACCCTAGACATGATCCTAAAAAAACTAGCAGATGACCACGACTTGGCTAAAACCACAAAGCACACCACGGAGGCGATCCAGCTCGAGATCGCAGCTGTCAGAGCCGACCTGAATACAGTGAATAATAGACTCGCAGCAGCAGAACAAAGAATCAGTGATGTAGAAGATATTACCCACAGCTCAAGTCAGGAGATGAAGGTATTAACCAAAATTACCTTGTCACTCCAGAAACAGACAGCAGAGCTTGAAGACCGTAATCGGCAGGGGAACATTCGTATAGTTGGGGTCCCAGAGGGCTCAGAAGACACATCAGGCTCTTGCTCAGCCTTTCTTGAGGACTTGATCCCCAAACTTACAAATCTAAAGTTTGACCGGCAGTTTGAGCTAGACAGGGCACACAGCGTTCCCACCTTTAAATCTACAACGAGGCAAGCAGCCCGGCATATCATTTGCAAGCCTCTGAGATCGCAGCACACAGAGGCCATCTTTAACTACGCACGTAAAAATCACCAGATTACCTGGAAAGGACATAAGATCATTTTTACACAAGACTACTCTAAGCCCACTGTTGATACCATGAAGGGATTCCTTGCCTTACGCGATAAACTCAGGAGCAAAAACATGCAGTTCTCATTTGTTGCCCCCGCCAAATTCAGGATAATTGACAGCGGAAGACATCACTATTCCAGCGACCCTAAAGAGCTGGCTGCATACCTGGTCGGACCAACATCTCAAGAAATGGAGATGTCACAAGCTGGTTCCGGTAAAAAGAGATCGTCGCCGGAACCCCAGAGGTCGCATAATTCCCCTTGTGGTGCGCGTACACCCGCACTGGGGTTTCTCAGCTCTTTGCTTTCTATATTCTCTAGCTTATTTTCCTTTTTCACCTCTTTTTTCTCTTCAAACTGTGTCTGGCACACCTTGTTGTTCAACCTATCTGTGAGCCCTGGCATACAAAAATACCCAAAGATGACATTCACATTGCTTGAGGGCACCTGGGGGTTGTAGACGTACTAATCCTCGGAAGGGGGGATGTAGGACAACTATTTTCACCCCTCTACTCCAAATCCAAGATAGCGATTTGAGAATTATGAATATAGAACACCACACCCTAGTTGATAACCCGCAATAACACACTCACCCTGGCAACTGACCTCAACATAGTGTCCCTCAATGTCAAAGGTCTTAACCACCCTATTAAGTTCCGGAAGATTATAGACTACCTAGCAAAACTTAAAGGCGATATAATCCTACTACAAGAGACTAAACTATCCCTGGAGGATGCCAAGCTCGTGAGAGGTAACTGAATCTCACAGTTGGCTTGCTCGCCCGCCGACAAAAAGAAATGAGGGCTAATGACACTGATATCCAAAAGATCCAACATTACACTAGACTCACATTCTCACGATAGCAAGGGCAGACTTCTGGTGACGCATTTGAGAAGAGGGGAGGAGCTAATCCACGTAGCAAACATATACGGCCCCAACGCGGACGATCCAACCTTTTGGTCTGAGGTGTCAAGCACGCTAGATAGCTTCCCTCAAAACGACCTCATGGTGGTAGCAGGGGATTTTAACATCCCATTGGACCACATAACGGATAGACAATCCTACTGTCAATATCACCCTACGAACTCGCATGCTGTACTCCAAAATATCTGCTCCAAATTTAACCTAAAGGACGCATGGCGTCTCCAACACCCGGACACTAGAGTCTACACATTCTACTCTAACCCACACAAATCAATAACAGAATAGACTATATCCTAATCTCTGGGTCCCACACACGACTAATCAAACACTCAGACATAGCTCCAAGACCAGTGTCTGACCACTCATGCATTAACCTAAAGCTGAGCGGGTGTGACAACTAAGCCGCCCCTAGGAGATGGCGCTTTAACAGCGATGTACTTTCAGACCCTGCGAACAAAAAAAAGATTGAGGAGGCCATAATAGATTACCTTAAACATAACGACTCCCCGGGGACTAGCATCAACACACACTGGGATGCCCTGAAGGCGACCGTCAGAGGCACAATAATTGAAATCAAGACAAAAATAAACAAGAGTATAAACAGGAGACTAACACAGCTTGAACAGGAAATCAAGAGTTTAGAAATGGCCCATGCAAAGTTCATACATGATAGCAAGCTCCTCGCAAAACTAACACAAAAAAAATAAGAATACAACAAAATCCTAAGTGAGAGGGCAGGACTGTGGATTAACAAATCCTTACCTATGTGAAGCTAATAAAGCAGGGAAACTCCTTGCCTCCTACCTCAAACACAAACACAACCAGTTTGCCATCTCATCCATCAAAGACTCTAACAACCAAACCCACACAAGACACAAAGGCATCCTCAAGACCTATCAAGAACTTTACAAAAATGAACAGAACCTTAATTTAGAGGAGTGTACAAAATACCTTGATAGACTCGGGTTACCACAGCTAAGTACTGAGGATACACTTAGGCTAGGTCAAGAAATTAACTATACAGAAATTGAAATGGCAGTCAAATCATTGAAAGAAAACAAAGCCCCCGGGCCGGACGGGTTTACAGCCTCTTTCTACAAGACCTTCTTAAGCCAGTTGAAACCAACCATGAAACAAGTTTTCAACCATTCAGCATCTAGTGGGACAGCATCACAAACTATGTCAGAAGCTAACATAATAGTCGCCAAAGGAGGGGAAAGACCAACTGTCACCAAAAAACTACAGACCCATATCCCTTATTGACGTGGACTGCAAAATATATGCTAAGATCTTGGCAGTCAGACTCAACTCTGCTCTCCCCAAACTAATAAGCAACTCCCAGGTTGGATTCCTACGCACTCGTATGTCTAATGACAACACCCGCCTTCTCTGCCACATATTAGAGCATGCGGCCACTAAATCTGAACCGGCAGTAGCTATCACATTAGATGCCGAGAAGGCCTTTGATAGAATCTCCTGGGCTTTCCTGGAGCGCTGCAAGCAATCGTTCAACTTAGGGGAGGGATATATACGGATGGTGATGGCCCTGTATGGGGAACCATCAGCCCGTATTGTCGTTAATGGGTCACTCTCTGAGCCCTTTACGTTGCAACAAGGTACTAGACAGGGATGTCCATTATCCCCTTCATTATTTTTACTTGCACTGGAGCCCCTTATCCAAGATATCAAGTTAAATACGAACATAAAAGGGGTCAATTTCAACGGCGTTCAAATAAAATTAGCCGCCTACGCGGATGACATACTAATAGTAACGGAACAGCCAAAGACATCAATTGAGGCCCGATGGATACAATATCAAAATATTCTGGGTTTTCAGGGTACAAACTAAACAGAGATAAGTCAGAATGCAAACCACTAAATATTCACTGCACTAGGGACATCCTGGGTGAGTTGGGCTTAGCCTGATAGGCAGGGTACATCAAATATCTAGGTATCAATTTTGGTAGTGACTTAATGGACACGCTACATCAGAATGAGAAACTGCTACTAGAAAAGATTAAGAAACTTCTGGACTCTTGGTCACCAAAATTCGTTACGTGATGGGGCAGAATCGAAACTATTAAAATGATGATCACACCAATGGTTAACTACCTAATCAGTATGCTCCCGCTCCTCCTCATGGATGATTTCCACCGCAAAGTAGACATCCTGATCTCTAAATTCCTTTGGCGGGGGAAGAAAGCACGGATAAGTATAAAAAAATTAAGACTGGATAAAAACCAAGGAGGGGTAAATCTAGCAGATTACAGAATATTCCAGCTAGCTTTTCTGGCAAAACAAGGCTCATATTGGATATCACCGCCTACCGACTATACCCCGGTATGGCTACAGGTAAAGAGGGCCATCCTAAATAACCTAAGCCCCCTGGCCCTACTAACAACAAATAGACTATAACCCACACCTCCAAGTTCATCTTTTAAAATACAAAAATCGCGCTACTAAGGGTAGACAAGAAGCTGGAGATTAGCATCAAAGGATCTAAAATGGAGTCACTCTGGGCCAATAGCAAGATTTTGTATAAAGGGAAAAGCCTAGCCTTTGATACATGGATTGGGAAAGGTATCCACTACCCTTACCAACTAGAAAACGATGCATACCCTATTACATTCTCAGACCTCAAGATATAACCTAGATGACATTGAATTCTATAACTTTTTGAAAATCAAAACGGCCCTGTCAAAAGCCAAATTATCCACCTTACAACCATCACTCTCCCGGTTTGTGTCAAAGATTAATACATTGGGGCACCAGGTCTTGCAGCTCTACAAACTCCTCCTCCCAAAATCCTCTAAACTTAATGATAAGGCTGTTGCCTATTGGGAACAACAATCTACAGCCACACATAACGAACAAGAATGGTCCACACTATAGTACTCCGTCTCACGTATAAAGATCTCCCCGGTGCTCTCACAAACAAAATTTTGGCTACTACACAAGGCTTTTTGGACCCCTGCCCGTTTATTCTCATTAGGCCTCCGGGATGACGCATTATGTCGGAACTGTAACAAGGAAACGGGGGATTTAGCACATCTTATCTTTCAATGCCCAATACTCAAAACATTCTGGGAGAAAATCTTTGTCTTTTTAAATGGTTTGTTTGGTGGTACGCTAATAAAATAATTTTCCACCCTACCCATGGCATTTATGAGCTTGAGATATGAATCCAATAAGGATCTACAAGACCTACTACTGACAGCAGCAGTGAAAATGGTCCTTGCCAATTGGAAAGACACAAGCAAGACTTCTTACAAAGGCAGGATCAACTGGATCACCCATCTCAGAGGAGCTGACAACATTGCACTACAGAACTCTCACTTGAAACCGGCATCCAGAAGGATGTGGAACTCTCTCGACACATACCTAGACTCTTAAGAACCTCCATGAAAATAAGATATACCGGCGATACACAACCTGGTACCCCCTATGGTTGCACCACCTAGACAATTCTACTTAACTGGTTTCAACCAATGTCGCATCCTCTGGGCCGCCGCAAGAGGGGAGGCCTACCAACACCGGTCTGCATGTGTGCCAACATCTCCACAGAATGTCAGATGTAATTGATAAGAAATGTAACTCTCCCTGCCTGTCTCCTAACTTCTCTTTCCCCCTTCTTCTGCCTTTTTCTGCCTGTCTTTCTTTAGTTCTTTTTCTCTAATTATCGATATCGGGGGTTAGCTAAACAAACGTGACACATTGTCTCAGGACACTGATGTTTAAACTGCGTCTGGGACAACCTATGCTAACCTTGTAACAGAATTGCTAAGGTATTCTTGTATAAAAAAATAAATAAAGCATGTTGAAATTAAAAAAAGAGTAGATTACACTTTAGTTCACACCCCCTCCCCCCCTCCCCCGGCCAACAGGGTCTTGTGTTCTGCTAGTGAAGGTCATAAACCAGGCACTGAGCCAGACTCACAGATCTTTGAGCTCACTGCCAGATGACCATAGGACTGGTCAAAAAGAATTGAAAAGTGGCAGTCACACCACCATCCTGTCCTTTCATCCACATTGTGGCACAAGGGATTTAACAACATCTTCCCAAGTATTTTTTACAGTAAACAAGGAATGAAGCGCGAGAGTACCAAGTGGTCCAGGATGTGCATCGGTTCATACAGACCAGGCAGTCTTTTGTCAAAGAACCTGAAGCTGGAGTGTTCTTCCTGGTTCAGAACATGCCCTAAAGGTAAGCTGTGGTCATCTGGCCCTGCTGCGGGTATCAGATGTCCTGCTGTTAGGCAAGCTTTGGGCTATCTCTGTGGCGAGCCCAAAATCAGACAGAGAGAAACTAACCAGTGCGGAAAACCGGATCTTTGAGGATGCTGACTGCCAGGGCCGGAGCCATGCCAAAGTTACAGACTCTAATTGCCTCAGTCAGGCCTCTCTTTTGAGTTACAGTCTTAATATTTTATCCAGATATTCTGTCATCTAGCAAACACCACACAATATACAATGCACAACACTGCACAAAACTGAAAGGAAAGAGAGCGTACAAGTTCTGGGAGATTGATCAGCTTTCACCACAAGAACCAGACATCTTCTTGTTCAGATGTACAGAAAAATGTAATTTAAGCCCGCAATCAATTCGGAGCGTGCACCAACCTCTTGTCCCGCTACAGCACGAAGAGTTTGTAAAACTCCAGTGTTGATGGGCACACACTTTGGCTGGACTGCTAGTCTAACAGAGTTGAGGATCCTAACAGGGAGAGAAGAAAATGTGTGGAGCAGCTCCCATTGGGCACTAGACGTGTCTTCTACTGGCTCAGACAAAACGACTGAGAATCTATTAGAAAGGTGCAAGGTTCGAAAATATACAAATATCACAATCCGATGCCCTAGTGCTATCCAGATTAGACATATCTCACAGGTTCAGAAACCAGAGCTACTGCTCATGTCTCAGAGTCACTACAGGGGCAGACAGAAGATATATCCAATAATTCATACCAATCTCATAGACTCTGGTATCAAGTAGCAGAAGTGATGATAATGGCACAAAAAGCCATATCAAAAAAAATGCCAAAATGCTTCCACATCAATGAGAAATAGCCTTAGCAGCAAGTGACCTCTGGCATCAAGGAAATAACATCAGCATTAAGTGTACTCAGTTCATGATCCCTAAAATATTCACTTGACTTTTCCTGAAAATACGTTTTGCTTTCAAGTACCTTCATTTTGAGTAAATAAACTCAAATACCTGGATGAAAACTTACATGGAAGAAAACCTTGTTATATTCTGCGAATAAGCGTTCGCCTCAAATACATGCTTGACTTCTGTGCGAAACTGAACTATTAACTGGGGAAATGATGCATGAGCTCCCACAATGTTACGAGAGTGATTCCCCGTGAAGTCAAAAGCAGATTTCAATAAGGAATCCTAGGCTTAGTCCTGGTAGCTGTTGATTAACCCACAGGGTCACATTAAAGTGAAGACATTAAACAGACAAGATTCCCAAACCAATTCAGTAAAAAGAATGTCATTCTAATGATTAAAATGACACCAAAATGTCAGAGATTGGTAGAGAGATTCAGGAATGTCAATTTTCATTCAATGGGAAGGACGAAGAGAATGTTTGCCTATGGGGTATGGGAGACTAGATTCTCTTATGCTTTCAAGCCTTAATCTACAGTTTTATGTTGTAGCTGTTGTTCAAGAGGTAAAAATCCTTCAGTGGTGTAAGTCGCGATTCTGTGACCACTAAGGACTTCACCAGATTGGATGCATCAAATTTGGCACCCTGCTTAAGCCTTGAATTTTGGTGTTAAAAGCTGAAAACTGTAACTGCCCAATTCATTTTGTCACTGAGGTAATTTTGCCATTTATTTCTACACTTAGGCTCTGCATTGGATTTTTGAGCTTGAAGTCTTCCAGCAGGGTAAGCCTGAAAGCAGCATCCATGCAAGGCGCCACAAGGTCATGTACCTTTGTCCTTAGGTCACATCGAAACTTTGTTTCCTGATCCAAAAAACTCTGAGTTGGTCGGATCAGGACATCTTGCCCACTTCAGCTGCACCTTTCGCGGGTAGCCTTATCACCTTGTCCCGTTCCTCAGAGGTTGAAAAAGTTCAAAGTAATAACTTTGTCATAAGTTGCCCAAGTTCATCCCGGATGCTCACTGTGCACTCGAACATTCAAGAGATTTCTGGGGATCCACGCCATAAATCTAAGGAGAAACCTTTTCTTCTTCAGGGCCCCAGCCAAAATTCTAATGCCACTGGACTTGCTGATTTCTTCCTCCAACAAGCTTTCTTCTCCAAGTTACCCAGTGGGCAAAAGTAGGCTATCCTTCTTGGCCTGTTGAGAATCTCCACCGAAGCTTGGGTGCAAGGAAGAGCAGAATCCGCGGTCTCGGTGCTCACCCAGGCAGACAAGAAGGAGATTTGCTCTCTTTCTTGAGCTCCTTCCCAAAAGTCCATTTGTGTTTTGGTTTGCCAATGGTAGGAACTTCAAGCTATAACAGTATCTCAGCAGTGGTTGGTGGAAGGTTCTGATCCTATCCCTACTAAGTTCCCACAGTGAACCTTTCCAACTACTCAATAGTTCTTCTGTTATAGCTTAGGCACTCATAAAAAGCCCAGTTCAAGGAGGTTCCTAAGATGGTAGAAAGCTGTTTCAGCTGCTAGAACCTACTAGCCCACCCATGGGTTTCCCTAGATAATTGAGGTACCTCCCTCCTCACACCAATGGAAACCCAACCAAAACGTTCCCTGTTCTCCTGCCACATTGTTGAATGAGGAGAGGCCAGGGCAACCCCAAAGGTTGTCAAAGGGGGAGGGGAGCACACTTCTTGGAATAACACCGCCGGTTCGCTCAGATGCATTATGGTAGATGAAACACATGAATAGTGTCACTTAACTTTACTCAAAACTTGAACAGAGTTTGCCACACGTTGGCACAGGCAGTGCTTGTGTCTCTGGATACAGATCTTTCTGGATTTGTGTTCTTCATCAGCAGAGAGAAACAGGTTGGTTTGGGATTGCTTGTAATGCTGCTCACTATCTCTAAGGTTAAGAGCCACTCCAGAGTGCAGGTGCGTCCACACAGACTCGTCAGCCTCATAAATCCCAAGAGGAGCTCACAGTCAAAGGTGGGCCCCCACTATATCTCTGATTTCACATAAAAAATAAAATAGCAAGAATTTCTCTCTGTGCTTTATGTAGCAGTTTTGTGCTGGGCTAGTGCTTGTCATATTGTGTATAGCAGTGTGTATAGCAGGAGTGTGTATAATGCATGCAGTGGCAGCATAGTGCTGGCATCTGGAGGTACAGCATTGGGTTATGGTGCGGCAAATGGCAGTGTGACAATGGGGTATTGGGTTATGGTGCTAGCACTTGTGTTGGGGTTCTCAGGAGTGATTGCTGGCAGCAGTAATGTAGAGTTGGTGTTATAGTGGTTTGAGTTTAGGAGCAGTGATAGGAGAAGTGGCACAGTGATGTGCAGAGGTGCTGTGGTGATGGAGGTGATGAAGCTTTGCTAGAGGAATGGTGAAGTGTGACCTGCAGTTTTGGTGACGTAGTGCTGAGGGTGGTGGTGAGGAGATTATCCTTGTGGTGTCCTGGTATGAGGGAGGTGATAGGTGATGCTGAACAGGATTTGCAGTGTTTGGCATAGCAGCACAGTGTGTTTTCCTTGTGATGGATTGCATTGTGTGGTAGTCTTGGTGGTGTGGAGGTTGTGATGGTAGTGGGCATTGGTGGGTTAAAACTGCAGAACTGACTAATGATGGTGCTGGGATCCTGGGCTTGTTGCAGTGTTGTGGTGCCTTGTTCTGGGTGGTAGTGGCAGTGTTGGGAATGATATCTAGTGCTGGAGCATGTGCAATCCTGGTTGTGATGGGGCCGTATTGAGGTGAGCAACTGAGTACTGAGCTCGGTTTTAGGGGTGGTGCTGTGGAAACACAAAGGCGTTACCAGTGTATGTGACTGCCCTTAACCACTAGCAATTGCCCCAGCGGAGAAAGCGGAGAACCCTAGTAGCCCACCCTTGAATTTCCAGTTTAAATGAGGTACCCCCCTCCTCACATCAATGAAAAACCTTCTAAAATGTTCCCTCTTTCTCTGGCACACCATTGAGTGAGTGGAGAACAGGTCAACCTCCTAGATCTGTAATTTCACATAGAAAAGAAAACTGCAAGTCTTTTTCACAGTTTTTTGGGGGGCAGTTTTGGACCTGGGGTATTTTTGTCCAGGTGGTGCAGAGCAGGGGAGTGACCAATGTAAGCATTGGTGGTAAGGTGCTGTAGGTCATGATCTGTCATTGGGTGGTCTTGGTGTGGTGCCGGTGCTGTAATTCTGGCATGTGGAGAAGCAGCATTTGCGTGAGGTGATGAGAATCACAGTGTGATACTGGGGAAACATGTTATGCTGTGTCAGACCCTGTTCGAGGGGCCAAGGGGCAGGCAGGGCCACAGCTGCGATTGCCCCAGGGTCCACCCTACAATTGCTCTGCAAAATGAGCCATATACAACCTTTTCAGCAATTGACTCTCAGTGGTGGCAACAGAGAGCAGTCACAGGCTTCTTAGGGAGAGGGTAGTGTACAAGTATATAGACGTGACACTCAAAGTTACACCCGCAGCGCAATATAATTGTCCAGCCCAGTGGTTCCCTTTTGAAAAACACAAGTTATTTTACATAAAGGCACTATACTACACACTACAAGAATCCACTAGATACCAGACACTCAGGTGTGAGTCCCATGTGCTTCAAGTTGGGACCCCTGCTAGGCATTCTAACCTACTCCCCTTCTCCATCCACTCTATGGGCTTGGGGTTCGGTGTGGTAGTCTCCAGCTCTGTTGTAGTTCTCCCTCCCCTCTCTTAGCACACAGTCACTTCTTGGGGCTAAAAAGCCCAGCTAGTCTCTCAATTGCTCTTTCTTTATGGAGGCATGGAACTGCGATGGACCTCCTGTAGCGGGTGGGTTCAGGACCCAAGGCACACGGCTTAAATCAGTCCCACTCAGGTCAGGCGACTGCAGGTCACACAGTGAGTCTTAGGACGGCGGCAGCAGAAACAGCAGCTTCTGGCATTGGTCCTCTTTTGGAATCTAGCTGTCTCTCAGCGCTGATGGGCCTCACAGGCTCAGTGGGCCCAGGTCTTCCAGTTATGGCGCTGTCAGTCGCACTGGAGCCTCCAGGGGTGGAGGCGGTTTATCAGGCACTGATGGGAGCATGGTGGAAGAAGTCCGATCAGGTGCTGGGGTCTTCAATAACTCGGTTGCCAGGCACCCGTTCGGCACATAATGCTTCAGAGCAGCATAGCCCACTTGGCACCCTTTGGGTTCAGTGCCAAGCAAGCCACTCACTGGGGTCTACCAATGGCATACACCACTGATTTGCAGTTCTTAGTTCTGGGGCAGCTGGGACCACAGGGCACAGAGTTGGCAGTGATATTTTCATGCCATCTGGGGGTTCAAGCATGCAGTGGATGATAATGTCAAATGTCAATCATGGCTTCAGAGAGGTCAACCGAGGGTGCGCACATACTCAAGCGCCATGGCATGACAACGGAGATGACACAATAGACACTTGGGCACACTTCCGACTAGATGCCATTAATGTGAGGAACTCTAGGACTGGCCAGCATTTTTGATCACACCAGTCATACAATCAGAGAATCTCCGTTTGAGAAATCCATGCACCGAGGTCAATGATTTCTAGCCTCCTTCTAAGGGTCAGTTTCTTCTGACTCTCTTTTCACTTAGTCAAGACTCCTTGTATTTCTAGGACAAGTCAGGCAGTTCTTCCCTCAAATGTTACTCCAGGTAATGACCCTTCTCCTCGGGGAAGTCAGGCAGACACCAGCCCCTGTTGTGCACTGGTCTTCTGGGTCCTCAGTGGAGCATTCCCCTCTTCGGTCAGAGATAAATTGGAACTGGAACAATTCATCCATCAACAGCTCCTACTTTTATACTGAGTTAGCAGATGTGGATTCTTTGTCCATCTTTGCGAACCGGTTTGGGTCATTTCCATTTTCGTGCGTCCTCAGGCTGACCTGCACACTGAGCCTCTGACTAGAGCGATACTCTTCACAGACGTGCTGTCTCCAGGTTGGAGCCCCCCCATTAGAAGCACGGAGATGTGTGAACAGTCTGTTCCTGGCTGTCAACAGCCACTCTTGATAGTGATCACGAAAGACAAGGGGTGGCTCCCCTTCTAAAGGGCCCTTCACACCCTGACAAAGGAGCTGCAGTCCCACCCCTTAACCCTGCCATCCACCAAATGGTGTCTCAGGCAGACTAATCAGCAGCCATCTGTCTCAGATAGGATGTAATCGAATTTCTAAAGGGAAGCCTGTCTCCTCTTCCCCACTGCCTGTCCCCTCTTCCCCACTTCAATGTCTGGGTTCTCGCCTTCTACTCTAAGGAATGTCAGCAATACACTTCCACTGTCTGGAAAAGCAAGCTCACCTCCATCTTGAATAAAAGAACAGCCGAGAAGCTTCCAAAATGGAACCCACATGCCAGTGTCTCTCTTGTTCATGCAAGCACTCAGGCAATGTGTATCAAACTCCATTAGCTTGGGGCACACATCACACGAGATCTCGGCACTGGGATTCCAGGTTCATTGTTAATGGCAAAACTTTAATTGAATTGATCAGTGCACTCCCATTCCCAGGACAGGTGTACTGCTCGATTTTCCTGGCCCTATTGTGTTGACGGGTGATTAGGGTGACTTCAGTCTCTTACCATTCAAGCCTAAGGGTTAGAGTAGTGAATGAAGTCTATTTACTAGGCACTTCGACATGATCCTGTGTTCTTCCCCATAGACTAGGGCTTGCACACATATCCTAGGGGATAGATTCGTTAGTATTAGGGATAACCTGCCCTGTAGTGAGGGTATTTCATGGAGCCGTGCTGAATTCAGGCCTGGTAGGCCTCAAACGGGAGAGATTCCATCTTTCTTTCTGCTCCGGCAGCTTGAGATGCTTCTAGGTTAAAGGGGATGTTTTAGTTATGAGGTGTTATTCGCTTGGAGAGAACCGGTTCAGACCGGCCCTTATCGAAGGATTGTATTTTTCTTCATGCCGAAGACACTACATCAGGCCGGCCGGCTGGGAAAGTGTCCTTGGTACGGGGAGGTACGAGAATTTGGTGGGCGGCAGGTTACGGGCCGGAATTTTCCATGAGGAAATGCACCTCTATATTAGTGAAAGTCTGAGGCAGTTACGTGGCACTTACTTCAGTCCGTAGGCGGCATCTAGCCGTTAGCAGTAAAGCTACTACTTATTCCAGGGAAGACAGATGACAAACTTGAAGGCGGAGAAAAACCGAGAGACAGATACTCTTCTAGCAGAATTGCCAGAGAGGAGAGAGTAGCCGATGACTACGGAGGTGTGACCTCCAGGCGAGCCGAGGCACAGACGAGAAGGGAACCTAGATGACCATTGAGTGCAGGCTACACACGACTAAGGTGATGTCGACCCCTTTCTTATTAGAGTGTACAACCTAATCTTTCACTTTTCTTTGCAGGTTATGTGTCACACAGTAATGTTATGTGATTGCGTATATAATGAATAATAAAGTATCCAGTTTGTAGTGAATCAACATGTGCTGCGTGTTCTTGTATAAGAGGGTAGCCTATTCTTCTAGTCAGCTGTGACTTGACATGAACAGATATTAACCCTGATCAGGTAAGTGGTAACTGAATAAGGGAGAGAGGAGCCCCTCGAACCAGAGAACAGGTTGTGCTCAAACTGGCAGTTCTTGTGTGATCTGATAAATAGTAAAACTGATTCCCCTGTTGTATGTTATGGTAATCATAGGATGAACTTGTGCTGAGGCTGCCGTCTGGGTAGGAAGTCCTGGGTCCGTCTGGGACCGCGAGGCTAAGGCTGCCGTCTGGGTAGGAAGTCCTGGGTCCGTCTGGGACCGCGAGGCTAAGGCTGCCGTCTGGGTAGGAAGTCCTGGGTCCGTCTGGGACCGCGAGGCTGAGGCTGCCGTCTGGGTAGGAAGTCCTGGGTCCGTCTGGGACCGCGAGGCTAAGGCTGCCGTCTGGGTAGGAAGTCCTGGGTCCGTCTGGGACCGCGAGGCTAAGGCTGCCGTCTGGGTAGGAAGTCCTGGGTCCGTCTGGGACCGCGAGGCTGAGGCTGCCGTCTGGGTAGGAAGTCCTGGGTCCGTCTGGGACCGCGAGGCTAAGGCTGCTGTCTGGGTAGGAAGTCCTGGGTCCGTTTGGGACCGCGAGGCTAAGGCTGCCGTCTGGGTAGGAAGTCCTGGGTCCGTCTGGGACCGCGAGGCTAAGGCTGCCGTCTGGGTAGGAAGTCCTGGGTCCGTCTGGGACCGCGAGGCTAAGGCTGCCGTCTGGGTAGGAAGTCCTGGGTCCGTCTGGGACCGCGAGGCTAAGGCTGCCGTCTGGGTAGGAAGTCCTGGGTCCGTCTGGGATCGCGAGGCCGCCACTTGTATTATAAGAGGTCTAGATATATGTATGTGTATATATATATATATATATATATATGTGTGTGTATATGCATATATATATATATATATATAGTAGGAATTCCCTGTCCTTAGGTGATATGTATGTATATATATATATATATATATCGGTGGTTACTTGTTGTGAATAGGCCCTAGGGAGAGGGTAACGTTCTGGCTGGGTTAGAGAGGCTCTGATGAGCGGGTTCTATCTGATCCGAAAACCCAAGCAGAACATTTGGCGTCACGAACCGTTTTCGAAACCTGTGTGCGTCGTGTTGTCTCGTGTTTGCTTTCGGCGTGTGCGTGGTTTTGTTTGTATATTATTTGTGGTATACTTGTGTGTATAGTTTTTCTTCTTCTTTCTTTTCTTTTTCTTTCTTTTCTTCTTTCTTTTTCACGATGTTTTCTAGAAAGTCAAAATCTACTTTTAAGTTGCCCGTTGATATTCCCGGATGGGATTCAACGCCTTATGAAGCCTTAGCCCGTGAGTGGGCTGATTCTACTGCTTTGAGTGAGAATTGGAATTCTTCTTTGGAGCTGGCGGAGCCGGCTAATGTGATTACTTGTTTACAGAAGGCACCCATCTCGAAGGGTGAGGAGATTCCCATTTTGGGGCGCAGAGGTTGGATTGTTCTGTCTGCGTACAGGATTCTGCATGAGAGGTTGTTGAAGCTACAGATATCTCTTAAGGATGTGGAAGCGCACTTTGTTGAGATTCAGAATTCTCATACTTTGTTGCGGTGTCAAAATAAGTTGCTTGCTGACAAACTTGAGACTTACCAGACTATTGCCGAGAGGGCGGCTGTGCGAATTGCTCGTTATAAATACAAGAATCGGCGCGGTCGGGTTTCGACGCGAAAGGTGCGTCTGGTCGTGGCGAAAGCCGGACTGGATTGGAATCCTGATGAATGGGATGGTAATATCTGGAATTCGAGTGATTCTTGTTCCTCGGGTGAGGAATCTGTCAAGCGCGAGTCCTCTCGCTCCCGCCATGATTGTAAGCCTGCTTCTCGCACCTCTGATGGTGCACCCCGTGATTGCGCTCGTCCTTCGAGCGGGGTTGATGCTTCTTCCGCTGATTGTTCCTCTACGTGTACTGGTCGAGCTCCTTGTGATGCTCATCCCGCGGTCTCGGTGCATCCAGTTTTTCGTCGGAAGTTGCAGCAGTCTCCCGCTGCTCCGCAGGGTGTTTCTTTAGACTCTTTAGAGGACTTTACTCAACAGGAAATTAGTGATATTTTGCAGCGATTTCGGCAGCGAGCTGGTGAGACCTTGCTCACATGGATGGTGTGCCTTTATGAACTGGGCGCTGCTGGCATTATGTTAGATAATGGCGATTGTTTGAAGTTTTGTTCCTTGAGTTCGGATTCTACTGTACAGGATCATTTTCGTAACTATAATGGTGGTGGTCAAATTTCTTTACTTCAATTGGCGACTGAGGGTTGTAATATAAAGTATCCTACTGAGTCTGATTGGCCTGTGAATGACAAACCGTGGTATACTTTGCGCGACGCTGCACAACGTCTCAAAGAGGAGGTGATGAAAACTGCAATTTTTCTGGGTACTGCTGACAGGTTGCTTGATGGTTCGTTGACATCTTCTGTGCGGAATCGTATTATTCGTTCTTCCCCTGTTGCTTATAAGCAAGTCATGATGACTTTATTGATTAATCAGACTGGTAACGTGTTATCTACGGTACTGGAATCGATACGCCAACTCGGTGAGTTGGGTGAGTGGTTTAAACCTGAACGTCAGTCCCGGCCTGACACTCGTACTCCTGGTGACAATAAACTTACTAGACGTGATATCTTTTCTGGTCTTCTGGCCGATGGTGTGCGGAGGGAGGACATTGACGGTGAGACTACTGCTCGTTTGTGGGAGTTGTTTCGCAAACGTGGCTTGGATCAGAAGGAGGGTGCCCGGCGTGTTCGGATGACTGAGTGTGATCGTGGTGGTTCTGACGGTAGCGGTGATGACGACCGCCGTGGGCGCTCTGTTCGTCGTGATGATCGACGTTATGTACGTGATATGTCCCCCCGTCGAGAGAGAGACAGAGAGAGAGAAGAGGAAAGAGAGAGGGGAAAAAATGATTATGTTTACAGCAGACGTAGAGATGATAGGGATCAATCCCCTGAGTCGAGGAGGAGAGAGGATCGTCATAGTTTGGCCGATCGAAACCAGCAGTGCAATGCAGATAATACGAATCCATTTCGTACTGGGAATGGATATGAACAGGAGGCACCGATACCTAAGAAACGTGAGAGTCTTTATCCTGATTTATCCTGGTACACAGAATGCAGTAAGCATGACTAGGAAATAGGTCAAGCTCCAGTACACAGATGGGCTCACAGAGATAATAGACCCTATGTAGATATTGAAATTTATTGGAGACATCGTAATATCCAAAGGGCTCGAGCATTGGTGGATACAGGAGCGGAGGCCACTCTTATTCATGGAAAATCAAAGAAGTTTACAGGTCAGTCTTTTACAATTACTGGATTAGGTGGAAAGGAAACTCCTGCCGTTCAAACTTTACTTGAAATGAGAATAGGTAGAATCCCTAGAAAAGAATACTCTGTACTAGTGGTGCCACTCTTGGAATTCATAATTGGAATTGATATTTTGAGAGGAATGACTTTGCATTTAGATGATGGATGTTACCAATTTGGAACTACGCATTATATATCGTCCAGGCCTATACGGGTTGGTCGTTTACGAATGCCCCCCATAAAAGTTCCTCAGAAGCAGTATCGTATTCCAGGTGGTCATGAGGAGATTAGTACCGCTATTCAGGAGTTGGTGGTTGAATGGGATAAACCACAGCAAGATGCGTTCAACCTAGCAAAAGAGGCAATTCAACATGATTTGGATTTATGGCCCGTACGTGATGGTGAGGTGGATTTGAATGTGTCTGTACAGGGTCTTTATGCGAATTGGAGTTTGTGGCAGAAGCAAGGCAGGAGTAGAGTGCCGTTGGGTTTCTGGACCAAAAAGTTACCTGATGCTGGTGAGCGTTATACACCTTTTGAGAAACAGTTACTCGCATGTTATTGGGCTCTGGTGGATACCGAGCAACTGACTTTGGGTCATGATATAGTTTTGCGACCTGAAATTCCTATCATGCAGTGGGTTATGAGTTCGCCGAAAACTCACCGAATTGGACATGCTCAAGAGGCGAGTGTGATTAAATGGAAATGGTATATACAAGACAGGGCACGTGTGGGACAGAAAGGAGTTGCATCTTTACATGAGCAGGTGGCGCGATCGCCATCGACTGAGACTGAGAGTGAATGTTCCGTACCTTTAGTACAGGAGTCTCCTGTCAAGTGGGGTAGACCTTTTGATGATTTGTCCGCAGAGGACAGAAACCATGTCTGGTTTACGGATGGTTCAGCAAGGTTCATAGGGACGAAACGGCACTGGAAAGCGGTGTCCTATAATCCGATCACACAAAAACTGCTGAGCACAACTGGTGAAGGTAAGAGCAGTCAATTTGCTGAACTTTATGCTGTTTATCAAGTTCTGAAACAAGAGTTACCTGGCACATGTCATATTTTCACCGATTCTTGGTCTACTGCCAATGGACTGGCAGTTTGGTTACCGACTTGGCGTTCCCATAATTGGGAACTGCATTCAAAACAATTGTGGGGAAAAGAATTATGGCAGGAGATTTGGGAGATGCTCCCACAGAGTACTGTTACAATCTTCCATGTGGATGCTCACACCCCGATAGATTCTCTTGACAAATTTTTTCATAACATTGCAGATGAGAAATCTAAAATTGCTGAGGCAGTGGTGGACAGGCAAGATTCTGATATTGCGGGATTGGCGAAATGGGACCACCAGAAGGCAGGACATTTTGGAGAGAAAGCCACTAGCAGGTGGGCTGCTGATCGAGGAATTTATATTCCCCTAGATTTGATCAAGAATGTTATTTTACATTGTCCCATTTGTCAGCATATCAGACAGCGCAAAGTGCCCCAAATTGTTAAAGGTCATTTACATCGCGGGAAACTGCCCGCTCAAATTTGGCAGATTGATTACATCGGTCCACTTCCCATGAGTAGGAATTGTCAATATGTTTGCACTATTGTTGATACATACAGTGGCCTATTGGTAGCCCTTCCCTGTAAGCAAGCTACCCAATTGAATACCATTAAAACATTGGAATTGATTATGATGTATTATGGTGTGCCATTCCAAATCCAATCTGATAATGCATCCCATTTTCGTGGAAGTGTCAAGAATTCCTGTCATACAAGGGAAACACGCCCTTATGTAAACAGGAGAGCTGTTACATAACTCAAGGAAAACACGCCCTTATGTAAACAGGAGAGCTGTTACATAACTCAAGGGAAACACGCCCTTATGTAAACAGGAGAGCTGTTACATAACTCAAGGGAAACACGCCCTTATGTAAACAGGAGAGCTGTTACATAACTCAAGGAAACACGCCCTTATGTAAACAGGAGAGCTGTTACATAACTCAAGGAAAACACGCCCTATAAAGGGAGGAACCGGGAGGTACAACGCTGTCGGATATTGTGTTCACACCGACGTACCTGCTTCGTGAAGAGCAGTGTTCCGGAGTGGTGCTCCAGTAAGGCAAGAACGGAGGTAGGTCGAGTCGTTACTCCCTGGGCCGTGTCTTGCCCCATCGTCACCTGTGAAGGACCCGGAAGCTCTACCGGTCAACCATTGAGCTTCGCTTTTTGACTCGGCTGAGTCCAAGCGCAGTGGCGCTTTTGCTGGTTGGAGTCGTAACTCCCAGCCCGACCAGAGACACAGGGACTGCCAGCTGTAACGCACACCAGGAGGTGTTTGCCGCGTTACAGACTCGGAAGTCCACAGGATCGATCGAGCGGCTGCTCTCGGTTCAGTCTTCTTGCTTGTGATTGGGGTATCGGTGACGCATCACCAGGAGGTGACTCCGCGTCCCGGTGCAGTCTGAGGAAGAGGTTGAGCGGCTGCTCCCTTCAGGTAGAGACCCCGGCTGGGTGTTTCCCTGACTCCTCGATTCTCCCCAACACTCTTCGTGCCCCTCACAGCCTACCGATTGGCATTGTCGGCCATTTCATTTCTGCCCTCTGTTGGCATACGCCGGGACCGGCGTATATGCAGAGGACGGTTAGGACCATCCGTGCTGTGGGCTGGTAACGTACTTAGCCTGGAGGATTCCAGTGACTATAACTTGTTTATTCTTTGTATTATATTTGCCTTCATTAAAACAACTAACCCTTCACTAGTGGTTGCGTCCTCATTGTCGTGTCTGTTAAACGATCCTGAGACGTTCAGGGCGTTACAAAATATCCGACCTTAATAACACTAACTGTCTCCCGGTCGATAACAGACATGGCAACACTTGATGATGTGCTGGCTGCTTTAGCGGCCATGCAAGTTGAAGTGGCTGCCTCTAGGCAAGAAACAGCCGATGTAAAAGCCAGACTGGATGCTATCCAATTGGACCCGCTCACGCCCAGCACCTCCCTCACGAATCAGACCCCTGCTGTAGTAGTGGAAATGCCGGTAGCCATCCCCTTGGCGACACCAGAGAGGTACAGTGGGGATCCTAACACAGTGCAGGTATTCCTCACACAAGTGGCACTACATTTATCGTGCAAACCAAAGGCGTTCCCCACGAGTCAGGCTCGTGTGGCTTTCCTTATATCCTATTTGGCTGGAAACGCGGCACAATGGGCCGTACCTCTGGTGAGCAGGGACGACCCCCTCTTATGTGATTGGGGTGCTTTTCGCGAGGAATTCCTGAAGGTATTCGACAGAAGGGCTGACTCGTACACGGCGGACCGTGAAATGCTTGAGTTGAGACAGGGATCCAACGACCTGGTGCAGTATCTCAACGCGTTCCGAAGGCTGGTTGCGGAAACCAAGTGGCCTGTTGCTAAACAGACGGCGCTCTTCCATCAAGGGCTGTGCGATGAGCTCAAGGACGCCGTGGCTCATATTGACCCTCAACCCAAGACATGTGAGGGCCTTATCAACCTGGTATTACGGCTGGAACATAGGCTAAGTGAAAGAAAGGGGGATCATGGGAGAAAAGGAAAATCCCTTCCATCCTATGTGACGGTGGGAAGTCCTGAAACTTCCACCGCATCCAAGGGAGAACCCATGGACATCGGCGCAATACGAGCGAGCCTCACAGCCACGGAGAAAGAGTCACGCCGTAAACAAGGATTGTGCCTATATTGTGGCAAAAAAGGCCACTACGTACGTGAATGCCCTGCCAAACCGAAGACGTCACGTTATCGGGCCAACCGGTCGGTAACAGCCGTGGTGGACATGCCGGCGGAAAACTAGAGGACTCCAAGACCAGAGAAGGGGCATCTCGGAGTCACTCATCCATCCCTTCACTTTCCAACTCGGTCACTAAGGGACAACGACACCTGTTTATCACGGTGCACGTGGGAGTGCATGACCAGTGGATACCCGTTGTGGCCATGGTGGATTCAGGGGCCACTGGCATGTTTATGGACCACAACGAGGCATGCAGGCTAGGGCTAGTGCTTCTTCCCAAAGCTGTACCCGAAGACGTCTATGCTGTAGACGGAAGGCGATTGGTGACGGGGCCCATCGGGCAGCACACGGGGGTCCTTCCGATGAGATATGGGTGGAACCATTTGGAACAAATCGATTTTAACATCATCCGAGCGCCCCAATATGGCGTCATATTGGGATTGCCGTGGCTACAGAAACACAACCCCTTTGTGGATTGGCCAACACATCGCATCGAAATGACGTCACCGTATTGCATCCTGCATTGTGGAATAAGAACGGAATCCCTTGACGCAGATGAGAGCGGGAGTCAGACGGTGGCTACAGCGGCAGAAAAAGATGTGGCTCTCCCCCAGGCTTATCACAGTTTTGAGGATGTATTTGATGAGGTGAAGGCGGAAGTGCTACCACCACATAGACAGTTTGACTGCCAGATCGACCTGGTGCCAGGGGCCAGCGTTCCCAGCGGCAGGCTGTATGCCCTGACGGAGCCTGAAAACGTGCATCTCCGGGGGTACCTGGATAAACTCCTCAAGCTAGGATTCATCCGCCCGTCCAAGTCTCCGGCCGCCTCGCCACTCTTCTTCATCCCGAAGGCTAATGGGGAGCTGAGAGCCTGTGTGGACTTTAGGGCATTGAATGCGATAACCATAAAAAATCGGTACCCCTTGCCTCTCATCAGTGTACTTCTGGAACAGGTCAAGAAAGCTCGTATCTACACCAAGTTGGATTTGAAAGGGGCATACCATCTGGTGCGCATGAGGGACGGAGACGAGTGGAAGACCGCCTTTAAGACCAGGTTCGGCCTTTTTGAGTACCTCGTCATGCCGTTCGGTCTGTGCAACGCCCCGGCAGCCTTTCAGTACTTTTTGAATGAGGTATTCAGAGAGGAGTTGGATATCTACGTGGTCGTATATATCGACGACATCCTCATCTATTCGTCCAGTGTGGAGGAGCACGTACACCACGTCAAAGCTGTGCTCCAAAAGCTGAGGGAAAACATGCTGTTTTGTAAACTCCGCAAGTGTGACTTCCACGTCACATCCGTGGAATTCCTCGGAGTGATGCTGAGTCCAGAGGGACAGGAGATGGCAGAACGAAAGATCAAGGCGGTGAAAGAATGGCCGGTGCCCCAAAGCGTGAAGGACGTCCAAAGTTTCATTGGCTTCGCCAACTTTTACAGGCGGTTCATAGATGGATTTTCAGGAGTGGTGGCCCCAATCACACAGCTACTGAGGAAGTCCAAGGAGTTTGTCTGGTCCCCTGAAGCGAACAAAGCCTTTGAGGCCCTGAAAAGCGCCTTTGGTAAGGCGCCGGTGTTGGCTCACCCCGATCCGGATCTCCCCTACGTGGTGGAAGCGGACGCGTCGGATGTGGCGCTGGGGGCTATCTTGTCCCAACGCAACCACGACACAGGGGTGCTTCATCCCGTTGCGTACATGTCCCGCAAACTCAACGACGCCGAACGCAACTACCATATTGCGGAGAAGGAGCTTCTCGCAATCAAGGACGCCTTCACCGAATGGAGGCATTGGTTGATGGGGGCAAGACATGTGGTATCGGTGTACACGTACCATCGGAACCTACAGTTCATGACTGCCACTAGACACCTTTCTCCCAGGCAGCTGCGGTGGATGATCTTCTTTGCGGGGTTCAACTTCCGCATCACATATCGGCCGGGGACGGAAAACCGAAAGGCGGACGCCCTGTCCTGTCAATCTGCAGTTAAGGAACCATTGCCTGCGACCGAGCGTTCCATCATTTCCCCGAGGATGGTATTGGGGGTTATCCAACCGGATACTTTCCTGAGGGGAATAAAGAGAGGGATCAGGTCATTCGCATGGCGGAGGTGGCTCCTCAGTCACAGAGAATGGCAGCTGAAGGACGGGATACCCCTGAAGGGCAGGTGCCTATTGATACCCACGCCTAGGCTAAGGAAACAAGCATTCATCTGGTGCCATGACTCTCCATGCGCAGGTCATTTGGGCTTTGAAAAAACGGTGGCTAGCATGGGACGGCATTTCTGGTGGCCAACCATGAGAGTGGATGTCAGGAGGTGGGGACAGGAGTGCCCTACGTGTGCTACCATGAAGGCCGACCATGGCCGAACCCAAGGGCTCTTACATCCACTTCCAACCCCGGATAGACCATGGGATAGCATATCACTGGACTTCGTGGTGGGCCTACCGGTAGACCAGGGGATGACGGCAATACTGGTGGTGGTGGATTACTTGACGAAAATGGGGCACTTCATCCCCTGCAAGAGAGTCCCTACGGCCGGGGAATTGGCGTCACTACTCCTAAAGAATGTGGTACGACTGCATGGATTACCTGGGGTGATCGTGTCGGACCGGGGGTCGCAGTTTACTGCACAATTCTGGAAGACTTGGTGCACTGTGCTGCATGTTAAGACCGCCCTGTCCACCAGCTACCACCCTCAAACGGACGGCCAAACCGAGCGCCTGAACCAAACGCTCAAACAGTATCTGCGATGTTTTGTGGACCAGGGCAGGGAAGAATGGGTCGACTTGCTATGGGTTGCAGAGATAGCCTATAACAACGCCACTCACAGCTCCACACAGTCATCTCCGTTCTATAGCAACTATGGCCAACATCCCAGGTTCTTGCCATTTCTACATCCGTTCAGAGAGGACAGGATTCCCGCCACAGCGGACAGGGTGGCACACATAAAAGACACATTGATGCGCTCAAGGGCTGTCCTAATAGAGGCCAAGAGAAGATACAAGGCTGCGGCAGATAGGAAGAGAAGGCCCGGGCCACTGTACCGCACTGGAGACTACGTCTGGATATCCACAAGAAACATGAGGTTTCGAAAGAACAGTGTGTTCCATCCCAAGTACATGGGCCCCTATCGAATTACCAAGTGTATGGGTCCCGTGAACGTGAAGGTGTGCTTGCCCCAGTCATTGCGGATACACCCTGTCTTTCATCTATCATTGCTCAAACCAGCACCCTCCAAGCCGTCTGGGACACCTCGGCCGGTATGCGTGGAGTCGGAGGTGGAGTATGAAGTGTCGGGCGTACGGGCGTCCAAATGGCGCAGGGGGAAGCTGTGGTACCTGGTTGCGTGGAAAGGCTATGGCCCGGAGGAGCATTCATGGGAACCGGCTGAAGGGGTTCATGCTCCGCGCTTGGTCTCCTTGTTCCATCGGCGTTTTCCTGCCAGCGCTGGACCCGTGGGGAGCCGCTGAGAGGGAGGATGTACTGTCAAGAATTCCTGTCATACAAGGGAAACACGCCCTTATGTAAACAGGAGAGCTGTTACATAACTCAAGGAAAACACGCCCTTATGTAAACAGGAGAGCTGTTACATAACTCAAGGGAAACACGCCCTTATGTAAACAGGAGAGCTGTTACATAACTCAAGGGAAACACGCCCTTATGTAAACAGGAGAGCTGTTACATAACTCAAGGAAACACGCCCTTATGTAAACAGGAGAGCTGTTACATAACTCAAGGAAAACACGCCCTATAAAGGGAGGAACCGGGAGGTACAACGCTGTCGGATATTGTGTTCACACCGACGTACCTGCTTCGTGAAGAGCAGTGTTCCGGAGTGGTGCTCCAGTAAGGCAAGAACGGAGGTAGGTCGAGTCGTTACTCCCTGGGCCGTGTCTTGCCCCATCGTCACCTGTGAAGGACCCGGAAGCTCTACCGGTCAACCATTGAGCTTCGCTTTTTGACTCGGCTGAGTCCAAGCGCAGTGGCGCTTTTGCTGGTTGGAGTCGTAACTCCCAGCCCGACCAGAGACACAGGGACTGCCAGCTGTAACGCACACCAGGAGGTGTTTGCCGCGTTACAGACTCGGAAGTCCACAGGATCGATCGAGCGGCTGCTCTCGGTTCAGTCTTCTTGCTTGTGATTGGGGTATCGGTGACGCATCACCAGGAGGTGACTCCGCGTCCCGGTGCAGTCTGAGGAAGAGGTTGAGCGGCTGCTCCCTTCAGGTAGAGACCCCGGCTGGGTGTTTCCCTGACTCCTCGATTCTCCCCAACACTCTTCGTGCCCCTCACAGCCTACCGATTGGCATTGTCGGCCATTTCATTTCTGCCCTCTGTTGGCATACGCCGGGACCGGCGTATATGCAGAGGACGGTTAGGACCATCCGTGCTGTGGGCTGGTAACGTACTTAGCCTGGAGGATTCCAGTGACTATAACTTGTTTATTCTTTGTATTATATTTGCCTTCATTAAAACAACTAACCCTTCACTAGTGGTTGCGTCCTCATTGTCGTGTCTGTTAAACGATCCTGAGACGTTCAGGGCGTTACAGGAAGATTGGTACAGGAATTCTGTGTGGAAAACAATATTGACTGGGTATTTCATATCCCATACTATCCGCAGGCCTCGGGTCTTGTGGAGAGATTGAATGGTCTGCTGAAGGAGCAGCTGCGTAAATTGACAGATGACAAATATAAGAATTGGCGAGACTTTTTGCCCCAAGCGCTATTAATTTTGAATAATCGTCCTTTTCTAAATGCTGAATCTCCACTTATGCGTTTGTTCTCTCCGAAAGTTCATGCTCAGCCAAATGAAATCAGAGAGACTGTGATGTACTGGGAAATTACTCCCGGAGCCTTGGCTCCATGTAGAGCGACCCCAGGGTCGGCAGGTTTAGACTTGCATGCCATGGATGACACCGTTATAAAAGGTAAAGATCGGGTCATCGTCGCGACCGGTGTTGGTGTTCATATACCACCCGGGAATTTTGGATTAATCGCCCCTAGATCGGGGCTGGCTGTAAAAGGCATTCAGGTACTTGGAGGGGTCATTGACAGTGATTATCAGGGAGAGATTAAGGTGCTCCTGCTGAATAGCAGTGAGGCTGACTTGCTGATCCATCGAACTGACCGAGTGGCTCAATTACTCATACTGCCTGTCTTCAGTGGTGGGAAGGTAAAAGGCACTGCCCCCACTTTGCTAACTGTACGAGGCCAGAAAGGTTTTGGCTCCACAGATAACCCTGGGGCCAGGGTTTGGGTGCAGTCGCCTAAGAATCCCCCTGAACAAGCAGAGGTCATCGCCACCGGTCATGACAACACCATTTTAGTTATGAGACCAGGGAAAGATAGCTGGGAGGCGGTCCCGGCTGACAAATGTTACTTACGAGAATGAATAATGCCTGTATTTGATTCTCTTTCAGATCATTCTTTGGACTGTTGCTGCAGGATGTGTCGTCGTCGGACTATTTTCGGGTTGGTTCGACGAGAGAGGAGGAATCCCGTCAACCCGGGATGAGCTACGCACCCGAGTGTCGCATTCCCTCGCTGCGTGGGATTCGTCATCGAACTTTTGGACCTTACTGGCGAAAAGGGTGACCGATGCCCCTCACTTTTGTTTGACGCCGATGAGATCTGTACACGACATCTTAGCGACCTGTCTGGTTGCTGTCCCTGCTTCGCTGGAAACTTTGATTAATATTTTCAACATTTCAAAGGCTCGCCCCAATGTTCTTCTGGGCGATTTTGCCACCCATGCGTATTGCCCCTTATGTACTGAACTACCAGACCAGATACCCCCCGTCCAGTCCCAAATAGTTACCTATAATATCACACAAGGAGATATGTGTTTTTTCCTTACGTGTAATCCTAGTGCAATTTCTGAATGTCTGCGTCTAAAATTGAAAGGTGCTACTTCCTTCACCCTTCATGAGTGAACTTTGTGCTTTTAAAGGACACCGAAAACATGTGCTTCGGTCCAGAACAATATGACTTGCAAGAGTTTGGTAGTTACCCCTAGTCATTATCGCACGATGTTACTACCTGCCGGATGGCTTTTCTCATGTGGTAATACTTCCTGGCCATATGTCCCCGCAAATATTTCTGGTGGCCCTTGTGCCATTACGAGACTCAGTTTACTGATGTTCTCGTCACATCCGAATGCCAATTCTCGTGTGATTCGAGATACAGTGATGTTACAGGAGGATTGTGACTCATCTTTGCATTTATATTCCAAGTCTGAATACCTTAGCCTGGCTATTTCAATTATTGGTGTTCCTGCTTTGGCGGTTTATAATGCTAAATCTATTGAGAAAATGGCCTGCTGGATGGTAAAATCCATTAATAATACTTCTACAGTCCTGTCTGACATGCTGTTAGACGCCCAGGGTGAACGGAGAGCCATCTTGCAAAATCAAGCGGCCATTGATTATCTTTTGCTTAAACATGGACACGATTGTTCTGTTACGTCAAATATTAGGAGGTATTCTGATTACCATCGCTGTTTTGATTTCTATCTGTTGCTTTATTCAGTGTATTCCTTCACTACTTCAATTTTGCACATTTGGTACTAGACATAGATCAGTTAGCTTTGTTTCATATTATTCTTCCACAGATGTTAGTTCTGTTTAATGAATGTATAATAGACTGAAGTCAAGGGTGAAATGTACTGCTCGATTTTCCTGGCCCTATTGTGTTGACGGGTGATTAGGGTGACTTCAGTCTCTTACCATTCAAGCCTAAGGGTTAGAGTAGTGAATGAAGTCTATTTACTAGGCACTTCGACATGATCCTGTGTTCTTCCCCATAGACTAGGGCTTGCACACATATCCTAGGGGATAGATTCGTTAGTATTAGGGATAACCTGCCCTGTAGTGAGGGTATTTCATGGAGCCGTGCTGAATTCAGGCCTGGTAGGCCTCAAACGGGAGAGACTCCATCTTTCTTTCTGCTCCGGCAGCTTGAGATGCTTCTAGGTTAAAGGGGATGTTTTAGTTATGAGGTGTTATTCGCTTGGAGAGAACCGGTTCAGACCGGCCCTTATCGAAGGATTGTATTTTTCTTCATGCCGAAGACACTACATCAGGCCGGCCGGCTGGGAAAGTGTCCTTGGTACGGGGAGGTACGAGAATTTGGTGGGCGGCAGGTTACGGGCCGGAATTTTCCATGAGGAAATGCACCTCTATATTAGTGAAAGTCTGAGGCAGTTACGTGGCACTTACTTCAGTCCGTAGGCGGCATCTAGCCGTTAGCAGTAAAGCTACTACTTATTCCAGGGAAGACAGATGAAAAACTTGAAGGCAGAGAAAAACCGAGAGACAGATACTCTTCTAGCAGAATTGCCAGAGAGGAGAGAGTAGCCGATGACTACGGAGGTGTGACCTCCAGGCGAGCCGAGGCACAGACGAGAAGGGAACCTAGATGACCATTGAGTGCAGGCTACACACGACTAAGGTGATGTCGACCCCTTTCTTATTAGAGTGTACAACCTAATCTTTCACTTTTCTTTGCAGGTTATGTGTCACACAGTAATGTTATGTGATTGCGTATATAATGAATAATAAAGTATCCAGTTTGTAGTGAATCAACATGTGCTGCGTGTTCTTGTATAAGAGGGTAGCCTATTCTTCTAGTCAGCTGTGACTTGACATGAACAGATATTAACCCTGATCAGGTAAGTGGTAACTGAATAAGGGAGAGAGGAGCCCCTCGAACCAGAGAACAGGTTGTGCTCAAACTGGCAGTTCTTGTGTGATCTGATAAATAGTAAAACTGATTCCCCTGTTGTATGTTATGGTAATCATAGGATGAACTTGTGCTGAGGCTGCCGTCTGGGTAGGAAGTCCTGGGTCCGTCTGGGACCGCGAGGCTAAGGCTGCCGTCTGGGTAGGAAGTCCTGGGTCCGTCTGGGACCGCGAGGCTAAGGCTGCCGTCTGGGTAGGAAGTCCTGGGTCCGTCTGGGACCGCGAGGCTGAGGCTGCCGTCTGGGTAGGAAGTCCTGGGTCCGTCTGGGACCGCGAGGCTAAGGCTGCCGTCTGGGTAGGAAGTCCTGGGTCCGTCTGGGACCGCGAGGCTAAGGCTGCCGTCTGGGTAGGAAGTCCTGGGTCCGTCTGGGACCGCGAGGCTGAGGCTGCCGTCTGGGTAGGAAGTCCTGGGTCCGTCTGGGACCGCGAGGCTAAGGCTGCCGTCTGGGTAGGAAGTCCTGGGTCCGTTTGGGACCGCGAGGCTAAGGCTGCCGTCTGGGTAGGAAGTCCTGGGTCCGTCTGGGACCGCGAGGCTAAGGCTGCCGTCTGGGTAGGAAGTCCTGGGTCCGTCTGGGACCGCGAGGCTAAGGCTGCCGTCTGGGTAGGAAGTCCTGGGTCCGTCTGGGACCGCGAGGCTAAGGCTGCCGTCTGGGTAGGAAGTCCTGGGTCCGTCTGGGACCGCGAGGCTAAGGCTGCCGTCTGGGTAGGAAGTCCTGGGTCCGTCTGGGATCGCGAGGCCGCCACTTGTATTATAAGAGGTCTAGATATATGTATGTATATATATATATATATATCAAGAAGACTACTTCCAACAGCCTTGAAGATCCTTCAACTGCCAAAGGAAAGAGTACACGAGCCTGGAATTGGTGCTGGTTTCTTTTATTTGCCCAGAGCGACGGCCATAACGTTTCGGCTCCGTGGAGCCTTGATCACATGACAGCAAATAGTTCGTGAAGTTACAAATTTAAAGTAAAAAGGTAGGTCACATGGGGGGAATCACTTAACGTTTGCAGTCATAGACATAGACAAGAATAAAACACCATTGGTAAAAAGAGAAGAAATATCCAATCGCTAATTTACAAGTGATCATATCTCAACAAGTAAAATAATAAATAGACATACAAGCAAGTAATGATTTAAAATGTCGGCTTAAATGCTTTAGAAAATCTGGAAAGGATAGGAGCAATTGTCCATTGTGAGACCTGGAAATATGAATAACCAGTTGCTCATGATTACCAAAATACCAATCGGATGAATCACAAAATACTAGTCAGACCGTAATGCCATAAAACTGCATAACACATGTAAATAAATATATAAATATATATTAAAAACATTTTTGGCATAAAAACATTGATGAATGTGGTTAATTCAAGTTGTCCCATGGACCCCTCTTAATAAAAAAGTGAATAGTGCAAGAAAAAAATATATAGATAAATAAACTAATGAAATAAAATAAAAACATGCGGATAAGCATGCTATCTAAAGTGCCTGAGTTCTAATGCTAAGGGATACTGCATAACCAAGGTAATTGGAAAAATTATATATGCAGCTCCCATCCAGATGTAGCACAGGGATTGGGGTAATTAAATGGGGGAATACCACTTAGGTGGAATCGGTGGCATAAGAGGCAAATTCATGGATACCGTGGACTCCCTGTTGAGAGAACTAAACTAATTCCTATTGAGTTCATACAGCTCGATGGGACCGGAGAGGATCTCAATGTTGTACCAGTATGATTAAGCTATCATGGTCAAATGGACAGCATATGGGCGGCGGTGGGTGCGGAGTTGGATCTCATGCTGGGGAACATTACATTCTATAATGGGAACAGGATGTGCAAATCTCGCAAATTTTACATAGGAAAAAGTACATTAGGTCAACAATAAATAGTAAAATACTAAATAAATAACCTAAAAAACATATTAAATAGGATTATGACAAATGACTAAAAATCCGTAAAAAATAGCTAAGAACACATCAGATAAAAAGGTTTCCCATTAAAAAACAGTAAAAAGGTGTAAAATCAACCCAAGCATGTATGCATGTCCTCTGTCATGTTTAGACCTGTGGGGACCTTGGTGTTCAGTTGTAGAATGTATCTTGTTTCTAATTTGCGGAGGTTAGACTCGCGATCCCCACCCCTTCTACTAGGTTCAATACAATCAATAACATAGTAGCTTAAGCCCCTATTGTCACTATTATGTACTTCCCTGAAATGGCGTGCCACGGGGTAGGTATTGTCTTGATTGGTAATCGCACGCAGGTGTTGTAAAATGCGTTTGTGTACCGCTAGCTTCGTGCTGCCTATGTATTTCAGGTTGCATGGACAAGTGAGGACATATATAGCGAATTCAGTCTTACAGGTCAACAATTTATTAATCCTGAGCTGTCTCATGCTAAAAGGATCAATGTAGGTTTTAGTATTGACACCGTGCGAACAGGCTTTGCAGGTTTTGCATTTGTAAAAACCACTGCTGAGTTGTAGCCAGGACGTTTTATCAATTGTTTCAGGATTCGTGTTGACCAATGCTTGTCTCATAGTGGGGGCTCGGCTGTGTGTAATAGTAACCTGATGCGGTAGTAAGGAACCTAATATAGGGTCACTGCGTACTATGGGCCAGTTTTTGTTACTGATTTTACGCAAATCAGTTTGTTGTTTGCTGTAGCCCATGATGATCCTAAAATTGTGACATGAATTTTTATTGGCCTCCTCAGGATTGGAGGGCACCAATGTGTTGCTAGATACTCCGCTGATGGGTCTTAGCAGATCTTCACGATTCAGAGCATTGGATCGGACTATGGCACTTTCAATGATGTTCGCCGAGTAACCCCTCGCCCTAAACCTAAGTTTGCTGAGCTCTTGAGCTATCTGGAGATCCTTTTCATTGCTACAAATTCTCCTCAGTCGTACCATCTCCCCATAAGGTATACTATTTATGAGGTGGGGTGGATGTGCACTTGTGGCATGAAGGGTTGTATTACCTGCTGTGGGTTTACGGTGTAGCCTAGTTTCTAGTTTGCCCGCATGGGTGTATACCTCGGTGTCTAGGAAAGTGACATGTGTTTGGCTACATGTGGCAGTGAAATGGAGGTTGAGATTGTTCACATTTATACTCTCAATAAACCCATGTGCCTCCTCCAGTGACCCTTTCCAAATAACAAATAGGTCATCAATAAACCTTAGCCATAAGACAACATTATCTGCGAGGCACTGTGCATAGTCATGGCGAAGGGTAGTTTCCTCCCAGTACCCCATGTGGAGGCAGGCGTAGCTAGGGGAAAAGCTAGCCCCCATTGCTACGCCCCTCAATTGTCGATATAGCAAGCCGTTAAACATGAAATTGTTATTAAGGAGGCAGAGTTCAAGCATCTCGGTTAACATAGCATTGTGGCTCTCAAATTGAGTGGGTTTGCGTGAGAGAAAATATTTAGTGGCCTGGATGCCGTCATCATGGCTAATGCTGGTGTATAGAGATGTTACGTCCAAAGCCAACATCCAATAGCCATCCCTCCATTGGACTCCATTGATCTTCTGTAAAAAATCCCCAGTGTCCTGTATATATGAATCCAATGATCTAACAAAGTCTTGTAAAAAATAATCAATGTATTGGGACGTTTTCTCATACATACCCTCACGTATATATATATGTGTGTGTATATGTATATATATATATATATATATAGTAGGAATTCCCTGTCCTTAGGTGATATGTATGTATATATATATATATATATATCGGTGGTTACTTGTTGTGAATAGGCCCTAGGGAGAGGGTAACGTTCTGGCTGGGTTAGAGAGGCTCTGATGAGCGGGTTCTATCTGATCCGAAAACCCAAGCAGAACAACAGGGGTAAAAAGGCCTGGTCATACCATAATCACTACAAAACGAGGTATGCTGCCACCACGTGAACCAGGGACAGCAAGACACCAAGAAGTAACTCTGTAGTGACAGGAGGACTCCGGTCACTACAGTTTTTCATCTTGGAGTGTTGCTCTAAGTCCAGGGCAGACCCAGGACCACTCGTAACCCAAGGACACACCTAGGCCTTCACATGCATGCTAGATATGAATGAGGCTGGTGCTAAAATCTGAAAACCAGGGTACCAGATACTCACAGTGGGGCACGCAGGGCAGGGGCCATGACTGTACACCATGCAGGGGACATTCCCATCCCAACGTGATGCTAGGGGACGTAAGGTGCAGGCAGGGATTGTACATGCCACATCCCATCCATGGGACTTGTGGACAGTGCAGAAACAACTCGCAATTTACCCTTTGGTCATAAGGTCACTAAATAGAGGACTGAGTAAAAAGCTTACCCTTGTCAACTCCCATACCCATGAGAGATCGCCTGTGTTCAGGACAATATGTTTATCATTCAGAAGAGCTTGGCACTTAACAAAACACCTTGGTGATGGAGTCTGTTCAAGGCAGAACAGCAGAGTCACTGGCAATGTACAACATTTGCTGAAGGTTTTTTTGAATGCTTTTAATATGGGATTATTCCTGTTTTCCAAAATGAATATTTCATTTCAGATCTTGAAATGCTTTCTTTAAAACTTTGCCTACCAGTGGACCAATACGATTGGAGACCCAGATCGCCGTGATCCTGCAAAGTAACCACTGAGGTTCCTGCAAGGACCTGCAAAGGAGAATATCTGGACCTGTACTAGGGAATCCGCCAAGTAGGCTCCAATCTCTTGGAAGAATGTTGTGGATGTCTTGATTTTTAAAAATCAAATTTGAATTAATTGCAATAAACCTTACAAACTTAGGGGGAGATTTACTAAGATTTTGCCATGTGTTTCCATCAAAAAAGTTATGCAAATCGGCGCAAAATTATTTTTTCCAATTACTTTCCAGCGCTAAACTTGTTTAGCGCTGGAAATAACGTGAAAGTAACACGAAGCATCACATAGCGCTGCTTTGCATTACTTAGCTCCAAAGGGGCGTACCTTGGGGGGTGCATGGGCATTCCCATGCAACCACCTAACGTTTATGACGATAAACCCAATTTATTAAAAGAAGCAGACTGGGTTTAGCATCAGAAAAACTGCATCCTTTTAAAGTAGGTGCAAGGAAGGAGAAATGCTTTAATTTCTCCTTCCTTTACCGACTTTGTATGGGTGCTGCACTGTACCACACACGTACAACATCGGAAAAGTGTTGAAGTCAGTCTGTGTATGGTATTTTGTAGTAACAAAACCTATGTTAAACTCACAGAGCCACCCTTGCACCATGGCGCAAAGGTGTCTCTGTGGTGCACAGCAACTGATTTCAGTGCCGGCGCTAGGGAGAGGGAAGGAGAGTGCCATATTTCAATAAATTTGGGGCTCTGCTGCTCTCTCCTATTCACATGCAGCACAGCATTTACGTCTGCTGCACTGCGCTGCGTGACAACGTAGTAAATCTGGCCCTTAGTATTTACATATCAGAACATTCAACAGTGACAATAAGCCAAGAATACTTTCCAGAAACTTTGACTCAATGACAATTTAATTATGAGAGATGCTGTTTTGACTTAAAAGTTTCAGAATTACTGGAATTTTGTAACAAATCCACAAAAGACCTTCCATTTAAATTGTTGAGTTAGAGTCAAAGTGTCTAGACTGGTGCTGGTGATGTTGCTCACCACTTCCAGGATCAAAGGAAGGTTGAGGAAGATACAACTTACCTTTCTCATCAGCTGCTACAGTCTTTCTGGTACTTTTTGCCTAGCGCATACTGTCAATGCCCTTCCTGTTCCAGCTCTAACGCCTTTCACGACAACACGGTTAAGGAACTAGACACATTATGCTACTGTCTAAGATGTTTTTTGCCCAGGAAGAACTTCCTTGTGCTGTGAAGCAGTTTCTGTGCCTTAGAAAGCTGAGCGATGCCTCTCCTCGAAGGGGAGAATCCTCCCTTGACTTCTTTGGGTATCTTGAAGTTAGAAAACATACCTGTGATGCCTAAACTCCTCAGTCAAAAGTGTCAAAATCCTGGGACGACATGTGTGGTGGACTAACCACTATCAGCGCCGTGATGACTTCGGGCACTTGTTTGCGCTTTATAAATTGTTTTAATTTCATGGTGGCCAATGTGGGGATGGTTGTCCCTGTCTTGTACTCTGTTTAAACTCTTGGGGAGACAAACCCACTATTTAAAATGTTTGGACAAACCAGGGAGTATCCCAAGCACACACCTCCAAAACGCGAAAGATGAGACGTCCTTGTCAGAGGTGGACAGAAAATGGCACAAACATGGCGATCCCTTCACATGCCCCTAGTGGCCATTACATAGTCAGGCAGCTGCCTGACCTGAGGCACTACTGTCTGTGGCTGGACAGAGAACTGCAACTCAGTGGTGTTGAAAAAGTGGCTTTACTAATACTAACAACCACTATCAGGTACTGGGGGCGTGAACCTGGAGTAGAGTAATGTGGTAGAAGGGCATGGAAGTACACAAGAGGATGAGGCGTGGAGTGTTGGGGTGGTTTTTGGGATGTGGAGTGGTGCTGAAGGATGGAAGTCAAAAGGGGAAAGGCGGGGCTGCGGATAATAGTAATTAAAGACGTGGAAGAGTAGTTCAAACTAGATTGCTGTCGAAAAGTTCAATCATGATTACACCACTGTCGCGTATGGAGTTCCTGAAATTCGCTTTACGCAAAGGTGATGATTCAACCACAAGTTACAAGATACAGAGGCAGTTAGGGCTACAAAATCAAAACGAAAAACCCTTGAAATTCTCCAGTTATGGTTTGCACAATATATATGTATAAATGGACCCACTGCCAAAGGGTTACACTTGTGGCTAAAAGGTGGCATACGGTGCTAATTCACCCCTCCTACTGCACTCTACATGTTTTAATTCATAATATAGTTGATTTTTTACTGTGCATTTTAAGATGGAACACTCGTACAGTTTCTTGTCTCTGGGATGGTAAGGTGGATGCAAGAGGGGGGCTGGTAGATGTTGCCTTGGAACTGAGGCGACCTCACGCCGCTTCCAGTTACTAATTCTGCAATCGGGAGTTCTCGTAGCAGGGTTTTATATCAGCTATTAGTCTGTTCTTCTGCTGCCCAGTGCTTTGAATTATTCATACAGATGTAGTTGTGCATTTGAATCAGACAGCTGAAGCATCTGTCCCAGGTTTATTAAAAAGGCAATCTTTATTTCATGCACTTAATGAAACTCCAGTATGTATTGCCAATTTTACAATCCATTATCCTGTACCATTTCATGTGATTTTAAGTGAAAGGATATGATCTATTTTCTGGTCGTTGCAGAATTCTTTATGCAGTGTGCAGAATATTTCCACTTGACATGTCTTACACTTGTCAGGATCGCTTTTCTTCTGGTTGAAGTTTGTGGTCATTTGTTTATTGAAGTCTTTAAAAGCTCTTTTACCTTCTTCTTTTTCTGCTTTTCAAACTGTTAAGTGTATATTCATTGATCCTACATTTTATATTGTGTTACATTACGTTGGGTTCCAGAGATACATTTTTCTATACTATACACCCAAAATTGATGTTTGTTTTTACGAGAGCCTTACCCACAGCTGGTTCACTGGCACCAATAGAGTAGCGTGGGTGGGGCCACAGTGGCATTTGCGAAGGGCGCAACATTTTTAGGGGTGCAAAATTTAAAAAGACAAGTGAAAGGATACTTACCTTGCCCTGGGTGCTGGCAACCCACGCCGCTGATTGGCACACAGCATTTTTTCTAAACCCTATATAAACCTCATTACAAAAGACAACCCTTTGGTGAAAGTGACTTGCGCTTGTCGGTGCATCATCTTCACAGCTATGGTGTGCCTTCAAGAGGGTACAGAATTACATCGGGATTGTTCTTAACACAACGCAGATGCATTAATGTTCTGTGATAGGCATGGCACATAGTTAGCACTTAAGCCAAGGATTCAAGATCATTTACGGGAAGCCAGAATACCAGGATATGTATGGGTGGCATTTACAATCATGTGGAGATGTAGTGTTTTTTATTTATTTATTTATTTAATGCTTTTTTATATAGCGCGGACTTTACCCGAAGGTGTCAGAGCGCTTCACAATAGGAACAGTAATAAGGAGACAAATTACAAGTGAGCATGTTACACAATCAAACGTTACGTTACATGAGGCAATAGTGACAATTGTGCAAGTATCAAGAGCAAACAAAATTCAAGAGGTAGCAAACGATACGTCACAAAAGGAAAAAGTGACGTGTGCAGGTTAAAAGAGCATACAGAGTACACATAGGTAAAGAAATTGCAATAAATGGCAGACACTCAAAACACTAAAACAAAAGTTACGTTACATGAGGCAGTGGTGGCCGTTGTGCGTGTATCAAAAGCAAACAAAATACAAGAGGTAGCAAACGATACATTACAAAAGGAAGGGTGACGTGTGCATGTTACAAAAGAGTACAAAGTACAAGTAGAGGTCAAATACTGCACTAAGTGGCAGACACTCAAAACACAAAAACACACTAGGAAGGCACTTCTATAGGCATGGAGAACAGAAATTCCTATAATGGAAGGACTTCCTTCAGAAAATAGAGGACGTGAATTAAGTTTGGAAGTGTCTTTGAAGGAGGTGAGCTTTGAGGTCAGTTTTGAAGGCCTGGGAAGAGGTGGTGGTCCGGAGCTGAGGCGGAAGTGAGTTCCAGATTCTCACCGCGTTGCCTGAAAAGGATTGGGCCATCGATCTTTCCTTCTTGAAAGTGGGAGGTTCAAGCAGTACATTTTCTGCATTACGTGATGGTCTGGAGCCTCCAGAGAGTTTCAGTTTATTCGCCAGGTAGCGAGGGGAGGAGGAGTGCAAGGCTTTGTGGGTGATACAGGCAGTCTTGTAGATAGAGCTTGCCTCTATGGGAAGCCAACGGAGGGTGGATAAAATGGGTGTGATGTGGTCGCTTCTTTTGGCCCCATATATGAAACGAGCTGCTGAATGGAGAACAGACTTCAGGAGGGACAGGTGGGATTTGGGGAGGCCAGTAAGAAGAGAATTGCAGTAGTCCAATCGGGAGAGAACCAGCGATTGGACCAGGATTTTACGGTCGTGCTCCAGGAAGAAGCAACGAATCCCCCAAAGAAGGCGCAGTTGGTATCAAGCAGACTTTGCAGTGGAATTGATGTGGGAGAGTAGATTGAGTTTTTTGTCGAGTATGACACCAAGGGATTTTGCGCTCTCTCGAGAGGTGGGCTTTCACTTCCTTTCTCCTTTGCAAAAGGTTTGCGGCAGGTCTGATATGGATGGCGATGTTGGGCGTGCAGACAAAATATAAAATTATTGCGTGAACAAAATATTGTGTCAAGAATATCGAGGGCAAAAATATCGTGAAGGTAAGTTTCTATAGGTATGGAAAGTTTTCATATATATAACTCCACATATATGTACCTTGACAATATATATATCTTCAAGGTATGTAGATGTGGAGTTAAGAATAGTAAATCTATACTTACCTACTTGCACTTATCTTCTCGATATTTTGGTCCTCAATATTCTTGACACAATATTTTGTCCACATGATATTTGTGTTTCCGATGTTCTGTCAGTGATCCCGATATTGTTCAAGATCCTGCATTTGGTTGCATTAGGTTGAGAAGGACTGTCTTCTGGTCTTTTCCTTTTGAAGGATAACAGTTTCCAATCTTCCACCATCTGGCATCTAGTTTGGCACTGTCCACCGGAGATATTGATTTTCTTGGCCTCTGTATGCAGGCTTGCTGTTTTAGTTTGTTATGTATCCAAAGTTTGGAGGAGGAGCCAGTGTAAGGCCTTCATGGCTGAGGTGACTTGGTTGAACCTCCCCACGCCTTCAATGAGACATGCAGCAGTGTATACCGTGCATCCAATCAGGAATCACAGAGACCACGGATAAGGATGCTGCCCTCATCCAGGTGCAAGAGGACTAACACTCGGACTGTCATTCTGCAAGCTGTTTTTCAACAATGAAAGGTTTCACCTACTTTAATTATGAGAGTGATACCATGTTGTTTTGGTTTGTTTTCTTGGTCACTTGACGAGGTAGGTGATGAGGGTGAATTCAAGTGGTTTTGTGTTGTCTTTGGGGAGTGAAGCATTAGCGGTTATTTTTGGATTTGATGCTGTTGGTCAACAGAAGAAATTCTTTTTGGGTTGGCTTTGGTTTTAGGTAGGATTGGACGTCTAATTTTGAGTGAGATTGAGGCAGGTCATTGAATATTGTCGGCAGTGGTGATTTTCAGGTAGAGTTGTGTGTCATTGGCCCACTGAAGGAGCTTTACGCTGGTGTCAGTATGTAGAGTTCCAAAAGCCCCATGTAAGGGCTGAAGATGAAGCTCCGGGCGCCACAGCAAGAAACAAGGACCTTCTGGGATCTCATGGTGGTGAGGATTGAAATATATTGTTTCCACTCTGGCAATACGTTAGGTGAACGGACCCAGACTTGAGAGAATTAGAGATGTGGGCGGGCATGATTAGAATTCCAAAGAAATCAAACTTTTGTCACAAGGTTAAGAAAGCCTACCCATGTGAGGTCATGGAGGTGAAATCGTTTATATGGTTCAAGTCAGTTCCATCTTTTAATCTCGTTTGGCCTCAGACCCAAAACATCAGAAGACTCCCAAACCAACTCCTTTATGATCAGGTATCAGTTTCTAGCTTTGTGTGCATTTAACTGGTGATTGTCATATTCATTATGTAAGTTTATGATTTTATTACCACAAGTCGTTCCGAATGGAAGAACTATAAATAAGTCCCATGGGACCATAGTAATGTATACTCATAATACCCTGATTCTGATGGGTTTAAGGGTTTGTCCTTCTTAAATCAACAATTTCCAGCTGGCGGCAAGAGGCATCCAAGGGTCAGCAAGTTTTTTAATGGAATCTCAGTGTTTATTGTTACTCAGAAAGAAATTAGGTCTCAGATTTGCACAGCAACCAATGGGAAGGTTACTAATGGCCACCCTGTTGTAGGTCGAAGGATGGACCGAGCAGACAGGTTTTATAGCGGTTGGGCGAAGAGTTTGAAATCCCATCTGTCAAGCTAATATATAATTAGAGACTACATCCGGGAATAGCACATAGATCTGAGCATCTCCTTGTAACTACAGGTTGTTAAGAGTCCTGTAGAAAGTTGAGACCAATCTAGAAGGAGAATCTCTTCTTGCAAAATGAGGGCACTGGGAAGGTATCCTAAAAATGAAGGTAAATTCCCAGCACTCACCTTTAGAGTGTCAGTGACATGCTTAGTGTTTTATCCGCGCACATCAGAGACACTTGGAAGCATATCCCAAAAAAGACTACCATACAATTCATGGCAGTTTTTCCTTGTGTAAGTGTCACAGGCAATGACAGCGCAATGAGCAGGCTAATTGAGGTGGTCAGTCCATCATCGTCATTAGCAGCGTCAGCACCACAGCATGATGCACCCATTGGCGAAGCCCAAGGAGACTCTGCCACTGGGCCATCAGCCTTCCGGCGCCTTCATGATAGGCCAGTGGAATGCTGAGGAGACCAGATGAGACTCCCACCATCCTTCGGCAGAGAACCTGTTCCTGCTCTCCTCAAGGTGAGGGTCCGCGCTTGTTACTGACTGGAGCGAGTTCTTAATGTTGAGGCTGCTCCACTGAGTGAGTGCCAGATTTGACAACTGTCCTGGTCCTCGCAAAGTCACACATTCTGCATACTTATATCCAGACTCTTTCTCTTGGTTAAGAGTGAAAGCCTCTTTTTGTCTTGTCCTCTTTACCCTTCCAGGCCCAAACACATGGAGTGCACAGGACAGTGGACAAGCACTGCTCCTGAAGAAGCAATGGAGTGTGAGCCTCAATGACAAACATGATGAGATGCCCTAGAACAGCTGCTGTGTTTGGCTGTGCCCACCTCCCGCCCTCTGCATTCCACAGGCATACTAGGTATGTGATACTGGGGTGAAACTGAAGCTCTTCATCCTTGCAAGCCCAGTGTGTATCTGTATTCTGCAAATAATATTCAATGGATGCACTTCCAATGTGTCCTTGTGTGGCACTTGAAGGATGACCAAACAGAGGTATCGGTGTTGAACACAAATCTTTATTCTTTTACAATTTTTAGTGGTCCGTCTCTATCTCCTGGTGTTCTGTCCTCTGGTGTGGGGAGGCTTGATCCTTCCTATTTGAGCTCAGCGGGGCCCGTCCCTCGGACGAAAGAGAGAGGCTGTTTTGAATAAACTGTTCAGTATTGTTCGCTTATTGAGAGATTAAGGAGTGGGGGTTTGACAAACACCCAATTTTGCCGTCACCAGTGTCGCGCTTTAAGCAAGAGGCATCGCATTGGTCAGTTAACTGCACAGACCCATGCACGCTGCGAGCATACTGCAAAGTACCCTCTGCCCCCTCCCTTCTCCACCTTCGATGTCCTAGTGTCGGAGCGACCCATGTTAAAAAGTCCCCTGAGGTGGCCACGTACCTCCATGAGCCATGCTCCTTCAGGAAAGCGGCTGGCAAACTTGTGTTGCCGGGTTGGGTCGGTGTTGCGGTTCGAGCTCGAGCGCGCTCGATAAACCCCTCCCGCCAGAACTACAGTCCCCAGAAAACCATGCGCGCCTCACGCAAACCGAGTGAGGCGTCATCACGCCCAAGCAGCCGCTACAAAGACGTTGACGCGGCGTTACCGAGCGTCGGAAATTCATTCCTGGAGACGGTCCTGGTGCAGCGGTCGCAGCGGAGCCGGCCAATCCACGGTGCGGTGATCAGAGGTGGAGGCAGAGCGTTTCCAGACGGGCGTCAGGTCCGGTAAGGGTGCAGTGCACTGAGTCCCAACGCTGCCCCCAGTCACTTCCTCCTTTCTCTCGTTGGCGAAGCTGAGAACAGCTCATGCGGTGAAGGGGGAGTGGTTCTGTTATATACACTCTTAGTCTGTGGTACGGACCCACCGACTGCTTGACTCTCGCTTATCACTCCTGCCCAGAGGCTACCGGTTCATGTCAGTTTCTTGTGACCCAACTGTCCGTTTATTGAGACTCATCAGGCAATATATTGTGACTCATCTGGCCCCTTGTCAAACGCCTGTACGAGGCAGTAACTTTGACCTCATAGCATCACTCAATGTTTGTTTTGGTCTAACGTCTTATTGTCAACATTGCAAGCTATCGGGATTCTGACCTCTGGGGGAGGTGGAGAAACCCATTGGCGAATTCATCTCTGTTGTTGTTCCTAATGTGCACTGTTGTATCGTACTGTGTGTGCTCACGACTCCATCTTTAACAGGGAGCCCTTTAAAGTGTGCGGACTAGCACTCTTCCTGTGAAGCAAGGTGGAGCATTGTTTGGGGTAGGTGCGGGGAGAAACCTCTACAGTGATATAACAGGGATGGGGGAAAAGTGTGCTTAGCGGAAACGCTGTGGTGTTGTCCTATGATTGCATTGTTACTCTGTATCCTCTGATGTAGCACTCCCAAGAGAACAGCTGTTAGGAACACCCAGAGTGACGTCATAAAGCTGCACATTCTTTTTTTCTTTACAGGTACATAGAGATAGTAATAGATGTATAAAACGTACCAAGTTAAAGAGGGATGCCAAGAAGTTAGGGAAGATAGGTAGGGTATTAATCGTGTTCTTTGTGTCTTACAGATCTCCCTCCCTGCTGTCCCCTTCCTTTCCTTCCCTCACTTGATCCTCCTAATGACCTGTGCCATAACGGCTATTTAGGCTTGGGTAGATCAAGAGGTGGACCTCACATAGCAACAATCCGATCCCGAGGACTGAACCGACGTGACAGTCGGATCCCTCTTTGGATCTTCGGGGTGAGTCCTCGGTGCGACCTCCCAAAATGGAGTCTCCACGCCTTGGTACGCGATGTCTTCCTCCGACGTGCTGCCGATCTCAGGATTCGTCTCTCTGCCAGTCCCTGTGCTCCTTCAGTGGTCCACACTGGAGTACTCCCCTGTACTCAGGATCTCTCCATCCACATGAGGGAAGCCAAAAATGAAGCCCCCCGCGGGCTCTCCGGTGCTTCCGATTGGCCTATGTGACCCCGTCACGTAAGGCGGCTTGGAATCCAGGAAGTGGAGTCTCTTAAAGGTATCCTCCACCTCACAAACAGAGGCCCCATCCAAGGTAGACTGGAAATAGAGGAGAGGAGTGACGTAAGGGGGAATGCATTCTCACTGTCTTCCTCACCCTCGATCTGAGCAGGCAAGTCGTGACACCTTGTCATGGGTATAACCAGAAACTGCAGCGTACTCCTCGATTTGGCCATAATTTCAGGGATGGCACTGTCCGCATGCTCTGTTTTAATGAGAATGTCATCCGCGTATGCTGCTGTTTTGAAAGATCTACCATTCATTTTTATGCCTATGGAGTTCTTATGTTCATTGAGTGACACCAGAAATGGTTCAATGCTAGGAGGAAAAGGGAGGGGAATAAGGAGCAGCCCTGCCCTGTGCCTTGTTTGGGTGGGAAAGAGTCTGCCAGAACTCCATTAGACCTGATTTTAGCACTGGAATTTGAATATAAGGACATTACCATTTTATGCATGAGTTGCCTAAATTAAAGCATGATATTGTGGTCGTCAAGACGAGCCATGCAACCTTGTTGAATACTTTTTCACCATTGAGTGCAATTGCAGAACATGGAGAGTTCTTTGATCTGGAAATCTGTAGTACATACCCTAATAGCCTAATGTTATCATTGGACAGTCTGACTTTGAGGAAGCCTGCTTGGTATGGACCAATCAGGAGTGGTACTATTGCTTCAATACGTTTTGCCAGAATTTAGGCGTAGAGTTTACAATCTAAATTGATGAGCAATATTGGTCTATAATTTTTGGGGTATGTGTGGTCTTTGCCTTCCTTAGGAAGTAGAGCTTTGGTGGTTTCAGCGGTAGAACCTCCGATGGGTCCAGTGTCTGCGTAGTCATTGAAATGAGACAATAGGGTTTATGCAGCTCTTAAGTGAATGACTTATAGAATTGAGCAATTGGTTCAGGGGCCTTCCCAACCTTGAGGGACTTTATTGCTGTTTGTGGTTCGGAATCAGTAATGGTCTGGTTTAGCAGGGACTTGTGATGGGCATCTAGTTTGGGCAGGTTGAGTTTATTAAGGTAGGGTAAACTATCTGCAGGATTAATATTAATGTTTTCATCATACAGAGATCTGAAGAAATCTAAAAAGATACTAGAATTTTTGGGGGATCTACGTGTAACCGTCTTTGTTTGTCTCTGACAGGTCATTTTTAAGGCATTCTGTTTGTTTTCTAAGCAGCGGGCTAAGATTTTCCCAGCAGTGTTGTCAGTAGACAAATTTATTGATTAGAATTTGGTCACCCATTGGCCCACACTGGAGCTGAGAAGTTTGTTATATTCATATTTTTGGGGGTTTAAGGTGTCCAATATGAGTGTGCCTTTCTCCAAATGGTGTCTGACTCCTAATTATCTTATCTCGGTTTCCAACTTTACCCACTGAGAATTTGCAGATTTATAAATATGAGGGCTGATGCCTATGATTACCCACCTAATGGTGGCCTTAAAAGCATCCCAGCGAATTTGGGGAGAGCAGCCATCTGGACTAGTTTCGAGGACATTTTTTCAATGGCTTGGCAGATCTTATCTAGGTTATTTTTATCTTGTAGAATATGAGATTAAGTCTCCAGTGTTGGACTTGGCCCTTCTGGCAGGTTCACCCCTGGACTTTTTGGCTTTTTATTGGTGACTTGGTGTGGTAATTGTTTGGTCTCTGCGCACTTTCCCTGTGTCCCAGGGTAAAGTGCGTGCGTGCTCTGAGTGCATGTGGTGAGATAGGCCTGCCCTCCCATAGGAATGCATGGGGAATGTATGTGTCCCTAGTAGTTCCTGATGCGTGGGGTGTGCAGGCCTGAGTTTGGTATGTGCGGACTCGTGGGAATGAATGCTGCGCGATGATGTGTGCGGCGTGCATGTACCTAGTGTGGAAGTGCCACTTCTAGAAGTGGGCACTTCTGTGTGCAGTGTGTCTGTCGCGTGATTGGCTGGTCATGTCATGTGACGGGCTAGGGATTCCCCAGAGTCAGGATGAGTCACCCAGTGGTGAATGGGGAGATCAGCAGCTAGATGGGTGGGAGGAGTACACCTGGGTCCTGAATAGGACAGGGTTTTCCACACACAATGCTGGCCAAGCCCCCTGTGGTGCGACTGACGACCCTAGCCCTGCCAGTGAATAGAGTGAGGGGCTGAGCACATCAAGGGTGCTCCCCAACCAGCTGCGACTAGTTTTCCCCCTCACCCTGAACCCAGAACAAAGGGTTTGCCTGTATAAAAATGGGGCTGTGTCCCCACAGAAACTGTTCTCTTGCAGGATCCACTTGAGGGAGGGGCCTGCTGCTGCTGGGCGCCAGGAGAGACCGCCACTGGGGACTGCCTCCCTGCTGGAGGGCCCTGTGAGCTGGCTCTGGGCCCAGCCTTTGCCCCCTGCTCTCTGGAGGACCTTTTTGTTGCTGAAACATTGCTTGTAGCGCCTGGGAGCGCTTTCCGGACTTCCTAGCGCTGGGCGCGCTGTTTTCCTGGACTGGCTGTCTCTCAGAGCCTGGGAGCGCTCTGAGGATCCTTTGTAGCGCTGCGAGCGCTGGCTCACCTTGTAGCGCTGTGAAGCGCTTTGATTCGGCTTGCGGGTGCCCACCCCGCTTATTTGCGTATCGCTGCGGCGGGTGCCTACCCCGCCGAGGATTGCATTTACGGAGGGAGCCCAGCCCTCTAATCACCGAGATCACCGCTGCAGCCCGGTTCGTGACCGGAAGTCAGGCAAGCCTGGGGGCGGGCCGCCGGGACAACCGGAACTGAGCAGAGGAGGGCGGGAGCCTACCCCGCCTCCTACCGAAGCGTCGCGGCTGCTTAACCCCCGGAGCAGGCAGGAGCCTACCCTGCGCCCCGGGGTACTTAGGAAAGTGACGAGGACGGCCGGAGCTGGAGCGGAGGAGGGCGCGAGGCACATTGTCGGTGCCTGCCCCCCTCCGTGTCGAGAAGCAGCCCCGGAGCCCGCCGGAGCAGAGAGAGAAAGCAGCCAACGTGGGAGTCCCCTGCAGACAGCCTGGTGAGTGATTGCGAGGGCTGGGGGACTCCGCGCACTTGCTGGGGAGGGCGGGAGCTGTGTTCACGAGTCCCCCCGAGCGGGACTCCAACGAGGAGGGCGATCCTTGTCTGTGAGCCCTGTGAGGCTCTAATTGCTTTGCTGACTTGCTCTCGAGCCCCGAGAGGGCTCCAACGTTCTAGAGGGCATTTGTTTAGAGCGCTAGACGCTCCAACGGTTGGGGGCATTGTCTGGTGTTCAGAGCGCCCGGAGCGCTCCAACGAAGGGGAGCACGATTGTTTCTCGAGCCCAGTGAGGCTCCAACGTTGTGCTGAGCCACGAAGGCTCTAGAGGGCACATTTTTAATGGTCAGAGCCCAGAGGGGCTCCAGAGGCACGCAGAGTGCCTGAAGTTCGTTTTCCAGCTGCCCAGCACTTAGTGGGCAGCTGCCACGTTTAGGTGGGGGACCATTCTTGTTTTAGCCTGCACCGGCGCGCCCTGACTTTTCTGGACGCAGGGCGTCCTTGCCCCTACTAGGCCAGTTGGCCCAGGGACTGCCACAGTAGTGGCTAATGTGAGTTTTGGCGCCATTGTACCTTTTCTGCACCTCTGAATGTGTTTATGCGTCATGTGCTGTGCTTTACACCTCTGAATGTTATGCATCATGTGTTTATGTGCTTAGACCCCTACAGGTATTGTGATACTTAGGTGGTTGTTTTCTCCTAGCACAGGTGGTGCTAGTGAGGTCCTGATTCCCTGCGCAATATTGTCCTAAGGTGGTTAGGGTTGCGTAGGTGGTACTTACCTGATACCAGTAGCTACTGGTTGGGTGCTACATGTTCTATTTTAGTGCTACAGTGATTGTAAGTGCTATGGTCTAAAGTATTATTCCTATGTTCTAAAAAGTGCTAATTCCTGACAGTGGTCCAGGTGGCCCTGTCCCCTGTATATATAATCCCTTGTAAATTCTGCCCGTGCCTGTTGGCACATTGTAGAGTGTGTGTTTTTATCTAATGTGTTGTGTATAATACAAAGGCTATTTTTATAGAATACCTTGTGTGGAGTTTCCTTTGTGGTGGGCCTTGGGTGTTGTTGCTGGGTGCGCGCGCAAACGCTTTACACATCGCCTCAGGGATAGGCCTGTCTGCTCGTGCCAAGCTACCAAGGGGGTGAGCAGGGGTTATCTTTGGCGTGTAACTCCCCAGCCCTGACTAGAGTGGTGGTTTCTGCCTGGCTTTGGCGCAAGCCTCAGCCAACCAGAAATCGCCATTTCTAACGTTGGTGGCAGCGGTGGGATTTGGACTTGCGTTTGCGCTGTACCGCAGCAGCAACTGGCCGCACTACAAAACTCTGCATTTAGATAAATCACATGGTATAGGGATTATTGTTTTAAAATTGTTTTTACTTGTCATTTCTTTGGAAATATGTTTTTGTGCACTGTGAGTTAGGTGTCCCTAGCTCGGGAGGGTAGATCATCCCCCTTAGTGCATTGTGTTTCTGGATTCACCAGAGGGTGGGATCCAGTGGTGGCAGCGTAATAGTGTCCAGTACATTTGTCCCCCGCCCTGCGCCCAGAGTTGGTACCTGTGTCACGTGGTGGTCAGGTTGAGGAATCAGGGGTGGTAGAAACTGCCTTACCAGTCCGAGGGGAGGGTTGTGTGTGGATGAGTGGTGTGTGGCACTAGGCAAGTGAGTGTGAGTTCTCTGGGTTAGAGAGCTTGCTGAATATTTTTGTGAATTGTGTGCTCCTGTGTGAAACTCAGACCCCTAGGTTCCCTGTATAATTTTTACCATAACGTCCGCCAGAATGGAGCCTGCTTGTGATCCCTATGAGCTAGCTTGGCGCCAGAGGCAGGAGTTAGAAAGGTACTGTACAGAGGAAGAGTCAGAAGAGGAGGTAGAGGATGACAATACCTGGACGCCAGTAGAGAGTGAGGACCCCATAGGTAGGGCGACCCGTGCTGGGTCCAGCGTAGGAGGCAGCGCCTCATCCCTTTCCCTGTCCCCAGAGGAGTGGGAAGATAGGAGGAAAGAAAGGGAGCACCAGCTGGCGTTAGAGAAGCTCAGGTTAGAGCATGCTCAGGCTATGGCGCAGCTAGAGGCCAGGAAGCAACAGCGAGAGACTGAGTGGGTCTTGGCGCGGGAGAGGGTAGAGGAGGCTGAGATGGCCTCCACCAGAGGCAAAGTAGCTCTGGAGGGTAGACTATCCCCTGCGCGCAGTTTTAATTTTCTGGGCTCCCCAGGGAGGGTTGAGTCCAGTGGTAGTAGCGATGTAGATTCCAGTGTAGGAAATCCCAATCCCAGTCCCCCCAGTCTGGTACCTGTTCCCCAGGAGGAGGAGTTAAGGTTGAAGTTCAGGGGCAGTAGGAAACTGTCTCACCAGTCTTGGGAGGAGTTTGGGGATGAATGTGAGGATGCACTGTTTGATTGGATAAGAGTTCCCGCAGAATCTGATTATGATAAACTGTGTGATCTGATTCTCAGAGAACACCTGCTCAATTGTTGTGCACCGGGGTTGCGCCAACACCTGTTGGGGTGTGGGGTGTCTGCCCCATTTGAGCTTGGAGATGAAGCAGAGCGCTGGGAAAGGGCTAGAGGTTCTCTAGAGTCATTAGGGAGTGACTCCAAAAGTAGTGGGTCAGGTATCTTCCAGCCCAGCGTGGTGGAAGAGGCTCAGTGTAGCCCAGCTAGGTCCCAGGATAGCGAGGAGGGTGTAGGGGCTCACTGCCTGGCTCAGTGGAGCAGGAGTGAGAGGGTGACCGAGGGTCCCCGGACGTACGAAACCCTGCCTCAGGACTTGGATGGTTCCATGAGGGAACACCAAGTTGGGGACCTAGGCTGTCCTGTTAGCCCATTTGAGGGAGATCTCCTGGTGAGTAGAGGACCTGGAGCACCTGTAACCAGGGCTCCTGTGGTTCTAGAGTCTGGCAGTACCGCTCCGGTAGGGAGGGTACAGGAGTCCAGTGTGAGGAGTGATTGGGGGATGAGTTTCCCAGTGGAAGAGCCTGTGGGTCAGGGACTACCCAGTTGGGCTAGGATCCCGTGTAGTGACCAGGGTGGCACCACTTCTGTTCTGGGGGATCTCCGCGCACTGTCAGGTGGACAGGGGACGGGAGATCAGCGCCAGACAGACAGTCGCTTGACGTATGTGTCCTTTGATAGCCTCAGGGGGATGGAGTGGAAATCCCCAGAAGTCCTGGAGTGCCAGGCAATTATTCCACCAAAGGTTCTAGGCCGGAGGTTGGAAGGCCAGGTTCGGGATCAGCCTGACCTGAAGGGTGGGACGTCTGTAACCAGCGTCCCGACCAGTTCTTCTTCCAGAGGTACCGCCCCAGTTGGTAGGGAGCAGGGTTCTGGAAGGGGGTGCAGAGGGTGGGAGAGCCCACCTCTGCCCCCGGTACAACCTGAGGGGTTAAACCCTGGGTTGGAATGGCGTTCTAGGTGTACCCCTCGCCAGAGGAGGAGGAACCCTAGGAGAAGAGGTAGGGGGAGGAGAGCCTTCCCTGAGACTCCTGGTCCGCCTGAGGGTGTAGACCCTAGGCTGGAGAACCAGTGGCAGTCTAGTCCTGTCTTTCAGAGAGGAAGAGTGGAGAATGGCCGCTATGTGCCAGGGGTTACTACCCCCCACTCTGTGGTTAGGCAAAGACCAGTGGCACCTGGGTGGCCTAGGGCCTGGTCTTGGCCGCGGACAGCTTGGGAGTACCAGTGGGGTAGCCCAGTTGGTCCAGACAGTGGTGTTAGAAAGAGTTCCATGGGTTCACCGTGGCATAGAACCGGAGGGTGTCCATGCAGTTGCGGGCCCGCGTCCGTGTTCTATCGCCCCAAGCAGGGAAGTCCATCACGGTGGTGATTGGTCTGCCCTGCGTTTTGGCTGGAAGGGGGTTGTGTTGGACTTGGCCCTTCTGGCAGGTTCACCCCTGGACTTTTTGGCTTTTTATTGGTGACTTGGTGTGGTAATTGTTTGGTCTCTGCGCACTTTCCCTGTGTCCCAGGGTAAAGTGCGTGCGTGCTCTGAGTGCATGTGGTGAGATAGGCCTGCCCTCCCATAGGAATGCATGGGGAATGTATGTGTCCCTAGTAGTTCCTGATGCGTGGGGTGTGCAGGCCCGAGTTTGGTATGTGCGGACTCGTGGGAATGAATGCTGCGCGATGATGTGTGCGGCGTGCATGTACCTAGTGTGGAAGTGCCACTTCTAGAAGTGGGCACTTCTGTGTGCAGTGTGTCTGTCGCGTGATTGGCTGGTCATGTCATGTGACGGGCTAGGGATTCCCCAGAGTCAGGATGAGTCACCCAGTGGTGAATGGGGAGATCAGCAGCTAGATGGGTGGGAGGAGTACACCTGGGTCCTGAATAGGACAGGGTTTTCCACACACAATGCTGGCCCCGCCCCCTGTGGTGCGACTGACGACCCTAGCCCTGCCAGTGAATAGAGTGAGGGGCTGAGCACATCAAGGGTGCTCCCCAACCAGCTGCGACTGGTTTTCCCCCTCACCCTGAACCCAGAACAAAGGGTTTGCCTGTATAAAAATGGGGCTGTGTCCCCACAGAAACTGTTCTCTTGCAGGATCCACTTGAGGGGGGGGCCTGCTGCTGCTGGGCGCCAGGAGAGACCGCCACTGGGGACTGCCTCCCTGCTGGAGGGCCCTGTGAGCTGGCTCTGGGCCCAGCCTTTGCCCCCTGCTCTCTGGAGGACCTTTTTGTTGCTGAAACATTGCTTGTAGCGCCTGGGAGCGCTTTCCGGACTTCCTAGCGCTGGGCGCGCTGTTTTCCTGGACTGGCTGTCTCTCAGAGCCTGGGAGCGCTCTGAGGATCCTTTGTAGCGCTGCGAGCGCTGGCTCACCTTGTAGCGCTGTGAAGCGCTTTGATTCGGCTTGCGGGTGCCCACCCCGCTTATTTGCGTATCGCTGCGGCGGGTGCCTACCCCACCGAGGATTGCATTTACGGAGGGAGCCCACCCCTCTAATCACCGAGATCACCGCTGCAGCCCGGTTCGTGACCGGAAGTCAGGCAAGCCTGGGGGCGGGCCGCCGGGACAACCGGAACTGAGCAGAGGAGGGCGGGAGCCTACCCCGCCTCCTACCGAAGCGTCGCGGCTGCTTAACCCCCGGAGCAGGCAGGAGCCTACCCTGCGCCCCGGGGTACTTAGGAAAGTGACGAGGACGGCCGGAGCTGGAGCGGAGGAGGGCGCGAGGCACATTGTCGGTGCCTGCCCCCCTCCGTGTCGAGAAGCAGCCCCGGAGCCCGCAGGAGCAGAGAGAGAAAGCAGCCAACGCGGGAGTCCCCTGCAGACAGCCTGGTGAGTGATTGCGAGGGCTGGGGGACTCCGCGCACTTGCTGGGGAGGGCGGGAGCTGTGTTCACGAGTCCCCCCGAGCGGGACTCCAACGAGGAGGGCGATCCTTGTCTGTGAGCCCTGTGAGGCTCTAAGTGCTTTGCTGACTTGCTCTCGAGCCCCGAGAGGGCTCCAACGTTCTAGAGGGCATTTGTTTAGAGCGCTAGACGCTCCAACGGTTGGGGGCATTGTCTGGTGTTCAGAGCGCCCGGAGCGCTCCAACGAAGGGGAGCACGATTGTTTCTCGAGCCCAGTGAGGCTCCAACGTTGTGCTGAGCCACGAAGGCTCTAGAGGGCACATTTTTAATGGTCAGAGCCCAGAGGGGCTCCAGAGGCACGCAGAGTGCCTGAAGTTCGTTTTCCAGCTGCCCAGCACTTAGTGGGCAGCTGCCACGTTTAGGTGGGGGACCATTCTTGTTTTAGCCTGCGCCGGCGCGCCCTGACTTTTCTGGACGCAGGGCGTCCTTGCCCCTACTAGGCCAGTTGGCCCAGGGACTGCCACAGTAGTGGCTAATGTGAGTTTTGGCGCCATTGTACCTTTTCTGCACCTCTGAATGTGTTTATGCGTCATGTGCTGTGCTTTACACCTCTGAATGTTATGCATCATGTGTTTATGTGCTTAGACCCCTACAGGTATTGTGATACTTAGGTGGTTGTTTTCTCCTAGCACAGGTGGTGCTAGTGAGGTCCTGATTCCCTGCGCAATATTGTCCTAAGGTGGTTAGGGTTGCGTAGGTGGTACTTACCTGATACCAGTAGCTACTGGTTGGGTGCTACATGTTCTATTTTAGTGCTACAGTGATTGTAAGTGCTATGGTCTAAAGTATTATTCCTATGTTCTAAAAAGTGCTAATTCCTGACAGTGGTCCAGGTGGCCCTGTCCCCTGTATATATAATCCCTTGTAAATTCTGCCCGTGCCTGTTGGCACATTGTAGAGTGTGTGTTTTTATCTAATGTGTTGTGTATAATACAAAGGCTATTTTTATAGAATACCTTGTGTGGAGTTTCCTTTGTGGTGGGCCTTGGGTGTTGTTGCTGGGTGCGCGCGCAAACGCTTTACACATCGCCTCAGGGATAGGCCTGTCTGCTCGTGCCAAGCTACCAAGGGGGTGAGCAGGGGTTATCTTTGGCGTGTAACTCCCCAGCCCTGACTAGAGTGGTGGTTTCTGCCTGGCTTTGGCGCAAGCCTCAGCCAACCAGAAATCGCCACTTTATTGCTGTTTGTGGTTCGGAATCAGTAATGGTCTGGTTTAGCAGGGACTTGTGATGGGCATCTAGTTTGGGCAGGTTGAGTTTATTAAGGTAGGGTAAACTATCTGCAGGATTAATATTAATGTTTTCATCATACAGAGATCTGAAGAAATCTAAAAAGATACTAGAATTTTTGGGGGATCTACGTGTAACCGTCTTTGTTTGTCTCTGACAGGTCATTTTTAAGGCATTCTGTTTGTTTTCTAAGCAGCGGGCTAAGATTTTCCCAGCAGTGTTGTCAGTAGACAAATTTATTGATTAGAATTTGGTCACCCATTGGCCCACACTGGAGCTGAGAAGTTTGTTATATTCATATTTTTGGGGGTTTAAGGTGTCCAATATGAGTGTGCCTTTCTCCAAATGGTGTCTGACTCCTAATTATCTTATCTCGGTTTCCAACTTTACCCACTGAGAATTTGCAGATTTATAAATATGAGGGCTGATGCCTATGATTACCCACCTAATGGTGGCCTTAAAAGCATCCCAGCGAATTTGGGGAGAGCAGCCATCTGGACTAGTTTCGAGGACATTTTTTCAATGGCTTGGCAGATCTTATCTAGGTTATTTTTATCTTGTAGAATATGAGATTAAGTCTCCAGGATTTGTCTTTTGGGGTGATTGTGGCCTAGTCCAAAGAAGCCAATATGGCTGAGTGGTCAGAGACCAGTCTGGGCTCTCGAACTGCGGTTGATGGTGGGATGGAGTGGAAGGTTGAAATCGCCCCCCATTATCAGACAGCAATCATTAGGGAGACTTGCTATAGTTCGTTAATGTGTTTCCAGAAGACAGTATTGTTAGTGTTCGGTGCATAAATGTTGAGTAACTCTGCCAGATTTTGATAGTTTGTGAAGCATCTATCTCCCGTTATATCCAGAGAGTTTGTCTAAAACAGTAATGTTTGCATGATTGGTAATGACGGTAAGAACCCCATTTTCTTTTTGTGTGCAGGTGAAGCCATGACTTCTACGAACCGTGGGGCGTTAAAGGAGGATATATCTGAGGAGGCGAGCTTAAGTTCCAGTACTAGTATTCAGTCACATCTGAATTTGTAGGTGTATTCAATAATGTTCTCCTCTTAACCAGATGGTTCAACCCTCTTGTATTAAGTGAGAGAATTTGTATGGAGTCACACTTTGACATACGTGATGTGTTGAGGGGTCTGAGAGGCGTGGATAAATAGAATCAACCCAATGCAATGGTCGTAGCATACATTGAGTACCTACTGAGTATGCTGAACCCAGAGCTGACATTGTACGTAGTGCGAAACTGGACCAACGCGATCCTGGAAAGGAGGTTAAGGTAAACACCAAAAAAGGAAAGACAGAAGAAAAGAAAAAATACAATAACACAAGCAATTAGAGCCCACCAACTCAAATACCACTCCCCTCCCCCACCACCTGGAATAGAAAATGCAAGGGGTCCAAGAGAAAAGACTATCCCTCTTCCAGGGCGCCCCAATACAGGTTCGTAAATGTGTAAATGAGCCCGAATAGAAATGTAGTAATCAGGGCAGTACACATTATTGGGAAGCTCTGAAAAGCTAAGGATGAGAAGTGAGGAACTGGTTCCAGATCAGGTAAAAGGACCTACTGGTCCAACATTTGGTAAGTTATAATAATTAACAGTTATCATGAAACAAACTGAATTTGAGTAGAACAGTGTGACATCTTTTAACAGCGTGTCAATTTATAGCAGTATGTTATCTTACATTTGAAGGCTACTAATTAGGGGTGGGTGGAATTTGCATAGTCGCGCTACACAAAACTCCGCGAAAGGGTACAAAATCTCCGCGAGCACGCAGAAATTCCGTGAACACGCGGAATTGCTTGTTCGCGATGCCTTTTTCCTGTTCACGAACGCTGTTTGCATGTTCGGGGGAAATATCTTGCGAACACGCATTTTGAAAACGCGAACAAGCAAAGAATTCCGCAAAGCCGCAGAATGCAGAATTTTTGGCAATTCCACGTTCTCCGCGGAACGCAAAATTACCCATATTCCGCGAGCGGAACGGAATTTACCGCCCAGGCCTAGCTTCTATACGACGAACAGAACTCGAGTAGTATAGTGTCATCTTGTAGTAGTAATGTGTCATCTCATGACAGTTTAACATCTTATTTGCAACCTACATGCGTGGAGACTGTTCATCAGATGGCTTGAATGAAAATCTATGGCCTGCAAACGTCTATAAATGCGAGTATTTGCAATATTGGGAAAGACATCTTGGAACAAGCACTATTATAATGACGTAACCTGATGTGCAGGAAGGGAATCAAATGACGAAAGTATATTAGAAACATAGGATGTTAGAGACCATAAACAGCTGTCTTGGCAACAAGAAATACAATAGAGGTAGTGTAAAAAGTAATAATACTTTGCAAAGTCCCTGTGTTAGAAGAAGTGTCCATCTCGGCCGCTTGCATGTTGTCTAGGTAGGAGGTGAAGTCTTGTTGGTCTTGGACAGATGTGGAGTGCCTTTGAAGATAATACAGAATCTGTCAGGAATGTTCATGCTCTGTACTCTAGGCCTAGGAGAAAGGTAGCCTTTCCTAGTTTGGACTGTGGGTTTGGAATAATTTTACAAGATGGTGATCTGGTGGCCTTCTCAGGTAATGTATTTGTTCTTGCGTATGAATTCCCAAATTAATTCCACATGTGGATAACGGAGGGATTTGCAGATTATTAATTTGGGCAACCTAGATGAGGTTGCATGATCGTTCTGTCGCGATGGGTTGTGGTGTGCTCTCTTAAGCTCAAAACAGTTGTCAAAGGAGATATTAGTATGGCGAGGCATCCAGTATTCCACAACGATGATCCATGAGCTGTGCTGTTTTACGCCATTCTCAGGAAAACCAAAGAGTCTTATGTTTCCCCTCCTATTTCTTTCTTTATATTCAGCAATGAATGCATTTTTCAAAGAAAGCACAAATTACCACCAACCTGAAGTGAGTGGTAATTTGCGATTCCTTAAGCCAAAATCGCACAACTTGGTTGCTTCCTACATTGCATTTAAGTAATCACAATTTGGGATTCCTTAAATGCATTAACAAAATAGGGAATCGCAAATTTTGCGACTCCTTATTTTACGAGGGCCTTTTGGGATGATACATTCCAAAAGGCTTTTTCTCGTTCGCAAAATCGGCCCGTTTGCGAACGGGAATGGGCTTGATAGCTATGCCCCTTGATGTCCTGGTTTCTCTATTCCTTGTAGACAACTGAGGCTAGAATGAGGGTGTGGAGCATTTGCATAGAGGCGATGAGAATTCTAGGTACCTTTCTTCAGTTCAAATGGGTGAGGCCAGTCCTGTAATACAGGAGTAGTAACCACCAGAGACTATGGCGTGCAGCGTGTACCCACAAAAGATAGTTGCGCTGTGGATTATTCTTCATAGTAATAACAAATGGTTTTGTGCCATTTGTGCCTTTATTCAACTTGCACACCCAGCTTGCTTAATTTGTTCAGCTTGCACCAGTATAACTGAGTCCCTATAGCGGATACAGTAGATATAGCAGTGCTATCAGTATAGACACATAGGTAGTGAATGCAGTGCCGAGATCAAGGGGCTTGAATCAGGTGCAGCAAGGCTGAATAGATTATAAGTGTCTTGATGGTTCCTTTGTAGTGCTTTTATGAGTTACAGGTGCCTTTAAACTGCCAATGAGGATTGCAGGTTACGAATGCCTTTATGGTGCCTTTGTAGTGCTTTTATGGGTTGCAGGTATCTTTAAACTGCATGTAGTGATTGCAGGCTCTAAGTGCCTTTGTGGATTTCTGGTCTTATCAGACTGATGAGGCCCGAGGAGGAAGTGCCTTGAGTACAGGAGATTTTGCTGAGGATCTTGAATTATCAGTGTAGGAGAGTAGGATCTGCTTCACATGGGTACCCCCACATTTTGCTGGTGTTTCACTGTTTTTCGACCTTAGTCTGGCTGTGGCCCTGCTAATCAGGACCCCAGCCTAGCTGCTTCCTCTCTAAAATGGTTTCCATGTACATTAGATACATCTCTAATTGGATTCTGGAGTGCCTTATAAGCCCCTAGTATATGGTATACTATGTACCTAGGACATAGGTACCTCAGAGGCCTACCATGGTCTGAAGCATGTATTATGCCACCCCTGGGAAGCACTCCAAAATGACACCACAGGTCTGCTACTGCAGCCTGGGTAAGGTGGTGTCTGCACCCCTTACTGTGGTGTAGGCTACCTACCATTGCACACACATATAAAACCTATAAGTCACTCCTATGGCAGGCCTTAATAATCCTGAAGGCAGAGTGCTTGGTTTGTATGTGAGAGGGTGCCCCTGCATGAGGAGGACCCCTCTGCAGCGTTCGGAGTACCTCCTCTGATGCTGTTTGTGGTGCAGCCTGACCATATACTCTTAAGTGCATTATAATCTTGCGGTAGATGCTAACTTTGGACTAGCTGCACGGAAACAGGTCGTGTTTGGTGTCAAACGGGGAACAACCTTTACAACGCAACTTTTACAACGCACTACACTTACAACGCATTTTTTACAACGCAACATCCACTACAACGCATTCCATTACATAGCATGACACTACAACGCATTTTTAAAAACTACCTTTACAACGCATTCCATTACATCGCATACTACCTTTACAACGCATACCATTACAACGCATAATATTACACTACACTATCCAACACTTACCCTACTGTTGCACCCCCTGGAGTTAGAATAGTAATTTTTACCCCTATACTATCCAACACTTACCCTACTGTTGCACCCCCTGGAGTTAGAATAGTAATTTTTACCCCTATACTATCCAACACTTACCCTACTGTTGCACCCCCTGGAGTTAGAATAGTAATTTTTACCCCTATACTATCCAACACTTACCCTACTGTTGCACCCCCTGGAGTTAGAATAGTAATTTTTACCCCTATACTATCCAACACTTTCCCTACTGTTGCACCCCCTAGAGTTAGAATAGTAATTTTTACCCCTATACTATCCAACACTTACCCTACTGTTGCACCCCCTGGAGTTAGAATAGCAATTTTTACCCCTATACTATCCAACACTTACCCTACTGTTGCACCCCCTGGAGTTAGAATAGTAATTTTTACCCCTATACTATCCAACACTTACCCTACTGTTGCACCCCCTGGAGTTAGAATAGTAATTTTTACCCCTATACTATCCAACACTTACCCTACTGTTGCACCCCCTGGAGTTTGAAAAGTAATTTTTACCCCCATACTATCTAATACTTACCTTAAATGCAATGTAATATTATGCGTTGTAATGGTATGCGTTGTAAAGGTAGTATGCGATGTAATGGAATGCGTTGTAAAGGTAGTTTTTAAAAATGCGTTGTAGTGTCATGCTATGTAATGGAATGCGTTGTAGTGGATGTTGCGTTGTAAAAAATGCGTTGTAAGTGCATGCGTTGTAAAAGTGTGCGTTGTAACGACATACATCCTGTTACTTTGGAATACTAGTCCCCCCCCCCCCCAGTTCTGGCGGCGGGGGTAGCATTCCACCCTTCTAGAGGGAGAGACATGTTCACACTGGTCTACCCGGAAAAGACTTTCTAAAGCCCTGGCATCACAAAATGGATGCCACTGCCACAGACACGGTTCTGGCCTCCTGCTGCTGACCGAAACTCCGGCAGGGGAGGCCTGGACAATAGGTTTCCTGTCCCAGGGAGGTGTAACCACCTCCCCAGACAGGCAGATGTGTATTGGGGTTGGGCGGGAGCACTCTCTGGTGCTTTGAAGTCCTGCACTGCGGGCACACTTGGTGTCCCTGTGCATAGTCCAGTTCAAACCGGTTGCAGGGGCTACCTGCCCCTGTTCTGGCGTGAAACTGGACAAAGGAAATGGGTGTAACCACCCCTCTTTCCAAACCCTCCCATAGGTGGGTCCCCAGAGTATGTCCAACCCCCTAACTTAGTATAAGTATGGGAACCCAGTCCTTAAGACTTTAGATTACCCAGGACGAAACTCTGCAACATATATCCTGGACCTTCGACTTTCTATTTTCGCTAGAAGACTGAAGAAATCTCCCTTGGGGTCAAGGAGTGACTCCCCTGCTTGGCAGGCACCAAAGAAGCAACTGTCCGGTCTGCAACTCTGAAGCTCCCGCCGGACGCCAAAGTCTTTGCATCACCAGAGGTGGATTTCTAGACTTCCCCGAGGCTACCCTGAGTCCACAGCAAAGCTGAGGCCCATGGCTACCGTGGGTGACGTGGAACCATGACCCCTGGACACCGTGATCTTTTGCCGATCCATCATCTTCCTGGTCTTCCTCGAAGTTGTGCTTTGTACTCCAAGTAGCCCCAGCCTTGAGCACCTCCTGCACCAAAGATCTCTGGCCTCCACTCCACAAATGACCCGTGGGCCAGTTTCAAGTGCGACCGCTCGAGGCTCCTTCGCAATCGCTAGCCCGTTGGCTAGTGGGTCCCCACAAAGGCAACTCCTTTTCTGATTGGACTTTCCTGGTTGCTACAGACGTGCCCCAACTTACCCTTGCTGGGTGAGACCCCCAGACCTTGCTGGTCTGCAGCGACGTCTTTCTTCTGTTTCCCCTTGACTTGCCGTTGCCAAGGCTTGTTGGGTCCATCCTGGTCACCGACACTGCAGCACTCGACAGACTTCGTGGGAAAACTCAAATCCAGCTCCTGGTTATCGTCAACACCTCCTGGACTTCGTGGCTGAAGAGTCAAGACACCCATCAACTCACCTGAAGCACCCGACATCTGTGGGCATTGGACTATCGTGCCCCTGGACACTGGCAAGTGACCCAGACTCTGTCTCCTCTGCTTTCAGGTTCCCTCCATCCTCGATCCAGGCTTGGATCTCTTCGGACACTTCTCCTCTTCACTGCAGCAGCACTTCTTTGCCAGCTTCCATTGAAAAGAACGCCGCGACCCAACACCCTATGACACCTATGCACCCGGCTTCCCTGTGTGAGGTAACTCGAGTACTCCGGTGCTCCCGTGGGTGTGGGCCCAAGACACCTCTAAGTCCAAAAGGGCTTGCTTGTAGTCATCCTCTAAGTGTCCTTAAACTCTTAATTTCCAACTGCGACTTTCCCCATAGAAGTTAACAGCAATTCGCGCCTGTGTTCTCACACTGCACGCGTCCCCCGTGGGTCCCCTACGTCACTACCTTGGGTGGTTCCTTGGGGCCCAAACGCTTCTAAATGCTCTAGGCCTTGTGTCTAGTTCAGTCGTGGTTCTTATACCACTTTATTGGTATATGGTTTGGTACGCCCCTAGGGCCCAAACGTGTATTTGTGCTTTTACTGTTGAATACTGACTTGTAACTTAAGTACTTCGAACTCTAGCCTCATAAAGAGACTAGAGGGGTGTGTTTTATCTTAAATACATACATTTTAAATATATACCAGGTGTGGTTGTCCTTTCATTTGGTCATTCGGGAGACTATAGACTGGTAAAACAAGCTGCTTTACATTCCTTCAAGACTTAGCCTGAAGGCTGCTCTCCATAGCTACCACTAGGATCGCTCTCAATAAAGGTTGTCTTTAACCTATCACCATAAGGGGTTGTTTGGACTGATACAGGGTGTCCACTATAACTAGTGGACAGCATATATCAGGCCGAACTTCTCACAATCAGTAACGTTACTTTACCATTTCTGGTGGGCAGCGAGGATCAAACAGGTCATAACTAGTCTTGCCTGCAATGATGCTGAGCTGGGGGTGGAAGAGGCCTTATTGACATAGCATGCAGCCCACCACCTGAACCAGCACTTCTGATGCTGCCCGGCAGAACGCAGACAGCCAGGCACAAACAGGAGTGATCATCCAGAGATGGATCGAGGGAGACCTGCAAGGCGGGGGTCATCCAATGTGCCACCAATAGCACCATGCAATGGAGCACGCGGGAGGGTAGATGGTTGTTGTGTAATTGTAAGCTGTTTGGCAGAGGCCGCGGTAACTGCAGATATATTACAAGGGCTGCGGCTGCTTCAGTTAGTTGGGCTATTTATGCAACTGAAAACCCCGCTACAGTAATGAGCTTGGCAACCTTAGTCGCTCGCGTTTCATACAGCTTAGATGGTATCCAGCTGGGCATGGGAACATTGGACTCTTGTCGTTGTCGATCGTGTTGGATCCTCAATCACGGCCTCGCCCCCATTGCAGCAATGGAAGCGGCCATGTTGAAGGCCGCTGGGCGATCAAATCATAGAACATGGCATTCCGATGTAATTGCGGCATCAGGGAGAATTTCGGGACCTGAGCCTCTGTCCCCTAGTGCTCCAGTGCCCTTTCCCGCTATTTTGGGATATGAGTAGAGGGTTTCGCTCATTATCAGGAGTAAGATGCGGCGTTGAGGAGACGGAGCTTCGGCTCAAGCGGCCATTTGCAGGAGAGGTTGGGCTGAGCAAAAAGGAATGTCTATCAGTAACAGGTCCTAGAGAGATGGAGACGAGAACATTTGCAAATATACAACACTGAATCAAATGGTTCCTAGGCTACCAAATACATGAAACTTTGCAAATATATCAAAGTTAACAGTCACCACATGGTTATAGCAGAAGGATTTTGAAATCTGATCATATTATATATTAGTACACGTTAAAGGTGTACCGGCGTAAAGACTTCTGCATAATAAAGCAGTTGGTGTTAAGGCCTGAAGTATGTGATTTTGCTTTCTCACATATGTGAATTTTCAGAAACTGATAATCTAATGTCTGGGGACAAAATTGCTGCAATATCAAAATATATTTACAACTGATATTTTAGTGATAATTCACATTGGGTTGGATGACTAATTTGTGATTTTGTCTCACTGCTGGCGGACCGCACTATCTAGTACGGCTTCTGGTTCATGACCCCCATATTTTGAAGGTTTTAAGATTAATAACAATATTAACAATATTGCAGTTTGTGGTCTGAGCCCCTAAGATAGGTGTATTCTGTTATCCAGATGGTAGAACTTGTGCTTGAGCCTGTAAAATCTGTCTACCTTTGCAGTCTGGGATAACAGTGTAACGTTACTATTTTGTACATTTTAGTTTTTTTCCATTTTTTTTTCATTTTTCTTTTTTAAAGTAGGCCAGGTAGGTCCTCTGTCAAAACATCTCTGAAAGTTTGCTTGGAAAGGGCATAATGGAAAAACGGATGTAAGCAGAATGCAGAAGAGACGAAACATTCTATGTACGTTTGATAAGCAACAGCTCATATGAAACTGCTTACCGGGGCTTTCTCAGCTGCATGTAATACTAGGGCCATGCAAAGTTTTTATTACGCGAGCGCAATATTGTGGCGTTCCTAGTTATTTACTGATCTGACGCTTGCGGACTTTTCTGCATTTCCTGTTTATATTCACCTGCACAATTTTCTCTTGCGAGCCTTCTTACATCATGTTGCGATGGTGAAACATAAACACTTTAGTCGCACCTTCATACATTGCTTACTTTTTCTTTCAAGTGACTCAACACTAATAAAACTTGCATAATAATATGCTTGCAACAGTTACAAGCATCAGCTACTGTGAATTGCAGGTACTTTGGCTGTTTGTCTGTCGCATTTGCAAGAATTACATGTACTTTCTGAGGACAAATCTAGAAGACATCGTAGACCCTTAATTTTTAGCTACTTTAAAGGGAAAATCTGCTGATAAGTTTACAACCAGGGGGCAGATTTATATCGGACTTGCGCCACTTTTACACCGCTGTTGCGTCACTTTTGTGACGCAGCAGCGGCGTAAACCCTGCGCCATGTTGTGCCCCATTTACAACGTGACGCATCTAGGGAGATGCGTCACGTTGTAAAGCTTGCGCCACATGTGGGCGTACCTGCACAGGGGGGGGCGTTCCGGCGCAGGAACGCCTCCGAAAAGTGGCTGAGTGAAATCTACAAGATTTCACTCAGTCACTTTTCCGGCCATGCTGTGTCAAAACCCTGCGCCTGCTTGAAGCAGGCGTAAGGATTGACGCAGCATTGTAACGATAGGGCACCCCCGAGCCTTGCTGGAGCTGCGTTGCGCTTGCGACGCAACTCCAGCAATGCGCCAAACTTCCGCCATCAGATGCGTCACGCATCTGCTTATCCTTGCGCCACGATGCGCTGCATTGTAAATGCGGCGCATCTATTGTGGCGCAAGGGTAAACTTTCGTGACGCATCTTTCCTGGCGCATCCCTGCTGATTTGCAGGGATGCGCCAGGAAACATAAATCTGCCCCCAGGTTTTTAAAGGTTTCCTTAGAAAGGACGATCCCACAAGAACCTTTGAAAAGGTCAGGCTTGCTTGGCACATCATGAAAATATTCAAATATTTAGACTGTGCATTCAGATCCTATGTCTTTTTAGCAACTTTTCCATAAGCCCCAGAGGGTTGCCAGCCCTTCGCCAAGTAGACAGCATCTACCTTGGAGTAGAGGAGCTACTCTCTTGCAGCCTGCAGGCACCGACCACGACTACTGATTTAAAGAAGCTGCTGTCCACCGAACAGTAGCTGCCTAGGAGAAGGTCAGTACACTCAAGGGGGTCAGATCTGGCTTCCTGCCAAACCTGAAGATGCCAGGCCTTCCACGAGCCCTCCTGTACCAATTACTGGGGTACCAGACCCTTGCCGCGACCATGGCTTGATGAAAGTCGAGTCTGTACTCCAATGCAATCACTGATGATCAGCCGACGGGGGACATCAGCATCGCAGAGGCCAGCACCGTGTGGTCCAACAGTCCTGTTTTTGTCCCGCTACCTCCACCAGTGAGCGCCTTAACGCACGAGAGCCAGCTGACTACAAACACTCTCCACCCAAGCCAATCGGCCCAGGCCTAAGGAAACCGAATGCTCCTCTGTGCTTCCAGGACCCTCATAACCCAAGCCACCTGTTGGGAACTCCCAGATTTGTCCGCAAGTCCCCCTTTACAGCCTATTTCCAAGTAGCCCCCCTCCCTTCCTTTCTACCGCGTAGCACGCAAGGCTACCATCCCGTCCAGCACTCAACCCAGACTCACCAGGGCAGATAAGACCAATCTGCTAATGGAACTTGGGTCCTTGTCCCTCTACCACCTCACAACCAAAACGGTCCCACTGGAAAGCATTGCAAGCATATGTATGCAGTGAATGTTCTTTCTCCCATAGGAAAGCATTACACGTAAATATGCAATGTTGGTTAACATTGCTAAAACTGTAAAATGTCTATTAAGAAAAAGTACTTACCTGATTACGAAGTTCTTGGGTTCACAATATATATAAAAATACCTGTTATTTTTCTAAATTGGTGTGGATCACCTTTTTGATAATGTGCACTATTTATTGACTCTATGTATGCCACAAATGTCTAACACTCCTCTCGGATAAGCCTAAAGCTGCTCGACCGCACTACCCTAGATAGAGCACCTTAGGGTTGCTACAGCAAGCCCCTGTCCACTCATAAGGGAACCCCTGGACCTACAGAGCATAGCTCTTTTTGGTATACTATATAAACAGTCAGCCTCATACAGCTGCGGAGTTCACTTACAAGAGCAGAGGGTGCCCACGCACGTTTTTTAAGATCTGGGGAGCTGGGTAAAACACTACGACCTGGACCTGGTAGATGGAGAGACTGAGACTTTACAGAGTCAGGCCTAATGTTTATGCAGAGGCATCTCTGGTATTTATGTATTGCATTATGGAGAATCTGGCCTGTGAACTGCTGCTACATGACGAGTATGTATTTGCGGATGCCGTGCTACTGATCCCCCCCCCGGTGGTTGTATCATTGTTGTGGGCCTGAGTTTGCGCTCCTTTTTGTTGTCTGCATGTAATAAACAAACTAAAAAAAAATCAAATTAAAAAGAAACTTGCAATACCGACCATATTAGGGTGCTCCATTTAAATTGTTCTCCTTAACAAGTTTACTTTCTTCCTTCTTGCATTCTTCCTTTCCTTTTCTCCTTTCCATCTTTCCTTCTTTGCAATCTGCTTCCTTTCCTTCTAACGTTTTTCAATCCTGCTTCCTTTCTTTTGCCCTGTCATTGCATTTGCCTCTTGTTTTTTTTCTTTGCATGTTGTAAGCTTTCTCTTTCTCTCATGGAGTTTGGTGCCACTGACACCACATGGCCTGCACCCACTGCTGTCCCATGGCATCTTCTTCATTGCAGCGTAATTTATTAGCTGATGTCCCCGTCTTGTGACCTGCGAGTCTCAGATACAAGGTAGAAAGGACCACCAAAAACGACTTTATCTGCCCAGTGGTACCCAAGCTGAATCTGGTAGAACAGACTCTTTCCCAAACCCTGATGCTTTTTACACCTATTTTTCCTCCATCCGCTTCCTCTTCAAGGAATCTCAAAATTCTATTTAACCCAACTATGGGGCATATTATCAAGCACTGCGTTAAAATTATGGCCGCTTTAGCAGCAGAAAACTGCTGCTAAAGCGGCGATAATGGGCTTGATAATATGCTGCAGAGAATTCCCATAGAAGCCCAGGTTGACACCAGAACATTGGCTTCTATGGGAATTCTCAAGGGTATATTATCAAGCCCATTATCACCGCTTTAGCGGCAGGTTAATGCCGCTAAAGCGGCGATAATGGGCTTGATACTATGCTGCAGAGAATTCCCATAGAAGCCCATGTTGACACCAGAACATTGGCTTCTATGGGAATTCTCAAGGGTATATTATCAAGTCCATTATCGCCGCTTTAGCGGCAGTTTAATGCCGCTAAAGCGGCGATAATTTTAACCCCGTTTCTTGATAATATGCCCCCACGAGCTTGGAAACCTCGATCATGACCACCTCTGCTCTGTGAAATTCAAAACTGCAATAGCTTACATGTTGGCTTGCCTCGGAATGCATTCACACTGCTTGAGAAAGGCATTGGCTGTGCCACATGTAACCCTGAAAACAATCATGCTCGCCTACAACTGAAATGACAAATAGTGGCTGCTTCGGCTTGCTTCTTTTAGTACTGAGCTTAAGTTGTTGCCTGTAACACTGAGGATTATTGTTACCTCTCATGTTCTAAAAGTCATTTATGGATGACCTATTGGTAGCTGGTCATTTTTGAGGCGGGCATCTGAGTTCTGATTAACTGACAATTACTTCGGGAGGTGCAGTAAGAGATCCCCTGGCTGCCTTTATCTGTTTCAGTGTACTCCCTTTAACCCCCCTAGACAAACTTCCAACCCCCATTCCCACCGGACTGGCTGGCTCCTTCCAAGCTCCTCCCACTGCCTGCATTGAAGACCATGCACAGAGTTGGTCTGGTGTGTCTTACCACATACAAAAAAAGATGATGGGGGGAATACTTGCAAATAGTCCAAACCACTGCAATCCCTCGAGGTAGCATTCCAACCCATTGCTTTTCACTCATTGTGCCACTCAAGACAGAGCCCGCCTTATGCAAATCAGCATTCACCCCGCTCCTCATGGGAAAAGTCCATTCTGAACTGCCAGGTGAGGGCTGCTCCAGAAAGGAACTCAAGCAGCCTCAGACCAGTTTCGGCCGTGTCAGTGAGATGCAACTTGGATCCTCTACACAGCGAGCAAGGGAACCACGTCTGGGCAGACCCATGGTGGCCACTTAGGATGTGCTCATACGCTCTCTCGTGGCAGGGTACACTCAGTGAATCATAGAAGCAACTTATTGTGCTAAAGCCGTCATTGCGCCTTGTCGTCCAGATATCTGTCTTTCAGCATCCTAAACCCCCAGATTGGACTTATCTCCAGAGTTTCGCCTTTTTTCTCCTTCAAGTTTCCATAAAACCACACATTCACGATGGCTGACAACCTCAGAAGCATTCTTTCGCAGAATGCACCAAACCGACTATTCCCTTTGTGTTATGTTCCAGCAAGCTTTGCACTGTGGGTATGTTTTGATTTTACTGTGCACGCGCCCTTCACCCTCGCTTGAATATCTGCATCACTTTTACTTGTATTCACCTACACTGATACAGGTTCCTTGTATTTTTAGTTACCCTTCACAGTACCTCTGATGACAGGGTTTTGGCATGCCCTACCAATAAATAGCCTTACAAGTTGTCAATTGTAAAGCAAGAGATGCGATTCTGGTTTTGACCAATGAGGTAGGCAACAAGTTACTGTAGGCAGGTACCTTTGGGCACCACCACAAGAGGGCAGCAGATTACTACAAATGGCCTTCTTCCTGTTCATAGTGGAGGAAGAACCCCCCCCCCCCCCCCCCCCAAATGACAAACTGCCATTTTGCATGAAGCACTGAAAGTACTTGCACAGGAGTTGAACCATTGTGTCCCAGGATGGCATGGCAGGGTGGGGTGGGGTTAATTATGATCTGAGCAGCTGGAATCATCCGATTTTGCAGCTGCTGCGTTTTATCCACATATATTGATTTGTTGCATTTGCTATATAATCCTTCATCTGCATAATCTGCCGATTTCAATAAAAAAACATTTGTTTCTAGCAAAAGTTAGTACTATTTCCGGGTGTCCATTTGCTGTTAATTCTGGTAAATATTGTTGTTCGGAGGAGTCGAGGAGAGTTGCAGGGAGATTAAGAGAGCTTTGCTTCCTACAACAACGAAAATAAGGGGCTTTCTTGTGGCCACAAAGGTGAGATAAATTAAAGAATTACTGAAGTCACTTTAAAACACCTGGGCGACACACTGCACTATCACTGGTCTAAAAGTCAAGTTGAAGAAGGCAGCTGTTATGTTACGCCTGTGACGCAACAGGCGCACCACGCAAGGTCATGTGATCTAACTTTAATAAAGGGGTCGCGCACGTACGTACGCCAGTAAGGCTACGACGGTGAGGCCAGCAAAGTCACCACTTGGCTCCTGAGCGTTATTTGCAGACCAGTGAGGCCCAACAGTAACTGACCCCCTCTGTGTGTCGGTGCCGGTCGTGTCCCACGCACGGCTTGCGACACAACATCTGGCGACGAGGGTGGTTGTGCCCTCGCTGCACTTGGCGCATCGGTGAGGAGGCCGTGAGCACTGTCATCGGCTCGTGGCGCTCGTGCCCCGGTGTGCGGCGCGTCGTGCCCCTGAGCTCGGCAACCTGCGAGGTTCGCCTGGAGCCCGGCGCGACTGTGGAGGCGGCTGGACAACGTCGGCGAAAGCCCGCAAGGTGAGGCTGTGTGACGTGGCGCCCCTGCACGGTGTGTGTGTAGCCTCGGCCCGTCGGCCGCGTGGTGCCCCGCCCTACATTGAGCGCGTGCAGGCGCTCTGATGCCTCGGCTGCCGGCGGGGCCTCAATGAAGCGTCCCCATCGTAGTTCACCCTCATACAGGCTAATCCCAGAAGGGGAGCGCCCCCTGCAGGGCCAGAAGAGGCTCCAGTACAGCGTGTGGGGGGTGAAGTAGAAAGGCCCACACTGTAAGCCTGGCTGAGAGGGCCCATTGCAGGCCTAGGGGAGCAAAAGCAACACGTGGAGCCGCCAGAAAGGAGAAAGACTACTGCTTCCCACAGTAAGGGAAAGGCCCAGTCAGTAGCCAGTCTGTAAGCTGCAGATTTCAGCAGTGAGTGAAGACAACAAGCACTTCTAAAGGCATACATTCACCTAATGTACAGCTCTAGTCAGCAGCCAGTCTGTAAGCTGTAGATCTTAGCAGCAAGTGAAGACAACAAGCACTGCTAAAGGCACACAGTCATCCAAAGTACAGCTGCGCTCCGGAGGGACAGCGAGCACGTGGGGACCCGGCGGAAGGACACACACACACCGGTCAAAGCACCGACCATGTCCACAATACCTCCCATAGAGCCCTTTGTAGTGGAGGGATCGCCCTCGTCACTGGCACCCAAGTGGAAAGACTGGGTGGACCGCCTACTCATATTTTTCGAAGCTACCAAGGTACACAAGGACCAGAAAAGAGCCAAATACACAACATCGCCAAAACGCTCGTAGAGGCCACGCCCAAGAATCACCACACCCTAATAAACGCACTCAACGGACATTTTGAGCCAATGGTCAATCAAGATTACGAAAGGTTCACATTTAGACAAGTGCGTCAACTTCCCAAAGAATCACTGGATACATATCACGCCAGACTCAAAAACCTAGCATCCACGTGCGGATTCCCCGATGAGACGGAGGAAATTAGGGAGCAAGTGATCCAGGGCTGTGCGTCCACCAAGCTACGGGAATGAATATTGGAGGAGTCAGGGAAGTCTCTTGCTGACATTCTGACCTTGGGGCGCACTAAGGAGCTGTCAAAGGCACGAGCAGCGCCCATGAAAGCGGCCCTCCAGGTACCGGTGAAGTCAGAACCAGTGAACGCGGTGGCGACCAAACCCACGGCGAGGTGGGTCAAGAAAGGACCAGGGACATCGGCCTCTGGACCCAATAAGACCTGTGGATACTGCGGAGGACCACCACATCAGGCGGCTGAGTGCCCTGCCAGAGGCAAGCGATGCTCGGGCTGCGGACGGTTTAACCACTTCGAGAAAGTTTGCTGGTCCAAGAGATACCGAAAGCCCCGACAAGTAGTGAATGCCCTGCCGGAAGGAGAGAGAGGACCGAGTGACATGGATGACGATGAGGAGGAAGAGCGGGTAGTGCACAAAGTACACATGATCGGCACCACAACCCGGAAAGCGCGACGTCTCCCACAGTGCAGCATTCGCGTAGGCTCCCAAGAGGTCACGGCAGTAGTTGACACCGGAGCCACCATCAACATCATGGCTTCAGCCCTTCACCGGACCATAAATCCGATGCCGGTCCTTCACTCTTCGGCAATCACAGTGTTCGCATATGGTCAAGACACATCCCTGAAAATACGAGGCCGGTTTCGAACATCCATCTCACATGGTGCTCAGTCCATAACCATCAACGTTTATGTCACGGAAGACGGGCAAGGCATGTTGCTGGGGTGCCGAGCAGCCAAAGAGTTAGGCGTGGTGACGTTTGCCTTTGGGGTACACCAGGAGTCCATCCAACATCTCCTAACCAAGTTCGCAGAGGTCTTCAAAGGCATCGGAAGGTTAAAAGGAAAAGAGGTCCATTTACACATCGACCCTACCATCCAACCGGTGGCTCTGCGACATCGACAAATAGCCTTTCATCTGCGGCCCCTGGTAGAGGAAGAGCGCAAGAAGTTGGAATCCGCAGGTATATTCGAGAAAGTGACCGGTCCCACTCCCTGGTTCTCTCCCATTGTGGTCACCCGAAAGCCTAAACAGCCTGGCGCGGTGAGGATCTGTGTAGAAATGAGGCTACCCAATGCCGCCATCAATAGGGAGCACCATATTACTCCCACCAAAGACGACCTCATAGGGGAGATGGCCGGAGCTTGCTGGTTTTCCAAGCTAGATCTGAGGTCTGGCTACCATCAGCTGGTGTTAGATGAAGAGTCACGTAACATCACAACCTTCTCAACCCACGTCGGCCTCCGGAGATATACCCGCCTGAGCTTCGGGGTGTCCAGTGCGGCTGAAGTCTCTCAAAACGTAATACAGGAGCTAATCACCGATATCCCTGGTGTCATCAATGTCAGTGACGACATCATGATACAAGCAAAGACCATCCCGGAACACAACACTCGCCTCACTCAGGTACTCCGTCGGCTGCGAGATGCAGGACTCACCTTCCACAGGGAGAAGTGTGAATTCCTAAAAAGGAAGCTACAGTTTTTCAGCTAAATTTTCTCCACAGAAGGAGTCAATCCAGACCCTGAAAAGGTCAAGGACATAAAGGAAGCCGTCACTCCTGCAAATGTTACAGAGGTTCGCAGCTTCCTCGGTATGGTGAACTATGTCGGGAGGTTCATCTGAGATCTAGCCAACCTGACCTTACCCCTGAGGGAGCTCACCAAAGACTCCACCCCGTAGAAGTGGGGCCCCGATCAAGCCAAAGCATTCAAAGAAATCAAGGAAGCCCTTTCAGAAGCCACCACGCTTGCCTTCATCGACCCCAGGAAGCTGATACTAGTTGCGGTGGATGCCGGGCCCGTGGGGCTGGGAGCGGTGCTATTGCAAAGGCGACACCAGGATGAAGACTGGGCTCCGGTGGCGTTCGCCAGCCGATCTCTCACGGACACGGAGCAGCGGTACTCCCAAATCGAGAAAGAAGCCATTGCCATTCACTGGGGGTGCCGCCGTTTTCTCCTGTACGTCTACGGTAACCCTTCGTAGTAGCAACCGATCACAAACTTCTTGTAGCCCTGTTCTCAGGAACGTCCACGAAGCCACCGCCTCGAATCGAGAAGTGGATGCTGCAGCTCCAAAATTACAACTGCAAGGTGGAGTATCAGCCTGGATCCCGGAACCCTGCCGACTACCTGTCTCGACATCCCCGTGCAGCCACGGTCCAGGAGATGGAAGGTGCAGCCGATACTGAAGAGTACATCCGGTGCGTCACTGCTCGCTCCTGCCCCCTTCCCCTCTCCATGGAGAGGCTCAGAGAAGCCACAAGCAGGGACAACTGTCTCCAACGGGCCATAGCGGCTCTACAGAGTGGTAACTGGCACAAGGCCAAGGAGGAATGGAGGATCTTAACGACTGATGCACAGTCTATATCATGTGAGAGATGAGCTCACTGAAGATGCCACGGGATGTCTGCTACGGGGTCACCGGCTGGTGATTCAGACATCGTTGACCGCCCAGGTCATCCAGCTTGCACACATCGGACATCAGGGCATGGTCAAGACTAGGTCACACCTCCGGACCAAAGTGTGGTTCCCACTGATGGACGAACTCGTGGAAGCCACCGTCCGGTCATGCCTCGCCTGCCAAGTGACGGGGGAAACACCCCGGCCCGCACCGATCCAGGTGGAACCAAGGCCGAAAACTCCGTGGTCCTGTGTCAGTTTGGACTTCGGGAGCCTTCCTGGCAGTCGACACACATTTGTGGCCATTGATGACCATTCCAAAAACCTGGAAGTAGAAATCATATCAGCTCCCAATGCTACGGAAGTGATCCCGAAACTGGAAAAAATCATGGCCACTCATGGTCTGATACATGAACTGAGGACTGACAATGGGCAGGACCTTGCCATTTACCTGAGCTCCCTTGGTATCCCAGGTGGCCGCAAGCGAACGACGAAGTGGAGAGATTCATGCGGACTTTAAATAAAGTAATCAGAATTGCTCATGACAAGGGACAGTCCCCAGAGCTGGCCATCTTCACGTTTCTACGGAGCTACCGCCAAACACCCCACACCACGACAGGCGTAGCCCCCGTACATCTTCTCATGGGACAAGTAGTCACAGACTCAATTCCTCACCACCCTCAATGGCGGCCGGAGACGCCTGATGACAATCACATTGATGCCATTCTTCGCAAAACCTATGCCCAAGTCAGTCACCGGTACAGAGTCAGAAGTCCTCAGCTGGTCAGATGGGACATGGTATTGCTCAAGAATCGCATTACCAGTGGGAAGTTTAGGTAGCCATACGAAAAGGGACCCTGGACTGTGGGCAGTGTTAAAAGGACCCGGATTATTGCCACCCGAGGCAGGGAAACTGTAACCCGAAATGCATCTCATTTCAAGAAATACCAGTCGGAAGGAGTAGGACCCTCGTCCACCTGGTCCGAGAGCAGTCCTGACTGTACGTCCTCGGGAGACGCCAACCCAAGCGAGGTGGCAGACACGTCAGCCCCCAAAGACAGTCGAGTATCGCCTGGCCCCGTGTTGCAGCGAGGAGTCCCCACTAGTGAAGTGCCGGAGAGTCGATGTGATCATCCAGAGGCCCGGTCCTGTGACATCACACCTGAAGTTGAAGCCCGGGACACCCAGAGCCGGGGCTTGTCCCAACATCAACTGCGGGGTAATCCAGCGCCCTCCTGCCGATTAAAAGACTACTTCACGTAAGACTGTTCCTATTTGTGTCTGCTACATTTTTGCACTAATTAGTTTGATAAAGTATGAGTCAAGCAGGAAGACTGCCTGCTACTGTTGGGTTTTGTTGTTTGTTGGGGAGGAATGTTATGTTGCGCCTGTGACGCAACAGGCGCACCACGCAAGGTCATGTGACCTGACTTTAATAAAGGGGTCGCGCACGTACATACACCAGTGAGGCTACGACGGTGAGGCCAGCAAAGTCACCACATGGCTCACGAGCGTTATTTGCAGTCCAGTGAGGCCCAACAGTAACTGACCCCCTCTGTGTGTCGGTGCCGGTCGCGTCCCACGCCTGGCTTGCGACACAACAGCGCCCACATACCTCTGCGGTGAGGGGGCACCTTCCCGGATGCTTGCTTGCCAGGCCCTGTTGCCTAAGAGTCCAGGGCAGATTACAATGATACGGGGATTTTTCAGGGTGTCCAACCCTGGTCCAGCAGGGACCGATGTACAAAAGATTTCCATAGTAACAACAGACTATGCAAATAAATTCCAATCATTGTATGTAATATTAGCATATGTGGATCTACTGAAATCTCGGCTTGGCCTTTCTTAACATATGTTGGACACTCCTAGAATAAGACAGTGAATGACATATGAAAAAAGCCGGCTACTGAAACAAGCACAAGCTAATGCCTCCAGGGAAGAAGACAGCATCAAGGACATCTCTGATAAGAAATGCGCCATCGATAATTCAGCAACTTCATCTGACTTACTCCTGTAGTACTACTGATTTACGCCTACAATGCAGGAGTGAATCTGTCTCACTCTTGAATTGGTGGAGTAAACCAAGAACAAGTCACGGAAAAGTGTTTCTGGATCGAGCCCTGGTTGTTTCCTTACAGCTTTTATATCAGTTTTTATATAGAGCGAACTCGACCCCTATGTATTGGAGCGCTTTACATGAGCACCTGTTACATTACACAAGAACACATTCATTGTTGGCAGGCACGGGTAGATTAAGTGATTTGCCCAGAATCACAGGATGCCAAGTCGACGCCGAGACTCGAACCTGCTGGTTCCCCAGCTCCAAGGTCTGCAGATTTGACACCTGACTGCCCTTCGATACATTACTTACGGTTAAAGATTTATAATTGTTGGTTTTACAGTCTTTGCTTTCATACACACTGCCAACATGCCATGCTCTTTGAAGCTGCAGGCCTGACTGCCTGTGCATACGCCATCTCAAACAAATAAAACGCTTTAGACAAAGGGAACAGCAATCTTTATACCGGGGCAGAGAAAACCAGAACACTCCTGAGAACACGTCCTTTGAAAGGGCAGGATTTATCTGTTGACATAACGATGGTGAGTGTGCACAAAGTGACCATCAACAGTGCAGTGTTTACCGGACGCAGCGTTGGGCGGCGTCACGCTCTGTCCTTTGATAAATGTCACGGTTAGCGTCTGCGTGAAGTCAGCGTGGCCTTAGTGTATTCACGCGCCAAGGTTACTTGGAAGCCTCGCTCAGTTTTTCAGGCTTGTGGGAACCGTGTCTGCAGGTTACCAGCTTTTAAAAACCAAACAAGCATTGGCAAGCCAATGTGTTTCTAATCAACATGATACATCTATTGGCTTTGTCAATGTTTTAAGGAGGAAAAGATCTCTATATAAAACACACTAGCTGCTTTTCTGACTGGAAAAGTACTTCAGTTTGCAAAAAATTTAGTTGAACGTAAAACAGGATCATAAACGAATTATTTGCATTTGCAACAATTGTTCAGTACACCAGATATGTATTTCTTTATTCGGATGCAAAGCAACCATAAAAGATACAGTACATCATATAATAAATAAGCAGTCAATTCATACTGATACACAATAAAAATGTAAAAACAATGCAAATTAGTAAAAACCAGCTTCCCAAAATCAATCGATTCTGGATAGTCTAGATCTATAAGTGCAAGAAACTTAACACTGCACAGAGTGTAAGAGGGTTGGGAGTCAACTGTAAATGCAAGAGGGACACTTTGGCATGCCTAAACTTCAGGCTTTTTAACAAGGGCCGAAGGAAACGTTTTCTGGGGAATGAAAAATATTTACACAATAGTATAAAATGTATCTTGTCCTGAGGGGATCGAAGATCGCAGCCACAGGGACCTCGTTGATCTGGTGAGGGAAAGAAACCCACCGGGGATGCTAAAAGACGATAGAGCTCGTTGAATCTAAAACGCCTGATTAAAAATCTATCTTGAGCACTAGTTGGGGCCAATAAGTATGGTTCAATGCCTGGAACCGATTTTAACATTACATATGCCTTTACTGAGAGTTTACTAAGCTCAATATTTTCACGGTTTGCAGTTAAAAATTTCTGGTGTAGGTCTTTTATGATTTTAACGTCCACCTTACTTAAAGTGTCATGTGCAAAAAAGATATCTGGCTATAGCCTGAAAAGACTTCTTTACATAATGAATCCAAGGTATTTTTTTGCCATGCTCCAATTTCAGGCAATCCGATACAATCATGCGATTTAAATTCTTATGGTCGGAAGTCCATATCTTAATCCAGCACACTAAGGGTTTAATTGCCACTTGGTCTGTCAGGAAACCAACCCCTAGCTCTTCATGCACTGACCAAACTGGCATACTTTGGGGGACTCGTAGGATCCGACGCAGGAATTTATTTTCCGCCACCTGTGTGGGACATATACCCCAGATTTCGCTACCGTATACTACTCTCGAGATGCCTTTGGACTTGTACAGTTTTAAAATTAGCTTCGGGGCCCATGAACACAATCTGCTTGCAAAACTAGTAATGGCCCCCAGGGATTTATTCAACTAGTTCAGCTTCCCTTCTAAGAGGGCTTCCCACTATAGTTTGTCATCAAATAGCACTCCCAAATAGGGAAAGGCCGGGACCTTTCCAAAAATATGATTGCCGGCTTTAAAACTTTTTGTCTGGAACCCCCGTGGGCCCACCACTAGTACATAGGACTTGGTGTAATTCACCGACATGTCCAGCCTGTCCATAAAAGCTACAAAACCGTCTAATAAGACCTGCAGGCCCCGGCATGTACGGGCCATGAGCACTGCGTCGTCCGCATAGAGTAGGTTTAGCAGAACTCTCCTGCCTACTCTAGGGGAGTCTGACTGGAGCGCCAAGAGTGCCGCCTCCAGGCCGTTAATACAGACTGAAAATAAAAAAGGAGCTAAAATGCACCTTTGGCGCACCCCCGTCTACAATTAAAATGATTTGAAATTTCTCCCTCGTGTGAGACTCTCACTGCCGCCGATGTGTGGGCATGGAGTGATATAAGTAGATGTACAATAGGAGGATCCGCTCCCAATGAGGTTAATGTGTCCCACAACTTAGACAGGTTTACCCGGTCAAATGCGGACGTAAGGTCCATGAAGGCCAAGTACATGGCGCCCGGTTGGGCCACAGTATATTTGGGAATCAGAAGGTAGAGATTGAGGCATTGATCCGATGTTGACAAGCCTTCACGAAAACTATATTGGACTTCCGATAAGATATGATTATCTGTGGCCCACAAAGACAGTCTAGATAAAAATACCTGACCCAGGACCTTAACTACAGCATCTATAAGGGAGATTGGATGGTAGGATTGCGGCTTATCCTTATCTCCTTTTTTTAAATTTGGCACTATGATGGCTGTGAGAAAGTGGCTCTGTATACACTGTTCCCAAATAGGTACAGTGTGTACAGAGTCCACAGTCCCCAGAGGTTTGGCAGAGGCTAAAGTTAGATATTACCTTACTCTCTAAAGTGGTAGCTTGGTCGAGCAGTAAGGCAGTATAAGAGGACAGTGTAAAGCATTTTGTTGTACACGCTCAGTCAGCAAATGTTTTCACACACTCAATAACTGAACTCTAAGCCAATGGTTTATATATAAAAAATATATGCTTGTTTTATTTTAGAACCAACAATAGGTATTAAAATATACTTTCTCAGGATGAGATGCTTTAGGTAGATACTTTTGCAATATGCAATTGACTTTTGTAGAAAGTTACAAGTGGTTGCAATAAGCAACACAATTTTAAACACAATAATGCATTGAGTTCAATGGGAGTTTCAAGTTATTTGCAACAGATTACTTTTAGGATTACTTTTGGAATTCCAGGCCTGGATCCTAGATTCAGTCCCGGGAAAGTACTTAGAAACAAGTGATAAAAGTCGAATTAGTTACTGTGATGATTTTTATACAATATTTTGCTATTTTAAAAGTTGACACAGAAAATATTTCATAGAAAACAGTCAATGATTTCCTATGGCAGAAAATTCAAGTTGCAGATATAGTATGTTCTCGTTACTTTTGTAATCCAGTACTGGGTGCCTAGACTCAGTATTGGGACCTTTATCCAAAACAGGTAAGTAATTACGTTTTCAGATATTATACGATTTTTAAAGAATATTTAAAGTTTGCAGACATTGACAAGAAATTTCACAGAAAAACAGTCAATAATTTCCTATGGGATAAAATTGGGTTACTGGTAAGTACAGTTGTAAGTATTTTTCAGAGTCAGTGCTGGGCACCAAGATCCAGCACTGGGAGCTCACCTAATAGCAGGTGAGTATTTTCGTTGTCGTTACTCGGCTGATTTTTGGTGAATATTTTAAGTTTTGAAAAGTCCACACTTGGAAGAAATTTCAGGAAAAAACAGTCAATGTTACCCTATGGAGAAAATTGAGTTATCGGTTTAAAGGTAAGTACTCAACTGGCAGAGGTAAGGTTCTGGGCATAGACTCAGGGGTCTCCCAGGGTCAGGTAGGTAAGGTTGGTTCACCCTCAGCGGCACAGGGGCGGCCGGGTGCAGAGAGAGTTAGGCCCAATGTTATCCTACGAGAGGTAGGGGGGCCTTGGTTGGTGGCTGCTGACTAGCAGGCCATGCGGCTGTGGGAGCTGGGCTCCTGGTCACTTACTCAGGGCAAGTGGGGAAGTAGATAGGTGTAGAGGTTGCACTGCCAGGGCCACTCTGGCGGCTGGGTGCAGGGTGCTTTTAAGCCTTCGGGCGCTCAATTGATTTCAATGGGAAAGCTCCGGTTTAGAAAAAGACTGCAAGCTCGGGGGCAGTAGCCTAATCCTGATTGGGCAGGGCTTCCCATCTTCAAGATGGCGAGAACCCGGAGATGTGCTACACCTCGCCTCCCCCACCTGAGGGGTGGGGTTGGCAGGTTGGCACATCCCCTGTCCTAATTTGGGGTTTCCGGCCAAGCTTCCCGGTAGAGTGGGGGGTTGCAGTGGCCTGGGGAAGCTCACAGAGGCGGCATGCCTTTGAAGCTTCCCCCTGCCCATCCTGAGGGAGGATATTTAGCACCTCGCCCAGGATGTGCATTGTTGCAGGCCCAGGAGAGCAGGGGCTCTCCTACCCAGGGGTCCAGCAACATGTCTGCTGTGTGGCAGCCTAGGCAGCCTCATAACAGACGTGAATTGTAGGTTAAGTTTTAGGGGGCATCTCTAGGATGCCCTCTGTGGTGCTTGGTACATTAAATCCCACACTGGCATCAGTGTGGGTTTAATGTGCTGAGAAGTTTGATACCAAACTTCTCAGTCTTCAGTGTTGCCATTATGGTGCTGTGGAGTTTGTGTTTGACAAGCTCTCAGCACCATGTACTCTTAAATGGCAGCACTGCACTTACAGTGCCCAGGAATGGACCTGGGTACTGTAGGGGCACAGGGCTCATGCTCCTGTGCCCACACCACTGGCATAGGGCACCCAGCTAGAGGGGTGGCTGATGTATGCCATGGCTGTGTAGGTGGTGGGCATGGCACACAGGAATGTGTGCCATGTCGACTCCTTGTTTTGTTTTGTACTCAGACACCCAGCCTGCAAGGGCAGTGTGTGTGTGTAAGGGTACAGGGCCTCTAAGGGTGGCACAATGAGTGCTGCAGCCATTAGAGGCCTTCCCTGGTCACAGGGCCCTGGTTACCTAGGGTACCATTTACCAGGGGCTGACATGTGGCCAGGGTTTGCCAATTTGTGTTTTGTGTTTTAGGGAAGGAACATAGGCCCTGGGCACCTGATTGTCAGGAGTCCAGGGCACACTCAGTCAAAGTACATTCAGCAATTCAGCAAAATGTGGGGGCATACCATGCAAGAAAGATGGCACTTCCTCACAATGGCTGTGGACCAAGAGGTCAATGTCCCCTCCAAGGCCGCCGCGTATAGGACTTGGGTTAAAAGGGGAGCCCAGACCTCAAGGTTGTCACAAAAGAGATCTAGGGGAATACCATCAGGGCCTGGGGCCTTATTTGAAGCCAAGAGCTCAATGCTTGAGGTTACCTAATGGGGGGAACCACCACAGAGAGGGGAATGACTACACTACACTCGCCATTGCAGGCAACATTGTAAACTATTTCATAGTGGGACACCCACTGATCTGGTGTAATGTGGTGGCATACTGTCGGATTTGTTCGTTCTGCGAAACAGGGACTATTAATAATTTTCCAAAATAAGGAAGAATCCCTCAGTTCACCCGCTTTAGCTAGATCCTCTCATGCCTGATTTTTGAGATGGCGCCTGCGCTCTCTTATTGATTCTTTATAAAGGCGTTGACACAAGGACACTCTAGCTTTCACCCATGGCATCTGTTTCAGGGCTGCTTTTAGCCTCCTTAAAGCCTGCAAGCACCTCTGGTCAAACCATGAGGGGGTGACCTGAACCAGCCCCCCAGCCTGTATAGTTAAAAGACCAGAAACTTTCTGAGCGATGGAGGAGAACGAGCTTAAAATCTCCTCACTCTGGGTGCTAAGATTCAGACATGCACCTATCTCGTTCTGACATGAAGAAAAAAGGCTACGATTGAAAGCCTTTACATCTATGCTCGACCTTCTAAGGCACCTACCCTGGTCGGAGGAAGTTAATGGTACCTGAGCCTTACAGGGACCTAAGATGGGATGGCCCAACCCCGTCAGTACCAATGTCAATGGGTTGTGGTCGCTAAAAGCACTATCCTCTATATTAAATGATCTGGGGGCTGCCCCCAACGGTGCTGTCACATATATAAAGTCTATAATGGTTGCAGCACCCCTACCTTTATAGGACGGAGGCAGTTGAGAAATAGGCCCAGGGTGCCAAAGGTCTAAGTTATTCACCAGGTTGTGAGTGAGTAACAAGTTATTTAAAACCTTCCCTTCCATTGTGTGTTCCATGTGGAAATCTTCTGAAAGTGGGCATGGCTGGGCAGACAACTGATTCTTCTCAAGAGATGGACACAAATTACAGTTGAAATCACCCACTAACATAAAATCCATATGCCCACGACCATCCTCCTTTAAATCATCTATAGCACAGTTTAAAGCATCAAGATTGGAGGGCCCCCCTCACCCCTCTTAGCATTATAAAAACAAATAAATACAAGAGTGGGTGCCCTCCCCGTATACAATTCTATACCCTGGAATACCTGAGAATTCCATTTTAAAAACTTTAGGTCTTTACATAGGCCTAGAGCCACAAATATTATAAGTCCTCCACTGGCTCGGCCCATTGTTGAATTTAACGCTGGACAAAAGTTGGTCTTGTACCCATCCAAAACTAAAGTATTCTTGGTCTCCCAAGTCTGCTGTAGGCATATAATTTGATGTGACCTAACAAGCCTAAAATCTCTACCGGTCGTATGGTTAACAATGACCGGGGATGGGGATGTAAAGGATGGTAACTGGAGCCTCCTTTGGGACGAATGACAATCACAGGGAACACATGGATGATGGAACTACCATAATCTCATTCGGGCTTGATGTTGATTAAGAGCAAACTTCCTCTACCCTCTGTCTCAAAGGGTCATTCTGCTATGGAAGGTGGATACACAACTCTTCACCCTCCTGGAGTCAGTCCATCTCGTTCAAATCAGCAAGGGGGGCAAAAGAGTTTGCAAGGGGCAACAACCGCCCCAAACCTCTCTCAACAGGCCTACCCCTCACAGGCAATCCCCCCCCCCGGGTTGCTCAGTGGAGGTCTGTAGAAGAAATTTATTGCAGGAGGTTAAAGAAAAAGACTTGGAAAAATCCAAAAAGAATTTTGTGTGCTAACTCAGGGTACCGTACCGAGATTATAATACAGTCTCCCTCAAAGGATTTCCTAGATTTCCTTATCCACGCCACCCTCCGCGCCATCAAGAAATCCGTATGATCCCTGATGGAATACCCGGAATGCAAGGCCAACCAATGGGAGACTTTGTTAATTAGTTGAGCTGTGGATTCCTCTTTATGAGCAGATAGGCCGGGTACCCCTGCCAAAACCACAGAATAGGGAGCACATGCTGGGGGAAGGTCGATCACAGTAGGCTCACAAACCCTAGATAGTTGCATACCTATATAGGGGGCGTCTTCAAAACCTAGGCCCTGGCGGACCCGCATGGCGCTGGCGACGCCGTTTCCCAGGATACTAGAACCACCAGACCCTATCATTATAGATTGGGCCACAACCCCCTTGGGCTTTGAGGGAACATTAACATGCGGAACACCGCTATTACACAAGGGAGTAGCAAAAGGCTTAATATCAGCTGGTGGGGGGCGCACTGGCGGGTGACAAGGTGGATGTTTTTCTACAGTTGACAAAAAAATGTCCATTTTACTTGCCAAGTCCCTCGTTGCTACCTCCAGTTTATCCAGTCTATTCAAAAGTGGGGATAAAAGGTCCATAAGAGTCTCTGTGATATTATGTAGGACTGAGGCCAGGCGGGTCAACAGTTCCTCCGTAAGCAGCCCATTGGCAGCCCATTGGCAGCATTTGCCTGCCCCTGGCGTGTCATCGGAGGGGCTTCCATGGTCTTGTTTGCCCTCTGTTTCCATTTGGGAGTGGGGGAGTTCACCAGTTCGGGAGATACAATAGGCGGTGGAGGTAAGGGAGGAAGCCCGGGCCTCAACACAGAAGGCTCGAGTGAAGATGCCTCAAATGGAACCAAGTTTGAAACCTGGGAAGGGGTTGGCTGAGACTGGTCCATAGGGGTCATTTGCAAGGTAGATGGCAAACTTACCCCCGACCCCCGTATATCTAATGAAAGTAGCCTCTCAGCCCGAACTATCTCCTTGTTGATAGCGCCCACAGCCTTTGCCAGAAAAGTGTCAATGGTACGACAGGGCTGGCCCATGGGAGTCGCTGGCTGAATCTTCCATTTCCCCATATTGCTGGATTGCACGAATCCCCACAACAAAGAAGCCAAACACCAGAGAGACCCAGGGAGGGCGGCAAAGGGGCAGGGCGATAAATAATCAATTTAGGTTCAAAGATATATTACAGTTTCCAAAATGATTAGCCAAAAAGAATGATTACTCACAGCATGATCCAAATCCAAAAGACCAGCAACAACCCCTTCAATTGTCATGCGATGGCGATAAAATGAACTTTCACGCTGTCCCAGAATGACCCAGGATGTCCAGCCAAGAGAATAGGCCCAGCCCAGCTACGGTCTGTCGCGGACGGGCGCAGACGGGCCCGCCCTTGGCTCGGGCGCAGCCCGCACAAGAACCGCGCTGCGGGAGCAGTGACAGGGCTTTAAGCGCCTCCTGGTGCGAGCAGGGCACATCAGCGGCATCCTCGTCGCGATGCAGGCTGGGACCGGGTGTTCCTGGACCCCCACGAGTACGGCAACAACTGGCTCGGTCTCCCACGCTGCGGGAGCAGTGACAGGGCTTCAAGTGCCTCCTGGCGCGAGCAAGGCACGTCAGCGGCGTCCTCGCCGCGATGCAGGCTGGGACCTGGTGTTCCTGGGCCCCCACGAGTGCGGCAACAACTGGTTCGGTCAGTAACACCAAGCAAAGAGGGAAGGTTATGGAATTCAAGCAAGGGAGTCAAGGTATGACCCTAAAATGCATCTGGAATATGCGTACCACCTAAGACCTGTATAAAAAAGCAAGAGCGTCATCTATATAAATAAAAACTGCCTAGATTTGCACCCTGAAAATATAGTGTGGTCAGAGATATAGCAGTTCACTCCACATAACCTTAATATTCTATTTTGGTATTTTTCATTTGAAATTCTTCTTTTGCAATGTTAGCTAATGTAACTTGAGCAAAGCATTACAGAGGCGTGAGCATCCACATGGAGGTATTAATGAATTGAGATAATAAAAAAATAAAAAATGAGGGGCCTGATTAAACTTCGGCCTGCACCATCTGAGGTGGACTTTCACGTCCTGTACTCTGTTTGCAATTATTTAAAATAAATAGTTCAGAACTAACTATATTGGGTTTGAAATTCCATTTAGAGCTTCTGGAATTTCTCTTCTCCCCTTTATCCAAATTGCAAACCACTGTTGGTATATTTGTAAGCGCAACCCCCGCCCCCCACTTTCGAACAAATTAAAGTGCTTGAAACTTGGAAGTTGGTTGAAGCTAAGTATGAGAAAGGTAATTTGCCTGTCCAGAACAAAGAGATTAGGTAGCAGCCGGTAATCATATTCAATAAATGAGCATCTAATGTCCTACACTGTGGGCATAGACAACACCAATTATGAAATTGCAGGGGAATTGCAAAGTGACATGTACACTAGAAGCAGTGCTTTAAATGGGCCAGTACTCACCGGTACTGAGTACCGGCACTTCTTAGATTTATCACTCTGAGTACCGGCACTTCTCTACTGCAGAGGAGAGTACCGGTACTCATGAAAAGTAGGCTTATTAGCTGTGAGTGCTGGTGAGCAGGAGTGGAACGTGTCTCTGGCAGCCAAGGAGCTGCTTCTGTAGCCCTGATCTAAGCCCCAGCTAAGCTATTCAGCAGGGCTCATTTGAATAATGTCCGGGTGCTCGCCATCACGCTGTGTTTCACAGAGAAGGGGGTTCTGGCCTTGTGCTGTCAATCACATTCACACTATCCTATGCATTTGTGCAAGCACAGGAATCATGCAGTCCCCTAGTAGTGGCAATCAGGCTATGGCCAGTCCGGCCTGGTGGCAATTAAAAAAGCCATGGTAGGTGAAGAGTATAACATGGCTTTTATCATACCCGAGTCTTTTGTGTGCCTGCTTATGTTGGTGTGTTTGCATGCATTCGTATGCCTGTTTTTTGTAAGAAAAAGTGAGAGAAAGAGAGAGAGAATCAAAACACTCTCAGGAGGTATTTGAAAGAAAACGTGTGGCACTTTGTGTGTACATGTCTGCTCGGCGACAAAGAATCATAAATAACGTAGTAGGGAGTGTTGGTGGGTGGGTGAGTGAGTGGATGGATAAGTGAGCAAGGGTGGATGTATAGATGGATGGATGGATCAGGGGAGAGGAGTTGGCCTAACGGCTAGGGCGGTCGACCTCAAATCCGGGGAACCGGGTTCGAGTCTCAGCAATGACGCTGAACATACTGTGATTCTGGGCAAATCACGTAATCTCCCCGTACCTAACAACAATAAAGGTGTCCTCATGTAACGTAACTGGTGCTATGTAAAGCGCTCTGATACCCGATACCGGGTAATGTTCGCGCTATATAAAACTCTGTAAAAAAAAGAAAAAATAGATGGATGGATGAGTGAAAGCATGGATGGCTGGGTGAAAGAGGGTGGATGATTGGATAAAAGGGTGGATAAGTGAAAGATTAGGTGGATGAATGAAAGGGAGGGAGGATGGATGAAAGGGAGGGAGGATGGATGAAAGGGTGGATGATGGATGAGTGAAGGGAGGGATTGAGTGAAAGTGTGGATGGATGAAAGGGTGGATGGAATAAAGGGGTAAAAGGGTTGACGGATAGATGAGCGAAAGGATTGATGGATGAAAGGGTGGATAAAGAGATGGATGAGTAAAAGGATGAATGGATAGGTTTGGAGATAGATGGATAGGTTTGGATATGAAGGGTGGACAGACGGAATGGTGAAAAACTGAATGATGAATGAAAGACTGAATAGACGACAGAATGTAAAGGTTAAATGGTGGACTTCAGCAAGTAAATGGCAGGATGAAAGGATGAATGGATAGATCGATGGAAGAGACAAGAGATATCTTCTGGGGAGGGTCGTGATGATTTGCTTCATTTGCTTGGTGCCATAAGAGTTTTGGTTCGAAGTGGGGGTATTTTCAGTTTCTTCCTACTCACGTTCTCAGAAATATATAGTATTGTGCCAAACAACAGCAATTAACAGTATGGCATTAAGAAGGTGCAACTATTGCAAAAAAGGAAATGTTAACATATTATCGCATTTCTCTTTCATTTTGTGTAATGAGTTAACTTGCTTTGTTTAAACACATTTCTCATGTGTTTTGGTATGTGCTGCAACTAACATAGAAGTCATTAAGTATCATCATGTCTTGCCCTTAGCCCCGCCCCTAGCCCTACCCCCTCACTACACCTCTACTTCATTTTAATGAGTACCTGCACTTATTTTTCCCCATTTAAAGCAGTGACTGGAAGAGACTCCATTTTTTAAAGCACTATCGGGACGAAAAAAGTGAGGATTATAATATCCATCCCCAAGCAAGGTGCTAAGGGCAACCCACATGGCAGGGGCGGGCCAGTAGAGGCACAGCCGGGCACATGTGTTTTGGCTTGATCCATGCTAGCATGAGCCTTACAATAAAAGCGGGGGGGGCAGGGTTGCCTAGGCGGACACGCACCAGCAGATGAACCAAGTACTTCATGTCTGTGTCGTTCTTGCTCTCCGGCGCGCACGGTGTGCCAAGTTAGGCCCGCGTGCAGTACCAGGCCCTGACGGGTCCCTGGACACAGTATCTCTACATTGGCAACAAGGTGCGCAACAGCCCACCTCGCCAAATGCTGATTCTCTCATGTCTTACCTATTTCAGCACGTTTGGGAGCCTCTAAGCGCCCCATCGCTTGTGGTGCTCGTGCCACGCAGTGCGCAAGACGGCTCCCATCAGGCATTCAACGTCATCACCTCCAGGTTAGAGAGAAGGAGCCACACGGCTCACTGTTACACTACATAACGGACTCAAAAAACAAATGAAAAGGAACAAAGTACAAAAGAGTTCATGAATACCTCAGAGAGAGGGGCTGCCCTTCTGAGCATCCAACTCCTGAGTGCCATGCAGAAACAATGGGTGTGTTTTGGATTTATGCAACTGTATCCTGTGCTGCCCCCCTTTGACTGTGAGGCACCAAGTCTACCCTTTTCCAGCCCACGTCCATCTGTCCAGCGGTGTCAACTGGGGTCACTACACTCTCTCATTGAATACCATGGCTCAAGTGTCCCTGCTCAAGCCTTTTCTCATCGAGGGAGCCCCCTCGTCGCAAGCATCCAGATGGAGGGACTGGACGGAGCACCTTGAGCTCTACTTCGAGGCTACAGAAGGGCCTACTGAAAAGCATCGTGCCCTGCTGCTCCATCTAAGAGGCAAAGCCAGCCACAAAATATACAAAACTATTACAGAAGCGGTGCCTAGAACCCATGCAATGTTTGTGGCTGCCCTAAACGCACACTTTGAGCCCATGGCTAACAGTGACCATGAACATTTCATATTTCCCCAGGCACGTAAGGAGTCCGAAGTTTGCCTGGATGGGTTCTAGGACAAGCTGAAGGAGTTCCCCAGCATCTTTGGTTTTAACGACGAACATGAAGAGATCAGAGGCCATATAATTCAAGGGTGTGCCTCATTGAAACTGCGGGAGCAGATCCTTCAGGATTCAGGCAAGCCCCTACAGGACATACTTACTCTTGGCTGCTCAAAAGAGCTGTCCAAAGTGAGAGCTTCACAAATGGAGGTGGCACTCCACAGAGCAGTCAAGGTGGAGCCCATAAATGCAGTCCTAGTGAGACCCACACCAAACACCGGTTGGAAGCCGTCTGCATGCAAGTGTCAGTGCTCCTACTGCGGTGGTCCGTCCCACCAACCAGCTGACTGACCATCAAAAGGCAGAAAATGCACCGCCTACAGCAAGTATAACCACTTTGTGAAAGTATGCCGTTCATCCACGCCAAAGAAAGCACAAAGAGACAGTCCATGCTATTCCCGAATCGAAGCAGGCAGCAGAGGACATGGACGATGAGTACACAGTGCACATGATATTTACCATTGGCACCACCGCTACGTCTCGAAGGCTGCACCCTCAGTGTCAGCTACTCGTTGGCCACCACGTGGTCACAGCCAACGATAGACACTGGAGCATCGATCAACATCATGTCAGCAAACATGTACAAGCACATACTGAATCCTCCGTCGTTATTTACGGCCAGCGATAGTCGCAAGTCTCACTTCGGGATGCGTTCATCAGCACGACCATATATGCAGGGAAAGTATGTCAGGGCATGCTAATCAGTTGCAGCACAGCCGAAACCATAGGGCTGGTTATATTCGCCCTAGAAGTACAAACTGAGACTCTTTCCCACATCCTTGCTGAGTTTGACGGTCTCTTCAATGGCATAGGATGCTTGACAGGGCAGAGTAGTTAGACTTCATATCGACAAGTCAATACAACCATTGGCATTGCAACATTGGCGAATAGCCTTCCACCTGCGACCAGAGGTCACGATGGAACTAGAGAAGCTAGACAGCACAGGAAAAATCAAAAAGGTCACCAAGTCCAACCTATGGGTGTCCCCCAATGTTGTGGTGAAAAAGCAGAAACAACCTGGAGAAGTGCGCATATGCATGGACATGTGGGTGCCGCGCATTGCAATACGGTGTGAGTGCCACCTCACCCACAAAATAGATGACCTCATTGGGGAGCTCAACAGAGCCAAATGGTTCTCCAAGTTTCACCTGCCCCCGGCTGCCACCAGCTGCCGCTCTACCCAGACTCAAAGTATATTAATTTTTTTTTTTTACACATGTCAGATCAGGCAATATTGCTGCCTAAACTTCGGAATTTGAAGTACGGCAGAAATGTTTCAAAACTCAATCCAGGAACTCCTCGCAGGACCACAAGGTGTCATCAACATCTGTGACGACATTCTCATCTTTGCAAACTCCATCACAGACCATCATACACGACTTTAGAAAGTACTGTGCTGGATCCAGGGAGTAGGGATAACCCTCCACAGGGAGAATGGTGAGTTTCTGAAACAGCAAATCTGTTTTTTTGGGTACACCTCAACGGCTGGCCTAGCCCCTGATCAAGATAAAGTACGAGATGTCTGAGAGGCACCTGCCCCAAACAATGCGTCAGAAGTGAGGAGCTTCCTGGGGAAAGTGAACTGCTGTGGCCAGGTCATTCCTGACCTACCCACCCTCACACAACCACTGAGAGTCCTCACAAAGGCGTCGACACCATGGTCCTGGGGCAACAAAGAGGCCAAAGCCTTTGCAGCAACCAAGGGCGCTCCTTCGGCCGATACAATGCTAATATATTTTGACCTGTCCAAGCAGATCACTATTGCAGTAGACACTGGCCCTAAAGGCTTGGGAGCTGTTCTCATTTAGCAACAAGTCGAAGGAGAGTGGGCCCTTATTGTATACGCCAGCCGGTAGCTGACTCCCACAGAGCAGAGATGCTCACAGATAGCGAAAGAAGCCATCGCTATCCACTGGGTCTGTTGGCATTTTCATCTGTATGTCTAAGGCCATCTTTTCACAGTCACAACAGCTCATTTCCTTGTTCCAAGGCACCTCATCTAAGTTGCTGCCTTACATTGAGAAGTGAATGTTGCAGTTTGAAGACTTCCACTGTCGTGCAGATTAACGACCAGGGAACAAGAACCCTGCGGACTACTTGTCACGCCACCCGCACAACGCCACCCAGAGAGAGATAGAAAAGAATGAAGCATCTGAGGAGTATGTGAGGTGTATTGTGGAGAGGCCTCGGACGCTGCCATTATCCCTCAACACAATTTGGGAAGCGACAATTTAAGATGAGTGTTTGCAGCTTGCTCTGGAGGCCGTACAATCAGGGAAGTGGAACTCCTTCAAATAGCATTGAGCACTGTGCACTCCAGAAGCCCTGCAAGTTTTTGACTCACTCCACCATGTACGTCACAAATTAGTGACAGATGCAGAAGGGTGTCTCCTGCAAGAACCCAGAATAGTGATTCCCACCAGCCTCACCATGCAGGTGGTTCAACTAGCACACAATGGGCACCAAGGCATGGTGAAGACGAAGAACCATCTTGGATGGGACAATGTTTAGTTCCCACTCATGGATGAGATGGTAGAAACCCGGGTGCGGTCCTGTCAGTGGTGCCAAGTCATAGGTTCACCAGAAGCGTCACCTCAGGCGGTGGAAGTAAGTCCCAAGATTGGAAAAATGATGGCTACCAATGGGCTACTGAAGGAACTTTGAACAGGTAATGCTCTGGTATTCCAGGTGCAAGAGTTTGAGACATATCTGCAGTCATAAGGCATCAAGCACAAAAGAATAACTCCACAGTGGCCCCAAGCTAACGGAGAGGTTGAACATTTTAGGCAAACCCTCCATATGGTCATTCAGATAGCGTATGCCAACAAGCAACCCCTGGCTGATATAAGTGTTCCTGAGAGAGTACGGACAGACACCCCACTCCACCACCAGACATGCTCCAGGACATGCCAGCATGGGGCAGGTAATAACTGACACCATTCCACACCACCCCGAATTGAGTCCACCCCCACTGACAATGTGTCAGTGGTGACCAAATGGAAGAACACAAACCAGCGACTGAATGCTTGATGTGGAGCTCGGTTGTCAGATCTGCGCTTGGGAGAAGCCATCTTTGTGAAAATCCAATATCCAGGCAGCAAATTCAATCTACCCTTTGGGCATCAGCCCTGGGTTGACATCTGGCGCCAGAGCACCATGGTCACTGCCCAACGTGACGGAGAGCAGTAGGGAGATGGGATACATCTCATGACAATTGGGTAAAGAAATGACTGTGTTTCAAGCGCCTGAAATCAATATCACATGATAGGGTAAGATGTATGAGGAACACTTCAAGTGCACAATGATGGCTGACTTGACATCCCTCAAAACCATAGCATGGCTTTTGTAGGAATGATGGATCTGCTTTCATGGTTACACCCACTTTTTGCTTGATGTAATTTTGTTTCTGACTAGTCTGACTGGGATCCTGCTAATCAGGACCCCAGTCTCTGGGCTTTCTCCTGTAAATTGATTTGGTAGGTACTTAGGTACATCCCAGGTTGGACGCTGGTGTAACCTTATCAGTCCCTGGTATATGGTACTAAGATACCCAGGGCATAGATACACCAGCAGTCCCCCATGGGCTGAAGCATGTAATATGCCACCTATGGAAGACCACTCAATTTGTAGCTACAGGACTGCCATTGCAGCCTGAGAAAGCTGGTGCTAACACCACTTAGAAAGATATAGGTTTACCTGTATCTAGGGTCATTACACTTACAACCTATAATTAACCCTTAAGGCAGGCCTTACAATCCTGAAGGCAGGGTGCTTGGTTCTAAGTGGGAGGGTGCTCCTGCATGAGCAGGACACCCCTACAGCCCATGGAGTCCATTATCCTGGGTTGTAAGTGAGACAGCCGTATGACATATAGAGAGGCACCAGACCATTACGCGATGACCATCTCAAAACTGGCTGTAACGAATCCTATTATGTTTGGTATCAAACATGTTGGAATCATACCCCACAATTTAAACGGTGTGGGAGGTATGATTCCATGCAATGTAAAGCTCCTATGGGAGGCCCTCGGTGCTCCCGCTACCGGTCTTTCAGACCTCCTGCCCTCCTGCCGCTGAGCCAATCTTGGGAAGGGGAAGGTAGAACAATAGGTATCCTGTCACAGAGAGGTGTGGCCACCTCCCAGACAGGGTTTAGTGTATTGGGGCAGGGTGGGGGCACTTGCCAACACAACATAGTCTGCGTGCAGGGCACACTTGGTGCCCTCCATGCATAGTCCAGTTCAAACCAGTTGGCTCTCGCTCTGGCACGGACCTGGACAAAGGGCAGGGGAGTATCCTCCCCCTTGTTCAGCCCCTCCTTAGGGAGGGACCCCTGTATCGTCCCAACCCTTTCCTTAAGGGTTTTTAAGGGCTTACCTGAGGGTGGGTCCCTAGATTCGTCATGGGACAAGACACATTTCAGACACCACTTCATCTTCAACCGTCTGGGCACTCTGGACTTCGCTCTCGGCATCAAGGCTGCAACCTGGAAGACTCCTGCTGCTCCTGATTTCGTCACCCTGCTCGTCTCCTGCAATGTCCGTGCCTGTGCACCATACAGGAACCTTTCAAGGCCTGTGGGCACCCAAGTCACCTGAAGAAATCTCCCTTGAAGTGAAGTGAAGGAGTCACTTCCCTGCATCTGCAACCATCGCTCTCCACAGCTACCACTTAGAGAACTTTCTAAGGTTGTCTTAGACCGCTAAAATCACCATAAAGGTTGTCTGGATTGGTGCATGGTGCCCACTTACATAAGTGTACACCATATACCAAGCCAGCTTCTCACAGCTTTTATTTGGAGAAAACTATCAGGACACAAGGACATATGTCCCCAAATTTGGACTATCCAGGCAAATATGGGTGTCTGAACACCCTATTGCGCGGGTGTGGGTTTGCACGAGCTAAATGTTGCATCAAGTATTCACCAGGATCAGCCTATGCATTAAATTCTCAGGAGTTCAAGAGATCAGATAAATAGGGTTGAGGATTTAAGCAGAAATGCTCTAACATTCGTGGGAGGTAGCCACACCTGCCCGGTCTCAAGTGGCAACCGCACTGTTATCACAGGATACAGTTCTACCACTTATAACCGTACTGTAATCACAGGACACAGTTATACAGCTTATAGCCGTAGTGTTATCACAGGATACGGTTGTATTGCTTATCACAGGAGCCAGATATGGTGTGAAGCACAACCAAGTGGCTGTGAGTCGCAGTTGCCCTCTCCAGACGCAGCTGGGTAGATGCAAGAGCTTGGAACAGATGAGGGTGGAAGAGTGGAAGAGTGGAGTAAGGCATGAAACTGTGAACCAGAATCTACTGATGGTAGAGTTGATGTCTCCTCATGAATCATCATTGTGGGTAGGTTTAAAGAAAGATAGACTTTAGACTAGATGTATGTATCTGCATAGACCTCTTCCCAGGTTCCCCTGTGAATACTCCATCTTCTCTTACAGGGATTAAAGTGGATGCCCTGTGTCCTACTGAAAAACTACCAGACCACACAAGAATCAAAAAGCTCACCTCATTCTGTACACATTCATTCAGTTAATCTTTAGCCGGTTAAGATTCAATCATAAAAAGATCCATAAAAGTTCAAATGTATAGCACAATAAAATAAATAATGTGCAGAAAGAAACAATCAGATAGATGCAGATAGTTTTCAATAAAACAAAAATTTGGGACAGGCCATAATAATAAGAAATATCTGCACAGTAAGTTACATCGTTGCATGAAAATGGAAAGCATTAAATATGCCCACCACAAAGTGCTTCTATATTTCATAGAATGCTGAATTTAATTGACCACCGCAAAATATAAATCGATAGAAGGTAACTTCAGTAAAGGCGACATTGCAGATCTTCTCTGTCTAAGATTAGCATTGTTAGCATGGGTAAAAAATAGCACTTTCTAAAAGAATTATGAAATTGGCAAAAAAAAACATAAAGAGCATTGTGGTTTGGTCCAAGTAGGTATCAAAGGGACACAAGGGAATCTTGGAAAATAAAGTCCAGGGTCAGGAAAAGCAACCAAAAAATGAAGGGGCATATTCTCAAGGAGCTAGCGCCGAGTTATGGGCACGTAAGCGCAGCCAAAGTCACGATAAAATTACCACCCTATTTACAAGCTGGCGCAAACAGCCGATACCACTAGTTTTCCGGTGAAAACATTGCCACGGATGACCCCGGCAACTATCGCTAACGAGATGCGGAGTAGGCATTCCCGAGCAAAAAGCTATGACAACACCGCTCCGCAACATTCACAACAACCAGCCTGATCTGCGATAAGAACACAAAACAGGCGAAAAGGCGCGTTAGCAGCAGGAAACTAACACCTGCTCTGACCTGGTGCAAAGTCGGACGACAACCGGCAGCAGTCAAGGGAGCATAGCCCATAGCCAAACATGAAGAACAACAGATGCCCCACAGCAACTGAACATGCAGCCCAGAGCCCCAATAGGGCAACAACACCCACCGCCACTCCCCCCCAGACCCCACCACCCCCCCCTTCCGACAAAGAGAATGCACATCAACTCCACGAAACCATGACCCAAACAAATCGCCTGAAGGTGCACAATCACAACACCTAACATACAGGTGTGGCCACAAAAATGGAAACACACATCCACATCATATAACCAAAAAAAACCATTTATTTCAGATGACACAAAAAAACAATCATGAAGAGGCACGGCGGGTCTTCTCCAGGAATTTCGTAAATCACGGCCTGCACGACAGAAAGACAGATAAGAAGGTGTGACATGCGCCCATCAAAGGACAGAGAAGGAGAGCGACAGACCGAGAGAGAGAAAGAGGGAGAGAGGGAGAGAGAAAGAGAAAGGGAGACAGGGAGAGAAAAAGAGAGAGGGAGAGAGAAAGCGAGAGGGAGAGAGAGGGAGAGAGGGAGAGAGAAAGAGAGAGAGGGAGAGAGAGAGAGGGAGCGAGGGAGAGAGAAAGAGAGAGGGAGGGAGAAAGAGAGCGGGAGAGAGGGAGAGAGGAAGAGAGAGGGAGAGAGGAAGAGAGAGGGAGAGAGGTAGAGAGGTAGAGAGGGAGAGGGAAAGAGAGAGGGAGAGAGAGAGAGAGAGAGGGAGAGAGGGAGGGAGAGAGAGAGAAAGAGAGAGGGAGAGAGGGAGGGAGAGTGCGGACACTGTGGACCCAGGCCCCACTGCTCACCTCCAGCCACCAGTGTGTCCCCAACCACGTGCCGGTACACACTGCAGTCCCCCAGGTCACTCATCTGAAACAGATGCCAGAGACATGAATGGCAGAGTCCATACAGTAGAAAATAACAATCCCTTGATTGAACCAACAATTAAATAATCCTATGTCAGAATATCTAAAAATTCAGTTAAACACTTGCACATTAGAGTTTGTCTACATTTATTGCATAAAAAACATACATTATGTCAAATTAAAAACATATCACATTAAAGTCCCTCAATTGGACTCTTAAAAGAACATATAATCAACAAAATAAAGGAAAAGGGGATAAATTGTCACACAAATAATAACATACCGTTATGAACCAGCATAACAGAGAAAACAACATAAAAGACAATACACTTTGTCATGGGTTGCACATCAAATTGGACCATCAATCTTATAACACAGCTTGTGATACATCCAACACACTTCTATCTACAAATCTATGTCGATGATTTCGATTGTGCTCTCAAATGCGTTGACGCGTTTCGATGAACTTTCTTTGTATTACCATCTTTATCAAGACAACTAATAGACGTTTTCTCAATTGTGATGTCTGATTTTTCAATCCTGTTCAAAATAAATAAATATATACATATATATAATCAACAAATCTCAAACTCGAATGACATTGTCACCTGATCTATTATAATACTAAATCTTGGTGCATGACTATGACATAGAGTCTATACAGTAGCACGCGCCATCATTGCTTGCCCGGCACTGCGCACACAGGCCACAGCACCCCAGCCCCTCCCACCGCCCAGCGGAGACTGCCCGCCCCTGCGCAACCAGGCCTCACTGCTCACCTTCCGCCACCGGCGTGTCTCCAAGAGGGCCCACCACTTGCCAGGGGGAGCTCCAAGCCCAGGGCCCGCGACCATGGCACCCTCCACATCATGCAGCCACGCACCGCGGGCCACCAGGTCACACACCTGATTCTGGGTCTTGATTTCACAATGGCAGAGAACATATCAGTGCACTCGGCCTCATCGCAGGCTGCGCACCCGCTCAGCCCAATAGGTGCCACTAACTGTGAACCTCGAGGCAATGCCACGTGGCGGTAGGCCTGCACTGCCCACTGGCTTAGGCCTACACTGTGGTCCAGCAGGGCTCACACCAATGCCACCATTCCAGACCGCCCTGACGGCGCATCATCGCAGGCTGCACACCCGCTCAGCACTGAAGGTGCCCCTATCTCAGTGCACCGAAAGACACTGTCCTGTGGCGGTGTGCCTGTGCCTGCCGCAGTGCATCCGGTGCCACCAAGTCTGTGCACCACTAGCCATGGACCCTTTATGATTGAGTCCCATGATGCGGATGCCATCATGTCACCACTGGCACTGGGCAATGTGACGTGGCAGGGCCCTAGGCCCTCATGCATAATGGATACCCACATGAAGACACCCATTTGAAGAGTGGAAATGGCGTCCAGCACATGCGCCAGGCCCTTTTTATTGGCAGGGTCACATGTCCTGTGACGCCGATGCCGAATGGGTGTGGTGTGGGTGTGAACCAGCTGTGAGGGAGTGGCCGTGGCATGCGGACAACTAGACCTGTGGGCACCAGAGCCCTACAGGGAAGAACTAGGACATGTAGTGTTGTCCCCCCCCCCCCCCCCCCTGTGAGCGTGAGCAGAGTGGGCTGGCCTGGCGTATGCCAGTCCATCGTAAGGGTGTGAACAATGACCACTGGGCTGTGGGCGTGCTTCCGTTCTGGCCTGGACAAGGAGGTAACGAATGCATGTTTCCCCGTTCTAGTGTCGGTGCCACCCGGCACGCAAACAGCAATTTGTCACCCTGTGACCCAAGTCCCACAACATAAGCAACATGGACGTAAGGTGAAATCAATGACACTACATGCATCCATACCTCCACACTTTCAAGATCATAGACATGACATTGTGTAAATGAATGTTTAATGCACATTCAATGTAGTGCTGTAGCTGGAGCAGTACAGATCCATGCAAACCCCACCTTTCAGCGCTGGTCCGTGGAGGGCCAGCCAGAGTCCTTCAGGGAATGACATGTACATCAGCAGTTGAGGAGTTCAGTCCGCAGTCTGATATCTGTGTCCTTGGTTCCAAAACAGAATATGGCAATCCACGTCGTGGTCCAAGGTGAGTGTCGCAGAGTGCATCGGGGGACAGTGGAAGGGGATGATGCTGAGGGCAGAACCAAGCAGAAACCAGCCATATGGCGGACATGAATGCTACCGCTTTCTTCTGACCATGGGGGCAAATTCATCCGCATCTTTGTCCTCAGCTGTTGCATGTGCATCACTCGTGTGTGGTGGTGTTCTGTCTCCAGCACTGTGTGGCACTGACACATCAGAGGCCGGAGATGGGGATGGAGTGGTAGCAGCAGCATGCATCAGCACCAGGCCTTGTGGCAGCAATGCCATGAAGATGGTTTTTATGGCATTGAGGGACCCAGCTAACTCTTGCTGGGGTGCAGCCGTGTCAGCCACTGTTTCCGCACGCTTACGCTCCCTGCCCTCCATGAGCCTCCGCATGAGTCCCAACTCCCGGGCGAGCTCGCTGGAGCCACTATGACTGGCCAGTCGTTCTTGCCTCTGTGTGTACTGTGCAGGTGGTGGGTTCTCCTCGTAGCAGCTGGGCTGCCCTGCTCCTGGAAGTGGGCTGCGCAGGCTGTCCATGAGCTGTTGGAGGGCGTCGGAGTTGAAGGTCTGGTTGTCCTCTTTGTCATCAGAGAAGAGAGGTTGGGACTGCTCTGCAGGAGGAGTTGAATTTCACTCTGCAATGTGAAGGGGAGATGCAGTTTAACAATGTGTCCACATGTATGTTGACGCATTTTACATCTTTACATGCTGACTGATTGACAGTGTACATTGTTACTGTTTATGGGGAGCTGTCTATGTGATGTGGGACAGTGGGCATTTCAACAACTTCACGGATGTGTGTTTGTACTTGTACATTGTCAACTCACATTTCCCTGCGATGCCATATGTGATTGGCCAGTTACTGCACACAATCGGGACCAGTTGTGTCCCCTGTTCTGTTGTGGACGTGTTGCGGATTGTGCCACATCGTTGTCAATGTTGATGTGCTCTACATGTGATGTGTGTGCTGCTTTTTGGGGGCGTCGCCCCTGCAGCTCTGATTAGGCTGCCCCTGATCCCTTACATGCGGTGTGCCTTTGACTTCTGTGCTTCTGCAGTGCTGGGATGTTGGATTTTGGTGCATTGTTATCTTGGTGGGAGTTTGGGGTCTGAGGCATGGTTTGTCTGAAGATGTGCTATGCTTACTTGTGCATGTGTGCCATTGTGCCCATCTCCCCCCTTCCCCCCAGTCCTTGGTCGTTAATCACCCTGTTGCTGTTGTGTCCGGTCCTGTTGAGCAGTGTCCGGTCCCCCAACTCCTGCCACCGTCTCCCCACTGATGACTGTGCAAAAACAACAGTTGATGGACAGAATGCAGAACAATTTCATACATTCACCCCAGTACAGAGATCTGGGCCTAAATCCATCGCTTTTTTGCTCACCATGCCATTCCAGTTTGAACCATATGCAAATCAGTCTTGACCCTGTGCCTCATGGGAACAGTCCAGCCCGAACTGCCAAGCCAGGTCCTACCTGGACTGAAAACAAGCATCCTAGGACCGGTTTCGTGGTTTCACCCCTCTTCAGCCAGGATAGCATGATTCCAGTGGCATGGAGAGCACAGGAACCAAGTCCCACTCGGGGTGACAAATGCAAAACAAGCATTTACAATGCAATGGTCTCGGCATTGTTAAAGTTAGAGCTATTGGCATTGCTCATGACATTATTTTTGTTTATGTTGTTGTTTTTAAAAGATTTAAAGAAACGGCATTGTTATTTACAATGTCAATAGCTTAATCACTCTCAAATGCTCCTGCAAGGGAAACGCTTTGTGTGCTCTTGCACTCCCCCCCACCCCTCCCACTTGTCGCACGAGGCGCGCGCTTGTTTAAACTAACGATGTGTATATTCACAAAGCGCTTACAGGATGTGAAGTCAAAGAGCTATGAACACCCACCTCTGCGGCCCCCTTCTCTTCCTAAATCCATTGTTTATTTTTTGGCAGGTTGATATAGCGCAACCTCTACCCGAAGGTATTGGAGCGCTTTAAATGACCACCAGTTACCTTACACAAGACACATTCATTTTTTATAAACACGGGAAGATTAAGATATCACAGGATGCTAAACCAAGGCCGACACTCGAACCCTGTGCGTCAGCTCCAAAGTCGGCTGCTCTAGCCCTAAGTCTACGTCCTCTGTTTGAATTATAGGACCCACTGACCTGCCTCTTGACCTCGACCACTTAGGAGACTTTGAAGGCGAATTTGTTTAAGTTCTCGTGTGCCCTGATCCATGCGTGAGCAGCTCGCTGAGTTCATGTTTTTCGCTGTGAATTCTAAGACTTGTAGCCCTACTTTTAACTCATTCTTACAGGAGAATTATAAATCCGAACCTGTAACAAAAATACAATCTGGGTAGGATTAACTACCCTTGCAAGGACCAAGGAAACTACACGACCCATCATGCATCTGAGCTCACACTCATCATGTAAGCAGAACGCGTTGCCCCGAACAGTCAGAGGTTGTTAACTTTAATCTCCCCTCTCACAAGTACTCCCAAACGTTCCCTTCCCACCACAGCCGCACCACAATCACTATGTCTGCCAACTTCAGTGCTGAAAGGAGGTGCAGTAAAGGGGTAAGTTCAAAGATGCTAGATCTGCCGGAGAGAAAAGAACCAATGTATAGTGTATGCTAACATTGTGAATACAATCCTCGAGACAAATAAAAGCTAAGATAATACAATTATAGAGCATTTATTTCCCCCCTCCCCCGCCCCTTTCATGGTATCATCTAGATTGCTGTTGAACAGTGGAGGGAGTGAGTAGAATGTCCTTCACATTAGCAGCCTCAGAAGGATTAAAGGCTGTGTCACCTGCAGGACTATTTTTATCGACCTCGGAAAGATGACATGCCTAATTTGAAATATGATATTTATTATCTCCTAGGCCACTCGAATGACGCAGAAAGGGAGGACCAAACTAGGAGGCAAAAAAGGCAACTATGCAGTATAATGAGGCACTTTTTTATAGTATTGCTTCATTATTTTGTGGTTTTTTATACTTGCTAATACTTTCTGGCCAAAGATTTGATCTCATTGGTACCAGTTTAACAACCAAATACGGTCATAAACAACTGAAGGATGGATAACCAGTCAACCTTTGCGGGTGGCATTCTATTGTGCGGAAACAGGGGTCGCCACATATTTAGTAACGTTTGATGCGATTCAGCTAGACGCATTGTTTGGTTAAAATTTGCAGATACAGCAGTGGATGGATCAAGTGGCAAATGGGGCAAATCTATAATTATGTGGAAAACGCTGCGGCTGCAGAATCGCATAATTCAAGTGGCCCTGATTATATAGATCTCCGAAGGATAACAGGTTGAGTTTCACATATGGCTGTAAATATATCGTCCTCGTAAGGATTGCGGCCTATATCTGCCCAATCATGACAGCCTGGGTTTTTAACGGTACTCTTTGCAGTAGGGTCCCAACACACTGAGCTGCCTTTAGAGGGGTGACCTATAGCGCCTTGCCCATCACACGAGGGCACTGTGGGAGGTGCCAAGACTTGAAGGTTCGCCACCGCAGCGCCTCATGAATAAGGCACATCCTCCCGGCCTGGCAGAGTCTGGCGGCTCTTAAATTGCATCAGAAGCTTGTTAGCAAACAATAGAGCGCACAAGGGGCCGGGAGGGGCCGCGGGGGGTGGAAATGGCGCTGTAATTGGATAGGGCGGATGCACTGTACTTAAAGGTAGGGGGGAGGATCCGTGTCAAGCACCGGTACTGTGCCATAGCTGAGAGCTCCGCAAAGCTAACTGCAGGGGAAGAAGAGTGCACCTGTGGCACCCCACACACTCACCTCACACTCCCAGCTGGACCCATGCGGACCCGGGGGTGCCAGTGCACCGCGCCCACTCTTCAGCAGATCCTTCGTTCTCCACCCGCTCCAGCTGAGGGTGCAGTGCACAGAGGAGCCAAGGGCGCATAAGGAGCGGCGCGGCAGGGACGGACCCTTGGACCTCCTTTCTGCAGCTCTGCCAGCACCGAGGACATCCTGGGGTACGGGGGACCCCAACAGTGCGGCTCCAGTGCAGGAGGATGCAGTCTTCCAAGATAAGGCTTAATATTGGATCTTAGACCGTTCCCGGGGAATCCGGAACTTTGCACCGGGAGTTAAAGTGGTTTGCGCAAGAACACACGGTTGGTGTCAAGTGGAGAAACCAGGATTTAAACGTGTTATGGTTTGTGACCTGAGTTGGAAACATAAACATCAGAGCACACCTCACCACAAGCTCCAGGTTGCGAGGATAGGGCAGCGAGAGCAATGAACACCGCCGCCTTTCTCCGAGGCGAAGCAGAAATGCCTCGGAGAAACGCAGCGGCGGTTTCGGATTCGGGGGCGTGTTTTTCTTTTCTCTCCTCTTGCCATTGGCTGGAGGAGAGAAAAACACGCCCAGCGAAAAGTAGCGAAAAAACACGCCCCCAAATCCGAAAAGGACGGGGATTGTTTTGCGAGACAACGACTCTTCTCCAATTGCTGGCCAGCATTTAAGAGGCCAGCCAATGAAGAAGAGGAAAGAAGAGGGGCGGGTTCAAGCCCCTCTTCTCCAAAACATTAAATCTCGGAGCGAGACTGCGCAAGCGCAGCCTTCAAGCCGAGACCTAAAAAGGGCGTGGCTAAAAAGTGGAAAGAAGAGCACGGAACACGCCCCCGAATCTGAAAAAGACGGAGCCTATTTGGAGGGACGGCTCTCTCCTCCAATGGCTGGCCTCCGTTTAGGAAGCCAGCCAATGGAGGAGAGCCAAAAAGAGAGGCGGGCTAAATAGCCACTCTAAGCATCATAAGATCTCCGGACTTCCGGTTCTGCCTTCGGCAGACCGGACGGTCCCTCGACCTAAACAACAGTTGATGACTGTGGACACCAGTTCCTCCATCTCGTCCAGCTCCTCCTGTGGCGCTGGACTCTCACCTCCAGCATGCATTGCTGCCTTCCGGTTGTTTGCGAGTTTCTTCTTGGTTTTGCGCTTGACATCATTCCAGTGATTCTTGACCTCGTCCATTGTCCTCTTCAGCACTCCGACTGCATTCACCTTGTCCACGATGGTCTGCCATATTCCATTTTTAGTTGCCAGTGAAACAGTGTAGGTAACGAACAGTAGTTGATGGTGTTCTATCACCTCCGTTATGATGATCCTGTTTTCCTGTGGACTGAACCTTTTCTTCCTACTCTTCTTCTCCTTGCCCTTCCCTGACCCCGAAGTCTCAGACTGGTCCTCTGGGGTGCTTGTGGGGTTCTGGTTGTCCTCTGCACTTGCGCTGGCTGTCTGTATTGTTTGGCTTTTGTATGTGTTTTTTTCACCTTTTGTAGTGCATTTTTCCGCATGTCGCGTGGGGATTGCAGGCCTGTGGCTGGTTTTCGCAGATTTTGGTATCGGTATTCGCGTAATCGCCACTTTTTTCGCGTTGGTGTTTCGCATTTTTGTGGCACCGCGTTGATTTTAACGTGTTGGTTTGACGCGTTGTCGTGGGACTATCGCATGGTGCCGCCGGCTTGGGAATACCACGTTGACACGGAGTTATTTTCCCGCGATGGACTGCGATGTGAAGAGTTGCCTTAAGCTACTTTAGTTATCACACGTTCTTGAGAATATCCCCCGAAGAGTCCATATTCTTAAGCATGAAAGAAGATATTTATGTTGTGAATTGGTAACCCAAATAAAACATGGCTTCATACCAGGCTCTTTCATAAATGGAAGATAGGTAGGGTTTTACAAAATCAGAGCGTACTCTTGATTTTGACACATTAAATTAAAACGCTCCTTCACGGTGTCCTTACAATTGCCAGAAATGGCCTCAGGGTTGGAAAATAAATCTGGAAGATCCAGGCAGGAGAACATTTCATTAAGCTACACTAACCATGGAATCTTGCCAAACCCATCTAGTTTCAAGCAATCTAGCAACACCTGCTTATTAAAGTTTGTTTACTGCTTAACCTAAATTATAATCCCCAAAATTAAGTGACGTAATTTTATTTAATCACTGATAAAATAAATACCTAACTCAGCATGACATAAATTGGTAGATGAGGATACAGGGACTGCTAGCCGCCTCCGCTTAAAAACATTCTCTGCCTTCTGAGTACCAGGAATGTCCTGGATATGTCTCAACCCCACCCAAAAAGTTGCTGTCGGATGGCACCTGGCCTTGCAGATACTCACCATCTCCTTTAAAGGTTTAGAGCTCAATTGCAAAGGGGATTTGATCAGTGCCTCAATGCTCCCCGCAAAGTCCACTGCAGGGACTCGATCAGCAGGCCGACATGTATCATTAAACAGGACTCCTAAGGAAGCAAGGGGACCAGCCCCATATTTCCGCTATTTATAGGATAGGATAGGATAATATTCATGAAGCGCACTTATACCCCCGGGTGTCAAGATGCTTAACAGATGGGGGAGAAGGAAAGAGTGCCAACATCCAGCTAAAGAGCAAATAGCCAGGTTTTCAAAAGTTTCCTGAAGACCGGAAGAGAGTCCGCCTTGGAGGTGGAAGGGGGCAAGAAGTTCCAGAGTTTGGTGGCTGCCACAGAAAAGGAGTGACTGCCCCATCTGGACCTATAAAATCTAGGAGAAACCAGTTTTTCTGTCAGGAGGATCTCAAGGTCCTCCCCGGAGTGTACCACTGAAACAGGGTTTTTAAATGTGATATGCCTGTGCTATGCATAGCCTAATATACCATATTCAAGACCTTGAAGGAAATGCGCTTCCTGATGGGGAGCCAATGCAAGGCTCGAATCCCTTCCCTGGCTGACTGATACTTTGGGATGTTAAGAATCAGCTTTGCCGCTGCATTCTGTACCACCTGAAGCTTGTTCAGGGATACTGCGCTGATGTTAAAGTACAGAGCGTTGCAGTAGTCGAGCCAGGAGGTGACTAGTGGATCGATGCAGTTCAGATGGAATAGATGGCAGCATCTTTCTCAGGGTTTTTAGGATGTAGAAACAGTTGCTGACTGTATGACGACCTGGGCATCAAAGGTCAGACCCTCATAAAAAATGACCACCAGATTTTTTGCTGTTTTAACCGGGACAGGAAGGGGAATGCAATCTGCATGCCACCAGGCATTTGACCAGATAGAATTCTGTGGTCCAAAAACTAGCACCTCGGGTTTGTCGCATTGATCTTTCAGCATATAATGCTGGACATACATTGATTAAACTTTTGTGCAACCGATTGCAAATCATTTGTTAAAATCAGGAGAGGGACCCTTTGCTAAACTAAAGGAAATAGGGTACAGTAATACATTAAAAAAAATTCTAATAAATCTGCTCATATTGATTTGGATCTTTGACCTTGACTTTTGGTTTACTGTTTGGGCTTTATTCCTTGTGCTTATCTTTTCTATTGCATGCTTTTCTTCTTATACAACAATTTGCTGGGGAATGGATGCGATATTATATGTATGAGTCGGTATAAGCAACCAAGGAATAATTTAATTTTTATGTGTTAAACAATGATTTGTGTGCCATCAGCATAGAAGAGCTCCTGGAATCTGAACGGTCTCACCAACTCGGCCAGAGGGGTCACATAGAGGTTAGAAAGAGTGGGGCTAAGCAAAGATCACTGGGGGACCCCACAGGGAAGGCCAAGGCCTTTGCTCTGAAGCCTCCACAACTGACAATGTGTATTCTGCTGGTCATAAAAGAGTGGAGAATCCTCAGGGCCCTTCCAGTAGCTCACACTTCCAGCAGACGCTGGACCATGCGCACTGTGGAGGTGATATCGAATGCCACTGAAAGGTCGAGCAAAATCAGCACCGCAGATCCGCCTTGGTCAACCTGCTTGCGAATACAGTCAGTGACTGCTATTAGGGTGGTTTCGGTGCTGTGACTGGTACGAAACCTGTTCTGAGAGCTGTCAAGGATTTCCTGGGATTCAATGTGTTTCATCAGTTCAATATTGATGAATTTCTCCAAGATTTTGGCAGGAGCGGGGAGAAGGGAGATAGGTCGAAAGTTCTTTAAATCTGAGGGGTCGGCGTTGGATTTTTGAAGAAGAGGTGAGACAATTGCTTCCTTCCAGGTGGCTAGGTAGTTGCTGGACCTGAGTGTGTCGTTGAAGACCTTGCACAGGAAGTTGGCTATTAAGTCAGGAGCAAGTCTGAGTATGGAGGGCATACAAGGGTCCCAAGAAGCTCCGGACCTTAGGCGCAGTAAGAATTCCTTAGTTTGCAAAGCTGTGATTTATGGAAAAGAGGACAGGGCATACTTCCCGAAGGCCTGGGTGAGTTTTTCCTTAGACGGTTCATCGCTTTCCCCTTTGGCTACCTCTGCATGGTTCCTCATCTGCAGTAGGGGTGAACTCATGAAATATCTTAAGGACTTTGTCCTGGAAGTAGATTGCTACTCTGTCACAGAAGTCTTGAGAGGGGTTCAAGAGCTGTGTCCCTGGTGGCTCAGCAATCTCCCTAATTAACTTTGAATAGCATGCTGGAGGAATTGTCTGCCATCACTATCTTTTCAGCGAGGAAACAGTATTTGGCCTGAAAGATGACGTGTTTATATTCCCACAAGAAAGATTTCTGCTTGTTTTCTTGCCTGACACGACATTTCCATTCTTGTGTACGGCATTGACGCCTGAGAGCTATAAGCTCTTCCAAGAACCATGGAGCCCAGGGTTTTGCTCTTTTGATGACACTGTTTTATTTTTTACAACATATTTTATTAGCATTTTGAAAGCCACATTCAGCCCAATGGACCATATACAAGAGTATAAAATGTGATACATAGACATGGCATCTAGTAGTTATCAGAAGATGACACAGTTATTGAATAAAGCAACTATGTCTAAGGCCTCGATGATCCAATTGCGAAAACCCTCTGCCGTGGGAGGATGAGCGATGTGACTCCCATCAGAAACTGAAGCCAAGGCGGCCTCCCAGTTGGTGGCTGTAACCTGGTTAAGTGGTCAACCCAGCTGAGAGGCTGAACTGCCTCAATCATTAGTTTGTTGTGGTTAGCACGAATGCCATCCAAGGTGTGGCCGGCACTCTGGGTGGGAGAACGGACCGGTTGCTCAAACCCCATAGATGTCATAAGATCTAGAAGGTGAGCAGAGTCATTGTCCTGTTTGTTTTCAAGATGAAAATTGAAATCCCTGAGAATAGTGTAATGAGCCGTGGTGACAAATGGTTCTATGGTTTGGCACCATGTCTCCAGAAACTAGGTCCTTGGCCCTAGAGGTCGGTCTACCAGAAGGCCTGAAAGGTTACAGTTTTTGGATAGCTTAAGTTCGAACATGGCTACTTCCAAAAGAGAGAGCCAGGGACACCTTCCACATTGCTATGGGTACATCTAAGGGAGTCCCTAACCACCAGGGCTAGGCCACCTCCTCTTCTGTCAGGGCAGTCCCATCAACGAATACTGTACCCTGGGAAGACACTTCTGTCAAGTCGAGTGGTCCTTGGCCCTTGTCTCAGTGATACAAAGACAGTCCAGGTTTAGTGTCTGGATGGTTAGGGCAATTTTGGTCTTGTGTTTGGGCATTGGGCGAGCATTAATCAACGCCCCTGGATTGAGCTGGATCCAAGTCCAGCCTTGTTTTTAGACTCATTTGCATTTCCTACTCCCAGTTCCTGGGGCCTATTAACAGTCGGGCCAGGATGGAGGCCCGACCATTAATAGGGCAGAAGTTACAGTGCCGACAACGCTCTACCTCCCCTGTGTTGAAGTTGACGCTATCCGTACACCCCCATGCTGAATTTTAGGATGCAGCTCAAGCAGTTGTGTCTTAGAATTGGTTCGTTCTGGGAAACTTTTGTCACCCGAGAGAAAATTGGCAGCATGCCTGGTCCCTGGTGCTGTCCAGTGGCACGCCCGCTGCGTGCGACCGCTGCGCGCTCGGGGATGCATACTCTTTTAATGCCCCCTGGAGCCGGAAGTGTAGAAAGGGCTGGACCGCCAACTTTCATGATGGCAGCCAGCTCGAGGTGAAAGTTAGAGGAAAGATATTCCCTCCGCACAATCGGGTTGCCCTGCGGCGGACCGAGGAGCCCAGAGAAATGAGGTGAGAAAAGAATAAAAGTGCTCCCTCAATCATATTTAATATACAGTAGTAAAAACAACTGCTGCGCTCACAATAAAATATTGGGAAATAGCCAGATGCAGGGCGCGTCTTATTGCTCCGTGTGTTCTTCGATTTGCTTTGTTCGGGCCATAGGTCATATGTGAGTTTGTAAGAAAGTGCCCCTTTTTGCATGGTTACCCCCTAACGTTTTGCCAGATATCTGATGCCAACTTTACTGAGTGTGTGCTGGGACCCTGCTAACCCGACCCCAGTACCTGTGTTCTTTCCCAAAACTGTACCTTTGTTTCCACAATTGGCGCACCTCTGGCCCACATGTAAGTTCCCTGTAAAACGTACCCCTGGTACCAAGGGCCTTGTGACCAGAGAGGGTCTCTGAGGGCTGCAGCATGTATTATGCATCCTCAGAGACCCCTCACCTCAACACCCACACACTGCCATTGCAGGCTGCGTGTTTTGGTGAAGACCAAACTGAAGAGTCGACATGGCACGCATACCTTTGTGCCATGCCTACCAACACTGTCCTGTGGCATGGGTAAGTCACCCTTCTAGCAGGCCTTACAGCCGTAAGGCAGAGTGCACCATACCACCGGTGAGGGCATAGCTGCATAAGCAATATGCCCCTACGTGTCTGTGCCATTCACAGACATTGTAAGTGCAGTGAAGCCATTTTGAGTACATGGGCTGGGAGTTCTATGATCGCTTTACAACAACCTTGTGATGTGGTGATTTGGGCAGCTCCAACTAGTGGCAGTCCAGGCCCCACTTTTGGCAGCAGGACAGGCGAGAAAATTAGTAAGCAGAGTAGGAGTGTCCACCTCACCTTGGCACAACCATAGGGTCACCAGGAGCTGAGGTGAACCCATCTCTTAGAAATTCTGCATCTTGAATTGGAGAATTAGGCCCAATAGGAACAGGGATGTGCCCCTCTCCACAAAGGGAGGGGGCACCCTTAAGGGACAGTAGCCATTGGCTACTGCTCCCCAACCTGAGTAACGCCATTAAATGTAGTATTTAAGGGCCCCCCTAAACCTTGTTCCTCAGATTCGATGACCTACGAAGAAGAAGGACCAACGAGCCGTGCAGCATCGGAGAAGAGGATGACAACTGACCTGGTCCCAGCCCTACCGGCCTGTCTCCTCCTCCAGCAACCCTGCTCCAAGCAACCAGCGTGGCCTGCAGCCAGCAACCTCAAGAACCCAGGAGGACCTGTGCTGTCTTCAACAAACACTTTTGTCTCCCGTGGACACCGGATTTGAGAAACAACACAAAGACTCCAGATCCAGGCAGATCTGCTGCACTTTCGCCACTCTGCACCCGATGCCTGCTGCCTGAGTCCAGGTGGCCTACCGGTCCAGTGAAGTCTCCCGGCGATCCTGTCCTGTCCTGTGATCCAGTATTGGATGACACCTCCTGACCTTCCCCTCGACGCCCGCAGCCTCAACCTGAAGAGTCCCCCAGATGAGACTGGATCTGGGGAGAAAGCCCGATGTCAAAAGACACCCCTGCACCCGCAATCCCCTGCCTTGGTGTGCCCAATGCATGGGGTTCTGGTATCCCCCCACTATCCAACTTACCTCTACAGTCATGGGATTCCTTCAGCCAACCTCCGGAACCGAGCCTTCAACCGTTTTTCCCAACCGAGGAGCTCCATTGATTTCAATGGGGCCTGATGCCTTCTTTGCACTCTGCACCCGGCTGCCCCTGAGCCACTGGTGGTGCAGTCTCAGTGCTCTTTGGTGGCCCTCCAGTGCAGATCTTGACCCCCAGGGCCTGTGTCCTGTAACTGCAGGTACTTACTTGTAACCGGTGCCTCTTCAAGGTGTGCCCAGCCTCCATAGAGTAACCTTGGGCCCAGTGATCTCTGCACCCGGCCGCCCAGTGCTGCTGGTGGTGCAGTACCTGCCTTGGTCAGACCCTAGCCCAGTGTTGAGTCAAACCCCTGGAGACTGAACTTGAGAGCCTCTTAGATACCTGAAAGTTACTCATCTGTCTTTTTCCCATAGGTTTGCATTGGCCTCTCACTGTATTGTACTAAGTGTGATCCTTCATGCAAAGTATCTCTTTCTGTATTGAAAGGCATTTCATGCACATGCAAAGTATTGCTTGATACCATACAAAACCTATTGCCAGTAACTGGATGTATTGCACACATGTCTACTTACCTGTAACTGAGTTTAACTTGGTTCCCAGAAATAAAAGTAACTAAAGTAATATTTTCTACAAATATTGGCCTGGAGTCAGTCGTTGAGTGTGTGTACCTGCCTTGTATGAGTATGTACACCAAATGCAGTCACACTACCCTCAGATAAGCCTAACTGCTCAGCCCAGCTACCACTAAATTGAGAGTAAGATATTATCTACTTAAACCTCTGCCATACCTTTGATGACTCACTAGACTCTGTGAACACTATACCTCTTTTTTCGGTATAGTATTACAGAGCCAGCTTCCTACAGGGTTTTAGTTGCATTGACGGTTAAGTCAAGATTACCCATGAAACAGGAGAACTTGTCTATTAGTCTCTGTGGATCAATTGGGGTCCTGACCATGAGGAGCTCATCGTTGGCATAAAGTAATGCTGGTAATGGGAAGGATCCCACCTGCGGGAGATCTTGACTGGAGCCTACCAGAAACCTCGTGAGACCATTAATGTAGAGTGTAAAAAGAAAATTGACAAGCACACAGCCCTGCCAAACACCCCTGGTCAGTCTCGAAGATGTAGTGGTCTCCTCGTGAGGGATGTATCTCACACTTGCTTTCACCTTCAAGTGCAAGTGTCTCAAAAAATGATTATTATGCTCAACCACTCCCAGTTGCAACATTATATCCCACAGTTTGGACCAGTTAACTTGATCGAAAACAGAGCTTAGGTCCATAAATACCAGATATCAGTTGTCCTGTTTAGCTGTAGTATATTCGTTGATCAGGAGTTAGAGATAGAGGCGTTGTTCGATGGTGCCAAGGCCAGTATGATAGCCATACTATAGATCAGAAAGTATGCTGTTATTATAAGCCCGGGCCTCAAGATGGGCCAGGAGAATCCTCCCTGCTACCTTTGCGGTAGAGTCAGTGAGTGAGATTGAACAGTAGTCCTTTGGATCACACATGTTGCCTTTCTTGAAGATCAATAATATAATTTTAACACCATTTCCAGAGACCATTCGGAGGGGGGCGGACGTTCGCCTTGACTGTGCTTTATTGATGCGGTGGCCAACATTGGCCTGAAATATCGAAAAAAAGAAATATCTTGATCTGGACACATTAATCTTCTTCTATTAATTAAGCAGCCCTGAAGCAGTCCCGTGAAGTGACAAAACGCGTTGGCTACACTGTGAAGAATAAAAAGAATAAAGAATTATCAAAAAAACTCAATACATGTCTCCATGGAATTTCTTGTATCTTACCTTATGAGAATAATGATCCTAGTAAATTGATTTGTACTTGGAAATAAGTGTGTGATGATCATCTTCTTGTAACTATAATTGAGTGCAACCAGGATTTTGGAGGGTCACTCATTGCTGCACTTCTCAATGCATTGGTGATACAAGGATCTCTACGATGGCAACCTGCAACGGGCTGTTGCCACAGAGAGAAAAAATGGCTTTCTGGTGCACACTGCCGCTGTCATTGGCAGGACGTATAGCACTCCTTAAAATGGTCGCGCTCCCTCTTCTCTTTTATGACTTTACTAATCTCCCTCTCTACATTTCTGCTACTTTTTTCTGCTCTTTGAAAAAATTGATCCGGGACTTCACCCCGAACAACTCCGGCTGCAGGGTAGCCCTATCGAAACTATATTTACCCGTGGATCGTGGCGGACTTGCTATGCCTCATTCCAAGCACTATTATCTTGCCTCCCAAGTTCAATGGGTTGCTAAAAGGATGTGGGGCTTACATCTCGTGACACAGCAACAATGGCCCCAGCTCGTCGTTTGCAGGAGGTACTACCCATATTCCACCCATGCACAAGCGCACGCGCACCTGGGTCAGTGCTGCTAGGTGTGGCACACCAATATTTTTGCTGTTCTCTCTTCCTCACATGTGCAGTGATTCCCTACGCGCCAACGATACCCTTGCTTGGCATGCCCAGACGAAATTCTACAACATCATTAACGAAATGAGTCACCTGCCACGAAGCCGGTATGTCCACACTTGGAGACCTTTATTGTAATAACAACCTCCTAACCTATGAGTCCCTAATGGAGGAGGATGGCCTCCCACCAGCGCATTTCCTATTATTCAACTCTCTAGTGATTGTCCTAGGAAATCACTGGGGCAACATGGCACTGGAGCCCCCAATGCATCTCAACATGCAATACCTGCATGTAATGGAACCAGGCAGACATCTGATTCACTGGTTTGCGGACTTGCTACGCTCACACACTGGTCCCTGGCTCCCCTCCCCTCGTCACAAATGGAGATAAGAGATGCTGTTGCGGAGTCCAACATATGTCGCAAGATTTTCTTTAATACAATATTACATAGCGCACAGAGCATATTTCACACCAGCAAAAACCAACCAATATTTCCCATGTACAAATGTCGACTGTCCCTGTTGCTCTCCCATAGATGCTGACCTCATATATATGCTCTGGGGATGTCGAAGCCCACGACATTATCAGCGGGGAGTCACTACTCAGTTATCCGCCTGCAAGGGATTCTTGGAACTGCATGCTTGGGAGGTGTGCATTCTAGGCCTCTATCGCACGACTGGTAAAATAAGGCTACATCACGTTTCCTTGATCAAGGGCTGATCACAGCCAAGTGACTCATCCCTCGAAGATGGAAAGCACGGGAACTATCATCACTTACAGCTTGGCTGCAGTCCCTTTTAGCATGGGGTCAGGCGGAAAGCGTCGCATTGCATAAGGATGACAACCTAGGGCTCTGCAAACGCCCTATGGCATCCAGCTGGGACACTATGCTATTGGACCTACGAATTGCTTCTCAGTTGGCCCCCGAGCCAGACACAATTTTGCCACTGCACATATCAGACAAAACAGGGCATTAGGCACAGTGCTGGTCTATTGGAGCTGTGAGGGACTACACAATACATGCGCCGCACACAGTACCAGGTTACTGACTGAATGTAGTGCCTCTATGCCACTACCAACTCACTGCTTAACACAAGTGTTACTCTAAGTGTAGCAAAATGATTGCCTATTCAGCTAAACAATAGTCGGAGAATAGTGTTATGTTATGTGTATTTGTAAAGTCTGTTTGTATATAGGGAGCCAGTGGAGTTCTCTGAGGTGTGATGAGAGTTCTGTGTGTGAGGTTGAGGATGACTCTGGCTGCCGAGTTCTGGATGGTTTGTAATCTTCTAGTGCGTTACTCTGAGATACAGGTGTAGAGGGTGTTACTGGTGACCAGGGGGGGAGTGATAGTTTTTCGAGTGCTGCATGGGAAGATCTTCCTCAGCATCTTCAGGAAGTGGAAACAGGATGCAGAGATGACAAGAACTTATGCGGTCATGTCCAGTTTGCTGTTTGTGATTATTCAGAGGTCACTGGTGTAGGTTCTGGATGTGGGTGTGGGTCCAAGTTCAGCTTGCCACCAGTTGGAGTCCCATGAGGAGATGTTCTTGTTGAAGATCACTACTGTCTTGGTGTTGAGCTGCAGACAGTTGACTTCTATTGCGTTAGTGAATTCGGGCATGCAAGTGGTGAACTCTTTCTTGTGTTAGGAGCCTTGTCTAAGAAGGAGTGTATGATTTGCTTGTCACCGGTATAGGGGAAGATGTTCATGTTGTGTGTGGGGACAACGTTGGTTAGAGGGATCAAGTATGCATTGAAGAAGGTGGGGCTGAACGATAAACTTTAAAACACTCCGCAGATGTGTTTGTGGGCTTCTGAGGAGTAAGGTACCAGGCTGACAGCTCGAGTTCTATCCGATAAGAAGGAGCAGATCCCGCGGACAGCAGGTCCTTGGATGGCAATCTCGTGCAGGTGCCTGATGAGGATGGGGTGAAAGGCTGTGTCAATTGGTCCAGGAGAATGAAGGCCGCTACATCTCCTCTGTCAAGGATCATGTGGATGTTGTATGAGGCAGTGTTGTTTCTATACTGTGGTTGGGTCGGAATCCGGACTGCAGGGTGTCGAGGAGCGGGTGGTGTGTGTCCTGTTGCAGTGGTGGCTCCTCGAGGGAGTGCTGCAGGGCAGTGGGGGAGGGAGGGGAATGGTGAGGGGTAGTAAAATCTGGCATATGGCCAAACCGAGTTAAGTACATAAATAAATAAATAAATAAAACAAATTATATTGCGCGCGTAATGTAATTAATGTTATTAATTTATTTATGTACTTAACTCGGTTTGGCCGTATGCCGGATTTTACTACAATCCCCACCCTGCCCCTCCCCGCCTCACTGCCCCGCAGGACTCCCTCGAGGAGCCGCCCTGTCCTGTTTCTCTCTCATAGATGCTGACCTCTTACATATGCTCTGGGGATGTCGAAGCCTACAACATTATTGGCTGGGTGTCACTACTAAGTTGTCTGCCTGCACGGGACGCTTAGAACTACATGCTTGGGAGGTATGTATTGTAGGGCTCTATTGCAGGACCAAGAAAAACAAGGTCACATCACGTTTCCTTGATCTAGGCCGGAGGGATCATGTATGTGTTGAAGAAGGTGGAGCTGAGCGATGAACCTTGAGGCACTCCGCAGATGAGTTTGTGGGCTTCGAGGACTAAGGTGCCAGGCTGGAAGATTGTGTTCTATGCGATAAGAAGGAGCGGATTCAGAGGAGAGCAGGTCCTTGGATGCCAATCTCGTGCAGGTGCCTGAGAGGATGGGGAGATAGACTGTGCCAATTGCTGCAGAGAGGTCCAGGAGAATGAGGGCCACTGTGTCTCCTCTTTCAAGCACCATGCGGATGTCGTATGGGGCAGTGTTGTTTCTATACTGTCGTTGGATCTGAATCCAGACTATAGGGATTTCGAGGAGCTGGTGGTGTGTGTCCAGTGGTGCATTTTAGAGCACATTGCCCTAAATAAATTATTAAGGCATGGTGGGCTAGGGTACAGCCTTTTACTTAGAGCACATTTTCTTTTTTAAATGGCTTCTTGAAATGGCCATTAAATTACACTACATTATTATTGGGATGCAAATTGGGCAACTTTGTCATCGTTTTATGAACTGTGGACACACACTTCTGTTATTTTTTACCTACACTGTTAAACGGGGAGATGCTTGTACTATTGTCAAAGTATGTTTTGTAAAAATAGCCTTTGAATTTAATAACATACCTAAAACAAATGCTTAAACCCTCCACTGTTTGATTCTTTGATCTAGACAAGTAAGACTACCTAGTGCCAACATGGTCCTGTCTCCTCAGCCCTAGCACCCTGATATCTCATTTAAAACAGATCTATTCTGACCTGTAACCTTACTATAGTACACAGCCTGAGCTCCATTTTTTCCAACACCCTGAGTCACTTAAAGTACAACTCCTGAACAGAAGCAGAGCAATTTTGCAGGAAGGAAACTATGCTGGAATAAAAAGTAAAGGAGTTCAAAACAAAATGGTCATAATAACAGAAATGGGATGGTGGCAGGGTGTTTGCGTTCTGCAGCCCCATGCTCGGCTGTCCCGGTGCAGCGCACCCTTACGCTACCGTCCATCTGAACCACACCTTTATCCACCCTCCTGACCGTGCTCAGTTGTTCTTGCAAACTGCTTGAGGCTGCAGCACCCTCTGACGTCACTCTCGGGTCACTGGACTCCCTTGTACCCTCATGCAGTCCACAGTTGCCAGTGCTTAGTTTGTAAAAGAATGAGTGCTGGTGCCCAAAGATCAGCTCAGAAGCCCGTGGCTGGTGCAATTAAATGTGGGTGCACCGAATACCTTCAATCTACCTCATGCCTCTTAAATCCAACACCAGACCCTCTCTGCCTCTTTATCTCACTCTTGCTAGTTCTACTTTCTCCTTTTGTGACAGGTGTTTCATCGTTCTCTTCCTCTGTTTTTCCAATTTGTGTGTTTTTTCCTCTCTTGTTCTGGGTAAATAACAAGTGCGGAAAATAAGTGTTGTTCCCCCAAAATAAGCGCCGGTGGCCACAACTGGTAACTACCAGCTCAAATTAAGCACTGACAGCTGCTCTGCACCCTTTCTGTCGTGCCGCTGCACTGCTTCAGCTCCAGCTCTTTTGGGGTTTGCATTCTCCGCAGTGCTTCCTGGCCTCACCAACACACCGGTCATGCCGGTATAAAACCAGCCAGGTGCCAACCCCACCTGAGGCTCAACCCAAACAAGACACAATTCCTGTTATTTGCCAAGAACAGCAAACAAAAAATAGTACAAACCTGGCTCCATGACATTAACCCAAACGGCTTCAAACCCCAACATTCATTGTATGTCGAGTCACCTGGATTCACCCTGGACACCAAGCTCACCCTCCAGAAGCACATTGCCAAACAATCAAAGGGTGCCTGGAACCAGCCATGCCTTCTACAGAGAGTGAAACTGTTACTTCCAAAAGGCGACTGTAGAACTGCTGTTCAAGCCATCGCACTCTCGCATCTGGATAGTGGTAACACACTGCTGCAGCAGGTCAAAACCAGGGCTTAAAGCAATATGGTCACATCACACCCATGCTGATGGGGCTCCATTTATTCCTCTTGGTGGCCCGCACCATTTTTGAAACCAACTGCATTATTTACAAAACCACCACAACCAGAACCCTTCCTTATTTTGCAGACGATGCCACCACGGCCACCAACCCACCATCTCTGGTGGTCCTTGGCACATTGCAGCCAGGACACCATCAGAGGCCACACTAAGAAATGTTATCCACCCATGATCTGTAACAACATCCCTGCCTTGATCAGGATTGGCCAAACACTGCTCAAATTTAGGAAAGAACTGAAGCCTCACCTCTTTAAAGAACACTACATCACAAGGCGCTCGGTCCTCAAACCAGCCATCTCTCACATCACCCGTTGACTTTATGCATACATGTATATATTTCATATTTATGATTTTTTTTAGATGAGGCTCGCAAAACAACACTCTCTCGAAGCCAGACCTAAAAATATGTTTCATTAAAATGAAGATGTGTGAGTTAAGAATGGTATGTCTATACTGGTCCACATATGCTTACATTCACGCCATCGCGATAGATACTCAACTCAACTCAAACAATCTTTATTTCGGTCAAAGGCCATAAAAGAACAAGTTTAAAATACACAAAACAATATAAAAGGATCTTAGATGAAAGAATAAAAACAATCCAAGAGCAAATACACATATCAAGATAAAACCTTAAAATACATGTATATAAAAAACAGGATTCAGGTGAGCATCATTCTCTGTCTTAACCTCCAAGTGCGCATTACACATCTTGAGACAGCGAAAACAATACACTGTCGAGTGTCACTTCTAAGTATTCTGAATGCAATCTTATATTCTCTCGCCCCCATCTTGCGACAGAGTGCAGGTATCCACTCCTCCTGCCGCCATGATAGACTGGGCAAAATAATATAAGATGTTCAGCTCTTTCGGCCTCTCCTGGACAAAATGGACGGATAGATACAATGTTTTTGTAGGAGAATGTCGCTATGTTGACATACAGCCCCAGCTGAGAGCGGCGTCTCTTATATACCGACCAGAAAGACTCTCGGCTCTGAACTACCACTAAAAATGCCATAAATGTTCTGCCTCTGGGCCTTGTTGTACGAGCCAAAGAAGACAAACACGCCTATTGTTTGCGGATGCAAAGTGCGCTGTCGTAAGAATCTACTGTACAGCACTTTCAGAACTGAAGAAAACGTCTTTAGGTGACATAGGTGTGCCTGGGAGTTCGTTTTACCGTTAATAACAATGGGGTGACCCAGTTACGCGCAGAACCTGGGGATGGATACGTTAAGCGAACAATGGTTCTGCCACGAAATACATTTATACCATTTCCTATTATGTATAGTTTTAAGCAGGTTTTTCCAAAAGAGGTTATTTTCTCGTAAAACGTTTTGCAGGATCACATGAGGAGGCAGAGATTTTTAGTGTTCACGAATGTCAGCAAAGATCTTATGTAGGAAAAAAGTGCTTTTTACTACTATGTAGTTCCCCTGGCCAGGAGGGCCACACCTGGTTTTATGAGATAAGGTGAACGAATAAGGCACAGCTGAGTCCCCGCCCTACTCCTCTGTAGGCAAAAGGGTTCTACACCCTGTGGATGTCGAATGCCCAGTTTGCTGGTTTCCGCTGTGAGCTTATATCTGGAAACCCAGAAATCCCATTCGACAGACTTCCACATCACTGACCCCACAATACCAGGCCCACCCCCACACACATTTGGGGTGCAAATGTGTTTGAGCATTTTCATATGCTTTTCTATCATATTTTGTTTTCAAATCTTTGGCTTATTAATTCAAGTATGTTTTAAAAAGAGTAAATTTTGAATTTTAATTTATTATATATTCAGTTTTTATAGTAATAAGTGCCCTGAGTTGAAGGTAAGGCTCAGTGAAGGATCACTAACTCCAAGCACCACAAGCAACACAGAAGTGTTTGAGGGTGGATTGTTTATAGCACAGTCTCTAAATAGTCATTTAGAAAAATTACACAAAAAACAACTGTCCCAATATTATTTAAAATATAGAGCACCGCTGTATTCACATATTAATAATTACATTACATCTTACTAACATGATCTCCCACATAACAGTATTTAGACTGTTCCCTCCTCTATCCCTCCTTTATCCTGTTCAATCAAACTAACAGACTCACATGTCCACCTAAAAGCGCTTCAACGCCTCGTCAGGGGTAGTAAGCGCTATATAAATACAATTGCAATTATAATTTCTGTCAAATATTGTGGTCACCGAGGAATGCTTATAGTACACGTTAGAATAAAGTTACCCCTTCCTCTAATTCACAAGCTAACACAAGCTGCAAAAAGAAAAAGCGAAGAAAGCACGCTGCTGTCCAGCGTTCTGCCCATAAACTTGCCATCAAATGTCTAAAGTTAAAATAAATTGATCATTGCATATAATTTTCATAGAACAGTTCGGATGCTTTCTCACAGACAGATGTACATAAATACCTTTTTTTTTAATGCACATCACAGGAAAATATGATTCTTCTTGTTGCCAAAAAGGTACTCTTGGTTTCAATTGCTATAACCAGAGGGCATAGTTTAAACATGCAACTGTGAAAACAAACAACAACAGAAAGATAAAGAATTGAAAGAAAAAGGGATTAGCAATGAATTGTCCTTATGTTTAGGCAGATGTACACCTGTGATCAGGCAAAATGCAGCTATTGACATACAATGGATGAAATGGCTGGCCCAAAGCCCAGCTATCTATGCATACATAAGTATATATTTGCATTATTTATGATTTTTCATTATAAGAGGCTGATGGGTAAGCTTATGCTCTCTCTGGGCCAGACCAAAAAAGTGGTTTATCAATATAGCTGGGTGCCTTGCTGCATTAAATATGTTCCACATACTGTGTCTATAATGGGCACTGCCCTCTGGTTCAAATGCAGGACTTTCCATTTTCAGAGAAGTTAGATTGTATAATCTCAGCAGTTATGAAGTGATTTATACACAAATTGAGTGCACCAATCAAGACTTTCGAGTGCCACCACAGCAACTTGATGCTTTGAAATAATTTTCTTTAAAACTGCGTCATTTGCGTTATAGCTCTGAATATAACACACATTACCTAAAAGAGTAAAATACTGTAAATTATATTAGAACATTGGAACGTTTAGAGCTCCATTGAAGACAATGGAGCAGCTGCGGCCTATATAAACTGATATAGGCTCGCTGCTATACAAATTTCATTGTTCTAATACATAGTCTTTGCCTTTCTCTTACCCCTGCTTGTAAAAAATATATATAGTGGGCAGGAGAAACCAAAAGGCAGAGGCTGTGCCACAGGGCACACCAGAGCTTTCCCTCTCCCTGCTCCCGAAGCTCCAAGAATCACTTGAGCCTCGGAAGGGGGAATGCTGCTCAGCTCCTGGATCTACCTGGTTCGACTGAACGAGAAAAAGCAGTTTAACTGAGCCCAGGAAGAACCAGGAGCTGACTTCAGTCCCCTTTCACTGTTATTGCTCTGAATGTTCAACAGCTAACAGCAGTGGCGGCTGCCACAAACAAAAAGTGGTGAGGTGGGTGGAGCACAGGAGGTGGAGCCTAGGGAGTTACTAATAATGAAAAAAGGGAACTTACCTGAAGCTGCCGGCCTCACCCACGTCGCATCGCGCCTCAGTGTACTTCCTTGTCCCAGCAGGCACTGGGGTAGTATGACAGACTCCCTGTGCAATCCTCGCACTGCTCTCATGCTATGAAAGGAGCCCAGGTATTGGCCTGAGCTGGCTGCTTTGACGCTCTGCTCAGGACAGGGAGTCTGTGCTGTTTCTCCAACCCAGCTGTTCAATACAGCCCTGTTGGAGAAACCTAAGTGCGTATGTGTGTTTGGCCAGCCAGAGACAGCCGGCCAAACACACATGCGCACTTAGAAGTGTACAAACCAGTCCTCCCCCACCTCTCATAACCCTGGCCGCCTGCCCCCATGTGCGCTGGCTCAGCCAGCAGGTGGAAAATAGAAAGATGATAGAGTATAGTTGTAAAGTTTTATTTTTCACCTGCTGGCTCTGAGCCAGTGGGGCGACGCTCCTCCGCCATTGCGGAGGAGTCGACCCTGACTAACAGCCAGGGCCCTGAGCGTGGCTGTTAGCTACTGAAAAATCACACCATCAGCTTAAATCACATGCTTTGGAGCCTGGGGGATTTCAACCCCGTCGAGCTCTGGGAGTTCTTTGTTTTTTATAATTAGGGCATTCTGCCCTCAGAGAGCGAAATGTTCTAATACTCTTATAGCCCTCTGTAGCAGGCTATACCAGCCATTAAAGGCCCACTCCCTTGTTGGCAAGGGCCTTTAATGGCTGGTATAGCCAGAATGTTGAGCACTCCATTGTAGACAATGGAGTGCTCTGGGTTTCTATAGGCCAGAGCAACATTCCAATGTTTTTTTTCATTTCACAGCTGTTGCTGTGAACAAGGGCCTCTAGGAGCCTGAGGGGATTTAAACCCCCTCGGGCTCTGAGAGGACTTGGTTTTTACAAATTAGAACATTCTACCCTCTAGGTGTGGAATTTTCTAATTGCCTTAGAGCCCACCGTAGCGGGCTCTACTGTCCATTAACCCCTTCCCCGCTCATGACGGAACCGCTCCGTCATGAGCCACGGTTGCCGTGTGCTCATGACGGAACGGTTCCGTCATGACAATCCTGTTGGCGGCCGCTCCGCCTGCGCGGCGCTGTTTCCCCGCCTGTGCGAGGCGACAACGCAAATGGGCGGAGTCATGACGGAACCGTTCCGTCATGAGCACAGCTCAACTGTGGCTCATGACGGAGCGGCTCCGTCATGAGCACAGGCCCACCGCGCTGCCCCCCTGCCCCCCCCAGCGCTGCAGCGGAATGTCCGCAGCAGCGAAGGGGTTAAAGTCTCACTCCCTTGTTAAAGACCCTCACCTTCGGCTCTGGCCATTAATACTGGAGTGGGCACTTAATGGCTGGAGAAGCTCACTACGTTGGGCTCCAAGGCTACATTAAAACATTGGAATGTTGACAGCTCCACTGAGGATAATGGACTGGTCCAAGCTTATAATGGCTAGTATAAGCCTTCTGCTCCAACATTCCAATGTTTGTCTTTCTGTTTCTAAATTAGAACATTCCATTCTCAGTGGGCGAAATGTTCTAATAGCCTTATAGTCTGTCTGCCTTGGGCTATACTGGTTGTTGGGGCCCTCGGCTCGGGCCTATAACTCGATTTCAGGGCTTTTAACAACCAGTAAAGCCCTAGGTAGCGGGCTATAAGGCTTTATGGTTAGCCTCCATAGCGTGACGGTCCAGTACATAATGTCCAGTATTAGTTCACCGGCGACAGTGTTGCTTTGTTTGATACAGGTACTCCACTAACCCCAGCATCTCTGTGTATGGTGCAAGGATAACATTGCCACATGCCTACAAGGCTAAGAATGGAGAAATAATTAACATAAACATTACTGTCAATCCAACAACACTGCTCCTTGCCAAAATCACAAAAATTAAAAAAAGTACTGTAAAGTCTACAATGTTGCCACATGCCGATAAAAAAATGGAGGAATTATAAAACATTATGGTTACTCTTACATCACTGCTATATGCTTATAAAGACAGAAATACAGAAATTATTGCAAATCTTACACCTTTGCCACATGTCTACAATGACATAAACATATACATAAAGCCAGTAAATCATACAACTAAGCCACATGCCGACAAAAAGTGAGATGGAGAAATGAAAAAACATTACTGTAAATTCTACAGATTTGGCACATGGCTATAAAGATATACTTGGAGAAATAAACATCCCTACAAATCTCACATACTGTATGCTACAGCTGTAAAGTACAGTGTCTTCAGAAACGAGTTACAATAATTGCTTAATATGTGGTTCTGGGCAGAGACAGCAATGGACAAGCAGAGTTGAAGCTATTCTGTATAAAATATCTATAGCTACACAGCACACAAATATGCAGAAAGAGGAGAGTAAAGAATAAAACTAATCACAAATCATAGGTATTAACCCTTTGGGCCTGATTCACAAAAGTAACTTACTCTTTTAAGTAGTTTACACTTTTGAGTATTGTATTGTAATTGCATTTATATAGTGCTTACTACCCCTGACGAGGCGTCGAAGCGCGTTTCCGGCGAGTAATTACCCATAAAGGATTAGTGGTGAATTAGTATAGTGAAATATGAAAGTAATTTGAGCGGTGGATAGGTTAGTCAGTTATTTGGATTGAGAAGGATAGTGGAGCATTAGAAGAGGGGAAAAGGATTGCATTTATATAGCGTTTGTTACCCCTGATCGGGTGTTGAAGAGCTTTTATGGCGCGTAGCACGGTACTCCGGAACCCATAAAGGATTAGTGGTGAATTAGTATAGAGAAATATGAAAGTAATTTGAGCGGTGGATAGATTAGTCAGTTATTTGGATTGAGAAGGGTAGGGGAGGGATAAAAGGTTAGTATTTATATAGTTCTTGTTACCCCTGATGACTAAGTGTGCTACTTATCGTCTGTTCACAAAATCCAACTATACATTTACTCCAAAGGTGTAATTTACATGTCTTCACCAAATTGAAGCTCCTGGGGCTATACATTTTTGAGTAAATGTACTACTTTCTGGCTATTCACAAAATCAGAGTGTAAAATTACTCAAAAAAGTGTACTTACACTCAGAATTTGTGAATAGTCAAAGGTAGTAAACTTACACAAAAGTGTAAATTACTCAAAAGTGTTTAGCTCACAGATCCTTCAGCTTGGTGGGCAGATGTAAATTACATTTTAGATGTAAATTTATATTTGGATTTGATGGATAGCTGAAAAGTAGCAAACTTACTCAAAAGTGTAAATTACTCAAAAGTGTAAGTTAGCTTTGTGAATAAGGCCCTTATTTTTTAAGTACATATTTTATTCACTCTGCTACATAGTATAATTTACATACCTTTTCCTCACGACACCCCTCTTAACTCTGCATTTTGCATATTGAGGGGTCTAAAGTCATTGCATGGCTAAGGGAACTGTGTCCCTCCTACTATTTTAGGTTTGACATGTATGGCACGTGCACCATTCATGGCAAACATTTTGCATGTTATTCTTTTTGAAGGGTGTTTGGGTCACTCCCCTCCAGACATTGACTATTTTGCACCAGAGTCTTCAGCCACTGGTTTACAACACTGTGAATGACACCTTGGATCAGCCCACAGGAGTATTCTTCTATCAGTTGATTGGCTTTGTCTATCCGCCTCCACTGGAGTGCAGGAGGGACTATTTTACATCTGAAATTAGTTGAACAGCACACCTGCTGCATTGGAGATTGAGCACTGACAAAAGCAACTGAAAAATGGATGTGTTACAAAAAAGTTGCTTTCTTTTCTTCAGAGTCTATAGCGCTCGCTCCACAGTGTTGCCGGACAAGCAAGCACTGGCAAAGTCCATGAATGTTATGTTTATGCTGCATGCTTACGTATGATCTGAACACCATCCAAATGTCAAGCGTATAATCTTTTCCCCTTCTGTGTTGCATTTATGTTTCCTCTGTATCCCTAGTGAACTTGCAAAAGCAACAAAGGGTGCTTTGGTTTGGTTCTTGTTTTTCTCCAGCAAAGCTCATCCCCAGGATCCTCAAGGTGTAGCCCTATCCATATGGAAGGAGGCTATACCCCCTCATCATGAGGTGTAGCAAATAGCATTTGGCAGTGGTAGCATCTATCAGGCGGGGTAGCATCCTTTTTAGCTGTATCCATAAGAGAGGGTCTACTGAGACCCTCATATACATTGCACTCAGCCCCTCACACATGAGGTCTGTCACTTAGGTTTAATGAGTGTGGTGTAGGTGACTCAGTGTCTGCACGCCTGCGAGGCAATGTACTGTATACATGATACATCCCAACAACTGATACTAAAATATTATTTTGTTTACGCCGGGTTCTATAAAGTTGTCCGCGCCCCAGAAAGCTTTGAGAGTGGGGGTAGAGAGTGGCACAAGTCAAGGTGGATTACTCAGTTTTGAAGGAATTGGGCAGATCACTTGAGTGGAGTCGAAGACAGAGCTGGTGGGTACATTCCAGAAACTTCGACACAGATGCTCACTTGATGTAAAAAGGAAATTACCAATCATTTACTTTTTGATATTATATGGAATATTTTTTAAGTCTATTATTCATCATAATATCCTTAAAGTCCTAACTCATCCTAATATGCCTGGGTCGCCAATGTCAATGGCCTGTTCTTTCACATCAGAAACCTTTATGACTCGATTTATTAACTGACACTAAACCAGTCCCCTTGTGAAGGCATTTAAATGGCAGGAGACCAAAAGGCTAAAAGCCAGACTTTGCTTTTTGTGAAAGCCAAAGAGAGGATTTCGCTCTTCGTTTCAGATGTGAGAACAAAAGTTCAATTGAGGCAATATTCTGCCTAAGTACACAAAGATTAATGAGGGCTTTAGGAAAAGCCCCACATAAACAAACATTTTCATTAGTTCACAAAGCTGTATTGGTTAGTTTCACTACATGGTGATTCTAGGCCAAAGGGAGACACAATATATCCCAGATAACTAAATGATTGAACATGTTCCAACTCTTTTTCATCACTGTCCTCAGAATATGGATTTGGGTCATGGGTAAACGTCATTGCTTAAGACAAATAATTATAACTAACCGCATCTTGAGGCCCTTGGATTGCTGTCGGGTTGTCCTTTTGTTCTTCTTTGTCGTCTTCCAGCCAGCAACTCGCCGGACCCGCTGTGCGGGTCCCGCAGCGCGCCAGACTATCGCGGGAGTTGTCAGAAGGGGCTGCCTGATACCTGGGGCGAGTGTATCCTGACCAGGGCTGCGAGCAGCGGGGACTCCATTGCCCAGGAGTCTCTGCGAGCCCAACCAGTCACACCTGGGCTGCTCTCCCTGACCGCCACGCCCCCCGCCCACGGGAGTAAAAGCGGACTGTCAACCCTCCACCAGCGGGATACTAACCGCATCTTGAGGCCCTTGGATTGCTGTCGGGTTGTCCTTTTGTTCTTCTTTGTCGTCTTCCAGCCAGCAACTCGCCGGACCCGCTGTGCGGGTCCCACAGCGCGCCAGACTATCGCGGGAGTTGTCAGAAGGGGCTGCCTGATACCTGGGGCGAGTGTATCCTGACCAGGGCTGCGAGCAGCGGGGACTCCATTGCCCAGGAGTCCCTGCGAGCCCAACCAGTCACACCTGGGCTGCTCTCCCTGACCGCCACGCCCCCCGCCCACGGGAGTAAAAGCGGACTGTCAACCCTCCACCAGCGGGATACTAACCGCATCTTGAGGCCCTTGGATTGCTGTCGGGTTGTCCTTTTGTTCTTCTTTGTCGTCTTCCAGCCAGCAACTCGCCAGACCCGCTGCGCGGGTCCCGCAGCGCGCCAGTCTATCGCGGGAGTTGCCAGAAGGGGCTGCCTGATACCTGGGGCGAGTGTATCCTGACCAGGGCTGCGAGCAGCGGGGACTCCATTGCCCAGGAGTCCCTGCGAGCCCAACCAGTCACACCTGGGCTGCTCTCCCTGACCGCCACGCCCCCCCGCCCATGGGAGTAAAAGCGGACTGTCAAATCTCCACCAGCGGGATACTAACCGCATCTTGAGGCCCTTGGATTGCTGTCGGGTTGTCCTTTTGTTCTTCTTTGTCGTCTTCCAGCCAGCAACTCGCCGGAACCGCTGCGCGGGTCCCGCAGCGCGCCAGACTATCGCGGGAGTTGCCAGAAGGGGCTGCCTGATACCTGGGGCGAGTGTATCCTGACCAGGGCTGCGAGCAGGGGGGACTCCATTGCCCAGGAGTCCCTGCGAGCCCAACCAGTCACACCTGGGCTGCTCTCCCTGACCGCCACGCCCCCCCGCCCACGGGAGTAAAAGCAGACTGTCAACCCTCCACCAGCGGGATACTAACCGCATCTTGAGGCCCTTGGATTGCTGTCGGGTTGTCCTTTTGTTCTTCTTTGTCGTCTTCCAGCCAGCAACTCGCCGGACCCGCTGCGCGGGTCCCGCAGCGCGCCAGACTATCGCGGGAGTTGCCAGAAGGGGCTGCCTGATACCTGGGGCGAGTGTATCCTGACCAGGGCTGCAATCAGCGGGGACTCCATTGCCCAGGAGTCCCTGCGAGCCCAACCAGTCACACCTGAGCTGCTCTCCCTGACCGCCACGCCCCCCCGCCCACGGGAGTAAAAGCGGACTGTCAACCCTCCAGCAGCGGGATACTAACCACATCTTGAGGCCCTTGGATTGCTGTCGGGTTGTCCTTTTGTTCTTCTTTGTCGTCTTCCAGCCAGCAACTCGCCGGGCCCGCTGCGCGGGTCCCGCAGCGCGCCAGACTATCGCGGGAGTTGCCAGAAGGGGCTGCCTGATACCTGGGGCGAGTGTATCCTGACCAGGGCTGCGAGCAGCGGAGACTCCATTGCCCAGGAGTCCCTGCGAGCCCAACCAGTCACACCCGGGCTGCTCTCCCTGACCGCCACGCCCCCCCGCCCACGGGAGTAAAAGCAGACTGTCAACCCTCCACCAGCGGGATACTAACCGCATCTTGAGGCCCTTGGATTGCTGTCGGGTTGTCCTTTTGTTCTTCTTTGTCGTCTTCCAGCCAGCAACTCGCCGGACCTGCTGCGCGGGTCCCGCAGCGCGCCAGACTATCGCAGGAGTTGCCAGAAGGGGCTGCCTGATACCTGGGGCGAGTGTATCCTGACCAGGGCTGCGAGCAGCGGGGACTCCATTGCCCAGGAGTCCCTGCGAGCCCAACCAGTTACACCTGGGCTGCTCTCCCTGACCGCCACGCCCCCCCGCCCACGGGAGTAAAAGCGGACTGTCAACCCTCCACCAGCGGGATACTAACCGCATCTTGAGGCCCTTGGATTGCTGTCGGGTTGTCCTTTTGAACTTCTTTGTCGTCTTCCAGCCAGCAACTCGCCGGACCCGCTGTGCGGGTCCCGCAGCGAGCCAGACTATCGCGGGAGTTGTCAGAAGGGGCTGCCTGATACCTGGGGCGAGTGTATCCTGACCAGGGCTGCGAGCAGCGGGGACTCCATTGCCCAGGAGTCCCTGCGAGCCCAACCAGTCACACCTGGGCTGCTCTCCCTGACCGCCACGCCCCCCGCCCACGGGAGTAAAAGCGGACTGTCAACCCTCCACCAGCGGGATACTAACCGCATCTTGAGGCCCTTGGATTGCTGTCGGGTTGTCCTTTTGTTCTTCTTTGTCGTCTTCCAGCCAGCAACTCGCCAGACCCGCTGCGCGGGTCCCGCAGCGCGCCAGTCTATCGCGGGAGTTGCCAGAAGGGGCTGCCTGATACCTGGGGCGAGTGTATCCTGACCAGGGCTGCGAGCAGCGGGGACTCCATTGCCCAGGAGTCCCTGCGAGCCCAACCAGTCACACCTGGGCTGCTCTCCCTGACCGCCACGCCCCCCCGCCCACGGGAGTAAAAGCGGACTGTCAAATCTCCACCAGCGGGATACTAACCGCATCTTGAGGCCCTTGGATTGCTGTCGGGTTGTCCTTTTGTTCTTCTTTGTCGTCTTCCAGCCAGCAACTCGCCGGAACCGCTGCGCGGGTCCCGCAGCGCGCCAGACTATCGCGGGAGTTGCCAGAAGGGGCTGCCTGATATCTGGGGCGAGTGTATCCTGACCAGGGCTGCAAGCAGCGGGGACTCCATTGCCCAGGAGTCCATGCGAGCCCAACCAGTCACACCTGAGCTGCTCTCCCTGACCGCCACGCCCCCCCGCCCACGGGAGTAAAAGCGGACTGTCAACCCTCCAGCAGCGGGATACTAACCACATCTTGAGGCCCTTGGATTGCTGTCGGGTTGTCCTTTTGTTCTTCTTTGTCGTCTTCCAGCCAGCAACTCGCCGGGCCCGCTGCGCGGGTCCCGCAGCGCGCCAGACTATCGCGGGAGTTGCCAGAAGGGGCTGCCTGATACCTGGGGCGAGTGTATCCTGACCAGGGCTGCGAGCAGCGGAGACTCCATTGCCCAGGAGTCCCTGCGAGCCCAACCAGTCACACCCGGGCTGCTCTCCCTGACCGCCACGCCCCCCCGCCCACGGGAGTAAAAGCAGACTGTCAACCCTCCACCAGCGGGATACTAACCGCATCTTGAGGCCCTTGGATTGCTGTCGGGTTGTCCTTTTGTTCTTCTTTGTCGTCTTCCAGCCAGCAACTCGCCGGACCCGCTGCGCGGGTCCCGCAGCGCGCCAGACTATCGCGGGAGTTGCCAGAAGGGGCTGCCTGATACCTGGGGCGAGTGTATCCTGACCAGGGCTGCGAGCAGCGGGGACTCCGTTGCCCAGGAGTCCCTGCGAGCCCAACCAGTCACACCTGGGCTGCTCTCCCTGAACGCCACGCCCCCACCGCTCATTATTTTCTCTACTTCAGGAGCGTAGTTCCACGCTGCGCGGGAGCGCGCGGGAGCGCCCGGGGCTAAGCCCGGGCAATGGGCGGGCCGTTTGAGGCCGTTCGAGGACGGGAGAGACCGGACCGGGCCATCTCTCTAACTTCCATTCATCCGGAATTTACACTAAAATCGTATGTACTGTTACCTTATTGACATTGCACCTGTGAGTTCCCAAAGATTCAGCTTTACTGACTATCTGTTTATATAAGGCGTTAACTCCTTGTATTGGTCTAACAGGAACAATGGTCTTAACTAGAGGAAATAAAACCAAAGTATCGGGGGGTGGGGGCAAGCTTTTAGGTCCCATGGAGGACTTCATCACCAAGGCAAACTCATTCATAGACCAAAGTATTAGTCTGATGGAAGGTAGGGTGTCTTTGGATTTAGCGCTCGCTAAGAGATCCTCCATGGGCAACTTAGCGGATGCAAGAACCCCCGTAATAGACAACAACTCTGGGCGAAGGACGCTTTGTGAGGGTAGGCGTAGCCTACCAAACAATGTGGACCTGTCGGCCTCCCAGCTTTCCGATCTCCAGATAAGCTCAGACTTAGAAAGGACATCAGAGCTGATACCCCAAATCACACCGGATGAAACAAGGCAAGCAAGAGGGAGGAGGGAGGGCGCTATAAGGAAAAGAAAGAATGATCTGAAAAATCCCATCCCCAATGAGATCAGTGACACGCCTAGTAGGAAAGAGAACGCACCCCCTAGAGCTGAACAGGTAGTAGATTCTGTGATCATAAATCAGTCCGCAGATGATACTCCAGACCCCTTTAGCCTGGAATTCTCCACTCATTCACCCTGTAGGAAGGAAATAAGCGATAGCAATAATTCACAACTGCTAAATAATATTGCAGATCTATTGAAATCTTTCCTTGCAACAGTAGAAGCAAGATTATTACAGATAGAGAACCAGCTATCTAATTTTATAAACCTCACAAAGTCCAAGCAAGTGCCGGGGGCCCAAAAAATCGGGAGAAACAAACAGACTCTTCTCAAGCCCGCAGCCATACAAAAGAATGTACCTATACCTTTAAATGTAACACCTAAACCAATACCCCCTGAAACATTAAATATTAACAGAGTAGCGAAATCTTCCACTAATGCTACCATAACCTTACCCCAGGGTAATGCTCTGTCAGCAACAACACAGGCGCCTAAAACATCGGCACCCAAAAAATCGGCGCCTAAAACTCCGGCTCCCAAAACACCTGCCCCAAAAACTTCGGCCCCAGTATCCAACAGAGGTGACCCTAGGGGACCTCCCGAAGCTAGATTCGCTGTTGATATGCCACCGGAAGCATGTCCCTTTGTAGTTGTAATGACAGGTGTGCCCGAGTTAGTGGATTACAATGCAGAACCTACGTGGTCACTGAAAAATAAGGCCCAACATTGGCTAAATACCAATCGTCCTATTCCAGCAACTTGGCCATGTAGGATTCTGATTGTACGTAGGACTCCCTGGGTGGGAAACGGCAGAAAAACAATACCGGGAGATTGTATTGTGATTACATTCGAAGACCCCCGAGTGGTAGATTATATTTGCTCTTGGGAGTACCCGAGTGTAAATGGAGGTATAGGCACCAAGCGACTTTCCTTTTTCTACCCTTCAAGACATCGCAATGGTCCTTTTAATGATCATGACAGCCCCTGGGAAGTAGCAGCTCCCTGTCACTGTGAATATGGCAACCCAAGGCAAATAGTGGGCCCTCGTCACCATGATTATGATAGTTCCTGGCACACAGGGGGGCCACGTCATCGGGGAGGAGGATGGGATGATTGGGGTCCGCACACACAGAGGACGGCCTATAGAGAGCTGCCTCGCTGGGATGCCTGGTCCAGCATCCCGACGATGAATAGGTTTAGTGGCCTTGAAACGGTCGACTGACCACTAACGGCGACCAAATCTACTAATCCTAAGACACCCCATTAAACGCCTAAAGTAAAAACAATTTGCCTAGCAAATGAATCTGCGGCGATAAATAAAGAACTGCAGCCCCTACCTATCCTCTTCTGGAATGTTGCGGGTCTTCGCCCCAAAATTGAGGATGGGACTGCCATGAACTTCTTGGAGCCGGGTAAAATCATCTGCTTCCAGGAGACATGGTCCATGACGGAGCTCCACCTCCTGGGTTATAAAACATACTTCACCCCAGCTCTGGGCAGTGGTGCAGGCAGACCTAAGGGAGAGCTGACCACGTATATTGCAAATACTGTGAACCACTTAAAAGTATCCATAGTCGATTCTGATCCAAATTTTCAATTACTTTACCTTTCTTTTAAAAACAAAGAGTCTATCCTTTTGCTCAACCTCTACAATAATTTAGAGGAGGACCAATTCTTGACCTTTCTCTTTAACATCCAGGAGAAACTAACCCATTTTTATCAATTCAAGGCAGGAAAAGGGGTGGTTCATCTTCTATGGGGAGGAGATTTTAATCTGCATCCTTGCCCACATGCTGGGAAAAATCGTTGTGGGATAGTGGATGAACATGATGCTCCCCTCATTTTTTTTTTTTTGTAAAACATTTTTATTGGCATTTATAAACAATAATACACGCAGGCACAGGCGGTATCGCCATTATCACAGAGACTTACATATCAGGAGCGCCCAGTCACAGCCCTTTCGGTCTCGCAGTCTCGTGGGCCCTCAGGCCGTTCGCCTCTACCCTGAGTGGGGCTGCAGGTGTGTGTCCGGGACCAGCCTCTGGGTATGCCCTACTGGAGCGCGCAGTGATCGCCTCGCCGCAGGGGTGCCGTGCAATGTGATTGAACCCCTGTGAGGGGTGTCGCAGAGGCTATAGGAGTGCAGCCATTGAATAACCGTGAACTAACTGGGGGCAGAGAACTAGGGAATGGGGGTGCACTATGTCGCCTATCAGGAATACTTGTATCTATGCGCTCGAGAGCTGGACCATTGTGTGGGAGAAGGTCGGGGTGGTCGCGGACGCGGAGGAGGGGAGGGGGCAGGGGGGGGTGGGAGCATCGATCATAGCCTATGAGGAATCTGGCGGTGGGACCTGTGGTGTCTGCCTCTGCGAGGCACCGGGTGCTTGGACTACCTGCGCATTTCCCAGGGTGGGCTCCGGAGTTGCGGGCGCCCCGGGGGGTCAATCAGTCTTGAGCTCGCCACAGCCGCTGTTTCCTGCGCGAAAGCGTGCATTAACATGGCCCAGGGCATGGAGATCGGGTGTTTGCGCATCCCCCGGGCCTCCTCCGTTCTGAGTGTGGTTTCCTCCGCCTTGCCTCACTTCTTGACTGCTCCCACCCATGCCGCTAGAGGGGGCCCCCCGGCGTCTTCCAATGCATAGCAATGCATCGTTTGGCGAGGAGCAACACCAGGAAAGCAAACCTCCTCTCCACTTTCTGAGGTTTATGTCGCCCATGAATACCCAGCGCACACGCCTCCCATGTGTCCAGGTCCTGGAACCCTGTAACCATTTTGAGGGCAGTGTGAATTGTGTGCCAGTAACTGTAGAGCGTCGGACAATCCCAAAACATGTGCTTAAACGAGGCAGCAGGCTCCGGGCATCTAGGGCAACCAAACACACCGTCAGGGAAATATTTCTGCAACTTTTCGGGGGTTAGATACGCCCTGTGCAATATATGCAACTGTATGTTCTTAAACCGATAGTTGCGGGACACTTTTTTGTGTATTCCAGAGCCCTGGTCCACTCCCTGTCATGTAGAGGCCGTTGGAAGTCATCCTCCCAGTGTTCTCTAAGGGTCGCTAACGTAGGACTCCGCAGGGTCCTTACCGCTTTGTAGATCCAAGTGACAAGATGGCGACCTGACCCCATCTGCAGTATCGCATGGATGACCGGGTGCGTGGGGGGCTCCGTATCGATCCCCCTCCACTGCCTGCGGCAGTCCGTGAGAAGCTGCCTGTGCCGTAGGAATTGCCCCCCGGGGAAGCTCGAAGTCCCCGACCAGTGCATCGAAGGTCTGCAGGCTCTCCCCGGAGAACAGCATCCCCACCTCCGTCACCGCGTGATCCGTCCACACCCGCATCATTTGCTCTGTGTAGTACGCCCGACCCCTAGGTAGCCCCACCAACGGTAGCAGCGGAGAGTACAGGGGAGTACCCCGACTAAGTCGGTGAACACGCGCCAAGCAGGCGCGCGCCGTCATGACCTGGAGGGGCCGGGATAACGGCGGTGCTGCACCCGGCAGCAGCATGCGATGGACAGCGGGGATTGGAATCCGCCCCGTCTCCGTGAGCAGCTCCTCTTGTGCCCGGCCTGCCGTCCAACGCGACACCCACTGTAATTGGGCGGCAAGGAAATATGCCTCGAATGAGGGAGCCGCCAACCCACCCTGGTCAAGGGGCAATTGCAGTTTTGCCAGGGCAATACGCCGGCGGCCGTTGCCCCAAATGAGGGTCCCAAGCAGGGTATCCAACTCCCGGAACAGGGATCTCGGGGGAACCACCGGAAGATTGGAGAAGAGGTAAAGCAGGCGCGGGACCAGGATCATCTTCGCGACGGCTATCTTTCCCGGGACAGCCAAGTGGAGACCCTTCCAGAAATGGACCAGGGATCGGATGTTACCCATCAGTGTGCGGTAATTCCCCTCATAGATATCTTGCGGCATATGATATAGCTTAACGCCGAGATATCGAACCGCTTGGGGACTCCACGAGATGTCAACGTCTCCTATTCGTATCGGACCCTGGGGCACGACTTGTGTTAAGGGATAGACAGTGGACTTGGCCCAATTCACCCTAAGGCCCGTCACCTCCGCAAAATCATGCAGGATGCGTGATATAGGGGTCAAGTCGATCGTGATGTCCCAGACATATATGAGTACGTCATCAGCGTACAGTGATACTGCGTGGGTAGAATCGCCTATCGGGATGCCCCACTCCTCACTCGCCCCGCGCAACAGGGTCGCCAGCAGCTCCATTGCCAATGCAAATAGTAGGGGGGAGAGAGGACACCCCTGCCTGGTACCACGCCGGATCGGGAAGGAGTCCGAAATGAGAGGGCCTATGCGCACTCTGGAACTGGGCGAGGAGTAGCTGAGCCGAGTGTAGGCCAGCAGTTTGGGTCCGAAGCCCATGCGTAGCAGGACCTGAAACAGGTAGGCCCAGGAGAGCGTGTCAAACGCTTTTTCGAGGTCCAGCACCAGACACGCTGCCCGAGGGAACAGTTCTCGCACCTGGTCCTGCACGTGGAACAACCGCCGGATGTTAGAAGAGGTGTGCCTACCAGGCACGAATCCACTCTGATCTGGGTGGACAAGCCGTGGGAGGATTGTGGTGTACCTGTCTGCCAGGGCCTTCCCATAGATTTTGTAATCCGCCGACAATAGAGTTATGGGTCGGTAGGAGCCTAGCTGATGCGGATCTCTATCTGGTTTAAGGAGGGATACTATAACGGATTCGCGCATGGAGTGAGGTAGGACTCCCGCGTCTAGAGCTGCCTGGAGCTGCAATTCTAGTTGAGGGACCAGCTGGGACTCAAAAGTCTGGTAAAATTCAAGGGGGAAGCCATCCAGGCCAGGGGCCTTGTGAGTGGCTAGTGCCTTCATGGCGTGCCGAATCTCGGCCGCCTTGAGAGGGCGATCTAGGTCCAGACGCGTATCACGGTCTATGCGGGGAAGCTGAATACCGTCCAGGAAGTCAGCCAGGGCATCATCCGACACCGGGGGATGGGGCCTAGTGTACAAGCGCATGTAATGCTCTTGAAAGGCCTTGAGTATCTGCCCCTGCGAATACACCAAGGTACCCTGGAAGTCACGAATGGCCGTGATGGTCGGGAGGCTCGAATCCTGCTTTAGGAGCCATACCAATAGGGTGCCCGCGCGATCGCCTTCTGTGTGGGCCCTAGCAGCGTATGCCGCGAAATTAAACCGACGCATGCTTGCCAACGCTGCGGCGTACGCAGTCTCGGCACTAGCTAACGCTGCCGGTGTGGCTTTAGCGGGGTCTGTCTCCTTAGTGAGCGCGGCCAGTGCCCCTTCTGTCCGCTGAATGTCCCCCTCCAGAACCCGCCGGACCCCCGCAATATGACGAATGCAATTGCCACGCATTACAACCTTAAAAGCATTCCATTCCGACGCTCGCGTACTGGCTGTGCCGGCGTTCTCCCTGAAATAATGACTGATGTGGTCCGCCAAGGTTTGTCGGAAGACCGGGTCTTCAAGACTGTCCCGAGGGAGGCGCCAAGCGGGGACGGGGGGATGCGGCGGGCGCCATTGCAGTGTTATCGTGTGGGCGTCATGGTCTAATATAGTTCTACCCAGGTAGTCAGCGTCCAGAACGGTAGAGAGGATGGTGGGGGAACAAAGGAAACAGTCCAGGCGCACTCTAAGGTTATGCGGTCTGGAGTGGAACGAGTAAAGTTTAGCGGTGGGGTTCCGAGTCCGCCAAGCATCCGCCAGAGACCAATGACGCATCCAGGTTGTGAACCGTTTTGCCTGCGTGACAATGGGGGAGGTGGGGAGGGGCGGGTGAGATCTGTCTAAGATTATGTCTTGTACGCAATTGTAATCGCCCCCCAAGATCCACGGCACCTGCGTGTATGTGCTTAAGGGGTTGGATAGTGTGTCCCAGAATTTGGATTGATCGACGTTCGGCCCATAGATGCTGCCTAGTAATATCGTCTGGCCGTCTAACCGACCGAGTAATAGTACATAGCGACCCTCCGGATCTATTATGTGTGACAATTCCTGAAAAGGGACTCCCGGGCGCACCCATATGAGGGCACCGTGGGCGAATGCGGAGTAAGTTGTGGCATAAAGGGCCCCCCGCCAACGTCTACGCAGTTTCGTCACCTCCCCCGCCGTTAGGTGTGTCTCCTGCAGGATTTGCAATTTGTGCCTGGTGACGCTTGATGTATGCGTATATGGAGTATCGCTTGCACGCCGTATACATGCCTCGCACATTCAGTGTAAGAATTGTGGTTTTACCGGCTTGTGCCATCAGTACATGTGTCTAGTGCACGTCTCAGGACGGGTCAGTCGGGTCCCCCAGGGGCCCCCGGCGCTAATCCCTGCGTCCCACCCCCGTGGGTCCAGCGCATCAACGCAGCAGCTCAGCGGCGTGTGGGTAGGGACATAGTGCAGAAGGTGTGCGTGGGATGGGAAGGGGAAACTAGGGTGAAGCGAACTTAACTTGCCCCAACACGGGGGACATATCGCCAAGCACGATACGTCCAAACTGACTCCCGAATTGCATGAGAGCATGAACCTATTAGTGAAGGGGGGTCGGCTGGCGTCTGCTGAAGGCTCTACAAGCGGGCTGTGTGCGGTATCTATGGCTAGCCACTTGCGCAATGTAGGCGCTTCTGGGGATGAAAGTGCCAGAGGCAACGGGGAGAACGCTAGGAGCGCTGGGCCGGCAAATGCACGGGGTGGGGAGTATCACCCCATGCTGCGGATGTGTGGCCCTCTATACAGAGCCAGTCATATCAGGTCATCTGCTGTTCGCGGGGTGACTGAAGGCAGAGCCCCCGAGTCTACTCCAGACTGTGTCGCCTCACTGTCCTCTTCCTCCTCTGACGTGAAGACATGGGGGGCACGCTCCAAGTCCGTTGCCGGGAAAGCCGGGCAAAAGCCCGCCGCCGCTTTGAGGGCCTGGCGCCGTTCCTGGACGATCTGCTCTAAGTCTGGTGACCCCAAAGTGTGTGACGGCCCCCCGGGGGTACCTGGGCGGTGTCGTCTCTGCGAGCGCTGCCTCCTGCGTCCCCCCACATTCGCTCGTTGTTCCTGAGGGCACCCGGTCCGCCGGCTCACAGTACAGTTCTGGTCCGCCCAGTCGTGCGCCTCCTCCGGTGTTGCGAAGAAGTGGGTGACACCGCCGTGGATGATCTTCAGACGGGCCGGGAATAGGAGAGAGTACTGTATGTTTTCTGCTCTAAGGCGCCGTTTCACCTCCAGAAAGGACGCCCGTTGGCGTTGGACTGCTTGTGAGTAGTCGGGAAAGATCATGACAGTTTTATTCTCGATGCGTAGCGGGCCTGCCTGCCGGGCCGCTCGTAGTACCGCGTCCCGGTCCCTGTAGTGGAGGAATTTGGCCAGCATCGGGCGAGGTGGGGCTCCCGGCTGCGGCTGACGAGCCGGCACGCGGTGCGCCCGCTCAACAGAGAAGTAGGCTGTGCGGTCTTCACCAGGGGTGAACGATTTAGTCCAGGTTTCAAAGTACTCCACCGCATCTGCCCATTCAATTCCCTCCGGCAGCCTGAGGACGCGAATGTTGCAGCATCGAGACCGCCCCTCCAGGTCATCAACGCGTTCTTCCATGGTGGACATGCGACTCATCAAAGCGTGCATCGAGTCCCGGTGTGTGTCCACCATAGGTTGGATGTCGGCGACCGCTTTGGCGTTGTCCGTGACTCTATCTGCTAGTTTACGGTGGTCATCACGGAGGAGACTGACGTCCGTAGTTAGGGTGCCCAACTGCTGCTCCAAGGAGAGTCGCGACTGTTCAATTGCCTCCAGGACCTGATCCAGCTTGGTCGACAAGGAGGGCTCCCCATTCGATCCTGCGGCCATCGGGGCCCCTCCACGCCTGCCGGCCGGGACCCCTGACGCTGCCCCTGGGGTCGACAGCACCGCCCTGGACTTGCCCATGATGTCCACCGGGAGGGCTATCGCAGGCGCGGAGCGGGCGCAGTATCCGGGCTAGGTGTGGTCGTGGCCGGCCCTGGGCCCTCCGGCGCTCCACCGCTACTCGTCTTCAACTGGCGTTGCTGCCGGGCCGTATCGCTTGTGGGGTAGGTAGGGCCGCGGAGGGCAAAGCAGCCGCTCGAGCGGCAGAGGTCTCCCACTGTGCCGTCGCCAGTCCCCGCTCGCCTGCGGCCAGAGCCCTCCTCCGCGTGTCCCCGGGCCAGACTCCGCCGCCGGGTCAGCAGTGCTCTGTCTGGGAGACTGAGTCGACTTCAGTGCCTCGCGGATCCCCCGCCGTCTCCCCTGCACTCCGGACAGACCCCCGGGGGGTCGCTGCTGTTAGTGCGGGATCCGGGCAGCACCCCCGGGTCCCAGGAACTGGCGTGCAACACTCCACGGTCTCGCCGCTCCACCTCCCAAGTCACTATACCGGGATGCCTCCGGCCGCCATCTTAAGGTCAGGCAGACGTCTCCGTAGTCACCACCGGAGGCCTCCCCACGCGGGAGTCACCCCCCCCCCAGCGCCGCTTTCAGACCTGTGCACCACTGCGCGGGCCCACCTGTACCTCAGCCTCCAGTGTCTCACAGCACGGCCGCGTCCTGGTCTCCCTCAGATCGCCTCCCAGCTGCGCTGGTCGACAGTGGCGGCAGTCCCCGCCGGCCGATGCCTGCGTCCACAGCACCCCTCGTCGGGTCTCTCCTCTTCTCAGCTCCGTTGGCGCCCCGACTCACCACCAATGTCCGCCACACGGGGGGGGGGTTATGGGGGGCTCACCGGCACCCCCGAGGCACCGGAACCCGTGGTCCGCCACAGTATCGCCCTCACTCCAGGCAATCCGCTTCCGAGGCAGTCAGCCGGCCCCTGCGGGGAGCGGGATCTCCACCTCCAGCGCTCCGACCCCGGGCCCGTAGTTCGTCAGCGGTTGTGGCGGAGCCGGGTGGGCGCCATTTTGCGATCAGCGCCTCCTCGTCCGAGGAGCTCCCGCATCGAAGTCCTGGCACCCAAGAGCCGTTCCGCTACCGGGTCGCCAGCGCCGGACTCCCCGCGCCTCAGGGCAGCTTCAGAGGTTTATAAGGCGCCCCCAGGCTCAACAAGAACAGGCGAGGGGAAAGCCCGATCTCGGAGCCTCAGCAAGACGCGTCCGTCTCGGTGGCCATCTTAGCCACGCCCCATGATGCTCCCCTCATGCATTTTGCCCATACCAAGGTGGGGATTGCTATGAACAACGTGTTATCTGACTTGGAACTCTCAATAGCTAACGAGCCAAGTTTAGGCTCAAACTTCCTGCAACCAACATATGTGGGAAGGGGATACAAAACGACAGTCGATTATATCCTCCTTTCGCCTGGATTGTTGCGCAGAGCTAGGTCCTTTGAGGTCCTGACTAACACACTAAGCGATCATGCTGCCCTGAGGATGGATCTCTATTTAATTAACTCTCAACCCCTAACTGCAGTCATAGCTAAAACTCTTGCCCAGAACAAATTGGAGTTAGGTAAACAAAATGGATATACATTAAAGTGGGGGAAGATAAACCCAGACGTAATTACTGAAAAATTGGTAAAAGCGGCACACTCAAACATAATTAAATGCCTGGATCTACTAGAAACGGATGAAGAAGTCCTAAATAATTTTACCCAGATATTAGAGAAAATTAAGGGACTCAAAGAGCTCGAACCCAACTACTAAAGGGTGGTTTAACCATAGTTGTACCGTGGCCCTAACTAAGCTAAAGGTGGCCCTGAATAAAACAGTCAGAGATTCGGAGCAGATCCAACTCCTTAGACAGCAATATGGAAGGGCACGTAAACAAAGAATACAAGAACTAAAACAGAAACTATGGGACGACCTGCACACTAGTGCTGTCTCTAAAAACAGTGAGGCTTTCTGGCGAACAGTCAAATCCCCCTACCTAACAGACGATAACAGTCCCAAGATAGAACTGGCCATAGAGGAAGATACTTGGGTGTCCCACTTTTCTCAAATCTTTAAAAACACAGTAACATCAGTAGCGACAGAAATCACACATTCAACAGTTGAATACCCAATATCCCTGCATTTTGACATTTCCGAGGTATTAGTGGCACTGGAAACAAGTAAAAACGGGAAAGCCCCAGGCCCAGATGGGGTCCCAGTAGATCTTTTTAAATTCAAAATGGATCTCTGGGCCCCCATTCTCACTAGAGTGTTCACTGCAGCCGCAAAAGTGGGACTGATAAAATCTTGGACCAAATCTATCATGGTCCCAATTTTTAAAAAGGGGGATCGTCAGGACGCCAAATGCTACCGCCCCATCTCACTACTGGATTCTCTGGGCAAGGTCGTTGGCAGGGTCGTGCTTGAGCGACTCCAGCGGTGGGCTGAGGAGGGAGGCATTATTTCCGATCTCCAATTTGGATTTCGGGAGGGGTTTGGAACGGTGGAGCAGGCCCTCAATCTTAGTCTGATAGTGGGTAAATATATCCAAGCAAAGAAGGACACGGTCTATATGGTGTATGTAGACCTGTCCGCTGCTTTTGATTGCGTTTCACGCGCAAAACTCTGGATGGTTTTGAGACAAATGGGAGTGGATCCCCCTCTTTTAGATTTTTTGAGAGAGCTCTATTCTAAAGCCTCTGCGAGGGTGCGCTTTGGCGTGAAGGGGGAGCTGACAGCGTCTTTCGGAGTGGAGCGTGGAGTCAGGCAGAGGTGTGTCCTGGCCCCCTTTCTCTTCTCATTGTATACGAATGGCTTGGAGGAAGAGATGTTGAGGGGGGGCCAGGATCTCCCGCGGGTAAAACAGCGCCTGATTCCCGCTCTGCTCTATGCAGATGATGCTGTCATTTTGGCGCGCACTCCGCGTGAATTACAGAAGTCCCTGAATAGGTACGCCGATTTTATGGGTGGGCTGGACCTACATGTGAATGTCAAAAAAACGTTTGTCATGGTAGCAGGCAGTGGGAAAAATCGAGCAAAGGATATCTATCTCAAAGACCAAAAACTTGAGGTAACTGCCCAGTATCCGTATTTGGGTATCATGATCGACGAAAGGCTGAACTGGAGGCCAGCAGTAGAGGCCAGGTGGCATCTTTTTAAAAGAGCCATAGTGGCCCTAATGAGATTCTCCCAGAGACTGGGGAGGAGGGCACCAGTGGAGCTACTAAAAATCTATAGCGCCAAGTGTCAGGCGATTGCACTGTATGGGGCGGGAGTCTGGGGACACATAGATGTTAGCGCCCTTCAGGTGGCAGAAAACACCTTCCTCAGTTCCCTTTTAGCTACACCGCGACGTACATCAATCTACGCATCCCACTTGGAACTTGGAATCCCTTACTTAGAGGATTTGTTAAGGATCCAACCATTATTGCTCTGGCGGCGCATTTGGACATCTGACAAAAATGCGCTGACACAGGCAATCGTGGCGGACTCAATGGCTCTTGATCAATCCTTAAAAATAACATGGCTTCGGTATGTCAGAAACTTCCTCAAAGATCTTGGCATGGAGAAGTATTATCTTGAACCCGAAGATATTATTGATCTACCAAAGAGAGCGTTGAAACAACTGGCTCTGAGTCACCTAGAATCCCTGAGGCTGACCTCTGAGCCGACAAAACCCTCGGTCCTCCATGCCAACATGATCCAGACCACTTACTTTATCCAGCCTTATTTAACACTACAGATTAGTACGTATGATAGAATGTTATTGACAAGATTCAGATTAGACTTTTTTCATAGACTAGTAGCTTTTCCCGAGAGAAATAGGTGGGACCCAATTCTCACTGCTTGTCACTGTGATGAGGAATCAATACAGACCAACTTACATACAATATTGCTTTGTAAATTCCATCATCCACACCAGAAAATTTGGCTACTACCACTATTAAGGCGATGGGGACTTAGACAATGTCGCCCCGCAATGCTACGTCTCCAACTGTTAGAATCTGAACCGGTTTGCTATCACGTCCTTAATTTTTTAAAATGCATTATGAAGCATAGGAAAAATCTGTAAAAATTATGCTGGATCTAGTCCCAGACGACGTAACAAAATAACTTGATTCCTTGTTTTTAACATATTAATCTGTGTCTGTCTGAATTTAATCTTGTAAAATGATCTCTCTTTTAATATGAAATTGTATTATCAAATGTTGCTTTTATGGTTTTCCAATGTGTAAAGCCGAATAAAGAAATTATATATATAATTAATAATGCATTCACGTTGATCTTGTATGTACCTCTAACTGGAATTATAAACCTCTCTGCAATCTGTGATTCACAAGCCATTGTCAGCATGCATCAGTGGATTAGTCACAGAGTACCCAGTTCTCTAAGCATTTACATCACTGCTAATACTAGAGTTCAGATCACTCACAAAAATCTCAAATAGGAGAAGGGTCATATCTCTGCCCACTTTCTAAGAGTAGCAAAAAGGATTAACTGGTCCTACCCAAGTTGTCCCAAAAGACAGATTTCTGAGTACAGCACCTGGAAAACCATTATACACAAAGGAAACCTCTGAATATATATTTAAAAAACGTAAAAAGTATGTAAGCTACAGCGGATTGATAAATATAAATAAACCATAGGACACATGTCTTAAGAAGTCATACATGCAAATGTATGAGGTGCTATTAAATACATTGCTATAAATATGAATCAATGTCTGCAGAAGGAGCAATTGGTCGCATGCTGACCCTTGCTCTGAATGTGGGGGCAAGCTTACATTCAACCCAAAGGTCTTGGATTTTCTCATTAAAAATAAACAACCCCAAATGGAAGGCTTTGGTTCTAAACCTGCCCAACTGGTTCATCACATACTTCCACACTGCCTCATTAATTATGGCTGCCACAGCTGCACCCTTAGATTTGCATCAGACACACCATGTACTTGCTGACTCACTTTCAATAAAGAAAAGCAATTAAAGATTATGGAATATTACAGTTTTGAATTAACCTATGTACATGGACTTTCTTGGCAAGTAATAGGGCTGAATTGATTTATTTTTTCATACTTCTAGGTCAACCCTTTTGCCTTCACCAGAATCCCCTTTTTCTTTACAAGCATCCTGCTCAGTCATTCCCTTGCACACACACACACATCACATTGGTAAGGCTCAACATGTTTAGCCCTCAATGCTAATATGCATGAACTGCAGGCTTGAAGTGCATACATGAACATGGGTCTTGCTAACCCAAGTGTTCCAGCTTCTGATCTTGCTTAGTACTGGAGAAAAACAAGATGTGAAGGGTGGAATGCATGAATTAATCTCAGCTACTGGTAATTACTCTGGACCGCAGCCCAGTCCATCATTTTTTTGTCCGCCATGCTCCCTCAGATAGGAACCATCCTTATGCAAATTCGTCCTTTGTTCTGCTCTAACAGGGACAGTACACCTTGAACTGCCAGGTAAAGTCGAACCGGTTCTAGGATTGCGTGTATTCCCGTCTGACCTGGCAGTTCGGGTCAACCTGTTCCTACTGCAGGGTGACCATGACTGATTTAAGCATTGCAGGCATGTGGCGGGAGTGGCGTAGAGAGTGAGAAAACAATGGTCTCGATTGCAGCCCTGAATGATCGCCAGATGCTGACATTAATTCAAGCATTCCTTCCATCACCTTGTTATGTGTTCAATACTGGAGGCATTTAACAGTTGTTGTACTGTGCCTACAACTGCCACAAACGACAGGTCAGTCAGAGGCTTAATTTTAATGCCAAATCTCCCCATCACCATTTATGCATCCACCCATTCGTCAACTATTGGTCCGTTCATCCGCTCCACTGTCCACATCTGCCTAGATGTATATTTGTTTGGGTATCCATAATGTATCTTCGGTCGCTGGGTGGGTCTATATCTACATCTATATCTATCTATATATATCTATATATATATATATATATATATATATATATATCTATATATATATATATCTATATATATATAGATATATATATATGTATATATATATATATATACAGATAGACAGATAGACAGACAGACCGATAGATAGATAGATAGATAGATAGATAGATAGATAGATAGATAGATAGATAGATAGATAGATAGATAGATAGATAGATAGATAGATAGATAGATAGATAGATGGATGGATGGATGGATGGATGGATGGATGGATGGATGGATGGATGGATGGATGGATGGATGGATGGATGGATGGATGGATGGATGGATAGATAGATAGATAGATAGATAGATAGATAGATAGATAGATAGATAGATAGATAGATAGATAGATAGATAGATAGATAGATAGATAGATAGATAGATAGATAGATAGATAGATAGATAGATAGATAGATAGATATTACAATGGTAGCACTTGCACCAGTATAGTTATAGTAAGTGAAGAGCTTCTACAGCAAAGGCTTTTTTGTTTTCTCAATACATTTTGTGCCATTCAACAAACTTTCCCCCCAAAAAAGAACATCCACTTTGGAACTTAAATGCCGCATTTCGTGCCGAACAGTCAAAACAGACACCAAGAATACATTGCTCCAAATCTCTCTTCACTTTCCACTACATGACCCCTTTCATTTCTCCATCCACTTCTTCATTCATCTTTGAACATCTTCCCCTGTATCACCTGCCATTGCACTCATGTATCCCGCACCCCCATCATTCACCCTTCCCCCCCCGAGGGGTGGGTGTGCCTGTCAATGACTCCCCCACCCCTCCAAAGTACTGCCCATGAACCTACAACCTGTCCTAAACTGGCATGCTCCAACCAACCCGATACTCCAAACCCCCAATTTGTAGGGTGGGCGGGTGGTCCAATTAAACTTCCCTCCCCTCCCCAAATGGTGCCGGACCTAGGAAGAGGAAGAACCTTCCTCCCCTGCACCCTTATACCCCTCAAACTCCACCCCGTGACCTCCAGCTTTGTCCTTCCAGCGCAAATCCCCCTGAGCGCAAATCCCCCTGGGGAAGACTGGTCTGCATCCCTACTTCCCCCGGGTGCCATCATTGCGCAATAAACCACTCCACGCTGTTGTTGAAGCGTAAAAGGCCATTTATTAGGACATGGCTGTATACCCAATAATTAACCAATAAACATCAATTTAACCATAACAATCCCCAACACCAAACGTTTTATTCCCTCCATCCCTTTCATATTGCTCCAAATCTCTCTTCACCTTCCACTCCATGACCCCTTTCAGTTCTCCATCCGCTTCTTCATTTATCTTGGAACATCTTCCCCTTTATCACCTGCCATCACACTCATGCATCCCGCACCCCCATTTTCACCCTCCCCCACCCAGGGGTGGGTGTCCCCGTCAATGACTCCCCCACCCCTCCAAAGTACTGACAACCAGGGAACCCCCTTTAGGGCGGTTTTCTGCCCTTCTCCCCTTTCAGTCCTGTGCACCTTTCGCACTCACTCCCTGACCTCCCTGCGACACCAGATGGACTCATTCCACAACTTGCTGATCACAACACGCATCTCCATCATATATTATGCGTTTCCCAGTTACGAAAGGTGCACGCCGTCATCCCTGAACAGCAGCGGCTCCTCCAACCGGAGCCTCATATGTGCAATTACTTTGATGTGCTTTGTCGCACAAAAAACCCTCATCGCCCTGTTGAGCTTCCTGCGGGCTTTTTCAATTACTGCATGTTTCACAGCCCCTTTCCAAATTTTCAGTGGCACAAATTCTATCCATACAATGCCTGTCCCCGCCATCCTGTGTTTCATAACTTCCAAGTCTCTCTGCATCTGCTGAAGGATTGCCAGACCTGACAAATGAATCAAGTCATTCTCGCCCAAATGCAGGACCAACATGTCAGGGCAACCTCTTTGTGAAACCAGCTTCGTCAGCCAAGGCAAGAGTGCCCCCAAACGCATCCCTCCTTTTCCCCACCAATGCACCTCATCATGGCTGCTCTTCAGACCCAGGTTACGACCGTATACCTGCCGACCTGCATATCTTGCCGCCCAATGTATGAACGAATGTCCAACGATCTAGGTGACCGTCTTGGTCCCTGGGCCACCCACACAACCTACGACAAGAAAAATATATTAGTGCATCACATAATGCTTCACTAGCCCCCCCTCTCCCCACCAAAATACACCTATTTACGCACGTATCGTTCGCAACACCCGGACCTCAACCCCCCAATTTGTCGGATGCTATCCCACGACCAACCCAGACGCGCTGCAGCCATCAACGCCCCAATGCGTTAAATTTGTGTCCTATAGTGCTATATCCCACTGGGTCCCTACCCAGCTGCCTCAAAGCCATAAGCAAAACTGCCAACAACTGAGAAGCAGTCAACCGATCTCTGGAAGCATGACAAAATATTTCCCCCGACTGCCCGCTTGACCTGTGCAAAAAATATAAATTTCAATACTAGGCTGAATTGTTCCCAAAAACTGTAGTCTACATTTCATTGTCTTGATCATGCGTAGACATCAATCGATCCCCTGTCTACCGCATTCAATATTTACATCATTTATCACCACACCATCGTTAGTGGTTTTAAAATTCTTTATATAACGTAGTGTTTTTAAAAATCATATTTATCATGATTTTTGTAACTAGCAATAATTGTTTAGCAAAATCAACAACTGTATACAATGTCACGTGCCCACTATTAAAATGAAGGAAAAATGCCTTGATCAGGACTATTGTGTTATAATTACTAGTTGTAATCAAATCACAGCAAGGAAAAGCAATACAGAACGTTGGGGCACAAGCATCAACGAAAATACCGATCGCAAAAAGGCAGATTCGCAAAAGCTGCCCCTTTGCGACCGGTATTTATTGCATTTGGGATGCATCAACCCAAATGCAAAATCGCAATTTAAGTATTCGAAAAATTTGCGATTACTTAAATTGTGAATGCATTTAGGGAATCGCAAATTGCGATTCCCTAAATGCAATGAATGATGCAATTTCAAATTGCGAATTCGCAATTAGAGAACTCAAATTACCATCAATTTGAACTTGATGTTAATTTGCAAAGACTTAGAAAAATGTACTAAAGTGCATTTTTCAAAGTTTCATGTTACACACACACATGCCCTTGGGGCATGTATGTGCGCATCATGTGGTAACTCCTTCACTGGGCACACCCCCACACATCCACTCTCATTTGGTGAGTGGCAAAGTCGTAAAAACCACTTTTGTGCCAATGCAATTATAAAATTTTAAATCATTCTTCAAGATGACCACCATTTTTCGAATGCAGAACATATTGATGCCCATCAGTTCTCTGACATCCTTGAGTGCTCCCTGAAACTAACGTTATCGTTCTGGACCAGACAACAGCCTCTTTAATTATCACACCCTTTTTGGTTTTCCTTGAAGGCCACAGTTACACTGACCACATAGATGACATAAGCATAGCAGGTGATGTGAATTTTGCGAATAAAGGCTCAAGATGAGAAAATAATTTTTTAGACTAATATCCCAGGTACTAGGTTTAAATTGCACAGAATTTCCTGGAACAACTGAATAACTGATTAAATAACTACCCTGGTTATTGTTGACTGTTTTACACTGGCTGGATTAACAGATTATAAAAAGAGGGAATTTCCACTTTAATAGAGAACGGGGTCATTTAAGAGGGGGACTATTGAGGAAAGGACAAGGGCTCCATAGCCTATTAAGAAAGATACTAATACTGTGCGATATTTCCACAAAAAGTATACTAAGGTGGGGATTATGAAAAAAAACAATACCACAGAAAAAAATACTACGCTTGGTTCTGTCGCCACTTATTTAAACTTTTGTTGACTACATTTATAGGTGAAGAAACAAAAAACAATGGGCCACATGCATCAAAGTCAGGATTTGCGAATCCTAAATAGCGAATTCTAAGAAATCACTATTTAGGACTCGAAAATCCCTATGCATGTAGGAATTGCAAAACAAAATTGTGATTCCTACATATTCCTTAATTGCAACTCGCAAATTGCGAATTACAATTAAGGAATAGCTACCCATTCATTCCTATGGGCCTAGAGGCCCATAGGAATGAATGGGAATTGCATGCATAATTTGCGAGTACCAAATTGGTACTCGCAAATTGCGCATGCAATTTCAAGGGTGCAAGGGTGCCAAAAGGACATCCAGTTGCACCCTTGAAATTGCCATGTTACCACATGATGCGCACATACATGCCCCAAGGGCATGTGTGTGTGTAACATGAAACTTTGAAAAATGCACTTTAGTGCATTTTTCTAAGTCTTTGCAAATTAACATCAAGTTCAAATTGATGGTAATTTGGGTTCTCTAATTGCGAATTCGCAATTTGAAATTGCATCATTCATTGCATTTAGGGAATCGCAATTTGCGATTCCCTAAATGCATTCACAATTTAAGTAATCGCAAATTTTGCGAATACTTAAATTGCGATTTTGCATTTGGGTTGATGCATCCCAAATGCAATAAATACCGGTCGCAAAGGGGCAGCTTTTGCGAATCTGCCTTTTTGCGATCGGTATTTTCGTTGATGCTTGTGCCCCAACGTTCTGTATTGCTTTTCCTTGCTGTGATTTGATGACAACTAGTAATTATAACACAATAGTCCTGATCAAGGCATTTTTCCTTCATTTTAATAGTGGGCACGTGACATTGTATACAGTTGTTGATTTTGCTAAACAATTATTGCTAGTTACAAAAATCATGATAAATATGATTTTTAAAAACACTACGTTATATAAAGAATTTTAAAACCACTAACGATGGTGTGGTGATAAATGATGTAAATATTGAATGCGGTAGACAGGGGATCGATTGATGTCTACGCATGATCAAGACAATGAAATGTAGACTACAGTTTTTGGGAACAATTCAGCCTAGTATTGAAATTTATATTTTCTTCATTTTTGCAGTTTGGGGATTGTTCTGCATCAACACAGGATCTCCAGAGTTAGCTTATAATGCCATGCCTCAATCAAATTAAAATACATGCACTGAACCTGACTAAATGTGTGTCCTTGCAAGCGTACACTGTCATGAACAATATATGTCACTGTGTAGATTGGCCTGTCGTTTCAGGAGTAGCGCAAGAGTACTCGGTATCGCAGGGAGAATTAAATCCACATCATTTCCTTATGCACCGAGTCACCCATAACACCAACAGTATCTGTATGGTTCACCAAGACTGCTGGTGAGAACAATTAATACACTAAAGCCTCTGTTCTTTATGATATTAAATAAATCTGTGTGCAAAAGGCATTTCCCTACCGCAAAGCAGAACTGTTACCCAAACAGGTTACTGCCAAGAGCTTCAGAAATAGCCACGTTAAAAAGCATAGGTTGCTGTATTTGGGTTTATGTCTTACTTGTGCCAAGGTGTTTGCTTGGAGGTGGCGAATTAAAGGATTTATGCATAATGCTAGCCTCCTGTCTTGCCATAAAATGTAGACTTCAATGAGTCTGCCAGAAAGGAAACAACACTGGAACGGATCTGGGGGGTCCTCTTGTGACATCATCAGACTATTCACTCTAAGCCTATTGCATCAGCTTTTCCATCATCAAGATATAAGAGGACAGTTAGATGTAGTTGAATGATGCATTTTAAGTAGAGGGCATGACTTCGGATGAGGTGTTCATGTAATAGACTCTTGAACAATGTCACCTAGGATTTTTCTTACCTCAGTGGTTTGTTGGCAGAATTGTCCTTCACTGGCTATAAACTCATTGGAGCCTGGTTTTGATGACCTGAGGCTGGTGTGGACCGGGAAGCAACCTTTACAACGCAGTCATTACATCGCACTACCTTTACAACGCAGTCATTACAACGCAACATCCTTTACACCACATGCCATTACAACGCAGCCATTACATCGCATGTCACTACAACGCATGTCATTACAACGCATGTCACTATAACGCATGTCATTACAACGCAATTTAAGGTAAGTAATTGAGAACAGTAATTTTTACCCCTCCCCTATCCAATACGTACCCTACTGTTGCACTCACTGGAGTGGGAATAGTAATTTTTATCCCTACATTATCCAACACTTACCCTACTGTTGCACTCAGTAGAGTGGGAATAGTAATTTTTACCCCAACACTATCCAACACTTACACCACTGTTGCCCTAAAAGTAATATGCGTTGTAATGGTATGTGTTGTAATGGTATGCATTGTAATGGAATGTGTTGTAAATGTAGTTTCTAAAAATGCGTTGTGATGGCATGCGATGTAAAAACATGCGATTGTAAAGGCATGCGTTGTAAATGATTGCGTTGTATCGTTATACATTTGTGTGGACCTCAACGTTCTAACATGATCTGCATTTCTTCATTAAACGCATTATAAACCTGATAATGGACCTATTCTAATGGAGAAATTGTGTGACCCACTCTGGTACAGGCCTTCCAATACTATGAATCATAAAGAGTATTTTAGCATGGTTAATATGTGTAGGCTTTACGCAAAGGTGCAACGAGCGCCGGGTCTGAAATGCAGTGTATATATAAGCATTACCTGAAAAACATTCGATGTACGCCCAATAGTCCATCTACCCAATTGAGCCGAGGCTAAGAAATTGCATCCTGCCATAACTACAGATGAATTAGCTTGCTCTAAATGGTTTGTATTACAATTACTCAATTTAGTAGCATCTATTTTTTCAATATATTGCAGTTCACCCTTGCCTTGGACAGTGAGATGGCAAGTTTGCAGGACCTTGCAAAATATTCTGCTGCATGGTTTGACACAGGGAGACTGTTGAAGATTAGAGGTTAAGCCCTCCTCTACCCCAAGATAGCAAGGCTTAAGGAAGAGGAATGGGGCCAATTCAAGCTACTATGGCAAGTGAGGATCATTGGGTCTCAAGAGCTGCTCAAGAGTGGTAGAGTACACAGGATCTCAGATTAGCAGGGGTTGTATTACGGTGAGGGCTTCGATTGATGCAATAGGCATGTGTGCCTGCTTTACGCATACCTCGGGCAGGGGTTGTATTACGGTGAGGGCTACGATTGATGCAATAGGCATGTGTGCCTGCTTTACGCATACCTCGGGCACAATAGCGTTACAGAAGGGGCTGAGACCCCTTCGGTAATACAGACTGCATCTGCACTAAATGTGTACCGATGTGATTTCAAGGGGGCATTCTTTATTTGTATTGGGGTGTGGCTGCATGCAAATGAGGGAACACTTGCATCAGCGCTATAGTATAGATGCGGAAGGCAAAGGAAATGGAATTGTCAGGAGGCGCACTCATTGTGTGCACCCTTTTTGTGGCGCACAGTCAGTGTGTTCCGAGGACGCCCCTCCAAAACATGGAAAGGATTTCCCATGGACAATCTAGAGATCCTGTTGCAGGTGCAGTTGCTCAAAGCCCTCACCTGAAGGAGGAGCCCTGTCTCCCTTTCAAAGGCAGACCGTGCTGCCCCCTGCAATGTGAAAGGCGGGCCAGGTGCTTCAAACAGCCGGGTCACCTTTCGGAAAAGCACTACCCCTAGGAGAGGCACAAGATCACGGCTGCACCAAGGGAAGCACATTGAGTGAAACAGAGCGCACTGACCAGGTATGCATCCAATGCTCCGAGTTGAAGTGCAGTGCAGTCTACTATACATAATACAGCACCAGGACCTGTTAACGGGTAGAATGCAAATCAATTTAGAGACTAATTATGGTGTAAGGAGTTGCCTATTTCCAAACATAGGGTTGTGGGTGTTGCAGGGTAAGCGTGATCAACTTTTTATTGTAAGCCTACGCTCCTTACTACTCTAACCATACTGGGCCCTTTAGGATTAGACAATCTGCAACATTTCCATTTACCACAGAGGCAATGATCCTCTGACAAATTTGTCTCCACCGATACGAGGGGTGGAAACTAGGGTGATCAAACACCATGTTAGCTATCCAGTGAAGATCATTCATTGACAGCCAACTCACAAATCTGAGATCAGATTTAGGTACACCACTCTTAACCCCTTCAATGCGCATGACGGAGCGGTTCCGTCATGCGCGTCGGTTGCGCTGTGCGCATGACGGAACCACTCCGTCACGGCCCCGCCCGCTCAATAGAACCTTCAGCACGGCGCGGTAATCCGCGCCGTGCTGAAGTGGTTAAAACCATATCGTAGAAATAAAGAATAGCAACAGGAAACCCCAACCTCCTGAAGTTAAGTTAAGTTAAATTAAGTCGAGTTAGGATTATGCAGACCAAAAGCCCTTCAACAGCAATGCAAAACAAAAAATGTAACACAATGTTCTATCAGAGCTCGCTATTTCTCACTACAACACAAGTAATTAGTAAACAGCACCGTTTGAATGGAAAAACCAACCAGACTCAATAATAGAATGGGACGGAAATAAGATTAATTTAGTTAGTGTATTAAAGATTCAAGGTTCATTTCCACGAGCAATTTCTTGAGAATTTCAGTTCAGAATATCACACTTTGTGTAAAAGAGCCAAACATTTAAGGCTTTATTAGATGGTTATCATCAGAATCCGTTTACAGAGTTACAGAGTCCCATCACCATTAAGGCAGAAGGTTAGTTTTTTGTCTAACAGCTCAAATTCTATGAAGAAGAGGGAAAGGGTTACATTTAGAGTCAATTTAAGTACGAGTCCATTAGCATAGAACTACAGAATGAAGGAAATGAAAAAATGAAAACGGTTCTGCAAAGAAGGTTTCAGTCCATCAGCTACCTACTGTAGCATCAGCAAGACAGTCCAAAGTAGGAAATAGTTCTCAAAAATCGATCAGCGCAGCATCTTCTACCAGAAGGAAAAGCAAAAGTATGGCGATGCTTCTCCTAAGGGGTTTCTTCCTTATTAAAGTCTCTAACAGTGTCCCAGTGATGTAGTATCACACCACCATCACAAGACTATCATATGTCCAGATTGACATAACGTCACCTAGGACACTTGCAACAGTGAGATGCTTTCCTATGCTGGTCATGAGAAATGAAAAATTTGAGAGTCCACATAGGCCTATATAAAAAGAGATGCAAAGTAACTATCGATAGCAATTTTTTGGTAAAATATTTTATTGAGGTTTTCCAACCGTCGAACCAATAAACCAATGTTGAATACAATAGCATCCGATATAAGACCCAGTCATCAATGCACATATCAGGAGGAATCAGATCGTCAATATTTGCTACCCTAACTCCCCCCTACCACCCTCTCTACCCCCTCCCCCCTCTGTCAGTGTGCCCGCCTCCAACCCCTGTAAATTGAGACATCAAGCACCCCGAGGTCCGACACAGCCTAGCTCTAAGCAATGGAAAAGACATCAGGAATGATCTCAAAGGACCTGAGGCTCCATGTGCCCCGCCATATACACTTCATGCTCTCGCCCTGACCACCCACGCGCACCTCAATACTTTGTGCATACACAGACCCCTCCCAAATACGCTTAAGTGGCCTCATCCGATGCAATCTCCCCTGCAGTCCCAGAGGGCCCCGCCCCGGGTCCCATACCCCGGTCAACGTCCACAGGATCCCCGTCCTCCTCATCCAACTCCTCCAAAGCGCGGAGCCCCTCCACTAGCGCTCCCCATGCCCTAGCCGCATCCAGCGCCTTATCATTAGCCGCCCGCCGGGCCAGCTGCAGCCGAAGCGTCCCTTCGCTCCCCGCCCAAGACAAGAAACTCGCCTTCCACCTCCGAAAGCTCGGCCCGGCCTCAGCCTTCCAGTGCATGGTGAGCTCCCTCTTCGCCATTATCAACCCCAGATCATAGAATTTACTTGTGATTTTAGTACGAGGAGTGTGCGGAAACCAAAGCAGGAGGCAAGTCCCCATCTCCACATCCAGCTCGCGCTCAGTCACTCGATTCAGACACTCCACCACATCCGTCCAGTAAGAGCCCAATCCCCGACAGGACCAAAACATATGGCCGAAATCAGCCCCGTCCGCCCTGCACCGGGGGCATGAGGAGTGGGAGCCTCCAAAGTACCGCAACATTTTTACCGGAGTTAAGTAAGCACTGTGGAGAGTGAAGAATTGAACCAATTGAAATCTAGCGTTGCGTGTGCCCGTCCAGGCCCATCGCAGCAGCTGGGGCCAAGTTGTCTCAGGGATGGGCCTACCAAGATCTCCCTCCCATTTAACCCGCAAGGCATCCAAGGGCGTAAGCTTCTCCGTAGATAAATGCCTATAGAGACAAGTAATGGCCCTGAACGTACCCGCCGCCATAGTGACATATTGGCACCCCAAAGAGGTCATGGGCTCCGACAGGCCCATCTCCAGTGCTTCTGAATCCCCGACACCAGGGCGGCGTGTAAAAGATAATCCCCCCTCGGTAAATCATAAGCCTCCTGTAAATTCTGGAAAGGCAGCAAGACACCCTCCCTGTATAAATCCCCGATCATATGAACCCCACATTCTTCCCAACCAGCCAACGCTGACCAATCCCCACCATGCGGGAGGGCCGTGCACATGCCCAGAGGAATTTCCGGGGCATATGGAACCACGAATCCTGCCCGTCTCTGACTGCGAATCCAGCACAGTCGGAGGGTGCGCTCCTCGAGGGTAAGCTGGTCCAACCTGAGCCGCTGCTGGAGCACAATAAAGGACAACACGTGACGAGGGATGACCCTACCCTGGGGGCCATCAGGACACTAAACTCACGCGCCACGGCCTGTGTAAGCGATTGCAGCTGTGCCGCCAAATAGTACCATTCAAAATCTGGGGCTGCCAACCCCCCCTCCCCTCGTGGTCTCGTCAGAGTGGCCAGAGCCCCCGCCATCTGCCAGTTCCCCAAATAAACCCTGTCATCAAAGTCCGCAGCATCTTAAACAAGCATTTGCAATGCAATAGGTCTCGCATTTATGAGAGTTTGAGCTATTGGCATTGTAAATTACAATGCCTTTTATTTTTGTTTTCGTTATTAAAACAAATAAAAGCCATTGTCATTTACAATGCCAATAGCTTAAACTCGCATAAATGTTTGGTAAAGGACAGGACTGGAAATCACAGAAGTATCAAAATTGTTCGATATTGCACTCTTGGATCACCCAGAGGATGAAACTAAACACTAACTCAGGACAACAGGCATGGTCCAAATAACAAATAAATGCATGGAACTACGCCTGGAGAATTTCACTTCCAGGTAAAATGTTATGAATTTCTGACACTGACAAAACTGTACCTATTATGCCTGGAAGCCAACCACAGTTATAACTTTCCATGTCTTCTCCAAGAAAAGTTTTTGGATTTTGTTTTCTGCGTTGTCATTGCTTTTTCGACAGTGCACAGCTGTAAGAAGGGCACAGTTGCACATTCTAAAATGCAAGAACCTTCATGAAAAGGCACCACTTTTTAAAATGTTTTTTTCTACATGAAGAAAATATTTTTCAACATGGAGAACATTTGCACCCATATAACGCTTGAGTGGGTTGTTACCCTTACCACCCGGAAAAAAGGATTTACTCCATCCTTTGCTGGGAGTAAAATGTGACCATTTCCAGCATTAAAAAGAGTGAAAAAGGAAGGCAACAATCTATTGTGACTGAGTGTTCACAAACTTTCAAGGCTAACCATACTTTGAAAGGGCTATTCCCGACCCCTTGCATGGGGCTTTACAGGATGGATGGCTCATGAGAAGGATTTACGACTACAAGGTTAGTTGCTGTCGTTGTAAATGCTTTGCTGTCATACATCTTGTAATTTAGCTCAAATCTGATTTACTGGGGGCAAAGAGCTCTGTGAATCGGGTCGACTTACATTTCTTTTTAAAGTGCCAACTCTCACCTACTCAAGTGGGCAATATAGTACTTGCTTTTTTGCTGAAATAATAACTAGACACCAAAAAGCAAGGAAAACAGAGAAAGGGGGGCATGATAGGACAAGTTTGTGGAGTGCTTTACTGCAAAACCTTAAGTTTAGCAATGTCTCTCTTTAAATAGACACATCAATAACACCAATGCTAATCAAAATTCAGATGTATGGCAAGAAAAAATATAATGTAATCCGTGTAAAAAAAAACAAGTGAGACGAGGGTAAAGAGAATGTCTCCATGAGCCTTGTGCTCGGCTGGCGCCTCGGGCATGTTTACTACGGGAACACATGGGAATGCAAAGCCATTAATCAAGCAGGATGGCTCTGTCTCCCTTCACGCCCAGGGAGGAGGGAGATGCGAGCAGAGCATCAAAGGGCTGGGTGAGAAGGGAGGGGGGGGAATGCAAGGGTCAAAGCGGCAAAAGTGAAAGTAATCGAGCAGAGCATCAAAGGGCTGGGTGAGAAGGGAGGTGGGAATGCAATGAGCAGAGGAGCAGCTGTGCACGTGCATGTGATCGTGCACTCAAGGTTTAGGCCAGCCAAAAGACTGTGGGTAGCACTTTGAAAATCCCACATATAAAATGTCTCTTCGAGCCTTTGGCTCGCGAGACCTAAAAACTATCAATAGCAAAGGCTGAAATCTTGTTCCCACAGGAATATTCACTGTGAACTTTGAAGAAACATTCAGGAATGTTGGGGTTTATACATGTACGGAACAAATAAAGCAACATTTCGCTAGTGGTAAATGGTCCATTGTATTAAGTTGGGGAAAGGTCAGCATTAGAGAAAAGCATTTTCGAAGAAGCCTTTAACTTAGCATCAGGTGTTTTAAATTAAATAAACTTTAAACCAATATCAAATATAATGTCATTAAATCAATCCAAATAGAGAATATGTAAAACTTTCATCAAAGATTATTACATGAAGATAGCTAATGAGAGAAATACCCTACCACATTTTTCTCAACATTCATATAAGTGTACATACTACAAAATTAATTTTTCATAAACTATAGAATCTCTAGTATTACTATGTGAAATTTCAAGCTTCTATACGTTTTTGCACCAATTTTCCTAAATGGTGCGTTCAAACAGAAAGCATTAGAAACACGAGGCCGCTTTAGTAATAGCATAATGCCATCGATAAATGATAATAAACAACATTTCCATAAGAAAATCTTATTGGTATAATTTGTGTATATGTATTAGTATCGCCTTGTAAGTATGTTTTCTTCATCTTTCATTTAAAAGCACACTTTTACAGTGCCTTTACTACACTTGTCCCATCTTCATGTGTCACTGTGTCTAACGTGTGCAAAGTGTATTTCAACTTTTTCTATTTTATTGTGATTTTTAAAATCGTGCTAAATCATGGGTGCAGGTTATAACTTCCCTCCCTGCCTTGTAAGTCAGTTCAAAAGGTACCAGTTTGTCGTGGGCTCAGGTAAAGTTTTTATTAACCTTCCTTAACAACAAGCATTTACAATGCAATGGTCTCGGCATTGTAAAAGTTAGATCTATTGGCATTGCTCATGACATTATTTTTGTTTATGTTTTTGTCTTTAAAACATTTAAAGAAACGGCATTGTTATTTACAATGTCAATAGCTTAAGAAAACTAGGTGAACGGAAACGAAGGAATTTGTCCAGGAGCACACGGTGCACTACAATTCCCACGGCGCACTGGAGAGCCAGGAAGCTGACGTATGTCGACCCCGGAAAGCAGGTCCACCCATGCCACTGAAGGTTACGTTAAGTAGCGGGCCTCAGACGTGCACACCCATTTGTTGGCTGTCTCAGAATTCAGCTGGTGCAGTTAGGAACATGCAAGACACGGGCTGAGGGTGGAGACAGCTGCCACCTTCCCCACTCCCGCGTGATCGCCCTATGACCCGTCAGGCCAATTAGTGCCAATCATGCGCGAAAGCAGTTTATTAACATGGACGCATGAACAGAGCACTTTGACTAATCTACCTGTGCCTGCGATTGTAAATGTGTAGCCTGTGATGCACCTGTATAATTCAAAAGAAGTAAATCTCCACTTAATGTATTTGATTTTGCATCATCTGACAACATTCACTACAGTGCAGAGCTTGGCTCCGCTCAGGTAGGTTTGTGTTAAGTGACCATGAATCCATTCAATAAGCATTCATTAACACCTGGGGATGACAGGGTGAGACCAGCAGGACTGAGGAAAGATGAGAGAAGTAGAAGAACCGAAGAAAGGCGAGACAAGCGGGAGCACTGAGGCAAGTTGAGAGAAGTCAAAATAGAAGAAAGCTGAGATAAACAGGAGGACTAAGGAAAGGTGAGACAATACAGGAGGACTGAGGAAAGGCGAGAGAAGTACAAGAATAGAAGAAAGGTGAGGCAAGTGGGATTGAGAAAAGGTGTAACGAAGAGTGAAGAGGACAGTGTGGTGAGCGATGGTGGTGGAGTGTGTGGTACGGCATAAAAGAGGCAGGGGACAATATGTTGGTGCATGAAGGAGAGGTGTGGTGAGGCTCAGTGAGGTGTGGGGAAGACGTGGTGAAGCATGGAGGAGAACTGTGGGCAACCAACCTAGATTGGTGAAATAATGTGTTGTGGGTAGGTTGGTGTGAAGAGGGAAGAAAGAGAAGGTGGTGAGGTTTGGAGGAGAGTTGTAGGAGGAAGGCAGTGCACTGGGATTTGGGGAACAAGGTGGGTTGAAAGGTGTGGAAGGACATTTAAAGACGGAATGGGATCAAGTCCTACCACATGCACATCCACAATGAAATGACCTTTAAGCGAGTTCCAGGCAAACACCGAAAACAAACATCCCTCTTATGGTCCCTGATCTGATTCGCATTTCCACTGATTGTGAGAACCCGTAGACTGTTTTCGAACAGCTTAGCGTACTGAAACTAGCAGGCACACAGGGCTGTGTTTCCCCTCAAAGCTATTCCGGGGGTGGGGGCTATGTCTCCGTCACTGCTCTCCTCGTAGGTTCGTCTTGGTGGTGAAGTGAGGGCAGCATTCAGAAGAGAACCTCATGCAAAGCAGCGGCGTGCTGCAGTTTGAGGCTTACTTTTTGTTTTTTAAACTAAGTTGCCCTTGCCGTAGGAGGACGTCCCAGTCCCGCATGTTGTGCCAAGCGCTGTTCAAGGGCTGGTCATGCCACGGCGCCCCCACTAACCGTTCGAGACAGCCGAATTATGCCGCAATCTCATGCCATCCCCGGGGAAGGCAGCCGTGGGGGAAGGAACCGACTCGTAGAGGTCGCGCGAGAAATGCATTCCAAAGCCGCCTCTTCATATCTCGCCGCCCCCTGATCTCTTCTCTGACCAACATTATTTGTTTATGGTATTTCTCCATATTTTACGTTTTATAATGTGTAGCTTTCATGTGTCCTAATGGATAGAGTGGTCGACGTAGGAGCTGGGGAACTGGGTCTCAAGTCTCCTGTGATTCTGGGCAAATCACTTAATACCTAGGGTGACCAGATTCTCAAAACAAAAAATGGGGACAGGTCATGGACATAGAAGTAGGACTACGGTTTGCAGTAACCATCGACATAAAAGTAGGACTATTTGACAGCTGTCATAGACATAGAAAAAGGACTATAATGACAGCTCCCTCCACAGACCAAGATGAAGCATTACAGATGACAAATCAGAGGTCTTTTATTGGCAGTAACCATTAATTCCATTTAAACAGACTTTGCTCAACATTTGCTATAGTTGGTGACCACCCTTGCCTTGAAATTCTAAGTATGTTTTCTTATCAAATAAGTATATTGTCAGCGAGTCTCGGAACCCGAGACTTCCTCCATTCAATCCCTCGCTGACGGCTCCTTTAAACCTTCCATGCAGGATGCTGGCGGTCCCTTTAACGTGGACTGGCTGGGAGTAACCACAGAACCGCCCCCGACGACGTCACGGATATCCTACCAATCAGAGACTAGCGACGACGCTAAGACGGAAGCCGGACAGGACACCAGCGCGAAAGCCCGAGGAGGAGCCGAGGAGAGAGAAACGAGTAAGACGGAGAAGAGAGGAGCACGAGAGGCGACGGAGAAGAGAGGAGCACGAGAGTCGGAGGACGGGAGAGGAGCGGAGGGAGTTGCTGAGCCAGGAGGCCAACTACACCACGTCTCGCCCCGCCACGCGCCTGGAGGAGCGTGGCTGGGAAAGGTACGGGGTCGTATCCTGGGCTTCTTAAACACACGGGGAGGGCGTTAGGGGAGGTTGTTCACTGTTGGGAGGGCACCTGGGCTGTGACCGTTTCTTTCCATAGAGCCCTCACTCACCTACTGACTTCTAATCACACGAGTGTTATTTTGGTGCTGGAACCCCGGTGACTCCTCACTCCCCTTTCCCCATTAGAGTCCGAGAGGACGAGAAAGGTCCCCTAACGTTGGTATTGTTTTCCCTTCTTTACATATTCCACGGAGACTTCGGGCAGACACCGCCTTCCGCGGACCAAGAAGAAGAGGGGTACCAAAACAACCAGAGGATAAAGAAGAAGTGTCAAAGAAAACTGTTACAACCAAATGAAATAAAACCCTTACTACTCCTACGTCGTCTTTGGGGTCCTTCCTATAGATAGGGGAGCATAGCGCCCAGGCGACATATATATATATATATATATATATATATATATATATATATATATATATATATATATATATATATATATATATATATTCTGACTGTTAACTGTGAACAATAAAGAAAATCGCTCAATTGAAGAGGAGTTTGTGCTCTTTTGTTTTCTCCGCGAGGAAGTGAACGAGTGCACTGATATATATATATTCCCAAAGCAAAGTGGTCATAGGGGCGCGCACTATCTGCTGGTGCACGCGTTGAGATATGACCAGTATCCCAGAGTATTTACAAACAAAAAGAAGGACGCTGTACAAATGCCACCAACGCATTTCAGCCATTGCGGCCTTGTTCACGGTAGTCTGTTTTCAATTGCAAGTGCGTGCTGTTGTATTTTATACCCTCAGGGGCATTCTGGGACTCGTGGTTTTTATATTATATTGTTATTTCACCTTGTTGCAATTACTAATGTGAAAACCAGTATTTCACTTTACTTCCTTTTCTTTTTCCTTTCTTGAGGCAACAGAACTGTTGCATTTATAATTCTTACATAAAGAGAGTGCACACATAAATCCAACTCGCCAACTGCTAACATTTTGAATAGTTCAATGTGTATGCACCTCTTTCACATTTAGTTATTTCTGCATCCATCATTCCGTTTGTTGTGTCCTTGATTTGAAAATTAGTAATTGCATGTGCTTTCAAAATGATGGCGTTTCAAAACAATCCCAGTCACTTACTTTTAGCACTTCGCAATGCACTTTCATTGAAGTCCCACAAAGAGTTTCCAGACCGTGCTCACTGATTTTTCATTCAGTTTCAGGGTCGCATCGGTATGAGAGGCATATTTTTTTTCAAATGGACACGCACTCAAATCTCCAAGAGACTGTCCATGTTTAGCAGTTTCACAAGGCACCATAGAAGTCCAAGGCCAATCAGAACACCAGGGCCGATGGCTGGCACGATGACGTAGGTGGCGCTGCGTTGTACAAAGGGAAGGGAAATCCCGAGAGAAAGTGTCTCTCTTCAAAGGATTTCCCTTCCTGCTACAACGCTCACCTAACGTCACGCCTTAATCAGTGCAAAGAGAGCATGCGCGCGCATGCTCAACTGAAACACCAATGAAAAACCGGGACATTTCTATGTGTAACCCGGACACTGTTTAACAAGCATTTACAATGCAATGGTCTCGGCATTGTTAAAGTTAGAGCTATTGGCATTGCTCATGACATTATTTTTGTTTATGTTTTTGTTTTTAAAAAATTTAAAGAAACGGCATTGTTATTTACAATGTCAATAGCTTAATCACTCTCAAATGCGAGACCTATTGCATTTGCACCCACACACAAAGCCACCCACACACAGAGGCACCCACACACAGAGCCACCCACACAGAGCTATTCACATAGAGCAACCTACACACAAATAGAGCCACCCACACAGAGCCACCTACACACACAGTTACCCACACACAGACAGAGCCACCCACGCACAGAGCCACCTACAAAAAAATCCACCCACACAGAGGCACACACACACACACACATAGAGCCACCCACAGTTACACAGAGCCACACACAGACATGCTGCTGACTTTAAACATTGCATTCTATTTATGTTCTTACTGTGTCTTCTGTAATTCTCTGCTGAGGAGCACTGGCATTCTGTGTACTCAGGTGAGGTAAAATTGTAGTCCATCTGCTATTTTATAAAATGAAAAGTGCTTGCAGGTTCCTGAGGTGGGGGGGGGGGGACGAAAAGATGCACTATGTAGAGCGATTAAATAAAACATGTTTGGATGTGAGGGCGATCTGGCTGGGGTTGATTGGGAGGGGGTATGGCATTAAGAAGGTGCTACTATTGGCAAAAAAAGGAAATGTTAACATATTATGGCATTTCTCTTTCATTTTGTGAAATGTGTTAACCTGCTTTGTTTATATAAACACATTTATCATGTGTTTTGGTGTGTGCTGCAACTAATATAGAAGTCGTTAAGTATCATCATGTCTTGCCCCTGGCCCCGCCCCCTCACTACACTCTTACTCATTTTAATGAGTATCTGAACTTGATGGCAAACCTAAGTTGAAGTCCTCGAATATTCAGCCTCAACTAAGATGGTCGCAAGTAGAGCGTTTGTTTATGCTTTCCCTACGTCTATGCCGTTTACTACAGTTGGAATTTGTGAATCTGGCCGCCATGTTGGCCAGATATCCGTTGCCAGTCAGCTCCCGAAAGGCCGAGTTATTTACTTGACAACAAAGCCTCCAAATGCAACTCGCACCCTGAGCCAACAACACACAACCTCACATTAGTAGAAGGGGCTCAATGGCACGCCATTGTGTGACGAATTCAGCAGACGAAAAAGATCACGAGAAGTCCTGACGCAGCAGGTCATGTGGCACGTGACGTGTCGTCAGCTGATGTACAGAAGAGCAACGGAGGCCTGGTTCTGCGGCCGGTGTAAGGGAGTCTTCTTGTTGTAAATAACCGCCGCTATGTCGTCTTTTTCCGAGCTCTATTTCAACGTGGATAGCGGGTATCTCGAGGGTCTAGTTCGTGACTCCCGCGCCTGCATGTACTGTCAGACCTGTTCATTCATTCTTAGTGATTGTTTTTGGCTATCCAACATTGCTCAAGCATAATAATTATGCCCATTATACAGGAGGTATTTACAGCGTAGTTGTTTAAAAACAGAAGTGCACGGAATTCTATACGGTAAAAAAATGGTGCAGACATTGGGAAAGTGAACCTGGCTGGAAGCATTTTACATGACATTTCTTGCAGAGTCGAGGGGGCGATAATCATAAATTGAGTGGACCATTATCACGAGAGGAGAGGGTGGCCACACCGCCGCCTTTCTCCGAGGCGAAGCAGAAATGCCTCGGAGAAAGGCAGCGGCGTTTCCGGATTCGGGGGCGTGTTTTGCTTTTCTCTCCTCTTGCCATTGGCTGGAGGAGATAATTAGAAAAGTTGAAAAAAACACACCCCCGAATCCGAAAAGGACGGGGCCTGTTCGGAGTGACGGAGCTCTTCTCCAATGGCTGGCCAGCATTCAAGAGGCCAGCCAATGGAGAAGAGGGGAGAAGAGGGGCGGGTTCAAGCCCCTCTTCTCCAAGTCATTATGTCTCGCAAGCGAGACTGCGCAAGCGCAGCCTTCGCTAGCCGAGACCTAAAAACCCGGACATTTCATTGACTTGGAAAAAAGTGTCGGGACACGGGGACACTTCGTGGAAAACGGGGACCGTCCGGGGAAAACCGGGACGTTGGTCACCCTATTAATACCCCCCACCCCCTCCCGTGCTTAACAAAATGCATGTGCCCCGTCTGTAACGCAACTGCTGCTCATGTAGGCGCTATATGAAACTCAAATAAATAAGAATCAATGTCGAACGCCAGTGGTTTGGGAGATGAGGCTGTTTCTATACCATAAATCATTCTAGTGGCCAAAGTGTGTAGACAAATTAGCCAAACAACTTTGTGACAACAGTACAGCCCAGTGCATGATGTTTCAGTCACGTCAAAACAAACGTCATTGGTTAGCGCTGCCTGTAGCCTTCACACAAATCATATCACAGTGGGTTAAACTTCCGTGACACATACATATAGACTGCCAACGCCGACTACAGGCATCCTACACACAAACACCCATAATGCATTACACTAAGCAGTAGTTAAAAGTGTTTAATGATTGTAAAGTGTCCACAGCTCATTGCTGGGCGCTATATAAACATGTTAAATATACAAATAGTTGACCGCTGCAAACAGATCACTTTCTTTTTTTTGGGCGGGGGGGTCTCCCAATGTCTGCTCCTGATTTTAGACAAAGGAACGCATTTTCTTGCATTCCCAAGTCTTAAAATTCCAGGCTCCCTGCCTCCATACCCCCTGGGGGCTTGGGCCAGGAATGGTTGGGGGCCTTCCTGAGTCAATTGTGCAGGACACTGGACGATCCCACGCGCAAAACGTGCACGGCAGCACGGGTGTGAGAAAGGGCAGTGTGTTCCTGCTCTTTACACCTGGGTTATCACTGCAAAAGACAAGCCTTTGTTTCATAAGTACAGGCAGGAGACCTGACATGCAGGCGCGGGGTGGATGTGTAGCAGCTCGCAAGGAATTCTGGAAAACCAAACACCAGAAGCCCAGGGCTGATAATCACAATGTGAACTAAACACACATTAACACACTGAAGGTGACTCCTAGATTGTACTGCGTGAAGCAGGGATCAGCAACAAATGTCTCAGGGGCCGAACACGTAAAAAGAAAGGGCAGCGCCTGAAATGGAGGCTAACTCCCCAACTATGCACTGGCACAGCCCCAATTTTTGAGAGACGAGTGAAGCGAGGGGTTGGCCTGAAATTACACAGTGCATGTCAAACTTAGTTTACACTGATGTTTTATAGGCTGCAGACTCAATCTGAAATTCTAATCCTTCTCATGAGACTACCGAAGCACAAAATGAGCAGATATAAATAATGTAAGATACAATGTGGACTTTTTTGTGTCTCGCCTATCCTCCTTGATTTTACAGAGGTCTACCCATCACCCCCCACATGAGGCACACCAGTACCACTCTCATCACCTTTTAACTGGCAGTGTGGCGCACTGGCCCATTCTCTGAAAACACTGCGTGAACCGGTGGGGGTGCACTGGGAAAGGGTGGAACAGCTTAAAATTGTTTCCAGGGGCTCCCTTTGGAAAACCGCTAGGCCGCCCAGACTACTAAACTTTCCCATCCTGCTGCCAACTCAGCCCGGAGTTGCACCTCAGTTACACGCACCGTAGGGACTTCCAGGCGCCCCTACCTCTCCTGGCATACCCCAGGACAGCAGCACAGAACGTGTCCCGGGGGTTTCGCTGCCCTCCCTGAGGCTCTCTGCCGGCCCTGCTCCCCGGGCAGCGCCATGTTGTGGTCCCCCAGCTCCCCCGGACTCACCTTGGCGATGGCCTTCCTGTAGCGGGTCACCGCCTGCTGGATGAGGCTGGAGACCTGTAGGTTGCCGTCCCCGCAGGGCACCACCACCCGGGTCCTCCTGAAGCACACGGTCACTTTCATGCTGCCGCTGGCCGGCACCGCTCCCCGGAGCAGCGCGGGGCCGGCTCAGCGCCGCCGCCAGCCGCGGCTCAGCAGAGCTCTCACCCCGGGCACCGGCATGCGCGGCCAGCCCGAGCCCCCAGCCGGAGCCAGGGAAGGAAAACAATTGAGATCCGTGAAAAATGTTGCAGCAGCGCGGCCCGATCCCTCCCGCGTGCAGCCGCGACTCCTGCCGGCCTCCGGAGGCTACAACTCCGGCTCCATGTCCAGGAAAGAGCGGCGGGGCCAGGCCTCCGCCATGCTCCGGCTCCAAAGGTGCTACCGCCCGACGTTCTCCTCCAGCCACCACCTGTTCAGCGTCTGCCGCCCGGGCACACAGGGGAGCACCAGCCGTGGGAGGCAGGCGAGCCAAGGAAGATAAATATATAACTCTACACAGGATCCAGCAGCAGCAGCGGCACACAGGGGGAAGCCACCAGACCGGTCTGTCTCCCCTCCATGGACGCTCGGAGCATTGCTGCCGCCGTGTGCATGCCAGAGACACTATCAAGTTACACTCTTTCCCAGGGAGCCTCCTCTCATCACTTTTTTCACCCCAGGGACACGTTTACCCCTAAAAACAAGCACACCACTGCCTTTCTCCGAGGTCAAGCAGAAATGCCTCGGAGAAAGGCAGCGGCGGTTTAGGATTCGGGGGCGTGTTTTTCTTTTCTCTCCTCTTGCCATTGGCTGGAGGAGAGAAAAACACGCCCAGCGAAAAGTAACAAAAAAACACGCCCCCGAATCCGAAAAGGACGGGGCTTGTTTTGCGAGACGAGCCTCTCCTCCAATGACTGGCCAGCATTTAAGAGGCCAGCCAATGGAGAAGAGGAGAGAAGAGGGGCGGGTTCAAGCCCCTCTTCTCCAATTAATTAAATCTCGCGAGCGAGACTGCGCAAGCGCAGCCTTCGCTAGCCGAGACCTAACAATAGGAGTTTCTAATAAAGGATAGACACTTAGTTTAATTTCCCAATGTTTCCTCTTTGTTGTTCCAGGTGTTTGCTCGACCCCAGGTCCTTCTCAACAGAACCTCCTCCTGCACTTCAGCATCCTCTTTCACTTTGCTGGAGTCAAAAATGCAGAGTGACAGTATCTTACATTTCTATCCCCTCTCCCCTGCCTGAGTCTGTCCTTTGTGTTTATTTGCCCTTTCCACTGCCTTCTTTCTGTTTTTAATCCTCCTCTCTTTTGTTGTCCAGGGTCTCGCAGAACCTCAGAGTGTGATGGGAGTTGTGAGAATGTGTTTCTTAAGTTAAATGTCCTTGCTCTGTGTTTCCCCCTTCACCTGGATATTCTGACTTTAAATAAATATTATGGTCCACCCAGTAATGCGACTAATCTTTTGCCAACTCTGACGGCTATTTCATTTTATAACACATTACATGTCTGATGTTTTGAAATGTTATCACATTGTTCATGAGTGAATGAAGGAATGTAGATCCTTATAAGGTTATTTCTACCTAAGACGAGGTCTCTTAGTGCCAGTCATCAGTAAAGGATAAAAACAAGCAAGTTTTTAAGGCTGCCTTAAAGCTGGCAAATGTGGGTGGAGCCCGAGAATGCAGTGGTAGGGAGTAAAACTTGTTCTAGCTAGCACGTCAAGAATTTTCAATTCTATTAAGGCCATGGAGGTGAGGATTATGCTTCTCTTTCTTTACAATTAAGCACACAGCAGCCAATTAATAAATGTCAAGCTTTAAACAACATATCCCATGAGTCCATGAACCTGTCAATCAGAGGGCATCACTTGCCCTATATATGCCCTTAAACACATTGTCTGTCCTCTTTCAATGCGAACAGTTGACCAACTCCAACTATGCCTAAATGACCTCTCATCAAAATGGACACAAGGAGGCCACTACAACTTCACACCAACGGCATACTGAAAAATGACACAGCCGATGAGCATATCCAAACATGACCCCTTCAGATGGATCTCCAGCCAGACAGCTGCCAGCCGTGCGTACGTCAGTTTATTATCCACACCTGCCAATAAGAAAAAGAATCATACCATCCAGCCTCTCCAGTGAGGTAGCTGTAACCAAAGGGTGGGTTAGACAACATAATATCCAAGAAACAACCACTACAATATCAATATCAGAAATATGTCATATAATACATAACATCAAACATAACATAGGGTGGGATAATCCTCACCTCCCTGTCCTTAATAGAGTTGAAAATTCTTGATGCTGTAGGGAGAATTTGTTTTATTCTATGTCAGGACCTGAGGCTTCTGATTATGCTAATTTAAAGCTGTGCCACCACCAATGACGCAACATCTATAATCGGTTTATGATAAGAAATCTTGAAGGTGGAATCAGACGATCAATTAGCTGCTGCCATAATGTCCTCCAACCAAGAATCAGAAGAAAAAGCCGAAGAGGCCATAGGCTCGCTAACCGAGTGAGCCCCAAAGATGGAAAGACATTTATGTTTAGATGTTTCTGGAGTAGTCAAACTACTAGTTTCTCCATGATCTCAGACAAAATGGGTACATTGCTAAATGGTCTGGTAGTAGCGAGATCGCGTTTAAGGTGAGAGTTCAATCACATGATACAGCTTGGTACAATTTAGCACTGATGAAAATGAAGAAAAAAAATAGGATTGAATTTAGATAAAGGAAACACAGGCACAGTCAATACAAAGATCTATATCTATTAATGCTCAAGGAATATAAGAAAGTTATAATTTTTGTTAAAAAAAAACTTGTGAGCTAAGACGATCAACATAACTAAAACTAAGCTAGAGTATTATTTACGTTAATTGCCACCACTACCAAATCATCCAAGTGTTACTACAACACTGATACTACTTTTGTGAAAAAACATATTTTAATTGAAAAAAATTAAAAAATGGCCATGTCTAAGCGTAACTGAGAAGCACTTGTGCACTCACTAGAAGCACCCTTTAAAACATAGCTATCCTCTTAAACAGGTAAGCCTTTTATCTTTCAACTGATTCCCATTCAGACTGTTGAAAATTTACTTTGTCCACTAAAACCACTGATTCAACAGTAAGTAATCTTTATCGTGTCAATTACTGAAAATCGTTACAATGAGCTGAAAGGTAAAAACACAATTACAAACAGGCAGTGCAAGCAATTTTCAAATATCAAAAATAGGAGATTTCTAATCAAATCTTTCTTTAAAATATATACAAGCAACTTGTTCTTACACTGTCTACCAAGTTCTTTATAGCAGTGTGCACAATGATAACAAACTTGCTAAGCTGCGCCAAGCCAGTCGGCCTGTCACTTCTTAGACAGTAGCCCCGGGCTCGTGGCAGGTTAAAATCCTCTGAGTTTAAAACATTGGCTTAAGTAAAATGTGATGTGCTATTAACAATACTGAGCAGCAACATAGGAGGTAAAGCATAGTTTCTTTCTTCTAGTTGCAAAACCTGCAAGACATTGGGCTACATTGAATTGACCAGTGTGATCTATTCTCTAATATTGGCAGAATAATTAGCCTACCACAAAGTATCTACAGTTTCTGCTTAATGCCTGTTTTAAATAGGGCATCAAAAAACAAAGTGATAGATCGAATGCTTGGATTAATCTCAGCCACTGGTGGATCGCTCGGGCTGCATCCCAATCCATAGTTTTTCACCCACCATGCCACCTCAGTTTGGACACAGCCATATGCAAGTTCAGGCTGGACTGCTTCCATAAGGAGCAGGACATAGACCAGTGCTTAATTTGCAAAAAAAATAAAGTGCAAGGGCGCTTCTTGGAAGGTCACTGCAGTATGCACCACCCCATACTCTGCCAGCGCTGCCAATGGCAGTACCAACAAAACACCATCGCACTCCTACAAGTGTGACAATTCAGACTATTTCAGGCCACACACAGCTTTAATAATGGCATGAGAGGCGTAGTATTATTAATTTCCAATGTATTGACTTAATAAACAGAGTTGTTGGACTCATCTCAAAATGTAAAAAAGACAGTGCCAACATGTGGTAGACTGTCACTAGAGCCGGTGCTGACAATTAAGTGTCAGTGCTGAGCCCTGGAAACCACAGGCACAAATTGAGCACTGGCATAGGCTGATTTGCAAATGGCTGGGTCCAAACTAAGGCAGCGATGCCACTGGCTAAGATTAATTCAAGAATTCCATTCATCACCTTGCTGTTGTTGTTTTAAACAGGGTTGCATCTTTGTAGTGTCATAAAAGTGAGTGATTAACTGGCCATTAGACGTGTCATGCATCTTCTCCAGATCAGCATTTCTTGACAGTGACAACACCTGGTTTTCAAGGATCAGTTTGATGGCTTAATATGAAACAGACATTGCAGTTACTGTTTCCAACTTCACATTTAGGTCATTGGCTGTGTTTGCTAAATATGATGCCCATGGGTCGTTTGGTCCCCTAAAAAGCATGAATAGAGCGGTCTTTAAAGTTCTAAGTTTGGCGGCAATAAGTGACTAACAATACTTATTGAATGACGCCTTACACACTAGGTCTTGCCAACACAAGTCCCAATAGTGATTGCCCAGAGTAATTTGGTAGATTGAAATTTCTTCTATAGGCATTGCCCCGAAGATTGCCTAAAATGGTGGAAAAATTCCCAGGATAAGCTTAGTGACCATCGGAGATGGTTGGCAATAACTTGGCAATAACTTTACTCGTACTACTTTTATTATAGCTTCTGCCGTGGGGCTGCTTAGACTGTTATTAAGTTTACATGCGCCAACACAGAATTGGAATGATGAGGAAGGAGAGCTCAGTTGGTGGCTGTGAGCAGAGGGAGCACTGCTCTTCTGGGATGTACTAAATATATTCACCCTTAACCACTGCGAGGGTTGGAGACTTTTTTAACAGAACCATACTCCTAGGTAGTTGTAATTGAGCATATATCCAATTTTTAACTGATGAAGTCTCCAGACCGTTTTGGTGGTAAAGGTGTTGGGCCCTTGCCTGTCGCGGGTACTTGGGCCTCGCACACAAGTGAGGCACCATTTTTATTGGGAGACATGGGGGAACGCTGGGTGGTAGGAAATTTGTGTTAGCCCATGATGCCACAACTTTCCCACACAAAAATGTGTGGAAAAAGTGATGTTTTCAGCTAAATTTGAGGTTTGCAGGGGATTCTGGGTACGAAACCTTTGGGGGATCCACGCAAGCCATACCTCCCTGTAATCTCCTGGGTGTCTCGTTTTCAGGAATGTGTGGGTATGGTAGGTTTCCCTAGCTGGCCGCCGAGCACGGGGCCAAAAACCCAGATGACCCCCTTGCAAAACCAGGTCATTTTGTGATAGGCAATTTTGATGTCACCTCAATACATTTTGGGCCCTTGCCTGTCGCGGGTACTTGGGCCTCCCACACGAGTGAGGCACCATTTTTATCGGGAGACCTGGGGGAACGCTGTGTGGTAGGAAATTTGTGTCAACCCAGTGATTCCACAACTTTCCCACACAAAAATGTGTGCAAAAAGTGATTTTTTTCAGCTAAATTTGAGGTTGCAGGAGATTTTGGGTAAGAAAACGTTGGGGGATCCAAGCAAGCCATACCTCCCTGGAATCCCCCACATGTCTAGTTTTCAGAAATGTGTGGGTTTGGTAGGTTTCCCTAGCTGGCCGCCAAGCACGGGGCCAAAAACCCAGGTGACCCCCCTTGCTAAAGCAGTGACCCCCCCCTTCCAAAACCAGGTCGTTTTGTGATAGGCAATTTTGATGTCACCTCAATACTTTTTGGGCCCTTGCCTGTCGCAGGTACTTGGGCCTCCCACACGAGTGAGGCACCATTTTTATCAGGAGACCTGGGGGAACGCTGGGTGGTTGGAAATTTGTGTCAGCTGCCACAACTTGTGTGGGTTTGGTAGGTTTCCCTAGCTGGCTGCCAAGCACGAGGCCAAAAACCCAGGAGACCCCCTTTTCAAAACCAGGTCGTTTTGTGATAGGCAATTTTGATGTAGCCTCAATATGTTTTGGGCCCTTGCCTGTCGCATCTACTTGGGCCTCCCACACGAGTGAGGCACCATTTTTATCGGGCGACCTGGGGGAACGCTGGGTGGTAGGAAATTTGTGTCAGCCCAGTGATCTCACAGCTTTCCCACACAAAAATGTGTGGAAAAAGTGATTTTTTAAGCTAAATTTGAGGTTTGCAGGGGATTCTGTGTAAGAAAATGTTGGGGGATCCACGCAAGCCATACCTCCCTGGAATCCCCCGGGTGTCTAGTTTTCAGAAATGTGTGGGTTTGGTAGGTTTCCCTAGATGGCCGCCGAGCCCGGGGCAAAAACTCATGGGACCCCCCTTGAAAACTAGGTTGGTTTGTGATAGGTAATTTTGATGTCGTCTCACTAAGTTTTGGGCCCTTGCCTGTCGCGGGTACTTGACCCACCCACACAAGTGAGGTACCATTTTTCTCTGAAGACTTTGGGAAATGCAGGGTGAGTGGCAGATTCCAGAACTTTCCACCACAGAAATGTGAGGAAATTTTTTTTTCTGACAAAATTTGAGGTTTGCAAGGGATTCTGGGTAACATAACCTGGTGAGAGACAGTCAAGTCACCAATCCTGGATTCCTCTGGGTGTCTAGTTTTAAAAAATGTATAGGTTTGCTGGGTTTCCCTAGGTGCCGGCAGAGCTAGGGTTCAAAATCCACAGCTAGGCACATCCTGAAGAAAATTCAGTGCCTAGTGGGCTTTCTGCCGCCCTGGGGAGGGGGCAGAAAGACTGTGGCTATTCTTTTGAGGGGGTGGGGGCGTTGGGATGCCCATTCTGGGAAGCCCCCACCCCTACTAATAGAAAAGTCAGCATAATCGCTGGTGCCTAGTGGACTTTCTGCCCCCCCGGGGGGCAGATCAGGGGCTACTGCCCCCATCCGCCTCCTGGGGGGGCAGAAAGGCTGTGGCATCTTTTTTGGGGGGGTGGGGGCATTGGCATGCCCATTCTGGACAACCCCCACACCGAACTTTGGAAACAAAAAATTCCCTGGTGGCTAGTGGGCTTTCTGTCCCACCCCGGGGGGCAGATAAGGGACTATTGCCCCAGCTGCCTCCCAGGGGAGGGCAGAAAGACTGTATCATTTTTTGGGGGAGTGGGGGCCTTGACATGCCCATTCTGGGTAACCCGCACCCCTACCTATATAAAAAAAAAAACCCTGGCGCTTAGTGGGATTTCTGCCCCCTTGGGGGGCAGATTGGGGGCTACTGCCCCCATCTGCACCCAGGGGGGTGGAAAGACTGTTATTGTGCAGGGGGGTTGGGTGCTTTGACGTGCCCATATTGGGCAGCCCCCACTCCTAATTTACATAATAAAATAAATCCCTGGTTTCTAGTGGGCTTTCTGCTCCCCCGGGGGGCAGAAAGACTGGAATTTTGTGGGGGGAGGGTTGGGGGCATTGGCATGGCCATCTTGGGCAGCCCCTACCCCTAAATTAAATGTAAAAAAGAAAACCCTGGCGTCTTGTGGGCTTCCTGCCCCCGACTCTAATTGTGCAGGGGGTGGGGGCATTGGCGTGCCCATATTGGGCAGCCCCCACCCCTAATTTCCATGCAAAAAAAAAAATCCCTGGTTCTAGTGGGCTTTCGGCCCCCCACGGCGGGCAGAAAGACTGAAATATGCCAAAAAATATGGGGGAGCAAAGGCCCTTGCCCAAGGGGCCGCTGCCCCCTCCCTGGTGCCTAGTGGGTGGATCCCTGCTTGGGGATCGCCCCCCTTGGGACGGGTACCATTGGAAAGGGGAGATTCTCCCCTTTCCAACGATACCTCTCCCATCTGTTTCGGTGCTCGTGGGGCTGAGATAGCCCCACGAGCACCGAAACAGTGAAACTGAAACTACGTTTCGCTTTCATTTTCATTGCAATGACGACAGAGCGCCATGCGCGCGATCTGCATTGCAATGAAAATGCTAATTGGCCTCGGGAGGTTGGGGAAGCTTTTCCCCAACTGCCCAAGGCCAATAAAAAAAATGGAAATCCCTCTGCTGTTTACAGCAGAGGGATTTCCTGCCCCTGTCCTCATGACAGAATGGTTCCGTCATGAGCACAGGAGCACCGGTGCTCATGATGGAACCATTCCGTCATGAGCACCGAAAGGGTTAAGAAAACCATAACCTTTGTCTTCTTGACATTAACAAGTTTGGTATTTTCATTATAAAGGTGTAGCTAGTCAAGAGCTTGCTGCATGCCAATTTTGGAGTGATCTAGAATGATAAAATCATCTGCATACTGCAGTATGGATAGTGTATATGTACCAGTCCTAGGAGATACAGTTCTGACTTGGGAAAAGGCATGGCCAAGGTCTGCTATGTAGAGGTTGAACAAAGTTGAAGCTAACACGTAACTTTGTTTCAAACCTCGTCTCGTTGATATTTTGTGTGTCGCCATGTGTCCATTGCCTAACTTAACACAAACCCAGGTGTTTGTATGAAGGGATGTAATTGCCTTTAAAAGAATCTCGACAAAGCTCCATTTTGCAAGCTTGGGCCATAGTATGTTTCGGTGATGTTGAATGCGGCAGACTAGTTTATAAAACAGGCAAAAGAGGAGGGTACTTGAGGCCTGAGAAAGTGGTGAACAAGGTGAGATAAACCAACCGTGTTGTCTAAGGTGGATGATTTTTGGCCGAAGCCAGTTTGTAAAATGGAATTATGTTTTCCTCTAATTCATGCCTCTAGTTCACGAAGGAGGTGTTTGGCATACACTTTTGCGTCCATGTCTAACAGTGAGATTGGCCCGTAGTTTGATGGAACGGTGTTTGAACCTTTTTTATGGATGGGATGTAATTTGGATCCACACCTGGAATCGGGAATTTGAGCCATTGAAAATCATTGTCTATAGAGTGGAGTAAGGATATTGCCCCAAAATTCTGAGTTAGTTCAGAATATGGATCCTGGAAGGCCGTTGGGCCCTGGTGCCCCATTCTCTCTGATGGTTTTCATTGTCTTGCTGACTAAGATTTTGCCAAATGGGACTTATCTGATTCAACCATAGATTCTGCCCCTGCCTGGCTATTAAAAGAACACGCATTCCTGCTCGCCCCATCCATCTGCCTGATTCTTAACAAGTTTATCAAAAAGAAGGGAGTTTTCACTGCAAAACAAGGGTACTAAAGAAGGACTTATATTCATGTGAGGTAGTCCCCGGCCACCCAAACCCCGTGTTTCCCCCCCCTGGATTGTTCCCCCTCCAATGTTCTCCCTTCCAGGGTACACCATACGGAAAACGATCTACAGCGTCCGTGACAACGGAGACCCCGCCCCTCTCTTTGTTACAGGAGCCAATCCGGAACGACAGCGGACCGGAAGGACTGCCCCTTGACCCCGGAAGTCCCTCCTCCATACTGCCGGCCAGACAGAGAAAAGACGGAAGGAGGGAGTCAGCGAGCGTCGGAGTATCGTGGCAGGAGGTTTCGACTGGAGGTGCGGAGAACGGTGAAGGCGGTGGCGAAGAAACCGAAGAGTGGTCCGAAGAGTGGTGGAATCCTACGGAGGTGGCTGAAGAGCGGCCGTAACTCGGAGGAGAGTTACGGCGGAGCGCGTGAGTACCAGTTACCATCTTAATAGCACGCTAGGTGCTCTGTGTAAATAGTGTAACTCCAGTGTAAATGCCCCCTCTCCCCTAGGCACGTACTTTTTCACCGGACAGACCCTGTCTAAATCATATACAGCACCGTGCACTTTGTAAATATTGTCCCACACGCCCCATTCCGAGCACCCCTTTTTTTTTTCTTTGTCAGCCCCGCTCCGTCCCCCTTCTCTTCCCTTTGCCCTCACGGTCATTTCTTCGCCTTTCTCACCCCTGGTTATGGTTACGGTTTCAAACAACGAGCCTCAGTAGGACTAACGGCTCCTTTTCTTTCTCTTACTGCCCTCCGAGGAACCGTCCCCGCCGGGTGCCGGGTGCCAAAGTCGACGTCACCGATTCAAAGTTCCTGGGGCACCACAAAGACGGAAAAAGAGGAAGAATCCGACTCGGAGTGTCGTCCTTCTCACGGCTTGAGACCTTTCTGGAGCCCCTTGTTTACTATACAACCTGACTTGTGTACAATAAAAAGTCAATATTGCCCACTATATCCGGCCTCCTTGCCTGCTTTTCCAGTCCGCCTACAGCCCACGATCACATTTGGTGTCAGAAGTGGGATCACCTGGAAGCATGGAGGCCGTGATGAAGAGGATGGCCGATTCCCAAGAACAATTGGGGCAGTTAATGGAGCGAGCCATGGGGAAACTGACAACCGTTCTGGAACACCAGAGACCAACAACCTCCCTGCCCTCTGTCGTTCTCCAAATGTTCATGCCAGGAGAGGACCCCGACTTCTTCTTTACAAATTTCGAACGACTAGCACAAGCTGCCTCATGGCCTAACGACCGTTGGGGCCACTACCTGGGTCCCTTGTTGACCGGTGACTTGCAGGCCGCATATCAACAGGCAAACATACAGGGTAACACTCCTTATGCGGATATCAAGAAATGCATCCTCGAACGACTGGGCATTGATGATGAAACCTATCGTGTAAAGTTACGTCAGGTCAAGGAAGGACCCCAAGAAACCCCCAGAGCCCAGTCATTTCGAATCAAAGACTTAACCAATCGATGGCTGAGACCGGATACTGCCACCAAAGAGGAAATCCTCGAGAAAATATATCTTGAACAGTTTTTAATGTCCTTACATCCTAGCACGCAAAGGTGGGTAAGACAACATGCCCGTCTTACCCTGGAGGTCGCAGTAGAAATAGCAAGCGCCTACAGTCGTGCTCAGGACCTGCAACGAGGCAAGGAGGATCATCCCCCTAAGGCCCACCCCGCAATAGGACCACGAGCTCACCGTCCTCCTTTCCCAAGAAGACCAGAACCAGTCCCTCTGCTTCCTGTCCCTGTGCTACCGAGGCCTATCAACCCCGGACCCCAATGTTACAGTTGTGGTGGGTTTGGACATATCGCTCGGGTTTGCCCCCATAAGGAAGAACCAATGGAGGTTGGCCTGGCCCGAAACTCTGTGTGCTCAGTTCCGGGTACTGCACCACCACCCTTCCATTGTCCGGTGACCATTGAGGGACAAACGCTGATGGCTCTGGCAGACACCGGGTGTCGACAAAGCGTTCTTAGGCCTCAGGTCTTGCCTAACCCTGTTCCTTCCCCGTCAGGTACAGTCGCCATTCAATGTGTTCACAGCGACACGAAAAGTTACCCCACCACCCGAGTGCAAATTCAACACCCCAAGGATCCTGGAACCACCCTCACAGTAGGTCTGATACCTGCTCTTCCGGAACAGGCCATCTTGGGGAGCGACTATTCTGGCTTACCAGGGCTTCTGCAGGACACCACCGATTCCCTGACCCGCTGGTGGGAAAAAGCCCCTTTTCCCCAGGGGCCATCCTCCCCTACGATGGAATCCAAAGTCCCGAAAACCAAAACACAAAAGAAAAAGGAGAAAAGAGAGTACACTGGGGTTTTTCCCGTCATACCGGAAGAACACCCCTGGCAGACCAACAGGGAATTCAGGGCGGCACAGCAAGAAGACCCTAACCTACAGGAAGCATGGGCAAAGGTGTTAGACCACGAGGATCCCCTTACCGTAGGTCCTTACTTCTACAAGAAGAATGGGTTATTATATCGTAAGGGGGGGACCCAACAAAAGCCCCAACTTCTGATCCCTGGCCCTTTTCGAGAGAAGGTCCTGTTCTTGGCCCACAGCCACCTCCTGGGCGGTCATTTTGGGGAGGAAAAAACCAGCCAATCCATCATAGAACGGTTCTACTGGCCAGGGGTACACCAACACATTAAAACGTATTGTAGAGAGTGCCCGGTATGTCAAAAGCATAGCCGATATCGCCCACCTAGGGTACCCCTACAACCCCTTCCGGTTATTGATGTCCCGTTCAGTAGAGTAGGGATGGACATTATAGGTCCCTTGTTGCCCTCACGAAGCGGCTGTAGGTACGCGCTAGTCATAGTGGACTATGCCACGCGTTTCCCTGAAGCCCTGCCGCTGCGTCAACCAACAACCCAAAATGTCGCCAAAGCTCTCATCTCGGTGTTTTCTAGGGTAGGGTTTCCCCGGGAAATCCTAACCGACCAGGGCACCCCTTTTGTCTCCAATCTAATGAAACAAGTCTGCTCCCACCTAGGGATCAAACAGATCCGAACCTCAGCATACCATCCCCAAACCGACGGGCTTGTGGAAAGGTATAACGCCACACTAAAGCAAACCCTAAAAAAATTACTGGGGCTAGAGGCAAAGTGATGGGAGGACATGTTACCGTTGGCCCTGTTCGCTATTCGCTGTAAGACACAGAGCAGCACCGGTTATTCACCCTATGAATTGCTCTATGGCCGACCCCCTCGTACCCTACTGGATATGGCCCAAGAAGCCCGGGAAGCGGAACCCGATCGTACTAGACCCCTCCCCGAATACATGGAGAATCTAAAAACAGACTTATCTATGATAAGAGACATAGTCCACCGTAATCTAGAGAACACGCAAACAAAACAGAAGGAGCAATACGACAGGGGTACCAAAAACCGCTTCTTCTCCGTGGGTGACCAGGTTCTCCTAATGATGCCATCCTCCGATCAAAAACTCCTAGGCCAGTGGCAGGGTCCTTATGCTGTCCTTCGCCAGGTAACCCCAGTCACCTACGAATTAGACCTTGATCCCACACGCGGTACCACTCAAATATATCATATAAACCTGTTGAAAAAATGGGAAGGCCCTCGTCTCGCCCTATCTGGCTCGGTGGATCATACTCCCCTTTCCTTTTCCCCTTGCATAGACTCTGGACTAACATCACAACAGTGTCTTGAACTAATAAATAGTCTATACCCCTTACGCACGGTGTTTTCGTCTTTTCCCGGCCATACCACCGTCACCGAACACGCCATACGAACAGTACCTGGGAAGGTGGTGCGGCAAAGACCGTATAGAATCCCTGAAGCCCGCAGGGTGGTTATACAGAGGGAGATCGAGCAAATGTTGAAAATGGGTATAATAGAACCCTCGGTGAGCGATTGGAATTCCCCGATAGTCCTTGTACCCAAGCCAGACGGGTCTGTCAGATTCTGTATTGACTTCCGGGAAGTCAACAAGATATCCTCCTTTGACACATATCCGTTGCCTCGCGTCGACGAGATGGTCGAGCGTATAGGGAAGGCTCAGTATATCTCCACGCTGGACCTCTGTAAAGGGTATTGGCAGATACCCCTCAGAGAGGAGGACAGAAAGAAAACGGCGTTTTCCACCCCTGAGGGGTTGTACCAATTTCTAGTACTTCCGTTTGGCCTTCATGGCGCCCCTGCCACATTCCAAAGAGCAATGAATCACATATTGCGGCCCCACAGCTTGTATGCGGGAGCCTATCTGAATGATATCGTCATTTATAGCGACAGCTGGACACAACACCTAGAACACCTGCAAAAGGTCATCACCTCCCTGGGGTCTTACGGTTTCACCATCAACCCTGCCAAAACCACCCTAGCAGCCCAAACGGTAAAGTATTTGGGATACCTCCTGGGTGAAGGCCTGATACGACCCCAGCAAAGCAAAACTGAAGCCATCCATTCCCTTCCCTTTCCCCAGACCAGAAAAGACCTTCGTGCTTTTCTGGGCCTCCTCGGTTATTATCGGAGGTTTGTGCCTAACTTTTCCCAAAGGGCAGCGCCACTTACAGATTTGTTAAAGAAGTCCATAAAAACAGAAACTTTCCTTCAGAACCCAACCCCTGCTTTGTGGCATGCTTATACCGACCTGAAAAATGCCCTGACCTCTAGTCCCGTATTAGTCAGTCCTGATTATGCACAACCCTTCCTCCTCCAGACAGACGCCTCAGAACAGGGACTAGGGGCGGTGTTGTCCCAAAAAGACCCGTTTGGGAACGAGAAACCTATCCTCTACCTCAGCCGCAAATTATTTCCACGAGAAAAGAACTATGCGGTTGTAGAAAAAGAGGCTCTGGCAATCAAATGGGCTGTGGAAAGCCTCCGCTACTATCTGGAAGGAAGGGACTTCACCATATTCACGGATCATGCCCCTCTAGAATGGATGGCTCGGAACAAAGGACATAACGATCGGGTCCTACGCTGGTTCCTGGCCCTCCAACCCTATCGCTTCACCACAGTGCATCGGAATTGAGCGTACCAAGGTAATGCGGACTACCTCTCCCGCTACCCCATGTCCACAACCCGTACAAGAAAGACAGCTAGGGAAAGGGAATGTGAGGTAGTCCCCGGCCACCCAAAACCCGTGTTTCCCCCCCCCCCTGGATTGTTCCCCCTCCAATGTTCTCCCTTCCAGGGTACACCATATGGAAAACGATCTACAGCGTCCGTGACAACGGAGACCCCGCCCCTCTCTGTGTTACAGGAGCCAATCCGGAACGACAGCGGACCGGAAGGACTGCCCCTTGACCCCGGAAGTCCCTCCTCCATACTGCCGGCCAGACAGAGAAAAGACGGAAGGAGGGAGTCAGCGAGCGTCGGAGTATCGTGGCAGGAGGTTTCGACTGGAGGTGCGGAGAACGGTGAAGGCGGTGGCGAAGAAACCGAAGAGTGGTCCGAAGAGTGGTGGAATCCTACGGAGGTGGCTGAAGAGCGGCCGTAACTCGGAGGAGAGTTACGGCGGAGCGCGTGAGTACCAGTTACCATCTTAATAGCACGCTAGGTGCTCTGTGTAAATAGTGTAACTCCAGTGTAAATGCCCCCTCTCCCCTAGGCACGTACTTTTTCACCGGACAGACCCTGTCTAAATCATATACAGCACCGTGCACTTTGTAAATATTGTCCCACACGCCCCATTCCGAGCACCCCTTTTTTTTTTCTTTGTCAGCCCCGCTCCGTCCCCCTTCTCTTCCCTTTGCCCTCACGGTCATTTCTTCGCCTTTCTCACCCCTGGTTATGGTTACGGTTTCAAACAACGAGCCTCAGTAGGACTAACGGCTCCTTTTCTTTCTCTTACTGCCCTCCGAGGAACCGTCCCCGCCGGGTGCCGAAGTCGACGTCACCGATTCAAAGTTCCTGGGGCACCACAAAGACGGAAAAAGAGGAAGAATCCGACTCGGAGTGTCGTCCTTCTCACGGCTTGAGACCTTTCTGGGGCCCCTTGTTTACTATACAACCTGACTTGTGTACAATAAAAAGTCAATATTGCACACTATATCCGGCCTCCTTGCCTGCTTTTCCAGTCCGCCTACAGCCCACGATCACAATTCATTCTCACCAGACGGTTATATGCCAATTAAAACTTTGCCAGACTTAGCAAAGTAATTATAGTAGCACTGTTGCACACCTATCTGGGTATTTGTGAATATCTTTCCCCTGGCAATCCGGATTTAGACAAAGGGATGGGATGGGATAGAGACACTATTTTTAGGTTGGTGAGGCAATGCACTCCTATTGTCTGACAAAGCAGTGCCAAATGGCTGCTGGCAATGTTAGATCTCTCTGCAGCAATCAACATTGTAGAACATTACATCCTCATCAACATTTTATCTTTAGTGGAGAATGTTCTAGAAAGTACCCTTAAGTGGTTGCAGTCCTGTCCGAGTAGCAGATGTCAGCAAGTAGCATTTAGCCCCCCTGTATCCAGGAAACAATTTCCTGCCATTGGAGAGACACAGGGGTCTATAATCTTGCCAGTGTTGTTTAATAATACTTTATGCAACTCTGTTCCCTCCAGTCTCCAACAGTGCTTATCAGTCAACTTGTTTTAAAAATACCTAAAGAAGCACCTTTTTTTATAGATAATCCTTAAGACTTTTGCAAACTGACCTTTTGGTATGGAGCTCCTAGTAAAGTGTAATCAATCTGAGCACTTTATAAGTTTTTATTTGATATGCATTACAGTAGGCATCCATGACAAGTACACGACTGCGGACACCTTTACTGTGTAATATACACTTGCACCCACGTGTGTCTGTGCAGAACAAATAAAAGGGAATGGAGCATGCAAAGAAATCTGTCCACTGTGGGCAATTAAGTGTATGAGCTCACGACTGTGCTACTGCATGGAACCTTCACAATCCTGTCATGAGTGGAAAGTGCCTCCTGCCACAGCCCTACTCATATCAGAAGATGCACCATTCCTTTGATGTGAGTGCTTCATTTTACCTCACACTACACAAGGTGTCTCATTGCAACCTATTAGACCTGTCATCTATAGGGTGGTCTTCACCCAAACATTTCGACTTCGTCCTGCACTTTTTGCTGCTCCTGTTTTTGCGGGCCTTAGGACTCTACGCCCTTTACCACTGCTGACCAGTACTAAAGTGCATGTGCTCCCTCTGTAAAACATTGGCTTATACATAATTGGCATATTTAATTTACTTATACATTCCTAGTAAAGTGGTACTACATTTACCCAGGGCTTGTATTTTAAATACTACTATTGAGCCTCCAGCACTGATTGTGCTATTAAATTAAGTAGTCCCATAAATATTACTTAGACCTGCTATCACATCCTGTATGTGCAATTTTAAACTGCCATTTCGAGCTAGTAAGATAAACCTCATGCCAGGCTCAAACTTTCCTTTTAAATATATATAATTTACCCCTAGGGTAGGCCCCGGACAGCCCAGATGGCAGGATGCAGTGTATGTAAAAAGTTGGACGTGCACTTTTAAGTTTTACATTTTCTGGTAGTGAACAATTCTTACATTTGTTTTTTTCACAACTGCAAGGACTACTTCTCCCATAGGATAAAATTGGAGTTGCCTTATTACATTTAATATGCTGTAATTTCCAGATGGGAGTAGGTAACCAGTTCACATTTGATATATTTGGAATTGGATTGATATAATCCTAATTTATGGCGAAGTGGGATTTTTCATTACAATTTTGTTAAATGCCACTTTTAGAAAGTTGGCATTTTCCTGCTTTAGCCATTTAGTGCCTGTAGCTTGCACCAGGGTCACAAGGCTGGGTGTAGCTGACAGTTGAGCGTTGTTTAATCCTTGTAGACAGCCACACACAATAGTGAGCTTAGGTGTGTCTGGGTGGGCCATCACTGGCAGGATAGGAGGAAGGAGCTGGGCACAGCCCACTTACACCTGAATAGCCTGTGTCATGCCTCCACACAAAGGGCTGCATACCCTTGCAGCTAGTCTGGAGCTAGGACAGGGGAGCAGGATACCTGGGAACTTCAAAGAGAAGCCTCTAGAAGCTTCTCCCCCACTTCAACGGCACAGCTGGGTATAAATAATGGACCTCAAACACCACCACTTCTGGACCTGTGGATACTCTGCCAGGAAGAAGGACTGCCACTCTGCTGGGCTGCTGCCCTGAAGGGACTGCTGACCTGCTGCCCTCCTGCAGGAGTGAGAAGGATTATCAGGGAGCATATGCTCAATATTTGTTTTACAAAGCAGTGTCAGCACCTAGGGGACCGCATGTGGACTGATCCAAGGAAGCTAGCTGACACCAGAGTGCCCAAAACGGCATCTGGGGAGGACTCCCACAATAGTGGTCATGGGTCCCACCAAAAGAAAGAGCGGGAAGAAAAACTTAAAACTAAGGAGTTCTTAAAAGGCCCCTAAAATAATTCCCAAGGGAACAGTGGTAACTAGTTCCAGCCTGAGCCCAAGAAAAATTGATTCTTTGATAAACAGACAGGGAGGTTTGAACAAAGTGGTACAAGTATGGGCACACCAAGGGAGACACCAAATGTCCCAAAAGGGCACAGGGCGCCATCTTTAGGCAAACACCTGGGTTGGCGAGTGTAGCACTTGGGGAGGAGGTCGTCCTACTTAGCTTTGGGGAGCAGACAGAAGTGACACTAGTGCCTCTGCGAGATAAGGAGATGATGTTGAATGTCCATATCCCTGCCAATACTTCTAAGTAAAGGTAGTGGGTCACCACCAATGGGCAACGGGTGGAGGCTCTGAGAGACACAGGAACTAGCATGACTTCTGTGAGGTGTCAGCTGGTGTCCTCAGACCAGGTCCTCTCTCGCACATTCCACCAAATCATTGTCGCAGACACCCGAGAAAGTAATCTATTAGTGGCTCTGGTTCCCTCTGAGTGGGGGGCTTACGTTCTCTAAAAGTAGCTGTGAGCCCTGCCCTGCCTGTAGAGCGTCTGTAAGGCAACAACCTGGAGCCCACTATCTGGAGGGAGGTATAACTCAGGTCACACTTGGAGATGTTGGGATGGCCTGAATGGGTGTGTATGAGCACAAGGTCAATGGCTACCTGAGTAGGGAGTGAAGGTCGTCTGGAGCCTGGAACAATGGCCCGACAGCTGGCAAGAAGGGTAACGGCAAGGGGCATGGGAAACCCACCCCTGAAGTTCCCACAGCACAGGTGGACAGGACATATGAGGAGGATGCCCCAGAGCCTACCGGGTGATCTGAGCTTGCGGGATGGCAAGTTGAAGGTGGGCCCACTAGGAAGAGAGCGCCCCACTCCAGAGGGCTTGAGGGAGAAGCTGAGGGCCAGGCAGCAGGTGATACCTCTGGAGATCACCTTCTCTATTGGGAGCATGATCGCCTATATAGTGAGACTAAAGTTACTATATTATTGGGTGTAATTGACAGTTGAGGTTTGTGTGTTTCTCCTAGACAGCCACACACAATAGGGAGCTTAAAGTGCACCTGTATGGTGTAGGAAAGTGCCCCATTTTTTACATGATCACCCCCACTTTTTGCCTGGTATCTGATGTGATTTCGACTGGAAGTGCACTAGATTCCTGCTAACCAGATACTCAGTGCCAGATCTCTTTCCCAAAACTGTGCAATTGTGCCCCCAATTCGCAATACCTTTTGCACCCCCTGTAAGTCCCTAGTAAATGGAATCCCTGGTACCTAGGGCAAGGAGGCTAAAGAGAGTCCTTAAGGGCTGCAGCACGGATAGTGCCACCCTAAAGGACCCCTCACCAAACATATACAGACTGCCAATGCAGGCTTGTGTGTCTTGGTGCAGACAAAAGTGAAAACACGACATGGCACACATTGCTGTCTTTTTTTTTTTTACCATTTTAAACAATTTTACATCAGTTGCAGTAGTCAAGTACAAGCTACATCACAGTGTAGATTCCCAGCGGGTCCAGATATCATTAGTGACCACATCAAGCTCTACAGGAGGCAGTAGTTCAATACATTTACAGAAAACAGTAAACCTGTAAAACAAGTTCAACTGACAGGTCATACAAGTCATGATTAGACTAGATCATTGCTCCAAAAATATATAAGCATAGCGGCACTTGTGGATGAATCCCGTAAGATCGGTATCTAATCATGGTCAGAGTAGTAAAAGCTACACAGAGGGATAATCAGGTTGTGGGCATGGTGGTCAGGCCAAGAAACAGGAGAGCGACATGTCGGTCGAGCAAGGGGACATAGCAAGGGGTCCTCACAGAGTGTAAGAGAGTGAGCGTACTTCGTGGGGCACACATCCCTGTGTGCCATGCCCACAGACACTGCATGCAGTACAGGTAAGTTACCCCTACAGCAGTCCTTACAGCCCTAAGGCAGGGTGCCCTATACCACGTGAGGACATAACTGCATGAGAAGATATGTCTCTGTGCTGGTCAGCTCTATTGCTGCCAGTACAGGTGAACAGGGAAGCCATTTTGAGGACATGTGCTGGACACTGGTGAAAACGAGTTCTCCAGCTACATGGTAGCTTCACTGAAAATAACCATGTTTGGTATCAGACATCTCATATTAATGAAAGTCACGCAGATGCCAGTGTTTGATTTATTAATTTATTAATACATGCACACTGAGGGCAACTTAGGGCACCTTAGAGGTGCCCCCTAAAAACCTACTAGGTACTGCTGTGCTGACTGACTGTTTTTTTCCAGCTTGCCACCAGAGACAAGTTTCTGACCCCCCAAGGGTGAGGGCATATACTCTCAGGAGGACAGAAACAAAGCCGGCTCGGGCAGATGACCTGCTGATTAGCATTCCACGGTAGGGGAGCTTCAAAGAGCCCACACCCTTTGGTATGCAAATCTAACTTCCCTCACAGGAGAGGAAGCTGCCCCTTTTGTTCAGAGTCCTTTGGCACCTAGACAGGCAGGAAAATTAGCTAGTCAGATAGACTTGTCCACCCTCAGGCTAGTGTCAACCCTAAGGTGGGCTCCCTGAAGTGGAGGCAACTTCTCAGAGTTGGCCATATGGTGATGGCAAACTAAGGATCTCTGGGACAGGGTTATGCCCACTTCCCATAGAAAGTGGTCATATAGTGGGGAGTAGTGACCCGAGAGGTTGGTAGCCCATTGGCTACCACCCTACACCCCTCTATCACCCCTAAATTCAGTACTAAGGACAGCCCCTGGCACCAGGAAATCAGATCCTGATGGCCTACAAAGAAGGACACGGAAAAGCTGCAAAAGCGAAGACTGAAGAAGAGCAACTGACTTGGCACCAACCCTGCTGCCCTGTCTGCTGTTCCCGTCGAATGATGCCAAAAACATCTCGTCCTGCAAGCTGTCGTGCCTCCAAAGCTTGGGAGGACTTCCTGCCTTCAATAAAGACCCAAAAACTCCTGTGGAGCAGCAGAGCTCCTCCACTGCATCCTGCTGGCTCCCCAAGAAGAACCGCGAAGATTCAAGACCAGCCAAAACGCGATTTCACCAAGCACTACTGCACCCGAGCCCGCCAGCTTGGGTCGAAGTGGACCAACAGCATGAGCGTGGTCCCCAAGCCCTCAGGGGAGAGAGACTCCTTTGATTTCTCCCCTCGTGAACTACCCTACATCACCTGCAGCCTGTTTGCATGCCCCCTGGACTGCGAGTGCTCCCAGATGAAGAAACCCAACACCTCAAAGACCCTCTACACCCGGCCTCCCCTACCCGAGGAGAAAAGCACCACTGGTGTGCCCACATCCCATAGCATCGCACGACTTGAACCCTCTGGTTGGTTCAACCCGACTGGCCTTCCAGTCAAAAACTGCAGCTTCTTTTTTCGCAGACCGATCCCCATTGGGCACCTGACTCTGTATTGCAAAACTGCACCCGGCTTCCCTAGTGCAGCTGGAGATGACCAGCTTGGGCTGCCTTGGACCTTTCTCCATACTTACCTTAAGTCCAGGAAATTGGTCTCACAATTCGTTGTACCCTACCTGAATGCCATACTTATTTTTTCTCCCATTGGATAACATTGCAGCTTCAGACAAATGCAGTTTAATTTTCAAACGCAGAAGTATTTCTCTTGAAAAACGTACTTACCTGATCGTATTGATTCTGGTGCCTATATATATATATATATATATATATACATATATAAAGATACGTGTTATTTTTTATAAATTGGTGTATGTTGGAAGTAGGGGTCCTTATCGCTTCGTTAGATAAACAGAGTGACGCACTCCTTGGTAAAATTGTAATCCAAATGGTGATCAAGTAGATGGTGCAATTGGGTATGTCCTCCTGAGTATGAGGATATCTTGTACTGTGAAAGCACTCTATGAACATCAAAGAATGTCTCCCTTTTGCACTCCAAAAATACCTTCAAATGGTTTCTATAATTGTAAATAAATCTTCAAAAAATGCTCTTGAGTATGAATATCTTTTTATTCTTCTTAAACTTCGTCATCAATCAATTTAATTTATTTGTAAGAACGCGCATGGAGGTCCTTTGAATTAATATTCATTCAAAGTATTGTGTGCCCAATGCATTTCGGGCCAACGAGCCCTTCCTCAGGGGCAATGTACTGTAAATGAGGAAACAGGGTATCAGCAAAATACAAAGCTTTGTGATTTGTAAACGAATAGTGATGTTGTACCCGTACGTCATGCAAATGCATGGTTGTTATAGTGCATGTAATACAAGCAGTGGTAGAAGGCCAAATAATGGTTCGTTTAGCAATTCAAATTATCGATTTGGTGGTTGTCACTTGTTCGAGGATGCATTGGGCACACAATACTTTGAATGAATATTAATTCAAAGGACCTCCATGCGCGTTCTAACAAATAAATGAAATTGATTGATGACGAAGTTTAAGAAGAATAAAAAGATATTCATACTCAAGAGCATTTTTTGAAGATTTATTTACAATTATAGAAACCATTTGAAGGTATTTTTGGAGTGCAAAAGGGAGACATTCTTTGATGTTCATAGAGTGCGGTCCTTGTCGCTTACCACCGTCCCCAAATGCTGGAGGCGGGAGTCCCCGACCCCTCGTTTCAACATTGAGTATGAGGATATCTTGTACTGTGAAAGCACTCTATGAACATCAAAGAATGTCTCCCTTTTGCACTCCAAAAATACCTTCAAATGGTTTCTATAATTGTAAATAAATCTTCAAAAAATGCTCTTGAGTATGAATATCTTTTTATTCTTCTTAAACTTCGTCATCAATCAATTTAATTTATTTGTTAGAACGCGCATGGAGGTCCTTTGAATTAATATTCATTCAAAGTATTGTGTGCCCAATGCATTTCGGGCCAACGAGCCCTTCCTCAGGGGCAATGTACTGTAAATGAGGAAACAGGGTATCAGCAAAATACAAAGCTTTGTGATTTGTAAACGAATAGTGATGTTGTACCCGTACGTCATGCAAATGCATGGTTGTTATAGTGCATGTAATACAAGCAGTGGTAGAAGGCCAAATAATGGTTCGTTTAGCAATTCAAATTATCGATTTGGTGGTTGTCACTTGTTCGAGGATGCATTGGGCACACAATACTTTGAATGAATATTAATTCAAAGGACCTCCATGCGCGTTCTAACAAATAAATGAAATTGATTGATGACGAAGTTTAAGAAGAATAAAAAGATATTCATACTCAAGAGCATTTTTTGAAGATTTATTTACAATTATAGAAACCATTTGAAGGTATTTTTGGAGTGCAAAAGGGAGACATTCTTTGATGTTCATAGAGTGCGGTCCTTGTCGCTTACCACCGTCCCCAAATGCTGGAGGCGGGAGTCCCCGACCCCTCGTTTCAACATTAGGCTAAGTAAGGACACCGTCTGAGATAGCCCTGCTCACCCCCTTAGTAGCTTGGAACGAGCAGCCAGGCTTATCTACAAGGCACAAGTGTACAGTATGTGCACCCACGCTCACAGTAACCCAATGATGTCACCACAAATAGACTCCACACAAGTTTTTATAAAATGAGTATAATCTTTATATAAGAAATTATATGATACGACCACACGATACAAAATCAACATATAAGAATGGGTAGTACTCTGTCCGGTGGGTTGGTAGGTTCGGATCCCAACCACAGCTTCTAACCAACAGTTAAGCTCACTTCTAACCATTTCCAAAAGGTTAGGCAAGGCGTATTGCTAGAATTACACATGTTGCAAAAGAAAACAAATACTGCAATGCGTAATGATATTCTCTGGTACTGTGCAACAGAGAAACAATGCTATACGTAGCGCCACAGTCATGTACTTTGCAATTGAAGGAATAATGCAATGCGTATCACTACCAGCATGCCCTGTACCCAGGGGCGTAACACAGGCCCCCACAGCCCCCGCGTTGTGGGGGGGCCCCTGCGCGCCAGGGGCCCCCTCACCCAACAGAGCCAGCAAGCTTCTTCTCTTCTCTTCATTAATGAACTGTGCGCAGGGCCTCTTCATTAATTAAATGCCGGTGCGCGCACGCCACAACCTATTCATTAATTAAATGGTGGGCACGCCCGGCCCGGCCTCTTAATTAGGTGCGCACACCCGGGCTCTGAGGCTCTCATCATTATTTCAATTATGCGCGGCGCGCAGATGTCTCCGCGACTGCGCAGTCTTCATGGGGGGGGCTGGTGACTATTTTCAGGCATGCGCATTGCGCAATTAAAAGTGCGCTTGTTGCGTGACCAGTGAGGTGTCGATGAGGCATCCGAGGACCCAGCCAGAGACTAACTGAAAAGGACCATGCGGCGCCGGCCATAATTTAATTATTACTTGTCCCTGCCTGGCTAGCCTTGCCCTGTCTTTTGCTGGACTGCTGCCTGCTCGAGCCTGCCTGCCACTTAAGCTGCAGGCCAGGCCTCAGGTAAGTCTGTCCAACCGAGGCAGGAGTGGTCCGACTCCGAGGCGAGCCTCAGAGGCGGTGGGGTGGGATCTGGGATGAGATCATAATGGGGCATCATGGGGCCCTGCGGCTGCCTGCCGGGAGATAAAATTAAAACGAAATATAGGCCCGGTAGGTTCTGCGGGAGACGATTGCTCCAGTTTGTGAGAGGATTAGCTTATAGGATTGTGCACTCCGAGAGGTTCTCATATCCATCTGGGGCACCTTTACGAGCTAGTACACTGCTTCAAACAGGAAAGGTGCCAAAGATTGTGCACATACTTTTTTTAAGCCATGGGCAAAGTGGGCTGTGGCCCAGGACCCCAACCTTTCAGGGGGGCCCCTAATAGGCCCAGTTCTGTTCTGCAGAGAGTCTTGCCCTGGTTGATTTAAATACGTTTTCCTTTAATTTATTTATTATGTGGATGATATGTGAGTCTATTAAAGACAATTTACAGAGAAATCTGTTTATGCTTCAAGCAACATGCATTAAAAAAAAATCCCTTTAGATCAAAACAGGACCTCTGTGGTAAATAAAATAAATATTACCGGACTGAATTTCATACGGAATCTTAAAATAAAGTAAATAGCTCAAAATAACAAGAGGCAGAATCCGTGGTATAAGAGGTTTTCTAATGGGCTTTATTCCATTCAAAATGGCCGACTCGAGTCGCGGTCCTCAGGTTCCGTCACCACGAGGGTTCAGGAAGTGAAGTACAATAATTTATTAACAGACATGTATTTTTATAATAAGTACATTACAATGAAACGAATGTAGAAGGCGTAACATTTGATAAGAAAAGTGACAAAACAGTGACATAATCGAAACTAGGCGTAATAAGGAATAAAAGAAACATGATTGGTTAGAATTATCAGACATAGGTGGATCTATAAGATAATACTTGGCATAGATGCGCGCGCGGCAGCATGACGTGTAATTGACGTGCAACTAGGGGGTGAAGGGGACTTGACATTTTAGCTCTACATGTGGAGACGAGAAGTCTGGGGTCAAGTCATCCTAATCCCAAATCATATCTAACATCCTATGTTTAAAGAACTATGTTATCCGCAAGGAAGAGACTCTCGGACAGAATCTATTCTATACTGACTGTGTACGTGTACAAGCGTCTAAGTGTCTATATGAGATGCGAGGGATAGAAAACTTTCCATGGCAACAGGGCTATGAATCACTTGCAGGAGGACGGAAAGGCTGAGTCCTTTGCTTGTGAGCTAAAGGAAATGTTTACCTAAATCACTGGACAGGAATGCATCGGCTGGAGAGCAAAATAGATAATTCGAAGGTGAAATACAACTTCTTGGCAGACAGGCGAAAACTGGCCGAGGCAGGCACCGTTAGCTGCACAAGGAGTAGGACAAAGTTCATGGATACAGATGCGAGCTCAAGCTGAAGCTGTCAGAGACAGAGAGCAGGGAAAGGCTTTGAGGACAGAATCGGGCCTACTCGCCTGAACTGTAAAAATGAAGTAACTTAGCCATATAAAGTCGGTGGCCTTTCATACTTAGGAATCGAATATCCAGCCCATTGATGGCGGATCTGACAGAGAACATGTCGACGGTAGACACACATATGTTTGCGTCTTAGAAACTGGAACTGGAGGGAACATACATGTACTTGTAACATGCATATAGAACCGTTGGGGTCCAAGATAGGGGACATAACTGATCAGGAAAATCCACATTTCCACATTCCCTCCTTGTCCCCTTCTTGCCCTTCACGAGACATCAATCTTCATCATTCCATTGATTTGCTCATGGAGCATCATTTCTTCTTCCTTCTTCTTCCGGTATTTTGAACGGGACCTGTGATGTGGAATGCATGATGTGGCACACAGACCACAAATCGCTGGTCCACCTTGCAGGCATAAACAACAACTGAAGAGCATAAGAAGGCCAATACCTAGGAAGGATAGAACTCTCCATCCCCAGGCTGATATCACACTCCAAAACCACCCGGACCACGTCCAAGTGCCTGGATTCTCGTGTATCTGGCTTACAATCTTATGAAGGCGTGTTATAGCTTTATATACAGATGGCGAATTTTCTGGTATGAATATGCAGCAGCTGGATCCGATGACCCTGCAAGCTCCGCCCCTATCGGCCAGGATGACGTCAAGGACAAGACGATTCTGGAGAACAACAATTCTCATCACTGATTGTTCCTCTGTCAGATTGCCTAGGGCGGCTATAGTCTCGTTTACTACAGCTTCAAGAGTCTTGGTGAGTCTGCGTATCAGCTTACTATTTGATATTGTACCTATATAGGGAAAGATACCTTTATTGAAATCTACATATTTGTCCCATGCCGTCTCAGTATAATCGACAACTGGGAGATCTCTCCGCTCTCTATTGTGTACTAAATGAACATCTCGATAATAATCAGGGGGAGCTAGGAAAACAGGTGGCAAAAGGAATGCTATGTAACAGGTACCATCCCAATCTAGAGGCAGACGCATATATGCCGTCTGACCACATATAAAGTAAGAATGGCGAGAAGCTCTAAATGAAGATTTACCTTGATCACTATATTCTACTGTGGTAACGCATTGGCTATGGCCCATATGTATGGAACCAACTTTTCTTACACATAATTCACCCTTAACTGAAAATACTGACATAGTGGGCAGAATTAGTTCGGATTTGACATTCAAAATCATAAGATTAGGCGTAAAATTACCTAATTTATACACTTCATTTTCTAAATCAGTTCCTGTTCTACTGGGGTGACCCTCCTTATTAGGGTGACAGACCTTGAATAAAACTAGATTCAGATTTCCCCATATCCAATGTTGTTGATAAACTGCTGTGTCTGGGTCTATGGAATTTAATAAACTAAACCATGCTCCACAGGAGCCATTGTGTGTGAATGGATGTGGAAAGAAAGGCAGAACTCCTTTGTTATTCTGATAGGGAGGAAGTCGGCCACACACCCAACAATTGGTCGCATTACTAGTCTGATGGGAATGATGTAACATACTAATGAATGTGTTATTGCGCAGCGCAAGTCTATAAGATAATTCATGTGGCGGTAGGTCACTAAAAGAATGTTCTGCAGCAACATTATAAACATGTCTAGAGATAGGATGATATATGTGCAAAATCACACTCGTAATAATTACTAAAATACTCAATAAAAACAAAATTAATAATGTCCTCATACAGTAGTTACGCAGTGATTTACAATAAGCATGTCGTTTCATTATGATTCTGGACTCTACATGATTCAGACCTAAGGGGTACATGTCGGGACAGATTCAACCGCTTCACCTTGGAGAGGACTTAAACAATCAAATCGTCCGACAGTTTAGATCTGGACCTGAGTTTCTGTTTATAGAGTTCGGTGCTACTGGCCTCAGCCAAAGGTAGCTTTGAGTCAATGGGGGAAGACACACGGGCAGTACTGTCTGTGTCAGGAGGAAGTCCATGAAATTTTTTGACGTGACTTGAATGAATCCACCCTTTTCGTCCCTCGATCTTCACGGCTGTTCTTGTGGTCAACAGGACCAACTTGGGTGCTTTCCACCTGGGCTCCAATTGACTTTTCCTGTCGAAGTTTCTCACAAAGACAAGATTACCCGGAACAACGTCATGGGGTTTCGCCTCAGTGTTGTCGGGAAAAGCTGCAGCTACCTGTGAACGAGAAGATTGTAGTGCAGACATCAAGGAAGCCAAGTAATCTGTCAGCATATTACAGTCAACATCAGTTATTTTACGTGGTATAGGCGTCCCCCACATATTCGGTGGTCTACCAAAGATCACCTCATACGGGGATAGCCCTGTTCTAGAGTGTGCTACCATTCTCATGTAAAAGAGTGCAACTGGTAATGCTACTATCCAGTCGACACCTTTCTCTCTACATATTTTGGACAGTCTGATTTTCAGTGTCTGGTTATGTCTTTCTACGAGACCTGCTGCCTCGGGGTGTCGGACACAGTGGAATTTCCACTGATATCCCAACAAGAGTGAGACATGTTTCATTAATTCGGATGAGAAAGGCTGACCATTATCTGAATATACAACACGTGGTAAACCGTACCGTGGGAAGAATTCTCGAACTAGCTGCTTGGCAGTAGTCGGGGCAGTGTAATCTGATACGGGATACGCCTCTGTCCAACGGGAGAGAGCGCAGACAACTACGAGGACATATTTGAATCCTCGACAACGTTCCATCTGAATATAATCCATCTGGAGGACTTCAAAAGGATGGTCAGGAGGCTGAAATCCACCCTGCTCTACGGGAACACTCTTTCCTGGATTAAACTGACAACATATCATACAGGTACGAACTTTTTGTTTAGCTGCTGCTCGTAAATGTTTGTTGAACCAAATGTGCTGAATGCTGTCTAGCATAGCCTTCTCTCCTAAATGTGCTGGACTGTGAACTGTAGCTATAATGGCTTGAACCATGGAATCAGGGAGAAACCATACAGATTTCTCCTTCGTCATCCATCCTTGATCTGTCTGGATCCCTCCTAGTTCAGTCCACTTCTTTATTTCTTCTGCTGTGGCATGTGTCTGTATGTCAATTACGTCAAGTGTGGGATCCTTAATCGTCATACACTGTGTTGGGGTCTGAACTATTGGCTTTGTCATGTCTAATGTGCGATTCTGAGCAGTCTGTTTAGCTGTTCTGTCAGCTAAATCATTGCCTTGAGAAATGGTATCAGTAACCTTCGTGTGTGCTTTACATTTCATAATCGATATAGCAGTGGGTAGATGTATTGCGTCTAACAAAGCATGAATGAGGGGTCCGTGCTGAATGTGGGCACCATGGGACGTTAGATAACCTCTCTCTCGCCACAGCACACCGAAGTCGTGTACAACTCCGAATGCATAACGTGAGTCAGTGTATACATTAACTTTCTTATTTGTGGCTTGAATACAGGCTTGCGTTAGAGCAATAAGTTCTGCTGCTTGGGCTGACAGAGTATCTATACAATGTGTCTCAATAACTTCAGTGTCTGTTGTGACTGCATACGCGGCCACTAAATCTCCTGTACTTGCTCTCATGCATGATCCGTCTACATACAACGTCAGGTCTGGATCTAACAATGGAACGTCTGTCAAGTCTTGTCTAGGTTTCGTCTTTATTTCAATGATTTCAACACAATCATGAGCTAGTGGGTCTGTTCCAATTACAGGTAATAGTGTAGCAGGATTCAATGTATTACACCGTCGGATCTCTATGTGTGGTTGAAACAATGTCAGTTCATAACCGGTAAGTCTTGCTATGGTCAAGTGTTGTGTTTGTGTTCGGTTCACAAGAACCTCTACTGCATGTGGTACTTGAACTGTCAATGGGTGTCCTAATACTATGGCATCGCTTTGTCTGATTGCTAAAGCTGTCGCTGCCACTGATTTCAGGCATGCAGGCAAAGCCTGAGCTACGGGATCTAATGTACTGGAAAAATAAGCACATGGCTTGCGTGATCCTGCTTGATCCTGAGTGAGTACTGACAAGGCAGTACCTTCGCGTTCTGTAACAAAGAGTGTAAAAGGTTTGCTATAACATGGTGTTGCTAAAACAGGTGCTTGACATAAGGCTTCCTTTAGGCTTTCAAAAGCTTGTGTATGTTCCTGAGTCCAAGGGAGAACAGTCGATGTGGCTGCCTCCTGTGTGGTTAACTGAATGAGTGGTTTTGCTAAAAATGCGTACTGAGGGATCCACTGCCTACAATATGAAGTGAGGCCTATGAAAGCCCGCACCTCCTTTTGTGTCTGGGGTATTGACATGTTAGCAATTAACTGGATGCGATCTGGTGTAAGCTGCCTTCCCTCCTTGGACAGCGAGTGACCAAGATAAATAACTCGCTGAACACAGAATTGCAGCTTAGAAGGGGACACCTTGTGCCCCTTGTCGGCTAGGAAATGTAAAACTGTCAGAGAAGCTTTTTCACATTCTGGCTCGCTTCTCGCGGTGATCAGCAGATCATCGACATATTGAAGTAGTGCAGTATTGACTGGCATGTGGATACTGTCAAGTTCTCGTTTCAGTGCTTGGCTGTAGATGCTGGGGCTTTCTGTAAATCCCTGAGGAGCGCGTGAGAATTTAAAGCTGCGCCCATTTAAACTGAATCCGAACAAGTATTGGCTTTCCGGATCTATTGGGACGCTGAAAAAGGCATTCTTGAGATCAATTACAGTAAAAATGTTGCTTCGGAATCAATTGCTGTCAACAATGATGATATATCAGGGACCACAGGGAATTGTGGTACAATACACTTGTTTAGTTCACGCAAATCAATAACCAATCGGTACACTGGTGGAGCAGTAGGATCAGTTCGTTTAAGAATCGGAATTATCGGTGAATTACATACATTGGAGTCTGTTTCTACAACTACTCCCTGGGCAATTAGCTCATCAATGATTTTCAACAAAGCCACTACAGCATCATGCGGTAACTTGTATTGTCGCATTCGTGGTAGTACCACTCCTGCTTTCAATGTAACTCGATAGGGTGTAATGTTCATGCAGCCAACATCCGTAGGGCCTTGTGCCCATAGATGTACTGGTAAAGTCTGTAGTCGGGGATCCATGTCTCTAGACACATAGTGACCTTTAAAATCACGCAAAAACAACCTTACTCCTTCCGGAGAACAACATATTATGGCTCCTAGTGCTTTCAGAGTCTTAATTCCTAACAGATTTTCTGGGCATGATTTAGTAAGCAATAAATCTGTAGTTCGTGTCAAAGGTCCTATCGTAAGTGGTAGAGGCTGTGATACTTCATTAACAATAGGTTTTCCTGAAAAACCAAGGGAAACATTTTGAGAGCCTGAGAGGGGTGCCCCTGGAACTTCACTACGTTTTATGGTTGTTCGACTTGCCCCTGTATCGAGTAAGAATTTTCTATCTTGACCTAATAATTCACTATGTACATAAGGTCCTTCTTGATCTACCGGAATCTCGATAAGCGGTAAGTCAACTTCCCTCTCTAGGCTGGTTCATGCGTAACGCTGATACTCAGGGTATTCATACTGTGCAGTCTGATACATTTGTTGTGTTGTGGTTTGTGTGGCAGTAGCAGGCAACGGTGGTGCAGCTGGCACAAACTGTATGGGTTGCTGTGAGGCTGGCATAGACTGTTGCTGAACTGGCATGGACTGTCCATGCTGCATAGCTCCTTGTTCATTCTGATCTTGTCTAACTAATCGTGGTCTCTCTTTTGCAATACCTGTAGCTATATTACGTTTCAGGACTTGACAATCATGTACATAATGGCCTAGTTGTTTACAGTAATTGCAGGTTCCTTTTACAGGAACTGCAGAATCACCAGAATGTGTCACACCCTTTTTGTGACCATCTGCTGGTACTGTCTGAGAAACTAGCATTTTCATTTTTGTATCCTTCATGCGTCTATGCTCGTGTTCTTGTTCATCCCTAATTCTATTGTGATGATACTGTAACATTTGTAGCATTTGCGACGGAGTGTTACTTTGCCAGGTACTCTCGAATTTCAATATTCTATTCTTCACTGGAGGCAATGCATTTTCCACTAATTTTGTCACAAATAAATGTGGATATGAGTCACTACTTGCTTTTATACCACTATTTATACCAAAACATTTTTCAAATCGAGCATAATAATCACTTGTGTCTTCATCTTGCTTTTGTTTACAGGCTGTGATTGCACCCCAATCTTCCTTTTTTGTAGTTAATAAACGTGGCAGTACCTGTACTAGTAAACCTGGTAATAGTTTAACTTTATCCCCGAGCCCTGAACCTGCAGCTCGGCCCCTTTCTTCCTCTGCTAATGCTGTCCAGTCTATCTTTTGGTCTCCCACTTCCCACTCTTTTTCTTTCAGTTTTTCATATATGCCAGCAGGCAAAAGCACCTTTAATATCGTCATAATATCAGGAAAGGTGTACTCTCCCATCAGTAACATGTCTTTAATTTCTCGGTGGAAACCCGCTGGGTCTTTGTCATGACTAGGTACTACTTTTTTCATTTCTAATAATTCCATTTTTGATATGGGTGTGTAAACAAATACACGGTGAAACTCATTGTCTTCGCCTTTTATTGGGTGCACTTCTCGTAGGGGATTTTGTCTATCCATATAGTACGGCACTCTTTCTCTGTGGGGCAGCGAGAGAGAATCCGGACTTACAAAAAGGACATACTGCTTACGTGACACTAATATCTCTTTAATTAGCTTGTTACTAGAACCTCTCCATCTGTTCGTGAGTAGTTCCGTTAATATATCAGGTAAAGGACCAGGGTCAGCATGTTGGCTCTTATATAATATGAGGAGTTGCTGAATCATATATATTCCAGCTAAACGTTGTTCATCTGTACTGAGGTTAAAAAACGTGTGTGCTACGGTCTCATCACCGTATTTTTCAGGACTAACAATCCAGTGAACGGCTGATCTGGCTAATTCTTGCTCATCCATGGAATCGAGGAGGTGGTAACCTCTTCGTTCTCGTAGTATTTTATCTGCGGCTTGAAACGAATGTTCAGGAGATTTCAGATTTATTACAGGCGTCGGATACGTTCTGCTATTATTTGGACATACAGAGTGTATTGGATCAGAAAAACATCTAGTATTTTCACAAGATCTTCCTCTGCCTACATAGGCTATTGTCTCTGACTGTCTTGCGGAATTCCCTGATTCGGACACTTCATCTTGCTCAAACTCGTCTGTTCCCAATCTTTCTTCATGAATACGCTCTATTTCTTTACGGATTTTTCGGCACATGGCTATTATACAATTTTGCTTATCGTGTCTCCCTTCTGATATATTCTGACTCCATCTTGTAAGAATAAGCATTGCATTCGGGTCTACCCCCGGACGATCTTGATTTCTGATTACACAGTTTATGAGGAAACGTAACAGTTCCCCCTGTATTTCTACTTTCTGGAATTCCATAGCTCTGTTAATACATCCTGGATCTCGTCCTGTTTGAACAAAATGATATATGTTATCCAGATGCGTAGTCATTCCTGGTAACTTTGCTAAATACTCTGCGGCTCGTCTGATACGTAATGATGCCAGGACCATTTCGTCCTCTTTACCGACCACGGGGTCATATCTACAATTTACAAGGAGTTCCTTAAGCGTACGTTCATTTACGAATTTTGGTGTACGTGAATGTGTTGACTCTTGAAAGACAAGTTTATTTATTCTAGGTGGTGTAAAAGTACTGCTAGCACCTCCCGTGGCCCCATCTGGGGCGTCGGGTGTGAAAGGGTTCGTCGAACGTGACACCGCAACTATGGGTGTCGATACCTCTGTAGAGTCGACTGCGGAGACAGATGCGGAAACAGATGTGCTTGCCGAAGCTTGTATCGGGACTTGCTGTTGCACGGGGACAGATACCTGATCCTGACGTTGAACCCCTCCGCCAGACGGTCTATGTGGTGAGGCGTTAGCATACTCGGGAGCTGCATCGTCTAGATATGAGGAAAGAAAAACATCTTCTGCGGTTCTGGGATGCCCCTTTGGATGTACCTTAATTGGAAATAATGGGGGTGGCAAGTCTTTTGGTATCTCTGGAGCAGCCTTAGGTAGTCCTTCGGCTAGAAGGGGATACATACCATTCATAAGAGCATTTCTTTGTCTATTCACTTGTTCTGATTTCACTCGGATACCTTCCTCAATTAATAGATTTTCTTGAACTTTATTTGAACTTTCTTTACTCCTCTCTTCTTGTCTACGTGCTTTTTCTGTTCGTCTATGAGATTCTTTACGCCATAACTCAACAGCGTCTTTCTGTGACTGTCTGACCTTTCTTTTCCATAACTCTTCCTCCACTTTCATGATGCACTCTGCATCCCAGGTTCCCGCTATGGGCCACCTTTGACTTTCCGGTAATCCTTTGGTATAATCTACCCATAGATCAAGAAACAATATGGCATCTAAGCCATGCCTATGGTACATGAAATGTCCTGGAGTGTCTCTAGGAGGAATAGGAACTGCTTCTTCAAGCACCCCTTTTCTGGTAGTAATCTGTCTTAACTTCGAGAAGAACGGCATATTGACAACTGATCTGATACTTACTCTTGAACTTACTTAATACGAGAAAAACACAATAATGAACAGTGAACAATGAACAATCATTCATACCACAATATGCAAGACATTTCTGAATACTTTAAACATTAAACATTAAACATTATAACAATGATCGACAATGATGACAGTCTGCTTAACTAATCACCACGCTGAATTCTTGACAATAACTGAATACTTCGGAATACTTGATATACTGCTAAACAGTACATATACACTGCTAAACAGTGCAGACCGGATTTGTGTACCCAAATCCGTCTTGACCGGCACACCCTATGTGCGCGTCAACACGCCTCCCCGGCGATGGTACTCACCGAGTAGCTCCTTGAAACGGAAGGCCTCAGAGAATGGACAGGACTCGATAACTGCGGACATCGGACCCTCTGGACGTCGGGATTTCGGAAAACCTGGTGGGCCTCTGTATACCTCGGATCTTGCTCTCTCAGCTAGGCTCTGGTCGGGATACTTCGCACTTCTCACCGCCTCGTCTGGGTTGATCGCAGCCTCAGTCGCCCCCGCTTGACCGGAGGGAGCTTACAGGAAATCCTGCTGGTACGCGTTTATGGTCCGTCCAGCTGTGGCAGGAGACCGGGCCTGCAACGCACCGCCGGCGCGTGAGATGAGAAAGTGTCCCTATTCGGGCGCCATTATGTGGTAAATAAAATAAATATTACCGGACTGAATTTCATACGGAATCTTAAAATAAAGTAAATAGCTCAAAATAACAAGAGGCAGAATCCGTGGTATAAGAGGTTTTCTAATGGGCTTTATTCCATTCAAAATGGCCGACTCGAGTCGCGGTCCTCAGGTTCCGTCACCACGAGGGTTCAGGAAGTGAAGTACAATAATTTATTAACAGACATGTATTTTTATAATAAGTACATTACAATGAAACGAATGTAGAAGGCGTAACATTTGATAAGAAAAGTGACAAAACAGTGACATAATCGAAACTAGGCGTAATAAGGAATAAAAGAAACATGATTGGTTAGAATTATCAGACATAGGTGGATCTATAAGATAATACTTGGCATAGATGCGCGCGCGGCAGCATGACGTGTAATTGACGTGCAACTAGGGGGTGAAGGGGACTTGACATTTTAGCTCTACATGTGGAGACGAGAAGTCTGGGGTCAAGTCATCCTAATCCCAAATCATATCTAACATCCTATGTTTAAAGAACTATGTTATCCGCAAGGAAGAGACTCTCGGACAGAATCTATTCTATACTGACTGTGTACGTGTACAAGCGTCTAAGTGTCTATATGAGATGCGAGGGATAGAAAACTTTCCATGGCAACAGGGCTATGAATCACTTGCAGGAGGACGGAAAGGCTGAGTCCTTTGCTTGTGAGCTAAAGGAAATGTTTACCTAAATCACTGGACAGGAATGCATCGGCTGGAGAGCAAAATAGATAATTCGAAGGTGAAATACAACTTCTTGGCAGACAGGCGAAAACTGGCCGAGGCAGGCACCGTTAGCTGCACAAGGAGTAGGACAAAGTTCATGGATACAGATGCGAGCTCAAGCTGAAGCTGTCAGAGACAGAGAGCAGGGAAAGGCTTTGAGGACAGAATCGGGCCTACTCGCCTGAACTGTAAAAATGAAGTAACTTAGCCATATAAAGTCGGTGGCCTTTCATACTTAGGAATCGAATATCCAGCCCATTGATGGCGGATCTGACAGAGAACATGTCGACGGTAGACACACATATGTTTGCGTCTTAGAAACTGGAACTGGAGGGAACATACATGTACTTGTAACATGCATATAGAACCGTTGGGGTCCAAGATAGGGGACATAACTGATCAGGAAAATCCACATTTCCACACCTCACATGGGAAGGTGCTGTTGTGTTACAATATTGAAATCACATGCCACTATCCTTGAATACTAAATGTAAACACATTTAAAATGTGGACCCGTGAATCTGTGCACGCAGATTATGAGAGGTAACTCTGCTTGGCACAAACCCAGACTGGTCAGGAAGGACCAGGGCGGTCATGAGGGGCTAATCCAGTTCGCGATCAGTTTGGCTAAAATCTTGGCAACCACGTTTATAAGGGAGAGGGGCCTATATGAATCGTACTGTGTGGCCGGCTTCCTGGGTTTCGGGATGGAGATTAAAAGTGCCTCCCGCATTGTCTGGGGCTATTGGGATAAGTAAGTGGCGGTAGGTTTTATAAAACTCAACCGGGAGGCCATCGGGGCCGGGGGCTTTCCCTGATTGCAATTGCATTATGGCAGCGATGATCTCCTCATCTTCGTGGTACGCTAGAAGGAATTCCCGTTGTGTGTCGCCAAGACAGGCAATCGCAGTGTCATTGAAAAAGGGGCTAAAATCGATGGGATGAGTCCTTTGTGAGGTATATAAGGTTTAGTAAAAGGTTCTAAACGTTGCGGAGATCTCGAGGGTGTCTATAAGTATGTGGCCATCCTCGTTCTCAATTTCAAGGACAGTGTTGGAAAATCTGGGTGGGCGGATTAGAGCCACGAGCGCCTTCCCTGGTCTTTCACCCTCCCCATAGCCTCCCGCCTGTTGATATTTCCCCCTGAATTTACACTCTTGTTCCGCCATCTCCTGATATTCAGAGAGAAGGTCTCTCAGTCACGATTGTAGTGTCAGGGTGCATTCTTCATCTGGGCTTCCGTTTGAGTTCGGTTTCTAGTTTGCGGAGTGTGGAGCGGATATCTCTCAGGACGCATCTGCCTTTGGCGATGCAGATACCGCGTATTGTGACCTTGAAGGCCTCCCATACCAAGGAGTATTGTGTGACTAAGTTTTCGTTGCAGGGAAAAAAGTCTTCTATCTCCTGCTCGAGTTTGTATTTAAATACAGGGTCTACGAGGGTCTGCGGGGTAGCCGCCAGGACAGGTAAGGCGCTTCCCCATGAGGGGGTGCGAGTGTGATGAGCACCGGCGAGTGGTCCGAGTAAGTGCGGGGGAGATGAGAGATCCAAGATAGCCATGGAATCAATCCCCGAGAGAGGAGCCATCTAGCGATTCTGGACCAGGAGGAGTGGGCCGTAGAGAAACAGGATCCCTCTTTATTGTGGGGGTGTAGTGCGCGCCAGGCGTCAACGAGGCAGTGGTCAGTAACTATTTGATTGAGGGTGTGGTGCGCATTGGAGTAGTGACGAGGGTGTGGATGTGAGCGGTCTAGAGTTGGGTCTAAGGTAACATTAAAGTCTCCTCCCCATATTATGTGTGTTGAATCAATGGCGAGGATTTTGCCCCAAAGTATGCGGAAGAATTCTGGGTCATCCACGTTTGGCCCATAGCACAAGATGAAAGCAATGGACCGTGCAGCCAATCTGCCCCATAGAATACAATAGCGTCCCTGTGGGTCAGCATAGGATCCAATAGGGGTGTAAGGAAGTGTGTGTTTAACCAATATAGCTGTGCCGCGTGCATAGGTAGAATAAGAGGAAAAGTTCCTAGAGTTCGCCCAGCGACATTGCAAAAGTTGCGGGGGCTGAGGTGAGTTTACTGAAGCATGGCACAGTGTATATTGTGTCGATCTAGGTAGGAGAGAATGACGGCGTTTGCGAGGGTCTCCCAGACCTCTCATGTTCCAGGTCAAGAAGTTGTATTTGGGTGGGCTAGGTCGGTTCTCCATGGCTGTCAGAGGCATGTCGATGATCATGTAGAGTGTCTATCCAGGTCATAATATAGTAGTTCACGTCAGTGGTAAGTGGCATGCGTGCAACAAACCCTTCCCCCTCCCCCACCCACATCTGCAGCCCAATCCTGCTGTGTCGCAGAACCCCCCATCCCATCCCCGATACCCCTTGCCTCCTACTCCCAACAGGGGAGATCAGAGGTAGGGTCCCGTAAACAGTCAACCAAAACAGCAGGGGAGTTTCCCGAGTGGGTAGCATCCAGAGGGCAAACCAGTAACCCCTCACAGAGGCGAGGGTGCCCAGGAGATATAGGAAACAAGGGCTCATCCGCCCCATCCGTGTTGAGATTGTCCCCTTGTGAGTGAAGGCCAGGGGCATGTATGGGGAAGACGCACCACTGTCCATGCGGCGTGCTAGTTTAAGGCCTGTGGTTGTCTCAGTGCTAAGGGAAAAGCGGACAGTTCTCCCACCATGCATAGATGATGATAAGGTTTACAGTCTTAGTGCTGTGAGGAGCCATTATTCTACATCCGACGTGCCGCCACCTCAGTTTGAGTTGTTGTAGGGGGAAGTTTCTCCCTGCGGTCTCTCTGGGCAGGGTCTTGATGAAATTGTAGACGTGCTGCGGGTTAGTGAAGGAGTGTTGTTTCCCCAGATGGGTGACTTTTAAACGTGCTGGGTATAACATGGCATAAGCAATGTTCCGTTGTTGCAGTTTTTTCTTCACGTGGATGAATTTGCGGCGTCCCTTTTGAACGGCCATGGTAAAATCTGGATATAGGGAGATCTCGTTGCCCTCAAAGAGAACCTTTCCTTGTTCCCTTGCTAATCGGAGTGCCGTGTCCTGGTCTCTGTAATTGCGTAGTTTTGCCACCATGGGGCGGGGCAGCGCACCAGGGACTGGGCGAGGGACAAGAGATCGGTGCGCTCGCTCTATGATGAAGACTGTGGAAAAGGTGTCTCTCCAAAAGGTGGTGGCCAGCATGCGTTCCACAAACTCTTCCATTTTGCCCGTAGCTGTGGACTCCGGCACGCCTAGGATCCGAAGGATGTTCCGCCGCGAGCGTGATTCAAGGTCTTCGTTTTATGCAGCTATGACCTTCAGGACTTTTTCCATATTTGGTGTTCTGTCTGCAGTTGAAGTGGAAGTGTCCTCCAGGTCTGAAATGCGGCGCTCCGTCTCCTTTATGCGCTCCTCATGTTTCTTGCTTTTATGGGTGAGAGCGTCCATTTGAGCGCTCATGGCGTCCATTTTGCTCTCTTTGGAGGATAAGCTAGATTGGATAACCAGTAGCAGCGCTTTGAGGTCTTCCGAGGACGTGGGCTGGTCCGGGACAGAGGCGCAAGGTTGGTCGTCTTCCATGTCCGCCTGTGTCCTCGTAGATGTGTGAGCAGCAAAGTTTAGTTTGGGTTGTTTGCCTTCAGTGCGGTCCATGATGTCAGGTGCAGTGAACTGGAGTTGACCGCTAGTTCGATGGGAGAAAGGGTACAGCTCGCTTTGTGAGCGGGAGATGGAGTGGGACTGTCTCGCACCGGCTGGTGCGGGTCTCGCTTTCAGACAGCACAGAGGGTCTCAGGTCGCAGTAGGCCCACGCAGCGAGATCGTCTGCGCCCCCAGAAATCCGATCCGAGCAATGAGGCAGCATAGGTGCCGTTCCCCCTCAGACCCTAGGGCTGTTGACCCCCCTACTTTCCGGGTCTTCTCAATCGTCAAGCATAAAGTGCTGGACGGCAGGGGAAGACGGCGGAGAGAGGCACGCAAGAACCCCAATCAGTGGCTGTAAGCGCTATGGTCCAGGGTATTGACATGAGGGTGGCTGGGGTCCCGGTGAGAGCGGTCTGCAGGGAGGTCAGCGTAGACCAGATGTACAGCTCAGGCACAGAGGAGCAAGCTAGCGGCGGTGAGGGAGACCGAGGCCCGCCACGCAGTGACGGCTCCCACAGCGGCCTCATAGACTGGGCCCGCCGCGTGGTGGTGTGAGGCGGCCCAGACCAGGCGCAGGTCCGCTTGTTCGCAGTGTGCAGCTACGGCCCCCGTCCGTCCATGAAGGCCGCAGAGGTGTCACAAGATTGTAATTGTAATTGGCATTTGTAAAGCGCGTTATCACCTTCAGGTCTCTAAGCGCTATAAGAGAGGTCCCAACCCTTGCACGTGGGAAAATGTAGTTGATTAAATTAGCAGCGCCGCGGGAGCCTAATGTGGGGGGCAGTGCGAGTGCCCCATGCAGCGGAGATAGAAAGGGGGTAAGGGCGATGGCGGCAAGCGGAGTGCGGGTTAGCACCAGGGCGCACTCACCGGAGGTAGGCGTGGGGTCTCTCCTGTCCTCGGAATCTGGCGAGGCTGCAGGTGGTTTCCCTCAGCCTCCGGAGGGCTCCAGACAGCGTCAAGAGCCAGGGTAGCCACAGCGGTGACAAAGCGGCCCGGTCAGGCAGATCAGAGGTGGGAGGAACAGGCCCCAGGCAATGATGTGAGCACAAGTCCACCCACGGGCAGCTCAATCTCGGTAATTCTCCTGGCGTTATCCGGCCTCAGGAGCGGTCGCTCGGGACGCAGCGCCGTCAGAGCCAAGAGGTGAGCACCGCGTTCCCAGGCGCGGGATATCTGCTCTGATTCGGCAATCGGCGTCGCAGAGGCTGACGGTCCCCCAGGCGCCGGCAGTTTAGGGAGGCAGCCAACCGCTGAGGGAGGCGCAGCGGTGCGGCACTGTCTCGGTGCGCCCCGGTCGCAGCTCTGCTGCTCTGCAGATTATGTAGCAGTGGCTGCCGCCATTTTTGGTCGCCCAGGCGTCACAATTGTCAAGTCTGCTCCCAGGAGAATCAGGCTGTGATCAAAGAGAATGGCAGCTTCAGCAGGTAGCGGATGGCATCCGCTTCACAGCGGTGTTCTTTTCAGCAGTATGGTGCGGAGTGAGAGCTGGATGTCTGGCGGATAGTGTCCCAGGCAGCAGGAGCCTCATGTGAGTGCGGCCATCTTGCTTGGCGCCCTCTAGCATTCCAACGTTCTGCCTTTTTTAAATGTGAAACTGCGAAGATAACACTCCTTCTCCATCCCACTTATCCTTGATTCCTGACGTTACACTTGTGCATCTGCAAATAAAAAAACAATATTATACTCTAAAAAACATACAACCTTATAATCCAAACTCCTAAAATGTCACTTAATCCTAATATATCAAAACTTTATAATCTTATCCTTTATCACAAAACACATATTTTTTCCTTTTCTTTTTAATTTAAAACAAACAAACAAAAATTACTCCTAGGGAGTGGTGGGCGGGATAATGTTAGCCTCCGAGTCTTTAATGAAATCCAGATTCTCTTGTCATGTTAATCTGAGGATTGCCATTTCATTACAATACGAAGGCTAACATTATGCATGTTGAAAGCCCTTCAACACAACATCTGACATATGCTCGATTGGTCTAAAGTAGTGACTTGCATAAGTTCCCACGTTAGACCAGTCTGCTGCCTTCAAAATCCTTTCCAAACTTACACCAGACCAACAAGCCTTGTTTGCCATTGCACCCCTACCGAATGAGCTTTAAACTTCTCCACATCCACTCCAGCTTCCTTTATTGCAAATTTTACCCATCTCAAAATCGTAGTCGTACTTACCCCACCAAAAGGCTTGACAAATGAAATTAATAACCGATGCACACCATGACTCCTCTATCCTACACTCATACTCTTTTAAACACTTAACCACGCAAAGATTCTTACATTCTTTGAACTTAGGATAAAAAAATTTAACTTGTCATGGTCTTGGCTCTTTTTCTTATTTCAAAGAAAACACAATCAGGACCAAACACTCTATTACTTACCTACAGACACTCGACATCCGAAACTCTCTTACAAGATATTAAAGATACAAAGTCGCTAACTTTGCTGAAATAAACTTATTTGACAAATTCTTGTTTGAAGGCCAATCCATAAAAAGCTTTAAAACTAAGTTCACATCCCATAGAACCTCATACCTCGCTCTAGGTGGTCTCCTAATTTGCATACTCTTCAAAACCCTACAAACTAAAATATTACTACCTACTGACTTTCCACCAACCACCGAATGACCTGCTGAAACTGCAGACCTATAACAAATAATGGTTCTATAACTTAATACCTTCTCAAAATGTTGTACCAAAAAATTAACCATTTCTACCACAGGCGCTTCCACAGGATCCAAATCCCTTTCCAAGCACCAACTTTCCCAAAACTTCCAAACTCCCTTATACCTTCTAGTACCTGGGGCCCAAGGCTCCTCGAGTAACTCTGCGGCTCCTTGCGAAAGTCCTCTGAATGCTCCGGAACGCCTGACACCTTCCAAACAAGAAGGTTCAACACCCCTTCTAAAACAAGTGGAGGCTCCTCTCCTAACTCGTTGGTCAGAAAACCTACCGTTGCCAGAATCAACAGGGGTACCTTGCATGCCAATTCCAAGACACCTAGAAACCACGCCTGGGAAACCCAGAATGGAGTCACTAGGACCAACAGACATCTCTCCTTCCTGACCTTCAGAAGGACCCTCTGAATCATTGCAAAAGGAGGAAAAGCATACCCCTTCACCAATATCCAACTCTCCAGAAATGCATCTACTGCTTCCGCACCTGGATCTGGCAACCAACTGTAATACCTCACCTTCTGACAAGTCAGCCTTGTCGCAAACAAATGCACCTCTAATGGACCCAATCTCCCTTCTATCTTTGCAAAATACACTTGATTCAGCATCCAATCGCTGTAGTCTTTCACATATCTTGAATTCCAATCCGCCACTACATTCAAATTCCCTGGAAGATTCTCTGCTCTTAATGCAATTTTGTGCTCCAGACAAAAATTCCAAAACTCTTTCCCAATATCGGAAAGATCCTTTGATCTGCAACCTCCCTACCTGTTTATGTAACAAACAGCAGAAACATTGTCCATCTTTAATAATACTGTATGACCCTGAATTTTCTGCTTGAAACATTTCAATGCAAATAAACCTGCTGTTAATTCCAGACAATTTATGTGCATCTTCCTCTCTAAATTCGTCCAAACACCTCCTGTCTCCATCTCTCCCAACCGTGCTCCCCATCCGGAGCCACTTGCATCCATCTCTAAGACAAAATCCGGAACGCAACCAAAAATCACCCTTCCATTCCAAGCATCCAAGTTGTTTAACCACCATTCTAATTCCTCCTTCACATCCAAATCCAACTTCACTTGGTCCCCATACCATAAACCTCTTCTCAAAGCATCTGCCTTCACCCTCTGCAAGGCACGATAATGCAAAGCACCTGGAAAAATCACTTGGATCGAAGAAGAAAACAAACCTAAAACTCTTGCCAAGTCCCTTAAAGACAAGGTTTCCCTTCGCAAAACACGAACAACCACCTTCTTTATCATATTCACCTTCTTCACCGGCAACTTCAAAATGTCCTCCTTCGAATCTATTATGGAACCTAAAAACTCCATACTTTGAAATGCGATCAACACAGACTTCTCCCTGTTGATTAAAAATCCCAATTTCTCCAAAAGATTGATAGCAATCTGTAACTGACTCATCAACACCTTTCTCCTGAGACATAATCAAAATGTCGTCCAGGTAGACAATCAACCTGAAACCTCTCTCTCTTAAATATGCCATGACAACTCACATTACCTTCGTAAAACACCACGGTGCTGGAAAAAGCCCGCAAGGAAGACAAACAAACTGGTATAATCTTCCTCTCCACCTGAACTGCAAATAACTCTGACTCTCCCTCTTCATCGGAATTGTAAAATATGCGTCCTTCAAATCCAACTTTACCATCCAATCTCCTTTCTGTAGAATGTTTCTTAAAACGATGGATACCCTCTATCACGAAATGCCTGTGAACTAATTTTTGATTCAAATTCCTTAAATTTATTACTTTGTCCTTTTTTTCTACTAGAAACAAAGTGCTCACAAAGCCTCTATTTTCCCCCTCTACTAAATTGATTGCACCCTTTTGCAACATAGCTTCTATTTCCTTGTCTGCTATCTCTATCTTTGCTGCGAAAGAATTAACTCTCTTGGATCTACAGTTTTCTCTGGAATAATTAAAAATTCTATCGCAAACCCTTTGATGGTCTCCAGAACCCAAGGATCCCTTGTGATCTTTTTCCATTCCTCCAGAAATAACCTTATTCGACCTCCTACTCTTTCTTGGGAAAAACCAATACAAATCTCCGTACTCACCTCTTGTACCTGTTGATGTTCACTCCTTGATCTTCCAAATATACCGCGCTGAGGGAAGAATCCAGAGGAGACTTGAAATCCTCTTCCTGCACCTCTGTGCAAGAAATTGTACTGGGATCTTTGGAATCCACGGCCGACAAAAGATCCCCTTCTGCCGGCCCTGCCAAAAAACCCAAACACCTTTCTCATATTATTCTGCGCCTTATCTAAGGCAGTATGTGTTGCAACATGTTTTCTCAAGCCGTTCACCATACCTTCTCCAAATAATAATTATTTTGCATCTAAACTAGTTTCTTTCTCTGCCATTTCCCCCAATTTAGGGTTAATCTTCATCAACACAGATTTCCTTCACTCAGCTAATAAGCTTGCATTTGCATTCCCCAAAAATACCATAGCTCTCTGACTCCAGCCTCTAAGTAACTCAATATCCACTTGCTCTCCATTCATATGAGCCTCCTCTTCCATGTCCATAATCTTGGCCAAAGGTCCTAGTGTATCAAGCAATTTGTCTTGGCACTGCTTTAGCGAGCGCTCACGCCCCTCGCGAGGGTCTCTGCCCAACTTATATAAATAAGTTATAAGTTCCGGATCCAAGTTTGGAGTGTAACAGACCTTATTCTCAATTTGAGGCCTAGAACACTCTGTCTTCAAAATATTTCTAACTTCCATCTCTAGTGGCTTCCTAATCCATTTGTTTAATAAATTTACTGACATGGTCCAAACGCCACCAGTCAGCACTCCTAGGATGACGTAGATCAAAAGGTTTAAACATTTCTCCTCCTAATAGATCCCTAATTACTGACTTGCTAGATGTAGCTACATCACCCCGCAAGTCATCGTTAAGGTCATCATCCTGGTCCACATCAAACACAAATTCATCGTAAAATATACCTGACCCTTCCATCATTGTATTCTCTGCTTCCATCTGAGCATTGTCCTCAGACAGTTGCTGCGTGCCGCCAAGGACAACTCTTTTCTTTGTGCTGCCAAGGGCACCAGTCTTAGTGATGGAGTTAAATCCATCCTTTCTTCCTTTGTCCAAATGACTGGACTTTCTTAGCCTCTTGCCACCTTTAGAAACATCTTCATCAGAACAAGGCCAGAAATCTTCCTCCAATCTATTCCCCTTTCTTTTACTATCTAAAACTATCTCCACCACTTCCTCATAGAAGACTTCACCTCATTCTGTATGTCTCCACCGGCTATCCTCACTAACACTATCTTCCACAATGTGTGACTGTACAGCATTCTCCTCAGTAGTCATTTTATTCTCTTTTTATATTAAGCTTAAAACTACTTAAAACAAAATTCCTAATATTCAACTGCCCACACTAATCACCAAATGCTAAAACGATCGGTAAAACTATCCGTCATTGACTTTTGCGCAGCTTCGTTGCCTAGCAACACACTCTTCCCATAAACACTGTTGAAGTCAATGATTTTTTTCCTAAACTAAAATGGCTACCGTGATCTCGTGAGATCACGAACAGCCAATCATTTCCTTTCACTGTGCTCAAGTCAATAGACGCGAGCACACACATCACCAGAAGAGAAGAGGGCAGCGCGAGGAAACAATCTACGTAACCGCAGGTTTGAATCCTGCACGCGAAGAATAACTTGTACGTTAGCTTGTACACAAGGGCAGCGCGAGACAACAATCTCTATCTACACATGCTTCCTTCCTGCACGCGAAGTAGATCGTGCTCGTCAGCTTGAAAACGAGAGGGCAGTGCGAGCAACAAAGTTCCGATACCGCTGCCCCTCTAATCTGCACGCGCGAGATAAAAACAGCAAGTAAAACTCTTCAATAAACCCTCATTTCCTTTTAAAACTTCATTTTTCTGAAATAACTTTGCATAGATAAATTATAAACCTATTAAGATTTCACCTCTAAATCACAAATAATACATTTATAACAAATACAACTAAAGTACTAATCCTTAAAAAAAGACATCAGTCCTATACACACACTCTGCTTCTGAAAATTAGAAGCAACCAACACACTTCACGTCCTTTTTCAAAACAACATACAAGATAAAAACGATTCTTAGACTACTTATCTCATCAGGAGCAGCATTTGAAAGAGGCAAAATGTTCCATGCTAGAGACTTTTGTTGGTTCTTTTTTGTTCCAATTCTGGATTGTTGTTGTAATGGTGTTGTTTAAAGGGGCTGCTGAGGAGTGGCATAATAAAGGAGATTATGCATAATGTTAGCATCCGGTCTTGTAATGAAATTTAAGGTACTCTGTTCAGCATGCCTAGCTGAGTCCCTATAGCTGGCTCGCGGTCCATCACGATTTGCCTGAACTTGTGACTTTGTCCTGTTCCAGCACGACCAGATATCCGCAGTTGGCACTTTACGCCTTTTTGGCGCTATTTTTACAACAAGCATTGGCATAGCCAATAGGTCTCGCTTTTGGGACCTTATAAGTGTTTAACTATGCAACAGTTGCATAACTAAATACTTAAAAGGTCCCAAAAGCGAGACCTATTGGCTATGCCAATGCTTGTTTTTTGGTAGGCACGAAGAGACACCCTCCCCGTGTAATGCCAGCTGCTGCAACAGGGGGAGGGACGGACTCTGAGGAGAGTGAGCAGAGGAGGAAAGAGCAACAGAGAACCAGTCTGCCAAGTAGGTGCAACGTTAAAGTGAAAGTAATCATTTTGCGGGCGATTTGAAGTTCGCAGTGGCCGCGCGGCTCACTGAGAACATCCAAGCGCCCGCGAAATGTACACGCAGGCTGCCAAATGGTGCGCGCGCCCGGCGCACATGCACTGTAGTTGGGGGTCTGAAAAGCACTCGTTTGCACTTCCAAATCCCCGTTTTCTATAGCTCTCGCCAGAGCAGCGCTAAAGCGCTGGCTCAGGCGAGACCTAAAAACTATCTCCGGTTCTACTAATTGGATTTTTGTTGTTTAGGTCTAGTTTAATTTATTAAAAATGACTCTCTTTTTCTAACTCTGGTGTGGCCTCCCTTTTGTGGTGTGTTTTCACTGTGTTACTGTTTGAAATGCTGCACAAATACATTACACATTGCCTCTGTGTTAAACCTGACTGCTCTGTGTCAAGCTATAAGAGGGTTGAGCATAGATTAATTAAGGGTTTGCTTGTGAGTTCACCCTTAGAATAATTGTAATTATTGCTTGAGAAGGGCTTAACCTAGGTCTAAGCAAAAAGCATCTCCTGATTAGGGGATATCCCCCTGAGCACAACGTGGGAGCCCACTAGGAGTGCGTGTTGAGGGTTGTAAGTTAAGCTAAAAAGTCAATTGATTCACAATGCATCAGTGCGCTGTATGAGGCATTTTATTCCTTGTTGGATAGTTATATTTTCATATCAAAAAACATCTCAACAAATGAGAGAAGAAATATACATTGTGTCGTTCACATTTGTAGGTCCCAGCAATAATGGGTGTCAGTCTCAATGCATTTCGGGCTATGACAGCCCTTCATCAGGGGAAATGCTGTAAAATAAATCGCAAACAAAGCTATATGAAGAAACCCATCCACAAGAAAATTCAAACCTAAATCAATCAGCCACCAAAATCTTTCACGCAATGTTGCCATAGAACAAATGTTGTGTGTGCATGCTGTAAAAAATGGAGACCCGTAACCCAATAGGAAGCGTGCTTTGTGGTGATTTACGTGAGGAATCATGCTCAAACTAATCTAGGATGTGCACGATGCGAGACGAGTGAGCTGTCAAAGAATGTCAAGTGCCCCAATGTGAGCAAGAGTGTCAAGAATTCCTGTCATGCGAGGGGAGGAAAACGGTAACCAGCGAAAACGGACTACATCTCCCAGGATGCTTAGCGGTTGAGAGGTTAGGTAAACAGGAGAGCTGTTACATAACTCAAGGAAAACACGCCCTTATGTAAACAGGAGAGCTGTTACATAACTCAAGGAAAACACGCCCTTATGTAAACAGGAGAGCTGTTACATAACTCAAGGAAACACGCCCTTATGTAAACAGGAGAGCTGTTACATAACTCAAGGAAAACACGCCCTTATGTAAACAGGAGAGCTGTTACATAACTCAAGGAAAACACGCCCTATAAAGGGAGGAACCGGGAGGTACAACGCTGTCGGATATTGTGTTTACACCGACGTACCTGCTTAGTGAAGAGCAGTGTTCCGGAGTGGTGCTCCAGTAAGGCAAGAACGGAGGTAGGTCGAGTCGTTACTCCCTGGGCCGTGTCTTGCCCCATCGTCACCTGTGAAGGACCCGGAAGCTCTACCGGATAACCATTGAGCTTCGCTTTTTGACTCGGCTGAGTCAAAGTGCAGTGGCGCTTTTGCTGGTTGGAGTCGTAACTCCCAGCCCGACCAGAGATACAGGGACTGCCAGCTGTAACGCACACCAGGAGGTGTTTGCCGCGTTACAGACTCGGAAGTCCACAGGATCGATCGAGCGGCTGCTCTCGGTTCAGTCTTCTTTGCTTGTGATTGGGGTATCGGTGACGCATCACCAGGAGGTGACTCCGCGTCCCGGTGCAGTCTGAGGAAGAGGTTGAGCGGCTGCTCCCTTCAGGTAGAGACCCCGGCTGGGTGTTTCCCTGACTCCTCGATTCTCCCCAACACTCTTCGTGCCCCTCACAGCCTACCGATTGGCATTGTCGGCCATTTCATTTCTGCCCTCTGTTGGCGGGATCGGCGTATATGCAGAGGACGGTTAGGACCATCCGTGCTGTGGGCTGGTAACGTACTTAGCCTGGAGGATTCCAGTGACTATAACCTTTGTTTATTCCTTGTATTATTTTTGCCTTCATTAAAATAACTAAACCTTCACAAGTGGTTGCGTTCTCATTATCGTGTCTGTTAAACGATCCTGAGACGTTCAGGGCGTTACAAAATATCCGACCTTAATAACACTAACTGTCTCCCGGTCGATAACAGACATGGCAACACTTGATGATGTGCTGGCTGCTTTAGCGACCGTGCAAATTGAATTGGCTGCCTCCAGGCAAGAAACAGCCGATGTAAAAGCCAGACTGGATGCTATCCAATTGGACCAGCTCACGCCCAGCACCTCCCTCACGAACCAGACCCCTGCGGTAGTAGTGGAAATGCCGGTAGCCGTCCCCTTGGCAACACCAGAGAGGTACAGTGGGGATCCTAACACAGTGCAGGTATTCCTCACACAAGTGGCGCTACATTTATCGTGCAAACCAAGGGCGTTCCCCACGAGTCAGGCTCGTGTGGCTTTCCTTATATCCTATTTGGCTGGAAACGCGGCACAATGGGCCGTACCTCTGGTGAGCAGGGACGACCCCATCTTATGTGATTGGGGTGCTTTTCGCGAGGAATTCCTGAAAGTCTTCGACAGAAGGGCTGACTCGTACACGGCGGACCGTGAAATGCTTGAGTTGAGACAGGGATCCAACGACCTGGTGCAGTATCTCAACGCGTTCCGAAGGCTGGTTGCGGAAACCAAGTGGCCTGTTGCTAAACAGACGGCGCTCTTCCATCACGGGCTGTGCGATGAGCTCAAGGACGCCGTGGCTCATATTGACCCACAACCCAAGACATGTGAGGGCCTTATCAACCTGGTATTACGGCTGGAACATAGGCTAAGTGAAAGAAAGGGGGATCATGGGAGAAAAGGAAACTCCCTTCCATCCTATGTGACAGTGGGAAGTCCTGAAACTTCCACCGCATCCAAGGGAGAACCCATGGACATCGGCGCAATACGAGCGAGCCTCACAGCCACGGAGAAAGAGTCACGCCGTAAACAAGGATTGTGCCTATATTGTGGCAAAAAAGGCCACTACGTACGTGAATGCCCTGCCAAACCGAAGACGTCACGTTATCGGGCCAACCGGTCGGTAACAGCCGTGGTGGACGTACCGGCGGAAAACTAGAGGACTCCCAGACCAAAGAAGGGGCATCTCGGAGTCACTCATCCATCCCTTCACTTTCCAACTCGGTCACTAAGGGACTACGACACCTGTTTCTCACAGTGCACGTGGGAGTGCATGACCAGTGGATACCCGTTGTGGCCTTGGTGGATTCAGGGGCCACTGGCATGTTTATGGACCACAACGAGGCATGCAGGCTAGGGCTAGTGCTTCTTCCCAAAGCTGTACCCGAAGACGTCTATGCTGTAGACGGAAGGCGATTGGTGACGGGGCCCATCGGGCAGCACACGGGGGTCCTTCCGATGAGATGTGGGAGGAACCATTTGGAACAAATCGATTTTAACATCATCCGAGCGCCCCAATATGGCGTCATATTGGGATTGCCGTGGCTACAGAAACACAACCCCTCTGTGGATTGGCCAACACATCGCATCGAACTGACGTCACCGTATTGCATCCTGCATTGTGGAATAAGAACGGAATCCCTTGACGCAGATGAGAGCGGGAGTCAGACGGTGGCTACAGCGGCAGAAAAAGATGTGGCTCTTCCCCAGGCTTATCACAGTTTTGAGGATGTATTTGATGAGGTGAAGGCGGAAGTGCTACCACCACATAGACAGTTTGACTGCCAGATCGACCTGGTGCCAGGGGCCAGCGTTCCCAGCGGCAGGCTGTATGCCCTGACGGAGCCTGAAAACGTGCATCTCCGGGGGTACCTGGATAAACTCCTCAAGCTAGGATTCATCCGCCCGTCCAAGTCTCCGGCCGCCTCGCCACTCTTCTTCATCCCGAAGGCTAATGGGGAGCTGAGAGCCTGTGTGGACTTTAGGGCATTGAATGCGATAACCGTAAAGAATCGGTACCCCTTGCCTCTCATCAGTGTACTTCTGGAACAGGTCAAGAAAGCTCGTATCTACACCAAGTTGGATTTGAAAGGGGCATACCATCTGGTGCGCATGAGGGACGGAGACGAGTGGAAGACCGCCTTTAAGACCAGGTTCGGCCTTTTTGAGTACCTCGTCATGCCGTTCGGTCTGTGCAACGCCCCGGCAGCCTTTCAGTACTTTTTGAATGAGGTATTCAGAGAGGAGTTGGATATCTACGTGGTCGTATATATCGACGACATCCTCATCTATTCGTCCAGTGTGGAGGAGCACGTACACCACGTCAAGGCTGTGCTCCAAAAGCTGAGGGAAAACATGCTGTTTTGTAAACTTAGCAAGTGTGACTTCCAAGTCACATCCGTGGAATTCCTCGGAGTGATGCTGAGTCCAGAGGGACAGGAGATGGCAGAACGAAAGATCAAGGCGGTGAAAGAATGGCCGGTGCCCCAAAGCGTGAAGGACGTCCAAAGTTTCATTGGCTTCGCCAACTTTTACAGGCGGTTTATAGATGGGTTTTCAGGATTGGTGGCCCCAATCACACAGCTACTGAGGAAGTCCAAGGAGTTTGTCTGGTCCCCTGAAGCGAACAAAGCCTTTGAGGCCCTGAAAAGCGCCTTTGGTAAGGCGCCGGTGTTGGCTCACCCCGATCCGGATCTCCCCTACGTGGTGGAAGCGGACGCATCGGATGTGGCGCTGGGGGCTATCTTGTCCCAACGCAACCACGACACAGGTGTGCTTCATCCCGTTGCGTACATGTCCCGCAAACTCAACGACGCCGAACGCAACTACCATATTGTGGAGAAGGAGCTTCTCGCAATCAAGGACGCCTTCACCGAATGGAGGCATTGGTTGATGGGGGCAAGACATGTGGTATCGGTGTACACGGACCATCGGAACCTACAGTTCATGACGGCCACAAGACACCTTTCTCCCAGACAGCTGCGGTGGATGATCTTCTTTGCGGGGTTCAACTTCCGCATCACATATCGGCCGGGGACGGAAAACCGGAAGGCGGACGCCTATTGATACCCACGCCTAGGCTAAGGAAACAAGCATTCATCTGGTGCCATGACTCTCCATGCGCAGGTCATTTGGGCTTTGAAAAAACGGTGGCTAGCATGGGACGGCATTTCTGGTGGCCAACCATGAGAGTGGATGTCAGGAGGTGGGGACAGGAGTGTCCTACGTGTGCTACCATGAAGGCCGACCATGGCCGAACCCAAGGGCTCTTACATCCACTTCCGACCCCGGATAGACCATGGGATAGCATATCACTGGACTTCGTGGTGGGCCTACCGGTAGACCAGGGGATGACGGCAATACTGGTGGTGGTGGATTACTTGACGAAAATGGGGCACTTCATCCCCTGCAAGAGAGTCCCTACGGCCAGGGAATTGGCGTCACTACTCCTAAAGAATGTGGTACGACTGCATGGATTACCTGGGGTGATCGTGTCGGACCGGGGGTCGCAGTTTACTGCGCAATTCTGGAAGACTTGGTGCTCTGCGCTGCATGTTAAGACCGCCCTGTCCACCAGCTACCACCCTCAAACGGACGGCCAAACCGAGCGCCTGAACCAAACGCTCAAACAGTATCTGCGATGTTTTGTGGACCAGGGCAGGGAAGAATGGGTCGACTTGCTATGGGTTGCAGAGATAGCCTATAACAACGCCACTCACAGCTCCACACAGTCATCTCCGTTCTATAGCAACTATGGCCAACATCCCAGGTTCTTGCCATTTCTACATCCGTTCAGAGAGGACAGGATTCCCGCCACAGCGGACAGGGTGGCACACATAAAAGACACGTTGATGCGCTCAAGGGCTGTCCTAATAGAGGCCAAGAGAAGATACAAGGCTGCGGCAGACAGGAAGAGAAGGCCCGGGCCACTGTACCGCACTGGAGACTACGTCTGGATATCCACAAGAAACATGAGGTTTCGAAAGAACAGTGTGTTCCATCCCAAGTACATGGGCCCCTATCGAATTACCAAGTGTATGGGTCCCGTGAACGTGAAGGTGTGCTTGCCCCAGTCATTGCGGATACACCCTGTCTTTCATGTATCATTGCTCAAACCAGCACCCTCCAAGCCATCTGGGACACCTAGGCCGGTATGCGTGGAGTCGGAGGTGGAGTATGAAGTGTCGGGCATACGGGCGTCCAAATGGCGCAGGGGGAAGCTGTGGTACCTGGTTGCGTGGAAAGGCTATGGCCCGGAGGAGCAGTCATGGGAACCGGCTGAAGGGGTTCATGCTCCGCGCTTGGTCTCCTTGTTCCATCGGCGTTTTCCTGCCAGCGCTGGACCCGTGGGGAGCCGCTGAGAGGGAGGATGTACTGTCAAGAATTCCTGTCATGCGAGGGGAGGAAAACGGTAACCAGCGAAAACGGACTACATCTCCCAGGATGCTTAGCGGTTGAGAGGTTATGTAAACAGGAGAGCTGTTACATAACTCAAGGAAAACACGCCCTTATGTAAACAGGAGAGCTGTTACATAACTCAAGGAAAACACGCCCTTATGTAAACAGGAGAGCTGTTACATAACTCAAGGAAACACGCCCTTATGTAAACAGGAGAGCTGTTACATAACTCAAGGAAAACACGCCCTTATCTAAACAGGAGAGCTGTTACATAACTCAAGGAAAACACGCCCTATAAAGGGAGGAACCGGGAGGTACAACGCTGTCGGATATTGTGTTTACACCGACGTACCTGCTTAGTGAAGAGCAGTGTTCCGGAGTGGTGCTCCAGTAAGGCAAGAACGGAGGTAGGTCGAGTCGTTACTCCCTGGGCCGTGTCTTGCCCCATCGTCACCTGTGAAGGACCCGGAAGCTCTACCGGATAACCATTGAGCTTCGCTTTTTGACTCGGCTGAGTCAAAGTGCAATGGCGCTTTTGCTGGTTGGAGTCGTAACTCCCAGCCCGACCAGAGATACAGGGACTGCCAGCTGTAACGCACACCAGGAGGTGTTTGCCGCGTTACAGACTCGGAAGTCCACAGGATCGATCGAGCGGCTGCTCTCGGTTCAGTCTTCTTTGCTTGTGATTGGGGTATCGGTGACGCATCACCAGGAGGTGACTCCGCGTCCCGGTGCAGTCTGAGGAAGAGGTTGAGCGGCTGCTCCCTTCAGGTAGAGACCCCGGCTGGGTGTTTCCCTGACTCCTCGATTCTCCCCAACACTCTTCGTGCCCCTCACAGCCTACCGATTGGCATTGTCGGCCATTTCATTTCTGCCCTCTGTTGGCGGGATCGGCGTATATGCAGAGGACGGTTAGGACCATCCGTGCTGTGGGCTGGTAACGTACTTAGCCTGGAGGATTCCAGTGACTATAACCTTTGTTTATTCCTTGTATTATTTTTGCCTTCATTAAAATAACTAAACCTTCACAAGTGGTTGCGTTCTCATTATCGTGTCTGTTAAACGATCCTGAGACGTTCAGGGCGTTACAAAATATCCGACCTTAATAACACTAACTGTCTCCCGGTCGATAACAGACATGGCAACACTTGATGATGTGCTGGCTGCTTTAGCGACCGTGCAAATTGAATTGGCTGCCTCCAGGCAAGAAACAGCCGATGTAAAAGCCAGACTGGATGCTATCCAATTGGACCAGCTCACGCCCAGCACCTCCCTCACGAACCAGACCCCTGCGGTAGTAGTGGAAATGCCGGTAGCCGTCCCCTTGGCAACACCAGAGAGGTACAGTGGGGATCCTAACACAGTGCAGGTATTCCTCACACAAGTGGCGCTACATTTATCGTGCAAACCAAGGGCGTTCCCCACGAGTCAGGCTCGTGTGGCTTTCCTTATATCCTATTTGGCTGGAAACGCGGCACAATGGGCCGTACCTCTGGTGAGCAGGGACGACCCCATCTTATGTGATTGGGGTGCTTTTCGCGAGGAATTCCTGAAAGTCTTCGACAGAAGGGCTGACTCGTACACGGCGGACCGTGAAATGCTTGAGTTGAGACAGGGATCCAACGACCTGGTGCAGTATCTCAACGCGTTCCGAAGGCTGGTTGCGGAAACCAAGTGGCCTGTTGCTAAACAGACGGCGCTCTTCCATCACGGGCTGTGCGATGAGCTCAAGGACGCCGTGGCTCATATTGACCCACAACCCAAGACATGTGAGGGCCTTATCAACCTGGTATTACGGCTGGAACATAGGCTAAGTGAAAGAAAGGGGGATCATGGGAGAAAAGGAAACTCCCTTCCATCCTATGTGACAGTGGGAAGTCCTGAAACTTCCACCGCATCCAAGGGAGAACCCATGGACATCGGCGCAATACGAGCGAGCCTCACAGCCACGGAGAAAGAGTCACGCCGTAAACAAGGATTGTGCCTATATTGTGGCAAAAAAGGCCACTACGTACGTGAATGCCCTGCCAAACCGAAGACGTCACGTTATCGGGCCAACCGGTCGGTAACAGCCGTGGTGGACGTACCGGCGGAAAACTAGAGGACTCCCAGACCAAAGAAGGGGCATCTCGGAGTCACTCATCCATCCCTTCACTTTCCAACTCGGTCACTAAGGGACTACGACACCTGTTTCTCACAGTGCACGTGGGAGTGCATGACCAGTGGATACCCGTTGTGGCCTTGGTGGATTCAGGGGCCACTGGCATGTTTATGGACCACAACGAGGCATGCAGGCTAGGGCTAGTGCTTCTTCCCAAAGCTGTACCCGAAGACGTCTATGCTGTAGACGGAAGGCGATTGGTGACGGGGCCCATCGGGCAGCACACGGGGGTCCTTCCGATGAGATGTGGGAGGAACCATTTGGAACAAATCGATTTTAACATCATCCGAGCGCCCCAATATGGCGTCATATTGGGATTGCCGTGGCTACAGAAACACAACCCCTCTGTGGATTGGCCAACACATCGCATCGAACTGACGTCACCGTATTGCATCCTGCATTGTGGAATAAGAACGGAATCCCTTGACGCAGATGAGAGCGGGAGTCAGACGGTGGCTACAGCGGCAGAAAAAGATGTGGCTCTTCCCCAGGCTTATCACAGTTTTGAGGATGTATTTGATGAGGTGAAGGCGGAAGTGCTACCACCACATAGACAGTTTGACTGCCAGATCGACCTGGTGCCAGGGGCCAGCGTTCCCAGCGGCAGGCTGTATGCCCTGACGGAGCCTGAAAACGTGCATCTCCGGGGGTACCTGGATAAACTCCTCAAGCTAGGATTCATCCGCCCGTCCAAGTCTCCGGCCGCCTCGCCACTCTTCTTCATCCCGAAGGCTAATGGGGAGCTGAGAGCCTGTGTGGACTTTAGGGCATTGAATGCGATAACCGTAAAGAATCGGTACCCCTTGCCTCTCATCAGTGTACTTCTGGAACAGGTCAAGAAAGCTCGTATCTACACCAAGTTGGATTTGAAAGGGGCATACCATCTGGTGCGCATGAGGGACGGAGACGAGTGGAAGACCGCCTTTAAGACCAGGTTCGGCCTTTTTGAGTACCTCGTCATGCCGTTCGGTCTGTGCAACGCCCCGGCAGCCTTTCAGTACTTTTTGAATGAGGTATTCAGAGAGGAGTTGGATATCTACGTGGTCGTATATATCGACGACATCCTCATCTATTCGTCCAGTGTGGAGGAGCACGTACACCACGTCAAGGCTGTGCTCCAAAAGCTGAGGGAAAACATGCTGTTTTGTAAACTTAGCAAGTGTGACTTCCAAGTCACATCCGTGGAATTCCTCGGAGTGATGCTGAGTCCAGAGGGACAGGAGATGGCAGAACGAAAGATCAAGGCGGTGAAAGAATGGCCGGTGCCCCAAAGCGTGAAGGACGTCCAAAGTTTCATTGGCTTCGCCAACTTTTACAGGCGGTTTATAGATGGGTTTTCAGGATTGGTGGCCCCAATCACACAGCTACTGAGGAAGTCCAAGGAGTTTGTCTGGTCCCCTGAAGCGAACAAAGCCTTTGAGGCCCTGAAAAGCGCCTTTGGTAAGGCGCCGGTGTTGGCTCACCCCGATCCGGATCTCCCCTACGTGGTGGAAGCGGACGCATCGGATGTGGCGCTGGGGGCTATCTTGTCCCAACGCAACCACGACACAGGTGTGCTTCATCCCGTTGCGTACATGTCCCGCAAACTCAACGACGCCGAACGCAACTACCATATTGCGGAGAAGGAGCTTCTCGCAATCAAGGACGCCTTCACCGAATGGAGGCATTGGTTGATGGGGGCAAGACATGTGGTATCGGTGTACACGGACCATCGGAACCTACAGTTCATGACGGCCACAAGACACCTTTCTCCCAGACAGCTGCGGTGGATGATCTTCTTTGCGGGGTTCAACTTCCGCATCACATATCGGCCGGGGACGGAAAACCGGAAGGCGGACGCCCTGTCCCGTCAATCTGCAGTTAAGGAACCATTGCCTGCGACCGAGCATTCCATCATTTCCCCGAGGATGGTATTGGGGGTTATCCAACCGGATACTTTCCTGAGGGGAATAAAGAGAGGGATCAGGTCATTCGCATGGCGGAGGTGGCTCCTCAGTCACAGAGAATGGCAGCTGAAGGACGGGATACCCCTGAAGGGCAGGTGCCTATTGATACCCACGCCTAGGCTAAGGAAACAAGCATTCATCTGGTGCCATGACTCTCCATGCGCAGGTCATTTGGGCTTTGAAAAAACGGTGGCTAGCATGGGACGGCATTTCTGGTGGCCAACCATGAGAGTGGATGTCAGGAGGTGGGGACAGGAGTGTCCTACGTGTGCTACCATGAAGGCCGACCATGGCCGAACCCAAGGGCTCTTACATCCACTTCCGACCCCGGATAGACCATGGGATAGCATATCACTGGACTTCGTGGTGGGCCTACCGGTAGACCAGGGGATGACGGCAATACTGGTGGTGGTGGATTACTTGACGAAAATGGGGCACTTCATCCCCTGCAAGAGAGTCCCTACGGCTGGGGAATTGGCGTCACTACTCCTAAAGAATGTGGTACGACTGCATGGATTACCTGGGGTGATCGTGTCGGACCGGGGGTCGCAGTTTACTGCGCAATTCTGGAAGACTTGGTGCTCTGCGCTGCATGTTAAGACCGCCCTGTCCACCAGCTACCACCCTCAAACGGACGGCCAAACCGAGCGCCTGAACCAAACGCTCAAACAGTATCTGCGATGTTTTGTGGACCAGGGCAGGGAAGAATGGGTCGACTTGCTATGGGTTGCAGAGATAGCCTATAACAACGCCACTCACAGCTCCACACAGTCATCTCCGTTCTATAGCAACTATGGCCAACATCCCAGGTTCTTGCCATTTCTACATCCGTTCAGAGAGGACAGGATTCCCGCCACAGCGGACAGGGTGGCACACATAAAAGACACGTTGATGCGCTCAAGGGCTGTCCTAATAGAGGCCAAAAGAAGATACAAGGCTGCGGCAGACAGGAAGAGAAGGCCCGGGCCACTGTACCGCACTGGAGACTACGTCTGGATATCCACAAGAAACATGAGGTTTCGAAAGAACAGTGTGTTCCATCCCAAGTACATGGGCCCCTATCGAATTACCAAGTGTATGGGTCCCGTGAACGTGAAGGTGTGCTTGCCCCAGTCATTGCGGATACACCCTGTCTTTCATGTATCATTGCTCAAACCAGCACCCTCCAAGCCGTCTGGGACACCTAGGCCGGTATGCGTGGAGTCGGAGGTGGAGTATGAAGTGTCGGGCATACGGGCGTCCAAATGGCGCAGGGGGAAGCTGTGGTACCTGGTTGCGTGGAAAGGCTATGGCCCGGAGGAGCAGTCATGGGAACCGGCTGAAGGGGTTCATGCTCCGCGCTTGGTCTCCTTGTTCCATCGGCGTTTTCCTGCCAGCGCTGGACCCGTGGGGAGCCGCTGAGAGGGAGGATGTACTGTCAAGAATTCCTGTCATGCGAGGGGAGGAAAACGGTAACCAGCGAAAACGGACTACATCTCCCAGGATGCTTAGCGGTTGAGAGGTTATGTAAACAGGAGAGCTGTTACATAACTCAAGGAAAACACGCCCTTATGTAAACAGGAGAGCTGTTACATAACTCAAGGAAAACACGCCCTTATGTAAACAGGAGAGCTGTTACATAACTCAAGGAAACACGCCCTTATGTAAACAGGAGAGCTGTTACATAACTCAAGGAAAACACGCCCTTATGTAAACAGGAGAGCTGTTACATAACTCAAGGAAAACACGCCCTATAAAGGGAGGAACCGGGAGGTACAACGCTGTCGGATATTGTGTTTACACCGACGTACCTGCTTAGTGAAGAGCTGTGTTTCGGAGTGGTGCTCCAGTAAGGCAAGAACGGAGGTAGGTCGAGTCGTTACTCCCTGGGCCGTGTCTTGCCCCATCGTCACCTGTGAAGGACCCGGAAGCTCTACCGGATAACCATTGAGCTTCGCTTTTTGACTCGGCTGAGTCAAAGTGCAGTGGCGCTTTTGCTGGTTGGAGTCGTAACTCCCAGCCCGACCAGAGATACAGGGACTGCCAGCTGTAACGCACACCAGGAGGTGTTTGCCGCGTTACAGACTCGGAAGTCCACAGGATCGATCGAGCGGCTGCTCTCGGTTCAGTCTTCTTTGCTTGTGATTGGGGTATCGGTGACGCATCACCAGGAGGTGACTCCGCGTCCCGGTGCAGTCTGAGGAAGAGGTTGAGCGGCTGCTCCCTTCAGGTAGAGACCCCGGCTGGGTGTTTCCCTGACTCCTCGATTCTCCCCAACACTCTTCGTGCCCCTCACAGCCTACCGATTGGCATTGTCGGCCATTTCATTTCTGCCCTCTGTTGGCATACCCCGGGATCGGCGTATATGCAGAGGACGGTTAGGACCATCCGTGCTGTGGGCTGGTAACGTACTTAGCCTGGAGGATTCCAGTGACTATAACCTTTGTTTATTCCTTGTATTATTTTTGCCTTCATTAAAATAACTAAACCTTCACAAGTGGTTGCGTTCTCATTATCGTGTCTGTTAAACGATCCTGAGACGTTCAGGGCGTTACAAAGAGTGATGTAACGATAACTATGAACTTGATAAAACCAGACTCGATAAAAATGTGCACACAATCAGGAAAAGTGACTATTCGACGAACGTGAATATATAACGCGTCTCATAAAAATTTGCGAAGGTGAAACCCACTACGGGTTCTTACATGCGACAAAGTGGTCCAAAAGTGATCTAGTACTTACGCGTGGAGAAAACGCTTAACGTTCCTGATGCGGGTGCCATTGTTACTGTTGCGAAAGCCGCCAGTAAATCTACTGTGTAAACGCAAGTGAGATAGTACTACTGTGAGGTTTTAAAACCATACGTGATACGGCGACATCTTGGAACGGTGTGTGCCGAAAATACATAACGATCTAAAATAAAGTGTCTGTACGGTGTATGAACACGAAAACGTACAAACTGAACAAAAAAAGTGAGTTAATGTATAACAAAAGATAAATACAATGCAAGGACAAACGAGTACAGAAACAAATAACAATGTAAACATAGTGTGGTGCTATCATTGCTGAATAAATGTAATAGACCATAACAGAAAAGATAGGAAGAAGATGAACCAGAGTGTGAAGAAAGATAACGTGGTGTGCAGAAAACATCAGAATGGAATGAATGGTGAAACTAAAGATGTGTAAATGCATGGACTATCGTGACGTAGAGATTCAGGTCAAAGACAGCTGACATGTAGGTTTGAAAAAAGATAAATAATTGCCAGATAGTGTAGACAACTAGAGAGTAAATATGAAAAAGGTAGAGAAAATGTAGAGAGAGACCTTCAAAAAGATTACAGATAACACGAGAATTCAATACGGTCATTTAAACCATTGGGTTTATGAGAGTTGAGGAATTTAATCCAGAAATTCTAACTTTGTAATAGTTGGTTGTTATTGTCTATTCCTTCAATTTTTTCCACAATTTCCAGGATCAGGAATTTCAGTTGACTAATGTTGTGGTGATGTTCCACAAAATGTGCCCCAACTACTAACTTCATGTTCTTGGTTCTAATACAACTCTTATGTTCATGAATTCTGATCTTGGTTTTCCTTTCCGTTTAGCCACGTAGACAAGGCCACATGGGCATTTCAGAAGATACAAAATGTTGGTGGTGTTGCAATCGAGTGTCACTTTTAGGTTGATTCTCGTCCCTTTCATGGGGTGTGTCATCCAAGATCCTTTGATGACATTGTTACAATTGCTACAGTTGTAACAAGGCGTAGATCCTTTATATATAGATGTTGTTGTGTATTTGGTAGGTTAATTTAACAGTTCTTTCACGTTTTTGCCTCTTTTGAATGCAAAAATGGGTTTATTGGCAAATAATCCTCTGAAGTCCTGTTCCATGGCCAGTATAGCCCAATGTCTGTTGATTGTGTTTTTGAATCAATGACTCATGGAGGAGAATTTGGACACCAGTACCATTCGATTTTGTGCAGGTTTCTGTATTTTGGTTAGTAATTCTGATCTGGTTCTGCTTACGCAACGACATTTTGCTTGTTCCAACACTTTATGAAGATAACCTTGTTGTGCAAATCTCGTGACCTAGGTCTGCCAACAGTACTTAACATGCTGGAATTCAGACCATACTTCTGAAGTTGGATGCAAAATGACAAGCGACAAAACACTATTTAAACTGGTTTACAAAATCAGGCCTGTCCTAAGGTATAGTAAATAGGGTTCATGTGATATGGGTTCATTTCGTAGTCAGCACTACTAGTGGGCAGTTTCCTCCCACCGTCAGTAATGTGGCAATCTTTAAATCCAAAATTGGCTTTATTTCAACTTCCTCCTGCCTAAAATGACCCTTCTATGCAAGTGAATGGGGATAATTAATCCACTCTATTGTTTTCTCCAAAAACAACTTTCCTGTTATTAAATGTTTGCATTTACGATGTAGCTATATGGCTAACTTGATTATTATGAGTTTGCTCATGAGTGGGCCCGAGCGGAGGGCCAGGCACTGTGACGGGAAGAGGCATAGTATAGTGGGGGGAGGAGAAGACCGATAGCACCCCTATGGTGGAGGTGTTGGACTCTTGAAAACCTGGGAGGCCACAGCCGACCCCCCAACGGAAGGCTCCGACTCTGGGAGCGACACTGGGATGACAATCTAGGGACGGACCTGGGGGTACGGCTGAGAGCGCTGAGAGCGGTCATGACTGGGACCAGACTTCCATGGGCGTAGTAATCTGCGCTCTGTGTACGGCGGATGCATGTAATGTGAATATGAGATCCTCATGGGAGGTGCATGTGTTTTACCTGAAGAGGTGCCCCCCCCTATGGTCAAACCCAGTTCTTCAACCATAGTTCTGATTTGCTTTGGTTGGGGGACCGCTGAAAACCCAGTTTGTGTTGTTAGTTAACTTAACCTCTTCAATGCCCATGACGAGCTGGTCTCGTCATGGGCCGCGGTTGCGCTGTGCCCATGACGAGACCAGCTCGTCATAAACCCCGCCCGCTAATGCAACGGCCGGCACAGGGCGGGGAAAGGGGCGGGCACTGAAGGGGTTAATGTTATTCTAGTGTTTTCACCTAGATAAAATACCTGTATTGGATTCCAATGCTGTGCGGTAAAACTGGCGGTGTCTCACTGGCAGCTGGGAATACTGCTGTTGATACTGTGCTTATGATTAACAAGGCATACAAGCCTCAAGTTCTCTTATAGTAGCTTAGGTACAACCCCAACTGGGTGTGTGGGGGAGGAAATGTCATTTTGGTGATCTTCGATACTTTGTAACTGTACAATAATATAAGAAATGCCAATAAAAACACTTTAAAAGAAATGGAGAAAAAAGCTTTGTAGGCTGTTTCAAATGTCACCTTCCTTGATAACCAAGATTGTTTCTTGTAAAGTTTAAGTATTTCTCCGAAATAGGTTTACTTCGGTGAGATTTTTCACAGCCGACTAGTTCAAGGTTTCGGCTATCCTTCTGTTACTTGCGCAACAGATTAGCGCCAACCCCTGAGAAAAACTGCGTTCCAAACCAAAAGTAGGTGCCCCATGAAGAGGCTTCAGCTATGCACAACCCAAGCATATGTGCATGGCAGGCTGGAATTGGCAAGGTGGGCAAATGGACATGGGCCGATGGGCTTATTGCCGATGCCAGTTGGTGGGCCGTTTTTTGGGGGGGACTAAGCAGTCCAATCAGCCTGGGGAAGTCTCTACTGCAAGTGCACAACAAAAGGCTGTTATTACAGACTTTGCATACAAGGCGGGCAATTGGACATGGGCCGATGGGCCTTTTGCCGAGGTCAGTTGGTAGGCCGTTTTTGGGGGGGGGGCTAAGCAGTGCAATCAGCCAGGGCAAGTCTCTACTGCAAGTGCACAACAAAAGGCTGTTATTACAGCCTTTGCATACACATACTGAGCGTCACCCACCTCAGGCAGGCTAATTGTCAGAGGCAGAATGACAATGGGCTGCTCCTTCTCTAACAGCATGAGGCGTGCCTGCCCCCTGGCTCCCTCCAGGTGTGGCAGAGGTCCCAATGAGCTGCTGGTGGGAAGCCATTAGCACTCCCTTTGCAGAGGACTGGGGTAGGGAGAACTGGAAAGTTAGGGTAGTGGGGGAGGGGGGCGGGCTTGTTAGGTTATTTGTGTCCCGCTCCCTAAAACGGACAGGGGGGTGGCCGACATAAAACTGTCTCTGTTCTTCTCTTTATCCTGCCAGAGGCGGAGTTCACACTACATAAAACTACAAAAAACATTAACGATTCGGGAATGCTGTCCACTTTTTTGGGGCGTGCCCAGACCTAATTGTGATCCCAATCCTACACTGGCGCGCGGCCCCGGTCTCATCCCCGCTCGACCATCATCTCCATCACCCTGCAATGCGCTCGGGTGTGCGAAGAGCGCTCAGAGTCAGTACAGAACGTTCCAGACACGACGTGCTGCGGCACGAGACGAGGCGCGTGCCCCAACGAAGCCGGCCGGGCGCGGTGCTCTCTAGGTAGGGTGGTCTACCGAATTCCTTGTTTGCTCGGAACGCAACGGGAACGGTGCGTATGCAGTACTACAACTCCCGGCGTGCCTGAGGACTCTGTAAGTACTGCGCGTGCGCAGTTGACCGAAGGGGCGGGACTAGCTGGGTTATTGAAGGCTTGTTTTGCTCTTCAGCTGATTGTTACAGGAGCAGCGGATCTGGACAGAGGAGCAGCAGGTGACAGGGGCCGGGAGGGGACAAAACACCCTCAAACGCGCTAATGATAGGTGCTTTGGTGGTTCCTAAGGGAAGAAGAGGGCTGGGTACTTACACCCCAAGCCGGGGAACAGATTACACCAGGGCTGGGGCAGGATACCGGCATTGTCAAGCCAGAGGGAAGGTGATGGGGAGAGATGGTTGTCAAAATACAAGTAGCAGCTGCAGGGGGCGGGGTGTAGTTGATGGTCCACTGCCACTGTGTGGGAGTGGGTAGAAATACAGACCTTCTCGGTGGTGGAGTAGGATTACACCAGAGATGAAGGTGGGTGGGTGACAGTCCTAGGTGGGTGGGTGACATGGTACTACCAGCCCCAGTGGCGGGGGTGCAGATAAACGCTAGGATGTGGGGAGCCCCGGTGGTGGTGAGAGTGTAAGATACAGGCAGGCCGTTGAAGGGCTTGCTAAAGCCGGGGTGTAATGGGGGATGGGCCCGGGGGTGGCGGGGGCAGGCAGGCTCATGCAGTTTCAAGGCTGAGGGAAGAATGCAGTCACCCCCACAGATGCGGGTAGAAGTCGGCAGATATGGCAACGCTTGGGAAATGAGCGCATACATGTGAGTTTTTGCAGCACAGTACTGTATACCTAGATTTTCTTCCTGACTTCCATTGGAATGAGGATTTTTTTTTAGGATGGAACATGTACGAAATTCTCGAGAAATGCTATTGAGTCGGAATGTTATGAGCTTTATCTGTAGGTAGAGTTGCCAAACTTAGAGCAAGATACTGGCAACCACCACTGCTGTAAAGGCAATCAATGGGCAGCCCAGGGAAGGAGTGGGGGTGTAAGGAGAAGGAGGTAAATGACGTTCAGTCTCAATGCTGCAGGAGCTGGGTTCAGGCAGGAAAGATAACAAACCGGCAGCCACTTATCTGGGGGATGGAACAGAAAGGACCACAGAGTAGGATAAGATCCAGGGAGGGGTTAGGACGGGGGGAATGCAGTCACTCGTTGGACTGTAATGTCGCTGCGTGGCTGGAGAGACTGCGTAGCTGTAGGCAGCCAGGAGGGAGTCGATACATCTCCAGCGCGGGGATGAAATGCTCAGCCAGCGACCGCTGTTGATGCAGTGCTTGGCAGCCAAGTGCTTATGTAACGGGGTACACGATGTACGGATGCGGAGATGCTGCCGGCAACCACAAAGCTGTGAGGGGGGGAGGCGGGAGACGAGCGGGCTACAGAAAGCACCAGGGTTGCCCGGGGGTACGCCACACGTTGGGTGGTTGTGGATTGAAAATATAGTCATCACTCCGGATTCAGGCACCCACTGAACTGGCGAATTGACACAGATGGGCACCCAAGTGCAGTGAAAGAGGATACGGGATACGCATCCTTTATTTTTTGTTGGGGGGGGGTGGATTATTTGGCAAATTCACGGCTCCAAGAGTGTGTGATCCGAGCGGTTCTTTAAGATAACTGTCTGTCTCTGCTGGGTTTAATGAAGTTATTAAGCTTGCTTGTTGCTTCCCAAGCAGTAACCCGGCACCCCCATGTATCTTGACCTTCAAGTCATAAATCAAAGAGATGGAGCAAGGTTACTGGTCTGTCTGTGTAGGGGTTACCAGTGATTGGTAAATTATACTCCTTTAGGATTAATCAAGTGAAGAGACACTCTCAGTATGAAGCGATTAGGCCACCTGACAGGAGCAAACCTGCCCGCTGAAGCAAGATGCGGCGTCTGGAGGAGCGCACTTCCTCATGCCAGGAATGTTGACTGCTCATTAAGTGTATTTATTCCTCTCTCTGGAATGGGGTGACGCCTGTCTGGGCAGAACTGCTTTGCAGCCTCGAGAGGTCAGGCGACATCGCCAACCGGCCTTTGGAAAGTGAGGCAAAGTTATGTTGCAAGGGCTGCCTTGTAGATGGGGCACAACCAACTTGTCGTCTGCAAGGGGGGCTACAGAGCTAGTGTGATGCCTGGATGGAGCACTTCAAAGCCGGCTTGCCCTGCAGATGGCGAGGTCCACACGTTGTGCAGCAGTGAAACATGCCTGGTACTTGTCAATAAAACAGCTGGCATCGAGTGAAGGGGAGCGGAGAAAGCCCACTGGCGTGTGACGAGCAGTGGGAGGCAGCCCCAGGCCACTTCTCTGTGGGACAGAAAGCCCTGGACCCTCTTCTGGGAGGTTCGGGAGATCACACTGCCTCTAGCCGTGGGTGCAGAAGCCAAATACGCTCTTTATCAAGGTGGGAAGACCTGGTGCAAGCACTTCAAGTCCTGATGGTGGGCCAGGCTGGGAGGGGGGTGGGCGGCGGGCAGCGGGCAGGTTCTGCCAGCCAGAGATACCCTGCCCGTCCCTTTTCAGCAGGGCAATCCCAAAAACATGTGGGAGAAGGGCAGCTGATATATTTGTTTGTGCTGATGTTTTTGCCCCTGGTGGTTGGAGGAGATTTCGTATCTTTTTGCACCGTGCGTGTGGGTGGTCCAGTGCAGCCACAATCTCAGTCTGATTCTTATCTTTTCGTTTTTGGTGTTCTTGTTTCCGGCTTTGATTTTCCCACACGAGTTAATGGTTGTAACGCTCGAGCCGCAGCCCTTTCTCCTTATTGGGGATTTGCCTTCTGTGACTCTTAGCTTTGCCGGTTCACTGGGAACGATTCCACAGAAGAGATGCGTCACTCACTGTTCTACCGGCTTTTTCAAGGACAGGCATCTCTGTCCTCTAGTCGTCTCAAAACACCGTATCATCTTTGTAAAAGGATCGCTTCTGTTCCGCTGAACGGGTTATTGCAACTTGTGCCCAAACGGGTTCCCAGTGCCGAGACGACAGGCAACGCCTTTCTATTGCAAGAGGAGGCTGGGGGAGGCTTAGCCGGGGGTTGGTACATTAGAATGCATCCAAATCCCTGTTGGATATAAGACTCCAAGGGACTACCAAAATAATTCTTTAAAATCTGTCTGTACTGTTAACCTATGTCGGTCGGCGCGTGTAATAACAAATTACATTTCTGAGGCTCTCTCTGTACATTGAGCACCCACCTGTTTGCACGCAGGAAGATGACTGACGTTTTTGCTGCAACGGGCTTGCAGCCATAACAGAACTACGCTTCGTCGTCTGCTTGTAATATAAACGTTTATTTCTATGTTTTTTTTTAAACCCTTTTTTAGTCCTAATGTTAGAGCTAAGGCGACCACCTGAACCCGCGTCACCCTGTTATGATGCACCAAGCTCCCCGCTTCACAGGCAGTGAAGCCGGCTCCTTTCCCTACTTTGTGCCATGATTTTAAAGTATTTTTGAAGGTTCTTTTCTTAACGCTTCAGACACATCGTACATGACAAAGCCCTATTTCTCCCTCGACAACTTATAAATAGACCATTGCACGTCTCTATATATGTATGCCCTAAGGCAAAGCGATACTATGCAATGATGTATTTGCCATCAGCATCCTCGCCCACTACTCCTGGCATAAATAAAAGCGGTTCTTTCCATACACTAACCCAGCCACTTGCCTCGTTCAGCATCACTGGTTACATAAATCTGGGAGAGCCCAGATGAGGTTGCCCACGCGCTAATGGGATTAGTTCTAAGAGCCCGAATCAGTCCAAATAAATCCAGGGGGGGGGGGGGGCTTGAAAACGTAATCTGACCGTGGCCAAGGTGACGCGGGCCTGCAGTGGCAGGCTGGGTGTAGGTTGCCTTCCAAGGCTTTGGCTGGGAGTTCGGTTCAGTCAACTGTAGGCTTTTTGTTTCCATTGGTTCTCTGTGTGGCCCTCCGGTGTCATAGAGCCCAAAGGTTGGTTCTAAAAACCACAAAGCTCTAGTTACACAGGAACATTTTTTTTTTTTTTATGTGAATATACCATCTTGATATTTTCCGTGGAAAAAACATGAATGGTTGTATGTGTAAAGTTGACATTTCTTCATATTCTTTTTTGCTGCTTAAAGATACAGAAAGCCGTGGACCCTCATTCATTTATTAAGTATGAAAGCAACATTTTGTGCATTATTTGTTCAAAGAATAGTTGGAAGGGCGATGTACTGAATGCCCCTCGTATTCGATGGATGGATGGTTAGATGGATAGATAGATTAAAAATATGATTCCTCTGGACAGCGCGCTCTGCCATCCGGTGCAGGCATGAAGAGGGCGGAATCCAGCCCAACAATAAATTAGTATAACAAATGGATGTCGCACTCCAAAGCTGTTAGTTTCAGGGTTTTTATTAACCACCACTACCACCAACGCGTTTCACCACAAGGCCTTGCTTGGAGTGCGACATCCATTTGTTATACTAATATATATTCCCTCCCCCTTTTTGCATGGTTTGTACATTATACCGAAGGTTCTTTGGGTGCGGGGCATGGAGGCTTTTATAAATTACCTATCTGAGAGTTGTAGTAAGCACATGTATTGACCGTTGAATTATTTAAAATCCTTACAGCAAAATAGGCTAAAATCTGCACCCCCCCCCCCCTCGAATCCTCCAGCCACCTAGTTGCGTGGTCCCACAAATCATACTGTTACTCCTTTTGTTAGGGAGACCCTTTTTTACCATCGAGCAAGAGGTTAATTTCCTATTGCTCAAACGTTTCCTTAAAACCCATCAAAAATATGTGAGTTATCCAGTTGTTCATAAATAAATCCGTATTTGTAAAGCGCGAACTACTCACCCTTACGGGTCTCAAGGCGCTGGGGGCCGTCGTGGAAATTAAGTGAGCTATTGCCCAGAGTCACATTGTGCTGAGCTGAGCTGCCGCCGGAGCCAGGGATCGAACCGTGAACCCTGTCCTCCGAAGTCAGCTGCCATGGCCGCTGCACCACACCTGAACTAGGACCATTTTTTTTGCAGAGCACCTTTGCCAATAAACTGACGTGCCAACCCTCTCCTCTCTTCTTTGATAGTAAAATAATGATGAATATTTTATTTTTTAAGCACCAAGGCAGTGAACCTGTTTGGTAGGCCTCGTCTTGTTGTTGTTTTAAAGGATGTGGAGCAGGCAAACAAGGATGTGCAGTTTGCGTCCCAGTGTTCGCTTCCGGCATCTTATTGCCGTCAGTATGATGGTTTTTTTTTTTTTATGCAGACTGGTGCAATGAATTAATAATAAAGGACCACTTGCCTTCTCCGTCATAATAACAATATGTTCGTATTTGATGCAGAGCAGTTTGTTCTTCCATTATTCACCATTGCAGGCTGCCAGACTAGAGTGCTTTGTTTTATTGTAAAGCGCCGGCACCACTCACATCAGAGCCCCTTTTGCAGCATTATTTGCGGACGTTGTGGGTGTTTCAATGAATTGTGGTGTTCTCGCCAGCTGAGACGTTTTAACCAATGGGCAATTGCCCAGTGCCCCCTTCGGAAAGTGAACTTTGTCTCTTTGACCTCTGTGTATTCTAATTCTCTGTTTAAACATCTCTGCCTACCTATTTCAACTGCTTTTGTGTGACCCTGTTAAATCTTTACATATAATTTAGTATTGTTTAGCATCATGCGGGATTGAGTTATCAGAAAATGGGTAATATATTCAAAATTTGTTGCGTACAACTGCCCCCAAAATATGTCTTGACCCGGGTCCGCCAAATCTTTAAAGATGACACTGTTCACCGGTTGATTGTTGCTAGACCTGCATGACATGCCCTGTTTCTACCTCTTTTTCCTAGAAACCCTCAGGTATCCTAAAGCACTACACTCCCCGAGACTGATGCGAGCGGAAGATGAAAGATCTAGATTTAGGACAGGAGTACGTCATCCCCAGCCCAGGTTATAGAAATGTGAGGGATACGAGCCCTTCAGAGCAGCACTGCCAGCAGGAAGGACTAAAGTATCAGCAAGCTAAACATCAGGTATGTGCGCTTTAATGACTGGTAATATGGCATCAGAGGTCGACCGGAAAGTTGTTTATGCAAATTAATGTTTTCATCTTTGATTTTGACACAGTACCATTTTCTGTCATTTTCTCCACACGTCTTCACTTCCATTTTTTTTTCTCCCTTGCCTTCCCTTTGTTTTTTCCTCCCTATTATGTTCTTTTTTCATGTTTCCCTATTTTGAACTGCCTCTTGTTTCTTTCCTATTATATTCTTCTTCATTTTCTTGTTTCTGGCCAGCCTCACTGTTTTTTATCTTGCGTTCTCGTTCCGCTCATAGTTTTCCCATGAACCTTGACGCTAATCTTTATTCCTGTTCTCCCGTTACTTAAAGTGTTTTTCTCTCGTTTTCCTCACCCTCTCTTGGACTGACTTTTCAGTGACCTTATGATCACTTCTCTTTCTTCGCTCTCACTCCATCCTTCTGCCTCCTTCTCTCCTTTGCCTTCTCCCTGCTGCCCTTGCTGCTCTCTCCCTCTGTTGACCCTTTCTCTCTCAGTAGGGTCTCCCTGCTTTGAGCCTAATCATGCCTAGGAACCAGTGAGCACTGAGTGACCCTCATTTTGGGCTCTCCTGACTTTACTCACAGGAGTTCTTAAAGAACTGCCCCCTTATCCTAAATATGAATTTAGCAAGGTTAGTGCATTTTTTAATGAACGTTGGAGTTACACTTACACAGAACATATCGACCCCCCCTCCCCATCCCTCACTGTAAAGTTTCTTTAAGTCCAACCGAACCAGTTGCCAGTGCAACACTAAGAACACTTCACTATACAAAAGTCAAAACTATGTGCTTTGTCGGTGCATGTTTATCTTTAAACAGTTCAACCTATTTCTTTGAAGGTGACGTTCTCCTTTTGCTCCTTTCTTGCTCCTCATCCTCTTACTTTTCCTGGCCATGTACCAGTGTCCCCTTCTAAATTACCTCTAGGTCAACTTTTTCCCCTGCATAAATGATGAATCTCCACTTGTGTTCAGAAGGCGCAATGTGGCTATCTTAAAGTGGCTTTGTTACCTAGACGTTACGTCTAGGTATCCGAGGTGCAGAGGATCAATGTGTCTGGCAGTGTCAAGTGTCTGAGCCGACACTTGAACACTGTACTCCAAGTACTGAGTCTTTGGGCACCAACGGTCTCCTGATGCTCCTCGGATTTACACTGTGATGGAAATCGTGTGTCAAGAGGAGCAGAGAGGTGAAATGAGTAGTAAAGATGCAAAGATTTGGGTGTCGCTGGGGGAGAGGGTGAAGTAGGGAAACTCGTTCAGGGCTTCTGAATGGAGTTCGTTGCAGGTGTTAATGGAGGAATCTCTGATAAGGAGCTGAATGTAGGGTTGGCCTCAAACTTTGAGGTAAACTGCAGGATGTGAAAAACTATGGTTGACAAGGTATTATCACAAATAACCTCTATAATTTTAATCTACCACAAAGAAGCTGCAGCTGGAATGGTTTGCTTGAGTGCACAAGACTTATTCCAATACCAACAATAGCCAATAACCACTGCAGTAGCCATTCACCTTGGGTTCCGGAGCAGCGTGCCACGCCGGCATAAAGCAATTCAATGCTTTGAATGGGGTAGTAAGCGCTGTATAAATGCTATCACAATATTAAGTGAGGAAGAGTACAAATTTGGAAATCAAGCATCCAATTACTGTGGCAGTGGATGTTGAATGATTCCATTGAATAAAGGGCTGCCAAACTAAAATGTTGGGATTAGAAGAGGGCCTTTCTCCCAAAGAAATCTAAAACCATTTTTTAAAGCCTGCTATTGCTAGAGAAAGTGAACATCAGAAACTAAAATCAAGAAGTGAATTACCTTCATATATGTATATTTCAAGTTATTTTTTTAACTGCTCTATTTTTTACTTATTAGGGGTTTGGAGCATTCTTATTGCTCTGTGTATATATAGTTCGTGATTTTTACGTAGTGGCTTTTAATTTTAGCTGGTTATTCTTCCGTTTACTGGTAAACTGGTCACAAATGCAACATTTCAGCAAAGTCGATTTTGTTGTGGATAACTCGGAGCGGTTATACCTTGCACGTAGCTTTTCTTTCTTGGCCAACATCTGATCCTGATGGAAGATGTAGGCAGAGTAGCTGATGCCTGGTGTTCGGGCCCTAATTTATAGATCTTTGTACAACTTTCAGCAGAGTTGATTTGTGCTTGCTAGGGCGTTAACCTTAGCAAAAATATGGACTGAATGAGCAGGACGACCATCAAATGTTTTCTTTCAGGTGAAATCAGCTAGTTAAAATTTTGCCTTTTTTATTTCTAAAACCATGATTTTGCAGTATTGTTTGCTGAGTTTTCTTTTATTTGTATTGTACCCCTATCTTCTGCTATTCTTTGAACTCTGAATGTGGACATCATGTACACGTATAGGGGAGTTTGCGGATGACCATACAGATGTTAAGGAGAGCAATGTAGGAAACTTGGACAAGATGCACTCAAGGGCGTTTGAAGCAATAGAACCTGGAAAGAGCTAAGCTGACCATTACAATTACCACTTAATAAAATGTTGGCAAGAATATTGGAAGTTGTCTACACAAAAAGAGAGGATGGAGGAAATATAGGTTGCTCATGGATAAAAGTGTATGTTGTAGACCCCAATTTAAATCCTGGATAGTAATTCAAAAGAGGAGGGGTGCGATGGTGGCCTGATTGCTCGGATGGTTTACAGCCCCTCTAAAATGTTCAAGATTTAAAGTCCGCCTTCCTGCTAGATACCTCAGGTGGTCTTGTCTAAAGAACTAACATGTCGTCGATGTACATATTTGATTTGCCTTGTGAAAAAACTACAACTGTTGCGTCAGATTTCCCAGTAGGATCCTGCATACAGTAAAACATGAGGCCTTATTGTTTTCGTTCAGTGCGGTCCCAGTTTATGTAATTGAGGCCTGGCTTTATCTAGAAAATGACTCCTTGCCACTGCTTGGACTACTGCCCAGTGATCGTTTTACGAAGGCGGGTGCCATCTATGACTACTGGTTTCTAAGCTTCTAAACTATGCTGGTACAAATATTGATTCCCCTGCTACTTGGAGTTAATTTTTACTTAAAAGACGTTGCCAATTTCAGGCAAGCAATCTACTTCCTTCCTGTAGTGGCTATTACAGTGTGATGGGGCAGGAACGGTGGAACGCCCTGGATGGCTTCCGTAAAAACTGTTGGGTGTGAGATGAGGTCTGGAAGATAGTACTGTTACAGGGCCCCTAAGTAGTTTGCTAGTCTGGAATGAGCACTTTGTCATTGCTGCTATAACCGATCTCAGAGCTTTCTGTTACAAAAATGTAAGGTATTTCACAAAACCAACTGCCCAAGAAAAAAAAATACTTGCAAAAAAAGTTGGTCATTCTCACTTTAAAAGATGAATAGTTAAATGACAGCTGTTGCAAAGAGGTCAAAAGAAGCAACAAGCAACAACATAGTGGTACCATTGCAACATGATGCTCTGAAATATGGTACGGGCCAATTCAGAAACCTAGTCTTAAATCTTTTTTTTTTAACCACATAAATATACATTTGTCGCCCCAGACACGTCTCCACTATCTACAGCATAATTTGCAGATTTTAACAGAAAATGCTTGTCTGACTGATCAAATGTTGTTAAAATCTGACGGTATAGAACAACGCTTCACTTAACCGGTCTCTCCGCAAAACCTAGCCGAACCCCTCACAGCTGTTGATTGCAGGATTTGTGCATTTAAAAGATACAACACCTTTCTTGAGATAATGTAAGCATCTCTGGTTAATGGAATAAAGAGACCACTTTTGCCTATTGCTGGAAACCAAAAACGTCAAACTTAAATGAAACTCGAATATAGTGGAAGGAATAATTCATTCTTTGCCATGAAAATGTTTAGTTTCACTGTTTTGCAAATTCATGTTTATTTTACAGACACTGTTCTTAAAGAAGCAACAATCTCAAGAGCGTAGTAAGATTTTATAAGACTCCCACACATGTTGCATATATTCACGGGCTAGTGACTTTGTTACTAAAGTGTCCTAATTGGTGACATGCATAATACATATGAATGTACTGTATTGTTCTGCAGAGCTGTTCTTATTATAAAGAGGTGCTTCCAGACGCTAGACATTGCCAGTGCATGGTAACTCCAAAACTGAAGACCTGTTTTAGAATCTAACTGGAACGTACCAGTTAAATGAGGTATATCGTGTCTTTTGAGTAAGGCACTGTATATGTTTTAATCGATCAGTTTTGGTGTAGAAAAGACATTGTTGATAAACAGTATGCATACGTTCACGCGAGATGACATTTTTAATTGTTGTTGAATAACATTTTCAATAGGGTCAGCTGAATGTGTATTGCTTTCCATTATTATTATTTTTTTTAAAGAAATTGTGCATTTTCTAAAGTACTGAGTTTGCCTTTGCCTCAGTGTGTATTAAAATGTCAAAATAAGTGGATAATAAAATCACAGAATGTGTTGCTTAATTTCTTTTACTTGCATAATATGCCTGCCTAATTGCCTTTCCTTGCATAATTTGCTCCCCCGCTGGCACATAAGTCTAGCAGGCCTGTGTATGCGGATCGAACTTTCAATTGGTCCATTCATACACTACATACCTTCTGTCTGAAAAGGTATGCAGATTGAGCTCCCCTGAACCGAAGCAGGTCTTCTGACCGACGACCAGTGTCCTCTCTTGCCCCACTGTCCAGAGGCCATTTTTTGCGGCCTCTTTTAATCTAGGATGATTTGGACTTTGAGGGTACTGATGACAAAAAAGCAGTAGGGTGGCTGATATGTGAATGGTTCTGGGGGTAGCTCCTACTGCAAGTTGGGCGAGTTGCCCTTTTAGTTTAAAAAATCGAATAATAAATTAAACCTTTTTTAACTTTGATATTTTTGTACAGATCATAAAAACAACCTTTCTCAGCTTCTAAGTGCCTCACAAAACTGGTATTATTATCCTGTTTAAATTACTCCAATTATTGATATTGGAAAGACAAAGGCTGAATAGATACTCCTTTGGTTTACGCATGTGACCTGAGAACTCCACCACCCTGATTATTACCAAGGAGGAATCCTATTTCTTGTTCATTCCTGTTATCCAGCCCATCTATGACCCATTTAAAAGTAATGTCAAAGTCTCCAACCCCTTATGTGCAGCTGGCCCTGTGTGTGGGCTGCTGTCACCTGCTCCTCGATGTCACACACGCTAAAAATGTCCAGTGACCCACAGTTTGGAAACTACCCCTCCTCCTTCCACGTCACCCTGCAAATAGCCTAAATGAAACAAAATACTAAGTTAGTCAGCTGAATATTGATTGCTTTATCCCAGCACTGCCCTTTTGAAGGCGTTTTTATCATGTCACTCCTATGTCTAAGCAGATGGGGCTTTCGAAAGGAAACGTTCCAGGGTTGGTTTTGTGTAACAGAATAACTGTTGGGTATTTCCATCTCGTATCAGCGAAGGGCATGACCTCCTAACAAGTGATTTTGTTAATGCTTGTTTTAACTGAAGAGCCATGTGCCAGCATTGCTTCCGGAGCAGATGGAATAACTCCAGGCTTTGCTATATATATATATATATATATATATATATATATATATATTTTTTTTTTGCAGTTATTTTGCGGTTTTTATCTTTTGTCACCAGTAATGGCCTTCATCCTGGTTGCAGCACTTTTTTTCACATGAGGTCTTAGATATGCTCGTTAAGAGTTTATCAGGTCATGAAGCACGCCTGATTTTTATTTAATCTTGAAAATCTCCCAGCTTTGTTCAATTAAGGTGGCTGTGAGGCACATATGAATCAATAGATAAGAGTATTCTCCAAAATGTTTTTTCTTTCTTATTACTCTGTAGGGTTTTTGCGATGCTTCTGAACATTTAATTCTCGTGGCCAACACAATGGTGTTCCGCAACAAACCTTTCCAGAGCCATAGAGGTGACATTTGTATAACAGCATGTTAACCTACAACGTTGTCCAACAACACATCGAAGCCCTGTTAATCTACCTTGCGGATCGCTGCTCCGCAAGCCACTCGCAGAGTATTCAGTTGTGCTCATGGTATTTACCATAATCTTAATTTGATTCCCTGCTCAGACCAGGTGCTGTATTTGGAGATTAAAAGTGACGCTGGCTTTCAGAGTCAGCAAAAGACACACAATTGATGGACGGAATGCAGAACAAATCAAAATATTCACCCACAGTCAAGAGATCTGGGTTAAATCCATCATTCTTTTGCTCACCGCGCCACCCCAGTTTAGACCTGGCCATATGCAAATCAGCCTTGACCCTGTGCCTCATGGGAACAGTCCAGCCCGAATTGCCAAGCCAGGTCCTCCCTGGACCGGAAACAAGCATCCTGGGACCGGTTTCGGTGTTTCACCCCTCTTCAGCCAGGATAGCTTGATTCCAGTGGCTCAGTGAGCCCAGGACCCACGTCTGGGCATACCTGGCGCACTTAGGGCGAGAAAGCAAAAGACACACAATTCAAAGTCAAACATTTTACAGTTTTTTCCTAAATGTGGCCCCAGCTCTAAGGGCATCCGGATGCTTTACAATGATTGTATTAAAATAAAAAAAACACACACATTGAAAAAGGACTGGATTGTGGTGCAGTCTAAAGGAATTTAAGAGAGGGACCATATAAGTAATCCGTAAGGGGCTTTGTTAGCGTCTTGGGGCACCGGGAAGCACTCTTCACTCTTGTTTATGTACCTAATTGTAGACCAAGCTTGGTGACTGTAAGGTCCCTGATGCTAATGATGCCGGAATTCATGGAGGCACACAGGAAAATGTAGGTTCTTTTTTTTTTTTTTTTTTTTTTTTTTTTGTAGGCATCAGTTTTTGTCCCATTTTAGACATCCAATCATCATCCATGCTCTTCTGTCCTACTGGTATGCTGCTTCCAAGCTACCAGGGAACGATAAAGGGTGGCTGCTTAATCCTGCCCACCATTATTATACACTCACTTCTTGGCCATGGTCTTGTTCTTTGTCCTCGGGCTAAACCACATTTTCGATCTGTGTTTTTACCTTCCCTGCAATTTTGGGCCAGAGAACAACACTGATTAGAAACACAAGTCATCCTGGAGACCTGAATTAAGTATTATTCTTAATTTATCTTATGTGATATAATTTCAGGAGACTTGTGCACTGCAATGATTATCTTTGATTCAGAGTTCTAGTAACTCACAATTATGGTGCAGGTTGGTTCAAGTGTCGATGGCTGGGCTTTTGTCTGACTTTCTGTTGGCGATCCTCCCTACACTTTTTTGTCACAGTTTACGAAGGAGTTGGTGAAACTTGAAGCAGCAGTTCTGAGCTACTAACATTTGATTCTGTTTTGATATTAAGTAAATGAGACGTTTTTCAGTTTTTATTCACAGGTTTTATGATCTGTAAACTCTGCAGGCATGGTCCCGCTTGATGTACAAATACTGTTACCCTGTCTACATGTTTGTTTTTCCTGTGTTTTACAATCTCTTGCGTCCTACATCCTGTTGCCCGTATATGATCTGCGCTTGCCAATGCCAGCAAAATATTCTGCCTCATTTGTCAAAGTGTATGCTAGTAACTGCTGCCCACTTACTAACTGTAGGAAACTGGCTCTTCATATGATATATAAAAAGAACAATTGTTACTTACCTGTAAACAGGTGGTTCTCCAGTATTGGTGTCTTTCATAGATTCACATGCTTGAATATTCCCCGTCGTCGGAGTGGGAGTCCCACGGTAAATAAAATAGCTATATATATATATATATATATATATATATATATAATATATATATAGTAAAATATATACATAAGTAATCATATAATTAGTGCATATAGGTGTAAAACACACATAGTGTACCTATAAGAGAAAAACTCCATAGGAATACAATGGAGAGAGACAAAAGACCTTTGTAGTCTATCTCTGTCATTATGTAAGTCCGAACTCCAGCCAATCAGGCGTCAGCCCCTCTCTAGAACCTTCTCCTCAGAGCTTCTCACCTCAGATTTTCGTAGCACAAGAGTGACTGTAAAGTGCATGAGGAGAAGGGAGCCTCTGAAGGGAGGAGGGAGGGTCGCATGTGAATCTATGAAAGACACCAATACTGGAGAACCACCTGTTTACAGGTAAGTAACAATTGTTCTTCTCCAGTATTAGGGTGTCTTTCATAGATTCACATGCTTGAATATAGAATAGCTAGCAGTAACAATCACCATTGTTTCCATGCCAAAATAGATTCAACATATATAGATAATCAATCTTCTTATGCATAAAAACAGTATAGAAACAACTGTAACATTGTAAATGCATAATATATATATGGAAACAATATGGAGGCGGGAGGAAGAGGCTCACCTTACTTAAAAAGATTGCGCAGCACTGCCTGTCCCACTGCAGCATCCTCCTCGCTTAAAGTTGCCAAGCAGTAGTGCTTAGTAAACGTGTGTCTGGTCGACCACGTAGCTGCTCTGCAGATGTGTTGCAAAGATACTCCAGCAAATAAGGCAGTAGATGATGACACTGCCCTAGTGGAGTGTGCCCTCACTGGAGACTGCAGAGGTTTATTTGCCCTTTGGTGGCAGAAGACAATAGCTGCCGAGATCCAGCGTGCAATCGTTGGTTTAGTAACCTGACGTCCTTTATGACAGCGTCCATATGCTATAAAAAGTTGATCGGATTTCCTGAAAGAAGCTGTCTTACTGATGTAGAACTTAAGACACCGCTTGACGTCCAAAGAATGTAATCTTTGTTCTGCAGGTGTCTGAGGATTGGCAAAAAATGCCTTTAATATTACTGGCTCATTAATGTGAAAGTCAGTAGGCACCTTGGGTAGAAATGATGGATTGGTGCGTAACACTACAGCATCCGGTTTGAACTGCAGGAACGGAGGTTTGATGGTAAAAGCATGGATGTCACTGACACGACGAGAAGACGTTAGTGCCAGAAGTAGAGCTACTTTCCAAGTGAGATATTTTAGGTCGGCCTTGTGAATGGGCTCGAACGGAGGTCTCATCAATTGTGCTAACACAACGTTGAGGTGCCACAACGGAGGAGGACGCCGAACTGGCGGAAATTTCCGGAATAGACCCTTAAAGAATTGGCGGATTATTCTTGAGGAACAAAGGGAACTTGATCCATCTTGCCGGAAACGTGAAATGGCTGCTAGAAAAACCCTTAGGGTTGCATGCGACAGTCCAGAACTGGCTAGGTGCAAGAAGAATGGTAGCAATTGCTCTGCCGTGGAATGTATCGGATGGACTCCGTTAGCAGCACACCAATGGCAGAAACGTTTCCATTTAAACTTGTACGTCCTGATTGTAGAAGGTGCTCTTGCCTGGGCCAAAATATCCCTACAATCCTGCGGGATGTCTAGGTGGGCGAACTCATGGTGTTCAGGTTCCAGGCTGATAAGCTCAGTGAGGAGGGATTTGGATGACAAATTCTCCCGTCGCTCATTGTGAGCAGATCCGTCCGATGTTGCAGGAGGATTGGTTGGCATTGGGACAGGAGGAGCAGTTCTGAGAACCACGCTTGCCGTGGCCAGCGCGGGGCTATTAGGATCAGGTGGCAAGGTTGTCTCCTCATCTTCCAAAGAACCCGAGGTATGAGGGGTATTGGAGGAAAGGCGTACGCAAATAGATTGCACCAGTTTATCAAAAGGGCATTCCCTTGTGATTCCTTGTGGGGATGCCAGCTTGCGTAATTTCGGCATTTCCGGTTCTCCGGCGTAGCAAAGAGATCGAGTTGCGGACGGCCCCATAGTTGGAATATCCTCTCTAGAGTGGGTTGGTGTAACTCCCACTCGTGGGTCGACGAGGAGGACCTGCTCAGGGAATCCGCTAGGACATTGGATACTCCTGGCAGGTGTACTGCCGTAAGCAAGATCTGATGACTGAGAGACCAGTCCCAAATTCTTTGAGCTAACCTGGAGAGACTTGGGGATTTTGTTCCGCCCTTTTTGTTGACATAGTGCATACAGGTTGTGTTGTCTGTCTGTATTAGCACTGACTCTCCTTGGAGCAAAGGCAGAAATGATTTTAGAGCCAGAAAAATCGCCATGAGCTCCAACTTGTTGATGTGCCAAGATCTTTGATGTGTGGACCATCTTCCCTTCACAGAGAGATCCTCCAAATGTGCGCCCCATCCTTCCAATGAGGCGTCTGTTGTGAGTGTTCTGTCCGGTGGCAACGACAGAAAGGACATGCCTTCCGTCAAGTTGGCTGGAATTGCCCACCATGCGAGTGCTGACTTTATCTGATCTGTGACACATATCATGTCGTGGAAAGATCCCGTTACCTGACGCCACTGAGCATCCAGAGCTTCCTGAATAGGACGTGTCCTCAGCCGGCAATGAGGGATCAAGGCAATGGATGATGACGCCATCCCCAGAAATGATTTTAATAGTCTCACAGAAACTGACTCTCTTGATCTGATCAGAGCCACCAGTCGCAGCATCTTTTTGAGACGCTCCTGGGAGAGGAATGCCTTCGCTGACACAGTCTCCAGAGTTGCGCCCAGGAAATCTCTTTGTTGGTACGGATGAAGTTGGGATTTTTCCACATTTACGGACAGGCCTAAAGAGCGAAGCACGTTCTGGCACAGAAGAGTGTGTTGTCGCAGGTGAGTGCTTGACTGAGATTTCAGGAGAAAATCGTCCAGGTATGGAAATATTTGCACTCCCTGGAGGCGCAAATACGCTATTACTGGAGCCAGTACCTTCGTGAACACTCGAGGGGCCGAGCGCAGGCCAAATGGTAACACTTTGAATTGGTAATCGTGTTGACCCACTCGAAAACGCAGGAACTTTCGATGCCGCTGTAAAATAGGGATATGAAAATAGGCATCCTGGAGATCTATCGTCGCCAGAAAATCTTCCTGCAAGAGTAAGCGCAAGATGTCTACCAGCGTCATCATACGGAAGGATTGGCTCTTTATATATTTGTTTAGTGCTCTTAGATCGAGGATGGGCCTCCACTCTCCGTTCTTCTTTGTGATCAAAAAGAACCGGGAATAAAAACCTTTTCCCTTCTGAGACACTGGTACCAGTTCTATAGCTCCTTTTTGCCTTAAAAGTCGTACTTGATGCAACAGTTCTTTCATGTGAGCTGGTGGCGGTCCGGAGGGTGGAGTGGGAGGAGGGAATTTGGTGAATTCTAAGGCGTGTCCCTTCTTCACAATGTCCAAAACCCAACGGTCCTTTGAGATGGAGGACCATTGGGAAAAGAACAGAGAGATTCGACCTCCAACCTTGTCTGTCCGGTAAGAGTCACTGTCTCTTTGATGCGGTTCCTCTGTATGAAGATTTTCCTCTATATGACTTGGAGGTTTGCTGCCGTGATGTTTGCTGTTGCTGTCCATAAGAGTAACGGTTGGACCCTTGATTGTAAGGTTTGTATTGTTTATTGTCTCTTCGAAAACTTGAGGAGGTGCCGCGTCCGCGTGCACCACGAAAATTACTCCGCTGAAATTGAAGGTTTCCTAGTGATCTAGCTGTTTCAGTGTCTTTCTTTATGGACTGTAGAGCTTCATCGACATGGCTCCCAAATAAAGACTCTCCGTCATATGCCATGTTTAGGATCATGGACTGAACCTCCTGACGAAAGGATGTAGATTTTAACCATCCTTGCCTACGCAGAACAGCCGCTCCGGCAAGCTGACGGAAACCCATGCAGGCGATGTCTACTGCACAATCGATTATTTCCGCCGATGCCGCTTCTCCCTCTTGGAGCAACTTCATTGCCTCCACTTTAGATGGCTCTGGTAACTCCTGAACCACATCCGAGATATCAGCCCAAACTTGTCTGTCATATCGTCCCAGGATGGCCAAGGCATTAGCTGCTCTAACCACCGTAGAGGCCATAGAAGAGAATTTACGCCCTATGGCATCCATCCGACGTCCGTCACGATCCGGAGGTGAGGTGATAGAAGATGCCGGATTTTTCGCCTTACGTTGCGCTGCCTGCGTAACGACCGACTCAGGTTTAGCCTGACCCGTGAGGCATGCTGGGGTTCCTATTGGTGCCTTATATTTCTTTTCTAATCGAGGCACCTGAGCTGGCAAGGTATTCGGTGTCTGCATTAATTTCTTGCCTTCTTCCCAAATAAACTCAACTATGGGAATAGCATGAGTCTGTTTGTAAGGTTGATTCTTGAAATCATAAAGGAAGCAATCTTCCTCCCTGCGCTCCGTTGTTAACTTAAAACGGTGTGATGCCCTTTCCATCAGTTGGTGAAAGTTGGCTATGTCCACTGGAGGTGAATCCCCTGTTACTATCTGTGAGGGGGATGGTGTTTGTGCCTGGTAATTGTCCCACTCCGCCATATCATCATCATTGTCATCTACATCCCCATCATCATCTGGGATTTCACCCTCTTCTGTGTCCTGAGGGCCTTCCTCTACAGGCTCATAATGAGGCAACAACCTTTCCGGAACCTGTCGTGGCGGTACAGGCGGCATCTGAGGAGCAGGATTTACAATGGGTACCGGTGGAACAACTGCTGGAATCACCGGGGTTGACGGAACCTCTGAACGTTGAGGGGATAGAGGGAACCGTTGGTTGTAGTCGTCCAACATGCGTTGGAGATTAGTAATGAGCGACAAAGGAAGGGTCGCCGTTCTATGCTTCGGAGGGGCCTGGTGTATATATACCGGATCCTCATCCTCACTACTGACATCCTGGCACTTAATAACTAAGTCGGATGGACTTTGTGCCGTTCCGAAAGACTCCGGTAACCCTTCGGACTCCTGATCCGAATCCGTAGCGAATAATGGTGAGGGAGGCTGTGCATCTCCCACAGGAATATTATGTTCCTGGCTATCCGGGCCCACAGTAGGAGGTAACGGTGTCCAAGAAACTCCAGCTAAAGATGAAACCGACGCTGAAGCTAGCTGAGGCTGTTGTTCCCTTCTTGTTTTCTGGGTAGACGCAACACCTCTTATTTGTACCCTTACGAATGTCTGTGGAGATGTACTCGTCGATGGAGCCGTCGTCGACGGAATGATGGTCGACGGAATTATCGTCGACGAAGTCTGTGGCAACAAAATTGCCGTCGTCGGATTCGCCGTCGACGGAGCCGTCGTCGACGGGGCCACCGTCGACGGAGCCACCGTCGACGGAGCCGCTGCCGACGGAGCCGTCGTCGAGGTCTTCGTAGACAAGGCTTTCGTCGACGGAACCACCGCCGACAGTGTCGTCGACGGGATCTTCTTTTTCTTCGCCGACGGAGCGGGCGTCGACGAGCTCGACGACGTCTTCGTCGACGGCACAGTCTTCGTCGACGGAACCTTTGCCTTCTTCGTCGACGTCGAAGTAATGGGCACAACAGAAGTCACCGCCCTTGAAGAACTGATGGTAATCGTCGACGAGGATAACGTCGACATAACGCTCATCGACGACGAAGCAGCTGACGTCGTCGTCGGGGTCACCGTCGACGAGGTAGAAACAGCAGATCTCGTCGTCGGGAGCATCGTCGACGAGGCTGACAATTTTTTCCCAGAGGAAGTAGACGCCTCAGCAGCCTGAGAACAGTGTCCCTTAGGCGACAAAGCAGTAGGTGAGACCACAGAGGTGGCAGTTGTCAGAGGCAAAGCCAGCTTCTTCTTCTTCAGGAAAGGAGATGGTAACTCCTGCACACTACTGCGCTTAGAGGCTGGTTGGGAACGACCAGAAAAGAGACTTTCCACATCAGAGAGTGGGTTATCCTTGTCCTTCAGTCTCTGTAGCCATAATAGCAGGCGGCCTTCTCTGTCCTTTAGAGTTTTTGTAGAAAAAGTTCTACAAAATTTACATTTTGCCACCTCATGGTCAGGATATAAACAGTAAATACACTTACTGTGTGGGTCCTCAGAGAACAAACGCAGCTTTCCACATGAAGAACATGGTCTGAACAAAGATTTCTTACTAGAAGACATCCTTACTGACAAAAACTGAGCAGAGCTCAGGGAGACTCCCTGTCACACGACGTGCAGTAGAAAATCTGAGGTGAGAAGCTCTGAGGAGAAGGTTCTAGAGAGGGGCTGACGCCTGATTGGCTGGAGTTCGGACTTACATAATGACAGAGATAGACTACAAAGGTCTTTTGTCTCTCTCCATTGTATTCCTATGGAGTTTTTCTCTTATAGGTACACTATGTGTGTTTTACACCTATATGCACTAATTATATGATTACTTATGTATATATTTTACTATATATATATATATATATATATATATATATATATTGCTATTTTATTTACCGTGGGACTCCCACTCCGACGACGGGGAATATTCAAGCATGTGAATCTATGAAAGACACCCTAATACTGGAGAATAAGATGTACTGTGCAGAGTCCAGGGGTTCCCTTATAAGTGGACTGAGGGTTGCTCTAGTAATGTCAAGGTGCTCTTCTAGCGGGTAGTGTGGTCGAGGAGCCTTAGGCTTATCAGAGGGGAACGTTAAACACAATAGTCAATAAGTGAGACACACAGCTTTATAAAAATAACATATCTTTATATATATATATTTAGGCACCCAGACCAGTTTGATCAGGTAAGTATGTTTATCAATAGAAATACTCTTGAATTTAAAAAGTCGACAGTGCAGTTTTCAGAAGCTGCAATCTTACCCTACAGGAAGAAAAGCAAGGGACACCTTTGTTCCTCTTCTCCATGGGCCAGGGGCGACGGGTGCAGAGGTGTCCATAGGCGTCTGGTTTTAAATACCGGGAGCAGTCCTGGTGGAGGGGGCCAGCGTGCAGAGGCTGCATGCGATTTCGGAGAGTGCATTGGGGGCAAAACCACAGTGGACTTGGTCTCTGGAGGGCTGGGAGGCCATCATGACCGGATTGGCCCACTTCAACTCGGGCTTGGAGCGACTGGTGCATTGGAGTCCTCTATGGAGTCTTTGGATGCCTGCGGGGAAGCAGGTCTGCTACTTCTCTGTAGTTCTTTGTTCCTGGTTGAGGTGCTGGCAGGTCGTCCAGGCTTTGGGGATCAGCAGCTGCAGAACAAGTCGTCTCTTTGGCACAATTGTCGAGGTCAGCAGGCAGGCCGGCAGGGTTGGCGTCCAGTCAGTTGCCGGATCTTCTGTTCTTGCCATTTGCGACTCTTCACGTACTACTTCTTTCAGGATGACCGGATCTGTTTCTCTGGTGCCAGGACCTCCCCTAAATACTGAATTTAGGGGTGTTAAGTAGTAGCCAATGGGCTACGTACCCTTGGGGTAACTACACCCCCAAATAGAAGTGGACATAACCCTGTCCCAGTATTCCTACGTTTGCCATCACAAATATGGGCAACTCTGAAAAGTCATGTCCACTTCAGTTAGCCCATCTTAGGGGTGGTGCTAGCCTGGGGCTTGGCACGCCTACTTGACTGACTAATTTTTCTGCCTGTCAAGGTATCAAAAGGCTGTGGATAAATGGAGTTGGCTTCCTCTCCTGTGAGAGGAGCCAGAGTAACATTTCAAAGAAAGGGGCTTCTTTGAAGCTCCGCTGCCTTGGAATGCTAATCAGCAGGTCATCCTGAGAGAGGGGACTTCACCCTGGGAAGTCAGAAATCTGTCTTGGGTGAAAGGCTGGCAGAGACCAGTCAGCCAACACACCAAAGGCTGGTAGGTTTTTAGGGGGCACCTCTAAGGTGCCCTCTGTGTGCATGTACTCACAAATCTACCACTGGAATCAGGGTAGGTTTGTGAATATGAGATGTTTGATACCAAACATTCCTTTTTTCAGTGAAGCCATCGTATAGCTGGGGAACTTGTTTTCACCAGTGTCCAGCACATGGGTTAAAATGGCTTCCCTGATCACTTACACTGGCAGCAATGGAACTGACCAGCACAGGGGCATATCTGCTAATGCAGATCTATCCTCACATGTAATATAAGGCACCCTGCCATAGTGCTGTAAGGCCTTCTATAGGGGTGAGTTACAAATATTACATACAATGTTAGGGGACCATGGCACACAGGGTTATGTGAGATGTGTTTTCACTTAGGTCTGCACCAGAACACTCAGCCTGCTGTGGCAGCCCTGCATGGGTTCGGCGAGGGGTCTCTTAGGGTGGCACACTTTGTACTGCAGCCCTTAGGGACCCTCTTTAGTACCTCAGGCCCTAGGTACCAGGGGTACCATTTACTAGGGACTTACAGAGAGTGCTAAAGCTAATACCAATTAGGGACACACTTTTATATAGTTTTGGGGAAAGATCTGGCTCTGGGGACCTGGTTAGGAGGAACCCAGTGCACATCCAGTCAAAATCACATCATGTACCAGGCACAAAGTGGGGGGTGACCATGTCAAGGGCACTTTCCTACACTAACCAGACACAACCCTGGGAAATACCCTTAGAGAAATGTCACATAGACGAGACTAAGACACTTGGTTGTGTGTTGGATGCTGGCAGATCTCAGAATGCACTCTCAATAAAAGGGTGTTGCTATTGGGCATGGCAACTGGTGTTCTCGATGCTGGAGAAGCAACAGCAGTTAAGCCACATACGCCAATAATCCTGAAACTAGGAGGACAGGAGGGAAGTCTTCACATCTTTGCTCTTTATGGCTTTACGTTCCATGAGTAGATCAAGGGAACACAGGGTGTCACTTCTGTGATTGCTTGTGAAATGAGAGTTTCGGGTATACCCAACGCATCCATACGTTTTTGGAGGCTACATTTCTGTACTAGAGATGCTTGATGGTCACGAGGGTATCTCCTGAGGACATCTGGTGTATCACAGCTTTCCCATGTGCATTTACAGCAGCATTGCCTCCTACGAGATGCCTCCCCAATACTTGGGGCTGTGACTGCAAATTCCTAAACATTGTGGGAATAATAAGGGCAGGTTTTTACATATATGGGCACACTATTGTATGGTTGAATTCGAGCTCGAATCATTACTTATCCTGTCAAAGCTGAAGCATATTGCTCAGAGGCCATTTGTCGCATAGTCTACACTGCATCTCTAATGGACACTCGGTACTTTTATATTTTTACATACTAGCACTTTACTATATTGCACTTTAGCTACAGCCCTAGGGTCTTGACGTACTTGTTTATCATGCAGATGCATTCATTGTAATGAAATGCCATTATCTTTTATCTCAGAAGTCTAATTTTGAACATAGTACATCATGAGACGCTGCTTAATTTTCACAATTGTCATTTTAACTTATTTAAGTTGGCACAACTCTTTGTTTCTTGTACTTGGCACTTTAATGGACTAAAGTATTTTACTTACTTAGTTGATAATAGACCTTTATATATGGCGCTGGTCCTAGGTATGTAATCGAAGATATTATCTTATTTATGTAGAGCATAAAGGTGTCCATGTACATCGTAGATGTGGAGGGCTTCACTCCCATTTACAATTGCTGAATAATTCTGTTGTTTGCTTCAGGGTGAGCTTATCTCTAAGACCTGCTGCGGGAGCCAGAAAACTGTGGAGGGGTTATCTTGTTGACATGTTTTGCCGCTATCAACTGGCTTAATTTGTGTCTGAGTGCATTTAGGAGGTTTTGTTGTCCGCTCACCCTTTGGTTTGCAACCTAATTGTTATGTTGTTATCTTATCAGGAGTTTTATTTCAAGTGTTGTTTAAATTCCATTTTTTACTGTTTCATACTTGGCTAAGATGTTTAATTTAAAAGTTGATTTAGGCATTTGTCTTGTATATTTGATTCTATCAATTATCGTTTTTTCTGGGTATTTTTTGTGATACTGTTTAACAGGAAACGCTAACATTGGCTTTGCAGTTTTAATGGAATTTATACATTTTCTGCATGTCTTTTTTTAATATCATTTCTATTGTCCATTTTTATTTCTTTCTATGGTTTTAACTGTATGTTTCAACTGTCCCTTTTATATATTTTTTTTTAATGGCCAATTGTGGCCGAATAAAGATTTCTTTGTACTTAAGGATGTGATAGTGTTATGATGCTAGAAATTCATGTGTACTAGGCTTTCTAGCCTTGGCAAGGGCAGAAATTCTGAACAGGCCCTCTATAGTGTTCAGCTAGCGGTCACAGTATGCAATATGACTGGAAATATTGGGATGTTATCTGGGTTCAAGAAGACCATGGTATAAATAGGAACCGATTGATCGGGGAAGACAGAGGGCAGAATATATCGCCCTAGCCTTTTTTGAATCTGTAATGTCCTTCAAAGAGGATAAGCTTCCCCTGATTAAGTCCTCATCAGGTTGAGACTTTGCACGCTAACTCGGGCATCATTGACACAGGGCGTGTTCCACTTCCTGGGTACAAGATATTTCAGGTCTGGTATCTCCTGATTATGAGCTTTCATGATCCACAAACTCCCTGAAAAGGCATGATATTTCAGCAGCCACTGAATATATGTGGCATTTGTAGAGTGCATAGGTACCTGTGGGCATCAAGGCTTTTGAGGAATACATGACTATCATATACCTTCTTTTGCCAATACCTGTGGCCTTCCTGCCCAGGGGTATCCTTTGGATTTAGTAGGAGACCCTTCTGTCTGATTTAGTAGTGTGGAGGACGAGAATGTTCAGTCTAATGGTGCTTTGCACCAGTCTGTCCATCCCCGCTGTCTAAATATCCCTTATGTAGCCCTGGGGCAAAAAGAAAAAAAAACACTGTGAAAAAGCTTTTTAAGTCCTGGAACACCTTAACTGTCTCATGTTAAAGCCTGTTACAAAGAAATTGTATGCGCTGCAAGACTCTGGGAACTATAGAAATCTGCCTGAAAGGTTCATAGTTACATAGAGGGAGCTAATGCTTGGGAGTGATTTGGGGGAGAACAACAAGCCACTGTAGTAGAAAAACCAGTGAGATGGTCTTGCAGAGTGTGTATGAAGTACTGCTTGCATTTGTTCCTTTCATTAGTGTTAGACATAGTGCAGACTTTTCTCCAAGGAATGCAGAGCGCTCACAGCAGGTATTTGTTGCAGCAGGAGCATCTCTAAAGTGAGTCTTGTATTGATCAGCATAATGTGCTGGGCCCAGTTGAGGCTGAATTACTGTAACCAGGGTCAAAACGGTGGAAAATAGGACAGTAAAACATGTAACCTTTGTAGTATAAATATTTATTGGATTTTACACATTTGTTATATACTGCAATACTTATGACCTAAGGAGATAAAGGCATTTGCCCAGAGTTGCCTGGTCTTTGATTAAATGAAGGAGCAGGGAACACAAGCCGGGTCCAGTGATTTAACTTGTACACCCACTTCATCCGGTCTGGCTTGATTGAGGAGTGGATCACATACATACATACATACATACATACATACATACATACATGCATACATTTTGTGAAAGAATATTGGGAAGGGGAGAAAACGATAATAACATTTTCAAATTCTGTAGGAAATGAGCGCCGCACAAGACTGCTTTCTTCAACAGCAGAACACTCCTAGAATGGTCACTGTGTGATCCAAGTGTTTTTGGAATTAATCCTCCAAAAAAAGGTTGGTGAATGCACAGTAATGTCTCCCAAGCAGAAGTAGTGCTGACAAAACAGTAGGCAACGCTAAAGAACTGTGTCAAAGAAACTGGTTAACAGTAGCTTTGGATTCACAGTGGTAGAGTGCGAGACCTGTGATTGAAGATTTTATCTGATGTTTTACTACCTATGTATAAGCATAGTACATCAAATACCTAAACCCCAGCCTCTGGCAGGGCAGGATTAGGGCTTTGTAAGGAGGTGTTTGAGCTTCTGCAACACCGGCATACTTTGTGGCTCTATGAAAAATTAGAGGCAGTAGGGAACTCCCTTGAAGAGTTACGAAGATTAAATTAATCTACTGTGTTGCTCCTTTCCAATATCTTGTACATAGCCTGTTCATGAAATTGAGACTGATCTTTTTTTAGGCCAAATATCCTACAAAGTGTGCTGACTTGAGCATTGCATGATCTGTCACTCTGACTTGGAAGAAGCCTGTTATTGTGGAAATATCAGATGAATCAGCAGTTTGGTGTTAAGGTGTCTGGTCTGGTTTAGCAATCGAGTACTCTGGGAATTTCGAAATTAATGCTGTGGTGCAGGAGCAGCTGGACTTGGCGAGCTCTGGTGGAGGATGCGTGGATCGGAGCTCTGCTTCTGTCACCCATTTTTAAACAAGAGGCAACAGTTTCAGCACTGCTGGTGCCTCTGCGCGACTGAGGCGGAGGAATGATAGCTGAAGTTTGAGAAGTTCTGTGTGGAGAGGAAGCCTGCAGCTAGCAGCAAAGTCTCCATGCGGGATGTGGTTTTAAAGTTAAAATGGCATCCCAACTATGGCCAAAAGAATAACCGCACACAAGCTTGGGTGGACTGGAGCACAGACACCTGCTAGAGCGGGAGAGCACCGAGAAGTGATAGAGGGCTCCATGGCTGGTGACCGCTGAGAGCAGGTGACCGGCATAGTGGGGAGGTGGCAAGAGCAGTTAGTGGGACCTTGCTCCCATGCCCAGATGCCTGTTAGACTCTAAGGGGAAGCAGTGGGCCACACCAGGACACTGCTGAGGCCCAGATTGAGTCACCAGCGTTAAACGAATGCTAGGGTGCCCTGCATACAGTAAATTGCCGCCTAAGTCACACAGCACAAGGAAAGCACCTGCAACTTCTGGCACTACAAACCAAGGAGGGGAATGATTTGGATTCAACATAGTACATTTCAAAACATGCTCTTGAAAAGATGAGGTGGAGAGTTTTGGAGATACTGTGCAGCCTGACAGGAAAATTGTCTGAAGGATAAGTGAATGAAGAAGACATTCCACTGACCACTGATTGGGGGCAGTACACCTAGCAGTCACCCAATCAGAGGAGCGATACATTGCATCCGCTGTGCAATAAGAAACTCTGACACGGTTATTAATTTAGTGCCTCATTGCATTTTGAAGGAGCAGTGGTGAAGAAGAGGAGCTATTGCATTGTATTATTGTGAATCGGCCTCCCAACGTGGAAACCGCCAAGCCCAGAAAAGAGCAAACAAAGTAATGCTCCAGAAATGCAAGCCCAGGAAGCTACAACAGCAGGAAACTGAAGATGAGAATTCTGGCAGTGGCAAGGGAGTTAGTCTCTCACCTTAGGGTGGAAATGATGGATAGACCACATGCAGTTTGATGGAGCACCTTTTGGTGGCCCTGAAAGAATTGCACTTGGAATACACCCAAATCAATCAGGGAGGCATGCCTTATCCCTTGGTATCCTGGAAGAGGAGTGAACAGAGACAAGTGGTGTCAGGCTCTCTTCGGGAGCCACCAAGTAAACTGGCTACTGGGCCACAGATATGGTAATTGAGATAGTTTGCCACTGGTGTCTTTCCCACTATGGCTCCGCAAACTTGGCCAACCCTTTCTGCGCTTGTTTTTCAGGATAGTGAGCAGTCAAAGGCTTTTCAGGGAGGTAGTGTGGGGGGGCAAGGGCTCAGAGCTCCACAATAAACCAACAGGAACACTAACTTAATGTCTTCTTGAAGGTGTCTACTGTTGTAGTGTAACAACCTTCCAGATTTCTGCATCCGCTAGTGGTCCGGTCCATGTTTTCGCGTCGATCGAGGAGGACGCCGGCTGCTCTCGGCAATTCTTGACTCGAACTCCCCACACTCTGCTCCCTGTTTGCGGCCCTCTCTCCGTATTTTACTCACAGCGGGGGGCCCGATTTGGAAGCAGGCAAGGTGCAGAGAGGCTGCCCCTCCCTGCGGCGGTGCGGAGGCCGTGCAGTGTGTGGAGCCAGAACTGCCCAGAACTGCTCCGGGGGCAGTGTGAGATTACAGCAAGGAGGGAGTCCCCCCGCAGCAGGCAGGCATCGTGGTGACAGCAATAAAAGTGGCAGGCAGCAAGCGGTAAGTGGAAAGCTGCAGTGCGTGGGAAAGACTTGGCTTATACCAGATTAAGAACAGGTGCGGCCGGCTCTGCCGGCTTTCCTTGCTCGCCCACCCTGCTTGCCTGCCCAAAACTCGCCCCTCAGCTGCCCTCTTGTTACGTCACATGGCTGTGGAAGAAAGGAGGGAAGAGAGAAAAAGAAAATAAACTAACCTCACTCCCCAGGGAGTGACCAACAACTGTGCCTTTCTCTGAAGGCTTCATCCCAGTATATTCAACTATATTAAGGACCCCATTTTTCAACCATCGTTAAGCAAACTCATTTCAGCTCGTCACGCAGATACACAATTGTTCAGTGTCTAGTGCTCAGAGTCCCGGCCCAGACTCAGCGACCTGCTTAACTGTTTACCGTGGCTGGTTAGACGCTACAGTCCGTTTAGAGTGTTGGCCCGAATAAACTCGGTAAAAACCAGAAATGCGCTCAGGAGAAATAAGAGGGGACAAGAAAGATGAACACTTGCAAGCCCCAGCCAAAAGACGAGGACACGGAAGGAGCCCTGACTTATATCACAGCCCAAAAGCGTAACCCTTCTGATATGTCCTCGGTAAATCTTGGCACGCGTAACATAGTGGGCATAGAAGTAACAGAAGCAGGAGGAGCAAGAGAAGCACGGCATGAGTGCGGACCAATAATAGATGTACCATATTCCATGGCAAAAGTCTTGGAAACAACAGACAACAGAAACAACCTCCACTGAGGCAGCCCCACAAGCTAAGTGCATCGATAGTAAGAAGGCAAACCGCACAACCGTTAATAGGCATAACTCCTGCCTGAATAGCAGCAAACGGGCATTGATAACGGACTTCTTAAAGGTTGCTACTAAAACAAACTTGGGGTATGGTTGTATTCCAGACGGACACTTTCATTCATTCTTAGGCTCGGGGAGATTATGTGATTTACACAGAATCACAAGACGTTTGAGTCTCCTGCCAAGATTCAAACCTGGTTTCCCTGCTTCAAAGTCGGCCGTCAAGCCAAACCGCCAGGAGGAATGGAGAATTGAGGAGCTGGTAGAGGGAGCCTCAGACGCACACACTCCTGGGGAAGGGGGGCTCCTTACACAAAACATTGCTTAGATGGGCCCTAACAAATTGCTTCAGGTAAAACGTTAGAGGAAAATTACCCAACATTGCTTCGAGTGAGGTTGTAAGAGGGAAGCCTTTTACACGGTCTACGTGTTGGCTTTAAATTGGGAAGAAGGTACCCGTGCTCACTTCAAGATGACCGAAAGGGCACACATGTTGTAAAATACCACACAGGTAAACTGCCTCACGGGGTAGAAAGAAGAGAACCCCCTCATGCTGCTTAATAGGCTGATGAAAAGCCCCCTCGCACATGGACTTAAGAGTGAGTAAGAAGGGTTTTGCCGCTAAACCACTACCCCCCCCCCCCCCCCCCCCCCCCCGGAAGAAATTTTAAGTGCAGATCCCCACGTCAACATCGCATCGAGAGTGTAAAAGATGCGTTCAATTTACGGGGGAACTGTCAAAATGGTCCATTGGCACTTTGAGTGGGTAAAGAAATCACCTACCCGCATGTAGGAACAATGGCGCGATCGAAAATCAACACCGGCAACCGGGCTCTCGAACCGGCCGAGCAGAGGCGCAGCCTGCGTAGGAGGACCCGCTCATGTCGGAGCTCAAGAGGAGAGCTAGGCCCACCCGTTTGAACCCCGATTTCCCAAGGGTCCCAAGCAGTACAGAACCAGCGCGGCCGATTGTTATTGCAACACATTACACGAATGGGCAAAAAAGTGCGTAGCTGATAATTAAAGGAGTGTGTGTACTGCCGCCAGTAAAAGATCCAATCCCGGTGGGCTGGGCCAAAAGGTGACAGGGTGGCAACCAGAAGGGATTAAAATGCCTCCGGTGCTATCCTTGCATTGCCTTTGGCATAATTTGTGCTGCCAAACGATGCGCACAAATGAAAAATGCAGGCGGAGCTGAGACACTGATTAAGAATCGTATTGATTCCAAGAATCCCTCGCATGGTGAGAGCAGCGCTTGCGCTGCTTTTGCCAGGCCGAGACCTAAAAAGGGAGCTATAAATATCGGTTTCCTGTAAGAAACACATCTATTAGCGGAAGACCAGAAGAGGCTAGGCATTACCCAGTGTAATACTTTGCTGCAGGTGGTAAGAAAACTAAAGTGCTGGGCATCTTAATATCTAAACGGTTCCCGCACACTGTACAAAACTGTCAGGGACCCAGTATGTAGATGGATATTTCTAAATAGGAGGTTACCGCCAGCTGTGTTTAGCCTCACTTTAAGTACTGACCTGATATTGGCCAGGAGGAATTCCTATGCACAATTCAGGGTAGGTGGGCCTGCTCGTAATAGGAGGGGGCTCTAATTTGGTTATGAATGTGGACATGGACAGGAACGGGGAAGCAAGTGCCACAACAGCACAGGGGTAAGAAGCTGGAGGAACTGGAATTGATAGATAGTGGGAGACATAAACTCGTCCTTCTGGTTTATTCGCATTACTATCTCATGCATAAGTCCTACTCATGCCTGCTATTAGACACATTCTTACTAGAAGCCTGAAGGGAAGCAGAACATGGGCCAATTACCGTATCAAATCATTGTTCCTATACAATGGAGGGGCTAGGCCATGTCACCTCTAGAAGCTGAAACATGGGTTTGAAATTACCTACTCAAACACCCAGTGGTGGTACGAACAGTCAGGGAAGCAAACCATCAGGGATTATGTTCACCACAATAAACCAAGAGGGGTGTTTGCGGTGATGACATGGGATGGGCTTGAAGCAGGCTGAGGGGTATTTCATAGCAATGGCAGTGATATTTAAAAAGGGAAAGAGAAGCTCCTTTATCATCCACGAGACCAGGAATACTGGCATTGGAAAGGCATCTAAACAAACCCAGTTCTAACAAAACAAGTGGAAAGTCATAGTAACACAAATCCAGATGAGAATATTGCAACTGGATAAGGCACAATACGTCAAACTACCAAGGTAGGAAAGCTGTTACTCACCAAATTTAGGGGTACAAACTACGTAATTATGTCACAGAAATCCAAAGACCGATGTAATGAAACAGGAAACATTCAGGGGTTCTGTCATTGTTTATATACCAGGGAAGAATGTAGGTCAAAGAAAGGAGAAAATATCTGGAAACGGTCTTAAGTTATCAGTAGCGAGTAGAGAAAGGTTAGAACAGCTAATATTGAAAACTCCAATCCTATCCGCTATGAATGGCACCAGCTAGGGTTTGCACTCTTTTTGAAGCCGGGAAGAAGACCAGATCCTGCAGCTCCTACAGACCCACCTCCCTCTTTAATACAGGCTGTTAGCCATTTACTGGGATGGTGGCTAGTTTTGATAGAATAATGGCAAACCCTGGGCACACAGACCAAGCAAATTTCTTAAGGAGGCAAACTTGCAAGAGCAGTAAGATTTGAGGAAATAAATGATATAGCTCTCATTGGTCAAAGATAAAGTCCTCCAGTAGAGTTGATTCAGCATTCATGATGGTAGTGCTGATGTATATGGGGTTTAGAGAAGAAACTGGTAAGCTGGATCGTAGTGAGGTTTGCCTCCGCTCAAAATATAGTTAGGGTAAACTGTCAAAACCCGTCCTTATCTGTAGAGGCAGAAGTCAAGGGTGTCTGTTATCCACTTTACTAAGTTCACGCTACCTCGAACCATTGGCACAGAAAATTGGAGCTAATGGGACCTTTGAGGGACATGCGTTAAGGATTGATGCATTTATTTTTTTCTTTTTTTTAAAGCTCTTTGTAGATAACATTCGCTTGACCCTATGAAACCGTGTCATTTCTACGGAAGGGCTGCTAAGAGAACTGGATGGATTCCAGCCAGTAGCAGGATGTAAGCTAAATCTGACAAAGTCAGAGGGTCTTATAGTGTCACTGAATTTTGAAACATCTGACTGTATAAAACAAACACCACCTTTTAGATTGTCCTTCTCACACACATACATAGTGACAACCGTAGGAGAAACATAGCACCCTGTAGAGATCGATCAAAATAAACATGCAAAGCTGGAGGACACACACATAATGTCATGGGTTGGACGGACAGCTTGAGATAAGACCGTACTCCCCAAAATACTTGATACCCCTCCGTTGTGCATGTGGAAATGGGGCTTATTGAACTCTAGCAGTTGTTGGGAAGAATACATCTGGGTGGGAGGGAATCCAAGAATGAGAGCACAAAGCACACAAGAGCCCAGGGAAGGAGGATTGAGAATCCCAAATATCTCCTATTCCTGATACTCAATTCAGACTCTTTGTTGACCGGATGATGGGTGAGATAGTGAGCGGGCGGTGTATAACGTACCACGCCACAGTAGGGAGGATACCCAAGGATTAAAAAAAGGAATGAAGGGGGGAGGAGCCTAGCGCGCATCCAAGATGGTCGCGTGAGCACAGGGCTCCCCGGACCCTTGCTGCTCCTCGGAATTTATCCTGAGAATATCCTGATTTGGTTTGTGGATTCTGGCAGATGAAGACCGGCTGAGCACGTATCTTCTTTCAGAACTCGAATCGGACCTGGGAATCCTGAGTTGTCGTTGTTCGAACTTTTGGGACCCACCCGACGGAGGTGCCCGGGGCGAAGGTGAACCGTGGAGCCGTGTCGTAATTGAACAACAGCGGCTGCAGCGCGGTGCCAGTGGGCGCTCTACCACTTTCGGTTTCACTTTCGGACTTCAGGGGGCTGGCCTGCGAGTGCAGTTGATGTGGCGGGGTGTTTCCTTGGCCTCTGTGCGAGGCCTTGTCACCACCGGCCACTAGAGTGCCCATCGCCTTGGGTCCCCCCGCACCGTTATATTGTGGTCTCTGGTGAGGCGCTGGTCTGCGGTGCCGTTGCCCCTACGACTTTTGATCAGCGATCCCCTTCGGTGTCCGTGACCACATGGGGGGCAAGGGGGGCCCCGAGGGGCGTAAGACTAAGGCCTCCCTCCGCGGGGAACCGGTCCAGGCCAACAACATGGACCGCTATACTCAGGGCAGAGGGTCCCCTGGAGCGACCGGCCCCCCCCCGGACGCCGTCGGTGGTGGCACGACCGTCGCTCCGGAGCTCTCCCTGCAGGACATCATGGGCGCCATTGATGGCATCAGAGAAACCATCGCCACGCAATACGAGGCCCTGGCCCGTGAAATCGACACGGTGGCGATTGATGTCACCTTAATTCGGGCAGATCTCTCCAAAACAAATGAGAGGGTCCAGGCTCTCGATGTGCGGACCTCCACCCTTGGTACGGATGTGTCGGACCTGCAGGCCGCGCTTGGTGACATTAAGGCGGTCAACGACCAGATGGCCCGGCGGCTGGAGGACTTCGAGGGACGGGCCCGACGCAACAACATCCGTGTCATAGGCGTACCGGAGTCCTCCGATAGCCGCCCGGTTGACCTCCTGGTTGAGGAACTCATCCTCCAACAGTTGGCCCCTGCAGGCCTAAGTAGGTTCTTTGCCGTGGAGCGGGCACATCGAGTTCCGGGCGGTCGGCCACGGCCGGGGGCCCCCCCGAGGCCTATCGTGGCCAAACTGTTCCACTACAGAGACCGAGATGCGATTCTGCAGGCCTCACGGGTCCACGGCCCGGTGCGTCATGAGAACTCATCCATTAACTTTTATCCGGACTTTACCCAACTTGTTCAGAAACAGCGGATGGGATTCCAGGGGGTGAAGCGCCGTCTCCGTGAACTGGGCCTAAAGTACTCTATGCTCTACCCTGCAAAACTCCGGGTGGAACATGAGGATCGGACTGCCTTTTTTGACTCTCCTGTGGCCGTGAGTGACTGGCTGGACTCGTTGCCGGACAGAGGTGACCGTCCCGGGCCCTCTGCAGGCGCCGAAGGTGACGGGTCCCCTTTGGAGTGACTTTTGGTCCTTGATTTTGCCATTTTGCACTGTTCAGCTGGGTTTTACTTCTTTTGTTCATTTTGTCTCACTAGGACCTGTGTGGGGGGCGGGCGGGGACGGGTCCCTTTCCTCCTCCGGGGTCTTTTCGTAGAATGGGGTTAGTAGGGCGACAGGCACACTGCAAGTTGGGGGGGTTTTCAGGCCCGCAGGGGTGCAGGGTGGGGGGAGTTGGATTTGGGGGGGGGTTGGGGGGAGGGAGGGGTTGTTTTGCTGTGTGTTTTTTGTTTACAGGGCGAGGTATTGATTTTTGTCCAGATACGGGAACTGTGCTACTGACTGGGGGGCCTTTGATCTATTGGAGGGGATGGGGGGGGACGGGTTGAGACTGATGTCATGGAACGTCAATGGGTTGGGGGATCGTATCAAACTGGGTATAGTACTGCAGTATTTGCGTCGTCTTACTCCTGATGTGGTGTTTATCCAGGAGACGCATCTGGTGGGCAATGTCTGTCATGCAATGAACAGGGGAGGATACCGCCTCGTGGTCCATTCTGGTTTCACAACTGGTTCCAGGGGGGCGGGCATTCTCCTGCGATCCTCACTTCCGTTGGATATCACTAGGGTAGTCTCGGATGACAGAGGGCGCTATGTGTGTCTGTCTGGGAGGTGGGAGGGGCAGCCCCTTTCCCTGGTCTCAGTTTACGTCCCCCCGGGCCTCCAGAACTCCACCTTCGCGGACTTGGGTCGAATGCTGCTTGAACTTCCGGATGGCCTTTTGCTTATGGGCGGGGATTTTAATTCGGTGGTTTCGGGTGACCTGGATCGTCACCCACCCAGGGCCCTCCCCGCTGCCCAGGCATGGCTTGATGGCCTGCTGGAGACCTTCGGCCTGGTAGATAGCTGGAGATTAATGCATCCGACCCAATGTCAGTACACCTTTCACTCTGGGGCGCATGGGAGTCTTTCTAGGTTAGACTATTTCCTTATGCCCGCGGCACAGACTGGTCGGATTCGGGAGGTTAGGCACCTGGCGTGGGGTATTTCCGATCACTCCCCGCTTTGGCTGCTCTTTGACACCGAGACGCGGTCTGCAGGGCGGATTGCTCCCATTAACCCGTGGTACCTGCGAGACCCTATGACTCGCGACAGCCTGGTTAAGGCTATGGACCAATACTTCCTTGACAACGAGGGGTCGGTGTCGTCCACAATGTCCCTGTGGGAAGCCTTTAAAACCGTAATCCGCGGACACGCCCTCTCCCAGATAGTGGTGGCTAAGAAACTCAAGAGTGAGGCAGTGGTGAAGCTGGAGACTGACATTTCGGGGCTGGAGTCGGCCTTGGAGGCGGGTGTCACTCCGGACGGGCTCCATGCCCTCAGCCTGAAACAGTTTGAATACAGGTCTCTTGTCACTGACGCCGCCAAAACGTTGTATAGGGAACAGCAGGGTCGATTGTATGATGCCGGGGACAAGGCGGGAAAGTTGATTGCGTGGCTGGATAGGAAGGAGAGAGTGAACCGTGTGGTCCCGGAGCTGTGTGTCTCGGATGGAGTGTGTGTGACTGAGCCTGGTGAGATTGTGGAATGTTTCGCTGACCACCTCCGGGCCGTATACTCCCCGGTGACTGATAGGGATGAAGAAGACTCTCGCCTTCTGCTGAGCGATATTGCTTTGCCCGGCCTGTCTGTCGAAGACCGTGAGCAGCTGGACGCCCCCTTGTCTGTAGATGAAATTGCAACGGCGATTCGGTCCCTTCGTTCGGGCAAGGCGATGGGCCCCAACGGGCTGCCTATTGAATTATATAAGTTACGCCCGGATAAACTCGCGCCCTTCCTCCGTCGTATGTTTCAGGAGTCCCTTGAGGCAGGCTCCCTTCCTGATGACCAACGTCTGGCAACGATAGTCGTGATCCCCAAGGACGGTAAGCCACGAGACCGCTGTGCCTCCTACAGGCCTATTTCGCTGCTAAATGCAGAGCCTAAAATCCTGGCGAAAGTCCTTGCCAACCGTTGGTTGAGCGTCATCTGCGATTTGATTCATCCTGATCAATGCGGCTTCATCCCTCACCGTAACACCGCTCTTAACTTGCGGCGTCTTCACGGCGCCCTCGCCAGGGCGGAGTATCTCTCCGAACCAGCCGTGCTGGTTTCTTTAGACGCCACGATGGCCTTTGACACCATCGAGTGGCCATTTCTCTGGGCTGTCTTGACCAAATTCGGCTTTGGGGAGGGATTTCTTGGCTGGGTGAAGCTTCTTTACACGGGACCCATGGCTCAGGTGGTGGTTAATGGGCGGGTCTCTCGGCCCTTCGCTCTCGGTAGGGGTACGAGGCAGGGGTGCCCGTTGTCCCCTCTGCTCTTTGCTCTTGCCTTGGAGCCGCTCGCTGCTTGGCTCCGCTGGGAGCCCTCGATCAGAGGGATCCGTTGGGCCCCGGGCTTCGAGGATCGGGTCTCGTTGTATGCGGACGATATTCTCCTGTATCTCACCTCGCCGCGGCAGTCGCTTAATGTTCTCTTTGATGTTCTGACTTCCTTTGGGAGAAATTCGGGTCTAACGATCAACTGGTCTAAATCCTGTGTCTATCCTATCTCCGGTGACCCTCCTCTCTTGCCGCCTCGGCTTCCGATCCAGTTATCTCTGTCCGGCTTTAAATACCTGGGAATATACGTCTCGATGGACCCGGTGGCTCGCTATGAGCAGAATCTCCTGCTTCCACTTCGGCGTTTGAGGGAGGACACGGCTCGGTGGTGTAAGCTGCCCTTGTCCCCGCTGGGTCGGGCAGCACTGTTTAAAATGATGTCTCTTCCCAGATTTCTCTATGCACTTCAGAACTCCTTCGATGTTATTCCTGTGTCCTACTTTCGGGAGGTGGAGAGCCTGCAGAGGAGATTGGTGTGGGACGGACGGGCGCGTATCGCTCTGGCAAAGCTTACTCTCCCCTGGTACGACGGGGGCATCGCGCTTCCCGACATTCGCAGGTATTATTGGGCCTCACAGCTGTCGGCCATTAACCATGCCACGTATGCGCCTGGCTTGAATCCGGCGTATGAGATGGATAAATTCCTGCTTCCCGGCGGCAACTATAACAGGGCACTTTACTCCAGCTCGGCTGGACGGACCCTTACGGGCCCTACTAAGATTGCGGTACGGATCTGGAAGGCGGCCAATGTAGCCTTGGGCTGGAGTGAGCGTTTAACATGTGCTACTCCTCTGTTTGCCTCCGACCGCCTGGGAAGCCTTTGGACAACGAAGGGGTTTGAACGTTGGGACACGATTGGTATTAGTAGAGTGGGAGACTTATGGATTAAGGGTGCTGTTAAAACATTCGCGGCGCTCCAGAGCGAATACGAACTTACGGAAAGGGAGTTCTTCCGCTACGCCCAGATTCGGCATGCCCTGCTCTCTGTTTTTGGGGAGGGGACCAATATCCCGGCTTCTTCGCCCCTCGAGGACCGCATACTCGACGGTCATGTCCCCGACAGTACTATTTCATTAATTTATAAAAAACTTATCAATAATCGGGCTGACCTCTTGGTGCGCCTCCGGGAGGCGTGGACGGGGGATGGGGTGGAACTGGACGACGAGGACTGGCAGTCCGCACTGTCGTCCCCCAAGGAAGTGGCCATTCCAGCCCGTCTCCGCCTGGTCCAACTTAAGATTCTCCACCGGGTGTATGTGACGGGTCCCCGTCTGGTCTCGATGGGATTTTCTGAAGACGGGCTCTGTAAGCGGGGATGTGGACTCAGAGCCACCTTTCTCCATATCCTTTGGGAGTGTCGCGAGGTGGCGGAATACTGCCGTCGGGTTCATGTGATCATGGGACAAGTCACCGGGGTAGTGCTGCTGCCGGAGGTGCGTCGCTGTGTCCTGAATGTGTGGGAGCCCAATGATTATAACGCGGCTCAGACTCGGTGGGCGGCCCTGGGGAACATGATTGCCAAGAGAGATATAGCGCAGCTTTGGGGTTCCCAGCGGCCTCCCACCGTGTCCGTATGGAAGGAGAACTTGGACTGGTGCATGTTCAGGGAGAAGACCGTGTATGTGGCTCGTGGCAAACCGGGGGCATGGGGTAGAATCTGGGGGCAATGGAACGCGTATCGTGGGTGTATCTGTGTTCCCCCCCTAGTGGCCACCGATATTGCCTTGTCCCCCTGACCCTTGATGGTTCCCTGCGACTTTTGGGATAATCGAATATAGACGTTCCTCTCCCGTGACCCCCCCCCCCCCCCCCCGACCTATCATTACTCCTTCCTTTTAGTAGCTATTAGACGGTCAGAAGTAGAGTCCCCCGGATGTAGCCAGACCCACATTTTTTGCGCTTACGCCTCGCCTTTTGTTTTTATTTGTTATTTATGTTAAACCTATGTATCCTGCTTCCCTAGGACTATCCGGAGTCATGTACGGGGCTGGACCCCGGGAGTCGACTTCTGCCTTAACCTCTGTATGATCCTTCCCGAATCTAGCGGCCGGCCCTGGTGGTTGTAGGCCCATGCTTGTAATTGATTTATTGTTCAATAAAAATTTTCAAAAAAAAAAAAAAGGAATGAAGTGGGGACTTCGCCAAAGTAAATCGCCATTACTATATACCATGATAACTGTGGGATAAGCTGGGTAGAAGCCATGGTGTGACCACACGCCCTTCACTCTTTGCGCCTATATGGAAGTGCCTCGTCTTCACCCTAGCGTTCAAGAGAAAAGCTTTTGGGAATGGAAAGGGACCGGATGTGTCAGGCAGGGGAGCATGTACTCTGTTGGGCAGCTTAAAGGATTTGAGGACCTCAAACAAAAAATGGGATAACGGAAGTTGAGCATTTCAGATACACACATACAGCGGTGCATTTGGGGGTGAAAAATCGTCAAGCGGAAAGAGTAATGTTCTAGAGATCATTGGGACATGTTCCATGCCATTTCCAGACTTTATTGAGTATTGCAGGCTTAAAGACCAGATTGCATAGCGGCCTTACAAGGCGCATGGTAGAAAGAACTGGGGTTCAATTAGACAGGAAACAATGGCAAGAGATACTTAGTAGGAGCACTGATTATGTGAGACATGTGCAAGTCAGAGAAATGCTGTATAAAATCCTACATGTGGCATCTTTCATCTGCCAGGTTACATACAATAGATCCTAAAAAGTCAGAACATTATTAAAGAGGTTGTGGGGGAAAAACTTACTGTTAAATATATTATGGTCATGCACGAACATAGATGTCTTCTGGGAAGACGTCCTGAACAGTGTAGTAGCAGAGAGAGTGAGGTGCCCAGAGGCATTTTACTCCAAAAAGGATAAACTCATCGCACTTAGACTTTTGGCAGCAAACCAGGAGTTGCTAGCTGTGTGCTCATGCAAATATGGGGATGGGGGAAGGTAGCGCATGGTGTCCACAAGAATGATACGGCATTGATGTAGTTACGGGGTCCACTTGTATGAAACAAGAGCAAGGGTCATGAAGAGCAAAGCTATCCATAAGGACTGGGAGTCTTCCGCATTGGAGAAGACCTTTCTGACAGGCTGTCACCAGGTGAGTGTCTTTCGCGCCCTCCGAAAGTCCATAGAAAGGTGCTTTAAGCAAAAATATCTGTTTGCTCCCAAAAAGGAGATGGCCGGAGGAGGGGACGAGTATAGAATGGAAAAGGGGAGTTGAGGGAAGCCCTGCCAAGTACCACGCATCAGGTGTTAGACTAACTCATTTCAGGGTGGTGGTCCGTATCACCGCACTGAAATGGAAAGTCACGCATTATAGCGCCTCTCACAGCTGTCAAGCGAGCAACTATAATGTATGCACCATGCCGTGAGAGCGGTGTGCGATAATCCCGGCATAGTTAGGAGCTGGCTGGGCTCATTTGCGACTGTGTTGCTACAATGTAACACAAATCTGCAGCAGCCCGCTAAATTTGACGTCAGGAGTTACTGTCAGTGCGCTTAATGGCTACTGTGGAGACAGTGTGTGAGTCTTTTACAGTTTTCAGACTCATTTTAATAGGTACAAAATGCGAAGTGGGTCGCACACCGCTCGTCATACTAGCAAATAGCCCCATAGGATTCTGGAGAATGTAGTGACAGCGGCGGGTACACCTATGCCACGAGTAAAAAGTTTAAAATGCCATCCCTGGACACGTGTTTCGAGGTAATTGCCTCTCGTCAGCAGGGAGCAGGTACGTATGCGGGGTGCTGTAGACTGCCAAAAATTATCAGGTATAGTACCTCTCACGGCGCGCGGGTGCGGGATCCGGGCTCGTCAACCCATAGCTCAGGGAGCTTTAAATACAAAATGCGAAGTGGGTCGCACACCGCTCGTCATACTAGCAAATAGCCCCATAGGATTCTGGAGAATGTAGTGACAGCGGCGGGTACACCTATGCCACGAGTAAAAAGTTTAAAATGCCATCCCTGGACACGTGTTTCGAGGTAATTGCCTCTCGTCAGCAGGGAGCAGGTACGTATGCGGGGTGCTGTAGACTGCCAAAAATTATCAGGTATAGTACCTCTCACGGCGCGCGGGTGCGGGATCCGGGCTCGTCAACCCATAGCTCAGGGAGCTTTAAATACAAAATGCGAAGTGGGTCGCACACCGCTCGTCATACTAGCAAATAGCCCCATAGGATTCTGGAGAATGTAGTGACAGCGGCGGGTACACCTATGCCACGAGTAAAAAGTTTAAAATGCCATCCCTGGACACGTGTTTCGAGGTAATTGCCTCTCGTCAGCAGGGAGCAGGTACGTATGCGGGGTGCTGTAGACTGCCAAAAATTATCAGGTATAGTACCTCTCACGGCGCGCGGGTGCGGGATCCGGGCTCGTCAACCCATAGCTCAGGGAGCTTTAAATACAAAATGCGAAGTGGGTCGCACACCGCTCGTCATACTAGCAAATAGCCCCATAGGATTCTGGAGAATGTAGTGACAGCGGCGGGTACACCTATGCCACGAGTAAAAAGTTTAAAATGCCATCCCTGGACACGTGTTTCGAGGTAATTGCCTCTCGTCAGCAGGGAGCAGGTACGTATGCGGGGTGCTGTAGACTGCCAAAAATTATCAGGTATAGTACCTCTCACGGCGCGCGGGTGCGGGATCCGGGCTCGTCAACCCATAGCTCAGGGAGCTTTAAATACAAAATGCGAAGTGGGTCGCACACCGCTCGTCATACTAGCAAATAGCCCCATAGGATTCTGGAGAATGTAGTGACAGCGGCGGGTACACCTATGCCACGAGTAAAAAGTTTAAAATGCCATCCCTGGACACGTGTTTCGAGGTAATTGCCTCTCGTCAGCAGGGAGCAGGTACGTATACCTCGAAACACGTGTCCAGGGATGGCATTATTTTTTACACTTGTGACATAGGCGTACTCTCCGCTGCCACTACAGTATCCAGAGTTCTATGGGGCTATTTGCTAGTATGACGAGCAGTGTGCGACCTACTCTGTTTTTGTATTTAAGCTCCCTTGAGCGCGTTGGGCTGACGAGCCTTGGTTCCGCACCTGCGCGCCGTGAGAGGTATTTTACCTTTAATATTTTGGCAGTCTACTTGGCACCCCTCACACCTACCTGCTCCCTGCTGACGAGAGGCAATTACCTCGAAACACGTGTCCAGGGATGGCATTATTTTTTACACTTGTGGCATAGGCGTACTCTCCGCTGCCACTACAGTATCCAGAGTTCTATGGGGCTATTTGCTAGTATGACGAGCAGTGTGCGACCTACTCTGTTTTCATTTTAATAGGTGCATCGTCTGCGGACCGGGTGGTATTTAAAGTAAATCAGCCTGCAGCATTTTGCGATAGCTCCTTGGGCCAGAACATTTATTATTAGACATGTATACTTTAAAAACCGATTACTTGCTGCCACAAATTCCTCTATTGCCCACAGCAATTGCCCTTTACACTCTCAATGGGTCTCCTCTGTGTCATGAGGAGGCCCACAAGGTAGAGAGAAAAGGCAATCTCCGAAGGATGCAGCCTTGATAGGCCCTGTCCGGTGTGTGCGCCTGGCTGGTGAAGCTAGACGTGCCCTGGCCAGGACTGCCATCCCTTGCGGGTGCCCCGGAGACCCACTAAAGCCCGCAATACGAAAAGAGAGGCGAGGGGACCAGTGATCAGCTCCTGTCCTGAAGTAAGTAGGAAGTGCAACAAGAACTGACACCACGCTGCGCCGGTATTATACTGAGCTGGACTTGACCCAGGCCCCACCACCACCGATGGCAGGGGCTGACTCGCAGTCGTGAGCCAGACCCACCCGGACCAGGTAGATGGCGTTGTTTACCCCGCCGGAATTGAAGTCTCTGCGAGCTGGCCACACAAGGAGCCTCACTTCCCCACTTGTATCCATCCAGAACAAAGCTCTAGAAGTCATTAAAACCTTGTGGCGAACACCGCAACGTGCGGAAAGGAAGCAAACCCTTTTTGTAATTTAACCCTTACACACCCTATTGGTGTCATGCTTCATCATCGGGTTCACCATGACTCCTAAGATCAGGGTGGACTCGACCATATTTCAGGGAGCTCTTAGGAGATATAGACCAGGGGGACTTAAAGATAAAAATCCTACTTCGTTCCCCAGTTATCCCTTTTATTCTCCATTCTAGTTGGGAGGAGGTATCCATTTCCTAACCTCTTACCCCTGGTTTGCCAGTGGAGGGGCCTCCACTGACATTTGAGGTTTTCTGCACGCAAGGATCCTGCCTGTTGCCACGACGCCGGCTCGCCTGAGAACTTCAGCCAAAGAAGTAAGTGCCTGAGAGACTGAGCCATTATATTAATCTTAAGTAAACACTTTTGCTGTTCCCAGCATATATTATAAAGAATAAAAGTAGCAGTTTCTATTTGAATTTCCCAGAATGCTTGTTTCTTGGCTTCATATTTTTCTAGTACTTTGCAGCAGTTAAATTCATAGATTTTTCTCGTTGCTCAAATTGATGTAGTTACTGATATTTGTATATTTCCCTCGTATTCATTGCTTGATTTAGCTCCCGAGAGAGTGTCACAAGTAGTCTTTGAAATGTCACTCATATTTACTCTGAAATTGTGAAAATGTCACACATAGCAATCTAAAACCTTGGCAGCTATGTGATGGGTTTTTTGTAAATCTAGCGAGAGACCTTATTGCTAATTTACGCTAAATAGGGAACAGAGTGCTATTGAACACTTTTGAAGCACCGAGACTCTGTAAAACCCATAAAAATGTGTGAAACTAAAATAAAAATGCGAGTGCTTGTTAAGTGTTGACATTAAATTTAGAAGAAGTATTTTCCACCAAATGAGTGTGACTCTTCCAGATTAAATGCTACCATTGGTTTGTGTGACAGGATAATTTGGAAAAAGAGGATTGTAGAATGATAGTTGTCCTGGGATTGGTTGGCAGGTTTGTTCATTCCTTTTCTTCGTCATTAGACGACCACTTTTTCATAAATGTTCTGCTGTCAGATTTACTTAACTCATCTTTGCACAAGTATACATCTCCATACTAGAGCTTAATTGTGGGTGAAAGATATGTGTACCCTGAGGTAGATGTCTAATGTAATTGTGCTAATGTGTGAAATTCCAAAATTGTAAAAAGGAAAAGCTTCCACTGCCCTCTCCATTTGCAAGCTAAGATGAAGATTTGTTAGAGACTCGGTGGCACTGAAGCGCCCTGCATCAACTTGTGTGTTCTAAATCTGAATCATTTCATGCCTGTTACTGTCTGTAAGTGTGCAAAGGACAAAGTTTGCCTGCACTTGACCATAAGCACAGCACACACATTAACCCCTTCCATGCTCATGACGGAACGATTCCGTCATGAGCATCGGTTGAGCTGTGCTCATGACGGAACCGTTCCGTCATGGCCCCGCCCGCGCTCGAACCCTTCAGCACCGCGGGGGAATCCGCACAGCGCTGAAGGGGTTAATGAGAATTAAGAAGAATTTATATTATTTTTTCGGTTACGGTGATTTGAAGAGAGATGCGTGCTTGCATGCTCCAGTCGTGCCTATAATGTCAGTGCGCTACCGCACCATGCATACTCCACTCTACTCTGCACCACTCCACTTTACACCACACCATTCCAATCTGCGCCACTGCACTCTACTCTACACAACTCCGCTCTACGCCACTGCACTCTGCCATTTCACTCTACTGCTCTCTTTACTTTGCACCACTCTACTCCACTCCATTCTAGTCTGCACAACTTCACTCTCCACCACTCTGCAGTACTGCACTTTATAACACTACACTCTATGTCAATGCACTCTTCTGTGTTCCACTCCACTCTATGGCCCAGCACATTATGTCAATCCACTGTACGCCACTCTAATCTGCCCTGCACCACTGCACTATATGCCACTGTCGTCAATGCCTCTTTACGCCATTACTGTATGCCACTCTACTCTGCCACTTCACTCTACCCTGCATCAATCCACTACACTGTACACCACTTCACTCTACTCTGAAACCATATATTCTATGCAACTGCACTCTGTGCCACTCTCCTCCTCTAAGCATCACTCCACGCCACTGCACTACTGTAGTTTATGCTACTGCTTTCTACACCACACAACTCTGCAGTACTGCACTCTGTGCCGCTGCACTCTGCAGCACTCCACTGTACGCCACCCCACTATACTCCGCACCACTCTGACATTCTACTCAGCTGCACACTACGCTACTTACCACTGCTCTTTTTGCCACTGTACTCTACGCCACTGCACTCTGCTATGCACCACTCTATGCCACTGAATTCTATGGCACTGCATTGTATGCCATCTATTTCTATGCTGCTGCACTCTACTGCACTATACTCTGCAACCCTCTGCACCAATGCACTCTATGCTACTCTACGGTACTGCACTTTAGTCTACATCACTTTCCGCTCTTGCACTCTACTGTGCACCATTGTACGCAGCGCCACTGCATTCTACGCCACTCTACTTTGCAACACTGCACTGTACGCCACTCTACTTTGCACTACTTCATTCTGTGCCAATGCACTCTACGCTACTGCACTCTGCAGCATTATACTCTACACTACTCTATGCCATTACACTCTACGCCACTCTACTCTGCACCAGTGCACTATACAACACTGTACTTGACTATGCAAAACTCTATTCTGTGCCACTACAGTCTATGATGCTGCATTGTACACTGCTGAATTCATCCACACTTTACGCCACTTCACTTTGTAACTTTCTAAGCCTAGGCGCTCTCCACTGGCCCAATCTGTGCCAATACACTGTATGCCATGCTAATTGACTACACTCTGTGCCACTCTAATATACAACACTGTGTCAATCCACTGTTCGACACTCCTTGCCACTCTCGTCTACACCACCAACTTGTTGTAGCCATGCTGAATAGGAGCCATGCTGATGTGCAAAATGGCATATTGGCGAAGCCAAAAGCTCTTGCATAGGTGCGATCTATTGGCTTTGCCAATACTTGTTTGCTTTTGGAGTAGTGGTATTTAGAGTGCGTCATACCGCAGTACTAAAGGTTCCATTGCTGTGTTGGACGTTGAAGTAGCAAAGGGGAGTACTTGGGAGTAGAACTGATGTGATGACCTCTTTCTGTGTTCTGCTTCAGTCATTCTTACGAAAAAAGAAATGATTCACTCAGGATGATGTAGTTCGGCCTGGTACTGAGGCTGGGAATGGAGCTCTGGTTTCACAGCTCAGTGTAGTGCTCTCCCATGAGGTTAGCGGTGCTGTCGTTGCACTTAAAAATCATTTCTATACAGTAATCTAAGGCGGCACCCAGGCAGTGGTTCCTAATATAAAATATGAGTAGTTCTTTTATGAAATTGAAGAGCATGATTTAGTCCTGAGAAATGTTTCTATCCGCAGTCTGGCAGGGTCCATCATTATTTCAAAAATGGAGGGGGGGCGGGGGGGGGGGGGGGCATGCTTTAGAAATCCAGTGCACACATTTAGAGTAGCCATTGTGGTGTTCAGCAGCCATTCTTCTGCTTATCTTTTCGACTTTTGACAAAAAGCAACTTTTCCATTCAGCGGCAGTTTCTTGAAAATGTTTGGTTGAAAAGTGGCCATTTTCATTTTGCAGAAGATTATTCTGTGAGAATCGGGCTATTTTAGTTTCTCTGCCTCTTCACCTACTTATTAAGGGAGATCGCGTGGTGGACTGTATGGTAGAAGCTACCACATTTCTGCTAGTCTGCATTTCCACTTCTCCTTTTGCCTGATAATACTTCCTCATTGGTGATAGCCATCTGGGTCTGGCAGGAGGCAGACCAGATATTGCACGTCACTCCAAATACGTCCCTCTGCATCTCCTTTTATTTTAATTTTTTTTTTTGATTTGTATCCATGCTTATTGATGATGCCTTCACTACCATTGCTTTCAGATGGTTCCACGTGGTTTTGCTGGTGGGTTGCAGACCTTGGAAAACCAGCTTGCGGTTCTGTCGAGTGCACTTGAACACACACCTGTGATTCTGCGCAAATAGCTTTATCCCCTTTTGCCTTAGATTAAGTGTGTGCAAAGATAGGAGTTTTTGTGGCATCGGGGGGCATAACCGATCATTCTTCATACATTGTCTAGCTCCACTCATTTTCACAAATGTGTGCAATCTGTTTCTGCTGGAACTCCTGTCACCTCCAAAGAGCTTGCAATCACACAGGTGCAACCCATTTACCATATTGTTCTTTGATTGGCACAATTAGCGTGGCGCCCCGTGCCTCCGTTATAGTTGCAGGACCAAAGCCTACATGGTTCCCAGAGGTCTGGTTAAAAGTAAGTTGCAAGAAGACAGTCCCAAGAAACCTGTTCATACCTCACCATGGTGCTGAACTACAGCTTCCAACCAGCATGTTTCCTACCCCTGCCCAGCTGCAAGAAGCCAGATCCATAGCTCACCTTGGGAGCAGAACTACAGCTTCCTCCATGCTCGTCTCCTACCCCAGCTGCAAGAAGCCCGTTCACACTCGCCATGGTGCTGAACTACAGCTTCCAACCAACATGTGTCTCCTACTTCAGCTGCAAGAAGCGAGTTCAACTGCTCACCATGGGAGCAGAACTACAGCTTCCACCCTGTATGTGTCTCCTATCCCAGCTTCAAGAAACCTGTTCATACCTCACCATGGTGTCGAACTACAACTTCCACCCTGCATTTGTCTCCTGCCCCAGCTGCAAGAAGCCAGTTTCACAGTTCACCATGGGAGTAGAACTACTGCTTCCAACCAGCATGTGTCTCCTACTCCAGCTGCAAGAAGCCAGTTCCGCTGCTCACCGTGGGAGCAGAACTACAGCTTCCACCCTGCATGGAGAAGAACTACAGCTTCCAACCTACATGTGTCTCCTACCCCAGCCCAGATGCAAAAAGCCAGTTCCACTGCTCACCATGGGGGCAGCACTACAGCTTCCAACCTACATGTGTCTCCTACCCCAGCCCAGATGGAAAAAGCCAGTTCCACTGCTCACCATGGGGGCAGCACTACAGCTTCCAACCCGCATGCATCTCCTACCCCAGCCCAGCTGCAAGAACCGAGTTTCACAGCTCACCATGGGAGCATTATTTCTAATGAATTCTGCAGTAAAGGCCTACAGTCCATCTGCTTATGTCTCTTACTCCAGCTCTGCTTAGGTCTCTTTCTCCAGCTACTTTGCAGTGAAGGCCTACAGGACAGAGCTGCATGTGTTGTCTCTTCCAGCTGCCACTCAAAATCAAATGGTGCAAAAAATAAAGGCCTTGTGCAAACAGCAAGTCCAGCATGAGGACACATGAAGTTCCAATCGCCCATACTATTTTCATTGGCCTAGAGTGCTAGCTTTTTATACCCGTCACCAGTACTGGCTTTTTCAGTGGCAAAAACGTTTCACCCTACCACAGCCAAAATTATCCGCTTTGTCAAGGTTAGAAATGTTGAACTGGCCATGCAGTTTTTTTAGCAGTCGTGTTTCTCGACATTTTTCTTATAGGGGGCCTTTGGTGTCTGATTCTAAAACTAAGCCCTTTAAAGGCAGGTTCCCTTTCATGGCCTCGATGACAACAGCATCCATTACAGTGTAAAAAATGCTGGTATATCCAGTTGCTGCCACGGGCTCTGTGAGACCTGCTACTTGGAACAGTGGGGTGAGGCTCTGGCTTCCTGGCTGATGAATTATTAACTTCTGTGCAGAATGAACAGAGCCAACTTTGAAGAAAGGGAGAGCTCCTTCAAATGGGATTAGGCCACGTTTAAATTGGATGTTTATTAGTGTAGCTAGGTGGAGTGTGCTCTTTTGCTGCCTCACCTGCAGTGATGGTGTCTAGGTCTGTGGAGCTTGCATTGCTGCTGTCCATGCTATAACTGGTGTATGTGTGAGGGAAGCAAGTATTTTTGTTGCTAGTGCATTACCTCTCCTATGGGTAAAGGCCGGGTTCCATTTTTCACTCTGAAACCCCCACCACTGTAGGTTTGGTATGATGTAACCACTACTGAAAATGTATCTCATGTGCCAGTGATAAAAACTAAAGCCAACATGTCCCACCAGCTTACAAAAAATGTTACTTTCCCAAAACCTTGGGGGGCCCTTATGTGTTTAAGCACCAGGTGGAAATGGTTGACACCAGGATGCATGCACTGGGTTGCTAGTGCAGTCTTCTAATGACATGGGATGGCCATTCACTTGGGAAATAAGTCTGGGTGAATATGGTAAGCACAAAGGCACAAGGATAATGCCACGGATAAGCGTGGTGGAAATTGATCTCAGTGGTGGTTGGGTCGTCGGTGTGTGAGGGGAGGAGTTTGGTATCTTCTGCGTAGGAGGTTATCTTGAGACCATGTGATGTGACCATGTTGGCCAGCGGGGTCATGTATGTGTTAAGCGTGGGGCTGAGGGATGCACCCTGGGGGACACTGCAGGCGATGTTCGGAGGGGAAAGGTGGGAGGTGGATTCTCTGTGTTCTCCCAGTGTGAAAGAAGGTAATTCATCTGAGTGTATCCCCTTGGATGCTGATGTGGTGGAGTCTTCCTATCAGCGTGTGTGGGATACGGTGTTGAAGGCTGCCAAGAGGTCAGAGGATCAGAGTTGCTGTTTTTTCTCCTCATTCGAGGAGGGTTTACATGTCGTGTGTGGCTGTGATAAGGGCAGTCTCAGTGCTGTGATTGCTGCAGAAGCTGGATTGGGAGGCGTCGAGTAGCTGGTTCTGCTCCCGGTATGTCATTAGTTGCATGTTGATCTTTTTCAATACCTTGGCTGGGAAAGGTAACGGGGATATTGTCCGTAGTTTCTTACGTTTGTTGGTGTCGGCGGAGGGTGTTTTGAGAAGTGGTTTAACTTTGGCGTCTCTATGTAGAGGCCAAGAACCGAACCAGCATGGCATCTGAACTTCATGCTCGTTGCCCTAAGTCTCCCTGATGCTCAGTGATGCTGTGCAGTATGAGAGGGAAGCACTGTGGCAGAGAATTTCAGTCTTCTTTGTGCTCAGTGTGGCCCCTTACAAAAGAACTGTACCCACATTCGCAGGAACCTGAAAGTGATTGTTTGCACTATGTGCTGTGCATCAGTCCTCCAAAATGTTGATATACAGATCAGATATGATCTAACGTTTTCCTGCTCGGTGTGGCCACAGGTACGCCCCCTTTTTTTATAGTTCTTAACCTGGTCTCCCAGGTTACGTTGGGGATTTATAGATGACCGTGCGCTTACATTGGGTTAGTTATCCCTAAAATGGCAGTAGTACTAATTATGCACTTTACTGTGTAATTACACTAGCATTGTGTTCTGCTACGAATAAAGATTATTACATTGAAGTGCCCCAATGAAAGTGTTCTTGTGTGCTTGACTTAGTAATGTAGTTTGCTTCTCCCATGGGCCAAATCCACAGTCAACACATAAATGCAGTAAAATAACACACTTTTATATCCCTTGGATAACGGATGTGTCTGCACTAGCTGTGCCATAGGAATTGAGCTGCAACTCACTGGCAAGGCCGAAATGGGTTGAAACTGGTCTGGGTTGCTTGTTTCCCCATTGAGATGACCTGAAAAGGAAGTTGGAGCCTGTCCATTGCTTACCCATGGTTCGCTTTCCCGTCACTTACATTTGCCCGTTTCTTATTTGCATCGCAGCGTGCCAATCTTGTTTGTCCTTCAAATGGAACATTGCCTCTACCATTTCTTTTGAATGGCTGGGGTCTATGATTTCACTGCTTTCTTTTCAATGACTACTTTTTTCTTTTCGGACGAGCACTTCATGTTTTTAGGTCTTGGCTTGCGTGGGCTGCGCACATGCGCAGTCTCTCTGGCGAGATTTAATGTTTGTAGGTATTTTCTGTAAAGGGCTTTAAGCCCCGCCCCTCCTTTCCATTGGCTGGCGTCACCGTTTATGCTAAACGGTGGCCAGCCATTGGAAAAGAGCTGTTCATGATGGTTTTGTTTGGCTTTTTCTGCCGTCCCACTTGGACGGCCTCGCCTGCTTTCCTTCTGAAGTAAAAGGTGTCTTATCTTTATGGAGCCAAATACATGGCCCCATAAAGATAAGAAACCTTTTACTTCATATGGAAAGCAGGCCGTCCAAGTGAGACGGCAGAAAAAGAGAAGTCTACGTCCACCACGGCTGCCTGGCGAGCGCTTACAGACTTGTTTACTTCAATGGATCACAGTCTTCAAAATTCGGTCTGGGATTCATTCGGGAGCCTACAGGTTGAGAGTTGTGATTTAAAGTACTAAATGTATAATTGCTGCTTATTTTATCTATTCTCTTTGTAAAGGGAGGCTTTATTGGTGGGTTGGTAAGCACACGTTTGGTCATCTCCAACGTTTTCGATCCACTTAAAGTACTAGTAACGTTCAGATGCTACGAGTCAACAAATCACCCTACGGGAATGCTCCTGAATGTCTGCTTTAGTGCCCTGCGTCTAGGGTCCTGCCCTCGACATATTCAAACTGTTAGGCCTCGAATAACTGTGCATTTTGTGTGCCTTGTATGTATGTCCACGGGTGTCGCATATATATGCCCATGTACCTTAAGCATGCATGCCAACATTTCCGAATAAGAAGTGATGTTCACCGGACTCAAAACTTACCTTCCTCCTCAGGACACAGGTTTATAATTATTTGACTGCTTCTGCTTTGAAGATTTGGGTTCGACTCCACCAAATTCACTGTCTCAAGGAGTGTAAACGACTTAGATAGGCGAGGGCAAGGAGCAGCAATCGGAAGCAAGTTTAAACTGATTGACAGTATTCGGGGCGGCACTAGAAGGCTCAGAGCCGCAGAAATCCTGCAATTGGTTAGAGAAAACGTGCCGCCTAGAAAAGAGGTTAGTGTTGTGACGCTACGATATACACGTCACGTGGGCCAGACGCGTTGCTAGGGAACTTGCTCTAACAGGAACTAATCCCTACCAGCGAGCTCCACTTAGTGCACTTTAAAATGAATTTGTTTATAGACACGGCTAAATCTACCACCAGTGTCTAAGTTTTGCTGTTTACGATAGTTGTATGGGATTGCAACGTCATGTCTGCGTTAATTCTTTGCACAACCATGAAGCTTTTTCTTGCAACAAAGCTGCCTCCCTTCTCGCTCGCCGTACTGGGATTACAAGTGGGCGGAAGTGTCCTGCGTGTAAAATGTAATTTGACGTTCTGATGTACTTGTCACGTGGTGTGAACGCGATTCTTGTCTTTTTACTGCAATATAATGGGATGTGGTCGTTACAGAAGCTAGAGTGGGGCAATTGGATTTTGTAGTCTGTTCATTTGGGGACTGAAGGTAAGCCTGTTGTTGGTGCTCTTTGATCTGGTTCAGGGCGATTTACATTAAAGCAGCATTAATATGTGTTCATTGTGTTTATTTAAAGAATTATATTCTCTAATTATGCGTATTATTGCATTTTGTCCGAAAGAGGTATAATATTGTATCTTTGTTGTTAGAACTGCCCGAAATGTGTAGAGAAATTAGGCTCCGTAGAGTGTGACTTAGTAGGACACCGAGAAAGTGCCTAGGGGAGTACTGTCACTGACATACTAGTTCTATATGTGTTCTTAAGGAGCAAAGGAGAATTTGCAGTCGAGCTACACCCCCAGATTATGCACCTTCTTGAGGGAACTAGAAGACGGCTCAGGCTGACTAGGCAGCCAGAAGGGAATGGCTTTGGATCAGCAAGGCCTCCGAGTAGGATTTCTGTCTTAGAAGCATTAAGGCAGAAAAGATGTAGGTGGATTCAGTGCTGGACATGTCTGAGCAGTGGCACTCTGCGGTGATTCTCGGATCCCTTCTGTGCGTTGAAGTGAAGCTGGTAAACGCATGCATACAGGAGACAGTCGATGCTGTGGCCTGTAATAATCTAAGCATGTTGGGTCACCTCTTGCATCTGTTGCAAAGCGGAAGGCAAGTGGACCAAACTCTGAGAAACTTCACAGATGGTGCTGGTGGTTTTGGGTAGGAAAATGCCTGAATGAACTTAATATATTTGGTTCCCAAGAAGTAGTTAAGTCAGCCCTGTTAACTAGGAAACGTTTTGTGAACCTATTATCTCAATTACATGTGGTCCTGGTTGGCAACTGAATGTACATGTGTTACGTCTATGTATATTCTGAGTGAATCCAGCACTAAGGTGAACACAGCATTTTCATATGCAGCATGTAAACAGATGATGCAAGACACAAACATTTACTTTTTCTGGAAAGTTGCTCTCAGGCAGACTTTATGAACAAGCATTAAAAATGCAATCGTCTCGCCTTTAAGTTAAAGCCATTTGCTTTGCTATACAATACCATTAGCAAAGCAAATGGCTTTAACTTAATAAAAGGCGAGACCTATTGCATTTTCAATGCTTGTTTCCAACAGTCGTCTGGTGTACATTTCTCGCCCCTGCACACCATTTTGCTTCTCCCCGCCCTCCCAGTGTTACTTTCATCCTCATGTAATCTCCACCCCAAACCGCCCCCTCCTATTGCAACACCAACGTGTAGAGAATGTGACCAGATCTGGAAAGATTGGAAATGGAAGCCTGTTAGGTAGAATGTGCAGTAATATGTTTTATATAGCATTTTGTAGCACATTACAGCTGTCTTTAAGCGCTGCAAAAAGATGTTACTAATATACCATCTTGATTGTTCTCTGTTTACTGTCTCTGAAAGGATGGAAGGCAGGGATTATATTGCGTGGATTTAAGTCACTGTAGTTGTCAGCGGCTAGCATCGCGCAATCCCATCTTTTGTAGTATTACAAATGTCTTCTGTACTTTGATGTGCAGCTCTTTACTGCCCTGCAGCTATTCTAGTACCACTATAAATACATTCTTGATATTTATTTAGTGTTTGGGCACAAGCCCCACAGAGAATAATAAGCGTGCTTTAATGATTGTAAATTCAAACTACGTGAACTGCTCTCTTGCCTCCCTAGCCCCTTTAAGAGACTAGGCATATGCTCTAAGAATAGATTCAATAAATTACATTGCATTGATATTTCCTCAAGGCGGTGATAGGATATATAAATCAACCTATTGGAGCAGTATCCATTTTGTACACGTATGTTTATGTACCCCACTTACTGATAGTGGCGTTTTTGATTCAAAGATGTTCGAGAAGATGGAGGGGGCAAGGCATAGGAACTGGCTTCTGACAAACAAAATAAGTTTGTTTTTTCTGAAGAATAGCCTGCTCGGCGAATTAGGCTTGATTTGAGAATATAACATTGCTGCATTACCGACTGTCGTCAATAATGCCCTCTCCCCAAAAAGTTTTATTTCGGATTGAACCCCCCAGCACCGGGCACAGGTGGGCATGGAGCGTGAGGGCCCTCCTCCATGCACTTTGCGAGGGGGCGGGGGGGAATCCCTTTAAGTTTTCGTTTGTTACGCCACTACTTATTTTGACATAAGCGCTTCATGTATTATGCACTGACGTTGCAATCACCTCCTGCTCATCACAGAATGCATGCATAGAGTATATCTCTGTCCATGTCTATCTCCAGTTTTCTCTTTCACAGATTTCACCTGTCGAAATTGGTGCAGGGGAGAAATCGCCAGAGTCGGCGCAATATTAATTTGTGTACTTCTTTGGAATCTGATTTAGGTGCAAACACCTAGCGCTCCAGTCTAGATAAATGCACCAGTTTATTTAATTATTTTGGAGTTTTATTCAGCCCTAGCAAGAGCCGAGGATATTGGAGGGCTTTACATCAAACCATGTTCATAACAGGTCACTCGTATAATCAACACAGCTGAATTGAAACAAATCAAAGTATGAGCACGAGTTAGGACGCAAAATAGCAATGGGGTGGAGTAGGTTTTTTGGGCAATGGTTGTTCTGCTAGTTGAGATGTTGGTTTAGGAGGAGATCGTTTAGCTGTCTCTTGAAGCTCAATAAGGGAGGGCTCCATCCTGATATGTACTGGAATGGAGTTCCAAATGTTATGGGCTTTGCTCGAAAAGGAGCATGTCAGGGTTTTTTGTTTGTGTGCCTTAGGCAGAATGAGGAGTATGCTGTTTGAGCTTCTTGGTTTTCTTGTCTGTACTGCCTTTTTGAGTTAACAGGTGAGGTAGACTGGTTTCCCAGTGTGAAGGGCTTTGTGAGTTAGACAAGCAGTTCTGAATCTACAGCAAGCTTCAATTGGGAGCCAATTCATTTCTTTCAAGGCAGGGGAGATTTGATCATATTGTGTTTCTTGTATCAGCAATTGGCAGGGATCCAATGAACTCTCTATTCAAACAAGGAATTGCATGTGTGTGCAAGTCACGCACAACAGCTGTTTGAGAAGCAGGAACAGGCCAGCCCAGTCGCGGAGGAGGGTCGGCTGCCTTTTATGCAGCTTAGAAGCTGTGTAAAGTCTTGTACAGAGATAGGTCGGTGGCTTGTCCGTTGCCAGAACTGGCTTGAGTTCTGAAGGTGTAGACCTTCCGGAGCCAGGTCTGGTAGCCCAGTAGACTCATGTTACACTGTAGAAGCCTGTGTTCCACCTCTTGATCACAGGTTTAAATCCCGGTGGGTCAGCCTCCGAGCACTATTTTCTCAAATAGGACACGCTCTCTTCTAATGCGTTTTACATTTTTGTATAGCTCGAGTGTATTTGCAATGCAATAGGTCTCGCATTTGCGAATGTTTAAGCTATTGGAATTGTAAATGACAATGCCTTTTATTTATTTGTTTTAAAAACACCTAAATAAATGACAATGCCTTTTACAATGCCAATCGCTCGAACTCTCGTAAATGCGAGACCTATTGCATTGCAAATGCTTGTTATTGTTGGTTAGTGTACACTCGCCAAAGTTTTGCTGCAGATATATCTGAAAATAAGTAATCTGTAACCCAAAGAATAATATGCTAGTTAGGACGGTTGTATGGTATGGAGCTGTAGCTCTGATCTTTGCTTGGGCCCATAAACTGAGAGGATGCGGCAGACTTTGATACTTTTTTAATTTCATGATAATTGTATGCTTCTTAATAGCAATCAAAACATTTTAAAATAACCAAAAGTATGTTCAGATTGAAGAGCACAGCGATGCAGCTCTGTGTGTACTAGGTGTCGAGGGGTAGCAGCTCACTGACCCTGATCCTCCAGGCATAACGCAGGCCCAGGCGGCCCCATTCAGCTCGGGGCAAATGAAGATCGGTGAGACATGGGAGACCCCAGTGCCTCATCACATTATTCAGGGGTGGCGTCGTTTTGTGTTACGCCTCTGGTCATCCTCACTCACAGGGGTGTTCGTTCATCGGTGGACAGATGATATTGGACTGGTCTTCGCTGTCATAGTTGGCTGGGCCTTTGGGTGGCATATCTATTGTTCTGGCCTCGCTAGCTTGACATTGTCCAGGGATGAAGTGTCGTCATGACCGGTCTTTGTTGGCAGAGGAGGCCATGTCGGGTGCCTCGTACATGATGTTCTCTCCTTGACAGCCTGGTCTATTCTCTGAAGCTTCGATATTTTCGTCTTGGCGCAGCGGCGAGGGGCGGGCAGAGGCTGCCTGTTGCTGGGCGAGCAGGAAGCCGGCCTGCACCTCTCTTGGGGTATGGCTGTCTGACAGGGCCTGGAATATTACAAGTTCTCGTCACAGCGCGTCCTGTGCAGTTATGTTCCCGCAATTTTTCCACACAGTCATCGGCGTTCCGGCTTTTTCCCCATTGCTCACAGTGACTCAGCAGAGCCTGTCTGACAAAGGGACGCTAATGACAAACGCTCTCCTCCCCCGCCATCTTACTACAGGGCCGCTCCCTCCCCAGCCCGCCCTAAGCTCGCATCTCCCCGGCAGCATGAAATGCGCAGATCCAGTTGGCTGGCAGCCGGCCTCTGCTGGCCAATCAGCGCTCTGTCACTCGGATCACAGGGTGACAACAGTGTTCCCACCGGTGCGTGCCTGGGCTTGTCACCCCTTGTGGTCCTTTGATTGGTCAGCCTTTCAGGCAGACTGTGCTTCTCTTCCGTGTTTGGGAAAGCAACGAGACACTCAACAGACCCCTGCATTGTTCTCTAAAATCTAATATTCTTTGTGCGTGCGGGGTTTCTCCGAAGTCATCCACAGCAAGGCCTTTTGCAGTCTCAATCACATCATTCAGCCACGTTTAACACCCGACCTCTGTCCTTTCACACAACGTGTTTCTCGGATGCCATGGCAATTGGCAAGCCTAGGTTGTTTGTCTCTGTGCACGTTTTAATATTGGGGGGGGGGGGGGGGGGGGGGGTGAGGGACACCATGGTCAAGGCACAGAAAGCACTTCCACTTGACCCGTTTCATCAGTTTACTTTATACATCACCCAGCATAGGGCCCTGGGTGAAGAGTCTTCCTGGGTTTTGATAGGGCCTGATACTGGCACATAACAGTTCCAGGGAGGTCTTTAAAGTGGAGGTTCCCCGTTTATTTTTATTTTTTTGGCAGGCGTTTCATCTCCTGAAACTCTCGAAATGCTCGTTTGTTCTTTGGTTGCCTCTTGATTAATTTTGGCCCACTAACCTACCTGTAAGGATGTCTGTGTTTGTTGGCAATGCAGTCCTTCGAGACAACGCCCCCTGCAAAACCTTAATCAGCTAGGCTTTGGACTGAGTCTCCGGCAGTTGTGGCAGGCTCATATACAGGCTGTACAGTCCTCTTCCATTTCAGCCATGGTTAGGTAAGTGCCCTAATGATACCTTCAGATTCAGGGGCATGTTCCTAGCTTGCAAGGAGAACCGCTCTAGCAAAGGTCTTCTCGACACTTGTGTGCAGATCCCTCTTAAAGTCGGATGATGACGTCGTTGGCATGCTGGTGTGTGTTGTCTGAGCCAAACAAAAATTTCAGCTTTCTTTAAAACGTGAAACCTTTATTGGCTGCGTCTTGTTCCTTCCTGGGTGGTTAAAATTGGAGTAGGCCAGACTGGCCATATCTGATCTTGGAGGTTTGTGGGTTGAGGCAAACTGTATAAACCACTGTTCCCTGCTTGCTATTCAGAGACCTGACCTACTGTAGAAAATATATGGGTTTCTGTAGAGGACCGAGAATCGTGTTACAAAGAGTTGATGGTCCTTCTCCCCAGCGCTCGAGGTTGATCTAGAATCGTGAAGGAGGCCGTAAATGAAGGATACCTAGGATTTCTCCTCCACCATAGAGTAGGAAAATCTGCTGGGAGGTAGCCATCTTGCACAAATCTCTGTACTGGGTCTATGACCATACACATAGGAAACATTCATAGTACATTTGTTAAAGAAGGCAGAGACCTCTCTGGTGACTGGTCAAACTTTACAGCGGATGACTAAAAGGCAGCTATCCTCATAAGGGTTATCGGAACAAGCATTTGCAATGCAATAGGTCTCGCATTATAAAAGTGTGAGCAGTTGGCATTGCTAATAATAATGCAACACTAGCTATTGGCATTGTAAATGATAATGGCATTTATTTATGTGTTTGTTTTATAAAATAGATAAAGGCATTGTCATGAACAATGCCAATAGCTTAAACTTTTGCGAATGCGAAACCTATTGCATTGCAAATGCTTGTTCTACTATGGTTTGTGTCAACCTGTTTCGGTCACTAGTTTGTGGTCAGTAGGTCTGCAGCTGGTGATGCCTGGCTGTGTTGGGATGTTCGCCAATGGTGGTGCATTTTCCTGCACCATTAGTGTTTGTGCAAAGATGACATGGTCTGGGCTAATGACCTCATAGTCCAGTCTATGAAAGCGATGGTCCTGGCAAGTGATAAGATAGTCACAGCCATTGATGTAATAGTCCAGGCAAGTGACATAATAGGGTTTCTGACAATATTATCTTGACCTGGCATTAATGGTCCGTCCTCCACAGACCGGTTAGGGATGCTGGTGATTTGAGCTCTCCAGTTGCCTGGGGAGGGCTGCGATTGTGTCACTGTTGGATAAAATCTGAATTCTGGGGCAGAGTCTGACGCTGTGCTCCCCTGATGAAGCCCCTTAAAGGTGGCCATGAGCATAGACAGGCAGGGCCTGGGCCTGTTTTAGTCCTACACCAACCCTTTACTGTACTCACAAGTGTTACACAGAGGTCAGCGGAGCCGGAGCCGCCGTCCAGGACTGCAGCTGCCCCTGCAGCAGGGGCATACCATCCATCACAAGTGGAGGGGGGTTTGTCACCACCTGGTACGGGGATGCTTTCCCTCTGCAGGCATGTGAACAATGCCAGCAATGCTCCTGTGCCGTTAATTACAGCATCCTCGCCAGGGACAGGCACCAGGCGCTGTCCGTACAAGTCAACACCATGTGTTACTTTACTGCAGAGGTCACACAGACCACTTCCCTGGGTACCAAGAATGGAGGCCTCCGCCTAATAACATGCTTAATGTAGCGCCTAACCTCGGGGCTTCCGAACACTGCATCCAGATGTTAGTACCAGTCATCTCCATAGAGCTCCGTCGACGGATGAAGTACGGAGTAAGCCCTGCTTGCAGCAAATGTGTCACCTGAACTGCATACGCAGATCTCCGCAGCAAACGCATTAATCACTCAAACTATCTCATTGACTTTATATGTGATAGAGGATTCCGAATTATACCTTTAAACTGCCCGAAATTGACGGTGCGGTTTTCTTCTGGTCGAAGGGTGCGTGCAAGTACTGCAAACACGCTCTGGAGCAGCGTTTTCCTCTTTTCCTTCTAGTCGGGATTTTTCAATGCCATATGAGTTCTCTTCCAGACTATCCGTTGGAAAAAGTGCATTCTTGTCCGAACCACTAAAAGATGGTTAGTAATAACAGCGCCCCTTCCGAGACTATAATCCCTCCTGTAGTATTGAATCTATTGTCTATATCGCTTTCTGAAGAGGCAAGCGGTATCTTACTATAATACCATAAGTAACTATTTACATTTATACAATTATATCAGTCTCCCATAGTATGTAAAGTGTGCTGACGTCTTATTGGACCAAGTACGTGCTACAGAAAAATAGAATAAATGACATTTATTGTTGAAAGGTTGTAGCATGGCTCAGCACTTATAAGGTCCTAAAGGCGAGACCTATTGGCAATGCCAATGCTTGTTAAATATATTTTGGATAGGACCATTAAAAGACTACCTTTGGGGGTTAAAGCACCTTTTCTTAGCTTCTCCACACTCTTCAGCTGTGCAACTGACATAGAGAGTCCCTCCGACCTTCATCTTTCTCTTGCTTCTACAGAATCATCGGACACAGTTGGGGAGACCTGCGCAGGAGGTAACTAGGAAGCTGCACGTCATCCAAGCAACGAGCATCCTCTATTCTTTGTTCATTTCCCTCCTCTCGTACTCAACAGCACTCGGGTCCCGATTACAAATGGCCCATTAAATTACCATCCCTACACAAAACCATGTTTGCACAGGGTGGTGTGAAGTTTGCCGCGCACCTGTAATAACTAAGTTCAAAGGGCTGGTATTTATCAGGATACGCGGGTTTTGGTGCATGGAGTGCCACAACCTGCAAGTTATTCCCCAAAAAGTTGAAACAGGTGAAAATTCCGAACATCTGTGTCGGATTTCATCGGATGACATAATTATCACATCTGACATGGGCCACTTACTGTAATCAGGCTCTTGGCCTCTCGCCTGGGCCGGTACATTCTGCTTTCTGTTATTCATGATTGGGGTAGGGAGAGGTTAGCCTTGGTTTGCCCCCCCCACGCGACCCCCCAGCTTCAAAACTGTTAATTGCTTATGCGATACATGACGGATGTTCAGATAAAGGCCTCCGGACGAATATATACTATCCCATCTATAAAACCAAATAAAGAGACTCGAAAGTAAATATATTTAAGTATTAATATTTCCCGAAATTCACTCCTCTCGACCGGTTGAAAAGGCACGCACAAATCTTTGCATGTTGGCTGTCTTTCCACTCCACATCTCTGCTGCAAGTTCCCTCCTTACAATCCTTTCCAGAAGAAAGTAGCCAGCATTACTCTAGGAGAGTAAAACCTTGGGGCAGTATACATTTGCAATGACGTACCGGGAATTAAGTTTATATAAAGTCAAATACAGTCACAAAACAAGGCCTCTGGCTCGTATGGCCATGGTAATTTTAAACGTGCAAGTCGCGTTTTTGTGTATGCCTGCTTTAGTTGAGGTGAGACGTGGAACAAAGGAGAACTTAATTTTTTTTGTTCATTAAAAAAAAAAAGCAGTTTGAGGGTAAATAGGGGTTTTAAGAGAGAGAAAGGGAACAGGAAAGTGGAGGATGTTAGAGAAAGTACTTTACGTTGTGTGTGGAGATTTGGCCATATTGGAAGGAAGCAAACCACGGACGGGAGAGGAGGATGGTAGAGAAAGTGTAGTAGGCGGTGTGCTGTGTCTGCCTGCTGCTGACGTGGCGTCACTCGTCTGGTTCCTGTAAAGCTTTGTCACAACGACTTGTTAATTGATGTTAATGAGAGCGCCTGAGGGCTTCATTACATTTGTGTAAAACTTTGGCTTATGGAGAACCGAAGGTTATTGCAAGTGGAGACAGTGTGCTGTGTATGCCTCCAAAAACTGTAAACCAGCAGCGTCGCAAAAGGCAAAGCTAAAGGCAGGATGCTTAGTATATTAATACACTAAACATCCATAAGTGCACTCTGCTAAACTCACAGGACGGAATGGGTTTTGCCGAGTAGAGAGCATCTTCCACCATGGCTCAGGAGCAAAGGCCAAGAAGCCTGCCCGCTCTGCAATCAAGAAAAGGGCGATATCCTCCACCTGACTTGCCTCTGTGAAGAGCTTCGGCCAGCTCGTCAACACCTCCTAAAGGACCAGTTCAAGCAGTTAGGGACTAGCACTAGAAGGCAAGCAGTCCTTGCCTGTATGAACCCTGCAAATACGAAACTGAACTGCAGATTTGTTAAGTTCCTTGCAATGACCGAGCACAGACTGTCAAATTTACTATAACCAGAGACCAACTACACAGAGAACAAGTAGGAGGTCATAAGAACGTCAAGGAACATGCTGCCCTGCATCAGGGAAAAAATGTTGCTGGACAATTACCCTGTGCTTTATTTGGAAGATTATAATGAACAAATTTTATGCTATTTAAAAAAAAAAAAAAAAAAAAAAAATGTTTTGTAAAATGTTTGCACTGGTTTTAATTAACTATGCATAATAAACTTAACTTAACAGACACAGGAGGGAATGACTGACCGTGGTAGGGTATGTGCGTGTGTGAAAGTAATCGCGATCGCGATCACATCAAAGCGGCCGTGCGGCCCGCGAAAGTGAAAGCAAACGAGTGCTTTCAGGCCTCCAAATGGTGCGCGCGCCCGGCCGACGCACATGCACTGTATTTGGAGGCCTGAAAAGCCACTGTTTGCACTTCCAAAACTCGCTTACTATAAGTCTCGCCAGAGCAGCGCTAAAGCGCTATCTCAGGCGAGACCTAAAAAGGCATGTGCCCTGAACAGTTTGCTGTTGTCTATACCCGGGTATGGGGGGGAGGCACTCGCTACCTGTCTATGGCTGGCTGTACCTACTTTTAGCACATGGTTAGGCGAAAAACAAAGAAGGCGAAGAGAAAAAAAAATGAGTTTTTGGTCCGGATTCAAGTTTCTTAAAGGTCACCCTGCCTGCTGGCATGCATGCCTTGGTATTGGAAGAAGTCTTATCGGTCTGTTTTCCTCACGACACACCACCTCTCTGAGTCAAGAGATATATATTCCAAAACGTCGGGAAGTTTGCTAGTTGTTTCTTGACCTGCTGAAGAGTGCTTTTCACTCTTTCAGTCTGCAGACCCGTTATTGCGGTTGGCAGCATGATGACTTTGCCCTGCTACTTCAGATGACTGTTGTCGCTCAGATGTCTCTAGTTTCACTCCGTTAAGTATTTATTTACTGCCTGTCCTTCCCCACTCTCAAACTAACCCCGCAGGGCCTTGGCAGAACGCTTGCAGCAAGAGTTAGGATCAATGCGATCAATCAATTTGTCATTTTCAAGTTCCATGAGAACGTAAGACAACCTGCATGAAAGGGGTGGATCTTTTTGGCAGCTAGTGAAGCTGGCAGGTGCCAGCCTGTTCATCAGACACCCTGACCTTCGAAAGTTCCCTCGACCTGCCTTTGTTTCAGAGCCCTGCTCGGTCGGATTATCGCCCTCCAAAGGCCTACCGCGCCTCTTTTTCTAACACATTTATTTTGGGAACTTGAAATCCCAGTTGTCCTTTGGAAAACCTTCATAGCAGCAGAGTTGTTTCCATTCAGAGGGCGGCAGGGCTGGCATAGGGCCCAGCAGGCGTCGTCTTTTAATCTCGCCGCATTTGCACGACACCTCGGCTGGGCAATGAAGAGGGACCACCCGGAAGAAACGTTTCAATGAAGATGCATTATAGAGCGCTGCTCACAGGGCTGTCATGAAATCTATATGCTGGCGCACGAGGGTGGACGGTGTTTGCTGTATGGAGATTTATATAACTTTGGGTGTGGCTAGTAAGCAGTAGTAAAGGAATTATGCAGACATAAGCTCGAAGGAGGCTGCCTTATGGTTACATTACCATCGCCAGGTCGAGTTTGCGCTGTATAAAACTGCAAAAATATATATTGACCCGAAGGTATTGGAGTGCTTTACTTGAGCACCAGTTACGTTCCTGAAGGAACAGGAAGATTAGGTTAAGTGATTGGCTCAGAATCACTGGCTGTTGAGCCAGCGCCGAGACTTGACCCTGCTTCCCCAGCGCCAAGGTCGGCACATCTAGTCATTGCGCCACATCCTCTCCCCTCTTCAGTTGAGTATCAGTTGAAAATAGGATTAGGGTGCTGCATGGGACAATTATACTTGATCTTCTGTTTCTGGAGGCGGAAGGTTTGCAAAAGAAGTGTTTCGCTTAATTTGGAGTGGGGATGGGTAATAGAACAGTCTCCTCATTGAGGCAAGGCGTATAGAAGCCTCTCTGTTCACAGCAAGTGCTAAAATTGGATTGACTGAGGTTTGGGGGGTGGGTGGGGGGACAAGGTGGGGGAGATTCCTATATACACAACCATAGTGTTCATATCCGGGACTCCTGCCCCAGGTTAAAAGCTTCTCCTGGTGAGGGATAAACAGAGAAGGTGACGTTTTGTTTTGCAGGGCATTGAATGAGATCTGATTTTAAGTTGGGTCCCTAATTAAGAGAAGGGAAGATTATGTTGGTATAGCTCAGTGGAAGGCTGCCAACTTTTATTTTTAAAAGTCCTGTCACACAGTCCTCGCTGCTGAAGGTGGATAGCTACATTTGAATGTCTGACGATTGTGTAATACAGGCAATAGGTAAATCCTGGCTCCAGAGTGCTTAGCAGCTTTACATCTCCTACAGCAGATTTACGCAAGCTGGTTTCCATAGGACCCAGACCGTGCACTCCTTGTGCTGCCTGCCAAGGTGTCCAGGCCGGCGAGTACACGGTGTTCTGCAGCAGTCTGCAGTTTTAGCTGCATTGCTGAATCGGGCGTCTACATCCTGCACGGTATCAATATCCTAATGTATTCAGCGTTGGTGTCCAAATACGTGAGGTACATTGCGGCCTGGAAGGGTGTGGGGAGAAATGGTGTCTTTGCCAGCATTGTCCAGGCTGGACTGGTTCCCACGCCTCTTGGCACGCCACTGAGGGCAGGGTGGCTCTGAAGGTGAATAGCAGAGATACCCAAGTATTGCAGCAGGCAACCCAGTTCAAGTGTGGTGCTGCAGGTAACTAGCAGAGACGCTTCTTTCTTTCAGTTTCAGCTAGCTCTCTGGTGCTCACAGATGGTGTGGTGATAGCTGCAATGTCAACCAAGCCAGATCTTAAAAGGCAGACCTTTTATGACCATAATTGTGAATTTGTATGCTTGATTTCGGGTTCGCGCAGCACTTTATCTATTTTACTCACTTTATTTGCTCTTGGAGGTAGGAAGGATAGTGATAATAAAATAGCATGTCTAATTCCATTCAAGTCAAAATGGCTGCTAGTGAATAATATTTTGTACGGTTTGTGCTGAATGTGGATGCTTTTCTTGAACACATCTAAATTCTAGTGCACGGTGACCCCCCCCCCCCTTTTCATCAAAACTATGGTAAAGTCTCAAATTATCTAAATAAGCCTTCTCTAAGTACTCTTCCTGAAGCACATTTTCTGTTGTGCAGCAAAACTTGTCAATCTCTAAAAATAGCCGGTCTTTGGCTCCTAATTCAGCCAGGCCTGCCACATACTTTGCTTCTTTTTTACCACATAATTCTGGTAGCTCTGGTTACTGTATCCAGAAAGAGCACAAGGGAGCAATAATAAGATTATTGGCCGTATATGTATTAAACACACATAACTTCAAGTGTTTTGATTAATAGCAATTACTCCTATCAATGGTGCTTCTTTTTTGAACCATGAAACGATTTGCTGCTTTCTGAGCATCTGTGCTTTGTGCTGCGGTATCACCTCATAGTACTGGACCAGAGGTCTTTCTGTTTTTATTGTACCACCTTCACTACAATAGATGAGTAGAATTACTTTATTTAATATGAATAATTTGTATCTTTTTGCATGGAAGGCATCCCCAAAGCTTCAGGTCACGGCTTCCTCTTCTAAGTCAGCAAAGCTTTCATGAATGTTTGATAACAAACTAACAGTGGATATCAAAAATATTGAACCACTGAATAAGATTCCCCGTACACTCAATCTTCATTTGAAAAATTAAATTAAGTGGTTAAGATGCCTCGAGTCCATTTGACGTGCATCATCAGCCTTTTGAATTGTCCTCTGGGGATTTCTTGTTACATGCACCCAAGAAAAAAAACATAAGCTTGTTGATGTGCTTCAGTGTTGCTGAAGCACTGCTGTTGCTGCTCTTGCAGAGGTGTTTGTTTAGGTTGTTGTCCTGGTAGTCACCATAGCGACTTGTTCTCACACTATCCCCAGTGCTGGGAAATGAGAACATACTAAGAAGGTAAGCTGATGCTTATTCCATGATCGCTCCTCAAGTACCTTACAAAACTCAACAGCTTTATTATCGGCCACTGTAAACCCCATTCAGGTGACAAAATATTTAGTTATTGTGGAATACGGTTGCCTTTTTAGATTTGTAGGTTGTTCTGGAAACATACATCATTGTCGGGGGGAGGGGCGGGTGGGGAGGGGGAGGAGGAGGAGGAGGACAAATCAATTTGTATGCCCAGCACATGCAAGTGAAATGCATTAATCCTTTATGTATCAGTATGCTAGAATACTCTTGGGCAGAGGTTTAAAAAAAATAAGTTTTCCTAAGGTAGTTCACACTTTGAAACCTTCTGCCTGCTGCCATAGACTGCTTTCGCTCCATACCTTTAGAGCCATTTCATTTCACTAAACTAGACCTGATGAGTGCACCCACTGGACACTGAGTGGAATAAGGTGTGGAATTAGCCTCCAGTTTGACAAAGGGTTGTGGAAGGAAACACTGCCATTAATCTAATTCCTTGGTTCCTGTTTCCCCCAAGGTCTCTATTCAGAGACTAATTGGTCCCTTATGTTATGTTATATAAACTTCTAAAGCGCACTGTTACCCGAGGGTGTCCTGGCGCTGCACACTGTTTACCTGAAAGAGAGTCCGCCCCCCCGAAGAGTTTCCCGGATGTTAGACTGAGAACAGCCATGTCTTTAAGTTTTTTCTGAAAGTTAAGAGTTCCGAAGCAGATCTTAAATGAAACGGAAGCTCGTTCCAGGCGGTGGTGGCCCTGAGCACGATCAGGCCCGGACTGGCCGTAGCGGGCACCGGGCAATCCCCCGGTGCGCCGCACGGGTGGGGGCTGGTTGTGGGCCCCTGGGGGCCATTTTTGTTACAGGGCCGTTTTTGCAGCATAGCTGCAAAATCGGCTCTGTAACAAAATCGGCCGAAAACCGGCCCTGGCAAAGAGCTCGGCGGCACCCCCAAGCCCCGGGGGGGGGGCCGGCTGAGCACTTTGCCAGGGCCGGTTTTGGTTCCCAGTCCGGCCCTGAGCACGATACTCTTTACACCCCAGCTGGCCTTGTTTACCCTGGGAACTGCTGCCCGTTTGGCTTCTGTTGAGCGCAAAGATCTCCCAGGGACGTACCATTACACATACTTTGCAGACACTGGATCCAGATAGGCTTAGAAGGATTGGCCCCATCCCTTGGGTGGCAGTGCGCTCCGTGTCTTCAGTGGATGCTATGTGTGACAACGAAAGAGTAAACTGCAGGTCTCCTCCATCTATTTGTCCAGATTCTGGAATAAGAACCTGTCCCACAGCTCAGAAGACTCGTATAGCAGCAGATCCGTGGATCAAGTCTCCAACGCACATGCGCTGTTAGTTGGTTATTTCTACCCACCGGAAGTCATGTACGTAACCTTGAATCACTTCCATTTTTGTAGTTGAATTTTAGATCATTTTATCTATAGCACTCCTAATCCCTAGTGAAATTTGCACTTCATACAGACATCTACTCACTTGAATCCAGTACATCAGAAGGCTTCTTAATGCAGGAGACTCCAGATCTTTCAGCAGTATCCATATTTGCCGGGAATGAGGCTCTGCACTTGTTTCCAGAGGAGTTTAAGACCCAGTCATGGGGCAGCGAGAAGGAATGGGAAAGGATGAGTAGGGGGACCACCTCAGCTTGGTCATAGGGGTCTCCTGAAAGATCTTTGGTGTTTGATCCCTCCTTAGAGCAGATTGAGGTGCAAAATATGCAAACCTCTTAAGATTTAATCAGCCCTCACTCTGGGAATAACAGTGTACCCTTTTGGGAATGAGTTTATGGAGTCCGTTTCTCCAGATAGTAGGCATGGATCTCACATCCTCACAGTACATGCGTTTTCTCTCTGACATACTCCTCACAGACTTTCTCTCAAATGCTTCCAAAGACTCAGTTCTATTGAATACCTTGAAGGCAAGCCAGCAATACTTCTAGCTGTATCTGCATGTCTCGAATGTTGCATATTTTCTAATATTTCAATGTTTGAGATTATAAAGGATTGCATCAAAAATCTGATTGCCTAACCAGACTCTCTGGTTCCAATCCTACCATTGGTTGGTATCTTAGTTCGCCCTGTTAAAGTGCCATTACCTGTACAGGTGCTGCCCCCACTTCTGTCTATCTTCTGATGCTGGAAATCCTGGTGACACTTGTTCTGCCACTGGTCCTGTATGCCGTTCCACCATACTCGCTAGCCAAGTTCTGTTGAGGGCATATGCACCATCATATCTGTGATGCTAGTGGCCTTTTCCTCAAATAATGATGATGGGAGGAGATCAGGATGGGGAAGATGAATCGGCTGCTGATCAACTTACCAAAGTCAGTGTTCCATGCTCCCATAAATAATATTAGGATGTGGCTTAGTATGATGGGAGATGTATATGGACAAACAATGGTTCTTATGGACAATGTGAGAATACTTGATAATTAACAAACACAGTGGCAAATAACACTGGAAAAGGCGATGTTGAAAGAGAAACATTAACGGAGAACTCTATCCAGAGACTAAATATTGTTTGCACAAAATGGCATCGATATTGAAAAAAACATAGAATGTGCTTTGTGTCCCAAGTGAAAAAAGAAACCACACAATTTGAGTGACAACATTTAACGTTCAACATTTTTCAATACATAAAAACAGTTTTTTTTTTTAATAATCAGTGTTCTACACCAGCCTTCTTGTTAATTTCCAGAGGCTGGAAATGGTTTGTTTATGATGCGAGTCAGTGACATTTGGACCCCACAAACAATAGGGGTCTCGTCAGGACCTAAAAAAATGGGGGACACATGAAATGAGACAATAAAAGAATGACTCGGGAGAGGGAATGGAGAAACTAGAGTAGTCACATATAGAAGACCGGAATGTACCTGATGAATCGCAACGATCTGAAGCCAGAGATGGTGACGTACAGACCAATAAAATGAAGAAAAACGAGGTATTCTACTCAGAGGGCCCGGCTGGGGGCTTTGAGAGAGGGGAGGAAAAATCAAGGGAATAGTGATAGGATGATTAAAACCAAGCCGATCTAGACAATAGATTTATATGGAGACTTACCCCAGTGAGGGGACGGGAACGGGTGGAAGCTCAAGCTGGCTATGAATGGTGGCGTATTAGAATGGGCCACATTACGGGCAGAGCGATATAAATATGTGGTCGGTACACTTAAATCCATGTCGGGGGGGGTCAATGTGCATCGCTGCAAAATAAAAGTGAATCAGATGTAAGGATCAACCAGAATGGAAAACAAAATTCGACATAACACAGTGGTTATGGCCACACTTACCCAGTTAATGAGGTCGCTGCCTGTCTGATGAATAATTGAAGCGTTTAAGGGTGAGACGTCTTTGTGGTGACTGGAGAAAAGCGTAGGCCGCCAAGGTCAACCTTACATGTGGTTGTCCGTAATGGGCACAACTCGTACCACAATGAAAGGAGGGCCGCCGGGGTGAGCTCACAAAGCAAATGCTGGTGGTGCGGGGCGCATTTCCCACTAGCTATGTATAGCGTGGCGCGACATGCGCTGGGCAGCGTGTCTGCTGAACGTGGCAAGGCAGTACTGTGGAGAGACGAGCACAGAGGATCATGCGTCTCTGGGATCTGACCTAGACAACAAGGTTCTGTTACAAGGAGGAATTATCAAAGGCAAATACCAGAAAAAAGAGTGAGGAGAATAGAAATAAGTACAGGGGGCATATTTGAGTGTACAGTTATGCTAAACCTATAAAACTGACAATGGATTTTTTTTTTTTTTTTAAAGGAAGGGTAGGAAGAAATGGTGAAGATAAAGAAATAATTTCTTGTTTTAGTCATCCAAATCGGTAGTCCATATTTTGTATATGTTCATTTTCCTGAAATCATATTGCCCAAAGGCATCTTAAATTCAGTTTGCTAGAGTTGTTACATGTCTGCTCCCTTCCTATGAGGTGTTAACTCTTGATCAATGGAATTACATCGTTCCATCCATTTACACTCCAGCCTTTGTAGAATACGCATGATGTCACCTCCTCTTTCTGGCACAACTGCCATATCCATTACCTGCCACTTGAGATCATCTGCTGTATGAGTCTTTTCAATTGGATGAGTCACCAAAGGTGCACTGCACATCGTATTCTCCTCCGATGCTGGCATAACCTGGTTTTAATAGGTTGTGATGTTTGGCCAATATACGGCAATCCACACGGGCACCTGATACAGTACACCACATTACGTGAGTTGCAATTTGAAACAACATTGCGTTCATTTTTTTACATTGCCATGTTCAACGACTTTTGTATCAAAGGGAAAAGTACATGAAATGCCACACAGACTGATCTATCTATGTGAAATCTCACGCATCCGCACAGTAAACATGGTGTGGGAGGGTCTCAGACAAGTCAAAGGGGCCCTGCCTCCACTTTAACCACTTAGGGGTGAAGAAGCAAAGTTTCTGGGTGACTTAAAAGGCTTTAATTAAGAGGCTTTATTGGACCTACATTAGTATCGGATCAAGGCAGATGAGATCTTTAGCTGCTGAAAACCATATATATGTGATAGGGAGGTGGTGGTTCTTCAGACTAATCAGCCCCCCCACCCTCCCCAAAGAGACAGAGGTTTTGCAGCCATATATGTGGCAAGGCTACATGGAATACTGATGGGGTGCACTTGATTAGATCTGTCAATACACTGCTTGTGGCCACCACAGGGCATACATCTTTATCTGCATTACTTAGAGCTGCAGGCTGTTCTTGGGTGCATCATGCATGGTAGTGTTGTGACACCAAACAACACTAAAGCCTCTTACAAAGGCCACCACAATCGGGGCAAGAGGTTTTCATGCTCATTCTTTTCCCCTCTGATATCTTTTCAGAAGTATTGGAGGACAAGGCCATAAGGCACAATATCTTCTGAAAGGGAGTTCTAGAGCAGGATCATCTAACGTATAACACACGTCTTGCGACGCCCACATATTCCAGCCATGAGATGGTTAATAATTTTAGACTATCAAGGTTACGACATCAGGTGGTAAGCTGATTTTCATGAGCTTGCCTGTATATCTTACAGTGATGTATGAATCACAATGCACCACCACTTTGTGATGCAGTACAATACAGTGTACTTGCTGCATGGCATTCTGTTACTGGAATGCAGACATCAGTCGGCAAGATCATGAAGAAGCAGGGGACACCGTGTAAAATGTATGGCTAAAGATGATAATCTTCACAATCGAAGGTCGCTGGAGCCATTTCCATTTCTATCTGAGAGAGGAAGGTACTAAAAGGGGTGAGATCTTGTGGTGCTGTACACATTGAAGGGTGAAAGGGTTTAGTGAAGAGAAAAGCAAAATCCCCTGCGTATCTGGCACAGAAACTAGTGGTATCTGGAGGAAGCCAGAACTCCCGATCCGCCAGAAACCTCTTACTCCAACCCGCCTTTTTTCAGAAAAAAAGAACCTACAATAGGGCGTTCACCGGGGCAGCACCAAGAATCTGGAACTCTTTCCCTCCCACCATCAGAAGAATCCCTTCTCTAGCACGTTTCAAGAAGGAGGCCAAAACCTTCCTCATGGGTAAATTCCTCGTCTAATGCATGCCATGCCTGACCTCAAGCCTGATGGAATGTAAGACTATCGCTTCTTCCCAGATCACCAACTCTCCCCGCAGAGAATATGTGGAGCCTATGTTCTTACCGACTTTTACTATAATTGCAATCATACATTTGTATCTCCCTTTTCCCCTATGTTCCCTACACCCCTGCCCCTCGCCATCCTTTTGTATAGTTCTGTATATTTCTAAACTTTAGACTTTGTTTGTACACCTCTGTATATATTGTAAAGCGCTCTGATACCCTCATGGGTCAAGTTCGCGCTCTATAAAACACTAAAATAAATAAAAGGAGCAACAGCAAATTGAGGGTTCGAATGCATAACCTAATTTCAGTGCTTAGTCGTTTGTGCCTCAGTTGAGATCATAGCTGTTTTTGCTCACTTTGCACTTACTCTAGACAGGGAGCAGCTACATCCATATCAGTCTTTTTTTCTGCCTCAATAATAAAAGTCCATCACAAACTGCCAGGCAGCGGCCCATTCTAAGGTGTGCAAAGGCAACCACAAACCGCTCTCCGACTTCTTTGGGCAATAGCAGTGAATGCAGCTAAAGGGTTTGTGGCATGGTAAGCTACAGGATCATAGTCTGTTACATACCTCTTACAGTTAAGGTGTGCGTAAGAAAAAAAAAAGTGGGTGGAACGCTTGAATTGATCTCAGCCACTCATAATTACTCCAGGCCACATTCTACTTAATCAGCTTTTATAGAGTAATTCAAGCTCTCTACCCATCACACTTTGTGCTGTCTAAGTGAGTGCCCCTAAGTAGGCGAGATATGCCCAGATGTGGACCAAAAGGTGTTGTGCCGTGCAGCTCAGACTGCACCTCTCGGACGAGGCTCAACATGGCCAAAACTAGTCAGAGGTTGACCCTTAAGAGGGGCACTAGCCTGGCATTTCCTGCTGGACTGTCCCTTAATGGAAGGGACCAAGTGCATTTGCATATGACTGGTCCCTGATAGACATAAGCTAAAAAGTAATGGACTGAAATGCAGGCCAGAATTATCACTAATACAATTATTATTTCAGTGGCTAAAAGTCATTCAAGCATTCCAGTCATCACTTCATACTTTTGCTGTCAAAGCTGTTCCAGATAGAGCATGTTGGGAATGGTTTGAGAGCTGGAATAATGCTCCATCCACACATGATCTAACCTAGGTTAGATTCATTATATTTTATAAGACTCCCATTAATGACTTGAGTTAGCGTTTTGTTGTCTCAATATTGAATACCTGAAACTGGGAAGTCCCTGAACGCAGAGTTCATATGTTCGATATCACTCTACATGACTTGTTACATAGTACAATGACCGTGCCATTTAGTTTTGTAATATACCCATTACATTGTGCTAATCTTTATAAATGGTCGAGTTTTAAAAGTCGTGGAAATTTTAAGAGCTAGTTTCTTTGATTTATTGTATTTTACCGCATTGTCTTTTATACCATAACATTTCTTTTACTATTCATAATGAAAGTGGAAGTTGTTCTAGGAGGAAATTGTGGAAGGTCAGGAGGATGCCTCATACAGTAGAAAGAATGAGGGTCTCTGAGATCCATGAAAAGTATTGGTGGCTCATGGAGAAATGAGGTCAGCAGGGTAGGACAAAGCAAGCCGATTTGCTCATGCACTGTCAGGGCATCAACCTACTAAGTGCTTTGTCTCTCGCCCTTGCATGTGCAGAGTGCCTCTCTAGCTGGGGTTTGAGCAATTACTCGAGTAGGGCTGGCCCACTGTTAATCGTTTGTGAACCTGAGTGGGGCTTGAGGCAGGTGTCCCTAGGCTTCTTTGGCCTAGCTGGAGAAGCTGGAATCTGGGACTTTCAAAGTTTTCGTTTTTTGCTCCGGTTGCCAATTTTTATATATCGTGAACTAGACCCGAGACATTGGGTATCAGAGCGCTTTACATGAGCACCAGTTTCGTTATGAGGACTCATTCATTTTTGTTAGGCATGGGGAGATTAAGTGATTTGCCCAGAAACGCAGGATGTGGAGCGTCGTTGCAGAGACTCTAACTCTGCTCCCCAGATTCGAGGTCGACTGCTCTAGCCGTTAGGAATACATCTTGGATTGCTTCTCCACCTCCTTGTTCCTTCATTGAGTGTATTTGTTCAGCAGTAGACAATATAAAATAATATGGTGCATGGCTACTGCTTCCCATTTTTGCTTTTTTGGTATCCTTTTACTCATCCAACAGCATCTGTTGCGCCTGTCATGTACAGCTTTCTGGGCCTTCTTTCAAGACCACCCCTTTTTGGTGTACGGGCAACTAGCACCCCACTCCCCCTGTGGCCAAGCTGGTTAGTCCGTATTATGGATATGATTTGCACGTCTGTCTCTCACATACCCTCATCCATTACTCCGCCTGGTTCAGCGTTCCAGAGCACGATCGCTTCGCCTCGGTGGTGATCAGCCACGACGTGACAACACTTCCCATATGGGCTCAAAGCAAAAACACCCTCCCAACCACAGATCCAACATGGTGCAGCTTGTTATCAGAGTGGGTAAGCGTTTCAGCGCCCCTCATAGTATTAGTAAACGCTATACAAATGCTACAATACAATTTTTGGTTGTTACAAAGGTGAGGATGCATGCACAGTACTATCGAAGTACTCAGTGGCTTGTTTTGAAATCTTTATTGTTTGGTGCTGCCATTAATATTCTATGTCTAACAGGCGAGCACATTTCTTGCTGCCCAAGGTTTATTCCTGTCACTTCCTTGCACAATGTCTTTAGATTGCAAAAGTGTGTGTGTTCGTGTGTGTGTTTGTGTGTGTGTGTGTGTGTTCGTTCGTGTTCACACTATCACATTACCCAAGTAATGTAAAAGTTGTTGTCTAGAAAATGTCACCCTCTATACAGAATACAGAATTGTGCATTGTCTAATTAAAAGCATGAACCTTGGCAGAATTGTTTATACCCAATTTGTAATGTTATGGTTTGCAGACACTTGCCTCAAACACCACGACCTGCCATATTAAAACAAGCATTTACAATGCAATGGTCTCGGCAATATTATAGGTAGAGATATTGGTATTGCTCACTATTTTTTTTTTATCATTTTTGTATCCCTAAATAAATGGCATTGTCATTTCTATTGGCATTAGCTTTTTTTTTGCATATGTTTGAATTTTTTTAATCCAGATATATAATACAACAAGTAACATTACACCCACAACAAGCCAGGGCTATCAGCTTTGTCAATGGTTGTTAGTTGCTTAAAATAAATAAGCAACGACTATGGCTGTGTTGTATATAATATTGAAAATGTTTCAGTTTTTAAAATGATGAGACTGTGAAAGAACTAAAACGAGTCTCTTTGAAGTTACATCAAAGTCTTTGAGCAGGGGTACTGATGCAGAGTCCAAGCCTCTGCTGCCTGCTCTCCACCTTCCTTGAGACTGCCGCGGCGAGCGAGCCCAGCAGCCAGTCTTCGAGCCGAGACCTAAAAATGGCGGATGGAAGCTTCGAAACTTTTTCGGATTCGGGGGCGTGTTCCTGCTGTTATAAAAGGGCGTGGCTAAAAAGTGGAAAGAACAGCACGGAACACTCCCCCGAATCTGAAAAAGACGGAGCCTATTTGGAGGGACGGCTCTCTCCGCCAATGGCTGGCCTCCGTTTAGGAAGCCAGCCAATGGAGGAGAGGCAAAAAGAGGCGGGCTAAAGAGCCACTCTCAGAAACATTAAATCTCTGACTTCCGGTTCTGCCTTCGGCAGACCGGACGGTCCTCGACCTAATAAACGGCACATGTTGCACACTTGGAAACTCTCGGGAGCTCTCAAGAGGCGGGCGCGCCCTCAGAAGACGCTGTGGAGCTTTTCCGCACTTCGCTGTCTATGCCAGACGGAGCTCTGTCATGAGGGTCACCAGTGCTTAAAATGGAAAAATTAAAGTGCAGGTACTCTGTGTCAGAGTATTTACACATCAGTTGAGGCACCTTATAGGTATTGGTCCTACAAAAATTCTCATATAGCACAAAGTCAAAGAGAATTTTGAAGTCCACAAACAGATCAAAGAATTTCGTTAGTTATCATTTGTATATTATTCTTTTCTTGGATTGTCCAAATTTCATTATAACACAACAGCCGACACGTGTTTCGTCCATCCGGACTTTTTCAAGGCTCATTGCAAAGTAGAGTCTCTCTCCATATATATAGAATCAGAAATAAATGATCACTCCTTGTTCGCATTGGTCAATCTTGGCATTGAACGGTCAGTGTTTCATGTAATAATTTTCTTTCTAGTGCCTCGAGCACTCCCCACACCAATTGTCACGATTGGGCGGACACCTCAATATATAGGTACTGATATACCAGAGCGCCTGGTTCCCTTTCCACTGTTTTAGGAAGGACCCCTGTCACCATCAGAGATGTTGGAACCCACTTGGATTTTTATAGTTGTCCCATCGTAGTCATAGTCGAAAGTTTTCCCCAAACAGGTGTTAAATTCCAAGCCATAGTTTGCCCAACCAAGTCGTGATAAACCTGTTGACGGCACCCGCAACCTCGTCTTCACTTCCGTAGTAGAAATGACCATGACTATGATGGGACAACTATAAAAATCCAAGTGGGTTCCAACATCTCTGATGGTGACAGGGGTCCTTCCTAAAACAGTGGAAAGGGAACCAGGTGCTCTGGTATATCAGTACCTATATATTGAGGTGTCCGCCCAATCGTGACAATTGGTGTGGGGAGTGCTCGAGGCACTAGAAAGAAAATTATTACATGAAATACTGACCGGTCAATGCCAAGATTGACCAATGCGAACAAGGAGTGATCATTTATTTCTGATTCTATATATATGGAGAGAGACTCTACTTTCCAATGAGCCTTGAAAAAGTCCGGATGGACGAAACACGTGTCGGCTGTTATGTGTTATAATGAAATTTGGACAATCCAAGAAAAGAATAATAAACAAATGATAACTAATGAAATTCTTTGATCTGTTTGTGGACTTCAAAATTCTCTTTGACTTTGTGCTATATGAAAATTTTTGTAGGACCAATACCTATAAGGTGCCTCAACTGATGTGTAATTAGTGTGTGACCTTAGTGGAATATCCTTTGGGCTTATCTTCGGGTCTGTGTTTTTCCTTCTACAAGCAGAGGAGGAAGTTAGGTTTGAGAGCACTATAGGCTAAATAGAAAGGAAATTATACAGAGAACATATTGTTAATTATCGTGTACCTAAAATTGACAAAAAAACAACTTATGTGGATGTGCATGTAAACTCTGACAAATTGCTGCTTAGGTGCGTGTGTGTCAAGACTCTGTGTCAGAGTACCTGATTGTTTCTGAGAAGTGCCGGTACTTCCCCTCTCAAAATAAAAAAGTACCGGTACTCGGTACCGGTCCATTTAAAGCACTGTAATGAGTGAGGAGTCTGGGGTCACAGCTTGCAGAAATAAAACCAAACAGGTCCTAATGTATGAGTGCCTGCTCTACTGGGCACTCAAGCGGCAGGTGCGTCCCTGCGGGGGTCGAATACACACCTCTCACTCCCAACCGGCCTCTGTGTCACTTGAGTCAATGACTGAGGAGAAAGTGCTCATCACAACACACAATAAACAAAAATACACACAGGGGCTGTTACATGCACGCCAACATAACAGACCACCCAAGAGACTGGTGAGCCTCGGAAGGGTGAGGGTGGAGGGTGGCGATGTGTCAGTTACACACCTCCTGACTGCCCAACTCCCAGCAGCCTCTGTGTCATGGGAGTCCAGCGAGTGCTCCCAGCAAACATACATCAAGGCAGACTGGGCCTGCTATGCACAGGTGAACCCTGCAGAAACAAACAAGGCTGGCGCAGGAGGAGCCCCCCCCTCATTGAGCTCTTTCGCTGCTCCTACACACGGTGCACTCCGCCCTTCTCCCCAGTGCCCTTCGGCCCACCCCGCAACCCCTCAATGCCCCACTGCTCCGAATCGACGTTGGGCTGCGTCAAGTGATGCACATGTTACTGACCCTGTGACACAAATCCGACTGACAATGGAATGGAGACAGAGACGGCTGCTTAAGAGAAAATATATTACACAGTTTAGAAAAAATATGATAAACTGTTTAGCACAGAATAGGGATGTGTTTCCTATAAGCATCATGGCCTAACAGTCTGAAGCAAGGCAACGTCGTGGAGCTGCAGTGCTGCCACCAAAATCCACTTGGGCTGGTCTGCATTATATGCCCCTCCCAACACGGAGGGGGGTGGGGCTGCGCCTATAAAACATTAGCTCAGATAGGGTTCTGCTGCTATCCGATTAAGAGATCGACCCTCGCCATTACCCACAGCTCTAAGGGCGAATTCACGACCCCGCCAGACCAGCCGCTGAGTGGGTGATATGTGGCCACTAATTCGCTAGATTTGCTTCCACTGCGCCTTAATTCATCCCGGCCGCACCTAGGCGCTGGTGGCAAACTTTACAGGGGCCGTAAAACAGTCATTTGGATAAGCAGAGACATACAATCTGAAATTAACCCTAGATTTTTTCTCAAACATTTAGAAAAAATCAAGAGTAAAATAAGCATCATAATTGCAGATAAATAATATAGACAAATGGAATGTCAAACATTTGCTCTCATCAGAATCCTGTCCAGAAGGCCAAGTTTAACAAACAGCGACAACCAGGCCACTGCAGTCAGCAGGAGCAGCAAATAAGTGTTGCTGCCACTATAATAATGTTAATAATAGATATTGAAAAAATGGGCAAATTATTTGTATTATGATTCTATGTGTATTTGTATTATGGCTATTAATATTATTACTACTATTACAATTATTGCCACCGACGGAATAATTAATCAGAAACGTAAAAATACTACTATTATAACTACTATTAATAAATGCTGGTTGTAATTCTAACACTACTACTAATCTACTATAACGCACACTACTACTAAGAATAAATAGTGACCGAAATGATAAGGATTTGCTACATTAATTCACATTCCTTTAAAGCAATGCTATTAACTCTGATTAAAAAAGGAATATAGTGATTTACGTTATATTATATTATTAGCATTCTTTCTTCTTCTGCTTGTTACTCCTGTTATTCGCTGCGAAGGGCCACCCGGGCCTCTAACACCGTGCCCGGGGCACCTGGAAGGATGGAGGGGGTCTGCGCCCCGTGAGCGCTGGGCTCGGTACAGAATAGAGTGAGACGAACCAGTGGGCTCCACTAGTGAAACATTTGCTCTGCGTCTTTGTAAACAAGTTACCCAGACACTGGCGGGAGTTTGACCCATTCTCCGCCCCGTAGGACCACCTCGCGCAGCCCACGCGCTGCCTCTCACCTCTCTGCAGCCGGGGCCCGCGCGCCACTGCACGAAGCAGCTGATGGTTCATCCCCCACTAACGCGTGCGCGAGAAACAATGCAAGGTGTGTCCGGGTCAGGGTTCACGAGCACACTCCAGGGCCCTTGACCTACTGCCCCTTCGCTGCAGCACGGTGGAGGTGCGACTGGATGCGGGTACAGCAAGGGGGTACCGGCAGAAGGTGGCCATGAAGTGGGCACAGCCGCCCAGAACTGGCAGCGAAGACGTCTCGGCCTTTCCACGAGACGGAAATGGGACAAGAGGGACACGGATCTGAAAATGAGGCAGTCACTGTGTACAATGTAGCATTAACTGTGTATATCCTGTTTGGTGTACAATTCACTGTTTGCACGAGTAATGCTTTGTGCATTCATTGTGTACTCTACAGCACAAGTATCTGCTGTATATTCACTGAGTGTACTCTGCACCATCGATACGGTCTGCATTCATTGCGTACTCTGCAGCACATGTATGCTCTATATTCACTATGGGAGCTCTGCAGCATGATTTTGCTTTCCCTATGTGCTATCTCTGGCTGTGTGAGGTAGTTAACGTGTATGGCGGATGGAAGCTTCGAAACTTTTTCGGCATCGGGGACGTGTTCCTGCTGTTCTAAAAGGGCGTGGCTAAAAAGTGGAAAGAACAGCACGGAACACGCCCCCGAATCTGAAAAAGACGGAGCCTATTTGGAGGGACGGCTCTCTCCTCCAATGGCTGGCCTCCGATTCGGAAGCCAGCCAATGGAGGAGAGGCAAAAAGAGAGGCGGGCTAAAGAGCCACTCTCAAACATTAAATCTCTGACTTCCGGTTCTGCCTTCGGCAGACCGGGCGGTCCTCGACCTAAAAATGTCCACCGAAATGCATTTTTTTCCTCCTAATTCCTAAACGCATTTCAATTTCTTTTTTAGTTTATTCAGCAGTCAATTATGAACTGAAAGGCAAGGACAACACTTTTGTAGGATCACTGTGTATTAAATTCTCATGAACACTGAACAAAAATAGATATTTTACACAGTAAGCCCATTATCTTACTATGTTGTAAAGTGAAATGACAGAATTAGGGTTTGCAAGAAAATTTAGGTTCGAAATTCAGAGAAAATTCTTATTAATAACAAATCATGCTACATTTTTTTATTATTTCACAAGGAAACTAAGTTAACTACAAAAAATGAGTATTTTTCTTCCTTTTTTACTTTATGTTGCTGGTCAATGTTTTATTTATTTTTCCAAAAGTATTGAAATGACAAGGTTTAACTTTCTTTTTTTTTATTATCGTAAAAGTTTTACCTGTTAAAATAAAAAATCATTAAATTAAAAATACTTCCACCGTCACATAAACGAAGAGCATTTCCGGGTGAATTAGTCATTGCGCATTGGCATACCAAAGCACATTTACTTTTACAGTTGCACTTGGTAAATTCCTGTGACGCGGCACCTCCAGGCACTTGAGTGATCCCTCGTGATTGCCATGGCAGAGAGAATCTTGCGTTCAACCAAAGATATATGTTTGGAGCGAAGGTGTTTTCTGAAGAGTACATACTGTTGAAAGTTATCTAGAGGTGGAGTGAGATTATCTAAATTCCAGTTTTTCTGAGCAAATAGCACAAGCCTGACCCGATACTCTTGTTTCTTGGCGGCAGCAAGCGTAGAAAAGGATTTGTAAACATTTCAGTAAAAGCTGTAACTGCTGCAGTCTTCTTATGGAGGGGAGCTGGAAATGGTACAAAGGACTGATGTCACTAATGGGTAATTATTCCAAGTTGTTCAGGAATTCAGTTCGCTTCTTCCTGACTAGATGTGGTATCACTCCATGTCGGTACGTGAAAGGCTGGTAGGGCTAGGTATCAGTCAGTTCTTAAGCCCCAGCCATATCACCAATGTCAAGTCATAAAAAGAAATTGTAAAGATTTACCTACTCCCAATGCAAGCCAAAGCTGCTCGCTGTTTTCGGCTCCTTGCAAAGCGTAAAGCCAATAAAACATCTGTGCCTACAGTACATATGACCATGCTCTTCAGCAACCCCATTTGCAGAATGAAGTAATGTTCTTGTGTTGGTTTCCTGTCGGGTGCATGGTTCTAGTTGCAGCACCCGACAATTAACATCTTAATCTTTCATAGAACTAACTATACCATGATATATTGCAGCTGCTATTTGAGTAACCAGTTCAGAAAGCTTGTATTTGTGTTCATCTCATGAGTTCCCTTACTACTTATATCTTGTACAGAGGACTTCAGGCTGATTGTTTTATTGATATTAAAGATTATATCTAATTAGTGCATATTGGATTTACTTAACTGATTTCATACATAGGCATTTTTCATGTAATAGTGTAGAAAGGTATCTGTGTTGTTAGTTGTTATCAGATGGACAATGGCGGGTCCACCTAGGAATTCATATCTGGCTCGGGATGCGCATTACCCTCTTAGTCGGTTATTGAAAAATGCTAACATCTTGATCTGTGATTTATGGTTGAACAGGGGGAACCGGTGAACCGGTTTCTGGCTATTTCTATAGACGTTTCATAGTTTCAAGTCTTTCAATTAAGTCTTTTTCTCAGACTTTTCCCAGATCATTTGTCTGACTCCATGAAATCGACAAGTCCGATTCGAAATCCCAGCAGTATTTAGAAGGAATTTAGATCTTCTGCAAGTATATCTGAAAATAGATTACCTGTTTCCTGTATGGCAGCTACCATCTTAAAGACTTAATCAAAAGATTTTGTTGCTTGCTGGGGATGGTGCTATGATGAATGAATTGCCTTTTTGAGCTGAAATGGTTAGCCCCACGAGTTCATCCACAATCCTGGCTACTTCTTGTCCACACACCATCCTAATCAGTAGGAAACAGTTTTTAGGTCTCGCCTGACCCAGCGCATGCGCTCGTTTGGCGAGACTTATTGAGAGGGCTCCAAAAAGTGCTACCAGGCCAGCCTAGAGCTACAGTGCATGAGCGCGGGCGCCGCGCTTTACCGCGATTACTTTCACTTTCGCGGCCGCTTTGCATAGCCAATAGGTCTCGCTTTTGGGACCTTATAAGTATTTAGTTATGCAACTGTTGCATGGCTAAACACTTATAAGGTCCCAAAGGCGAGACCTATTGGCTATGCCAATGCTTGTTTTGTTTGTTGATGGGCCTATTCCCCCTACGTTGCCTTTTACTAGAACATTACTTTGTTCATACGCTTCATTGAGACGCATGTTTAAAAACCAACATCTTTTTTTATTAACCATTAACTTAACTTTTGTAAAAACTCTTTAAAGATATCAAGGTGTTTTTTCCTTTTTTTTGTGTGAAGAGATCTTGTCTCTCAGGTGAACAGCAACACACAGCGATTATGAGGCTTGTCAAGGGCATGAAACAACCAATGAAGTTTAGACGAACATTGTATGTAAGGACTACATTCTCACTCCATGACAGTTGTATTGCAAGTGAATATTTCCAGTTGTGTGACTCACATAAGGTTTCAGAATTCTAGCCAAAGGTGGGTGTTCTTTCTCTTGAGTCATTGAACAGTCTTCCTCCGAAAAACGGGTCAGGTTGACTTGCACTCTCACTGTAGTACTCTTCGTCAGCTTCCTGCATAAGCCTCAAAGGCACAAGGACGATTTTTATCTGTAGTTTCACACTCTGCAGCCATATTACTAGTTGCATAATCTGCAGGACGTGCTTGTTTCTCAGTATTTTTTTTGTCAAAAACTCTGTTTCTCCCAGTCCGCATCTGACCGTCCTTGTAGGTGGATACACTATCGCCGTCCTCTAATTTAAAATTTCTCTTCATAGTTTAATCCCAGACAGTCAACTTCCAATTAACAGTTCATATGCGTACAGGTCCCTCCAATTCCATTGTTCTTGAACCTGGAGCCTTGTTAAATGTGTAACAAAACAGAACCATTGTTCCCATGTACTTATTTGAATACGGTCATAAAGATGCCAAAAATGAATCCTACATTTATCTCCTCGGTTAGTACAAGCGTTGCAACCTGCAGTTGGCCAATAAATCCACAAATCATGGTCCTTTTCAGATATTTTTCTTTATGAGCCAAGCAGGGAATTCCTTACTTCTGTATTTTAGCGCTACTTTGCGATACAGCAGTGGCTCATATCGAAACGGTTTTATGTAGAGAATTGAAAACACCCACACCTCATAATTATGTGAAGTCCTGAATTGTTGACGATTGACACTCTACTTGGGATTTGCATTATTTTATTTAAACGGAAATATGACCGTAAGAAAAGGAGGTTATGGCGCCAATGATTTGTTGAGAAAGCTGCTTACGATTACAATTATTCTGCCTGCATGTCTGTGCAGTAGTTTATGAGATACACCAGAGGACTATACACAAATTTATTCTGCACACAAACCACACGTTTCGGTGATGCCTTTATTGATAAAGGCATCGCCGAAACGTGTTTGTGTGCATCGTCCATTCGCTTTGATTTACAGACGGCTGCCGCCGTCGCAGGCATATATATATATATATATATATATATATATATATATATATATATATATATATATATATATATATATATATATATATATATATATAATATATACCACCAGACACCTTCCCTTTACGAAAGGAGCAAGCCCACACAGGTTCACAGGGGTTTTCCTCTTTTAATTCAGTATCTCAAGTGCGGCATGACCGGTTTCGGCTCCATTGCCTTTATCAAATGCCTCCATCACTGTTTTAACTAACACTGTCCACTTTAAATGTAGAGTGCCCCGCTTCGATTGGTGCAGACACTCTAGCAGGTAGGAAAGTCTCCCGAACTCGGTGCTCCGAGCTCTCGCGCTGCAGGTACACTCACGTAAGTACTCTCCCCAGTGGGCGGTTCCTGCAGCTTCGCCTCACCTGCCTGGATGTCATCGTGGAGAAATTAAGGAAGCCCTGGATCCTTCATTCAACCGCCATTAACCCACAAGATGCCCAAACACACTGTCCTTAAGTGAGTATATGCGTTGTTCGTGAAGTCACAAACGGATTAAAATCGGCATAATCCTTTGATGGTTGGCGGCGGTTCGGCGTTCCCCAAGAACGTTGAGAATGACCAAAGTTTTGCCACTGCTGCCGCCGAACTGCTTCAGAATGGGGGCTTTGAGGTGCGCGTGGCCACACACCAACATGTAATCACTGTGTAGCAACAGTTAGATCAGGGTTTCCATAGGAAGAAAGATTTTTGTTTCGCTAAAAACTTTTGCTCCTCCACAAAACTTTCCACCAAAAATTAATCCTCCTCATCTTCTGGCTGGAATGCTTCGGCGTGTCCGTCAGGTTGGGGCCCAAGAAAAAAAAAAAAGGCGGGGGGGGGGGGGTCCCAAAGTGTTTTTTTCTTCTTTTTTTTCCCCCCATGTTGATTCCTGTAGGAAGTTTCGATTGCGGCTATGGAAAAATACAACTGAACAGAATTTGACAAAAAGTTGAAACTTTACTCAAACAGGATTTTGTGATTTGGTGTAATTCTGTTCAGCCATTTTCGAGAAATTTGTGTTTAAAGAGGTGCTTGAGGTGGGCTTGAAAGGTGGAAAAAAACAAAATAGGAATATCGGGTCGGTTAATCCCATGGGGCTATAATTTTAAATACTGGGGCCTTCTGATTGGCTCGGGGAGCTTTATCTCCTTTGAGCCTTTTTCAGTGCTGCGGGGCAGCAAACAAATAACAGTGGGTAGATGTGAGGAGCAGGGGCAGCAAGCTTGCAGAGGGTAGGCACAAGGTGCACAGGCAGCACCCACGGACAACGGATATGTAAAACATTTTTTTGTTTTGTTGAAGTTTTATATAGCGTGAAATTGACCCAATTGGAGAGCACACTACATGACCACTTTTTACATTATACAAGCTCAGTAATTTTTTTAGACATAAGGAAATTAAGTGATTTGCCCAAGGACACATGACATTGAGCCTACGCCGAGACGCTAAAGTGGTTCCCCAGGTTCGAAGTTAGCAGCTCTGGCAGTAATGCCACAGCCTCACCCTGGATGGTAGGTGAGAGAAGCATGAGCAACATATGTACCACAGAAGGTAGGTGGGAGTGGCAGGGGCGTCACAAGGATAATGGAGGGTCAGCGGGAGTGGCGGGTATAGCACGCAGACCATGAAGGGTAGGTAGGGGGAACAGGAGCAGCAGGCTGACAACTGAGGCTAGGTGGGAGGGGCTTAGGCAGCACATACACAATGTAGGGTAGGCCGGAGATCAGGGACAGCACACACACTGGAAGGTAGACACGTAGAGCAGGGACATCAAGCTTACCACGGAGTCGTTGGGTTGGGTTTGGGTAGGACAAAGGCAATGGAAGGTACGTGGGAGGGGCAGCACATAAACAATATAATGTAAATGGATGGAACAGGAGCAGCAAGCTGACAACAGCAGGCAAAAAGGGCTGGGGTAGCAGTGTTCACCTGCAGGGGAAATGAGCAAAGGCCATGTTGCCAAACCCCGCCGCTGCACATGGCTGAAGGTTGTGCCTAGCGTGGCGTTTGCTGTCCCTGGGGATTGGGCTTGGCCCAACCTGTTGCTGCGCATAACCGAAGTCCTTGTGCAGTGGGGTCCTTGTGCAGTGGGATTAGTGGGGTTACTGGCCGGATACTGGCTGGACAAAGACATTTATTTTATTAAAAGAAATGTATTTTGAGGTACGCTAATATGATGTTGCCCAGATATAGGGGTAATATCTTTATTTTTAAATTTTTTTTACTCCAAACATTTCCTGACAAAGCAGAGGTTAAAGTGATGTTGTAGCTGGGTATTATGAGATAAAAAAAAACGCTGATTCGCCAGATATAGATTAGTGAGCTAACTAGAACTTGCACCCCCACAATGCTCTGCTTATGACCTCGCATATGACATCACTGATGACATGTTAAATGACATCTCAAATCACAATATTGATGACAAAATTGATGATTTTCAGTGTTTGTGTTTTAAAAAATAGGTTTTGAAATTGGATAAAAACGAACTATGTAATTGTATCTTTTTTTCTAGAGAATATATATATTTGTATTCTTACACCGATATAAATGCAGAATGTGTTTGTGTGTGTATATGTGTATGTATGTCTGTCTTTGTTGAAAATGTCCCGTTTATCAACCTTGAGGTTCCATCAATCTAATGCTCACCGTAGATGCCTCTTGTTGGAACATCTGGTTCTTCTACTGTGTTGCCCTCGTACATTCTCCATTGAATGTCCTTTCTAGTTCCTTTGGCATCTAGCTAGAAAATCCCCAATCCTATTCTTAGGTGAGCTTAAAAATGGAGTAACGCTGTGGCCATAGGTTAAGAGTTCCAGAGGTGAAGCATTGACTCAAGCAGGGGCATAACATGTATTGTTCCGAGTGTCCCTAGGTAGCGGTAGTAGATGTATCGAGGCCGTTCTCCTTATGCCTCTAGGCTTAAGCTACACTTTACTGATAAGCCATTAAAACTGAATGTTTGGGATGGAAATTGGATCCATCTCACTCTAGCATATAAAATAGCAGATTCTCACGTCTCCACCCCACTGCAGCCGTGCAACTGACAACAATTTCCTTAAGTCTTGTTAAAGAATACTTCAGGTGTCTCTTTACTTTCTAGTAAGATGACCTTCCATGGGAGGTGAATAGTTGGCTGTCATGGACTCTCCATACCTCGAACAATCATTCTCACATTAGTTCATGGACAGTAGTTATTTCTTGGCACCAGCACTACTGGACTCTGTTCTTCACCCTTCTCCAGTTTCTCACGTAAAGAGCACAGACCTCAGACTTACACCATTGCAACTGAACGCAGTAATAGGCTAGTCTCCATCTGGAATTGGGTCAACAGTGACCAGGCATACAATAAAGATGAGCTGCTGACCACTTTACTCTTTGAACTGTAACACAACCAGGCTATACTTGACTGAGCCCCAATCAGGGCGAAACTGGTCTTGGGATGCTTGTGTTCTGGGCCGGGAGGACCAGGTCTGGTAGTTAGTTAGGGCTGGTCGCTCCCATTGGAGCAGGGTCAAGACTGATTTGTATATGGCTAGGTTCAAACTGAGGTGGCATGGTGGAAAAAGAACAATGGTACCCCAAGCGATTGCCAATAATTAGATTTATTGCAAGCATTCCTTCCATCCCCTTCTGTGTGTTTGATGCTAAGTAACAGCACCAGAAGTCTTGTGTGAAACAACTCGATCAGTGTTATTTCCTCTTAGTCACACGAGCACCGCTGTCTGCCATGGCAATATGAAAGCAGTAGTGGGAAGGATCATAAAACACCACTTTTTATTAGGTTCCTGGCATAGGTGGTGTTCCTGAACCCAGGAATAGATTTTGGTTGCGATTCTCTGAACCACTTTTAGGGGCAAGGGATGCTGGCTGAGAGTTTGAGACTTCTCTGTATGTTCTCGATGGAGTTTAACGCCATAACAAGCTCGATGTTCTTAGCTCCATTTGAAATAAAACGCTATACAATCTGCGAGATCTGCGCTTGCTTGCCACGCGCAGATACGGTTTAATGTTCCACTATACTATTACATTACTTCTAGATTAATGAGTTCCAGGAACTGGCTGTAGCCTTCTGTAGTGTGGTGTTTACGGAGTGAATTATTTAACTTCTTGGGTAAAGTCGCAATATTCTTCTTTCCAACACCTTTTTTTCCTTTGTTGACATTATAGTCTCCAACCTTGGTTGGCTTTCCTCCAATAAACAAGTCTAATTCCATCATGAGCTTGGCATGTTGAGATAATGCTTGTTGCAACAGTTCCTTTTACCCTCCAGATAACCGGCAGGCTTGTTTGTTTTGCTTGTTGGTCGGAGACGCTGTGAACGTAGCGAAACGCAACAAACTATATTTGGATTTTGTGAAAAGTACAGCTTCAGTAAGCCCAGTGCACTTCTTGCATGAGCAGATGAAAGCGAGTGGTGATCCGAGTGCCTATATCTGATTCCTTAGGGTACAGAGCAACACTGCCAATTTGGCAAGATTCATAATTAAAAAAGCATTGGCACAGCCAATAGCCCTCGCATTCTGGACCTATTAACTTTGCCATTTGCCTGTACTGCAAACCATCAGTAGAAAAAGAATGAATAAGATGCATCATGTTATAGGCACAGACATACATCACCAGGCTTGCTGAAGCCTACAGAAAGACGTAGCTGGCACTTTTTTTTCTTTTTAAATTGAGTGATCTAAGATGGCCGATGCCACTTATTTTGCTAAATTAAAAAAAAAAAAACGAAATGTGCAAAAGTGGTTTTGTTGGCGCCTGAGCACTCTGCAGGAAATGGCAGTTGCTGATGGGCCCTCCAAAGAGTGCAGTGAAAAAAATGGAATTGCCTGCGAGAGGCGGTGGAGCTACAGAGAAGCTGGTGGGGTAAGCAGTAGATTTGTGGAGGGAGATAAAATAAAACTAAAGCTGGGTTAGAGGGAAAAGGGGCCTATCAGCAAACAAACTACAGAGCAACAAAGAGCATGGAGGATAAGCAGATAAGAGAGCATCCGTGAGGGAGAGGGCAATTCAGGGTAGAGGAGAAGGGAGAGAGCGTGAAAACACAGGCAAAAGTAGTTCCCTAATTGTGAGCCGTAGAAAAATGCAAGACCTCAAATCTGATGGATGGTAAAAAGGCTTGGTTCTGATGCTCCGTCCATCACCACCCCCTTTTGTACCGCTTTGTTCGCCATAAGTTGGCAGGGTATGCTCAGACGTGAGTCCCTTGCTCACTTTGCCACTGGATTCAAGCAAGCCTGACTGAAGACGGCTGAAATGCCAGAAACCGGTCCTAGGAAGCTTGTTTCCGGTCCAGGGAAGGCATGGCTTGGCAGTTCGGGCTGGACTGTTCCCATGAGGCACAGGGTCAGACTGATTTGCATATGGCCATGTCTGAACTGGGGTGGCAGAGTGGGCTAAAGAACGGTGATGGATCAAACCCAGATCAGTTGACTGGGTGTGAGTGTTTGATTGGTTCTGATGCTCCGTCCATCACCACCCCCTTTTGTACTGGTAAAAAGGCTATGCCATCAACTTGTAAGAGGCAATACTACAGGGGAGGTATATACAGAACAAGGGTGGGACAAGTCATCGAATGAGAAGCAGCCAATGAGTGACAGTAAAGTCATCCAATGGTAAGCACTGGGTGGGCTCTAAGCTCGCTAAGTTTTAGGTAAGCACTCAATAGGACTTTCGCACACAGACAGCTTCTGCTGCTCTGGCAGGAGTGACTAGAAAAAACTGGCCTAAAAACAACTGACAGCCCTTTTCCATACTGTTGCACCATCTTGAGGCATTTGCCATCCCTCTTTACCCTGTCTGTCCATATTATGGACTCCTCTGTTTTACGGGCTTTCTATAATTCTGCCTGTATTGTCATTTTATGAACAGATGCTTTGCATTTTAATGCTTACTTGGATTTCACATGAACCAACTTGAGCATGGGCAAGTGAGCAGAGCCATACGACCTTTGCACTGAACGCACTATTGTGAACTAGCGCCACAGCAGCTGTGGTATAGTATTGAAGTTCTTTATGGTTATTGTGGACACCTGCACTGGATAAACATCCCTTGTGTACTGGGTCTTGTACCTTTGTGTTTCATTCTCAGGTTTGTTCACAACCATCTGTAGTGAGGTTCATAACTTGAAGGTTGTCATCTTGGGCGTGAGGACACATTTTTTCTTCTCTGGCCTCTCATGGACTCTGCCAATTGAGTTTTTGTTTTGTTTCGAAACCAGAAACTGATTAACAAATGCAGTGAAGGAATATTTCATGTTTTTCCAAAGATTTCCCATTTAGTAAGGCTGCTATTTGACGTTGTCCTTATTGTTTAGTGGTTTGACCAATCCCTTGTGGCTTGTGCTGCTATGAGCTATGCTGTAGTTACTTAATAGAATAATCTATGCATCTTTAGCATTACTGATTGAGGCCTGAAGGACCCGCATATCCGATGGATTGGCAAAGGGTCAGCAAATTCTTTATGTTCAATTCGTATGACCAGGATTGGGAATCACTGTGTTTCATTTAAATCTCCCAGGGGGTTGACATAAAGAGTCCTCCTGCATCAATCGGGGATTTATAGAGCGCACTACTCACCCGTGAGGGTTGCAAGGAGCTGGGGGGGTGAGGTACCAGCAGCTCCGTGGTCTTCCGAAGAACCAGGTCTTGAGATCTTATCTGAATAGGTGCAGTGTCGGACTTCGTCTGATGTGGAGGGGGGAGTTTGTTCCAGGTCTTGGCCACGATGTAGGAGAAGGCTCTGCCACTCGTTGTAAGCCTGTGGATGTGGGCTTACTGTGGCTAGGACTAGGTTGGTGGAGCAGAGGTTTGTCTTAGGAGTATGGAAGGAGATTGTTTCGTTGAGGTATTGAGGTCCGGTGTTATGGAGAGCTTTGTAGGCATGTGTGAGCAGTTTGAAGGTTATTCTTTGACAAGCAGCCAGTGGAGGTCATAGAGGTGATGGGTGATGGGGTCATGTCGGGTGATGTTGAGGATGAGTCTGGCTGCAGCCTTCTGGACGGTCTGGAGTTTACGGAGGAGTGTTTTGTGGATTTCGGCGTAGAGCGCGTTTCCGTAGTCCAGTCTGCTGATGATGAGTGCATGTATCCCTAAAGAAGCTGTAAGTGTTACCACTTCCTTGAGGCCTGGATTCCTTCTCTCAAATCCAACATCCACCTCCGTTCTAAATAAGTCTTTGAAGTGGCACAGCTGTACGCCTTCCTTTGAAAGGTGGGAGTAAGAAATGTCCTGAAGGCTGGTAGATTGGACTATGTTCTACATCTCTTGTCTTGTGCTCCATCGTGTGCTTCCACTCACCCCCTCTCTTCCCCCAAGTATGGAACATGCTGGAACTCTAAGCACCCACTTTAATACCCACCTCTGTTTTCCTTTAATTGCTGCTTTTTCCATGTTTTGCTTAAAATTAAATCAATTTTTTCATTATTGCTTTTTAAAATTTTTGTGACTTGTTATATGGTTTATGTAATATTTGCAGACGTCTTGGTCAGAAGTGCTCTACAAGTTGGAGAAGAAGGTCCTTGGAATTAATCCAAGACCCCCCCTCTCCTGCCCAATCACCTTCTGTTGCTTTTTCATCTAAACACTGCATAGGAGGACCTTTAGCCGTCGTTCTGCTCTTTTTGGAAGCACACACTTGTGCTTGTGGCGGCATCCAGCTTGCGGGAGCGTGCAGCGGCGCGCCACAAGCACAAGTGCAGTGCTTCCAAAAAGAGCAGACTGCGCGTGCATGCACGCACCACTCCCGGCCTTGTTAGGTCTCGCCTAGGCCAATCGCGGCACCCACACTTTACTTTGGTAATGCGCGGGTGCGCGATTGCTGCAAAAGTAAAGAAATAGAAAAAACATCTATTTCTTTACTTTTGCTGCAATCGCGGCACCCGCGCTTACTTAGCAATCGTGCATTGCGATCTAACACATCAGCGGATTAAGCCCAAATGTGAGCTTTCTTCAAGAAACCTACCCATATAAAGTTTCTGTGTTTGCACACATTATACACTTGCATTTTCATTTAAACACTTAAGTTTGGCATGCAGATGGCTTCAAAATGAAATTGTCATGATGACAATGGTGAGTAAGCATGCTCACCTATATTATGTACATCCTTTCATCAACTTTGGTTCTTATTTCCATAGTCCCCCTCAATGGACAGAATTTATCACAGCAAGTCTGTCTATTTGGTGTAAAAATCCCTTTCAATGCTGCTCCTTAAGAAATAGGTCCTTAACTTACTGTTTATGATTGTACGCGTCGGTGCCTGTCTGCTGCTAAGTAGACAAGTCCTTTTTGCACTTGTCTGTACTTGGATTCCAAGTCGATATAAACACCCTGCTTCCTCGAGAGGGCTGATAAGTGACTGTCAGTTCTTTGATTTATATGATTAGACCAAGATCCAACTTTGAGCTTTGCATGCCAGTTGTTCTGTTTTAGTGGCCCAGTGCTAGGGTTTTGCATATATAATCCATTTATAGCTGTCACTTTTGCCATGTGTAAGGACAAAAGTCCCCTAAAGACCTATGCAGCTGTGCCTTCCCATGCATCTTACTGCTTTCACTAAATATTCACCTGCCTTTATGCTTTTTTGGCAAATTGTTTCAGTGCCTCTGATTTTCAGTAATCCATCAGACTTCAAGTTGGTTCTCAATTGACCTTGCCCACCTTTAGTCTCAAAGGGGTAGTTCGTATTGGACCCAGACTGTACGAGCCATAGTTTGTGGCAGCATATTGAGTTTTTTGGGTGCATAGTTGCTCCGTGGAGAGATACCTACTGGCCTCCCCATGTAATTAAGCTTGTAGCCATGGGGCAGATGTGGGCTGGGTCGTTTTTATTATATTTATTTTTTGGCAGAGTTTTATATAGCGCGAACTTGACCCGAATCCAACCAGGTATCAGAGTGCTTTACATAGCACCAGTTACGTTACATGAGGACACACATTCATTTTATTTTTTTTGTTAGGCACGGGGAGATTAAGTGATTTGCCCAGAATCACAGAATGTTTAGCGTCGTTACCGAGACTTGAACCCAGTTCCCCCAGGTCCGAGGTTGAGCGCCCTAACCGTTATGTCAACTCATCTCCCCAATTTTTTGTGTGTGATATTCACGAATGTTATAATATTTATTGCAGTTACCAGGACGCTTGCTCTTGAAAAATGGTTTGTGAACATTACTAATGCAGCTTTCATTAGGGTTAGCTATAGCTGATCGTGAAAGTATACTTTCATAAGAATGGTGGCTCCAAGGTCCAGACCAGATACTGCCAGGGGTCATCCTCCATCCCCTATGTATTCTTCCTGTGCTGTTCTTTGTTTTCCAGGACTTCCTTGACAGTATACACACAATTTCTTGCTATAGCATCCCCCTAGAAGGTGCCATCTGGACATAGAAGTGGACTTCTGGATTGAATTCTGGGGACATTACCTTCCCAGGTTACTTTCAAAGGATGGCAACTGTGCCCTTGCCTTATTGGTTAGATCTTTCTGAACTTAAGGAATGTCTCAAAGTGCAGATGAGCTAATTGATGAGTGACTGCTCAGCGAACACACTTCTTCTCTGTGCCCATTTTTATTGTTTCTCTTCTTTATTAGAGCCTGTTTTTGTTGTAGGCCAGTACCCTGTTGGCTTGCATGTTAGCCAGATCAGAAGAGTCCTGTGCGACCGAAAGAACCCTTCATGTGTCTATGCTCCACTAAGTTGTCTCTTGGTGAGACAGATGTCTAATGTCCTTGGTCAGTGGGGCTTCACTGGAGTATGGAGCCACTTATCTGGAGCTTAAAGGCCCCTTGCCAGCAAGATTTACCCATTAACCCTAAACCCATAAGAAAGGCATATGATCCTGGAGTCAGTGTACTCCCTCACGCCTCAAAGTATACTTCAAGATATTGCCTCCCTTGTATGTTCTTCATTAGGTGCGTTTTCAATCGTTTGCAAATACCAAGAACAAGGCAAGAACATAGCAAAAGCAATGGCAACCATTAGGGTCGCAAACAGTGAACTTTCCAGACAAGTAACAAAGTTACCGTTTTGGCAGGAGGATTGCAGCTCTTCCATTTTGTGGTAGGCGGATTCCGGTCTGCTAGTCATTGTGTTCGTACATTATTTGAGAGTATTGTTAACCTTTGTTCGTACATTATTTGAGAGTATTGTTAACCTTTTTAGGTGGTTCTATAATTGCATTGTTATGGTGTTGTGCTTTTAGTTGCAGGATTGTTCAGATGTTCCTAATTGTATGGTGATCGTAAACACCATGAAGTGTGTTTATACACATGTCCTAGTTTTACTGTTGTAATGTTTTCACCATTGTTTTACTGTGCACTGTTGTGTACGTCCGATATTTTGACTTGCCTTTTATGCTGTTATTATATTCATGTATTCTGGAGTTACTAAAGTGTTTTGCATCTGTAACATTTGCTGGATAGAGCCAATGAAGACAGGTCTCACATTCACATGAGTTTAAGTTATAGCATTGTAACTGGCAATGCCTTTTTTTTATTTGTGTTTGAAAAACCAAAACCTAATTCAAATGCATTGTCATTTGCAATGCAAATGGCTCAAACTCGTGTAAATGCGAGACCTATTGCATTGCAAGTGCTTGTTTTTCTATTTTTCCCTTGAGGAATGAACTCTAGAACATAATAAAGAGCTTTGCTTTTTTCCCTTACACACAAATCCTCATATACCCACAAAGCAGATATTTTTCTTTTTTGAGCAGTGGTGTAAGGCAACTACAAAACTGTTGCCAGATGGATTCTTTAGTGACAAATAACGTGTTCCTGGAGTTGCCAAACCAACACAACTTGGTCTAAAGCACGTCCACTGTTTTCCTCCGACATCTTCAAGGCTGCTACGGGGACATGGCCGAGGGCTTCATGAAATCACGTTTATTGTGCAGCCCTTCAGGTAGCAGGATGGGCACTTGTACATGCTCGACGGAAATAAGGATGTGGAAGAGAAATTCTGTTTCTGGCAGTCTGTGCACAGAATGGACTTGCTGACTATTAACTCTTTCACTCTCCATATGGATGTGCATTGGAAGGAATCGCAGAGTGGGCTACTTGGTATTTGACGTGCCCTTGCTTATCACCCCTCTCCCCATCGTGCTTGTGTCATCTTTTGAAGAGAGACCCCCTCAGGGAGGCTCAAGGACCGTAATGTTTGGTCATTTTAGGTGTGGCTCACTGTGCAACAGTCTTCATTACCCATCATTGCCAATTCTTAAAACAAGCATTTACAATGCAACGGTCTCGGCATTGCTCAAGTTAGAGCTATTGGCATTGCTCATGACATTATTTTTGTTTATGTTTTTGTTTTTAAAACGTTTAACCTCTTCTGTGGCCATGACGAGAGAGTCTCGTCATGGAGCACGGTCGCGCTGTGCCCATGACGAGACTATCTCGTCATGAACCCCACCCACTAATGAAACGCCCGGCACAGGAGGGGGAAAGGGCGTGGCACCGAAGGGGTTAAAGAAACGGCATTGTTATTTACAATGTCCATAGCTACAATGTCAAGGTCCTAGCATCCATGCCACAATTTCCCAAGGGTTTGCTTACATGCCAGACATTTTAAATCCAGATGCCATGCAGGTGCCCAAACAGATGAGTTTCCACTACTCTTCAATAAGAAAGCACATTCAAAGATAACAACGGGTAAAGTTAAACCTTTCCTAAGAGTAAAATGTTAACCTGTAGGCAGCAGTATTAGACATATGTGGCATAGGAGTACTAAATTATGAGGCAAGGTTGACTAAATTGTGCAAAAAGAAAAAGCTAATTATGCAGCAGTGAGGAACCAACTTTTCCCATTAAAAACACCATACAGTGTGCTTTATATTTATTATGTTTGTATCACCTTTGGGAACAATTCCTGTAGGCATGACAGCCACTATCTTTGGAGCTGTATTTACGTCAAAAAGGCACTCCAACTTTAGAAGAGTTAAAAAGATGTTGTATGTCCTTATAAGGGTCCATGTCATGAATGCTAAAGTACCTCTTAGCAAGACACAAACATAATAAGTTGGCACAGTCCCACAGAAACTAGATGTATTTGCGCCTGCCAGAACTACCACACAAGTGTAGCACGCTAGAGGGCATCGGTAAAAGGTTTGTGTGATGAAGTGTTGGTGGCAGGCTGTGAATATTAAGGGAGTGGTTTAGGTCGAATGTACGTAGAAGAAATAAGGAGGGGGTGATTGTGTCTGCTGTAAATAGTAATTTGAGATTCTTTAGGAGAGTATAAAGACAATTGCGGTGAATGTGTGTTTCGGGATAAAACCTGTATGTTGAATGTGATGTGGCATGCCATGGGATTTATTACAGAAGCAGGTGGTGGTGTTGGGGTCCAGTTGAACAGACTGGCTGTAGGAAGGGCGGTAACTTGTTTAGGTGTTTGCAGGAGGTCTGAAGGCAAAGGTAATTATGGCATGAGGTTATTTTTCCTATATGAAGGAAGATGTGTGTGGGGCAGAGGGATTAAAAAACACGAGACACAGCCCCGGAACAATACAACAGCAGCCAGATATTTGCGAGTGGAGAGGACAGACCACATAGGAGGCAGGGTGCCATCAAATGGTGGTAAAGAATTCACAGGGGCGAGGGAAAGTATTTTGTGGGTGCGAGAAAGTAGAGATGGGCGTGGGTGGTTTTGGAAGATGGGGCAGCACATTGTGCATTCATTGCCTGTTGTGGTGAGTGGGAGGACTGCCCTGCGGAAATAGGTAGGGTAGCAAGCAGTGTGAATCGTCTCTGCTGCAGCAAGAACGTGTAAGAACTGTGCAGGAGGACAGATTTTGCTGGGGAGCGGGCAAGGGAGTAGCTGAAAGCCTATCCCTGCAGAGGAGAGGAGGTGGCACGGGGAGGGCAGAAGGCACGAGTCGAGCCTCTCTGGCGCTGGGGCGGACCTCCTCACCACGCGCACAATAGCGCAGAGTTTGTGAAAGAAGCGGCGGCCGCCGGAACTCCTCACTCATGGAAGGTGGTGGGGGGAGGAATGGGCGAGCATACACCCCTCGGTGGACGGATTTGACTCTAGGTGTGGCGGGACTGGCCTCACCTGGTGTGGAGCGACTGGCCTCACCTGGGAGGGGAGCTGTTGCTGGGCTGGCCGGCGATGTTTCCACTGAGTGAGCTGGAGCCGTGGAAGAGGAACCACCTGGTCCATAGTCTCAGGTGAGCAGCGTGTTTCTAATGACTCTGCACGTCACGCCAATCGATCACGCGCGCGCACTTTCGCACATCCTCTCTCAGGGGACCATTTCAGGGACACACATTCGCATAAAGTACAGTCTTGTATCCGTGCGATTCGGATACGGCTCCTAAGTTAACCTGTTTTAGAAAGTCAGTAACTTCAAATTTTGAAGATTTTCTAAGAATTAACGTGTCTTGTGGAAGGATATCACGTTGCAGGCCATAGCACCATAGAACTTTTTTAAGTTGGATACAGGTGGCAGTGAGAGTAATGCTTCTACGCGTGGATGGTCAGCTTTAGAAAACAAAACAAAAAATGGGCATTATACAAACATAGACGCAGGACTACAATTTTTTACGGACCGAGGAGCACAGAAAGACTAGCAGAAAGCCAGGGCTGCCGACTTTGGAACTCGTGAATTAGATTCCAGTATCTGCGTCGACTGAACATCCTGTAATTTGGGGTAAATTACTTGCTGCCAAAAAAAACACATGCAACCTTTGTAACTGCTGCTCGTGTAAATGCCTTCGGGTCGAGTTTTTGCTATTCAAAACTGCAAACAGAATAAAACAAGTGAGTGCTTTTACTTGAAAGGGGCCTTGAAACGCCGAGCAGCAAGGAAGAGGCGACCACACATCCCGCTCCGATAAAATGGACGAATCTTCCGACGCTAAAAACAAAAACAAACACGCCCACCACGTGTGAAAGGGGCGGGGCTTCAAAAAAGCGAAAGAATCGAAAAAACACGCCCACGAATCCGAAAAAGACGGGGCTTGTTTGGAGAGACAAAGCTCTTCTCCAATGGCTGACCAGCATTTAGGAGGCCAGCCAATGGAGAAGAGGGAAAAAAAGGGGCGAGTTAAAGCCCAACTCCAAAACGTTAAATCTCGCGTGCGAGACTGCGCAAGCGCAGCCTTCGCTAGCCGAGACCTAATAAATACACAGAGTGGGCTTTGGCTCTCACGGAGGAGTATTTTTCTCTCACCTCTTGCTATTGTCATCCTATCGAATGCTAGTATTGCAATCCATGAGGGATTATTTTACATCTCAAAAGTACCTTGAATGATTACACATAAAACAATTTTATTTAATTATGTATTGTATATGTCGCAACCATTTTTGTTTTTTTTCACTGCAGCAGGCTTTTTAAAATGGTGTAGATGGGACTGAAAATGCAAGGCAGACCTATTAGTTTTGACAATGTTTGTATTTGCAAGCTGTTATTCTCAGCACACCCCTGCTACTTTACACCAATTTACATTTCCAGTAATTTCCTTGCCTCTGCTGCATCATGGCTCATTACATAGTCTCTGGTGGCTAGTCTTAAAGTTGAAAGGAAAGGTCCGTACATGGTCAAAATAAGGGGTAACAGTGATTTTAAATTTAAAAAAGGATTCAATGGGTTCCCACTCACCACCGCGAGGCAGTGTAATGTCCTCAATGGAAGGTATAGAGCGAAGGGAGAGCAATCTATTTTGCTTTGATTCCACTATCCTCTGCTTTTTAGCCCTGGTATTAAATACTAAATAGTACTTTGAACCCCGAGGAGACGGCGTACCTAGGAAAGCAAATCTTTGAACCCTGCAGTGCACCTCTTCTTCCTCTTGGTATATCTGGATCATGCCTGTCTGGTATGTGTTGCTACCAAACAGAAATAGTTCATTTTATTTGGGCTCAATTTCTGGGCAGGTGCATTGGGAAAAGATACCTACTCACTATATTCTGAGCTAGCCTCTTGGTACCAGTAGGCAATATCAATTGTGTCTTGTCTCAGTGTAAGAGCAGTTTCTCTATAGTAGGATGACATCTGTAGGTGTGTCATGCACTGCAGCCCTCTGCACTGTACGCTCACACCTTTTTTGTTACATACACTGTGGTATGTGAAGGGGTAAATCGAACGCAGGCCTGCTGTCCATGTAGAAGGTGAGAATTTCACAGGTGAAAAAAACCAGAGCTTTTATATGTCCTGCCTAGGAACTGTATATTTAAAGTGCAGTTTCATTTGTAACCTTGACCGGTTGAATGCGATTTTGTTTTTCAGAATCATGTAGCATGCCATGATGCCCTTGAGACGGCCGCTCGGGCAGAAGGTCTTCCTCTGGATATTTCTGTGGAATCCCAGCTAAGGATACTGGATGAAGGGACCAACAAGGGAAAATACCACCATGGTTTTAGCCTTCTAAAACCAATACGGACCACTTCCAAGTAAGCTAGGCAGATGGGGAATGCAGCATTTAGTTTACTGATGGACTTTATTCTGGAATGTAAAGGAGGAATATTGTAATACAGAAGTTCCTTTTACTACGGATGTACATTAGGATTTCTCTGAAAGCCTCCCTTTGCAGGGAGACTCAACTGAATGTTCTAGGAAAAGAATACACATGGTGTATGCCATTATTTTCATTTGTGACGTCTGTGCTTTAGTAAGTTAGGTCACCCTAAGTGTTGGGCTTTCTATTCAAAGCTTCCTTCAGTAATGTGGAGTGAGTGGGCTCCTGATTGGTATCTATAATCCGGCAGAGCATTGTGATTTCACACTAATGGTAACATTGCATTTTTAGATCAAGCACACCCCTGCATTTGAGAACCTTTCCCAACTTCCACTTGGAATGGTAGGGATAGCCTGGGTGGAAACAAATCTGTGTTTTGTGTTAATTATGTGGATGAAACTTGCACCTTGGGTCCCTAATTTGGCCACCGGGTTCACAGTTTACGTCCTTACCTAGAATTACTATGCCTCATAGCCTGGTCAAAAATAGGAGTTTTTTGCATGTGCAGTGTTTTATTATTAGTAGAGTATGAAATAGCATAAGTGTTATGTGTATATCACCATCTAAATAAGTTTGTTCTTAGTCCAGGGTTTTTATTCATTGCTTTACACCAAGTTTTTATACTGTATGCTAAGCGGTGAACTATTGTAATATTTATGTTGGAGACCTTGCATACAAAGCAATGATTACTGAACAATGCTCTTTGACAAGCAGACTCTGTGTTCCAGTCTTTTGGATTGGCAGAGTACTTTGTTGCCTTCAATCTGCCAGATATTCACGATGAACAAAGAGCTTAGATTGGATATGAGAGATCATGTACCCTTTGCCTGCGGGAAAGACTGGAATAGCTAACTTGAATAAGAGCCAAGACTGCAGTTCTTCGGGCTTCTTTCAACCCTGGGATATTTATTTTGTGGGAGTGGCCTATTCCTGCTGCACGCTGGTTCAGAGCAGTGAATCTAATACCATCTCCTAGGTCCTTGCATCATACACCAAAGCATACATTGGCTTGTGCCTAAAGCAAATTGTTTGTTTTGCTGTAGTGGTGCAGTAGAACCATTGGTTGGAAAACTATTGTGTTATAAATAGGACTATGAGCTAAAAGCAGAAGTTTTACTTTAGTTTCCCAGTAACATGGAGCACTTCCATTGCGATACAAGCATTACTGTGTGCTCTGAGACCTTTCCCCACCTCCTCTCTTCCTTTCTCTACCCAGTGATATAGAACTGGCTGGATTCCCACCCCCATCCACCTGGTACCCAGGAGTTATCTCCTTCTCTCATTTTATACCCCTCTTGGCCTCAAATAGATCTGTAAGTTCAACAACACAGCTCTGTAGTAACACAAGATCCAGCTTGTTTCTAGAAAGCTCAGTCAGCTACTAACAGAATATATAATTTGCAGTGCATTTCAACTCCCATCTGCCATTTCATTGGAGTCATTCAAGGTCTCCGAGATTACAAACTTAACCATAAATTCATGTAATATTTTGTTTGTGATACATTCCTATTATTAGTAACCCTCACCCTATTCTTAACATATTAAACGTTTTAGAACTGTAGTGTAATCCTTAAGCTATGCTAACCCTTTTAAGAGATGTAAAGAATTTTGAGTAAAGTAACTTTGATTTGAGCTAAAATGCTTATAAAGCACTCGGCCTAAACAGGAGGAGGTGGTGAATGGGGAGTAGGAAGGGAGTAGTAGGGAGCGCTGGAAACGAGGGTGTGGCTAAGCGTGAGGGAAAGCCATGGTTCTCTAGTGGAGGGCGGGCACCCATGTCTGATTTATGGCAGGGAGGGGGCACATCAGGAGTGAGGCGAAAGACAGGAGGCACACTGACATGGGGTGGGGAGGGAAGGGGGAGGGCCTGTATGGGCTGGAAGCTCATTCTCCCGGCTATTGGCTGGTAACTCTGTATGTGTAAAACATTCTTTGCCCGTGGAGGAAGCGGGGTTTGTACTGAGCTGTTGCTATGAAAACAATAAAAAGTGTTTCAACAAAAAAAATAAAGCACTCGGCCTAATAACTAGCCATAACTTTATATTTTATTAACTACATTTGCTTTAATAGTGAACAACAAAAGTGAGAGTTCATACCAGAGTAATTAAACCTTGTGCAGCCTTGTAAGAAAGCAGATAATTGATCGCTGGCCTAGAAGGGGAACGTTTGTGTTATAGGTAACATTTCGGCTGCCCTGAAGTCCTTAAAAGGTGTCGCTGTGTCCACAGCAATGTTAAATGGAGGTGACCTTTTATGGGATCCTCAATACTGAAGGTGCTAAAAATCCCAAGTGACTCCTCATGACATCAGTGAAATATCATTTTTTTGATCTTGTGCAGAAATACAGTACTGAGGTGACTGACATAATGCAAGAAGGAAAGATTAGGCGGCTAGATGTTCTATCAGCGTGGCTGTCCTGATCCTTCACGGCTTGGCTGCAGAATTATCCTCTCAAGGCATTCCTGGTTGAGTGTTTGAATGGAGGTACTCCACCCATGCACAGAGAAGGAATTGCCTGAAGACCAGATTATTATTATTATTATTATTATTATATTCAGTAATGCAAAATACAAAAGTATATGAGAAAAATCTGGGCAGAACTTACTGTAATGTCTTGATCACTGCCAGTAGACTTAGATAAAAATACAGGATGATTTCTCTAAAATGAAACCTTTGAGCACATAGGAACTCAGTGGATTGAAATGTAGTCAAACTTTGGCCCTTATACTGGTGGTCTCTTGTTATCAGATTACAGCGCACATAGAAAAGTGTCCAATATTGTGACACTCCTGGGTGAAATAATCACGTATTCCCATTTAGAACTAAACTGTCCCTCAAAAAATTAGGTTGCGTGGTCATTGATATGCCAAGAACAGAAGAAGTTTAGAATCTCCGAATGCCATGAAACAGATAGCAGTTAATACTTGGACTGTCCAGTTGGTAATTACTTTAGAAGACCGCATAGTAGCAGGAGTAAATATTCATGCTGACCTACATAGAAAATCAAAAAATTTTTATCTTCTGGGGCATAGAACTAATGCCCGAAGCATTGGTGGCTCCTATGCGATAGAAATTAAGTCAGTATTGAGCCCTTTGGCCATTGTTAACTAAAGGAGAAAGCTTAAGAGGAACTCAAGTTAGTTTGTACACATTTCTATCTCAAACTGGCCAGTGGAGCTCAGGTGCCAAACATAAAGCAACAAAGTATGAGATCATATAATGGATACATATGGCCAATCTGAGTCAGCAGCAGAAATCGGGGATCATTGTTTTGTCTAAGAAATTTGAGTAATGGAATCACACCTTGATGTCCAAAACCCACCCGCCAAACGAAGATCCTGCTCTTAAACTAGGTTTGTTTCCTGTAGGAGCTTCCAGAGGATTCTTAGGGTGGTGTAATGGTGACGGACACCGATGCTTGGTGAACCGCTCTAGCCCTGAGCTCATTGGACTCTAATTTTGGGGACAGCAACTGGCTAGTTGTCCAGTATACACTAGATGTCTTTCAGTGGTGACCGAGAGGGTGGGCACATTATTTTGAAAACCGCAGCTTGTGGTCATGATTTTGCAGTGCCGTGGACACCCAGAGATCGGGCAGTGGCACCCACAGTGGACACCAGAGAGCCTACTTACCAATGATTAGAACAGTGGAGCTGCAGCTTTAACCAGTGATCTGTTCGGAGAAAGAGTCACCAAGAAGCTGATTCCAGTGGTTCTGAAGTCAGGGCTGCCTCCTCAGGCCTGTTAGATAAGACCACAGGCCTAGGGTTGAAGTCCAGATTTCTCCTGAGCTGCATGAGTGGAACATGAGATGGGTAAAGACATCTCACAGTTACAGAGAGCGTCAGGACAGAGCAGGCTGTCCCTACTCTGTCTGAAGTAGATAGAGCAGTTCCTTGTCCCGTATGTCTTTGGGTTGCTTGGCAGCTGGGCTGGCATGCCCTTGAATGGCCTTGGAAATATGATTGAGATGTCCCCAGGCAGGTCCTTCCAGTCAGCTCTGTTTTCGCCTTTAAGGATCAAATAAATCCTGTTGGCAGGTGTGAGCAAGCTCCTCTTGCTACCAGCTTATAGACGGTTTGATCGGCTTTTACAGACTTATTGGTGGTTGTCCTTCTGTACTGAGCCTGAGGCTCCTCTTTGCTCTTCTCACGTTCCTTCGGATGCTGGTAAACAAGACCCCCTAGGAGCAGAGTTGAAATGTTGAACAAAGTACTACATGGTGAGGTCAATACTTTTCTGCCTCTGGTTGCAACAACAATGGCCAGCCAGGAAAGGGGCATCTTTTGGATGTCTGGAAAGTCCTCCAGTTCCAGGGGTACATTCTTCCCTATATAATAATTCACAAGCTGGGAGCCCTGCTGCCACCCACCAGCTGCAACTCCGAGGCGGGTTAAAGCTGCCTCTAGTGGAGTGGGGAATGACCCCAGCTGGGAATATTTTCAATTGGGTGGTGTTCATCACAGACCGAAAAGGAATGTATGACATTGCAACGCATACATTCACAACGCGGTATTTTACATTGCTTTCTTTTTTTAACCAAGGCAGAGGCAATCAGCAGCTTCTAAGACCCATAGGTTAGCTAGTTCCTCTGTCCATATTCACATCTGATTTTGGGGAAAGCGACAGTAAGAAAGTACCACTTTTTGACATGTTCACCCCCAGTTTTTGCCTTGTATTTGATGTGATTTTGACTGGAACTTCTCTGTATTCCTTCTAACCAGGTCCCCAGTGCCAGATCTCTCTACCAAAATTGTACCCCAATTGACAATACCTGTAACACTCACTGTAAGTCTGTAATAAGTGGTACGTCTGGCACCTAGGGCAAGGAGGCTAAAGAGGGTCCTTAAAGACTGCAGCACGAATTGTGCGACCCTAAAGGACCCCTTACCAAACACATACAGACTGCCACTGCAAACTGCGTATCTTGATGCAGACTAAAGTGAAAACACTATATGGCCCACGTCCCTGTGTGTCAAGCCTACAGACACTGCATGCAGTATAGGTAAGTCATCCCTACAGCAGGCCTTACAGCCCTAAGGCAGGGTGCACTATGCTGCATGTGAGGACATAGCTGAGCTAGCATATATGCCCCTGTGCTGGTCAGCTCTATTGCTGCCAGTATTAGATAATAGGGAAGCCATTTTAAGTACATGTGCTGGACATTGGTGAAACGAGTTCTCCAGCTACATGATGGGGATGTTTGGTATGAAACATCTCATATTAATAAACCCACACTGATGCCAGTGTTTGATTTATTAATACATGCAAACTGGGGACAACTTAGAGGTGCCCCCTGAAAACCTGCCAGCTACTGGTGCGTTGACTGACTGGTTTTTGCAAGCCTGCCCCCACAGACAAGTTTCTGACCCCCAAGGGTGAGGGTCTTTACTCTTCGGTCTACCTGCAGATTAGCATTCCCCCTGCATGGGAGCTTCAAAGAGCCCACTGCCTTTGGTATGCAAATCTGGCTTTCCTCACAGGAGAGGAAACGGACCTCCTTTGTCCAGAGCCTTTTGGCACCTGGACAGGTGGGATAATTAGCTCGTCAGATAGGCATGTCCACCCCCAGGCTAGAGCCACCACTAAGGTGGGCTGCCCAAAGTGGAGATGACTTTTCAAAGTTAGCCATCTTGGTGATGGCAAACGTAGGATATCTGGTGCAGGGTTATACCCACTTCCCACAGGAAATGGTCTTAAAGGGGGCGTTGTGACCCCAGGGGTAAGTTGTCTATTGACTGCCTCCATACACTTGCCTAACACCCCTAAATTCAGTGTTTAAGGGAGCACCAGAAAATCAGATCCTGCTGCCCTACGAAGGACACTGAATAGCCACGAAAACGGAGATTGAAGAAGAGCAACTATCTTAGCACCCGATGCCGTATTGCATTACTACAGCCGGACATTCTAGTGCTGCTGTAGATGACCTTGGACCCTGCCTCTTACTCGCCTTCAGTCCAGGAGATTGGCCTTGTTAGTCACGGTACTAAACCTGAATGCCGTACAAGTTTTTTCTCACATAGGATAACTTTGCAGCCTCTGAAAAATGCAGTTTCTACTTTTTAAACGTAAAAATGTTTGTGTGTGTGCAAAACCTTCTTACCTGATCGTATGGATTCTGGTGCCCAAATATATATAAAGATGCGTGTTATTTTTATAAATTGGTGTGGATCTCCTTATTGCATCATGTGCATAATTTATTGGCTACTGTGTGTATTTGCAGATGTCTAACACTCCTCTCTGATAAGCCGAAGGCTGCTCGGCCACACTACCCCCTAGAAGAGCACATTGGGATTGCTAGAGCAAGCCCCTGGCCACTAGTAAAGGAGTACATGTACTCTTTGCACAGTATACCTTCTTTTTTTGGTATACCATACAAAGAGCAAGCTTCCTACAGTGACGGAGATGTGTACGACCCGGCTGGCACATCAAAAGAACAACCCCAGCCGTTTACATTTGAGTCCACCGCATAGTACAGAATGCACACAGTCAGTGAATGCCTGCACTTGCCAGACAGAGCACAACACAGTAAATCCACACACTTTGTACAGTGAGTACAAGCACCCTTAATTTGTGTAACAGATATGATGAAAGGCAAGGACACCAGATATAGGAGCCTGACTAGGCCTTATACAGGGCAAAGCTGGAAGACATTTTCCATCAGAGATATAGTTTAAAAGGCCTTCCTCTGAACTAGAAATCCTGCATCAGCCACTTTTATTTCCACATAGTATGTGCAGAGACATCAGTAAACACACAGTGAGATCTGCTAGACCAATAAAAACCAGTCGGAGCTTAGTTTTGTAAGGAAATAATAAATAGTCATTTCCTCTCGCTAATTGGCCCTCAACCTACTAGTGTGGCATGCTTTCCTGGAGAATGCGTAGGAGGAAACGCAACGATTTTTCTTTTACGAGTATGGGACTAGAGAGTTGTCTCCCTTCTCCTAGCCCAGAGGGCTGTTCGGTCTAAATTGTAAGCATTCTCTATACATTCTGGATATAAGCAAGTATTCTGTATGCTTGACATGAGTGATTGAAATTGTTTTTGTTGCCTTTCAACATTACGAATAGCATAACACTGACCTTGCAGACGCAGCAGTGAACAGAAGGGACTTCTATACTGGCAAAACCACCGACCTGCAAGGCAGAGTAGATGCTGGACACATGATGAATGTATGATGGGGATACTTGGACACTGATACAGCCTCCCAGATCTCAAAGAAGAATGAAAAAAAGACGAGCCACAAAAAAGCAATTGTAGGACTATTTCTCGAGGAAATGTAACTTTTTTGTTCCTACACACGACTTCAAGAACTCCCTCCCTTGAGGTTTTGGCTAGTTTTGGTTGGTCTGGCAGATTAATTGTATTCTCATGGTAACCTTGGAGTATATATATTCACAGATCTCATTTCCCTTCGTACATGTGTAATAGGGTCATAGCCACTCTCACAAAAGGCTTTCACTTTGGGTCACCCCTGACAAAGTCCAGATAAGATTTGGACAAAAACAGAAGGTTAAAAGGAGAACCTCCAGTGAGCTGGCAGGATTGTCCTGAAACTTACAAGGGTTGTGCAACATAGCTTCATAATGCCATGCAGAGGATGTTTGCCCCAACATTGGCCATGCGTAGTTGGGTGTGGGCATAGTTTACTCCTATCTAGAACTGTAGGCACATGTAAATATTAAAGAGCAGGTACTCCACAAAATACTTTCTTCGTATTGAATTGAACAGATTGTATGATCCTACTATTTCACTTTCCTTATCTAGGAATGGCTGGATCCTGTCCAGTCACTGAGCGACCTCTAACCCCGTCTTTTAGGAGAGATGTGATCCATTGTCTCACAGGCTGTAGATACTTTAAGGAGAATCTGTGCCTGTTGGCCTTCATCTAACATGATAAGCATGTCCTTTCTGCCTTGCATTTGATGTAGTGCTAGTCTTCAGACTCGTACTGCTTGCTAATTTGGGCTCTATATTTGCACTACACTCTCTTGTTTAATCTAACTTGATGCCTGCTTCTCAGACCAGTGATCATCTCAAGTGTTTTATACATGAATTATTAGTTATACTGATTTGTAGGCAATATTTGTTGTGCTCGTGTTAGCCAGATGTTTATTCTGTTGCCCCTTTGTTGCCTACTTAAATTAGATGTCTCATCTTTTGTCCACTTAATGATGTGAGTCTGTGAGATAACTGCATAGTGTAAAGGTGCTGAATCTACACCAACACTATGTGGTACCTGAGTCATTGCCATCTCTGCATACCACAGCTTTTATCACTTAAGTTACTTCTTCAAGTTCTCATACACAGGTTCATGGTAAATTATTTATTGTGGATGTCTACAAACATCTGACTGCTTTTCCTCTTCTGTTTTAAAAATACTGCAGTCGTTTTTAAATCCTTCCTTTACTTTGCAGACATGCACATCCTGTGGACAATGCTGGACTTTTTTCTTTTACAACCTTCTCCTGGCTGACGCCGCTTGCCCACCTTGCCTACAAGAAGGGAGAGCTCTTTCTGGAGAACGTGTGGCCTTTGTCTGACCACGAAACGTCCAACGTCAACAGCAGAAGGTATACAAAAATATTCGTTTAATGTCTATTTTTTAGTCTTTGGACTTAGTAAAGCATTTATCCAGTATAAAACTGAAAGTGGTGTCTTTGTGTTCCTTCATTGGCATGCATTTCTACAAGGCTTAGGCGAGAATTTCTACAAGGCATAGTACAAGTAGTTTTTCAAGGGGCACAGAAGAACATGCGTGCATGATGTAAACAGAAACCAAATCTTGTTTTGATGTTGGTTGGAATAGACTAGACATGACAACATGAGGTATTTTAATGTGCATAGTTCTAAATTAATGGGGGTTTTCAAGGAGATCCTGTTGTCTGCTTGGTCCTCAGTAAGTCTTATTGTTTGAGGGGGTGAATCCATTGGTGTTCTCTTCTCGGCTGAAAACTGCCAGCTATCAAGTGGTTTAATGGAACAGCTGTAATCTTACCAACATGGGTTTATCTCAAACCAGTGAGAATATGGTTTGACTTCCTGAATATGCTTTCTGTATCTCCTTGTGAGTGACCATATAGTATCCCCTCTCTGTGCTACGGCAGTTGCCAAAGAGCTTGATTATTAAAACAAGATACATTTTTCACAGAATTGTAGTAGAGCAACGTTGTCTAAAACAAATCCCATCTTTTGACTGCTTTATATTCGAAACCTCAGCCTACATTGCTTGAGTTCCCATAACTTGGGTAAGCGCGACAACATTGGCCAGCTGAATGAAAGAGCTGGTTTGGTTTACGAGACTACTTTCACTTGACAAATCCATCATGAAATGCTTCCTTTTTGTCACCAGAACATGGTGTGAAGAACAGTCGAAATGGGATCGCTGCTTTTCATAACAAAATGCCATATTTTGAAAAATATGCAGGCACAGTAGAAACCTAACTGAGAAACTTGCAAAGAACAATTACAGGTCAATGCAGGAATTGTCTGCAGCCACCATCATTATTGCCTTTTTGTTCATATATAACTGCCCAATTCGTTTTGCTTTTGCCACTGGAAAAACAAACGTTTTACTCCATCTGTCAGTTGCTTTCACAAGGTTCTTGCATGTGATATCCCGAAGTTACTGGCCCCATGGGGAAAACAAGTAATGGTGTTTTATATTGAAATGCAAACCGAACAATTGATGAACAGAATGTTTAAAAATGTTAAACATTCACCCCAGTACAGAGATCTGGGCCTATATCCTCCATTTATTTTTGCTCCCCATGCCATTCCAGTGTGAACCCAGCCATATGCAAATCAGTCATGACAGTGCGCCCAGTGGGAACAGTCCAGCCCGTACTGCAAGGCCAGGTCCTCCCTGGACTGGAAACCAGCATCCTAGGACTGGTTTTGGGGTTTCACCCCTCATCAGCCAGGCCAGCTTGACTCCAGTGGCCTGGAGAGCACAGGACCCGTCCCACTCGGGGTGACAAATGCAAAAAGAACAATTGATGGACAGAATGTTGAACAATGTCAAACATTCTCCCTAGTACAAAGATCTGGGCTTAAATCCATCGCTTTATATTATATATGGACATTACACTCAAATGTAAGGGTAAAACACTGGTGAATAAAATGCAAGAAATTGCATAGACCCACATATTACAGTATGCTATTCTCTAAGAATTTGGCATCCCTATCATCTCTCAGCCATTCCTGGCGGTCCCTGGAATTCCGGTGGCAAATTCTGTGGTCAGGGACATAATGAGTATTATTCCAGGGCATTCAGAATGACCTCTACAGTGGTGTAGGGTGTAGTAGAGTGTTTCCGGGGAAATGCAGAGGTGTTGCAATTTAGGACTTAGATGGATATCTGCATCAAGGAAAGTAAAGAGATTTTAACTGCAATCCTTGGCCTAAAATAAGCGGTGAAGTGGAAGTAATAGTAGCTTCTTTCTATGTATCCAAAATAATTGGTCCATGGACATGATCGGCTCATCATTATCCATCTCGTTCCCATGGGAGCGGATGTACAGAAAGTGAATATGATCAGTGATGCAAAGTTTTTTTTTCTTCCTGTTAATCCCGGACTTTATAGCCATGGCAGTGAGACATGTGTCTAAATAAGGTTCTCGGCTGGTCCTCCACATTGACCTGCTGTGGGAAGTAAATATTCACTCTGTTCCTCACGTAGTCTAAATTACCCCTCACCCCTCCTCCCCCACATAGGAGAAACCGGATGACGATACAAAACAAGCATTGCCATAGCCAATAGGTCTCGCCTTTGGGACCTTACAAGTGTTTAGCCAGGGATATTGACTTTGCCTATGTCTTTAAGCTGTGCTGTACAGAAATCTGCAGCATGCTGAAAAGTTATAATGAAGTGTCAGAAGCATTTTTGTTACCTTATATATGACCAAGAACGCATTGTGTACAACTGAACGACCATATTAAACTAGGGCTGACAAAGAATCCAATTATAGCGAAGAAATAAAAAATGAGAGCACAGTGCATATATTGTTAGAATCCGTATCTGTCCACAAGTGAGATTGTACATGCCGAAGTAAATTAAGTGTCATTCATCATCAGGACAAAGTGTGGTAGCAACAGTGAGGGAGCAAAGACTTGTCTCTTATGTTTATAAGGATTTCTTGTTGTAAGGGCACTACAGGGAATAAATTACTACTGTATGTCGCAAATAGTTTTGTAAAAATTGCGAGGCAAAGGAGTCTAGGCTAAATACCACCTCCTTTAAGGGAACCATTGTACTGCTTTGTTTGTTTACAAAACTACAGTCAGCCCTACTCTAAAGGCTGCCTGAATTTAACTATAATCTCAGGAAAGACTATTTTGATGATTTGGATAAAAACGACACATTAACAAAAATACTCACTAACTGCATCAGGGTAAAGTTATGTAAACGCTCCTTGAACAACTTTTCAGACATTTAGGACCTATATAGGGTTTTAGACCAGCCAGAAGATAGTAAAATCGATGACAGCCAATATTACTAATTGCACACACAAATTAACATTAAAGGATTTTCTGTGTCCCAATACCACCATCAAAGGCTGGTGTTAAAAACTAGGATACAATTTGGTAGAACGATCTTACTCTAGGGACGGGGATTTAACTTGTCTCAAAGAAAAGCACCAGACATTTCTTCCCATTTTGATGTTCTGGGAGGGCTTTGAGGGACAAGGACTGCTATTTAAATAAGAATCGGTCAAATCTTCCGTATTGTTTTACGTGGCAATTCTGTCACCCGTTTGCTTTAATAATCAAGTAGGAATAGTTTTGAAACTCTAATAAACATGTAGTTATTTATTTGCAGTTTTATGGGGGAAATGCGAGCTTCGGCTGACTTTCCAAACTGTTTAATCCGCATTCACACGAAAATGCATATTATGTCGGGAAATTTTAATCAGGTGGCAACCTTACTTACCAACTTATGTGGTACTGTGTGTAGTGTCAATTTTTCCCCACGAAGTAAAAATGTGGCTAAAGCACAGCAGAAAATACATTTCCACAAAGTTAACTTGGCCTAAACAGCTTAGTTTAGTTCTTTAGTTAGTTCAAGGTCGGGCACTGACACGCCCATTTGGTTTCTGTTGATTCTGTGAACTGCGTAAAAACCTCCACAGCCACCCCTAACAACCGTTTAAGTGTAACGAGTCGGGATGCATGTTCCGCAGGTAAGGGTTTCCAAGTGCAGACCCCTCCAAATAATGTACGTGTCCTAGCTGGCGCCTCCAGCATACTGAAACTTAGAGGATAACGTATTCCCCAATTACGACACGTGGTGTACATGATCCGCAACAATCTAGTCCAAACAACTGAATCAGAAAATATATACTAGAAATAAAATAACAACAATACACTTGCCAACCAGCGATACATAGATATAAGATGCATGCAGTGATGACACTCGACTGTTCCTATTTAAAGCAGTGACTTCGAATGTCAAATAGAGATGGGCAACAATGTTGAGAGAGGGTTGCCACTTAGCATAACAACTTAAATTACGGACAAACTCAAGAACACCGAATTATAACACGCCTCTGTATAACTCCATGTATTCAAGTGCACGTGTAAACATTGGCCGCGCGTGAAGTAATGAAGCTTAAATAAAAGCAAGCAAGACGTGCGGCCACGAGACGCGCTCGGTGGTGGGGGAGGAGGAACGTTGAAGCATGCGCTTGGGAGAGCAAGCAAGAGGAAAGCCAGATGGCGCCTGATCGAGCGATGCGAGGAATGCGCGTTACTGTGTGCGTAACTGCATGGTCTAGGCCACACAAAAAGCTGTGGTCGGCTTTTTAAAGCCCACTCACTGAATGTCTCGCCAGAGCAGCGCATGTGCTGGCTCAGGCAAGACCTAAAAAGTGACTAAAGGTAAAACTTATTTTCATGAACGTAACAATGGAAGTGCAAAATGTATTGATGCGTATAGTTAAGAAATAGTCAATTACATTTGTTAAAGGCCTCTTGAGTTAAATGAAAATATATTCGAATTAGCTTATTTGCAACAGATTTACTTTAGCAAGCTTCTACTCATACTTAATCAAAGGTGTCTGTGAAGGAGAAATCGCCCACATGGACTAAGCGTCTCTTGGACCCGTGTGGCAGAACATTGTTACTCTTAAAACATATCCGGATGCAGCAAGCCAGATGCAACAACAGTAGTTCATCCAAAGATAACAAAATGCTCCAGAAAGCATGGGACCTGCATACTATAACTAAAATGAAATTGACGAGCATGAACAATGTACTTCCCGCAGTGTTTATTATAGAGAAACACAGGTTTGTCATGGCTGGAAGTTAACACCACAAAATTATTGTTGAATTTGGTTGACATCTGAAGAGAAACCTCCTCCAACAAAAGCAATCCATCCTAATGCAAGAAAAGCCCTTAAGAGAGCAGAATGGCCGTTTCAGGGCTGTTATGGTGATGCAAACCTTTGGACTGTGCCTAAAGAAAGCTGTTAAAGGGAAGTTACATTTTTTATACAACAGGCCATTAGATCAGAGTAATGATTACAATGTGTTTTGGAACCCTTCAAAATTACTGCTCGAAATTGCTTGAAAGTTAAGTGAAAATGTGCGTAATAAAAGCTATAATGGTAAGGTTGACATTATCTTATGTAAGCAGAACTGTGAAAGCGACAAATCTTTCAGTCTATAAAATATACCTGAAGAAATGGTTAGAATACATTTGAGTTAGGCAGAAACAAGACACATGTGAGGATCCACATCACATAGAGCTATGATCAGCTCCACAAGCTAAATGTTAACCGTTTGTTTCAGGACATTTTGGAGAACCTTAGAAAATGGGTTATATGCTATATCATTTTGTGAGCAGAGCTAATTTAGCAAAAATTGTGGCGAACCATAAATTATTTTTTGTATTCATACTATCTTGGGTAACATTCCACACCTTTTTTTAACATCAAGGCCATAAAGTGGGCTAAAATTCCTGTTCTCAGAAATCAAAAACATTTAGTAAGTCATGAAAAAGACTGTCTATGGAAGATAAAATTGAGTGTATTGGGAAGCATAGCTTAATATTACTAAATACTAACGCTGATCTCTCTGAAATGGCCAGACTGGTAACATCAAGAACCAGGAGTGCAGTAGTATTTTGGTTCGAAGCCTTAAAACCAGACTCTGGAGATTTCACCCAATAACCTCTTGATTTCACAATTATGTGTTAATATGTTAGTGTTAATAACATGTTCAAATTGAAGATACCAAATGTATTAGTCAGACACATGCAAATCGACGTATTCTTTCTGGAGTAGCGCACATTTCCCAACAAAATGGAAAACAACAGTCTAACAAATGGCAGGAAAGAGTTCCACCTTAATATTACCTTTAACAAGCTAGAATGTCCAATCTAAAATCTTCTGGTGATACTTCTAACTCGATTCCTCGCCTTTGAATGCTCCTGAGGTGCCAGATTGGATCTGGAAATGTTCTCGGCAATACTCCTTTGCATCGCATCGGACATTGTGCAGCGCTGTGCTGGGTCCGTACCACCTCAGAATTGACAGTGGAGCTGCCCTTGTGCTCTGATGTTAGTTCCTTTCTTTCCATAAATTCTGATGCAGATCTGGTGCTCCACATCCACTTTTTTAGACCTACCATGATTTCTTAGATTTTAAAAACCAGTGTCCTAGAAAATAATGTCCCCTCCTAAAATCACAGGTCATGATTATAGAAAACAAATGTGAGTTGTGTACCCTCACAAGGTGTGTTTCCTTGTCTGGGTTCAGGCATGGATCAAAGTTGTGCGACAAGAGCACCCTCGTGTACTCTAAAGCGATCCGTGACCGAAAGGCAAATCCGTACGTTGCCAAACTAGAAGTCAAGACCCTCCCATAAGTCCCTCTGCAGGTCACCGGTGCAGTCTCACTCATGGGACCGTTCCCATGAGAAGTCTGCCTTGTGGTGGAAGTCCTCTGGTAAGTTCAAATCAAATGCTAGAAGGCGCAAGGATATCACAATGTTAGTCGGTCTCCTCTGGGATTCTCAAGTGTGGATATGATCCCCCAGCTGATCCCGGTTTCCCTACGGTTTTGTTAGCCATCAGCAACGCCACAGCAGATCGAGGTCTTAAAAGAGGCCCTGCTGCAGATCTTCTGAGCTTTTCTGGCTCCCTTTGGGCCCCAAGGATCCATGGGGTTTCCAATCAGGTCACTGCTGACTGGGCCATCTCAAGCACGGACTGACCTTTGGAACCCATTCCGGGTCCAATAACAACTGGATCGGCACAAGGTATAACTAGTCAATGCTGGTGCCAACATTGCCGGAAGAGGATCCAGATTTGATCCTGTTTGACCCTGAACCTTCTACAAGGGGGATCCATTCTACAGACTCAGAAAGGGGAAAGGGTGTTACTCTCACCATTTCCTTGTGTTGAAAAAGGATGGATGCTTTTGTCTATAGAAATAAAAAGCATTCAGAAAGAAGTGGCCCCTCTGCTCCCGAAACATCAGCATTCATGAATGTTTATCTCCTTATCAGTGAGGTTTTTGGCATTTTGATGCATGTGTGGGTACATTTGTGGTTCTGGTTTATTCCTTCTGCATCCTTGATCAAGCAACTCTTGCAACTTAATCCTGGACCACTCAGAAGCTGTTCATGTGGCTGACCATTCAGTACTCTCAGATGTGTTCTGGTGCAAGCGTTCTGGTTTGGTTTTGACTGATTGGGTGCACGTACATGGCTACACACAGAAACAGGTCTACAGTTTATAATCTACCTTCTACAGACCTAAAACCTTCTAGATTCCAATTGAGTTCTGAAAAGACTAGAGTTGAACTTCAGTGCACATCTCATTGGAAATTATGTTAGCCATCTATATTGACAACACCTCATATTTAGTAAATAGTTTAAGCATCTGGAAAGAAATGGACAGTCCATCCACTAAATGTTATCACAAGATGGTGTATATATGACAACCCTCCTCTTAAGATGGATAGGAGCTCACACTGTGCAAACATTACAGGGCCAAGCATCCCACAACATTTTTAATTCTTTGAGTGATTGATAAAGCAAGGTTTTTTTTTTTCCGGGCATGGAATACATGTGATTTTGCTTTGCTCTTTAGTGCCAAAGTAATTTAGTCCACTCTTTGTGGTTTCTGTTAAACTGCAATATGCTGTACAGACTTCAGTGGCATAAGTTTCTTAAGCCATTACTACAAAAGGTCCTTAATTTCCAATGAAATCATCAGTGTCCAGACATTATTTTTAATGCTGGGCACTATGTCGGCATGCTTGTGAAAAAGTATCTTGACTTTGTTTGACCCTGTGCCTGTCCTTGGTAATGTAAGATCCATAACCTTTTCCGTGACCTGGAAAAGGGTGCCAAGCATGCCCTCATAATCGACACTGGACTACTGTCCATGCCCTGGGTGCATCATAAAAAGCAGTGGTAGCAGTGCACTGTGTTTTATGAGTCTTTAGTGTGACCACACTTTACATGTATCTATGTCAGAGGCTTCAGTCTACTGACCCCTCCTGTGTATCCCCTGAACCTTAGATGCTCCTGCTGTGAGAGCTATTGCCTTGCACAAAGACTGTGTCTGAGGAACAGCCAGACAATGACATTTGAAAGAATTACCCCAAACTGGTTCTGAAGCCTGGGACTGGATTCACATCCCTTGTCTAGGAAATGTGTATAAAACAGGGTGCAAGCCACCCCCTTTTGTTCCAGTTCCAAGTCCTTTATTGATAAAGGAACGGATTGCTAACTAGAGAAAAAGAGCTGTAGTGTGACTGGAGCTGGTGCCTGCCTGACAGCCCGACGCTAGTTGAGGGGGGAAATACCTGAAGTTTACACTCTACTGGAAGATCTGGGAGTCGGTCTACAGTGCGTAGAGCCTCCCTGCCTGCTAAGAGGAAAAAAAGTATGCCCGGCCCTGCAGGAGGAAAGACTATCCAGAAGGAGAAGCCTAGCATGTTCTCGGCATGATGAGTATCCAAAAAGGCGGACTGCCACAGCCAGCTACTTCGTTCAGGTCTCACACTCTCTAAATAGTTCCTGTTCGAGGCATATGAGCTGCAGATCACACACTGAGGATAAGATCGCCATCTGGTGTTGGGCTCGGATGGTTGCAGGTTGTTGTTGTCTTCGGAAGAAGCCTTTGGTCACGAGATAGGTGACTCCTCCCCTGGACAACAGTGCGCATGGGCATCCACTCCATCGTCAGATTGTTTTTTTTTTCCGCCATTGGGTTCGGATGAACTTTTTTCCGCTCCAGCAGAAAACTTCCAGCAATCAAAATAACTCTTCAATTTTCATTCCATCGACATCGAAATCAACTCGGACCGGTTCCGGAAGCGGCTGATGGACAGGACACCTTTTAAAAAATGCCCCCAGTGTGGAGCGAAGTTCCCCCACAGTGATCACCACGAGGTTTGCAACCTCTGCCTGTCGCCGGAACACAACGAATCGAACTGTCCAGCTTGTGCCGCTTTCCGTTCCAAGAAGACCCTCCGGGACCGAAGAGCTCGACGCCATATTATGGCCAAACCAGCTCCAGAACCGGAGGACATCTTTGCTCAGGATGTTCCTGAAGATGACACCGAAGATCTCGATCGTGTCCGAGGCCGACGATTCCGATGACCTCATCACTCCAGGGCAGCGTGTGAGTACCTACCCCATCCAAAAAGACATTGGTCAAGACTCCGCCAGCTGGGCCCAGTCGCGACCGAAAATCCTCTTCAGAAGCCCCGTCCTCGGGCCCGGCTCCGAAGACATCTAAGCCTGTAGGTGGCTCGGGCTCGAGCAAACCTCATGTTATTGTACCTATAATACCTTCGGCACCGAAAACTCCACTGTCGGCACCGAAACAGGCTTCAAGACCGAAATCTCCTTCGGCACCAAAACGTTCCTCGGCACCGAAGACTCCGTCGGCACCGAAGACTCCGTCGGCACCGAAGACTCCGTCGGCACCGAAAAAAGTTCATAAAGACCCGAAACGGCCATCGCCACAACCACTTTCGGAGCCGGATGAACTTTTTCGCCCAGATCCTACTCAAAAGCGGATCTACATTAATCCCAAAACCGGACAAGTGACTGCAGTCCCATACAAAAAACGGAAGCTGGACATCACACCACCTCCAGCTCCCATACGGAAGAAGGACTGTGCTACTTCACCGCTTCGTCCTTCCTCTCCTGTGTTACCGCATGACCCATCCCCCCCTCCTCCTCCTCCTTCTTCTCCTTTACCTTTACCATCTCCTTCTCATTCACCACCTCCACAGGATGATAATGATGATTTAGGGGGAGGGGCGGACCCTGATTTCCTTAATGATCCTCTTGATCCAAACGACCCTTTTACGTTCCCAGACACAGCACCCGTAGATGACTGGTCTTATCCAGTACCTGACATGCCTGACCCCACTACCTACCCTTCCAAGCCCTCCCCTCCTGATGACCATTTGGGGTTTGGCCAACTCATAAATAGGGCAGCAACATTCCATGGCGTCACAATGCACACAGACGCCCTTGAAGAGGACTTTCTCCTCGATACTTTTGAGCAGTCACAAAAAACTGTTCACATACTGCCCATGATTAAAGGGGTTATAAAGCATGCCACTGAAGTCTTTAAAGACCCTGTTAGAGCTAGGGTTCTCAACCCCCGCATTGAAAAAATATACAGACCAGCCCCGCAGGACCCTGCATACATTAAAGCTCAGCTCCCTTTAGACTCCTTGGTCGTGTCAAATGCCAGGAAGCGCGTTAACTCGCAGACAACTGGAGAAACGCCTCCCCCGGACAAGGAGTCTAAGCTTTTAGAGGCCTCAGGCAAACGAGTCACCGCACAGGCGGCAAACCACTGGCGTATTGCCAATACCCAAGCCCTGTTAGCCCGGTATGATAGAGCGCATTATGACCAACTTGAGGACCTTATGCAACATCTGCCTGAGCCCTTTAAATCCCAGGCTACTGACCTCATTCAAGAAGGCAAATTAATATCTAATGCCTCCATTAAATGCGCCTTAGATGCAGCAGACACTGCTTCTAGGGCGGTCAATACCAGCGTCTTACTCAGACGACATGCCTGGCTCCGTATTTCCGGTTTTCAACCGGAGGTTCAAACCACGACTCTAGCTCAACCTTTTAACCAAGAGCAGCTATTTGGCCCTGCAGTGGACACTGCATTAGAAAAAATGAAGAAAGATAATGAGACTGCCAAATCTATGGGAGCACTGCAGTCTCCTCAAACCCGGGGTTCCTTTCGTCGCTCCTTTTATAGAGGAGCCTCCAAAAATCTGGGAACTGAGACCACGTCCACCTTTAAAAATTCTGGACAAACATCCCCTAACAGAGGATATTTTCGAGGGGGTTATAGGGGAAACAACAACAAAGGTCGAGGGCGGGGCAACGACAACAACACCCGCACCTCCCCAGCCACTAAACAGTGACTTGCCACCACTCCCCCCAGACCATTCCACTCCGGTCGGGGGGCAGCTCCAACAATTCCTACCTGTCTGGACTTCCATCACCACAGACAGGTGGGTAAGACAAATTATCCAGTCTGGCTACTGCCTCGAACTAATACAATCCCCCCCGAACATACCGCCCAAACACCGTCCAATGTCCTCACATCATCTCTCTCTCCTCAAACAAGAAGTTCAATCCCTGTTACAAAAACATGCAATAGAACCAGTCCCTCTTCAACATCGGGGAACAGGAGTATATTCCCTATACTTCCTCATTCCCAAAAAGGACAAAACGTTAAGGCCCATACTGGATCTCAGACTACTATACCAGTATATACATTCGGATCATTTTCATATGACCACCCTCCAACAAGTCCTCCCACTATTACAACAGGGAGACTTCCTCGCCACATTGGACCTCAAGGACGCATACTTTCACATCCCTATGCATCCCGCTCACAGAAAATATCTACGATTTGTGGTAGACGGGCAACACTATCAATTTACAGTTCTCCCATTCGGAGTAACAACAGCACCCAGGGTGTTCACCAAGTGCTTAGCAGTCGTGGCAGCGCACCTCAGAAGACAACAGATCCATGTCTTCCCCTATCTGGACGATTGGCTCATAAAAGCCAATACTCACTAAAAATGCGTTCTGCACACTCATCGCACTATTCAAACCCTCCACAACTTGGGATTCACGATCAACTACCCCAAATCCCATCTGCAGCCCTCCCACTTACACCAGTATCTAGGAGCAACCATAGATACATCCAAAGCCATAGCTTATCCCAGCACTGCCAGGATAGCCAGTATACAAAATCTCAGCTCTCAATTTCAAACTCATCCATCTCTTCCAGCAAGAGTGTTCATGCAGCTCCTAGGCATGATGGCGTCATGCATCTCCATAGTCCCACACGCACGACTTCAAATGCGTCCCTTACAGGAATGTCTAGCACGACAGTGGAACCAAGCTCACGGACAACTTACCGATCTGGTGTTGGTGGACAGTCGCTCACTTCGCTCACTGAAATGGTGGAACACCATCAACCTGTCCAAAGGGCGGCCGTTCTTAGAGCCTCTTCCACAAGTTGTGCTGACTACCGACGCATCTCTCACGGGGTGGGGAGCCCACCTCCTTCAACATACCACTCAGGGCAGATGGACCAGTCAACAAAAACTGCTCCACATCGATCACCTAGAACATTTAGCGGTGTTCCTGGCACTAAAATCCTTTCAGGTACACCTAAAGAACAAAACTGTCCTCATACGCACAGACAACATGACGACAATGTATTATATACAGAAACAGGGAGGGACACACTCTCTCCAACTGTCCCAACTGGCACAGCAAATCTGGAGATGGGCAATTCCCCAAAACATCTACCTGTTAGCAGAACATCTCCAGGGATCCACAATCAGGTGGCCGACCTCCTAAGTCGCCACACACAGCAGATCCACAAATGGGAATTACACCCCAAGGTTCTACTCCCATTCTTCCAAAAATGGGGACAACCAGACATAGACCTGTTCGCCACTCCCGAAAACACAAAATGCCCATCCTTCGCCGCCAGGTTTCCACACCCACAGTCGAAGGGCAATGCCCTATGGATGAACTGGTCAGGCAGATTTACATACGCTTTTCCGCCTCTCCCACTCGTTCCATTTGTGGTACGCAAACTGAAACAACAGTCGCTAACACTAATTCTAGTAGCTCCCACTTGGGCACGTCAACCATGGTTCACCACACTTCTGGAACTATCTTTAGTTCCACATCAAAAGCTACACCTCTCCCCGGATCTATTAACCCAGAACCATGGAGAAATCAGACACCCAGATCCTCAAACACTGAACCTAGCAATCTGGCTCCTGAAGTCTTAGAGTTCGGGTACCTCAACCTCCCTCCAGACTGTATGAATATCATAAAGGAAGCCAGACGACCTACTACTAGAGCATGTTATGCCGCAAAATGGAAACGATTTGCCATCTACTGCGCTAATAATGACATACATCCCTTGGATGCTTCCATCCAAAACATCATTTGCTATCTACTACACTTGCAAAGATGCAACCTAGCGTATTCCTCTATACGTTTACACCTAGCAGCCTTGGCAGCCTACTTGCAAAATAGGCAACACCTGTCCCTCTTTAAGGTACCAGCCATCAAAGCGTTTATGGAAGGTCTTAAAAGAATTCTTCCCCCAAGATTACCACCTTCCCCATTGTGGAATCTCAATGTTGTTCTAACAAGACTTATGGGTCCCCCATTTGAACCAATGCACAAATGTGAATTACAGTTTGTAACATGGAAGGTAGCTTTCCTTATCGCAATCACTTCCCTACGAAGAGTAAGTGAAATACAAGCCCTGACTCTAGAGGAACCTTTCTTACAACTACACCGTAACAAAGTAGTTCTTGGGACAAACCCTAAATTTCTTCCAAAAGTGATTTCCGCTTTCCACCTTAACCAATCAGTAGAGCTACCGGTCTTTTTCCCTAACCCAGACTCCGTAGCTGAAAGGGCCCTACATACCTTAGATGTCAAAAGAGCCTTGCTTTATTACATCGACAGGACAAAACCTTTTCGAAAGAGAAAACAACTCTTTGTTGCTTTCGCACCACCACATTAAGGCAATCCCATCTCCAAATCCGGTATAGCCCGGTGGATAGTTAAATGCATCCAAATATGCTACCAAAAGGCTAAACGTACTCTTACAGTTCCCCCTAGGGCGCACTCCACGCGTAAAATAGGGGCTTCTATAGCCTTCTTAGGTAACATTCCCTTAGACATTTGCAAGGCAGCCACGTGGTCTACCACGCATACCTTCACTGAACACTACTGTGTTGATGTGCAAGCCAAACAACAGGCCTCGGTGGGCCAGGCTGTCCTAAAAACTTTATTTCAAACTGCTGCAACAGATACAGGTGACCACCGCTAAGGGGAGACACTGCTATATAGTCTATCCTCAGTGTGTGATCTGCAGCTCATATGCCTCGAACGGAATATGCTACTTACCAGTATGCATCTGTTCTTGGCATGTAGAGCTGCAGAGTCACACACGCCCACCCGCCTCCCCGGGACCTGTATCTGTTCCAGCATTTGTCTTACTTAGACATTGCACATGGACATCCTTTCTTTTCATTCCTATACACTCCATCTTTTCCCATCATGGCGAAAAACAATCTGACGATGGAGTGGATGCCCGTGCGCACTGTTGTCCAGGGGAGGAGTCGCCTATCTCGTGACCAAAGGCTTCTTCCGAAGACAACAACAACCTGCAACCATCCGAGCCCAACACCAGATGGCGATCTTATCCTCAGTGTGTGACTCTGCAGCTCTACATGCCAAGAACAGATGCATACTGGTAAGTAGCATATTCCTTATGAACTGCACCAAGACTTTGCTAGAACAGACCTCACTATGACGTTTGATAGTCAACCATAAGCCAGAGAGAATGATCCTGCCGCTGCGCATGTTGGAAAGAGTAGTCCTATCGCTGCCGAAGCAGAAAGCGGCGATGGGCTTGGAGGTTGCAATTGCTTTACTTGAGCACCTGTCCACACCTGCCTGTGCAGGCAGCTGCTGCCATAGAGGTGTGCTGCTGCACAAGCCTGCCATGACAACTGTATCCTGCGATTCCTGTTCCAACGTAAGGTCAGTGCCGCTGCCCGTAGCAGAACTGAAGCTGACATTGCCGGGTAAGGTTTGCGAACAACACTTACCGCACTGCTAGAACTGCAACACCAACCGGTGAAAGCATGATTTAGCTTGTGGTGGAACGAGAGAATATAGTGCACAGAAAAATCTGCTGCATGGACATAAGACTTTTTGTCCAATGAACGCACGGTGTAAAAACTTTGAACGGAGTTGCACATTTGAACAGTGGGGTATTTGAAGGAATTTGCTCCTGTGCCTAATTACTGCTTTTGCCTACAGTATACTCTGGTCTATAGTCATTAAATATCCCCCATAGCAGGTAGCGAGAATACCGGAAGATTGTGCAGCGCCTTGATGAAGATGGTAACTGAGATTACAACCCTGCAATTGTATCTCTATATGTATTGCGGTGGTCATGTATTATGTCTGTTGATTGGCTGTTGAGGTTTGAGTTCTTGTCTCTCACACTACTGCCCTGATAAGCCCTGGACTTCATGACCTCGCTAGCCTGAGTCAAGTGCTGAAAGTCTTGCAAATTGGCACGGTTTGCAGAGCCAAAGCAGATTAGACGCAGAGCATTAGTGACAAACTAAACCAGCCACCACGATTGGGGCCTAGTATCTACCCTGTGGTCCCCAGAAAAGGGTCTGACACACTATTTCTCCTGTCTGCATTAAGTGCACTGAAATTTTGAGTTTTAGCTTTTTTTTCATTCGACTTTAGTGCTGGTCATAGCAAGCAAGACATCTCCTAAAGCAAAAAGAAAAGATGAAAAGCCGATAGCACCTGGTATTCCCAGGCTGTCTCATACAGGTACTAACCAGGCCTGACCCTGCTTAACTTCTGAGGTCAGAAGAGATGGGGTGGTTACGAGGTGTTGGCCGTAGGCATTAAGTGCACTGACATTTGCCTTAGCTTTTATCATTCAACGTTGGTGCTCGCCATGGCAAGCGAGACATGCCACCCACTTCTCCTGAAGCAAAAAATAAATGAATAGCCATTAGTGGAGATACTTGTATTTCACACAGTCCTCACTTTCTGGTGCATCCTAATATAATCTATTTTTTAAGCATTTGATTAAAAGTGGGTCAAAGCTAGCCAATTTTGTATAGTCCTTGGACACCAAATCTAAGGCATAAATGAAATTTGGTTGATAAACACACACACACACACACATCTAAATTAAGTGTTACCGGCTTATCTTTGTAAATTAATGCATACATTTCTAGTAGTGAAAACAGGAGGTACAAGGTAAATCTTTAAAAGTATCTGGGTGACCTAATTGAAATCCATTGATGGACCCAGGTGATGTACCACGAGTCCTTCTGTTATTGTTGTCAGCTGTTTATCCCATGCACTATCATTTTTCAATAAGAGGATTCACCTATCAGTCTAGTCTCGGAGGCAGGGTGGTTCTGCACATTTAAAACTAATCAAACGTCAAATTAAGTAATTGGGGCCAGCAAATCATCAAGTGATTTATGGACCCAATATAACATGGGGCCTAAAGGAAAGTTTAATGGTGTTAGATCGGTAAGAAGGACCTGAATAGTTTCCTATATGGGTTATAAACTGCATTATTTTGGTTATTAATCTTCTTCCCAGTCACGTCTAGCAGAGGTTCAAGAATTTTATTAGACATTTGTTAAATGCCAAGGTTTAACAATCCATGGAAACCCCAGTCTTATTTTTGAATTTTGTTTCATCTTTGAAACATGCATCCATTTTGTTTCATTAAGACACTTCAACCAACCCATATGGTATCCGGTCTAGCGCAGCTGTAGTACCTGTTTTGTTTGAGCTTCCCTCACACTGACCAGGTACTGCTTAATGTGTTGACATCTCTTTGCTCCCATCGCCTTAACTTGAAAAGCTTCTTCGGCTGTGATCTCCTGTCCTCTGCCCTCATTTAAAGTCACTTTTTGGGGTAGGAATTGTGATGACTGAGTGTGGATAATACATGGTTGTATTTGAGGCTCGACTCCAGAGATAATTACTTGAAGATGTACGTGACATGTAACCCTGTGAAGGCTGAAATTCTCATTCTACTCAAAGAAATTACCGTTCAAGTCTAAAACCTTTTTTCCAGTAGCCCTTTTGCTATCCATCACATGCCTGTTTGTTCAGTGTCGTCTTTCCCCATCACTTATATTTTTCACATTGCCTTTAGATGCCAACTACAATGTAGGTGTATGGGAGGAAAGGAATATTGATTTACTTGTAAGGTCTAGTGTGCACAGCTGCAAGGACATGAGTAGAAATCTTGCTGGTTCTCCACACTGCCCAAAGTTTTATTTATTTTTTATTTATAATAAATGTTATTGGATTTTTGCAGAAGAGCATGGCCACAGCGGCCAAAAAATACACTGAGGATAAGAAAGTAATTCTATCCATATACATTAATAGAAAAATGTGGCAGTTGACCCCACCCACACCCCAAACCATAAAGCGACAGTGTAAATGCCCCACAACCCACTGCCCAAAGCTTTAGCAAAAGAAAAAAGTTGGTTACTTGCAAGAATTGCGAGGAGACTCTAGAATCAAGTCAGTGGGTTGGCGTTGCTAGATCAGATTGCTCCCCTCACAAAAGGCTTTGGTGTCAATTCAGATACAAAAATTATTCGGGAACATGTGGATTCAAGGAGAAAAGCACACATACATTTTTTTTAGTCTGACTTTTGTGCCAGAAATCTAGTCTGTGGAGGAGCATTGTGGCTTCTGATGTGGTTGGAGCCTTCATCTAAAGGCACATCCTTCTGCTCCATATTAAGTCCAGTGATAGACTAGACAGCAGTGTCCCCAATTGGCAGATTTTTGCCCAAAGAATGTACTATTCATCCTCCCTGCTACCTTCTAAATTGACTCAAGGATTTTGCAGTTGAAGGCACCATTTTTGTCTGACACTTCTCATGAAGGGAGAGCCCACTTTGACTTTTTTATCTCATTTCATGGAACCAAAACCCCTTTGAGAAATGATTTGCTAGTGTTTCAGTAGGATGAAGCCATTTGTCCATTACAAACTCGATATTGTTTAGATAGGATGAGTCCTCAGTTTGGGAAGAGATAGATGGGCCAAATGGGGGAATTCTCCTGGTTACGTTTTAATGATGTTCTCTCAATTGGTAGCTCATCATATTTTTCCAATTTCACCTTCGTTCATTCAAGTGACTTTTTCTTATCGTTTTCTGGATAGTTAATTGTTAGCCAAGTACCAAATCCTGTGGGAAAATGTTCCTTATTTTGTTTTTCCTTTTAAATAACTCCCCATTAAAACCTCTTTTTATGATTACCCCACCATGTTTCTTAACTGATGTGTAAAAGTGCCTCTGTATATACTGTCCCCAAATAGGTACAGGGTGTACAGAGTCCACAGTCCCCAGAGGTTTGGCAGAGGTTAAAGTTAGATATAACCTTACTCTCTAAAGTGATAGCTTGGTCGAGCAGTAAGGCAGTATCAGAGGACAGTGTAAAGCACTTGTTGTACACACTCAGTCAGCAAATGGTCTCACACACTCAAGAACTGAACTCTAGGCCAATTGTTTTATATACAAAAATATATAGTAGATTTATTTTAGAACCAACAATAGGTATCAAAATACTTTCTCAGGATAACATTCTGTAGTTGTATACTTTCAATAAGCAATAGACTTTTAGATGCCATAGTTACAGTTGTTGCAATAGGCAACACAATTCAAACACAATTATAACATTGAGCTCAATGGGAGTTTTTTAGTAAATGCAATTTCAGTTACTTTGCATATGATTTTCTTACTCGGGGCTGGATTCTGGATTCAGCCCTGGTGCATTTCCTGTAAACAGTTGAAAGAAATAGTTTTTGTTACACACGCGATTTTTAAGGATTATTTGTAGGTTTCAAAAATCGAAGAAGAATTTCTGGCAAAAACCAGGCAATGTTTTCCTATGGAGGAAAATAAAGTTATCGGTAAGTACAGTTGTAATTACTTTTCAGGGTCAGTGCTGGGCACCAACATCCAGCACTGGGATCTCTCCTCATAACAGGTGAGTAATTTCGTTTTCTTTGTTCGGCTGATTTTTAGTGAATATTTTAAAATTTCAAAACTCGACAGAAGAATTTCAAAGTGAAACCAGTCAGTTACCCTATGGAGAAAAAGTGAGTTACCGGCTTTCAGGTAAGTACTCGACTTAACCAGAGTTAAGGTTCTGGGCATAGACTCAGGGGTCTCCCAGGGTCAGGTAGGTACAGTTATTACACCCTCAGCGGCACAGGGGCAGCCGGGTGCAGAGGGAGTTAGGCCCAATGTTAGCCTGTGGCGGGCAGGGGGCCTTTGTTTGGTGGCTGCTAGCAGGCTGTGGGAGCTGGGCTCCTGGACACTTACACAGGGCAAGTGGGGAAGTAGAATAGGATAGATGTTGCAATTCCAGGGGCGCTTGGACGGCTGGGTGCAGGGTGCTTTGAGCCATCAGGCGCTCAATGTATTTCAATGGAGAAGCTACCAGATGAATAAAGACTGCAAGCTCGGGGACGGAGATTCTTCTGGTGCGACCACCACTTCGAGAGGTAAGTTGGGAAGCTGTAGGTTAGGTAGGCACCCAGGAGTTGGGCACAGGGGGCCACAGGGCGCAGGGGTGCCTTTTGGTGTCGGCAAATCTTACCCTCTGCTGGTCGCGGTTGGAGGGGTCCCTGGTTCTGAGGCTGCAGGCGTCGTCAGGAGCGTTGAGGAGGGTCCTTGGGTGCTGGATTCTTGGTCAGTCGCCGGAGGGACGTACTCGTGGTCTTCGTCGACTCCGGCACAGGCCAGACTTGGCGGGTGCAGAGTGTGCAGGAGTCTCGGTTCCTGGCTCGCACCAGGGGTTTACTTGGTTTGAGCAGATCCCCTGCTCGTGGGAGTCCCAGTCTTTTAGAGTCACAAGGCAGTCAGGTCCTCCGGGGTTTTCGAGGTTGCTGACCACTGGAGACGCCGGGGTTTAGCAGGAGCAGGTTCGAGGGTCGACAGGGCTGGGGCCAAGTCAGTTGGTGTCTTCCTCTTGTTAGCAGCTGCACAGCAGGTCTTCTTTCTTCTTCTTCTTGCTTGTTTCAGATTCGGGATCTGAGGAAGGAAGGTTCAGGGTGCCCCTAAATACTAAATTTAGGGGCGTTTACAGGTAGGTAAAGGGCAGGGACCAATGGGTCCCTTCCCTGGGGTGGGTACACCCCCTATCCTGCCAATCTCTTGTGGGAGGGGGCAGTAGCCTAGTCCTGATTGGGTAGGGCTTCCCATCTTCAAGATGGCGAGAGCCTGGAGCTGTGCTTCACCTAGCCTCCCCCACCTGAGGGGTAGGGTTGGCAGAGGCTGGCACACCCCCTTTTCTCACTTGGGTTTTCCCACCAGTCTTCCTGCCAGAGTGGGGGCTAGAACCGGCGGCTACCAGTTGCTGAGTACAGCAAGCGGTCTGGGGAGGCTCACAAAGGCGGCATGCCTTTGAAGCTTCCCCTGCCCATCCTGGGGGAGGAGACCTAGCACCTCGCCCAGGATGTGCATTGTTGCAGGACCAGGAGAGCGGATGACACTCTACCCAGGGGTCCAGCAACATGTCTGCTGGGTGGCAGTCTAGACAGCCTCTCAGGCAGGACGTGGATTGTGGGTTAGGTTCAGGGGTTAACTTTAAGTTGCCCTCTGTTGTGCATCTTATATTAAATCCCACACTGGCATCAGTGTGGGTTTAATGTGCTGAGAAGTTTGATACTAAACTTAGTCTTCAGTGTTGCCATCATCGTGCTGTGGAGTTCGTGTTGACTACCTCCCAGCAGCATATACTCTTAATGGCAGCACTGCACTTACAGTGCCCAGGAATGGACCTGGGTACTGTAGGAGTACAGAGCTCACGCACCTGTACCCTCACCACTGACATAGTGCACCCAGCTAGAGGGGTGACTGAGGTATGCCAGGGCAGTGTGTTTGTGGGCATAGCAAACAGGGATGTGTGCCATGTCGACTCTGTTTTGTTCTGCACCAAGACACTCAGTCTGCAAAGGCGGTGTGTGTGTCATGGTACAGGGCCTTTAAGGGTGGCACAATAAGTGTTGCAGCCCTTAGGGGCCTTCTCTGGTCACAGTGCCCTGGGTACCTATGGTTCCATTTACCAGGAGCTAACATGTGGAAAGATATGCCAATTGGGTTTAGGCTTCAATGCAGTTTTAGGGAAGGAACACAGGCCCTGGGCACCTGATTGGCAGGAGCCCAGGGCACACTCAGTCAAAGTACATCAGCAATTCAGCAAAAAGTGGGGGCATACCATGCAAGAAAGATGGCAATTTCTCACATGATGCTGCTGGTTTTTCAACTCTGTAGTGCACAGGGGTCTGCTATCCAGGCCCCACTGCATGTGCTCTTACCACAAAGAATGTGGACAATGGTTAATACCGGATTGGCTCATTGACATACGACAAAGTCCCTAGGAGGTGTGACCTCCTCCAGCAGGATGACTACTGGGCGCTGGCCACAGATGGCCCAGCTTTAAAGAGGCTATGTCTCATTGAAGCAAATGGCGTTCTCACCTTGCCTGCCTGATCTTTTTAGGTTTCGCCTGACCCAGCGCATGTGCTGGTCTGGCGAGACTTATTGAGAGGGCTCCAAAAAGTGCTACCAGGCCAGCCTAGAGCTACAGTGCAAGTGCGCGGGCGCGTGCGCCGCGCTTCACCGCAATTACTTTAACTATCGCGGCCGCTTTGATGTTTGATCGTGATCCCGATCGCGATCACTTTAACTTTCGCGGCCGCACGGCCGCTTTGCATAGCCAATAGGTCTCGCTTTTGGGCCCTTATAAGTATTTAGTTATGCAACTGTTGCATGGCTAAACACGTATAAGGTCCCAAAGGCGAGACCTATTGGCTATGCCAATGCTTGTTTTGTATGCAGACAGGCTGGCATCTCTTCCTGAGGGGGAAAACCTGTTGGAGACTAGGTTTTCCATGAGGTTTGCTCAGGGCTCCTCATAGGGAAAGAAGGCTGGCGCCATCTTGTATTCAGGTAGGAAGTGATATCCTCTGATTCTTTGGTAGCCAAACTCCCAGGGATGTAAAGTAGGAATGGTTGCCTCGTGTGTACTATTTGCCTATTATCTAGTGAATCCTCCCCTCCCACAAATGAGAACATGGCATAAAAGTGGCAACCCAGCCCTCCGTCCTTAGATCACTACTAGACTGGAAAGAAGACAGGACTGCCATGCTGCTCCTTGGACCCAACAGAGAGGCTGCACCAAAGACTGGACTGTACCTGCTGCACCGAAGGGTCCCACAAAGATGACTGCATCTGCGCTACCCATTCATGGAAAATATTTCCACTGTGCCAAGACGTAAGAAGCGACTCCAAGGGCTAGTCGGCTTGCATTCTGGTGAGCTTCAGGTTACCAAAAGCTAAAGAACCCTGCATTTCTTGAGAGCCCAACTGCCCAGTAATGCCTGCCTGCCAAAGTGCCTACTAGGCCACCGAGTCGTGGCCTTGTCAGAGTCCCCAGGCCTGTGGGACCTGTAGTCGAAGTTAACCTTGGTCCCCAGACAGACAATAATTGCTTACCTGTGAGCAACCACTGGATCTGCTGTAACTGGGAAACGAGTTGTGTCTTCAGCATCTGAGCATCCTCAGCATCCTGCATACCTAGCATCAGGACCACTTCTTGGCTGGACTGCGTTTAATGGGAAAGTCACTGAGGACCCTAATAGTGCTGTAAGTGATAGGTAACTGTCTCCCTGAACCCATTGTGGCCTGTATAAGTAAAGAGAAGTAGCCTTTCTTGCCAGTAGACTACTAACTTTTATACCACCTAAAACTTTTTATTGCATCTTTGAAAAATCATATCTCCGGTTTCCTTCGATACATTTCTGCCATTTTTGTGACTATTTTAAGATTTTAAAAAAAATTCTGTTTCATTTGGGACCAGATGTTTATGGTAGTGTTTTCTACTTAATAACGGTTTTGGTATTTCTAAATGCTTTACACTTGACTTTGTTGAGCCACAACTACCCAGGACTAAGTTGAGGGTTTTTATTAAAGAAACCTAACTGCACATAAGAATTTGGGACAATATTACATGGTGAGGTGTCGCAACGACACCACATAATAAGCCACTTTCCTATTGTTTCATCCTCATTACCGCCCAATTGCATGTCTTGTGCATGTCCTACTGCCAAACAATGAACCGTTTGGTGGCACTAAGGGACCCTGTTAAGTTAATGTGAGGACTGCCTTAAACTGATTAAAGTCCAGCATTAGTCTGAGGAGCCCTCCAACATCAACTTCACTAACTAACATCTAGAGCTTAATCTCTGAAGAAATATCTCCATAGTTGGAAATACCTGTGAACAATTCCAGTAATCCTTTATCTGGACAGGGTTTGAATCCACATCCCTTGTGCTGGACAAGGACGAGTCGCTGATCCATACAGGTTGGATGCTGTAAGACACATTTGACTATAATGTGTGAGCACTTCATACATGCTGCTTTCTTTCCTTTTTGCCTGGAAAATATCTTATGGTTAGGCATCCGGTTCTCATCTTTCTCATCTTTCTCTTCTAATTTCTTCAGGTTGGATCGATGGTGGCAGGAAGAGTTGAAGGAGCATGGGGCCGAAGAAGCATCTCTCCGGCGGGCAGTCTGGATGTTCTGTCGAACCAGGCTGTCTATTTCCGTTTTGTGCCTGATACTTTCCCAGCTGGCTGGTTTCATTGGCCCTGTAAGTACTTCCATCCTTTTTAATAACCACAGTTGGCTGACCCCATGGCTATAGCTGTGCCCTACCCACCATTGCCTTTCAAGCCTGACCATACGCAAACTAAATGTAAAAAGGCTAGTAGACAAGTGGATTTGATTGATGGTACTTGTTACGCAAGTAATTATTCGGGTCCTGACCGTTTTTGTGAGCAAATCCTACGGGTTAATCTGCATTTTTGATACATTTGTGCAATGTTGGTTTTCTCTGAAGTATCCCTGCTCCAATAGAAGCCTGTAGTTATAATATGGCAGGCAGTGTTAAAGTATTGCAAGCACCATCCTGGAAAATCCTGACGTAGCCGACGTTTGACTGATTGCCTCTAACTCCCAGTTCTTTGAAGAGTACTGAAGGTTTTTGTGAGTAACAGACTGACCGAATAACATTCCAGTGAGCAGTGGCTAAGTAGGCAATAGGTGTTTTCCTAGGAGGTTGGTGCTCCTGTGACTCATTCAGGATAATACCCTTTGCTCTGTGTATTGGGGCAGATGAGCAACATGTATATTTTAAAAACTATGTATAGATTTGAAGATTCGGCAAGCATTTGCTGCCTTTAATTATGGTTAATTATGTTTGAGGAAAGACCACTTTTCTGTAACATAGATGGTCATAATATTAGTTGCCAAATTTGATAATGTCACCTAAGGCTTCCTATTTTCTTTCCTAAGGGAAGGCATGTCTAACACATGTGCAGAACCCATCTGCTTTCTTCCAACTTATTTAGTCCTTCCTAACCTCCATTTCAAATGGAAACTTGATGTAGTCCTCAGGATATTCTGTTAGGCAGCTGTTCAGAGGTTTAATTCACAAAAATAGCGCCAAGGGCTAGTGAGATAAGCATAAAGTTGTGTTCCTCACTGAGACTACCAAAGTTTGAAACTTTTCAAGGCCTTCTTTGTGAAACTGCTGCTGTGATGGTGCGATGCAGTGTAACGTTCAATGGAACCCGCTCAAACCATACTGCGTAGTTTCTATGTTGGTGTTAATCCCAGTGTCTCCTTTAAGACATAGTGCACATATATTGGGTGTCTTTTATTGAGTTTGCTCATGTTACTTTATTCTTGTTGACTCCATCTTGTCTCTTCATCTGTTTTCGCTGCGCACCCTGTGCGGGATAACCGCCAGGCTACTCTGCTCACTAAAATGTTTTATTCTTTACAAATTTGTCTTGAAGTGTAGGAAGAGTTTGTAGTTCTATTTGTCACTGTGCTGTAACGCTGGATGATCCTTTCATGGGTAAGTACAGATGAGTTTTGCACTGCTAAGGTGTAATTAAAGAACAGAACCTAAATGCTAATTGATTGTGATCTTTTTTTGTTAAAGTGCTTATAAGCTCTTACATTCACTACTGGTTTGAGTTGCTATGACCTGATGTATGTTAGCAGTGATCAGCTACTGGAAAATTGATGACCATATGACTGTTTGATGACAATACTTTGAGCATTTCTGCTGATTTCAAAAATGCCTACTGCTTACCTACTTTTGCACACTATTAATGTTTTTAAAAATGCAGCGAGTCACTGCTGTGCGTGACGGTAAGGCAGATCTTCTATAACTACCTGGCTGTCCTGGACATGGCAGGGGGACCTTTGAGTCTCAGAGCATTCCCGGGATGTGTGGAAAGATCTGACTTGCTTAACGTCTAGCAGTTCTTTGATGCCTGTCGATGTCTAGAATCGCTGATGTATGATTTGCCCATATGACAACATTCACTGTGTAAAATTGCCAGTTGTGCTGATTACAGTGATTGAGGGAAATTAACACAACCAGCTTCACCAAGAAGAGCTTCTGTCATTGGTACACTTCAGGGGCTGGTAACTGATCTTTAACTTTTCTCTTTCTGTCGGCAGGGATAACTCTTGTTCCGTTTGGGTAACCCATGATGCTCAAAGCTGGTACTGTCTAAGTTGCTTCATGGGGTTAACTTGCTTGCTAGGACCCCTATGGCAATTATTTGGAAGAATTACATAGCTGCATATATGTTCACTGTTTCTAAAGCAGTTTAGAATATTTAAATTGCAAATGTACGTTCATAAGCTCTTCATGTTAGGATGGTGCAGGTTATTTGTGATATGAACCCCTATTAGAATAATGACCTGAACTCTGAGAAGTATAAGAAGGGGATCACAAGCATTGATCAGCTGTCTTCAGTTTGCCTATTTCAGAAGTTAAATGTCCCATAAGTAGGTTGCATTAAGTCCATGGTTTTGGTACATTTCATAACGTTTGGCTGCTTTAGTCCCCTCCAGACGCCTTCGAGGGGATTTGCAGCCTTATTGTTTGAAATATTTCTGTTGTTGGTGGAGACTGTTAACCTGTCATGTTTCCAACTTGCCATATTGGTGTTTCCTGTGGTTTCTTACAGTTTTCAATCTCTCCGTGGTGAATGAAGTGCTTTCTGCAGAAATGTCATTTAGTAGAGCAGTTTAAGAGACCCGGAGCGCAGTAAATTAATGTCTTCAAACATCTGAAGGCAGTCTGCCTAATTTTTTACTCTTGATCAAAACGTCCTATTGTCCTTCAATAATGATGCTTTGGCCAATTAGCCCCTAAAGGTAAAGTTGATTTCAAAGGGATTTCAAAGCAAATGTAAGTTTGTTGAACACCGAAACACGATCTCTACCACTGAAATAAATTCAGCATTCTAGTTTGGAGGCAGCATGTTACCTTGTGCTTGTAATGCACGATTTAATGTTAGTGGTATAGCTCATCTGACCAGGGTGTCCCAACAGGCATGGGAATTCTTGGATGCTTGCTAGAGTTTCATGCTAGACACTTAAGATAATTATATATAAAAATAGTGTATACAAAAATAATGTGCGTACCATTTGGTTATCCTGAAGGCGGATCAAGTCGTGTGGTGAACATCCGTGCCTAATGAAAAAATAAGACTATGTTTAGCTGCATAGTCTGTGTGGCAGCAGTGAGCCTAATTTTATTGCCCTAAACTGCACCACACCACAGAAACATCAAAGAGGGGGACAGCCACAATGAGTATAAGACTTAAGGGAGCAACTCTGGCAAGCATAGTAATATATTTCAGATACTGCACAGAGAGCACAATATTTTTAAGAGTAATAACGGTGCTTTATTTAATACACACCAAAGATGTTGGAAAGCACAGCAAGTTTGATATAGCTGGTACAGGGTACATGACTTGGGTAGGTTACATGGTGCAACATAAAATACATATAATTTAGAATGCTGATAGTCTGTAGTTAAAGTCAAGGAATACCTGGTTTTAAGAGTTGGATTCAGGTTAAGGTAAGGCTTCAACCAATCTAATATTGTTGCAAGCAGAGAAGACCTCAAACTTGAATGAAAGAACGAGCCTTAGTTTGTTTATTTTCCTCCAGAAGCTCTGGGCTTAGCTTTATGGGTATCTGCGCTTCTTCTACTGATCAGCCCAATATGATGTCCATATTGTATGAAAGATTGGGCTCTTCCTGTGTCAGAGAACAAAGTCATGTCTACTCCTTCGGGATTATTCTCATTCTAGAAATCATCCGCTTTGACACATTTACAAAAACTCATCTCTGTTATTTTTTTCAAGTGGCAGTGGTAACATGAAGTCCTAGTCTTGAAACCTTTTAGCCATATTTGTTGGGGTGAAAGAGTTAAATATTGCTCTCTTTTGTGTTGGTGTAAGCAGAAGTGGGTTTACCTCTCCTGGATCTTGATGATTTACCCCTGCATCCTATGGTTTTGGTAATATGGTTGTTGCTTGGGGTGTACTGGTGTTTTCTGTGTTTGACTGGATTGTGCATTCTTGCTTAGTGTTTTTCTAGGACCACTATTTTCTTTGACATTCCTGTATGTTTTTGAACCTGAGAAGTTTATACAGGTGTAATGTTGAAGATTGCATGCATGGCATTACAAAGATGAATGTTTTTTAGACCTTTTTGGTAGATATTTTTCATGGTATTGACAGAGTTTAGTGTCAATGACTAAGCACAGCAAGGCAGTCTGGTGTGATTAGGATTTTCCTTTTAACACCTTCACCCTCTTGATTCCCACAACCCTCCCAAACGAACCAGGTCAGTTAGTGAAGACCAATGACCTCGCCTTCAGGCAGTAGCAGGATGAAATTAAAAGGGTCATGCCCTAATGAATGCTTCAAAAGTTGTTTCTTAACAAAAAGGTAACACTTGCATCAGTGAGGCGGTTGGTAGTAGCCTTGTGTGCGGTAGACGTTTACCTCGTCTGCTAATTGGAAGATAGATCTGCAACAACCTATATGTACTTCTGTCAGGTAATCTTTGTGTTTTAGTAATCTTTTCCCCCTACAGATTCATAGACGTTACGTATGGCTTGCCTGCTTCTACTGGTTGTCTTTGTAATCTTGGCAGCTATCCCACTACACTTGTATAGGAGATAATCATACCTGTAGATTAGAAATGATTGGTTTGTTCTGGTGTGATTTAGTGAACATGCTCAGGTAGTCGGCGTTATCACCTTGAAGACACTCATTTACTGTGTGAGCTGAGTGACATTTGCCATCGAGGCCCTTGTGTACACCTGTGGTGTGTGGCCGTGCGGGGAGGAGATCCTTCTGGCCATCTTGCATAGATAGGGGTGTGTGTGTGTTTGTATCCAATTCATCGGGCCTTCTCAGTAAGAGGTGGATGAATAAAAACCCACATAATCCTCTGATAGAAACCCACAGAATAATCTGATCTTGAGAATTGAAGTCGGTGGAAAGATTACTGATCTAGAATGTCCTTACTAGTGCTTTACAGTGGTTAGTGTCAGGCCACCATTCACTTGGCAGTGTAATACAAGGGAGGAGTAGAATATTTATTCTCAGTGATCCAATGTGGACGTTTGAAGAGTTCACACCCTAAAATACCTAAAATAGTTGAGAACCAGAACTGCAGTACATTTTTGGGGATTCTTTCAATCCTCAAACGATAACTATACCGTAATACGAGCATACCCTCTTAGGGCAGGATTTATGGCAGTTCTTCACTATCTCATTTAATCAGTTGAAGCTTTTTCAAATGTCTTTTTTTGGAGATGGCTTGGGGAGGGTAATAAGGCAAAAAAGGACTTGTGTGTTCCCCAGGATCCCGCTATGCGTGTCTTGCCCCAAAGTACATGTGTGCACGCGTGTCTTAAGAGACCATGGATCTGAACACCTGATGGGTTGTGGGAGGTATGTGGGGAGGGTGAAAGTTGGGGCCATTACTCTGTAGTGGGACCAATGACAGAAGCTGTTCTTTAGAATTTTCAGGACGGCTGTATTCTGCGGTCAGATTGGGCAGGTCCCCGCTACACAGAATCACCTGGACGCCACATTCCCAGGTAAGGAGAAGTTTACTAAACAGGAATGCTTACAAGAGACAAAAGATGCTCTTGGTAAAATTATATTACACATATGATAAATTGATTATTTAAGTTGTCCATTTTATTTTTTGTTTTTTTTAAATTACCTTTCAGTAATTATTTAAGGTATTTTTCGTTCAGAAGTTAATATGATGCACTGTGATGATAAATATATCTTTTTCATTAATTCTTTAACCTGCAGATTGTGTCCAGTTCTCACTTTATCAATTTTGATTTGATACTTATTTCATTCATATGAACGTCTTAATATTTTTAAGCTCTTGGAAAAGTGTTGGGGGGGACAAAGGACCCCCCTTGCTATTTTCCCTTCTTCCTCCTTTTACCTGCAGCATTTAAGCACTGGCTGACTGGACCAAAATATGGATACGACCTACCCTGTTCATTTGTAAACTGCACACTGCAGTTGTGAGAGAAAAAGAAATCGAGGAATGAGAATTAAGATGAAACAAGATCTCAGCTGGAATCTAATGCCAAGACGAGTCACTTACTGGGGCAGTGTCGCCCTTCGAAGAAATTGTCACTGTAGAAAAGACCTCCCTGTTTGACTTCTGTTTTTAACACCCAGAAACAAAAATAAACCATTTTTTGAAAAATGGAGTCTGCAGTTGGTGGGCTCTTGGGTTACAAGCGATGAAACACTGGGCAAAGTTGCAGACTTTGGGAGGAAAGCAGAGTTTACCCATTCCTGAAAGAAAACATTCTGAATAAAAATGTACAAATGTACAAGAACTGGAAGAAACTGATGCAGCTGAACGATCTTTTATATCTTAAGTCTCTCCTGGCCACTCCCTCCTTTGCCTTTCATCCTGTCCCTCAGTATTCTGGAATGTTTTTGCCAGATAAATGTATTCTCAATTATTTGATGAAGGATTAAAAAATTATGAAGAGTTCATAATAAAAATGGCATTGCCTGAAGAAAACCTCTGTAGACTTACTCTGTTCCACTTCAGCAACAAGAGAACAAAGTTGGTGCACCAGGATTGCAGCATTACATCCTCGTGTGGCTCCTGCTTCTACATTGCTTAGTAAGCGAAAAATGCGTTCGGCAGTCATTCGTACCTTTTTGCGCGTGCGCTCCTAAAGCCTTAGCATCTCTGTTGGCCCTCCATCATTCTACACTTTCAGCAACCAGGCTGGCCATTCCCCTGCTAACATGCTTCTCAAAGGTTGAGTCCTTTTTAAAACAATATTATTAAAAAAAAAATAATAATAATACATTTTAAAACGCATGCTATGTCTAAGTACCTCGTATTTCCTATTGCTAACCCCATGCTCTATTTCTCCACTGCGCTTTGCTCCTGAGTCCCACATACCATGCAGATCGTAGACCAACATGGTAGTTTTTGGGAGGGAGGGGTGAGGGTGGGGACAGGCTTACATTTGGAGTTAAAGCCCAACAACTTAATTCTGCTCTGGGAGTCATTTCTGGGCATCCTGGGGGCATGTGCTCTTGTTTTTGGGGGATGAGGGTTAGCAGGATATTAGTTTCTTCCACCTGTGTTGTTTTCTTTTTCTCTACAGTTTATTTCATGTGTTATTAAACTGCTCGTATTTATTTTCAGGATTGTATTGCAAAATGCCCTTCACAATCCTCTTTCCGTACAACTGTAGGTACTTTGTTCTTTTTATCAAATAAGCACGTTGAAAACACTGAATACATAATGACAATATTTTTTAAATGTTGCCTAAATCAAAGTCTTATGTGTTCTGCTGTATATTTAAAGTATTTATTTCCTTTTAATTGTTTGTAATTTCTCTAGATAATGAATTGGTGTCACAGATGTGTGCAATCAATTTTTGTGTTGTGTAAGAATAGTAGGTGCTCACATGCTATGTTTATGGCCCATGAAACTTGTTTTGGTGAGAGGGAGTAGGGTCGAGTGGTTAACTAAAAGGGTTATTTCTTAATTGTACGTGAAATGCATTGAAGTGTAGGAATGTTTATTTAGGGTTGTGAAGAAAATAGTTAAGTATTTCCTTTTAGTGTTTGAACCTTTGGCCTTCTTTGTTGTTCTACCAGGTATAGCAACACATTCTGCCTCTAAAGTTGATACATGGGTATGATGAAGTCTGTTGGTTTCTCCATCTAATTCTTCTTTCTACCTTAATATTAACAAATGTTGGAAGGTGTTATAGAGGGCACCAGTAGTGGGTCTTCACGCCATCTGCCTTTCTCCCTGATAGGCGTTCGTTGTGAAACGTCTCCTGGAGTACTCCCAGCAGATCGAATCCAATCTTCCCTACAGCTTGCTGTTGGTGTTCGGCTTGCTCTTGACGGAGATGGCTCGATCTTGGTGTTTAGCACTCACTTGGGCTCTGAATTACCGGACCAGTACAAGGCTTCGTGGTGCCATCCTGACCTTGGCGTTCAAGAAAATCCTGAAGCTGAAGAATATCAAAGAGAAGTCCTTGGGAGAGGTAAGGCGCTGGAGGACCTCCAGACAGGATATTTCTTTTTTATAGCTTCATTTATGTATTGCATCATATCCCCAGAAAGGCAGCAAAGTGGATTTGCTGATGGGTAGAATGCTGCACTATGGGTTTTACTTGGTTGGTGGTACATAGCACTTTAGTAAAGCCATGGAACTGGTACTATCTCTAATTGTAGACTCACTTGCCTCTACAGTTTTGCTTTCAGCATGGAGTTTCTAGTTCTTTGTGAAGGGGCAGAGCACTAGTAAGGCTCACCAAATTCTAATGAGCTCGGTCATATTAACAGCCTGCCAGCATAGAGTGCAGTGCCCGTGTATGTATGAATGATCCTGAGGTACAGGCTGATACCTCTATAGTGTTATCTTCCTAGAGTGACTGTGGATTTGAATTTTGGTTGCCATGCGGAAGCCCTTGAAATGCACAGCCTCTTTTCCTGCTAAAACTCTGGATTTGCTGTGTGGATTGAGTACAGAAACTATGTATTTTTTCATGGAAGAGTTTGGAACTGATATGAAGTGATTTAATCTGTAAGGGAGGTAAAGTCCTGTCTAAGGTAAACATTTGATGTTTCCTTTTCAAACCCTAGTGGAAAGATCGCAACACTGTGTGCATTTTTTATGACTTCGGTTTGAAAAACAGCAGATCTCTTAGACTGAGTGTGGACATGTAAGTAAGCTACCCTCTGCAGGACTGCATGGTCTGAGTTCATCTCAATTATAGAGGAGGGCTCAGGCAAGAGGTTTGTCTTCTGAAGTAGAGTCACTGTGGCAGTTACCGCCCCCCCCCCCCACCCCCCGTGCATTCTTTATCCCCACATCGATCATCCTGAGTTTCAAGAGTCTTCATTTTGATCTTGCGACAGTGTTTACAGTAGTGTGAGCATCGTATTAGGACCCCTTAATTCCTATAATGGACCAGATTATTAAAGCTGGTGGAGATTTAGGACCGTGCTTCTCTTAGGTTTGAATCCTTTGTGGAGACCGACTCCTATTACATTTTTAGGTTGTTTTCTCTGAATTGAGCCCCAAATCATGTATATATAAAAGCTTTGTATCAGTATCTGTGTGTTCGAAGGCATGTGCGCTGTAGATACACATGCTTTGCATACTCCTGCCATCTAGTGTTGGGTCTGGATGTTTGCAAGTTGTTTTTCTTCAAAGAAGTCTTTCCAGTCACGAGGTAAGGTGACTCCTCCTTTCTTTGATAGTGCGCATGGGCATCCGCTCCATTGTTAGATTGTTTTTTTTTTTTTTTTTTCCGCCATCTTGTTCGGACGTGTGTTGTCCTCGGTGCTAAATCCACTCTACCCTTGACGGTATTGTTTCTGTACGCATTTCCCTGTTCTCCACGTATCAAATGGCTCGATAAACTCTACATTTTCGATTGAAAACCTTGTGGGCGGCCGTCGGGCCTAGCTGCGTCAGTCCAGCCTTTTCTGATTAAACTGACTCCATTCCAGTTATGTCATCGGTGCCACGCTAAATATCCTAGCACTGACCTACATCAAGTTGGTAACTTGTGCCTCTTTCGGGAGCACAAGGAGGAAGACTGCGACGCTTGTAAGTTGTTTCGGTCCAAGAAGACTCTACACGATGGTCGGGCTAGACGATGAGAGATGCAACGCAAAAACATCCAACACACTCTGGATATCTTCGGGGAAGAATCTGACCAAGAAGAGATCGAAGCGTCCGCCGCAGAAGAAGAGGGCCTCTCCGTTCCAGAGTCAGATTCCGAGATCGATCTGGAGTCCAAAGATGTGCCTAAGGGACAAGGTGTCGTGAGTACCGAAGACCCCTTTCCCCCTAAATCCTCTTCCAAAACGTATAAGGCTACGGCACCACTTCTGCCCAAGGTGGCACTGAGACAATGTTTCCGATACCCACCTCTCTGCACCGAACAAACCGTCAAGCCCTCCGGCTCTGGACCGAGTCGGCCAAAATTACCTTTGGATCCGAAATAATCGGGCTCCAAGGACAAATCTGGTTCAGAGCCGAAACCCTCTGCTCCGAAACACAAACAAGATTCGAAGCTGAAACAGTCCACTACCAAAGACCAGTCGAGTTTGATTCCGAAATCTAAGGACCGTGTTCCTGAGCCTCCAGAACCAATTTTAGACGTCTTTAAAGCTAAATTGGATCCCAAACAGAAAAAACTTTAATCATGATGCTGGTTTGTGTTGGCTAAAACGCCAGCAAAACACAAGCTTCCTGCAGAGGACCCTACTTACTGATAAGATTCCTTTTAAAAGAAAGACGGACATGGCTGCCAGCCCTGTTTATCCTGCCCCACAACCCTCTCCATCTCCACCATCTTCCCCACAGTTAATAATTTAAGATGTCATGGGGTGACATTACATAAAGAAACATTAGAAGAGGACTTTTTGTTTGAAACACTTGAGTCCACACATAGGTCAAGTCAAACACTCCCTATGCTTAAAGGCATGATGAATCATGCCTCTGATATCTTTAAAGTACCTGTCGGAGCATGTATTTTAACTCCAAGGGTAGATAAAAAAAATATAAAACCTCACCATCAGACCTGTGTTTGTTGAGGGACAGTTACCTCTTGACTCCCTAGTAGTGTCCAATGCTTGCAAAAGAGCTAACTCTCAAACCTCTTGGGATGCACCCCCCCCCGACAAAGAATCTAAACTCATAGATTCCTCTGGAAAACGAGTAGCTGTTCAAGCTGCTAACCACTGGCGCAAACACCTGTACCAATATCTCCCAGACAAACACAAAAATAAGGCACAGCAGTTAGTTGAAGAGGGGAAACTCGTCTCTAACTCCTCAATAAGATGTGCTTTAGACGCAGCCGACACTGCAGCTAGAGAAGTCAATACCAGTCTCCTTAGAAGGCATGCATGGCTTAGGATCTCAGGGTTTAAGCCTGAGTTTCAACAATTCATTTTGAACACCCCCTTTGATAAAGAACACCTGTTTGGTCCTGTAGTCGACCATTCCTAGGAAAAAATGAAAAAGGACACTGAAGTTGCAAAATCTATGGGAGCGCTCCAGTCCCCATCCAATAGAGGCTCCTTTCGCTGCTCACTTAACAGAGCAGGGTCCAAAACCGCATCCTCAGACCCAAATGATTCCTCTTACAAAGGCAACAGTCAATCCTTTTCCTCTAGACGTTCCTACAGAGATTGATCTTGAGGAAACAATTACAAAGGTAGGGGAAGACTTCAACCATTTTTCCCCATTTGGCAATCTAGAACAACCAACAAATGGGTGTTAGACCTTATTCAACATGGTTATTGTCTGGAACTCGCCTCTAATCCACCAAACATTCCACCTCGTAATCACAAATTGTCGTCAGACCATTTACAGTTACTCAAACAAGAGGTGCAATCTCTCTTACAAAAGGGAGCTATAGAACCAGTTCCATTTCAGTATCGGGGTTCATGGGTTTACTCTCTCTATTTTCTGATTCCCAAAATGGACGGTTCCTTAAGACCAATTTTGGATCTCATAGAGTTAAACCACTACATACTGTCAGAAAATGTCTATATGGTAACGCTTCAACAGGTTCTTCCTCTCCTACAGCAAGGCAAATTTTCTTTTTTTTTTTGTCGTCCCTACTGGACTTAAAAGACTCATGTTTTCACATTCCCATTCATCCAGCTTATCGCAAATATCTGAGATGAGTGATAGCGGACAAACACTATCTCTGGGACGACTGTTGTGTTTTCATATGTCCCTGCGTGGACTCCGTAGTTCCGCACTCTGTTGTCCCAGCTGATGCGCCATATCAGCGGTGACGTGATCAGCTGCCTTCTGTTATGAGAGTTGACAGCTGACCACTCAACGCTCTAGATGTCCTGCCGGCTCCGCTGTTGGAGCCTTGTGTTGGCTTAAGAGGAATAAAGTACTTTCAACTACTTATCTTCTATCTGATTATTCAACAACGACAAACACAGATGTCTTCACATCATCCATCTAGAGCATCTAGCAGTGTTTCTAGCACTGAAAGCTTTTCAGTCTCATCTCACAGCCAGTTGTCCCAGTCCGCACAGACAACATAACAGCAATGTACTATGTACAAAAACAAGGGGGGGGGGGGACACTCCAACTGTCACGCCTGTCTCAGACAATTTGGAAATCGGCAATCCATCACGAGATTCACCTTCTGGCAGAACACCTCCCGGGAGTTAACAATCAAATTGCCGACCTCCTCAGCAGAAGGAGACCGCAAATACACGAGTGGGAACTTCATCCCCAAGTTCTCCTTCCATATTTTCAACAATGGGGATACTCACCAATAGATCTGTTCGCCACAGTAGACAACACACAATGCCCAAACTTCGCCTCCAGGTTCCCACACCCTCCAAAGGCAATGCCCTATGGATGAATTGGTCAGGGATATTTGCCTACGCTTTTCCGCCTCCTCCACTCCTTCTGTTTCTGGTTCAGAAACTGAGGCAAGCATCACTCAGACTGATTTTTAAGAGCTCCCACATGGGCCCGTCAATCGTGGTACACCACCCTGTTAGAGCTCTCAGTAGTTCCACATCAAAAGCTACATCTCACCGCCAGTCTCCTCACTCAGAACCATGGAGAACTCAAGCATCCAAATCCCAAGGAGCTGAACTTAGCGATTTGGCTCCTCAAGTCAGAGTTTGGATATTTAAATTCAACACCAGCCTGTATGACTGAGAGAAGCAAGAAAACCTACTACCAGAGCTTGCTATGCAGCAACATGGAAACTATTTGTTTACTGCAATAACAACAAAATACTACCTCTAGATGCTTCTGTTCAGAACATTGTCTGTTACCTTTTAAACTTACAGCAATGTCGTCTAGCTTACACATCTATTAGATTGTACCTTGCAGCAGTAGCTGGGTATTTGCAAATCAGAAAATGTTTGTCTTTGTTCAAAGTTCCTGTCATCAAAGCTTTTATGGAGGGCTTAAAAAGGAGATATACCGCCAAGAATTCCACTGACACCAGTGTGGAATCTTAATGTTGTACTTACAAGACTTATGGGTCCACCCTTTGAACCGCTACACAAGTGTCCTTAACAATTTCTCTCTTGGAAGGTTGCATTCCTTATTGCAATCACTTCATTAATGAGAGTTGGTGAGCTACAGGCATTAACTTTTAGAAGAACCCTTCTTTCAGCTCCACAAGGATAGGGTAGTTCTTCGCACCAGTCCTAGATTCCTTCACAAGGTGGTTTCTGCTTTCTATATTAACCAATCAGTTGAGTTACCAGTGTTCTTTCCTCAACCTCATTCAGTAGCAGAACGAGCTCTTCATACACTTGATGTCTAAAGAGCTTCATTGTATTGTATCGAAAGCACAAAAGATTTTCGTAAAACAAAGCAACTGTTTGTTTCATTTACACCACCTCACAAAGGCAATTCTATTTCTAAATCTGGCATTTCAAGATGGATTGTTAAGTGCATTCAAATTTGCTACGCAAAAGCTAAAAACGTTATCTATACCCCCTAAAGTGCATTCCACCCGCAATATAGGGGCATCTACGGCCTTTTTAGGTAACATTCCTATAGCTGACATTTGTAAAGCAGCAACATGGTTTCCACCACACACATTTACCAAACATTATTGTGTGGATGTACTAGCACCCCGACAAGCCAATGTAAGACAGGAAGTGCTAAAAACACTTTTCCAGACCGTTGCAAGATCTACCTGTTAGCCACTGCTTTGGGAGAATACTGCTATATAGTCTATGCAAAGCATGTGTATCTACAGCACACATGCCTCGAACGGATGCTTACTGGGTAAGTAACCTAATCCTTTTTAAGCACTGAAATCCTTCATAATATTTTGCACATCAAGGTCTTTCTTTTCCGCTTGCAAAGAATCCACGTTTCTGTCCTGACTTGAATGGTTTTCAGTTTGGGGTTGAAGCGCACTTTATGCCCTGGCATCTAGCTTTGGCTCGGATACAACCTTTTCTGCACTGAGGCAACTAAATTGTTTCATTGTCCAGTCCTTCAGTATAGTGAAATGTCAGAGGTGTGCTTATGGACCTTGTTTCCCTCATTACCCATTGTTGTTGGTAATTTTAGACAATATTAAAATAAGCTTTAGAATCTTTTTGAGGAAATCAATGTTGTGGACATAGTCTAATTCATTTTGAAACCGTTCTTTACAAATTTTCCATCCTAACACCTGTGAGATCAAATCATATCCTGATTTAATGACACAATCAAAAACTAATAGTCCTGTGTAAAAGTCAGAATTCCTTGGTCACCTGATACAGTAACTATTGTATGGGACCTCTTACAACTCACCGGATACACCGAGCAACAACAGCTGTCCAAAATTGAACATTGAAATAAACATATATCCAAGATGAGTAACAACTGTAAGAATATCTTGGAGCAGGTCTCCAGGCTGAGCACATTTTCTGCCGTAGATAAATAGGGGCTTTTTAGTAGGCGCATAACCAAACTAACTCTCAACATAAAGTGTAAACCACATAATTAACAGTAAGTCCTTGGGGTGATGGAGGGTGGGAAGAAGGGTAGGGATAAAGGGGCATCCACAAGACCAAATGACATACCCTAAACCATTGAAGTCCTGAATATTAATCTCACATCTGCTGGAGTGTCCCGGGAAAAAATAGTGTGTGTGGGGGGGGGGTATTACTGGGAGCATGGGATAACGGAGCACTGGAATGCATCGGATTGCATTCCTCGTGAGCTAAAAACCACTGACCTGCTTCTCATAAACCAAATAGGGAAGATTCCTCCTTGTTATTTGGGTTTTTAGTTCCTGACTTGTGTATAGGCTACTGCTGCGATGTTTGAGTGGTGAGGTATTAGACCTGGCAGCCTTGGAGTTGTTTTCCCCCAAACTTTTTGCCTACCTCTGCCACTTTTTCTGACCTCATTTTTGCTGGTGCGCTCTCCCCAGAACATGGTCATTTTTGACTCATCCCCCAATTGGCCTATTTAATTTAATTAGAAGTCCCTATTAAAGTGCACTACATGTGCCCAAGGCCTGGACATTATATGCTACATATGGGCCTGCAGCACTCATTGTGCCACCCACTTAAATAGCCCTCTAACCATGGCCCAGGCCTGGCATGGCAGAGCCTGTATGTGCATTTACACTGCCATTTTGACTTAGGAAAAAAACCTCTTGCCAGGCCTAACCCTTTCGTCCATATACATACAAGTCCCCCCTAATTTAGGCCCAACCAAGCGGGCGAGGTGCAATGTCTTTTAAAGGTAGGACATGTACATTTATGTTTTTTGCATGTCCAGGTAGTGAAAAACTTTGAAAGGCCTATCTCTCCCTTAGGATAACCTTGGGATTACTTTATTAAATTTTTTTTATTATTATTCCCAATTGTGAAGAGATAGACTTGAAGTTTGGTGTCTAGGGAATCACAATTTAAAATCACTGCTTATGGTAAAACCTGATTTTATATTGCAATTCTGAAAATGCCACTTTTAGGAATCTGACATTTTCTTACTTTATCCATTTGGTGCCTGCTTGCCTGTCTCTGGTACCCGTCTGGGGAAGGTAACGGCAGGGCTTTATGTATTCTCCCTAAACAGCCACACACAGTGGGAGCTTAGATGTGACTTGATGGCCCATCCCGGGAGAATGGGAGGTAGGATCTGAATTCAGCCTCACTTAACCTAAATAGGCTGTGTCCTGTACCCGCACAAAGGGCTGTATAGCCCCCGTAGTGAGTCTGGAGTGATTTCAGGAAGGGAGGACCCCTGTGCACTTCAAAGATCTGCCTTTGAAGTCTCTCCCACTTCACAGGCACAACTTGGTATAAGTAGAGGACCTGTAACTCCACCATTTCAGTACACGTCTGGACCCGTGAAGACTCTACCAGGACGAAGATGTTGTGCTTCCGAAGGACTGCCACTCTGCTGGACTCCTGCTTGCTGTGCTGCCCTGTGGCCTGCTGTTTTTTTGCCTGGGTGAGAAGGACTGGACCTGCATCACTTGAACCTAAAGTGACTCCAAGGGCTAGCTGGCTTCCTTCCTGATCTGAATTCTCAGGGACATTAGACCTTCAGCTTACCTTCTTCTGCTCCCGGACTCTGCCATCCGTAAGTCTGCCCTGCCAATTAGTGCCACCCCAGTCCTGGACCCTTGGAAGTGAGGCCTAAGGTGCTTGCTTCCACAAACCCCACACATCCTCTGTCGAACCAGTGGATCACCCCCCCCCCCCCCCCCTTGCTTAGTTCGGAACCGGCGCATCGCTCCTGTTGCAAGGCCAGAACTGGTGCATCGCCTTCGGAACCACTGCTACACAAGATCTCTGCATCTCCATTGACTGCATCCTTGACATCGAATAGCAGCTCTTCGCTCATTGTAGCTGACGCTTTGCCAATGTTGAGCGGATCAGGACCGGCACATTGCCACTGTTGCGTGGATCGACATCAACAAATGGCTTCAGCTACACCCTGCATCTTCTACGTCGACGCAGACATGACCAAGGTACTTTTGTTAAGCTGGCCTCTCTGGGTCCCTGTATCCAGCTCACACTCCATCGCGGTTAGCCTGAACTTTTGCCTATGTCCCAGTACGGCTTGACCAGATATCCCAAGTAAGCAATTATTGCTTCTAAGAGCAATTTTATTCTTTAAAAAAAAATAATAATGATAATAATCTCAAGTTCAACTTATTGCATATAGTTTGTCGTTTTGGTCTTGTTTTACTCATCAAATTTAAGTTCAATTATTCTAACCTGCTGGAGAATCTTTTTATGTGGTGTTTTCACTGTTTTACTGTTTGAAGTATTGAACAGACACTTTACACATTGCCTCTAAGATAAGCCTGACTGCTCTGTGCTGAGCTACCAGAGTGTGAGCACAAGGTTAATTTAGGGTTTGCCAGCCTCTCTCCTGACAAGGATTTTGGTTGATGCTTGACTAGGGCTCCTACTCCAGTCAGCCTACAACCCAATTTCTAACACATCGGTAGCACTGTTCTGATTCAGACACCTTTTTGTGAAATACCCATCAATGAGCAAGGTAGTCAAGTAGATGTGTGAGACTCAAATTTCATGTTAAATACCCACAGCACTGCAGTGTTTGAATCAAACGTTCACCCATATGCTTTGCTTGAGTGATACAGCCTTAGAATTGATCATAAATCAAAATGTATTCACAACAAGGAACAATTTAAGCCACTACCATAATTCAGCCTCAATATATGGCCCACATCAATAAATACAGGTGCCTGTAACTGCTCTTAGTTTTTTTTCTCTTAGACCTATTTTTACTAATATATTTCTCCTTGTATACAGTAGAGGAGCCATTAAATCATGACTATTTATGGTATAAATGAATTAGGTGAGCTGTGCTGTTTGTGTTTTGGCACTATAGTCTCCTCTTCAAATGAGCACAAACATGTTCATGTCATACAAAGAGGTGTGCAATGTTCCTGTGGCGTATCACATCAGCCCCCTAATTAAAATTTAGATGGTATCCGAAATAGACATTTGTCTGTGCTGTATTCTTATATTTATCATACAGTTATTATAGGACTTCAGAGATTATGATGTCTTCAATGTTATGGCCATGTGACCGCTACCTGGGAAGATTTAGAGTCAACAGTCATGTGGTGTCAACAGTTTGTGATGTCACTCTACTATCCTAGCATTGTAAAGAATGGACATCCATGTATCCACATAGCTGGACCGCTAAACATAGAAGCAGACAGTCTAAGCAGAGAAGTAGGAACATCTCCTGATTGGAGACTCCATCAAGAAGCTCTAGAAAATGTTTTTGCAGACTTGAGAACTCCAGTGATTGATGTGTTTGCAGCTGCAGAAAAAGCAAAATGCTAATACTTTGCATCCAGCTTTCAGCACGCAGTCTCCCTTGGAAATGCACCACCTCTGACCGGGTTAGGGTTATCTGCCAACGCTTTTCCCCGATACCTGCAGGGTGCCAGGCATGACAGTATTCCTTGTGTGAGCAAGACAGAAATGTTTTTCCCACTCAATGATAATGTCCAAGGGACATGTAAAAATGTACAAAGCTTACAAAGCAAGGGGGACTGCTGTCCCAACCCCAGACAGGTCATCTCTATCTCTACCAACATGGCTTCAGAAGACAGTTAGCACACCTTCATCTCCCTGAAAGGTGTCTGGCAATGATTAAAGAGTCAGACTTCTCAACTGGAACCAACATCAGGGATCCATAAACAGTCTCACGGGTTAGACTAATATCATATTCTAATCAATTCAGTTGGTAGACAGCAAGCTAACTTCCACATCGCGAAAAGTTTATTAGCGATGGTAGCGTACACGTGTGGCTAGCATAATAAACTTTTCAGGATACCACCCATTTAAAGATTTCTAGAAGAGGCTTAAATAAATATACCCATCGAAGGATCCCACTACTAATCTTTAAAACCACCCATTGAACCTTTGCGTAAACCAGATCTAAAACACATGACTCCAAAAACCGTCTTTTTTTTTTTCTGGCAATCACACCACTTAATAGTGTAAGCAAGATGAATGAATGAATAGGTCATTTTGTAAAATGTGACCGCTACCCAAAATTGACATTTTGGTGCTACATTAAGTAGGAGTAGGCACAAGAGCATGCAAGCATTGGTTAGGTAGATCTATAGAGCAAGGTTTTCAATTGTTTTCTTGAAGCAAAGTTTGTCAGTGTCACAAAGTAATACGATCATTCCAAAGTTTGAGTGTTTGAAAAGTTTCAATACTGCGCCCATCATTTTATCTTGTGATGTTGCTATTGTCACAGCATCTACAGATATATTGTTAGAGGTGTCTTTTGCATTCTGACTGTTGGTTACCATCATAAGCTGCTGGACACAGTTTGTGTTCAGATAGAGAGGTGTCTAACTGAATCTTTAGCTCAGTTTCTGTATATATATTTTTCTTGGTGCTGTTGTGAGTGTCTCCCAATCTTTTGCTACTCTGAAGTATTCTAGGATTCTTAGAGATATTATATTAAGGCTGGTGACTTTTTCATGTAGTCCACTTCTTTAGTAATAATTATTCGGAACATTGGTCTGCATCCTTTCATTTTTCATAATGTACATAGCGTTTATGCAGAAACCTTTGAAGTGCTTAGGTTTTGGTTGCCGTGACCCACCAAGTGAATTGTATTTTTCAGATGATAAACGTGTGTTCCAGTGATGGTCAGCGAATGTTTGAAGCCGCTGCTGTTGGCAGCTTACTTACTGGTGGACCAATCGTTGCCATTCTGGGCATGGTGTACAATGTCATTATTTTAGGACCCACTGGATTTTTAGGATCTGCAGTCTTTGTCCTCTTCTACCCTGCAATGGTGAGTAATTGGCTTATTTTTAGAAAGTTTGAAAAAGCATACCATCACTTGATGCAGTGTAAGACAAATTGTTTGAAACCTTATACTAGTGCTGACCTTATGGAATTGTCTTTTTTCCTCTAAATTGTAGACTGTGACATAAAAAGTCAGCATTTGACAGTGCCTGGTGCAATCTTCTCTGGGCAAAGGTAATACACGGAGGTTTCGCACCACAGTATTAAAAGCAACATAACTTCTTTAATCAGACACATGGGTGTGATTTAAAGTGGGTGACCGCACCACCCTTTTTAGAAAAATACACAGCAGGGATTAAAACAAGGATGTGTTTTGGCTCCATACCTATTTAACTTATTTTTTGACTTGTCAGGCACTCAACACAGTTGGCTCTCATGCACCCAAGTTAGGAGCTCAACAACTCTCAAATTTATAACATGCGGATTGTGTTAATACTGATAAGCTGAACTAAAGTCTGCCTGCAACATCTGATTGATGAACTCTCAAGATAAGCAAAAAAGAGAACTGTATAAATATCAATAATAAAAAAACAAGATAATGGTGATCAAAAATAGAAAAGGGAATAATTATCATGGCTACCCACAAGGCCAACAGATGCAACATGCAAGTGAATATTTATATCTTGGCATTGTATTTGATGACAAGGGCTCCTTTCTACCCCACAAACAGGAGTTACAACGAAAAGGTAATGCCCTAACTGTTGCTTTCCATACCTTTAAAAAGATCAATGGTTGGCCCCAGTTTGGATCAACTGTTAAAGGTTTATCGCCATTGACAACCTTAACATATGGCAGTGAAGCCCTTTGTCAGCGGGATTCATCAGCTCTCGACAGGTATTTCAAGCACTATAGGCATCTTTCTAACCTGCCAATCAATGAGACTCCTGTCCAAATTTGGCTACAGTTGGGGCTGATTAAACCGGCAATTTCAAGGAAGGGAACTTCTCGAAACTTGGCAGAACTCTAAGACGTCGGGCGATAAAACGCTAAACAATACCTTAGGCTTATGGTTATAACTATCAAGAAATCAAAACGCCCCAGCCAGGATATACCTGGGGTCAGCCATCAACACTTCGGGCACAATTACATTATGGGATCTAAATGTCTCCCCTGCAGCCTTTAAAAAGGCAGTCAATCACTCAGTGAGGAATCTCTCGGCAATTTAAGACCAGGCCGCTCTAGCAAAAATCATATGGGTGGTTGATGATAAATGACTATACAATTCTTAAACCCCAGAATTACCTATCAGCAGGATGGGCTCAGCATCTAAAGAGGAAATTCATGGGATTTTATTTTGGCCAGTTGCTAGCCCTCTCTCATACTCCAGCTTAGCTATGATCAGACGTGTCAAATTCTCCAGTATTTGGGTGTCTTTCATAGATTCACATGCTTGAATATTCCCCGTCGTCGAAGTGGGAGTCCCACGGTACATAACATAGCAATGTAGTAATAACATAAGCCTAATAGGCATAAGAGAAAGTAAAACCATAGAGTTTTTATGGATAGACAACTTGTCACATCTATAACATATTACTGTCATTATGTTTTAGACCAAAATCCAGCCAATCAGGCGTCCGCACCCTCTAGTACCCTCTCCCCAGAGGCTCAGGCCCTCAGATTTTCTACCACACGTCGTGTGAAGGGAGTCTCCCTGAGCTTGCTCAGTTTTTTTTCTCATATCTCCTCAGAAGATTACCTCTATGATGTCTACATCCAAGAAATCCCTCTTCAGACCTTGTGGAAGTTGTGGTAAACTGAGGCTTCATTCTGAAGACCCTCGCAAGAAATGTATTTATTGCTGATATACTGAACATCAGGTAAAGGATTGTAAAATTTGTAGAACCTTCTCTCAGAAAACTTTAAAGGACAGAGCGGGGCGTCTCCTGCTGTGGCTACAGAAGTTGAAGACTTCAGAAAATCCTCTTTCAGATGTGGAGAGTGTGTCTTCAATCAAAACTGTTCCCTACTTGAAGAGAACAAGTGACTCTCAGAAGGTTTCTCCAAGACCTAAAGTGGTGAAGAAACATCATGTTGATAAGCCCACTACCCAACCTTCAACCACAAAAGGGGTGATTTCCCCCCCCCCCCCCCCTCCATCCGGAGTCTATCTGAATCCGCTACGCCCCAGAGATCTGATCCTCAGGCGTCAAAGACTCCATCTGTGCAGTTTTTACCTCAGAAACTGCCTCTCTCGTCGACGAGCACATCGACACTTCCTCCGTCGACGAGAGCTGCCGTCGTCGCATCTACGTCGACGACTTCGACCTCTATGTCTATGAAGCCGGCTATGATCCTGTCGTCGGCCTCTTCACCGTCGACGTTGGTATCTGTTAAGGTGAAACCCATTTCGTCTACAGTGCCTTTAACTTCGTCAACGACGGCAAGCAAGCATGGAAAAAAGCATACGTCGTCGACCGGTGGCTTCGTCGTCGACCGGTGGCTTCGTCGTCGACCGGTGGCTTCGTCGTCGACCGGTGGCTTCGTCGTCGACCGGTGGCTTCGTCGTCGACCGGTGGCTTCGTCGTCGACCGGTGGCTTTGTCGTCGGCGGTGGCTCAACGACGACTTTCATCGACCGCAACAATGGCTACGACTCCATCTCAAGATCTGATACCACTAAGGACTTTAAGCTCTTTGCTTCAACGACGACATTCCTCTTTGGATACCCTAATGCCAATTAAAGCTCCTTCACAGCCTCCAGAGGTGCTATTTTTATCTGACGATGAGGAATCCGAGGATGATAGATTTCGGGCTGCTCGCAGTCCCTCTGAACTTCTAATAAAGTGTCAGGAATCTGATGATGATGATGATGATGATGACTACTTACAAGAAGAAGATTTCTCTACTTGTGACGCACACCCGGCTCCAGAACTTCCTATGGCACAACTGCCGGTAAGTCTTATTTCCAACCTTCAATATATGTTTGATGACTACAATCGCCGTTTTCCACGCTCTGTACAGACTTCTCCAACGCCGCAGTTACCTCCACAGCCTTTTTCAAATAAGGAAACAGTGGTCACACCCACGTCAGCGACAAGAGTTCAACATCTTGCAGTTCCTCAAATCATAGAGGAAGACGTTGTGGACGAGCAGGATGATGACGGTGACAAAGAAGGTGAGCTGGATGATGGTTCCCTTCTTTCTGAATAGGACAACTATCAAATACAAACGCCATCTCCTGCTGATCCAGCTCCTTTGGATTCTCCACCGGTCGACATTGGTGGTTTTCATTTGCTCATGGAAAGAGCAGCTAAAAGATTCCACCTTCCTATGACCACCAGGGAGGAAGATTGTTTCCTATATGATTTTAAGGATCCACCTCAAAAACAGGTCCGTTATATTCCAATTATCGATTTATCTGTCAAGAAGGCCTCAAGCTGATGCAAACTCCTAACTCCATTCCAGCTATCCTTCCTAGGATAGATCAAAAATACAAAGCCCCTTCATATTCTCCTGCTTGTCTAATTTCGCAAACAAAGCCTGATTCCATCATTACTCAGGCAGCTCAGCGTCGATCCAGAAATCCATCGTCTTCTTTGTCTGCACCACCAAATTGAGAAGGTCGACGCCTGGATGGTATAGGAAAGAAATTTTCCACTATGGCTGCAACTACAGTATGTGCGGCCAATTCTTTAGCAATCCTGGGCCGTTACGACTGCCAAATGTGGTCAGACATTTCATCTCTTATAGACCTTATCCCTGAAGCATCTAGGCCTGAGGCATTAAAAATTATCCAAGAGGGGGAAAGAATTTCCTCGGAAATTATCGATTGCGCTATTGATGTATCCTCTACTGGCTTCTGTCTTTTGGCTGGTGCAGCAGTCCTCAGGCGTCAGGGCTGGTTACGGGCCACGTCTTTCCGTCCGGAGGTACAGACAAAAATACTGTACATGCCTTACGACGGTGAATCATTGTTTGGCCAGCATATAGACGATGCCCTTCAAACAATTAAAAAGGACACTGACCCTGCTCGTGCTCTTGGGTCTTTACAATTCAAAAAGCAGCATTTTCGAGGCGCAAGAGGTCTTGGTTCCTCTTCTTCCTTTCGAGGAAATTCGAATCAGTACAGACAAAGTCAAAACCGCTACTCCTCCCAGAATCAGCAATCATATAGGCAACAGCAGTCTTCCACCTACAGGCAATACAGAGGAAAGTCCTCTTATAGAGGAAAGGATTCCTCCAAGAAACAATGACTCTCACCACACACCGTCACAAGACCCTCCGGCTTTTTCAGAACTTGGAGGTCGAATCTCCCACTTCTACTCCAAATGGTCACAAATTACTACTGATCAATGGGTTCTAGATATTGTGCGCAGGGGACACGCATTGGAATTCGTAAAGATTCCTCCCAATACTCCACCAAGAGGTCTCCCTCCTGCTCACCTAAACTCTTGAATCAGCTCAATTTTATTACGGAAGGGCGCGATCGAAGTGGTGCCAAGACTACAGAAGGGCAGGGGGTTCTTTTCAAGGTTCTTCCTCGTACAGAAAAAGTCGGGAGAATGGCGTCCTATTTTGGATCTACGTGCTCTGAACAGATACATCAAGACACAAACTTTTCGCATGTTGTCCCTTCAAGAAGTACTTCCTTTTCTATCCCAAGGAGAGTTTATGACAACTTTAGATCTTCAAGATGCTTATTTTCATCTTCCCATACTGCCGAGACACAGAAAATTTCTCAGAGTCATTGTGGCCGTAAAGGATTTCCAATTCAAGGTTCTGCCAATTGGCCTTTTTTGTTTCGCTCCCCGAGTGTTTACAAAGGTCCTTGCACCGGTGGCAGCTTACCTTCGTCTACAAGGAGTGCAAATCTTTCCATACTTAGACAACTGCCTACTGAAGGCAAAGTCGTTCGAACTGGCATCCAAACAAACTCTTTTATGCAGGTCCCTCTTCCAATCTCTGGGCCTCACATTAAACATGGGAAAATCTCAGTTTCTCCAGCTCAAAACAGACTGTTCTTGGGAGCCATTCTAGATAACAGCCAAGGGAAAGCTTTTGGGTCGCACGAAAGACGTCAACGTCTTCGCAATCTAGCGACTTCTATTCATCTAAAAGAGTTTGTTTCTGTCCGACAGTTGAAATCTTTCCTAGGGATGTTGTCCTCGTGCATTCCTCTAGTCCCTCACTGCCGCCTGAAAATGAGACCTGTCCAGGAGGAATTGGGCAAACAATGGGCTCAAGTCTCAGGAACTTTCAACGACTTAGTCAGAGTCACACATCGACTAAAAAGAGCTCTTTTATGGTGGACTCCCGAAGAAAGTATCTCCTCAGGACGTCCGTTTGTGGCGGACACTCCACTTTTCACCCTCACGACCGATGCATATCTCGAGGGTTGGGGCGCCCACTTGCAAGGACTGATTGTGAAAGGCAAGTGGTCCGTTCAACAAAAGACAAGACACATCAACCTTTTAGAGTTACTGGCCATTTTTCTGGCTCTGAAATCTTTCCGAACCATCATTCAAGAAAGCACGGTGTTGATCCGTACGGACAACACAACGTGCATGCACTACATCAACAAACAGGGAGGTACAAGGTCCATCTTGTTGTCCCGTCAGGCTCAACAAATTTGGAATTGGGCGATTTCAACATCACATCGTCCTCACAGCAGTTCATGTTCCGGGAGCGTCAAACAATCTTGCAGATTCCCTAAGCAGATCGTCCACAACCAATCACGAATGGGGAATTACACCAACCCATTCTGGATCACATTTTTCAACTATGGGGTCCCCCAAATCTGGATCTGTTTGCAAAATATCTGAACCGCAAATGCCTGTTCTACGCAAGTTGGCTTCCCCAACCAAGGTCATGCGGGAATGCCTTTTTGATGAATTGGTCAAAAATATATGCTTACGCTTTTCCACCAAGACCTCTAGTCCCCAAGGTTCTGCGGAAAATGAGGAAAGAACCCGGTCACATTATTCTCATAGCCCCCTGGTGGCCTCGACAAATCTGGTTCACGGAACTACTGCTCCTGTCTCAGTGCGACCCGATCATTCTTCGCCCTCTTCCAAATCTTTTGACCATGGAACATGGCCAAATCTGTCATCCCGATCCTGCATCTCTACGTTTAGCGGCTTGGAACCCGAGCACTATGGATTTGTAAATTTGGACATTCCTTTAGATTCCAGAGAAGTCTTGGCTAAAGCTAGAGCACCTTCAACTATGTAAACATATAAACTCAAATGGAAAAGATTCTGTATATGGTGCAATGAAACTCCAGTACATCCTATACTTTCCAAGCCAGAAAAACTTTTGCCTTTCTTTTTGCACCTAGCGAAATCAGGCCTCTCATACTCTACCCTTAGGTTTTCCTAGCAGCAATCTCACATTTCCGTCAAGATGGCTCTAACTCACTTTACTCGTCAAGAGTAATTCAACAATTTTTCAAGGGTCTTTTTCGAATGTTTCCTCCGATACGTCGGCCACCTCCACCTTGGCATCTAAACATTGTATTGGCACAGCTCATGAAACCACCATTTGAGCCAATCCATAAGGTCAGTCTCAAATATGTTACTTGGAAAACTTATCTACTCCTGGCTCTTACTTCCTCCCGCCGGGTTAGTGACTTGCAGGCGTTTACTACTAAACCACTTTTCTTCAATTTACTAAAGACTGTCCTGCTCGGCACCAATTCGGCCTTTCTCCCCAAGGTGCCATCGGATTTCCACCTTAATGAGCCGGTTGTTTTTAAAGACATTTTTTCCAAATCCTCAAACTTCCGCAGAGAAAACGCTTCATTCTGTGGATGTCAAGAGATGTCTCAAATTTTACCTTCAGAAAACAGCTACTATTCATAAGAATGACCAGCTCTTTGTGGGTTACGGACGGATGCAAAAGGGTCATCCGGTCACCAAACAAACTATAGCACGCTGGATATCTTCTACTATTGCCTTTTGCCATCAACAAGCGGGAAAACCACTTACATCAAACGATCTAGCGCATTCCACCAGGAAGGTTTCTTCTTCTACGGCGCTATTTGCTGGGGTGCCTCTTCAATACATCTGCAGAGCTGCAACACGGTCCAGCAGAAACGCCTTTACGAGACACTACTGTCTGGATGCTGCAGACAACACGGACACGGCTGTGGGACAGGCAGTCCTTCGTAATCTTTTAAAATAAGGTGAGCCTCTGATGCTTCCCTCCTCCTGTTTACAAGGTACATTTATTATGTATTTATGTATGTATGTATCATATTTTATATGCCTATAGTCTTTTGCACTGGGTATTGCTATTGCTTTGTTTCTTATGTACCTTGTATTATTCTGATATTGCTGCTCACTACTCTTATTCAAGCATGTGAATCTATGAAAGACACCCCAATACTGGAGAAGAACAAAAGTTACTTACCTGTAAACTGTGGTTCTCCAGTATTGGTGTCTTTCATAGATTCACATGCGACCCACCCACCTCCCCTCAGAGGCTCCCATCATATATTTGACTTTTATGTCACACTTGTGCTACGAAAATCTGAGGGCCTGAGCCTCTGGGGAGAGGGTTCTAGAGGGTGCGGACACCTGATTGGCTGGATTTTTGACTAAAACATAATGACAGTAATATGTTATATATGTGACAAGTTTTCTATCCATAAAAACTCTATGGTACAGGGTCAGACTGATTTGCATATGGCCATGTCCGAACTGGGGTGGCAGAGTGGGCTAAAGAACGGTGATGGATTAAACCCAGATCAGTTGACTGGGGGTGAGTGCTTGCAATGTTCAACACTCCGTCCATCATTTCCTTTGGTTTTTGCTTTGTTCGTCAAAAGTTGGCAGGGTATGCTCAGACGTGAGTCCCTTGCTCACTTTGCCATTGGATTCAAGCAAGCCGGGCTGAAGACGGCTGAAATGCCAGAAACCGGTCCTAGGAAGCTTGTTTCCAGTCCAGGGAAGACATGGCTTGGCAGTTCGGGCTGGACTGTTCCCTTGAGGCACAGGGTCAGACTGATTTGCATATGGCCATGTCCGAACTGGGGTGGCAGAGTGGGCTAAAGAACGGTGATGGATTAAACCCAGATCAGTTGACTGGGGGTGAGTGCTTGCAATGTTCAACACTCCGTCCATCATTTCCTTTGGTTTTTGCTTTACTTTCTTTTATGCCTATTAGGCTTATGTTATTACTACATTGCTATTTTATGTACCGTGAGACTCCCACTTCGATGACTGGGAATATTCAAGCATGTGAATCTATTAAAGACACCAATACTGAAGAACCACAGTTTACAGGTAAGTAACTTTTGTTCTTGCTGCTTCTTATGGAGGTAAAGTGTGGAAGACATGATCCATCTGTTGTGTGTCGATCCTTTCAGCAGAAAGGAGAGCCCTTTTAAGAGAGCCCTTTAAAAATAGGGGCATTTACTTGTGGGGACGGGCTGTTGTCGCTTATTTTAATTCCCTTGATGCACATTAAATTACAGTTTTCCCAAATTTTTAACAAAAGTGGACCAAAAACGTAAGACCTCAAGCCCTCGTTTTCCTGCTTGATTAGTTTGTCATATTAACTGAAATTGCACTTTTGGAAATCTTTTATCTCTTTTTTTAATATGTAATTATTACTGTTAAGGGAATAACTTTCTATATGTTAAGATTTTAATAATTGCGCATAATAATACATTTGAATTTGACTGACCTAATCAAGATGTGCTTCACCTGTCACCACATGCTTTAGCCCTTCCCCATAAGCTCTTGCAACCTCCAGAATCATAATCCTCCGCAGGAAAGTGAGGAATCCAATCTAAAGGATGGCAAAGAAGGAAAACCATGTCCCATTTTTAGATCTTGGCCACAGGAAGCTTTGGCTGTTTGTGGTTGAAAGGCCTATTTTGGACAATATCAATATTTATAGTGGGCTTTCGTCCAGCCTATTGCTTACCTTTGCTTGCCTTTATTGCCAGTCTCTTTTTCTTGCTTCTTAACTGATGTGTTTCCTTGCTCTTCTTGTGTTTGTTTCACCCCTGCAGCATAGCTTCTTTGTCAATCTTTCGTTTGGATCACCTGCAGCCTTCCATTGCTTACGTACAGGGAACTACATTTTTTTCTTTTGCACTCCATGGAAGTGCATATGTTTTCTTGGTCTCACCCACTCTCCCTGTATTTTCCTCCCACTGTACATGGCAACATTTTGAAACTAGAAAGACTGAGTTTGAAAAGAAATCGTGATTTTATTTTCCTCATTGACTTGCATTGCAGAAAAGTAAATTTTAGGTAGGAGACTTCTAAGCCATGTTGGCTTAAAAAATGTGTCCCATCTGAATCGAGTCTGTTGGCATGTGTTCTTTACACCCCGCTCACTTACATTCTCGGTACCTCTGTCACAACCTTTCGCTCTTATGTTGCTTCCCTTCCCCGTCCTGTTTTTTTTCTTCGTTTCCTATATAACCCCATCCACCCCCACCTTTTGTTGCACCTCGGCTCAACATCACAGCTCATCTGTGGATTTACTCTATTCCCCTGCTCCTCCTCTTTCTGTTTTTGTTGTTGTTTTTTTAAAACCATTTTTAAAAAACTTTTAAGATGCCCTGACCCCTGCTATTTGGAATCAGGCCGCTCCTATCTGAAAATGCGTTTTGGCGCACATTTTGTTTGACTTTACTGTTCCTAGATGACCATTCACCTTCTTGAACCAGTTAAAAATTAAAGAAAAAATGTCTGCCTCCTCTTAACACATGCACGCAGTATGTTGACTCATGTATGCTTATACACTGTCTTACTTGTGGCCGCCTTAGCATCTTGACACGTGCACATGTGTGATGATGCATGAGCAGGTATGTACATTAACTACATTTGCATTTTCATAGAGGGAACGTGTTTCCAAATTAGGAAACCCTAAATCCTAGCCCATGGGAAATCCAGTTTTGCAGCGTGAATCTTTCTGGATTCACTATGCTGTGCATTATTCCGCGATCTTGTGGTTGGGTCCGGATACGTAGTCTTTTCTTTGTTTTTTTTTTTTGTTTTTTGTAGCCCAGGTGGGCGGCGACGACCCACCATTTGGTGCACCTCTCGTGGCGTCGTCGTGCTTCCTGCGGAAGTCCCACCTTTGGGGCGCCATCTTCAGATTCTTCTTTCCGCCGTTGGGTCTGGATCGTCATCGGGAAGCTCCAGAATTACAATCGAAGGAAGAAGAAAGAAAAGCGAGTTTCGTCGATAACTACTACGAAGATATCACAGGAAAGGAAGAGATTACATCAGGAGCGCGAAGAAAGGAAGTTTTGCGCCTTTTTCTTCGACGCCCTTGGAGAATGCGCACTCAGAGGCCCTGAGCGCGATGGACAAGACGCCATTCAAGTTCTGCCCTAACTGCCACCACAAGTTCGCGCAGAAGGACCAGCATCCGGTCTGCAACCTCTGCCTACCGGTCGAACACCAGAGTAAGGACTGCAACGCCTGCTCAGCCTTCGCGCCGAAGCCGCTCCGGGTGAGAGATCGGCAGAGAAGAGCCAACGCCAGCATGGATGGCAAGGGTAAGGCCCCGTCGCTCTACGATCTGGGCCTCTCCACGGACGATGAGGACAACGTCGCCGAGGCAGCCGCAAACTTCGGTCGTAGAGACCGACAAGAAAAATGAAGACGAGGTAAGAGAATCGTCGAGCTCAAAACAGAAAATACCTCAAACACGAGGGTGACTCGAGAAAATCAGAGTCAAAGTCCACGAAGGGAGCCCCGGCGCCGAAAACTTTGACGACCAAGGGGGGAACCATGGACAAGAGGCCGAGCGGATCCTTCGAAAAGGACTCCCTGGTGCCGAAAGACGCCGAAAGGCAAGGATCGTCGAAGACAACCCATGAAACGGGACGCTCGACGCAGAAAGAACGGTCGACGTCGACGCAAGTTCCGTCGAAAAGACCCGTGGTCGACGCCGAAAGCATCTCCGAGATGGAGAAGAGGCGGCTCGAGGCCGAAATGGAGAACATCCTGCAAAGGAAGAAGGAGTTCGACGCCAAGATGTTGGAATTCAAGATTCCAACGGCTCCACTGACGGACGTCGTCGAAGTCGAGGACGAATTCGACACCGAGGGGCTGACGAGAGATCTCGAAGAGGAGGACGAGACCTATTATGAAGGCGAAGCCGAGGAAGAAGACCAGCAGTCGTTCTACAGCTCGGCGCCATCTACCAGCCACGACATCGAATGGCAGGATCTCGACACCGAAAACCCGGAGGAGCCCGTGGACACGTACCCTTCGAGGCCTTCGCCACCCAACGACATCGGGGTGTACAATATGGTGGTCAGGAGCGCAGCGACAGCCTTCGGCGTCAAACTCGACGAAGAGAGGCCGAAAGCCGATTTCCTCCTCGAGACCCTGCTCCCCATCCAGACGAGGAGCCAATTCCTCCCCATGCTACAAAGTGTGATGAATCAGGGGAGAGAAGCCTTCAAGGAACCAGCGACCTGCTGTTCGATCACGCCCAGGACTGAGAAGAAGTATAAGCACTCTTCCCTGGACCCCCCTTACATCAAGGGCAGCATCACCGCCGACTCCATCATAGCTTCCACGGCCAGGAGAAGGGCCAACGTACCAGCAACTTCGGGCCCACCACCTGATAAAGAAAGCAGGAGGATAGACCTCACAGGAAGAAAGGTCGAGAGGAACGCCGCAATGCACTGGCGCATGGCGAATTCAAATGCACTTCTCAATAGGCACCAGTACCAACACTGGGACGAGATGGGGGAGCTAGTAAAGCACCTCCCCGAAGAGTACCGCCAGAGAGCCTCGCACCTGGTGGACAAAGGTAAAAACATCACCAACTCTTGTATAAAGACGGCGTTGGACGGGGCAGAGACTTCGGCAAGACTAATGGCCATAGGGGTCACCGAGAGGAGACATGCATGGCTAAGAATCTCGGGATTCAAACCGGAGGTGCAGAACAACATCCTTAGCACCCCCTTCAACGGAGAGACACTGTTCGGAGCAACAGTAGACGAGAAACTCACCCAGCTGAAAAAAGAAAACGAAACGGCGAGGTCCATGGGGGCCCTACAGCTGAGGGGAATGAGGCGAGGCAATCCCTCGAGGAGACCCTACGGTCGGGGAGGAAACCAGCAGGGGGCGTCACACCAGACGTTCCAGCAGGTTGATAGTCACGCACAACAAGGCCAACAGAAGCAAAACTGGCAGTACCAACCTCGGGGCCAGTCCTTTCGCGGGAGAGGGAACGGACGTGGCCAGAGGAGGAGAGGGGGTGACCAGCCCTCATCAAAGTGACTCAGCACGCAACAGGACGCCTACTCTCGACATGCCCCCAAGGGTGAGGCGCAGTACGGTAACATCAGGGGGGAGAGAAGAATCAAAGGCCTACGAGCATACAACACCAGTAGGCGGAAGACTGAGGTTCTACCTTCAGGAGTGGCGGCGTATAACCACAGATAAGTGGATACTGAACGTCATGCAGTACGGATACTGCGTAGATTTGTAGAAAAGACCTCCAAACAGAAGACCAAGGGGAAGGCAGAGATCGGATCAAGAACTGGTCCTTCTCAGAGAGGAAACACGGAAACTTCTAGAAAAAAGAGCCATAGAGGCAGTGCCGTTCAGAGAACGCAACAAAGGGGTGTACTCAAACTACTTCGTGGTCCCGAAAGTAGACGGAAACCTCAGACCCATCCTGGACCTGCGTTACCTAAACAAGTTCATCAGAACGCAGAAGTTCAAAATGACTTCGCTGCAGGAGGTACTGCCCCAAATAAGAGACGGGGACTTCATGGTCACCGTGGACCTCAAGGATGCCTACCTGCACATCCCAATAAACAGAAGACACAAGGGCCTTCTAAGGTTCAACATCGACCAGGAACACTACCAGTTCACAACCCTGGCCTTCAGATTAAAATCGGCGCCAAGGGTTTTTACAAAATGCCTGTCGGCGGTCGCGGCCCACCTACGAAGGCAGGGGATCCATGTCTACCCCTACTTAGACGACTGGCTGGTCAAGGCAGACTCATGCGAGAAGTGCGAGAGTCACGCAAAACGCGTAACAGACACTCTGACGAACCTGGGGTTCTCGATACACTGGGGGAAGTCATCGCTGGAACCGGAACAGGTGAAGATTTTCCTGGGAGCAAAAATCAACTCCCTGAACAGCACAGTGGTGCCCAGCGACAGGAGGACAGATGCCCTACTGAAGGAGACGCGGCTCTTCCTGAACTGGCGAGCTCTGACAGTGAGGTCAGTGAGCAAGATGATGGGGATGATGGCGTCGTGTATCCAGCTGGTGCCGAATGTACGCCTGCACATGAGACCATTCCAAGAATGGCTACAACAGCAATGGTCACAAGCAAACGGAAGTTGGGAAGATCTAGTGGTTGTTACGCACGCAGTGCAGGAGGAGATGACTTGGTGGAACAGAGACAACATGACAGCAGGGAGAAGCCTGACACCACCAAACCCAACAATGACCATTACCACGGACGCATCGCAAAAGGGATGGGGAGCGCACATGGACAACCTCAGAGTGAGGGGTCTGTGGGCTCCAGCAGATGCGGTTCGCCATATCAATTACCTCTAGTTGAAAACTATCTTGCTAGCCCTGAAGGCATTCCAGAGGCACCTGTACAACCAGAGGGTGTTGGTTCAAACAGACAACACCACGGCAATGTTCTACATCAACAAGCAGGGGGGGACACAGTCGTTCCCTCTCTCCTCTCTGGCACAGGAGATTTGGAGATGGGCCATACCTCTCAGGATAGATCTACTGGCAATTCACCTACCGGGGAAGGACAATGTGGAGGCAGACTGGCTAAGCAGGCAGACCCTGGCATCGCACGAGTGGGAGCTCAATGGGCAGGAAACGGAGAAGCTTTTCTGGAGATGGGGAACTCCCACAATAGACCTATTTGCAACACGCCAAAATGCAAAATGCCAAAGCTTCGCGTCCAGGCAACCAGATCAGCAATCCCAGGGAAATGCCCTATGGATAAGGTGGTTGAGGACATTTGCCTACGCCTTTCCACCGATACCCCTGTTGCACAGAGTGCTCGACAAGTGCAGAACCAGCAACATGACTCTGATCCTAGTGGCTCCGCAGTGGGCAAGGCAGACATGGTTCTCACAAATTCAAGAAATGGCACAAGGCAATCCATACAGGTTCGGGAGGAGAAGGGACCTGCTCTCCATGCAAAACGGAGAGGTCCTGCATCCAGAGCCAGAGACCCTCAACCTGGCGGCATGGCTCCTGAAGACCTAGAGTTCGTGCACCTTAGATTGCCTCCTAGCACTATGCGGGTGCTACGGGAGGCAAGGAAACCAACTACACGAAAATGCTACAGCGCAAAATGGAAGAGGTTCACTGTGTGGTGCAGGAAGAAGGGCCTGCAAAACAGAATGACAAGAGACTCAACAGTACTGAGGTACCTCACACACCTTCTAAAGAGTAACCTCTGCTCGAGCTCCCTAAGGGTACACCTAGCGGCGATCGTTGCCTACACCAGAGGTGAGAAGGGTAGAAGTTTCTTCACTTCGCAGGTGGTGAAGAGATTCATGAAAGGAGCCAAAAGAATGGCCCCTCCGAAAAGGTTGCCGCCGCCGGCATGGAATCTGAACGTGGTTCTGACGGAGCTCATGAAGGCACCGTTTGAACCCATTCACAAGGCCACACTGCAAATGTTAACGATGAAAATGGCCTTTCTAGTGGCCATAACCTCACTACGCAGGGTGAGCGACCTTCAAGCACTAACACTACAGGAACCCTACATTCAGATTCACAAGGACAGGGTAGTCCTGAGGACAGACCCACACTTCATGCCCAAGGTGGTGTCGGCGTTCCACATGAATCAGAGTATCCAGATACCAAGTTTCTTCCAAAACCCGACTTCAAACGCAGAAAAGGCTCTGCACACCCTCGACGCTAGAAGAGCGGTGATGCACTACATTGAGAGAACCAAGGAACTCAGGAAATCAAAGCAGCTGTTTGTGTCCTTTGCTACTAGCTTCATGGGTAGACCAGTGACTAAGGGCACCATCGCTAGATGGATTGCCCTCACTATTCAATTCTGCCACAAACAGGCTGGACAGGAGCTAGCGGAGGGGCCTCAGGCTCACTCCACAAGGAAGAAGGGGGCCACCGTTGCCTTCCTGGCGAACACGCCCATCCAGGACATATGTCTGGCGGCAACTTGGGCATCTGTGCACACGTTCACGAAACACTACTGCGTGGATATTCAGATGAACAAGGAAGCACAGGTCGGACAGAAGGTGCTTCAACACATTTTCAACGACCAACGCTCATCTACCACCCAGCCGCCACAAATTTAGGAAAACCGCTACAAAGTCTATGCACAGCATAGTGAATCCAGAAAGATTCACGCTGCAAAACGAATAGTTTCTTACCTGTCGGTGTAGTTTTGCAGCTTGAAGATCTTTCTGGATTCACTAGCGAACCCGCCCGCCTCCGCCAGGAAGATGAGGCTGGAGGAAGAGGGGGTAAAATGGAAAAGATCAGAAGGAATGAAAACGTACAGAAAAATGGACATGAATCAATCGCCTAGGGTTTAAAAAAAAAAAAAAAGAAAAAGAGGGAAAAAAGAACCCGAAGATGGCGCCCCAAAGGTGGGACTTCCGCAGGAAGCACGACAACGTCACGAGAGGTGCACCAAATGGTGAGTCGTCGCCGCCCACCTGGGCTACCAAAAAAAAAAAAAAAAAACAAAGAAAAGACTACGAATCCGGACCCAACCACAAGATCGCGGAATAATGCACAGCATAGTGAATCCAGAAAGATCTTCAAGCTGCAAAACTACACCGACAGGTAAGAAACTATTCGTTTGGAGCTTTTGTTTTTATTGTGTAGCTCATCAGACTATTATTTGTATGTTTTGCTTGACTGTAAAATGGTACCTCAAGTACGAGCAAAAATCTGTATGCAGGCCACCGGATCCAGTCAATTGTGCTTATGATTTGGTTATATCTGGACCCTTGTTTCCAGCACACAATCACTGTGCTCAAACCTAATATTTAGGTTAAAATAAATGTGTCCCACAGGACAGGTAATGGCCTGGGAAAGGCTATCCTTAAAGTATTGTTGACAAGTCAACCTTGATTTTTTTTACAGAGGGGTAAGAATATTTTCAGGAGTTTCTCCTTGATAATTGATTTTCAGTAACCAGACATCCTTGCATTTTTACCAGGGGACTTGGCTTATATTTCTGTGATTTTGTTTGTTAAGATACCAGACAAACCGCCAATGCCCTATTTAGTTGGTGATTGTTGGAAACTGGGTTTTTGTTGCAGTACCCTCCGACCCTCCCCCCTCCCCCCCCCCCCACACACACACACACTTTTTACTTGGTATTTGACGCACCTTTGACTGAAGTGTACTGGGTTCCTGCTAACTAGGTCCCCAGTACCATTGTACAATTGTTTACCCAATTGGCAAAACCGTTAGCAGCCTCTAAGTCCCTAGTAAATGGTACCCTGGTACCTTCGGCATGAGGTGCTAAAGAGGGTCCCTAAGGGCAGCAGCACAAATTTTGCCACCTAAGGGATCCCTCCCCATGCACATGCACGACTACCATTGCAGGCTGCGTGTCTTGGTGCAAACCAAAGTGAAAAACTTGACATGTTACAAACACCTGTGTGCCATGTCTCTAACACTGCATGTAATATTTATAAGTCGCCCCTACAGCCGGCCTGACAGCCCTAAGGCAAGGGGCTGAATATTATATGTGAGGGCATACCTGCATGAGCAGATATGTCCCTGTGCTGGTCAGTCCTATTACTGCCCGTGCAAGTGAACAGGGAAGCCAGTTTTAAAACATGTGCTGGACATGAGTGAAAACGAGTTCCCCAGCTTACATGATGGCTTCACTGAAAATAGGGATGTTTGGGATCAAAAATCTCTCATCCGTAAACCCACACAGATTCCAGTGTTGGCTTTACCAATACATGCATCCAGAGAGCACCTTAGAGGTGCCCTCAGGAAGGCTACCTGTGGTGTGCTTGCTGACTGGTTTCTTCCAGCCTGCCACCTGAGACGCTTTTCTGACCTTCTAAGGCGAGAACCTTTGCTCACGGGAGACCCAGAACAAAAGCCTGTCCGGGTAGAGGGTGTAGCATCCCCTCCCACAGGAAGACCTGATGATTAGCCTCCTTGGGCTGGCGAGCTTCAGAGAAGCTGCTGCCTTTGGAATGAGAATCTGGCTACCTTCAAAAGAGAAGCCAAATCACCTGTCCAGAGCCCCCTTGGCACCTGGACAGGCAGGAAAATTAGCTAGTCTGGTAGGCATGCCAACTGAAGGCTAGTACTTCCCCCCCCCCCCCCCCCATGAGGTGGGCTACTGTGAGGTGGACATGATTTTACAGAAGTAGCCATCTTTGTGATGGCACACTTGGGAATTCTGGGACTGGGTTATGCGCATTTCCCAAAGGAAGCGGTCATATAGTTGGTGTAATGAGCCAAGGGTCAGTAGCCCATTGCCTTCTACACCCCACTAATGCCCATAAGTTCCCTATTTAGGGGAGGCCCTGGCACCAGAGAAGCAAATTCTGACGACCTAAGAAGAGAGAGGGCACCGAAGAGCTGCAAAAGCCGAGAAGAGAGTAGAAAGAGCTGACCTGGTACCAACCCTGCCAGCCTGTCTGCATTTCTTGTTGAAAATGGCGCAAAAGCCGACTTGTCCTGAAGCTGTGACTGCAGAAACTTGGAGAACTGCCTGCCTTTGAAAAAGACTCAAGACCTCCCGTGAACAGCTGACCTGTTCTAAAGAATCTCCAAAAGAGAAGACCGAGGCCTCCTAAACTACCAAAACCCGACACCCGCAGCCACCATTGAACTCGTCACATCCCGTTGAAGTTGGCCACGGGTGCCAACAAGTTTCCTCAGCCCTCCAGAGCTCGAGTACATCGGGGTTTCACTCCTCCTGGATTCCCAGACGTCACCTGCAGTCTCTGCACATAGGCCCCCTAAACCACTGCTCCGGTAATGAAAAACCCAACGCCTAAGGACACCCTTGCACCAGTCACCCCTGGTCCTTGGAGAAGCGGACCAAAGTCACCCCCCCCTCCCCCAACAACCCCCCCCCTACCCCTTCCCCGAGCATCGCCATGCATGAGCCCACTTGCTGGTTCCGCCCGATTGGCTTCCTAACCAGAGCCTGCAGCCTTTTTTCACAGTGACCGATCCCCATTGAAACACATTGGGCTCCAGATGCTGATTTGCACCCAGCACCTGGCTGCCCTCGTGCTGCTCGTGGTGTACTGCTGATGCTGTCTTGGGGCTTGCCCAATACTTACCTTCACTCCTGGAGAATGGTCATGTAAGTCGATGTACTGTACCTGTTTTCAGAACTTTTTCTTCCTTCCATAGGATAACATTGCAGAAATCAGAAATTGCACCAAGTGTCCACTTTTTTAAGTGAAAATAATTTATATTGTAACGCGTACTCACCTGAGCTATTGTTCTCTAATGCCTGAACATATATAAAGATACTTCCTATTTTTATAAATTGGTGTGGTTCTTCTTGAGTCGTGTTGTCATTTATTAATCATTGTGTGTATTTGCAAATGTGTTAAGTCTAAGACTGCTCAACCACACTACCCCCTTATAGAGCACTTTGGGATTGCCTAGCAAGCCCCTGTCCAATCATAAGGGAACACCTGGACTCTTTTACGTGGTAAATCAACTTATTGTTGTAACACAAAGAGCCACCTTCCTACGGTGATGCTTAAATTGTTAAAATTAAATGTCTGAGCACAGGCTTTGCCCAACTCTCAGTCTTGTATCTGAATTTTTCCTCCTCCCCGAGTAGAGTAGGCAGGGGATTGAGCAGTAACATGATATTGTGATGCTTAAGCGAGTCCAGATAGCAAAGTCAAAGGTTTGCAACACCTAGAAGACATTGCTCACGTCTTTGAAGAGCCTAGAGTATCTCTGCCATGGCCCATCAAGTTATTTTACACAGCAATGGCTAAAATAATGTTTCACTACATGTAATGTATATCCATTTTGTACATATTGTAAGTTATTTTCTGTTTACAAACGTTTTCCTCTCACCAGACTGTCTTCTACCTTCTTGTTACTTTTTTTAGATGTTTGTTTCACGGCTCACTGCATACTTTCGCAGAAAATGTGTGTCCATCACTGACGAACGTGTTCAGAAGATGAGCGAAGTTCTGACCTACATTAAATTTATCAAGATGTACGCTTGGGTGAAAGCTTTCTCTCAGAACGTCCAGAGTGAGTGACCGCTCCACTTTGAGGGTATGGCACACAGTGCAACAAAGGGTGTTTCATCACCGTGCATCCGATCCCTGTTCTTTGTCAGATGGCTTCATTCTCAAATGAAATAAAGTCCTCGCTGGATATTCCGTCTCCAGTCAAGCATGTAAATGGTAGTCTGCTCAGCAGGATGTGATCAGAGAGCAAGTTTAGGATACACATGCATTACATGAGATTGCAAAGATCTGAGGGTGAGAATAAGGAAGTCTGTTGGCACCAAGATTAAGGTGGTTGTATAACTGGAGGATATGATTGAACCCACGCATGCTGAATTTGATATCCTTTGACACTACCTGTAAATAATATGCAACAGCGGTACAAAACATAAGCATATGGTTTCTCGCATACCCTCTTCTAGTGACCGCGGGGCAGGGATGTGGAGGATTCAGGATAGCACTAGTCCTTTTGATGCACGTAGAACAAAAGGTGTGCTTCCTTGTTTGTTTGCTGCTGTGGACCCATCATAAGGCCAAAAATAAATCTGAGACCTATGAACCACTTGCCGCATAACACAACTGAGGAATCTAATCTTGTCACTGTAAATCTAAGAACCTTACTAAGGTTCCTACAAACTGAGTTAAGTAGAAAATTAGCAACTAAGTTGCTATGTTCCTGACATCTCAGATAAAATTCACAACCATTCAGCCTCCATTAAAGTTATTGCGGCAACAAGGAGTTACCTGTTTAAACATGTAATGCCCTCATAGTTCCATGTGAAGGGTGTAAATCTCTTGAGTTTGAAATGCTTCCGTAAATTAATCCTCAGTTGAGCATTCCACATGCCGTGAAACTTCAGACGTTCTCAGGAGCAGCCTGTTTGCACAGGAATACTTCCACATTGTGCCATCTCTCCATATTTCTTCAGCTAACCCAATAAAATAGATCGCCCCCCTGAAGTATTTGAGCTGTTAGACTAAGGCTTTTTTGCACTGTATTTGACTGACAGTCTGATAAGATAGCCTTGCGGTGCAGTGGTGTATAAGATGTTTCCTCACTTGGAGTATCGAGGCACCTAGTCCGATTTGAGGTGCTTGTTGGAATGTGTTTGTTTGGTCATTGCAGTGAAGTAGTAGAGTGTACTACTGATTGCAAATGACGCTTGGCTTCACACTTGTGCGTGGCTCACGGTCCTTGGGCTGGGGTAGAGGGGATTGCTGTAACGTTGTGTACACTGAGTTTAGTTACACTAGGGTACCATAGCTGTCCCCAGCATAGTCATCAATTGCCTTTATCATTATTTGTTTAACACAAAGTTCACTGATGGATTTGCAAGCTGTTGTCTGTTTTTAGTCTGACTGGCTTTTTTTGTAACCTTTCCTCTTTCTAGAAATTCGTGAAGAAGAGCGAAAGATTTTGGAAAGTGCTGGATATTTCCAAAGCATTACTGTGGGAATTGCTCCTATCGTGGTCGTTATTGCAAGTGTGGTGACTTTTTCGGTCCACATGGTCTTGGGCTACGACCTCACAGCAGCTCAGGTAATTGCATAAGATGCAGTGATGAGCAGGCCTGTCTTGCCCAGGACTACCCATATGTCTCCTATATGTATCGTGGTTTAAGTGGAAAAAATAGGCACGGGTGTGCATAACCAATTTTCCTCTAAGTCCTGTTTCCATGATGACTTCCAAAACGGCTAACTGTAGAATGATTGGCTTGAGGGCTGGATAAAAAAAACTAGAACAGGATCAAAGTAGAGATATTCTATGTCTGTAATACTCTCGATTGCACACAGGACAGTGCAGAGACGCACAATTGGAGAAGGGAACAAAAGGAAGGAGGGGAGGAGACAAGGAGCAGAGAACAGGAAAAGTAACGAAGCAAAATACGGGAAAATATAGAGACCGGAAAGTAAACAAGACTAAATAAGGAAAATAGGGGAGATGGGAAGTTTGAATAATGGGGTGAACAACATGAGAAAAATAAGGTGAAAGGGATGATCAGAGACTAGAACTGAGCACGACAAAAATCAAGAAGGAGAAAACCGGTAAAGAGAATTGGCAAATTTGAGAGCGGAGATATGAAAATGATATGAATAAGGGAAAGAGAAAGGTAAGACATGGGTGAGAATGTGCAAACAAATGAGGGGACGCAGGTGGTAAAGTGAGGTGTGTAATGTGGAGAGATGAGAAAAGGGGGAAAAAAACAGGGTTACGTTGAAATAGACAAGGCGAAAAGCGCAGATGATTAATGTATGGGATGTTTATAATCAAATAAGGGTGTTGGAGGAACTATGAGGGCAGGACTAAAGGAAGAAAAGGGGGAGAAGTGGAGAGCTCGAAGAGATATTATGGTTTACAGACATTTAAAGTAAAATAAAAACAGTACATCTCTATTGGAACCAGATGCTTTAAAATTGTTCCCGATCAAGCAGTCTTGAAGATAAAAACATATTAACTCTGAGACTATAAATTAGTAATTTACCTTCGTACTTGGAGTTCACCTAAGCGAGCAAATGCAGCCTATAAGATGTAATTGGGTTAAGGTTTGCTTATTTGGATTCACTATGTTGGTATATACAACCAATGATACGCACTGCTGTATTTCCTTAACCTGGTACTCCCAATTCACAATGTATGCCACCGTAGGCTTCAGGTTAGGGGCCTGCTGTAGAATCAGAAGCCAATACACTCGACATCGACACCCCCACACCTTTTCTTTGCATGAGATTCCTGTTCTGGGTTTTTGGTGAACAATGGGTGGTTGAAAGCAAATGGAATAGGAAGAAATTGCATCACAATCTTACCCAGAGAAATGTGCAAGTATACAAACCCTCTAGTCTACTTTTAGACGTGTGCTGTGCTTTAAGTTTAAGCTTCTTCCTGTATGTTTAGTAGCAGTGAACTTTAATATGATTTTCTGTCCTTTGTTTTTAAGGCCTTCACTGTTGTCACAGTATTTAATTCAATGACTTTTGCCCTTAAAGTCACACCGTTCTCTGTGAAGTCACTTTCTGAAGCATCCGTTTCTCTTGAGCGCTTTAAGGTAAATGAACTTTTCTTTAAATCCCTTCCGATTTTGCCACAAGAACTGAAAGGCACCCTTAATTTTTGTATTTTATTTTAAATGTAAATTTCCATTCCTGCAGGTCTCCCAGTTGAGCCTCTGTATCAACCCCATCTCCTCTGTAGCCAACAAACCCTGCGTTGTGTTCAATTACAGTCTTACTGTCGCACCATTTTAAAAGCACATCAGTTTAATTTCTAGATCCATAACCCGTCTTGATTCTACCTAGCCTCGTAATATTAGAGATGGAATTTTACTTTTGGTCTTGTCCTTGCATTTAAGTGAGTAGCTGCTTTTTCCCTTGTTTGTAAGGTCTTGTTCATCTTAAGCGACACCCATGTGGATTAACTGAACAGATGGTTGGCAACAGGTCCTAGGAACCATTTTTAGCCAATGCGACAAAGTTGTGGATCACACCAGTAGCATTTGCTGTTGTATTTCTGTTAAAACATTATCAATTTTCAAGTAACACAGCACAACAAATGATACAATGAGTGCTAATCTTGAGTGAGCCTCATCCCCCATAACCCCTACTGTGTATACTCCAGCAGAAACCATAGCGATTAGTTGTATCGTGGAGAGCTCGCTCCATGAAATGAAAGCCATCTACCACATACCACACCATGTAAAGTAAAAATGTTTGTGTACTCTTGGTTTTCTTTTCCTTGTTATCAAATCTTTTGACTCGATTCTGATCTGCTGTTCTATTTCATTTCATCCCTGTTGACAGATGTTTTTTTGTTTTTTTTGCTTTACGTATTGTTACTTTTGATGATGATGGTGGATGTGTGGGAACATGAACACAGTGGGATTGAGAGTAGTTTAATATTAAGGGGCAATCACCAGCCACGTTATTTCACCCTCTGGCACATAAATGATCTCTTCTTGTGATATTAGAAACGGGGATCACGGGCAGGTTTATTATGGGATCATGAAGCTACAACAATCAGACAATTCTCTCTGCTCTTTCTTCCTATGGCACTCTTGGTGTGTAGCTAATATCCGCACTGTGGTAGTGTCTCTTCACCTAAAGAATCTGAACGGGCGAGACTGACTCTTTTATTCTAATCGGCCTTACTCTTCCCTCTTCTGTTGGTTAAACAGAGCAAGTTGTGCACTACTGTGCCTCATTCCTGGAATCCAGTGGATTCCTTAGTTTGTTAAACCCTCTTGTTTCTGCTGTTGGGTCAGTGTGTTGAATTATTAACTTGTTAGCGCTGGGAAGAACACTGTTATCCGAGGAGAATACATCTTGCTCCGGTCACTGCTTTGGAGTCTTTCAGCCATATGTCCCAGATCTTTCAGGTTGCTCAGTCTGTCCATTCCGTCTTTGGCTCGTACTCTGTTATTATGTCTGAATAAGAATGCTCTTAAGCTTTTACAGCTTTTTGAATTGTAGCATCTCGAGTCTGTTCTCCCCAGTATGTTTGGGAGATTTGCTACCATAATAAACCTTTGAGTTGGATATGCGGTGGTGCGAAATGTTATTATCCTGAGGTATGCAAGAGCCTGTGCCTTGCTGAACTGCTAGCTTACTGCCACTTTCTATCTGATTAATTGTATGTCAGAGTAGAGTATGGCATTTACAGTAGCCAGTGAATGCACGATACACTGTGGTGAGGTTTGTTCCTGGGCAGTACTTACCTCACGCGTATTCCCTTTGTATTGCTCTGGCATCTGCTGTTTTGGCTTTTTTCCATCAATAAATTTCAGCAGATGTGACGCTGGGGGTGCAGAAATTGCCACAGTTCGGAATTCTGGTCCCAATTTGTGCAGCGATTGAAATTGTCCTCCACACTTGCAATCTGGGCCTTTGCGTCGTGAGGAATGAAAAGCCTTACCTTGCTCAAACATCTAGTTTAGTGCGGTGCGGTGTGGTGTAGTGTGCTGAGTTAACTCGTTGAGCAGCTCCTATTGCTTGCTGGATCCTTAGCTTTCAAACTGTGTTGGAAAATTATTGAATTTAGCTGGTCTTCTGCATAAGTTTTGATTTGCCTCAATGAAAATTCAGACATTTTCTTTTACAAAACCTTTTTTTTACCAGATATTTAAGTATTTGGATTGATCTTAGGGAGGGTAGTCTTGTCTTTGGGTGTTGAAGTGTATGCTGGAAGTACAGGTCTGCTGAAGGAGACAGGTAACCATGAATGGCTTCCTGTGTACGTCTATTTCCAAGTCCACGTTCTGAACTGGGGACCTTAATTTAACATAGTGATAGTGGTAAGCTTGTACGTATCCCACTGTGTGCCAAGTTCTCCCACATTCAGACGTCCCCAGGCCCGAGGTGGGCCTGGGTTTTAGTTGACACTAATGAGCTACGTTTTGCTCTTCAGCAGCTCCCACCCACTGTATAACCTGATGTGTTTTGCCGCCTGAGTGTGCCATAGGCTTGACCCGGTATCTCATCTTTGCACCTCTCTCACGGCTCCTCTCAGAGTTTGTTTCTTATGGAGGAGGTGCACTTGATAAAGAGAAAGCCTGCCAGTCCTAAAGTCACCATCGAACTGAAAAATGCTACGCTGGCATGGGACTCTTCCCACGCCAGCACCCAGAGCTCACCCAAGCTGACTCCCAAAATGAAAAAAGACAAAAAAGCAGCCACTAAAGGGAAAAAAGAGAAGGCAAAGCTGCCGACGGATGGGTCGCTGGCAGTTCTTGCAGAGCAGAAGGGACATCTCCTGGTGGACAGTGACGAGCATCCAAGCCCTGATGAGGAGATGAAAGGTACCTTGGGGACCACACGGCTGCAACGGACTCTCTACAACATTGACCTGGAAATTGAACAGGTATGTACAAAGACCTGGTCTTGGTAGGTAAGGTTTGCTAAATGCTTGCCCTGCCACCTTTTCAAACTCCAGTATGCCTGATGCTGACTTATTACCTGCATGGGCCGTTTAAAAGTACACATTTTTTGATTTCTCCCACTTTAACTTTGCTTACTAAACTAACGGGGAATACATTACCAAGCAAACTTACAAGATAATGTGACCGTGAGTCTAGCAAGGTTGCTGCAGGGGAATTTTGCTGCAATCCTACTTGGACTTGTGTTTTCCTAGTATAGGCATCTAGACCACAAACAATGGAGCTGTATTTAGTTGCACCTAGAGTCACTGAGTTAGGCTTCTGTGTTTTGTGTGTGCCTGGAAGTTTTCCCAGGTACTCCGTACTCTAGACCCCTTAAAGGCTGCAATGGGGAACAAGCATTTTCAGCATCATAATCTGCTTTGCTGGTGTGTTGGCATATTGAAACACTGTTCCCTATTCACTCAACTAGTTTCAGTCAGCTTTGTGTTTACAGCTGGCCACAGAGTGTGGTCGAAGAAAGATGGCCTACCCACCAGCAAAAGAAGCGTGCAAAGCTTGCCTAAACACAGTTTTTAAAGTTGTCTGCTCTCAAAGTATTTGCTTAGGCCTGTGTTATTGCATGTGGTAATAGCATAAATGTGGAATCCACTGTGAAAATCAGTTTGACACTGTATTCATGTAAAGTACGACTTAGCCTGAAAGCTTTCCCTCTTAATCTTTTTAGATAATATACTGTCTGTCATTGGGATGTGTTATACTTAAAATGCCTTCAATGCGTCTTTCCTTGCATACTTCCCCCTTTTAACTTCTGAGAGTCAAATATTTACTCGCACTGAAACGCACCCACCAAGTGCTGTCCAGTAAGGCTGTGCACTGCTGCAGGCGTGGGCTTTCGGTGCAGCATGTTTTCCTGAGGTCTGAAGATAGATACTACTTCCAGCTGTTGCTTTTCTTCCTCTGTCTCTTAAATTAATTTACAGAATGTTAACTTTTAGATTACTGGGGTCCGTTCAGTATATACAAAAGGTACTGGAGATACTGTGGGGCTGATAACTTGCACTGCTTCTTAAAATGTTTTTCTTCTTGTGCAGGGGAAACTTGTTGGGATTTGTGGCAGTGTGGGAAGTGGGAAAACCTCGCTGATCTCCTCGATTTTGGGGCAGGTAAGGAAATTGTTTTTCTTTCCATGTTACTTCTTTTTGCTAATGCGAACTGTGTTCTCCCTGACATTTTGATCTTAGTCATTCAGGCGGAAGACTTGAGTAGCTAACCTTGTGACTTGTGCAACCAAACTTGACACTCATTCAGGTCTACTGGATGTGCTCCCTCATCGTCGTCAGAGCAGTGCTTTAATGCCCAAAGAACATGCATATTCTTCTCTAGGCACTAAGCTGACTACTGCCTCCTAACACCGTCCTATGCGGCCGCTGTTGGTGATGACCGTGAAGTGACCGTCCATGGCAGCAGGTCTTTACCCAGTCATCTTTAGTGAAAAGGATGCCTACTAGTCCTCACGATAAAGAATCTGCACAGTTCATGTAACTGGGATCCCTATCATACAACTTGTATGGTACATTTATGATTGCTGCGTGTGAGATGTTTTCACTTGTTGCAAATCCTTGGTTGATGTCAGGTCCATTTGGCCCCCTGTGCGTGTTGCATAAGATGTTGCAAATCCTAGGCCAAGCCTGACTGTGCCATCGAGACCACGGCTGCACATATTCTTTCCTTGGTTCCACATCCGAAAGCTGTTGTACCTGGAAGGAGAAGGGAGTTCATCAGCCCTTCCATTGCTTGGAGCAGGTTCCCCCAACTGGTGGCACCTGCAACTCATGGCTTCCGAACCTGGGTCTCATCTTAACTTCAGGGGGGGGATAAGATCCTTGCAGGATCTGAACCAGTGATCTTCTGCCAACTATCCGTCTTGCACCATTGTCTTTCTGTCACGACTCATGAGTCCCAGTGCTCACTGAAAACTGAATAAATGTTTTAAGTTGCACATAGTTGTCTTAAATATATTTTTGTGGCTTTTTGAGATAAATCTTATGTTTAAACCCACATTATTTCATAGTCTGTAGAGGAATGCTGACCCTTACTGGTTCTCATTCTTATGCCAATATACCACCATACGCATACATTTGTTAATACCGAGTTACAGTTTGAAGGAAATGCAGACGTGATTGAACTAGTTATCAGAAAGGTTGATTGAACGGACTTTAAATTATTTTGCCCATGCTTGGTCCCACACTGTCATTTTTAACTGTGTGTGTGTATATGTGTGTGTGTGCGTGTGTGTATGTATATGTGTGTGTGTGTGTATATATATATATATATATATATAGTTAAATATTACCTACTGGCGGTCGCCAGTAGGTAGTTATAGTTAGGACCACGTTTCCATAGGAAAACCTCAACATTCTATTTTGAATAACTTTGGCGCCGGTCGACGAATCCTCGCGAATTTCTCAAAATAGGTGGGGCGCTACGCTCCGCTCCTACCCTGAAAGTCTCTGGGGGATTCGTCAAGCGGGGGCTGAGATAAAAGGGGGGTCCCAAAACGCGTTTTTCCCATGCATTTTTCCATAGGACCTTTAGAACGAGCTACAGCCCGAACGGCTGAACAGAATTACTAGAAATTTGGCAGAGAGGTAGTCCCTAGGTCAAGGAAGTGCCTTTTGTAGGTTTGGTGTAAATCTGTTCAGTAGATTCTGAGAAAATAGCCTTTAAATCAATATATATATCTGAGCCCGCTTACGGTACGCTTACCGTACGCTTACCGTACGCTTACCGTACGCTTACCGTACGCTTACCGTAAGCTTGCGGTGGCGTGCGCGAGCGCGATTCTGATTGGCTCTTAGATCTTAGTAAACATTCGAATCGGCCGAAACCAGGAAGCGGCGTCCGCCATTTTGTCTCTCGCACTGAGTGTTGTTTATCAAACATGATGGCCAAAAACATGTTACGGGGCTGTTTTGACAACTCCCTCCCACATAGTCATGTTGAGGGAGTCCCCAAACATCCCCCAAGAGCAAAAACGGTTTTATTTTTTTTTCGGCAATTTCGCGGGGTACGCTTACCGTACGCTTACCGTACGCTTACCGTAAGCTTACCGTACGCTTACGGTAAAAAAATAAAAATAAAAAAAACACTATCCACACTTACCCCACCCCCTGTGCTTTTGGTGGCCGCAGGCCACCAAATGTGCAGGGCTTATTAATAGAGAAAAAAAACGTAATTTTGGCAACATGAAATTATAAAATCGAAATAAAAAAAACACTAGCCACATTGACCTCACCCCCTGTGCTTTTGGTGGCCGAAGGCCACCAAATGTACAGGGCTTATTAAAGTTGATAAAAACCGTGCACGGAACGAACTGCGTTAAGTGGGCGCGCACGCCACAAATGGCGTAAAGTAACTTAGCATTTAAAAAACCGTACAAATTCACTGAAAAAACCATAGGTTTCACACACGTTATAGTTAGGAAATAGCATTTAAAAAACCTTGCTAATTCACTGAAAAAACCATAGGTTTCACACATGTTATAGTTAGCTGGACATTTTACTGATAAAAAACCAATGAAATTCCCCCTTTATAGTTACTGTAGGCAACTATAACTCACGCGACCGTAATCCTCTGCTGATGACATATGTGTCTTTATGAAAAAAAAATATTTGTAATATATGTATAGCTAAAATTTAATGGAAGAAGATATGGGCAAATAAGTGTCTAAATACAGTATTAGCATCAGCAGAGGATTACGGTCGCGTGAGTTATAGTTGCCTACAGTAACTATAACGGGGGAATTTCATTGGTTTTTTATCAGTAAAATGTCCAGCTAACTATAACGTGTGAAATCTATGGTTTTTTCAGTGAATTAGCAAGGTTTTTTAAATGCTATTTCCTAACTATAACGTGTGTGAAACCTATGGTTTTTTCAGTGAATATATATATATATATATATATATATATATATATATATATATATATATATATATAGTTAAATATATATATATATAGTTAAATATATATATATATATATATATATATATATATATATATATATATATAGTTAAATATATATATATATATATATATATATATATAACACTTGTTGAGTGCATCCAGTGTCAGGGCCTTGAATCCTCGGAGTCGTACGATGCCCAATGGGTTCCACCCCTTGATAGCCCCAAGGTCTGAGTGAACTAACAGACTCACTGGAGTGATCAAGTGAGGAAAAGATGGGGACAGCAGGGAGGGAGACCTGTAATGAGAGTAAGGCACTATGAATATACACAACTTATTCCAAAACACATAGAGACTACTATGTATCCATATATATATATATTCACTGAAAAAACCATAGGTTTCACACATGTTATAGTTAGCTGGACATTTTACTGATAAAAAACCAATGAAATTCCCCCGTTATAGTTACTGCAGGCAACTATAACTCACGCGACCGCAATCCTCTGCTGATGCTAATACTGTATTTAGACACTTATTTGCCCATGTCTTCTTCCATTAAATTTTAGCTTTACATATATTACAAATATTTTTTTTTCATAAAGACATATGTCATCAGCAGAAGATTGCGGTCGCGTGAGTTATAGTTGCCTGCAGTAACTATAACGGGGGAATTTCATTGGTTTTTTATCAGTAAAATGTCCAGCTAACTATAACATGCGTGAAACCTATGGTTTTTTCAGTGAATTTGCAAGGTTTTTTAAATGCTAAGTTACTTTACGCCATTCGTGGCGTGCGCGCCCAGTTAACGCAGTTCGTTCCGTGCGCGCACGGTGCGCTTCGCGCACCGTGCGCGCACAGTGAGCACGCGGTGCGCTTCGCGCACCGCGCGCCCACTTTACGCAGTTAGTGCCGTGCACGCACAGTGGTCACGCGGTGCGCTGCGCGCACCGCGTGCCCACGTTAAGCGGGATGGGCCATGTACGCACGATGCGCTTCCTGCACCGTGCGCACATGGGGGACATATTTTGCGCATCTTTGTGAAATGTATTCTTCGGGCACCATTTGCACACGGGGTGGGGAGAATGTGGATAGTTTTTTTTTTTTTTTATAATTTTTTACCGTGCGTGTACGGTAAGCGTAATCGGCGATTTTCCGAAAAAAATTTTTTTATTTTTTTTTGGGCTTGGGGACCCCTGTATCAATGCTGGGTGGTTAGGTTCTCATGAAACTGCCTCTTTACATATATTTGGGGTACGTTTTTGCTGCCCAACTCAGGAAGCGAGAGAGAAAATGGCGGCCGCCGCTTCCTGGTTTCGACCGACTCGAATGTTTACTAAGATCTAAGAGCCAATCAGAATCGCGCTCGCGCACGCCACCGTACGCGTACGGTAAGCGCACCGTAAGCGCACCGTAAGCTGCCACAGATATATATATATTGATTTAAAGGCTATTTTCTCATAATCTACTGAACAGATTTACACCAAACCTACAAAAGGCACTTCCTTGACCTGGGGACTACCTCTCTGCCAAATTTCATTAAATTCTGTTCAGCCGTTCGGGCTGTAGCCCTGTCTAACGGTCCTATGGAAAAATGCATGGGAAAAACGCGTTTTGGGACCCCCCTTTTATCTCGGCCCCCGCTTGACGAATCCCCCCGAGACTTTCAGGGTAGGAGCGGAGCGTAGCGCCCCACCTATTTTGAAAAATTCGCGAGGATTCGTCGACCGGCGCCAAAGTTATTCAAAATAGAATGTTGCGGATTTCCTATGGAAACGTGGTCCTAACTATAACTACCTACTGGCGACCGCCAGTAGGTAATATATATATATATATATCTATATCTATATCTATATCTATATCTATCCTACTGGCGGTCGCCAGTAGGTAGTTATAGTTAGGACCACGTTTCCATAGGAAAACCTCAACATTCTATTTTGAATAACTTTGGCGCCGGTCGATGAATCCTCGCGAATTTCTCAAAATAGGTGGGGCGCTACGCTCCGCTCCTACCGTGAAAGTCTCGGGGGGATCCGTCAAGCGGGGGCTGAGATAAAAGGGGGGTCCCAAAACGCGTTTTTCCCATGCATTTTTCCATAGGACCTTTAGAACGAGCTACAGCCCGAACGGCTGAACAGAATTACTCAAAATTTGGCAGAGAGGTAGTCCCTAGGTCAAGGAAGTGCCTTTTGTAGGTTTGGTGTAAATCTGTTCAGTAGATTCTGAGAAAATAGCCTTTAAATCAATATATATATCTGAGCCCGCTTACGGTACGCTTACCGTACGCTTACGGTAAGCGTACGGTGGCGTGCGCGAGCGCGATTCTGATTGGCTCTTAGATCTTAGTAAACATTCGAATCGGTCGAAACCAGGAAGCGGCGGCCGCCATTTTGTGTATTTCACTCTGAAAAAAAAGAGTGAAAACAAGGAAAGGGGGCAATGAGGAGAGTTACAGACCCCCTAACATTTGTAAGGGGGTCAAAGAAGGACAGAAAAGTACAAAAAAAACATTTATTGATTTTAAAAAAAATCACGGGGTACGCGTACGGTAAGCTTACGGTAAGCGTACGGTAAAAAAAATAAAAATAAATAAATGAAAAGCAGATTTAAGAGTTTAGATATTAGGGGGCTCTAAAAAGAGCCGTTGTGTTTATGAAGTGATTTTTTAGTGGTACCTACAAGTAAGTACCGATGCAGAGTCTAAGGTTCAAGAGGAAGACTCTGTTCCCTTCATCATTGAAGTGCACACCATCTCCTCTATAAATGTCTTGCATGTCATAACGCAAGTTGTTGTGGTAAATGGCACCCATACCATAGTCACCGAGGAAAGCAGAAACAGATTTGTTGACGTGCTTTCTTGCTTTGTCAATCTGTGGACAGAAATGATTGGACCAGTTCCATTTTTGCCTTTGGCATATGTTGGAAAACACAAAGGCAGTTTTAGGGAAAAGTGTAAACAGTTGTGCAAAGGTGTCCTTCATAAGCATTTCCAGACCTACCCCAGTCAAAGTGCCTAGGTCATTGCCACCACAGTGCACTATTATGAGGTCAGGGTGTTGGATTTGAATGAAGGATTTCACCAATGGCATCAATTGGTGCCACTTTAACCCTCTCTGACCAATCCATTTAATGTCTACATTTGGCAAAGCAAGGTCTCTCACCATACCTGTTTTCTCTGCAAACTTTTCACTCCAGAAGACATAGCTGTGCCCTACAATCCACACTGTGAACATCTTCAAAGGAGAACTGGATGCACTCAGGAGGTGTCTTTCAGTAGAATGGCAATATGAAAAGAAAGACAGTTTGGAAATGGAGGCATACATATTTTTTTCAAAACAAAAAGAACTGATTGGCTGTTTCATACCATTCTAGAATAAAAACTAGGCTGTATGTGTAAATTAATAGAAGCATGTTTTGTATTGGTAAAAAAAAATGTGTAACCAAAGAACAGTACTATGGATTTGCTGTTAGGTTTGAAAAGTCAAGCACTCTTGCTCTGTGGAATTGAAACATTGTTTGGCGAACTTCTGACCTAACTCAACACAGCAGTGTTCCATGAGCTGTTGCTATGGTAGCAGGCAGAAGTCAAGTTGGGGGAAGGGTACTAGGCAGAAGTCAAGTTGGGGGAAGGGTACTTTTGGAAAAGGGTTGGTTTTCAACCAATAGAAATGTGTGATTACATTTGAAAAAAAGGGGGAAGCACTGAGATTTGAAACTTACAAGTATATGTGTGGAAAAATAGAGGGAAAGTTTGCCATTATCTGGTTCTGCTGAGAGGAGAGAGGTGAACACAACAGAGATCCTGGCTCTGATAATCTGCTGTTTGAGTGTCACATTTCTTTCACAACTAACTAATTTTAAAGGTGAGTTTACAGTTTGAGAGGGGATGTATGTGGTAACTTAAGAAATGAATAATAGAAATGGAAATTGTTTTTGTTGTAGTTACACATGGAGGTTTCATAATGTGTCAGTCTATAAAAGTGATTTTCACTTGCCCAAAAAAAAGAGCAGTAAGTGTGCTTTCAAATTGGCAAAGAAATTTAGTTTTGGGACTAATGTGAAAACATGACTCTGTGTGCAGAGAGGAATTATAGGCAGAGATTTATTGCGTATTGCTCTGGTGATTTCACAGTTGCATTAGATGGAAAGGGGGAGCGAATTTTTGGAGGAAGAAGCAGAGTCTTAGCACACACCCATGTGCTTGCCATGTATAGTCATGCACAGTATTTACAAGCGAGTGGGGTTTTCAGGTTTCAGTCTGTAATGCAAATACATTCAGCATCACTAAGGCTGGTTGCCCTTGCTGGAGTGTAGGCAGTCACCGAGAATACACATGGTGGTGGTCTGAAAAAACAGTTTGGACATGTGCATTTAAAAAAATCTGAAAAGTGGTTTCATAATGTGACAGTTTGTAAAAGTGATTTTCACTTGCCCAAAAAAAAGAGCAGTTTGTGTGCATTCAAATTGGCAAAGAAATTTCGTTTTGTGACTAATGTGAAAACATGACTCTGTGTGCAGAGAGGAATTATAGGCAGAGATTTATTGCGTATTGCTCTGGTGATTTCACAGTTGCATTAGATGGAAAGGGGGAGCGAATTTTTGGAGGAAGAAGCAGAGTCTTAGCACACACCCATGTGCTTGCCATGTATAGTCATGCACAGTATTTACAAGCGAGTGGGGTTTTCAGGTTTCAGTCTGTAATGCAAATATATTCAGCATCACTAAGGCTGGTTGCCCTTGCTGGAGTGTAGGCAGTCACCGAGAATACACATGGTGGTGGTCTGAAAAAACAGTTTGGACATGTGCATTTAAATAAATCAAAAAAAGTGGTTTCATAATGTGTCAGTCTGTAAAAGTGATTTTCACTTGTAAAAAGTGATTTTCACTTGCCCCGAAAAAAAAAAAAAGAGCAGTAAGTGTGCTTTCAAATTGGCAAAGAAATTTCGTTTTGGGACTAATGTGAAAACATGACTCTGTGTGCAGAGAGGAATTATAGGCAGAGATTTATTGCGTATTGCTCTGGTGATTTCACAGTTACATTAGATGGAAAGGGGGAGCGTATTTTTGGGGGAAGAAGCAGAGTCTTAGCACACACCCATGTGCTTGCCATGTATAGTCATGCACAGTATTTACAAGCGAGTGGGGTTTTCAGGTTTCAGTCTGTAATGCAAATACATTCAGCATCACTAAGGCTGGTTGCCCTTGCTGGAGTGTAGGCAGTCACCGAGAATACACATGGTGGTGGTCTGAAAAAACAGTTTGGACATGTGCATTTAAATAAATCAAAAAAAGTGGTTTCATAATGTGTCAGTCTGTAAAAGTGATTTTCACTTGCCCCGAAAAAAAAAGAGCAGTAAGTGTGCTTTCAAATTGGCAAAGAAATTTCGTTTTGGGACTAATGTGAAAACATGACTCTGTGTGCAGAGAGGAATTATAGGCAGAGATTTATTGCGTATTGCTCTGGTGATTTCACAGTTGCATTAGATGGAAAGGGGGAGCGAATTTTTGGGGGAAGAAGCAGACTCTTAGCACACACCCATGTGCTTGCCATGTATAATCATGCACAGTATTTACAAGCGAGTGGGGTTTTCAGGTTTCAGTCTGTAATGCAAATACATTCAGCATCACTAAGGCTGGTTGCCCTTGCTGTAGTGTAGCAGTCTGGACATGGGCTTTTTAAAAAATCTGAAAAGTGGTTTCATAATGTGACAGTTTGTAAAAGTGATTTTCACTTGCCCAAAAAAAAGAGCAGTTAGTGTGCATTCAAATTGGCATAGAAATTTCGTTTTGTGACTATTGTGAAAAGAAATGTAGTAATATATTTAAATACAATAAAGGAATTTTTTTTTAGTTTTTTTCAGGTATTGCTGAAGAGCAGTGAACAAAATTTAAGATGCCTACAAAATCCAGAGTTCAAAAAACGCTAAAAAAAAAACTATTTGAAGACAACTGGAGGACCAAAGTTAGTAGAAGATGCTCATGTTGGGAAAAAGAAAAAATCTTCTGGTAAGCAGAAAAAACAATTTCTTAAAAATATATTCAAAACAAGGAAAAATGTACAAAATGTCTGTACTGGAAAGAATGTTACGAAACGAACAGAACAGGAAAAAATTGAGAATTTAGTTAATGCAAATATACCTTCTGCAACTGAAAAGATTTACATAAACAGAAAAACAGCGTTTAAAGAGATACGTAGAAAAATGTTTCAGAGAAGAGTTATGTCCAATTTGATAAAGGATGTGAAGAAATATAAGCAAAAGGCAAAATATTACAAGAGAAAAAAAGAAATTGAAGCCATTGCAGCAAAGGCATTAGAATTAAAAAGGAAACTATTCATATTAATTTTGAATAGGATGCGTACATTAGACAAAATGGTTAATGTACTGAAATCACATAGCAAAAGGAAAAGAGTAGTGAACAGAACAAACTTTTGTAAAGTGTTTTTAGGAAAGTGGATGCATAGTTCAAGTAGTGAACCTTTTTTTAATGAAGAGAGCTATTTTCAAAGTAATAGTTTGCTGCATGCAGTTGACACCAGAGGTCGTTCATACGAAGTAACAAATGGTTGCATAATGGAGAAGGAGATAATGGTTCCAAGAGATGAGGTACAAGTGATGGCAGATGAGGCAATGGGGAGACGTCCTAAAGCCCCAGTGTACACTTGGAATTGTAGTAGTATTTGCACTGTGCGTCAGGAATCTATTGACAAATTTCGTGAGTTTCTAAGAGAATATAGTAAAAAAAGTGTAAAACAGAAGATTAAGGTGCTTCAAAGTCTGGATCCATGCAGAGTGAGAGAGAATACTGGTTTGCAGGGTCATTCTCTGGCTTGTCTATCTAGAAAAGTGTGCAATAGTGTTTTCCATCATTTTAGGATGCTGGCTGTTCATCATACTGAAATGAGAAAGTTTGTGAGACGGTTGTATTTTGCCAAAAGTCCAGCAATAAAGTTAAATGAATTGAATAGGGCTCTGTTCCGAGGAACAGTATCAGATGTAGAGAAGGTTGTTGATGAAATTCAGTTTTGTTACTTTGGTCCTGAACAAAACAGTGCAGAGAAGGACACAGTAAATGAGGAAGAAGTGGAAGAGAATGTAGAACCCTCTGTAAGTAACACATTTAATGATCACATAACAAAATTTGCAATAGTCTCTAATGAAAGACCAAATTTTACTTGTATTTGTTGCCGCAGAACTCATTATAGAAAACAAACTAGGAATGTTGATCTCTACAGAAAGAGTGAAAATGAAGATAATTATAAGTGGAAGGATTTTGCCACATATATATTTCTAGAAAATTGTTTTGAATTGGGTGAAGATCAGCGTATTTGTAAATACTGTTACAACAAGTTAGAGGAAAATAGAATGCCGACCAGAGCTGTACATAATAATTTAGAATTGGATGCTATTCCTGCTGAACTTTCTGAATTAAATACATATGAGTCTATACTCATTCAATGTGTTCATCCGTTCCAGACCATAGTACGCATGGAGCCCAAAACTGGTAAATTACCTCCTTCAGATTTACTGAGAGGTTTAAAAGGTAGAGTGGTGTATTTGCCCTTGGATTTGAAAAAAAATATGGAAACTATTGATGCGGATACTTTGGAAACTGAACCATTAATTATTCTGGTTAATGGTGTACCTACAAAGAATAAGAAGATTTGGCAGGAGCTGGTAGATGTGCGGAAAGTACAAAGAGCAAATTTGTATTTGAAAAAAAATAACAAATGGTATGAATCAATTTATATAGAAGAAGAAGAAGAAGATTTACAAGAAGACACAGAAATACCAACTGGACAAATTGAAAAAGTGGACAAGTCAAAGGAAGAAGAAATTTATGAACATTTTAGCATACATCCTCTTCATTCAAAAGAAGTTATGGGAGACAATATTGATCTCTTTCAGATGAAGAAAGCAAAAGGAAGTCCCGTGAGTGTATGGGAGGAGAGCTTGGAAGCTCGATGTTTTCCCCAGCTGTTTCCTAAAGGAAAAGGAGGACGATACGATGAACGTCCAGAACAGATTCCAGCTTCTGAGTATCGGACTACAAGACTATATGCTGAAGATCCCAGATTTCGACAAAGTATTCCTTATTTGTTCCATCTTTTATTTGAAAGCGACTTGTCTGCACTGTCTTATGCAGTAAATCACATTTTAAAAAGTGGAGTACATTTACAAAATGTGTCTGCTAAGGATTTTATGGAGAAAGTGCAGCACCGAGATGATCATTTGGAAACACAACTGATCAATCTGATGGCTTGTCAGCGTGGGACAAATGAATATTGGTACCGACGCCATGGTGAACTAAAATGCATGTTACGGAATTTAGGAACACCAACATGGTTCCTTACCCTAAGCTGTGCCGAGTACGCTTGGGATGATTTACTGGATTTTCTACGAGAGGCCAATTCAAACATTAAAAACATCGAATACAAGACAGCAGGAGAACTGTGCTCATTGGATCCGGTTAATGTTTGCAGATATTTCAATCATAGATTTGAGGCTATGATGTCCTTCATCTGCAATAAAAAAAATCCACCCCTTGGAGAAGTAGTGGATTTCTTTTGGAGAAAAGAGTACCAGGCAAGAGGTGCTCCTCATATTCATATGCTGTTGTGGATCAAGGATGCCCCAAAGTTTGGAACAGATGCTGATGAAGCAGTGTTATCTTACATTGAAGAATATGCAACATGTGCTATACCAAAAAGCACAGAAGAGAACAAGTTAAAGGAGCAAGTTTTACGTTTCCAAAGTCATCGGTGTGGAAAATACTGTCGACGGAAATACAAGAGCAAAGAAAAATACTACACTAAATGTCGATTTGGATTTCCTAGACCTGTTCTTTCAAATGGAAGAGTCAACAGTTTTATGTCAGCTGTGAGACATACTGTCACATGAAAATCACCTAAGAATACCTACAACCTAAAAAGAAAAGAAGAATCAAAAAATATAAATGACTACAACCCAGTCATTTTATCCATGTGGAACGCTAACATGGATATACAGTATGTAGCTGACAATTCCATTGCTGTTGCTCGATATGTAACGTCTTACATTACGAAATCAGAAAAAACAGAATTGAAGGAAATGTGGGAAGAGATTTCTCACGACAAGACTGTCAGTAAGAAGCTGTACAGTTTCAGTTTGAAGATGTTATCGCATCGAGAAATTGGATCCTACGAATGTTCAGATAGGTTATCTTCTGCAAGTCTCTACTCGAAGTCAAGAAGAATAATTTGGGCAAGTTTAGGCCTTGCAGCAATGAGAAATCGGGTACTGAAATCTGTAGGAGAAATTGAATATTTGGCCGAGAATGACCCAGAAAGTACAGATATTTTGAAAACAAACATGTTGGACACATATTATCCCAAGAGAAGTCAACATCTGGAGAACATGTGTCTCTATGAAGTGCTGCAGAACTACATTTATTCACGGAAAGCCACAGAAGACATCAATAATGGAAAATATAAAGTCGTTGGTGAAGAAGGATGTTTGGTGAAGCAAACAAAAGGAAGTTTGATAAATCACCGGAAGCTGAGTTGCGACACTACTGACAAGAAGGAATTTTACTACTTGGCTCTTTTACAGTTGTTTAAACCATGGCGTACAGAGGATGAACTACTGGGAGAATTCCAGAGCTATGAAGATTCTTTTAATGCTTGCAAAGACAGCATACAATGCAGTACATTCTCAACTTATCTGCAAATGTTAAATGAAGAAATTGATCAGGAAACTACAATTGCAGCAGAAATCGCTAGAGATAGTTCTCAGGACAGCCAAAGTTCAGGAACACTCAGTCAAGATCCCCTAGGACAACCAATCATTGAAAATGAAGCATCAATAGCCATGAATGTAGTGGAAACGGCTATGAATCAAGCTCAAGAAGAATTTATAGACTTAGAAAATTTGGAAAGACAACTGAATCAAGAGCAGCAACAAATTTATGAAGAGATCAAAAACAAAATTGATCACGGATTTCTACATGAAAAAAAAGAGTGCTCATGCACATCATTTCATCCAATCAGGATGTATGTAAGCGGACAAGCTGGAACTGGAAAAAGTTTCCTAATAAAAGTCATCAGAAGCTACCTAAAGCAAAAAACGGATTCTACTTTGTCTTGTGTGGTTACTGCTCCAACTGGGTTAGCAGCATATAACATAAAAGGAATCACTTTACATCGTTTGCTAATGTTACCAGTGGAGCATGAGAACAAAATACAATTCAACAAGCTAACTGGAGAAGCATCCTTGGAAGTTTCAAGAGTATTGAAGATGCAAGTTCTCATTATTGATGAGTTGAGCATGGTATCAAACTTAATGCTTGCCTTTGTGCATTTAAGAATGCAGCAAATTCTGAAGACAGACTATGACATGTTATTTGGTGGAAAACACGTCATAGTTTTTGGAGATCTTCTGCAGCTTACTCCAGTTAAAGGACAACCAGTGTTTAATACTGTCACACATGAAGACACGAAGAAGTCATTGGGAAGCATCGGAAATACAAATATTTGGTCCTTCTTTGAGTACAAGGAACTTACTACTAATATGAGGCAAGCAAGCGATGAAGAATATGGAAGTATTCTGAAAGATATCCGGATTGGACTACTCACAGAAGTTGGCAAAAAAACATTAGAGTCGGCTGCTACATAATTTATTTCCAAAGGAAGAAATAGTTGCAGAGAAGATATACAAGAACATTGCAGAAAACAAAAGTGTCATCTGCTTAATGCCAACTCTACGTGAATGCTCAATATTCAATGAGGAGCTTTTGAAATTGGAAAAGGAAGAGATCAGGAAATTGGAAGCAGTGGACAAAATTGAGGATGGAAGAATTAGTGTCACAGTAACAGGCAAACTGAAAAATAAATTGGACTCACTAGAGAAGAACATCTCAAACAGGTGGATTAGAAAAAAATCTATATGTTTGCATGAACTGTAGAGTATTTTTAAGGAGAAATTTGGATGTTGAAAAAGGTTTAGTTAATGGAGCAATGGGAAGAGTTGTGGGTTTTATTAATTACCAGAAAAAAGAAGGAGTTGAATGTTTAAAAATAAAATTTGATCAGATAGAAGAAGTTAAAGATATTTGTCGTTGTACAGTACGTTTTATGCTTGTGAAAGACTTATATGTACGTAGGAAGCAGTTTCCGTTTTCTCTAGCATATGCTGTAACTATTCACAAGTCTCAAGGATTGACTGTAGATTGTGCATTTGTGAACATTGGTTCAACTGTGTTCAAAGAAGGTATGGCATATGTAGCTTTGTCACGAGTGAAAACATTATCAGGTTTATTCATGATAGACTTTGATGACTCAAAAGTTAGTGCTGATACAAACTGTGTAAAGGAGTATAATAGATTAAGAAGAAGCTATGCTCCTCATTTAGGTCAGTATCCTGTGTTGGAGAAACGTGTAGTTTCTCGTAAAAGAAAAAATGAGAATATCTGTAATGAAGATGTAGAGAAGAGGAAAAAAAAGAGGAGTGATGTAATTGCAAGCAAAAAGAAAAAGGAAAATGAAGAACAGGTTGTAGGATGTCATTTTGAAAATAGCTCTGGTGTCAACTGCTACGCAAATGTAGTGCTGAATGTTGCATTTTATCTGAAAAGTTTGCATGAGCAGATCATAGTAAATCAGGGAAAAAGATTCTGTTCAGAGCTGAGTCTCCTTTTTCAAAAGCTGAGTAAAGATAAAACTCAAATAGAAAGTGCTACTGAAATTAGAAAACTTTTAGATGTATGTTCAGGACGAACACAGTTTTCTCAAAATGAACAGCAAGATGCACATGAATTTTTGATGTATTTTCTTCAGGTAGTGGAAGAAGAAGGAGTTTCCATTGACATTTTTTTTGGTCTCTCTTATAAATGGGAACATAGTTGTGATAATTGTTACAATATATGTGGCTCTATTGTTGATAATGAAAGATTTATTTATTTGACATTGCCAGAGAGTAAAACAGTCACTTTTGCAAAATTAGTTAAAGATGCTAATCATAGCATGAAATGTAGTGAGTGTAATTCTGACATGTTTTCAACATTAATTTTAAAGGAATACGGACAGTATGTAATTTTAATGATGCAACGATGTAGAGCTGATGGTTCAAAATTGGATACTTTAATAAAGAAGTTTACAGGACAGCAATTATCAATTTCTGGAAAAACTTTTGTAACTGTTGCAATAATTTTTCATGATGGACCTACTGTTACTTCTGGACATTACACAGTTTATCTTAAATGTGAAAAAGGCTGGACACTGTGTAATGATTCCCAATTGATTTTCAAACAACGTTTGCCTTTTGATTTAGCAAATTCCTATCTAATCTTCCTGAAACCTAAATTTTAGACAGATTTGGCAAGATCTCGACAAAATAATTTTACCATTTTACTGGATTACCATTGCAATTTTGTAGAAAAAGGATTTTTTAAATTATCATTTGGCCTAATGGAATGATAACCAATTGTAATGTGGACTTTTTAAATTTTAAATGAAACTTTGAAAAACCAATAATTTAGAGATTATCGGTAACTTCTGCACATTTTAAATTTTGGAATGTTATTGGACTGCCATTGGAAATTTTTTCAAAAATGATTTAAAAAATTACTATTTGGCCATGCGGAAAAGTAACCAATTCTATTGTGGACTTAATAAATTATTCAAAAAATTTTCGTGAACCAAAATGTTACAGAGAATCGGTGAGATCTGGACAAATTAAACTTTAGAATTTTATTGGATTACCGTTGGAAATTTATTCCAAAAAAAAATTTAAAATTACTATTTGGTCTAAAGGAAATGAAATCAGATGTATTTTGGAGTTATTTGAGATATAATATTGTGATTATACTTCTGAAACAAACATATCAGACGGTATTTTAAAGAAATAAGTATTGGTATTAGATGATATTTTTTTAGAATATTATGCATTTCTATAATGTTAAGTTTAAGTAAAAAAAGAATCAGGGCTTTTTTAATACAATCTTTGTGATTGTTATTTTTTTTTGCCCGCTGTAAAATGATGAATGCAATTGCTTTCACAATTTATAGTGAAATGCAATATATTCTGAAAACAGCAAAAATAAGGCAAAAATATTTTTGGGAAAAAAATGTAAATATGTGTACTGTATTATAAAATGTTTTAAAAATATTAATACTGGAGGAGCCTAGCGCGCAACCAAGATGGCCGCGTAGGTGCGAAGCTCCCGAGGACCTCCGCGACCTCCTGAATTAATCCTGATTATATCCTGTCTTTGACGAGGGGACTGTGTCTGTGTACCCGAGCTGAGGCGGCACCCGTTTTCCGTTTTCGAATCGGACCCCGGACACTGGTGGGAGCACCGATCGAAGATTGCGGCCCTCTCCGCGCCGGCCCCCCGGATTGGAGTTGTGGGGCGATCCGGGGACAAAGCGAACAACAACGGCGGGCAGGGCTGGGCGACTCGCGTACCCCGCGCTTTCACTTTCGCTTTTGCGCCCTCCTTGCCCTCAAGCGAGGTAGGGTTGCGGAGCGGGGTGCGGTGGTGTGGCCTTGCCCCTGTGCCCGGCTGACCCGCCGGCTGTGAGTTGTCCTGCGGTGCAGTGGTCAACCCCCCCCCGGAACCCGTGAACTGGTTTATCGGCCCTTTCGAGGAGATTGGCACGACTTTGGGAGTGCGACATGTCCACAAAGCAAGATGGCGACCGGGCCAAGGTGAAATCGACCCGCCGCGGCCCGGCACATCAGTCAAACAGTATGGACCGCTACACCCTCCAGAAGGGATCCCCAGAGGCAGAGCGTACATCCCCCGCGGGCCCGGCTGAGGCGTCTGCTCAGCCCGCGGATCTGACCCTCCGGGACGTCATGGGCGCCATTGCCGAAATGAAGGCCTCGGTGGACCAGCGCTTTGATACTCTGGCGCAGAAGATAGACTCGGCCCTGGTGGAGGTGGGCCTAGTGAGAGCCGACTTGTCTAAAACAAATGACCGGGTCGATTCCCTGGCCCACACCACCTTAAGTCTCACTACAGACGTGGCGGCCCTTCAAAAGGAGGTGCACCGGCTTGGCCAGGCGAGCGCCATGATGGACCGTCGATTGGAGGACGCCGAGGGTCGGGCCCGGAGGAACAACGTTCGTATTGTCGGGGTGCCGGAGGGACGGGAGGAGGAGGCGGCAGATTTGTTTGTGGAAGACCTGATCCTCACCCATCTCCAGCCCCGGGGGCTGAGTAAACTTTTTGCGGTGGAACGTGCTCACAGGGTCCCCGGAGGAAGACCTAAGGTCGGAGCTCCGCCGCGGCCTCTCATTGCCCGGATTTTTAACTTTCGGGACAGAGACGCTATCTTGCAGACTTCCAGGCTACAGGGACCGGTCAAGCTTGATAATATGGACGTGAATTTCTACCCTGACTTTACTCCGACGGTCCAAAAGCAGAGACTGAGTTTTCTCGGAGTTAAACGTCGCCTACGGGACATGAACCTTAAGTACTCAATGCTTTTTCCAGCTAAGCTGAGGGTGGAGGTGGATGGTCGCACGCATTTTTTTGACCGTCCCGAGGCGGCTGGGGACTGGTTGGATACTCTGCCTGGGGATCGGGGCCGGGGGGGGTGGGGGGGGTGCGGTTGGCGGGGAGGGCGCACCGGATCAGAACTGAGGGGTGAATAGTAGGCCTTGCTCTGGACAACATTTTGGTTACCATTCACTGATCGTGTATGTTCCCCTCCTATGGAGGTCGTACGGGGTCCGTTGGGGGCTTTCCCTCCTCCTCTGGGGGACTAGTTAGTTTTTCATCTATGGGGCGACAGGCACACTGCACTTTGGGGGGGGCTGTCTGGGCTCATGCAGGGGTGCAGGGAGGGGGGAGTTCTGTTGGGATGGGTGGGTGGGGGTGGAGTGTTGTTTGTTTGCACCGCAAGGCGAACCCTTTACTGTATTGTTGTTTTTGAGATGCTCTTTGGGGGACGATTGATGGCTTTCATGTATGATGGGGGGTAGGGACCTGACTGTGTTATCATGGAACGTTAATGGACTGGGGGATAGGATTAAGCGTGGTGTGGTCCTGCAGTATCTCAAACGAATTTCACCGGATGTGATCTTCCTGCAGGAGACACACCTTATAGGTAATTCCTTTCATGCCATGAATCGGAGAGGCTATCGCTTGGTGGCCCATTCGGGCTTCACCTCGGGCTCGCGGGGGGTGGGCATCATGATTAAGAACTCGCTCCCATTGGGGATTGATGAGGTGCGCCATGATGAGAGGGGACGTTACACTGGCTTGGTGGGTAGAATGGAGGGCAGAGTGGTCGTTTTTGTATCAGTGTACGTTCCGCCGGGGTTGCAATCTACCACGTTTGCGGACCTGGGGCGCCTCCTCCTTGACCTCCCGGATGGGCTTCTGGTAGTTGGGGGGGACTTTAATGCGGTGGCTTCAGGGTCTATGGATCGTCATCCCCCCAGGGACCTCCCCCGGGCACAGGCGTGGCTGTCTGGCCTCTTAGATACACTAGGATTGGTAGATTGCTGGCGACTAAAGCATCCCGCTCAGCTGCAATACACCTTCCACTCGGGTGCCCATGGTAGCCTCTCGCGGCTTGATTATATCCTTGTTCCTGCGGCCTATGCTGGGAGGGTGGGAGAGGTGCGCCATTTGGCGTGGGGTATTTCAGATCACTCCCCACTACTGCTGCATCTGGATGTCTTCCCGAGGGGGGAGGGCAGGGTGGCCCCAATTAATGCCTGGTACCTGCGCGACCCCACTATTCGAGCCGAATTGATCAAATCCTTGCAGCGGTACTTTGAGGAGAATGTGGGGTCTGTCCCTTCTGCCATCTCCCTTTGGGAGGCTTTTAAGGTAGTTCTTAGGGGGGAGGCCCTCTCCTTTATCTCCCATGCCCGGAGGCGCGAGCGGGAGGAGGTAACCCGGGTAGAGGCCGAAATTACTGAACTAGAGGGTGCCCTGGGGAGCGGGGTGACGGATGCCACATTGCATGTTTTACACCTCAAGCAGGCGGCCTATAGGGCCCTCGTCACGGAGGCGGCCAGGGGCCTCAGTAGAGAGCAACAGGGGCGACTGTATGATGTGGGTGATAAGGCTGGTAAATTGATAGCGTGGTTGGATAAAAAGGAGAGAGCGAGTCGTGTGGTTCCGTTGATCGAGAGGATGGATGGTGTATGTGTCACCGAGCCGGACGCCATTGTCTCCTGCTTCGCGGATTATTTCCGCGAGGTATATTCCCCGGTTTCTCCCTGCTCGGAGGATTCCCATGCCCTGCTTCGGGACATCGCGCTGCCCTCCCTTTCGGTGGAGGACAGGGATTCGCTGGACGCTCCTCCCACCTCGGACGAAATTGCCCTTGCTATCCGCTCGGTCGCATCTGGCAAGGCCATGGGCCCCAATGGCATTCCTATCGAGCTGTACAAGCTGCGACCGGATGTGCTGGCGCCCCACCTGCGCGCGATGTTCCTGGCGGCCTGCTCGCGGGGTTCCCTTCCGCCGGACCAGCGTCTGGCCACGATCGTGGTGATCCACAAGGAGGGGAGACCCCGTGAGCGGGTCACATCCTATAGGCCTATCTCGCTCTTGAATGCGGAGCCCAAAATCCTCGCCAAGGTGCTGGCCAACCGGCTGGTCGGCGTGGTGGGCGACTTGGTCCACCAAGACCAGTCCGGCTTCATACCCCATCGTAACACGGCCCTTAATCTGCGACGCTTGCACGGGGTGCTCGCGCGTGTCCCGTTCGTGCGGGAACCGGCCATCTTGGCGTCCTTGGATGCCACCATGGCGTTTGATACGCTTGAGTGGCCATACATTTGGGCGATGCTGGCGAAGTTTGGCTTCGGACCGGGCTTCATCAGCTGGGTCAAATTGTTGTATTCCGGCCCATTGGCGCAGGTGGTGGTGAATGGACGAGTTTCGGCCCCATTCGCACTGGGACGGGGTACGCGACAGGGCTGCCCCCTGTCGCCTCTCCTGTTTGCACTGGCCCTGGAGCCCCTGGCGGAGTGGCTGCGGTGGCACCCTTCCATCCGTGGTCTCCGTTGGACCCCCGAGCATGAGGACCGTGTGTCCCTCTACGCTGATGATATCCTTCTATATCTCGCCTCCCCGCGTAAATCACTGATCGTCCTAGTTGATGTTTTGCGCTCATTCGGTCGCAACTCAGGCCTCGTCATCAACTGGGCGAAATCCTGTGTATATGTGCTTGCCGGGGAGGCTCCGGTCCTACCACGGGACTGTCCGATCCAGATCGCCTCCCAGGGGTTTCGGTACCTGGGTATATATATTACTCTGGACCCGGAGGCCCGCTACGAGCGGAATTTGCTGCCCCCCCTCCAGCGCTTGAAAGAGGACGTGGTGCGTTGGCGGCGTCTGCCGCTTTCGCCGCTTGGCCGAGCGGCCTTGTTTAAGATGTCGTTGCCGCGCTTTCTGTACGCTCTCCAGAACACTATGGATTTGGTTCCGGCGCGCTACTTCCGAGAGGTGGAGAGTTTGCAGCGTCGCCTGTTCTGGGACGGGAGGCCACGTATCGCCTTGGCTAAATTGACGCTCCCGTGGTACGATGGGGGGGTTGCCCTCCCGGATATTAAACGGTATTACTGGGCCTCCCAGCTAGCTGCGATTAATCATGGCCTTTACGGGCCCGCCCTGAACCCGGCATTTGAAATGGACAAGATGCTCCTGCCCGGTGGCGACTACAATCTGGCGCTTTACTCTGGCGCGCCGGACCCTCGCCTGACGGGACCGACGCATGTCATGGTGCGTGTATGGCACGCGGCTAACGCAGCTATGGGGTGGAAGGACCGTTTGACCCGGGCGTCACCGCTATATGCATCGGCGAGGTTGGGCTCCTTGTGGACCTCGAAGGGCTTCGAGAAATGGGACACGATCGGCATCAGCACAGTGGGAGATCTCTGGACGAGGGGGGGATTCAAAACTTTCGAGATGCTGCAGACGGAGTTTCAGTTGCAAGGCAGTGAGTACTTCCGGTACTTACAAGTCCGCCACGCGCTGGGCTCCGTCTTCCCGGATGTCGCGTCCATTCCGGAGTCTTCCCCCCTGGAGGACAGAGTGCTGGATGGCCATGTCCCAGACAGCACGATCTCCCTTATATACAAAAAACTGATTAACGACCGATCGGGCCTGCTGACTGGCCTCCGCGAGGCCTGGGTTGCCGATGGGCTGGAGTTGGACGACGAGGACTGGATGTCCGCGGTGGCTTCTCCGAAGGAGGTGGCCATCCCGGCTCGCCTTCGCTTCGTCCAGCTTAAGATCCTCCACCGGGTCTATGTGACGGGGCCAAGGCTTCTACGTATGGGCCTAGCTGAGGATGGACTGTGTAAGCGTGGCTGTGGTGCTTTGGCAACTTTCTTGCATATTCTGTGGGAATGCCCAAAGGTGGAGCGATTCTGGCGTGGTGTGCATGAGGTCCTGCGAGTGGTTACGCGTGTCGTGCTGTTGCCTGAAGCGAGGAGATGCTTGCTGAATGTGTGGGAGCCAACTGATTACTCGGTTCCGCAGACGCGGTGGGTGACTCTGGGATACATGATCGCTAAGCGTGACATTGCTCAATTGTGGGGATCCCAGAGGCCTCCGGCGGTGTCGGCCTGGAAAGAACACATGGATTGGTGTATGTTTCGTGAAAAGGTGGTGTATGTTGCGAGGGGTAAGCCTGGGGCGTGGGTGAAAATCTGGGGCCCCTGGAACGCCTATCGCGGGGGTATTTGCGAGCCGCCGCTGCTGCCGGCTGCTTCACCAGCTCCGTCCCCCTAGCCGACCCCCTCCCCCAGCCATGGGCACGTGGTTCCCCAGTCCCTGATCTGTTCTCATTCCCCTCTTCAGAGTTTGGCGATTGGTTGGGGTTCCCCACTTAAGGAGCGCGTGCTGTCACTTGGGATTGCGGGTTGCCTTGCGGGTGTGGTTGTTTTTGTGTTGTTGTGTTTTGACAAAAGGAAACCGTATTGTTGGTTTGGAGTTATGTGGCCTGCACTACTGATATCTCCTGATTTACCCTTTTTGCACCGCCAAGAGATTTTTCTGTATGTATGTCATATGCCACTGCTACTCTAGCGGCCGGCCAGACGGTTGTAGGCCCATACTTGTAACTATTTGAGATTGTAATAAACGGTTTCAAAAAAAAAAAAAAAAAAAATATTAATACTTTTTTCTTTTTTTCCAGATAGATATAGAAAATTTTCGAAAACTACAAACATTTTTAAAACTATTTTTAAAAAAAACAAATGAATAAATATTTTTTCAGTGAGTATGGTAAGTCAATAATAATAATTGTAGTCTCTCAAGGACCTTGTAATGTGTTTATTGATTTTTAGTGTTTTTAAAAAAAAAAAAAAGTACGCGCACCGTACGCGTACGGTACAAAAAAATAAAAAAAAGTTTTTAAAAACATATGTAAAAAAAAGATGAAAGATAAGGTTGGCTCTTAAAAGAACCGTTGTGTTCATGCAGGGACAGAGGAAAGGAAGCATGGGAAAATTATTCAAAGCGACAAATGTGCTGATCTATTTTGTTGTTCACTAGGGAAACACTGGTCTCCCTATGGCAAATTAGATCTTTACAAAATGTGCAATGAATATCAACCTTCCGAAATCGAGGGTTCATTTCCAGAGGGCCAGCAAAAGGAGATTCTCCCCCACAGATGAAGGGCTCACCTGACCTGCAGAAGAAGGAGTCAGCCCTGCAGATGATGGTCCAGGCTGAGCTACTGTGGATGTACTGGCTCGTCTTTCTGAAGAGTTACCTCCAAAAAGATGACCATGTGTCCTTCTGTGTACATCCTGGAGGTGTCTCTTCATGGTGTGATTCCCAAAGGAATACTTCCTGTTAGGATTACCTCTAGAAAGTACACACTTACACAGCTTACAAGTCACTAAGGGTGCATTTACCTTTTGCTGGCCTTCAGGAAAAGTAAAATAATCCCATACATAAGAGGGCTTTTGTTTCCTCGATCTCTGCCTCAAGACAGTGCTGCTAGTGCTAGCCTCACTCTCAGAAGAGCTCTGCTGTTCTGCCATCGTATCCCAAAGACAAACCAGCTCCTTCTCCCAAGGGATCACAAGCAGAAATGAGGGGAATGGGTGTGGTGTAGGAGAGTTCTAGAACTGAAAGTAGTTTCAACCAATCAAAAGTTGTGTTTCATGATCACATGACCTACCGTACGCTTACGGTACGCTTACGGTGCGCTTACGGCAAAAGTACGCATGCGCGTAAAAAAGACACGCGCATGCGCATAACAGTCACTCCCCGACACTTCCGCGTAACGTGCGCGTGTAGCGTAAGCGCGCACGCGTCCCACGCGCAGTACGCGCGGCTACGCAAAGTGCGTAACTATACGCAAGCAGCGTAGATAGATTACGGACGTTGCGTAAACCGTACGCTTACCGTGAGCTTACGGTACGCGTACTAAAAAAATATTTTTTTTTTTAAAAAAGTACTGCAAATAAATTTTACATGTTTATTTTAAAAAATATATTTAAAAAAACATATTAAAGAATTTTAAAAATTTAATCATAGTCTTTATAAAAGGTAAGATAATTAAATTAAAAATGTTAGAAAAAAAAAAAAAAAAAAAATTAGCATTTAAAAAACCTTGCAAATTCACTGAAAAAACCATAGGTTTCACACACGTTATAGTTAGGAATTAGCATTTAAAAAACCTTGCAAATTCACTGAAAAAACCATAGGTTTCACACACGTTATAGTTAGGAATTAGCATTTAAAAAACCTTAGAAATTCAGTGAAAAAACCATAGGTTTCACACATGTTATAGTTAGCTGGACATTTTACTCGTAAAAAACCAATGAAATTGCCCCGTTATAGTTAGTTCAGCTAACTATAACTCGCGCGCCCGCAATGCACTGCTGATGACGTCACATATTACATCACTCATGACATGGTCAGTGACATCACTCATGACATCACTGATGACATCTCAAATGACATCACTGATGACATCACTGATGACATCATCCTTGTGATAGAGTGGCAGACCTCCTCTCACCCTAATATAACCTTTGACACACACATTCAAAAATAGAGACTAAAATTTTCAAAACAATGGACATACCAATACCAGTTACAACAACCTCTTCAGTAATTCTAAGATCCACATACACATCCACTCATTCACCAACAGTCCAATACAGTCACTCATACATGTACTCACTCATCATATGTACTCATACACCTATACATCCTGTTACACAATGCCACTCATCCATAGAGTTACTCACACACATAGTCACTCGTACTAATAAAGAATCAAACATACATTTACTTGCATATACAGTTATACACACACCACCATACTTACTTCTACGGAAACTTACACATACTTAGTCTTTTAAACAATCACTTATAGAAACACATACTTATTCATACAGGAACTCTTCCAATCTCTCACCCTTGCATATACTCACATATATACACCAATAGTCACATATACTAGTTTTAAACATATGTAGTTACTCATAAAGACACTATTGAGACAGTCATTCACTCACTAACACACCCATACACACACTCATCCACCCATGCAGTCCTGCACACATGGTCTGTTCAACACATACAAACAGTGAGTCACTCATTCATGCACCTGTGCACTACGTAATACCCCCCACCGAACCATGCAGACACTCAGACTGATACTCAAAAAACCAACTAATAACCTATATAGACACCCATGTAGCTACTCACCAACCCATGCAGCCACTTATACACAAAGTGAGAGACTGATACAGATATATACATATTTAAACATTACTCACTAAAACATGTATTCACTATGATACACTTAATCAGTCAGTTAAACAATCAATTTTTCAAAAACAAATCATCCATTTAGACACTTATATACCCATTTATTCTTCCATCGACCTTGAGATATACATATATAAAACATATTTAATTTTCAGAAAAACCCACATTCACTGGATGATGTCATCAGTGATGTCATTTGAGATGTCATCAGTGATGTCATGAGTGATGTCACTGACCATGTCATGAGTGATGTAATATGTGACGTCATCAGCAGTGCATTGCGGGCGCGCGAGTTATAGTTAGCTGAACTAACTATAACGGGGCAATTTCATTGGTTTTTTACGAGTAAAATGTCCAGCTAACTATAACATGTGTGAAACCTATGGTTTTTTCACTGATATATATATATATATATATATATATATAACAAGATTCGTCTCCAACTTCCACGTCTCCTCGGAAAGACGAACACAGACCCAAAATCAGTGCAGAAGTTTTTATTTCATATCACCCAGCACTGCCGCCATTACGCGTTTCGGCCTGCAAAGAGGCCTTGATCACATGACATGCGAGGACGACATTCACAGTTTTAAAGTGCTAGTGTATAGTCACGTGGTACACAGTGATTGAGTCATCATAGACATAGAAAAAATGTGAAAGAAACGGTAATGAATCGCTATTCACTTATGACATAATGCCAAATTTTTAGACCAAGCATTGAATCAAATCAAGTATTATTAGTCATCATAATAATTGGTGACGTGAAATACTCATAATGGCTTTGTGTATAGATATGGGGGGTGAATAAAATTCACCTACGTTGAGAATGACCATAGTTCAATTTACACATATCACATATACAATACATATAAATAAATAAATAAATATCAATAAATACAAGTATAAATACGCATATCTATACATCTAATCATTTAAATAAGTACATAAATATACATATAAATAACATAGTAACATGTGCAATCCTATTTATATAAAAAATAAGATAAAAGAATAAAACCCCGATGGGTAGATTCTAAAACATTAGTCATCTCTATTTATACTTTGGTTAAAATCCAGGTATAATAGTCGTTCAATAATATACACAAATCCTTCACAAAATTTTCACGAATGATATAAAGTGCTAGTGCTTTGGCCTAAACAGGTGTAAACATGGTTGAATCAAACTGTTTCAATAAAACTAAACTAAAGTGCCTATGTTGCATAAAAGAGTGCTACCCAGTGTCTAAAATGTACGTAAAAATATGTTGCTGTGATTGTTAAAAGAAAGGAGGAAGAGATTTTTGTTAAAAGATATGCTAAATGCAATATCTCATTTGTCATTTTGTCATAGGACATTTATAGCAGGCTAAGTTACAGTAACATTTCCATGACAATGGTATCATAGGCACGTGTATAGATCCTCATTGGCATTCAGCCCGTTAGGTGACTTGGTATCTAATTCTAGAATGAATCGGGTTTCAAGTTTACGTAGTAGTGCTTCACGGTTGCCTCCTCGTCTGAGTGGCAATACATGATCTATTGCGAAATACTTCAAAAGTTCAATGTTATTGTTGTGGCATTCTTTGAAGTGTCTCGCAACTGGATAAGTTGGGTCACTGTTGGTGATAGCTCTAATGTGCTGGAGTATCCTCTTGTGGACCTGCAACTTGGTACTACCAACATATTGCAGGCCACAAGGACACCCCAGCACATAGACAGCGAACTCTGTTTTGCATGTTAAGAATTTACTTATCCTTCTTTCTTCCATGTGAAAAGGGGATTTGTATGTGGTTGTGCTGACACCGTGTTTGCACGCTTTGCAATTTGTACAGCGAAAGAATCCCTTTCTAGAATTGAGCCAATTTCTGTTAGAGATAATTTCAGGGCTACTTTTAACCAAGTCACTTGACATAGAACGGGCTTTTCTGAAGGTGATGTTAGGAGTAGGTGCTGTCTGTTTCCCTATCACTGGGTCATTACAAATGAGGTTCCAATTTTTGCGGATTATCTTACGGATGGTACAGTGTTGTCTATTGTAAGTCAATATCAGCCTAGTTGGTTGTATATATATATATATACTACGCCTCGCGCTATACCTGTAAAGTAAAAGAACAGTGCGGATATCCGTCAACCGGAATACAAGAGTGGAGTGCAGCATCTAGCAACCTATGAAAGGAACACGTGCATTAGAAAACAGTCTGTGACAAATCTCTCTGCTAGTACTGTAGTGTAACCACGAATACCACATACCTATATGCTCATAGGTGGCGTTAAACAGGGGAGGAGGAGCGGAGCGACCAACTGGACTTGCTACGCTTTTCCCCTGATGTGAAAACAAAAGAAGACAAGGCAATGGCACTTCACCTTTTGTAGAACATAAACACCTTAAATGCTCTAGCAGAATTATGGTTTACCAACAGCCTGGACCTCATGTAGGTACTTTGTTAAGATAATGTTTTATGCACATAAAAGAAAGGAAAATTCCAGCACTCTTGGCCTTTCGTCAAAGAACAAAGTAAATATTCAAACTGGAAAGGTGAAGGGTTCTCAACCCCCACAATGAGGCCGATGTATTCCCTCGGCAAACACAGGGAACAATGTCATGCAAAAGGTCAATGAGGCATAACTAGCGCTTATCCCAGCAGCCGCTGGAAATGCAAGCGACCGGGTCTTGGAGGATGAATATTTGCAGCCTATGAATACCGCTATGTTAAAGCATTCGCCAGAACAAGCACAATCACAAGATGTCACACGAAGCGTCCCGCAAGAGCCGATGCTAGCTCGTCCAACGGGGCGTGGTCTGTGACGAACGTGTACATAGCGCGAAAGAAGCTGCAGAGGCTATCGGAAAATTCTGAAAGTTGCAAGAATGTTGAGTGCTCCAGGCACCCCTACCAGCCCTCCTGGCGTTCTTCAGGTCCGGGAGTCCACAGGAATCAACGGCACCGTCCGGTGCCCTGGAAGCCTTCATATCGGCTTCCGGGTGCGTGATGACGTCACGCGCGTCTTCGGCGCGGTGCCTCATGGGAAGTGTGGTTCTTCCCTGAGGCGATTATTGAGGCAACGCCGACGGTTTCTGCGGTGTTCCTCGGCGGCCGCCGCGACATCCAGAGACTCTTTTCTTGTAAGTACAGCATCGCTGTGGAAGAATAAAAAAAAAAAGATTAAAGATTCTTTTTATTAATAACATAGTTCAGCACATTGGCAATGAAGAGTTGACATTGTATACATGAGATTAGACAATAATTAAACGTGATATTAAGCATAGTATGGTTTGAGCGAAGTACAGCAACACCGCAAACATTACAGTCAGGGCGATGACATGTCCGCAGTAGGAGGAGCCTGTGGTGGGGTGCAAATCTCTCCCCGGTAGGAGTTCCAAGCCCCCCATATCAGTGACCATTTCTTTGGGCATCCCCTGGCGAGGTATACTGTCTTTTCACGAAACATGCACCAATCCATGTGCTTTTTCCAGTCTGTTACTGTTGGTGGAGCAGCGGCCCCCCATAGTTGGGCTATGTTCCGTTTTGCCACCATAAGGCCAAGGGGGACCCCGGTCTTACCCATTCTACTCAGATCGGAAGAATAATCTTTGATACTTAGTACAGTGGCCATTGTCTGTTTTAATGTATTCTGCAGCCCTCTTGAGCTGCCAGGATCAATTAAAACTGTCCGTGTCCACTCACTGAAGCATTTAGATCTTTCTTCCACGGTAATTCTGTACTAACGCCTACATTTCTGAATCTGCCTCGCAAGGTTCTCTTTTGGATTTCCTGTTCTTACTTGTTTACTCCACATGACCTTTCTTTGTCAAGGCATTCCTTTGTGTGATTGGGTGTCCCTCTTTTCTTACAGATGACCCTGCTAGAGGGCAGCATTGCAGTCAATGGAACGTTTGCTTATGTTGCCCAGCAGGCCTGGATCCTCAATGCTACACTCAGAGAAAACATCCTCTTTGGAAAGGAATATGAAGAAGAAAGGTAACTTGATTTTATAAAGTTCTAGTCCTCTCTATGTCGCTCTCAGTTGGGGTTGACAAGTGTTAATGTAGATCCTGTCATCATAGCCAAATTAGTCTGCACATTTAAAAAGAGAATGTTTTGACATTGACATTTTGTCACAATTTATTTCATAAAATTCTACATATTTATTTGATTTCTTAAATCTGGTCAGGTGTCAAGAGGTGGAAATTAAATCTCAATTTCGCCACCCACATATTCAAAACCACTGGAATTTTGCAATGCCAGCGGCAAGCAGTGCATGACAAATTCCATAATCCAGTGATTTCTGAAAAACATTAGTGTTCTTTATAAGACACAAATATTGCAAAAGATATTTTCAATTGCAACTTTGTGCGTACTCAGCGTTTTTATAAGTCACCATTTATTTCAGAAGAAATGTGGATTACTGGCTAAGTGGCCGAACTTCAAACCTGAGGCCCATGAGTCTAGTTCTGTGAGAAAGTGCCATCTTTCTTGCATGGTATGCCCCCACTTTTTGCTGAATTGCTGAATGTACTTTGACTGAGTGTGCCCTGGACTCCTGCCAATCGGGTGCCCAGGGCCTATGTTCCTTCCCTAAAACAAACCAAACCCTAATTGGCAAACCTTGGCCACATGTCAGCCCCTGGTAAATGGTACCCTAAGTACCCAGGGCTTTGTGACCCAGGAAGGCCTCTAAGAGCTGCAGCACTCCTTGTGCCACCCTTAGAGGCCCTGTACCCTTACACACACACACACTGCCTTTGCAGGCTGAGTGTTTGGGTGCAAGACAAAAACAAAGTCGACATGGCACACATCCCTGTGTGCCATGCCCATCACAGACACTGCCATGGCATACATCAGTCACCCCTCTAGCTGGGTGCCTTTTGCCAATGGTGTGGGCACAGGAGCAGGAGCCCTGTGCCCCTACAGTGCCCAGGTCCATTCCTGAGCCCTGTAAGTGCAGTGCTGCCATTTAAGAGTACATGGTGCTGAGAGCTCGTCAAACATGAGCTCCACAGCACCATAATGGCAACACTAAAGACTGAGAAGTTTGGTATCAAACTTCTCAGCACATTAAACCCACACTGATGCCAGTGTGGGATTTAATGTACCCAGCACCCCAGAGGGCATCTTAGAGGTGCCCCCTCGAACCTAACCTACAAATCTACGTCTGCTCTGAGGCTGCCTAGGCTGCCACCCAGCAAACATGTTGCTGGACCCCTGGGTAGGAGAGCCCCTGCTCTCCTGGGCCTGCAACAATGCACATCCTGGGCGAGGTGCTAAATCTCCTCCCCCAGGATGGGCAGGGGGAAGCTTCAAAGGCATGCCGCCTCTGTGAGCTTCCCCAGGCCCCTGCAACCCCCCACTCTGGCGGGAAGCTTTGGCCGGAAACCCCAAATAAGGATAGAGGATGTGCCAGCCTGCCAACCCCACCCCTCAGGTGGGGTAGGCGAGGTGAAGCACATATCCGGGCTCTCGCCATCTTGAAGATGGGGAGCCCTACCCTATCAGGACTAGGCTACTGCCCCCCTCCCACAGGAGAGAGGCAGGATAGGGGGTGTACCCACCCCAGGACGGGGTCCCATTGGTCCCTGCCCTTCACCTACCTGTAACGCCCCTAAATCTAGTATTTAGGGGCACCCTGAACCTTCCTTCCCCAGATCCCAGATTCAAAATTACGAAGAGCAAGAAGAAAGAAGACCTGCCCTGCAGCTGCTGAAAAGAGGAAGACACCAACTGCTTTGGCCCCAGCCCTACCGGCCTGTCGACCCTCGAACCTGCTCCTGCTCCAGCCCGGCATGTCTTGTGGCTAGCAACCTCCCCAACCCCGGAGGACCTGGCTACCTTTTGGCTCTAAGCCCTTGGGACTCCCATGAGTAGAGGCTCTACTCGAAACCTATCTCTAACCCCTGGCAGCAGCCCGGAACCGCGAACCCACCACACTCTGCACCAGCCAAGCCTGGCCAGTACCGGAGTGAACAAAGACCCTGAGGACGACCCCACGGCGACTGTGACCCCGAGTCCGGCACCCAAGGACCTCCCTCGACACTCCTGAAGAAGCCTGCAGCCTCAGAACAAGGTGCCCCCCCAACCGCTTAAACAGAGGGTAAGATTTCCCGACACCTAAAGGCACCCCTGCACGCGGCGCCCCACGGCCCCCTGTGCCCAATCCCGGGGTACCTACCTATCCTCCAACTACCCAACTTACCTCTCGAAGTGGTGGTGGCACCTGAAGAGTCCTCGTCCCTGAGCTTGCAGTCTTTTTCCAAACCGGAGATTTCCCATTGAAATCCATTGAGCGCCAGAAGGCTCAAAAGCCCTCTGCACCCAGCCGCCCGAGTGGCCCTGGCAGTGAAAACTCTACACCTACCTACTTCCCCACTTGCCCTGAGTAAGTGACCAGGAGCCCAGCTCCCACAGCCGCGTGGCTTGCCAGTCAGCAGCCACCAAACAAGGCCCCCCCTACCCTCATAGGATAACATTGGGCCTAACTCTCTCTGCACCCGGCCACCCTAGAGCCGCTGAGGGTGAACCAACTGTACCTACCTGACCCTGGGAGACCCCTGAGTCTGTGCCCAGAACCTCAACTCTGCCAGTCGAGTACTTACCCTTAAACCGCAAACTCTATTTTCCTCATAGGGTAACATTGACTGGCTTTTTCCTGAAATTTCTTCTAAGTGTGGACTTTTCAAATCTTCAAATATTCACCAAAAATCAGCCGAGTGACACAAACGAATTTACTCACCTGCTCTTAGGTGAGCTCCCAGTGCTGGATCTTGGTGCCCAGCACTGACTCTGAAAAATACTTACAACTGTACTTACCCGTAACCCAATTTTCTTCCATAGGAATTCATTGACTGTTTTTCTGTGAAATTTCTTCTGTGTCTATTTCCGCAATCTTTAAATATTCTTCAAAAATCGTATAATATCTGAAAACGTAATTACTTACCTGTTTTGGATAAAGGTCCCAGTACTGAGACTAGGCACCCAGTACTGGATTACAAAAGTAACGAGAACATACTGTACCTGCAACTTGAATTTTCTTCCATAGGGAATCATTGACTGTTTTCTCTGAAATATTTTCCAAGTGTCAACTTTTAAAATAGCTAAATATTAGTTAAAAATCATTACAGTAATTAAGTCGACTTTCATCACTTGATTCTGAGAACTGACCCAGGACTGAATCTAGGATCCAGTCCTGGAATTCCAAAAGTAATCTAAAAAGTAATCTGTTGCAAATAACTTGAATCTAACATTGAGCTCAATGTATTGTTGTGTTTAAAAATAGAGTTGCCTACTGCAACCTCTTGTGACTGTTTACTAAAATCTATTGCATATTGCAAAAGTATTTATATGAAACCTCTCCTGTTGAGAAAGTATATTTTAAATCCAAGTGTTGGTTCTAAAATAAAACGAGCATATATTTTTTATAGATAACCATTGGCCTAGAGTTCAGTCATTGAGTGTGTGAAACCATTTGCTTATTGAGTGTGTACAATAAATGCTTTACACTGTCCTCTAATGTTGCCTTACTGCTCGACCAAGCTACCACTTTAGAGAGTAAGGTTATATCTAACTTTAACCTCTGTTAAACCCTGGGGGACTGTGGACTCTGTACACCCTGTACCTATTAAGGAACAGTATATACAGAACCACTTTCTCACAAGTTCTGGCTCCAGTGTTGGACGGACAATTCATATTCTGGGCTTAAAACTTCATCTCCATTGCAGATGTGTATGAAATATGTCATTTTAATTGAGTGGAGTGCGATATGATTGTTTAATCAAATATGTATACATTCCTAATTGTGTACATGATGTTGTATTTGTGCTTCCCAGCACAGTTTGTACAGAGCCTGAATAGCAAGAGGTGTACATACCATCAGTTATTAAAGTCAGTGATGGGTGGAAAAGGAAACCAGAAGGCAGGCTTGACAGTAAGGGGATTTTCTGTTGTTCATATGATTAAAATACTAGAAACTGATCAATAGCATTCAACAATCTCTCCTTATAAGTAGCTTGCAGCCAGTTAAATTCTGTTCTTTAGGGACATGTTCATAGAAACATTATGTAATCGCTTTAATGTGCCCAGCCTATCTCAAAGAAGTATTCCCAGAGTTAGTCACCCATTTTAACAAAAGCGAAGAGGCAATTTAGAGCTACAAGGATTTGTCTGGTGCAAAGAACACCCAGAGTGGCTAACCTAGTAAATACAGTGATATATATTTGAAAAAGCTGTACCTACTGACTAAATGGGTACCACATCATGGCCATCATTCTGCTGAAGTATTCTTACCTCTTCTCTGAGGTTGCTACGTGTACGCTGTGTTTTCATGGTCCCTGGATCGTACATTTGCTTCCCCTTCAAAAGACAATCCCTTCCTGACAATGGAAATATAACTTGATCCAAACACTTAAATATGAGCTCAGAGCACCTTGGGCATTGAGACCTTGTTATAGAGACTTGCCGTAGCCAACTCAGCAAGGCTTCAGGACAATCCGTGTTGGCTGGCACTGTGCCAGGGTCTGATGATTCTAAGTTGCCGTTACTATGTATGTGACAACAAGACTTTTTGTCAATTATTTCTGGTAGGTTTCTCAGAGCTGCATTGGCATTATTTATGTCCACGGTAATCATTCGTATAATTTTCCTGGATCATATGGTCCATTGTGCAATTTTTGTGCAGAACAATGATTTCATATTTCATCAATCTGATTGCAATCTTTTTTCTCTATTGGTCTCTTAAGCTCTGCTGTATTCCAGGAAGTAAGGAAGACTCTTCTGTCCTCTAATGTATTAATATTGTGAGCATCTCATAGTAACTACCAATCTATATTTCTATTAATGTCAGCTTTTCATTTAGAAATGAGTGCCTTAATTTTCAGTGCCTTCAGTGTCCTCCACCGACCGAACCCAAAGATTGTAGCAGTTAAATTTCACTTTTGATGACGACTCAAAGGCAGCCTCTGAGGACTGTAAATGGCTCATTATTTCTTTCCATTTTTTTGCTTGATCTGCATACATTACATTACGCTTCAACTCGCCACCATACATCATTATGTCAAGCTGCTCTCTTTCCTCCAGTTTGAGTTCTTCTTCACAGGCATCATATCGTGTTCCATGGGTTAAATGGAATCAACCCAATCGTTGAGATTGAGTGAGATTGGCGTATCCTGTTGCTGAAATCTTACTTCATTCCTCCGCTTCCCCTTACTCTTCAGTCTGTCTTTTTTGAGACCGCTGTTCTGAAAGTGTGCATTGGATCGGAGAAAGGGGCTTGCAAAGGCTACCACCACACTACTACGGGACCAATCTTATAAGGGGCATCAGCATCTTAGGCGAGTAAGCATCTAACCTTGATGGTAGGAATAAGATGATGGTTTGTGGCAGACTTAGAGTCAGTTTGGCTCTTCTATTTCTTTGGCTACTAAAATAATATCCCAAGGAGCACCTTTTACCGCCCAGTGTAAACTTCACTTTGTTTTTCATTTTTTGTAGGGCAAACTCCAATTAAATGGCTTCTTATTATCAAGTTGCTTTAAGTGCAGACACCCCTCCATTCTCAAATGTTTATCGGAGAGCTTAGCCACAGTGCCTCGCCTTAATACACACCCACTCCTTTTGCCCTCCGAGCCAAGCAATGACTGGGCTTTCTTGGAATGTATCCTGTTCTATATATTAAAGCAGAACATCCCTTTTCAAAGGTGCTGGTAGACCTGCCCCAGACCTAGGGTTTTGGCATCACATTCTCCCATCCGCTATCTCAGAAAGCATGCCTCCGAGGGCGCCATCCCTGAAGGACAGGTGTTAACCTAATTTTCTACAAAAATTAATTCAGCTGAAGATCCTCTGTACCAGATTATAATGGCAGCTCTCTGTAGATGCTTTAAGAGGGGCTTGATCTGGGATTTCGGTTATTATGTCCCTCGTGATGATGTTTCTGTCACTTGTGTATCATTTCAGAGATCGCTCATACAATCTCCCTCAAACTTCGGAAATGTATGTATTTGTTTCCTGATATATCTTTCAAATAACATGCACAGGAAAAGATTTTGAAAGTAGGATTACCTCCATGTCTAAAGATGCTGGATTCACGGCGTTTGACTCGTCCCAATTCTGTGCCTTTCGTTACAGCAGTCGTGAGTGTCTCCTGGAATATATTATATGTGACCCAGACAAAAAACAAACTTGTGGGAACCTTTCAGATTCTTTCCACAAATGATGAACAAACATTTGGAATGCAATAGATCTCGCCTTTTGGACCTTATAGGTATTTAGCCATGCAGCACATTATGCTGGGTGCTGTAATATCTACTGTTTAACACGGAGGCTTCGACACTAATAGGCACATTATCGCATTATACAATGTTTAGGATAATATTTACAAAACAGTCTTAGCGGCTCTATTAGAATGGAATCCAGTGACCTAGTTAAACACATCACCACTCAAGGCACTTAATTTCAAGTTTATGCCAGCAGGCAACATTTTTTATCAAGTTAGTTTCAAAAGCCATACTGCTTGATTGATTTTTTTCTATGCACACAATACTAACCAATAAACAGGCTTCCAGCTCTTGAAACATAACAGGACACAGACTTTTCTTTCACAAAACATGACTTTTCTGGGTTGTGTGCAAAATAATTATGAAAATGTTGCTGCTCATGATTCACTTTCACATATTTTGATATGTAACAAATCTGAGCATACATTACAAGTTTAAACACACAACACAATATAGGCCTGCTCGAAACGATTAAGTTAGCAGAGTACTGCAAATGTACCAATAAAAGATAAATTTGGGTATCCTTCGACTTTTACAAATAACTACGAATTATAATTCGACAAAATAAACTTTTACAAAACTCTACTTGTACTCACAGTAATCTTAGACCCTGGACTGGAATACAGGAAGTGTATTGTTTTGGTACTGAGCATGAAGAAAAATAAAAACGCTACATTCTTTATGCCGGTTCCGGTAAAACTGAATTCACATTTTTAAAGTATGTTGTTCCTAACAAATTCAGTTACATTACTTGACTGGAAAATAAGGGTAACTTTAACTTCTTTTATAACATACCTTTCTGCTGTCTTTTGTCGCCACCGTAAGTCATACTGAAATCCCTGTGTTGGGAAGCTGCATCTGAGTTGTAAAAAAACTGCAGGGGGTTTCTCCGATGAATCCAGGTTGCTGCAACGTTTATACGAAAACATTATGCTTTGGGTGCACAGCCCATCTTTCTGTGCAGTGCATTTCTTCCATCTACTGTACAAAGAAGGCAGAGTGTTGCACACATAGCAACATCACGGACAACTGATTGAGTAGTAGGCGTGGTCAATGCTTTCCTGCTTGCAAGGTCTTCTACAATTTCCTGTCTGCTTAGCAGTAGTATAGGGTTTTCTCTTTCGGTACTTGTGAACTCAGCTATGTTTGAGCAATTTAAGAAAAACAGCACAGCCAGTAGAACTAAACAGCAGCGATGGAAACGCGCAGATTTATTGGTTTTAATGGTATGATGTATAAAAACAACCAAAATGACTGACTTGGAACAGTCAGACTTGTGGCAGCACTGACAGACTGGGAGGACGTGAAAGCATGGCAGGAGAGAGGCCGGGGAGCTGGAGTGTAACACGAGCAAAGTGCACAGACACTCTGCAACATAAAGAGTGCTCGATTCCAAAAGGAAAAACACTCCTGAGAAAAAATACCTGTAAGAGGTCAATACTCTGGGGCAGGAGTAAGACAGGAGAAGGAGGGACAGCTAAGGCCAATAAACCATTCACAAGAAATCTTTTCAGAACAGCACACATTAAATCCCAATCAGCAGCGAGGGTGTGGCAAAAGCCCGTAGAAGTGAATACAGCATGCCTCGCAGAGCAGCGCATTCACGTTGCTAGACTCAACCTAAAAAATTATGACATTCCCAATTCGTCAACTACAGCTTGGTGAATGCCTTTTCTCTCGAATTGCTTTCAGTCCATTTTTTGTCAATATCTCAGATTCTTTTCATACTTTTACAGGGCAGACCCCGCCTGTAAACTCTCTTCTTTTTTTTCTTCTCTTACACTGTCTTGCTTGAAGGGCACCTCCAGCCTCCTTGCTTTACCTTTGATCTCTTCATCTTTTTAGAACCCCATACGATTTTTCCCATACCTCCCCCCTTAAATGTTATTTTTATATTTTTCCCTATCACACAAGGTCCACCCTTTGCCCACTGACCTAACCCCTAATCATCCATACCTTTTGTCTTTTGGCCCAATTGGCTAGAATAAGTTTTTATATGGGGAAACCTTCTTATTATTCTTGCTTTCACTTTTACAATTCCTATATTCATATATTTTTTTTTTTTTTTTTTTTTTAGCATCTGGACCTAGATTTGTTTACAGGGTCCCACTTTTTCTATGGAAAAAAATCTTACTATTTTTGTTAATTCTCCACATTGGAGATTGACAGCCTACATTCAACAGACTGGTATTTACTAGTTTGGGTTTTATCCATTATCCACTAATGCCATTCCAAGTGGAGCCTTTTTTTTGTCCTGTATAAACTTTGTGTGCTGTTAAACTGAGGGGCACTCTTGGCAGCCTTCAAGCAGAGTATAAAAAATAGGCTATCCATATCAAAGGGTAACAAAATTGGAGAGCTTTAATTTTGAACACAGCTTTCTTTAGAATTCACTTACCATCTCGCAGTTCACATTTATCTGTTTTTCAAGAATAAAACTTCCAACAAAGAGTTAAATTACAGTCTGAGTAAATCGAATCCTGGGAGAGGTGCAGTTCTTGTGGCTTGACTCTCTGACTTGTTCTTGTGGCATGTAACCATTTTTGACATTGACACCTTTTTCTTTTGCAAAGGTACAACAGCGTGCTAAATGTGTGCAGCCTGAGGCCCGATCTTGCCATTCTTCCAAACAGCGATTTGACTGAGGTAAGCACCTCGTTCTCCATCCTAATAACATGCTGAAGTATCAGTGCCGTCACAGCGACAGAAGCTACGTCCGGAAGAGTTGATCCTGTATGAAAAATACTTGTGTCCCCACTCCTGTCTGTCTTTTACACAAGTAAATGTCCCGGGTGCTAGGTTTTCTTGTTCTTTTATCATTGCAGTTTACCTGTGTCTGTCCTTAATTTCAAGATCAGATTGTTTGCATTCTAGATCCAGGTTGCTTGAGTTTCTGCTCACTGGTTCCAGGTCATGTGAGTTTTTCTTGCAGGTTGCTTATCACTAGTAAGTACATGCATATGCTTGCTGAGGGTCACTTTTGAGGTTGCCAGTGCATACAAATCTATTCCTGTCCTCTGGTTCCATAAAGGTTGTGTGTGTTTCATAGGGTTCACAACTGCATGTGGGAGAGCCATCTGGTCCTTTGATTCTTTACATGTAATTTCTAGAGCACTTGTATCTGCTCTCGGGTTCAAGATACTGTTTGAGACTGTATTAAAGTTCAGCTCACTTCTATGTCTGCAAAATGATTCCAACCTATTTCTGTACTTTATCGCCTGTCAATTCTTTTCTCTTTGCACTTGGGATACAGGTCACATGTGTGTCAACTTTAATTCCTAGTTATTTGCGTGTTAACACTCTGATGCAAGGTCACTTGTGGTCTAGATCTAGGTTGCGTTAATGTCCTCCTTCAGATTGTAGTTCTCATATTTTCGACTGTGTACCTGTTTGCTTAAGTTTCGTTAGGACCCTTAAAATGTAAGTTCTTTATCCCTAGTGTGGCTTTTCAGCACATGCTTTCTAGTTTACTCTGTATTTACTTGATTTGTTAATTTGTTTAATGACTTCCGGTTGTGTGCATGTAAACTGAGGGCATTGTTTGTAATTTTTTCAATGTACAGTTTCAGGATAGGCAAGTCAGTGCTTTGTAGCTTTAAGAATGTTTGCATTTAATGATTCTTTTGTTCTTTCTTATCATAGATTGGCGAGCGTGGGGCTAACTTGAGTGGTGGCCAACGACAGAGAATCAGCTTGGCCAGGGCCCTGTACAGTGACCGGAGCATTTATATCCTGGATGACCCACTCAGTGCTTTAGATGCTCATGTGGGCAACCACATCTTTAATAGCGCCATTAAGAAGCATCTGAAATCGAAGACTGTTCTATTCATCACCCACCAGCTCCAGGTAACTGTTGATTCCAAATACACAAAATGTTGATGGGAAGAATGCTTGCAAATGGACTAAACCACAGGCAGTCGCTTTGGATAGCGTTCCAACCAATTGTTTTTTCCCCATTGTGTCACTCTAGTCAAACAGTTCAGGCATGACTGCCCCTTGTGTAAGTAAGGCCAACCCAAAATTGCATAATGTTGGTCCCTGTGTGCAGCGGCACAGTGAGCAAAAAAACTATAGGAATTCATCCCAGCATAATTCCACTGATTAGATTAATTCAAGCATTGCACTCCTCACCTGATTTGTTTTTCGCTCTAAATGTGATCATTATGCCTAAATTTGGGTTCTCGTGCCTGCTCACCACAGGACACAGGCTGTACCTTACTTAGGAGGCCTAACAAGTGTGAAAACAGCCTGAGGTTGGTTGTTTCTTCATGCACATGGGAAGTGGCCAAGCAGTTCAGTCTGGACTGGGGAGGGCCCAAGACTGATTTGCATTTGGTGGCCTCTGTAGTTGAACAGTGAGCAAATAAACTGTTGACTTGGATGAAGCCCAGAGCATAAAGCAGTTACCGAGATTAATTCCAGCATTCGGGCCGTTACGGTTAAGTTTTTGTTACTGTTTTCACTGTGGTTGTTTTCCCTGGAAAAGACAATTGGGTGGAGGGTGGGCAAGGTGAGAAATGTTGAAATTAAATTTTAGCTGCTGCTTGACTGGAGAGTACTGTATTCTGTTATGTCTTTTTCCCCTCGCCAGTACCTTGTTGATTGTGATGACGTTATCTTCATGAAAGAGGGCTGCATCACGGAGAGGGGAACACATGAGGAGCTGATGAACTTGAATGGTGACTATTCAGCCATATTTAACAACCTACAACTTGGAGAAACCCCACATTTTGAGGTGAGCATTTAGATGAGTATTTTCAATGCGTGTTTAGCACTTAGGTGAGTTTTTAGGTCTCGCCTAGCGTTGCTGCGCACATGCTCAGCGAGATTTATTGCAGATAAGGAGTTTTAGAAAAGGGCTTGAAGCCCGCCCCTTATTTCCATTGGCTTGCGTCACCGTTTATGTTAAACGGTGGCCTGCCATTGGAAATAAGGTTTCTAGGGTGCCTCCTTTTGGTTTTTTTGTCTGGCCTATCCGGACTGGATCGCCTGTTTCACGGCTGTCATGAAGCAGTTTCTTATCGAAGAGGCGTGTTATGTAAACAAGCCCAGCGATCCAGTCCGGATGGGCCGGACAAAAAAAAGGAGACATGGTGCCGCGTTTTTATTTTTGCATTGCGCTTTCACTTTAAAGTGAAAGCGCGATGCAAAAATAAACAGCTGCTGCCTGTCGAACGCTTGTCTCCTCTCACCCTCCAATATGCTTTTCTTTTCTTCTCCGCTCTCTTACGCTTTTCTTTTCTTCTCCGCTTCTCCCGTGTTAGTTGTATTCCTTCCTCGATCTTGATCTCTGGCTCCCAAAGTTTGGTTTCCCACTCTCTGCCCTCCCCAGCACGGATTCCCGTGTAGTTTCTTTCTAAATAACAACAGTTTCTAGTTTATACCATAACGTGTTATCGGACAGTTTACGTAACGGACCGGCCAAAATCAGGACGTGGAAGCCACCCTGGTGCGTATGTCTTCTCTTGTTAATGAGCACTGAGCTATATACTCGGCGTGGCATGAGATCACTTCTATCTGTGACGTTTAGGATGCTATCGTGGACAGTCTTTTTATTTCTGTTTGAAAATTCATTGTCCTTAAAGCATCGGAACCGCGCAAATAAGAAAGATCGTTCGACTGCTGCCGTGACAGTAGCTTGTCTTAGCGAGACGTCAATAGCCGTCCTCTGATTTGTTTCGCTTACATAACATGGCCGCCTGTTGTTCCGATTGTTGGTGTTTTGAGACGCGTAGCCCGCCTGAGTCGCCCGTTGTTCGGGCCTGTTGGTATCGTAGGACTGGTGTTGGGAGAGTGGGCGACTCATCTTCCCTTTTTTAATTGAAAAAATAAGGTAACTTGAAATTCCTCAGTGCAGTTGTTGCGGATTGAAGAAAAGACGAGTTGAGGATAAATAAATATTTATTTAGGAATAAATATAGATAAAAAGGCCCACAGGCGAGATAAGTTCAACAAACTGATCTGGTGAAAGAAAGCAGAGGAATCTCATGAACATTCTATGACGTCACATAAATACCCAACAAGGGTTCCAAAGGAAATCATAGTGACGTAGGGAAGGGAATAACAGAAAGGGAAGAAAAGCTAAACTAAAAGGAATAAGTACTGTATGTGAAAATGAATCAATACATGGCATTTGTGAAAATGACACTGAGATGTACAACAACAGTCTGTTGGGTACTATTGGAGAGACCACTGCAATGCAATTGTTATCTATTTTGGGAACGTAATTTTTTGCTTCGTGTACTAATGCATCCCTTTGTAGAGAAAGCGTCAATATTTTTCAACTTCCGATATTCTATTCTATTCCTTCCTCGATCACATCTCCGTTTTGCCGTCTATGTCCACCTTGCCGTGAGGTTGCCGCTTTTGCAAAATCTATTGAGCGACTCTGTGGAGAATAATACATTTTTCAGGGACTTGCAGAAAACGTAATTGGAACATGCTTACCGAGATGATAAAAATGTAATAGGGTCGCAGCAGGCAAAACGCCGAAATGTTCTCAAAACGTAGGGATTATATTTTGACAATCCGGACAGGTGGCGCCGGCGGCCCAGCCCTCCACCCCATCGGTGCCCCCTCCCCTCCATCTTTCTCTCTATCTTCCCAGATGTCATTTCAAGCCCTCGCTTTCCCACCCCTTGCGCTCTCGTCCTCAGCATCCCCGCTTTTATTTTCTTCTCTCTTGTCTCCACTCCTCCACCTCCCCTACCAGTCCACCCTCGCTCCCCCGCGCCCTCCCTTGACCTCTTTCCTTCTCCCCTCCCTTCTAGCCCCCCTTTATCTCTACCCCTGTTTGCTCTGTCTAGCTCGCTTTTCTCCATTCCTGCCTCTCCTCTGTTGCATCTATCGCTCTCTCTCTCTCTCCACCTCACCGCCTCTCGCTGTCCACCGCTATTGACTTTGACGTTGCTTGCCATGCAGTTCTATAAATTCTGTTACATCCATTTTACCTCCTAATAAAAGAAAAATTAAACTGTTGCACACGGCGTTGACTACTGTTATTAGAACATCGATGTTTGCACTTGCCTTCTTTATAAAGCCCCCCTCTCTTGGCCTCCCCGTTCCATCGTCAAACCCCGCCCCCCCATGTCTCCTCACCCCCATGTCCCCTCGTCAACCTCCCCTGTGTCCCCTCATCCCCCTGCCCCCCTTGAGATCCCCTCGTCCCCTGCGTTCTCCAGTGTTCTGCCGTAAGCACTTGGACAAAGGGATTGAGATCCCAGCCTGTCAGCAGCAGCGCCGGCTATGATGCCAAGTGCTAATATATTATACACTTGACCCTGGTCTATAATCGGCGCCACGTGTGGTTGCTTTTGACACATTTGCCCGTTGGTCAGATGGTGCTGCCTACAGATGCACTAGTCTCTAATACATTTTTTTTTTTTTAAATCGCTTCCTTTTTTTAATACTTCGTAAGATATGGCGCCTGCGTATGAATGCAGTTCTGGATTTTGCTTTTCGCTGTGCTTGCTGGCAGTGGCTGCCTGAGTGTCACAGACAGAAAGGTTGTGCCGAAGTGAATTCAGGTGCGCCTTCCTCGTGATGAAATTAGCATTGAACAACACAAATCAACATGGCCTTTTTGCACTATTTACAGTTTGGAACATTGTTTTCGTGTTTGAAGCAATGTATGTAAACAGTATTGCGTTGCACTGGAGGGTAATAGTTGGCTGTGCTGTTTTTATTTTCAAGAGCATATGCATGAAACCTTTTGTTCGAGGCATATGAGCTGCAGATTACACACTGTGCATAGATCGCCATCTGGTGTTGGGCCTGGATGTTTGCAGTTGTTTTTCCTCTTGGAAAGTCTTTGGAAGTCACGAGGTATGTGACTCCTCCTTTGGATCGTATTGCGCATGGGCTTCGGCTCCATCCTCAGATTGTTTTTTTTCCGCCATCGGTCTCGGATGTGATCTTCACGCTCCGGTTCTGAACAGTTTCCAGTTCTCCAATTGACGCTCAATCCTCCCCCCAATTCACGGTATTGTTTTCGATCGCGATCTCCACACTCGGCGCGGCTCATCGATCAAGATCTTCGATTCCAGTCGTCGACGACGGCCTTCGGGCCTACCCAAGCTCCGGTCCTGGCTAATGGAAAGGACTCCCTTCAAGAAGTGCCCTCGATGTGGGTCCAAATTCCCCCACACCGACCTTCACCAAGTATGTAACCTCTGCCTCTCCCCTGAACACGAGGCTCGAGACAGTCCGGCGTGCAAGTCCTTCCGGTCCAAGAACACTCGAGACCGAAGAGCACGAAGAACAATGGCACACTCGTCGACGGCGACTCCAGACAACATCTTCGGGGAAGTCGTCGACGCTCCAGAAGAACACACCGACGAGGGCCTTGTCAGCGCCTCTGAAGCAGACGATTCAGATGTGGAGGACATCACAGAGGGTTGTGAGTACCGAAGCTCATTACCCCCCCCCCCCCCGACAAACCCTCGACTGCACCGAAAAAGTCTTCGTTCACGCCTTCGCCACCAGGCCTAGGCAAGACCAAAGACACTGCTTCCCACACCGGGTCCGGTAAAGAAGCCTATTAAGCCTTCCGGCGGCTAGAGCCCCCCGAAAAAGAAAATGGCCTCCTCCTCGGCACCGAGCTCCATACCGAAAGTCTGCGCCGAAAACCAGCTCCAGCTCCTCGGTACCAACACCATCCCCGGAACCGAGCAAAAGACACAAGGCCACCGACACCGATAGCTCGAAGCCGAAAACTATCTCGGCACTGAGTAAACAGACAGCCCTTTCCAGGCCGCATAGTTCCAAACAGCGGACTAGCGCAGACTCCAACACAAGAAAACCGACGGCCCCGATGCCTTCGGCGCCGACGGACAAACCACCCTCGGAAGAACTTTTTACACCTGATCCATTGCAAAAGACATTGATCAAGGACCCCAAAACTGGACATTTGATGCTCAGCATCAAAAAGAGACCGCTGGAAAAGCCTGCCCCAGCTCCACCTCCAAAGAGGAAGGACTCTGCTACTTCCCCTTTCAGAATGCCTTCACCACCTCCTCCACCCCCTCCACATTCCCCTCCTCCACCTCCTCCTTCGCCTCATCATTGCCCCACACCCTCTCCGGATGATAATGATGTCTATGATGACATAGGGGACATACCTCATCACCTACCTACAGGGGAATCCCACTCCCACAGGCTCCCCAGACCCATGGGACGACTAGAACCTCCCTGACATTCCTAACGTCCCGCAAGATGATCTCTACCCTTTGAGACCATCTCCTTCAGAAGATTCATTAGGGTTCAACCACTTACTCCAAAGGGCTGCACACTATCACGGGGTGGATCTCCATACCGACCTCGTGGAGGAGGGCTTCCTTCTCGATACTTTTGACACCACGCATAGGGCCACCTCCATACTGCCCATGCTCAAAGGAGTTATCAAACACGCGCCGGAGGTCTTTAAAGACCCAGTCAGAGCCAGGGTCATTAACCCGTGCATAGATGAAATATAAAGCCGCCCCTACAGATCCCGCCTACATCAGAGGGCCAGCACCACTAGATTCCCTAGTAGTGTCTACAGCACGAAAGAGGGCAAACTCCCAAGCATCAGGCGAAGCACCACCACCTGACAAAGAGTCAAAACTCTTGGACGTCAATGGCACATACTTTGCAGATATGGTTCGAGACGCAACGCGCACTGGGATGGGAGGGAAAGATAACTCAGGTCACACCTTTGTGGGATACTAAAAGGTTGGGAGTGATGCGTACTACCAAGGGATTTTTGCAATGGGATCTGATAGGAATATCGAGGGTCGGAGATCTCTGGAAAAAAGGTGAAATAGTCACGTTTGCCCTCTTACAGGCAGAGTATGACCTGGCAGACACTGAACAATTTCGCTACCTACAAATCAGACACGCACTCCGGGCTGCAATTCCGCCAGGGACACGGTTAGCGGAGTCCTCGCCGCTGGAGGATAGACTTCTCATGGAGTATTTGACTAAAAAAGCCACGTCCCTAACATATCGGAAAATAATACATAACCAGCCAGATCCGCTAATAGCCCTTAAGGCTAAATGGGAGACAGAATTGGGAGAATTTGACGAAACAGACTGGCAGACAGCACTTTCCTCCCCCAAAGAGGTAGGGATACCATCAAAACTTAACTGGTACAATTAAGATTTCTACACCGTACATATTATACCCGCACACTCCTATATAAACTTAAACGGACGGACTCATCGCTTTGTCTTAGGCAGTGTGGTGAGGAAGGGAGTCTCTTCCATACCCTCTGGGCATGCCCCGTAATAGTCCAGTACTGGAAGGCGATCATGCGCACACTCTCACAGGTGACAAAAATTACGATTCTCCCGGAACCGAGGAGGTGTCTCCTTTAATGTATGGGAACCTACAGATCTTAGTCGCATGGCGCAAACATGGGTGACATTGGGAATGATGTTGGCAAAGCGAAACATAGCTCAAAGATGGGGATCCAGACAGCCCCCTACCCTTCCCCAATGGTGTAGAGATATGGATATCACAATGGTTGTTGAAAAAACAGTATATGTACATAGAGGCTGCCCAAAAAAATGGACCCAGATATGGGGAGGATGGAATACTTACAGAGGGAATATATGTGCCCCCCAAAAGCTACCTCAGTCAAAAGTGAGTGACTGAGAGACTACAGTTGATCAATAGTAGATTAAGAACCGCTATGAAAACACATGGTAAAACTAAAGACCAGCGAGGGGCCCCACAATACCGTTATGTTAATGTACCGTGAAGTTGAATTCTGAATGATTGTGCACAAACCAATGGTCTGACTACTGGCTTGTTCAATGCCAATGTACGTTTATTTATGTTGAAAGCTATCAATAAAAATACATATTTTTTTAAAAACTCTTGGACGCATCGGGCAAGCGCACTGCATCCCAAGCTGCCAACATATGGCACTTCGCTAATACACAAGCGCTACTGGCAAGATACGACAGGGCCCATTATGACGAACTAGAAGCCATAATGCAACACCTCCCTGACAAATATAAAAATAGGGCAAATGAGTTAATTCAGAAGGGCAAAACCATTACCAATACCTCCATCTGCTGTGCCCTAGATGTAGCTGACACCGCCTCCAAAGCCATTAATACCAGCATCCTCCTCCGTCGCCATGCCTGGCTAAGGATCTCTGGTTTTAAACCAGAAGTACAAGCTTCCATCCTGAACCACCCCTTTGACCAGCAACATCTGTTTGGCCCAAAAGTGGATAAGGCCTTAGAAAAAATGAAAAAAGACACCGATACGGCGAAGTCTATGGGAGCCTTACAATCGCACCCTCCCAGGCGCTCCTTTAGCCGCTCTTCCTTTCGGAGCACATCCAGAGGCTACTCCTCTGACACCGCTTCCACTTCATATAAGGCCCCGACCCAATCCACCATTACAAGGGGTTACCAAAGAGGCGGCTACAGAGGCAACAACAATAAAGGCAGAGGCAAGACAAACACCGCCCGCTCTGCCTCCGCACCTACCCAATGACTCCCCTCCACTCCCCCCAGACCATCCCACTCCGGTCGGGGGCAGACTCCAAAAGTTCCTTCCTGTCTGGACTACCATCACCTCAGACAAATGGGTAACACAAATAATTTGGTTAGGCTACTGCCTAGAACTAATATCTACCCCCCAAACCTTCCACCCAGACAACGCCCAATGTCACAGGAACATCTAACACTACTAAAGCAGGAGGTAATCTCCCTCCTACTAAAGGGGGCGATAGAACGAGTTCCTACCAACCAACAAAATATGGGGGTCTACTCCCTATATTTTCTCATACCAAAAAGGAACGAGACTCTACGGCCCATCCTAGACCTCAGGCCCCTAAACAGATACATACACTCAGACCATTTTCACATGGTAACACTAACGATTTCCTGACCACTTTAGACCTAAAAGACGCCTATTTCCACATTCCTGTGCACAACGCTCACAGGAAGTTCCTCAGATTTGTAGTGGATGGCCAACACTACCAATTGAAAGTACTCCCATTTGGAGTCACAACAGCACCACAAGTATTCACCAAGTGCCTAGCAGTAGTGGCAGCACACCTGCGGAGACAACACATCCATGTCTTCCCATACCTAGACGACTGGCTAATAAAGGCCAGTTCACACAACCAGTGTGTACAACACATGCACGCCACTCTCCAGCTACTTCACCAGCTGGGCTTCACAGTAAACCACGCAAAGTCTCATCTCCAACCGTCCCACGTAAAACAATATCTGGGTGCCACTATAGACACCTCAAGAGCTCTAGCCTACCCCAGTCCTGCTAGGATAACCAGCATTCAGGCTCTACACTCCAAATTTCAGCCACAACACTCTTCCAGCTCGAGTGTTCATGCAACTAATAGAAATGATGGCCTCTTGCATAGTCATAGTACCTCACGCAAGACTCCAGATGCGTCCTCTCCAAGAGTGCTTAGCGCGCCAATGTATCCAGGCCCAGGTTCAATTGACAGATCTGGTGTTGGTAGACGGTCGTACCCATCGCTCTCTGCAGTGGTGGACCACCAAAAACCTTTCCAAAGGGCAACCGTTCCTGAACCCGGTTCTTCAGATAGTACTGACAACGGACGCATCGCTCTCCGGCTGGGGAGCTCACCTACTACATCACACCATGCAGGGCAGGTGGACACCTCAACAAAAGTTACTCCACATCAACCATCTGGAGTTACTAGCCATATTTTTAGCCCTAAAATCTTTTCAAACACAAATCCCAGGCAAGGCAGTCCTAGTCCACACAGACAACATGACAGCCATGTACTATATACAAAAACAAGGCGGCACACACTCTCCACAGCTCTCTCAGCTCGCACAGAGCATATGGAGATGGGCCATACCCCAGCAAATCTTTCTCCTAGCCCAACATGTTCCAGGAGTCCAAAACACTATGGCAGATCTGCTCAGTAGACAAACACAACAACTCCACAAGTGGGAACCCAACCCGCAAGTTCTTCTCCCGTACTTTCAAATGTGGGGGCATCCACAGATAGACCTCTTCGCCACCCACGAAAACGCCAAATGCCCAAGCTTCGCCGCCAGATATCCACACCCATTGTCCAAAGGCAATGCGATCTGGATGAACTGGTCAGGCAGATTATCATACGCTTTTCCGCCTCTCCCACTCATTCCATTAGTGGTGCGCAAACTACAACAACACTCCCTCACACTAATCCTAGTAGCTCCAACTTGGGCCAGACATCTGTGGTACACCACACTGCTGGAACTCTCTGTAGTACCGCACCAAAAGTTACACCTCTTAACCCAGAACCATGGAGAGATCAGGCACCCGGACCCAGCTCAGCTCAACCTTGCGATCTGGCTCCTGAAATCCTAGAATTCGGTTACCTAAATCTTCCCCCTGACTGCATGAACGTCATTAAAGAAGCTAGACGACCCACCACTAGAGCGTGCTACGCAGCTAAGTGGAAACGTTTTGTTGTCTATTGCCACAACAATACCATCAATCCTCTAGATTTGTCTATTCAACACATCATAGGCTATTTACTACACCTACAAAGATGCAATCTAGCCTATGTCTATTAGACTGCACCTTGCAGCCATAGCAGCCTATCTTCAAAACAGGCAACATCTATCACTTTTTAGAGTACCTGCCATTAAAGCCTTCATGGGAGGCCTCAAAAGAATAATTCCCCCCAGAGTGCCACCCTCACCTGTGTGGAACCTAAATATCGTTCTCACCAGACTAACGGGGCCTCCCTTCGAACCACTACACAAACGTGAACTCCAATTTTTAACGTGGAAAACCGTTTTTCTTGTAGCCATCACTTCCCTCAGAAGGGTCAGTGAGATACAAGCACTTACCATTCAAGAACCTTTTCTCCAAATGCACCATAACAAGGTTGTTCTCCGTACTAACCCAAAATTCCTCCCTAAAGTCATTTCTCCCTTTCACCTAAACCAATCTGTAGAACTACCAGAATTCTTCTCGCAACCACAAACCGTTGCAGAAAGAGCTCTTCACACATTAGATGTCAAACAAGCCTTACTCTACTACATCGAGAGAACACAACCTTTTCGAAAGACCAAACAACTGTTTGTCTCTTTCTCGCCACCACACAAAGGCAACACCATCTCCAAGTCCGGGATAGCTAGGTGGATTGTCCAATGCATTCAGATTTGCTACCACAAAGCAAAACTAACGCTATCCGTTCCCCCCTAAAGCCCACTCTACACGTAAAATAGGGGCTTCAATGGCATTTTTAGGGAACATCCCATTAGATGATATCTGCAGAGCAGCTACATGGTCAACACCGCACACTTTCACTAAACACTATTGTGTAGATGTGCAAACTAAGCAACAGGCTAGTGTGGGCCAGGCTGTACTCAAAACATTATTTCAAACCACTACAACAGATACGGGTGGTCGCCGCTAAGGATGGGTACTGCTATATAATCTATACCCAGTGTGTAATCTGCAGCTCATATGCCTCGAACGGCAAATGCTACTTACCAGAATGCATCTGTTCTTGGCATGTAGAGCTGCAGATCTACACACGCCCACCCGCCTCCTGTTCCAGTTTATCTTATTTAGATACAACACACAGGGGCATCTTCACTGTTATTACTACGCTCCATTTTTCCCTGCTGGCGAAAAACAATCTGAGGATGGAGCCGAAGCCCATGCGCAATACGATCCAAAGGAGGAGTCACATACCTCGTGACTTCCAAAGACTTTCCAAGAGGAAAAACAACTGCAAACATCCGGGCCCAACACCAGATGGCGATCTATGCACAGTGTGTAGATATGCAGCTCTACATGCCAAGAACAGATGCATACTGGTAAGTAGCATTTGCCTTTTTTTTTCCTTTTTTTTTAGTGTCCCCTTACACCCCAACCATCAGTGTTCCGGAATATTTTTAGTTTTATCGGGCTCAAACTGACGTCCCGTCAGTTACACGGTGCTATCTTTCAGTTGTAAGAAAGCCGCATACAAAAACAATCCACATTATATAACAATACTAACTTGTGAGAAAGTGCCATCGTTCTTGCATGGTATGCCCCCACTTTTTGCTGAATTGCTGAATGTACTTTGACTGAGTGTGCCCTGGACTCCTGCCAATTAGGTGCCCAGGGCCTATGTTCCTTCCCTAAAACAAACAAAACCCAAATTGGCAAACCCTGGCCACATGTCAGCCCGTGGTAAATGGTACCCTAGGTACCCAGGGCCTTGTGACCAGGGAAGGACTCTAAGGACTGCAGCACTCCTTGTGCCACCCTTAGAGGCCCTGTACCCTTACACACACACACACTGCCTTTGCAGGCTGAGTGTTTGGGTGCAAGACATAAACAAAGTCGACATGACACACATCCCTGTGTGCCATGCCCATCACCTACACTGCCATGGCATACATCAGCCACCCCTCTAGCTGGGTGCCTTATGCCAATGGTGTGGGCGCAGGAGCCCTGTGCCCCTACAGTGCCCAGGTCCATTCCTGAGCCCTGCAAGTGCAGTGCTGCCATTTAAGAGTACATGGTGCTGATAGCTCGTCAAACACTAGCTCCACAGCACCATAATGGCAACACTAAAGACTGGGAAGTTTGGTATCAAACTTCTCAGCACATTAAACCCACACTGATGCCAGTGTGGGATTTAATGTACCAAGACCCCAGAGGGCATCTTAGAGGTGCCCCCTTAAACCTAACCTACAATCCACGTCTGCTCTGAGGCTGCCTAGGCTGCCACCCAGCAGACATGTTGCTGGACCCCTGGGTAGGAGAGCCCCTGCTCTCCTGGGCCTGCAACAATGCACATCCTGGGCGAGGTGCTAAATCTCCTCCCCCAGGATGGGCAGGGGGAAGCTTCAAAGGCATGCCGCCTCTGTGAGTTTCCCCAGGCCACTGCAACCCCCACTCTGGCGGGAAGCTTTGGCCGGAAACCCCAAATAAGGACAGGGGATGTGCCAGCCTGCCAACCCCACCCCTCAGGTGGGGGAGGCGAGGTGAAGCACATCTCCGGGCTTTCGCCATCTTGAAGATGGGGAGCCCTACCCTATCAGGACTAGGCTACTGCCCCCCTCCCACAGGAGAGAGGCAGAATAGGGGGTGTACCCACCCCAGGACAGGGACCCATTGGTCCCTGCCCTACACCTACCTGTAACGCCCCTAAATCTAGTATTTAGGGGCACCCTGAACCTTCCTTCCGCAGATTTCAGATTCAAAACTACAAAGAAGAGCAAGAAGAAAGAAGACCTGCCCTGCAGCTGCTAAAAAGAGGAAGACACCAACTGCTTTTTCCCCAGCCCTACCGGCCTGTCGACCCTCAAACCTGCTCCTGCTCCAACCCGGCATCTCTTGTGGCCAGCAACCTCACAAACCAGGACATGGCTACCTTTTGGCTCTAAGCCCCTGGGACTCCCATGAGTAGAGGCTCTACTCAAAACCGACCTCTAATCCCTGGCAGCGGCCCGGAACTGCGAACCCAGCACACTCTGCACCAGCCAAGCCTACCCAGTGCCGGAGTGGACAAAGACCACGAGGACGACCCCACGGCGACTGTGACCCCGAGTCCGGCACCCAAGGACCTCCCTCGACACTCCTGAAGGAGCCTGCAGCCTCAGAACACGGTGCCCCCCCAACAGCAATCAACAGAGGGTAAGATTTCCCGACACCAAAAGGCACCCCTGCACGCGGCGCCCCGCGGCCCCCTGTGCCCAATCCCGGGTTACCTACCTATCCTCCAACTACCCAACTTACCTCTCGAAGTGGTGGTGGCACCTGAAGAATCCTCGTCCCCGAGCTTGCAGTCATTTTCCAAACCGGAGATTTCCCATTGAAATCAATTGAGCGCCCAAAAGCTCAAAAGCACCCTGCACCCAGCCGCCCGAGTGGCCCTGTGTGAGAAAGTGCCATCTTTCTTGCATGGTATGCCCCCACTTTTTGCTAAATTGCTGAATGTACCTCGATTGAGTGTACCCTGGGTTCCTGCCAATCAGGTGCCCAGGGCCTATGTTCCTTCCTTAAACCACACAAACTCCAAATTGGCAAACCCTAGCCACATGTCAGCCCCTAGTAAATGGTACCCTAGGTACCCAGGGCCTTGTGGCCAGGGAAGGCCTCTAAGGGCTGCAGCACTCATTGTGCCACCCTCAGAGGCCCTGTACCCTTACACACACACACTGCCCTTGCAGGCTGAGTGTCTGGGTGCAGGACAAAACAAAGTCGACATGGCACACATCACTGTGTACCATGCCCATCACCTACACTGCCAAGGCATATGTCAGCCACCCCTCTAGCTGGGTGCATTACGCCTATGGTGTGGGCACAGGAGCAGGAGCCCTGTGCCCCTACAGTACCCGGGTCCATTCCTGGGCACTGTAAGTGCAGTGCTGTCATTTAGGAGTACATGGTGCTGAGAGCTTGTCAAACACGAGCTCCACAGCACCATATTGGCAACACTGAGCCTGGGAAGTTTGGTATCAAACTTCTCAGCACATTGAACCCACACTGATGCCAGTGTAGGATTTAATGTACTAAGCACGCCAAAGGGCATCTTAGAGATGCCCCCTTACAGCTAACTTACAATCCACGTCTGCTCTGAGGCTGCCCAGGCTGCCACACAGCAGACACGTTGCTGGACCCCTGGGTGGGAGAGCCCCTGCTCTCCCGGGCCTGCAACAATGCACATCCTGGGTGAGGTGAGAAATCTCCTCCCCCAGGATGAGCAAAGGGAAGCTTCAAAGGCAGGCCGCCATTTGGAGTTTCCCCAGGCCACTGCAACCCCCCACTCTGGCGGGAAGCTTGGCCGGAAACCCCATACAAGGACCGGGGATGTGCCAGCCTGCCCACCCCACCCCTCAGGTGGGGGAGGCGAGGTGAAGCACATCTCCGGGCTCTCGCCATCTTGAAGATGGGAGGCCCTACCCTATCAGGATTAGGCTACTGCCCCCCTCCCACAGGAGAGAGGCAGGATAGGGGGTGTACCCACCCCAGGACAAGGACCCATTGGTCCCTGGCCTTCACCTACCTGTAACGCCCCTAAATCTAGTATTTAGGGGCCCCCTGAACCTTCCTTCCTTAGATTCCAGATAGAAAATTACAAGAAGAGCAAGAAGAACAAAGACCTGCCCTGCAGCTGCTAAAAAGAGAAGAAGACACCAACTGCTTAGGCCCCAGCCCTACGGGCCTGTCGACTCTCGAACCTGCACCAGCGCGGCATCTCTCGTGGCCAGCAACCTCACCAACCCAGGAGGACCTGGCTACCTTTTGGCTCTAAGCCCCTGGGACTCCCATGAGTAGAGGCTCTACTCAAGAAACCTATTTTCTAACCCCTGGCAGCAGCCCGGAACCGCGGACCCAACACACTCTGCACCAGCCAAGCCTGGCCAGTGCCGGAGTGGACAAAGACCCTGAGGACGACCCCACGGCGACTGTGACCCCGAGTCCGGCACCCAAGGACGCCCCTCGACATCCCGGAGGAAGCCTGCAGCCTCAGAACCGAGTGCCACCCCAGCCGCGATCAACCAGAGGGTAAGATTCCCGACGTCAAAAGGCACCCCTGCACCCGGCGCCCTGCGGCCCCCTGTGCCCAATCCCGGGGTACCCACCTAACCTACAACTACCCAACTTACCTCTCGAAGTGGTGGTGGCACCTGAAACATCCTCGTCCCCGAGCCTGCAGCCTTTTTCCAAACCGGAACATTCCCATTGATTTCCATTGAGCGCCCGAAGGCTCAAAAGCACCCTGCACCCAGCCGCCCGAGTGGCCCTGGCAGTGCCCTCTCTACACTAACCTACTTCCCCACACTAACCTACTTCCCCACTTGCCCTGAGTAAGTGACCAGGAGCCCAGCTCCCACAGCCGCGTGGCTTGCCAGACAGCAGCCACCAACCAAGGCCCCCCTATCCCTCATAGGATAACATTGGGCCTAACTCTCTCTGCACCCGGCCGTCCTGAAACCGCTGAGGGTGAACCAACTGTACCTACCTAACACTGGGGGACCCCTGAGTCCATGCCCGGAATTTCAACTCTGCCAGTCGAGTACTTACCCTTAAACCGCTAACTTCATTTTCCTCATAGGGTAACATTGACTGGCTTTTTCTTCAAAAATCTTCTAAGTGTGAACTTTTCAAAACTGCAAAAATTCGCCAAAAATCAGCCAAGTGACAAAAACGAATTTACTCACCTGCTCCTAGGTGAGCTCCCAGTGCTGGATCTTGGTGCCCAGCCCTGACCCTGAAAAGTGTTCTCAACTATACTTACCTCTAACTCATTTTTCTCCCATAGGAAACCATTGTCTGCTTTTCTGTGAAATTTCTTCTAAGTGTCTATTTTTGCAAATTTGAAATATTCTTTTAAAATCGTACCATTTCTGCAAACGAAATTACTTACCTGCTTTTGATAAGGACCCCAGTCCTGGGTCTAGGTACCCAGTCCTGGATTACTAAAGTAACGATAAAGTACTCTACCTGCAATTTGAATTTCTTGCCATAGAGATCCATTGAATGTTTTCTTTGAAATATTTTCTAAGTGCTAACTTTTGAAATAGCTAAATATTATTTAAAAATCATTACAGTTATTAAGTCGACTTTCATCACTTGATTCTGAATACTGACCCCAGGCTGGTTCTAGGAGCCAGACCTGGAATTCCAAAAGTAATCTGAAAAGTAATTTATTACAAATAACCTGAATTTACCATTGAGCTCAATGCATTGTTATGTTTAGGAAATAGGATTGTTTATTGCAACCAACTGTGACTGTTTACACAAATTTATTGCTTAAGACAAAAGTATTTATATTCAACCTCTCATTCGGAGAAAGTATATTTTTACCCCCTTTGTGGTTCTAAAAATAAAACAAGCATATATTTTATATATATAAACCATTGGCCTAGAGTTCAGTTATTGAGTGTGTGAAACCATTTGCTGACTGAGTGTGTACAATAAATGCTTTACACTGTCCTCTGGTACTGCCTTACTGCTCGACCAAGCTACCACTTTTGAGAGTAAGGTCATACCTAACTTTGACCTCTATCAGCCTCTGGGGGACTGTGGACTCTGTACACCCTGTACCTATTAGGGAACAGTATATACAGAGCCACTTTCTCACACCCTGGCAGTGAAATCTCTACACCTACCTACTTCCCCACTTGCCCTGAGTAAGTGACCAGGAGCCCAGCTCCCACAGCTGCGTGGCTTGCCAGTCAGCAGCCACCAACCAAGGCCCCCCCTATCCCTCATAGGATAACATTGGGCCTAACTCACTCTGCACCCGGCCGCCCTAGAGTCGCTGAGGGTGAACCAACTGTACCTACCTGACCCTGGGGGACCCCTAAGTCTATGCCCAGAACCTCAACTCTGCCAGTCGAGTACTTACCCTTAAACCGATAACTCTATTTTCCTCATAGGCTAACATTGACTGGCTTTTTCCTGAAATTTCTTCTAAGTGTGGACTTTTCAAATCTTAAAATATTCACCAAATATCAGCCGAGTAACAAACGAAATTACTCACCTGCTCTTAGGTGAGCTCCCAGTGCTGGATCTTGGTGCCCAGCACTGACTCTGAAAAATACTTACAACTGTACTTACCCGTAACCCAATTTTCTTCCATAGGAAATCATTGACTGTTTTCTGTGAAATTTCTTCTAAGTGTCAATTTCTGCAATCTTTAAATATTCTTCAAAAATCGTATAATATCTGAAAACGTAATTACTTACCTGTTTTGGATAAAGGTCCCAGTACTGAGTCTAGGCACCCAGTACTGGATTACAAAAGTAACGAGAACATACTGTACCTGCAACTTGAATTTTCTTCCATAGGGAATCATTGACTGTTTTCTTTTGAAATATTTTCTAAGTGTCAACTTTTAAAATAGCTAAATATTGTTTAAAAATCATTACAGTAATTAAGTCGACTTTCATCACTTGATTCTGAGTACTGACCCAGGACTGAATCTAGGATCCAGTCCTGGGATTCCAAAAAGTAATCTGTTGCTAATAACTTGAATTTTCCATTGAGCTCAATGCATTGTTGTGTTTAGAATTGTGTTGCCTATTGCAACCACTTGTAACTTTCTAGAAAAGTCAATTCCATATTGCAAAAGTATTTATATGAAACCTCTCATTCTGAGAAAGTATATTTTAAATCCCAAGTGTTGGTTCTAAAATAAAACAAGCATATATTTTTTATATGTAAACCATTGGCCTAGAGTTCAGTTATTGAGTGTGTGAGACCATTTGCTGACTGAGTGTGTACAACAAATGCTTTACACTGTCCTCTGATACTGCCTTACTGCGCGCCCAAGCTACCACTTTAGAGAGTAAGGTTATATCTAACTTTAGCCTCTGTCAAACCCTGGGGGACTGTGGACTCTGTACACCCTGTACCTATTAAGGAACAGTATATACAGAGCCATTTTCTCACATAACTGTATTATATGAGGCTAGGTTTCGGCCTAACCTCCATCTAAAGTTGGTTCTTCAAAATGCCTGGGGTACAGGAAGTGACTTCACATGCCTTTTGATACCAGACAGCCTCATAGGAAGTGATATTACATAATCGCTAATCTGGTGGAGTCCCAGCTGATGTACAACCCATTTTCAGACCAATGAGATTTACAGGGGGTGGGGGGAGTGAGTGAGGGTTGTAAGCAAGCTGGTTATTAGTTGCTAAGGATGTTTTTCACATGAAATTAGTCTGCATCGTTCCTTTGCTGGGAACCAAATACCCCATTGTAGCATTTAACTCACTCCAGGTTAGGTGAAGCAGAGCAGCCCAAGAACCACTCTGGGCAGGTGGTGTGGGCAAATACTTCCCTTCACTGGAATGCAACACCACTGAATAAATCCTTGTCCAGACAGTGCTATTACCTGTAAAAAGGAGTACTTTATTTTTCAAAAGGTGTGCTTACTGGTTCTGTCAGGATGTCACCACATTAAACAACAACCATTTGCAATGCAATAGTTTTCGCATTTATGCGAGTTTAAGCTACTGGCATTGTAAATGACAATGCCTTTTATTTATGTTTTGAAAATCAAAACAAAAGTCATTGCTATTTACAGTGCCAATAGCTCAAACTCTCGTAAATGCGATACCTATTGCTTTGCAAATGCTTGTTGTAAGGCTTCTTGTTTGGCACCTAGGTGAGATTTTTGTGTGTGTTTGTAACCAATCTTGGGTCGACCTCAAACTGGAGAAACGCACCTCAAATAAGGTAAAGGCAGGTTTAAAGTCAAAACGATTAATCTGCTTAAGTTTATGTCCTAACTTGAACTGCACAGCCAGAGGTGACCTTGAGCATGGTCAAGTGTTTAACGGTAATCATGTTGGAGGGCTATTTTAAGTTTTCCAAGTACTGGTTCTTGTGTAGAGATCTGGTTACCTTTGTATCCAAATCAAAATGATTGCACCTCAGATGCAACCTAAATTGAAATGTCATGAGTGGGGTTTTTTGCGTATGTCTGAGTTGTAATGTCTCTATGTTAAGACTTGGTCATGGGGCAGGAGGACAGCTTTAGGGCAAGGAAGAAGTGGAAGATGGGACAAAGGTCTGTCTTGAAAATAATAAAATGCTTGCATGTAAATAGTTGGATAAGAAGGTGGCTTTATTCTTAATGTGGAATAGTCTTTTCTAGGAGAGTTCCATATTGTGCAAGAGAAACCTAGTGTTCATGGCATGTGTCGCTGTAGATACACATGCTCTGCGTACACTTGCTATCTAGTGTTGGACTTGGAAGTTTGCTACTTGTTCTTCTTTGAAGAAGTCTTTTTAGTCACGTGGTATTGGTGACTTCTCCTCTGGTATGGGCACCAACCACATTGTTTATTTTTTTTCTGCCATTGGGTTCGGATTTATCAATGTTGCTTCTCTCGACGCTGAACATGGAAATCGCAGGACCCCGTTGCTTCCTTTACCGTCACAGAGAAGGTTTCTACTCTGATGCTCCTTCTGTCAACTCATTTTTGCTCGACTCACTCCAGACATTGTTGTTGATGACTGGGCCTCCTGGCCCTAAGGTCGTTTCCTCCTCCGGGCCGCACTTCTTCTGCATCAACTCCAGAGACTGAAGAGGCATAAAGGGTAATGGAATGGATGCCCTCAGTGCCACTTGAAATATCCCTTGGCAGATCTCTATGCCACCTGTAATGTGTATCTCTCCCCAAAACACTACGAAACCCGCTGCGACTCATGCTCCGTCTTCAGGAGCAAGAAGACCCTTAGGCAGCAGAGAAACAGGCGTTCGGCCCATAACAGAATGTTCGCTCAGCACCTGAAATGCCAGACATCTTTGGCGAAACAGACCCGCTGAGCACCAAAGAAGAGGAATACGATAACCCTCCAATATGCCGGCGCTTCAACCCAGTCCAGGGATCATTGGCTCCAGTCCTTCTGCGCCAGAAGGGGAGGAAGTCCCAGAGGACAAAAAGATACTAGAAGATGCCCATCATCTGTGGTCGACCTAGAGCTTGCACCAAATCCAAGCCAAGATACATTGTTATGGTCAGCACCCAGCTTTCCACCCAGACCACCACAACACGTAAGCTGCTGCATTCTAAGGCTGAGCACCGCCCCCATGGGGAGCCTGGCTACAAGAAATGGGAGACAATCTTCAGAACCTGGGGGAAACCAGGAATAGATCTGTTCACAACAGCAAAGAACGCAAAATGCCAACACTTCTCCTCCAGGTTTCAACACAACCAATTCAGAGGGGAATGCGCTGTCAATAAACTTGTCAGGGAGATTTACTTACCCGTTTCCACCAATCTCTTTGATACCGAAGGAACTGGAGAAAGCCAAATAACCAGGGAAACGCCTCAACTTCATAGCACCACAATGGGCCAGACAAACCTGGTTCTCGCACCCACTAGAGATGTTCAGAGGTCAAAAGGCAGAACAGGATCTACTTGCAACACAGGAGGGGAGAGTGTACCACGTGGAGCCAGCAACACTCAGTCTAGCGGCCTGGCTCCTAAATATCTAGAAATTGGAAACCTACAACTTATGCTGAGAACAATCATTAAGGAATCCAGGAAAGCTACTACACGAAGATGTTATGCAGCAAAATGGCAAAGATATATTCATTGGTGCACAAATAACAATTATTCAGAAACTAGGACGAAACAAGAAACTGTATTAACATAGCTCACTCATCTACTAGATACCGGGCTAACCTATTCATTCTTAAACGTACACCTGGCAGCTATAGTAGCCTACACCAGAGGCACTTCATGTTACCGCTTCTTCACGTGCCCCATGATGAAAGATTTCTATAAGGAGTTGAATAAAAGAACCGCACCGCCAAGATCGGTTCCTGCACCCTTGTGGAACTTGAATACCGTGCTGACGCAGTTAATGACACAACTGTTTGAACCTATGCACAAAAATAGTCTCAAATGCCTCAGACTCAAAACAGACTTTCTGATTGCAGTCGCATCACTGCGCAGAGTAAGTGAACTGCAAGCGCTAATAATCGGGGGAACCATACCTGCAACTACACAAGGACAAGGTCGTTCGCAGAACAAACCCACAGTTTCTGCCGAAGGTGGAAACCAACTTTCATGTCAAACTAAGCATACAACTACCAGCTTTCTTCAAGAAACCTAAAACAGACAGTAAGAGACCTACATGCTTTGGATGTTAGAGGGCATTAATTTACTATCTACAAGAAACTAAGTAGTTTGGTAAAGGAAACCAGTGGTTTGTCTCCTTTGCCAACACATCCAAGGGCTCCCGAGTCACTAAAGGAACAATCTCACGATGGATTGTAGAAACAATAGAGACTTGATATTCTAGGGCAGGGATGACATTGCCTGCACAACCAAGACCCAGTCAACAAGGAAAAAGGGTGCAACACTAGCGTTCTAGCAAATGTACCCATGGATGCAATCTGCACAGCAGTGACATGAGCATCACCACGCAACCTCGCAAAACATTGTGTAGACATCCAAATAAACAAGTAAGCACAGGTGGGACAAAAGATACTACAATACCCGTTTGCTAACACTTCCTCATTTCATCCCAACCAACCCATGGGAAGAGATACAGCTACATAATCTAATGCACAGCACATAAATCCAGAAAAGAATTCATGGTGCAAAGGTTAATTACCAGAAGGAGTAGTTTTGCAGTTTGAAGAGTTTTCTGGATTCACATGCAACCCACCAACCTTCCCGAAAACGAGAGACGACGCAACTAGGTGGGAAAGTAAGTAAGAAGGAGGAAGTGTTCTAGAAAAGAAAGAAAAAAGAAATCGAAGAGGGCGACTATGCACAGGAACATCCGGGGATGGACATACTACCAAATGGTGATCGATGCCCACATTAAAGAAAAAAAAGATGAAAAAAGACCATTCAGAATCCAACCCCTATATGGCAGAATAATGCACAGAATGTGAATCCAGACCTCTTCAAGCTATAAAACTACTCCTACTGGTAAGTAACCATCTTGTGTCTTTGTCCTTCTTGCATGCTATCCCAGCACCTATTGAAACTGGCTAAATTGTAATGTTAAACAACCTATGTTTTTGGAGTGCTGATTGTGTGTTGTATTCTTGGCATAGTTAATATTACATAGCGGGGCAGGTGGTGGTGCAGGGTAAGTAGAGGGAAACATAAACCTTTAGTTGAGGTTAAGGGAGGATGACAGGTTGTCTGGTGTGATAGATGTGCTTGAATCTCACAAGGTGTAGTCCAGGGAACACTCCAGGTGTGAAATTAGTTATCATTGTACATAGTATACCAGAGTAATCCCATCTAGTTAGAGGAGCATGGTACTTATGAAGATATGGACATCTCAAAATTGTGTACATTCTTGAGGATCAGCTGTTGTATCATCTTGGATTTTAACCATTTTTGATTTTTTTTTTTTCACCTTGCCAGATTAACCAGAAGAAGAATTCAACCACTGTGCCCAAGAAACCCCTGGAGAAAGGCAGCAAAGCTGGCTCCATGAAGAAGGAGAAAGCAGTGAAGAAAGAGGATGGTACGGTGTTTCTGCTCTCTGACACTTCTTGCTACCTGACCCCTTTCTTCTTCCCCCAGTGATCTCGCTCTGCTTGTTTTCCAGCAAATAGTCAGTTGAAGGATGCCTATATAGCATTCAACCCATGCGTTATCAATGAGAAGTACATTTTTACTGAAGTCTTGCAGGAGACCTGGAGGTAGTAGGCATAAGATTGCTTTCAAAATGTTCTGCTCTTATTCTAGGATAGTCTACGATGGGGCTTTCCTTGTGGGCAGTGTTTTTTAATTTTAAATACTGCAATATCACATATATCTCTAAAAGTAGCCCAATCATTAATCCAGATCAGATGTATCATGCCCTTGAGTGCTGTTTAGCAGTTTGAGAAGTTTTATCCTTGGAAGGCAAGACTCTGCTGCTGAGGTTTGTAGACTTTGGGTGGTTTGATGGACATAGGGCTGTATCAAGAACAGAGATTAGTTTGAACCTAGCTTTAATTGGAAAGGATAAATCTTTCTTCTTTTTTCTATTTATTTATCAGCAGGCCAGCTGATGCAGCTGGAGGAGAAAGGAAAAGGGTCCGTGCCATGGTCTGTCTATGGTGTCTACATCCAGGCTGCCGGTGGCCCCTTTGCGTTCCTGGTCATCATGGCGCTCTTTATACTCAATGTGGGGAGTACGGCCTTCAGCAACTGGTGGCTGAGTTACTGGATCAATGAGGGCAGTGGGGTAAGTCTTCTCTCTGTGGTTTCAATAGAATGGACCCTGCTTGAGGATGGGGTGGTGGAAAGAGCTGCAGCCGTTTTCCAATGTTGAAGTGAACAAATACTAGACTGCAGATGAAGCCTTTAGAGGGGGAGCGATTACTGGGAGGCCATAAGTTGTAGCAGCGTTTTCAGCCTCCTAGTGATAGACTACGAGAAGCACACTTGCATATAAGGGCATATAGCTGAATACTCTGAAAATTGATGCACCTACCTAGAGGATGGCCTGAAGAACTGCTCTTTGTGGTTCGCGTGATAAGTTTTTGATCAGATGTTTGCCTCTCGTGAACGAAACGGTTCTGGTCGATGCTCTATTATCGTGGTAGCGGTGGATTCTCTTGTGTACACTGAAAGGGTCACCTGCATCCCGGGCAGCATTAACACCTTCGCTGCTAGGCCTTTCCCCTCCTGTGCTAAGCCTTTTTTGTGCTATTTGGGGTAGTGCGCGCTTAGGCCCCTGTAACTGTCTGACCACATTAGGTATCAACGCCAAATTTGTGTCCTTTTCTTCCAACATCATGGGGATTCTAAAGGTACCCAGGGTTTGTGGATTCTCCTAGAGGGTTCCCAGAAATTAGTAAAAATACAGCAACATTTTGTTTTTTTGTGAAAAATGGGAAAAACGGGCTGCAAATGAAAGCATCTGGGTTTTTCTCTGCAAATGGTATCAAAAAAGGGTTTGTGCGGCTGAAATCACCATTTCTCCAGCTTTTAGGGAATGACAGAATTTTGTCAGAAAACCAACATTTTTTACAGTTTTGGCATTTTTCTGGGACATAGCCTATTTTTGCTATTTTTTGTGCTTTCAACCTCCTTCCAGTTAATGGTAGAAATGGGTGTGAAAGCAATAATGGATCCTGTAAAGCTATACATTTTTGAAAAGTAAATTCTGAACTCAGCAAGGGGCCATTTGTGTAGATCCATCAATGTTTCTTTATAGAAACTAACAGTTAAATATAGGAAAAAATAAAAATTAGTTGAAAAAAGCAGCCTTTTGTGTCAACGTTTTCACCTGTAACTTCTTCTAATTATGACAGCTGTTTGAAAGCAATACACCGCTACATCCGCTGGACCTTCCTGGTTGTGGGGATATATAGGACTTGTAGGTTCACCAAGAACCCAACGAATCCAGAGTAAAAAACTGAGCAGCATTTTGTAATGTTTTTTTATTATGTTCCGGGTATATAGCAATTATTGTGGGAAAATGTATACATGGAAAAATAGGTATGAAAGACACCTATGTATTTCTGAAATGGGAACAAAATACACAATTTGGATGTCGCCTCACTAAATTTTGGGCCCTTGCCTGTCGCGGGTACTTGGGCCTCCCACACAAGTGAGGCACCATTTTTATCGGGAGACCTGGGGGAACGCTGGGTGGTGGGAAATTTGTGTGAGCCCGGTGATGCCACAACTTTCCCCCAAGAAAATGTGTGAAAAAAGTGATTTCTTTCAGCTAAAATTGAGGTTTGCAGGGGATTCTGGGTAAGGAAACGTTGGGGGATCCACGCAAGCCATACCTCCCTGGAAGCCGCTGGGTATCTAGGTTTCAGACATGTGTGGGTTTGGTAGGTGTCCCTAGATGGGCGCCGAGCCCCTGACCAAAAACTCATGTGACCCCCCCCCCCCCCCCCCCCCCTTGCAAAACCAGGTTGGTTTGTGATGGGTAATTTTGATGTCACATCAATAGGTTTTGGGCCCTTCCCTGCTGCGGGTACTTGCCCCATCCATAAAAGTGAGGTACCATTTCTATTGGGATACTTGGAGAAATGCAGGGGGGTTGGAAATTTGTTACTATCCGCCGCATGAAAATTTAGGCAAAATAATGCAAGGAAAATGTCAGTCACATTTTGAGGTTTGCAGGACATTGTGGGTAAGATAACTTGTTGGGATCCACAAGAGAGACCTCACCATGCACTCCCATGGGTGTGTAGTTTACGACAAAAACTACAGTTGTTAGGTTATTCTTAAATGAAATGTACAGCTTGGCAGAGAGAAAAAACAGACAAAGATTACTGCACAGCCATCTATTCCTCAAGCACACACATATACTAGTTGGATTTGGCACGAGGGCAAATGATGGTTCAGTATATAACATTTTATTAACAAGAGATTTCACAAAAATGAAATGCACTGTCAATAATTGAAAGGACAAAAAACTGAACCAATGACTCGCAGCTCGTGAGCTGTTAAGCCACGTCAAGGCACCAACCGCTTTACAGGCCATTCACACACCTTTCATACGTGAGACACACGAACGTTCACACCATGGCACAAAACCAACACATTACAACATTCACAAAAAGGAACAAGGTACACCCTGCTTGACGAAAACAGAATATAAATTTTTATCTACACAACCATCTATACTGGTTGGATTTGGCACGAGGGTGAGCGATGGTTCCTCCCTTTCGATGACCAGACAAGTCAACGCCGTCTCGTCATCGTGTTTCAACATCCTACGCATGCTCCGAAAGATCTTCCGATGGATCCCCACCGAAACCAGGAAGACGGTCACCCAGGCACTCGTCACCAGCCGACTGGATTACGGAAACACCCTCTACACCGGAACCACAGCCAAACTGCAGAAAAGACTCCAACGCATCCAGAACGCCTCCGCACGACTCATCCTGGACCTCCCCCGTCACAGCTACATCTCCGGACACCTGAAAGACCTGCACTGGCTCCCCGTCAGCAAAAGAATCACGTTCCGCCTCCTCACCCACGCACAAAGCCCTCCATGACCTAGACCCCAGATACCTCAACAACCGCCTGACCTTCTACACACCCACCCGCCAACTACGATCGACCAGCCGCGCCCTCGCCGCCGTTCCGCGCATTCGAAAAGCCACCATGGGTGGAAGATCCTTCTCCTACCTGGCAGCCAAGACCTGGAATTCCCTCCCCATCCACCTCCGTCTTACCCAAGACCACCTCTCCTTCAGGAAGCAACTCAAGACCTGGCTGTTCGAGCAGTAGCGGACACCCCCCCCCACCCCATTTGAAAAGCCACCATGGGAGGAAGATCCTTCTCCTACCTGGCAGCCAAGACCTGGAATTCCCTCCCCATCCACCTCCGTCTTACCCAAGACCACCTCTCCTTCAGGAAGCAACTCAAGACCTGGCTGTTCGAGCAGTAGCGGACCCCCCAAGCGCCTTGAGACCCTCCGGGTGAGTAGCGCGCTATACAAATTTCATGATTGATTGAGTATATATACTTGTATTAACCAGAGATTTCACAAAAAAGAAATGCACTGTTAATAATTGAAAGTACGAGAAACTGAACCATTGACTCACAGCTCGTGAGCTGTAAAGCCACGACAAGGCACCAACCTCTTTACAGGCCATTCATACACCTTTCATACATGTCACACATACAAAACCATTCACACCGCCAGCCGCGAGCCCAGCACATTACAACACTCACACCAGCAGACAGCGCCATTCAAGGGCCCATCACTTTCACACGCTCACATTCCTGACACACCAACCACACCAGCTCACGGATTGTGTGGAGTGGCGTTTGGCTAGCAGTGTGTGTAGTGACCAGCAGCTAGTCACTACTTACACTCCGCCAGCCAAGCGCCAGTCCAAACACACCACCAGCCAAGTGCCAATCCACGCACACCCCCAGCCAAGCGCCAGCCCACTCCCCGCCAGCCAAGCGCCAGCCCACGCACACTGCCAGCCAAGCGCCAGCCCACGCACACTGCCAGCCAAGCGCCAGCCCACGCACACTGCCAGCCAAGCGCCAGCCCACGCACACTGCCAGCCAAGCGCCAGCCCACGCACACTGCCAGCCAAGCGCCCATCCACGCACACTGCCAGCCAAGCGCCCGTCCACGCACACTGCCAGCCAAGCGCCCGTCCACGCACACTGCCAGCCAAGCGCCCGTCCACGCACACTGCCAGCCAAGCGCCCGTCCACGCACAGCAAGCCAAGCGCCCGTCCACTCACTGCAAGCCAAGCGCCAGTCCACTCACTGCAAGCCAAGCGCCAGTCCACTCACTGCAAGCCAAGCGCCAGTCCACTCACTGCAAGCCAAGCGCCAGTCCACTCGCTGCAAGCCAAGCGCCAGTCCACTCGCTGCAAGCCAAGCGCCAGTCCACTCGCTGCAAGCCAAGCGCCAGTCCTCGCACACCGCCAGCCAAGCGCCAGTCCTCGCACACCGCCAGCCAAGCGCCAGTCCTCGCACACCGCCAGCCAAGCGCCAGTCCTCGCACACCGCCAGCCAAGCGCCAGTCCTCGCACACTGCCAGCCAAGCGCCAGTCCACGCACACTGCCAGCCAAGCGCCAGTCCACGCACACTGCCAACCAAGCGCCAGTCCACGCACACTGCCAGCCAAGCACCAGTCCACGCACACTGCCAGCCCACCGCCAGTCCACGCACACCGTCATAACTTTTTTTTTTAAACAAGAAAGAAAACACAAACCAATTGGAATTAGATACCAAACTATAACTACAAAAACAGCAGCAGAAATGAAAGACATCATTCTATTGCCAAACGTGAAACTGAACAACTATATCAAACCATACAGACAAGGCAGTACACTATTAGACTCACGGTTACTCCCAAAAACACTTTTTAGTGTGATACAATCTGAAACATGAGGGCACACACAGCCCAGGATTAGAAGGACAATCGGCACAGTGCATACGACTCTCCTTCCGCACACCTCTTCGCAAGCAGACTCTACATCTCTTACAGGGATTGGTTTTTTTTGGGCGTGGGAGGAATTAAGTCAGGAAAATGGCGATCTTTCAATCCAGCCACATCCTCCACCACTCCAACTCTAGGAACACTTGCCTGTTCCACAACAACAAGGCTTCCTATCACAGACTGGTGAAACTGAACAAAAGTCAACTTTGACTCAGGTGAACACTCCTTGTACACAACAAAAGCATAGAAAGTTGCTAAATTGAAGAGATGGATGGCCAACTTTTTGTACCAAATGTACGAGTTCCGAATAGCAGTGTAAGGTTCCAGCCTCTGATCTACTCTATCAACACCACCTATGTGCTTATTGTAGTCTAAAATGCACACCTGTTTGCGTACTTCAGCAAACTGACCCCAAACAGCCACAGGTGAAGTACTCATCATGGATGGTAGTCAGCATGTACACAGCCCTCCTGTCCGCAAATTTCACAGCAAGTAGTTCATCACTACGCAAGGAACTGCTCTGCCCCCTCTGAAGTTTTTTGGAAACAAGCTCTTTTGGATAACCTTTACGTTTAGAGCGGATTGTGCCACAAGCAAAAGTGTCAACTTTGAACAATTTCTTAAGCAATTGCACAGCAGTGTAGAAGTTATCAAGGTACAAATGGTGGCCTCTGTTAAACAGTCCTCTAGCAAGATCCCACACAATTTTCTCTGAAATTCCAAAAGTAGACAGACAACCAGGGGGGTCAATAGTGGAATCCCTCCCAGTGTACACACGAAAATTAAAAACATATCCTGTCCTACTCTCAGACAACATATACAGCTTAATTCCATACCGTGCCCTCTTGCTAGGGATGTACTGCCTATAAAACAAACGGCCCTTGAACAGGACCAAAGACTCCTCAATAGATATTTCTTTCCCAGGAGAATAGATCTCTGAAAATCGATCTACAAAGTGATCAAGTACAGGCCGAATCTTAAAAAGACGGTCACAGTCAGGGTGATCTCGTGGCAATGCCAAAGTATTAACAAAATGCAGCATCCAAAGCAAAAGTAAATGCCGATCATGGGTCATAATCGCAGGAAATATGGCCGTTGCCATCAAGGGACTGGTAGACCAATATGAAGCCATGGACGGCTTCCTTATCAAGCCCATCAAAAAAGTCAAACCCAAAAACTTCTTCATCTCATTCAGATTTGTGGGAGTCCACCGGGTATCTCTAGAGTGGGGCTTAAGTGTGGCACTGTGGTCCCTCAAAAACTGTTCAGCATACAAATTAGTCTGCTCAACAATCTGAGCCAAAAATACATCATCATAAACAACTGAAAACTGTTTAGACAAAAAAATTTCACAATCCACTCAACACCCTGCATCCACGCTAAAGGCAGGCAACGCCGGCTGCATCATGTTAGGATCAAACCAGAGTCCAGCACTTCCAGTAGAAAGCCTTGCAACCTCAGGTTGCAATAGAGATGTCTCTTGCTGCACCATTGGCACATCAGTGTCCCCCCTCTAAAACAGGCACTTCATCCGCACTGAGAGTACCTTCATCCGCACTGAGAGTATCTTCATCATCCGATGATTCCATATGGAGAGGAAACTCACTGCCTGAATCTTCCCCTCCCGCCTCTCCCTCAGACGCACTGTCAGTCTCATAATCCTGCTCAGAGGAAGATTCAAGCAGCATACCAACAACCTGCTGAGCAGTCATTCTACGGCTAGCCATAATCCTTACTAATAAAGGTAAATTGGCAAACAAGTCAACAACAACAAACACTTAGACACATTTTGTCTATTACTTATTTTTCAATCAGAAAGACCTATATACTCCAACAATACCCCTCACGTGCCAGAAGCAGCTAGACTCACCACCTCCTACTCTGCACAGACACAGTAAGGATCAACAATATCCCACTAAAAAAGAAAAGAAAATTACACATAAGAGAATGCAAAACACACCGCAAACAATTTCATGCTCAAAACACTACCTATATATGCTGCTATTATGACACCACTTGCAAAAAAATTCTTTCATGCATGACAATAATACTCATTTGGAGTAAATACAACAAAAAAGTTTTTCTTACCAAAAAAATACAACTACGCAAAACTGCAGAACAACCACTGTCGAAACCGCAAACAGGAATCAAAAGCTTTACACTAGAATAAAAAGGAAAAATAAAACATTACAATCACATATGCAAATAATGCACTAGTCCACATACTATCCACCAGCCAAGCAAAGGTAGTAGGTGTGCCTAAAAAACATAAGGCCAATCTGCCCCAACAGGAAGCAGAAACAGGCCAAAAATTCACCCTCATAAAGGGGGAACGACCCTTGCCCAAGGGGTCACTCCCCAACACCGACATTTAAAAAGCCCTGGTGTCTACTGGCTTCAGCCCCCCTAGGGGACAGATGGGCATGAACACATATGGCCAATCTGCCCCCAAAGGTGCAGAAACGACCACAATAATTACCCGATAAAGGGGAGCGACCCTTGCCCAAGGGGCCGCTCCCAACATCACAGAAACAATCCCTGGTGGCCTAGTGGGCATACCATAAAACTGTTTGAGTCGATCTGCCCTTCCAAGGGGTCAGAAACGGCCCGAATAAATGCTCCCGAAAAGAATCCCTGGTGTCTAATTGCTTCTGCCCCCCATGGGGCGAATGGGCCTAGACTCACAAGGCCGATCTGCCCCCAAAGGGGGCAGAAAGGGCCAAAATAAATGATCCCCAAAGGGGAGCGACCATTGCCTAAAGGGCCGCTCTCCAAAAACAAATCTAATTTACAAAAAATCCATGGTGGCCTAGTGGACACAGGGGGCAGACCCCCCCTAAACAAATTGCTCCCCTATGGGAGCAACCCTTGCCCAAGGGGTCACTCCCCGACACACAAAAAAACATCCCTGGTGGCCTAGTGGGCACACACCTACCTATTTAAATAGATCTGCCCAGTGGGGGCGCGCGCACAGTTTTTTAAGGGGGGCAGATCCAACTACATAATATTGGCCAAGAGGCCGCTCCCCGGCACAATTTAGGGCTTAAAAAAAATACTAAACCTGGTGGCCCAGTGGGGGGCACACACACACTTTTAAATTATAAAAATAATTAATGATCTGCCCCCCAAAGGGGGGGGCAGACCCACCTACATTCATATGACCCCTAAGGGGATTGACCCTTGCCCAAGGGGCCGCTCCCCAACACATTTTGGGCTTTAAAAACTCCCTGGTGGCCCAGTGGGGGCACACACACCTTCAAATTAAAAAAATAAATAATGGATCTGCCGCCCTAAGGGGGGCAGACTCTAACACCAACAACTGACCCCCAAGGGGAGTGACCCTTGCCCAAGGGGCCACACCCCGACACAATTTGGGCATTATAATAATAATAATGAAAATCCCTGGTGGCCCAGTGGGGCAAAAACACATTCAAAATTACATTTTTAAATAATGAATCTGCCCTTCAAAGAGGGGGGGGGGGCAGAACCAACGACTTACAAATCACCCCTATGGGGAGCGACCCTTGCCCAAGGGGCCGCTTCCCGACACAATTTGAAGCATAAAAAATAAATAAAGCATCCCTGCTGCACGATTGTGCACCAGCGCGATCGTGCAGCAGGAATGCTCTTTAAAAAGACATCAGAGGAAAGGAAAACCCTTTCCTTTCTTCCGATACCTTTTTAAAAATACCCCCCACCCTCCACGGTGAAAAACTCACCTTCCTTTCCCCAATGCGCTGGAAGCAAATGACTTCCAGCGCGTCGGGTAAACAAAGGGAAACCCTCATGACGTCAGCGTGCCTCGCGCGCTGACGTCATTGACGTGGCAGGGGGGGTGGGGGGAGGCAGGGGAAGCACTTCCCCTGCCTTCCCCGGTGAACACAGGGAGATCGGTGTCCCACGGGGGGAGCGCCAGCGCTTCCCCCGTGGGTTGGTGTCACGACGGCCGGGAGCTGTCATGAGCACAGCTCCACTGTGACTCATGACGGCTCCCGGCCGTCGTGAGCACAGAAGGGGTTAAAGCAGTTTGTTTCTTATATTTAAGGTGCACAAGAATTGCAAATAAGAACCTGATTAGAGGGGCAACGGTCTATGGTATATGGAATTAAGTACCTCCAGTCAAACTTTATGGAATATTGCAAATTAGAAAGGGGTCTTGTGATCATATGGAGCCATAAAGTCACAGACCAAGTGCCTTGTTAAATGCCATAGGTGTCTTGCCATGATTTATAATGTAGGACTCATGGTTCTTCATTCCTTGCATTATATGGCACTCTACTTTCCTGTCTGCAATGTTTCTCTCGTCATCCTAGTGTTTTGGTGTGCTCTCCTCTCTCTCCTCCTCCCCTTCTTTAATACGTTATGTCCCTCTTTGTTATAAATGCTTTATCTCGCTATTTCCTAATTATTTTTATAATCCACCACCCTCAGTTTCTCACCTGCTCTGTTCCCACTTTCCCAAATCAATTTTTTCCATAGTTGCCAAGTGGCATGTCATATGTATCATGTGGCCAGTCCGAGCTTTTTGGCCAGTGTTTGTGAGACAGTGCCATCTTTCATGCATGGTATGCCCCCACCTTTTGCTGAATTGCTGATGTACTTTGACGGAGTGTGCCCTGGGCTCCTGCCAATCAGGCACCCAGGGCCTGTGTTCCTTCCCTAAAAACTGCATGAAGCCTAAACCCAATTGGCATCTCTGGCCACATGTCAGCCCCTGGTAAATTGTACCCAGGGCCTTGTAACCAGAGAAGGCCCCTAAGGGCTGCAGCACTTATTGTGCCATCCTTAGAGGCCCTGTACCCTAACACACACACACTGCCTTTGTAGGCTGAGTGTCTTGGTGCAGAACAAAACAGTCGACATGGCACACATCTCTGTGTGCTATACCCACAACACACACTGCCCTGGCATACCTCAGTCACCCCTCTAGCTGGGTGCCCTATGCCAGTGGTGTGGTTATAGGTGCATGAGCCCTGTGCCCCTACAGTACCCAGGTCCATTCCTGGGCACTGCAAGTGCAGTGCTGCCATTAAGAGTATATGGTGCTGGGACGTCGTCAACACTAACTCCACAGCACCATGATGGCATCACTGAAGACTGAGAAGTTTGGTATCAAACTTCTCAGCACATTAAACCCGCACTGATGCCAGTGTGGGATTTAATGTACAATTCACAACGGAGGGCAACTTAGAGTTGCCCTCTGAACCTAACCTACAATCCACGTCCTGTCTGAGAGGCTGCCTAGGCTGTCACACAGCAGACATGTTGCTGGATCCCTGGGTAGAGAGCCATCCGCTCTCCTGGGCCTGCAACAATGCACATCCTGGGCGAGGTGCTAGGGCTCCTTCCCCAGGATGGGCAGGGGAAGCTTCAAAGGCATGCTGCATTTGTGAGCTTCTCCAGACCACTTGCTGTACTCAGCAACTGGCCCCCACCGGTTCTGGCCCCCACTCTGGTGGGAAGACTGGCGAAAAACCCCAAGGGAGGAAAGGGGGTGTGCCAGCCTCTGCCAACCCCACCCCTCAGGTGGGGGAGGCGAGGTGAAGCACATCTCCGGGCTTTTGGCATCCTGAAGATGGGGGAGCCCTGCCCAATCAGGACTAGGCTCCTGCCCCCCCTCCCACTGGAGAGTGGCAGGATAGGGGGTGTACCCACCCCAGGGAAGGGACCCATTGGTCCCTGCCCTATACCTACCTGTAACGCCCCTAAATTTAGTTTTTAGGGGCACCCTGAACCTTCCTTCCTCGGATGCCAAATCCGAAACAAGCAAGAAGAACAAGAAGAAAGAAGACCTGCCGTGCAGCTGCTAACAAGAGGAAGACACCAACTGACTTGGCCCCAGCCCTACAGGCCTGTCGACCATCGAAGCTGCTCCTGCTGAAACCCAGCGTCTCCAGTGGTAAGCAGCCTCGAAAACCCCGGAGGACCTGACTGCCTTGTGACTCTAAAAAGATTAGGACTCCCACGAGCAATGGTTCTGCTCAAAGCAAGTAACAAGCCCCTGGTGCCAACCAGGAACCACTACTCCTGCACACTCTGCACCCGCCAAGCCTGGCCTGTGCCGGAGTGGACAAAGACCACTAGGACGTCCCCCCGGTGACTGTGACCCAGAATCCAGCACCCAAGGACCCACCTCGACGCTCCGGTTGATGCCTGCAGCCTCAGAACCAGGGACTCCTCCAACCGCGACCAGCTGAGGGTAAGATTTCCCGACGCGAAAGGACACGCCTGCACCCTGCGGCCCCTGTGCCCAGCTCCTGGGTGCCTACCTAACCTACAGCTTCCCAACTTACCTCTCGAAGTGATGGTCGCACCTGAAGAATCTTCGTCCCCGGACTTGCAGCCTTTGTTCGTCTTGTAGCTTCTCCATTGGAAACCATTGAGCGCCGACTGCTCAAAAGCACCCTGCACCCAGCCGCCCGAGTGCTGCTGGAAGTGGAACCTCTATCCTAATCTACTTCCCCCACTTGCCCTGAGTAAGTGACCAGGAGCCCAGCTCCCACAGCCGCGTGGCCTGTTTGCCAGCAGCCACCAACCAAAGGCCCCCGGCCCGCCATAGGATAACATTGGGCCTAACACTCTCTGCACTTGGCTGCTCCTGTGGCGCTGAGGGTGTAACAACTGTACCTACCTGACCCTGGGAGACCTCTGAGTCTATGCCCAGAACCTTAACTCTGCCAGTCGAGTACTTACCCAAAAGCCGATAACTCACTTTTCTTCCATAGGGTAACATTGACTGGTTTCGCTTTTAAATTCTTCTAAGTGTCTAGTTTTGAAACTTTAAAATATTCACCTAAAATCAGCCGAATAACGAAAACGAAATTACTCACCTGTTATCAGGAGAGATCCCAGTGCTGGATCTTGGTGCCCAGCACTGACCCTGAAAAGTAATTACAACCGTACTTACCGCTAACTTGATTTTCCTCCATAGGATAACATTGCCTGGTTTTTGCCAGAAATTCTTCTGTGTCGATTTTTGAAACTTACAAATATTCCTTGAAAGAAATTGTTTTTGTTATACAGGCAATTTTTTAACTGTTTACAGGAGATGCGCCAGTGCTGGATCCAGGATTCAACACTGAGTAAGAAAAAGTAAAGATAACCCTACTTACCTGCTAAGTGAATTTTCTCCCATAGGATAACATTGGTGATTGTATGTGAAAAAGTTTATAAGTGTCCACTTTTTTAAAATACAATAATATTCCTTAAAAATCATACCTGTAACCAAAACGTATTTACTCACCTGTTTCCAGGAAATGTCCCAGGACTGAATCTAGGATCCAGTCCTGTGGTTAGAAAAGTAATCCTAAAAGTAATTAATTGCATTTACTTAGAAATTCCTATTGAGCTCAATGTTATGATTGTGTTTGAATTGTGTTGCCTATTGCAACAACTGCAACTATTGCATTCAAAAGTCTATTGCTTATTGAAAGTATTTAACTAAAGCATCTCATTCTGAAAAAGTATATTTTGATACCTATTGTTGGTTCTAAAATAAAACAATTATATATTTTTATACAAAACCATTGGCCTAGAGTTCAGTTCTTGAGTGTGAGACCATTTGCTGGCTGAGTGTGTACAACAAATGCTTTACACTGTCCTCTGATACTGCCTTACTGCTCGACCAAGCTACCACTTTAAAGAGTAAGGTTATATCTAACTTTAGCCTCTGCCAAACCTCTGGGGACTGTGGACTCTATACACACTGTACCTATTTGGGAACAGTATATACAGAGCCACTTTCTTATAGTGTCACTTTATGTATTCATCATTTTTGAGTCATTCAAACAAAACTTTGTGTCCCAAAATGCAGCTGCATTTAGCATAAAAAAGCCAGGCTATGCCAAAAAAGTAATCCATGGCATCAGGCCACTTGACAGCCCTAATCCTTGTTTCATAGTTATGTACACCACTCACTCTTCACTCATCTTCCTTCCTGGATACGATATCTCCCTGCCACACCCCTTGCCCCCAACTTTATGCCTAACACTAGTTTATCTCTGCATTAGGCCAGCAAAGACACATTTCAGGAAGAGCTTCATATTTACTTTGGTATTTGTGAGGGAAGAAGCTTTTCAGGCACCAGAATATATCCTCCTTTTTCTTGAAAAAGAAGTTTGTGTTTTCTTTTCCACTCTATTGTTTTAGTTTCTTTCTTCACACCTTCTGAGTTGAAGTTGCTGTTTATCCTCTCCCAGTGTGGAGGACAAGAGCATTCTAATGCCAGGAGTTGCTTGAAACCGATTATTGCAGGACTGTAGTGAGATTTTTTGTGTATTCGTGGTGCATTTTGACATCCGAATGCCCATGTTCATAACAAAATTAAGACCGCTCATAAGGAGATAATTTGCTGTATACATATTATATTTGCTTGTTTGTTACGTAGTTTTGTAATTTTCTAAGAGCTCAAAATTTGCAATACTACTACTGGCTATTTAATGGTACTCAGTTCATCTTTGGACAGCTTTGAAAACCTTGCAAAAATATATACTCCAGTCATGCAGGTTGCTTCACGTGTCAGCAACAAGTGTTTAACGTGGCGAGCCATCTTGCCACCTGTTTAACCAAAGTGTTGATACTACAAGAACAAGCCTAGGAAACGCCTGGAATTGGGTGTATTTGTGAAGGTTATAGAGGCCTCAAGTACTATTGTAGAGGTTATTCAAAACAATAAAGGCTTTATCAGAGATAATTGAGGAAACCATTGCCATGGTGGAAAATCTAATAGGCGCTCTCCTTTTGCAAGGTAACCAAACAAGTAATGAAAGTAGAGGTAAGGACATTGGTGCTTAAAGTCCTGTCTCAGGAAACCAGTGTGTTCTCTTGACCCGGAGATTATGAAGGAAGCTGTGAAAGATGCAACATTGAGTTGACCACCCTCCTAGAAAGTGCAGAGGGCCCCAGTATGGAGTTATACATGGAAAAATGGATTACAGAAACATTGAAGGCTAGTGAGCGGTGTTTTCTTTCATGATCACATGGGGTAGTAGCACATAGCATCCCCATCCCTACATATTACCTAGGGTTGGCCACCAATAAAGGTCTATTATAGGGTTGCGAGGAAGAGGGGAGTGCCACATCGCAGCCTGTGTCCAAAATCGTGTTGTTCGTGGACAGTGCACTAGCCCTTCGGCCAGGCCTTCGTCCAGCTGGCAATGGTGAATAGACATTACTTAAAGTTTAATTGTCACAGACCGTCTTCATCTGTTAGTTTAGCAAACAGTTGGTTGTCGGCAGCGTCCGAGAAAAAATAGATTTAAAAAGATTGAATCAGTTTTGCCTGCAAGGCCTCGTAAATATGTTGAGAACGATTGGACCCATTGCTGAGCCCCGAGGGGTCTCACAAGTGATCTCTTTTAATTCTGACTAGAAAAGAGGAGAGATGGCCTTTGAGCAGTCTGTTGGAAAGGACTTCACTCATGACTCAGTTTCCCAGAGGCATTTGAGAAGTCTAGAAGGAAGCACTAGTGCTGCTGCAGTATTATCCAGATCGGAGTGGGATGAAGGTCACTAAATATTGTAATTATAACTACCTATGTACCATGCTGGGGTCGAAATGAAGTTTTAGCCTATTCAGGAATGCTGTTTTATTCTATGAATGCTGAAAGTTGATTGATGATAAAACTTTTTTGCTGACTTTTATTAGAAAAGCAAGTAAAAGAATGTGTATTTCAGAAAGTAGTCTACCTGGGGTGTGGGAACTGGTAGTGGGTGCTTCTTCACTGGATGAGAGTAGTTTATTGATAGTTTGGACACAGAGTTCAACTATGTTTATTTGAGTTGGGGACGGTCTAGGAACAGAGCTCTGAGGTCGAATGAGGAAATGGGATGGTGAACTTTCCCCGTGGCGTTGGCTGTTTGATCAAATTTCAGAAATTGGGATGTCTGTTCATCGTGAACTCCACTGGCATGTACAGCTCTTTTATCTTGACTTAAAAGGTTGCTGTGGCAAAGGGTTCATTCCCCTTGGCTCTAGGCCTATCTGTATGACTGTCGGATTGATTGTTGTACATCGAAGCCGTTTACCTACTGACACTGATGATTGCAGGGGATGTATTAAATATAGAATTCAGTCTAGTTTGTTGTCTTGAAATTGTTTTCTGTTATGGGATTATCTCTGCTATCCATCAAAATGTGCATGATCCCAGGAACAATTTTGTAAATAATTGTTACATGAAAAATGTAGACCTAAATGAAAACGTGTATAAGAAAATACATTCTTTAACAAATTTAACACAATATGCATTTTGTTGAGAAACAAATGACATTTATAGCTTCTTAAACGCAGTCCCCTGGCACAACAGAAAATCTTTGACGTGCCTTTTTTCTGTATTCTCTCTGAAACACAGTCAGATGAAAAGATCTGATTCAGACTTACTGTTTTAGAACGTTAATCTTTTGGTCTAGGGCAGCAAAAAGACTCTGCCAGTCTAGTTTAAAGATAATGGAATGGACCGGTAACATATGCTTCCCCTTTTTGTAAGAGGCAACAACTACAGTGACAAGAAGGCTCCGCAAAATCAGTGTTTTCAAAATCAGTAGAACCAAAGAGGCAAGGACTCTCAGCAGCATTTTGAAGCTTTGTGTAAGCCCCTTTACCTGGATAATTTCTGAATCCACGAACAACCCTGTCTTCATGTGTTCCAGAAGCATGCTGGGAATTTATTTTAAATGTTCTGATCCTTTCTACTAGATTTCCTTCAAAAATAAATTCCTTAGTTCCTCTACACTGACTGATGAGAAGGCAAGCAGCTTCTGAAATTCTCAAAGTGCACCCTCTATCTATATATATAAAGCCTGTGGGTGTTTACTTTTTCCCTTCAGTGTTTTGCTTTTAAAGGGGTAATAAGGGCAGTGATGTTGCAGCCAAATGTATCTTGTGTACAGTTTAACTGATGACTGTTTTTTTGTTTTTTTTCTTAACAACAAAAATTTGAAAATGTATCTTGTTTTCTCTTACTTAATTTTCTTTATGTGTAAATGTTGTTTAAAAAAAGTATTCCATGGATACAGCACATGTACAAAGATAATCTAATGCCTATGGGTTCAGAGAGAAAAACTATGACAGAGGACTAGGATTACAGGTAAGTAACATTTTCTTATTTGCTGTCTTCACCTTTGTTTTATTTTTGAAGAGCAAAAAACGGGGAAGCCGAGGGCAAACGCTGTCCATCTGCAGATGGCATTATTGCTTCTTCAGGCTAAATTTTGATCCATGCCATCTAAAAGATCAGCTTTGTGTTTTGGGAGAGTGGCTTTAATATCTTTGTAACATGCGTAATGCAAGAGGAATGGGTTTCTTAAATCGATGCAAGACTTGGTATTGAGTTTTCTTTAGTGCCAGTATTGTTGCCATTCAATTTACAAAAGTTGTTTTCAGCAACAAACCTTTTAAATGGCTTTTGTGATGCAAGATCCAATACGTGAAATGTAGATTGTGAAATTCTGTCCTTGTTTATTACAGAACACCTCCGTATTGCTGGGAAACGAGACAATAGTGAGCCACAGCATGAAGGATAACCCTCGCATGCATTATTATGCAGGCGTGTATGCACTCTCCATGGTGGTAATGCTGATTCTCAAAGCTGTACGTGGAGTTGTCTTTGTCAAGGTGGGTCCAGGTTCTTGCTCTTTTATAAAAGAAAATACCCATTTTAGTTCTGGGTATCTGAAAATTAAAAACGTATACAACTAAGAAATGATGGTCTTTGTTTATGTTCATTTACACATGAGGCCGTTTTTCCTCCCATTCTTTCCCTGGTCTCAAGTCCTTTCAGTGATGCATTTTGATTCTTATACTACTTATTTGGCTCCCATCTAGTGCATATGTAAGATGTATGGACGGGTACGGAGAGAGTTCTCTTCCTGCATTGTTAGTTTTGTATAATTTACTTTGCCTTTCCATATCCAGGGAACACTGAGAGCATCTTCTAAACTCCATGATGATCTCTTCCGTCGCATCCTCCGCAGTCCAATGAAGTTTTTCGACACCACACCCAGCGGACGCATCCTGAACCGGTTCTCCAAAGACATGGATGAAGGTACTTATTTCCAAGTCCCTGTAACTAGGGCATGTCCGGTTAACAAGTTTAATTTGTTGGGAATCTGTTTCAGTGGAATTTGAGGTCCTTGTTCTTTCTTGGAGCTGCACTGAATTTTCATATCAGTTGATGCATAAGAGGCAGTATGGGCAGTGATTTATCATAAGCAGTGTTTACGTTTGCACCTTGACATTTCATTTTATATATTGGCATTTGTATTTATTAAATTTCATATTGTGCAACAGCGCTGGTAAAATCAAGCTTTAAAGTGCATAATAACAAATAATACAAAACCGTATTATAAACGCTACACTACAAGCAATATCATGTAATAGAACATTACCAAAAAGTTCACACAACCTGTTAAACCCCGAAGCAGCATTTTATTAAAGGACGTTTCACTATTAAGACCAAAATGTAAGAAATAGAAAAGAAAAAGTGCAATAAATAAATATTTAATCTTAAATGTATCTTTTACTTTTGTAATCCAAAACCTAAAAAGATGCACATTTTCCATTGCTTATTTATTGGACAACCATAATGCTCACCATATGCATCAGTGACATCACTGGTGATGTTACTACAAGTTTACCAATGATTTATCTGTGGCATTTCAGAAGTGTCAGATAGTTGCACTTCCTTTAAACCTTTTAAACTTAACACCAAGAGTTGTTTCTTTATATGTTCTTTGTGAGGACATCTAGATGTTTACTTTGATATTGCAGCCACACAGCTGAATTTAATAGGTTTAAGGATACCTGATTTTTACTGACAGTGGTACTGTGCCTTACAGGTGCATTTGAGGTGTTTAAGGATAATCTGTCCCTAGATAATCGAACTACAGTAGACATTCTTTCCACAATGTCTAAGTACTTTAGGTGGTTTATGACATTAATGTAAGAAAGTGGCTCTGTATATACTGCATCAAAGTAAGGTTCAGTGCGTGCAGAGTCCAACAGTCCCCAGAGGTTAGTTAGATATAACCTTACTCTCTAAAGTGGTAACTTGGTCGAGCAGTAAGGCAGTATCAGAGGACAGTGTAAAGCATTTGTTGTACACACTCAGCCAGCAAATGGTCTCACACACTCAAGAACTGAACTCTAGGCCAGTTGGTTTGTATGTAAAAATATATTGTTTTATTTTAGAACCACAAGTAGGTATAAAAATACTTTCTCAGAATGAGATGCTATAGTTGTATACTTTCAATAAGCAATAGACTTTTCAATGCAATAGATTCAGTTGTTGCAATATGCAACACAATCCTAACACAATAATAACATTGAGCTCAATGGGAATTTTAAGCAAACTGTAATAATTACTTCATGTAGGTTTTTCTTACTCTGGGCTGGATGCTGGATTCAGTCTGGGTGCATCTCCTGTAAACAGTTGAAATAAATCGTTTTTGTAAAAAAGGCGATTTTTAAGGAATATTTCAAAGTTGCAAAAATCAACACTTAGAAGAATTTCCAAGTGAAACCAGTCAATGTTACCCTATGGAGAAAATGTAGGTTATCTGCTTTCAGGTAGGTACTCAACTGGCAGAGTTAAGGTTCTGGGGTTAGACTCGGGGGGTGGGGGGGGGGGCACTCCCAGGTTTACGTAGGTACAGTAGGTTCGAGGCATGTGGGCTGCTGAATTCATATCTGTGCATAGATCGCCGCCTAGTGTTGGGTCCGGATGTTTGCACGTTGTTGTCCTGGAAGAGTCTTCGAAGTATCCTTGGATAGGTGACTCCTCCCCTGGACTACAGTGCGCATGGGCATCCTCTCCATCCTCAGATTGTTTTTTTCCGCCATTGGGTTCGGATGTGCTATCTTAGCTCAAGTTAGGAAAATATTTTTTCGAGGCCAAAAGGCCTTTAGTTCGCGTCGGTACTGTTTATCGATCGGGTTTCGATAGAATTTGTTAGTTTACTAACTTTCAGCACCGACTGCTTTCGCATTTACCTGTCCATCGACGACTTCGACGATGGAATCCAGGACGCCATTCAAAAGGTGTCCGGTATGCAATGCGAAGTACCCACACATCGACGTCCATCCGGTGTGCAACAAATGCCTTTCGCCGGACCACGACGAATCAACATGCATGGCCTGTGCCCGGTTCCGCTCGAAGAAGACTCTGCGGAATCGACGAGCGGCGAGACTCGAGGCGCAGCACGCGGCACCGGCCCCGACAGACATCTTCGGCGAGGCCGAGGACGTCGAGGAATTGGAAGTCTTGCCCTCCAGTCCCGTTTCCGAACACGGGGCCGAAGAAAGTAGCTCCAATGATGAACAAGGCCTACCTGTTCAAACCGTTCAAACACCAGTGCCACAGCCTATGGCTCCGGTCGAGGGATCGCCTTCGGGCCTTACCCGAGACCCATCCCGCAGTTCTTCGGCCCCGCCCTCGGGCCCGGCCTCGGACGTTCAGCGGCAGCCATTACTACATAAACAGGCTGGTTTCCCTATCACAAAACCGAAACCGAAAGCTGCTCAGGTTCCACCGAAACTGAAAGTAGCGCTGGTCGGATCGAGGCCTTCGACGCCAGCGCACCGCGTCGGCACCGACCGCACCAAGAGGGACTTCGGTGCCGAACTTGAGGCGGGCGACGTTGGAGTCGACAAAGGGAAAAAAGCCATCGGCACCGACAAGCCTGCTCGGCTACCGGCACCGACGACACCAAGGGCCGTACCGCCTGCTGTGTCTCACATCGCTCCCTCGCCGACACCTAAGCCTCAGGTATCGAAGACTTCGACGGTGATCTCTTCACCCCGACTCGATGACCCTCCGGCACCGAAAAAATCTACGGCCGCCTCTACGAGCCTGGCCGGTGCCAAAGCCTCGAAGGCGCCCCAAGTACGGTCGGAGCTCCCGCAGCCTCTTCGGTGCCGACCAACATTACCTTCGGCTTGCCTCCGTCAACAAGGCAGCAAAACCACACCTGTCCTCCAGGACACGTCGGGCTCCGGTTCGGGGTCACCCAACCTACGGTTACACCTGCTGAGACGTCTCCAGCACGTATCATCGACGCCGGCACTGGCAGAATGATTCTCCAGGACCGAAGGATAACTTCGGAGCCGCCATTGGACCCTTTCAGGATCCCACTAAAAAGGAAGTTGCCTGCAGAATCGGAACCTCTCCTTTATGAACCCTTCCATTCATCCTACCAGGATCCACACCGGTTCTCCCCCACACGCTCCGATACAGACGCATTGGAGGACTACATGGCTGACCAAGTCCCCTACCATGTAGACACGGACCCTGATGACCAGCAGGACCCTGATCAAACTTGGGGCGACCCTGCAGACCCCAGTGCACCTCTCGATGCACAGGATCCACAACTCTATGGGGCAAAGACATCTCCTACGGAGGATACTGCAGCGTTCAATGCTCTTATCGAACGTGCTGCCAATAACCATGGGGTGCAGCTTCACTCTGATACCATCGAAGATGACTTTCTAATGGACACCTTTGCATCCTCAGAAAGACATGTAAAGACTCTGCCAATGTTGAAGGGGGTCCTCAAACCAGCCAAGGACATTTTCAAAGAACCCACCAGGGCACGAGTGATAAACCCCAGGATTGATAAATACAGATCAGCACCTGGGGATCCTACTTACATCAGAGGACAATTACCACTCGACTCCATCGTCGTAGCGAATGCACGCAAGAGGGCACACTCGCAAACAACAGGTGACGCTCCTCCCCCGGACAAAGAGTCCAAGGTGTTAGAAACCTCTGGCAAGCGAGTTGCCGCCCAAGCTGCCAACATATGGCGCATAGCCAACACTCAGGCGCTCCTTGCTCGCTATGATAGAGCGCACTATGACACACTTGAGCAAATATTCCAACATCTCCCTGACCAGTTCAAGGAAGGCGCAGAAATGCTCATCAGAGAAGGACAGCTACTAACGAACGCTTCCATCAAATGCGCACTAGATGTTGCAGACACGGCTGCCAGAGCCATAAACACAAGCGTCATGTTGCGACGACATGCCTGGCTACGGATCTCAGGATTCAAGCCTGAGGTACAAAACAATATACTGAACCAGCCCGTCAACCCCGACTATTTATTCGGGCCAGAGGTTGACACCACCCTCGAAAAGATAAAAAAGGATACGGACACTGCAAAGTCCATGGGCGCACTACAAACTCAGTCCTTTCGGAGCGGCTCCTTTCGTCGCCCCGGAAACAAGGGAGCAGGTAGAGGACAGGGGTCACAACAAACATATAACAAAGGCAATACACAGACCACCTATGATAAAAACACCCGAGGTGGATATCGTGGCTCCAGCACAAAGGGCAGAGGACGCGGCTACGGCAACACCAGGTCCTCCCCCAAGAACAAGCAGTGACGCCCTCTCCCTTCCTCCCGACCACATAACACCTGTCGGGGGAAGGCTACAAAGGTTCCTGTCCACGTGGAATTCCATCACCACGGACAGGTGGGTCAAAGATATTATAAAATACGGTTACTGTCTGGAGTTAACCTCCACTCCACCCACAATACCACCAAGAAGCCGTCCTATGTCCTCAGAGCACTTAACGCTCTTACAGCAAGAAGTGCAAAGTATGCTTCTAAAAGGCGCTATAGAGGTCGTACCCATCCACGAGCAGGGTGCGGGAGTGTACTCCCTCTACTTCTTAATTCCAAAAAAGGACGGGTCGCTCAGACCTATATTGGACCTGAGACCCCTGAACCAGTACATTCTTTCAGAGCACTTTCATATGCTCACTCTACAGCAAGTCCTTCCGCTTCTCAAGCAGGGAGACTTCCTAGCCACACTGGACCTCAAGGATGCGTACTTTCACATACCCATCCACCCCTCACACAAAAAATACCTCAGGTTCACTGTTCAGGGGCAGCACTATCAGTTCAAAGTCCTTCCCTTCGGCGTGACAACAGCGCCCAGGGTTTTCACGAAGTGCCTAGCTACGGTGGCAGCACATCTACGGAGGCAGCATATACACGTCTACCCCTACCTGGACGACTGGCTCGTTCAAGCGAAGTCAGCCCAGCAATGTGCAAGCCACATGTCCCGCACCATTCACCTTCTTCACAGTCTGGGATTCTCACTGAATTATCCAAAGTCCCATCTCCAGCCCGCACACGTACAACAGTACCTAGGTGCGACTATAGACACTCTGGCGGCCACAGCTCAGCCAAATTTAGTGAGGATCGACAGCATACAACTGCTGATCTCCAAATTCAAACCCAATCACTCACTTCCAGCGCGAGTGTTCATGCAGTTGATAGGCATGATGGCCTCCTGCATCTTCATAGTCCCGCACGCGAGATTACATATGCGCCCACTTCAGGAGTGCCTAGCACGTCAGTGGAATCAGGCTCAAGGACAGTTAAAGGACCTAGTGTTGGTGAGCGGTCGGGCATACAACTCTCTGCATTGGTGGAATCCACAAAACCTTTGCAAGGGCCGACCGTTCCAAGAGCCTGTCCCACAAATAGTACTGACAGCGGACGCGTCTCTCCAGGGATGGGGAGCTCATGTACTCCACTACACAGTGCAAGGACTATGGACAACACAACAAAAGAAGTTGCACATCAACCTTCTGGAATTGATGGCAATCTTCCTAGCCATGAAGGCGTTCAAAGTACATCTATGCAACAAGGTCGTGTTGATCCGGACGGACAACATGACCGCAATGTACTACATACAGAAACAGGGAGGCACACACTCTCCACAGTTGTCTCATCTGGCTCAGAGCATGTGGAAGTGGGCCATTCAAAGGAACATGTTCCTCATGGCGGAACACCTCCCTGGCAAGGACAACCAGATGGCGGATCTGCTCAGCAGACACAGCCACCAAATGCACGAGTGGGAGTTACACCCATCAGTACTCCAACCGTACTTTCAGCAGTGGGGTCATCCGGAGATAGACCTATTCGCGACAAGCGAAAACGCAAAATGCCCAAGCTTCGCCGCCAGATTCCCACATCCGCAGTCGCAGGGCAATGCGATATGGATGAACTGGTCCGGCAGATTTGCGTACGCTTTTCCCCCAGCGCCATTGATACCGCTAGTGGCCCGCAAACTCCGACAACACTCCCTGACACTCGTCCTAGTTGCTCCCACGTGGGCACGCCAGCCGTGGTACACCACCTTCCTCGAACTTTCCGTGGTGCCGCATCAAAGGCTGCGGATCAAACCCGCGCATTTGACGCAGAACCATGGAGAGGTTCAGCACCCAGATCCGCAACAGCTGAATCTGGCGATCTGGCTCCTGAAGTCCTAGAGTTTGGCTATCTCAACCTGCCACCTGACTGTATGGACATCATCAAGGAGGCCAGGAGACCCACTACCAGAGCTTGCTATGCAGCCAAATGGAAAAGGTTCGTCATTTATTGCGGAAATAATGACATCAACCCGCTGGACGCATCCATCCAAAACATCATCTGTTATCTCTTACACCTATATCGATGCAATCTGGCGTACACCTCTATACGTGTCCATTTGACCGCAATATCAGCCTATCTGCAAACCAGGCAGCACCTCTCTCTATTCAGAGTGCCTGCCATCAAAGCATTCTTGGAAGGGCTCAAATGAGTCATTCCACCTAGTCACCCACCGGCTCCAATGTGGAACCTCAACTTGGTCCTCACACGCCTGATGGGTCCACCCTTTGAACCTCTACACTCATGCGAGATTCAATTCCTTACCTGGAAAGTGGCCTTCCTAGTAGCGATCACTTCCCTCAGAAGAGTTAGTGAACTCCAGGCACTAACCGTTCAAGAGCCATTTATTCAGGTTCACGCTAACAGGGTCGTACTACGTACCAACCCCAAGTTCATGCCCAAGGTAATATCGCAGTTCCACATGAACCAGACTATTGAACTGCCCGTTTTCTTCCAAAACCCACAAACTGTTGCAGAAAGGGCACTACATACACTAGATGTACGGAGGGCCCTCATGTACTACATCGACAGGACTAAACCATTCAGGAAGACAAAACAACTGTTCGTTGCCTTTGCCCCACACCACAAAGGTAACGCCATCTCCAAAGCAGGGATAGCCAGATGGATAGTTAAGTGTATTCAAATCTGTTATCAAAAGGCAAAACGCACATTAACTATTCCACCACGAGCCCACTCAACACGTAAGTTGGGGGCTTCCATGGCCTTCCTAGGAAATATTCCCCTGCATGATATATGCAGAGCAGCCACATGGTCCACTACACACACATTTACAAAACACTATTGCGTAGATGTGCAGTCAAAACAGCAGGCAGCTGTAGGACAGGCTGTTCTCAAAACACTTTTTCAGACCGCTGCAGCTGGCACGGGTAGCCGCCGCTATTAGAGGGCACTGCTATGTATTCTATGCACAGATATGAATTCAGCAGCCCACATGCCTCGAACTGAATATGCTACTTACCAGTATGCATCTGTTCTTGGCATGTAGGGCTGCTGACATTCATATCGCCCTCCCTCCTCCCCGGCGCCTGTCGCAGCTGCAGCTCTCAGAATTACTGCAAGCATGGTCATCACTTTCTGTATCTACTCCATCACTGCCACAATGGCGAAAAACAATCTGAGGATGGAGAGGATGCCCATGCGCACTGTAGTCCAGGGGAGGAGTCACCTATCCAAGGATACTTCGAAGACTCTTCCAGGACAACAACGTGCAAACATCCGGACCCAACACTAGGCGGCGATCTATGCACAGATATGAATGTCAGCAGCCCTACATGCCAAGAACAGATGCATACTGGTAAGTAGCATATTCATTACACCCTCAGCAGCACAGGGGCAGCCGGGTGCAGAGAGAGTAGGCCCACTGTTAGCCTATAGCAGGTAGGGGGCCTTCGGTTGGTGGCTGCTAGCAGGCTGGCCACGCAGCTGTGGGAGCTGAGCTCCTGGTCACTTACACAGGGCAAGTGGGGAAGTAGACTAGAACAGATGCTGCACTTCCCGGGGCACTTGGGCGGCTGGATGCTTTTGAGCCGTCGGGCGCTCAATGGATTTCAATGGGAAAGCTGTGTGATGAGCAAAGGCTGCAAGCTCGGGGACAGAGATTCTTCTGGTGCGACCACCACTTCGAAAGGTAAGTTGGGAAGCTGTAGGTTAGGTAGGCACCCAGGAGTTTGGCACAGGGTAGGGTAGGGTGCAGGGGCGTCTTTTGGTGTCGGGAAATCTTACCCTCTGCTGGTCGCGGTTTGGGGGGTCCCTGGAGTTGAGGCTGCAGGCGTCGTCGGGAGCGTCGGAGGGTCCTTGGGTGCTGGATTCTTGGTCATAGTCGCCGGGGGGACGTCCTCGTGGTCTATGTTCACTCAGGCACAGGCTGGGCTCGGTGGGTGCAGAGTGTGCTGGATTCGCGGTTCCTGGCTGACACCGGGGGTTGTTGCTGTTTGAGCAGAACCACTGCTCGTGGGAGTTCCAGTCTTTAGATGAGCAAGGCAGTCTGGTCCTCCTGGGTTATTGAGGTTGCTGACCACTGGAGATGCCGGGGTTTAGCAGGAGCAGGTTCGAGGGTCGACAGGCCAGTAGGGCTGGGGCCAAGTCAGTTATTGTCGTCCTCTTGTTAGCAGCTGCACAGCAGGTCTTCTTTCTTCTTGTTCTTCTTGGTAGTTTTGGAATCTGGATCTGAGGAAGGAAGGTTCAGGGTGTCCCTAAATACTAAATTTAGGGGCGTTACAGGTAGGGAAAGGTCAGGGACCAATGGGGTCCTTTCCTGGGGTGAGTACACCCCCTATCCTGCCACTCTCCAGTGGGATGGGGGCAGGAGCCTAGTCCTAATAGGGTAGGGCTTCCCATCCTCAAGATGGCGAGAGCCCGGAGTTGTGCTTCACCTCGCCTCCCCCACCTGAGGGGTGGGGTTTGCAGAGGCTGGCACACCCCCTTTCCTCACTTGGGTTTTTCCGCCAGTCTTCAAGCCAGAGTTTGGGTCAGAACCGGTGGGGACCAGTTGCTGAGTACAGCAAGTGGTCTGGAGAGGCTCACAAAGGCGGCATGTCTTTAAAGCTTCCCCTGCCCATCCTGTGGGTGAAGGCCTAGCACCTCTCCCCAGGATGTGCATTGTTGCGGGCCCACAAGAGAGGATGGCTCTCTACCTAGGGGTCCAGCAACATGTCTGCTGGGTGGCAGCCTAGGCAGCCTCTCAGTCAGGACGTGGGTTAGGTTCAGGGGGGTAGCTCTAAGTTGCCCTCTGTCGTGCATTTTACATTAAATCCCACACTGGCATCAGTGTGGATTTAATGTGCTGAGAAGTTTGATACCAAACTTCTCAGTCTTCAGTGTAGCCATCATGGTGCTGTGGAGTTTGTGATGACGACTTCCCAGCACCATATACTCTTAATGGCAGCACTGCACTTACAGTGCCCAGGAATGGACCTGGGTACTGTAGGGGTACAGGGCTCATGCACCTGTACCCACACCACTGGCATAGGGCATCCAGCTAGAGGGGTGACTGAGGTATGCCAGGGCAGTGTGTTGTGGGCATGACACACAGGGATGTGTACCATGTCGACTCTTTGTTTTGTTCTGCACCAAGACACTCAGCCTGCCAAAGGGGGGGCGTGTCTGTCTGTCTGTCTTCTAAGAGAGGCACAGTAAGTGCTGCAGCCCTTATGGGCCATCTTTGGTCACCGTGCCCTGCGTACCTAGGGTACCATTTACCAGGGGCTGATATGTGGCCAGAGATGCCAATTGGGTTTTGGTTTCAATACAGTTTTAGGGAAGGAACAGAGGCCCTGGGCACCTGATTGGAAGGAGCCCCAGGCACACTCAGACAAAGTACATCAGCAATTCAGCAAAAAGTGGGGTAATACCATGCAAGAAAGATGGCACTTTCTCACAATTAATATTTCAGGTTGTGAATTTTGTAGCCAATTGCAATATCCATTAACAGAAGTGTTTTCAGTTAATTAGTGTGGCTGTTATTGCTAGGCAAAAATCCCTCTGTCGTAAAAGTAGGTGAAAACCTCTTTAGGCGTGAATCTGCACCTGTGACTGTAGATGTGGTACCAGGAAATCTTCCAACAAATGAACAACTACAGTTGTGTGGCACCTGTATGTGACATATGATGCTGCAGGCCCTTTTTGAGACTTTAACTGAGATCTAGTCAAAGATCAGATTCGTAGTTCGCTGTGGTACACAGCAGTGTTGATACACCTTAAGCAGAGGGCCTGACGGGTCGAGGCTAAATTGTGAAATAAATAAGAAACCAGGCAGAAGAAACTTAGAAAGATACTTTTCAGTATGCAATGTACCGATCATTGAACCTAAAACATTTTGGTACTTTAAAATCAGGTCTTTTCCAAATGCATCAGGGAGCTTTTTTTCAGACTGTGATAAATCTCCTTGTAGGAAACTGGGTTCTTGTTGCATTTACCTCCCCACCCCCGCCCCTCCCCCCCCCACCACCACCACCACCACCACCACCACCACCACACAGGCACACTCACACACTTTTTGCCCCCTTTTTAGCTACTAGATACCGGTTTTCAATTCTAACCGTGCACTGGGGCCTGATAACCAGACCTCGGTGTCGGGTCTCTTTCCTTAAAACAGGTGATGTCTGATTGGTTTACGATTGGCCAAGAAATTTAGCACCCCTGTAAGTCCCCACTTAAAGTTACAACTTATACCTAGGACATGGGTACTAAAGATGGTCCCTAAGGGATGCAGCATATCTTCTGCTACTATAAGGGACCCACACACAAATTTCACACAGACTGCCATTGCCGACTGGTTGACATGGTGCAAACCATGAGTGAAAACATGACAAGGTACACTCCTGTGTGCCATGCCAAAGTCAATGCATTTAATATATGTAGGTCACCCCTGCAGCAGACCTTTGAGCCCTAAGGCAGGGTGCATTATATTTTATGTGAGGACATATCTGCATGAGCAGATATGCCCCTGCGAGGTCTAGTTCTATAACTAGATATTGCAAATGAACAGGGGAAGCCATCTTAAGGTATGTACTGATCACAGGTCAAACAGAGTTACCAAGCTACATAAAGTCTTCACTGAAAGCTATGGTGTTTGATATCAAACACCTAGTATTAATTCCAGTGATGTATTTATTAATAGATAAGCCCAAAGGGTACCTTGGAGGTACCCTCTGTGCTCCAATAGTCCTCTAGTGTGCTCGCTGACCGGTACAGACCAGCCTGCCACTACAGACTCTTCTGACCAACTAGGAGGTGAGGTTCCCACTCTAAGAGGTCAAGAACAATCCCTGCTCTGGCAGGATGGCTAGTGGATCTGCATACCAAGGCCAGGGGCTTCAAAGTCCCTTCTGCCTTTGATATGTGACCCTGGCTTTTCCCCAGCCTTTGGGAATGCCACCCCCTTGCCCTGAGGACCATTTGGCACCAGTACAGGCGGGGAATTGGTCAGGAGGCGTGTTGCACTGCCAGGTTGGACACACTATTAGGGTGGGTAGCCTGAAGTGAACACAAAAGAAAGGATTCCACCATCTTATGTGGGGTGGAATATGGAACTCTGGGAGAGGGTTATGCCCACTCCCCATAGGAAGTGGTCATTTAGGGGGTAAGTAGCCCATTGCCTACTAGCCTTTAATCCCCTCATTGCCCCTAAATCTAGTATTTAGGGCAGCCCATGGGACCAGAATTGACTGACTCCAGAAAAATACCAAAGAGCCGCAAAAACTGAGGAACAGCAACTGACTTGGTGCCAACCTTGCCAGCCTGCCTGCTGTCCCTGACAATTGTTCCAAAGACGACTCGTCCTGTAGCTGTTCAGCCTCCAAAAGCCTGGGAGGGCTGCCAGGACTTCGCAAGATAGTCAGCATCTCCCATGGAGTAGCGGATTTACTTTCCTTCAGGCACCGAAACGCAAGCTCTGGTTTACCGAACTGCTGATGCACGGACTCACCAATGCAGCAGTCACCCAGGAAGAGGTGTTCCGTGCTCCCAGCAGTCAGCACGGTCTCCCCAGCGAGTAAAGAGATGCTCGACCCTCCAGGAGTTCTCCAACACAAATACCCAGGTTACTGGACTGCTTGCAGCTGCCTACACTTGTGGGTGGTCCATTCGGGGCACTGACCCCACAGAGACCGACCAGCTGACGAGGGAGCTCCACACTGTAGAAGCCATCATCCAGAGTGGCCCAGATGTCCTGTTTCCCCATCTCCTGAAGCAAGTGTCTCTGACCAAGCGACCCGGCACCTATGCACTTGAGCCTCACAGCCTGAATCAAAGTGAACGATGGTGTCTCTAACACCCAGGGACCCCCAAGACCTGAACCCACCTTTGAGTTCTGCCAGACTGGTCCACCAGCCCATGCCTGCAGCCTCTTTCTGCAGGCTCACCAAAACAGAGTGGCCCTTACTGCCTCAACCCTCCGAACCAAAGACCCCTGCACACAAGCCCCACAGTCCGAGTCCAGTTCAACCGGCGGTGCATCCTGGCTCCCTAGACCCTAAAGACTCGAGCCCCCTTTTGGGTTTGAACTGATTGAGGCCCCCCAGTCTACGCTTGCAGCTTCTTTTTACAGGTACCGTTTCCCATTGACTTCAATGGGCTGCCCGACCCCAAAAATCACCTCTGCACCCAGACCTGACTAAGGTGAACTGTTGGTTCTGCCTTGGACCTTGGTCCTACTTACCTTTAGTCCTAAAGAACAGTCCTGTAAGTTGTTGACAAGAGGTCCTATGCAATGTATGTTTTCCCCCATAGGTTAACATTACCGCAAATACAGTATTGTCTACATAAATTCTGAAAACCTATCTTAAAAGTACTTACCTGAACCCACTTTGTGGGCTTACAGCACGCCCATTGCCTTTTTATTCGTCCCTTAGATTATCCTTTAAAAATGCTTATTTGCTAGTGGTGAATCCTTCCTCTTTGCCCCTCCTTTTTGTGTTTGTTTCCTTCATCGGAGCCCCCCCCCCCTCCCAAGTTCTGATATCCTTACGCTTGGGTGTTTATGCGTTCGTTTTGTGGGACTATTTTTTTCTTTGTTTCCTGCTCGTGTTTGTCTTTGCATGTTTTCTTTTTTGGGAGGGGGGGGGGGGGTTTCTCGTATTTAACGTTGTAAAGTCAGCATGTGCTTGCAGTTTGTTTTAGAACTAAATTGTGTCCCATCACGTGTGTGCACGTTTGGAAATTATTTTATTGTGTTTACACTTTTTAAAGACTGCTTCTCGAGTGCATGTCCACGACTCGTTCGCAGGCCCTCCTTGCCTTTGTCACAAATTAAAGAGCCGCCTCCTTGTTGTTGTTCTATCAAGGTGTCTGTGTTTTGTTTAACATGGGCTCACCCAATGGGACTTCACATAACATCAAATATTTCCGTATTGCTTAGAAACGTATGTCGCTTTTTTTAGCTTTGTTGTGTTTGCTTTTTTTTTATCAAAACTCGTTCACCCGAAGGCACATCGTTCATTATTTGCAATTTTGTTAATTTCTGTGCGTTGTTCTGGCAATGTAAATAACCATTTTATCTGCTGACTTTTTCATGTTTGTGGTTATGTTCTAACATTACAGCGTATAGCATGAGTCTGTAGGCAGTTGTGTAATACGAGCTGCATTTGTTGAAGAAGAGTGACTTTTCTGAAATACGTGCAAATTGTATATCAAAACGCGTTCACCCGACTTGCTTCGAGCGCATTTGTAAAGAGGGCTATAAATCATGTTCTTACCTCATCACATTGCTTTAGACAGCGCAGAGAAAAGGTAGCTGCACAGCACAATGAACTTTGATGGTGTTGCTTTAGACGGCGCAGGAAAAAGATGGCTGCACAACACAATGAACGAAGGGTGGGGCGCCTGGTAATGAATTTGAAGTCCTATTGAGAGTCCCAGTTCATGGATAACAGCAAAGCTGCAAAGCTTTGCCCTGAAGGAGAGAATGAGGAGTCTGCCATAATGTAATATGTGCACTCCACACATTTCTTTTCAGCAATTTCTTCACATTTCTGGGGCTTAGCCCGTGCTTACTAGTGGTGCTGAAGGAGTGTCGCTCATTTTCAAATTTCACGATTACGGTGCGCTGTTTTGGCAATGTGAATAACTATTTGATCAGCTGACTGTTTGTTAGTGGTTATGTCCTAACAGGACAGCGTATAGCATCAGCATCTAGGCAGTTGTGTTATAGGAGCTGCATTTGTTGACGGGGAGAGTGACTTTTCTTAAATACATGCAAATTGTATAGTGTCTGTAAAGTTAACTGGCCACTAAAAAAATAATTCTTAACTGCCCTTCAACATGAAGCATTTCCTCATGGTGTGGCTCCTTTTTTTAAATTTAAATGGACAAGGTGGGCTATTAACTTTCTATTCTGTGCAGTCATGCAATTTATCAAGCTTGAGGCCGGAGTTCCTTCAGACAGCCCCTGTACAGATCCTTTGCTATGGGGACTGCATTGTTCATCTTGGAAGGAAGGGCCAGTTCTTCTGCTGTTATTCAAGCTATTTACGCTTTTGGGGGAGGCATTTCCTTATCTATCTGCAGTTAGTGTGTCAGTCTTTTATGCCACTAACCAAACTCCATACCTCCCTATGGTATGAAGTTGTAATTGGGAACTTGCTGGGTAAGAGAGGATCAGAACAGGTTTCTCCATTGAGATACACTTCACAGAAACATATCTTGTTACAGGGACATTAATGTACAGTGTCGTTAGTTGGAATAAAGCAGTCACCATGTTGACGAACTGTGACAGTACTTGCCTTTTTTGTTATCGTTTCTATACATGTGAGTAGGGAAGTGCCCCTTTTTTACAAGGTCACCCCATACTTTTTAGGTCTCGGCTAGCGAAGGCTGCGCTTGCGCAGTCTCGCTCGCGAGATTTAATGACTTGGAGAAGAGGGGCTTGCACCCGCCCCTCTTCTCCCCTGTTCTCCATTGGCTGGCCTCTTGAATGCTGGCCAGCCATTGGAGAAGAGGTCAGTCATTCCGATTAGGCCCCGTCCTTTTCGGATCGGGGGCGTGTTTTTTGCAGAAAGTCTAATTATCTCCTCCAGCCAATGGCAAGAGGAGATGGCAGCAAAACATGCCCCCGAATCCGAAAAGGACAGTGCGTTTCTCCGAGGCATTTCTGCTCTGCCTCGGAGAAAGGCAGTGGTGTGCCTTTTGCTCTGCCTTGTTTTTTTTTTTTTAAGATCGACAAGAAACTGAGCAAGCCCTGGATCGGATTCGAAACTGGTTCGCTATATTGGATGTACCACAACTGAGGCCGCTAGGCCGCAAAGAACTCCCGTGAAAGCTTGTCTCATTCTGGACCCCACGTTCCAAGAGGCTCTCGAGCTGCGACAGACTTCAGGCTCGAGCCTGGCTCGAGCTTTCCGCGGCTCGCCCACCTCTGACCGCACCCATTTTAAGGAGCGCCTCTTACCTCACCCCTCTCACGGCCCTCCGTTTTCTATCCGTCCAACTTCCAAGGCCTATCCCAGGGTCTCCCCAGGCCCCAGACTCCGTGCTAATGAGCGCTGGAGCAGGGAGTACGTAGAGCTCCATCGCGGACGTATCCAGAGCTTTGTCTTCTGCCGTTAACGAGAGCTGACAGGGGCGCTGCGGCCATTTCTTTTCTAATTAGCACACTTCCAGCTCGAGCGGAGCCAGAGGCCGGAGAAAAGCGATCGGACAACCGTGCCGAGGCGGACAAAGTGGGCCCCGCAGCCCGTAATTAGGTGAGACAATCCTTCAGTCTGTTCTCTGTTGGAGATAGCTGGTAAAACTCCCTGTTTTGGTAAGCCGGCCTTCACAGGACCCTAATAAGCTGTAATTGTCTTCCGCTTCGCACGGCTGGTACCAGGGCCCTGACTTCGGGCCCTTCGGCTAACAAGCAGCTCCAGAGGACTCTGAGGGCAGGACGCATGCGACGAGGAGGCCAGCGTGGCTGCTGTAATTTGTAATTTTATTTATATCGCGCTTATTACCCATGACGAGGCGTCGAAGCGCATTTTGGCGAGTCGCAGGGAGCTTTGTGGAGCTACCGTTGGCATCCCTGCCTCGGTTCTTGCGACAGGAGCATCCCAGCGTTGGGTATTTAACATTTGTTTTCAATCTGGCGAATAAGAGCAGTGTTTGGGAATTGTAGATGCTTCATAAGTTTTCAAATCTTGGGATGAAAATAGTGGCAAGGTTTTGGAAGTTGGATGAGCCGGCCCCCGCTTGATCCTTAGTTTTTGTGGAGGTGCAGACAGTACTGGACTCCGAGGCTTTGCTCGAGAGTGTCTGTCACATGTTACCGCCAGTCCTGAGTTTGTGGAAGTAGGGAGTCGGGCGTCCTAGATTTTACTGGCCCCTGAGGCTTTGCTCGAGTGTCTGTCACATGTTACCGCCAGTCCTGAGTTTGTGGAAGTAGGGAGTCGGGCGTCCTAGATTTTACTGGCCCCTGAGGCTTTGCTCGAGTGTCTGTCACATGTTACCTCCAGTCCTGAGTTTGTGGAAGTAGGGAGTCGGGCGTCCTAGATTTTACTGGGCCCTGAGGCTTTGCTCGAGTGTCTGTCACATGTTACCTCCAGTCCTGAGTTTGTGGAAGTAGGGAGTCGGGCGTCCTAGATTTTACTGGGCCCTGAGGCTTTGCTCGAGTGTCTGTCACATGTTACCTCCAGTCCTGAGTTTGTGGAAGTAGGGAGTCGGGCGTCCTAGATTTTACTGGGCCCTGAGGCTTTGCTCGAGTGTCTGTCACATGTTACCGCCAGTCCTGAGTTTGTGGAAGTAGGGAGTCGGGCGTCCTAGATTTTACTGGGCCCTGAGGCTTTGCTCGAGTGTCTGTCACTTGTTACCTCCAGTCCTGAGTTTGTGGAAGTAGGGAGTCGGGCGTCCTAGATTTGCTGGGACTGTTACGATTTTACACCATTTAGCTGTGAAAAACAGAATAAACGGAAAGAGGAAGCCTTAATCACAATGCCCCTAAGCCCTCCATTGACTGCTGTATCACACAAGACTATTTCTCAAGAACAATTACTTCCTGCTTCCCAGCTGCGGTTTCTGCCCTCAGGCCCTTCAGTTCTTGCATTGGGCATCAGAAGGGTTTGTAAATAGAGCGGCCTCGCCCAAGATCACACCTCTGTGGCAGGGGGAGCCAGGACTTTCCACTGGGCATTTCCCATTTGACATCCCAAATTCAGAGAGGGGCTGCAGGGGCTCTTAAAGGGGTGAAACAACAGCGAGGCCTCATTAACATGCAAATGGTCTTTTAAAGGCCTGTGAAGTGCTTGGGTGCGGCTGTGTGTGCCCAGGAAGCTGTCTCATCCCGGCTGCCACAGAGGGGGGGCGAAGCCCTTTGAGTCCAATGCGTGTTACGCGCCTGTAGCCCATCTTTTAAAAAGAACAAGCATTTACAATGCAACAGTCTCGGCATTGTTAAAGTTAGAGCTATTGGAATTGCTCATGACATTATTTTTGTTTGTTTTTAAAACATGTAAAGAAACGGCATAGTTATTTACAATGTCAATAGCTTAATCTGTGTGTGGGTGCAAATGCAATAGGTCTCGCATTGGAGAGTGATTAAGCTATTGACATTGTAAATAACAATGGCGTTTCTTTAAATGTTTTAAAAACAAAAACATAAACAAAAATAATGTCATGAGTAATGCCAATAGCTCTAACTTTACCAATGCCGAGACCATTGCATTGTAAATGCTTGTTGCTAAGGTCATCCCTACTTTTTGCTTGGTACCTGATGCAACTTTGACAGAAGAGCACTGGGTTCCTGCGATCCAGGTTCCCAGTGCCAAATCTTTCCCTAAAACTGTACAATTGTTCCCCAAATTGGCAATAACTTTAACCCTTTGCCCTGGGCCCATTTGGCACCAGGACAGGTGGGAAAATTAGCTAGTCAGGAGGTGTATTCTCCTTTCTGGCTAGTGCCACCCCTAAGGTGGGCTACCTGATATGGACATGACTTTTAGAATTCCACCATCTTAGTTTTCGTGGAATTTGGCTCTCTGGGTCAGGGTTATGCCCACTTCCCACTGGAAGTGGTAATATAGAGGGTGTAGACACCCTAAAGGAATGCAGCCCATTGGCTACTACCTGTCACTCCCCTTAACGCCCCTAAAGTGAGTATTTAGGTTTCACTCCCGACTGAGATTCGATGGATCCAGAAGAAGAGAACAAAGAGCTGCGAGAACTGAAGACTTTTGGTGCCAAACCCTGCCTGCCTGCAGTAGCCTTGACCGTCATGACCAGCTACTCGCCCTGCGCCTGAAAATCTTCCAAAAATGCAGGGAGACTGCTAGCCCTTTGCAAATTTCCAGCAATCTCCCTTGGAGTAGAACTACTCCCCACGCAGCCCACAGGCATCAAATGCAAAGTCTGGTTTACCACGTTGCAGTTTTCAGGCCATCCCAATGCAGCATTCTCCCAGGAAGAGCACCATGTGCTCCTGAAGGGCAGATCTGTCCACCCCCAGGCATCGAAAATGCAAAGTCCGGTTTACCGAGTTGCAGTTTCCAGGCCAGCCCAATGCAGCAGCCTCCCAGGAAGAGCACCATGTGCTCCCGAAGGGCAGATCTGTTCTCTCCCCCCCCCCCCCCCCCCCCCACCCCACCCCCACCACCAACCAGAGGTGCAAAGGATCAGTACCTGGGGTACCAAACGCTTGCAGCAAACAGACCATCTGAGAGTCCAATCCTCACTACCACTGTACCAAGACAGAGCAGTCGTCGAGGGACATCAGCACCGCAGAGACTCACTTTGTGTGGCCCAGCTGTCTTGATTTTGCACCCTCACCCGGAGAGAGCGACAACAGCAAGGCGCTCGGACACACCGAGCGCAGCCAAAATTTACACTCTGCACGTGAGCACCCCAGCCTGGGTACCGACTAACTGGTTGTGCCCCCTTGTCGCCAGGAACCTTGTGACCCGAGCCCCCATTTGGGAGCTCCTGGGCTTGTCTCCAAGTCCCCCTGTGCATCCTGTTTCTAGGTGCCCCCCCTTCTTCCTACTGGCGTAGCGTGGACATCTACCAATCTGACCAGCACCTTTGCACCCAGACGCCACAGAGCAGGTAACGAGTAACTGCTGGTGGGACTTTGAACCTTGGCCCCCTACAACCCCAAGTCTCGAAGCAGACCATCAAACTGACTGTAAATAACTGTATGCAACATATGCCTTTTCTCCCATAGGAAAGCATTGCTGCGTAAAGACTCATTTAAGTGAACTGTTTACTTATCTTTGAAAATACATATTTAAAGAAGAACTCGCCTGATAACTAGATTCGTGGTATCAAAATGTATATAAAAACACGAGTTTATTTTTCTAAATTGGTCCCAGACTTATTCTGGAGTGTGTGTCTCATTTATTGCCTCTTTAAGTACAACGAATACTTGGCACTACCCTCTGATAAGCCTAAACTGCTCGCCCACATTACCACAAAAGAGCATTTACTGGCCTGGACTCTTTACACAGTGGACCTCGTTTTGGTCCACTATAAAAAGATCCCGCCTTCCACAGTGTGTTATGTTTAGTGAAGCCAGGCACAGACTGTAAACCGTGCAGTATTGATAGGGTGCTCTTTGTGCAGTCAGGCATAAGCCACGCGGACTTGAATAGCACACCCTGACCCACGCACACTAAAACAAAAAGTGTAGTAATTGTATAGCCCTTCAATGCCTGGTGACACAGCACCCAGGATAATGTGCTGTATGGCTACACAATTATACGGTGCAAAAGGCGAGACCTATTGGCTGTGCCAGTGCTTGTTTATTGTAGGCCTAAGGCATTACAGATGAGACTTTCAGTTGTATGATATGCATGTTGTATTCCTTACTCAGATTGATTTTGTGAAAATGGAATTAAAATAGTTAAAAATACACCTATTAAAGTAGCTATTATTTTTCAAAAGCAGCTGGATTTAGAAGGGTGTGAACTGATTAGCCACCTTAGACTGTTTATCCCTTCATGATTTTTGTTCTTTTCAAATGTCCCTCTGTGCAAGTTCAGAAGAATTGTTCTTTGCTGGTAAGGCTAAACGCAAGAGGCTGTTTCAAGGAGTGCAGTGTTTATTCTTCATGGAGACACAGTTGGAAACACAAGCCAGCTAAAATGTTCCTTTTCAGCCAACCCCAGCCTGAGTACATCTCATCTTACTTTCATACAGGTCTTCGCAGGGTGGGGATGGGAGTAGACTCCAACTAGGGAATTGCTGGATTCTAGGGAGAAGCTGGCGATACCCTCCTGGCCAAGTCACTCCATTGCTAGGCGATGACCAGAGCCTCACCTCACCTGATTGGGGGACTTTGCTGCTGTCTTGCTCTGTCCGCGTTGCTGCCGTTGTCCCTGGGCTCCTTACGCTGTGTGTCTCCCCCGCCACTGCCATTACACCTTTCGGCCGAGAGCAGGGGGAGACCACAGCTCCCAGGCTCCTTCGCGGCTGGTGACGCCACACACGCGCCCGGAGGCGCTCAAAAGAACGCGGCTCCCTCGGGGGAGCGGGATTCCATACCAGAGCCTCACCTCACCTGATTGGGGGACTCTGCTGCTGTTTTGCTCTGTCCGCGTTGCTGCCGTTGTCCCTGGGCTCCTTACACTGTGTGTCTCCCCCGCCACCGCCATTACACCTTTCGGCCGAGAGCGGGGGAGACCACAGCTCCCAGGCTCCTTCGCGGCTGGTGACGCCACACACGCGCCCGGAGGCGCTCAAAAGAACGCGGCTCCCTCCGCGTCGCGGGACGCGCGCGGGCAGCGCCGGGCTAAGCCCGGGCAAAGGTTGGGCCCGTTTAAGCCCGTTAAAGACTGGGTAAGACTGGACTGGGCTTCCCCTCTTATATTTGCTCTTTGGACTGCCGTGTTATTCGTATGCTGTACACTGTACCATTGTTGCCTATTTGACACAATTGCAATTTATTGTGTGGTAGATTGATCACATTAGTATTGGTATGATGACTAGAGGCAGCAGGAGTAAATCTGCTCAAGGGGTAGTGCATGCAATTGGCCCAATTGATCAATACATCACCAGGGCTAATGAGGCAATTAATCATGGTATATCTCTTCTGGAACGCAGGGTGTCCCAGGACCTAGCCTTAGCTAGACGATCCTCCATAGGCCCCTTGGCACTAGCTAAAACACCTACTAATCATGGGGAGATCAGGCCCCTAATTGAAGTCCCAGTGGAAACACACGGGGTCCCAAACTTTGTCGACCTCTCAGTATCACTGGCACTCTCGGATACGCAATTAAGCGAGGTGCCCGAGAGGACGTCGCAACTCGTTGTGAGCCCGAGACAGGAGGTCTCTACTACTGAGCACTTAAGAGGGAAGAGGGAGGGTGCTGTCCCCAAACGGAAGAAGTCCAAGGTAGCAAATAAATGTAAACTTAATAAAAATCCTCCCACTATCCACAAGCCAACTAAGAGTGCACTCCTTCAGAGCACCTCTACTAATTCTGTAGTCGACACGATTCCTCTTTCTTCGATCCTAATTAACCCTAGTGGGTCTGACAGTCTTGGTGAGGGTTGTAAAGTTTGTGAGGTAAATAACCAACTACTATATAGACTGGGTGAACTTATTAAGATTCATTTGCAGCCCTTACAACTTTCTCTCTCTATCATTGAAAAGCAGATAGCCTCCTTGAATGCATCCCTTAAGACCCAGTCGGGTGTTGGGTTGGCCAAACCAGGACAGCCAAAAACAAACACTAATCCAACGGTGGGGCTGAAAGTGACTAATACAGCTTCTAGTGGCCCTAATATCAGTTTAAAGCCACCCTCTGCTGCATTGAAGAAGGGTATAGAGCTATCTGAATCCCCTGTCCCCCCTAATAATATGGAAACTGCACTACTTAAACAAGTAGGCCCTTTGCTTCCTAATGACAAGAGTATAGGGGCTAGTGGGCACCCTATCCATCTACCTCCTGAAGCAGGCCCATATGTTGCAGTCATGACTGGGGTTCCAGAGTTAAACCCAAATACAGAGGAACCGACATTGTCCCTCAAAAACAAGGTACTACATTGGCTCACCACCAATAGACCGCTCCCAGTCCATTGTGGTAGTAAGATCCTAATGGTGCGTAGGGTGCCCTGGCTAGGTAACGAGATGAAATCGATTCAGGTGGATTGCGTTATAGTAAATTTTGATGACCCCCGTACTGCTGACTACATTTGTCGCAGGGTCATGTGGGATAAGATCGATGGAATAGAAATAAAAAGGCTCTTTTTTCTATCCCCCTACAAATAGGTACATTGATAACCCGGCTAGAAATTGGTCCCAAATAAGAACTCGTGACAGAAGAAGGGAGTGGGATGATTGGTCTGCACAGGAAGCCAGAAATATAGCTTCTTCTGTAGGCTGGAGAGGTGTACCAGTTAACAACAGGTTCAGCTGCCTGGAAGCAGTGGATTGACCACCATTGCGATCAGGCTATGGTCCTGAGGGCATCGTACATTATAGCTCCAAATCCTCACAAACTCTTGCCAGACCTACGACCAATAAAAATTCTGTCAGTTGCTATATATCTCCAGTTTTGCAGACTAATAATCAAGAAATTCTGCAATCTATAGTTCTACGCCCCTCCCTTACTTCGCAATCAGGGCCTATTGACGCCCAGTGTCCTTCCCCTATTGAACCTACCCCAACAGTTGCATTTCTGCCCTCTGCTGATCACTTGGGCTCTCATACTAGTACCGGTTATGAACCTATGAGCACCCTGAAGATCCTTAGTTGGAATCTAGCAGGCATTCATAGGAAACTGAGCATACCTGAGTGGAATGCTTTAGTGGGGATGCATGAGATTTGCCTGTTCCAAGAGACTTGGAGCCTGGAACCCCTACACCGAGTTGGTTACGCTATGTATTTCGTTTCAGCAGTACCCCCTAGAAATGGGAAGGGTCGCCCCTCGGGAGGCCTTCTCATTTGGGTAAGCATCGATCTAAAATGCAATATAAAACTTAAGCAAATCAATAGCCCTGACATCTTAGGAATATCCTTAAGAGGCCCTTGTAGAGGTTTAACCCTCGACTTGTACAATATATACGTTAGAGGCACTAAATATGGGTCCATGTCTCCGATAGTGACAATCCTCGAAACGGAGCTTAGAGAAAATATAGCTGGTGCCCAAGTCCTGGTTGCAGGTGATTTTAATTGTACCTATGAGCCGTTAGACTGCTGATACCCTTGACCTGGGCGAGGAAGACGCCAGATGGGGGATCCCAGCCCTAACTATCCCCCCGATCAAAAAATGGTCCCAATGTGCGATCCAGCTCAATGCTCTTTCGCTGGAGTTTGGCCTACGAGCCACAAACGGCCGTACAAGCTCAGATACCATGGGTGCCGCTACATTTAACAGAGTCAACCACACCACAAGGATTGACTATATCTTGCTAGATTTTATACTTTGGGGCCTGGTACAGGATATGGTAGTTTTACCTACTGTTGAAAGCGACCATAACTCGCTCTCTTTATCCCTCACAAATCCTTGGACCAACAATTTAAGAAAAACGTCTTCTAAGCTAACCCAGAACATTTCCGTCGCCGCATGTGGGAGACGGTTGAAGTGGAATATAGTTTCAGTTGATGAAACTGAACTTAATATCATTAATGCTGTCCTCATAGCCTCACAGACGGAGCTGGACAATATTGACTCTGCTTTGTCAAACCTTGCAAAAGCTACATCTATTTTTGAAGGAACACTTAAGGCAATCGGGAATGTATTCTTGAAAAAGGAGTGCACGGGCAAAAATATGGTAACTCGAAAACCAAGAGGCATAAATGAATGGTATACATCGGCTTGTAGGCATGCAAAAACCCTCTTGATCGGGGCTATAAAAAGTAAATCGCAAGTAGCTATACAGCGAGCCAGGAATAATTATAAACAAGTATTGGCAAGCCCAAGGAAGGAATGGGAAGAAGACTTTTGGCGCTCCCTAAAAGAGGCAAGCCACGGGAAAGACTCAAGGCGTTTCTGGGACACAATTAGAGCTAAAAAAGACCAGATTCTGACCTTATAACATGCAAAATCTCTAGTCAAGTCTGGGTTAACCACTTGGCCAAATTGTACACTTGCCCTTTTGGTAATACCATTACTGACACCCCTAAGGATGACCAGGAAAGGGAGGTGGTCTCAGCAAACCGTGACCTCTTAATGAGAAGAGTAGAGCATGTTACTGACACAATTGGCACTACTACGTCACAAAAGGATTGGGAGGTTGACCTAGCAGATCCCGATCCCAATTTCTCTATAAAAGAAATGGAGCTTGCCATCAGTACTATTATGCCCCAAAAGGCGGCCGGGCCAGATGGTATTCCTGGGGACCTGTTACGTTCCGATGTCTCTAAATGGGCTAAACTTATCCACTGCTTGCTCATTGCAATTTGTAAGGGTGCTCCGATTCCTTCATCTTGGAAAGGGGCGGAGGTCGTACCCATTTTCAAAAAAGGGGCTAGGGACGACCCAGCAAACTATAGACCTATAAGCCTGCTGGACATAACACAAAAGGTGGTCGGTAAGGTGTTGTTGGTCAGAATATCACAATGGATTAGCGATAACAACACCCTCTCCGACTACCAGGCAGGCTTCAGAGTGGGCACTGGCACAATAGAGCAAGCATTTAGATTACTGCTAGTGTATTGGAAGGTGGTGGTCATAGGCAAAGGCAGTCTTTATCTTGCGTTTATTGATTTAAAGACTGCCTTTGACCTTGTCCCCAGGGAGACTCTTTGGAGAGTTCTTGATGATATGGGGCTACCCCATCACATTTTATCGTTAATTGTAAGACTCCACGAAAACACTTTTGCTCAGATTAGATGGGGATCAGATGGCGAGAAGACTAGTAGAATCCCGGTTGAGAGAGGGGTTCGCCAGGGATGTGTTCTTGCTCCCACCCTTTTCTCATTATATGTCAATGGTATGGTCGAGCATCTGCTGAAAGATCCTGCAGACGAACCATCCCTGGCGGGGGAGCGTATTCCCACCCTTCTCTTTGCGGATGACACGCTCTTATTGTCTAAATCCCCGATGGGCCTCCAAAAACTACTTAACAACTTCCAGCATTTTTGTGTAGAAAGGGGCTTGGTAATTAATACCGAGAAAACTAAGTTCCTTGTGATGAACCCCCCAAAAAAATCTGTGCGCTCCCCAAAGTTGAACGATATACCCCTGGGAGGGTGGACGTATTCGACTACTTGGGTATCCGTTTGTCACATAATATGCAGTGGGCTCTCCATCTATGTAAAATGCTGTTAGCACACAAGAGGGTAACAGGGGCGCTTTTGAAGGCGCAGCGCTCCTGTGTATTTAGACCTATTGCCCCTGTTATTGAAATCTATGCCGCTAGGGGAGTTAGTTCTGCTCTTTACGGGGCCGAACTGTGGGGCTCATACAATATTAGCGAGTTAACAAGATCTGAGAGGAAGTTTTACAGAGCGATTATGTCACTCCCCCAGGGCACTCCAATGACCCCTCTAATGCTGGACTTGGGCTGTCGACCCATCAGCAATCTAGCAAACCTTCGCCCCCTACTTTTATGGGCTAGGTTGTGGAGAGTCCCGGAGTTAGCAAAATATGCAAAGGGCCTTTCTGAAGTAATGTCATTTCCCGGGTGGCATAAGATAAAATGGCTGAGAGACATGAAAGCCCTCTAATGCAATCTGGGTCTAAGCGAAGCCTGGGAGAATAGGTCTTCTCCTCCGAAAGCAACACTCAAGAAGCTATTCTGGAATTGGATCGCGACCCAACGGAATACTAACAGCGCTTTGGGCAGTCTCACAGAGGATTTTCTGAAATTTAAGGACATGCCAATCCGGGAACCATATTTAGACATTATTGAAAGACCCTTCGACAGGACCCTCTATTTTAAATTCAGAACCGGCTCTCTTCCACTTCGTGCTTTTACATCTCGGTGGAAAACTAAAGCACAGACCACATTATTTTGCCCCTTCTGCACGCACAGAGAAGAGTCTGTGGCACACTTTTTGTTTGAATGCAAGGAGTATGCTCACCCAAGAAGTAGATGGCTAAAGCAATTGTGTCGCTCGCTGGGAACCAGGCACCATGCTGAAGCGCTCCGTATTTTAATGTCCGATTCCCGCCCTTTTTATGCTTGTGTTCTTTAAAAAATTTTATCATGGGCTTGGTCTGTTAGAAGCAAAAGGCTAAAAGCAATTGTTTAATCTGTTTCTTAAATATTTATGATGTCTCCATTTTTTTTTACTGAAGGTATGTTTTTAGGCGAAGTTGTAATCAAATTCTTTTTTAATTGTGAAGCTTTTATGATAAATTTTATCGAAATAAAGCCACTGACTGACTGACTGATATGCATGTTGTATTTCTTACTCGGATTGATTTTGTGAAAATGGAATTATAATAGTTAAAAAATACACCTATTAAAGTAGCTATTATTTTTCAAAAGCAGCTGGATTTAGAAGGGTGTGAACTGATTGGCCACCTTAGACTGTTTATCCCTTCATGATTTTTGTTCTTTTCAAATGTCCCTCTGTGCAAGTTCAGAAGAATTGTTCTTTGCTGGTAAGGCTAAACGCAAGAGGCTGTCTCAAGGAGTGCAGTGTTTATTCTTCATGGAGACACAGTTGGAAACACAAGCCAGCTAAAATGTTCCTTTTCAGCCAACCCCAGCCTGAGTACATCTCCTCTTACTTTCATACCGGTCTTCGCAGGGTGGGGATGGGAGTAGACTCCAACTAGGGAATTGCTGGATTCTAGGGAGAAGCTGGCAATACCCTCCTGGCCAAGTCACTCCATTGCTAGGCGATGACCAGGACAACACAGCGAAAGAGCTCATTGCTTGCTACTGAGCTGAGGCCCTGGGTCTGTTAGTGAGGAAACAAGGCCTCTACCAGGTTCTGACTTGAGACTCATGGATCAGCAAACATACATGTCATGTCTGCTCAAAGAACGAAAACTACCTCCAGAGTAATCGCTGTTTTCAACAACATTCAGGGCCAGTGCATCCCTAATGGGGTAAGGCAGCAGTCTTAGTAAGAGCAATGAATTACAGCAAAACGCCTGGAAAATGGCCTTTTCTGGGTTGTGCAGCAGGAGGAAATAATATTTTTATTGCTTGTAGAACAGAACGTGATATAGAGGACACCGCTTGCACTCCTGTGATCTCCCAGCCACTCAGAACTTGCTTAAAATGTCATATATAGCATTGTAAGACACCGGCGGGGAGGAGGGAGGGGAGGGGAGGGGATTAATGAACCTCTCCAGTTATAAGTGAGCATCACATTTTCAGTGTTTTAGCCGAGAATGCTGGTGGCTTTTCACCACAGATAGGGATACAAGGGCCTGTGCACTTATACTTCTAGTCAGCCTGAATCATTATTCAGAGACGTGCGGTAATGACACTTGCAGAACCACCTCATTGGTGTTCTGGAACAAATCTTCCTGTTCAATCCTCCGGTAAAGAGCCTAGAAATATGGAATGTTGTGCGATGACATTGTTTATCTGTTATTCCTCATTCCTTAGGAAGCCTGTTTAGGATAATTTGTGATCCATTGGTAATAACACCTTTCAGTACTACCAGTATCATGGGTATCTCTCGTATTGGAGCATGTGGTACCCCCATATCTGTAACACTGCAGTAATACTATTACACCCTAATTACAGAAGCAGACATAATGGAAGACAAATTGCAATGTATTTAATGTGTTCTTTACGCTGTAAATTCTGGCACATGTTTCAGCGGGTTCATGAGCAAATGGTTTGCAACAACTCTTTGAAAATCTCTGCCTATGATTCAGGTGTGGCTGAACATGAGCTTAGGAAACTGGAAAAAACTACTTCCAGTGAAATATGTCCTCCTGTTTTCATTGTGCCGTGCTTTTCATTCACATTAATGTGACTTGTGTGCTTTCCCTTGCTTTTTCTCGTTTAGTCTTTGACTTGTGCTCTTTGTTGTAGACCAGATGTGACTACAGATCTGTTCTTTCATATGCATCCAGGAACTCTCAATTAGATACGTTTTCTCTTTTTGTTCTTTACAGTGGATATGCGCCTCCCGTTCCAGGCAGAAATGTTTATCCAGAACGTTATCCTAGTGTTCTTCTGCTTGGGCGTCATCTCTTCAGTCTTCCCCTGGTTTCTTGTGGCAGTCGGACCTCTCGCCGTCCTCTTCACTATCCTGCATGTCGTCTCGAGGTAAGATCCTTAATGAGGTTATGTTGGAGACATTAATTCTGAGATGACTGTCCCCTTTCTGTCTGGATGGTCCTTAGTTTTTAAGACATCAGTCCTGCTTTCTTCAATACTCCCTCGAAGAAAAGGAGAGGAACAAGGGCTAGTAGTTAATAAAGTAGTATTTATTTAGTCCATAAACGCCGTTTTATTGCAAACCTTCTGTGGTGTCTTGACAACTGCTAAAGTACCGACCCCAGCGACCATTTTGGAATAGTTTTCCTCACGCTAATAGCAGGTCCTTGGCTCCTATGTTGGATGTACCATTGAGATGAAGTAATTTGAGATGTTTTATATTCAAGCGTAAGATAAGAGTTTAGGATATGTGTTGCAGAAATTTCCAATGGCAGCGTCGCTCACAGAACACCACGTTAAGAGGACAAAGAGACAGGGAAACCAGAGGGAGATGAAGTTGAAATTGACTGAGACACTCGTGATGTCCAGTTCAGTGGAGGTGATTGCACGGAATATCTGAGTACTGCATGATTACACCCAAAGCCTTAGAGTGCTGTCAATCCTAAGGTGGCAAAACCGAAAGACGACATGGAAACAAGAAATTTACAATACAGTACTAGAGCACACACAAATGTCTGCAAAATGGAGGAATGTATTGCTCACCTTACTTGTTCTGCTCAGGGGTGCTGCTGATTCAGTTAGTTGCCAACATCCCGTTCAGCAAGATCTAAGAGGAGATGTGTTGGGGTGTGGGTCATTAAAACAAAACCTATTTGACCTTAATTTGTATGCCCCGCACATATCGGGCAAGAGTCCCCCCCTCCCCTCCCCCCCCCCCCCCCCCCCCCCCCGCTCCACCCTCAAAAATGCTAGAGCTGGTGGAGTCCATCTGGGAACCCCTATGCTAGGACAATTACAACTGTGAGATTGCAATTGTCCTAGCTCTTGGAAAGGAATATGCTACTTACCAGTATGCATCTGTTCTTGGCATGTAAAGCTGCAGAGCCACACACTTCGGATTCGGATAAGATCGCCATCTGGTGTTGGGCTCGGATGCTTGCAGGTGTTATTGTCATCGGAAGAAGTCTTTTGGTCACGAGATAGGTGACTCCTCCCTTGGACTACAGTGCGCATGGGCATCAACTCCATCCTCAGATTGTTAGTCTCACTAAACCGCTCACAAAGGTCACAGGCAATTTAGATTTGTAGATGCCCAGAGAATGTTGCACCCTAACGACCATGTATGCTACTTCTATCCCCCTTCCACCCGAACATGATCCGATATTAGGCTAGACTACTTCTTCCGTAGCCACAAATTATACAAAGGTTGTTTGGTTATAGACTACGTGGAGAGAAGACTCTCCGATCACTCCCCATTGGTGTTGACTGGTAGTGCCACTAAACGTTAACCTTGCAACCCCACTCGGATACTCACACCTGACCTATGATAAAACTAAGTGTTTAGAACCGCGTACCTAGACATGTTTAAGTATTACTTGCATTCTAACGGGGCTAAGGCCCCAACAAGAACCAATGAATGGGAGGTACTGAAAGTTGTAATACAGGAAGTTTCCATTGGTAAAATATGTAGATTGGGTGGAAAACTGCAGAAGCACGTCACTGAGATGGTCCATAATTGCTGGTTTGGAGCGTGAAGTCTCACATTAGTTCAGTAACAGAAATTTAAACTGGTGGAATTGTATACCAGAATTATAAATATTCATTCACATCTTATCAGAAGCTTCACAGAAAGGGGCACAAGGCAGGAAAAATGCTAGCCTAGTTACTGCGAAGGGAGACTGAGAGGGAAAGTACACTCCAGATAACTGACCCGAAGGGTGAAACACAGATTACTTTAAGGGATATATATAAAGCCTTCCAAGACCTCTGTCAATACTTACATTCTCAGGCCCGGAATTGAACTCTCCTCCAGTCTATGCTCTGGCTCATCCTAGATCATAAAGTGCTGTCTTCGCTAGAAGCCCAACCTGATCTAAATTTACATAAATCCCCTTCACTCCAAATAGCAGCACCAAGATCTGGGGAAGAAACTTTGTTTTCTGAAGTGGGATGAAATGACTGCAGACTGATGGATGGAGGAGAGCCTTTATTTTGTCTATGCTATACAAATTACTGAAACTCCAGCTTTCAGATGTAGGAAAAGGTTGGTGAACTCAGAAGAGAGCATCTTGTGATGTCCAGTGAAGGGATCAGAAATACAGTGATGCCAGACCTGAACACTGCCTTCTGCTATTGTATCTTTCTGTGATCTCACGCTACAGAACTGACTGCATGTTCCCAGGACACACTCTTAAAATGGGGAATGCTGCTGCTATTCTCTAGCATGGACATTACATGCCACATGTTGGAGTTTGCATATCGTATGAGTTTCTGTAAGTTTCTGTAGATTTGGAGCAGTTCTTTACTCTGCAGACTTTCCTAGAGGAAGTATGTGTTCGAGGCATATGAGCTGCAGATTGTACACTTAGCATAGATCGCCATCTGGTGTTGGGCCCGGATGTTTGCAGTTTGTTATTCTTCTTGGACAGTCTTTGGAAGTCACGAGTTTGGTGACTCCTCCTTCGGTCCGTACTGCGCATGGGCTTCGGCTCCATCCTCAGATTGTTTTTTTCCGCCATCGGGCTCGGATGTGATACTTCGTGCTCCGGCTTCGAACTTCTACGGTTCCAGCCTCGACGGAAAATCCTCGTATGTTCGAGTTTCTTCATCATCATCATCTTCATCTCTCGAAGCGGCACTTTTCTCCATCCCGTACATCGGCACCGGCCTTCGGGCCCTCCTCGACTCCGGTCCCGGCCGATGGAAAGGACTCCGTTCAAAAAGTGCCCAAAATGTGGGTCTAAATTTCCCCACACCGACCTCCATCAGGTGTGTAATCTTTGCCTCTCTCCAGAACACGAGGCCAGAGACTGCCCCGCCTGTAAGTCTTTTCGATCGAAGAAAACCATCCGGGATCGAAAAGCTCGACGCACCATGGCGCACTCATCGTCTGCAGCTCCACCGGACATCTTCGGAGACGGCGCCGAAGCTTCGGGGCAAACACACACCGAGCAGGAAGAAGACGTCGTCAGCGCTTCCGAAGCCGACGACTCCGACGTGGAGGACATCACACCGGCGCAGCGGGCCGTGAGTACTGTGCCCCCTCCCACCCCCGTGCCCAAAACCAAAGAGACTCAGGTTACTCCCTCGCCTGCTGGCCTGGGCAAAACCAAGACCAAAGCTTCGATCACCCCACCTTCGGGCTCGGTGTCGAAGCATCCAAAGTCTCACGGCAGCTCGGGATCGAGCCAGCCGACGCCCGGTGCCGAAAAACAGCATCCGGCACCGAAGAAAGCAATATCCAGCTCGACTCCAAAGCCACCGGTGCCGAAGCCTGGACTCTCGGTGCCGACCAAACACAAACATAAATCTGTCGGCACCGACGCTCCTACGCCGAAAACTCCTTCGACGCCGAAAAAACAGGAGGCCCCAAAAAAGCATGGCACACACAAACCATCGAAGCCCTCGGCTCCGAAATCACCGGTGCCGACGGACGATTCGACGCCACTGGCTCTGTTTACACCAGACCCTCTACAAAAGACTCTGTCCAAAGATCCAAAGACTGGACTATTGACTTTAATTATCAAGAAAAGACGCCTTGATACTCCGGCTCCTCCTCCACCACCCAAAAGGAAGGACTCTGCTACTTCTCCCCTCAGAGTGCCCTCCCCACTACCTCCTCCCCTACCTCCTCCACCACCTCCACCCCCTCCCCCTCCCAGGTCCCCGCCACCTCCACCTCACTACGATCCGGCCCCATCCCCAGATCCGGATGATGGGGACCCAGACAATTACCCGGCGGACGTCCCAATGGATCCCACTCCACCAGGGACCCCAGACCCATGGGAGGATTACAATAACCCTGATATACCAGATATACCTCAGGACGACCTATACCCATCCAGGCCGTCTCCTCCAGAGGACTCCTTAGGGTTTCATCATTTAGTGCAGAGAGCAGCACACTACCATGGGGTGGATATGCACAGTGAACCAGTGGAAGAAGACTTCCTACTGGACACATTTGACATACAAGACAAATCCACTTCTATTTTACCCATGCTTAAGGGTGTCACCAAGCACGCTACAGAGGTGTTCAAAGACCCTGTCAGGGCCAGAGTACTGAACCCTAGAATAGAGAAGAAGTACAAAGCGGCACCCACAGACCCTGCATACATTAAGGGCCCTGCTCCCCTAAATTCCCTAGTTGTCTCCACAGCTAGAAAGCGGGCTAACTCCCAATCCTCAGGAGAAGCCCCACCGCCAGACAAGGAATCTAAACTCCTGGACGCGTCTGGTAAACGCACCGCCTCCCAAGCTGCAAACATATGGCGCATTGCAAACACACAAGCACTGCTTGCGCGATATGACAGAGCACACTATGACGAACTAGAGGCTCTTATGCAGCACCTTCCAGAAAAACACAAGCGCAAGGCTCATGACCTAATACAGGAGGGTAAACTAATTACAAACACCTCCATTAAGTGTGCCCTCGATGCAGCCGACACTGCTTCTAGAGCCATAAATACAAGTGTCCTGCTTCGTCGCCATGCCTGGCTCAGGATCTCAGGGTTCAAGCCTGAAGTCCAGGCGTCCATACTCAATCACCCCTTTGACCAGCAAACTCTCTTTGGGCCAAAGGTAGACGAAGCGCTGGAAAAGATGAAAAAGGACACAGACACAGCAAAGTCTATGGGGGCACTCCAAACACAAGCCTCTAAACGTTCTTTTCGACGCTCGTCCTTTCGTGGCACAGGCAGAGGCTCCTCCACCGATAACGCCTCTACCTCCTACAAGTCCCCTCCTCAAAATACCTTTTCAAAGGGCAATCAAAGGGGTGGTTACAGAGGCAACAACAATAAGGGCAGGGGCAAAACCAACAACACCCGTTCTGCCACCATACCCGCACAATGACTCCCCTCCGCTCCCCCCAGACCATCCCACTCCGGTCGGGGGCAGACTACAAGACTTTATCCACACATGGGAGTCCATAACATCAGACAAATGGGTGACCCAAATCATTCGGTCAGGGTACTGTCTCGAACTAACATCTACCCCACCCAATATCCCACCAAGGCACCGTCCAATGTCTCAAGAACATTCCACACTGCTCAAACAAGAGGTACTCTCACTCCTCCAAAAACACGCTATAGAGCAGGTCCCCGTCAATCAACAAAATCTAGGGGTCTACTCCCTATATTTCTTAATACCAAAGAAAGACGGGACCCTCAGACCCATTCTCGACCTCCGGCCTCTAAATGCCTACATACATTCAGACCATTTTCACATGGTCACCCTACAGCAAGTCCTCCCACTCCTCTGCCAGGGAGACTTTCTCACAACCTTGGATCTGAAAGACGCATACTTTCACATTCCAATACACCCCTCTCACAGGAAATACCTCAGGTTCGTGGTGGACGGGCAACATTACCAATTCACGGTTCTCCCCTTCGGGGTCACCACCGCACCACGGGTGTTTACCAAATGCCTAGCAGTAGTAGCAGCACACCTCAGACGTCAACATATTCACGTCTTCCCTTACCTAGACGACTGGCTGATAAAAGCCGCGTCCTACGACCAATGTGTGCAACATACAAACAGCACCATCCAACTGCTCCACCAGCTAGGCTTCACGGTGAACTACCAAAAGTCCCACCTCATACCATCTCACACAAAGCAATATCTCGGGGCCACTATAGACACCTCCAAGGGTATTGCCTATCCAAACTCAGCCAGAATCACAAGCATTCAAGCCTTACGCAAAACATTCCTTCCTCAACACTCTCTTCCAGCAAGAGTGTTTATGAAGCTCATAGGAATGATGGCGTCTTGCATCTTCATAGTGCCCCATGCAAGACTCCACATGCGTCCACTTCAAGAGTGCCTAGCACAACAGTGGAACCAGGCCCAGGGTCAGCTGACGGATCTGGTGTTGGTGGACGGCCGCACACATCACTCTCTGCAGTGGTGGAACACCACAAACCTTTCCAAAGGGCGGCCGTTCCTGGACCCGGTTCCTCAGGTGATTCTAACAGCGGACGCATCGCTCTCCGGCTGGGGAGCGCACCTCCTACACCTCACCATGCAAGGTCTATGGACGCCACAGCAAAAATCGCTCCACATCAACCATCTGGAGCTCTTGGCGATCTTTCTAGCCCTAAAATCTTTCCAAAAACAGATTTCGGGCAAAGCAGTCCTCATTCGCACAGACGATATGACTGCGATGTATTATATCCAAAAACAGGGGGGGGGACACTCTCCCCAGCTCTCCCGCTTAGCCCAGAGCATATGGAGATGGGCAATTCCCCAAAACATCTTTCTCCTGGCACAGCACGTTCCAGGCGTACAAAACACCATGGCAGATCTGCTCAGCAGACAAACACAACAACTACACGAATGGGAACTGCATCCACAAGTTCTTCACCCATTCTTCCAACAGTGGGGGCATCCTCAGATAGACCTCTTCGCCACCCACGAAAACAAGAAATGCCCAAGCTTCGCCGCCAGATACCCACACCCATTGTCCAAGGGCAATGCGATATGGATGAACTGGTCAGGCAGATTTGCATACGCCTTTCCACCTCTCCCACTAATTCCATTAGTGGTCAGGAAGCTACAACAGCACTCCCTCACACTCATTCTGGTAGCTCCTACGTGGGCCAGGCAGCCGTGGTACACCACGCTACTACAACTATCAGTGGTACCACATCAAAAACTGCATCTATCCCCATGCCTCCTAACCCAGAACCATGGAGAAATCAGGCACCCGGACCCAGCTCCGCTCAACCTGGCGATCTGGCTCCTGAAATCCTAGAATTCGGATACCTTAACCTTCCCCCTGATTGCATGAACATCATCATGGAAGCCAGACGTCCTACCACTAGAGCATGCTATGCCGCAAAGTGGAAAAGATTTGTAATTTACTGCCGTAACAATACAATCAACCCTCTAGATGCATCCATACAGCACATCATATGCTATCTGCTCCATCTTCACAGGTGTAACCTGGCATATTCATCCATACGCCTACACCTAGCAGCGATCGCTGCTTATCTACAAAACAGACAGCATTTATCACTCTTCAGAGTGCCCGCTATTAAAGCCTTCATGGAAGGCCTTAAACGAGTAATTCCTCACAGGGCACCACCTTCCCCTGTATGGAATCTAAATTTAGTTCTTACACGACTAATGGGTCCGCCCTTCGAACCAATGCACAAATGTGAGCTACAGTTTCTCACCTGGAAAACAGCTTTCCTCGTAGCTATCACTTCCCTTAGAAGGGTTGGTGAAATACAAGCGTTCACCATACAGGAACCCTACATACAAATGCATCACAGCAAGGTCATACTTCGCACAAATCCGAAGTTTCTGCCCAAAGTCATTTCCCCCTTCCACCTCAATCAATCAGTGGAATTACCTGTCTTCTTTTCGCAACCCCAATCTGTTGCAGAAAGGGCCTTACACACACTTGATGTGAAAAGGGCGTTGCTATACTACATACAAAGAACGCAACCCTTCAGGAAGACTAAACAATTGTTCGTTTCCTTCTCTCCACCACATAAAGGCAACCCCATTTCTAAATCAGGGATAGCTAGGTGGATTGTAAAATGCATACAAATTTGCTATCAAAAGGCAAAGAGAACATTATCTGTTCCTCCGAAAGCCCACTCTACAAGAAAGTTAGGGGCTTCTATGGCTTTTCTAGGGAATATACCCTTAGATGACATCTGCAAAGCAGCCACATGGTCTACACCGCACACCTTCACAAAACACTATTGTGTAGATGTGCATTCCAAGCAGCAAGCTAGGGTGGGCCAGGCTGTACTAAAGACACTTTTTCAAACAGCTGCAACGGATACCGGTGGTCGCCGCTAAGGTTGGGTACTGCTATATAATCTATGCTAAGTGTACAATCTGCAGCTCATATGCCTCGAACGGAATATGCTACTTACCAGTATGCATCTGTTCTTGGCATGTAGAGCTGCAGAGTTGTACACGCCCACCCGCCTCCCCGGCTACCTGTATCCGTTCCATTACATCTTTTTTAGATATAACACATGGGTTTCTCACTGTTATTACTACGCTCCATCATTTCCCTGTTGGCGAAAAACAATCTGAGGATGGAGCCGAAGCCCATGCGCAGTACGGACCGAAGGAGGAGTCACCAAACTCGTGACTTCCAAAGACTGTCCAAGAAGAAAAACAAACTGCAAACATCCGGGCCCAACACCAGATGGCGATCTATGCTAAGTGTACAACTCTGCAGCTCTACATGCCAAGAACAGATGCATACTGGTAAGTAGCATATTCCTTATTTTTTATCAAAAGTTTCTAGCAAGATGTAGTCTTCCCCTTCAGGTTTTTCTGGTGGAACTGTGGAACCATTCTCCTCTACCTTCACTATTTATTTTGACCCTGCCAAATGAAAGATACTTCTCTGTAAAGCATTCCGTTACTGAAAGGGCCAGCTTAATGTTGACTCTCATGATGTAACATGCTTCAGCCTCAAGCATCTTGACATTGAAGAGGAGTTGTTCCTTATAAACATCACACTTGTTGGTAGTGACATCACCTCATCATAGAATATGACCTATTGCACTCTCTTGGCATTGCATACTTCTACATTGGGATAGCTCTGAGGTGGAGGAAGCAACTACATTGGGCTGAGGCTTACCAGCTGTAAACTCTGAGGTAAGGTGCCCAAGAGATAGAGAATGCTCCCAGTCTTTTAAAATCCGCCTAGGCATTTGTTGACAGATTGGACACACCTACACAGTATGACCGTCAGTCAGGAAACCATAGGAGACCCAGTGCACATATGAATGAATTAATTAATAAAGCTTATGACGTGGGCTACTACTCCAATAAGGGAGCCCTGACACTAAAGGAAGTCGGTGAACAGGGCAAGAATCATATAAGTTTAAACGGCCAGATCTTAAGTTTTTTTCCTGAAAGACTGACAAGTGGGGGCATGTCTGAGCAACGTGGAAAGCAGGTTCCACTTCTTTGCATTATATAAGAACATATTTGACCACCTGTATGGCTTCTCCCTATAGCATTAAAATGCAAAGGTGTTGACAAGAGGAACGAAGACAACATATAGGCCTATATATAGAAACCTTTCTTCTAAGGTAAATGGAGCCTTCACATTTAATTGCTCTATAGCGCAAACACACGGCCATAAAGGTGCATCTATGTTGCATCGGAAACCAATATAAGGTAGGAAGGAAAAGGCTGACCGCCTTCCTCCAAGATGGGTTAATCACTCAAACAGCCGCATTCAGAATTACTATGCAATTGTTTGAGAAATACGGGAAGGTCAAGATGTAAGGAATTTGCATTGTCTAAGTGAGTAGTAGTTAAACATTTTTTCGAATAGACATGGGAAATTAAAGGAAAGCTTTACAAACAGACCACAAAAACTAACGCTGTAACCTGTGGATTGAAGGATAAGCTGGCATCCAATAACACACCCTGGGTTCCTGGTACAAGAGGTGGGGAGGAAGAAGGACCCAATTCTGGAGGCCACCAGTTGGAGCACCAAATTAACTATTAGGGCTAAAAAAAACAAGATCGGTCTCTTATCAGAATTCAGTTTTAAAACAAATGCATTTCATCCACTCTGCTGCTACCATATAGGTGGAAAAGCAACTGTATTTCTCCAGACTTGTTCGACATGGAGACGATAATGTGATTATTGTAAGTATAGAGCATTCTGCAGAACCCATAAGATCTAATTAAAGCTGCTAGACAGGTGATACATATAATATAGAGTGGGACAAAGGGAGGGATGTCTGAGGAACACTGTAAGGAAAATGTTAATTTGTTTAACGAAACTGGAGTAAGAATAAACAATTTGTTCTCTCAGTCAAAAAAAGATTTAAGCCATCCCAATTCCAGACCACAGACACCAGTATTGATGAGATGTTGAATAAGTACTGAATGAGAGACTATGTTGAAGCAGCAGTGTGAGAGAGTAGGATTAAGTGACAGATCCGCCCTGGTCCAAGATGCTTCCAAGATCATCAACTACTGCTAAGAGCACAGTGTCCGTACTGTAAACTGCTCTAAACATTGGTTTGAATTTGAATAGTATCAGCAGTCGGAGTCATGGGATTTAGAGAAACTACAGAGTAAAAGCTAGACCACAGCTTATTAATTTTGTCTTGGAAGAATGGTGCTAAATTGTCTCATAGTTCCTGGGAGTGTTTGGTGGTGTTGGAGTACACACTAAGAGAAATAAGACTGTTTAAAATTGAAAAAGCTTCCGTAGTAGAGTTTTTAGCTCTCTTGATCCTGGAGGCATCGAGCTGTTGATATTTAATGATGGACTTGCATTAAATATATTTTGCTGCCCCAGAATAGTCTTGACTCCATTACTGTTCAAGAAATTCAAAGTCACTTTTCTCTACTCTTAAATCATGTACAAACCAGGGAGCAGATGGCTTTCTCCTCTGAGATTTAGTATGCCCCCTAAAAACTTGCCAGCCTCTGGTGTCCTGAATGACTGGTGTCTGCCAGCCAAGACACTGCTCGGACCTCCTAGGGCGAGAGCCTCTGCTCTCAGGAGACCCAGAGAAAAAGCGGTCTGGAAAGAGGATGGAACACGCCTCCCACAGGATGACCTGCTGATTAGCTTTCCTTGGGTGGCAAGTCTGAAAGGGCTGCCGCCTCTGAAATGCAAATCAGGCTCCCCCCTCACAGGAGAGGATTCCGGCCCCTTTTTACAGGATCCCTTAGCACCTAGACAGGTGTGAAAATTAGCTAGTCAGGTAGGCATGCCACCTTCAGGCTAGTACCACCTTTAAGGTGGGCTACTGTGAGGTGGACACGATTTTTCAGGAGTAGCCATCTTTGCGATGGCATACTTAGGAATTCTGGGACAGGGTTATGTCCACTTCTCACAGGAAGTGATCATACAGGGGTGTAGGGACCCCAAGGGTCGGTAGCCCATTGACTACTACCCTACACCGCCCAAATGCCCCTAAATTCTGTATTTAGGGGAGTCCCTGGCACCATAGAAGCAGATCCTGATGACCTAAGAAGAGAGAAGACACCAAACAGCCGCTATAGCAGAGAGGAGAGAAAAAGCAGCAGACCTGGTACCAACGCTGCCGGCCTGTCTGCACCCCAGTCAACTAGTCCTGCAGCTGTTGACTCCAGAACCTTGGGAGGACTGCCTGCCTCTCCATAAAGACCAAGACCTCCTGCAGAAAAGCAGAACTGTTCTCTGCATCGTGCAGGAACTCCAAAAGGAAAAAAGACTCAGAGGCCTCCAGAACTGCCCAAACCCGACACCTGTAACCACCACTACACCTCTTGCCTCTGGCCCGAGTTGAAGTGGTCCACCGGTATCAACAAGGTCCCCCAGCCCTCCAGAGCTGGAGTCCATCATGGTTTCTTCCCTCGTGGACTCCCCAACATCCCCTGCAGCCTCTACACGCATGCCCTCTCGACTGCGACTGCTCCCGGTAAGGAAACCCGACACCTCTGCATCCGTTGTCCTAGGGCTGTGGAGAAGAGGACCCCAGGTATCCCTACGTCCTAGAGCATCACAAGCCTGTTGGTTCACCCCGACTGATATACCAGCCAGAGCCTGCAGCCTCTTTCCATAGTGACCGATCTCCATAGAAACTTATTAGGCTTACGTTGCTGTTTTGCACCCTGCGCCCTCGTGGTGGACTGTAGGTACTGCCTTGGACCTTGCCCGCCACTCACCTGAACTCCTAGAGATTTGTCTTGTAAGTTGCTGTACTATACCTAATTGCAGAACTTGTCCTTCCTTCCTAACATTTCAGAAGTTGCAGTGTCCATTTTTTAAAATGAAAAGAGTTCATATTTAAAAGCGTACTTGCCTGAACGATTTTTCTCTGATGCGTAAACATATATAAAGATACTTGCTATTTTCATAAATTGGTGTGGATCTCCTTCTTGAGTAGTTTGTGTCATTCATTGATCATTGTGTGTATTTTCAAATGTCTTGCACTCCTCTGTGTTGAGCTTAAGGATCCTCGACCACACTACAGATCAGTTTGGTATTGCATAGCGAGCCCCTGTCCACTCATAAGGGAACCTCTGGACTCCTTACACTTTATATCAGGTTCTTGATAGATCACAAAAAGAGCTAGCTTCTTACACAAGTATGCAGTACTAAGAACATATGAGAGATTAATAAGCGTGCAAGCCAAATTCATCTTGTGAATTATAGCTATCCCTTTTCCCTGCTTATTTATTTGTTCAACACTTTTCATTGAGTAAACCTCAGGAATAGCCATGGCAGTGTCAGGGGTTGATAATTCATGCAGCCAGGATTCTAATGGGAACATTACATTAGGTATGTGTTGATTAATAAAACCAAAATTATCTGGCAGCTGTTTAGCAAGTAAATTCACATTTAATAAGTAAGTGTAGGGCATGAGTTGAAGCAGGTGTATTGACATAGTTATTTTTTTTTTCCGAATGACACATAACATTGGAACTAAGGGCAGGAAATTTAGAGAACTTACAAAACCGACAACAAACGGGGCCCTTTTGGGGGTGAAGAAGGAAAGACCCTGTTGGTCGATAACATTAAGTGCAAGTAATTCGCACGCAGAATAAACATACATGTGTTCCATGTTGAAAGAACCAGAAAGACTGGCACAAGTTGTGCTCTCACTGCCGACTGGTGCTAGTGTGCTCGCCTTTGGCGTACCCCCCCCCCCCCCTCCCCCCCCCAGTGTAAGGGCTGCCGGCATGCATGCTACATAGATGAGATTTATGAAGCGGCTCATTTCACTGCACATGCTTGTTAGGTCCGAAGACTAAATAATTGAGTGATACAACACTATGCAGAGCATATACGCCACGTTGGGGTGGAGCGACGATCCCGCCAGATCAAAGCCCCCTGTCACAAATTCAAAGCCCCCAGTTAAAACAGAATAAATGCCCTTGTATAAAAATAAAATCAATCCAGTGGTACCACAAATAAAATCACCCCAAAATGTCTGATCAGAACGGTAAAGTGCAAGAATGCTCACATGTGTTTTTGTTCGACATGAGGGGCACTTCACAAATTTGGAAGGCATGGTAGCCCTGCAGAAAATAATTTGACATTCCTGACAAAAACCCGGGTGAATGGAAAAGAGCACAAAGAGATGTAGACTGTTTTGAGATGTTGCTAAAAGACTAACTAAAATAATTATTATTCAAGTATGAAAGATGAGCAGCGACAAGTGGTCTTGGGTGACTCTGAAGAGTGAAAAAACCTAGTGCCAGGTTAGTACCCTCTGGGATATCTTGGTCAGCCTTGGTCCTTTAAAGACACTGTGTGCCTTTCTCTTTTGGAAGGCAGTGCTGTCTGGATGCCACTCATTTTGTAGGTGACCAGGAGTCCATTTCATTAAGGTTCTGCTTCTTTGGCATGTGGATGAGCTATCGAGGTATAAACAACCCCCTTTTTTTAATGGGATTCTACTCGTAGGTCAGAGTCTGAAACTCCTTCGCTTTTTACAGACTTCTTAAAGGTAGTTGAATATGCTCCACCTTCTTTGATGTAATGAGTGAATTATTAGATTGTATGTCTAAGATTCCAAAGCAATCAGTATAATGACAAACTGAAATAAGTATGCATTAGAAAACAAAAATTAACTGCAGCAGATGCCACCATTTTTTTTTTTTTTTTGAAAACACGGCAAATTAAATCTGATTTATGAGCGGTTTATCTGAACGTGTGGCATTGTTCAGTAAAAGAAAAAATGTGTGAAATGAACTTTTAAATGCAATACTGTGAATAATTGTAATAGGAGGAATACCCGGACAGTTTTGTGCCAATAGCCCACCTTTTAAAACAGAGTATTTCCTGAGTGGCTCGGAACAGTGTAATTGTTGACTTAAAATAGCTTCACTGCTTAGTGTTAGACCTTGCACCTTGGCATGAGTCTCCCTTCCACTGTTTGTCGCTGTGCCTCATGTGTTTTGCTGCTCAGAGCACTGTGCCACTGCCAACCCGTGCCATAGTGCAAGTGCTCCCTATATAAAATGTATATGTTGGTTGGATTCCATGATTGGCTTATTTGGTTTACTGTCAGACCCCAGTAAAGTGCACCAGGAGTGCCCAGGGCTTGTAAATACAAATGCTGCAGGTGGGCTTGCAGCACTGGATGTGCCACCCACAGAAGCGGCCTAGTAAAATGTGTCTAAGGTCTGCCATTGCAGAACCTGCATGCAGTCTGGTACTGTCATGCTGACCTGGGCAAGTGCAAAACCTTCCTTAACTTCATATTAGTCACCCCTATGGTAGGCCCAAGGGCAGGGTGCATTGTAAGCATAAGGTAGGACAAGCCCGGATGTGTGTGGCATGTCTTAATAGTGAATTACAGCCAATTTCGTTTTTCACTATTGTAAGGCTACCTGTTCTCCATAGGCCAGAATGGGCTGTTAGAATTGTTACATTCTATGATCCTAACAGACCCAGGGAACATGGTAGAAATTCGAGTTTAGTATGCCTGAACTCGGAATAATAAAATACATCTTTTAGTAAAGTTTATTTTAATATTCCGTGTTTGCAAATGCCACTTTTAGAAAGCTGGTATTTGCTTGCCTAACCATTTCAGCTCGCCTCTGCTAGGATGTGTATGTGCTGTCTGGTTTCTGTGAGTGACAGGGCTGGGGAATTCCAGGAGACAGGCTGGGGCAGCCCGGTGGTGAATAGAGAGATCTACATCCAGATGGGTGGGAGGAGTACACCTGGACTCTGAATAGGGCTGTGCTCTGCCACCACAATGCTGGCTCCACCTCCTGTGGAGCGGATGATGTCTCTGCCCTGCACTCTGAATAGAAAGTCAGAGTCATGTCAACAAAGTGCTCAGGAACTGGTTTGGACTGGGCATAGGCCCCTCTACCCCAGAGGAACAAAGGAATTAGGGGTATAAGTAATAAGAAATTAGATCCTGCTTGACAAGAAGAACCTCTGCCTGAGGAGAAGGAACTGGGAAAGCTGTAAGGAGGAGTGCTGTCCCTGACCTGGGGGATTGGCCTGCAGTGGTTGCCTTGCTGCTGAAGGAGAGGAGAAAGACTACAAAGACTTTATTTCAACTTGTGCTTAAAAAGATCTCTAAGGGCCTGAGTAGAGCTGGCCTCCTGTTTAGAAGTCCCAGGAACAAAAGGACTTCACCCCCAGCTTCCCCCTGAACTCTGCTGTGTGAGTTCTGCCCCTCCTAGAGTGCTGGAACCAGTTTTGGGGCCTCTGGGAGCTGTGCCTGCTGTTGGGAAGCTGGCCAAGAAGAAAGAAATCCAATATCTCCACTTTTTCACGCACAGCCGGCTTAGCGAGAATTTCCGTTGCACTGCTTGTTAGCGTGCAGAATTTTATCGCTGAGGACATCGTCGCAGAGCCTGCTGCCGCTGAGCCCGATCAGCGCTGGGAAAATCATTGCCCTGCTCGTTAGCGGACCGAATTTGATCGCTACCAGCCAAGATCCACGCTCCGCCTGTTAGCGGGAAGAATTGTATTGCTGCGAACTTTGTCGCAGAGCCTGCCGCTGCTGTGTGAAATCGTCGCAGAACAAGCCAAGATCATCGCACCACTCGTTAGCGTGAGTAATTTTATCGCCGCGAAAATCGTCGCAGACCCAACCAAGATAACCGCTGGTGAAATTGTCGCCCGCTCGTTAGCGGGCCGAATTTTGTCGCATTGTGCCTTAGCGAGTACATTTCCACCGGATAAGCTACACCTTGATTTTCAACGCTGAAGTGCCGCTAGGAACTTTTCATCGCCTCATAAGGTACTGGGGGTTAAAACTGACGCTAAGGTGAATGATTTTGTCACTAACCTAAGAACTCTTTCTGAAAGCATATTCTTGAACTGTGTATGTCCTTTTTGTCGTTATTTGGTCTTGTGCTAAGTCTTTATATAAAAGATCACTATTTTTTATATAAATCTAGTGTGGTGTTCATTTGTGGTGTTGTCACTGAGTTACTGTATGTGGTCACAAATGCTTAACCTATAACGCTCTGAGATAAGCCTTGTCTGCTCGCGCCAAGCTACCTAGAGGGTGAGCAGGGGTTATTTTAGGAGTGTAACCCCATACCCTGACTGGAGGAGAGGGTCCCTGCTTGTCACAAGTACCTACATGTGCCAACCAGAGATCCCCAATTCTAACACTTAGGGAAAGGATGATTTCTCTTCATGCACCTTCAGGGAATCTCCCTAAATACGTAAAGAAGTTGTCCGTTCCAAAGCAGGATGTTTAGAAAGCTCAGGATTCTGAACAAGGAAAACCATTGTAGGACTTACAAAGTAAGAAAGTCTTTTGGCAGCCACCTAAAATGCCAACCTCCTCTTAGCTGGATCACAGATCTTGTTTGAGTGTGGATTAGGACGGTCTTCCCCAGTTAGGAGTCAGTCCCTGACATTGGTAGGGGGTGGCAAAAGACAAAAACTGTGAACTAATGCGGGAGGCTTGAAAACAAATTCTCGAGCCAGATGGTCCGTTGCAATGTTGGAAGCAGATGAGTAGCTGGAAGATTAGGAATACAAGAAAAATGATGGGTGAATCGCTTGAATTAATCTGAGACACTCCTATTTACTCAGGTTGCATCCCTGAGTGTTTTTTTTTTCTTCTCACCATGCCACCTCAGACAAAACTCAGCCATATGCAAATCAGCCTTGTTCCAGCTGCAATGGGAACAGTCCACCCTAAACTGCGAGGCCTGTGATCAGGACTAGACTCAGAACCTACATATTTCCAGGCTTTTGTTGAAATAGTTTGATCGCAGTATCCAAATACTTGGCCAAGAACCAGAGTTAGGAAGAAATCGGTGTACAACACAATCTCCTCCTAAACTGAAGTCACCAGGAGGTCTTGTCTGTATCCCAAACAACCAATAAAGGTTTTACCGAGCATAGAGAAAAGTGAACATAGGACATTATGCTCGATGATCAGCAGCTGCAATATTTCAGTACAATCTGGAGACATCGGAAACAAATTGATTTTCAGAGCAAGTTTTCTATGACCGGTGCTGTTGCTGTGGTGTAGTAAGGGAAGTTGAACCAGAACTTAACAAATAATAGTCAAAGACAGCCTATTTCAGTTCCCTTTCATTTCAGACACTATTTCTTCATTTGTATGTAAGCATCCACAGATCAAATCAAACTTGAGAAACCAGGATGAGCAGTTGTGCCGTAAGCACTCGTTGACTTTCTTAGTATTGTGCCTGGATGGCAGCTAGTACACAACTCCAGAAAACAGCTTAAGCTAAAATCATCCCTCACAAATGTAAAGGGGAAGTTTATAAAATTATTCTGTATTTACAAATAATAGCAAGTACAAAAAGATAAAGAAAAGAGGCCCAGGGAGGTTTGTCAACTTTCATGAATTGCCTAGGTAAGCTGACCCTTAAGTAGGTTCATGGAAAGAAGATAACACTGGAAAGTCCATATTCCTTCTGGTGACAAGCCGTGTTCAATGTCGGGTTTTGCTCAGGAACATAGGGCTATAAGGGTTGGTATAAGGTTTGGATCATGCCAAATGTTTGGGATATTCACATAAGGTAGATTTGCGTATTGGAAACTTGGTGGAACTTATTTAGATAGTTTGAGGTTATTTTGAAAATTCTGCATATAGCTAGTCCCCTTAAACCTATGTGGGGCACTCCTGTCAAAGTTGATCCTCTCTTTTCTCCCCCCAGTGATGGCCCCAGAAATATTTAGTGGTAGACTGTCTTTAAGCCCGTCCATACTCTTCTTCTTGAGTACCACGAGGCCCTCAAGTGGACTGGAAGGGTAGGCCTATTTTGTTGAATGGAAACTATTACAAATTAGGTGATCCCATGACACCCTGCTGCCCAACCCAATTGTACTCCATGGAAAGACATCCATAGAAAAGGGAACCCCCTCCAAAGGGCAGCTAAGGTCAGGGAGCAAGAGGGGAATGACAAACACAACTGAGCTGAGAGTACTCCCCTTTGACATATATTTCTTTACAACTGATTGTATCCTAGTATGGGTATGAATATAAGCTCATAAATAAAACAACATAGTTGTAAGATACAAATATAATAATTTATTTATTATCTTTTACTTGTTGTTCATGGTAACTTTTTTTTATATAACCAACATATTATTTAGATTAACAATTAATGACTTTTTTGGGACCGTTATTTTCATTTTATACTAACCTATTTCTTACTTTATTTAAATAAAAATGAGTGCAAAGATTCTACCCCCTACTGAGGAATCAACCTAATACCATTAATAACCACACTCATTCGTTCAACACAACCATGCACAATCATTCAAAACACATATACACATCTGGGTGTAAAGAGAAAACAGGAATGTAATACGTCTTCAAGACAAAATTAGATGACCCCAACAAACTAGATCTGGGCACAAGAGGTCGACGCCCGTTTCGGTGGAGTGAAAACACGACGTGGACCATCTTCATCAGGACCTTTCCCAAATAGTATAGGTTTTTCACAGACAACAGAAAGTGGGTACAGATTTCCTACGAGATTAATCTAATCCCAACACATAGAGGATGCACAGTGTTGAATAGAACTATTGGCCATAGGTGCCTATTTCGCATATGGGTTAAATGCACTAGACTTCCTCCTGTATCTTGGTATATATGATGGTATCAAGAGTTTCTTATCTGTATTGGTACAGAGGACCACAGCGGAAATGTATGTAATTATCATAGGTTCATATGTGGGAGAGAATACATATGTATGCTATGTCACTGGCACAGGTTGTGGGTTTTTCCTGGCTGGAATGGAGAAGCGTGCTTCCGCAACATAACCCCAGGGGCAAGCCTTTACAATCCCCGAGTAGAATTCTCTATATTTGCGAATATAGGCACTAATAGGGTTCCGTGTCCATCATACGCGTGTGTACTCAGTTGTAAAGAAATGTAGGTCAAAGCGGAGTTCTCTCAGCTCACTCTCTTTGGAAAGACATGTCAAGGCTCTGATGGGAGTCTTCCATTAGACGTATCATGTTCTAAGCATTGTTCACTTTTCTGATGATCATTTGTGAATTTTGAGATGCTCATTTCAGCACCTTGGCATGTAATCATTGCTAACGTTGGCCCTGCTGATTTCCCTGTCGCTCCTTTGTCTGTTTCAGAGTCTTCATTCGAGAGCTAAAGCGTTTGGACAACATCAGCCAGTCTCCCTTCATTTCACACATCACTTCGAGCATCCAGGGGCTCTCCACCATCCATGCATACAACAAGGGACACGAATTCCTCCACAGGTTTGTATCTAGTCTTTGTCATGTAAAGTGATTTTCTGTAATTCTATGATAACAACATTTAACAGCTCTTCAGTCTGGTCTTTATTCAGTGGCGGCTGGCATCCACAGAGGGTGGGAGATGCAAAAATAATATATAAAAAAGAACTTACCTCAAGACGAACATGACGTCCTCCAGTGCTGACGTTGTCTTCCTTCCACAGCAGCCTGGCTACAAGGAAACTCCTTTGCCAATTCCAAGTGGGAAAAACTCTGGGAAATGTGTGGAAATAAGTAAGACTGCAGGTCCAAAGTACTCACTCCTAGTGTTAAGCTAAGCAACAAACAAACCTGTACATAGATAAATGGAGAGAGAAAACTAAACTTTGAAACGCAATAACAAAGTTGGTAAACCATTTGAATATTCGGCGTTATCTGAAGATACTAGATGAATGTTGTACTTCACTGTTTAACTACTCAGACACAGTAAAGCTCCTGTTAGTTTAGCCAAAGTGAAGCTCCATGCCAATTAAACATAGGGAAGAGAAAGTAACAGACTTGAAGAAGATTTAGAACTTCAAATGCAGTTTGCAGGCCGACATCATTTAAATCCATGGCATGAGCAATCGACGTCACTAGCAGAGATTTGTGTGAAAACAGTAGAATTTGAAGATGTCGAGGACTGGAAGGAAGCTGATAGTCACAGATTGCATAATGCACTTTAGATATTACCTTTGCGACAGTGTGACATCAGCATTGTAGAAGATAATGTAACAAACGAGGGCTGTGATCTGGACAAACAAACATGTGGTATATTTGACCCAAGATTGTGGGAGATAGTTCTCAATGTAGAAACGGGAACAACGACAAAAACAGAGTTGCCTAAAAGGTGTGAACCATGTATGATTTTGATTGTGGATTACATACAGTTACATTGTCCTAATTCCCATTTGCACTGTTGTCCTTTTCCCAGTGGTAATTCTCATGTGTTCATGCTCATTTCAAAGCAGATTGATTGCCTTTGTCATGATGCTTGCGGTACATACCACATTCTCCTCTTTTCCCACCATTGTCCTGGCGGCCTGCCTTTTATTGCCGGTGCTGACTAGTTATGCTAGTCTTTTGTTGATTGACAGAGCAAGGCTGCATGGTGCTGTCGGGATCTTTTTAGTAAAGAGTTGGCTCAAGTGGCCATAGAACGGACTTACATTTTTAAGTTGACATGGTAAAATTATTCATAGCACAGCTCTGCTCTGTAGATTCTGGTCAAAGATTTAAAACAAACCTGTTTAAAGACTAATTTAAAGACTAAAAACCATTTAATTGGATGGATAAAGTTTGGAAAAAGTAATTGTTAATTATGTATTGTTGGGTTTAAGTTTTATTAAAATGGAAAAAGTAATGAGGAAGAACAGCTTGATAATGAATAAAGGCAGATATGAACTTTGAAATGGGACTATTTTAATTTAAAAATGTAAACATTTTATTATCATTCAGACCTGAAGAAATGGGATTCTGTCCTTGATCCCCCATTTATATTGGCTAGGACTGCAAGCTAAAAATAATTAGCTTGGAATAGTGCTGCATTACATTTCAGTATTGTTCTTGTTTTACTATGCTGAGGGGCGGGTGGAGTCCTGTAAGAACCTGTCCCTTCACCCACTGAATGAAAGTTGGGAATTCCTTGAATTTAGAAGTATGACAGAAAAGCAGAAGAGGATTTAAGTGATAATCGGGGAGAGGTCATGGGGTGTAGAGAAGCAGAGCAGGAGTAAAGGTTAGGGCCCGCCTCCAGGGGCAGCAGTGATGTTAGAACAAGTTGAGCAGTTTACCGCATGGAAGAGTCCCATTACCGTCTTAGTTCCACATTTCTAATCAAGATTCCGCTTGTGCATATGCAAGCCACAGTGGAGTATTGTTCATGCTGAAGTCTCCCCCTACAGCAACCTGGTCCACTATGCGTATATATTAAATGCAGAGTGAGATTTCATGTGTATTTTGTGTCTTCTGTTTAGGTACCAAGAGCTGCTGGACAGCAACCAGGCCCCTTTCTACCTGTTCAGCTGCGCAATGCGCTGGCTTGCCATTAGACTGGATGTCATCAGCATGTTGCTAATCACGACCACAGCACTGATGATTGTCCTCATGCACGGTCGCATCACCCCAGCCTACGCCGGGTTGGCCATCTCCTATGCAGTCCAGGTACAGCCAGTGGTTACTCTGAATCACTGCAGGATTTTAATCCACCTAGCTGTCAGTTTTGTCTGTTTTTACTGTGGAAATTCTCTGTGTGTAGAATATTTTGCTTATTATTTTTAGTTAATTTGAAGTGTATTTTTGAAGAACTCTGCACAACTTTATTGACTAATACCTACCATGTTTTGTGTTAATTGTTGCAATCAATCTTTATTTGGGCATTACGCCATAAAAGACAGGTAGTAAAAAATATTAAAAGTACAAGTTCTCATCCATTTCTGTGTACATTAAAACAATGTTGCAAAATTCAATAGTTGATAGTAAATTGCGATTGTTTCCAGAATATTGAAAAATGTTGACCTATACTCCTAGAACACTTAAGTTCTGCGAATTCTGTGAAATACATCCCAAATCCTACTCTTTTCAGCACTTGACACAAATTTGCGTCTACAACTCACTGAACTTTTTTTTGTTGAATTTGTTTAATCCATTTCTGTGATTGACAAACACAGTGGTGTTTTTGATAGATTTAGTTTGTTACTACTTGTTTAGAGTTATTAGAGATTGTGTTGGGTTAAACTGTTAAATTGTCGTTCCTCTCAAAGTGAACTTAAGAGATTGTATAGTTTTCAAGATGCTTTTTTTCATTTTTTAATTGTCATGTTCTCGATGTATAACAATACTGGGGCATATTGACCGGGCTTCATTATCCAGATGTACAAAAATGCAAGATAATACATTATACATAGTTCCAAATATAACATTATTCAGACTACTACTGCCAATATTATAGACTGGAATTATTAATTGCAATCATGCATATCTATAACAGTTGGCTGTCAATGACAAACTAAACATAGGCATAATTATTGCTACTTGATCAGTCCAGGAGGGCATGAACACTAATTGGCTTTAGTCCATACCGGTTTTGAGGAGGGATTTGCACAAGGCTCACCACATATCCTTAGGGCTTGAAGCCTGGGGGATAGTTTTCTCAAAGTACTCCAGCTAATTCTTGGATCCAATTACTATAGGTCGGAGCGTTGCCCATGCTGTGAATTCCTGGGCAGTCACAGGTCTGTGTCGGACCAACCCAAGCAGGGCGACTTTCCATGTTATGAACATAAATATTCTATAACCCTGCACTGATGCCATGGTAAGGATTATAAAATTGTAAACTCACTACTGCACTACGTCTACAATAGGAAGTGCCAGACAGTGCACATTAGGAAGTACCAAAAACGGCTTGTTTATAGCGCCCGTAAATGACTTCAGTAAACTTCTCAGTTTTCCTTCCCCTGCACAGACTTACCGAAGGCAGCAGTGACCAAGATATCCCCCCCCCCCCCTCTCCACCATAAAATCTATCAACACAATAGCTAACTTAGTAAACAACATAAACCATATCGAGTAGGACTCAACCTTGTAGGTAGTAGCCACAGATGGTGACTTACACATACTTCACTTAGGTGAAGGTGGCCGGGGAGAGCAGCACTTACCAGTTGGACAATATTAATAGTATTTCAGCAACAACTGCATCAGTCCGCTATCTGTTAGAATACTGAAACCTGCTGCCCATAGACCAGTGATGTGGCATGTGGGCTATAAATCATGCTCTTCACTCCAAAATAGATCAACTTACTGTAATTAATCTATGCGTGCACACTGAGGAGCAGACATAGGTAGCAGTACAATGCACCGGCCGAGATGAACATAAAAGAGCATGATTCAGTCATCACCATCGCTCTGGTTCGGCGAAGAGGAGGTTGAATGGGACCCAGGGCACTTGGATTCATGCAGTCACGCCTTTCTTAAAAAATGTCATTGCCAGGTGACGTGTGTTGAAGACCTGCTGTTTGCCTTTGATGGAGATCTTTAGGCTGGAAGATTAGAGCCTTGCGTTTTGAAGTCCAGTCTGCTACAGTTCTTGTAAGCGTTACAACATGGATTTAGGCCCAGATCTCTGTACTGGGGTGAATGTATGACATTGTTCTGCATTCTGTCCATCAATTGTTGTTTTTGCAACAGTTCTTGTAAGCGTCACCTGAGGCAGCACATGTGGTGTTGGCAATCTTTTTTTATTAACACAAAAAAAGCTTGACATGGGTTTAGAGCCCGCCCATTACTTACCATTGGTTGGCTTCCACGGCACACTTGTTTCCTTGCTTCTTATTGGTCTGTACCGCCTGCTTCCTCCCGGGGCTTCAGTGTTTGTGTCCTGTTGTAGAGCAAGTACCTAGCACAATTTCCTGTTTGCAGACAGTGACCTTCCACTGGCTGCGTGCTCTTGCAGGTACTTTTCTTCTTACTTTCTGCCATGGACTCAAGCAGAGTGCATGACACTCTACAGTCTATCTCCCTCCCTAGTGTTGCTTCCACCCCATGCCCTCCTCCCGCAGTCCATTGTTGCTGCTCCTTTCCACCTTCCTCCCGCATTCCTTGCGTTGCTTCCCCTCCCTCCTGTCCATTGTTGTTCCCTCTCTCCTCCCTCGTATTGCTTTCTCCTGCTCTCCTCCCACTGACCGTTGCTGCTGCTTCCTCCTCCCTCCCTCGCACCTCCCTAGTGTTGCTTGACCCTGTGATTTGTTTTTTAGACCTATTGCACAGCAGCGTGGGCTGCTGTGCAACATTGTTTCATGGAAAGAAAAAAAGCACTATTACACAGTCAATGCTGGCTTCATCATAGCGCTTTTTTTCTTTACTTTAAGTAATGTTGCACTGCAGCCCGCTCTGCTGTGCAACATGTCTAAAAAACATTGACAAAGCCAAAGAACTTGCATAGGCAAATCCTATTGGCTTTGCCAATGCTTGTCTTGTCCTGCGGACTTCATTGTGTATGATGTTAAAGTCTGGTAGAGAGCAATGGGAGTTTTCCTCCTACACCAGGGCTCCCTTTCTGGTGAGCCAGGTGGAGAGCTGTGTCACGGTCTCTAAAGTTGAGGAGAGAGGCAATATTTGGACAGGCTGGGGTGCCTGGGGGCTGCGGAGTGCAAGCAATCAGTGTGCCCTCTTCACTATCAAAAATGAGAGAATCTTTAAGGGTGGTAAGCAACGCCTCCATGTAGTCTTCCGTGTGCCTGTACTTGTGTCTCCAGCACACTCTACGTGACCTAACCTCCGGGTCTGCATTTTTTGCTAAGATAAAGCCTAGGACTTGCTCAATATAGAGCAGTTTCTCGTTGCTGGATTTAGCTGCATCCACTGCATCAGACTCTGTTCAACTGCATCAAATCACTTCTGGTGTTTGTTGATCCTACGTTTCAAGAGATCCATCCTGGAGCTAAAGTAATACATTCTATTGTCTATGGACGTGAGGTTTTTTGTATTTCCAGGTAGAAGGGACTTGCTACCAGTGTATGTGCTGATGACGTCCGAGTACGTGGGATCGAACTGGGATGTAGATTGCTCAGTGTTCATTGATTTAGTTGGGCGCTTGGTGTCAAAAGTAACCCTTGATTGCCTGTGGCCGGTTTAGCCCATGTTTGCAGACTCCACAGGAGGATTAAATTATCGTTGCAGCTTACCCAAAAGTTTCATTCAAGAGCAGACTGGCTTGTGATGGGACTCACCTGCCTCACCCGCCCTCTGAACCCATGTATGAGCGAGGGTCTGACCATGAGCTGACTGATAAGCAGTTTGCCAGAGTTAGGTTATATGTACAGGTGACCGCTAAATGCACTACTCATGCACCACCTACGTCTGCCCAAGCGCCGTAGATCTTTTGTAACAGCAGGAGTGCTTAAGTGCATAGCTGCTGTGATTTACACTTTGCTGGAGTCCCCCCTGGTGAGCACTTCTTAAAGTCCCCTGGTCATTAGGCGTTGATTCCATATCGCTGCCCCCAAACAATAGTCTGGTATGCCTACGAGGCAGCTACAGTTCAATAGACAGGATATATTAATTTATTGCCCCACAACATAGCCCAGGCAGTCCAACAATGCTCACACACAGTCTGTCCATAGCTGTATTGTCTGCTGAATTATTGTGCTTTAGAGCCCATATGGAAGTCTAAACTCTGGGAAGGTGAGGCGGTTGGCCCCTTCCCCACTCTGCATCTCCCCTTCGGTGGCCCACGCTAGGCAGTCACGATACAGTCAAATTTAATATAGTGCCAATTGCCTCTGCACTCTTTTCCCAGATCAAACTGGGAAATCTGACACAACTCACATCACCACTACTCTCTAACCATGACCGCACTCTGCTCTGCTTTCAGGATATCCTCTCACTCCACTTCACCTTCCAGTCCCCTGCAGCACCACAGGAACCAGATGTCATTACCACCATATGCTGCCCGTAGTCAAAGCCGCTGTAGCGGCCCGTGAAGCCCAAACCACACTCCAGAACCTCACGCTGGGCATGCCACTGTCAGACAAACTGGTCTCCAGCTGCCCAAGAAAGGCAGCTGTCCTGATGACAAACCCCAGAATCTCACTGGGACAGTAGCCACCTGGCACAGGAGCATGTTGGTAGCAGCGGGTGGCACCTCAACAAAAAGGACCATCACACCCAGCAACTAGCCCAGACCAGACCCAATCTAGCCCCCTTGGCTTTCAGTCACCAGATGTGGTTGTCTACACCATGGAGATTAGAATCATCCACGTTCCATCACAATAATCACGTGGCCTCCCCTCACAGGACCATGGTAGTGACAGACTATTTGGCAGAACAAAGTCCCCACCCAGCAACATGCCTCTACACGACCTAGACTAGGTCCTCACCTAGCTCACACAGCTTTGGAATGGCACTAGCTGTCCACTAAATTTGCCCACAGCACTCCTGCATGCCTACAGTAGTCCCTGTCTGTCTTTTATGCATAGTTATCTCACCTAGTAACGCAGATTAAAACAGTTGGCCTAAAAAGACTCACAGCAGTGTGGCCATCTTGGAACCCGAACTCTGCCATGCCCCTCAACCCCTCGCACACAGTATTGCAAACTTCTGTCATCTGAAATTCAGTTATAAGATGCTGAACACTTTTGTAAGACTTGAAGTAACTTTGCAATTATTGTTTAATGCTCAAAATATATATAATTCCCAGCCTGCATACAAGTGTTGGTTGTTTGTACCCTGAAAAGGCATAAGGTGTAGTACTTTGTAGACAAGCCAGTCATTTTTCAACATTTGTTTGTGTTGTTGATTTTGTTCCTGTGAGGCTGCCTTTGTTTTTGACGGACAGACCACATAGTAATCTACCAATATGTTTGGTCTGAAGAGCACAGATCCATGATGGACATGTTTAAATTAATTGTGTTCCTTTTTATCTTGTTTTCAGCTGACAGGCCTCTTCCAGTTCACGGTCAGGCTGGCGTCCGAGACAGAGGCCCGTTTCACATCTGTGGAGAGGATCAGTCATTACATCAAGGTATGTTGTCAATGTTTTTACCAGTCTGAATGAGTCCTCCACCCAAGACACAAAGCAGTATCACATTATGAGATTTCACTTATCTGATATACAGTGACTGCTTTGCAGAGGTCTCTAACTGCTCCGTGTCTTCTCATTGTATGATTTGTAATGCTGATAAACTGTTTTCTTTTTAAAATCACACACGTGTCTTGGGCAATTGCTGGATGTTTCGTAAGGTAGGAGTGAGAAAGGGTAAATAAATAACTAGCTGCAGGCTGAAACCACTCCCTTCATAGGTTCCTAAGAATATTTATTGAGGATAAAATCCTTTCATTAGGGCGCCAAATGGGTTGATTTACATTTTTCACCTAAAAATGGGGATATTTTAGCCAGTGATGAAGGGGTGTCAGTCAGGTACTTTCAGGCCAGTATTATAGAGTTGTCCTCTTATCACAATACAGGGACAGGCTCAATGGATGTGAAGAAAATGGGCCTAGCCACCTGAACAAAGTTTCAACAATAAAACCCAGTGGTATCTTTGTGATGGTACTCTTCCACACCAACTTGATGACCTTAGGATTCCTCTCAAACTCTGTGGGAATTGGCCTTACCAACATGTAGCCCGAGCTACATAAAGGAAATGAGCTTTCTGCTAAGCCAAGACCTAAGGCCCTAGGAAGGCAACTGAGAAATTCGGAGAGCACTGTACACCCTCCCTTCACGGTTTGCCACTATTCAGGTCTTTACTTATTTGAATATCAAAGATTATAAATTACGCATTTAGGTTTTTGCAACATGTACAATGACACTATTGGATAGTCAATAATGTGTAAACAAAGCAGCCCCCCCCCCCCAGCGATATCTAGTCTATCGTTTTGTACTTGTAAAGCCAAAGCCCCTCCTTAGTCTTTGGTTTTTGTGGCTCTGTGCCTGCCACAGCCGTCCTTAAACTCTGTTGTGGTTGTTTTTTGTCTTCATCAACACTGAGGCAACTGTCTAATGGATCAAGATCCTGTGCACCATGAATTCACATCCTGTTCTAGATAATCTGACATCAACATGTCTTGTTTAGATCAAACCACACTAAGCAAACTTCCACCGCACCACTTCTCATATCCAAAAGGCCCACTTTAAATTTGCTGTCAGAAGCAGACCTCTCAAACATATTCGCACTTTTCCAGGCACCTGCATACTTTCATAACTTTTTTCATCCAACCACTCACACGTAACAGAAGAGCTCATATGCAAAGCGCTTCACCACACTATCAAAATGGGACAAATCACTCCATTGTTAAACCCAACATTCACCATGATAACCTGGCCTAAACCCTGCTGCGGCTACTGTTCATTGCAAAGATAATAGAATAATCAGTCTCCAATTTACACAATACATGCACATAAGTATTAATCCATCATTAGCCAACACAATTCGACTGATTCTACAGTTCAAGTTGTGGATGGTGCCCTCTTTGTTACAAACTAGGGCAGTCTCATTCTCTTCTTTTTGCTTGGCCTCTCAGCAATCGTAAACACTGAGCATCGTTGACATCCTGTCAACCCACATGGCATTTTCCAGCACCATACTTTGCTGGGGCTTGTTTTAGCGATTTGATCTACACCCGCCCAGTAAACTGGGCAGCACAGCTAGTGACCTGTCCAGTCCCACAAAGTTGTTTTTTGACCTATACCTAGACCACCATAGAGTCGTCCTTGTCAGTTAATCGAGGGACCACAATTTGCAGGTGAAACTCACAATGAGCTGGAAAGTTCTAAATTGCAGGAAATTGGCAACCTTCAAGACCGACCCTCCTCCGGACATTGGCTGTCCAGCACCTACCTCAATCTTAAAATGACCACATGGAATTTCATCCAGATTGCCAAAAGCATCAGGAAAGCCCAAATCCAAAACTGCCTTTGCAACGTGAAACTGAACAAATTTTCACTACAAATTCAAAATAATTCCTTTTCACCAGTGACTGACCTTCTATTAGGCCCACATAGCCAGACCGCTTCATTCTAAGAATCAATTCTAAGCAAAATGAAGGCATACCTTGAAACATTTAAGAACAACCATCCAAGTTTTTGCCATCTGTCTCTTGGATAGTGACAGTAACTTGCTCACCATCATTTTCAGTGCCACGCTGACCTAACTGAAGAATGCCCTTCACGCAGCCTTATGTCTGATAAAAGACTGAAGAAATAGAACATCTCACACACCCCGTTGGTTGTACATAAGATGCTCCTTCAAGCCTGAATCATGTACAAGAGTTCTTGCCTTGCCTACAAAGCATTGATTGACTGAATGTCTGGAGGCCATTGCAATTTGTTCAACAAGTACAAGTCGTTTCCAACTATAAACCCAGAAATTGGAACATCTGGTCCAATCCTCTTCCAGTTTGGTAAAAAACTCAACATCCATCTCTCCAAGGTATTCCTCTTCTGTCATAGATGAGGAACCTCCCAGCTATCACTGCCAAAGAACGAGTGGCCTCCTCTAATCTCCTTCCCACTTGCTGTATACAATTGTGAGTGTTCTGAGCCCCCTCGGTGTACATACAGCTCTCGACTTCGCCACCTAGGTTATCTGGAGGCTGCTTTACAACACTGCTACCATCTCTAAAGTCTACTTAATGTATGCACTCTCTTTTATATAGTATGCCTTAGTAAAGCTTGCTCTGTTGTTCTGCCCTAAATGTGATAAGTTCCTGCTTTTGAACCATCATCTACTGTATAACCTCAAGATCACAAGAAATCAAGATGTTCACCTGTAAGGCTTTCGAAAACTAAGACAATTCGATACAGGAGGGAGCTTTGCTAGACACCTTATTGGCTACAGCAACAAGACCCGTCTGAATTGACGGTGGTCCTCGGTCCCGAGGCATTACTTTTAACCCAGCCAGGGTGACTCTGCTGTACAGCCTGTCGAGAAAAGGTGCCTGACTTGTATCCCTCTGGACCTAATAACTGCTGATAATCAATGCTGCGTTGAAGGGTATAATGGAATGTCAGTCATACCATCTACAGTATTTTCCTCAACGTGTAGCCTTATGAGTAAAGCTGGAGATAATCTAGGAACAAATAATGTTCACCTAACATAGATGAAAAGATGTGATGAAGTCAAAAATGGTGAAACCTGGGAGGGATAGGACCATCATGAATTTCTTGGGAGGCCTTATTTTCCTGTGGGTTTTGACATTGGGTCAGATCTTCTTAATGCGAACATCCAGGTTTGTGATCATTGAAGGTATTTAAAATGATAAAATACTGGTAAGAGTTGATGCCTGGGGAATTTATCATCATTATGTTGCTTCTGTCGCCTGATGAGTTACTGATGGCTTTTTTGTTGTAACTAGCGGTTTGTTTCTTCTTAGACTCTTGCTCTTGAAGCCCCTGCACGGACTAAAAACAAGCCTTTGCCTGTGGACTGGCCTCATGAGGGGGAGGTTGTTTTCGAGAATGCAGAGATGAGGTACAGAGAGAACCTCCCGCTGGTCCTGAAAAAAGTGTCCTTCACAATCAAACCCAAAGAAAAGATTGGTATTGTCGGGAGGACAGGCTCAGGTGAGCAGCAGAAAGCCTACGTAATGTGGTTTCCAAATGAGAACATGAGATGCCAGTGTCTATAAACCGATGGATAATGTACAAAATTTACAGAATACTGACTGCACAACAAACCGAGTAATGTTTAAATGTTCGAGTGACGGGCATCTTTTTTAGCGCCTGTCTGAGGTGCTCATTTTATTGATCTTTCATGGGTGAAGTCGGGAAACTGGAACCTTCTAATAAAGCAGGATTTCTACAGATGGTATAATAGTCCACTTAACTATTGAATGAGCTCAACTGTTCGCAAGAAGCACATAGAAAATTCGAATTCAAAAAGACCTACCCCGTGGTGTGTTGAAACTAAACAAAAAGGTGAATTTAAAAGAATGTGTAACTTTGAGCTTACCTTTAATATTTTATTTGTGTACAGTTTTGTTGCTGAAAACATGAGTAGGTCTGCTTAAGGATCTGCTGTTCGTTTAACCAAGGGAACAAATGATCAAGTCTGAGGCTGCTTTGTGCACCAGATTATTGTACTTCAAGGTTCTAGCGATCAGGACTGATACTCTGGAATAGACCTGGGGTGCATGTTGGTGCTGGTGAATGAGCACCTAGGTGCCCAAGATGTAGGTTCTTGCTGCTTATGAGCCTCCTCATTCAATTAGCTGTCAGACCCATCAAGCCTGAGGTACATTGATATAGTGAAGAGGGGGTTAATCTTTACATACCCAGTCGCATCATGTGGCTTGGTGCCTTGAGTCTTCTAGGTGGAATCATTACTACATGAAGTGGCTAGCTTCTAAAATGCTGAGGTTTATACCTCTTAAGTGTCTGGGTGTAGGACATCCCACTGCTTTGTAAAGTTACCCACTGCAGCTCTTGGCTGTAGTTGACTGACATCCAGCTGTACCTTTTTAGGTCTCGCCTGACCCAGCGCATGCGCAGGTCTGGCAAGACTTATTGAGAGGGCTCCAAAAAGTGCTACCAGGCCAGCCTAGAGCTACAGTGCATATGCGCGGGCGCGCGCGCCGCGCTTTCCCGCGATTACTTTCACTTTCGCGACTGCACGGCCGCTTTGATGTTTGATCGCGATCACTTTCGCGGCTGCTTGGCATTGCCAATAGGTCTTGCTTTTGGGACCTTATAAGTATTTAGTTATGCAACTGTTGCATGGCTAAACACTTATAAGGTCCCAAAGGCGAGACCTATTGGCTATATTTATTGAATCTCTTGCTATTAGGCATACCCTTGCACTGCCTTGGTGGCTCAGTCACTGTACTGCTAACCTGTACAATTTAAAGTGCACCACTCTTGAGGACTTCTCCACTTTTACTGCTTTCCACTGGAAAACGGTACACAATTCGGAAGATTCTGTCATCGCAACTTGAGCCCGATGGAAGACCCCACCCCACACTACACTGGTTGGGGTCCACTCTCCTAAATCTTACCTGACAAACCTAAAGGACCAGCTATCAGGACATAACCTATTATCTCACTTTAGAGCGAGATGAATATGAAGTTGAAAAGAATGGAAACCATCTTTGCTGATCAGTGTAAACTATGAAAGGATAAACTGTTCCATCTCTGGCCAAATGGAGCAATCAAAGATACAACAACATACAGCGCCTGCCACAGGCGACAGCCATCAACCCTTCTTTCAACAGTCCCTACATCCTGATGTTGCATTGGCCTTCTCCCACTATACTGAGAGAACCCTGCAGGGATATCGACCTTGAATTAAAAGTATAATTTTTTCTCTCTGCTTCTTTTCTGTTGAATGACCCTCTGCTGACCGTCCCTCCTCTGCCTAATTCACTGTGTCTGAGTAAAGCCCACTCTGCAACCCTCTCTGCTATACTTCTGGAGACTAGTCAGACCTCTCCTCATGAATCACAAACTCTCCTTCTGTGTAACCATTCCTTGCAGTCTAACAGCATCTAATATCCTCTAGCCCATCTGCTCATACCACTTTTAAATTGCTTGATTTCACACTAATGATTGCACTTAACTCCTATTAACTTTATATACTATAAAATAAACTGAGAAAATGCATGAAACCGTTTCAGAGAGTACAAAACTAATCCAAATAACCAACGATAACCAACAACAACTAATAACCGCTGGATTAACCACTAAACGTGGGTTCCGGAGTAGTGTCTTACATGCCATAAAGCATTTCAGTGCCTGTCTGTGGATACTAAATGATATATAAATGCAATTAACAATACAGTACACTACCAAACAGTTGTGGGTAGCTACACCAGTCTAAGGCTTTCTTCCTCGAGACTGTCTGCAAGATACCATAATGTCATAAGCTAGCAACCACTCTAACTCTTACATGTAGGAAATAAGATTGCTATCATAAATGCATGTTTCCTGCCGGTGACAGCTGGATTTAAGTGTTTTGTGCAGTACAATATGGCAGCTCCGCATGATGACTTGGTCGCATAAAATTCAAACTGTATCAGTGTGTGTGGCTGTTTTGCTGATCAACCCAGCCAAAGGTTCCTCAACTTCCATACCATTAAGATGGATGACTGCATGGCCAAGACCGAACGTTTTTGTGCTAGTTTTATTTAAGTACTTATAATAAAATAAATGTGAAAGTAAAATGGATTTGGGCTAAAGAAGATCAAGGCGGAAGAAGGGTTGTATATTGCAAAAGCATGCCGCGTAAAGCCTCAGATCCCTCCTCCTGCATGCCTTATGCTCTTCTTACCATCTCAGGTGTGTATGCTACATGCATTAACTGCTAATAAAGATGTTCATGGTTTTAGTCTATGCTTTGTGCTCCCCAGGTCATTTGACTTAATGACTTTATTTCCCTCCAACCCGCAGGAAAATCTTCACTTGGTATGGCACTATTCCGGCTTGTGGAACTGTCTGGGGGCTGCATTAAGATTGATGGCATCAAGATTAATGAAATTGGTTTGGGAGACCTACGCAGTAAGCTGTCCATCATCCCCCAGGAGCCAGTGCTGTTCAGTGGCACCATTAGGTTTGTATCCAGTTTCTTACCAAGATCCCTGATGACAATGCAAATGAACGCCCATTGTGGCTAAACTGGACTGATTTCCAAATAGCCCATAATGCTCTTCTGAACTCCAAGCTCATGCTCAACGTGGAATCTGGAATTTGATTGGGCATTTGTTTCTCAGGGTTTGGATTCAGATTCTTGCCATATGTTCTGCTGTTCATCACCAGAGTTAAAAAAAAATATATTTGTATTATCATGTCATAAAGTACATTAAAGTCAATTGTATTGTTGTTAAAGTGCAAAAGCTGGCCTAGTCTACATTGACTCCAGTTCATGTCTGTATTCAGGCCGCTCTTTCGCTCTGTTCAGATGTTTAATTATTTAGCATATTTCATGTCCTGTTGGTGTTCAAGAAGATCATGGTTTCCCGCAGAGTTGAACCAGATATAAGTCTATGGATAGTTTACTTTGGTTCAAGTTTTGACTGTAGTTCCAGAAAGAGCCTTGAAAATGCCAGGCGTGGCTCCACTCCCCCATTGGATAGGTTAATTGACCATCGGGTTCAGAGATGCCAAACTTGGATCTCTGACGACCTTAGGTATGTGGACAGGTGCCCTGTTGGTGATCCACAAAGGTTAGAAATCTAACCGTTTTCTTTTTTTGGCATTATGGTCAACTGGAAGGTATTCAGTGTCAAAGACATATGAGATTCAGAGAAACTGGCGTATCTGTATGGCCTGAACATTTGGTTTTGGAAGACATCGTGGATGTAAAGGAATTTTATTGTGTCCTAGAGGCGTTGGCGATTTGGGAGCAGGTCATAAGTAAAACATTGTTTGCAGCATGTTTTGCTATAACTCTCATACTGTGCACACTCCCGCCATATGCCATTGGACTCTGGCATAGATAATTATTTTTCTTAAAAGTTTTTGGTTTCGAGGTGATTTGCTATCCCTCCCCTAAAACCCACAATGCAACTGGACATAAACATCTACGTAGGATTTTTTTTCTCCACATTCTTTTATGAGACCTCAGTCTGACACCATGAATATTACTTTAGCAGAAATGTGCAGAACAACTACATAAAGGCATTTGCTGAACTTTAAATGCTTACACTCCGATTAACTGACTAACTTTTCGTAAGCCAAGCAGGCCTACACTTTTACCTCCCGCTACCCTCCTTTCTTATTTATATCTTTACCATTTCGTATTTTTTTCAACCTGGTATATGACTGGTTCGAGGCATGTGGGCTGCTGAATTCATATCTGTGCATAGATCGCCGCCTAGTGTTGGGTCCGGATGTTTGCACGTTGTTGTCCTGGAAGAGTCTTCGAAGTATCCTGAGATAGGTGACTCCTCCCCTGGACCACAGTGCGCATGGGCATCCTCTCCATCCTCAGATTGTTTTTTTCCGCCATTGGGTTCGGATGTGCTTATCTTGACTCAAGTTAGGAAAATTTAGTTTCAGGCCAAAAGGCCTTTAGTTTTCGTCGGTACTGTTCCCGATCGGTATCGACAGTTTACTTGCTAGTTCAGCGACCTTAACAACTTTTTCGGATCCGTTTCATCCGACCATCGACCTTACATCGACGATGGAATCGAGGACCCCATTCAAACGGGGTCCTGTTTGCCACGCGAAATATCCACATATCGACGTCCACCCGGTGTGCAACAAATGCCTCTCTCCGGATCACGACGAATCGAAATGTATGGCCTGTGCCCGATTCAGATCCAAGAAGACTCTCCGGAATCGACGAGCCGCGAGACTAGAAGCGCAGCAAGCGGCACCGGCCCCGACCAACATCTTCAGCACCGAGGACGAAGATGTTGAAAGCGTGGAAAACATACACTCCAGCCCCGCTTCCGAACACGATTCCCGATCGGAAGACGCAGATGAAGAGCTTTTTCACAGGGAAGAAGCCGACGATGAGGTAGGGGACTACAATGAGGCCTTCGGGGCCGAAGAAGATAGCTCTGGTGAAGAGCAGGGCCTACCCGTCCAAACGGAGGCTATCAAAGTTCGTCAGTCTACGGCCCCGGTTGAGGGATCGCCTTCGGGCCTTACCCGAGATCAATCCCGCAGTTCTTCGGCCCCGCCCTCTGGCCCGGCCTCGAACATCCAGCGAGAGCCATTATTGCCCAAAAAGACTGGTTTCCCTTCCACGAAACCGAAACCAATCGTCGCACCGGTTCAACAGAAACCGAAAGTGAAACTGACACTGGTCGGCTCGAAGACATCCACTCCTTCGACGCCAGCCAAAACCATCGGCTCCGACCACACCAAAAGGGACTTCGGCGCCGAACTCGCTGCAGCGGATATCGGCACCGATCCAAAGAGAAAGGCCATCGGTACCACCAAAGCGCCTCGGCCCCCGGCACCGAAGCAATCGGCACCGACCACCAAGGTTAAAATGGCCGCTCCATCGGAACCCACCTCGAAGGCAGCGACTACGGTCCAATCATCGACGCCGTCGACAGCTACTACCTCTCCTCGACTCGATGACCCTGTGGTTCCGACGAAGTCCACACCTACCTCTACAGAACCACTCGGCGCCAAAGAACCTTCGGCGTTCTCGGTGCGACAAGTTGCAGCGTCCTTGCAACGTATCAGTGAAAAGGCAGCCCTCCAGGCCACGTCGGGCTCCGAGCAGAAAAAGGCTCCAAAGGCACCTTCGGCACCAACCAACATCACCTTTGGTTTGCCACCGTCCACGGCGCCAAAACTATTCGAGATCCGAACACGTGTCACCCAGACAAGGTCCCCATCTACTGGACACTCTCCTACTGGGCCATCACCGTCCCAATTCATCAACGCCGACACCGGCAGGCTCATGCTGAAAAAGCGGAAGATCACTTCCGAGCAGGCTTTGGACTCTTACAGAATCCCTCTAAAGCAAAAACTGCCAGCAGAATCGGAACCAGTTCTTTATGAACGCCTCCACACCTCCTATCCAGAGCCACAGTCCTTCTCTCCGACGCACTCCGTCACGGACGCAATAGAAGATTACATGGGTGATGACACCACCTACCCCAGGGATATGGATCCTGAGGAGCAACAGGACCCAGCTCAAGCTTGGGATGACCCTGTAGACCCGGGTGCCGCTACAGATACCCAGGACACGCAGCTTTATGGCGCAAAAACATCTCCCACAGAGGACACTGCTGCATTCAACGCCCTCATTGAACGTGCCGCAGCCAATCATGGAGTGCAACTCCACTCAGACACAATCGAGGACGATTTCTTGGTGGACACTTTTGCATCCTCGGAGAGGACTGTAAAGACTCTGCCCATGTTAAAAGGTGTCCTCAAGCCAGCAAAGGACATTTTCAGGGAAACAACCAGGGCACGGGTGATAAACCCCAGGATCGAGAAAAAATACAAGCCTGCGCCTGGGGACCCTATGTACATTAGAGGCCAGTTACCTCTGGACTCCATCGTAGTTGCTAATGCTCGCAAACGGGCACACTCGCAAACAACTGGTGATGCTCCTCCCCCGGACAAGGAGTCCAAGGTGCTAGAGACCTCCGGCAAAAGGATTGCAGCCCAGGCGGCAAACATATGACGCATTGCCAATACACAGGCGCTACTAGCTCGCTACGATCGCTCACACTATGACACGTTAGAGTCCCTACTCCAACATCTACCAGACGAGTACAAAGAGGCAGCGGAACTCCTCATCAGGGAGGGACAACTTCTCACAAACGCATCCATTAAGTGTGCACTGGATGCCGCCGACACAGCTGCGAGAGCAATAAACACCAGCGTCGTGCTACGACGACACGCCTGGTTACGAATCTCCGGATTCAAACCTGAGGTTCAAAATAACATCCTCAATCAGCCGGTCAACCCCGACTACTTATTCGGACCAGAGGTTGACACCACCCTAGAAAAGATCAAAAAAGACAGACACTGCAAAGTCAATGGGGGCTCTGCAAACACAGACATTTCGTAGTGGCTCCTTTCGTCGCCCCGGAAATAGGGGAGCGGCTAGAGGACAGGGGTCACACCAAACCTACAATAAAGGGGGCACACAGAGTGCCTACGATAAAAACCCCCGAGGTGGATATCGTGGCTCCAGCACAAAGGGCAGAGGACGCGGTTACGGCAACACCAGGTCCTCCCCCAAAAACAAACAGTGACGCCCTCTCCCTTCCCCCCGACCACATAACACCTGTCGGGGGAAGACTCCAGCGGTTCCTGTCCACGTGGAATTCCATCACCACAGACAGGTGGGTCAAAGATGTTATCCAACACGGTTACTGTATCGAATTAACCTCCACTCCACCCACAATACCGCCAAAGCACCGTCCTATGTCCTCAGAGCACTTAGCATTATTACAGCAGGAAGTGCTAAGTATGCTGCAAAAAGGCGCAATAGAGGTCGTGCCCGTCCACCAGCAAGGGACAGGGGTGTACTCTCTGTACTTCTTAATACCAAAAAAGGACGGGTCACTCAGACCTATACTAGACCTGAGACCCCTCAACCACTACATTCTCTCAGAGCATTTCCACATGCTCACCCTACAGCAGGTTCTCCCGCTGCTCAGACAGGGAGACTTCCTAGCCACGCTAGACCTCAAAGATGCGTATTTCCACATACCCATACACCCGTCACACCGAAAATATCTCAGGTTCACTATTCAGGGGCAGCACTACCAATTCAAAGTCCTCCCCTTCGGTGTGACAACAGCACCCAGAGTTTTCACAAAGTGCCTAGCTACAGTGGCTGCACATCTACGGAGACAACACATTCACGTCTACCCTTACCTGGACGACTGGCTTGTCCAGGCAAAGTCAGCCCAGCAAAGTGCCAGCCACATGTCCCTCACCATTCACCTTCTTCACAGTCTGGGATTCTCACTAAATTACCCAAAATCACATCTCCAACCCGCACACGTACAACAGTACCTAGGTGCGACCATAGACACTCTGGCAGCCACAGCTCAGCCAAATTTAGTGAGGATCAACAGCATGCAAATGCTGATCTCAAAGTTCAAACCTCAACACTCCCTTCCTGCGCGAGTGTTCATGCAGTTGATAGGCATGATGGCCTCCTGCATTTTCATAGTCCCGCACGCAAGACTACATATGCGTCCGCTTCAGGAGTGCTTGGCACGTCAATGGAATCAGGCTCACGGGCAATTAAAAGACCTAGTGTTGGTGAGCGGTGGGGCATACAACTCTCTGCATTGGTGGAATCCACAAAACCTTTGCAAGGGCCGACCGTTCCAAGAGCCTGTTCCACAAATAATACTGACGGCGGACGCGTCTCTCCAGGGCTGGGGAGCTCATGTACTCAATTACACAGTGCAGGGACTATGGACAATACAACAAAAGAAGATGCACATCAACCTTCTCGAACTGATGGCAATCTTCCTGGCAATGAAAGCATTCAAGGTACACTTGTGCAACAAAGTCGTGTTGATCCGGACGGACAACATGACTGCCATGTACTACATACAGAAGCAGGGGGGGAACACACTCTCCACAGTTGTCTCATCTGGCTCACAGCATGTGGAAGTGGGCCATTCAGAGGAACATATTCCTCATGGCGGAACACCTCCCTGGCAAGGACAACCAGATGGCGGATCTGCTCAGCAGACACAGCCACCAAATGCACGAGTGGGAGCTACACCCGTTAGTACTCCAACCGTACTTCCAACAGTGGGGTCATCCAGAGATAGACCTATTCGCCACAAGCAAACGCAAAATGCCAAAGCTTTGCCGCCGGGTTCCCACATCCACAGTCGCAGGGCAATGCGATATGGATGAACTGGTCCGGCAGATTTGCGTACGCTTTTCCCCCAGCGCCGTTAATACCGCTGGTGGCACGCAAACTGCGACAGCACTCACTGACACTCATCCTGGTTGCTCCAACATGGGCACGCAAGCCATGGTACACCACCTTTCTGGAACTTTCCGTGGTGCCGCATCAAAGGCTGCGGATCAAACCCGCGCGTTTGACGCAGAACCATGGAGAAATTCAGCACCCAGATCCGCAACAGTTGAACCTGGCAATCTGGCTCCTGAAGTCCTAGAGTTTGGCTACCTAAACCTGCCACCTGACTGTATGGAGATCATTAAGGAAGCTAGGAGACCCACTACCAGGGCTTGCTATGCAGCCAAATGGAAGAGGTTTGTCATTTATTGCAACAACAATGACATTAACCCGCTAGACGCATCCATCCAAAACATAATCTGTTACCTCTTACACCTATACCGATGCAATCTGGCATATACCTCAATACGTATCCATTTGACCGCAATAGCAGCCTATCTCCAAAACAGGCAGCACCTCTCTTTATTCCGAGTGCCTGCCATCAAAGCTTTCTTGGAGGGACTTAAACGAGTGATTCCCCCAAGACACCCACCAGCACCGGTGTGGAACCTCAACTTGGTCCTCACCCGACTGATGGGTCCACCCTTCCAACCTCTCCACTCATGTGAGATTCAATTCCTCACCTGGAAAGTAGCTTTCCTAGTGGCAATCACTTCGTTAAGAAGAGTTAGTGAACTCCAGGCACTAACCATTCAAGAGCCATTCATTCAGGTTCACGCAAACAGGGTTGTACTACGCACCAACCCCAAATTCATGCCTAAAGTAATATCGCAGTTCCACATCAATCAAACTATTGAACTGCCTGTTTTCTTTCAGAATCCACAAAATGTCGCTGAAAGAATGCTCCATACACTAGATGTCAAAAGAGCCCTCATGTACTATATAGACAGAACTAAAGACTTTAGGAAGACAAAACAACTTTTCGTTGCCTTTTCTCCACAACACAAAGGCAGCGCCATCTCCAAAGCAGGTATAGCCAGATGGATCGTTAAATGTATTCAAATTTGCTATCAAAAGGCTAAACGCACATTAACGATTCCCCCACGAGCCCACTCAACACGTAAGTTAGGGGCCTCCATGGCTTTCCTGGGAAACATTCCTTTACAGGATATATGTAGAGCAGCCACATGGTCCACTATACATACATTTACCAGGTTAGGTTAATGACATTTGTTAAGCGCATGGTTGCACAGAGAACAGTGCGTCCCCGCGCTGACAGCCCTATCTACATCTCATCAGCTGGATCACAGAAGGATTGCTTGGCCTGCTATGCTGAATTGAGTTTGGGGAAAAGGTGGGTTTTCAGCCTCTGTCTGAACCTGGTTTCAGACAGCTCCATCCTCAAGTCGATGGGTAGGTTATTCCAGTCATTGCTGGCATGGTGTCTAAAGGAACGACCTCCCATCCTAGCTCTATATATCCGAGGCGCCACTAAAAGCATGCTGCCCATCGACCTCAGGGGACAACCAAACACTATTGCGTAGATGTACACTCAAAACAGCAGGCAGCTGTAGGACAGGCTGTTCTCAAAACTCTTTTTCAGACCGCTGCAGCTGGCACTGGTGGTCGCCGCTAATGGGAGGTACTGCTATGTATTCTATGCACAGATATGAATTCAGCAGCCCACATGCCTCGAACTGAATATGCTACTTACCAGTATGCATCTGTTCTTGGCATGTAGGGCTGCTGACATTCATATTGCCCACCCTCCTCCCCGGCGCCTGTAGCAGCTGCAGCTCTCAGAATTACTGTATAGCATGGCCATCACTTTCTGTATCTACTCCATCACTGCCACAATGGCGAAAAACAATCTGAGGATGGAGAGGATGCCCATGCGCACTGTGGTCCAGGGGAGGAGTCACCTATCTCAGGATACTTCGAAGACTCTTCCAGGACAACAACGTGCAAACATCCGGACCCAACACTAGGCGGCGATCTATGCACAGATATGAATTCAGCAGCCCTACATGCCAAGAACAGATGCATACTGGTAAGTAGCATATTCATAACTACACGGTGCCTGAGATTAAAATGCTGCTGATTTTTGTTTTCCAGTGGCTCCTCCAAAAATAAATCCTTAGCAGCTGTATTTGACACCCCTGCTTGCACAAATGGCAATGAGCTTACTTTATCCTTTTTATTTGTGAACCAGACCTTCCCAGTGTGGGTTTTTGTTAACTAAAACTTCAGAAAGGACTACTGGAAGAGCTAGTTCCCAATGAAACAGGAACTGTGTAGGTTATTATCTAAGAAATAGTGTCCTAGAATTCTTTTTTTTTTTTTATTTTTATTTTTTTTTTTTTTTTTGAAACCGTTTATTGCAGTTTGAAAAAGTTACAGGTATGGGCCTACAACCACTCGGCCGGCCGCTAGAGTGACAAAAGCATATTGCATACATACAGGAAGAGTCTCTTGGCAGTGCAGGTTAGCAAAACAGGAGAAATCAATGTTGCAGGCCGCATAGCTCCACGCCCACAGTACGGTTCCTTTTTATCAAAACAAAACAACACAAAAAACCACACCCGCAAGGCAACCCGCGATCCAAGATGACAGCACGTGCTCCATAAGTGGGGGATCCCAACCAGCAGCAGAACTCTGGAGAGGGGAATGGGAATAGATCAGAGATTGGGGGACCGCGTGCCCAAGGCCAAGGGAGGGGGGCCATCTAGGGAGACGGAGCAGGCGAGGCAGCCGGTAGCTGTGGCGGCTCACAAATACCCCCGCGGTAGGCGTTCCAGGGGCCCCAGACTTTCACCCACGCCCCAGGCTTACCCCTCGCCACATACACCACCTTTTCACGAAACATACACCAATCCATATGTTCTTTCCAGGCCAACACCGCAGGGGGCCTCTGGGATCCCCACAATTGAGCAATGTCACGCTTAGCTATCATGTATCCCAGAGTCACCCACCGCGTCTGCGGGACCGAATAGTCATTTGGTTCCCACACATTCAGCAAGCATCTCCTCGCTTCAGGCAACAGCGCGACACGCGTAACCACACGCAGGACCTCATGCACACCACGCCAGAATCGCTCCACCTTTGGGCACTCCCACAGTATATGCATGAAAGTTGCCAACGCGCCACAGCCACGCTTACACATTCCGTCACCAGCAAAGCCCATACGTAGAAGCCTTGGCCCCGTCACGTAAACCCGGTGAAGGATCTTAAGCTGGACGAAACGAAGGCGAGCCGGGATGGCCACCTCTTTTGGAGAGGCCACCGCGGAAATCCAATCCTCGTCGTCCAGCTCTAGCCCGTCGGCAACCCAGGCCTCGCGGAGACTAGTCAGCAGGCACGATCTGTCGTTGATCAGTTTTTTATATATGAGGGAGATCGTGCTGTCTGGGACATGGCCATCCAGCACTCTGTCCTCCAGGGGGGAAGACTCCGGAATGGACGCGACATCCGGGAAGACGGAGCCCAGCGCATGGCGGACTTGTAGGTACCGAAAGTACTCACTGCCCTGCAGCTGAAACTCCGCCTGCAGCGTCGCAAAAGTCTTGAATCCCCCCCTCGTCCAGAGATCTCCCACAGTGCTGATTCCGATCGTGTCCCACTTCTCAAAGCCCTTCGATGTCCACAGGGAGCCCAACCTCTCTGACGCATATAGCGGTGACGCCCGGGTCAAACGGTCCTTCCACCCCATAGCTGCATTAGCCGCGTGCCAGACACGCACCATGACACGCGTCGGTCCCGTCAGACGGGGGCTGGGCGCGGCAGAGTAAAGCGCTCGATTGTAGTCGCCACCGGGCAGGAGCATCTTGTCCATCTCAAACGCCGGGTTCAAGGCGGGCCCGTAAAGGCCATGATTAATAGCAGCCAGTTGGGTGGCCCAGTAATACCGTTTAATGTCCGGGAGGGCGACCCCCCCCATCGTACCACGGGAGCGTCAATTTAGCCAGAGCAATGCGCGGCCTCCCGTCCCAGAACAGGCGCCGCTGGAGGCCCTCCACCTCACGGAAGTAGCGTGCCGGAACCAAGTCCATAGTATTCTGGAGGGCGTAGAGGAAGCGCGGCAAGGACATCATTTTAAACAAGGCCGCTCGGCCGAGCGGCGAAAGCGGCAGACGCCGCCAGCGCACCACGTCCTCCTTCAAGCGCTGGAGGGGGGGCAGCAAGTTCCGCTCATAACGGGCCTCCGGGTCAAGAGTGATATATATCCCCAGGTACCGAAACCCCTGGGAGGCAATCTGGATCGGACAGTCCCGTGGTAGGACCGGAGCCTCCCCGGAAAGCACATATACACAGGATTTCGCCCAGTTGACGACAAGGCCTGAGTTGCGACCGAATGAGCGCAAAACATCAACCAGGACGATCAGTGATTTACGCGGGGAGGCGAGATAGAGGAGGATATCATCAGCATAGAGGGACACACGGTCCTCATGCTCGGGGGTCCAGCGGAGACCACGGATGGAAGGGTGCCACCGCAGCCACTCCGCCAGGGGCTCCAGGGCCAGTGCAAACAGGAGAGGTGACAAGGGGCAACCCTGTCGCGTGCCCCGCCCCAGCGCGAACGGGGCCGAGACTCGCCCATTCACCGCCACCTGCGCCAAGGGGCCCGAGTACAACAATTTGACCCAGCTAATAAAGCCCGGTCCAAATCCAAATTTCGCCAGCATCGCCCAGATGTATGGCCACTCGAGCGTGTCAAACGCCATGGTGGCGTCCAAGGACGCCGAGATGGCCGGCTCCCGCACAAATGGGACACGCGCGAGCACACCGTGCAAGCGCCGTAGATTGAGCGCCGTGTTGCGGTGTGGTATAAAGCCAGATTGGTCTTGGTGGACCAAGTCGCCCACCACGCCAACCAACCGGTTGGCCAACACCTTGGCGAGGATTTTGGGCTCCGCGTTCAAGAGCGAGATCGGCCTATAGGATGCGACCCGTTCACGGGGCTTCCCCTCCTTGTGGATCACCACGATTGTAGCCAGACGCTGGTCCGGCGGGAGGGAACCCTGCGAGTGTGCCGCCAGGAACATCGCACGCAGGTGGGGCGCCAACACATCCGGGCGTAGCTTGTATAGTTCGATGGGGATACCATTGGGGCCCATGGCCTTGCCGGATGCAACCGAGCGAATAGCCAAGGCAATTTCGTCCGAGGTGGGAGGAGCGTCCAGCGAATCCCTGTCCTCCACCGTAAGGGAGGGCAGTGCGATGTCCCGAAGCAGGGCATGGGAATCTTCCTCCGAGCAGGGGGAAACCGGGGAGTAGACTTCGCGGAAATAATCCGCAAAGCAGGAGACAATGGCTTCCGGCTCGGTGACACACGCACCATCCGCACTCTCAATCAAAGGAACCACGCAACTCGCTCTCTCCCTCTTGTCCAACCACGCAATCAATTTGCCAGCCTTATCACCCACATCATACAATCGCCCCTGCTGCTCTCGACTGAGGCCGCTGGCCGCCTCCGTGACGAGGGCCCGATAGGCCGCCTGCTTTAGGTGTAGAACATGCAGCTTGGGATCTGTTACCCCGCTCCCCAGGTCACCCTCCAATTCTGCAATCTCGGCCTCTACCCGGGTCACCTCCTCCCGCTCGCGCCGCCGGGCATGGGAGATAAAGGAGAGGGCCTCCCCTCTAAGAACTACCTTAAAAGCCTCCCACAGGGAGATGGCCGAAGGGACCGACCCCACATTCTCGTCGAAATAACGCTGTAAGGATTTGATCAAATCGGCACGAATGGTGGGGTCGCGCAAATACCATGCATTGATTGGGGCCACCCTGCCATCCCCCCTCGGGAAGACATCGAAATGTAACCGCAATGGGGAGTGGTCTGAGATACCCCGCGCCAGATGGCGCACCTCCCCCACCCTCCCTGCATGGGCCGCCGGGACAAGGATGTAATCAAGCCGCGAGAGGCTACCATGGGCACCCGAGTGGAAGGTGTATTGCCGCTGTGCGGGATGCTTTAGTCGCCAGCAATCCACCAGGCCCAACGTGTCTAAAAGGCCGGGCAGCCACGCCTGTGCCCGGGGGAGGTCCCTGGGGGGATGGCGATCCATAGACCCAGAAGCTACCGCATTAAAGTCCCCTCCAACCACCAGCAGGCCACTCGGAAGGTCCAGGAGGAGGTGCCCCAGGTCCGCAAATGTGGTGGCTTGTAACCCAGGCGGGACGTACACTGATATCAAAATAAACACTCTACCCTCCATTCTTCCCACCAGGACAGTGTAGCGTCCCCTCTCATCATGGCGCACCTCATCGATCTCCAACGGGAGCGAGTTCTTGATCATAATACCCACCCCCCGCGAGCCCGAAGTGAAGCCAGAATGGGCCGCCAAACGATAGCCCCGCCGATTCATTGCCTGAAAGGAGTTACCTATAAGGTGCGTCTCCTGCAGGAAGACAACATCTGGTGAAATACGTTTCAAGTACTGCAGGACCACACCACGCTTAATCCTATCCCCCAGGCCATTAACATTCCATGACAACACAGTCAAATCCCTACCCCCCATCATACGTCGAAACAATCGGTCGTCCCCCACAGAGCATCTTAAAAACAACAATATAGTAGCGGGTTTGCCTTGCGGTGCAAACAAACAACACACCCCCCCCACCCCCCCATCCCAACAGAACTCCCCCCTCCCTGCACCCCTGCATGAGCCCAGACAGCCCCCCCAAAGTGCAGTGTGCCTGTCGCCCCGTAGCTAAAAACTAACTAGTCCCCCAGAGGAGGATGGAAGCCCCCAACAGACCCCGCACGACCTCCATAGGAGGGGAACATATGCAATCAATAAATGGGGAAGGAACATCGTCCAGAGCAAGGCCTATTCAGTCACCCCTCAATTCTGATCCGGCGGGCCCTCCTCGCCAGCCGCGCCCCCCCCCGCCCCCCCGGCCCCGATCTCCAGGCAGAGTGTCCAACCAGTCCCCAGCCGCCTCGGGCCGGTCAAAAAAGTGCGTGCGACCATCCACCTCCACCCTCAGCTTAGCTGGAAAAAGCATTGAGTACTTAAGGTTCAGGTCCCGTAGGCGACGTTTAACACCAAGAAAGCTCTGTCTCTGCTTCTGAACCGCCGGAGTAAAGTCTGGGTAGAAGTGCACATCCATGTTGTCAAGCTTGACCGGTCCCTGTTGCCTGGAGGTCTGGAGGATAGCATCTCTGTCCCGAAAGTTAAAAATCCGGGCAATGAGAGGCCGCGGCGGGGCACCGGTCTTAGGTCTGCCCCCAGGGACCCGGTGAGCACGCTCCACCGCAAAAAGCTTACTCAGCCCCCGGGGCTGGAGATGGGTAAGGATCAATTCTTCCACAAAAAGATCCGCCGCCTCCGCCTCTCGTCCCTCCGGCACACCCACAATACGGACATTATTCCTCCGGGCCCGACCCTCGGAATCCTCCAGTCGCCGGTCCATCAGGGCGCTCGCCTGGCCAAGCCGGCGCACCTCCCTTTGGAGGGCCACCACATCCGTCGTGAGGCTTGTTGCGGTGTGGGCCAGGGAATCAACCCGGTCGTTCGTTTTGGACAAGTCTGCCCTCACAAGGCTCACATCCACCAGGACCGAGTCTATTTTTTGCGCTAGGGTGTCGAAACGCTGGTCCACCGAGGCCTTCATCTCTGCGATGGCGCCCATGACGTCCCGGAGGGTCAGATCCACAGGCTGAGCAGATGCCTCCGTCGGGCCCGCCGGGGATGTGCGCAATGTCTCCGGAGAACCCTTCTGGAGAGTGTAGCGGTCCATACTGTTAGCTTGGTGCGCCGTGCCACGGCGGGTCGTCTTCACCTTCGCCCGGTCGCCATCTTGTTTGGTGGACATGCTTGCTCTCCCACCGTCGTGCCAATCTCCTCGAACGGGCCGCTATACCAATGCACGGGCGCCGGGGGGAGGCGGGGGCGACCACCGAACCGCAGGTCAACCCACAGCCGGCGGGTCAGCCGGGCACTCAGACAAGACCACACCACCGCACCCCGCTCCGCAACCCTACCTCGCTTGAGGGCAAGGAGGGCGCAAAAGCGAAAGTGAAAGTGCGGGGTACGCGAGTCGCCCAGCCTTGCCCGCCGCTGTTGTTCACTTTGTCCCCGGATCGCCCCACTACTCCAATCCGGGGGGCCGGCGAGGAGAAGGCCGCAACCTTCGATCGGTGCTCCCACCGGTGTCCGGGGTCCAATTCGAGCCCGAAAAACGGGTGGCGCCTCAGCTCGGGTTCCCCGACACAGTCCCCTCAACAAGGACAGGATATCGCCAGGATTAATTCAGGAGGTCGCGGAGGTCCTCGGGAGCCTCGCACCTACGCGGCCATCTTGGTTGCGCGCTAGGCTCCTCCTCGTGTCCTAGAATTCTTATCTGACATTTGGGAATTAGTCCAACCAGACATGTCTTTGTACTTTGAAAAGATACGTAACCAGTATAATGGCTGAACAGAATTATTATCCAAACTTTGCAAAAAATTGTTGTGGAGTTAACATTTTTTGTTACATTGTTTTTAATACCTTTCTGTTTTTGTGGCACATTTAGATCAAACTTGGACCCTTTTAACCAGTATGGAGAAGATCAAATCTGGGATGCCTTGGAAAGAACACATATGAAAGAATGTGTAAGTGTCCTAGTTCTGGCATAAGAGTGTCTGCATCCATTGTCATACCATCTTGTTCTCTGGTTAGACAAACAAATGTGCAAGCAATGTGATTGTTATGTGGTGAAGAGACAACTGCTAAATTAGTAGCTATACTGAAATTAAAATCTCGCTTCACATGATCCACCAAACAAATACAATGGAATTGGATTACAATAACTATGCACTGATCTGGTCCAAATTTGTCGTTCTTTCTAGATTCTGTATTTGGGGTACAGATGGCTAACTTACAGGAAATAGTACCAGAGTCTCTCAAATAAATTTGAGTAGATCAACTTAAGTTATTTTCTTCATGGTATAAAAAGTTGCACCAAAGATCTGAATTCTTCTCAGTTGATTTAAATTAAGTTCCTGCCTTTAAAGCAGGAGGATCCAGTGTAAATCCCACCTCCTTAAAAAACAAAAAACAACTTAAATATAATCCGTATTTGTAAAGTGCGAACTACTCACCCATACGGGTCTCAAGGAGCTGGGGGCCGTTGTGGAAATTAAGTGAGCTATTGCCCAGAGTCGTATGGTGTTGAGCTGAGCTGCTGCTGGAGCCGGGTATCTAACCGTGAGCCCTGTGCTCTGAAGTCAGCGGCCCTAGCCGCTGCACCACACCTCTCCACCTTAGTGTGTTTAGGAGGCAGTAGTTATTTCACCCTGTAGAGCAAGATGTAGGCTAGCTTGTGTAATTACTTTCACCCAAGCAAGTGCCCACTGTTAACCTATGCTTTTTTTCAGCACCACAGAGTAGCTGAATCAGTGGCAAAGTCTTAGTCAAGCCTTCCCACCTATCTGATATATAAGATCCCCCAGTTGCAAGTGACTTTGTTCCCCTTGGGAGCTGGACATGTGATACCCCGTTTGAACCTGCCTCCAGGAGAGCAGGTGTCTACAAGGTGAAGATGGAAACATACGATTAACCCTCTTTCCTTTATAGCATTTCCTCATGCACTTGCTTTTTCTCATTTAAACCTTCCTTATTGCATTTGTTATCTCCACCACCCTTTTTCATCCTCCCCTCCAGAAGACGCCCCCCCCATCTGCAGTTTAAAATGGAATAATAGCATCCCTATAGTAGAGCCCTCAATCTCAAGAGTGAAGTGTTGTACGCTCTGTAACAAAGCCTATTGTGCGCAACACAGCACACAAAAGAAAGAATCACTGACATGTGAGGGCTGTCTGCTCCTTTTGAAAAAAAGGTTGTGATATAAACTCTATTGCCCTGGTTTCCTGTACTTTTCCCCACTTCCCTCCTACCCACCCAACCCTGAGAAAAGAGCAAATGACTTCCCCTTTCTGCATGGGTTGGGACTCGCCTAGATTCTTAATTTCCCCTATGTGATGTTCTACGATTCCTCTTCGGAGTATGAAGGCTCCCAATGAAGCGCAGATGTAAATGGGAAGTTTCTCTTTCTATCGGTGCATCTTATTTGTGCTGAGCTTTCAGATAGTGGAGCAGATATGCCCGGCCCTTTCCACTACGTGCAGTGTCTGCACCAATGATTAGTTATGCATTTCATTACTATAAAGAATTGTGTGAATGTTAGCATTTATTTTGGATAGATATATTTATTTTACAATTACCGCTGCTTAATATCTTTTATGCAGTTACACAATTGTTTTTTTCATAGTCTTTAGTTTTTATTTCTGTTTTTCATGTTAATCCGTTATGTGATGTATCTTCAGGATAATCTGACGTGTATCCAGGATTATGTGACCTCAGTGTTAAGTTATGCAGTTGGGGTGTAGAACTGGGCTCATTTTTCTGCTGTGCATGCTATTGGAAAATACCTGCCTCCGACAGGATGATTTATTTTTCTGACATTTTATTGTCTTCCAGATTTCTCAACTACCTCTGAAACTTGAATGTGAAGTGATGGAGAATGGTGAAAATTTCTCCGTGGGTGAACGACAGCTATTGTGCATTGCAAGATGCCTACTGCGTCGGTGTAAGGTAAGGATGTTCTGGTTAGCAGAGTGCATTGAATACTGTGCAGGTTGCGTGTGCAAGAAGTCAGAAAGGTATAGGAAGATGAACATAGTATGTTTGCCCTAATGCATTCTGGGTTTCTTAAGAAAGCTCCCTGGATACTTACTGGTTTTAAAAAATCATATTTCTTGAGTCTGTCTCATCCTTTGTAATGCAAGGGAGCTCGTCCTTTAAAGGAAAATGATAGAGTTGCATTTTATCGACCATAAATAAAGAGCCAAGGGAAGGGAGCCTAATGTGCATAGTGATAAATTGTGAAATGTTATGTGATTCTTTGGGAAACTGATGAAGGAAGATTTAGGAGCGGTCGATATAGAGGCTGATTGGGAGGGTGGGGGGAGCACGCTCTAGACCAGCACCAGTAAGTCAGGGGCTTACCATAGTAAGGAGACCATACGTCTTTTCATTTGGGTATAATTTATGGGATTGGAGTTTATTAGGATAAAGACACATCAGAGACTGTTCAGATGATGATTAACAGCATAGAGAATGTTCTACAACGCAGTTTCATTGAATATTGAAGGTGCCTGAATCTGAGCGTGGATGCATGATAAATAGGGGAGCGGATGGATATAATAGAGGCACGCCATTCAGTGGTTTGGGTGATATCGAGGACCAAGAGACCGAAGGCTGAGTAGTTTGTCAGTCACTAGAACCATGATATGGTAACATAGGACATTTTATCCATTATGTGTTTTTATACTATGTTTATTTTGTGGTAGTCAACTTGAAAAAGTATTAGAAACATCTTTTACAAACCTCCTTTTTTTTAAGGAAAAAAAAAAGCAGGACAGTGTAAGCAGATAACCTGACATAAAACTATTTTTAAAAACTGTCACTATGCTTTAACACTTCACTCTTATCAAGTGTCCTGTCATGCCACACAGCTAGGACAGCTCCTTCTTTCAACTCCTGGAAGTAGAATCCTGAAGTACTGAAGTCGGCCTTTTTGCTTTTCTCCACATTGAAACCTTTTCCAAACCTTTAAAATAGTGTTAATAGTGTTTCATTCAACAGCTAAGGTTATTTGAAGTGTTATTAAAAATATTTCTAAAAGGAATTGTCTTTTTCACAAAATGCCGTCTTTACATGTGATGTACCTCTGCATAGTCTGTCCACCAGAGAATCATGTTCCTAGGGACTACCAACCTTGCCAGAAAATATCTATGCCACCCTGAAGAACAGGGCAAAGATCGCACTTCCCAGCCTACAGGTGAGAAGCCTGGAATTTGCCTCTGGACGATTTAGAGGGCCTAAAGAAGGGGCTTCGTCTGCAAACATAACTTCTGTTCTCTCTAAGAACTCCAGTAGTGGGAAATTTTAGAGAAGAATTCAAGTCATAAAAAGATGCTGTTCCATGAAGATGTTAAGGATCATCGCGCTGTGCTCACCATCGAAGGTAGGCTCACAGTCAAGGCAACTCTGGACAGTGTCAAAGCTTCACTTCTGTTAAATATCAAAATATTGTTCGATGTCGACCGTCCACTCTTCATCGACCTCAATGTGGAAGGCATCTGCTTCGAGCAGAATAACTTTGAGGAATGGGACGCTAAGCTGAAATGAACGACACAACCCGAGACTCCTGAGTACTCCATGCCATTCTCACCAACTCATGAAGTGACTCTTTCAGTACACTTTCAGCAACGCCTCCTTCGACAATACCTGTGTATATGCGGTTTTGCTTTCTCTTCTAGCTTTTCTTCAATAGCCTGTGCCTTTACTATTGGCAAGTACTTAAATTCCTCCTTCAGCCCAGTGATGTAGATCCGCATCTGTGTCAAGGGAACCATGCCACAAACGTTCTCACAGGCAATCTAGGTTTTCCTCTAGAAAAAGGTGCAGAAGATCATGCTTCTGCCATTCTATGCAGTCCAGGGAGAGGTCAAGGTCTTGTTCATGTACATCACATTATACTTTTTATTCGTTTGGTTGTGCTTGACATGTTTGATGCCTGAGGTACAGGAGCACATTATAAACTTTTGATTCTTTGGAAATGCTCGTTTCAGATCCCATGCAGATGATGGAATGCACTGCATGAGAGCAGAGATAGAAACCGAAAAGGCGGTCTGCTTGGTAGAGAATGAGGACTATAGAAATCCTTTGACAGGTGTTATTTCCTGCAGATATTCAAAGCCCGCAATGTTGGCAACAACAGCCCTACCATCAGGAGTCTTTGTGGGAGAGGAGCTCACCAGTCATCAGGTGCTGCCAGAAAAAGACCGCTAAAGCAGTGACTCCCTTCTTCCCCCTTCTCTGTTTGTCACAAACCATCTGCAAAAGTGGCACAGAATAACAGTAGACAGATGGGTTCCAAATAGTTAACAAAATGGATAATCACAGATTAAAATCCTTTCCTTCTTGTTCTTCTCTGAAACAATATTAGTTTTATTGAGCAGCTCCGAAAGGTCAACGCCTTGCTATGAGATACGTGTGGCTAAGGTGGTCCATGATCACTAGAAATTAATGGGATTTTTTCCAATTACTTTCTAGTGCAGAGCCTTTCTTTCTCAGAACAACCCACAGTTGCATCAAGGGGACTAGATGGACCCCTACTTACACATCTTGTTCGCAAAGAACCACCAGAAGGTTCTAAGATTTACAGTGGACAAAGATTATTTCCACTTCAAGGTCCTTCCATTCGGACTAAATTCTGCTCCAAGAACTTTTTGCAAATGTATGGTCATGTGATTCTTTCCCTATTAGGATGACTGGTTAATCAAGGCTATGTCAGAAGAAGTTCTAAATCATTACCAAATGGATTTAGGGATTATTTGCTGACTAGGTTACATGTCCACTTCAAGAAGCTAACTGTAGTTTCAGGGCATTCAGTCCATTATTTGGGCACAATTCTGGACATTCGGGTCACGAGCATATCCTTTGGAGGAGAGACTGTCATCTATCTGAAATGTTGCAGTCTGCTAAGAACCCCTCATCCAATGACATGCCGGATATTGTCTCTGCTAGGATTGATGGCCTCTTGCATCTTTCTGGTTCCTCATGCCGGTCTTCACGATACCTCTTCAGCAGTGCCTACATGATCAATGGTGCAAACTGACTGGCAAAGTGGAAGACGCACTCCCTCTATCCTGATCTGCAATTCAATCAGTTCCTTCGATATGCCAGTATCAAAATCTGATGATGGCCGCCCTCCTCATCGGGAAATCTCAACATGGACAATTGTCACAGACGCAACTCTTGTAGGAAGGGTTATTTACATGGACCACCTTCAAGTTTAGGGAAGTTGGAAAGTGAATGAGAGGTCTTGCGACATCAGTCTGCTGGAACTAAGGATATTCGAAGCGGTCATAAGCCGTACCTGATGGGGGCACAAGTTATGGTTCTTTACAACAACAATAACTGGAGAATTTCAGTGATTTTTAAATTTTGTTGGCAAACACAGTTTCACTTTAACTAGTTTTTTCATAGAACAGCGAGATATAAATGTAGGTAAATATATTCACTCAAAACACCGTTAAAATGAAGCTATCCTTACAAAGCAAAACCTAATGACCAGTGCAATAGTCATGACCGTACCCTGATGTGACCGATGCAATACAAATGTTGTAAATCGCACCTTATTAGATTACATACTAATTTATCATTAACATTTTGAAGGCGATGACTATGAATGTAATTGTAGAAAAGTGCCTCTTTTTGTATGATCGCCACCCAAATTTCCGACTGATGCTGCTGGTTTTTTATCTTTGTAGCGCACTGAGCCCTGCTGTAGTGCATGTGTTCTGACCCCTTAAAGTTGTGTGCCATCGGCTAACACCCGATTGGCTTACTTAAATTACCTACAAGTTCCTATTATTTGGTACAAGAGTTACCCCATGGCTAGTAATTTAAATGTCAAAAGTGGACTGCAGCACTTAATTGTGGTACCACTAAAGTGACCAGGTGAAAACATGGCTTTAGGTCTGCCATCTCAGCCTAGTCGGGCTGCCTCAAACCTGCCAACTCAGAATGGCAATATAAATCCATTTTGACAGGTTAAAACCTCCCTTTTTAATATTAATAAGTCACCCCTAAGGAATGCTTTGCAAGCCCACAAGGCAGGGGGCATGTTTCTCATGTGCTCGACATGCTCAAACAGCGAAAACTCAAAATTGCCATTTTTACTATTGCAAGGCTGGTAGCCCTATTGGTAATCTAGTGCTGCATTAGCCATTACGCTAAGTGCTATCTTCCATTTGGGACTACCACAGATAGTAAGTACTCAGAGGTATCAATGAATCATTGTATTAAACCCGACTCTCGCTGAAGCCAGATCTAAAGTAACGTTCAAAGTAAAGGTGCCTTTAGAAAGTTCCCACTTTGTTGCCATACCTGTGGTGGCACTTCCCGACTGTCTGCAGCAGTTGTCACCTGAGACAACAGGCTGCCCCCTTGCCAGGAAGTGTGAAGTGCTTCCAGTAACAGGGAACAGAGTTGTTGGTGGTTGAAGGTGTGACCTCCGACAGTAGGATAGCCACCGCTACCTGCTGATGACCACAGATGTCTGCTTCAAACAGGCAAATGGCAAAAATGAATCACTAGGCAACGTACAGGTCTAAAACATCTGATAACAGACCTTCAAGTAGAAATTGTTAAAAGAAAACAACTCCATGTACCAAGAGAATTCGCAAAGATATTATTGAATTTTAATTACAAAATCATTAAAAAGGTGGCTAAACATTACAACAACCATTATTTAAAAATTGATAACATGTCGATCACTTCATTTTTCCATACACAGTTTAAGTTGCAGCTTATAATCCTTTTGTTCACTATCTGATTTGATATTATTCTACAAAGACTGTGAAGATCTAAGTTGATGTAAACACAGGACGTGTAATACAAAGACAAAATTCAATACAGTTAAGACAAAGGCGTAGCCACTCTAATGTCAATGGACACACCTCACATTAAACAAGTAAAGAGGTGGTGCTGGTTCTTCAAAATATCTCCGCGTTTCGGCGGTAGTGCGACTTCATCAGGAAACCACATAGAAAGACAGCATCATGACCAAATTAATAGAGGGACCTGTAACGACTCAAAACTGCCTTGATGGGGAAAATGGTCCCTAATGATACTGAAAATAGATAACTAAGGCTAATAGTTTGGTCAAAAGGTGGACAAACTTGGTATAGGTCTTCAGTTCCTGAAGGTCTAATTACTAAATGGTATATTTCTTCAGTTTCTGAGTCTTAAAAAGGAATATTAAATGTATGTTATACAAAAGGTCCAAACAGAAATTTGTAATATCTGCACGCCTTAGGCCTCTGTGGGATTTTTTAAGGGATGCCTGGGATTAATTGTTAGCCAATCCAACATCCTCACATGTAGGAAATAGGTCGGACGTGAAAACTGAATCGACCGATCCATATATACGGAATGAACTGGTCATCGCCAAAGGATATTTCCGGTAGACTTCCATTTCAGTGAAGTAAATGCGAGTCGCACCTCGACGGGCACGCTCATTTGTGTAGGCAGACAGGCAGGTATCTCCTCCAGAGGGGATACACCAGTTGCATAACCAGTTTTCCAAGAGGAGTAGCTCATTATGCTGGGTCCACCTACAGGGTTATACCCAGGGCTCCTCACAGGGTACGAAGGTTTGCGGCTCTTGAAGAAAGTACTGTGAACACTCATGGAAGAGCGCTTTACTTGTGCCAAGATGAAAGAAGTGACTTCAAGGGCTAGGTGGCTAGCCTCCTTTTTAAGCTTCAGGACCATCAAAACCTTAGGAAACCTGCTCCTCTCAAGAGCCCAGCTGCCCAGGAACTCCCGACTGCAGCTGGACGCCGAAGTACCTGCTGGGCGACAGAGTACTGGGCTTTCCGAGGTGTCCCCAAGTCTGTGGGCCTGTTGCAGAGTATACGTGGACCCTGGTCCCTCAAAAGCAAAGATTTGCTTACATGTAAGCAACCTCTGAGACTGCTGTAACCAGCTGACCAGTGGTGACAGGGCCTGCACTGGAGACCAGTGGTGCATTGTGAGAGACATCCCTGAGGCCAGAGATGACCCCCGATGCCTGTAGATACCAGAATGGCTGCAGAAATACTTACCTCATCTCTTCAGCATCTGAGACCTCGTCTGCATCCTGTATCCCCAGCATCAGGACCACTTCTTAGCTGGACAGCAATACAGGATACAAGTACAAAAAGGTCCCGAAGCCTGTTGGAACTGACCACTAACTGTCTCCCTGGACTCCAGTGGTCCCTGTCATGGGCCCTCACCCTGTTGTGGCCCGTCCAAGAGAAGATTGGTAGTCCTTTTGGCCCGTTGGCTCAGAACCTGCTAAACAGATTACAATTTATTATACTTAAAAGAATTATTTTCCATTTGAAAAAGCATATCGCTGGTGTCCTTCAATAGATTTCTGCCATTTTGGAATTTATTTAAGGGTAAAACTAAAACTTATTTTTATAATTTGTGTCAGATTTGTATTGTGCTACGGTCCTATTAAGTATTTTGGTTCATGCTTTACATTTGTTTCTTTAATTAAGCCTGCCTGCTCTGTGACCACAGCTACCCTGTACTAAGGGCTTTATTAAAAAAACCTAACTGGACCAATAAAGATTGTGACATGATTACATGGTGAGGTCTCACAACCGCACCGCATAAAACATCCTTTTCCTTAAGTAGTAGTATTTAATTGTTTGTGTACGTGTTGCTGTTTAATTACATTGTGCTTTTTAGGTGTTACTTACTTTTGTTGTGTAGTAAGCATTACATTTGGTGTGCGAGTTATGGTATGCATGGCTACTGTGTGAGTTATAGATTGTGGTGCCAACCATAACTGGGGTATTGCAGTTGTTTTTAGATTTAGTTTTATGGCTTAGCTTCACTTTAAGTGTGTTTTAAGTGAATTTTAGGTTTTTAAATAATCCTTAATGATGACTTCATTCAACTTTTTTGAATGTTCCCGCTGTACACAGCAGCAGTTAGCAGCTGGGACTGGACTCTGGCCAGGACCTACTCTTAACCTGTAGTAAGCAGCCAACCCCCACTACGCATGGCCCAATTAACGAATTATGGGCTCTTGTTGGACCTCCGTGGGGTTTGCAAGCCCGGTACTGGGTACACTGAACCTGATAATGGGTTCCACAAGAGCCGAAGAGCCCTTGCCCTTAGCATTAGTGAACCACAAGTTACGGTTCATGAAGCTTTGAACCTTGCTGTGAGTTCTCGAACCTGCAGCAAAATCTTATTTTCATTTTTGTTACCTCCAGGGAAGGGAATGGAGGTGCACCTTTGGGCCACCCAACACCTGAGCCACGGACGATGCTTCCTCCGTCCACTCGTGGCTCTTTCACTTTTTCTTAGGGCATGGAGACTTTGACCCATGGCCTGTAATGGCGTACACAATTACATTTTGTATGTTGTTGCTAGCCAGTCTGACTGCTCAGGTTCATAAATTTGTATTTGGGTTTACACTCCCCAAAATGGATGACTGGCAAAAAAAACTCCCACATCCAATCAGATGTGTTTATTTTTTAATTTGGTTCTGCCACTGGTCTCTGAACCCATCCACGGTGGTTCCAGATAGCTTTAACACTTTAACTCTTAAAAGACCACATGATGCGTTTGTGCAATACTACTTTCTAGAAAACTACTGAATGGATTTACTCCAAACTAAAGAAAAGCACTTCTGTCAGTAAAGTTCACTTTCTTGCAAAGCTATTTTTTCTGTAGAGAAGAGGAAAAATGATGAAAGTCACCTTTTTGACCCTTATTCCCCATCCACTCTTTTCTTGGTGGATATGCAAGAAGCACGCCATGCCGAATTAAAATTTAATTAAATGTTTTGGTAAGTCTTTCATTGAACGGCTCCAATGTTATTAAGAAAACAAAAAATGTCTTTTCAATGGAAACTTGATCTAACCACAACTGTGTTTCCTACCATAACGGTCTCCATATACTCTTTTACACATTTATTATGCATGTACCTCAAATGAAAATATTAAATATCTGATTAAACACTGTGCTCATAGTGAGCTGATGTAGCCTTGTAAATGCTTAGTTATGTACAAACCGAAGGGAAATATTATGGGGGAGGCTTCTCTTTAGGGAGGGGAGACTGCAAAGCAGATTAACCTGGGAAACGGGACAGTTGGGTCATGCATGGTAGAGTTCGGAGCACCATTTCCTGCCTTTGTCACATGCCTCTTCTTCTGTTGTTAGATTCTGATCCTGGATGAAGCCACCGCTGCTATGGATGCCGAGACTGACCTCCTGATCCAGGAGACTATCAGGGAGGCTTTTGGAGATTGCACAATGCTAACAATAGCTCACCGTCTCAATACTGTACTTGGCTCTGATCGCATCATGGTTCTCACGCAAGGACAGGTGAGTATCTTGAACCTGCAGATCCAGGGTGAAAAAAGCAAATTGTCCATTTAGAAAAGCTTCAAAGCACAGGCACCTTCTGATCACAGAACTGCTGGGAAAATGTCCTTTAGGACGAAGCCGAAATAACGGTGTGCCTTCACAGCGCTGTAAACAGAACAAATGCGTCTTTGGCACGCATTCGTTCTGCATGCAAGTCGTTACAACGACTTGCTTTAGGGGGGCGCACTGGTGGAGTGGTGTTGGAATTAAAGTCCAGCACCTTCCCTACTGTTGCACAGACTGGAGTTGGAATAGTAAATTAAACTATTCCAATATCCAGCGCCCCCCTAAGGCAAGTCGATAAAACAACTTGCTTGCAGAACAAATGCCTGATAAAGATGCATTCGTACAAATGACGGAGTTCTGAAGGCATGTGTGAAAAACGCATTCAGAAATCCGTCATACATTTGAACTGCTGCTTACAGGAGAGGTTTTGATTTCTAACATTTGCTATAGTGTTACCATGGGTTGATTCTGTTATGTTTACAATCATAACCAAGGAACTTATAGTGAAAAGGTATAAAACCAAAGACAGTTGCCACACAGGTTTATACTATTCTTTAAATAGGCCCCTATGTTGCGTTGCAGGTTACTGTAACCTCAGTTCTTCACCAGCAGAGGAACTCTTGATTCTGTTTACTACTTGGTGCCTTTTATGCTGCTGAAAGTCGGGGACCTGGAAACTGATATTGTATGTGCTACTAATGTTGAGTGCTCCATATATACTGGATAACCCTCGCACAAATTATTACATTTTGTGAACTAACGCAGTCTCTGTTTTTGACTTTCTAACGGTTAAATGGAGGTCAAAAAGTATGTACTTGCCAGCCTAGAAAGTACTTTGCGGCCTCATAGGACAACGTTTTACAAATACTAGTTCAATACTCCCAGCCACTCACTGGTCGTATAAGGACCATTTTATAGTTAGTTTGTTAGAGTTTGCTACCACAACTTCAACCTGTGAAATCTTCAGAACCTTAAGGGCCAGCAAGATAATTCCATTAGTTCCAGTATCACCAGCATACCAGACCCCAGGCTGGTAGTGTGAAGGCTGACTGCTTCATGGTCATTGTAGGGCTGGAACAAGGGAGATAGTCACCATGTGGTCACAGGATGGTTCAGGACGGTACATGCCCACCCTTCTCGATATCTGATGATGTTGTTCTTAATGCTTGTATTCCTCCTGTGCAGCAGACTTGTCACTCCTTGGCTCCTAGGCAATTTTTTCAGCTGAGCGGTCCTCCAGCAGGTCGTTCAGAATGGCTTGGTCAGTCTTGTGGATTAGGTCTTCTCCTCCTGGCAGGCACGTTCCAAACTCCTGGGCAGGCAGTAAAGTCATTCCTTCTTCCCCAGGTCATAGAAGCAGGGCACCTTTGCAGGTGGCCAGTGAAGGAAGATAATTGCAACCATGTAGAGGTTCCATTTCGGGGCAGGTGTCTTCTGCTTCTACATTAGTGTGCAGGTCTTTCGGTATTGAGTCAACAACATTGAACCACACACTGGTTGAGGGGTCAAGCACTCACACCACTCTGATGGTCTAAATATATTTAGACTCTTCCACTCCTGAAGGATTATTCTGTCCACGTGTTAGGATTACTAGCTTCAGCCAAAGTCCTGCATCTGCTCCCTTTTCCAAGATAGATGCTCAAACCACAGGAAAACTGGGCATGGGTGAAATTTATGAAGACAAGGGAACCTAAAGTGGACAAGGGATGGGTAAGACACATCCCCACACACTTTTGTACACTGGTTTCACGGAGGAGAATAGGAAAAGTGTACCTGCAGTCAGGAATGTGAAAGAGGGTATTGATAACTCCAACAGAAGGAAAACTACCATTTTGTGCAGTACACTCATGCTGTAGGAATGAACCCTACCTTTCACCAGTCAATCCCACTTGCACAACGTACATCCTTTGTACATGCCCAAGACGTGATGAAGACAAAGGATCCCCAGGTACGGGGACTGAATGGACTTCACTTGGGGGAAGATCTGGTATCTAGTCTCTCCACAGTGGTCCAAGTAAAATACCTGGGCCACTGGAGCATAACCTTACTGCTACATCTGCAGTGCCTTAATAGCTGGTTTTGAGGTGGTAGTACCCCCATCATCCAGAAAGTCAGTACTCTTGCACGCCTGTATAGGGTTCCCGGTTGGCAAAACCAAACACCTAATTGGAGCACATTACTCCGGTTAAACAGAAGAATGTTGAAGAACAGGGTGGCAAAGCTTTCTCAAGCCAAGGAGAAGATTCTCCGAGGTGGAAGGATGGCAATCGAGACAGGGAGGCAGCGGTAGAGCGGTGTCATAGGGAAAACAAAGTGTCAAGATGGAAACCCAGTTCATGGTCAAACCCTCCACCAAATGAAGAGGAAATTACAAAATACAGAAACAAATGAAAATGTAGAAAATGAATCTAGTGTCCAGGTATTGGAGAGTAAGCCTCCTTCACAACAGACATTCTTTTTCATTGCGTGGCATACGTAAAAATTTGTATTTTTATTTAAAAAAATAATACATAGTCGTCAAGCTGAACATGTCGTTTGGTAAAGCTATGTTGCATTCCCTTTTTATTGATCTACACATGTACCTGACCCCTTTAATTTAGAAGTTTGCAGACATCCTTCAAGACCAATCAATGGCAATGAAGGTCAACCACAATTAAAGCAGGAACTTGTCCAGGTTCTTTGAGTAGGCACAGTTAGTGTAAAATACTACCATCAAAACATGTGTAGGTGCCATTTCTTTCAGTCGCTTCTTTGCATTTGTGAGCTCTCAAAATGGACCAAGGTGGAATTTGGGTTGAGAATATTTTGTGGATTTTACAGATGTGAACCTTGTACTTAACTTAGACAATGTCTGTTAATGGGGCCTTCGATTACTATCCCTTTGCCAATGCCGGAGTTACCCATGCGTACTCATGAACTGATCTGTATCTTTGGCAAGCGGGCCGTCCATTCCTGAAAGGGGAAATATTATGAATCCTTGTCCCTTTAAGCATGACAAACTAGAGATGGGAGCTCGGGTTTTCTATGCACATCTTCTGAACCTTCTAATCTGGGTAGCAGTTATCATTCACCTTCGCTGTGTCCTCGAGGTCTCAGATCCATTCGTGAACTTCAGTGGGCAACCTATTTCTGAGGCAGCCTTTGCCAGAGGTGGCATGGTCAGTCAATGTTTTGATCCCAAAAGCCAATGAGCCAAAAGATTAAAGCCCGTGTGTGCCATTCCACAACCCTGTTGCCTCCAAGACAAGTAATTTTGATTCCAATGGTAATTCTATGATGAAGTGCATTAGCTCAGTGGAAAATGCATCCTTTTCCAGGTTTCACATAGATCTCTATAGTCCGAGAGGTTCTGGTCCTGATGCGTCCACTCAGTCTGTAGTCGATAAAACGAGAACCATTGACTTAGGTAATAATTAAACCCTGTTATTGGCAGCTAGGTGTGCTATGTAGGTGTGCCAGTTTTTACTAGTCTATTTGCATCAGCGGATCAATTCTGAGGCCATCCAACAAATATGTAGGAAATAGCCTGGTTGCAGACTAAGACCTCCATGACCCCTCCAAGTTTTTATTGCTGATTTACTACCTAGCTTGGTTATGTGATAATTTGCTTTCTTTTTACTTCAGGTGATGGAATTCGACACTCCGTCCGTGCTGTTGTCCAATGAGAACACGCGCTTCTACTCCATGTTTGCGGCGGTGGAAAACAAGATGACCACCAAGGGCTAAAAAAAAAAAAGAAGATAGCTTCGTTATGAGCCCCCACTGCGTGGGGTGTGTCCCCATACCCTGCCTGTGGCAGGTATCCCTTATTTCCGTCATAATAAAGTGAAATATTTGCCTTTACACACTCCCCCTCCCCCTTAATTTTATTTTAGCACAAACATTGGAGGACTGATTTTTTTATTTTTACTGTTTCTGAAGATATTTTGTTTTATTGTATACCATATTCATATTTACTAAGCTGATAATTGAAGATGTGTTTTGTTGAACACAGTGTAAAAAATTAAATTGCTCTGGCCCTCCCTCAAACTCCCCTGTAACGGGCCTGGGCAGCCGTGCTGTCTACATTTAGCTATACAGGAATCTGTATATAACCCAATAATTACAGTCAGGATGTAAGCTGGTTTGTTTTATATTAAAATGAGCACTGGGGTAAATATTTCAGTGCCTATTTTTTTCTATCATTTGTACAGATTACTGTACGGGAGATCTGGTTTTGATATATATATATAAATATATATGAGAATATATAATATAAAAGATGTAAATGATGACCGTCTTTGTCTCTTATTTGGGCTTGGTGTTTTGCACGTCTTCGGTTTTGAGGGTGGTCGACTGCGTATGTCTGTTTTGGCTGTCTGGAGTCTATAGAAAGTGTGCCTAGAGTGAATGTGTATGTAGCAAATCACTCTAAATTTACTTGCATTATGTTGCTTTGACTATGGGAGGGGAGAGGGATAAAGAAAAGCAAACAGAGACCCTGATGGTCCTTGCGCTCAGGCAAGGCATCAGAGTTATTTGTCATGTTACTTGATCCAGCAGTGATTATCAGTTTTGTGGACGATCCTCACAGTTTCAGAGAACAAAAGCATTGCACAACCTTCATCTTTGACTACGAACAAAAATTGGTTATCTTCAATTCGTGAAATTCAGTAAAGACAAACATTTCAGACTAATACCAACGGCAGCATGGGAGTGACCGAAGAGTGAGCTAGGCCAACCTTATGAATTTAGTAGAACTTTCCCATGTCTGCTTCCTTTTCTGCCTCCTCCAACACTCAGAAGTGGTTTAGGTGACGTGTAGTGCTTCATAAAAATTCTATTAAAAAAAAAAAATTAAGGCGGTGGCAGTTTTGTTTTTAGGATCACCGGACGAAAGGTCTGAGAAGCTTCAGCCAGCTCAAAGAGAATCATCATAACTTGTTTCTTATGGGTATTCACTCATGCAGGAAGCAGTGTCTGGCGACTTTTTTCTGGAAGTAACAAAAAAGCCAATCATATGATGTCGGTTCCTTTTTTCTGCACCTGCCACTGACGCAGGATTTGGAGTCGCTGAGAATTTTTCTCACACTATTTTGACAATTTATGTGTCTTTTTACTTCACTTTTGAATCACAACCCAGCCTTGTAGGACCTGTTGTCGGCTAATGCAGATGACTGACTTGCACACAACCCGGTTATGATGAATGCGGGGGGGACCATGTCATGACGTCATGTATTCTCTAACCGTAAATGTACACCCAAGATTGAGAAAAGGTAGGAAAGTTCTTCCTGGCCTCTATTAAGGAGAAGTCTAGGACACCATCAAGGTTACACGGTCTCTCTGATTCGGTCTCAAAGTGGATTTTCAAAAATGAAATATGAGAAATACAAGACAGATGTTCTCCTCAGGTCGTCTTCTTATCATGGGAAGAAATGTAGAGAAAAGGAGCACTCTTCCCCTTCGGAGCCAATTCCTGTTTTGCAACTATTAACACCTCAGGTGAGCTTCCTTACAGCTGCCTCCCAGATGGATGACCTTCAGAAGGCTGTGCTAGCCATTTCTGCAGCATCTCCCTTTGATGCAGTAACTTCAGTCATCAAAGTATCTCTAGACGCTACATCAATGCTCTTGGCGTCCATCCCTGCTCCAACGTAGTCTTCTCCTAGCTCTGCATTCCTTTTTAAGACATCACTGAAGCTTGTCTCCAGGGGTGTAGCTTAGTTAGCGAGATTCAGGGGGCGTGAATATCAAATGTCCCAACTAAAAGTGGTTGGCCGCAGAATGGAGGAGTGAGATGAACAAGGTTCAGTATGTACTGTTCGCATGAGGAACAGGGTCAGTATTGATTGCCATACTTGGGCCTCTGTCTAGAGTGGCACAGTGGGCGCAAAACAATGGTTTGGAATGCTCCATCAAGTGATTGCTAGTGGTTTGACTTTGCAAACATTCGTCTCTTCGGTGTTTGATTGCCAGTAGTATGCCTGGAAACCTCAGACTGGCACAACTTTTTAAGCCTACTACTGCCAATGTTCGTCAATCCTAAAAGTAGTAATTTTGCACCCATTCAAGGAGTGCTTCTATGGGTGCCGATTTACTACTTTTTGGGAAAACAGGTCAATATTTATATTTAAATTCTGGATTAAAAAAAACAAGTTAAAACCTCTCAATGAAATGAAAGCGAGAAAAAACACATACAGCAGACCCGACTCAGGCCCCGGATCCAACTACCAAGCATAGAATGGATTTATTTGGGGCGTGTAACAACCCAAACAACCCCCTTGAAGCTACGCTCTTGCTTGTCTCGATGCCGGACACAACACTTTTGGCTTTGGTCGCCAAGATGGCACTGATAATGTGCCAGTGGTATGGTTTTGCAGCGTGAATCTTTCTGGATTCACTATGCTGTGCATTATTCCGCAATCTAGTGGTTGGGTCCGGAATAGTAGTATTTCTTCTCTTTTTTTTTTTTTTGTTCTGTTTGTTGGTGGGCGTCGGCGATGTAGTACCATTTGGTGTTCTTCTGTGATGTCGACGGGCTTCCTCCGTAAGCCCCCACCTTTGGTAGCCATCTTCAGATGCTTATTTTCCGCCATTGGGTCTGGATCGTTACGGAGAAGCTTCCAAGATTGGAGAGAAGAATCGAAGAAAATAAAGAAGAAACACCGTGAGGAAGTTCTTTCGACTGCCCGGAGCAACAGAAGGTCAACGAGGAGTCGAAAATCGAGATCTTCGACGATCGAAGAATGCGCATGCAGGGGGCTCCCAGGACGCGGTAATGGACAAAACACCGTTCAAATTTTGTCAGAATTGTCACCACAAGTACGCACAGAAGGATCAGCATCCAGTCTGTAACCTGTGCCTGCCGCTGGATCATAAGACTGCCGACTGCAACGCCTGCTCTGTCTTCACCCCGAAGACTTTGAGAGTGAGAGAAAGACAGCGACGTGCCAATCACAACATCCAGGGCCAAGGACTACCGCCTTTGTTGCGAGACCTGGGTCTCTCCAGTGAAGAGGAAGATAATGTCGCCGAAGGACCAAAAGAAGACTTCGAAAGAGGTGCGGGAGTCGTCGACCCTGAAAAAACCTGACGAGTCTCGAAAAACAGGCTCATAACAAGCAAGGGGAGCCCTGGCACCTAAAAGTTTGACGACCGCGGCGGCATCCAAACCAAAACGCACCATAGGATCCTTGGATAAGGACTCCGAAACGGCAAAGGTCCTCGAAAGGACGAAGACTTCAAAAGACGCTCGACATAAGAACGCTTCGGCGTCAAAAAGAGACACAAGCCACCCTTGACAGACGAAAGTCAGAAAATCTCGACACCGAAACACATGCGGCCGAGATAGAAAGGAAGAGAAAAAGACGAAATGGCAAATGTACTACAACAAAAGAGACTTCAACGAGAACTTGAAGCAATTCAAGATTCTGCCGAAAGCAAAGGATACCACAGGGGAGACAGTAGTCGGACATAATTCCACCAACAACCGCTGAGCCAGTCGAGCAAGAACAAGAATCGTTCTTCTTCGGGGACGATGTCGAAGAAGATGAACAAACGTATGCAGAATCAGTGATCTCGGAGAATCAAGACCTCCAATTGCAAGATCTCGACGCTGAATCACCAGAGGAGGCTGTGGAGACACATCCTTCCAGGCCTTCACCCCCAGCTGACATTAGCATGTATAATCCAGTGGTTAAGAAGGCAGCAGACACGTATGGGGAGCCTCTGGAGGAGGAAAAACCACAGTCATGTTTTTTATTAGAGACACTAATGCCTACACAATCGAGAAACCATTTTCTCCCAATGCTACCAAGCGTACTAGACCAGGGAAAAGAGGCATTCAAGGAGCCAGCTGCATGCAACTCCAAGAGCTGAAAAGAAGTACAAACACTCCTCTAAAGACCCCCTTATACATCAGGGGATCAGTGCCGGCTGACTCCATTATCACATCAACGGCAAGGAAAAGAGCTAATGTCCCAGCTACAATAGGTCCACCTCCAGACAGAGTAAGCAAAAGGATGGACCTGGTAGGAAGGAAAGTGGCGGAGTGCAGCAAATCAATGGTGCATAGCCAATTCAAATGCACTGTCGAACCGACACGCCAACCAACATTGGGAAGAAGTAGGAGAGCTGTTGAAACACCTTCCTGAACAATTCCAAAAGCGAGCTACCCACCTGGTAGAGGAAGGGAAGAACATCGCAAATACATGCTTAAAATCTGCCTTAGATGCTGCCGAAACATCCAGCAGACAAATGATTGGAATCACAGAAAGGGGAAATGCATGGCTTCAAATTTCTGGATTCAAACCTGAAGTTCAGAGCAACATCATCAACTCCCTATTCAATGGGGAGCAATTGTTTGGGAGTGGGGTGGATGAGAAACTCAATCAATTGAAAAAGACAATGAAACTGCGAGGTTCATTGGAGCGCTCCAGTTCAGGGTCCTACGAAGAGGAACACCATCATGGAGACCAGCAGGTAGAGGTACGCAACACCCAACTACCTCTCATCAGGGTTTCCAGCAAATGTCCCTGCTGTGTACCCTGGTTTCATGTTTGGTATAACAGCAAAGCTGGCAGTACCAAGGCAGAGCATCCTTTCGTGGGCGCTTCCGTGGCAGAGGACAGCCACAAAGGGGAGGACAACAAACCTCAATAAAGTGACTTCAAGCACAAGACGGTACACTCCGCATCACTGAGGGTACACACAGACACAAATTTACAGTTCCTCCAGCATACCACCCCAGTAGAAGGCAGACTACAATTTTACCATCAAAAATAGTGGGAAAAAACCACAGACCAGTGGATTTTAAACCTAATACAGTACGGATACTGCATAGAGCTAACCAAACAACCTCCAGACAAATCACCAAAGAAGAACTATCTCACCTAGTCAGAGGTGCAAGAATTAAAGGAAAAATATGCGATAGAGCACGTACTGTACAGAGAGAACAACAAGGGAGTATATTCAACATACTTCCTAATCCCAAAGGTGGACGAAACATTAGCCTTAAGGTTTCTAAACAAATTCATAGACACAAAAATTCAAGATGACTACCGTACAGGAAGTGCTACCTCAGGTGCAAACAGGAGATTACATGGCAACATTAGACTTAAAGGCTGCGTACCTGCACATCCCAATGAACAAAAGACACACAAGACTATTAAGATTTGTCTGGGACAACAAACACTACCAATTCAAAGTTCTGGCTTTCGGCCTAAAATCGGCACCAAGGGTGTTCACAAAGTGCCCGGCAGCAGTAGCAGCACGTCTCAGAAGGCAAGGAATTCATGTTTACCCCTACTTAGACGACTGGTTAGTAAGGGCAAACCCATACAGCCTATGCAAACGGCATATACAACAAGTGGTAAAGACAATAGTTCTGCTGCATTTCTCCATACATGGGGAAAAATTATCAATGGAATCGGAACGCAAGAAAGTGTTCTTGGGCGCAGAGATTCACTGTGTTAGGGAAAGCATTCCCCAACGAGAAAAAAATATCAGCCCTATTAAAGGAGACTCATCTGTACCAGAAGGGGCATCATCTGACAGCGAGAAAATTACTAGGAATGATGACATCATGCATTCATTTAGTTCCCAATATTCGTCTGCACATGAGACCATTTCAAGAATGGCTCCAAACACAATGGTCACAAGCTACTGGGAGTTGGGAGGATCTAGTGGTTGTCACAAACAGTGTTCATCAGGAGATGGCAAGGTGGAACAAAACATAGCACAGGGGAGAGTTTTTACACCTCCAACTCCAACAATGACCATAACAGATGCGACCCTAGTGGGATGGGGAGCACACATGGACAATCTCAAAGTAAGGGGATTGTGGTCACCACATGATGTGGTGAAACACATCAATATCTTGGAACTAAAAACTGTGTTCTTAGGCTTTAAAGCCTTTCAGAAACAGCTATACAGGAAAAGGGTGTTGGTACAAACGGACAATACTACACCTATGTTTTATGCAAACAAACAAGGAGGGACTCACTCTGTCGCACTTTCAACGCTAGCACAACAGATTTGGAGATGGGCAATTCCAAGGGAAATAGACATCTTAGCGATACACCTGCCAGGGAAGGACAATCTGGAAGCAGACTGACTGAGCAGACAAACCACAGCATCCCACGAGTGGGAACTGAACCAAACAGAAGTGAAAACAATTTTCAAAAAATGGGGAACACCACAAATAGACCTATTTGCAACACCCCAGAATGCAAAATGTCAAAACTTATTTATTATCTTATATTTTGATTTTCAAAAACCTTTATTAACCTCTTCAGTGCCCATGACGAGATAGTCTCGTCATGGAGCTCGGTTGCGCTGTGCCCATGACGAGACTATCTCGTCATGAACCCCGCCCGCTAATGTAATGCCCGGCACAGGGCGGGGAAAGGGCGTGGCACTGAAGAGGTTTAAGGCGAGAGTCGTTGACCACAGCATTGTGCCTACATCCCTGGATGGGCCAGCAACGCAAAGTAGAGTTCTGCATAGCAATGTAGGCGGGGGAAAGATACACAGCAAGCCGCCTACAACCGCATCGGGCCGGCCGCGCCAAGTGTGGCAAATATCATTATAGGGTCATAAACAATTCAAACTAAAGAACATTAAAAAGCCACGTTACCACTTTAAGCAAAGTGAACAGTAGAAATTGCCCATTTATAATGACATAAGCTAACTGGTAAGCTCACAAGTGACTATATCATGTACCTTGTCGCCTCTGTGGGAGGTGTACCTTGGCCTGGGTGGGATCGCATGTGTATCAGTGCACATCTGTCATGTACCCCATCGCCGCTAGTGTGAGGCGCAGCGGCTGTGTCTATATCCGGTGTGTGCTCCAAAAGATAGGTTTGAAGAGGAAACCATACATCGCGTGGGCGGGAGGAAGGCAGTAAGAGCTCGGCATAAATGTTTTGCTGATCTTGACAGTAGATAAGGTCCTGCAGCCAATCCTTAAATTTGGGAGCTCTCCCTCTTCCCCATCTGCAGGCGATATGCCTCTTGGCGATAAGGAGCGCTAGGGAGATGAATCTCCGTACCTTGGCGACCAGCGTTTCAGTGGATCATAGGAGTGCAGTGAGGGGGTCGTCGGGGATGTGTAGCCCTGTCATTTGGTCAAGACCTCTGTCTAGTAGCTCTGTATGGATGGGCAGTCCCAAGCTAAATGTCTGAAATCCGCACATACGCCGTCGCAGCAGTCGTCACGAGGGTGAAGGCGTTGCAGGTGTGCTGGTGTGTAATAAAGTTGAATATATTTGTAGTGAATAATACGCAATCTACTGCTGGCGGAGATGGCCCCAGTTTGGTGACAGCAGAAGGCCCATTGTTCATCAATAACGGGGGGAAGCCCAGTTCCTTCTCCCACCGCTTCTTAGCTGAGGGAGGGTCATATATAAGGTACCTTTGGGTGATGCGGTATAACAGGGATATCACATTTGTAGGGGTAGTTTGCTGCAGAAGGGTGTGTAGGGGGGGCATGATGGGGGGGCTCCTGCAGAAAGCATCGGATTGTCGTAGTCTGATATAGTAAAACTGCTCCAGAGGAGTAGGGAGTTAAGTGCCGAAGAGCTTCTCACTGGTGCAAAATATTCCCTTGTCATAGAGTTCCCCCCAGGTCTGGATGGAGAGTTTTCGGAGGAGTCGACAGCATCCTCCCTCCTGCGTGACTGGGAGGTCTAGCCTTCCGTGAAGGGGCAATAGGGGAGAGTATAGGATGGCGTTGTGTAGTCGGCTAGCTAGGTCGCGCCAGGCGCTGGTGGTGCATTGTACGGTGGTAGAGGCTAAGCTCCTCGGGACGGCAGGGGTGCTCAAGTAAGCGGGGTTGGGGCCATATTCCCATCTTCTATCACCAAGTGGGGCATGTAAGGGAGGGGATTCACCCAGTAAATGTACTTTGACTGAGTGTGCCCTGGACCCCTGCCAATCAGGTGCCCAGGGCCTATGTTCCTTCCCTAAACAGAAACCTCAAAACCAAATTGGCAAACCCTGGCCACATGTCAGCCCCTGGTAAGTGGTACCCCGGGCCTTGTGGCCAGGGAAGGCCTCTAAGGGGCTGCAGAACTCATTGTGCCACCCTTAGAGGCCCTGTACCCTAACACACACACACTGCCCTGGCAGGCTGAGTGTCTGGATACAAGACAAAACAGAGAGACGACCTGGCACACATCCCTGTGTGCCATGCACACAACCTACATGGCCCTGGCATACATCAGCCACCCCTCTAGCTGGGTGCCCTATGCCAGTGGTGTGGGCACAGAGGAAGGAACCCTGTGCCCCTACAGTACCCAGGTCCATTCCTGGGCCCTGTAAGTGCAGTGCTGCCATTTAAGAGTACATGGTGCTGGGAGCTTGTCAAACACGAACTCCACAGCACCATAATGGCAGCACTGAAGACTTGAGAAGTTTGGTATCAAACTGCTCAGCACATTAAATCCACACTGATGCCAGTGTGGGATTTAATGTACTAAGCACCACAGAGGGCATCTTAGAGAGGCCCCCTGAAACCTAACCTACAATCCACATCTGTTCTGAGGCTGTCTAGGCTGCCACACAGCAGACATGTTGCTGGACCCCTGGGTAGGAGAGCCCCTGCTCTCCTGGGTCTGCAACAATGCACATCCTGGGCGAGGTGCTAAATCTCCTCCCCCAGGATGGGCAGGGGGAAGCTTCAAAGGCATGCCGCCTCTGTGAGCTTCCCCAGGCCTCTGCAACCCCCCCACTCTGGCGGGAAGCTTGGCCGGAAACCCCAAATAAAGACAGGGGATGTGCCAGCCTGCCCACCCCACCCCTCAGGTGGGAGAGGCGAGGTGAAGCACATCCCCGGGCTCTCGTCATCTTGAAGATGGGGAGCCCTACCCAATCAGGATTTGGCTACTTCGCCCCTCCCACAGGAGAGAGGCAGGATAGGGGGTGTACCCACCCCAGGACAGGGACCCATTGGTCCCTGCCCTTCACCTACCTGTAACGCCCCTAAATCTAGTATTTAGGGGCACCCTGAACCTTCCTTCCCCAGATTCCAGATTCCGAAATCCGAAGAAGAGCTAGAAGAAAGAAGACCTGCCTTGCAGCTGCTAAGAAGAGGAAGACATCAACTGCTTTGGCCCCAGCCCTACCGGCCTGTCGACCATCGAACCTGCTCCTGCTCCAACCCGGCATCTCTTGTGGCCAGCAACCTCACAAACCCCAGAGGACCTAGCTACCTTTTGACTCTAAGCCCCATGGGACTCCCATGAGTAGAGGCTCTACTCAAAATCTACTTCTAATCCCTGGCAGCAGCCCGGAACCGCGAACCCAGCACACTCTGCACCAGCCAAACCTGGCCTGTGCCGGAGTGAACAAAGACCACGAGGATGACCCCACGGCGACTGTGACCCCGAGTCCGGCACCCAAGGACCTCCCTCGACACTCCTGAAGAAGCCTCAGAACCAGGTGCCCCCCCAACCGCGATCAACAGAGGGTAAGATTTCCCGACACCAAAAGGCACCCCTACACCCTGCGCCCCCCTGTGCCCAATCCCGGTGTACCTACCTATCCTCCAACTACCCAACTTACCTCTCGAAGTGGTGGTGGCACCTGAAGAATCTTCGTCCCCGAGCTTGCACTCTTTCTAAACCGGAGATTTCCCATTGAAATCAATTGAGCGCCCGAAGGCTCAAAAGCACCCTGCACCCAGCCACCCGAGTGGCACTGGCAGTAAACTCTACACCTACCTACTTTCCCACTTGCCCTGAGTAAGTGACCAGGAGCCCAGCTCCCACAGCCGCGTGGCTTGCCAGTCAGCAGCCACCAACCAAGGCCCCCTATCCCTCATAGGATAAAATTGGGCCTAACTCTCTCTGCACCCGGCCGCCCTAGAGTCGCTGAGGGTGAACCAACTGTAACTACCTGACCCTGGGGGACCCCTGAGTGTATGCCCAGAACCTCAACTCTGCCAGTCGAGTACTTACCCTTAAACCGCAAACTCTATTTTCCTCATAGGGTAACATTGACTGGCTTTTCCTGGAATTTCTTTTAAGTGTGGACTTTTCAAATTTTTAAATATTCACCAAAAATCAGCCGAGTAACGAAAATACTCACCTGCTATTAGGTGAGCTCCCAGTGCCGGATCTTGGTGTCCAGCACTGACTCTGAAAAATACTTACAACTGTACTTACCAGTAACCCAATTTTCTCCCAAAGGAAACCATTGACTGTTTTTCTGTGAAATTTCTTCTAAGTGTCAATTTCTGCAAACTTTAAATATTCTTTAAAAATCGTATAACTTCTGAAAACGTAATTGCTTACCTGGTTTGGATAAAGGTCCCAATACTGAGTCTAGGTACCCAGTACTGGATTACAAAAGTAACGAGAACATACTATACCTGCAACTTGAATTTTCTCCCATAGGGAATCATTGACTGTTTTCTATGAAATATTTTCCAAGTGTCAACTTTTAAAATAGCAAAATATTGTCTAAAAATTATCACAGTAATTAAGTCGACTTTTATCACTTAATTTCAAGTACTGACCCAGGACTGAATCTAGGATCCAGTCCTGGAATTCCAAAAGTAATCCTAAAAGTAATCCGTGCAAATAACTTGAAACTTCCATTGAACTCAATGCATTATTGTGTCTAAAATTGTGTTGCCTATTGCAGCCACTTGTAACTTTCTAAAAAAAAGTCAATTGCATATTGCAAAAGTATTTATATAAAGTATCTCATTCTGAGAAAGTATATTTTAATACCTATTGTTGGTTCTAAAATAAAACAAGCATATATTTGTTATATATAAACCATTGGCCTAGAGTTCAGTTATTGAGTGTGAGACCATTTGCTGGCTGAGTGTGTACAACAAATGCTTTACACTGTCCTCTGATACTGCCTTACTGCTCGACCAAGCTACCACTTTAGAGAGTAAGGTTATATCTAACTTTAGCCTCTGCCCAACCTTTGGGGACTGTGGACTCTGTACACCCTGTACCTATTTGGAAAAGTATATACAGAGCCACTTTCTCACAGTGAGCCTGAGTGCAGCTGAAGTATAACTCCAGGTCTGGCACCTCAAATCCTCCGGCACTGAAGGGTTGGGGGAGAGTGTCCCAACGCAGCCTGGCCTGCTTCCCACCCCATATTAGGCGAATGAGCTGAGTTTTAAGGGCTATAAAAAAACGTCGGCTGGGGGCGTAGGGGATATTAATGAAGAGGTAGAGCAGTTTGGGTAGGACAACCATTTTTATAAGGGAGATTCTCCCAGCCATAGAGAGGGGTAATGCGATCCATCTGGTGATTTTCTCAGTGATTAGGTCGAGCGCCCGCCCATAATTGCCAGTCATCAGGTCATTACGATTGCGAGTGATGACTATGCCGAGGTATGTGAGTGTGTCGTCGCACCAAGTTAGGGAATAGTCAGGCACGATCTGCGTAGTGGTATCAGTGAGGGGGTAAATCTGGGATTTTCCCCATTGATATTAACCCCAGAGAGGTGACTGAAGAGAATGAGCAATCTGAGAATGGGGTTGAGACTTTCGTCCGGGTTGCGGAGATAGAGGGTGAGGTCGTTGGCATATAACAAGATTAGTATTTGTCTCTCTGGATAGATGAGAGTGTGGTCTTGGAAGTGCTGTCGGACTTTGGCTGCCAGAGGTTCTATAGCCAGGGCAAAAAGAAGGGGTGAAAGAGGGCACCCCTGTCTAGTGCCTCTGGCTATCATGAAGGGGGAGGAACGAGCGCTGTTGACCATTACGCTGGCCTGCAGGCCAGTGTATATCTGGTTAATCCAGGCTAAAAAAGGAGCGGGGATCCCTATGCGTTGCAGGACGAATGCAAGGTAATCCCATTCTAGGGAATCGAACGCCTTGGTGGTGTCGAGGAACACGGCCGCAGCATTCGCATCAGGGTCAATATCCTGGAGGACAGCAAACAGGGTGTGCAGGTTGTGAGATGTGCCTCTGCTTGGTACAAATCCCAATTGATCGGGAAGGACCAGGGCGGTCATGAAGGGGCTGATGCGATTGGCGATCAACTTTGCTAAAATCTTAGCATCGACATTGATGAGGGAGAGGGGCCTATAGGAGTCTCACTGTGTGGTCGACTTGCCCGGCTTCGACAGGGAAATTATTAACGCCTCTTGCATTGTTTGGGGCAATATACCTGTTTTGCGGGCCTCTTCAAATACGTGCCGCAGTATGGGGATGAGTAGATGGCGGTATGTTTTGTAGAATTCGGCCGGGAGGCCATCAGGCCCCGGGGCCTTGCCAGATTGTATTTGCATGATAGCAGATATGATTTCCACGTCTTCATGGTGTGCAAGGAGAAATTCTCACTGATTGTCCCCTAGCCAGGCTATTACAGTGTCCTCAAAGAAGGGGAGAAAATCAACAGGTAGCGTCCTGTGTGTCGTGTATAGGGTTTTGTATAACAGTTTAAAGACGGCCACAATGTCTGGGGTGTTGCAGTATATCTGACCTTCCTCATCCTCTATCTCCAGGATGGTATTGGAGAATCTAGGAGGGCGGATCGAGGATGCGAGCACTTTACCTGGTCTCTCGCCCTCTCCATAGCAGCGTGCTTGGTGGTACTCCCCCCCCCCCCCCCCCCCCCCCCCCCCACCCCCTCCACCCTCCCCGCGAACTTACATTCCCTCTCGGTTGTCTCCTGATAGTCAGTGATCAGGTCTTGCAGGCGCGCCCTTAACTCAGGGGTGGGTGTATTGGTGTTTGTTTGTCTGAGCTCCAGTTCTAACTTGCGGAGTGTAGATCGGATATCTTTCAGGACTCCCCTCCTTTTGGTAATACAAAACCCACGTATGGTGACCTTGAAGGCCTCCCAAATTGTGGAATATTGTGTGACTGAATTATCATTGCGGGGAAAAAAAATCAGTGATCTCTTGCTCTAGTTCAGTCTTGAATACCGGGTCTAACCGGGCCTGCGGAGCCAAGCACCAGGACAGATAGAGCAACTCTTCGTAAGGGGGTGTGAGGGTGATGAGCATTGGTGAGTGATTGGAGTATGTGCGAGAGAGGTGAGAAGTGTGTGACAACAATGGCGTTAACCCTCTAGTGAGGAGACAGCCATCTATTTGCGACCAGGAGAAGTGGGTGGTGGAGAAGCAGGAGCCTTCCCGAACCTGCGGATGAAGGGTGCACTAGGCATCGACTAGACCATGGTTGGTAATGATGTTGTTGAGAGTGTGATGCGCGTTGGAGTAGTGATGGGGTGGTGGATGTGAACGGTCTGCAAAATGCCAAAACTTTGCATCCAGGTGACCCTGCAAGCAGTCCCTAGGGTATGCGCTATGGATAGACTAGTCAGGGAAATTTGCGTACGCTTTTCCCCCAATACCATAGCCGAACAGGGTAATCGGCAAATGCAGAACCAGCAAGATGACAATGATTCTCATAGCTCCACAATGGGCCAGACAAACATGGTTCTCGGCACTAATGGAAATCTCACAAGGAACAATGCACAAACTTAAACAGAAAAGTGAGGATTTGCTAACAATGCAGAACTGGAAAGTGCTTCATCCGGAACCAGAGAGCCTAGACTTAGTGGCATGGCTCCTGAGGACTTGGAATTCGCACATCTCAAACTACCAGAAAGCACAATAGCTGTTCTAAGAGAAGCTAGGAAACCAACAACAAGAAAATGTTATACAGAAAAATGGAAGAGGTACTGCCAATGGTGTCTTCAAAGGCGTTTTTCAAGAAAGATTACACAGGAACAGTGCTAAAATATCTCACACATTTACTACAAAGTAAATTAAGTTTCTCATCACTGAAAGTAATATAGTGCCAGCACAGATGATGAGGGCACCTTTTGAACCATTACACAAAGCAACGCTACAAATGCTTACAATAAAGACAGCATTTTTAGTGGCAATAACATCCTTACGTAGAGTTAGTGAACTGCAGGCACTAACATTACAGGAACCCTACTTCCAAATGCATAGTAACAGAATTGTCATGTGGACAGATCCACAATTCATGCCAAAGGTGGTGTCAAAATTCCATGTAAACCAAAGTATACAACTACCAATACCTATCGAAACCCTAAAGACAAAGCGGAAAGAGCTTTGCACACACTTGACGCAAGAAGAGCGGTCATGTATTACGTGGAAAAGACTAAAGAATACAGAAAGACAAAACGGCTATTTGTATCCTTTACAAAAAGTTTTCTGGGAAGGCCAGTAACCAAGAGCACAATCGCAAGATGGATAGCACAAGCCATACAATTGTGCCAATCACAAGCAGGACAGACTTTACAAGAAGCGCCACGAGCGCATTCAACAAGTTAGAAAGGAGCAACTATTGCCTTTCTAGCTAACACTCCAATCCAGGACATTTGCATGGCAGCAACATGGTCTTCGGTACACAAATTCACCAAACATTACTGTGTGGACATACAAATGAACAAAGAGGCACAAGTAGGACAAAAGGTCTTACGGCATCTATTTACAAACCAAAGTTCATCTTCCACCCAGCCACCACAAGACTAGCAAACCGCTACAAAATCTATGCACAGCATAGTGAATCCAGAAAGATTCATGCTGGAAAACGAATAGTTTCTTACCTGTCTGTGTAGTTTTGCAGCTTGAAGAACTTTCTGGATTCACTAGCGAACCCACCCTCCTCCGCCAAGGAAGAGAACTATAAGGAGGAAGGATGAAAAGAGGGATAGCAAATAAAGAAAGGGGAAAAAAAAAAGAGAGAATCTGAAGATGGCTACCAAAGGTGGGAGCTTCCGGAGGAAGTCCGTCGAAGTCATTGAAGGACACCAAATGGTACTACATCGCCGTCGCCCACCAGCAACAACAAAAAAAGAAGAAATACTACTATTCCGGACCCAACCATTAAATGGCGGAATAATGCACAGCATTGTGAATCCAGAAAGTTCTTCAAGCTGCAAAACTATACCGACGGGTAAGAAACTATTCATTACTGATAAAAATAGTATCTTCTAATTTAGACAGACTAACAAACCTTAATTTGCAGGCTTATAAGGTCCAAAACTAAGTGTTATCTGCAGGAAAGTTTTGGCTGACTTTTCCAATCCCTGTTGAGCAAGACAATGGCCGCTAGGGAGATGTATTTCATTCTCTGCCTGGATTGTAATAATGCCTTCTTAGCATTTCTACATAATTCTAATGGGCTGGAAATGTCCCCAGATACAGAGTTTTTAGTACCAAAAGGCACAGCCACACCTGAAAAGACTGTGCAGTCTTTATAAGAACAGCTGCAGAGCTATCTAAACAATTCCACACAGAACAATAAAATGTTCATCGTTCATGGAAATTCTCATGAGGGGGTAGACCAGGAGATAGATGCTTCCATGCAAGAAAGCCCTTGTGGGCCATGTCAATGGAGGCCTTGGCAAAATCTCAGAAAGGCCTTGAAGCCTAGAGGTCTGCAAACAGGAAGTACCACTCCGCTCCCACCTATATGCTTCATGTGACCACCATTCTCCACTGATTGAAAATCTAGAAGGTTAGATGCTCTTGTCAAAAAGTTCTGTACCTCAGGCAATACTGCAATGAGGGCTTCTAACGTCACCCGCCTTTGGAAAAGTATTTTCAAGCACTTTGTAGCCAGCAGCTTTCTCCCATCTCTTATTTTTCCAGAACAAATGAGGAAGCTCATCACTGTATTACTCCAGGATTGAACGGCTGCCTCACAGCAGGCAATACTCACAAGCTCAGACACCGTGGACCGTCAATAGGCTCTGGTGTAGGCTTCTGCCACCACATTTGAATGTGGGCAATAGGATTTTCAAGAGACGTTCAGATGGAACTCCGATGTGCCCTTTCATGGACTGCATGGTTTGGGAGAAAAAGCAAATTCATCAGAGCCATTTCAACAACTGTGGTGCGACGGCAAGAGAACTAGCCTTGTCATCTTCCGAGTGGCTCCACTGCAAATGCTGCAACTATTTGAAGTCACCACCACCAGATGGCAGAGTAACACAGGCAGAACACCAAAACCTCAGTTCTTGGAATATGCATACCTCAAGAGGCTGGTTGGGGATCCGCATGTTTAGCATGTGTATCGCGATGGTAGGATATACCATCAGACAGGTCAGTTCTGCCATCCCCAGTTCCAACTTAAAACCACTTGTCTGCTCAAGCTTGTTTTTTTCACTAAAGATGAAGAAATGTTGTTGATCTCAGCCTAGCGGATCCGGCTTACAGTGACAATCCTAGACAGATGCCTTTTGAGGATGGTTGCGATGGCCGAGAGGCTGTACAGTGTTCAAATAATGGTTATAGCATTCTAAACCAGCTCTGCCCAGACAGTGAGATCGGTTGTGAGACTGCTGGGTCTAACAATGTCTTGCATCTTTCTGGTATCCCCAGCATGAATGTGCATTAGATTTCTACACCGCTTGCAGCACATTCACTAAAACTGATATTGTGGCAGCCTGGAGCACCTTATTTTTGCTGCCACTGAGGCCTTTCAGTGATAAAAAAGTTCTCTACACTGTTTTTAAAATGTTAACTTTTTCTACCACTCTGGTCACGCTGACAGTGGTATGGCTGCTTCCTCACAAAGTTGGGAAGCCCATTTCAGGAGACCTTCAGTACATTGTGGTCCCCGCAAGAGAAAGATCTACATATCAACTTGCTGAGAGTATTGAGACTAGCTCTAAAAGTCTTTCTTACCCATCTGAAAGAAAATAAAGTGCATATGCTGACAATGGACACAGTCCTTGATGGCATTCTCAGTTCCGCACAAGAGAGGTCCAGCTCGAGTATACACGACCATGCAATCACACTGGGGAAGCACTACCATAACAAATAGAAACCTCACTGCTTCACCCATCTTGGAGAGGACCCTCAAAGTAAGGAACCATATCTGACCAGGTATGGTAGAATAAGATCTGGGGAATTAGGAAACAAATTGTTAACATGATTACAGGAACAGGGGATACAGGATCCAAGAAGAGATTTGAGTAACCTGATTGAGTTCAACAAAGCCGCTGGTCCCATATCCAATGGAAAGTTGGACTACTCTACTTATATTCATGTGCATTGGCCAGCTACAGAGCAGAAGGGCTAGTGGCTACCAACTCTGCCTCAACTTCCCAAATCACCAGCACAACCACCCACCAATTGAGAAAAGGCTGCAACTATCCCTTGCAGTATGGAGTTCAGTGAGACCCCAAATGATGACTTTTGCTTCACAGCTCACTCGGAGGGTCAGAAGACCTGCGCTCCTACTCAAGCGCACAATGCAGACGCAGCCCAGACATCTACCAACACAGCATGGTGCAGATAGTGAGACTACCAAAAACCACTCATGGGTCCTCTTAAATAGTCTCTTCATTCCACACCTCACTAATACTGGGCCAGGGCATGACCTCAGAGCCCCGGGCCCATAAGAAAACCCAAGCCTGCAGTCAAACTCCACTCCTAAGAGGCTAACTAATTGGCAAATATGCACCATACAAACACATAATATAACTGTAAGATGGCCATGCTTTATCTGACCAAGCAGAGTGGTGTGGTCTCCAAACCAGTTTGCAAAGAGGCAGTGGAGCTTCGTCAGTGGGCCATAGAGAAAGAAATTGGTCTGTCAGATGCTCATCCCACGGGGAAGGTGGACACAGCTGCACATTGGCGGCTGGTGCTTTTAAAAAGTGGTGAGCAGAACGTTCTTTTTGTTTGTTAAACTTTATTTATCATTTTCCATATGTCGTAAAATAAACATATATAACAGTTACTCAATGTAGCAGCACATTAATCACAGTAAGGATTGGCAATGTCACAGATATACAACATTCCTGAAAAGTTTTGCATCGTAAGACTGAGCGACCAAAGAAAAAAGTAAGTAAAGGGAAATTGTCATGGCACAAATTTCAACAAACAGCATTATGGCCACCTCTGGTCGAGGGGTGATCTCAAGGTCTACCATGTTTGACAATATTGCGTTCACTGACTTCCAGTATCTGCTGATCTTAACACAGGTCCAGGTCATATGAGCGAAGACAGCATGGTTTGCACTGCATTTCGGGCATGTGTGTGATTGTACGGGGTCAATGGAATGTAGCTTAGCTGGCGACATGTATGCCCTCCATAAAAACTTTAAGTGTAAGAGTTTATGTTTGCTATTCATGGAGACTTCAACAAAAGTGGGGGAAGAAAGTTAATTATAAAGTTCACGCAAACTTGAATTCAACACGGGGGGCAAAGCTCTTTTCTTCCCCCAATAAAATCTGAGAATAGAAAGCTGGCTATAATTTTCTTTTTTTAAAGAAAAGTTGAATATTTACTCACAAAGACTCCGCATTCTCCTTGCAGTCACACAGACACATCAGTCACCTTTCACTTGCACAGACACAACACTTACCATCCACAGACCACCTACAGACCCCAGGCTACAGCAGCTCTAAATACTCTATACTCTCTGCCCACCAGCCCCTCAAGCAAAGCCCTAAAGTGTGTTTAGGAGAGGGTTGTTGCGTGGTGGCAAAAACCTTCAAAAATAAAGGAAGACACAGGTTCCTCTTGGCAATGCAGAGACAGCTATTTACGGTCGCGACCGGGAGAAAGACATTCACCCCACACACCACTGACTGCACCTCAGTCTTTCTCAAATTGCTGCTCACAGGCAGCTCTTTTTAAATACAATTAGTACAATAGTTTATTACAAACAGTAAATAATAAGTGACTTTTGAGTTACAGATTTAAGATGGAAAAACACTCAGACCTGTAACCCCATAACCCAGGATTCTGACCTACTCCATTACACATTCTTTATTGTATTCTCAACAATGCTTGGTAAACAAGGCACATTTTTTTGCATGTGAATGCATGTGGTACATGGTAAATGTAATTTAAGTGAAGTGTGTGGTTTCAGCATTGTGCACTTAAGACCTCCTTGTGTTCTGAACTAATATACTTCCCTGCACCCATTGTATAATCAGGCCACAATCTGTTTGGGAGCACAAAATGCTGGTTTGTTACCTTGTGTGTCAAAATCATAAATACTTTCAAACTTACTAAACGTGAGTTGGCCTTTAACTAAAAACCCTTTTAAGTTTCCTATACCATTGTGCTCTTAGTTGAACTTTTCACCTTAGTCATGTAAATGCAGGATTTAGGCCTAAACTGGTTTTCAACCACAAACAGCAGTGTATTTTATGCTTGGGTTTGTTGTTGCGGTATATTCTCGTGTTTTATATATTCTACCATTTTTATTACACTTCCTACAACATTCACTCCTCTAGTTGATATTTCAACTACTTTATCTAGGCCTTGGTCTGTACTTGGCACTAGGTGATACAAGTTGCCCTGGGAATGCACTACTTGCATTGGTGTCCTAACTGGGAACATCCTACCAGCCTTTGCGCCTATTCTCCTACAATATGCTAGGATTAATTGTGCAATACACAAGCAGTAAAACCAAAATAGTTAGCAACCAGGCCCCCAGCAGTCCCGACATCCAGGATGGCAGTGATAAAACTCAACCACTAAACCAATTATCTGCTGATTATGCAGTGTCTGTATAGAATCTGATAAGGTTCCATTGTCTGCAGCATTTGCTGGAATAAAGGTGCAGCACGCTGCCCCGATTTACTTGCATACCCCTCCTTGCATAGCTGTCATAAGGTCCAGTACATAGCAATGCTACATTACCATCATTCATATGGCATGCAGCTTTTCCTGGATGGCGTTGAAGCTATCACGGGAAGTATTTATCACTTTCAGGAGCTCCCACTGCGTTATCTGGAGCCAACGAGCTTTTGCTTTAGCTTGACCAAACGGCAGAATGCTCCCATTGAAAAGTTGGGTGTCACAGAACAGGCAGTACTCTTGGGGAACATCAATACCAGTACTTGTGCCATAGTACTCTGCATTTCTCTTCCTTCAGTTATGGTGTAGCAAGGTCGTTGAATGGCTCATGGGCTGTTTGTGCAAGGTCGGCAAGATGACGCCAGGAATTACTAAAACCAGAGCGTGCAAGGTCACAATGAAGCAGATTCCGCCAGAATTTGGTGGCAACTGGGTATACAGCAGTTCTACTCACTGCCAATAAAAATCTATGAGGCTGGAGGTGCCCCCTTGTAAGTCAGCGTGGTAAACTGTGATTTTACAGCCAATATTCTGACCTACGTCAACAGTGCCATTTCCTCTGAAACACAATGAAACAGAAGTTAGTCTCATGGCGGTCTGTGGAATTATTGTGCGATATACCCACATGTAACATCTGCACACTTCTCTTTTGCATCCTGGCTAACGTCTGTGCCATCCCATAAAGACATAGCCTTACAGGAAAATGCAATCTTGGGGTTCCATTGATCATGGGCAAAGACTCACCCGGTGACTCTAAATCCTGACCTACGGACACAATCTGGGGCTAAGGGGTTTATGAAATAGTTATTACACTTGGTGGGCTGGCATGTTACTCTTAAAGTTAAATCTAGAAGCATCTGGGTCCAATCTGCAGTGGTGGGATGGCCTGTTATCCTGATACGTGATATTACATTCCTGATGTCCTGTTTATCTGTAAGAATGCATAATACTTCTGCTACTGTCGTATTTTGTGGCGTTCACTACGAAATGCACTACTCTGTGTCAACTGCATTTGGGCCTTGATCCTACACAAGCAGAGATGTAATTGACATTGAGCTGTGCTCTGGGGTACTTTCGTTGAGTGCAGCCTATCTGATCAAATAGCATGAGTAATTAAGGAGCACACAACGCAGAATTCATGAGTGTTTTCTGAATGATGTCTGACATATGCTGGTACCACATATTATCTGACAACTGAGTATGGGCCTTGTGGGTCACATTGTTATTAGAGAGCTCTCTTTGGACATGAAAGATATCAAAAAAGGCACTTTGGGGGGGGCGTGGCTAGCGGCCGACGGGAATGGACGCTCTCTAAAGCGGCTCCGCAGCCCTCGCCTGAATATCCGGGCATTTCTCCGATCATCTGTTTGTGGGTTCCCCGAGTGTAACGGGAATCCAAGCACGACCCTTTCCTGCATACGGACATTGCCTGGGTGGAGGTCCCATCTGGATCTCAAGCGAAGAAAAGGCGGCTGTCCTGCGGCGACCTCAGTGAGGCAAGATGGTGACTGGAGGGGAACGGTACCAACTCTGACCGTGTCCCTTGACTCACCACCGCAACTCGAGACCAGTGTTGCGGGAAGCAACGGGACCTTCCTCCCCTCGGTGGGACCGCTGGTGGGTGGCGCGGATGCAAGACTAGCCGACTGACACCGCGGCTGAAATCAAAGGGGGAGAATATCGGTGGCCTGCGGAGTGGCGGATGTAGATCGCCAAAATCTAGGTCCCGGCTTTTGGGCCTGTTCGCAAAGCCCCCGACACTCTGGAAAAAGACTCTGAGTCCTTGGCGATTACCCGGACAAATGAGGTGATGAGGGAACAGTGACGGGACCCGGGGGAAAATGGACTGAGCGGTTGCACCGCCTCCGCCACACGTACAAGGCAGAGCGCGTCCTAAGTGGACGTCACTCAATCGAGGCCCCGGCTGAGAGGCCTACCAGTCGAGGGCGCGGCGGCCACATTTAATCTATTATCCCAAGACTTCCCCGCGGCGACGCAAACAGCCACTAAGGTCGCACTAACTTTCTGGGCCCCAGTAAAGGCGCGACACGATCTGCCACAATAATATTTCAAGGGCACTATACATCCTGCGTCTCAGCCGGTTAAACGGACTTGTGCTGCGACCCCCTGGGTGAACTCAGAGCTCACTTCATTGATCCACAGTCAAGGCCATAGCGGGTTGACTTCCCTGACGGCCCACCCGCTGCTGAACTCTGAGAGATTATGGACTCCCTCTAAGAGCCACCGCAGAGTAGATAAGACTGAGACCCAGGCCTGGCTTGCTCCCCGGACTGCCTGAGAAGAGTCGGCAGCAGAAACCCCGTCAAATAAGATTATATCAAGCGACGCCATTTTGTAATTACATCAGACACCACTAAACAACGACGCCCATCCTAGCTGAATAGCGTCATAGCTGCGAGCTGGAAACGATTGCCTTTCTAGCTATTCAGTTGACCCACCTGAAACACCGACAGGCCGTCGGAGGATAGTTATCTCCTCCGGGTAGGCGGCGGCCACTACAGGTGGGCTTATATACAGGACTGTCTCCTACGCAAACAACATGGCAAGCACCAAAGGACTCGAATCTCAAACGCAAAAGCCATTGGCCAAATTTGCTTGGACCAAGCAGGGGGAAGATGCCGCTGCGATACCTGAAGATGATCCCAAAACTGCACAGCCTCGCCCATCAGCAAAACCTCCTACCCTCGAGGACGTCATGGAGGCAATAGCGGGATTACGGACATCCTTAGAGATGCAAATAGACTCTGTAAATATCGAAGTAACCCTCATACGGGCGGACCTCAAGAAAATGGCCTCTAGAGTTAATGAGGTAGAATCCACAACGTCGGCCCTAGTCTATGACACCGCTGAGCTGCAGCGTCATGTTACTCAACTCCAGGACCAACAAAAACAAATGGAAGAGCTACTAGATGACTATGAAGGGAAGGCAAGACGCAACAATGTCCGCATCCTAGGAGTTCCGGAACGGATGGAGGGGCCTGCCGTGGACCTTTTGGTGGAAGACTTAGTGCTTAACAAACTCCAACCTAAGCGGCTCTCCAGCTATTTCTCCATCGAGAGGGCCCACAGAGTTCCCGGAGGACGTCCAAAACTGGGAGCTTCCCCACGGCCCATCATCGCGAGAGTCTTCAATTTCCGGGACAGGGACGTCATCCTGCAGACTGCACAAACCGGACCTTCCCTAAAAATTGACAACGCAAACATAACCTTTTTTCCTGACTTTACTGTTAAAGTTCAAGCACAGAGACGCAGTTTCACGGCGGTAAAGAAAGCACTTCGGCACAAAGACATCAAATACTCCATGCTGTTCCCGGCTAAACTTCGGGTAGAATCTGAAGGCAAGACTTGGTTTTTTCTCTCCCCGGAGGATGCTTGGGAATGGTTAGACGGATAGCGACAAATAGGAAGACAGTCAGCTGGCCGCAACAACAGAAGCCCCAGCAATGGTCAACAGGCTCCGCCGGAGCCCAGAGAGCGGACTTCGGAGGGAGACTCAGATGGAACACTTTGACTTAAGTTATGCTACCTTGCAATTTTTGCCGATTTTCTTTGAACACCTATGCTCTCTGGAAAGTTCCGAGACCCTGCAGCATGGGGACCACGCCAACCTGAGTACTTACGACCACTATCACTAGAGCGGGATCTCTCACTTCAGGTGAATGTCTCACAGTTTTCCAGCCTACTAGCAGCCAACATGAGGAAGGGACTAGAACTGAATGCATCCAAGTATAATATGAACATATTAAGCTAACAAGGCGAGGGTTGGAGGTGGTTAGCCAAGTAACTCACACATGGAGGGGTGGGTGACAGGCACTCTGCCTTGTTGGGAGGTGGAAAGTTTGGGGGGCAGGGAGGGGGAATGGGAGGGGGGTTTAGTTGGGGTATTCATTGTTATTTGTTTATTTGCACAGAACGTACCATTGAACGTATATCCACCACCCTCAAAGGCTAACTTACTGTTATCATTGCTGTATCCGACAAGGTGGGCCAAGAGTGGATCCACCAGCGCAGCTATAGTGTCTCACCTCTCTTATGGAGGCCGGTCATATGGGGCCCCCATAGCAATACAACACGCTTCCTCCGGTTTACTCTTTTCCATCAATAAGGTATGGCAGACTCCACAATTACGGGGCTATCAATAATGACATGGAATGTCAATGGCCTCGGCAACAAGATAAAGAGGGGTGTGGTTTTACAATACCTTAAGCGACATTCACTGGATCTGGTACTTTTACAAGAAACCCACCTGGTAGGGAATAGTTGCAAAGCTCTCCACAGATGGGGGTATAAGCTCCTGGCACACGCAGGGTTTACGTCAGGATCCCGGGGAACGGGTATCCTCAGTCGGAAAACTTAGCAATTACACCTACACGTATATGGACAGATCCGCAAGGTAGATTTGCGGTTTTACAAGCGAAGTGGGAGGGCAAATCACTGAATAATATATCAGCCTATCTTCCTCCGGCTCTGGGGAAGGTTGCTCTGCAAGACCTGGGCAGATTACTGATAGATCTCCCACCGGGCACTCACATACTAGGGGGTGACTTTAATATGATAATGGACGAAACGATTTGCAGACAACCCCCAAAACCATCCCCCCGACGTAGTACGCACCTGGCAGATTTCTCTCTGACTATGGTGGACATTTGGCGAGCACTAAGTCCCGGGAAGGCTTACTTTACACATTACTCCAATGCACATAAAAGCCAGTCCCGCATTGATTATCTCTTCACTTCCCTCACAGACATAGGCCGCTTTCAAGGGCTCCCGAGGGGTATTATGGACCACTCTCCCTTTACCGTTAACCTCACTTTTCACCAACAGAAGACTAGAGGCCCCATAATCATAAATCCCTGGATTCTTACTGCCCCTGACATCTAAGAGGACCTTGTAGAGCAAACAGAACATTATTTCACTGAAAATTATTGATCCGTTGATTCAGCAAATACGATTTGGGAGGCCTACAAGGCATTAATAAAAGGGCGAGCTCTGGCACTAAAGATTGGTTACATCCGTAAACAAAACGAACAATTGACCCAATTGGAAAAGGGACCTGCTCATGTTAGAAACAGAGCACAGTACTGCTCCAAATGAGACCACAGCTCACAAACTCTGTACCAAACAGCTAGAATATAAAGCTCTGGCACGTGAAAAAACCCAGGCAAGACTTTTCCACACACGCCATCGAATCTATGAATTCGGAGAAAGAGCGGGGAAAATGTTAGCATGGCTGGAGAGGCGAGATCAGGAGGCGCGATGGGTCCCCGAAATTTTACTTGATGACGGACGGCGAGTAGTAGACCCCCGAGAAGTAGCAGAGGTATTTGCGGACCACTTAGAGGCAGTCTATACCTCCAGGACCACTACCTGCTCTGCCGACTCCCGTGAGCTCTTAAGCGAAATGAACCTCCCCACCCTTTCAGAGGAAGATAGGGACACCCTAGACGCAGACCTAACTGCAGAAGAGATCTGCAAAGCCATCTTCGCCGTCAACTCTGGGAAGGTAATGGGACCCAACGGAGTTTCGATTGAATTCCTCAAGGGGATGACTCTTAAAGTAGCTCCTCACCTCCAAAAATATGTATGAGGAAAGTCTAGAAGAAGGAGTTCTTCCCATAGACCAAAGGCTGGCTTCTATAGTGGTCATACGAAAACCCGATAAAACAGCCTCTAGCTCATACAGGCCCATCTCCCTAATTAGTTCAGAAGCTAAAGTATTAGCTAAACTTCTTGCATCTCGTCTAATCACGGTTCGCCCCTCTCTGGTTCATGTAGACCAATCCGGGTTTGTACAGGGTCGAAATACAGCCTTGAATATTCGACAGGTCCATAACGTCCTGGGTAGACAACCATACCTACAAGAAGACGTGGTTATACTATCATTAGACGTCGCAATGGCATTCGATTCAATAGAATGGCTTTACTTGTTTGAAGTATTGACAAAATTCTTCTTCGGACCGCGATTCCGACAATAGGTGTCATTGCTCTACACTGAACTACTGGGCCAAGTCCGGGTTAATAATCACACATCGCACATATTTGCCTTACGGAGGGGGACAAGGCAGGGGTGCCCACTGTCCCCCCCTCCTCTTTGCCTTAACCATGGAGCCCCAAGCGCATTGGATAAGGCGAGATGTCTCGATAAGGGGACTGAGATGGAGCAACGACAAAGAGGACAAAATATCGTTATATGCTGACGATATCTTGATATATTTAGCATCCCCTCGAGCCTCGATTAATAGCCTATTTAATGTTATCACTAATTTTGACAAATAGGCAGAGTATACCATCAATTGGTCTAAATCTGTATTATATATTTTACATGGGCCCCCGCCCCGACTCCCTCGCAACTATACCATAGAATTGGCCACCAACGGTTTTAAGTACCTGGGCATTTATATTACACTAGATCCCAAAAAGGTCTACTATCATAATCTACAAGGCCCCCTCAAACGCCTGCAAGAAGATGTTAAACACTGGAGGTTGTTGCCCCTGTCCCTTTTGGGGAGAGCAGCCCTATTTAAAATGCTAGCACTAGATTCTTATACATACTTCAAAACTGTCCATTCCCCCTCGCTGACACGTATTTCAACACGATTGAAGGAGAACTCTGTACTTTACTATGGGACGGGAAAGCGTCTCGTATCGCCCTCCGGAAGTTAATCACAGGGTGGTACGACGGAGGGATTGCCCTACCAGACTTGCACCACTATTTTTGGGCCTCGCAACTAGTAGCGGTTAACCACTGGATTCAGGGGTCACTGTCAAACTCGGCTTTCCACCTAGAACAATACCAAACAGGGAGGGAGGGCTATTTGGGGACCCTGTACAGTACGGTTCGAAGAGATCACTATATAGGACCCATGTCACAAACGGTTGCTATCTGGCATAAGGCCACCAGGCGACTGGGATGGGCGAATAAATGTACAAAAGCTACACCGCTGTGGTCTTCTCAAAGGCTGGGATTGCTTTGTAATCATAAAGGATTTGACAAATGGGACATCATTGGCATAGCTACCATAGGAGACCTGATCAGTAAGGGAAAGCTCGTCACATTTAAAGACCTACAGACTAAATATGACTTCGCGCCGGTGAGATCTTCTGTTACCTACAGATTAGACACGCCCTTCTCACCTGCGTTCCTGACTTGTCTTCCCTGCCGGAGTCCTTCCCCCCTGGAGGATCGCCTGCTCTCGGAACCGCTCTCGAAGGGGGCTGTTTCCTGCACCTATCGCAAACTCTGTAATAATTTACCCGACTCCTTCCAAGCTCTCCGGGAGCGCTGGCAATCAGACTTAGGATCACTAGACGATGAAGAGTGGCAAACTGCACTAATATCCCCAAGTGAAACTGCAATAAATTATCGCTTTTGCCTCATACAGTTGAAAATACTTCATAGATCTTATCTATCCGGGGTACTCCTGGCCAAAATAGGACACCGAAAAGATGCGCTATGCCTTAGAGCAGAGGTCTTCAAACTTTTTTATTCTGAGCCCCCCCTAAGCAAAATGTTTTGAGATCGGGCCCCCCTCCAAAACTTTATGACAAGGATTGGGGGAGCGGGAGGAACATGGCTGCGTGCAGAGAGCGGGGCTTATGAGATGATTTCAGGAATATTTTTTCTATAGCTTATGAATTGCACCAAATATGAGATTTATAAAACAGCAAAAGCATAAAACAAAAACCAGATATCCCAAACAAACTGCTTCACATAATTGGGGTGTTGTGAGCCCCTCACACTCTTTGACCCCAATGCAACTATACCTGCTGCACTAATGATAACTGCAGTCCTGAGTAGCAGCCTATCTCCTTTGCCTTTTTTACCTCTTCCCCTCCATGATGGATCATCACCTCTGTCCTAATGCTTGAAAGGACAATAAGCTCTGATGCCCCTTTTTTTTAAAGGTAGACAGTCATAATTGTGATGCAGTGGGCCCCCCAAATCCCTGGGCCCTAGTCCTGCTGCATCTGCTCCTTTATGATAACCAGCAGTGGCCACTTACACACTTGGTAGCAGTACCAGCTTCACTAATGAATGTCCCTTTTAAAAAAACAAAAACACTTATATTGTCCCCTTCTTTGGGGTATCTCTCTGAAGAAGCGGTCTCTGGCCATTTGTAAACATAAAAATGAGTCCGCATACAGTGCTCCCTATTCTGGGCCTTCTCTTTGACAATATCTATGAATTTCGCTCCTTTCCTCTGTCTCCTAGACCATTACTGTGAGGCCCCAAGGATCGAGAGGATTAGGGCTTTGCATCTGAATGCACCCTGCTGGCCTTCTACGTGCCACCCCATGGACTCAGCTTTCACAAAAGAAATGCCCCTGAAGAACAAGTTACTTACCTTCGGTAACGATGTATCTGTAAGAAACATTAGTTAGTTAGATTCCTCACCTTAGAATATCCCCAGGCGTCAGACTGGATCTGGAAGATTTTTCGTCAGCAATACCCCTTGCGCGTCGCTAGGCGTCGTCTGCGGCTCCGCGTCCGTCGTCGGCGTCAAGCGCCGGAATGACGTCGTCGGAGTACTTAGACGCCGCCCACGCGCGCTGACGTCAGTTCTTGTACATAGCTTTCCGCGCCAGGAACGCAGAGCCATGCAAAGACCGACACTGGTGCCAAAAATAAAATCTAGGGGCCTGAAAAGGATAACCTTAACCCTAGATGTCAGTTCGCAGAACGGGGAGGATGGGTGGGTCGGTGAGGAATCTAACTAACTAATGTTTCTTACAGATACATCGTTACCGAAGGTAAGTAACTTGTTCATCTGAAAGAAACACGTTAGTTAGATTCCTCACCTTAGAATAGATGCCCAAGCAATACCATCCCCGGTGGTGGGTCTGCGAACCAAGATCACACCAGAAAGTCCTGGAGGACAGAACGGCCAAAGAAGCCATCCCTCCGGACTTGGCTGTCAAGGCAATAATGCCTGGCAAACGTGTGTAGCGAAGCCCACGTTGCCGCCTGACAGATGTCCTGCAAAGGGACACCCCGTCCCAAAGCAGTAGTAGCCGCTGTGGCCCGAGTAGAATGGGCGCGCAGCCCAACAGGAGGGTCCTTTTTTGCCAAGGAGTAACAAATTTTGATGCACAAAACGACCCACCGAGAGATGGTCCGTTTGTGCACAGCTTTCCCCTTCTTAGCACCCACGTATCCAACGAAAAGTTGGTCATCCACCCGGAACTGCTTTGTGCGGTCCAGATAAAAGGAGAGCGCACGTTTTGGGTCCAGACGGTGGAGCCTCTCTTCCTCTTTGGAAGGATGCGGAGGCGGAAAGAAGGTGGGCAAGGTGACAAACTGCCCAAGATGAAATGGAGTCACCACTTTCGGAAGAAAGGAGGGACGAGGCCGAAGGACAACCTTGTCCGGATGAACAGAGAGAAAAGGAGGCTTTGAAGATAAAGCCTGGAGCTCACTCACCCGTCTAGCCGAGGTGATTGCTACCAGAAAAGCAGTCTTAAGAGTCAGAAGACGAAGAGGACAATTGTGAAGAGGCTCAAAGGGAACGTACATCAGGAATGTCAAGACAAGATTCAAGTCCCACTGAGGCATTACAAAAGGGACAGGAGAGAACGTGTGAGTAATGCCTTTTAGAAAGCGTGTAACTACAGGGGACTTGAAAAGAAAAGGCTGATCAGGAAGCCGCAAGAAGGCAGAGATGGCAGCAAGATAACCTTTCAGGGTGCCCAGGGCAGAGCCCTGCCGGGCCAAAGAAAGAAGAAAGAGGAGAACCTCAGAAAGAGGGGCGGAAAGGGGATCCACAGCCTTTGCTGTGCACCATGCCACAAATTTGTTCCACCGGCAGGCGTATACCGTCTTTGTGGAGGGACGCCTGGCTGCCAGAATGATATCAGACTTCAGGAGCCAAGTCAAATGGCATCAACTGCCGCCGCTCAATCTCCACGCATGGAGGTGGAGGCTGGGCAGGTTCGGGTGGAGGACCGTCCCCTGCTGCTGCGACAGAAGATCCTCCCGAAGGGGCAGACGTATCGGAGGATCGGTCAGCATACTGAGTAGCTCGGGATACCAGTACCTTCATGCCCAATCCGGAGCCACCAAGATGACTTGGGCCCGGTCGTGCCTGATCTTCTTCAGCACTCTGGGCAGAAGTGGTATAGGCGGACAGGCGTACAACAGACCGCAACTCCACTCGTGACGAAAAGCGTCGCCGAGCGAGTGCCGCCTTGGAAATTCCAACGCGCAGAACTGCTGACATTGCGCGTTCTCTTCGGTGGCGAATAGATCTAACCAAGGCTCTCCCCACTGCTGAAAGAGACCTTGCGCCACTTCGGAGTTCAGACGCCATGCGTGATCCATCATGCACCGGCGGCTGAGTTCGTCTGCTCTGGCGTTCAGAGAGCCCGCCAGATGTTGAACCACTAGGGTGACGCCCTGGTGTTCCAGCCACGTCCAGAGGCGCAGAGCCTCCTGACAAAGGGTCCACGACCCCACCCCGCCCTGTTTGTTGCAATACCACATGGCGGTGGTGTTGTCCGTGAACACCTGCACGACACTTCCCCTGACAGAGGGAAGGAAGGCTTTCAGTGCAAGTCGGATCGCTCTCAACTCCAACAGGTTGATGTGGAGACGAGACTCCGCCGGAGACCAGAGGCCTCTGATCTCCGCCTCTCCCATATGGCCACCCCATCCCAGGAGGGACGCGTCCGTCACTACGACATGCTCCGGTTGGGGAAGGGAGAGGCTCTTGCCCTCGACCCAATCGCGGTCCGTGAGCCACCACTGCAACTGCTGTGCAGTGCCCTCCGAGATCAAGACATGGCCGGACAGGTTGCCGTGATGCTGGGCCCACTGAAACTTCAGGTCCGACTGCAGAGCCCGCATGCGCCGCCTGGCGTGATGCACTAGTAGGATGCAGGAGGCCATCAGCCCCAGAAGCCGCAACACTAGCCTGACCGAAACCCAGGATAGAGGCCGAAAGATGGGAATCAGGGCCTGTATATCCCGGACCCGCTGTTCCGGAGGATAGACCCGGAACTGCGCCGAATCGAGAACCGCTCCGATGAAGAGGAGCTTCTGAGAGGGACTCAAGTGTGACTTCGGCACGTTGATGGAAAATCCCAGCAAATGCAGGAGATCCGCCGTAGTCTGGAGGTGGGAGACGACTGTCTGGGGCGAGCCCGCCTTCAACAACCAGTCGTCGAGATAGGGGAAGACTGGAACCCCTGATCTGCGCAGATTAGCTGCGACCACCGCCATCACTTTCGTGAACACCCGAGGGGCACTGGTGAGGCCGAAGGGGAGCACGGTAAACTGAAAGTGCTCTTGGCCCACCGTGAACCGCAGGTAACGCCGGTGGGCCGGCAGGACGGGGATGTGGAAATATGCGTCCTGCAAGTCCAACGCTACCATCCAGTCTCCAGGGTCTAGGGCAGCTAGAACCTGAGCCAAGGTTAACATCTTGAACCTTTCCTTCCGGAGGAAGGCATTGACGTTCCGGAGGTCCAAGATAGGGCGCAGGCCCCCTTTGCCCTTCTTGGGAACCAGAAAGTAGTGGGAATAACAACCACGACCTACTTCTGGGCTCGGAACGCGCTCGACGGCCCCCTTGGCCAAGAGGGCCGAAACTTCCTCGTGGAGAAGATTCAAATGATCCCCCGAGATACGGTGGTGCTGCGGTGGCATGGCTGGAGGGGTCGTCTCGAAGGGGAGGGAGTAGCCCCTTCGGACGATTTGCAGCACCCACCTGTCCGATGTGATGGACCGCCAGTGGAGGAGGTGATGGCGAACTCTGCCGCCCACTGGCGTGGAATGGGCCTGAAAGCTCGGACTAGGAAGGCTTTGAGGCGGATGCTGCCGGGGTGGATGTGGGCTGACCTCGTCGACCTCCAGATCCGCCTCGGCGGAAACCACGTCCGCGGGCAGGTTGGTTCTGCGGCTGGTGGCTAGGCGTACGTGAGGAGGCACCCCTTCCTTGGCCACGAAAGGGGCGAAAGGTGGAAGTTTGCGACCGCGGGGCCGAGAGGCCCAAGGACTTGGCCGTAGCCCGGGAGTCCTTAAAGCGGTTCAGCGCACTGTCCGCTTTCTCGCCAAAAAGGCGAGTGCCATCAAAGGGCATGTCCATGAGAGTGCTCTGGACATCACCCGAAAATGACGTGGACCGCAGCCAGGCGTGACGTCTAAGCGCCACTGTGGTAGAAATGGCCCTACCCAGCGAGTCCGTGGTGTCAAGCCCACATCGTATAGCATGTCGCGCGGCATCCCTCCCATCGGCCAGAGCCTGGGTAAGTCGTGTCCGGACCTCCTCCGGACACAGGGGCAGCGCGTCCTCCACCGCATCCCACAGAGAGTGGGAATAACGGTCCAAGAGACAAGCGGTGTTCAAAGACCGCAGGCCCAAACTAAGGGAGGAGAACAGCTTCTTGCCAAACTGTTCTAGTCTCTTGGAATCCCGGTCCGGCGGGGCGGTCGGGAAAGAGGATTGGGAGGTGGAGGCCTGGATAACCAGGCTCTCAGGGGTAGGGTGTTGGGACAGAAAACTGGGGTCGCCCGGAGCAGGGCGGTGGCGCCTGGCGACGTTCCTGTCCACAGGAGGGACTGTGGAGGGCTTGGACCAGGTGCCCTGTAGAACGTCAATGAGGGCCTCATTGAATTGCAGCAGAGGCTCAGTGGAGCTTGCTGCAGACTGAAGCACCTCAGTGAGGACGTTAGTCCTCACAGCAACGGCAGGCAGCTCGAGCCCAAGGGCTGCGGCCGCCTTGCGCAGCACCACAGAGAAAGCAGCGCCCTCCTCCGAAGCCACAGTCGGAGGAGAGACGAATCCAGTGTCTGGAGAGGTATCCAGGCCACTGGCCTCCCCCAGTTCATCTGCCCAGTCCTGTGACATTTGAGCCTGAGCGGCCATAGGATCCTCGGATCCCTCCCAATTGTCCCCATCATCCGATTCCTGGTATACAGGAGGAAGGTACGGAGCCGGACGGTAGACATAGTGTGTCTCTAGCGGCGCCGAACGCGGCGTCCATCGACGCCGTAGCGGCGCCGGGTCCGGAGTGGGACTGAACTGGGGCCCGACGTCGAGCGGAGTCGACGTCGGCGTCGGGGGTGGCACCGGTGTCGACGCCGGCGGAGGAGGAGTGACGAGGTCGACCGGCGTCGGCAGGGACTCGGGAACGGGTCCCTCGGGCGCTTGCGGCGTCGAGGCCGGAGCCGTCGACGACGCCGGGGCCGGAGCCACCGGCAGGCATGGCAGCCCTGTCAGGTCCGCGGGGCCCGAAGGCGCGCCAGCGGGCGCCGACGGCGGGGCCAGGCTCCTCATGGCCGAGAGGAAGGCACTGACCTCCGCCGGCGTCGCGTCAGTCCCAGGGACCGGCGGGTATGGGGACGTGCGCGGCGCCTGCGGCTCCGCCGGAGCCGCGGGGGTGGAACCACCCTGACCCTCGGCCGAGTCGCGCGACCGGCGAGGGGAGTCCGAAGAGCGGTGTCGCCTCTTGGACTTCTTGGAATGCTTCGACTTACCCGAAGACTTGGATCCCGACGACCGATGGTGACGTCGGCTGCGGCTCCGCGACCGATCCTTGGACCTCCTCCTGGACCGGGATCGAGCGACGCGCGGAGCCGAGTGGCGGATCTCGAAGCTTACGGGACCGCTCCCGTCTAGCCTTCGAGGTCAGGGCCTTGCAGTCGGAACACGACTCCGCGTCGTGGTCGAGGCCCAAGCAGTAAAGGCACCGGCGGTGATGGTCCGTAACCGACATCAGGCGGCTACAGTCAGCACAGGCTTTAAAACCAGGCATCCTACCGGAGTCGATTGACAAGATCAAAACAGATCGAAAAAGTTAGTCAAAAAGTGACTAAAGGGGTAGCTCTCCCGGATCTGCGCTTACTGGCGCGGAAAAAAGAAGAACTGACGTCAGCGCGCGAGGGCGGCGTCTAAGTACTCCGACGACGTCATTCCGGCGCACGACGCCGACGACGGACGCGGAGCCGCAGACGACGCCTAGCGATGCGCAAGGGGTATTGCTGACGAAAAATCTTCCGGATCCAGTCTGACGCCTGGGGATATTCTAAGGTGAGGAATCTAACTAACGTGTTTCTTTCAGATTGGTTAATACTGACTTAGAGATGCCTCTGCCTGAAATCGAAGTGTGGGTGGTAGTGCAGAAAGTTAAAAAAGAAACCATGGAATTATGAGTTTCTGCAGCAGCAGCAGCGTTTTCTACATAATTATCAGTGTACTGCATTTACTACATAATCTGCAGATTTCAACAAAAAAATCTTGATTCTAGCTCAAACGGAACAAAAGTTACTTAAAGCGTGACAAAGTGTCCCGGAGCAGTGGAAGGCCCTTTGCAAAGATTGACTGGTAATCTTGTAGTTGCTTACTGCTGTATTTGGGTGCTACACTGGTGCTAATGAGGTGAAATATTTCCCCTGACAGCGTTACCGTGAGTTAAAATGACAAAATAATGAAGTAATGCTAACCACAAAATGTGGCGCATTGTGCCGCATAATTGACCTTTTCTTGCTGCATAAGTTAGTCAAACCTGCCGCATAATGTTGTCCTCTTCTGCTGAATAATTCCAGTGGATCTGCTTAAAGCTTTAGGGTGGCAAAGATCTATTCTTTTTAAGATGTAATGTAAAGGAGTTATCAGCTGGGATCTGGAATAGTGGAGACACTTAGAAAAATGTCTGCATTAGATACAGTTTGATTACTTATTACTAAAAAAGTATGTTTTGTAAGAACTTGTTTTATCTCAATCACTGCATCATTTTGCAGCGGCCTAGCTTAGAGTATGTAAATACTGTTTTAAAATAATGACTTACATATTCACAGTGCTTTCTGCCACAGGCTGGGACCTCATAGCACTAGAAACAGGGCCATTAGAATTATGCGGCAGGAGAAGGCCAAATTATGCAGCATGGTTGACTAACTTTTGCAGCAAGCAAAGGCGAATTATGCTGCATATTTTGTGATAGCATTACTGCACTATTTTGCTATTTTTACACTTGTTAACATTGTCCTGGCCTTTATTGCCCCTCATAAGTACCACATTAACACTCACATATAGCAATAAGCAACAGAAAGGTGACCAGTCAACCTTTAGAAAGGGCCTTCCACTGTGAGGTAACATGTGTTGCTGCATTTTTTAATCTGCAAATTATGCAGCAGACGATAGATTATGTGGCAAATGCGGGAAAACCATAACTATGCGCTGTGAGTGCAGGGTGAGCGTCAAAGTGAAGGGTGAGAATGAGGAGTGAGTTGTCTGAATGCAGGGTGAATTCCCAGACACTTGAAGTTAATCAGCATGTTATTGACGGGGCGTAGGGTTTCAGATATAAATTAAACTATTGCTATTATGGAAATAATCAGGGAATCGAGGGTGAAGGAAATAAATAATGTGCTGATCCTGCAGCAAACTTCCAGTCTTATGATTAGGGTTGCCAGCTCATTATTTTGATGTTGCAGACAGTACAAAAATAAACAGTCTCCTAAAGCCCTATTTTCAGCACTTATCTGTGCGTACTCAGAGAAGCAAATATAGCACTTTTAAATGTGTTCTAGGGCTGCCTGCATGTTTCATGACTGAAAATAAAAGGGACAGAAAGTCAAATTACAAATGAATACATACTTTTTTTATTTAAGACCCTAGTTAGTGTCAAAGCAAGGTCTTTGCAGGCTCTTGAAACATACATGGCTGGCATTTTTTCTATTGGCAACCCTTTTTCATATTCCTTTTCATGAAATGCATTTTCACACTACAGCAGTAAATTTACAATACAAATGTAAGGAAGAGGCAGAGTCGGGGCCCAGGGGGTACTGAAAAAAGAAAAAAAAACTAAGCCCCAGTTTCCAAAGGTATGCAAATGGTCTTTAAAGACCTGTGAAAAACTCAGGCGTGCTGGAGTCTTAATAAGACTCCAGACTCTGCCCAGCCGAGCCCCCAGCAGCACACCTACTGACCTCTGACCCCACGGCACTCTGAGGGCTTAGGAGAAAATGAAGACAGCCTGGAAATGCAGTAAATAAACATCGCTGCACTTCCAGACGTCTTCATTTACATGTGCTTACAGAGGCCTTTGTGCCCCCCTAGGAACCCATCCACGCCCCCCCCAGGGGGGCGCTCCCCACAGTTTGAAGACCTGTGCCTTAGAGGATGCGGCCAAGATAGTGCCTTCTATCACATCCTATGGGAATGCCCTGTTGTGCGCCCTCTATGGGACGGTGCCATCAATAAAAGGAGAGACACACTGAGTAAGCCCCTTCAGCTATCACCACAAATGGGGAGTCTTAATATATGGGAGGCCACCGACCTGACAGAACTAGAGCAACAATGGGTGGCACTGGGATACTTACCGGTGAAGTGAGCTATCGCAATGTACTGGGGATCCATCGCACGGCCACTGACGGTGGGGTGGGTGGCGGAAATGGATCGTTGCATGATCACAGAAAAAGAGGTCTACAAACAGCGGGCTGCCCCAAAAAATGGGATAGGAAATGGGGCAAGTGGAACACTTACAGAGGAGACATTTGTACCTCTCCATCAGAAGATATGGAGATGAGGAACACTCGAAACAAGGATTTGCCGAATATTTAAATGCTCGTCATCTATGAATATTGAATAACACCTGTGAAGAGATCTACACTTTCTTGCAAAATATATGGTACCGAATTGACACTTTAACAGTGGGACCTCCAACTATTTGACTAATTGTGAGTTATGCATACTGTGGTGCTATGGTATATGTCAATTGAACTTGAATGTGATATTGTATTATTGAATCTGTGCCTTAATTCTAATAAAAAATTATATATAAAAAAAGGCACTTTGCTATTGAAGAGCAGAAGGGATAGAATCAAGAGACAAAATAGAAACATAAAAACAAAAATACATATCTTTTGTGCTGTCCTTTTAAAAAATAGTCCTAAAACAGAGGTAGAGGGAGGTGCTTTCATGATGACACTCTTCAAGCCCCCCCCTTTGTTTCATTTACATTGTTCATGATGTTTAGCGAGGTGTTGGGTTTAAACTAACGTGGCTGCGATGGATCCAGGGCTTCCTGCCATTCACCTTGATGCCAGTGGGGATGATTTTGGTAACTGTGTAGAGGCCCTCAAATTGTTTGTCTTGCCATTTTCGGACAAAATTCCGTATGAATACTTGATCTCTCATGTGTACAGCTGGGAGGTCGACCTCGGTGGTGGCACGCTGCTCTTTTTCCCTTGGCTACCTGTTTGGAGATTAATCTTGCACATTTCATCAGTTCAGACAAATACATGTGCATCTCTTCATTCAAGATCTATGCCGAGCTTTCTCCCTGTACTTTATTTCTGGTAGCAGAGACTTGGGTATTCATAGATCTCCCCGTTACTATTTGATGGGGTGTCAAGTGATGGTCTGAACTGTGTGTATTCCTAAGGGCAAAGAGTGCTATTGGCAAACAGTATAACTATTTCTTGTGTAAGGTAGCACATAACTAACTTCTCTTAGTTTTTAAGAGGTCGTTCAGGCGTCCAACAATGCCATTACCTTGCGGGTGGTACACGGAGGACAACTTGTGTTTTATTCTGGTGTGGTACTATGCCCAAATATTGCATTAGAAAGATTAGTGCCATTGTCGGATCTTATCCCTTCTGGAATTCCCCATCATTGTATTACTTCACAAATTAGGAATGTAGCTGCTGACTTAGCATCACAATGGGCGCATAGTCCTGTTTCAATCCATCGGGAAAATTGGCAGATCACCACTATGAGGTACCTGTAGTTACTCCACCTATTGATCATATCCATAAAAGTCGAGATGTAGAGCTGTAAATGGGCCTTGTGGTCGTGGAATGGTGGAATTTATCACTTTTAGGGTGGGATTAGAGGAACTATTCTGACAGACGATAGAGTTATGAAAATACAGGATAATGTCATGCAAAGTGGGAACAAACCAGTCTTGTATTTGTATTGATAAGTAATCTCTGGAGGTATGGGCTAGTAAATTCTGGTAAATTAATCTGATCCAGAGCGATTGCCAGAAAAGCCTGTGGCATCACTAGCTTTCTTGTAGACAGTGGTTGTAGGAAGCTGGCTCTGTATATACTATACCACAATTAGCTATAATGTGTACAGAGTCCAGTGGAACCCCAAAGATAGGCAGGGGTAAAACTAGAAGCACCTTACTCTCTGTGGTAGAGCGGGCGAGAAGTAAGGCTTTATCAGAGGGTAGTGTTAAGCATTTGTTGTTCACACTCAGGCAGCAAATGATGTCACACACCCAAAGACTGAACTCAGACCAATTTGTTTGCCTAAAAATATTATTTATTTATACTTATTTTCTGGAACCAAGCAAGCCTAGCACCGGTAAGTGTAAATGGTACTTTTCAAGGCAAGTTGAACAATACAAGCAAGCTGAATGAAAATGACTTTGTTACAGGTTTGTAAAATACTTTGAATACAGTTAAAATTACGGTTAGATTACCTTTGATTACTTTGCAAGTACCCCCAAGCCAGAAATAAAGTCTGGGCATCTGGTTAGACCAGAATTTGACTTTCAAAACGCAAGCTAGAAAGACAGTCGCTACCTGTTTCGGACTGATTAGAATGGCCAGGAAAGTGCTTCCCCTGCTCTCTCTCCAAGCCAAGAAAATTATGGTCCAACCTCTCTTACTTTCCAGGTTGGACTATGGCAATGGGCTTTATCTGGGAGCCCCTACTTCTGTGATCAACAAACTGCAAATTGCCCAGAACTGCCCTGCCAGACTGTTGACGGGAACACCCAAATTCCTATCCTGGCTTCCAGTGAAAGAGCGAATTATCTTTAAATCTCTCTGTATCCTCCATAGATCCTTGCAGGGGGACTGGTCCTCCCCTTCTCTCGGCTGTAATTCACCCATATAAAGCAAGGAGAGAGCTTCGCTCGGATGAACTTCACCTAATTGACACCCCTAGAATCAAACGAGCAAGAAGTGGCGGCAGACTCTTCTCCCTGAATGCCGGTAGGCTTTGGAACGCTCTGCCCCTCCTCCTCCGGAAACAACTCAAAACCTTTCTGTTCCCCTAAATGATGCTGTTCCATCTGATTACTAGTCATGCCTAGCGCTGGGAGGCCTTCTGGTAGCCATGCGCTTTATAAATGTTCTTTTCATTTCATTTGCAGATTACTTTATGGATTACTTTTTCTACTCAGTGTGATATGTCTAGATATCACACTGGGACATTTCCTAGAGACAAGGTAAGTAAAGCAGTTTTTAGATATTTGCAGTTTTTCAAGTTCTCAATAAAAAACCAACTCCATACTTAAAACAATTTTAAAGAAAAGCAGTCAATGCAATTTTATGGAAGGAAATTGAGTTATCGGTTTACCGGTAAGTATCAATTTGTGGGAGTTGGTATTCTGGGGTTAGAAACAGGGTTCCCCCAGGGTCAAGGATGCAGTCTTGCAACACCCTCAGCGGCACCAGGGCGGCCGGGTGCAGAGTGCTGAGGCGCAATGTTATCCAATGGGGGATAGAGGGCTTCCGGTTGGTGGCTGCTCACGGGCTGGCCACAAGGTTGTGGGAGCAAAGTTCCTGGTGTTAGACTCAGGGCAAAGGGGGATTTAAGTTAGTACCCAAAGTACACCCGTAGGGGCAACTGAGTGCAGGATGACGTTTTGGCATTGGGTGCCCGGTTGATTTCGATGGGGATTCTCAGGTTGCAATAAAGACTGCAGGCTCGGGGACGAAGATCTTCTGGAGGTGACCACCGGTTGGAGAGGTAAGTTGGGATGTCTGGTGATGCTAGGACACCCTCGGTTGGGTCACCCAGGGCCGTGGGGAGTCTGGTACAGGGGTGTCTTCTTGGCGTTGTGTTTTTCTTACCAGCTCCGGTCGTGGTCGGGGGAATCCTCCAGAAAGGGGCTGCAGGCTTTGCTTGGAGATTCGAGGCAGGTCAGACATTACTAGATCTTAGGTCAGGATCGCCGGGGAGACCTCCTAGTGGTTTTGACCACTAACTCTGGCCGTGGGCGTCGAGTGCAGAGTGGTGAAGACTCGTGGTTTTGGCTGGGGCCTGAATCTGTGGGTGAGCAAATCCAGTGCTCACGGGAGACAGTCTTTGGCTTAAAAGGCAGGGCAGGTCCTTCAGGTTCTTGAGGCTGCTGGCTGCAGGACACACCGTGATATTACTGGAGCAGGTTTGAGGTGGAGACAGGCAGGTAGGGCTGGGGCCAAGTCAGTGGGTGTCCTCTTCTAAGTTTCAGCACGGCTTCTTCGGTCCTTCTTCTTGATGATTCTTGTCTGAGCAGGCAAGGTTCAGAGGTGCCCCTAAATACTAGATTTAGGGGCAATACTAGAATTAAGGTACACCCCCTATTATGCCACCCTCCAGTGGGAGGGGGGCATATGCCTCACTCTGGTTGGCTGGGTCCCCCCATTTGCAAGAGGGGGGGGCTGAGAGTTATGCTTCACCTTGCCTCCCCCACCTGAGGGGTGGGGTTGGCAAAGGTGGGTACACCTCCCTTCCTCACTTGGTTTTCCCACCAATTCTCCTGCTCAAAGTGGGGATCAGAACCAGTGGGGCCCAGTTGCTGGAAGCAGCAAAGGCCTGGGGTAGCTCACAAAAGTGGCAAGCCTTTGAAGCTTCCTCTTCGTGGACCCTGCTAATCCTGGGGGAGGAGGCTTGGCACCTCGTCCAAGGATGTGCATTGTTTCAGACCCCTGAGAGCAGCAGGCTCTCAACTCAGGGGTCCGAAACATGTCTGATGGTGGCAGCTGGCGAGCAGCCCCTTAGCCTGGACACTAGTGTTAGGTTGTTTTTCAGGGGGCATCTCTAAGATGACCTCTGAGTGCAATTTTCATTAAATCCCACACTGCCATCAGAGTGGGTTTAATATGCTGAGAGGTTTGATACCAAACTTCCCAGTTTTCAGTAATGTCACTATGGTGCTGTGGAGTTCGTAATGCAAACTCCTACCACCATATACTCTTAATGGCAGTACTGCACTTACAATGTCTACTAAAAATTGGCTTAGCCATTGTAGGGGTACAGGGCTCATTCCCCTGTACCCTCACCACTGTTATAGGGCACCCAGCTAAAGGGGTGAATGATCTATGCCAGGGCAGTGGGTTGTAGGCATGGCACACAGGGATGTGTGCCATGTCGACTCTTCACTTTGTTCTGCATCAAGACACGCAGCCTGCAAAGGCAGTGTGTGAGTGTCAGGGTACAGGGCCTCTAAGGGTGGCACAATAAGTGCTGCAGCCCTTAGAGGCCTTCTCTGGCCACAGTGCCCTTGGTACCGGTGGTACCATTTACAAGGGACTGACATGTGGCCAAAGAGTGCCAATTGGGTTTTATCTCAATGCAGTTTAGCGAAAGAACATAGGCCCTGGGTACCTGTTTGGCAGGAACCCAGGGCACACTTAGTCAAAGTACATAAGCAGTTTTACAAAAAGCGGGGGCAACCATGCAAAAAGAGGGCACGTTCTTACAGTGGTCTATATACTAGGTCATTTCCTGACTGGGAGTACCCTCAATCTTCCCATAACTGTTTCTCGAGCAAAGGCGCAGCCTCCTGCAGCTCTCTCGGGTGTAACCGCGCTGTCTCAGTATAGTGAGGTGTCATTGGTTGTGGTAGCATTGGATTCAGACTCAAGGGGTGAGTCAGTCTGAGACACCAGATCAGGGGCAGGTTGTGAATCTGATAGCACAGTTGAGGATATGCGTCTGGCTGCATCTTTAGCTGGCCAATCTGCTAGTGCATTTCCCCGGAACACAAAACCCTGTCAACTTGTGTGCACTGCACCTTTCACAACCGCCACCCTCTGGTAACGCGGTTGCCTCATTTAGAGCCTGTAGGAGGTTCCTATGCATAACAGGATTACAGTCCGATTTAAGAAAACCTCTACTCCTCCATCTCCTGATGCTGGAATGCACAGTGGTTGTCACATATGCTAAATCTGAAGATACTGTAATGGTTTCTCTTGCTCCTACCTTAAGGGACGTTATTAGTGCCGTTAATTCTGCTGCTTGGGCAGAATAACGTGCTGGTAATGTCAATCGTTCTACTAAATGCAGCGTATCAGGGGAATCGCGCTTCTCTGTCTACTGCTGCAACTGTGTGTCTAATTCCTGTCTCTTGGTCAATAGAGGAAGAGCCATCAATAAAATAGACAGTACTACCTGGTATAGGATCTTCTGCTACTTGACTCGATTAATTGGGAATATAGGTTGCACAGTCATGTGCATCATCCTCAGGGTCTAATATTGGATGGGCGAAGATTGTTGCAGGAATCACTGTGTGACACCTCACAACCTTAAAGGATGGAAGTGACACTATGCAGAGAGTGTCAAGATATGAGGTGATACTAAGAGCGGTATTAGCTTTCTGAATAATGGCAAATACTGCATGTTCTGCATAGAGCATCAAATGTGCCCCCATTATGATGGGGGGTGCTCTTCTGCACTGCAAAGGCTGCAATTGCCAGAGTCTGCTCACAGGGATAAAGTCTTTTCATAACTGAATCCAGCAGCCCACTGAAATATACGAGTTTGTGTCCAAAAGGATATTTTTATGTAAAGACAGCTGTCATTACCGGACCAGTGAAATGGCAGAATAAATGGTGTAATCTAGGGTTCCCAAACTGGAGCATTTGTTATTTCGGTTATCAATTTCTGAAAAGTCTCCTTCCTCTCTTGTGTCCATGTTATCCTGTCCGCGTGTGTCTTGACTGTTTGATAGCAGGTAACAAGGGTGCTATCAACATGCTATAATCAAAAACCCACTGTCTCACATAATTACAGAGACCAAGAAACTTCTGCATTCCTTTGACAGTTTTTGGTTAAGTCATTTGGCGGATGGAAGCCGCCCTTTCATGTGTTACACGTCAGCCAGACACTGAAAATAATTGTTCTAAGTACTGGACTTCCTCCTGACAGTACTGAATCTTCTCCTTCTGTAATTTATATCCTCTCTGGACAAGAGTGGCTAGAAGAAATATAGTGTCTCTTCTGCACTGCTGTTGGGTGGTACTAATCCATATGTCATCAGCATATTGCAACAGAGTGCTGTCACATTGGAAATTTGAAAGGTCATTCTTCATCGCTCTGTTGAAAACGCTAGGGGACTCACAATACACTTGGGGTAAACAAGAGTACAAATACTGAGTCCCACAATATAAGAACGCTGTCAGAGAGGTGCTGTCTGGGTGAAGAGTGATGCTAATGAAGGCGTTCTTCAGATGAATACCAGAAAAATATTTGGCATCCTGGGGAATATTGGCCAAGATGATGGAGAGATCAGGAACAATTGGGAATTCTGGCACCACTATGTCATTAAGGGGGTGCAGGTCTTGAACCATGCTCCAAGTATTACTCTTGGATTTCTTGACCAGGTACATCGGGGTGTTGCAAGGAGAGACTCCAGGGTAAATCACTCCTTATTCCAGCAGCATCTGTATAGTGGGGGTGATGCCCTCATCTGCTTCCTTGGACAGGGGATATTGCCTTACTCCAGGTAAGAGGTCACCTTCCTTCAATGTAATCCTGAATGGTGCAGCAGTACGGATAAGGCTTACATTATCGGAACCCTTAGTCCTCAAGGTGTCTGGTACTTGGGGCAGATCTGGTTCCGAGACAATCAAAAGCTTTACCTGGTGTGGGCGTTCGTACTTCTAACACTGTCCTCAATGGTATGTCTGCTTGAAAAATGATAACTGTTTTCTTGGGATCATCAAACAGTTGGTCATCAAATATTTCCCCAACCATTTTTCCTGGCTCAATGAAGATGGCACATGCCCACAAAACATGATTATGGTCACTGGCTATTAGAGCGCCATAGGTTGGTGTTATTTTGAAAGCCTCTAACTGCAATATTAATTCGGCATCAAACATCCAAGACTCTTGCCCTTGTTGACGAAAAAGGAATTCTTCGGGTAACTGAACAGCCCCCCCCCGTAACTCTGATGTCTTTGTAATAATGGTACACAACTGTAGTGAATGCTTCCATATCAGCGGGTTGTGCTCTAATCTGGTCTCTGTTGGAGGAATCTACCGTTAATGCAATGATTCTGGAAGGTGAAACTCCACGAGTGTAACAAACCATGGTACCATCAGATTCAAAATGAAAGGTAATATTTATTTTGGTCATCAAAGCTCTTCCCAACAGATTAGCTGGGGCTGCTGGGGAAAACAGCAAACCACCATCAATGTGCCTCCCTCCTACTTCCATCTCCACTGGTTTGGTAAAAGGAACCCTTATTACTTCCCCAGAGAACCCTTTTGTTTTCACAGATTTGTTGGAAATCGACCTCACTCTCTAATATAGGATTTAGTTGCTCCTGTATCTATGAGGAATGCATACCTTTTGTCATTACCTACCGTCACAGTGGGTTCCTCATCGAGCCTGTGCGTTACTGACAAAACTGGACACAGAAACATTCTCTAGGCACCCTCATTGTGTATATTCTCCCACAGAATTCATCTGAAAAGGATTTCCTCCCCTCAAAACGACATCCCCTTGTCCACTTTGAAGTGGAGTCCCCATTGGGGGTTCTTGGTAGTTTTGCTGAGGCACTCCCTGTTGCGCTTGAGGTAATGCTGATGGCTGTGTACTTTGTGGTGGCAACTGAGGCACATATATGATTTGTGGACTTGGTTGTGGCTGTGCTGCCGTGCTTCCTGGCTGTTTATAAACCTCTACTCTTCCATTTTGCTCATCCCATCTTTTAGTTTTGCAGCTTGTAATGAAATGTCTAAGCCTCTGACAATAATGACATGCTTGATCCCTCCTTTGAGGACCCATCCTACCACTTCCTATTCCTCCTCGCCCTCATCCACTATTTCCCTGCATCCTTACATCATTCTGCTTTTGTGGGTTCTGTTGCTTGGTGACCCTGGGACTGATCCCAAAGACATTGCAGTTATCTGAGCGACAGCTGCCATTACAGCACCTTCCATTGCTTATTTCTTTGCTAATTTCTGCTGCACTAGCTTGACTGCTGCCTTCTCTGTCACTTCCTGTTTGTTCCTTTCTTCCTCTTGCTTTTTCTTGCAAAAATGATTTATGTGTGCTTGTATTTCTGTCCAGGGCTTGGCTTACAGTGCCACTATGTTATATAGGCTGTCTTGCACATCAGAAGGCAATCCTTTCTGAACTACATTATAAAATAAAACTGCATTGCCTCCTGTCACATCCCAGCCCTGACCTGCTTCCTTGGTCCATTTTTCTTTCATCCTATTAAAGAACTGTGCAGGATCCTCAGCTGCATAGACAGGGCAGACATTGGTTATCTCATGGCCCAATCAGGGTACATTTTCCTCAGCTGATCTTACACCACTGTTCTAACCAAATTAAATGGAGGCCCATCACATCTAGTCTCAGTGAGGGTCACATTCCTTACTCCTGCCTTCTGAAATACAGTATCTGTTTCATCTCCTATGCGGGAACTAAGCAGACTCTTTATGTCCCCTACTGCTAGGGTGATGCCTGTGGTTTGTTTTTCTAATGCCCTAATCCATTTCCCTGCTCCCTCTGTGAGCATTGGCAATAACTTTCTGAGGTTTTCCTTGTCTATCTGTGGCCAAGGAACATAATGTGGTGCCCCAGGTCCCTTGCGTATCAGGGGCCTCTGATGCAAGGTAGTGGCAGAGCACGAAGGATTATGCTGTCTGGCATATTTCTACCATACACACAGACACGTTCTCATGTAGGGGTAATCCCAGTCTGGATCTCCCTCACCATAAGGAATGCAATCTTCAGCATTCGCCATCTCATGTAGGTCAAAGGACCCTTCTTGTGGTCATGGCTTCATTTGTGGAGCTAACTGCTCAGTCCAATCTATAAGATTATCTACTTAAGACCACATGTAGGAAGCTGGCTCTGTATATACTATACCAAAGTGAGGTATAGTGTGCACAGAGTCCAGTGGAACCCCAAAGGTAGGCCGAGGTAAAGTTAGATAGCACCTCACTCTCTATTTGGGGTAGTGTGGGTGAGCAGTAAGGCTTTATCAGAGAACAGTGTTAAGCATTTGTTGTGCACACTCAGTCAGCAAATGAATTCACACACTCAAATACTTCTTTTAGTTATTTTATTTTCTAGAACCAAGCAAGCCTGGCACAGGTAAGCAATAAATACTTTACAGTAGTAATTCAGTTTTTAAACAGTTTGAATTCTAATTGTATATGCACTTTGTTTTGACTTATAGTATGGTTGCAGACAAATGCAATACTTTGTAAATACAGTACATAGTCTTGAATGGGCTTTTCAGTAAAATACCAGGTAAGTTACTTTTTAATTATTTTTCTTACTCTGAGTAGTATACCTGGATACTACTCTGGGACATTTCTTGTAAACGGGTAAGTAAAATTGTTTTTGTTATATAGTTATATAGTACAATTTTAAAGAATTTCTTTAGGTTTTCAAACTCCACACTTTTCCAAGGAAAACAGTCAATGTTATCCTATGGAGGAAAATAGTGTTATCGGTTTTGAGGTATGTATTTGGTAGTGGGAGTTGACGTTCTGGGGTAAACTCAGGGGCCCCCCAGGGTCAAGGATGCACTCTTGTTACACCCTCAGCGGCACTAGGGTGGCCGGGTGCAATGTGCTGAGGCCCAATGTTATCCAATGGAGGAAAGGGGGCCTCCAGTTGGTGGCTGCTGACGAGCAGGCCACTTGGTTGTGGGAGCAAAGCTACTGGACTTTAGCACAGGGTAAATGGCACCAAAGGTGCACCCTCAGCGGCACTAGGGCGGCCGGGTGTAGGGTGCTGTTTTGATGTCGGGCACCCTGTTGTTTGCAATGGGAAACCTCTGATTTTCAAAGGCACTGCAAGCTTGGGGACGAAGGTCTTCTGGGTGCGACCACCACTTCGATTGGGAAGTTGGGGGTTAGTTAGGCACTGTTGGTTTGGCCACCCAAGGCCGTGAGGCGTCGGGTGCAGAGGTGCCTTTGGGGTCGGATCTTCTTACCAGCTCCTGGTGGTGGTTGGGGGGACCTTCTGGATTTAGGCTGCAGGCATCGGCTGGAGGCTTGATGCAGGTCAGGGGTCGCCGCATCTCGGGTTAGGATCGCCGGGGGGATCACCTCCTGGTGTTTGCCCACTCGAGCTCGGGCCGTGGATGGCAAGTGCTGAGTGGGGCGGATCCGCGGTGTCCGGCCGGAACCAGAACAATCCGGTGTTCACGAGAGACAGTCTTTGAGGTTTAAAGCAGGCAGGTCCTCTGGGGTTTTTGAGGTAGCTGGCTGCAGGACACACCAGGATCTCGCAGGAGCAGGTTTGAGGTGGAGACAGGCCGGTAGGGCTGGGGCCAAGTCAGTGGGCGTCTTCCTCTTGTTAGCTTCTGCACGGCTCTTTGGTCCTTCTTCTCTTGTAGTTTCTCCTTCTCTGCTTTCTTGGTTCAGGGCTGCCCCCTAAATACTGTATTTCGGGGGAGTTTTAGGGGTCTCTAGGTCAGTAGCCAATGGGCTACTGACCTTAAGGTGACTACACCCTTGGTGTGCTCACCCCACATGGTGGAGTGAGTACAATCCCTAATCCTGATTGGGGAGTGCCTGCCATCTGCAAGATAGCGGGCACTGAAGAGTGGGCTTCACCGAAGAGGTGGAGTTGGCAGAGGTGAGCACACCTTCTCGGCTGGCTAGTTTTTCTCGCTTGTCTTCCCACCGAAAAGGAGGGGAGACAGGAAGGGGGCCTTCTCCTGATAGCAGGAGAGGGGGGGGGTTGCATTACAAAGGCTGCTAGGCCTTTGAAGCTCCCCTGCCACAGATGGCTCTTCCTGTCCTGGGGGAGGTGTGAACACCTCTGCTCAGTAAAGGCTTTGTTTCTGGGCTCAGAGAGCAAAGGCTCCCTCCCAAGGGGTCCAGAAACATGTCTCGTGGTGGCAGGCTGGTGTGTACCAGTCAGGGGGCATCGCTAAGATGCCCTCTGTGTGCATTTTCATTAAATCTCACACTGCCATTAGTGTGGGTTTAATGTGCTGAGATAAGAAGTTTGATACCAAACTTCTCAGTTTTCAGTGTAGCCATTATGGTGCTGTGGAGTTCGTAATGACAAGCTCCCAGCAGCATATACTCTTAATTGCAGCACTGCACTTACAATGTCTAAGAATGGACTTAGCCATTGTAGGGCTCATGCACCTGTACCCTCACCACTGGTATAGGGCACCCAGCTAAAGGTGTGAATGATCCATGCCAGGGCAGTGGGTTGTAGGCATGGCACTCAGGGATGTGTGCCATGTCGACTCTTCACTTTGTTCTGCACCAAAACACGCAGCCTGCAAAGGCAGTGTGTGTGTAAAGGTACAGGGCCTCTAAGGGTGGCACAATAAATGCTGCAGCCCTTAAAGGTCTTCCTTGGTCACAGTGCCCTGGGTATCTGTGGTACCATTTACCAGGTGCTGACCTGTGGCCAGAGATGCCAATTGGGTTAGTTTTGGGGAAAGAACACAGGCCCTGGGAACCTGTTTGGCAGGGACCTAGGGCATATCAAGTTAAAGTGCATCAGTAGTCTGGCAAAAAGTGGGGGGTTACTGCAACAGAAACCCAGCTTTTCACACCACTCTATACCAGCTAAACCTCTCCTTCAGCAATGATTTCACTAGGAGTGAGATCTGCGCCGCAAAAATTGATTGAGCATTCATTTGCTGCACTGTTCTACTGTGGAATGTCAATCTTCCCCTAGCCTCGCTGAAACTCATCCTAGGGTCTGGCTGGCCATGGGCACTTTGAAATTACAACTGATCAAGCTTCGCTGTGACATGGATGTGGTTTCTTTAAACAAGATACATGGAGCAAATGATTTTCAAAGCCCATGAACTTTAAATTAGAAGAGAGACAGGACTTCTAACCATTAACCCACAAACACGTCCCTTTCTGACTGTGGAGCCGGAAGGCCCATCTTCATCCAATTCCACACTGAATTCTCCAGTGTCTCTAGGGTGTCCCCCCTTTTTGGTCCTGATGAAGACCCTGCTGTAAGGACTCCAATTGCGTACATTCATTCACAAGGTCGAAACATCGACGGCTTCACTATTTGTTTACCTTTGTGGACAACAGTGATTGGTTAACCGTGTCCCCTCAATCTGTTTTTACATTATGGTGTTGTAAATAGACTAAGCCTTTGATAAGGCTGGATTGGCTTCTTTCATGATGTAGATGTTTATATTGTTCACTGCCCTCCCTCCTTCCTTCACTTACCCCCACATCTGGACATTGCTGCACTTACCCCTCCTTCCCTTTTGGGGCACCTCTTTACAATTGTGCCTAACTAATATCTGAAAGAGACACGTTAGTGATAGATTCCTTACCTTAGAATATCCCCAGGCATCAGACTGGATCCAGAAAGTTTTCGTCAGCAGTATCCCTGCACGTCGGTAGGCGTCGTCGTACGGCTCCGCATACATCGCTGGCATCGTAGCCGCTGAGATGACATTGTGGGAGCTACTTAGACGCGCCCATGCGCGCTGACGTCAGTGCTTTCTTTTTCCGCGCCAGCAAGCGCAGATCCGAGAGAGAGCGGTACGCCTAGTCATATTTTTGACTTGTTTGTTGAGTACTCGACTTCTGGACCAGTAGGGACGCCCGGGTCTCAGTCCTGTTGGGACTGCCGCTGGAACATGTCAGCGTAGGACCCGCATTTCGCGTGTCTCTACTGCTTCAGGCACGTCCATCACCCCGAGACGTGCCCCAGTTGTCGGGCCATGGCCCCGAAGACTTGCGGGAGAGTTCCCGACAGTTCTTCGAGGCCCGGCAATTGCTCTGCGCCACTCGAAGTCCCGTGCCCGTGGGCGGTCAAGGGGCCGGTCGCGGAGCCCACGCCATCGTTAATCGGCATTGGGGTCAGGTAAGTCGAAGAGCCATACCAGGTCGAAGACGTGGTGTCGCTCTTCGCCTACCCCTCACCGGTCACGGTGGAGGGGGCGGGTGGTCACTCCCCCGTGGCTCCGGTGGAGCCTCCGTTGTTGCCTGCAGCCGTTCCCCAGGGCCATACGTGACTCCGGAAGGAATACAAGTGTGCCTATCGGGCATGGGCCGTTTATTTGCCTCTTCGGGTCACTCCGGAGCGCCTTTGAGCCCCGTGGAACCGTTGGGTGGTTCTGCCCCCGTGCCACCGCCTTTGGCCCCCGGCAATGCTGGCAAGATACCCTGGGGTGCCATTGGCTCCGGTGTCATGCCCCGCGGTCCGCGACTCCAGACGCGGTAGTATTTAAGGGATCTCGAGGCAAGGAAACGCGCTTAGCGTTCTTGTCTCGAGATTCCTTCGTGTCCCAACGCTTGGCTGCCTGACTTCCGGTCTAGGTCTTTCCTGTTTCCTGTTTCCGGCTTCGCGCTGTAGATTGAAGCCGGCTGCGGTTCCTCGCCGCTTTCAGCGTTCCTCGTGGCGTTCTGATTCCTGCCTGCCTCCTGACCAGCACGAGCGTGGCGGATCGTGCCCATCCTCCCTTGGGACGCCAGAGAGGTACTCCGGTAACCCGGTCTCGTCCATGCCACAACGCCCCTTTAGGGTTGCCAGATCCAATAGCGTTGCGGTGGCAGTGTGATGCACTGTTTGTACATGTATTGAGGCCGGTTCTCTGAACCATCCACATTCAGCCAGAGAGCCTATCTCTGCCCGTCCTAGCAGGCATTTCCCCTATTTTCACCCTCTCCTTCATTGTTCTTTAGTTATCCCTACCTACGTTACGCACTTCTTGGTCTGGCACAGCTCCTTTCACCTGTTACATACCCTCATGGTGTTCCATAGAGTATTCCTTTCGTAAGGTGCCTCCGTACCAGAGTATCCTCCAGACCTCTTCTTCTCCATTCGTTTCCTGTCACTTCCTGGGGTTGCGTGAATCACTGTGCGTTGCTGTTCGTCTCGACAGAAACACGGTAAAGGCGCACTGCACTGCATCTTCCTTGATAGAAAGCTCAATAAGTGTTTAGGTTGATTCTGACATGTTGTGTTATGTATTTCCGTAGATTCTACCTTTCACAGTGTGCATCAGATCGATTAGAACCCAGGGAGTGGGTAGTTCCTCCACACCATCACAAGGGGGTAAGCAGACTATAGAGAGAGGGAGACAAGTGGAAAACAGCATTCTGTACAAAGTACGGACTATATGAGTACCTGGTGATGCCATTTGGGCTTTGTAATGCTCCAGCAGTATTCCAATTTTTCATAAATGAGGTACTCCGAGATATGCTTGATGACTATGTGATTGCTTATATTGACGATCTGTTGATCTTTTCGTCTTCTATGTCCGATCACGTTCTCCACGTGCGAAAGGTGTTGGAACGCCTTCGCGATAATCAGTTGTACTGTAAATTGGAAAAATGCACCTTTCACACACAGGAGGTGCCGTTCTTAGGATTTGTTGTCTCCCCTTGGGGCCTAGCTATGGACCCCGGTAAGGTCGCGGCGGTTCTCTCTTGGCCTGCTCCCGGTTCAGTTCAAGAACTCCAAAGCTTTCTGGGCTTTGCCAATTTCTATAGACCTTTTATACGAGACTTTTCGGAATTGGCAAGCCCCCTCACCGCTCTGTTGAAAAAAGGTGTTTTGTTCACCTGGTCTAGGGAAGCAGAGGATGCTTTTCAACGGCTGCGACTGGCCTTCACGAGAGCTCCTGTTCTAAGACATCGGATCCGGCCTTGCCCTTTGTAGTAGAGGTAGACGCCTTCCAGGTGGCAGTGGGAGGTGTTCTTAGTCAGAAGGACCCTGTTTTAGGGCACTGCCACCCGGTAGCCTATTTCTCGCACAAATATACACCTGCAGAATACAATTACGCAGTGGGGGAGAAAGAGCTCCTAGCGATAAAGAAGGCTTTTGAGGAATGGAGACAGTATCTTTTGGGTGCACGTTTCCCAGCTACCGTGTACACAGACCATCGCAATCTCCAATACCTCAAATCCGCCAAGGCATTGTCTATGAGACAATTACGTTGGTCTCAATTCTTTGGGGAATATGACTTTACGATTCACTATAGACCTGGGAGGAGGAATGGTAAAGCTGATGCCCTATCTCGCTTAGGTTTCACACAACCCGATGAACCTATAGAAACACCAAACATCATTCCCACAGACGCTATCTTAGGTGGGGTTTTCACGGAAGACGAGTTCTGCAAGAGGATTCGGCTAGCTCAAGCCTCAGACAAAATTAGGAAAGTGATAGGCACTCACGAGACGATGATGAACGATGGGTATGTCTGCATTCAAGGCGGGGTGGTGTTACCTACACATGAGTTGCAAGAACAAGTCATGAAATGGTATCATACCCATCCGTTAGTGGGTCATCCAGGCATAAAGAAAACCATCCAGATGATACGTGAACGGTTTTGGTGGCTTAACACTTCAAAGGACATTGAATCTTATGTCAGGGTTTGTTCTACCTGTGCCCAAACTAAAGTGTCCCACCAAAATCCTGTAGGTCTCCTCCTGCCCTTGGCTTCCCCGCCAGGTCCCTGGCATACGGTATCCCTCGATTTCATAGTGGAGTTGCCTGTTACCAAGAGAAGGAACAATACTGTTTTAGTAGTGGTGGATCTCTTCACAAAAACAGCTCACTTTGTCCCTCTAGAGGGTTTACCCACCGCCAGGGAATTGGCTTCAGTATTTTTACATCAGGTGGTGCGTCTGCATGGGTTCCCTTCTGTTCTTATTTCTGATAGGGGGGCCCAATTTGTGTCCAGGTTTTGGAGGGGCTTATGTTCCTTGCTTCACATAGATGTCAGGTTATCTTCTAGCCATCACCCTCAGTCAGACGGGCAAACTGAAAGAGTTAACCAGTGTTTCGAGCAGTATATCAGAAACCAGGTCTTGCATTCCCCGTCGGATTGGGATGAGTGGGTGTGGATGGCAGAACTAGCGTACAACAATAGCCCACATTCCTCCATCAAGCACTCACCTTTCTTTTGTTCTGCGGGGTTTCATCCTAAGTTATTACCCTCCGAGTGTTCTCCAGACAGTCCTGTTCCAGCAGCGGAACATCTGGTGCACAAACTTGTTAATCTGCACAAAGAAACCTTAGAGACTCTTGACATGGCGAAAGTACGTTACAAGGAGGGGGCGGATTTACATCGGAGAATAGAACCCATCTATACACTGGGGGATAAGGTGTGGCTTTCCACCAAACATTTGATGCTCAGTGGTTCACGCAAGTTCAATACCAAATTTATAGGCCCCTACAGAATCTTGAAGGTAATCAACCCAGTGGCCTTGAAGTTAGACCTGCCTGCTTCCTTTAGGATTCACCCTGTTTTCCACGTCTCATTAATTAAACCAGTTGAGCCGGGCACTTCGGTACCGAGACGGCCTGCGCCCCTTACCATTCAGGGGAGCGAGGAATATGAAGTAGAAACCATTGTGGATTCTCGTATGGTGGGAAAAACCCTCCAATACCTGTTGCACTGGAAGGGGTATGGAGTGGAGGAGCGTACATGGGAGCCGGCTAGCGCAGTACACGCTCCTCGTCTGATTCGCCTTTTCCATCAGCGATATCCGGATAAACCCAAACTGTCGGGGGGACATTGTGGGGGGGGTGTGCTGTCATGCCCCGCGGTCCGCGACTCCAGACGCGGTAGTATTTAAGGGATCTCGAGGCAAGGAAACGCACTTAGCGTTCTTGTCTCGAGATTCCTTTGTGTCCCAACGCTTGGCTGCCTGACTTCCGGTCTAGGTCTTTCCTGTTTCCTGTTTCCGGCTTCGCGCTGTAGATTGAAGCCGGCTGCGGTTCCTCGCTGCTTTCAGCGTTCCTCGTGGCGTTCTGATTCCTGCCTGCCTCCTGACCAGCGCGAGCGTGGCGGATCGTGCCCATCCTCCCTTGGGACGCCAGAGAGGTACAACGGTAACCCGGTCTCGTCCATGCCACAACGCCCCTTTAGGGTTGCCAGATCCAATAGCGTTGCGGTGGCAGTGTGATGCACTGTTTGTACATGTATTGAGGCCGGTTCTCTGAACCATCCACATTCAGCCAGAGAGCCTATCTCTGCCCGTCCTAGCAGGCATTTCCCCTATTTTCACCCTCTCCTTCATTGTTCTTTAGTTATCCCTACCTACGTTACGCACTTCTTGGTCTGGCACAGCTCCTTTCACCTGTTACATACCCTCATGGTGTTCCATAGAGTATTCCTTTCGTAAGGTGCCTCCGTACCAGAGTATCCTCCAGACCTCTTCTTCTCCATTCGTTTCCTGTCACTTCCTGGGGTTGCGTGAATCACTGTGCGTTGCTGTTCGTCTCGACAGAAACATGGTAAAGGCGCACTGCGCTGCATCTTCCTTGATAAAAAGCTCAATAAGTGTTTAGGTTGATTCTGACATGTTGTGTTATGTATTTCCGTAGATTCTACCTTTCACAGTGTGCATCAGATCGATTAGAACCCAGGGAGTGGGTAGTTCCTCCACACCATCACAAGGGGGTAAGCAGACTATAGAGAGGGGAGCAGGTGGAAGAGTGTTTATTGTTCCATTCTAACAGTGTACCCTTTTTCGCATAGGCCTCACAGTGAAGTATAGCCTCCTTCCTGTTACACGAGCAGAAAACATGACACATGGGTAGGTGAGGTCAAAGGCGAAATTGTATTACAAGAAGGGGGGTAGTTTGCAAGTGACATTGTTGACACGGTATTTGTTTTACAGAGTGTATGCCAGACGTAGATTCCTTATCACCAGAAGTAGACGCCGGTGACCCTTTGAAGTGCAACCCTCCTCTCCTTGTTTTGTTTCCCTGTTTTCCCTGGTGAGTCTCCTGAGTCTCTAGAGTCTGATAGAGTCGGGAGACCACTGGGGAAGGCTGAGGATTACGCTTCAGGTCCTGACGCTCCTGCGGAACAGTAGATAACCGTTACATCCGGCCTCGGTCCCGCCGTTGGCTCCTGGCCTCAGACCCGCCAAAGGCTCCGGCCTCGGCCCCACCGCTGGCTATGGCCTCGGCTCCACCGCTGGCTATGGCCTCGGCACCACCGCTGGCTCCGGCCTTGGTGCCGCCGGTGGCTTCCGCCTTGGCGCTGGCATCGGCCTCGGCACTGCCGGCTGGCTTCCAGCTTCGGTGCCGCCACTAGTTCCGGCCTCGGCGCTGCCGCTGGCTCCAGCCTCTGCTCCAGGCCCGGCGTCGGACACGGTGCCGTTGCCTCCACGGCCGAACTACGACGAACTTGGGTTGATCTATTGTCCACCAATTCCTAGCCAGGGAGAGGCACTTTTCTCCCTTTCCCCGGCCTCCTCGTCCTTCTCGGCCTCTTACACAGCCGACGGCAAAGACTGGGAGGGGTCGGGGGACCCTCTCGCAGCTCAGTGTGAGAATTCGCCACACTAGGATGCCAATGTGGAGGATCTGAATGATCTGGATTTCTCTCCACGCCCGGTACGCTGTCCCCTTCCTCCGTGGCTACGGAGCACGATGGTACATTTTCTGTTGCGCAAGGCGGCTGAGGCTCTTAACCTCAAGCTCCCTACATTGTCTCTCAGGACCAATCTCCTGACTGAGGTGATTCGGCTAGAAGCCTCCTCCAAGGAGCAGCTGCTGCCCTTTAATGACGCACTTACAGACGTGCTCTGGGCGCCTGGTCCACGACTCCCACAGGTACTCCTGTGGATAGGAATGTGGCACAACGGCATCCCAGTTTCCTCACATAACACCCGACGCCGGAGAGTCTGGTTGTCCAGACCTCAGCTTCTTCCAGCTTCCGCACCTCCGGATAGGGTACCGAAAAAAAAGAGGTTTAGCGTTCTGGGAACAAGGTGTTCCCTCTACCACTTCGGGACTGCGGACAGTGCATACTGCTTGCCTTTTGGCCCGCTATTCCCACTCTGTGTGGGACACAGTGCCGCTGGTGCTACCTCAGTGTCCGACGGACGCTTAGACGGTACTCTCCCAAGCTATACCGAGGGGAGAGATGCGGCACCGTTTACTATATGTGGTGGCCGTGATACCAATGACTCCCTCGACAGGGCTATTTCCTCAATTGTGGCGCTCAGCCGTTCCGCCTGGCTCAGAGCCACTGGATTCTCAGGGGATGTCCAGAATGCCTTGTTGGACATGCCCTTTGATGGCACGCGCCTCTTTGGTGATGACCCGGATGGCACGTTGGAACGTTTTGGGGACTCCCGGGCTACGGCCCAGTCCTTGGGTCTTTCCGCCACGCGCACTCCCTCGGGGTCTGCCTTTCGTTCCTTTCCGGGCAGGGACGGGGCGCCCAAAACACGTTCCTTTCAAAGCCGCAGGTCTGCGCAGCAGCATTCTCGGCGCAGCTGCTGCAAGGGGACTCGCAGAGGTGGGTCACCGGGACAGCCGCCGGGTCAGTCCGCCGTCACCCCTGCCACCACGGCTTCCAAACCTTCCTAGTCTGGGGTTTTTGGGCCCACCGAACGCCCGTGGGCGGCATGATTCGCCATCGCCTCTCCCACTGGCGCACAATCACTTCGGACAGTGGGGTTTTGCAAATAGTCCAAAGGGGCTACTCCCTCCTATTCCGGACTGCCCCTCCGGCCGTGCCCCTCCGTACCACCGCATGTCGGTGTATCACTTGGCGCTTCGTCAGCAGGACGTTCCGGTCCTCTTGGCTGGAGGGGGCCGTCGAGCGCGTTCCGACGTCAATAGTAAGTCGTGGTTGTTATTCCCACTACTTATTGACCAAACAAGGACAACGGCCTGCGTCCTCTTTTAGGCCTCCGGTACGTCACTTACTTCCTTCAGACGAAGGAGTTCTAAATGCTCCCGCTTTCAGTTCACCATACTCCCTTTTGGCCTTACCAGCTTCCCTCGGGTGTTTGCAGAAGTAATGGCGGTGGTCGCAGCTCATCTGCGCATATCTGGGGTTTCAGTCTTCCCCTGTCTCGACTACTGGCTGTTGACGGCGGGCTCACTCCGAGCAGTCGTCTCACACCTCCAAACTATGGCCAACCTCCTGCATTTGCTGGGGTTCCCAATTCCCGTGCCGAAGTCGCATCTGGCTTCCTCTCAGAAGCTCCTCTTCATAGGAGCGGTTCTGGACACGGCGCGATTTCGGGTTTATCTTCCCGAACAGCATGTCCGGGTCATTCGGCCTATGAGTTGGGTCAGCGGCAGATCCCTCTTCCTTCCCCAACCGGAGCACACAGTGGTAACAGATGTGTCCCTCCGGGGATGGGGCGGCCATATGGGGGAGGCGGAGATCAGAGGCCTATGGTTTCCGGAGGAGTCCGAGCTCCATATCAATCAGTTGGAGCTTACGGCGATCCTGCTTGCACTCGAACCATTCCTTACCTCTGTCAAGAGGAAAGTAGTGCAGGGGTTCTCAGACGAAACCACCGCCATGTGGTACTGCAACTAGCGAGGCGAGGTGGGGTCGTGGACCCTATGGCAGGAGGCTCTGCACCTCTGGACGTGGTTGGACTGCCAGGGCATTCTACTGGTGGTTGAACGCTTGGCAGGTTCTGTGCATGCCGGGGCGGGCGAACTCAGCCGCCTGTGCATCATAGATCACAAATGGCGTCTTCACTCAGAGGTGGCACAAGGTCTCTTTCAGCAATGGGGAGAACCTTGTTTGATCTATTCACCACCAAACAGAACTCGCACTGTCAGCAGTTCTGCGCGTTGGAGTTTCCAAGGCGGCACTCGCTCTGAGACGCTTTTCATCGGAAGTGGAGTGGCTGTCTGTTGTACGCCTTTCTGCCTATACCACTTCTACCCAGAGTGCTGAGGATCGGACGTGACCGGGTCAAGTTCTTCTTGTGGCACCGGACTGAGCTCAAAGAGTTTGGTATCCTGAGCTACTCAGTATGAGCATGGATTCCTCCGATCCGACTGCCTCTTCGGGAGGATCTTCTGTCGCAGCAACAGGGGACGGTCCTCCACCTGAACCTGTCCAGCCTCCACCTCCTTGCGTGGAGATTGAGCAGCGACAGTTGATTCCATTTGACTTTCCTCCTGAAGTTTGTAATGTGATTCTGGCAGCCAGGCGTCCCTCACCTAAACTGTATACGCCTGCCGGTGGAGCAAATGTGTGGCATGGGTCACAGCGAAGCTGTGGACCGCTCCCCCACTTGTGCCCCTCTTTTTGCGGTCCTATTGTTCCTTCTCTCTTTGGCCCAGCAGGGCTCTGCTCTGGGCACTGTTAAGGACTACCTCTCTGCTCTTTCAGCCTTTGTCAGGCTGTTGTCCACAGATTTCTCAAAGGCATTACTCACCATTTCCCTCCTATTCCTTTTGGGATGCCTCACTGGGACTTGAACCTGGTTGTCACATACTTAATGTGTGCTCCCTTTGAGCCTCTTCATAACTGTCCTTTACGGTTATTGACTTTCACAACTGTCTTCCTGGTGGCTATCACCTCCGCTAGGCGCATGAGTGAACTCCAGGCTCTTTCATGCAAACCTCCTTTCCTGGCGGTTCATCCGGACAAGGTTGTGCTTCGGCCACGTCCCTCCTTTCTACCAAAAGGAGTCACTGCCTTTCATCTGGGGCAAACTGTCACTCAGCCCACTTTCTTCCCGCCTCGGCACCCTTCCAGAGTGGAAGAGAGGCTCTACAGTCTGGACCCAAAACGTGCGCTTTCATTCTACCTCCGCCACACACAACCGTTCTGGGTGGATGACCAGCTCTTGTTGGCTACGTGGGCGCCAAGAAAGGCCAGGCTGTGCACAAGCGGACTATCTCCCGCTGGGGTGTCCTGTGCATTAAAGCCTGTTACTCTCTGGCTAAAAAGGAACCTCCAGTAAAGCTGTGCGCACATTCTACCAGGGCGACGGCAGCTACTACTGCATTGGGACGCGGTGTTCCCCTGCAGTACATCTGTCATGCAGCCACTTGGACCTGCTGCATACTTTCACTAAGCACTATTGCCTTGACAGTCAAGTTCGGAGAGACGGCTTCTTGGTCGTTCGGTTCTCCATGACTTTCTGGTGTAATCTCACTTCGCAGACCCACCACCGGGGTTGGTATTGCTTGGGTATGTATTCTAAGGTAAGGAATCTATCATTAACGTGTCTCTTTCAGATGCACAAGTTACTTACTTGCGTGACGATATATCTGTAAGAAACATTAGTTAGTGATAGATGCCTTACCGCCCGCCCATCCTCCCCATTTTGCGAACTGTTCTCTAGGGTTCCGGTCATTCCTTTCAGGGCCCTAGTTCTATTGCACCAGTAGTCGGTCTCTGGCATGGCTCTGTGTTCCTGGCGCGGAAAAGTCATGAACAGAACTGACGTCAGCGCACGTGGGCGCGTCTAAGGATCTCCGACAACGTCATCTCGGCGGCTACGACGCCAGCGACGTACGCGGAGCTGTACGATGACGCCTACCGACGCGCAGGGGTACTGCTGACGAAAACTTTCCGGATCCAGTCCGACGCCTGGGGATATTCTATTGTCTCTTACAGATATATCGTTACACAAGTAAGTAACTTGTGCGTCACATCTTGTGAACATGAGATTCCATGTTCCATATGAATAAAATATGGTTAACATGAAGAATATTGTTTGTAATTGCTTTAACAGGTGTTGTTGATGTGCACAAAATTGATTGAGCATTCATTTGCTGCACTGTTCTACTGTGGAATGTCAATGTTCCCCTAGCGTCGCTAAATCTCATCCCAGGGTCTGGCTGGCCATAGGCACCTTGAAATTGCAACTGATCAAGCTCTGTCGCTGGAGTTTTCCTGACTCTAGAAAGCATATCCTGCTCTCCTTCCCTCGTGTGAGTAAATTTAGACACTCTCCTTGCACCCTTTGTGTAGTCCAAATCAATAAGGGGTCTCTCTTGGATATCAGCATCATAGGTAGTATGCCTCGCCTCTGGGGTTTGAAGCATTTCATCCGTGGTCTCCACATGCTGGTGTATAGATTCTATCCTATCCATTAATCTTCCAAAACTCCCTGAGTTTGTCCTGGAAAGTCATTGTGATACCCCTTTCCCCTCACTTCACTTGCACCTCTCTTACTCACAGAGTGATTGCCATTCTTGCATACTTTCTGGTGAGACTTTTACGCTCCTTTTCGCTCAGTTGGTTAAACCGTCTTCAGTACTTCTATGCTCCTGTTCTCTGCCTTTAGACACTGGCCATCGTGCCATACCTACAGCCCTATCCACATTGTCATCCTACCTTGTATCCTCTACATCTCTATGTGGGGTGGATGCTCACTCTCTAATTACCCTTCCTGTAGTATACCTTTTCTGCTTCAAACACGACGTTGCTGACGATATATGTGACTGGTCATCTCTATCTCTTTGACTTTGCTCTTCGCTTTTATCATGCTCGGGAGGGGTTGGATCTAGATGCAAAACGAACTGCGTTTCTAGTTGTCCTGAAAATTAGGAGTCACCTACCCTTGTTTTCTGCCTAGCTGTACTCGCATGTTTTGGCTATGGCGCTCATGGGATGACATCGGGGGGAAGCTTAAGAGAGTGTGCAGGAGATTCAATTTCAGGGTTCTCCAACCCCACTGCAGCTTCCTGTAGCTGTCCCAGTAGGGTAGATGCTAGGTACCTTGGGAAAGGGGCTTGTAGGATTATATAGGGGTGGGGGGGACAGACGGGGTACTCGGGGTATCCTCTTTTGAAGACTCCTTTAGCTTTATGGCGAGTCTTAGTCATAAGTCAAAAGTCATTGTAGCTTCCCTTTTCTGTAATTGGGCTCATGCATATTTACTTCTGAGGTGTGTAATAACATGCTCAATTATTTTATCATCAAAGGTTCCTTCTTTTGGCCAAGCATACATATGTTTTGGGTGGCTTTAGACCATTCTAAGCTATACTTTTGAAATGTTTCCTTATTATTTGTGGAAACCTTCTGCATATGCGCTAAGGGAGTCTCCATGATTAGTCATCTTACTAACGTGTTACGAATTTTTAACCTTTTTCTATCTGATCAAATATCACTTCTTTAAAAACCAGGAAAATGTATCTACTTTTCTGACATTGTTTATGCGAATTGCATTAAACTCTTTAATTTTGTTTCACCAATTATATGTGGCACGTTACAATATAAACATTTTTGTTTATGCAATGTATATTCATACAAAAATCTGCATATTATACAATATTACGCACCAACATCATACTGTGGCCATTTTTCATTCAAACATGCATGCACTCTCCATCAGCCAAAAAATATAAAAGATTCTACTCTAGGGCGATAATTACATCTCTACTCTACTTTGCGGTAAAAGCAACTAGCAACCCCAGGCCACATCCCTCCGCACCCGAGAGGGGATTCCTTTCAAACCAGATATTTTTTAGACCATGGAGTGACTTTCTGCACATTAGGTCCAGGGCAGGAATTTGAGTGTTCAGATTTTATTTGGCGGTAAAGTTGACACCAGCTTTTCAGCTGTCCCTCAGTGTCAAATGAAACACATATTAGTGCTTCCAATTTCAAATTACCCAGCCTGAGCAATTTCAACTCGTTGTTGGGAATCACAGGTTAACTAGTAATGTAGGCGCCTTCACTATTGAGTAACACACGTTCACAATAGACAATCTCGCATGTGGTACCCTTATGTCACTTATAACCTCATATTTACATCTGTGTTTAGCATTGCCAAGAAAAACACGTTAATCCACAAACAAGGATCATGAACTGCTCGGTTCTCGCCTTTTAAGTGACGGCAGTCCCTGGATCCTCAGCAACCCCCAAGCACAGGCAGAACTTCACCAAACAAGAATGCACTTGTCTTTGCAGTTGGGGGGGGGGTTGGTAGTCACTGATGCCAGCAGTCAAGTGTGGGCAAAAGGGGATCTCCTACCTTGCTCACCAACTGTTGGGTGGGGGGGGGGGGGGGGGGGGGAGACAAAAACCTTCAAGAGTAAAGGAAGACATGGAATCCTCTTGTCAATGCAAAGACATCTATTGACTGTTGCGACGGGGACATAGCCCTTCAAAGCACACAACACGGACTGCACATCAGTCTTTCTCAAATTGCTGCTCACAGGCAGGTCTTTTTTTATACACAATTTGTACAATTGTTTATTACAAACAATAAATAATAACTTGCGAGTTACAGATTCAAGTTGGAAAAACCCTCGGACTTGTGACCCCATAACCCCAGATTCTGACCTAATCCATTACACGTTTTTTATTGCATTCCCAACAATGCTTGGTAAACGAGGCATTCTTCTACACGTAAATGCATGTGCGTTCATGGTAAATGTAATTTAAGTGAAGTGTGTGGTTTCAGCATTGTCTACCTAGGACCTCTGTGTGCTCCAAAATAATTTACTTCCCTGCACCCAATGTCAAATCAGGCCACAATCTGTTTGGGAGCACGAAATGCGTGTTTGTTACCTTGTATGTCAGAATCATAAATGCTTTCAAACTTACTAAATGTGAGATGGCCTGATCTGATTTTTAACCACAAACAGCAGTGTATTTTCTGCTTCAGTTTGTTGTTACACTATATTGTCGTGTTTTATATTTTCTACGGTATGTTTATTTTTTACATTTACTACAACAGGGTGTTGTTCAATCATCAATTAATCAAACTGTATTTATAAAGCGCAGCTTACCACTTGTGAGGGTATCCAGGCACTGGGCTTTGGGTCTTAGTTGAACAGCCAGGTCTTTAGTCCCTTCCTGAAGTCTGCCAATGAGGATGCTGTTCGAAGGTGGAGGGGATGGGCATTCCAACATTTGGAGGTGAGGTGGGAGAAGGATCGTTCTCCGGTGTGGCAGTGACAGATGCGTGGTGTCTGTGCGAGGTGAGTAGAGCGGAGGTTTTTGTATGGTTGGTGGAAGTTCGGGTGGTGGTTCATGATTGCTGATCCTTGGTTGTGGAGGGCTTTGTAGGCGTGGATCAGGATCTTGAAGTGGCATCTCTTCTGGATGGGGAGCCAGTGGAGGTCTCTCAGGTTCTGTGAGGTGAGGGTTCTTTTGGGCAGCTTGAGGATCAGCCTGGCTGCTGCATTCTGGAGACTTTTCAAGAGTTCACCGATGGTGCCTGCATTGAGTGCATTGCCGTGGTCTAGACGTCAGGTGATGAGTGCCTGCTTCATTCTTTTCCTGGTACTAATGGGTAGCCACTTGCAGATTCTGTGGAGTGTGTGGAAGCAGGCTGAGGAGATGGCATTGTTGCACAGATGCCAATCAAAGGACCAAAACGGCTGCAGGAGTGCGTAAGGCCAGAGGTGATGGCGATCTCCTGGAAAGTGCCAATTGGGGGCAGAGCAGACATTTTCTGTCCTGTGTCTTTACAGCCCATTCTGTGTCCTAGAGACCAGGAGTCAGAACAGCGACTGCTGCTACGATCAGTATATCGTCAAACATGGCCACCCTTACATGACATGCCTAGAATGAGCTATTAAGACCGAGGACGGAACAAAGTCTTTTTCAGCACCTTTATAAATATTTAGAGGTCAGAATGCATCCGGCAGCAAGTGTATAGCGCAGGGACATTTGCGAAACGAGAATATGCATGACACAGGGACCATGCAGTGTAGTATTCAGGAGCCCTGTGCTGACAGTCCAGCCCATTTTAGAGATCTTTCTGATGCTGACGACACCAGCCTGGCACCTCATGGAGGAGGCAATGAAAGGAGTTGGCAGGGTGTCTAGCCAGATGTTGCTGAGCTCCCGGTTCTTCTGCTGTGCAGACAAGGTCTGGCAGGCTCTGCCGGCAGGGGAGAGATATGAGGGGTGGGGTCTGCCTCCTCCCCGCATCTGCACTCCCAGCACAAGCCGACGCTTCCAAGGCACCATATCCCTCACATTGGCATTGCTGGATCTTCACAGCATATATATTTTCAACGCCCCAAACTATTGTGATTCCCGCCTTCTCACTTTTCCTGCCTCACCACAGGGAGGGGGGGGGGGGGGGGGGTTCGGAAGTTGGTTAACTGGTCGTCTTCTGTAGCCGGGAAGCCAGTCAGAGGAGGGAAGAGCTGACTGCATGAACTTGCAAGGACGGGTTAATGGACCCACCATGGACCAAACCAGTGGATAAATACATAATTAAATCATCTACTTTTACCTTCCTTTCAGGTGAAGAAATCTCGATGAACATATTTAATTGTGCTATTTTCTTTTATAGTTCCTTGTTATTTTTATTTATAAACCACACTAACAGCTTCTCGGCGCTGAGCTGCGAGGTAAACATAACAGGCCTACGATCAATAGGAGTTAAAAGGGAAGGAATTACGTATTAAAAACCCAGGTTTGGATTATGTTCCTGAAGGGTATTCTACCTTTTCACTTCACGAAACGGGGAGCTATGAAGATGGCTGTTCCAGGTATCTTGTGTGTCTCATGCACAGTGACATTTAACCAGATCGAGAGAGGATGTGGCGAGGTTCAAGTCTCGGCATCAGCTCAACATCCTGTGATTTTTGGCTAATGGCTTAATCTCCCCATGCCTACATAAAATGTCCTTGTGTAAGGACAGGAAAACTAATCTGCTCTCTTCACAACCTCACATGGGGATTGGGTAAGAATCGCACAACTCTGCAAGGAACAAAAGCATGACCAATCACTGTAAGGCTTAGAAATAAAGCCAAACAGTGATTGGCCATCTTCTGTAGTAACCCCACCACCGCACTTCCTTCTGAGAACTCATCAATGAAACAGATCGGCCTGAAATCACAGCTTTAAAAACAACCAATCCGTGCCTTGCTCTCATGCTATTTTTATTAGTAAACAGAATGAGAGCAAAGCAATGATTGGTGTGAGCAGCTGAACCCAGAGCTCCAAAGGAGACTGGGGCAGCTGTGCTGGGTTTCCCCCTGGCTTCTTAGCAGAGCGGGTTCAAGAAGCCTAAAGTATGCATGCCTGGTTGGCCATAGTAACAGCCCTGTCCAACCTGACATGCGCACAAGGCTTTAACTGCTGACTGCCAATCAGCAGCATTGACCTCACCCTGCCCTACCTACTACACATGAAAACACAACACTCCTGTAAATCATATATGGCACTTTCAGGAAATGACAATAAGTGTAGGGGCTTGCAACAGTGGTGGCAGGTCAACGCCTCAATGAAGAAACTGCCGCTGCAGCCTCAGCGGACTGTCTTCTGTGAACTACCAGTGGAAGCTATTGCAAGAGGTTACAGATCTTATCTTCAATGCCTGGGGACTCCAGTAATGAAACAGTTATCTACCAAAGAACAGAAAAATGCCCTCCTTTGCTCATTCCCGTTTGGGGCACTGTGCGCATGATTCAGATTGCTGCAGATGGGCCTATTGACCTTGGTACTCGAGCTGAGATATGACCTCTCCATGGCCTTTACCCTTGCAGGCCAACCTAATACCCCCTAAAGAGGGACGGTTATTCCACTCAACGGCCAAAATCTAAATCCATATGCCTGAAACATGCGAATTTAACTCTCTCCTCTTATGAACTTCTTAGTTCTGAAAGGTCTATTAGCTGTAACAAGACCTGCAGCAGATGGGTCTTTTCTAGCATATTTGCTATTTTTGCCACTTGACTTTGCAACAACCCCATTATTCCCCTCCAAACTCAAATGGTCTCGGACTTTTTGAAAGTGTTGAAAAATAAGAGTCCGCCAAGACCATTAAGGATTTCATCACAGTATCTTAACCTTGTTCTATTATCTTCGAGACCCATGACCTCATATCTGCTGCAATTTTCAACCTGGAAGGTGTTTTAGGTCGCAGCCTACCAAACAGCACGCTGTCTGATTTGCTAAAGACATCTTGGGGACATTAGGAAAGTTAATCTAGGAATGCATTCCGCCCATTGCTTACCATTGGCTATGTGGTTTGTAACTCATGTTATCTGGCTTTGTATTTGCTGGCTTTATTTGCTTTAGGCTGTGCAGCTTGTGTTCGTCCCTCCCGTTGCCCAAACTTTGTTTACTGTATTCTTCCATAAACTTGCTTTCTGTAAACAGGCCTTTAAATCTTGTCCTGTCACATTTGCTGTACATTTAAAGACAGAGGTCAAATGTCAAGCTCTCTCTTCAGAGGGAGCTTGATGTTTACTTTTCTTTCTCTGACTTCAAAGTGAGAGAATGTATGTGACAATCCTGCTCCTTATCCAGGTCAGAGAGAGGTTGTAGGGTGTTTTTTTTCCTAGCACATACACACACACAAAATGAACTGCACTGATGCTTCAGAATATATCAGAATTTGTATAAATCAAGCACTTTTTTTGGGAATTCTGGTGTGTGGTGGATTCAAATATTTGAATATAATGAAAACATATCAATAAACTAGGTGACGCCGCATAACAACGGGACCGCATAACACACGGACCGCCGGGGCTTCGCTGGTTTCGGCTGGGCTGCCCCCGCAAAGCATCGTTGTTCCCTCCCCGTGGCCCACGCAAGCACAGGTATTCGTGCTGGAGGAACCGGAGCGGGAGTGGGGAAGCAGCGGAACAGTTGAGGCCTCCTAAATCTTGGCCGTGCTGCCCCTCGCGGCCCTCGCAAAACACAGTCTATCCCTCCTCACGGCCCTCACAAAAAAAAACTGTTGTTCCTTTCTGTTGTTCTCTACCTACGGCCTCAGGCTAAGTGCTGCTGTCAGGTGTTGCTGACAGCTGAGGGACTCGGCACAGGCTTCCCCGGGAAATTCACTGCGAGGACTGACATCTTGGGACTGCCTACCCAGCCCAGACAGTGGGGGCCCCTTCACTCGGAGGCAAGTAGTGGCTGGAGGCAGGAGCTCTATCGACACAGCGCACCTTTGATACAGTGCGCTCCATTCCACAACGTGGGGGGCATTATCAGAGCAAAGGTGAGCTCAGCAGGCCCATTTTTATTTTAATTATTGTACCAGCCGGGATTCTTAGAGCGGGACAGAGCAAGAGCAAAAAACTCCCGTGAGCCCTTGCTCCTCACCCCACTTCCGCCATCAGCGCGCCCGGAGGCGCTTGAAAAGCTGAAGCTCCCTCGGTGGAGCAGGGGGCTTTGTTGGAGCGCGAAGGCAGCGCCAAGGCCGACAAAAACACCAGGATCACCTGAGCGGAATCGCTGACCGGGGTGCCTCAACAGTATCTCTCCCCCGCTGCCGGACAACGCTATTGCGAGGGGACCACAACTCCCGTGAGCCCTTGCTCCTCACCCCACTTCCGCCATCAGCGCGCCCAGAGGCGCTTGAAAAGCAGAAGCTCCCTCAGTGGAGCAGGGGGCATTGTTGGAGCGCGAAGGCAGCGCTAAGGCCGACAAAAACACCAGGATCACCTGAGCGGAATCGCTGACCGGGGTGCCTCAGCAGTATCTCTCCCCCGCTGCCGGACAACGCTATTGCGAGGGGACCACAACTCCCGTGAGCCCTTGCTCCTTACCCCACTTCCGCCATCAGCGCGCCCGGAGGCGCTTGAAAAGGAGAAGCTCCCTCGGTGGAGCAGGGGGCTTTGTTGGAGCGCGAAGGCAGCGCCAAGGCCGACAAAAACACCAGGATCACCTGAGCGGAATCGCTGGCCGGGGTGCCTCAGCAGTATCTCTCCCCCGCTGCCGGACAACGCTATTGCGAGGGGACCACAACTCCCGTGAGCCCTTGCTCCTCACCCCACTTCCGCCATCAGCGCGCCCGGAGGCGCTTGAAAAGCAGAAGCTCTATCGGCGTCGCGGGACGCGCGCAGCGCAGGGCTGAGCCCCCCTCGTGAGTTATATAACTGGTGATATGCTTGTGTATGAAGTCGATTGTGATATAGGGTGCGCATAAAGCTTCATAGTGCCTTATTATTCAAGACTTTGAACTTGGGACTTGCTACTTTGCCAGCACTGTCTCAAGTGATAGCGGAGACAGGGGTGGTGGGCTACAAACAGCTGTCATTCCAAGTTGGGTGAGGTGGAGGTTTGGGGTTGGAGGAGGGTGATTAAATCTCCCCACGACATCTCTAAGGGTAGGGTCAAATTGGTGCTGGGAGTATGGCAGGTAAAACGGTCACACGATCGATAAGGGCAAAACTGACATCTTCACCTGCCCCTCAGGCGCATAAAGCTGTCTCTAGTTCACCATTCCCTGTCATCATGCAGCCCACAGCTATCGACCGTATGCTCAAAAGAGCACTAGGGGCGGTTTCCAGCGAAATCGAGCGCACAGAAAGGCGTCTTTCCATAAACTCAGTACCTGACCCAATTGTAGGCACCCACGAGGATGACCAGGAGGTCATGCTAATTACTTCTCCCAGACCTTCAGAGCTAAGTGTGCAGGATATCCCGTGTGCCCAACCGCCCACTACTAGGATCAGGGAGGCTGTAGGTCCAGCCAAAAGCGCCACCACACAAAAGAAGAAGAAAGGCTGCCCAAGGAAGCAGAAGACTAAAAAAAAGTATAGATAGCCCCTCCCACCTTGTGAGTAGCATGAACGCTGGGGTTGAGCGAGCAGTACAGACAACCTCTCACACAGAGCCACCAACATGGTTGTTGCAAATCACGTCTGATCTACAATCCCAATTAGAAATTTTTATTATAAATCAGTTAAAACCATTGGCAAGCCGGTTGGATAAGATCATGACTGAATTAAAAAATAGGGAGAAAAAAGCCTGTATAGGTGGTGAACCAAGTATTCCAACTAGTACCCTAGCCTCTAATGCAGCTCCCCAAAGGGAGACGAACACCAGCAACAAAGGGATCACCCACTTAACAACTGCACAGATTCATAAAGCCCCGGTCTCGCACCCCCAAGGGGAGAAGGCCACTGACTCTAGAGATAGAGGCACGGACACCACTAATGGATTAGGTGTGTATCCACAGGAAAGGCTATCTCAACTCCCTGTGGTTTCCACAACGCGACCAGCACACAATATAGAGAGGGTTCCCACATCAAACTCCAGTAATGCACTTCCCACAATAAATTTGCCACCTGAATCATGTCCACTCGTGGTGGTATTCGCTGGGACCCCGGAATTAAAATATGGTCAGAGCGAAACACACCAGGAGTTAAAAAACAAACTCACCCACTGGTTGACTCGAAATAGACCACTAGCACCTAATCAAGAGGGGGAAATTTTATTGGTTAGGAGAGTGAACTGGATAGGACCTAGACACAAAAACATAGAAGGCAACTGTATCATCGCCAATTTTAGGGACAGGGGAGTGGTTGAGCACATTCTCAGACAGGGGCCACTAGGGTGTGCGAGTAATATAAAACCACTGCAGATATATGGAGAAGAGGGGAGGGCTTATACCCGACCCCAAAGAGGGTCCCAAACGGTACACGAGGAATGGCAGGGACCTGGGAAGGTGGATACCCATGTTGGGTAAATAGGTTTAATCCACTAAGGTCCTTAGATGAGAATGACTGACTAATGACCCCATATATCCCGTTAAAGCAGGTTGCCACTAACTATGCAAATGTCGACCCGGACACATCGAATGGGGGAGGTTTAGAAAACAGAGGGGGCACATCAGGTACTCTTTTTTTTGGCCAATGAGGCTAGTCTGGCATCAGCAGAGGCGGATAGGAGCAGGAGCCTAGTAAAGACTCCGAATGCCTCGGACCACTCGCCCGAGGGTCGCTCGTATGCACTTCCAGGAGCAGGAGCTTTGGCCTCAAATCTAACACAGCAGAGCAAGTATCTGCAGAAGTCACCATATAGGACTAAAGTTGGGTTGCCTAATACCACTCAAGGTGTGCCTGGGCTAGGGCCTGATAATAGTGTGGAAGAGGGATTGAGAATAATTTCTTGGAATATAGCTGGCCTGGCAGGTAAATTCGACAACGTGGACTGGCGGCAATATATGGCCCATTTCCACATAATCTGCCTGCAAGAAACCTGGGCAACAGATAATTCCCAATTTCACATGGCAGGATAAAAATGTTTTTTTATCCCAGCACAAAAAACCCCTCAGGTCGTGCCAAAGGAGGTCTGTCCATATATGTAGACTTAAAAATACAAGGCAACTGGTCCAGCGCAGACTGGTTTGCTTGGAATATCCAAGCTTTGAGGCTTAGGAACAAAGGGTTAAGGCTGGTACTGTTTAACGTGTATAACACTGGCCCTTCCGGAAATGATATTTCCACCCTGGGGGAACTAGACCACAGATTGAGCCAAGAGTTGGCGCCCGTTAACGGTGCCCTGACCCCATTGACAATAGTAGTGGGTGACCTGAACTGTCATTTATGCCCCCTATTGTTTCCGATTAACGCAAGTTGGTCACAATGCCCAGTGGAAAAAGGCCCCCACTTTAGCCACTCATCGAATGGTGCAGAACTGGGAAAGCTCCTCCTATCTCACGATTTGGAACATACTATTGACTTGACGTCACTGGGGTTAGACGGCACTCTCCCACCCACTTTTAAAGGGAGAGGGTGCTCTTCTTATATAGATTATATTTTTGTTTCCAGATGCTTAAAGCACCGGATTACTGAAGTGGGAATTAAGTGGAGTCCCTTCAGTGACCACAACCCCTTGGTTATGGAGTTTCTCTATCTGGCAAAACAAAAGATGACTCCAGTCGAGGGTATTTCCGAGAGAGTAACGGACCAAGGCAGAAGACTTAGGTGGGCAAAACTAGACGGAGAAAGATTTTACCGGTCCTTAATGGATAAAGGTAAATCACTCATCGATAAGTGTCTAGATTTTTCAGTTGAAGGGGCCTGCTTAACAGACGCTTTTGGCCAAATAACTAATCTGGTGGATGGGCTATTGCGCACCAAGGCTCCAAAAAAAACCAACCCGAATTTTCTGAGGTGGTTTGATGGGGGCTGCACACGAGCCCTGAGGAAGTTAAAAAAAGCCCTTAGTAGTAAACCCAGGGACCCATTAAAAGTCCACATGTATAGACTAAATTACAGGAAGGAGCTAAAAAGAAGGAAAGCAGCGCTGCAGGGGGAAGCGTGGGCGGCCTTGAGGGAGGCCTCCGAAAAAAGGGATATAACGGAATTCTGGAGAATAATAAATACCCCTTGTTTTCAAGATAAAAACTCACCCTCTGTTGCCACAAACATTTTACCAGAGCAGTGGACCGTGCATTTTGAGGGCCTGTATAATCACGGGGAGGCGGACAGTACAGAGGAGAGGAGGGTGGTCACGCAGGGACAGATTTTGGAGTTCACCCTGGAAGAAATAGGCTTGGGCATCGAGGGATTAACCAAAAATAAAGCCCCGGGCCCTGACGGGATCCCCCCGGATCTATTCTTGAGTAATGTGGAATTATGGGCTCCCATTTTAACCAGAGTAATAAATGCGGCCATCGTGGTAGGTTTGCCTAGGTCCTGGTCGCTGGCCATCATAGTACCCATTTTTAAAAAGGGTAACAGAGACAACCCCCAATGCTATCGCCCAATCTCCCTGATAGACGTTTCAGCCAAAATTTTAGGAAGAGTTATTCTGAACCGACTGACTGATTGGGCCGAGGATAACAACATCATCTCGGACGTTCAGTACGGTTTTCGGTCCGGTAGGTCCACTAGTGACCAATGCTTGAACCTCTATATGTTGGTCGCCAAGTACACGAAAACCAGTAAAGAAGCTATTTACTTGGGGTTCATGGACTTGGCCGCGGCATTCGACCACGTAAACCGGAACAAACTCTGGGCGATGATGAGTCATCTAGGAATTGATCCAGGTATAATTTGTACTCTGAGGGAATTGCACAGAGAGACCTCTGCCAGAGTACGTTATAACATGGAAGGGGGGCTGACCGAGTCTTTTAGATGTACTAGCGGTGTTAGGCAAGGCTGCATACTGGCCCCTTTTCTATTCTCGTTATATATTAATAATCTAGAACAGTCTCTAACCAACTTAAAAACAGACTGCCCAAGGGTAGGAACACGCAATATCCCGGTGCTGCTGTACGCAGATGATGCAGTTCTTTTGGCGCGCACCCCTAAAAGTCTGCAGATTTTAATTGACGGGTTCGTCAAATTTATGGATGCGTTAGATCTGTCTGTGAATTTAAAAAAATCTTACGTAATGGCAGCAGGTCATAAACCACGGACTAGCTTTGCTTACAGAATTGGGAATCACACACTAGAAAGGGTGCAATCCTTTTCGTATTTAGGTGTGCTCTTTGATGAGTCCCTGAAATTTGCCCCTCTGGTACAGGAAAGGTGTGGAAAATTGGTCGCATCAACTGGGGCCATAGCAGGCTATGGGAGGAGAGTTGGTCGATGGTCCCCGGAACAATCAATGAACCTTTATGGCTCTATGTGTTGCCCCAAAGCCATGTATGGTTCAGAAGTGTGGGGGTTCATAAACCTTGACCTTTTGCAAAGGGAAGAAAATAAAATTTTCCGTTCAATCTTGAAAGTCCCCAACTGCACCCCTGCCGCCATAGCTCATAGAGAATTAGGACGACCTTATCTAGAGGATTTGATTAAATTCAGACCAATCCTGGCCTGGCTGAAAATTTGGCTTAACCCTGAAGCTGCATTGAGTAGGCAGATCCTAACAGATTGCCTAGGGAGGGATAAAAGCTTGAATATCCCATGGCTTATTTACGTGAAATCCAGTTTGGAAAGTATGGGTCGCAAGGAGCTGTACTCAACCCCTTCAGGGATTACCACACAGGATAAGCAGACTCTTAAGAAAAATTTTGTGGACCAAAGATTTCTTGCAAGATCCACAGTGGAAGGGGCAAAACCCTCAGTGAGTATTTATAGTAGGCTTGAAACCACTGACGGGATGGAACCCTATCTTTGTGTCGTGTATAATGCCCAAGAAAGGTTTTTAATGTCACGTTTTAGGCTCAATTTTTTACCTTTTTTGTTAGCTGAACCAGTTGGGTTTAGTCAGTCAATTGAGCAGAAGGGTGCCTGCGGCTGCGACAATAAGTCTCCGCAGGACACCCTTCATTTTGTACTTCTATGTCCCTTGTATGCAATTCCAAGACGTAGATTTTTAAAGGAAATTTAAAAAAAGGCCAGGTTCACTCGAGCCAAAGAAGCACTGATCTTCCTACAAAGGGCCGGTGACCCGTTAACCTTGTGTTCTGTTATTAGTTTCCTGAAATTTGCACTAAGACTAAGATTAACCAGAGGATAGCATTACCTGAGAACCCTGTAGGATTCCCCACCCGTCTACTGTGATTAAGTTTTTATGGTGCCCGTATTGTGAATAATGAATTATTTTATGTATATAGACTCAGTCAATGTTCCTGCATAATGATTTAATACTATTTTTACTTGTATATATATGTAATCTTTTATGATGGTTTTTAACCACCGAATAAAGAATTATTGATTGATTGAGGTGATGTTATTTGCACACATTATTGTTTATGTACAGTAAAACCACATTTTGGTGGAAATGTAGTGGCCATTTCAATTGAAAATGTGTTATCTGTAATGGCAGTGCACTACCACACCATGCATACTCTACAGTATGCAACTCCACGCAATGCCCTTCCACTCTATGCCACGCCAGTCCACTCGAATATATTCTACGACAGGCAACTCTACGCCACTCCAATCCACTGTTCTCACTGCACAACAAAACATGCCACTCCACTCTACACCACTTACCCCCACTCCACTCCAATATATCCCACTCCAATGTACCCCACTCCACCCAATATACCCCACCCCAATATACCCACCCCCCAATCTACCCCATCACACCCCAATCTACCCCACGCCACTCAAATCTACCCCACTCCATTCTACCTCTATCTACCCCGCCCCATTAACTTTTAGCCATGCTAAACAGCAGCCACACTGGTGTACAGAAATAGCTAAACCACATTGCCAAAGCTAATAGCTCTCGCATAGGCGAGACCTAATGGTTTTGCCAATGCTTATTCTTTTGGTTGTTACTTCTGCCAAATGCATCCGTGAGTTAAAGACCCTTTCATCTTTACCTCTTTGATGATATATTTTTTTAAATACTAGTTGGCTCCACAGGTAAAATTATTGCTTCTTCCCAAAGTGGCGACTGCGGTGACAAGCCTTCGATCATTACCGTACCTGTTTTTTTTCCTCTTTGCCCTGTGAAAGAAGTGGCGAGGTTACCCCGATGGGATCTCAGGAGCGTCTCAGCCGGTACATCTCCAGGACTCAACCGATTAGAGTGCAACGTTAAATTTCCAAAATGTTTGCAGATCCACGAATGGGCAAAGTGGTCATGAATAAGACCACCTCCAGATTGCTTCCTGTTAAACATTGTTAAAAGTGGGCAGGGCGGCCTCCACCTAGGCAGGGCAGCCTCTGCCCGAAGCTATTCACTCACTAGGTGTAAGTCTGCCACTTCAACTTTCTTAAATGGAGTACCCATCCCTTCACACTGAGGGCGGCTACCCGGTTCCCTAACTTCTTCGCCAAGCATTGTAGCTTTGATTCGGAATCTTGGACCCACTTTCATTTTGGGGAAGCCTTCCTCCAGTTTTTTTCAGCTTTAGTTCTCTATAAGGGTGTCCACGTGCATGATTGGTCAAGTAAACAATATGCAGAGCGATAATCTGGTAGAATAAGTTACTTAACTTTTTTTTTTTTTAATATGGCAGCTTCTGCAGAGTTCTTACTGCTCACTCTCCCTTTTGAGAATAATGGAATATGATATACCTGTGTTTGGCTCTGTCGTCTACAATACTGACCTCCATAGAGACTCTGAAAGTGATGGAACGCACGTGGCATCCTTTGAGTTTCCATTCAGTCACTTCCAGGAAGTCACGTAACACCGTTCCTGATAGTGCCACCTTGCGCCGGTAACGTCGTGTTGCAGAAAAAAAAGTTCCCTGGCCCACTTTGGATCAAAGGGAGGAGTTCACCAGGGCTACCAGCAGCACAATCATTAGTGCACCAGGCCTGCAACACCTGTTGGACTCAAAGAGCTTCAGCCCTCCCCCGCCCCCCCCCCCCCCCCCGTCGTGTGTGGCAGCCGGGGACGGGACAGCTCCCCGGGCACACACACAGCCGCACCCGAGCACTTCACAGGTCTTTAAAAGACCATTTGCACATTTGCATGTTAATGAGGCCTTGCTGTTGTTTCACCCCTTCTAAGAGCCCCTGCAGCTCCACTCTGGCTATTGCTTAAAGATTCTAACCCCCCCCCCCCGAAATTTTTTCTTAGCCCCCCCGAAATTTAGCTCTTGTTGCGCCTCTGTAGTGCACTGTGCATACAACACCCTCCCACGCACACCACTACTGCCGCACCCCCAGTCTCTGGGTGACGTTTTCATGTTTGAAAGATCGGCTTCCAAAGTTCTCTTCCCAGAATTTCTTCTTAGCTCTTTAACTTTGTCTTCTGTTCAAACTAACACGAGCCAACGAGATGTATCACCACAATTCAGAATTATAGTTACTCGTTCACAAATCTAATTACTCCTGGCTCTCTCTTTCGTAGTGCTGTCGCGCCACCTCGTGGCTACAGTGAGAACTGCACCCAGTTAATACAACGACGCTTGAGAGCCATCTTTCTTGCCGACTTTAGAAGGGTGATTGATGTTCGTGTGGCATTATAGTCCCGAAGTCAGTTCCTGGGGCTATTTGTGGGGAGGTTCAAGTGGTAGAAACAAAGCAGAAACAGAAGTTTAAAACAATAATAATCGGAACGATTTATTTTCCCCATTGACTCGTATTGAAATTGGGACAATTTCAGGCAGAATTATGGTAAATTAAATGCATTTTTTGCTTTAAAAATCGAGTCTCACACCTGAATCCTGCTGCTGAAATGTATGGGGGAAAACCCAGAATGTGTTGACAACTGTGGTCGTCACTGAATAAACTTGGTAGAACACTTTAAATATGTTTTCAAAGGGGTATCTTCCAGGAACCTTATTGGTCATTTAACATGCATGGCAGCACACCCGATTCCAGTGGGAGACTGGCAACGTGTTAGCCAAACGCATGCATTTTAGCAGTCTGCTCCCAAAAATTGCATCTACTTCAATATAAGTCAATGGGAAGTCTGATCTTTCTTTAAAATCTCCCTCTTCGGTTAAAAAATATTGTTATGTCTGGTTTAAAACATTTTTTTGTGGGTAACATTGAAAAGAATTGATTATGACCTCCCCCTTGGAAGCCCAGGCAAGGCTGCCATTGCAGGTTGTGTGCCTTGTTGCAGACAAAAGTAAAAACATGACATGTCACACATCCCTGTGTGCCATGTCACTTAGTACTGCATGTGATATTTGTTGTCACCCCTACAGCAGGCCTAACCGCCCTAAGGCAGGGTGCTGAATATTACATGTGAGGGCATACCTGCATGAGCAGATATGCCTCTGTGCTGGTCAATCCCATTACTGCCAGTGGACAGGAAAGCCATTTTAAAACATGTGCACACTAGTGAAAATGAGTTCCCCCAGCTACATGATGGCTTCACTTAAAATTGGGATGTTTTGGTATCAAAAATCTAGTATTGATAAACCCATACTGATTCCAGTGATGGATTTAGCAACACATGGCCCCAGAGGGCACCTTCGAGGTGCCCCTGAAAACCTACCAGCCTCTGGTGTGCTCCCTGACTGGTTTCTGCTTGCCTGCCACCCGAAACACTGTTCTGACCACCTAGGGTGAGAGCCTCTGCTCTCAGGAGGCCCAGAACAAAAGCCTGTCCGGGCAGAGGGTGTAACACCCCCTCCCACAGAATGACCCGCTGAATAGCTCCACAGGCCGGCAAGCTTCAAAGAGATGTTTCCTTTCGAATGCGAGTCATGCTCCCCTCACAGGAGAATAAGCCGCCCCCTTTGTCCAGGACCCCCTTGCCACCTGGAAAGGTGAGAAAATTAGCTAGGTAGGTAGGCGTGCCACCTCCAGGCCAGTAACACCCCTAAGGTGGGCTACACTGAGCTGGGCACGATTTTTCAGAAGTAGCCATCCTTGTGATGGCATATTCTGGGACAGGGTTATGCCCATAGGGGGCGTAGAAACCCCAAGGGTCAGAAGCCCATTGGCTACTACCCTACACTCCCCTAACGTCCCTAAATTCAGTATTTAGGGGAGTCCATGGCACCAGAGATAGCAGATCCTGATGATCTAAGAATAGAGAGGACATCAAAGAGCCACAAAAGCAGAGAGGAAAGAAGAAGCATCTGACCTGGTACCAACCCTGCCGGCCTGTCAGCAGCCCTCGTCGAACACTGCACCAAAGTCGACTCGTCCTGCAGCTGTTGACTCCAGAAACCTGGGAGGACTACCTGCCTTCGATAAAGACCCAAGACCTCCTGTGAACAGCCGATCTGTTCTACTGCACTCTGCAGGAAATCCAAAGCAAAGACTCTGAGGTCTCCAGAACCGCCAAAAACCTGACACTTGAAGCAATCACGGCACATGTCACCCCTGGCCCGAGTTGAAGTGGGCAAATGGTGTCAAAAAGGTCCCCCAGCTCTCCAGAGCTCGAGGTCATCATGGTTTCACCACTCGTGGACTTCCCGGCGCCGTCTGCAGCCTCTGCACGCAGGCCCCCTCGACCAAGATTGCTCCCAGTAAGAAAACCTGACGCCTAAAGTAACCTCTGCATCCATCTCCACCGGGCCGTGGAGAAGAGGACTCCAAATGTCCCTAAGTCCCGAGCATCGCAAGACTTGAACACCCTTGTTGGTTCAACCCGACTGGCCTTCAAGCCAGAGCCTTCAGCCTCTATTTGCAGTGACCGATCTCCATAGACACCTAATGGGCTCCCAATGCTCTTTTGCACCCTGTACCGGGCCGCCCATGTGCTGCTGGTGGTGTAATGCTGGTGCTGCGTTGGGTCCTGCCCACCACTGACCTTAAGTCCTGAAGATTGGCCCCATAAGTCGCTGTACTGTACCTGTTTGCAGAACATTTTCTTCCTTCCATAGGATAACATTGGAGAACTCAAAAACTACAGTGTCCTCTTTTTGAACTGAAAATAATTTTTGTTTAAAAACATACTTACCTGAACGATTTTTCTCTGATGCCTACACATATATAAAGATACTTGCTATTTTTATAAATTGGTGGGGATCTCTTTCTTGAGTTGTATGTGTCATGTATTGATCATTGTGTGTATTTGCAGATGTCTTGAACTTCTCTGTGTTAAGCTTAAGGCTGCTCGACCCCACTATCCCCTAACAGAGCACTTTGGGATTGCATAGCAAAACCCAGTCCCCCCTGGACAATTTACACAGTATATCAGATTTTTGATATATCATAAAGAGCCAGCTTCCTACAGTTTGTTAGACCCTTATGGTTGCAGGGACATACGGTGTATGTTGTTGTCCAAAAACACACAATATCCAGAGGCAATAACTGAGCTGCAGCTTATAATGAGATTTCATTGTGTATCTATCATACAGCAACTCATATGGTAAACTCTCATTAATGGAACATGCTTATGAAGGAAACTCTGTCCATCACCACCCCCTTTTTCCCAAATCGATTTTATCCACACTCAGTGTGGGAGGGTATGCTCAGACGTGAGTCCCTTGCTCATTGCACCATCAGGATTCAGGCAAGCCGGGCCGACGAAGGCTGTGATGCCAGAAACCGGTCCCCGGAAGCTTGTTTCCTTCCCAGTATAAGAATTGGCTTGGTAGTTTGGTTTGCCCTGTTCCCATCATGCACTGGGACAGGTACAGACTAATTTGCATGTAGCCAGGTTCTGAGCTGGGATGGTGCAGTGAGCTAAAAAACGGTGATGGATTAAAACCATGATCTCTTGACTTGGTAAGAGTATTCTGCATCATTCAGAAACTCTGTCCATCACCACCCCCTTTTTCCCAAATCGATTTTATCCACACTCAGTGTGGGAGGGTATGCTCAGAAGTGAGTCCCTTGCTCATTGCACCATCAGGATTCAGGCAAGCCGGGCCGACGAAGGCTGTGATGCCAGAAACCGGTCCCCGGAAGCTTGTTTCCTTCCCAGTATAAGAATTGGCTTGGTAGTTTGGTTTGCCCTGTTCCCATCATGCACTGGGACAGGTACAGACTAATTTGCATGTAGCCAGGTTCTGAGCTGGGATGGTGCAGTGAGCTAAAAAACGGTGATGGATTAAAACCATGATCTCTTGACTTGGTAAGAGTATTCTGCATCATTCGGAAACTCTGTCCATCACCACCCCCTTTTTCCCAAATCGATTTTATCCACACTCAGTGTGGGAGGGTATGCTCAGACGTGAGTCCCTTGCTCATTGCACCATCAGGATTCAGGCAAGCCGGGCCGACGAAGGCTGTGATGCCAGAAACCGGTCCCCGGAAGCTTGTTTCCTTCCCAGTATAAGAATTGGCTTGGTAGTTTGGTTTGCCCTGTTCCCATCATGCACTGGGACAGGTACAGACTAATTTGCATGTAGCCAGGTTCTGAGCTGGGATGGTGCAGTGAGCTAAAAAACGGTGATGGATTAAAACCATGATTTCTTGACTTGGTAAGAGTATTCTGCATCATTCGGAAACTCTGTCCATCACCACCCCCTTTTTCCCAAATCGATTTTATCCACACTCAGTGTGGGAGGGTATGCTCAGACGTGAGTCCCTTGCTCATTGCACCATCAGGATTCAGGCAAGCCGGGCCGACGAAGGCTGTGATGCAAGAAACCGGTCCCCGGAAGCTTGTTTCCTTCCCAGCATAAGAATTGGCTTGGTAGTTTGGTTTGCCCTGTTCCCATCATGCACTGGGACAGGTACAGACTAATTTGCATGTAGCCAGGTTCTGAGCTGGGATGGTGCAGTGAGCTAAAAAACGGTGATGGATTAAAACCATGATCTCTTGACTTGGTAAGAGTATTCTGCATCATTCGGAAACTCTGTCCATCACCACCCCCTTTTTCCCAAATCGATTTTATCCACACTCAGTGTGGGAGGGTATGCTCAGACGTGAGTCCCTTGCTCATTGCACCATCAGGATTCAGGCAAGCCGGGCCGACGAATGCTGTGATGCCAGAAACCGGTCCCCGGAAGCTTGTTTCCTTCCCAGTATAAGAATTGGCTTGGTAGTTTGGTTTGCCCTGTTCCCATCATGCACTGGGACAGGTACAGACTAATTTGCATGTAGCCAGGTTCTGAGCTGGGATGGTGCAGTGAGCTAAAAAAAACGGTGATGGATTAAAACCATGATTTCTTGACTTGGTAAGAGTATTCTGCATCATTTGGAAACTCTGTCCATCACCACCCCCTTTTTCCCAAATCGATTTTATCCACACTCAGTGTGGGAGGGTATGCTCAGACGTGAGTCCCTTGCTCATTGCACCATCAGGATTCAGGCAAGCCGGGCCGACGAAGGCTGTGATGCCAGAAACCGGTCCCCGGAAGCTTGTTTCCTTCCCAGTATAAGAATTGGCTTGGTAGTTTGGTTTGCCCTGTTCCCATCATGCACTGGGACAGGTACAGACTAATTTGCATGTAGCCAGGTTCTGAGCTGGGATGGTGCAGTGAGCTAAAAAACGGTGATGGATTAAAACCATGATCTCTTGACTTGGTAAGAGTATTCTGCATCATTCAGAAACTCTGTCCCACCCCCTTTTTCCCAAATATGAAGGAAACCTATACATTTTTTAAATGTTGCCAAATTAGTGAGTTTAGAAATTGTGGTTATTTGACCAATTCTGCATTTCGGGTTACTCATATTGTCATGTGATTCAGAGCAAATTTAGCAAAACAAGTTCTTTCTTGCACAATGGCGTATATTTAGTACCAAAATAGAGAGAAAAACTCAAATGACAACAAATGTTCAATTATTTATGCTCCCACACTTCTGATAAAATTGCTAACCCACATGTGTGGCTGTTCCTATCGCTCGCTACAGTACAGGAAAAGCCCCAAAAGGCAATGTGGAGAAATTAGGTTTTGCCTTGAAGATTGGCCTATTCGGACAATGTCGGTAGCATACAGCATTTAGGCCACAGTTTGACCGCCACCAAGGGAAGCCTGCTATTCCAGACATTTGTGAAAACTAGAAACCCAGGCAGTCCAGGGTGGTGTGGCTTGTGTGGATATATAATAAGTAGAGGACTTGTTGGCCCCCCAAGACCCTCAGGATTCAAGGGGATTTCATTCCCCAACCCCCACTGTGCCAGGAGGCGCGTTTGCAGTTTTCTTTTTTTTCCAATTTTTTTAGGGAGGGGGGGAATGGGGTCGCGCGGCCTCCCTTTGCGGCCCGGGGGCCCCATCTCTCTGGGCTAAGCATTTTCCTTTAAAAAACACAAATTTAAATAAAGGGAGAGGGGCTGCGTGGCCCCCCATTCCCTGGGCCAATTTTGTCCCCGGGGGCCCCAACCCCCGGGCCTGCCCTTTATTTAATTAATTTTTTTAATGGGAGGGGGTAGTCTGGCCTCCCTCCTGAGGCCAATTTCGGCCCCGGGGGCCCCATCCCCCCTGGCCAGGCCATCATCTTTAAAAAAAAAATGGGGAGTAGGGCCTGTGTGCCCCCCCCCCCCCGGGCCTATATTCCTCCAGGGACCTTATCCCCCGGGGAATGGTCTTTTGTTGGGGAACACGGAGGGAGCCTCAAGGTCACCATGGTCTCTGCAGGCTCCTCGCCTCCTGCGGGAGCCGGCATTGCTTTTGGACAAAGGGAGATGCAAACATGCAGCTCCCCTTGTCCAAAAGCAATGCCGGCTCCACTTCATGGAAGCAAGAGCAATTTCAATGCTCTCGCTTCCATGAAGCGGAGCAGTGTTTGCTATGGTTTGGCGGGAGCACCATACCAACTACAGGATGCGCACCTTGGGACATTGCTGGAACCAGCCCTGGGGGCTGGCGGTCCCCAAGGCCATCTACGGCTCCACGAGGGGGCCTTGCGCCCCCCCCACTATTAATTTGCCCCAGGTAGGTGGTGGTCCCCGGGGCTGCGGGGGCCGTTCGGCCCCCGTATGTAATGAAATATAGAGTCGGCCCGGGGATGTGGCGCTGCATAGGGGATATTTTTTAAGATAGCCTCGGGGAGGTGGCAGTCCGCGAGGCTGTGTGGGGGGGCTTGAGCCCCTCCACACATTATTTTGTAATATAGCCCCGGGTAGGTGGCGTTCCTTGGGGCTGCAGGGGACCACATGGCACCCCCACATTTCCTTTGTGTTCAGCCCCGGGGAGGTGGTGGTACTGCAGGGGGCCCGTGCTGGCTCCCCCATCATTTTTAATTGGCCCCAGGAGCTGGCCCCTTCCGGGGCCAAAATCAGACAAAGCCCGCGCTTTTCCATTTTCAGCGGGAGTCACGACTCCTGCTTTTTTTTTCTTGTTTAATGGGGTTTGGGCCCTGGAGGGGTCCCTGTGGGACCCCCCCCCCCCCCCCCAAGAGTCCTCTAGTCAAACAGTTCCCGCTGTGTGAGACTCACAAAGCTGGGAGATGCAGAACCGAGTAGGTCATTCTGCGGGGTTAGGATCCTTGACGACTGTTTGACTAGAGGACTGCCCCGTTAAGTCTGCACTCGTGAGACGTAGTTTGTCCACCGAATTTGGGTTGGATGGATCTGTGAACATAGATGCAATAATAAGGATAAGTATATCCAGAGGGCACTTTTGTTTGGTAAAACATTTTTAATTTAAAAGTGTGATACTATATTAATAATTTCAAGGAGGGATTTATTACAAAGTTTTGCCCTGAAGAAAGCAGTGTACTCATAGGGCTGTTCACTGGCTGAAACATGTTGGCATATTTCTAGGGTCATAGGACCCTTATATCCTTGGAACACCCTACTCCTGTTTATTTTAATATCCACCATAGCTCCATATTAAAGGGATACCTGTAGTGTGTGGTGGGTTTTTAATCTTTAACCCCCATGGCCTTTTCTCCAAAGAGCTCCCTGAAATACAGTTGAGCTTACCTTGGCCTTTAGGAGCCAGGGTGAACCCAATGATGAAGCATGACACAATTAGAGTGTGCGAGGGTTACTATACAAAGTGGTATTGCTCCCAATAGTGGTAGAAGCGAACCATAACTCCTCTGATCGAGAACTGTGCCCATACCTTGTTTTAAGTAGCCAAAATAGATGGAGGGCTGTTGATAAGTTGATGTGCTTTCCTCCGTCTAGAAAAGGTGTCCGTCCTTCCCATGCCCATTGCCTGGACTATAACGGACTTCATAATCGAACCTGGAAAAGAACAAGGACCATCTGGCATGTCTAGGGATCATGCATATCCTGGACTTAAGGTACCCTAATTTTTTGTGATCCTTCCCAATTATAATTTGATGCTGGGCTCCATCAAGATAATGTTTCCAATAAGATAACCCTTAATTTGTTGCTAATAGTGCTCTTCGATAGATGGTGCACTTAACTTCTAATATATTAAAGTTTAGAAAAAGTAAGCAACTGGGTGAATTTTACCTGCTGAGGATCTTTCTAGGACAGAATAGCCCCAATAGCAAAGGAGTAAGTATCAATTTCAACAATGAAGGGAAATCTCTACTTAGGATGTCTTAAGCTTGGTCTGTTTGAAAAGGCTTTCTCGACGGTTTCAAATGCCTCTTTTTGTTCACTGCCCCAGTGAAAGGAAACCTCTTTTGTGTTCGCTGAGAAATGGAACATACAATCTGTAGAAATTCTAGAATAAACGGTCTATAAAATTGGAAAATCCTAAAAAGAACCTTTGGATTTCCTTGATAGTTCTCTGCACAGGCCATTCACGTACAGTTTTTGTTTTGCTTATGAGGGATGATATTCCCCTACTCTGCCTGTTGAACAGCTGAGAGTGGAGGAATTCTTAGCAGACCCGCCCGTACCTCAGATATCTCCCCAGATCAGAGAAGAAAATTATCAGAGCAACTTACAGAACAAGAAATAAAAACAAACCAAATGGCAGTTGACTAAGTGTAAGGCACCAGGGTCCAAAGGACTTCCTGCTGACTTTTATACCACTTATGAAGAACTGCTGGCCCCTGAATTACTCACATTAATCAATTCAGCTAAGAATTCCATCTCCCTCCCTGCCACCACTCGAGAAGCACTGGCCCCCGTCCATATTGAAGACTTGTAGAAACCTTGCTGCATTGAATTCTTACAGACCATTATCTACCTAGAATACAGACTATAAGATCATGAGTAAGCTATTGGCAGATAGGTTACTACTACTTCTCCCTGAACTGGTCCATTTAGACCAAAATGGGTTTGTTCCATCTCGCAATACTTCATTAATTCGGAGGCGGATACACCATATAGAGTAATCCCCTTTGATCTGGCCCCCTGTGGCCTGCATTGATATAGAACAAGTCTTTGATAAAATGGGATTGGATATATTCAGTATTGACCCGGTTCTGCTCTAGTTTGATACACTGGATATGCCTGCTATGCTCAGCCGCTACGGCGGGAGCACGGATGGGAAGACACATACGAAGGCATACAATATTGTAAGGGGCACCAGGCAGGGCTCTCCATTGCCCCCTATCCTTTATGCTTTGGTCCTCGAGTCAGTAGCTGCAAAATTGAAAGCTCTGAGCGATGAATTGGGGATAAGCACAGATGGGGAGTCGCATATTGTCTCTCTCAATGCTGATGACTTGTTGCTTTATATCAGTAATAGTTGTTCCAACCTGATAAAAAAAAGGCGAGTAATTGATCCATTTTCGCACGGTCTCTGGACTCTCAGCTAATTATACCAAATCCAGTGTATTCCCCTTACGACCAGCCGAACCGCAATGACCGCTAACCCTAGAGGGCCAGACGCTCCGATGGGAGCCTCACACATTCAAATACTTGGGTGTAAACATATACCTTGTGTCAGGCGCTGAGCTTGGGTGCCTACCCTGTATCACGCTGGGTCCGGGACTACGGCAACCACAACACCCGGATACAGGAAGGCGGGGCTGAGAGCTCAAATCTCGGAGACGCGAGCCGAAAGGCGCGCGTAATTCTGCACTTTGATCCCGGAAGCGACGGAGGACTCCATGCTGACGACAGGACTTTGCGGTTCCCGAGTCAAGAGAGACCGCGGTGAAGCGCTGAAGCAAGCGCCGATACGCCAACATCGTAACTCTGCCTCCATTCCTCACGGGAGTCGACTGTGAGACGGGGGCTGTCGGAAGCTGAGTTGTGGTTCCCGCGAGGAGGGAGAACACCACGGGGCGCTGTGTTAGCGCCGTTGCTCATTCCCAGGAGTTTGGAATCACAGTCTTCTGGAACGGAGGTGCGGAGGAGGGAAAACCATCTGATTTGCAAGTTGAGAAAATGCGAATTCCACGTGGACAGGGTGGAATTTTTGGGGGTGGTATTGAGTCCATCTGGGCTGTGTATGGCGGAGAGAAAGGTGGGGGCAGTGCAGGATTGGCCAATCCCGAAGAATGTGAGAGATGTCCAGTGTTTCTTGGGTTTTTCGAACTACTATAGAAGATTCATTTCACATTTCTCTCACCTAGTCTCTCCTCTCACACGTCTGCTACGCAAGGGACACCAGTTTTGTTGGACCCCCGAGGCCATGGAGGCCTTTTGCTGCCTGAAGGAGGCATTCACCACAGCTCCGATCCTAAGACACTCACAATCGGACGTCCCATTCATCGTCGAGGCTGACGCTTCAGACATAGCTGTGGGAGCGGTATTGTCGCAAAGGGAGAAACTCACGGGACAAATGCATCCCGTCGCCTTTCTGTCCAGGAAACTGTCTCCAGCCGAAGTGAACTACACGATCGCGGAGAAGGAATTGCTTGCTATAAAACAGGCCTTTCAAGAGTGGAGGCACTATCTGTGGGGGGCTCAACACCAGGTCACGGTGTACACAGATCACCGGAATCTGCAATATCTAAAAACAGCACAGCATCTCACACAACGACAGATGCGATGGATGCTGTTTTTTGCTGACTTTGTCATCACCTTCCGTCCAGGGTCGGAGAATAAAAAGGCAGATTCACTATCATGGCAAGACAACGGTCAAGAGTCCAGACAAGTGGTTTCCGAGGCCATCATCCCTCCAGAGAAGGTGGTAGGGGCAGTCACGGTGCAAACGTTTTTGGATACCATAAAAACACATCACCCTCTGGTTCAATGGTTACGATGGGCTGATAATGCACCGCATCGAAGCATCAAAGAGGGATTGCCCTTCCTTCAAGACAAGTTGTTCTTACAATCGCTAGGTCTAAGGCGTAAGGCCTTCTCCTGGTGTCATGATTCACTGATAGCAGGTCATACCGGCTGTACGAAGACTCTGCAACTGTTACAGCGACAGTTCTGGTGGGATCACATGGACAAGGACGTTCGTCTATGGATAAAAGAGTGTACCACCTGTGCCCGGGCCAAAGGCGAACGCTCAAAAGCCAAGGGCCTGTTGGTCCCTTTGCCCACACCTGCAGGACCCTGGCAAAACATAAGCATTGACTTCGTGTCGGGACTGCCATTAGACCAGGGATGCAATGCGATTATGGTCGTGGTAGACAGCCTCACTAAAATGGGGCATTTTGTTCTGTGCAAAAATCTGCCCACGGCTAGTGAAACCGCCCAACTGTTACTGTCCCATGTGGTGCGGTTAAATAGCTTTCCCGGAGTGATTGTATTGGACAGAGGCCCGCAGTTTATTGCCAGGTTCTGGAAAACATGGTGCAAGGCTTTACAAATCAACGGGTCCACGTCCACCAGTTTCCACCCGCAGACGGACGGCCAGACTGAACGTCTGAACCAGACACTGAAGTCATATCTCCGGTGCTACTCGACAGAAGCCAGCACGTCGTGGGTGTCCCTGCTTTGGTTAGCCGAACTGTCCTATAATAATGCGTGGCACAGTTCCATTAAGGAATCGCCCTTCAGGGCCAATCACGGATTCCATGCCAAGGTTCTCCCGGTGTCGTTCCCCGACGAAGTGAGGAACCAACCCGCTATCGCATCCCGGTTGAAGGTCCTTTGGGCGATCAGAAGGAAATTACGGAGGAACCTGGAGTGTGCCAAGACGCTTTACAAGTCGTGGGCCGACAGGGATCGTCAGGCAGGGCCTTCCTACGGTCCGGGCGACCAAGTGTGGTTGTCCACGAAATACATTCGCTTCAAGACGCGCAGCATCTTTCATCCCCGGTACATCGTCCCGTATACCGTGCTGCGCCGCGTGGGCTCAGTGGCGTATCGCCTGAGGTTGCCAATCTCTCTGCGGATCCATCCGGTCTTCCACTGTAGCCTGCTGAAACCGGCGACAGGGGCTCGTCGGGTGGCTGTTCCGCCGGTGTGCCGCGACGGTCATTTGGAGTACGAGGTGCGGAAGGTGTTGGATTCTAAATACCGTAGGGGCCGTTTGTGGTATCTCCTGGCCTGGAAGGGGTATTCGGCGGAGGAGGACTCGTGGGTCCCGTCATCGGATGTCCACGCCCCGGTACGCCTGTTTCACGCCCGCTTCCCGGACAAGCCTGGGTCTAGGAGGCGCTTGGGGGGGGGGAGGGGGGCGGTTATACTGTCAGGCGCTGAGCTTGGGCGCCTACCCTGTATCACGCTGGGTCCGGGACTACGGCAACCACAACACCCGGATACAGGAAGGCGGGGCTGAGAGCTCAAATCTCGGAGATGCGAGCCGAAAGGCGCGCGTAATTCTGCACTTTGATCCCGGAAGCGACGGAGGACTCCACGCTGACGGCAGGACTTTGCGGTTCCCGAGTCAAGGGAGACCGCGGTGAAGCACTGAAGTAAGCGCCGATACGCCAACATCGTAACTCTGCCTCCATTCCTCACGGGAGTCGACCGTGAGACGGGGGCTGTCGGAAGCTGAGTTGTGGTTCCCGCGAGGAGGGAGAACACCACGGGGCGCTGTGTCAGCGCCGTTGCTCATTCCCAGGAGTTTGGAATCACAGTCTTCCGGAACGGAGGTGCGGAGGAGGGAGACCACCACGGGGCGCTGTGTTAGCGCCGTGCACGTTCCCTGGCTTTTGGGATTTCAGCTTTCCGGAACAGAGGAGCGTGGTTGGACCTGTACAGTAAGAGACTACAAGCTATTTAGCACGGGGAAATAATCTTATTGACTCGCCAGGTGCCAACGGAAGGGGGAGGCTGTCCCCAACGAGACTATTGGTACAGTTAGGGGCCTACAGCCTGGAGGCCTTGGGTACACGTTAGGTTTTCTCATGTATTAGGTTTCGTGACTGATAGTCGGTTCCAGGGCTAGCATGGGGATAATGCTGGTGCGGCTACACCATTAATGCAAAGCAACACAGGGATATGAAAGCCCTGAAAACTGCTGAAAGGAACAGCAGAGGTTCATTATAATTTGGAACAGGGACGGGAGGAATTGTATGAGTGTTCGGTAGCTACTTGATGGTTCAGGGCTCTGGATGTCCTTCTTGGGGTGAAAGGTATTGCTACCTGTAGTTGGAGCATGTTAGGTGGAGTGTATGAATAGACACATTTAGTTAGGCATATTTAGTGAGACCTAAAGAGAGTAGCGATGATATTTTTCTGTTGCTCTTTATGTACTCTTTTGTTGCAGGTATCCTCCTCCCCACTGTTCCCTTCCTAATCCCTTTCCCTCACCTGATAGCCCTAGTACTCTGTGTTGGTTTATTCCAGAGTCGGGGACATCTGGAGGTGGAACCATTTGTGCATCGTTCAAGACCGACGGAGTCACAGTGGAACGTGACACCTTGACCAACAAGACACTATAGAAGGTAATTTACACCACCCATAACATCGCTGCACTCTCATATATCTTTCTGGATTAAACTGCCCGCCGATGGCCGGTCGTATAGCACTTTCCAAAACGGTAATGCTCCCGCACCTCCTATATTACTTTGTCAACCTCCCCTTCATACTGCCCTTGACTGTGATTAAAGAGATAGTTTTGGTGTTGGGGCAATTGATTTGGGATTCAGGAAGACATAGAGTTCACTTAGCAAATTGAGGCTGCCTTCCGACAGGGGGGCTGGAAGCACCGGATTTCCAGAACTATTATCTTGCTGCTCAATTACAATGGTGGGCCAATTCCTGGCAGCTAACCAGCTGCACGAGACGGGCTTCTCCCAACTACAGCTGGATGAAGGGGGCTTACAATCCTTCTTTTTTGGGGCCAGAGTCGGTATTTTTTTTTAGGGTATCAAAATCCTTTATTTCTAGGAAATAAAATTCTATCGAATTATTACATAGGCTTTATTTAACATACATAATTGCAAGCTTCATAAAAATCATACAACACTTTATTTAATGAATCCATCAGGCCGTAATAAAACATACTCTGAAATGTTAAACTTCTTCAAATTAGAAAAAACTCAATCACAATATCAACTAACACCAAGGTATCATAGTAACCCAAGACGTATAATTAATTTGAGGCAGGAAATATTATAGAATGCAAGGTCCAGAGCCATACTCACTCAAGGATCACAATATCAACTCAGCAATTAAAAAAATTCAAATATCATAATAAACCAAGACGTACTATTCATCTGAGGAAAGAAAACATTGGCAAGTGCAAGGTGCAGAGGCATACTTTCTTGGAAGGGGTAATGCATTACCCTAGGCCAGCAACTTATTTCACCAACTAGGGAAATATAAAGTGCAACATAAAACCAACGCCATTTTCACATACCTATTAACGGCATTTAAGGAGATTAGCAGTAGCCCGGAGCATGCGTCTAATTTTACCTACCAACATTATAGAGTATGTGAGAAGTTGGCCTGGTATATGCTGATCACCAATAAAAGTGGGCACCTTGTACCAGTCCAAACAACCCCTTATGGTGATAGGTTAGAGACAACCATTATTGAAAGCTATCCTAGTGGTAGCTATGGAGAGTAACCTTCAGGCTAAGTCTCGAAGGAATGTAAAGCAGCTTGGTTTACCAGATTATAACCTCCTGAATGACCAAATGAAGGGAGAACCACACAAGGAATATGTAAAATATATGTATTTATTTCTAAACACTCTCTACTACCCTCTTTATGAGATTAGAGAACAAAGCACACAATATGAAATCACTAGAACGACAGTAAATAGCACAATACTTAGTGGACTACAGGGGGAGACCGAACCATATATTAAGAAAGTGGTATAACAACCACGACTTGATTAGACGCAGTGCCTAGAGCACGTAGAATCACTGGGACCCCAAGGAACCACCCAAGGACAGGTGCAGTGTGAAAACACAGACGCGAGCTCCGTACAGCTCTATAGGAAAGTCGCGGTTGGGATTTTAAAGATTAAGGACACTTCGGAGAGGACTTTAAGCAACACAGTAAAACATAGAAGGTTCTAAGGCCAGCAACCTTGAGAGAACCGAGATACACGTGTAACCTATCCCAGAGGAGCCGGGTGCATAGGGGTCAAGTGATGTCGGAAATCTTCTTAGTTTTCAATGGCGTGATGCGGAAAAGTGCTGCTGCTGGGAAGATGAAAAGTGTCCGGTGGAATCCAAGCCTGAATCCGAGGTGAGAAGAACCTGAAAGCAGAGGGGGCGGAGTCTGGGTACCTTCACAGTGACCAGGGGCACGATAGACGAATGCCCACCGATGTTGGGTGTTTCAGGTGAGAAGAGGTGAAGCTTGACTCTGCAGCCACAGGGACCAGGAGATGTTGATGACGACCAAAGTCCGGAGGTGAGCTGTCCCACGAAGAATGTTGAGTGCTGGGGGGGGGGTCAGTGTCCTAATTGAACACCAACAAGCCTTGGCAACTGCAACCCACGCGGTCAGAGGAAAGATGCTTCGGTGAGGACCAGCAAGGTCCTGGGGACTCTCCAAGCTATGGAGAGTCAGGGCACGTCTGGAGCAACCAGGAAGGCCCACGGAAAGTCAAAGTTACCTTCACAGGGACCCACAGACCAACAGACCAGGGATCGCGAAGGGGCCTCGAGCTGAATCACAAAGTACCAGCCCACGGAACCAGAAATCTTCGGTGCAATTACTGCTCGGGGTCAGGACTACAAGTAGCCCAAAGCACAGCCTCAGGGATCGCCAAAAAGCATATGCTACTGCAAAAGTACACGGTGCACAGGGGTTCGGGTTGCACGGTCCCCACGAGGGATACAGGCCTCAGAATAGCTGAGAGCGCAGATCAACCTCAGAGACCATCGGAACCCACCTCCTGTATTGCAGAAATCTTCGGAGTCCTCAGGAGCTCGTGAGATGCAAATCGGTCAGATGCGTTTAGATGCCTGCCTTGCCGGGGAGTAACTCCTTTACTCCAAGGGAGATTCTTCAGTCGTCCAGCATCGTGCAGATCATCAAAGTACTTGGTTTCTGTGGCAGAGTTTAGTCCAGGTAAAAGTCCTGTAGTCAGGCGTTCCTACTTTATACCCAAGGAAGGGGTGGGACAAACTCTGGGGACCCACCATTGAGAGGGTCAGGACAGAGGGGTGGCTACACCCATGTCCTTTGTCCAGTTTCGTGCCAGAGCAGGAGCAAATGGCTCCTGCAACTGGTTTGAGCTAGACAATGCCCAGGGACACCAAATGTGTCCCCAGTGCAGATATCAAAGCACTCTCAGAGTGCACCCACCCAGCCCCAATACACTAAAGCCTGTGTGGGAGGTGGTCACACCTCCCTGTGACAGGAAGCCTATTGTCAAGCCTCCCCCTGTTCGAGCTTGGCTCAGCAGCAGGAGGGCAGACCCGTGTCTGTGGCTGGCAGCATCCATTTTGTGATGCCCAGGTCGAGAAAGCTGGTACCGGGTAGCCCGCTATGTCACATTTGTCCCTCTAGGAGGGTGGAATCATACCTACCCCACCAGTTACTGGTGGAGAGGTATGATTCCAAGGTGTTTGACACCAAACACGACATGTTTCTATGCAGCCGTTTTAAAGTTAGCATTTACCACGAGGTTATAATGCACTTAAGTATATACGGTTGGCTGCATCACAAACAACCCTGGAAAATAGGTTCTGAAGGCTGCCGAGGGGCTCTGCTCATGCAGGTGCACCCTCTCACATAAAATCCAGCACCTTGCCTTCAGGATTGATAAGGCCTGCCATAGGGGTTTATATGTGTAGTGATATAGAGTAGATATAGTGAACCTATATCTAAGTAAGGGGTGCATGCACCACCTTACACAGGCTGCTGTAGCAGACCTGTGGTGTCATTTTGAATGGTCTCTCAGGGGTGGCATAATACATGCTACAGCCCCTGGGAGGCCTCTTGGGTACCTATGCCCTGGGTACATAGTATACCATTGTGAGAAGGAGCACGAGTATACGGGTGAACATCGCAATGTTAAACTGCCCGGTTGGATTCCTTACCGTCCCTGTGATGGGGGCGATGACACCGAGGCGACTTGGTGTCCGATAACGAAGCCTCTTTTCCCCGCCCCACAGCATTCCAGACGCTACTCTGAAGGCGTGTCTCCCGGAAGCGGCGGGACTCGGCAGCCCATCCAATGGGAGACCCGCAACGAAGGTCAAGAGCAGCAGAAAAGCCCGGAAGAAGGTCCCACTGGCGCGTTCGCTGAAAGGAAGCCGGAGACAGGAGCAGACGCCGGAGGAACCAAGGACGCCGACGAGAAGGACCCACCCGAAGACCCGGAAGGTCCAGACACCTGGCGCGAGGAGTGGTGGAGCCCGGAGGACACGCACGAGCCGCCACAACTCAGGAGAGTTGTGGCAGACCGCGGTACATGCAGGGAGTCACGAGAGTAACCGCGGAGAAGGGAAAAGGGGGGGAAGCGGGTTGGGTGACACGGGGGAAATAGAGGAGAAGCTCTCTCTCGGCTATTCCCTTTCCCGCTGTTTTTCTGTTATCCATCCTCTCACCATTGTGATAAACCTGCAAAGGTCCCAGCCAAACAGACATAGAGCCCACGATAGTATCAACAATATATCTCCCACCCCTGGGTTTTGTTTAATTTTCCCAACCCTCACAGAACAAATCCTCTCACATATTTTTGATTATATCACGCGCGGTGTGGTGGCGGCTTTAATAACGACACAACCAGGACGTGGTCAGTGACCGTTGTTTTTTTGTGTTTTGTTTGAGCATACTCCGAGGACAACCCCCTTAACGAGGAGTACCAGGGACTTCATCGACCACCTAACAAATCTACCTGAACCAGACCCCGGGAAGACTGCACCAGCGAATCCTTCACATTGTCTCATACAAAAACGTGGTTGTCATGGACTTTGTTCACTCTGTCTAGAACCACGTCCTTTCCATCTTTACGAGTTGTTAGTCCCCAGCAATAAAAATCTTGCAATATTCACCCTATACGGCCTCTTCGCTTCTGTTTCCGACCCTCACTCTGACATTTGGAGTCAGAAGTGGGATCCGAGGAAATGGAGGCCGTCGTTAAAAAGATGGCAGAGGGACAGGACAGACTCGAGAAAATCATGAATAAATACACAAAATGGTACCAGTTCCTATGGTGGGCAGTCCCAAAGTGGTGAACTGCTGGGGGGTTGGGAAAATAATGGTGATTGTGAAGGTTCGCGGTGATGTCTAACGTGTAGGCCAGATACTCCTGGGTGGATTTCCAAGTGCCCTCACACACCCTTGCGGGTGCAAAGCATCATCATCGGGCGTTGCTCCTCGTGGGGGTGGCGCTGCAGTCCCTCACGGGCCCTTCAGGAGGGCTCTCTGTCGGAGATCTTTTTACTGGAGTAGCCGTAGTTGTGCGTGCGGGTGTGTGGGGATGGTGGGTGGTGTGGTGAGGCTAAAAAGACCTGTAGGAACCCCAAACGGTTTATTAATGGGTCCTGCGGGTCTGGTTAAAATCTAACGGGGAGTGGTGCCTAAATAGCACTCTAAAAAGGTAGGGGAAAGGTAGATAGTTCTGTTACTCTCGACCCGTATGTGATAAAGTTAGAGTGAGAGTGAGAACGTGAGGTGGGTGGTCAACATGTTTCGCGCTTCCCAGCGGTCCCTAACGGATCCGTAGCGCTTCGTCAGGACCAAAAGGAAAGTGGTAACAAAATTTGATATAGGTCAGAATGTATCCTATATGTCCATAGTATAGGGATCACGTTTTATTCGAGTCCCTATGAGCGAACCTAAAAGGAAAGGGAGGAGAAAAAGGGGACAGGGAGACAAAAAAGGGGAGGCAAAATGAAGTGGTCAACAACATCTCCAGGGGGCGTAATACATGTCCCTGGTATCAAAACGAGTCGGTGCGGAGAAATACTCGCATCATGGTTGTGCCACATGCCAGGGGAGGGGGGCGTGTGCAAGAAAGACTAGTGGTTCTATCAACTCTGTCGGTATACGGGTCACGCAAGATAAATCAGTGCGGGACACATGCATAGTAGACAGCTCCACAGTGTAAAGTTCATGCAGGGTATCAGGGGGCATAACTGCATCCGTTGAGCTGGTGTCTCAAAGTTGACTAGTGACCAGTGAGACTACTTCTTGACGACATGCCTCGTGGTCTGCCCTAGTACATGGTGAGTCATGCAGGGTTTCAGATTGAGGTATGATAGGATCGGTATCTGAAAATTGACTTTGTGTCGAGTGTGATAGCTTATTAACGACATGTCTAGAGGTCTATCTGGTGAGTGAGGATAACGGAGCCGGTGAAATTATTCAGCAGAATCCCGTGATCACGACTATTCTACATAGTGGTGGTGTGGCAATATACTGTTTATAGACAAACTGGTAAACCTACCCAATGTTTAATGGGTCCAGGCTATACCGGATAAGGATCGGCTGGGGCGGAGGGCGCCAGCTAAAAAAGACAACCAGCGTAGTTTTACAATAAACACTTCAAGGGGAGCGGGAAATTGTTAAAAACGCCAGTAAGGCTAATCTTGGTAGAGTAGAGATAACACAAACAAACAAATAGTAAACCAGGCCAGTTGGGCTAACTGGGCAGAGTAAGGATAATTCAAACAGGACTAATAAAGTGGCTGCAAACAGGTACTTACTCACGCCCCGGGTATTCTGCTCTGAACACCTACGTGCCTCCAGGATCGCCGGTAGTTGACACGGTTTTGGAGGCACTATTTATGTCCAAAGTTGATTGGGTGTTCAACCCGGAACAGCTGCGAGTGTCGTGGAAACAGAGGCGGGACTGTGTTTCACGAAGTTGTGGATGGCGGCCATGTTTGAATGGTCTAGAAATGTCAAGGAGTAAGAGTCTCCGTATCGACGATTTAGAAGGGGGGAACACATGAGTGTGTCTCGAGGGTGTGCGTGGCGTATGGACCCAAAAATAAAAAATATAAAATATAAAATAATAATAAAAGTGCCTCAGGGTCACGCAGTGAGTTGGTTGACTGGTAGCACCTCTAGCTACTGTGGTTAGCACGTCGGCCATATTGGAACGGGTCTGGAAGATATCCCAAAGTGTGTATATTATTGAAAGATTGCATGGTCTGGATACAGGCACATGGGTTGGTACAATTGTGTCCGTTCCAAATTTACGTGTCATCGTAAGGGTGTCTCTGTGTCAAAGATCTTAGAAGACATGTGTGGACATGGTGATGCATAAATAAAGCAACCGTGTGGTGGTCCCAAAAGCCGGGCAGTAGAGTGAGGTACTATCATCCCATACACTTCTGGGATGGGAGCGTCGGCCCTGGTGGGTACGGGACACTGTTCATGTGTGTGTGTGTCAGCAGAATGACTGGATAAGTTAGGTCATACATAGATATGGTGGTGTCTGAGTGTGATTGACCTGAGAGGTACAAGTGATCTGACACTCAGTGCTGGAGGTGGGGATCCACAATTAATAAGGGTCCGTAGACTACAGATATCTGTGCACAAAAACTCTCATGTGTCCATACAATTAAAAGCTGTAGTAATCTAATTGTAAACGGGAAGAGACCCGCTGTTATCGTCAGGAGATAGAAACACATATAGTGACTGTCCGTTGGGTACAGGTGTCAGTACACAAACCCTCTCAAGTGTCCATACATTAAACTGCAGTAATCTAGATCCAAATGATTAGAGGACCGCAATAGTAGTCTGGAGATGGAACACAGGGATGGAGCTACAGTCAAAGCAGGTAGGTGTCAGGTCTGCAGTGGGTGGTGGAGTAAGGTTATGATAGCTGGTATTATGGATTGAGAGAACTCCATGGGATGTCGTCGTTGAGACCTGTGACATCAGTGCGGAGTCTGAAGACCCAGCGTTGTTCTGTTATGAACAGGTTGGTTGGTGTCCATGAGGGATTGTGGTCAATCACAGTCCATTTGAGACTGTCAGGGGAATGGTTGTGTTCCAGGAAATGATTCTGCAGTTTAGTCTGTGTTTTCTTGCACCGTATTGTACTCTTATGTTCTCCGATGCGGGTTTTGACAGGTCTTGTTGTCATGCCTATGTATCGGAGTCCGCACGGGCAAGTAATCAGATAAATGCAGTTTTTAGTATTGCAGTTGGTGTGGTGTCTTAATTGCCAAGGTCTGGGAAGTCCCAGATCCAGCTCTTTCACAGGTTTTGTCTGGTGGCAGGTAGTACAAGAACCACATGGGAAATGGCCTACAACCGGGGGTAGTGCCCACAGGGTTTCTCGTGGTTTCCTGTTCTTTCTGGGGCGGGTATGCACCAGGATATATCTTAGGTTCTGAGTGCGTTTGAACGAAAAGAGGGGGCAGGGACCGGGGTCAAAGGAACCAGTTTTGAGTATTTTCCAATGACGTTTCACTATCCTCTGGATGTTGTTTGAGAGAGGGGTGAAAGATGTCACACATGTCAGTGCCGTGTTCTCTGATTTGGTCCTTGTTTCTAAAAGTGCATCACGGTTGTTATTCCTAGCCCTTTTGTGAGCTGTTTTAATGATGCTGGTGGGATATTTCCTGGTTACAAGATTCTTTTTCAGGATGGCAGCTTGAGCTTCGAACTCATTGAGGGTGTTACAGTTCCTTCTCAATCTGAGGAACTGTCCTACTGGGAGGTTGTCCCTCAAAGCTTTCGGGTGGTGGCTCTGATAAAGTAGGAGGCTGTTCCTATCAGATGGTTTCTTGTAGTTCGTGGTTAGTAAGCAGCCATCTTTCAAGGATATAGAGAGATCCAGGAAGGGGATCGACTCGTGAGAGTGGGTACCTGTGAATTTGAGGAAAGGGTCGATCGTATTCATCCATGCAAAAAAGGCAGCGCATTCGTCTGTACTCCCCCTCCAGAATACAAGGATGTCATCAATATATCGCCGCCAAAGAAGGATGTTGTCTTGGAAGGGGTTGGTAGGATTTTGAATTTTGTCTTCCTCCAGCTTGGCCATGTATAGACAGGCCAGGCTCGGCGCAAATGTGCTCCCCATGCATGTGCCCTGTATTTGATGGTACAGTTTGTTGTTGAACTCGAAAAAGTTTTCTTTAAGCGCGAGTTGGGCACATTCGCAGATGAACGGTAACCCCTTCCAAGACAACAGCATCATTGATCTCTCTATATCCTTGAAAGATGGCTGCTTACTAACCACGAACTACAAGAAACCATCTGATAGGAACAGCCTCCTACTTTATCAGAGCCACCACCCGAAAGCTTTGAGGGACAACCTCCCAGTAGGACAGTTCCTCAGATTGAGAAGGAACTGTAACACCCTCAATGAGTTCGAAGCTCAAGCTGCCATCCTGAAAAAGAATCTTGTAACCAGGAAATATCCCACCAGCATCATTAAAACAGCTCACAAAAGGGCTAGGAATAACAACCGTGATGCACTTTTAGAAACAAGGACCAAATCAGAGAACACGGCACTGACATGTGTGACATCTTTCACCCCTCTCTCAAACAACATCCAGAGGATAGTGAAACGTCATTGGAAAATACTCAAAACTGGTTCCTTTGACCCCGGTCCCTGCCCCCTCTTTTCGTTCAAACGCACTCAGAACCTAAGAGATATCCTGGTGCATACCCGCCCCAGAAAGAACAGGAAACCACGAGAAACCCTGTGGGCACTACCCCCGGTTGTAGGCCATTTCCCATGTGGTTCTTGTACTACCTGCCACCAGACAAAACCTGTGAAAGAGCTGGATCTGGGACTTCCCAGACCTTGGCAATTAAGACACCACACCAACTGCAATACTAAAAACTGCATTTATCTGATTACTTGCCCGTGCGGACTCCGATACATAGGCATGACAACAAGACCTGTCAAAACCCGCATCGGAGAACATAAGAGTACAATACGGTGCAAGAAAACACAGACTAAACTGCAGAATCATTTCCTGGAACACAACCATTCCCCTGACAGTCTCAAATGGACTGTGATTGACCACAATCCCTCATGGACACCAACCAACCTGTTCATAACAGAACAACGCTGGGTCTTCAGACTCCGCACTGATGTCACAGGTCTCAACGACGACATCCCATGGAGTTCTCTCAATCCATAATACCAGCTATCATAACCTTACTCCACCACCCACTGCAGACCTGACACCTACCTGCTTTGACTGTAGCTCCATCCCTGTGTTCCATCTCCAGACTACTATTGCGGTCCTCTAATCATTTGGATCTAGATTACTGCAGTTTAATGTATGGACACTTGAGAGGGTTTGTGTACTGACACCTGTACCCAACGGACAGTCACTATATGTGTTTCTATCTCCTGACGATAACAGCGGGTCTCTTCCCGTTTACAATTAGATTACTACAGCTTTTAATTGTATGGACACATGAGAGTTTTTGTGCACAGATATCTGTAGTCTACGGACCCTTATTAATTGTGGATCCCCACCTCCAGCACTGAGTGTCAGATCACTTGTACCTCTCAGGTCAATCACACTCAGACACCACCATATCTATGTATGACCTAACTTATCCAGTCATTCTGCTGACACACACACACATGAACAGTGTCCCGTACCCACCAGGGCCGACGCTCCCATCCCAGAAGTGTATGGGATGATAGTACCTCACTCTACTGCCCGGCTTTTGGGACCACCACACGGTTGCTGTATTTATGCATCACCATGTCCACACATGTCTTCTAAGATCTTTGACACAGAGACACCCTTACGATGACACGTAAATTTGGAACGGACACAATTGTACCAACCCATGTGCCTGTATCCAGACCATGCAATCTTTCAATAATATACACACTTTGGGATATCTTCCAGACCCGTTCCAATATGGCCGACGTGCTAACCACAGTAGCTAGAGGTGCTACCAGTCAACCAACTCACTGCGTGACCCTGAGGCACTTTTATTATTATTTTATATTTTATATTTTTTATTTTTGGGTCCATACGCCACGCACACCCTCGAGACACACTCATGTGTTCCCCCCTTCTAAATCGTCGATACGGAGACTCTTACTCCTTGACATTTCTAGACCATTCAAACATGGCCGCCATCCACAACTTCGTGAAACACAGTCCCGCCTCTGTTTCCACGACACTCGCAGCTGTTCCGGGTTGAACACCCAATCAACTTTGGACATAAATAGTGCCTCCAAAACCGTGTCAACTACCGGCGATCCTGGAGGCACGTAGGTGTTCAGAGCAGAATACCCGGGGCGTGAGTAAGTACCTGTTTGCAGCCACTTTATTAGTCCTGTTTGAATTATCCTTACTCTGCCCAGTTAGCCCAACTGGCCTGGTTTACTATTTGTTTGTTTGTGTTATCTCTACTCTACCAAGATTAGCCTTACTGGCGTTTTTAACAATTTCCCGCTCCCCTTGAAGTGTTTATTGTAAAACTACGCTGGTTGTCTTTTTTAGCTGGCGCCCTCCGCCCCAGCCGATCCTTATCCGGTATAGCCTGGACCCATTAAACATTGGGTAGGTTTACCAGTTTGTCTATAAACAGTATATTGCCACACCACCACTATGTAGAATAGTCGTGATCACGGGATTCTGCTGAATAATTTCACCGGCTCCGTTATCCTCACTCACCAGATAGACCTCTAGACATGTCGTTAATAAGCTATCACACTCGACACAAAGTCAATTTTCAGATACCGATCCTATCATACCTCAATCTGAAACCCTGCATGACTCACCATGTACTAGGGCAGACCACGAGGCATGTCGTCAAGAAGTAGTCTCACTGGTCACTAGTCAACTTTGAGACACCAGCTCAACGGATGCAGTTATGCCCCCTGATACCCTGCATGAACTTTACACTGTGGAGCTGTCTACTATGCATGTGTCCCGCACTGATTTATCTTGCGTGACCCGTATACCGACAGAGTTGATAGAACCACTAGTCTTTCTTGCACCCGCCCCCCTCCCCTGGCATGTGGCACAACCATGATGCGAGTATTTCTCCGCACCGACTCGTTTTGATACCAGGGACATGTATTACGCCCCCTGGAGATGTTGTTGACCACTTCATTTTGCCTCCCCTTTTTTGTCTCCCTGTCCCCTTTTTCTCCTCCCTTTCCTTTTAGGTTCGCTCATAGGGACTCGAATAAAACGTGATCCCTATACTATGGACATATAGGATACATTCTGACCTATATCAAATTTTGTTACCACTTTCCTTTTGGTCCTGACGAAGCGCTACGGATCCGTTAGGGACCGCTGGGAAGCGCGAAACATGTTGACCACCCACCTCACGTTCTCACTCTCACTCTAACTTTATCACATACGGGTCGAGAGTAACAGAACTATCTACCTTTCCCCTACCTTTTTAGAGTGCTATTTAGGCACCACTCCCCGTTAGATTTTAACCAGACCCGCAGGACCCATTAATAAACCGTTTGGGGTTCCTACAGGTCTTTTTAGCCTCACCACACCACCCACCATCCCCACACACCCGCACGCACAACTACGGCTACTCCAGTAAAAAGATCTCCGACAGAGAGCCCTCCTGAAGGGCCCGTGAGGGACTGCAGCGCCACCCCCACGAGGAGCAACGCCCGATGATGATGCTTTGCACCCGCAAGGGTGTGTGAGGGCACTTGGAAATCCACCCAGGAGTATCTGGCCTACACGTTAGACATCACCGCGAACCTTCACAATCACCATTATTTTCCCAACCCCCCAGCAGTTCACCACTTTGGGACTGCCCACCATAGGAACTGGTACCATTTTGTGTATTTAGCTAACTTAGGAGCGCTGGTACAGGACCTCCTTCTTAACTCCTGCTTCTGGTCCCCCCCTCTCAGTGTGTTTTCGAGAAAATCATGGTCAGGTTCCTAGAAACTGCCGAAAGCGAGAGAGAAGCCTTGCACAAAACCCTGGCCGGACAAAGCCAAACTCAGGAATCTACCATAGGCAAACTGGCGGAGGCCCTGGGGCAACCCAGGGGTTACACCGCCCCTCCCTCCGTAGTAGTGCAGAAATACGTCGCAGGGGAGGACCCAGAGTTTTTCCTATCAAATTTCGAGAGACTCGCTCGTGCCGCCCTTTGGCTGGAAGAGAGGTGGGGACAATATTTGGGACCCCTGCTTTCTGGCGATCTCCAAGCTGCCTATCAGGCCGCCAACCCCTTGGGCAATACTCCGTATCAGGATATAAAGAAATGCATACTGGAACGAATGGGCATTGACGACGAAACCTATCGAATGCGGCTCCGCCAAATACAAGAAGGGCCGCAGGAAAATCCTAGAGCCCTGTGTTATCGGATAAAAGACACGGCTGACCGATGGTTAAAGCCCTTAACGTCCAAAAAGGAGGCCATACTAGAAAAAATCTATCTGTAACAGTTCCTCAGCTCCTTACACCCACCCATTCAAAGGTGGGTACGCTAACATACCGACTTAACTCTGGAGAAAGCGGTAGAGGTGGCAGCAGCTTATTTTCGAGCCCAAGAGTTGCAGAAGGGCAAGGACGAAAGTACGTGGAAACAACCAGGCAGTCACTCAATAAGGAACCCCAAGCCCATCCATCCCCTTCGAAAACTCGAGACAGTAACAGTAATCCCCAACCCTGTATCATCTGTATCTCGTCCTCCCCCTCCTTTGGGCCCACAGTGTTACCACTGCGGTACCTGTGGACATATAGCTTGCGTGTGTCCACAAAAGGAAGAGCCTATGGAGATTGGGTATGCAAGAACACTGTATTGTCAAACAGAAGGTAACACGTCTCCTTTCCAAAAAGAACTAACCCTAAACGGGGAGCCCAGGAAGGCCCTAATCGATACAGGGAGTCGACAAACCCTAGTGAGACCTCAAGCTATACCGGGGGGACCCCACTCTCCACAGGGGTTGTGACTATACAATGTATACATGGAGATTGCAAAACCTATCCCATGACTAACGTCGACGTACAGCATACCCCAACTAGAAGTCCTGTAACAATAAAAGTGGGGCTTCTTCCCCATTTACCTGAACCAGTGCTCCTGGGCACAGACTATCCTCACATCCACAGCTTACTACCAACACAAAAACCCGAAACAAGAGACTGGAGAGAGGAGGCCCCGTTCTTCCATGAAATAGACCCTGGTGGGAACAAGGGAAGGATAGGAAGGCCAGGCAACAAAGAAGAAAAGAGAAAAGAAGGGGAAAACCTGCCCTGTTAACCCAGGCCAGCGTCCCTCTGTGGGACCACGACCAGAAGTTTCACACGGCCCAGAGAGAAGACAACACTCTAAAGGAAGCTTGGAGACAAGCAGCAGAACAAGAAGACCCCCAACAAGTAGGTCCCCAATTCTTTACGAAAAAGGGGTTACTATACAGAAAAGGGGGAAGATCCATGCCCATTCAGCTATTAGTACCTCTTCCATACCGGGAGAAGGTCTTGTACTTGGCCCATAGTCATCTATTGGGTGGGCATTTTGGGGCAGACAAAACAGAGAAGGCTATTCTAGAGAGATTCTATTGGCCAGGTATATATCAACAGATAAAGAAGTTTTGTCGTGAATGCGCAATCTGCCAGAAAACTAGCCGGTATATGCCACCCCGAGTTCCCCTAAAACCTTTGCCCGTTATTGATGTACCCTTTTCCCGGGTCGGTATGGACCTCATAGGACCCCTTTTACCATCACGTAGCTAGTCGATTACGCTACCAGATTCCCCAAAGCCATAGCCCTTAGACAACCCAATATGAAAGAGATAGCCAAAGCTATGATCTCTATCTTTTCACGTGTCGGATTTCCTAAAGAAATAATCACCGACCAGGGTACCCCTTTTACCTCTAAACTAATGAAGCAGGTGTGTCAACAGTTGATTATTAAACAGATCCGTACTGCTGCCTACCACCCTCAAACAGACAGATTAGTTGAACGATACAACGCGACCTTGAAGACCACCCTCAGGAAACTGCTAAATTTGGAAGCCCGTAAATGGGAGGACATGCTTCCTTTAGCCTTATTTGCCATGCGCTGTGGGCATCAAAAGAGCCTAGGCTATTCTCCCTTTGAATTAATGTACGGTAGGCCCCCACGTACCCTCCTCGATATGGGCCGAGAAGAATGAGAAGAGGAGGCTGATACGTCTAAGCCTCTCCTAGAGTATGTAACAAGCTTAAAAACCCATTTGGGCCAAATACGAAAAATCGTACGCACCAATTTGGAGCAGGCCCAAGACGCCCAAAAGAAACAATACGATAAAGCCACCAAAGACCGGACTCTCCAGGTGGGAGACCAAGTACTTCTATTACGCCCCACATCAGAACACAAACTGTTAAGCCAGTGGCATGGACCCTTTAAAATAGTGGATAAAGTAACACCTGTCACGTATAAGTTGGAAATGGACCCTTCAGGTAGATCCACTCAAATCTACGGGACCTACACCGGTATTGCTCACAGAACCCCCTTTCCCCTTTGTTGAACAGAGTATAGATGTAGATCTGGCCGAAGGTCTAAAACAAGAGCTAAGAGAAGCATTATGACCAGTACAAAAGGTGTTCTCCTTAGTCCCAGGCAGGACAAACGTAGTAGAACACGAAATCCACACTTTACCCGGGAAAACGGTTCGCCTACGTCCATACAGGATCCCAGAAGCTAGAAGAGAAGCCATAGAACAAGAACTACTACAAATGTTAAACTTGGACGTTATTGAACCCTCCAAAAGCGAATGGAGCTCTCCAATAGTTCTCGTACCTAAACCCGACGGGACTATTCGCTTTTGTATCGACTTTAGGGAGGTAAACAAAGTGTCACAATTCGATGCCTACCCCCTCCCTAGAGTCGATGAGATGATAGAGAAGCTCGGGAAGGCCCAATACATCAGCACCCTGGATCTTTGTAAGGGATATTGGCAGGTGCCCTTGAAATCTCAGGACAGGGAGAAAACAGCCTTCCGTACATTATACCACTTTAAGGTGTTGCCCTTCGGGTTACATGGAGCCCTGGCCACTTTTCAGAGGCTTATGAATACCATGCTTCAGAATCATAATCAATATGCAGCAGCCTACCTAGACGATATAATCATCTATAGCAACTCATGGGAAGAACATATCCAACACCTAGTAGCCGTAGTTCAGACCCCGGGAATTGGTGGCCTGACCATCAATCCGACCAAAAGCAGGTTAGCCGCTAGATCCGTGAAGTACTTGGGTTTCCTCCTAGGAGAGGGTTGCATAAGACCGCAGGAGGAGAAAGTAAAAGGCATCTCTCAGGTACCCTTCCCTAAGACTAAGAAAGACCTAAGAGCGTTCCTAGGCCTTCTCGGCTATTACAGAAGATTTATTCCCCCCTTTTCCCAAATCGCCAGTCCTTTAACAGACGTGTTAAAAAAAAAAAACATACCAACAGAAAAACACCTGAAAAACCCCTCTCCCTCAGAAGTGAAGTCTTTCCAACAACTAAAACAGATCATCTCGTCCCAACCCCTCCTTCTAAATCCCGACTATAAAAAGACTTTTATATTGCAAACAGATGCCTCTGACAATGGTATTGGGGCGGTATTGTCCCAAAGAGATGACCAAGAACAAGAGCGACCAATACTTTTTATTAGCCGCAAAGTATATCCCAGAGAGACCCGGTATGCGGTAATCGAAAAAGAAGCCCTCACCATCAAGTGGGCAGTAGAGTCACTCCGCTATTATCTGGGCGGCAGACAGTTCCTTCTTTATACCGATCATGCCCCTCTTGAATGGTAATCACAGAACAAAGGACATAATCCCAGAATCCTAAAGTGGTTCCTGGCTCTCCAACCCTACCAGTATACAGTCCACCACAGAAAAGGGAAAGAGCAAGGCAATGTCGACTTTTTGTCTAGATACCCTCAGGATCCTTTTCTTGTAAACAAGAAAGAAAGGGTAGGGGGATGTGAGAAGGAGCAGGAGTATACGGGTGAACAACGCAATGTTAAACTGCCCGGTTGGATTCCTTACCGTCCCTGTGATGGGGGCGATGACACCGAGGCGACTTGGTGTCCGATAACGAAGCCTCTTTTCCCCGCCCCACAGCATTCCAGATGCGACCCGGAAGGCGTGTCTCCCGGAAGCGGCGGGATTTGGCAGCCCAACCAATGGGAGACCCGCAACGAAGGTCAAGAGCAGCAGAAAAGCCCGGAAGAAGGTCCCACTGGTGCGTTCGCTGAAAGGAAGCCGGAGACGGGAGCAGACGCCGGAGGAACCAAGGACGCCGACGAGAAGGACCCACCCGAAGACCCGGAAGGTCCCGACACTTGGAGCGAGGAGTGGTGGAGCCCTGAGGACACGCGCGAGCCGCCACAACTCAGGAGAGTTGTGGCAGACCGCGGTACGTGCAGGGAGTCACGAGAGTAACCGTGGAGAAGGGAAAAGGGGGGGGGAAGCGGGTTGGGTGACACGGGGGAAATAGAGGAGAAGCTCTCTCTCGGCTATTTCCTTTCCTGCAGTTTTTCTGTTATCCATCCTCTCACCATTGTGATAAACCTGAAAAGGCCCCAGCCAAACAGGGATAGAGCCCACGATAGTATCAGCAATATATCTCCCACCCCTGGGTTTTGTTTAATTTTCCCAACCCTCACAGAACAAATCCTCTCACATATTTTTGATTATATCACGCGTGGTGTGGTGGCGGCTTTAATAACGACACAACCAGGACGTGGTCAGTGACCGTTGTTTTTTTGTGTTTTGTTTGAGCATACTCCGAGGACCACCCCCTTAACGAGGAGTACCAGGAACTTCATCGACCACCTGACAAACCTACCTGAACCAGACCCCGGGAAGACTGCACCAGCGAATCCTTCACATTGTCTCATACAAAAACGTGGTTGTCATGGACTTTGTTCACTCTGTCTAGAACCACGTCCTTTCCATCTTTACGAGTTGTTAGTCCCCAGCAATAAAAATCTTGCAATATTCACCCTATACGGCCTCCTCGCTTCTATTTCCGACCCTCACTCCGACAACCATATACTAGGGACTTACAAGGGTACCCCAGAATCCAATCTGGAGTGTACCTAAAATACATGCAATTAATTTAGAGGAGAAAGCAGCTAGACCGGGGACCTGGATAGCAGGATCCCAGTCAATCTAAGTCGAACACAGTGTCACATCAGCAAAAAGTGGGGGTAACTGTAAGAAGCAGATACTACTCTCCTACACACCACCCCCCCAAATGTAAGGACATTAAACTAACCTTGACCAGTTGAGTCTTCATGTTCTAAGTGGAAATATCTGGAGAGGCCATCTACATTTGCATGGTTACTCCCAGGTCTATGTTCCACTGTATAGTCCATCCCCTGTAGGGAAATGGACCACCTCAAAAGTTTGGGGTTTTCACCCTTCATCTGTTTTAGCCATAAGAGGGGCCTATGGTCTGTCTGAACAATTAAGTGAGTGCCAAACAATTATGGCCTGAGCTTCTTCAAGGCTCAAACCACAGCAAAGGCTTCCCTCTCAATAGCTGACCAATGTTTCTCTCTGGAGGTCAGCCTTCTGCTAATAAAAGCTACTGGCTGATCCTGACCCTCATCATTCAATTGTGATAACACAGCCCCTACCCCCAACTCAGATGCATCTGTTTGGACAATGAATTGTTTGGAATAGTCAAGACTTTGCAGAATGGGAGCAGTGCACATGACAGCTAACTGTCCACTGAACTTTTTTGGCATTCTTTTGGAAGTTAAGTCATTCAAAGGGGTCACTATGGATCCATAAGATTTGACAAACCTCCTATAGTACCCAGTCAGGCCCAAGAAAGCTCTGACCTGAGTCTGGGTGGTTGGAGCAACCCAGTCCATGATGGTCTGGATTTTGCTCTGCAATGGTTGAACCTGACCTCCAAATATGCAAAAATGGGTCCCTGTAAAGCGGATATTAAGCAGAGAAACTGAGAAAAACAACCAAATATACAGCACTAAACCCCTTAATAAATATTCACATCCTACATAAGTTGATAAAAAATGTCCCACAGAGGAAGAATAACAATTTTCATTGAAGTTTCTGTTTTTATTATCACAATAGTGAACATATAATATATCTTTTCTTTAAATTCTTTTTTGGATATAAATATATAGTAAATACAGTCTATACAATTTTTTTACATGAAATTCGTCTCAGACAAAGGAACCCCAGAAAAAAAGGGGAACAAACCACTTGATTATGGTACGTCTCCACATAAAACATTCAATAGACAAAATGGAAAAAGAACATACATTCAAAAAAATCACAATACACCAAAGACTCATAATCACAATACATTACAATTTAGGACACCATAGAAAAATCAAACAACACACTTGCGCCGACGAGCGTTTCGGTAATCCCATGTACCGTCCTTCATCGGGGCGCTGATGTAGTGGAGTATATCAGTTTTAGAGAAACAATATTTCTAAACCATCATACAGAAAGGTAATACATTTGGAGGCTCCGTATAATATACACAACCGACTCTATAGGGACAAATATGACATGATTAGTCCTTTTATACACAATTTACTAAAGTTATTACATTTTAAAATCACATAGGAGCAAACTATTAGTGTCAACAATATATCCTATATCAAACAAATCGAGGGAAGAGAGGGCTTGAAGAAATAACAATGAATTTTATTGTTATCAAGGTCCAGCATACATGCCCATGCATAAGTGAAAACAGAAGGTATGCAGTTCCTAACGTAAATGCAAGGTGTGACAGAATAACAAGAGGGTAACACAGTGGTGACAGGGAACTGTGGTGAAAAGCAGGAGTAAAAGTTACTCCTTATTTGGAAAACGAAGACCCTCACACACCCAACAAGCGGGTGTCTTGCTTCATCACCGGGTCTTTGCTCCTTATCGGGCCGGCGGGTGCAATGCCCGATCAGGCACCTAATAGGGCCTTCCTAGCGGAGATCTTTTATTCCAACGCCGGTGAGTGATGTGTGTGTGGGGTGGGAAAAACAATATTAAGACATAAGTGAGTGTAGGTGCAAATGAGGTTGAAGTGAAACGATTAAAACAGGGGTAGGTGATCCACTAAATAATTTTAATACAGTGTGGTCACCATCCTGGTTAAAAAATGTATAGTCCGCACATGTGACACCAGTAGTTAAGTGAGTGTATGTGCTGACGTGATCAATAGGTCAACATGTTTCTTGCCTTTGTATATAATAAATGGCAATTCATCAGGACCAGGGAATTATTGCGGCTACCTACACCTCTTTGGTGGTGCCCAATGTCTATAAGAGACTAATTAGTGAGCACGCATACAGCACCCTAAAAAAGTGTGGTACCGTAGCTAAAAAGCACACCTGCAGAGAAGGAAAATAACAACAAGTAAAAAATATAAACGACAAATAGAATTTAAAACAACATAGGCATTGCAACAACAGTTACTTAGGACAAATGGTGGTGTCAAGCCAACCGTGGCATGCAAAGCTATTGAGCAATGTATGGAGGACTTATCAAAGAACCAAACGCAAATACAAGGAGGAGGCACAATATCCAATCACTGCTACCAGAACCCATTAGATTATGATAGATAAATCATCCAAAGAACTCACCCTCCTGGGTTGTGCTGCATACAGGGCCGGGGGGAGTACACACTAAATGCTAGTGTCCTGGGATGAGGGAGACAAAGTGGATATAGAACAATCACAAAATGTTGAACAAATGCATCCAACATAGTTGGAAGCAGTCCGTGAAGCGGAATTACCAGCACCACTACTGTCTTCCTACTCGCAAAATAAGCAGTAAATAACTCCGTGTCGACCGCCTCGACACAATGAAGGGGAAGCTGTGATAATGAGGCTTCCAATTTGCCGTGTGGCAAGCGAAGAGAAATAATCAATTAAGGATGTTTCCACCAGTGTGCGAGCTACAAAGGTCGAACTCGCAAGCAATCGGGGGAAAGGGAAACAAGAGAAAGTTAGTCTAGCCATTGAAGGTGGCGCGGACCAACAACGTATTCGTGTGACCAGCGCGGTGCGCTAATTAAAAACATTATGTGAAAGAAAAACGGAAGCGTTAACGTCAATGGAGACATTCTCAGTGTCCTGTATCTGTACTCACGGTTCCGTTGCTCCAAAGACGCCGTCCACCTAGTGACGCGCCAGCCGCTGTAGACTGGTGGCGTGTGAACGAGCCGTGCCTGTATAACGCCCCCCGCCGGCAAGCTCACGCGAGAGGCCGGTGAAGCCGGAAGAGAGCGTGCTGACGACGAGCAAGCTAGAGCGCTGACAGCCCAAAACGTGCGGGGCTGCGCGTCCTGCTCGTCGTCATGGAAACGTGAAATAACACGAAGGCAACCCAAGGTCAATAATAAACGACACACGCCAGGTCAGAACAAAGTGGCAATGTGCAGGGGGCACTAGGGTTTCGTAAAAGACTCCATTTGGGTCAAAGTGGCGCGCAAGGGACTGTGAAGTCATGAAGAAACTGAGGAGTTCATATTAAAAGGACAACGCACAAAACAAAACATTCATATTTACTAACAGGAATGAAAATATTATTTTTTGGGGGTAACAATCAAAAGGATGCAGCACCTCGAGGAGTATAAGGGTATGGAGAGAAAAATGGTCAACTCAGGTCAACATACTCCAAGGAATTTCCTCATTGAGGCCCGTAGTGTCAGCAGCCAATCTAAGGACCCAACGCTGTTCGAGTCTAAAGAGGCTTCTCTGTGACGTTTGAGGATGTGCTTCAAGGACAATCCATTGGAAGGAGTTTGGGGCATGGCGTTCAAGGTGATAATGAGTAGTCATTTTAGTATTTGTTTTCGCGCATCGAAAGCTACTCTTGTGTTCTAACATGCGTGTCTTCACTGGGCGGGTCGTCATGCCTATATAGGGAAGACCACAAGGACATTTCATCATGTAGACACAGTTCGAAGAGTTACAGTTTGTGTGTTTGGAAATGTTCCATGTTAGACCATTAGGGAATGTCACTTCTTTGCTGGTGAGAGTCTGGGCACACATGGAGCATGACCCACAGGGGTAGTGCCCTTTGACTGGGGGAAGATTCCATAGCATTCTTTGCGAGCTGTTGGTAGGTTTCTTCGGTCTGGTATGGATCAGTAGATCCTTCAGGTTACTTGTGCGCTTGAATGCAAATCTGGGGGTCTGTAACTCCAAATCACCAGTGTTAAGAATGCCCCAGTGTTTTTTTTATGATGGATTTGATCCTGTTGGAGTCCGGAGTGAAGGTCGTGACACATGTGATGGATTTATCAGGTGCCTTGATGTTAATGTCCAACAAGCTCTCCCTGTTGTTGTTCCTGGCTCGTTTACGAGCCTTTGCTACCACATGACGAGGATAGTCTCGTTTAAGCAGATCTTCCATGAGCGTGCCTGATTCTTTCTGGTAATCTGTCACAGAACTGCAATTTCTCCTGATGCGCAAGAATTGCCCAAATGGCAGATTTTCCCTCAATGCCTTTGGATGAAAGCTGCTAAAGAGGAGCAGGCTATTCCTGTCAGTGGGTTTGCGGTAAAGACTCGTGGTGACCTTATTGTCACTGAGGCGGATACAGAGGTCCAAGAAGGGAACTACTGAGTCAGAAATGGTATGTGAGAATCGCAAATAAGGGTTCAATGTATTCATCCAGGTGCAAAATGCTATGCACTCGGTGTATTCTCCTTTCCAAAGGATAAGGATATCATCAATGAACCTTTTCCAGAGCAGTACATTCGCGGAGTAGGGGTTGGAGGGATGGTGTATGTCCCTAGCTTCGAAGGCTGACATGTACATACATGCTAGGCTCGGCGCGAATGTACTGCCCATGGAAGTACCCTGGATTTGATGATATAACTGGGTGTTATATTCAAAGAAATTTTGAGTGAGGGCAAGACTAGCACACTCCATGATGAATGGCACAGGAGTGTGGGATGAATGATCGCTGTTCATCAAGGCATCCTCAATGACCTCAAGAGTCGCTTGTTGAGGTATATTTGTGTAAAGCGACTCAACGTCAAGAGTCACCAGAAGATCTATTTCCTGTGGGTTCTGAAACCCTTCAAGAAGGCGCAAGACATCAGTCGTGTCGCGAATGTAGGAGGGTGTCATGGTCACTAAGTGTTGAATGAAATGATCAACAAATTGTGACAATGGTTCCAGGATGGACCCTATGCCTGACACAATAGGTCGGCCGGGCACCGGTGTGGTCCCTTTGTGTATTTTGGGGAGACAGTAGAAAAAGGGGGTCACCGGATCTTTTGCTGTCAGAAAAATGGCCTCCTTTTTCGAAATCCAGCCTTCTAGTTCAGCAGTCGAGACCATGGCACAAATGGTTCTGGTCAACCTCAGGGTGGGATCGTCTTTGATAGGGACGTAGTATCTAGTATTGTTAAGTTGCCTACGACATTCAATATCGTATTCATCTGAGGACCAAATTACAGTGGCACCACCTTTGTCCGCTTGCTTGATAACGATAGATTTATCATTGGCCAAGGTTTTAATGGCCAATGACTCAATATTGGACAAGTTATTGAAGGGAACGCACTTGGTTTCAGTATTCAGGTCCTTAAGGACTGCCTGTTCAAAAGTCAGTACTTCAGGAGGGACCATGCTACGAGTGGGTGTGAAGGTAGATGGTCTATGAAGCCCTGAATCATCAATGGTTGGCGGGGGGCGATCCTGGAAGAATGCTTGAAGTCTCACTTTGCGAAAAAGGTTCTGAACCTCGCATGTGTCCCGAAACCTATCAATTTTGGGTGTAGGAACATAGCCCAGTCCTTTCTGGAGTACTAATTCTTCCACAGGAGTGATTACTCGGGGAGAGAGATTGACAATCAATCTCTCATGTCCCTGGTTTGACTCCTGGTTTCCATTGTCCTGGGGGGGAGGAGTTCCTGCCACTGGACTCTTTTTTGTTGTCGCCCTCTTCTGCGCCCTCTTCCTCTGCCCCAGCCTCTGTCTAAAAAAGGTTGTTGCATGCCAGGTGGAAAAGGTTGTTGCATGCCAGGTGGAAAAAATGGTGGTGGAGGGCCTTGATGGTACATAGGATATTGCCACATAGGTGGTCCCTGGTACGGGGGCATATTAAATGCCGGAAATCTTGGTGCCTGGAACGGTCTTGCTTTCCTATTATTGCCGTTCCAACTCCCTGTACTAGAATCGCTGTTTGTTGAGGAATTCCGTCTAGAGGGTCCTGAACCTTCATCTGACGAATACCCTGTGACTGTTGAGGTGTAATCTGCTTGGAGATAGGGGTATACCTTTTCTGCAGAAAACTTCTTGATATCTTTCTGAAGCTTGGCTATCTTTTGCTTCATCAGGTACTCCCTATTCTCAGCAAGTTCAGCATTAATTTCTGCTAACTTAGTTTTGTATGTCGTGGTTTGAATGATGACCTTAATCGCACCCTCCGCTGTCTGGATCTTGATAAGCAAGGCATCTGCTATTCTCTTTGCGGTGTTAATAATGAGAATGAGCCAGTCCCTGGTGCATTTCCATGCTACCAGGGACCACTCTTTTTTTAATAGAGCATCCTCTAGGAATAACCGGGGAAAGTTATTCACGATAAGTCCGTTGGGTGCTATGTTTGCTCTTAAATATTCAGTCATCATGGCCCCATGGAGTGTCACTTTAAGCCACTCGTGTTTAAGATTGGATAAGGACGTCCAATCTTCTCCATGGCTCCCAGAGGCCACAGAGCCATCAGCGGACAGCAGTGAAGGTGTTCTGAGTATTGCTGCTGCAGCTTCATCATCAAAGCTTAGTCCTTGGAAGTCCTCCATAGCAGAATGAGGGAAAAGGGGGGTAATTTTGTATGTTACATGAAATACATAAATTTGTACAGATAGGAATAAGTCAAAATTTGACAAATTCTAAAGGTCAATGGTCCAAGGAGACAGTGTCTAACCACTTGGTATCCTGATATTCCCGCGGGCGTCACCCGCACAATCAATATCAAACAAATCGAGGGAAGAGAGGGCTTGAAGAAATAACAATGAATTTTATTGTTATCAAGGTCCAGCATACATGCCCATGCATAAGTGAAAACAGAAGGTATGCAGTTCCTAACTTAAATGCAAGGTGTGACAGAATAACAAGAGGGTAACACAGTGGTGACAGGGAACTGTGGTGAAAAGCAGGAGTAAAAGTTACTCCTTATTTGGAAAACGAAGACCCTCACACACCCAACAAGCGGGTGTCTTGCTTCATCACCGGGTCTTTGCTCCTTATCGGGCCGGCGGGTGCAATGCCCGATCAGGCACCTAATAGGGCCTTCCTAGCGGAGATCTTTTATTCCAACGCCGGTGAGTGATGTGTGTGTGGGGTGGGAAAAACAATATTAAGACATAAGTGAGTGTAGGTGCAAATGAGGTTGAAGTGAAACGATTAAAACAGGGGTAGGTGATCCACTAAATAATTTTAATACAGTGTGGTCACCATCCTGGTTAAAAAATGTATAGTCCGCACATGTGACACCAGTAGTTAAGTGAGTGTATGTGCTGACGTGATCAATAGGTCAACATGTTTCTTGCCTTTGTATATAATAAATGGCAATTCATCAGGACCAGGGAATTATTGCGGCTACCTACACCTCTTTGGTGGTGCCCAATGTCTATAAGAGACTAATTAGTGAGCACGCATACAGCACCCTAAAAAAGTGTGGTACCGTAGCTAAAAAGCACACCTGCAGAGAAGGAAAATAACAACAAGTAAAACATATAAACGACAAATAGAATTTAAAACAACATAGGCATTGCAACAACAGTTACTTAGGACAAATGGTGGTGTCAAGCCAACCGTGGCATGCAAAGCTATTGAGCAATGTATGGAGGACTTATCAAAGAACCAAACGCAAATACAAGGAGGAGGCACAATATCCAATCACTGCTACCAGAACCCATTAGATTATGATAGATAAATCATCCAAAGAACTCACCCTCCTGGGTTGTGCTGCATACAGGGCCGGGGGGGAGTACACACTAAATGCTAGTGTCCTGGGACGAGGGAGACAAAGTGGATATAGAACAATCACAAACTGTTGAACAAATGCATCCAACATAGTTGGAAGCAGTCCGTGAAGCGGAATTACCAGCACCACTACTGTCTTCCTACTCGCAAAATAAGCGGTAAATAACTCCGTGTCGACCGCCTCGACACAATGAAGGGGAAGCTGTGATAATGAGGCTTCCAATTTGCCGTGTGGCAAGCGAAGAGAAATAATCAATTACGGATGTTTCCACCAGTGTGCGAGCTACAAAGGTCGAACTCGCAAGCAATCGGGGGAAAGGGAAACAAGAGAAAGTTAGTCTAGCCATTGAAGGTGGCGCGGACCAACAACGTATTCGTGGGACCAGCGCGGTGCGCTAATTAAAAACATTATGTGAAAGAAAAACGGAAGCGTTAACGTCAATGGAGACGTTCTCAGTGTCCTGTATCTGTACTCACGGTTCCGTTGCTCCAAAGACGCCGTCCACCTAGTGACGCGCCAGCCGCTGTAGACTGGTGGCGTGTGAACGAGCCGTGCCTGTATAACGCCCCCCGCCGGCAAGCTCACGCGAGAGGCCGGTGAAACCGGAAGAGAGCGTGCTGACGACGAGCAAGCTAGAGCGCTGACAGCCCAAAACGTGCGGGGCTGCGCGTCCTGCTCGTCGTCATGGAAACGTGAAATAACACGAAGGCAACCCAAGGTCAATAATAAACGACACACGCCAGGTCAGAACAAAGTGGCAATGTGCAGGGGGCACTAGGGTTTCGTAAAAGACTCCATTTGGGTCAAAGTGGCGCGCAAGGGACTGTGAAGTCACGAAGAAACTGAGGAGTTCATATTAAAAGGACAACACACAAAACAAAACATTCATATTTACTAACAGGAATGAAAATATTATTTTTTGGGGGTAACAATCAAAAGGATGCAGCACCTCGAGGAGTATAAGGGTATGGAGAGAAAAATGGTCAACTCAGGTCAACATACTCCAAGGAATTTCCTCATTGAGGCCCGTAGTGTCAGCAGCCAATCTAAGGACCCAACGCTGTTCGAGTCTAAAGAGGCTTCTCTGTGACATTTGAGGATGTGCTTCAAGGACAATCCATTGGAAGGAGTTTGGGGCATGGCGTTCAAGGTGATAATGAGTAGTCATTTTAGTATTTGTTTTCGCGCATCGAAAGCTACTCTTGTGTTCTAACATGCGTGTCTTCACTGGGCGGGTCGTCATGCCTATATAGGGAAGACCACAAGGACATTTCATCATGTAGACACAGTTCGAAGAGTTACAGTTTGTGTGTTTGGAAATGTTCCATGTTAGACCATTAGGGAATGTCACTTCTTTGCTGGTGAGAGTCTGGGCACACATGGAGCATGACCCACAGGGGTAGTGCCCTTTGACTGGGGGAAGATTCCATAGCATTCTTTGCGAGCTGTTGGTAGGTTTCTTCGGTCTGGTATGGATCAGTAGATCCTTCAGGTTACTTGTGCGCTTGAATGCAAATCTGGGGGTCTGTAACTCCAAATCACCAGTGTTAAGAATGCCCCAGTGTTTTTTTATGATGGATTTGATCCTGTTGGAGTCCGGAGTGAAGGTTGTGACACATGTGATGGATTTATCAGGTGCCTTGATGTTAATGTCCAACAAGCTCTCCCTGTTGTTGTTCCTGGCTCGTTTACGAGCCTTTGCTACCACATGACGAGGATATTCTCGTTTAAGCAGATCTTCCATGAGCGTGCCTGATTCTTTCTGGTAATCTGTCACAGAACTGCAATTTCTCCTGATGCGCAAGAATTGCCCAAATGGCAGATTTTCCCTCAATGCCTTTGGATGAAAACTGCTAAAGAGGAGCAGGCTATTCCTGTCAGTGGGTTTGCGGTAAAGACTCGTGGTGACCTTATTGCCACTGAGGCGGATACAGAGGTCCAAGAAGGGAACTACTGAGTCAGAAATGGTATGTGAGAATCGCAAATAAGGGTTCAATGTATTCATCCAGGTGCAAAATGCTATGCACTCGGTGTATTCTCCTTTCCAAAGGATAAGGATATCATCAATGAACCTTTTCCAGAGCAGTACATTCGCGGAGTAGGGGTTGGAGGGATGGTGTATGTCCCTAGCTTCGAAGGCCGACATGTACATACATGCTAGGCTCGGCGCGAATGTACTGCCCATGGAAGTACCCTGGATTTGATGATATAACTGGGTGTTATATTCAAAGAAATTTTGAGTGAGGGCAAGACAATATATCAAAAACAACAGAATAAGTGTCACAAGACAAAACATGCTTACCAGTACCATATCAATCCAAAAGTCAGAAAAAGTATAGAACTCACCCAATGTGCAACATAGAATTCATGTGAAAAAATAAAGAAATATTTTATAATCCAAAGCTGTGAGCCCACAGGTCAACATTAAAAATAGATTAGATAAAGTTAAGCCAGAGAAGAAACAAAAAAAGGTAACGTAAGTAATTCACCCACATACTTTTGTAGAAATGAGGGCGGAATATGAACTTTCAAAGTGATATTGCGTATCTCTCCGGGCTCTTCCAACGTCCTACAGCTTTAAATACAGCTAGGCTGCTACTCAGCATATATTATGTGGGGATAGTTAGGATTAGAAAACTAAAGAAATCTACCCATGTTAATTAAATTTCAAAATAAATAGCAAGCAAACAGCAAGACTACTTGTGTAAATCCGGTAAGACGGAAGCCCGATGAAACTATTTCCGCAATGAGGTCCTTTAGTTTCAAACGTGTCGCCCACTGAAATATGACAAACAATAAAGAACAGATCACTCTAAGGAATAAATCTAAACGCTCAGTATAAGTGAAGATTGAATGTTGAACCTACGTATAGCTTACGGATTCCACTCTCCGATGGAGTCCCAAGGTTAGTGATCAGAGGTGGGTGGTCAATAATCTTGAGTTATAGCAGGCCCAAAAATAAAATATACACCGATCAATACTTCAGAATTAAAGATCCTCGAAGTTAAAACCAAGGGAACTAAAATCCTGAAAGACTTACATATAGAAGAAGAAATGTTCTAGTTGTATAAAACATATATCTCCATGCCCGACCACATATAGGTCCTATGCATAAACAGTGAGCTGTGGAGCGGCAGTAATTCCTCCTCTGTTGAATTCAAAAGGGCTGAAAAATATATATATGGAGATCTGTGAGATTGTCAGTTCTCGAGTATAGCATTACAGAAATGCTTAGCAATATATTTAGCCGTTATTACCTTCGTTAAAAATATATATAAAAGACAGTGCCTCCCATACAGTGGATATAATGAAGCACCGCTTCCGTAACATGCCACTAATATCTCGGGCTCGCAATATGTGGAAATTAGTCCTACATAACCTCTATACAGAGAACAAGCGGCTAGTGTAGAGGTTCTACCCCCTGTATCAATCAAAAACACAAATGCATTGTGATCCCGAAGTCACCCAGCAAAGACATAATTAACGGAACCCACTATATGCTAGTAAATACACCAATCACTAGTACGTATCCAAACGCCTGTCCCCGGTTCCCGGTCGGAGGGTACTTACATAGTAGGGGAAAGAGGAGCTGGTAGTTGCCGTGAAGGAGCCTTATGGACGGATCTTGATTACAGAGGGAATCTTTCCCCTACTATGATAGTGAGGCCTGCTTTCTGAAGGGCCTCCAAAACATTTCTCAGGTGGACCAGGTTATCCTCCCAGGCGGAGCTAAAGACAGCAATATCATCTAGATAAGCTGCACTATAGGCTTCCAGGCCTGTAAGGACTTTATTCACCAATCTTTGAAAAGTGGCAAGTGCATTCTTCAAACCAAAGGGCATCACCACAAATTGGTAGTGCCCACTAGGGGTAGAAAATGCAGTTTTTGGCTTAGCATCCTCAGCTAATCTGATTTGCCAGTAGCCAGCTATCAGGTCAAATGTGCTCAGAAACTTGGCTGAGGTCAAAGTATCTATAAGCTCATCTGCCCTTGGTATTGGCTGGCCATCAGTCCTAGTGACTGCATTGAGACCCCTGTAGTCAACACAAAACCTCATCTCTCTCTTACCATTCTGGGTGTGAGGTTTGGGTACCAAGACTACTGGACTAGCCCAAGGGCTATCTGAGGGTTCAATCACTCCCAAATCCAACATCTTCTGGACTTCAGTCCTGATGCAGTCCCTGACAGGTCAGGTTGCCTGTAAATTGTATTTTGAACAGGCAGACTGTCACATGTGTCCACTTCATGAGTGCACCAGGTATTCTGACTTGGAGTCAGTGAAAATATATGTCTAAACTGATTTAGAACTTTTTTGCAATGAGTTTGCTGCTGGACAGTGAGTGTGCCTGCCAAGGCTACACCATCAACTGAACCATCATCAGGGTTCTGTGAGAGCAGGCCAGAGAGTGGATCACTCTCTTCCTCCTGTCCCTCATCAGTAGCCATGAGCAAGCCCATGTCAGCCCTGTCAACATATGGTTTGAGCCTGTTCACATGGAGCACCCTATGGGGGCTCCTGGGAGTTCCAAGGTCCATCAAGTAGGTGAGAAAAAGTGTTTTTCTGATCGGCATCATTTGTACCGAGACTCCATTGTTTTTTCATTGCCATCTCGTGTCAAACACTTCCACACGACCCACCTGGTAGTTTCTGCTGATGCCTGGGAAAATTCTAACTGAAACGACAAAAACCATCTTGCAGCCTGCATTTCTGCCCAGAAACTGTCGCACACCCAACCCCCCTGTTCTTTGCAGTTCAACAGAAATCCATGAGACACTCAAGCCCTGGGTAAATGATTTGTTTTCCATCTCCTGCTCCCAGCCTGGTAAACATCCTTGACACCGTGATCAGGTTATCTGGACAATGGTCTGTCTGCTGGGCTTTGATCAGGGTGATTAAACAATGACCTGAAAGACCGGGCTTTGATGAAGCTGAGTGAACAATGACCTGAAAGACCAGCTTTGATCACACTGAGTGAACAATGATTTGTGTACCAATCCTTGACCAGGTCACCACCTACAAACATCGTCTGGATCTGGTTATCAACTGCAAACACTACCCTGATTGAACAATGGACTAACAGCCAATAGACTGGAATGAAAAAGTATAAAAGGCTTGTAAGCTGCGGAGTAAAGCAGCAGCCTCCTGGGTTTTGTCTCTGACTAGCTTGGGTCTCTGTTCCATAGCCCGGGCTATTTGAATAAATGTGGGTTCCTCCTGCAGACGAAGGCTCCTGTGTCTCCTTTTACTACGTATGGAGGGTATGGAAGACTTGGGCGGTTTGCCCGCCGCCGAGACCCAGTAAGTGGGTTATTCCGGTTCTTCATAGGTAACCTCTCCCTTCTGCTCAATGATTGTATGAGAGCCACCAACGGAGGACGGGTGCAGTGTGAGAACAAAGACGCGAGCTCCGTACAACTCTATGGGAAGATATTTTCTAGAAACCATGCTGCCAGCCTCAGGGTTGTAGGCGAATGGATGTGTATATTTGTGGTATATGCAATAAACCTTCTTAAAATAAAAAAATAAAACTCTATGGGAAGGTCGCAGTTGGAATTTTAAAGATTAAGGACACTTCGGAGAGGACTTTAAGCAAAACCAGTTAAACATAGAAGGTTCTAAGGCCAGCACCCTTGAGAGTACCGAGATACCTGTGTTACCTATCCCAGAGGAGCCGGGTGCATTGGGGTCAAGTGATGTCGGAAACCTTCGTAGTTTTCAATGGCGTGATGCGAAAAAGTGCTGCTGCCGGGAAGATGAAAAGTGTCCGGTGGAATCCAAGCCTGGATCTGAGGGGAGAAGAACCTGAAAGCAGAGGGGGCACAGTCTGGGTCACTTCACAGTGACCAGGGGCATGATAAACGAATGCCCACTGATGCCGGGTGTTTCAGGTGAGAAGAGGTGAAGCTTGACTCTGCAGTCACGGGGACCAGGAGACATCGACGACGACCAAAGTCAGGAGGTGAGCTGTCCCACGCAGGATGTCGAGTGCTGGGGGGGTCAGTGTCCAGAATGAACACCAGCAAGCCTTGGCAACTGCAACCCACGCGATCAGAGGAATGAAGCTTCGGTGAGGACCAGCAAGGTCCTGGGGCCTCTCCAAGCTATGGAGAATCAAGGCACATCTGGAGCAACCAGGAAGGTCCACAGAAAGTCAAAGTTACCTTCAAAGGGACCCACAGGCCAACGGACCAGGGATCGCGAAGGGACCTCGAGCTGAATCACAAAGTACCAGTCCACGGAACACTCGTGGAGTGTAGGCCGGAAATGTTCAGGGCAACTACTACTCGGGGTCTGACTACAAGTAGCCCAAAGCACAGCCTCAGGTATCGCCGAAAAGCATATGCTGCTGCAAAAGTACACGGTGCACAGGGGTTCGGGTTGCATGGTCCCCACGAGGGATACGGGCCTCAGAATAGCTGAGAGCGCAGATCAACCTCAGAGACCGTGGGAACCCACCTCCTGTGCTGCAGAAATCTTCGGAGTCCTCAGGAGCTCGGGAGATGCAAACTGGTCAGATGCGTTTAGATGCCTGCCTTGCAGGGGAGTAACTCCTTTACTCCAGGGATATTCTTCAGTCGTCCAGCGTCGTGCAGATCTTCGAAGTACTTGGTTTCTGTAGCAGAGTTTAGTCCAGGTAAAATCTAAAGTCCTGTTGTCAGGGGTTCCTACTTTATACCCAAGGAAGGGGTGGGACCAACTCTGGGGACACACCTATGAGAGGGTCAAGATAGAGGGGTGGGTACACCCATGTACTTTGTCCAGTTTCGCGCCAGAGCAGGACCAAATGGGTCCTGCAACCGGTTTGAGCTGGACTATGCACAGGGACACCAAATGTGCCCCCAGTGCAGATATCAAAGCACTCTCAGAGTGCACCCACCCAGCCCCAATACACTAAAGCCTGTCTGAGAGGTGGTCACACCTCCCTGTGACAGGAAGCCTATTGTCAAGCCTTCCCCTGCTCGAGCTTGGCCCAGTAGCAGGAGGGAAGACCTGTGTGGCTGGCAGCATCCATTTTGTGATGCCCAGGTAGAGAAAGCTGGTACAGGGTAGCCCAGTATGTCACATTTGTCCCTCTAGTAGGGTGGTATCATACCTTCCCCGCCAGTTATGGATGAGGAGGTATGATTCCAAGGTGTTTGACACCAAACACGACATGTTTCTATGCAGCCGTTTTACAGTTAGCATTTACCGTGAGGTTATAATGCACTTAAGTATATATGGTTGGCTGCATCACAAACAACCCCGGAAAATAGGTTACGAAGGCTGCGGAGGGGCTCTGCTCATGCAGGTGCACCCTCTCACATAAAACCCAGCACCCTGACTTCAGGATTGATAAGGCCTGCCATAGGGGTTTATATGTGCAGTGATATAGAGTAGATATAGTGAACCTATATCTAAGTAAGGGGTGCATGCACCACCTTACACAGGCTGCTGTAGCAGACCTGTGGTATCATTTTGAATGGTCTCTCAGGGGTGGCATAATACAAGCTGCAGCCCCTTGGAGGCCTCTGGGGTACCTATGCCCTGGGTACATCGTATACCATATACTAGGGAATTATAAGGGTATCCCAGAATCCAATCTGGAGTGTACCAAAAGTACATGCAATCAATTTAGAGGAGAAAGCAGCTAGACTGGGGTCCTGGATAGAAGGATCCCAGTCAATCTAAGTCGAAAACAGTGTCACATCAGCAAAAAGTGGGGGTAACTATAAGAAGCAGATCCTACTCTCCTACAAAGTGCACTGTACAAGACAACTATCACAACCCTAGGCCTTCCCTTCGAACAGCCTCCTACCACATTTGGCCCAAATGAACTTACAAGAGAGGGCCTGCCAAAGAGGTTACAATCATATGCAGGAATTGACCAGTAGCAATAGCTAAATCCTGAATCTAAGCCCATATATCAGGTTAGGGTCCTTATTCTGTGTTCGAGTACCATATTTTATGAAAATGAGGCAGAGAAACGACTTCCTTTCCTCAAGGAAAAGTATACAATCCAACAATAGATGACTCACTGAGTACTTGCGACCTGCCGGCAGGTGCACTGACCCTGGTCCTCCATAATTTTCAGCTTCAAATCTGGCATCTTGAGTCAATGCCAATTCTTAGATGCTAAATTTCATATCGCAAGAACTTATCCGGGATTCTATATAGATATGGAAAGTGATCCATACTCCCCTGAAGAGTAAGGAAGGCACTAACAGAGCTCTTATTCTTAAGATAGTGCAAATCTTCCCTCTGACTAGTTTCCATGGCACAATCCCTAAGCTATAAAGCTTTACCTTCCTCAGGGTATAAGTCAGGAACCCTCAGGTGCCCTACCATTAGTGACACAGGATTACTCTTGCAAGAAAAAATTGAGAACAGCTCAGTAAGGATGAGGGTCGATAACTTTTCAGACTGAAGCTAATTTTTTTTATTTATTTTTTTATTTTATAAAGTTTTATATAGTGCGAACCAGATTCCGAGGGATATCAGAGCGCTTTACAAAAGGAAGAAAGGGAGAGTACTACTCCAGTAATGATATCAAGTAAAAATGCCAACCAGCTGTAGTCACAAAAATCACATACAAGTGATACACATCGTAAAATAAAAGCACAGGGCTCTTGCATCTGCCAAGGCACTCCAAGCAACATTACCTAGCTGCATCCTTATAGGTAGGATCATTGCACTTTTAGAGAGGTCAAGGAGCAGTTTTAAGATACAACATTCTAGACCCTCCCATGGGACCCGCCTATTCATTGCTAATACCTCAGAGCAGTAGAGAGTAGTGAGTCTACCCTGGATCACCTTGCTTAAAGGTTCAAAGGTATAACTGGCAAATCTATATTTAACCCTTGTTAAGTATGATAGTACTCCAAATTGATGAAAGAAGTGGTATTTATTTCAGTTGAACAGCACCACCAGTTGACATCCGATTCCTCTCAAAGCAACTCCCCAACTGCTCCCAAGAACAACACCGCATGGACCCAAGACTCTAGATTAGAACATCAATAGAATCTAACAAGGGTCCGTGCCCACAGCATAGTTACCAACACAACAACACTTTTTAGGGCCTTTACTTCAGCTTACATTACCATTTTCTAAGAGGTCATTACGTTTATTTACTTCAGCTGACATTACAATTTTCTAAGAGGCCATTACGTTTATTTACTTCAGCTGACGTTACCATTTTCCTGGAGGCCAAATGTTTATCCCAGTGGATATCATCTGGAAAATATCGCACCCAAATACTTGTATTCATGGACCTGCTTCAGCCCTACATTCCCTAGGAATCAAGTAAATATTATTCATTTTTAAAGCAGTCGGGGAATCCCTGATTAGGCGTTGCGGACATTCAGGTGTCCCCGGACCACAGTTTACGAACCACTGTTCTAGAATATTAAACAGCACAAAAAAAGAATAATTTCTGAAGTGCATCCTGCTACATCATGAACACCATACTCTTGTCCACTCATGACAAACTGCCATTCAACGTATCACACGCACGACATTTAAATGTCACACAGACACAGGCACACTCAAAACATAGAAACGTCGCACATAATAAGACAAATGAAAACTTGTCAGCTATGCCTTTTGGTGTTAAAAAAAAAAGGGAAATAGTGTCGGTCTCACTTCTCACCACGGTGTTCCGTTGATAAAACCCTCCCTCTCGCTTTCCTTTTAAACAACAAAATATTATCTCTACCCCCCCCCCTCCCTACTGCCTTCACACCCTACCTCTCTTTGGGGTCGGACAACTTCTGCTCTCACTTTGTTTATTGCCCCTCCTTGTCCAGCCTCAGCTCTATCCCGACCCCCCACGCACCCCGACCATTCATCCCCCTGTCGTCGCCCTCTCTCCACAGGCCTCTGCTGTCTCCTCCCCCAGGCCGTCGGTCGCCTCCTCCCCCTCCGCCCTGTCACTTCCTGTTTCCTCGGGACCGGCCGGCTCTTGCGTACAGCGTCTCCGCCGAGTGCCCTGTTTACCTCCGCCGGCTGCCCTTCTCCCTGGCCGACCGCGGCGGCTACGCAAGCCCGCGGCTTCACCGTTCCGAGCAGGCCTCTCTGATGGATTTCACATAGCGCCAGCCCGGCCACCCCGCCATGGCTTCGACCCCCGCCCCAGGTCTGTGCTGCTGTCGCCGCCGGAGCCTGGTGCCCCCTGCCCCCGCCGGGCCTGCCACCCCCGGCCCCCCGCTGCCGGCGGACGTGGCCTCGGCCTCCAGCTTCCACCTCTTCCGGCTGCGGCACTTCCACCTGGGGCTGGAGCTTCGGCCCGAGACCCGGGAGCTGGCCGGGGTGCTGGTGTTGGAGCTGAGTGCCCTGCAGGCCTCGCCGGGCGCCCTGGTGCTGGACACCCACCCGGCCCTTAGCGTGCAGGCGGTCCGCTGCAGGATGGGGCCTGCCCGGGAGCAGCCCCTGCCCTGCTTTCCCCGCTCCCCCCTGCGGGCTCAGGGGGGATCTGTCCCAACCATGGGAGCCACCCATCTGCCCGACCCTTCTGCACTTTTTGGTGGTCGCTGCCGATCACCTGCCTCCACCAACAGTAATTGCCCCTTGCCTGCATCATCCATGAGAAATTGCTCCTCACCTGCTCCCCCCAGCTGCAATTACTCCTCGTCTAGCACCTCTTGCCCCTCATCTACCCCTTCCAGCAGCTGTGGGCTCTCCTCTGAAAACTACAGCTCATCTCGTATCAAGTATTGCCCCACATCTGCTCCCTCCAGTACCACCTGCCACTCACCTGACTCCTCCAGCAACTCCTGCCCCTCATCTTCCAATGTTTGCCCTTCACCTGGTCCTTCTTGCCCATCGCCTGCCCCATTCAGCGCCACCTCTTTCTCATCTGCTCCTCTGCCAGTTTGTCCTCCTGGCACTTCCATGCCTTCTGATTCTTCATCTCCTTCCTCACTTCTCTCCCCTGATTCCACCCCACTTTCACTCCCCTCCACCGCTTCCACCCCACTCTCTGCCCCATTCATAGACTGCGGCCCCCTGTCTCCCGCTGCTTCTGATCCTACTTTGGACAATTTCAGTGCCGTGTCATCTGGCAACCCCTACTACCCTGCAGCCAACAGCACATCTCCTTCTGCCTCGGACTGGCTGGGTGAGCCCACAGATGCTACCTTGCACTCCACCTCTTCCTGCCCTCTACCCTTCAGAGTGGATGCCTTCACCGATTACGGCTCAGCGCTCATCATCTCGGTACCAGCCGTCTTGCAGCCACACGAACCTTTTCAGGTCATCATCCAGTACACCGCCTGTGATGGTCCTGCGGTGAGTATTGGGGTGGTTGGTGTAATTCTTGGGTAACATTGCCCTGGTACCTCTAGCTTAGTCAACTAAGTAACACCCACCAAAGGTAATACATTTCCTTGAAGTCAGTCAGGATGAGACATTTGCCCTGTAAGCCTTTGTCAGCGAGTTGATGCTTGCCCATTAGGTCAATGATGTGTTTAGAGAACATGGAAATAAATACAAATTAGTTTAGAAAACTGGTACTTCTCTAGAAAGTATCTAGCGGGAGTCCAATATAGTGACATCCAGGAGGCATTGGTGCGGGTACTGGTGGCATAATTCCCTAGTGAGGGCAGCCACTGCCAATCTACCTGGGATATCCCTCAGAAGACTTCCAGTCACTATTAATTTTTATAAGTAGTTAATTATTCAGTGGTGGTGTTAGGCTGAGATGCAGCCATACATCTGGTTAGTACTGTTTAGGTAATTAGCGATATTTTACATCCTGAAAGTTTGACTTCCAAAGCTGTAAATTACATTACCACTAATATCCCCTCCATGCACCCAAATCAGAAAAACCTAGCTTCTAAATCAGCAAACCCAAAGCTACATAAAATTGAGATGAGCAATGCGCCCATCTAAAAGTTTCTAATTTCTGTTAAAATATCTTTTGCTGTGCAATCTCTGCCAAATGCAAGACACAGGTACAGTAACGTGGCTAAATGTACTGTTGAGCCATCTTAGTAGAACCAGTAGTTCACATGCCTGAGCCCAGTGGGATAACCAGGCCCTACATCATTCAAGGCAGTTCAAATGAAAAACACTGAACTAGTGGCTAATAATTTACAGTGCTACCAAATCACAAGATGAAGGCTATACGAGCAATAGTAAAACACGCAACATTTTATTTAGCAATTATGTATGTGTAACAGAACCCCCTCAATTTCATGATATGCCAAGTGTCAGTGCAGTGCGCCTTGAGTACATTCATTCTGTTTGGGCATTGTACCCTTCCATAAGCTGCTCTGCATAGCTGCTAAGAACAATCAGAACACCCTCTTACATTTGTTTCACTTCTATTGAGCTGAGATTGATTTTGTTGCTTTTGAAATGTGTTGTTCCCTGGATGCCTCTGACTTCTACAGCTTTCACTGTCTAACCGCTTGTTGGTTCGGGAGCAGTTCTTGTCCCCAGTTTGGGAGGGGCAGGATTGATTGAGACTGTCAGGAGCTCCGAGTCTTACTCGCCTTGTCCATCAAATAAGGAGGCTCCAGGGTGAAAATGAGCCCCTTGTTTATAAGTGGGAGGTTCATGTTTTAAAGCTTGACCTGGTTCAGGCTCACCCCCGCCCCCCCCCCGCCTCCCCACCACATCTCCTTAGCAGTTCCTTCCCGTACAAAGGGCATTGTGTGATAACAGAACCAGTAGTGATGGGCACCATGGCCCAGTGAGTCTGTGTATTTTCTAACTGGTTGTCTGGTACACAGAGTTAATTCCTCCAGAATTCTGGGCACCAGGCCAGAGGTAGCTTGAGATTAGTAAGTAGGCCGCATCTATTCTTAAAATAGACAATATCACAGTGATCACATTTCATATGTTTGGGTAGAAGGATCACAGAAAGAAATCTTAGTGACAGGTCATTGGCCTTATTTTGCACCACCAGTTGGCAGTAGTGCCTGCAGTGAGATTGAGACAAAAGTTCCAGCTGCTACAATGACTTCAAGAATAAAGAAAGAAGACATTTCATGCTAGCTTCAGGGAGTAGTCCGAAACCAAACACAGGTTTCCCATTATTCTAAATAGTTCGTGCCACATATTATGCGACATTCAACAAATAAAATGTACGGTGTAGTAAGTATCTGCAAATAAATTACGTGTCTGTGTTTCCGCAACAAATTGCTAGGAAAAGATGTTTTTTTCCGAGGCTGTTTGGGTGATAAATGTTGTCGTTTTCATAATGTTATTGTAATTATTGAAGGTTGAACTTCCCTCCTCGGGCCATTGCTGTAGCTTGGCCAGCAAGGTATACCTGCAGTGACATGCAGATCTGTCTTCTTGTCAGATTTTCGGCAGACATTATCTGTCTTGTTTGAATTTCTGGTTGGAAATGTATGAAAGGGAACTAACGTAAGCTCATCCTAGACATGACCGCAGTGCTAGAATTGCAGTCCTGACTGCAGCTGTGACTGGTTGAGCTACCCATTTCTAGGGCAGAGTGTAACGTTTGTGATAGTTTTTTTTCCTTCTTTCGAAATATGTGTAGTTTTTGTGAAAAACATTTCATAGCTATCTCGAGTAACTTTTCTCTTGTGAAATATCAGCAGGACCCAGTTCGAGAAGAAAATGTGTCTTGGTGTGACATTTTCTGCTCAAATCTGTCACCCATGGGTCAGAATCACTTTTTGCATTATGTGAAGTGCTGAAAATTTTGCACATTTCGCTTAACATTACATTTGGAAATTGCGCCAAATTGTATTAAAATAACCACATTTTACACAGGTCTACCAATACTCAATGGATCAGACCAGTAGGCATGCCAAGGAACGTGATCTCAGGATCTGGACAGACGTTACAGTGCCTTGGCCAATTGCGCTTTGTAGGAGTAAATAAATACACAGAACTTATTTGTAGCTACACCTAGGGGTGTCTTATTTTAAGGATTGTTCTGAAGATCGCACCCACTTGTATTAGGATGTTACATAATCATTGAGTGAGACTTCGAATCAGTTTCTGGACAATGAAACACCCTCTATGTTGATGGAGAACACATCTCAGATGTTGAGGGATGTTGCCCGGTATAAGTGTATAATAATCATCCTCTGATCTACAAACAACGGTTACTTACCTATGTCTTCTTGCACTAGTACGAGTAGGAATAAATCTATTCATTGTCTCTTATGTTTGTGGCATTTACATCACTTTACTCCTTATCATCAGCCTACCATATACAGCAATAATTTTATATCCAGCGGTTGGGCTTATTCAAGTACAGCAATAAACATTTGGAGCATCTCTTCCTCTGGCTGAACTTTGTGTTTTGCAGGTATGCAGCCAGTGCAGGACATAAATTCATTTTCCTGGCCTCCATCAAATTAATCAAATGTGTTGAACAGTCCCTGCAGGCTGACTGGAGTCTTTGACATCAGCACAACGTCATTGGCGTACTACAACATGGGGACTGAGCGTCCAATGACTATGGGTGCATCAGCCCACAGAGCCTGAAGTGCATCATCGACCCCATTAATAAAAAGAGGGAAAAAGGTGCCAGAACACAACCCTGTCTAATTCCCCTTTTGATTTTAAATAGTTGGGAGCATTTACCATTGGGGGCATTAGGAACCTTAGCAGACAGATTCTTATACAGCCGGGACAGAAAGAAGACTATATTCTCAGGGGCTCAAAGTGAGAGCAAGGTAAGCCCGAGAAGCGAGTGATCAACCAAATCAAAAGCGCTGCTGAAGTAACGAAACATAAGTAAAGGGATCCTGATTTGGCCTTAGTGTATTTCCCAATGAGCAGGTCAAGATTCGCTCCTTGCTCCACTGTCCCCAACCCCCTCCTTAATCCATACTGAGCCTCCACAGGATAGACCTGCCCTCTGTCCAGTGCTCTAGTCTCTGCAGAAGAACCCTGCCCATCAGTTTTGCCGGGGAATCCAGGAGGGAGATGATACAATAACATTTCGGGTCAGGTCTGTCCCTCTGTTTAAAGATAGGCACTATGATTGAATCGGCCCAGCTGGAAGGGATTGTGCCCTCAGTGGCCGCATTAAACATTAAAAATGGAGCCCGATTGTTCCCCCCCCCTTTGCTCTGAAGGCATCGACCGGGACTTTATCTGGACCACGTACCTTGTCCCCCGGCACTACATTATAGGGAAAGGAGAGCCTCATCCAAAGAAAGTCCAGGGGCCCGCAACATAGTTGGTTAGCATTCTCGTCAGGTATTGGGAGAGCGTTATCCTTCAGGGAATCAAAAATACCTGAAAATGGTCAACTGACGCTTGTTGAGAAACAAATGAAGTAAATTCAGGTGCTGTACCATTTAAAAAAAAAAAAAAAAAAAAAAAAAAGTGTATTGACATTACTAAAAAATGGGGTAACATCATTAGTCTCAGCCACATGGGTCAAATTTTACTAAGCCTTATCTCTAAGCACCTTTTTCCTATGAACTAATGCCAGATTATAATTCTTTCTTTGTTGCTTAATGACTGAATAGTACCTGGGGGAGCTATGTAAGGCAATCCATGGGTGTTTAGATGCCGTGAGTACATGAATGATCAAACCAACCACGTCTCTTTGTAATTTGTAGTCTAAAAGGTTGTGTAAGTAATGCATTAAGGGACCTGGCAATATTTCCAAAAGTGTACAACAACCTGTCGTGGTCCGCCTCAGTACCCAGGCAATAATAAGACTAAGGTGCGCTCATAGTTAACAACTTCTACAGCACACAGAGAGGCTCAACCCCACCCCGTTTAATACAGACGCCATTGGGCATAACTGGGGTAACATTAGCAACACACAACATTTCGATAGAGCATTCTGCCTGGAAGGACATGGATAAAATTAGTGGGTAATGGTCGCTCACAGCAGTTGGAATAACTCTAAAGTAAAGGACGACCAAGTCACTAGTAGCGGAGGATATCCGAGCATGGTCAATGGTAGTATAGGCCTCTCTACCAATAAAAGAAGGGATCTTTATTGCCCTCCATGTTGCTACTCACCAATAGTAAGAGGTCCTACTTAACAATTGGAGAATTCAAAGATTTCTCACAAGCATTATGTGAGAAGTGTGAGATTCCCTCACACACTACGTCAATTAAACCACACACATGCCTTGCTGAGAGAGGACATTTTTGGATATCAAAATCTTGAGCCAAAAAGAATACAATTAGAGAGGATTGGGCGTAAAAACGCACCCAGGCCTACATTCGGGGCAAGGACGAAATCACTGCGGGAAGAGTCAAACACGTTGTTATAAAAGCTAACCACTACCTAATCAGATCCGCTCTTAAATGAAAATAATACAAACAGTGATAGACCTCGTAATGGTAACAGGAATCAACCTTGAAATTCAAATCTGTAGGCACCTTTAGCCCGACCTGCCAGGGATGGTGTGGCTGCTGTAAAAAGGGAGGAAAACCCATCTACATGAGTTGGATCTACACACCAAGTTTCCTGGAGACCCAATGCATTCGAAACTGAAATAATATAACCCGGGGCACTTAGTTTTCTTTGAAGCCCAATAATGTTCCATGAGGTACAATTACAGATCCCTTTTTAGCCAGGATGTATTAATTTTGGAAATGGAACAGGGGAGCTGGGTAAACCTGAATAGGAGCGCTTAAGTGGCGGATGAGGTTTAACAAGAACATTAGGTACAGCTATAGGCACTGGGTCGGGCCAAATAACCTGGGCAATCAAAACATCCTCCTAGCTAGATGAGGGGGATTCCTCAGCGGCATAGTCAGTCAGTCTCCTGCAGAGACCTTAAAGCCCGGAGCCTGTTGCACAGGGAGGTATGAGGTGGGCAATCAACAGGAGAAAAACGGTTGTATAATGGATCATTAAATGCTTTTGGGGCTCAGTGCAGATGGTTATAATAGTAGCCCGGAGAAAGAAGCTTAATATGCCCGCAAGTTGGTGTAAAAGATGTATATCTAGACAAGGACTCTTGCAAACCTGGGTTGTTTGAAGTTAATAAATAACACAAACTCCCCATAGAGATTTCTTAGTTGGACCGATCTTGTCAACAAAATGTGGTCAATTTTGGAAATCGGAAAAACAAATGAAAAATTGGACCCAGTGGAGGAGTTTGTTCCGTAACCGGGCAGGTGAATCAATTGTGGCCGGGGGAGGGGAGGGGGGGGGGCAGTAGTCCCACATAGGGGCAGCAAGTGAGGGTTAGATTGATGGTCACTAGATTAGATGATTCCCCCTCATTGCTTCGTCTCCGCGTATTTCCTGGGGCTTGAGGAAAAACCTCTAGAAGAGGGTTCGAGTGACTGAATGTTACTAGGGTTCCTTGCCATGGCATTAGAACCGATCAATTTGGGCTGAATAGTCTGGTTCGACACTCCCACTGGAATAGGAGACACTCCCACACCGCATGGCCCAGAATCAATTTGATTTTGCCAAAGTTGGAAAGGGTCGTGGTGCACTGCAGAGGGGCAGCTGCCTGAATAACTATCTTTGGAGCACATAAGGGGAGGGTTTTGATTGATCACAGACGTATTGGGCTCGCCTTAAAATAGATCTGGAGAGCATTGTGGACTTCACACCACTAGCCTTCTATGACACTGCTCAGGAGAGGTGGGATTCTGTTTGATACAATGTACAGTCAGGTTTTGGTCAATCTGTTTAGGTTTTTAGTTAATCTGTTTAAATGGTCTGCAATGACCAATCACTGAAGCTTTCATACTGAAGTTGAGAGCTGGCAAGTTGGATTGGTGGCATTCTCACATAATATTTTAATACATTTTTGGTTCCCATCACAGCAAATCAGCAACGGATTTAAACTTTTGTGTCTTGTCGCTAAACAGTTATTGTCCAATGGGAGTCATCTGCTCTCCTGAAGTGAGACCGTCCAGGAGCAAAGAAAGTCTAAGGGACAACCGATGTTGAATACTACCTACTGGGGCTGAAACATCTCCACTGTGTATGGGACGATATCCCTCATCCTTAAACATACTGATTGGAAAGGGATTCTTAGGTGTGGGGGTCTTTCTTTTTCTTGATATCCCCACATGTCAAGGTAAGGTTCTTCTGCCGGATTCAGTCCTTTAGACAGCTTTACAACCATGTTGTGTGTAGCAATCAACGAACACATCCTAAACGTTTAACTGTACTTACAGGCATGTAAACGGAATGGTTGCTAATGCTTAGCACTGCTTCTCATTTCACATTATCCAAATGATCCATTGTTGTATATTTTTCAGGACAAGGGAAGACCCCTGCCTATGGTTTACCCACTAAGACTACCAGCTAGGGTGCCTTCTCAAGGATTAACAGCTTCCCCAGCAAGTTCAAGTGTTCCCTTTTCTATTCCCACTGCTAAGAGATTTGATGTCCTTTCAGACTTCAATTGCTTCCTTTTGTGATAAATCAAACCACTGTTCAAGGTCAGGGATTTGGTCGGAATCTCCCACTTGTCAAGGATGAATTCCTTGGCCCTAACCAATGGCGACCATTCTCTATAGTAAATTTGAATGTTGTAGGCCGTAAAGGAAAAATTAATAATCCTGACTAGCGAGCTTTTGTCACAAGTACGATATTATAGCCCTAGAGGAAACTTGGTCTACTAATCCCATATCTGAATGCTATGCCTGTTATTCCAGCGTAGCTGTTCCCTCAGCTCGAGGTAAAGCCATGGGAGAACTTTCGATCTAGATCAGTTTGAACCTTCTCGTAGAAGTAACGATTATCAGCTCTGGATCTCCAGCTCTTTTAGTTTTAAAGATGGGTGACAGTTTATCCCATTTTTCTTTTTATTTAATTAATTTTTACAATAATTTTACTAATGCCATTTGTGTTCATTTTACTTATTTGTTTATTTTATTTCCAAATTGCAAACCATCGAACGTCACAAAAAATCGCGGCTTTATTACCTACTGTGTGCAGATTTTAATGCTCAGTTGGCAGGTTGTAATTGGCAACCAGGAGCATCAACGGTGGGATGTGGAATAACTAGTAACATCAGAGGAGCAAAGCTGTCCAGATACTTGGCAGCCCACAGTCTAGTCGATATACTCTTATCCATTTAGAGGGGATGGTGTATTTCTGCCATGCTTCAGAAGGATTGGCCGCGCCTAAACCATCAATTCGATATTTGCAACCAATAATGTTTTACTCTGGTTTTCCAGAGGGGAGGCCCTACAGACCAAGTGTGGATATCATAATGTCCATTGTCTCGAAGGCCAATTGCTCCTGAGTAGATATAAAAGTATCACTGATGTAATTCCATCGCTCAAAATTCCACAGACGGTCTAAGGCTTGTATGGCACCTCAAAAATTCAGCCAACATTCTGACAATATTATTAAAGTCTCAACGGGGGTTGTTTTTCAGCTGTTTGGCTGAAGTTAGCGGAGACGTTATGCTTGCCCATTACAATAGTGCATTAAAAAGACCCTGCTTAAACCTCTTCAACCTGATATGGGAGTACCCTATTGGTTTGATAAGTATTGATTGGTGGGCAGTCGCAGATTGAGGAAGGTGCTGACCTCCACCGCAAGAGTTGGGTCTGAGCTTGGTGTCGTCCGTTTGGATTATAATCCACCCATAAGTCCAGGAAAGAGGCTCTACATAATGGGGATTTGGAACTATTGGAACATGCTGCAGTAGGGAATAACAACAATTCCTTCTGGGACATGGTAAAGAAAATGTGACTTAGGAATGTTCCAGAAAGTCCTTGATTGCTCTGTAATATCTTAGAATCTGACTGGGTCTCGCGCTTAATCACCATATATCATATAGAGGAAAACGTGGGTATGGTTAATACTCTCCAGAACAGAATGCAGCACTGGTCGCCCCTTTTTGTATCTTTGCCAGAAGTAGAGCCAGCAATACAGCAGTGCACAGGCGGGAAAGCACCAGGTCCAAATGCAGTCCCAATCAACTTTATAAAATGTAGACTAGACTTATGGGGACCACTGATTACTAACGTGTTTAATTGCTCCCTTAATTTAAATATCCCTCATTCTTGGACTTTATCCTCCATCGTTCCAATTTTTAAAAAGAGAGAACGTGTGGCCCCAAATGTTATCGACCCATATCACTTATTGACAATGCAGTCAAAATCATAGGGAGAGTGGTCCACAACCGCCTTGTTACATGGGCCCAAGAGAATGATATTCGCTCTCCTTTTCAATTCATGTTCTGTTCGGGCTTGGGTACAGTGGAACAATGCTTGAACCTGAGCTTGACAGTGAACAAATAAACCCATGTCAGTTTTGTCCACTGTGCCTGGCTTTTATGGTCCTGTCCACAGCTTTCGATTCAGTGAACAGGACTAAAATGTTGCTGGATCAAGGGGTGGATTTACCCTAAGTGAATTTATTGCATTTTGTGCATGTAGATTTAGCAGCAATAGTACGCCTGGGCGTTAATGGGTGAATATCAATGCATTTACCAAAACTTGGTACTATTGAGACTATTCAAGCCCCCTGATAGTTTATGGAGGTGAGTTGAGATGAACTGCTCTGCAGGCTGGGCACCCTAGTTCAAACTTTATTTTGGTCTCAGTTGGAGAGCCAGTGAAAGTCTGATGATCGGCGTGATATTGTCCTCCTTTTTCGATTAGGTGACAAGTTGAGGGATGAATTGAGAAAGACCTGCAAGGATCACATTTCCAAAGTGTGGACCGTAAAAGCCAGGTGAACAAAACTGACATGGGTATATTTGTTGACAGTCAAGCTCAGGTCCAAGCAGTGCTCCACTGTACCCAAGCCCGAACAGAACATGAATTGAAAAGTGCGGATGAGAAATCACCAAGGCATAAGCTGCAGATTTTAGGAGACCTGTTGGTAGTAACAGGAGTAGAGGTAGGAATAGGGTACAATGTGCAAAAAGCAGTGCAGTGTTTCCAGTTAAAATCACAATGTAGAGTGTAAACATTGCAGTGACTCAAGAAAATCACAATCTAGAGTAAAACTCTAATGCAATATGACTTTATGAAAGATACTTAAATTACCCGCAACAGGCACGTTGAAAGGGACTGGTTAGATGCTAACAGAACATTGTGTTTTTCTAACAAAGCACCTGTTTACTATCAGGATATACTAACCCAGCTCACTGATTCCCATATATTAAGTTCTCATTGTTATCAACGTTGATTGAGCGAGAGGCAGAATTGGCCAACCTAGATAGCAGCCAAAGCAACAAACGCTTTATGCCTCCTTGTCATGTTGGAGGCATTGTGTTTTGTTATGGTCTACACATGGTGCAATGTATATCTCCCTGGTTAAGGAGATTTTAGTGGCACAGTTAACCTCAGTGGGGGTACTGTATATCACCTGACCACAGAAAGATGACACATTGGTGTTTTCGTAAAACCATCACTGATTCCCATCTTCCTGGATGATTGTACTTCAGGGTCAATCACTTTGCTTTTTTTGGAATGGAGTGTTGTATAATGGAATTAAAGAAAAAGTCAAAGTAACCCTCATCAGAGTTTCAAACTCGCAGTCACTGAAGCTGCGCCTCACACGGCTGGATTGAGAACCATAATTTTAGATTTGCGCAATGCTGTTCATACAGCGTGAGGCGGGTGAGGCACCATTGACAGGCAAGTAAAGTGAGCCACAAGGAAAGTCAGTGACAGTCTACATATCTACTTTATTTCTCTAGCTGCATGGGTTCTTGGCATTTGGCTCAAATTGAGGGCCGATTTCCACATTGCTTACCCCCCTCTATGTTTTCTTAAAATGGTGAAGTTTTAGTTTTTGCACTAACATATTATCTGGCAAGACCTTAGTTAATCTCCCCTTCTGGGGGAGGAGTTCTATCCCACCTATTCTCGGAATGTCGCCTGCAAGCCAATGTCCCAGATTCATTTTTTGTTTGATCTGTTTATTGAGTGTCATATTCATAATATACATATATAAAGTTACTTGCGGGGTAATCATAACCAGTACACATTTACAACAGTCGAGTCATTTACAACCAAGAAACTGAACCATGGTTATAAATTGGCCAATCTGGCCATAAAGGCATCCTGCAATAAACGAAGCCCCATTCAGGGAGTCTAAATCTTCTCCATCAATACCATTTACAGCGCCAATGGCCCAGGTTCATAGGGCAGTTCACTGTTGCAACCAATATTTAAGAAAGGAGACAATACAGAACCCCAAAACTACAGATTTATTGCTCTACTGGACATCGAAGGGAAAGCCAATGCCAGCACCTTATTGGCAGAGTTGAATAGATGGATCGAAGACAAAGAAATCCTCCCCCCCCATATCAAACAGGGTTCCGCAAAGGAGGGTCGACAATTGACAACTTAGTGGCCGTCTCCTATCTGAACCAGCCAGCTAACCTCAAAAATTAAAAATCATTTGTTGCCTGTTTTGTCGACTTTTCTGCGGCATTCAACAGGGTTTCTCGATATAAGCTGTGGAACAAGCTAAGAAATTCGGGCATCCGAGTAAGCCTCTTGAATGCTATTATCTCCCTATATAATAAAACTTGGCTAAAAGTTAAATTAGAAGATTACACAATAACAAAAAAATGTTTTACAGACCAGGGTCTAAAACAGGGCTGTGTCCTTGCCCCAACTCTTAACGTATACACAGCAGATCTAGGGAGACGCTCCAAAATGCCAACCTCATCAGTGCAATAGGCAGACGACTTGGTCGTGATGGACCACACCAGAATTGGCCTCCAAAGGTGTTTAAACGCTCTCAACATCTATAACGAAACCAATGAATTGGTCATAAATCCACACAAGACCAAAGTAATGATATTCAGCCCTGTTTGAATCTCTGAAGTTTCGCTTTTTTGTCAATGGCACCATCCTCGAATGGTTCACATCCATCCTACAACACCATGCCAACAAATCCAAATCAACTCATGTCTATCAAAACCCACACGGCTCACCCTCTGAGTGCCTCAGGGCTCTATTCTCTCCCCCTCCCTGTTCAATCTCTTCATGGAACCCCCTAGGGTCATCTTGAAGCAAGCAGGGATCAAATATCACCTCTATGTGGATGACACTCAAATTTACTGCAAAATCAAATCACCCAGTGACATTGGACATTTAAACGTCACTCTGAACAAGATTGATTCCTGGTTTCTCTCCAATCACCTTAAGCTAAACCCATACAAAACAGAAATAATACTATTCTCCCCCAAATGCAACTATCTTCCTATTCTCAAATGGATCAGACACCTGAACGCCTTAAATTGCTCTCTCTCCATCCAACTTCGCTAAATCCCAGGGCTTCTGCTCGGACAACAACATGTCAATGAAAGAACACATTAAAAACAGCCAAAGGAGCGCTTCACGCACTAAAAAACCTCAAAAAGCTCAAACCATTCATCCCCACAGATGATTTCAAGATTGTGTTGCAATCTCTGGTCCTCTCCAAACTAGACCACGGAAATGCAATGCTAAAATCTCACCTCACACCTCTGAGATCAGTTCTAAACATGGCAGCTCGGCTCATTACTGATGTCAATTGGTTTGAACACATCACTACTGCTCTCAAGCGACTCAACTGGCTTCCTGTTGAATGAAGATGTACTTTCAAGACTGCCAGTATCATCCACAAAGCCCTCCACTCACATTCCCCAAACTACTTAAAAATCAAACCTACGAAAGCAGGGACTTCTAGATCATTGAGAAGCTCCAACACACTTTTGCTCCTACATTCCAATCTAAAAAAATAATCTACCAAGTCTCGCTCTTTATCTGGAAATGCTCCGAGCATATGGAACACTCTACCTAGCGATCTGCGATGCAAATCCTCCTTCCTTGGCTTTAAAAGAGACCTGAAACTCCTCCTCTTCAACAAATACTTTAATTCTTAGACTACTGTTCTTGGTCTATTATCTTGTACGCGTGACTGAAAGTTATGTCATAGTTGACTATTTGCTTGTTTGTTATTGTGCTGTGTTGTGTACCTGTTATCTATTGTGTCAATCCCCATATGTTTATTTTATTACTGTTTCACTGGATTCGCTCCCGACTCTGTAAAGCTCTCCGACACCTTCGGGTCTAGCTAGCCCTATATAAAACTTATGTAAAATATTTGGACGATCCGCAAAAAACCCACTTCTTAAATGGAGAGTGGGCAGTGAGACAATTGCTACCACAAAATCATACAATTATCTTGGGGCATGGCTCAGTGATACCGGCAAACACGCCTTACATCTTCAAAAAATGAACTCAAAAGCGCAGTCGACCATTTACGCTTTGTGCAAACTCCACGACAAATTGCTGAGCCCTACTACAGTCCCAATAAGAAGAGTCATACAATCTAAAATAAGGGCAATAGTGGGCTATGCACAGCAGCCATTACCAGGTGAGATGGATACCACACTAGAGAAATCACAATGCCAGGTGTACAAACGCATATTTAAGCTACCAAAATACACCCGGAATAGCCTGATCCACCTGGAGTTCGGTTTGGTGCAATAACACTATGAATGCTTGGGCATACAGGCAAAATACTACTACCAGGTGTCGAACGCACTAATTGGAAGCCTAAAGAGCATGATAAAGCCCATCTATTAAGAGTCAACCAATCCATGGGAAACCTATATGCAGGAACACTGGGCCTGGCAACACAAAACTGGGGAAAAGAGGGCCTAAGTTACATGGCACTCAAAAATGCCCTCAACAAACACATCTACCAATTATCACGGGAAGCAGACCTAACAAACTACATAGCACGGGGAGGGGTCCCAGGTCTGATAACATCATACAAGGAGCATGAATTACAGTCCCACCTGAAGCAAGCAGTGGGGAGGAAGGCTTTAGAAAACATCCAATGGGCCAAGAATTAAACCCTGGATGGAAATCTCTGGCCTTTTGTAATCGGATGCAGAATATGTCATTACAAAAAGGAGTCTCTGCTACATTTAATCTGCTGTTGCCCCGGGTTGCGACCACAGCGCCAGAAGCTCCTAAAACCGGCGTGTCTTCTAAAGGGGTGCGGACATGCAAAGAAGCGGTAACAGTCCTGTTTGCCTACAGACCTGGCCAAATTTGGGAATAATATGGCTGAGTTGCATGTTCAGTTATCCGAGAAAGGAGGTTTGGTCGACACCTGAAGAGCTTGTAAAATAGTGAAGTAAATCAGAAAACAGACTTGCTTTTCAATTTCAATATCAAACTTTCACATGAAATTAGGCACTCGGTCTTCTTAAATCTAGTGGTGGCTAGATACAAAGTGGTTGACACAGATGTCACTTCTGTTTCACACTTCTGCCTCCCAATGGCTTTAAGGCATTAAATTGGACGTTTATTTGACAATTGCTGCTAAAACAATTCTCTTAGCTTTTTAAAATGAACACATTTTAAAATGGTTTTATCATGACATTCGGCTGAATTTTACTCATGTTTCCCTTTTACAATTAGAAGAAATATTGCAAATGGTTTTTAGATAATTGTGCAATAAATTATATTTTTCATTTATACCTACTGGGGGTTCCTCTATCAAAAGTGCCTCTGACTTGGATGAGGCCAATCAAGTAATTTTATAGACTAGCAGAACAAATCTATATTTAGTTTACACTGCCAGGGGCAAGCACCAATTCCTGTTCTCAGCAATGTGATTTCACTTCTGGGCGGCTGTCCAGCAACAATGTGGGGAGACTAACCACAGAGGGTCAGGCCATTCCATTTGAGGCCAAGCAACTCAGAAATGTGGTTAGCTACACTGACACCTCAAGAGTTTCTGCCACAGTTTATATAGTCTGTCTTATTTAGTAGTAACATCAGTTCAGTTTGTTGCTTTATGCTGAGCTTAGGTCACGTTTGTTTGGAATACTATCCTGACTTACTGGTTGCGGCCTGGCCCTCGCTTCTCCTTGCGCTGGTATAATGTACATTCCTGACTTTGTACCAGAAAAGGTTGGTACTTTTATGAAAGATTCTGAGTTCTGTCTGTGCACTTGTATCTGCCTGAATCATGCCTTTCTTCTAGTAGAAGTGGAAAGGTTGTTCACCTCCCCAGTATCACTTAGACCCCTAGACCTGCTTCTTTGAGTTGGCATTGCCCAATCCCCATCCTTCTAACTCGGAGTCCTAATCCTGTTTTAATTAAGCTACTGGCAGCTCCAACCCAACTACTGTAACCAAGCCCAGGTGGTGAGAGTTTCATCAGCATCACTGTATTGGACTGGTCTATATTCTTCTTTTTGCTCCCAAGCCCTGAATGTTTGTGATAATTTGTCCTGCTTCTTTTCTGCTTTAAATCTCTTTATTGGTTTAACAAAAGACATTCTCCTGCATCCATTGGCACACTGCTTATTTTAGAACTACAGAGAGTTCTGTATCTGATGCAGTATTTTGCTGAGCCCTGTGCCTGCTTACTCTTAAGCATTTGGAAGCTGCATCCAACCCATCAAAGCTCAGTGACTCTGGAGCTTAGGGTGGGCTCCTTCCCGGCTAGCATCATTCAGCGCTCCTCCCTTCTGTTGCTGGGGCTGTTGCAATCTCTGTAAATGCTACTGTATATCTTCCAGCCGTCCTGTTTTCTTATCCAGAGTTCTTCATCGTTGCACTGTACCTTGCCCAGACTAGTCCTACTTCTTCTGAAGCCACTGTATTGTGCTAAGCTCTGGTTCTAGAGGTGGCGTGAGATCCAACTCTGGCCCTTTTTTGTTAAAACTTTTATCTTCTAATGTAGCTTGAGGTTAATTCCTGGCAGCATATCTTGTGGTGCTAGCTTTGCTTGCTTTACAGGTACTAGTTTGAGCTCCACCTTTGTCACAGTATCTCAGCATATCTTATTCCTGCTGCTACAGTAATTGGACAAGGTTGAAAGGGCCAATTTGGCCTGTGCACCCTGGTTGGTAGATATCTGGCTTCTCTTAAAATGTTTAACTGTATGGATTATGGTAAAAACTAATTTGCGTAGTGTGGCTATGAAGAGAAATGCAATCATGGGTTTGATAAGTCAGCACTCATATGATATTGTCATTGAGTGTCATGTAATAAAAGAACATTGTGAGTGAATTGTGGTGGGGTCCAATGGTATCTTCATTTAAATCTTTATTTCAACGCATTAGCATCATAAAAGATACAATAAAAAAACATTCATTTCTCTTACAATTTAACATTTCCTAGCACAAAGAAGAAAAACAGGATCAATTAGGCTAACCTATTTATATATATCCATTGCGTCCGAGTACACAATATCCAGTTAGAAAATTCTTTAACAAACACAATTTACCTGGGCGAAAATGATACAATAATTAATAATATAATTAATAATAAATACAATTTAAGAACTATTAAAAAATAGTATTAAATCACTAACCGCTAGGACATAGATTTTAAAAAAAGTTATAAAAAAACAATAACATCCTCCAAGTTGGGTAATTAGACATGCGATTTGAGTACTTCATTATCCTAGTCATTTCATTTCGAGATATTTAATAAACAATGGTTGTGCGTTTGTATTTTTTTTTTTTAAAGTATAGGCCCATCTTTATTCTAATGAAATTAACAGCAAGAAGAAATCTACTGACTCCAAAAACTATCACCTGGCTAGTATCAGTTTTTAAAATTCTGCCAGCCTCCTTATAGGATCTCGAACCAATTTTAAGACAAAGCGGCACTATCCACTTTTTCCTTGGTATTGCATAGCTGGAGCAAAATAGAAGTATATGTAGATCATCTTCCTTAGTATCATGAGTACATGAAATACAAAGATCAATACTTGATTTTGCCCAGCTTTTTTCAAGCGCCTTCGTTCTAAGTGTACCATATCTAAATTTTAGGTACAAAGTTTTTGATAACGGCGGATGAATCTCATCTAAAAAAGGTTCAATAGATGCTACGTCTTTAAACAATAAAAAATGTTCAGTTAGTGGTCCATGGATTTTTATGTACACTGACTCGTAGCTCACGTGTTACCAGAAAGATAATTTAACAATTTTCCTAGAGCACGAGTTCATAGCCTCAGGATCATTCCAAAAGTGGGCTAATCCAATCCTGCCCAGCCAAGTTCTAACATGCTTGAACCAATAAACTTTATTGCAACTATCGAGATCCATAACTTCTTTCAGGCCTTTCTTATAGTCAAGTAATTCTGGAGTCGTCCACAGTCTGACCCACAGCAATAATGGTCGTAATATTGCATGTTGATCTGTTCGTTTCATGTTTAGATCCAGAAGGAGGGGTGTCAATGGGGTATTAGTAGATAGTTTTAGCAACCCCCTAAGGAACTTGTTCTCAAGGCTTTCAAATGTACTTCTACATGCGGGTCCCCATAGTTCTGCCCCATATAATACCGCTAGTTGAACTTTGTACTTATAAATCTCTAGGGCAGGAGTTACTGCCTTGTTCAAGCATTTTTTATGTCTCTTAAGGATTGGGAGACAGTTTTGTTTGAAAACTATCTTAGTCCTTTCTAGCTGTGATCTCCATGCTAAGGATGAGTCTATAGAGACTCCTAAATAAATGAAATTCTGCACATAATCAAGCTTCTGTCCATTTAACATTAGATTTTTCTTAAAATTTTTATGCGGGCTCAGTGCCATGTATTTCGTTTTTTTAGTGTTAATTTCTAAGCCTTTCGAGAAACAATAAGACTGGAACCTTTCTAGTAAATTTTGAAGGCCCCGTGGTGTTTGGGAAATAAGAATGGTATCATCTGCGAACAGAAGGGACGAGACCCGCTCGCCCCCCAGTCTTGGTGAATCATTATCACTGCTCTCCATATAAGACGGAATATTATTAACGAACAGGGAGAATAAAGTCGGGGCCAGTACACACCCCTGGCGTACTCCCCTCTTTATTGGAATAGCTTTTGTAAGTTCCCCACTTGGACCCCACCTAACCTTGGCATAATTATCAGTGTGTAACCCAATGACCAATTTTAGTAAATCTACTGGAAGTCCCTGAGTTTTCAATGATTCCCACAAAAGTTCTCGGGGGATAAGATCAAATGCCGTCCGTAAATCAACAAATGCCACATACAAGTGGCCTTTGCGAAGGGTGACATATTTCCAATACAAACAACAGAGCCTTAGGACTTGATCAATGGTTCCTGTTTTTGCTCTGAACCCGGCTTGATATTTCGTTAAAATTAATTCATCTTGCAACCATGTATTAATACGATTTAATATATGCCTAGCATACATTTTTTTGGGTTATGTCTAAAAGGCTTATAGGGCGGTAGTTAGCAGGATTGCTTCTATCGCCCTTTTTAAAAACAGTCATAATTTCCGCTCCATTCCATGTGTCCGGAATTGCTTCCCCAGCCGCAACAGTATTGCACAAATGATTAAGGTATGGTACCCAGACGTCCAATTCATGCTTGAATAGATCGCCTGGTACTTTGTCCAGCCCTGGAGCTTTCCCGTATTTAACTGAATTAATAGCTAATTCTGTTTCATGTAGGTCAAAAACTATATGTGTGGGTTCGGCCTCTACAGGCGACAAAGCATACTCTTCCTGCACTTTCAGCCCCTTGAACGGCATACAAATTCGTGAAATGGTCTATCCAAGTTGCCTCATCAAGAAAAACCTCTCTTGAGCCCTTCTCCCTTTTGTTACCCTTGGCCACTGTTTCCCAGAATAACTTGTGGTCCTTCATTTTAGCTGCCATCAGCATACAGGACCATAATTCCTCGTCCCATGAATACTTTGCGTTGGCCAGCACCTTATTGTATAATTTCCTACTTTCTTTAACTGCCAGAGAATTTTTGGTTTTAACCGAATCAATCAGAGCTGATTTTGCTATTCGGCATTCTTTATTAAACCATGGTTTACCTATAGGCTGTAAATTCACAGCACCTGTCCCTTTTTTTGGTCTTTTGGTCATAAGTTCTAATAATTCTTTGAAGAACTCTTTGTGTAGTTTAAGAAATTGACCAGGTTCGCTTTTAGAGGGATTATAGGTATCAAATATATTGGTAAGGCAGCTATACATGTTTGCCACTAACTCTTCTTGTTCCAGGATATATGCCCATTTAACAGACCGTCGATTGTTGCTTAATATAACATTATCTGGGGCTGTTTGGTATCCTCCCTCTTTGACTTCCAGCCCCATTATTAAGCTCTTTACAAAACTAATTTCGAGGGAATGATGATCACTGTAGGATCTTACTTTGACCATCAGGTCTTTTGTATATGGCCACAGGTCCACGGAAACAATAACATAGTCAATTATACTTTGACAATTGCGTCTCGAAAAAGTAGGTGCCTTGGGACTATCAGAAGGAAAACGCCCATTGCATGCCCTCAGTCCATGGCTTGCCAGTACCCTTGTGATTTGAAAAGCTTGGGTAGTACCAGCAACCACCCCATTACTAGATAAGGATGGTATACCATTAACGTTATCTTCGTCCTCATACAAATTATTCATTCCAACAATGGGCTCAAAATTGCAGTTCATGTCCCCACATATAATCGTGCTTGTTTCCGGGTCCAGAGTATCCAGTATTGACTCTAGTTTGTCAATACATAGTGACTCCTTGTAAGATGGGCACGGTCGATTATATACGTTAAAAAGATGGATCACCCGTTTATCAACGGTAACCATTTCCAGTCCAGTATATCTAAAGAGTCAATTCTTAGTTGCTGGATGGCTATATTAATAGACACACTAACCCATATTATTAACCCTCCTGATGGACGGCCTCTTACTGATGGAACTGCATCCAACTGGTAAGTTCTATACCCAACTCTGTGCATGGATTTCGTAGCCCATGTTTCTTGTAGAACACAAATATCAAAGGAGTTTATGTAATGGTTCCAATCGGGATCACTTATTTTTGAGCCCACTCCTGCAACATTCCATGACACAATCTTAGCTAAAGAGGGGCCTTGAGCTAACGGCTGATGAGGTTTTACTTGGCCTCGTAAGTACTCCTGACCTGGTACTGTTCGGTCCATTCAGCTCTGCTTGCTCTATTTGGTCAACTTCAAGTATTGGTCCTGGGACTTCCTTAAGTTTTTTTTATAGATATGATGTTTTCCCTCTGTATACCGATCGATAGCAATCGAGGCAAGCCATCTTGTTGATCAGATGACCTGGATGGACTAGTAACAGACGCGACAGGAATAACCGGTGAGACGGATGGACAGAATGTAAGTTTATGTTCTTCCCCATGTACTGGGAGTCAATCAATGGCCTCCAATCCACTGAACCTATTGTAACAGGGGATGAAGTGTTGAACGAACTGCGGGCCCATCCATTCTCCACGGTACTGCATACTATCATATTGAGGCCTCCCGGCCCTACGTTGTATTACAGTCCAGCCGTCATCCCCCTCCCTTTCCCAACTATTAGAATGAGTCCCTAAACAACTCACACCCAGTTCCACCCCTACCTTGATTTGTGTCCCTGGTCCAGCTCCATCTATTATCAGGCTGTTCCGTTGGTATATAGAAATAAGCCAGGGGTCTAGCCACAATCGATGAACCGTTTTTTCTAGGCACTCCCGAGCAAATATGTCCTACTGACCGAGGGTCTTCAAATGATACGACCACGCAGTCCCCTTGTATTCTTTTTCTATTGTAACCTACCCAGGGGGCCCTCTCTACCATTAAGATGTTACTTCTTATTGTTGGTGGTAATGGATGATTAATATTTAGCCAATGGGACACTTTATTTTTGAGCGCCCCGTACGGTTCTAAAATTGATGGACCTAATTCCGGAACCCCAGTTAGAATGACTACATAATCACATGCTTCTGGGGGTAGGTTAATATTCCTGCGCTTTTCTGTGTGCGTTTTATCATCATTATGTGTAGGTATACTGAAAAGAGCCGTTTTTTTAGGTCTCGCCTGGCGAACGCAGCGCGAAGCGCTGTCGCCAGCGAGATCTATTGTTGCTGACTTGCCTCGGAAGTGGGACAGGAGATGGGCACGCGCAGGCTCTTGGCGGATTTGAGTTGGTGTACGCGCTTACAGCCACGCGGCGTGCACATCTCCTGTCCCCCTTCCCTCGCAAGTCAGCATGCAGTTTCACTTTCGTGAACATTCACTCGTTAAAAACGCAGCATTTGGGCATCCGCAGGGCTTTTGGCGCTTGCATGTAACGTGTACAGCTGGTGCTTGGTGCCGTGTTAATTAGGCTCGAGGCAGTAGTTTCTTTGTGAACGCGCTCATAAAGACTCGGGCCCCTCTCAATTCCTGAACTATGGCTATGGCGCAGCGGTAAAAATACAAGAACCACACCAGAGAGGTACGATGGACCTGCGCCACCTGTACCTTGGTACCCACATGCTGCGGTAATTACCTAGCCCTCGAACTCCAGTGCTCGCGCCCCTTGCGCCATTTCAATGTGTACATATTAACAGGTTCGAGCCTTATGCGCGCTCCGTCATACTACATGCCGCTCTACATCCGCTAATAGCGAACGGGAGGGTTGGTGCTCAGGGCGCCCTATACTGCCTTCTTCATTCAAGCGTAAACAAGCGGGCCCATTCCTTTTTAGCGCTGGGAGCTAGGCGATTTGCCCAGAATCACCGGATGTTTGAGGGTCGGTGCCGAGACTCGAACTGGATTCCCCAGCTTCAAAGTCCCACGCTCTAGCCATTATGTTGTGTTGCTCTACACAACGCGTGTAGTGTGCCTTGCACCCCTAGGCCGTCGCGCTATCACCCCCCCTAGGGACAGGATAAAGGATCTGTGATCCCGGCTGTCAGGAAACCCGGTCTGGCTGAAGGGGGAAGCGAGGAGAGAACTCGCGGGCAGTCTTGCCCGAGTGTAATCCAAAGCGGGCCAGCCACCCCCATCGCTGGCTACCCTGGGGCAGTCCCTGGGCAGCTAAACATATCGGCATGAGCCCCCGGTCCTAGTGCCTGGTAGGCAAACCACTAATGCAAGCGCAATTCAAAGCAACAACGAATATTTCGCAGTCGCTGGGCCGGCATGTACTCCCGGGAAGACCCGCTGGTCATCTTGTACTCCGACTCGGCCTGCTCTCACCTGCTGAACTCCTGCAGCGCCTGCTTCGCCGAGTTCTACGCCCCCTGCGCCAACAAACACACACGCACCAGCCGCCCTCAGCCAGTGCATGCGTATCCCTCAACGCGCGCATGGCGTGCTTTCGCTTTCCCTCCCTCCGGCGTTTCAGCCCACGCTCAGGTTCTCCCGCCCGTTGAGGCCCCCTCTCTTCCTCCCTCGCAGCTCTCTCCCCTCCTCTCCCTGCATCCTCTTCGACCCCCTTTTGTCTTACTCCCTGCCCTTTGAGTCACCTTCCTCCCCCCTTTGACTACCTAGTGCCACTTCCCAGCGCAGCCACGCACTGCTCGGTGACCCTCGGCAGAGAGCAGCCCTCGCACGGCCACGAGGATGGAGAACACACTGCTGCTCAAGATGCTCCTGCTGGCGATCCTTACCGGTCAGCTGAGGCTGCGCAGGAAGGTGGGTGCCCCCGGCAGACACCCTCCCCACCCCCTCCTGGCATGTGAGAGTGATCGGCCGGACACCCCCTGCTGGCATGTGTGAGTGTGAACGAGCCTGGCACACCCCTGCTGGCATGTGTGAGTGAGTGAGTGTGAACGAGCCTGGCACCCCCCTGCTGGCATGTGTGAGTGAGTTGGAACGAGCCTGACACCCCCCCTGCTGGCATGTGTGAGTGAGTGTGGACAAGCCTGACACCCCCTGCTGGCATGTGCACGTGAGTGTGAAGGAGCCTGACCCCACCCTGCTGGCGATCCTTACCGGCCAGCTGCGGCTGCGCAGGAAGGTGGGTGCCCCCGGCCTGACAGCCTCTCCTCCCCCTGCTGGCATGTGTTTTGTGATGGTATTGTGTATCTTTATTTTCAGCGTGGTCCGCTTTCAGTGCGGTCCGCCTTGGTCACGCTTGTCTTTTCATATTATCAGAGCTGGTTGTAAATTGCATTAACTGTTCTCTTGACTCTTCGTAAATGAGGTGCCATGGCGGCGGTACCTGCCCATTGATCGGTCGCCTTGCACCCTGGCATGGCAATTCGCAGCATGACCGGACTGAGAAATCATAAGGGGGTGTCCCGCCCAAACAGCCCATCTGAAGCTACGTACCTGCATTTACATTTAGTAAAAACATAATTTTCGGTCGATTTTACCATTGCCAGCACCTCTAAATGGGCCAAGTCCATAATGTAATCTTTTTGGCCGCCTTTGTGTGTGAATTCCCTTCTAGCTGAGTGTGCGGGTTTGTGTATTTCTTTAAAAGTGCATGGGCATGGATGTCTGTGTCACTCTATCTAAGTCAATCTGGGTGTGCGTGCGTAAGGCTTTTATGATTAAGATCTAAGAATCCGCCTCGGGCACCACACAACCCCTTCGTTAACGCCTTTCACAGCGCAGCAGTAAATGGAACAAAAATTTATTGGAAACCTACACGCGTCCCCGGGCGATTCAGGCTGGGTCAGTACTGCCAGCATTCAGCTTTTTGTTTCGTTTCTTTAATTGAATTTAAATATATTAATCAGCAGTTGAATTAAAAAGACATCCTGTGCATTTGAAGGCCGCAATCACTGGAGGAACGCCTGGCCCACCTTTCAACGCAACCACGGCACAAGTTTTCACGTTTTACAAATTATTTATGATTAATTATTTTGTTATTATGCAACAATACTGTATCCTGCCGTCGAGATGGAGAGAGTAACTGAAACATTTTGCGAATGTTCGACCTGGCACCGCGTCACCCTGAGGTTATTATTTGCAACGCCAAAAGCTCAAACTTTTACTAATGCGAGACCTATTGCATTGCAAATGCTTGTTTTACTACTGTTCCATGTGTCAGAGGAGACTTTGCACTGGTTTTACTTACATCGGTATTGGTAAAATTAGATTTAGGGACCTTAGAGGCTGAATTTCTTCCTTTTTCCATTTCGTTATCAAGTGTTTTTGACGTCTGTACTTTACAAATAGGGGCTGGTACCTGAATTGCCTTTTTTGGCTGGCTAGTGTAATCATTTTTTTTCTCTTTCTTCAGTTCTATAAGCTGTTTTTCTATCCCAGCTAATCTTGCTTCTATAGGAGTGAGTAGGGTCTTAAGTATTTTTGTCAAGGAAGGTATAAGTAGATCTTCATTCCCTATACTTATACCTGTACTATCAGCTGATGGATTATCTGATAGAATGTCAGCTAGGGAATTGTCTATAAGACTGTCATCTATAATATTCAATGGTAATGTTTTGGGGACAGCCCCTTCCTTCCCAAATTCATGGCCCTGACTTTCCCTTTTCGCTCTTACATTGACTATATTATTTTCATTACACTTCCCTATCTTTACAGCTTTGGTGGTTTTGTTAGCGGGATATTTTTTTATAGAATCGCTTACTTGTTCTTTTTTGGGGGATAGCTCCCTCCCTTTTCCCTCTTCTTAAAATATTGTTGCTATCTGTCTGGCTATCTAGCTGTGGGGCTAGCAAGGTGCTTTCTGTGGTTACCAAACCCTGCGAGTCAAGAACACTACAGTCTTGAGGATCAGAATGTGCATTGGTAGTTCTATGGACCACCACATTAATATGTAAAGTGTTAGAATTGATTAAAGTGTTATCAGGGGTTCGTACTGGGGTTCGAGCTGTAGCAATATGGCCCATAGAGGACCTTTTAGCTAAAGCGAGATCTTGAGAAACCCTTCTCTCCATAAGGACAATACCCTGGTCTATTAGTGTGTTGGTGCATACTATAAAATCATCTAATGTTCCTGTTAATTTTGAGCTACCTGCCACAGCTTTACTACTTCTTGTTTCGCGTGAAGTCATATCAATATGATCTAAATAACAAGACACGAAATATATTAAAAAAAAAGAAAAAGAAAAAAAAATCAATTTTTAGATCTTTTGAACTAATAGCTATGGCAATAATAATAGCAATGGGATCCCTTTGAAATGAATAATGGTGGTACACCAATATCTATTATCTTCTAACAATTCTTTCCACATCTAAATATAGGCACTAATGTATGACACTCCAGCAATGATAAATGTTAAAATAAACTTGCTTACAATGTCCGGTGATCATATGATGGAACAACCAGAGTCCCTGGCCCAGTCCAGTCTCCTCAAGCCTCTGAGGGCCTAAGAGGGCCCGCCCTTTGCCCGGGCTTAGCCCGGCGTGTCCCGCGCGCGTCCCGCGATTCCGGTGTTGATTTAAATCACCTGGTCTGCTCTGGGCGGTGTCGGCGATGTTCGCTGTGCCCCACTGCCTTATGGGAGATGTAGTCAGGTTTGGGAAGACTACTCGGTGGTCCCGGTGCGAGCGTTTCCCGCAAAGCGGTAAACGCGAGAAGTGGCTGCTTGTTGCGTCCGATAGGGTTTGTAGGAGCAGCCCCTATTCCAGAGTCCTGCTTTGGCCACTGGAGATTTTGTTGATCCAAACATGCTTGAACAAGGGTTATTCCCTGGATTGTAAGCAAACTATATGACAAAACTAAAAAATGGCCCACCACAAGCGCTATGAGATGATTTTGAAGCATATGACAATGGCTCCTGATGCAGTTCCAGAAAAATAGTGAATCTGGAATAAAATCAAAACAACTTGTTGCGCTGGCGCTCAGGCTAGCATTTAAGATTAATGCTATCTACGTTTCCATTCGATCTCAATTTTTTAGAAAATTACGATCAACTATAGTAATTTTCTACACTGTACTTGGATTTCTGCCTTCTGTGTCATGTATCCATATTTTGGGCAGTAACCTAGTTATAACTAAACTTTAGGTGCAGCGGAGTCCTTACACAAGATGTTGTGCTGTGCATAGTGTCCTGATGTCTGGTCTGTCTTTGAGTGATCCGGGTTGGCAGGTGCTTTTAACAGGACTTTATTTGTATTTTGGAGTGTGTTTACTAGTGACATCTTGCCATCCAGTAGGTTAATGGTGGTTTCATATTGTTTGCTTCCTGATTGAAATATATTCTCGTCTCCTCCTATTCCAAAGTGTTGTCAGATGCACCTTGCCCTTTGAATTGTTCATTTCTAGGGATTGTGCCCTTTAGTTCTGCACCTTAAATTTAGTCTCTGCAATTTAAAAAAGAAACTGGGGTACTATGGTTTCTTGGCCATTGCTGTTCCTTTAAGGCAGTAACTGGGGCGAAGTCTTAAGAATTTATTTCTAGGTTTTTCCCCCGATGGGCAGGGCATAAGACTCAGTAAGCGGGTCTCATTTTAGTAGATCGGTCTTGTTTAGTGTTCCTTACACTATCTTTACTATTCACTTACAATATCTTTGCAATTTGATCCCAGATGTTTGCTATTTGGCATGACCACACCATGCGATAGAAATCCGCCTCTGTACTTTCACATATAGGGCACTCTGTCACTATGAAAGGGTATATTTTGGCTAACCTTTTGGGGATAACTGATGTGCAATACACAAAGTTAAAATGCTGTAATTTTAGTTTTTCATTCATGGAGACTTTAGGGCCGCCTTATAAGATCAGCTTGCAGTTCTCTTCCATCTTGAATCCCATATCTGCTGAACGTTTGTCCTCTAAACTGAATAGATCTGTTTTAGTGTCGTCCACCACAAATATATGTCATGTTGTCACTGCTCTTTTCCTTTTACCCATAGAGAGCATTGGCTACATATATGTAGCTCTTCTAAGGCTGCACCCTTCTATCCTTAATGTATGGTCTCTAAAAGTCTTCTGCATGCTTATAATTGCCCTATGGATACAGTGTTTTTGCTGAATAGATCTTGGAACGGTCTAAGGGTGCTAGTGTCATATAGATCTCTGACTGTATTGATGCTGTACTTATACCAGTGCTGGTATGTCATTTTCTGATGCAATTAGGGTGCTTATTGATATCTGTGAGGCATATAATGTGTATGTGTATTTATCATTGAGTCTGTTGCAAGTCTAGTTTTGTGTTCATCAACTCGGCTACCCAATGTTGCTGCTCTTCCCAGTATTCTATATCATAATCTGGAAACCTCAGTCTTCCTTCTGAGGCGTTGAGTCTAAGTGCACATTATGCCACACGGTGCCTGTTGTCTTTCCATGTCATTGTGAGCAGTATGGAGCCGTGTTTGCTAAATACTAAGATGGGTAGCATGACTCAAATTCCTCTAAGGAATTATTTAAAAGTATTTCGGAGCTGAACTGTCCATTTCCTGTTCAGCACTCTCAGGAAATCTCTGTATGGGCCAATCCAGTTTTTACATTAGTGAAAGTCACAGAAAAGGCAAAATATTAATGACTTACATGCACATCCCTTACTGGTCATGCTGATCTTAGATGATGCCCAAGAAATTACCCTATCAAACGTTGAACACATGTAAGGATGTGACTAATCGTTTACAAGTTTATTGACTGCAGTGAGTGAACTTGGTAAAAGGCCACCACTGACCCTAAGATTTTGAATAACATTCCTCTCCCCTCCCCTACTCGGCTGGAAAAAGTAGTTATGTCAGATCCATCATTTTGCTATTAACCATCTTTTGAATTTTAGCCGGGTTGGAGCACTGAAAGATGGTGCATTTGGTGTTTTGATGATCTTGGACATGAAGTTGATAAGTGGTGGGTAGGCCTAATTCTGTTTTATCCTGGTATTTAAAGGTACCCAATTAGTCTGGTTCAAGTCCTTACTGACTGGATGTTTACAGTTGGTTGCACGTTTGCCATTTGGCTGATACCATCAAATATTGAAATTGGATATTCTACAAATGTCAATTCTCTCCTGTTCTTATCATTTATGAGGCTGTTAGATAATCTTCCTCATAAACTTTGGGCCATATTTTATGTGTATGAAGCTTGAAATACAGCTCATTTGCAAAAATACAAGTAGGCCTTAATGTGCATTCAGTGGAAATGAGCTTGGTCCTTGCCCTCAGCAGCCGATTACCCACAGTAAGGAGGTGGTGGTTGGTTTAAACTTTTTTAATTTTGAAGCCAACAAAACATGATGTTCTTTTGACCAATCTAAAAGTCCAAGTATGGGTCCATTATCCTAATTTCTGGGTGTTCCTCGCCAGCTCCCGTCAAAGCAGTTACAAGGCTTACTCTGACCGTGTACTGGTTGTTTGTGTATTCGTCAAAAATAGACCACAATGAAAACGGTTCTAATGAATCTTTTTTGTAGAGTTTATTTTGACAATTTTTTTTACCTAGAATGGCTTTCACCAGACTGGTGACAACCAACCTGATGAGTACCCATCTTGGTAAATTGTCTTTTTGCACAACTTGTATTTTCAAGTCTCCACGCTGCCTTGGCCTTTTACATTTTTTGCTTAGTCTCTTTTGAGAGGTAGGTTCCCTCCATCCCAAAATCCTTTCCCCTTGTTTTGTCACACTCTCAAGCCCTTTCCCTACTCCTCCACTCCCCCAGGTTACTTACCAGGCATTTTTTAAAGTTCTCCTAGTAACCCTCATCCCCAAAACCACACCTCGTCCAAACCTAATTCCCGCCCCATCCATCCTTCTTAACATTGCCTTGCTGTTCTTTTCTTTTTTCCCTTTGTCACTCAGTTTTAATTACTGGGTCGCAGTAGTCCTAAAACAAGCCTTAGCAAAGCAAATAGGTCCCTGCTATGGAAGAGCAATTGGCTTTGCCTGTGTGCTTTGGCCGTGATGTATACCAGTGTGGATTATGTTCAGCATGGCTAAAAGTTAGTGGCGTAGAGTAGAGTGTTGTAGAGTGGTGGGGTGTGTCTTTGAGGGGGTGCAGAGTGTAGTAATTGTAATTGTAAAAATATTTGAGCGCGGTTGCTGCCCGTAGGCGTCCAAGCGCTGACTTGAAGCAGAGAGGTGACGGGAAGAGGAGTTAGGGAACATAGGATTTGGCAAACAGTAGTGTCTTTAAGCTTTTCCGGAATGAGAGCAGGTTTGGGTTGGACCGGAGTGAGAGGGGGAGAGCATTCCAGAGCCTGGCGGTATTCAAAGAGAACAGCCTACCCCCAGACCTGGCTCGCTTCACTCTGGGAACAACAGCAAGGAAAGCCTCCGTCGACCGAAGGTTCCTGTTAGGGTGGTAGGGGATGACAAGGTCGTTGTTAATGGCTGGGCCCGTTTTCCAGAAGACGCGGTGCGCCATGCACAGCGCCTTGAAAGCTACTCTCTGCCTCACTGGTAACCAGTGGAGACTTTTTAGAGCAGGTCTGGCTGACTGGGTGCGCGGGATCTGTAACAGGGTACGTGCTGCACAGTTTTGTAGAACCTGCAGTTTCCGGAGGGTCATCTCAGGTGCCCCCACGTATAGGGCATTGTTCGAGTCCAGGCGAGACTGGATGAGACCTTGTACCGCCACCTTTTTGGCCTCTAGAGGAAGTAGCGGGAGGACCTTCCTCAGGATTCTGAGTAGGCCAAAGCATGTGGCGGACAGTTTAGTGGCCTGGGTGGAGAAGGAGAGTTTGTTGTCCAGCCACACTCCCAGGCTCTTAACACTCTCCTTAGGGGTGGGGGGAGGGCCCAGTGCACAGGGCCACAAGGAGGTGAAAGGCACAGGAGAGGCTGGGCCTAGGAGCATGAGCTCCGTCTTTTCTCCGTTTAGCTTTAGGGAGGAGTTGGTCATCCATCCCTTGACGTCCTCTAAGCATTTTAGCAGATCTGCCGGGGATTGCCTGTTGTTCTCAGTGGCCAGCGAGACCACAAGCTGGGTGTCGTCGGCGTACGACACAATTTTAATGCCGTACGGTTCGACAACACCCGCCGGCGGCCTCATGTACACCGTGAACAATACAGGGCTCAGGGAGGAGCCCTGCGGTACTCCGCAGCTCAGAGGTTTGCTAGAGGACACTGTCTCTCCGTCGAAGATCTGAAAAGATCTCTCAGACAGAAAGGAGTCAAACCACCTTAATGCGTCACCTGAAACTCCGATGTCATAGAGACGGTCCAGCAAGGTGGTATAGCTGACCGTATCGAAGGCGGCACTTAGATCAAGGAGGATCACTGCCACTGATCCTCCCTGGTCCAGTACCCTTCGAGTTTCTTCGGTGACCGCTAATAAGGCGGTTTCCGTGCCATGCTTCGGTCTGAAGCCTGTCTGGGATGTGTGTAATAGAGAGTGGTCCTCTAGGAACTGGACCAGCTGCGCGTTTATATACTTCTCTAACACCTTGCTAGCCCAAGGGAGAAGTGAGATGGGGCGGTAGCTGGAGTGGTCATCTGGGTCTAGGCTGGGTTTCTTCAACAGCGCCCGCACCATGGCTTGCTTCCAAGCTGTGGGGACAGAGCATGCGGATATGGACGTGTTTAGAAGTTCCAGGATTACAGGCAGGGTGGCTTTGCTTGCCTGCATCAGGACTTCTGGAGGAGCAGGATCACAAGGAGAGCCCGACTTGACTTGTCGTGCCACTTTGCTTAAGGTGTCGAGGTCCAAAGGAGGGAAGTGCTCGAGGGAAGGCTGTTCTGGGTGAAGAGGCGGTCTAGGGGGGAGTGGATTAATCATATCCGGGGTTGTGGCTGCTGTTGGGAAGGTAGAGTAAATTTTTAAAACTTTATTGTGAAAGAAATCCGCAAGCTCATTGCATTGGTCCTGGGTTTTGTTAGGAAGGGGTGCCGTGTTGGCACTGGTACATTGCTTTATTATATGGAAAATTTCCTTAGGCTTTGATTTCGCTTCTAGTATTTTCTCAGAGTAGTGGGTTGCCTGGGCCGTTCTGATCCCTTCTCTGTAGGCTTTGATCGCCTCTTTGTAGGAAGCCTTTTTATCTGGGAGGAAGTCTAAACGCCAGGCTCTCTCTCGTTGCCTGCAAAGGCGTTTTAGCTCTCTTAGAGAGTCGGAGAACCAGGGGGCTGATTTCTGTAATCTCTTCGAGGAGGATCTGCGAAGCGGGAGGATTGAATCTAGCGAGTTAGTGATCCAACCTACATAGTTGCCGTTTGCCACATTGGGGTCTAGGCAGGGTGGCGGGCGGGTGGAGTCCAGGTTATGCAGCCAGGGCTCCAATGGGAGCTTTGTCCAGTTCCTCCTAGTGGTGACTTGGGGAGGTAACTGGGGGGTTTTGTGTGTAACCCAGGTAAGCGGGACCAAAAAATGGTCTGACCATGGAAGGGGGGTGGGTTGATCAACAGTTAGATCCAGGCAGTTACTAAATATAGGGTCAAGTAAATTGCCTTTTTCATGGGTCGGGGCTGATACCAGTTGGGACAATAGAAGAGCTTCCAGATCATCTAGTAACTCCTTAGCAATGTGGTCTGAGGGGGAATTGAAATGGAGATTAAGGTCCCCTAGGACCTTGTGGTTGGCAGAAGATAGAATTCTTTCCGCTATGATTTCTGGAAGAGACCTATGGAACACTTTTACAGGCTCAGGGGGCGGTAGATCAGGGTGCCGGAAAAAGAGCTATTTGCGTTGAACTCTATGCAGAATGCTACACTCTCGCACTCAGGGATAGTTTCTGCTGTAGTACGGCATCGGTACTGGTTTTTCAATATGATCGCCAGACCTCCGCCTCTCCCTACCGGTCTATCCTGTCTAAGGATATAGTAACCTACGGGTAAGGCTAGAACCACGTCTGGCTCAGAGTGAGCCATGTTTCTGTCAGGAAAACCGCGTCTGGCTTTTTCTCCTCGAGCAGCATGGCAATCTGTGTGCTATGTTTTGGTAAAGAGCGGCAGTTTAGCGCATACATGCGGTAAGTTTGTGCCGAGGCCGACGGGGATTTGCGGAAGGAATGTTTGCACCCCGAACAGCGGGCGGGAAGCTCTGTGGGAGCATAGATATGGGTGCACTGGGGAGCGGCAGTCCTACCTATGCTGTATATGGCCGCCGAGCTGTAGGTCCTGCTCTGGGTAGGGTGGGAGCCAGGGTTTGTGGCCCCGGGCCCCGGCTGGTCGCGGACGGGCGCAGACGGGCTTGCCTTTGGCGCGCCTTCGGCGCCCCGCCGGCGCACCCGCTGCGCCCGTCCGCTGCACGTCCGGAACCAGCACATCCTTAAATGAGGGAAATAGGGGGGTGTGGCCTGTTCCAATGGGCGTGGCCCTGGTGTCCCGGTGATTCACCTGCGACCCGCTGCAGCACCTGACTCGGCTGCGCGGGGAGGGAGTCACGTGGGGAGCCAAGAGATCGACTCTAGTTGTTATTTAAAAACACAGTATCACAGTTTTTAAAAAACACAGTATCACAATTACAATTTTAAAAGTAGTCTTTAAAAAAGTTCTGCTCTCGGCTTTCCGCCTCAAGAGCTCTGCTTACAACAGTGTTAGAGTGGAGGGGGTACAGTAGAGTGTCATAGAGTGGCTTAGCAACAAGTAGAAGTACAAACTGCGTGTTTACGCTCTACTTGCACTTTTTTAAAACGCATAAAAAGCATTGTGGTTTACAGTGCCAATAGCTCGAACTCTCGCAAATGCGAGACCTATTGCATTGCAAATACTTGATCTACCATCCGCAGATATAACCGTTGCTTCTGGAAGTGCTCTCATCACAAAGGCGCCGTCCCAGCAGGAGTGTGTGCCCAGATAAAGGACTCCCAATGGCGTCAAGTGCCATTTATCGTTAAGCACTGCGAATAGTCTAAGCAAGTACAGGGGAAGGTAAGGAGCATAGAAGGAATGGCCACACTGCAATACTTACTACACGGTCCTGACAGTGGTGGGATGAATACTGCGGCGGTGCCGTGCGAGTAGCTGTTCTATTACTGCACTGAAGGGTCACTGCGACTCAGTCCGCACTGGCCTCACTGATACTCGAGTAAGCTGCTGGTGTGCGTCAGGATCCATTCCGCCCGTGGTGAGCTTGCAAGGCAATCAGACTCTTATTTGCTTGAGTAGGCAGTGGTTAGATGAGAACCTGTCATTAGTAGTTCTATCAGCGGTGGACAAGGGCGTAGTGGGCTGCGGTCACTGGATCTCAGTGACCTCTGAGGATTGCAATAGGTGTTGCATGTTTTTAATGGAAATGTTTTTACTTCTGCACCAGACCAGACGGCACAGCCGGGGCCTCAGCTGAAAAAGCACCACCATGAATCGGTAGAAGCAGAGGGGTGGTTGGGGAAGGCATGCCCTGATGTGGGAGGAATGAGGTGGTGTAGGGACGGCACGGGGAGATTAACAGATTAAGTGACGGGCCAAGCTGGAAAAAAATTAAGCGTCCATGAAGGTTACAGGGCAGGAACATGAGCAGAGGCAGGGCAACTACTTAGAGTGCTGTTGAAGTTCGGGAAATAACGTGAAGCGTATTAGCACAAGTAACGGGCAGTCCTCATGGGAGGAGGCGAAAGCCCAAAAGGAGGGACTTGTAAGCCTATCCACCAATTAAAAGAGGGCATATACTATTGACAGTAAGAAAAGTCAGTTGAAAACATGGGTGATGCTTAATGCCCATAGTTTAGGAACAAAATGCCTCACACAGCAGCGCATGCACTGCCCAGGCTTGACCTAAAAAGGACTTACCTGTGAACAAAGTTCTTCGTCTTAGAAATGATATAAAAGTCAGTGTTATTTTTGCAAATTGGTCTTGAATGTATTCTTGAGCGTGTCTCATTTATTGCGTCTGTGAGTACAACAAATGCTTAGCACTATCCTCTGATAAGCCGAACTTCTCGTCCACACTACCACAAATAGAGAGTTAGTATGAACTACTTTTGCCTCTGTATTACTAAACAGGGGTCTCACTGGACTCTCTGCACAGTATACTTCATTTTAGTACCTTGTATAGAGAGCCATCTTCCTACATTAGGTATTGCAGAGCAAGCTGGGCATTGAGCGCTATTGGGCATCTTGCACGGGTAACTGACAGAGACTTACCCCTCTCTGCAATCCTGGAAGTGTAGGTATATAAACAAAATGTAAAGGCCTGTTTATAGAAAACGAGCAATCATGGAAGAATACAGTAAACAGGATATGCTCCATGGTAGGCACAAAGGCATGCTGGACAGCCTAAAACAAAAAAAGCCTGCAAATAGAAAGCAAGCAAATGTGATTTACAAATGATAAAGCCAATGGGCAGAATGCATTCTTAGATCAGCTTTCAGTGTGCACAAGAAGTGTTTAGCAAACAGGCAGCCTTGCTGTCTGGTAGGCTTCAACCTAAAGAGACTGCAATGGCCTATTTTATTTATTTATCGCTCCTTTTAAAACAAATACATTTCAACTTACAATTCCTAATGTTTTAGGAATTGTAGGACGTTTATTTTATGAAAGTGTCTAACTGGGATTCAAATCAAAATAAGCTTTATTCGATTTAAATTATTAAATCATAAAAGCACAATACATAAAAATATATATGCATCATACCATATGTGTGCTTTGGCAAACCATTTAAAAATAACTTCAATTAAAATAAATAAAAGCTGCAGTATCATTTCATACACATCCATTAACACACAAGTTTATACATATAATCATTTCGCAATAAAGAAGGAAGAGACATTACATTGTTTTTCTGCATCTAACCACCCCTTTCATGTATTTGGTTAAACAATCAGTAAAAATTCCATCATCTAAAAGTTGCAATTCAAAAAACGCGGGCGGCATCGTCACAAACCTTACTCTTTTAAGATAGGCAGGATCCATCTTTTCTGTAATAGTGTATACAATTTACAGAAAAACATAATGTGAATTGTGGTCTGGTTAGATATGTCATCGCATGGGCATGGGCAGAGGCCTAAAGAACGTGACCAATCATTCATATTTGGGAATGTGACAATTCTAAAAAAGTTGCCTAGGCGGAGGCGTGTCAATAGCATCCTAACACATTTAGTAGATATGGTTTTTTTCCCGGTTATATCAATAACGTGATTCTCTCTAACAGACGGTTTGATGATGATATGGGAAAGTATGCTAGTCGCCAAGAAGTTCACACTAGCGATCTTTAAAACTTTCCTTGGGATTGTGGTGATGCTAACCAGGTAGGAGAAACCTTCAGGGCATCCCAGGTCGGCCACAACGTTTTTAACGTAGTTGAGCCATGGGATAGAGATACCAGCTGCAGTTTCAGGCAGTCATTTATCACATCCCAATTAAGGCCAGTGGCTGTGCTTGTCCATATCTTGTGCCATAGTAAAACCGGCTGTATTTTAATTAAGTCGGATAAGTATGGCATTCCCAGTTCAGCCTGGCAAAAGTACGTGGTCGTACTATTCGGGGCGGCTAAAAGATATCTTATAAACTCGTTCTCAACTAGCTGCAGCGATTCTGCATTTGCATGTCCCCAAATTCTGGGTCCGTACATGGCTGTTGAAATGCATTTAACTTTGTAAATTTTTAACAATTCACCAATAGGTTGCTTTCCTAGTTTTCTTGCAAAGTTTACCAGAGCTCCTGTGGCTTTAGCAAAAAACAATTTTTTCGATGTGATAGCATTTACCCACGAGCCCCTTTTTTCAAAAACAATTCCCAGGTATGAAAAGTAACTGGCAAATTCAAGTTTTTTGTTATTAATGAAAATATCCTGACACTTTACTCTAGACTTGCCACATTTCATGACAAATGTTTTTGTGATGTTTACATTAAGGTCTAGACTTAACATATAAGTTACAAAACTCGACGCAACTTTTTGCAGACCTATTTGCATGCGGGATAACAGGACGGCATCGTCCGCATATAGTAATGCTCCAATTGCCAATGCAGGTATGTCCGGGCATTCCCTTGATAGTGTTGCGCCTAGACCTATTATGTACAACGTGAAAAGGAAGGGGGCTAGCACACACCCCTGCCTTACCCCCTTCCTAACCGGGAAATTTGAGCTGCGCTTCCATAGCGGACACTTGCCTGTGCATCTTGGTACAGCTGCCGTAGAAAATTGAAAAGTGGGTTTTCCACACCCAGAGACTCTCAAATGCTCCAAAGTTTCCGGTGACTGACCCAATCAAAGGCCAAGCTCAAGTCGACAAAACACAGAAAGAGATTTCCACGCTTTGCTTGTATGTATTTTCCCCAAATCAGGCTTAGGCCTTGTTCCACAGCACCTAGTCGTTGACAAAATTCATACTGTAGTTCCGTAATTATTCCCATTTCCTTAGCCCACGTCTGCAATCTATTTAAAATAACTCGCCCGGCCACTTTCACAAAGGAGTCCAGAAGTGAAATTGGTCTATAGCAAGCCGGTCCCTCCTTTTTTTAAAAATAGGAACAAGTATTGATTCTGCCCAGGTTGGAATAAAGCCTTGTTTGCAGCAAACCTTTAAAACAGATGTTAGTAGTGGGCCCCACAGCAGGCTTTGCCTCCCACGCTTGAATTAATAGCAAGTATCACTTCATCCACTGTAAAATCGATACCGATTGGGAGGTGGTTCAAGGAATGTGCTCTAAGGTGCGAATATTGGTTTTTGTCAACACTAAAAAACTTGGTAAACTTGGTAATCTCGATAGTGGGTTTATTTTTAGGAGCCAGGAACGAGGCATTGACGGCCTCCAAAAACCTTTGATATCTTTTAGTTCGGTCGCTAGTTGGAGGGCCAGCCATGCTTCGATTCTTACGGCCTCATAGCGGTCTCTAAGCGAAATTATGTGAGCAGTTCTTGCCTTTTTTATTTCAGCCTGATCTCTAACTGGCTTATGCAAGGCAGTTTTTAGGGCTTCATGGTCTTTGCTGCAGTTGGTATCGAACCAGCCTGTCTTGATAATAGGGAAGTCTTTTATGTTCTATTTATACGTTTTTATTGCCAGTGATATTTTATGAAAGGAGTTAAGAATGTCAGAATCTGCAGCCATCTTGTCGAGGTAGATGGCAAAATCAAGTACGCAGCAGCTTAAAAGTGACTTAGTTAGCGCTAGAGGATCCACTCCTGACCATTTAATTGTGTATCCATTAGATCTATTTACAGCCATGTCCTTTACAGGGTATTTGGCCTGGTGTTTTATGTTTAACACTTTAGCGGGCATATCTAAGATAACACTAATGGGGAAGTGATCACTGTAGGCAACAGTGTGAGTTATGAAGTTGTGTCTTCTACTGGCATATCTTTTAGAAACTAGCACATAGTCTATGGTAGAACGCATCCTTCGTCCGTTGAAAGTGCTAATAAAGGGTATAGGGGTGAACATGATTCATTAGCAAAACCCATATCCGCAGAATACTTGATATTATTTAGTTGGTCCCCGAGAAGGCAGTGCGACAAATTAGTAATGTCATTCCCGTCGTCGGGTATTAGACTGCAATTACCTCCTTCAGCATCAGGGCATAGACCAGTGTTGAAATCCACTCCTCAGATTACACAGACGTCCTTATTTGTCTCCTTTTGCTTTGTATTCGGTTCCTTCTGTAGATGCCTCAGAACTACCTCTGTTTGTTCTGCGGGAACATTATTGTAAAAGTTCAGTAGGACAGTACAGTGTGTATTTTCAATGTGCAATTTTAAGACCTGGTAGCAGGTGTTTGATACAGTGAAATCTAGTTTTTTGAAATTCACCCTCTAAGAAGTATAAATGCATAGACCTCCCTTCTTCCTCCCATGGGTAGAAGGTAGAGCCGGGGTATGAAATGTTTTATACCCGTTGACATGCTGTGCACTATCCACCGAGGTTTCCTGAACGCACAGTTTGTCATAAGCATCTACAAATTCTAGCCATGCGGCGTTGGAGAGTTTAGAGGTTAGACCCGCCACATTCCAGAATACAATTTTACTTGACCAAGTCCTGCTCTCGCCTTGGTTTCTATTATGATTATTGGATTCAACGTTACATACGCTAGAATGATGAACAACACAATTTGGTAAATTTGGGGGAGAAATGCTTCTGTTTGTCATATCTGTTCCCTTCTCTTTGTTGTTATGCTCGGTGCTATCACTATCAGCTGTTATGTTGAACAGGTCGTCTGCTTGTGGCCTCGGGTTATGGCGTGTAGAGGTGGTATGTATATCATTTATAATGTTTATCACAGTATTGTAAGATTCCTTGTGGTTGATAGGTGTCAATTGAAGGGCAGGGGCATACTTTACCTTGGTCAGGTTTAAGTATGCAAGACTGTCTGTGGTAGTGAGTCAATCTATGTCCTCTAGTGATGGAAGTATATCAAATCTATTCTGCGTTGGTATACTAAATGGGTGTAATGGGGCACCATTGGGGACTCTCCGCTGGGAATAGTGCTGCATTTGGTTTCGTAGGGGAGTAAAAATAACCAAGAGACAGTACATTAATTTCCCTGTTTGTAACATGGTCACTGCCAAGTCTGGAGAGGATCTCGCATGTCAGTTTAGGTGTTCTAAATGTGAGGCTTATGCAGTCACCAGGAAGTGTTTTATCCCTTTTCCCTACCCATCCCACTCTTCTCGCCATCTTAAATTCTCCAAACAGAGCCTCTGTTAGCCCGGTTTTGGTACCGAGCCAGCAGAGAGCCTTTTTTCTCAGTGCTTCCCATGTTTCGTCCACCTGCAAGGATAAATGTGGGACATTTGCTAGAATAATAGTGTGTGGGGTAGCCTCCGGCGGTAGGTTCAATCTAATACCTTCCCTCTCCATGCGCATTGTACGGGGGGAGTCATAGGACAATTTAATCTAGCCTCAGTATGGGAAGTTACACCTCTATGGTTAAGGCTGTGGTCGCAATTATTACCTACAGATGTTTTTGCTGGGCCTCGAGTATTGTCAAGCTGGGCAGACGGGGCAAGCTTTGCTGGTCCTACTGTAGGATTTGGCATATTATCCGGGAAATTGTTGGGGCGTACACCGTGACTATTTCTCAGGAGTTCTTCAATAGCTGTTACCCTGATCAGCAGTTTCTCTAGGGGTTCTACAACTGTTTTTTGATGAGCTTCTAACCCATAAAACCTATTTTATTGTTTTATGGGATAAAACCTATTTTATCGTAATCCTCCTTATGACTATTTTTGCAAGAGGTCAAAGCTGAGGGCCCTGAACCCCTCTTAGCGGGTTTGGATTTGTTGTTGCTTTTCTTTAGCTTTGTCTCTCCTACCTTGGGGTTAATTTGGGATGTGTCAGGGTCACTAATGTAGAATGCACTAATCGAGTTGAGTAGTGTCCCTCTAAGCACAGCCGAAATTGCACCGAAGTTGCAGAATAAACATTGTTCAAACTCAAAGGTAAAATAACAAGTTGTTCATTGTTGTCATATTCCTCGTTTTATTCACGGGATATGAAATTCATCAAAGTGATCAAGCCAAGGACTCGTGAAGTATACTCAATGCATTTCGGGTTTTACATAACCCTTCATCAGGAGTAGTCCTAAGAAGAATACAAAAAGGAGAGATGTGTCGACCTGTTGCGTCATGTAAATAATTAAATTAATGTCTGGTGAGTTAGAAACTAATCAAGAGAGGATCAGTGACTGTGAAGAACGTGAGATAACAGAAGTAACCATTCAAAAACGAAACCTTATAGGGTGGCGGTTTATTGTGAAAAGAATAAAGCAAGAAATAACGTGATTAAAAACAACGGTGCAGCGAGGACCAAGACAAAGTGATGTTGAATCAAGTGTGCGGTTATTATGGAAAAATAAAACGAGAAATCACGTGATTAAAAACAACGGTGCCACAAGGATTTAAGGAAAAAGTGCTGTAAAGTCAAACATGTGAAACATAACTGTTTGAACCTCAAGCCACAGAGCCATGCTGTTCCCCGGTGCGTAAAAAAGATAAAATCATGTGGTAGCAAGACATACCTGGTAGATTAAATAATCTGAGTAACCAAAGTTACAACATGCGGTGAAAATCAGCGTGTGCGCTTGCAATCCTGCTCCAACGGGTGGGTCAGTTAGTAAAAGTGAAAAAGGACATGCCTTCAAATATCACAGACCGGGTAATAAAAAGTAAGAAAGGACCAAATAACATTGGAAAAAAGGTCAGCCATCTTGTGATGGTATTCATGAAGTGACATTGATGCTGTATATGCGGAGATTAATGGATACTGATGTATGAAGTAATAACAAGAGGTTAAAATGTTTGAAAAATAATAAAAAGAACAGAAGATAAATGGAAGATAAGAAACCATATTAAAAGAGGAATTCAAATGAAAAACGGTTTAACTGAGTTGGAAACGAATAAAGTTAAATGAGAAAAAAGGAATTTTTTGTTATAGAAGGCTGAAAAAGACTGAAAAAATAAAAAAAGATCCACAGAGAAACGTGATGGAGGAGAGGAAGATAATAATAAACGAAGTGAAGTTGTGAAAAGTTGTGTAAAATAATAACGCTGATAAATACAGATAATCAGATGAAGTAAAATAGACACAAAGATCAAAATAAGTTCACGAAATCAGAATGCACAGAGCAAAAGTTACAAAAAGCAACTGAGTCATTGAGTCCGTGTGGGACCAAGGCATTCATTTTGTAAATCCATGCTGTTTCTCTCTGTAAAAGATATTTACGGTTGTCTCTGTTTTCTCTGATTGGAATCATTTCACAAACCAGAAATCTCAATTGGCTGATGTTGTGACTCTTGGATAAAAAGTGCATCGCTACCGTTGACTTGATGTTTTTGTTGCGAATGTTGCTTTTATGTTCTGTTAGACGCACTTTTATTTTCCTCTCGGTTTTGCCTATGTATACGAGGCCACATGGGCATTTTAGCATGTATACAAGATTCTTTGAGTCACATGTCGCTGTAACGTGTAACTTGATGTTAAAACCTTGTGTGGGATGTTGAGTTGAATTTCCTTTGATAATACTATTACAATGCCCACAGTTATGACAAGGTATGGTACCTTTGTGAGATGAAACTGAATCAATGGTGAGTTGAGAATGCAAAAGTTCCATCAAATTCTTACTCCTCATATGCAAAGAGAGGTTTCTCCAGAAATGTATCCTTGAAGTCTGGTTCTATCTGTAGCATTGGCCAGTGTTTCAAAATAATTTTCTTGATGTTAAAACTCTCTGTAGAGAATTTGGTGACTATGACTGAACGTGACGTAGACCTCTTAGTGTCACAAATCTTTAATAATTGAGATCTGGATTTGATTTGAACCCTTTCCAAAGTAGAAATTAAAGTTTCTTTTGGATATCCTCGATCAATGAAACGTTTTTCCATATTCAAATTCTCTTGTGACAGTTGTGTAGGTTCAGAAATGATTCTTTTAACTCTCAGAAATTGAGAATATGGTAAGTGTTGCTTCAGAGAGGGCTGATGGAAGCTTGAGAAATGTAACAAATTGTTCCTATCAGTGCTCTTCCTGTATAGAGTAGTCTCAATCCGACCCTCCTTGATGTACAGCAGTACATCCAAATAGTTGATGGTATCACTATGAATGTTGTACGTAAATTTCAAACGATCATTGATCCCATTGAGAACCTCAATAGCGGTTTTTAGTAGATGTTCAGAACCTTTCCAAATTAAAAAAATGTCATCAATGTAACGTAAGAATAATAACATGTGTGGTTTCCACTCTATGTTGTTGAGAATGTGATCAAGCTCAAACTTGTGCATGAACAACTGTGCATAGCAAGGAGCTGCACAATTGCCCATCGATGTGCCATTCAATTGAAGATAGTACCTGTTATTGTAACAAAAATAGCTGTGATAAAGTGTAAAGTGTAGTAATTCAAGTAAGAATACTTTATGGTCTTCAGGGATAGAAGATTGTAACAGAAAAAATTCGATGGCTTCCATGCCGAGGTCGTGTGGAATGGAAGTGTATAGTGAAGTTACATCAATGGTGCAGAACAAAGTATTGGTGTCCCATTTAATGTTACTTTCTTGAATGATGTTCAAAAAATGAGTGGTGTCTCTTACGTAGGTTGACATGTTATGTACTAAAGGTTGAAAATGTCGATCAAGATATTTACCTACGGGTTCATGTTCTGAACCACGGGTGTTGACGATAGGTCTCATGGGTGGATCAATGAGATTTTTGTGTATTTTAGGCAACATTCTTAAGGAAGGTCGTGTCGGGAAATTTTGAGTGAAAAATGTTTTTTGTTCTTTCTCACCAATGGTGCCACAACGGACTGCTTTCTCCACGATCTCTTGTAGAGTTAGCTGTATTTCAATGGTAGGATCCTTGTCAATTTCAGAATAAGTTGTACAGTCTTGAACATATTCTTCCAGTTTGCATCTGTAAGGACTAGAATCCATGACGACTAATGCGCCACCTTTGTCGGCATTAAGAAATGTAAGGTCTAGATTATTGGCCATATTCTGAAGAAGTGCTTTGTCTTTTATTGTCAAATTCCTTTGCCTGATTTTGTGTGATTTGTATGTCTTCAATAGATCACGTTTTACAAGAGTTTCAAAAGTATCAAGCACTTTGTGGCTCACAGGTGCCATATAGGTGCTTTTGGTTTTCAAACCGCCCAAGGTATCAGTGGGTTGAGGTTGAGGATCAGTCAAGACATTGTCAAAAAAGTGTCTGAGTCTTAAAGAGCGCATGAAGCGATGAAGGCTAACTTCGGTTTCTAGTTGGTTGGAGGAGTAGGTGGGGACGAAAGATGATCCTTTTTGAAGCAATTTACTCTGTGATTTGTCAAGAGGCACTGACGAAATGTTGATAACCAAATTATCTTGCTCAGTTATCGCTGACTTTTTGTGACTCTCTTGTCCAAAGGTAATGTGGTTGGTCTTCCGTTTTTTGCCCCTCCTGGGTCTGCGTTGTCTGACTGCCCTGTCCCTAAAAAAGGAACCGCAGTTGAAGATGTAGACGTGGATGGTGAATCAGATACTGATTGTGTACCTGTCAGAGGTTTCTCCAATTGGCTGCTAGGTTGTGGTCTGTTCCTGATGTTCTCTGAATCACTAGAAGCTGGCGACGTGTCCGTATCAGAGGTTTTGCCAAAAGGTCTGTTTTGACGTCTGCGTGCATAGACTTCAGCCCAGTTCTAGACTTCTCCCGGTTTGTAGTCTATGGTGTCCCTGCGAAATTTGCGCAATTTTCTTTCATTGATGTCTTGTGTGTGTCTTTTCAGTTGTTCATTAATATCTGCTAATGTTTGTGAGAGATCCTCAGCAGAAATTTTCGTGGATAATTCCTGTTTGAGTTGCCCAATCTCCTTGTTCAATTCTTCCAAGATATTAGAGAGCTCCTCAATAATCAATAAATAAGGTCTAGTGAACACTTGTTCAGAATGCCATACCATCTTTCAATGAATTTTGGGTCGTTCTTACATAGTGATGGCTTCAAAGAAATTCTTAATCCTCTCGGAATGCGTTGAGCGCGATGGTATTTATATGAGGGTGCTAGCGTGAAGTCTCTGATTGATTTCACGTTTAGTAAGATAAAGAAGTTGTTTAATATTGCTCTGTGCGGTACCGGTCCCAGAAGTGGTTGATTCAATCTCTCCAATGAGTGAATAGATTCTCTGTGCTTCATCCTCGCCAAATGCGAACGTGTCAGCACGTTTATCAGTCAAGTTCGTGATATCTCGCTAAGCCATGGTAAAGTGGGTGCTGTGGTAGTGGTTTAGCGAATAAAGTTGAACAATGTATGCAAAATCACGCACACCTGAATTTATACAAATGTAGACAGGATGAGGCGTGCCTTAGAGGTGAACGTCACCTAAACCAGGACGTGTAGACAAATGAAGAATGCACTAATCGAGTTGAGTAGTGTCCCTCTAAGCACAGCCGAAATTGCAACGAAGTTGCAGAATAAACATTGTTCAAACTCAAAGGTAAAATAACAAGTTGTTCATTGTTGTCATATTCCTCGTTTTATTCACGGGATATGAAATTCATCAAAGTGATCAAGCCAAGGACTCGTGAAGTATACTCAATGCATTTCGGGTTTTACATAACCCTTCATCAGGAGTAGTCCTAAGAAGAATACAAAAAAGAGAGATGTGTCGACCTGTTGCGTCATGTAAATAATTAAATTAATGTTTGGTGAGTTACAAACTAATCAAGAGAGGATCAGTGACTGTGAAGAACGTGAGATAACAGAAGTAACCATTCAAAAACGATGTTGCATCTGGGTTTCTTGAGCGCTTCGATGGAGGTTGGATCTCGCGTTCCTGATCGGAGATATATATATGATCAGACGCATCTTGCACACACTTGTTTGCATGAATAGAAAGATCTTGGATAACGATGTATTCAAAGTGAGGAGGGCATAGATAGATCCATGTGCTCGGGGTTTGCAGGCCCCGTAGATTCCTCACCTGCCCCGATACCCTGGTTCGTTCTTTCTTCCTTCCCCGGGAAAACTGGGTTGACAAGTGTTTGTTTCTTCCTTTAGGTTGTAACTTGAGTCTGTGGGATGATTGTTGGGAATGTGCTCACAAATGTTTGAAAATATCCAAAAGGTGTAGAGTGTGCGTGTTTGCTATATTTGCATTGGATCCCCTAACACTGGCATTAAAGACATACAGATCATATATGTATCTGGACTTGACATACAGTTCGGTGAGAACTGTTGTCATTGTGATAGCCCTAACTGCCCATTTGGCCTTTGAACCTCTTGTTTCTGCACACAGGGCAAATTGACATACACTGTAACTCAATATGTTGAAAAGCAAAGGTTGGTTTTCAATCAACACTTTCCATTTGCATGCCTGAAATATTGTTTTTTGAAGAGCGTTCATTCAGATCAATAATCACGGAAACTGATATTGGGATTTTAATGACAAGAAGCACCAGTGGATCACAGCAGAGAAGCCAGATGCTCTAGTCCTGGTCATGGGCCATGCAATAATGTCTTAATATTCTCACTTTGTTGAATATTGTGTCGTTGAAGTTTCTAACTGCCTTCCTGACATCTCTAACACGAAAACACAGAAACAGCTAATCAGCGAAACTTGAGGCTTTTCGATTCATAGCTGTATATAATGACGGGAAAAAGATAATTGTGACAAGGCTCAGCAGGATCTGGATAAACCCTTGGCCCATGGAGTTTCATTTGTCTGCGGGAAACGTTCCCAACCTGTGTTTTTTCCTTATTCATTTTTTTCGATTTACGTGGTAGTGATTGCGTTCTAAACAAACACTTTACAGCCTGTGGTATTTGGGTCATAGTACACTGAACTCCTTTTTCTGGCACTGAGCTCTCTGGTCTTGACTGCGACGGATTTACTCTCTGTTGGAGAGATCTGCAGCAGGCATGTGTCTTAATTTCTCTTGCTGTCCGGTGGTGGCAGTTAGTTGTCTTCCTTTTAACAGTGGGAAGGTTCTCGGTTCAGCAGAACAGCACCACCCTGCTGGAAATTGAAAAATTGCTGGTGTATCTGCCACGTGTGTCAGTGATCAAATTTGCATCAGTACTGCAATATTGTATTTGTAAAATTCAGTCATGCTTACTTCTGTATTACTTCAGTTGTTTTTTACTTTATGAAGATGGGTTCCTGCTGATCTAATAACTTTTCTTTTCCTGCACATTAGTGGGGAACAATATCGTCCCCTTCTTTTTTTCATTTCCAGTACCTTCCTATAAAAACGTCTGAGTTGGGTTAGTCGGCGTCCTGCAACTTTGAAAAATTGGCGAAAATTATTCTTCACTTTCCACATTTTTTCTAAATGTTCTCATGGCCAGAGGAGGTTACCTCCTGGTCTCCAGTTTTTTTTTCCAGTCATATCCCCTTAAATGTGGTCCATTTTGACACATTGCTATAAATGAAATGGATGGATCACCCTGACATTGTTAGAAATTAAACAAAGGGTTCACCCTCTAAGAAGGGGGTTATCATTTTCCAAACACATTTATGTCCATGTTCTTAATTCTGAGAACACCGGTGCCCACATATGTTACATGTAACCCTGATTTTTTAAATTGTTTGTTAGACTCAAGCTTGTGAACAGATGTCCGTTTTGCCTGTTTGTTCTTAGTAATTTAGTTCAGTGTTAAAGGTTTTACGTTGTAGCTGTTTTCAGTGCTTGGCGATTGATTTCCAAAGTTTAGAAGTAAAGACAAGGTAGATGTAAGGGTAGCTCTAGTACTGTGTATGCATGGACTCCATTCCCTTCTCCGTGCTGACCCACCATTCCTACTGGACTTCGTCCATCATAGTTCTTCAAGAAGGTTTTAAAGCTTTCTAACAAAGGTAATGTGGAATGTGGTGGCTGTCCTGATGAACATTCAGGGCTTAGTTATATCTCATTAGGATGGAATTACAGTCTGGCACAGCGAGGCAGTTCTTGACTCCCATTGAAATTCAAAGAGTTGTTAATTAACTGGATGGACTGGATTGTGAGATACACAGGTTGGCTGAAAGAACCAAACTCTGTCTTTTCCTACCACTCAGAAGTAATTTATTGGAAGTTTTTTTTGTCTGCAGATCTCAGCAGTTGTTATGGAATGTATTTCAAGTTTTTGGAGTTGAATAAAAAGGCTCCGACAGTGGAAAGCATGTGTAAAACAGTAGAGGGAGGCTACAAGAAAGAAACCAAAGAGGAGAGTTGGAGGTATGTGAGCATGGCCTTTTTAGCAGGATTTCAGGTGGTTGGTTGCTGTGAACTAAGATGAGAATAGCCAACACTGTATACGGAATGATGGAAAAGCAAGGCTTTTGAGAAGGAAGAGGCAGGAGCTGACCACAGTATTTAACTGTGATGTCAAAACTCAATCTTGAAGCCTAGCTCAGTGCTGTACATGACAAGGATAAAACAAGGCTCCACTGATTTCAGTCTGAGTCCCTTGATTCAGAGTTGTGATCGATCACCAGAGACCACTACGTTTGTGTTTGGTTTCATTGTTAAGCAGTCATGTATCCATGAGATGGCATCGTGATGGTGGAACTCTGGTTAGTATGGCACTGGTAATTCATTTTTTTCTCTTCTCAGCCAGATGGTAATTTCAGCAGCACAAATGCAGGATAATGACATCTTATGCCAGGTGTGCAGTTATAACTTGGAGATAAATATATTGGAACAAATCAGGAGGGTTACTTGGGTTGAGAGGGCGAAGGGATAAAACAATAAATTGCCTTTTTTGAAAGAAGGTTTTAAGCCCTCTCGGTGCCAGACCTGATGATTTAGTTTAATAATTGCAGCAATGCTCCATGGCTGTGCAATTAGTTTATCATGGAAGCAAGCCTATGGAATATGTATGTCGCAAGTAGATGGTTCTTCTTTTGAGTGCATAATTGCTGCTAGTGTTCGGCATCGTCTGCAATTGCCATCGCTATCATTTCTGTATCTTTCCTACCAGTGATTTGGCTTGACCGGTGATTATTCAGCTCTTTAGGGGGAGACTCAAAATGCTTTATATTTCTGTTTGTCATCCTTAGATTTGGTGGCTGGATCCAGAGCTCACGTACGGCAACTCTAAACTGTTCGTGTTTACCCAAGGCCACTCCGTGTGTAACCGATCCTTCTTCCCCTGCTTCGACACACCGGCAGTTAAAAGCACATATTCTGCTACGGTTAAGGTAAGTGCCAGGACTTTGACTAGTCAAAGAGCAATCGCGTCTCTTGCAGTGGCTGAGAATAAATAAAATATGAACATGTAATGCTGTGGGGGGGTAGGACTTCTAGTACAGGTAGAAGCAGATAACCTGTATTGATCTAACATGGCCGCATTTCAGCTGTAGGACGCTCCTGTAAAATTGAGGAGAGGGGACGTATGTTGTGCGCTGTCAAACGGACTTCAGCTGCCATTTCTGTGCACACGGTCTTCTACCTAGTCAAGTGAATGTATTCCAGTCCACCTACCCTACATGTTTGTGGCTTTCAACCCCAAAGTAAATTGTACTACACGGAGAACTTGTTAACATAGACGGGTCACCAAACAGCAGGGCTTGAATACTGGAAAACACAACCTCCGCAGCTGATGAGATCTTTTTTGATCTTGAGCAAGAACCTGACTTTATTACCTAGTCAAACAACAGAGACCTCTGGAAGAAATACCATCAAAGTAATACATGGAAAACAGAGATTGCAGTTTGTTCATCTTCCTTGTAGCTTGTGTTCAGAACCAGTTGAGCATTGAATAAAGTTTCCATCACACGTGACGGTAGAACGATTCCCTCCAGACCCTGTGGTAGAGAATAAATCTTGCTTCAGGAATATATTACCCTAAAGTGCTCCAAGCATGGAGCCAATGCTGACAAGTTGGCTCTCAAATCTCTGGTACTTTTACCTCCCATAGACTGAATAACAATGAAGGTGCTTGATAAAGTCCCTCTTTCCTCTAGATTATGACTTGCATTTAGCAAATTATGATTGGGTCTCAGCCCTTTCCTCGAGATTATAACATAATTCCATGACAAGTACTACCTGTCTTTGACCTCCTTTTGATGTACAACTGTTGAAGCCTGACGTGCCTTGTTTTAGATGACCTACGTTTTGTGTGATTTTCAGGCTCCTGAAGGCATCCAGGTGCTGATGAGTGCCACCCGGAGTACCTACCTACAGGACGAGGGCATCTACCAGTTTCAGATGGATTACCCAGTTCCAGCATATCTTGTGGCTTTAGCCGCCGGGGATATTGTACCTGCTGACATCGGGCCTAGGTAACTACATAAGAATGTGTCTTCCTTGTGTGAGCCCTGCAGTTTGTGGTAAGCTGTTGGGCTGGCAGAAGGAGTGGAGAGAGTTGTTGTTAGTGTCCTAGTTTAAGAAGCTTACGGTATCTAAATTCAACCAGTAAAGAGAAGATAACGGAAGAGTGAAGGGTAGATGATAAGGAAAGCAATATTGATTATTTTCGAGTATACTGTTGCAAAAGTGAAATGTACAGAGCTCCGGACAGTGGTTTGCGAGGGCAGCTGAGAGCCACTGCTGTGCATCTGGGTGATTCAAGACCTCTGCCTGGTCCCTTTCTAGTCTATTGCAGCTCTCCCATGAGCTAGCACTGGTCAGGGCTGTTGTTACGCTTGACGTTCTCAGTGCAAAAGGACCCACCAAACTTTGTTTTGAAATTATCTATACATTGTTCTCTAATTGGTTAGGCACCTCCAAGAACTCCTTTCTTTAGCTAACGAAATTTGACACAGTTCTACTGTATGCAACAATGGTTAGAGTGGGCCTATTGTTTGTGTGACCTGAATGTTGCATGCATGGAGGGCGGCAGCTGGGAATGAATGAAAGCAATTTATCCTAGTTTCAATAATTATAAGGTGTTTACAACCTGTTCTTGTGTGAAATGCTGCAAGAAAAAGGTATTTATCTATTTCTGTAAAATGTAATCTTCTTTTGGTGCAGGAGCAGAGTGTGGGCAGAGCCCTGCCTGCTGCAGACTGCCACCAGCAAGCTGGCTGGTTTGGTGGAGCGCTGGCTGAGTGCTGCAGAGGAGCTGTATGGTCCCTACATCTGGGGAAGGTGAGATGGAAATTGAATATGGGGGATGGAGTGATCAAGAAAGAGAAAGTGTTGCAATGCGCGTTGATTTGTGGATGACTGGAGGTCTGTCCACAGACACAATACTACTTTCTTTAGTTTGATAAACATGCTGGCCTACAGTTACTGCCATTTAAAACACATATGGGCGCATGTGGGTAGTCGTGCTGAAGTCTACCCATACATAACTGCTCACTGAGGTTCCTACCACCACCACATCAAAGAGGTTTGCGGTAAATATTTCAGTATATCCTGATTATAACATTGAATTAGTATCAGATGATTGTTGCGATGTCATGAACACAGTAAATAAGATCTTCTCTGGTGTGGTCTCAGACTACTGTAAACCTACCTTACAGTCCTTTTAGAGCCACCAAACAACGCAGCACAAGGACACTGCAAACGTAAAGCTCATAAAGCAAGAATGTTTTGACCTGAGGACAATTGCTTGGCTTATTGCAGTTCAGCACATCCTGTTAATATGCTCAGACTCAACATTGATGTTTCCTATTTCTCTGGGAGACGATTAATCGAGATCCTGCTAGTAGAAAAAATAATTTTAATAAAACCAAATCGTAGTCCAACCCAAAGAGAGGGAGTCCTAAAAGTATTTATTTAAATCTCAGCAAAGAGAAGAACATCTGATCCTCCATCAGTCATTTCAAATTTTATACTTCCAGTCAGTTTAATCCTGTTACTACTTTTCAATTTCTTTACTCCTGTCGAGTCTACGTTTCTCTTGAATCATTTCCTTTTTCTTTGTGGTAAGACAAGATTAAAAGAAAAAAAACTTTAAGAGAAGTGTGCGGTTTCTAACATCCCCGGAGAAAAGAGAATTTAGCGACATATCTACATTTTCCCTTACTTCAGACAAGACCAGTGCAATTTTAAGGCAATCTTTTAGTTTTTAAAAAGAGACAATGTCCAGCTTCAGTTGAAAAGGAGAAGTTTATTGGCAGAAGAACCCCTGGGACATGCAGGTCCTCCGTAGTCTATAACTGCACTGATCTTCCCTGGTTTCTACACTCCAGAATCCAGTGAAGATCCAGGCATGAGCCATGAAACATACATTGCACAAAACAACACCCCCCCCCCCCCCTGACAAAATAATAAAAGAAAGAAGAAGCAAAAAAAAACAAGAAAGAGCAAATAAATATAAGCTAGCAATATAACATATATGGAACTATCCACAGAAAATGAATATAAGCAAGCAATATAACATTTGTGTAACTATGCACAGCAAGAATATACACATGTGGTACTATGCACAGATATAATCATTATGCCATTTTGGTTTGGAGATAGCAAGATCGGACATTCTCTTAGTTGAGGAAGTACTGGTGACCACTTTGTCTGTAGTAATGTGTCCAGACATTCTACTAACATTAGGACATCCGTGAGCAGAAATGCTGTTATTGTTTTTGTTATTCAACCAGATGTCACATTCTAAATCGTTACACAAAGTAACTTTCCTGGTATTCCACCTCCATCCATCATTCAACAAAATACAATTGCCTACCACTTTCAAAACTTCCTTGGGTTTGGACCATCTGGATGAGCCTGCCTTTTGATGTCCCACCAGAAGAGTTCTCACCCAGTCACCAACTTTGAATTTGCGAACGCAACCTTTAATTTTGTCATTATGTCTCAAGGTGTACTTGCGTTGATAATCCTGAACCCTGCGTTCTAATACATCCTTAGAGACGTGTTGTGAACTTGCTCTACACATCCAATCAGGTGTTACTTTACTACACGCCATACGTCCCTTCAAGAGACTAAAAGGAGTCTCTTGAGTAGCAGTATGAGGCGTGTTGCGGTAACTCCAAATCATCTTTTTAACAGCGACTCTACAATCAGCATCAGCTAATTGTATGCACTCCTTTAAAACCCGATTGAACCTTTCAACCATACCATTTTCCCTTGGGTTGTAAACAGCAGTTGTACAGTGCTTCACCCCACACACCTTCAAATACTCCTGGAATTCAGAAGCTATCAACTGTGGACCATTGTCGCTGGTGATACTTTCAGGGTAACCTACCCTGTGAAATATTTCTTCACAAAAGCTGATGATATTGGAGGATCTGATCTCTTTCACAAAAGCCACCTCAGGCCACTTTGTATAGTAGTCCATCAAAACTAGGACATATTTTCCTGCAATTCCATTGACACTAAATGGACCGCAAATATCCATAGCAAGTTTTTGCCAAGGCTTCTCTGGCAGAGTGGTGGGGGTAATGGTAGTGTCCCGGGATACAAGAGATTTGTCCCTACACATACATGCAACACAGTTCCTTACACTTCTTTCAAGGTCGTTGTCCATCCCTTGCCCTCCTTTTCATACACAACATCCCTGAGTGTCCTTCATGCAATAGTTCTAATAATCTAGTGCGTAATCCCATGGGTACAACCAACTGATCCAGAATTAGACTCAAAGGATAACTAGGATCACACCATTTTGTACTCCATCAAATCTTTGTCAACCAATAAGTGACGATTGAAACATTTTGACAAACAAATCACATGCTGTAATGTGACATCATCCAAAGTGGCTTGTTTCCATTCCTCTACTCTGATTGCACCTTTACACGACTCCCCAACCGTGGCCACTAACCATTATTCTTCTGCATCATCATAAATGTCATACTCACTGGCATTTTCTGACATTGGCAGACGAGACCAACAGTCTGCATTGACATTTTTGAGGCCGAGTACATACACTATGTGAAAATCGTACTCTTGTAATCTGTACAGCCATTTGGCTATTCTGGGTGTGGCTTTTCCAGCTCCTTTCATAGTGAAAATGTCTACTAATGGCCTGTGATCAGATCTTAACTCAAAATTCGTGCCCCATAAATATATCTTGAAGTAATTAATGCCCCAGAAACAAGCAAGAGCTTCTTTTTTCAATAACGGAATATGTAGCTTCCGCCCCTCTGAGTTCGAGAGGCGAAAGCTACCACCCATTCAGTGTTGTCTCCCTTCTGCATGAGGACTGCCCCCAATCCATATGCGCTAGCATCTACCACTATGATGGATTTGGTATGTGGATCATAAGGTTTTAAAGCAACAGCTTTGGCAATGTCATTCTTTATACTGTTAAAAGCTGACTGGCACTTCGAGCTCCATTCAAAGTTGACACCTTTTTTCATGAGGAGTCTTAAACAATGTACTTTAGACGCAAAATGAATTAGAAATTTAGAGTAGTACTCCGCTAACCCCAGCAAAAAGAACGTAATTGTTCTTTGTCTGACGGTGGTGGAGCATTTTCGATAGCTTGCAGTAAGTTCTTTTTTGGTTTGACCCCGTCTGCAGAAAGAGTATGTCCTAAATAATCAATCTGTGTTACTGAAAATTTACACTTCTCGGCAGATACAGTCAAACCAGCAAGTTGTAATTTCTTCAGTACTTCATTCAATATAATATCATGATCCAATTAATTATTTTCCCAAACTAATATATCATCTTGTAAAACTAACATCTTATTGATGCCCTTCAAGATGCTACTCCTCAATCTTTGAAAAACTGCTGACGCAGAAGCCAGCCCAAAGGGCATTCGTAGAAATTGCAACGCTCCCTCAGTTGTTATAAATGAAGTAAGATGACGAGAGTCGGGGTGTAGTTTTATTTGATGGTAGGCATTTGAAAGGTCGATGGATGAGAAGTTTTTAGCATCCTTGACTGTGGCTATCATTTCGTTGATGCGTGGCACAGGGTGACGATCAACCCATATGTTCTTGTTTAGATCTCTTAAGTCCAAACACATGCGCAAATTTCCATTAGGTTTGCGCACCAAAACCACTGGACTGAACCGCTCTGAAGCCTCCATAGGCTCAATGACTTTTGCATCACATAACCTGTCTAATTCGATTTTCAATTGTGGTCGCAAAATAAATGGAACATTTCGAACTTTATGAACTACTGGAATGGAATTGGCTTTTAATACAATGCGGTGTTCGAATTTGTTCAAACATTCAAGTTTGGGACTAAATAACTTGGGGATATTTCAAGTACCATTTGGAATTAAGACTGTCTTGAGTTCTGTCTTGAGTTCAAAGAACTTGGTCTGGATGATTTGGATTGACTATTATTCCCAGTTTCTTTTGTTCCTGCCACCCTAATAAAGCTCTACCTTCTTCAACTACACACATTTTGGCCTGCGTGTATCTGTCTTTATATACAATGTTTCCCATAAAATATCCCAACATAGGAAGCTTGTTGCCACAGTATCCCACCGGTTCAATATCAGATTAAATAAGGTTGCATTTACCAGTGGATTCCCAAACATTTTTGTCAATAATAGTATAAGGAGAACATGAATCAGCCCATAAGGATATGTTGACTTGGTTGAGAGAAAGAACACACTTGGGTGGTTGATTCGTACCAGACACTTCATTGACTTCATTGTCCCATATGTCTAACACTTCCACGTCACTATCTCTCTCACTTTGTGATATTTCACCATTATCCTTAATTACATTCACAGAACGTTTCCATGTTTCATGATTTCCAGACCTGCACATTTTTGAAAAAATGCCCCAGCTTGTTGCACTTAAAACAGGAAACATTAGTGGCAGGACACCATGGATTTTCTGCGGAGTGTCTAAAATTACCACATCTAAGACAGGAGCGTTTATTTAAATCGAAAGACATTTTAGCATTGGAAAATTTTGCTCAAGGGAAATATTGTGTGTTACTTCTCTCATTAAACGAATTGGATTTAGTTTGTGGTTTAGTAATTTCATTGTGATTCTTAGGAGTTTAATTCGAATTTCTGTTTTTGCGATTTACAGCACATACAAAACCTTTCTCTTTGGTTTGTTCATTACTTAATTCTTTGACATATCAAGAAGTGTTCTCGACTCTTTTAGCTATGTCAATGGTTTTTTGTAAGGAAGGGTCTTTCAGTTCTAATAATCTTTCTTGAATTTTGGCATTGTTGGTCCTATTAATAAATTGGTCTCTAATAATTTCTTCATGAAGATCCTTAAATTTGCATGACACAGCTAAAGTTCTCAGTACAGCTATGTATTGTTCAACATTTTCCCCAGGTAATTGTGCCCTAGAAAAGAATTTGTCTCTCTCTACCACTAAACTTGTTTTCTTGCCATAATTATCTTCTAATGCTTTTAATGTTTCTAGGTATTCATCAATAACTAATTCAGCAGAATTTGAATTGGTTTCTTCACCCTCACGGCTGGTAGAATTAGCAAGTGCAGGTTTAGGCAAGGTTTTTAACACTTTCCTGCCTTCAACACCTAAATTATGCTTTAAAAGAGCGAATTTGCGTGAAGCTATAAAGGTTTCACCGCCAATTGCCTCGAGATAAGTCTCGAAGGATTCTTGCCAGTCTACCCATGCCATTGGAGGAGTACCCGGATTTTGTAAGAATTTAGGCGGGGCTAATACAGACGTGGTATCCATGACTAAATGAATTCGAAATGTGTTAATTTAACCCCAAAAAATGCAGAAAAGTGAAAATGCAGTATAGATATTATATAATTATGCTCAATATAAGGATAAAATAACACAACAAATTAAAAAAAAGAATGTAGACACCGTCGTCGTAGTGAAACCCTTGGCAACACAATAAACTGAAATAAATAGTCGTCACCGTTGACAGCGATGATGCTGATGTTCCCATATCGTTTTCAATAGCAATATAAGTGATGGAGTTGTTACAGTTATTCAGAACCACAAAAACTCACTTGAAACAGGTACGTGGGTCACTGATCCATGGATGCACACAATAGATGCCCACACGTTGCATAAGAGATGTGTGAATCATTGAAATAAGAGTCGCAGTTGAAGTGGCATCAGTTCCGCATCATCGGGGTTGGAAAAGAAACAAAGTGACACACCAAACATGGCCGCCGTGCATGATACAACATAGCGTACCCCACAATGCTTTGTGTCAGGAGAAGCGACGTCCGGCAGAATGGTGAAAGCAGTTGGAACAAAAGCTCTTCAACAATCTGTAAGCACACACGCTTGTTGCGGTGATGATTTGAAAAAACCCTGAATGTTACCGCTGTACCAGGCGGCCCAAAAAAAACCCCCAGATATAACCAGACAGTCAGATGACAAAAATCGGGTCAAAATAGTAGTTCTCCTCACTACAAGTCATGCGGAACTGCAAATGCAAAACACCAAACAGAGTGGAGAACGGAAAACACAGTCACTTCAGAAGAGGGAGGCTTCTCCAGCGCTCCGGGGGAAAAAAACTCCTCCACAACGAAGAAATGTCCTACCGTGACAATATAAGTTGTCGGTAGATTGAAAGCCGAAGTAGTATCACGTACCTTTACACCAATTACGAAAATTTGCATCAGTTTCACAAACTTAGACTGTGGTCTGTGATGCTGAAAACACATTGATTTTGGCCCAGGGGTTGGAACTCTGGTACGAGAATTCCTGCTCGTCGCCTCTTTTGAAAAGAGACAATGTCCAGCTTCAGTAGTAAAGGAGACGTTTATTGGCAGAAGAACCCCTGGGACATGCAGGTCCTCTGTAGTCTCTAACTGCACTGATCTTCCCTGGATTCTACACTCCAGAATCCAGTGAAGATCCAGGCATGAGCCATAGAACATGCATTGCACAATACAACACTTTTAGTTCTTAAATTCTAGTGCATTCAAGTTAAATTCCATATTGAGGTCTGCAAGTATTTGAATTGTCTTTCTTCCAGCCTTGCCTTGTAGCAAATTTTTCAGATTTTATCTAGTTTGCCAGTTTAAAAGGTAACCACTGCATTCAAACAGTTATTCCAGTTTTAAGTAGGCACCTCTTCTTTCAAATCCTCTGAAGAATTGTAGATTTTCGGCTGATTTTTATTTCATTGAGTTTCGTTTTCAGCGTTGTTTCTCTGCTCAATATCTTGTTGAAAATTGGAACAAAGGAAAGCCACATTTTAGGGTTGTGCTCTTATTTTCTAGGAATGATCACAAACCTATTCAGTGCACATTTGTCCGCCTCTGTCTCTGAAGCCAGTTGGTCCAGTTAGACAATATTTTCAACAGTTTCAAACAATGACGACATATGTAGGCGGATGAACTTGGCACTTTGGTGTTCATGCGTGATTTGTTTGACACTATCAATGCTGTGTATTAGGGCAAGAGACGAAAGCCGGACTGATGTTTAGCCAGTGGACTGCTCCAATATTTATAGATTCGCAGCTGAGTCACAACTATGTCCTTGTTCATAGGAGGAAGTCCAGCAATAGGGTAGTCACTAGTAGATAGTGTACATCGTAGAAAATATATTTTAAGACGAGGTATTGTAATTGCACAAGTAAAGCAGGATGGAACCAGTCCCTTCAGAAGTTAATACAATTATTGATGAATAGTTCAAACAATTCTAAAAAGGAGGGCGACAGCCCGGAAGCTGGGAAGCTGGAGTTTAGCCTTTCTCAGGAGTGCCAGCACCTCATTTCTAATGAGGGGTGAGGAGGAGAAGGTTGGGGGGAAGAGTACTACAATAGGAGGAGTGCTGCAGGGCATTGATCTCAGTTGCCGCAGTAGTTCTGATCCAGAAACCGTGTTGATGACAGTTTGAAAGTATCAAGGCATGATGTCTGGACTAGCGCGTACCCACTGTGGTGCAATAACAGAGCTCTGTTCAGTGTTCAGTTTTGAAGTAGCCGAAGGTGCAAGCCAGGGTTGATGTGCACTGACACAAATGAGAAGTTTCAGTACCTTTGTGGTAGAATGTTTTATGTTAGGACTGGATTCCCTTGGAAACCGCTTTAAGTCATGTAATGCTGCAACATGGGGTGGTACAGCATCAATAAATAGCGAATTCCGCCAGGAGCATTCTACACGTTTGTCACTCTGTCAATCACTACATTATGGAGGTGCATCATCAGAATTATATGATAATGTTACTGTATTGACTGCTTCAGGTTAGTGCTGAGGTGTTTTGTGGGAGCTGGGTGGGATGCTTGGTCTCCTTTCTCCTTTCTCTTTAGTGTCCCTTTGCGCCTCAGTGCGATTTTTAGTAGAGCCCAAGACTGGTAGAATGGCTTCTCAAGAAATCGGGAGAAGGAGTTTTAAATGCTTATTTTTTTGGTCATCAACATCTTTGTTTGGACCAGTGACAGGCTCGCTACATTCCTTTCATAATCAAGCCATAATTAACTCTCTGATCAACAGTTGTAGTGGGTTCTACTTAGGAGTTCTGTGGAGTTTTCAAAGAACCAGCTGCACGTTGTTAAAAAAGTTGTGGCACAGTTTCTCGCTGGACTACAACAAAGGGACCCTGTGCCTTGCATGCCTAGGTCTCTGCCCTGGTTAGCCTTGTGGAAGAGTCAGTTTAAGGCCCTCACTTTACCAAAAAGTGCCCAAGTTTATTGTCAGTTCAGGTCTCATAAACCAAGTAAACCTATGGTTCAGATAATATCGCCTTGGTTTATATGTCGGGCCCAAAATGCCTACTCTGTTGTAGAATCAAAGGTTCAGAACACTGCTTTTCAATGATCTAAGGCTGCATAAGGAAATCCTTGAAGATCTAGCTGTTTCCATATACTAGGCAGAGATTATTTTGCCATCATAACTAGTGAACAGCAATGTTGTGTTTACTAGTTGACGGATTAGCTCTCTATAAAAAATAGGACATATACAGGCTATTCCTGGCACATGTGTCCTCTTTATTGCCTATCAGTAGGTTCTTAAGGCCTTCCCTGCGCTTTTAGGTCAATGATATGCATATTTTCATGTATCAGCTTGGCTATAAGGCAGTCATGACATTTCCACTGGATCATCAGGCTACATTGTTGAAGATTCTATGCTTTACCCAGCAAAGTTACGGGTGATAGCGGAGTTTAAGACCTGGCCCTTCATGAGAGTGGCTGGAGGGATGGCGCAAGGCAGGCCGAAACAGGCGCCGTGGTCCTGGACGGGGGCAAGCATGATCGAGTCACGAGCAACAGTTGGAACAACCACAGCAAAGAGTTAGAGGCCACCCCAGAGACTGAGCAGGACACGAGCATGGGCGTTACACCCTGAGGAGGTATTGCGTATTGGAAACGCCAGAACAAACTGTGAAAAATGGAAGGCAGGCTGCGGGGCAAATGTTTGGGTGCCGGACAGGTGCCGAAGTGGGGCTGGACTGCAGCCGGGACTATACACATGATACTAAGGTCAAATGGGCGTGTCAATTTTATTTGTGCTACTTGGGGTGATCACCATTGTTTCCCTATTTTCTCTTTTTCCTTCCTTCCTTTCCTATATTCACACTGAGGCGGCCGAGACACTCACTCTTATGAATATTACCATGCAGGTTTTGGGGCGACAGGCTCTCTGCAGGTTGGGTAGTTAGGGTTGGCACATCCTGGGTAGCAGGATGAGGGGAGGGAAAAGGACAGTGGGTAAAGTTCCTTGTTCATATGTTCTTTTATACATGGCAGCGAGTGCTCAGAGAGGTGATAGGTGGATGAGCTGTCGATCGACGCAAAGAGTGCATGTCCCAGCTACACTGACCCAAGGAGACCCAGCATTAAGGTCAGACGGCGGAGTCATCCACATACAGCCATATGGAACAAAAACATGAATTCACTGAGAGTGTGGTCTTGGAACATAAACCGGCTCAATAAAAAACTTAAATGATCGGTGGTCCTACAGTTTATTAAAAGATATGCCCCAGAGAGAGCCCGTCCACAAGAAACGCATTTACGGGGTAACCACTGTCGAGCCCTGGATAGATTCGGCTACACCCCTAAGACACACACGGGATACACATCAGGCTCTAGAGGGGTGGGAGTGCTGTGTGGGCGGACGCCTCCCTTTGTCCATAGTAAGACGTGGTCTGATCCCTCTGGACAGTTTGTGGCGGTGAGTGTCAGTTGTGAAGGGATGACCCTCAATATTAGTTCAGTCTACACCCACCAGGGCTGCAGGCTCCCACTCTGGACACATTGGGTCCCTTGCTCCTGGTCTCCCGTCTGATACAGGGCGCAGACTGACACGATATGTACAGCTGCCACACTACACTGCGTTGTATCTCGGAATAAACTACGCCCTCAATGGGAATCTGACCTAGCCTTGCCTCTGCATGGTTCAGAATGTAAAAAGATACTCTCCTTCCCATAGAAAGCATCGCCTGGTGCGAGATTTAAATTAATGTAGTTTAGCATAGCAAACAGAGCTTAGTTTACTCCCACTAAGATTTATCCAGGGGCCTCCCTAACCGGTCCTCGATGTAATGCACCCGAAGCTGATATTCCACATATATTTTAGGCTTGTCCCCTTTTACATTTCTAGTGGTAAGACATTACCGCTGCACTTGTACTGACCTCGGGCCGTACACTTCGCAATACACTCGAGGCGTGTTTACTCGAACCTTTCTCGCATCCTAAACTGGACAAGGCTACTGATAACAGGCCCGGCTCCAGGAAGTTTTGTTTGGGAGGGCCAAGGGTACATTTGGGTGGGTCACTGCTGGCCCGATTTATCGCTTATATATCTATCCAGGCCTGCTTCGGGGCCCTCCTTTTATCTCTCATTAGCCTTACAAGGTACAGTAAAACACACTCTTTTCCAAGTCTCTTTCTAAATGTTATCACTCTCAAAAAGTGATTTTCTTCCATGTAATGCCCCTTTGATAGGAAGAGGAGGTTTCTAAGGTGGGAGTATCTAGCAAGTGACTCTACTCGGGCTCCCTCTGTGCGAGCCTTCAGGGAGAAACCCTCTTCATTGCTACCTCCACTTGACCCCTGACTGTGCAGCGCACTCCCTTACAGACTTGATTATCCACTTTTCTACCACCCCCCTCCATAACACCTTATCTCGCAGCTGACCTTGGGACCCAGACCCATATCAGCCACCATTCAGTTCCACTTTCATTATTCCCAGTAAAAAATAATAGTAAAATCACCTTCAAACTTGAAACATTGAATATAGCAGTAAATGTAATTAGCATGCATGCTAAAGTATGCTCCACAGTTGTCCTAATCACCTGACTGTTAAATAAATAAACAAAAACAGAAAGGCCATGACAGGGCCAGCTTTAGTGCTGGTGCAAAAGTCTTTTTGACCTCTTTTTTGACCTCTTTCTCTGTAGATAACTTAACCACCCTCCAAAAGTGCCCTTCATCTCTCCGTAGCCACTCCCTCTCATGGCCTCCTCCTCAGTCTCCCTAACTACCACCCTCCACCAGTGCCACTCATCTCTCTGTAGCCCCCCCCACCCATGACCTCCTCCTCAGATTCCCTCACTGCCACCCTCCACCAGTGCCACTCATCTGTCTGTAGTTCCCCTCCACCCCCTCCTCAGATTCCCTCACTGCCACCCTCCACTAGTGCCCCTCATCTCTCTGTTGCCCCTCTCTCATATCCATTCCATTATTTGTATAGCGCTACTCATATGAGTGTAGGGTGTCACAGTACTTTACATAACAGCACACATTATACAGAGACAATAAATCGGTTTACGCGGAATGTCACATAAACAAATGAGGATTACAAGGTGTAGAAATCACGTCATCCATACTAGTGGGCAATATATTTTACGGCGGTTTTGTCTGGAGAAGCACAAACTCAGCATTTAAAGAGTACTCTAGTGGTTGGGGGTTGGCTTTACTGATAAAAATGTATATTTGCCCGAACAAACTCTTTTTAATAACATTAGAATAAGAAAGACTGGAAAAGTTCTAACTATATCACAACACAAAAAAGTGAAGTTTGTATGCAGCGCTTTGGTGCCAGTTCACTGGTCACTGTCCTATGTTAGGATAGTAACTTCTGAACTGCAAGTAACACGAGGATATCTGTGACAGAGGTAGTAAACCACTGAGCTATTCCCATAAAATTCAGTTTATCTGCAATTAAAAACTACCAACAGACAAATGGTTGCTCTGCAACAGGATCGTAAATCATCAGTTATCTGAACAGTTTTTATTGTTGTTGTACATCGGTGGCAGATTCACTGCGAGGGCCAAGGCTCATGTTTGGGTGGGTCAGGCTGTTGTTTGGGTGGGCCTGGCCCACCCGGCCCACCCTCTAGAACCGGGAAAGTTCATTGACCTAGCTCTGACATTAGCTCGTTCAAATATTATCATGAACAGGAAAAGTGTTCATCCTCCGTCTACCACTAGATGGCACTCCACTACCGTTCAATGGCTTGAAACTGAAACTCGGCATTTACACACAGAAGCGCTCTCAGCTGGGATATAAATACTGGAAGCTCTGAACTCACATGGTGAGGACTGTGCACTCCCGACATGAATCTCCTAACTAAGACTCCAGCGAACCGAATCCTCCAACTCTGCACGTGTGAGGTGCTGTTTTGAATGGATTCAATAGACGGGTATTCACCCAAAGGAGGCTATGATATTACTGTCCATATCGATAGAATGGGGATAACATTTGTAATGTTCATGGTGTACACGTTGGGCGGTGAGGACACAAGCAAGGATGTAAAGACATATGTAGGCTTGAGGAGTCAAGTTTGACAGCTACGATGTCTTGGATAAAACACAAGAAGGCCTGAAGACACGCAGAAGAGGAACAGATTGTACCTTTGGAAGGTATATACTTCTCTGACTCCATGAAAACGTACCATGTACCTTGAATGCGATGGAATTTGACCGGTTGCAAGCCCACTGCGGATCCTCACCACCAAGGAAAAGATTCTGCTGCACCCAAGTGTACCCCAGGTGTACCCCTGGGGCGGCCCGGCGTATGAAAACATTCACTGCCATATAAGTGAGCTCTTCCACTTCCCTCTGCATTGAAGTGGGTTGTGTGAGGGCTTGGAGAAGCCAGAGGTTGCTGGGTGGTATTCGGTGGTAGTGCTGTCACTGATGTTGCAGGCCCAGCAACATTTGCACTCCAGCTGGATACTCCTTCCCACCCTGGAAAAGGTCGCAAATGTACACCTGGCAAGAGGAAAGCCTTTTTCCTGGGGGAGAGGGAGTTTCTCCAAGGGGGGAAATATTTATTATATTTATCCTGATTAAAAACAGGAATGAAAGCTTAAACCAGTGAACGTGCTCAGGTTTTTACGTGGATCAATATCCGTATAGAGGTATAGATTCAAAAATGTACTTCTCAAAACTATTCGGGCACCTCCAGAAGTCTTCCACTCCCAAAGGTTTCCAGGCCTGCTTCTCTTGTTATTTCCTGGAGGCCATCAATTTGCACCAATGCAAGGTCATAGAATTGCAGGTGCCCTTTTTTGGCTTTGAATTTGCCCATACTAGTTGTACATGGCACACATTGCTATCACACTGATTCTGCAATGTTATTTTTTTGAAGGTTGACGTGCATCAAACACGTCTAATAAATTATTGCTTTAGCGAATCGTTACATAAAGTTATCCTTAACAGCACACTGTAGTTTTTGTAAAACTATCTGACCATTTCAGCTGCAAAGCTGGATTCTTTTTTGGCTACATTACTTACTTTAAAAATATATTCTTGATTCCATTCTTCTGTATGTATTTTCATAGGAGCATACTGGAAGCATTATAAATGGCCACGCATTATTAAATTTTGTAAACTTGAGCGAGCTTTTTTACATTAAATCAGCTTTTATTAATTTAAACTGAGCTTGAAGCGCACTGTATTTCCTTAGAGCACTCACCCTAATAGTAAAGGCTTTGCATTAATGAACTATATATGCCGTTATGTACATCTTATACATATGGAGGCATATCTTGCAGCGACATCAAACAGTCCTCTTTCCACAAACCTTCTTTGGTACTGTAAACTAGCATCTAATGGTTGTAGCTGCTAGGGATTGAGCCTGCTTGTTCTGTAAACAAAGTAAACCTGCAAACTTATTGTCCTAGACACCAACCCTATGTCCTGGGCATTAGACGAGAGGAATTCCACCCCCCTGAGAGTCTCTTTTATACCCAGCTGATAAACAGCTCACTGGCTCAAGGGGTCCAGCAGGTACCCCCCTCCTTTGTGGCCAGACCAGGAAACTGAGACAGCTAAATGTCGGAGTCATACAGTTAAATTCAAAGCTTTCCCACTTGTGGGAAGAACTGTAATACCTTTCTAGGTTCCAGTTTTTGGGGGGGTTTGAAGCAGAGAATTCTGGGTCAGACTGAGTTGGACAATTCAAATTATGAATGTAGAAAAGTCTGAGACAGATCCCAAGAGCAATACCAGGAGACAGCCAGCAACACTGGAAGAGGGGAAGGCAGTCATTTTACCTGCATTGAACGAGGGAAGCAATGTTGGCTGGTTTTCTGAGCACAGAAATGTGCAGGCTGTTCTATCCACAGACGAGAGCCTGCAGTAATATCACCAGCTTGCGGTGCCATTCAAACTGTGAAACACAGACACAAACTACAGACAGATTTCCTGCACATGTTCTGCATATGCAGATATTCAAGGGGCTCTTTTTTTGGGTCTGGACAGACCATAAGTCAAACAGGGCAAACTTGCCACAAGGGTTCAAGTAAAAATGTCTCACAGTCCTGCTGCCACATGTCAGCCACTGCACAGTAAGTAAGTAGGTAGGAAGTGGCCTCCTGGTTCAGTTTTGAGGTTCATTTTGGGGTCAACTGAGAATTTCCCAACTGAAGAACAGATGGTGAAAACATGACCTGTGCCAGTGGACTTACAGGTTTTGGACTTCACTCAAATACAGTGCTGCCTGCTATTCCAAGGCAATCAAAGAACCTTAGACCCTGACCTTAACCTTTAATCTGCCACTTGCTCTGGGTACTGTAAACAGTTTTATTAAATCTGCTCTCGTGCTATCTTGCTCAGGCATATTGTCTCTTATTAAGTGGAAGTATATGGTACACTGATTTCCTGCCTAAACATAATTATTGATTTACCTCTTGGGGTAAGGAAAAGGTTGTGGTCCTCCTAGTTCTGTGCTTCATTCTGTAAATGTTTGAGAGCATGTTTGAGGTCTCCTTGGCTTAGGTTGTTTTTCTTTGTATGTTTGTGGTGATCTAAAGAGGCTGTTCAGTTTGTTGTCCGAATCGTTCTGGGGCAGACAGAGCGTTCCTACTCTTGGCGCCAACGTTTCATTACCACACAAGTTTACCAAGGTCTTTAGATTCTGAGAGTTGTCCTTGACTGTAACATAAGAAAGACCTTCAAGATAACTCTGTCACAGGTCTTCTTTCTCCTCCAAATTACAAATGTGCTGACTTTCATCCATCTCACTATAGAGTCAGTGAAAGTCTCCTAAGGTGAACGTCAATCTCCAGAACACGAACATGCTCTGTTTCCGCCTCCCTCTGTATCAAGTCGGTCAACTTCAGAATACCCAACACGCAGTGGGTCAGGCAATCGGATGCCTAACAAACCAGAATCTTATCTCCTTTGTCCTAAGAATCCTTCACTGCCAGTCAAGTTTAAAACCCCTTAATCGTTTTCAGAAGACTGGTACTCCAATAACAATTTTATATATCTTTAACTTCATACACGTCTGAGCCAGAAATACCCAGTGTTGTCTCCTTCTGACACCAAAACGTTTTAACAAAGACGACTTCTGTGAGCTTCTTACTAGGTTACTATGTTTGCTGGAATATTGTGGTTGATAAGTAATTTAAATGATCTTCTCTGAAGCACAGCATATGTTGTACAGCCTACATTAGTGAAAAATACATCTAATCATTTGCTGTCCCTCCGCTGTTTCCCCTTAGGTATGACATCGTCTTCCTACCCCCATCTTTCCCCATTGTTGCCATGGAGAACCCCTGCCTGACATTCATCATTTCCTCTATCCTGGAGAGCGACGAGTTCCTCATTATTGACGTCATTCACGAGATCGCTCACAGTTGGTTTGGCAATGCGGTCACCAATGCCACGTGGGAGGAGATGTGGCTGAGTGAGGGGCTGGCCACCTATGCACAGCGGCGGATCACCACTGAGACGTATGGTAAGTTGACCGTATGTGGCGGCAGCATCAGCTTTCTGTTTTCTGGGTGAATTACAATGATCTACGATTGGAGCAGGAGCTTTTGAGTGAATTCAGGGCTCGGGTTGAGTGTTCCTCGTGTACAGTGGGAAATCATCCATATTCCTCTACTTGAACCCCCATCAACTATTTGAGTCCCTCGATATCGCCCCTAGCTGGTCCTTGTTATATTATGGGGTCGTTTACATAGCACATACAGTTACTGGATTTATCTTTTAGTTTCAGAAAATAGAAGATTTTCCTTTTCCACTGAAATTTAAATCTGGCCATAAATCTCTTGGTAGGAAGGACTTGAATTGTACTGTCCATTACTGGCAACCAGCAAAGGTGTAAAGGTGTTTTCCTTAGCGGTAGCCTGCGAGAGTTGTATGTTGATACCTATTGAAGCAGGAAGATACAATCCAAACTTTAATTACTCAATCTTCCTGCACCTTCTCTTACAACTATAGTTTAATTCAAGGAAGTGGGTCCTGGAGTAGCTCCTGCTGAGGCAGGGCAGTTGATCCTGATTGGCCCTTGGTGTCTTGTGGCCACCTGACATCACAAGAAAAATCCAGAACGCTCCAGTCGGGGAAGATTGGAAGAGCAGGGACTTGAGAGCCCTGATGGACTGACTTGGCCTGCTCCTGCAGAGATTAAAGCTGTGATGATCTTAGGTAGACTTAATGGCCTGCCTATTCTGCCAGCCAGAAGCCTGATGGGTGCATTTGAGCACAGGCCCTCCTGTTCAGTATGGATACATGACACAAATTGAAGGTAAAGTAGAGTTATTTATTTATTCCGTGAGTAAACGGCAGTAGCCAGGAATACCCATCTGTTTCTCTGACACTAACCGGTATCCGTTTCAACCACCCCTCAACATTCTACCCCAATTTCCCACTTGCATAACTACAATGAATTCAAATAAATGACCTCAATGCATATAACTATATAAAATAGGTTATTAATAATGTAAGATGTAAATGTAATAAATATGGGATGTAACACCTCCCTGCGATTGCACTGGGATGACTGTCATTATTCTGCGCATTAGTTAGGAAGCCAGAATTCCCCGGTGCGGTTGATCATGCTTTCTTGCAAACTCAGCTTGAATCATGCTGCAGATCATCAAGAAACTGTAAAAACTGCCTGACCTCATTCTGCCACAAGAGGAAGAATCCAAAGCGAACCCCTTACCTTCACACACATGAAGTTGGGGAAAATAGTCCATCCATTGTGGAGGGATTCAGAAGGACTGCTGGACAGTTGCTTACCCCGAGTGTTAGTTGAATGGCTGCTTTATTTATCGCTGTGGTACATTCCCTGGATTTGTTTCTTCTCCTGGTACCCAGACTGTGGTCATTTACATCCATCCTTCAGTTGTCAGCCTCTTCCTTCCTTCTGTGACCCCTTGATACAGCACGCTATAGTCTCAATCAGTGTTGGAGTCTGTGCTACTCCACCAAAGCTACTAATTTCTAAGCATCCTTCCTGAGTTCCTTCTTCAGTATGATTGAAATGGCACTTTCAGAATAAGTACACATACATTGTTAGAGCTCCTTAGAACACCTCCAGTCACAGCATGTGCAAGATGAGAGCCCCGAGCCTATCTGTATATGCTGGGTCAATTAATATATAGGGTTTGTTAGCACACAAGTATTTTGCCCATCTTGAAAAGGCTGTGCACATTTTCTTCATTAGGTTTTTCTGGTTGGCTCTGTAGTTTTTCTTCCAATAAACTTACCTAGGGTCAGGCGGTCACTCGGCTTGATCCATCTTCTCACTTACTGTTCTTTGTGGGTAGGAAGTCTGTTGTCCTAGCTACTCCTCTTTAATTCCTTAATTTTTTAAAGACTTCCCTAATACCATGAATGCCTGTGGCGCAGCAGCAGCATCATAAGTAAAAACGTGGTCATTATATACATTCGTACACCAGCTCATTGAAAAATCTGTTTTCAGTCAAGTGTTTGCATTCATTGAAGAAAATGACCTGGTCTCGGCCTAATGCACTGGATTTTGTCCTGGCTGCGGAAGTGAAGCAGCACTGAAAGCCACATAGATTGATATTAAAACCACACTTGATTCAAATGGAGCAGTGGATATGAATCAAGTGTTTCACTGCTTGTAAGAAATAAAGAATGACATAGTCACTTTTATAATGGACTATCCAGCTTTGTATAAACCATCTCAGATTAAATATTTCATAAATTAAGATTCTAAATTGAGGCAAATAGGATGATGATCACCCTTAACTAGGGCCGCCACTGTCCAAGTCCAATAGCATTGCAACTTAAGGTTGATTGATTTCTAGCCAGCCTCTTGCATATACATTCAGCATAATCTGTCTCCAAGCAGAGCTTTATGATGACATGAGGCGGATCTTCCCATGCCTTGGCTTCCTTGAAAATATTCGGGTCACCATTGCCATAATACTTAAACTTCTTCACTATGTCAACCACATATAATGTGCAGCACTGTTGTCAGTCCTCCAGAGAATTCAGAATCCTACTGTCGCACAGCTCCCCACTCTATGCAGTGTACGTGCATACCACCAGACGTCCTATCATTACATAGTCTGCATGTGGCCAGATGGCTCACTTTTGAAGCAATGTGGGTTGCTCGTCTGGCAATGCATGGGACTGGACCACTCCTGCTTCAACAGAAACTCCACCCTTATCCTGAAAGATTCTTTTAACCATCCTGCTGTTCATACGTTTATAAACTTATTGAAGCTCATTCTCTAAGCAGATAACCACAGTCTGTAACTTGATCCCTACATGAATAAGAAAGAATCAGCAATCACTTGAAACTCCTCTAGGGCACTAAACACCCAGCTCTACCCTTCTACATAAGCTTATGATGCAAATGTCTACATCATTTGTCAAGTAGGTATGCATGAATATGTTTATTCTCACACTTTCTTATGTGCAACAACATATTCAGCACCATCTTTGAAGCTTTCTTTGAACCTCACACACCACCCAAAATATCCCCTACACAGCATACTACATCCAACAGCCTTACAACCACGCACCTCGAAACGGCACCCTGGAACATTATGGAAACCATAGCGCTTTGTGGCCTTGTGGCGACACAAGTTCTTCAATACATTAGCAATCTCTTCCATCCATGGAACTTTCACAGGTAACACGGTACCCTTCCACAAACTGAACATCAGTGTCTCCTCCATGGTATGAAGTACCACATACATTGACCTTCTGTCCAGTCCAGTTCTGTGTGTGCTGTGAGAGCATATCAGTATATTTCAAGTAAATGCATGTGAGAACAATGGAATTCATATAACCGGGATCACTGCATGTTTGTTTACAGAGTCTGTTAGTCTAACCCTAAGTATCTGTTTGTGTGAGGTGAGACCTCATCAGTATACCAAATGCCACTTCATGCTCAACGTGAGACAGTCTGGATACCCATAGTCTCTACTTTACTGCGTAAAGAGTTGAGGCAAACCCCAGTTGGCTTACAGAGGCACAAATAATAACCAAGATGCTCTCTTTTTGGGTAGTATGGGCGAGCAGTTAGGCTGATCAGAGGGTAGTGCTAAGCATTTATTGCACACCCGAGGGCAGTATGTGAGACACACTCCAATCCAGTCTAGTGAGAACCTCTCGGTGTACCCAGGTCACTGCACTAACTGGGTGGGAGCTTATCATGATACACCCCTCAGTGTGCGTGGGTGAGATCCCAGGAGAATAGCCCCAGCCAGATCAGAAGTGAGAGAGTAAATCAGAATACCACAAATCTCTGTACGTGTGGGTTGAGAGTTTCTTAGTGCACCTCAGGTCACTGCATTTATTTTATTTATTTATAAAGTTTTATATAGCGCGAACAAGATCCAGGGGGATATCGGAGCGCTTTACATTAGGGTGGAAGGAAGGACATAAATGCAAAGTCGACAACAAGCAGGAATTGTTACAAATTCAGGGACAGTTGCACCATGGAGGGTCATATAATAAACAAGTTTGCGTGGGCCCAGAGGGGAGCGTTGTGCATGGAAAAGAGGAGCAGTAACGGATGATGGTACAATGGAAGTAGGAATAATGCCTTCGAGTAGGTGAGCCCTGCCCAATCAGGGTAAGAAGGTATTCATTAAGAATCTTTTGGCTTCCAATTTGAACGCCGTCATTGCAGAGATTCTGCGTACTTCTGGAGGAAGAGAGTTCCAAATCTTTGGGGCGGCACCGGAGAAGGCTCTGTGACGGGTTCTCTTTTTCTTAGAGATGAGTGGTTTCAAGAGGAAAGTATTGTCGCTCCTTGAGGCTCTTGCCCCACAAGAAAGCTCAAGTTTTTGCGCTAGGTACCTGGGAGAATTGAAGTGAAGAGCTTTGTGTGTCAGAGCAGCAATCTTTAACTGAATACGAGCTTCAAAGGGCAGCCATTTGAGAGATTTTAGAACCGGGGATATGTGCTCATTTCGCTTTGAGCCTGTAACCAGTCTAGCCGCGGAGTTCAGCGATACTCTTAGAGGAGCCAGAATGTATTTGGGTAGGCCGCAGAGGGTTGCGCTGCCGTAGTCAAGCCTCGGCAGGACAAGCGCTTGGACCACCTGCTTGAAATCGTTTTGTGGAAGAAAAGGTTTGATCTTCCTGAGTGTCCTCATCAAGTGATTTGCTCCCTTGCAGACCTTACTGATGTGATTTTTCATATTCAGGTGCTTGTCCAGGCAGACTCCGAGCGATTTGGCTGAGTCTATGATAGGAGTGCAGTGAGGTGATTCAACCAAAGGTCAAGTTTGGGGGTGTTGTTCGGAGGGGAGAAAAACATGAATTCAATTTTGGAGGTGTTGAGCAGGAGATGGTTCTCAGTTAACCAGTTTTGAGTAGAGGATAGGGTCGTGTTGAGAGAGATGACATTTTCTGGGGAAGAGATTTTCACATAAATTTGCGTATCGTCCGCATCCATATGAAAGAGAGTGTCCGTGGAGTTTAAAGAGTTAGCTAATGGTTCCAAGAACAGGTTGAAGAGGATAGGAGATAGGGAAGACCCTTGGGGAACCCCCGTGTTAACTGGAGAGGGCTGGGAGAGAGAGTGGTTTGCCTTGACCCTTTGAGATCTGTGGTGGAGGAAGGACGAGAACCATTGTAGCACCTGACCAGATAAACCCATCCTGTTTTCCAGAATGGAAAGGAGGTTGTCATGAATACATGTGTCGAATGCTGAGGAAAGGTCTAGGAGGATCAGGAGGCAGGATTCGTTTTGGTCAAGCATTTGTAAAATGTCATCCATAACGTGAATGAGCGCCGATTCGGTGCTGTGCCCCTTCCGAAAGCCAGATTGATGCGGATCAAGGAGTTGGTACTCCTCTATGTGAGCACAAAGTTGGGATTGAACGCATTTTTCAATGAGTTTCGCTATGGTGGAGATAGGACGGAAGTTATTGAGATCAGCTTTGTCTGCGTTGGGTTTTTTCAGTATAGGTGAAACCTGAGCTGCCTTTAGGCAATCGGGGATCGTGTCTTGAGAGAGTGAAGCGTTTACAGTTCTTGCCCAGGTGGGGATGAGAACATTCTTGATCTCTTTGAAGATGGCCGGGGGCAACGGATCAATGAAGTGGTTGGATGGGTTTATGTCATGAAGGATCTTGGTGATGTATTTTTCACTAAATGGGGTAAAGGTGATCCAGGGCGCATTGTTCTTGATATTCAGGTTAGTAGAACTGCGTTTTTCACAGAGGTCAAGAGGTGATCTGTCACTGAAGGAAGGCAATAGAGCCTTCTCAGAGGCGAGGTCAATGGTGATGAGTCTTGCTTTCTCAGTGAAGAAAGCAGCAAGTTCATCGCAGGAGGGAGAGCTGCCACCAGGATCAGAGTGGTTTGGACCTACAACTGATTGCTGTTTGACCAATTCGAAGAGTTTCTTGGGGCGGTTTGCCGCTTGATGCAGTTGGTGTCTGAAATAGTCAGCCCTCGCGCTCTTAATTTGTTCGTTGTAAAGGCTCCTAGCCCATCTAAGGAGTTTTAGTTGGTCCACAGAGGGATTGGATCACCAGGAACGTTCCAGTTATCTCAGGTTGCGGCATTCCATGTTTAAATTGTCATTATACCAGGGTTTGGATAATTTTGTTTAGGCATTTTTTAGTTGGATTGGAGCGAAGTCATCCATGATGTTGGAGATGGTCGAATTGTAGGAGTCATTGAGTGACTGCACTTCGGCCACGTCAGCTAGGGAGGAGAGGGCCGATTTACAGTGGGAAGCTATTTCATCAGAGTTTATTGATCTGAGGTTCCTTTTCCAGATATTTACTTTTGTTGGTTGAGCCTTCCTCAACGACATCTCCCTGTTGATAAAAAAAAGTGGATGCAGTGGTGGTCGGACCAGTCACATGGGATAATGGAATCCAAGGTGATGGACTGTTCATTTGAGATAATGAGGTCTAAGGTTTCTCCTTTTATATGGGTTGTTTGGTCGGTCACAGTGCCGAGTCAGGTCTTGCTCATTTAAGGACAATTTTAGGCAGGATACCGTGGTGTCATCTGTGTTGGACCAGTGGAGGTTGAAATCACCATGGAAGATTTGGGCCACATTTGAATCAACATTGACGGGGATGATTTCCATTAGTTGCTTGATAAAGGGGTGCGTGTCTCTTGGGGGGTGGTAGGTGTGAAGTTTACAAATCGGTAGGTTCTTGCTTGAGATGCTGAGACAAAGGTATTCACAGGAGGAAGGCGTAGAGGACTCACATTGAGAGATCGAGATTGTGTTCCTGTGAATACAGGCTAGGCCACCACCCAACTTCCGAGCTCTGTCTAGCCTAATTATGTCATGTCAATGTCAATGTCAAAGATTTTTGTATAGCGCACAAATCACCAGAGGTCGCAAGGCGTGGTACTAGGAGGTCTGGGATGGGAGTGGAGGAGGGATTTAGCCAAGCTTCAGTGAGGATGATGATGTCTAAGACCTTGTGTTGGATGAGGTTGAAGATATCGGAGGCATGTTTGCTGGCTGATCTGCAATTGAGTAATGCACATTTGAGATGTAATGGGGGGAGGGGGGGGGGTCTGGGTGATGGCCACACGAGTGAGGTTGTCAATACTGCTGCTTCTAGGATTGCGAGGAAGTTCTCTGTACAGGTTAAATTTGTATTTAGAGAATCTACCAGTATACTCAGTTACTGCTTGCATGGCAAGAGAGCACAAGTATATCCTTAGTGACTCCCTATATGGGGGAGAGCCTATCAGTTTACCCCTGAGTCTCAGTATGTGTCGGATGAAAGCCTGTGAGTGTAGCGCAAATCAATGCGAGTAGGGAGTGAGGGCCTTTCAGTATAGCCCAAGTCACAGCACGTGTTGAGTGAGAGCTAGTTTTCTCTGCACGTTTGAAGTGGGAGCACGTTGACATACTCCTAGGCCCTGCAGTGTGAGTTAAAAGTCCTGTTTATTTACCTTGAACAATTTCATTTGTCGGGTAAGAAACCTCCTGTTCACTTCTTGAGTCGCTGCATGTACAAAGTATTGTATGCATTGACCGGGCGACCATCAGGATATAGATGTGCAGTAGGGAGTAGTATTCGCTGTTGCCATGCTTTACTTGCTTTTCAGTGTAATAAATGGAGTCTTCGCTGTACCTCTAAAGCTGTATTTAATCTTTCCTCTTTCCACTCCCACTCAAGGTGCCTCCTTCACCTGCCTGGAGACCGCTTTTCGCCTTGATGCCCTGCACCGCCAAATGAAGCTCCTTGGAGATGACACCCCCGTCAGCAAACTCCAAGTCAAGCTTGAGCCAGGTGTGTTCTCTCCTCAAATCTGAATGTGGCACTTCTCAGTCCTCCCCAGGCTTGTATGCCAACGTTGACAGCGTCTTAGGTGGTATTGAGAGGAATGTCTTTGGTATGCCTAATTTCCAGCCCCAGGTTTAGCCAGTGTTAAGCCAAAGTGCCACCACCCTCATCTCTCTGAGAATGTATAACCCACAATCTCGACACAAAAGTACTTTTTAGAGGTTATGCCAATGTGCCTTTCATAGACACAACACAGAAAAATGATTAACAAGCTTCGGAAAACCCTGAATAAAGTAACCAGATTAACCATACATCTAAAGCAGAGAGGCCATAATTACTTGTTTTTTCATCATCTTGAATTTATTTTTCATCTTCTCAAATGAATTAAGCAGCCATTTGTTTAAAGAACTGAGCCTACTGAAGAGTAGGTCTACAAACTACAAGAAAAGATGGTTAAGAAGAACGACCACACTTGCTTGATATGATTTAGTTTCCCACTCAACATTACCAAACTACATACATGTCACAGAGACATAACCCTGTGTACCTTAGTTATCCTGTAACCTCCCTTCGCTGCAAGTGCTAAGATGTCGCCATAGGGCCAGGCTGTGGTCAGACTGCTTCTAACATAGCTTAGTGGACACAGGTTTGAATCCTGTTGTCCACACAGCCTTTCATCCTTCAAAGATGAATAAAATGAGTACCATTGAGTTGGGTATTAACACCCATCATGCATGGCTAAAGACGTGACGCATTGTAAAGCATGCTGTTTATGTGTTTTAATTACCTTTTTTTCTTCTTACACTTTAGTTCATTTAATAGTAATATCCATTTGTAGGAAGCTGTCTCTTATATAGTGGACCAAAATGAGGTACACTGTGTAAAGAGTTGAGGCAAACCCCAGTTGGCTTACAGAGGCACAAATGATAACCCAGATGCTCTCTTTTTTGGTAGTTTGGGCGAGCAGTTAGGCTGATCAGAGGGTAGTGCTAAGCATTTATTGCACACACGATGGCACACTCAATAAAGAAATCCAGTATATTTATAAATGTAATACCTATTTTTATATGAATTTAGATACCACAATCATCGGAATTGGTTAAGTACTTTTCGAGATATGAATTTTTATATGTTTCAAAAGTTGACAGTGCAATTTCTGGAACGGTAATGTTATCCTATGGAACTGAAAACATGTATTGTGTTTGGGCACTTGTCAACGACTTGCGGGACCCTTCTCCTGGACTTAAGGTGAGTATGGGGCAAGGTACAAGGCAACACCAGCAGGTCACCTTGGGTTTCAGTGTAGCGGCCGAGTGCAGAGGTGTATTTCGTCATCGGGTGCCCCATTCATTTCAAAGTGGAACGGTCCAGTCGAAAAAAGGCTGCAAGCTCAGAGTGGGGGACCAGTCCGGGTGAACCCACAGGGGGGCTCGGTCCCTGAGATGCTCGGGCACGTTGGGAGTGGGACACCATTGGTCCTCTTCTCCTTTGGCTGTAGTGCTCAGATTCAGTGGTGTCTTTAGGCATCAAGTCCGTGCTGCAAGAGACACTCTGTTTAGAGAGCGTGCACAAAGAGGCTGCAGTTGGTGACTGGGAGGGAAGTCTAGGCAAACCCAAGGGTGGGCTCAGCCTTCGAGAATCTTAGGACCCAGTTGGCACCATCACCTTGCTCGGAGTCAGGCTGTGGGACGCGGGTGAAGAGGTACTGTAAGGTGTCGGGTGGCGGTGGTCGGAGGCTGTCACTTAGTCTTGTTATTGCAGAAAAGTGGTAAACAGCACAGCTGGTTCACTCTCAATGTGGGTCTCATTGTGCCTGAAGTCCCTCGACATACAGGTCGGTCTTTCTCTGTGTTGGTGTCTGGTCTGGACCCAACCAGCCTTGTTACAAGGGGTCTGGTACCCCAGGTATTGATACTCTGCGGCTCCCGTCAGTCCTGGCATCCCCACGCTTGGAGGGAGGACGGATCTGACTGTGGGAGCACAGTGACCTTTTCCTGGGCGGCTGCAGCATCCGTAGTCCTGGTAAGTGCCTGGACGGTGAATTGGACCTTGCTTCTTTGGTGCCTGTGATGCAGGAGAGTAGCTCCTCTAATCCAAGGGAGTTCACTGGCAGCCCTCCGGGTTTCTTGGTCTGCACAGCGATAGGCCGAGTTGGTTTCTCCACGAGGGTCGGTTGCAGCTGGCAGGGTCGGTGCCAAGCAGTGGCTGCTGGTGACATTTGAAAGTGGCGGGGCGTAAACTTATTGTCGTGCTGCACAACGGCGAGCAAGCGTACCGAGCGAGCCTGAACAACCTACAGGTTTTTTTTTAGAAGAGTGGACAAATAATGCATTTTCAAGCAAACTTGAGGAAGCAGGAAGGTTAATAAAGCAATACGATTTAATTATTTATCAGTTAGGAAATTCCATATGTCTTCTGTTACATTTTCAACCCTTTTCAGCATTCATAAACATACCTCATTTACTTCAACTGACGAACAGTTCTGTTTCCTTTTTCACTACATAGCTTTTCCCACTCATTGCCCACATCAACAGGCACTTTCCCTCACATCACCACTGATCTCTCAATCCGGCCCTGCATATTTAAAAAAAAAAAAAAAGACCAGGGCAGTTCCCCTCAGAATTTGAAAAGAACCCGAGTCCTCCCTCTGCTAATTTCTCACAGGCAAGCAGCATCTCTTACCCCTATAATAATAGCATGTTGGCCCTCAGCACATCTTTACATGTTCCAATTCATTGACCTCTCACACGAGTGTGGTGTATTCTACATCGATGACTGATGTGAGAGAACTTTTTGTTTAGACAGTCTGGTTGTTATAGAGATGCATCCTATTCTGTGAGGTTGGAGGAGGTTCTTTTTAGATTTTTAATCTAGTATGGTGTAGGAAATGGGTGGTGAATGTAAAATTGTAGCCTTCGTGATGCGTCTGACTGGTGTGCCGGTTAATTGCATGTTGTTTGAAGTGGCACACATTTTTAGGGCCTTTCCCTACTTTTAGTGCTTCCTTAATTAATCCAACGTGTCTTTGATTTATTTTGTGTCTCTCTTGAGTGGGTGCTGCGTGCTTCACTAGGAATTTACGTCCAATCTCTTAGTAGTACCGAACCTAAAGAAATAAAACGGTAATTGCATTTTCACAGCTTGAGGAATATACGTTTTGTTTGGTTGGGATCTAGGTTTGTGAGCCACAGCTGAACACAAGTTGTAAATTGTTTGACTAAATAAAACTGATCTACATAGTGAAGTAAAACCACTAAAGATTGGCGCTCAAAGCCTTGAGAAAGGTACACCTGTCTTCCAATCTCCATAGTCTACTAAACTATAATGAAGCCCGGTTTTGTAATTCTACAAGGTACGTTTCTCAAAAGTAAGGGTGGGCGTAGTTCGCGAAGTAGCACTTCGCGAAGCTACGCAAAGTGCAGTTCGCACTGCGCGAGCTTCGCGTAGCACTTGGCGAACTGCGTAGTAACATGTTCGCACTGTGCAAGATGTTGTTTTCAATGATTGCACAGTGCGGACAAGCAACCGGCACTGTGCAATCATTGAAAATGGCATCTTGCACAGTGCGAGCTGTAGTTTTCTGCTGCTCGAGGAGATTTTTACTCCAGCGGCAGCTTTCTCAACGCGAGCTGGTAGTTTCTCATCGCGAGCGGTCGCGAGCATACGCGACACCTCGCAATGAGAAACCTGACCTCCTCGCGTTGGGAATCTCGCCGGGAGGATTATTTTCCTTGTTCGCAATCGCCAACTTGATGTTGCTGATCGCGAACAAGGAAAAAGTCTCGCCGGGATGTCATTTTGCTTGCTCGCCATCGCCAACTTGACGTTGAGGACCGCGAGCAAGCAAAAAATGACCGCAGCACTACGCAAGACTACGCTACGCGTGTTCGCACTGTGCTACGTGCAATTCGCGTAGTGCGAAGTAGCGCGACTTCGCAAACTTCGCGAGCGTAGCGTAGTGCTTTGCCCAGGCCTACTCAAAAGCTGAAATTGTGTAATATATAACAATACGAGTTGCCACATGTTAGAACTATAATAAAGAGTGATATTTGATTCTCATGTATACTGAAACAAGTAAGATGGATAAAAAGCATTAAAAAAACACTAAACATTGTAAATATGGGCGAATGTTATACATGTTCGTGAATCAGAGTGGGTACTTTTGACGGTTGCTCTACATAGTGCTTTCAACCAATTGACAAATGATTCTGCAAAGGGTATCCCCTCTGTTATCTAACAAAAGAAAGTCCCACTTGAATGCATCAGAGGCCTTATCCACTGATGCATGCAGCCTACATAGAGAAAAAAGGGAGAGTACGCATGACTGGGTTGGTCAGCCCTGGGGCCGATCAAACAGTCAGTACCAACAACAGTGGTCAAGCCACTCCCGCCCCCCCCCCCTCACCACCACCCCACCCCCTGCCCTTGAGCAGGACCGCGCACCTGCCCACCCACAACCAGGCACTCCTGCTTTCTCACAGTGCGAGAAGCAGAAACATAAAATGGTAGTTTTACCATTTTATGTTTCTGCCTTCTCGCACTGCGAGAAAGCAGTAGGGCGACGCCTCTATGGAGGAGCCGCCACTTGCACCAAGTCAGTCATAGCTCCTCTGTTCTCGGGTCAGCAATCTTCTTTGTCCACTCCTTCATTTTGTTAATTGAATCTGAGGTCCTGGCATCAGGGGAGCCACCTAAATACTGTATTTAGGCACCTTACAGGGAGTGTCAGGTAGGAACCTACCTACCGTTAGGTTGACTACACCCTCTGTATGACTACTTCCTGTGGGAAGTGGTCATAACCCTGCCCCAGAGGCCCTAATTCCACCACAAACCAAGATGGTGGATTTTTTTCTAGTTGTGCACACTACAGGTAGCCCACCTTAGAGGGGTGGTACTAGCCTAAGGGGGAACATACGTCCTGACTAGCTCATTTTCCTGCCTGTCCTGGTGCCAGATGGGCGCAGGGCAGGGCCAAGCATTTCCCCTGTCTGGGTAAGCCTTGGTTCACATACCAAAGGTGGTAGAGGCCTTTGAAGCCTCCTACCTATATATGCTGATTTACTAGCCTTCCTGAGTAGGAAGTGTAAACACCTCTCGCCAGAGCAGGCCTTGTTTCTGACCTCTGAGAGCGTAGCTCTTACCTCCAAGGGGGTCAGAAACTTGTCGGTGGCGGCAGACTGAATTGGACCAGTCAGCCAGCACACTAGAGGGCTAGTAGGGTTCAAGGGGTACCTCTAAGATACTCTCTGGATGCATGTATTAATAAATTCATTAGTGGAATCAGTGTGGATTTATTAATACAAGGTGTTTGATACCAAACACCATAAGCTTCAGTGAAGCCATTATGTAGCTGGGAAACTCGTTTTGACCAATGCCCATTACATACCTTAGGATGGCTTCCCTGTTCACTTGTAATATCTAGTAATTGAACTAAACATTACAAGGGGAATATCAGCTCATGCAGATTTGTCCTCACATGTAATGTAATGCACCCTGCCTTAGGGCTGTAAGGCCTGTTGTAGGGGTGATTTACAAATATTACATGCGGTGTTAGGGGACATGGCACACAGGTGTGTGCCATGTTGTGTTTTGCAGCGTGAAACTTTCTGGATTCACTATGCTGTGCATTATTCCGCGATCTTGTGGTTGAGTCCGGATTCGTAGTGTGTTCTGTGTTTTTTTTTTTTTGTTTGTTTTTTCGTAGCCCTGGTGGGCGGCGACGACCCACCATTTGGTGCACCTCCCGTGACGTCGTCGTGCTTCCTGTGGAAGTCCCACCTTTGGGGCGCCATCTTCAGATTCTTTTTTCCGCCGTTGGGTCTGGATCGTCATCGGGAAGCTCCAGAATTACAATCGAAGGAAGAAGAAAGAAAAGCGAGTTTCGTCGATAACTACTACGAAGATATCACAGGAAAGGAATAGATTACATCAGGAGCGCGAAGAAAGGAAGTTTTACGGCTTTTTCTTCGATGACCTTGGAGAATGCGCACTCAGAGGCCCTGAGCGCAATGGACAAGACGCCATTCAAGTTCTGCCCTAACTGCCACCACAAGTTCGCGCAGAAGGACCAGCATCCGGTCTGCAACCTCTGCCTACCGGTCGACCACCAGAGTAAGGACTGCAACGCCGGCTCAGCCTTCGCGCCGAAGAAGCTCCGGGTGAGAGAACGGCAGAGAAGAGCCAGCGCCAGCATGGATGGCAAGGGTAAGGCCCCGTCGCTCTACGATCTGGGCCTCTCCACGGACGATGAGGACAACGTCGCCGAGGGACCCGAAAACTTCACGGTCGTAGAGACCGACAAGAAAAATGAAGACGAGGTAAGAGAATCGTCGAGCTCAAAACAGAAAATACCTCGAAAACCCGAGGGTGACTCGAAAAAATCAGAGTCAAAGTCCACGAAGGGAGCCCCGGCGCCGAAAACTTCGACCAAGGGGGAAACCATGGACAAGAGGCCGAGCGGATCCTTCGAAAAGGACTCCCTGGTGCCCAAAGACGCCGAAAGGCAAGGATCATCGAAGACAACCCATGAAACGGGACGCTCGACGCAGAAAGAACGGTCAACGTCGACGCAAGTCCCGTCGAAAAGGCCCGCGGTCGACGCCGAAAGCATCCCCGAGATGGAGAAAAAGAAGAGGCGGCTCGAGGCCGAAATGGAGAACATCCTTCAAAGGAAGAAGGAGTTCGACGCCAAGATGAAGGAATTCAAGATTCCAACGGCTCCACTGACGAACGTCGTCGAGGTCAAGGACGAATTCGACACCGAGGGGCTGACGAGAGATCTCGAAGAGTAAGACGAGACCTATTATGAAGGCGAAGCCGAGGAAGAAGACCAGCAGTCGTTCTACAGCTCGGCGCCATCAACCAGCCACGACATCGAATGGCAGGATCTCGACACCGAAAACCCGGAGGAGCCCGTGGACACGTACCCTTCGAGGCCTTCGCCACCCGACATCATCGGGGTGTACAATATGGTGGTCAGGAGCGCAGCGACAGCCTTCGGCATCAAACTCGATGAAGAGAGGCCGAAAGCCGATTTCCTCCTCGAGACCCTGCTCCCCATACAGACGAGGAGCCAATTTCTCCCCATGCTACAAAGTGTGATGAATCAGGGGAGAGAAGCCTTCAAGGAACCAGCGACCTGCCGTTCGATCACGCCCAGGACGGAGAAGAAGTATAAGCACTCTTCTCTGGACCCCCCTTACATCAAGGGTAGCATCACCGCCGACTCCATCATAGCTTCCACGGCCAGGAGAAGGGCCAACGTGCCAGCAACTTCGGGGCCACCACCTGATAAAGAAAGCAGGAGGATAGACCTCACAGGAAGAAAGGTCGAGAGGAACGCCGCAATGCACTGGCGCATGGCGAATTCCAATGCACTTCTCAATAGGCACCAGAACCAGCACTGGGACGAGATGGGGGAGCTAGTAAAGCACCTCCCCGAAGAATACCGCCAGAGAGCCTCGCACCTGGTGGACGAAGGTAAAAACATCGCCAACTCTTGTATAAAGACGGCGCTGGACGGGGCCGAGACTTCGGCAAGACTAATGGCCATAGGGGTCACCGAGAGAAGACATGCATGGCTAAGAATCTCGGGATTCAAACCGGAGGTGCAGAACAACATCCTTAGCACCCCCTTCAACGGAGAGACACTGTTCGGAGCAACAGTAGACGAGAAACTCACCCAGCTGAAAAAAGAAAACGAAACAGCGAGGTCCATGGGGGCCCTACAGCTAAGGGGTATGAGGGGAGGCAATCCCTCTAGGAGACCCTACGGTCGGGGAGGAAGCCAGCAGGGAGCGTCGCACCAGGCGTTCCAGCAGAGTCAGCAGGGTGATAGTCACGGACAACAAGGTCAACAGAAGCAAAACTGGCAGTACCAGCCTCGGGGCCAGTCCTTTCGCGGGAGAGGGAACGGACGTGGCGAGAGGAGGAGAGGGAGTGACCAACCCTCATCAAAGTGACTCAGCACGCAGGAGGACGCCTACCCTCGACATGCCCCCAAGTGTGAGGCGAAATACAGTAACATCAAGGGGGAGAGAAAAATCAAAAGCCTACGAACATCCAACACCAGTAGGCGGAAGGCTGAGGTTCTACCTTCAGGAGTGGCGGCGTATAACCACAGACAAGTGGATACTGAACGTCATGCAATACGGATACTGCGTGGATTTGGAGAGAAGACCTCCAAACAGAAGACCAAGGAGAAGACAGAGATCGGCTCAAGAAATGGCCCTACTCAGAGAAGAAACCCTGAAACTACTAGAAAAAAGAGCCATAGAGGCAGTGCCGTTCAGAGAACGCAACAAGGGGGTCTACTCAAACTATTTCGTGGTCCCGAAGGTAGACGGAAACGTCAGACCCATCCTGGACCTGAGATACCTAAACAAGTTCATCAGAACGCAGAAGTTCAAAATGACTTCGCTGCAGGAGGTGCTTCCCCAAATAAGAGACGGGGACTTCATGGTCACCGCGGACCTCCAGGATGCCTACCTACACATTCCAATAAACAGAAGGCACAAGGGCCTTCTAAGGTTCAACATCGACCAGGAACACTACCAGTTCACAACCCTGGCCTTCGGGCTAAAATCGGCGCCAAGGGTTTTTACAAAATGCCTGTCGGCGGTCGCGGCCCACCTACGAAGGCAGGGGATCCATGTCTACCCCTACCTAGACGACTGGCTGGTCAAGGCAAACACACGCGAGAAGTGCGAGAGACACGCAACACGCGTGACTGACTCTGACGAACCTGGGGTTCTCGATACACTGGGGGAAGTCATCGATGGAGCCTGAGCAGGTGAAGATTTTCCTGGGAGCAAAAATCAACACCCTGAACTGCACAGTGGTGCCCAGCGACAGGAGAACAGAGGCCCTACTGAAGGAGACGCGTCTCTACCAGAAGGGGCGAGCTCTGACAGTGAGGTCAGTGAGCAAGATGAGGGGGATGATGGCGTCATGGATCCAGCTGGTGCCGAATGTACGCCTGCACATGAGACCATTCCAAGAATGGCTACAACAGCAATGGTCACAAGCAAGCGGAAGTTGGGAAGATCTAGTGGTTGTTACGCACGCAGTGCAGGAGGAGATGACTTGGTGGAACAGAGACAACATGACAGCAGGGAGAAGCCTGACACCACCAAACCCAACAATGACCATTACCACGGACGCATCGCAAAAGGGATGGGGAGCGCACATGGACAACCTCAGAGTGAAGGGTCTGTGGGCTCCAGCAGATGCGGTACGCCATATCAATTACCTCGAATTGAAAACCATCCTGCTAGCCTTGAAGGCATTCCAGGGGCACCTGTACAACAGAGGGTGTTGGTTCAAACAGACAACACCACGGCAATGTTCTACATCAACAAGCAGGGGGGGACACAGTCGTTCCCTCTCTCCTCTCTGGCACAGGAGATTTGGAGATGGGCCATTCCTCTCAGGATAGATCTACTGGCAATTCACCTTCCAGGGAAGGACAATGTGGAGGCAGACTGGCTAAGCAGGCAGACCTCGGCATCACACGAGTGGGAGCTCAATGGCCAGGAAACGGAGAAGCTTTTCCAGAGATAGGGAACTTCCACAATAGACCTGTTTGCAACACGCCAGAATGCAAAATGCCAAAGCTTCGCGTCCAGGCAACCAGATCAGCAATCCCAAGGAAATGCCCTATGGATAAGCTGGTCGAGGACATTTGCCTACGCCTTTCCACCGATACCCCTGTTGCACAGAGTGCTCGACAAGTGCAGAACCAGCAACATGACTCTGATCCTAGTGGCTCCGCAGTGGGCAAGGCAGACATGGTTCTCACAAATTCAAGAAATGGCACAGGGCAATCCCCACAGGTTCGAGAGAAGTTTCTTCCAAAACCCGACTTCAAACGCAGAAAGGGCCCTGCACACCCTCGACGCTAGAAGAGCGGTGATGCACTACATTGAGAGAACCAAGGAACTCAGAAAATCAAAGCAGTTGTTTGTGTCCTTTGCTACTAGCTTCATGGGTAGACCAGTAACTAAGGGCACCATCGCTAGATGGATTGCACTCACTATTCAATTCTGCCACAAACAGGCTGGACAGGAGCTAGCAGGGGGACCTCAGGCTCACTCCACAAGGAAGAAGGGGGCCACCGTTGCCTTCCTGGCGAACACGCCCATTCAGGACATATGTCTAGCGGCAACTTGGGCATCTGTGCACACGTTCACGAAACACTACTGCGTGGACATTCAGATGAACAAGGAAGCACAGGTCGGACAGAAGGTGCTTCAACACATTTTCAACGACCAACGCTCATCTACCACCCAGCCGCCACAAAATTAGGAAAACCGCTACAAAGTCTATGCACAGCATAGTGAATCCAGAAAGATTCACGCTGCAAAACGAATAGTTTCTTACCTGTCGGTGTAGTTTTGCAGCTTGAAGATCTTTCTGGATTCACTAGCGAACCCACCCACCTCCGCCAGGAAGATGAGGCTGGAGGAAGAGGGGGTAAAATGGTAAAGATCAGAAGGAATGAAAACGTACAGAAAGATGGACATGAAGGCTTAATCAATCGCCTAGGGTTAAAAAAAAAGAAACAAAAAGGAAAGGAAAAAAGAACCCGAAGATGGCGCCCCAAAGGTGGGACTTCCGCAGGAAGCACGACGACGTCACGGGAGGTGCACCAAATGGTGGGTCGTCGCCGCTCACCTGGGCTACGAAAAAAAACAAAAACAAAGAAAAGACTACGAATCCGGACCCAACCACAAGATCGCGGAATAATGCACAGCATAGTGAATCCAGAAAGATCTTCAAGCTGCAAAACTACACCGACAGGTAAGAAACTATTCGATTTCACTTTTTGGAGCACCTTGTCACGCAGCCTGCAGTGGCAATCTATGAGTTTGGTGCTGCTTCCTTTAGAGTGGCACAAGATATGCTGCAGCTCTTGGGGACCCTCTTTAGTACCTATGCCCTAGGGACCAGGGGCACCAATTACTAAGGAGTTACAGAGGTGATAACGGCCTAGTTAATTGGGGATCAATTGACCAGTGTAGTAAGGAGGCAGATTCAAGTAGAAGTAAGTTGGTAGTTTATTAGCTACATGGACAGCAGAGACAGCAGGACTGGCTCTGCCAACAGCTCCAGCGAGAATGTCCACAACATGTCATTACTAGGCAACCATAAACATTCTAGATCATTACAACACGATAGGCTGCAGTAAGGCACAGCAAGCTGGAGTATAACACAGAGTACAACACATCTTCTCTTCTCACAAATAATAAAAATATAAAACAAAATAATAATTAAAAAAATAATAATAATAATGAACAAACGAAACACAAGAAACCTTGTGAACAACAATAAAAATCTTATGACCTGTACCTGGCAGGTTTAACAATATTTCTAGAGCTCTTCCTTGAAGGAAGATGATTAACACAAGGAAGCAAACTCCTCCTTGAAATGAGAAACAGTAGTACAATGACGACTTTTAACTATTCTGTTGAGGTTCCACCAATGCCCACCATCAACCATAACAGCATTACCCAAAATTTTGATAACTTTAACAGGCGTACTAAATTTGCTGTCACCTTTCTTAGAGTGTACACCACTTTTAATCTCAACAGTGTCTCCCACTTCCAATTGAGTCATTTTTGCACCTTTACGGGCATCCAACCACATTTTTTGTTTAGATTGAGAATCAGACACATTCCCTCTAACTAGGGATAACAAGTGGGCAACATCAGACTCAGATCTTACCCATCTGCTTATCCGAACAGGTCTGAAACTTGTGTTTGGTTTACGTCCTCTCAATAACTCAAAGGGTGAGATCTTAGTAACAGAATGTGGTGTAGTTCTGTAAAACCATATCATGGCATTAAGTGCTTTGCAAACATCATGACCACCAGCTCTTGCCCACCTAATACATTCACCCACCACCCGATTCATCCTCTCAACCAAGCCATTACTTTGTGGGTGATAGAGTGAGCTTTTATGATGTTTAACACCAGAATCTTTTAGAAAAGACTCAAACTCTGCACTGACGAACTGTTTGCCATTGTCTGAAATCAAAGTTTCCGGAAAACCCTCTCTCAATCACACACTTTTGAGAAAATCTACAAGAGCATGAGTGCTGGCATCTTTCACCAACTTGATCTCTGGCCATTTTGATGTGTAATCCATTAAAACTAGTATGAAACAAGCCCCCCCTGGGAGGACCTCATAGGGACCCATCACATCCATTCCCAGTTTTGACCAGGGATTTTTAGGGCATTCAATGGGCATCAAAGGTGGAATAGACACTTTCCCTTTCACTTTTGTCAGAAGCACCACAAACGCAACAACCAGATACCATGGAATCAATCTCAGAATCCATACCTGGCCACCAATAGACATCTCTGATGCGGCGTTTAGTGAGCGTGGTACCCAGGTGACCCTCATGAGCTCTCTCAATAATAGTTTTCCGAAATAAAGCAGGTGGGACAAATTTATCTCCTCTAAGTAGCAGTCCATCTTCAATGGAAAGTTCATCTTCAACTTTTCAGAAAGGTTGCAGAGGAGCAGATAGTACCTTTTCCCTTGGCCACCCACTTTTGACAAAACGAGCTACCTGAGACAGCACACAGTCAGATTCCAGAGCTCGTTTCCAATCATCCTCAGAACCCAAACTTAGAACAGGTATGTCAAGCACTGCCACTAAACAATCATCACAATCCTCACTGGAAAATTCTTCAAGATTAACATCATCAATTTCACCTGACTTAACAGGGAAACGGGATAAAAAATCTGCCCTCACATTCTTTCCTCCAGCAATATGTTGTACCGTGAACTGGTACTGTAGCAGTTTGGTAACCAAACGCATGATCCGAGGTGAACAACATTTACTCACACTTCCACCCAGGATGTTTACTAAGGGCTTATGGTCTGTCAGGAGCTTGAAGCTTTTCCCCCAAACATAGGGTCTAAATTTCTCAATAGCCCATGCACACACAAGCAATTCCCTTTCAATTACGGAATACTGAAGTCCAGGAGTTCTCAGTACTCTCGACGCAAGACATATGGTGCTTTCACTGTTGTTATCAACCTGTGTCAAAGTTGCCCCAATTCCTACTTGACTTGCATCAACAGTCACACAACAAGGCAAGCTTGGATCAAAGGGTTTGAGTATAGGCCCATCATATAAAGCGGACTTCACAGATTTAATGGCAACTACACAATCATGGTACCAATCGAATTTGACTCCCTTTTTCAGTAAATTGCTGATGGGACGGACAACTGTGGCAAAATTAGGAATGAACTGAGAATAATACTCACATAATCCCAATAATGACTTAACTCCCGCTTTATCTACAGGGTCTGGTGATTCTGCTATAGTTTGAATTAGCAAACCCAAAGAGATGATGGACGGAGCGCTGAAACACTCACCCCCAGTCAAGATCTGGGTTTAATCCATCATCATTCTTTAACTCACTTTGCCACCTCAGTTCAGACCCAGCTATATGCAAATCAGTCTTGACCCTGTGCCTCATGGGAACAGTCTAGCCCGAACTGCCAAGCCAGGTCTTCCCTGAAGCGGAAACAAGCATGCTGGGACCGGTTTCTGGGTAACACCCTTCATCAGCCAGGCTCGCTTGAATCCAGTGGCAAAGTGAGCAAGGGACCCACGTCTGGGCATACCCTGCCAGTTTAGGGCGAACAAAGCAAACACAAAGAGATGATGGACGGAGCGCTGAAACTTTTCAGACACTCACTCCTTGGATTAGACCTGGACGTGGACTTACCCCTTCTTGGGATATCACATGTCCCAAGTACTCAACTTTAGTGCACATGAATTTACATTTTCCCTCCTTTAAGACAACACCACGTTTCTTGAAAATGGTCAACACCTTTCCTAATGCAAGATCATGGGAAGTAACATCCTTTCCAAAGATAAGCACGTCATCCTGGAATACGAGCACACCATTAACATCTTTTAATATACTGCCCATTATCCTCTGGAAAACAGACACCGCAAACGCAAGTCCAAAAGGCATGCAACAGTAGCGAAAGGTTCCCAGAGGTGACACGAATGCAGTTAGATGCCGTGACTCGGGATCAAGTTCTACCTGATGATACGCGCTGGCCAGATCTAATTTGGACAAATAGCACGCTCCTTTTGTGGAGGAAAATAAGTCACTAATTTTGGGTAACGGGTGGAAATCAACCCAAATCTCCTTATTTAGGGACCTCCAATCCACACAAACGCGAAGATCTCCTCCCCTTTTCCTCGCCACGACCAATGGAGAGAGCCACAGGGAAGAGTTTGTGGGTTCAATGATCCCTTTGCTACATAACTCTTTTCCCAAATCTTCCCTCACACTGAAAGGAACTCCTCTGAGTTTGTGCTTGATGGGAAGAGCATCCTCCTTAACAATTATCTTGTGTCGGAACCCTTTAATTTTTCCTAACTTGTTGCTGAAAACTTCAGGGTACTTCTCTTTCCATCGCAAACCGATGTCTTCGCAACCAACCACTAGTACTTGCTCTTTTTGGCCGGGCTTTAGTATCATCCCAAAAAGGCCCTAATGAAACCAACCTAATATATTAAGTCCTTTTACTGCGACATACATTTTTCCTTCAATTCTCCGCCCTTTGAATTCTAACTCGTCTTCAAAATAACCTAATAGATCTATTCTACGCCCCTCATATGAGAGACTGGAGAACGATCAGGGGGAAGTAAGGATTGACAACCATTCCAAGTTTCCTCAAATAACTTTTGCGTGATCATAGTGATCTTTGCTCCAGAGTCAACCAAGTGTTTGACAGTGTGGTTTCCAATCTTGATGTCTACAATGGGATCAATACATGAGGAAGGATCCCCAGTAACAACCTTAGAAGAGAAACTAGGCTCGACAGAGTCCGATTCGTTTTCACATCTTATAACAGAAACCACTTCTAAATCTGACTCACCATCCGATTCCACACTGCAAATTACTGGTTTGCTCACATTCTTTCTTTTTAAACAAACTTTTGCAAAATGACCCATCTTTTTACAGTAGTTACAGATAACATTGTTAGCAGGACAAAGTGAACCTTTGATGTGTGGAGGATTACCACATCTAATGCACATATTTCTGGAAAAAGACTTAATCGAGTTATTGCTATCCGAGTTAGGTTTTGATGCTTGATGAACTGACTGTGAAGGCTTGCCACGCTGTTCAATATTATTATTATTAGTAGTAGTGGCCACGACATTAATTGCATCTTGTGGTTTGTCATCAAGTTCCTTAAGAGAGACCATGGAAATCTCTATACTTTTTGCAATTTTTATAATTTCATCTAGTGACTGATCACCTAAAGTTAGCAACTTTTGGCGAACGTTCTTGTCCTTGCACTGACATACAAACTGACCTCTGATTAATTGATCTGTAAAGTTCTCGAACTTGCACTCAGCTGCTAGTCTGCGCAAAACAGAGATGTAGGCATCAACATCTTCTCCTTCTGATTGTTTCCTTTTAAAGAACTTGTGCCTCAAAACCATGAGGCTTGGTTGTTTATCAAACCTAGTTCTTAATTTAATGACCGTCTCTTGGTACTCGTCGATTCCATGAAGTTCTTCTTGTGAGAGAGATGGTAAATGTTTGTGAATAGATCTACCTTCAAATCCTAATGAGTGTAGCAGGAGGCATTTCCTCCTCTCAGCACTGAAACGTAATGAACCTATGGCTCCTAAATATGTTTGAAAAGCGTCGTGCCAAATTTCCCATCTTACTGGGGGATCACCCGGTGATTCAAGGAATGAAGGTGGCGGAATCAATCAAAATTGTGTGACTATTTTGTAGTAAGCTGGAACAATATGTATAAAGTTGTATTATAACTAAAGAAATGTTTAATCAATCAATCATCCAATTACTTGTCACACTGTGAGATGAATAGATCGATAGATGAAAGAAATTGCGTATTGCATACATTTCATAAATAAATTAAGATAATGTATAATACAGCAAAGACGAAAAAAAAATATCTCACAAATAATTAAATAGCAGTGAGTATAATTGTATTGTAGATGGTATTGTATGTGTATCACTGGTTATGACGATGCACTAGTATTACAGAAAAAAAATTGTTGGATAGTGTGTAATTCTGCGATAACAAGATGAAAGTATTTGATTAAAATAAAGGTGTGCGTGTCACAGAGAAGAATAATTGCCCAAAGGTGTGCATGTTACCAAGATCAGGATGAACGCACTTTAACTGGAATATGGTGTGCGTGTCACAGAGATCAGGAAACACGCATATCTTCCTTTACTTTAAAAGAATTTATATCTGCTAGGCTTGGTTTCGCCGAGAAGTCTTGAAAAGGTGTGCGTGTCACCGACACGCGTTGCTAAGATACAATGTTTTGCTTGGCAGCCAATAGACACGCGCTCCCCTCTCCTGTTCATGCTTACGTCACATGCAGATGGCGAGTTTGAATGATGAGCAGAACATGGAGGGTGGAGAGCAGGGCGGCCTGAGGTGCACGGTGAGCGCGCTGCGACTTAAAAAAACCAAAAAACAGGGTTTGTAGATGAGTGACGGCCGGTTGATGGCCAAATGTCAACGAAACGGAGCTTTGGCAAAGAAAGTAAACACAGCGCGCAAACCTCAATGTTTTAAATATAGTGGAACAAGCTGTTAGTCGCTCAATCAGACACAGCCTCCACGATGACAATAACAACAGGGTTGCGATGAAACTTGCAGGAAGGCCGCAGATAGGCTTGAGCTCAAAGACAGTAGTCAATAAAGGCAATAGTGGCCAAGGGCAATAGAACAGTCAGCGAATGCAGCAAATTGAAAGAAAAGTCATAACGAGCTGGAGAGAGTTTTTGAAGACAAAATATGCCAGGAAGGCAATGTCAAATGTCTGTTATTTTGACAATGTGACCATACTAAATACCTTTAACAAGTAGTCAGCAGGAGATCTTCATTAGTATGTGTAAGAACATCTTGATTGAAGAATCTTTTTCTTATTGAAAAATGGTTGCGTGGGTTCTTCCATGTAGCTAAATCGTCGCCATAATTTTGTAGTAAGGAGGCAGATTCAAGTAGAAGTAAGTTGGTAGTTTATTAGCTACATGGACAGCAGAGACAGCAGGACTGGCTCTGCCAAGAGCTCCAGCGAGAATGTCCACAACATGTCATTACTAGGCAACCATAAACATTCTAGATCATTACAACACAAGATAGGCTGCAGTAAGGCACAGCAAGCTAGAGTATAACACAGAGTACAACAACCAGTTATCATGTTTTGGTGCAAGAACACCTGGTTAACAGGAACTAAGTGCACTCCATTCAAAGTTGCATCAAATACCAGGCAAAAAGTGGGGGGACTACTGCAACAAAAGTCCAGTTTCCTACACTGTTGTTGACTGTTTTGGGTTCCTGTGGCCAAGATCTCTCTTGGCACCTCGCTTAGGACCGCGCTGGTCGCGCGCTTGTTTGCTCTGTATTTTTAAAAAAACCTTCGTTTTTTGGATTTTGTTTCTTTTACTTTTTAGCCTGCTTCCCTGCCTCTAAACCATTTCTGGCCCTTACTTGCACTCTAACTTTGGTGAACTCCACCGCTGTTGGGCGGATCCGGGTTACCGGGAGGGTTTGGGCTGAGCGCCATCTTGGAGTGGGGAGTAGTGCGAGCGCCATCTTTGAGCGTCCAGGTCACCTGGGACGCCGAGACGACGCTATTTAGGGCGAGCCAGCTGCAAGGTGATCCTGCTTTGGGTTCCTGTGGCCAAGATCTCTCTTGGCACCTCGCTTAGGACCGCGCTGGTCGCGCGCTTGTTTGCTCTGTATTTTTAAAAAAACCTTCGTTTTTTGGATTTTGTTTCTTTTACTTTTTAGCCTGCTTCCCTGCCTCTAAACCATTTCTGGCCCTTACTTGCACTCTAACTTTGGTGAACTCCACCGCTGTTGGGCGGATCCGGGTTACCGGGAGGGTTTGGGCTGAGCGCCATCTTGGAGTGGGGAGTAGTGCGAGCGCCATCTTTGAGCGTCCAGGTCACCTGGGACGCCGAGACGACGCTATTTAGGGCGAGCCAGCTGGAAGGTGAGCCTGCTTTGGGTTCCTGTGGCCAAGATCTCTCTTGGCACCTCGCTTAGGACCGCGCTGGTCGCGCGCTTGTTTGCTCTGTATTTTTAAAAAAACCTTCGTTTTTTGGATTTTGTTTCTTTTACTTTTTAGCCTGCTTCCCTGCCTCTAAACCATTTCTGGCCCTTACTTGCACTCTAACTTTGGTGAACTCCACCGCTGTTGGGCGGATCCGGGTTACCGGGAGGGTTTGGGCTGAGCGCCATCTTGGAGTGGGGAGTAGTGCGAGCGCCATCTTTGAGCGTCCAGGTCACCTGGGACGCCGAGACGACGCTATTTAAAGCTCGCCAGACTAGCGCAGCGGTGACGCGCAGCGGTTGCGCCATCCCTGCGCCTGAGTCGTGCCAGAGTCCTGCCCGTCTGCGCTCGTCAGCGTCTCGGAGGCGGCCGAGGCGGGACTCTGGCATCTTGGGTAGGTGTGTAGGATGATTAGGTATAGTGCGGCCGCTTTATGTGCGCTCCGTCCCCCCAAGAGCAGTTGTATTTGTCTTTTCCCTGGTGGTCGACACCTGGCTAAAGGGTGCCCTGGATGTTCTTGGCGTCCCATATCATCTCCATCTCGCGCTCCCCTCTCCCTCCCCTTGGAATGTCAGTGTGCCTTGTTAAATACCAGATCCTTGGCGCGTCATTCCATGGAAATTTGGGACCTCCTTACGCTCTCGAAAATCTCCTGTCTTTTTTTGACAGAGACTTGGTTGGGGGCTGGCTCGGAACCTGACATCGCTAGTGCCCTTCCCCCCAACTTCACCATCTTAAGGAGGGATAGAACTGGAGGCAGAGGTGGTGGGGTGGCCTTAGTTGTTGACAAGTCCCTTGTCTGCACCTCTTATCCTGTAGATAATATCGCTGGTTGTGAAGCTCTGGGCTTTAGTCTCCAGCTGTCGGCTTCACATACCTGCACAGGAATTTTGATCTATAGACCTCCAGGGCCTCTAGGCTCGTTTTTCGAGGATTTACAGGTGGCACTGTCAGTGCCCTGTGTGCGCTCGGCACACTGTGTACTGCTGGGCGACTTAAATCTGCACATGGACTCGACAACTGACGCCGATGCATCTAAATTACGGGACATTACCGAGATGCTCGGACTGACCTCTTTCATCGATAGTCCAACGCACGTGAAAGGGCATACGTTGGATTTAATCTTTTCCACTGTGCCAATTAAGGTGTCCTCCCCTTTGCCGGTTCTATGGTCCGACCATTATTTAATTAATTTTGTGTTGTTAGCTGAGCACCAGACGAGTCAAAGAGCTCATAAGGACGGGTCTCGTCAAGCTAGAGCCTTTCACCTGGTGTCAGCTGATATGCTCGCTGACGCACTCCATGCACATCCTTGCATTACGACTGGGAACTTAGAAGTCGACCTGCCGCTAGTCCAGGACTGGCTTCGGACAAGATTCGAGGAGCTTGCCCCTCGGAAACCGGTCAGGACAGCCCCCTGCCAGGATTCCGCTCCTTGGTTCACTGCTACTCTGCGAAAAGCGCGCCAGGACTGCAAAAGATCTGAAAGGCTCTGGCGGCGCAGATATGCACCTGAGGAGAAACTGAAGTACAGGGGTGCGATAAAATCCTATCACAGACAGATTGCCGAAGCTAAAAAGATCTACTTCGAGCATAGAATAGACCAGGCTGATAACACGAGCCGGGAACTATTCCGAATAGTGAAGGAATTCGTAGAGCCGGTGGCGGCCGCTAGGGTTCACTCCCATACTGAGGAGTGGATCAAGCAGCTTGCTGACTTCTTTGTGGACAAGATCCGTAGGATTCAGGACTCTTTCGATCGGGTGGGGTCCCTGGAAGTGGCTGCAGCTGTGGAAAGTGATCTGAAGGTCCTTCCATCCGCTGCAGCCGAGCTGGCGCCCACTCTTTCGACGTTCCCCCCGCTATCCTGCGAGTCCTCTCTGGAACTGCTTTCCCGGCTGAAATCTGGATCCCCCTTGGATGCGTGTCCGGCTAAATGCCTGAGCTCGGTGGCACCAGCTATTAACAACTTGCTGAACCCCTTGCTCAACATGTCTCTGAGTTCTGGAGTGGTCCCTAAAGAATGGAAGCATGCTCTTATTCTCCCGCTCATTAAGAAACCTCTGCTCGAACCTTTACAGTGGGCCAACTATAGACCAATCTCCCTCCTCCCTGCTCTGGCGAAGGTGGCGGAGAAACATGTTCAGCATACTCTTACCACCTTTATAGAGAATAACAAACTGCTGCATGACTCCCAATCTGGTTTCCGTGCCAATTACAGTACGGAGACAGCTCTTGTGGAGGTGACCGACGCCATCAGGGAAACGCTTGATCTTGGGGGAAAGGCTATGTTGGTCTTGCTGGACCTGTCGGCGGCATTCGACACCGTCCCACACGCCGGCCTCCTCCTAAGACTCAGGGAGGTAGGTCTGCGGGGGACGGTGTTGGACTGGTTTCAATCCTTCTTAACCGACCGTCGGCAGGTGATCTGGGCTCCTCCGTTCTCCGCGGAAATGCCTTCGCTAGAGGTGGGGGTGCCTCAAGGATCCATCCTGAGCCCCACCATATTTAACATTTATGTGGCCCCTTTGGCGAAGGTCGCTGAGGCATTTGGAGCCCGGGTCATCTCATACGCTGATGACACCCAGCTCCTGTTTACCTGCAGGAAGGGAGAGGTTTTTAATGGCGACAGAATCAGAGACTGCCTGAGTGCTGTTTTTGCATGGTTTCAGCACCAGAACCTGAAATGTAACTCGGATAAGTCCGAGTTGCTCTTTTTTGGCTGCGCTGAGGACCCTGGCTGGAAATCGTGGTGGCCTTCCGACATGTTCCCCCCCCTGAGAAACCATCTGCCCAAGTAAAAAATCTGGGTGTGGTATTTGACGACAGTCTTTCTTTTCGTCCCCACATCACGGGCCTGGCGGGGAAATGTTTCGGTATCTTGAAGATGGTGAGGAAATTTCTCCCACTGCTTTCCCTTCAATATCGCAAGAACATCGTGCAAGCACTTGTGGGCTCGCGTTTAGACTACGCTAACGCACTTTTCTCTGGTCTGCCTAAATATCTGGTATCCAGATTGCAAGTTGTCCAAAACTCGGCGGCCAGAGCCATCTTTGGCCTTCCACGGAGAGCCAGTGCCTCTCTACTGCGCGGTAGGCTGCATTGGCTGTCTATCCCTAGCAGAATTAGTTTCAAGGTCCTCACGTTGGCGTTTAAAGCCCTCCACTGCATTGGCCCAGCTTACCTCAGGAAGCGGATTGCTCTCTACGTTCCCCGGAGGAGTTTGAGATCTGCTGACCTGGCTAAAGTGGAGGTACCAGTGATCAAACGCGTGCGGATGGGAGGCCGGTCTTTCCAGTTTATGGCGGCCAGTTTGTGGAATGAGCTCCCTCTGTCACTCCGCAAGGCTAACAATCTTCTGGCCTTTAGAAAGGAGCTCAAGACGCTCCTCTTCTCCGCCTAACCAGTGGGCCTACAGTGTTTCTGCCGCTGGGTTTTTCTTGGTTGTGTTCAGGACTCTCTGCCAAAGCGCCGGGACACCCGTTCTGGGTAGCCGTGCGCTCAAGAAATATAGTTCTAACATAACATAACATAACATAACTGTTTTACAAAACCACTAGCCTATTAGCCCTTGATCTTTAAATTAAACTAATGCTGTTTTGTCTGTGTGCATCACTTTTATGTAAAGTGATCCGGCATCCCAGTTGTATGGTGTGAAAACTTATAAAAATCACATAAACCTGTGAGTCCTGTCATTCTGGGTAATGTTAGTGGCGCGAACAAGTGCATTGAGGTTTAATTTCTGTTTCTCTTCCAGGAGTGAATCCCAGCAACCTGATGAACCTCTTCACATATGAAAAGGGCTACTGCTTTGTTTATTACCTGTCTCAGCTGTGTGGAGACCTTCAGCGGTTCGATGCCTTCCTCCGCGTGAGTACTCACTCTTTCTCCTCCACTTTACTGTATCCGTCCCTCCTTGCTTACCACAATTCAGCACCTACTCAGGAAACAGGTTCTTGACCCTCAATCTGAGACTGTGATACAGTTATACCATTTTAATCTGAGAAACTTCAGAGACCAAAATCTTTTTTTATTTTCATATCATCCTGTGCTTAAACGGTGCCAAACTCAACTACAAAATGGTTCCTGTTTCTTTTTTGTTTTGTTTTGCTTGACTTGCTTATTGCAAACATTCTTCTTAAGCGACCATTCAATTCTTTTAGCAAAGCCTGTGTATTGATGTGTTCTGTGTACTGCCTTCCTGTTTTTTTTCTACCTACTAACCTCTGCTTGTCTCCCTGTCTTTAGGCCTACATTGAGAAGTTCAAATTCACAAGCGTGGTAGCCCAGGATCTTCTGGATTCATTCCTGACTTTCTTCCCAGAGCTGCAGGAGCAATGTGTGGAGAATCTAGAAGGTAGGAAGAGGAGCCAGCGAGGGGTGTGACTAAAATGGTGTCTGGAAGGTCTATGAGTGAGCGAAAGAATGGTCAAGTTCTTTAAATTACGGCAGGCTTTTCATGTTTACAGTCATTATGATGATCAAGTTCTTGCACATGTTCGCACATCGCACATGTTCACCACAAAAGTGTACCTTTTATCAATCGTCACTGATCAGTCCTAGTAGCATAGTGAGTATATTTGTACAGAGAGCTATCTTTTATGGTTGTAGGCTTGCTAAAATTCCTTTTATCAATGTAGTTTTGTGTCCACCCCACCTAAAAGAGGCCTTTCCTGTGCCTCCTTCTCAGAAGGATGTTTGATAGCAAGGCCTTTGTTTATTTATCCTGTAAGATCCGAATGAAGATCCGCTCCCCATCGCCTTTTCAGCAATTACCTGTTGCTTTAAGAATTGTGCTTTTTATTCTGTTTCCCTGTGCAAGCAGAGTGGAAAGCCTCTAAAAGAACCATCAATTAAACTGAAGTTCCTTAGTGTATATTTTGCCCCTTGCGTATTTGCCCACCTCCACCTGTGCATCACCAGCCGCAGTCGACCACTTCTGATTTCTTTTTGTTACCCATGCAGGTTAGGCGGGATGCATGTCCTAAATTATGCAATGTTTCACCAATTTTGGGTGGAGCTGTTTCTTTTTCTCTCTCTCCCTCTTGAAGAAGAGTGGGAAGGTTCTAATTTTAATTTCTAATTTCCAAAATAAAATTTTAAAAAAAACTCTGACTGCCCTTTGCTACTCATGCCATTGGATGTAAAAAGCAGTTTACTGATCTGTACAAAATGTTATTGTTTGGGAATACATCAAGCAAGCTCTTGCTTGTTTTGTGATGGAATTTATCTGAGGTCACTGAAAACCCATTTTCGAAGCATGTGTGGCTATAGATACACATGCTGTGCATACTTCTGCCATCTAGTGTTGGGCCCGGATGTGTGCAAATTGTTGGTACTGTGACTCCTCCTCTTGGTGATGATGCACATGGTCATTGACTCCATTGTTAGATCGATCAACACTGTTGCTGTGTTCTTTTCGGTTCATACGGCTCTTTCCCCTCTGTCGGTATTGTACTTTGATTGTATTTCCCTTACTTTCCCTCTCGGGACGACCTTTGAATACTTTGCCTGAGTGGAGTCCATGTCACCACAGGTCCTCCTGGGCCTAACTTTTCGGCGCCTACTCCCGTTGACGCATGCTGCTCCTTCCGCTCCAAGAAGACTCTTCCCAATCGTCGCGCTCATCGACTTGAGATCTCGCATAGTAGTGGAGACGTCACAGCAGATTTCTTCGGTGTCGAGGACATCGAGGAGGGAGCAACAGCCACGACCATCTTTGCTAATAAAAAGGCTTTGTACCCTGAGGAAAGTTCTGTCTCCGATCTGGAAATTGAGGATGTTCTGCCAGCCCAGCAATCTGTGAGTTCGACACCCCCTTCCCCTAAACACCTCCCTCAACCCAAGCAGCCTTCAACCAAAAGGCACTCAGCCACAATGGAACACCAGAGACTTTTGGTCCACCTCTGCCTTCGGGCCATGGTCGGCACGACAAACCCATGTGCACTCCACGCCTATCTCCGGCTCGGCGCCAAAGAAGCCTTCTGACCGATCGCTTTGACGCCGGCTACCTCGGCACCAAGCCAACCACATCTGCCATGGCACCGACCAGGATCTCAGTGCAGAAATCGAAGGCACCCTCTGAGTCGAATACTTCGGCGTTCACCAGCAAGACCGACACCGGTGTACTCAAGCCGATTCTCCATAAACTGCAGGAGAGGAGAAGTTCAACTCAAGGCTGAAATTCCTGGTTATTCCCCCCTCATACGGGCCACATCCTTGCCCTCTTTTCAGGGCCCACTGCTCCACCCTCGAAATGTCAGCTGTGCTTTGAGGAGGCCTTGGACATTCCAAATCCAGCAAAAGAAAGCAGATGAGGCTGCCAGGCCCTTAGCCCATGCATCACTATCCCCCCACCCTGTTCCTCAGCCTTCTCCTTCCCCACCTGCTTCTCCAGGGGACCCCCTTGACATCACAACTCGGGGATCTCCACACACTGACACGGGTGGGTGTTGGGAGGAGAGGGGGTGGTGATACCACATTTGTCACTCCTCCGAAGGGTGTCCCATGGGACTCATACAATGTAGACCCACCAGGCGACACAGACCCTCACGTTTTACTCTGCTGGCCCCTCTACTACAGATGATTCTACCTCCTTTCAGGAACACATTGATAGGGCGGCCTCCTTTCATAAGGTGAAACTCCACACTGGACACTTCAAAACCTTCTCCTCCACTGTCCTCTCCACTCAGTACCTCCCCATGCTCACAGGCATGTTACGTCACACTCCTGACATTTTAAAAGACTCTGTCCGAGCTAGGATTATAACACCGATTGGTGGATAAAAAAATATAAAGCCCCCCCCTTATGACCCCATCTATATTTGCTGCCAACTCCCAGGCCAGCAGGGATTCCCTGCCAGCGGAGAAGTCAAGCAAATACATAGATGTGGCAGGGAAACGGTTGGCTGCACAGTCTGCCATACCCCGGCACATAGCTAATACTGCCTGCCTTCTAGCAAAATATGATCGTGCCAACTGGGACGAAATGGAGGAGCTCCTTCAATACCTCCTAGAAGAGCACAGAAAACAGGGACAAAAGATAGTTTCTGAAGAGAAACTCATATTGAACACCTCTATTCCCTGTGCCCTAGATGCAGCCGACACTGCTGCCATGGGGGTAAATTCCAGTATTCTGCAACGCAGATATGCCAGGCTCCAGATCTCGCTTCAAGCCAGAAGTTCAGGAGGACCCACTGAACGTGCCTTTGATGATGAGCATCTGTTTGGTTCACAAGTGGACCAAGACTTACAAAAGATCAAATACATAAACAGCCAAAGTGACGGGGGCACTGCAAACACCCTCCCTCCACATTTCCTTTCATTGCAACCCTTACCGTGGAGACTCAGAGACCACCTCCCACTGAAGCTGAGCTGCAGAGATATTGTGGTTCTTGACAGGACACAGTTACTTGAGGCTCCCTCCAAGCAGATCGCCATCAGCTGGGCCTTGTGAACGTCTTGCCTCCGGACCAGTTCCTCCCTTCCCAACAGTCCAGTCTTTTGTCTTTCACTGAGCGCAGCAATTATAGCCCTTGCAATACAGACGTGGCCCTCTTATGAAAGTGACTGCCCAATACGAATGCGAAGGGTATTTAAGATGTTTAACTATGCTGATGATGACACAATTGATTCTGCCCTTCAATCATAATCAAGAAGTTATGATGTTTCAGCAAGGCATGCTGGCCGTTGTCAGTCGGATGAATACAAACTCTTTAGAGCTCAACGGGGATAAAACTGAATTTCTCTGTTGCTCAGCAAGTAAGATCCCCATGATTTTATTCCCCAATTTCTGGCCTCTTTCGTCTAGACAAGTTGTTTCAATCGGATACGAGCCGTAATCCAGGAGTCATGTTTGATAATAAGCTGTCTCTAGAAAACCATGTAACAAAAGTGGCAGGCACGTGCTTTGCGCTCCTACGTAGTCTTAGGTAGGTGCTACCACTAATACCCACCCAAGCTAAACCGCTTGTAGTGCTTAGTGTCCGACTTAGTCGCCTTGACTATTGTAATGCCTTGTACTGGGGGCTTCTGACTACCTGCTCAACAGACTGCACAGAGTTGGCTGCAGCAAAACCTGCCCTAAACAGACCTCTTAGATCCTCCTCATCTAATGCTTTGAAAAAATTGCATTCGCTACCGTTGAAGCAGAGGATTCAAAGCCATGTGTACTGTCTTTAAGGCACTACAAGGCATTGATTTGTCCAAGGCCCGTCCAACACAAGCTGAAGGGGGTATACCCCAGGACGACCCCTCCGCTCTAGTACTGCCAACTTAGCTTGTATTAATGTGTTTCGGAAGACCAGAGAGGGGGGATGGGCTTTCCAGTCAAGGCGGCCCAATTCTGGAATACGTTGCTGCCATTTCTCAGAGCCAAAACAGATCTGTTGCACTTCAGGAAAGCACAAGACATGGTTATTCCCCAAGAAATGCAGTCTTGTTTCTCCCTGTTTGGTGTTTTTTTCAGGCAGTACTTGCGTTGCTTCGCATCAGGATACCAGTTTGGTGACAGTTGCGCCCTACAAATGTATAAATTAATAAAATTAATGTAAGCAATGTATAGCTTAACAGCCCACTGGCAAGTATGTATCTAGCTTTAAAAGCACGCCCTAGGTTGTCCATGTTTTCACATTTCATTTTTGGGGTTAGGCCAGGTGAAGATGCATTTTGCCCAGACAGAGGCAAAGCAGATTGCAATTGCTAGGCTGTTGTAAAATGAAAATAATCCAAAGCAGGTAGATATACACACTCTTCTTTATATGAATACAATAGAGTTGAGGGCAGAGGCTATAGAGGTCCGCACCGTGCTCTATACACATTGGACATTGCCAATACAACATGGGCTAAACGTAGAAACACCGGACCTGGGAAGGGGTGGTTCAGTAGAGCACAGGAAAGTTACTCTGATTAAAGCAAGGAATTGGGTAAATGCTATTCATCCTCCACCAGAAGACCCAGTTCTGCAGGGGGGGCGCTGAGCAAAGGGACATGCTAGCTTTCATGTTCACTATGGACAAGAGAAGCCTGCAGGGATATTACCATTCTGTGCAGCCATGCACGTGTAACCTCAAGGGCACTCTACAATCATTCTTACAGTGAAACATGTATGTACTTGGTACACACAAATAATCCACACATGCGGATTAGCAATGAAACCCAGTTCTGGAGCTCTGAATTGAGATTTTTTGGGGGGGGAGTTGGTATTCATTCTCCCCTCCATTTACGCTGGTAGAAAGGCCTGGATAAAGCCCGTTAACTTGCTACTTGTGCCGTTGACAAGAATCCCAGATGGAACAGGACAAAGTATGTGGGAGATTAAATATTGCGTCGCTGTTTGCGTCAAGTAAGTAATGAAAAAACCACACAGACACATGGGCATCTGAAGTTTGTGTTGTAGAGTCACATTTCTAACTTGAAAGATGTCTGCAAACTACATCAGGAAGACAATCACTATCAGTATAAGGTCCCGAACTGAGCCACAAAAGGATGTGCTTTTGGTCTATTCGCAGTCTCTTCGCAGACAAACTAGGAACACCTGTTCAGGCCGGGAAAATGGATCGACAATGATATTGTCTTGAGAATAAAAGTGAGCTGGTTCAAGCTTGGACCTCTAACCCCTTTCGTTTACAATTCACTAGCGCCACGGTGTATGGGAATATTCAGGGAAGGCCTAGAGTCTTCTATCAGTGACATTGTGTGACCACTAGTCCTCGGATTTGTTCTGTGATTTACTGAAAATATGCTACATTCCACACCAATAACCTCAATTGGGGGCAGGGATATTTCAGGAGAGGCAAGTGTAGCACACATGACATTTATACCTCCTTACGTTAATTTACTTTCTATACAGCAGTTCATCATATTATGAGAGACTATTAAACTAACGGCAATGTTTTGAATGCAGCTGTTCTGAAGAAATTATATATTTTTAATTGTTGAAGGAATACTACATTCTGTGAAACTGTCTAGTGTTATGCACCAGTGGAAAAGCATTAATTTGGTAATGCATTTGTTTCTTTTTTAACCCGGGCTTAATAGTACATAATACTTAAATCCAGAGGTGGTGTATGAACACTTGATGTTCGAGGCATGTGGGCTGCTGAATTCATATCTGTGCATAGATCGCCGCCTAGTGTTGGGTCCGGATGATTGCACATTGTTGTCCTGGAAGAGTCTTCGAAGTATCACGAGATAGGTGGCTCCTCCCCTGGACTACAGTGCGCATGGGCATCCTCTCCATCCTCAGATTGTTTTTTTCCGCCATTGGGTTCGGATGTGCTTATCTTAGCTCAAGTTCGGAAAACTTTATTTAAGGCCAAAAGCCTTTCGGTATCGTCGGTATTGTTTGCGTTCGGTATCGATAACTTATTATTACCTGTTAGTCCAGGTGTATGGCCTGCACCCGGTTCCGGTCAAAGAAGGCACTTCGGAATCGACGGGCGGCTAGATTGGAGGCCAAACAATCGGCGCCTACCCCGGTTAACATATTCAGCACCGAGGATGAAGAAATCGAGAGCGTCGAAGACCCAATATGACGACGATGATGAGGTGATCTTCGAGGACGAAGACGTCGTCGACGAGGTAGGAGACGACGATGAGGCCCTTGGGGCCGAGGAAGATAGCTCGGGCGAGGACCTAGGCCAATCCGTCGATGCGGAGGCCAAGGGAGACAGTCTTGATATGGCTCAGGTCGAGGGATCGCCTGCGGGCCTTACCCAAGATCGGTCAGATCGTTCTACAGCCCCGCCTGAAGGCCCGGCTTCGAACATTTCAAAAGAGCCAGAAATATCAAAAAAGACTGGAGTCGCTTCAGTGAAATCGAAACCAAATCCAGCACCGGTCAAACCGAAAGTGCAACTGGTTCAGGTCCGATCGAAGGCATTGAAGCCCTCTCCTCCGTCGACACAGAAAAAGGACATCGGAGCCGACCAAAGAAAGACGGACTTCGGTACCGAGAATCCAAAAAAGGACTTCGGCACCGAGAAACAGAAGAAGGCCCTCGGTCCCGAGAAGACGCAACAGCCTATAGCACCGAAGGTTGGGGCACCAACGACCAAGGTCAAGGTGGTCGATCCGACTACATCGACACCGAAGAGTGCCAAAATATCGGATCAACAGGGCGTCGATCCCAAACTTCGGCCGCACCGCACAAGGTCGCCAAGGCTCACTCGGTGCCGGCGCCGATCAAGTTTGGATTGCCACCACCAGGGGCACCGAAGATGTTCGAACTTCGGAAGAGTATCGAACAACCACGAACGGTGTCCGCGGAAAGAACCGATGTCAAACTCACAGGACCAGTTTATCAACGCCGATACTGGTAGGCTGTTGTTCCGCAAGCGGAGAATTGTTCCAGAAAAGGCTTTGGACTCATACAAGATTCCACTGAAAAGGAAAATGGTGTCAGGATCGACACCAGTGCTTGTAGAAACATTCCAAACCTATCATCAGGACCCACCATCCTTTTCTCCCACACACTCGTAGGCGGATACAGAAGAGGGCTATATTCAGGATGATACCACTTATCCTGTGGATAATGACCCTGATGACCAACAGCAAGACCAAGATCAAGCATGGGGAGACCCTAATGACCCAGGAGACCCACAAAATGCTCCTGACACTCATCTTTATAATATCAAACCATCTCCCACTGAAGATACTGCTGCTTTTAACGCCCTCATTGAGAGGGCGGCTGCCAATCACGGAGTGTAACTCCATTCTGACTCTGTGGAGGAGGATTTCTTGGTGGACACGTTCTCCGCATCAGAAAGAACGGTCAAGACTCTACCAATGTTAAAAGGGGTTATTAAACATGCTAAGGACATCTTTAAGGAGACAACCAGGGCACAGAGGTACCCAGAGTACCTATAATAAAAACAATAAGGGTGGATATTGTGGATCCAGCACCAAAGGCAGAGGACGAGGACACAACAACACCAGGTCCTCCGCCAATAACAAACAGTGACGTCTTGTCACTGCCCCCCGCCCACATAACACCGGTCGGGGGGAGACTCCAACAGTTCCTGCCAGTCTGGAGATCCATCACCACAAACAGGTCAGAGAAATTGTCCAGTACGGTTATTGTCTGGAATTAACATCCAATCCACCCAACATACCACCAAGACACCGTCCTATGTCCGCAGAGCACTTGACATTATTGCAGCAGGAAGTACTAAGTATGCTGCAGAAAGGAGCCATAGAGCTCGTGCCTGTGGCACAGCGAGGGTCAGGGGTGTACTCTGTACTTCTTAATCCCAAAAAAGGACGGGTCTCTCCGACCTATACTGGACCTCAGACCTCTCAACCAATACATTCTGTCAGAGCATTTTCATATGCTCACCCTCCAGCAGGTTCTGCCGTTACTTAGTCAGGGAGACTTCCTAGCAACACTAGATTTGAAGCATGCGTATTTCCACATACCCATACACCCATCACACAAAAGATATCTCCGGTTCACTCTTCAGGATCAGCATTATCAGTTCAAAGTACTCCCTTTCGGAGTAACAACGGCGCCCAGAGTCTTTACCAAGTGCCTAGCGACAGTGGCTGCACACTTAAGGAGACATCACATTCACGTCTTCCCTTATCTGGACGACTGGCTTGTTCAGGCAAAGTCAGCCCAGCAGTGTGCCAGCCACATATCCCACACCATTCACCTTCTTCACAGTCTGGGATTCTCACTAAATTATCCAAAGTCACATCTCCAACCCGCCCACGTACGGCAGTACCTGGGCGCGACCATAGACACTCTGGCTGCCAAAACTCAGCAAAATTTAGCGAGAATCAACAGCATGCAACTGCTGATAAAAAAAGTTCAAACCACAACACTCCCTTCCAGCGCGAGTGTTCATGCAGCTGATGGGCATGATGGCCTCCTGCATCTTCATAGTCCCGCACGCAAGACTACATATGCGCTCGCTTCAGGAGTGCTTGGTACGTCAATGGAATCAGACTCAAGGACAGTTGAAAGACCTAGTGTTGGTGAGCGGTCGGGCATACAACTTTCTGCATTGGTGGAATCCACAAAACCTTTGCAAGGGCCGACCGTTCCAAGAGCCTGTTCCACAAATAATACCGACGGCGGACTCGTCTCTCCAAGGATGGGGAGCTCATGTACTCAATTACACAGTGCAGGGACTATGGACAACACAGCAAAAGAAGATGCACATCAACCTTCTGGAACTGATGGCAATCTTCCTGGCAATAAAGGCATTCAAAGTACACTTGTGCAACAAAGTCGTGTTGATCCGGACAGACAATATGACTGCCATGTACTACATACAGAAGCAGGGAGGAACACACTCTCCACAGTTGTCTCATCTCGCTCAGAGCATGTGGAAGTGGGCCATTCAGAGGAACATATTCCTCATGGCGGAACACCTCCCGGGCAAGGACAACCAGATGGCGGATCTGCTCAGCAGACACAGCCACCAAATGCACGAGTGGGAGCTACATTCGTCAGTACTCCAACCGTACTTCCAGCAGTGGGGTCATCCAGAGATAGACCTATTCACCACAAGAGAAACGCAAAATGCCAAAGCTTTGCAGCCAGGTTCCCGCATCCACAGTCGCAGGGCAATGCGATATGGATAAACTGGTCAGGCAGATTTGCGTACGCTTTTCCCCCAGCGCCATTAATACCGCTAGTGGCACACAAACGAAGGCAACACTCAATGACACTCATCCTGGTTGCTCCAATGTGGGCACGCCAGCCATGGTACACCATGTTACTAGAACTTTCCGTGGTGCCGCCTCAAAAACTGCGGCTAACACCCAAACTTTCAACACAGAACCATGGCGAAATTCAGCACCCAGATCCGCAACAGCTGAACCTGGCGATCTGGCTCCTGAAGTCTTAGAGTTTGGCTACCTGAACCTGCCTCCAGAATGTATAAATATCATCAAGGAGGCCAGGAGACCCACGACCAGAGCTTGCTATGCGGCTAAATGGAAAAGATTTGTCATTTACTGTAAAAACAATGACATTAATCCGCTGGATGCATCCATTCAGAACATCATCTGTTACCTGTTACACTTATACCGATGCCATCTGGCATACAGCTCCATCCGTATACATCTAACCGCAATAGCAGCCTATCTTCAAAACAGGCAGCACCTCTCTTTATTCAGAGTGCCTGCCATCAAAGCCTTCTTAGAGGGACTCAAACGAGTGATTCCTCCAACACACCCACCGGCGCCGGTGTGGAACCTAAATGTGGTCCTCACCAGATTGATGGGTCCACCCTTTGAACCCCTACATTCATGTGAGGTTCAATTCCTCACCTGGAAAGTAGCTTTCTTAGTGGCAATCACTTCGTTGAGAAGAGTTAGTGAACTCCAGGCACTAACCATTCAACAGCCATTCGTACAGGTTCACGCCAACAGGGTTGTACTACGTACCAACCCCACATTCATGCCTAAAGTGATATCGCAGTTCCACATGAATCAGACTATTGAACTGCCTGTTTTCTTTCCAAATCCAGAAAATGTCGCAGAGAGAATGCTCCATACACTAGATGTAAAGAGGGCCCTCATGTACTATATAGACAGGACAAGGGATTTTAGGAAAACAAAACTGTTCGTTGCCTTTTCCCCACAACACAAGGGCAACGCCATTTCCAAAGCAGGGATAGCCAGATGGATCGTTAAATGTATTCAAATTTGCTATGAAAAAGCTAAACACACATTAACGATTCCCCCCAGAGCCCACTCAACACGGAAGTTAGGGGCGTCCATGGCTTTCCTAGGGAACATTCCTTTAGAGGAAATATGTAGAGCAGCCACATGGTCCACTATACATACATTTACAAAACACTACTGCGTAGATGTACATTCAAAACAGCAGGCAGCTGTAGGACAGGCTGTTCTCAAGACCCTTTTTCAGACTGCTGCAGCTGGCACAGGCAGCCGCCGCTAATGGAGGGACTGCTATATAATCTATGCACAGATATGAATTCAGCAGCCCACATGCCTCGAACCGAATATGCTACTTACCAGTATGCATCTGTTCTTGGCATGTAGAGCTGCTAACATTCATATTGCCCATCCTCCTCCCCGGCGCCTGTAGCGGCTGCAGCACTCAGAATTACTGTATAGCATGGCCATCACTTCCTGTATCTACTCCATCACTGCCACAATGGCGAAAAACAATCTGAGGATGGAGAGGATGCCCATGCGCACTGTAGTCCAGGGGAGGAGCCACCTATCTCGTGATACTTCGAAGACTCTTCCAGGACAACAATGTGCAATCATCCGGACCCAACACTAGGCGGCGATCTATGCACAGATATGAATGTCAGCAGCCCTACATGCCAAGAACAGATGCATACTGGTAAGTAGCATATTCATTACCGCCCTTCCCTCATAAAAGGAGCTATCAAACCTGGAACTACAATGCCACAGATTTGATGTTTCATTCTGAATATTTAATATGATGCATTGCCCAGTATAGCTTAGCCTAGAGCCCTGGAAAGACGAGGAAATGATTAAATACACAGAGGGTATCTATTTGCTTACTCAAAGGATATGCAAAGACCATCTTTGCATTGGTGAAATTATCCTGTGACCCTCTAAACCGCATAGCTGAGATTGATTTCTAGGCCTGCAGGAGATCTGTCACTGAGAGCTTTTGTAGCACATGTCAAGAATCGGGGAATGTGAGGAGCATTTAACAACTATTCTCATCTTTTCTTTCAGACAGATAACAAAGAAGTACATAAGTCACAGATGAGAAATTTGATTTTCATATTTTCTTTCCATAAGCAGCTGATTCTTTGTGTAGCTACGGTTCGCCATTAAAAGGCTTAATATTCAAAGGCAGGGCTGAACGAGCAGTAACATTTCAGAATGTTTAGGCTTGTATACCTAGAACAGAACTTAATATTTGTATATATTGTTTTGGATCAACAGCTAAGTAGTTTTAGCCAAGGGCTGTTACATACATAATTTCATTCCATGGATAGTAAAGGAGTATAGTACGTTTAATTTACAAGCTAACCTTTATTGTTAAAGGAGAGTTGCATTTAACCTTTGTCTGAATATATGTTGATTTTTTTTTTTTTTTTTTTTTTTTTTTCTTTTTTTTTCTTCTTCCAAAACCAGCAACTGGTTACCTTTCCCAATGAGATTTGTGTCCTTGACAGAGGTATTGATTGGTGCCATCTTGGATGCTGCTTATATTTGTAGTGTTTTCAAGGAAGATAACCTTAAGATGACATGAGTGTAAATGTAGATGTATGCAATTACAAGTCCTATCTTTAGGATAGATGTCTGACTTAAAATCTGCTCCACTAGAGTGCATATACAGAAACAGCAGCAAGTGATTAAATATGAATATGTAATTAGATATGCATTTTTGCAGTGGACGTTTCCTGATATATGCCGATATTACACAGATCAGGTGAAGACACTGCAGCGAAGCGGTTACTGTGAGAGAGTGCATTTGGTCATACCTTAAAAAGTCCTGAAAGGATTTTAGGGTACTGGAAACAAGGAGCCCCATCCTTTTGAAAAGTGAATCTCTATGTGCAGTTGTATCAAGGTACGCATTGGTGAAAGTGATGTCTGGCCCTTCCTTTGTCATTGCGTTTCACACACAGACTGCATGGAAGTGGCAAAAGGGGCTGTGTAATATTTAACGAGAAGCAAACTGTTGATTCTTAGTAACATTTGGCAACATGGTCTTACCACATATGAATGCAGAGTACCGTGTGATCTGGAGGCTCCTTGGGAGGTATTTAGTGTACTTCTTTATCTACCTGTAGCTGATGCTTTCATGGTCAGTTCTTGATTTTTGCTTGGCATGGAGGCCCTTCAATACCTGAACCTCCCGACCCATTACTTTAGTACTTAATAGCTTAATGCAGTGAGCTCTCTGCTTACATTTAGTAAATCAATCTTTTGGTGTGTGACTGAAGCCCTCCTTGACCCCCTGTCCTCTGCTTGTTCCAGGCCTGGAGTTTGAACGTTGGCTGAATGGCACAGGACCACCTCTAGTGGAGCCGGACCTATCTCAGGGATGCAACCTCACCAAACCTGTGGAGACCCTGAGCATGCTCTGGACCTCCGAGTCGCTTGACTGCAGCGATGCTGCCCCCAGTATGGACATCACCCAATGGCAAACCTTTCAGACTGTGCTCTTCCTGGACCGCCTGCTGGACAGGTCACCACTGTCACATGGTAAGGGAAGTGCAGTCGCAAACCGTATGCAGTTTCTGCACATCTCAAAATCCACAAGAACGGTAACCATGAGCTGGCAGTGTCAGACTTCCTGTTAAGGGGATGAGCTGACCTTTTTACACACACACATTGATTAAAATCATTCCCCACTGGCTACTTATAGCTTGTAACCTGCGTACATGCGTTCCTCTATACGATGGGATAAATGTCATGAAAATTCAATATGTAAGTTATTATTTTAATAAAGGATTTAGGGATTTGGAGCCTTACACCCCAGTCCATCTTCCCCTACACTTTACAAGCAGAAAACTAATAGTTTATCCTGTTCTAGGTAGGTAGTTAACACTGTATACACCTTTTGTTCTTACTGTCTCAGCTGATGCAACTTGAAACTTATTGTAAAATAGTCATTTTTGGTAAGCTGCTTCACCAGTGTGGTAAATGCTGGACTGAGATCATGTAAACTTCCAAACAATTAGGTGGATATAATTTTGAGTCAACCCCAGCAAGGTTTGCATTTGGAACAGTGACCTGAAAGTTAAAGGTTCTGCAGCCCTGTATAAACTCTTAGGGCCTGATTACACTGTGGGCGGTTAATTCCATCCCATGCGCAAACCTCTGTTTATGCACGGGACAGATTTAGGAGTTTTGTTTTATTTAGCACATCTGATAATTATCAGATGCATTAAATAACTCAACATTCGTTACATTTGGTCAGGTCAAACCTGCCAAAATGTAACAAGGAAAACATATGATATTTATTGTATCGTGTGGATTTTGGTGCGCTAGACACCAAAATCCGCATGCTATTCCTCATAAACTCCTAATAAGGGATATTTATTGCACCCTATAAATAACTTTAAAAAAAACTTAACTTGTGGCATCATTATTTATCAAGGCTTGAATAATGGGCTGCTTGGCTGTCATGGACTGCTGTCTGCACTGGGGACTCCATTCCCCACTGACCATTAAACCAGGAGGCGTCCGTGCACGGAGGGCACTAGGAAGGGAGCGTAGCCCTTCACCCCGTGCTATCTAGCTCTCCCCGGAACCCACTGCGCAGAACACATCACGGCTCGATAACTGGTGCTTGGCCGGGCTGAGGATGAGCCCGTTCTGCATCCGTCAGTGACAGAAACAGGGTAGGGTCACCCCCCTTAGTTCCGTGGCAAAGGTACTGTTGTTCCCTTTTTTTATTGAACTTTGGTTCGATGTGCCTTTGAATGAATCTGCATGTCCTGTGATCCTTAACATCTCAGAATAACTCTGCTCCTGAATGTGCTTTGACCCCATGTGAGGTCAAACTTCCTGTGCATTTTCTATTTTTACTCGAAGAACTTTCGGAGTTGAATAGTAACTCCGATTAATTAGATAGTCGTTGTTTAAGTGCAGTTTTATGTAATTGGTGGTGTTTGGGATTTTAGCAACCTCATTGTTTGGCAGGGATACATAACTGGCTTTGTTTGGTGTGGAAGTGTTCTAAGGCTAACAGTATCCGAGCATAGTGGCTCGCTTGATTTGCTGTATTCTCAACCTCTCTCTGGTGCTACTCCATTTTTCCCTCGCTCGCGTTGTAATATGGGGAAACGCAAAGTGACCCAACCAGTTCAGGGAGCATCTAAACGCACAAAAAGCATTTTAGAAGTGTAACACTTGTACTTTAAGCAAGAGCAACTAGCTATTTGAAGAAGTTTCATCTATTTTATGCACAAATAGCCCACATGACTACAGGGCAGTTTCCCCCTCCCACCCAAACGCGTCCAGATTTCTGACAAACAAAAAGCTGTTAAGAAGTCTCGAAGGACCTCCCTTGAGTCAGGACAAACCCAGTCCATTAGCAATTATAATTTGACATGTTTTTTATATTTCTGTTTTAATGTATCGCTTGTCTAAAACTTTTATGGCTTTTGTTGCCTAAATAAAGTAATTAATACTACTATTTATCTGGGGCGATAAATAATGCCTCAACTTGTAATCAGGACCTTAGTGTGATGTTATAGTTAAAAAGCAGATGATTTGGAGTTGAGCTCCCTATCAAATTAGGAGCGGATTGAAGCTGCAGTTAGTAATTATTGTTTAAAAAATGTGCTTGGGTGATTCCAAGCACCCCCGGCCCTTAATAGCTCACTGTCATGTGTTAAGTCATTCTCTAACCAGTATGTGACGAGCCCCACCTAGTGTAGTGGTGTCGCACAAGTTTTACTACTCAGTCCTTTTGGTGTTGTGTATTCGCTGTGTATGACTGTCTTACAGCTGTTCTTGTGTATGGGTTTACTTCAGTCCAGTTCAATCACAAATGCCACTCTTGACAGTCAGAGCAGATGTGCCTTCCATGGAATTAATGCACATCAGTGGTAGTGTGTAGATGAGTTTACATTTTGGGGGGCTTGAGATGCAGGTCTCCAAATTTTTGTTAAAAGGAATAGTCTCTTTATATTTACACAGCTAGCGCGGGGAGACTGTCTCAGGTACATGCTTCGCAAATTCCCCCAACTCAGAATTAAGTATGCGCATTATAAATATTTGTTGTGAAATTGCTATCATTTGAATTTTGTAACATATCACAATAGAGATGAGTAATCTGCCCCAACCCTAATAGCTGCCGTCCTCCAACTTCTTCACATCCCATAGCAGCTTATCCTCCACTGTAACATTGACATCTTCAGCACTCTTCATCTCACTTGCATATTTGTCCTGTTCTACAGAGGTCATGATGAAACTTTCACAGTGTTATTCGTGCCTGCTGGACTCTATGAATGCTGAAATCCGTATCCGCTGGTTACAGATTGTTGTGCGCAACAACTATTATCCAGATCTTTACAAGGTTCGGCGCTTTCTGGAGAGCCAGGTGAGTGATGTTTATGGGCTGGGTAAGCTGGTGAGGGTTCAGGTATCAATGTAACTGTGCAGGTGGTGAGCTAATGCATTGGAGCCTGATGTGTCTGGTTGAGTATTTGGGCTTGTCAGCTATAGTGTTAATACTGGTATGAGCTGTCCCGCTACTGTTTCGGCCTGCAAAGGTTATTTGCAGGACAATCGTAAGCTTGAGTGTTGTTGAAACTGGGAGCGATAACTCTGCTTTGACATTAAGTTAAACAAGGATCGAATGTTCGCAGCATGTGTTGCTGTAGATAGACATGCTCTGCATACTCCTGCCATCTAGTGTTGAGCTCTGAAGTTTCTAAAGTGTATTCGAAGAATTATTTCTATTCACAAGTTGGAGCGACTTCTTCTTTAGTTGGGAATGCATATGTGGATTGACTCTCTTGTTAGATTGTCTTTACTACCATCGGGTCCGGACGTGAATCGATGGAGCTTCGTGTTAGGCACAACCAGCGCAGTGCTTCAGGTCCTCTCTTTGCATCACTTTGACCCCCCAGTAGCATCAGAGAACACTTCGACAATCAATCCAGTTTAATTGCAAATCACTGTACTAGACGTCGGTTAGGACCTTGGGCCCTCTTTGGGGCTTTTTGCCCCTTACCACTAACTTCCTTGACAAAGCTGCGCCTTGAGTGATGGAAAGGATGCCTTTTCAGTATTTTCCACAGGGCCACTACAAATTCCCTTGGATTGATCACCACCAAGTCTACAACCTTGGACTCTGCCTGGAGCACAACACCACGTGTTCAGCCTGCCTTTCCTTTCGGTCTAAAAAGACCCTTCAGCATCAACCGAAGCACAGGTGAACCCATAGGAAAATGCAGGGCTAGGAATCGGATACTTCTGATATTGTCAGGCAGCAGAACACTGAGACAGAGGTGGAACCAGAAATTGCCCAGTTATCTCTAAATGTTTGATGTGGAATTCTCCTCTGAGACTGAGGAAGAACATTAGGAAGAGCCTGTGGCTGCGTACATAACATAAGACATTAACTGTGAGCACCGTGTCCTTTGAGGGTCACCTTGACCCAGCTCAGCCCCCTTGAGCTGAGAGCACCTACTCCCATCGTAAAGGCCTGGCTGCTAGCCCTGGACCTCAGACACTCTGCCAGACCACCACTTCCTTTGAACCATGACTGGCACAGAGCAAAAACTCATGAGCTGAGACAATTTTGCCTTCGGACGTGGAACTGAGCCGGCCTTCCAGTCTGAATCTCCATCACGAGCCTTCAAGGCCAAAAGACATTTTCGCTTTGGCTTCCACATTCAAGATTGTAACGGTGCTAAAAACAATCCCAGAACTTAAAACGTCAGCGCTCACCGTCAAAACAAGCCTTGATTTCGAGAGTCCAATCAGTACTGAAAAGAGCCTTGTCTATTGTGAACAACCTCTTCTTCAGCGTCTGCAGGATGAGTTCAATGCTGAGCAGAAACACTTGTTTATTCATCCCCAAACAGGGAAAATAGTACTGAAGGCTCTGGCAAAGACAACAGATTTTCTGCCAAGACAAAAAAAGGCTAACATTTAAAGCGAAGATTGCTTTGGATCCTCCACCAGCCCCAAAACAGAGAAAATACAAGGATATGGGCACCAGCCTCCACCACCTCCAACACTCCCTCCTACGCACTCTAGAGGGGTCGCTTCAATGTTCACATGAGGAAAGGAGCCCACGCTACCCTCTAGACCCTCATAATGTCCCATATGGGCCTGGCTTAGCGAGGGACACTTGAAAGGACTGCACTATTGATCTACTGGGTGACACAGACCCTGATGTGTATCCAGTTAATATTATTTGATCAAAGGGGGAGAGAGAAGCTGAGATCCCTTTGGCTTCCAAATAGTGATCAATAATCAAAAGAGAATGTATCACTTGTACCTGTGTAACCAGGGTCAGGTATGTTGGCCATCTTAAAAACACTCCTGTTTGAGGCATATGAGCTGCAGATTATACACTTTTGCATAGATCGCCATCTGGTGTTGGGCCCGGATGTTTGCAGTTTGTTTTTCTTTTGGACAGTCTTTGGAAGTCACGAGTTCGGTGACTCCTCCTTCGGTCTGTACTGCGCATGGGCTTCGGCTCCATCCTCAGATTGTTTTTTTCCGCCATCGGGCTCGGATGTAATACTTCGTGCTCCGGCTTCGAACCTTTCCAGTTCGACCTTCGACGAAAAATCCTCGTCCATCGAGATTCTTTAGACGGAATCGACTTCTTCATCTCTCTCTTCGGCACTTCTTCGATTCCAGACATCGGCAGTGGCTTTCGGGCCTATCTCGACTCCGGTCTCGGCCGATGGAAAGGACTCCCTTCAAGAAGTGCCCAAAATGTGGGTCTAAATTTCCCCACACCGACCTCCATCAGGTGTGCAACCTCTGCCTCTCTCCCGAACACGAGGCCCGAGACTGCCCCGCCTGCAAGTCTTTTCGATCGACGAGCTCGACGCACCATGGCGCACTCATCGACCTCGGCTCCACCTGACCTCTTCGGAGAAGACACCGGAGCTTCGGGACAGCAGCACACCGAGCGGGAGGAAGATGTCATCAGCGCTTCCGAGGCCGACGACTCCGACGTGGAGGAGATCACACCGGCGCAGAGGGTCGTGAGTCCTCTACCCACTCCCCCTCCCGCGCCCATACCGAAAGAGACTCCGGTTACCCCTTCGCCTCCGGGCCTAGGGAAAACCAAGCATACTGCTTCCATCACCCCACCTTCGGGCCCGGTGAAAAAGCATCACAAGTCTCCTGGCGGCTCGGGCTCGAGCCAGCCTCCTAGCGGCGCTAACAAACATTCCTCGGCACCGAAGAAAACAAGTTCCGTTCCGAAGCCATCGGTGTCGAAACCTGGCCTCTCGGTGCCGACCAAACACAAATCCCTCGGCACCGACGCTTCCGTGTCGAAGCCTGCCTCGGCGCCGACCAAAAAATCGGACACCCCGAAAAAGCACGGCGCGGATAAACCGACGAAGCCTTCGGTTCCGAAAACATCGGCACCGATGGAGGAATCGGTGCCGGAGGAGCTTTTCACACCGGATCCTCTTCAAAAGACTTTAACTAAGGATCCCAGGACTGGACATTTTAATTTTGTCTTCCAAGAAAAGACTTTTGGACAAGCCAGCTCCTCCTCCACCACCAAAACAGAAGGACTCTGCCACATCCCCGTTCAGAGTACCCTCCCCACCACCTCCACCTCCTCCCCCTCCTCCTCCACCTCCTCCCCCTCCTCCTCCACCTCCTCCCCCTCCTCCACCCCCTTCATCTCCGCCCCTACCTTCTCCACCCTTGCCTCATCGGTCTCCAACCCCGTCTCCAGACCCTGATGACCACGGAGATCCATTCTATGATCCCACAGATGCCCCGCAGGACCCCACTCCTCCGGGAACACCTGACCCATGGGAGGATTATCACAATCCCGATGTCCCAGATGTGCCTCAGGATGATCTCTATCCATCCAGGCCGTCTCCACCAGAGGACTCCCTGGGGTTCCACCACCTCTTACAACGGGCGGCACATTACCATGGGGTGGAATTACACAGTGATCCAGTTGAGGAAGACTTCCTACTTGACACATTTGACATAGCAGATAAATCCACCGCTATATTACCCATGCTTAAAGGGGTGACGAAGCATGCCACAGAGGTTTTCAAAGACCCCGTTAGAGCTAGGGTCTTAAACCCCAGAATAGAAAAGAAGTACAAGGCAGCCCCCACGGATCCTGTATATATTAAAGGACCTGCGCCCCTAGACTCACTAGTGGTTTCCACAGCTACGAAGCGCTCCAACTCTCAGTCATCTGGTGAGGCTCCACCACCTGATAAGGAGTCCAAGCTTTTAGATGCGTCAGGCAAACGCACTGCCTCGCAGGCTGCCAATATGTGGCGCATCGCCAACACGCAGGCGCTGCTAGCAAGGTACGATAGAGCGCACTATGATGAGCTGGAGGCTCTCATGCAGCATCTCCCAGACAAATATAAGAATAAAGCTCATGAGCTAATACAAGAGGGAAAGATTATTACCAACACCTCTATTAAATGTGCACTTGACGCAGCAGACCCGGCGTCCAGGGCTATAAACACCAGTGTCCTCCTTCGCCGTCACGCCTGGCTCAGAATTTCAGGCTTTAAACCAGAGGTCCAAGCATCTATCTTAAACCACCCTTTTGACCAACAATACTTATTTGGCTCAAAAGTAGACGAAGCCCTGGAAAAGATGAAGAAGGACACTGATACGGCGAAGTCTATGGGAGCCCTGCAATCACAAACCACTAGACGCTCCTTTCGCCGTTCCTCCTTTCGAGGCTCTGGCAGAGGTTACTCTTCCGATAACACCTCCACTTCCTACAAGTCCCCTCCTCAAAATACCTTTTCAAAGGGCTACCAAAGAGGTGGATATCGGGGAAACAATAATAAAGGCAGGGGCAAAACCAACACCGCCCGTTCTGCCTCACCGCCCACACAATGACTTTCCCCCGCTCCCCCCAGACCATTCCACTCCGGTCGGGGGCAGACTGCAACACTTCCTTCAAAACTGGCAGGCCATAACATCAGACAAATGGGTAACCCAAATTATTCGGTCAGGATACTGTCTCGAACTAACCTCTACCCCCCCCAAATATTCCACCCAGACACCGTGCGATGTCACAAGAACATACCGCACTTCTGAAACAAGAGGTACTCTCCCTCCTGCAAAAACACGCGATAGAGCAGGTACCCGTCGATCAGCAAAATCTAGGGGTCTACTCTCTGTACTTTCTTATACCGAAGAAAGACGAGGCCCTACGGCCCATTCTAGACCTCCGGCCTCTAAATGCATACATCCATTCAGACCATTTTCATATGGTAACTCTTCAGCAAGTCCTCCCTCTCCTCCGTCAGGGCGACTTTCTCACTACACTGGACCTGAAAGACGCATACTTTCATATCCCAATACACCCTGCTCACAGAAAGTACCTTCGATTTGTGGTGGACGGCAAACATTATCAGTTCAAGGTTCTCCCCTTCGGGGTCACAACCGCACCACGGGTGTTTACCAAATGCCTGGCAGTAGTGGCAGCACACCTCCGAAGACAAAACATTCACGTCTTCCCCTACCTGGACGACTGGCTCATAAAAGCCGCGTCCTACCACCAGTGTGTACAAAATACAAACACTACCATACAACTACTTCACCAGCTAGGCTTTACGGTGAATCACCAAAAGTCCCACTTGATACAGTCTCACACAAAGCAATACCTCGGTGCCACTATAGACACCTCAAAAGCTATAGCCTATCCCAACTCAGCCAGGATCGCAAGCATGCAAGCCCTGCGCCAAAAGTTCCTTCTTCAGCACTCTCTCCCAGCAAGAGTGTTCATGAAACTAATAGGGATGATGGCGTCTTGCATTTTCATAGTGCCACATGCAAGACTTCATATGCGTCCACTCCAAGAGTGCCTAGCACGCCAGTGGAACCAGGCCCAGGGTCAGCTGACGGATCTGGTGTTGGTGGACGGCCGCACTCATCGATCTCTGCAGTGGTGGAACACCACAAACCTTTCCAAAGGGCGACCGTTCCTGGACCCGGTTCCTCAGGTGATTCTAACAACGGACGCATCGCTCTCCGGCTGGGGAGCGCATCTATTACACCTCACAGTGCAAGGTCTATGGACGCCACAACAGAGGTTACTCCACATCAACCATCTGGAGTTATTGGCGATCTTTCTAGCCCTGAAATCGTTTCAGAAACAAATTTCAGCCAAAGCAGTCCTAATTCGCACAGACAATATGACTGCAATGTATTATATTCAAAAACAGGGGGGGGGGGGGACACTCTCCCCAGCTCTCCCGCTTAGCGCAGAGCATATGGAGATGGGCAATTCCACAAAAAATCTTTCTCCTGGCACAACACGTCACAGGCATACAAAACACCATGGCAGATCTGCTCAGCAGACAAACGCAGCAAATGCACGAATGGGAACTGCATCCACAAGTTCTTCACCCATTCTTCCACAAGTGGGGGCATCCTCAGATAGACCTCTTCGCCACCCACGAAAACAAAAAATGCCCAAGCTTCGCCGCCAGATACCCACACCCATTGTCCAAAGGCAATGCGATATGGATGAACTGGTCAGGCAAATTTGCATACGCCTTTCCACCTCTCCCACTAATTCCATTAGTGGTAAGGAAGCTACAACAGCACTCCCTCACACTCATTCTGGTAGCTCCAACATGGGCCAGGCAGCCGTGGTACACCACACTACTACAGCTCTCAGTGGTACCACACCAAAGCTGCACCTGTCCCCATGTCTCCTAACCCAGAACCATGGAGAAATCAGGCACCCGGAACCAGCTCAGCTCAACCTAGTGATCTGGCTCCTGAAATCTTAGAATTTGGATACCTTAACCTTCCCCCTGATTGCATGAACATTATCAGGGAAGCCAGACGTCCTACCACTCGAGCATGCTATGCCGCAAAGTGGAAGAGATTTGTCGTTTACTGCCGTAACAATACAATTGACCCCTTAGATGCATCCATACAGCACATCATATGCTATCTGCTCCATCTTCAAAGGTGTAACCTGGCATATTCATCTATAAGTTTACACCTAGCAGCAATTGCTGCTTATCTACAAAACAGACAGCATTTATCACTGTTCAGAGTGCCTGCTATTAAAGCCTTTAAGGAAGGTCTTAAAAGAGTAATTCCACCCAGGGCTCCACCTTCCCCTGTATGGAATCTAAATGTAGTTCTTACAAGGCTAATGGGTCCGCCTTTCAAACCAATGCATAAATGTGAGCTACAGTTCCTCACTTGGAAAACAGCTTTCCTCGTAGCTATCACTTCCCTTAGAAGGGTTAGTGAGATACAAGCGTTCACTATACAGGAACCCTTTTTACAGATGCATCACAGCAAGGTGATACTTCGCACAAATCCAAAATTTCTGCCCAAGGTCATTTCCCCCTTCCATCTTAATCAATCGGTGGAATTACCGGTTTTTTTCTCTCAACCCCAATCTGTTGCGGAAAGGGCTCTACATACACTCAATGTTAAAAGGGCTTTACTGTACTACATACAAAGAACGCAATCTTTCAGAAAGACTAAACAGTTGTTTGTCTCCTTCTCTCCACCGCATAAAGGCAACCCCATCTCTAAATCAGGGATAGCTAGGTGGATTGTAAAGTGCATACAAATTTGCTATCAAAAAGCAAAAAGAACATTATCTGTTCCACCTAAAGCCCACTCTACAAGAAAGATAGGGGCTTCTATGGCTTTTCTAGGGAACATACCCTTAGATGACATCTGCAAAGCAGCCACATGGTCAACACCGCACACCTTCACAAAACATTACTGTGTAGACGTGCACTCTAAACTACAAGCTAGTGTGGGCCACGCTGTACTAAAGACACTATTTCAAACCACTGCAACGGATACCGGTGGTCGCCGCTAAGGTTGGGTACTGCTGTATAATCTATGCAAAAGTGTATAATCTGCAGCTCATAAGCCTCGAACGGAATATGCTACTTACCAGTATGCATCTGTTCTTGGCATGTAGAGCTGCAGATCTATACACGCCCACCCGCCTCCCCGGCTACCTGTATCCGTTCCAGGCTATCTTATTTAGATACAACACACATGGGTTTCTTCACTATTATCACTACGCTCCATCTTTTCCCTGCTGGCGAAAAACAATCTGAGGATGGAGCCGAAGCCCATGCGCAGTACGGACCGAAGGAGGAGTCACCGAACTCGTGACTTCCAAAGACTGTCCAAGAAGAAAAACAAACTGCAAACATCCGGGCCCAACACCAGATGGCGATCTATGCAAAAGTGTATAGATCTGCAGCTCTACATGCCAAGAACAGATGCATACTGGTAAGTAGCATATTCCTTGCGTACATAGGTGGTTGGTCGTTCTATCTTGGTTGTCCGCCTAATTCTTTAACGTGACCGCATCATCATCAGGTTTTTTGGGGGTATGCTATCCTCCATCCGGAGGTAGACCAACTGGTAATACAGTAGTGATCAGTGATAAGTAGTGCTAAGGTGAGGTGAGTTAAAATTACCTACATCTCTGTACTCCAAAAAATGTTATTCAGTTGGAAACGTGGGAAAGTGAAAACAGAGTGGTGTGTATGAAGACGAAGTTACTGATCTTACACACTTATTTGTCCATGTGAGAGGTCGACCTGTTACATCCCTAGATACGCCCTGTCTGGTCAGGGGGCTTTCTTCAAGACCTGTGAAAATGTGAGGTTGCAAATTATGCAGCCTAGAAGGGTAGGTATCTGTCTTACCACTCTTCTATGGTCGTTATCGGTCAATCACCCATGGCACCGTTTCCAGAGCGAGCACAACTCGCGGAAACTAGCACCAACAGCAGGTTATTATGCCTGCCGGCACCCTGAGGAGGCCCATAATAGGGAATCTACGTTATAGGTACTAATTGACTGATAACGACCATAGAAGAGTGGTAAGTCAAATACCTACCCTTCTAGGCTGCATAATTTGCAACCTTACTTTTTCACTGGTCCTGAAGAAAGCCCCCTGACCCGACAGGGCATATATAGGGCTAGAACATGTCAACCTCTCACATGGACAAATAAGTGCGTTAGATCAGTAACTTTGACTTCATACGCACCACTCTGTTTTTACTTTCCCACGTTTCCAGCTGAATAAAAAAAAAATTGAGTACGGAGATGTAGGTAATTTTAACTCACCTCACCACTACTTATCACTGATCACTACTGTATTACCAGTTGGTCTACCTCCGGGTGGAGGATAGCATACCCCAAAAAAAAACGATGATGCTGTCAAGTTAAAGAATTAGGCGGACAACCAAGATATACCGCCCAACCACCTATGTACGTGAATGAGGGGTTTTAAGATGGCCAACATACCTGACCCTGGTTACACAGGTACAAGTGATCCATTCTCTTTTGATTATTGTGTATCCAGTTAAGCCACCTCCTCCAGCCCCGTTACATGACCTCTTACCATGAGGTCATCCCAAGGGCAGCCACCTACCACAAGGTGGGCATGGATGTCCTCGATGAAGATAATGATTTACTCCTGGAGACATTGTCTAAAACACACTGCACGGTCCTGTTCCTTACCATGTTTAAGGGAATGCTAAAACCATCAGAAGAGACCTTTAAAGAGCCCATTAAGGCTAGAATTTTCACCCTTCATGTTGACAAAAAATATATAGCCTCCCCAAATGATCTACTTCACATCCTGGGTCAATTACCATTTGATTCATTAGTAGTCCATACTGCTATCAAGCTCGTGAATGTACAAGGCACAGGAGACGCTCCCCCCTCCTGATAAGGAAAGCAAAATGCGGCAGGGAAGAGGGGGAACAGTACATGCATCTGTGCAATGGAAAATAGCTAATTCTGTCAGTTTGCTTTCCAGATATGACAAGGCACACTGGGGTGAGGTACACAGTTTCCTCAAAGATCTCCTAGAACAGTATAAACAAAGGGGTGATGCACTTGTAGCAGAAGGAAAGACAATTTCCAACACCATGTCCTGCTGTGCCCTCAACATGGCTGACTCTGCAACAGGGGTATTAATAAAAGTATACTAATTAGATGACATGCCAGGCTGCGTGCCTCTGGCTTTAAGCCAGAAGTATAACAGTGTTTGCTAAACTTGTCGTTTGATGGCAGACGTCTCTTTGGACCCCAAGTTGACTTGGTGTTGGAGAAGGTAAAAAAAATAAAGGGTTTCGGACACCGCAACGGCCATGGGAGTTCTTCAGATGTCTATTCTAAGTGGCTCCTTTTGCAGACATCAGAATAGAGCAGGTAAGATATATATATATATATATATATCTACTGGCGGTCGCCAGTAGATAGTTATAGTTAGGATCGTGTTTCCATAGGAAATCCGCAACATTCTATTTGGAATAACTTTGGCGCCGATTGACGAATCCTCACGAAATTTTCAAAATAGGTGGGGCGCTCCGCTCCGCTCCTTCCCTGAAAGTCTCGGGGGGATTCGTCAAGCGGGGGCTGAGAAAAAGGGGGGTCCCAAAACGCGTTTTCCCCATGCATTTTTCCACACGCTTACTTCTTCCCAAAGAGCTACTCATACCTTACCAATGTTCAAAGGCATGTTAAAACACACGGATGAGGTATTTAAAGACCAAGGATAATCACACCTAGGGTGGATACAAAATATTAAACCGACCCGGTTTACATTAGAGGTCAGCTGCCATTAGACTCTCTTGTAGTCTCCCAACGCTCGCAAGAAAGCTAATTCACAAACCACAGGTGAGGCTCCTCCTACTGATAAGAAGTCTAAATGTATTGATGCCTCGGGCAAAAGAGTGGCTCACAGGCAGCAAATTACTGGCGCATTGCCAACGCTCAAGCTCTGTTGACTCGTTATGATAGGGCTCTTTATGATGATTTAGAAAATTCATACAACATTCACCTGATGAATACAAATCTAAGGCCAATTACCTTATTCAGGAAGTTAAACTTACCTCCAATACATCCATTAGGTATGCCCTAGACACAGCAGCTCGTGCAGTCAACACCAGTGTACTCTTACGCAGGCATGCTTCGCTGAGAATATCGGGCTTCAAGCCAGAGGTACAAACCTCCATCCTTAACCAGCCATTCGACAAGGAACATCTCTTTGGGCCAGCTGTTGATACCTTCCTGGAAAAAAATAAAAAGGAAACTGAGGTAGCAAAGTCCATGGAGGCCTTGCAGTTACCTACCAATAGGGGTTCCTTTCACCGCTCCTTTTATTGGGGTGGTTCAAAAACTCTGTCCACCGATAATCCCTCCTCCTCCTACAAAGGCAACAACCAATCCCCCTCTTCAAGAGGTTATTTCAGAGGAGGTTTTAGAGGAAACAATGGTAAGGGAAGAAGCAGAGGTAACTCCACACACACTTCCCCTGCAAATAAACAGTGACTTACTTCCGCTATCCCCCGATCACTCCACCCCTGTCTGGGGACGTCTCTCCCAATTCCTCAGACAAGTGGGTTCTACAAATTATCCAATATGGTTACTGCCTGGAGCTTACAGACACGCCCCCAAATATTCTTCCAAGATCACATGCAATGTCAACAGAGCTTATCACCCTCCTAAAACAAGAGGTTCTCTCTCTCTTGGAAAAACACGCTACAGACCCAGTCCCATTACAATACCCGGGGAACGGAGTATACTCCCTGTATTTTTTAATTCCCAAAAAGGACCTCAGAAAACTAAATCTGTCAGACCACTTTCACATGGTCACACTCGAACAGGTTGTCCCACTCCTTCAGCAAGGCGACTTTCTGTCCACTCTGGACTTAAAGGACGCCTATTTCCATATTCCCATTCACCCAGCTCACCAGAAATACCTCAGGTTTGTGGTGGACAGACATTATCAATTCAAAGTTCTCCCAATCGGAGTAACTACAGCACCCAGGGTCTTCACCAAGTGTCTGGCAGTAGTCGCGTCTCATCGAAGAAGACAGCACATTCATGTCTTCCCCTACCTAGACAACTGGCTAATAAAAGCCAGCTTGCAACAGAGCTGCCTACGCCACACTCGAAAAACAGTCCAACTGCTTCATGACCTTGGGTTCACTGTAAACCTCATCAAGTCTCATCTCCAACCATCCAACACACAAGTGTATCTAGGAGCCACAATAGACACTCAGAAACTTCTAGCATACCCAAACCCAGTAAGGCTCTGCAACATGTAGACACTAATATCGCAGTTTCAGCCTCAACACTCATTACCAGCTCGAGTGTTCGTGCAATTGCTGGGAATGATGGCATCTTGCATTTTAATCGTTCCTAACGCAAGACTCCAAATGCACCCCCTACAGGAATGCTTAGCACGTCAGTGGAACCAGGCTCAAGGTCAGTTATCAGATCTAGTGTTGGTGGAAGGCCACACCTATCACTCTCTGCAGTGATGGAACATACAAAACCTTTCCAAGGGCTGCCATTCATCGACCCGGTTCCACAGATAGGGCTAACAGCAGACTCATCGCTCACCGGTTGGGGAGCTCATCTTCAAAAACATACCATTCAGGGCATGTGGACTCTGCAACAAAAACAACTCCACATAAACCATCTTGAACTGCTAGCAATTTTTCTAACGTTGAAAGCCTTTCAACTTAATCTAGTAGGCAAATCTGTTCTAATTCACACAGACAACATGACAGCAATGTACTACATACAAAAATAGGGGGGGGGGGGGGGGGAGACACACTATCCAACTCTCACAGTTAGCCCAGAGCATCTGGAGACAGGCCATAACTCAAAAAATATATCTCCTTGCAAAATGTCTTCCAGGAGTAAACAACCAAATTGCAGGTCTGCCCAGTCGTCAACGACAGCAGATCCATGAATGGGAACTCTATCCTCAAGTCCTCTTCCCATTCTTCCAAATGTGGGGCTTCCCAGAGATAGATCTGTTCGCCACCCTCAAAAACACAAAATGCCCAAACTTCGCATCCAGTTATCCGCACTCATTGTCCAAAGGCAATGCACTATGGATGAATTGGTCAGGGATATTTGCTTTCGCTTTTCCGCCTCTCCCACTCATTCCATTAGTGGTTCGGAAGCTCAGACAGAAATCCCTCACGCTAATCCTAGTTGCTCCCACATGGGCTTGGCAACCTTGGTTCATAACCCTGTTGTAGCTATCAGTAGTTCCTCACTAAAAACGACATCTTACTCCCAATCTTCTCACTCAGAACCATGGAGAGATAAAACATCCGGGCCCCAGTCATCTCAACCTTGCAATCTGGCACCTGAAATCCTAGAGTTTGGCTATCTTAATCTTCCGCCAGACTGCATGAATATTATCAAAGAGGCTAGGCGCCCTACCACAAGAGCATGCTATGCAGCAAAGTGGAAGCGGTTTATCATTTACTGTAACAACAATCAGATCAATCCACTTGATGCTTCAATCCAAAACATAATTTGCAATCTATTACATCTACAGCCTTCCAATTTTAGCGTACACATCCATACGCTTACATCTTGCTGCAATAGCTGCATGTCCTCAAAACTGACAGCATTTGTCTCTTTTTAGAGTGCTTGCTATTAAAGCATTTATGGACGGACTTAAACAAGTCATTCCCCCCAGACTTCCACCTGCTCCATTGTGTAATCTCAAACTAGTTCTTACAAGGCTCATGGGTCCACCTTTTGAGCCACTGCACAAATGTGAACTACAATTTCTTACTTGGAAGGTAGCCTTCCTCATAGTCATCACATCTCTGAGAAGAGTGGGTGAACTTCAGGCACTAACCATAGAAGAGCCATTTTCACAAATACACCAAAACAAAATGGTTCTAAGGACTAACCCCAAATTCTTACCTAAAGTCCTTTCTGCCTTTCATATCAACCAATCTGTTGAGCTACCTGTGTTCTTCCCTCAACCAGATTCAGTGGCAGAACGTGCTCGTCACATCTTAGATGTTGAAAGAGCATTACTATACTACATAAAAAGAACAAGACCTTTCAGGAAAACCAAGCAACTTTTTATTGCTTTTGCTCCACCACATAAAGGCAAAACAGTATCAAAATCAGGTATTGCAAGGTGGATAGTTAAAGGCATTCAAATATGCTTCATTAAAGCTAAACACACATTACCAATCCCCCCCGAGTGCGCATTCTACACGCAAACTAGGGGCTTCTATGGCATTCTTGGGAAATATACCCATAGATGACAGCTGCAACATGGTCTACACCACACACATTCACTAAACACTATTGTGTAGATGTGTTAGCAAGACAGCAAGGTAGTGTGGGCCAGGCAGTTTTACGTACACTATTTCAGACCACTGCAACAGCTACAGTTTAACCACCGCTTTGGGAGATAACTAAATGCAGTCAAATCCCATCTACAATCACTCCAGACACAAACCCTTTCTTGGAGCGGTTCTAAACTCAATCATAGACAGAGCTTACCCTCAGCCTACTAATAGTCACATCCTTTGGAGACCGTGTACCCCTTTTTCAGTAACAGCAGCACCTCTCTATCACAATCATAATGCGCGTATTCGGCATGATGGTATCTTGTATCGCAATTTTTGACCACGCCCTGCTGCACGTGTCCTCCACAACAGTAGCAGCACAATGGTCTCAAGTGAAGGGTCACTTGGAAGATCTAGTGTAGGTAATGGCCAGCGTCCCCCACTTTCTACAGCTGTAGAACAGCAACAATTTGTTGTGAAGCAAGCCCTTTCAGGACCCTATTCTGCAGATGACCATTACCTCACACGCCTCCCAAGCCAGGTGGGGACCTCCCCTCAGTCACAACACAATTCAATGCTTATGGACACCAGCCCAGCAAACTCACCACATCAACTACTTGGAGCGTCTGGCATTCCAACTTGCCCTCAAAGCCTTCCTGCCACTTATTTGCTACAAAGTAGCCCTCATCAGAACCGACAAAATGACTGCCATGTACTACCTAGAGAAACAGAGGTACTCTCTCTCTCCCTCTCTTTCTCTAATCAGTCAATTTGTCATTGGGCCATTTACCACTGTGTTCATCTGTTGGCCAAATACTAACCGGGGGATGGACAATGACTTTGCGAACCTGTTAAGTAGAATGGATCAACAAATCCACAAGTGGGAACTCGATGCACAGATGCTACAATGGTATTGTGACCGCTTTGGCAAGCCAGACGTGGATCACTTGGCCAGCCCGGAGAGTGCAAATTACCCAAACTTCGCCTCCAGGTACCCACACCCACGTTCCCGGAACAATGCTCAGTGGATCAATTGGTCAGGGATATTTGCCTATGCTTTTCCGCCTATCCCACTCCTTCCACAAGTGGTACCGACGCAGCAAGGCAGCTCTGGTATTCTGCCCTATAAGAGTTACCTCCTCACCAGAGCTTTTGACTGCTATGTGTTCATATAGTAAAGCTCATCCTTGGAGATGCTTCTAATCACGGTGTGCTCTTCTATAGAATGTTCTTGTTGAAGCTCTTGTATGAAACTTCTGCCTCAGTTGTGCTAGCTATCACGGTGTGCTCCTGTCTCGAACCTCCAGCCCGCTGAAGCTTGTTATTGCTTTGTGCGCTTGTATTTAGCTTCTGCCATTCTGATTTTTACTATCAAGATATTCGAGCTACCCCTTCTTTTAGTGTTGCTGATTGCTGTCCACTGCCACGTTCTGATCACTAATTCCTAATGTACTGAATATTAATTTTTCCATTGCTTTAATGATTGTTTCTTGTTGCAATCCTATTTCTCTGCTTCTTCCCATCTATGTTCTTTCACTGAGTCTCTACTTTTCTGTTTGTTCCAGACACTCTTGCCTTTTCTAATGAAAATGTGTCTCTGCTGCTACCTCCTGCTGCTTTCGTGTGTAATAGGCCGCTGCAGCTTTCTTTCATTACTAGATTTGGCAGTTGATTGTGTTTTTTTTTTTTTTTTAGATATTAGACACTTCTTGATTTGGTGATTGTGTGTTACATGTGGGCAGGCCGCATGCACTGTTGATTAGTTTTTCATGTTTTCAGTTTCTAATATGATTTTAGTGGTTTTTATTGCGTGCTTCTTATCACACTACTATCATTTCTTTTTTAGCAACTTTTTTTTGGGGGTAACAATATTGCGGGGGTTACACAAGAGCAAACATTATTCCCTCATCCTTCCATTAATTGTCCGTAGGGACGTTGATAGATCACGCATATTAACATACAATAGTAGGGGAGCAGGAATTACTTTTGACTTTCTTCAAAGCCGCCATCCTATTGTCCAAAGTCAGTGGCCGGTAGCGTCCAAGCAGTTGTGAATGTTTGAATGGGACATGTCGCAGATGCCAGAGCAACGAAGAGTCTGAGACATAGTTGGTGTGGCACCTCTCAACCTGCTGTCCCTTTTGATACAGGTCATGAATGAATGCCAAGTCTTATCAAACGTGTACGTTCTATCATGGAAAATTGCCAACAGCTTTTCCATGGTCTACATAGACCAGACCTTCTCCCACTATAAAGCGAATATTGGTGGGCTCAGTGACTTCCACATTTGAGCTATGCATAAGCTATGGGTGATCAGTTTTCCTAGTGGAGTGGACATGGGATAAGGGCCTTGGTCACCAGAGTATCTTAAGATCGTTAATGTGTTGTGTGGAAGTGTGATATTTGTAATGGCATGTACCAGCAGAAGTATATCATGCCAGAAAGCTTGGATGTGGGGCCAAGACATCAAGTAGCATGCCACGTTCTCCACAGCCCTTCCAGCATGCATCTGGGCTGCTGAACATTTTGTGTAGTCTTGTAGGTGTTTGTGATGAACACTTATTGTTGCTCTCCCATATTGACTTTCATGTTTCATCTGGTATTTCAGTCTCCAAGTCTCTCTCCCATTTGGCGATATAGGTATGTATTTGAGATGCGTGTAGGTCTGTAGTGTATCTATAGAGCCAAGAGATCACTTTACTACTAAGATTGTTCTTGAAGAGGAATTCCAGGGGGACGCTTACCTGCTCAGTTTGTTGTGAGTGGGTCACCCTCCAATCCAGAGCAGGGCTTGCATTTATCTGAAGGTGTCTCCCCTACCCCTTGGTCAACGGAATTGGGAAGAAAGGGTATGAGTGGAATGCTTTTTTGCAAATGAGCAGTCACCAGTATTCTAGTAGTGTTGCCATTGTGAGGAGAAGTCTGGGAGTGTATCCAGGTTGTGGTCGGTAGCCATAGCAGATTTTTGAGGGGGGGATGGATGAGAATACCTTTTCAACCTGTACCCATGGTTTGTGATCAGGGTCAAGGCTCCAGTCTAGTGCCGGTTAGAGCTGTGACGCCCAGGCATTGGCCGCTAAATTGAGGAATCCTAGTCCTCCGTTGGCCACAGGTTGCGATAGGGTTGACAACGGTACCCTTGGGGGGTTTAACCTGCCAGGTGAAGCCCAGCATCTTTGCCAAAATTGTAGTAACGTTTGTCTGGGTATGTACTTCTGTCATTTCTGAGCACTGTAAATAACCGGTGTTAGTTGCTGTTCCTCAGTTTATCAATCTCTGATGGGTGCAAGGCTTTGATGGTTTTACCAGTAATAGAATTAGTGAACTGCGGACTACTGCATTCATTGGAGGCAAACATTTCACTTGGTGAGCTATCATACAGCATTGTATCCATAATAAATTGGTTTCTTAGACCACATCTTTGAAGTTTTCAGACATCAGGTTTGAACAGTCGACTTCTTACAGCTCCAGATTGTTAGAAAAGAAAAGCTGTCTCTCAACTGTGGCTGTTATGCGAATGTTCCAAATAAACTAACTACCTCAGTTACATCACTGGCTCTTTTTGCGATGTTATTTTGTTTCAGACGCTTGCCTATTGAATATATCTATGGAACTCGATCTGCTGCTGGAGATGGATCCAAAACCCTGTGACTTAATAGAACTTAAAAAAATCAATGTAGCGGGAACCTGTTGTGTCTTTTCAACTGTTACATTAAAGCTCTGCTCTCTCAATAATTGACCATTTCTGTGTTAAACCTCTCTTTGCTTCCTCTGGCCTACACTGTTTTTGCAGAGCCTTCGCTGCTCCCTCTTGCTTACACTGGGTCCAACGAACTTCTGATATTGTCTCTTGCAATAGTCCATTGTTTTCAGCATCTGCTGCTGTCATCTTCTATCGCAGCTGCCTCTTAGAATGAGCGTGTACTTTGATATTGTTTTGTTTTATATAAATGTTGCCTTGCCTTATAAACAGACTGTGCTCTTGTGTTCATTTCTGTTGCGGTCTTCTGATTGTAGTGGCTGTTTTGCTAGTTTTCTGCTGACGTGTGATCCTGTTTCTACAGATGTCTCGCATGTACACTATTCCACTGTATGAAGACCTTGGTACCAGCACCCTGAAACCGTTTGCCCTGGAAGTGTTCTACCAAACCCAGCATCGGCTGCATCCTAATCTGCGTAAAACCATCCTGCAGATCCTGGCGCAAGGGGTGAACCCAGCCCCCTCCTGTGCAGACTCCAATGTGTACTCGTTCAGCAGTGACTCCACCATGGTTCTGAGTGACCAAACTCCAGAACCTTCCACAGGGGCCATTTCACTCAGGGACGTGAATGTGTCTGCTTAAGTTCACCAGCAAGTGCCCGTCAACCATAGCAGGGAGTGGCGGAGAGACATTCATTTATGCCTCCATTACCTCATCCTTGCTTTTAAAGCTGCAGTACTCTAATCTCTGAACCTAACTGTGTTTGGATCGTCTGTCATGACAACAGAACGTGCCTTGAATCTCCAGTCTGCACTACACTGCCTAGGGCCCGGAAACTCTTGCGAGTGGGAGCCAATATGCCAACTAGAGACGTGTGCTTCAACCTGTCTAAGCTGGATGGATGATTCTGTTCCATTGAGAGTTGTGCTCCGTGAAGACCTATTGGCCGCACGAATGCCAAGGACATACCAAGGGGGGCACACTGGCCATGCCGGGTTGAGTAGCACAGTTTGTGGCACTGGGATGGCCTATGGGAGAGAGACTCTTGTAAGCATTTAAGGGTAAACATGGAGAAGCATGAAACTCAGTTTCCTTTGTGTGCCTTAATGAAGGCCAGAGATATTTGCGAAGCTGAGCTGAGAGCTTTTACTGTGAAGGAATGCTTTGATGGTTCAGAGTTGTACATTTTGATTGGCACCTATGCTTTCTTTCTCATTATTGATTCCCAGGCCATTGATCAACTGTTACCTATTCTGCTCTCTGCACCATGAAGTTGCGAGCTGCAATCTGATTGGCTATTTATGGTAATAGGTTACTGAGTGGTTGATGGAGAGCCATGAGGAATACAATGGTAAGAATGATCAAAGAGGCTACGTGATGGAGTAATATACTTGCTGCTTGTTCCTGTAGCTCTTACCAATTTAGGTTTAGCTGTTTGTCCACTAGCTAAACTCCCACACCATTACTCGGTTTCGTTACTAATTTGGCCTCTGTTTCATGTCTAGTAAAAGTGCTCTTGAAAGGTTCTCAAGTTCACCCCATAATGGAAATGTATGTTCCACGTTCCCCTGAGGCATTCTCTTCACAGACTATAAATATAAAATGAATCATTTAAGACACTCATCCAGGTGTAAAGTGCAGAGGTGAAGATTGTTTTACATATAATTGGCCTTGCTGCCTGTTTAGGTACTGTGCCTTCCTTAGCCCTGTCTGTAATATACATGGGCGCGTCCTCGATTTCAAGGGGACACCTTTGATGTGATCTTGTTTGGGCTTTGAGTTCACTGGAAACCATGGCAGCAGAAACCGGACTTCAGTAGCTAAAGAGCATTACCATGTCACTTCAACTATCCACTACGTTCAAGGCGCAGATAGTGAGGCTAGGAGTTTTTAGCCCTGCCCCCGAAAATAACTCCTTTTCTTCCCTTTTAGACATGAAAAGAAGTGGTGAAAGTGTTGCTCCTGACAGATTGTACAAGGCAGTCCTTGTTTCCCAGTTTTTCCCTACCACCAATGCTGATAATTCAGCAGATAGGTTGTTCCATGCTCAAAAATGGCAATTTTCTCGTGCACAAGGTAGTCGTACAAACTTAAATGGCCCTCTTAAAATACACCAGCGTATGCAGTATTTTTGCGAGCGTGCATGAAAACTCCTTTATGGAGTAAGAAATATCATTGTACACTGCCTGAGCCAGCAAATTAAAGGACCACAGGTCGTGCCAACTCAATTAAGGAAATTACATTTCTAAATCCTCTCAATGATGTTGTCATTCCACACGTCAAGCTTTTCTTGCGCTTTGTCGCCCAGAGCAGGCAGAACACTGGCACCAAGGCACGAAAGCCTGTTTATGCAACTTCTCTTCTTTGACCACTAACTTGTTAGCGTGTCATTGTGAAATAGGGAAGTGGTCAATATTGCTCCAGTTTTTTAACACTGGTGTGTTGCAACATCAACCTTGGGGGAGATGGTTTCGCTTTTGCAAACAAAAGTCTACCTTTAAACTTGATGTTAGATGCATGCAGCACTTCACAGTTTACATAGGAGACCTAATCAGAATGGCACAAGGTGTAGGGACAGCGAACCAGAGAGCCATGTTTTTTTATTTTTTATTTAGAGAGGAAAGGACAGACTGGGGGAGGGGTGAGTGAGATGCAAGAGAGGGTGTTGCAATAGAAGACTATGGTGTATTTGATTTATTAGCAACACTTCACATAGACATTATTTAGGCTGCTTTATGTTGGGTGGAGGCCCATTTGTTCTCCACTTCCCTATCTGTCTCCTCTTGAAACGTTGTCACCAGAAGACTTCGCGTTATATAGCTGCTATGATCACTTGTGTAGCATTTTGTTTTTGAAAAGGGGTGGGAGGGGTATTTTTGAATGGGATGTCAGTGATAAGGTAACCTTTTTGGTGCTTGGGTGGGAGGGTTTCCTACAGGGAGGCGCTTCTAGGTTTTTTGCCATATAAAATCCCAACCCGTGTGCAATCTTGTGTGCAGGTGAGGTGCTAAAGTATTTCAGCTTTCATTTTCTTAGTTCACCTGAAAAGGTCTGCCATATTCCCTGTCTTTCCTCCCCCTTTGGGGGGGAAAGCAATAACCAGCTCAGGTGACCGGAATACTGTTTTCTTGGATAGTGAGTAAAGGCATCTCCAGCTATCGTGAGCAAATGCGTACAGATTGTGGGGTCAGTCAACATGCCCCCTTCCCTTTTTAATGTAGACTTGAAAGATTGGTTAGACTTTGTCCCAGAAGTTTCAGATGCTTGTTTTTGAAGATGGTTTAAAGGCCTCTCAGTAATTGGTGACCTGAAATTCATTCCTGGTTGTATTGATCTATTTTTAGCGTTTTTCTTCTTTTAGGGCAATTTTCCCTATTATTAGGCCTACAAATCCGATCACCACTGCCGGCAGTGAAAATGTGTCTGCCGAATCCGCTGGTGTCATGCACAAGTTTTTTATGTCTCACTTTTTTATTTTATTTTATTTGGGTTTTTTTTATCTTGGGAAGAGCAAATTCTACCTAATTTTGAGAGGGAGGGGATATTTTTAAAAAGAGAACTCGTATGCATTAAAGCCTTACAGTGTAAATGATAAATCTGAAAATTAAACCGAGCCGTGTAATGAACCTTAATGGATGGTTTGCCTAGTTTCTTCCATTCTATTTGTGATACTGATGAAATGTAAAAATACAGAAGAAATAACATGAGAGATACCCATAGTTCCTAAATTAACGTGAAAATACTTGATAATGCAAACTAACATGCTGTAGCAAACTACAGGTATTTTAGCATGACCATTTCCAATAAATTATAAAAAAGTGGAAAAGATACCTCTGTTTTTGTAATAATTATGCTTTACCCTCGAATAATGTTGTTCTTCATTTGAAGATGTCATCAATGGGCAACTGAAGGTAACCGCAATTAAAAACATAGCTGCATTTACCTAAAGCTTATGTTGAGAGATGACGATATTCGGAGATTGAGTTGGAGTCCGAAGAAGTTCAAGCGGAACCGGGTGCTGTGAGTAATAAATCTCCCTTTGCCTCCCAAACTTACTTCCACTAAACAAAAGGCTTCTGGGCCACCACTGCCTGTTGGCCGTGGACGGCACTGAGACACTGCTTCCAACGCCCCGCCCTTGGGCTTGGCACCAAAACAAACAATCAAGCCTTCATCTCGGACCCAAGCCGAGATGATACCCCTTCAGTTCCGAAACATTCTGGACCGAAAGAGAGAAAAAAACTAATCCAGTTTGGCACCAAAACAAAAAGACGCTCCCTTAAAACCACCCGGGCCGATTTTGGAAAAATGAAAGAGAAGCTGGATCCCAAACAAAAGAATATTCATATAAATCCTGATACTGGACACATAACAGCTAAACCAGTAGTAACTTCAACAAGCATTTGCAATGCAATAGGTCTCGCATTTGCGAGAGTTTGAGCTTTTGGCATTGTAAATGACAATGCCTTTTATTTGTGTTTTGAAAACCTGCAAGTATTGTGTAAACACGCACCTTGTACTTTGGGCCTTTCGTACGACAAGCAAGGCTGGCAGTAACTGTGCCGTTTTGGACTTGTAGTCCATGCTTACCAGAAGCAAGGCTGGCGGTAAAAGAGACGCAGTTACTGCTAGCCTTGCTTCTCGCAAAAGTTAAGCTTCGGAATTATTAAAAATTCTGTAGACTTTTAGGCACACGTCATATGGAATACGGATTAAGAAGGGAGCTGGTGTTTTGGAGGACTAGGTGACCATATGTATATGTTAATAGCACAAGATAACAGTTTCAATAAATAATAAAAAAAATCTATTGTGAGATAGGTCAGGACATCATTTCCCTAGCGAGGCGTGTATCGAGGGCTGTTCACTTGCACAAACACAGCATATCCATTCATTCCATATTTGTCTGTAAGGGAAAACATCCTTACTGTCACTTCAAGAGGAAATTTTCCCTGAAGTTTGAGACCTGCAGGAAAATTTGATGGGATTGAATTTATTGGATGCAGAAAGCATGGGGGTCAGGTTGCCCTTGCCAGGACTCAAACTTAAAACCTGCCTGCAAATCACTGCAGATGTCAGAAACGAGTGTTTAAGGTGTGCCTGGAAAGGGCGTTTCTCTGGGACTGTTTTTTATCAGAAGATGCCTATAGAACGTGCTCCCGATGTGATATTGCAGAGAATCAGGTGCTCACGAGTAACAGTTAAAATGTTCCTGGAGTGCAAAATTAATTCTTAATTTTTTATCGTGACTACATTGTACACCAAAAAACACGTAACTTTGGTGGTGTATGATAATAAGTAAATATACACTAATGGATGTTTGATCCAAAAAACATGGGGACATGTATAGGGTCATTTAATTTCGAGGGATAGTCCTTAATTTGTACGCAAACTGTATATGTATCTGCTTTAACCTCACAGCACGCATTAGGAGCTGGCGCACTGCAGATTCCTCAGAGAGATGAATAAACAAATACAGATGATTTTTAGGTCTCGCCTGACCCAGCGCATGCTCTTGTCTGACGAGACTTATTGAGAGGGCTCCAAAAAGTGCTATCTGAAGGAAACACGTTAGTTAGATTCCTTACCTTAGAATATCCCCAGGCGTCAGGCTGGATCCGGAAAGATTTTTCGTCAGCAATACCCCTTGCACGTCGCTTGGCGTCGTCTGCGGCTCCGCGTCCGTCGTCTGCGTCGTGCGCCGGAATGACGTCGTCGGAGTACTTAGACGCCACCCTCGCGCGCTGACGTCAGTTCTTCTTTTTTCCGCGCCAGACAGCGCCGATCCGGGAAGAGCTTACCCCTTAGTCAATTTTTGACTAAACTTTTTGACTCTTTTTGGTCTTTTGTCGACTCGACTCTGGTGCCGGTAGGATGCCTGGATTTAAGGCCTGTGACGCCTGTCATTGCCTGATGTCGGTGACGGATCACCATCGCCGGTGCCTTTACTGCCTGGGGGCCGACCACGACGCGGAGTCGTGCCCCGATTGTCAGGCCTTGACCTCGAAGGCTAGGAGCGGTCCCGTAAGCTTCTCGAGCTTCGGCACTCTGCTCCGTGCCGCTCACGGTCCCGGTCAAGGTCCAAGGACCGGTCGCGGAGCCGCAGTCACCATCATCGCTCGTTGGGCTCGAAGTCTTCGGGTAAGTCGAAGCAATCAAAGAAGTCCAAGAGGCGACACCGCTCTTCGGACTCCCGTCGCCGGTCGCGCGACTTGGCCGAGGGTCAGGGTGGTCCCTCCCCCGCGGCTCTGCTGGAGTCGAGTCCGTCTCCATACCCGCCGGTCCCTGGGACTGACGCGACTCCGGCGGAGGTCAGTGCCTTCCTCTCGGCCATGAGGGGCCTGGCTCCGCCGTCGACGCCTGCCGGCGCGCCTTCTGGCCCCGCGGGCTCGACTGGGCGACCTCGCGTGCCGGCGGCTCCGGCCCCGGCGCCGTCAACGACTTCGGTCCCGACGCCGCAGGTCCCCGAGGGATCCAGGCCTGGATCTGTCGGCGCCGGTCGACCTCACGATGCCTCCTCCGCCGACACCGGTTCCACCTCCGGCGCCGTCTCCAGACGACGCCGGGACGGCGCCGCACCCGACGCCGATGGATGACCGTTTCATCTACCGTCCGGCTCCGATCGTTCCTCCTGTTTATCAGGAATCTGATGACGGGGGCGACTGGGAGGGGTCTGAGTACCCTATGGCCCTCCAGGGTCAACTTTCACAGGACTGGGCAGACGAACTGGGGGATGCCAGTGGTCTGGACACTTCGCCGGACGCTGGCTTCATCTCTCCTCCGACTGTGGCTTCGGAGGAAGGTGCAGCTTTTTCAGTGGTGCTGCGCAAGGCGGCCGAAGCCCTGGGGCTCGAGTTGCCTGCTGTGGCCGTGAGGACTAATGTCCTCACAGAGGTGCTTCAACCACCAGCAAGCTCCACAGAGCCTCTGCTGCAGTTCAATGAGGCCCTCGTCGACGTTCTGCAGGGCACTTGGTCCAAGCCCTCCACAGTTCCTCCTGTGAATCGGAACGTAGCCCAGCGCCACCGCCCTGCTCTGGGCGACCCCAGTTTCCTGTCCCAACACCCCACCCCCGAGAGCCTGGTTATCCAGGCCTCCACTTCCCAATCCTCCTTCCCGTCCGCTCCTCCGGATCGGGAATCCAAGAGGCTGGAACAGTTCGGAAAGAAACTGTTCTCTTCCCCGAGTTTGGGCCTGCGGTCTTTGAACACCGCTTGCCTCTTGGACCGTTTCTCCCACTCTCTGCGGGATGCGGTGAAGGACGTGCTGCCACTGTGTCCGGAGGAGACCCAGACACGTCTCAACCAGGCACTTGCTGACGGGCGAGATGCAGCACGACATGCCATACGGTGTGGACTTGACACCACGGACTCGCTGGGTAGGGCGATTTCCACCATGGTAGCGCTCCGGCGCCATGCCTGGCTGAGGTCCACGTCTTTTTCGGGCGATGTCCAGAGTACCTTCATGGATATGCCCTTTGATGGTGCTCACCTATTTGGTGAGAAGGCGGATAGTGCGCTGGCTCGTTTTAAGGACTCCCGGGCTACGGCCACGTCCTTGGGTCTCTCGGCCCCATGGCCACACACTTCCGCCTTTCGCCCCTTTCGTGGCCAAGGAAGGGGCGCCTCCACACGTCCGCCTAGCCACCGGCCGCAGAACCAACCTGCACGCGGTCACAGACGTGGGTTCCGCCGTGGCGGTTCTAGAGGACAACGCGGTCAGTCCACATCCACCCCGGCAGCATCTGCCTCAAAGCCCTCCTAGTCCGAGCTTTCATGCCCATTCCACGCCAGTGGGCGGCAGAGTTCGCCATCACCTGCTCCACTGGCGCTCCATCACATTGGACAGGTGGGTGCTGCAAATCGTCCAAAGGGGCTTCTCCCTCCCCTTCGAGACGACCCCTCCAGCCATGCCACCGCAGTGCCACCTTATATCGGAGGATCACTTGAATCTTCTGCGGGAGGAAGTTACGGCCCTCTTGGCCAAAAAGGCCGTCGAGCGCGTTCCTGGTCCAGAAGTAGGCCGTGGTTGCTATTCCCACTACTTTCTGGTTTCCAAGAAGGGCAAAGGGGGCCTACGCCCTATCTTGGACCTCAGGAGCGTCAACACCTTCCTCCGGACGGAACGGTTCAAGATGCTAACTTTAGCTCAGGTTCTGGCTGCCCTCGACCCTGGAGACTGGATGGTAGCGTTGGACTTGCAGGACGCCTATTTTCACATCCCCCGTCCTGCCGGCGTTACCTGCGGTTCACGGTGGGTCAGGAGCACTTTCAGTTAACCGTGCTCCCCTTCGGCCTCACCAGTGCCCCTCGGGTGTTCACGAAAGTGATGGCGGTGGTCACAGCTCATCTGCGCAAATCGGGGGTTCCAGTCTTCCCCTATCTCGACGACTGGCTGTTGAAGGCGGGCTCGCCCTAGCAAGTCGTCTCCAGACTTCGGCCGACCTCCTGCATTTGCTGGGGTTCTCCATCAACGTGCCGAAGTCACACCTGAGCCCCTCCCAGAAACTCCTCTTCATCGGAGCGGTTCTCGATTCGGCGCAGTTCCGGGCTTATCCTCCGGGATATTCACGCTCCGATTCCCATCTTTCGGCCTCTATCCTGGGTTTCGGCTTCTGGGGCTGATGGCCTCCTGCATCCTGTTGGTGCATTACGCCAGGTGGCGAATGCGGGCTCTGCAGTGGGACCTGATGTTTCAGTGGGCCCAGCATCGAGGCAACCTGTCCGACCATGTCTTGATCTCGGAGGGCACTGCGAAACAGTTGCAGTGGTGGCTCACGGACCGCGATTGGGTCAGCGGCAGATGCCTTTCCCTACCCCAACCGGAGCACGTAGTAGTGACGGACGCGTCCCTCCTGGGATGGGGGGGCCACATGGGAGAGGCGGAGATCAGAGGACTCTGGTCTCCGGCGGAGGCTCAACTCCACATCAACCTTTTGGAGCTGAGAGCGATCCGGCTTGCACTGAAAGCCTTCCTTCCCTCTGTCCGGGGAAGTGTCGTGCAGGTGTTCACGGACAACACCACCGCCATGTGGTATTGCAACAAACAGGGCGGGGTGGGGTCGTGGACCCTTTGTCAGGAGGCTCTGCGCCTCTGGACATGGCTGGAACACCAGGGCGTCACCCTAGTGGTTCAACATCTGGCGGGCTCTCTGAACGCCAGAGCAGACGAACTCAGCCGCCGGTGCATGATGAATCACGAATGGCGTCTGAACTCGGACGTGGCGCAAGGTCTCTTTCTGCAGTGGGGAGAGCCTTGGTTAGATCTATTCGCCACCGAAGAGAACGCGCAATGTCAGCAGTTCTGCGTGTTGGAATTTCCAAGGCAGCACTCGCACGGAGACGCTTTTCGTCGCGCGTGGAGTTGCGGTCTGTTGTACGCCTTTCCACCTATACCACTTCTGCCCAGAGTGCTGAAGAAGATCAGGCGCGACCGGGCCCAAGTTATCTTAGTGGCTCCGGATTGGGCACGAAGGTTCTGGTATCCCGAGCTACTCCGTATGTCAATCGATCCCCCGATACGACTACCTCTTCAGGAGGACCTTCTGTCGTAGCAGCAGGGGACGGTCCTCCACACGAACCTGTCCAGCCTCCACCACCATGCGTGGAGATTGAGTGGCGGCAGTTGATGCCATTTGACTTGCCTCCTGAAGTCTGTGATGTCATTCTGGCAGCCAGGCGTCCCTCCACAAAGAGGGTATACGCCTGCCGGTGGAACAAATTTGTGGCATGGTGCACAGCAAAGGCTGTGGTTCCCCTTTCCGCCTCTCTTTCTGAGGTTCTACTCTTTCTTCTTTCTTTGGCCCAGCAGGGCTCTGCTTTGGGCACCTTGAAAGGTTATCTTGCTGCAATCTCTGCCTTCTTACGGCTTCCTGATCAGCCTTCTCTTTTCAAGTCCCCTGTTGTTTCCCGTTTTCTCAAAGGCATTACTCACATGTTCCCTCCTGTCCCCTTCGTAATGCCTCAGTGGGACTTGAATCTTGTTCTGACTTTTCTGATGTGCGCTCCTTTTGATCCTCTTCACAATTGTCCCATTTGTCTTCGGACCCTGAAAACTGCTTTCCTGGTAGCTATCACCTCGGCTAGACGGGTGAGTGAGCTCCAGGCTCTGTCATCTAAGCCTCCCTTTCTTTCTGTTCATCCGGACAAGGTTGTCCTCCAGCCTCGTCCTTCTTTTCTACCGAAAGTGGTGACCCCCTTTCACCTCGGGCAATCTGTCACGTTGCCCACCTTCTTTCCGCATCCTTCAAAAGAGGAAGAGAGGCTCCACCGTCTGGACCCAAAACGGGCACTGTCCTTTTATTTGGACCACACCAAACAGTTCCAGGTGGACGACCAACTTTTTGTTGGATACGTAGGAGCTAAGAAGGGGAAAGCGGTACACAAACGGACCATCTCACGGTGGGTCGTGTTGTGTATTAAACTTTGTTACTCCTTGGCAAAAAAGGACCCTCCTGTTGGGTTGAGGGCCCATTCCACCCGGGCCACAGCGGCTACTACTGCCCTGGGCCGGGGAGTTCCCTTGCGGGACATCTGTCAGACGGCGACGTGGGCTTCACTGCACACGTTTGCCAAGCACTATTGCCTGGACAGCCAAGTCCGGAGAGACGGCTTCTTTGGCCGTTCTGTTCTCCAGGACTTTCTGGTGTGACCTTGGTTCGCAGACCCACCACCGGGGTTGGTATTGCTGGGGTATCTATTCTAAGGTGAGGAATCTAACTAACGTGTTTCTTTCAGATGAACAAGTTACTTACCTTCGGTAACGATGTATCTGTAAGAAACATTAGTTAGTTAGATTCCTCACCGACCCACCCATCCTCCCCGTTCTGCGAACTGACATCTAGGGTTAAGGTTATCCTTTTCAGGGCCCTAGATTTTTTGGCACCAGTGTCGGTCTCTTGCATGGCTCTGTGTTCCTGGCGCGGAAAGCTATGTACAAGAACTGACGTCAGCGCGCGAGGTCGGCGTCTAAGTACTCCAACGACGCCTGGGGATATTCTAAGGTGAGGAATCTAACTAACTAATGTTTCATACAGATACATCGTTACCGAAGGTAAGTAACTTGTTCACCAGGCCAGCCTAGAGCTACAGTGCATGTGCGATCACTTAGGCGTACGCTTTGCATAGCCAATAGGTCTCGCTTTTGGGACCTTATAAGTATTTAGTTATGCAACTGTTGCATGGCTAAACACTTATAAGGTCCCAAAGGCGAGACCTATTGGCTATGCCAATGCTTGTTCTACATAACAAAGGGCTGCCCGGTGCCTTGCAGTGAAGGCATGATAAAGCATGGTGGGTGGTTTCACTCATCCAGTAAACTGTGCAGGCAGGGCGTTCGGTTGAGGGAATGGAGCACAAACACATTCATAAAGCGAGCGCGAATGCTGAAGAGAGGAGGCTGCATTACATTTTACAGCTTGAAATTAATATCTTCTGCTCTTTTTTTTTCTCCTTAGTCCGACTTTTCTTGTGGTTGTGTCTGTCTTCTCTGTCTGTGAAGGCTGCAGCGCAGCTTGATGCAAACGTGCTCCGGCAGCAAATTAAAGAACTACAGAGGTTTGTAGGCAGGTAGGAGCGGATTCCTTGTGACGTGCACAAAAGTGTGGTGTTACTGTTCGTAGCTCTTTGTCCTAATCTATGCGCCTGAATGCGGGCCTCTAGCAGCTGTGTGCATGCTTGCAGCATCTACGATAGCGCAAGTAGCCAAACTGTTTTCCTAAAGATAGAAAAAAAACAGGAAAACACTAAAAATCGAAAGACCTTGCTTTCTGTAAAAAGGTTAACAGTCAGCTCGCCGTATTGCGCTGCATTCCTGTTTTTACTTTACCGGCGGCCGCGCCCCGTTCTTTAACAAGCTGCATGTAAAGAAAGGGACGTGTCCGCCATTAAAGTGAAAGCGCTATGGGGGCGCTTTTACATAAACAAAAAAAGCATTTTTTTGTTATTTTAAAACCATTTTCTTTTTGTAAAAGCGCCCCATACGCATTTTCACTTTAATGGCGGACACGTCCCTTTCTTTACATGCAGCTCGTTAAAGAAGGGTGCGCGGCTGCCGGTAAAGTAAAAGGAATGTAATACAGCATAGAGGTCTCGTTCTAGGGTTTACAGGTAAGCATTTAACAACTTTGTGTGGCTTTCATACCCTAGTAGATATGGAGTAAGGCAAAACAGCTCAAGTCACCGCTTTGCCGTACTCTACGTCAAAGAGGCGTTCCATAGGCGTTACGGTGGGTGTTCCCATGCAACACCTATGGGTTTTGACGCATTCCCAGATGTACAAGGAGTTGTAAGCCTGGGAATGCGTCAAAAGCTTATTCCTCCCCATGGGAGTTGTAACAAGGAGAAATAACTGTTCGAGCCATATGAGCTGCAGATTACACACTTTTGCATAGTTCGCCATCTGGTGTTGGGCCCGGATGTTTGCAGTTTGTTTTTCCTCTTGGAAAGGCTTTGGAAGTCACGAGGTCGGTGACTCCTCCTTTGGATCGTATTGCGCATGGGCTTCGGCTCCATCCTCGGATTGTTTTTTTCCGCCATCGGGCTCGGATGTGATCTTCGCGCTCTGGTTCTGAACAGCTTCCAGTTCGACGATCGACGCGCAATCCTCACCCCAATCGCCGTATTGTTTCGATCACAATCTCTTCAATCAACGCGCCTTCTCTTCGACACAAACCTTCGGTTCCAGTCGTCGACGGCGGCCTTCGGGCCTACCCAAGCTCCGGTCCTGGCTCATGGAAAGAACTCCATTTAAAAAGTGCCCTCAATGTGGGTCCAAATTTCCCCACACCGATCTTCATGAGGTATGCAACCTTTGCCTCTCCCCGGAACACGAGGCTCGAGACTGTCCCGCCTGTAAGTCTTTCCGATCCAAAAAGACTATTCAGGACCGAAGAGCCAGAAGGAACATGGCACACTCCTCGACGCCCATTCCAGTCGACATCTTCGGAGACGACATCGACGATCCGGAACATCATCGTACCGAAGAGGACCTCGTCAGCGCTTCCGAGGCCGACGAGTCAGATGTGGAGGACATCACCCCGGCGCAGAGGGTCGTGAGTACCAATCTACCCCCTCCCACACCTGCGCCGACACCCAAAAAGGCTTCGGTCACGCTTTCGCCTCCGGGCCTAGGCAAGACCAGAGACACTGCTTCACACACCCCACCTTCGGGCCCGGTGAAGAAGCCAAGTAAGCCTTCCGGCGGCTCGGGCTGGAGCCAGCCTGCCAGCGGTGCCGAGAAACACACTTTGGCACCGAAAAAGAAGACGGCCTCCACCTCGACACCGAGCTCCGCACCGAAACCCTCGGGGTCGAAATCCAGCCCTTCGGCACTGATGCCATCTTCGGTGCCGACCAAACCACACAATGCCATCGACACCGACACTTCCAACCCGAAGCACATCTCGCCGCCGACCAAGAGACCGGAGGGTCCCAAGCCGGGTTCTAAACATCAAACCGGCACGGAAAAACCTAAAAAATCATCGGCCCGACGCCTTCGGCGCAGACTAACCAAATTACCTCACGAGTTATTTACACCGGATCCCTTGCAAAAAACTCTTACCAAGGATCCAAAAACTGGACATTTGACGCTCTCTACTAAGAAGAGACATTTGGAAAAGCCTGCTCCGCCTCCACCTCCAAAGAGGAAGGACTCTGCTACCTCTCCATTCAGAATACCTTCCCCACCTCCACCCCTTCCACATCGTTCTCCTACTCTGTCTCCAGACGATGATGATCATGGGGACCCATATTATGATACAGGGGATGTGCCACAAGACCCCAGCCCTACAGGATCTCCAGATCCATGGGACGATTACCATATACCAGATATCCCCAACGTCCCACAAGACGATATTTACCCTTCTAGACCATCTCCACCTGAAGACTCAATAGGGTTTAACCATCTTCTGCAAAGAGCAGCACATTATCATGGGGTGGACATGCATAATGACCCTGTGGAGGAAGATTTCCTCCTAGACACATTCGATACTACAAAGAGGTCCACCTCCATACTGCCCATGCTCAAAGGGGTGGTAAAGCATGCGGCAGAAGTTTTTAAAGACCCAGTTAGAGCCAGGGTCCTTAATCCACGTATCGAAAAGAAGTACAAATCTGCTCCCTCAGATCCCTCTTACATTAGAGGACCAGCGCCACTAGATTCCTTAGTGGTCTCTATGGCATGTAAAAGGGCAAACTCACAAGCGTCAGGCGATGCACCACCACCTGACAAGGAATCAAAACTGCTAGATGCTTCAGGCAAACGCACAGCATCCCAGGCCGCCAACATATGGCGTATAGCAAACACTCAGGCACTGCTGGCCAGATACGACCGGGCTCATTATGACGAATTAGAGAGCATAATGCAACATCTCCCTGAAAAATATAAAAGTTAAGCCAACGAGTTGATTCAAGAGGGTAAAACAATCACAAACACCTCTATACGTTGTGCTCTAGACGCAGCAAACACAGCCTCCAGGGCCATTAACACCAGCGTCCTTCTCCGTCGTCATGCTTGGTTAAGGGTATCTGGGTTTAAACCAGAAGTACAAGAATCCATCCTTAACCATCCCTTTGACCAGGAACATCTATTCGGGCCAAAGGTGGATGAGGTCTTAGAAAAGATGAAAAAGGACACGGATACAGCAAAATCCATGGGGGCCTTACAGTCTCACCCGCCCAGACGCTCCTTTCGCCGCTCATCCTTTCGGAGTGCTTCCAGAGGCTACTCCTCAGACGCAGCGTCCACATCGTACAAGTCCCCTACTCAGACCACCTTTACAAAAGGTTACCAAAGAGGCAGCTACAGGGGTAACAACAACAAGGGCAGAGGCAAAACAAACAACGCCCGTTCTGCCACACCTACTACCCAATGACTTCCCCACCGCTCCCCCCAGACCATTCCACTCCAGTCGGGGGCAGACTCACAAGTTTCCTTCATGTCTGGGAGACCATCACCTCAGACAAATGGGTGACCCAAATAATTCGGTCAGGATACTGCCTGGAATTAACATCTACCCACCAAAACATTCCACCCAGGCAACACCCAATGTCACAAGAACATTCCACATTGCTAAAGCAGGAGGTAATCTCCCTCCTACAAAAACAGGCAATAGAACACGTTCCTGCCAATCAACAAAATTTGGGGGTTTACTCCCTATATTTTCTAATACCAAAAAGGGACGAGACTCTACGACCTATTCTAGATCTCCGGCCCCTAAAAACATACATACACACTGTGGAAATTTAGCTTGCGAACTGAACATTATCTGCGCCATCTTGTCTCTCCCCAGCGCGACACACAGGAAAGCGCACGGCAGCCATTTTAGGCACCCTGGTCTCTCCCTGCTCATTGCCGATCGCCAGCGCGTCCCCCTGGCGCTGCAAGCATTCCCCCGCGCGCCGGCCACCCCCGCTCTCTCATACACGGGCCATAAACCCTCTCCTGCGCGACCCTGCCATGGAACCACATCCCACGCCTGACCGACATCCCATACATGGTCATGCATCTCTTTGATAAGCCCCTTCCTCTGCGCCCCATTGTCCGAACCGATCCCAGGTCATCACCTAGCCCTGCGGATGCAGTTTATTGCCCCTACTGTAAGGGAAACACCCCACATCAAAGGGATTACAGTAGATCAAGGCCCCCCACCCCCTGAGACCCGACCGGTCGCACACACCCCCGGGAATTGGCGGAATGTCCAGCTGTGTGATAGCCATCTCCTACTGTGGGTGGGGTGGGGACTTCCACTGTAGATATGTGTGGGAACGAGCTTGAAGTGGGGATTCTGAGGATGTTCTTTCATGTATCAAAGCGATCTCAAAAATGTGCCATGTATGATAAACCTGCAATAAAGTCATAAACCTGTGTTTAAGAGGCCAGGCCTCAGAGATGCAGTTAGAGCACCTCGTGACGATACCTCGCTGTCTGATCTGATGTGTTCCACTCCGACGGAATAAAACTTTGTTTCCTGCCTTCCAGTCTCCGGCGCCTGCCTCTTTATTGGTTTAGCATCGAATGGTATAAGAGGCGATTACCGCCGGGCAATACTTGAAAGGTTATCGACTACGACTGCCGCTACCATTTAACAATTGGCGTCCCAAGCGTGGGGCCCATCAGCGACACGTGGATCCAGTGGGAGAGGTCCCGACGACAGAGTGAACGACTGCAACGATCGGGAGAGCTCCTGCCCGATAGACCCTCGTCTGGCAGCCGATCATCCGAACTTCACTGGTTCCGAGCAGACCTCTCTCGAGTGATCTACGGTCCTGACTGGGAACCATCAGGAGTGCCGTGGCAAATACGGAGAGTAGAGGACGATCGGGCGCTGGAGGCGGAAGACAAGAAACTGTCCACGCGGTCCGGGTAAGGTCGTGAAACACGACAAATTGCGAAACGATTGATTGATTGAAATACTAGTATTTGCTTATTGATTGTTCTCTTTGAGATATTCGCTGTCTACAAACGGGGAGGAGTAGAAATACTCTCTCTCTCCCTTTGCAGATAGTGAAGGGTAGGTAACGCAGGCTTTTGTCCCCATTGTAACCCGTCGTGCCTATTTTTATCTCCCCACTGATTGATTGTCCGAATATTGATTGTTTTGAAGGATAGTGCTCTTTGAGATATTCTCTGTTTGCAAATAACGTAGAATAGAAATATTCTGTCTAGTCTTTGCAAATAGTGAAGGGTAGGTAACGCAGACTTTTGTCCCCATTGTAACCCGTCGTGCCTATCTCTTTCTCACCATTGATTGATTGATTGTCCGAACACTAGTTGTTCGATATTGGTTCTTTGGAGGTATTCTCTGCTTACAAATAACGAGGAATAGAGATATTCTATCTAGTCTTTGCAAGCAGTGAAAAGATAGGTAGTGCTGACTTTTGTCCCCGTTGTAACCCGTCGTGCCTATCTTCTCCCCACTGATTGGTAGTTGGTTCTGCCCGGACCGCTTATTAGAGGTGGACCACCCGGCTCCACTGGAGGGCACCCCTAATAAGGACATGTTCACTAAATATGGACTAGTCGCCGTAGCTTATAGCAAGCTATGGCATAAATATACAAAGAAGGACCCCGAGAGTCAGTGGCCACTGATGGGATCCTTCGACGACCATAAAATAGAAATGCTAGAAATAGCTCTGTGTAGTAATAAAACGACGCCTACTATGCTTGACAGTATCGGCATGTGGCGCAAAGAAGCAACACAACGGAAAAAGAGGGAAGAAGTAAAAGCAGAAAAGGAATTACGAAAGGCAGCTCACCTTGCCGCTAGAAAGTTAGAAGAAGAAATAAAGGAGAGAAGGGAAGCTAAACTAAGACAGGAGCCTGAAACATCAGGCCAGTACCCTGTTAGGACCCCCTCTATGCTCTACCCTGAGTTGTCTTCTAAGCAACGAACGAATGACGAATTGCTATTAGGTCCCCCGATCATTTACATGCCCCCTCCATACGCACCCTCCCAACCGGTAGTGCAACACCCACAACCCCCAAACACAAGCGAAAGCAGTACAGGGGCCTCGGTCCTCACGGCTGCCGCGCCGGCCGAGCCTCTTGTACTGAACACAACGTTGGCCATAACGTTGGATGACCCTGAGATGAGAAAGAAAGATCCCACCAGAATGAATCGACTAACAAAGGATGAACGAGCAGGAATCGACAAGATAGTAAGGACACTGGTGGAGCGAAAGGAAAGTGAGGAGTATATAACAGACGTGTATAACTCGTATGCCGACAACCGCAGACGACACTTTGTCATACGACTTTGTTATCACGCCCTGAATACATATGAGGATAGGTACCACGATAAAGGTCCCGAAGGCTTAGCGGCCCTATATAGGAAGGTAGACATTGGGGAAGAAGGAGAGGGCGATGTGACGGACCTCTTCACTCGTAGACTCGAGGTCTACCGGCACCTTAAAGAGGACAGACAGACAACCAAAGCAGAAACCCCCATAGCGACTAAGCCCCAGGCAGGAAGGGCTGATACCATGATGCCCATCAAAGAGGCCGCCCCCTACTGGGTCCCCCCCACGAGGTCAGGGAACACATGACGACATCAACCACCAAGATGCGAAGGGAAGGGTTTTATATAATTGGGTCTACCAGCCATTGGACCGACAAGACATTTTGACCTTTAGAAAAACCCTACCCGACTTAAGAAAGAACCCGACTGCCTTCTACACCGAACTAGGTACAGCCTTAGGTTCAACAATAATGACCTTAGCAGATATCGACTTGTTCTTCGGGTTATGTCTGCCGGCTGATGTGTGGAAGCAAATCCAGAAAGTTGACCACGCTGAGCCGTTCGGATATACTTGGGTACAACTTGATACCATAGACAAACAGCGAGAACCGGGACAGAAACCCCCGAAAGCCATATTGGAGCTCCCAGACAAGATTGTACAGAAGTTGAAGACTCTAATCCCAGAAAGAAAGGTAGACTGGTCGATAGTGACGGCTTGTCGCCAGAAACCCCAGGAGGATGTGTCTGAATACTTCTCTCGATTCGAGACCGTGTTTTCCGATTATAGTGGCCAGGACATGACCACCGCAACCGGACATCACCTCTTTGTCCAGAATTATGTGAAAGGTCTGTCACAAGAAGTCTCCCAGAAGCTACAGACCAGCGAGAGTAGTTGGGAAGCCTCCAAACCCGCAGCAATCCTCCAGATGGCCCAATACTACGAAAATCAAAAGAATGAGAACGATAGGGCGTCAGAGAGGAAGAAAAAGGAACTGAAGGAGAGGGTAATGATAGCACAGTTGCAAGGGGTGACCATAGGAAGGGAACCCCCAAAAGGGAATTACCAACCAACCGCCTCTAGAAAGCTACCCCCTAGAGACCATACACCTGCACCCTACAACGGACGGAGAGACTTAGATGGGAACCAATGTGCGTTCTGTAGAGGGTTCGGACACTGGAAATCCCAGTGCCCGGTCCTTCTGGAAATGAACAAAAATAGGGACCCCAGAGACACAGCATATGACCCCAGAAATAGAGGACAGGGACGAGGGTACACGAACGACGCCATCAACGACAGGCCAGGCAGACCAAACACCTTTGATCGCCCCCGACAAAACCAGTGTCAGCAGTCCGACTACGAAAGCACCCATGACTTCGCATAGGACCGCCAGGGGCAAGGGAGGGATCCAGTCGAACTCCGTGTTGACCAGCAAGGTCCTTACATCACTGCTAAGGTCTTGGGCACAAAGTCTCCATTCCTGGTAGATACTGGGGCGACACGTAGTGCGTTATCTAAACGACTGATTCCTAGGGCACCCTTGTCTGGCTCACACGTAACCTCAATAGGCTTCGATGGAACGCCCTCCACTAACCCCTTATCAGCACCAATCTCCTTTGACTTAGAAGATAACGCCACTGACACGACCTTTCTGCTCTCCTCCAACACCCCCGATGCTATTATGGGACTCGATTTGCTAAAACATTTCCGAGCTACCATCAGATGTTCCCCAGACGGAGTTCGAGTCATCCTGCACGATAACCCAGATCTGTTCAGACCTTGTCACACACGACGTATGCTCTCTATAACTGATGCTAACCTGTCCCTACTCGACACGTTACCCTCACATCTATGGGCTAAAACCGACTCAGATGTAGGGCGCATGGTGATCGACCCAGTACACATAACCGTCCGACCGGACGCAGTGCTACCAAAGCTTCCACAGTATCGAATATCGCCCGAAGGTGAGAAGGCATTGGTGGAAATCATCCAGTCCCTAGTCAATGCAGGAGTAGTAGAAGAAGTAGTCAGTAATGTTTGCAACAGCCCTATCCTACCCATTGTAAAGAAGCAAGGCGAGGGAGATGAGAAAGCATACCGCTTCATTGTTGACTTACGAGAAGTTAACAAAGTAGTCATACCTCAGTACCCCGTGGTCTCAGACATCACCACCATCCTCACCCTAATTCCGTCCACTGCCACCACCTTTACTGTTATTGATCTCAAGAACGCATTCTTCTCCATCCCCATCCACCCAGACAGCCGCTACCTGTTCGGCTTCACTTTGAAAGCCCGGTCGTACAGATTCTGTAGGGCACCCCAAGGCTACACTGAGAGTCCCAGCATTTATAGCCAAGCCCTCAAGAGACAACTAGATACAGTCCAATTACCCGATGGAGTGGTGTTAATACAGTACGTCGACGACATTCTTTTGGCGGCCGACACCACCCCACTTGCTGTCACGGCCACCCTTCACCTCCTCCACTTCCTCGCGGAGAACGGTCACAAGGTCTCCAGGAAGAAGTTACAGTTCTGCCAACCCCAAGTGACATACCTAGGCCACCTCCTATCCAAGGATGGAAGGAAACTTACCCCTGACCGAATTCAGACCATCCTAGAAACCCCTGTTCCCAAAACTCAGAAGCAAGTGCGGTCTCTAGTAGGCCTCACCTCCTTTTGTCGACAATGGTTGCCAAACTTCAGTCTTATTGTAAAACCTCTGCTTTCCCTGTTGGCTAAAGATGTCCCCTTCCCCCTCCCCTGGACACCCGAATGCCAATCCTCCTTCAAAGAATTACGAGACGCCCTATGCTCGGCCCCAGTCCTAGGAACCCCAGACTACACTAAACCTTTCTCCCTCTACACCCACGAAAGGGAGGGATGCGTGTTGTCTGTCCTAACCCAGTCCATAGGCCCTAAACAACGCCCTTGTGCCTACTTCTCTGCCACTCTTGACCCTGTAGCCTGAGCATTGCCCGCCTGCCTTCGAGCAGTAGCCGCCGCTGCTGTCTCTATCCGGCAAAGTGAGGGGATCGGGCTCTCGAACCCCCTCACTGTATTGGTACCCCATGCGGTTGACACTCTCCTGAACCAGATCAAGACTCAACACCTGACTAGCGCACGACTGACTGGCTATGAACTGACTCTGCTTGCACCCCACATCACATTGAAACGATGCACCACTCTGAATCCAGCCACTCTACTACCTCTCCCTGACACTGACCCCAATGCGCCCCCCATACATGACTGCGTGACTCTCACCGACGAACAGACCAAGAGTAGGGTTGACCTTCGAGATACTGCCTTCCCGGACCCTGACTGAGAACTATGGGTGGATGGCTCATGCATCAAGCTCCCCGATGGCACCACTTCCGCTGCCTATGCAGTCACCACAGCCCGAACAGTTGTTGAGACAGCCCGCATCACACAGCGATCCGCACAGGCGGTTGAACGGATTGCTCTCACACGAGCATGCATCCTGGCAGCAGGGACAACCGCAAACATTTACACAGACAGCCAATACGCCTTCGGGGTAGTTCACCACTTTGGGCTCCTTTGGAAGGAGAGGGGATTCTTGACTTCCCATGGCACACCCATCCTGCATGGAGATCTAGTCTCTGCCCTGACCGAAGCAGTCCTCCTCCCCACACGGCTGGCTGTGATCAAATGCCAGGCACACAAGAAAGTGACAGACATTATAGGACAGGGAAATGCACTAGCTGACATTACTGCCCGAACCACAGCCGAGAATAGGTCCACGACCCGTATGTACGTAACCAGGTCACAAACTGAGAAATGGAAGGATGCTAGGGAAACGATTAGGGACATCCAATTAGCCAGCTCACCACACGAATTAACTGAATGGGCCCGGGTGGGATTGAAGGACGATGACGGTTGCTGGCGAACTAAAGACTCGAACAAATGGTTGCTACCTGACTCATACTTGATCCCCATGCTGACCATGGCACACTCCCCCGCACACATAGGGTCTGCTCCCATGATCGAACTCATCTCCAAAGTCTGGCACAACGACAAAATCTCAGACTCAGCCAAACGTCTGGTCCAACAATGCCTGGTCTGCCTCCAACACAACCCTGGGAAAGGAACTGCTGTACCCCGGGGAGGGTTTGGGGTTCCCAATCACCCCTTTGAAGTCCTACAAATGGACTACGTCCAGTTAGAAAGGTGCCAAGGTTTGAAGTACGTACTTGTCGTTGTGTGCGCCTTCAGCAAGTGGGTGGAAGCCTACCCAACCCGCGACAACACCGCTATGACTACCGCAAAAGTACTACTGAAAGAATTCTTCCCCCGGTACGGCCTTTGTCGAATTTTGTGGAGCGACAACGGCCCCCACTTTGTAGCCGAGGTTATCCAACTCATCTTAAAGGGGCTGGGTGTAAAACAGAAATTCCATGCGGTCTTCCATCCCCAATCTGCAGGCTTGGTTGAGCGACATAATGCCACATTGAAGCTTAAGATAGCAAAAATAGTTGCCACCACAGGACTGAAATGGCCATACGCTCTCCCGCTAGCATTGCTATCAATGCGTTCCACCCCCACCAAACACCACTTAACCCCCCACGAGGTCGTCTTCGGGCGGCCCATGAACCTTTGGACTGCACCGAAACCAACATCCATCCACGACGTCCCGGACGTCCTCATGTCTGACTATTTGTACAACCTAACTAAAACGTTGTCTGTTATCCATCAGCAGGTGCTGCAAGCCATTCCCGACGTTTCCAGAGGCCCCGGGCACGACATCCAACCGGGTGACTTTGTCTTAGTGCGTAACTTCCAGCGCACCAAGAGTCTGGAGCCCCGGTGGACGGGCCCTCTGCAAGTCCTGATCACCACCCGAACAGCTCTTCGAGTGGAGGGGAAGCGCAATTGGCTGCATGCACACCACTGCAAGAAGGTATCATCGACCCTGACGACCACGGACAACATCACCGCCCAAGAGGAACTACTGGACAAAGACCGACCATCCCTGAGCCACTGCCCGGATACAGAGACACTTGAATTAACGAAATATTCCGATCCCACTGTCCCATCCAAAGAAGGGTATAACCTACGACGAAAGGAGGGAACTTCGGCTAAGCAGACCACAAACTAAGTTGAAATCTCAAGAGCGGTTGCCTAGCCACCTCAAAGGCCACCACGAGAGAAACTAAACAAAGTCTGTGGTTCTGCCCGCTACAAAGTCCCTTGAAGGTGATGGAAGCATCCGACATGAAGATGATGGAAGCAACCGGACGCCCAAAGATCCACTACAAAATCCCAAAGACTGACAAAATGCACAGCTCAAAGACTATTGCACTTTTCATTACCCTTCTCTTTTGCCTTCTCCTCATGGTCACCTTCTGGATCATGGAGGAGAGCGCACCCGCCCATAAGATATTGCTGACCACCGTTCCACCTACCACCATGAAAGAACACCATCTGATCTCGCTTTCACCCCAAATCCGAGAAAGGCGTAAGGAGTTCTGGAATAACTCTTTTGTGCAGTTGCTCCACCAACACAATCTTGCCTCCAATGCCACTAATTGCTGGATCTGTGGATTGCTACCACATGCCACCGGACACTCTATCCCTTTCATCCCTTCACCTTTTTCGGTCCATGGTTCCTGCCTCGCCTGGCTAATCCTCCTGCAGGAAAGCTACAAGGACAATGCCACTTCCGGCAAAACTGTGTCACACTTCTACCATGGGTTCTGGCTGAACAAAACTGGAAAAACTTCTGCCCCCTTCTGTCCTCTGAGATCAAACACTTCCTTTCACATGGACATCCCTGCCAAAGAACGAGTTGAAATGCAGGTGTTTAACAACCCAGCCAGACCCACCTTCTCTTACCTCCGGAAACGAACGGCTGCCACCCTAACAGTGGCCCTATCCGTCATCAACATCACTGGACTTGTGTGCCTCGAAGGCCTGGGGGCGCAGCTGGTGGGCCACAGCTCCTGCCTCATCACCCGAACATTGGACTCAGTTGATCCACCCTCCTTTGTTGCCTCCCCGAATATGTACTTCGTCTGTGGTACTAAGGCCTACACCTGGCTTCCGAAAGGTTGGGGAGGCACCTGCTACATCGCTTTTGTCCTTCCTCCGACATATGTGGCTCCAGCAAACCATCACCAACAGAAACGTGCCAAAGACATTGCGCAAGCCGACTCCACCGGAGCACAGTTCATGGACGCAGTAAAAGGTCTTGTTCCACTCTGGGGTCCAATGGCAAACAGCCGTGCCATCCGCCACTTAACCCAGGCAGTCGAAACGGCGATGAACATTACGGCTGGCATCCTCGCCAACAACACCGCCGAGCTTCAGGCCGTCCGCCTGGTGGCTCTTCAGAACCGCCTCGTTCTAGATGTGGTTCTGGCTGATCGTGGAGGAGCATGCCGCATCATTGGGTCCAGCTGTTGTACCTACGTACCGGATAACTCACCCTCAGTCTACAAAGCAATTGAACACCTCCACAGACTTTCCGCAGAGGTTCATCAGGAGCAAGAAGAATGGTCACTGGGAAGTTGGTTTTGGGACACTATTAGAAGTTGGGGATGGAGGCTGTTTTCATTTATCCTAATACCAATTGTGATACTATGTGGATGTTGCTTGGGGATTCAGTGTCTGCCACCTTTATGTTCGCTTTTTATGAACTGCATCTGCCCTAAGACTTTGAACTTTGAAGCGGAGCGAATGAAAGCTTTGTATGAGGTGGAAGTTCGTACTATTATGGGGATAGATCCGAACTAAACAAGCTGGCGAGATATGTTAAAAGGGAGGACTGTGGAAATTTAGCTTGCGAACTGAACATTATCTGCGCCATCTTGTCTCTCCCCAGCGTGACACACAGGAAAGCGCACGGCAGCCATTTTAGGCACCCTGGTCTCTCCCTGCTCATTGCCGATCGCCAGCGCGTCCCCCTGGCGCTGCAAGCATTCCCCCGCGCGCCGGCCACCCCCACTCTCTCATACACGGGCCATAAACCCTCTCCTTCTGCGCGACCCTGCCATGGAACCACATCCCACGCCTGACCGACATCCCATACATGGTCATGCATCTCTTTGATAACCCCCTTCCTCTGCGCCCCATTGTCCGAACCGATCCCAGGTCATCACCTAGCCCTGCGGATGCAGTTTATTGCCCCTACTGTAAGGGAAACACCCCACATCAAAGGGATTACAGTAGATCAAGGCCCCCCACCCCCTGAGACCCGACCGGTCGCACACACCCCCGGAAATTGGCGGAATGTCCAGCTGTGTGATAGCCATCTCCTACTGTGGGTGGGGTGGGGACTTCCACTGTAGATATGTGTGGGAACGAGCTTGAAGTGGGGATTCTGAGGATGTTCATTCATGTATCAAAGCGATCTCAAAAATGTGCCATGTATGATAAACCTGCAATAAAGTCAGAAACCTGTGTATAAGAGGCCAGGCCTCAGAGATGCAGTTAGAGCACCTCGTGACGATACCTTGCTGTCTGATATGATGTGTTCCACTCCGACGGAATAAAACTTTGTTTCCTGCCTTCCAGTCTCCGGCGCCTGCCTCTTTATTGGTTTAGCATCGAATGGTATAAGAGGCGATTACCGCCGGGCAATACTTGAAAGGTTATCGACTACGACTGCCGCTACCATTTAACAACTCAGACCATTTTCACATGGTAACGCTTCAGCAGGTACTTCCGCTCCTCTCCCAGAACGACTTTCTCACCACACTGGCCTTGAAAGACGCATACTTCCACATTCCAGTACACCATGCTCACAGAAAGTACCTCAGATTTGTAGTGGACGGACAACACTACCAATTCAAAGTGCTCCCGTTCGGAGTCACAACAGCACCACGGGTATTCACCAAGTGCCTAGTGGTGGTGGCGGCACACCTCAGAAGACAGCACATTCACGTCTTCCCATACTTGGACGATTGGCTGATAAAAGCCACTTCATACAACCAATGTGTACACCACACCGCTACCACAATCCAACTACTTCACCAACTAGGCTTCACGTGAACCACCAAAAGTCCCAGTTAATACCATCCCACATAAAACAATACCTCGGTGCCACCATAGACACCTCAAAAGCAATAGCTAGGCTGTCCGGAATTCGGTTTAAACCGAATCTAAACGACAGTACCCTACCGGATGAAAATCAGCGCACTCGGTTTAAACCGAGTGTCACTGATTTTCATTGCTGTTGCACCACTTGGCCACTTGATGGAGCCAAAGCGTTAGATGCAAAGCCCCAATGCTGTCCGGACTTTGGCCCCACACAAAAACTCCAGCGGCGCAGGCACACACCCAACGTCAGCCTTAAAGCCCCCTGGACAGGTCCTTGCCGAGAAGCACAATGAATGGATGGCCCTTCCCGGTCCCAGGTCAGGCAGCTAATGGGAAGTGCTGAGCGAAGACGGTTTAAGTAGTCCGGAGGCGGGCGGAGATAACGTTCACTGTACTTGATATTATATTACCTGTCCTTTCGCAGTAGCCTTTGCCCGTAGAGATATGTGCGTTTTATGGTTATGGAGGCTCTGTCCCCTTGAAGAATATTCCAAGCCGCTAGCCATTCGCTGACAGGTAGATAGATAGCACGTGAGCACTCTAAATTCTATCCCAGCTTCCCTCCCCCTCCCCTTCCCGCAGCTTAAGTAAGCAAACGACACCGCATGGGGCCAAATACACTGCCTCTCAGCGATAACACATGCGCCACACACATCGCGCTCTAGGTTAACGGTGAGCGCAGAGGTCAGGAGGTCAAGAGCGGTGCGTGCACTAGAACCCCACAGCTCCGAACATATCTTTTCTCGCGTTTCTAGGTAACCGGTGAGCACCGCGTTCACTGAAAGTATGAAGCCTCAAGTGACACCAGGGCTCCAGATGAAATGGGACAGGCAGTCTTTCGGGGCCTAAAACTGAAAATGTGCACAGTATGTTCGTCCTGCTGTTTTTTTGCCTATTATCACGTACGTGTGGCAGCGAAAGAAGCAGTTGAGTTTCCTGACTACGCGTTTAAATAGCAGTTGACACAACACATTTCCTGCCCCTCGGGAACCAACTTTCAGCTTTTTGGAAACCGCACAAATATCATTGGTTTTGTCCGGACTGAAGCTGCAGAGAATCCACAAATACCCTTAGATCCCATCATGAAATGGACACGACGGAGTGAGTTATTTTGCATTACTGAGTTTTTCGAGGTTTGTTTTGTTTTGCCCCAGCTGGCGTTGTTGTTTGTAAATAGAGACTGCAGTGTATTCTGGGAGGAGAGTGGCAGCCTGTCGAATCTTCACAACGGGACGGGTCAGTGTGTACCCTGGGGGGGTGGGGTGCCTGCTGAGAGGAGGCGTGGGGCGTTTTAGGCTCTCTCTGATAGTGGAGCAGCCAAACAGGCTGCAGACTGGGACTGATACCACAGAGGTACATCTTCGTGAAAGCGTTGCAGCTGCGAGCTGGTTGCTGTTCGGAATCCCTTCATTTGCATATCTGATTAAAACACACAGTTCCCCATTTCTGCTCCCAGTGCCTTGGAGCCTCTGTCTGCGGTGGAGAGAGCGGGGAGCGGCTGGCAACCCTGACGAGGGACCCGCAGGCCATGGGGGCCAAGAGGAGCATCACAGCCGCGGCGCTGCTGCTGCTGACAGTGCTGGGCACAGCCTTTGCTATTAAAGTACAAACCCCTCAGAAAGTCATCCAAGTAGCACGAGGAACAAATACAACTCTTCAGTGCAAATTGGAAACAACAGCACTCACGAAAGTTGGAGGTATTGTGTCATGGAAGACCGCGGTTGATCAGGCTGATGTGCTCGTGTATTTCTTTGGTCAAGATATCAGTTACGGGGAGCTGTACGCTGGCAGAGTGCATTTTAGCGGCCAGACAGATAACGGTGACCTCTCCATTTCCATTTCTGCTCCCAGCATGAGGCAAGGCAGAGGGATGAGTCCCGGGGGTCCCCTTATCATTCACACTCAGGCTAATCCTCAAACCACCCACTAGTGAAATTGTAATGCAAAGTACCTGGCTAAACAAAGGCTGGACTCTCCCACCCCCTCTCTAAACACTGCACTCTTTGCCCATTATTAGATAAAACCTCCCAGAGGAGGATGCGCCCCTCTGAGATGTACTGTTTAGATTTACTGATTTACAGTTGGTTGTGGTTTTAAAACACGTAATCCCGCAGTAATTGCTTTTCTGAATCAAGAGGTAAATGGATTTGCACTAAGAAAGTTGCCCTGGGACAGGCAAATCTTTAAATTATTACTTTGCTTCCATTAATATAATGGCCCGTACCCTCAAAGATGAAGCGTCTTTTCCAGGCGGCCCCTCGCCGGGTTGACTTCCTGGATTAGGGCTGTTAATTGATTCCGCACCTGTGGTTTTCTTTCTTCTGGGGTCATTTTACGTTGAGGTTTCCCTGAGTGCCATGCTTTAACTGAATTCAATGAATTCTTTACTTTTAAATGCAAAAACGACACTATCCAACTATTTCATTCAAAATCTGGAATATTTGAGATTATTGCTTGAGTCTACCAAAAAAAGTGAAAATCATAAAAGTATCCTCTAGCAAACACATTTAGTAATTGCTTGAAATAGTGTGTGTTCTTTGCCCCTTTTCAACTATGTATGTTGAAATATTAACACATGTTTCTTATTTAACTATGCACACGCACGCACACACACACACACATATAGACATATTTTTATATGTGATATAGGCACCATTAGAAGTTGCTTTTTTATTCTGAACAGCGATGGGTTTAGAATGTTACCACTGCGAAGATCAGTTATGTTTTGTTAAAATCCATTTTGCTAATATTTTCCTGCAAGCTAAAAAGTAATAATTCTTCTTGCTTTCTTTTTTTGAAAGTGTTATCAGTAGCTTCAATAATACATTTTGTCGCTGATGTTGAAAGGGATTCACATATGTGATTTTATAGCATGATCCCTCACTGTCTGTAAAGAAGCTTCTGCAGTTTGCAAACGTATTCAAAAGGCGAGAACGAAAATTGAAGTAAGAGTAAAAAGAAAGGACAAATAGTAAAAAGTAACAAAATTAACAAAAAAGGGAAGTAAGAAGAGGGCGAAAAGAAGGATAAAAAGTAAACAGAATACTGAAATACAAGATTTTGCCTGCGCTCTAGAATGCGAAGAAAGAGCTCGGCTCTGGGCACAGTCCACAGATATCATGTTAGTGGAGACACTAACCTTCCAACCTTTGCACCCGACCCTTGAAGAGCCTCTGAGGAGACGGAGCCCTGGGAGGGCTACACTGGCCTGTAATTGGTATTTGTGACTCAAACATTCCTGCTCGGAGCAACAGTACACATTCATACCATGCCAAGAATATTTGCTAAAACATTTTTTTAAAGAAAAAGACCCCAAGAATGTTTTCCCCTCAAAATATGTCCAACAGCTAAATCCTTTTTTTGTTGTAATTAGATAAGATTAGTCAACTGCAAACGTTTAATGAAATTAGACCTTACTCACTTTAAATCTCTCTGATGTAGACTCTGGGAATGAGGACGAGTGCACTGATGTGGATAATTAATTTAAGAATATAATAGGCAAGTGTTGAGGACCAATTCAGGAAATTTTATTTTACAATGCATGAGAAACGGCTAGCAATGATGCATAGAAATGTCCCTTCACCAACCATGGCGTTTGAAGTCAATGAAGCCTCACTGTGGTACTTTGCACAAGTGTTAGATCCCTTCCGTAAAGGGGAATTTTCTCCAGACTTTTCAATGTACAGCTTCATTTTTGACCGCTTTAATACCTCTGGGGGCATATGCACCCACTTCAACGCATATGTTGCAGAACCTGTCCCAGAGAATGTCAACATTCAGGTGCACCAGTATTGGCATGGAAAGCTACATCAGTGGCCAGAGTTGGCAAATTGTGTACGGGCTGTTTTGGTGTTGCCAGTCTCAAGTGCCAATTTTGAGAGGGCCTTTTCACAAATAAAAGTTTCCATGAGAAGAAAAGAGCGAGCACGAATGACTAAAGACTCGCTGAAGAAATATTGTATGGTTTACTACAATAAGTTCCACTTGTAAAAATGTATTTGGATCTCATATACACTGTACGTACACTGTCTATATACCATGCATCAATGAAGAAAGCAAGCAATAATAAAAGCAAAGCGTTCCATAAACACCGGTAAAACACCGTTTCAGTTGTTTTTTATGGTGCGAAAATGAGTAACCACTGAAAAGCACTGTTTTTTTGAGGCTTTGAAATCACTGGAAAACACTGAAAAAACACCACCAGAATTCACCAAAAATAGAAACTGAAAACAGGAAAGCCTAGCAATAGCCTACCCCAATACGGCCAGGATTGCAAGCATTCAGGCTTCGCGACCAAAATTGGTACTTCAACACTCCCTTCCAGCACGAGTGTTTATGCAACTGATAGGGATGATGGCCTCTTGCATTTTCATAGTGCCTCACGCAAGACTCCAGATGCGTCCACTCCAAGAGTGCTTAGCGGCCAATGGAACCAGGCCCAGGGGCAACTGACAGATCTGGTGTTGGTAGACGGTAGCACCCATCGCTCTCTGCAGTGGTGGAACACCACAAACCTTTCCAAAGGTCGACCGTTCCTGGACCCGGTTCCCCAAATAATACTAACAACGGACGCATCGCTCTCCGGCTGGGGAGCTCATCTATTACCTCACAGTGCAGGGCACATGGACGCCGCAACAAAAGTTACTCCATATCAACCATCTGGAGTTACTAGCAATCTTTCTAGCCCTGAAATCCTTTCCACGGATTTCAGGCAAGGCAGTCCTCATTCGGACAGACAACATGACGGCCATGTATTATATTCAAAAACAAGGCGGCACACACTCTCCACAGCTCTCTCAATTAGCACAGAGCATATGGAGATGGGCAATTCCCCACAAAATCTTTCTCCTAGCTCAACATGTCCCAGGAGTCCAAAACACCGTGGCAGATCTGCTCAGCAGACAGACACAACAGATCCACGAGTGGGAACTTCACCCACAGGTTCTTCATCCGTTCTTTTTCAAATGTGGGGGCATCCACAGATAGACCTCTTCGCCACCCACGAAAACACAAAATGCCCAAGCTTCGCCGCCAGATACCCACACCCATTGTCCAAAGGAAATGCGATATGGATGAACTGGTCAGGCAAATTTGCGTACGCTTTTCCGCCTCTCCCACTCATTCCATTAGTGGTGCGAAAGCTACAACAGCACTCTCTCACACTAATCCTAGTAGCTCCAACGTGGGCCAGACAACCGTGGTACACCACGCTGCTGGAACTCTCGGTAGTACCACACCAAAAACTACACCTCTCACCATGCCTCCTAACCCAGAACCATGGAGAGATCAGGCACCCGGACCCAGCTCAGCTCAACCTTGCGATCTGGCTCCTGAAATCCTAGAATTCGGGTACCTAAACCTTCCCACTGACTGTATGAACGTCCTCAGAGAAGCTAGACGCCCTACCACTAGAGCCTGCTACGCTGCCAAGTGGAAAAGATTTGTTGTTTATTGCCATAACACAATCGATCCTCTAGACGTGTCTATACAACACATCATATGCTACTTACTCCACCTACAAAGGTGTAATCTAGCCTATACCTCCGTTCGGCTACACCTCGCAGAAATTGCAGCTTACTTACAAAACAGGCAGCACCTATCACTTTTCAGAGTACCTGCCATTAAAGCCTTCATGGAAGGCCTCAAAAGAATAATTCCCCCCCAGAGTATCACCCTCACCTGTGTGGAACTTAAATATCGTTCTCACAAGGCTGATGGGGCCTCCCTTCGAACCTTTGCATAAATGCGAACTGCAATTCCTCACATGGAAAACAGCGTTTCTGGTAGCCATCACTTCCCTTAGAAGGGTCAGTGAGATACAAGCACTTACCATACAAGAACGTTTTCTTCAAATGCACCAGAACAAGGTTGTTCTCCGTAACAACCCGAAATTCCTACCTAAAGTCATTTCCTCTTTTCACCTCAACCAATTTGTAGAATTACCAGTATTTTTCTCACCTCAGACCGTTGCAGAAAGGGCTCTGCACACGCTAGATGTCAAACGAGCCTTACTCTACTACATCGAGAGAACACAACCTTTCCGAAAGACCAAACAACTGTTTGTCTCTTTCTCTCCACCACACAAGGGCAACCCCATCTCAAAATCAGGGATAGCTAGATGGATTGTAAAATGCATCCACATTTGCTACCACAAAGCAAAACGAACGCTTTCCGTTCCCCCTAAAGCCCATTTTACACGAAAGATAGGGGCTTCCATGGCATTTCTAGGGAACATCCCATTAGATGATATCTGCAAAGCAGCTACATGGTCAACACCGCACACTTTCACCAAACACTATTGTGTAGATGTGCAAACTAAGCAACAAGCTAGTGTGGGCCAGGCTGTACTTAAAACACTATTTCAAACCACTGCAACAGATACCGGTGGTCGCCGCTAAGGTTGGGAACTGCTATATAGTCTATGCAAAAGTGTGTAATCTGCAGCTCATATGCCTCGAACGGAATATGCTACTTACCAGTATGCATCTGTTCTTGGCATGTAGAGCTGCAGATCTATACACGCCCACCCGCCTCCCCGGCTACCTGTATCTGTTCCAGTTTATCTTATTTCGATACAACACACATGGGTTTCTTCACTGTTGTTACTACGCTCCATCTTTCCCTACTGGCGAAAAACAATCTGAGGATGGAGCCGAAGCCCATGCGCAATACAATCCAAAGGAGGAGTCACCGACCTCGTGACTTCCAAAGACTTTCCAAGCGGAAAAACAAACTGCAAATATCCGGGCCCAACACCAGATGGCGATCTATGCAAAAGTGTGTAGATCTGCAGCTCTACATGCCAAAAACAGATGCATACTGGTAAGTAGCATATTCCTTATTTCTCCTAGTTTTTGCCCCTTTCTTCGTGTGCTGCAGCACACATAGAAGGAAAACACCTCCATTGATTGTTTTTGTTTAGTTTTTGTGCAGGAAGTTCTCCCTCCCGACACAAAAGCAATCATTCCTACAACGCAGACAGCCTTGCTCCATGGTGCAAGGGTGCTTGCGTTGGCGCAAGGCAGTCAATTGTGTGCCAGCGCAGTGGTAGTGTGCCATATCTCATCGATACAACGCATTCCCGCCCTTTTCTTTTCCCACCGGGAAGTGCAGCAAAGTGTCTTGCTGCACTTCCCTTCGTCAAAAACGAATAAATAAGCCCCTCAGTATACATTCTAAGTGAGTAATTATAATTAAGGCTCCCGGTTTTATGGTATTTATTTTTTCCACATTTCCGTCTGTATTTATCCATGTTTATTTTTTGCCCATCTTATTGGAATGTATAAATGTTTATTTTGTGTTTTAAGAAAGAATTGCGTGGTAACATGGTGTAATTCAACATTTATTTATCAGATACATATGCACTCACACTCTGATGCCCGTTGTGTCTTAGAAAATTAGGCAGCCAATATCGCAGAACACTACTCCCACATGTAAATATTAGCAGTATATGCAAATACATATAGCTGCATTTATGGAAATCTCATCCGGTTTTTAACTCCTATGTTGTCTTATCTGCTCAGATGTTGGCTTGGAATTCACGAAGACACTGTCGAAAGTCACTTCCACGAAACACAATTTTCTATATGTTTCTGCTTTTAAAAATAAATACAGATAGGAAACACATTGTTTTCTGTATATAATTATCTGTAAAATCAGTCAAAACAGAAAACTGGGAGCCTTAATTATAATATTCTAATCATGAAGGCTCTCTGCATCAGCAGTGTAAGTTGCAAAGTGTGTAAGAATCCTAAAGACATGTAACAACTCATGTGCAGAATGCACCTTGATCTGGTGTGTCATGAATCCTTGCTTTTGGATTTTTGTGACGTGTAAAGAGTGGGTAACTTGGTGCTGCACCACCTTCCTAAGATGTGGAATTCTGTCTTTCATTCTACGATCTGAAGCTGCTGCATCCCTATCAAAGATGCATTTAAAAACATTGCTTTTTTAATCAATAAATGAGATTACTCTTTCAGGTTTGCTAATGGTCGGTTTCGCTCTAAAGTGCCGAGAAGCACATGTGTATGTGTGGTATACAAATATTATCATAACCTAACATGCATTCAATGGTAAGTTTTGACCTGCTGTAAGGAAGGTGTGCAGGGATTGTGATTGAATTAGGCACTTTAGTCAAATATACAGAACACTCAGAAAAGCGAGAGTACATGAGACTTAGGGCCTGGTTTTATCAAAGGGTTTTAGTCATCCTGTGTCTAGTGATAGTACATGTTAATCATACTTCTTTTGGTGACACCTACCCTCGGGTAGATGTTGAGTCCTTTAGCCTGGAAGATGACTGGAGACGGACTGACCCCGGATGTGTCTCTCCAGTGTGTGCACGACCAGACACCTCTTGACCTTGTCCATGGTGACAAAAACGGATGACGTGGTAATGCATCATTCCCTGACCTGCCTAGGGCCACGGATCAGGGTGCAAGGTGCTCTCCGTGCAGCAGCTGGACACGCTGTCCCTGAGCCTAGGCTTGAACAGGGTGAGCTGTGGAAAGAGGAGCAGCGGGAATGGATGGGGCTCTAGGGACAGGAGATTCACCACTCAGAATGTAAATCGAATATTCGCAAGTGCTGGGCCATAGTTAAGGAGTGCACCCTTACACCTTCATTCACATTTAATACCTTTTTGCTTTGGCGCCCGCTGCATTCTGATCTGAAAATATTCGAGTGGAACCAGCACATTGCACATTTTTGTAAATATGTGTTGCCTGCAGTCCTTAGGCGTATACTGTATACAACTCGCTTCATTGCCAACCTTTACATTTATTGGGTGTGTGCAAAAGCATTGCTTTGGGTACTATGAGAAGTGACTTCGAGCGCCTGATAAAATACCAGCTTTATTTTTTTACTTCAAATGTGAAGTCATTCGCAGCATTCTTCCATTGCTGAGTCAAAAACGGGTAATATGAAACGATGTCCCTTGTATACATTTATTTGTGTCTGCCCGAGGAGAGGACAAAACCTGCCCCGCGCAGTGCTTACAGTTCTTTGCTCTGCCTCTCCCTTCTGTTGACCCACGGCGGCTGCAAGAACACGCTGAAAGAACTCCGTGGGAAGTCATTGTGCCGTCTCTAAAAGGGCACCCGCCCACAATGCCAGGTGGTCACAAGCGGTCGCATTAATAAATAATGCCGTCGAGGTGACCCTCTGCAACAGAGCGTCCTTGGCAACCAGCCACTCGGCGGTGCAGTCTCCCTGTCCCGCATTCCAGCTGCCAGCTACTGTCCTAGGTTAGTCTCCATGCCGGGGCAGAAGAAAGCCTCCGGCCTCTATGCCGTCCCCCGTCGCCTCTCGCTACCCAGCACCCCCGGTCACAGGATCCTCTTCACGGGTAAGAAGCCTGGTATGATGAGCAGATGAGGGCAGCACAGCAGCGGCCTTAACGGTCCCAGGCTGTCCTGGGTTGGCTTTCCCTGATGGGAGAGAGACAGACCCCATCGCTACGGGGGACATTCCTAGACACGCAGCACCTTCTTGCAGCTCATTTCATGTAACATATTATATGCACTAACTCGCAGAGGCACTCTCTCCTTTACAAGGTCTAGCTTGCTAATTAATGTGCGAGTGGTAATCTAAGCAGGTAGGCAAACTTAATATGTAGAAAAGCACGATTTTCCCCAGGGTTCCGTATTGTTGCAGTATCCGCATTTATATAAAGACCATATGAACAATAAACGATAAATAGGAAACAAGGCGGAAGAGACTCGAGACGACGTGCCCGTGCACAATCTCCTGTCCGGGCAGGCACGGTGCTTCGGGCTCTGACCAACACTGGCACACAATGGAAGAAGGAGGGGCCCGACGGGGGAAGGGAGGGAAAGTGAAATTGCGCCCGTTGTGCTGAAACGCCGCGGGCTGTACACGTGCACATCTCATGTCCGGGCAGGCACGGCAAACAGGAGACAGGGAGGGAACAAACATGCTTCCCTTCCAATCAAAAGCACACATTTTTGACACGCACCAATGAGCAGCATGGGTCGAGCTTCCACCCGCTTCCAAAGCAAAACCGACGACAATAGTCTCGCAAGCGAGCAGTGCATGCGCTGCGTCGCTTGGCGAGACCTAAAAAGGAAGGCAGGCATTGAATACAAAATCCTTCTGAAGAAGAAAAAGGACATGGCAACCAGCCCTATTAACATTCCTCAAACCCCTCCACCTTCTTCACCAATTTCTATTATACCAGATATAGATCCTCTACACATTTCATCATCAGGTTCTCCTAACAAAAACTGATTTAGGAGTGGATGACGATAATTATCATCAGACACCAACTGATTCATGGGATGACTATAATATAGATCTACCTCAAGATACAAACCCCCTTCTATAACCAGCAAAACCTTCCCCTCCTGACGATAATACCGCATTTCAGGAGTTGATTGCTAGGGCAGCCAATTATCATGGAGTAACCTTACACAAAGAAGCCCTAAAAGAGGATTTCCTATTCAATACCTTAGGAGAAACATAAAACAACACAAATGTTGAAAGGGATGTTGAGGCATACAAATTATATTTTTAAAGACCTAGTTAGAGTATGCATACTAAGACCTAGGGTGGACAAAAAATATAAACCCCCACCATCCGACCCTGTTTTTATTAGGGGTCAGTTGCCTTTGGATTCTTGGGTGGTCTCTAATGCCCGTAAGAGGGAAAACTCGCATACATCCGGTGAGGCTCCACCTCCAGATAAAGAATCCAAACTAATAGATGCGTTGGGGAAGAGAGTAGCTGCTCAATCAGCCAACCATTGGAGTATAGCTAATACGCAAGGTCTGTTGTCCAGATACGATAGCGCTCACTGGGATGAAATGCAAGAATTATTGCAATATCTCCCAGGAGAACACAAAAAGACAGGGCAGGAAATAGTACAGGAAGGTAAATTTATTTATAATTCATCTATCAGGTGTGCATTAGATGCTGCGGATACTGCAGCTAGAGGAATCAATACTAGCATTCTGATAACACATGCATGGCATAGAATTTCTGGTTTCAAACCATTAGTTCAGCAAACCATTCCTAATGCACCCTTTGGTAAGGAACGCCTTTTTAGGCCTTAAGTAGACCAATCACTTGAAAAGATGAAGGAGGATACCGAAGTGGCAAAATCTTTGGGAGCACTTCAATCTCCTATCAGAGGTTCCTTTCATGGGTCCTTTTACAGAGTAGGTTCCAAAACTAATACCACAGTTGCGGCCGCGTCTTCATACAAGACACAAACGCCATCATCCCCCTCTAGAGAATTCTACAAGGGTGGGTATAGAGGGCACACTAATATGGGAAGAGGTAGAGGTACACCAACTCATACCGCTCAGTCCACTAACAAGCAGTGACTTGTTAGTGGACCCCCCCAACCCGGACCATTCATCACCTGTTGGGGGATGATTACGACAATTTCCTCACATTTGGCAGTCAATAACAACAGACAAATGGGTTTTAGATATTATCCAACATGGCTATTGCCCAGAGCTTACCAGCGATCCTCCAAATATTCCATCTCGCATTCACAAACTCTCGCCACAACACCAACAGCTCCTCAAATAAGAGGTACAAGCTCTTCTAACAAAAGGAGCTATAGAACCGGTTCTATTGCAACATCAAGGATCAGGAGATTACTCACTTTACTCCCTAGTCCCTAAAAAAGGATGGGTCTCTAAGACCAATCTTAGATCTCAGAATGTTAAACATATGCATACTGTCTGAACACTTCCATATGGTTACCCTTGAACAAGGGCTTCCACTTCTAAAGCAAGGCGACTTTATGCCCACACTAGACTTAAAGGATGCATACTTCCATATTCCTGTACACACAGCACATCGCAAATATCTCAGATTTGTGATAGCAGGAAGTCACTATCAGTTCAAAGTACTCCCATTCGGAGTAACTGCTGCACCCAGAGTATTTACAGAATGTCTCGCAGTAGTAGCAGCTTATTTAGGAAGACAACAAATTCATGTCTTTCCATATCTGGATGATTGGCTCATCAAAGCCAACACACAGCATAGGTGTCTGCAGCACATAAACCTCCTTCATCAATTGGAATTTACAGTCAGTTCACAAAAATCACCTCTTTAACCCTCACAACTGCAACATATCTGGGAGTAATAATAAACACTATCACAGCTCTAGCCTCACCCAGTACAGCCTGGACTAAAAACTTTCAAACTTTATTACTGCAGTTTCAAACCAATCAATATATAACAGTCAAAACTTTCATGCAACTGTTAGGGATGATGGCATCATGCATTGTAATAGTGCCTCATGCAAGATTACATATGCGTCCTCTACAGGAATGCTCAGCACGTCATTGGAATCAATCACAGGGTCAATTAACAGATCTAGTGTTGGTAGACAGCCACACTTAAAACTCTCTCTAGTGGTGGAACACACAAAAGGGGCGGCCTTTAATCGACCCAATTCCACAAGCCCTGCTTACAGCAGATGCATCTTTCACAGGTTGCCCATCTTCAGCATTTAACAATTCAGGGTTTATAGAACGACAAGCACAAAAGTCTTCATATCAAATACTTGGAGCTTCTGGAGGGGGGTGGAAACACTCTACAGTTGTCACGCCTCCCTCAGATCATTTGGCGTTGGGCAATACATCACAAAATTCATCTTCTGGCAGAACACCTTCCAGGGATGCGCAACCAATTTGCCGACCTCCTCAGCCCGATGTGGCAACAAATACACGAATGGGAACTTCATCTCCAGGTTCTCCTTCCACACTTCCAAAAATTGAGGTTTCCACAGATAGATCTCATTGCCACAGCAGAGAACTCAAAATGCCCATACTTCGCTGCAGATTCCCACACCATCTGTCCAAAGGCAATGCCCTATGGATAAAATAGTCAGGGATATTTGCTTACGCTTTTCCGCCTCTCCCACGCCTTCTATTTCTCGTTCGGCAACTCAGGCAGACATCACTCACACTGATTCTAGTGGCTCCCACATGGGCTTGTCAACCATTGTTCACCACACTACTAGACCTCTCAGTGGTTCCACGCCAAATGCTGCAACTCACTTCCAACCTTTTCACACAGAACCATGGAGAAAACGAACATCCGAACCCCAAGGAGCTCAATCTAGCGATCCGGCTTCTGAAGTCATAGAGTTTGAATACCTAAACCTACCACCAGATTGTATTACAAATCTTAAAGCGGCAAGGAAACCTACCACTAGAGCATGTTATGCAGCAAAGTGGAAAAGATGTGTTATATATTGTAATAGTAACACCTTTTATCCATTAGATGCATCTATACAAAATATTTGTTACCTTTTGGATCTACAGCGAGTAGGCTTAGCCTACACATCTATTCGACTTCACCTTACGGCAGTAGTTGCATATCTACAAAACAGACTACATGTATTCTTATTTATGATTCCCGTAATTAAAGCCTTTATGGAAGGCCTTTATGGAAGGCCTTAAGAGAATAATACCACCTAGGCTACCACCTGCACCAGTGTGAAACCTTAACATTGTTCTCACAAGGCTTATGGGTCTACCTTTTGAGCCAGTGCACAATTGTGAATTCCAATTTTATTCATGGAAGGTTGCCTTTCTCATTGCTATCACTTCATGAAGGAGTGTTGGTGAGCTCAGGCATTAACCTTGGAAGAAACTTCACAAAGATAGAGTGGTTCTTTGTACAAATCCAAAATTCCTTCCAAAAGTAGTTTCTGCTTTTCATATTAACCAATAAGTTGAGTTACTTGTGTTCTTCCCTCAACCTGATTTGGTAGCAGAAAGGGCTCCACACACACATGATGTCAAAAGTGCACCATTATACTATATTGATAGAACAAAAGAATATTGCAAAACAAAACAACTTTGTGTTGCGTTTGCTCCACCTCATAAATGAAATCCTATCTCTAAATCAGGAGTCTCTAGATGGATTGTTAAATGTATTCAAACTTGTTATTTAAAGCAAAAAGAACTTCGATTATACCTCCTAGAGCACATTCTACTTGCAAAATAGGAGCATCTATGCCTTGGCCTTTTTAGGTAACATTCCCATAGCTGACATATATAAAGCAGCTACATAGTCTACTCCACACACAGTTACCAAACATTATTGTGTGGGTGTATTAGCACGTCAACAAGCTAATGTAGGACAAGCCGTGCTAAAACACTTTTTCAAACAACTGTAACACCCATGGTTAGCCACCGCTTTGGGAGAATACTGCTATACAGTCTATTCAAAGCATGTGTATCTACAGCACACATGCCTTAAACTGATTGTTACTTACCCTGTAAGCATTTGTTCTTGGTATGTAGAGCTGTAGATTCACATGCACCCTGCCTCCTCCCCGGACACCTATGGCTGTTGCAGTTCTCATCATTTACATTACATACACATGGACATCTCTCTACTACACTTACTCTATTCTCACCCTCTTGCGTTAAAACAATCTTTGAGTCGATGCCCATGCGCAATATTACCGAAAGGAAAAGTCGCCTTACCTTGTGACTGGAAAAGACTTCTTCAAAGAAAAACAACTTGCAAACATCCGAATCCAACAGTGGATGGCAGGAGTATGCAAAGCATGTGACTCTACAGCTCTACATGCAAAGAACAGATGCTTATAGGGTAAGTAACCTAATCCTTTCTCACTTTCTGTAGATTTTGTTTAAATCGTTGTGTTATTTGATATTAGTAAATTGAATTCTCAGTATATTTAACATAACAGTTTTAAAACATACATGTAATATCTCTATTCTAGGTAGCTTAGCAATCTTATTGTTTAGGGGTTTTTTGACCAATGATGTAGATAGGCTTAGATGTCCCCCTTATCTTTACTCCCTGCACTTCCAGTGACTATATTCATTTTTATGCCATGCGCCCTGTGCTTGGGAATCCTGTAATGGAGCATAGTCCTATTTCAAAATGTATTACCCTTGAAGGAATGAAAGCAAAATATTTGACATCAGAAGATAAGATAAAGAACTGATATTTTTTATAGAGTGTTGTTTAATGCCTGGGCCTTCTTTTTTCCCCAGATTAAAGCCTTTCCAGAGACTTTTTCCCCTGATTAGCTCACCCGCGCTGGAGAAGCAATGGAATAAAGAATTTCCTCCCCTCCTCAAAAAGCTAGTATGGTCCGTTTTAGGCTTGTAAATCTTATGGGGCAAAGTAGCTGACAAAGAATGCATCAAATATCTTTAGCCTCATCACTTGTCTGAGGATAATAACAATTTGTTTCAGATTCTTGTTTTTTTGAGAAACAGTCAATGGTAGGCAGGCTGCTGGTATTTTGCTTGATGGGCCTGTGTCCGTTTCCTCTGAAGACACTCACTAAAAGGACTTCTTCACCCGAATAATCTATAAGCAAAAGCCTTTAAAGAAATGTAGACTCAGAAGTTGAGGATAAAAATAGTGAAAGGCTCTGATCTGATACAGACATACAGGATCTCGATGACACTGCTGACTACACTTAAATAGTTGGCAGAATCTTTGATGCTGACGTCATCGGTCCGGTCGACAGTGGTCCTCATCACCAGGCCGCCTAGTCTCCTGGATTCAAGAGTTTCCCAGAAAGCTATAGCCTTATTGATAACACTCATCCGCTAGATATTCACTGGCAACAGCTACCTCATTGGGCATGAATTATTATAAACCTCAAGTAAGTGTCTCAAAAGACCTTGCTAGCAAGACCTTCAGCAATAATAGCCAATGAAAGTTTAAGGGAATGTGTAGTAGGTTTCCTGCGGTAGCCCTTAGTATCTGCAATCAAACACAAACCTATGCTTACTTCTTGATGAGGTTATCTTTGAGGAGAACGAAGAGAATCTGGTAAATCATGACATAACATTGATGATTATGAGCATGGTGGTGGGCATAGATCCATTTATACAGACCAGATCATGGTTATTGTGCTGCATGCCCCCTGGATGGCTCAGATACCTATGTAATTATTTAGGGCCTTTGAATTTAATCTACACATATTTCTCAGTGAATTCCCAACTACTGTTAGAGAACTTCATCCTTCCAGAAAGGAGGCCTATTTAGTCCAGACACTTATTCCATCTCCGAAAATACTCGTACTACCTGTGCATAGACAAACTCTACCCATGAAACCAAAGTCTTCAGCTCTTGCCCTCAACCCTTCAAACGGAGGCTTCTCAGCAAATTGACGTTACTACGTGATTTGGCCCAGGCATCCTGCCAGTGGATACTTCCTTCAGCATTTCTGAGGAATTTCACATCCTTGTGGAAAAAGCATCCGCTGTAGTTAAATGAAAAAAACAATGCTTTGTCCGTGTTTTTAGATCAAAAGTATGGTCCTGGCTAGGTTGAAAGTCATCCAAAGGACGCAAACGCTATTGTTCATAGACCCGAAGGAGGCCTGCAAATGGGCAGAGAATGTGCACAAATGTAAAAGGAGGAGGAAGAAGGGGAATGGACAGATTTGGAAACAAGCCTACCAGGATAGCGAGGGTGCCACTGGCAGCAAAGACATTGCTTAACATAGGGGACAGCCATGGCATGAACGCAACACGAATGCTGATGTCCAAAGCAAGCTCAGAAAAGGGCACATACTAGGAAAAGATCTGCCACACGTGACCATTGTAGCTGCAGGGGCTGCTGGCAAAGAGCCGAATGCTGGTGACCCGAACACACGTGTCACTACAGCTACCTATGTAGTTGGGGCTGTATGTAGTAATCTTCCTCCTCCTCTTCCTTCTGCACACTGTGCATGCTCCACAGAATCTTCAGATGGATCCCAACCAGCACCAGAAAGACTATCTCTCAGGCCCTTTTCACCAGCCGCATTGACTAAGGCAACGCCCTCTACGCGGACATCTCCACCCACCTCCTCAGAAGACTCCAGACCATACAGAACACCACAGACAGACACATCCTGGACCTCCCCAAATCAACCCACGTTGCTCTCCACCTGAGAGACCGCCACTGGCTCCCCATCCAGAAGAGATGCCAGTTCAATATCCTCACACATGCCTACAAAGCCCTCCACAACCTAGGACCTGCCTACCTCAACCATCAACTGAACTTCCACCAACCCTCTAGACACCTGGGCTCCTCTTCACTTGCTCTCGCACAACCCCTGCATCTGTCACAGTGGTGGTCGCTTCTCCTATATAGCTGCAAGGACCTGAAACTACCTTCCCCTCCAGCTCCGTACAGCCCCTTCATTGGCTGACTTCAGAGAGAGACTCAAGACCTGGCTCTGCGACGGAGACACAGTACTCCGATACCGCTAGGGGTGATAGTGTTGGCTTTACAAATGCTGGTTGATTTGTGGTATCGATGTTGGATGAGGTAATATTCATGACTTAGGAGTGTCATGTGGATTACTCGGAGAGTAGCTTGGATATTGAAAGCTGTTGGAAGCAGGAGAGTGGGGAGTAGGGAGTAACTAATGCTTCTATTGGGCTGAGGAGAAGAGGGAAAGGCTTAGTGGAATCATACCTGAACAGAACACGCTAGCACTCATCTAGGCGACAGAAAATGAGCAGTTATAAGTGTGTTACCTGGAATGTCTGGGGGTACAAAAATGCAAGAAAAGCCTACTTCCTGCTATTCGAGGGGGCCCATGGTACCTTGTCGTTAGAGACGCATCTTCCAACAAAAGAGCTTTATTAAACTCTTAAAATAATTAGAGGCATTTGGTGCACAGTGGTTAATTAACATACGTGAGGTGTCTCTTCATTTGTATACAACAAGAGTCCCCTTCCCAATAGATAAACCGTTTTTGCTATCTAGGGCAGGTATGTGCTAATTAAAGTGGCGACTGCTGGGGCAATAAAGTGGTAGGCAGCGTGGGGGCAGTGTAGGGGAAAAGAATAATGCCTACCTGCCATCTGCAGCGTTGGTGCTCTTCTGCTCTCTGCTCCTCGACTCCAACCATGCCACAGGCTGCCCTGCGCCAATCCAGAAGCTGGTCTCATCATGAGAGCAGCGCCATTATTGGTGTTAGCGCCCTAGTTAGGTGCTAACTAAGGGACTACGACACTGTGCTTGCTCTCCACCTCGCTGCACAGCATAGCTCGGGTGGAGATATCTAAGTGCGCATGACGGTTCGGCTAGCTTAGACAGCCGGCTAAACTTTCATGGGCATTTGAAGCAGTGCCACCACTCCTTCCTGCTACTGTGTTGTGTCAGAATGGATGTATCTGCCCTCAGCTCTGCTGCAGGAAGTGAGCAGAGAAAAATAAAATGATAATAACCTTTGTTATTATCATTTTATTTTTCATGTTTCACTGCTGATAAACAGTGGGGCGATGCAACCTCTGCCTTACCGGAGGAGCCGCCACTGGCTAATTAAAGGAAGGATATACGGTGTGCAAATATTAGTAGCCATGCATCTAACAGAAAATGGGAAACGTTCTTGGATGGGTTGATAGCACTTGTGCGCTTTCCTATGGTACAGCATGGAGACTGTAAAATATTTGTCCCAGGACAGATCACACCCTCCATGATTTCCCAATACTGTGGGGGAGGGGGGGGGGCAGGGCAGGACACGCAGGAAATGGACACCGCACTGGGACTTGGTTGATGCATGGCACGCTGAGCACCAGGTATTCTTCCTGTTCCCCAGTACATGACTTGTATTCACGATTGGAGACAATTTATTCCACCCCCAGTATGCTCACCACACTTAACATGTGCAATGTTTCTAGGTAAGATCTAACTGGTCGTAATCTACTCGCATGAACAGTGCAATGGGATAGCAGCCGCCACAATGTGGCGAATGAGAGTGGGGGCATTGGAAGACCCCATTTAAAGAGACGCAGTTAAAGGGATTAGAAACTGCTTTGTTGCGAAAGAGGGCATTTATTGCAATCGCGGAGTGGGAGGCGTTCAAGGTGGTGATACAGTGGTTCTTCTCTCCACTGCTCATGGAGTATGGATGGGAGTGCACAGGCAACTTACCATGTTACAAAAAGCGATTTGCGGCTTTGAGAAGGCACCATCGAGCGCACAGCGTCATGCTGCTAAAAAGAAATATGTGGAGGCGGAGGTTAAAGTGGGTAAAATTTACTTCAGGGGGGTACCTGAATAAGCTGAATACCGAGGATGACACATCGGGCAGCTTGCTGGTGTGGTTGGTAAGACCAAATATTATGGGGGCGGGCACCCATAATAGAAATCCAAAATGACTGTTGAGAGGCAGTGCCCTCTACTTGGAGATTAATAATGTATTTGCTGATTATGATGCAGCCTATGTAAGCGACTGACTAGGGCAGAGAGAGAGGCGCTATTAGTGCCTCCAAACACTGACCAATGAACCACCAGAAACCCTGGATGCTCCAATTACAGAACAGGAAATCAAAGGTGCAATAGACAAGATGGCGAAAAGTAAGATGGCAGGAACAGAAGCACTACTGTGTGAAATTTACTCAACATGCACAGATATTTTGGCCCTCTGTCTGGCTGCGGTGTACAAGGACGCCAGAATTCCTGCATACTGCCAAGTAGACTCAGTGAAGCGAAAACCCACTACACAATAAATCACGCTGGCAGTTGTCTATGCTGAACACAGACTATAAAATCCCGAGTAAGACTCTCCCCAATTAAATAGCTAAAATAATATCTGACATAGTTCAACCAGACTTGAATAGGTTCTTACCTGGGCAGAGAACCTCACTAAACTCTAGGAGACTTTTCCAAAATACCAGGAGACTGGGTGGACGGCCTACTTCCTGTTGTCCCATGCCCATGGACAAAGCATTTGATACACTTACTAAGGCTGAGTTCTAGTCTTGATTCTATTGAGGCTTGGCCAGGCATAACTTAATGGATTTCTCTACTGCACACCGACTGCACTGCTAGAGGACGTGTAGGTTGTCTAATATCGGACACATGCCCAATAGATAGGGGTTCTGTGAGGCTTGCCCTCAGTCTTACTGTTCGCGTTGGCAATGAAGCCATTAATAAGTGATGAAGGAGGTGGGTGTGCAGGGAGCAACATAGAGTTTAGAGTGGTATTTAAGTGGGAAAACAGCACACAAAGATGAAGGAAACACACACCCTCTCAAGGATTGGTAAAAGAAGAACAAGCATTGGCAAAGCCATTAGGTCGTGCCTATGCAAGAGCTATCGGCTATGCCAGTATGTTTTAGCCATGTTGTACACTGGCGTAGATGCTGTTCAGCATGGCTAATAGTTAGTGGGGTAAAAGAGAGTACAGTGTTATGAAGTGGAGTAGAATTGAGTGGCGTGGAGTGTCATGGAGTGGTGTAGAGTGTCATGGAGCATAGTGGAGGGCCGTGGAGTAGAGTGTTGTAGAATGGAGGGGCAGAGTGGAGTAGTGTAGGAGAATGGAAAGGCATAGAGTGGAGTCCAGTGGCGTAGAGTGTCAGAGTGGGGTAGTGTCACAGAATACAGTGGCTTATAGTGGCTTGGAGTGTCATAGAGGGAGTTGTGTAGAGCATCATAGAGTGGATTAGTGGCATGGAGTAGAGTTTAATGGAGTGAAGCGTCATAGAGTGATAGAGTGGAGTATCGTGGAGTAGATTGGCGTAGAGTGCATTGGCTTTGGGTAAAGCAGTGTAGAGTCCATTCCTTTAGAGGGCAATGGCGTAGAGTAAAGTGGTGCAGAGTAGAATACAGTGGCGTAGAGTGCAAAGGCGTAGAATAGAGTGACATACAGTAGATTGTTTCAGAGTTGACTGAGTGGCGTAGAATGAAGTGGTGCAGGGTAGGAGTAGAGTGGTGTAGAATGCAGTGGCATGGAGTGCAGTAGTGCAGAATAGATTAGAGTGGCGTAGAATGGAGTGATGCGATGTAGAATGGCGTAGAGTGTAGTGGTGCAGAGTACAGTGCAGTGGCATAGAGTGATGTTGAGTTCAGTGGTGGAGAGTGCTGTCTTGTAGAGTGTCAGAGTGTAGTGGCGGTAGAGTGCATTGGACTAGAGGGGTGCAGAGTAGAGTGCAGTGTTGCAGAGTGCAGTGGTGTAGAGTGCATTGACGTAGAGTGGTGCAGAGTAACGTGACGTAGAGTACAATGGTGTAGAGTGCAGTGGCATAGAGTGTTGCAGAGTAGGGTATAGTGGATCAGAGTGCAGTGGTGCAGAGTAGATTTGTGCGGAATGCAGTGTAGAGTGTAAATGTTTTGAATAAAGTGGCGTAGAGTGCATCAGCATAGAGTGGAGTGGCACCGGGTAGATTGCAGTGGCATAGAGAGGAATACAGTGGCATAGAGCAGATTGTTTCAGATTACAGTGAAGGGGTGTAGAGTGCTGTATCATAGAGTAGAGTGTTGTAGAGGCAATGTCATAGAGTGCAATGGTGCAGAGTGGATTGGCGTAGAGTGCTGTGGCGAAGAGTGCAGTTGTGCATAGTAGAGTAGTGTGGCGTAGAGTGCATTGGCATAGAATGGTGTAGAGTAGAAGAGAGGTTGAGCGCAGTGTCATGGAGTGATGCAGAATGGAGTGAGGTAAAATGGAGTGAGCTGAGTGTGGTTACGCACTGCAATTACAGACAACGCATCTTCAACTGAAATGACCATTACATTTGCTCAGATGTACAGTTTTACTGATAAAAGTGCACAGTGCACAAACAATGTGTGCAAATGTCACCATCTAGTGTATTGATTTGTTTTCATCGTATTAAAATGTGTTTCTACCACACTTCAGATTTACCCAAAAATGTGCTTCGTTTGTGCATTCCATATTCTGAAATATTTGCACGGTTAAAAAAAGATTTGTGCTAGAAAAAAATAACATCATACAGCACACCCCAAGTAGCCTGCATGGTTGTCACACATCCTCTCGATGAAAGAAAAGTAAACCCCAAGCTCCCTAAAAGACAGTGCCTAACATGTGACCTCTGTCTTTGAATGCACAGCAAATGTCACAAGATAAGAACAAGATTTAAAGGCCAGTTTATAGAAATTCAGTACTTGTGCAAGAATGCAGTAAAAAGGGTTTGGGAAAGGGCAGAATGTAAGCTGGACAGCCTATAAACAAATCGACCCTGCAAATAGAACACCACCAAATGTGAGTTTCAAACCACAAAACCAATGGGTGGAATGCATTCCCAGGGAAGCTTTATGAATGTCCCCCAGATGTCGCTGTCTGGTAGGCTTCAACCTAAGAAAAGTAAGTCCCTGAATGTGAACAAAGGTAAGGTACAAGTAATCCAATCAAAAGTATGGTAAAGAAGCTATGGTTCAGTGGAGGGACAATAACGTCAGCCAATGGTAAGCAGTGGACTGTCACAAAATTCACTACGTTTTGGTATGGCCCACAAGAAGTCAATTGACAACAGAAAGCTAAGAGCGGTCTGTATTACAGATCAAACAATCATTTGCAATGCGATAGGTCTCGCATTAATGAGAGTTTAACCTATTGGCAATGCAATAGCTTAAACTCTTGCAAATGCGAGACATGTTGCATTGCAAATATTATTATTATTTTTTTTACTAGCGCTCATGCGGCTCTTTCACATTCATTCCAGGCTCGACCTAAAAATGGTGGCTGTGCTGTGGCTGCTCTACCATTATGACAATTCGAGTGTTACAGCTAGTCGCGCTCTCCAGGAACTGCATTTTGTTCTTACAGAGTTCATTTGGAGTCCAGAGTCGCTTTGAAGGCACTTGCTTTGCCATTGAATGAGAGACCCTCCCAACGCCGAAGGGTGATCTCTTCTGCAAATAAGGGGAAGTAGCAACCTGGTGTCCTATGTATTCAATGTATATATAGCTGGAATGGATAACTGATGAAGACAAAAGTTTATTTAGCCCACTCCCATAAGTTGCAACTGTATACCGTAGTAGTCGATATGGAAGCCACAAGATTGACTACACTGGTGTTGCGTCACAATGTGAAACCATAGACCGGAGGGGAATTAAATAATGGAAGTCTTGCAGCAGAAATTACAGAAGAAGATGAAACCCCAATGAGCTGCTTACTGCAACATTGGTGATTAATTAAATTGTTCTGAAACACACAGGGAGGAGGAACTGGATTCAGAAAGATATGAGTAAATTAGAAGGGGAGAGGCTAGCGGGATCATCAGCCATAGCTTTCTCATCTCGACTGTAGCAAAATGCAAGATAGAAGAACTAAACAAGACACTAAATAATTATTTGTTCACATGCCAAAGACTTGGACTAGACAGAGAAGACTTCACACCAGGAAGGGTGTAAGCATGGTTAATACAGAGAACACAGGCTCCATGAGAGTTATTAAAGGAGCTGGTCCAAGTCATGTAAGAAGCAATTAATGTAGTATTCTACAAACTTCTGAGACCATCTGGACCAGGAACATATTGAGTTTATGGACAAGGCTGGATTACATAGTAGTCACAAGTACAAAGGGAGGAACTGGACTTACCACTCATGAACTACATGGGAGACTGAAGACAAAGACGAAAGGGAAGGCACTGGGACCAGATGGCCTACCAGCTGGATTTATGTGGAAACAGTAGATTTGCTAACAAATATGCTACTTGGTGTGTTGAAAAGGAATAAAAAACCGTGCATGAAAATGTGACTATGTTGGAGTTAAAATCTGGCCCTGTCCAAGATGAAACCAGATGTCAAAATAATTCCTGACCCATTGCCAGAAAATGGTAAAAATCATACCGCAGCAGGTTCACCAAGATCAGTCTGGTTTTGTTCTGGACTGGAGTACGATTATCAATTTGAGATCACTGGCCAAAGTTAGATATTTTCTTGAAATGAGTGAGCACGACTATATTGTGGCCTTACTTGATGTAGAATAATCATAGGCCTCAAAAGGGTGGGAATTTCTATTCATGGCATTGGCAAATACCGGAGTAAAAGCTAACAGTACATCCTTGGAGATATGGGAGCTTGGATGAAGCACAAGACGCAGGTGCCCTTTGTCCCCTTTATTACCCTTGGTCATTGAACCACTGGCGCGAGAACCAAGAGGTGAAATGCCTGGGTGGGAGATACATTTTGGAACAATGACCCATGTTGTGTCCCTATATGCAGATGGCACCCTGCTATATCTGAAGGAACCAGTGAGAGGCGGCCTTAAGTTGCTCTTACTGGTAGCCGAGTTTGGTAATCCAGGAGTTTAAAAACTAACCTGCCCTATAAGCCCTGGCTCGGATTCGAGAAAGCGAGCTTCGGATATGTGTATGTCATAGCAATATATCTCATATGTAAGAGGGTCCAGGGAAGAACTAGGCTACATGATAGAAACTTCTATCCTACATGTCTTCCAAAATATATATTACTCACACCTCATATAGGGTAGCGCTACTAAAGGAAATGAGGACAAACCATGAAGCTAGGCATAACCAGATTATGGACGAAAACCCTCACCATGCTTCATCATTGAGTTCCTCCAACACACGGGGACCGTGTGGGCTACGACTTTACCCAAGAGGGAAGGAAAGGTCCCCATGTGTTGGAGCAACCCAGTGATGAAGCATGTCACCCTCAGTTGAGTGAGAGTTTTCATCCATAACCTGGTTATGCCTAGCTTCATGGTTTGTCCTCATTTCCTTTAGTAGCGCTACCCTATATGATGTGTGGGTAATATCAAAAATATGTCATAGCAATGAAATGCTTTGAAATATTTGTGGATCCATATCACGTACAACAGAGAAGACCATATAACTTTATGGGAAGGGTAGTACGTAGATCCATGGCATTTTGGATACGGTGCAGCTGATAGGGAGGGTGGTAGTGAAGTCGCTATTGTCCCGTTGTCGACATGTGCTAAAGGGCGCGATGGGGCTGATCATTACCTCATTGTTCAGAGTTAGGTCAAATGGTTTCTTCACTGAAATGGGCTGAGTCCCATCCTGGTATGAAACTGGTCACTCTGAAATTGTCATAAGAACAGGGAGACCCAACACTGCCAGAGTTTGTGTATTATTACATTTTTATGTATTTATACAATTTGTACATTTATAAACTGTGCTGCTACTCCAGCGGGCATCCTGGTGCTAGTCCAATCACACCATACAGAGGAGAAAGTTTCAGTTGGTTTAACAACAATTTCCTAAATAGAAGATGATATATGATGAGACGCGTCGAGAGAGGTAGGGAATTCCACATCATCCCTGTATACTAATGATTCATGCGTGTGCGACTTCTGCAGCCCCTACCAACATGGAGCTGTCCTGAAATTAGCCACACAAAAAATGCATTTCTTCAACGGTAAAGAACTTATCTTTAATGTACAGATGTACGCCTCTACAGAGCAAAGGAACATTGATTTCACACTCCCCTCCTTTGGGCTATACTTATAGGACTAAGGGCCATATGTATGAACACATAGTCCCATAGACACAGAATGGGTAAAACCTTTTGATGCATCTGGCCCTAAGGTAAGTGTTAAGAATCCAGTGTACCTGCCTGAGAAGTTCTTGCAGGGTATAAAAGAAAAGCCACGCCTCAAAAGCTCCCTGAATATGCACATACACTAACCACGGTATTTTATAGCTGTGTTTATTACGCGTTAATTGAATTTGTACTTTATATTAAGGTTATCTTTATAACAGATAATGCACCTATATTAGAGTGAATACAATATAAACACCCGTCATTGCTCATCATGCTTCCACAGTCAATGACTATTGCGGCTTATTATTAAGGTGTCTTTTTGTCGACTCATGTAGTTCCTCCTGCATAACTGATGTTCTTCAGTATTATGTCTTAAAGGGCTGCATGTCCCCCAGCTTCTGGTTGCGCTCCCTATCCTGCCATGATGAAGAGGACCTTGTACACCCTCTTTTTCCATCGCATCTCTGTGGAGCAGGTGGGAGCAAATCTTACTTGGCACCCAGTGTTGAATGAATAGCAGCATTTACATAAGCACAATTCTTTGTCTGAAGCATCAGTACATTACCACATGTTAATTTTGACATGTGGAACCCCTAGCCCTAAAATAGTCATTCTTCAGAACATGTTTACCCTCCTGGTTGCTGTTTAACAATCTGTTGAGCAGAAGTAGAAGGTTCCCCCTCAAGCTAAGCAGTATGGAGCAGAAAGCATTTGGCAATTTGCAAATACAAAAATAAACACAGTAATTTTGCAGAATCTGACCAAAAGAGGAAAGGTACCCCCTACTAGTGTCGTTTTACGTCTGGGGGGAAAAGAGGGAAACGGCACCATAATACAAACACAATATCAGACTTGACGGTATTTCTTCCTCCATGCCTGTAAAATGCTTTGTGTTCTTACCTACAAGACACTACACAATATGCATACTTATTTATGAAAAAATTATATATTTTATTTTACAACTTACTTAATACCACCAATAATTACTTTAGTCACATATAAAATAGTTTACCCCATCCTACAATCTAGTCACTCATGCATCCATCAAAAAAACACCACCTATCATACCATCCATGACCCAGCCTCTCCACGCATGCACAAAGAAATATACAATGGGAAGAAATGTTCGATTTCAACCGTTGTGGTGTTGTGAGCTGGAATCCCTCCTAAAAATGGTCGACACGTTTCAGTGTGGAAATTACTTTCATGCAAACACCTTCTTCAGGACCTCACAAAATGAGACCGCTTTAAAGGGTGGTCAATGGGGGATAAACTTGTTATCCAGATCTGGAAGGACTGATGTCTGTGTGTCTACACACTTTCCCGATTTTTCATCTACTCCTCTTCAATTGAGCGCTTCAGAAATTATTCCAATAGATCCTACTTATATTATCTTTTGCCTTTGTGAATTTTGAAGTCTCAACATCCTTGACTGTCACTTAACTGAATACTGCTTCGTGAGACGCAGCATCCAAGGAGCCAACCATCTGGAGATGCCGAACTTGCAAGAACACTCCTGGAAAGCCCGTGTGGTTTGAAAGCACTTTACAGGCATAGAGGAAGAAATACAAGTCAAGTGGGATATTCTTTTTGTATGTTGTTTTTGCATTCTGCAGAATATGTGCGTGCCAATCAAAAGCTTGTGTTAAACGACCTTACTCATATTAAGGTCTCATCAAACGGTTTAATGCAAACACATAGAAGTGAACGCCCTCAAACGCACAAACACAAATTGAAAACAAAGTATAGATTGTTAATATAAGTCAAGGCCTTTGACATGCATTAAAACCATCGGGAACACATATATGAAATTGCAGTGTGTCACACTACAAAGGCAACTATCTCCTGAGATGAGGAGTTTGATGAAACTAGGAATTTTATGGTACATTTGGACCAGCTGTTTATTCTTTTAGGATGGAATCTGACTATTTTTGCACCAACAAAACATTTAGTGCCAATTACACATTCTGGGCAATCTAAAGAAATAATGGTGTTACATTTATGGAGGGCTGCCAGTATATATTAGCCCCTGGGCATGCTAAAAAATGGCACACGCTTCAGATTGCAACCGCTGTTGCTTTTGGCTGACAGTAAAATGATATTCTGCCTTTCCCAGCCCCTCAGTTCAATTCCTGTCTGGTTCTGCTACTTTTGTTCTCATTATAAGGCTAGAATCTGGTCCAGCACCACTTAATTTAACATACCATGTGTACAATTTCATACTGCTTAAGCTTGGAGAAAATAAATTACAACTAAATTCTGGGTCCCAAAGATGTCATCCACTCCCATAGAACTAAATGCACATGAATGTCAAATATTTGAGAATTTAAACCAGACATAATTTCTGTCCATGGAACGTGTGTATTTAATTTTGTTTAGGGTAAAAAAGCCACCTAACTTGCTCATGTTAATAACCTGTCATTTACGGACCAAGGATCTGTTGATGGTGGGAAAAATATGCATATTTTAGAGGTGAAACCTAACCAGTGAGATATGGAATTTGGGAAGATAAAAAAACATCTATTCCATTGATAGCGAAAAAGACATTTCATCTCGGTTGAGTAGGTTGCTTTGAAAAGTTTTTCAAATCTGCAACAAGTGGCCAATCCTTTGCCAGCACAGTCTCATGGTGTGGGTGTAGTATGTTTGTGGATTGTCCTGTCTGGCAGTGGGCCCATTTCCAATGTATTTAAATAAGTCTACAATCCGCTCCATCCCAGCTGTCTCCAGAATCTATTACAACAGAGGATGTCTTGTGTTAAGACTAGGGTTGCCACCATTTCCAGAGAAAAATACTGGCCTTTTGCTGAAGTTTTAAGTTTCAGCAAAGGCGCGGACATGATGCTCATATAGAACTTTAAACAAAATAGCCTGTTTTAATTTTTAGGTCAAGCCTGGGCAGCGCATACACTGCTCTACGAGGCATGCTGTATTTAGGTATGGACTTGAAGCTCCGCCCACTCTACGCCCATATTTTTTTAGGTCTCGCCTTCGCAGCGCGCATGCGCTGCTTAGGAGACCTTTAGCCGTCGTGCAGCTCATTTTCAAAGAACATACTCGTGCTTGTGGCGGCATAAGCCTTGCGGGAGTGCGCAGCGGCGTGCCACAAGCACGAGTATGTGCTTTGAAAAAAGAGCAGACTGCTCTCCACAGCGCGTGCGCACCAGTCGCGGGTGCACCCCTCCGCCTCTCTCTCCCGCTGCAGCCTGCAAGTACAAGCAACTTGCTCATAGTGTCAATCAAGTTACCTGCCTTTCCCACGCCACATCACGGTCCCGAATGAAACAACCGTTCGTTCCCTTAGCCTGCCTACCCATCGACCAACAGCCTCTGCTGAAAGACTATGCGCGGTGCCCTTCAACAGCAGAGTCATGGCGTCACTCGTTTTCAGGATGGGACTTGCAAGTCGCAGGAGCTTCTCGGGAGTTTTCATATTCGACTGACAATTGTGGGCGGAAGTGATGCGTTACTTTGCCCCTGATATTAGCCTCACCTCTCATACTGTTAAATTCGCGAAATACTGTTGAAGCACGCAGGGTCGCAGTGTAAAACACAGTTTACGACAATCTGTTTACACTGTACAGTGCTTCAAGGGGCATGGTTCTAGTTCACGCTCCTCTACCCTACAGGCGGGGCTACGGCTCACGCAGGCTTCGTCAAAAGACCAATAGAATAACCTTTAATGTAGATGACCTGAAGTTGCTGTAATTTGCAGCAGCATCACTCAGCACCACCACAGCATCACTCAGGGCCACCACAGCATCACTCAGGGTCACCACAGCATCACTCAGCGCCACCACAGCATCACTCAGCACCACCACAGCATCACTCAGTGTCACCACAGCATCACTCAGCGCCACCACAGCATCACTCAGGGTCACCACAGCATCACTCGGCACAACCACAGCATCACTCAGCGCCACCACAGCATCACTCAGCACCACCACAGCATCACTCAGGGCCACCACAGCATCACTCAGGGTCACCACAGCATCACTCAGCGCCACCACAGCATCACTCAGCACCACCACAGCATCACTCAGTGTCACCACAGCATCACTCAGCGCCACCACAGCATCACTCAGGGTCACCACAGCATCACTCGGCACAACCACAGCATCACTCAGCGCCACCACAGCATCACTCAGCACCACCACAGCATCACTCGGGGCCACCACAGCATCACTCGTGGCCACCACAGCATCACTCGTGGCCACCACAGCATCACTCGTGGCCACCACAGCATCACTCGGCGCCACCACAGCATCACTCGGCGCCACCACAGCATCACTTGGTACCACCACAGCATCACTCGGCACCACCACAGAATCACTCGGCGCCACCACAGCATCCCTCGGCGCCACCACAGCATCCCTCGGTGCCACCACAGCATCACTCGGCGCCACCACAGCATCACTCAGCGCCACCACAGCATCACTCAGCGCCACCACAGCATCACTCAGCACCACATCAGTATCACTCAGCACCACATTAGTATCACTCAGCGTCGCCTTTGCAATAGTACACCACCACATCATCATCACTCAGCGAGACCTGAGTATATCTAAGCATCACCTCAGCATCGTCTCCGCACCAGTCACCACCACCACCACCACCACTACCACCTCAGCATCACTCAGCACCACCTCAGCCTTATCTCGGAATCTAGCATCTGTTGATTCTCCCCTAGCGTCTGGCCGCTGCTAGTGTTATAATACAGATACTAGTTCCCAACCTTCACCCTCCGATTGTTTATGCCCCCTCAAAAAAAAGATTTAACAAACAACCATTGGAATAGGCAGAAACAAGTTTCCAGCATTGCAAGAACAAAAGAAAACTGAGGAAGTTTTTTATTGTAAATACTTTCTTTACTATGGTCGTTCAGTTGTACATAATGTCTTCTTGGTCATATATAAGGTAACAAAAATGCTTCTGACGCTTTTTTATTAGAACTTTTGAGCATGCTGCACAGCAGCCACACATCCCTACAGCACAGCTTGAAGACATTGGCAAAGTCAATAGCTCTGGCTAAACACTTACAAGGCCCCAAAGGTGAGACCTATTGGCTATGCCAATGCTTGTAATTGGCTTGTGTCATTGTCCACTGTAAACTGTGGCTTTTAATTTGTTAATAGGCTTAGTAGTCTCTCCTTAGTACCACTGTCTTATTTTGCAACCTCCCATGAGGACTCCCCGTGTTACATTTGTTCTTACTCAGTAGGCTTTAACTACAGCATCCACACACTATTTTCTCAAATAGCTTTGTCCTGTCTGCTGTTGCCGGCAGGGCGCGCTCTCTCCTAACACTTTAAAAACAAGCATTGGCATAGCCAATAGGTCTCACCTTTGGGACCTTATAAGTATTTAGTTATGCAGCACAATATCATTGGTACAACAGCATCAACTGTTACATGGCTAAACACTTCTAAGGTCCCAAAGGCGAGACCTATTGGCTATGCCAATGCTTGTTTTGATTTAGTGAAGTATAATAACAGAAAATGACATATCTCATTGCTGTGCAATAAATAAGCAATAATAATAAAAATTAAAAAGCACTGTCAAAGCCAATAGGCCTCGACTTTGGGACCTTCTGGGTTTACCAATGAAGAAAATTAAATTGGGTCATGACGCTACTGGTGTCTGCATTCAGTACGCTTGTGCTTGCGTGATGAGACAGGATACATGGCATATACATGCTCCTACTGAATGACGAGGTTGCCATTTTATTTAGAGTATTATTTACCCATCTGAGAAGGCAAACACCACTTGGGGCAGTAAATAAAAAAATAAAATGTAATTGCATTTTAGCAAGCAACGAAGTCCAGCAGCCTATGGGAGTTATCCGGCCCTTTAAAAAATGCTTTAAAAATATTTTAAAGGGCGATAGAGGTGGGTGACCAACGGCAGAGAGAGTGGGGGGGGAGCAAAAGGGAGTGACTGGGGTGGGGGTATATTAAATAAAAAGGAGTGGAGGAAAAGCAGGGTAAAAACAACACAAGAGGGAGAGAGCAAAAGAGAGCACAATGGATGTTTGGCAGGAGTAGAAGCACATTCAGAGGCAGCAACACTGAGGCCATGGGTGCGAGTATTTGTCGGATGGAGAAGCCTGAGAGAGGTGGAAAACAAATGCACTCTCTCAAAGTGAAAAAAAGAGGTGCTTAACCTAAAAAAAAGTGGTTTCTTAAAGAGAGCAGTGGAGGGATACAAGTCAGCCAATCAAAAGAAGGGAAGCTATGCTCCAGTGAAGGTACAAATGTTAGGGGAAGGAAGGCCATCTAATAATTAGCAAGCAAATGATAGTAACAATAAGGTGACCAAATGGTCAGCAAAGGTGAGACTCCAAGTCCACTGTAGGTTTTTGGTAAGGTCCACAAGAGGCTTTTACCTACAGAAAACCAAAGGGTGTCTGGCATGCCAGAATGAATTACAAATGACAGAATATAGAAGTTATACTAGTACAAAATATGTTAAATTACACCAGATAATCTGCTTTTTGTTGCAGCATAATTCAGTCAAAACAGTCACAAATGTTTTCTTGCCTTGCTGCATAATTTCAGTGGCCCTGAACATACTGTACGTTATGAGGATATTGCATGTCACCAAGGAGGAATTCTGTGACCCAAGAGAAGAATGGGTCAAAGATAAGCTCTTTTTCAAGGTTACAGAATTAGTAGGTGGCTTGCAATATTTATTTTCTTGTACAAAAGCGGACATTTTAATACTTTTGATACATGGTAACACCCATTCTGCCTACACTCTTTGCTTACATTCTTGAACTCTTTCTCCTTGCTATGAAAATACCTTTCGGTATAGATCAATAGAATGGTGACAGACTTAGTATTAAGAAAATAACCATGACAATATACAGTTTAGATATTGTTGCAAAAACAATTTAACAGGGACAGCTGATAAAAAAAATGTCACAGTAAGTCTGAAGCCCAAAGATAACATTAGCGAACAAAGCAATATTTTGAAAATGTCATTTCTGCGCCTTTTACCCTGGCAGCAGGTGTTGTGGCTTCACAAGTGGACACTAATATGCTATTAACAAGAGCAAAATAATATCATGTTTAAGTCACAGCTGGAATGATGATGGTTGCACTGTAACATGGGGATAAGTGAGGTTTGGGTTATAGCAGGCTTTGGTTTATTATATGGAAGTTAATCAGGCATGTTTATGATAGACACCCTTTCATGTCTTCGAACTTTCAAGAGAGAAGAGAGGTGTCAGTGTTCTACAAGCAAGGCATTTTCTATAGTGTCAGGAGAGTGCATACGACAAGGACAGTAAAACAGAAGGCATTTCCAATTTATGAAATAAAGGTAATCTATTAATTACAAGTCTACTGAATGGTGTCTTGCGCATTAAAAAAATTAACCTACAAATGAAGACACTACATTTTTCCTCACAACTGAGGTAATGGCCGTCAAGGATAGATATGGGAGGAGCCACTGTAAAAAAAAGAAAAACGAAAAACATACTACAGTATACAAACACACTCACTACCGCGACTTGTAACACAAATAATTTTGGTTGTGGAATTAAACATTAACCCGCTTCCTTCTCTCTGCCACAAATTCAAAGATTTTCAACAGCTTGACTAGGGAGGCTTCAACTAGCAGTATGGATGCTGATTGGCATATCGTTTATTTTATGCGAATTACCAACTTAGTTTTTGTTGCTCTAACAAGCACACAGCGCAATAACGAGATGGAAACAATGTTTACAAAACCTTCAGGGTTAATGTCAGCAAACTACATGGTGCAGGGACAAAGAATGGGACAACATCACATAAAAAACACACAAGCATTGGCCGCGCGGCTCACTGAGAAAATCAAAGTGGCCGAAAGCGGCCGAAAGGGGAGAAAGGAGGGGTGAGTGCAAGCCGAGGTCACAAGAAGGGCTGGGCGAGAAGGGAGGGGGGAATGCCAGCAGCAGAGGAGCCTGATCAAAGCTGACGAAAAGGGAGGGGGAGAAGGGAGGAGGGAGTGCGAGCAGCAGCTGTGCACCTGCACGCCATCATGCACTCAAGCTTCCGGCCAGCAAAATCTTGTGGGTAGCACTTTGAAAACCCATATACTAAATGCTCTCCGTTCAGCGCATGCGCGCTGGCTCAGCGAGACCTAAAAAACCTTTATAGCACAGGTGCCGAATGCTTTTGCAATGCAATAGGTCTTGCATTTGCAAGAGTTTAAGCTATTAGTATTGTATAAGTGACAATGACTTTTATGTATCTGTTTTAAAAACAACACATAAATAAAAGGCATTGTCATTTACAATGCCAATAACAGCTCAAATGCACGTAACTGCGAGACCTATTGCATTGCAAATGCTTGTTAACATAGCCCTTTTGTCTTGGTTTACTACATTTACAAATTGAAAACAAGCCTAAGCAAAGACAAATAGCTTTGAATGAATATTAGCTTATTACCTGCATTCTTCTTACAATCGACATTTTAAGTATATAAAGATTAGGGGAAAACATAATGACTTTAGGTTTTTTTTCAAATTTTTTGTCCTAACTGAAACAATGAAATACTGCCCATACGGTAAAAAAAAGCTAGAATTGGCATAGCCAATAGATCTCGCCTCTGGGACCTTATAAGTGTTTAGCCATGCAACAGTTGCATAACTAAATACTTATAAGGTCCCAAAAGCGAGACCTATTTGCTATGCCAAGCGGCCGTATGGCCGCGAAAGTGATCGCGATCAAACATCAAAGCGGCTGTGCGGGCGCGAAAGTGAAAGTAATCGCGGTAAAGCGCAGCACGCGCGCCCGCGCACATGCACTGTAGCTCTAGGCTGGCCTGGTAGCACTTTTTAGGTCTCGCCTGACCCAGCGCATGCGCTGGTCTGGCGAGACATTTTGTGAGGGCTCCAAAAAGTGCTACCAGGCCAGCCTAGAGCTACAGTGCATGTGCGTGGGCGCGCGTGTTGCGCATTACCGCGATTGTAATGTTGCTGGGTGCCAGGTATGTGTTGCTCACCCCCCCACAGACTCACAGGAGACGTTCTAGGTGCTGGTGGAACCTTTATTCTAGCTTCTAGAACACCTATCGAGAGAGCGCCGGGCAACACGCTCCGATCGCGTCTCTCGTTCGCGCGCTATGCCTCGCGCATGCGCAGTAGCGTCCGAACGGCCGCTACGCGCCCCTACGTCACTCCGTAGTGCGCGCGTCCACTAGACCGCGACACTACATATCTCCCCCTTTTCATACCACTCACACAAAGTCCCCGACCCGGAGGTCAGTCCATTTCAAAGTCTCTGAACTTGGATGGTCTCACCACTGCTCTTCCCCCCCGGGTGTGTCTTACCGGAGTGGAATGTCCTTCTCGGCTTCCCTCTGTGACCAGGCCTCCGTCGGTACCTTTCGGAGTGCCCGGACTCTCTCTCTCTTTTACCTCGCCATCATCTCTCGTGGTCTCCCCCAAGGTTCTTCTCCCTGAGTTGTCTCTCTCTCTCTCTTGCTCACCGCCCATGTCTTCTCCGGGGCCTCCTTCGGATGAGTCTGTGTCCTTTATCCCCCCTTCTGCCGGGGTTTCCCCTTCCGTGCACTCTCGGGGCCACTGTAGGATCTTATTGCATTTGGCCATGCGCTCGTGTGACCACACGTTACCGTCACTGAGCAGTGCCGCCCGGTCATACACTTCCTCTACTTTGAGGGGTGGGGAGTATTTGCTTTCTCCTTTCCGCTTAAGGACAGCCAGCTTCACTCTGACCCACTCCCCTTTTTCCAACGCCGTTTCTTTAGTCCTCTTGTGGCGGTTGTAGTGTTCCGAATAGATGCGTTGTGCCTTCTGCAGGTTGTGCTGCACCACTGCTGGAGACCATTTGCTGGTGATGGTCTTCTCCTGCCACGCCACATTGTCTTTGGTAAAGGGTTGCCGTCCCCGTAAGATCTGGAAGGGACTGTACCCCGTTCCGGTGGGGGTGATGCGGTACGCCCATACCGTGCTGAGCACCTCTTTCTCCCAGTCTTTGCCTCTTGTGATGGCCGCCTGTATGGAGCCCATCAGCACCCTGTTAAACCTCTCTACTTGTCCATTGCTGGATGGGTGGTATATCGAGGTGCGTTTGAGCATTATGCCGTTCCTGTTCGCAAACGTGACCCACTTGTCGGAGATGAACTGGGGGCCATTGTCGCTGATAATGCTCCTGGGTATGCCTTCCCGAAGGAACACCTCCTTGAGGAAGCGTAGTATCACGTCCGTGTCCATGACCTCGTTGATGTGCACTTCTGGCCATTTCGAGTATTTATCCACTATTACGCATAGATATTTGGGGATACCTTGGTCGTCCAGTATTGGTCCCAGGATGTCTACTGCTACCTCTTCCCACGGGTTGCTGGGGTTAGTGAATTTCCCTAAGGGTGGTCTCATCGGTTTGAGTGTCTTGTCCGCCCCTAGGCACTGCGCGCAGTCCTTCACGTGCCTCTCAACATGCGTGTCCATCCCTGGCCACCAGTAAGTTTGTTTAGTCCTGGCCTTTGTCTTCACAATTCCCAGATGGCCTTCGTGAAGTATGGCTAGCAGGGTGGGTACGATGTTCTCCGGCGGCACCACCCTGTCACCCCTGTAGACGAATACTCCATCGTTGCCCACCGACAGCTCTTCTCTGACTTCGTAAAACTGCCTGACTTTTGATCCTTGTTTCCTCCTGTCCGGCCATCCCCGCACAATGCACGCCTTGATTTCCTCCATGTCAGCATCCGCCTCATACGCGTTCTTCCAGTCCTGCCTGCTGATGGCTTTTTCCGGATCGTCCGTCAGAGCCACCATCTCGTCGTCGTCTTCCCTGTCGTTGGAGGTGCTGTCCATCGCAGATGCCCTGCTGAGGTAGTCCGCTATTTTGTTTCTGGAGCCCGGGGTGTACTCCACGTCGTACCTGTACTCCAGGAGTTTCAGTGTCATCTTCGCAATCCGGGGCGTGGCGCTGGCATGGCCATCTGATGTCAATACTTTCACGAGAGGCTTGTGATCTGTCTTCACCTGGAATCTGGTTCCCCACAGGAACTGACGGTACTTCGCCATGGCCCACACTACCGCTAGCATCTCTTTCTCTATCACACTGAACTTTTGTTCCGATGCTGTCAGCGTCCGGGACGCGAAGCTGATCGTCTCCGTTCCGCCTTCTGGTCTTTCCTGCATGAGCACGGCTCCCAGCCCTTTTTCACTCGCGTCCGTCATCAATATCGACCGCCCCTGGGGATCGAATCCTTGCAGCGGGATCGCTCCGCCAATCTCCCGTTTCACTGTGTCGAACTCCTCTTGCGTCTCCTCAGTCCATCTGAACGCCGTCTTGTCCCTCGTGAGCTGCCTCATGTGGTGGGTTTTCGTGGCAAAGTGGTGGACGAATTTACTATAGTACTCTGCCATCCCTAGAAACGACCGTACTTCCTCCTTGGATGTGGGTGGCGGTGCTTCGCAGATGGCCTTTACATTCCCTCTCTTCGGCGTTATTCCTTGAGCCCCTATCTCGTGTCCCAGGTAGGTGACTGATGTCATCCCAAAATGGCACTTCTCCCACTCTGCTGTTAGGCCCTTCTCTTCCAGGATCTTCAACACTGCCGACAGTTTCCTGTCGTGGTCCTCCAGCTCCGTCCCCATCACTAGGATGTCGTCCTGAAAGTATTGCACTCCCTCTATGTCCTTGAATAGGCGGGCCATTAGCTTCTGGAACACCGCCGCTGCCGAGGCGAGACCAAAGGGCATGCGGCAGAATTGGTAGCATCCGAACGGCGTGATGAACGATGTCAACTTTTTGCTTGTCGGATGCAGTGCTACTTGATGGTACGCCGATTGCAAGTCTATGGTGGAGAACCATTTCACTCCTTTCGTGCGGGCCAACATTTCCTCAATGCGTGGCAAGGGGAACCTCTCCACCACTATGCACTTGTTCAACTCCCTGAGGTCCACACAGAGGCGCACTTTGCCTGACGGTTTCATGGCCACCACCAAGGGAGCCAACCACTCCGCGCTGTCAATGGGCTCAATGATTCCCCCTTCTTCCAGTCGGAGGAGCTCCTGTTGCACCGCTTCCCTAACGGCAATCGGGATGTTCCGTACCTTGTGCGCAACTGGCCGGGCGTTGTCCTTGAGGACGATTTTGTGGGAGAACTTCTCCAGCCTCCCTATCTTCCCGCCGAAGACCTTCGGGTGCCCGCTCCGCCATTTTCCTGCCGTCGACTCCTCTCCGTCCAGCGTCACTAGCACCTGGGTGTCCCCTCCTGAGTTCAGCTGTATTCCCAACACTCCTTGGTCCATCCAGCCCAGGACTGACGGTCCTTTCTCCGTGACGTACAGCTTGCAGAGTGCACTCCGCTCCTTGAACTGGAACTTCATTGTCTTGAACCCTACCATCGGGATTGGGTCCCCTGTGTAGGTGACAGGTCGAATGTCGGGGGGTTCTAGGTGTGCGCCCCACGTGGGTCTGAACTTCTCGCTCCATACTGAACGTTGAATGATCGTGTAAGGAGATCCTGAGTCCGCCACGATGGTGATGGGTATGCCTCCTATGATCATGTCGCACTGGGGTTTGCGCGATCTTCTCTCCTCTATGCCCAGTACCTGGTCTTCAATACACAGGACTTCCTCGTCTTCTTCACGGCCTTCTGCTTCTTCCCCCTCGTCCTGTGCCACGAACTTCACCGCCTGCTGTCTTCCTTTCCTGCGGCATACCTTTTCGTAATGGCCAACTAGGCCGCAGAACGCGCACTTGGCTCTGAATGCGGGACACCGTTTGTCGTGCGCTGCATGGTTCGAGCTGCCGCACCTGTAGCATTTCATGGCCTCGCCTTTGCCTTGTTTCCATGTCGGTCCGGGTCTTGGTTTCCCTGTGGCCGCTCCTCTGTACTCCCCCGTCGTTTGTTTCCCCCGCATCTGGTGGTCCGCGTCGTCTACTTTGCTGACTGTGAGTCTGGGGGCCTGTTCCCTTTTGGCTGCTTCCGCACAGCGTTTTGTTAGCTCCGCTCTCTTCACTATGGCGATCACTTCGTTCAGTGTCGCATCTCCATTCGCCCATAGTTTGTCCTGTACTGACTTGCTTGTCGTGTGCATGACGATCTGGTCCTTGATGAATTCGTCCTGCAGTCCGCCATACCTGCACGTCATCGCCAGCTTCCGCAGTGCCGCCACGTAGTCATCCACGGTTTCTCCTGCTTCTTGCTTCCTCTGCTGGAAGTTATAGCGGTCGATGGAGGTGCACACTGCTGGCCGGTAGTGGTTGTCCAAATCTTCTATGGCGTGGATGAACACGTCTGTGTCCCCTACTGGTCTGGTGATCGGTGTAAGATTTTGAAACACCCGTATCCCTTCTGGTCCTAGGTTGTGTAGAAGTATCCTCTTCCTCCTGGCGCTAGAGAACGCCTCCTCGTTCTCATCTTCTAGCGCTTCCAGGTAGTTTCTGAAGTACTCCCTCCAGTCTTCCCACTTCATTATGGGTTCTCCCGGGCGTGGTAGGAAAGGTATCGGCGTCGTCAGGGTCGCCGACTGTGCACTCATTTTGGCGTCCGCTTGCTTCCTCGGGCTACCTGGTGCGTCCGTCCCCGCTCCCCTGCTTCGGGTACCTGGGACTGCGTTCGAGCCGGCTGCTCCGTCGTCCCCTGACTCCGCCAGGATCTCTTCTGCGGCTCCGCCGTCCGCCTGCGATATCCTCTACCACGTGGCTGGCTCCTTCGTTGCCCACGTGCCACTCTCCGGCTTCTATCTGCCTCTGCCGCGCTCTCCCGGTGTGTAGGTGTCTGCTCTTAGTCCCTCCGGTCTTCTCACCGCGTATGGTGGTGTCTCTCCTGGTGGGCTTCTTCTCTGATGCAGGTTATGGGGGGCACCTTCCGCCTGTTGCACCTGGGGTTCTTCTTGTCCCAGTCTCGTCGCCACTGTAATGTTGCTGGGTGCCAGGTATGTGTTGCTCACCCCCCCACAGACTCACAGGAGACGTTCTAGGTGCTGGTGGAACCTTTATTCTAGCTTCTAGAACACCTATCGAGAGAGCGCCGGGCAACACGCTCCGATCGCGTCTCTCGTTCGCGCGCTATGCCTCGCGCATGCGCAGTAGCGTCCGAACGGCCGCTACGCGCCCCTACGTCACTCCGTAGTGCGCGCGTCCACTAGACCGCGACACTACAGCGATTACTTTCACTTTCGCGGCCGAGCATTGGCATAGCCAATAGGTCTCGCTTTTGGGACCTTATAAGTGTTTAGTTATGCAACTGCTGCATGGCTAAACACTTATAAGGTCCCAAAGGCGAGACCTATTGGCTATGCCAATGCTTGTTGGAGCCCTCTCAATAAGTCTCGCCAGACCAGCGCATGCGCTGGGTCAGGCGAGACCTAAAAACGTCCAGGTAGCAACTCTAGTTTAAAACTTGACCAGTCTTTTAGGAGTATTCTCGATGCGTACAACTCTCAGACTTTAGCTGCGCTTTGTACAACCCCTAGCTTACCTGCCTACGGGATATGCACGGTCTGTGAATGCAGCGGCCATCCTAAAATAAGGAGGGTACCACACTATGAGAACCAGTGCACGTACAATTAAAATTATGCTATGGTTTACTGCAATTTGCATGGAATAAAATTGATTTTATTTTTAGTATCGATTATAGGCTCCCTTCCCTATGCGTGAAAGTGGCAGGCAGTAGAGTATATCTCAAGATAGGCGTCTGACGCTTTGGTGTTGCAGGCGGGCTCTGTCGGAAGGCTCCCTTTCAAGATGGCGGCCTCCTTGTCTTGTTATTTCCGCCCTCTACATGGTGCCTGCTCATCCACCGGTCGCTGCACCGGTTAGTACCCGAGCGGTAGCGGTATGCGGCGCCCCCTGGACAGGAGCTACCTCTTCCAGGACGCGTCTTTCCCGGCTTCTCTGGCCTCGGTTCTCGGATCCCGCCGTCTTCATCCCTTGGAGTCTCTGTGCGAAGGGTTGACCTGGAAGAGACCTCAGGTACCCTCCCTAACAATGTCTCACCGTTTCTCCATCCCTCATTTCCCACCCCTATTTTCTTATGCATTATATGGTAATCTTATGAATGTGTACTTCGGTCACCTGTTATGGCAGTGTTGTGCAGGTTAAGGTACCCTTCGAAGATAACAACTAGTTCAATATCTCGGGTACTCGTACTCACTAACACCAATCTCAGTAGTGAGTGGTAAAAACGCATCTTCAGCAGTAGTAAACGCTATATAAATACAATTAAAAGTGAGTGTATATATATATTTGAAAAAAAAAAAAACAATTAAAGAAGTCGCTTGTCTCCACCACCGCCCCCTTCACCTCTGTACTCACTAGACCTTTCCTTACCACTCATAATACACTAATTGGTTCCATAGTCAGTGGCGGGCCTCCACATTTGTTAGAGGTGCAGCCCAACCTTTGTGGATGGATTGACAATTGTGTACGTTTTTAGAGCATGGTTACTTAGGTTGTGCAGCTAATAATAACAGTGATATAATTGGTAATGTGTGTTTATGGAGAGCATACAGTAGTGTTTTAGTTGCATTCACTCCGTCTTTATTGCAATAGCTACCTGCCCTGTTTGTGTGAGCAAATCCTTATGTTCCCTTTGCTACTGCCACCTAGTCATTACATATTATTTGTGTACGGGAAGGTTGTACTCCTTCCACATATTGTACTTTAATTATGTTGTGAAGCTTGGTGTAAAGCATTCCACTGAACGAAAGAAAAAAACATTGTTGTTGCCTAAGTTTGAATTCATGCATGATGTGAATTGAAGAGAACACCTACAAAATATGTGAGTAGAGGTTACTTTTAGTTTTTACTAACGAAGCAAGCAGAATTTTTCTTTTGGACTTGACAACTTTGTAACATTTTAAAGCATAGCTGACAAGTGACTCCATGTCATGTATAACACTTGTCAAATTCTGACATTTAAGACAGCAGTTTGGGTGTTGAGATGTTTAGCCCATAGTGGAAGGGTTAAAGGCCAAACGACAATCTCAAGAATGCAAAATGATTTTGAGAAAATGCAAGGAATGGCTGATGCTTTCATATGTCACAATGTCATTTGAAAGTCTTGTGAAATGCAAAGTGGCATTTAGCTCAAGATTTTTTCCCTTTTTAGGTCTAGACTTGAGACGGCATTAACTGTATTGTACCAGCCTTATGAATGGCTAGACTGGGACTCTTCAAGCTACCAACAGCGGTAGGACCTAGGTAATCCTGAGGTGCCTGGATCTTTGATTAATGTGTGACTACAAGACTGCACCGCCCCGCATGGACCACATGACCCTTGAAGAGACACACTAGAGAAAAATCCTCTGGAGCAAAGAACCAAGCAGGGAACAGCATTAGGCCTCACAAGTGTGCTTGCACAAGAAAGAGCAGGGACACTAACGATACAGCCCTGACAAAGGCCCCAGATCCGACCTGGCTCATAGATTTTTTTTTTTTTTTACAGAGTTTTATATAGCGCGAACTTGACCCGAAGGTATCGGGTATCGGAGCGCTTTACATAGCACCAGTTGTGTTACAGGAGGACACGTTAATTTTTGTTAGGCACGGGGAGATTAAGGGATTTGCCCAGAATCACGAGATGTTCAGCTTTATTGTGAGACTCGAACCCGGTTCCCCAGATTCGAGGTCGACCGCCCTAGCTGTTAGGCCAACTTCTCCCCCTAGTGAGGGCTGAAACATGTTGGCACCAAAACGAAGGGTATAATTGAATAATTGTATTCAATAGAACCCTCAAAATTCATATTTTTATCCATACCCCCTGGTACCCTCCTAATAAAGTAAAACCTTTGGGGACACCTTTGGGTATTTTTAATATATCACTTTTCTGGGTCCCTGCTTATCCAGCTCGCTTTATCTAAAAACTCCCATTTCCACCTATGATTGAGTCCGCCCTGACAGTACCATCTTACCAGGGTGTGGATAGGGGCAGATGATGAAGAATTTCACGATAAGTGAGTGAGGCCTCTACTCCAATATCTTTGGATACCCATAAAGAGTAAGAACTAAGCAGCGGTAACACCTGGCATCCTGATATAATAGGAATCTGGATGTTTTCTCTTAAGAATCTCTGAGTAACCAGTTGCTCGTGTGTGTGTGCATTATCTTTTGGACATATAAGTGCAAGCTTATATATCCCTACAGTAGCCTCTTTCCACAAAGGGCCACTGGAATTCTCCATCTGGAGAGGGCCAAAATATGCAGCTGGGTTGTCCAAATTATGCGGCATGAAAAGGCAAATTACGCAACACATTTGCTGATAATATTATTATATTATTTTGTCATTTTTACACTTGTTAACACTATCTGGGCAAGGATTGCACCTCAGTTTAACACCCAAGCATAGAAATAGAAAAGTGATGTCAGCCTTTGCAAAGGACCTTCCAGTGTTCAGCAACACAGGTTGCTGCGATTTCAGTAACTTTTGATCCGTTTGAGCCAGAAACACTTTTTTTTGGGGGTACAATCTGCAGCTTATGCAGCAGATGATGAATTGTGCGGTAAATCTACAAATATGCAACAAATGCAGCGGCTGCACAACCGCATAATTTCAGGGTCCCTGACTATAAGTGATCAGCGGTCCATAGGATAACATGGGCTGGCAACCAGGCACCCCGAGGTTGCCAGCTCCATTATGACACCACTAAAATATGTCATGTTTGGTATCCATCAACTTGCCTCATCGCTCCTGTGATGATTCCTATGTCTTAGTGGATATGGCATGCTCCCAGGTGTCTACCTTAGAGGTTGCTCACCTGCTTGCCCCAGCCTTTCCTGTGCCCTGGCTGACAACCCGTAACTGCTGCCACCAAGACAGGAATCTAACCCTTTTCCAGGAGGTGTGAACTCTCCCAGGAGTCAGCAACGAAGTCCTGATTGGGAAGAAGGCAACACCTCCCTCATTGAGCTTCAAAGTTTACACAACCTCTAATATGCGACCAGGCTGCCTCCAGAAGGAGGAAGCAGCGAGCACCCGATCAGCGGGGAAAATAATGTAGTCAGGAGGTGTATACCATCCCAGAAGGCTAGCCACACTCCTAGGGTGGGCTACCTGGTCTGCATAGCCAAAGAATGTGTCTGCCATTTTTTAATGTGACATGCTAGAGGATTCTGAGTAGAAAAGGTGACACACACATGTGGTCACGTCGGGGGCAGATTAGCCACTGGGTCTAATAGCCCATTGGCCACTTGCACCCAAACCCCTAACTCCCCTTAATTTAGGATTTAAGGGGTACCCCTGAAACCAGAACCTCAGTTCTGATTCTGATTGCAAAAGAGGACAAATTTGAGTCTGCAACTACAGGACCTGAATAAAACAAAGGCGTGATGCTCAGCACCTGTGACAACCATCCTGATACTGCATGAGTGCGACTCGTCTCAGACCAAAGACCGGTTCTTCAAGACAGAGGGACCCCTTTTAGAGCCAAAGGCCACTCCAGACTCCCTTGGACTAGTGGTACTAGTCCCCTGCAGTCTGCAGGTAAAAACAACCTCCCGGAACCAAAGAATTGCTAGTCATTGGGTCTTCCGAGGGATTGCCCAAAAGTGGATGGTCCGTTGCATTGTGGGAAACTTAGTCCTGACTTCCAGCAAGTTTCAGGTGGCTACCGTTTTCTCTGGACCTCCGGATGTCAAAACAACTTGCTGCTGACCCTACTGCTGCCAAGGCTTATTGGTGGCCAGTCCAGCAACCACTACTTTTACTCAAGGCTGCAACTCGAGGGACTCAGCAGCACCTTAAACCAACCACCTCCGTGGCCACGTTGTAGATTTCTGCATCCGTTTCCTCACTAGCATTATGAAAGCAGTAATACCAGATCCCTGCGGCTCTTGCCTCCGCACCAGGGACAGCCAGAGCAACTCTACACACTGGTCCTACGAGGCGGATAAAAATTCAACATACTGCTGTGTACTGGCCCTGGGACCTGCCCTTGGTCAGGAAGGGGAGGTTGGAGATTGGGTTGAGGTACATATGATCATTGGTGTTTGTTCTTGGCTTAATCCGCTTATTTTTCATGACCTGCTTCAAACCCCTGCATGTGGGAAAGTGAGTTTCTGTTGCAGTAACCCCCCCCACTTTTTGCCAGACTACTGATGCACTTTTTCTTGGTCTGCCCTGGGTCCCTGCCAATCGGGTTCCCAGGGCCTGTGTTCTTTCCCCTAAACGAACCCAATTGGCATCTCTGGCCACAGGTCAGCCCCTGGTAAATGCTACCCACGGCACTGTGACCAGGGAAAACCTCTAATGGCTGCAGCACTTATTGTGCCACCCTTAGAGGCCTTGTACCTTTACACACACACCATTCCTTTGCAGACTGTGTGTTTTGGTGCAGAACAAAGTGAAGAGTCGACATGGCACACATCCCTGTGTGCCATGCCTACAACCCACTGCCCTGGCATAGATCAGTCACCCCTCTAGCTGTGTCCCCTTTGCCAATGGTGAGGGTACAGGTACATGATCCCTGTACCCCTACAGTATCTAAGTCCATTCTTAGACATTGTAAGTGCAGTGCTGCCATTAAGAGTATATGGTGCTGGGAGCTTATCATTACGAACTCCACAGCACCATAATGGCTACACTGAAAGCTGAGAAGTTTAGTATCAAACTTCTCAGCACATTAAACCCACACTGATGCCAGTATGGGATTTAATGAAAAATGCTCACAGAGGGCATCTCAGAGATGCCACCTGAAAACGAACCCACCACTAGTGTCCAGGCTGAGTGACTGCTTTCAGCTGCCACCACCAGACATGTTTCTGGATCCCTGCTTCAAGAGCCTGCTGCTCTATGGGGCCTGAAACAATGCACATCCTGGGGCGAGGTGCCAAGCCTCCTCCCCCAGGATGGCCAGGGTTCACGAAGGGGAAGCTTCAAAGGCATGCTGCCTTTGTGAGCCTCCCAAGACCATTGGCTGCTTTCAGCAACTGGTCCCCACTGGTTCTACACCCCTCTTTGGGCGGGAGAACCGGTGGGAAAAACAAGTGAGGGAGAGAGATGTGCCTACCTCTGCCAACTCCATCCCTCAGGTGGGGGAGGCGAGGTGAAGAACAACTCTAAGAGTCCCTGCCATCTTGAGGACGGGGGGACCCAACCAACCAGGGACAGGCTCCTGTCCCCCTCCCACTGGAGAGTAGCACAATAGGGGGTGTACCCACCCCAAGGAAGTGACCCATTGGTCTCTGCCCTTTACCTTCCTGTAACGCCCCTAAATCTAGTATTTAGGGGGCACCCTGAACCTTGCTTCTTCAGATCCAGAAACGACAAGAAGAAAAGAAGGACCGAACAGCCGTGCAGCCAGCTAACAAGAGAGAGACACCCACTGACTTGGCCCCAGCCCTACAGGCCTGTCTCTCCTCGAACCTGCTCCTGCAAAATCCAGGTGTGTCCTGCAGCCAGCAACCTCAGAGACTCCGGAGGACCTGCCTGCCTTCACTTCCAAAGACTGCTTCTCCCGTGAACACCGGATTTGTTCAAACTGCAACCTCTGGCAGCAGCCAGAGACTGCGAATCCAGCCCACTCTGCACCCGCCGAACCCAGCCCGAGCTCGAGTGGAAAAACACCATGAGGAGATCACCCCGGCGATCCTGACCCGAGATCCGGCGACCCCTGACCTGCCTCAATCCGATGCCTGCAGCCTAAATCCAGAAGGCCCCCCTGACCGCGACCCGGAGCTGGTAAGAAGATCCGACCCCAAAAGGTACCCCTGCATCCGACGCCTCACAGCCTTGTGTGCCCAAACCAACGGTGCCTAACCAACCCTTAACTTTCCAACTTACCTCTCGAAGTGTTGGTCACACCCAGAAGTTCTTCGTCTCCCTGCCTGCAGTGCTTTTGTAAACCGGAGGTTCTGCATTGAAAACAACAGGGTGCCTGACGTTGAAACAGCACTCTGCACCCGGCCGCCTCGTGCCACTGAGGGTGCACCTTTTTGTGCTACTTTGTTTACCCATTTGCCCTGACCTAAACCCTAGGAGCTTTGCTCCCACAACCCAGTGGCCTGCTTGCCAGTAGCCACCAACCGGAGGCCCCCTATCCCTCATTGGATAACATTGGGCCTCAACACTCTGCACCCGGCCGCCCTAGTGCCGCTGAGGGTGTAGCAAGAGTGCATCACTGACCCTGGGGGACCCCTGAGTCTAACCCCAGAACCTTAACTCGCACAGTCGATAACTTACCTGTGACCCGATAACCTGTTTTTCCTCCATAGGATAACACTGACAATTTTCTTCCAAAAAGTTTCTAAGTGTGGAGTTTTGAAATCTAAAATACTCTTAAAAAATCGCACGAATAACCAAAACATATTTACTTACCTGTTTGCAGGAAATGTCCCAGTGCTGAATCTAGGAATCCAGCACTGAGTTAGAAAAGTAACGTAAAAATTAACTTACCTGTAATTTACTGAAAAAGCCTATTTATTTCAATGCAATGTATTTGCTATGTATTGCAACCTAATGCATCCCCTGTAAATCAAAGTACAATTCCTATTGCATTTTCAAACTGTTCTACGTTCAGCAACTTATTACTGTAAAGTATTTAATGCTTACCTGTGCCAGGCTTGCTTGGTTCGAAAATAAAACAGTATATATTTTTATACAAAAACAATTGGCCTAGAGTTCAGTTCTTGAGTGTGTGAATTTATTTTCTGACTGAGTGGGTACATCAAATGCTTAACACTGTCCTCTGATACTGCCTTACTGCTTGACCACTATACCACAAATGGAGTGTAAGGTTCTATCTAACTGTAACGTCTGCCTTCTTTTGGGGTCACCTGAACTCTATACACACTATACCTCATTTTGGTGCAGTATTTATAGAGCCAGTTTCCTACACTGCACACCTAGCCTTGAGGAATGTGCTGATCATTGTTGCAATGTAAGGAGCTTGGGTCTTTTATGGTGAATGTTGGGCAGTCTGTATGAGAGGTTTGTCTTGATTTTTCTCAACAAAATGAGGAGGTAGGACTGGGTTTTTGTTGGTGCAACTGGTTTAAAGGGCAGACGTCTGGCTGTTAATGGATGTCCCTTATGCAAATGTGAATTATGTAAATCTTGCACCTGGAAAGGTTAACAGTGTTCGTAGGCGTGGGATGGCAAACATTCTTGATATCTATCTTCTATTCAAGCAATATGGTGGGCTTTCTTTGCATCTTCAAATGTCTTTGGCAGTTTTTTGGGCTTTACAGCAGGCTTTATCGTAGGCAGTCCTGGTGTCCCTTCAGCTCAATTCAGGCATGTAACCTTCCAGTTTCATGTTTCCAGATCTGTTTTAAATCCTTCTGGCTTGAGTTTCACTGGGTAGAGATAGACATGCCTTTAATGCTCTGTGGAACATAGTCTGAGATACTTTCCTCTGACATCTCGTTTATTCTGTGGATCTATGCCAGGAGGCTTGCAATGTAGGTGGGTATCCGTGACCCATAAGGAGTATTCTGATTATGGCCATACTTGGAGCCCTGCATTTGAGGTTTCCTGGCTGCACGGAAATAGATTTGTAGTGTGACCAGTTTAGTTAGTTGACCATCTGCTGAACCTTAGAAATTCCAATTTCTCTGCTACTTCAGCAGTTTGTTTCTTCTGAGGAATGTCTACACAGAGATTGCATACCTCCAGCAACTTTTGTGGCAAGGCTTGAGTGTACTGGGCAATTTCTAATATTTCCTCGAGTGGCGTTTCAGTACTAGGATTTTTGTTATGAATCCTATGTGAGGAAATGTGTTGTGACACAGTGAGTGAAGCAAGTCGCTCCAATGAAAAAATAGTGAGTGCCAGCAATTCCTGTTTAGGTTTCTTCATAATCTTGTTCTGGTTGGAGCAGCACAAAAATGATAGCTTTTGTGTTTTTTCCTGGCTTTGTCACACCTAGGATGTGGAAGTCCTCTTTCTGGAGCGTTTTGTGAATTTCACGAGTATCTTACCTGGTGTACGAGTATTAAATAAGGAGATTGTTGTTGACATTTGCTTGAAGCTGCCTTATTTCGCTCCCGAGTTAGGTGCTGATGAACTAGTGTCTTGTGACAGATATGTATGTGCCTAAATCTTAATTGTGCTATTTCTGCTGTCAGTAAAGGCATCGGTGACACTCTCAGCTGCTGGCTCTAGCTTCGTTGTTAATGAGCTACGCTGCTGCCTTTTGTGGTTTTTTTCCAAGGGAATTGGCTTTTTTTTCGTAGGTGAATGTAGGGCATAAGTGCTAACTTTGACTTAAAAAATGAAAATACTCTTCATGATAATATCACCGAACATATAAAAAAACGAAACAGACAACATTGGAAGTGATGCTATTTGTTTAACATGACAGGCAAGAGAGCAGCCATGTGTAAAGAAATAAAAATGTATTCCATACAAAATAAGCTAAGCTAGATGTAGACAAATGATTTGTGGTTGACCAGTTGTTATTGCATTAGGTCGGCGTCCCTTCTTTCCAGTGAGTTTTTTCCATTAAGGGATAATTGAATGGCCCTGTGCAGCCACCCGAAAACCTAAATTATGTTTTTAATGTTTCATACTCCTGCTCTAAAAGCCGTCAGTATGGCAAAGTCAGGTGAACTCTATTCACTTACTACATGTAGTGTTCTGGTGGTCGTACGTTTGATCCCGGCATGTCAAACCTGCAGTCCTTCCCAAATCAGTAAATTGAGTACTATACATTGAGTAATAGTAAAATCTGTTACTTACAGTGCCCACAGATGGCAGTAGTGTGGTATAAAGAACAGTTTTTCTTATTTCTTATTCTTATATAAAATATACCATGTTGCTCCTATGAAATAACCTTTATACTGCCGCTTTAATTTAGCCAGTACTTCTTAAATTTTCCTTCCTGTCTCCTTCTCTGAAATCCTGGCAAGTGCTCCGACAAAAAGTTAGAATGGATACCTTTTGTCTCTGTTTTGAAAATTTCTTTCCTAATAATATCCTCAATAATAATACTGGGATCCGTAGTGCACAGCTAATCACCTGTGAGGGTATCCAGGCGCTGTCTGTAGGCACAGGGAGATTAAGTGATCTGACCAGTAATCACAGGATGTTGAGCCAGTGCCAAGACTCAAACCTGTATCCCCAGCTCCAAAGTTGACAGCTCTTGCAGTTATGCCACATCCTCTTCCTCCTTTAAAATGCCCCTGAAATATCCTCCCAAAATGTTTGCCTATGTTTATACTTTAAAAGTAAAATATTTATGCTAAATTTCACTACGTTTGACTCAAACATACGTCTCCCTTGAAAGTATTTCTGATCCTAACACAGCTCTTATTATCTTGTCTTAAATAAGTTTTGATGTTCCACATTTCCCATAACCACATTATATATGTTGTTCCTTCTTCTCTTTGAAAACTTTCACTAGCTCTTCTAAAATGACAAATCAATCTGCTTTTGATGTAATTCATCCCTTCCAAATATTTTTTAGACATACTGTTAGGGAAGATATGAAAACGCAGCGCAACACTAAACATCAGTAGAGAGCGTTACACAGTTCTACGTGGTAAAAGAGGAGTATAGGTCAAAACCTTGTGCTGATGAGGAAGATGTGAAGAGTTTTTTTGAGAACAGAGGCATGACTTATAAGGTCATAGTTAAAGGAATACTCGTGTTCAGCAAGCTTAAAGGAATTTATGGCCTTAGCACACCAGCACATATTATGTGTTTTCAATAGATTGGGAAAATGATTAGACAATAAGAGCAAGAAATCAAATTAGCTAAGAACAAAGGGAAGAGGTCTTAGTAGTGCAATAATAAGCACACACACAAACGTACATGCATTCAACCCAAATACACACTCGTTCAAATGTAGAAGAATACTTAGTCAATTAAGCATGGTTAGACCTGCAATAAAGGATGTGTATATAGAATAAGGTTAAAGTCAAGGGTCGCAAGTGACTTCATGTTTCGTCATCATCAATGTGTAATCGCCTAGTAATTCCTTGTTTGAACTTTTGTAATAACCATTTTATAACTCTGTATAAAAATAGCTGCCTGTGAAGCAGCAGATTGAGACTGGCTGTTTACTTGTGTGGACTTGCCACTCTCTCTGCCATGACAGTAAAGAGCTGTTTTTACATTGCCAAGAGGAGTCTGTCTTTTTCTTCATTTTCAAGTTACACTGCAACAATACTCATTTACTCCCCATGTAAAACCGATGCTTTACATTTTAGATATAAGCTATTTTCAAGGTTGGAGATCAACTTAAAAAGTCAGCATTAAGAACACTGCCACTATTAGGTTTTTTTTCTCCTCAGAATATTTTTTAAATATTTTGCAAAAACGAGACCGATATCCACTTACTCGACGCAAAACAGCAGAATCATTACCTCTAATTGTATATAATTGAGGCGAGGTTGGACTTATGAAAAACCCATAGCGCAGGAAAGATTAATTTCACATGTGCATCCCTATTGAAATATTCATATATGACTACAGCGTTTGATGTTATTTTTAAGTATAGGTGCAGCTTATCTATGAACCACCGTGGTCCTGCAAGGCGTCCAGTAATAAGAGTCCCAAGGCTTGGAGGTTCATTCCTAATTAACAAGTACAAGCTCTTTCTACTAAGTATGTTTCTTCATAAGAATAAGTTCTACATTCACATCTGACCAGGAGCGGAAGTCGTCTCTTGCTTAGCCCAGCATACTTTGAAACCAAAAGCCCATCTGCTGAAACATACCATCCTAACATTCCATACCATCCATTCCAGTGACTAGGCACATACAGCATGCAACATGGACAAGAGGGCACACCATGCGGAACTGGTACAGCACCTTGCCCCAAGTATTTTTCTTCCCATTTTAAAATCCTACACAAAAAATCCCTTCTTTATTACAAAAAATCTCTTCCTCCTACTGAAAAATGCTTCACCACCTCCTCCATTACTTTTCTAAGTTAGCCCTTCCTCTTCTAAGTTCTTTCTCTCCACCTCTGAAATACGTCACCCTCAGCCACTTTCCTAAACCAGCATGTTCTTTCTCTGATCAAGTCCCATCCTTGTTTAACTTGGAAGGCCTTCTCCAGAATGTCCCGGCTTCTCCTATACTCTTCCCATAAAATTGTCCCTACTTCTAAAGTTGTTTGCCTACCATTTCTCTTACGTATAATGTCTCCATATATTTATGCAGCTTGTTTTACCTATTCGTAAACAATTGCTGAGCATATTTTTCACATATTGTGAAATAAGAATTGCATCTTTTACGTAAACAGAGATCGTGTCCACATGTTTTAGTTGAAGACTTGTATTAATTTTACCGATTAAACAATATAATTTTATTATAGTAATATTTAGTTGTCTTTTGTTGTAGGACATTTGTTCCAATCCCCGTTTATTTCCAGATACCCCACAAGAGGGGCAGGTGAAGCAGGGGATTCTTGGAGATTGCTGGTTCCTGTGCGCATGCGTTATCCTTCAAAGGAGTGAACATCTAAGGGCTCAGGTGAGATAAGAAATATTGCACTGTCCTTGTTTCCCAGGTCATGAACCATATTATTGTAGAGTTTGAACACATTCTGTGATTGTCTTCCCACGTACTAATGTGCTCATTATACCTCGTGGCCTGTATTTTCCCTTTACTAAATCATTATCTGCTTACTGATTTTACTTTCTCTTTCCTAATTGAATACTGACACAAGGTCTCCTTTCAGATGGGTTATGAAAACCTCACTGTATCCACATGGGGTATTTGCTTTTTTGTGGTCCGCATAGTTTTGCATAGCAATGACGGATGCACAGAAAAGGCAAATACACCATTTAAATTCGCCAAAACAGTTACTGAGTTTGTGGAAAGGCACGTGCAGTAAAGTGCAGTTTAGCAGGTCGTCACTTTTCATAGCTCTAACATCAGCTGTTCAGGACCATAAACCGCACACAGTCCGGTGACGCGTGCAAAAAGATGGATTTCCCTACAAGACCCATAGGATAACATTGTTCATAGGGCCAATTTCACATGAAAGTATTCTACCATAATGCACGCTTAGGACCTGTGAACCTATTTCAAGGCAATTTCTTCTCCGCAGATGCAGGCATCTTCTAGTTCTTTGTTTTTGTTATATTTAAGCATGTTGTGTACCTTAATGTAAATAAAACCACCGTTCATCTTTGAAGTTATAGCACTGACTAGACATTGAAGTTGTGATATTTATTTCATTTTGAGATTGTATTATGAGATTCTAACCCCTTCCACAGCCTAGAATCAGTCTCAGCTGCTCGACCCAAAGAGAGGGAAATGCCCATAGGAAGCAGTTTGGTTCTGCAGTTTTAGTGTATTGGAATTGATGGCCCAGGATGGACATCAGTGGTAACATAGTACCAGTGGCGTAACGAAAGTTTAAGGGCCCCCCTGCAATGTACACAGAGGGGCCCCTGATTTAATACGGAGCGCTCAGATTTTATTACTGGGCTGAGGGGCCCCCCTGCAGCTTGGGGGGCCCCCCGCTCCGCGGGGGATGCGGGAGCCTGTGTTACGCCCCTGCATAGTACCCACAAAGGATACTTAACAACAACCACTGACAGATAAAGTACGCGAAGAAAAGCATTCATACATGGAGTGTGGTGGTGACTTTCTTGCAAAGTGGTTTATTTACTCCAGCCTGTGGTTGTCTAGTTAACAAATTGGTCCATTTTGCAGACCACATTGTGTGACTTCCTGCTTCTGTGACTTAAAGCTCTAAGATACAGAGTTTTGGATCCTGTTAGGTTTTCTGATGACATATTCAACAAGCATTTGCAATGCAATAGGTCTCGCATTAGTAAAAGTTTTGAGCTATTAACGTTGCTGATAATAATGCAACGCCAATAACTGAAACATTTAGTAATGCAAGACCTATTGCATTGCAAATGCTTGTCACAAAACAGAGTACCTGTCCCACGGACTGCACGACATTCAGCCACCTGACTGCTGGTAAAATATTTAATACAAGTGGTAGGTAATCAAACTCTACACGCGGCCTACCTGAAAGCAATCTCGGAAAAGGATGAAGAAGTAAAAATTACATACACATGTATGTAGAAAGAAGAAGATAAGTAAAGGAAAACAATAAAGAAAAGAAACGAGGACAGTCATTGCTCTCACCCATCGCGTACTAGTACTAGAAATCACAACCCCCTCCTGCCCTTTGTACTTGCCCGAGAGCTTTGCAGGTTCGGTAGGGCTACTACAACAAGACGTCTTCTGCACTATAATTTAATGCTGATAGCTAGAGAAACTCGTAAATTAATGAAATCTTGGGCCCTTCTACCGCTCTCAATACTCAGGAGAGTCAACCTTATTAAGATGTCTATTATGCCTAGATATACTTTTCTCTTTGGCGCTATCCACCTATTTTTTTATATGAGAGTTCTGGGCAAACTTCAGAGTGAATTTAACGCCTTTGTCTGGGCTTCTCGACACTCTAGGATAGCCTGGAAAAAAATCAGAAGGCGAAGAGAAAAGGGAGGCTTAGCAGCTCCTGATATACAGCTCTATGCTTGGGCTTTTCAACTTTCCTACTGACGTATGCTATTAAAAACTCCTATTAGTGAGGGTGTTGGGGTTATGTCTCTGGCCATGTTGAGAGGTTCTGGTATTTCAGAGCAAGGCTTTTTATACAAATACGGCAATGCAACATTTTTCAAAAAAGTTAGGCTGAAGGTATTACAGGGGCTCGCTAAAACATGGGTTAGCCTTAGAGCTTCGCTGAAACTGGGATACTTTTCAGGATATGCCCCAATCTGGAATTCCCCAGGGACTCAGGAGTGCTTGTTAGATAGCTTATCAACTCCCCTTAGGGTGGCTGGAATTGAGAGATGGGGAGACCTTTTTGTGGAAGGCACTTTAGTTCCCTGGGAGGTTCTCAGAGACAAAGTTGGTTCATCCCTCTCTAGATTCAAATATCTCCAACTAACTAGCTGGGCTAATGCTGTTCAACCTTCCCGTAACAAACATCCAATGGGCGGTACAAACCAATTTGAACATCTGATTATACATAAACCCCCAGCAAAGAAAGAAGTTGCGGCTTGGTACCGCTCTATTATGGATGAGCAGGATGGTGAATTTCAACTGCCCATCTCTCTCTGGGAGAGCAGTATCCTACAGCAAGACCTCCAGTCATTATGGTCAAAATCCAGTAAAATGCTATGATACTGTAAAACCAGCCTGGCTTCGTAGGAATCACCTCTTTACAATTCACAGGGCCTATTATTCACCACAGAGGTTAACAAAATTTTCAAATGGCCCGCCAGTATGTTGTGCGAAGTGTGGGGCAGTAGGAGCATCTGATATCCACATGTTTTTGAACTGTCCCGCCCTTTCCGGTTTTTGGGAAGAGGTGAGCAATACACTTACCAGAGCTTTGGGGATACACATTATTGTTAACTTGCCTATGCTTATTTTTGGCCTTGCAAATAACCTAGAAGGGCCATCTGAGAAACTCCTATTTTTTGCTATCTTGCTTGCTAGGAGAGAGATTTGCATCAAATGGAAAGACTCGTCACCACCTACTCACCAGGACTGGTTGTCCTCTCTATTAAGGGCATCGAGGTTAGACCTCTCAAGGGCAGGAAACAAGTAGAAGCGGGATTTTTGGAATATGTTGAAATAGAGCGAGGGTTTGTTTGTTTTCTTTTTTTTTTTTTCTCCCTAGTCCAAGGATTACACAGCCCGCCTTCTCTGGTATATCCTGCACCCCTTTTAAGGACACGATTGAGACGCTCCAGTAGCTTAAGGTGAGCGATGGGCATCCCAAGTGGGCATCGTCCTTAAACTGTTGATCGAGATAGCACCGGCAGTCTTGGCCCTAAATGGGCATAAGTCAGCAGATCCAGTGTACTGAGACGGTTGCTTTTTCTCAATAATCATCCGCGTGAACCAGCCCGAGTGGGTTGTAAATAAGCCTCCCTGTTTTCCGTTTTTACAGATTTGTACAGATAAATACAGACAAACTATTTATTTTCTTGTCTGTATTTATTTTTAAATGTGGATAAAAACGGAAATTGGGTGTTTTTTGAGTGATTCTACATACACTTTGTCATGACTGCCAGGCCAATAACTGTGGATTGATCGGTAAGAGTGTTAAAATTAATGGTATTTTAGTTTAAAATAAAGCTTAAACAGCGGGAGATATGGAGAAGGCTGATACTGAAATTTGCATATTTTCATATAAGTCCATCGATTTATCTTCTGCGGGTGTTCATTTCACTAAAACCTGGCAGGCATTCAAGCATGACTGCATATTTATTGGGTAAATAAATGTGGAAATATACCAGTTTCAGCTTTATTTTTTTCACAATACCCATAATAAATATGGATAAATACAGATAAAGTTGGAAAAAAATAAATATGGATAAATGCAGACGGAAATGACAAAAAAATAAATACCATAAAACTGGGAGCCCTAGTTGTAAATGAGGACAAAAAAAAAAAAAAGGCGTCTTCTGCACTGAAAGGGAAGACGGACAACAACGCAAATCGATGCTGATTAGCAAGACATGGGGATGACGAAACCAACTGCTATTTTGCAACAAGAATATGGTGTTGGGGATACTGCAGCACCAAATGGAGTAAAATGTCGAGAAATGCGCACGTATAGCAATCCGGTTAAATCGCGCCAGGGTGTGTGGATTGAGATCATATGCTACGAATACCTGCTGCAATGAATTTTAAAATCATTCTGGATGTTTTTTTATTTGAATGTTAGTTATCAGACTATAGTTGGTAATGTGAATTTTCCAGATTAATCAGCATCAACCTTTATGATTGGCCAGTAAATATTAGAAACTAGTCGAAAACGAGGTGACCATCTTGTATTTTCAAAATGTTACTTCAAAGCCTAAGGACAGATGTAATCGATAATGCGTGTAGTTTTAGAAACTGTAGAATTCTGTTACGTACAACGATTGATTAGACATTTCACAAAAAATGTACCAAGTACATATCGTAAATATATTGGTGTATTTGCGTTTTAACCTAGTGCTACTAATGAGAGCCCTTTGTCCAGACAGTATCCCCATGAGCAGCAAGCATTCATATGTAAATGACGTGGACATGGTGTGTGGGCACTGGAGCCAGGCAGTTGTGGCGACGGTTCTTCGTGGAATGCTAGTAACAAGCTCTCCAGGGCGTGTTGTGGCTTCATGGGGCAGCCTGGCCCTGCAGCTGAGGGACTGAAGTGAGGCTCGGAAGGAGGGAGTTTACCTTGCTGGACCTGGACTGATAGCACCCCACAGACCACCCTGCCCTGCTGGGTGAGTGAGATAAAGCGGCAGCTGGGGGTGCTGCCCCGGCTCCCCTTTCTTGCTCGATGGTCACTGAAGCCGCTTTCTCAAGATGCAGTCAACGCTGCATCTTGAGAAAGCGGCTTCAGTGACCATCGAGCAAGAAAGGGGAGCCGGGGCAGCACCCCCAGCTGCGCAAACCCGCCTTTAGCGGGCTGGATGCTACTTTAGTTCCTGTGTCCCGCAGAGTTAGACTTTGCTCTAAAGAAACACACAGTCACAAATTGCTCTAAAGAAACACACAGTCACAAATTGTATCTGCGACTCTCTGAAGAATACAAAATGGCATGAATAATCCTTGTAGATTGAACAATGACTCGTGTGTTTGAAGATGACGAACGTGTGCTCATTTGTAACAAGTGAATATGTGAATGTCATCGGCTGCCCTTCAGGGAAGGAAGTTTCCGACATTTTTGACGAGGTTTCAATTATTAAATACGTAAGCAAAAAGCAGTGGTGCGCTCGCACCACAGAGGAGCGGGGGCGAGGGAGCCTGTCGTCTGTGCCGCGCTGATGCGCGTAATTGACACCAGCGGGAATCGGCGGAGCAAAGGTGGGACATGCACCCGCCTTTGCCCAATTGCGTGCCTTATTTTTGTAAAAAAAACATGCTAAAGCCAATGGCAGCCGGCGAAAGCCTGACCACACGCATAGGCGTGTGGTCAGCTTTCAGAACCCCGTACAAGAGGTCTCGCGCTGCGCGAGTAGTGTTGCGCACTGCAACGCTAGGCGCGAGACCTAAAAATCTTTTTGTGCGTATAAATGGCATATACGTAATGTTCTGCCTGTTAACATTGTTGAATGTGCAATGTGTGCTATATATTACCATTGTTTACTGTGTGAAGGGTGATGACTCAAGAAGTATAGCCTTGTGCTATCAACATTGGTGATACCCGATGACAATACGTTCTAGAGATTGTGGCTATTAAAACGAGTTCCCAATATCTCTGGAGTGAATAGAGTATTAAAGGTAAAAAACTGGAGAATAGGCCCAAGCAATGCACTTGCTTGAATTCATATGCAAATTGGCTTGAAGAGGGGTCATTCTGCCAACGCATGCTTATCACAGATGACTCATCAACAATACAAGTAAATAAACGTCTATTACTCACTGTATGTGTGACAACGCAGTATGGTGGCCTTGTCAAACGATGGCCACTGGGGCAGAAATTGTTGGGGTATTTTTTTCCCCCTTGGGCAGTTACATTACTATGCTTTGCTGATTTTGTATTTATGATTTGTTTAGAAACATTGCAAGAGAGTTGGTTTTCTGCTTAAGCTCATTTGGGCTTGAATGTTCACTTGTGTAGTTTTGCAGTTTTGGATACCTGATTTCTTATTATATATACTGTTTTATTTTTTGCAGAGATTTCTGGCCAAGGTAATTATCTTACAGCTTTGGATGCTGTTAATGACTTTCACTTAAGGCAACTAATTTGTCCATTAGGAAGATCCTCTAATTCTGAAAGGCATTCTCCTATGAAGGTCTTGGTTGGCTTACGCTTTGTTTTCTGTGCCTGTTAAATTTCAGGCCTGGCACAGTGCTTAAGGCCAAAGGTTCTTGAATCTCATCAGGAGTTGCTTTCACCATCAGGTGGGGATTCATGTTACCATGGGATGCAATACTTCACAAGTTGGTTTGGTAAGTGATGAAATTCCGGAAAAGGGCATTAAAAAATGAATGTTGATTTGATGCAGAGCGATTGTAGGTGAAGGTCCAGCCGACCTCGCCCATGGGACTAGATACCGAGCTAATCGGCATGATCAAGTAGGGACGAGGCTCCAAAGCAGGAACGTTTTGTGAAGCGCAGCTAAGAATATCTGACTTCCAGAAGCATTCTTGTTGAAAAAGTCTTTTAGAGGATTAGCTTGTCATTTATTTTGATTGCCAGTCTTGTTGTTAGGTCTCGCCTGAACCAGCGCATGCGCTGGTCTTGCGAGACATTTTGTGAGGACTCCAAAAAGTGCTACCAGGCCAGCCTAGACCTACAGTGCATGTGCGCGCGCCGCGCTTTACCGCGATTACTTTCACTTTCGCGGCCGCACGGCAGCTTTGATGTTCTCCGTGAGGCTTCAAAAGATTGCAGCAGTTAAAACAAGCATTGGCATAGCCAATAGGTCTCGCTTTTGGGACCTTATAAGTGTTTAGTTATGCAACTGTTGCATGGCTAAACATATAAGGTCCCAAAGGCGAGACCTATTGGCTATGCCAATGCTCGTTTTTGAAGTTGCGTACAGCAGAAGCTGAGCAGGCCTAGAGCGCTCTGAGCGTTTTCACATTAGTTAGGGTGGAGTATAGTAACATCGTGTCAATATAGTATAACACATGTTTATTAGCAGACTTTTCATGTATTACGTTTGTTGAACATAATCAATTGCATATTGGTCTCTATGGTCATAATGTGTGTTGTACATACGTAATTTTGTAGTGAGCAGAAATGTAACCAGATCTACAATATACAACGGGTTAAACATGCTCAGTGAGGCAGCATTTCAGGAAATATGCGATGCGAGTATGGGCCCAGTTGCTTTCATACAAAGCGATTCGCATATGGATTTTTGTGACGCAGTGATTTTGTTATTCAAGTTATTTAGGGTGTATTATTAGAACATTAATTGAATTGTTCAATGGGTAAGACAGTGAATGTAGGTATTAGTACAGTTCTTCCCAAAGCATGTTCTATTTGGCCACATTTATTTATCCCTGACATACTGTAAATAAAAGTATACCGACTGAGCGCACTACATAAACACTCATGTTCTGCTTTGGACATACCTTTCATTTCTAGAAATTGTTTTTGTTGTGGAATTGTTTTGATTTTTGTTAGTTTAAAAAAGTCAGCATTTTAAGGTTTTTAGATTTTTTTTTTTTTTCTTGTGGAGTGTGAATTTTGTAATAATTTTGGTAGTCATTTAGCAGGTATGGAATTTCCGTCCCTTTTCTCTTGCAATTATCTATAGCGGGGTTGTTCATTGTTCATTCATTGGGTCAGATTCAGGACAGATGTTTAGGATGTACACGTGTAATGTTCTCAAGTTATAAGAATCCAATATGACCTGATATTCAGGAAGGCACTGAGGCCTTTACTCTTCCCAAACTGATATTGAAGTGTTTCATAACCGCTTCCCATCACGTGGAGGGATGATGACTCCAAACAGAAGATGATACCCACCGGAAAGTTGGACAAATCACCTCAAGTATGGTAGGCATAACGAAATGTTCAGCAACCCTCCACTCGCCCTTGCTCCACTCCTTTCTGCTCCAAGCATAATCTCAATGACCGGTTCGTAGTAAAGCAATCTAATCAGCTTCTGTCTTGGTCAAAATGCTATAAAACACTTTACCACACAGACCACTCTTCACACACCTTTTTCCATCTTCACTGTGTTCCTTAAGTACTCCTTAGATGCAGATGTAAGACCAAAGACCTGCGTTCAGGTTCACCAGAGGACCAGCACGCTATTCGTCCTTACATATGCTTTGGGTCCTTGCCCGGGGCATGGGCCTCTTTATCAGTGTAATCACAACACAGTATCATATAATGCAGTTGGATATATTCATCCACAGTTTAATCTGAATGGGAATTATTTAGATAGTCTTTAGTTAACCTGAAAATCTGTTGTGGATCAGCCCACACAGGTAAATCCCTGCATAATGTCCATTTTTCTTTTTAGAGAACGTGTAACAAGATGGTGTGTGTTTGAGTTTAAAACCGGACATTGCTTTTCCTTTTCGCATACATGTTGTCATTCCCCATCCGTACACGTGTTAGCAAAACGATTTAGCAAACTGTAGTATGGAAACTACACTTGTGTTTACAAAAGAAATAGAGTACTGACAGAGAGGGAAAGAAATAGAAAAAAAAAATTCCCCTTGGGTATTGTCTGCGTTTTAGCTGATGAGCAGAGCTGTTTGCAAGCCCCTGATCATGAGGACTTGAGGTGTGGGCAGATCCAAGGGAAGCAAATATTTATTGCTCATTGGTGCGGGTACTTGCAGGACTGAAGACAGCAAAACATGTGGTTGTTCATGAGCAGAGAAATATGTGTTCTGGACCAACCTCTTCCTAGCTGAAGTGACAATAGATACATGGTTAATCCTTAAATGTCTGAAACCTAATATCAGTGACCCTTTGAATGTTTGTGACAACTAAAAGGGAAGCATCATTTTATATAGGGCACAGCACAAACTAGAATATGACTGGGCAGCTAAGTGTCATAATTGCCTCATTAATAAAAGTATTCCTTTTCTCAACTGCACAAGGAAAACTGTAGAAGTAGTTTGCCATGACTCCGGTATAGTTGTTCAAAGTTTCATGAGATTGGGGCTTTTCTTTTTTAATCTTGCAAGACTTCAGTCGTCTTGGAGTTGGGTTGCCCTGTTCTGCAAAGGGACCAGACAGCAGAGGGCCATCTTAAGGTTAGGCTTGCAGTCTGGTCCCTTACAAAGTTATACAAAAATGGCACTTGGCAGTGAAAAAACACAAACACTTACAATGTATACTGTGCTTGTATTACATGAAGAATTGAATGTCTGATGTTTGTGTGCTCTTTTCAGATGTAAATTAGACCCTTACTAGTTATAGTTGAAGCACTCCTCAGGAGGCGGAATGAATGGCCAAATAGCTCCTAGCGCTGGTGAGGGCGAATACTCACGCGGGTTGGAAAGCCCAGTGTGGTAACATTAAGTTGTGCAGGCAACTGTGCTATCAAGACAGATGTAAAAAAGATTTATATAGAAACTTTATAATAAATATATTGCTTTTACCTTCGTTGATGTGGTTCAGAAGATGCAAACGCACCCAAAGATCATGTGTATTTTTACAAACAGAAAAAGAAAACGCATTCATGGACATAAAATATATATATTGGTGTCTTTATGTGTTGGTGATAGAAACTCTGTAGTTATGGTTCAGCTGCACATTCCATGGAACATGCATTTTTAATGGTAATAACTGTTGTTTGATGAATCTGCACAACTTTGCAGTAAAACTGGCTAAGGTTTGGCATGCCAATGTTCGTGCAGATCTGTGCAGAACAAACAAGTTAAGGGTGGGGGGGGGGGGGGGTCAGAACACACAGGAATTTTTGCTCTCCTGTACAGCAACTGATAATAATGTGCTGGATGGTCCATGAAGATTTAAAATGTTAGAGAAAGGGGGCGTGTCCAGGCAAGATGGCCCACAAGACTTTTTAGTGGAGAGATCCCCGGCACTGTGACGCAATCCTGCATTACCCTGCCAGCTCCCTGCTGTTCGAGCCCCTGCCTTGTTGCCTGTACCCCGAACTGACTGGGGTGCAGGTGGACCCCTGCCCAGTTGGTGGGGACAGTGAGATTGGCGGCACAAAGCTGCGGCCTCCGGTGTGCGGAGGAACCGGCAGCGTGGACCATGAGTGACAGGATATAGGCATGTGCTCTTCAGACGTGGGGAACAGCCAAATGATTTGGGAAGGTTCCCAGGCCTGAGACCATATAAAAAACAGAAGAGGCCCTCGTAGGAGCGTTCCGCAGAAGACAGTGGTCGGGCAGCAGCAGCCACTTGTTTTGTTTATGTTTTATGGATTTATAAAGCGCTTAGCTGCTCAGGGGCTTACCAGTGCTGGCGGTAAAATCTGATGCAGAATCTAAACAGAAGTTTAATGGTATTGATTGTAGAGCCAGGTCTTCAGCTTTTTCTGAAAAATTGCTTCTGCTTCCAGAAAACTCCTGTGGCAGAGAATTCTATAGCTTGGGTACCACATGACTGAGCCTGGCAGCGAACCGGTCATTTCAGAGCAAAACAGCCGGCGATGCCCCTGGGATATCTATGCTTGGAGGGGCTCACCCAAACAGTGGGGGAGGCCTAGTCGCGAGGCTACCTGCGGGGCTGAGGCTGGGACAGCACACTGCGGGCTGGAGGTGGGGCCCTTCCCGCCAGTGATCATTGGCAGTAGAGACCAGGAGCCTGGCCGAAGGGATCTGACTCTTGCCCTCCCACGTCCTGTCCTCCTCCCAGACACAAGGAACATGGCGGCTGTAGGCATAGTGAGCGCCCCTGTCGGCACGTTTTCATCTGGGGACTGTAAGGCCCGATTGTAGGTGAGCGGAAGGGTGGACCTGCGTGGTAGAGTGTGGGCCCCACTGGGGGTGGGTCCTAATCCTGTGGACACTCCCCCTGGTGGACTTGAGGGTTGTTGAGATCCGGCTGCGCTTCTGGTGGTGGTACCAGGACCCAGGTAGTGGTCATCAGCCTGGGGCCTCGGAGACTGACTGTCGTGGCCCTCCTGGTTACAGAGGCTGGAGAAAATAGAAGGCAGCATACTTGGATCTGGCTGTGGGGGATTGACTGAGACCCGCTTCCTACCCCCCAACTTCCTGCATTTTTCAGGGGGGATCTGCCTGGGAGCACGCTGCAACAACCATCAGACTGCTAATGCCCTTCGCTTGCCCTGGACACATGAGGCGCTTGGGCTGAAGAGATGGACTCCCTGGCGCTGTCCCAGCAGAGGCCTTGCAACTGGGGAGGTCTCTCGGCACAGCGGATGGATACCCCCTCTTTAGCTGCAAACCTACGTACGTGAGGGGACAACTGGCCATGGCACCTGAGTAGCGTAATTCAGCTTCAGGAGAGCTGGCTACTTACCTGCGTAACAAGGTGCTTGGAAAAGTTTCCCTGGAGCTGCAGCAGTTACGTATGGACCACTTAACGGGGGCCCAGGTGACGAGAGCGGCGCAACCTATGGGATAGCATGTGTCCCCGTTGCCGGGCGTGGAGCCATCCGGCTTGCAAATACTGACCCCAATTGAGGGCTCGAAGCAGGTCTTTGAACAGAAAATGGACACCATTACTGTAAAGGTGAACCTGCTATGCGCCGACCTTCGGGGTGTTTTGAAAGGCTCCTGGGAGACCGAAAACATGATCCAGGCTCTCACGCAAGAAGTGAAAGGCTTGACAGACACTGTAAGCACACTCCTGGAACATGCCGCTTGCTTTGACAAATGCCTGGAGGATGTGAAGGGGAGGTCCAGACGTTGCAGTTTGGAAATCGAGGGTTTCCCGCAGCCAACCGAAGGAGAAAACTCTGAGCTATTCTTCGAACATTAGCTGGTTGGCCTGATGGGTGCAGGGATCCTAGCGATAGAGGGGGCCCTTCGGACACTGACCTGGCACCCCCCACCTGGGGCTCCACCGAGGTCTATTATTGCTAAGGTTCTTCATTATAGGGACTGCAACAGCATCCTCCAATGGGCTAGCAAGAATGGGGACCCCAAGTTTAGGGGAGCACAATATGCATTTTTCTGGACTATATGGGCAAGGTCCAGGCCCAAAGACCATTCTGTCTGGTTGTCAAACCGAAGCTGAGGTTGCTTAGCCTACTCTACATACTGCTGTACCGTAGCCAAGCTGAAGGTTCTGTAGGGGGTCGCTCCTATTACTTTGGATCCCCAGAGGCCTGAGTTTGGCTGGACCAAAGGGAAACCCGTGGGCCTAACTGAGGTCCCGAGAGAAAACTCGCCAGGCCTACAGGTAGACCCAGCAGCTCGGCTGAAACACGGAGATGCCGAATGACAAAGAACACTGATGCGCAGCGTACAGAGGTACAGTCAGACGGCACCCTCGACATAGCCGGAGACTAGGCCCAACTCAACATGATGTTGTCACCCACCCCCGACCTGTGAAGCCATCGGGTCTTAAGACTGCTTGTGGTGATGGTGGGTGATGGGAAGCCTTTTTGGCAGGAAAGGGGGGGGGGGGGCCTCTCCCACCCTGGAATGTATACTGGGCTGCTGACAAGAGGGATGCTGAGAACCAACAAGTGGTAAGCTGTACGGAGTATATTCTAGGACACAGGAATAGACATTAGGTGATACCTGACTCTGCTAAGGGGACACTATAGGGACTGCTAGGATGGTAGGCACCTCCTCACCCAGGAGCGACCCCCCACGGAAGGAGGGTGTCTGGCCCCTCCTGTTTTTGTATCGTTTTTTTTATTGTCCAACCTTTGTTGACTCCCCTTGTGGGTGGGAGTATTTCTATGCTCTATAACTGTTGGGGTGTTTGCATTATATGAGAATGGGGAGACATTAGTTCTGTTTCTGTTAGATGTATATAGGGGGGATGGGGAGCAGTTATTGGTTTGGGCCAAGTTGTGTTTCAGGCAGCAATGTGACCAAGCGATGAGTCTGATCTGTGAGAATGTACAGGAGAGTATGTGTGGTGTCAGCTTAACGGTGACTCGGGGTGCCCCCCAGTGGGAGGGGGCTATGGAGACAAGGAAGCACACACACATTGCAGCGGTGAAGCTCATATCCTGGAATGTCAAAGGCCTACACCATGCGATACCATGTACACACATACCTGAGACGATATGGAGTTGGCATTGCAATGCTTCAGGAGACTCACTTGATATATGAGAAAGCTACGATGCTTAAGAAGAAATGGCGGGGTTAGTTATACTCCTCCACCTATTCAACATATGCAAGTTGCGTATCCATATAGGTAACCATGGGAATACCATTCCACCATAGGCAAACCATAGTAGAAGGGAGACCTGTCCTGCTCAATGGGCTTCTGGATTGCAGTTTACCTCCTGAATGCCTCTGTCTCTAACAAAGGATATTTTTCAGGACTCCGTGATCTCGTTACTCCATACTTGGGTGTCCCTCTGATCTGAGCGGGAGATTTTAATTGTATCTTGAACAGCCAACTTGAGAGGAGGCCCAGGAGAGCATTAGCCAAGCCGGGATGGCAGAAGCATTGACTGACGTCATGGGGCAGGTAGACTGTGTAGATATCTGGCATACTCTCCACCCCACGAACTAAACCAATTACTCCGCAGTACATTAAATATATAGCAGGTTGGCTAGGATACGGGTGTTTCAGGAAATGGGGGACCACATACAAGATAAAGAACACCTAGGGAGATTTCTTTCCAACCATGTGCCAGTGGTTTTTGCGTACACCTCAGCTCACGCCAGGCCGAAATGTGCCTACCTGACGACTTTAGCTCGACTATCAGAGGTGCGGCATTAAGACCAGACCTTTAGAGATGTAATCACAGGCTACTTTTCCCACAACTGGGGCAACGGCACCAACAAGGGCGCTCAAATGGGACTCGCTGAGTGTATTCCTACCGGGGTAATGTCTCACGAAGACTTACGGCGTCACACGCCCACTACAGAAAGACCCCAGGGAGCTGGAGCAGAAACTGACTGCAAAAGAAAGCTTCGGGCACTCCCTCCTTTGAAAAGGAGATGGAGGTGGTGCTGCGCGCCGCTCCATAGGAGATACTACGGCGAATGGCATTTGGACTGGGTTTCTTAAAGTTGATCTCCCTGTAGTACGCGAGACCATCGGCGAGGGTGAGGTTAGGCGGCTACATGTCAGAAGCCTGGCCTATTGAGCACGGCACTAGTTCTAACAGTAGAGACGCTTGTGATCCACACAAGAGCGGGGCTGGGGAGATGGGCCATACAGGTGGGAGTGAGGGAACAACTGATCTCTGTATGTGGACGATGCTGTTGTGTACTTGCAACACCTAGAGATCTTGGTGCCACTGCTTTTGCGGGAGCTACAGGGGTTTGCCGAGGCTTCTGGTGTCCGAGTGAATCAGGAGAAGTCACTGGCATTTCCACTGGCAGTACTAGAGGGGCAACCCCTGGAGGCTTTGCCGCAGGTCGGGCTGTGCTGGGAGCTATATGCGTTGAGATACCTGCGGATTCAAGTTGCACATGAAGTAGAGGAGCAATACTCCCTGAATATGGATAGGGTGCTCGCGGGGCTTGGTTGGATGCCTTCATCAACATTTTTTACCCCACATTTTTTTTAGAACGCATATGCTTTTACAATGCATGACTTTACCAGGCGTTACTCACAACCCTGACTAGGGTTGTGAGGAAGCTATGGCTGGAATTCCCGGCTATGGCTCTAGAGTTCATCCCAGTGGGTGTGCTGTTGGAGGTTGGCCCCTCTAGACATTTAGTGTTCCACAACTACCGGGCCTGAGGGCAGACTGCCCGCAGACCAGTTATAGTGCCCGGGGTAACTGGGAGGCGAAAGTACCACAGCCCCTCACAGATGCAGAGTGGAGCAAGTCCTGCGCCATGGTGAAAAAAGTGCCTTGTAGTGCACGATTCAAGCGGGCCCATTTTTATGACCTCTCCCGTACGTACCTGGCCTCCAGGAGACCAAATTTACCCTTCCCACACAGATGAGTCTTCATGTTGTAAGGGAGGTGGAGCAGGATTCACACATGTTATGGGGCTGTGGCAGACTGACTCAGTATGGGCAGGAGTTTATTAATCATCTGACATGAGTTACTAATATCCAGCTAGAAACCATAATTAAACACTGCATGCTGGGTTTAATCCTATCCCCTAGAGAAGGAAGGGTATGTTATAAGTTTTGTCAAATGGGTCTGTTACTGGTAAAGCACAGAGTTCCTATTTGATGGCTTTACTCCAGCAGACCAACGTTTCTGATATGGTCCAGGGATTTAATGAAATGGTCTTGGGCGGAACTGAGACACATGCGAGAAGTCCGAACAGATGAGCGCATGGAGGATGACTGTCCGGAATTGGATCGTATGATACATGACTTAAGGGGAAGAGCAGATGCTGGATGGGGCACTGACAGTGTTGTCACCAGGAGAGGGAACACAGCCGCACAAGGTGGTGGCCACAGGAGCTGCCCACAATAGCAAACAGTAATCAGAGGCACATAGGGCACTGTTTTGTCTGGGCAGGGACCCGAGTGACTGTGACTGCAATGGCCTGGGAACCCTCCTAATGATAAGATGTGGGGAGCAGAGGCCTTAGATAGCACCTCCAAGAGACAGCTTCAGGGGTCAGTGGTAGGGACAGACGAGACTCTCTCTTTTGAACTATAATGATCCCCTTGTCAGTACTTTGGCGCTGATACGTTCAGATTCACTGACAACACGCTCAGGAGCTTGACATGTTGGTACAGCTGCAAGTTTTTTGTTATAATAATGTAATAGACAGTGTATGTTTCACTGTGATATTTTTTTTCCCTCTGAAAATCTTGATGATTAAAGTATTAACCTCTTCAGCGCGGCGCGGATTTCCGCGCCACGCTGAAGATTCCGTGCGCGGGCGGGGCCATGACGGAACGGTTCCGTCATGCGCACAGCGCAACCGACGTGCATGACGGAACCGTTCCGTCATGCGCGTCGAAGGGGTTAAAGAAAAATATATGTTTGAGATGTGTGATGAGGTTGACCACACACGCAGTTTGATGAAGTTGAATTAAAGGTTTATTGAAGTAAGGCCTGGGAATGTATGATTGAACACCCCAAAAAAGTGTCACGTAACGCAAGACTGAAGTTTATTCAGATGATGGTACTCCATAGGGCATACCTTACCCCTGGGAGGATTCATCGCATGTTCCCAGACTCCCCCCATCACTGTCCCCGCTGTAAGGGAGATGAGGCGGACTTTCTCCATATGCTATGGTCCTGCCCCTGCCTTAGAGACTACTGGGTGGGAGTCCGCTGCACTCTGAGTGAAGTCACACAAATCCCTGTCCCGGACGAAGCACTGCATTGCCTCACAGGCCTCCGCAGACGCACGAAGGTGCAGACGGAACAGTTAAAGTTTTTAGACCTGGCCCTCCTCTTAGCAGTGAGAGCCCTCACCATGCGGTGGAAGTCTCCCAGGGATCCCGCGGTATCCACGTGGCAGGCTGACATGCTTCAGTGGGGTAAGGCAGAGATGCAGCTCTTCGCAGAGAGGAAGTGAGAGGACTGAGGAAGCAGCCCATCTCGATGGACTGGGAGGCTATGCTGCTTAAACTAGAATCACTTGACTTATTAACCCCACAAGATACCCCAACACTTTAGCACACAAGGTTACCATGTGACTTCTCAGCTATAGGTTCCGAGACCCAGACACATGCTTTCTAACCCAAGGACACTTCAGCCCTCCGGGCTTTATACCTTTAGTGTCATATATTTATTAACATGGAAGCCGAAATAAGACTGACCAGGAGTCGGGACTGGGTGGGCTAGGGAGGAGGGGGACATGGTTGAATAGGTTTTTCTTGTTAATTGGAATATAATGGCTTATACTGTCACTTTGTGTACTAGGACTCTAATGTATTAGTATCCACGATATCACTGAAGATCATTGTCCTCTGTTTTCTATATCTCATAGAATGACACATACAGAAGTTGCATGTAACATGTATGATGTACTTTGCTACAAAAACAAAAGACTGCCTCTGTAGGATAAATATTGCATGGTATAACTGTCAAAGTCATCAATAAAGTGTGTTAAAAAAAAAGTTTATTGAAGTACATCAGCATATAAAAAACGTCCCATCCACCACACGAGCTTGTCATCAACTAACAATAGTAGAATACCCTCCACTAAACATCCTTAGAGTACTTTAGAGAACATTCCACGCTACTTAGCATAAACACATACTTTAAGATAAAGACATCATATATCTGGATACCACAATATGTTGGCAGTCTAAACATGGATATAAGCAAACTTTTGAGTTCGGTCAATCGCATTTGACTTTTAATTTATTTTCCCAACATCGTGACATTTTCAAATTCACATGGACATGAGGTTTGTGCTGGGTAGAGCAAAACCACACAAATTGAGTCAATAACCAGTTCTATGACATAAAGAGGATTTAGACAGGTACCCAGAGTAGTGGTAAAAAGAACAAAAAATATTAAAACGCAATTAGTGGATGATAAATGTGCAAAAATTAACGAGCACATGGAAACCATTTAGCATCACAAACTGTCAATTCTCATTTTTACCCATTTCTGTAATTTAGCAAGTTACAGATGGAGCAAAAAAAAATGACTACTCAAAGTAAGATTTAAGGACCGAAAGAGCGGGGGGCCGCATCCAACACCAACTGCACATGGCCATAACCATTGTTTAGTGGTGTTTGCCATTCGTGTGGAAAGAGTGCAGAGCCTGCTCAAAGGCCAGAACCGGTAGCCAACCATGCTGTACATAGCCAAACACCATGCTGTGTGGGGGCTTGGCGTGACCTTGCAGGAGGAAAGTTGGAGACAGTAAACCTTTAAAAACCAAATAAAAAAATTGCAGAAAAAGATTAGTTGTGGCTCAGCATGTGAAAAAGAACCACTGAAATTCAGTTACGATATGCAACTCGCAACCGTGCACCATAACTGATGGTCACACCATATTATTTTCTTAGTAGAACATTTCGGTTTCACATGCCTTGGTGAGGGTGTCCGTTATAGTGTGCATTGTGTTGCATGCAACAATGGTGAATTTGAATGGTTTGTAGCTTTTTCAGTGAATGTGTGACTACTTAAACTATCTACCAGTTTGGGTGCTTGTATTGCACAAAACGCAGTGATGCAAAACCCTATATTTCACTGGGAACGTGTAGTATACATTGTATGTGGTACGTGTGTTATGGTTTGCAGTTGTGGGAGTTCTACATTGCAGCACTAGCCAAATCTTGAGAATTTCGGTTCATTTTCAGATTTAAACCATAACTGTCCTTTAACTGTGTGTGTGTTTGTGTGTGTGTAGTGTGTTGAGAGATACTGATGGTGTTAAATTATTTAATATTTAAAATGTATACATTGAATATTTAAACCGTATAACTTCGGGAAATAGCTGTTATACAAAATATTTATACATATGTATAATCTTAAAACAGATCTAATGCTGTTCTATTTAAAAGAATAGATAGCAGTCAAAAAATATACATATTGGGTAATTAAAACAAAGGAAGATATAAACATTAAATATCAAAACAGGGACAATCTAATTGTGAACTGTGTTATGGTCAATCTAACGTTGTATTCGGTAGATATGATGGAGGTGATGTAATGGTAGAGCGGTTAATGTGGAGGTCTGCGTAATGATCCTCGCTCTCTGGCCATTGGGAGAAAGCTGGTGAAGGACCTGCCTTCCAGTACTTGAAGCCACTTTTCTGATTTGTTGCTGCAGGTGAATGAACCTTTTGGCTCAAACACAAGTAGCCCTTGACACAACTTGGAATGTAAATTGCTTGTGCTAAATGTTACAACAATGTATTGGTTCCTCACCCTTCTTTCTTCTATTTACCTGCAGGTATTTCCACCAGGGCAGCCAAGCTGGGCAGACCCCGAATACACAGGCCGTTTCGCCTGTCGCTTCTGGCAGTTTGGCGAGTGGGTTGAGATTGTCGTTGACGATCGTTTGCCGTGTATCGCTGGCCAACTGTGCTTCTCTCGGTGCCAGCCTGAAGATGTTTTTTGGCTCCCCCTTCTGGAGAAAGCCTATGCTAAGTGCGTGCTCTTGATAAGGCATGCGGGTGAGGGTATTCTGATGTGTGCTGAATTAGTATAAATCTTTGCAGGTGCATGAGGCTTTTTTCTAAGAGGGTTAGAGGAAGGCGTACTCCAGATTGTGGAGAATACAGAATCGAGTAGCAGGGCATTGTAGGATTGAAATGTTAATTAAGAAATGTGTAATAAGGGCTTTTGATTCACTGTTTCAGTTTACTCAACACTTACATGGTAGGTGAAATATTTTAAGTAACGTGTAAAATAGAAATGCAGGCTTCTCTTCCGTGTCATCTTTTGTTGCCACCATCAAAGGTGGAGCCAGCCTTATATTCTTAGGGCAGGTGGCTGGAGACAACTGCTTACGCTGGTGCAAAAAATAAATGAGTGATGATATACATGGGCCTTCCAACAAAGGCATAGAGTCAGAAGGATGAGACACTGTTCAAAAGTGTTGACTTTTCTCAACCACAAAATGCATTGTTGCGTTACCACTTTCCCTTGGACCTCTGCCTCATTTTCGCACCTCAGTTTCTACATCTCTTTCCTTGAACTTACCTCTAGCCTTCTTCTATCTCGATCTAGTTTAATGTCCTTTTCACCCGTCCACCAGTGTCTTCTCATCCCCATCTGCCGTTTTCGGTCTCAAGTATACCTCTCTTCTTCTCTCCCCTTCACCTCTCCCATTTTATCAGCATGTATGCCCACTCCCTTTCAGCTCCATATTTCCCAGTATCTCACTCGCCTCCCTCACATTTTCTAGCTCGTATGTTGCCTTTTTTCGCTTCACATTCGCCTTTGCCTGACTCATTCCCTCAGATACTCCTTTTCCAGGGTTTGCAACTGCGATTGCTTCTGAACTTCAGACCTTGATTTATTTTCCGTCTCGCCTCCAGTTGTCCTTGCATTCTCTCTTCCCATCCCTTCCTCTCTGTCATGTTCTGTTCCTCCACAGATGCTAGATTTTCTTTTTAGTCTCACCATTTCCATTGTTCTTATAACTCCATGCATAAACCTCATTCTTTCAACAGTAAATCTTGTTTACATCTCATCTGTCTCTGCACCATATATCAGCACCTTCATTCCTCACTCCTATTTCATTCATTTTCACAGTTTCTCCCTTACATCTGTCTCTCCCAATGTCCTTATCACTCTCCATTTCCTTTCCTGGTCTGGTTCTCATTCTGATTCGTTTCATGCTTCTTTTTATCCATCTCCCTGTATTATATTTTTCTCTTTTGTTCCTGTAGCCATTATTCTGTCTTCTCGCCTCAGTTCTCACCACGTATCTTAACTTCTCCTACAGACTTGGCCCACCCTTTTTCACTTTATCACCAATGGTGTCTGCCTTGGTTCATTTTCTCCAAACCAAACTGTATTTTGCTATGTGCCTCCTATAGTTTCTTTTTATTTATGGCACACCTCCCTTTCATTTTCTTTCCCATTCACGTTTGCTAGGTTTTAAATATTTTTTGTGTGCTTCATATTTTGTACCCTTACAAATGTTGTTACTTTCACTTTCTTTATCACTACATTTCCATTCTGTTATTTTTCCCTTGTTTTTCCTTCCTATTTGTGTTTTCTTTCGCTCTCTCTCCCTCTTGCTGCAGTTCTTTTATTTTGCAGTTTTAATATTCCTTAACATTTTTCATGTTTACTGTCGTCCCATTTATATTTTTCATTTTTTTTCTCCTTTTCATTTTTCAGTCAGTATTTTCTTTGTCATTTCTTTCCCTCGCCCTTTATATCCTTTCACTTCTGTTTTCTGTCTTTTCTTTTTCTTTCATTTTTCATTCCATATTTCTTATTGTAACACCATCTCCCTCACCCTTATTTTCCTTTGCTGTTTTTGTCATTCCTCCAATTGCAGTAGGTAATAGTTGAAAGTGGTGAGGCTGCCGGGTGAAAGTAAATTCCAAGTACACATTTTAGCAGTTAAAATACTGATATCTGCTCTAACAGAAATGCATTTATTCAAGCATGCAGTCTCTTACTGTCTTTTGCACCACCAAACACACACTCGCCGGCATGCACATAGCATGTAACAGCTCTTTGTACTTACCCGTTGCTGCCTTGTGGTCTACTTTGGACCCGTGCTGTCAGTCAAACCGAGGCCTTGGAATGTTTTAGAGGGCTTGTCAGGCTGTACATAAACAAACTGTGGCTGACAACATTGACTTGGTCTCCTTGCAGCCCAAGACATGCACAGTTTGTGTATGCTTTTCCTACTGCCACTACATTCCTTTTTAAACTAAACATGAAAACACAAAGAAGTTACCACACAACTAATTTGGAAATCGGTCAGTTTTAACCACAGAATAACAGATAGCGACTGTGGTCATGCATTGGTTTGAGCAAAGAGTAATCTGAACTGAGACTTTCTCCCTTACAGGTTTTTTAAGATCTGCACATGTTTGGTGGTTTCTTGCCTTCAAATTTGTCTTGTGCCATTCACAAAGAACCATGCTTTCTGCAAATGACTTTAATTGATAGCGCCTAAGTGTAACCCAGCCTGCATTCGCAGCTAGGCATTCAGTGTTTAAGCAGCAATATAGCCCCTATCTTCCTCCCGAGCATGGTAAGATTAGAAGAGCATCATCTGAGACTTGTTAAGGCTGTGAAATCTAGGCCAATTTTATGATAGCCAAGTTTAAAACACAGCCTCACTTTTGCATTTTGTGTTTTCTCTGATGTCTAGAAACCCCTGCTTGTTAACCGTAATTGGGGACACTAATATAGAATAAAGTCTTCTAGTTAGACAATTCACACCACACCCATACTTGGCATCTTTCATCTAGGGAATATCGTAAGTTAAAATGTAGGCACCAAGGAATCTGGACTGTTTAGGGGTCGGGGTTGCATGGTCCATGGTTGGAAAGAGGCCAAAGATAATCTTTGTCATAATGATATCCGAATGAATAGACTGCTCTTGCTCCCTTGTTGGGCACTGAGAGCAAACATTAGGTGTTCCTCGTTGAGCTCTGCCCAGTGACATTATGGCTTTGAATGGAACAGTTGCTTCAGCATGCTCAGCTGTCACACATTTCGTCTCTTTGGAAGACGTGCAAATGATGTATTTGACTAAGCTGTATTTTTTAAGCAGAGATACACTCTAGTCGATAAATGAGTTTGAAGAAGATTAATAAAGGTTGAGAAGTCCCTGTCTATGTGTAACATGCATTGGAATTTCTGCCCCTTGAGCCGGTCAAACTCATTCCTAGAATTTCTTGGATTTGAACAGTGAAGTGGAGCATAATGGCCCAGGAAAGTGTCTATTGCATAATAATACTCTCAGACTTACAGGCTTACTTGAAGAATTCAGGAAAAAGCAGGAACACTACAAAAGTACGTAAAACCTACTCATAGCTACATTTATGTCAATCAGGTTCACACTCTTCTAACATAGTATTGATGAAAGGGGTTCGTAACCTATGGTGATCATTCTTTGGTGAACGTGAATATGCTGTGAAGACCCTCAAACAGCAGAGGTGCACTCTGCAAGTAGAAACACATTGAGTAGGATTTGCATATCCACATGTTTCATGCGTCCGCGTCACTAAAAGATGCTGAGATGAACAATAAAAAGTATGTTTGTGGCTTCACAATCTCTTCTGTTGATGTGGCGTGCCATCTGTCAAGCCTTTCTGTATCATCCCTCTAGGTTACACGGGTCGTACGACCTGCTGTGGGCGGGACAGGTGGCAGATGCCTTGGTGGATTTGACAGGAGGTGTTGCTGAGAGATGGAGCCTGGGTGATCCCACCAGAAGCAAAGTCGCAATGGGCAGCAGTGACTTCTCAGGGAAGGATACATTTAGTAGACTGATGGATCTCAAGGATCGCTCGCTCATAAGCTGCTCCATTCTCAGCTCAAGGGAAGGTAAGGACGTTTAACGATTCCTATGTTGCAAAGAACACTTAAATGGTATCATGTATGACTTCAAAAATGTTCTCAGTCTACAATGAATTCCTCTTATCTTCCGCAACACTATGTAACATCCCTCCTCAGTTTTCCTGCACTGCTTTGGATACTTTTCCACTAACCCCCCAAGCTGATCCACTCGGGCTAATATTTTGATTTAAGAGGCTGAGACGTGCAGGTCATTTGGACTTTGGCATGTATGCATTCTGTAATGTATGGACAGAATGTACAACTTGCAGTACATGTTAAAAGCTATCGATACAGTTAGGTGGCCGTATTTGGGCTGTAGTGCACCGCAAGCTAGACTTAAAGGACACTTTGGCAAATCATATTTACTTTTATGTTTTTTTTCAGAGCCATTCTTGAAATCCCATGCCCTTATTACAAAACCTTCATCTCAAGCTCTGTGCTGTAGCCAAAGTTTAACCTTTTGCCGTCTGACATTAGATGTGTTGGGTTATCATGTGTAAATAACTTATCATACCTCTCCTGCTGCTACTACTTCTACCAATATGTTATAGCCTAAGTATTACATTTATGTGTAATCAGCCTAGGTCCTCCTAGCTGCTCAGCCAGTGTGAGAGTTGGTTATGGAATGTTGGTGTGACTGTGATGCGTGGAATGCCTGGTGCCTGGGTGGATGTGTGGATGACAGATGGAGATGGGCTGAGCAGCTAGGCAGGCTGCTCCTGGTGGGGCTGGTGTATGGCTGGTACATGGCTAGTACCTGACTAGAGCAGGCTGGACTAAGATTAATACCCTGACTTGAATCTAATACGAAGACTTGAAATTACGCTACAAGGCTACTAGTGTCTCTATGCAGTGTACAACACAATACTTCTTCAATATTGCTCACACAGTACCCTTTAGCTCTCCTGCCATCACCTGGGCCTCTAATAATTTGATGTTGCCTCATCCGTCTGTATTAATCATTACACTGACCCTGTGTCATCACTGCTTTATGACCTTTCCCTCATCACTAATGTCTAACCCAAATCCTATGCCGTAACAATATTTTTGGGCATTAACTTAGCATTAATTACATTTCTAACTAATTTAAAATGAAGAGGACCATTTTAATAACCAGATGACTAACGTTAGCCCTTTTCTATGTGAAAAAGTTAATTATAACTATTTAATTATGCAAATTTCAAATGAATGTTTTTGTAGCTAACTCGAACAGTACAGTTGCCAATCAACACACTTTGTTATTTTTAATTCATGACATTGATGTAAATCAGATTAATTTCACTCTACCTTATCAATGGTACGTCGTAAATTCTGTGAAGTAAATTATTAAAAAACTTTTTAGACAATTGGTTACATTTCCCTTAGTAATATCCCTAATTTTAAACATGACAAAATTTAATTTCACAAAGTGACATGCAAGTCTAATAAAGTGACTGAAATTACTTTTGATTTAATTTACAATATCAAGGAGTACTCTTACCCATACTTAATCCATAACCTCCTTACCATAAGCATAATGCCACAAATGACAATTTTTTTATTTATTTAAATTTAATTGATTATAATTTCATGTTTGTGTGGTTTTTTTTTTTAATGTACAGTACAATTACCATAATACTAATCCTAACTCTGAACCCGCCAATTGGAAGTGTTATATATGTCATAGAAGAAGTGACCGTGGTCAGAACAGGTTATCGTGTTGTCATGGTGTAGTGCCGATATGAGTAGTTCCCCCTACCTACTGTAGTGTTCCTCCCAAGATTGCTGAAGTATGAGTAACAAAGCTTTCATTACTGCACAGGCGCCAGTGAGCTGGGAGAGTTCCATGCCTTTGTCGTCATAGATATCCGGGACCTGGGCAAAGTTGCTGGGGAAGAGATTGTGCTGCTTCGAATACGGAACCCATGGGGTAGGCGCTGCTGGAACGGCACATGGCGAGAAGGGCAAGTATCCTTAGCTTACTAAAGCTAGTAGCTGAAATCCTCCGAGTGCCTAGGAGACAGAGTAAAGTGATTACATGTTAAATTTGAAGATGGACAGTTGTTTTAAGTCCTGTTTAGAAAATAAGTGACCTGTACCATTTATTTGTTTTATTTGCAGAACAGGACATTCAACCAGGGGGTCATCTTAGAGCTAGTGCAACAGCATAGTCTCAGAAATGCAAAGTTAAGCATAAAGAATACTGAGATCAGCAGAACGGGAATTCCATCAACCTGGGCTGTTTTTGCAGGGAACAGACGCAGAATGGAAGATTGTTCCTCTGCTTGGGATATAGTGAGAGAGACCTTGTTTCTCCGAGCGGTAACGAATAGCCTAAGGGATTTGAAAATGTGGGAGAGACTCCACTTTTTAGTGGGCATCTGTAGATGGAGAACAAAGACCTGATTAATTCATGCCATAATAGGCTGTCAGAATCCTTTCAGAGGGCCACTGGGCAAGCAGGGGCTGGGTCCAGCCGTGGGGGTTGAGGCATTTTACTCCTGATGACCCGGGGCCCTATTTACTATGGATTCTCAGCAGCTGGCCAAGTACCCCTTCTGCACTTGACTCTCAGGGTCAGCATGGTCCGAGCAGTCCAAGTCTCCTTGAGTGAGTGAGGGCGGGTGGTTACAGGGAAATGGACTGAACAGTTTCATCTAATGATCCAGAAACAAGGCAAAACAGATGTAGTCACTTGATGTATGCATGGTAGATGGTTTTGGTCTGTGGCTGCCTGTCAAGGACTGGCCACATTGAATATCTCTCATTTCCTTCATTGTTGCCTGAAAAAAGGGCATCTCCTCCCAGTAGCCACAGTGCTACCAACCACTTTTACATACATGTGAACTGTGTCTTGTGTCTTCTTAAGAGGGTCCCATTTAGGAAAAAAAGGCTATTTCTTGACTGAAGATGAACAGATGTATAACAGTTGGGAAGCACAACACCAAAACTACCTTGAGACAGATTGGAAAGAGTCTAGCATAATTGTTTAGACTGAACAATGCAGTAGGGAAAAATAGTTGCAGAATGAAGCAGCAAGAATTAGGGACAGGAAACATCTAAGGTGGCCGATGAATGCAATGAAAAAATACGGAAACTGAACGTGCTGCATAGCCTGCTTCCCACTTCAAAGCTTATAGAACTATATAATACCACTGTGTAGTTATAGTTGTGACCTAGCTGCCTTAGGAAATTGATTTTTTTGTTTTAATTCAACTTTGACATTGTTTAATGAATCTTCACAAAAGTTCCCATAAAAAGTTTATCCGCCTCAGCTCTTTCCTGTAGTTTTGGGGCAATCTGGCAAGTGAGGGCTGAGGAAAAGAGAGGAGGCTCAAAACACAATTTGCCCCTTCAGTTAACATAGGATTTTTTCACGGTGCTGCAGCTGAACAATACTGCACCAAATTTGGCAAAAACCTAGATCTTACCCATAAAGTGTACTCTTTTGGGTGTAAATCTGCCTCCTTGGAGGTACAGGTCGACGCTGCAGATTGGCTGCACCCTAGTGCTGTTCCGTCGCCCGGAACCGAAATCCGACCAAAAGGAGCATTTTTGGCCACAATAGCTATCAAAATGCTATAAATATTAACATCGGAAGATACCAGGGTATACGATTACGATGTGGGAAAACGCGCTGTGACCACTGAAAAATTCGAGAGAAATACCCGCAGCTCCGGACAATCAAGCCGGGACAAGATGGCAGCGAGCGCAGCCGCCTAATTCGAAACTGCGCTGTGAACTTCGTTCGTCTGCTGAGTCAACTACATGGGTATCAGTGCTGGCACTAGCCGCTGAAGACACCGGATTATGCCACCGATAATATGCACCCTGCATACAAGATAAGTTGCCCGAATTGAAGTGTGGAAACTGAGCGCACTATCCTACATACGGCTGCGCAACCAGAGCATATTGAATGACCTGTGCGTGGGCGTGATAATTGCACATTGCTGTACGCTTGACTGAGGTTAAGATATCTGTAAATCGTGGCTCCAAATAGAGAGCGCAACTGTACTTACTACCGAGACATGGTCACGTAACCATGGATGCCTGACCCTAAAATGGCGGCTCCTTGTAACATATTACCTCGAATTCAACAGCGAGATGCCACTCATTTTCCTGACAACTGCCTGTTGTTTTGAAAATCAGGCCACAACTCGAATGGGTGCGGGGCAACCTCTGCAGACCCCCTTCCACCACCCGTGGAGAGCAATGGTGAGATCTTGTGTCCTTTTTAAGAACTATAGGGAGTCTGGCTCTTCCTTCCCTGTTAACCTCTGTCATTCTCGGCACACTCACGGTGTGGAAAAGGGTCCCTGGATGCCCAACCCCAACATGGCTGACAGTGGTGACTTTTTCCCCCCCCTTGCTGATCTTTTACTTTTACTTACAAAACCCTGCCAGGACTGTGCCTGACCTCAAGTGGACGTCTGGAATTCTCTCGGACCATGGCCCTCCCCCACCCCTCCCCACCCGCACTATTCTGACATTCCCCTGAGTACACTTGACCCCTACTCGGACAGCGGAGTTCGAGCATTTTGGCCGACGCCCGGTGGAGCTGCTCTGTTCAGCTTATGAGGAGATCGGCCTTGGTTCATCCCCTGACCGTCACCTGCCCCGCCGGACATTATACACAGTTTCTCCCCTTCTCCCTGTCTCGCCCTCGCCTCCTCTGCGGATTTCTGCCGTTCTGCCTTTTCCTTGTCTCCTTTCTTTCCATCTTTCTGACCGATGCCCGTTGGAGCCTCCTAGATAGCTATAGGGGAGACTGGCTTTGGATTTCCTCCCTGGCTGTCACCTACCCTTCCGGTCTTTGGGCCGACTTTCCCCTTATCTCTTATTCCATCTTCCCCCTCGTCCACCCCCTTCTCACTCCCCCTCTCCTCCTTCCCTCTCTACTTGTCTCGCTCTGAGTACACATGATCTCTACCCTGACAGTGGAGTCCGAGCATTTTGTCCGACGCCCGGTGGAGCTGCTCTGTTCAGCTAATGAGGAGATCAGCCTTGGTTCATCCCCGGACTGTCACCTGCCCAGCCGGACCTTGGGAACAGTTTCTCCCCGTCTAGCCCACGCCCCCTCATCGTATTTCTGCCACTCTTCTTTCTCCTCATCGCCTTTCTTTCCATCTTTCGGACCGATGCCTGTTAGAGCTTCCTAGAGAGCTATTGGGGAGACTGGCTTTGGATTATCTCCCTGGCCGTCACCTACCCACTCGGTCTTTGGGCTGACTTTCCCTTCATCTCTTTTCCGTCTTCCCCCTCGTCCTATCCCTTCTCACTCCACCTCTCCCCTTTCCCTCTCTATTTGTCTCTCCTGTTAATGTGTCTCATATATTTGATGTAACGTGGCATTGTTATCATTGTTGTAACATTGACCTTATGTAAAGCGCTCTGATACCTACGGGTCTAGCCAGCGCTATATAAAACTGTTTAAATAAGTAGTTTTTGAGAAATTAAGATTCAAAATGTATAGATATCTGGATGACTTCATTCGTGTTAAGCACGTGGGAGCCCAGTGGATATGCAACTTTGAGGGCTTTTTTCTTTATCTTACCAGCTGCCTCACTCCCGCAGAAGCATAAGGTATGATTGGCTGGCTGCAACCTCAATAACAATTATGTGGTGCTCATTACAGTACTCGTGGACTTGGCCTCTGTGTCAATAAAATAAGTTAAAAGGGTGTATGGTAGGGTAGTGGTACATTGACCATCTGGACCATGTGGGGTTGTGCCGGAAGGACCCCCCCTGCCACCAATCCACCAGCCAACTGCATGCCACACACAGCCAAAGGCCATTGGAGTTGGCCATATGGCCTGGCCACAGATAATGGGCGGCAGGGGGATGCAAAAGTTCAGTATGGTAATAAAATCTTACTTCACTTTAAAAAAAAATTACCCTAGAAATGTATTGAAAAACAAAGGGTAAAGTGAGGTCAGGTGAAAATATTAGTTAAAACAGAACATTTTAAACTACAAAAAAGACTGAAATTCACCTATTATAGTTAACTCAAGTAACTATAACTTGAGCACTCGCGTTGCACTGGTATGACCTCACATATTACAACAGTTGTAACATGTTCTATGACATCACTGATGACATCTGAAATATAATTGATGACATTACTGTGAATGGGGGTGCTCAAGCCCTTTCCAATAACAATGTTAAGCAACAACAGAAGAGGAGAAAAGGGTGATGGAGAATATAGAGAAAAATATAACAAAAGTTGAAATAGAATCACTTAATTTTAAAATATCTAAAGTTACTGTGCAATGTGACCACCCTCAGATTTAGTTGCATTTGTCCCGTGACCTATCTCACTCTCAACATCATTAGTGGTTACCTCAGTACCACTAAAGCTATCTTTTACCTCCGGCGCAGGAAACTGGGATTTTGTTGCAGTATCTCCCCCCTCTACTTTTTGCCTGGTATGTGAATCACCTTTAACTGAAGTATATGTTATGTTAATGTTAATTGCGATTTGTAAAGTGCGTAATAACGGCAGGTTTCTAAGCGTATACTGGGTTCCTGTTTACTAGGTTCTCAGTACCAGTGTCCTTTCCCTAAAAATGTTCAGTTGCTTCCCCCCCAATTGGAAATACCTTTAGCACAGTGTCAGTCCTTAGTAAATGGTACCCCTGGTATCTAGCACCTGAGGTACTAAAGAGGGTCTCAAAGGTCAGCAGCACTAATTGTGCCACCCTAAGAATCCCTCACCAAGCACATGCAGGGCTGCTATCGCAGGCTGCGTGTCTTGGTGGAGACAAAAGTGAAATGTCACCTTTCCCTGTGTGCCATATCCCCTACCACTGCATATATTATTTGCAAGTCGTCCCTACAGCAGGCCTAACAGCCCCAAGGCAAGGTGCTGAATATTACATGGGAGGGCAGATATGCCCCTGTACTGGTCAGTCCTATTCCTGCCAGTGCAAATGGACAGGGAAGCCTTTTTAAAACATGTGCTGGACACTGGTGAAAACGTGTTCCCCAGCTACATGATGGCTTCACTGAAAATAGGGATGTTTGGTATCAAACATCCCGTATTGGTAAACCCACACGGATGTCAGTGTTGTATTTACCAAGACATGCACCCAGAGGGCACCTTAGAGGTGCCTCCTGAAAACCTACCAGCCTCTGGTGTCCTTGCTGACTGGTTTCTGCCAGCCTGCCACCGAGACGCTGTTCTAACCTCCTAGGGTGAGAGCCTTTTGCTCTCAGGAGACCCCTCCCACAGGATGACCTGCTAATTAGCCTTCGTTGGGCAGCAAGCCTCAAAGGGCTGCCGCCTTTAACATGCCTTTAAAATGCAAATCTGGCTCCCCCTCACAGGAAAGGAAGCTGACCCCTTTGTCCAGGGCCCTCTTGGCACCTGGACCAAAAAGATTATCTAGTCAGGTTGTGTGCCACCTCCAGGCTAGTACCACCCCTAAAGTAGGCTGCTGTGAGGTGGACACAATTTTTCAGAAGTAGCCATCTTTGTGATGGCATACTTAAGAATTCTGGGATAGGATCATGCCCACTTCCCACAGAAAGTGGTCAGATAGGGGGCATAGTGCCCCCAATGATCAGTTGCCCATTGGCTTCTACCCTACACTCCCCTAACGCCCCTAAATTCTGTATTTAGGGGAGCCCCTGGCACCAGAGGCAGATCCTGACGGCCTAAGAAGAGAGAGGGCACCGAAGAGCCCCAAAAGCAAAGAGGAGAGAAGCAGCAGACCTTGTATCAACCCTGCCGTCCTGTCTGCATGCCTCATCGAAAACAGTGCCAAAGTTGACTCTTCCTGCAGCTGTTAACTTCAGAAACCTGGTAGAACTCCCTGCCTTCGAAAAAGTCTCAAGACCTCCCATGAACAGTGGACCTGTTCTGAAGAAACTCCAAAAGAGAAGATTCTGTGGCCTCCTGAACCGCCAAAAGCCAGCACCTGAAGTCACCACTGCACCCGTCTCCTCCGGCCCAAGTTGAAGTGGTCCACCGGTGTCAACAAGGTCCCACAGATCATGAGTCCATCGTGGTTTCACCGAACCTGGACTCCTCAACGTCATCTGCAGCCTCTGCACACAGGCCGCCTCAACCACATCTGCTCAGATAAGGAAAAACCCGACGCCTAAGGACACCTGTCGCCCCTGGGCCTTGGAGAAGGGGACCAAAAATGGCCCCCTATCACCAAGATTTGCAAGCCTTGGAACCCCCTTGCTGGTTCAGCCCGACTGGCCTCCTGGCCAAAACCTGCAGCCTCTTTCCGCAGTGACCAAACTCCATTGTAATAGATTGGCCTCCAGACGCTGTTTTGCACCCTCCATTTGGCTGCCCTGTGCCGCTGGTGTTGTACAGCTGGTGCTGCCTTGGTCTTTGCCCACAACTCACCTCAACTCCTGGAGATTGATCTGGTAAGTCGCTGTACTATACCTGTTTGTACAACTTGTTCTTCCTTCCAAAGGATAACATTACAGAATTCAGAAATTGCACTGTTTACACTTCCTAAAGTGAAAATAATTTATATTTTAAAACATACTTATCTGAACAATTTTTCTCTGATGCCTAAACATATATAACGATACTTGCTATTTTTATAAATTGATGTGGATCTCCTTTTCTCGTTTGTGTCATTTATTGCTCATTGTGTGTATTTGCCAATGTCTTGCACTCCTCTGTATTAAGCCTACTACCCTCTAATTGAGCACTTTGGGATTGCATAGCAAGCCCCTGTCTACTCATAAAGGAACCCCTCGACTATTTACACAGTATATAAACTTTTTGATATATCGCATAAAGAGCCAGCTTCCTACATCAGGCATCCACTCTCATTGCAGCATTCATTCTCATTCCCAATCTAGTTTCAGAAATATCATTCTGACACTTATTTGCATGCAATTCTACAATTGCTCTACTCATACCCTCTTGATCAGAATATAAGAATAATTTAGTAAGATGCTGTACCTTCTTGTCACTCGGTTTAAGCAAATTAGAGTACACCTTAGCAGTTGTGAAAAGGAAGTGAAAACTTACTACCACTCTTTCTACCATCCTTTACACAGACCAGTGGTCTGACATGAACCTTTCTTGACGCCACATATACTGTCATAGTATGTCTCATACTGATCTTGAGCTGCTTTAATATCCTATTTCACAACTTCGGGAGACCAATACTTTCATCCACAAGTAGACATCCAAGCTCAGTTGTGTTTGGTAAAAGGCTTCCTTCCTTTCAAACTTTTGCTCTTTTCCACCTCCCAGTCTCTTGTTTCCTAAAGCCATATCCACTACACCCATTAGAACGTTATTATAATGTTCTACAGGACTGCTGCCTGCTGGATAGTAAGGAAAAGTACATTTGTATTTATACCATACTGTAAAAACGATTTTCTATCATACTAGACTTGAACTGAGTACTATTTCAACTAAAATAGATTTCAGTAGTCCTTCCCTTTGGAAATCGTCATCTAAATACTGTGTCTGAGTTAGCTTTCCTAACTACACAAACTTTAGGCCATTTAGAAAATAAATCTAGCAAGAATATATTTAGGACCTTCTTTACCATCGAGAATAGGGCCTAACACAGCAACTCCTAAAGCCTACTAACCGATTTACCTAGCTGCAAGCAGTGTGGCTTCAAGCACCCCCAGTCTCCAATGGGTTAAAGGGGGCCTGATCTTCAAATTTGACCTCTGCACCCAGCCGCTCCTGTGCAGCTGGTGGTGCAGTGTTTGTGCTTACATGAACCTTGCCCTCTGCTGACCCTTCAACCCTAAGACTGGATTTGTAAGTGGCTTACTTACCGGTAAAACGGCACTGTTGTTTTTCTCCATAGGTTAACATAGCAAAGACTGTAAATTGCACTTACCTTTTTGCGAAGATCTTAATATTAAAATAAATCTTGAGCAAAGCTTATTTTTATAAAATTGGTGTGGATCTCTTTTTAGAGTCCTGTGTCATTTATTAGTCATTGTGTGCACAACAAATGTCTTCCACTCCTCTGTTAGGCCTAAAGTTGCTCAACCACACTATCACAAGTAGAGCACTTTGCGCTTGCATTGAGCTGGGGGAATGCCTGGATTCTGTGCATGGTATAACCACCCAGTGGTATACCATATACAGAGCAGCTTCCTACAGTCTGGCACCTCCAAATTGGAAGGACAGGAAGGGGAGGTAGCCCCAGTCGTAAAAAAAAGAAAAATCGCCCCACCACATCCAAGAGAATTAGCAGACCCCATTCTACCTTCATCACACAGATGATTATGAGGTAGACACCCCTGGAGATCCAGACAGTGAACCAGTCAGGACGCCTCCCTGGATGAGACTGTAGCATATTGTGGGGTCAGCCAAAGAGCAGCGTAATACCACAAGCTAGCATGCATACCATCCCTGAGAAAAACTACTTCCTAGTGGATACACTATCTAAGTCAAAATGCTTGAGGCAGTTTCTGCCTGTGTTAAAAAGGACGATCAAGTCTGCTACTGACACCTTTAAGGAGCCTGTTGGGACCAGGGTGGTTACTCCTAGAGTGGAGAGAAAGTTCAGACTTAAGGGGCAGAGTCCTGTTGGCGCACACCACCGGTAAACAGGCTGCTGCTCAGACTGCAGGTGAGGCCCCCCCCAGCATGATATAGAGTAAAAGGATAAAAGCTGCAGGCAAGGTTTGCGGTGGGTACCACCACCCATTGATGTTTTGTTAATTCCGCTGGTCTTTTCTCACGGTCCGAAAGTGCCAAATTGAAGGAAATTAAGTGTTTGGAACAGACCTCCCTGAGCAATTTAGGAAAAGGGGAGAGGGAAAATCCTATCCAAGGGCAATATCATCTGCAGTGCCACCATACGATGTGCATTGAATGCTGCCGATACAGCGGGGTAGAGGGGTAAACACACTCCTTATTTTACGCCATCACTCATAGCTTTGTCTTTCCGGCTCTAAGCCAGAGGATCAACAACAGATAAATTAATTTACTATTGATGGCAAGCATCTCTTCAACCCCAAGTACATGAGATGCTAAAAAAGAAAAAAAAAAAGACACTGAAATAGCCAAGAGCATGGGGGCTCTACTAACACCATCCACCAAAAGCTCCTTTTCATAGACAGCAGTATGGGGGGATGAAGGCTGCTTCTACTTAGCAACCCCAGTCATACCAAAGCAGTCCTACCATCAACAAGGAGGCAGGGGTTACACTTCAGGGTCACACCAGGGTAAAAACTCCAACAAGGGGAGAGGCAGAGGTACTCTCACCAAGATAGCCTCTTCCTGAAAGTTAGCAAGACTCATCAACATATACCTCATTACACTTTCTCCTTGCAGCTATTGCTGCATAGATGCAAATTAAGGAAGATTATTCATGGTCCAGAATTCCATCATGGTAGGCCTTTAAAAAGTTCTCTCTCCCAGAGTTCTGCGTGCCCCTCTCAGGAACCTCAATATAGTACTGACAAGACTCATGGGTACACCATTTTAGCCATTACATTCCTGTCATTTGAAATACATCTCCTGGAAAGTAGCTTTCCTAATAGCTATCACCTCGCTATTGTGTATAAGTAAGCTACAGGATTTCACCTTGCAAGAACCTTTCATCCAAGTTCATGCAGTTAGGGCTGTCCTTACTGACCCTAAATATTGTCCCAAGTGAGTCTCCCCTTTTCACTTCAACCAAACAATGGAGCTATCCGTAGTTTTTCAACTTGACACAATAGCACAAAGGGACAAGCTTATCCTCGATGTTAAAAGGGCTCTACTGTACTACATTGACAGAATCTTTTCGCAAAACTCAACAGCTCTTTGTTGCTTTGGCTAAACCTCATAAACGTCATCCCTATTGTAGGGAATATGATTGACAGACGATCCGACCTATCGCATCATAATGCAGCAGTCGGACAGCTCTGCTGGATGTCAGTCGTGTGGGTCCGACCGCAATCCTAATGAGGCCCTTTGTTTCATACATCTGCACCATCCACTGATCAGCCACCACTCTGGGGAACACTACTTTACAGCCTATGTGGAGAATGTGTATCTACAGCCACACAGGCTATGAACAGGAAACTATGGAAGGGGAGGATGGTGGTGGAGGAAGAGGTGAGGACTAGTAGTTACATCCTGAAGCCATTTGGGTTGTGGCGCAGGCTCTGAGAGGGTTCAGGTGTGCGCTCTTCCTCGAAAGCCAACCTCCTTTTCCATGGAAAGCTAACTTACTCTTCCTGGGTAGAGGCTCTGAAGTCTTCGAGGGCTTGGAAGACATTTTCCCCGTATGGCGATGAATGAAAATGTTCTTGTGTTTCATCAAGTTCCTCCTGAAGTGTTTCTGTGATTGACCTCTAACGATAATCGAAGCTGGCTGTGGAAGGTTGTCTCTGCACATATAGGCATCTGTTCATAGCTTGTAGTGCAGTAGATTCACATGCGCCCATCCTCTTCCCTGGAGTCAGTGTCTTGTTGCACATCTCTGAAATATTAACATTTATTACTTATATGCACCATGTGTATGGTCACCATATTTTCACTGTTCCACACTTACACCCACCTGCTGTATGAAAAACAATGGAGTCGGTGGCCGTGCGCAGTACCAACTATGGGATGGGGTCACATGCTATCTCATGACTCGAAAAGACATCTTTGAACAAAACTTGCAAACTCCAAGCCCAACACTAGATGGCTGGAATATGCAGAGCTATTGTATGGTTTTGTTTTCTGATAACCAATGAAGGTAAATTTACCTCAAGAATATTTGTTCTGACAGAGCGCAATCCCCTACTCTCTTACTGCCTGCTCTATTCTTGCCCATTCATAACATGCAACTATCTCTGCTGCAGGTTCTACCCTATTGTCAAGAATTCCTGTCATGCGAGGGAAGGAAAACACGCCCTTATGTAAACAGGAGAGCTGTTACATAACTCAAGGAAAACACGCCCTTATGTAAACAGGAGAGCTGTTACATAACTCAAGGAAAACACGCCCTTATGTAAACAGGAGAGCTGTTACATAACTCAAGGAAAACACGCCCTATAAAGGGAGGAACCGGGAGGTACAACGCTGTCGGATATTGTGTTTACACCGACGTACCTGCTTAGTGAAGAGCAGTGTTCCGGAGTGGTGCTCCAGTAAGGCAAGAACGGAGGTAGGTCGAGTCGTTACTCCCTGGGACGTGTCTTGCCCCATCGTCACCTGTGAAGGACCCGGAAGCTCTACCGGATAACCATTGAGCTTCGCTTTTTGACTCGGCTGAGTCAAAGCGCAGTGGCGCTTTTGCTGGTTGGAGTCGTAACTCCCAGCCCGACCAGAGATACAGGGACTGCCAGCTGTAACGCACACCAGGAGGTGTTTGCCGCGTTACAGACTCTGAAGTCCACAGGATCGATCGAGCGGCTGCTCTCGGTTCAGTCTTCTTTGCTTGTGATTGGGGTATCGGTGACGCATCACCAGGAGGTGACTCCGCGTCCCGGTGCAGTCTGAGGAAGAGGTTGAGCGGCTGCTCCCTTCAGGTAGAGACCCCGGCTGGGTGTTTCCCTGACTCCTCGATTCTCCCCAACACTCTTCGTGCCCCTCACAGCCTACCGATTGGCATTGTCGGCCATTTCATTTCTGCCCTCTGTTGGCATACGCCGGGATCGGCGTATATGCAGAGGACGGTTAGGACCATCCGTGCTGTGGGCTGGTAACGTACTTAGCCTGGAGGATTCCAGTGACTATAACCTTTGTTTATTCCTTGTATTATTTTTGCCTTCATTAAAATAACTAAACCTTCACAAGTGGTTGCGTTCTCATTATCGTGTCTGTTAAACGATCCTGAGACGTTCAGGGCGTTACAAAATATCCGACCTTAATAACACTAACTGTCTCCCGGTCGATAACAGACATGGCAACACTTGATGATGTGCTGGCTGCTTTAGCGACTGTGCAAATTGAATTGGCTGCCTCCAGGCAAGAAACGGCCGATGTAAAAGCCAGACTGGATGCTATCCAATTGGACCCGCTCACGCCCAGCACCTCCCTCACGAACCAGACCCCTGCGGTAGTAGTGGAAATGCCGGTAGCCGTCCCCTTGGCAACACCAGAGAGGTACAGTGGGGATCCTAACACAGTGCAGGTATTCCTCACACAAGTGGCGCTACATTTATCGTGCAAACCAAGGGCGTTCCCCACGAGTCAGGCTCGTGTGGCTTTCCTTATATCCTATTTGGCTGGAAACGCGGCACAATGGGCCGTACCTCTGGTGAGCAGGGACGACCCCATCTTATGTGATTGGGGTGCTTTTCGCGAGGAATTCCTGAAGGTCTTCGACAGAAGGGCTGACTCGTACACGGCGGACCGTGAAATGCTTGCGTTGAGACAGGGATCCAACGACCTGGTGCAGTATCTCAACGCGTTCCGAAGGCTGGTTGCGGAAACCAAGTGGCCTGTTGCTAAACAGACGGCGCTCTTCCATCACGGGCTGTGCGATGAGCTCAAGGACGCCGTGGCTCATATTGACCCACAACCCAAGACATGTGAGGGCCTTATCAACCTGGTATTACGGCTGGAACATAGGCTAAGTGAAAGAAAGGGGGATCATGGGAGAAAAGGAAAATCCCTTCCATCCTATGTGACAGTGGGAAGTCCTGAAACTTCCACCGCATCCAAGGGAGAACCCATGGACATCGGCGCAATACGAGCGAGCCTCACAGCCACGGAGAAAGAGTCACGCCGTAAACAAGGATTGTGCCTATATCGTGGCAAAAAAGGCCACTACGTACGTGAATGCCCTGCCAAACGGAAGACGTCACGTTATCGGGCCAACCGGTCGGTAACAGCCGTGGTGGACGTACCGGCGGAAAACTAGAGGACTCCCAGACCAAAGAAGGGGCATCTCGGAGTCACTCATCCATCCCTTCACTTTCCAACTCGGTCACTAAGGGACAACGACACCTGTTTCTCACGGTGCACGTGGGAGTGCATGACCAGTGGATACCCGTTGTGGCCATGGTGGATTCAGGGGCCACTGGCATGTTTATGGACCACAACGAGGCATGCAGGCTAGGGCTAGTGCTTCTTCCCAAAGCTGTACCCGAAGACGTCTATGCTGTAGACGGAAGGCGATTGGTGACGGGGCCCATCGGGCAGCACACGGGGGTCCTTCCGATGAGATGTGGGGTGAACCATTTGGAACAAATCGATTTTAACATCATCCGAGCGCCCCAATATGGCGTCATATTGGGATTGCCGTGGCTACAGAAACACAACCCCTCTGTGGATTGGCCAACACATCGCATCGAACTGACGTCACCGTATTGCATCCTGCATTGTGGAATAAGAACGGAATCCCTTGACGCAGATGAGAGCGGGAGTCAGACGGTGGCTACAGCGGCAGAAAAAGATGTGGCTCTCCCCCAGGCTTATCACAGTTTTGAGGATGTATTTGATGAGGTGAAGGCGGAAGTGCTACCACCACATAGACAGTTTGACTGCCAGATCGACCTGGTGCCAGGGGCCAGCGTTCCCAGCGGCAGGCTGTATGCCCTGACGGAGCCTGAAAACGTGCATCTCCGAGGGTACCTGGATAAACTCCTCAAGCTAGGATTCATCCGCCCGTCCAAGTCTCCGGCCGCCTCGCCACTCTTCTTCATCCCGAAGGCTAATGGGGAGCTGAGAGCCTGTGTGGACTTTAGGGCATTGAATGCGATAACCGTAAAGAATCGGTACCCCTTGCCTCTCATCAGTGTACTTCTGGAACAGGTCAAGAAAGCTCGTATCTACACCAAGTTGGATTTGAAAGGGGCATACCATCTGGTGCGCATGAGGGACGGAGACGAGTGGAAGACCGCCTTTAAGACCAGGTTCGGCCTTTTTGAGTACCTCGTCATGCCGTTCGGTCTGTGCAACGCCCCGGCAGCCTTTCAGTACTTTTTGAATGAGGTATTCAGAGAGGAGTTGGATATCTACGTGGTCGTATATATCGACGACATCCTCATCTATTCGTCCAGTGTGGAGGAGCACGTACACCACGTCAAAGCTGTGCTCCAAAAGCTGAGGGAAAACATGCTGTTTTGTAAACTCAGCAAGTGTGACTTCCACGTCACATCCGTGGAATTCCTCGGAGTGATGCTGAGTCCAGAGGGACAGGAGATGGCAGAACGAAAGATCAAGGCGGTGAAAGAATGGCCGGTGCCCCAAAGCGTGAAGGACGTCCAAAGTTTCATTGGCTTCGCCGACTTTTACAGGCGGTTTATAGATGGATTTTCAGGATTGGTGACCCCAATCACACAGCTACTGAGGAAGTCCAAGGAGTTTGTCTGGTCCCCTGAAGCGAACAAAGCCTTTGAGGCCCTGAAAAGCGCCTTTGGTAAGGCGCCGGTGTTGGCTCACCCCGATCCGGATCTCCCCTACGTGGTGGAAGCGGACGCATCGGATGTGGCGCTGGGGGCTATCTTGTCCCAACGCAACCGCGACACAGGGGTGCTTCATCCCGTTGCGTACATGTCCCGCAAACTCAACGACGCCGAACGCAACTACCATATTGCGGAGAAGGAGCTTCTCGCAATCAAGGACGCCTTCACCGAATGGAGGCATTGGTTGATGGGGGCAAGACATGTGGTATCGGTGTACACGGACCATCGGAACCTACAGTTCATGACGGCCACAAGACACCTTTCTCCCAGACAGCTGCGGTGGATGATCTTCTTTGCGGGGTTCAACTTCCGCATCACATATCGGCCGGGGACGGAAAACCGGAAGGCGGACGCCCTGTCCCGTCCATCTGCAGTTAAGGAACCATTGCCTGCGACCGAGCATTCCATCATTTCCCCGAGGATGGTATTGGGGGTTATCCAACCGGATACTTTCCTGAGGGGAATAAAGAGAGGGATCAGGTCATTCGCATGGCGGAGGTGGCTCCTCAGTCACAGAGAATGGCAGCTGAAGGACGGGATCCCCCTGAAGGGCAGGTGCCTATTGATACCCACGCCTAGGCTAAGGAAACAAGCATTCATCTGGTGCCATGACTCTCCATGCGCAGGTCATTTGGGCTTTGAAAAAACGGTGGCTAGCATGGGACGGCATTTCTGGTGGCCAACCATGAGAGTGGATGTCAGGAGGTGGGGACAGGAGTGTCCTACGTGTGCTACCATGAAGGCCGACCATGGCCGAACCCAAGGGCTCTTACATCCACTTCCGACCCCGGATAGACCATGGGATAGCATATCACTGGACTTCGTGGTGGGCCTACCGGTAGACCAGGGGATGACGGCAATACTGGTGGTGGTGGATTACTTGACGAAAATGGGGCACTTCATCCCCTGCAAGAGAGTCCCTACGGCCGGGGAATTGGCGTCACTACTCCTCAAGAATGTGGTACGACTGCATGGATTACCTGGGGTGATCGTGTCGGACCGGGAGTCGCAGTTTACTGCGCAATTCTGGAAGACTTGGTGCACTGCGCTGCATGTTAAGACCGCCCTGTCCACCAGCTACCACCCTCAAACGGACGGCCAAACCGAGCGCCTGAACCAAACGCTCAAACAGTATCTGCGATGTTTTGTGGACCAGGGCAGGGAAGAATGGGTCGACTTGCTATGGGTTGCAGAGATAGCCTATAACAACGCCACTCACAGCTCCACACAGTCATCTCCGTTCTATAGCAACTATGGCCAACATCCCAGGTTCTTGCCATTTCTACATCCGTTCAGAGAGGACAGGATTCCCGCCACAGCGGACAGGGTGGCACACATAAAAGACACGTTGATGCGCTCAAGGGCTGTCCTAATAGAGGCCAAGAGAAGATACAAGGCTGCGGCAGACAGGAAGAGAAGGCCCGGGCCACTGTACCGCACTGGAGACTACGTCTGGATATCCACAAGAAACATGAGGTTTCGAAAGAACAGTGTGTTCCATCCCAAGTACATGGGCCCCTATCGAATTACCAAGTGTATGGGTCCCGTGAACGTGAAGGTGTGCTTGCCCCAGTCATTGCGGATACACCCTGTCTTTCATGTATCATTGCTCAAACCAGCACCCTCCAAGCCGTCTGGGACACCTAGGCCGGTATGCGTGGAGTCGGAGGTGGAGTATGAAGTGTCGGGCATACGGGCGTCCAAATGGCGCAGGGGGAAGCTGTGGTACCTGGTTGCGTGGAAAGGCTATGGCCCGGAGGAGCAGTCATGGGAACCGGCTGAAGGGGTTCATGCTCCGCGCTTGGTCTCCTTGTTCCATCGGCGTTTTCCTGCCAGCGCTGGACCCGTGGGGAGCCGCTGAGAGGGAGGATGTACTGTCAAGAATTCCTGTCATGCGAGGGGAGGAAAACGGTAACCAGCGAAAACGGACTACATCTCCCAGGATGCTTAGCGGTTGAGAGGTTATGTAAACAGGAGAGCTGTTACATAACTCAAGGAAAACACGCCCTTATGTAAACAGGAGAGCTGTTACATAACTCAAGGAAAACACGCCCTTATGTAAACAGGAGAGCTGTTACATAACTCAAGGAAAACACGCCCTATAAAGGGAGGAACCGGGAGGTACAACGCTGTCGGATATTGTGTTTACACCGACGTACCTGCTTAGTGAAGAGCAGTGTTCCGGAGTGGTGCTCCAGTAAGGCAAGAACGGAGGTAGGTCGAGTCGTTACTCCCTGGGCCGTGTCTTGCCCCATCGTCACCTGTGAAGGACCCGGAAGCTCTACCGGATAACCATTGAGCTTCGCTTTTTGACTCGGCTGAGTCAAAGCGCAGTGGGGCTTTTGCTGGTTGGAGTCGTAACTCCCAGCCCGACCAGAGATACAGGGACTGCCAGCTGTAACGCACACCAGGAGGTGTTTGCCGCGTTACAGACTCTGAAGTCCACAGGATCGATCGATCGAGCGGCTGCTCTCGGTTCAGTCTTCTTTGCTTGTGATTGGGGTATCGGTGACGCATCACCAGGAGGTGACTCCGCGTCCCGGTGCAGTCTGAGGAAGAGGTTGAGCGGCTGCTCCCTTCAGGTAGAGACCCCGGCTGGGTGTTTCCCTGACTCCTCGATTCTCCCCAACACTCTTCGTGCCCCTCACAGCCTACCGATTGGCATTGTCGGCCATTTCATTTCTGCCCTCTGTTGGCATACGCCGGGATCGGCGTATATGCAGAGGACGGTTAGGACCATCCGTGCTGTGGGCTGGTAACGTACTTAGCCTGGAGGATTCCAGTGACTATAACCTTTGTTTATTCCTTGTATTATTTTTGCCTTCATTAAAATAACTAAACCTTCACAAGTGGTTGCGTTCTCATTATCGTGTCTGTTAAACGATCCTGAGACGTTCAGGGCGTTACACCTATCCTTTACCACAGTTCTTAATGCTCTCCATACCAGATGCTCCTTCTCTCGTTTCCTTCCCACCCACCATTCTGTCCTTCCTTTGTCTGCCACACACTCGCTTATCCTCCATTGATGACTGTGTGCTACGTTTTTCTACTGTTTGTTCACATGCTATAGTCTTTCCATGGCATTATCTTATCCTCTGCATGCACATCCCATTCTTAAAAATCATGGATTTAATGCCAGCACACTATGATAATGTTGTTCCTAACCTAATTTTCCTCTTGTTTCTTTTAGGGGTGAAGGCTGGAGCAAGCTGGATAGAACAGAGGCATCTGATCTTCTGTCTCAGATTCAGGAAGGAGAGTTCTGGGTGGAAAAGGAGGAGTTTCTTCAAAGGTTTGACGAGGTCACCATTGGATACCCTATTAGTAATGCGGGACATATTCAGAGTCTTCATACAGGTATGTGTTATACAGTTTCATGCCGTGATGGCAGTGATTTTCTGAATATCATGAACATATACACATTATCTGTGTATGCCCAACCAACATGCTCAACATTTGAGAAGAGATTAATTAATCTGACCAGTTTCTGAGCACACAGCTGCAGTTCTAATGAGTAACATATATGTATTGAAGTCACAAAAACCTTTAGACAAAGAGTAGGATGATTGGGGCCTTTAATAAATAATAATCTTGTTTACACAGTGGAGGACCCTAAAGCTAGAGTAGTGTTTGGATGTGTAGTGTATGATTGGTAGATTGGCTGTGTTACCTGAAAACTTAATACTGGCCTGGGATAATTTTGTTCAGGTCAAGTGGGCACATCCTGATCAAGATACTTTTAAGACAATCCATGGTCAGGTGATCAACAAGAAGAGCGTGCTTCATTTAACATTTAAGTCATGTGAAGTGAGAGTCTCAATCGTCCAATGCTGTGGAAAAATTGCTCAGTAGAGGGAGTAGGCAAAAGAATAATTTAAAATTTAACAAATAAATGAACAGCACAAGAGTCATGCATTTTTTGTTGCTGCTTCAAATAATTCAAGAATGAGGAATTAAAAGGAGTCTGAAGATGTAAGGGTTACCTTGCGATTAAAGGAAATCTACAGACTAGCATTATTTGATAAGAATTCAAAAACCTTATTGTTCAGCATGTTTTGAGGACCTTGTGGATATGGGCGCTCTAGCTCAATAGCTGTATGATTTCTGTGGCATTTAATTGTCTCTTGCTGGAAAAGACAGGAAAAAGCCATTTGCCTAAGTGACCTGATTCAGGTTTGGTATTCATAGAACATGATTTCACACTACAAACTGTATTTTCTCATACATAAAACCACAGCATGGTGGTGTTATTTTGTAAATATTTTCATTGGGATTGAGGTGGGCACCCAAGAATGTTTGATGTTTTAGGTATTCACAAAGTTTTGTAAGTCACGGGCCCGCAAATCATAGAGATAGTCTCTTGTTATGGGTAGGAGTCAGGCTGTACCCAGAATGGCAGTGCAAAGAGAACACCCCCCTGGAAAACAGGGGCCATATGAAAAAATATAGTCATGTGGAGGAAACAAATACATGTATTCTAAGTATTGAAATAGTTCCTCTGTCTCTAATTCTAGGTATTTGGTTGTGCCATACCCAACAACTTTCTGGAGCGTGGGTGAAAGGCCAGTCAGCTGGTGGCAGCCGGAACAACAGTAGCTTCCCCAGCAACCCCAAGTTCTGGCTGCGGGTCTCGGAGCAGAGTGAAGTGTGTGTTACTCTTATGAAGTGCCACAAAATGTCAGGAAATTTGAGACCTGGAGTAGATTGGGCAGGCCATGCCCATTGCAGCTACGAAGAGCGGGATGTGGTTCACAATACAGACTTGCAGGAGAAGAGTCCTCCTGCAGTAGGACTGCATGTGTGGAAGGTAATCCAGGTTTGGTGTATTGTCTCAAATATTTATAACTGTGAAAGGAAACCTTTGGGGGTGGATTAGTGGACAGGATGTGGATGCATGCTCTCAGACTGCACAGCTAGTAGAGATATTACTGGCCAGATAAATGCCTTTCTCGGTTCCAGGTGGAAAAAAAGCGCTTTAACTTGTCGAAGACCCTCAGTGCACCTCCCTCAGCAAGCACAATCAGCCACTCCTATGATCGGGAAGTGCATCTGTTCAGTGACCTCTCTCCTGCGCACTACCTCCTCATCCCCAGCACCTTCTTGAAGGATGTTGAAGGACACTTTCTGCTCCGTGTCTTCTCGAGTGGCCGGATCCATCTCAGGTATGTCCCAGTGGCCCACTTACCATGCTATGGTTGTTGGTAATGAGAAGTGCAGTAATCTGTAGCTTCCATATTTCCTAATAGGACCTGATATTTGAAAGCTTTCACAGATTATTTTATGAAGTTTTGCTTTTGTGCTCCAGATTAGACCATTTATTGGATCTCTGATACTTGGTAGCTGGCATTCCTCAGTTCAGGTCCTTGATGAAAGGCTCTTTATCGCCCCTGCTAAGTTCATAATTCAAGAATACGTAGCTTCATTGTTGAAGACTTACCTGGACAGTCATAATATGGACTACTCGTATTCTGCCCAGATCTTTTGCCTTTGTTTCTTTAATTAGTGGAGAGTGTGACAGAGTGTACATGGGTGAGTGTGTAGTTTCCAGTGTCGGATATTTTTCAAGATTGTGGCTACACACTAGGTGACCCAGGCTACCCAAAGAGTGGACATAACAACTGACTTGCCTCTTAGTTCACGTTTGGCATTGTTGATAGGATTGGGGGGGGGGGGGGGGGGGGGAGAATGAACAACTCTAAATTCATGTTTGAAAACTATCACCTTAAAAAACAAAAAACTTCTCATTTCACTGATCTAATCTGATGCACTAAGGTGAAACAGTTCTGCATGGTAATGATATACACTTCTTGAATTTTAAAAAGACTATCATTTTTTAAACCTTTGCTGCAAGATGTCTTTAAAAATACAGGTGTTTCTAAATGTAAGCTATGCAGACACCCTAGTTACTTATTTTCTTTAACTTAAATTAACCTTTAAATGTTTGCCTGTTGTTTAACATCTTTTTAATGTTGGTGTTTAGTCTAATAAACATTATCCCTGACCTGCAGTTGACCAGGGTGCCACATTGAAAGGTCAGGAGGGCCCAGGTGGCCTCCGACCATACTTTGAGTATCACTGTTCTAGAGCATGTCTGCCAGTGAACAAGCGCATAGTTTGTGAGTAAGATGGTACTGTATGGAATACTTGCCCAAGCACCAGATTCCACGAGTTGGAGGAAGGATACCACTGAAAACCGAGTGATGGAGGCAGTACAGGCCAATAGTAATATTTCATGTGAGAATGAATTGTAGAGCTTCCAGGGGCCATGTTATGGAAAGTGCCCCGGGGACGAAACAGGCATGTACGCCTGCTTTGTGCATCCCCGGGGATCTTTGGTATTACAGAAAGGGTCGCAGACGCTTGTACGACCCTTTCTGTAATATAGGTGACGCTGTAGCACATGTAGCGCCAGTGCTATCACCATAGGGTGTTCCCTCATTTGCATGTGGACGTAGCCTCATGCAAATGAGGAATCCCTTTACCTCTGTGCCCGCGTCGTATTATTGGTGCGGGCACCTAGGCAAAGAAGCTGTCAGGAGGTGCATATTGACCCCCCCAAACATCCCCATGCAGGAGGGTGCAGTTACTCACTTCTCTAATCCACCTTTAAAAAGGGCAGGTGCGTTGCCGCCTGCACAGTGAAACACAGGGCGGCTGCTTCATAGCCGCTCCGTGTTTCACTTGAATGCGCTGCCCTAAGGCATCACGACTTCGCAGCTCCCCTAGGGGCAGCACATTCAATATAATATGACGCACTGTCCTTGTTTGCGCAGGGCGCACTTTTTGAAAGGTGCGCCCGGCGTAAACAGAGAGCACACCATCCATCCCTGTAGTGAGTTTGTGTGTCAGAATGAAATAGTCTCTGAAAATCGTGTGCTTTTGTGTTTTTCATTGTATGCAACATCAGATTTTACATGCTATTTTCAGTTCAGGTTTTGCTTTGGATTAGGGAGAGACAATTTAAACTCAATCTCAGTGGCTATCTCCTCATGATGCCGAACTCTCCACCTACATGTCCAAACCCTCCTACACAGATGCTAGTTTCCTCAAGGGTGTTGCCCTTCTTTTTCCAGTACATCAGATTGAAGAATGAGGGCCTTTTCATTGCCTTCAAGACTTCATACAAGCAAATTGTTACCTGTGAAATTCACACAACTTTGGAACCTTTGCCTCCAACATTCAGCCCTTGAGTATGCCCAGCTCTTGTGGTGGGCTGGACTTGAACTAGTGAGTCTTGCTTCTCCCTCTCTCTGGTCAGATATGCATGATGAACCTATGCCAAAATGGAACAAAGTGAAAGACTTTGTAAGTCTGGTCAGATTGCTGAGACTTCTAGTCTTAGGCTGATGTTTAGAATTATTGCAGAACTTGCTGCAAAAGACCTCTGAGAAATGATTCGGCATCTCCAATTACTCAGTTCTCATATCGGTGGCTATTTCCTAACGAGGCCTATTGTGTCAAGATAGCTAACTGACAGACACTAGTCTTAATGACTAAGGCCCTGATTATGAGTTAGGTTGTGGTAATTACCACATACATGGGTAAACAGCGTATTATTTTAACAAATCATCTGATCATAAGTTATAAATACTGTCTGTAGTCCACATGTTATTTAACGCACGTGCTATTTTACACGTTCACTTTTTACCACTTCTGAAAAATAACGCATGTCATCAATAACACCTAATTACACATACGAGAGGTCATTAAAAACCAATGGAAAATACCACCTTAAAATACCACAAGTTAAAAGCAGGTTGCAAAAATTCATGAAAATGTAGGGAATTAAAGAAAAGCGGTAAAACAATAGAAAAATTAAAAGACCAACATAATAATGCCAAAATAAACACAGTGCATGCGCTGTTTGAGCTGAAAATAATAGAATTTTACACACACCTGCACACAGGGCCAGACTACATTAACAACCTGGGACAGGTGAAGCTATCGCAGGTTGCTTGCTGCATCACATACTTCATTCTACAGTCCACCGAAATGGACGCAGCACTCTTGGGCCACAGTATCATGCTATGCCAGATCCATGTTCTACTACAGTCAGGCAGCATTGAAGATGGAAACAAGGCCACCAATCAATTACGTCACATGGCGCAGCAACACAGGATAAGAGCCTTGATTGACAGAGTAAGCCTGGATCCCATAAACTTTAGTCAGCTTGAGGGTCAGAGGATACACAGGATCGATTTGGGCACTATGCGAAGCATATTTGCATCATTACGGAAATCTTGGAGCCCAACCTGGGGCTCCACTGCTATCTTCCCTATTTGAAAATGTTAGAAGCACTAGAATTATTTCCAACAGGCAGACACAGCAGACAGTAGAATTGGTCCTTGGTATTTCTCAGTCAACTTTTAGCAAAATACTCTGCTAAGTGGTGGATGCTTTGCAGAGAGTGAGTGAGCAGTACGTACAGTTCCTCTTGGGCACCCACAGGGCAAATGCCAGCAAAGCAAACTTATGTGCTACAGCAGCAGGATTTTCTGATATCCTAGGGTCAATTGGCTGCACTCATGTGCATGTGGTGACCTCACATAGAAAGCAACAGGTGTGCTGGAACTGTAAAATGAAACGCACCATGTATGTGCAAATGTTGTGTGATGTGGATCTGTGTAGACTAAACTGGTGTGTTAGGTGCTCTGTACGAAACCACAATGTTATGATGTTGATGAGAAGCCACATTAGTCATATTGTCGTAACACATCACACTTAAAGTACTGGGCAAACTAATCAACCCTTCATCCTCAATATTACAGTGCATGATGCTTGTTGTAACCCAGTCTCTGTACATTTCAGCTGCATAATTAAAGAAAGTTGCTATACCCTATGATATATACATGGATCAATGTGAATGTGTGTAACAAATTACATTGGCCACTCTTCACAACAATGATGATTCTCAGCCAAGTCAACTTTTTAACAACCACATGTACCTCCATTCCGACTCTCATGACTGTTAACTTGGATTCTTTTGACCTCAAGACCTTCTTTCTTGTCTTCCATTCCAGACATGTTGAAGATGTTCATAATTGGTTTTTCCCACAGCTTGAGGTAGAGCTGAGGTGGAGAACTAGCACCAGTTACCATGTTTTTGTGCTTGTGCTTGGCAACTCACTTAAGTACCTAGAAATTCAAGGTTTAGAATATTTTATTTAAATTTACTCCAGTATTGGAACGTTCATAGATTCACATGCTTGAATCCTTCCCAGTCGTCGAGATGGGTGTCCTCTGTATTATTAAAAGTAATTTCCTATTATACATAGAACCTAAGGCCCTAGGACTTAACATTTTTTTCTAACATAACTCTGTCCTTTAGTTAAAAAAGGACCAACCTTAGAACCAGCCAATCAGTAGACACCACCCTGTTGAACCTTCCTGAGAGAAGCTCCAGTCCTTTAGATTTTCTACCGCACGTCGTGCTAAGGGAGTCTCCACTGAGCTCTGCTCAGTTTTTTTTCTATTCTCTCTCTTTTGGAGTATTATTCCACGCAGGTTAACTGCCAACCTAGTAGATCTGTGTTGAGGTGAATTAAACTAATGCCCACCTTGTCAGATACACCTAAAAAAGGTATTTTCAGAGCCTGTGGCACTTGCAGGAAGAAAACACTGCATATTGATGATAAACACAAGGACTGTCTTTATTGCCTGTATCCTGAAAACCAGCCTAAGGATTGCAAGGTATGTCGGACTTTCTCAACAAGTACTTTGAAAGATCGTGAAGGAAGGCTTCTTTTGTGGCATCAGAGGCTTAAAAAAAGGGACACAGTGGTCTCAAATGAGGAGAGTGATGCTTCCTCTAAATCTTCCACTAAAACGCCTCAAAAAAGACCCTTAGATGACCCTACTGGTTCATCGTAGCAGCTTCCTACTAAAGCGCCAAAAATGTCATCTTCTTTGTCTCAGAAGCAGTCTTTGTCTGCTAGCAAAGTTTCTCACAAAGAAAAGAAAACTTTCCCTTCAAAAAAGCCTGCTTCAGAACTTTCTACTCCACCTATGAAGTTGAAGCATACCTTCAAGAAGCCTACTTCAGCTCCACCGACAGGCAGCTCGTTGACGACACCTCTGTCGAGAAAATCCTCTCCTGTGGTGATTCTGGTCACATCGACTGTGTCTACAGTCTGTACCGTCACTGTCTCTTAAGCGTCGACCTCATCGTCCGGTCAGGCACCTTTATCGTTGACGAAGCAGATTGTTTCTTCAAGGTCATCGTTGTTGTCTAAAGGCAAATTCTCGACGACGGGCTGTCCGTTGACGACACAACTCTCGTTGTCAATCTCGTCGACAGGGACGCTGATTGCATCATCGACGAGGCGATCCTTGTCTCTGGCAGAAGTGTCATCGGTGGTATTGACTACGGTATCCACTGAGTTACCGTAAACGAAGATTCCTGTCTCTGACGATTCATCGAAGACGAAGGCGATTCCATTGACGGACCGGGAGAAACAGCCCTCGTCGACAAAGGCGATTCTGTTGGCAGTCAAGGAGCAATCGTCGACAAGCTCATCAACGAGAAAAGAATAATTGCAGAAATTGCAAAAATTCAACTTACAACAGCTTTAACTTCACCTAGTCAGGTGCACGCTTTTATGCCATCCCAATTTCTGGAAGAGGATGATGAGGAAGAGGGATCTGAGGAGGATCGTCTTTTTGGGGCTGCTTTAAACCCATCAGACCTTAATGTTAAATATCAGGAAGATTCTGATGATGACGAGGATTATGGTAATCCGTATTACCATTCACAGCAACAGTATCGGCATCAGGATGTAGTGTACCTTCCTTCAGATACGATGACTGATTTACAATTTATGCTGGCAGACTATAAGAGGAGGTTTCCTCCAGAGGGGAGTATCCAACAAGCTCCTCCTCCTCCCCTGCCTTCCCTTCTACAGGCACGGGCTCGCTCTCCTCCGCCACAGCTGGGGTCACCATTCTTTCAGCCCTCTCCTCATGTGTCTTCTGTGCAACAGTTATCGTCTTCAGAAGAGGAAATGGAAAGAGAAGGAGAGATTTATCAGGACTAATGGGATTCCTACATTATTCCCACCCAGCATCTCCTTCTTTCCCTCAAGCGGATTCACCTCCGGAAGATATTGGATGGTTCCATAAACTTCTGGAAAGTGCGTCAAAACGCTTTGATTTACCAATGCCTGTTCATCAACAGGACTGTTTTCTATATGATTTTAAAGAGTCTTACAAAAAGTCGGTAAGGTCAATGCCTATTATTGATTACATTTGGGAGGAATGATTGAGTATAATGCAAAATCCAGCTACTGTCCCACCTGTGTCACCAAGGCTGGACAAAAAATATAAAGCTCCCGATGACGCTCCGCTTCAGCTCCTCTGACAGCTCCTCCTGATAAAGAAGGCAGAAGACTGGACAATATTGGGAAGCGTTTTTCGTCTGTCAGCCTTGATAGTGCGTGCTGTGAATTCTCTGGCTTTACTGGGCCGTTATAATAGGCAAATGTGGTCGGACTTGACACCATTCCTGGACAAATTTCCACCAGAGGACAGGGAGGCTGCTAAGAAGATTCTTCTTGAAGGCAAGCGGTCCGCCTCTGAAGTAATAGACTGCGCTACAATGTAGCGTCCACTGGTTTCCGGCAGCTAGCGGGAGGTGTAGTCTTGAGGCGTCAAGGAAAAAGTTACCTATCTTACAAAGGAGGCTACCAACAATCTCGTTACCGGGCCTATTCTTCCTCCACCCAACAATATAGGCCCCAGTTTACTCCCCGCCAAGCACCGGGGGCTGCTTACAACAAGGCTTCCTTTAGAGGAAAATCATGACCCAGGACAAGGAGACCGGTCACCGCCAATGACCTCCCACAGCTGTCAGCCTCTATCCCATCTTCGCTGGGTGGCAAAATATCCCAGTATTTTCATCAGTGGCAAACCAGAACATCGGACTGATAGGTCCTGAATCTGATCCAATTCGGACACTCTTTGAAATTTATAAAGATCCTTCCACCAACTCCTCCTCTGCCCTGCTTTCAGAAGCACCTGCGTCTCTTACAGATGGAAGTAACAAGCACGTTACAAAAAGGAACAGTAGAATGAGTTCCTCTCAGACAAAAAGGGAAAGGTTTCTACTCCTTTTTCTTCTTGATCTGAAAAAAGATAAAGCAGTGGAGATCGAACTTGTACCTACGGAACTTAAACAAATTCCTCAAAAAACAATCGTTCCGCATGATCTCTATTCAAGATGTGCTACACCGCTTCAACGGAAACGATTATATGGCGTCCCTGGACCTCCAGGACACATACTTTCATATACCCGTATGCCAAAAACACAAAAATTTCCTAAGATACACAGTGGCCGACAGTCACTATCAATTCCGCGTCCTACCATTCGGACTAAAGTCAGCCCCCGCATCTTCACGAAGTGTCTACCGCCAGTTGCAGCTTCTCTAAGGCAACAACATCATCAAATTTTTCCTTATGTAGACGACTGGCTTCTCAAAGCCTCCACTTACGAAGCAGCAAGGACATCCACCAAAGCCTGTCTGCAACTATTGAGGAAATTGGACCTCACTTTAAATGTGGAGAAATCAATTCTAAAACCATCCCGTAGGCTGGTCTTCCTAGGAGCTATCCTGGACACCATAGAAAACAAGGCGTATCCTACCTTGGAGAGACAAAAAAAGTTGATATTCTTGGTAAAACGGGTCCAAAAAAAGGTGTCTTTCTGTTCACCTCTTCAAATCTCTCCTAGGAATGATGTCTTCTTGTATTCCCCTCATACCTCACTGCCGACTCCACATGCGTCCTCTTCAAGGAGCTTTAAACGAACAATGGGTGCAGACAAAGGGCACATTCGACAATCTAATCCGAATCGCTCCTTTCATGATAGTGGCTTTGGACTGGTGCAAACAACCTCATCAGTTCTCTCCGGGGTTACCGTTCCTATCCCAAGCTGCTCCTCTAGTAATCACAATGAATGCATCCCTAGAGGGATGGGGAGCTTTCCTCCAAGATTTGCAGGTCAGCGGATGATGGCCATCTTCCCACCAAGATCTTCATATTAATCTTCTCGAGTTGAGGGCAGTCTTCCTGGCACTCCAAGCATTCCTGCCAAGAATCCAAAACCTATCGGTGCTTGTCAGAACAGACAATACCACGACAATGCACTATCTCAAGGAGGAACGAGGTCTCTCCTGCTCTCTTAGGAAGCCCAGCTGATCTGGCGCTGGGCAATTCATCACAAGGTGCACCTATCAGCAGAGTACGTTCCAGAAAAACAGAACGTCATTGCAGACACTTTGAGCAGACTGAAGACGACCTGCCACGAGTGGGAATTGGATCAAAGCACTCTCGACAATGTCTTCTCCCAGGGTTCACGGGGAAATGCCTTTTCAATAGCGTGGTCCGGCATATTTGCTTGCGCCTTTCCCCCCCATTCCTTTCCTTCCATGAGTACTAAAGAAGTTGAAAACGGAACCCTGCAAGATCATCCTAATAGCACCAGCCTGGCAGCGCCAGCACTGGTACACAGAACTTCACCTACTTTCACTCAAGCCTCCGATCCATCTCAGACCTTTTCCGTCCCTTTTAACTATGAACCAGGGGCAAGTATGCCATCCGAACCCCAGTTCCCTCAAATTGGCAGCCTGGCTCCTGAGTTCCAGGAATTCAAACACTTAAAGATCATCCCACAGGAGTGTAGACAAGTGCTGGCTAGAGCAAGAGCAGACAGCACTAGCAGGGCTTACTCTTTTGAATGGAAAAGGTTCTGCATGTGGTGTGCATCTTCTAAAGTCAATCCTCTCCACTCGCCTCCAGAGGAAATTTTGCCTTACCTACTCCTCCTGGCACACTCGGGTTTAGCTCACGCTTCAATTAAAGTGCATTTAGCTGCATCTCTAGTTTCCGTAGATCAGCTAATGTTCCATCTCTGTGGTCCTGTAGACTGGTCAAGCAATTTCTTAAAGGTCTGTTCAGGATGTCCCCCCACCACCCCCACTCTCCCCCCGTAAGGGCACCTCCACCCACAAGGCAGCTGAACACGGTGCTAAGTTAACTAATAAAACATCCTTTTGAGCCGATTCACAAGACGCATATGAAGTTCCTATTCTGGAAGGTGGCTCTCCTCCTAGCTCTCACTTCTGCGAGGAGGGTTGGTGAACTTCAGGCCTTTACTAGCCAAGAGCATTTCTAACAATTCAAACTTGACAAAGTAATTCTACGAACAAACCCCAAGTTCGTCCCCAAAGTTCCTTCGGACTTTCACCTTACTGACCCGATTGTTCTGAAATCATTCTTCCCAAACCCACAGACTGCAGCGGAGCGTGCTCTACACTCTCTAGATGTTAAAAGGCGCTTGAAATTTTACTTGAACAGGACGAAGTCATTTCGCAAGTGAAACCAACTGTTCGAGGCATATGAGCTGCAGATTACACACATGTGCATAGATCGCCATCTGGTGTTGGGCCCGGATGTTTGCAGTTTGTTTTTCCTCTTGGAAAGTCTTTGGAAGTCACGAGGTCGGTGACTCCTCCTTTGGATCGTATTGCGCATGGGCTTCGGCTCCATCCTCAGATTGTGATCTTCGCGCTCCGGTTCCGAACAGCTTCCAGTTCGACGGTCGACGCGCAATCCTCACCTCAAACCGCGGTATTGTTTAGATCGCGATCTCCCCCACTCGACGCACCTTCTCATCGGCACGGACCTTCAGTTCCAGTCGTCAACGGCGGCCTTCGGGCCTCTCCAAGCTTCGGTCCTGGCTAATGGAAAGGACTCCATTTAAAAAGTGCCCACGATGTGGGTCCAAATTCCCCCACACTGATCTCCATGAGGTATGCAATCTCTGCCTCTCCCCTGAACACGAGGCTCGAGACTGTCCGGCGTGTAAGTCCTTCCGGTCCAAAAAGACTATTCGGGACCGAAGAGCCAGAAGAACTATGGCGCACTCCTCAACGACGATTCCGGACGACATCTTCGGAGAAGGTATCGACGCTCCAGAGCGGTACACCGAAGAGGGCCTCGTCGGCGCTTTCGAGGCCGACGAAAAAGGCTCCGGTCACACCTTCGCCTCCGGGCCTAGGCAGGACACTGCTTCCAACACCCCACCTTCGGGCCCTGTGAAGAGCAAGCCTTCCGGCGGCTCGGGCTCGAGCCAGCCTATCCCCGGTGCCGATAAACACGCTTCGGCACCGAAAAAGAAGCCGACCCCCATATTGACACCGAACTCCGCACCAAAGCACTCGGGGTTGAAACCCGGCTCTTCGGCACCGACACCACCGTCGGTGCCGACCAAAGCACACAAGGCCACCGGCACCGACACTTCGAGGCCGAAATCCATCTCGGCGTCGACCAAGCGTCCGGAGGTTCCCAAACCAGGTTCCAAACCACAAACCGGCGCGGAAAAGCCTAAAAAGCCAACGGCGCCGACGGACAGACCAGCCTCACCGGACTTATTTACACCGGATCCCTTGCAGAAAACACTCACCAAGGATCCAAAAAGAGACATTTGGAGAAGCCTGCTCCACCTCCGCCTCCAAAGAGGAAGGACTCTGCTACCTCTCCGTTCAGAATACCTTCCCCACCTCCTCCACCTTCCCCACTTCCTCCACCTTCTCCACCTCCTCCACCTTCTCCACCTCCACCCCCTCCACCTTCTCCACCCCAACCTCATCGTTCTCCCACCCCTTCTCCACACGATGATAATCACGGGGATCCATATGATGACATAAGGGATGTCCCCCAGGACCTACCCACAGGGGACCCCACTCCTACAGGATCCCCAGACCCATGGGACGACTACAATATCCCTGATATCCCCAACGTCCCACAAGATGACCTTTACCTCTCCAGGCCATCTCCACCAGAAGACTCATTGGGGTTCCACCATCTACCTCAAAGGGCGGCACACTATCACGGGGTAGACTTGCATACCGACCCCGTGGAGGAAGATTTCCTCCTCGACACATTCGACACTACACATAGGTCTACCTCCATATTATCTATGCTTAAAGGAGTGGTAAAGCATGCGCCAGAAGTTTTTAAGGACCCAGTTAGGGCCAGGGTCATTAACCCGTGCATAGAAAAGAAATACAAAGCTGCCCCCACAGATCCCTCCTACATCAGAGGGCCAGCGCCACTAGATTCCCTAGTGGTGTCCACTGCACGCAAAAGGGCAAATTCCCAGGCGTCAGGCGAAGCACCACCACCTGTCAAAGAGTCAAAGCTACTGGACGCATCAGGAAAGCGCACTGAGTCACAAGCAGCCAATATGTGGCGTATCGCCAATACTCAAAGCGCTATTGACCAGATATGAAAAATATAAAGCTAGGGCCAACGAACTAATTCAAGAGGGTAAGACTATCACTAACACCTCTATACGCTGTGCCTTAGATGCAGCAGACACAGCTTCCAGGGCCATCAATACCAGCGTCCTCCTCTGTCGCCATGCTTGGCTAAGAATATCAGGGTTTAAACCGGAGGTACAAGCCTCCATCCTGAACCATCCCTTTGACCAGGAACATCTATTTGGCCCAAAGGTGGATGAGGCCCTAGAAAAAATGAAGAAGGATACGGATACGGCGAAGTCCATGGGAGCCTTACAGTCACACCCTCCTAGACGCTCCTTTCGCCGCTCTTCCTTTCGAAGTACATCTAGAGGCTACTCCTCAGACACCGCGTCCACTTCGTACAAATCCCCCACTCAGTCCACCTTCACGAGGGGTTATCAAAGAGGCGGCTATAGGGGTAACAATAATAAAGGCAGAGGCAAAACAAACAACGCCCGCTCTGCCACAACGCCTACCCAATGACTTCTCCCTCCCGCCCCCCACTCCCCCCAGACCATTCCAGTCGGGGGCAGACTCCAACAATTCCTTCCCATCTGGGCTACCATCACCTCAGACAAATGGGTGACACAAATAATTCAATCTGGCTACTGCCTAGAACTAATATCTACCCCCCCAAACATTCCACCCAGGCAGCGCCCAATGTCACAAGAACATTTAATACTCCTAAAGCAGGAGGTAATTGTGAGAAAGTGGGTTTCTGTTTCAGTAACCCCCCCCCTTTTTTTGCCTAATAGCTGATGCACTTTTCCTTGTTGTGACCTGGGCTCCTGCCAATCAGGTGCCCAGGGCCTGTGTTCCTTCCCTAAAATACAAACTCCAAATTGACAAACCCTGGCCACATGTCAGCCCCTAGTAAATGGTACCCTAGGTACCCAGGGCCTTGTGACCAGGGAAGGCCTCTAAGGGCTGCAGCACTCATTGTGCCACCCTTAGAGGCCCTGTAATCTTACACACACACACTACCTTTGCAGGCTGAGTGTCTGGGCACAGGACAAAACAAAGAGTCGACATGGCACACATCTCTGTGTGCCATGCCCATCACCTACACTGCCAAGGCATATGTCAGCCACCCCTCTGGCTGGGTGCCTTATGCCTATGGTGTGGGCACAGGAGCAGGAGCCCTGTGCCCCTACAGTACCCAGGTCCATTCCTGGGCACTGTAAGTACAGTGCTGCCATTTACAAGTACATGGTGCTGAGAGCTCGTCAAACACGAGCTCCACAGCACCATAATGGCAACCCTGAAGACTGGGAAGTTTGGTCTCAAACTTCTCAGCACATTAAACCCGCACTGATGCCAGTGTGGGATTTAATGTACTAAGCACCCCAGAGGGCATCTTAGAGATGCCCCCTTACAGCTAACCTGCAATCCACGTCTGCTCTGAGGCTGCCCAGGCTGCCACACAGCAGACACGTTGCTGGACCCCTGGGTGGGAGAGCCCCTGCTCTCCCGGGCCTGCAACAATGCACGTCCTGGATGAGGTGATAAATCTCCTCCCCCAGGATGAGCCAAGGGAAGCTTCAAAGGCATGCCGCCTCTTGGAGATTCCCCAGGCCTCTGCAACCCCCCACTCTGGAGGGAAGCTTGGCCGGAAACCCCATACAAGGACAGGGAATGTGCCATCCTGCCCACCCCACCCCTCAGGTGGGGGAGGCGAGGTGAAGCACATCTCTGGGCTATCGCCATCTTGAGGATGGGGGGCCCTACCCTATCAGGATTAGGCTACTGCCCCCCTCCCACAGGAGAGAGGCAGGATAGGGGGTGTACCCACCCCAGGACAAGGACCCATTGGTCCCTGGCCTTCACCTACCTGTAACGCCCCTAAATCTAGTATTTAGGGGCACCCTGAACCTTCCTTCGACAGATTCCAGATAGAAAACTACAAGAAGAGCAAGAAGAACAAGGACCTGCCCTGCAGCTGCTAAAAAGAGAAGAAGACACCAACTGCTTTGGCCCCAGCCCTACCGGCCTGTCGACTCTCGAACCTGCACCAGCGCGGCATCTCTCGTGGCCAGCAACCTCACCAACCCCGGAGGACCTGGCTACCTCTTGGCTCTAAGCCCCTGGGTCTCCCATGAGTAGAGGCTCTACTCAAGAAACCTATTTTTAACCCTGGGCAGCAGCCCGGAACCGCGGACCCAACACACTCTGCACCAGCCAAGCCTGGCCAGTGCCGGAGTGGACAAAGACCCTGAGGACGACCCCACGGCGACTGTGACCCCGAGTCCGGCACCCAAGGACCCCCCTCGACATTCCGGAAGAAGCCTGCAGCCTCAGAACAGAGTGCCACCCCAACCGCGATCAACCAGAGGGTAAGATTTCCGACATCAAAAGGCACCCCTGCACCCGGCGCCCTGCGGCCCCCTGTGCCCAATCCCGGGGTACCCACCTAACCTACAACTACCCAACTTACCTCTCGAAGTGGTGGTGGCACCTGAAGCATCCTCGTCCCCGAGCCTGCAGCCTTTTTCCAAACCGGAACATTCCCATTGATTTCCATTGAGCGCCCGAAGGCTCAAAAGCACCCTGCACCCAGCCGCCCGAGTGGCCCTGGCAGTGCCCTCTCTACACTAACCTACTTCCCCACTTGCCCTGAGTAAGTGACCAGGAGCCCAGCTCCCACAGCCGCGTGGCTTGCCAGGCAGCAGCCACCAACCAAGGCCCCCCTCTATCCCTCATAGGATAACATTGGGCCTAACTCTCTCTGCACCCGGCCGTCCTGAAACCGCTGAGGGTGAACCAACTGTACCTACCTGACACTGGGGGACCCCTGAGTCCATGCCCGGAATTTCAACTCTGCCAGTCGAGTACTTACCCTTAAACCGCTAACTTCATTTTCCTCATAGGGTAACATTGACTGGCTTTTTCTTCAAAAATCTTCTAAGTGTGAACTTTTCAAAACTGCAAAAATTCACCAAAAATCAGCCAAGTGACAAAAACGAATTTACTCACCTGCTCCTAGGTGAGCCTCCAGTGCTGGATCTTGGTGCCCAGCCCTGACCCTGAAAAGTGTTCACAACTATACTTACCTCTATCTCATTTTCTCCCATAGGAAACCATTGTCTGCTTTTCTGTGAAATTTCTTCTAAGTGTCTATTTTTGCAAATTTGAAATATTCTTTTAAAATCGTACCATTTCTGCAAACGAAATTACTTACCTGTTTTTTATAAGGACCCCAGTCCTGGGTCTAGGTACCCAGTCCTGGATTACTAAAGTAACGATAAAGTACTCTACCTGCAATTTGAATTTCTTGCCATAGAGATCCATTGAATGTTTTCTTTGAAATATTTTCTAAGTGCTAACTTTTGAAATAGCTAAATATTATTTAAAAATCATTACAGTTATTAAGTCGACTTTCATCACTTGATTCTGAATACTGACCCAAGGCTGGATCTAGGAGCCAGACCTGGAATTCCAAAAGTAATCTGAAAAGTAATTAATTACAAATAACCTGAATTTACCATTGAGCTCAATGCATTGTTATGTTTAGGAAATAGGATTGTTTATTGCAACCAACTGTGACTGTTTATATAAATTTATTGCTTAAGACAAAAGTATTGATATTCAACCTCTCATTCTGAGAAAGTATATTTTTATCCCCTTTGTGGTTCTAAAAATAAAACAAGCATATATTTTATATATATAAACCATTGGCCTAGAGTTCAGTTATTGAGTGTGTGAAACCATTTGCTGACTGAGTGTGTACAATAAATGCTTTACACTGTCCTCTGGTACTGCCTTACTGCTCGACCAAGCTACCACTTTTGAGAGTAAGGTCATACCTGACTTTGACCTCTATCAGCCTCTGGGGGACTGTGGACTCTGTACACCCTGTACCTATTAGGGAACAGTATATACAGAGCCACTTTCTCACAGTAATCTCCCTCCCACACAAACAGGCAATAGAACCCGTTCCTACCAACCAACAAAACATGGGAGTCTACTCCATATATTTTCTCATACCAAAAAGGGACGAGACTCTGCGGCCCATCCTAGATATCCGGCCCCTAAACACCTACATACACTCGGACCATTTTCATATGGTAACGCTTCAGCAGGTACTTCCGCTCCTCTCCCAAAACGACTTTTTGACCACCTTAGATCTAAAAGACGCGTATTTTCACATTCCGGTGCACAAAGCTCACCGCAAGTACCTCAGATTTGTAGTGGACGGACAACACTTCCAATTCAAGGTGCTCCTGTTCGGAGTCACAACAGCGCCAAGGGTATTCACCAAGTGCCTAGCAGTGGTAGCAACACATTTGCGAAGACAACACATCCACGTCTTCCCATACTTAGACGACTGGCTGATAAAAGCCGGGTCATACAATCAGTGTGTTCAACACACATCTACCACCATTCAATTACTCCATCAGCTGGGCTTCACAGTAAACCACCAGAAGTCCCATCTCCAACCATCCCACATAAAACAATACCTCGGTGCCACCATAGACACTTCAAAAGCACTAGCCTACCCCAATCCTGCCAGGATTGCAAGCATTCAAGCTCTACGCGCAAAATTCGCACTACAACACTCCCTTCCAGCTCGAGTGTTGATGCAACTAATAGGGATGATGGCCTCTTGCAAAATCAAATTTATTTATTATGTTTTGGCTCTCAAAGAGGGCCACATAAACATGTACAGACAAAACAACACAGTCATCACAAGTACAAGAATTATAAAAACATAGTATTCGAACCGTAATAGGTACACTGCAAGCCATCAGTCCCACAAGGCCGGGCCGGCACAATCTTCCAGAGAATTTAATAAATAGCTAAAAATCCTTTAAAAAAGTTAAAAACATAAGCACAGAACATTTCATTTGGTGGGCAATAAAGTGCATGAAGAAAATCTTGTAAAGTGACAATGCTGAGGCGAAGACAAATTACTTTAAGCCATCGCTTGCGCAAGCTACGTAACATAGGACAAATCAAAAGTACATGCATACAGTCCTGATTATTTAATTTACATAGATTGCACAACGGTGAAGTGCCATGCCATTTAGACAGCAACACGTTAAGAGGGATTAAGTCATAACGTAATAGAAACCAAAACCTACGTATCCCATGTGGCAGGTTCCACAGGGCATACGGTTGGGGCTGTTTCAACCTATAGGAGGAGATCAGCAGCTCCACATTCCTTTTATCTCCAACTGTTTCTTTGTCGGATAGAAAACAATACTCCCACGAAGCCTCCCTGAGAACCTGCTTTAACTGCGTGGGAGAATAGGAGAAAAGAGCGCTTTCATCCAGTCTAAGGATTTTCACAGCCCTTCTAAAATTATTAACAAGTTTAGAGAACTCCTTAAAATTGCCCAAAAGTTCATTTTTGAGTAAAACTCGCAGGGTTCCTTCTCTCGCTCTGGCTAAGCTGGCTACCCACCTTATTAAGGCACACAGCCCCTGAACCCAGGCACTCCTGAGTCCAAAATCCAGCCTGCAAGCAGCCAGTGGACAGGCATTGTTAAGATTCGAGAGGGATCTTAGGAGTTTTCCCTCAGTCTTGTGGCAAAAGTCCCAATATTTTATCTCAATTATTTCTATACCATACAAGATGGTTGCGGGGATTTTAGCTCTAAATACTTCTAGAAGGCTAGAAAAATGTCTTTTCCCCGTTGCCAGGTATAGGGACTTTAACCCATTGCCTTGGGCAAGAGCTTTGCGGGAGCAATGCTCTATATGAGAATTCTCGCTCATATTGACCGAGAATATTTTCCCTAAAAAGGTATAACAAGTTACGACCTCCAATCTAAGCCCTCCGATAGCCCAACCAAAATTTGTCGAGCGGCATTTCTTCCTACCAGCGATACACATCACTTTACTTTTATTAATATTGATCTTCATATGATGCTCCCCAGCAAAGTCCTGAAGAGCCTGAAGTCGATTAGCCAGACCCATGGGAGTTAAGTCAAGCAATAACACATCATCGGCATACATCAGACAGGCTATTGGCACCCCTCCTATCAACGGTGCGATCCCCTCACTATGGGACACAGCTGCAGGGAGGTCAGTTGTGTATAGGGAAAACAACAGGGGCGCCAATAAGCAGCCCTGTTTAAGGCCATTCTGAGATGGTATTTTGGCCGACAGCCCCCTTTCGCCCCCCATTAAGACCCTGCACCAGGTCTCAGTGTGCAGAGCCCGCACCAATTCCAGCAGGGGAGTAGGGACACCCATCCTCGCCAATTTTCTCCACAGCGTTCCCCGATCTACTTTATCGAATGCTGTGGAGAAATCAATGAAGGCGGCGTATACAACACCCCCTCTCACCTGGACATATTTATCAGTAATAACCTGAAGGGCAGTCAGGTTGTCCAGAGTGCCATGTTCCCTTCGGAAGCCAGTCTGTTCCAACGGCAAGATGTTGCGCTCCTCGACCCAATCAGAAAGAGATCTCAGGAGGCATTTCGCAAAGACCTTTCCGATGGAGTCGAGGAGCGCAATCATGCGATAGTTACTGGGACTGTCCCTTGTTCCCTTTTTGAAGATAGGGACCAGAATGCTTCCTCTCCACGATGCAGGGACACGTTTAGAAAGATGGCATGCCCTAAACAGGGGGTACAAGATTTTACTCCAGGTTGAAGGGTCTTGTTTTAGGACCGTCATCGGAAGCTCATCCGGTCCCATAGCCCCAGAGGATCGCATATTTTTTATAGCCAACTCGATTTCCTTCTCAGAGGGAAAGAAGACCGAGTCATCAGGGGCAGCGTACATGAAGTTATCCACACCTGTGGTCCCATTCCCTGCATATAATTCTCGGATATGAGAGGACCATAGATCTTCCGGTATAGCTATGGGAGTAGGGGAGTGGCGAGTAACACATCCTTTCCCGATTATTGCCCAAAAATCTTTAATGTTGCCATAAGCAGCAGATTCCCTTAATTTAATCCATACTTCATCCTCCCTGTCCCTTTTAATTTTTAGCTTAAGTCTGCTTCTCTTTCTTCTTAACCTAGCGATATCTTTCCCACGTTCCAGTACCCTTTCGACATACTGTGCACGGATTAGTTTGTTTAATTCCCTATTCAGATTACGGAGAGTTAGAGAAACTACCTCTCCTTTTTTCCTAGGGGGGACAGTTTTTTTAGCATTCAATAAAATCTTTATCATGAATTCCTCAAAACAAACTATTTCATTTCCGTTCCACTCTTCTATTTCCCTAAGGGTATCGGTCAGTAGCTCCTGCACCCCATTAATGGCAGCGTTATTCCAGAAGCATCTTCCAGATGTCGAGTGGAAGGTAGCCTCCCTGCCATTTAGCGACCAGGAGGCCGTATTCATAGAATTTAACGAAATTGATAGTGACAATATACTGTGGTCGCTCAGAGTCGTGGGTGTGATCTTTAAGTCAAGAATCTGGGGAAACAGACTGTAGCTGGCGATAGCATAGTCCAAAATTGATGACCCAAAGGGGGATTTGTGGGTATAATTTGCTGGGGCGTCGGATGGAAATCTTCCATTTAAGATAATACCATCCCCGATCGCTAATTCTTTTAACAAGATCTTCCCCCTTTTATTTGTCTTTAAGTTTTCAGGGAAGAGCGTCTGGGGGATGCAATGTGCTTCCTCCTTAGCTTTATCCCTGAAGAGTTTTAGACTAGCGTTTGAAACTTTACAATTCAAATCACCAATAAGCAAAATTACAGGAAAAGGAGGTGAGTTTTTTATCTTATCCATATACTGGAGAACCCGCTGCAATGTATCATTAAAACATTCCTCAGGCGGAATATACACATTGAAAATTACCATGGGGTATTTTACATTGTGATGGAACATATTTTCTAATGTTATTGTGTGGAAAAGTCTACTGGAGTCAATATAATGGGAAAATCTCCATTGAAACTTATTTGACAGTAAACAGGCGAGCCCCCCCCTAGCATGCCCTTTCTTAGAGGGCGCAGCCGGAACTTCCAAAACATAAAAATCTTTTAAGGGCGTTAACCTATCTATGCACCATGTTTCCTGGATGCACAATATATCAGCCTCCAGAGTGGATAAAAAGGTCATTTTCTCCGGGCTGCTATGGAATCCGGCCGCATTCCAAGAAATTATGTTTAAGGCTGGGTTAAAGATGGTGGAACAATTTGGGGTTATCCTTATTTTTTGTTGATAATGCACTATGGAGCCAATTCCACCGGTTATTGTCATCATTGAGTGTGGAATTCTCAACTAGTGGGAGAGGCTTCACGTGCGATACTGTGCGTTTTCCCCTGGAAACCCAAATTTTCAGGTCTCTCAGAGGAGAGGTTACCCCGTTTTGTTCACCACCCCTCAACCCCTGCTTATCGAAAGAGTTTGGCTTGCCTGGGGTAGAGATAGGTAGGATATCAATACCTAAGCGTTGAAAATTTTCAGCCTGTTCTAGTATCAAATTTGTTATGATAGGGGAATAAAATTTCACCCGAATACTCAAAACCCGACTACCACCCAACAAAGTTACCAGTTCAATGTCTCTAGACTGAATGTGATAGAGACATTCAACCTCACTGAAACGCTTGAGAAGCCAGGCTCTATTTAATAAGAGGTCAGTATCAAATAATGGAACAAAATCTAGTACACGCACATCCACAGGGGCCTTTAACATACTTACAGACCGGGCCGGAGGGCGAGAATTTTCAGAGTCAATTGTTACCACAAAGGGGGGGGCCAAAGGGTTTAAAAACCCAGATGGATTAGAAATTGGACCTCCAAGAGCACTCCGAGAAGGAGAGCCTAGGAGAGAGCCCCCAATTTGTGGTAAATCTTCCTGGGAAGGCAGGCTGCCTTGTTCAATTTCCACCTCCACCGAGGTTGAAGAGGATAAATTCACACCCATGTCCACTTTTAAAGCAGTAGATAAGGATTCCCCATTCCTTATTTCATTCTCCCTTGTCTCTGTGCATTTTTGGAAAATGATCCTCCGTTGCTTCTTCTTTCTATACTTTCGAATAGGTTTCCTCTTACTGGCTTTGGTACTTTTTTGTTTACCATATTTTCTCTTTTCTTCATTGACCTCAGATTTGTCGGCCAGGAGGTCTTTTCCACCATCCGGGACAAAGATAGGAAATAATTCCTGAACCGTTTTGGGGCCTGGCAAGACTTTATCCTCCTCCTCTATCTCCAGGACTATATTCTTGATACAGTTAGAGGCTGCAGTATGAGGCAACTCCTTATGAGGGACCATAGAAGACTCTTCATTTTTCCTAACTAGTTCGCTTCTAATGGCTTTGAATTTCCCCTCAGATACAGATTGTTCAGACTTAGGGGGAGAGGCCTTACTCGCATCCGGCACTTTCTGCAGCAATAACTTTAGGATCTGGGTAACTGATTCAAGGATACAGTCCGAGCTGCCTACAAATTTCCCCAGAAGCAGCAAGATTGAAGCAAGGAGTTGTTCCAGCGCGATCATGGACTCAGAGATCGGCTTTTCTCGTGCTTCTGCAGTGCAGATATTATCCAGGAGATTGAGGTCGGGGCTCTTGGAAGAGTTTAGCAAGTCAGATATTTCATGCCTATTTAGCGACGGGGTGCTACTATACAGCATTAATCCTGATGGGGTGGCTCCCCCCTGAACTTTAAATTGCTCCAGAGATTCCACTTTAGCAGGGCTTACGTAGCGTCCCCATAGTTCCAAATCAATGGATAGTGCAGACAGGTCATCCCCCGGCCTGTCATTCATGGGTGACTGAGGGATCGATGGTATGTGCGCTGACTCACTTATAATCATCAACTTCCCATCTGTAGGGTCCCGAAAGGGAGACCCTCCTGCCATAGTTTGGGGGGCCCCCTGCTGGACCTGGGGAAATCGGGGCACAGAGGTAGTTGGTACGTGTACTTCCAAGACTTTAGTATCTGGATTATGTAGAGTCGCACATTTAGTTTTTTTTATACCAGATAGATCCCAAAGTTCAGATAACAGACATTGTCTTTTTAAAGGTGGGTTGGTTACTGACTTGTTTCTTGTGCGGAAGGTAGTTAATTTCCGGGCAGGTTTTTCTCCCACTACCCTTCCTGATCGTAAAGTTTTAGACATTTTCCACAGTAATTAAAAGGAAATGTAGCAATATAAAATGAATAAAAGTCTGGAGTTGAGTCAGTCCCTGGCACAGCAGGTAGGACCAGGGTGCAGTATAGCTATCACAGTACTTGCATCACATTACCCTTCTACTCAAATGGGCACGAATGCAGACAAATAATTACAATGTAAAAAATGAGAAATAAGGGACCGGGCCCAGCCCGGCCTACCTCGGTCACTGAGGGCCACAGAGGGCCCGCCCTTTGCCCGGGCTTAGCCCCGGCGCCGACCCGCGCGCGATCCCGCGACGCGGCCTTCAGCTGATCTTATGTGCGCCTCCAGGCGCTGGCGCTGCGTTCAATGAGCGCGCCGCCGCTAGTGCTGCCGGGAGATGGAGTCCCGGGGCGGCGACGCTGACTCTGGCACGTTGTGACTCTTGGCGGTGGCGGTGACAGCAATGGCGTGTTCCGGCGTTTTGCAGGCTAACCAGGTAGGTTTTTCAGCTCCCCTAGAAGAGTACTTAGCTGAAAGAGTTCCTGGAGGGTTTCTACAGGTAAGTCCTCAGCCGTGCAGTCCCATGGGAGTTCTTCTCCAAGACGTGGCTCAGGTGGAACTAATGCGGTTCCAGCACGTGAAAAGAAACAAAGAAAATATGATGGTAAATCCTGCACAGGCACCGAGCCTCTTGACGGCTCCCGAAGGTGCACAGGCGCGTGATCCTTAGGTATGCCCACAAACACGGAGGTAGAAAGGAATGCAATCCGAGCCTTTCAAGCAGCTCTTGCTGTGGTCCAGTGCGTGTGTCTTGGGAATGCCAGGGAAACTGGGTTTGTCAGAAAAAGGAAATCCGAGGCTTTCAGACGGCTCTGAACGCGTGTTGCGCGTATGTTTTAAAGAATGCAGTTGTCCTGAGCAGGGCGGCACTCCTGCCTCTTGCATTTTCATAGTGCCTCACGCAAGATTCCAGATGCGCCCTCTCCAAGAGTGCTTAGCGCACCAATGGAACCAGGCCCAGGGTCAATTAACAGATCTGGTGTTGGTAGACGGTCGCACCCATCGCTCTCTGCAGTGGTGGAACACCACAAACCTTTCCAAAGGTTGACCGTTCCTGGACCCGGTTCCTCAAATAGTACTGACCACGGACGCATCGCTCTCCGGCTGGGGAGCTCATCTACTACATCTCACCACACAGGGCAACTGGACACCTCAACAAAAGTTACTCCATATCAACCATCTGGAGTTACTAGCAATCTTCTTAGCCCTAAAATCTTTTCAAACTCAAATTTCAGGCAAGGCAGTCCTGATCCGAACAGACATGACAGCCATGTATTATATTAAAAAACAAGGCGGCACACACACTCCACAGCTCTCTCGCCTAGCACAGAGCATATGGAGATGGGCAATACCCCAGAAAATCTTTCTCCTAGCCCAGCATGTCCCAGGAGTCCAAAACACAGTGGCAGATCTGCTCAGCAGGCAGACACAACAGATCCACGAGTGGGAGCTTCACCCGCAAGTTCTTCACCCATACTTTCAAATGTGGGGGCATCCACAGATAGACCTCTTCGCCACCCACGAAAGCGCCAAATGCCCAAGCTTCGCCGCCAGATACCCACACCCATTGTCCAAAGGAAATGCGATATGGATGAACTGGTCAGGCAGATTTGCGTACGCTTTTCTGCTTCTCCCACTCATTCCACTAGTGGTGCGCAAACTACAACAACACTCCCTCACACTAATCCTAGTAGCTCCAACGTGGACCAGACAACCGTGGTATACCACACTGCTGGAACTATCTGTAGTGCCGCACTAAAAACGACACCTCTCTCCACACCTCTTAACCCAGAACCATGGAGAGATCCAACACCCGGACCCAGCGCAGCTCAACCTTGTGATCTGGCTCCTGAAATCCTAGAATTCGGGTACCTAAATCTTCCCCCTGACTGTATGAACGTCATCAGAGAAGCTAGAAGACCTACCACTAGAGCGTGCTACTCCGCCAAGTGGAAACGTTTTGTTGTTTATTGCCATATCAACACCATCAATCCACTGGACGTGTCCATTCAACACATAATAGGCTACTTACTCCACCTACAAAGGTGCAATCTAGCCTATACGTCCATTCGACTACACCTCGCAGCTATTGCAGCTTACCTACAAAACAGGCAACATCTCTCACTTAGAGTGCCTGCCATTAAAGCCTTCATGGAAGACCTTAAAAGAATAATTCCCCCCAGAGTGCCACCCTCACCTGTGTGGAACTTAAATATCGTTCTCACAAGGCTAATGGGGCCTCCCTTCGAACCTCTGCATAAATGCGAACTACAATTCTTAACATGGAAAACCGCTTTTCTTGTAGCCATCACTTCCCTTAGAAGGGTCAGTGAGATACAAGCACTTACAATTCAAGAACCCTTTCTCCAAATGCACCATAATAAGGTTGTTCTCCGTACCAACCCAAAATTCCTCCCTAAAGTCATTTCTCCCTTTCACCTAAACCAAACAGTAGAACTACCAGTATTTTTCTCGCAACCACAGACCATTGCAGAAAGGGCTCTTCACACACTGGATGTCAAACGAGCCTTACTCTACTACATTCAGAGAACACAACCTTTCCGTAAGACCAAACAACTGTTTGTTTGTTTCTCTCCACCACACAAAGATAACCCCATCTCAAAATCGGGGCTAGCTAGGTGGATTGTAAAATGCATTCAAATCTTTTACCATAAAGCAAAGCGAACGCTATCCATTCCCCCGAAAGCCAATTCTACACAAAAAATAGGGGCTTCCATGGCATTCTTAGGGAACATCCCATTAGATGATATCTGCAAAGCAGCTACATGGTCAACACCGCACACTTTCACCAAACACTATTGTGTAGATGTGCAAACTAAGCAACAAGCTAGTGTGGGCCAGGCTGTACTCAAAACGTTATTTCAAACCACTGCTACAGATACGGGTGGTCGCCGCTGACGGTGGGTACTGCTATATAATCTATGCGCAAGTGTGTAATCTGCAGCTCATATGCCTCGAACGGAATATGCTACTTACCAGTATGCATCTGTTCTTGGCATGTAGAGCTGCAGATCTACACACGCCCACCCGCCTCCCCGGCTACCTTTATCTGTTACAGTTTATCTTATTTAGATAGCACACACATGGGCATCTTCACTATTACTACTACGCTCCATCTTTCCCTGCTGGCGAAAAGCAATCTGAGGATGGAGCCGAAGCCCATGCTCAATACGATCCAAAGGAGGAGTCGCCGACCTCGTGACTTCCAAAGACTTTCCAAGAGGAAAAACAAACTGCAAACATCCGGGCCCAACACCAGATGGCGATCTATGCACAAGTGTGTAGATCTGCAGCTCTACATGCCAAGAACAGATGCATACTGGTAAGTAGCATATTCCTTTTATAGCATACAGTGCACCTAGGAAAGGTTTTCCTTTTTACTAAAGAGAGCATTTCCAGATGGATATCGAGTGCCATTGTTTTCTGTCATCAGCAAGCGGACCACCCTCTGATGTCAAGAGTTCATGCCCACTCTATTAGAGCAATAGCCATGTCTACAGCGCTGTTTGCAGGATTGTCCCTGCTGGACATTTGTAGAGCAGCGGCTTGGAGAACGCCGCACACATTCACCAAGCACTACTGCCTGGACGCTGAGAATAAGCGAAATGTGGCAGTAGGACAGGCAGTTCTCAGACCTCTTTTTCAATAAGGTGAGCCTTCTTTTACATTCCCAAAATCCTCGACTGTCTCACATTTTCAATGGTAAACATTTTTACTTTCTACGACTTTAATGGTGTTTCTTTAGGAGTTTATTAAAGTATGCAGGCAGTACTAATTTGAGTGCCTTTATGAAGTAACTATATGACACGAAAATGTGTTTTCTCGCTACGCTGATTCAAGCATGTGAAACTATGAAAGTTCCAAAGATGGAGTAAGAAACAAGTTACTTACCTGTAACTGTACTTCTCCAGTATTGGAATATTTCATAGATTCACATGTGAAGCGCCCACTTCCCCTGGAGAAGGCTCAATTTGATATCTCAGTTTTTTCTACCTTTACGCACTTGTGCTTGAGAAAATCTGAGGGACTGCGCTTCTATCAGGAAGGTTCTTCAGGGTGGTGTCTACTGAGTGGCTGGTTCTAAGTTTGGTCCTTTTTTACTAAAGGACAGAGAATGTTACAAAAAGTTTAAGGCCTAGAGCCTTGGGTTCTATGTATAATAGGACATTACTTTTAATAATACCGGGGACTCCCATCTCTACGACGGGGAAGGATTCAAGCATGTGAATCTATGAAAGATTCCAATACTGGAGAACTACAGCTACAGGTAAGTAACTTGTTTTTTCCTCAACATGATGTGGATATGTTGATTTGGTACAGATTTTTTTTTTGCCATCATCTCCTTCAACAACCATGTTTTTGGTGGTACCTTCAGCATGAGATGGCACATTAGATGGTCATGGTGTCTTACCACCTCTTTGGCCAAGACCCCTTGCTCAGGAAGAGTAAACATGTACTTCTTTTCCATACCTTGGTCCATGATGGAAAGGTTTGGCAGGTTTCTACTTGTGATGACTAAGTGATATCAGATGATGGCAGTGGATTCTGATTGTCTTGTTTCAAAGTGCTTTGTGCACACATGTCGGCACGTTCCCACACAGGAAGGAGTTGCTGGTGTATTTTTAGCATATCCCAAGTTCCTTTTTGTGTGTTGCTCTGGCTGTTACTGTTCTCTAGGGATTAATTTCCACACTCGAGCAACTTCCAGTGCCTGAAAATGGACACTTCCTGATTGCTTGTGACTATGCTATTCATCAGGTGAGGTATTTAACACATTCAGAATTTAACTTGTGCACTAAATAACGATTTCACTGTGCACGGTAAACACTGTGTTATTTAATACATGCTATTTACCAAACCCTGTGGTATCGGTATTTACCCTTTGTCCAAGTTTGGCGGTATTTACCACCAAACTCATAATCGGGGCCTAAGGGAGTTCCAGAGCGAGCCATTTGTACAGTGACAGGCCTCAACAAATCTACTCACCCCTTCTGGCGAGCTGACAAACAGGTGTTCTGTTCACTCACAGAGTGAAGGGACATTAAAGATGTCTTTAAATCTTGTTTTTATCTTGTCACATTTATTCTGCATTCAGAGGTCAAAAGTCAGTTTACATCTCCAATTACTTTTCGTTCTCTGACTCCAAAGTTCGAAGATTTTGCAAAGTGAACTGTCTGACAAATGTGCTGCCCAAGAAGTGTGAAACGAAAGGCTGTAGAATGTAATGTTTTATTCTAACACACATATAAATAGCTAAAAGATTAACTGTACACATATTTCAAAATAAATTTCAGTGGTTATGAAAGCCTCTGTTTAATCCTGTGTGATGGAAAAAATATATTTTAATAGGATGGAAACAGATCAGAACACTTTACTTGGTGAGGTGCAAATGTTTGCTGAAACCCAATTTCCACAGACTATTGTTTATACACTATATAGTTTTATAAGTAAAACTGCATGTTAGTGGGTACGTTGTGGTCATTTCAATGGAAAATGTGCTCTCTGTAAATGAGTGCACTACCACCTTAAGCTTCAATAATATATTTATTAAAAGTGAGAAACATTCCTGCTCTGATGGCAGTGCGATTAGTGAACTAGAGGCAAGTCTGAGGTCATGTGTACTCTATATGTGGCCTAGATTCTTATTATGCATAGAGAACACCTTTAGTCTATTAAATCAAACCAAATGAGTATTTTTTTGTACAGCAGGAATGCTGAACTCGCATATTGGAAGGCGCCCTCATATGCGAATTTGAAGAAAAAGGTGGCTCTGCAAAATAAAATATTTGCCTAGGATGACAGAATGAGACCAGTTTATGGTTCAAGTACATTACAGTTAGGTCGGATAAATTATTCAAATTTCTAGACCTGCAGATCTAGTACCATGTTTATGATTTTTCGAGGCCTGACTGTGGTTCTTAAATGAGTCAAAACATTCTAGGTGCATGTTGTCTTTCATTGGGTGGTTTTTGATTTCACCTTGCCTGACTTTAAACTTCTTTCAGTGACATGAAGCTACCTCCCGGCAGCACTACTGGCTGTGGAGAGGAGTCATTAACGGGTGCATGGCAGAGAATTCAGATGCAAGGCGGCTGGGAGAGAGGGAAGAGTGCAGGAGGCAGTAGGAACTTTGGCTTCTATCACACCAATCCATGCTTTCCCCTCACCGTCTCTGAAGATGTGGATGGTACGAATGTGAAGATCAGCCTACACCAACACTGCCAGAATACTGACATCCATGCCATTGGATTTCATGTCTTCCAGGTATGTGCTGCAAGACTTCAGATGTTCACTGTGAGGTTTGGTGTTGTCAAGTTCAAACACTCCTTTACATTTATACAGAGTTATTAATCTTCCTTTATAAATGGTGACGCTTGGCATTAATGATGTCATGCTTTGTGTTTTTTGGGATATGATTTATCTGATCTAAAGTCTTCTCAAGTTTTCTGTGCACCATTATTTTTTTAAACAGATTGTGAGGTAACAAAAGCTGAAGACCTTAAATTTATGTATTTTCTTTTTAAGTGATGTCGTTTTTTCAATACATTTGGATGGCTTTATTTTCGGTTGTCCAGCGTAGTATTATTGCAGTTGTACTGGATATCAGGTAACTTCATTCAAGGCTTACGCTAGTATAACGTCTGGTGTGGCTGAATTTTTTTTTTTTTGAAAGTTGTAGTGTTGGGTTGAGTTAACTTTTGGTCTCTGTGACGGGAAATATCTATGTGAATGGGGAATTGTTCCAACCAGTTGACATCTATGCCTTTTACATCCTCAGTTCGGAAATGTAACTGAGAAACATAAAAAATGAGATCTGTTTAAAAAAAAAAAAAAGCTTCAACTTGAAGAAAGGTTTAAAAAATAATTTAAATAGTTAGGTGCCAAGGGCTAGAGTTCCAGAAAAGATGCACCTAAAAATATTTTGGAATAGGGTAAGGAAAAGCCATGAAAATTCAAAATATGGTTAGGAATAGTTCATAGGCTAGGGTTTAAGCTAGGATGGTCTTTGGGCATACAGAAAGTGTAACTGTAAGGGACTGAGAATGGATAAATGAAAAGGTTTTGGGTCCAGGTACTATATAGCATGGGTGAAGGAAGAAGATAGTTTGAATGTTTTAGGGCTAGTGAAATTGTGGGAATAAATGGTAGTCCTTTGGGTGAAAGTCAGGATTAAAGTTAGTGTTTGGGAAACTTAATGGTAAGATTTAGGAGTTGAGCACTAGAGTTTAGGAACCTTCACAGCAAGTGAAAAGCAATGTGCAGTGATACGGAAATGAAAGTACACACTTTTTAGTTTCTCTGGTTGACATATAATGTATATGTGACATTCATCTATTCCACACAAAGAACTAACAGTAAATAAATCTAATTTCATGTGACCAATAACAGAGAAATGTTATTTTCAATCCGTGCATCCTCAGGAACTGGATGTGCTACAATGATTGAGTCTAACCATAAAAGTGGATAATGCAACAGGACAATGATCAAAAACACACCAGTGAAGCTATGATGAATGCCTAAAAAGGAAGAAAACCAGGGTTTTTGTAAAGACCAGGCCAAAGTCGGCCTCCATTGAGATGCTATGGCAGGACCTACAAACAGCTATGCATTAATGATTGCTTTCAAACATCACCATGCTTAAACAATTCTTTAAGTAGTAATTGGTCAGATTCCTGTAAGGAGGTGAGACTGATAAACTCTTCCTGGAAACGTTTAGGTCAAGTTATTGCTGCTTAAATGGTTTCTAGTGTTACTGAATCACAGGGGCACTTTATTTTTCACATAATGGTACTTTTTGTGTCAATCATAATGGTAAAGTGATATTTGTGTGTTTGTCACATAAGACTACGTTCATCTGCTGTTTAGCACCTGATGCGGACCAGATCAAGATCAAATTTGTCATGGTATGTACAATCAAACCACCTTTGAAGAGATTGTATTTTTTATCTTGCATAACTAGTTCCTGTTAAAGGGTAGAAAATGCACTTTAAGGAAGAAAATAAAATATTGAGGACATGTTCAAATGTCTTTCTTGATGTTTGAACTAATTGCATTTTCCATTTAAAGTTTATCTCTCTCGGAGAGTCCTCACTTAAAGTTTCTAACATTTGAAAAAGCAGCCTAGATTCCTATTAAGCCTTGTGGTTTCATACTTTGAAATGCTCTGAGATTACTTGATTAAAGGTTTTGCCTTTAGTAGAGTCGTGTGGTTTGAAAACTGTTAAGCACTCTTTTCATGATTTATTATTTATTATTATTGGAAAGAGGTTTATGTGCAGTGATGTAATTGATTAACTTGTCAATGAAGATTTTAGTAAAACTAGGGGGGGTGACAGGAAGGTCTCTGGGGGATTCTGTGACCAAGAACATGGAAAGGGAATTCCTAAAAAAATAATAAAATGTAGTTAACAAAAGTGGCACGAGAAAGTGGAAATAAAGACAGGAGTCAAGTTTTAGATGTGTCACAGTCTTTGTGGTTTTATGTAGAAGTGTTTGTTTTGTATGATTGTGTGATTGTGCGTCAACTTATGTGGCTGTTTGTTTGACTGTGTATAGAAATGTCTTTGCCTGGTCTTGATGTGTATGGCTGTGTTAGTGTGTGGAGAAATGGTTGTTATGCCTATATGTATGATTTTCCATTGGATAGGATTGTAGAAAGAAAGCTGTGTTTACACTTTGTCCTATTGATTATGTTTAAAAAGTATATTCCTGCTTAACTGTTATGGTAAATGTTTAATTTTTATATACAAAGATCTAGCAATTGTTCTTCAGGTTGTTTCTCTGCATCCCCGCTTTACTCAGTCAAAAGAAATGAAGCACATAGTCATGAAGCAGGTTTTCCAGCATCATACATAGTGATCACTTGGGTCAGTGGTGTGTTTCGGTGGAAGGTTGACATTTGGTGAGAGGTTGTTTCTTTTGAGTTGCAGCTTAAGTTGCGGCAGATGCCTTCAGGCAATGTAATACAGAGATTACAAGATTAACAACATGGACTCATTTATCTTTAAAGTGGAAGATTTCTGAAGCGTGTTACTAGAGTTTACCTTAACTGCAGATGTTTTTCTCAAGCCCTGCTTCAGGTCACTTTTTGTTGCGAAGGGTTGCTTTGAACCACTGCTGGATTCTACTAATCCGGAAAACTACCGACCTGTTTCATTGCTGCCACTTTTGGCTAAAGTCACAGACAAGCATGTAAATTGACAGCTCTCTGTTTATCGAGGCTAACAATCTTCTTCATAGGACACAGTTGGGAGTTCACCCATCCTATAGTACAGAGTGGGTCCTGCTATTAGACTTGGAATCCATTTGTCAATTCTTGCACACCGAAGACACTGCCGCTCCTCTGATACTGGATCTCAGTGCGACGTTTGACACCATATTGCACAATCTGTTCATTGAGCGTCTGTGGGGATGTGATGACGGCCGTATGGCCTTATGGTGGGGTTGTGTCCTTTTTACACAGACGCACTTTCCAGATGTGTCAAAAACCTTATCTCTCTCAAGTGTATAATCTGCAGCCGGGAGTACCTCAGAGCTCCTCCGAGTCCAACCTTATTTAATATATACATGCTTCCTCTGGCCAAGAACATTGAACATTATGGGCTCACCGTGATCACTTATGTAGATGATACTTAACTGATCATCACCCTTTCCGAGGATGCTGCAACCACAGCTACTTCGCAAGGTCGTGTATGGACGAGGTTGCCTGGCGGATGAAGCAAACTTTTTAAAGTTGAATGCCGGGAAGAAAGAGGTCTTGTTTCTGGGCAAACAACCCAACATCTGGTTGACCTCTTGGTGGCCTGAAACTCTTGGCCCTTTACCCAGCCCCAAGCCCTAGGATAAAAACGAGGGCATTTGGTTTGAACAGAAGCTGTCTTTTAACAGCCAAATTACAGCGTTGACTGGGAAACGCTTCAGAATCCTCAAGACCCTGACAAAAATCCTGGATTTGCTCCAAGAATTTGCAAAGAAATCTGTGATCCAGGCCTTAATCCTCTCGAGGCTAGACTACTGTAACATGCTGTACCTGGGGGTGTCACAGTCTCGTATGATGCGACTCCGAGTTCAGAACACGGCGGCTCCTCTGCTACTCAATCTCCCGAAACACGTCTCCTTGAGATCCTCACTTGCTAAGCTACACTGGCTGCATGTGAAGCAGAGATCTCGTTCAAGGCATTGTGTTACTGCTATAAAGCTAAAGCTTTGACAAACAGTAGCCCTCAGTACATACAGTCTTTCATTCAACCCTGTACCCCTTGAAGTAGTCTCAGATCCTTGCGGGCGAGGAGCGTCTGCATCGTGAAAGTTGGAAGAGTGCTCCTTGGTGGCAGCTCTTTTTGCTTTGTAGCTTCGAAACTATGGCATTCGCTGCCTCTTTCTGTCGGACAGGACCCTTCGGAAATCCTTTTTTTTAAAAAAATTAACACGTGGTTGTTCACTTAGAATTGATCTTACTTTCTGCGAGTGTGTAGCACATGAAATCTTGTACCGCAGCGCTGGGACGCTTTGTTCCAAAGTAGCTATGTGCGTTACAAGTTCCACTATTAATATTGTTTGAGTCCTTCAGTCCGGGCATTCACCTTAATGGTAGATTTTTCATTTCAGTTCTGTGCTCTTGGAGTTCACTTTGGCACTGGAGGTTTTTCTGGAATTCACCTTCTTAACAGGTTTATTTGAATCTCACTATTCTTGGATCTCCCCTTCATGACAATAGTTGTTCTGGAGGTCAACCTTCCTGAAGTTAATCTTCATGGCAGAGGTTTCTTTGAAGCCATTGGTGCCTTGTGTTTGACTTCATGTCATAAGTCTGTCTCAAGCCTTCCATTTGTCGAATTCACCTTTGTCAGGACATTTTTTTACACCTGTCCTGCACACGGATGTATTCTTTACAACAGTTTATTTGCTTTGCCACATCATCACTGACTTTGAGAGTTTAAAGTTTTGATTTAAGTATTTTTTAAATCAGAGGAAAATCCCTTACGATGTCTGATTAATAGCAGAGGAAAAAGCAAGAAGAGTATGTCATCAGCGAGACCAGTCCCACAAAATGGTGGACTTGTTTGAAGACAAAAAAAAATACTTGCATAGTGGCCTTATATCAGTCAAAACAATTGATAACGTTGCAAACAGATCCTCATAATGTACAGTATAACATCTCATTTTCCGATGGCTACTTCTATCTCCAGATTGCTCACCTCTTCAATATCCCAGTCTCCAGACTGCATCAGTAAAACGTCTGACATATCCCTCTTTCGCCAGTAGAGGGCCTTGGCTCTGTTTCGAAATTGAGTCACTAGATCATATAGCGCTCTGACATCAGCTGTTTTCTTTTTCGCTATCTTTCGACTCAGATTCATAGCTTCTCTGCTCAGTTCTGAGGTGATTTTAGCTCTCCAGAATATTTTCTTACAAATAGTGCATTGCCTTAGGGACATGATCCCATCACAGTACTTCGGTTTAAGCTGTGTCGCAGGTGCAATTGTCAAATGTAGATTACTGTCCAACCAAACAATTGCCTGTGGTGTCTTGGCTAAAGACATGACATCAGGACTTGCAGCCTTTGTCTTCAGATGAACTCAAAAGCAACCAAGGAGAGCGAGCACCAACTCTGAGTACTCTGCAAAGGAAGATCAAAGTGATCAGTACCAATCATGATCTCGCTTCAGGTCTCGCTGCCGTCATCTAGGGAGAGGAGAAAAAAATATAAGAATGGTTCCCACGCTCCCAGAAGGTGGTTGAGGTCAAAGGGTAAATCCCCCACCTAAACCTTCTTCACCTGGTGTCTCTTTTCTAGAGTAGGAATTATTAGAATAGGTTCCTACCCAGGGCACTCCCACCAGCTCTGGGGCCACTTCCACTGCTGGTGCCATTGACAGTAGCTTTACCAGGTAGGTTTCCGTCGTCTGGTGCTGACTTGACCTGGTTCACCCTACAGCGCAACCAGGCTCCAAGGGACCATATGGGGCTCTGCTTGGGTGCTTGCCGATGGAACCTCCCTCTGCACTGAGCATCCCTCTGACACCTTTGGATCCTTTTCCAGTGCCATATGATGATGATTTTACACCCAGGGCCTCGTCTGTTCCTGCTGGCACAATGCTGATGCCGTAGATACTGCCTTTGTCCATAGCGTCGTTACTTCATTGAGTCTTGATGCACCCAGTAATTGCAGAAATTGCAGTCTCATTGGGACATCTTTTGAATTCCAACCTTGACCAGCTCTCCACATCTGAGAATGGAGACCGCTGGGCTCTTCAAAATACAAGCAGGTCAGACAGTATGCTGGACATAGAGCTAGCTCTGGGTCCGGCATCTGAGGAGATGGTCTCATTTCATAGCTGCTCCTGCCTTGTTTCGCGCTTCGAACATTCTTACTAAGGTCCTCCAAACTGCAACTAATACAGAGCCACTGCATCTGTTTAATGTCGCCCTTTTGGAATCCGTAAAAGAGTTGTGAGCCACACTGATCATGGCTTCAGCAGTGGGTCTTACTGTAGCTGGTGATACAGTCCACACAAGCAGTCACTGAGGGAAATAGCCTTTCTTTCTATCCATTGTGATAGTGTGCATCCAAACCTAATTCAGAATCTTTCCCTGCCACCCACCGGATAGGGAGTTAAAGAAATTAGAAGTACACAAACAGATATTCCTGATAGGCAACCTGGAATTTCAATCCCTCAGTGCAGCTTGTCTTCTTAGCCTTTATACCCATAGCCTATGGTAGCTATGGTAGTGCACAGCCTCCTTGACCATCTTCTAGATTATTTTGGGTTGGTTGTTGGCGATGGTCCAGGCATTTTATTGGAGTTAGTTTATATACCAAGCACACGTTGGCCAGAGCGATGTAGTCCTCTGTGGCCCTACGCCTGTTTGCACTATACAAGTTTTTCAATCAATGTCCAGGCCACACTTATGCACATGGTATTTGATGGCTTCGTAGAAAAGATAGATGCTGCATTAGAGGGCTTCAAGACTGGAATAGCTACTGCCAGGTCACTGGGACAGTAATCTTCCACAAAGGACTTTCATCCATTTCAGAAGTTAAGTGAAATTTGAGTGAGTTCCAATCTAGGCAATCCCAGCCTGCCCAAACAACCCAAAAGCAAAAAAAACCTTTGTGTGTCAGTACAAGGGCAAAGGGTGGCAGAACCAGACCTCCTCCTTTTCCTCCCCAGATCCACTAGAGAAGTTGCTGTACTTTTGTCCTGGAAGGAGCATATAGTGCCAATGAGAGGACAGGTATCCTTTAGGCAAGCCTGGAAGGCCACCACATCAGATCAATGGGTCCTTCAAATTGCAGAAAGAATGTATCCTATCCCCCACCTAACCCCACCCCATATCCCTCCCCAATAGTCTCTTCAGTCAGAGGACCAGCTGCAGATGCAGCATCAGGAGGCAGCAGCCCTGCTGTGGAAAAGGAGTGGTGGAGTTGGTGCCAGAGGTGGAAATTGAACACACACAACTTGATGGGAGAAATGCTTGCAATAAGTCTAACTACTGGCAATCGCTAAAGGTAACATTCCAACCCATCGTTCTTTAGCCCACCATGCCAACTCAGTTTGGACCCAGCCATATCCAATTCAGTCTTGATCCTGCTCCAATCGGAACAGTCCTGCCCGATCTTCCAGGCCAGGTCCTCTCTGAACACCAGCAACACAAGACCGGTTTCACCATGACTGGGGCTCCTCAGTTAGGTATAGCTTGGTTCCAGTGGCACAGTGAGCACAGGGCCTTGGAGCTAGCATTCCGCTGTTCATCACCAAACCTAAGCCCACAGAAAGTTTTCACTCAGTGCTTGACAGAACAGGCAGTTTTAAGATGCTGTACATCCTATTTTATTATGTCTGCAAGTCCTCTTTAAGGTACTTAAACAAGTAAGTGAATACTGGTGTGACCTATCATAAAACTAAAACTTTAGCAAACTGCATAAATGTAGTAGTTGCCTTTTTTTCTTTTTGGTAATGATTGGTGTGGATTAGCTTAAGGGGTCCAAAGCTGTAACGTCCAAAGTGTACCTCTTCAGAAATTGAATGAAATATTTGCTAGGGAGTTGCTGTTGATGCGCCAGCTTTGCAACCTTTAGCTAGATTACTCCACTACAAAATTACCCACTGTTTTAGCCTCTTGAAGCCATGCTATTCTCTCAGGTACATTCACTGGAAGCATGTTCAAGGAAGCGGTTCAAGGGATGTTGGTCCTTCATTCTCGCATTGGTTTTACCATCTGCAGGAAGATGCTAGGACTCCTTGTGTCTCGTCTCATCAGGAGCCAGTGGCGAGCTGCGTGCCTCATCGCTATGCCCAAGAAGTGACCTTACAGTGCACATTGGCCCCCGGGAAGTACCAAGTAGTCCCGTCCACTTATCATCCCAACCAGGAGGCAAGCTTCACTCTTACTTTGGCAACTAAACTAGAAAGGTAAGAAAGGAACTTGTTCATCAGATGTAGACTGCAAATCAAATTATGAATGTTGAAAAATGAGTGTTTGTTGCAGCGTGTGATGGAACAAATTACGTTGATAGTGGAGAAGTATTGCAAATGGAGTATACTCATTATGCCATAATGAGAACAAAAATAACACTAGGCCCAAATAAATACTGTGTATTTTTAAACTGTACAGGCATGAGCCACTCTTCATATGTTCAGCAAATGGTGCACATTGTTATATGAGGAAGAGAGGATGTGGCCTAACGTCTAGGGCGGTCGACCTCGAAGCTGGGGAACCGGGTTTGAGTCTTGGCAGGGATGCTCAATATCCTGTGATTCTGGGCAAATCACTTAACTGCCCCGTGCCTAACAAAAATGAATGTGTCCGTCTGTAACGCGACTGGTGCACATGTAAACGCTCTGATACCTTCGGTCTAGTTCGCGCTATATAAAACAAAACAAAAAAAGGAAGAATTGCACTTTAGGTGTGGAGGGAAGACAAAATGAAATATGTTAATCCGGATTCGCTCTATAAATTAATGGGTGCATTCATAAAGTTCACAGAACGGGGCACAGCTTTTTCAGAGTGTTCCAAGTGAATTATGATTATTATTATTGGCTATTCAGGTGCGAAGTAGATCAGATCTGAATTTCAAAAAGTGTGCGTAGGTTCTTAAGTGGATGATGGATTATTTTATTGAAATGGTGATTTTCCTCATCTGTCATAGGGGAAACCAGTTGATACAAGCTCTGTTATGGTCATCAAAAACAGTAGGGAAATAATACAGCTTTGAGAAAAAGAAAAAGCTACCAATTGAAATAAATAAATGCCAAAAGCCAGATTATTATGTCATGCTTCAACATTTTCAACAACATATATGTAGTGTATGTGCTGAGGAGTAAGTGTCCATGATATAGAACACAGATGTATTGTTTTCTGTCTAATGTATGTTGGCTATGTGGGCTGAGGGACATATCTAAGAGCAGGTGAAGAGTTTGAAATGGGGGTAATACAAAGATATTTTTAGATAAATATGGTACTACAGAGAGAATGCTATTGACGCACTGTATGGTTACTTGGCAAGGCATCTGATGTTCTTAACGGTTTAAATTTGGTAAGGAAATTTTATTTTGCACAGGCAGAGGCCCAGGAATCAAGGTCACTCAATAAAGCAAAACAGTACACCTCTTGCTAAGAAAATAATTGGTCTTTCTTTATCTCCTAGGAAACCTAGGCAGTGCAGAGAGACCCTGGGCCAAATCTTACAAGAGGTAGGTGTTCCTGTGTGATCGGTCTCATTTTTCAATCATTAATCTGTTGTGATGCTTGCCTTCGGCCATACGCATCGAGCGATTGAGTCTGCACTCTATGTACCCTTTCTGTTTACCTTAATGAATTTCATATGTGGGCTCTTCCTAGAAATTCATCCTGACCACAGCTTGATAATGTGATTCCTGCAATGTAACCTGAAAAGCAGGTCCTGTCTTTATTGATATTAGATATGGCCCTGTACTGCCATAACCTTTTACATACTACATGAAACTAATGTGATCCTGTTCATTCTAAAATAGTTAATAACAAAATACCTACTTTTTTGTGTACACAAAATAGCTGCTACTCATCATTATCATCATCGGAAAACTTTATTGGATTATTTCTGAGATAATCATGAAAGTACAGGCAGTACCACAGTAAAACAGTTAGAAATCATCATACAAAGCAATTAAACTTTCATGGCATTGCAGCATCAGGCGATACATTTTAAGGGAGGCTACCTCCAAGCACACCACATTTTCATTTAATAACTGTAGAAAGTGTAAAGCTGGCAAATGTCTTCTGGGATTGCTTTAATTTATAAGCTTAGTTCGAAACCTCTTAGAGTACAAAACATAAAATCTGCAGAATTAAGTAAAGCGAAATTAATGTATGTTTTGAAGCATTATCGCTAGGTCAATTAGCAATCTGTCTGTTGAATATTAGCCCAGAGGGAAACCCTACAAAAAAACGTATTGTGCTGATCTAAACCTAAATAATAAGGCCCACTCTCAGTGGCCAATATTGCGCAAGAGATAAGACTCAGTGAATAAGAGTGGGCTTAAGCTCTCTTAAGTACTGCCTAATACTGGGTTTACTGAATTCAATATGATCAGAGACAGACGGTCTCAAAGCTGTAAAGGCATTCTTGGCTTGACATTTATCCTTCTTGCAAATTGAAATAGGATTGTCAAAAAAATCCATCCTACCTAATAAAATGCTGGTCTGCTTTACATTAAACAACTAGTGGAAGTTATGCCAATGACTACATTTAAAGCAGTCTCTAATCTAATTACCTAATTATTTAAACTAGCACTTTATTTGACTATATACATATCCATAGCAACACGGGGGCTACCTTAAGTCCTCGATATGCAAAAGACCCAACTCTTCGTGACATATGTAGTTGGAGCGGTGGGGGGGGGGGGAGAGGGGGGAATCTGGTGGCGCAGGAGGGATAAAACGTAGAAGCCAGCAAAAACGTTTTTTCTGAGTTTGTAGTGCCAGTGGTATTGAAGTATCCCCGAATTCCGGCACCATAAGTCGCGATGGGGAGACATTCTTTTTCAGAAATGCTAAGAAAAGGTGTTAACTGTTTCTTACCCAGTGAGGGCAATAAATCCTCTACAGATAGTGAACATTTTTGTCTTCTTATAAAATTGTTAGTGTGCCAACGTTGATTGCCGTTAAAAATCACTCCCAAATAAGGAAAACTTGAGAACTGTATTAACTAATTCTCCCTAATTGAGAAGGAATACATATTAGCAGTATACTGCATAACCTTATCTATGATTTAGAATAATTTATATCCTGATCCAAACTTGCCATGGCAGATACCGGTTTGGCAAGGCTAATGGGGGTACATGCCAACAGGACAGCCTCATCCGCTTCTGTATGCTGGGATGACTGAGGAATTTGTTTTTTACATCCAATCCCTGCCTCACTAATCTAGTGTTTGAGTTATTGATGTATAATATGAACATAGGCTGGACCAAGATACAGTCTTGTCATACCCCACGTTCTAGACTAAGAGTTGGTACTTTCTCCAGTGATTCTGAATTTGACTCTTCCAGCCAGATCACTGTGAAGGACAGAGAGCAAATGGGTCCATCCGCATAGAAAGGAGCACCAGCCAAAGGTTTCACCAGGTAACACGGTCAAAAGCACTAGAAAGGTCCATGAAGCCCAGGTACAATGGGCAGCACCTTGCTGTGGTATATCTACTAATGAATAGATGAAGATTCAGACACGGCGCCAATGGTACCTCGGCCGTCTCTGAAACATATTGACAAGTGCTCACAATATCATGTTCTTTGACCCCCAGCTTAATCCTTTTAAAGCTAATTCTACCCAGCCCTTTAACCGTGGAATGAATTAATGAAATGGGTGGGTAACATTGTGGCTCTGTATGATAGCCTTTATTGTAAATAGGCATTATTATTGATTTAGACCAGGAGCACGGGTACGTTTGTGTAGTTAAAATTGTTAAAGGCGTTGGTGAGCAAAGGAGCCCATAGGTTGATATTACATACGAGGAGCTAAATGGGGATACCATCCGGTTCAGGGGCCTTGTTGGATGGGCTTTCAATGAGTGCCAAAACACCTTTTGGCTACGGAACAGGCAGCATCGACCCATCTTGGGAAGGACTGCTTACTGGGAATTTACTTTTTTCTTTAGGAGTCTTTTTGTAGCGTCACATAATTCAACAAAAGCAGACAAAACAGCACCGCACCCAAACCAACATGAACTTGAGATACCAAAATTACTGAATTTCAGCTTAATTAAAGAATTTAAAAAGGCAGAAGCGTGTGACAATTTTCAAGAAATGTGCAGATATTTTGTTTTATCGCAGACTTAAAAACCTTAGAAGGACTGTACCTCACAGATGAGGGGTGACAACAAAACTGCTACTCATAATGGTTGCTATTCAAAATAGCTACTTCTGCTGAGACCAAGACAATTGAATGTATACCAGGTATCACCTCCCTAGTAGCTGTGTTCTCGCCTTCACCTTGCAGTTCACTTGTTCTGCAAGATCTTGACCCAACAAATGGTATGGTGGTGCTCTTGTATGATGAAGGCCGTGATAGGCTTAGAACCCTTGCAATTCATTTGTGGTAAACTGGACTCTGTTGACTGATTCTGCACAAAAAACCTATTTGTCACAAATGCTATTGCTGTGCAGATATTTAGACACATAACACAAATTACTTCTTTCAATTTAGAGTCAGTCCATCACTAGTATGGAGTATTTCTGCATCCTACCAAGATACTGAATGCCATCCCATCCAGATGTCTGTTGTTGGTATGACTCTGTTGTGGTTCCTCGAGCTATTTTCAAAATCTTGTCACTGGAGTTCCAAGCTGAATATCCTTTAACTACTCTTTCAGCATTCCATTCCACACCCAGTCACCAGCATACTTCTTGCACTCTCTTCTATGATGACCTCGGCGTGCCAAGTCTGGAGTTCTTTGAGTGAGATCATTTTGTCAGCTTATTGACTATTTGATTAAAACCGACTTAAATTGCTTCAAGGTGGGAGCGGCCTGGGAGGGATCGCTCCAGTTGCCTCAGGGTATTGGCACACTGGTGTGCCTGGTATATTTCCTCTTCTCTGTTTCCAAATCACACAGATTTTGTTCTTCATCTGCCCATGGTTCTTTGGCCATTGTACTATTGCTGAGGATAGGGTAGGGCACACTGTTATCCCCTAAGTAACTTCAGAACAATGATTCACACTCACCCTGAGCCTGCCAGTTCTCATAGGGTTACGCTCCCCACGGGTGGCTTTTTCCCATGGGTTTGTCTACTACATTTTGCTTCTAAATAATCTGTTTGCCTCTCATACGTTTTTAACCTTTCCAAGGCAAAATATGTCCCATGTGTGGATAATCTAGCCTTCTATAGGATGCAGACTTTTCCAAAATTATAGTTATTGGAAACCAGATCTGTCAGACTGTAACCCACACAACCCCCCCTACTGTGATAGCTAGATCTTGGACAATTCTCAGTCCTGTAAGACTATAGGATTATGTATAGGTGGGGTCTAAACCCTCTGTCCATATGGATGAACATACACATGTAATCCACACTGTAAACTTTGCAAAGCTTTAATAACTAATGCCCTAGTGTAGTGCAGATAATGTGGATTCAGGTTCTCAAAATAAACAGAATGGTTAGGCAGTCGTTGAAAGCAAAATGAAAGCGAGAAAAAATTGCAACATATTTGATGGAATTCATCACAATCTATGTTGAAAATCTCCCCATGTTTATAGTTCTAAATTAATCATACTCTGTATCGGAGCGTTTTTTAGGTCGAGCCTAGGCAGTGCGTGAGCTCTTTGAGACTTGTTATATACACTTTGTGGGTTTACAGCACGCCCATCACTTTATATTTGTGAGTTTGATTGTCCTTTAAAAAGGCATGCTTGCTAGTGGTTAATCTTTCCTCTTTGCCTCTCCTTGTTGTCATCGGTTTACTCCCACTGAGCAGCACCTAACTACTGGTATCTTTCCACTTTGGTGCATATCTGTTTGTGTCTGGGAATATTATTTTATTTCTTTCCTGCTTGTCTTTGTTGAAGCTTCCCTTTTGGTGGGTTTATTGTGGCAGCTTACAGGATTCCAGTCGCTACCTCACCCCTTCGTCCCCACAGCACTCACTACAGCAGGGGTTTCCACCCTGTCGATTGCAAGCTATCAGAAGCTCGCTGACACCCAGTGAGTAACTAACGCCGAACATCCACTTTAGTGCATTTTGATGACTTGCATTAAAAGTAAATGTGGCATGTCGGAATTGTTTTAAAAAAATGTATTTATTGAGAAAGAATTTTCTGTTATTTTCCCTCTTTCCATGTACAATTAAACGTCAAATGTACAGTACAATGAACATTGAAATGTTGGAACACATGCCATACGGTGGGGTACATAGGTCGGATAAATCAGTCAGTAATGTACAATAGCACCACATATTCTACATATATCTAATATATGCGCGATTGGGCAATATTAAGTCCATGAGGTGGATAATGAAATAGCATGCAGTGTATGAAAAAAATATATGTTCATTGGGTGGTATTGATTCTTTCTAAGATACTACCAGCAGGTCAATTCCCAATATGAGCATTGCTCAATTGAGGCATTAAACAGATCCATATTTGTTCCCAAACACCGAACTATAATAATGCTAAATCTAAAATATAACAGGCCATGTCATCCTGCGATTCTAAAGTTCTCTATATCACCCTCCATATTCTGAGGGGGCGGTGTGCTGTAGTCGTAGTGAAAAGGGGGGCAGAGGGGTTTCGGTGAACATTGGGGGTAGCATTTGAGTGTGGAAGTCACAAGGGAGGAACGGCCAGTCTACACTTAAAGGCTACTACTTTGGGGTCTCGGCCATGGCATCAGTTGTCGTTGCAGACTCATCGGCACAGGAAGGTTGTAAGGGGAGTAGGATAGTGTCCCAGTATATGGCAGTGGGGTCTTTACTATTTGAAAGTCAGAGGGCCGAATTTATCTTCGGAGGAGAAAACTTTCATTTTGGTGCATTGTCTGTTGGCGAAGGCCTGAAAGGTATATGAGAATTTACCGGAGGAAGGAGTTTGGTGATAGGTTTAGTGAATTTGAGACGGCGCTTAAAAAAATTAGATACGCATTACTTGGTCAATATTGCAGAGATATTATTTTGGCAAGAGGAAACAGAATGGTGATGAGTCTGTAGAAGGCTTTGTAACAGCACTCCGAAAACTTGCTGCCCTGTGTAACTTTGGGGAAAACAAGGAGGAGAGAATCTGTGACCAATTTATGTTGGAGTGCAAAAATTTTAGAGAGGGATTGTGGGTAAATAGTGACTGGGTCTCGCCTCTCCACCTTCACAATAAGTCTCTCCAGTCCCCTTCACTGATTGCTCAAGGCTCCAGAGCAGAACGTTTTCCTAAGTTACACAGTGAGCCCCCGCGTACAGGGGCTGTAGGCTCGGGTTGTGTTTTTAACATTTTGAGGGATTGAGTTTTTGGGTGGAGTGGTGGGCTACAGACCTCTCATTCTCCCATGACAAGTAGTTATAGTTTGGTACCTACACGTTGGTGTCCTTGTCGGGTGGGGGAGGGTTAGGGATTATGTTTGAGATTCAGGGTCCTGTTTTTTCAGGGGGAGGGATAAAGACACTTCAGCCTTTTTGTGGTACTATAAGGGGGCGCATACACGGCATGAGTCCATACATAGTCATGGCATGAGCCAATCCTTCGACACCAAGGAACTTGCAGTCCTGTCATGGAACGCCAATGGGCTAGGTGACAAAATGGAGAGGCTTGGTGGCCCAATACATGAAACGGCTGCAGCCAGACATAATCTTCATTAAAAAATAAAAACTCATCTGCAGGAGGCACTTGATTTCTGGGGAAAAGGGCATACACCACACTGGCACATGCCGGCTATACCACCGGCTCCAGGGGAGTGGCTATACTGATTTAAAAGAATCCCTCCCCCCACTTTCAGGTAGTGAAGCAGTAAATAGACCCTTATGGCAGGTATGTATGAGTGAAAGGGTGTTTGGGACAAACTGATGTCACTCTGATTAGCGTATATATTAGGCCTGGGTGCAGCTTGCGGAAGTTTAATCCGCGGAGTTGCCTTAAAACTCATTGAGATTTTGCGGAGTTTCGCAAGCGGACGGAGTATGTTATGTAGTATCTACTGCACTAATCAGTACTTGCTTTAACACACCTGGTAATCCTGGTGTTACTGCTAATGTACTTTGAAGAGTCTGAAAACCTGCAGAAACAGTATTTCTCTGTTTCTCTACCTGTTAAACAGAGATGCTGGCAGTGCCACCAGTGTTTTGAAGATGCAGAATGCCATGATGATGTTATTAATATTCCTTGTTTAATAATGCGCTAATAAGTGAAAGGAAAATGTCGTATGATTGCTAATCCACAAGTAACTAACACCCTTATGCATCAAGCCAAAATCCAGTCGGTAAAATACCGATTCGTTAATAGCTCCCGGTATTGAGTGAAAAATACCCAATCCCAATGCATCAACCCAAAACCCGAGCAAATAACGAATCGCTAAATAAATAACCTCGAACATACCGAATCGCTAATACCCAAAATGCTAATTTACCGATTCGCTATATACCGAATTCGCAATTACCGAAATCACTATTAGCTCCCGGAAATTGCCAATAGCAAATAACGAATCGCACCCCAATGCAACAAAACTCGCTAATAACGAAAATCCCAAAAATCGCTATTTTGCCAGAGCTAAATAAGGGGAATCAAAACCTGGAGGTAAAGTTACAAAAAAAAAAAAAAGATGAGGATAAATTCTTCCTACATGTGCAAATGATTGAGGCAATCACTAAACCCTTAAATGTGGCCCAGGAGACCCTGTTGGCTCCCACAAAATGGCTGCCCTCTACGTGCTTGCAAGGAGGATGCGGATCAATGCAGCAGGACAGCGCAGGAGAAGGGTCCAGGAGCGAGTGTTCAGACTGCGCATAACCTTGCTCGGCCAGAATGAGGACGAGGTGTACCAGAAGTATCGCCTCAATCGCGCTATGATCATGCGCCTGATTGCAGACCTGGAACCATTACTGCAGCACCAGACACACAGGACAAATGCTATCCCTGCGCACGTTCAGGTCCTATGCAGCCTGCACCTACTGGCCTCAGGGAGATTCCAGGGGGTAATTGCGGTTGCCGGAGGTGTGTCGCAAAGCGCACTGTCACGCTTCTTCAAGAAATTCCTAGATGCCATGCTGACAATGCTCCACACACACATCAGCTTCCCCACAACCCCACAGCAGTTGGACCGCACCAAACAGGCATTCTACCAGGTGGCACAATTTCCACATGTGATTGGATGCATCGACTGCACGCATATCCCCATATGTCCTCCGTCAGCAAATGAGTACCTTTTCAGGAACCGCAAGTCATACCACTCGATCAACGTGCAGGTTGTGTGCGATGCCAACAACATCATAACGGACCTAGTGGCACAATTCCCAGGGAGCACACACGACTCATACATCTTCCGCAACAGTGGAATGCACAGGCGACTACTCAATGGAGAATTTGGAGAGGGACTCCTGTTAGGTACGTAGAACTACGCTTCCCCACACCAACACCACACATGTATGTACATCACCAATGCTAAGTCTATGCTTCTATCTTCTAGGTGACAGTGCTTACGCCCTGCGGGAATACATACTCACCCCATACCTAAATCCAGCAACCCCGCAGGAACATCGCTACAACGCTGCACACATCAGCACGAGGAATGTGATAGAGCGGACTTTTGGGATTCTCAAGAGCCGCTTCCGTATCCTCCACAAGACTGGCGGCGCCATGCTATACCAACCAGACACATGCTGTCGAATAATTGCTGTATGTGCAATGCTGCACAACATTGCCACCAGAAGGGGGATACCCATGGAGGTGGACAGGGATGACGACCCCCAGGCTGACCAACCACCCGCCCAACGACGACCGGCACACATCCCAAACACAGCAGAGGGCCATAGGAGGCGGACAGACATAATGCAAAATCATTTTTGACCCTGGGTAAAATGAGACATTACAAGTTGGTGATGGGTGCAACTGTTTAATGCACAGTAGCACTGAGGATTGTGCAACAGAACTAGCATTGGGAATCATGCTCCGATTGCATAAATGTAAATAAAAGGTTCCTTAAAGTCAGGCCTGTGCAAACACAATAATTGGATGGCCATGGTTGCTCCACCATGGACCTGCAGCATGTCCAAATTTCTAGTGGCGCTTGCCACGTACACCAAGCCTCCGCTCAGGTGCATCCAAAGCCTCACCACGGCCTGTCCCCGTGGAGGCACGCGAACTTCGGCGCCTGGTGCTGGCCTCTGCCAGTGACACGCTGCTGACACTGGAGGCAGCCTCACTGGTGTCATCCCCTCCCAATGCTGCAGCACTGCATGTGCTGCTCTGAAGTTGTTCCACAGCAGTGGTGATGTGTCCCAGTGACTTGGCCACATCACCGCAGAAGTGCCCAAGGTCCACCTGCAGGGAGACTGTGCGGCGTGCCAACACAGCGGTGCAGTTGCTGTGCCGTTGTATGGCCTTGGTAGCGGCGGCTGAACGCGACATTAGCTGCCGGTTACTCCTCCTCTGGGACTCATGGCCCTCCCTGATGGCACGGGTGAGCTCACGTACCTCCTCCCTGAGCTGAGCATTGCCATCAGCAACCGCAGTGGTCTGGTCCCTGACCGCCGTGCCCATGTCCCTGACCGCGGAGCCCATGTCGGTGACTGCTGCAGTCATGGCGCGCATCTCCCTCGCTAGGCGCACGATATTGCAGCTGATGCTAGCCACATGTCTTCCCTGCAGGTTCTGTGTACGCAGCATCCTCTCCTCGATTGCAGAGGTTGTTGGGACATCCTGGTCTGCTGAGGAGACGGAACTGCGACGGGCCCTGTGACGCCGTGCGTGTCTTGATCCTCCAGGTGGTGCAGCAGGTGGTGTGGATGTGCGCTGCGTGGGTGCCAATTGCGGGGGGGGGGGGTTGCCATCTCCTGCAAGGGCGCAACTTGGTGCCTGTGCCTCTGCGGTATTGTGGCTGTACTAGCTGCAGGCTGTCTTGCTGGTGCCGTTGCTTGTGGCGCAGGTGCTGGTGCCTTGGCTTGTGGCGCAGGTGCTGGTGCCTTGGCTTGTGGCGCAGGTGCTGGTGCGGTTGATTGTGGCGCTGGTGGAGGTGGTGCTGGTGGGGTGGCAGGTGTTGGCGGTGCGTGCGCATCCTGCGCAGTCTCCTGGTCTGACTCCACGGGTGTCTCAGAAATGATCAGCTGGTCGCTGTCGTCAGAGTCCCCAGGTGATGCATCTGTGTGTGAAACAGTGCATGATTAGTGGGATGATTACACCTACATAGTGTTGTACCCATTAATGTCCCTCTGTGGTCCAACAAATGAACAATCTACAGCCATGTCCAAAATATGTGGTTTGTGCTCAGAGGATTTACGCCTGTACCTGCACTCTGGGCTGACTAGACTACAACTCCCAAGATGCAGTAGCGTCATGTGTGGAGCTGTCTGTGCCAGAGCTGCAGACACAGTGAGATTGGGCTGGGGGCATGGGTATGGATTTACGCTATGCTGGGTGTGGCACAGGCATGCATCTTACCTTGGGCACTTGTGGCTGCGCCGGACGTGTCCATCTGGATCACCCCCACAACGGCTTCCCTCTCTATCGTCCCTTCCACAAGGTCCTCCAGGGCTGTGTTGGATGGTGCAGTGGTTGTTCCGCCTCCAGTCCTTCTTGCCTCCCGGAGCCTCTCAGCAATCCTCTCTTTTGCGCGCTTCCGCAGGTCATACCAGCGTTTTTTCAGGTCGTCGATGCTGCGGCTAGTGACGCCAACCGCATTGACCCTCTCACGGATGCGCTGCCAGATGTGCCGCTTCTCGCTCTCAGGCACCTTGAGGGACAGCTTGCCAAAGAGGCGGTCGTGTTTGCTGGACACTCCCTCGATGAGGTACTCCAGCTCCCTGTCCGAAAACTTCTTCTTGCGCTTGCGTGCAGATTCTGCGCTGGATGGCACTTCCTGCGACATGATGGATGTGTGATGTGAATGGCAGAATCTGTGTGGCCTCACTCTGCACAGCCTGTCCTTCTTTCCAGCTCCTGTCTGCTCCTCTGTCGAGTCTATGTGGGTGGGGCAGCAGTATTTCCTGGTTGGTGATGTCATCAGCCTGTTCCCGGTGCGACGCGGCAATTTGCGATTTCGCTATTACCGATTCGGTAATAGCTAATTCGGTATTACCGAACTCGCTATTAGCCAAATCGGTATTACCGAAGTCGCTATTTGCTAGTGAGGCCGTTTGCGTGCCCCGCTATTAAGGAATCGGTAAATTTAGCGATTTTTAAGGAATCGCTAAATTTCACCGAATCTGTTGATGCATGCCAATTACCGATTCCTTAATGGCGATTCCTTATTTTTCGCTATTAAGGAATCGGTATTAGTTTGGTTGATGCATATGCCCCATAATGCTCTGAATGTTTGTCTTCTGTAAATGCAGGCCTTCCCTTCACATCATCCAAGGGCCTGGTCCTGAGTTTAGCTGAGAAAATATTGCACCGTGATGTTAAAAATGCACTTTCGTACTGAGGGGAGCCAATAACGGGAAAGGATGTTTTTGAATACAGAATAACAAAACCATAATAACCTGATTGGAACCACAGCAGATAAAACGCATGGTCTCATGCTGTGCTGCACAAACGCAATATTTTAAATAAGCTGGGCAAAGCAATATTTTAAATAAGCTGGGCAAAGCCAATGGTTTTGAAGTTTGTTTTTCATTTTAAGTTCTTGTGTGCATTGATAACATAACTGCTTTTAAATACGTGGTCCTCTTCCATTGATTTACAGCCATTTCGAAGAAGCTTTTAGAATTCTGTCTTTCTTACGGTAAGCTTTTAAAACTGGGCCTTTCTTTAAGCAAAACCGTGAAATATCACAGGCAGGCATCTATCGAGAGGCACTTCAGAGTGAGAGGTAAAGCAAGGGGGAAAGAGATACTACATGGCATGTCTGCTTCGTGCTCTTGATTTCAAAGGAAGTGTGAAAAGTAAACGGAGATAAATTTGGAGTCTTCATAAAAAGCCATGAAAACGGCGAATTGCAGAATGGATCTATTAGTTAACTTTGAAAAGATGTTTGAAGGGGGAAAAGGTTCAATAAAAGGCATGCATTATGAAATGGAAATGTGATGCATGTGTAGGAGGATCGCGGGGATGCAAGACCGCGTTTTCAAAGGACACTTTGCCATTCCGGAGAGAGTACATCAAAGAGTCTGTTCTGAATTCGAAGATCGATCAACAATACCTGACCAAAGCCAGGGGTCTTCATGAATTTCGGGGCCACTGGCTGCCATAAACCACTTCTTAATAAGCCAACAAAGGAGATGCGCTCGCTCCAGAGGTTTAGAGGTAGATCTCCAGAAAACGAGAATTCTGGTCTTGCTTACTTGACAATCGTAATAGGGGCGCTCCTGGGCACACCATTAGGTCTCCCAGAGCTTCAATTGCATTATTCTGCCAAACATATTAGTGATTCAAAAGAATTTGAGGGCTTCCCTTTACTCAAACTGCACATCTGAGAGTACAAACCTCGGGAGCTCCACTCAGAAGAGGCTGCACACTTTCTTCAGCCTCACCCAGGTCGGCCAACCCTGCACGACATCACTGTGAGCCGCCGCTCTGTACATACGTCCTTGCCCTTACAGGAGATGTGCACACTGGATTCTGGTGACATCACCCTTCATTAGGGGCCGGTGAGCCCTGCACAACACCAGGCACTGACAGCATCTGCTCTTTTATACGTCAGTGCCCTGGGGTAAGATGCTGACAGGTATCCATTGGGTGAATGGGTCAACTCCAGACTAGAGTCCCTGTACTTTCTGACCAAGGAATAAATGTTGGACATTGCTCCTCGTGAGTGACGCAGTACTCTTACAGCTCCAGCCTTCCAGACACACCTTGTAGCCTCCTGAGTTGGCTTTAAGTCCAGGGGGATCTTCCTGAGGTTGGAGAAGGAGATCTGCCGGAAACTGGGAAGAGTGGCAAAGGCCTTTCAGGAAGATGCCGAGAGGTGGAGAGGGCTGCCCCTCACTTAGCTGGGGCAAGCAGCTATCTTTAAAATAATCTCGCTCGCTAAGCTGCTGTATGTTTTACAGAACACATACTACCAAGTCCCCCAGGAGGTCTTTACTAGGCTAGAAGATGATATTTGCACCCTGTTGTGGATTGGGGATTCACCGGAGTTGACCTGAAGGCACAGGATCTTAATTCCTGCAATGGGGAAATATCTATCCCAGACCCCGGTAGCTTATTACAGGGTGGGCCATTTAATCATTCAATTGGATATTTGTCCCCAAAGATCACTCCACTTTCAGACTTGAACAGGCAAAATGGGGGACAAGGTAGTACATGCACTACCTATAGGGGACTAAGTGGACACAGCATTTACTCCCAGCCACCCAAGTAGCCATAACAGCATGGGGTAAAGCTATGAAATGCCTAGTTTGGTACCGTAGGTGTAGGGTCACATGTGTAACGACCCTGTGGTAGGGGACCTGGCTCTCGGAGATGCAGAAACTACAGGGGTTTGGACTGTGGGACCTGATTGGGCTCTCCGAGGTAGGGTATTTTATTAGAAAATGGGGACATGCATGCCAGGCTCATGGGCTACCTGTTGAGAGCATCCTGCAATACTCACCACTGGAAGGGTGGTGGTTGATAGACGAACTGGGCAAAGGAGCAGTCTCCCTTACATATAAAACATTGAATAACATACCAGATAATTTCGATAGACTGCAAGAGAAATGGGTATGTGATGTGGGGGACATGGAAGATCTAGATTGAGAGGCAGACCTGATGCACTTGAGAGAGGTGGCATTAAAATCACGTTTACGATTGATTCAATTCAAAATTGGAACAGGAGATAACGCAGAGGTAGGGAACCTCTTTTGTAGTCAGATATAAATTGCAGGTCAGAGAGCAAGGCTGAAGGAAGACAAACCATCTGTGGCTGTTGATGATAACTGTCGTCATGATAGTACTCCTGCTCATCCATGTGTTGATCATCATAATCAGTCTTCCTGATACTTCACATTCAGTTCAGAGGGACTTCTTGCAGCTCTAAAATACTCTCCTCATCCGAATCATCATCCTCATCCAAAAGGTGAGAGGGAAGTAATGGTTGAACCCTACTGGATGAAGTAAGGGAGGGCGTTCGCCTCGGTTTCGTTATTTTTCGTTGCAAATATGTATTTTCTTCCCTTGATTTAGGAGTCGTTGACGAGGAATCCTCAATGGTTACGATAGACACCACCGTCGATGAGGGACCTCTCGTTGTCGAAGTGGTCGTCGATGGGGATGGTCGTCGACGTGCGTATCATCGACGAGGCACTCGTCGAGGTCGTCCTCGACGCTGATGTCGCCGTCGACGAGGATTGCTTTATCTTTATCGTTGACGACAAAGGTGTATGTGCCGTCGACGAAGATGTCGTCGACGACGAAAGAGATGCCGACGACACTGAAAGAGTAGAAATGGTAGTCGTCGACGAAGTCACTCCAATGGTTGTATGAGGAGATTTTGTCGTCGTCAAGGCCATCGACGACGAGGCGGTAGTCGACGGGGCTGAGGAAGGCTTTTTAAAAGTGTGTTTCACCCTTGGAGGAAGAGTTAGAGGGTCTGAAGCTGGTTTTTTCGACCCCTGAAGAGAAGTCTCCCTGGCAGGCAAATCCTTAAGTTTTGGAGCCTCTGAAGACTTTTTGGGCATCTTCTTTTGAGGTTGCTGCGTAGAAGGACCTAGAGAAGCGTCTCTGGGCCTTTTCTGAGGAGTCTTTGAGGAGGATTTCGATGAGCTCTCTCTCTCCTCAGAGGACAAGGGGTCTTCTTTGTCCTTAAGTCTCTGCAGCCAAGTTAAAAGCCTTCCCTCACGATCTTTTAAAGTCTTTGTAGAAAAAGTATGACATACCTTGCAGTCTTTAGGAGTATGGTCTGGATAAAGACAGTAAAGGCAGTCCTTATGTTGGTCGTCGACATGCAATCTCTTCTTTTTGCAAGTATCACATGGCCTAAAAAGGCCTTTCTTAGGAGTATCCGACATGAAGACAGCAAGACTTCACTCAGATAGAGAAATATCCGAAGAAAATACCTTAAATCCAAGAGATAAGGAAAAACCTGAGCAGAGCTCAGTGGAGCCTCCCTTAGCACGGCGTGCGGTGGAAAATCTGAGGGACTAGAGCTCCTTCCAGGAAGGTTCCAGAGGGTGGTGGCAGCTGATTGGCTGCTCTCTAGAGTTTGGTCCTTATTACAAAAGGATCTGGATATGTTACTAATTTGAGGCCTTTGTCCTATTACTCTATATGTCTAATGGGACATTACTTTATTTATGTACTGGGGAATGATTCAGGCATGTGAATCTATGAAAGATACCAATACTTGATAACTGCAGCTACAGGTAAGTAACGCATTTCTTCTGTGGCCTAGGACTGGTAGTAGCGAAGAGGGATATAGTCCGGTACTGAGGAGCGAGTGAAAGCCCGACAATACAGGACTGGAGATGGGGCATGAACATCTATATGGCGGCATAAAAAGTTATGTATACCAGTATGGGTTGTCCCTGAAAATTATACAACGTCTGGAGTGGATGGATCAGGTACTATTCACTGAAGCTAACTGGGGATGGAGCAGGACAGAGCCATGACACATGGGTTGCGTAACCACAGATGTTGTAATGGGTGTATATGTGATACCGGTATACGAAATTCTGCTATGGATTTTTTTTTCAAATGCTTTCCATTTTAACAATGTACTGGCTGATTGATTCCTGGGGGGAGAGAGGGGCAAGCGAAGGGAGGGATGTTTGCTTCTCAGTATTTTTATCTTCTCGTAGGTGCACGTCAGGGGCCCTATAAGGTGTTTTCATTTGTTTACGATTCAAAACAAAAATATTCCCCCCAAAAAAGAATCTCAGATCCTAGATACACAGTGGAAACTCAAGGAATTTGTGAACAGACAATGATTAAATAACTTGAGAATCTTGGGCCTGGAGGAGGGAGTCGAAGGTAATATTAGGTCCTATGTGGTTAATCTATTTAAGGGAGCTTTTCCTGAATTGGAATCCTGGAACTGGGAACAGGAACTTCAGAGAGTCGATCAGTTCCCTCTCATGTTGAAAAACCAAAGTCAATCACAGGGGGATTGTCTCCCCAAGCCCAGGTCTGTTGTTGTGTACTTTGGTAACTTTCTTGTGATAGAGGCTGTTTTTGAGAAAGCATGTCCTGATTCAAAGCGAAATTTTGGCGGGTGTTCCTTTTTTACAAGGCTGGATTTCTGCCATGTAACTAACGGTCAGCGATGCAGATTGAGGCAACTCATAAAGCCATGCCAGGACAAGGGAGCCGAGGCCTATTTGATGAATCCTGCACCTCTTAAGATCATTTTTAAAAATAGGACCTGTGTGTTCACCTTGAAAATCAAAGCTAAAGAGTACCTAGCTTGTGGGATGAGCCTGAGTGGTTAAACTTTAAGGGAGTCACTGACTGGTTTAAGCCTAATGTCCTGCAAAATGTTTCGGATCCTTCTTTTTCTCTCGTATTCTATTTTCTCTCATTAGTATTTTTGATTGCCCGAGGATGGAACTGAATTTGAACAAGGCAGTTAATTTTCTTATAGTTTAAGTGCAGATGATTTCATTTGTCTTTTCTCATTCTCTTAGGGTAAAAGGGACTTGGTTTGGATGCATATTTAAGCTGGGAAGGAGGGCAAACATGTGACCCATCACTCAGACCTTGCTTGTCTTATTGCTTTGAATAGTAGGATGGGGGGGGCTGAGCTTTCCGGGGATGCGGGAGTGAGACGGGGAATAGGGGAGAGAAGAGCAAACTAACAAAAGAAAAGAGAAGGGTGAGAGGTTCACCAAATGTCAGCTGGATGGCCAGCATCTGTCTAATACAAGTTCAATGACTGATCATGGTGTAATATTGTGTGTACGGAGATCGAAACATCAAAAACATTTTCAATGGCACGAGTAGCTCATTTGCGTATAGCCACAATCCGCATTTGCGGTCTTAACGATCACCTGAAGAGCTGAAATTACTGCGTGCAGATCTAGTCTGTGTCCAATAAACTCATATTGAGGGGGGGGGGGTGTGTGTAAGAAAAATCTGTTGGCAACTGTAGGCTATACTTTGCTAGAATACACCAGGCAGGGTACAAGTACTTAGGGGTGGCAATATTGGCATGCAGGAATGTCTGTAGTCTTAGCCGCAGTATTTCGGACAAATTTGGGAGATGGGTTCTAACAGGATATTAGTTTGCTGATAGGTCCAACTTGAATGACCCAATTGTTCCTGATTATGTGAATACTTAACTGGCTTTATGGCCGACCCTGATTACAATGTGTGGTGATTTAATTATAAATACAGCGCTGGGACGCCTTGGTAGGGTAGCCGTGCACTTTCAATTATGGTGAATAGAATATAGGAAGTAGTCAAGGGATCTAGCAGAAGGACGTTATCTGGATAGGAAGCCCAGGGTTTATCGAGCGCTTCAGCATTTAAAGAAGAGTTAGGGCCTAGTGGATATTTGGCAAAAGGTTAAGGCTCCAAATCCAGGCTATACTTTCTTTTCGCCCCACACATGAAGCATGCCATATTGGATTATTTTTTTTACGCCTTTGAGCCTTGTTAGTCGGATACAAATTGACAAATACTCAAGTCTTGTATCATAATCTGCTGGCAATTGAAATTCCCACCATGACTGGTAAAAGGTCTCCACAGACTTGGTCGTCTGAAAGGGGGTTACTTTCTAATGAAGATTATGTCTCCCATATGAAAAAGTGAATCCCACATTTTGTGGAGAGAAATAGAGGTAGTGCCCCAGCTGGAGTAGGCTGGGATACAGTGAAGGCGGGCATAAGGGGGGGGAGAATCTCTTTCAGTTTAAATCGTCAAAGGACCCTCCCTCAGCTTATGAGGGATAAAGGCGGAGAATTTACACCTGTGGAGGCATAACTGGTTGATGCAACTGCTGAAGGACTAGAACTTCCAGAAATAATGCGCAAGCTGGCGGTAATTAAATCTGCTATAAATAATATTTCGTCAGGTAAGGCTTCCGAAAATATTATGGCACTTAGGAAAGAGTGCTATGAATACAGTGAAAGGGTAGGTCAGTTGGGGACACTTCGGACCAGGCAAAAAGCAGTTTATCTTGAAATACCCGAGATTAGAGATAAGGTCGGTCAGGTTGTTACTACCTCTGAGGCTATCTTGGAGGTATTCAGGGAATTCTATAAAGAATTGTGACAAGCTGGAGCGGGCGGGGATGAGCAGGATATAAGTCCTGTGCTATAGTGGGTAGCAAGGATAACTTCGTTGATTGACATTTTTTAGATGCCCTATTTTGCTATGAGGAAATCAGTGAGGCGCTCTAAGTTTTACCCTCTGTTAAGACAGTTGGCACGGACAAATTTCGCTGCAATTTTATTTATTTATTTATTTTTTTTTGGTCGTAAGACATTTATTATGATCAAATGAAACAGATGACATACACTGCGTCACGCCAACAACCCGGAGGCAGGCCGCTATAGGGTAAATTATACAAAGATTATACAGAAATATCTCTGAGGCCTTCATCCGGCCAATGGTACCGGCAGAGGTGAGCTTAAGGTATAATAAAAGTCTACAGTTCGTATTGTACATCTTATAGCGAGTAAACGGTCTTACTTTTGACCCAGTGCTGCTTCCAGCTGAAAGGTAGCGAAAATCAACAAATCCGCCCTCAAATAAGCAGCGGTCATCCGCCCGCTGCAGCAGACTATAAAAAAGGATGTGTCGGTCAGCACCTTGTTTCCCCCAACAGAACCCCCCAACAACTAAACCAAAAACATCAAACAAAGGTGCAAGTACTTGGGAAACAGCTATGTGGAGAGCGGGTGCGGGAAGGTATCTTAGCTGTATGCGACTTAGCGAGGGAAGGGCGGGGCGGGGGGCAGGGGGAGAGGGGCGGCAAGTTATCCACAGTGGGACCAGGAGGGCGGAGGGGGGGGGGGGGGGCAGTGGACTCCGGTCAGGTCAGTGGAGTCAGTAAACGCCAAAGCTTGCGGCTGAGCAGTGTCCAAAAGCCCAAGTGCGGGGCAGCGGGACCTCTAACGCTAGTTTACGCAGCGCGCTCCCTCAGCCCATGTCGTCGGAAACGCTGGTAGCGCGTGAGGTGTCGGCGGAGTCAGGAGCCGCGCGTCCTGTAGTCCACTGTATAAACGGGCCCCATATGTCAATGGGTCTGGAAGCGGTGGGCATGGTCTCCCACTAGTTCGCCAGTTGAGTTTGGCCGTAAGTCACATCCCTGATCCAGTTTTCGAGCGTGGGGAGGGCCGGTCTGCCCCAGTGTATAGCTATCTGCCGTTTGGCGTATAACAGGAGTAGTGCATGTAGTTTCCTGTCGCAGGGCTCAGTGCGCTTAACATACCCCAGCAAACCCAGCAGTGGAGATGGGGAGTCGTTCCTCTGTACGATTTGATTTATGGCGTTGAAGACCTCCGACCAGTATGCCTCCAGCTTGGGGCAGCTCCAAGCTACATGTAGAAAGGTGGCATCGTCACCCCCACATTTCCAGCAAGCGGCATCTTCGCGGATCCCCATGCGGCGTAGCAGTGTCGGAGTGCGGTAATATCTATGTAGGAATTTGAAGTGTATAAGCCGCAATCGGTAACTCGGTGATAGAGCTGTGAGTTGAGCGCAGCAATACCCCCATGCATCAGCCGGCAGCTGATCCCCCAGGTCGTCAGCCCAGGCGGACTCGGCCGTGGCTACTGTCACCGGGGCTTGTTCCTGCATGCAGTTATACAATCTGGACACCAGCTTTTTAGGAGAAGGTCTTGAGAGCAAGTCTTGCAGGGCGGCTAGTGCGCAAGGCTCGTCCGGGAAGCCCTGTCCCATTTTCTTGCAGGATTCCCTAAGGGAATGATATAGTAATTTGTCCGCAAACGTGCAAGGTTGGTCATCCCCATCCGCAGGCATCTCTAGAAATGAGCCATCTGGATATATGTCCGCGAAAGTGAGTAGCCTATTCCCACGGATAGTGAGGACTTCACCTCTTGCCGTCAAACATGGCAGCATCGGGTTGCCCCTGAGAGGAACCGCAGGCGCATAGAGCAGGGAGAGACCAGCTCGCTTCCGAAGCTCGCGCCAGGACCAGCGGATCATTTCCACCGTGTCCACCTCACGCGACGGGCACGTAACCGCTCCGTATAATGCCACTCGTAATGGCGAGGGGGCGACCACTGCAAGCTCCACCGCCACATGCGGCTGGTAGGGGGCTGGGTAGGCCCAGAAATGAAGGAATTGAGCTTGTGCACAAAGCGAATAGAGCTTCAAGTCCGGGGCCCCCAGTCCACCCTGTCGGAGCGGAAGCGTGAGTAGGTCCCAGGATACTCTTGCCTGACCGCCGGCCCACACAAGTTTCAGCAATAGTGAGCGGACCCGTGTGTGGAAATGCGTCGTCATAGGTAGTGGTACATTGACAAACAAGTACAAGAATTTGGGGAGGACCACCATTTTGGCCAACGCAATTCTAGCCACCAGGGACAGCGGCAATTTATTCCAGACTTCAACTTTCCCTTCCAGCCAGTCCACCGCCCTACCAAAATTCAGCGACCACAGCTCCTGTACATCTCGGCTAATCCAGACGCCCAAATACTTGACAGCTTCCGTCTCCCATCTGAGGGGGTAGTCAGGGGCAGGTCTACCAGTGCTCTCCGTCAGGGGGAATGCCACTGACTTCGACCAATTAATGGATATCCCTGCTAGACCCTCAAATCTCACAAACTCGCGCAGCAGTGGGCTCAGGTTGTCTCTGGGGTTCTGAACGTACAGTGTGACATCGTCCGCGTATAGCGAGATCAATAAGCTTCTAGCACTGAATCCGATGCCTCTGGCAGTGTGGTGTTGCCGAATTCGAGCTGCTAATGGCTCCATAGCAATCGCAAAGAGAAGCGGGGATAGCGGGCAACCCTGCCTAGTTCCCCTCGAGACAGCGAACGGCTTGGAGACAAGACCATTAACGCTCACCCGGGCTCTGGGTGACGTGTATAGGTGCTTAATAAGGGTCATGAAGTTTTGACTGAATCCCATCCGCTTCAACACTTCGAAGAGATAGGGCCACTCCAGGGAGTCAAAGGCTTTGGTGGCGTCCAAAAACACCACCGCTGCCTGTACTGACGGGTGTAAATAGTGAAGGACCGAGAAGATAGTCCTGAGGTTGTGTGATGTTGCACGTCCAGGGATGAATCCCGATTGATCAGGGAGCGCTATAATCGGCAACAACGGTTGCAATCTATCCGCAATTACTTTTGCGTAGATTTTGGCATCTACGTTTATGAGGGACAGGGGTCTGTAAGAGTCCAGCTGTTGGTCATCCTTGTCTGGCTTTAGTAGCGTGACAATGAGAGCCTCCCGCATGGAGTCTGGGAGGGATTGCGACTCGAGAGCCTCAACAAACACAGAGTGCAGTCTCGGCGCTAGTTCAGCCACATAGGTTTTATAAAAGGAGGTGGTCAGGCCATCCGGGCCAGGAGCTTTATTGGCCGGCATGCTTTTAATCACTTGGGCGATATCTTGCACTGTAACGGTGAGGTCCATGTACTGTCTGTGATTGTTGTTGAACCACACGAGGGCTATGGAGTCTAGGAAGTCCCGTAGTGACGCCGGTGTCGTGGGCTGTTTCGAGGTGTACAGAGAGGCATAAAAGTCTGCAAAGGCGCCCAGCACCGCCTCTTGGCCTACCACTAGACGGCCAGTGTTGTCATAGATTGCGTGTATGTAGTTCGACTGTGTGCGAGGAGCAATCAGTCTGGCTAGAGTCCTGCTTGGCCTGTCTCCCTCCCCGTACCTGCGCGCCTCAGCCTGCCGCCCCAGAAATCGCACCTCCCGCTCCGCCTCCTCTTTGAATGCTAACAGTTTAGTTTTCAGAGCGCCAGCAAGCGCCAACGTTGGGTCGGAGCTAAAAGCGACATCGAGGGCTTTCAGTTCCCCTTCAAGTGAAGCTAACGTGGCCCGTATGGTACGGAGGGCCCCTGCTTGTCGTGCAATGCATTGGCCCCGTACGACAGCTTTAAATGCATCCCACACAATGGCATCAGAAGATGCTGACCCCTCGTTCTCAGTAAAATAATTAGTGATATCCTCCCTTATCTCCTCCACAAACACAGGGTCAGCAAGCGCATGTGGGGGAAGGCGCCACTGGAACGCCCTGCGTGCAGCGCCGGGGGGGCGCAATACCAACATACACGGAGCATGGTCTGATAGCGATCTAGCCATAATATCCACATCCGACACCCACGTCGCAACCTCAGGAGACACCAGCCAGAAATCCAGTCGCGACCAAGCAGCCTTGTGAGAGGTGTAGCAGGTCCCCACTTTAGCACCCGGATTTCTAACTCGCCATACATCTGAAAGCAGACCCTCCCTCATTATATCAGAAATCGCCTGGCGCGCCCTAGTGTGCTGCGGTCTGCTCACACCTTTGCGATCTGAGTCATCATCTAACACCACATTAAAATCTCCCCCCAACACCACCGCCCGGCAATCCAGCAGCATAATTTTCGCCCAAACAGTTCTGAAGAAGTCAGGATCGTCCACATTCGGGCCATAGATTGCAGCCAGGACAATGGGTCGCCCCTGCAGAGCCCCATGAAGCAGAACATACCTACCCTCCGCATCCCCCACATGAGAGTACTCCCGCCAATCCAGCCCCCTTCGAATGAGTATTGCTACGCCCCTCGCATAATTCGAGTAAATGGAGGAATAAACATGCGCCCATCTTGAATTCTTCAATCTAGCTGAGGGGGTGACATTCAGATGCGTTTCCTGTAGGAAGCATATATCTACAGTATGCCTTGACAACATGCCATGTAGCAAGCGGGCTTTTTGGAAGTCCCCAAGGCCTCTAATGTTCCAAGTCCAGATTTTGATGTCTCCCATTAAAGCAGTTGACAGACCCAAACCCCTGACACCCAACCCCGCCCCCGGAAGTCTACCTGGCACCCGGCCCTCCTATCTGCGGACCCAGCGCCTTGAGAGCTAGGCTCGTGTTTTAGTACAATGCACCTAATATGAACCAAAACTTGCAACTTTTCAAAACCCCCCCTCCACCCCCTTCCCTCAGCAACCCCCCAATTAGGTCGTGATATATCCCAATAACATGTATTCAATGTGTCAAAAGACCCCAACAACAGCAACAAAAGCAACAAAGGGAGGCACCCCATGAGGCGTGGTGCGCTCGGCTAACACCCCCACACATGTGGGGTGGCTACTGTCAAACTTAAATGGTCCTGGGTCTGGCAGCACCCCCACCCTACAGACCCCAAGATCCGCAGCCAACCTGTGTCTCAGTGGGAACTCGGAGATGGCAGCCCAAGTCTGCACGCAGCGGCGTCCCATCAACCGCCCCCAAGTAGGCAGTTCGGGAGAGGCAAGCCTGTGCGAGAGGTCAGCCCGGCTGTCAACAGTTGCTCAAAGAGGATACCCGCAGCCCCGCAGGCCGAGCGTGCCAGGGTCCTCAGTCATTGTCACTCAGGTGCCCTGAAGCCTCCTCGAGTCGTGGCGACTTTCTCCTGGCCCCAGCACAGATGTGTTTGGCAAATTTAAGGGCTGCCTTGGCGTCCGTGAAAAAGTGCGAGGTGTTTTCGTGCAGGACCTTTAGCTTTGCCGGGTAGAGGAGAGAGTAGGACACGCCGGCTTGTATTAGGACTTTCTTAGCTGGTAAAAATTCCTTCCGGGCCGCCTGCACCAGTGGGGTGAAATCTGGGTAGAAGGAGACGTGATTACCCTGATGCATGATCTTACCCTTCTCTCTCGCCAATCGAAGAATGATGTCCCTATCTTGGTAGTTGAGTAGTTTGGCCAGGATCGGACGTGGTGGGGCCCCCACCGGAGGTTTCTTCCCCAGTGACCTGTGTGCTCTTTCCACCGTGAACACCGGGGACAAGTCCGGGTCGAACAGCTCATGCAGGAGGGACGACACAAACGACTCCATCTTTCCCGTGTTTGTGGTCTCTGGGACACCCGTAATGCGAATATTGGATCTTCGGGAGCGCGCTTCCAAATCGTCTGACTTGGCGCGCAGATTGTCGAGTTCGCGCTCCAGCGTCGTAATGTGCCGCTTAGCTTGTTGTTGGAATTCGCAACACTCAGTTTGCCCATGCTCGAGACTGTCCAGTCTCTTCTCGTGGGTGTCCACCTTCGTCTGCACGGATTCGAGTTGCGCCGTCATGGTATCCAGCTTTGCATCTATGCTCTTCAGGCTTGCCCTCACCTCCATTATGAGAGCACCAAAGTCTATATCCGGGGTCGACCCCCGCGGCGGTGATGTGCTCACATCAGGTTCCATTGTCGCGCCCTTCGGAGTCTTCTTACCGTCGAATGTCAGTTTCGGTTGTTTGGCGTCCGTTTTCCCCATCGCAGCGGGCAAGAAAGATCTACCGGCCTATCAATAGGGCAGCACCCCACTGCGCGACCGCCAGCAAGCGTCCCGTAGGTGTGCGACTGTCCAGTCGGCACCGGTGCGCGCCAAGCGTGACCCTGAATGCGCAGCAAGTGTGGCAATACACGGTTGAGGACTCTGTAGGCGCCCAGGACGCTCTGCAAGCGCCAGCGGTCAGCGAGAGCCTTCCTCGGGCGCAATGTGCCGTCTTACCCCTCCACTAGGATAGCGCCGCGCCGGGGCTCACGGGATTCAGGGCCACAAAGGTCCACTCCGGGTGTTCAGGCGTGTGACCTGCCCGGCCGAAGAGTAGTGGGAGGCCTCGGTGCCGTTTCAACGTGGCAGGATCAGCTGTGCCCTTCGTCCCTTCAGGGCGCCCTCTCACCTCCTCCCCAGCCGTCGCTGTGACGCCGCCGGCGCGGGCTTGCCTGCACGATCTCCCCCGGGCTCAGCCCCGGGCAGCACCGCCCTCCGCGGCCGCAGGATCTTCGTTTCGCCGCCCGGCTGTCTCTCCAGGTCGCCCCTGGCTTCTCTGTCTCCCCGCAGCCGTCCGCTCAGGGAGCTCACCGTCGGCCGCAATAGTGGTACAGCGGCGAAGCCTTCACAGCAAATTCCGCGCGGTCCGTTGAGGCCTCTGCAGCCCCGGTCTCCCGTGACTCGCGGCTCCCCGCCGGAGGCACTTCCGGCGCAGGTCAGGACCGTCCCGTCAGCCGGCAAATAGTTCGGCCGCCTCCGCTGCGAGGGGAAACCATCCCCGTGCCCCCAAGTCGAGCCGAAGGATCACCAGGTCTTTAGCCGCAGAATCCGGGAGGTGCGGGGCTCCGCAGTCTCCAGGAACAGGATTACTGAAGGATTAATCCGAGTAGCCGGCGGAGCTCACTCAGAGAGCGGCCATCTCGCTGCTCGGCTAGCCACGCCCCCAATTTCGCTGCAATTTTAGATTATTTTTTTTCGGGCCTAGAAGAGGACCTGGTTTACATTGTGCTTGGGGTGCAAAGTGGCCAAAAAGCCCCTGTGACTTGGGAAACTACTAATATTGTTGTTTTTAAAAAAAGAAAGGGAAGCCAACCTCATGATCCTGGGTCATATAGACCTGTTTCTCTGATTAAACAGTGATGCCAAACTGTATTCTCAAATTTTGGCCTCTAGGTTAAACCAGATTATTGGCAAATTAGAATCCCTGAGACCACATGGTTTTATACCTGGCAGAGGTACTACTATTCATATCACACAAGTTATAGCACTATTTGATGGGCCAGTGTGAGTGGGGATCCCATGTACTTGGTGCTTCGAGATGCCGAAAAGGCTTTTGATCGGGTGGCCTGAGATTACATTCGGACGGTGTCAAGATGGAACAAAATTGGCCAGGAAAATGTCAGGGCTGTCCCAGCGGTCTATAGGAATCCAACAGTTACTCTTCAAATAATGGGTGGGGAATCAGAATCTTTTCAAATAATGAGGGGAACAAGACTCATTGTTCCCCCTTATTGTTCGCTTTACATATCGACCCATTGATAAGGTAGCTAGAAGCCAGTTGCCTAATCAAGACCATGAAGTCTTATTGCATTAGCACAAAAGTACTTCTTTATGCTGATGACATTGCAGTTGTGAGACCGGATCCAGAAGGGACAATTTTGGAGCTAGAAACTGAGGCCTCTCATTTTGGAAAAATATCCGGCTATTATTTGAATCGGAATAAGACTCAGGTGGTGGTTAGCGATCAGATATAGTATGTGGATGATTGTATAGTAAGTAGATTGTGCAGTCTATCTGGGATTAAATATTACACCTAAAATTGGCCAGATAGTGGAACTGAATCTGGCCCCAGTAATACAAAAGACAAAACTGGATTTAGGCAAATGGATAATTCATTTTACAATAATTGACCGCTGTAATGTCATAAAAATGCTATTCTTGCCTAAAGTTCTTTATTTTGTTAGGGCCAAACCTTTAGAGTTTGAAAAATGCTGGTTCAAGAAGATGGAAGGTCTGTAGCAGTTTTATCTGGCCTTACGCTAAAGCTAGAAGGGCCTTAAAGTAGTGATGTTGCCTAGGGCAAGAGGAGGTTGGGCTGTACCATACTTTACGTATTATCAGTGGATGGCTGCCCTCCAGCATATGAAATATTTAGTTGTGGGTCGGCAGATGGATCTCCAGGGTGAGGAAGTGGCACCTTCTATTACAAACATCTCATAGGAGATGACTCTAAGACCTGCTTTTTGAAAATGATAGAGTCAAGTTACTATAAGAAGGTGAAATTTAGGACCCTACAAGTTTCTTTTAAGATCAGGGTGGTGGTTAGGAAGAAGATTGGCATCAAGAGATTTAATTTCGACACCCCTATCTGGAGGTCCCCGTTGCTCCTAAAGATCTTTCACGACGCATAATGCCTTAGGTGGAAAGCTAAAGGGCTTGAAACATTAGGCAACTTTTTGATAAGAAAAATTACTTTCATTTGGTGAGTAACAACTGGAATATGGGCTCGAAAAGAAGGACTTTTTAAAATATTTGCAGTTGAGGGATGATTTTTTTTATCAAAAAAGGGTGGCATAGTTTTTGCGTTCGCTAAGGAAACATTACTCTAACTACTTCGCAACACTGGTGGCTGCAAGATAAGTCAGATTTATGAATACTTGATGGGGTTTATTCCCAATAATCTCTAGAAGCAGTCAGATAATTGCCAGAGAAGGATAGATGCTACGGACGGTAGCTTTCTTGAGTCTAGAAATTGATCACATGTTATTACTGTCTGCGGGGTTGCAGGCACAACACAGCACTACAAAACAATTTTCAATCTAAATTCTACTCCGGCAAAAATAGGGAGTGGAGGGGACGGGAGCGATTTAGGGACTTGCTGCCTGCGATGTCGGCGTTAGGAGGCAGATTTAGGGGACATGTTTTTTAACTGTCCAGCACTAAACTCTTAACAAAAGAAATCCCGCCTTCTGTGACTTGTTTTGTATACAGATGGGGCATTATCTCTGCAACCTATGCTTCTGGGTGTAAAAGACAATGCAGGTGGTAGTGAAAGGCAACCCTTTGTGTATATTGCTCTGGCTGTAGCCGGTATTTGTATCTCAGCGGCCTGGCTTAATCTAGAACCCGCCTCTTTTCATCAGTGGCTGGCAAGGTTGCTCTCAGTGTTCCGTCTCCAGACCAGCATATATCATCGGTAGGACAAGAAGGCCAGGAGGAGGATGGACAAGATCTGGGCTCACTTGGAGGAGTGGTCTCAAGGGGGGGGGGGGGGCTTTGTAATTATTAGGCATTCATTATCTGCTCTAGCTTTGAGCGTATACTATACAATGGGTTTTAGAATGTAGTAATTATATGAGCTACTTGTATGTAATGTATTATGGGGCTTATTTTGTTCTGGCCATTCTCTCTTCCCATGTTTTGTACCTTTCACTTGATGAATGTAGAAATTAAATTGTTTCTCTTGTGGAAAACTAATAAAAATATTATTTTTTTTAAAAGAGAAAAGTCATATTAGTTGTAAAGAAAAGTACTTTAACTGGTCTCTCCTTCCTAAAAGTTAACAAAACGTCCCCAGGCCTACAACAAAAAGACAAAGCCATATAAAGTAGAAAACATTTTAAACCTGTGTCCTGACTTAAAAAGCAGGACAAAAACTATGGTCTGATAAACGAGGAAAACTTAAAGCTAAAGAAATGCAAAAGATGATTTTTTTTTAACCACAAGCAAAAGGAAATACTGACACAGTGCCCTCACAAAATACTGAACAATTAACAGCTGCAATCAATAATTAAAATTTTAAACAAAACTCACTTTAGTCATGCATTGTAGAATCCTTTACCGTGTACTGGTAACAACAACTGTGATGTGGGTAATAACCATGTTTGGGGTCCATAGAAAACTTCAGATGGTTTGGAGTCCTGAATGTGTTTTCTTTTTACCTTGATGTTACTTCTGAAAAACACAGCAGCCCTTCCACATATTGTTGCCGCTATACGATTTTCTTAAAAACTGCAACCCTCTCCATGATGTAAATAAAAGAACAACTACTGCACTGTGGGCTTCTCTGAATTGCAACAATATACTACATTTGTAGCTTCTCAACATTTCTCCTAGCTAAAACCCAGGACAGATTAATGCAGTTTTGATGCTATACTTATAATTTCACACCCAGTCCCCACATTCCTAAGAAGCAAGCGTCCATATAAGACATGAGAAGCTTTTAAGTTGCTCTCTTCGTTATGGGAATCAACCCATCTACGAGTATGATAGTACATAAAGACTATTACCTTAAATCTTATCAATTCTCAGGAGCAAGAATTGTACTCTGTCTCTGGACCATAAATATGAAAACTCGTATTCCATCATTTTCAGTCTGGATTTGAGCTCTAATGTTCATTAGCCCCGTCACCGTGCCAGACCAAAACTACAAAACTCTAGGTTTCTCGTTGGAGTGCCTTAATTCGCAATGCATTTTGTGCCTTCAAAACGAAAAAGAATTTAAAGCTGTAGGTCAAAATATCAGACAGTGTACTCCATAGATTGAATATCGCAATTAATTTTCAATAATATCCTCTCATCTTTCTCTTTTCTCTATAGCTGTCCGTCTCCCATGTGATGAAGAGGTGATGTGGGACCATCCGGAGATGAAAACTCAACAGTTTCTTCTTTCTGTGGATGAAAAAAGAATCCTCCTTGTAACGCTGTAGGCTGATTGCTTGTAAAGTTGTCAGGAGTGAGCCTACATCTCCACAGTCATTCTCTACACTGATGCATTCCCCCATCATTGTGCAAGTAAACCTGGGACTGCCTAAATGGAAGATTCAGTGTCCATTGTGTGGTGAATGGAAAGAGAGCCCTGGCATCCGACAAGCTTTCAACCATGGAGCTTGGAGCGGAATATTCGATGAAGCCAGAAGGTGTCCAGGTGGCAGCTTGCTTATATGCTTGAATTCAAACCTGTGGGAAGAGAAAGAAGGCAGTCTTTTCATAGAAAACTGATCCACCAATTGCAATTGTGCCCTCTTTGTTAATCAAATTGAACTACAGTTTCCAATAAGTGACCTCTTCCAAAGCTTTGGATTTTTGTGCTTCAGCTCGTACACCAAGTTCTGCAGTGCAGCCAAAAGGCATCAAAAATTGGATCTCTTGAACTTACTCTGGAGTTGTAAGTAACTAGCGGGGTTGGGAGATGGCACGTTGATTAGTTCTTTTTACAGGAGAAAGAGTGACAACCAATTGCTATGAATGCATTTGACCAAAGTTGCAGCTACCCACTTGAGACAATGTGTTGCTTCTGCCCTGCGCTGTAAACATGCCCATGACTGTGTCCTTCCGCCTTTGGAGAAGTCATTTTGTAGGGTACTTTATTGGATGCATTGCGGTAAAATATTCTTTTTAGCCTCCTGCAATCCATTAGACGAGACTATTGGAAACAATGAGTACCTGGCCAAATATGAAATTTGAAGGTAACTATAAAGTTACCTTGGAGCACTAAGACTGCAGCAGACCATGAAACAGGAAAAGACTGCAGTATGAGTTTGTCAGTTATGTCCGTCTGTACTGATGGGTTGAAAAAATTGGTCTACTGGGGCTTAGAGTTACTACACCGCCACAGTAATTCTGACTCCACTTTTTTAGTCAGAACTTTCAAGAAATTTGTTTCACTGAAGCTGGAGAAAAAAAGCCCCATTTACGGTTTTTAACGGGATAGAACTAAAATGGCTGTTTGCAAAAAGGTCAACCTTAGGGCTGAGGTGTATGTGCCAGCAGAAATCGATGCAGCAGATAATGCAATCTCTTTGGAGCAGGTTTTGTGGTGGTTTTGTTGCGAGCAGGTTACATTTGCACTTTAGCACTCTGTTTCCTATCTTGAGATCATAGGCTCACAGGATATGTTACTATGCATCAAATAATTATCACAAACTTATTAATCTAAAACTGGTAAAAAAGAGCCTTTTATGGTTTAAAAAAAAATCCAAAATTATTTTCGTGTTCATCTCTCCTGGAGTGATATCTGCCACATGTTTCACTCCCTGCATTTTGCGAAGTGACTTCCTCCTCTAGGATGACTTAGCCCTCCTGTGAAAGTATGCTCGTCTCTTGGCAAGTTATAAGTCTCTCTTTTTGATCATGAAACAACTCCTGCTTCATGACCTGCAGTTGGCTTCCTGTGAATTGGTGCCCGCCTCTTGACCTGATGGCCTGACATGAACTGATGCTCACTGTATAAATTGATGCTCATCTCAAAATAAGCTCAGGTGCGCTCTGTTGAAGTGATGCTGGTCTTACTTGAAGGGATGCTCGTCTCACTTCAAGGGATCCCCGTCTTACAGCAACTGATGCTTGACTTTCTGCGTTGTTGTTCATTCCACTCTAAGTGATGCTCATCTTTTTTTGTAGCGATGCTCCCTCGTTTACAGACACGCCTTGTGACTTGCGTCACATCTGTGCCTCATTAATTGACACTTTTGTCTGAAGTGAGGATACACTCTCAAGTTGACTCTATACTCTGGAAAAGTGATACATGCTCTCCTTATCAAGAGATAATTACCCTCTTGTGAAAACAGTGTTTGCCTTTCGTGAAATGTCCTTCATCTCATTGCTAAAGAACTTTTTGTGAATTGAGGTCTACTTCCCAAAAAGTCATGTTTTCCTCCAGTGAGCCTAAATCCCTCTTGGGTTTGAGTTATCTTATAACGGCTTTACCTCCTCACTCTTGTATTGAGTTTGTATAAACAAAACATATTTGTGTATTTACCATGTGACATTATTTTTTTTATTAATAAACAGACATGAAACTTGTTCTGGAAGTTATTTGTGCGCTATGAACATTAAATTGCAATGCTGATCCAAACTCGGCTATATCAGCCCTCCATATAAATGGTAGCCCAGCCAAACGACTTCCCTTCTTTCCATTTTGATGCAGATTTGCTGTCTTCTAACTCTTTTCTCATTTTATTTCCACTTTGTGTGGTCTTAATTATTAGCAGTTCATAGTTGTCAGCAATAGATATATGTAACAATGTGTAAATACACTTTAGCTTTTTACTGATCTTAAATGAACTGTGTCATGTTTAATGGATGAAAACCGAGAAGGATTTTCCTCCCTTACTCGGCCTGTAAAACCTGGGTTACTAATGGGCGAACCCGCTCCTTCTGTAATGGAGAACATGTTCCAGCAAATTTTGTGAATTATTGTGATTAAATATTGGTGTTCAGCTATAGACAGTGCAATGAACAATATGCAGAGTCTTCAACATTAAAGAGGAAGAAAATGGCAGCCAGATCGGAGATCTTAGAAACGGACTGGCAGCAGCAACACATTTCTGAAGTCTGTATTCAACTAAGCAGTGCCATTTTGATTCACCTGCGGATGGCAAAGTTTTTTTTTTTTTTTTAACATAGTTCAAGAAACTGATAAAAACAGGCTGATGCCCCAGACTCGATCTGGGCACCCAAGGATAAAGCAAAATCAGTGGGTTTTTTTTAATTCACAATCTACAACTAAATGTCACCCCTTTAGTCCCAGATCTCCAGTAGGCAATGCCAGAAGTTGCTAACCCCAGCACCAAATGTTCCAGCGCTGGCTCTTTCATAGATGAATAATTAGAGCCCCCGTCAACAAGAGGATAACCTTCAAGCTCCTCACCCACGCTCACAAGGCACTCCACAACACCGGACCAGCGTACCTCAACAGCCGACTCAGCTTCGACACCCCCACCCGCCAGCTATGCTCCGTCGCCCTTGCCACAGTCCCCCGCATCCGAAGAGCGACCACCGGTGGCAGATGGTTTTCCCACCTCGCCGCCAAGACCTGGAACACCCTCCCCATCCACCTACAGCAGACCCAAGGCCCGCTGTCCTTCAGAAGACTCCTCAAGACCTGGCTCTTTGAGCATTAGCAGCACCCCCCCACCGCCTTAAAACCCTCACTGGTATGTAGTGCACTTTACAAATGCTACGATTGATTGATATAATTGTATTTACCCCTCGTGCCCCCACTTATGCTGCTGCAGTGACCGGCAACCCACTGTTTTGCGGTATACCTGCGAAACAAACAGTGGCCTAAGAAGGCTATCAGTGTAGCCATGATAGTTATTTTGGCTCAATAATTAAAGTTGATCATGTGAATATTGAGTTCATGACAGTTTTGACTAATCTAGAGGATTGAGTTGGTTTAAATTATCTTCTAAAGTTAATAGTGAGCAGTTATTGGCCTCCTATAGCTCCGCAGCCAATGATGTGGATTATGTGCCACACGTTTGATGCTACAGCAGACATATTGAACTAGTAGTAAACTGAAAGATCAGGTGGTCATATTGCAGTTTTTACCGGGTTCTGTAGCAGCAATTAATTCGAATTTTGATGTAAGCTTTACAGACGTCTGCTATGAATATCACTAGATGCAAGATGGACTCTTGATATTCTGAATCGTTTTTCACACCATTAGTCCGGATGAAGTGTTCTGTTAAATTTATAGATTAAGGATAGCTATAGCTTTTCCCCTGGTAGAAAGAGATCATTGTTCCTGGACGCTTTCCTTCTAAGTGATGGCAGGGGAACAGGGCGAATCCTGTGAAAATACTAATCAGATTAGTTGGTCGCAAACATCTGATCTGAGAGCCTCTTTTAAGTTTCTGACATGCCAATTGAAGTCACTACTTTCCAAATGGTTTTGTGTTCTAGATCAGATGGGAATGATGTATGGGTCGTGTGGGAATCCGATATCTCCATCTCAGTCCTGCACTTTTGTCTGAAGTTAAAGGTAATGCACAACCATCTAGTTGCTATAAAGCAGTCTAAAGAAGGGTGTGCGCCTTTATTAAGGATGAAAACACGAGTTCAACAGTAATTTGCACAGTTTGACTAAAGCTGCCTATCATCTGTATTCACCAATACCCCTTTTTCAAATTCAGGCTAACTGTTCAACAGAAACAAAATTCGGATTGAAATGCTTCATGGTAAATGGTGAGTATTGTGACTTGATGTTGATTTTTGTTGCTTGTCTCAAGCAACACCTCAGACACATTACTAATTTAGAAGTTAGATAAGACAAAGATGTTGAGGTCTAGATATCTCTGGGTGAAATACAAGTTCCAGAAGCTGTTGTATGATCAAACAAGTTTATTTAGTTATCACAGATAGATTTGTCATAGACGAGAAACATCAGCCAGCATGTGTTTTGTGACATTTAACATAAATATGTGGCATTTTCATGGCCTAATAATTGTATATATATGTTCCAAATTCTTTTTTAAGAAGGGTATGGATAAGGAGCCACATCATTTGTACAGGATTTAGTGCACCAATCAACAACCAGTCAGATGAGAACAGAATATATATATACAATATAAGGGAAAAGAGATACATAATTATTTAAAACATCAAACATAAACATTTTATATTATATCATCATGAAGATAGCATCGAGCTGGCTCAAACCTGACTATTTAGTCAAAAAAAGAATTCGCTGTGAATGCTTTGAATTGAGTAAAATTAGGGATTACAGTTTCCAAAGGGAACTCAAATGAGAAAAAACAATAACATGATTGACATTGGATTCCCTTTAAGCATCCTAGATGGACTATTCATGGTAAAGATCTTGAGGTTTAAGTTTCCATTTGTGCTTATAACTTAAAATGAAGACTTGATTAACTTGTAGACAAAAAATTGATACTCTTGAGTTCAATGCATTACTGTATCCATAATACTATTTGTAAAGTATATGGGCTTTAGACGATGTAAGTCAGCCTTCGTCTTTTTGCAAAGGCTTTCATCACCGATTTCGTGTCGCAGAGTTTGCCAATTGCTAAAGTCTTCAGTTCGTTATCATACATCTGATGTCTTAATAAGATGATGTTTTAGAATCAATATTTTTTTGTTTATAATAGTTTTGCATTTTAAAATATGAAGTGTATTTTTATATTTTTTGCACTTTTATGATTACTCTGTTAAATAAATCGAATAATATATATTTGCTAAAGAATATGTTACTGCCTACCGAGAAAATTTTAGTGACATTGGTTAAAAGCCTCTATTGTTAACTAGTTCTAGTTCATACTCGATAGAGCGTTCGCAAAATATACAGAGGGTCCTGCAATTAAAAGATGAGAGGGCAACCATGGCTGTTATCCCTGTACAAAGAGAAAACCTCGGATCACCTCTCCCCATTAAGGAAAATTCTATATTTCAGGCACTTATAAATGACAATGTCCAACTCCAAAACTGCCTCCCAAATCCCATTTTAGATAACACTCATGCAAGAAAATCCAGCTGATCTAATGCTTCTCCAGTATTGGGGTGTCTTTCATAGATTCACATGCTTGAATATTCCCCGTCGTCGAAGTGGGAGTCCCTATTCGACGATGGGGAATATTCAAGCATGTGAATCTATGAAAGACACCAATACTGGAGAACCACAGTTTACAGGTAAGTAACATTTGTTCTTTCTCTGTGTCTAGCGCTAGTAGGGTGAAGGGAAGGCGTCTGAATTGGACTTTGTATAATAGGTGGGCCACCCTTCTAACTTTGTGTATGCCTGCACAGAACCTAACTTGATTGGTCCACCTTCTGTAGTGAAATATGTTCAATAGACGCCAACAAATTTATAAATATTCTAAGTTAATCATCACTATTAGACAGTAGGAGGCATACACTCGGGTTCTTCTAAGGTTTGGGAAAGAAGGTAAAATCTAACTTTTTCATTGAGGGAGTTATACCACACTGTTCATGGTGTTGAGTAGATCTGCCAAAATAGGTACCAGCAGGTCTACAAATGTTTATAGAAGCTAAAGGTGTATCCAGCAGGACTGGATGCCTGATTAGTTTTAATTGATTTCACAGTCTCTCACTTTATACGGAACAATTACATTTTTCCCTTTGCTCAGATGTTATCTTCGGAGGGGATATAGAGCTAGACCCCAAGCCTATGTTTCAGCTCCTTTTGCTTACAGCTGCTCAAAATCTCTAAACATTGCCAGCTTCTTCCTGTCTTTTCAGTGATACCTTTTGGTCTCCTGGACTTGTTCCACAGATTTCTGGCTAAACTGTCTTTTAAGACTATTGCCTAAAACCTTTTACTATTGCATTTCGAATAGAATGTCTGTCAGAGCAATGTAATATACTTAATTGATCATCAAGTTTCCGCCAATCAACACTCCCTTCTCTTATGTGCTTCAAGCGAAATGAGATTTCTGTGATTAGCCGCCTTAACTGCTTCCCAGAAAGTGTTCAAAGATGTGCCCAATCTTGATCCACGAAGACCAGTCTGGATTTATGCCAGGCAGATCTTCCTGCCTGAACCTTAGACGCACACATAACTGGCTAAAGGAGGTGCGATCCCGGACAAATCCACAGGTGTTTTTATCGTTAGACGCGGAAAAAGCATTCAATGCTGTCAACATGGCAGTTCCTCGATGCTACCCTAGCTAAATTTGGTCTTGGGCTGAAATTCCACAGCTGGTGGCACGCCTATATAAATAACCGATGGCCACAGTGCGCGCCGATGGTCGTGCTCAACACCCTTCTCTATCGAGAGAAGGACGAGACAGGGCTGCACCCTGTCACCTCTCCTCTTTGAGCTTACTCTAGAGTCGCTGGCCTGTGCCATTAGGATACACCCCTTGATTCGGGGCTTCCACATCAAATCCATGGACACAGATGAGATGAAAATATCTCTATGCTGATGTCATTCTGATGTACATCACGCACCCCGAAACGACCATACCGGCCCTTTTCGATTTGATCACGGACTACAGACGACCCTCGGGATACAAAATTAACTGGAATAAATCCTCACACTACTGCCTGACTAACACATAACTGGACTGCCCTCTACTTGGGGAACTGCGAGTAGCACCGTGGGGCTTCAAATATCTGGGTATTTTCGTTACTCCCCATGCAGAGGTGTGCAGACGGGAGAATCTGGGCGTAATCCTTAGCAATTTTCGGGCTGACATAGGCAGATGGAAAGATCTCCCTCTCACCCTGCTTGGCTGAGCGACTCTCTTTAAAATGATCACTTTGCCTCAACTCTTGTATGCCCTCCAGAACTGGTATCATCCCCTACCCAGGGCCATCTTTACAGAAATCAATAGCATAATTAGATCACTGATATGACAGGACGGGTACCCCAGAATCGCACTTCCCGACATAGAGGCTTACTATTATGCGTCTCACCTGATCGCCATAAACAAATAGACACTCAAACACAGAGACCACCCCACATACCGTCTCGAGAGAGAAAGCTATGCAACCCCACACACACCTACATTTCCTTTATGGTGGGAAGGGCAGCTCGCGCCTACTTCCCGCAAATCAAGTGACCCTGTCGGCATGGAAAATGGCTAGTAAGACCTTGGGCTGGATGAAACGTATTACACGGACCACACCACTCTATGAAGGTACTTGGTTTAGAGAACTACCAAAGCTCCCAGGGTTCGAAACTTGGGACCTTCTCGGGATCTCCACAATAGGGGATATTATCAAAAAAGGGGAGCTTAAAACCTGGGCGAAACTTAGGCAAGAATACAACATGGAAAACTCCCAGTTCCTTAAGTATGCAAAATTGCGATATGCGTGGCGGGCGGGAAACATCCCCAGTGAGCAACTCCCGGAATACGCACCCTTGGAAGGCAGGCTCCTGCAGGAGGAGCTGATTGGTGAAGCGGTTTCCCTCACATATAAAACCATTAACAATAATATCCCTGATGGCTTGCTAGGCCTCCGAGCAAGGTAGGAGAAGGATGTGGCGTCCATGGAGGACATTGGTTGGGAGGCAACATTAATGCACCCCAGAGAGGTGGCCATAAAGGCAAGACTTCGCCTAATTCAACTAAAAATACTGCACCACACGTACTATGATAGGGACAGACTTCACAGGATGGGAAGGGCAGAATCGCCACATTGCCTGATGTGCACTGCCACTAACAGCGACATCTACCATACGATCTGGGCGTATCCCTCACTCCTATCATACTGGACGCAGGTGACTGGACTCTTGGGAACGGTCCTAGGGGTAACACTGCCGATGGAGCCCAAATTCGTGATACTGGGGATCCCTAGCGAGGTGGACATAACTAGAACGCAGCTGATTTTTGCCTTTTTAGGGTTGGTGGCTAAAAGAGATCTTGCCAAGAGATGGGGGGTGACAGATAAACCGACCATCCAGGAATGGACGTTAGGAATGGACATGTACATGACGGCCAAACAGGTCACATATCGTAGCAGAGGGTGCCCCCATAAATTGTACACGATCTGGGACCCTTGGAGAAAACACTTTGGGTTGGATGTGGTAGATGATACGCAATAGTCTATCAGATACATTGCACAGGAGACTTAGACGTAGGGGCCCGAGCTCATAACACTTTAACAAATTACTTCTTACACTTATCAGAGACTGTTCCCTGGTTCAGGAAGCAACCACATAATCATTACGACAGTTACCTCTGGCATACCCTGTTTTACTTTGTTCCAGGGAAGGGAGGGGGAGGTGGCCTTGCTGAGAACGATCATATCTGTAACGACTTGAGATCTAGTTTTAGCCATATCCCATGTAGGTATTCCTTTGTGCTGATTGTTCGCTTGAATAAAATAAAAATACATTCCCCAAAAAATAAAAAGATGTGTCCAATCTGTTTGTTACTAGGACGTTTTGTCTTTGACTTCCCAAATATGCCTCCGTTCAAATGTCCCATTGTGTGAAAGGCCCATCTTGCAAGTGAACACTACAAATGCTTCATCTGGAAAAGAAATACTCCCTCAAGGGTATACTCCATTTTACCCAGCAAGCATACCCATGGACATGTGAAAAGGAGAAGTAATCGTGTCCTGCATGTAAGGCTCTCCACATGCCTACTAGCCCCAAATTAAACAATGCCACTTTCAGGCACCGGTGAGTCACCCTCGCAACCCCTAGATCTTCTCATGATTTATATAATAATGGCATTCCAAATGATTTTCGTGTGTCCTCACAACATTACATCTCCAGTTGCAATCTTGTACTGGTTCTTCCTATGCAGGGGGGTTTGATAGATACGTATTCCCGCAAATGCATCAATATGTAATTCTTCCAGACTTCATACTAGTCTAGAAAAGAGTAAAATCTCTCCTGACCAAGTGACTTGTCCTGGATCTGCGCAACTACCAAAACCCCTGGTAGACTGCCAGCCCTTTGCAAATTGCCAGCAATCTCCTTGGCATAGATGAGCTACTCGCCTGCAGCCCGCAGGCACTGAAGAAACAGAGTCCGGTTTACGGTGTTGCCACTCCCTGGCCATCCTGATGTAGCAGCTACCCAGGAAGAGGTACCAGTGCTCTCGAAGGTCAGACCTTCTCCCGCCCCCTCCGCTCAGTGAGAGGACACCAGGACTGACCTCAGCCGCACAATTCCTGGACCCCTTGCAGCAACCAAGACCTGTTTAATTCCATTTGGGACTCAATCGTCACTGAGACCGAGCAGTCATGGTGGAACGTCATAACCTTAAAAGACCCACTTCCAGAGTGGCTCAGCTGTCCTGATTTCTGCACCTGCAACCGTTGAGACTAACAACTGTGATAGGTCGGCTGGGCTCTGTGCATCCAAGGCTATCTACTCTAAACCCGAGCACCCCAATCTGAGTAACCTGAAAAATGGCTGCGTCTCCTTGCTCCCAAGACCCTTGTGACCTGAGCCTTCAGTTGGGACTTCCCGGACTTGTCTCTAAGTACCCCCTCTGCAGCTTGATTCCAGGTGGCCTCACTTCTTTCCACCAGCGTATCGTGCAAAGCTACCAACCCAACCAACACCTCTGCACCAGGAAGTCGCAGGACAGGTAACTAGTAACTACTTGTGGTACTTGGAGATGGTTGGAGGGAACCAAGGTCCATAGTTCTGAAGGCGACCCCCAGGAGCCGACCACAAATTACAGAATCCAATATATGCGTTTTTCTCCAGAGTAAAGACGCATTTGAGAGTACATTTTTACTTACCTGTAAAATCAATATTTAAAAATGACTTGATGCTGAAGTTCTTGGTATCAATTTATATAAAATGACTTTTTTTAAATGTATCTCAGATTTATTCTTGAGTGTCTCATTTATTGCCTCTATGAGTACAACACATGCTTTGTACTACCCTCTGATAAGCCTAAACTGCTTCCCCACACTGCCACAAAAGACAGCATTTAGTGCTATCATTTTTGCCCCTCTAAATCAATAAGGGTTGCCTGAACTCTTTACACAGTGTACCTCGTCTTGGTCCACTAGATAAAGAACCAGCTTCCTACATTAACCATCTGGCAGCTTCGCACAAAGGCAGTCACTCTTAACTTAAAAGCAATATGTAAAGTATTCTTGCAGCACTCTAAGGGTAATAAAGTGAAAACACAAGACTAATAAAATCCCAAGCCAATTCAGAAACATTTAGTATATTTGTAATAGATAAATTGACAGCAAAATGACAGAAGTCTAATTAGTAGTTGTACAAAGTTGTAGGCAAAAATAGCACCCAGAAGCACAAAGTGGCACTCGCGGCTATCTGGTCGTGCTGGACCGGGTCATTGTCACAAATTCAAGCGAACCCCAGTGGAGCGCTAGTCCTATACATGGACCAGGTTTTCCCAGTGGAGGTTTTACCTTTCCAAATCCAAGTGAGGAGTTGCAGCTGGGGCTTCGCACTGGCCGTGAGTAACTCAATGTCATTGCAAACAGAGGTAGTCGTTGGAGCTTCGTGTTAGTGGTTGATCAGGACCGGGTTTTCCCAGTTGAGGTTTTACCTTTTCACATCCAAGTGAAGAGTAGCAGCTGGAGCTACGCATTGGCCATGAGTAGTTCGATGTTGGTGCAAAGAGAGTTAGTCGCTGGAGCTTTGTGTTGGTGGTTGATGCGGGCGTTCACTTTTTGGCATGAAGAGCAGGTTGTCATTGGAACTTATTGTTGGTGAGTGACGCGATGACCGGTACTGATGCGAGGAGCCCACTTGTAGTCGCGAAGATCTCCAAATTTGGGGATTTTCACTTGGAGTGCAGATTTCTGTCGATTTGAGGCAAGAGTACAACACTCTGATGCCAGCCAATGGTCCAGTACCTCGTAGGGTGCCTCTTGGGGATCATGGCTCACTCCAGCAGAGGCCAACAGCTGGGCTCAGGCAGGTCCAGGTGGGGCTGGACAGCTGGGCAGTTGCAGGGGAAACAGCCTTTACAACGAAGGGTGAACAATGAGATGCCACATTACAACGCCTGCCTTTACAACAAAAGTTTTTACCATGAGCATGCCTTTGCCTCAATGAATGTCGTTGTTAAAGCATGAATAGTGAAAGGATAGTCGTAGTAATAAAATAAGGTAAGGTAAGCATTAAATGTTATATGTATAATACACACATCTGCATATACATATATGGTGGCAAAGGTATTTTTTAGGGTTTAGGGCGAGTATGGGTTTTTGGGTGGTGAGGGTAATTTTAGGGTTTAAGGTGGGTATGGGTTTTTGGGTGGCAACGGAATTTTTTGGGTGGCAAGATATTTCTTAGGGTTCAGTGGTTGTGGATTACTAAGGTAATATATGTGTGTGTGTATATGTGTGATATATATACATATATATATATATATATATATATCTATCTTCGGAAGCCCTTTATTCACGTAGCTGTCAGGCACAATGCATTTCGGCTTTATCTGCCTTCCTCAGGTACCGCTCTCTTACCAGGATGCTGCCCCACCCATGTTTAAATCAGTCCTGCATCTCTCCCATTGGTGGGAGTACTCAGAGCTCCTGGTCATGTGATCGCCCCTCACGATGTAATGTAGTGAACACTACATCTCCCAGAGTTCTTCTTGCCTGGGTGGAAGTTGCGCGGAGCTGGATTAGGAGAAAAACTGGTGATATGCAGGACAAACACGGATGACTGAATGGAATTGTCCTGGTTGTCGTACGTCCAAAGCGCTTCCTTGGGTCCCCTTACATTCCAGCCTCATAAAATAAGTATCCATTGGGCTGCGGCTTTTAATTACAGTGAACAAAACCCCCTGTGAAGTCGCAAGCTGCATCTGGCAGCAGCCCTTGCTTCTCCTACTCGTTGAGGCGGGCTGGAGCAAATCCGATACCTCGGAGAGAAAGAAGCACTGCAAACGCATAAGCCAGCAACGCTCCAGCCAACTTGCAGAACGGGACCTCTTGACACACCTCTGGCTGGCGTGGAAATATGCAAAAACTCCTCCAATATATATGTATTTCCACTGCTCCACTTGTACCTACACCTCTGTACTCGCAGGCTGACTTCACCACGCGTTACGGCATGAGTACATCCACACAAAAAGTAGTTCCCCTTCCTTGCCCATGAGTACTACGGTAATGTGTGCTTTTTTGAGACCAAAAACATTTTACCATTGGAATGATAATTACCTGGCAGCTTCATAAACAGTAACGTTTTGCCAAAACTCTGAGAAAACAAAACCAGAATTGCGAAAAGGCCGGCAAACAATGGCAGAACTATTGGCTTTGCCGATGCTTGTTTTTACATTGCAGCAGGTTTTTAAAAAAATGTTTAACACAGTCGTCTATTGATTATAAGGGCAGCAGGAGAAAAGGAGGCACCAAACCAGGAGCAAGCTCTAGGTTTGGCTGTGCCGGCTGCAGATGTGGTGCCTCCACCATGCCTGTATTGATTTGTGGCTCGCCCTCAAACCAATAAATCCAAATCTGAGTATGTTGACATGCACTGATCACCAAAGGTATGTTTTGGTTGTGTTTGGTTTCTCAGTGGATTGGGTGTGTTTAGCCTCTGTCCCACGCAGTGGCAATTTTATCTGCACAAAATCCTTGTGACTGATCCCAGAGGAGAGCGCACCTCGGTTATTACTTTGCTCAGGTTTGGTACGGCAGTTCCACTTTCTTTTAGCGAAGGGGGTGCTGGTGTGGCCCCTTCTGTGATGCACATTGCCCGGCCATATATTTCGCTTCTGAAATGAGTGGCCCATGGCCAATGGAAATGATGGAAGTCTTTGACCCCACACCTGCACCCTATCACCCAAGTGGGGCACAGGCAAAAATACCCTTTGCTGAACGTGCTCATGTAAAGCGCTCCAATATCTTTGGGTCTAGTTCGCACTATATAAATCTGCAACAACAACAAAAAAACTGTGCTCACCGTGTGCCACCAAAGCAAAGTTAGTGCGTATCGCGAGAGTGCCATTTAGAAGGTGGCACAGGGGATGCCAGGGACCTCATGAAACACAGCTTTAACTGGGATGGAAAATGTCAGGGGGAGGTCTGTAAAGAGGCGTGTTCTATGTAATTAAGGGCGTGGCTTAAGCATGTAAATTACTGGGATTACCATAGCGTGCCACTCGATCCGGAGTTTGGTTCCATCTCTGAGTTTTCTGTTATTGTATCCAGCTATGCCCAACAACTGGCAGAAACCCAAACGCAGCCTAAGCTATTCGCTTTGTCAATGGTTGTTAGCTGATGACGGAGTAATAACAATGATTTTGTTGCAAATAAATATTATTGAAAATGTTCCAATTCTGAAATTATGATGGGGGTCTTCAGTGTCACAAGAACTCTTATTATGTTCATTTTGTTAGACATGTACGCCCTTTTTCTCCACTTCTCAATCTTCGAATCTCAGACCTTATTCTATGTCAGGACCGGAGGTGAGAATTATGCGTTACTTACTTTTATTTCCATGCTCCAGCACAACGTATATCACTAAAACTACCTTTCCCATAACACCCAGGAAAGGAAATGCAATACAAACACTTCAACCAATAAACAGTCTCTCTCTTGTCCTCATATTGAACCACTCCCCCCTGTAACTTCCCCTTTCTTTCTTGCTCTGGCACCAAAAATATGAGTGTTTCTATATTCTTGTTTTTATATTGCTCGTTGGTGATCTAATTGTTCACCGATCACACAAAAGCGAGTTTTCTCCCTAACACCAGCTTCGCCCCGGGAACGCACTTCATTTGCTGCTACTTATTTTCTAACCCGGGAACCGTAGGAACGTAGTAGGCATATTACCCTGCTGATAAACTGGAGGGCGACTACATGGGCGATGAGCCCCTCTTACTGCTCCCTCTTGGCGATGAAGTCTGCGAGGCTGTTGATGCCTCAATTCACCAGGCTGTGGCCTCAGTAATCGAACCACTGGAGAGGCGCCTAACCCACCTTGCATATTCCTGCCCAGCCCCACTGCAGATAGCCCGTGGCGCTATTGGACCCAATGCCTGACATAGTCTTGGCCCTGCCTTCCCCCAACGGGGGGAGAGGGTGATGACTCTCAGGTGGAATTTAATGATGAGGTTGGTCCCTCAAGACCATGGTGCCCATCCCTTACCACCACTCCCATTTCCTTACAGGATAACCCTGAAGGCCAATCTGACATGTTAAACCCAGTTGACCTCATCCATCCCCGGGCTGCAGAATGGTTCCCCATACAGAAAAGTCACCAAATATGTGGCAAACCGCCTCTGAAAACTCCTTGAGAAGTGGGTGCGAGCCTGTCTCTGGACAAAAATGTCTAGGACCTTCATTGGCGGGTAAAGTGACCATCATGCCCAATACAGACAACCGAATGGCTACCTTTTTGGTGAAATATATTCTCAATCCTGACCACTTAAGGACACTAAAATTAACTGCTAGGAAACTAGAAAAGAGGTGGAGAACCTCCCACCTGGTAGAGGATAAGAATAAATATTGGGATTCATTATCTATCTACCACAAAGCTATTCGAATTGCTCGCAAAACTTATATTGCATCACAAATCACAGCTGCAGGGAACTCTCCAAGGGTCCTGTACCAAATTTTACAAACCTTTATCAAGCCAGTAGCTTGTGAATCCTCTGAGTTAGCCTCTCAACAGCTATGTGATGAAATCTCCTGCTTCTTCACCAATAAAATAGATATAATTTATGATAAAATAGTTTGCGCCAATAGAGCAACCACTATAGATACGGCGCCCCTTGAAATGGATATCGAACTGAAGCAGGACAAATATACGTTAGATACCTTCCCTCTCATCTCTTTACAAGAAACTTCCTCATTAATATCACAGATCAAAAGTGGTAGTCCAGATGATACTATCCCAGCTAGGATAATGCCTGCCCTGACTGAACAGCTCTGCCCCGTGATTGAAAGACTGGTGAATCTTTCACTTAGCGCAGGCAACGTCCCCAGAGATTGGAAACGAGCCCTTGTTAGACCTATCAGGAAAAATACTACCATCCCATAGACCGAACTAGCTAATCTCAGGCCCATATCCTTATTACCATTTCTAGGGAAACTGATTGAAAAGCATGTAAACCACCATCTGTCCAGCTGCATCGAACTTGCTGGCGGCCTGGACTACTCTGTCAGGATTCAGGCCGAAACACAGCACGGAGTCCACCCTTCTGTCTGTCACTGATGATCTACATATGTACCAGGACAAGGGCTTCTCAGTGATCCTGGTACTTTTAGATCTGTCAGCAGCGTTCGACACCGTGTCACACACCATCCTGACCGATCGGTTGTCGAACGCTGGCATCAAGGATAAAGCCCTTGACTGGTTAAAGAGCTTCCTATCTGATCGCTCCCAGAGAGTCATCATGGATACGTATCGTTCAGCGGAGGTAGAGATTTAAAAAGGGGTGCCACAGGCCTCCTTTTTAAGCCCAACCCTTTTTAACATCTATGTGGCACCCCTGGCAAGAGTGATGCGCATGTACGGCTTCATCCCAGTATCATATGCTGATGATACACAGCTCCTCTTCCCCTTTAAGACTCTCTCCGCTGATGTAAGAAGCTCTTTCTCTTCAGGCATGAAGGCAGTGGCTCATTGGATGTCCTCCAATTATCTTCAGTGCAACGTCAGCAAAACTGAGGTAATGCTGTTTGGAGAAGCTAAAATATTATGGACCCCTGATTGGTGGCCACACGACCTGGGAACAGTTCCCAAACCCAAACAGGTCGTGAAGAATTTAGGGATCCGATTGGATCAAGATTTGTCACTCAAACAGCATGTTAACTATATTTTAGGAATATGCTTCCATACCATTAGCCTGTTACGTAAAGTTTTCCCTCTACTACCAGACTCCTTTAGGAGAACTCTTATTCAGGCTTTGGTTTTAAGTCGGATTGACTACTGTAATGGCCTGTTGCTTTTTGCCAACGAAGGCGTATTGGCCAAGCTTCAGGTCATTCAGAACACGGCAGCTCGCCTTGTCCTCAACGTCCCCCCGAGAACTGCTTCTAAGCCCCTCCTTGAGCAACTGCACTGGCTTTCAATCCGGCAGAGAATTAAATTTAAAATATGTTGTCTGATTCATAAATGTCTAAATGGACAAGGGCCCGTCTACCTTCTAAACAAATTTGTTCCCTATATTCCAACTTGATCGCTCAGGTCCAGCAACAATCCTCTCTTAGTGATCCCCCATACAAAAAAAGCCAGACATGGGAGCAAAGCACTATCAATTACAGGACCCACATTATGGAACAAACTCCCTCTGTCTTTGAGACAGTGTAAAGAACACCTCACTTTCAGGAGACACCTGAAAACTGTACTGTTCAGAAATGAGATCTAGCCCCATTCTTTCACACCTCTGTTGCGACTGGCTCCAAAAGCGCAGAGATACTCCACCAGGAGTCGATTCCAGCGCTATACAAACCAGCAAATAAATAAATAAATAAATCCTAAAAAAGCCATCGAAAGGTCATAGAGGTTTTCTGCCAGGACAAGCTCAGATAACCCTATTCCGCCAGATTTTCTCTCTGGCTGGGCGCAATGCGCTGCCATATTTCTTGGAAACGCTAACTGAGCTTTATCCACAGAGAGAAGGAGATACCTCTTAATGAAGGTGGACCCCAAGCTGGGGGATTGGAGTTCTACTGAAGCCAGGGCCATAGCCAAAGGGGCTGGCTCTTTTGTGAGCCATTTGTAAAAGAATTAGGGAAGTGTCTTAACCTTTATGTCCCTTGACAAGGTGCAGGTGTCCATTAAAAAGATCATCCACCCACAAATTCTTGTCAGGCTGATCGAGGAAGGGGGTCCTCGACTGGCCAATTCTACACATAAGGCAACCCCAAGGCCAAGGCTATGGCAAAAGCTACCGGTAGTTCAATGCAGATATGGGGAGTTCTTCCCCTCTAGAAGAAGTCAGAGAGGTCTTGGCCCACAAAGCTCTGCAAGAGGGCAGTTCCACGGAACTCAGTCAAGTGAGTGTTTCCCATTCTTCCCAAAGGTTCCTACACAACTGGGAGAGCTTAACATGGGATGCCTGGGTCCATCAGTCAGTCCAAGGGTTTCACATCGAATTCTATAGATCCCCGCTGCAACGGTTCGGGCCGCGTCCGTTGGTCTTTTCCATGGCACAGAGTCTCTTGATAGATCAGGAAGTGACGGACTTGCTGCGCAAACATGCTATCTCCAAATCCGCCCTCCACCTGAGGGGTTTCCCCAGCATTATTTGGCTTGTGGAAAAACTGGATGGAGGTCAACAACCTGTGATCAACCTCTGAGAGTACAAAGTGTGGTTTGTTTACCACCACTTCACAATGAAAGGCATCCTTCTCTTGCGCAATTTGCTACAACCAGGATGGTGCATCTCGATCTCAAAGACTCTTACCTCACAGTCCCCATCTTCGTGCCCCATTGCAGAGTCCTGCAGGTGGTGGAACCAAGTCTATGAATTCCCAACCCTTCCTTTCGGCCTTTCTTCAGCCCCTATGTATTTCACCAAGGTGCTCAAACCGACAATGGAATTTCTCCGTGCCCAAGGTTTTCGTCTGAAAATTTATGTAGACGACCATCTTTTCTCAATCAATGCCTGGTCAGATTGTGCGAGCAATTGCAAATGAAAATTCACTTGCTGGAAGGCTTGGGTTTTGTCGTAAGTGTAAAGATGTCTACAGACAGACAACCTTTTTGGGTTTTATGATCAACTCCACAGAGAAAACCCTCCTCTTACCCTCTCGGAAGATTGCAAAGATCCGAAGACAACTGAGACAGACCTTGTCCAAACTATCGACCTTGTTACACCAGATAGCCCAATTGGTGGGCCTCTTATCGTCTTCCATCCAGGCAAACTTCCTGGGCCTGGTACATTACAGAGCCCTTCAGAGACTTTGGACCTTTCACCTCTGCAGAGGTCTTTAGTTCTCCGAACAAGTGCCGCTGATAGATGAGGTCACGGAGGAGATGCGTTGGTGGCTGGCCCACATGGAAGTGTGGAATGCTAGAGCCATTTTCTGTTCTTATCTGGATATCGTAATAGAGTCCAATGCCAGCAAGTATGGATGGGGCACGAAATGTTGGGACTCCTTCACCAGAGGTAAATGGTCTGCAGCAGAGCAACAGCTCCACATCAACTGCCTGGAATTAACGTCAGGATTCTTCATAGTCCAGTTTTGGAGAGGTGCATTCTGCTAAAGATGGATAATGTGTTGGTGTTTCGATACATCAATCACCCAGGCGATCTCCGATCCTGGCAGAACTGCCCAAGGAATTTTGGACCTTTTGCCATCGAACAACACATCGGTCATAGAGGAATATGAACCTGGGGTGGCCAATGAAGTGGCAGACCGCTGTTCACAAAAATGGTCGGATATGAGCATGTGGCAACTGGATCCCCAGGTATGCAAGGACCTCAACAGTCGTTGGGGCCGGTTCACGGTGGAGCTCTTTGCATCTTGCCTTGATCACCAGGTGGACCGGTACTTCAGTTGGAAGACGGATCCCTTGGCGACTACAACAGATGCCTTCCTGCAGGATTGGTCTGGGGAGTGGGGATACATCTTCCCACCTTTTGTGATGATAATGTGACCGACAACTAAAGTCCGCAGGCAGCAAGCAAGGTTGGTTCTCATTATGTCATTTTGGAGGTCGCAAATGTGGTTTCCTGTTCTAGGGAATACTCACTTACTAGTTCTCCAAGGCCGTCTACCTCTTATGGCATGGCAGCTTACAGGAAAAGATGATGAGTCCCTGGACTTTCAGCAGACACTGAGAGGATGATGGCTGCTGCATGGTACCACCAAGCATTACAAATCAGCCTGGTTGAGATGGGTTAGTTGGTGTGTACAAGCAGGTACTGATTCCTTGGGGTCTGACGTTGTCCAGGGCATGCATTTTTTGGCTTCCCTAGTATGTAAGGGCTTGGCTTACAGGGTGGTGAATACCTTTAGGTCGGCCATTTCGGCTGGACATCCGCAGATACAGGGTTACCAGGTAGGTTAGCATCCATTAGTACGCAAGCTGATAAGGGGCATCCATTTGGCCTTACCTCCTGAACCTAGGTATTCTGCTTTGTGGAATGTAAATCAGGTCCTAAACCTCTTCAAGTCCTGGCAAAGAAACAAATGTCTATCCCGTAAGGAACTTACGGGATATTAGTGATACTGCTTTGCTTAATATCTTGCCGTAGGGTCTCTGATGTACAGGCTCTTGATATTACGGGCAGAATTTATTCTCCGAACGGAGTTCATTTCAATATCTCAGGCAGAACGAAGTGTAACTCAAGGATAATCTGTTATTCGGCATTTGACAAATCACAAAAGTTCTGTGTAGTGCGATGTCTGAAAACATATGCAAAAGAGACAATTGATGGACGGAATGCTGGACAATGCAAACATTCACCCCCAGTCACAGGGATCTGGGTTTAATCCATCATTGTTTTGCTCACCACACCACCCCAGTTTGGAACCAGCCATATGCAAATCAGTCTTGACCCTGTTCCTTGTGGGAACAGTCCAGCCCGAACTGCCAAACCAGGTCCTCCCTGGACCAGAAACAAGCATCCTGGGACCGGTTTCCGGGCATCACCCTTCATCAGCCAGATAAACTTGAATCCAGTGGTGTAGTGAACACGGGACCCACGTCTGAGCATACCCTTCCGACTTAGGGCGACATATGCAAAAGAAACAATTGATGGATGGAATGCTGGACAATGCAAACATTCACCCCCAGTCACAAGGATCAGTACGTTCTTTGTTACATTCCAGGTTCCGTGTCCAATAAATGAAAAATAAAGAACCAGTTACAAAAGCTCGTGTCGCATTAAATAAAGAGGAAGTTACTGGGGAAGTGTTCCAGTATGAGGACAGGAGAGAGACTGTTTATTGGTTGAAGTGTTTGCATTTCCTTTCCCAGGGTGTTATGGGAAAGTTAGTTTTATTGATATATGTTGAAGTACTGGATCATGGAAATAAAAGAAAGCAAAGCATAATCCACGCCTCCGTTGTCTTAATAAAAATGAAACTTTCCTTTACGAGCGTCTTTAAAATGTAATTCCTTTCTTCTTCAGGACCCTCGTTCTGCTCTCTTGTTAATGCATTTCCTCACATCACCACTCCACAGACACACAACGCACCCACTCTCCTGTAAGCTCTGCAATTTCTTTTACTTTTTTTTTTTAAAACTTTATTTTTCGTTTTAAAACATACAATCTTATTACACCCCCCTCCCCCCGACATCAGTGAAAAGCAGTACATACAGGTCCAATCAAAACACATATACTTATGTAGTACCTCAGAGTGAGACAGATCACAGTCTATATCGTGTGAGAATCCGGTCCAGCCCAGCTCAGTGCAGTACAGGAGTAGCCTCGCATTTCTTTTACTTTTGAACTGAATCACAATTGCAACTGGATAACATGTCCATTGCTCTGTGCGCCCAGCAGAGAGGCCAAGGATTGGATGACCATGTATTCTGATCACCTTTCTGACCCACTGACCGTCACGGGGGACACTCACACTGCGTTCAGCCTCAACTCCAGGGCGCTCAATTGTGGCCCTTTATAGAGACCTGAAGGAGACTTAGTTCAAAATATGCACTATACAAACGCAATATGCTAAACGAAAAAAATACAAAACATCCTGGAAATAGCACTCTTAGGGAATGCAAGAAGAAGAAAAACGTCAACCATGAACAGGAAATATATCACATGGATTACCTTAACATGTTTTACTTTCATTGTTCAGAAATTAGATCAGGGTTTTTGCCAGTAAAGTTAAAGACATGAACATGGGGCCAATGAGAATCTGTTTCAATGTTAGTTTTTAATTACTACTGGTCTGAGACCCAAAGGGACCCGGCCCTCTTAAATCGCCTCAAAGGTGAGTGCAGTTGTAGATTTGATGCAATGGGGGCAGGGCTGGACTAGTGAAAAGGAGTTTTATTAAAAATGCCAAATATAGTTCACGTCTGCAGTATTAACGTGCTATTTATATGTAACCGAATAGATGTTTAAAATGTGCAAACATAGTAAGCAGTTTTTTTCTTAAGTGTCTCAAAATGCTTAAAGTCACTTTGCTTCGCAAATGATTCGACTAAATATGCTGAATTCAGCATAAAATATTTTAATGTTGACCTTTTCATGACTATGCCTTTAATGAAAGCCCCACATAACACTGCAAAATGTTTCTGATTAATATCTTTTTTAAATGGTTGCTAAAGAAACTTTATCGGTAGATGAAATAATGGAGAATAATGACACGAATGCAATGCTTGAATAGAAATATTGATTTTTTTTCTTTAAACATAGTTTTCCTCATTTTATAACGGAAGCTATGGTGCTGAATCATTTCTCGTTACAGCTGATGTTTTTATTTTACGGACTTAAAAAAATCTGCCTCCGATCTCGCTTTTGCCTGCACAGGCAAAACTTTTTGAAAAATATATCAATTGGATCTTGGCCGATTTTTATTTTTATATATATATTTATTTTTTTTACACAGAACTTGCTGGACCCCCACACAATGGTTTCTGAAGTGGTCGTTGTACCAAATCGGCTCTAGTGGCTGTGGCAGACAACATTCGCTGTCGGGTAGACCAGGGCGGCATGGCCATCCTGCTCATGCTGAATCAGCAACATTCCATACAGTGTCCCCCACCTGTTTAATGCAAAGAGTTTGCTGGGCTGGAGTGAGGGACACCGCGCTGGCTTTACTAGGGTCCTTTCTCACTTCCAGAACTCAGACTGTCAGCTACCGTGACTGCACAGCGGAACCCTTCTGTCTCCCTTGTGGGGTGCCGCAGGGCTCATCGCTCATCCCCACATTGTTTAATCTATATTTGGCACCACTGGCAATTCTGGTGCGGTCATTTGGCTTCCATGTTTTGTCATACGCCGATGATACCCAGATTATTGTCTCCGTGTCTGACGACGTGATATCAGTGGCTGAGAAATTCAAACTCTGCATGTTGGACATTGGGATTTGGATGAAGGAGAATTGGCTGAAATTGAATACAGAGAATACTGAGATTCTGGTTTTTGGGGCTCAGCACTCGGTATGGTCAGAGCTATGGTGGCCAGAGATGTGTTGCCTCTTACATGTTCCAGTTGCCTCTGCTAAAAATCTAGGAGTAATATTTGATAACACTCTCACTTTTGATACGCAGATCAATAGAACCATAAGTTCATGTGGTTCATTATAAAAATTTTGAAAAAGATCCTTCCTTTTTTTTCGGTGGGACATAGAACTGCAGTAGTCTTTGCATTAATCATCTCTCACCTTGACTACTCCAATGCTCTTTATTTAAATATTAATAAAACCTCACCTAATAAACTCCAGGTTATTCAAAACCCGGCTGCCCATCTGTTATTGGATATTTCTAAATGCCATTCAGTGAGGGAGAGCCTGCGCTCTGTACACTGGTTATCTGTGAGAAAGAAGTTGATTCGCAAAGCGGTGTGCATGGTCCATCGGGTACTTTACTACCAGTGACCGCTTCCTCTCAGGCTAGCATTTCAATGGTATTTGCCTATAAGGCAGCTGAGCTCATGTTCTCTGAGGAAGTTGATTGTTCCTAAGTTTCGGAGGGTGAGATGGCGTGGCCGCACCTTTTCGGTAGCAGCTGCCAAATTGTGGAGCGATCCACATTGCTAGCTTAACCTCTCACATGGCCTTCCATCAGAATCTGAAGACGTGATTATCTTCTCTTCTGTAAGTGCTACTCTTGTGGATAGCTTATTTTCTGTTGGCAGCACCTTGACGCCTTCGGGCATTATGCACGTTATAAAACTAAAATCAAAATCGCATAGTTCATTGTTTAGCTAACATACAGTTTGTTTTATTAGAAGGTTAGAAATGTAGTCCTGTTCGTGGGAAAGGTCTAAATCGAAAGGCCTCATATGTAGTCACAATTACAAATTTTGTTTCACATTTCACAATAACAGTCTGTAGTCCATTGTCTTGTACGGTGGAAAGGAAGATGAGATCCTGTTCTCAGAATAATACTGAAAGCTGATTGGATGAGAGGCGAAGATGCCATATGGACTGCAACATTTCTTTTCAACTGTTTATATTAGTGTGTGTTCCTAGAGTAGGTTAACACTTTTTTGCCTTTATGCTGCCTTTTACCCATATGCCATACCCACTTCTCTTTGAAGCTGAATGCTGAAGGCTTCATGCTGAATGCAGAAAGCTGACTTGCAACCTTTTTGAACTTATTGCTATTGTTAATGCATGATAATGTTTGCTTTATTTGCTTCAGACTCTACGGAGTTCATGAACCTCTCCTTATGGGAAGTTCTGCTGTTATTGTTTGATTGAATTTGAGCTTTATGCTCTATCTCACTCTTTCCCTTCGATCTTGAACTTTTTGGGTTCTAACTAACCCAGTTGTTGCCCAATTCTTAGAATAGGGATTCTTTTCTTTATGGAACATGCTTGATGCTTTTGTATATGAAAATGATTTTGATCTAACCATACCTTTATTATCTATTCTGTTATTTTACTGAGATATTGAACTAATCTAATAAAACAAGATTTTACTAAACTTGAAATGAAAATAAAACTCTTTAAAGTAATTCTAAATCTCATTATTGACTGTATTTAGAATTAAGATTTGTGATTATGATTTATGTGAGGATTAACTCCTGATTTCTCACATACGACAGCCAAGACCGTCACCCACGCACTCATAACTAGCAGACTGGACTATGGAAACGCCCCCTACACCGGAATCAACAAATCAGTGCTCTGAAAACTCCAGACCATCCAGAACACCGCCACCAGACTCGTCCTCCGCATCCCATGACACCACCACATCACCCAGCACCTACGAGACCGCCACTGGCTCCCAGTAGAGAAGAGAGTAACCTTCAAGCTACTCACTCACACCTACAAATCCCTCCACAACACCGGACCCCAATACCCAACAAAAGTGTCTCCTTCCATGCACCCAAAAGAAACCTTCGTTCCACCGACCTCTTGCTGAAACCCCACGCATCCGCAGAGCCAGAGCGGGTGGAAGCACCTTCTCCCACATCGCGGCAAAGACCTGGAACGAGCTCCCGCTCAACATCAGACGCTCCCCCGCTCTGCACACCTTCAGGTAGAGTCTCAAGACCTGGCTCTTTGGTTGAATCGGAGTTGCTCGACCCCCCTTCCCCCCCCCCCCCCCCCCCCCCCCCCGGAAGCACCTTGAGACCCTCACGGGTGAGTAGCACGCTTCACCAATCCCTGATTGGTTGATGTTCGAAGGGGAGGAGAAACGAAAAGGAGAAACACCTCCATTCAAGGAGCAAGGATCAGCCAGGTGTGATAAACCATACTATTTAAATTTATTCTCACAGACCCTGGTAGCAGTGTGACGGTTTACGGCTTTAGAAGAGGAGCTATAAAATACGTGCCTAACTTGGAATAATGCCCAAGTCCAAAAAATCAATGGCCAGAACTTGAAGACTGACCAGGTGCGATTTTCCAAGGCAGGTACTGTATTGGAAGTGTGCATATTAATAGGGTGAAGCATCATGATTTGTGATTATTAGTTGTGTTTACTCAGAAGTAATTTGGGGTACGTGAATTCAATGATTTGAAAAATGTATATGTTTATTGTAAAGAAGTTGAAGAGTTATGAGGCGTGGCAAAACTCAAGATCCCCGGATATTGATAATAACCTTGAGAGAAATGTGTAAGTACACTTTATGCTTTTCTTATCTGCTAAAAGTTTGTGGTGTAGATCGTGAGGTACTGTTTACTACATAATTGAGATGTGTATCTTAATGATCTGTTGTGATAATAAGCAGATGTCTATGCCAACTCTATTAGGCAGGCACCAAACAGCACAAAAGCACTCTTTAATGTGTTAAGAGATCTTTCTAGTCCAGCCTGCATGGGCAGTGGGGTCGTCGCATCGCAGAAACTCTGCGATGAGATTGCCATTTATTTTGAAGAGAAAATAACAAAAATTGTTGGCAATCTGCACCCCACTGTTACTGTCACTAGTGGTCAGGATGACTCCACATGGAAGCCAGATGTAGGACCCCTGGTGGACTCTTCCCTGGAATACTTTCAGGCTCCCACAGAGAACTCTTTTAGTCTCCTGGCACAAAGCGTGTCCTCAGGATCTCCTTCCGATCCCCTTCCACACAAAATCTGGAAAATATTGGGGCACGAAACCTTTCCTTGATTATGGACGATCTGCTTCCAGTCTCTGGAGGAAGGAGAAGTACCAGAGGCATGGAAACAGGCAGTGGTGACTCCCCTGCTTAAAAAACCATCCATGGCTCCTATAATACCACCAAATTTCAGACCTATTTCCCTCCTGCCATATCCGATTAAAATCTTAGAAAAGGCAGTTAGCAAAATCTTATCAGGCTACTTGGAGGAAAATTCTTTGCTGGACAGGGACCAATTTGGCTTTCGCCCAGGGCATGGCACTGTGACTGCTTTGGCAACCGTAATGAACAATTTAAGAATGCGTGCTGACAATGGGAATTCATCTGTCCTTGTACTACTGGATATGTCAGCCGCATTTGACACGGTGAGCCATGCAGTATTAGTGGAAAGGCTGAAAGGCATAGGAATCCAAGTATTGGCCTTGCAATGGTTACAATCCTATTTGTCGAGAAGACAACAGGCTGTATCTTTGGCCTCGTTCACCTCAGATAAGTCTCGGGTACACCACGGGGTGCCACAGGGCTCGGCAATCAGCCCTGTTCTTTTCAACATTTACATACTCCCTCTATTCTCCATTATTAAATCGTATGTAATTGACCTGGTCAACTATGCGTATGACACCCAACTGGTGTTTTCCCTTGAGGGGAAACAAGCAATATCCATGGACACTTTCCAGGAGTGTATGCACCAAACCGCTGGTTGGCTCAGAAAAAATTCCTTGCAGTTCAATGGGGGGAAAACAGAGGTAGTGTACTGTCAGGCCACTAGAATATCTCGACCTATACCGGCGGAGTTTAGGCTCACCCCTGAGAATGAACCCCTGATCCCTGTTAAAACGGTGCGCAATTTGGGGATCATGGTGGACGACAATCTCCAAATGGAATCACAGGCCAACAAAACTGCGGGTGTCTGTTTCTCTTTACTACGCATGCTTCGGAAGGTCCTTCCGCTACTACCAGAGGATTCTCGCACACTTGTAGTAAGGAGTACAATCTTGAGCAGACTGGACTACTGCAATTCCCTGTATTTGGGAGCACCGCAATATATCTTGCAGGGCTTGCAGAGAGTCCAGTCTACAGCAGCCAAGCTGGCACTAAATAGACAGCGTAGGTCCTCTACGACTTTGGCCCTGAGAGACGTACATTGGCTGCCTATTAAGGAGAGAATTTGTTTCAAATCTCTGCATTGTACACAAAGCAGTACATGACCTGGGTCCATCTTCCTTGCAGAAGATGTTCACTTGGTATACTCCTGGAAGGCATCTTCGCTCCTCAAATACAAATTTGATCACAACCACCAAATTTAAAAAATCTAAGATGGGAGGCAGAGCGTTTAGCGTGGCCGCCGCGCGTCTTTGGAATGACTTACCACAGAACCTTAGACAGGCTAGTTCTTTGACCTGTTTTAGGAAGGAGATGAAAACCTGGTTATTTCCTAGGGGCAAGTGATAGATCCCTTCATTGACAACTGGTCTCTACTGTTATAGTGAGTAATCCTTCAACTGAAGCGCCAGGATACCCGTAGGGTGACAGTTCGCGCAATACAAATCTTTTTCAATTCCATTCCATTCCATAATATTGATTGTTGTTGGTAGAACCTGATTGTGCAAAGGGTGACACTACTTTGATTAGGGTGATTTCCCGCTGATCGAGATTTCACTAGCGAATGTGAAAATCTTTTTGTATGAAAAGTCAGTGTGTGCAAACCATAATATTCTAGTTGTTGAGTTGCTTGGATTTTCTTTAATGAAGCAGACAAAGATTGTTTATTTTCATTCGTTAAAAGTTGCAGAATTGTGTATACGAGATAAATTGTAAAGGAGGGGTGAACTGCAGCAAGGAGTGAGATCATACGTCATAGTGTGTCACACTGAGATTGGTTGGTTGGTATACTGTCGCGCTGTGATACATTGATGACGACACAAAGTGCTGTGCTATGATAGGTTAGTTATTGTGTGTGAATACTGAATTGAGATTGGTTAACAAGTTTTCAAAGATATAAATTGTTACAGAATTGGAGGAGATTTGACATTTATGGACCAGAATGAAATTATGAATTTGGGGTGCATATTTGACTGGTTATTGTAAATTTTGGTGAAAATCATTAAATGTTTTAAATATTTTAAGAGGCTTGTGAGAGGTGATGTTACAATTCTGATATGGTATGGTGAACAGGCACCTCCCGAGGGAACACCTGCACATTATATGATGCGGAATTGGAATTGCATACATCAGTGGTTCCCAAACTTTTGACTTCTGGGGACCCCCACTTAATCATTACTGGAACCTGGGGACCCCAACTGAAACATGGAGAATACATTAAAATATTGGCTCAACTTTGGTCTTCTCACGGATTTGGAGTTTAAGTATCTTTTCAATCATACGCCCAGGTCTGCTTATATATACACACTACCTAAAGTGCATAAAGATCTTAGGACATCTCCAGGCAGACCAATTATTTCAGGTATTGGCGATAGTACAGAGCGTATTTCAGAATACATCGATATATACTTAAAACCTATAGTATATAATTTACCCTCTTACATAGAAGATACTAAAGACCTCTTGAACACATTGGAACATTTCATTTGGCAACAAGAATTTACCCTAGTTACTTTAGATGTCAGCTCTCTGTATACTAGCATCCCACCAGATAGAGGCATGGAAGCTTTGACATACAGTGTAACCAGGCGCTTTATAAATTCGATTTACATTACATTACATTACTACCTATCTAAACGGGATGCTACACTATATGACCACACCAAAATGTTATTGGAATTTACTAATCTGGCACTTGATAATAATTTCTTCAAGTATAATGACAATTGGTATAAACAACATTCAGGTGTAGCTATGGGGGCCAAATTTTCTCCATCCTTTGCCAATATCTACATGGGTTTCTTCGAACAACACCACATATGGAACACATGTCCAACTACACTGACCAACAACATAGTGTATTGGGGTCGTTTCATTGACGATGTTCTCATGATTTGGAATGGTACTGAACGTATCTTAAACGATTTCATCATGTACCTTAACGACAACACATACAATCTCAATTTCACGTACACTTACAGTAAAGACCACATAGACTTCCTTGATGTGACTTTATTTGTTCAAGATGGTATAGTACAATCCAAGTTGTTCCGCAAGACAACAGCGTGTAACTCCTTACTACACGCCACTAGTTCACACCCCATCTCTCAGATAAGGGCGATCCCCTGTGGTGAAATGACCCGCCTTCGCAGGAACTGTAGCCAAGATTCTTCTTTTCAACAAGAAATTGTGAAACCAAAGAATAGGTTTGTGACTCGGGGTTATGACCACAAAATACTAGAACGTGCACACACCAGGATCAACAAATCCCATAGGACAGAACTCCTTAAACCTAAGCACAACATCAAACGAGCGAAAGAACTAACACATGTATCCTTCATTACTCAATATCACTCTTGTAGTAATGACATATACAAGCTTCTCCTTAAACATTGGCATTTACTACGACTTGATTGTGACCTATTACCATTTGTGAAGCAGAAACCTATGGTTACATATAGAAGAGGCAGAACACTCAGGAACATTTTGAATTCAACCACTGTTGACATAGCTACATCGATACAACGTAGCTGGTTACCAGCAAAACCTAATGGTTTTTACAAATGCTCAACATGTAATGTTTGTCAATTTGCCTGTCACAAAATCAAGACCTTTAGATATAACACTAAACAAATATACAATATCATGAATTTCATCAACTGCAATACGAAATTTGTAGTTTATTGTATAATTTGTCAGTGCGATCTTATATATGTGGGGAGTACAATCAGACCCCTCAAAGAGTGCAGTCAAGAACACATTAGGGCTATTCGCAATAATAATCGCGATTACCCTCTGGCAGTTCATTATAACACCATACACTCATCTGTTGAGAAACTTAAACTCAAATTCCATGGGATTGCCATAGCATTGGAAGACACTCGAGGAGGCGATAGGGTCTCCAGATTAAGAAAACTGGAAGCTCAATGGCTAATTAAACTTAGAACAGTAGACATGGGACTCAATGTCGACAGAGATTTACATGTGTTCCTAAGAGACTGATGTGTTTAATCCAGGGATTATCAATCATTCTCCTGTTTCTCTGTATTTTGTCACCTCTTGCAATTTTTCCATGCTAATCACATTTCTGTGACTTATTTGTTTGCAATCATTTATGTGACCGTATGATAACAAACCTGTACTTGCAATTATGACCGACTCCTTATGTACCAACATTCTACATGTTCGTTATTATATGCAATTGACCATTAATAATAGGGGTCACATTGACATGGTATATGTAACAATGTTATTATTGTTGTTTCACTGTACTTGTATATTGTTAATGTTAAATTCTGTTGTTTTCATATTGTTTTTATTCTCCACATATGTTGTACCTACCCTACATTTGTATTACACATTTTCTTGTTCAGCTACTATCTCTATCTGTTTTTTCTTTTCTGCACTCTTTTTCCTCTCTCTCCTCTACTAGCCTGTATCTCACATTTGATAACAGTATCGTCTTTATTTTTTGTGTCTTTTATTGGCAATATCACTTTCCATCACTAGTGCCTATAATCAACAAATACGTTTGGTTGGTAATCCTATTTTTAAGCTTAATTCTTTAAACTCATATTCGTATCTTACCAACATACTTGTTCAGTAGATTACATGACTAGTAATTATGTCATCTGTCACTACAGTCACTTTCCGGGTTTTATTAACCAGCCAGTTCATGCTACTTGCACGTTCTGGTCTCACTTTATTTTTCGCAGAGTTTTATTTTTATTTTCATTGTATTTATACTATCACATTTTTCAGCCCTGCCATATTTAACTCCCTTAGTTTAGAGATTATTTTTTGACTCATTGCCTTTGTTTTTAACAATACGACCTACACTACAAGATGGCGGCCATACATTGGTACTAATCCTTCACATTCAGCTATTTTCTTTCACATCCGGATCACGTGTTCTTCGTTACGTCCCCACGCTTCCTCTCGTATCGAGGGAGGCTCGCGTTGATCGCTTACTACATCGGAACTTCACTTTACACATTCTTCGAGTGGTGATAGCACCATTAGCAGGTACGTTACTGCTTTCATTAATGCGTGCTAGATATTCCCCTTTTTTTCCATTAACTTTTTACTTAACTTTTTGACCAGCTACAATAGGGTTCCTTTCTTTTTTTACTGTTGTAGGGAGCCGGCCTTTTTGTTCGTTCTCTGATACTTTACTCACAACACAACGTGACTTTATTGTTCTCATCATCCAATACATACTCAAGTTGTGTTTGTTCTGGGTGAGTGTTTCATTTCATGTTACATCTCTTTTTTCTAATACGCACTATGTCATATCCGGTTGCCATCTTTGTCGTCTGCAGTGTTTCCTTGCACTATGTAGATCATTCTTACCTTACTAGGTTAGCCCTGTGCCGCTAGACTAGCATTTTCTGCACTATTTATATGTTACCTTATTTGTAACAGTAATTACCCCCTATCTCCCATCACTTTACACTTCTCTAATGGTGTTTTTCTTTAATTCTATTAATGATGTACTCTTGCATATTTATTATATGTATTTTTTACCTATACTCTTAGGGCTGCCAATGTCTATTGACTCACCTTGTGCACAAGCTGCAGCTCAATTCATTTAATTTCTGCTGCATATTTCGGGTGACTCTCTCTCTTTTTGTTCATTTTCCATATGGTGCTTGATGGTCTTTCATGCTTCTTGGCTCTGGCTTCACTATTCTCCCCTCTCTAACTTTATGATTCAATGTAGTACAACACTTTATTTTAGTAGATAATGTTGATAACTCGCGTGTGCGGTCTCACTGTTTATATACAATTCTTTTGGTTCTTTTCCAACCTTGATAAAGTCTGCGTACATATTCTGATACAAGACGAAACACGTGTTGGCTTGATCTTAATTATTTGCTGCTGGGAAATCTTCTACTAAAGAATAAAAAGAAGAGTAATTTACAATACTGGCGGACAATTCTTCAGTAAATACAAGCACTCGTGACTCTGTAGAGTGGGCGAAATCTGCCAAATTGAAATGTGATAGGGAGTGCTATTGCTGAAACAATTTGTACTTTGACCCCAACTGAAACATTATTCGAATCCAGGGCCCCCCCTCATTACTGGAAGTCGGGGACCCCAGGCCTAAGCAATGTTGATGATTTGAACCACAAAACAATACACAAAAATACAAAAAAGCATTCACCAAACAAATACATGAATAACACATTTTATTTAATTAGAAAACATATAAATAAAGAAGAAATCAAAATGTAATTTTAATAGAATGGTTGGAGCTATTCTAAATTCAGTTGAAGCTGCTTATCTCCATACTATGTTCAGTTTCATGCACTTGCACTGCTCCCACAAATCAATCTGAGGATACTAATTTAATTTTTAGCCTCCAGTTTCAAATTCCTTCACATTTACAGTATGTTTTAAAATGTTCAATTGTACATTTAGCCTCTTTATATATTTACACTTTATTGATCTGTTAATATTATTCAATTTTCAAAGTAGTCGCGGAACCCCTGAGGAGGCTTCGGGGACCCCAGTTTGGAAACCTTTGTGGCTCTGTCAATGGTGCATGATTACTGAAAAGGAGGGTTCATTGAGTTTTTCTAGATATGGTACTTTCAAATTTAGAATTATTGAAAAGTGGAAGGAAAAGAAGCATTCGCTTATCCACTGAGATATAGCAGGAGGAGTGTATGTCATTGTACAATGGAGCAAAGGAGATTTTCCAGCATTTGCAAACAATTTTCCAAAGCTGAGAGACCCGCCCGTGCAGTGGTGCACACAGGTAGACAGATTTGTCAAAAGTTCGAAAGTGCTGTGGATTGATTTGAATTTGTTCTTTGACATTGTAGTGCCAAATGGTTAGTGGGCTGAATGTACAGTTGCTATACAATGGCCACATGAAGAATCAACAAGAGAGGTTCACATTAATGCCCTTCTGTAGTCATGGAAAATATGAAGCAGTGATTACTTTCCTGAAAGGCAAGGTGCCTCCGAAAGACACTGATTGAGTAAAGATTCCAAGGAATTCACAATAGCCAAAAGAACCAATGCTTGACTACCATGAGTGATTGTTACCGGTGTTTCATCAACAGTGGGAAAGGGTAACCCGAACCCAGTGATATGGAATTCTTTCTATCTCAGTTTGTTATTGGGTTGGAGCCAGAAATTAGTATGCTCATCCAACAGAGTGTAATCTGCTGGCAGACTAAATCGCTGGATGAAATTCTGACATTTGCCAAATGTTGTAGTGAAGAACAAGAACTAAAGCAGAGAAAACATAAGGAGAAATTCATGTTGGCCCAGACAAAGTTTGCTGAGAGTGCTTTTCAGAACCAGTCCTTTTTGCAGGAAATCAAGGTGGTATGCAAGGTGTTGATGTACAAGCAGGAGTCCAGGGTACTCAAGAAGGATTAGGTAGAGGTGTTACAGGTAATCCACTGATGAAGTTACACAGTATTGTGCACTAGTGGCCTGCACATTTAATGGAGTTTTTGCATGTGAATCTGAAGAAGACACTGTCTTTTCTACGTTGATGTCAGTAGCTGACTCATGGGAAGAGTTATAAGGAGTACAAGAAAATGTTTTAGAAGCAGAACAACAAGGTTGGGTCAGAGCAGATCTTTAGAAACTGAAAATGACATGGATGTCAGCTGATGGGAGAACTGTGTTACCTGATTGTTTGTTGTTCCCAATGATACAACATTTCCACGGATGCACACATCTAGGGAGAGATGCATTCGGGAGGCTTTTCAGACAAAATTGGTTTAGCCCCATGTTAATGATCCTTGCAGAAGAATTGTGCCATTGCTGTGTGACATGTCAACAAATAAATGTGGGGAAAAGAACATCTGTCACATAGGGAGATCAGGCGGTCCTTTCAACACAATGCAGATGGACTTAATCAAGATGCCTGTTTGAAGTGGGTTCTGATATGTCCTGGTCAAAGTGTGCATTTTCTATCACTGAGTAGAAGCCTACCCAACAAGAAGAAACAACAGTCTCACTGTAGTCAGACTGTTATTGTGTGATTTGATACTCAGGCAAGTAACACCCGTTTCTCTGCAGCCAGATCGAGGGACTCACATTAACAATGAGGTCCTGAGGATGTTGTGTGTAGTGCTACAGATTGAACAAAGATTGCATTGTTGTTATCAACCTGGAAGCTTCTGGTAGGTTGAGCAGCTCAATGGAACCATACAGTCTTGTTTGTAACAGAACCTGGTGGGCGCCACACAAGTCACCCCATCCTAGATTCCCCTGGGTGTCTAGTTTTCAAAACTGTATAGGTTTGCTAGGTCCCCCTAGGTGCCGGCTGAGCTAGGGTTCAAAATCCAAACTGGGCTCTTTGCAAAAAAAAGAGTCAGTTTTCACTGTAAAAATGTGGTGTGTCCACTTTACATTTTTGGCACATTTGCTGTCGCGGGCACTAGGCCTACCCACACAAGGGAGGTACCATTTTTATCGGGAGACTTAGGGGAATACAGGATTGTAGAGCAACTGTTTTTACCTATTGACTTTTGATGGATTTCTGACTTCCAAATGTAAAACAATGTGTAAAAAATAAGTCACTTTGAAAAATGTCCTATAATTCACATGCTCGTATGGGTGCCCACAATTTCGGAGATGTTTCTAAACTCTATATTTTGTTCCCATTTAAAAAAAACATAGGTGTCTTTCATACCGATTTTTCACTGTTTATATTTTCCCTAATGAATTGCTATATACCCAGTACATAATGAAAAACCATTGCAAGACACTGCTCAGTTATTGGCTCTGGGTTAGTTGGGTTCTTGGTAAACCTACAAGTCCTATATATCCCCACAACCAAAAGGATGTAACGGTGTATCGCTTTAAAAAATCTGTTACACTTAGAAGAAGTTACAGGTGAAAACGTTGGCACAAATGGCTGTTTTTTTCAACTCATTTTCAATTTGTCCTATTTTCAACAGTTTCTATAAAAAAAATAACTTGAAGGATCTACACAAATGGCTCCTTGCTGAATTCAGAATGTTCTCTACTTTTCTGAAATGTATAGCTTTGCAGGATCCATTATTGCTTTCATACTTATGTCTACGATTAACTGGAAGGAGGTTGAGAGCACACAAAATAGAAAAATTAGGCTATGTTCCAGTAAAATGCCAAAACTGTGTAAAAGATTTTGGTTTTCTGACAAACGTCAGTCCCTGAGAGCTGGAAAGATGATGATTTCAGCACCACAAACCCTTTGTTGATACCATTTGCAGGGGAAAAAACAGACGCTTTCATCTGTGGCACTTTTTTTAAAAAAAGGAAGAAAAGAACGCAAATTTGGTGTGGATACCTTATGTGGTCAAAAAGTTACAGGGGCCTGAGCGCGAACTACCCCAAATAGCCAAAAAATGGCTTAGCACAGGGGGGAAAAAGGCCTAGCCGTGAAGGGGTTAATGAGACCTTTACTGAAAGTCTTTATTATGACATCAGACAGAAGGAACATTAACATTTCACATAGTAAATGTTGGACTTGGCCCTTTTTGGCAGGTTCACCCATAAACTTTTTTCCTTAAGTTCTGACATGGTCTTGGTGGTTTTAGGTCTCTGGGCACTTTAGCACTGTGGTCCAGTGTAACGTGCGTGCGCTCTCTGTGTACATTAGTGAGATTGGCCTGCCCTCTCGTAGGAATACATTGGGGATTCCCTGATAAGTGTGTGTCAGTGGTAATTCCTGGTATGAGAGGAGCAGTTTGGTCAAGTCTGGTATGTATGAAATTATGAGAATAAATGCTGCGCAAAGGTGTGCACAGATTTATTGTGGCTATGGGAGAAATGCCACTTTTAGAAGTTGGCATTTCTGTGTGCTATGTGCCTGCCTGATGTGAATTGCATGTCTGGCTTGTGAGTGACAGGGGCTAGGAGGTGTGTGTGGCCCCAGGAGGGGCAGGGTGAGTCAGTGATGGGCAGAATAGGACATCTGGGCCGGGAGAAGTGGGAGGGGTAATCCCCTGACTCTGAATAGGATGGTGTCTGCCCTAGTGAATTCTGGCTCCGCCCCCTGTGGTGTGTGTGATCACCTATTCCCCACCTGACAAAGGGGAAGAGGAGCTTGCAAAACAAAGTGCTCTAAATCCCCCTGAACCAGTTGCATCTGGTTCCCCCATGCCCTGCACTCAGAGAGAATCTGTGATATAAATATAGGAGCTGTAACCCCATGAAAGTTGTTCAGTTCTTGTTCCTGAATCTTGCCGGGGTGTGCTGGGGCCCAGGGGGGGGCTGCCATGAGGGCTTGCCTCCCTGGGCCCTGCATTGTCCCTTGATCCCTAAAGGATCTTTTTGCTTGGGACCTTTTACTTTGCTTGTGATCCTCCAGGACCTTGGAGGAGCTTGTGCTGCTTCTAGCACCTTGTGAGCGCTTTGTTTCCAATTGCCTGAAGGAAAAGGAGCACGAGGGCTCCGCAGCGCAAAGCTGCAGGCTTTCCCGATGGAATCCCGACGAAGCGGGTGCCCACCCCACGTTGGGAAGTGTTTGTGGGTGCCCACCCTGCATTTTGAGTCAATTGCTGGTGCCCACCCCGCTTATGTGCTGTTCCGGCGGGTGCCCACCCCGCCGGTACCTTTAAACGAAGTAGGTGCCCACCCTGCGTTTCACAGCCGCGGCCGGAGAGGAAGTCAGGCAGCGCGATGGCTGACATGTGGCAGGACCTCGATGCGTCCGGCAAGCCGGGAGAGGAAGTCCCGGCCACCGGAGACGCGGTGAGGGGAGACTGCCGGCCAGAGCCTCGCGGGCTCCACAGTGAAGTCCCGGGTGAAGGGAGGCGGGGCGGCCGAGGCCGCCGATGGCAGCACGGGGCTCCCCTGGTGAAGGGAGAGCCCCGCATGTTGCTGTGATTGGGAGACAACGGCGGAGGCGGCACGAGGCACGTTGTCGTGCCTGCCCTCGCTGCGTTTGAAGAGTGAGAGAGAAGTCCGGAGGGCGGACCGGCCGAGTAGCCGAGTAGCCGTCTTCCACCAGTCCCGTAGGGAAAGGAGAGCCTCCCCAGACCAGCCCAGTGAGGGGGGGCTGCTCAGGCAATAGGAGTGCCAGGGCGAAGTTCATCTATTTTGTAGGGCCCCAGAGGGGAGTCCAGAGGGCACAGAGGTGCCTGGGCCTGTTTTGTGAATTCTCAGTTGCGCCGCCATAGCGGGCAACTGCAACGTGGGCTAATGGCTGATCCCAGCTGTCCTGCGAGAGCGCAGGCAGCTGCAACGATAGGGGCGAAGTTATTGGGAGAGCCCCATGGAGAGCCCGAGGGCACAGTTGTGCCAGGGTCTAGTTGCGTATTCCCAGCTGCGCCACACCAGCGCGGGCAGCTGCAACGTTTGGCGCACCTTTGCATAAGCGTCCCTGAGAGGGACACGATAGGGCACAGGGGTGCCAGGGCCGTCACTTGATTCACAGCTGCGCAGCACTTAGTGCCAGCTGCAACGTTTAGGTCACAGTTCTTTGGGGGCATCTTTGAGAGAGAGAGGAGTGAACTACACTCCTTTGCCCCAGCACAATGGCACACTTTGGATCCCACTGCCTTTGCAGCAGCCCTGACATTTTTGACGTAGGGCATTTGAGCCCCCTTTGAGAAGTACAGTTGGCCAGGGGGACTGTGAGGTTTATAGGGCGCCAGGCCCTTATGTGATTTATGTGGTGCTAGGAAATTTGATGACTGTACTATGATTTACGCACCCTGTTTGATGCTTCTAACTGTGGTTTATGTATGAGGTTATTTGCATACTGTGGTTTATGCTAGTGGGATCATTCTCTACTGTGATTCATGCCTCTAAATGCGTTTGGGTATGAGATTAATTGCATAATGTATTTATGCTAGTGAAATTATTCTCATGTGAGTTATGCTTAGGAGGTTAGGGTCTAATGCTTTTAGACTTATGAGATGATTGCCTAATGTGTTTATGCTGGTGAGGTTGGCGCAGAATGTATTTCCCGCCTAAATGTGATACTGTGCATAATATGGTTTGTTACAGGATGATGCTGAGTACAGTTACCAGTGATTACTGGTTGTACGTTTATGTGATGTCCTACTTTTACTAAATTCACTTTGGGATGGTTCTGACAGTGGTCCAATTGGCCCTGTCATGTGTATATCCCTTGTAGATATTACCTAGTGCCAGAGGGCACAATGTATATTATGTGATTACTATTCTAATGTGTTATGAGAATACAAAGGCTATTTTTGATATAACCTTGTGTGGAGTTCCTTTTGTGGTGTGCCTGGTATGTTGTTGCTGTGTGCGTGTGCAAACGCTTTACACATTGCCTCCGGGATAGGCCAGACAGCTCGTGCCAAGCTACCAAGGGGGTGAGCAGGGGTTATCTTTGGCGTGTAACTCCCTCGCCCTGACTAGAGTGGTGGTCTCTGCCTGGCTTCGGCGCAAGCCTTAGCCAACCAGAGATCCCATTTCTAACAGTAGAGATAGAGCAAATGATGTGTTGGAAAATGTTTGAAAGACAGACGACAAATTTAAAAAGAAAATGGTTTACCCAAAGCTGAAATTAGACAGAAGACAAAAAGTGAAAAGTTATGTTTACAAAAGAAAAACACACAGTAAAACCAGACATGTGGTTATTAGTAGTTGCGAACACACATTTGAATTATTTGGGTGCACATGGCAAATTTTGCAAGGGGGAGAAACTGCAATTCCAGGAATTTATTTTGTTTCATAACAAGGTGCTTACTTCCAGTTACCTTTCTAATTGGGAGGGTATTTGCTAACTTTGGATAGGGAATACACACAATTGGAAATTGGTTTGAAACTGGAGGAGGAGGAATCCCTAAAGCTATCTTTACACCAATACTAATTGTAGAGCTTTGTTTACATTTCCTATTTGGATTATTCAAAGACTATAGATACTGCATTAAAAGAAGGAAGGGCAAGGAGGTGAGTAAAGAAATGGAAAAGGAACTAGCCATAAATAATCGTATTGATGTATACAGAAAATCATTACAATTTAAAAGTTTGAAAAGAAAAAGACGAGGCTCAACTGATGAGGACAGTATCCTTGACCAGAATAACATGCAAAAGTGTGACGATTAAGTTAATCAACAGATGGGGGAATTGAAAAAGAGTTTTATTAGAAATGCAAAACAATATAGTTACAATCACATGTACAGTAGTAACGTGCAATTCATATGGATTCGAATAGACATTTAAAATGTGCAAAAATAGTAAGCAGTTATACTTATTAATATTAGGCCTCAAAATGTTTAAAGCAGCTTTGCTTCACAAATGATTTGACTAGATGTGCTGAAATCAGCACAACATGTTCAAAAGTTGCCCTTTCCTTGGATATGCCTTTTAATGAAAGCTTCACATAACTGCAGAATGTTTCTTATTAATAATATTGTTTTTGAAATGTTTGCTAAACAAACTTGTTAGATGAAATAATGAAAAATAATCACACAAAAAAGCAATGCTCGAATAGAAATGTTGATCTTTTAACATTTTTATCCTAACTTTATAACAGAAGATTTGGTGCTAAATAATTTCTCGTTACAGCTGATATTTCTATTTAACATTGTTCATTGTTTAGCTAACATACAATTTGTTTGATTAGAAAGTTAGATATGAAGTTATGTTCAGGGGAAAGAAGGTCTGAATCAAAAAGCCTTGAATGTAGTCACAATTGCAAATTTAGTTTCATGCTTCACGATAACTATCTGTAATCCATTGTCTCGTATGTGGGAAAGGAAGAGGGGACCCTGTTATTAGAAGAATATTGAAAGCTGATTGGACGAGAGCAGAAAATGCAATATGGACTGCATCATTTTGTTTCAACTGTTTATATTAGTGCATTTTCCTAGAGTACGTTAACACTTTTTTCCCTTTATGCTTTTACCCATACGCCATACCCACTCCTCTCTGAATGCTGAAGACTTCATGTTGAATGCAGAAAGCAGATTTGCCACCTTTTTGAACTTATTGCTAATTGTTGTTTGCTACTGCATGATTATATTTGCCTTATTTGCTTGACACTCTATTGAGTTTCTTGAACCTCTCTTTATGGGAAGTTCTGCTGTTATTGATTGATTGAACTTGAACTCTGTATGGGTTCAAACTAATATAATTTACGCCCCATTTTTAGAATAGGAATTCTTTTCTTCATGGAACACGCTTGATGCTTTTATATATGAAAATGATTTTGATCTAACCATACTTTTATTATCAATTCTGTGATTTGACTGAGATATTGAACTAATCAAATAAAAAGAGATTTTACTAAACTTCAAATGAGAATAAAACCCTCAAAATTAATTCAAGCTCTCGTTATTGACTGAACTTAGAATTAATATTTGTGATTAAGATTTATGTGATGCCCTGCTCCTGATTTCTCACATACAACGGGCAATATCTGTTGCATATGTCGTTAGGGGAAAAAGAAACTAAGAACCTCCTCCATCCAAGAAGCGAGGATCAGCCTGGTGTGTGGCGATAATCCATATTATTCTAATTGATTCTCGCTCCAGCACTAGGAACCAAAAGCAGCCCTAGTATGAATATTCAATCCTACCATTACTAACGTTTTCAAACTAGCTCCCGCTCCTTCTTATCTCTTTCTTTTCTGTCTTTCTTTGTAATCTTCCCCTCTCTTTTTAGGTCTCGCCTGCGACAGCCCATGCACTGCATCACTAATGCAAGATATTGTATGCAACAAGGGGCTTGGAACCCGCCCATTGCTTAACATTCATTGGCTTTATTGTCACTCTTATTTGATGTCTTCTAATTGGCTATCACATGCTGACCTCACTTCCTCGTCTTTTGGCTGGAGCATGGACCAAGTACTGATTGCTTTAGCTAGATTGCTGTCATGTCCTCCTGCTGATCGTGCTGTGGTTGACGCACTACTTTAATTTTTTCTTCTTTCCTGTCGTCTTTGTTGAACCTCTTGCCATTTGTAGCTGTTTCACTATGTCACACCCACTTCAAAGAAGCCCTTTTCTCCTATGAAATCGATTTTTACTGTGACAAAATGTTTTCTGTTTTTATTTTGACATCAAATGTTATGTGCTTCCAAATGTATTTTCAGTGAGACATAGACTTAGCCGCAATTGCTTTAATTGTATATTAGGATTTTTTGTCAAATGTCATATTTTATTTCCTTTTTCCGCATGGGGAGAATAATTGATTTGCTCAGAATCATAGGGGTTTTCTGCAGAGACAAACAAACATTAGCAAAGCCAAAAATGTCTTGCCTTTGAGATTACTGCCTCTGCCATTGCCTTTTGTTCGTGCTGTACTTCAAGGACATTAATGACTTTGGCAATGATTGTAGCCATGCTATATAGCAGTGACTGCTTTTCAGCATGGTTAAAAATAATAATTAAAAAGCGAGTATTAGCCCTGGTTCCGTCATAGATCTTTTTAAAATTAGTTTTTAGCCACACTGCAAAGCATCTACCTGCTATACAGCATGGCTACAAAACATTTCTAAAGCCAATAGCTCTCATAGGTGAGACCTATTGGATTTCCTAATGCTTTTTTTTTGCCTTGCTGCTATAATCCCTGGAGAGCTGGAAACAGAAGCAGCAGCTGTTGACCTTCACAAATCTGCCTCAAATGGCCGTTGCCTCCCCTTAAATGACTGATGGAATAAACACCAGTCTGGCCCTGAATGCGGTGACTCTCTGACCACCCCCCACCACCCAAAATGCAGGATGTGGAGCACACAAAAATACTGTGACAGTGGGGTTGGGGGCAGGAGCTGTGCTGTCAGTGACTCCGGAGGTGGCTCTGATGTGCCCCCGTTAGGGACAGAGGTCAGGGGCATCGCAAGGACACAGGAGCTCCATATTTAGCTACTACGTCTCTTCAGTGCACAATCTAACTGGATGTTTAGTGTATGCCCGAGAAAGAGCTCATTTGTTTTACAGATCAGGCTCGTGAACCCAGTCTGCACCAGGGTACAATAAAGGTGTTCACTGCAGGAGAAGAACACAATGTGGGTGAGAGAGCCCAATGTTGAGAGTGGGGTAACAGAAGCACATGGAAGAGAGAGAGCACATTGTGGAACGAGGAGATGCACTCGGGTGAGAAAACAATGCGAGGGGAGAAGCATGCAAGCACAACACCAGAGGGGTCTGGGGAATGAGCACATAGGCGAAACCAACATGAAGCATGGTTGAGGGATGAAGAGAAATACATGAGGAGACTACTGGAAAACACATGCACTTTCTTAGAGTACTTAACCAAAAAGGAGTGTCTGAAAAGTACTTCAAAAATGAATTGGAGGGAGAGAGAAGCAGAGATTCATTCATCTTCCAGAGGCAGTTATCTATTAATCAAGAGAGGGATAATGAATCATCATCATCATCATCATCATGAATATATACTTTATTCAGCTAATATAGCCATAAAAGGTGCCCCAATACAACATACAATAAAAAATATGAATAGTACAAAAGGTGCAACCATGAAAACTATACCAAACACAAAAGCCTGCTAAAACATACAGTGGAAGCGGTACCACTCTGTAGTAAATAGCTCTTAATTCATGACCAAATGAGGAAAGAATCACATCTACATAAAATATACATTTCTGCATGCATACGGCGTTCCAGAGCTCCAAAACGTCCTCAGAGAGTGGATAAAGTCAAATTTCTGCCCCATAGCCCATTTTAGATAATTTTAATTCTTTCAAGGACTCCTGTATTGCAGTTAGATTCTTCCTATTGCACATACAACATTTAAAAATCTCATGTTTTTCAACAGACTAAGAGCTTGATCCCTATTATCAATTTTATAAGCAATAAAAAGAGGCTTTAAAAATTCCTTCTGTTCTTTTAGAAACCCCAAACACTCCAGAAAAATATGTGGGCCACTGCATTTTACTTGTAGTCCACATGTACACAGACCCTGTTCATTTGTCAATGCAGTTTTTATCTGTCTGCATTACATGGGTTCAGGCCAACTCTAAATTTCAATACTGCTTTTCTAAGCTTGGGATTAGGTACGGTCTCGATGTAGGGGAACATATGATCATTAGTCCACCCATTTACCAAGAACTTGGTGGCTGATTTGCTCCCCAGATAACATGTCTTCTTCTTGAGCCTTTGCGTTAATAATATCACGTAGTACCGTTTTGGGGCTCTGCTGCCCTAGTTTCCATTGTTCTGGTTCTAGAGAAGGTTTAGCACACATCTTAGCTAGCATATGCCTAACCTGGGATGCCTAATTAAGTTTGCTTTCCTCTATTTTTCTTTTACAAAGGTGTGATATTTTGGGGGTCCCTTCTCTACTCCATCTCTGCCAGAAGTTCAATGTAGCTTGCAGTCCCTGACAGTGCCAGGCTGTAAGTTGACATTCTACTCTCACTGCCTGGATCATAGTGGATAGTGGGAGAGCCAAGAGCTGTTTCACACATTTACCCGCCTGTAAATTCCAATCCAATTTACCACTCAAAGATAGAACCTCTACTCCGTATTGGAATTGTGGGCAGACCATTGCATTGAAAGCTGATAGAATTGGCCGCATTGAAGGGCCTCCATTCTTCCGCTTGAATTGTTTAAGGCCCCATACTGAGGAAAGAGCCTTTACTTTTAATGATTGTATGTGGTCCCTCCAATTTAGCTTGCTATCGAACCACATACCCAAGTATTTATATTTGTCCACCACCTCAACTCTGACCTCTCCCAATTGCCAGTAAAAGGTACCCTTTCTTTTCCCCAGCACCGTTATTTTAGTATTTTCTAAATTAACCATAAGGCATTTCTTCAAACAATAATCATAATAAGTTTCCAGTTTTTTTTGCAAACCCAGCTCTATCATGCCCATTATCACTAGATCGTCAGCGTATAGCAGGCATGGTATATGGGTGCCCCCATCTTAGGGCTTAACCCACCAGCCTTACGTAAGAGCTCATTTATTTTGCAGATCAGGCCCGTGAACCCAGTCTGCACCAGGGTGCAATAAAGGTGCCTACAGGTGCAAACTGGGGTTGATATTTTAAGGTGATATTTTCAGTTGTTCCCCACCGTTTAAAATTTAGTTTTTTTAATGTTTTGATGCAATGGAATAATCCTCTGGCTAGAATGAATTGAGGCAACAAAGCAGCAGTAAATGTACCGCACATGTTCCTACACAGGCATAGGAAAAGCATTGCCAAAGCCAATAGGTTTCGTCTTTGGGATCATTTGGCTTTGCCAATGGTTTTAGTACTGTGCAGCATGGCTAAAGAGAAAATCAAAGTGTAAGATGCTGAGTTAATTTGTAGGCATCATACACGCACCTACAAATGCGGAGGCAGGGTTCTTTTTATTTATTTTCTGATCCATGTTTGATTGGTAAGTAACATTTTGTGCCAAAGTGTTTTTTTTCTTCAAAAGGTGGATGGAGGGAAGCAACAAAGAGAGCGAGGGTGAAAGGAACATGGTGGGTGCTGGTGGTGGGGATCAAGGAGGACAGAGTTGGAAGCAAAATGGAGGACAGCAGGAGAAGAACACAACGTGGATGAGCGAGACCAATGTTGAGAGTAGGGAGCAGAAGCACATAAGCGAGAGAGCACATTGTGGAACGAGGAGATGCACATGGTTGAGAAAGCAATGCAAGGGGAGAAGCACGTAAGCACAACACCGGAAGGGTCTGGGGGAGGAGCACATATAGAGACCAACATGCAGCACGGTGGAGGGATGAAGATAAATACACGAGGGAGATTGCTGGAAAACATATGACCTTTCATAAAGTATTTAAAAACAAAAACGGAGTGTCTGAAAAGTGCTTCAAAAATTAATTGGAGGGAGGGAGAAGCAGAGATTCATTCAGCTTCCAGAAGCAGTACTCTATTAATCAAAAGAGGGAAAATCAATCACTGATGTTGATATGCCAGTCTCGGGGAGATTGTCTTGGAGACCCTCAACCACACTTTCACAGTTTGCGGTGTATATTATCTCCACTCGTGTGGTTTGGTGGATAGTGTCATCATTGGATCTTTCACTTGAGTGTTCCGTTCTCCTATTGACCTAACGTCCTCCACCAGGAGGGAGACTGTCTGGGTGTTGACAGTAGTAAGGAATTAAAATTATCTCCTATCGTGCATCAGGAATTTTTTTTGAACAAAGAGAATAAGGCTAGTGATATGGTTAAATGAAAAAGGCGGTGTTAAGTGGATAAGTTACTAGACCACAACACCAAGTGGTCAGGTCGACATGTTTCTGCCGTATAATGCCCCTACGGGTCTTATGGCCTTTCTCTGGACAAAAAAAAAGTGGAGGGCCAGAGATATTGAGCACTTCACGCACAGTGTAGGTAAACTTACTCACTTGCCACTCTTCATCAAAGAGCACCTTCCACTCACGATTGGCTAGGTGCAGATTTTGGACCATAACTGTAAGGGAATCAGAAAAATTAATAACAGAAAATGTTATTGTGAACTGATTCCCAATACACCCAGTGTGACACAAAATGGAAAATTTATTGAAAATCACAGTTAGTGATATGTACTTATATGTTTTAGCATGTGTGACTTGTTGAAAAGAAATACAAAAATAAGAGAAACTGAAAAATAGTGCTTCAGCCCTTAAATATGGGCACTCTTTGTGTTCAAAAGTTACCTGCTATGGTGTTTTGAGTGCACCAAAGAATAGTATATTAACTATTAGAAGACCGGTATGCGTTTGTAGCCTTATGTAGGCGGTATCAGCATAAATCCAGGCACTGTTTGTGTTCATAAGTAACTTGTTATTGTGTATTTAGTGCACCAATGAATTGTATATTAACAGTTAGAAAACATGTGCATTTGAAAAGGTTTGTGAAGATCTACAACAGCATGAAAAGGTAATTACCTTATCAAAGGTTAAAAAATAGCATAAAAGAGTAATTACTTTTGCAACGGGGTTCACATTACCCCATGAGACACAAGAGAACAAAGACTGGGGTGCTAGAGCCTGGGGGTGAAGAGAGGACAAAGAGAAGACAAGGTGTATATCGGAAAAGGTTCTATGACAGCCGCGGATTTAGGAGCCTGAATACTTACCTCCAATAGAGCAGTCTGATGCAGAAATGCTCCTGGTCCCTCTCGCCCCGAATCTTAGTGTGGCGTGAGTTTTTATACTTTCCAGTAGACCTTAATGAGGGGCAATAATCCTAAATTGAATGTGGCTGCATTTCAAGCTACTTGCACGTGTGTGCTGTTGGTAACAGCGTACTACAATTGGTGTACATATGACGTCACACATATCGGCATGGAAAAGTAAGAAAAGTAAATCTTCTCATATTTTGGAATAAGGCGTTATGATCCAAAGCCATAAAGACTATAATGAAATATAGTGATATGTGAAACTGATCGGTGGACATGACTTTGCATCATGGTATGACCCAAAAATAATAATGTTAATTGCCTGAAAAAGACCACAACAGGCATAGATTGCGAGACTTCATAAAAGCAATAAAGTGTTGTTAATTCTACAGTGTAAAATGCAGATTTGGTGTTCTTTTATTCTTATAAAGCACCTGAGGGTTTAAATGAATTAAGACCTCTATGGTGTGCGGAGGTCAATTTATATAGGCTCTGCATCAACGTGTGTTATATGTGCACCAGCCCTTGTTAAAAAGGTAGTGGCTTACTCATGTGAGTGTATAAATGACCGCATGTTGCAGGCAATGATTGTATGACTTCATAAAAGCAATAAAGCATTGTTAAGTCGTATGGTGTAAAATGCCTTTTTGGTGTTATTTCATACATTTAACACACCTGTGACCAGGTGGCCATCCACCGGCAAATGGACCACCATGATAGCAGAGCGGAACGTTTTATCGACCTATAGGCCAGACCCTCCGATGCCAAAGATGCCAGGAAATTCCCTATGTGGACAACGTCTGACCCCAAGGGATCCACCTGCCACCTTTAAACACCAATCCAACCATTGAGACCAGGTAAAACAGTATCGCTTGTTAGTGCTGTACGCCAGGCCTGGCGAGCAGAGAGGCAGTCTCTCGTGAAATGCCTGGGACTTTCCAGCGTTCCCTGTAATCCTACAGGCCATAAGACACAGAGATCCTGCTAGGACCAGGTGATGCGGGTTGCGCAGGGGATCCCGGAGGAGATCAGGAAACAGGGGTAGAGGGATTGCAGAATCCGAAGAATGTTCCATCCGAGCTGGAAACCAAACTTGAGACCTCCAGACGGGGTGGTCACTGTCAGATCCGCCCGCTGCCTCTGTACCTGTGTGGATAACCTCATTATCATTGCAAACGAAGGGGACGCGTACCCCGCTTCTGTGCTCCAATCCTGGAGAAACGTGTCTGTAGCCACCGCATTGAGGTGCGGGTGCCAGCTGCAATACCTGTCCAACTGGAAGTCCAGCCAAGATGCAAACAGGTCTATCGAGAAAGGGCCCCATCTGTTCTGGAGCTGCCGAAACACCCTGCCGTGAAGCTTCCATAGGCTGACATCTTGCCAATGTCAGGAATGACAATCTGCCACCTGACTGGATTTCCCTGGAAGGTGTTCTGTGGATACTGAAATCCGGTTGGCCAGGCAATAAGTCCATAGGGGTTGCGCCAGGTCCAACAGACTCTTTGACCTTGTTACCCCGAAGTGGTTGGCATGACTCACTGCCGCCACATTGTGCATCTTGAGGAGGACCGAGCACTGGACCTTTCCCTTGGTCCAACACCTGACTGCAAAGGAACGTTCCATTAGTTCCAGGCAGTTGATGTGGAGTGTTTGTTCTGCGGAAGACAACTTTCTGCCTGTAGCAAAGGCCCTGCAACGTGCTCCCCCAACCTGAGCCGCTGGCATCTGACTATCACCAGATCAGGCAGGGAGCCAAAAATCCACAAGTGCAGTTCCTCCTTCGCCTCGATCAAGAGGGGAACCAACTGGTAATAAGTAAGACCCAGCGAAAGATGGGAAGTCTTTAACCATTGAAATGCTCGATAATGGAGGGGCCTGGGAAGATGGCCTGTATGGAGGATGAGAGGAGTGCCATAATATGTGCCAGCTGGTGTAGCGAAATCTGTGGTTTGGGCAGTGCTCTCTTCAATTTATGTCTTATCTTGGCCAATTTGTGGGAAGGAAGGCCAAGAGTAGCCTTAACTGAATCTATCAAAAACTCCAGGAACTGCAAAGATTGGGATAGGATGAGAGAGGACTTCTTGTTGATCACAAATCCTGGAGACTCAAGAAGATCAACAGTCATCTGCAAGTGTTCAACCACCCATACTGGGCATGGATCCAGGATCAGAATGTCGCCCAGGTAGACGATCAGCAGTACACCCCAGGCTTGCAAGTGCTCGACCGCTGGCTTCAACACCTTGGTAAAATACCAAGGAGTGGAAGGTAGACAGAAAGGAAGAGATGCAAACTTGAATACTTGAGCTTTCCACTGGAATTGTAAAAAGCGCCTGTGAGGAGGAAAGATGGATATTGTTAAATAGGCGTCCTTCAGATCCAGGTGAACCATCCAGTCGGCCACTTGCAAAAGATCTCTGAGGAGATGATGGATTCCTTCCATCTTGAAGTGGCAGTAGTTGAGTCACTCGTTGAACTCTTTTAGATTAATAACTGGACGTTGACCTCGGTCTGCCTTCTCCACCAGGAAGAGGTTGCTGAGAAAACCTCTGAGATGCAGTGTAGTCTGGACAATCTCGCCCTTTTTCAAGAGCTATGTGATTTTCTGAGCTACCAGGTTTGCCGGCTCCTGTGAAAAAAACAGGGCTTTTGGTTTGTGTGAAATGGGAGAAGGCGAGCAACGGCGGACCACAGTAACCGCACTTACCTGCTGTATTCCCTTGTAAATTTATCCAAAGGTAGTTCAAGTCAGTGTGCACATACAACTCCTGCACCTGTCGTCGTTGGGTGCCAGCTGCCAGGCAGAGAGAGAACTAAACCAAAGTTGGAGTGGTGCACTACTCAAGTGATATTCTCAATCATTCATGTTGACTTGTTTCGTTGTATCAATAAATCCTTTATTTTCAATGTCATCCAACAATAAAATGTTCCAGCCAACGCGTTTTGTTCATTAGATAATGAACTTCTTCAGGGCGATGAAGAGTGTGTAATCGGTGGGGAGAGATGATCCTTAGATCCCATGTATTTTCATAAGAGAAATGTGAGCTTGCTTCAGTATGCTCGTAGTGTTAGTTGTCAAAGTTTTGCATGCGCAAAATAATGCAATTGAACAGGCCTCCTTGATAAGGGCCAGGAACCGTGGTTCTGTGGTGCTGAACTCCACGGTCAGTCCTGTTCGGGTCAGAGTGGTTTCGGTTTGTGTGGTTGAACTGGTACACCATAAAACTCTATCTGCAAACCTTTCACTGTTTGGAGGACCCACAGATCTGATGAGATAACCACCCAAATTGGCAAAAAGTGTACTAAACGACCCCAACTTTTAAACCCTCTGAGCATTGTACTCTCACCTTGAGAATTACTGTAGGTGCCATTGCTCCTGGAACCATCTCCAGCACCCTGACGACGGGGGTGGGATCTTGTAGGGTCAAAGTTCCCGAATCTTGAGGAATCCTGCCACTGGCCATGGAGGGAGTCTGTCCCTCTGGTGGAGGCTTGATGGAAAGATGTGGTCAGACGAGCGCCCCCTACCGCGACCAGTAAAAACACGGGGTGAAAATGCATTTAATTGATGTTTGGGCCTTGTCCAACAAATTGAAAGTATTAACAAACTTTCCTAATTCACAAATGAATGCCTCCCCAAAAAGATTGCCCTGGGTTATACGGCCTCCCTCTGAGGTCGACAGCTCCCCCATTTTTGGATCAATTTTAATCTGGAGCAACCTGCGCCACTTCATTGAGATTGTACAATTGGCCTACCCAAGGAAAATTATAGCTCATTGGGCCCAACTGGATAAGGACACAGGAGACACTAGAGAAACCGATGCCTTAGCATCTTCCGCCATGTCCATGTCCATGGCACAAGCACATGTCTTGAAGGAAGGAAGGGTTTTTCCCTTTACGCATTCCTCGTCACACGTCAGGCGTGTCTAGCAGTTTCCCTTCAAAAAGAATCAGACTGTTATTTCCAGCGCACACCTGAGGCAAATAAACTTGTATATTCCTCTTGCTTCGTCCACAGGGTTTTCCCTTTGTTCTTTGACTCCAGTGTAGCGGTTCATCCGTGGAGCAGCTGTTGATTATTGGGCAGTGCATCCTAAGGCTTTAAGGCAACAAGCAAGCCTTGGCCCATACAAGTGATATTTGGCTATCATTCAAACACCTGTCCCCAGTCTAGGAATTGTCTTGTGTTCATTATATCATTGCCACTTATTTCCCTTGAACACCATGGCAGGTGAGTTTGATGCTTGGGAGTCCGTGGAGGAGGAGCACTCACTGCTCTCCATCCACGTGGAATTGGTGGTTGCTATTGATGCATCCCTGGAGAGGGCAGTTTCCTCGGCTCTGGAACCTTTGAGCTGCAGCATAATAGAGCTCACTGTCAGGCGCAGTGTGGTACACTCATCATAGAAAGACTGGAGGGAACCCCCTACTGGTGCAAAAGTGTCCTCCAAGGGTAAAGGCAAAGCCAGATCTCCTAAGACCGACACCTCTTCAGATGCCTTTGAAAGGTTGCGCCAGGCCTTTTTTTAAGCGATGCCTGGATGATCAAAAAGGCACGAGAAAATTCTCAGCCAGGCAATACCCCCAAGGATGATTCCTGTCCCAAAAGAGGGGCAAATGCTTATACTGGGGACGACACTAATAACCCAGATCGGGACTCAGACGATGAGCCTGGTGCGAGCAGACCCGGGTGACCGGAAGGTGGCGCCAAGAAGCCACGGCTGGATGTTCCTCAGAGTCATGACTCAGCAGATATCTCAGGTATGCTTAACCCTGAGGATATATACCACCTCCGCTCGGTGGATTGGATACCGGCGCCTGCCATGGCGTCTTACATGGCCAGCAGATTAAGAAACATATGGACCAAGAGGTCCGCAGTCGCCTAAAGACAGACTGTCTCGGCCATCCCTGGTGAATAAAGTGGCTCGAACCCCAGAATAACAACGTTCATTACAAAATTAATCAAAGAGCCTAAGAAGGGGTTGGACCACTCCTGGCAGTCCTGGCAAGATAAGGTCTGTCTTGGATGTGCTGGGGCTGCTAACCAAAATATTGGACATGGCGAAAGATGCCAGGGACACAGGCCACATGATTGACCAAGTGATCTTTTCGGGATGGGTGCAGAGAGCCCTATGTTTTCTTGGAAATGCGAACTGCCCACTATCAACAAAGTGTTGATCAAGATTGAGCCCAAACTGGGCGAGTTGGCCACCACAGAGGCACCCATGGCAAACGGGGGTCTACCTTTTATGAAAAAATTGTCCATTTTGTCAACACCTTCTCTTTAGACAGGGTCCAGCAATCTATTAAAAAGGTCTTCAGCCAGTAAATGTCTGGGGGGCCGGCCGTTCATAGAACTCCAATCCCATAAACTCCAGACGAAGCGCTCTATGCAATGGCAGAACAAGAGGAAGTTCAGAGGGTTCTATACCTCGGGAGGCCATGTCAGAGGAAGCAGCGGAAAGGGCAACTTCCGTGGACCCAGCAACGCACCTGGTCGATCCACCGGCAAGGAATACCCCTTTTTTCCTACAAGAGGTGGGGGGAAGACTGCAATAGTTCAGCCACAAGTGGGCGTCCATTATAAAATGGGTACTACAAACTGTGACATGTTTTCATATAGAGTTCCACGGGACACCATACCAAATTCCATGACCACATCCTCTAGTTTTCTCACAGGAGGGAATACAGGTGGTAAACAGAGCGGTGCATGATCTTCTACACAAAGGGGCCATCGTTTATTTGGTCCTTCACCCTAAGGGTTTCCTGAGCAATATCTTTCTAATTGAAAAGAAGACAAGGGATTCAGGCCAGTGGTCAATTTTTGAGACTTCAACCAATGGATGGTGTATCGCCACTTCAAAATGGAAGGAGTTCACCTTCTCAGAGACGTTTGTTACCAAGAGGGTGGCTCTACAACCATATCAGTCTGACCGTAAACACCTATGGTGTGAGGTACCACAGGGGTCGGCCTTAAGCCCATTGCGATTCAACATATATTTGGCCCCCTTATTTGCTCCCATAGCCAACTAGGGGGTGAAAGCGATTTCCTACGCTGACGACACCCAGTTGGTATTCCCCTTTAAGGATCAGTCAGAAGATTCTTTTTGGAGCTTTAAGGGTTGTCTGGGAGACGTTGCTCACTGGATGAACAACAACAAACTCTAGTTGAATGCTGACAAAACGGAAGTGATGTTCTTTGGCAAAGACCAGTCCCCTGCTGCAGATCTCTGGTAGCCAGAGGAAATGGGCCCCCCACCCGTCCCGGCCGGCAGCGCCAAAAATTTGGGAGTAAAATGGCAGACTGATCTATCCTTTTCGGCCCAAATTCAGCAGGTGACAGCTGCCTGTTTCAGCAGTCTGCGAAACCTGTGAAAGTTCATACACCTACTGCCCGAGAACTGTCATCTGGTAGTAGTCCATGCCACAGTTACGTTCCGCCTAGACTATGCCGATGGCCTCTATTTGGGTCTTCCGGCTTATCTGGTAAAGAAACTACAAATGATTCAAAATGTGGCTGCAAGATTAATCAGACGAGTCCCATTTCGGCAGCATATCTCTCCGCACATCAAAGAGCTACATTGGTTACTGGTAGCCAATAGAATTACATTTATGGCCTTAACTCTAGCTTTTTGGGCGGTACATAGATCATGCCCCAGCTACCTGAAGCGGAGATTAGGAGAGTACAAGCAGACTCGATCTCTGAGGTCTAACTCCCAGAACCCGCTTTGCATCCCCCCCCCCCCGAGTTAAGAAAGCTCGGTTAGGTGGCAGATCCTTCGTGTACGAGGCATCCAGGATATGGAATCCCCTGCCCAACGCCTTGCGCCAGATTGGCGGTGAAATGCAATTCAGGAAAGCAGCAAAAACATGGCCTCGGAGGTAGCTGTTCGCGCTCTATAAATGGCTGTATTATTATTATTATTACTATTATGATTGGATGGTACGGATTGATCTAAACGACGCCTACCTGACAGTACCGATATTTCCTCCCCACAGACAGTTTCTACAGTTTCAGTGGGACGGACACATATACATGTTCACCTGTCTGCCGTTCCGTCTGTCTTCAGCGCCTTGGTACCTCACCAAGGTGTCGAGGGCCGTCAGGGAATGGCTCCGGGCAAGGGGCGTATGCCTCATAGTGTGCCAGGAGACGTCGATCTTACTCTCTCAGCTCCGGATGAATCAAGCCTTATTGCAAGATCCAAGTTTCATCCTGAACGAACAGAAATCAGAATGAGTGCAAGAACAACAAATGACTTTCCTGGGTTTCGAGATCGATACGTTACAACAATGTCACAGGTTACCCCAACAGAAGATTTGTTTGAATCACAGGGAGCTGCAATGAACTCTGGTGAGAGAAAAAAATTCCCTACGCCACTTAGCCTGGATCTTTACAACACCTGAAGACGCAGTATCTACATCAAGGCCTCATGTACACTCAGCAGATCTCCCTTTCCCAGGAAGTACGCACAGAGCTTCACTGGTGGCTCAAACATATGCAGACCTGGAACAAGAGAGCCATCTTCAGGTCGGCCCTGGATCTGGTAATCAAATTAGACACCAGTTGACAAGGTTGGAGCGCCCGTTGTTGAGATATCACCACAGGCGGTCACTGGTCGTAGCATGAGGAGTCTCTGCATATCAACTGTCTGGAACTTGTGGCCAGATCCTTTCCGTTTCGGAACCTTGCGGCCAACAAAGTATCCTGCGCCATCTTATTGAAGATGGACAAAATCTCTGCGGTGAGACATAGCAATCGGTTAGAGGGCACAAGATCCAAGTTATTGGCAGACTTGGCCAAAGATTTCTGGAATTATTGCTTGGTACGCAAGCTGTCAGTCATAGTGGAATACCTGCCAGGGAAGCTCAATCAGACGGTGGACTGGCATTCCAGACACCTACAGGACTTCAGTGCCTGGAAGCTGGACCCCTCTATATTTCAGAGCCTGGTGACTCGGTGGGGTCCATGTCAAGTTGACTTCCTTGCGTTACGTCTCAACTACCAGATTCCTCGGTTTTACTGCTGGCATCTGGATCCTCTCGCAGAAGCAACGGATGCCTTCCTGCAAGACTGGAGCCAGTTTCAGGGATATGTGTTTCCCCTGTTCTCCATGACAGCCAGGTTCACTTCACTGGTCCAGCAGCAGAAGGCAGAAGTGATCTTGGTGACTCCGTGTTGGAAGTCTCAAGTTTGGTATCTAGTTCTTCTGGACCTTTCTATGGATTTTCCAATCCAACTTTCCCTAACTCCCCGCCTGCTGACAAGCTCTCATGGTGACTTGCACCCTCTGGTTCAGGAGAGTACACTCAAACTCATAGGTTGGAAGATTACTGGGGCATTGGGATACCCGGGCCTTTTGGTGAGGGTTTCCTCCCTTATCAGAAAAGCGCGGGCAGAATCTACAGTCAAACAATATAGATCTACATGAAGAAAGTGATCACGCTGGTGTTTGAAATGGGGTTTGGATCCCGTGAGGTCAGATGTAGTACACGTAGTCAACTACTTGTCGGAATTGGTCAACAAAGGTTTGGCTTACTACTCAATTAATGTGAGTAGATCTGCAATTTAGGCAGGCCACATGCCCATACATGAGGTCCTGGTAGGAGAGCATCCACTGGTATGTAGATTAAGGGGATGTTAATGTGGTGCTAAGACTACTGTAATCATGGTAAGATAATTCCTACCTTTCCTGTAAGGAGCTAACAGGTAAGCTAGTGGTACTACTTTGTCTCATCTCGTGTAAACGAGTGTCAGGTGTTCGTGCTCTGGAAGTCACTTCATGTATGTTCACCCTGGAGAGAGTGTCACAATTGCTCAACTAACAAAGTCGAATGGCAGGTTGGTCGATTAACCAGCCTCTCCGTGTCACCCAAAATTGTGTGTGGTGTGATGCCTCAGAGCATATGAATCCATGACTGAAGAATATCGACCTCCAGGTGTGTCACAACTTTTTCTCTCATTCAAGAAGCCTTTCAAACAAGTATCTGCCACCACGATTGCCTGTTGGGTGAAATGGGTGCTTCAGGAAGCAGGTATTGATTCTGCGGCCTTCGGCGCTCATTCCACCAAGGAAGCTATGGCTTCGGGAGCTTTCTCCTACAGGAGTCATCTTGAGGACATCGTCAGAGCAGCGTATTGATCCTCAGACTCCACTTTTAAGGCATTCTACTTCAAGCCTATCACAGGCATGGCTTTTCTGGTGGCCAATCAGCTTTGAACTAGCATAATCTGAGCCTCTGGTCCTGACATAGAATATAAAGTTTCCTAGCTATCGCAAAGGAAGGTTTCAATTCTATTAAGGACACGGAGGTGAGGATTATCTCTCCCAATTTTTGGTCATAATTTTCTTATCCTCCCACGATGTACTGAAACCTCCATGTTGGATAAGTATAGCTGTTTCCAGGGGATTAAGGGTGAAATGACTACAATGGGTTAGTAATGTCATTGTAAATTGATAATTAGTTGTCAATGACTGACTTGGTTCTGTGTTATGTTATGTTAATACAATTTGTAAAGCGCATATATACCCTTGAGTGTCTTGGCACTATATTCCTAAGTAGGAAAAGCCTAGTTATTGAAGAGCCAACCTTGTAGCTGTTTTCTAAAAGAGATGAGGGTGCGGAGAGCTCTGATTCAGGAGGGCAAGATGTTCCAAAGCTTGGCAGTTCCAACCACGAAGCTTCTACCTCTGTAGATTCTAGGCATAGTCAAAAGGTTCGGTCCTAGCGATCGCAATTGTCTGCCAGAAGTGTATATCCACAAGGGATGTTTCAGAAACCCTGGGTCTATGTTGTGAAGCCCCTTAAAGGCTATACACAGATCCTTACATTTTGTTTGGCTTCTAACTGGCAGCCAATGCAACTGCTGTATTACTTTAGTTACCAAATAAAATATAGGGGTCCCAGAGAGAATCCTCGCAGCCGCATTCTGCACCATTTGAAGCTTATTGAGTTTTTTTTCCTGAGTATTAATGAATAAACTGTTGCAGTAATCCAATTTAGAAAGGACTAATGCTGTGATTGTCTTTCCTGCCTCTACCGGAATAAATGGAAAGAGTTTTTTAAATCATTCTAAGCAGATAAAAACAGGAAGAGACCAAAGAGTTGACTTGGAGTTTGTAGTTAAATTTGTCATCTATTATAACACCCACATTGTATGCCTTAGCTGCTGGAATGGGAGGAGATCCCAGTTCTTCCGGCTATGCTACCAGCTAGAGGACCAGGCAGGGAGTAAGTTCCAAACACAATCACCTCAGGTTTATTAGAGTTTAGTTTGAGGCAGTGTCTAGACATCTATGAACTAATTGCCAGCATACCATTATGAAAGGTGACCAATGCATCTAAACCATTTTTGAAAAGGGACATAACTATTTGGGTATCATCAGCATAGGAGGTTAATGCCAGGTCAAAGGATTTGACTAAAAGTGCCATCTCTGTAACAAAAATATTGAACAGTGTGGGACTGATAGATGAACCCTTTGGAACCCCACAGAGAAGAGAGAAAGTGGCTGATTCGAAACTGCCCAGAGTTAATGATTGTGCTCGATCAGTCAGGAAAGATATCAACAGGGATTTAGCCCTCTTCTTGATGCCTAAGGTGGTGATATGGTTGGTCAACGTCCCGTGGTCAAACGTATCAAAAGCAGCTGATAAATCGAGAAGAATAAGTGCAGCCGCTCCACCTCTGTCGAGTGCGACCCTTATCTCCTCGGTGGTTTTGATCCGCGCTGTCTTGGTGCTATGGCCGGATCTGAAACCAAATTGTGTTTCATCCAGCAACTGGGTTATCTTGAATATACTGTGTGAGCTGACTATTCATCACGTTTTCAATGAGTTTAGAAGGTAGAGGGAGAGGCATGATAGGTCAGTAATTATTGGGATCTGTTGAGTCTAAGTTTGGTTTCTTCAGCAATGGAAGAATGGAGGCCTTCTTACACTGAGCCAGAAAGACTCCTGAAATAAACATAGTATTAACCTCTTCTGTGCCCATGACAAGATAGTCTCGTCATGGAGCACGGTCGCGCTGTGCCCATTACGAGACTATCTCGTCATGAACCCCACCCGCGTATGCAACGCCCGGCACAGGAGGGGGAAAGGGCGTGGCGCCGAAGGGGTTAAAGTTGGCTTCCAAATTTGCGGCTATTAGGTCCGGGATAAGTTTCATGACCGACGGGGGGCATGGGTCAGTGACTCAGACTTAGCCTTGCTCACCATAGTGGCCATTTGTTCATTAGTGACCGGAGAGAATTCCGTGAAAGTGCAGGCTTCGGGCCTCTCCTTGCCCGAAGTGCATAGAGTCTCGCAGAGGAGGAAGCTTCAAACTTAGGGTAAATTTTGTTTACTTTTGCCTGAAAACACTGGGCTAGAGAGTCGCAGAAAGCTTGTGTGGCAATGTTAGAATGATTATCTATTGGTGACACAAGTTTAGACACCACCTGAAACAGTTGTTTAGTGGAATCATGTGCGGATTATTTTTTCTGTGTAAAATAATCACTTTTTTCCTTCATTAGGAGACGTTTATATTGAGCCAAAGCCTGCTTATAGCATGTTGTCTATTTGGGATCGTAGTGCAACCGCCAGCGTCTTTCTTGTCTCCTACATTGCTGTTTTACAAATCTAAGAGCTTCGGAAAACCACGGGGCAGATGGAGTTTTCCTGTTTTCAGAGACTTTCTTATATGGGACTAATCAAGAGAAGGCGGCTTGAAGCCAATCTGTGTAGCTGTGGGAGGCATGCTCTGTGTCAGGAAAAGGCACAGGTTGGGTGTTAATTAGCTGTTGTTTGAGGATAGAACTAATAATGTTTTTCCAGGAGTGAAGCTGCTTGGGAAGACGTGGCCTGATATAGGAAGGTCGTTCCAACACATTTATCTCAAATAATATGGCGTGATGGTCAGACCAAGCTAAAGGAAGAACCTCCTTTAAAGTGGTCAGCTCATTATTGGTAAACAAACCGTCTAGGGTGTGTCCAGCTAAATGAGTGGCTGTTTTGATTTTTTATGTGAGCCCTAATGATCCTAATATGTCCAGGAGGGTTACTGTATCCTTATCAGAAATAAGATCTAAGTGGAAATTAATATCACCTAATAAGGTGAAACTTCTTTAACAGGCAGTGGCCTCTAAGAGGAACCCAAGATTGTCCCAAAAATCTCCCCCAGGTGCAGGAGGACGATAGAGGAGCTTGACTTTAAATGATTGTTTCTTTGAGAGTGCTATATTAAATAAACATGATTCACATACTGAGGAAGGAGCCATTTCACCCATCACTAGAAACCTGTCGCGGTATATCAGTGCAAACTCAGCACCTCTTTTCTTGGGTCTATCATGTCTGTACACTGAAAAGCCAGCATTGGTTGCTGTGCAAAAATCAGCATATATGTGCGCTCTTCAACACTGCGGACCTTCCCAGGAGGGCAAGTGGCCATTGGGGTAATTGTGGTCTCACTCTGGCTTTATTGGATTCCCCTACTTTAGGTCCTGTTACCGACACTCATCGTAATATTATCATTGTTTCCAACCCTAAGGGAGATGAAACAGCCCGACTTTGTGTCGCTCTTATCAGCGCGTGTTCCCTTCCGAAACACAAAAAGTTAATAGCCGAATTGATAGATAACCAGCAACTGGACTTCCTATTTCTCACGGAAACGAGTGCCTACACAGAAATAAACTGCAGGGCTGTCAGTCCGTGCTCAGGAAGAGCATTAACACATATTGTTGTTTTCTCTGATGTTTTTGGATGATGACATATGTTATGTGACTTAGAATTGAGGCTGAATATCCTTTGTTTTCTACAGGGTCGGATCAGAAACAAGAGTATTGATAGGAAAGCAGGATGATGCGTGTTTCACCCAAAGAAAGAGGAAGTGCTGTTCGCTGATGTTGTTTATATGGTACTGTCTCTATGGTTGTTTTCTTTTCATTACAAAGACTCATGGGATATTTAGTCTTCTATAATAAATGTGTTGTTAAGGGTTCTGAGCGGAAATAAAATGGAAGAGACAAGCATAATTCTCGCCGCCGCGTCCTTAATAGAATTGAAGCTTTCCCTCACTATAGATAGAACATTTCATATTCACTGATAAAAGTAACACAAACAATATCTGCTAGGTTTTTGCATGCAGAGTGTAAAAATAGGCAGCTTTCCCTAAAAAAATCCTTTTCAGGCATACTTTTTCTAATGGCTCAGAAAATGTTTCTACATAAATGTAAATATATTATTGCTTATGATTATGTGTAAGAATAGTTTATCAATTTGAGCAGCAAAGGATTCTAGTCCGCTCCATCCTACCACGCCGTCTTTCACAGAGGCCATGCCCCTTAAAAGAGCCGTAGTTATTTCCATGGCCAAGCCCTGTCATGTCCTTTAGGCTAGTCCTATCATGTATACCACTCTTTACATGCCTTATCCCATCCACACGACAATACCGGTTCTGAAACAGGTGACCATTTACCAGGGTCTTAGTATTCTATCATAATACCTGTACCTGACGTACATAAACATGCCCTCAGGCAATGCAAAATTATTCTGTATATGGGTCACCACTTTTTTCATCCTTGGCCAACAGCCCGCTGTGCATGATTGCATTGTTTTAGAAAACATTTAGGATTGTTTTCAAAACGTATCGATTCTAGACGAAACCCTAGAGTGACCACTCTAGTATATAAGACCCTTATTCCCCCCTGCAAATTAGAGGAGGATTCCTTCCATGTTGACATGTGGTCATGCATGCTGAATCTTCGACACGCAGCGGTCTGACATCCCTTGCGGGGTGTCGTCCTCGGAGCAGAGATGGGGTCCTTTATTCTCTAACATCAGGTGAGGGGGTTGGTTTTTCCCTAGAGGATTCTTGGTTATACAAATATATACCTATAAACATATACATGCTACACCTACATATCTAGGCTAGGCACATTTAGGCAAATTACATAGGGCACACCTTATAGGAGTATAAAAATGCTACTGATTTATCTGAACTGTATATCTTCATCTTTTTAGCACTATGGTAGAAATGTATCTACTCTTTACCATATTAGTACTTGCGATTTCTTTCGTATGCTTCTGTCTCCTGATTGCCGCAGCAAATATGTTTTACACAAGACTGACGCTGGTGCAATAAATACTTATTGAAATGTCCTAATCACCATCCTGTTTATTGTCTGAGAATAAGTAAGCACGAGTGACTGAGCGAAAAGTACTGTACTGTTTTCCATGATCCCTGAGGAATCGGGGTTGTCATGTTCAGTGGTAGCCAGAAACTACCTACACCACTGTAAGATACAAGGGTGTGGTAGTGGCACTGTAGAGCTAGCTGGTCTAACGGCTGACATATCCTGTGGGGGTGTCCGGAATCAGTTAGGACACCAAGCCCTCAGTTTAGGTCATCCAAAACGCGCAGGTCCTAGGGATTCTTAGGAACTGCACAACAGAACCTTAAAATTTGAAGCACTAGTAACATTTCATGGCCCCACCCCTTATGAGACCCGCACCTTTTCCATCCCGCTTAAAGCACTGTGTAGGCATGTGTGTGAGTAAAAGTAAACGTCAAATGGCGTGTGATGCCACTTCTGCTTCCCTTGGCATTTTGGTGAGTTGATAGTAGAGTGACCAACGTTCACAGGCTGCACTCATCCGGGCTGGTCAAAGGTCTTCAGGCTCAGCTGAGTCTATAAAGTTCAGTACAAAGAGGAGCAGTCAGTGCGCGTATGTGCCAAAAGGCAAACACCGGGAGACACATCCTGACACAGGGTTTAGGATCAAAGTCCTGCAGTGCTTTGTATATATATTTGCACATGTAATAAATAACCTCGTGTTGGTACACCCTGTAAGGGATATGTCCCGGTCACAAGCATAAAACTCCCTGGAGGTTTGAATTGGTAACTCTCATCTCATCCTTCTCAGATCCAGAAGTCTGGCTGTCAGAGCAAGGCCGGGAGAGCCCAGGCACTCTCAGAGTGAACAGAGTCCAGCAAGAATCGAGAGACGAGGCAGAAGCATTTAAAATAAAGTCATATATCTGAGAGAACAAGAGGGGTGGAAACAGAGGGGGCAAGACACAAGGAGGGAGAGTCTTGACTGCAGAAGATAGAGGCGGGAGAGGGTGATGGGAGGCAGAGGTACAGAGTATGAGAGAGCAGAGTAGTCGAAGAGAGACACAGGGAGGAAACAGAGAAAGTGAGAGGATAGGAGAGAAAGAGGGAAGGGAAGACCCAGATAGGGCGAGATCACCTTTGAGGACGAGATGCTGCTGGTCTTTGAGTTCCTAGCTGCCCTGCAGGTCTGCGTCCTCATTGCACAGTTTCTCAGACAGCGATGGATAGTAAGAGGGCTCCAGCCAGGGCCAACTCCTGTCCCCTTCTTTGGAAACCTGCTGGCGACAAATTTTAACCTTTATTATGACACCCTCCTACAGGTATGTCTTTCAGACTATTAAACGAGAATGTAATTTTCTTCTGTTAAAGTGTGTCGACATACTCACTCACGCACGCGTGTACCTTCCTCTGCAATCCTCAAATGACATGTTCCGCTACTACCCCAAAGCCTTATGCATCACACTATATATCCGCTAAATATTCCTACTGGAACACATAGCTAATCATTCCCAACTGTCAGATCTCTATTGGTCTTTTTCACTACTCATTGGCTGCTCCTGTGGCCCCTCTTCCATCCTCCCCTCCCTCCACCTCCTAGTGCATCGTCATGGACCACGTCAGCAAGTCTTCCATTACTTTATCATCCATTCCAACTTCCCTCATTCTAAGTTTCACCACTAGGGACCACTCTGATAGGTCATTCACCCATGATGCTACCGTTGGCCCCTCTAGTTGGATGCAGGGGGTGGCTAGGTGCCTTTTAGCCAATGCCAACACCAGTGGAGCAAATCCATGTTGCCTTCTCATTCCTATGGCTTTTGGTATGATTCCCAGAATGTAATATGTGACTATAGCATTTATGGCTGTATTTGTTATTATCTTTAGTCCATGAGACACCCAAAGACAGTAGTCCACAACCTTTGCACACAGCCGTGTCATATGTGCAAACGTGACCTCGCGTTTCTTGAACCTTGGGCACATAGGAGATCTATGAGGACATTGAAATGGGTCAGTTTGAGCCAGGCCTTGCCATGCACACTGAACCAGTGCACATGTTGTTTCAAATTACCAACACTTCCACACTGTCCGCATCCTATAGATGACTTTGTTTCATTAAAATCTTTCGTTTATCCTCTTCCAGGGTTCTCTGTGAGTGTGAATAATTAGTCTACGACTCTGCTACATTTCCAGAAATACACCCAACGTTGATATAGTGTATGGGGCACTTGGGAACTCCATCCAGTTCCCTGTGGCGTAATTGTCAATTTTGCATATTGTTGGAGCTGTCTCCGGTGAACCCCAAATAGATCATGAGCCTTTGTGAAGGTGACAAGTATGTCACACATATATAGGTCTCCTAGAGTATGACGACCACCTTACCTCCAGAGTGCCATGGTCATATCTTTGCTAATATTTCTGAACGACTACAACCCTGTAATAGCTTAAGATCTGGAGAAAAGGGGACCCCACAGCACTCTGTTCACCTCTACTTCCCATGCATAAGACATCTGTTGAATAATGTGAGGGCAACACTTAGGGACACGCCCCTCAATCAAAAGTAACAGCAAGTTCTCCTCCCCAATGTTTCTGTATCAATCTTTTTTCCAAACAGCTGCCTTTTCACACCATCTAGCAGCATGCTGTAGCTGTGCTGCCAGATAATATAACTCTAGATCAGAAAGGTGAAGGTCTACATCTTCTGTGCCCATTTTCAAAATATCCACTCTAACCCTACTTCTCCTACCAGCCCATAAGGATGAGATCGGTAAACTATCGATGTCCTTGAATGCTGCACCTGGGATATCACACAATGGGTTTCGAAGTGTATGCAGGCAGCGGGGGAGAAACACCATCTTGGCCACCAGAATCCTACCCATCACGGATAGAGGATGTGCATTCCAGAATCTCACCGAGGCTGTAGGACCATCAAGTACCCGTCCCACATTATTGTTATATTATTCATCAGCCGTGTGCACTATCTACATGCCTAGATATCGAAATGTGTCTGTTTCTCAGCACAGACTTACATCTGAAAGTTCCTCCAGTGCCAACTTTGCCAGCCTGCCCATGAGAAAGAAACCTGTTATCTCTCTGGTGACTTTCAAGCCAGACACATGACAAACTGCTCTAGTGTTTGTATTAGGATGGGCTCAGAAGTATGTGGTCTTGTAAGGTATACCAGTGTAGCATCAGCATACGTCGACACCGTGTGCATCATGTCTCCTTTACTTATTTCCCTGTACTGTAAGGCTGTTCTCTGTCTAATCACCAGCGGCTCCAACATTAAAGATGATGAGGAGCAGCTGGTGCAAATCAGGGCATACAAATTCTCCCTACTTCCACGGATAGAGTAATTTCACAGATACACGCACATGCACTCATCACACACTTGGGCCCATTTCACTAACATACACTCGATTACTCTATCAGCATTGAACCTGTGGAAAGAAAACTCTAAACACCCTGTATCTACAGTGAGGCCAATAGGATCAGTTTGATACTGTCCTGAGTCATGATCTAAACAACAATAATCAAAATAGAGTACTCAATAATCGACAAGAAATAACCACCAACACTGTAATTAAAATAATGGTACTTTATCTAAAATTAGATCAAAGAAAATCAATCAAGCAAAATCATTATTCTCATAGTTACCTATTCTAGCTAAATGTCATAAATGGGTCAGGACAGGTCTCTCAGTAGAAGTCTCCCGAGTCGCCGTCCTCACAGCATCGATCCCCACCAACGCAGGTTTGGGAAGAAGTGGCCTTAGACCCTCTCTAGGCTAACAATACTTATAGCAGATCTTACAAATTAAAGAAACATAAAATGTTCTGAATATCCGTTGAACCGCTGAGCAGAGCGAGCAGGAAAGGATGTAGCATCGCTACATTTGGAAAATCTCCGCTCAGAAAAATCACAAAAATAAAAAGACGGAAGAAGGAAACTCGAGTTTTACAAATGTTTCTTTTGCGCACACATTTCCTCGGAACCACCACTGTAATCACAAAGTTCATTGTGGCTCTCTTGTCCTCCAAGGTTATTTGGACGCTTGCCTGGAGTCACTGTCATCACGGAAACTTTCAAACTCCAGCAGAAGCCATGGTCAGGTGACTTTCAACCATGTTCAGCAAGGCCCTCTCATCCGAATTTGATCACTCGAGCACAGGCTGTAAACGGCAGCCATTTTATCATAGGCCAAAATGGACCATCTTAATTAAAAGAGACAAAAACAACGTTACCACAGCATAGTGATTGAACAGTGTTAACCCCACTAATACCCTTATGTGTATGTAATTATCTAGCCTTTTGCAACACAATAAAGCATTAATACACGTTATTTCAAAAGCGTTTTTGTGCTTTAAACAAACAGCACTTAGCAACATGCATTTAATCCAACCTGCACATTATTATTAAGCAACATATATGCACTCCCACGTGTAATTTCTCTTGTTAATTCGTGTTGGTTAATCAGAATTTTTACACAAAACAAATAATTAATGATTACAGATTAATATTTTATTTTTCGACATATAGACAAAACTGGAGCTTAAAAACCCAATAAATTTTCAACAGAAAACTCTGCTCCAGCACAGCCATGCCTGGTCTATGAGCCAGACTCACCCTAGCTGTTGGCTTAGCATATAGAAAATTGACCTAGCCCACAAACCTCGGTTCAAATCCCATTCTTTGGATACTTATAGCATACATTCCCAGTCCAAGCAGTCAATTGGTTTTTCAACATCAAGCGCCATTAGGGCACCGCCAGCATCTATCTGCTCCATGGCATTGAATATCTGATCAACATACATTATATTCATAAGCGTACTACGACCAGGGATAAAACCGCACTGATCTTCATGTACCATGGAACCTATGAACTGCAGTACCCTACTGGCCAGTACTTTATCTAGTGTTTTTTCATTCATATTAATCATTGACAGAGGGGTCAATAACAACTTAATTGCTTTTGATCGCTGACAGATTTTGTTACCACCATTAAAATTGCTTCTCCTGTTGCATTAGGAAATCCAGCCTTTTGTTTAGCTTCATTATATACCTCTAGTAGGTTTTTCAAAGAGTTTTTCAAAATAGTATGTACACAGAAGTCCTTCCTCTGGCATGCATTCTATTGCTTCTAATATTTCCTCTCTTTGCTTGTCAGGTTATCTTCGAACTGTATTTCCTCCAAAGCCTCATGAAGGGATGCCTCCTGATGTTGGGCGGGACATCTATACAGTTGCACTAAAAATGGAGCCGGGCGTTCTTGATGGTAGCCTGGGGGTCTCCATCCAGTGTCTGTAGTATCAACAGTGAAGGGGTGGGTTTCTCTCTTTTCAGTAACCATGGCAGGAGATGGCTTCTTGTATCTTCTTTATGTCATTTCTGTCTATATTGGTTTAAAGTGTGTTTATCGAAGACACCCCAACGGGCGTCCATAAGCTCACCGCCGGCAGCACGGTCCACGGTGTCACGCTCCTGCAGTTGGGACACTTCTTCTTGTTGGTGCAATGTTGGGAGGAGTCCTTGTCCTACGACATACATTTTACTCCTGCACTCTCCTCTTACCACTATGAAGGACTGCCCATTCATTTGCTCTGATACTAAAGTACAGGTCTTTGAATTTTGACAGATTAAACCTTGATTCAGACACCATTACAACGCTGACATCTGTATGAGAGCATCTACAACCTTTTTAATATTGGCAAAGAAACTTTGGGACAAAATGTTAGTAACTAGCGAACATTAAATGCTGTTCTTTGCAGCGTTAGGTCAGCCTTTGCTCACCAACATGATGTGTTGGATCTTACAGAACAAACTAAAGTCGAGGGGGCAGATTTACAAGCCCCTTGCGTCACTTTTCATGACGCACCGGCGGCGCCTTTCACTGCCCCATATTTACAAGGACAGGAAAAGCCACCCTGTGTGACTTTTCGTGTCCTTGCAAATCCGGCCCCTTTACAGGCAGCACTTTGCGTGAAAGGGGCGTTCCATGGGTGTTGCTGTGGAACCAGACACATTTCCAGATTTACGAGGAATCGTGAACCTGGAAATGCATTAGAATGCTACGCCACCCTAGGGGTGGCGTAGCGAGGCGCAACGAGGAGAAATGATTTCATTTCTCCTCGTTTTTTCCTCTTTCAATGCGTACAGCATTCTACAGCACGCATTGAAAGAGGAAAATGCCTGTAGTGATTGTTTTTGTGCAGAAGGTGCCCCTTTCTGTACAAAAACAATCTCCCCATGACACAGGCTTACTTGCAACATGGTGCAAGGGTGCCTGCGCTGGTGTCTGGCAGCTGTTTGTGTGCCAGCCCAGGGGACAGCACAGGAATGCGACATATCATTGTAAATATGTCGCATTCCTGTGCTTTGAAAGTGCGTCAGCGTGGCTTGTAGACCTGCCTCGAGTTGTGTTTTCTTACTGAATCTTGCCATAAAGAGCCCAACAATCCTCTCTAGTCAAACTGGTTCCTAAGGATTTTCCAATCCACACAGGCCGCTTGTATATGAGTGACACACTCGTCTTTCTTCTTTGAGAAGTAACAAGGAACTTCACATCATTAACACTTCCATCACCCAAGGAACTTCAAATGTAGTGCTTTGAGGCTGGAGAAAGAAAGACAGAAGAAAACACCTATCAATGAAACGCAAATTTGATATTTCAAAAAATACAGCACGCATATTTCGGTTACATCTAAACATGTTTTAAACAGTATTTCCAAACCCCACACGTGTCTACAAAAACAGTGGCCCTGTAAGCGTTTCTGAGCTTAGTTTAGAGGAAACATGTAATCTTAATTTGATCAGTCAAGAATCTACACACAAGGTGGGTCACCTATTAATCTAAATTTTAACTCAACACAATGTTGTTGAAGTAAAACATACTATCCATTTAAAATGCAATCTCATTTGTAGTTTTTCAGCTTATTTCTCATAAACCACAAAATAAGTACATACTGACTCAAAGCTGGAAACATTGCCACGCCAAACTCAAGTTGCTATAACTTTGATTTGTAAATTCATTCACTAATTAATCATTGCCCCCCCTTAAAACTTTAAATTGTTTTAATTCATTAGAATTGGAGCACATTTGTCGCTAGTCAAATAATACCTTACTTAAGACTTAATATACAGGTTTCTATAAAAATTATTAAAATCAAATCGACGCATCTAAGATCTCTTATTACGTCACGTGTAAAGCCAAATGCCAGAATACATCCAAATATTTTTTTTATATTTTAAAGGTGCTTGAAGCATCTACTTTTGTCAGTGGGCAAATCTGTAGTCTCCTCTTCTCGTGAGTTGTGTGAAACACAAGTACCATTTTCTTTTTTTGACAATAGAATCTCAAGAATTCACTCAGAGGTTTTTAAAGAAAAGCATTTCCATACCCAGTGTTATTAATGTATTTCGGCAGATTACACACCTGACCTCTGCTTTAGATCAAATTCAGCCTCTCACAGGGGGAATCTGTTTGAAAGATTTTAAATACAGTGTGAGCCTAGGTGTCCCCTGATTGCCCCTGTGGTTGGATGAAATAACAATTGTTGTAATTCAAAATACTCATATTCAGAGTTTTAGCAAAACTTTAGAATCTGGTTATATTTCCTCCATGTTAAAGACTGGTGCAGTGAAGCCACTCTTAAAAGACCTGTTTTAGATCCTAAAAATGTAACCAAAACAGCCCCATTTCATTACTTCCCTAGCATCATAAGATTTTGGTGTTTGCTCGACTTTCAGGTTATGTCAACTCTCTTTACTGGGGCCTTCAGGCACACCAGCAGAAGAGACTTCAGCTGGTACAAAATGAAAGTCCCCAGAGGGGCACATATCCAGCATCCCTTTAAAAAGCTTCACTGGCCTGTTGGCAAAGCGCAACATAGCCCAAAGATGGGGTTCTAGGCAGGCCCCTACCCACGCCCAATGGTGCAGAGACATGGACACCACAATGATTGTTGAAAAAACAGTGTACATCCATAGAGGCTGCCCCAAAAAGTGGACCCAGGTATGGGGAGGGTGGAATGCATACAGAGGTAATATATGTGACCCCCCGCGTGAGACCTCAGAATCGGAACTGAGTGACTGAGATCATATGGTCTATCCATAAATAGATTATGAGCTGTTATGCCACTGCCTGATACAGCGGGAGTCAAATGCTATACATTGTACCACTAATATGCTAATCTCTTGTAAAGGTGCTCTTTGAATCTATGTGCACAATCAAATGGTCGTCATGCTGATGTATTCAATGCCAATGTACGTTGTTTTATGTTTGAAATTATCAATAAAAATATTAAAAAAAAAAAAAAAAAAGCTTCACTGGCTGCCGATTGAAGAGAGGATACCGACATTTTCTAGTAAATATGCCCCTTGCTGGGATTCCAAGAATCAAGAGGAAAAGAAGGGGGAGGTACTCCTTTTTCCTACCTTGCTGCAATGTCTTGGAATGCCCTCCCCTCAATCCTACGGCTATGAATGATAACCACTGTTTTAAACGCAATCTGAAAGCTTGCTTGCTTCACTCAGCGTATCAGTAGGCTGGTCTTTGCTGTGATGGGTCATTTAGTCTGCTTAGTGCAGGGACACTCTTTGAGTAGCCGTGTGCTCTATAAATCCTTATTATTATTATTTATTGCACGATTGACATGCATGCCACATATGTTCATGGCTTTGCTCATGTTATGGTTTTCTCTAATGACAATTCATTGCCTCATTTTACTCTCTCATTCATTCTCCCGGGCTGCTGTGGTTGCACTGTTGATAGGGATGGGACCGATCAGGCAACGAAAATATGTTTCGGAGTGTGTTTCCACTGTTGTGCACTTGGGTGGTGATTTGATCACATTTTACACATTTTAAAGGTGTTTCACATGGCAAGAAGTCTACCCCACAATAGTTTTTGCTGGCCTGACATTTAGGGCCTGAGTTAGAAAGGTAACTTATACTTTGGAGTAAGTTTGCACTTCTGAGTAAGTTTACTACTGTTCGGTTTTCACAAATTCCGAGTGTGAGTTACTACTAAAATAAAACAAAAAACAGTTGTAAGTCTAGCACTACACATGGCCAACCACTGGTACTGCAACACCCTCCCAAAGAATACAAAGGATTTATGGTCTTGAAAAAACCCATAGGTAATAATGTTAAATTAAATTATTAATAGTATTTATTATTATTATAAATATAAATTAATGTATTTTAAAAAGTATACGATAGTGCATATTTTCTATTTCATTTTAAAATATTTTAATAACCTATTTTGAAAATAATGTAACAATATATTATAGTATTTTTTCTTAAGGCCTTTTTTGAACAATGTAACTAAAAAATTAAATTTAACTTGTAGAAATATCACCACACCTCCCCACCCGTAGCTAGGTTATCAGACCAGTACCGACCAGTACTCTAACCCATTGCTTGTTTCCTCAATGGACTAGAGTTTCTGCATACTGTGCTCTCCAATGCCCACAACTCCAGCACCTCTCAGCCCTCTCAGTTGCCCCTTGTGAGGGGAAGGGGATTAGTCCAGGTCTCTGTGGTTCTGCCGTGGGCTCCAATATCTTTTTTAATTTCCTTGGGCAGCTGCCGAATTCTCAGCCTGCATGCACCAGTCCAGGTTGGACGCATTCGATAGTGGGAGCATTCCAACTGCCCCACAGCTGTACAGTGTCTCTCCTGCCAACTGCGAGGGCTGTATTACACAACAACAATGTATAGCCAGGTAGTGTCTATAGGAAAGAGCCCCTTTTTGCATGGTTGCCCCTCACTTTGTGCTTAATGTTGATGTACTTTGACTGAGTGTGCCCTGACTTCCTGCCAACCAGGTACCCAGGGCCCATGTTCTTTCCCTAAACTGTACTGTTGCAAAACCCAATTGGCAACTCTCTGGTCACATATGAGTCCCTTGTAAAAGATACCATAGGAACCAAGGGCGCTGTAGCCAGGGAAAACCTCCAAAGGCTGCAACACTTATTGTGCCACCCTTAGAGGCCCTGTACATTTACACCCACACACTGCCATTGCAGACTGCGTGTTTTGGTGCAGAACAAAGTGAAGAGTCAACATTGCACACATCCCTGTGCACCATGCCCACAACCCATTGCCCTGGCATAGGTAAGCCACCCTTCTAGCTGGGTGCACTATGCCAGTGGTTAGGGTAGAGGTGCATGAGCCCTGTAGGCTACAGTGTCTAAGTCAATTCTTAGACATTGTAAGTGCAGTACGAGCATATAGAGTACATGGTGCTGCAAGTTTGTCCTTACGCTCTCCACAGCACCATAATGGCTCTACTGAAAACTGGGAAGTTTGGTATCAAATGTCTCAGCACATTAAACCCACACTGATGCCAGTGTGGGACTTAATGAAAATTGCACTCATAGGGCTTCTTGGAGATGCCTCCTGAAAACTACCTAATTCTAGTGTCCTGGCTGAGTGGCTGCTCAACAGCTGCCACCACCAGACAAGTTTCTGGACCCCTGGGTTGAGAGCCTGCTGCTCTCGGGGTCCTGAAACAAAGCACATCCTGGGACGAGGTGCCAAGCCTCCTCCCCCAGGATGGGCAGGATCCACGAAGGGGAAGCTTCAAAGGCATGCCACCTTTGTGAGCTACCCCAGCCATTTGCTGCTCCCAGCAACTGGCTCCCACCGTTCTGACCCCACTTTGGGCAGGAGATCCGGCGGGAAAACCAAGTTAGGAGAAGAGGTGGGCCCACCTTTGCCAATCCTACCCTTCAGAAAGGGGAGGCGAGGTGAAGTACAACTCTCAGTCCCCGCCATCTTACAGATGGGGGGACAGCCAACTAGAGTGATGCTTATTCCCCCATCCCACTGGAGGGTGGCATAATAGGGGGTGTACCTATCCCAAAGACAGGACCCATTGGTCCCAACCTGTACCTACCTGTAACGCCCATAAATTTTGTATTTAGGGGCAGCCCTGATCTTTTCCTCCTCAGACAAGAAGAAACCAGAAGAAGAGGGAACCGAAAAGCCATGCTGAAGAAGAGGAGGACACCAACTGACTTGGTCCCAGCCCTACAGGCCTGTCCCGACCTCGACCTGCTACAGCGAAATCCCAGTGTGTCCTGCAGCCAGCAGCACCCAAAAACCCAGAGGACCTGCCCTGCCTTCCCACACCAGGCTTTGTCTCCTGTGAGCACCGGATTTGCTCACCCACAGACTCTGGCTCTGGCCAAATCCGCGAGTCTGCACCACTCTGCACCGGACGGCAATGGCCAGAGTTTGAGAGGCCCAACACCACGAGGAGGTCTCCCCGGTGATCCTGATCTGGGATCTCATGATCCCTGACCTGCCTCAAGTCTCCAACCGACGGCTGCAGCCCCTTTCTGGAGGATCCCCCCGACCGCGACCGGAGCCGATAAGAAAAACCAGATGCCTAAAGACACCCCTGCACCGACTTCCCACAGCATTGGGTGGCACAACCGACGTTGTCCCAGCATCCCCAGGCATCCCAACTTACCTTTCCAACCGGTGGTCACCTCCAGAAGATCTTCGTCCCGAGCCTGCAGTGCTTGTTGCAACTGGAGAATCCCCATTGAAATCAACAGGGCACCCAACGCTAAAACTGCACCCAAACACCCCTGTGCCGCTGTGGGTACACCTTGTGTGCTAACTCGGATCCCCCTTTGCCCTGAGCCTAACACCAGGAGCTTTGCTCCCACAACCTTGTGGCCTGCTCGTGAGCAGCCACTAACCAGAGGCCCCTATCTCCAATTGGATAACATTGGGCCTCAGCACTCTGCACCCAGCTGCCCTAGTGCCACTGAGGGCGCTTTGAGAGTGCATCCTTGACCCTGGGGGAACACTGATTCTAACCCCAGAAACCCAACTCCCACAACCAAATACTTACCTGTAAACCAATAACTTAATTTCCTACCATAGGATTGCATTGATTGCTTTTCTTTGAAAAATCTTGTGGAGTTGGTTTGTATGAAATGTTGAAAAACTGCAAATGTACCAAAACTGATTTACTTACCTTTTCTCTAGGAAATGTGCCAGTGTGATATCTAGGCATATCACACTGAGTAGAAAAAAGTAACTTACAAATTAATCTGTAAAGTAACTTGAAAAGTAATCTGTAAAGTAATTTAACTATTTCATAAACAAATTACTTACCTGCAAACAAACCAATTGCATCCAACTCCATTCCAATTGTATTGAACTGCATTATACCTGCAAAAGTATTATTTCACTTACCTGCACCAAGCCTGGCTTCGTTCTAGAAATAAAATATCTAAAAAATATTTTTATACAATCAAATTGGTCTGAGTGTGTGACATCATTTCTTGCCTGAGTGTGTACAATATATGCTTAACACTACCCTCTGATAAAGCCTTACTTCTCGCCCACACTACCACAAATAGAGAGTAAAGTATTATCTACTTTTACCTCTGCCTACCTTTGGCGTTCCACTGGAGTCTGTGCACACTATACCTTACTTTGGTATAGTATATACAGAGCCAGCTTCCTACAGTGTGTGGTCTCTCCAGATGCCCAGCGTTGCCATCCCTCCCGTGATCTCTGAAAGCCGGGCCCCTATTTAGTTCCAGTAGCATTGAAATCCCTGACAGCCCCATAACGTGTGTACCAATGTGCCTGGCTGACAACATTCCCTTAGGCACCTATCACTATCTATCCTCCCAATGCTGTGTAGTCCAGTTCTGGTGTAGTAGGACCTGTGCAGGATTTTCAACTGCACCACATGAAAACCAGCTTGTAGAGTCATCTCCCTCGGGTGCCTACTGGCCTCTCCCCATGAGGGGATCCATTGTAGACCAGTCTCTCTTCCACTGCTCCTTCAAGTGGGGGTGAGAAGAGTTCTTTAGATCTGGGATATTGTGTGTCTGAGAGCAGGCTGCCAATATTTTGTATTCAATGGGGTTTCCTTTGTGTCCTCCCAAAGTGTGTCTCGATATTTTATCAGGGCATGTTTCAGTCAGATGTATCGTAGCATTGTGTGTCTGATAACTCATACTGGGTCTGGAGTTCTTCAAATGGGAGGAGCCCATCACTTCCCCATTCATCCCCCAACTTTGAGATCCCTATTATATCCCACTGTCAGGGTCCCTCCAGCTGTCACAAGTCCACCAGTATCCCGGATTCCCATAGAAGTGTCTCTAGTGTGAGTCTACCAGCCCATCCCAATCTCCTTGTAGCCTTTCTCCAGATCCCAATCACTACCAGTCCAGGGTTGGCTGCTGGCCATGTGCGACTGATACTGTATAGATGCCGTAGGTATCTCCCTGGTCTCATATGGTGTCTATCCAGCTGCAGTGCAGGGTCCTCCTGAGATTCAAAGGCCCACCCATGTACAGCCAACAGCTGGGTTGCACAATAGTACAGTTGCATGTTCGGGAGGGCTATTCATCCCTTGTAGGGGCCCCTATTGAAAGTCGACAAGGCTATATGACAAACCACCCCCGATTTTAAAGGAACACCCTGGCTGCTGCATCCACCTCTTGAAAGAACAAATCTGGCACCTCATATGGTGTATTTTGGAACATATAGGGAAATTTGGTCAGAATAATCACTTTAAACTGTGCCCATTAGTGAGAGTGGGGGACTTCGCCATTGAGTATCAGCTATCTTGTATTCCTGGAGGATCTGTCCAGGGTTACGCCTGTGCGTTCCAATATATGCCATTATATTAACACCCAGATATTTAAAAACCTCCATCAACCAGTGCAGTGGGTACTCCCTGGCGGCCCGGTGCGGGGTACAAGTTGAAACATCACCGACTGCAGATGTCTGAGCAGTCTCTAAGAATAGTAAGGATTTCTAGGATACAGGATATAGACTTGTCTGAGTCGGAAAGGTAGAGCAAAATATCATCGGCATAGAGTGACTTCATGTCCAGCACTCCAAGGTCCATCGCAGTCCTAATCTTAGCCTCCGCATTCAAACAATTGGCCAGAAGCTCCAACGCCAGGGCGGAGAGCAGGGGCGAGAGAAGACACCCCTGCCTAGTCCCCTCTACCAAAGCCAAACGCAAGGGACATCTCTCCGTTGACCTGGACCCAAGTTTGTGTCTCAGTGTAAAGGAGGAAAAGCCGGAACAACAACCCAAACCCCATCCTCGCCAACACTGCCATGAGGTACCCCCACTTCAGTGAGTCGAGCGCCTTCTCTGCGTCTATCGCCAACAGGACCGCAAGCTTCTCCTAGTCCCTCCTTCTCGCCAAGTACCCGAACAATCCTCTCAGATTGTGTCTAGTGGACCAATTGGGCATGGAGCTGGACTGGTCAGGGTGTACTAGTTTATCTATGACTCGGGCCAAGCGATTTACCAGCACATTGGCCAAGAGCTTCAGTTACAGGTTTAACAATGCAATGGGCCTACAAGAGGCACATTGATCTGCCGGCTTACCCTCCTTATGGATCAGTACAATTGTCGTAGTTTGGAGGGCTCTCAGTAGGGCTCCAGCCTTTTTTGCCTTGTAAAGCATTTCTCTGAGGGGGCTGGTCAGCTCACCCCTGAGGCATTTATAGAATTCAGATGAAAACCTGTTAGGGCCAATTGTTTTTTCTCCCTTCACTGGTCAGTCACCTTCCCAATCTCCTCAACCGTTATTCCCTGTCCAGCAACTCCCTGTTGTCAGCGTCAAATACTGGCGTCACAATGTCAGTGGTGAATCTCAGACCCTGTTCCCTCTCCATATATTTGATTCAAAATATTTAAATTCATTTTAAATAATTCTATATATCATTTTAAATGATTAATATTGAACATTATGATTTTTTTCCTCAGAAAGGAATTCATTTTTTAATTTAAACTTTAAAAAACATATTTCAATGAATGTACTATATTCCCATTAATTAAAGTTTGTATTCATTCTGTAACATTTTAGTATTTTGTTCAAATTTTAAAGTATATAAATAAAATGAACCTTCATTAAGATTTAACATAGAAATATTTGTAATATTTGTTTTCAAGCTAAATACATTTTTAAAAACATTTCCCCTATAATTTAACATAGTGTAACATCACAGTTGGGACAGAGATCTCCACTTGGCAAAGTATAATGCAAAATAAACTGTTTATTTATCAGCTTCTTGGACAAAACAGAATGGTTGCTGGTTCTCCACCCCCAGGTTGTCTCTTTCAGAATGCTAGCCTAGTTGGTCACAACGGGTGATTGTCTGTTTCCTCTAGCTCAGCGCGTAACCTTCAAATGAAGATCAATATAATTTCAAAAACCTTTTGGCACTTGAAAATGCTGAAATCAATATTACCTTATTTACATCTGCGTAGTTTGGGAGCACACCAAGATCTGTTGTGGGTCACAACTTGGGTGCTGTGATCCAGTAGACGTTGACCTGTACTCTGCTTACCTATTGATATGGGAAATAGTTTACCCTTGTAAGTGCAGTGCACGTGCTGTCATTTGATATCCTTATGTGAGAACTCAGACCCCTCCATAGTGGAATCGCATGCAACGCAAGAACCACATTTATGGTGACTCACCACTGGTTTTAATTGCCACTGTGACCGCAAATTGCTTTTGGTTTGGGATGGGAAAATGTCAGCTCTTACAATTTGCTGGCCAATACTCTTGTTTTTCTTCATAGCAAAGAGTGGTTTCGGAAACGGGCAGTCCAGATTCTCCAACAAATGCCAATTTTTTAACATAATTTGCCTAAATTTATTGGTATCTGGACCGAAAGTTGTGACGCAAACCAATCTATCCAATGGTAGTTTTACTTTCTTTTGTAGCAAGTCTTCCCAGGACGTATACCACGTTCTTTTTATTGTGTGCTTCAATAGTTTCTTGGGGTATCCTCGAAGGCTCAAACCTTCCCTTTTATACATAGATTCTCACCCCTAAGGTAGGCCTGGGGCAATACAGAGGGCAGAGTGAACTGTATTTAAAAAGCAGGAAATATACCTTTACGTTTTACATGTCTTGGTAGCGAAAAACCCTCAAAGTCATTTTTCACTACTGCAAGGCCTATCTCTCCCATAAGATAACATTGGGATTACCTTATCACATGTTGTAAGAGTAATTTCCAAATGGGAAGATACCACCGATTTCAAGTTTGGTGTCTCTGGAATCAATATTTAAATTCCAAACTTATGGTGAAGTCGGAATTGCAATTGCAATTCTGAAAATGCCACTTTAAAAAAGTTGGCCTTTTCTTACATTAGCTATTTGGTTCCTCCTGCCCGCCTCTGATCACATGTCTAGGGTGGGTGACAGCTGCGCTTTGTGTATTCCCCCTAGACAGCCACACACAAAGGGAGCTTAGGTGTGACTTCATAGGCCATCCTGGCAGGATGGGAGGGAGAAGTTGGACCCAGCCTCACTTACACCTGAATAGACTGTGCCCTGTCCCCACAGAAAAGGCTACATAACCCTGCTGTGAGTGTGGAGCCACACAGGAAGGACAGGGCCTCTGTGCACTTCATAGACCTGTCTCTGAAGTCTCCCCCACTTTAAAGGCACCACAGGGTATAAGTACTGGACCTCAGACACCACCGGTTCATTGTACTTGTGTACCTGTGTATGCTGTGCTAGACAGAAGGACTGCTGTGCTACTGAAGGACTACCACTTTGCTGGACTGCTACTTTGCTGGACTCCTACTTTGCTGGACTCCTGCTTTGCTGTGCTGACCTGCTGCCCTCCTGTTTGGGTAAAAAGGACTGGACGTGCACTGCTTGACTCCAGAATCCAGAGTGTCTCCAAGGGCTGGTTGGCTGGCATCCTGATCTGAAGACTCAGGGACATTAAAGACTTCCAACACCTGCACCTGAACTCGGCCATCTGTGAGTCTACCCTTCCTTATGGTGCCACCCCAGTCCTGGACCGTCGAAAGTGGGCCTAAGGTGCTTGCCAGTGGAACCAACGCACCCTCTCTACTAAGCGACGCTACTCAGAGCAGAACTAAATCATCTCCTTGGCTGAGCGGGGCATCCCTGAGCAGAAACAACGCATTGCAGCTATTCTGTTGATTGGACTTGTTGCAAAAGACTCGCATTGACGCAGCCACCAGCAAGACTGATGTATCACCCTCAGAATGCCACTGCTTGACGCTTTTCCCGGTGCAAGCTTCTCGCATCCCTCGTCGACGGCAACCTCGACAACGATGACAAAGCTCTGCATTGCAGCTTCACTGCTCATCAGAACAGATGCATCGCCTCAGCTGCGTCTTGCATCCTTGACACCAGACACGCATTGCAAGCTCCGTCAATAGGATCCTCTATGTCAAGGTATCAGGACCTTGCATCACAGCCTCGCCGCAACTCAGAAGTGACTCATCGCTTCTGTTGTGCGATGCTTCTTCAATGTGTATCACCACTATGTTCCGCTGGCCTTGCTTTGTGCCAGTGGCAGGCCCACGTTCCATCGCCTTCAGCCTAAACTTGTGACTTTGTCCTAAACCAGATATCCCCAAAAGCACTTTTTGCTTGTTGGTGCTATTTTACTTAAAAAGTCTGAAATTCAATATCTGTAGTTCTACTAATTGGATTTTTGTCATTTTGGTCTTCTCTTATTTATTAAAGACTACTCTATTTTGTTTAACCCGGTGTGGGATATTGTGGGTGGTGTTTTCACTGTTTTACTGTTTGAAGTGTTGACAAATACTTTACACACTGCTGCTAAGATAAGTCTGACTGCTCTGAGCCAAGCTAAAAGAGGGTAAGCACAGGTTAATTTACTTGCCTCTTACCCTGACTAGGATTGTGGTTGCTGTATGACCAAGGCTCATACCCCAGTAAACCAACAATACAATTTCTACCAGGGTCTATTTCCCCAACTCAAAATGGTGCAAGACAGTGCTGCTTAGCTGGTTACTCAACCTTCTAAAAGGGTTTACATAGCAGTAGCGGTCCGTGGAGGGAGTGACTGTGACTGCCCCGCCGTCACTCCCTCCACGGACTGATACTGTTACATAGCCTCCATCTTGCACCAACTGCACTGGCTGCCAGCGTAAAGTGTTGTTTTTAATTCTATAATCGTGGTCAACAGTCATTGCAGTATACCACAATATCATTATTCCACAAATCTCTCAAATGTTTAGCTAAGAAATGTTCCTTTATTTCTTTGAATGGAGTCCTGCATTTGGCTCTGTCTCTTTCACTAAGTGTTTCTCACATTCGTATTCGCACTTTAGGAGACAGAGCGTTCACATCGGTGGCCCCGAACCTGGAATTCTTTGCCATTTTCTCTTCGCTCTAAATCCAACATTTATCATTTCGAGAAGTGTTTGGAAACATATCTATTCTTTGAGCACTGATGTGGCAAGCAGAAGCTGTACTGCCATGAAGCCTCGGTGATCATTATCTTTCGAAATACTATGACATATACACAGATATGCCTTTTCTAAATTATGAGTGCCATACCTTTCATTTGGCCATCCTATCAGGGTTAGTGGCGGCCAGCCTCTCTTTTTTTTTTAACAAATCTTTTTATTGAACATAATAATGACAAGGTGTAGTGTGCAGTACGGTAGTCAAAGAGAATGGTTGACAAAGACAACATGCAATACAGTTCCATGTCATGAACAATCAATTCACTAGATCGCCGGACTTACATTGCTAAACGGTCTTTTACGAGAGTTCTTGCCACATCCGGTGGCCGGTCCGCTCCCCACCCATACCTCCTTCCCATTACTTTACAAATCCCTATAAGCGACCCATTGATACCACACTTTCTCCCATTTCTTGGGGCAGTCCCTGCTTTCATATACAACTTTTTCTGCTGTACAGCACCAGTCCAAGTCAGTCTTCCACTGATCCACGCTCGGCAGCAGGTCCGCCCCCCACGCCCAGGCAATATTTCTCTTTGCCCCCATTGCAGCCACCATTAGCCAGAGTTTCGGGTATTTCGGCCATGTTTGCTCCCCGTTACACACAGTATGTGCCACCTGGCATCTATAGGAATTTCTTGCCCTAGGACCTCTGACATGACCCGTGCTACCTTCACCAAGTCCCATAGGATATGAAAGAAGGTACCTGTACTGCCTCAGCCCCAGATACATGCATCTGTGGGTATGCGTCCCAGTTTATACATGAGTGCGCTAGTGGAGTAGGACCTGTGGAGGATCTGCAGTTGTACTAGCCTAAATCTTGCCCTAATTGCCACTTCCCTCGGGCATCGCACGGCCTCCACCCAATCATCATCTTCTAGTAACCCGATGTCGGTCTCCTAGGCCTCTCTCAGTACACCTAAGGGGTCGGGCGAATTATTAACAATCTTCTTATATGTTAGGGATAATGCCTTTCCGGGGATGGGATCCAATAGAAGCCGATCCTCCAAGGGTCTGTACTCTGGGATACGTTCCCCCTCACGGATATGTGTTTGAAGTGCGTGCCCTAGTTGCATGTATTTATATCGCTCTGTTTCCACAAGTTGGAACTCAGACTGTAGGTTTTAGAACGATATGCTCACCGGGCCCCGCCATACATCCCCTAAGTGGGCAATGTCCAGTAATTTCCATTTACCAAAGCCCTGCAATTTCCTGACCTCCTTTAGCATATCACTCTCCCACAGTGGATTACGTTCCGTCAGCCGGTTGTCCCACCCAAGAAATCTGTTAGCCCCTTTCCATGCATCCAACGCTGCTTTTGTATGGGGGCAGCACGTTTACAATACAAGGCGGCCGGGTAGCTACGAGTGCTCATCAGCACGTGATCGTCCCGATATGCCGGGTCGTCCTGGTCCCCAAAAACCCAGTCATTAATGACTAACAATTGTGACGCCCAATAGTATTTCCAAAGATCAGTGACGGCCGGGCCCCCTTCGTATATGCCACGCTGTAATTTGCACCCCTCCCATCCCACAGTAGCTTGCGCAGTTCACTATCGACCTCTTTGAAGAAGCCGTCCATATCTTATACGGGGTGTTCTGGAGTATGTAGAGCAGTCATGGTAGCGACATCATTTTAAACAGGACGGCTTGCCCCATCAGGGAGATGGACAACGTCCTCCAGTGCGCCACGTCCCTTTTCAGGCGTTCAAGTTGGGGTAATAGATTCCGAGCCATAAATTCTGCCTCTGTCTTGGTTAACACGATACCCAGGTATTTAAAATGGTCATGCACCCGACGTTGGAACCCCTCAGCGAAGCGGGTGGCTGGCCGCCCGAGAGCATAAATAGAGGGCAATGAAAAATTTCCTAGCTAACGTAACGGAAAGTTTCAATTCTATTAAGGACTCGGAGGCGAGGATTATGCTTTGCTTTCTTCACTTTAATATTGCAGCTCTTCAAAGTCAAACAAATAAACTACTATTCCCATGCAACATAGGGAATAAACAAATTTAATCATAGACTGTCCCAGGCTAGAGTGTCCTCCTTATGCACCAATCAGCAGTCCCCTTGGGGTTGATAGTCCTTTGTTTATGACTGCCCCTCCTCTTTCGTCGCTCGGTCAGCCAGGTAAAACCCTTCAGGAATCCTGTTTGTGTGAGTCCCCTGGAAGAAAATAAGACGGCGTAAGCGACAGTCATGGCTAAGGTTTAGCTCTGTGGAGGAAACAACATTGCATATACATCAACAGTCCACTGGGAAGGTACATAAACACTTTACTCACCCTATTACGAGGGAGGGAGGACAACGAAGATGTACCCTGGGTGGGATAATCCTCGCCTCCGAGTCCTTAATAGAATTGAAACTTTCCATTACGTTAGCTAGGAAATTTTTAATTCTATGTGAGGACCGGAGGCGAGGATTATGCTCGTTTAAAGCTTGCTCACAACCAAGTGAGCCATGTCAATAACCGGTTTAAAATAAAACCGCTTAAAGGTTGAGTCCGAGGACCAATCCGCTGCGTTGAGGATGTCCTCTAGACGAGCTCCCAGGGTAAAAGCCTTGGAGGCCATAGCTCCTCTTGTGGAATGAGCACCAAAAATACTCAGGTCTATGCCTGCTTCTTGCATGATCCAACGAATCCAACGTGCAATTGTGGGAGAAGAAACCGCTTTGTGAGGTTTGATAAGCGCGATAAGCAACTGGCGCTCACCAGGAGGTCTCAGTTCCTCCGTCATGTCCTCGTATGCCTTGAGGCAGGCCACGACACAGAGCTTAGGAGAATCCGGGAAAGCAGGATATGAGACAGTAGTCGTTCCACACTTAGTGCGCCTGCGAATGGTGAACGTGACACCGGTGGGGGAAAATATCCACCTGCAAACGTCCAAGGTTCTGACATCAGACACACGTCTGCAAGAGATTAAACACAGAAGCATAGCCATCTTGGCTGTTAGCTCTTTCCTAGACAAAAACCTATTTGGTTGCCAGGACAGAAATAGATTCCGGGGGAAGTGACAGCTGTATACCCCTCAGGAGTCTACAAACCAATGGGTGTTCTCCGACAGGCGTACCATCAATCAAGACGTGACCTGCAGAAATGGCAGACCGAAAGGTGTTAATGGTCCTATATGCGAGACCCTCTTCAGCAAGGGAGGCCAAAAAATTCAAGATGGCGGTAACATCCGCTGCCACAGGATTAAAACTCCGTCGCAGACACCAACGACACCATTGTCTCCAGGAGGACCGATATCTTTTGAGGGTGCTATCCGCCCAGGCCTTGGACAGGAAAGTCTCAGCCGCTCCTGAAAGCCCCGGGACCGTCCATCGTCCCCTGTAATCCGCCACGCCATCAGTGTTAGGGAACCCTGTTCGATCAATGGGTGAGGAAACCCGTCCGGACTCAGAAGAAGATCGGGAAACTGGGGGAGTAGGATTGGAGAATCCCAGGAAAGATCCAGTAGAACCGGAAACCAGACTTGAGATCTCCAAATCGGCGAGATCAGAACAATGGACGCTGCCTGCCGGCGAACTTGGGCTGAAACCCGGGTTATCATTGCAAATGGAGGAAACGCGTAGCCCTGTTCGTTCCTCCAATCCTGAAGGAAGGCATCTCTGCATTCCGCCAGGGGGTCTGGTCTCCAGCTGAAAAAACGGGGAAGTTGGAAGTCTAGCCGAGAGGCAAAAAGATCTATTGAAAAGGGCCCCCAAAGGGTTTGTAGATCCGCAAATACCCCGGGATGGAGCTTCCAGAGACTGAGATCGTGAAAGTGGCGTGAATGAAAATCTGCCACCTGGTTGTCCTGCCCTGGCAGATACTCTGCTGTGACCGAGATCTGACGGTCCAGGCAATACTGCCAGAGACTCGCCGCCAAATCCGAAAGTGCTCTTGAGCGAGTGCCCCCAAGGTGGTTGATATAACGGACCGCGGAAGTGTTGTCCATCTTGAGGAGGACACACGAACGAACTGAGTCTCTGGTCCAACACTTGATGGCAAACGAACCCACCAAAAGTTCCAGGCAGTTGATGTGCAACCGCTGTTCCGACTGATACCAAACTCCTCCGGTGTTGAAGTCGCCACAACGCGCGCCCCAGCCTGACCTGCTCGCGTCTGATTCGATAACGACATCGGGTGCTGAACCGAAAATGGCCCGCCCATTCCAGACTTCTATGTGTGTCAACCACCATTGTAGTTCTTCCCTGGTCTCCGCCGTTAAGGACACTTTGAACGAATAAGGACGACCCCTGCGGAGATGAACCGCCTTCAGGCGCTGTCAAGCCCTGTAATGTAGGGGTCCCGGGAAGATGGCCTGGATGGATGCCGATAGGAGACCCACTATCCGGGCCAACTGCCTGAGCGAGATTCGAGTCAGAGTTAAGGCTCTCCGAAGCTCGTGGCGAATTTTCATCATTTTGCGTGCAGGGAGGCTGAGGGTAGAAGCCACTGAGTCTATCAGGAAACCTAGAAAAACCACTGTTTGCGAAGGCACCAGAGTAGATTTGCGTTCGTTTATGACAAACCCCAGGTTCTGCAGGAGATCTACAGCCGTTTGCAGCTGTCGTGACAAGGTGCTCGGATCTTGCGCCATCAGCAGGATATCGTCTAAATAGACAATGAGTCTGAGTCCTGACGCCCGCAGGCGTTCCACTACCGGTCTCAAGACCTTGGTGAAACACCAGGGGGCACTGTTTGTGTTCAAAAGTAACCTGCCATGGTGTTTTGAGTGCACCAAAGAATAGTATATTAACTATTAGAAGACAGGTATGCGTTTGAAGCCTTATGTAGGCGGTATCAGCATAAATCCAGGCACTGTTTTTGTTCATAAGTAACTTGTTATTGTGTAATTAGAGCACCAATGAATTGTATATTAACAGTTAGAAAACATGTGCATTTGAAAAGGTTTGTGAAGATCTACAACAGCATGAAAGGGTAATTACCTTATCAAAGGTTCAAAAATAGCATAAAAGAGTAATTACTTTTGCAACGGGGTTCACATTACCCTATGAGATACAAGAGAACAAAGATGGGGTGCTAGAGCCTGGGAGTAAAGAGAGGGCAAAGAGAAGACAAGGTGTAAATCGGAAAAGGTTCGATGACAGCTGCGGATTTAGGAGCCTGCCTGAACGTTTCCCTCAAATAGAGCAGTCTGATGCAGAAATGCTCCCGGTCCTTCTCGCCCCGAATCTTGGCGTGAGTTTTTATACTTTCCAGGTGACCTTAATGAGGGGCAATAATCCTAAATTGGATGTAGCTGCATTTCAAGCTACTTGCATGTGTGTGCTGTTGGTAACAGCGTACTACAATTGGTGTACATATGACGTCACACATATCGGCATGGAAAAGTAAGAAAAGTAAATCTTCTCATAGCTTGGAATAAGGCGTTATGATCCAAAACCATAAAGACTATAATGAAATATAGTGATATGTGAAACTGAGCGGTGGACATGACTTTGCATCATGGTATGACCCAAAAATTATAATGTTAATTGCCTGAAAAAGACCACAACAGGCATAGATTGCGAGACTTCATAAAAGCAATAAAGTGTTAATTCTAGAGTGTAAATTGCAGATTTGGTGTTCTTTTATTCTTATAAAGCACCTGAGGGTTTAAATTAATTAGAACCTCTATGGTGTGTGGAGGCCAATTTATATAGGCTTCACATCAACGTGTGTTATATGTGCACCAGCCCTTGTTAAAAAGGTAGTGGCTCATGTGAGTGTATAAATGACCGCATGTTGCAGGCAATGATCGCATGACTTCATAAAAGCAACAAAGCGTTGTCGAATCGTACGGTGTAAAAGGCCTTTTTGGTGTTATTTCATAAATTTAATACACCGAGATCGTGTTCCCCGTGGTCGCCTTACGTCGCCTTCACTGGCTTCCCATCTCCAAGAGGATAGAATTTAAGACCTTGTGTCTAGCTGTTAAATTTTTTTAACTTTCTACGCTCGAGATCCTATCTAATCTGCTCGTCCCTTATGTCCCTACCCGCCAGTTACACTCAACCGAGCAGATCCTGGCTACTGTTCCTCGAGTGAAACGAACTAGGGCAGGGGGTAGATCTTTCCGTCTCCTGGCTGCTAAGTTGTGGAACTCCCTCCCTGTGAAGATCCGTCGTTTAGACTGTCTGCTATCCTTCCGAAATGCCATTAAAACCCATCTATTTCCCACAGCCTAACCTGACTTTCCTTGGAAACTGCTGTCAGCGCCGGGACGCCCCTTCGCTGGGGCAGCTGCGTGCTCTACAAATGACTATAACATAACATAACACCTGTGACCGGGTGGCCATCCACTGGCAAATGGACCGCCAAGATAGCAGAGCGGAACGTTTTATTGACCTATAGGCCAGGCCCTCCGATGCCAAAGACGCCAGAAAATTCCCTTTGTTGACAATGTCTGACCCCAAGGTATCCACCTGCCACCTTTAAACACCAATCCAACCATTGAGATCAGGTAAAACAGTATCGCTTGTTAGTGCTGTCCGCCATGCCGTGGCGAGCAGAGAGGCAGTCTCTCATGAAATGCCTGGGACTTTCCAGTTTTCCCTGTAATCCTCCAGGCCATAAGACACAGAGATCCTGCTAGGACCAGGTGATGCGGGTTGCCCAGGGGATCCCAGAGGAGATCAGGAAACCAGGGTAGAGGGACTGGAGAATCCGAAGAATGTTCCATCAGAGCTGGAAACCAAACTTCAGACCTCCAAACGTTGTGATCACTGTCAGATCCGTCCGCTGCCTCTGTACCTGTGTGGATAACCTCATCATCATTGCAAACGGAGGGGACGTGTACCCCGCTCTGTGCTCCAATCCTGGAGAAACGTGTCTGTAGCCCCCGCATTGAGGTCCGGGTGTCAGCTGCAATACCTGTCCAACTGGAAGTCCAGCCAAGAGGCAAACAGGTCTATCGAGAAAGGGCCCCATCTGTTCTGGAGCTTCCGAAACACCCTGGGGTGAAGCTTCCATAGGCTGACATCTTGCTAATGTCAGGAATGACAATCTGCCACCTGACTAGATTTCCCTGTAAGGTGATCTGCGGATACTGAAATCCGGTTGGCCAGGCAATAAGTCCATAGGGGTTGCGCCAGGTCCGACAGACTCTTTGACCTTGTTACCCCCAAGTGGTTGGCATGACTCACTGCCGCCACATTGTGCATCTTGAGGAGGACCGAGCACTGGACCTTTTCCTTGGTCCAACACTTGGCTACAAAGGAACCTTTCATTAGTTCCAGGCAGTTGATGTGGAGTATTCGTTCTGCGGAAGACAACTTTCTGCCTGTAGCAAAGGCCCTGCAACGTGCCCTCCAACCTGAGCTGCTGGCATCTGACTATCACCAGATCAGGCTGGGAGCCAAAAATCGCTCGGCCATTCCATGCCTTCACATGAGAAATCCAACAGTGCAGTTCCTCCTTCGCCTCGATCAAGAGGGGAACCAACTGGTAATAAATAAGACCCAGCGGAAGATGGGAAATCTTCAACCATTGAAATGCCCGATAATGGAGGGGCCTGGGAAGAAGGCCTGTATGGAGGATGAAAGGAGTCCCACAATATGTGCCAGCTGGTGTAGCGAAATCTGTGGATTGGACAGTGCACTCTTCAGTTCATGTCTTATCTTGGCCAATTTGCAGGAAGGAAGTCCGAGAGTAGCCTTAACCTAATCTATCAAAAACTCCAGCAACTGCAAAGATTGGGATAGGATGAGAGAAGACTTCTTGTTGATCACAAATCCTAGAGACTCAAGAAGATCAACAGTCATCTGCAAGTGTTCGACCAGCCGTATTGGGCATTGATCCATGATCAGAATGTCGCCCAAGTAGACGATCAGCAGTACACCCCGAGCTTGCAAGTGCTCGACTGCTTGCTTCAACACCTTTGTAAAACACCAAGGAGTGGAAGGTAGACCGAAAGGAAGAGATACAAACTTGAATACTTGAGCTTTCCACTGGAATTGTAAAAAGCGCCTGTGAGGAGGAAAGATGGATATTGTTAAATATGGCGTCCTTCAGATCCAGGTGAACCATCCAGTCGGCCACTTGCAAAAGATCTCTGAGGAGATGATGGATTCCTTCCATCTTAAAGTGGCAGTAGTTGAGTCACTCGTTGAACTCTTTTAGATTGATAACTGGACATTGACCTCTGGCTGCCTTCTCCGCCAGGAAGAGGTTGCTGAGTAAACCTCTGGGATGCAGTGTAGTCTGGACAATCTCGCCCTTTTGTAAGAGCTATGTGATTTTCTGAGCTACCAGGTTTACCGGCTCCCGTGAAAAAACAGGGCTTTCGGTTTGTGTGAAATGGGAGAAGGCGACCACAATAACCGCACTTACCTGCTGTATTCCCCTTGTAAATTTATCCAAAGGTAGTTCAAGTCAGTGTGTGCACATACAACTCCTTCACCTGTCGTCGTTGGGTGCCAGCTGCCAGGCAGAGAGAGAACCTAACCAAAGTTGGAGTGGTGCACTACTCAAGTGATATTCTCAATCAATCATGTTGACTTGTTTCGTTGTATCAATAATTCCTTTATTTTCAATGTCATCCGACAATAAAAAGTTCCAGCCAACGAGTTTCGTCATTAGACAATGAACTTCTTCAGGGCGATGAAGGGTGTGTAATCAGTGGGGAGAGATGATCCTTAGATCCCCATGTGTTTTCATAAGAGAAATGCAAGCTTGCTCTAGTATGCTCGTAGTGTTAGTTGCCAAAGTTTTGCATGTGCAAAATAATGCAATTGAACAGGCCTCCTTGATAATGGCCAGGAACCGTGGTTCTGTGTTGCTGTCCTGTTCGGGTCAGAGTGGTTTTGGTTTGTGTGGTTGAACTGGAACACCATAAAATTCTATCTAAACCTTTCACTGTTTGGTGGACCCACAAATCTGATGAGATAACCACCCAAATTGGCAAAAAGTGTACCAAATGACCCCAACTTTTAACCCCTCTGAGCATTGTACTGTCACCTTGAGAATTACTGTAGGTGCCGTTGCCCCTGGAACCACCTCCAGCACCCTGACGATGGGGGTGGGATCTTGTAGGGTCGAAGTTCCCGAATCTTGAGGAATCCTGCCACTGGCCATGGAGGCTTGATGGAAAGATGTGGTCAGACGAGCATCCCCGACCGGTAAAAACACGGGGGTGAAAATGCATTTAATTGATGTTTGGGCCTTGTCCAATGAATTGAAAGTATTAACAAACTTTCCATATTCACAAATGAATGCCTCCCCAAAGAGATAGCGCTGGGCTATACGGCCTGCCTCTGAGGTAGACAGCTCCCCCATTTTTGGATCAATTTTAATCTGGAGCAACCTGCGCCACTCCCTTGAGATTGCACAATTGGCCTTCCCAAGGAAAATTATAGCTCATTGGGACCAACGGGATAAGGACTCAGGGGAAACTAGAGAACCCGATGCCTTAGCATCTTCCGCCATGTCCATAATTTCGGCTAATGGACCAGCCACGTCCAGAAGCTTGTCCTGGCAAGATCGCCAGGACCTGTCAATGTCCTTCTTAGGGTCACGGACAAATTTAGCCAGGAAAGTGGCCATTTTGGTGTCTATTTCAGGAGTTAGAGCCACCTTAACCTCCAGAGATAGTCTAGGACATTCATTATGGAGGCAGCTCCTCACCTCCTTCTAAGGGATTTTCTTAACCTGCCCGCTATGTAGGAGGGCATCACTCCACCGAAAGCGGGTGCAATAAATCATCTGTATCTAATAAATTAGAATCAGGGCCAAAAGTTGAAAGGGAGCATTTACTGGGGGCCAGAGCCTGCTAAGATCTGCATCCAGATCCTCATCTGAGGTGTTAGGAGAATTTTCCCCATCTCCCTGATCACTGGGGGAGGGGACAGTCGAGGTATCACTGAGGTGCCAGCTGTCATAGATCCTTTTCTGATTCACACCTTGTACTCTTTTTACCCGAGGCTCTAGCACTCCTGTCTTAGTTTTATCGTATCCCATGGGGTAATGTGAACTCCGCTGTAAAGGTAATTACTCATACATGCTGTTTTAGAACTTTTGTAAAGGTAATGACCCTGTCATGCTGTTTTACAACTTCACAAATCTTTTCAAATGCACACATGTTTTATAACAGCTGATATATAATTCATAGGTGCACTAACAACACCATAACAAGTTACTTATGAACACAAACATTGCCTGGACATATGCTGATACCACCCTTTAGGATGAGAATGCTACAAACGCACACTTTTCATCTAACAGTTAATATAGTATTCATTGGTGCACTCAAAACACCATTGCAGGTGATCTTTTGACCACAAACAGTTCCCAGCTTTATGCTAATACCGCCTTAAGGGTGAGATGGGCATCTTAGCGTCACCCTGCCAAGGGCTGAAGCCCTATTTTTCTGTTTTTCTTATTTTTGTATTTTTCAACCGGTCACACATGCTAAAACAAATAAGTACGTTACTAACTGTGATTTTCAATTAATTTCTCCATTTTTTGTCACACTGGATTTATTGGGAAACAGTTCACAATATCATCATCCCAAGGATCCTGTTCTTTATTTTCCTTATTCCCTTACAGTTATGGGCCACATTCTGCGCCTATAACGCCAGCCAGTCACGAGCAGAACGTGCTCTTTGATGAAGAGTGGTAAGTGAGTAAATTTACCTACACTTTGTGTGCTCAAAATCTCTGGCCCTCCACTTTTTTGGTCCTGACGAAGGCCATAAGACCCATGGGGCATTTCATTGCTGAAAAATGTTGACACGGCCACTAGGTGTTGTGGACTAGTAACTTATCTATGAAATTCTGTCTCTTTCTTTTAACCTTATCCCTCTTTGTTCAATGAACTTTTTAACGCAGGATAGGAGATCATTTTAACTCCTCAATACTGTGAACACCCAGACAATCTCCCTCCTGGTGGAGTACGGTAGGCCACTTAGAGAACGGAACACTTAAGTGACAGACCCAATGATGACACTATCCACCAAACCATACGAGCGAAGATAATACACACTGCAAACTGTGAAATTGTGGTTGAAGTTCTCCGAGACAATCTCCCAGAGACTCTGGCACATTGACATTAGTGTCTGAAAAGTAAGCAGCAGAAGGACACAAGTAATAAGGACATACTCCAGGGGTTGGACAAACCCAAGAAGAGGAAGGAAAGCCCACATAACCAGTCTTCAAAGCAGGATTGACTGTGTTTGTAGGTTGCATTATTAAAAGCAGGCCACTTAGTACGATGAACATTGTTTTCCTATTCTTAATCATAGCAATTAAAAAGTATAAGGCAATTAAATATGAGGTTTATGCAAATGTGACCACTCGCCCTAGGGTTCACAACAACATCCTACCATACAGTTCCTTCTTAACGTTCACAGATTGATTTCCATAGATAAGGCTGACAGGTCAATAGATGGCTATAGGTAACATGTATATGTTTCTAAATCTTTGATATGACTTAGCTTTACTGGGTACCTAGATATATAGTTTCAGGCAAGAACAAATTAATTGAGAGTAAACAAACGCAGACGTAATCCATAACTTTCCATGTAAAAAACAATCAAGTATTGATTTAAAAATGATTGTTAAAACATGAAGAGCTTCTACAGGAATTGAGAGCCATGTTAAGTGAAAGGGTAGTGGTAGGTAGGGAAGGGAGGTTAGGGTGGTAGTGAGGGTGATGGTGATACTGGTGGTGATAGGGGTGGTGGTAGGATGGAGGTTAGAATGGTGGTTACAGTGGTAGTAGTGTGGTGGTGATTATGATTAGAGTGGTGGTGGTCAGGGTAGGGTGGTGTTGGTTGGGGTGGTGGTGGTATGCTGGTTAGGGTAGTAGCAGATAGAATGGTGGTTGCTATAGCAGGGCAAGGGTAGAGAAGGTGGCAGTGGTTAGGGTAGGGTGATGCTTAGTACAGAGTGGTAGATGGAGTCGGTGGTGGTAGATGGGGTAGGATGGCTGTGGTTATGATAGGGGTGGTGGTTGTGGTTAGAGTGGTTGATGTTAGGATGGTGGGTAGGATAGCAGTGGTTAGGGTGGTGGTTGGGTTGGTGGTAGGGTGGTGGGTGTGATGGTAGAGTGATGGTTGTTAGGGTGGTGTTGATGGTTAAGGCAGTTAGAGTGGTGGTTAGGGTGGTTGGTAGGAAGGTGGTGGTAGTTAGGGTGGTGGTATTAGTGAAACACTGATTATGGTGTTGGTGGTTATTGTAATAGTTAGGGTGGCAGTAGTGTGGTGGCATGGTGATGAGAGAGTAGTGGTGGGGATGGTTATAGTGGTGGTTATGGTGTTGGTCACAGTTAGGGTGTGGATGGTGGTTGTTAGGGCGTTGTTGGTTAGGGTGTGGTGGCGGTTAGCTGAGTCTCTCCTTTCATGCAGTATTTTCTGCTGTTCAAGAAGATCTTATGGTACTCCTTTGGAGGCCTGTTTACATTGTAGAAGCGGTCCACTCTTCCCCGCTCACATTACTAGAGTCCCCTTACCCCATCCAAATTACCCTGGGGATTTTTGATGAATTTGTGAGTCTATACAGTCCTTGCCCAGGTATAGCTAAATTGAGCCCACTGGTACTTTCAGAAATGTTTGATTAGCGCCCATCATATATTTATCTCTATTTATCTCTAGCTCATGTATTCTTAGAATCTTGATGATGTCTAAATCATCAAAATGTTGTCGACTAGTTCTTTGGATCCAGTTTGATTGTACATTAAAAATAAATGGGTCGTGTTGTTCTTACTTGATCACACTTGATCACGTATTGTCACACTTGTGTATCACTTGTATTAGATCACTGTGCACATTTCTCACCACACACCTACTGCACCGTCACATTGTTTTTAATGTTTTTATATCAGGTTGAATAAATTGATCATTTGATGTATTTGAACATTGATTGTGGTATCTATGGTCTTGGGACCACTGTTGTTATACATGCGACCATGATTAGGAGCGATGATCACCTAATAGTGATCTGAAAGTGCATGCTGCGGGGGGGCAAGAGTGGTGGTGGACAGAGCGCAGGCTCTAACTCTAACATGAATGCAGGAATTCTCTGATAAATCTGCTATTCCCCAGTTTTTAGCACCTTCTACAAAATGTTCAAGCCCACAGGAAATGCAAAGTCAATGTTGTCCAATGAGTTTGATTTAAAGCTTTTAAAGGCGCATTAAAGTAATTTTCTAAATAGTCGAGGCAAAAATAGCAGCCCTGTCCCGCAAGAGGGCAATATCGGCCCATTTTCAGATGACGAAACTAAAGGAGAGATGTAAAACTGAGAATAAAGCATTCTGTTAAAACACTTTTGTCTCCGCAGTTACTGGGATAAAGTGTTCACTGCAAGTGACGCATACTTCGGTTTGGCAGATTTTTTTATTTCTAGTTCATGGCACTCAGTTACTGTGACTAACGTTTGAATCTAACATCCTGCTTTGCTGAAACACAGAGTAGTGGGACTTCGAACAAATGCATAAACATTCCTAGCCTATCATACTCTGCTATCCCGAGGCTTCCTTTGTCTCTTTGGCTGCCATGCACCCAAGGGACTCATTTTCAATGCTGCTTGTCCCTTGTGGAGTGTTTAGCTCTTTATTCTGTAGAACTGTTTTCTTACTTTCCCATGGCTGCCAAGAGATTCAGAATGAAATGCAATCTTTGGGATAGCTATTAGGCATCATATCTCTGTATAATGTCTTCAAACCGAAAATTATAATTTCGTCTCCATTCTATGTCAGGACCGGAGGCTCAGATTATGCTTATCTCTTCCATTTTATTTCCGCTCAGCAACCTTAACAATACATTTATTATAGAAGACTACAAATCCCATGAGTCTTTGTAATGCTAAGAAAGCAACCATAGTGGCAGTACAACATGAACAATAGTGTACAAAGCGCTGTATAAACCGTGAACAGCGTCCCCACTTTGTACTCCTTAGGGACTCCCACCCTTTCTGTGAAGTCAACAATGATTCAAACCTTCCAGCAACGGATAATCGTGGTCAATGAATCTTCTTTTTATTGATCTCTATGTTGTATTTCACATGTAGACTTATACGTCTGTGTGGTTGGCTTCAAAGCAATTCTCGTAATGAAACTTTCTTCATTCATTTAGTACCCAATATTTCCATAATCCCGATGCATTTCGGGTCGAAACCCTTCTTCAGGTAAATAGCTTTCAAAAGTATGCCATCATGAAAACGTAATCTCGTGTATGACGCTACAGACGAGTTCACCTGTCTGCCGTTCGGTCTGTCTTCAGCGCCTTGGTACTTCACCAAGGAGTTGAGGGCCGTCAGGGAATGGCTCCGGGCACGGGGCGTATGCCTCATAGTGTGCCTGGACAACATCCTTCTGATGTACCAGGAGACGTTGATCTTACTCTCTCAGCTCCAGATGTCTCAAGCCCTATTGCAAGATCTAAGTTTCATCCTGAACGATCAGAAATCAGAATGAGTACAAGAACAACAAATGACTTTCCTGGGTTTCGAGATCGATGCGTTACAACAATGTCACAGGTCACCCCAACAGAAGATTTGTTTGATTCACAGGGAAATGCAATGAACTCTGGTAAGAGAAAAAATGTCCCTATGCCACTTAGCCCGGATCTTTACAACACCTGAAGACGCAGCATCCACATCAAGGCCTCATGTACACACAGCAGATCTCCCTTTCCCAGGAAGTACGCACAGAGCTTCACTGGTGGCTCAAACATATGCAGACCTGGAACAAGAGGGCCATCTTCGGGTCGGCCTGGATCTGGTGATCAAATCAGACACCAGTTGACAAGGTTGGGGCACCCGTTGTTAAGATATCACCACAGGTGGTCACTGGTCATAGCATGAGGAGTCTCTGCATATCAACTGCCTGGAACTTGTGCTCAGATCCTTTCCGATTCGGAGCCTTTGCGGCCAACAAAGTATCCTGCGCCATCTTATTGAAGGTGGACAAAATCTCTGCGGTGAGACATAGCAATCAGTTAGAGGGCACAAGATCCAAGTTATTGGCGGACTTGGCCAAAGATTTCTGGAATTAATGCCTGGTACACAAGCTGTCAGTCATAGTGAAATACCTGCCTTGGAAGCTCAATCAGACGGCAGACTGGCATTCCAGACACCTACAGGACTTCAGTGCCTGGAAGCTGGACCCCTCTATATTTCAGAACCTGGTGACTCGGTGGGGTCCATGTCAAGTTGACTTCCTTGCGTTACGTCTCAACTACCAGATTCCTCGGTTTTACTGCTGGCATCCGGATCCACCCGCAGAAGCAACGGATGCCTTCCTGCAAGACTGGAGCCAGTTTCAGGGATACGTGTTTCCCCCGTTCTCCATGATAGCCAGATTCACTGCACTGGTCCAGCGGCAGAAGGTAGAAGTGATCTTGGTGACTCCGTGTTGGAAGTCTCAAGTTTGGTATCCAGTTCTTCTGGACCTTTCTATGGATTTTCGAATCCAACTTTCCCTAACTCCCCATCTACAGACAAGCTCTCATGGCGACTTGCACCCTCTGGTTCAGGAGGGTACCCTCAAACTCATAGGTTGGAAGATTACTGGGGCATTGGGAAATCCCCGGCCTTTTGGCGAGGGCTTCCTCCCTTATCAGAAAAGCGCGGGCAGAATCTACAGTCAAACGATATAGATATACATGGGGAAAGTGATCACGCTGGTGTTTGAAATAGGGTTGGATCCCGTGAGGTCAGATGTAGTACATGTAGTCAACTACTTGTCGGAATTGGTCAACAAAGGTTTGGCTTACCACTCAATTAATGTGAGTAGATCTGCAATTTAGGCAGGGCACATGTCCATACATGAGGTCCTGGTAGGAGAGCATCCACTGGTACGTAGATTGAGGGGATGTTAATGTGGTGCTAAGACTACTGTAATCATGGTAAGATAGTTCCTACCTTTCCTGTAAGGAGCTAACAGGTAAGCTAGTGGTACTACTTTGTCTCATCTCGTGTAAACGAGTGTCAGGTGTTCGTGCTCTGTAAGTCACTTCATGTATGTTCACCCTGGAGGGAGTGTCGTTCACAATTGCTCAACTAACAAAGTCAAATGCCAGGGTGGTCGATTAACCAGCCATTCCGGGTCACCCAAAATTGTGTGTGGTGTGATGCCTCAGGGCATATGAATCCATGACTGAAGAATATCGACCTCCAGGTGTGTCACAACTTTTTCTCTCATTCAAGAAGCCTTTCAAGCAAGTATCTGCCACCACGATTGCCTGTTGGGTGAAATGGGTGCTTCAGGAAGCAGGTATTGATTCTGCGGCCTTCGGCGCTCATTCCACCAAGGGAGCTATGGCTTCGGGAGCTTTCTCCTTCAGGAGTCATCTTGAGGACATCGTCAGAGCAGCGTATTGGTCCTCAGACTCCACTTTTAAGGCATTCTATTTCAAGCCTATCACAGGCATGGCTTCTCTGATGGTCGATCAGCTTTGAACTAGCATAATCTGAGCCACTGGTCCTGACATAGAATATAAAGTTTCCAAGCTATGGCGAAGGAAGGTTTCAATTCTATTAAGGACGCGGAGGTGAGGATAATCCCTCCCAATTTTGGTCATAATTTTCTTACCCTCCCACGATGTACTGACACCTCTATGTTGGATAAGTATAGCTGTTTCCAGAGGATTAAGGGTGAAATGCCTACAATGTCATTGTCATTGTACATTGTCATTGTAAATTGATAATTAGTTGTCAATGACTGACTTGGTTCTATGTTATGTTATGTTAATACAATTTGTAAAGTGCACATATACCCTTGAGTGTCTTGGCTCTGTCTACTCATGAGTAGGAAAAGCCTAGTTATTGAAGAGCCAAGTTTGTAGCTGTTTTCTGAAAGAGATAAGGGTAAGAAGAGCTCTGATTTAGGAGGGCAAGATGTTCCAAAGCTTGGTAGTTCCAACCACAATGCTTCTACCTCTGTAGATTCTAGGCATAGTCAAAAGGTTCGGTCCTTGCGATCGCCAGGAGTATATATCCACAAGGAATGTTTCAGAAACCCTGGGTCTATGATGTGAAGCCCCTTAAAGGCTATACACAGAGCCTTACATTTTATTTGGCTTCTAACTGGCAGCCAATGCAACTGCTGTATTACTTTAGTTAACAAATTAAATTTAGGAGTCCCAGAGAGAATCCTCGCAGCCACATTCTGCACCATTTGAAGCTTATCGAGGTATTTTTCCTGAGTATTAATGAATAAACTGTTGCACTAATCCAATATAGAAAGGACTAACGCTGTGATTATTGTCTTTCCTGCCTCTACCGGAATAAATGGAAAGAGTTTTTTAAATCATTCTAAGCAGATAAAAACAGGAAGAGACCAAAGAGTTGACTTGGAGTTTGTAGTTCAATTTGTCATCTATTATAACACCTACATTTTATGCCTTAGCTGCTGGAATGGGAGGAGAACCCAGTTCTTCCGGCTACGCTACCAGCTAGAGGACCAGGCAGGGAGTAAGTTCCAAACACAATCACTTCAGGTTTATTAGAGTTTAGTTTGAGGCAATGTCTAGACATCCATGAACTAATTGCCAGCATACCATTATGAAAGGTGACCAATGCATCTAAACCATTTTTTAAAAGAGACATAACTATTTGGGTATGTTGGACTTGGCCCTTTTTCCCAGAAATTTTTCGCTTTTCTGGGAAACTAAATGTGTAAATGGAAAGACTGAATGTGTGCAGACTGAGTTTCCCCATTTTAAAAATGTAATTTAAGATGGATGCCAAAGCTGTGTGGTTGCGCCGTTTGACTGAGCTAGGTTTACAGTCTAGGCGTTATTTCCCAGCAGCCCCAGCTTTTGGAGGGAAGCCTGGCACCCAGGGTGCTCTACCCCTCCCCCTAGGCCAGTTAGAGCCAGTTTCCCCAGACGCTTCTAGAAGCTTCTGGCACTGTCTGGAAGGTGGGGTGAGGGGCGTCTAAAGGGAGGAGCTGGGTTGCCATGCAGTCAGTCAGAGGGTGGACCTGGGAGAGAGGGGACCTGCTGCCAGGGGTTACCGCCACATAGGCCTGTGTGCTGGGCCCTGAGCCTACCTACCCCCCCCTACTGTCCACAGGGCGAGGGAAAGATATAGTTGGGGCAACGCAAACCTGGAGAAGCCCTCGCAGGAGTTTTAGGCGGTAGGATCAGTCAGGGACCTATGCCTCTGAAGGTGACAGGGTTTAGGCACTGCCCTTTAAGTGAGTGAGGGATCCTGAACTACCCACTGATCTGGCCCGGCGAGAGGAGAATCCAGGGACGACAGGCAGAGACTGAGTAGTCCGCCTGCAGCCACCAACGCAACTTCCCCCCCCTCAAGGAACCCTCAATCAAGGGGCAGGGACCAGAGAGCGCTATGTACAAGCTGCCTGCAAAGAGAGAGCGCTATTTACAAGCCGCCTGCAGGGAGAGAGCGCTTTATTCAAGCTGCCCGAGGAAGGAGAGCGCTATATCCGGTGAGCGCTACATCTGAAGTGACTGTGTTCTGCTGGGGGGCGCTGTCTGTCCACTCCCCTGTGATGTCGCCATATTATTGGTAAAGCGACGCCAGTGGGAGCCCACCCCGCGAGATATCGCTGTCAGCGCGAGTGCCCACTGCCTCGGCGCTTATTCCTTACTTCGGGAGCCTACCCCGCGTGTGTGCAACCTTTGAAGGTTTAATCACCACATCGGGAGCCCACCCCGTGTGTGTGCCGCCACGTGGTGTTGGTGTTTGTGCCAGCGGGAGCCTACCCCGCGGCTCTGATGCCCAACGCGGGTGCCTACCCCGCCAGCGTCTTCGGCTGAAGGCGGGAGCCTACCCCGCACTTCAAAACTGACTAAAATCACCGCCGCGGCCCCCGGAGCGAGGGAAGGGCTGACGCGGCTGGAATCAAGGCCGCGCGGGCCTCAAGAACGCTTCGAGGCATTGCCCGGCAACAGGAGCCCCGGCCGCGTCATCGGCCGCGCCCCCGCGACAGCCGCGCACGGATTGGCTGCCGGACGGCAGGAAGCCGAGAAGCAGTCCGGAGGTCGACGGAGACTTCGCTCCGTGGTGGGGGCCCTCCGGAACCGGAGGAGAGCCCCGAGTGCTGCGTCGAAGTCCCGGGTCCCAGGAGGGGGCCCGGGGGAAGTCCTTCAAGAGTGCCGGTGAGTGGAGCCTTGGTCCGCGCGTGTTGGGGGAGGCATCGGGGCATAGGATCGCTGCTCGCCTTTCCCCCCGGGACCGCCTGTATCCGCGAGTGCTCCACCGCCCGAGTTCAAGTGTTCCTCAGCTGCCCCACTTGACAGCGGGCAGCTGCATCGGACCCCCAGAATTCCGTGAAAGCCCCTGGAGGGCAGGCTCCCCCACGGACACACCTGCCCAGCCCCCAAGGAGTGGTGAGTGGGGCTGGGCTCTGACTAGTGCTGCTTTTTGCCCCCGGACTGGACTAACTTACCTTCCTCAGCTGCCCCGCAGGACAGTGGGCAGCTGCAACGTCCTTGGGTCTGAATAGGCGGGTGGTCCTGTCGTAGGCCTAAGGGTCGCCGGTTGGGATGATGTTGCCCCCCCCCCACAGGCTTTCATTGGGGGAGTTCAACCTGCTGGTGAATCCGGGTGTAAAGCTATGTGCAGCGCTGTATTAACATGCTCTGTGGGAAGCGCTATGTTTATGTGCCATGTGCTGAGCGCTATTGCCTTACCATACTTGAAGTGCCGGGGTAGAGCTGTGATTGCTGGCCTAATGTTATGATAGGTGCAGCGCTAGGGTAAATGCCTGATTTAAAGTGCGATTCAATTGCCCCGTGCAGCGCTATGTTTAGTTGCCATGCCCTGCGCGCTAAGGCCTTGTTTTAACGCGCTATCGCCGTGAAAGGCGCAGCGCTATCTTTGAATGTCATGTGCTTAAGTGCTATGTTAATGGTTATGTCTAGATGCCAGTTTGATGTATTGATGCTCTGCCTAACCTAATTTCCTGCCTCAGGGGATACCCAGGCCGGTCATGTACATTGTGATGCTGTGAGGTTTCCGTTACAGGTGTTCCGGCCTAATGTCTAACATCATGCCCTGAGGTATTTTATTGCAGGATTCATGTGGATGGATGTTACCTTAATTCCTGTCACGTACATTTATTCTACCTGTGCTTCGCAATGGTTTTGGCAGCGGCCCGATTGGCCCTGCCCTGTATATAATTCCCCCCTGTAAATTTGACCCAGCGCCAGTTGGCGCAGTGTAGAGATTACCTGACACCTAGTGGTTTTGACAATACAAGAGTTATTTCTACCTAAACTGGTGTAGTGTCTCTTTTTGTAGTGTGCCTGGTGCGTCGCATGTGTGTACTGCGTGGATGCTTTGCACATTTCCTCCGGAGTTTGGCCCGCCCGCTCTGCACCACGCTACCCGTTTCCAACATTGGTGTTCAGCGGTGGGATAGGACTTGTGTTTGCGCAGTACCGCAGCGACCACGGGTTGCACTGCAAATTGAGGATTGAAGGAATCTCAGGTTTTGGGGAATTATTGTTTTTTTTCCATGATTGTGATTTCCTCCTGGAAGTGTTTTTAAATTGTGTCCCCCTGTTGCACTGTGGGTGGTGTGTCCCGGGTGTACCTTGCCAGGATGGGGTTGACCTACAACGAAGGTGATCTTGGGGAGTACACGGAGCAGGAAGTGATTTATTTCTGCAGGGAGAGAGGGATACCCCCAGTAGGCAACACACGCAGGAAGCTCTTTCTCTATGAGGCCCTCAAGAGGGGGGAACCCTTAGAGATTGGTGGGGACCTGTCAGATTACCCCTCCGCATATTTAAAGGGTGGATTTAGTGGAGACCCGGGGGAGGACCTCCAGAGAGGGGAGGACTCCGACAGTGAGGGGGCCCCATCCATAACCCAGGAGGGTGGTGACACTGACGAGGAGGAGGAAGATGACCGGGGGGAGACGCCAGTAGCGAGTGAGGACACCAGAGTTAGGGAGTCCCGCGCTGGGTCCAGTCCCGGGGGCACTGCCCCGTCCCTTTCCCTGTCCCCAGAAGAGTGGGTAGATAGGAGGGAAGAGAGGGAGCATCAGCTGGCGCTGGGAAGGCTCAAGGTGGAGCTAGCGCGGCTGAGTGTGCAGGAGAAGAGGCTAGAGACGGAGAAGGTCCTAGCGCAGGAGAGGATGGCAGAGGCAGAGAGGGCCTTTGCCAGGGAGAGACCGGCTCGGGAGGGTAGGTTGTCCCCTGAGAGTGGTTTTTGTGGTCTGGATTCACCAGTAAGGGTGGGATCCAGTGGTGGCAGCGAGAGTGGATCCAATGTAGGGTGTCCCACTCCCAGAGCCCAGGAGACGGTGCCTGATTCCCAGGAAGAGGGGGACAGGTTAGAGTTCAGGGGCAGGGGAAAACTGTCCCACCAGTCCTGGGGGGAGTTTGTGGAGGTGTGTGGGACTGCATTGGAGGATTGGGTGGTGAGGAGTGCAGTGAATGAGTGGGAAGGGCTGTGCCAGGTACTCATCCGGGAGCACATGCTCAGAAATTGTTCCCCCAGGTTGCGTCACCACCTAGTACAGTGTGGGTTCTCCGACCCAAGGGAGCTTGCACAGGAGGCAGACCTCTGGGTGAGGGCCAGGGTGTCTGAGGAGGCATTGGGGAGTGACCCTGAAGGGGGTGGTGCAGGGATCTTCCAACCCAGCGAGGTGGGAGAGGTGGCGAATAGCCCAGCTAGGTCCCCGGGAAAAGAGAGGGTTGTAGGGCCTCATGACCTATCCATAGGAAGGAGTGAGACGGGGAGGTGTCCCGAGGTGCCCCAACCGCAGTCTCAGGGCCTGGAGAGTTCCGTAAGGGAGCCCCAGGTTGGGAGCCTAGGCTGTCCTGATGTGCCGCCCGGTGAGGGGGAGCCCCTAGTGTCAGGAGGACCCGGGGCATCTGTAATCAGAGCTCCTGAGGTCCTAGGGTTGGCCCAGTTGCAGGGTTTAGATCCTGGGCTGGGATGCCAGGTTCAGGGGTTGCCTGACCTGGCGGGTGGGACATCTGTTAACAGTGTCCCCCCAGAATTGACTTCCAGGGGTACTTCTCCAGGTGGGAGGGTGCGGAACTCTGGAAGGGGGTGCAGAGGGAGGAAGGTCTCACCTCGGGCACCGGCTCAGCCACAGGGCTTAGATCCTGGGTTGGGGGGCCGGGGATGGGTACTGCCTGACCTGGCGGGTGGGACATCTGTTAGCAGTGTCCCCCCAGAATTGTCTTCCAGGGGTGCTACTCCCGTTGGGAGGGTGCGGAACTCTGGGAGGGGGTGCAGGGGGAGGGAGGACTCGCCCCTGGCACCGGTGCAGCCTAAGGGTTTAGACCCTAGGCTGGGGAACCAGTTGAAGGGTCAAGGCCCTGGACTGGGGAGAGAGTGGTGGTCTGAGGGTGCCTCGCATGGGAGTAGGGTGAGGAACCCCCGAAGGAGAGGTAGGGGGAGGAGAGCCTCGCCCCTGAGGGATGGTCAGCCTGAGGGTGCGGACCCCAGGTGGGAAGACCAGTGGCAGTTCGGAGCTGCAAGGAGGAGGAGGAGAGTGGTCAACGGGTACTGCGGGCCTGGGGTTACTGCCCCCCACTCTGTGAGACCGCAAGGGCCAGAGACATCTGGGTGGCCTAGGGGCCAGTCCTGGCCACAACCAGCTAGGGGACCCCCGGGTGGTGGCTCAGTCGGTCGAGGAAGGTTTGAGAGAGGGAACCTTCGGGTTCCAGAGTGGAGGAGAACCTGCGGGTGCTCCTGCAGTTGTGGGCCTGCGTCCACCTTTTCTCGCCCTAAGCAGGGAAGCCCATCAAGGCATTGATCGGTCTACCCTGGCTTTTGGCTGGAAGGGGGTTGTGTTGGACTTGGCCCTTTTTCCCAGAAATTTTTCGCTTTTCTGGGAAACTAAATGTGTAAATGGAAAGACTGAATGTGTGCAGACTGAGTTTCCCCATTTTAAAAATGTAATTTAAGATGGATGCCAAAGCTGTGTGGTTGCGCCGTTTGACTGAGCTAGGTTTACAGTCTAGGCGTTATTTCCCAGCAGCCCCAGCTTTTGGAGGGAAGCCTGGCACCCAGGGTGCTCTACCCCTCCCCCTAGGCCAGTTAGAGCCAGTTTCCCCAGACGCTTCTAGAAGCTTCTGGCACTGTCTGGAAGGTGGGGTGAGGGGCGTCTAAAGGGAGGAGCTGGGTTGCCATGCAGTCAGTCAGAGGGTGGACCTGGGAGAGAGGGGACCTGCTGCCAGGGGTTACCGCCACATAGGCCTGTGTGCTGGGCCCTGAGCCTACCTACCCCCCCCTACTGTCCACAGGGCGAGGGAAAGATATAGTTGGGGCAACGCAAACCTGGAGAAGCCCTCGCAGGAGTTTTAGGCGGTAGGATCAGTCAGGGACCTATGCCTCTGAAGGTGACAGGGTTTAGGCACTGCCCTTTAAGTGAGTGAGGGATCCTGAACTACCCACTGATCTGGCCCGGCGAGAGGAGAATCCAGGGACGACAGGCAGAGACTGAGTAGTCCGCCTGCAGCCACCAACGCAACTTCCCCCCCCTCAAGGAACCCTCAATCAAGGGGCAGGGACCAGAGAGCGCTATGTACAAGCTGCCTGCAAAGAGAGAGCGCTATTTACAAGCTGCCTGCAGGGAGAGAGCGCTTTATTCAAGCTGCCCGAGGAAGGAGAGCGCTATATCCGGTGAGCGCTACATCTGAAGTGACTGTGTTCTGCTGGGGGGCGCTGTCTGTCCACTCCCCTGTGATGTCGCCATATTATTGGTAAAGCGACGCCAGTGGGAGCCCACCCCGCGAGATATCGCTGTCAGCGCGAGTGCCCACTGCCTCGGCGCTTATTCCTTACTTCGGGAGCCTACCCCGCGTGTGTGCAACCTTTGAAGGTTTAATCACCACATCGGGAGCCCACCCCGTGTGTGTGCCGCCACGTGGTGTTGGTGTTTGTGCCAGCGGGAGCCTACCCCGCGGCTCTGATGCCCAACGCGGGTGCCTACCCCGCCAGCGTCTTCGGCTGAAGGCGGGAGCCTACCCCGCACTTCAAAACTGACTAAAATCACCGCCGCGGCCCCCGGAGCGAGGGAAGGGCTGACGCGGCTGGAATCAAGGCCGCGCGGGCCTCAAGAACGCTTCGAGGCATTGCCCGGCAACAGGAGCCCCGGCCGCGTCATCGGCCGCGCCCCCGCGACAGCCGCGCACGGATTGGCTGCCGGACGGCAGGAAGCCGAGAAGCAGTCCGGAGGTCGACGGAGACTTCGCTCCGTGGTGGGGGCCCTCCGGAACCGGAGGAGAGCCCCGAGTGCTGCGTCGAAGTCCCGGGTCCCAGGAGGGGGCCCGGGGGAAGTCCTTCAAGAGTGCCGGTGAGTGGAGCCTTGGTCCGCGCGTGTTGGGGGAGGCATCGGGGCATAGGATCGCTGCTCGCCTTTCCCCCCGGGACCGCCTGTATCCGCGAGTGCTCCACCGCCCGAGTTCAAGTGTTCCTCAGCTGCCCCACTTGACAGCGGGCAGCTGCATCGGACCCCCAGAATTCCGTGAAAGCCCCTGGAGGGCAGGCTCCCCCACGGACACACCTGCCCAGCCCCCAAGGAGTGGTGAGTGGGGCTGGGCTCTGACTAGTGCTGCTTTTTGCCCCCGGACTGGACTAACTTACCTTCCTCAGCTGCCCCGCAGGACAGTGGGCAGCTGCAACGTCCTTGGGTCTGAATAGGCGGGTGGTCCTGTCGTAGGCCTAAGGGTCGCCGGTTGGGATGATGTTGCCCCCCCCCCACAGGCTTTCATTGGGGGAGTTCAACCTGCTGGTGAATCCGGGTGTAAAGCTATGTGCAGCGCTGTATTAACATGCTCTGTGGGAAGCGCTATGTTTATGTGCCATGTGCTGAGCGCTATTGCCTTACCATACTTGAAGTGCCGGGGTAGAGCTGTGATTGCTGGCCTAATGTTATGATAGGTGCAGCGCTAGGGTAAATGCCTGATTTAAAGTGCGATTCAATTGCCCCGTGCAGCGCTATGTTTAGTTGCCATGCCCTGCGCGCTAAGGCCTTGTTTTAACGCGCTATCGCCGTGAAAGGCGCAGCGCTATCTTTGAATGTCATGTGCTTAAGTGCTATGTTAATGGTTATGTCTAGATGCCAGTTTGATGTATTGATGCTCTGCCTAACCTAATTTCCTGCCTCAGGGGATACCCAGGCCGGTCATGTACATTGTGATGCTGTGAGGTTTCCGTTACAGGTGTTCCGGCCTAATGTCTAACATCATGCCCTGAGGTATTTTATTGCAGGATTCATGTGGATGGATGTTACCTTAATTCCTGTCACGTACATTTATTCTACCTGTGCTTCGCAATGGTTTTGGCAGCGGCCCGATTGGCCCTGCCCTGTATATAATTCCCCCCTGTAAATTTGACCCAGCGCCAGTTGGCGCAGTGTAGAGATTACCTGACACCTAGTGGTTTTGACAATACAAGAGTTATTTCTACCTAAACTGGTGTAGTGTCTCTTTTTGTAGTGTGCCTGGTGCGTCGCATGTGTGTACTGCGTGGATGCTTTGCACATTTCCTCCGGAGTTTGGCCCGCCCGCTCTGCACCACGCTACCCGTTTCCAACAGGGTATCATCAACATAGGAGGTTAATGCCAGGTCAAAGGATTTGACTAAAAGAGCCATCTCTGTAACAAAAATATTGAACAGTGTGGGACTGATAGATGAACCCTGTGGAACCCCACAGAGAAGAGAGAAAGTGGCTGATTCGAAATTGCCCAGAGTTAATGATTGTGCTCGATCAGTCAGGAAAGATATCAGCAGGGATTTAGCCCTCATCTTGATGCTTAAGGTGGTGATATGGTTGATCAACGTCCCGTGGTCAACCGTATCAAAAGCAGCTGATAGATCGAGAAGAATAAGTGCAGCCGCTCCACCTCTGACGAGTGCGACCCTTATCTCCTCGGTGGTTTTGATCAGCGCTGTCTCGGTGCTATGGCCGGATCTGAAACCAAATTGTGTTTCATCCAACAACTGGTTATCTTGACTATACTGTGTGAGCTGACTATTCATCACTTTTTCAATGAGTTTAGAAGGTGGAGGGAGATGCAAGATAGTTCAGTAATTATCGGGATCTGTTGAGTCTAAGTTTGGTTTCTTCAGCAACGGAAGAATGGAGGCCTTCTTCCACTGAGTCAGAAAGACTCCTGAAATAAACATAGTATTAAAGATGGCTGCCAAATTTGCGCCTATTAGGTCCGGGATAAGTTTGATGACCGACGGGGGGCGTTGGTCAAACAGTGACCCAGACTTAGCCTTGCTCACCATAGTGGCTATTTGTTCCTTAGTGACTGGAGAGAATTCCGTGAAAGTGCAGGTTTCGGGCTGCTCCTTGCCCGAAGAATATAGAGTCCCAGCAGAGGAGGAAGCTTCAAACTGAGGGTAAATTTTGTTTACTTTTGCCTGAAAACACTGGGCAAGAGAGTCGCAGAAAGCTTGTGTGGCAATGTTAGAATGATTATCTAGTGGTGACGCAAGTTTAGACACCACCTGAAACAGTTGTTTAGTGGAATCCTGTGCGGATTCTTTTTTCTGTGTAAAATAATCACTTTTTTCCTTCATTAGGAGATGTTTATATTCAGCCAAAGCCTGCTTATAGCATGTTTTCTCTTTGGAATCGTAGTGCAACCACCAGCGTCTTTCTTGTCTCCTACATTGCTGTTTTACAAACCAAAGAGCTTCGTAAACCATGGGGCAGATGCAGTTCTCCTGTTTTTAGAGACTCTCTTATATGGGACTAATCTAGAGAAGGCGGCTTGAAGCCAATCTGTGTAGCTGTGGGAGGCCTGCTCTGTGTCAGGTAAAGGCTTGGGTTGGGTGTTAAATAGCTGTTGTTTGAGGATAGAACTAATAATGTGTTTCCAGGACTGAAGCTGCTTGGGAAGACATGGCCTGATATAGGAAGGTAGTTCCAACACATTTATCTCAAATAATATGGCGTGATGGTCAGACCAAGCAAGAGGAAGAACCTCCTTTAAAGTGGTCAGTTCATTACTGGTAAACAAACCATCTAGGGTGTGTCCAGATAAATGAGTGTCTGTTTTGATTTTTTGTGTGAGCCCTAATGATCCTACTATCTCCAGAAGAGTTACTGTATTCTTATCAGAAATAAGATCTAAGTGGAAATTAATATCACCTAATAAGGTGAAACTGCTTTCACAGGCAGTGGCCTCTAAGAGGAACCCAAGATTGTCCCAAAAAACTCCCCTAGGTGCAGGAGGACAATAGAGGAGCTTGCCTTTAAATGATTGTTTCTTTGAGAGTGCTATATTAAATAAAAATGATTCACATACTGAGGAAGGAGCGATTTCACCCATCACTAGAAACATGTCGTAGTGTATCAGTGCAAGCCCAGCACCTCTTTTCTTGGGTCTATCATGTCTATTCACTGAAAAGCCAGCAGGGGTTGCTGTGCAAAAATCAGGGGGCCCACAGAAGGACTGGCCCTTGTTTCTGTGATAAATAGGAAGTCCAGTTGCTGGTTATCTATCAATTCGGCTATTAAGTTTTTGTGTTTCGGAAGGGAACACGCGTTGATAAGAGCAACACGAAGTCGGGCTGTCTCAACCCCCTTAGGACTGGAAACAATGATAATATTATGATGAGTGTCGGTAACAGGACCTAAAGTAGGGAAATCCAATAAAGGCAGCGTGAGACCGCAATTACCGCAATGGCCATTTGCCCTCCTGGGAAGGTCCGCAATGTTGAAGCGCGCACATACATGCTGTGAATGATTGTGAGACCCATTGAGCACAAGCAGCTCCTTACCAGTGTATGCTACATGGTGAAGTTTGTCGCTGGTGATTCGTGCCGGCATCCTGGCGCGAGGCGCGATCCGGCTGCAGATGGGGGGCTTGCCATTGGGGCGCCAGCAGAGTGGACGCGCTGAGCTGTGATTTAAATAGCCCTCCTTGGGTCCTCTGTGAGCACTGTATACTGATAACACATAGTAATTAAAATAAAAGTGTGAAAGATTCAAATATAAAATCAATAAAATGAAGTCTTGCTTCCTTTAAGATGGCGCCTGCAATAGGGAGCCAGGCACCTCACGAAATGGCAACGAGTGCCTACAAGGAAATAAACTGCAGGGCTGTCAGTCCGTGCTCAGGAAGAGAATTAACACGTATTGTTTTCTCTGATGTTTTTGGATGATGACATATGTTATGTGACTTAGAATTGAAGCTGATTATCCTTTGTTTTCTACAGGGTCGGATCAGAAACAAGAGTATTGATAGGAAAGCAGGATGATGCGTGTTTCACCCAAAGAAATAGGAAGTGCTGTTCGCTGATGTTGTTTATATGGTACTGTCTCTATGGTTGTTTTCTTATCATTACAAAGACACATGGGATATGTAGTCTTCTATAATAAATGTGTTGTTAAGGGTTCTGAGCGGAAATAAAATGTAAGAGACAAGCTTAATCCTCGCCGCCACAACTTTAATAGAATTGAAGCTTTCCTTCACTATAGATAGAAAATGTCATATTCAAAGATAAAAGTAACACAAACAATATCTGCTAGGTTTTTGCATCCAGAGTGTAAAAATAGGCAGCTTGTAGTAACTATCTCATAAAATGTCAGCATTATCCCTAAAAAAATCCTTTTCAGACATACTTTTTCTAATGGCTCAGAAAATGTTTCTGCATAAATGTAAAAATATTATTGCTAATGATTATGTGTAAGAATAGTTTATCAATTTGAGCAGCAAAGGATTCTAGTCCGCTCCATCCTACCACGCCCTCCTTCACAGAGGCCATGCCCCTTAAAAGAGCCGTAGTTATGTTCCATGACCACGCCCTGTCATGTCCTTTAGGGTAGTCCTATCATGTAGACGACTCTTTACATGCCTTGTCCCATCCACACGACAACGGTTCTGAAACAGGTGACCATTTTACCTAGTAGCTTGCTCCTGTCTCTTCGACACCAGGCTCTTAGTATTCTATCATAATAGCTGTACCTGACGTACATAAACATGCCCTCAGGCAATGCAAAATTATTCTGTATATGGGTCACCACTTTTTTCATCCTTGGCCAACAGCCCGCTGTGCATGATTGCATTGTTTTAGAAAACATTTAAGATTGTTTTCAAAACGTAACGATTCTAGACGAAACCCAGGAGTGACCACTCTAGTATACAAGACCCTTATTCCCCCCTGCAAATTAGAGGAGGATTCCTTCCATGCTGACATGGGGTCCTGCATGCTGAATCTTCGACACGCAGCGGTCTGACATCCCTTACGGGGTGTCATCCTCGGAGCAGAGATGGGGTCCTTCATTCTCTACCATCAGGTGAGGGGGTTGGTTTTTCCCTAGAGGATTTTTGGCTATACAAATATTTACCTATAAACATATACATGCTACACCTACTTATCTAGGCTAGGTACATTTAGGCAAATTACGTAGGGCACACCTTATAGGAGTATACAAATGCTACTGTTTTATCTGAACTGTATATCTTCATCTTTTTAGCACTATGGTAGGGATTGTTAGGAACTGCAAAACAGACCCTTAAAATTTAAAGCACTAGTAACATTTCATGGCCCCACCCCTTATGAGACCCGCACCTTTTCCATCCCACTTAGCCCCTTCTGTGCCACGCCCTTTCCCCCTCCTGTGCCGGGCGTTTCATTAGTGGGCGGGTTTTATGACGAGATAGTCTTGTCATGGGCACAGAGCGACCGTGCTCCATGACGAGACTATCTCGTCATGGGCACAGAAGAGGTTAAAGCACTGTGTAAGCATGTGTGTGAGTAAAAGTAAACGTCAAATGGCGTGTGATGCCACTTCTGCTTCCCTTGGCATTTTGGTGAGTTGATAGTAGAGTGACCAACGTTCACAGGCTGCACTCATCCGGGCTGGTCAAAGGTCTTCAGGCTCAGCTGAGTCTATAAAGTTCAGTACAAAGAGGAGCAGTCAGTGCGCGTATGTGCCAAAAGGCAAACACCGGGAGACACATCCTGACACAGGGTTAAGGATCAATGTCCTGCAGTGCTTTGTGTATATATTTTCACATGTAATAAATAACCTCGTGTTGGTACACCCTGTAAGGGATATGTCCCGGTCACAAGCATCAAACTCCCTGGGGGTTTGAATTGGTATCTCTCATCTCATCCTTTTCAGATCCAGAAATCTGGCTGTCAGAACAAGGCAGGGAGTTCCCAGGCACTCTCAGAGTGAACAGAGTCCAGCAAGAATCGAGAGAGACGAGGCAGAAGCATTTAAAATAAAGTCATATATCTGCGAGAACAAGAGGGGTGGAAACAGAGGGGGCAAGACACAAGGAGGGAGAGTCTTGACTGCAGAAGATAGAGGCGGGAGAGGGTGATGGGAAGCAGAGGTACAGAGTAAGAGAGAGCAGAGTAGTCGAAGAGAGACACAGGGAGGAAACAGAGAAAGTGAGAGGATAGGAGAGAAGGAGGGAAGGGAATACCCAGATAGGGCGAGATCACCTTTGAGGACGAAATGCTGCTGGTCTTTGAGTTCCTAGCTGCCCTGCTGGTCTGCGTCCTCATTGCTCAGTTTCTCAGACAGCGATGGATAGGAAGAGGGCTCCCGCCAGGTCCAACTCCTGTACCCTTCTTTGGAAACCTGCCGGCGACAAATTGTGCATCGTCATGGACCACGTCAGCAAGTCTTCCATTACTTTATCATCCATTCTAACTTCCCTCATTCTAAGTTTCACCACTAGGGACCACTCTGATAGGTCCTTCACCCATGATGCTACCGTTGGCCCCTCTAGTTGGATGCAGGGGGTGGCTATGTGCCTTTTAGCCAATGTCAACCCCAGGGGAGCAAATCCATGTTGCCTTCTCATTCCTATGGCTTTTGGTATGATTCCCAGAATGCAATATGTGACTATTGCATTTATGGCTGTATTTGTTATTATCTTAAGTCCATAGGACACTCAAAGGCAGAAGTCCGCAACCTTTGCACAAAGCCATGTCATATGTGCAAACGTGACCTCGCGTTCCCTGAACCTTGGGCACATGGAGATCTATCAGGATACATTTTTAAGGGGCTTCATGTAAGTGTGGTGGAGGAAATTTAAATGGGTCCTTTTGAGCCAGGCCTTGCCATGCACACTGAACCAGGGCACATGATGTTTCAAATTTTGTGCTCACCAGCAGTTCCACATTGTCCGCATCCTATAGTTGACTTGGTTTCATTAAAATCTTTCGTCCATCTCCTTCCAGGGCTCTAAGTGTGTGAATAATTAGTCTACGACTCTGCTACATTTCCAGAAATGCACCCAGCGTAGATACAGCGTATGGGGCACTTGGGAACTCCATCCAGATCCCTGTGCAGTAATTGTCAATTTTGCATATTGTTGGAGCTGTCTCCGGTAAACCCTAAATAGATCTTGAGCCTTTGTATAGGTGGCAAACACGTCACTCGTATATAGGTCTCCTAGAGTATGACGACCACCTTACCTCCAGAGTGCCATGGTCATATCTTTGCTAATATTTCTGAACGACTGCAACCCTGTAATAGCTCAAGATCTGGAGAAAAGGGGACCCCACAGCACTCTGTTCACCTCTGCTTCCCATGCATAAGCCATCTGTTGAATAATGTGAGGGCAACACTTAGGGACACGCCCCCCCAATCAAAAGTAACAGCAAGTTCTCCTCCCCAATGTCTCAGTATCAACCTTTTTTCCAAACAGCTGCCTTTTCACACCATCTAGCAGCATGCTGTAGCAGTGCTGCCAGATAATATAACTCTAGATCAGAAAGGTGAAGGTCTACATCTTCTGTGCCCATTTTCAAAATATCCACTCTAACCCTACTTCTGCTACCAGCCCATAATGATGAGATCGGTAAACTATCGATATCCTTGACTGCTGCACCTGGGATATCACACAATGGGTTCTGCAGTGTATGCAGGCAGCGGGGGAGGAACACCATCTTGGCCACCAGAATGCTACCCATCACGGAAAGAGGAAGCGCTTTCCAGAATCTCACGAGGCTGTAGGACCATCAAGCACCCGTCCCACATTACTGTTATATTATTCATCAGCTGTGAGCACTATCTACATGCCTAGATATCGAAATGTGTCTGTTTCTCAGCACAGGCTACATCTGAAAGTTCCTCCAGTGCCAACTGTGCCAGCCTGCCCATGAGAAAGAAACCTGTTATCTCTCTGGTGACTTTCAAGCCAGACACATGACAAACTGCTCTAGTGTTTGTATTAGGATGGATTCAGAAGTATGAGGTCTTGTAAGGTATACCAGTGTAGCATCAGCATGCATCAAGACCGTGTGCATCATGTCTCCTTTACTTATTTCCCTGTACTGTAATGCTGTTCTCAGTCTAATCACCAGCGGCTCCAACATTAAAGATGCTGAGGGGCAGCCATGCCTGGTCTATGAGCCAGACTCACCCTAGCTGTTGGCTTAGCATATAGAAAATTGACCCAGCCCACAAACCTCGGTTCAAATCCCATTCTTTGGATACTTATAGCATACATGCCCGGTCCAAGCAGTCAATTGGTTTTTCAACATCAAGCGCCATTAGGGCACCGCCAGCATCTATCTGCTCCATGGCATGGAATATCTGATCAACATACATTAGATTCATAAGCGTACTACGACCAGGGATAAAACCGCACTGATCTTCACGTACCATGGAACCTATGAACTGCAGTACCCTACTGGCCAATACTTTATCCAGTGTTTTTTCATTCATATTAATCATTGACAGAGGGGTCAATAACAACTTAATTGCTTTTGATCGCTGACAGATTTTGTTACCACAATTAAAATTGCTTCTCCTGTTGCATTAGGAAATCCAGCCTTTTGTTTAGCTTCATTATATACCTCTAGTAGGTTTTTCAAAGAGTTTTTCAAAATAGTATGTACACAGAAGTCCTTCCTCTGGCATGCATTCTATTTCTTCTAGTATTTCTTCTCTTTGCTTGTCAGGTTATCTTCGAACTGTATTTCCTCCAAAGCCTCATGAAGGGATGCCTCCTGATGTTGGGCGGGACATCTATACAGTTGCACTAAAAATGGAGCCGGGCGTTCTTGATGGTAGCCTGGGGGTCTCCATCCAGTGTCTGTAGGATCAACAGTGAAGGGGTGTGTATCTCTCTTTTCAGTAACCATGGCAGGAGATGGCTTCTTTTATCTTCTTTATGTCATTTCTGTCTATATTGGTTTAAAGTGTGTTTATCGAAGACACCCCAACGGGCGTCCATAAACTCACCGCCGGCAGCACGGTCCACGGTGTCACGCTCCTGCAGTTGGGACACTTCTTCTTGTTGGGACAATGTTGGGCGGAGTCCTTGTTCTACGCCATACGTTTTACTCCTGCACTCTCCTCTTACCACTATGAAGGACTGCCCATTCATTTGCTCTGATACTAAAGTACAGGTCTTTGAATTTTGACAGATTAAACCTTGATTCAGACACCATTACAACGCTGACATCTGTATCAGAGCATCTATAACCTTTTTAATATTTGCAAAGAAACTTTGGGACAAAATTTGAGCAACTAGCGAACATTAAATGCTGTTCTTTGCAGCATTAGGTCAGCCTTTGCTTACCAACATGATTTGTTGGATCTTACAGAACAGACTAAAGTCGAGGGGGCAGATTTACAAGCCCCTTGCGTCACTTTTCATGACACACCGGCGGCGCCTTTCACTGTCCCATATTTACAAGGACAGGAAAAGCCACCCTGTGTGACTTTTCCTGTCCTTGCAAATCCGGCCCCTTTACAGGCAGCACTTTGCGTGAAAGCGGCGTTCCATGGGTATTGCTGTGGAACCAGACACAGTTCCAGATTTACGAGGAATCGTAAACCTGGAAATGCATTAGAATGCTACGCCACGCTAGGGGTGGCGTAGCGAGGCGCAACGAGGAGAAATGTTTTCATTTCTCCTCGTTTTTTCCTCTTTCAATGCGTGCAGCATTCTACAGCACGCATTGAAAGAGGAAAATGCCTTTAGTGATTGTTTTCGTGCAGGAAGGTGCCCCTTTCTGTACAAAAACAATCTCCCCATGACACAGGCTTCCTAGCAACATGGTGCAAGGGTGCCTGCGCTGGTGTCTGGCAGCTGTTTGTGTGCCAGCCCAGGGGAGAGCACAGGAATGCGACATATCATTGTAAATATGTCGCATTCCTGTGCTTTGAAAGTGCGTCAGCGTGGCTTGTAGACCTGCCTCGAGTTGTGTTTTCTTACTGAATCTTGCCATAAAGAGCCCAACAATCCTCTCTAGTCAAACTGGTTCCTAAGGATTTTCCAATCCACACAGGCCGCTTGTATATGAGTGACACACTTGTCTTTCTTCTTTGAGAAGTAACAAGGAACTTCACATCATTAACACTTCCATCACCCAAGGAACTTCAAACGTTGTGCTTTGAGGCTGGAGAAAGAAAGACAGAAGAAAGCACCTATCAATGAAACGCAAATTTGATATTTCAAAAAATACAGCACGCATATTTTGGTTACATCTAAACATGTTTTAAACAGTTTTTCAAAACTCCACACGTGTCTACCAAAACAGTGGCCCTGTCAGCGTTTCTGAGCTTAGTTTAGAGGAAACATGTAATCTTAATTTGATCAGTCAAAAATGTACACACAAGGTGGGTCACCTATTAATCTAAATTTTAACTCAACACAATGTTATTGAAGTAAAACACACTATCCATTTAAAATTGAGAAACATTTGGCAATCCCATTTGTAGTTTTTCAGCTTATTTCTCATAAACCACAAAATAAGTACATACTGACTCAAAGCTGGAAACATTGCCACGCCAAACTCAAGTAGCTAATAACTTTGATTTGTAGGTTCATTCACTAATTAATCATTGCCCCATTAAAACTTTAAATTGTTTTAATTCATCAGAATAGGAGCACATTTGTCGCTAGTCAAATAATACCTTACTTAAGACTTAATATACAGGTTTCTATAAAAATTATCAAAATCAAATCAACACATCTAAGATCTCTTATTACGTCAAGTGTAAAGCCAAATGCCAGAATACAACCAAATATTTTTTTTATATTTTAAAGGTGCTTGAAGCATCTACTTTCGTCAGTAGGCAAATCTGTAGTTTCCTCTTCTCATGAGTTGTGTGAAACGCAAGTATCATTTTCATTTTTTGACAATAGAATCTCAAAAATTCACTCAGAGGTTTTTAAAGAAAAGCATTCCCATACCCAGTGTTATTGATGTATTTCGGCAGATTACACACCTGACCTCTGCTTTAGATCAAATTCAGCCTCTCACAGGGGGAATCTTTTTGAAAGATTTTAAATACAGTGTGAGCCTAGGTGTCCCCTGATTGCCCCTGTGGTTGGATGAAATAACAATTGTTGTAATTCAAAATACTCACATTCAGAGTTTTAGCAAAACTTTAGAATCTGGTTATATTTCCTCCATGTTAAAGACTGGTGCAGTGAAGCCACTCTTAAAAGACCTGTTTTAGATCCTAAAAATGTAACCAAAACAGCCCCATTTCATTACTTCCCTAGCTTCATAAGATTTTGGTGTTTGCTCGACTTTCAGGTTATGTCAACTCTCTTTACTGGGGCTTTCAGGCACACCAGCAGAAGAGACTTCAGCTGGTACAAAATGAAAGTCCCCAGAGGGGCACATATCCAGCATCCCTTTAAAAAGCTTCACTGGCCTGTTGGCAAAGCGCAACATAGCCCAAAGATGGGGTTCTAGGCAGGCCCCTACCCACGCCCAATGGTGCAGAGACATGGACACCACAATGATTGTTGAAAAAACAGTGTACATCCATAGAGGCTGCCCCAAAAAGTGGACCCAGGTATGGGGAGGGTGGAATGCATACAGAGGGAATATATGTGACCCCCCGAGTGAGACCTCAGAATCGGAACTGAGTGACTGAGATCATATGGTCTATCCATAAATAGATTATGAGCTGTTATGCCACTGCCTGATACAGCGGGAGTCAAATGCTATACATTGTACCACTAATATGCTAATTTCTTGTAAAGGTGCTCTTTGAATCTATGTGCACAATCAAATGGTTGTCATGCTGATGTATTCAATGCCAATGTACGTTGTTTTATGTTTAAAATTATCAATAAAAATATTTTCAAAAAAAAAAAAAAGCTTCACTGGCTGCCGATTAAAGAGAGGATACCGACATTTTCTAGTAAATATGCCCCTTGCTGGGATTCCAAGAATCAAGAGGAAAAGAAGGGGGAGGTACTCCTTTTTCCTACCGTGCTGCAATGTCTTGGAATGCCCTCCCCTCAACCTTACGGCTATGAATGATAACCACTGTTTTAAACGCAATCTGAAATCTTGCTTGCTTCACTCAGCGTATCAGTAGGCTGGTCTTTGCTGTGATGGGTCATTTAGTCTGCTTAGTGCAGGGACACTCTTTGAGTAGCCGTGTGCTCTATAAATCCTTATTATTATTATTTATTGCACGATTGACATGCATGCCACATATGTTCATGGCTTTACTCATGTTATGGTTTTCTCTAATTACAATTCATTGCCTCATTTTACTCTCTCATTCATTCTCCCGGGCTGCTGTGGTTGCACTGTTGATAGGGATGGGACCGAAAATATGTTTCGGAGTGTGTTTCCACTGTTGTGCACTTGGGTGGGGATTTGATCAGATTTTACACATTTTAAAGGTGTTTCACATGGCAAGAAGTCTACCCCACAATAGTTTTTGCTGGTCTGACATTTAGGGCCAAAGTTAGAAAGGTAACTTATACTTTGGAGTAAGTTTGCACTTCTGAGTAAGTTTACTACTGTTCGGTTTTCACAAATTCCGTGTGTGAGTTACTACTGAAATAAAAAAACAGTTGTAAGTCTAGCACTACACATGGCTAACCACTGGTACTGCAACACCCTCCCAAAGAATACAAAGGATTTATGGTCTTGAAAAAACCCATAGGTAATAATGTTAAATTAAATTATTGATAATAATAATTGTTATTATAAATATAAATTAATGTATTTTAAAAAGTATATGATAGTGCATATTTTCTATTTCATTTTAAAAAAAAATGTAATAACCTATTTTGAAAATAATGTAACAATATATTATAGTATTTTTTTCTTAAGGCCTTTTTTGAACAATGTAACTAAAAAAATAAATTTAACTTGTAGAAATATCACCACACCTCCCCACCCGTAGCTAGGTTATCAGACCAGTACCGACCAGTACTCTAACCCATTGCTTGTTTCCTCAATGGACTAGAGTTTCTGCATACTGTGCTCTCCAATGCCCACATCTCCAGCACCACTCAGCCCTCTCAGTTGCCCCTTGTGAGGGGAAGGGGATTAGTCCAGGTCTCTGTGGTCCTGCCGTGGGCTCCAATATCTTTTTTAATTTCCTTGGGCAGCTGCCGAATTCTCAGCCTGCATGCACCAGTCCAGGTTGGACACCCAGCATTCGATAGTGGGAGCATTCCAACTGCCCCACAGCTGTACAGTGTCTCTCCTGCCAACCGCGAGGGCTGTATTACACAACAACAATGTATATCCAGGTAGTGTGTATAGGAAAGTGCCCCTTTTTGCATGGTTGCCCCTCACTGTGTGCTTAATGTTGATGTACTTTGACTGAGTGTGCCCTGACTTCCTGCCAACCAGGTACCCAGGGCCCATGTTCTTTCCCTAAACTGTACTGTTGCAAAACCCAATTGGCAACTCTCTGGTCACATATAAGTCCCTTGTCAAAGATACCATAGGAACCAAGGGCACTGTAGCCAGGGAAAACCTCCAAAGGCTGCAACACTTATTGTGCCACCCTTAGAGGCCCTGTACATTTACACCCACACACTGCCATTGCAGACTGCGTGTTTTGGTGCAGAACAAAGTGAAGAGTCAACATGGCACACATCCCTGTGCACCATGCCCGCAACCCATTGCCCTGGCATAGGTAAGCCACCCTTCTAGTTGGGTGCACTATACCAGTGGTTAGGGTAGAGGTGCATGAGCCCTGTAGGCTACAGTGTCTAAGTCAATTCTTAGACATTGTAAGTGCAGTGCGAGCATATAGAGTACATGGTGCTGCAAGTTTGTCCTTACGATCTCCACAGCACCATAATGGCTTTACTGAAAACTGGAAAGTTTGGTATCAAACGTCTCAGCACATTAAACCCACACTGATGCCAGTGTGGGATTTAATGAAAATTGCACTCATAGGGCTTCTTAGAGATGCCTCCTGAAAACTACCTAATTCTAGTGTCCTGGCTGAGTGGCTGCTCACCAGCTGCCACCACCAGACATGTTTCTGGACCCCTGGGTCGGGAGCCTGCTGCTCTCAGGGTCCTGAAACAAAGCACATCCTGGGACGAGGTCCCAAGCCTCCTCCCCCAGGATGGGCAGGGTCCACGAAGGGGAAGCTTCAAAGGCATGCCACCTTTGTGAGCTACCCCAGCCATTTGCTGCTCCCAGCAACTGGCTCCCACCGTTCTGACCCCCACTTTGGGCAGGAGAATCGGCGGGAAAACCAAGTTAGGAGAAGAGGTGGGCCCACCTTTGCCAATCCTACCCTTCAGGTAGGGGAGGCGAGGTGAAGTACAACTCTCAGTCCCCGCCATCTTACAGATGGGGGGGACAGCCAACTAGAGTGATGCTTATTCCCCCATCCCACTGGAGGGTGGCATAATAGGGGGGGTACTTACCCCAAAGACAGGACCCATTGGTCCCAACCTGTACCTACTTGTAACGCTCCTAAATTTTGTATTTAGGGGCAGCCCTGATCTTTTCCTCCTCAGACAAGAAGAAACCAGAAGAAGAGGGACCGAAGAGCCATGCTGAAGAAGAGGAACACTGATTCTAACCCCAGAAACCCAACTCCCACAACCAAATACTTACCTGTAAACCGATAACTTAATTTCCTACCATAGGATTGCATTGATTGCCTTTCTTTGAAAAATCTTGTGGAGTTGGTTTGTATGAAATGTTGAAAAACTGCAAATGTACCAAAACTGATTTACTTACCTTTTCTCTAGGAAATGTGCCTGTGTGATATCTAGGCATATCACACTGGGTAGAAAAAGTAACTTAAAAAGTAATCTGTAAAGTAACTTGAAAAGTAATCTGTAAAGTAATTTAACTGTTTCATAAACAAATTACTTACCTGCAAACAAACCAATTGCATCCAACTCCATTCCAATTGTATTGAACTGCATTATACCTGCAAAAGTATTATTTCACTTACCTGCACCAAGCCTGGCTTCGTTCTAGAAATAAAATATCTACAAAATATTTTTATACAATCAAATTGGTCTGAGTGTGTGACATCATTTCTTGCCTGAGTGTGTACAATAAATGCTTAACACTACCCTCTGATAAAGCCTTACTTCTTGCCCACACTACCACAAATAGAGAGTAAAGTATTATCTACTTTTACCTCTGCCTACCTTTGGGGTCCACTGGAGTCTGTGCACACTATACCTTACTTTGGTATAGTATATACAGAGCCAGCTTCCTACAGTGTGTGGTCTCTCCAGATGCCCAGCGTTGCCGTCCCTCCCGTGATCTCTGAAAGCCGGGCCCCTATTTAGTTCCAGTAGCGTTGAAATCCCTGACAGCCCCATAACGTGTGTACCAATGTGCCTGGCTGACCACATTCCCTTAGGCACATATCAGTATCTATCCTCCCAATGCTGTGTAGTCCAGTTCTGGTGTAGTAGGACCTGGGCAGGATTTTCAACTGCAGCACATGAAAGCCAGCTTGTAGAGTCATCTCCCTCGGGTGCCTACTGGCCTCTCCCCATTAGGGGATCCATTGTAGACAAGTCTCTCTTCCACTGCTCCTTCAAGTGGGGGTGAGAAGAGTTCTTTAGATCTGGGATATCGTGTGTCTGAGAGCAGGCTGCCAATATTTTGTATTCAATTGGGTTTCCTTTGTGTCCTCCCAAAGTGTGTCTCGATATTTTATCAGGGCATGTTTCAGTCAGATGTATCGTAGCATTGTGTGTCTGATAACTCATACTGGGTCTGGAGTTCTTCAAATGGGAGGAGCCCATCACTTCCCCATTCATCCCCCAACTTTGAGATCCCTATCATATCCCACTGTCAGGGTCCCTCCAGCTGTCGCAAGTCCACCAGTATCCCGGATTCCCATAGAAGTGTCTCTAGTGTGAGTCTACTAGCCCATCCCAATCTCCTTGTAGCCTTTCTCCAGATCCCAATCACTACCAGTCCAGGGTTGGCTGCTGGCCATGTGCGGCTGATACTGTATAGATGCCGTAGGTATCTCCCTGGTCTCATACGGTGTCTATCCAGCTGCAGTGCAGGGTCCTTCTGAGATTCAAAGGCCCACCCATGTACAACCAACAGCTGGGTTGCACAATAGTACAGTCGCATGTTCGGGAGGGCGATTCATCCCTCGTAGGGGCCCCTAGTAAAAATCGACAAGGCTATATGACAAACCACCCCCGATTCCAAAGGAACACCCTGGCTGCTGCATCCACCTCTTGAAAGAACAAATCTGGCACCTCATATGGTGTATTTTGGAACATATAGGGAAATTCGGTCAGAATAATCATTTTAAACAGAGAAGCTGTGCCCATTAGTGAGAGTGGGGGACTTCGCCATTGAGTATCAGCTATCTTGTATTCCTGGAGGATCTGTCCAGGGTTACGCCTGTGCGTTCCGATATATACCATTATATTAACACCCAGATATTTAAAAACCTCCATCAACCAGTGCAGTGGGTACTCCCTGGCCGCCCGGTGCGGGGTACCAGTTGAAACCTCACCGACTGCAGATGCCTGAGCAGTCTCTAAGAATAGTCAGGATTTCTAGGATACAGGATATAGACTTGTCTGAGTCGGAAAGGTAGAGCAAAATATCATCGGCATAGAGTGACTTCATGTCCAGCACTTCAAGGTCCATCGCAGTCCTAATCTGAGCCTCCGCATTCACCCAATTGGCCAGAAGCTCCAACACCAGGGCGGAGAGCAGGGGCGAGAGAAGACACCCCTGCCTAGTCCCCTCTACCAAAGCCAAACGCAAGGGACATCTCTCTGTTGACCTGGACCCAAGTTTGTGTCTCAGTGTAAAGGAGGAAAAGCCAGAACAACAACCCAAACCCCATCCTCGCCAACACTGCCACGAGGTACCCCCACTTCAGTGAGTCGAGCACCTTCTCTGCGTCCATCGCCAACAGGACCGCAAGCTTCTCCTAGTCCCTCCTTCTCGCCAAGCACCCGAACAATCCTCTCAGATTGTGTCTAGTGGACCAATTGGGCATGGAGCTGGACTGGTCAGGGCGTACTAGTTTATTTATGACTCGGACCAAGCGATTTACCAGCACATTGGCCAAGAGCTTCAGTTACAGGTTTAACAATGCAATGGGCCTATAAGAGGCACATTGATCTGATGGCTTACCCTCCTTATGGATCAGTACAATTGTCGTAGTTTGGAGGGCTCTCAGTAGGGCTCCAGCCTTTTTTGCCTTGTAAAGCATTTCTCTGAGGGGGCTGGTCAGCTTACCCCTGTGGCATTTATAGAATTCAGATGAAAGCCTGTTAGGGCCAGTGTTTTTTCCTCCCTTCACTGGTCAGTCACCTTCCCAATCTACTCAACCGTTATTCCCTGTCCAGCAACTCCCTCTTGTCAGCGTCAAATACTGGTGTCACAATGTCAGTGGTGAATCTCAGACACTGTTCCCTCTCCATATATTTGATTCAAAATATTTAAATTCATTTTAATTAATTCTATATATCATTTTAAAAGATTAATATTGAACATTATGATTTTTTTCCTCAGATAGGAATTCATTTTTTAATTTAAACTTTAAAAAAAATATTTAAATGAAGGTACTATATTCCCATTAATTAAAGTTTGTATTCATTCTGTAGCATTTTAGTATTTTGTTCAAAATTTTAAAGTATATAAATAAAACGGACCTTCATTAATATTTAACATAGAAATATTTGTAATATTTGTTTTCAAGCTAAATACATTCTTAAAAACATTTCCCCTATCATTTAACATAGTGTAACATCACAGTTGGGACAGAGATCTCCACTTGGTAAAGTATAATGAAAAATAAAACTGTTTATTTATCAGCTTCTTGGACAAAACAGAATGGTTGCTGGTTTTCCACCCCCAGGTTGTCTCTTTCAGAATGCTAGCCTAGTTGGTCACAATGGGTGATTGTGCTGTTTCCTCTAGCTCAGCGCGTAACCTTCAAATGTAGATCAATATAATTTCAAAATGCTTTTGGCACTTGAAAATGCTGAAATCAATATTACCTTATTTACATCTGTGTAGTTTGGGAGCACACCAAGATCTGTTGTGGGTCACAACTTGGGTGCTGTGATCCAGTAGACGTTGACCCGTACTCTGCTTACCTCTTGATATGGGAAATAGTTTGCCCTTGTAAGTGCAGTCCACGTGCTGCCATTTGATATCCTATGTGAGAACTCAGACCCCTCCATTGTGGAATCGCATGCAAGAGCCACATTTATGGTGACTCACCACTGGTTTTAATTGCCACTGTGACCGCAAATTGCTTTTGGTTTGGGATGGGAAAATGTCAGCTCTTACAATTTGCTGGCCAATACTCTTGTTTTTCTTCATAGCAAAGAGTAGTTTCGGAAACGGGCAATCCAGATTCTCCAACAAATGCCAATTTTTTAACATAATTTGCCTAAATTTATTGGTATCTGGACCGAAAGTTGTGACGCAAACCAATCTATCTAATGGTAGTTTTACTTTCTTTTGTAGCAAGTCTTCCCAGGGCGTATACCACGTTCTTTTTATTGTGTGCTTCAATAGTTTCTTGGGGTATCCTCGAAGGCTCAAACCTTCCCTTTTATACATAGAAGTCACCCCTAAGGTAGGCCTGGGGCAATACAGAGGGCAGAGTGAACTGTATTTAAAAAGCAGTATTTAAAAAGCCGGAAATATACCTTTACGTTTTACATGTCTTGGTAGCGAAAAACCCTCAAAGTCATTTTTCACTACTGCAAGGCCGATCTCTCCCATAAGATAACATTGGGATTACCTTATCACATGTTGTAAGAGTAATTTCCAAATGGGAAGATACCACCGATTTCAAGTTTGGTGTCTCTGGAATCAATATTTAAATTCCAAACTTATGGTGAAGTCGGAATTTAAAATGCAGTTCTGAAAATGCCACTTTTAAAAAGTTGGCCTTTTCTTACATTAGCTATTTGGTGCCTCCTGTCCGCCTCTGATCACATGTCTAGGGTGGGTGACAGCTGCGCTTTGTGTATTCCCCCTAGACAGCCACACACAAAGGGAGCTTAGGTGTGACTTCATAGGCCATCCTGGCAGGATGGGAGGGAGAAGTTGGACCCAGCCTCACTTACACCTGAATAGACTGTGCCCTGTCCCCACAGAAAAGGCTACATAACCCTGTTGTGAGTGTGGAGCCAGATAGGAAGGACAGGGCCTCTGTGCACTTCATAGACCTGTCTCTGAAGTCTCCCCCACTTTAAAGGCACCACTGGGTATAAGTACTGGACCTCAGACACCACCGGTTCAGTGTACTTGTGTACCTGTGTATGCTCTGCTAGACAGAAGGACTGCTGCGCTACTTAAGGACTACCACTTTGCTGGACTGCTACTTTCGTGGACTCCTGCTTTGCTGTGCTGACCTGCTGCCCTCCTGCTTGGGTAAAAAGGACTGGACGTGCACTGCTTGACCCCAGAACCCAGAGTGTCTCCAAGGGCTGGTTGGCTGGCATCCTGATCTGAAGACTCAAGGACATTAAAGACTTCCAACCCCTGCACCTGAACTCGGCCATCTGTGAGTCTACCCTGCCTTATGGTGCCACCCCAGTCCTGGACCCTCGAAAGTGGGCCTAAGGTGCTTGCCAGTGGAACCAACGCACCCTCTCTGCTAAGCGACGCTACTCAGAGCAGAACTAAATCATCTCCTTGGCTGAGCGGGGCATCCCTGAGCAGAAACAACGCATTGCAGCTATTCTGTTAATTGGACTTGTTGCAAAAGGCTCGCATTGACGCAGCCACCTGCAAGACTGATGTATCACCTTCAGAACGCCACTGCTTGACGCTTTTCTTGGTGCAAGCTTCTTGCATCCCTCGTCGACGGCAACCTCGACAACGATGACAAGGCTCTGCATTGCAGCTTCACCGCTCATCAGAACAGATGCATCGCCTCAGCTGCGTCTTACATCCTTGATGCATCACAGCCTCGCCGCAACTCAGAAGTGACTCATCGCCTCTGTTGTGCGATGCTTCTTCAATGTGTATCACCACAATGCCCTCAACCAGGGTTTAAGGTACTATGTTCCGCTGGCCTTGCTTTGTGCCAGTAGCAGGCCCACGTTCCATCGCCTTCAGCCTAAACTTGTGACTTTGTCCTAAACCAGATATCCCCAAAAGCACTTTTTGCTTGTTGGTGCTATTTTACTTAAAAAGTCTGAAATTCAATAGCTGTAGTTCTACTAATTGGATTTTTGTCGTTTTGGTCTTCTCTTATTTATTAAAGACTACTCTATTTTGTTTACCCGGTGTGGATATTTTTGTGTGGTGTTTTCACTGTTTTACTGTTTGAAGTGTTGAAAAATACTTTACACACTGCTGCTAAGATAAGTGTGACTGCTCTGAGCCAAGCTAAAAGAGGGTAAGCACAGGTTAATTTACCTGCCTCTTACCCTGACTTGGATTGTGGTTGCTGTATGACCAAGGCTCATACCCCAGTAAACCAACAACACAATTTCTTTCAGGGTCTATTTCGTCAACTCAAAATGGTGCAAGACGGTGCTGCTTAGCTGGTTACTCAACCTTCTAAAAGGGTTTTATATAGCAGTAGCGGTCCATGGAGGGAGTGACAGTGACTGCCCCACCGTCACTCCCTCCACGGACCGCTACTGTTACATAGCCTCCATCTTGCACCAACTGCACTGGCTGCCAGTGTAAAGTGTTGTTTTTAATTCTATAATCGTGGTCCACAGTCATTGCAGTATACCACAATACCAGAATACCATTATTCCACAAATCTCTCAAATGTTTAGCTAAGAAATGTTCCTTTATTTCTTTGAATGGAGTCCTGCATTTGGCTCTGTCTCTTTCACTAAGTGTTTCTCACATTCGTATTCGGACTTTAGGAGACAGAGTGTTCACATCGGTGGACTCGAACCTGGAATTATTTGCCATTTTCTCTTCGCTCTAAATCCAACATTTATCATTTTGAGAAGTGTTTGGAAACATATCTATTCTTTGAGCACTGATGTGGCAAGCAGAAGCTGTACTGCCATGACGCCTCGGTGAACATTATCTTTAGAAATACTATGACATATACATAGATATGCCTTTTCTAAATTATGAGTGCCATACCTTTCATTTGGCCATCCTATCAGGGTTAGTGGCGGCCAGCCTCTCTTTTTTTTTTAACAAATCTTTTTATTGAACATAATAAAAACAAGGTGCAGTGTGCAGTACGGTAGTCAAAGAGAATGGTCGACAAAGACAACATGCAATACAGTTCCATGTCATGAACAATCAATTCACTAGATCGCCGGACTTACATTGCTAAACGGTCTTTTACGAGAGGTCTTGCCCCATCCGGTGGCCGGTCCGCTCCCCACCCATACCCCCCTCCCATTACTTTACAAATCCCTATAAGCGACCCATTGATACCACACTTTCTCCCATTTCTTGGGGCAGTCCCTGCTTTCATATACAACTTTTTCTGCTGTACAGCACCAGTCCAAGTCAGTCTTCCACTGATCCACGCTCGGCAGCAGGTCCGCCCCCCCACGCCCAGGCAATATTTCTCTTTGCCCCCATTGCAGCCACCATTAGCCAGAGTTTCGGGTATTTCGGCCATGTTTGCTCCCCATTACACACAGTATGTGCCACCTGGCATCTATAGGAATTTCTTGCCCTAGGACCTCTGACATGACCCGTGCTACCTTCACCAAGTCCCATAGGAAATGAAAGAAGGTACCTGTACTGCCACAGCCCCAAATACATGCATCTGTGGGTATGCGTCCCAGTTTATACATGAGTGCGCTAGTGGAGTAGGACCTGTGGAGGATCTGCAGTTGTACTAGCCTAAATCTTGCCCTAATTGCCACTTCCCTCGGGCTTCGCATGGCCTCCACCCAATCATCATCTTCTAGTAACCCGATGTTGGTCTCTCAGGCCTCTCTCAGTGCACCTAAGGGGTCGGGCGAATTATTAACAATCTTCTTATATGTTAGGGATAATGCCTTTTCGTGGATGGGATCCAATAGAAGCCGATCCTCCAAGGGGCTGTACTCCGGGATACGTTCCCCCTCACGGATATGTGTTTGAAGTGCGTGCCCTAGTTGCATGTATTTATATCGCTCTGTTTCCACAAGTTGGAACTCAGACTGTAGGTTTTAGAATGATATGCTCACCGGGCCCTGCCATACATCCCCTAAGTGGGCAATGTCCAGCAATTTTCATTTACCAAAGCCCTGCAATTTCCTGACCTCCTCTAGCATATCACTCTCACACAGTGGGTTACGTTCCGTCAGCCGGTCGTCCCACCCAAGAAATCTGTTAGCCCCTTTCCATGCATCCAACGCTGCTTATGTATGGGGGCAGCACGTTTACAATACAAGGCGGCCGGGTAGCCACGAGTGCCCATCAGCACGTGATCAACCCGATATGCCGGGTTGTCCTGGTCCCCAAAAACCCAGTCATTAATTACTGACAATTGTGACGCCCAATAGTATTTCCAAAGATCAGGGACGGCCGGGCCCCCTTCGTATATGCCACGCTGTAATTTGCACCCCTCCCATCCCACAGTAGCTTCCGCAGTTCACTATCGACCTCTTTGAAGTAGCCGTCCATATCTTATACGGGGTGTTCTGGAGTATGTAGAGCAGTCATGGTAGCGACATCATTTTAAACAGGACGGTTTGCCCCATCAGGGAGATGGACAACGTCCTCCAGTGCACCACGTCCCTTTTCAGGCGTTCAAGTTGGGGTAATAGATTACGAGCCATAAATTCTGCCTCTGTCTTGGTTAACACGATACCCAGGTATTTAAAATGGTCATGCACCCGACGTTGGATCCCCTCAGGCGAAGCGGGTGGTGGGCTGCCCGAGAGCATCAATAGAGGGGAATTGTCCCAGTTGATTCAATACCCCGAATAGGTGAAAGTTTTTTAGGAGCCTGCTGAATGTAAAGCGGGGTCCGTCGCATACAGGAGGACATAGTCGGTGTATAGGGAGATCTTTTCTTCCCACAACCCGCCCCCCCTCCATTCCAGAGGACACTGGGTCTGCCCGCACCCACGCCGAAAGCAGCTCCAGAGCCAGAGCGAATAACACGGGGTAGTGGACATCCCTACCTTGTTCCCCTGTGCAAGGTGAAGGGGCGGGAAACTGAGCCATTCACAAGCACTCTGGCCGAAGGGCGGCTATAAAGCAGCTTGATCCACGATTGAAATTGGTGGCCAAATCTAAATCTATCCAAGAAAGCGAATAATTAGTGCCATTCGATGCTGTCGAATGCCATACTCGCATTGCAGCGTCCTCAGTCATGCGGGACCCAGTCAGGTGCATCACACCGTACAAGCGGCATAGGTTTAATCTGGTGCTCTGGAGCGGCATAAAGCCGGTTTGATTGGAGCGTATTAAGGGTGTAATCATGCTCATAAGGCAGTTCACCATTGCCTTGGCGAGGACCTTGACTTCCATGTTCAGTAAAGATATGGGCCCTTAGGAACTGCAGTGATTTGGCAGCTTGCCCACCTTTGGTATAACCACAATGGTGGCTTCACGTTGATCAACAGGCAAACAGCCCATGTCCCCATGTCCCCATGTCCCCATTGTGGAGTTCATGTCCCCCCTAGCATTAAGACACCTGGGGGAAGGTCTACCAGAACAGCCCCCAGGGCCAACAGTGCTTCAGTATGTAACGACAGCGGTATACAGCCCGATATTATGTTCAGGGTTTGGTTCTCCCACCTGCCGGTAAGCACCACATACCTCCCCAAAGTGTCATGCCAGATATTTCCCACCACCAATAAGAGGCCAGTCCTAAATAGAATCCCCACCCCTCTTGAACCCGTTGTATACAGAGAGTGCACCATTAATTTGTACCCGTATCTAACTCGGGCCTTGTACCAATTGCCTTTAAGACGCGTTTCCTGTAATAATACCAGGTCTTTGGCAGGTCTATGAAAATTTTGTAGTACGTTTGTTTTGATTACCCAAACCATTGACGTACCAGGATAGTACTGCAAGGTTAAGTGGTGGCATTTCCCCTGGGTCGTTATATCTACATTCGGTCTTCCATTTGGTAGGAAACTGTCCCCATGCTGCGCTTTTAATTATAATCCATATCGACAGAGACGAGACCTACAGTACTGCATAAAGTCTGCACAACAGTGTTTGGTAAACAAAAAAAGAACATTCCCAACACAATTAGAATACCCACCCATACCCCAATCACCTCTACCCCCCTCCCTGCTACCCTGCTGGCGGGTGAAACAACCACCCACCTCCCCAACTCACAGAGTGCCTGTCACCCTGAACTGTATAACTACTTAGGGGGTTGGTAGGTGCCAAACAGCATGACGCCCAGCTCCCGACTTCCCGCACCTCCCAAAAAAACGTGTCTATTCTAGTTTCGTCCTGCCAGCCATAGCCAGCCATGGCTAGCTGCCATTGATAGGTTGTAGTGGGCATAGGCTTGTGCAAACAGTCTCGTCCTCCCCTCAATATAGGGGTAGCTCCCTTCTTGTTTCTTGGCGCAAGGTTTACAATGTCTCTTTACCTGTCTTACGGTCCCGCATACCTCAGTTTGAAGTTTGCCATTCGAGTTCAGCTGCACCCCCCTGCTGGCTGTTTATGAGGCTTTGCCGTCTCTCGCGTGGAGGAGTGCAGCCCACTGTATGCCAGCCTCCCAGCTACTCCCAGGCCTCTTCAGCTGTACTGAAGTACCAAGTCTTCCCCTCAGCGGCCACTCTCAGCTTTGCAAGGAGCAGCATGGAGTATTTGATGTCTTTATTACGCAGCTCTCTTTTCACACCTTCGAAGGTGCGCCACTGTCGTTGGACCTGCAAGGTGAAGTCAGGAAAGAAGCGTATCACTGCATTTTGATGATGTAGGTCTCCTCCCGCTCGTGCTGTCTGCAGGATTGCGGCTCTATCCCGATAGTTGAGGAGCCGCGCTATAATTGTTCTCGGTTGGGCTCCAGGATTTGGTTTAGGGATGGGTGCCCTATGTGAACGTTCGATAGTGAAGTGCAAAGAGAGTTTCAGGGGCTTCAGGTGGTTGAGGATAAGATCCTCCAAGAACAAGTCGACACTGGGCCCTTCCATCCCCTCTGGAACCCCAACCACACAAATGTTGTTCCTCCGAGCTCGTCCTTCCTGGTCTTCGAGCTTGGCCACCATCAATTTTTGTTGTTTCGTGAGGGTCTGAACTCGTGCTGGTCTGTAGGTGCGTCACATCTTTCTCTGTAGCTGCCACTTTGTCGGCCATCTTGTGTAGGTCGGCTCGCAGGAGGTTCACTTCCATTGTTACGGCATCCAATTTGGGTTCAATCGAGCCCTTGAGATCCGCAATTGCCAAACAAATTGCGTCCAAGAATGGTTCTGGAATATTTTCCAACTGCTGCTCCTGGGCGGTAGCCACCGGTTTTTGGAACTGCGTATTTGTCCATTTTATTTGTTTGCGTCCCGAGCTGCCCCTTAGGCTTCATCTGAGGGTCTGATGTCGTTGCGGTTATTTCACTGGCAGGTACCCCAGCGTTGGGCACAGGAATGACTCCTGTCTCAGCCTACGCTCTCCCTCCGTAGGCCCGCGCTTTGAACACATCTTAGCACCCAGAGGAGTCCAGATCCAATGTGTGGGTGTTTCCTTGTCGTCTCTCCGCAGTCTCTGCGCTGCTTCAGACATCTATCGTTTCTGGGGGCCCCGGGGTCCACAAGGGTATGTTCATCCACTCTCCCTCTATGGGGTACTGGTCACCCTTTTTTCCTAGCTGGGTAGGAGAGTTCCAGGGCCGTAGGTGCACAGTTTTAAGCCCACAACACTAGTGAAGCTTCCCATTAAGTGCCAGTATTCCCACCACTCGCCCGGGTAGTCCACATACCGCCTCCGTTGGGGAGAGCCACTCAGGGAATTATGGCAATTCGTCGATGGCCCAGGGGCGCAATCAAACTTCCAGCCCCCACTGGTGAAATGCGCAGGCACCTCAGCATGGCCTATGCATGCCGCTCCAGGCATCGGGGCGCTCCGCCAGGCTAATGGTACCTCCGGCAGGCCCTGCGGTTGCAACCTCCGGTCAGGATCGCCACCTCACCGAGGCCCAGCCAAAACCTCAGGCCATTGATCAATATAGAGGCGTACCTCGCTCCGGAGCCATATTCGGAGGCCGGGTACGCGACCCCCGCTCCAGCCATGTCAGCACGCCTGTGGGCTTTTTCCAGGCCTCCGCCCCTTGACGTAGATGACGGATCATCAGCAGCTTCTCCGGGCCCTCACATCAGCCCCCGCAGCCTCTCTTTTCTAATAAGCAGCACTAATCTTTATGTTACATTTAGTTTCACTTTCCCAATCATGAGCATTGGAATAGAAGATGCACCACATTAGTCTTGTTGGATTGGCTGAAAGTCTCCCTCATAACATGGGGTTATTTGCCAATCCTGGATGACATTTAATGAGGCTTCAATTTGTCTTTAAATTGTGACTCCTTCAAACAGCCTCTTACATCATCAGACGGCTGAATGTTACAAACAGGGTCCATGGTGGAAAAAATTGGTGGAGCTCTAAGCTGAGAGTATTTAATTTTAGATGAGGATGTCTAAAGCCACTGTGGATCATCACCAGGGTAGGTGGAGCATTGCTGAGATTTGAGTCTGGTAAATGGCCTTGTGTCATCTGTTACACCCTCAGCGAGGGCTGATTGTAGGGCTGGCGGAGACAGTTTTAGCTGCCTATCAGATCTTAAGGGATCAGTGCATGATAATAGTAGTACAGAGAGAAAGAGAGGCAAGAGGTCAGTCCCCCTGAGCCATTGCTTTTTGCACCTGCCTTTCACGGCTTAGATCCGCCCATTAGACATCTCATGCAAGTTAAAACTGTGACTCATGGAGCTTGCTTACTGTATGATTCCGCAAGCCAAAGAAATCTGCCTTTGGGATTGTAGTTGATGGCGTGGGGGAGGCCTGGCTGTAAATCGGCAACTGGATGATGCAACAGAAAAAAAAGTCAGAGATAACAGCGCAAGGTGTGCGTATCCACTCCTGCTAGTTAATTGCATTAAAACACATATGAAACAAATGTTTAGGATTTCTTTGCTGAACTTTTTATTGTCCACTATTGGGAGTCAAACACCCAGCAGAACTTCAGCACATGCTCTCCTATTCCATATGCTGCACCCGTTACACTTGCATGTTTTGTTTTTGCTTCTCGCAAACCCTGACATTCAACATTTTGAATAAGAACAATACTTATGGTCAGTTGTTCAATAATGAACTTGCAGATACCTTTGTTCAAATAATATATATATTTTTTTAAATAGTTAAAAATATAACAGGATGCAGCCTCCAATATTTCCACTCCTAAAAGTTTCAGACCAATCTCCTTAATCAGCATGTATACAAAAAGGTATGCTAAAATTCTTGCCACGCGATTGGCCCCGATGACCAGCAAGTTAGTCTACCTTACCCAGATAGGTTTCATCGAGGGCAGGTTAACAAGTTCTAATAATCATATGTTCTGCCACATCATTGAAAAAGCATCACTCCCACAGTACCCCAGGCAGCAGCCATAGCGTTAAATGCGAAAAAAGCTTTCGACAAAGTGTCCTAGCCGTATTTGGAGGCTGCATTACGTGGATACAATCTGGGTGAACATTATACTAAAGTCACCATGGCCCTGAATGCCAACTCTTCAGTGAGAATCAGAATCAACGGTGAGTTCTTGGCTCCAGCACTACTACGACAAGGGACCCATCAAGGCTGCCCGCTTTCACTGCTGCTATTTCTTCTAGCCATTGACTCCTTATTACTACTTATAAATGAATCTAATGATGTTAGTGTCCTGTAATTTGGTCATTTGACTTTTTAAAACAGCGGCTTATGAGGACGATATGCTAATATTTACAGAAACCCCTAAGGTAGCCATACCTGCAAATGTAACTATCATTAACACATTTTGGGCCTTTTCTGGCTACAACCTGAGCAGGGATAAAACAAAGGTCCTACTTCTCAATGTACCCTGTAACTCATCCTGTGTATGGAACTCAAATTTCCAATATAAATCTAAATTAATTAAATATTGAGGAATTTGGTTCGGTAACAATCTGGCTGAATCCATATCCCAGAAGGAACTTAAACCCTTGATAAAATTAAAGACTTATTAACAGCCTGGTCTCCCAATTATATGTCATAGCTCCCGATGGTTGGACCCGAATTCTACCGATAAGCAAGTGTGCTCGAGGTGGGGTCTGATATGGGAAACAGCGTTTACATCGCTTGCGTTACAATGCATGCGATTACAACGTGTTTTTTACAACGACCGCGTTGTTACAACGCAAGCCATTACATTGCAAGTCGTTTCAACGACTTGCTGTAGGGGGCGCGCTAAAGTAAGGAATAGTATAATTTACTATTCCAACACCTTCCCTCCTGTTGCACACGCTGGAGCTGGAATAGTAAATTATACTATTCCTTTGTCTAGCGCGCCCCATACAGCAAGTTGTAGAAACGACTTGCGACGTAATGGCTTGCGTTCTGACAGCGCGATCTTTGTAACGACCGCGTTGTAATTGCATGCATTGTAGCGCATGCGATGTTACATCGCATATTCGCCTTATATTGCCAGCCTGATGCCCCTGTTGGCGAACCAAACGACTTTTCAACAAACTCCATTTTCAGAGATACCATTAAAGCTCTACTTCTTGTGGACAGGTTTCTAGGCTCCAGCGTTAATAAATATTACTCCATCCCTTATGGAACTATAAGAAACTTCAACTGCATATCTCACATAATCTGGGGCTAAACTGGGCCTCTAAAGGACATGTATGCAGGTAATGAACCGTTAACCTTTGAGATGCTCCAAGGAGAGTACTTCCTTTCCAACTGAGCGTTCTATGACTTATTGAAAACAAAAACAAAGAACTCTAAATTAGGCCCCTTGGAAGTTTTTTTTTCTCCCATAAACGTACACAGTCGGGAGGGACATAGAATCAAGATCTGTAGTACTGATAAGAGCCACCTTCAGTCCACATAGTAAATGGGTGCGTTAATTTTCTGATAAAGGTAAATCACTGCCATAAGAGGGTTCATGGGTTAAAATTTGCTCCAACTTGCTCTGGGGTAAACTTGTGCAATCATTAGTACAAACAAGGGGCCATATGTACAATGAACTGGCGGAGACGGGCTTTAGCCTTTCTGACTTAACGCTTCTCTCCGCCACTTCAGAAACGCAAGGCTGCACCATATTTACAAGAATGTGGTGCCATCTTGCGTTTACCCCTGCGATGGCATTAAGTTTAGCAACTTAGCACCAACGCAGGCAGGGGAGGATTGTTTATGTGTAGGAAGGTGTCCCTTCCTGAACATAAACAATCCTGAAATGCCAATCTGTCACTTTCATGTGTGCTGCTTAATGCAGAACACATGAAAGTTACAAAATGGCATTTTTTTTAAAAAAAAGGTTTGTTTATGTACAGGAAGGGACACCTTCCTGTACATAAAAAAAACCATGGCATTTTGCTTTTTCCATGTGTGCTGCAGAAGGCAGCACACATGGAAAGAGCAAAACCGAGGAGAAATAATGCATTTCTCCTTGTTTCACCAACTTAAGACCAGTTTTTACCTGGTCTTAAGTGTGGCGCTGCATCCTATGTACGCCACTCTTGTACATAAGGGGTAGCGTCAAAATGAATGGGTGTTACGGTGGAACGCCCACCGCAACACCCACTGCGCACCCTTTTTACGCTAACCATAGCGAGAAAAGGGGGCCTTATTTACAAGGCAGGCAGCTTTAAGCCACATTAAGTGGCTTACCTCTGCCATGTAAATAAGACACAGCCCCTATTTCCACCACAACGTCAATATAGGTGACTTGTGGTGGTGATAGGGGCTTGTACATATGCCCCACAATGTTTTGCAGCACCCTCTGTCTACTGGACCCCAAGCAGACATTTGAAACTAAAACTGAGGGACTCTGTGTAGCATTGTTCTGTAGGGAACATTCTCAGGAAATGTTGTTGAGCATATTCAGGGTTTGCAGGGAGTAGAGGACAGCTGGTGACTCGCTAGCAGCGCCCTCTTTGTTTGCGGACGACTTCACCCCAAAAAAAATATTTACCCACCTTTCTTCAGTGTTGGTCATGCAAAACAGAGTGTGGCGAGGCAGAACAAAATGTTCTTCTCTTGCACACTACTCACCTCTTATTGGAGTGAAACTGACGACCAACTAGGTAGAATATTCTAAATACCTATCATACTCAGCCGATATGTGTTAGAAACACCATTGCCTCTGTCAGACCTGGACCGTAACCTACTTGATTTACTTATCACCATTGCACTCAAGGTTATCTGTCTAGACTGAAAGGCCAATAACAAAGTTCCCTATCATACATGGTGGGCATGGGTCACATATCTTAGGAGCACTCATTCAGAGCAAACAAAGACTGAGGCAAACCACTTCACCTTGCAAAAGAGATGGAGAGACCTGGACTCTTTCTTCACTACTCACAGTAGATCACAGTAGACCTTCAACCTGTGCTCAGGCCTGTGCTTGAGATCCTTCTGATCAGCCACTGACTGTCTTTGGAGCGTCTTTAAGTCCTAATCACAACCCACAGGGGGGGGGTTCTAAGAACAGAATTAGATATATAAGCTTATGTGTTCTTTCTCTTGTCTAAGGCCCAGTGATTTTACTGTATAATCTTGAGTATTGAACATTGTCATGCTGTATTATTTTATAAGTGCCTGTCTTTGTATTTAACTTTATAATTCGAAAACATTATTTGGAACAAAAATAAAAAATAAATATTTATGATAGAGGTATGTCCCTAAAAACGTAGCTGTCCTTCGATGTGGTTTAAAAGATTTCTACCCATGGAATGCATTACTTTGACTCAAGCTCTAGAGGTTTTTGGGGGTCTTACTTCCTGGAAGCATCGTTTAAGTCTGATTTTGAAGTGTGTATTAAAGTTCCAGCTTAAGTTAGAGTCTAGTAATGGCTCCATGTTCAGGTGGCCAGCTCTGTCATCTGGTGAATCATTGTGCTTTTTGATGTTACGGCCTTGTTCCATGCTCTGTCACTCAGGAGTTTAGTGGAGCTAGATTTTCTTTTGACGACATAAAAAAGGGCAGCATTTACAACTCTTTCCTTAATAGGAATGTGTTGGACCTGACATCCTTGGCGTGGTTTCCCCACAACTTTTTGCCTTCCATCCTCCTCTTAGTGTTTGCTGGATTTGGGACTCTGAGCACAACTGCTTGTGCTCTCTCCTTTAGGCAAGGTAACATTGGATTACACACAATTGGCACATTTAATTTACTCATACGTCCCTAGTAAATTGGTGCTACATGTACCCAGGGCCTGTAAATTAAATGTAGCGAGTGGGCCTGCAGCACTAATTGTGCCACCCACTTAAGTAGCCTTTTAAACATCTGTCAGGCCTGCCATTGACACCTGTGTGTGCAGTTTTAAATTGACATTTTGAAACGGCAAAATAATCCTTTTGCCAGGCATAAAGCTTCTTTTTTAATACATTTAAGTCAGACCCTAATTAGCACATAAGGCAGGGTGCAGTATATTTTAAAAGTTGGACATGTACTTTTACATGTCCTGGTAGTGAAAAACTCTTTTAATTCATTTTTCACTACTGCAAGTCCTAGCTCTCCCATAGGAGAACATTGGGTTACATTATTACATTTCATAAGTGATAACTTCAATTGGGAAGCAGATGGGAATTTCAAGTTTGGTGTCTAAAGAATTGTAATTTAAAACCCTATTGAATGGTAAGGTCAGATTTAAGTCACAATTCTGAAAATGGTACTGTTAGAAAGTTGGCATTTTCTTATCCTAACCATTTTGTCGCCCGCAGCCTGTATCCTGGGTCACATGATTAGGTGTAACTGGCAGTTGGTCTTTGTGTATTGCTCCCAGACAGTGAAACAAAGGGGGAATATGTGTTGGCAGGATGAGCCATCTCTGACTTGATGGGAGAGAGGAGCTGTCATCTAACACACTTGTATGTCACAAAGGTTCTACCTGATCACATTCACACAGGGTTGGACTCTAGTCTTTTGTGCCCCCAGACAAGCTGTGGCCAGGACAGCGAGGCAGGAAATTCCACACACCTCTGGGGGTGGAAACATCAATAACTTTTTTCTACTTCAAAGGAGGCACCAGGTATAAATACTGAACCCTCAGACCCAACTCTTCAGTACATCTCTGGACCTTTGAAAGACTCAGAAGGACTGCTGTGGTGCTCTGCAAGAAGGGCTGTTACTCTGCTGTTTTGCTGTCAGAGTATGAAAAGACTGTACCTGTATTTTTAGCCCACAACCATCAGAGTGACTCCAAGGGCTAGTTTGCTGCCTCCTGATCACAGCCTCAGTGACACAAAAGACTCCAACCATCCTGAACAAAGCACCTGGACTCCGTTTGCTGTGAGTCTTGTCCCCAAGTGGTGCCAACCCAATACTGGACCCTTGGAAGTTGGCCTGAAGGTGCTCTGTCAGCCCAGCTGTAGGTCTCTGGAGCAGAACCAAGGCAGCGCAATGCATCTTCTCGCCGCTCCGCCACAGAACTGCTGCGGAGCAACTCATCACCGACACAGGACCTCATATCACAGCCTCTCTGAACCAACGCTGCGCGACACATCCCAAACAAGGGATTTTGAAGTGCAAGCCTTCATCGACGGCATCCTCGAAAACGACATAGGACATCACATCGCATACCCTGTTAACGGCCACATCAGAACTGCTGCTGCACAACGCATCTTCGATGCAAGATCTTGTATCGCGTGACGCATCCTAGACATGGGATCTTGCAACTCTCGGTAATCAGGATTTAAGGTCCTTTGTTCAGGGGCCTCACTTGGTTCCTGTATCCAGCCCATGTGCCATTGCGGTTGGCCTGTACTTTCGTCGCAAGTAGATAACCACAGTTGGCGCTTTGTGATTCTAAGCACTGTTTTTCACTTAAAAACTGCATATCTCTGGTTCTACTGATTCGATTTTTCTCGTTTTGGTCTCAAATGATTTAATCAATTTTACCCTGTTTTTCTAAATTGGTGTGAGATTTTTCTGGTGTGGTGTTTTCACTTTATTACTGTTTGAAGTGCTACATAAATACTTTAGGCCAAATTTATCATAGTGTTGATTCGCCCTTGTGCCAAGCAACAAGGCGCAAAAGCGATGCAACTCTAAAGTTAGATTTATCAAGCCAGGCAAGGCCACCTTGCATGGCCCGAGTGGCTTGATAAATCTGTAGTAACGCAACGCAGCACAAATCGCTGCATTGCATTACTCTGCCCCAGGGAGGCATTCCATAGGTGGAATGTGAGTGTTCCTACGCATCCATCCATGGATTTTGGTGCATTCCTAGCTTTACCGTTACTGGTAGACCTGGGAATGCGTCAAAATGCTACGCCTTCCCAGGCGAGTCGTAACAATTAAAAATGTCTTTATTTCTCCCTTTTTTCCCCTCTTTCTATGTGTGGTTCATTGTGCAGCATACATACAAAGAGGAAAATGCCACAGAGGATTGTTTTTGTGCAGGAAGAGTGTACCTTCCTGCACAAAAACATTCCTGCTTACAACGCAGTCACCCTTGCACTATGGTGCAAGTGTGTCTGTGTTGGCGCAAGGTAGCAAATTGTGCACCAGTGCAGGGGAAAGACAGGAATGCACCGTATAATATTAAATACAGTACATCCCTGCCCTTTAACTATCATGCAGCGCAGCAAGGTGCCTTGCTGCGCTGTGTGATTTTTTTGGTAAATATGCCACTTCACACATTACCGCTAAGTTAAACTTGACTTAACTTAGAGGTAATGTGCCAAACTACCAGAGGGTTGAGCATGGGTTAACTATGGGGTTTGCTTGTTTTTCATCCGGACAAGAGTTGTGGTTGCTGCTTGGGTAAGGTTTCATCGCCCTCAACTAGAATCCCAATTCACTACAGTACATACCCTAAGTCTCTTTTGCGAAGAGCAGTAGTTGTTGATTGGGGAAGGCTGAACGTCTTTTCCAGAGACAACTCTCTCAGCAGCCTGTGGCTGACAGGTTGTTTGAAGTTCCCCAGATCTCTGCTCCTTAGCTTAAAAAGACTCACACTTTCGCCTTGTCTCCATGCCATTTGGGAACTGAACAATTCCCTTTGCAGCAACCTGGACCTTGGTCTTTGAGGTGGGTTCTTCCAAGAAAGTGTGTCATTCAGTAAAACTCTGAAGTATCTGAAAGTGCTACTTATTTCCAGAGTATGTTTTCTCAGTTCTAGTGGATGTTAAAATCAGAATCCTTACTCGTAATCCAGATCCGGATCTTTTGCTGTTTCCGAAGCCACTGCGTCACCACACATTGGAATATGTAGTAGGAAATTGCCCTCTAGAAGCTGCTATCTTCTCAAGAGAAAAAAGCCAAAGGTGTGAAAAACCTTCTTGTTAATGAAGTCTTCATGCGGTCGGAGAAATCTAGGATGAAGAATCCAGGCAAGAAAGTCCATGGGCGAAGAGGCAGGACCATCAAGTGAAGGGAGCAAAGAAACGAGCGAAGGAACACAGCTTTGTGGGGATGCACTTTCCAACCAGACTGAGGAATTTAAATAGTAAACAAACAGGAAAAGGAAATTACACCACATGACAGAAAACATAACGGATTAAGAAAGTGAGAAACAAACCAAGGCAGGAACACCCATGATTGGAAAACCCAAAGAAAAGAGACTGAAAATCTGAAGTGGACTATGAAGTCGCCTTAAATGGCATCCACAAAATCTAAGGCCGGTGATATCCATTTTGGAGTTGAAGACAGGAGGGGCAACAGCAACCTGGAGTCCATAGGCGTAGGTGGCAACAGATCCAGGTCAGAGACTCTCTCAGCCGACACCTGTGTGCTTCGTACGGTGTCTTCAGAGCCCCAGGAATGTAGGCACCCCCAAAGTTCTGCAGTTCTAGGGAGCCCAGGCGAATGAGAAGCTCTCCACACAACAGTACACACCCCTCCCCAGGCCGTACGTTTGTCAGGAAAGGCTAGAAAAAAAATGATGAACCAGTCTTGCGGCATAGATTGAAGAGGCAGAATGCTCACTAGCAGGATAGCTTTTCCAGTGGATGAAAACTGCAATCAACCTCTGAAAATTTGAGAGCCACAAATCTCGCTGACCTTGTATTCTGGTTCCATGTCTACCATGAGTGGTGGAGAAGGAGAGATCCAATGAAAAGAATCAGGTACAAAAGGCTTAAGTGAGAGATATGAAAGGCAGGGATGAGACTTCCAACAGGACTTTGCATTAGTATCTCCCCTGAGGCGGAAGCCGGGGGTTTACTCTGTTGTATGCTACTTTTAAAATATATTGTTTATTTTTAAACCTCTTTGCTGCTGCAACCCAGTATCTTTCCTACCTGCACGCATTCTCGCCCTCAAGCACAGCGCGCATTGTCACATCCTCGCGCTGTGGAGAAAGGGTTCGGCCATCTTGGGTGAGGGAGGGGTAGCGCTCCAGCTGCTCGACGCCTCCCGCCCTCCCAGAGTACTTAACCAGGCAGGTAGCGCTGCGCGCTGACTTTGCATTAGTCTCTCCCCTGAGGCGGAAGCCGGGGGTTTACTCTGTTGTATGCTACTTTTAAAATATATTGTTTATTTTTAAACCTCTTTGCTGCTGCAACCCAGTATCTTTCCTACCTGCACGCATTCTCGCCCTCAAGCACAGCGCGCATTGTCACACCCTCGCGCTGTGGAGAAAGGGTTCGGCCATCTTGGGTGAGGGAGGGGTAGCGCTCCAGCTGCTCGACGCCTCCCGCCCTCCTCACACGGATATAAGGGTATGATCATCCGTCCGCGCAGCGGGCGAGCGCAGCGGGCGCGCCGGCGGCGCGCCGAAGGCGTGCCAAAGGCAAGCCCGTCTGCGCCCGTCCGCGCCTGGCACGCGCCTAGTGCCACGACCCCTGATCCGGCCTCCTTACACCCCAAGCAAGCTTATTCTCGTTCGGCCTTGATGAGGCTTCAACCAAGTCACTCCTTTCAATGTATTAAACACAACATCCAACAGATAACGATGGCTGCCAACCTGATTTGCCCCCATTGCAACACCACGATTCGTATTAGTAACTCAAAGGCGATCTCTAATTTGCAATGTGATGACAACGAAGTGGTCATCCTTATGGCCCTCATTAATGCGCGCTCTTTGGGCAAACATAGACAAGAAATAGCAGACCTTATAACTGACAACAACTTAGATGTCCTGTACATTACAGAAACATGGACTGATGATTCTTCGGCCCCCGATCTCGTAGTGGCTGTCCCTCCCGGCTATAAAGCCTACCGACAGGATAGGGTCGGCAAAAAGGGAGGGGGTATAGCTATCATAATCAGAGATCGGTTTGAGGTCCGAACAGCATTTATCCCTGCCACTTCATGTGAAGCCATGCACTTTAATATAAAGTTTACAGCCCTTTTTAACTTTAAGGGAGTGCTATTATATCGTCCCCCTGGGACTAAAGCAGGCTTCCTTTCTAACCTCAATTGCAATTACTGAATCAATTGCCACTGAAGAATCTACCACAATGATGGGCGATGTGAATTTCCATCTAGAACAAGTGAATGACGGGGATACCGCTGTCCTTAAATCAGACCTAGAAATATTAGGCCTTAGACAATTGGTCACCGCGTCCACCCACAAGGCAGGACACACGCCGGATGGTATCTTCTCCAACGTAGAGGGCTTGCATATATTAAATATTCTGCCTATGCCTTGGACAGATCATTTTGCCATATTCAGCGGCCTGACAATTAAGAAACCACGTAGGAAGAAGGGTACTGCTATGAAGCCCTGCCCCTTCAAAGTATGGAAGAATCTAGACCAGAATGAATTTATAACACTACTGGACAAAACCTGCCCAACCCTATCCGATGATCCTACCAACGCCACCGGCCAATTTCACGATTGGCTTGGCGACGCCACAAATCTCCTGGTACCCACCAAGTGCCATTCTAGGAATAGAAGCACACCGACCGCTCCGTGGTATACCGAAGAACTAAGAGTCCTAAAACAAATAAGTAGGAATAGGGAAAGGCAATGGCGCAGAAGCTACGATGCCAAAAGTAAATCCATATATAAAGAATCATTGGCCATTTATAAATCCATGATTCTCACAGCCAAAAAAACATTTTTCTCGGAGCAAATTGAAAACGCTAAAAACTCCAGTAGACAGTTATTCAATATAACCAAAACCCTTACTGGTAACGCACCAGACCTCAATCCTCCACCGTCACAACCACTTTGTGACGCGCTGTCTGAATTTTTCTTTTCTAAAGTTAACGACATATACCAAGCCTTCACCTCTAAAAACAACATTAGTAAAGCCTTCCTCGCTCATACCTCCTCAGGTAATATCTTGTCCAGTTTTAGGGCTCTCTCTATTGATCAAACAACAACCATCATTAAATCTATTAAATCTGGTTCGGCTCTGGACCCCTGCCCTTCCGCAGTTCTCTCTATGGTCATGGACACCATTGCCCCGGTCATCACACATGTCTGTAATACCATACTGACCTCCGGGAGCTACCCTGATTGCCTTAAAAACACGCTGGTTAAACCCCTGCTAAAGAAACATAGCTTAGACAAGGAGGAGCTTAAGAACTATAGGCCCATAGCTAGTCTTCCTTTTCTAGCTAAAGTGGCAGAAAAAGCGATGAACCAGCAGCTCTCAGAGTATATAGAGGAACACCAGCTCCTGGACGATACACAGTATGGCTTCCGTAAATTCCATGGTACGGAATCCGCCCTCATCAAGGCAGCTGATGACATCCGAATCATCCGTGATCAGGGCGGGACAGCACTACTTGTACTGCTGGATCTCTCGGCAGCCTTCGACACGGTCGACCATAAGATTTTGGTCAATCGTGTCGGGAGGATGGGCATTCACCATACGGCGAGAGATTTGCTCTCCTCCTTCCTGGCCGACAGAACACAGATGGTTACATTAGGACCATATCAATCAGCTAAGCTGTCACTCCCGTGTGGGGTTCCTCAAGGCTCCTCCCTGAGTCCGACACTATTCAATATCTATGTGTCGGACCTGGCAGGTATCATCAAAGCATTTGGGATGAGCCTAACCTCATACGCAGATGACACGCAACTGGTGTTGGCCATCAAGGGTGAAGGGATGGAAGTGGCAGAGCGCTTCCAAAATGCAATGTGCACGATCGGAGAGTGGATGGCAGGTAACTGCCTGAAGCTTAACTCCGACAAAACGGAGGTGGTCATCTTTGGACCCCTCTCTCCGACCTGGCCCACTCTTTGGTGGCCCCCAGCTTTCGGCACTCCACCTAGCCCGACTTCCAAGGTCAGGAATCTGGGAGTCATTTTTGATGACCATCTTAACTTTATGGCACATGCCAATAAAGTAGCAGCCACAGCCCACTACAAACTGAAAATGATAAGGAAGATTATTCCATTCCTCCCAGATGTTGCGGCCAAAACACTGGTTAGTTCCTTGGTTCTTTCATCTCTAGATTATTGTAATGCACTTCTCTTAAATGCCCAAACCAGAGTCACAAATAAATTACAAACAATACAGAATGTGGCAGCCCGCCTCCTCTCCGGAATACCCAAATTTGTTCCCATTTCCGATACCATCAGGACATACCATTGGTTAACAATCAAAAACAGGATCAAGTTCAAATCCCTCTGTATAGTTTATAAGGTTCTCCATGATCAAGGCCCACGCCCTCTCAAAGACCAGCTCATACAATATCGACCGACTAGACAACTTAGATCTATGACTCTCAACCAACTAGTGGTCCCACGCTCTAAAACAGTTTCCTGTGGTGATCGCCGCTTTTCAGTTGCGGCACCCAAGATCTGGAACACGTTGCCACAACAAATCAGAACCAGTCCTTCACTCTTTCAGTTTCGTAAGAATCTGAAAACCTGGCTATTTAACCAGTAATTTTGCCCTCGTCCCCCCCACTGCTGGGGAGAGTCAGCTGCTTAGTCTAGCGCCGAGACGCCCATGGGTATTCGTTCGCGCTCAATAAATGTCAGAAATAAATAAATAAATAAATAAAATAAGAAGATGCGGCCTAAAGGTGACTGGATTGATTTGTTTGGTCATAACAAAGGGCTCACAGAGTTGGGGATGAAACCAGACCAGCAACGTTCGAGGGGGCAAGAACCTGGAAGACAACCAAACCATCTCTCACACCTTAAAGTTTGGAAACCATCTTTATTAACTTGTCGGTCCTAGTATTCACAGCTGTCATAGAATCTGGAGGATTTTGAGCAATTACTCCTTTTAAAATTAAGTTTCTTTAAAAAAGCAGCAGGCACACGAGGAGTAAACAGTGAAGAAGAGGGAAAGGAATGAGGATGGAAATCATGGATGCAATAAAATGTGTCAACTTTAGTAGCAGGGTGCACAAAGCTATTATACAAGAATTCTGCTAAGGATAGGGTATAGGTATTGTGCCCCATTGTTTTAAGTGGCATTCCAGAAATTTATCAAATATTGGCTTGGCCCTGATTGACTTTTTCCGTCTGACCTTTTGATTGTGGATGATGATCTGAGGATGAATATCTAAGCTAGAGTACCAGAACCCAAAAATGTATTGAGAGCCCCTGTCAAAGATTATGGTGTCAAGGAATCCAAGCAGGTGAACTATATCAGTCAGAAATTTCAAATCCATCATGGTGGCTGTCAGAAGGCTACGGAATACGGAAAAGAGGGACATCTTGGGAAAATGGTCTACAGTGAGCATGATCACTTGGTTGCCACCTGACAGAGGTAAGTCCACAATAGAGTTGGTGGAAATTGTGTGCAAGGGATGAAGAGGAAATGCAAAGGCTAAAGAAAACCAAAGGGATTATCATAGATCCCTTGGATTATGCAAAGGTAGGATATAGCTTGAAACAGTGCTCTACATCTTGGTGAATGGTAGGCCACCAAAAACAAAAAGACAAGTTCTAAGGTTGATTTCACTTCAAAGTGGAATGCTACTGTAGAGTCATATTTCCAGAACCTCAGTTTGAAGACACTCAGTTGGAATCAATAAGGCCTCCTGGATAAGAATTTAGGTTCTTGCAGCACGCTAAGGGCACTAGATTCTGCATAGCATCAAGGTCCTAAAGAGAGATTGTTATGTAGAGCTCGTGTCCACCAGAGTTATCTTAATTATACCTTTCGTTCTTCATGTTCCACTCACTAAAATTTCAATATCGTAAAAATACAAAATATGATTGGTCAGTCAAGGGGGAAGCTCCATCACACCATGCTTACATGTCATTAAAATCAGTTCAACTATTGTTCGCAAATCCATACCCTTAATTTGTATTCATAAATTTGATTCCCATGCACATTCACATTTCACTTTGAAACAATATAATAACATTTTGAATAAGAGTCTTCATTCGTTGAACTCTTCCCCGTCCGTTCCCATGGTGTAACACTCAATCTTGGTTCCCTTTCAAATGCGCAGTCATGGCCTTCATGGATTCACTCAATAGGCATGTGCGGATTTCACGTCACTCAGTTTAATCCAGTTATACGAGAGAGGCCCAAATACGCACTAGTGATAAAGTCAGAAAGACAAATATTATTTCCACAAATAAAATGGTTGCACTGTATACCACCCACCTCTACTCTATTCCCCTTTACTTATTAATACTTTTCCCGCATTAGCATTAATAAAATAGCTTGTTTTCATTTCAAGCAAGCAGATGCCATGCACGCGAGTCTTCAAGACTCCATTTCAGTGTCTTCTGCTCATTGGCCAGAATTTCGCTCCAAGCATTAATACGTCATACTACGTAGATGCAGTTGACGCATGCGCACAACAGTTTCCCATTTAAAGCGGTATTAGTCCGTCCCCATTGTTATCCGCATTAGTACACACATACGCAAGCTTCACCAACCCGTGTGTTCATGTGGTGCGTATTAGTTATTCACGAAACATGATTAATAACTTCGTAAGTAAGTTAAACAAGGGGATTGCATCCGAGCAAGTCTCTTTTCCACAAAACCTTGCTCCATCAATCCTCTCTCTGATGGCATTTTGAGCCATTCCAAAAATAGAGAGTCAAAGAAAGGGGAAAGCGGACTATTATTTATCCAGGTCCAGCATACAGGTCCGTTGATAGAACTGTAACAAGAATAGTATGCAGTTCCTAATGTGAAAGCAGGCGAACGTGTGTTAAGAAATAAGCTCTACTTAAGAGTAAGTAGTACTTACTCTTAAGTAGAGCTTATTTCTTAACACACGTTCGCCTGCTTTCACATTAGGAACTGCATACTATTCTTGTTACCATTCCAAAAATACCCATCCCTTCCCAGATGCAAACTTTAGCATATCTTATCTTTTTTTTCTCCCCTCTGATCTTTGACAGTTTCTCCTTTCAAATTTTTATCTTTTTATATAGTTTTCCTTTTATTTCTTCTAACTGAATTTCTTCATATTCCCTCTTTCGTTCCTTTCCTTTCTCTTCCCTTTTGTATGTATTCTTCCTTTTCCCTTGCTTCTACAACACTTGCATGTGATCATTACTATCAATACTATTGTCATTATCACAACTACTGGTAATATTAGTTGACCTAGAAAACTCTTCCCAAAATTAGTGAACCATTTCCCTATTGATGTTATGCTCTTTGTTAATTTTCCCCATACACCGTCAACCTCCAGTTGGGTCAAATCTTAATGCATTCTTGCAATATTTTCATTCATTCATTCATTCATTATTATCTTTATTTGGATATGCATTATCCATAAAAGTACAAACATTAATCATAATCACATACATAGTCCTAAAAACTCATCATTAAAACTAATCAGTTAAAATATTACTAAATTATCCATAACTTGATATCATCGGCGATGTTAAAGTGACAGTGTGCAAAGTGCAAATATTTCACGAAAGAGCAGCTAAAGGCGGGCAAATCCTTAAATCTCAAAAAGGTTACAGTTAGCAGCATTAAGTGAAAGTGCAGATGTGCATAGTACAAAATGTAAATACAAGTAATATAAAATCCAAAAATACACATAGTACAGCTTAATCCAGCAATCATCAATTCATAGAAAGACGTGAGCGGATGGCCATTTTCAGAAAAGTGCACACTCGATATGTTATATCATCGTCTTTAAGCCGGAGAATAATTTTATGTGCAACCTTAAGATCTGTTGTGCCCTTTGCCCTGAAAAACGGTATCAATAACTGCATACTATATTTTTGATAAAAAGAGCAAAAGAACAAAAAATGTAACATAGACTGTTTCCCTAAGTTACCACATGGGCAAACCAAATTCTCAATGTTAGGTTGATAACCCATAGGGAAGCACAACAGATACTTTATTGAGCCCGATCTAAGACGAAAAAGAAGGCTTCGCTCCCAGCGAGTAATATCTCTTAAGAGATAACTAATGGGAGAGCATAAAGGAGATCCGCCCTCGCCTGTCATTAAAATATATTGTTTCACAGATACTTTGGCGGATTCCTGGGCGTATCTCGTATCCCCGTAATATTGATATAAAACTTTGCGGATAGTCTTTCCATCAATTCCATCTAATTGCTCAGGATTATTAAAAATATGCTCTAAATTGACCGCAGTCAAATTTGCCCGTACTTGGGCCAGCCAAGGAATATCACTGCCCTTATCACATTTTAGGCAATCTGCCAGAATCTCCCTTGTTAGTAAGGCTGCTGGGTTTTTCCAAACCTTTAGCCAAAATAAAACAGGGCGGGACCTAATGCAATATTTTCAATATAACCTTTAATTTCCTTACTTTTGTCAGGAATGTAGGTGTAGCAATGTTGAATTTTCAATATACCACAGACTCCGCCCTCTTTTGCCAATAAGATATCAAGAGCAAGACGATTTTGTAAAACCATAAACCTTATCACAACCATTTCTGTATTAATCATCAAGAAACCTCCAGCCGTATCTATAGAAAGACGATCAACTATTGTTGACAATTTGCAAATTTTACGTGAATATAGAATGATTCCAACTGAAGGTATCAATGCACTAAATATAGCACCTACAATTTCAGAAAAACTAGCTCTTCTTATCCGTGTTAGTCCATTAGATATTTCATTCATTCCATTGATTCTGTCCAAATGATAAATCTTTGGAAAAACTATTCCAAAATAACAGCTCCCGTACCAACGTGCAGGCAACCTATAATAGGCATTATTTCCGCACAAATAATAAGCTCCTGGAAAGACAGGATTAGTTCCCCCTTTCAGTCCCCATCCTCCTAAAATTAGGAAGTTGTGTTCACATTCACTGGAACCGATGAAAATGTTATTATAATCTGTCTTTAACCTATGAAAGCAGAATTTTCCCCTTTTCACAAAGTTCAGGGATATTGCAGCATAAGCTTTGCCCTTTGCATACATTGCCTCTTTCTCAGCCCATGAAGGTACATGAGATTTATGTTCAGCAGCTTTCTTTGTTAAATCCTGTATTCTTTCTTCTACTAAATTCAAAAACTCCTTTTCTTCTTCACGTAATATACATGTTAGGTTATCCTTGTGTGCTTGTGCTATATCTATGGAACTCATTGTTAAGAAAAATTCACCCATAAACTGTGCATCTTTACTACTAAGTTCTGGGTTCATATTCTTTCAATAGGTAGTTCTGAAAACACTACATCTAAGTTTGAATAAAAATACTGAAGCTTTCCGGTTACATAAAATAAACTTGATAAAACACTACATGACACACCGTAGTATGTTAAAGGTATATGGTGATAGGTCACCCCTTCTGACACGGATGACGGTAATTTCATACAGACATAACAATCACTAATCTCCATTGTATTAACATACTTAAATAACTATTTAATAAACACATTTAAAGACGAATCACTGTCTAATTCATTATGATGATAGTTTATCTCATCTTCTACCCCTATTACCATTTTAGTTCCCTTTATTCTCTCTACTTTCTCATTAGTAGTTGTATTATTCTTGTTACTTGTTTCCATTAATGAAGGTACTCCCACTGTTAAGAATAACCATACTAATGCTACTATTAGGATACTACATAAGTAAAACCTAAGACATTTTTGTTTAACACTTCGCTTCGTTGTTCAGCAACTTCAATTTCTGCCATTTTAATCTGAGAAAAATGTATTTTCTCTTTTCTTTCTTTATTCACAATTCATTCTCTTTTTATTTCTAAAGTGGTCTTAACCTGTTGTCATCAATCTGTGCAACATGAACTTCCTCAGATTTTTCACCTAAATCTAAATTTTCAAATTCTTCTAGAATTTCATAGGTCCACTCAGGGGCCTTGTATTTTCTGTTCAGGTTCCTCAACCCTGAGCTTCTTCGCGTGAATTTTATTGTTGGCTGTTTGGATCTAGTTTGCCTTGAAAGTTCATTTACTTGCTCTGGTTTCTCCCCTGATTTTCTAAGGTAGTATCTTAATCTTTTCACTCCACCTGGCCAATTATCACCTTTTCTAACTCTTTTGGCCTGAACTGCACTTTCACCTTTATCGTTTTCTAAAGTTCTTTTATTTTCAATATGTCTAGGCACAATCTGTTCTTGTTCTTCTTTCCTTACTAATTGTCTTTGCTCTGTGTTTTCTGTATTTTGATCTTCTTCTACCTGCTCCTGTGCAGGCCTTATTGTAATTTGTTCTTCTTTTGACTGAACTTGTTCTTCTACAACTATCTGGTCATGTTCAGGTCTTAGTCTGATCTGTTCTTCTTCTGCCTGAACTTGTTCTTCTTCTTCTATCCATCTCTGCTCAGGTTCCTGAATAGCTTTGTTCTCTTTTGCCTGAGTGTGTTCTTCGTTCCATGTCTTTTCCTTTCTACCCTCTTGTTTTTCAAATTTGTTTCTTCTTCTTGTTTCAATAACAGCTTCAGGTATGTCAATCACCGGTATCTACCCTTCTTGACTTATACTTGGTTGTTCATCATCTATTTGTCTTTCAGAATCTGTCACCTTAGATTCTTCGACTTCACAACCTTCAGCTTCTGGTGTCTCAGCTGGTTCGGTCAGTTGCTGCTCTTCTTCTTCAGATGGGCTCGGAATTCTTCTGGTATGGCTAACATGAATCCAATTGGGTGAACATGCACACTTCACTGCTGTATTAGTGATAAATATGACTTGACGCGGTTTATCCCACCTAGGTGCTAGACGCAATTTCCTTGCGTGTTTCTTCACTAACACCCAATCTCCAGGATTCAAATCATGTGCCTGGTCTGGCTGTCTTGCAACTACGTCTTCTCCAACCTGATGAGAGACCGAACGCACCATTTCAGCCAATTCTTTGCAATAGTCCAATACCAGATCATCAGTTATATTCATCAATTTATTTCCAGGAATAAATGCTTGTCTCATTGCCCTTCCCATGAGCACTTCATGAGGGCCCAAGCCTGTTTTCCTGTCAGGAATGCTTCTGAGACCCATCAATACAAGAGGCAACACATCTGGCCATTTTAGCATTGTGGATGCACATACTTTTCCTAACCTTGACTTGACTGTGCCATTAAGCTGTTCAACTATTCCAGAAGCCTCTGGACGATAAGCACAATGCAGTATTTGTTCAATGTCAAATGCAGCATATATTAATTGAATTATCTCATTAAAATGAGGTCCTCTATCTGATTCCAAAGTAGCTGGAAAAGCGAAACGAGGTATCAACTCCCTCAATAGTAATTTAGCAACCGTGAGACTGTCATTTCGTCTTGTGGGGTATGCCTCTACCCATCTTGAGAACAGACACACTATGACAAGTACATACTTCAATCCATTGCACGGAGGCAACTCAATGAAGTCTAATTGCAGCCTGGTGAATGGTCCCTCTGCCTTTCCAATTTTTCCCCAACTAAACACTGTCTTCCTGCCTGGATTTTGCTGCTGATAGATCAAGCATGGCAAAGGCTCTATGAGACTACCCTAAACTTTGGATTGTACCAACTCTGTCTGAATAGTCTGATCATTGAATCCCTGCCAATATGTGTTGTCCCATGGTATACTCTTGCCATCTGAGAGAGTAAGCAATCTGGCATGACTGGTCTGCCATCTAAGTATACCCACACTTCATCTTCGGTCCTTTTTGTACAACCTGACTTTATCCAGATTTCCTTTTCCTTTTCCTCAACTTCTTCCTGCAACTGTCTGACCTCATTCCATGTTTCTGGAACTGAGAAAAACATAAGTTGGCAGCTGGTTTCACCTGTTTCAACTTTTCTGTTAATTGCCATTGTATTTTTCGCACAGCATTGAGCAATTTGGTCTGCATACCTATTACCTGCTGCTACATAGTCATTTCCTGACTGATGTGCAGTGCATTTAACAACCGCTATTTCTTTTGGCAATTGTAATGCTTCCAACAAATCTTTTACATTTTTACTGTTTCTGAAAGGAGATCCTGAAGAAGTCAGAAATCCCCTCTGCATCCAGAGCTGGCCAAAGTTGTGCACAACCCTTGCACCATATTGACTATCCGTAAATATGGTTATGCTCCAATTTTTCCCAATTTTGCATGCCTTTGTTAAGGCCACCAATTTGGCTACTTGTGCAGACTTGACTCCCGGTAAACAGGATGCTTCAATGACTCCTGAAATTTTGCATACAGCATATGCAGCACTTAACCCTCCATCTTCTATTCTCAGACATGACCCATCCACGAACAGTTCATGATCAGCTTCCTTCAAGGGAGTTTCTTTCATATCTGGACAGGGCTTAGTACATAATTCAGTCACATCCAAACAATCATGATCAATCTCATCTTTAACTTCCTCACAACATGGGTCTGGCAATACTGTGACAGGATTCATGATTGTACATCTTCTCACTATCACATTTTCTGCTCCCAAAATCACTCTTTCATACTTAGTCATCCGACTAGGAGTGAGGTGCTGTGTTCGAGTTCTCGTCAAAAGAATCTCAACTGAGTGTGGAACATACACCTTTACAGGATGTCCCATCACAATTGACTCACTCTGCTCCAGACTCATACAATTAGCACCTACTCCTTTTAAGCAGCCAGGTAAAGCTGAAGCCACTGGATCCAAGGTGGCAGAGAAATATGCCACTGGACGTCGGCTCAATCCATGTCTTTGTGTTAAAATTGAAAGTGCACAATTTTCTCTCTCACAACAAAAACGCAAATTCTTTTGAATAATCAGGCATGCCTAAGGCAGGGGCCTCCCACAGACAATTTCACAAATGCTTCTAAACATTCGTCATTCCAATCAATTGGATCTTTCGCTCTTTTCCGAGTCAGTTGTATCAATGGTTTTGCTAGCAGGGAAAAGCTATTTATCCACTGCCTACAATACCCAACCACTCCCAGAAACATTCTCACCTCCTTCTGTGTCTGAGGTAGTTGCATCTGTCTATTTTATGCCCTAAATATCTAACTTCTTGTTGACAATTTTTCTGGAGACACCTTGTGTCCTCCTTTGGCCAAATGGTTCAGTAATGAAATTGTGTCAGTGACACAATCTTCACTTGTCTTTGATGCCACCAATAGGTCATCAATGTACTGAACCAGGACTGATTTCCCAGGCATAATTAATGACTGTAGACACTTTTCCAGGATTTGATTGAACATTGAAGGACTCTCTGTGTACCCTTGAGGAAATCAGCACCATGCCAAAACACGATCTTCAAACCGGAAGGCAAAAAGGTACTGACTGTCTGGGTGTAAAGGAATGTAAAAGAATGCTTGACACAAATCGATCACTGTAAATCAACCTGCATTCCAGGGTATTTGATTAAGAATCACTGCTGGATTTGGCACCACTGGGCAACAAGGCACTACTATTTTGTTTATTTTTCGCAAATCCTGCACTATCCTGTACTTTCCACTAGGCTTTTTGAGTCCCATGATTGGCGAATTACAAGGACTACTCATTATTTCTTTCGAAATTCCTTGTTTAATCATTTGATCAATTACTGGAGCAACTCCTGCTTTTACTTCTGGTTTCATTTTGTACTGTCGGGTGTTTGGATCAACTGCACCTTCTTTTACCACTACTTTCACGGGGTCTACATTCGCCTTTAGCCCTACATCCTTTCCTGTAAAGTCCCACGCCTCTGGATTTATGGTGTATCTCAATTCTTCTGGTAATTCACTTTCAGTTACTAATGAAAACCTTGCATCCACTTCTGTACCTTGCTTAGCTAAGATCATCTCGTGAACAACGTCCTCATCAGGTGTTTGGAAAGCAACACCATCAGGCGTACAGTAAATTGTACAATTCATCTTGCACAACAGGTCCCTTCCTAACAGATTTACTGGGCTCGAGTCACAAACTACAAACCGATGCATGTCTTTAAAATTTTCAATATGCACTTCCATTGGTTTTGTAACTGGGGTTCTAATCTGTTTATTTGACACTCCTACAACTTGGATAGTTTCTCCAGAGAGGGGTAGGTTTGGGATGTCTGCTGTTCTCACAGTAGACCGGGTAGCACCAGTGTCCAATAGAAAAGTGATGTCTCTACCCTCAACTTTCCCATCATTAAATGGACCTGTCTGATCTACCAGCAAGGATGCGCCAAGCACGCACTCCTCTTCCTGCCCCCCTCTGGCACCGTCATTGCACATAGTCCGATTCGTCATCATTCTGTAAAAAATACTGTGAAACCACAGGGTTATTCTTACCACTTTCTCAGTGAACTCCGGTGTTGGCACTTTATTTTTGAATGTTCACATGGTTTGGCATAGGAGGTTGTGGCACCTGATACTGTGGAGTAACTACCTGCTGCTGCTGTTGCTGTTTCACAGCCACTTCATTCTGATCTGCGGATTTAAATTTTGATTTGGCTCATTATTATTCTGGACATTTTTACACTCGTTCTTCCAATGTCCAAGCTTTCTGTACGCATGACAAGGAAATTTCTTCCTTGCTTCCTCTCTATTAATTCGTTCTCGTGCTTTACCACCACTCGACACTTGTTCACTTTGATTCTGGTCTTTTATCTCATTATCAGTCTGGGAAATTAATTTTGCTTCCTGCTGTTCTGCCAATTTTACCTGTGCTCACATCATTTTCTCTTTTAGCTTTCTATGTTTTGCCTCAATGTCGTCATCACAGTACTTTGCATATTTCAATATTTTGTCTATTGTCTTGCTTTGCCAGCACAACATGTGCTGTTGAATCATCTGACTAATCTCTGGTTTCAGACCATATACAAACCGATATATAAAATGTCCCATATCCTTATCACCAATGTTCTCAAATACACTATACTGCTTGAACTCTTGTAACAACATTTCATAGTATGCGTGTACGGACTCTTTTGGCTCCAGAGTTGTTCTATCTATCTTAACCCAATCAGTTTCTTTGGGAGGAATTTTCCCTTTCAAAAACGTTATCACTTGGTGATACTTATTCATCACCTCCTCTGATGGTGCTCCTGCTTTGCAGTCTCTCGGATATTCCTCATTTGGCCAATCAACTGTAATCTTACATTTTGTCCATAAATCAGCTGGTACCACAATATCAAATAAACCATTCAAATCCTTCAGCAAAACCTTTGAAACTTTCACAAACCTTTCCACCTGTTTGTACCATTCAACTGTTTTTTCTCTCAACCTAGGGAAATCATTCGTAAATGACAAAATATCCTGTCTGCTCCAAGGAACATGAACATATCCACCACCAGGAACTTCTCTCATTGGACATATTCTCTCAACCGTATCTGTTTCTCTCACTGGAAATGCAGATGACGCTTCTTTCGCTTGTACTTCCTCTTTCTTTCTTGTCCACCTAATGCTCCATCTGTCAATGTCTCCCCATTTTCGCAAAATATTTATCAACTCTTTTATCTGTAATCTTTTATCAGAAGCATTCATGCTTTCTAAATCCTTTTCAGTAAACTCCACTCGATATGGTTTTTGCAATAATTTCGATTTCCCTATGTCTATTCCAATCTCTGAGGCGACTTCTGTTAATTTCTCATGAAATACTTTTGCTCTTCTAGTTATGCTCTTGCATAAAAATTACAACATCTTCATCATCGTAGATGTTCAATCTTTCTGTACTCACATTACCAGTTATCATTTCTTCCAAATCCACTTTCAATCTGCTGATATCTAGAATCTTTGATTGTGAGCTTCGTTTTTCTATTCCCTGTGCCCATCTCTCTAAATCTTCAGGAGTAACCGTTGTTGAACCTCCTGTTCTTGTAGGGACCATAGACTCTTTTTCTTTCAGAATCTCAGGTGAAAATCTCTTTGGGGTTTCTGCTAAATTATCCATTATTGGGAGATCCATTAATGAAATCACTGAATCACCTTCACTAGCCTGATCATCAGACATCACTACTTCTTTTGTAGGGTTATTCATAGGAATTGTCATAGCTTGAGGTTTCGGGCAAACTTTCTTATCTCCATATAATGGGATAACAGGGCCAATAGTCACTGGTACTGTCAAGGCTTAAGCATTTAAATTTAATTGGCTTATTTTCTGAACTAATTCTTCCCTAGTCTTATTTAAGGCTACTCTCTCATTATCTTGCAACACCCTATTAACCAACGTATCATGCAGAATTTGTGGAATTAAGGACGTATCTATCATTGGTGCACTTGGGGTGACTCTACTAGGTTCCTCTTGCTACGGTGGAGGGTTCTTAATTAAAATATCCTCCAACAATTCATCATCTGATTCACCATATCCTGTCATATTCGTGTGTTTCTTTTTCTCCTTACACTTGCTTCCTGACTGTTCTTCAGCCATTAACACTGGATATAAACCATTTGTCACTACAGCTGTTCTCCAACGCTTCATTTGATCTCCACTCAACTCATACAGATATCTAGGCAAAAATCCTCTAAATCTCCGACCACTTCTGAATTTTTCACGATCAAATGCCTCAATCTCCCATTCTTCCAAAGCTTCATACTGTGTCATTCTAGGACTTGGTTCTAACATATTCATCCTATCTCTCAAATTTTGTAGTATCTTTGGGTTAAAAGTACCATGCTCTGGAAAAGCCAAAACACCATCACCTTTCGTATACTCCACCCAATTTTCCAACCATACACAGGTGTGAGATCCTTTCTCCATCATCATAAATGAAGCAGGTGTCTTAGGTGGCGGGATAGGAATTCCCTCTCTAGTCATTACAGGTTTGTCTTTCTTAAAGAAATTTTTAATTTTCTTCATTAACGTCATTTTCTTTTGTCCTCCAAACATTTCAGACAGATGATATAGGAAAGAATCTTCCGTACACCTTCGAACTCTATTACCTATGTCCCGTCCTATGTCAGCACGGCTCACACCCGCAGTCAAAGCAGGACTCAACATACAATTCTTTTCCAACCAATTCTAGCGCGGCTTCTATCTATCAACTAATCAGAATCAGGCTCGCACTCGTGGTCTGACCAATGCCAGCGCTGCCTTTTGTGACGTCAGTATTGCTCCTCACTACTGACCCTCCCTTTGCAATCTGCTTCTTTCTCACGCCCACTGTTCCAACCAATCCCAGCGCGGCGCTTGGTGACGTCAGTTCAATTCGTGCGACTGACCCTCCCTTTACAAGGTAATACAAAAACGTATTTCTTTAACTTTTCTCAAAGTAAAACTTTGTTAGTAACAACATAAAAAATGTGCTACTCTGTCTGTTTCACTAAACCAAGATAGATTTCAATGTATTCCAGAATTCTTTCACTTCGAGTAAAACCCCTGTTTACCCTTCATTCAAGCTCAGGAAAACCTGTTACTTCTTTAGTGTCACCCATATTGGGAAATGAGACCAAAGTTTCACTAGCAAACCCCTTTTGCTATCATTCACACTCTACTTTTACACTATATAGTCCCTAATACAACACTGCCAGCCCTCCGTAGGTTCTCAGTGTTATGACAACAGACGAGTAACCTCCTGCAGTGTGGCTTCTATCACCACCCACTATTCCATTCCCGGGATGCCCTGGCAACCACTGTACCTGTGCTTCTAGGCAACATAAAACAAGACACTAACTCTTTGTTAAACATAAATCAATAATCAATAACATTATTTATCACCAAACTAGTCAATAATAACCATAACTCTTCTACCAGAAAACTGATCCAGCGGTTCAACAACAACAGATGCTCCACTACCATATACTCACCTGGGCCCATAAACTCACAGTGCGTAAAACCGCTGGGGTCAAGTTTGTAATTTTCACAATGTTTAGGATGAGTTATTTCATACTCCCAACTAACCTTTCACTGATCAAGAAGTTCTTTCCTCTGGTCAATAGACCATTAGTTGAACTAGTTGATGGTGATAATTAACTCTAACTTATTCATTTAAAGTAAATAACCACAGACACCGGAAGTTTTTAAATCTTTATCTAAATTAAATGCATGTGAACCATTTCAAAATACAGTGTAGACACCATCATTCATAGCAGAAAATTAAATTCATTAACACCAAGCATATACATACTCATACAATAATCAATGCTTAGGAAAGGAGAGGACAGAGAGAAAAGAACATCAACAATTAACGAGAAATTATATTTACCAAGGATGGTGTGAAATACCAACCGCCTGGCCAAAGGGCTGGTAAGGGTCCCCCGGGGTAGGTCAGGACAGGATAGTTGACCTCTCTAGAATACCGACGGTTGTGCCGCACCCCTCTCTGACACTCTCTTCCTCCTCGAGATTCTTCCGCGATCTTCTTATCTAACCCAATTAATTAGGATAGAAAGTTCTGTATTTGGCTCTTCATCAGCATCCCACAGCATCTCTCCCAGCAACAACAGCATCCACGACTCACAGCATCTGTGTCTTCTTCGTCTAACTAACTAACTAAAGCTATCTTAAGTATACCTTTCGTTCTTCATGTTCTACCGACTAAAATTTCAGTATCGTAAAAATACTAAATATGATTGGTCAGGCAAGGGGGGCAGCTCCATCACACCATGCTTACATGTCATTAAAATCAGTTCAACTATTGTTCGCAAACCTATGCCCTTAATTTTTATTCATAAATGTGATTCCCATGCGCATTCACATTTCACTTTGAAACAATATAATAACATTTTGAATAAGAGTCTTCATTAGTTGAACTCTTCACCGTCCGTTCCCATGGTGTAACACTCAATCATGGCTCTCTTTCAAATGCGCAGTCATGGCCTTCATGGAATCACTCAATGGGCATGCATGGATTTCACGTCACTCAGTTTAATCCAGTTATACGAGAGAGGCCCAAATACGCACTAGTGATAAAGTCATAAAGACAAATATTATTTTCACAAATAAAATGGTCACACTGTATACCACCCACCTCTACTCTATTCCCCTTTACTTATTAATACTTTTCCCGCAAGCAAGCAGATGCCATGCACAGGAGTCTTCAAGACTCCATTTTAGTGTCTTCTGCTCATGCGCCAGAATTTCGCTCCAAGCATTAATACGTCATACTACATAGATGCAGTTGACACATGCGCACAACAGTTCCCCGTTTAAATCGGTACTGGTCCGTCCCCATTGTTATCCGCATTAGTACACACATACACAAGCTTCACTAACCCATGTGTTCATGTAGTGCGTATTAGTTATTCACGAAACAAGATTAATAACTTCGTTAGTAAGTTAAACGAGTGGATTGCATCCGAGCAAGTCTCTTTTCCACGAAACCTTGCTCCATCATGCACACCTTCAATACCTTTGAAAGTCTGTTCTTGGACATTATACTGTTATTTGATCTTAGTGGGGTGTATATTATTTCATATTCTATTACCACCACTGCTGTAATGTGCACACCTCTTTATTATTATCTTTTATGAACGTATTAACTCTGAAGTATTAACTCTGGTATTGCTATATTTTTGTGCTCTCACTTTATTACTCTATTGCTATTAGTCATGGAAGCTTCAGCTGATAATTCGGTACAAGTACCCAGTGCATCATCTCAAATACCCGCTGCATCATCTCATGTTTTTGTTATCCCACAACCCTTTTACTTGATGCAGCCAGGTACACCACCAATGCCTTGGGATGTTTGGGCCCTCATGTTTGATAACAATTTAGAGGCACTGGGTGGAAGTGAGTTTAAACCCTCTCGAAAAAAGCTTTGTTGTTGAGTGCTGTTGGTAAGGAGGGTTAGAGAGTTTTTAGTTATCTCCCTCAAGCGGCTGGTGCTAATGGAGATATCATTCAAGATGTGTGTATGGAGGCTAGACGGAGACTATAGTTATGTTATGCCAAAGAAGAAAACTTAGTTATGTCTTGATACAAGTTTTACAAGCAACATCAGAAGGTAGAAGAGAGCATTAATAAATTTGTGTCAAGACTTCATGAATTATCCACCAAGTGTAAGTTTGGGGCACTGACAGAGGAACTTATTAGAGACCAACTTATTGTTCAATGTGCCAATAAGAAAATTCAAGAAAGGGTATGGGCTTCTAAGAACCGTAGTCTTAATGACGCTATAGGTATAGCCAAAGTTTTAAAATAATCCAATTTGTGTATGAAGGAGTTAGAGAGGGCTGATCAAAAAACAGATGTTTCTGAAGTGGGTGCTGTGAACAAATTCCCTCAACCCAGTACCTCTTGGGGCAAACATTTTCTTCAGAGGGGTAGGTCCTTGCCTCCCCCTGTTTCCAGCAAGTGTTGCAATCGTTGTGGCAGTCTCAACCATGGTTCTGATTCTTAGTTCTGTTTTACACAGAATAATGAATGTTGAGGTGTGGCCACTTTGGTCACTTCGCAAAGATGTGTAGGTTAGCTCGGAGGGGCAGGGTTGCGTGCGTTACTGAAGAAAATGTTCAACCGGTTGAAACTCCTGACAGGATTTTATGTTTTGATGGGGAGTGCCTGGAGATTGTGAGGATGATTCACGCAGACACAACAGACCCAAAGCATTGTTTAAGGTAAATGGCAAAGATGTGTCACTCATGGTGAACACTGGTTCCAAATACACTATTGTCCCCAAAATCCTGTTCATGCGCTTGTGGTAAGGTACAGTTCTGGAACCCAAGGATATCACACCCTCTGCATACCAAGGGAAAATAATTGACATTATGGGGTTCATGGAATCTCGTATTGAGTTTGGAGGGAGATCAGTTTGTGGTAAAGTGTATGTTTCGGAAAGTGGCCCTGCTATTTTGGGCTGGGTTTACCAATATGACCTAAATATTAAAATTGACCCCAGGGATCCTATGCAAGTCATGGTAGTAGAAGATAAACACCTTGAGGATATTTTGAATTCCTATAAGCATGCCTTTGATGAGAAATTGGGTCTTCTCAAGGGTTATGTGCACAAGATTGTCTTAAAAAAATGCTAACCTTGTACAGCACAAATTCAGAAGGGTTCTGTTAGGATTTACTCTACTCCTCAGGATCCGGGCGATGCAATACAGGTCCACCTCTCGATATCCCCGGACTCCAACCAATGGTTACGGAGCCCAAAGGTGATCAGGCGAGGGAAAGAAGGGAGAAAAGGGAAGGGACAGCTGGGACAAGAATCTGAAAGACAAAACAAAAAGCATTCAACAACACTTTCTACTGTAACTGTTTACTCTCATGTAGGTCTCACTAGGTAACAGAATTACCAATTGCTCTTGTATCGGTCATCCATACCACTAGTCCCAGCGGTTCTCATCCATGTTCAAACATATGTAGATCAACGTAAATAAACGCTCCCTGTGTTGCCAAGAAGAACTAACCCCCTTTTTGATTATAAGGAACAACTATAGGAGGAGTGACAGTCTTTCCTCAGACCGTATTTCCACTCCGTGGAGTGAAAGCCACAAAAGTAACAAGGGCAACAAAAGGGGGGGGGGGCTTCTACGGTGGGTACATCGCCGCCCAAGGCCAAAGCGACGTAGCGCTCCCTCACTCCGGTGAGTATCAACACGCTAATGTTACTAGAAGGAGGAATCCACACCAGGCAGCCAGTCAATGTCCTTTCTAGCACTGTTCCCCAGGTTATGCTCCTCCGAATGCCAAGGTCTGCTGCTCATCCGAGCACATAACACCCCCTAGAGTGCTTCCCCGAGCACTTGAGGTCACCGCTCCTCCGAGCAGTGCGTGCTTCTTGCTCTACCGAGCACAGGATCAAGATAGGCACCTCTATGTGTGCCAGGTTCAAGTCACCGCTCCTCCGAGCAGTGCGTGGTACGTGCTCCGCCGAGCACGGAATCCAGATAGGCACCTCTGTGAGTGCCGGGTTCCGGTCACCGCTCCTCCGAGCAGTGCGTGGTACGTGCTCCTCCGAGCACGGAATCAAGATAGGCACCTCTGTGAGTGCCGGGTTCCGGTCACCGCTCCTCCGAGCACTGCGTGGTACGTGCTCCTCCGAGCACGGAATCAAGATAGGCACCTCTGTGAGTGCCGGGTTCCGGTCACCGCTCCTCCGAGCAGTGCGTGGTACGTGCTCCGCCGAGCACGGAATCAAGATAGGCACCTCTGTGCATGCCGGGCTCAGGTCACCGCTCGTCCGAGCTGCTGAAGGGAATCCTCACCTTCCGTTTCCGGTACTTGCTCTAAGAATTGCCGCAAAAACTGCAAACACCCTTCGTGGAGTCAGGACCCTCCGATCTTCCTCGCCTCTTCCCAGGAAAGGAATAACGCACGCCTCAAGCCGTGCGTGGCGTCATTAAGTAGACGCCTACTTACTGGTTCTGAGGCTGCTGGGAATGGTAGTTCTAAGCGCTGGGTAGGCGCTTCAGGCCCCGAATCCTTACAGGTTCCTGTCATTGTTAGAGAAGGAGTTAAAACATTGTTGGAGGATATGCTTAGGGAGGGGATTATTGAACCTGTTGAGGCCTCCGATTGGGTTTCACCTCTAGTTATCACACGCAAGGCAGACGGTCGCCTGAGATTTTATGTGGACTTAAGGTCTCTAAATCAGAATATTGTTGCAGTGACCTTCCCACTGCCTAACATCAATAAACTGGTCATGCTACTAAAAGGTGGTAATTTTTTTTCTCCAAATTAGATCTTAAGAGCACATACCACCAAATAAAGCTCCACCCGGACTCAAAACCCCTTACAGCTTTCATCACTCCAGAGGGGATTTTTCAATTTACCCACATGCCGCTTGGACTCTCTTCTTCGGCCAGTGTGTTTCAACGTATAATGGCTCTAATTTTGTATTTTTAAGATGATATCCAGGTCCTTGGTGCAACTGTTCAGGAACACAATTCTGTATTAAATCAGATTCTAAAAAGAATTGCTGATGTCGGAATAACTCTGCACAAGGATAATCCATAAACGCGTCCTGTTCAAGGTCCTCATCATCACTTTTAGGGCATTCCATTCCTTGGGCCCTCAATATCTCCGAACAAGATTCAAGCGCTACTTTCCCTCCCGGAGTCTAAGATCATCAAATGCCAATCTGCTGAAAATGCCAGCTTTCAGATTGGCATCGAAGTGAGGATAATCGCTCACAGTGATAGGCTCAAAGGCATGGAATAAACTTCCTCTACAGCTCTGCCAGATCACATTCAAGTCCTTTTTTAGGAAGGACCTAAAAACCTGGATCTTCAGTGCATCAGACACTCTCTGCAAAACTCTGATCTGATTCCCTGTTCTTACTGTAAGCAGTCAACCAGGCCTTTTGCTTCCATCTCTGGGTTCCGTTTAGTGCCATGATGCTCCTCGGAGTGACAGTTGCGCTCTGCAAATGTGCTATTACATTACATTACATAAGTGTTCCTTTCTTACTGAGAGTGTTGAATATTTGGTTCATACCTTGTCATCTGAAGGTGTTAAACCCAAACTAAGCCTTCTCTGAGCCATTGAACAAGACCCATTGACAAAGATCAACAGAGATCCTTTATGGGTTTTATTGACTACTACGCTAAGTTTGTCAAGTCTTTTGCTAGCAGGACTGAGAAACTCAAGACTCTTCTAAGTAAATGGCAATGTTTTCTGTGGGGCCTTGAACAACAAGAATGCTTTGATTGATTGCATCAAGAAAGAAATTTGCAGTGCTGGCATTTTATTGCCTTTTGATGTCAAACAACAGTCAATAATAACTGTTGATGCGAGTGCAACAGGCTTGGGTGCTTTCCTCTCTCAAAAACATTGTGGAACTGAGAGGACAGTAGCCTTCGCATCCAGGACACTTTCTAAGTCCGAAAATAACTACTCTGTTATTGAGAGGGAGGCCTTGGCTGCAGCTTGGGGGGTGGAATAGTTTTGCAATTTTGTCTGGGGGTTCAGAATTTTATTACGTTCAGACCATAAACCTCTCCTCACCATTCTTTCTCCTGGAGGTGCAGGCAAAGGATCAGCACGCTTAGCCAGGTTAGCAGCCAGGCTGCAAGAATATTGTTACTTTCTTGAGTACATACCTGGGTGGCAGAATAAACAAGCAGACTGTTTATCTAGGTTGGCTGTAGATAATTCTCAGATGGACAACACACTTGCCTCGAACAAACATGATGATCACGGTGCTTCTGTGGAGAATGTGGTGTGTGAAGGAGCAGGTGTGTTTTCCCAGGAGGAGTGGAGTGTGGAGATGTCTAAAGGTTCTGGTCTTGGTGAAGTCATGCGTCTGGTGTCTTCTGGTAGAAGGAGAGAGAGTTGTGTCTCTACTACTGTGTGACCTTTTCTTAAAGTGGTGGATGAATTGTCCACTTGTGGCAGCGAGATACTCATGAGAGGTGACAGGTTTGTCCCTCCATTTTGTTTGAGAAGCAAAATTATTAAAATGGCACATGAGGGTCATCTTGGTCAGAGTTTGACTCAACGTCGAGTTAGGCTCAATGTTGGTGGCCGGGCATGGATAGTCATATTACTGATTGTGTTGTTAATTGCAAAGTTTGCAAGAAGGGTGAGAAGAGGCTCAAGGTAGGCAAGCAGGCGGTCATGGGTCACATCTCTAATCCTGGCAAACCGTGGCATAGTGTTTGCATAGATTTTATCGGCCCAATGTCTGATTTGGATGAAGATTGTAGATTTGCCCTGGTTGTGGTGGATGTGTTTTCCAGGTCGCTTCCTGTTGTGTTTTTGAAGGAAATTTCCACCATTTCCACCATTGTAAGCCTTAACAAAATTAGCCTACTACTAATCACTGACAATGGCACCCAATTATTTTCCCAGGATATGGAAGTTTTCCTTAGGAAGCATGGTATCTCTCACCATTGCACTACTTTATACAATCCCCAGGGCAATTGCATGGTTGAGAGGGCCAACAGAACAGTGAAGGGTGCTATACAGATGGCAGTATCTGCGGGTTTGGATGTCAAGAAAGCCGTGCAAGACCTCGTTTGGGCCTATTGCACAACCATTCAGGAAGCTACTTCCAAGTCTCCTTTTGAGATTACGAGAAGCAGGCCTCCAGGGAGCAAGAGTGTGGCTTCTTGGTTGAAGGAGTTGGTTCAAAAAGAGGGCTCTCTGAACCTAGAGGAATCGAAGGATGTATGCTCCAAGGGAAGTGTGGTGGAAAGTGATTGGGTCAAGATTAGATCTGGGCGCACAGTAAGGGGCCTCTCCAAGTTTAAAGGACCCTACAAAGGTTTGCGTGCTTTTGATTACTATGTCATTCTTGAGAATGGTGAATGCTGGAATCGGCGCACAGTTGCTCTGTACCAGGAGGAGGTGTCTGTTCAAGAAAGCAAGAGAGAGAGAGTGACGGCTACTTGCTCATGGATGATGTGAGGTTTGGCCATTGTGAACAAAGGCAACAAGTTCCTGCTGCGTCAGAAGAACCTGTGTTTCCTATGTGTAGTAGAGAAAGGAGCACCACTGATGTGAACTTCGATAGTGGTGCAACATCTAGGGTTGGTAGAGTTTGTAGATCACCTAAGTATCTAAAGGATTATGTATCTTAATCTTCTTTCTTTATTTCCTTTTTGGTTTTCCTTAGACCTTTGTTTCTGTTTCTCTCTCTTTTCCATGGCTTTCTTGTCTCCTTTGGTTCTTACTGTTGGCCTCTTCTCCTTTTCTCTTTTGTTCTTTGTTTTGGTATTGAACGGAATGGGATGTGTTATGTAGAGCTTGTGTCCACAAGAGCTTGAGGACGCCTCGTGCCTCAAGGTCTCATGGTTAGTGAGGTTTGGAATGTGGGGGTTTGATCCGGGAGGTGAAAACGGTTTGCAGCTAACGTTGGCGAAAGTTGTTGCCGGCCAAGTGTTTCTCCGCTGCTTCCTGTGTTCTTTGAGAATAAAGTTACCTCTTATCTCACACATTGTGTTTGGCGTCTTCCCTGTACAACAGAGATTTCAGCGTGAGTGTCCTTGCCAGGCAGATAACGTAATCAGGGGGCAAATGGACAGAATTCTCAACTACAATGCCCCATCTCGACAATGTATAAGCAAACATGTTCTGAATGCCAGGAATGTGAGTTACAAAAAAAAATATTGTGAAAAGAAATAAGTCCAATGGGCTTTTCTGCTACTTTTACACTGCATGCTCTGTAGAAACTGGAGTTTTTAATGGTTTTTAATGGTGTGACCGAACCGCAAAAGGTTCAACTCCTCCTATTAAAACATGCCACCACTTCATACAGGCTTATTAATGGGCCAAGAGCTCACATTCCAGAACAGAACGTCTTAGTTCACAATGGTTGAAGAAATGAGAAACATAAAAGATGGGATGCTTCAGATTGTCCTCCGACTGGAGCTGAAGCTATGCTTTCACAGCAAAATGAGATGCATTATTTACCACGGTATATTACTCGGATGCATCTGGATGCCTGAGATTGGAAGCTTGGGTGAAAGTCTTCTTGAGCTTGATCCTTTGAAATCAAAGAAAAACCTTGAGCCGGTTCTCCTTCTTCACACACATTATTAATAAACTGTCTATAAAAGTTAGCCAGTGAAAGAGAATCTATAGGTCTCCTTGATAGACTTGGTGATTGGCCAGTCCAAAATGCCAGCGATCTTAAGAGAGTCCATACAAAATACACACTCACAGAGATAAAAACCCAGATGCTCCACTTCTGTTCTCTCAAATTCACTCTCCTTCACCTTACAGGACAGATGATTTCCTCTGAGATGAAGAAGGGCTGAATGAACATGGAATAAATGCTCTGGAAGGGAAGCAGAGAAGATCAGGATATCTTCCTGCTATACCACAAGAAACTGGTTCAGGATGTCAGAGAATTTGCTATTTACAAACCTCTAAAAACCTGCTGGAGCACAGGAAAGACCAATGGGTATGGCCCTATTTTCGTAGTATCTGGAGGGAGTCCGAAAATACATCTTCCATTCTTCTCCTTTCTTAATCAAGAGAAGATGGTAAGCTTCATGGAGTTCTAACTTTGTGAAATATTCTGTACCACGAACAGACAAGTATTGATGGATAATATCTATTTTGGATATTGAGACTGGAACTACGTTAAACCCATGGACCCTCAGAAGAGGGGCAGGGTCAGTTGTCGATATCTGGAATCTCTGCACATATGGTGTGGCACCCACAAAAATTGGCTGGCAAATTATGCTTCCCAAGTGCTCAAATATAATTTCTGGAAAGCAAAAGTAGGTCTTTGATGAGTGGAATTGAATAGGGTGTTTAATGATGAGCTTTTTAACCCACAATATTCGATGCAAGGCACACATCTCTGGACTTTCTCTGGACTTCCTAAGGACGAAAATAAGTTGAGCTCCAGCAGGTGATATAGACAAGATAATCAGTCCATTCTGAAAATTTTAGTCAAAATAATCCTTCAATACCACCTGTTTCTCATGCTGGCACAGGGAGTACATTCTGCCATAGAGAATTATGGCTCATGCTGTCCAAACTTCTATGTGGCAGAGAAACAGAGCTAGGATTCTGAAAGACATCAGAAAATTACAAGTAACGAATGGGCAAACTCTGAACAATTGTAGCTCGAGACGGGTCTTAGGAAAGTTCTTGTACCACGTAGTCCAATAAATCACATCCGAACAATAGTTATGTCTGCAGAACTGTGATGATAGAGATATGACCCTGGTCTCCCAATTGACATAAGTATTGTGTAATTTCAGCCAGGGTATCCCTAGCACTACGGCATAGTTAGGAGACGTGATTAGATCAAAAGTAATTATCTCCTTATGATTGCCTAAAGGTGTAAAAGTGAACCTCTGGCTTCTGTTTTTCCATTCTCCTTTCCTTAAGTTGGTGTTCAACAGGGAGTAACTCGTTCAGAAGTTCGGAACTCTTCTAGCTCATCCTTTAAGTCCTCCTTTAACCCTCTCTGGAATAAAGAAATCTGTGTGTGTTTCACCCAGGTTGTCTCAGCAGTAAGCTTGCGAAACTGAGTGCAAGCGGTGAGCACAGTGGAATTTCCTTGAGAAATTCCACCGTTGGCTTCCACAGCGGAAGCTTGACAATCTGGTCCCTCAAACATTTTCTCAAGCTTTGGCAAAAACACTTGGCGTAATAATTTGGGCACGGATTTTCAACAATAACTAAGGAGTTGCCCAGGCAAGAGCTGCATCAGTCAAGGAACCAATCAAATATCCCAATTTGGGTCGCTGAGAGGACAATTGTCCAGGTCAAAAGGCAAAATAAACCACCAGGTCATCCAAAACCTCTCCAGGATCTCCAGAATACTTTGCTGTGGAGGGGCTGATTGGACCTGGAATGAATAGCTTGACAAAGGATAGCAGTCTTGATCCTTAATTGGTTCAATTGAAGGGTTTGTTGCAGGAGAACAGTGGCCAAGTCAACAGCAGGATCCATGCCAGAAACTGTTGAAAGTGTTTGGCATTGCAACCTGTTCAGCACTGAGCATTACCAGCAATCCAGAACTGGGACTTACTTTACCCAAGGTCAGGGCTTCTGTTGACAGAAGCTACAATGTCACCACACACTGAAATATATGGTAGGCAAGTGCCCCCGAGAAGTTGCAACCTTCTCAGGAGTTAAAGGCCAAAGGGGCAAAAAAATCTCTCTGCTGATGAATTTTTCAGAGGTTGGAGAAACCAGAATCAGGTATCCAGGTGAGGATCCGATCAGGTGATCTCAAGAACTACAGAACTCACTACATGTTTCCATTAACTGTACAGGTTGCGGGTTCAGTACTTCATTTTTAGTGGGCTCAAACACATTAGTCCAGTGCTTGCCATTAGAACCATAACCCACTTTCCAGAATGACAAACTTTGACGACCAACCTAGCTCTAAAAGACATGAGAAGGGGGCTATGTTTTAAGGTAATAGCAGACATGCTTTCAACATGCTGTGAATTACCAAAATAACATACTCCTTACAATTGTTTGCGTTTCTCTCTAACAGCAATTATTGGTAAATATCACAACCATGACTTTGTCCTTCGATATGTTTATCAGACTGTAGCCAAGATACTGAACTGCTCATAAAAATGGCTGATGATAAATTGTACTGGAGCTGGAACACATTTCACAGTGGAGTGCTGGCCTGTGGCATCTGTTCGCTAAAATCAAATGGTCATAAGGCTTCTGAAAAATCTTGGTGTTGATTCCAGCGTTTGTAGCAAATTTGCAATACCCCTTCTGCAGCAGAGTATCTGGTAAGGCCTCAAATCTATTTTTATGGTAAAACTAGATCGTGTGAGGCATTTGAAAAAAAATAAATATATATACATATATATATTTATATACCTATATATATATATATATTCACTGAAAAAACCATAGGTTTCACACACGTTATAGTTAGGAATTATCATTTACAAAACCTTACAAATTCACTTAAAAAACCATAGGTTTCACACATGTTATAGTTAGCTGTACATTTCACTCGTAAAAAACCAATGAAATTCCACGTTATAGTTAGATCAGATAACTATAACTTGCGCGCCCACAATAAACTGCTGATGACGTCACATAGTACATCACTCAGGACATGGTCAGTGACATCACTCATGACATCAATGATGACATCTGAAATTACACATTGTGGATTGCGGTCACGCAAGTTATAGTTACCTGAAATGTACAGCTAACTATAACATGTGTGAAACCTATGGTTTTTTAAGTGAATTTGCAAGGTTTTGTAAATGATAATTCCTAACTATAACGTGTGTGAAACCTATGGTTTTTTCAGTGAATTTGTACGGTTTTTTAAAGTTATGTATTTATTTTTTATTTTTTTTTCTGGTTTTTCACTATGCGCACACCCTGCGCGCACGTTGCGCTTCGCGCACCGTGCGCGCGCTGTGGGCGCTCGGTGCGCATCGCGCACCAAGCGCCCACGTTGCGCAGTCCATGCCATGCGCGCCTCGCCTTTTTTTACGCAGTAACATTTGTTTTTTTCTCCCTTGTGGGTCCTTTAATTTATTTAAATAAATGTGATTGTTACTTCTTTATTTATTTTTTTTTATTTTTTTTGCCGTGCGCGTACGGTAAGCTTACCATACGCGTACCCCGCGATTTTTTTTTTAAATTATTAAATTTATTTTTCGTACTTTTGGGTCCTTCTTGGACCCCCTGACAAACACTAGGGGGTCTGCAACTCTCTTCGTTGCCACTGTTTCACGTTCACCACCTTTGTTTCTCAGTGCGAGAGACAGAAAATGGCGGCCGAAACTTCCTGATTTCGACCGATTCGAATGTTTACAGTCATGTAACCACCAATCAGAATTGAGCTCGCGCACGGCACCGTACGCGTACGGTAAGCTTACGGTAAGCGCACGGAGCGCGCTTACAGATATATATATTGATTTAAATGCTATTTTCTCAGGACCTACTGAACAGATTTACACCAGAGCTACAAATGGCACATCCTTGACCTGAGGACTACCTCTCTGCCAAATTTCAAGTAATTCTGTTCAGCCGTTCGGGCTGTAGCTGTGTCTAAAGGTCCTATTGAAAAATGCATGGGGAAAACGCATTTTGGGACCCCCCTTTTTTCTCAGCCCCCGCTTGACGAATCCCCCCAAGACTTTCAGGGTAACTATCTACTGGCGACCGCCAGTAGATAATATATATATATATATATATATATAGGTAGTTATAGTTAGGACCCTGTTTCCATAGGAAAACCGCAACATTCTATTTGGAATAACTTTGGCGCCGGTCGACGAATCCTCGCGAACTTTTCAAAACTAATGGGGCGCTACGCTCCGCTCCTACCCTGAAAGTCTCGGGGGGATTCGTCAAGCGGGGGCTGAGAAAAAAGGGGGGTCCCAAAACGCGTTTTTCCCATGCATTTTTCCATAGGACCTTTAGACACAGCTACAGCCCGAACGGCTGAACAGAGTTACTTGAAATTTGGCAGAGAGGTAGTGTACAGGTCAAGGAAGTGCCTTTTGTAGGTCTGGTGTAAATCTGTTCAGTAGTTCCTGAGAAAATAGCATTTAAATCAATATATATATCTGTGGCAGCTTACGGTGCGCTTACCGTGCGCTTATGGTAAGCTTACCGTACGCGTACGGTGCCGTGCGCGAGCGCGATTCTGATTGGCTGTTAGATCTTAGTAAACATTCGAATCGGTCGAAACCAGGAAGCGTCGGCCGCCATTTTCTCTCTCGCACTCTGAGGGGGGAGGAAAAACAAAGGGTGAAAACATGCAAAGGGGCAGGTTAACAGCTCCCAACCACCTAGACTTGATCAAGGTGTCCAAAAAGAACCCCCCAAGCAAAAAATTCAATTTAATTTTTTTTCGAAAAAACACCGATTTCGCTTACCGTACGCGTACCGTAAAAATTAATTTAAAAAAAAAAAACGGTATCCACACTTTCCCACCCCCGTGTGCAAATGGTGTCCGCAGTGCACCATTTGTGCATGGCATATAACTCAATCGAACATTTAATAGATTACCTTTCATAACGAAGGGCATAATATGTTCTCCGTGAGCGGACGGTGCGCGAAGCGCATCGTGCGTACATTGCCCATCCAGCGTAACGTGGGCACGCGGTGCGCGTAGCGCACCGTGTGCCCACCGTGCGTGCACGGCACTAACTGCGTAAAGTGGGCGCGCAGTGCGCAAAGCGCACCGCGTGCTCACTGTGCGCGCACGGTGCGCGAAGAGCACCGTGAGTGCACAGAACGAACTGCGCTAACTGCGTTAAGTGGGCGCGCACGCCACGAACGGCGTAAAGTAACTTAGCATTTAAAACACCGTACAAATTCACTGAAAAAACCATAGGTTTCACACACGTTATAGTTAGGAATTAGCATTTAAAAAACCTTGCAAATTCACTGAAAAAACCATAGGTTTCACACATGTTTTACTTAGCTGGAGATTTTACTCATAAAAAACCAATGAAATTCCCCCGTTATAGTTAGTGCAGGCAACTATAACTCACGCGACCGCAATCCTCTGCTGATGACATATGTGTCTTTATGAAAAAAAAATATTTGTAATATATGTATGGCTAAAATTTAATGGAAGAAGACATGGGCAAATAAGTGTCTAAATACAGTATTAGCATCAGCAGAGGATTGCGGTCGCGTGAGTTATAGTTGCCTGCACTAACTATAACGGGGGAATTTCATTGGTTTTTTATGAGTAAAATCTCCAGCTAACATGTGTGAAACCTATGGTTTTTTCAGTGAATATATATATATATATATATGTGTATATTTTTATATAATTTTAAAATGATAAAACAAATTAAAATTAATAGTTTATTAATTATTTTAAAGTAAATATGTATGTGTATATATATATATATATATATATATATATATATTCACTGAAAAAAACATAGGTTTCAGGGGTGTTATAGTTAGCTGGACTTTTCACTTGTACAAAACCATTGAAATTCCCCCGTTATAGTTAGTTCAGCTAACTATAACTCGCGCGCCCGCAATGCACTGCTGATGACGTCACATATTACATCACTCATGACATGGTCAGTGACATCACTCATGACATCACTGATGACATCTCAAATTACATCACTGATGACATCACTGATGACATCATCTAGTGAATGTGTGTTTTTCTGAAAATTAAATATGTTTTATATATGTATATCTCAAGGTCGATGGAAGAATAAATGGGTATATAAGTGTCTAAATGAATGATTTGTTTTTGAAAAATTGATTGTGTAACTGACTGATTAAGTGTATCATAGTGAATACATGGCTTAGTGAGTAATGTTTAAATATGTAAATATCTGTATCAGTCTCTCACTTTGTGTATAAGTGGCTACATGGGTGTCTATATAGGTTATTAGTTGGTTTTTTGAGTATCAGTCTGAGTGTCTGCATGGTTCGGTGGGGGGTATTACGTAGTGCATGGGTGCATGAATGAGTGACTCACTGTTTGTATGTGTTGACGACAGCATGTGTGCAGGACTGTATGGGTGGATGAGTGTGTGTATGGGTGTGTTAGTGAGTGAATGACTGTCTCAATAGTGTCTTTATGAGTAACTACATATGTTTTAAACTAGTATATGTGACTATTGGTGTATATAAGTGAGTATATGTGAGAGTGAGAGATTGAAAGAGTTCCTGTATGAATAAGTATGTGTTTCTATAAGTGATTGTTTAAAAGACTAAGTATGTGTAAGTTTACATAGAAGTAAGTGTGGTGGTGTGTGTATAACTGTATATGCAAGTAAATGTATGTTTGATTCTTTATTAGCATGAGTGACTATGTGTGTGAGTAACTCTATGGATGAGTGGCATTGTGTAACAGGATGTATAGGTGTATGAGTACATATGATGAGTGAGTACATGTATGAGTGACTGTATAGGACTGTTGGTGAATGAGTGGATGTGTATGTGGATCTTAGAATTACTGAAGAGGTTGTTGTAACTGGTATTGGTATGTCCATTGTTTTGAAAATTTTAGTCTCTATTTTTGAATGTGTGTATCAAAGGTTATATTAGGGTGAGAGAAGGTCTGCCACTCTATCACAAGGATGATATCATCAGTGATGTCATCAGTGAAGTCATTTGAGATGTCATCAGTGATGTCATGAGTGATGTCACTGACCATGTCATGAGTGATGTAATATGTGACGTCATCAGCAGTGCATTGCGGGCGCGCGAGTTATAGTTAGCTGAACTCACTATAACGGGGGGGATTTCAATGGTTTTGTACAAGTGAAAAGTCCAGCTAACTATAACACCCCTGAAACCTATGGTTTTTTCAGTGAATTTCTGAGGTTTTTTAAATGCTAATTCCTAACTATAACGTGCCTGAAACCTATGTTTTTTTCTCTGAATATATATATATATATATATATATATATATATCTCACCAAAACATGTCCATGCATATAGACACGCACTCCTCCAGCTGGAGATTCAACAAAATCTTTAATTCGTAGGAACAGGCATTGTTACTTTGATTATTTCTCTCCTGCTGCCTGACGCGTTTCAGAGCTTCCAAGCTCTTTCTTCAGAGGCAGTTTGCCTGCACCACCATTCCTCTGCACCCACAGTTCCTTGCGCTTTTTAAACATTTTATTCAGCTTCAGGTGTGCCTTTCAATTAATTACCTTGCGCAGTGCATGCCGGAACGTGTAGTTAATTCAGATCGTTTTTAGCCTCCGGTGGCTTTGTGTGCATTCCAAACCATTTCCAGGACCAATTATTACCCTCCAGTGGGCCTCGGAGCAAGAATCCTGTTCCCATTAATTATGAACCAGCTGCGCCGTCACATATTCACCCGAGGAATTCAGGCAAGACGGTCCCCTCCGATCTTCCTTAGGGGTGGTGCGACCTTCCCACGGCTGGACCCACCGTGCATTATTTCTCACCAAAACATGTCCATGCATATAGACACGCACTCCTCCAGCTGGAGATTCAACAAAATCTTTAATTCGTAGGAACAGGCATTGTTACTTCGATTATTTCTCTCCTGCTGCCTGACGCGTTTCAGAGCTTCCAAGCTCTTTCTTCAGAGGCAGTTTGCCTGCACCACCATTCCTCTGCACCCACAGTTCCTTGCGCTTTTTAAACATTTTATTCAGCTTCAGGTGTGCTTTTCAATTAATTACCTTGCGCAGTGCATGCCGGAACGTGTAGTTAATTCAGATCGTTTTTAGCCTCCGGTGGCTTTGTGTGCATTCCAAACCATTTCCAGGACCAATTGTTACCCTCCAGTGGGCCTTGGAGCAAGAATCCTGTTCCCATTAATATATATATATATATATATATTGCGCTTTCTTTCTCCCACATTCAAAGATTGACGACGCTGTGTTCTGGCCAAATAATTTATTAGCACAGCTTGAAAAGACGCGTTTCGCCTGCCCAGCAGGCTTGTTCACCAATAGTTTAACTATTTGTAAATTGGCCATTTTAACCTCAGTGTGTGAAAACCCTCTCACGTGGTGTGACTACAACACCAGTGTATTAGACAAAAGACTGGTAGTTCTTTGATAACGGAATAGTCCGTTTTGCCTGCAATCATCTTTTGAGATAAATCATACATTTTCTTACAGTAGATGTTGATGCAACAATTAATTCAAACGGAATTCATAGCTTTTTACAATTAAAACTATTCCAATTCATTATTTTGCAATTTGAATAAAACTTTATCCAACTGCTAATACATACACAACCTTTGCTGAATCAAGCGATTGTGTATTTTCACAAACCAACCCTAGTGGGCATGGCAGCATCTACTCTACATATAAATATTGTTTCTATTCTCAAGTGACAATTGCCAATGTTTCAGCCCCAGTGGGCAACTACAGATCTCAATCTACACCAGTCTTATCTTAAATTTTGTGTCTACCTGTGAAAAAATACAAAAAATAAAAATTGAACAAAAACAGTTAAAACCAAATTTCTGAGGGGTTATCGCTGTTCCTTGATAATATGGCCCTGTGATGGTTAAATTGTGGAGTTCCAATAACTGGGTTTTACAGACATCTGTGAATCCCCAAATGTTTTACTTATTCAATTTTCACAGAGCAAGGGAGCTTTTCGACCCATAATCCATTTCAGTTCCATGAACCCAAAATCGGATCTGGAGAGATGAAGCCCTCCGGTTGGCTGGTCTTCAAGAAAAATGGTGCCACCACCATTACAGGGCGCAAGGGGCTCAGTAAAATTAAAACAAAAGGACACATAAATGGGCAGGGTGAGTACACCATGACCCCCAGGACCATGTGGCAGCAGTGCAAAGGGGCCTCTGTTCCATATACAACAATGAGATTAGATTTTACTGTTCTCCTATGTTTCTCTCTACCAGAAAGTCAGCAGGTCTGAAAAAGATGCTTGTAACTACAAGTACTCATGACAGCTTTTCCCTAGGGCCCAAGGGTTGTAGACCTCTAATAAGGTTCCTCACAAAAGCCGTGTGAGACATCTCAATGAATGCTTGAGCACCCACCAGGCCTACTTTAGGGAGGATGTGTTTTCAGAGGAAACAACTCTATTGAGCCTTTTAGCTATGACAATAGTGGAGATAACTTTTTCACAGACACATACAACATGCTGTATTATTTGAAATTTGTTTCTACTGCCAAGTATTATTTTCGCATCCGGGATCTCCAAGAGAAAGCCATCATCAACTTTCCAGGCTGGGACATTGTGACTCCCATGTCTTGGTTCCTTCCTCTCACATCACATCCCACACTGTGCTTGGGTCAGAGTAAGTGCACCCTAAAACATGGTGAGGAAAGGAATTTGTGTGTCTCTGACCACTTACACGTGATGCTACCCTAATGACTTCTCACCCACGTCCAGATCTCCTGTTCTTTATCTCCCTTTCTCTAAGCCTCGCTTATCTGTTTTATTTCTAGGATCTAGTCTCAGAGAAACCAATGCTCTCTCCTGTAATTTCGGACTTTTCTCTTCCTCATATCTGATTCCTTCTCAATTTCTAAATGTGCTTTTGTCCTCCCTGCTTCAATTTCTCCCTTTACTGCTTTTGGGGTCGTTCACTGAGCTCGGTGTTTCCAAGTTTATGTCAACATTTAGGACGAGGAGCATCCTCTGAGCCTCGTTGTCCATAGTTAGGGCAAGTCACTACTTTTTTCAAAAAACTGTTCCCTTATTCTCTCCTCTGACATTGTTGGTACAGTGGTCAATTGAAGCCAGGGTGCAAGTGATTTTAATGTCAAGGCAAACAGAAAATATATTCTATGACATGGAGTCACTTTACAACTCTACTATGATGCCTTTTGCCAGGGATGCTGAAGGCTAAGGCTAAGATCTACATACAGAGTTTCTCCTTTCAGTCATCTCATCCAGGTCTACTCCTTTTCTTTTTCATACTGCATTCTACCTTTTCTCAATCCTCAGCTATCTGGGCAATAACTAGTTCTGATTCTCTGCTTGTTTAACCAAGATTATCCTATTGCCTTTTGCCATTGAATCCACTGCCAATTTTTCAGGCTTGTAGCCCTCTGATGATATTTCGGTAAGTACTGGTGGTGTTTGCACCCTATCTCCACCCCCCACCTTCAAGGGATCGCAAAAAAGAGCCCCTATTTTCATCCATCTCTGCATAGGTCGCATGCCAACAATGAATGACAGATGGTCATGATGCACCTGGAAGCCCTTTCAATGTGTTGGGACCTGTGGGTGTGAGAAAGAAAATAATTCCTTGCAGATCGTCTTTCTGAATTGGACCTCTGAGATGTCCCTCTCTGGATCTCTTTGAGGCCTTCCTTTTTCAAGCTGGTCCAGCAAAAACAGTCTCCTTGAAGGAAGCCTGCAAGGTTTCATGACAGACTAGAGAACTGTACACATCATTTCTAAGCATCCCAATGTCCTAATGCTCTCGGTTCCGTTTGCAGTGCAGAAATTGGGGGTGTAGGATCAGTGGAAACACTAAAAGGGTAAGCAGGGGAAATAACATTGGTCCACCATTATTCCAGAAGGTAACAAGCACTAGGTGGAAGCTGGAGACTGTCTCCTTCTGGTAAGACTGTAGAAATAACTGGAGAGAGTTGAGCACCAAGCAGTTACTGAAGGGGGCCATGTTACATCCTTACATATATCTGCATGTTGTTTGTGCTGCAGTCACATTCTTTTCTTATTGCTATTTGTGTTATGTTCTCTATTCCAATTCCAATTGGAACCCTGTTGTTAGGCAGCTGAAGAGTCAGTTGCACTGGAGCTTCGCTATAACCAGTCTGTCTCATGTTGCTGTGCTGCATGTTAAAATCTCACCCTCGTCGCCAATTGTTGGCCCAGGAAGAAAGACATAAGTGCGGCAGTTATGCCTTTGTTTAAAGTTTCTGATGAGTTAGAATTGCATGGAGATCTTATGTATAAGGAATGGTAAATGTTTTCCACCCACTGGAGTGCAAGATTTAGTTTTGAAATTGGCTTACAAATCTCATCCTGGTATGCCTGCCATGAAACGTCTTGTGAGAAACTATTTCTGGTGGCCAGGAATGGATCGCATGGTTGATCGCACTGTTAGAAAATGTGATGTGTGTATATCTAGTGAAAAGATGTTGAAAGTCAATGTACCTCCCCTTAAAAATTCTGAGTGGCCTGATGAGCCATGGAAATAATAGCTATTGATATTTCTGGTCCGTTCATGTGTTTACCATATGATTCACGGTATGCTTTAGTACTTGTGGATTATCATTCAAAGTGGGCAGAAGTCAAGTTTGTTCCACACTCATCTACCAATATTGTATTGGAATTTTTTAAGGAAATTTTTGCGAAGAAAGGTTGTCCATCAATCCTCGTCACTGATAATGGAGTACAGCTTATTTGCAACGAGATGGAAGAGTTTCTTAAAAGTCACAACATAAGACACGTTACTAAGTTTCTTTATGAATCACATGAAAATGGTCAGGTAGAGCGCTTCAATCGGGTTTTGAAGGGTTACATTTCTGATGTCCTTAAGTTGGGGGGTGAGTGGAAGACTTTACTAAGGGAAAGATTATAGTTATATCGCATTACCCCCACATACAGTCACTGAAGTTAGCCCTCTCCGCCTTTTGAAAGAAAGGGATCCTGCATCCAAAATATGTCCTTGGTGGTTTAAAGAGAAATACAAGAAAAATGAAAAGATTGAAGAAATAGTTCATAGTACTGCAGAAAGAGTGAAAATTAAACAGGGTAAAACTAAAGTGTTGTATGACAATAAGCGGAAAACCAAAACTCATGATTTTAAAGTTGGAGATTGGGTAAAAATCAGGAAACCTGGTTTAATTAGCAAATGCTCAATAGGTTTAGGAAAGCCATGAAAATTACCAACGTTTTTGAAAACAGTGTTATCACACAAGATGAAAAGTTGTGGAATGTAAAACGTGTTGCAAGATGTCCTGGTGATTTCTATGGATCTAGTGTTATTGATAAATCTAATAAAAATTCTCGTGTAACTTTGGAGAATCCTGTTCACAAGTTGGATCAGGATATGGTCACCAGTTCACGTCTTGAAAAGTTGAATATTTCTGATGCAACCAATGGTTATGATGATACTGTTGCTTACTGGGTAAAGGATTCCTGTTGCATTAGACAGTTTCCATTGAAATTGCATGATTTTGTAAGATAAGCTGTATTCTTGTTTTCCTTTTGTTGTTTTATTATTTTCACCTTTTATTTTTATTATTTTCACCTTTTATTTTTTTTATTTTCACATAAGGGAGATGTGTTACATCCTTACATATATCTACATGTTGTTTGTGCTGCAGTCACATTATTTTCTTATTGCTATTTGTGTTATGTTCTCTATTCCAAGTCCAATTGACACCCTGTTGTTGGTCAGCTGAAGAGTCAGTTGCACTGGAGCTTCGCTATGACCAGTCTGTCTCATGTTGCTGTGCTGCATATTAAAATCTTACTTAGAAGAAAACCTGGATCTTCATATTTGTAATAGGCCACCAAAAACACAAAAAAGATGCACACAAAGGAAGGGGGCTGTGTTAGTGAACTAGTCAGCAGCAGAAGTATTTACTAACTATGGACATTGTGAAGCATTGCCTAGAAGGTAACTCTGGCTTACATACTTTTAGAATATCTTTTAAACCGAAAGCAGAGGGCCATCAATCCAGTCAATGACAGTCATTCAGGCTTGGGAAATGAGCCATTACGGAAACAGAGGTCATAAAAAGTTGGTGGCCATTTTGAATCAGGGAGAACGCTAACCATGGACAAGGCACAATGGACAAACAACTTCTATGACAGTCCAGGTGACTAACAGTGCACTCCCTCCCCCATTCCCCCCAAAACTGGGGGCCACCTAACAACTATTGTGAAGAAGGAGAGGCTGCGACTGTCTGCTGGTCATGCAACTACCAGGAAGCCTCAGTAAGTCCTGACACAAAGTCACATGACTGGAGAAGCTCTTGATGGGTTTAGAACTTATACATGAATCCACCTCATTGCCCTACATTAAAATGAAGTATTATATCCCTCCCACCTTCCCAGTGGGGTATCAAGTTGCTCTTTCTTGGTGTATGCCTGTTTAATTGCCTCTCAATTGTTCTCTCAGCTATTTGTCTCCATTCCTATTCATTTCTCTTTCCCTCATGATTGTCCATTCTTGCATTTTTTTAAGCTGTTCACCTAGCTCTTGTTCTCTTAATGTGGCACTCCAGTAGGTGTCAGCCCATTATCTGTTGTGTGGCCTTTTCAGCATTGAGTCTCCAGTACTATTCAGCTTTGATTTGTTTGCTCATCAGGCTTCTCTTTTCTTTTCTTCCTATTTTGCAGCTGAGTGCCATCTGTTTGTCATGTTACTCAACTTCACATGGCCATCTTCCTGTGGAGTCTGATCATCCATTTCCAAAGCCCTTTTTTGCAATAATTGATCTTCTTCAAATGTCCCGCCATCATTTCTCTCTAGTAACAGTTTCCATATGCCTGCCATGGGTTATGTCCACCTTACATCAATTGCTATGTTTTCTTGCAAAGGGTTGTGGTCACTCGCTCTCTCTGTCCTTTTTCCTTCTTGCCTATTGCTCTTTGCTCTGCCGCCATATTACAGGAGCATTGTGAACTCTGAGTGCTTTGTTTACTCATTCTCATGAGTTGGTTATGGTTACCTTGAAAATGATATACTTTGCCTATTATTTCTTGCTTTGTGCCATAAGCCTTTATTCTGGGAGTCTCTCACAGAATCTTCTCTTTCAGATTCCTCGTGATCTTTTCTTCTGCTCTTTTGTCCTCCTTTCTATTTGGCAGTTTGTTAGACCTGACAGGCTTAGGGTGGTCTTCCTCTAACCTTTTGCCTGCCCCCCTCCATTTTTTGACCTCGTTTTTGCTTGCTGTAGGACTTAGTGCACTTTACTACTGCTGACCAGTGCTAAAGTGCCTGTGCTCTCTCCCCTAAACATGATAATCTTGACATACTCACAATTGGCATATTTCATTTACTTATAAGCCGCTAGTAAAGTGCACTACATCTGCCGACAGTCTGTAAAATAAATTCTACTAGTGGGCCTGCAGCTCTCATTGTGCCACCCTCTAACCATGGTTCAGGCCTGCCATTGCAGTGCCTGTATGTGCACAATATAACTCTGCCACTTCGACCTTTCAAGATAAACCTCATGCCCGGCCTATACCTTCCCTTTTCTTTGCATATAAGACACCACTAAGGTAGGCCTTGTATGACCAACTGGACAGGGTGCAATATATTTAAAAGACAGGACACATACTTTTAAGTTTTGGTAGTGAAAAACTCCCAATTTCTTTTTTGACTGCTGCAAGGCATATCTGTCTCATAGGATTGCATTGTGATTACCTTATTACATTTTGTAAGTGAAATTCCCAATTGTGAAGAGATAGATTTTTCAAGTTTGGTGTCACTGAACTCTTAATTTAAAATCACAACTTATGATGAAGTTGGATTTTAATTAGCAGTTTAGCAAATGCCATTTCTAGAAAGTTGGCATTTAGTCACTTGGGCCTTTCTGTGCCTTCCGCCTGTCACTGAATACACTTCTGGGGTGGGTGACAGCTGGGCTTTATGCATTCCCTCTAGACAGCCATATACAAAGGGAGCTTAGGTGTAACTGGTGGTCTATCTACATCCTGATGGGCAATCCTGTGCAAGATGGGAGGGAGGGGATGACACTTACACCTGAAAGGGCTGTGTCCTGCCCCCACACAAAGGGCTGCGTACCCCCTAGTAGTGAGTCTGGAGCCAGGGCAGGAGGGGAGGGCCTCAGTGCACTTTCAAGCTTTCTTTGAAGTCTCCTCCACTTCAAAAGCACAACTGGGTATAAGTACTGGACTTCTGTCACCATGACTTCAGTACACTTCTGGACCTATGACCACTCTGCCAGAAAGAAGAACTGCTGTGCTTCCTGAACGACTGGCACTCTGCTGGACTGATGCTTTGCTGGACTCTTGCCTTGCAGTGCTCTTGCAGAGCTGTGCTACCATGCTGCTGCTATTCTCCTGCCTAGGTGAGAAGAACTGTACCTACATCACTTGAACTTAAAGTGACTCCAAGGGCGTGCCTCCTGTTTGAAGTCTCAGGGATATCAACGACTTCAACTACCTGCATCTGCATCTGGACTCTACAGGTTGTGAGTTTGCCCTGCGAAGTTGTGCCACCCCAGTCCTGGACCATTGGAAGTGAGGCCTAAGGTGTTAGTACAACCAGAACCCATAGCATCCTCATTGGTTCCGGTGCATCTTTGCCTGTGTGTGGGTCGGAACCGCTGATTCCTCCTCGAAGCGTGGAACTGAGAGCATTGCATTCAGAATCGACGCATCTCCTGCTGCGGGAGCAGTAGCCGTGCATCGGCTTTGGAACCGGTGCCTCGCCATGGTAAACGACACATCGCTACCACTGCATGGAGAATCTCGACGCATCTTGCCCACTGCGTAGCTCAACACTGACGCATCGCTTCGGCTGCACCTTGCATCTTCTTCTATGTAAGCACAGATCGAGGTACTGTTGTCCAGCGGGCAGCAATTGTGAATTCTGAACTGACTCCATCTTGCTTAAAGTCATGCAAATACATTCCTGAAGCACTACTGCATGCATAACCTTTAGCAACTAATAATGAAAGGTATGTTTTTAAGAGCTCAGCTTAGAATAGCATGGAAAGATCAGGGAATTAGATATGATAATCTCATTCTGCAAGTGTTTCTCAAGGATGTATACGTAGTGGGAAGAATTCACTGTTTTACAAATGTAATGAAATGTACCAGGAAAGAGTTGTTGCACGTATAATGAATACATGACTGCTCACTTCGCCCGAGAAGTGAACTGCTGGGTAAATTTCCATCACTGAGGGAGGGAACAGCTCTCAGTCCTTAATGTTTTTGTCAGACATTTTGCTGGCACTCAAGGACTTCCTATGTCATTCGGATAAATAAAACCAGGCTCTCAAAGAATGATCCTGTTTAGAATTTTATAGGTGTCTGTCAAACTTTAAGCATGTTTGTCACAAAGTGCAAAAGTTATACGCAAATAGATAGTTGGCTTTTCGAAATGCAAAAAATGTTATCTTTTGAAGTCCACCCTGAACCTATTTCAGACACTAATATCTCAACAACTACTGAACAGATTATTCTAAACCATGAAAAAATGTGCATACCACAACTCAACATGCATATGCTGACTGAGTATCCGTCCATAAGGCACACATTTTTAGGTAAATCAAAAAATCCTGGATTGTGCAGCTATACCATAACTACACAGTAGCAACTACCACTTTCAAATATATATGTGTGTGTGTACTGAATGTAGGACGCCAAGGCTTGATTGGGATCCAAAACCAGCATTGGCAAATTTTATTGTGCCAGCCCCCCATAATGGACAGAGCAATTCAGAGATGCAAAAGTGCCCAACCATTTCTAGAAGAGTTTGATTGGTTCCCCCCTCATGATTGGGGAAATGGGAATTTTACAAGACATTGTTCATTTTATGATACCTTTTCCACATCTATTCCCCCACAATATTCCTCTCTTCTGCACTCATCCTTTCTCCTGAACCCTCGCCTCCTGTTATCCAACCATAACAGCTCCATGATTTCCCAGTCATCCTTCCTGTCTTTTGCTCCCTGCTTCTTACTGTCAGTCCCCTTAATCGCCCTAATTCTTACTTCAGTCTCCTCCCTGTTCTACTTCCCCGTCTCTTTTTCCTTGCTTCACTCACCTTCCTTCATGTACAGTCCTGGGTAATCCTCTCAACAGCACTGCTTCATTTTCATGATTCAGCTCCTTCTTCCTTACTCTCTTCTTGTAGCTAACTTGCATTGGATTGCTCCTTTCCCTCTTTTGCCCCCTCTTAGTATACCTTACCTCCTGTTTGTCTTCCTTCGCCTTGTATTCACTTACTCCTAAAGGCACAAGTAAATCAGTGAGATCAGTAATAGAGTGAGAAACTAAAACGCTAAATGCCATGAAAGGTCTGACAATAACGAGCCGGCTGGAAATGGGTACACTGGGTGGCCATAAAGCACACAGGAGGAAGAAGGGTAAAAGGGCATGAGTAAATCTAGAGACTCTGGGCCCGATTCACGAAAGTAATCTGAAACAAAATCCTAGCTTTATGACTTTTGGTATTCACAAAAGGCATTTAGTAGTAGCAAAGTTAGGATTTTGTCTTAAATTGTCGCAAGTTTTGACCTTAAGACAAAATCCTAACTTAAGTTAAACTTAAGTTAGGATTTTGTCTTAAAGTGGTCTGGAGTTTTGGTTTTAAGACAAAATCCTAACTTAAGTTAAACTTAAATTAGGATTTTGTCTTAAATTTGTCTTAAGTTTTGTTCTTAAAACAAAATCCTAACTCAAGTTTATCTTAAATTTAACTTAAGTTAGGATTTTGTCTTAAAACCAAAACTTAAGGCAAACTTAAGACAAAATCCTAACTTTACTTCTCCTAAATGCCTTTTGTGAATACCGAAAGTCATAAAGTTAGGATTTTGTCTCAGATTACTTTTGGGAATCGGGCCCGCTTTATAAGCAGTGCAAAGCAATGGTGGCTTAAGCAAGTGTGTAACACACCTGATCCTCTGCTGACCAAGAACTGGTCCACAAGAAAGTCTCTAACCTTCATTTTCTTTATTTATTTAGGAGTTTTGTGCAGCGCCACATGTCACATTCTTGTCACTGCAGGGTGTTTTATAGCCCAGGAGGCCATGGCACACAGTGGCTCACTGGTTGGTGTTAATAATTCAGCTTGAAAAAATTGGAATCACAAAAAGATTTGAGCCAGTGCAAATGGTGCAAACAGAAACCTGAGGGAGTTTTCACATATTGTCTGAACATGAGAGCACAACCCCTTTCATGGAGCAGTTAATATTTGTGTAAATAAACTACACATTTTGAGCATTGAATAAGGACCTCAAACATCATTTTGAGGCTGCCAAGGTAACGTGTATCCACTGATGGACAGTACTGTATAAAGACATATGAAATATAGCACAGTACAGGTTATGGAAGTGCTGGGACAGCAATCGATTGGGGGATGCACAGCCTGCTTCGTCATTCCTCCTTGCTCTTCCTCTGCATTTTGAACTATAAAGTTGTCCATTCCTCAGGCAAATAACTATGCAGTTGTTTCTGCTGCAAGGGTCTCGGAGCCCTCAGTTCATGCCTGCCAATTGTGGCAGGGAAGCATTTGAAGCACGAAATGCAGCATACAGACAGATGGATTAGATGTAGTATCTAAGGATGGAGAAGAAGCAGTGTATGCAAGCAAGACAACAGTGTGCAAGGAGTTAAGGACTATAGCAAATATATATATGCACATAGTCGCACTAGACAGCTGAGTCTCACTGCATAATCATACATGCCAGCTGGACCATTTGAGGCGGGAAAAAAAGGCTTTACTTTAGCTGTCTCCCGCCTGAAATTGCATCTGATACGATATAAATCAATGGGGAAAATACACTCCCCCAATTTTTTGTCAAACTCTCTCTCCCATTTTACAGTTTTTAAATGTCATGCATGCACAAGGTAACAAGCATGCAGAGCTTCACATTTCAACTGGTACTGCTTAGTGAATAACCTGAAGGACAGTGTCTTAACTTGCCTGTGGTGCCTTCTACAGCTCTCAGGGTGCTAGAGTTTTCTCTGGCGAAGCCAGGCTACTTTAAGGCCAAATCTTCACCATCTTCCATAGAAAGATCTCGTGCTGAAGGCCTGAAGCAGTGACGCAGGTTCAGACACCAAGCCCCGCCCTCAAAGCCTCTCTTTGCCGGGAACTATGTTGATTGGCTGCAAGTGCTATCGCGTGCCCAGTCTCAGGCAGCCTTCTTCCGCTGAGGCGGTGGGGCTTGTTTTCCCCCCATTGTATTGCTTAAAATGGCTGCGTTGTTCTGCCCCGGCCGGGCCGGCCCTCACGTTGACGAAGGCCCGAGACCACCGAGGAAAACGTCTGTTGTCCCCGCAGTCCGGCCTGGCGGACCGCCCAAAAAGTTTGGTTTTTGAGCAATGTATTTTTGGAATGGTCTGGTGGCCGGACTTAAGGGAGGTGGTTTATAAATTTAGCAGGCTTTCTTTGTGAGACAATTTAAGAGATTTCACAATAACAGTGATGTGATATGAAGGATACTTTAGGGAGGGGGTGGCCCTTCAAATCTAGTCAGGCCAAGAGAGCATTGCTACAGTTGACATGAGAGATTATAAATGCCTTTACAACATGTTCTAGGTATTTTTGTGCGGATGCAGCGTCTGATACCAAAGAGTCTGAGGTGGGGGTGTTCTTCATCATGTTTTTAATGTATAGACCTGGATGAAGCCTGTTATCCATCAAAAACCCAAGAAACTTGGCAAAGGTGACCTGCTTTGGGGAAATCTCTAGTACTGCCAGAGGGGCGAGGCAGGCCAGGCAAATGTGAGGAGCAGGAACTGTCTTGTCTAGGTTACATTTAAATTGGTTGATGGTCTGTCAGCCAAGCTTCGAATGAGAGGAGGAGCTAGCCAACTGTGAGAAATCTGTCCTTGAGTTCCGACCAAGTACACCTTTTAGAAATTTGTAGCATTAGATGTGTAGTGAAGAAAAGGCAATCAAGATGAACAGTCCAAAGCAAAATCCTAGAGTTGGGCGCTGGAGAACTGGCAAACAAGATGGCTTTGTCTGGATTGTTATCCGCACGTTTGCCTCCTGGAGCTCCCTGGAAAATCTGCAAAAGGCAGCTGACAGAGATGCGCACAAAGATACTTCGGTGAGTGGGAATGGGGAATTGTCTTTTCCCTCTCTGCTTTACCCTTTTTTGCTTTCTTGCTTCTTCCTTTCTTCTAGTTTTTTTTCTGTATCTAGCTTGGTCTGTTGTCTGATTTCTGTAGCTGGTGGATGTACAGAGTGTCGCAGGACTAAAGAGGTGAGGCAAGGTAAGTCTATTTTAGGGATGCTTGTTGGATTGTACTATTTTCCAATTTGTCCCAGGCAGCTACCAAGAGAAAGTGGATCTCTTTTTTTTGCCAAAGACTAAATGGCTTATTAAGTAAGAGCCTGGTGGACTATTGCAGTTGTAATATTGAGCTATATTTTTTATCACATAAAGTGAACCTTAATATGATTTTCTTCCTTGCTTCTTGTCTTTCCCTATCCCTGCCCTCGTTACTCATGTGTCAATGCGTACAAGGCATTCGCACTCTTTTCTTATAAAGTTGGCATGCTAACTGTGCTAAGTGAAAGTTGTGTATGAACTCTGTGGAGATGTTTGGAGAGCTAAGTTGAATGGACGCTTTGTGCTCCTACTGAAGACCTCCAGCGTCAATATGAGCATTTTCTGGTGATGGGACCGTGTTGTGCCTTACACTGGCCATCCTCGTCGCCAGTGTAATAAAGTGTCGATCCGCTTAGAGTTGAAGTAATGAAGGTTTATTATCTGGTACAGCGGGATCAGCAAGACAGCACCAACTGTTCAGCCATCGTCTCTCTCTGGAATGAACGATACATCACCCGATGCATTACTCCATTTCATGACATAGAGAGAATTCCAACAGTACAAATCATAACACATTGCCATACATTACTTCACTCAAATCAAATCAAAAGATCTTTATTCGTCCAAATATGACCATAAAACAGAAGACATCATAAAAAACTTACATTTGCTACATGTAAATGCTAAAAAACTGTGCTAAAACAGTTAAGTGCCGTCAGTTAATATAGCAGGATTATCAAACGGATTGGCATGCAGATATGAAACTCCCCGATCTTTACAATAGAAGAAGATTCCTTGATTTAAAACAGCAAGAGAAGATATGATGGAAACAAATAATTTATACAGATATATACAAAACCAATACAAAATTCATAAAGTGCAGTTAGTTAGCATAGCAGCAGCAGTAAACAGATTTGCGCACAAATAAGGAGCCGCTAGCAAATACTCTCAAAACGTGACAATAGAGGTTGGTTCCTTGATTGTTACAGCAGGCGAGAGTAGGCAGCACGGAAAAGCCAACCTTCCTTTGATTTTGAGCATCTCACTGCAGCTAATAGGAACGAGGTAACCCTCGAGCAAATGTCATGACTGTTCAACAGTTGCAAGTGGAATAGAGTTTTTCTGCATTTCCATCGGCCCAAATTGTTTAATTATGGTTTTAGAAAATTTCAAAACAAAGGATAAAAAAAATTGCAAAAAAAACTATGAAATGCAGCAATGTTTGTTCTGTTGAGCGATCATAAGGGCAGGACGGGCCATGTTCCCCCCAGAGCGCTTTAGCACACCCAAAAACACAGAAGCCACCAGACCATTCCAGCTCTAAAGTGCCAGATCTTTTGGTGAAGTCCAGAGGGTCTGAAAAGGCATTTGGGGGTACTCCTCGAGGGATTGGCTCAGGTTTTTCCCATCAGTGTGAGGGGGAACGTCGCAGAGACCCAGATAAGTACCAGTGTAGTTGGATGGCTGAGGGGTCCCATGTCCTGTCTCAGAGGAGAGGGAGTGGGGGTGGACAGAGGCCCAGGGTGCCCGATACCCAGTCCCAGGACCTGGATGGTTCCCACAGGGAGCACCAGGAGGGGGGCCTAGTCAGCACTGGAAGGCCATCCATGGAGAGGAGTACCCTAGTGACAGGAGAACTTGTGGGGCGGCTGATACAAGTGTCCCACCAGTTCTGGTGTCTGGCAGCACCACTCCAGAGAGGAATGTTCAAAAAAAGGGGTGGGGGGGGGGAGACAGTCCCCAGTGGGAGGACCAGTGGGTCAGGAGTTGCTACCTCTAAGGTCAGAGCACCCCAGGAGTGACCCTGGTGAGACCACTTGTCCGGAATGTAAAGATTACTCAAAGAGCGGAGTGAGAATCCAAGCTTCTTTATTTGTATTCACCAACACAGGCTCCGACGGAGCGCCTCAGATGCTACCGTTCACCTGGTCATCAGCTGTCAACTGTCAACATTCCAATCTGACAGCTGATGACACAGGTGGCACGGTACGGAGCGCCAAGTGGACATAAGTCAAACGTAACACATCTTCCCCCTTAAGGAGGGATGAAAACAAAGATGAGAGAGAGTGTAGAAGAGAGAGAGAGAGAGAGAGAGAGAGAGAGAGAGAATGAATAAAACAATGCAATATGTCTAGTCATGCAAGAACAATACATTGTAAGGTGATGCAAGTAGTGACCGGAAAATAATTACTCTGCAAAAGAAGATAACAATACATCATTCACGTACATAGTCAGACAGCTTAACGGGTGGTAATACCCTCCTACCTACACTGCTGGTGACCTGAGTGTGGCTTGATTCAGAAGTGGGTATGGAGGGTAACCTTCTGCTAGCTCTTCCAGTGCTTGAAGCACACAGACCACCCTGGATGGGGAAGAGGTAATCTGTACGGGTTCGGTCGGCTCAGGAGAGTGGTGGGCGTGAGGTTCGCAAACTACTTCCTCATCTGAGGAATCAGCGAACGTGCTATCATGAGCACGGTTGTGTGTCTCCCTTTCAGCGTTATGCTCAACAGGAGTGTTTGCACAACGTGAAAGAGCGGAGAAGTGCCAAACCTTACCATCACTGAGTAAAGCTGAATTACAATACACTTTACGTACAGATAGGGGCTGTGTGAATTTATCATCACCTTTGCTAATATGTCCACTTCTTCTGACTTTGACTGTGTCCCCAACTTCTAGCCTGACAGGTTTGCACCCATGTTTGAGGTCATACCTTTCCTTGCAAGAATATTGTGCTACTTTCATTTTCCCCATAACTTGTACATTAGACCAGTCGACTCTCTTTGCAGCTTTGGCCCATCTACATTGTCCTTTGACAATGGGGTTCTACCACGCATCAGTTCAAAAGGGCTATGACCTGCAGTGACACATGGTGTGATGCGGTAAGCCCAAATAGTTTTAAGAATTTATTTTTTCCATGCCAGCTTACTGCTGTTAGCCAGTTGTACAATCCCTTTGATAACTCTGTTAAACCTTTCAACCGCCCCATTTCCGGCGGGGTGATACACAGAGGTGGTCTTATGACAAATGACATTTCTCTGGATGTAGTTTTTAAAAGTTTCAGACGTGAACTGAGGTCCATTATCGCTGATAATGGTTTTAGGTAACCCCTCACGTGTGAAGACCTCATCCATAAATTTTAATACACTCAAGGAATCTGGCTGAGTGATGAACTTAACCTCAGGCCATTTAGAAAAGTGGTCGATGAGGACAATTACATATACTTGTTCACCATTATCCAATATGGGTCCAGTAATGTCCACCCCAACCCTTTCCCATGGCATGGACGGGCAGGGAATAGGCTGTAACGGAGGTCTAAAAGTTACCCGAGACTTATCTGAATTTATACATAAGGTACAGTCTCTGACCGCTCTTTCAACAGCAATACTCACACCTGGCCACCAGTAACTATTCTTCACTCTATTCTTTGTCTTGGCTATTCCAAGGTGTCCCTCGTGGCAGATTTGTATTATTTTCCTTCTTAACATGTTGGGAGGAACGACTTTTCCCCCCCTTAAAAGCAAATCATTTTCTTTTGAAAGTTTGTTCTTCACTTCCCAAAAATGTCTTAGACTTTCAGGTAAGGATGATTTTTGACCCCAGCCTTTTTCAACTCTCTCGATCACTTCACATAAGGTTTTATTTTTTTTTAGCTCAGAAACCCATTCCTCTTGTGATATTCCATCAAGGTCCTCCTTCACGCTAGCAATGCAAGGTTCATCACCTTCTTCTTTTTCCTCGCAATCAGGCAAAGGCATACGGCTCAAAAAGTCTGCAACAACGTTCTTTACCCCAGGGACATACTCTACAACATAATTGTATTCAAACAGTCGCATCGATAACCGTGCAAGCCTAGGTGATGCTGCATACAAACCTTTCGTGGTAAAGATTTTAGTCAAAGGCTTGTGGTCACAACGTAGGGTAACTTTGTTACCCCAGACAAATTGCCTGAAATGTTCACGGCCCCAAACACAGGCTAGTGCTTCACGCTCAATAACAGAGAATTTTTCTTCACTGGGAGTCAAAGAGCGTGAGGCAAAAGCGATAGTAAACTCATTTCCTTTGATATCCCTTTGGGTTAGCACAGCACCTAGACCTCTACAACTTGCGTCTGTCGTACTGATGTTGCAAAGAGTGGGGTCAAAACCTTGTAAAGGTACCGTTGAGCACATTTCCTGCTTTAAGGATACAAAGGTATCCTGACCCTCATTATCCCATGTGAATTTGTTCTTTAATTTCAACAATTGTCTTAAGGGATAGGTTTTCTGTGAGAAGATCTTTATGAATTTTGCATAAAATTCTACTAAACCCAAGAAGGATCGTAACTCCTCCTTATTCTTGGGCACAGGAGCTTCGTTGATGGCTTCCAAAAGTTATTTCTTTGGACGAATTCCTTCACCTGTAATTTCGTGTCCCAAGTAATTAACCTTACGGCAGGCAAATTTACACTTCTTGTGCTCAGCTGTCAAACTCTTTTCAGCAAGTATACTCAGAACCAGGTTGACCTTGTCGTCGTGTTCTTGCCTGGATTTTCCCATGACAAGAATGTCATCTTGGAACATCAGGAGATCAGGAACGTCTGCAAAGATGTTTTGCATTAACCTCTGAAACATTGCTGCCGCAGAAGCCAAACAAAAGGGGGCTCTATTGAATTGATAACACCCAAAAGGCATTATGAACGTGGTGAGTCTTTTGCTCTCACGATGTAACGGGACTTGGTGGTATGCGGATTTCAAATCTATAGTCGAAAACCACTTTATTCCTTTAGTTTTTGCCAGCATTTCATTAATTCTCGGTAAGGGGTATTGCTCAACTACAATATTTTGATTGAGGTCGCGTAAATCAATACATAGTCGAAGACTGCCATTAGGTCATTTAGCCACGACCAATGGAGCCACCCACTCTGAAGCTTCTACTCGCTCTATAATTCCTTCCTCAAGGAGGTTGTCTAATTGTGTCTTTACTTCTTTCCTTATTGAGAAAGGCAGATTACGTACTTTGTGCACAATAGGAATTGCATTCTTCTTGACTAGTATTCTGTGTTTATATCCCTTGAGTGCGCCAATTTCTCCCTTGAATACACTGGGATACTTAACCAACAAGGTCTTACTGAAGCTTTCACTGTCATGCACCACTAAGACAGGGTCCGACCTGCTGGGATCCAGTTTTATTCCCAGGTCTCCTTGGTCCAGCCATCCTAATACGGATGGTCCCACAGCAGATACGTAGCGTTTGCAGATTGGCTCCCTACCTTTCAACGCAAATTTTAATTTTCTAAATCCACATACTTCAATTAGGTCCCCAGTGAATGTTTTGATGGAGATGTCAGCCTTATCCACTGTTCTCCCAATCGAGGTGCGAATTTCTCCTTCCATACCTCATTGTTCACTATGGTATACGGTGAACCTGAGTCAGCAACAATATTCATTTCAATACCACCAATTGTCATATTGCAAACTGGTTTTTTTGTACGATACTTGTTTTTTTCATTAACACTTGAAATGCAGTTGTCATCAACATTCAACACAAATGCATCTGTATCATCAACCTCCGATGTGTTCGTGTTGTGTGTTTCATCGTTTTCTATTAATTTTATCGAACTGGTGTTCTTTCTGTAGCACACCTTCTGAAAGTGCCCCACCACACCGCAGCATGTACATTTAACATCACGTGCAGGACACTTCCTGTCATCAGCAAGATGATTGCTGCTACCGCACCTGTAACAGCGCCGTTTGCTGCTGAATTGTGACCTGTCTTGCGTTGGTTTGTAATTCCTGTTAGTTTTACTATACTTTTTTGAGTCCGAAATTTTATTAACAGTACTTCCCTCGTTCTTTTCTTTGTTCTCAGCAATGACAGCTTTTGCACATCGACCAGCAAGTTCAGCTTTCTTTGCAATGTCAATGAATTTCTATAAAGGGTACTCCCCTTTTGCCCATAGATTGTCCTGGATATTGCTGTTGGACCCTTGCATGACAATTTGGTCTCTTATAAACTCGTCATGTAAGTCTCCAAAGCGGCAGTTAAGGGCTAAGTTTTTTAATGCAGACACATAGTCATCAATTGATTCCTCTTTGCCTTGCTTTCTGTGAAAAAATGTATATCTATCCACCCACCGCAAACTGTGGGTTTGTAATATGTGTTCAAGTCGTCAATAGCATTTTCAAATACATCCCCCTCACTTTCACTCCTTGATGTTTTGTTAATGCTATTGCATACTTTTATTCCGCCAGCACCCAGACTATGTAGCAAGATTTTTAGTTTTTTCTCAGCTTTAAAGTCATCATCATCTTCAAAATTTGAAATATAATTCATGAAATATTCTCTCCATTCCTCCCACTTAATTTCAGGTTCTCCCTTACCCGGAAGGAAAGCTTGAGGAGGTGTAAGATTCCACAAATAACCTGAAGCCATGTTTGTCTTAAGATCTTTAACACACTGTATAATGTCGCTGATTACTTATGTTCGCCTTAATTTTTATGTGTACAGTAATTCTCAGAAACCTCTACGTTAATCTGGCGCAGGAACAAAAAGTTTTTCATTAAAGGTTCAGAAGTGTGGTTTAGTCATATCACTTACTTAGGCTTTGTCTATATTTTCTTTTTTTTTTGTGCAGAGGAGTACATATAAATATTTTCCTTCAAGATCTGCTCAGCGACAAGCAATTAATTGTGTTGCTCACACTACTAATTTTCCATGTGTCACCAATTAAAATTAGAATTTTCACTCAAAACATTCCTCATGTACCTTCTAATCTTTCTCCTAGTATCTGCGTGTCCCCGCTTCGAGCGATCTTCTTCCAGAGAAGATTCCGATCGCCCGACGCTATGGATCGCTTCCGTTACGATGCGGAGACTCGAAGAGAAGCACAGTGAAAATGATAAACTGCAACGCTGAGCTATTTTTCTCCCAAAATGGCCGCCAATACGTGAGCGCACACCTGCGCACGCAGTCAACAGCTGATTCCTTCAATGTTGATCGTAATACACGTCACGTTCTTCGTCACAACGGTTGTCGGCAAGAGCATTCAAGCCGTTAAACAGTTATAACGGTAACCTTCTATGCATCAATCCTGACAGGAATTTCTTACAGCTGATTTAATTTGACAAATTCCGCTCTTCTTTCACTTAATGTTCCATGCTGATTTTTCCCACATTAATTCGCCTTCCATTCTCATACATTTCATGTGCTCACTACTCTTGAGTTTTTACAATTTTTCTTCGTCGAGTAGACTAGGAGATATACTTTCTTCCTTCTTTTTTTTTTTTTTAACACCAAGTCATCCAATTGAGTCTTCTAAAATTTTACACTGACCTTCTTTTATTTTTCTTTCATCTCCTTCATTAATTTTCATTTAAGTTCTCCTTTCCTTTTTTTTTCTTCTTCGCACGCGTAGATCTGTGTGTTGGTGATCATCGCCAACTTTTGTAAAGATTACTCAAAGAGCGGAGTGAGAATCCAAACTTCTTTATTTGTATTCACCAACACAGGCTCCGTCACGACGGAGCGCCTCAGATGCTACCGTTCACCTGGTCATCAGCTGTTAACTGTCAACATTCCAATCTGACAGCTGATGAAGCAGGTGGCACGGTACGGAGCGCCAAGTGGACATAAGTCAAACGTAACACGGAAGTCCTGGCTTTCTTGGCACAGGTCCTGCCTAAGGGTACAGACCCTGGATTGGAGGGCCAAGTTCAGGGTGCCCCCCCTGACCTGGAGGGAGAGGTGTAATATCTTATGTGTTATCCTTGTTCTGAATGTTGCTGTGCTCTCTGTTCTGAGAATGTTATGTAGCTCCTAGCAACCCTGTTAGGATGATTCAGTTTAATGTTAGCTGCTGTTGGAGTCGGTCTGGCCCGTCTCCCTTTACCATGTAGCCTTAATAAACCACTTAACTCACTCTCGACCAGTGTGTTTACTACAAAATTATTGGTGACGAGCTAAGGCTACATGGTCATCCTACCCACATGTGTTGGCTCATCAAAGAACTCATCAATTTACTACTTGCCAGCAAGTTTTGTTTTGGTTTTCTCTGCAACTGCTGACCAGTTTATGCAGCTGTGGACTACTTGTGGCCAGAGCGTACAACAGAGGCGGTGAATTTTCTGCTTGTTGTTTTGTCAAAATTGTTTTTATTAGCATCAAAGAGAATGACAATCGGGACATACCATGACAATTGCATTACAACTGAGTAGACCAGCAAGCGAGGATGTAGAAAAGAAGAGAGTACCGACCCTAGGCCATACACAGAAGAGGCAAACTTCCCCAGTAGTAACATACGCTAATGGAGGGGTACAGTAGAGCGAAAAAAGGAGGGGAAGCAAGCCCTGAAACTACGCCCTGGAGGACTCCAGTGGGCTTCAACCAGAATCTAATAGTCCGGCGCCGGTCGGTTATGCAGAAAGGTGAAGTCCAAACAACCCGCCGTCTCTGTGCCATGGAACTGCAAATTCGTTTTATAAACACCCCAACTCCCCAAAATCCCTCCCTCCCCACCCCACAAACCCCATAAATCATGAGAGACAAAAAGAGAAAAGGAGAGAGAAGGAAAAGCAAGAGAGAGAGAGAGAGGAGGGACTCAAGGAGGGAGCTCAGAAGCCTAGGGCCGGAGAGAGGCCCATCCAAAGTGGAGACAGGGCAAAGTCTCATCCAGGGGACCCCGCAACTGCGAAATAGATTATCAGGAGAGTCCACCCGTGGCCGCCTCAGCCGACTACAGCTGAAACAGCCGCAATCCCCTGACCTGGGGCGGACAAACGGCCGCCGGTAAACCCCGAGAGAGGAAAGTCACCAGCGGACCCCACTTGAGCTCGAATGCGGCATAGTCCTCCCTGAAGATGTCCGCCATTCTTTCTAAACTTAGGAGTCTCCAAAGGCGGGCATGCCACATTGAGGCCGTAGGTGCCGCCTGTTTCTTCCAGTTAGCGGCGATAGCCACCTTCGCCGCCCCCAAGCAAAGCCACATTATGGCCTTATCTGCTCTGGTTTGGTAGCGCAGGGAGGGATCCCGAAGGCCCAACAGTGCCGTCTCCATGGAGATGGGGATCGGATAGCCCAGCATAGATTTAATTTGCGCCAGAATCTCCTCCCAGAAGGGGCGGATCGTAGGACAGGTCCACCAGATGTGCTGAAAGTCCCCCAGCATCCCACAGCCCCTCCAGCAGCGGTCAGAGGTGCCCGGAAAAATACGCTGCAGTTTAGCTGGGTATAAGTACCAATCCACCATTACTTTCATGTGAGCTTCTCGTAATTCTATCGAGTGGTTGTGTTTTGAGATGTCGGACCATAGGGCCTCCCACTCCCGCTCCTCAATCGGTCTAAGCACCACCTCTTCCCATTTAGCCTTAAATCGCGGAGATGGGGAAACCACAGTGGCCAGAAGGTGGCCATATAGAAAGGAAATTGACCCCTTCATGGTGGTGGTAGTGCGAATGAATTTTTAAAACGGGGTCTGGGGCCTGTGGATCGCCGCCTGAATCTCCGATGATTGAAGCCAGTGCCGTAATTGGAGAAATCTATAATGTTCAGTTTGCGGGAGGCTAAAGTCATTCCTACATTCTGAGAACGTCATCAACCTAGAACCTCTAAATAGATGTCCGATCATTAAACAGCCCCCCTCCTCCCAAGCTGCGAATGGCCCTCTATTGAACGCGGGCGGGAAGGCCGCCTGCCCATGGATGGGGGTGTGAGGGGAAGGGAAAGTGATCCACCGGTAATCCGGGGACAGGGAGTCCCAGACCCGCAGCGTTGTTCTGGTGGGCGTACTAATGTACGCGTTATCCGGCCTATCTCGTTTCGTGCGCCACGCTAAGTCCCAAATAGTCCGTCCCGCCACCGACCTGTCCATATGTGACCAGTGTTTATCCGACTCTCTTTTCGACCATTCAATCAACACGCGCAGTTGCGCCGCCTTATAGTAGAGGTGGAAGTCGGGGAGGCCCGCCCCACCCGCAGAGCGAGGCCTCCGCAACATGGAATACGACAGGCGGGCTCTTCCCCCCTGCCAGATATAACGGGAACAAAGGGAGCGCATAGTCGAGAAAAAGGAGAGGGGGACGTCAATGGGAAGGGCTTTAAATAAGTGGAGCAGTTTCGGCAATACTGTCATTTTAAGCGAATGAATACGCCCCAGCCAGGATATGAACAACGGCTTCCAGCGTGCCAAGTCCGCCTTAATTTGCGCAAGAAGGGGGGGGAGTTAGCCTTATACAGATCTTCCACGGACGGAGTAAGCCGGACTCCCAGATATTGGAGCGATGTAGTTGCCCATCGGAAAGTCGTGCTCTGTTGGAGGCGCGGGAGCTCCTCCCCGGGTATCGTAAGATTGAGGATGTACGACTTGTCCAGGTTGATCTTGAACCCCGCCACCTGTTCAAAGCGCCGTAACTCTGCATGTAGAGTCGGGAGCGACGTGGAAGGGTGAGTGAGGGAGAGGAGAACGTCGTCAGCGAACAGGGATATCTTGTGGTCCCCTCCCGCAAACGGAATACCCGTTATCTGTGGGTTGTGCCGATTGGCCATCAACAGGGGCTCAATGCTCAGGGCAAATAACAGGGGGGATAGAGGGCAACCCTGTCTCGTGCCCCTAGAAAGGGTAAACGGAGCCGAACAGGCCCCATTGACTTGAACACGCGACGTGGGAATCCGATAGTTGGCCTGAATCATTGCGATAAAGGCATCCGCGAAGCCCATCCGTCGCATTGTGGAGAAGAGGAAACCCCAGTCCACCCGGTCGAACACCTTTTTGGCATCCAGACCGACCAGGAGGGCCGGCAGGTGTCTTCTAGAGGCTTTTTTTATGAGATGTACAATACGTCTTGTGTTGTCATGCGTTTGCCTCCCCGGAATAAAACCCGATTGGTTGGGGTGTATCAGCGCTGCCATAAGAGGATTGAGCCTGGCGGCCAGGATAGAGGAGTACAATTTAGCGTCCAAGTTTAACAACGCGATTGGGCGGTAAGAGGAACATTGATCCTTGCGTTTCCCCGGTTTTGGGAGGACCGTGATGATCGCCTCCGCCATGGACGGGGAAACCACCCCTTGAGCGATGACGGCGTTAAAAAGAGACTGCAAGCGTGGAGCCAGGTCCGGTGCGAAAGTGCGGTAGAATAGGGCCGTGAGGCCATCGGGCCCGGGTGCATTATTGAGTTTAAGCGCCATAATGGCTTTGGTAACCTCTTCCAATGAGATGGGGCGCAGAGGTCCGCGTTGGTAGAGGCGGCGACCTGGGGGAGCGATAACCCCTGCAGATAGTCTTCCTGCACTGGGGCCTCGAGAGAATCAGATGTATACAGTGTGCTGTAGAAGGAGCGGAAACAGTCCGCCTTCCCCTCATTGGAGTGAGTGACCACATCCGCAGCGTCTCGAATCCCCTCAATATATTCCTTGTCCCTTTTAACTCGGAGCTGTCGGGCTAGGTGTCTCCCGATCTTATTCCCTTGAATGTACGAGGTGTGGCTTAGGTGCAAGAGGGTAAGCTCGGCCCTGTTGGCATATATAGACTTCAATTTGCCCCGCAATGCCTTAAGGGGCCGTAAAGTGATGCGAGAGGGCTTGGCCTTATGGCTCTGCCGCCACCAGCTCCTCCTCCAGTCGTTCCTGTTCCGCTGCTCTCTGCCGGTTGAGCGCGGAGTTAAGTGCGATGCACTTGCCCCTAAGCACCGCCTTAAAGGCGTCCCACCATATCAGCTCTGAGGTCTCCTCCACGCTATTGAGGGCAAACTATTCGTCTATAGCCTCACGCAGAGATATGCGCAGTACTATGTCCCTAGTGAGGAAGGCGGGGAAGTACCACTTGCGCTGGCGGTCCCGTGGGCCAGCCCAATGGAGCGTGATCATGACCAGACTATGGTCAGAAACGGAGAGGGGAAGAATCTGTGCATCTCGTAAGAACCCCGACAAAAAACGATTAATAAAAATATAATCTAGACGGGAATAAGACTGATGGACATGTGAAAAATGGGTGTAATCCTTCGTGGAAGGATGAAGTGTGCGCCATGCATCGCAAAGGCCCAGATCCGATAAGCGTTGCTTGGAAGCCGAGGGAAAGGAACCCGAATCCGCCCTCTGCAAATGAGAACTATCCAGATCCGTCTGCCATACCAGATTAAAGTCCCCCATCAAGACGACCGAGCCTTCCGCAAACTGTTCCAATTTTGCGCAAAAGGTGGACAGGAACCCCGCCTGACCAGTGTTAGGCGCGTAGATCGAAATGAAAGTGCATGTCTGACCCCTTAGAACCCCTTTCACCATCACCCATCTCCCCATCTTATCCGAGCACACCTCTAAGGGTTGAAACTTTACCCCGCTATGAAACATCAACACTACCCCCTATGCTTGGTGACAGCTGAGGAACTGTATGTGAGTGGGAATGACCTATGTCGTAACCTGTGTTCATCCCCCTTACGTAGATGTGTTTCTTGGAGTGCAACTATGTCCAGGTGATGATCCGATATGTATTTCAGCACCCTCTGCCGCTTCTGGAGGGAATTAAGCCCTTGCACGTTCCATGAGCCTATGGATAAAGCCATCGTGGGATTGGATGTAGGCTACCAGCATTAGCAAGGCTCAAGGTCTGCCCCCCCACCCCCCTGGAAGATCCCCCCGCTCTCCGTGTCAAGAAAAGAGAAAGATAGAGAGAAGAAATGAAGAGAAGAAAAATAAATAACCAAAAGACCCCAAGCTCACACAACATCCAAGTGCAGAGGACTCGGAGGGCCATGACAACCCGCCCACGCCTACCCCGGCTGCATAAATCTCAATGCGAACAAGATAGATGAAAAAACATCTTCAACTGTTGAACCCAAGTCCCAGACACGCCGGATCCTGTAATCCACTGCCCAGCGCGACCCCTTCTCCTGTACTGGCGGCCAGCCTCGGTGGTGCAGCGTCCAAGCGGGGCCCAGCGGGTCTGCAGCAAGTACACAGGGCCCCCTTCTGTGGCCAAAGCGATCTCCGGATGGTTTCTCCTGTGGATTCATCTGGGAGGAGTGCGACCCACCGTGGGCCACTCCCCGGCCTTCGCCCCAGATCTGCCAGCCGCCGAGGCCCCCCCTCCCCCTGCTCGTCTCCCGTTGGGGAAAGTCCCAATATGGCCCTGCCAGCCGCCAGGTCCACAACAGTCCGTTGCTTATTTTGGTATTCAAATGATAGGCCAAGGGGGAAGGTCCATCGGTATCTAATGCGCTCCGCTCTTAACTTAGTCGTCAGTGGCCGAAAGGATTGGCGCCTCGCCAGCGTCTCCGGGGACAGATCTTGAAACAGCGCACACGTAAAGCCCTGGAACGATACCTCCGAAGACGCCCTGGCCGCCGCCAGGACAGCCTCCTTGATTTTGTAGGAGTGAAATTTAGCCAATATGTCTCTCGGCCGCCGTCTGTCCCCTGGCGCCAGGGAGCTCACCCTATGTGCCCGGTCGAGCTTGATTTTGAGGGTTTGCGGCTTCACCACCTCCGCGAAAAGGCCCTCCAAGAATGCTTCTAGGTCAGGGCCCTCCGCCCGCTCCTCCAAGTGGCGCACGCGGATGTTATCGCGTCGAGCGTGGTTCTCCAGGTCCTCCGCCTTGAGCTGCGTCTGTGTCAGTTGATCCTGGAGGGCCTGAATCCGTCGCGAGTGGTCTGCGGACCTGCTGTCCAAGTCCTGATGCTGCGCCTCCAGCTCCACCACCCGCGTGCCCACCGCGTCGACATCTTGCCCGAGGCCGGACAGCTGGTCACGCAAGTCCGAGCGCAACTGGTCAATTGAGCGTTGGATATCCCGGCCTATCTCCTCCCGCAGCTCAGTTTTGAAGTCCCGCAGCGAGGCCAGGAGGTCCTCCTTGGTTAACGCCATCGCCCCGATGGGTCGGCCGGAGCCCCAGACGTCCCCCTATCCGTTGGGCTGAAGAAGGCAGTCACTGAGGTGGTGCGTTTTGCCGGACCCTTCTTAGTAGGCATATGGCCGCCCCCGATCGGCCCAGCGTGCGACCAGTGAGAGCAGGGGCCTCTCGGCGGGCGTGCCGCGATCACGCAGTGCCGCACTGATCAGCTTCGGTGGGCGCAGAGGCCAGCAGGGAGTCGCCCCCGTGCGCGGGAAGGCAGCTGCCGGATCTCCTTCAGCACCCGGGTTCTCAGACCACTCCGGTGTCGCGCATCAGCTGCTTTAGGCCCCCCACGCCGAAGCCGCCACTTGATCCCCGAAGACTCACCAGGCTGCACACATGTAGGGCTCGACCTCTGCTCCCACCACTGGCCGGACCTCCTCCGTCACCCCTGGCCTGCACCTGTGCGACCTCCGCCGAAGTCCCTTACCAGCCCCCCAGGGGGAGGCGCGTAGCTGATGTCCCTCGGCGTGTCCACGAGGGGACGTCGCACCCACCAGTGCCCCAGGATCGCTTCGCCCGCGGGCCCGCCCCGCAGGGACTCGCACAGCGGCTCACTGGCAGCTACACCTCTCGGTCTCTCCAGGCTCATTAGCTCCACCGGGACTTATCCGTCAGCTCTCACCTCCGCGCGGCACCGTGCAGCCTCTGTTCGTGCTCCGGCCACTCCTCAACGCGGCCTCCATATCCGGGGCCGTCAGGTCGCGGGTCCCGGCCGCCTCACAGCCTGCAGCCTCAGGGGAATCTCCAGCGGGTCGGCAACTGGTCCGCGTCCCGCCCCTCCGGGCCCGGACCGCCACAGAAGCACCCAGGGGGAGTCAACGGTGCTCGCCTCCGGCCAGGCTTCGCCGGACCGTCATCCTCGTCTGGCGCGGAGCGCGGATCCGTCCCCGGGAACCGCCATCTTGCGTGTCTCAGGCGCCGCCGCAGTCGCGAACTTCGGGCGTTTCATTCAGCCACCAAGCATGTCTCGCCCACCTCCACGAGTGCCCATCAGCTTGCCATGGCACTTAGTAGGCGTCCAGCCTGCCCAGGGGCCCAGGAACAGCGCTGCAGCCGGGGTAAGCCCAGGGTGGTGCAGGAGCCGACTCGGATTAGGTCCGATCGGCCATCTTGCCCAAGCCACGCCCTTTTTTCTGCTTCTTTACTTATGGACTGGTGTGTCTTCACTTTGAGACTTGAACAGTGCTCCCTGCACCTCTCTTTGTTTGAAGACTTATGCTGCCATTGGATACGGTAGGGCGTTTGCTTTCCTTGCTCTACCTTGGCCTCCCGCTCTGCGCTCCACTATTTTAATCCCCATCAAGTCTTGTTTGACAACAACGGCTTTGCCCCACGCTCGTGTCTCCCTGGCATCTTTTAATTTACTGACTGTGCATGTTCGCATGAATTCTCACGCTCCTCACCTAGCAACTTCCACTGATGCCCCCTGGCAACCAGCGCACATGTTCGTCTTCCTTGCGAACTGAATTCTGCTTCGTTGTCCTGCAATTGTGACGTATGCAACGTCCCGACGTCACAGAAACCTCCGCTGTTGTTGTCCTGACATCACGGAAACCTCCACTGTCGTTGTCCTGCAGTTGTGACTTATGCAACGTCCCGACGTCACGGAAACCTCCACTGACGCTCCCTTGCCTGGCAACCTGCACGCATCTTCCTTTATCTTTGCGGACTGCATTCACCTTCATTTTCTTTCTATTGGTGACGTATGCAACATCCTCACGTTACTTCACGCACCAGCGGCCATTTTGGATTGGGACAAGTTCCTCGCATCTACTTCCTGTTTTTCTCTTGCTGTGTGTTACGCGGTGACACGCACACCCTTTTAATTTAAACAGCCATCTGTTGCAACATTTCATTTATTGTTCTTGTGTGACAATAAACAATTTTCAACAAGTTTTTGTTTTATCAAAAGGAAGGGAAATCAGATCTACTCAACAAAATGATCAACATAATGACTCCTTCTTTTCTGATACAGTGCGTCACACGGTGATACTCACATCTGTTCCATTGCACACAGTGTCCTGTTGCAACTTTATGTTACTTTGCTGTTCCTTTATTGTTAACATACTTTCACAATTTTTTTTTTTTAAACTTTATTGCTACCCAGTTCAACAGTTCTCTTGTTTATCACAGTGATACACACACATGTTCAACTTCTAAACATTGTGTGTTTCCCTTTCTCAATATTTGACATATTTTCAGTGATGCACACACTTATATTATAATATTTCTCTCTTTGCCTACCATTTCATTCATCCAAAGTTTTTTCTTTCTTTGAAAAAAACCCACAATGTGCACCATGCAGTCCATTACTCCTCCTCCATCATTTTTGAATTGCCCAGGAGAGCCAACGGTTGGGAAATTTGGCATGATGCTTTTGAGACATACTTTTTTTTTTTTTAACTTTATTTTCCAAGGTGCCACATATCGAAGCATACAGGTATGGTGGTTCACTGTCAGGTATAACATCACCTAAGTAGCAATAAAAGCATCATAATTGAGCATTTCAATAACGTCATGACAACTACTTTGGAAGTATAAGACTTAGCAGATCTCTAAAATCACAGTCCCAGCGGCTTCTCCAATATCCCTCTTTATTCGTTACCAGTCCATCACGATATCCCCGGACCCCTGGATGCAACATACATAAAAAGCCAAGTAGTCGAGAGGTAGTTTGTATTAGTGGGGAGTACTAAAAACCTGTGTCATAATATAAAAAGGATGAGATCCGCTACCCCACACCCTCCGGGACGATGCCCCGTTTCAGTTGGGAGTTGGAAGTCTGTCCTGAAGCCTCCACATAGGCTCGAAAAGGGCCCCATATGTCTTTAGGGCAGGATGAGCTAGGCATGATGCTGGCGTAGACCTCGCAATTGGTATTACAGTAGGCCAGGCTGCACAGCCAACTCTGTAGAGTAGGAGCTGACTTACTACCCCACAGTATAGCTATTTCTCTTTTGGCCAGCAACAGACCGAGGGATGCAAACCTTCTAACCTTTTTGGGAAAGTTGACCGTATACCCCAGTTGAGCCACTTCCGGTGTAGGGATAAGGGACAATTTAGTCATGGCTCCTAGTGTGCTGTGTATCTGTTCCCACTAGGCCTGAAGTTTGGGACAGGTCCATGTGAGGAGTGCAAAATCAGCATGTGGGGCAGCGCACTTCTGACAATTATGTGGTCTGGACGGGTCCAGCCTATGTGCAGTGGCAGTGGTAAAGTACATTCGACGTAAAAATTTGAAATGTAGAAGCTTATGCCTGCTGTTAAGAGAAACTTCGTTCGTTACCTCGCAACACTTAGTCCACTGCTCATCTGTAATGGGCCTGCCTAAGTCGATTTCCCATGTTTTGCGTACCTTGTCATCGCTCACTGGTCTCATATTAGCACACGCCTTATATAGTTTGGATATTAGATGAGCACCATTCTCTATCTCAATGATAAATGTGAGGGGAGTGAACGGGTCAGTTTCAATGGGTTGTTGGGAAGTGTGGCGCGAAGAGCCAAGTGGATTCAGTCTAGAACGAAGTTGTCCATGAAGGAGACTTCTTGGAAACGGACGTCTGCCGACACTGAGAAGATATGTCCCTCTGGGTAGCAATCTCCCAGTTTGGTGATATCGAATTTGGCTACTGTGCGTAGTACCAGTTTTTCACCTGTTATTGGCAGCCAGCGCACGTTGGGAAGAGGTAAGGCAGAAGAATGTGGTGGCGCTGGTATGCCGTTGCAGTTTATCCCAGGCCCAACTGGTGGTGGAAACTGTCTGTATGTCATTAGGGTTTCTGGGAACGCCTTTGGACAGAACAGTGGACAGCCGCTCCGGCAGGACAAAATCCGCCTCCGGGCGAAGAAATGGGATTCTTGCGTCTGGATGAAACCACGCATAAGCGTAGCAGCATTGGGCCTCTAAATAATACAATTGTAGATCCGGGACACTATATCCCTCCCCTATCATATGGGAGGGTGAGCACCTGCCAGCGATCTTGTGCCTGCTTGCCCCCCCAAACCAATCTGATGAGGTGTGTGTGCAACGTCAAGAAAAACCCGTTCGGAAGAGGTATGGGAATATTGTTAAAAAGATATAAAAATTTGGGGATCACAACCATCTTAAGTATCGCGACTCTCCCGGCAATCGACAGCGGTAAACGCAACAATCTCTCCACCTGAGTCTCCAGGGTGCTAACTGCTTGCCCATAATTCAAGCAGAGGATCTGGGCCGTGTCCAGCTGTATATGAATGCCATGATATTTGACTGAGTCCTTGCACCATTCGAGAGGAAGATCACAGTCCCATGGACCTGTGCTGGTTGTTAACGGAAAGATCACCAACTTATACCAATTGATGCCCAGCCCTGATAAGAGGCCAAATCTGAGTATTTCTCTAATGAGCGGCTCCAAATTCATCCAGGGATCCCTGACGCAGAGGATAGTACCTCTGCATAGAGCGAGACAAGGAGGGGGCCTGTGTTGAATTGCAAGCCTCTCTGTAAATGCAGTTCCTGGAAATGGCAGATTAGAGGATCCATAGCCAATTTAAACAGAAGCGGGGACAGCCCAGACGTGTGCCGCAGTAAAGTGAAAAGGGTCGGGATAGAGTGCCATTCAGGCGAAGTCTCGCCTTGGTCCGGCTGTATAATAATGCAGTGGTGGCTATAAATCCCATGGGCATGCCCATGCGGCGCATAACCGAGATGAAAAATGGCCATTCCAAGGAATCAAACGCCTTTTCTGCATCTAACAGGATTATGGCAGCAGGGACCTCCGGGTTAATTCTATGGATAACAGAGAAGAGTGTCCTAAGATTCAATGAGGTGGAACGGTGGCGAACTAAGCCAGATTGGGCCAGAGATATGATAAATTCCATCAACTGAGAGAGGCGGTTGGCGATAATCTTAGCTAAGATTTTATAGTCTAAGTTTAATAAGGATAGAGGCCTGTAGGATCTTAGGCCTGTAGGTTTGGGAAGGAGAATAATGACCGCTTCCCGAAGTGTGGGGGGCAGTATTTGTTTCTCGAGTGCTTCTGCATAAACCTCTATCAGATGTGGCGCCAGTAGGTCCTTATATGCCTTGTAAAAGTCCCCCGGAAAGCTGTCCAACCCAGGGGCTGAGGAGCTGTGGAGGGTGTCAATAGCTCCGAGGACATCGGCCTCGGATATAGGTTCTGCTAAGAAGTCTTGCATATTTTTTTCGAGAAAAACCAGAGGGATCTCGGACAGATAAGCTTCCTGAGCCGAGGGGTCGCTCCCTATTTTAGTAGTATATAGGGTCGTGTAATAATCCAAGAATTCGTTACGAATCTCTGAGGTGGAGGTAAGAGTTTGATTCGTGGAGGAGCGCAGTTCGGTGATGTAGGCTTTACTGTATGGGGGCCGGAGCATCTGCGCAAGCACCCTGCCAGGCCGCTCACCCTCTCTATATCTCCTGGCGCTCTGATATTTGCCCATGTATAACAGCTCGCGGTCCGCAGCCTCCCGGAATTCAACCAGGAGGGCCAAGCGTCGTCCCGCCGCACCTGGGTCCGGGGAATGAAGCGTTGTGGTGTCTGAGTCCGCGAGGTCGCGCTCAATGCGTGAAAGTGTGTTTCGGAGATCTTTAAGTACTCTGGCGTGTTTGACAATACAAACGCCCCTGATGTTCGCTTTGAAAGCCTCCCATAGGACTGCCCATGTATCAACTGAGCCAGTATTAATGGAGAAGTAGTCCTCAATGGCTTCGCGTACCTCTGCATTAAAAAGATCATCGTAGAGGGCGCGGCGCGGGAACCGCCATTGCTGCTTAAATCCCTCAGGACGAGGGACCCTCAGGTGAAGCTGTACCGGAGAGTCATCAGAATACATACTCAGTAGTGTCACGAGGGACCGGAACCAGCCAGAAACACCAGGGGAAACCAGCCAAACGTCGATTCTAGTCTAGGTGTTGTGTTGGCCGGAATGATGTGTATAGTTTGTGAGGGTGGGATTGCGCATGCGGCAAATGTCTAGAAGCGATAGCTACTCGCAGAGATCTAAAAGGGCGCGGCGAGCTCGTGGTTTTGTGTCTGGAGAAGTGGCGGTGCTGTCTAAGCTAGGGTTAAGGAGCAAATTGAAATTACCCCCTACCAAGAGCAAACTGGGTTCTAACCTTACTAGCTGTATGAATGAAAAAAGTCGAGAGAATCAGTGTTCAGGCCATATACACATACCAGTGAAGTGCTGTGTCCCATGAGGGACCCTGTGACAATGATGTATCTTCCCTCACTGTCCCCCACAACGGAGCTGAATAAGTGCACATGTGAATAATAAAGTGCCATCTTGTCCTTTTTTCACAGTGATTACGTTTTTTCACAGTGAATACGTTTTCTAGGTTTACATATAGATTGCTGTAACCTTTCTCTGACGTGGTATTGAGTAAACATCCCTGTATATATAGGGGATGAAGACACAGTGACCTCCATGTGATAACGTTTTTTTTAGTAATTATAGATAGTTTAGGCAGTAGAGTGTGAGTACACTACCTTGAATAAAAGTGAGGAGTGGTAAGGGAAAAGTGTGACAGAACTCCTTCCTCGGCTTATACAATTAACCTCCAGATGAGGAGCCTATAAATGAACAGGTCTTTTGTGTATACATATATCACAAGGTCTTCTGCCAGTAGACAGGGTGAAAGGCAGGCGCGGTGCATAATTACTGCTATGGTTCAAAAAAGGAAAATGAGAACTATATTTTTCTTCATCTGATATGTTTTTCTAAAATTAAAAGATTCAGCAGATAGGAGATATTTCTGGCAACATGTTTATTTTTTCCACTATGTAATTACAGAAAAAGTAGAATGCATGTTTCAACACAGATTTTTTAATATGATGTGAAAGAGATCCTAATATCTTTTGGCAAATAATAGTAACTGATTTTTGTTTAGTAGTGTAGATTCTGCTTTTATACTTCGTGTCTACAATGAACATGAACTAGCTAGACACTAAAGGGCAGATTTACAAGAAAGTACCGCAGCGCAGCACCGCAAGCCCTTTGGCTGCGCCACGCTGTGGCACTTTCAGAGCATAGGAATGCAACATATTTACAAAGATAATGTCTCATTCCTGTGCTCTCCCCTGCGCTGGCGCACAATCAGCTGCCATGCGCCGGCACTGGCACCCTTGCACCATGGTGCAAGGATGCCTGCGCCATGGGGAGATTGTTTTTGTGCAGGAAGGGGCACCTTCCTGCACGAAAACAATCACTACAGGCATTTTTTTCTTTCAATGTGTGCTGTAGAATGCAGCTCGCATTGAAAGAGGAAAAAACGAGGAGGAATTAAAACATTTCTCCTCGTTGCGCCTGTAGCATACTGCCGCAATTCTAGGTTTATGATTCCTTGTAAATCTGGAAATGTGTCTGGTTCCATGGGCGTTGCGTGGGAACACCCACAGCAACACTCATAGAACGCCCCTTTCACGCAAAGTGCTGTGTGTAAAGGGGCTGTATTTACAAGGGCAGAAAAAGCCACGCAGGGTGGCTTTTCCTCTCCTTGTGAATATGGGGCAGAGAAATGCACTGTCAGCGCGTCACAAAAAGTGACGTACTGGTGGCGCAAGGGGCTTGTATATCTGCCCCATATGATTCAAGCAGTTTGTCAGAAAGGTGCGAGTGTGACTATGTATTGTAAAAAAGAAAATACCCTCTGCCATACATTAAAAGGATATTACAAGTCACCTCTCAGTTTCATGGACTTATAAAGAACTCGTATTTCGCCCTCGTTCCTCTGTATGAACATGGAACTCCCCGGTGACGTGCAATATACTTATAATGTACAGCATGGGGTACTTTACCCCATATATGTTGCATAGAGTAGATTTCCAGAATTTTGGCCGGTTCTGGTGAGCCTGCAACAAAATAACTGATAAATTACATCTGGAAATACGAGCAAGATGGATCTTTCTGGGTTTTAAACTGGAAGGATTTATTTAAAGGACTCGTAAGTTTATTTCTGTCCTTTTCACACAAGCAGCTTCCAGAAAGTATATCATGAAGTTCTTCTGCAGGGCTTGAATTACAGCATCGCTTTCTGCTCATAACTCCCTTATTACTTTACAAGGATTGGAATTATCTGTTCTGAATCCGTTATTTAAGTTTTGTTCTCTTTTTCATTTACACTATATAAGTCTACTTATGTAACAACAACTTTTGATGTGACATCACCACAAGCTGAACTGCCATTTGCTGTTTACTCATCTATGCCTAGTACCCTGTCAGCCTCTTTGAGTTGTTCCAACACTTCGGGTCTCTCCTCCTTGCACGTGTCACCTGCTCCTACCCTCCTGTCTGTGGTTTGAAGTTGTGTTGGTGATCTCTTGCCAGTGTCTGTAACATAGAAGTCATTGGAGAACTAGAGGTGATGAAGACAGATGTGTAGTGCTATAAAATGACATATACAGAGTCTGTTATGATGACACAGCAGGCCTAATCCATATACAAGATGTCACATCCTTAACGTGACTGCTACCATTCCATCCTGATGTTGGAATTACAGGCAAGCCCATACATAGTACATGGGAGGCGGCTCTGTGGGCCTTAACGCGGAATGGCGCAGACCTTGTACGGATAAGGCTGTAGGGTTCCTGCAAGAATATAGTCCTCCCTGATTTTCTTTACTCCCTCAGGAGGCCTGAAGTTGAAAGCCCGAAGCAGGCTGGAGAAGAATATGAAAAGCTCGACCCTGGCCATCTGTTCGCCAAAACACACCCGGTGGCCTGGGAGAGAGGGAGGGAGGGAGGGAGGAGAGAGAAAGAGAGAGAAGCCACCATTAAAATGCATTATGGGTGAAATGTATTCATTGTAAAATATACATCAGTCATTGGGATCTCTGTGTAGCCTCAGGCAACATAAACCAATGAAACTGCGCTCGACTGGAGTGGAGACATGTCATTTTCGGTCTCACCTACTAGCGAGAGCACGCTCAACTGTTGTAAGACTATTGCTAGCTTACATTGGGCTTAAAGCCCACTTACTGTGTGCCATTGTGTGCCATTGGTTAGCTTCATTGTCACTCATTTGATTGCTTCTAATACAGTACATAGTGTGGGCTTTCCTTCCTCTTTTCGTGTTTTTCACTGCCCTGGAGCATGGATGCATTACTTGCACCCTTCCACTACTCTCATTTTAGGTGCTGCTTTTTACTTTTTGTTTAAGCATTCCACGAGTGCATGTGTGTTTTCTAGCAGTCTCTCTTAAGCACATCCCCTTTCCTCTATGCTTGCTTATGATGCTCTTTCGCAGCTTGTGTGCATTTCCCCTCCTTCATCTATAAGGCTTTTTAATGCTTATCCCCCTTGGTGTTACTTTTTTGCCCATGAGCTTCTCCCCCTCCAGCTCGAGGTTGCTCTCTCTCTTGTCCGTTTGCCCCCCATCCATGATCCCCTCTCTCTGTTTGGTTTGCCCCCACTCTGGCCCCCATGTTCCTTCCTCTGCCTGCACCTGTGTTGGTTCTCCCCGCTATCCTGTTGCTTCCCAAGCCCTGCCTATTCCACCCTCTCCCCTCCTCTCTGTTCTCCCCCCCCACCCATACACAAATTATTTCTTCTGTTTGCCAATCCAACCCGAATTGGCAAAGAAAATTGCTTCGTCATTGTGTAGGCACCTACATGCTTGGTGTGACAGTATACAAAAAAATGACAGAGGGATCCATAACTTTTTTGTATACTTCAGTGTAACGCACTAAGTGGGACGGGTATGCTCAAACATGGGTCCCGTACACACTCTGCAAATGACACTAGGCTATCCCAGACTAATTGTCCTAATACTGGTCCAAGGTTGCTTGTGTACCAGTCCAGGGAGGATCTGGCATGGCAGTTTGTACTGAACTGTTCCCATTGGAGCAGAGTCAAGACGGATTTGCATATGGCTGGGTCCAAACTGAGGTGGCATGGTGTGCAAAATGACTATGGACTGGATGCGCCCGTGGGCAGATAACAGTAGCTGTGATTAATTCAAGTGCTCCATTCATCACTTTTGGTACATTTCAGTGCATGCACCTATAAAATGACACGGTTGGTTGCATCATAGCCTTTTGTAAAACTTTTAACAGACATGCTGCACAGCATCGGATATGCAAAGGCAAAAGGCCCCAGCATAATTTCCAAATTCCACATATATGTTTCCAGATGGCACAAATGACAAAGCTACTGCTAACACACTGTGTACCAGTAGGCATAGAGCAAAGAGCGGAACTTACCTGTTTCCCTTTCAGAAAACCTTTCTGGCCACACTGCTGCATGCAAGGCTTCCTTTGATCTCCCAAAGAAGGGTCCATATTATCAATTTGTAACTTTTTTTTCAACATAGTTTTGTACATTTTCCGTTTTTATTTTAGAACATAGATCAGAAAGAACAACAGTGGGTCAACAATCAATCCAGCAGTATGATAATAAGCTATATCATCTCTTACAGTCTATGGCACCCATTCCATAGTGACCAACAGAGTAGAAATTAGTGACGCAATCACTGGTGAGTCATCAAAGTCCCAGCAATGTCAACCATCCATATACAACCACAAGGCAACACACAGCACATTCACATTTAATACCAATCAATAGCTAAAAAAAAATCCAATGTGGCCAAATAATTTTCACAGTTTGTATGGCCTGGCAGATCAAGCTAGACTGTTCCTATTAGAGCAGGACCAAGACTGATTTGTATATGGTCGCTGCTTGTGTGCAATTGCATATTTGGCAGAAAATTATTGACTAGAATGCAGCCTGAGTTGATTACCAGAGGCTGAAAATAGTATATGCATTATGCCCACCCCCTTTAGTTGTTTTAATGTGATGACGTATGTGCAACAGTAGTGTACCTGGTCGGTCCTGTGCTTGCTGAGACATAGGACTTAAGCAAAACCTCACTGATGTGGTCCAACCAGGTTGAAACCAGTATGCAGTTACCTGTGTTTGTGTTTAGAGGTGACATGGATTGGTAGTTCTGGACAGACTTTTTTGGAGCCTGACAAAGACTGATTTGCATACACTTGCTGCCCATCTAGAGTGGTATAGTGTGCAAAACAACAATGGACTAAAATGCAGACCAAGTAAATCCACGTGACGGACACTTTTGCAAGCATCTCATCACTTTTTGTTGTCTTACAGTGATGCTCTAAGTGCGACAGGTTCATCCAAATGTGTCCTGTGCTTGCTGTGTCAAATGGCTCAAGTTTCATCTTATTGAAAAAACTCAACTAGGCTGAAATGGACTCGGGTTACTTGTGTTCCCATTCACAGGGGCCTTGGCCTGGCAGTTTAGGCTTGACTTTTCATTCTGGAGCAGAACAGACTAATTTGCATATAGATGCTTCATGTCAGCAGTGGTGCAGTGGGCAAAAAAGACTGGGATAGAACGCCGGGGGATTGCTAATGAATGACATTTATACAGGCATTCCACCTATTGCCTTTTGTTATTTTAACATTTGAAGCACCTCACGATTGGTCAGGCCACCATTCTTTTGAAAGCTTATCTTCATGTCAGAAAACAATTTGCTACGTCACCGCCAATTAAGGTTTAGTCCTGGTGGTAACACTGAAAAAGGCAACTTTATAGCCATGGATAAGGTGCTGCATGTTCTTGATGATCAGAGACTAATTTGTGTTTTTTTATGACCACTGAACAACGCTGAACTCTGTAGACCACAAGATGATCTTCAATATATTGAGGAAATGTGTTGACAATTATAGGGGACAGTTTGCGGGTGTATATCATTCCTTTATTACACACATACAGGGACTAACACCAGGAATCCATATCTCATGTGGCGTTGCTCAATTCTTATTCCACTCCTCCTTCAACATTTAACTCGGGTGATCTGACCATAAAGATGTTATGATCTGTATCTTAAAGTACCCATCTGAAGAATTGATAAAAAATCTTTATGAATTTTTTCATGGTTATTTTCTGTGTTGTTTTAGAACACTGTTCATTTTTGATAATCTCCCATTTGATGGTCTTGTTTCTCTTGATGAAGATTATTGGGACTAATGTTGATCCACTGAAACTTAGATCAGCGTTTTTTAATTGACCACATTGCTTTTCTTTAACCTCGGTGTATTCAAATATTGCCAAAACTGATTGCCTAGGGTCTATTGTTGACTCAAAATCATTTTATGTTCCTTAATATGCTTAAGAAAACGTGCATAATTTGGAGTGGGAGATTCATATGGGTTTAAAATCCATTTAAGTGTTTCTTTAAGCATGAGGAAGAACTACTGTATAATGTTAAAGCAAAATAGTTTTTTGTATTTTTGTGAATACAAGATGAGGTAGTAATAGAGTTATGCTTATTTATGTGTGTAAGTTATTTGATTAAAACTGAATGTGATTAATGTGATGACATATAATATATTAACAAATTTATTGAAAGATAAAGTCAAGGTAAGCAGGGTTCTGTTGTAGCTGTGTCTTATCCGTTCCGTGCTACCTATATTTGAGGGTTCCCTTATTTTTAATACTTGTTAAAGCAGTGCAACATGCACCACCTCACCCCTGTAATTCACCAGGCTGCATTGCAGGACTAAGGTGAAGTGTAGGTTAGATCACATGTATGGGTTCCCTACGTAGGCCTAGAATTATCTGACAATTCATCCCTCTCTTCTTAGTACCCCACCTGACATGCCTGGGTTCCTCACATGTCTATCCTGAAGGCACAAGGGTGTGTGATGCTCTTAAAATTGGAACTGGAAGGAAACCTCCATACCTACACCATATCTCTCCCTGCAGACGCACCCAACTAGGCAGCCATATGTTATGTTATATGAATTTGTAACGCGAGCGGCTACTAATGAGTGTCCCGGCGCGGAGCCTAGCGGGGTATGAGCAGAGAGCTTCAGGGAAATAGATGTGTTTTCAATTTCATCTTGAACACGACTGGGCCCTTGATGGTACGCAGGGCAAGAGGAATAGCATTCCAAGCAACTGCCGCTTTTACTGCAAATGATCTGCACCCTATCCTCTGAAGCTTGAAACGAGGGACCTGAGCATAACATAAGGACGAGGATCGCAGGGAGCGCACGGGAACATAGAAGGAGAGACGCCTCTGCAAGTAGAGAGTACCACAGCTGTGGAGAGCACGGTGGGCTAAAGCCAGTAGTTTAAATTTGACTCTATCCACCATGTGGGGCCAATGGAGAGAGTGCAGCTGTTGATGAACACTGCTCCTAGCCGACATGCCCAATAAAAGTCTGGCTGCCGTATTTTGAACCACCTATAACTTCTTCGCCAGGTAGCCCGGGATACCAGCATAAAGGGCATTGGCATAGTCCAGCCGTGACAGAATCAGCGCACAGGTGGCCGTTTTCCTTGCCGTCTGAGGTAAGAGGGGAAAGGATCTTCTGAGACTTTTAAGCAGGCCGAAACAGCAGCCAGCCAGCTTCTTGATGTGTGTCGAGAAGGTAAGACATTCATCGAACCATACCCCCAGATTTTTAGCTGGCTTCCCTGACGAGGTGGGTAATGGAAACTCAGGAGGCCAGAGCTGCTCTCTGAAGTTAAGGGGGAGTTTACCAAATAGCAGAATCTCTGACTTTTCTTCATTGCGCTTAAGCTGCGCTTCCGCCAGCCATTTAAAGGTGGAAGATAGTCAATGATGAACCAGTAGTACAGAGTCCGCATCTTTGTCCCAAGTAAAAAGCAACTTGGTGTCGTCAGCGTAGGCCATCACCTTGGCCCCTAGCTCCTCCGCCAGATAAATCAGAGGAGTACACATATTGAAAAGAAGGGGGCTAAGGGAAGAACCCTGGGGGACACCCGTTGTTACTGGCTGAGGGGAGGAGGAAGACGGAGGAATCCAGATCTACTCAACCCGCCCTTCCAGGAAGGACTGGAGCCAGCCCCACACGGCATCCCGACAGACCAATCTTGGCCAGACGTGGCAGGAGAAGTGAGTGCAGGACCGTGACAAACACCGCCGAGAGGTCAAGCAAAATTAATGCAGCTCTCCCGCCGGCTTCCAAACACTCCCAGATGGCCTCCGCCACCTCAACCAGCACTGTTTCGGTACTGTGGGACGCCCGGAACCCTGATTGGGCTGTATGCAGGAACACCTCTCTTTCCACAAAATCGGTGAGCTGTTTATTTACCACCTTTTCACACAACTTCGCCAAAGCAGGAAGGAGAGAGATAGGCCGGTAATTCCCGGGACAAAGGGGGTCCAGTGATGGCTTTTTTAGGAGTGGCAAGATCTTAGCCTCCATCCAAGCCTGTGGTACCACCGCTTTCGGGAGAGACATGTTAATGATGGTATTCACTTGGGAACCAGGCAGCAGTTTTTGAAGCTGTGCGTTCACTAGATGTGCGTTATCGTTCAATCTCTGCTATTTTAAACATCGTTTTTAATTGTGTTGTATATTGACTCGTTTAAAAACATTTAGTATATTTTACATTGCTATTTGCACTACTTACCTCATTTGAATTGCTGAACAGTTGTGGCATCGAGCGTGGGGACTGAAACGGAGTTGTGTTCAATACTCCGGGGGCGACGGGGCGGCTGACATTTTGGGAGGAGGAGGTTAGCGGTGCAGTTGCCGCTCAGAGCACGCACGTCATGGGTCAAAAAGGGCGGAGGTGGCGAGCGCGCACTTGAACCAGGCAGCAGTTTTTGAAGCTGTGCGTTCACTAGATGTGCGTTATCGTTCAATCTCTGCTATTTTAAACATCGTTTTTAATTGTGTTGTATATTGACTCGTTTAAAAACATTTTGTATATTTTACATTGCTATTTGCACTACTTACCTCATTTGAATTGCTGAACAGTTGTGGCATCGAGCGTGGAGACTGAAACGGAGTTGTGTTCAATACTCCGGGGGCGACGGGGCAGCTGACATTTTGGGAGGAGGAGGTTAGCGGTGCAGTTGCCGCTCAGAGCACGCACGTCATGGGTCAAAAAGGGCGGATGTGGCGAGCGCGCAGCGGACGCGCGCATCGGACGCGCCGAAGGCGCGCCTAAGGCAAGCCCGTCTGCGCCCGTCCGCGCACACCCGAGACCAGAGGCCAGTCCCCTTGCACCTGCAGGTATAGATCTGCACCCATATTCAGCGGAACAACTGAAGGAACTCCGGGGCACGGACAATTGTCATCACTGCTTGGGCCCCCCCTTTGAACAGATTAGCTGTACTAACTGTAAGTTTGCCCTGAAACTCGAAGATCAGACAGATAAGATCTCTCCTCTAAAAACCAATTTTAATATGAAGCTGGTAAATTGTCGTTCTCTACCTAAGCACGCGCTAGAAATTAGACTACTTTTAGAGGAGACCAGACCAGACGTAATATTTCTTACTGAGACTTGGCTTACGGGTTGGTCTAATCCCTCGGTAGTTCAGGCGCTCCCCCAAGGCTACTCCATCCAGAGGCAAGATCGATGCAGTGGCCGAGGAGGCGGACTTGCCATTATTCACAGGGAGTCCTTAAGCTGTCGAATCTCAGAGGGACTTATCCGGGATTGTGAAAGCTGCTCCTTTTCTATTAAGCTATCTCCCACATGTACATTTTCAGGCATGCTAATATACCGACCTCCAGGAGCCATAGGATCCTTCATCAGTGACTTGGTGGATAATATTTCCACATCGGTCAGCTCCCTGTCCAACTATACTGTGTTGGGAGACCTCAACCTACATTTCGAAACCCGATCAGATACCTATGTAGAGGAAGTAATTGATGCATTAGAGGTCTTACTGCTGTCCCAGAAAGTGACGGGCCCCACTCATGTTAAGGGACACCTGTTGGATCCAATTTTTTAAAAATATCCACCTCCAGATAGAGGATCCCCTGTCGGTCCCTTGGACGGACCATCACTTAATTTCGTTCTCTTGGCCGACCTCCGAGAGCAGGAAGGCTGAAAGTCACTCCAAAATTCCGAACCAGAGCTGGTCGAATATCTCCAGAGAGGAATGGGTCGCTATCCTCAAGGGAACAAGGCCTAGTCTTGATTCTGACCCCGAAATTGCTAACATACAATTTAATCAATGGATTAAAAATTCATTGGATGTACTTGCCCCTATAAAACTTAAAGATATCAAAAAAGGCACAAAAAAAGTGGCATGGTATACCATGGAGCTAAGAGATCTAAAACGGAACTGCAAGGTGCTTGAGAGGCACTGGAGGAAAGATTTTTCATCTCAAAAAAAGAAAATTTATCGTGATGCTTTAAAACTGTATAAAACTAAGATCTCCAAAGCCCAATCTACATTTTATGAGGCAAAGATTTTGTCTGCGCCCAACGCTCCCAGAGAAATCTTTAAAATATTCAAAGCCCTGACCACCCCTTCTGTAACATCAATGACACCGATTGATTTACAAGGGCGTTGTGACAATCTAGCAGAATTTTTTCACGACAAGGTTCAGGCGATCTACTCAGCCTTCTCGACCGTCGATAATTTTAATAATGACCTCTCAACGGTGGAAAATACAGGCCGCCGAGATCAAAGCTTGGAATTTTTCCCGCCCTTAGACGCAGACATAGTGGTGTCTTTACTTAGTAAACTCAAATCAGGTTCCCTTGGCGCCTCCCACTGTACTGCAGCAGGTCGCCCCAGAAGTAGCTCCTGTCATTGCTACACTGATCAACTCTTCTTTTGTAGCAGGTAAAGTCCCTGCACTATGGAAGGAAGCCATGGTGAAAGCCCTGCTAAAAAAACCGGGATCGGACCCGGAATTAATGGCCAACTATCGCCCTATTTCCCTGCTCCCGGGAATAGCTAAAATTGCAGAGAAACATGTTAATACTACCCTTTCCTCCTATTTGGAAGAACATAACTGCCTGCACCGGACACAGACTGGCTTTAGATCTCATCAAGGGACAGAAACCGCCTTGGTTGCAGTAGTGGAAGAAACAAGGAAAATCATGGACTCAGGAGGGTCAGCTGCATTGATTCTCCTCGACCTCAGTGCGGCCTTCGATACTGTTAATCATCAAATCTTGATTCTAAGGTGTCTCGAAATGGGGGTGACGGGCTCAGCACTGAGTTGGTTAGCCTCCTTTCTGGTAGGTCGCACTTTTCAGGTTTTTGAGGAGAACGTGTCCTCTAGGAAGGTTCCCCTGAAGAGTGGAGTGCCCCAGGGCTCCTCCCTTAGCCCCACTCTTTTTAATATTTATATGAGTCCCCTAGCTAAAATTGTGGAGGAATTTGGCATACAAATAGTGATGTATGCCGATGACACTCAGCTGATTGTCTCGCTCACAAATCTCGGTCAGCCACAAAGCAATCTCTCTAGATGCCTTGAAGAAATATCAGCTTGGATGAAACAGTCTTGCCTCCAACTGAATGGAGCAAAAACAGAGCTCATGCTGCTGGGAAAGCCTCTGCCCCCAGACCTGCCTTTGGCTTGGCCCAGCTGCATGGGATCCCCACCCACTCCAAAAAACCACATTAAGAGTCTAGGAGTGTGGTTGGACGAAAAATTAGACATGAAGACACCGGCCAATAAGGTTGCTGGATGCTGTTTCGGGATCATGAAAACAGCTAGGAAGATTCTTCCTCTTCTCCCATTCCACGCAAAAAAACTGCTCCTTCAAGCATTGGTTTTGTCACGTCTGGACTACGCTAATGCTTTATATCTAGGAGCTCCCCTATCTACAATAAGCATTCTGCAGAAGGTCCAGAACTGCGCAGCAAGAATTCTCCTACAAATCCCGCGGAGAGAATCAGCTAAAGGAGCAATCAGACAATTGCACTGGCTTCCGGTCGCAGAAAGAATCCAATTCAAGGCCCTATGTATCACGCATAGGATCCTGAACAAGAATGGCCCTCCAATCCTTCAAAAGTTAGTTTCCCCGTACCATCCCAACAGACACCTTCGCTCTGGTAGTAAACACCTGGCTATGGTTCCGAGAATTCTAAGGTCCAGATGCGGAGGCCGTTCTTTCTCTTATGTCGCATCAAAGACTTGGAATATCCTCCCACACTCCATTCGAATGGAGGAAAAATATCTTCCCTTTCGTAGACTCTTGAAGACGCATCTTTTCCCCATCGCATAAGCAGTCAGCATCTCTGTTTTCCTGGTTCTCAGCGCTGGGAGGCCCTAGGGTAGCCATGCGCTCCACAAATGCCTCTTTCATTTAATTTCATTTCATTTCACTTCTGTGTTTGCGACACCTGCAACTGCTGCTAGTATCCTAGCAGGACATGGGTCCGGAGGCGAGCCAGACTTTAGACCCTTGAGGATTTTAAGACAGTCCAATGGATCGACTTGTCTAAATACCGACAAGGAATTAGCTGTGCCAACAGGTTGACACTCCAAAGATGCCTCCATTCTGATGTCGCGGGGAGTAAATGCAGCTTGGATAGCACAAATCTTATCCCTAAAACAGCAGGAGAGAGTGTTACATCAGGAAGGTGAAGTTGGCGCCACACTAGCTTGGGCCAGAGGGGACGTGAAGCTCTGGACAATAGTGAATATTTCTTTAGAGTTGTTACTGGCTAATTCAATATGGGCCGCGTAGAATTGCCCTTTAGCCAACGTAATGGCTGCATAGTATATTTTCTGCTTATCTCTGAGCTTCCGCTTGTCAACTGGACAATACACACTCCTCCGCCAGGCCCGCTCAAGTTTACTTCTACTTCCTACACCCTTGCATTACTATTTGGTCTGGAATCTAACTGCATTCGCAGCCAGGGCAGCATGTTTGTCTTCCTGTCCGTTCTTTTATCCCCTATGCTTCTCTATTGTAGGAACTCACACTAACCTTTTCTCATCTCACTCGCCTTTGAATGAGGTTAAAACTCGGCTATGTTAACTTTCATAGCCCTGAATTTCCCTTTATTTAGATCAATGTGTTACTGCAAATGTGCCAGTGATGGGAAAGACCGTGTATATAGCTAACTCTATGTCTTCCCCTTATGAGCACATATGGTACCGGCTATCTCTGAATTCCCGTCCACCCGGGCTCCCTTTTTTCCATTTTATTTATTCTGCAAGCTGAATGATGGCTTGTGCTCATAATGTATTGGGTTTGTAAACTTTTTGTGGCTTGGTTTATGTTGTAAAAAATGATAAATAAATTAATAAAAAGTTAAACTTCCCCCCCAGGCAGTGTACATACATGGTTGGCTTTAGCGCTGGAGGCTTCCTGTGCAACAATCTTTTCCGGACACCCGCAAAAAAAACTGAAAAAAAAACTCCTTCACCACAGATTCCATCAATGCTACCCTCAAAAGTGCTCCTCTGAGACCTCACCTCTTAATAGCCCCTCTCTCACATGTATTTCATTTGTTTTATAGTGCTACTCATCCCAGTCTAGTGTGTTGTGCACTTTACATCACACACACATTATACAGAGGCAATGAATCATACGTGTATAAATCAGTACATAGAAAAGGTGATTACAAGGTGTAGGATTCAAATGTAACCTATACTGGTAGCCATTTTTTAAGAATACTTGGTCTGGGGAAACACAAACTCTAATAAGAAATATAACACAATGGTTATGGTTGGCTTTACTAATAATAATTTATTTCCACCATAACAAACCTTTTTAGCAACATTAGGATATTGAAAGACTGGGAAAAAACCTTTGAACCCGTATCATGCAGTTTGCATGCAGCTGTTTGATGGTAGTTCATAGCTCACTGTGTTATATTACGATTGTAATGTGCAGCGGCAGGTCATTCATAGGGGCATTGAACCCCTACTGCTACAAGCCACTTCCTCCCAGTCTCATTTTCTCAATTTAAAGAGCACCATACCTCCATTCATTTTTTTTCTTCCTTACGGGGCGGGCTGGTGCTCTCACGAAAGTCGTAGGTGGGTAGTACGAGCAACTGATGCTAAAACTGAGCTGCGCATGTCAGATTGGCAAGTATTTTTGCACTAGCCAGCCTGGCATGCGCAGTTCAGGCTTCCACATTGAAGGCTACCATGGAGCTGCGTCAGCAAAGACACAGCTTCATCTGTCATCAATGGAGTGTTGTGTTTGCATGCCCCAGCCTATCTTAGTTTTTATGCTGCTTGGTATTATATGCAGCATAAGAGCAGAGCTTGGATTAGGTGGGGAGCTTGGGCTTATTTCTCCCAGGCCAGAAGGAGAGAGAAGTAGTGGCCTGAAACTGAGGTGTGAAAAACCATTGCTTTGTCCCAGGCTGTACTGCGACATTTTAAGGTATTGGCCGGCCTCCTATCTCACACTCAGTATTCTGTCCCCTGGTGTTCTGCGGACAGACTGCAAAAGAAGGCCGCCTAGCCCAAAATCCTGTCCTCCCAGCGGCCCCTACCCTTCTCTGGGACTGAGGCTTATCGGCGTCACAGTAACTACAGATGAAAGCTGCTTGTTAATTGAGGTTTCTGGCAGACACTGACCAACACTTCCCTTTCGATAGGAGGGCCTATGTCCTGCATCTTTCTTCGGCTGTATTGTCGAGCTTTCTCTCCAGACCTATGGTTTTCAAATCTACATTTTTCTCACCATCTATGAAAGCCCAGCAGGAGGAGGTGAATAAGTGAAAGTGAGTATGAGGGAGTGAGTCAAGGAGTGTGAGTGTGATAGAAGGAGATGTTGATTAAAGGTTGTGAGAGAGAGTAGAGGTGAGTCAAGGGTGTGGATATCAATAGTGCAGCATGTACAGTTGCACCAGGGCCCAGAATAAGTGATTGTGTGCAAGTGTGTTAGTAAGTGAGAATAAGAACCAGGGAAGGTTAGTATGTTTGTATGTAACAGTGAGTCGGAGAGAGTATGAGTGAGAATAAATGAGAATGTGAGTTCGAGTAAGTGAGGGGGAAGAGAGTAAATGTTTGGGGGAGTGAGTATGAATGAGGCAAAAAAATATTTAATGGGGGAATTCCTGTCCGATATTGCGTCTCACCACTTTCAAAGATCACCAGCTGCCACTGGTAATGTATGAACTGCAAGTAACAAAGGGTTGTATGACGTTATAACACATGCTTTTATCCCACATGCCATTACAATGCAAAGTTTTACCACAACTTGCTTTTGGGAGTGCGCTGGATGTTGGAATAGTATAATTTACTATTCCAACTCCAGTGTGTGCAACAGTGGGAAGGTGTTGGAGTTAAATCCAACACCTTATACCTCCCCATAAGCCATTTGCGTTGTAAAGGCATGCGGGGTAAAAGCATGCGTCGTAAAGCATGTGTTGTAACGGCTGTTTCCCGTAATAAAGGATCTCTATGACAAAAGCAGTAACCCACTGATCTATCAACATGAAATACAGTTCTGTGATATGCATATTGCTTGTTATTTGCATCAGGCATGTTAACCTTGTGCGCTACTTTGGATGAGTCAAAGCTGCCACTAGACAAATTTCGAGCAGGAACATTAATCACCAGAGTTATCTTGACATTTTTATTGTTGCCTGAAAACTGCTAAGCACACAAAGAACTCTGCCCATGAGGAACTGCTGGAGACACAAGGAATTCTTTAAACTGAGCTCAGCGCCAGGTGAGGCTGGACCAGACATACTGCCTTAAAGTTGGCCCTTTACCTGCCTGCCGTTGACCGTATGTAATACAGCACTAATGGTTCAGTAGGGTCCTCAAGCCTTTGGATCCTGCTGCCACTACACCTGTGGCACCAATGGAAGCTACGTGCAGAGTGCCACCTGGCCTCTACTATACATTGTTTCGCACACTCACCCGGAAGGCCGGGCTCGGCCGAATGGTATAAATAAAGGGCCAAGAATCACTTACAGTTCTTCTGTGAGATCTGTACCCAGTGTCTGTGTGCAGCTCTCTAAAGCGGTGTGTTCCAGGTCAAGTAAACCTATACTAAGGGTTGACATGGGCCCTTTACACTGGCGACAAGGTCGAAGGTCCCTCTTTGCAAGAGTGCCCACCTCTCAGTGCGGAGTGTGGCGTGGCAGACTAGGTTTCACCGCCATGTACTGTTTGGTGTAAAGCTGTTCCGCGCATTGATGTGAGGGTATGTGAAGTGGCAGCTGGTGATCCCTGGCCCCCTACTCCCGCTGAGTGTGCTGTGGGTGTTTCCAGACTGTCCAGAGAAGTGCTGTGTTTCCACGCTCAAGGTCGGTGAATGCGAAGGCAGCGGATGGAGCCCTGCCCCCAAGTAGTGTTTGCCAAAGAGAAGTGTTGCTGCTGTGCCAGGCAGAAGCAGGCCTCGTGGACACACAGGTCCTTCGAGGGGAGCAGTTGCAAAGCTGCATGGCCACAGGTGTACCGGTTGAGGTGCAGGACACAATCCAGGCGTTGGTGAGGAGATATGCACCAGCAGAATTAGCGGCTCTGGAGGTGGCCCACACAGGCATGGCCGTGGCGGAATGCCCAGTGAGAGCGGACAGTGGGGATTTAGCGTGCAAGTTGCTTAACAGATGAAAGAGGTGAGAGATCTACAACACTCCATGCCTGTGTCCCTGTGTAAGTGGTGAAAAAGCAGTGCTAGATGCCAGGGAAGCAAGAGGCCAGATCACCGGGGTGGAGTTGAGTGCATAGCCTAGAGGGAGGCGCCCCCAGTGTACTCAGTGGATTCAGTATAGGAATGCTGGGAGAGAGAGAGAGGGCGCCACACCCAATGAGAGTTCTGGCTCTTCTCGCCTGGCGGATGCTCCGCCCATGCATCAACACAGTGCGCATGCGCCAGTGGCAGCGAGCCCACCTTTCAGTCAAATGGCAGACAGTGACAGTGGTTGGGGAGGTTGGACAATTATTTTCGAGCAATGCGAGTGACTGATAATGCTGTAAAGCGCTCCATGATGCTTCACATGGGTGGTGATGAACTCTGTGACGTGTTTGAAAACCTTCCGAATACTGGGAGCAACAGTGATTTTGATGCAGCGGTGGCTGTGCTCAACAGGTACTTTGATCCACAGTTAAATCCTGATTGTGAGATGTATGAGTTGAGGCAGGCGGGCAAGCAGGAGAATGAATCAGTTGATGCTTGCTACCTACGCCTTAGAAAGCTCGCCAGCACGTGCACTACTATTGACCGGCTGGATAAGATCAGAGCGCAAATCATACAAGGATGCTGGTCCTTGAATTTGAGAAAGTCGATAAAGCGCCAACATGGAATATCTCATGATGAAATGCTGATCCTAGCAAGGTCCCATGATTTAGCGTATAGTTGCGCAGAAGATATGGCAGCGGCTATGGCACGAGGAGCGGCAGGGGTGTCATCTCCAAGAATGAAAAAGGTCAAAGAAGAGAAAGTTGAAATCATTCAATGCAGACTGGCCAGGGTTAGCAAGACATGTTGTCCGAAGTCAGGTGAGAAGTCCTGTGGGGCATGCACAAGTTGGCAAGTGGTTGTCCGGTGCAGGTGAAACCCTTTCTCAAGTGTGGCTGGCTGAACCATTTTGCACGAGTATGCCATAGCGCTAGTAGCATGACTGGGTCAGGATTTTGTAGACCGGCTCGACCCACTCTCAAACTCCTGGAAATGGGAGAAGATGATGAAGCTGGCAACACTCAGTCAGAGCACAAGGTCCTGGAGGGAGGCTGTGTGGTAGATGACAAAGATGAAGAAATATTCACAATCTCCCTTGTTGTGCGTAAGAAGCAGTAGAAAAGACCGCCTCCCCTGTGCCATATCACCATTGAAGGTGTCAGGATTTCCGCTTTGATCGATACAGAAACTTTGGTGAATGTGATGGACGACATACAGTTTCAGAAACTGACACCACGCCCTAAGCTGGTACCGACCAAGGTGAAGATTTACACATATGGGGGACAGGATCCTATTTCCCTGCAAGGAGCAATCGAGGTGTTAGCTGAGAGTGAAGGAATGATAGTACTTAGTCGTTTCATGTGACCAAAAGAAATACTGGGACTCTCGTAGGGTGCCATACGGCTGAGGATTTGGGGTTTGTTTTCTTTGATCGGCAGATTTATCAATCGCATGCTGAGGCCACTTTGGCGGACTTTCCAGAGTCATTTAATGGCCTAGGATGTTTAAAATGAGTAAAGGTCAAGCTACACATTAACAAACCCATATGTCCAGTTGCATTATGACATAGAAAAGTCTCCTTCCTTCTGCGATGAATGGAGGAAGAGTTCAAAAAAGTCATTGAAAAAGTATCAGGGCCCACCCCTTGGGTGTCTCTGCTTGTGATTGCCCCAAAGCTGAAGGAACCTGGGGCTACAAGACTATGTGTTGACATTAGATTACTTAATAGAGCAATTCACCATGAAAGAAATATCAAGCCCACAGTGGATGAAATCGTAGCAGATTTAAATGGCGCTCAAAGGTTATACAATTTTGACTTGAATGCCGGATATCACCAACTGTTACTTGACGAAGCAAGTAGATACATCACAGCATTTTCTACCCACGTGGGGTTGCGACAATATCGCAGGCTCATCTTTGGGATCTCCTCAGCCGCAGAGGTGTCCCAAGAAGCAATCAGGTTGAGTAGGGGTGATCAATGTAACTGACAACATTCTGATCTTCTCTAAAACTTTGGAAGAGCATCATGTGAAGTTGAGAGCTGCGCCTGGCGGAAGGTGGCCTGACACTTCATCATTAAAAGTGTCTGTTTTACACTAACAGAGTGGAATTTCTTTGGATATTCCTTTGTACAAAAGGGTCTCCAAGTTAATCCATAGAAAGTGGAAGCTATCAAATTGGCTGATGAACCTCTAAATGTAACTGAGGTATGAAGTTTTCTAAGGGTTGGCTAATTATTGCAGACGATTCATTCTGATATTAGTGACTCTATCAGAATGCTAAGGGCTGTAACCAAACATGACACACAGTGGGAGTGGCCTGGTGAAGCAGCGCAGTTGTTCAAGGCCGAGAAGGATGGAACTCTTGCCTGACGCCACCATGGCATATTTCAGTCCTCAAAAGAAGACAAAACTGGTGGTCGATGCAAGCCTAGTGGGCTTGGGGGCAGAGCTGCTATTGGAGAAATGTGCTGGCAGGTGGGGGCCCATTGCATACACCAGCCGAGCACTCATGGAAGAGGAAAGCACTGCGCTGGGTGTGCCTGCACTTTCATCTCCATTTGTGTGGACAGATATTCATAGTGGTGATGGATCACAAGCCAATAGTTACTCTGTTCATGGGCACTGCCTGTAATGGATCCCGAGGATTGATCGGTTGGCAGTTCAACTTCAACAGTGTGCATTTGAGATGGTTTAGAGGCCTGGGCACAAGCATTACAGCTGACTATTTGTCCCATCACCCACAGGGGTCAAACATTATCCATGATCAAAAAGCGAATTAAGGCACAGAGGCATTCGTAAAGATGGTTGTAGAGGTGGCATGACCAGTAGCGCTCTCAATAACAGAGATCCTTGGAGCAATGGTGGCAGATAGCTGTATACAGAAAGTGAAGGAGGTCCTTAAGAATCAGGGGTGGAGACATTTTCTGGATGGCATCAAAGTGCGGACAGTGGAAGATCAATTGGTCATGACCCAGATGTAGAAGGTAAGTGATGAATTGAGCGTGAGTGCTGAATGTCAAGGGATTGGTAAAACCAAGGCTTGTTTATGACACAAAGTATGGTTTCCAGGGATGGATAAGATGGTCGATGAAAAAGTAAGAGGTTGCCACTCTTGTGCCATCACAAGTGGAGACCCCCCCTATAGTGCCACTGACCACAGAAGAAGCAGTAATGCAACCCTGGTTGCCAGTCAACTTGGATTTTGGAAGCTTTCCGGGTGGAAGTCTGACCGCAGTACTCCTTGACAGTCATTCAGAGTATCCAGCAGTGGAGTTAGCGAGGTCCACATCATTTGCTAATGTCAGGCCGGCCTTAGAAGAGATCTTTGCAACATTAGGCCTCCCAGATGAGATTAAAAATCCATAACAGACCCCCGTTTCACGGTCAGGAATTTCAGGATTACTTGCAAGAATTGAACATAAGGCACAGAAAGATAACTCCCCAATGGCCACAGGCAAATGGTGAAGCAGAGCGTCTTATGAGGACACTAAATAGAGCGCTCCAAATTGGGGTGGACCAGGGTGAAGACATGGAGTGCTGTTTATACCAGTTCCTGTGAGCATATTGGCAGACTCCGTCACAGTACATCTAGGTGTGCCTCCAATGATCTGATCATGAGACAGAGCACGAGAGATGTGCTGCCAGCCAGCCTGTATCGGGAACCTGATGTCATCAATACACAGGCGGCTTGAGACAAACAGAACACCACAAATGAAAGGGCTTGAAAAGATCAAGGTGCAGTCATCCAAGACTTGAGAGTGGGTGACAAAGTGATCATCACCCAGGTTGGAAGTATCGCAACCCCTATGAGAAGGAGAAATGGGAAATCGTAAATGTACAGACGTCCGGTCAAGCAACAGGTCCAAGAAGGAGATGGTGAGCGAGAAAAAACTGAGGAGCTTGAGTGGTCAGAGACCAACTCGCCTAGTGGGACGTCAATAAGTAGTCCAGAGATGGCCATAAGTCCTGAATCATCACAACTGGGGTCTGAAAACAACTTGGACAATAGCTCCCTAAGCCAAAGAGACATCGGAGGTAGTGGGAGATATGGACTGCGTCCCAACCCAGTCAACGTCTAGGAGACTTTGCAAGTGGCATCCAAAGTGGCTGAAAGAAAGGGCTGACTACTAAATGCCATCATAGTTGTGTTTGTTATTTTGATTTGTTGTTTTACATCAATAAAGTTTGGAAGGGATGTATCGTGCCACCCGGCCTCTACTATACATTTCATGGCACACTCATCCAGGAGACTGGGCTCGGCCGAATGGTATAAATAAAGGGCAGAGAATAGCTTGTGGCTCTTCGGCAAGACCCGTACCCAGTGTCTGTGTGCAGTACTCTAAGGCAGGGTGTTCCAGGCCAAGCAGGCCTATACTAAGGGTTGGCTTGGGACCTTTACACTACTCTCCTTCGTCAATTTACTTAATGAAGTGATAAAGCAGTAGTTGAAGTGCAGAAATATATGCACTTATAGTTGCCAACTTAACCAGAAATAAAATACCAGGCATTTGTTCACATTAAAAAATTGTGCAATGGCCTGAACACAGTACTTAAATAGGACTTTATATATTATAGTCTGTATTCATTTGTAGAGGACCTTTCCGTGTCTGTCTACTTTAAAGATCAATTGCTGCTGATCAGCCAATCTGACCTTTTATATGCTGCAGAGGTCGGAACTTGGCCCTCTGTGCCACTGCCAATGTCGAAATCAATTAATAAAATCACCAGCAGGAAGCTTGCGAGGAAGAGTTTTTCTTTGCCTCCTTGGCAGTCCCGAATGAGCAAATACTTAATACACTCCAGCGCAGGGGCTGGCTACAAGATTGTGTCATCCAGGCCTGCATGATCTGTTCACACTGTTCTCTATTTCTGATTTTTAAGAGGAACAAAGTCATGGAATTGAAAGAGGGACAATCGTACAGACGTATGCGTAATGCGAATGGCACCGATTTCGGAGCACAGATGGCACCTCCTGGCTTGGCGCCTGGTGTGGTGCACTGTCCCACCACCCTAAAGCCGGCGCTGTGTACACCACTGTACACACACAAAATGAAGTACAGCTGTAGTGAACTGAGCCAGCCCTTGTTAATATGCATGATCTATATACAGGAGCTAATCACAGTGGCGCAGCGAGGGGGGCGGCGGGCTCCCCCACTCTTACATGCGGCCATCGCGGGCAGCAAATGCAGCAATCGCCAGCACCCCCCCCTACTCTTTCATGCGCCCACCGTGGGGCGTCAAACACAGGGACAAAAGGTCTAGATATGCCACCGGCTAATCCTACTAAACAAATGCTCTCTCAATATCTTATCTCACCTACTATAAAATCCCTCTGTTTTATCATCCTCAGCTACCTACCCTTATCCTCTGCATCAATAAACTAGCTCAGTCACCTAATTACTTTCTTTACACCCTGAAAACTTAAATCGTCTTCTGATCCCTAACCTACTAAGAATTGTGGTCTAAAACCTGATAATCTACCGCCTCAACTACCCAAATGCAGTTCCTTTGGGTCTCCCAACAGCTTATCCCTCCTCTGTGAATCTGTCATTCTTACAACTGTCTGTCTGGTCACCTCCACAAGGAAATCTGACCACATGACTCCAGTTCTGCGGGAACACTATTGGCTCTCCATTCAAGGATCCAATGCAACATTGGATGTCTCTCTCACAAGGCATCGACCTCAAGCCCCTTCCTCATCTTGCAACTCTCCTTATCAACTCTGGTGAGGCGAAGAGGGGATTTCGGAGCTAGAACTCTGTACTTTTGGAAACTCCTGCCTTAAACACAACTCTAGCGGTGTTTGGACAAAATATCGGACACACAAATATCTGGGATAGCATATTGTGTCAAAAATATCGAGAACAAGAATGTTGTGAAGGTAATTTTCTATGGGTAAGTACATTTTTACTATATATAACTCCACATATATGTACCTTGACAATATATATATCTTCAAGGTATGTAGATCTGGAGTTAAGAAAAAAAAATGTATACTTACACATTTGCACTTACCCTCTTGATATTCTAGTCCTTGATATTTTTGACACGACATTCTGTCCACACAATATTTGTATTTCCGATATTCGGTCACTGATCCATCTCTAGCACTAAAGCAACTTTCTCTGGAGCTGCAAGTACCTTCTACAACCCCTTTCTGCCCTCCAGTCATCAACATCAAATTTGCCTTACTCACCTTCATGGAGCTTCTAAAAAAACACCTATTATTCCCCCTACAATATTTTCTGTCCTGCACTGGTTCTTACAGGTTACTCTGTACTCAGTCTTTGCAAGTTATTTGTTGAGCTCACCGATTCGTTCCTGGTAAAGCGCTGCTATAGGAAAAAGTACATAAATATATAATGAATAAAACAGATGTATTCATCCTGCTCCCAATCATTCATGAAGCCATGCATCCCTTCAGACTGGAGAGCTTTGTAAGAATTACCTGCACCAAAAAGTAAGAATGCCGCTCTGTTTACAAAGTTGCCTTCTTTGTCTAGGAAGTGGCGAGGGTTGAATTGGGCCGGTGTCTCCCATTGCTCAGGATCATTCAGGACAGAGGATATATTTGGTTGAACAGATACACCCTGCAAAGAAAAAACTCTGTGAAATACTTTGATCTGTTAGTGGTTTGTTATAGCAATATAGTAAATTAGACAAATGTTTTTGTCTAAAATTAAACACCAGCAAGACAGAGGTCCTCTTTTTTAGATGGGATACCTCATTTCGAGCACCATCCTGCTGGCCACTGGAACTAGGTCCGTTGCTTTCACCAGTCAAGGAGGTAAAGAATTTGGGTGTTCTCGTGGATAACAAGCTTGTCTTTGTGATGAAGCGAATGCCACTATCTCCGCTTTCTTTTATACACTCAAGTTAGTGAAAAAGATCCTCCCTTACATCCCCCCATCTCTACAGAAAATAGTAGTGAAAGCCTTGGTGCTGTCAAAACTGGATTACTACAACGGGCTCTACCTTAACATGCAAGTGCAGTTCATCAACAGGCTTCAGTCCCTTAATGCTGCTACAAGGCCTTTGTTGGGAATTCCTAAACTTCAGTCTGCCAAACCTGCTTTACAGAAGCTTCATTGGCTCCCAATCAAACAGAGAGTTAGCTTCAAAACCCTTTGTATCACCTTTAGGGCTTTGCACAATCTTGGCCCAAATGTTCTTAAAGACAGGTTCAAGTGGTATCATACAGAGAAGCTTCTCCCTTCAAGTACATTGTTGTTCCTAAAATAAAGCGCACCTCATGGGGCAGAAGGAGCTTTGTGACAGGGGCCTCAAAACTGTGGAACACACTCCCCTGCATATCAGGTCAATGCCTGACCTTCGGTCCTTTCCCAAGGCATTGAAGACATGACTTTTCATGTTTTAATTTTGCTGGCCATCTCTGTAACCTAGCAGCGCCTAGACGCCTCTGGGCATTTGTTTGCACTTTATAATTTTTTTAACATTGCCATTAACAAACAACATTTCAAAAAGTGTCAAACAGTCAAGGATCCTGCTAGTGATAGGACACATCTACGAAAGTGGAGCAGTTTTGGTCAACATACGCATGCCTTTAACAGCGAATCACAATGGAAAACAAGCATTGGCATTGCCAATAGGTCTCGCCTTTGGGACCATTTAAGTATTTAGTTATGCAGCAGGTCCCAAAGGCGAGACCTATTGGCTATGCCAATGATTGTTGTTATATTTGGGCATGTTGAGAGGCTAGGGGACTGGGTCTCGATGTCGGGTTAGGAGCACAGCAACGACCTACTCAATTTGAATGCGTAGGTAATACAACCGGAGGCGTGAAATGAAAGGCTCACTACCAGGAATAACAGGAAGGTAGAAAGTTAGGCTGGTTAGAAAGGTAAGGAGGGGTAGAGGCAGGCATGGTGGTGAGGGGAGAAGCAGGTGCCTTCTAGGAGAGCGCTGTGAGGGAGGGAGGCGAAATGGGAGGAGGCACTGAAAGGTGGGTCGGTTAAAGACCGTAGTAAGGCAAACAGAGGGGTGCTGAGGGGTGAAGGGTAGACAAAGAAGTGAGGTGTAGAAGAAAAAGATTCAGATGCAGAGACAGGTAAATCAAAGATGTAGAGGGGAGAATAACGCAGTCGTAGAATGAGAGAGGGCCAGGTAGAGAGAGGGAGAGGTGTGTCAGAGACAGGTAGAGACAACTGAGGAAGAGGGAATAATAAAGACTGAGGTAGACAGGTGAGGTAGAGGGGTGCGTTGATATAAAGGAAGTGCTGAGATGTGTCAGAGAGATGTTACTGAAGAGGAAAAGAAGTAGAGCTATTGAGAAAGGAGTAAGGTACTAAAAGAAGTAAGGGGGTGAACAGAGGTAGAACGAGTGGAAGGGGAGAGAACACATCGAAGATGAATGGCAGGGTAAAGTGAGCGATCAGGCAGTGAGTGTGAGGAGTGGGATACAGAGGGATATGTGGCAGTGAGCGCAAGGTGTGGGGTACAGAGGGATATGTTGTGGCAGTGAGCACGAGGTGTGGGGTACAGAAGGATATGTTGTGGCAGTGAGCGTGAGGTGTGGGGGTACAGAGGGATATGTTGTGGCAGTGAGCGTGAGGTGTGGGGTACAGAGGGATATAAGGCAGTGAGCGCAAGATGTGGGTTACGGAGGGATATAAGGCAGTAAGCGAGAGGTGTGGGGTAAGCACCCAAGCACACCACAGGAAGCAGTGACAAGCACAGGTGACTGCAAGAGCACAGCTAGGAAGAGACATGCGAGACTGCTGCAACACAAGCACTCATGGTCTGCTTAACCAAAAGGAAAAAAAGCAGGTCAAGTAAGAAGTGGAAAGGCACAAGTAATAAAGCCGTGCCACCAAGCGAGAGAGGGTAGAAGAGGAAGTCAAAGCTATACTAGGCAACGAATAAAAAGCAAGCCAATGTGTGACAATAAAGACGGATTGTAAGCGATGGGCAGGCGCTAGGCCCACTGCAAGGTCACCAGGTCTTCCACAGACAAGTGAGATCTAATATGCAGCTTGCTGACAGCCATTACCTCCACTAGGGTGTTAATCGCGTTAAACGTTGTGCTTCAAAATTCTCTGCAACCATTGTATGAATCAGTAGGGACACGGGGCACCTGCTTACAGAACTGTAGGCTGGAGGAATTTAATGCCTTGTGATGCTCAGAGACATTATGCTGTTCCAGAAATAGCGTCACTTACTGTTACACCTTTCCTGCGAGTATTAGTCTATACAGGGAAACAAACGTGCCTCAAATCTTGAGAAAAAGCACGAGCCAGCTGCAGCCCGCAAGCGATTTTCTTTTCAAATTTTCAAATGAGTGGGGTGGGAACAGAAGCTACGGGAACAGGAACAAGGATCAGCAGGGGACAACCAAAAAACTGAACGCAAAAGCAACATTTAGTAAGGGCATGGGGCAGTCGGGGTACGCAAAGGGATAGAGAAGGGTACAGGTACACGAGTCGACAGCTCGAAACCCAAGCAGTGGAAGCGGAGATGCCAGAAAAGCGTTGGAAATGAGGAATAACTTAATGATATCAGACCGTCACCGTTACACTTTAAAAAATTGGAAATGGCAGCAAGCAGAAAAACCTTCAAGGTTTAAGCCATTTTCTGTTGTGGTTTGAAAACAGTTAAAGCCATTGCATGCGTTTTAGGGAAGAATTTATTAAGGCTTAGCGCCCCCCCCTTCCTCCAATATAGTCAATGTGAGCAGGAGGAGAGCCCGGGAGTGGTGCGTATGTGCGCGCACAGTCTGCTCATTTTTAAACACTGCACTCGTGCTTGTAGCACGCCGCTGCGTGCTCCCGCAGGGTGGATGCCGCCACAAGTACGAGCGTGTGCTTGAAAATGACCAGAGCGAAGGCTAAAGCCAGCGCATGCGCACTGCGTAGGCGAGACCTAAAAATGGTACTGCGAACCAGTGAGGGCACCTGTGTCAACATAAGTCATCTAAGACGGGGACTCTAGTAGTAGCCAGTGCTAGACATTAGCAAATCATTTGATAATTACAATCCTAACCAAGAAAACATTGGAAAAGTATGTGAAGCAGGAAGGAGGCTTAGATCTCTTTTCCTCATCGAGTAAATTCTTGTAGAGGTACAGTGCCCTGAAAGGAACAACATGAAGTTGTTATGTTGATCACATCAAGGGTACAGCTTTCAAGAGGAAAATAAGCTTCTGTAATACGCTTTGCAACCTTTGCATGTTACCTGGCTGGTGTGGACGTTGACCTGTGACTCAGCCTCTCCCCACAGAGATATACACTCTAGAGTAGTGAGATATAACAAACGTGGACTTAATCCTTGCATTCAGTACCCAACTCACTGAGGCTTCCAGAGGATGCCTGGAGATGTGTGACACTGGATGTGGCGATCTGTGAGATTCACCTGAGGTGGCATCACAGTGAGCTGGATGAAGTCTTTGTGATTTGGCGCAGCGGGACCTTCTCAGGATGGAACTCTACATCTCAGAAGAACTCCGTGAACCATTTCTCACACTCTTTGAAACAAAGATATCAAACATTGTTAAGTCTTAACTTGTAACCTCAAACTTGGCTTTTACCCCTTTCACTGACCTTAATATTCCATCCATTGACAATAGCACAAGTCTGAGAGTGTGTGTCATTATTGCACAGGTGTCTTTCAGCAGTTTATCTGGCCTGTCACTAAACAGCGTGCTGGAGGAGTGAAGAGCCTTACAACCTTCATGCATCCCACAACTGCCAAGCTAAAACAAGCTAAGGACAAAAGAGGTAAGGCTTCATACTGCAGCGAAGCAACTCAAGGTTTCATACATATATCCATGTTTCCAAGGGCTTAATTTGTAAAAGAATAAGTGCCTGGGCCACTGCAGCTTGCACCACCCATTGTCCCGTCATCGCTGCCAATAACGGTACCAAAACAACTGACAACCATCTCTCTCTCTTGCAGGTGCGACAGTTCAGATTATTCCAGTTCCCCAAAGCTAAAGCAATGACTGTGGAAGCAGGAATTAGTAATTTTGAATCTATATTGTGTACATAAACAACCTTTGTTCTCTAAATTAGATGAGCAGCGCCGCCATGTGGAAGACTGTCATAAGTGCGATGTTGACAATTAAGTGCCAGTGCCGAGCACTAGAAACCAACCAAGTATCGGTGCCCCACGGACTCAAATTAAGCACTGATGTCTTCTCAAAGTAATGCTGAAATGGGAAACCCCAAAATATGAATGTTGTTGATCCATATTGGCAGAAAGGAGGAGTTTGAAGCTTCTGCACAACGTCATGCATGAATTAGCCTTTCAAAACAAGCCCTCATTTAGAGTTTAGCGCAGCCGGTGAAATGCCCTAAATTGGTGGATCACTCACCCTGACAAGCTCATGGTCCCTCACCACATTTAGATGAGGGGGAATGCCAAGGTTTTTACCCGCAGGTTCTCAGCTGGCTTTAGAGCCATTGAGGCTGCCACAGTCCCTTCTTTCCCGCATTTATGTACTCTGAGATCACCACTGAGGGTAAGTGTATATCTGGATTGGGAGTCCTGTACCACCATGCAAAGGTTGTTTTGGGTGTACACTGTTTGTGTTTTTCACGATATTTAAGCCCAGATTTAGTAAGAATATACACTAGTGCTATGCGTCGCTAGGTATTATACTTGAAATGTGCCCTTTTCTCTCTGCAAAAACCATTTGCTCTTTGTTGAGTTGCCTTGTGTTGGGTGGGGGGAAATGGAGGGACGTTATTGTGGTGGTTCAGCACAAAAAACACATTTTGACACAAAGTCTTACTTACTAAAACAGCCACACCAGGCTAATGCCTACTTGAAGCAGACATAAACAAGAGGACATGTGTTCATTTCTCAAAGAAATCAATGCATTGCTTGTGTGCTGCAGTGCCCAGCACACATCCAGTGCATGGGATCCTTCAGTTTGTTCAGGCAATAGAATTTGCACCAGACGGATATACGTCTGCAACAAATGCAACAATAGAGAGTGTACACTCACAACTACACCGGTGTTGAGGTGGTGCTTTGTGCATGACAACATTATTAGAACATCAATGGGGATGGCAGCAGGAGCTCGGCATTCTTAACAGATATGGTTCTTTGCTGCCGTTTTCCTGTTGTGCAATACAATGCAGAAAATGTGGTTGCTGCACACCGCTACCTGACCAATTAGTAAATCTGGACCCACATGTTTCACTGACTCTATGGCATGGAAATATTGCATTGTTTCCTTGGACTGCTTGTTTACTGCAGTATTTCCCTTTCTGGAACATTACTGACTCTATTGCATGGAGCTGTTGCATTGTTTCCTTGGATTGGTTGTTTACTGCAATATTCGCCTTTCTGGAACATTGCTGACTATTGCACGGTATTGTTGTATTTTTTCTTTGGATTAGTTGTTTACTGCAGTATTCGCCTTTCTGGATCATTACTGACTCTATTGCATGGAAATGTTGCAATATTTCCTTGAAGTGCTTATTTACTGAAGTATTTGCCTTGCTGGAACATTACTGACTCTATTGCATGGAACTGTTGCATTATTTCCTTGAAGTGCTTGTATACTGAAGTATTCACCTTGCTGGAGCATTACTGACTCTATTGCATGGAACTGTTGCATTATTTCCTTGAAGTGCTTGTTTACTGAACTATTCGCCTTTCTGGAACATTACTGACTCTATTGCATGGAACTGTTGCATTATTTCCTTGAAGTGCTTGTTTACTGAAGTATTCGCCTTGCTGGAACATTACTGACTCTATTGCATGGAACTGTTGCATTATTTCCTTGAAGTGCTTGTTTACTGAAGTATTCGCCTTGCTGGAACATTACTGACTCTATTGCATGGAACTGTTGCATTGTTTCCAAGGATTGATTGTTTACTGCAGTATTCGCCTTTCTGGAACATTACTAACTCTTTTGCATGGAACTATTGCATTGTTTCCTTGGACTGCTTGTTTACTGCAATATTTACCTTTCTGGAACATTACTGACTCAATTGCATATAACTGTTGCATTGTTTCCTAGGATTGGTTGTTTACTGCAGTATTCGCCTTTCTGGAATATTACTGACTCTATTGCATGGAACTGTTGCATTGTTTACTAGGATTGCTTGTTTACTGCAGTATTTGCCTTTCTGGAACATTATTGACTCTAATGCATGGAACTGTTGCATTGTTTCCACGGATTGCTTGTTTACTGCAATAATTGCTGTTTTGGAACATTACTGACTCTATTGCATGGAACTGTTGCATTGTTTCCAAGGATTGCTTGTTTACTGCAATAATTGCTGTTTTGGAACATTACTGACTCTATTGCATGGAACTGTTGCATTGTTTCCTAAGATTGGTTGCTTACTGCAATATTTGCTGTTCTGGAATATTACTGACTAATTGCATGGAACTGTTTTATTTTTCCCGGGGACTGGTTTGGTTACTGCAATATCTGCCTTTCTGGAACATTCACCAGGGTTGTCCAAAGTCAGTCCTGGAGGGCCGAATCCATTTCAGATTTTTCGCATATCCCCATTTAGATAAATGTAGCTATCTTAAAGATCTGGCATGGATCTGGCCCTCCAGGACCGACTTTGGAGAACCCTACTACAGACAGTCTTTGTTCCGTCTCTTCCATTTACTATTCATCTAAATACAGAAGGGATTTCCATTTCTTATTCCGCTAGGTCAAGTGGTTTGTTCCATTTATGTTTTCGCTTTTTCACATCTCAGTTGTTCCGCACCAGACATTGGGCCATATGTAGGTAGCAAAATACCGGTCGGTTACGGCCGAAAATCGGTAATTTCCCCGTTACCGACCGGTATTTAGCCCTTTCTAATGTAGGAGGCAGGTTTAAAGGATTCGGTAATTTACCGATTTAAGGAATCGGTAAAATACCGAATCCTTAAAAGCTATGTAGGAGGCACTCAAGTGAGTGCATTTTTGCATTCAGGATTCGTTATTTACCACCAACTACAAGTTGGTGGTAAATACCGAATACCTTTAAAAAGGCAATAATTAGCTTTTTTCAAGGTGCCATGTGGCAGACATACATGCCCTTAGGGCATGTATGTGTGCACATGTGCACACATGCACGATTCAGGGGTGCAACAGGGTGTCAATGTGACACCCTGCCACCCTTGAATATGCTCCCCCTATTACCGATTCGGTATTTACCGAATCGGTAATAGTGAATGGCTTCCCATTCATTCCTATGGGCCTCCAGGCCCATAGGAATGAATGGGAAGGTGATTCCTTATTACCGAATCGGTATTACCGATTCGGTAATAACGAATATTACCGATTCAGTATTTTTTGCCGAATTTTCAGCTAATTGTCCCTTAAGACAGTGTTCATTCCTTTAAAAATAAGAACTTTTACATTTAATTCGATTGTACTTGATATATGCACATATGAATTTACCCTAGGCGGTGTATGGGTTCCTTTTCATTAAGACAATTGTTGTTTAAAATAAATCACTAAAACCTTCAAAAAACTTATCTCACATCAGCCCAGTCCTTATTTTAGATCATGCTTCCATCATCACAAGCTTCGAGTAGCAAATACATGTAGGACCACAAATAGGATGGAGGTTTATTTCTGCACTGTTGACGCATTATGTTTAATTTAAGACCTTTGGTAGTTCCTTCATAAGTTCTTTGAGTTTAATCAGACCGCCCACACATCTGCTATGAATAATTGGGTCATCTACAAGGTTTCAATGAGGAATAACATCATACAGTATGTGGCTAAAGGTAAAATAAAAACTATAAATGATAAATCCACAGAATACTTGCAAAATATGAAAATACTATACCGCCCTTCTTGTCTTCAAAACCCTCTACATTCCTTTTCTCCTATTTACCCCCTGATATGAAGCATGTTAATCCTTGGGCAGGATATTTTTGTCAAGCTCTGAGAGCTCTGGATTTGGAAAATATGTGGATCCTTAATTCTACTTCCATGAAATTCAAAAATACTTTCAACATTAACTTCTGTAGGCTATTTCTTATTCAAGAACTGGCAGTTTTAGCTAAAGGCAGACACCAACATCACAGTTTTCAACATTACAGTTCAATCATTAATGTAATGGCCCAGTCTATGCACTGTAATACCTTACATATTACTTTTTTACTTTTACCTGTTTTTGAGCTTATGCGCTCCTTGGTCAATTTTATAAACAAGATAGATTCCTACCATTTATGTAGGTGTGTTACCAAATCTTTCATCTAAATCTTTGGTTTACATCCATGTTTATTAAACAAGAGACAACTTTTGTTAAGACCCTATTTCTAATGGGTACTTCTACCTGAAAATCCCTCACATTTTGAATAACTCCAGGCTTCGGACTGGAAGTGGAAACTTTCCAGTAGCTCTCTTGTTCCTGTAGTTGGCGCTGGCTAAATCTTAACACCTGAGGCGGCACAGGTGTGGCGTCACTGGAGCCATACAGTGCCACCATAGCACCCTGACTTCAGTTCCCTTTTTTCTTACCCCTCAACGAGGATCTGAAGCTGCTCTCCATGCTTTATTTCTCGTTTTCAATCTACTTTCAAATATTTCTCAAACATTTTGTGCATTTCTTTAGGTACATCACCCCCTAACAAGTCACGGTTTAAGCTCTTATGTTCCTGTCATGGACAGATGTCCTCAAGATCTGCCTTTGGTGTTTAGACCTGAGGCACAACTCCAAGTTGTGTGACAATGTCAGCCCAATGCACACCAAAGTAATCAAGGTTGCAAAGGCAAAGTTACTCATGGCGTGCGTATGCAATGGACACCATGCTCAGTGGCTTTTGTTCTCTAAGAAGAGGAAAATGAAGCACAAAAAGAAGAGGAGTCATGCTGACTTCTCTCCCAAATGTCACTCATACTTGAGAGGTAGGTCGCTCTGTGTTCTCCACCCACAGCGGAATCATCCTCCAAGCCGGAGCTAGTGGACATCACGTGATCACGCCTGAAGGTCTTCCACTTACCCGGCTCAAAGCCCAGCTCCTAGCCTAGACCTGGCTTCCATTATGGTCCAGCTCCATTCCAGACCCTAGCCCCAGACCCGGCTTCTGTTCCGGCCCCAGTCCCCTTACTGACTGCAGCCCCAGCACTGCCCCCAGCGTAAGTACTGATGTCCTTCCTAACTGCCCACAATTTCTTACACATTGTTTTGGAACACTGCACTTGCCTCTGGTACACCTGAAGGCCACTTGAAACAATTGGTCCTCTGACTTGGTTACGCCAGTGGCCCCGGTGCTGTGCAATAGGGCACCCTGGCTCTGCCTTCCAGAGTCACCCTACTCTGAATACTGTGCTGGTGATTACTGCTCCACCTTGACATCTGATGCCTTTTTGGACAGCACTCACCTCAATTCCAATGGCATAGATTCCGGTGCCAGCAATGCACACACTCCCCTCCTTTCTTTCCACACAGTACAGGTCTATTTTGATGTGGTCCAGGAGGTAGGCGAAATGCAGCTACAGAGAGAGTATCCAGCCTGGTAGTACTCGCAGACCATGGACAACCTGTTTAGGTTCAGATTTAGACCTTGTCCAAATGCCACAAAGCATCCCTCAAGACGACAATGACACCAACAAGCCAGCTACTTTTCTCCCTCGAGTGGGCCCAGTTACAGCTGGCTAATTGGTACTTCAGACCCTTCACCAGATGTGGTCACAAAATTTACTGCAGGTCAGGCACCTCAGGAGGTGGCTTTGCTTAATGCTGTGTTGAGGAAAGTGGCAAAAGTGGAAAAATTGCAGCTTACTACAGTTGAGGCTCTATTGAACATCTTAATTGAGATACTACAGCCTGCTTTGGTAACAGTGGAGCCACACCCCCTTTCAATGAGGGTCTCATGGAGCCCATAGTAGAGGAATAGAACAAGCAAATGTCTGCCTCATAACTTAACAGGATAATTTCAAGATACTCTAGACCAGCACCAAGCATGTGAGCAGAGGAGCGCCGCCCCACAAGGCCGTGAGCTAAAAAATAAAATGGTGATAAAGTTTATTTATTACCATTTTATTTCTCAGCAACTCATCCCGAACTGAGTGTTAAGGTGTGGGGGGGCTCGGGGGGGGGGGGGGGGGGAGTGCTGCCGAGTGGAGCTGGGCACTAAAGTTTGAAATATGCATGTCTCTTTGGCCAGCTATGTTGCGACGGCCATCCAGATGTGCATTTTAAACCTCTATAACCCAGCTTTCTTAGGCAGCTGGTTTAGAGAAAATGCAGGCCTCCAGTGCTCTTGAGAGCGCTGAGTGAGGCCGCTCCCTCCACACCTAGAGCTTCTCTCATGCTGGTTAACAGCTTGAAAGTAGTGCCAGGATTGGTTAGGGGAGCTGACTGAGTCCTGCGTTTGAGCCTGCCTCGAGGAGAGAAGACCCAAGCGAGGACTATGTCACACAGCAAGCCAGAAATCTTATTTTGTGCCCCGTCCCACCTCCCTCAGTACATGCCAGCCACCCCAGGCACCAAGTGCCCAGGATTTCCTCTCTACTAATCCCTCTCCTGAGAGTTTAGTAATTCAGGCATCTTCCTGCACTAAGCAAAGCCAGAGGGCTTTAATGACGGCACCTCCTGACAGGAAATAAAAAAGGTTAAAGCAATTTGCAAATTATTTTCGTCTGGATTCCAGCCCTGAGATCTAGGAATTACACGTTTCCTTATCAGGGTATGGGATGCGCTATGAATAGATTGTGGCCAGGTTTGGATGACCATTTGCAGGACAACTCTGGCTGTATTACAGAAAGTGCCCCAGGGCGCAATGGGCATTTGCGCCACCTTGTGCGCTCCCCGAGCTCTTTGGTATTACAGAAGGAGCCGCAGATGCTTGTGCAGCCCCTTCTGTAATACCGATAGCGCTGGAGCACTTAAAGCACCAGCGCTGTCTTTAGGGGGCGTTCCCTCATTTGCATTGGGGCGTGCCCCATGCAAATGAGGAAATCCCTTTGCCTCTGCACACGCGCCTTATTACAGATGAGGGCGCAGAGGCAAAGACACTCTCAGGAGGCGCACTGACGGTGCGCCCCTGAGAGCAGCCCTCTGGAGGGGGGAAACGGGGTCCCATGATCCCCCCAGACATCCCCTTGCAGGTAGGTGTGATCACTGACTGCACCTGCCTGCAAGGGGATCTCTAATCGCCCTTCAAAGTGCAGGCGGGTTGCCGCCTGAACAGTGAAACAAGGAGCGGCTACTTCAAAGGCTCTCTGTATTTCACTTGAATGTGCTGCCCCCAGGGCAGCACAAGTTTGCGGCTGCCCTGGTGTCAGCGCATTCTATGTAAAAGGGCGTACTTTCTCTGTGTGCGTCCGGCGCACCTGTTTTAAGGTGCGCCAGCCACAAACAGGGAAAGTGCACCCTAATACATAATATTTAGTTGCATAAATCCATTAAACAATTAAACAAATGACGAGCCAATGTTGCTAATCCACAAGCTTGTGTGATTTATTTCACTTTTCTTTTTAACTTTTTGAAAAAATGTTTTGGATGCATTTAAGTTATGTCATCAAAAAGAACAAACCACAATTCCAACAAATTTTGAACAGTTGTCACATAAATACATACATTATATATCCATGAGTGATACAGAAAATAATAGGTACACATTGAAAAACATAGCGTAAGACACCAGTCCTATACTAAAAGCGAAACAATCATACTGGGGCGGAGAATGTATGAAGTGTGCAGACCTTAAATTTAGGATGTCTCCTGCCTATGTGCAGCTCTAGGACCTCCTGGAACACTCCATGAAGCGAGCATGGTATACACCTAGGGAGCATCTACTTATCAAAAAACATAAGCCACCGACAGAACGCTTGGTATGCGTCATCACATTTGGACCACATACCAATTTTTTCAAAAAGATCATTAAGAATAATTGGCACTTTTTAATAGAAGGTGCAGTCATGAACATAGGATCACCATTATTTGCTCTCAAAAAGAATCAGAGTATTGGGCAACAGGTAGTCCGTGCCGCAGAACTAGAGAATCGACGACCAGACACACTTCGTTCAATGTTCAATATGAAACCGGTAAAGGACATCACAAGTGGGGCAACTGCTCCGTATGCAGCTCGACAATTGAGGGTACCATCTTCACAGATGGCCATACCAGTTGGCATCATACGGAATTTACAAACTGTAAAACTAGAAACGTGGTATACCCCATAGTATGTCCTTGCCAGAAGATTTTTATTGGCAAAACGAACCAGGAGGTTAAAAAACGAATTATACAACATCGTTCCAGGATTAAAAATAGAATTCTTACAGCTCCCAGGTGAACCATTTCATTGAAGAATGTCATACAGACAGAGATCTAAAGTGGACAGTGCTCTGTGCTATAATGCCTAACCCTCGTGGGAGTGATCCAGAAAACCTTCTACTACGTAAAGAAGCTTATCCTCATTATGAAATTTGACGCAGTTTTCAATGGGCTAAATGAAATGTCAGAGATTTCCAGAATATAAACATGATTACATGGTTCAACTGAGTATAAACGAATTCACGAGCGCTGTCCCTGAATAGAGAATCGTCTCCAAGTCACACTCACAATAAAATTCAGTAAAGTTTGACTCATAAAATTCTTTGGGTGTTTTTTATTCTTCTTTGTGCTGATTGTGTGATTGTTTAGCTTTTAGTGTAGGACTGGTGTCTTACGCTTTGTTTATCAATGTGTACTTATTTTTTTCTGTATCACTCATGGATGTATAATGTATGTATGTATGTAACAAACCGTTCAAAATTTGTTGGAATTGTGGTTTGTTCTTTTTGATGACATGACTTAAATGCATCCAATTTTTTTTTCTAAAAGTTAAAAAGGAAAGTGAAATAAATCACACGAGCTTGTGGATTAGCAACATTGGCTCGTCATTTGTTTAACTGTTTAATGGATTTTTGCAACTAGATATTTGTCTGTAAATAAAATATTAGTGGTCCTATCTAGTGTGCGCATGGACCCAAGCCTACCGTAGGTTTCAGATAATACATAATATGGCCCCTTGTGTTCTCTCAGTGGAAGCTTGGTTAGCCCCTGCTTGCGATCCAAGCCGCTGTTTTTATCCGGTCTGAGGATTTTTCTGCTCTATTCTGTTTCTTGGGGATATTGGGAAATCTTCAGGTAGCTAGAGTATCACCCGAAAGATAATTAACAAATGTAAATAACTTTTACTGCTGCAGGAATTCGGACCAGTCAGGAAGCTTTTTGTTGCATTGTGTCAATGCTCAAATCCAAGGTTATTTAATAATATATAATTTTATTTATATTGAGTTTCGTTAAGCGCAAAGTTTTATATTAAAACTCACGTAATGTTTAACTACAATGATCTAATGAAGATGCTTGTCTCTGGTGAGGGCTCACACATATTTTTAGTTTCTGTATTCAAGACGCCATAAATAGTGTCTAATATTTTGTTTCCATTGTTATGAATTTAAATATTCAGCAATGGCATTTGTTCTCTCCCTGTATACATGCCATAGATACACACCTGAATTTATAATAACAATACAGTAACAGAACTACCAAGCTTTATATGCCTCATTCAGGGCTAAATTTTAATTTCAGCAACTTTCTACATAACAACTTTGGTGGTTTTAATTAAGAAATAATCAATATTTTACTATAAAGTCAAAAAGCAGATACAACGTACTAATGGATTTACAGAAAAACCACAAAGATCATTCCCTCATCAATATAGAAGGACTATTGATTATCTCTAATAAGGATACTTCTGAGGTATTCTAAAATTGTATTAACCCTGTATACCGATGAACACACTGCAGAACCAACAAACGTAGGAGATTCTCAGCAAGACTCCAACATTGTATCTTGGACTAGATGTCTTTGTTCAGCGAAGAATGGAAGCTGGAATAAGAAACTTGAAAATGGGTCACCTTTTTGATTGCTAAAGGAAGGGTTGATTCCTCCAAGTACTCACAGCGCCACCTTGCACAGACTAATATGCATGAAAGGTGCCAACTGCCTCCTTAAAAGGTTCCCAGTGAGGAGGAAAACCCCACAAGGGGTAAAACAGAAACTGATTCTGTTTCTGTTGCCTTGGCAGTCATTTAGTTCTTGACTGGGGATGAAGATAAACTATCAAGTGATCAGCAAGGCACCAAACTCCCCTAACATCAGGGTGGAGAAAAGAGCCAGGCTTAATAATTAGAAGTGGGGTCCAGTAAAAGATACAAACTTCTAGAAGCTAAAATCAGGTACAAAAATTGTTGCAAAAGAGATGGAGAATGCAATGAAAAATCAAGGGCCAAAAAGGTCTGCTCATAGCCTCATAGCTCTGGTCTTTGCATCCATGGGTACATTTTTAGGTCTCGGCTAGCGAAGGCTGCGCTTGCGCAGTCTCGCTCACGAGAGATAATGACTTGGAGTAGAGGGGCTTGAACCCGCCCCTCTTCTCCCCTGTTCTCCATTGGCTGGCCTCTTGAATGCTGGCCAGCCATTGGAGAAGAGGTCCGTCACTCTGAACAGGCCCCGTCCTTTTCGCTGCGTTTCTCCGAGGCATTTCTGCTTCGCCTCGGAGAAAGGCGGTGGTGTCTTCCGGTGCCCTCGGCTTGTTCCTCTTTACTTGTTGTGGAAAGCAGGAGCTCTCCACGAGCCAGTCAAGGTAGTTTATTCGAAACTGGATGGAAATTGAAGCTGAACAGACAAAACGGAAGTTTTAATCATCGTTGGTAAATCCGATCTTTGGCGGGACACATACCGGCCAGCAGAAGTTGATTCCTTACCCATGCAGTCTTTCATGGTAAAAAGCCTTGTAGAGAAAAATCGATAATGCTCTCTCTATCGCGAATCAGATTTCCTCTGTAGTATCCCCGTGTGTTTTTTCACCTTAAAGTCTTGAGGAAATTGCTGCCTTTCCAGCCTGAGGTAGGGAAAAAAGCTGCTGTCACGGCGATCACGGGCTATGGATCGGATTATGCAAATTCGCTGTCCCTCGGCCTGCTATCCACACTCTTAAACTTCAGTTGTTTCAAAATGCGATAAACAAAAACGCCAAATAAAAAAGGAGTAAATGATAAATGAACTCTAAATTGATATACTTCATCTTTAAATATATAAAACATAAAAAATATTTATTGAAATTTTCGAAATGTCCACATATGCGTTGGAATCTCGCATCTCCATCACTCCATGTTTCATTGACGCGTACAAAATGCAAGTACATTTCATTTACGGCACCAGCAATGTAAAACCGTCCTGTGATAATGAAAGGTGCTGAATGGAACTAAGCGCAGCCGGCGGTGACGGCTTCCTGTTGACAAATGTAAACAAGAGGGCTCGAGCCGGGGTTAATCAGGTGCCTGTTGGCGCTCCGTGTGATTCACTGTAATGCTGCAGCAGCGGGGCGCGTGCAGAGGCGGGGCTGAATCTGACGCCGGCACGGTGACCTACTTTTCGAATGGGACGTGATTCCCGGAAAGCAGTGGTGGTGCGGCAGACGCTGCAAGTGTAGGACAAGGGCTGTCATTTACTTTACTTTGCGATGCTACCTGCCCGTGCCCGGCCTTCCGATCCGAACCCAACTATGCAATGTTTCAAGGTGGTGGGTAACAGATTGTGAACGGCAACATGCGCTGTTCCATTGAGAGCGAGGATGCTTTGTGCTGTTCGATTTGCAAAATCTTCATTGGAAAAAATTATGTTTTGGAAAGTGATGCAGCAATTTCGCAAACCTGCATTCTGTGGGGTCTCAGAGGTTGTGTATGTGGTGTGGCACTACTATTGTCTCCCTCATTGCATTTGCACCCACACACAGAGCCACCTACACACACACACTGATTAAGCTATTGACATTGTAAATAACAATGCCGTTTCTTTCCATGTTTTAAAAACAAAAACATAAACAAAAATAATGTCATGAGCAATGCCAATAGCTCTAACTTTTCCAAAGCCGAGACCATTGCATTGTAAATGCTTGTTTAAGTTAAAGTTGGTTAGTTCTGATTTAAGCTGGTCAATGAAGCATACACAAAATGATGGATGAAATGCTTGAATTATTCTCAGCCACTGGTAATTATTCTTTATGCATCCCAGTTCATCGTTATTACCAATGGTTGAGATTAATTCAAGCATTCCATACATTTTTTTGTATATTTTAATGTGCTGCCTTAAATGGGATGAATATGCCCAGACTTAGGTCCCGTGAATACTGTGTCACTAGAACAAAGCTATAACTGGCTGATGAGCCATAACTAGAACGAAACCGGTCCTGGGTTACTTGTGTTCTGGTTCAGGAAGGCCCTGGCTGGCAGTTCGGGCTGGACTGTTCTCATTGGAGCAGGTTCAAGACTCATTTGCATATAGCTGGGTCCAAACTGGGGTGGCATGGTGTGCAAAATAACAAGGGAATGAAATGCGGCTTGAGTAATTGTCAGTGGCTGAGATTAATTGAAGCATTCCATAAAGACCTCTGACCTCCAGGTCAGGGACACTGCTCTCCCCTCGCACAGCTCCTTCATTGCATCTCTGCCCCAGCACCTCTCTGGTTCCAGGTAGGTGTTCGAGGCCCTCCTCCACCTGCAGGCTCCTGCCTGTGTCCCATCCCTGGTGGTCCAGTGGGAGAGCCTTGCTCTTCTGCTGGTCCGCTCTGCCAGCCTTTCTGTGTTCTCTGTTTTTCTCTGTCTGTGCCTTCTCATCTGTTTGTGCCCTTTTATCTGTTTATGCCTTTTTATCTGTGCCTGCTATCTGTTTGTGCCTTTTTGTCTGTGCCTGTTATCTGTTTGTGCCTTTTAGTCTGTCTGTGGCGTTTCTGTTGATTTTTTCACTTTTGTTTTGGTTCCCCAGTTGCCTTTTTTCAATCCCTTTCTTGCCGCTGCTGCCTCTGTGGCCCCTCTCCCCGCGTATTCCCGCACACGCCTCCCAGCTGCTCTCCCTCCCCCTACTTATTGGTGGCCACTGTGTGGCCGTGCCGCTGGCGTGCCAAAGACAAGCCCGTCCGTGACCCGACCAGCACCAGGGACCATGGCCCTCCGACCCCCCCACCGCTACAACTCAGCAACCCTCCACGCACACTCAACCCTGGACACAACAACAACTGCTGGCTCTCGACACCGAGCATCACCCAACGCCCGTTCTCCTGCGGACACTGCCACCACACCTTCACCCACCTCCAGACCCCATCAGCTACCGCCAACCCACCGGACACTAGCGCACCCAAACCCCTGAGCTGCATCCTCCTCAACGTATGCTCCCTGCACAAACACGCAGTAGAAATCTGGGACCTCCTCAACACCCTCTCGCCCGATGCCACGTTCCTCACAGAGACCTGGACCAACGCCAGCTCTGCACCCGACATCGCAACCGCCATCCCCAACAGGTACATGATCCAGAGGAAAGACTGTCCCAACAACCCTGGAGGAGGCCTCGCCATCATCCACAAAAGCTCTCTCGGATAGACAACCTCCATCTCAGACGACTCCTTGCCCCCTATGGAACACATCCACTTCCAGATCCAGGTCAACCCTAGAACAACTCTATTCGGAACTCTTGCCTACAGACTTCCTGGACCCCGCACCCCCCTCACTAACACCATAACAGACTACATTGCGCCCCACACACCTTGCCTCCACGGACTACATACTGCTTGGAGACCTGAATTTCCACTTTGACAACCTCAGTGACCCCAACTCCACCGCCCTCCTAGACAACCTCGCCAACATTGGACTGAAGCAACTCATCACCACCCCCACCCACAAGTCAAAACACACCCTCGTCCATCTTCGCAAGAGGAATCAACATTTGCTTCAGTCACACCACACAACCTCTCTGGCCGGACCACCACTGCATTCACTTTTCCATCTCGAAACCCACCGCACAAAATCAATGCCATGCCCCGTGCAGAAACTGGAGCACGATCACCGAAGTCCACCTCGCCTCTGCCCTCAGCAGCACTCCTCCCCCCACCATGACCGACGCCAACCCTGCAGGCAACAAATTCCACAAATGGATTGGCGACTGCGCCAACACGCTCGCACCCCTCCAGAACTCCAGCAGACAACACACCACGAAAGCCACTTGGTTCACCACGGACCTCCAAGAATCCAAGTGCATGTGCCAATGACTTGAGAAAGCGTGGAGGAACAGCAAAACCCCAGAAGCACGCACCGCCTACAGGACCACCACTACAGCACACCACCAATTCATCGGATTTACGAAGAGGAACTTCATCCAGGACAGAATCCTCTCCAACTCCCGCAACTCCAAGGAACTCTTCAACATCATACAAGAATTCACCAGACCCCCCGGAGAAACCGCTGATGTCCCTCCCTCCCAGGACCCCTGCAACAAACTCAGCTCCTTCTTCCACCACAAGATCAGGATTCTCTATGACAACTTCGACGAACAGATCCAAGGCACCGACCCAACACCTTCCACCAGCAACTCCACTCAGCCGACCATCCTTGCCTGGACCCCTGTCACCACATAAGACACTGCAAAGACCATGAGGAGCATACACTCCGGAGCACCCACTGACTCCTGCCCGCCGCACATCTTCCACAGGGCCACCACCACCATCGCACCAGAACTACGACAGACAATCAACTGCACCCTTGAAACAGGCACTTTCCCCGATCACTGGAAATGCGCAGAAGTCAAACCCCTCCACAAGAAGCCCTCCGCAGACCCGATGGACCTCAAGGACTCCAGGCCCATCTCCCTCCTCCCCTTCGCTGCCAAAGTCACTGAGAAGATCGTCAAAATCCAGCTAACAAACTTCGTAGAATCCAATGACATCCTTGACACATCTCAATCCGGCTTCCGCAGCAACCACAGCACTGAGACCGCCCTCCTAGCCACCACGGATGACATCAGCACACTCCTCAACCAAGGCCACACAGCAGCCCTCATTCTACTAGACCTCTCAGCAGCCTTCAACACCATCTCCCACCGACAGTAGCCGCAAGACTCCATGACGCCGGCATACAGGGAACTGCTCTAGACGGGATCCGCTCCTTCCTCGCCAGCCAAACTCAAAGAGTCAGACTCCCGCCCTTCATCTCCGAACCCACAGTGATCAGATGCGGAATATCCCAAAGATTCCCCCTCAGCCCCATGCTCTTAAACATCTACATGGCCCCCCTCGCAACCATCGTCAGGAAACACAGACTCAGCATAGTATCCTACGCCGATGACACCCGGCTCATCCTCTCCCTCACCAAGGAACCCAACATCACCAGGCGCAACTTCCAGGAAGGAATGAAGGACGTCGCAACCTGGATGGGGAAACACCCATTACAACGACGGTCTTTTCACGAGCTGCCATCGCACCGCGACTTTAACATTGCAGGAGGCTTTACATCGCATGCTTTTAGAACTCATGCTACAACTGCACATTGACTTTTACATCGCTAGCAATGACAACGCGTGCTGCGATGATGCCTGCGTGCCTGCGTGAGCAATGACAATGCGTGCTGCGATGATGCCTGCGTGAGCAATGACAACGCGTGTTGCGATGATACCTGCGTGCAAGATGATGGATTATGACAGATGCAAGATGACGTGCCTGATAAAGGCAGATGACGGATTATGAGAGATGCAAGGTGGGATGGATGAAGGATGGATGTATGGATGGATAAAAGGCTGCATGGATGAATGATGGATGGATGGATGTGTGAAAAGGTGGGTGGATGATTGATGGGTGGATGGATGGATGAAAGGGTGGATGGATGAAGGATGGATGTAAGGATGAAAGGGTGAATGGATGAAGTATGGATGTATGGATGGAAGGATGAAAGGGTGGATTGATGAAGGATCGATGGATGTGTGAAAGGGTGAAAGGGTGGGTGGATGAATGATGGATGGATGAATTGAAGGATGGATGAAAAGGTGGATGGATGAAGGATGGATGTATGGATGGAAGGATGGATGAAAGGGTGGATGGATGAAGGATGGCTGGATGGATGTGTGAAAGGGTGGGTGGATGAATGATGGATGGATGCATGGCTGTGTGAAAGGGTGGATGAATGATGGATGGCTGTGTGAAAGGGTGGGTGGATGAATGATGGATGGATGCATGGCTGTGTGAAAGGGTGGATGAATGATGGATGGCTGTGTGAAAGGGTGGGTGGATGAATGATGGATGGATGGAAGGATGGATGAAAAGGTGGATGGATGAAGGATGGATGTGTGGATGGAAGGATGAAAGGGTGGATGAATGATGGATGGCTGTGTGAAAGGGTGGATGGATGAATGATGGATGGATGGCTGTGTGAAAGGGTGGGTGGGTGAATGATGGATGAATGGATGAACGGGTTGATGGATGAATGATGGATGGATGGATGGCTGTGTGAAAGGGTGGATAAATGATGGATGGCTGTGTGAACAGGTGGGTAGATGAATGATGGATGGATGTGTGAAAGGGTGGGTGGATGAATGATGGATGGATGGGTGAAAGGGTGGGTGGATGAATGATGGATGGATGGAAGGATGGATGAAAAGGTGGATGGATGAAGCATGGATGTGTGGATGGAAGGATGAAAGGGTGGATGAATGATGGATGGCTGTGTGAAAGGGTGGATGGATGATGGATGGATGGATGGATGGGTGAATGGATGAATGATGGATGGATGGTGAAAGGGTGGATGGATGAATGATGGATGGCTGTTTGAAAGGGTGGATCAATGACGGATGGATGGATTTATGAAAGGGTGGATGGATGAATGATGGATGGATGGATGGTGAAAGGGTGGATGGATGAATGATGGATGACTGTGTGAAAGGGTGGATGAATGATGGATGGATGGATGGATGTGTGAAAAGGAGTGTGGATGGATGGATGAATCACATCCCTCTGTTCTAACTCCCTAATCCACCACAAGCCAGACCGAGGAAAGACACTGGAAGGCATTTCCTGTGAGGGGATGTCAAGGGACAGCAGAGATGTTGTGTGACTAATGCTTAATTTTGGAACATGGTTCAGGGATGCAACACTATATCAGCAAGCGCCTATGTCAACAGCATTGTCGATCAAGGGAGCATGCAACTACTTTAGACAATTTGTTCAGACAATTTAAATGACCAATCACTTAGCTTGAATGGGAATACACTAAATGGATGCGAGGCAGAGCATCCTGGACAGCAAATATTGAAAGTGTGAAGTTTCACTTTTCTTGCTTGCTTAAAACCGAAATAATGGTCGATATGTTTTCCCATTTGAAAAACCCAATTGGTGAGTGGCTTTTTACTAGATTAGTTTAATCAAATGTAATTTTTGGAAGTTGTTCTTTGTGTCCAGCAGAAAAAAACATAAGCAAAGTACTACTGGCTAAATGTATACCGCCTTAACTCAAACTGACACCTTTAAACACCAATAGCCCGTCCCATCTGTGTTTTCAGCAACCCACAGGCTACCCACGGTATCCACTAGAAACCTTTTTGAATATATCGGTTGTGATTTCCATCAGCACTCTATATCTGAAGTGAACATTTAAAAGCGCCCTTTAGGGGAAAAATCAACACCTTGATCCTAATGTCCTCTGGGTACGCACATCAATGTGCAGAGTAACACAAATATTTACTACAGATTCAGCCACTGCATGTTTCAGGATTGGATGAAAGGTGAATCAAAGTTGAGAATAGGTTGTTTTGTTTACTGTAAAAGAGCAGGTTGACACATTATAGATGCCCTGAGGAGAATGCAAGATGGCCGCCCTGAAGCCGCAGAGCTGGCTCAGCTCCCACTAAAGCTGAATAGGCTGGTTTCAGATTCCACGTGCAAGAGAGATGCCAGAAACTATATCTGATGTCACTCACAGCCCGAGGACATGCAGCGGAGTGGTTGTCACTGTGGGCTCAAGCAAAATAGAAGAAAGATTAGAGGCCTGAAAGACAACAAGAACAACGGGAAGGAGGCAAACTGTCCCAACACTACTTCTGCCCAAGCACGCAGGTGACTACATTACCAGAGAAGCAGTAGATTGAAACCTAGAGACGAAAGGGCCTCAAAGGAGATGGCCACGAAAGAGGGGGATAAAGAGACATCAACAGAGAGAAAATGTTGTTAAGTGCATGTTTTGACATTTGAACCTGTCAAAGAGCGGAAAGCAGTAGAAAAAGGAAAGGAAAATCTTCAATGCCCGATAGATATGATTGCTTATGCTCACAATCGCATCACTATTTTTCGCAATAAAAATTGATGCAGTTTTGAAAGCACTTCTGCAGTCTTTCAATGTATTATCCTGCATATTAGTCAGTAATATGTGAAAGATTTGAGGTTATTTTCCTGAGGAATTTTGCAAAAACAAGCAGATGTAATTACGCCGAGTTAGCTGTATCAAAAAAGATACGTTTTTATAAAAATAAACTTTCCTCGAGTAAATGATTTTAAAGTTAATAAACACCCAGAGAAGAAGTATTGGCAAAGCCAAGAGTTCTGTCATTGTCTGCTGACCTTTGGCTTTGTCAATGGTGGTTTGTGAACACACACAACTCATTGAAAAGAACGATGTAAGAGCAGGCGATTTGGTGACCTGCGTTGTAATGCCCCAAAGTAGCAGAGACACTACAATTGCGTGGCAACAGCATGTGCAGTAAATGCGTGCGATGTAATGCCTTTTATGATTTAACAACAGCGTGGTAATTGCTTGCGTTGTTACGGTAGGCGATGTATCATTATACATCCCCTGGATGAGCAGCAGCTGCCTGAAGCTCAACTCAGAGAAAACAGAAGTCCTCATCCTTGGGACAACATCTGGTGGCCCCCTGCACTCGGCACCCACCTACCCACTACCACAGACCACGCCCGCAACCTCAGCATCATACTCAACTCCTCCCTCATATCGACAGATCAGTGCTGTACCCGCCACATGCTTCATCACCCTCTGTATACTCCGCAAGACCTTCAAATGGATCCCCCCCGATTCCAGGAAGACGGTCACATATGCACTCATCGCCAGCAGGCTGGACTATAGAAACACCCTTTATGCCGGAATCAACAAATCTCTACTCCACAAATTCCAGACTGTCCAGAATGCTGCAGCCAGACTCGTCCTCAGCATCCCACAACAAGACCACATCAGCCAGCACCTACAAGACCTCCACTGCCTCCCTGTCCAAAAAAGTGTTATGTTTCATATAGGTACCCTAATATAGGCCCGGGAAACATCATACCCCTTCACCTACATTACCTCCCCTACACTACACTGTAACGAGCCTTTTCGGATTGAACCGTTACCTAGTTATAGTCCTGGGTGCAAAAGGAGGGTTTCTCCTAAACAATAGAGTCCTATACCTCCATCAATAGACTCACACAGTATGAATAAATATTCATAAGGGTTCTTGGAAACCAGGCTGGGGCTACACCACCTTCCTCCCCATATCTACGTACACAATTCATGGCATACGTCATCCTCAGATCCAACAATGGCTAATACAAGAAACAAGGGACAAAGGAACACTAGATACTTTCTGTATGAATACAGCACCCCTTGCTAGCATTAGAGAGAGGGAAACAAGACTTCCAGGCCGACACACTGACCAGAGATGCTGAGGCTCCTCCATGCAGACGCTCCATCTGACAGTGGTCTGAACATCCCTTGTGGGGTGTCCAACTCAAGACCAAGAAGGGCTCCTACATTCTCATACTTCAGGGAATGGGGTTCGACTATATCCTAGAGGGATTCTTGGCTTTACACCTACTTACATGCTAGGTACACTTAGGTGCATCTAGATAGGCATCATAGGAGTACGCGCACACTTTTATCCTGCATTTTATATTCATGTATTTACTCATGCTTATTGCAAGATGGTAGAACTGTACTATCCTTTTATATTCACTGTACTGCTAATCCTATATCTCTGCTACTGTCTAATGGTTGTTGCAGCTCATATATTTTACACAAGAATAACAACTGTTCAATAAATCCTTATTGAAATGCCCAGGCTGTTTATTCTGTGTATCTCTGAGAGAAACCAAGTAAGCACGAGTGACTGAGCGAAAAGTAGTATATTGTTTCCACGGTCCTGAGGGATCAGGGTTGTCATGTTCTAAGGCTGCCAGAAACTATTCTCTCCCCGATAAGAGGAGACACTAGTGGCACTGTGAGCTAGCTAATGCAAACAGGCTAACATTCTCGGTGGGGGTGCTCGGAACCAGTCTTCCACAAATCCCACAGTTTATGTTATCCAAATACACAGGTCCTGCAGGGGTACCATAGGAACTACACAACATGGCACCCAATGTTGGTTGGGTACTTATTGAGCAGTAGAATCGGAATTTGCCTAGTTATCATGACGGTAAGTTCCAATTCTATTAAGGACACGGAGGCGAGGATTATGCTTATTTCTCTGTTCGCTTTATTCTTATCAAAAAACACAGCAGCCAGAGAGATTTCACAGTAATCATAGAACAATAACCATATACAAAAAACTACAACTCCCTACAACCAGGGAGGCATACTGTAATACAGTCCATCATCTGTTTCCATAAATCATATTCAAAGTCCTCTGTCAGCTTCCCCCCTTCCTCTTTCTTTGCGCAAGTCACGCCATCTCATCATGGGTCCTGTTTGGATCCGTCATTCCCTGAAAGAACCAAGCAACGAGGTCAGAAATTGGTAACAGTTGACTGTATGCGATGCAACAGCAACATATCAAAGAACAGTCAGACCAAGAAGCAAAAAGCCTTTAGCAAACCATTAATAAAGAAAAAGTGATTACTTACGACCATACGGGCGGGTTCGCACCAAAGGTGCCCCGGGCGGGATAATCCTCGCCTCCGTGTCCTTAATAGAATTGGAACTTACCGTCATGATAACTAGGCAAATTCCGATTCTATGTAAGGACCGGAGGCTTCGGATTATGCTTGTTCAAAGCTTACTTACCACTAACTGTGCCACATTAAGTACCGGTTTAAAATAAAACCTCTTGAAGGTAGAGTCCGAAGACCAGTCCGCCGCACGCATTAAATCCTCCAAACACGCACCCAGTGCAAAAGCTTTCGAGGCCATAGCACCTCTGGGCACCAAACTGCTTCGTGTCAATACCAGCTTCTTGCATAACCCATCGCACTCACCTAGCTATGGTGGGAGAAGAGACCGCTTTGTGTGGCTTTTTGAGAGCTATCAAGAGTTGTCGCTCGCCCGGAGGGCAGATTTCCTGCATCAAGTCCTCTTATGCCTTCAGGCAGTCTACCACACATAACTTCGGTGAGTCCCGGAAAGCCAGGTACGAAATCGTGCGTGTATGAGACTTAGTCCTGCGACCTATCGTAAACACAACCCCGTCCGGGGAAAAAACCCGCGCCGAGATGTCCAGGGCGCGAACATCTGAAACTCTCCTGCAGGAGACCAAGCATAAAAGCATAGCGAGCTTGGAAGATAGTTCTTTCAAAGATAGATATCTATTAGGTTGCCAAGAAACAAATTCAAGACCCTGTTGACGTCCCAAAGGACGGAATAACGAGGCTCCGGGGGTAACGATAATCTTACACCCCGTAGAAGTCTGCAAACCATAGGATGTTCCCCAATTGGTGCTCCGTCCAAAGGAACGTGACCGGCCGAAACTGCGGACCTGATTGCATCAATGGAGCGATATGCTAGACCTTCCGCCGCTAGATCGGCAAAGAAATTTAAGCGGGGAACGATTCCTGCGACCACGGGATCCTGCCCCCGTCGAAGACACCAACGAACCCATCGTGACCACGTGGATCGGTAACGTTTCGTGGTGCTGTCCACCCAAGCTTTTGACAGGAGGGCCTCAGCCTGTCCCGAAAGTCCCGGCAACGACATCGTCGCCTGAAAGCCTCCAGGCCATGAGTCGGAGTGTCCCCTGTGCGACTAGATGATGGGGATCCCCGTCCGGGTTCCGCTGAAGTTGAGGATACAGGGGGAGTAGGAATGGAGAATCCCAGGAAAGTTCCAGAAGAACCGGAAACCACACTTGAGGTCTCCAAAGGGGAGCTACCAGGGTCACCTCCGCACACTGCCGGCGGATCTGGGCCGTCGTTCTCGTTATCATTGAAAATGGGGGAAACGCATATCCGTGCTCCACCCTCCAGTCCTGAAGGAAGGCATCCGTGGCAAGAGCCATCGGGTCCGGTCTCCAACTGAAGAATCTTGGAACCTGATTGTCCAAGCGGGAGGCAAAGAGATCTGCTGAAAACGGTCCCCAGAGAGTGTTCAACCATCGGAAGACCGAAGGGTCCAGCTTCCAGAGGCTGGAATCGTAGAGATGTCTGGAGTGCCAGTCCGCGACACGATTGTGTTGGCCCGAGAGATACTCCGCCGTCACCGATATGTGGTGATACAAGCAGAACCCCCAAAAATCTTTTGCCAGGTTGGCCAACGCCCAAGAACGGGGCCCTCCCAACCGATTGACATATCGGACTGCGGAGATGTTGTACATCTTCAAAAGGATGCAAGACTGCACCCTGTCTTTGGTCCAACAGCGTACCGTGAAATCCCCGCATCGAGCGCCCCAACCCAGTCTGCTGGCGTCGGACTCCATGATCAAATCCGGAACGGAGCCGAAGATCGCGCGGCCGTTCCAAGCCTCCATATGGGTGAGCCACCAAGTAATCTCCTCCTTGGCCTCTGCGGAAAGTGGGATTACATGATCGTACGACCGACCCCTCCTGAGGTGATAGGCCTGAGGTTCTGTAGCGATCCGAACCCGTGAATTCGGTATCGTAGTACTGACACGATTTCGGTACCAATGAACCGCAAATGATCCATTATATGCATGACAGTGTTTTCGCTGCGCAACTAGCATGAATTCACTGGAAAATAGGGCATTCTGTTGTAAAAGTCATGGCATCCATTTTAGTTACGGCATCCATCTTGTTTCTTGCCCTCACATAGTCAATGAACGGACGATGACCCCGGCAGAGTCACCTTGTTAAAGGCACGTAAGCTCGAGCCCGAGAAAGGCTGACGCTGCATGACTAGGCAGAATCAAGCTGCCTCCCTTGCCTGAGGCCAGTCCTGCTATACTGGTTCTCGTGTCCGTTGTCCTGACTGAAAGGCCGAAGACGGTAGCCATGCCCGTTTATGATCCATAAACACCTCTTATCCTACGTTTCAATCCTTTGCACTTGGCTCTGCTCCTTTCCTTCTGGGCTTTTAAAATGGGGAGGTTACGATTTTTTTGATGGGGAGGATCGGGCAAAGAATGGAAAACTGTCGAGAGGACCTGATCGAACTCCGAAAACCTACGACTAATTATTGTTTGATGTCTATTTATTGTTTGTTTGGGATACCGGGTTGGGCATGAGAAATATTCGTGTAATGTTTGCCTAAAGACATTTTGCGTGTATTTAAAGAGTAACCCACTTAATGCAATTTGAACAGTCTCGTAGATTCTGCCTCTGTGTGGTTCCTATGATTTCTGTGTCCCTGCAGTAAATAAACCTTGGTCTTTGACGCCACCATCGAGAAGCCCGTGTCTCTGTTTATTTGTGCACCGGGACAGGAGGAACTCAGGGGTCTTCGGGTGTTGTTTCCCTGACACCTCTGGACTTTTAAAAGTCCAGAACCTCAAATTGGCGCCCCACGTGGGGCGACGTCATCCGGTACCGGTCCAAAGCCTGAAAAGTTCGAGAAGTTTCGTGTGAAGATTCCGGAGAGAGGTACCCCGCTTCATCGATCCCTGCATGTCGTAAAAGTGGCCCGACGATCTCTTCCACGAGGGTTCCCGTTCCCAGACGGCTACAGAGGACCGCTGCCTTGACTGTCGCCCTGTCTTGGACCCGAGGTGCAGACCTTAGTACGGCGAGACGTAGACGGGTTCTCCTTGGTGACGTCTTCCACATTTCAGTTAAGTATTAAGTGGGTTACGCTCAGTTTGGTTGTTCCTTGTTACTCTGGTTTAATTCGTAGATTATCATTGGTTGCTCTTGTTTAGATAATCTCTGTTTTGGTATTAGTTCATTTTGGTAGGCCTAAGTTCTCTGCGCATTTTTGTTGGAATTTGTCTTTGTTGTCATGACTACCAGTAGTAATTGTTTCTTGTCCTGGTTACGTTGCAACGGGGATTCCCGGTTGGAGGATTCTTGTTCGGTTCCTCCGATTGGAACTCCTACATATGAGCTCTATTGTAAACATGGTGTGGGTCCTATTACGTATAATGAAGTATGGGTCCGTTATACCAAAAAAGATGGTGTCCTTAGTTGGCCACCGCATGGTAGCTTCGAAACGGAAATACTAGACAATCTAGAAATGAAGTTGTTTAAGAGAAAAGCCCGGCCGGCAATGTTTGATTCTTTTCGTGTATGGCGAAAAGAAGCCAAACAGAGAGAAATTAGGAAAACGAAGAAAGAACAGAAAGAGAAAGGGTTGACTTTAATGGAGTCTGCTAGGCAGCTGCATGTCAACGAGACTGAGAAAGCAATGGAGATGGCGAATAGAAAATATAATTTGGCAATTGATAAATGTTACCCTGCATTGCCATCATGTCCTGCTAAGCCAATGGAGGATCATGAAAAGGATCCTCTGTTGTCTTACCTGTTGAATTCACCTCCACCGTATGCACAGGGTATTACAGTACCACAGTTACTACCTGTTGTACAGCCAGCTGCTGGTCAGCCTGGAATAGTTGCTCCACTTCCTTTGATTGCAGCTCCTATCCTTCCCGTGGTTAATGTTCCTTCGGCACCCCCTCTTCCTGGGTCGCCTGTTCTGCCTTTGCCTGTCGTTTCACAAACTGCATTACCTGCTACTATTTCATCTGCTTCAGCTGTCCTGTCCCCGAACCCTGTGAACATTCTGACTCCGCTTTCCGTTCGTCGGAAAATAACCGACTCTGTCTTAACTCCTCTCTACAGGTCTTTAATTGAGACCCCCGTTTCTGACTCTATACAGCGACGTAGCCAGCTTCCTGGTCCCCAGGAACGAGACGTTAGATTCGACAGCTCTTAGGTGGATGTCAAAAGCTGCGAAGTATGATGCACGAAGAGTGTTAGACACCTTTATGCAATGGAATGAACCTACTCAACGTTATGTTTTTGACGTGTTGTGTTCTCTTGTGCGTGAAGAATGGGAAGATGATGACTTAGATTCCGTCCCCCCTGATCTAATAAATATTCAGCAGAAATTCGCCACCGGAATGGTGATAGGTTCAGAAGTAAGGGGAGCGATAGAACTGATTTTAGCTTATAGGGATGATTCCCCTCTTCGAGCGACAAGAGACTCTGATGGTTCACCGATTACTACTAGGAAAAGACGAGGTCAATATCCGATGAGGGAAGTTCCACCCATATGGCGTGATGCAGTTCAAGCTGATGCGGCTAATGGTATTGCAGCTGCTCCGGCACAATTCCAGAGAGTGTGGATACACATCCCTTGGAAACGGGCCGAAGTATTAGCAGTAAAACAAGCGTTACCAGACCCACGTAAAAATCCTGCTGGTTATTACAAAGAGTTAACACAGACAGTTCAAGCGTGCGTCATGAATTTGGCAGACATTGAAATGTTATTTGGTAATGTAGTGCCACAGCCTATATGGGCCAAGATTCGGCAAGAGAACCACCCAGTCGCCTTAGGAGGTGATTGGGCAGCTATTGTAGCGGCAGATGGGCAACAAGTTGGCGGTGCTAAACCCGAACCTCTGATTGCTGCCTTACCTGGCAGAATAATTACTCTGATGAAAACGCTGATGCCAGCGTTACGAGTCAATTGGGATAAACTATCGGCATGCAAGCAAAAGAAGGACGAAAGCGTCTCTGACTTCTTCACTAGATTTGAAGAGACCTTCGTAGACCACAGTGGGCAAGATATGAGTACTGAGGGAGGCCAGAGATTGTTTGTCGACAAATTCGTGTTTAATTTACTACCTGAGCTTAGTAACAAGTTAAAGGATTCTGAAAGTGCTTGGGCAGTGTCGACAACAGCACAGATACTTGCAACTGCTCAGTATTACGAGAATAGAGAGACAGAAGAGAAGGAAAAGTCAGAGAAGAAAACGAAAGATTTAAAGACTAAAGTTCTTTTGCAACAGGCGTATCCGCCTCGTTCGAATCAGTCAGATTCACAACAGCGACCACAGTATCAGCAACAGCCACAATTCCAGCAAGGGACGGCCCAAAGATTTAATTATGGTTTTCCCCGACAACAGTTAGCATGGAATCAGTGTGCTTATTGTAAAAAGGAGGGTCATTATAAGAATGAGTGTCCAGTACTGCACCCACAAACTAGTGGTGTCCCAGCTCAGAGAGGTAATGTTGGGTTTATGCAAGCTCCTAGAGGTAGAGGGCGTGGTACGATGACACCACAGACTGATCGCCAATCGAATTATTTCGATCAGCGAAATGTACAACCTGCGCAACCAGGTAGATCTCCACAGTATCATGTTGAAGATTACTATGATCATAATGAAGACATTCAAAGAAGCGAGCACTAGGACAGCCACAGGCAAAGAGAGGGAGCAGTATCAGTTCCAGTTGATCAGAGTGGACCTTATGTCGCAGTAGTTACCTCAGGCGTGGTCGAACCGTTTCTGTTGGATACTGGTGCGGCAAAAAGTTCAATTATGCATGCGAAACTCCCTGGCGCACCTTTGTCTGGCTTTACGAACACTTCAGTAGGTTTTTCAGGCGCCCCTGTTCACAATCCTGTTTCTAGTCCTTTGCCAATATCTGTTGGGCCATGCGAACTAGAAGCACCCCTTATCCTAACAACCGGTTGTAATGAGAATCTGCTTGGTTTAGATCTGTTGAAACGCCTGCACGCGACACTGTACTGTTCTCCTTCGGGAGTACAGCTCACATTAGGCAAAAGAGTCATCTCTCCAATGTATATGTCGATGGATAAGCTCCCACCGGAGCTGCGTTCTCTCCCTGATACTCTTTGGGCGACTGGTCCTAACGATGTAGGCCTCTTGGAAATTCCGCCTTATGTAGTAAGTCTGAAAGCTAATGTTAAATTCCCACGAATTCCACAGTATCGGATTTCGAATGAAGGTGAACGTGCACTCTTGCTGATTGTGAAAGACTTAATACAGAAAGATGTGATTGAGGAAACTAGAGGAAATGTCTGCAATAGTCCTGTTCTGCCGATTTTAAAACGTACTGACCCTTCCAAACCTCCAATTTACAGATTTGTGATTGACCTCAGAGAGGTTAACAAAATAGTGATTCCACAGTTTCCTGTAGTACCAGATATCACTGCATTATTGACGTTGATTCCTGCCTCAGCTTCATGGTTTACAGTAATCGACTTGAAAAATGCCTTTTTCAGCATTCCTATAGCCGAGGAAAGTAGAGACATTTTTGGTTTCTCCTTAGGAGGTCGCAGTTTCAGATTCAAACGCGCTCCACAAGGTTATTGTGAGAGCCCTTCAATTTACAGCCAAGCATTGAAGAGTCAATTAGACGCCCTTGTACTTCCTCATGGTGTTGCTCTGATCCAATACGTAGACGATCTTTTACTGGCTGCTGATGACAAGGAAACTTGCAAAGCAGCTACAATTTCTTTATTACGTCATTTGTCAGACTTACATCACAAGGTGTCACCTTCTAAACTGCAATATTGTTGCCAAGAAGTGACCTACTTAGGTCATCTTTTGTCAAAGGAGGGAAGAAGGTTGACCCCAGAGAGAATCAAAGCAATTTCGCAGATGACTGTACCAAGCACACAGAGAGAAGTACGTGCGTTTTTGGGTATTACGTCATACTGTAGGCAATGGATCCCAAATTTTTCTCTCATGGCGAAACCATTGGTAGCCCTGACTGGAAAAGGTGTTCCAAGCCCTTTGCCATGGTCTGATGAATGCCAACAGAGCTTCTCCGACTTACGTGATGCGCTGTGTTCAGCTCCTGTGTTGGGTACTCCTGACTACAGTAAGCCGTTTACTCTATATGTCCATGAAAGAGAAGGTTGTGCGTTGAGTGTTTTAACGCAACAATTTGGTGACAAACAGTGGCCTTGTGCATATTTCTCATCCACATTAGATCCAGTAGCAAGAGCGTTGCCAAGTTGTTTGAGAGCTACAGCGGCAGCTGCAGTGTCTATTCGACAGTCTGCTGGACTAGTCATGAACAACATGTTAGTAGTCATGGTCCCACATGCTGTAGATACACTCATGAATCGAACGAAAACTCAGCACCTCACCAGTGCTAGACTATCAGGCTATGAGCTGACGCTTTTGGCAAATCACATTCAGATTAAGCGATGCAACATCTTGAATCCAGCAACACTGTTGCCGACTACTCAGGAGTCGAGTGATTCAGAGCCCCATGACTGTTGTTTCAGAACTGAGGAAGAGACAAAAGGTCGGATTGATTTAAAAGACACTCCGTTGCCAGATCCAGACGGCACTTTATATGTCGATGGGTCTTGTTTTAAGTTACAGAATGGTGATGTGACGGCCGCGTATGCAGTTACGACTTTGAGTACGATTGTTGAGACTGCAAGAGTAAGTCAGAATTCTGCCCAAGCTGCAGAATTAATTGCATTAACAAGAGCGTGTGTTTTAGCTGAGGGAAAGAGAGTGAATGTGTTTACTGACAGCCAATACGCCTTCGGCGTTGCACACAACTTTGGGCGTCTCTGGAGAGAAAGAGGTTTTCTCACGTCCCATGGGACTAAGATCCAACATGGACAATTAGACAGTGATCTATTGGAATCGCTGACTCTACCGAATGAAGTTGCAATTGTGAAGTGCAGTGCACATCGGAAGATTACGGATGATGTTGGCCGTGGAAATGCGTTTGCTGATGAGGTCGCTAAAGAAACGGCCAAGAACATGACGAGCCGAATGTACGTTGCAACGTCTGCAAGATGGATTGCGGAATCAGGAATGTGTGAGAATACGATTGAAAGTGTGAAGGCAATCCAGAATGAAGCAACTGAAAACGAGAAGAATGAATGGAAGGAGAAAACGGGTAAAATGGATTCAAGTGGATGTTGGGTTGATTTGTCTGAGCAGCAACGTTGGATGTTACCTGATGCATATGTACTTGCGGTAGTCACGATGGCGCATGGAGCAGCACACATCAGTTCGAAAGGGATCTGTAAAATGTTAGCTCCAGTATGGAAGAACGATGGAATTACTAAGTGTGCAGAAAGAGTGGTGAAAAACTGCATGATATGCCTGATGCATAATCCTGGCAAGGGAACCCCAACCCCAACTGGTCATTTTGCTCCCCCTTCTTGTCCCTTTGAAGTGATTCAGTTGGATTTTATCCACATGGACAGGTGTAACAATCTCAAATCCGTCCTAGTGGTAGTCTGTGCCTTCTCAAGATGGATTGAGGCATATCCGTTAAAGGATAACACTGCTTTGTCCACCGCCAAAATCCTCCTCAAAGAATACTTCCCCAGGTATGGTATGCCACGGATTGTTTGGTCGGACAATGGAAGTGAGTTTGTAGGGAAAGTTATGAAAAGTGTGTGTGCGGGTTTGGGTATTTCCCAAAAATTTCACAGTGCGAATCACCCACAGTCAGCGGGTTTGGTTGAAGGGTACAATGGCACCCTGAAGCTGAAACTTGCTAAAATTCAAGCTTCCACTGGTCTCTCTTGGCCAGACGCCTTGCCTTTAGCTTTACTGTCCACCAGAGCGACTGTACACTCTCGAGTAGGGCTTAGCCCATATGAGATTGTGTTCGGCCGCCCTGCTAATGTTTGGGGAGTCCCTAGGCCAAAGGAATTCAAACAGATTGAATACCCAATGTTGATTGATTACCTTCATGATCTGACTGCTAAATTGAGCCTTATTCATCAACAGGTATTCGAATCCTTGCCTAAACTGCCGGAGAGTCCAGGCCACACGTTGAAACCCGGCGACCAAGTTGTAGTTCGGAACTTTGAACGTACTCGGAACCTCCAACCAAGATTCGTAGGTCCGTTCCAGGTGCTCCTCACAACAAGAACTGCTGTACGCCTAGCTGGAAGAAAAAATTGGGTGCACGCTAGCCATACGAAGCGTGTCCCTCTCCCACTCCCCTATGACAACTGGGTTAGACAGGGAATTGGTGTATCCGAGACAGAACCTGTTCCTAGGCACATCCCTTTCAGTGATGCAGAGTACATAACGGACCACCCACGAACTGAAACACAGAACTTTGACACCTCAGCAGGAACCGCTCCTTTGAATCCTGAACCGAGTATTGTACAAAGTGAACATTTGTCACCTGTGGAGTCGAACATTTCCGCACCTGTAGACCAGCTATTTCAAGACCAGACAAGACCCGGAAAGTACAGATATAATCTACGTTCTCATGTTATGAACTAATGACATTGCATAATTACCTTTCTGTTTGAAAACTGTTTTGATTGTATTGCATTCCATTCAGTCGGGAAGTTTGCTCAAATTTTTTTTTTTTTTGTTTCTCTCACCTTACCATCTGGGTTACCGTAGGGTCGTAACGTGTGCCTTGTTTTAATTTGCAGGGAATCAGACACAAGGTCGGTTTCTTCTGTTTATCCTGGGAACTCCCAGGGTAAACAGAGGCAAGTTTTTTAACAGGTACAAACCATCCGTTGCGAACGGTTGTAGAAGATGGAGCTTCCTGAATTACGACGGGTTAACGTCATAAATGTGCACAAGACAAAACTACATGACATATTATACAGTAAATGTTTCCTAATGCAATGTACTCTGACACTTCTAATTGTTTTAATAACTTTGGTAGGCGGAATTATTTTTGGTATTCAGTTGATCTTTACACCTGTTACATCTACAGTATCTCCCCATGCTCCTGTTTCTCCGACTGTTGTTTCTCTTCATTCTTTCCATCCTTTTCCTGCCCACGAGCAAGCTCGACGCTCTGAGTTTATAAATAACACTTTCATTCAGCTCTTGCACCAACATCAACTAGTGGTTAACACAACAAACTGCTGGGTGTGTGGTTTGATACCACATACCATGGACAAGGGCATCCCTAATCTGGTTCTGCCTTTTAGTTATAATGGATCATTCTGGGCATTTCAGACCATGTTCGCTTATGCCCTAGAGACCTATCCTCCACGACCTCCGCGTTCCACCCGGTATAACTCTGCTAATAGAGCCTTGGTAAAAGGAATCACTGACATGGTGAGAGATGTCAATAATACTCCGTTCATTCCCAAGGATGAATTGCGAGTTTACATGGGTTGGAATGTTACGGAATATGGCATTACTCTGGGTGAGAACAAACGTAGGAGCTCAACTCCGATCTGGGTCGTACCCCACCAAGGTCAAGTCTGTTTGCAAGGAAATGGGAGGAATCCGAAAGCTCGACTAGGGAAAAGTGACTGTATCGAAACATATGTTTTCCCATCACAGTCTTCCCCTGCATTCTTAGCTGCTAAGGGTACCTATTTTGTTTGCCAAGACAGAGCATACACATGGCTGCCTGCTGACTTCTCAGGCTCATGTTACATCGCTCAACTGTTACCTCCGACATATACTGCTGCACCGGACTATCACAAAACTAGAGTTGTGAGAGGTGTTTTCAGTAAAGAAGATACTGCTGGCCAAGAGGCAGGAGACTTTTTCAAGGGTTTCCTCCCATTCTGGGGGCCTATGGCCAACAGTAGAAACTTACGTCAACTAACACGGGTAGTTGAATCCACTATCACCGAAACTGCGGGTGCCCTTAGTAACCTGACAGCTGAGCTTCAAGCGGATCGCCTCATGACGTTACAGAACCGTATGGTTCTTGATGTGTTACTTGCAGATCGAGGTGGAGTATGTAAAATGATCCAATCGAGTTGCTGTGTTTTTATTCCAGATAATGCGCCAACGGTATACAAGGCCATCTCTAAGTTACATAAAATTTCTGACTCTATTCATGTAGAGGAAGGTGACTGGTCATTAATGGGATGGTTCTGGAGCCTGTTGTCTGCGTGGGGATGGAAGGTTCTGATAGTCACTGGTGTTGCATTAGTATTTTTATTTTCGTGCTGTCTCATTGTTCAGTGTGGTCCTGCCTTATGTAATCTCTGCATTTCTACATGCGTAAGAAGACCACCTGTTTTTAGAGATACGCCACGAGATAGAGTAATGCTTCAACAACATATCAGTGACCTGATGAACATAGAAATGGACTCTGACATAGAGTGAGTTATTGCCTATGTAAGGGCAAAAGGACGGTCTGAGGTTCTGTAGCGATCCGAACCCGTGAATTCGGTATCGTAGTACTGACACGATTTCGGTACCAATGAACCGCAAATGATCCATTATATGCATGACAGTGTTTTTGCTGCGCAACTAGCATGAATTCACTGGAAAATAGGGCATTCTGTTGTAAAAGTCATGGCATCCATTTTAGTTACGGCATCCATCTTGTTTCTTGCCCTCACATAGTCAATGAACGGACGATGACCCCGGCAGAGTCACCTTGTTAAAGGCACGTAAGCTCGAGCCCGAGAAAGGCTGACGCTGCATGACTAGGCAGAATCAAGCTGCCTCCCTTGCCTGAGGCCAGTCCTGCTATACTGGTTCTCGTGTCCGTTGTTCTGACTGAAAGGCCGAAGACGGTAGCCATGCCCGTTTATGATCCATAAACACCTCTTATCCTACGTTTCAATCCTTTGCACCTGGCTCTGCTCCTTTCCTTCTGGGCTTTTACAATGGGGAGGTTACGATTTTTATGATGGGGAGGATCGGGCAAAGAATGGAAAACTGTCGAGAGGACCTGATCGAACACCGAAAACCTACGACTAATTATTGTTTGATGTCTATTTATTGTTTGTTTGGGATACCGGGTTGGGCATGAGAAATATTCGTGTAATGTTTGCCTAAAGACATTTTGCGTGTATTTAAAGAGTAACCCACTTAATGCAATTTGAACAGTCTCGTAGATTCTGCCTCTGTGTGGTTCCTATGATTTCTGTGTCCTTGCAGTAAATAAACCTTGGTCTTTGACGCCACCATCGAGAAGCCCGTGTCTCTGTTTATTTGTGCACCGGGACAGGAGGAACTCAGGGGTCTTCGGGTGTTGTTTCCCTGACACCTCTGGACTTTTAAAAGTCCAGAACCTCAGGCCTTGAGACGTTGCAGGGCCCGATAGTGTAAGGGACCTGGAAAAATCGCCTGGATCGAGGACGAAAGAAGGCTCACAACTCTGGCCAAGTGACGTAGGGAGATAGTCGACTTGGACGCTGTCTGGCGGAGCTCGTGACGAATCTTCGCCATTTTCCGAGACGGAAGACTCAGAGTCGCTTGAACGGAGTCCACCACAAACCCAAAAAGAAGGTGACTGGGCGCGAAGGCTGAAGAATTGACTTCACTGTGTTGATAACAAACCTAGATCCTGTAAAAGAGACACGGTCTGTTGGAGTTGAAGCAACAGGACTTGAGGAGACTGGGCCATCAGAAGAAGATCGTCTAAGTAGACGATCATGCGAATACCCCGCGCTCGAGAAACTCCACTGCAGGGTGAAGCACCTTGGTGAAACACCACGGTGCCAAAGAAAGTCCGAATGGAAGGGCCGTGAACTCGTACACCAGACCTCCCCAACAAAACTGCAGGAACTGTCGGTGGGGCGGATGAATGGGGATTACCAAGTAGGCGTCTTTAAATTCCAGACGCAGCAAATCGTGCAGCAGATTCCCTCCATCTTGAAATGGCGATACACTAACCAAGCGTTGAATTCCTTGAGATTGATTACAGGTCGACGACCCCCGTCGGCTTTGTCGACCAGGAATATATTGCTGAGAAAACCGTGAGGGTGCAGAGTTGAGCGACAAATGGCTCCCTTGCGAAGCAACTCGGAAACCTCTTCGTTGATCAACTGTGCGTCCTGCGGGCTGAATTGCAGCGGGCGAGGCCGCGTCTCCTGACGAGGGTTGTCTAGAAATTCTACATGAAAGCCCCGAACAGTCTGAAGGACACATGCATCGGAAGATAACGCCGCCCAAGCATCTTGGAAGCACGCTAGTCGCCCCCCTATAAGAATCTGATCTGCGGGAAGGACACTCACGTTTGAATTTCCGCCTCCGGAATTAGATTTGAAACCTCCACAGCCTCTGAAACGCTGCCCTCGTGTTGGATAAAAGTTGGTGTAGTTCGCGGTCATATCATATTGGCCACGGCCAGAGCCTTGTCCCCTTGAAGGGTTTTGCTGGAACCCACGGCCGGACGAGCGGCCCCTGCCTCAACCGGCCCCGCGGAAAACCCGCTGGGTAAACACTCTTTTAATACTGGATTGGGCTTTGTCCAACGAGGTAAAAGTAGATACAACTTTCCCCAGTTCTTTAACGAATCGTTCACCAAAAAGGCCCCCTTGGGCCACTGCCCCAGCTTCCGAAGAAGCTAGATCCCGTAGTTTGGGATCTAATTTGATCAACAACGAGCGGCGACGCTCGGTTGAAAGAGCACAATTCGCGTTCCCCATAAAAATGATGGCGCGTTGGGCCCAATTAGATAAGACTTCAGGAGAAATTGTCGAACCTGTCACTTTATCCTCCTCCGCCATGTCCAAGATTTTAGCCATTGGACCGATGGCATCAAGGAGTTTGTCCTGACAGGACCGCCAAGATCTATCAATGCCCTTCCGGGGGTCTTTCACATATTTTGCCCAAAAAGTGGCCATTTTGGAGTCTAACTCTGGCATAAACGCGATCTTATCTGGCAAAGAGGGTCTCGGACACTCTGTTCTCAAACAACTCTGCGCCTCCTTCTCCAGAGGTTTGCGGAGACGGTTCGCTAGGAAATGAACAACCTTATCCCCGGGACCCAAGCTGAGGACCGGGGATGCATGATATTGTCAGGATTCAGTATGTCTGCATCCTCCTCCGGCGCCATCGAAGAGGCAGTCGGAGTCGGACGCCAAGGACGGGTTGACCCCGCTTTCTCATCGGTATCCCCCTGGGTGTCATTTTCTGTTGCCGGGGATGGGGGGGTCCGGGATATCCTGGGGCGGTCCCTCCAATGGAGTGAGGGGAACAGACGGGGCCGCCTTCGCTAAAAACGCCGTCTTAAGGCGCGCAAAGGCATCTACATCCACACCGTCCGGACGCTGCTTTTTGGGGGGTGGGGGGCCGCCGCCAACCTGTTACATTGCTGCACTATTCTGTCCGAGAGGCGTTGCTCCATAGGCCCCACTACATCATTAACCACCTGGTAAATGGAATCATCAACTGCGTCAAAGAAATCATCACTATACGGTAAGTACTCCTGCACCTCCTCCTCATAATAGTCAGACTGACCAGCCATTGTGATAAAGGTAAGTACGCAAAGGGAACTCAACTACAACTCAAGGTGTCTGGTAACAAACACAAGAATACACCCCAAACTCGCAGGTCAAAGTTTTTAGTGCAGGCCGGAGGCTGCAAGAATTAGGGTAGCCCAAAGGATTACAAATAGGGCTGCACCACAACCCACAACGCGCGCAAACCCTAAGGAACAACCTGACCGGGTATCTGCCCCCCCAGCGCGTTGAAAATAAAATATGTGCCCAGTAACGTGTATAACGCCCACGCACTGCGTGGGATTTGGCAAGGTGCTTACAGCGCTCCTATGAAGCGCGTCAAACGCAGTTGCAATACCGCACTACGGACCCCCGCCGGGGCGTTCAAACAAATGCAGAAATAAAGTCCGCGATGCGGACGTCTCGGTGAAGAAGAGCAGGGGCAAGGCTCGGTGACCGTTACTCTCGCGGCGCGCTCCTCATCTGAAGAGCCGCGACGCGAGAGCAACGAGACGGACGAGTCCCCCTAGCGGCTTCAAAGGACGCCGCACCAGCAGGGAAGCCGGCTGCATAAGGAGCGAGAAGAGTTCCCGCGGCCGGCAAGGGGCTCTGAAAGGAAAAAACTTCAATAAATAAAACACAGTCTTAACAATGAAAACAAAGCGCAATAACCATATTACACCTCAGAAATGATTACCAAACAGATTAAGGTCACAAGAGAAAACAAAGAGCACTTAACTGGCTGCGAAGCAGCGAAGAAAGAGGAAGGGAGGAAGCTGACAGTGGACTTTGAATATGATTTATGGAAACAGATGATGGACTGTATTACAGTATGCCTCCCTGGTTGTAGGGAGTTGTAGTTTTTTGTATATGGTTATTGTTCTATGATTACTCTGAAATCTCTCTGGCTGCTGTGTTTTTTTAAAAGAATAAAGCGAAGAGAGAAATAAGCATAATCCGAAGCCTCCGGTCCTGACATGGAATCTGAGTAGTTCAGTCCTGCTATTTCTCAGAGACCCCTACTCACAAAACACCAGAGACGTCTGGAGTGGGTGGGAACAAACTCCGCCACAGCTGAGTAGGCGAAATATCCTATTTATTAGCTGCTGGTTAATTAAGCTTGACAGGACATAGTGTTCCTAAATTGTGCATAACACCTTATCTTAGTTCCCTTGAACAAACTCCTTCTCGGTGACAAAATGACTAAGAGCAAAAATAACGCAGTATTGGAGCAAGGCCTCTCAGCAGAAGATGAAGAGGTGGATGGAATTCTCATTCCACCTAAATTCAGACGTACTATCACCCTAAAACTACTAGAACATGGTTTATCAGCAAGGGGTGGCTTAGTAGCTTTTTGTGATTGAGGCACACAAATCAAACAAAACAGAGGTATTCTATTTGTGGGTTACATTCCCAGAAGCAGATGCTAGAACACACACATTTCACTCTTACACAGAGGGAGATGCACCAGCGGAATATGGTTCATGTGAGGACATTGAAGTTCCACTCACGTACCAGGAACACCTATACTGGTTTAAACGCGCCCTACCCCATATAAGACACAGAGTAAGATTAGGCCCACTCGGAGGAGACGGGGCAACATGGCCAATATTATTGGCCTACACACCACATCCTGACATTGATACAATGCCACAACCAAACTTTCTCATACAACACAGAGATTTAATTACAATCTACAGAACCCTGATGCAATTCGTCATGCAGACTTTCACAGTCTAACCAACAACAGTTGCAACTAATGGAACACTATCACAGGGTACAGCAACTAAAATAACTCCACAAACATTACACGCGGTAATGGGCAAAATGCCCACGAAACGTGAACAAATTCCACCACATTTGAAAAACACAGAATGCTAACAATCTGCTTGCCCATGGGGATAACACCACAATTAGAGGATTGCTCCTCTTGGGGTACAGTCTTTGCTGCCATATATACCAGTGCAAAAACAACAGTTGATGGACAGAATGTAGAACAATGTCATACATTCACCCCAGTACAGAGATCAGGGCCTAAATCCATCGTTGTTTTGCTCACCATGCCGTTCCAGTTTGAACCCAGCCATATGCAAATCAGTCTTGACCCTGTGCCTCATGGGTACAGTCCAGCCCGAACTGACAAGCCAGATCCTCCCTGGACTGGAAACAAGCATCCTAAGACCGGTTTCAGGGTTTAACCCCTCTTCAGCCAGGATATCTTGATTCCAGTGGCATGGAGAGCACGGGACTCACGTCTGGGCATACCCTTCCCACTCTGGGTGACATATGCAAAAACAACAGTTGATGGACAGAATGCAGAACAATGTCATACATTCACCCCAGTACAGAGATCTGGGCCTAAATCCATCGTTTATATACCAGGACACATGGCATTCCATCATTAGCAGTGATACCAGATGTATTAAGACAAATACAAAATGAGTACAGAGCAGAGCCTGCTCTGAACTTAGGGATGAAGTTATTAAATAACTATGACCAGGTATCGGCCATAATATTAACTAATATTAAAGGGGAAGCTGCTTTAGTGGCAATCCGCCAACGCCTAAGAGAGTTCGGTCCGTTGGATCAACAACACAAACACAACCTGCCCAAAATAATTGAAACTGCATATGCAGAATTAGGCAGAGACAGTTTGGGTGGGAAAGATTTAAAACCACAACTGATGGGCAGTCCTGAAATGAAAACAGAGTGTGTGCTCTGGTGTCGTGAGATAAAATTCCCTACAACACTTTATCACAAGTATTTATTGGAGAAATTGTGATGTGGGAAATTAAAAAGGAAAGTGGTGCGTGTGTAGATCCAGTTACTAATCTACCGCACTGATATTAGTCAACATGTTTCAGCCTCGTGGCAAACTCTAGAGGCTTTCATCAGGACCGAGGTGTGTTCTAAGAGCGCATTGTGGCTCTTAAAAGAGTGGTAAAACTTACCACCCTTGTTGTGTTAAGTCAGACCTGTAGTATCTGTACCTTATTATTGATGTTCTAGGCCTCCTCGGGGTACCGATGAGCTAAAGGAAACCTGATTCGGTTTCTGCAAGTCACTTGCTTGTTCAGGCTCTGTACGCAGTGCCCCGGGTTATACAGGACAAGTGGTCCATTCTCCCCCCTCTTTGATTTTTGTACTAACCATTGGAAGCCGAATGGATCACAGCTTCTCTTTCCTTCCTCATTGATTGTAACGGATAATAAAAAACAACAACATTTTACAGAAAAGAGATCTCAATCCCGAGGTAGATCTCCTCCACAGGAGCACTCTGAAAAGAGGTACAACCTTAGGAATAGGGAAAATATTAGGAAACCTGACAGGTATCAGGATACTGATACACGTTCCTCTCGTTCTTTCAGGGCTTGACGATAAACTCTGAGAGAGAAGGATGGTTAGAGCACAAAGAATGGCGTACAAAGTCCAGACACAAGCAGCACGCTCAAGTCTACACTTCTAAAAGAAAAGACAAGCCAAAATCAAAACCTCAATTTAAGAAAAAGAAAGTTGAAGGTCTGAAGATCAGACATGCCGAGAATTCTGAGGACGCAGCTTCTGAACAGGGAATGGGCTCAGACGATGCTAGACAGTGCGGCAGAAGTAACAAAAGCTTGTCAGAACCTGAAGGAATTTCTGGTGACAGCGGACTTGAATGATTACATCACGTTGGAAACACCAGACACAAGAGCATCCCACATAAGTTACACTAGATAACACTCCAAATTGAGGGAGAGAAGCCCAGGAAAGTTAGAGATCTCTTTTGGGAAAATCTGTCATCAGGGTATGACATCCTATTAGTAGAACAAGATTGGCCGCCAGCATTCTTTATGGAGTGCCCTAGGGAGGAAGATATAATTTTTCCAGCATTCTCCGACCTCGTTCCCATATACCTTAAAAATGCATATGCATGGGAGTGGGCAGTAGCCCTATCTCCAGCACTGTATAAAAATCATGCAGGGTGAGATGAGGAGTCAACCCACCACGTGATCCTGTTAAAGTTTCACCAAATGCACAATGCAATATCCTGTTAAACAAAAAGCCAAAAAACAGGTCAGGGAGATCTTAGATCAACTTGAATCCCAAGGGGTGATCGAAAATTGCACCTCACCAATGAAGAATCCTTTGTTTCCCGTATCAAAGTCGGATAATTCATATTGTCTAGTTTTAGATTACAGACATTTAAACACATGCACAAAGACATTCGCTGTCCAAAACGCACACAGTGCCACATTATTGAATAACATTGTGTGGAAAAATGACAAGACAACACTTGGGGGCCGATTCCGATCCTGTTTTTTTTTATTTCGGACGACTCGTATCTGTTTTTTTTCCCGTACGAATCGTACAAGTCACGTCCAACCCGTGAAGTACGATTCGTACGGGAAAAAGTACGTACGGATTGGGCCGATCTGTATCGTATCGGGAAAAGTTGTACGAGACGTACCCGGACACTTTTCCGTACGAATCGTAAAAATACAGTCCGAGCGTACAAGTACGATCCGGACTGGCTTTCAGATTTACGATTCGTACGGAAAACGTCCCGTACACGGGGAATGTCTTTACCTGCTATGAAGCGAAGTTTGTACGACTCGTATCCCGGGAAAAGTTATTCCCGGGGTGCGAGTCGTACAGGCCCCCCAGCACGCATGTATGCACCGTACCCCTCGTGCGTATGTACACACCGTACCCCCAGCATGTATGTACACACCGTACCCCCAGCGCGTATGTATGCACCGTACCCCCAGCGCGTATGTACGCACCGTACCCCCAGCGTGTATGCGCTGGGAGTACGGTGCGTACATACGCGCGGGGGGTCCGGTGCATACATACGCAACTCACGGGGGTGTATGCCTGTACGACTCGTACCCCTGGGGACTCAGCTTTTACGGCTGTTATTGGCTCCCGTAAAAAAAGAGCCGTACGGAGTGACGTAGGAATGAATCGTACTTGCTGGGCCGTAAAACGCTGCTTCAATACGTACGGACGTCGCGTACAGGCTGTTCCGGATCAGAATCGTAGGTTTGTTTTACCCGTACGGTCTTTTGTACGATTCGTACGGAAATAGGCTTTCTGTACGAATCGTACTTCCTAGGTTGTACGGACAGTTTACCGAGTACGAGTCGTACGGAGAAAACGCTCCATACGACGATTTGTACGGCCTTTTTCCAGGATTGGAATCGGCCCCTTGATATTTCAAATGGATTTTTCTGCCAAAATATTGCGCCTGAAAGCAGGTATTTGACCGCATTCTCAGCAGTGGGGTCACTGCGACAATTTTGTTGTCTCCCTCAGGGGTATAAGAACAGTCCCGGTGTATTTTCAGCAAGTGTAGCATTGTCCTGGATGATATTTATCTGACAAACGATGACTTAAAGAGGCACTTGACCAGAGTGAGCACCATAATTATGGGATTCCCTTCTGAGGGCTACAAATTTAACTTTAACAATCAAAAATTGCCCACCTCAGTGTCCTTTTTTTAGGATATAAGCTGTCACGTGAAGGGAAAAGTCTGGCAGCTAACTTTTTAGAAAAGTGTGCGCTGCTCCAACCTCCAAAAACATTTTGAAAAGCCTACTATCAATACTAGGATTCCTAAATTTTGGCAGAACATACATTTTGTATTACGCAGAAAGAGTAAAACCTTTCTACAACTTAATAAAACCTGTCTTTTTCAGTTAGACATTGGACACAGGAACACTCAAACATCCCATGTTCACTACAAGAAGACATGATAGCTTCCAAACACTTACAGACATGCGTAAACATACACAACTTAGTGATCCGTGTAATAGCTTGTCAATGCGGGTACACCTACTTAACCTTCAGTGAAGACGAAACAGTACCAAACGCATACAAATCACATCTGTACACAAACACAGAAATGCGTTTCACTTAAACAGAAACAATCCTGACAGAAGTTCAGACCGCTGTAGCAAGAGAAAGAGCACTGGCTTAGGGGAAACGCATAATCGTCATCACCCCGGTACCAGCCTTAGAGGCTGTTACGAAGGCAAGCATTCCAAATGCAAGAGCCTTACATCCAAGATGGAAACATTGGGCTAATTCTCTTACTGCAACGGACGTTGAACACAGATTTGATCCAAGTCTAAAAACACAAGCATTCCTGCAATACGAACAAGAATATCCTCTACCAAATAAACCCTTGCCTCTAGATCAGTATGAATATATTATTTACACTGACGGATCTGCTCAACCGGCCATAGGCAGCAAACAACAATACAGTGCAGCGTGTGCTATCTTTAAAGGTTGCATGCAGGATGGAAAGTTCCATCCAAGTTGCACTAAACGCAATCTCTAGGAGACTGCACGGCTCAGTTGGCAGAACTAAAAGCACTGATACTGGCACTTGTAAATACGGATCACAAATTCCCTACACTAATTGTGTGTGATTCTTTTTACTGTGTACAGTCGTACAATGAGTATTTACCTCATTGGGAATTAAACAGGTTTAAAGATGCAAAAGGTGGCACACTTAAGCATAAAATGCTATGGGAACAGGTAGTTGAGTTGATAAATGAATTACCGCGAGCTCACGTGATACACACACCGAGTCATCAGCGTGATGGCGTTCACGTGGAAGGGAATTCATTGACTGATGAAGCTGCAAAGGGGGCTGTATGCACTGCTTCCTTAGCTGCAATCACTCGTTCTAAAATAAGGATAGATGGCGAGATAATGGTGGCTGTCATTGCTTCACACAAGGGCAGCTCAGCAGTACCAAAGAAATTTCCACTCAAGTACTCCTACAAGTTAGATGCACACAACATTCCATATGCTCAGATTCCTGGAGTGGGGGATAGAGTAATACCAAATATGGATCGTAGGCAAGGTTTAATACTAGCAGCACACAAGGGTTTGGGTTCTGCGCACACAGGCATTACAGCGACTATTTCTCTATTGAAACAGTGCTATTGGTGGCCAGGACTAACAAAACAAACTAAAGACTAGGGGCCTCATGTAGGAAGCCAAATACCGGTCGGTAACGGCCGATTTTCGGTAATTATACCGTTACCGATCGGTATTTTGGCTTTTGAGATGTAGGGGGAGAATTTCATGATTCGGTATTTACCGAATCGGTAAAATTACCGAATCGGTAATATTACCGATTCGGTAAATACCGAATCATGAAATGAGATGTAGGGGGAGTGTGTGGTGGGTGTGGGGATTCGTTATTTACCACCAACTAAAGGTTGGTGGTAATGACGAATATGTGTAAAAAAGCATTTTTGTGCACGTTTAAGTGTGCAATGTGGCAGACATACATGCCCTTAGGGCATGTATGTGCGCCACATGTGCACACATGGCCGAATCAGGGGTGCAACAGGGTGTCAATGCGACACCCTGCCACCCTTGCATGTGCTCCCCCATTACCGAATCGGTATTTACCGAATCGGTAATGAGGCATACCTTCCCATCAATGGGAAGGTATGCCTCATTACCGAATCGGTAAATACCGATTCGGTAATCACCGAATTTCTACCAATCGGTAATTTTTACCGATTGAATACCTACATAGCATTTACCACTTCATAAATACCGAATCGGTATGATTCGGTATTTATGAAGTGGTAAATGCCAGGCCACCTACATAAGGCCCTAGGTCTTGAAATGTGACATCTGCCAACAGATGAAAGGCTCCACCATTACACGCCCGGCACAGACACCATTATTAAAATCAGACAAACCTCTCGCTTGTCTATATTTGGATCACTGCGGTCCCTTATAATCTGATGGGGCTTACATGTATATCTTGGTGGCAGTGGATTCATGCTCCAGATTCCTATGGGTTTGGCCTCAGCGCTCGGCTGATGCACAAACTGTTATATAAAAGATTTGCAAGTCTTTATAGGGACATACGCATTTGGCACGTTACACTCTGACCGTGGCCCGGCGTTTAGTTCTCGGGCTTACGAAGAGGCCATGGAAAGGATGGGCGTAGCATTATGGTACTCCTCTCCATACCATCCTGAGGGAAATTCGGCTGTGAAGAGGAAAAACCGGGACTTAAAGCAATCTTTAACAGCTAGGTTATTAGGCAAGGGCGGTAGTTGTGTCAATCACTTATATGGGGTACAGAGAGCCCTCAACAACCAGCCAAGAAGTTCTCTAAGGGGTGTCCCTCCATATGAGTTCCTATTTGGGACGAGAATGTGGGTACCTGGCCTTGATTGTGAAGGCGCAGTGGCGGATAGGAAACCATTTGATATCCAAGGATGGTTTGGCTGTTTTACAGGATCTAAATGAATTCAGGACAAGACAAAGTAACGTTCACACAAAACAGACCGCCACTGGGGAAGTTAAGGCAGTTACGGCAAGACCTGTCTGGATCCTAAAAGTCGGGGATCTGGTCAGAGAAAAAATAGCGGACAAGAAAGAATTCAGGCCATCCTACAGACAGCCTGTACCGGTCCTAGCAGTACAAGGAACAAGAACTGTACTTTTGCCGCCTCCTACCAGAAAAAAGGAGAAAAGATCTGTCTCAATTGACTTAATCAACCACACTATGTGGCCAATACTGAACAGTAGGCCTTGTGGACTCCACAGTAGCAGACACCCTCCTCTAGCTACAGTCCAAGAAGTTCAAACAGAAAGACTCATCATGTTTGAAGAGCCTCCTGTTCGAAATGAAGGACTATGCATCAATGCTACAGAACTCGTTCCACTTGAACCCGAAGTTCATCTTCAAAATCTAATTCAAAATAATAACCAGGTTGCAATTAGACCTAATACAGACGTCTACATCAACATGCCTCGACGAGAGCAAAATGCGATTTCAACAAATCCCGATGCAATTCCAACAATTGATCGAACTGTTTCTGGCTACTTCATGAACTTTGATACGTTTTCTTTAGATCCAAGTGAACTTGAAATGACGCCAGCCCAACAATCACTCAAACAGCAAGTTAAAGACTTTCTGAACTTTCTCAAAAAGACTTACCTGGTATCACCTTGGTTAGAACTATGGGTAATTACTGGGATACAATTTTTTCTTTTCTGGCTAGGTTTAGTAAATTTTAGCATGCTCATTAATGGACGATACCATCAACAAAGCTCTACAGCCCAAAAAGTTAATTTGATTCTGAAACCTCATCAGTCCTCACATCGTGAATAAAGAGACTTGTCATCAGTAAACATCACCGCGGTTCCTATACCGGACGGAATAGTTTGGGACAAGGTTGATTTCAAACTTTTCGGTCCGACTGAACTTTTAAAAATTTCTCACATATTTAAAAATTCTATAAGTGATATCATTACCTCCATTACATTTTCTGATGATTGGGACTCTGAAACTGTTAATAACATGTTGTCTGATTTAGAAAAAACTGCTGCATTTCCGAACACTAAAATGTTAGAAGGTAATTCAGACTATGACACTTTGTACTGTTACCAACATTATGGTCATCATTTTCTGCATAAATCTATTTCACCTAGAAATGATTTTGAGTAACGTCAATGAGAACATTGCCCTACACCACTAAAAAGTAGTTTGCACACATTTGCACAGAAATTTTCACATCAGTGACCCGACCTCATATTATTGTAAGGTTACACTGACATCAACACTTAAAATTATGTTGGCAAACACCAAACAGATTTACTCTGCTTCCTTTATTACCAAATTGTCTGAACAGGGTTTTGACCTATGAAAGGAAACAATAGACTTAAAATCAGTCTGGAGTTCTAGAGACTTGGGAGTCCAAGGAACAGAAGTGCTATTTAGAGCAGTCCTCATCGCACAGCAGATGATATTTCTAAACGAAACTGTGCAACAGACATCCTCTCTTGGATTAGTAAAGATCAAGGACCTGAACACACTTCGATTTTCAACACCATCATAGATGGGAGGGTGGCAAAATTCGACTTCACAAGAAGGGGCAACAATAGATGACATTCTACAGTACAATAGATCAGACCCTAATTGGAAGGAATGGTTGGTTTGGCCCTTAGACACGAACAGTTGTCAGAAAAGATTCTGGAATTCCACCTAAGGGTATAGTATCCATAGGCCAGACCCATGTTATGTACAAAGAGAACACCCAGGGGTAGTGACATACTGCAGTGTTGGGAAGTTGTGCCTTGATTGGCTAGAAACCTCAACACTCACAGAAATGAAACAACTCTTAGCCGATTTTTTACAAAGTCCCACGAAACCACGTCAGAAACGTTTCATATATGCTGGCATTTATGCTGCCTATAATGAAATCTGTAAAATATCCCAACAAGAGGCCGCAGAGAGAATACGGGAAATAGGCCGTATTAACTTAGATAAATCGTTAGCTGTGGTAGACAATGTGTTAACAGCTTTGACCTCCAGGATATATTCTTTAGGCAACATTGTGTATTCTGCAATAGACATCCTAGAACAAGATTTGTCCATATTACAACACGGGCAATCTCAATTACGTTCTATCATGTTATTGAGCTGGATGCTGCAATCTTTGCGTGCAGGCTATGTGCCTTGGCGTTTTATAAACAGTACGTCTCTGTTTTCTGAATATAATTTAACAGATACACAGGTTGAAATGGCACAAAGGGGAACTAAATATACAATGCTGCGTATTGAAAAACTGGACCGCCGACAATTTACAGTAGCGGAAGGTCCGTCTACTGTGTGGCTTATCCATGGACACATAACTCATACAGGTCCCTACTTTTCAGTTTCAATATTGCCTTGAACAGAGACAGGCGGTCAAATATGAAAAATGGATAAGGATTACATTAAGGAATCCTGGGATTTACCATATAGATTTTGATGCTAAAGTGGGGATCAAGAAGTGTTTCTACGTGGTACGAACTGCAAGAAGGCTTTGAACGGTTCTCTCATGTGCCAGGACATTTAATTGCACGGAGCTTGTAATGGGTCGGTAGCAAACTTGTTTTGCCACATGAAAGGGACTCCGGCTGCTGTGATTAAACCGGTATTCGAGCTGCTCTCGGATGGGAGTTACTTGATGCTGAGCGATCAATGTTGCTGTGGTATGCTTCCAGGCATTGCCTATCTGGTCACCGTGAACTCCAGGGTTACTTGCTGTATGCAAGTATTGTTTCCCCCAACAAGTACAGTCAGGGAGGCGCCATTATGGCCTTTATTGAATGTTTCTTCTATACAGTTTGATACTTTGAGCAGACTGAAAGCCATGCTTTTACAGCAAACAGTATCCTTAACCTCCGCTCGAGAGACCTTTGATCTTCAAATCGCAAGGACCTCGACTGAGATACAGGCACTTATATGTACACACTGCCCCATTCATTTCACAGAAATGGTGGGTCGTATCTTTAATATGTCTCATACGAGTGGTATGGTACACCTATTTAGGACCATAGGGTCAGGATTTCTTAGCACCTTTCAGACAATCCTCAGTCATTCCAAACTTTATACACTCCATATTTGGAAGCATTTTTGGAGGTCTACCTCTGATCCTGCTGTCAAAAGCGGGAATCCTGATTGTCATTTATCTGCTACGCAATGGACGGCCCAATCACCACGAGATGGCAAAAGCTCTCCTGGAGCGGAGATAACGTGAACGCATGGTACAGCATCTGGGCACACCTTGCCTACGGCAACTGAGCGCCTCTTAGTTCCTATCGTTTAGACCAGTCTGGATGGACTGCATCTTACCTGTTCTCCAATGCCTGTTTTGCGATGACGAATGCGTGTTAGACCTCTGTCTGACACTTGCAACGGACACGCCTGCGGACTTGAATACCAGGCTGGAACCCTTGAGGTCTCATGCTCGGCAATGTCCCCAGCTTACTACTGTACTGATGACTGCATTCCTCGAGAACCCGCAGGTGCCTTTTACAACTGGGGTGAGCTTCAGCTCCACCACTAGCACCGAGGTATCGACTACAGCACCGGCTGCCTCTACACCAGCTATTGGCAGTACTGAATATCATTTGTGCTCCATTGACGTACTTTGCGAGGTGTTACAAGGACCGTCCCCTGCAGAAGTGAGCAACGATGATTTTGCGTCTCCCAGCCAGGACATTTAATCTATAATTGGCTCATCGATTGCTGGGAAAAAATTCACATTTTCCTTTCTTTTAAAGTTAACTAAATTTGGAACATTTCCTAAAAATTTACAGTTTCTCGCCAAAAAGCATGGCCTTTTTTCACTTATAGAAATTAAACTTACATAAACGAACTCAATTAGGACTGTGGCTTAAGGGACAATTCCAAACAAACTGATTTTCATAGTAATTTTTGTTTCTTTCCCCGTTTAACTGTTTTTAAAATGATTTTAAAACAAAGTGTTTACAAAGCTCATTGATAAATGTTTTACGCACTACTATCTGGTAAAGAGAATAGTTCACTAGCATTTTTATCATTGTTGACTGTTCGGAAGAGGAGTGGGTGTTATGCTTCATATAGGTATCCTAATATAGGCCCTGGTAACATCATACCCCTTCACCTGCATTACCTCCCCTACACTACACTGTATGAGCCTTTTCGGATTGAACCTTCTAGTCCTGGGTGCAGAAGAAGGGTTTCTCCTAAACAATAGAGTCCTATAACTCCTTCAATAGACTTACACAGTATGAATAAATATTCATAAGGGTTCTTGGAAACCAGGCTGGGGCTACACCACCTTCCTCTCCATATCTACGTACACGGTTCATCCCATACATCATCCTCAGATCCAATAATGGCTAATACAAGAAACAAGGGACAAAGGAAAACTAGATACTTTCTGTATAAATACAGCACCTCTTGCTAGCATTAAAGAGAGGGAACCGAGACTTCCAGGTCGACACACTGACCAAAGACGCTGAGGCTCCTGCATGCAGACGCTCGAGCTGACAGTGGTCTGAACATCTCTCGCAGGGTGTCCAAATCAAGAGCAAGAAGGACTCCTACATTCGCATACTTCAGGTAATGGGGTTCGACTATATCCTAGAGGGATTCTTGGCTGTACACCTACTCACATGCTAGGAACACTTAGGTCCTTCTAGATAGGCATCATAGGAGTACGCACACACTTTTATCCTGCATTTTATATTCATGTATTTACTCATGCTTATTGCAAGATGGTAGAACTGTACTATCCTTTTATATTCGCTGTACTGCTAATCATATATCTCTGCTCCTGTCTAATGGTTGTTACAAATCATATATTTTACACGAGAATAACAGCTGTTCAATACATCCTTGTTGAAGTGCCTAGACTGTTTATTCTGTGTATCTCTGAGAGAAACCAAGTAAGCACGAGTGACTGAGCGAAAAATAGTATATTGTTTCCACGGTCCTGAGGGATCAGGGTTTTCATGTTCTAAGGTTGCCAGAAACTATTCTCTTCCCAATAAGAGGAGACACTAGTGGCACAGTGAGCTAGCTAATGCAAACAGGCTAACATTTTCGGTGGGGGTGCTTGGAACCAGTCTACCACCATTCCCACAGTTTATATTATCCAAATATGCAGGTCCCGCAGGGGTACTATAGGAACTACGCGACTAAAGAGTGACCTGAAACTAACTCGGTGAGTAGTGCGCTCTATAAATCCCTGATTGATTGATTGATTGATCAATCATTTTTTTGTTTACTTTGTTGAGTGTGTGTAGGTGCCCGGACTCATGTCATTCATGACTGTCCACTATTCCCTCACAATGGTAATAAATAGAATATTATATACTCTGCACATCTGTACATAAGGGGTTTGCTATTGCATTTTTTCATGGGTATTTGTTTTAACAAATGCATTTAAGTAAAACCTGAACGCAGGCTGTTAAATATGTGCACCAAGGTAAAAACACACTCAAGAGAAATATCACTATAAGGAGAGTTGTTACATGCAATCCGGGAGGAAATAAAAAGTGCTTTTACAATTTCATGTTTGCTATACTGTGGTAATACCTTCAGTTTGACCTTTACATAGCAGTAATAAATCTGTTTATTTGTACACTGGATCTAATTGACCAGTTATTGGGCCACAATTACTTTCACTGCCATGGCGTAAATATCTATCTATCTATCTATCTATCTATCTATCTATCTATCTATCTATCTATCTATCTATCTATCTATCTATCTATCTATCTATCTATCTATCTATCTATCTATCTATCTATCTATCTATCTATCTATCTATCTGTCTGTCTGTCTGTCTGTCTGTCTGTCTGTCTGTCTGTCTGTCTGTCTGTCTGTCTGTCTATCTATCTATCTGTCTGTCTGTCTGTCTGTCTGTCTGTCTCATTGTCTGTCTGTCTCATTGTCTGTCTGTCTGTCTGTCTCATTGTCTGTCTGTCTCATTGTCTGTCTGTCTCATTGTCTGTCTCTCTGTCTGTCTGTCTCATTGTCTGTCTGTCTGTCTGTCTGTCTGTCTCATTGTCTGTCTCTCTGTCTGTCTGTCTGTCTGTCTGTCTCTCTGTCTCTCTGTCTGTCTGTCTCATTGTCTGTCTCTCTGTCTCTCTGTCTGTCTGCCTGTCTCTCTGTCTCTCTGTCTGTCTGTCTGTCTGTCTGTCTCTCTGTCTCTCTGTCTGTCTGTCTGTCTCTCTGTCTCTCTGTCTGTCTGTCTGTCTGTCTGTCTGTCTCTCTGTCTCTCTGTCTGTCTGTCTGTCTCTCTGTCTCTCTGTCTGTCTGTCAGTCTAATCAAAGTATGTAGATGTCTAGATAAGTATAGTGAATCTATGCTTATCTAAATATACTTAACTTCACAATGTTTTTGTACTCAATATTGTAGCTACTGTATATTTGGGTGGCAATATTTATAACATGATCTTCCGGTGGACTGTACTATTCTCTGATATTTGTTTTCTCATATTGTGGTTTGAGAAATGTATACATTTATAGGTTCACAGTGTAACTGGCCTGGCCCTTCTGTTTGTGATGATGGTGCCGGAGTAAGTTAAATTTACACATTAACTTTTCTGATTGTCTAATAAATGAGAAACAACCTCTTTTCATGCTGTCACCCCCATTTTATGTTCTTATGCTGCTGTGTTTTTATTCTGTGCACTGGGACTCTACTAATCAGGCCCCAGTGCATGTGCTCTGCCCTCCAAAATATGTTGAAATTTTTTAGAATCCTAGTTGGCACCTTTAGCTTTCTTATTAACCCATAGTATATGTGCCTGAAATACAATGTCAATAAAGTTAAATGTCAACTATGGGCTATAGTTCTACTGTGACGTTCACTAGTGTGACAAGAAAAACATGACACTAGAGGGCCGATTCCAGTCCTACGCGAACCGCTACGCAACGGAGCCCCGGTACGCGACGTACACGCCATGAACCCCATCGTACGTGTCATCCCGGTCCTCCTAACCTACGACCTGGTGCACCGGACCCGACGCACACGCCGCAGAAGGTGAGAACAACACCCAGGGGCCAGGGTGGGGGTGAGGGGCAGGAAACATACCCAATACCCAAATCCAAACCTATAATATGGAGCCCATACATTACCACCAGGGTCTGGTCACTTGGGGGGGCGTGGCCAGCAACCCCTGCGTACCGCAACAACGGAAGTGGACGTGTACGGTGCGTTGCACACGTACCCCTATGGCACCAGTACAATAGTGATACGGACCGTACACACGCAATGAATGCGTGGGTACGGTGAATTTCACGCGTAACCCTACGGCACCAGTACAATAGTGATACGGACCATACACACGCAATGAATGCGTGGGTATGGTGCGTTTCACACGTACCCCTACGACACCAGTACAATTGTGATACGGACCGTACACACGCAATGAATGCGTGGGTACGGTGCGTTTCACACGTACCCCTACGGCACCAGTACAATAGTGATACGGACCGTACACACGCAATTAATGCGTGGGTACGGTGCGTTACACACGTACCCCTACGGCACCAGTACAATTGTGATACGGACCGTACACACGCAATGAATGCGTGGGTACGGTGCGTTTCACACGTACCCCTACGGCACCAGTACAATAGTGATACGGACCGTACACACGCAATGAATGCGTGGGTACGGTGCGTTACACACGTACCCCTACGGCACCAGTAGAACAGTGATACGGACCGTACACATGCAATGAAAGCGTGTGTACGGTGCGTTTCACACGTACCCCTACGGCACCAGTACAATAGTGATACGGACCGTACACACGCAATGAATGCGTGGGTACGGTGCGTTACACACGTACCACTACGGCACCAGTAGAACAGTGATAGGGACCGTACACACGCTTTCATTGCGTGTGTACGGTGCGTTTCACACATACCCCTACGGCACCAGTACAATAGTGATACGATGCGTACACATGCAATGATTGCGGGGGTACGGTGCATTTCACCAGTATCCCTGAGGCACCAGTACATTTGGGATACGAGGCGTACACACACCACGAATGTGGGGTTACGGTCTGGCCCTGCATGTTACCTTCATATTGGTGTGTGTGTAGGTCCAGGCCAGCAGTGTACTGCTCCAAGGGGGTGGGTGGGTGGGTGCAGAGGATTCCCAGCAGTGGCCAGCCATATGGGGGTGGCTGCAGATCAATACCAGCAGTGTCCAGACATGTAGGGGTGGCTGTAGAGGACTCCCAGCAGTGGTCAGCCCTATAGGGGTTGCTGTAGAGGAATACCTGCAGTGTCCATCCATATGGGGGTGGCTGCAGATGAAAACCAGCAGTGGACAAACATATAGGGGTGGGTGCACAGGACTCCCAGCAGTGGACAGAGACATGGGGGTAGGTGCTTATGACAACCAGCAGTGGCCTGCAATCTGAGGGGTGGGTGGAGAGGACTCCCAGCAGTGGACAAAGATATGGGGGTGGATGCAGAGGACTCCCAGCAGTGGACAGAGACATGGGGGTGGGTGCAGAGGACTCCCAGCAGTGGCCTGCAATATGAGGGGTGGGTGCAGAGGACTCCCAGCAGTGGACAGAGACATGGGGGTGGGTGCATATGACAACCAGCAGTGGCCTGCAATCTGAGGGGTGGGTGCAGAGGACTTCCAGCAGTGGACAGAGATATGGGGGTGGGTGTAGAGGACTCCCAGCAGTGGCCTGCAATATGAGGGGTGGGTGCAGAGGACTCCCAGCAGTGGACAGAGATATGGGGTGGGTGCAGAGGACTCCCAGCAGTGGACAGATACATGGGGGTGGGTGCAGAGGACTCCCAGCAGTGGCCTGCAATATGAGGGGTGGGTGCAGAGTACTCCCAGCAGTGGACAGAGACATGGGGGTGGGTGCATATGACAACCAGCAGTGGCCTGCAATCTGAGGGGTGGGTGCAGAGGGCTCCCAGCAGTGCACAGAGATATGGGGGTGGGTGCAGAGGACTCCCAGCAGTGGACAGAGACATGGGGGTGGGTGCAGAGGATTCCCAGCAGTGGCCTGCAAAATGAGGCGTGGGTGCAGAGGACTCCCAGCAGTGGACAGAGACATGGGGGTGGGTGCATATGACAACCAGCAGTGGCCTGCAATCTGAGGGGTGGGTGCAGAGGACTCCCAGCAGTGGACAGAGATATGGGGGTGGGTGCATATGACAAGCAGCAGTGGACAGGGACATGGGGGTGGGTGCATATGCCAACCAGCAGTGGCCTGCAATCTGAGGGGTGGGTGCAGAGGACTCCCAGCAGTGGACAGAGATATGGGGGGGTGTACATCATTATCAGATGACCACACCTACATGGTGGTATGTACGCATCCCTAACTTTGGACTATGATGACAGTGCTATAACAACACATCACTGACAGCAGTGTCCCACTCCCATGAGGATGGATGTCTTTCGCCCACTGCATGACACACCACATGTGGGTGTGAGGACAAATAACACATGCATACCCACCCATGGCGGATGCAGCACATTACATACCCTGATATCATGCCACAAGTCTGTATAGTCATGTAACTGGCTACAAAACTAAGATAGCCAAAGGGAACACACACTGTCACGCACATCCCAGGACTGATAGGAATGTCCAGGTGCTGGTCCAGCCACCAAGATGTTGTCTCTCATGGAAGGAATAGGGTGGAATTCCCCTATATACAATGCCCACAATTGTGAGTCAGGTGCCCAAATACCCTGCATAACAAGTACCATTTGTGTGGTAGGCTGTGATTACACACATGCATAGTGCTGAAATGGGTGAATTTGTCCCTGAAGGCATTTCGACATACTCAAAACACAAGTATAGTGACTAGCAAGGATGGCACAGGCGATTCAGCAGGAGACATCGGTGAGCAGGGATGGCCATTGTTGAAGGGATCGGTCACCAACAAAGGAAATGTTGACACAGGTCAGCACAACAATTGTGCAACTGTTTGCAGGGAAGATGTCAGGTGCCACAGAGAAAGGACACTCCTTCGGACAATGTCTCAAAACAAAATGAACACACACTACCAATGATTCTTTGCAGAGACATTGTGATGGCACACAGATACCATGGTCCACCTCATGACCATCATACAAAAACATTTCTCAGAACCCTAACACATTACCAGAACATCAACTCCAGAAGCCTCATCACCAACATCAAGTACCTGAAATGCAATAGTCTTGAATGTAAAAATAAAGGCTTTATTCAGCACAAAAAAAATATAAAAAATAGACTATTTACACAGGCCGATGGCCAGTCCATACGTAAAGTCCAAGGGGGGTACGTAGGGGACCGCGTCTACCCCTAGCTTGCCTTCACAAATGAACCTCCAGGTTCGTCGGACGGGGGTGGGGCATCATCTGCGGCAGTACCAGGCACCGCAGGGACAGGAGGTGGAAGGGTAGGTGTGGTGGGTGCAGGGGTGGACGTCTCCACCACAGGGGGTGGGGCAGCGCAGAAGGTGGAGGCGAGCTCGGCGCTGCATACCGCTGCTAGTACGTCCATCCGAACCCCTGCACCTGAGGATTCCCCAGGGACAAGGGAGGGTGTGGTGGGCGAGGGATGGGGTGCAGCGCTTCTGGGGAGGGGGTTGACGTGGTGGGGGACTCAACTCCCGTGCCCGGGGACTTCCTCGCCCGCTTGTGGGGTGGTGGCTCAGCGGGGGCGAGGTCCAGCCCACCCAGAAAGAGCTGCTTGGGTGAGCGTTTGGCAGGGGAGCCAAGGGGAGTGGTTTTGGAGGGACAGGGTTGTGAGGACTGCGGACTGCGACTGTGGCTGCGTGTATGTCGTCTGTCCCCAGATTCTGTGGGTGTGCCTACATCCCCCTGAGTGTGCGTGCCAGGAGGTGTGCGCTTTGCCTTACTTGGGGGTGTGCCGCCTGTGTCTGGTGGGGTGCGTGATCGTGACTGTCTGGGTGTGCGTTGGACAGGTATGGGAGAGGGAAGTGTGGATGGGTGGGGGGGACGGAGCGCTGCAGGAGAGTAATTGCTGCCGTCAGGGAAGAGTCCATGGACCACAGAATCCTGCGTTGGTCAGACATCGTTGCTGACATGCCCTACATGAACGACACCATCTGTGTAAGCAGTTTAGTGAGGCCATGGAGGACATTTAGCACCGATGCCTGCCCAACCTGCAACTGCCGCAGTACGTCCACAGACTCTTCACTGACGGCAGCAGGGGTGACAGGGGCAGGGGGTGCGGTGCCTGGGCCGAAGGAGACATGGTGGGCCTCTGCACGGACAGAAGGGACGGGAGCAACTGGGAGGGCGGAGATGGTAACGGAGGAGGCGGGGACAAATGTGGGGATGCTGCCAGGTGGTGTTGCAGCCTCCGCCTCCTCGAGGAGGTCAGCGTCGGACCCGTTGGCATCGTAGCTGGTATCGCCTCCAGACAGGTCCTCGGACTGACTCCCCTTGCCCTCCGTGCCACTGGCTCCTTCTGACTCTACAGCACTGGTGGCACTGTCGCTGGGTCCCTCCTCCAGGTCCGTGAATGTGTCTCCTTCGGTTTCCGATGATGATGCTGTGGGCAAGGAGAAGAAACAGAAATGCATCAGTCACCTGTATACATCTGACACATGAGCACAAAAACAATAGGTCACAGTGTATATCAGGCAATGCATCATGAGTAACAGATAGATTACTCCGCACATATGTAAGCCCTGTACTGCCCAGTTGGTAGACCCACTATGCCACTTGGACACAAGGAAAAAAAGAACACACCAGGCCACAACTTGAATGAGAAATACACTGAGAAGCTAGTGTCTGTGAACAGGTGAGCACAGCAATACAATGCCACTCTTGATTACCCTGAAAGAAACAGTAGTGGTGCACCCAACGTAAACTAACACACCTCACTACTCAAGGTGTCACCACACTCAGAGACCTGTAAGTACTTTGGAACACAAAACGAAAAAATGCTGTTACCTTGGGACTCACAATACTTTACACAATCGACATGTATTGAATGTGGCAATTCGCCATTTCGTGAAAAGAACACTCATGTGCCTGCATGGAAGATGTCTCCCAAGGAAGTGCACACAAAACTACATTTACACTGTCATTGAAAAAGCTGGCACCTTTTTCAAAGAAGCACTGTTAGAAATAAATGGTGTTGCAGAAAGTACATATACATGGGCCCACGGAGGTTTTGATGTCTTGACACACGTTAGTTTGTATCACCAACAACAAAGGAGTTTCACAAAATCAAGACCACTGTGGGAACATGTATACGGAGAATCTGCAACACCATTTAATTCTAACAGTGGCTTCTTTGAAAAGGTGCCAGTGTGTTCCATGAAAGTGGAAATGTCGTTTGGTGTGCACTTCCTTGGGAGACATCTTTCATGCAGGCACATTAGTGTTCTTAACACAAATCATCAAATTTCCACATTTAAAACATGAAGAACTGTCGACAAGTGCTGTGAGTGCCAAGGTACAAACATTTTTGACTAACAACTTGAATTATGTCAGTTGTCACATTGCCATCCGTTACCTGATGGCACAGTTGGCTACACATATGACCCACTGCCTGTCATGTAGAGTGGCACACATGTCCAAACCCAGGACAATGCATAAGCTAATGGGCCTGCAATTGAGTTGTAAAAAAACATAGCTGTACTGTGGAGACACCCTCATGGCAAGCCAGAATGTCCACACAGATGTCACCACACAAAGACCAAACTGTGTTGCATCTGAACCACACACATGTGCCAAACATTTATGAGCAGTATTCATGTTTTAAAAAAAATGACACAGGCTGCAGAAGCACGAACATTAAGCACTGGCCACCATCACAGGGGCACTGCACGGTGATTCTTTGTACAGCCAATTCTCACACACAGGTCAGACCTGGCAAGGAGAAATCAGGGGTGCCCATGTAGGCCTCTTCCGCACAACCCCCCCATACCTGAGTCAATGTGATTGATACAGATCAAGAAGTGACACCTCTTAATCAGGGTTTCCTAAACTGTGCAGCAACAATTGCTAACTTGACACAACATCACCTTGTGGGGCTGCCAACACATATTTGTGACAAACAACCATCAACAGATTGTTGTGAATAGCCACACAGGTACTGCCCAGTGTGAGTGTGCACAAGCCAAATGGTGTATCCCTGTCCAGTGGACACATGTAGCACACATTGGAAAAATACAAACTAGGCCAGGGAACAATGCCACAGAGGCAGACCTATGCTGAACCCACAGAGAATGTGCACAGTGTTGGATGACACACATGATTAGGAGGCCAGGGTGTCTCAGGGGATTGTAGTGGGCACACTGCTCCGTGTTCCTGGAATGAGCTGACTGTACCATGAGCAACCGTCATGGCAATATGCATATCTCCCACTCATGCACATCATGTCTGAGGCCACAACAATGGCCATGCATTGTGCATGGGTGTTCAGTTGAAACCTCACACTCCTATGTTGAGACTCATCATCAGTGCCAACAAATATGGACCCCCAACATAGTGAACAGGTCATGGCACAGGCAAGGTACCAACACATGTCACAGACCACCCTCCCACATGATGCGGAAAGCAATGTGCACTTTGATTTTCTGGCACCCTAGATGACCATGTGCAAATGTGATTACACACAGACCAGGGGACACATGTCAAGGAGGGGAAGGGATGAAAAAGGGCACCAGGTGATATTGGGGAACAGAAAATGCACTGCACATATAAACTCTGGGAGTGTATCCAGGCTACAGAGCACTTCCAAAAGCTGGTGACACATAACACAACGAACAGCCATGTACCTACCCCCTCCTTGCTGCAGTCTCTCCTGTAACTGCCTATCGAGGTCAGGGAAGACCACCGCCAGGACACGGGTCATGTGGGAGGTCAGGCGTCGGCGGCCGCCGTGGGGGCGAGTAGGGTCGAGCCCCAGCTGGACCCGGGCGATCCGCCGGGTCCAGCACCGGATGTCCTGCCACCGTTTTCGGACCTGTGGTAGGCGCCGACTCTGATCCCCCGCCGTTCTCACGGCCCTGACGATGTCCTGCCAGATCACCATCTTCTCGTAGGCAGTTACCTGTCAGGATGACAAAGTGAGACAACATCACTACACCTGCTCCATGTCCCAGAGACACACATTTGAACATCTTTGATATGTTGAACAGGGCATAGGATGCTGACAGGAATTGCATCATTCTCAATGAGAAATTGGCCTGTGTGCAAGCCCTAATGCAGTACATGGCATTGAAAGTCAACAGGTGGCATAAGGGGTGCGACACACTCACTGATCATGGCACACACTGTGCAGCACATGCAACAGCAGGCTGATGGACAGCACATGCCAAGCAGTCACATGTCCCACTCCACTGACGCACCCTCAGCAGACTAGACAGAAACACCCAGGCACAGATCACTCGCCTGTCAGTGACAACAGCGGATACAACCCTCACTCTGCACATGTGCCACTTGCCTGTGGGGTGTCACAGGTGTCGTGCTAGCTCTGCAAGTTAGACACACAGCACGGCTTACTTGTCACATCAGATGGGTAGAGCTGTTGCCTCCTCCATGCAGCTGTGGTGCAACACTTCACATAGACACTCACCCACATAACAAGGAACATTCACACACATCAATGTCCATGAGGTCGTACACATCATTTGGACACTCTCACCACAGGTCCACTCAACCCATACACATCTGTGGGTACAGTCGCCTGTCACACCGGGGGAGACCACTGTATCACCTCAGGACAATAGGAAAAAAAGCCACCAAGGATTTGCCAGGCTGAATGTGTCATGCACTATGCAGTGAATGTCACAGTAAGCACAATGCAAGTGAGGAGTGCACACAGGAACTACCTCATGCTCTGCATGAGAGACATAAGCATGCCCTCCCCCCGGGACCCACTCTAAACAACTGTGCATGTCTGTCACACCTGGACACAATGCCAGAAGTGACAGTCACACAACAGGTGCATAGGGAAAGGTAGTGGAGTCAGCACTCACCTGCTCCCCTGGTCTCCCATACAGCTTGGGGTACTGTGGGAGGAGGACATCCAGCAACGCCTCATTCTCCTCTAGGGTGTATTGCTGGGCCCTCTCCACAGTACGCGAAATGGTCCAGAGGAAGCAGAGACATCAGCAGTGTGGTCGACTGGAAAGTTGTGCAGGCAAGTGCCCTCTCATGGGTTCTGGCTGCCTTATATCTGTCTCTCTGAGGGGCATTCATTTAGAGGAGTACATAGTGATTGGTCAGACTCATTCGCATCATACGTTTACTCCAATCCCTTTAAACATACACCAATGACAAGCATTCGCAACGTTCAAATTTTGAGCATCATGTCAAGTCAACAACCACTTTGCAACATTGTATTATTTGGCCAACTGACTGTTCCAGGACACCTGATGGACACATTGCAAATGAAAACTCTGTATCTATGACAACCAGCATGCATTTTGGGCCTAATACTTGTCCCCTATGTGTCCCCTATATAATTTTGAAATCCACACACATGTACGGTGCGTTTCATACGTAACCCTACGGCACCAGTAGAACAGTGATACGGACCGTACACACGCTACGAATGTGGGGGTACAGTGCGTTTCACACGTACCCGTACGGCACTAGTAGAATAGTGATACGGACCGTACACACGCAATGAATGCGGGTGTACGGTGCGTTTCACACGTACCCCTACGGCACCAGTAGAACAGTGATACGGACCGTACACACGCAATGAATGCGGGTGTACGGTGCGTTTCACACGTACTCCTACGGCACCAGTAGAACAGTGATACAGACGTACACACACAATGAATGCGGGGGTACGGTGCGTTTCACACGTACCCGTACGGCACCAGTAGAATAGTGATACAGACCATACACACGCAATGAATGCGGGTGTACTGTGCGTTTCACACGTACCCCTACGTCACCAGTAGAACAGTGATACGGACCGTACACACGCAATGAATGCGGGTGTACGGTGCGTTTCACACGTACCCGTACGACACCAGTAGAACAGTGATATGGACCGTACACACGCAATGAATGCGTGGGTACGGTGCGTTTCACACGTACCCGTACGACACCAGTAGAATAGTGATACGGACCGTACACACGCAATGAATGCGTGGGTACGGTGCGTTTCACACATACCCGTACGGCACCAGTAGAATAGTGATACCGTACACACGCAATGAATGCGGGTGTACTGTGCGTTTCACACGTACCCCTACGGCACCAGTAGAACAGTGATACGGACCGTACACACGCAATGAATGCGGGTGTACGGTGCGTTTCACACGTACCCCTATGGCACCAGTAGAACAGTGATATGGACCATACACACGCAATGAATGCGTGGGTACAGTGCGTTTCACACGTACCCCTACGGACACCAGTACAATAGTGATACGATGCGTACACACGCATTCATTGCGTGCAACTCGTAGCCCCGTGGAGGGCTACGAGTTGCACAAGGATGTCCATCAAGTACTTGTCATTGCATACTTTCATGTGCAGGCCCTAGGTGTGTCAGCCAGTGATATTGCACAGGTCATCTCATCTAGTTGCACAATTGATGTGTGATGACCTGTGTACACATGTCATGTGTGATGGGGCACTATGTGGCACACATCACCTTGACACTTGCCACATGTCTGTCTGTAGTCCAACTGTGTCATGCACAGCAGCAGTGGGATGGCACAGTCATCACCACCCGCACCTGTCTCCTGATGCCAGGGACAGGGACACCCTATCAACTGACATGTCACGATCAGCGTGCCCCTATGTGACTATGTCAGGTGTGTTTCATGTGCTCCCATGAGCTTGCTGTTAGTGTTCCGTCAACTGCATCTGCTGTTGGTACATCCAATATGGGTCTGTGTGGAGATGGGCATGGCACACATCTACGCACCCCATGCCACATGTGGATTCCCACGGCTGTAGGGTCTGTGTGCATTGGACATCATATTTTCCCAGGCATACATGTCTGCGTCGTCTGAATGGCTGTGTTTATTTGTTGTCACGTGTACCCCTTCATCGCAATGTGTTTCATATGTACATTTGACATTCCATGTGACCTGTGCGTGTGCCTTGCAGTCAACTGTCTGGATGAGATGACATCCTTCCAATGCAGCTATGTGGATGTGTGTCACTCCGGTGATATCTCTGGCTGTTCACTCAGACTTGCCCCCAGCTCATTTCAGGGCATGTAATGTAGACTTGACAATCAACAGGTGTATCTGGCTTTTCGTAGGAGTGCCAGCAAGCTGGCATATGTGTCCTGGATGTATTGCACACACCAGACTCCATAGTTACCTGATGTTTAGTAGCAGTTTAGCATGTGCTATGTTCATTGACATTGATGTTGGCAGACTCTCAATCTTCATTATTCCTAACAATGTCTTGCAGGGCACCGCCTGTCCCAAGACCAATGCCAGACTTGGCTGCCATGAGGGAACGTGCCTGCATCCGACGTTACAGATTCACTCGACAGTTGATTGAGGACTTGACCGACAAGCTGGCACCACACCTCCAACCGCGACACAGGTATCCTACTGCGCTGAGCCCCAAGATGAAGGTGATGGCAGCCCTACATTTTTTTGTCACAGGTACGTTTCAATTGACCATAGCTGATGTTGGTGGGATGTCACAGACAATGTTCAGCCGTGTCCTGCGTGATGTTTTGGCAGCCATGTTGGAGCACCTTGATGAATTCATCAAATTTCGTACTCCTGAGGAGTTGACAGATGTCAAGGGTGATTTCGATGCCCTGGGAGGGATGCCCCATGTCATTGGGTCCATTGATGGGACACATGTGGCTTTGGTACCACCACAGGCACAGGAGCAAGCCTATCGCAACCGTAAACATTACCACTCAATAAATGCCCTTGTGGTGTGTCTTGCTAACATGCTGATTTCCCATGTCTGTGCAGGTTTTCCAGGATCAGCACACGATGCCTACATCATGAGGCGTAGCAGGGTGCCACAAATGATGATGCGGCTGCACAACGAACGAGCATGTCTTGTTGGTGGGTATACTGTATTTGTCCTGTGTGTTGCGGTATCTTTGGCTCTTACGGCATCTCCTGACCCACTTATTTACATGATGTTTCCATGTAGGGGACTCTGGATATCCCAACATGCCATGGCTAATGACACCTCTCCGCAACCCAAGAACAGCTGCAGATCACCGGTCCAACAATGCACACGGGCAGACCAGGCGAGTGATTGAGAGGACGTTTGGCCTCCTGAAGAGCCGATTCCGGTGCCTTGACAAGACAGGTGGGTCCCTCCCATATGCACCGGAGAAGGTCTGCAAAATCTTCATTGTGTGCTGCATGCTGCACAACATGGCCGTTGAGAAGGCAGTGCCACTCATCCTTGTTCCTGATGAGCAGCAACATCCACCCGTGGAGGATCCAGGGCTTGGTCACGAGGCAAGTAATGAGGAGGAGGAGGATGATATCCAGAGTCAGCTAATACGCAACTTCTTCTCATAATGGTGAGTCACTGGGTATGAGTGTGCAAGCTTGAAGCATTGAGTGGCATGTGTTGCAATGTGTGTGTCCAGCTGACTGAATGCAAAGTGACTTTGATGTGTGTACTGATGTGTCACTCGAGTGATGATGTCATGCCACACAGTTTTGCGGAGAGACTTTCTTTGAAATTTCCATGTGTCCAACATTGTTCATGTTTCGGAACTGACCATGTTTGCGGCGAGATTTGTTTTAGGTGACTTCTTGTGTGTCTGTCATTCCCGGGTTTTTGCGCCTGTTGTCTGCTCGTGTCATCTTTGTCCTCCTGCTATTCCTCATGAGGATTGCAACGTGTGCTGAATCAGCGTTCCATGCACGGACATGTGGAAATGTCAGTTGGGGTAAGGATTGCAGCAAGGCTTTTTGGTGGTGGTACGGGTTGGGAATGTGTGGGGACTGCTTCTGTGCATGTTGTGGTACCATGCATACATGTCTTCTCACCATGGAGCATATAACATGTAGCATCACTCCCATGACATGATAGTCACCCTTCTTGACAGTCATCTGTAGTGGAGTGTGGAGTCTGATGAAGGCATCAATGTGCGTAAACCTTGCCTCTGAAACATTGCGGATGTTACGGGTGGACATAGTGTGGGACATCACAACAACAGGCTCTATGGTGAATTGCAGCCTCTCCGTGTGCAGCAGGATGTGTTTGGCTCATCCCCTTAACTTGTGTGCCAGTTCATTGGGATTTACAACATCCGTGTTGTGAAGGGGGGGGTCCAGCGTATGTCCCACATGTTCTGTCAACTGACCTGTGAGTCTGTTAGTATGGATGCATTTCCCTTTGTGTGAGTTTGTGCAATAAAGGTGTTCAGCACAATCCAAAGTGCCTCATCTCTGTCACTGCAGATCTATTGCCAGTTTGCATGCATCATCTATGGCATAATTGTCAAAGATTGAGCATATGAGTGTATGTGTACTTCGGCAACATGCATGCAGTTCTTCATGGCTAATAATCTCTATTGTGCATGAAGTACCTGGTTGTGTATGTATTTGTGCAGGTTGCTCCCCACAACGGGACGTCAACGCCTGCTGACGGTGTGTCTCCTGTGCGCAGCTCCCCATTTTGTTGCCTGATCCTGTGACCGTCATTTTTGTTGATTCTTCATACATTTTCTCGGAGTGACCCATGAGTAACCTGACACTCCTTCCTTTACATACACCTGTTGCACTGTGCCTTTCTGACCTCCTTGTCTTTGTGTGCTAGTTTTTGCCTAGTTTCTCACCCCTTCCAAGTAAAGGAAAGAGCTAGCGGTATCCCTCTAGGACAGCACTGGATTTTTAGCTAACCCATCATGTTAGTTGGTGATATTTTAAGTTCACCCCACGTGTGCACTCTTGAATAGCACCCGCCAGCACAATGCTTCCCCGGGTTCTGGAGCATGTGTAAACAAACAGCAAAAGGTGCACCACTTCAACAGATGTAATATGTATTAAATCAGTCCATGTACTTGATGTCTTTTCTTTTCAAAAATTCTTCTTTATTTTTCATTTGTTATATAAGTATTAAAAACAGCCAAAGCAGCCGACGCGTTTCGTCCAACTTGGGACTTCTTCAGGGCTGCAAAAGTGCATATGAAAAAATATATATAAATAACACATATAACGACATTTAACAAACAATTTCTAAAATACAAGATAACAAAGTCAAGATGCACGTAACAAAAATGGTTATAACATTGATTCAATTCCTATGGATATTATAAAAAGACATCACTTGACAGTTCTGGGAAGGCATAAAAAGGTTGAAATAGCCATCATACCAGCGATTATTGTAAGCTATTTGTAAAAAGGTTTGTATAAATCATTTACACATAGGCTAGTTGGAATTGTGAGTCAACTAGGCATACAAACATGGCTCAATCGCATATCAACTGACAGAATAAATGTGTATAATCTCATTCTAAAGTTTCAGCGATAGACTCGTTCCTATGTTATATCCACATTAATTATACTGGTGTTTGCCAGAGATACCAACAAAGCACGACAGAAGAGAAGCACATTGTTTAGAAGTGTAATCATCATCTTAATGCATCAAAAAGAGGCTAAGTTTAATTCAAAGGAAGGGGACTGAAAATGTACCCACCGTAGACAGTAATATATCGGTGTGTGTTTACTATCGTAGCAATTTCAAGAACACCATTCAATGACACTAGAGAGATCCAAAAATAGAGAGATGTGTGAAACAATATACGTTCTCAGGGGAATTATTTTTATAACAGAAATTTAATAATAAGATAATGTGATTAAGTCATCTATTATGGTGACCTTAAGGTATAACAAACATTTATCGTTATAGATGACTTAATCACATTATCTTATTATTAAATTTCTGTTATAAAAATAATTCCCCTGAGAACGTATATTTTTTCACACATCTCTCTATTTTTGGATCTCTCTAGTGTCATTGAATGGTGTTCTTGAAATTGCTACGATTGTAAATACACACCGATATATTACTGTCTACGGTGGGTACATTTTCAGTCCCCTTCCTTTGAATTAAACTTAGCCTCTTTTTGATGCATTAAGATGATGATTACACTTCTAAACAATGTGCTTCTCTTCTGTCGTGCTTTGTTGGTATCTCTGGCAAACACCAGTATAATTAATGTGGATATAATATAGGAACGAGTCTATGGCTGAAACTTTAGAATGAGATTATACACATTTATTCTGTCAGTTGATATGCGATTGAGCCATGTTTGTATGCCTAGTTGACTCACAATTCCAACTAGCCTATGTGTAAATGATGTATACAAACCTTTTTACAAATAGCTTACAATAATCGGTGGTATGATGGCTATTTCAACCTTTTTATGCCTTCCCAGAACTGTCAAGTGATGTCTTTTTATAATATCCATAGGAATTGAATCAATGTTATAACCATTTTTGTTACGTGCATCTTGACTTTGTTATCTTGTATTTTAGAAATTGTTTGTTAAATGTCGTTATATGTGTTATTTATATATATTTTTTCATATGCACTTTTGCAGCCCTGAAGAAGTCCCAAGTTGGACGAAACGCGCCGGCTGCTTTGGCTATTTTTAATACTTATATAACAAATGAAAAATAAAGAAGAATTTTTGAAAAGAAAAGACATCAAGTACATGGACTGATGTAATACATATTACATCTGTTGAAGTGGTGCACCTTTTGCTGTTTGTTTTCTCACCCCTTCCGCCTGCTGCAGCCTCACCTGTGGCACTGCCCCACCGAGTGCCCTGATTCTGCAACCCACACGCCTACAAAATGCTCCTCCCTTCCCCCCTCCACCCATTCTTAATGCAGCCAGCAGCTTGTCTGTGCCACTGTTGCGCCATCGCCGTGCCAAAGCCAGGACCGTCTGCGCCTGCAACGTGCACAGTGCACGACCCTCTGGTCCTTGCATGACCCACATCACACAACAGGCTCATGCTGCCGCCACCCTCCAAGCAATGTCTACCAGACAAGCAACCGCCTGCTATCAAGCAACCCCTAAGCGCACACACGACACCTTTACATGCTGAGTGTGCAACTCCAACTGCCTACACAGCGCTGCCCCGCCTACCAGACCCTGTCCGAACAACCAGGTCATGTGCCTCCTACTCCACACCCGCTCCGTCCACCAGCACGCCATTGGACCCTGTTACCTCCTCAACACAACAGCCCCACACATCACCTTCATGACAGTAACCTGGATAAAAGCATCCTCAGCACACAACTTCTTCATTGCCATCTCTGACGGATACAAGATCACCCGCAGGGACGGCACCAACAATCCCGGCGGATGACTTGCAATTTATTCTCAAGTACACCCTCAGAGTCACAAATCCGGTTTCGCACCAACCCCCTGGCAACCCTCAGAGTAACTCTCATCTACAGATCTCCAGGCCTACGTTCACAAATCTGCAAAGCCATCAACACGTACATCTGCACGCACGCCCTCACTGCCACAGGATCCATGTGGCTGGGGGCCAGTAACTTCTTGCTGGAGGAGAACCACACCACCATCCATCATTGGTCCATTAACATTTGCATCCACGTCTCCGACAAGCAACACACTGCCCCACACCCTGCTACTGATCCCCCAAAGATGCTTGATGTAAGTCACCACAGACAAGCTGTGTGGGACACTCGAACCAACACCCCTGCCACACCCTGCAACCTCACACACTGGATCAGCAACTGATCCAACAATCTTGCCACATTGACGGACTTTCCTGTGAAGCACAACAACAGTTAAGCCACCTGGGACAAGGCAGACCTACTGGACTCATACAGATCTAGCCGGACTCTTGTGCAAACCTTGCAACACAAAGAACCATCAGTTACCTTACAGCCCTGGAAAACGCCACACACAGACATCACCATGTCATCAGCAAGGACAAGTGGAGATCCTTCAGATAGGGCCGAGGCACCAAAACACACGACATAAAGGAGCTCATCAGCATTGTGAGTGGACCGACAACAGCTCTCCATCCAAAAGCCACCCCACCCTTGCAAGGCAGATCAAATCCGTTGCAACTTTCTACCACTGCAAGCTCATGGACACACACGACAGCCTTGGCACACAGAGGCAGACAGCACCATTATCCGCGGGACAAACCCCCCTCAGGTTCTGGACTCCCGTCAGCAGCAAATACACCACCTGGCTCATGTGCACCATCCACTCTGGCTCTCCATCAGGTCCCTTCCCACACAACATCTCAACCACATCATTCCCCATCCTTGAAGCCCACGTCCAGCACGTCATGAATGTCTCCTTTGAGTTTGCCACATTCCATGGGAGCTGGAGGCATGCAGAGACCCAGGCCCGTCTTAAACAACGGACGGCAGTACCGCAGGAACTCCTGGAATATCACCCTGCTTCCCTACCCAGCAAATGTCATCAGGAAGACACTCAACGACCAACTGACAAATTTCCTCCACGCAAACAGCTCCAGGCAACCGGCACCAGACCATCTTCCACAGTAATCACATCACTGCAACCGTCATAATTGACACCACCAATGACAACTTTGCCCTGCTCAACAATGGTGAGACCACCCCCTTGACCTCTCAACGGCATTCTACACCATGTGCTACCACACTGTCAGCTCACACATCTCAAACACTGGTATCTAGAGGAGGGCCCAGGATTAAATCAACAAGTAGCTCACCAGCAAGGCCCAGGGAGTCGGCCTCCACCCTTCCGCATGTGGTACACTGGGGTCATCTGGCCCATGCCCCAGGGCTCATCTCTCAGCGTGACGATCTTCAATGTCTCCATGACCCCCCTCTCCACCATCACATGTGCACACGTCCTCATCATCATCTCGTATGACATTGACACCCAGCTGCTCCTCACCCTCACCAAAGACCCACTCATTGCCAGATCCAACCCTCAAGAAGGCATGAGATCCGTTGACGAATGTCTGAACATCAGCCACCTGAGGCTGGACTTGGACAGGACTGAGGTCATCATCTGAGGATTGTCCCCTTACAGCTGGGTCAGCTCCTTGTGTCCCACCGGCCTGGGCACCGCACCAGCACCCAGTGGCCATGAATGCAAGCTGGTGTTCATCATGGACTCATCGCTCACAATTACCATGCAACTCAACACCATCTGTACCTCATGCTGCAACACCCTCCGCATGCTGCAAATGATCCACAGATAGATCTACTCCAAGGCAAGACAGACCGTCCCCCAGGTCCACGACACCAGCCGGGTCAACTACAGCAACGCCCTCTACGGAGGGACAACAGCAAAATTGCAGGAGAACTTGTCCACATCCAGGGTGCATCCGCACACCTCATCTTCAACATCCCCCGCCCCAGTCACATCACCGTCCACCTGAGATAGCTACAATGCCGCACTGTCTGCTGCAGGATCACCTTCAGACTCCTCACCCACACTCAGGAGGCAGTCCACAACCCCAGACCCAAAACCGACCTTGGACGTCTGTCATCCAACACCCCATTGGCCCAACTCCATGCAGACAACCTTGCCCTGGCCACCATTCATCACATCCACAGAACAACTGCATGCAGGAGATAGTTCTCCCACCTCGCCAAACAGACCTGGGACTCCCTCCCCGGGCACCTCCACATGACCCATCACCTCTACGCCTTCATGATACTCTTCCAAATTGGTCTGTCCGAGCAGTATTGCAAGCCCCCCCTCAGCAGCTTGAGGCCATCACGGGTGAGTATTGGGCCCCATGTCTGTATTTGATGATACATTGTGACCCATGTGCGTCCTCGACTGGACTCAGATCCCAGTGTATGGATGGCTGGAGTTAGTTCCACACTCAGGAATACTTTGACATATCCCCACACTTATGTTGTGGACTCATGCGAAATGACTGCAACATCAAATGTAATTTTTGTTTTGTATTATAGGTCTGGGGCGTGATTTGTGCAAGAAAAAGGTGCAATACAAGGACCATAGAATCCAAAGTTCCCATGGGAAGATGGGATCCTTGGCATTTGAAAGCAGCAGAGTCCCGACCACAGGGTTTGGCATCATTGGTCAGACTGTGACCAGCAAGTCCATGTGGCAGAGAATGTCAGTCAATGAGGTGATGCTGTTGCACATGAAGGCCAGGTGACCTAGGAGATGTGGATGGGCCGCTGCCTCTCACGGTCTTTTCCGTGGACGATCCACCTTCCTCGGGGGACCCTCAGATGCAGGCCTTGACGATGCTTAGGACGCACCATCGGACAAATCCTCCTCCTCCTCCCTCCCTGTGGCTGGTGGTGGTCTTCGCCTGGTGGCACAGGGAGGGTTGCCCATGTTGTCTGCGATCCGACAGAGTGAATGGCTTATGTCCCTTTGCACCGCCAGGAGCTCAGCCAGTCTTGCCTCCATCCGTCCTTGGTGTTCTTGTTGACTGGCATGTTGCTCGGCCTGCTGGTTCATCATCTCTGTGATGGTCCCTTTATCTCTGTGAGTGTCCCAACTACCTGGCTGATCTCCCTGGTGTCACGCCGGTATGCCTCCATGATGTTGTGTATGTGTGACATACCGGTCTCTTCAGCTGGCTGGTCAGGTTCTCACTTCCCCCTGCCTCCACTCCCACCACCCCTGCCCACACGAGCCTGGCCTGCTGTTGTGGGCACATCCGGTCTACGGGACCCCTGAGGGATGGCAGTGGTGCTGTTGTCTGCCTCCTCCTGGTTGCCCGGCGTACCTTGTCCCTCCTGGTCAGACTGGCTCAGTTGTTCACTGCGGGCAGGGCTCCTCGGTGTCTCCTGGGATGTGGCAGGAATGGGGGTGGTGGTTGGCACAGATGTTCCTGAACCAGGTGCTGCAGGGGCTTGGACACCAGAGGGTCCAGGTCGGTTGGGGTCATCCGCGGAGTGTTGAGAGGCGCCGCTGCCGATGGGATCAGGTTCCTCCCGAGCCTGTGACTGTGATTCTTCACCCCCATTGATGGGGGGAGATTCCTCACGTTGCACTGTGTGTGAGAGACAGACAATGTTAATGCTGTTTCATGCAACATCCATGTTTCATACACATTCTAGTTGGCACTGTTCCTCCAGGTAGTTGTATGTGCCTAGCATTCTCCTCAATGTTCACTTGCGGATGGGTATGTTGCGGGGGACAGATTGATATGTGTTCCGGAGTCTTTGACTTGTTGATTTTTGGCTTGGATGCTTCTTCGGCTATGTATTGGTCTTGTTGTGTTACATGTCCATTGTGACAGTGGGTAAATCCATTGCCTGTCCCGGGGGTGTCTGCTTGTGTAAGGGGTGTGTGTGACAGGGCCTGCTGGTGGGTGTAGTGTGATTTTGCACTGGGGCTCCCAGGTTATGTAGCTGTACCCCATGGAGCATGCTGCCATGACAGTGAGTGTGAGATCCTGTCCTAGATATCTGATCTTGTTGTCTTGGTGTTTGTGTTTGCACTGGTCACAGGAGGACCTTGTGCTGCCTACACCAGGGCCCAGTGTCAGTTACCTTGTCAGTACTTTCACAGTCCCTGTGCATTGAGCATGGTGCATGGGTATGTACCTGGGCCATATGGGATGAGGGCAATTGTGTCTGATTTGGAGTTCAACAATGCGTTTTGTGACACCCACCCTCCCTCCCAGCATACCGGACATCCATTCTTGGGTTATTGCTTCGTGTAACATGGGACATAGCATGGCCTTGCTTTCTCAATGGGGCATACACATGTTAGTGGCATTAGCGTTGTTTTTGACTATGGTTCTGGACAGTGAGTGGTTGGAGGTAGTTGCGTGCATTTTGTGTAGTTGGGGTGTGGATGCCATTACCCCCATGTTAAATAAGTTGTTTGTGTACTCACCAGGCTCTGGAACTCCTTGAAGTCCATGTACTCCCACCGGCGGAAGCAGGGCCATCACCTTCTCTTCCCAGGGATGGAAATGTACTGGTCTGCGGGGCACACCACCTCCAGTGATGTTGCTCTGGGCGTAGTCGTCATTCATTTTTCGCTTGACTGCCCTCCGCAGATTGCACCACCTGGCTTGGCATTCAGTCCTGTTCCTTATGATGGGTGCAACAGCATTCACCCTATCGATGATCCTCTGCCACAGGCGTGATTTTTCGGCTATGCTGGTCTGTCTGACCAATGTTCCAAACAGCTGTGGCTCGACTCTGATGACTTCATTGACAAGGATCTCCAGCTCCTCTCTTGTGAACTTTGGATTCTTGTCTGTGGGCATGGTGTGGGGTGATGGTGTGGATGGTTGTGGGTGTGTGGGTCTGAATGTGAAGTTGTGGGTCTGAATGTGAAGGGGGGTATGCGTGAAGGAGGTTGAGTGAAGGTGTATATGTTAAGGTGGATGGGTGCAGTTGTTGGTGTGTGCTCTCTAGCTGCAGTGAGTCTGTTGCAAAGGCTCATGGTTTGTGTGTGTGGGCCCTATTTATTGGTCCATTTGTGGGTGGGCCTCAGTTTGAATTTTTGGTGGGTGTGTTAAAAGGGGTGGTTGTGAGTTTGCCCCGCTGTGTGCCTGTTTGGATGTGGCCAGGTCAGTCATTTCCATGTTTTGTGCACTGTAGACGTGTTTTGTGGTGTTGTGTGAGTCAAATAGACCCTCCTTGTGCTGTTTTACATTGCCTATGTACGGTGCGTACATACGCGATGTTGTTGTGATGTGCGTGCATACGCGATGTTGGAGTACGCACCGTACATACGCGATGATGTTGTTGTAAGGTGTGTACATACGCGATGTTGGTGTGAGGTGCGTACATACGCGATGTTGGGGTACGCACCGTACATACGCGATGATATTGTTGTAAGGTGTGTACATACGCGATGTTGGCGTATGCACCGTACATAATCGATGTTGGGGTACGCACCGTACATACGCGATGATGTTGTTGTAAGGTGTGTACATACGCGATGTTGGCGTATGCACCGTACATACGCGATGTTGGTGTATGCACCATACTTACGCGATGTTGGGGTACGCACCGTACATACGCGATGTTGTTGTAAGGTGCGTACATACACGATGTTGGCGTACGCACCGTACATGCACGATGTTGTAGTAAGATGCGTACATACGCGAAGTTGGCGTAGCACCGTACATGCGCGATGTTGTTGTAAAGTGCGTACATACGCGATGTTATTGTAAGGTGCGTACATACGCGATGTTGGGGTATGCACCGTACATATGCAATGTTGTTGTAAGGTGCGTACATATGCATGGGGGGCCTGTATGACTCGTACCCCTGTACGACTCGCACCCTGGGAACTACTTTTCCCGGGATACGAGGCGTACAAAGTTTGCTTTGCAGCGGGTAAAGTCATTCCCCGTGTACGGGATGTTTTCCGTACGAATCCTAAATCGGAAAGCCGGTCCGGATCGTACTTGTACGGATCGGACTGTATCTTTAGGATTTGCACGGAAAAGTGTCCGGGTCCGTCTCGTACAACTTTTCCCAATCCAATTCGTACGGATCGGGCCGATCCGTATGTATTTTTCCCGTACGAATCGCACTTCACGGGTGGGACGGGACTTGTACGATTCGTACGGGAAAAATTACGGATACGAGTTGTACAGAAAAAAATACAGGATCGGAATCGACCCCTAGGTCTACCAGTGTAGCCTGGCTGCTGCAGTTTTAAAACTGCACCGACCTATCAAAATAAACCCTTCTTACAAGAGCAAACCTCCCCTTTAAAAATAATCAGAGTCCCCTGTGTAAATCTTGTAGCTCTCAAGGCGGGGTGTCTGGTATTTAAAAGTAAGGAATGTAGCCATTTTAGGTTGACATGTCCTTACAGTGACAGTAGGAAGACTGGTTGGCCCATAGAGAAACATTGGGAAACAATATTACATGTTAATTATAATAATTCAGGCTAAGAACTAGCTAGAAAAATAGTTAAATGACTGTTTTAATGCTAATTAAAACCCCAACATTATGGCTAAGTTCACCTTCCAAGGGTTTCAAGCTGCCACAACACGCACCCACTGCGTCGCTTGAAACTTCTCCGGAAACTTTTCTGTTCCTGTGTTTCCAAACAGGGAGCCAGCTCACCTTGGCCCTTGGGGTTACAAGACACAGCACAAAGCACAGTCTTCTTCAAGCAGGGGGACCCAGCGCACACAGCACAGTCCAAACAGCCTCTTCCCTGGTTAAAACAGCAAACTGCAGACCAGCCCCAGATCACGAAGCAAGGGTCTGTCTTTCTCAGCAGTCTCTTCAGTTGCTCCTTCCTTAGCAGAGGTTCCTCTTGACCACAAAATGGGGCCAAGCCTTTTCAGTCCCAATCCATTTCTATTCCAACGTTCAGGGGCCTCAGCTCTCATAGTTATACCCCTAAATGACTTTAAAGTTCGTATGTGCTCAGGGGTCCCTGACCCCTGACCCCTGCCTAAATCAGTTCTGGGTGTCTCCCTCCCTGTGTCACCTTTCTCCCTTTGATACTGGGGGTCTGGATCCTTAATCACTCAGCAGGAGATGGATCAATTGGTTTAAAGCACCAGCCTCAGGCCTTTTCACCTCCCGGGCTTCTCCTCCCCTACTCTCCAGATGCAGGGCAGCCCGGTGCCATCTCAACCCCTCCCTGGGTCAAGACCTCTCTCAGCTCCTCGCACCTCTCAGATCCAGACAGTCAATCCACATTCAGCAGAGACACACAGAAATGCTTAAAGCACAAAACTCAGCCACTTTCTAAAAGAGTGGTTTATGAACACACAGTGACAAAACCACTTTCATCGAAAGATGTGTTATGACACTGTGAGTTTATACATACTAAACTTCACCTCTCCATTTTAAAATTATAGGAAACTAGGCTAACAAACACAATTCCCAGCCTCCCCCATTCAGTCCTATGGGCAGGATGGCCTTTCACCAGTGAAAAACAAAATGGAGTGTTTTTCACTGTCAGGACATAGCACACACCTCAGTATATGTCTTGCCTTTTACTTACATTGCACCCTTCCCAGGGGTTACCCGGGACCTACCACACGGTAGCCCACTGTGTACGCAAAAGGGAAAGTAAGGCCTGACAAGTGGTTGTACTTGTTAGGACAACATGCTAACTTAGCAAACTACGCGCAGGCCCTACACTGCAGGCCTGAGTTCCCTTCTCCGCGCGCCTTTGCATTACTAGCCCTTGCACACACAGTGCACATCACTAGGGACTTTACTAGTAAGGCAAATATACCAGTCATGGACAACCAATTACCATTACACTTTACACAGGGAACACTTGTACTTTAACACTGATCAGCAGTGGCAAAGTACCCAAAGCATCTAAATTGGTAACTATGTCAGAAAAACAATCTAGGGGGAAAGCAAAAGGTTTTAGGGAACTTTAGCCATAAAGGCCAAGCCCTACAGTCAACTACACCCAGACATGTAAGACAGGCTACAAGCACCAAATGGCTAAAGCAAGAAAATACCAACTTTCTAAAAGTGGCATTTTCAGAATTGCAATTTAAAAAGCTGATTCCACCATGTTTTCATTTTTAAATTGTGATTCCAGAGACACCAAACTTTGATCACTTATATCCTCCCATTTGGAAATTACACTTATAAAATGTGATAAGGTGATCCCAATGTTATCCTAGGGGAGATATACGCCTTGCAGTAGTGAAAAATGAATGTTTGAGTTTTTCACTATCAGGACAAGTAAAACTTAAAAGTACATGTCCTACTTTTTAAGTACATTGCACCTTGTACTCTGGGCTGCCCAGCGCCTACCCTAGGGGTGACTTATCTGCAATGACAAGCCTGAGACATGGTTAAAGGTCTACTTAAGTGGGTGTGCCGATGGGGTGTGAGCCAGTGTTACCGTGTTCAGAGGAGAGAGCACATGCACTTTAGCACTGGTTAAGTGCTCAAAGTCCCAAGGCCAACAAAAACAAATTCAGCAAAAAGTGGAGGGTAAAGAAAAACGTTTGGGAGGAACCCTGCAGAGAGGGCCATTTTCCAACATGTAACAGGGCACAGATGTCTCTGTGGGATTGTAATCACTAAAATATTTTCATTGAAAGGCCACTGACATAGAAGACAAGTGTGAAGGTACTTAGAGGCCACTCTGCACTATGCATTCCAGACTGCTATGTGTTCCTGCTCACCTTATGAATTTTGACTGAACTCTTCTGTAACAGGCCGTACTTCCTGCAATATGTACACAGCTAATAATACCATATATTTAGTGCATTAGTTGTAGTGGTTAGGAATCGCCCAGTTGCCAAGAAGGAGGTTAACTCTCACTATCTGCAACATGGCTCAGTGTAACTCAAATTAAATTCTTTTGGACTTTATGGACAAACTGTCACGATCACAGCATTAAAACATATAGGAAAAATAATGCCCAATGTATAAAAACTAATGTTACAACATACTAAAGATACATGATCGATTACACATCTACAAGCGCCTCACAAACTACATATTGATACTCCTTGCAATTCGCGGTTAAGAGGAGGCATGAAAGGGCTGTCCACCTCCTTGTGTATTGCAATCATATATGTCTGTGGTTTGCAAAACATTGATTGGATACTGATATTTCAAAGGGACTCATATCCATTCTCATGTTCAGAAGCAACAGCTTCCGCTGTGTGAATGTAGGCTATGGCCAGCCGGGGAAGCAGGCAGTGGTTCAGGAAATCGCTTTCTGCCTAAGTGTAATTTACACTTTTGAAGTAGTTTTACCTTCAGATTTTGTAATTAGTGGTAAGCTTACTCAAAAGTGTAAATTACTCAAAAGTGTATGGCCCCTAGGGCTCTTAAATTTTGTGGGGAAGGTGTGCAGTCAAAATATCGTTTTTTGAAAAATATCGACCTACACTAATATCGAGCTTTTATTATCGTTGGGTCAGAATATCGATGTCAAGAATATCGGTGACCAGAATATCGATCATAAGGTAAGTAATATTGTTTTTTTAATATCGAAGTAAGTAATATCGTTAGCAAAAATATTGTTGTTAATATTATCGATATTTATATTAGTGTTATGTATTTTAGTATGTATTTTATATGTATGTTTAACATTTTTTGTAATGTATTTTCATTATTTTTAAATATATGTAATTAAATGTTTAGAAATTAGTAATTTTTTAAAGTAAATTTTGCGTTTTAGTATCAGAGTGGGTTGTGGGTTTATAGGGGAATAGGGTGGGAAGTAATTTAATTATAAGTAATTAATATGTTTTTTATTTACTGTTAGTGATTATTAATTTATTGTTAATTAATTATTAATTGGTAATTAATTTTTATCAATTGATTAATTCATCATTATATTAATTATAATTAATGTATTATTATTTATTTATTGTTAATTAATGCATTGTTAATTAATTATTAATTGGTAATTAATTGTTATTAATTGATTAATTGATATTTAAAATAATTATGTTAATATGTAGCGGGTTGTGGGTTTATAGGGAATAGGGCGGGAAGTAATTTAATTATTATTAATGAATTAATATGTCTTTATGTATTGTTATTGATTATTAATCAATTATTAATTGCTCATTAATTTGTATTAGTTGATTAATTTATAATTACATTACTTATAATTAATTTATTATTATTTATTTCTTGTTATCGATTATTAATTTATTGTTAATTATTAATTAGTAAGGATTTTTATTATTTGAATACTTTATAATTATATTAATTACAATTTTTTTTCTATGTATTGTTATTGTTAATTTATTATTAATTTATTATTAATTGGTAATTAATTTTTAATAATTGATTAATCGATAATTAAATTAATTGTGTTATTTCTTTATGTGTAGTGGTTTGTGTGTTAATGGGGGAATAGGGTGGGAAGTAATTTAATGTCATTTAAGTAAATATTAATTAAATTTTATTGGTATTTATTATTAAATTTTGGTTAATATATTATTAATGTGTTATTTATTTTACAAAATTCATTTAATTAATAAGTATGTTAATTTAACCCCTACGATATCCAACACTTTCCCTACTGTTGCACTCCCTGGAGTGGGAATAGTAATTTTTACCCCTACGCTATCCAAAGCTTTCCCTACTCTTGCACTCACTGGAGTAGGAATAGTAATGTTTAACCATACGCTATCCAACGCTTTCCCTACTGTTGCACTCACTGGAGTGGAAATAGTAATTTTAACCCCTACGCTATCCAACGCTTTCCCTACTGTTGCTATCACTGGAGTGGGAATAGTAATTTTTAACCCTATGCTATCCAACGCTTTCCCTACTGTTGCACTATGTGGAGTAAGTATATATATTAATTTATATGTATATGTTTAATTTATGTTAAAATTATATGTATTAGTTATTCTTTTTTAAGCATGTTATAATATTTTTAACTATGTTTCTTTTATTTATATGTATTATTTGCTTAATTTTACATTATTATGAAAACATTTTTAAAAACGATATTTTTAACATCGATATTTTTGACAAAGATATTTTCCCCCCCGATATTTTTGTACTTACCATTATGTAGCTAGGATTTCGATATTTTTGACATTGATATTTTTGGGTTGATATTTTTGTAGGTCGATTTTCTGTCCGTCGATATTCTGTCAGACATTTGGTGAGGAAATGTAAATTACACTTTTGGAGTAAATTTAGACTCTGAGTTTATGAACAGCCAAAAAGTAGTAAACTTACTGAAAAGTGGAAGTTAGTCAAAGTGGTAAGTTATCTTTGTGAATCAGGCCCTAGGTGCCAATGCAGTAATCACCTAAGAGGTCACAGAACCCCTATATACTCCATCTCTGAAGGCAATATGCCAGAGTTGAACTCAGGTGTTAAATCATTGGTTATGATCCTTGATAAGGTGCCAGGTCCACTGGAAATTATTTCAATCAGATCACGTTGCAAAGCCAAATGAGGGCACTGAAGAAACTGTTATTGCCCCAGCAATCGACAGACCATTGACAATGAAACATGTGCTATCTGATCCTCCAAATACCGTTCCATCTCCTGAGTTGCTAGACCCTGCACCTCGAAAGATGACCCTACACTTTTGAGGTCAGAAAGTGTGACTTTTACCCCGCATTCTCCTTTGTTACATACCTTCCTCCACTAGGGATCTTTTCTTAGTAGACCTACTCAACTACACAGCCAGATATGCAGCCATAAACACAGTTTACCATGATCACTCTCCATGGGATGTGCACATGGACAAAACACAAGGTTCACCGATTAAGGTGGGTGAGCTAGAGCTTCTGCTACTCACTTTTCCCACCATCTGCTTAAACCGTCCTGCAATGGTGACTGGACATGACAAATATAACAGAGGTTTAATTTTAACTAGAGACAAAACAATAGATTGGCAAGTGCGTGATACACGCAACACCCATGTATAGTCTGCTGCAGGTCATTAGATCTCAACCCATACTCCACTGGAGCTGTAGAGGGTCTCAAATCTAGGTTTCAGTCTGCGCGAAAGTAATTTCTGTCTGTATGCGCAGTCAATGAATGGATCAAGCTGCCTAGAATCTGTCCAAGCTATATTTTGTGGAAGTATCCCTCTAGTGCTTCAAAATCTGCTTTTCAAACAGAGCACTGAAGAAGGTGCTCACATTTGTTGTAGTGCAGCCTACCTTATGTAAGTTCAGAAGCAGCCTGCCTCCCTGTACTGTATACCCTCTTTCTCTTCTAGTCATGATTCAAGCTGTACTTCTTCGCAATAGACTCAGTCGCAGTCACAGAATGTCCTTCAGTGGATGTGACATCAGAGCCCAGTGGGTACAGAACGAATTATCAAGACCTGTGAATTTCAGTGTAGGTTGACAGCCTACACCACATTCTCCAAGTAAGGTCTTCTAAAATCATGGGAATGCATGTCCATACCTTCTCAATTTTGAACCCTTCCAGCGTTGTCTCCTTGATACACTTTCTTGGAAAACCAACTCCCACAATGTTACAGTAGCGTTGGATCTCATGGATGACAGCATTCGTATAGGGCACTTTTTGCCGATCCTCGTAACTGATAATCTGGGAATCACCAAATACAGCATCCAGCTCCTTTTGTACTTTATCTAAGGAAAGATATTTGCTCTTTAAGGATATGTAGTTACTGAGTGATGTGACAGCCAACATTTAGTACAAACTTAGCTGAATTGCTCAAGGGAATTTGAAAAACCTCCTAAACAACAATGCACAGTAGTCGATAATGTAATCGCGGACATATTTTAATTGATGGTCTGTTGACATAGAAGACAAGTGTGAAGGTACTTAGGTGCATCATTCACTCCGGACTGCAATGTGCTTCCGCCCAACTTAGGAATTTTGACTGAATCTTTCGCTGGTGGGTTGCTCCTTCCTTCTATCAACAGGCTGCTAATAATGTACTATAGTAATGCTTTAGTCATAGTGGTTGTGAACCGGCCCGCTTCCTTGAAATAGGTTAACAGCAGAAGATGTCTTGCTTTCCAACATGGTTAGGGTAATCAAACCAAGGGCCATATTTATGACCCGGATTGCTTCATATTTCCACTACGCAGCATGGTACATGCGTGACACAAACTTTAAGTCAGATTTGTGAACCCACGCAAGGCCACTTTGCGTGGCCCTGAGTGGCATCATAAATCTGGAGTAAGGCAATGCAGCATAAATCGTTACATTGCATTACTTTGCCCTTATAAGGTGCTCCATTGGTGTTGCGGAGGGTGTTCCCACGCATCTCTCATGGTTTTTGACGCATTCCCAGATTTACCAGAGCTGGTAAACCAGGGAATGCCCCAAAAAGAGACACCTCCCTAGGAGAGGTGTTATGAGGAGACATTTTTACATTTCTCCCTGTAACGTTCTCTTTCTATGTGTGCTGCATTCTGTAGCACACATAGATAGAGGATTATACCTCTCAGGATTGTTTTTGTGCAGGAATGTGCCCCTTCCTGCACAAAAACAATCCTGCATGCAACACAAGCACCTTTGCACCATGGTTCAAGGGTCCCTGCATTGGTGCTAGGCAGCCAAAACTGCGCCAGCACGGGAAAAATGCAGGAATGTGCCCTATTCTTTTAAACATGGCACATTCCTGCCCTTTCCCTGTCACGCAATTTAGCGCAGCAAGGTGACTTGCACTGTGTGCCAATCCCCATAATAATGCCCCTAAATTCTTTGGGATTTCCAAAAGGTATATAGGCAAGCTAGAGAGATGACAACATAAAACTAAAGATAAACAAGAGGACCCAATTTACAAAAAGGTTTTGTCGTAACAAAGGGGGCAGTGAACAAAATTATTGGCCTTGTGACCAGCAAAAACAAATGTTACATGATTAGTAGCAAATCTATTTGGAAAAAGTACACATTACAAATCCTTACAATTCGAATTTAAGAGCGGGCATGAGAGGGATGGCCTCCTCCTTGTGTATCAAAATGATATCTGTCTGCTGTTGGCAACCCATTGATTGGATGCTGTCATTTCAAAGGGACTAATATCCATGCTCACGTACACGAGGAAGAGCTTTCTGTTTCTTATTACAGTCTACGGGCATCAGGGGAAGCAGACCGTTGTTCAGGGGTGTGCATCCTGCTCCCTCTGATATCCATTTACATCATGCCATTTAATTAGGTTTCGTCTTCACATCGCTTGCGCTGTGCTTTGTGCCATCTTTTGTAATCAAAACCAAATCTTATAAGGGGCTTACAGCCCGCCCTTACATTTTATTTGCTCGTATGCTTGTCACTCCTGTTTTCCTTGCTTTCTGTTAGTTGCAGCATGATATTCCCTGTTGTGTTAATGCTCTCTTTGTGTGTTTTCGTATCAGTGGAGCTTGGAACAAGTACTCCTTCCTTTGAACTTTTCATCCTGGCACTACTTTTTTCTTTGTGATTAAGCGTGTTTGGCGACTGCATGTTATTTGTGTAGCTCTGCCGTTGGACTTTTCTGCCTCCTTTTTGACGTCCTGGTGCCTGCCAAGCAGCACGGCACCACTCGCACACATTGAAAGAGAACATGCTATCCAAACTCCTCAATAGTCGTGTTTGTTTTTGGCACCAGTATGTTAGCTATTATTCGGTTCATCTTAATTTAACGTGGGGATAAAGCCATACTGACATAAATGTAATTTATTTGTATTGTCTATGGGGTCGATTAGTCCGCGAGTTTCCCCCAGCCGAATTAGGATGGCGGGGGAAATTGTTTCCTGACCGCAGTGGACAGAAAGACCGTCCGCCACTTGTCCATCATAAGCAATCATTCAGATTGCCTGGCAGACGGTCCAGCGACCCTAAAATGGTGGAGGTGCCTAGCAGGCACCTTCCACCAAATTACAATTATAGTAATTGCAAATTACCAAATTACGATGATGGTAATTGCAGGCCTTTCCATGGCGGCGATGCCGCCATGGAAAGGCATGTGGGGATTACTTAGGGGGGCCCGCATGTGTTGGGGGGAGGTGAGGGTGCACATGTGGGGTACCCATGGCATCCCCCTACATTTCACAAAACTACTTGGCAGGCACCGTGTGGTGCCTGCCACATAGTGCAGTGAAATGCACAACATGGCTTTTCGCTTCGCGGCGGTTGCTGCTGTGAGCAGCATCCGCCGCAATGTTAAAAACCAAAATGCGACCGCCATGGTGGAGGTCGCATCCTGATTTGGTATGCGGGACCGCCGCATGTTTTGCAGACCGTCCCGGTTTACCAAAGTATGGCGGACAGACTCAAGTCAGTCCGCCATCCTAATGAGCCCCTAAGTGACGGTGCTCATAAGACTACAGACTGCGTATCCCTAAAGAGCCCCTTCCTGATGAGATGAGGGCTGAAGGAGACTGGGGAGGTCCTCTGCATCCTAAAGCTCTTCTTCACAGATGGCCAGGTTCTTTTCAGAAAAGTGGTCCCTAGAGCAACAACAGTAAAAAGGGGGAATGAATATAGACCCAGTCAGTACTATATTTGTATAACTTGTCCAGCCGGACAGAGGTCCGATATTTAATATTTTAAATTCGAATAGGAACAATACAGACAAGACAATTTGTAAGTGGGAAGCAAGCCTGCATCCAACTAAACCAAGAGGGAAAAACAAAAGGCTCAGGCAAAGCTGTAGGTTTGTTAAACACAAAATTTTCAATGTAATAAACAAATTGCAAGAGATCACCTTTACACATTAAATGACAATTATTACTACTGTAGTTTCATACAATATATTAAAACAATTAGTGAATGGAATACAGCAATTGTTAGCACTTGGTGACTGAGATGGAGAGCCCGTGGTCGACGATGGCGGCAATAACACTTAACACAACAAGGCACCACTTTTACAATATACACTGCGGGAAGAGTGTGCATTGATAGAAAATACAATAAAATAATTATTTTATCATGCAGCTCTGCTCCGTTTTTTGTCAGCGTGGTGTGTGAGCGAGCGCAGGGAGAAAAGAAGATAATGTGTGAGGGCTGGTGAGGAGTAGGACTCGATGGGGGAGGGAAGAGAAAGAAGAGTGAGTGACCCCAGGACAGAGGGAGAGGGCAGGGGGTCCATCACAGCTCACCCCTTCTAAGTTCTTTTCCGCTGCTCGGCAATGGCATCTGGTGATGATGAACCTGATGTCCGCAAACAAAGGGCAGACCCTGAGAGGTCTGCACAGAGCATCACTCGCTCTGAGGCCCAGGAGTGAGGGCAGGGTGTCCCTCGCAGCTTGCCCGCCTTCTCCTTCAGTGATTGGCTCCGTCCGTAGTAGTACTCCAGTCCATAGCTGGTGAGGTGTGTCCCGAGACTCCCGACTCCCGAGGCCTGATCAGGCAATCCCTTGACTCTGAGGTCCAGGAGGAGTGTGAGCCCACTACAGTGAGTGCAGCTCACAGCAGGGCACACCCCTCCTCTAAACAGAACTCCGTGTGGCACAGGGGTCGCAGCTGTCCCTTGCCTACCTCCCGTGTGCTACTGTTGACCTGCGGTGCGGACTCACTCTCTGCCTGGCTCTCTCCTCCCCTGCAGCTCCACCCCAGTCCCCCTCCCAAACAGGCCCGGACTGGCCGTAGCGGGCACCGGGCAATCCCCCGGTGCGCCGCACGGGTGGGGGCCGGTTTTGGGCCCCTGGGGGCCGTTTTTGTTACAGGGCCGTATTTGCAGCATAGCTGCAAAATCGGCCCTGCAACAAAATCGGCCGAAAACCGGCCCTGGCAAAGAGCTCGGCGGCACCCCCAAGCCCCGGGGGGCCGGCTGAGCACTTTGCCAGGGCCGGTTTTGGTTCCCAGTCCGGCCCTGCTCCCAAACTTTAAAAAGAAAACTGCTGCCTTCGCGCCGGAGCATTTGGAGTCAGTGGCGCCTGTAGAAAAAGGCCTAAATGTTCCCCCACTTCACATAACGAAATGGATGGGCGTATCGCCCGGTTGTATTAAACTTTTAAAATTGCATTATTTTAGTCTTTTTTTTACTTAAGCACGCACATCTCAGAAACTCCGCTCGGCCTGCAGTTCGGTGGAGTTTTTTACCGAACTTCGCACTTTAAGCGGAGTGCCAAAAACTCTGATAACTCAGCCGGCGGAGAGGAGTTCCCCGCTCAGGGTTAGAAGGGAGTCTCCCTGAGTTCTACTCAGTTTTTTCTTCATTCAAGCTTCTGGAATTTGTTCCTGAAAACTGATCTTTTCAACATGTCAGATAAAGGCCTTTTCCACCCATGTAAGACCAGTGGCAGGAAGAGAGTCCATGTGGATGATCCACATAAAGACTGTATTTATTGCTCCACTTTTCTCATGGGGTAAGACAATGCAAGATCTGTTGTACCTTTTCTTCTAAATCTCTGAGGTATAGAGAGGGGAGGCTGCTTTTGTGGCTCCAATCCACCAAGCAACAAAAGTCTTCTGAGGAGGACAGTAATGGCTCATCCAAACCGCACAAAAGATCCAGGTCTCAAGATGATACCCATGGAGAGGGCAGGAAACTCATCAAACCCTCCCAGGTGAATAAAGACTCTAAAACGGAGAAGCACCACAAAGTCTCCTCAAAGCCTGCAACATACGTTCCCATCTCTCCTGTGAGAAAGGAGAAGGAACGTTTCAGAGCCTCATCCACAGATTCTATGAGAAAAAAGGATAGAAAATCATCGACAACGACAACACCTGGATTGTGTAGGACAACGAGAAGTACCACAGTCACGCCGTCAGCTCCGTTGACGGTAGGAACAATGACGACGGTAGCCATTCCGGGGCCCATACTGTGGACGAAAATCTCATCGTCGACATCGAACCCGTCAACCTCCATCTCAGCAACAAAGACTTTGTCCATGAAGAAGGTGCCGTCTACGAGTTGCCCGTTGACAAGCGCATTGTCGGCGGCCCTGTCGTCGACGAGCCAACTGACGACAACATTGATGATGACATCGTCACGGTAACGATGACAGCACACATCGAGGGTAACACCAGCGATGACAGCACAGTCGATGACGAATATTACCTATGTCCCTCTTCAGGGTTGATGATACCATTGAAGCTACAGTCGATGACGCTCAATATTACCAAAGTAACAAAGACCTTTCTCCACCCGGATGTCTCATCCTTTTGCAAATATCTCCCCTTTGCCTCCCTTGCACCTATTGGACTCCCAACAATCAGAAGATGAGGATGAGGATGACAATGGGTATAGCCCATCCTAGTTGCATGTGAAATGTCAGGACAAAGAGGATGATTATGAGGACGAACAACAATAGTATCAGCCGTATCTGGTTCCTTCACGCCATTACCAACCTTATAGCTATCCCCCTGAGCCTCGTCCTAGAGAAATTGTGCATTTACCACCATCTTTAATTCAAGACCTTCAACCCATGTTAGAGGACTTTAGGCGGAGATATCCGTCCCAAGATGTCCAGATTGAGCCACCGCCACATTTGTCACAGCTCCCGGCAACGCCAACCTTACCCCAACCAACAACACCTTCAATACCGCGCCCTCCAACACCGACGCCTGATGAAGAAAACCCCTGTTCCTCAGAGGATGACAGAGAAGAAGTAGAGATCCCGGATCCACACCCACGGGCAGATCGCTCCACCTTCTCCTCCAGCACATCACCCTGCGGTCTCACCTCCAGAAGACATTTGCAATTACCATCATCGCAATTTGGTGGAAGGTACCTGCTAGGCACCTCCACCATTTTAGGGTCGCTGGACCGTCCGCCAGGCAATCTGAATGATTGCTTATGATGGACAAGTGGCGCAGCAGTGTTGAGACGCCAGGGATGGTTGAAGGCCCCCACCTTCAGACCGGAAGTCCAAACAAAAATCTTGGACATTTCGCTCGATGGAATTCTTTATTCGGCAAACACATTGATGAGGTGTTGCTCCACATAAAAACGGATATTGACACAGCAAAGTCATTAACTACCCTCTAATATAGAAACATGTCCTTCAGAGGAGCAAAAGGACACGGGTTTCCCACATACAGAGGCGGTTTTCAGAGGCAACAGCAATTCCAGCCCTATCTCGTCAAGGGGGCTGCAACAGAACGCCATCCCAGGGGTCGGACAACGGAAGGAAGCAATGATTAGCACCGGGTCCCAGCTCCCCCCCCCCTTATCCCTCCCGTTGGTGCGAAAATGTACAATTTCTACCAGCAATGGGAGAGCATGACATCAGACCAATGGGTATTGGATCTAATTGCCTTTGGTTATACTCTGGAGTTCACAAGCAAACATCCAACTACTCCACCCATGGGAACCCCTCCCCCTCATCTTCACTTATTGCACAAGGAAGTAAAGATCATGCTCTCAAAAGGTGCAATCAAGGAAGTTCCACCTCTACAAAGGGGTCAGGGTTTCTACTCCCATTTTTTCTTAATAATGAAGAAATCAGGGGAGTGGAGGCCAATACTGAATCTCAGGAAGCTTGATCTAGAAGATGGATATTTCCACATCCCCATCCTCTGGAAACACAGAAAATTCCTCAGGTTTACGATAGCTGGTACCCACTACCAATTCAAGGTTCTCCCTTTCGGCCTCAAGTCAGCACCCAGAATATTTACAAAATTCCTCGCACCAGTGGCCGCGGCCTTACGCTCTCAAGGCCACCAGGTTTTCCCCTACTTGGACGATTGGCTACTGAACGCACCAACAGCCGATCAAGTGACCAAAACCACGGATATTTGTTTCCAGCTATTCAACAAACTAGGATTAACAGTAAACATCAAAAGTCTTCATTTCTTCCCAGTCAAATAACACCTTTTCTGGGAGCCAAGTTGCACACGATCCAATGCAAGGCCTTCCTATCGAATGAGCGACAGGCACATCTACAGCAGCTTGCTTTGACCATCTCAAGTAGAAAGTCGATTTCAATGAGAAGGTACAAGTCGCTCCTAGGAATGTGTTCATAAGCAATCAACCTGGTACCCTTAGCCAGGCTCAAGATGAGACCTCTGCAGGAAGAGCTTAAAAAACAATGGCTGCAAACGTCGGGATCCTTTGAAGACACCATTCAAATAACCCTGGCAATGAAAGCAGTGATGCAATGGTGGTGTGTCAGACCACATCTTTCCACAGGCCTCATGTTCTTGCAAGAGATCCCAAACCACATCCTGACAATGGATGCCTCCATGGAAGGCTGGGGAGGTCGCATATAGGATCTCCAAATCCATGGCAAATGGTCCAATTCTCAAAAACAAAGTCATATCAATAGCCTGGAGTTGAAGGCTGTATTCCTCTTTTTACAGGCCTTTCTACCGAGAATAGCAGGCGTCTCTGTACTGGTCCGTACAGACAAAATGACCAGTATGTTCTACATAAACAAACAAGGGGGAACCAAATCTCTCACACTTTCACAGGAAGCACAGGAACTATGGAGCTGGACAACAGAGCATGGGATCTCTTTCAGGGCCAAGCACGTTCCAGGCCTGCACAACATGCTAGCGGATGCTCTCAGCAGAGCTACAGACAATTGCCATGAATGGAAACTCAGATAATCCCAGCTGGAAAGAGTATTTTCTTTACGGGAAAAACCAGCGTTGGACCTGTGTGCTACAGACATCAATGCCAAATACCGGTCCTATGCCAGCAGGTTCTCCCTCCCGAGGTCTCAGGGCAATGCCCTTTCGATACGATGGTCAGGGATATAGGCCTACGCCTTTCCCCCATCCCATTAATCCCCAGAGTGCTGACCAAAATGAAACTGGAGAGATGTTGGCTAATTCTCATTGCGCCCAGGTGGCCCAGGTACGTTGATTCCCGGAACTTCTTCATCTTTCAGAAGCCAGACCCATACATCTACATATGTCCCCTTCTTTTCTGACCAGGGACAACTGGCCATCCAAATCCGAAGTCTCTACACTTGCATGCCTGGCACTTGAGTTCATGGAATTTAGGGACATGAACATTTCAGAGGAATGTAGAGACATCCTCCCAAAGTCCAGAGGGCAAAGTACCAACAAAACATAGGAGCTGAAATGGAAAAGATTCTGTTTTTGGTGCCAACGAAATGGCCTGCATCCATTTCAAGTGTCCCCACAGCAGATTTTACAATACCTCCTCTCCTTGGCAAAATCTGGTTTAGCTTTCGCCTGAGTTAAAGTGCATCTAGCTTCCATCTCTCACTATAGAAGAACTTCCAGCACCACTACTCTTTGTGCTTCAAGCCTTATCAAACAATTTATGAAGGGACGTTTCTGTATCTTTCCTCCAGTGTGAGCACCTCCGCTGGAATGGAACCTCAATGTGGTCCTTGCACAACTCATGAAGCGACCATTCAAACCCATTCATAAAGCTGAGTTAAAATTCCTAACATGGAATGTCGCTCTCCTGATGGCCCTCACCTCAGCCAGAAGGGTGAGCAAAATGTAAGCGTTCACCATTAAGAATCCCTTTTTACTATTTAAAGAAGATGCTGTGATTCTAAGGACTAATCCTACATTTATTCCTAAAGTGCTGTCGCAATTCCACCTCAATGAGGCGGTCGTTCTCCGGTTCTTCTTTCCGCAACGATCAACGCCTGCAGAGCAAACATTACATACGCTGGATGTTAAACGTTGCCTTAAGTTCTACCTTCAGAGAACTAAGGGCATTCGAAAAACTGATCAATTATTGGTGTCCTACAGCCAAGGCAGAGAAGGGACTGCAATAACAAAGGCCACTATCGCAAAATGGATATCGGCAGTGATACACTTCTGTCAAGTCAAAGATAACAAATCTTTGGAAAGGACAGCAAATGCTCACTCCACCAGAGCAGTTGCCACGTCAGCTGCCCTCTTCGCCAGAGTAGAATAAATGTGTTGCGCTGCAACCTGGAGGACCACTCATACCTTCACTCAGCACTACTGCCTGGAGTTTGCACAGGATGCAGAAGCAACGGTGGGCCAGGTGGCCCTTCGCCATCTCTTCCATTAAGATAAGCTTCTTTCTGCCCATTGGAAAGAGTCTTTTGTTCTCATGGTGATTTCATATGCTTATATGTTCTTAATGATGTTAAACATAACTAGGTAAGGTGTATTCTAAGTTATGCTTTTTTTCCTTGCCTCTCGCTACTGCTTTGTATTTGAAAATGTGAGTATATAAATAATAACTTAAGTTTCTTCTTATGATTATGTTCTGTGCATATCTTTTCTTCCATCCCATTATCCCCCCCCCCCCCCCCCAAAAAAAAAAAAGCAGTAGGCGCAGGTATAGCCTTTAAGGTGCCTCTTGTATTGCCTCAAATTTTTGGGGTGCATTATGTTTTAGAAGTCACCCACCATCCACAACAGACAGGATAATATTGGATGTGACTTCTTTCTACTCTGATTCAGGCATATGAATCTATGAAAGATACCCCAATACTGGATAAGAAAATAAGTTACTTACCTGTAACTATGGTTATCCAGTATTGGTATTTTTCATAGCTTCACATGCACCCACCCTCCTCCCTGTAGAGGCTGTTCCATATTATTCAATAAGATTCTCACTTGTGCTGGGAAAATCTGAGGGCAACTGCCTCTGCTAGGAGCGTTATTGAGGGTGCCAGTGGCTGATTGGCTGCATTCAACATTTAGTCCATTTTTTAAAAGGACATAGATGTAAAACATGGTTCAGGGCCATTATAGCCTATGGCATTATTTAAATACTGCTTGATTATGTTACCGTGGGAATATTGGATAACCGTAGTTACAGGTAAGTCACTTATTTTCTGGCAGCACTCATCCCACATCACTGTTGGAGTAAATGTCTAAGATTCCACTTACCAGAGTTTCAGGATTGGACTATTGCCCATTAAATATCTATTTTGCCCGATGATTGTATAAGCTGTATTGGAATTTAGATGATCAGGTGCTTTCAACTGGTTCTTTTGTCCTTTCCAGTTGCACACTCACCCATCACTTTCATTTCAGTTACACCTGAGCATTCCTCAGGACTTACTACAGGCAAATACGTAAACAACTCCCTCACCCCAGTGCTGTTTGGATTAATGAAATCCTGACAATTCACCTGAAATTCTGTTTATTTAAGGGTCTCCCCTTCTGCTTCCAAAATCTCACTGAGGAAAGGAGTTGAGTTCCCTGAAACATCTAGGCTTTCAGGAACGTAACTCAAAATATGTTACACAGGAGGTTGTCTGCATGAAGGATTCTAAGTGCTATCTATAAAATATGTGGCTTATTGTCTCTGCCAACTAGCGTACCACTATTACTCCTACTTTTCGGCAGTTATTCTTTGCAAGCACTAGAAAGGTCATCCTGATGGGCTCAACCCATCTTAGACCTTAGACAATGTCTTTTCACCTATGTGTCTTAGACGCTGCAGTAGGGTTCCCTATCAGCTTTGCCATGGAAATCACAAACAAAGTTTCCAAATCAGATAAACGTTAAACTTCAGCTGGGTGAATATATTGTGGAACCAAATAAACACCCCAGTTTGCATTAAAATCTTGGATGGGACATCCTCATTACACATATGTTCCAGTTTATAGCTGTGGAATTCCCCTTCATGGATGTATGGGTCACATATACATAGCAATACTGCCTGTATAGGTGAGTGACTCCCAATTTGTAAAAACCTGATGCTATTTTTAGCTTTCTCCCTCCTAAAAGTACCACCACTCCCTGTGAACTTGTGGAAAAATATATCCCCAAAATGTATTTGAATCTCTCTCGAGTGCTTCCAAATATTGTTATTCATAGTCACTTAACCATAGATGTGCAGCGATCTACCATTAATAAGTGATAGTTCAAAGAGAAAGGAGATACAATAGGGTTAAAGAAAGAAGGATAATTACTAGAGAATAAGGATACTAAAATATATAGAAGGATTCACGACGATAGCAAAGGATATGAAGAGATGTACAGTGCTTTATGTAAATAGATGAATTAATAAAGAGGTGGACATACATAGATTATAAAGGGAAACTGGGGAATTGAAGAGAACAAACACATAGAAAATAAGAGAAGAATAAACAAGTTAAATGGATGGAGAGTTGTAGTGAGGAAGGCATAACAGTGCCTCCATTCAGTTTTTAGAGGGCCATAAAAACTTTATGTAGATGTAACACCTAACTTTGTATTTTTTTTAAATTGTAGTGTACGTTGAGTTGCAAGTGCTCTACGTGTGAATATGTTGTATGATCCTCTAAAGATGGATTGTGTGTCTATGTGCATCTGCAGAGTATGTATACTGGCAACAAAATTATGCTTTGTACCTTGTATTTCCAGATTGTTTGCCATGTGGAGCAGTGCCCAGCGCAAGGTAGTGGTGGTGGTCTCTGATCCTGCGAAATATAGGTCAACCACCACTTGCACCAGGCTGTCCTCCCCATAAGTAGAGGAGGGGTCTTCTTTTGTCTGAGAATGAGATTTGAGAGAAGAAAGTTAGAATTTTGAAATTATTACACTTTGTTGATCTTTCTTTATCATGTTCCTCCACAGATTCTATTCAAGAATATATCCTTGTTGACTCAATTGCACCCTCAAATCCTGGAACAAAAAAAAGCATTCCCATCTAGGTACGGAATTGTGATATTTGAGGTGGATGCTGTGCCAGCAGTGGGACTAGATGGAAGTTCACTAAAGCTCCTCATCTGGGTTTTGTTCCCAAGAGACAGAGCATCCCTGACTGTCATAGTGAAATTTTCAGTTTAGTCACAAACATAAGAGACTTCAACTTGCAGAATTTGCATATCTCATTCAGGCAGTTTTGTGTGCCTACAGATATAATTTCTGGTTAATAGTATACCTTAAGTACTTGACAGCTCATAAACTCTCACACAGTTTCAGTGGCCAACCCGCCCACAGCCCAAGCATATGCAGACAGTCACATGTCAAGAGTAATATCACTGGGATAGTTTTGAGGTTAGAAATGGAATTAGTAAAGGTCTGAGTGAGTGAGTGAATGAGTAGGTAAATAAATGCCTTACTGGATGTGGAGGTAAGATAGTGGTTGAGTGCCCATATTGGGCAAGCCAGAGTGTCTGAGAGAAACTAGAACTGGGCAGGTGACTGCTACTGGTTGATTTGGTGAGCTAATGGGTAATTAGATAAATTAATGTGAGAAGGAGTGAATACACATGTGAGTGACTTGGTGGACGCCTATGACTTAAATTGGGTAGATGAGTGGATAGTTCATTGAAGAGATGAAAGTGACTGTGACAGTTAATACATGAGCGTGTGGATAAACAAGTGAATTGATAAGCACGAAACCAAATGTCAATGGGTTGATGACTGATTGTTGCAGGGTGAGTGAGCAGGTAGATGAGCAATTGGTTGTGTGAGTAAAATGGTAGGCCAGGGAGTGGACAAGTGACTGAATGTTTACCTGCAAGTAAGTGAGTAGTGAGTGAGTGATTGAATTGTTGCATAGGGCCCCATTACGATGTCGGGCGGAAGGCCATTTGACAGCTCGTCAGTGGCGTTCCGCCCGACATCTGAGGCATCTGTCCGACTGCCGAATTAGGATACAGGCAGTCCAACCAATGTCTGCGGGGGCAGGGGGTGATCCGCTCTGCCTCCGACAGGTTCAAGGAGCCTGTCATGGCTGAGGGCAGATCATAATCCCTAAAATGGAGGCAGTGCTTGCTCAGGCGCCGCCAGGGGAATTACGATGTACGTTGACGACAGCCTGTCCATGGCGGTCTGACGCAATAGAAAGGCTGTCGGAAGCAGACTTTGGGGGCCCCTAGTACGGCACCCGTCCCCCTGCGGCCTTCATGTGGCAGGTCATGGTGCCTGCCACTCTGTGCATGGATGTTTAAAAAGTTTAATTTTCCTATTGAAGCTTGTGCTGCAGCCCACAGCACAAGCTGCAATAGGAAATATACACTTTCTGACCGCCATAAAGGCGATCGCATCCTAATTAGGGAAGCGGGACCACTGACTCCTTGTCAGGCAGTCCCTTTTCCGACACGATAGCGGTCGGACGCTGATCTGACTGACATCGTAATGAGGCCCATATTTGGGTGTGGGACTCTGGGTCTGATTGGAGAGCTGTTCATTGGTACCCTAATCTTATTGGTCATTGATTTTGACACTGGTTATGCCATTGCTCACACTAATTGTGATGTCATCAGTAAAGTCATGATCATTACGTTGCCATGGGAAGAAAGGTTGAACTGGTAGCCTTATGTGCTGAACTTCTCAGTACCTAAGATTACCTACCATGTCTTCTACTGACATTTGTATAATTATATTTGTGAGTTTTGTTATTACCTTAGGACTGTTGTTTTACTTAGAAGGAAACTTCTATGTTAAATAAATGAGGGTTTTTCATTAGTATTGTAATGCAGCCATGCCCTATGTTCAATGTGCTCAGGCCATTGACCCTTCCATGCATGTGGTATGCTTACATCAAAGCCTGTTGCCACGTATTCTGTTGTCCAATGTTCTGTGGACGGTAAGCACAGTATTGAGAATGATTGACAGGTAATTTAATTATGCATTCTAAGTATTGTGAGGCTCCCTTAAGAATGAGTATGTACGTGTGAAATTAGACTAGGTCAAGAAAGTATGGAAATTAAGATTTAATCAATGGCTCCATCTCGTTTCTCTTCACTTTGCTATAATCTAAAATACTATCTAAATTAGGTCTGCAATGTTTTCCCAATCAATATTAATAAAACTATTATTTATTTACTTGTTAAGCTGATTTGTAGAGTGCATGGCTACCAGTGAGGTTTCACAGCGCTAGCCTATTCATCCAACCTAGGACAATCAGCCGTTTACTGACGGATTATAGTGAAGGAAACAGCCAAGTTTTTAACTGCTTTCCACAAAATGCAAATGATTGGCCACCTTGCCACAATTTCCTAATCCTAGGAACCACTGCTTGATCTTGATGAATGGATCAAAGTGCGCGATTTGGAAGATAGCCAGACACAAAAGGTCTTAAATACATTGGCCCTGTATTCGTAAGACATTTGTGCATATTGCACAGAGTTTTAAACTGTACTCGCTGCTCAATCGGAAGCCAATGCAGGATGTATAGCAGACTGGCTCACGAAGAGAGCCTAGAGGAACAAAGGAGAAGGTGAGTAGCTATGTTCTGAACAGTTTGGAGTCACTTAACAACACCCAGGTACAACACATTACCCTAGTCCAGCCTGGACTACAGTTCGTTAGGAGGACCAGGAAGGCAGGCTAAGATTGTTTTAGCGATTTAAGGACACCAAAACTGGTGACAGCCACTTTATTTATCTGGTAGAGCATAGTTAGCTAATCCTCTATCCAGACATCCAAGCTTTTCACCACCTGGGAAGTGGTAGGGCTCGTACCCAGATCACATGGCCAAAGATGAAAGCCCCAGAGATGGGGGTGGTTGCCCACTAGCAACACTTCCGTCTTGTCCCCATTAAGTTTCAGCGAGTTGTTGTTCATCCATGCAAGACAAGTGTTGTGGGCCTCTGCAGTGTTGTTTTCCTTTGTAGATAACCCACAATTTGCGTGACATCAGAGAAAAGTGTAAACCCAAAGGATTACACAATCTCAGCAAGAGGCCCTACATAAAAGGTTGAAAGGCAGGAGGTTAAGGGTAGATCTCTGAGGCACCCCTAAGGCTAAAAAGTGTGGTTTAGACCTGTATTGATGTGAATGCACTTGAAAGGTGCGATTAGACAAGAAAGATCTCAGCCACTTCAGGGCTGTGCCTTGAATTCCCATTCCTACCAGTCTACGCAGCCTACGTGTACTACCTATTATTCTACATGGGTAGCATGTTCAAATCCAGGTTTATGATCAATTTGTGGGGCATGTGATTCCCTGGTTTGAAGACACCTACTTGTTCTATCTGCTTCAGGTAGTAGTCAATAAAGTCTTGTGGTTCATCAGACAGGTTCTCCTGGTGGGTCTTGATCTCCTTCTTCATATATGATCGAAGCTTTTCCCACTCTACAAACACTTGATATTCAGGCAGGGGTAGTCTGCTCATTAGGGATGGGAAAGCATCGTAGAGCTGCAGAGAGAGTAAAGAGGGAGAGATTAAGGGGGAAAGGTTGTTGAATTTAGCACCTTCAGTCAGGGTCAGAAGATCCAAACAAAACAGCACATACTCCAGTTCAAGCAGTGACCCACAAAAATGTGTGTAAACTGAACCACTGCATAAAGGCACACAAGCCACTAGATTTCAGTGTGCACCACTGTAGATGTTATTCGGGCTATTAGACCTACTTCTACCCATAAAGTCAGAGTCAACTCTTAAACTTGGTAAACTTCAACTTATTGACAATTGCCTTTCTGCCTTTATCAGGCTTTCATTATCATCCCCTCACCAGATAAGATGATATGTTTAACAAACAGAGTAGTAGTTTACTCTGACAACCCCTTGTCCAGAACAGTCAGACCAATTGGAGATCGTTCACAGTTCGGCTACCAAATTAGCGAATAGTTTAAATCACAAGTTATACAAAGAGAGGTTTTATAAAGGTGTGTATTTGAGGGAAAAGAATATTTTTATTTTATGTGAAGACTGAAGACTCATAATATGCATCACTTTCTTACTGTACTCGCAGCAGCTAACCAAACAATATAATTTAGAACAATAAAAATGAATAAATAAATTTAGAACTATAATCCCATGAATCATGGGAACAAAGTACAAGAGTGATTCAAAAGAGTTCCATTTTGTGGTTTTATAATGGAGGTGTTTTCTAGTCCTTCCTCTTTCTTGCTGCTCACTAGCAGTCAGTTAAGTGCCTTTCTGATTTTCTGAAACCTGCTGTATTTTATTTTCTTGTTTGATTTACTCATTGTAGATTTCAATGTTACGGGGCCTACTTTTCTCTTGGCTACAGGCTTTGTGTAAAATATTTTGCCTTTCAGGTGTATTTGGGAAGGGAACAAGTACATGCATGCATCCAAGTGATATCACATGCTTTTTCCCTATGTGACTCTTCATGTGTTTCACAACGAGAATTTGCACTGCAGAGGCGGATGCGCCGTTGGATTCTGCATCTACTTGAGTCATGTATTCTGGTGTTGTCAGCCCTAGACCTGAGGGTTCATCGCCTGCTCTTGACTCTGGTTTACTACCTGATATGTGACCCACCTTGATAAACGAAGATTGTCATTCTAGGAAAAAAGTTTCTTGACAAAGTTGCCCCAGAGTTTTCTGATGATTCAGACTTATTTAGAAAATTCACAAAATTATGATTCTGATGCTTAAGATGGTTCAGAATTAAATTGATTTGGCCATAACAAGGACAACATTGCCTGATGCTCTACATTCTCTTTTGAGAAATCCAGTTTATGGGCCTGCTCTGACATATATATTCTGCTGGAGGTCCTCTGGTCAATCCCAATCATCTCTTCCATCCTTTCTCTCTACTGAGTGGTCTACAATATCCCATATCTCTGACTATATCAGGGCCCATGTTTGCCAGCCTCTGTATAAGCCATTTAGAAATAAATACAAATGTGAGTTTCCAAGACCACTGATTCCAGATCAGGTATTGGTGACTCCTGCAATAGACCAAAAACATTTGGTGTATCTGTTTAAATAAGGCAGAGATCCCACAAAAAGGGGTTGATCAACCTTAGTCATCATGCCAGAACATGCGACTGGATCCAAATGGTCCATTAACAAAGATTTTTGAAATGGAAAACCTGCCAAATAGGGAAAATCAACATTGATCCTGGTTATATATGTCAAATTGGGTTCAGAGAACTATCTGCTTATTGGGAAGTAGCAATCTTCCTGAAAAGACGCAAAGGATTTGCTTATCAAAATTGACCCAAAATTGATGGAACCATCAATGTCCGACCCAGGCTCTTTGGCACAAGGAATTCTGATTTGTAACCATTTAATTAAAGAAATATTGAAATACAACAGTGCATTTACCACGATTGATAAGGCGCAACTTTCTCTCCGAAATGTATTTGGACAGAGGTTTTTGTAAGAGCTGGCTCAAGAGGGGGACGGTGTGCTAGCCATTTCCAGTACGACAATAAGTCCCTATTTTATCCATCAAGAAAAGGTTTAAGCTTTCGAAACAGATCGTCCTTCATTCCCTAATGAGGGAGAAGATATCGCAACCATTGCCAAGAGGGACAAGCAATAACCACTGTTACCAACAGTTAGAGTTCAAAACCCTCCTCTACAAAGCAGACACACAGCTATTTTATGAGGCAATTGGTCTCAGCTTTCATCAGACTCTTGGATTCTTCATACAGCGTTGATTACCAAATAGATTTCTTTTCCCGTCATGTCCAATATCATTTTCCTTAAGTCATTTCATCTGTCTCAAATAGACATTAAATTAGTCAAGAACTTAAGGATCTTCTTTCGAAAGGTGTGCTAGAAAAATCTATCTTGCATCCACAAATCTTTTTAAGCAACATATTGTTGATGAAAAATAATAGCAAAAAACTCCATCTTGTAATAAGTGTTAGGCATTTCAATGCTTTTGTTTTGTGCACCACTTCAAAATGGAAACTATTTAGTATCTTCCGCCCGGAAATTGGACGACTCGTCAGGACTATAATGATGCTTAATTTTTTTTACCAATCCACTCTTTCCAAAGGAAGTATATTGAGTTCAACTAGAAAGACTTAAGGTATGAGTTTAAAGCCCTATCTTTTGGTCTTTCATTAGTTAAATGGTACTTCACCAAACTTCGGAAAATGGTAATATCTAGTGCCAGATGCTGGGATTCATATCTCTGATTTATCTGGATTATATATTAATCATGTCCCAAGACAGGTCCAAATCATTACTGCATCTTCAAATCACAATTTCCCTTTCATAAACTTTAAGATTTGTTATAAACAAGGAAAAGGCAATTTTAAATTGAGTTCAGTCTTTAGAATTCTAAGGCAGGTAAACTCCATATTTTGTACTTACCAGCTTTTAGAATCAAAGGTGATTCTTATAGGAAAGTAACTTTCACATTTTGGAACTCTATCTCAGATTTCCTATCACCATTTAGCAAGTATTATAGGTCTTCTAGTATCCTTGATCCAAGCTGTGTTTCCAGGCCATTTTTATTATCAAGCACTACTGATATTAAAAAAACATAATCTAAGAAAGGGTCTCAGTTACTTAGATTTAGTCCCTGAGATCGAGAGACAAAAGAAGAAGCTGGTGGGTAAAACACCTAAGTGCCTGGAATGGAAGAACATATTTCAATTTAACTCCAGATCTACTATCAGAATCATATCCCAGTGTAACTAGTTGCATAGCTTGTTGCGGTGAGTTCTTAACCGAAGGAGTATAGCCTGTCATGGACTCCTGCCTGTACACAAATTGTTTCGAACTTCTTGCAGGTTCCTCTACAATACAACTTTTCAAGATGCATCAAGCTCACTGTTTTGTGGTTCTTTCGATGGACAGTTTTACAGCAGTCTAGGGCAGCACATGTTCAGAAATTCTTGCCAAACTAGCCAAATAAGTTTGGGAATTCAGCCTGGCTCATCCGACTTCGCTAACTGCAGAATATCTTCTTGGTCATTTAAACAAGATAGCAGATTGAAACTGTTGTCATTTAAGTGATCACAGCAATTTTCATCCACTCCCTGTGGGGTATGTTTCCCTTCGATCTATTCACCACAAGACTCAACAATCAACTTCTTCAATTCTTCAGTTTGAGGCCGAATACATTATCTTTGGCAGTGGATAGATTATTTATCTTTAATATAATGACAACCTTCTGGCCATCTCAGATATGATTTTTGATCCTTCTTCAGATGTCAGTAGACATTCCGCCTCTATTGCAAAATAACAGCTATCTTCTTATCAGTCACCTGGACCATCTTCATGATCTTGTTATATCAGGTTATCTTCATTTAATGGTGTGGAAGGTGGAAGGCATAGTTTCTTTACAGAAGGCCTTTGCAATAGACTATCAGATTCAATAATTCATATAGGTTCCCGAAAGATCCAAGGTCTATAGGTGGACTTGAGCAGCTTGGTCTTGCTGGTATTTGGAATCAAATACTGAGCTCTTTTCTGCCAATGTCACAGCAGCCAATTTTCATAGCTCCTTAGACAGTTACGGTTGAGGCTATAGATCAATCAGTACTCACAGATCTGCTATATCTACAAATAACAAGTACATTAATGGTAAACCTGTTGGAGATTTGCAGAATACTTCGTGGGATTGTATGATTATCCTTCCTACTCATAAATATACTTTTCTCAGGGATGTCAAAATTGTTTTGAAATTTTCAAGTAAATGGCCAGATAAAAATGTATCCCTCAAGTATATTTCTGCCAAGCTGACAATCTTATTCTGTTTAATATCATGTAAAAGAATATTGGTTGTTAAGCCTTTGGACCTGTTAGCTAGACAGTATATTCCTAAACTACACTTTTTCTTGGTTTCAAGGAGACCCAAAACTCTTACAACTTTCTTCTTACTTCATCCAAAACTCTCTGCTGTCCATTGACTCAAAGAATATGAAAATTGAATGGTTGCTCTCAGACGAGTCCTCCGTCTTCCTCTAAGTGATTAATTTTCTTCATAAAACCTCCTGCGTTGGTCTCCTTTGTTTTTCTAGCAGGATGGGTTGAATAGGTTATGTCTCAATCTGACAACAGCTGCCAGATTGGAGGATATTTTGAGAGTAGCTGATTGGTCTTCATCTTCTATATTCAAATCTTTATCACAAATCTATTGCTCATGCTTGATATGGATTTCCCAAGTGTTAATAATGGTAAGTCATAATTTTATTAAATTAAATCTCTCAGTATTTATATGCTCTTATATCAGACATTATAATAAAAAATAATAATAAGGCACAAGGTTTCAGCACAAGTGAAGGAAAGAGAAAAAAAAGATTTTGAGCCCCAGGTCCCCCAGGACATTGAACAATGCTATCTTAGGTATAAGTACTAGACCCCAGATTTAGTGCAGAAGCAGAGTCATACATAACTGAAGCAAGAGTGTGGAAGAGAGATTGATTGATAGAGACAAAAAGGAAAAGGGAGAATGAACTAATGCAGGTATGAAAGAACCTTTGACGTACAACGAGAGGTTTGAAGAGAAGCAGGAAAGAAGCCACAGAACTAGTAGTGAACCAGGCATACCTCCTACTCTGTGCTGCCTCTGCTGGTAAGTCAGTGGACCCACCATACCCTGTTACCAAATGTGATTAACCTTTTTGTATTGATGAATGAGTTAGTACTATATATATAGTCCATCTGCTTAGCTGACTCAGTAATTCGTGCTGCCATGGGTAAACCAGTGGGTTGGGAGTCCACTGTTACCATTGCTGAGAGAGAGGGATGCCATGATCTCTTACTCCTGCACAGCCCCCAGTGTGATGTCAGAGACATGTTAGGACACATCCCACAGACAAATGACAATAAATACTGTTCCTAATTCATCACTTTGGTGTGGCATGAACATATGTACCCCCAATCAGTTCTGATAAGCAACTGGGGTCATTTGCTCTATCTGCACAGCTAAACATGGGCCATAAAGTGTAGATATCCAGCAGTATCCTATACTTTTAACATAGTGGCATGTCTGAATAGCCTTCTGTCTTTTGACTGTCTCGCTACACACAGCATTAGCTGTCTGTTACAGAGGTAGCTGTATTCAATACTCTAGTGTATACTAAAGTGGGCTTTGGGACTGCCCCTTACTCATGACTGGATGACAATTTGAATTCACTGCTCCTGGTTTAAATACTTTTCTCCCTACTTATCTGCATGTCTCACTCTTGGAACATTTTGGTTTTTTGGATTGTCTCAATGTATCCTTCCACAGATGACATCAGGCAATTATCTTTTTGCTCTGTTTTTTACGTAGCGTTTGTGATTTAACATTCCATTGACTGAATGGCTTTCTCCTACCCCTCTCTTTCTCTTATGAGTACTCCTCACAAGCTTGTCCTCTTTCCCTCAAATCCTGTCTCTCCTTCCCCATCCACCAGTCATTATCTGTTCCTTCCCGTCCTCTCAAACCATCGGTCCAACCCCCACTGTCTTATATTCCTCTCTCCTCTTCCCTCTGCAACCCAGCACTACTACCACAGAGAGTCTTTCTCGCTCCCCTAGCCAGACTCTCTAGTGCTGCCTGCTACTCCCCCTTGCTGCTATTTGCTTTGCTAATGCTTGTGAAATTGTTCTAGAGGTGGTGTCTGGACATTCTTGAACACTATTTTCTATACTTCTTGCTGTACATGTTTGTTACTTTACTTGTAGATGCAAACTGGAAACCATCTCGGAACAATAGATAGTAACAATTTATCTTATGTTATTTTTATACTTCCAAAAGGTCACCACTTGCTTGGAAGTATATATAATGTTCCGAGGTGGCTTTCAATATTTTCGAAATGGCTGCCATGTTAAGTCTACACACAATGTGATGGCCGCCTTGGAAGTATTATAAATACAATTTCAAGCTTACTGGCTGCCACTATTGAATTTACCAATGTCAGCACACATTTACAAGCATTGGCAAAGCCACTAGCAGCAAGCAACTAGTATACATAAAGCAAGATCCATAGTCTTTGCCAATGCATGTTACTCCATTAAGTCATTGAGTAAACTAACCTTATTTATGTCTTTATCATAATCTATTTTTGTTTTTTAAAACCACATTACCCTTTTCACCAACAGTTTCACTAGCTTATTTTTCAGTTATTAAAAAAGGCAGAAATCCCCATTTTTATTGCTTACTCTACTCCACCATTGTGTGCGGATGTTCACCACACTGCTAGTGGCTTTCACCAGTTGTTGGAAAGTGCTGTCATCTATGTTGAAGGTATGACCAAAAACCACAGAACTTATCACATTGGCCACACAATTGACAATCGGTTGTGTGGGGTCCATGGCTTTTCCTGGGGATAGAGGAAAATATCAGATATTAGTTATTTTGGCTATACGAAAGAGCAAACTTGTTGCACGGTGCACTGGGTGTGTTTGTATTGCTTGGCCTTTAGGGAAATTACTGCTGCAGTCCTGTCTTTTTTCAGTTTTAAAACTGTCCCTTTCATTTTTTAGAATTCTAATTCTTCTGCAAGTCAATTCAATTTTTTTGTAGACTAAATAAAATCATTATAATGCATTCAAAAGAATGCATACAACATAAAAAAGTAATAGAAGAAACACATTAATACCAACAGAGGCTGTGCTCCAAAAAATAAAAATTCTTACACGCTTGAAGAACTAGTTTAAAAGTTGTGCTTTCTTTTAGTATGTTTTCTTCAAACTGGTGACCTGCTTAATTTGTAAAAGTGTCAGTTCCCAAATTCTGAGAGCCGGTGGGTGTCACCTTCAACCTGTGCTCAAATTTAAAACGTTCAACAAAAAGGGGACTAGGCACAATTGAGGTTCAGCTTGCACTCTCCCCTGTATAAATTAATCAGTGTACAAAGAGTATGTAGTTCCTACGTTTATATCATGGGGGAACATCATTTGTGTCTAACCCATGCCAGAGAAGGAGGGTGGAAAGGGAAAATTCAGGGACAAGAGCCCTCATCCATCCAGATGGGTGATATGCTTCATCATGGGGCATCTCCTCATTGGGCTGGCGCTGTAATGCCCAACGGGCCCCTTGAGGGGGCTCTTTTCTGGAGATCTTTTAAAACGATTCTCAGTAGCAAGCCTGAGATGAGGGTGCTGAATATGTAGATTGGAGAAGGAAGGGTGAAATGTTAAAAATGATTAAGGGACACCTAATGACTACGTTACTATGATGGTGGTTCTTGTCATATCTAAAAACAAAATGAAACTAGGAAGAAACTAATGTTCCTTATTTATCTAAAGGGATCAAATTAAGTAAAAGTCAACATGTTTCTTGCCAAAAAAGGAGTCACGAATGATCTGTGGGAATTCATCAGGACTGTCAAATATCCTAATCTATGGGGAATTGGGACAGGTGTCCAAATAGGTGAAGTGCCTGATCCAAACGACCACATAAAGTGTGGCTAAACCAATACCTCATGTAAATAGTGAATAGATAAGGAAGCATCTGACCTGAAAGACAGATTAATAGAAAGAGAGGCATGTCTTTGTAAGTATTTCTTATCAGGTATTATCTTCATAAAGAGAGAATGCAAACATTCAGTTTGGATGCAAAACATTGTGATAGTGGCAAATATTCCCTGTATATGGGCCACCAGAAATGACAAAGTGGACGAAACACACACTTAACACATCAAATAAGTCACCCCAAACATAGTGAATAAGTCATACATTATATTTTACCCAGTCGGACAATACACATGCCTCTTAAGTATTGCAGGGATACCGCACATTGTGCGGTCTCTGTAAATCCATATATTATCATCCTCAATGCCTCATTCACTAGGAGCTGAGGACCGAGGGGCTGAAGAGAATACTCTCGGCATTGAGCGTGGTAAGTGAGGATGACCTACCCCCTCTCTGCAATCCTGGCAGTGCCCAGAAAAGGGTGGTCACAGCTTAAGGTGTCGCTGTCTGTACCTGCTGTGTATCTGCTCTTGTGGGCGGGGTACAAGGGAACGTGCACATGTCATACTGACGTGCTGTACATGTTGCAGAGTGAGGCAGAGTGAAGCCGCCATGTCGGAAGTGCTGTTTTCCAATAGAAGCGGCTTCGAAAAAAAGTGATACAGTGTATAAAATAGTAAAAAATTGACCGCAAAAACCTGTTATCAATAAAAAAAAACATTTGCACTACAAACATATATAAATCAATACTTGCGTCGAAAAACAGAAATAAAGGGGATGAGCTACAAAAAGACTCCATCATTCCTGATGGAGTAGAGTAAAGGAAAGCAAGAAAATGACAATAATGCTTGCTGAGGTGGCTCAGTGTCAAAAAGAGGGGAAGGGTTTAATGTGCAGTCATGTGTGACACTCAATAGAAAGAATGTGAAGGCAGGTCACAGGACCAAACTGGCAGGATATTCTGCAGTCATAAGATGTTAAACAGTCCGTTAGAAGCAGAACATCCAGGGGTAATGGATGTTGATCAACACATACTAGAGTGATGAGTGTTAATCCAGTTCACTCCAGGGGTTGTCATTATTAAGGTCAGTCATGTGGGTCTGCAGATGGAACACCCAATGTTGTTCACTGTAGAGCAAAGTATTTTTATTTGCACAACGCTTTGTTTTCAGAACTACCCAGTTAATGTCATATGGAGTGTGGTTCATGTCTTGAAAATGTGCACTCATTTCAGTGATTTTCCTTCTGCACCATTTGCCACTTCAGTGTTCATTTATTCTTATTTTTACAGATCTAGTGGTCATGCCTATACATCTAAGTCCACATTGACACATGACCATGTAGATGTAGTTCTTAGTGTTGCAGTTCGTATGACTCCTCATCGTCCAGGTGTGTGTGTTGTCTAACACAATCTCTTTAGTGGGTTTTGTCAAATGGCAGACCCAACAGGGGCCACATGGTAATGGCTGATAATGGATGGCAAGTCCCATAGGTTGCACTGTTCTTTCCTTGGTGTACTTCTTGGTCTGGCATGTACCAACATATCTTGTAGATTGGTGGTGCGCTTGAAAGTGAACCGAGGGATATGAATACCAAGGGAGCCTGTTTGAAAGTGTCCCAGCGTTTTTGAATGATCTTTTTGATTCTATTAGAATTGGGCATGTAGGTGGTCACTCATGTGAGTGTGCCATCAGGTTGAATGAATGAAAGGGTTTATATAGCGCTCAGCTCCTCCAAAAGGAGTGTCCCGGCACTGCAGAATCACATAGCTGCTAGCCCAGAGATGGTTTAACTTCCAAAGAGCCAAGTTTTCAACAGTTTTCTAAAACTCATCAGATCTCTCACACGTCTCAGGGGCAACGGATGTTTGTTCCATGCCTGTGCCCCCAAGAGGCTAAAGGATTTGCCCCCCCTGCGCGCCAGGCGAACCTTCGGGACACAGGCGAGCACCCCCGCTGTTGATCTAAGTGCTCTAGTCGGAGTGTACCAACCAACATGTCTTATAAGGTAGCTGGGCCCTTTGCCATGAAGAGCCTTAAAGAATATTACTAAAGTCTTAAACTGTATCCGCTTCTTAACTGGGAGCCAATGTAATGCTGTGTCATATGGGACCTCAGTTTTAGGCTAAGAATCGCCCAGGCTGCAGCGTTCTGCACCACCTGAAGACGTTGCAGGAGGGAGTTTGACACACCCAGATAAAGGCCCTTCCCGTAATCCAGTCTTGATGTGAACAGTGCCTAGATCACGGTCCTCCTACAGTCTAGCGGAAGAAGTGGAAGAAACTTTCTCACCATTCGTAACAATCCAATACAGGTCCCGACTAGCGCTTGAACTTGGGAACGCATAGTAAGAGCATCACCAATAAGAATTCCCAAGTTCTGACTATGGATTGAGCCACACTGGGAGGAGAAAATTGCTCCGGCCACCATTGACTCCAGTCCTGGACTGTAGGCAGGCTAAAGAAGACTAATTCTGACTTATCAAAATTACACTTCAGCTGGTTTCCCTCCAACCACCTGAAGACGTCAGTGAGGCAAGATCTAATCATGCCACCATCGAAGTCATTACATTCATTGCAAGAGAAAACTAGCTGAGTGTCGTCTTTTGTTTTAGGTTTACAAAGAGCTTCTCAATGGTTTTTTCTAGCCCTTTTCCGGGGCCATGTTGATGATATGTTAGGGGTAGTTCCTTTCTCTCAGATTGTCTGTCAAACACATAGCTTGTTTGTCAAAGACTGTAATGGTGCTACAATACGGCAGATCCTCAAGAATTGGCCAAACTGGAGGTTATCCCAGAGGGCCCTAGGGTGGTGGCTATTATATAGTAGGAGGCTAATGCAATCAGTGGCTTTTTTGTATGTTTTGGTAATGAGACTCCCCTCGTCGATGGTGATAATCAAATTAAAAAAGGAAGTACCTTGTTCAAGATAGTTTCAGCAAAGTAAAGATAAGAATTAAGAGAATGAATCCATTCAGTGAAGCTCTCGTAAGTGGTTGATTCGCCCTGCCATCGTATAAGGATGTCATCTATACAGCAATGCCCCAGCAGGGTATGGTCTGCATATGGGTTATCACTACAGAAAATAAATTCCTTCTAAAATGGGACATATAGAGGAAGGCCTGACTGGGCGTAGAGGTTCTTCCCATGGAAGTATCTTGAGTTTGGAAGTGCAAAGTGCCTTCAAACTGGAAGAAGTTCTCTTTGAGGGCAATGATGGCACATTCAGTAATAATGTGCAGCGGTGTAGGAGAAGACCAGGACTTAGATCACATAGTTTCCTCGATGACCTCGAAGGTTGTATCCAGGGGACTATTAGTGTAAAGAGCCTTTTATGTCTAGGGTGACCAGTAAGTCTATGTTACTGAAATTTTTGGCTTCCTTAATCAGATTCAAAATATCCTTAGTGTCTTTAATAAAGGACATCGTTTTTCCACTAAAGGTTGGAGAAAGTGATGCCCTTTCGTATCTTGGAAAGCACATAGAAGTATGGTATCTTGGGCTGAACGTTAATCAGAAAGTCAGCTTAATTTTTAGCCACCCATCCAAGTATGTCAGCCTCATGCACTAATAAGAAGATTTTAGCAATGATTTTGTTTGTGGGATCATGCTTAATAGGTTCACAGTACCTACGATCAGCGAGTTGTCGAAGGCACTCATTTCTGTAATCTGATGTGGGGAGGATGACAATGGCTCCTCCTTTGTCGGCTGGTTTATTAGTAATGGATGAGTCATCTGAGAGAGACTTGACAGCTGAGAGCTCATCTGTGAACATGTTGAAAAATTGATTTTTAACCCTAGGGTCCTTAATATCTTTACGGACAGCTTGTTCAAAGGCGAGGATCTCATGGGGAGCTCAGCTTGCATTAGGAGTGAACTTAGAAGGATTCCTCAACCTGGAATCTCCTTACCTTTCTGGGGCAGGTCTGCCATCAGGTTCTTTTGTTTAAGTCTAAATAAGGGCTTCACAATGGTTATTTCTAGTAATTTTCTGAGCCATGTTGATGATATGTTGAAGGTAGTTCCCTTCTCTCAGATTGTATGTCAGTGACATAGATTGTTTATCAAAATCTGTAGTTTGAAGAAACAAAAAACTAGGACAACTTGATTGGACTTTCTTACTTTTTTCGGTGCACCGGTATAGTTATGAATTTGTGTTCGCTGTAAAGCAGAGGTATCAGGAAGCTGCAGATACTGATAGGGTGTGCACCACACACAACTTCAGGGATAGGAGAGCGGTGCAAGTTGTTCTGCCTGCCGATTTTTACAACTAGTACCCACCTGTTGAACACTTAGGATTGTCCACTGGTTCCTGGTCTAGCTCTTTGTGAATATTTTTAATGCATGGTATTTCATGCAAACTCCTAGAAGCTCCTAGCATCAGTCTTCTTGGAGGCCACCTCCTCTGCAGAACTCTATATACGAACTATATACCAGCTGACTCATCCTCACAGAAAATGTTGGCTCAGATACACTTTAGGCAAATCACAGTGAATCTTCCCCAAAACCTTTTTTACATTTTCGTCTTAAGCACACAGTCCATTTGAGCATCTGAGCTTCTTTCAATGCACATGTTTAGTATATCTTTCTCTTGCATAACATTCTAAGCTATGCAGACAATCCAGCAAACCAGGGATATTACATTGAAATTTACAGACTGTGCATTCTTCCAGCAAAGATTCATGAGGTTAGAACCAGTAGCAGAAGTTATTAATTTCCTTCGCAAAATTGTTTTACTATTGATTTAAAAGTTACACATTTTTTCTAAAACAGGGTAATAAGTGCAAACAATTGCATTCATAGTAAAGTAACATAACGTTTTAGTCAAGGGTAAAAATCATTAGAAGTATCTCAACTTATTTGCATCAATATGTATGAGAAGAAAAGTATGACATACGTGAGTGTGGCATACATTGCACCTAAAATCCTTTTACTTTAACAAGCGTACATCTTATACCTTATTTCATTTATTTATCAATTTGCTAATGAAGGTAAAAATAAGTATAGCTACGAATTAATTCCTTTATGGACATGCAACACAGCCATTACTTACCTTTCTCTAAACTGAAATATTCCAAAAGTTGATGGGACACCTCCCTGATCTGGACTTCAAGGCTCTTTTTGCCAAGTCCCAAATTTCTCATGGTTGTCATCCCAAAGCGCCTCTGCTGCTTCCAGGTGTGGCCATTGGAAAACAAAATCCCTGCATCAAAGACAACAAATAGAGCTGAGGCATTTTTAGTTACAGAATAATTTTACTATTCAGGTTTAATGTCACCATAACGTTTTCCTGACACATGTGCAAATTACCCTGCTGTGTTGCAGCATGGCTCTTTCATTGCCCAATTTTGTTGCAGTTGGCAAAGGATCTGTGCATAGTCAAGGCCATGTGACAACCAATAAAACATGTACACAAATGAGACATCAGTCCTCTATTGACTGGTAGCAATATAGGATTTTGTGTAGGTATGTACTTGTGCATAGTTTTCCAAGTAAAGGTGATCTGTTGATGAGTGTTTTGATGTTTGTGTGTTTTAGAGGGTTGTTTGTGTTGCTTGACATGCTTGTGCATGTCTGTGTGTGTGTGTCTATGTATGGGGCCATTTGTGTTGATACATGTATGTTATTGTGAATAGGAGTGGGCAGTTTGCATCCTACATATACACTCACACAAACACACACAAAATCAGTTTGACATGTGTGGCATGACTTTTATATGTATTTATAATGTTGCATAAAACACAGTTTGTAATGGCACTTGGTACGCACAGGGGTGTAAACGCATGTCCTTTATTCACCCAACTGGCTTGTGGCCACAGGCACAGAAATACAGCCGTCCACTTTTTATGCTGCCAATCAACTTCCATTCACCCTCCCAACATTCCAGTATCTAAGGATACACATTGATAGATTCCATGGCATGACACATTATCACTAAGCTATCTTAGAACCAACTGCACAATCCTGCCTTTTCTTTTTTAACGCAAAAATACCGGTAAAACACGGGGGTCAAAGGGAAAATTTAAAGACCTGCAAGGAAAATATCCCCTAGTATCTATATCTGAAAACAACAAGAAATCCGTGGGTCTACGAACGCTGTACTAATTGTCCGCGAGCTCCTCCTTCCTTAGCCACCCAGGAGTTGTAGCTCTTTAACCACACCAGGTTGTGGTTAAAAGGAGGCCCCAGATGATGAAGCATGCCACTTCGGTGGGTGATGGGACTCCGTCCTCTTTATGAGGACTTTTGTGTTTGTTTATAGCATCTGGATTTGTGGCTTTGGACAATTAGTACGGCGTTCGTAGACCCACGGATTTCTTGTTGTTTTCTTTTTTAACCACAGCATTAGAAAAAAAACTGGAATAAAAATGACACTAGCATACACTTTAGGGATATTCACGCCAAAACAAAAACAAATGCAACTAATATGGAAATAAAAAAGCAGGAAAAAAAGAGGAAAACATATACATAGTCATTTGATATAAGAGCATATACATTCTTTTGAGTTTTGGAAGGCTCAATTCTCTTACAAGAAGTGCAAAATTTCACAGGATCCATTTCAACAGTGTTTGGTCTCCACCATAAATATCCTGAAGTACAACAGATTTTTGTCTCTCAGACAAACTCAAATTACATCGCAAGCCACCAGAAAGATCTGATATTCCTTCCATGAATTCTCTTTGGAGGGCATCACTGTGCACCATTCCTTTTCAAGTTTTTTCATCTGCTAGATCATCATCTATCAGCCACCAGAATGATATCCTTTCTCCAAATTTGTCCTTGTATTCATTATCTCAGTTATACTTCCTGGCACCAGCAATCTTGCTCAAATGCCGACCACAACCATCATCCAGTTTACCAGCATTTGCCATCACTTTAATAATCTTCTTAGACTCACGTTACCTATTGCTTCCTTAGGGCATTATACTGCTCATTTTCAACAGTACCTACTGCCTAATCTTCAGTGGTACATTGTTCCCATTCTGTTTGGCATCATCATACGTTTTGGATCCAACTACACTGGACCAATCTACTTTTCTTTATTGAACCTGGAATATTCTTAGAAAATTGGATGTGTCCCCTCAGAGTCACTAAATATATTATGCTGGTAGATTCTTGAATGGTGATCCCGTAAGCCCAAAACGTCTTCTCTTCCTCAGAATCCCAATTCTTCCAATTCTTCCTCACATTATTAGCAAACTGAACAATAGCCTTATTCATTTGATTCATGCCCTCCACTACACCTATACCACTTCAGTGATAAAGCGCGGGACATTTGAGTTTAATTCCTGAGAGCCTCAAACATTCTACCATATCTAGATATCTGTTGGTAGCCTTTCTCTTACCAACGCTAACCTCCCAAAAACATACTGACACTCTCTGTGCCTACCTTGTCAACAATCTCTATTTCAATCCACTTTGAATACAAATTAACAAGTATCTAATTCTGAGTTCCACCCTCCCAAAGTATTAGTTTCCATCAAATCCATTGCCCCTTTTTCCCAAATGAAAGTATAACATTCTATATGACACAAGGGAGGCCTGAAAGTTTTGTATGTCTTATTTGCATCCTCAAACCCCATGCATTTTCTCACAACTCTTTCTGTTTGCAAATCAGTATCCGGCCTCCACTAAAGCTTCTTGATTCTCCTCCCAGGCCTGGGATTGCCCATGTGACCTACATGACATAAAGCTATTATTGTTTCCTTTAACTGATGAGATCAGCCTCTTATATCTCTGTAAAAATCCTCCATCCACACTCAATTCATTCAGGACTTTCCAAAAAGCTCAGATATTGGAATGTGATTTACACTTTTCAGTCCAATCACCCTTTAGACAATCTTTCACCTTTTTAAGTAAATTCTCTGAGTTGTGTTCAGCCAGCCATTCATTCTCTAAAACAGTCTTCTCGCCCATTGAATAATAGAAATATAAAAAGTACTCTGATCGCTCCAAATACCATCATCCAGCTTGAACATGGGAATGGACATTCTACTAAGAAAATAAGAAGTCACAATCTTAGCTCCTGTAGTGGACTTTACATCATGTTAAAAATCCTGAAGGTGCATCAATAATCTGGTAGTTCTAGAAGAAGCTTTAGTTAAACCATCCATGGTGAGTAATTTCATCAATGACTTGTGAGCACTTCTTCAAGTGAATCCTTTACCCCAGATGTATATTGTGGAACTATTCCACACCCAAGGCAGAAGCCATCATTTCTCTCTCAATAACTGTGTATCTTTCTTGGTAATAAACATAATGGAAATGCAATCACAACTTTGCTCCCATCCATACTCATCTGAGTGAGCACAGTACCTAACTCTTTGCAGCTGACATCAGTTGTTTCAAATATTTTTGTGCTGGGTTCATATCCTTGCTGAAGGACCATCTAGGGCACTATAAGGGCTTACACAACACGTTTCTACATTTTCTACCTATAAATTTACACAGTCCTATAACCAACATATCTACGCTGCCCCAGTATAACATCCAGGCATGATATAGATGGTTCAAGGTGATCACCAACTTTATAAATGAATTCATCTTCTCAATTTTTTTTGCAATAAAAGTATATAGTGACTCACAGTCCTCCGCCATTTGTAATGGATTACCCCCTCCCCAAATCCCCCTTTGCTGACTCTTCCTTCAGATATCTCTTCCATTGTATCTTCAAAACATCTGTGACTTTCCCTAAAGAAGCCTTACTGTTTCTTTTCAATGGTTCTGCTTTTTAAACTAAGGCTATGATGTCCTGAAAAAAGCAATCTCCACTAATTCACAGCTACGCCTTAATCCCTTGTTTTTTTTTGTTTGCATGACAGTTTGGTCTGTGGTAACATTGTCATGAAAAGCAACAAACTGGACAGTTGACAACGACCTTCTTTGGAGCCAACAGTCATCATGTAGTATTATTGCCTCACGCTGCCTCAAGACATTAGGCATCTCGAGGAATGTGAAGTAATTTTCCACGTGGAACGTGAGCTAAATGAGGACAGTTGGTGGAGCACTGAGGGAGGCGCCGCTGTGACTGAGCCTCAGGGTGGCTTCTCATTTGTTTAGAATATATGCTATGTTGATTATGAAACTTTCTTTTGATAATCAAATTAAGAAAGTTACTGGCAAGTGCTTTGGAATTCTTAAAGTCTTAAGAAAACTTATTGATCTTTTACCAATAGCGGCCAGGAAAACAATTTTTCATTGCCTTGGTTACATCTCAATTAGACCATGGCAATATCCTATATTTAGGATTATCCAAAGACAGTCTTATTAAACTTCACCGCATTCAGAATGCAGCTGCGCGTCTAGTTCTCAGTCTCCCTAGAAGATTCTCTGCCTCTAAGGCTCTGTCCTCCTTTCATTGGCTTCCTGTAGAGAAGAGAAGAGAATTAGCTACAAGTCCATGTCCTACTGCCACAGAATCTGGTGGAATAAGAGTCCTAGCTTTCTCCATTTCTTGATCACTCCCTACACTCCCATTTGGAATCTCAGATCAAGAGGAACCCACCTGGCCAAGGTTCCTAAAATTCAAAAAGCCAGAAGGGGAGCTTGTTCATTTAGCTACCTTACAGCAAAAAATAAAACACTCTGCTTTTAATGGTGAGCTCTGAATCGGACGAACAAACATTTCTTAAACAACTGAAAACCTGGATATTTGCTTCCTAACTCGGTTTTGTTTATCTAGTGCAGCTCTCTCCTCAGATTCTATCACTAGTCTGATACGACTGTGTTTCTATTTTGTTCTCCTCTGAGGCTACGATCCTAGCACGGGGACACACCGTTGGTGTAACCAGGCGCTTTACAAATGGAATTTGATTGGATTTTTTTTATTCGGCTTTGTTGTCCTCTTTACTAGAACGTTTTTGGCGATGAGCTGTAGTAAAGGAACCACCCCTCAAAGAAAAGAACCCATGAGACAATTCCAAAGTTGTCGAAATTGTCCACTCACCGACATTGAATTCTATATTAGGGAGAAAAGGTGGCCAGACCAAACCATTTCCCACACTTTTAATTTTCTTCAAGAAGACGAAATCTGCAAGGGTGCTGCAGTCTACAGGGCAGTGTACTCTTCCAACGGTACAGTGCGGCAAAAACAGTTCAACAGGCTGCATGAAGCAGCGTGAGGTGGGTCTTTAATTACACTGAGCTGCACACACCCTCCGTTTAGTCAGCACAGTGTGCAGATGCGACAGCCAGCCTCCAACAAGCCATAACTGTTAATGAAGAGATTACTGCACTTCTATCAGGAAGGCTTGACATTTGGCCCAATATTCTAAAAACAGTTACTCTGATTTTTTTTCCTCTTGCTCAAAACCTGAGAAAAGGCAGGTTTTGAGAGCTGAGAACAATTTAGTGGTGGAAAGACGCAGCTCGTTAGATTTGTATTTTGTATTGTGCATCACTAGTCAAACATTGCGTAGGGTCAGGCATCTATTTTGAATATATATATATATATATATATATTATCTACTGGCGGTCGCCAGTAGATAGTTATAGTTAGGACCACGTTTCCATAGGAAATCCGCAACATTCTATTTGGAATAACTTTGGCGCCGGTTGACGAATCCTCGCGAAATTTTCAAAATAGGTGGGGCGCTATGCTCCGCTCCTACCCTGAATGTCTCGGGGGGATTCGTCAAGCGGGGGCTGAGAAAAAAGGGGGGTCCCAAAACGCGTTTTTCCCATGCATTTTTCCATAGGACCTTTAGACACAGCTACAGACCGAACGGCTGAACAGAGTTACTTGAAATTTGGCAGAGAGGTAGTCTACAGGTCACGGAAGTGCCTTTTGTAGGTTTGGTGTAAATCTGTTCAGTAGATCCTGAGAAAATAGCCTTTAAATCAATATATATATCTGTGGCAGCTTACGGTGCGCTTACCATGCGCTTACGGTAAGCTTACCGTACGCGTACGGTGCCGTGCGCGAGCGCGATTCTGATTGGCTGTTACAGCTTAGTAAACATTCGAATCGGTCGAAACCAGGAAGCGGCGGCCGCCATTTTCTCTCTCGCACTCTGAGGGGGAGGAGGTAAAACAAAGGCAAAAAACATGTAAAGGGGCTGTTTAGACTGCACCCAACCACCTAGCCTTGATGAAGGTGTCCCCTAAGAACCCCCAATTCAAAAAATTTCAAATTAATTTTTTTAAGAAAAATCGGCGATGACGCTTACCGTACGCGTACGCTAAAAAACAAAAAAAAAAAAATATTATCCACATTCTCCACACCCCGTGTGCAAATGGTGCCCGAAGGGCACCATTTGTGCATTGCATATGAATGGAATAAAGGAAGCAAACATTACCTTTCACAACGAAGCGCATAATATGTCCTCCATGTGTGCACGGTGCGCGAAGCGAGCAGGGAAACAGACACATTGCTTTGGGATCCAGGGAGCTGCATGTTAGCAGCTCACTGGATCTCAAAGCAATGCCAGCTGGAGGTAACAGAGGGGCTAGTTGGCCCCCCAAGGATTCTCAAGAGGCAAGGGTACTTTATCCCCCAACTAGTAGTGCGCCAGGAGGCGCGTTTGCAGAGTGGAGGAGAAAGGGGGCATGACTACCGAAGACCTCTTTGCAATCCCCCTGTGTGGGACTTATAGTTAGGAATTAGCATTTAAAAAATTCACTGAAAAAAAAAATGTTACATGGACATTATAATTAGGAAATAGAATTAAAAAACTTAGAAATTCACTGAAAAAAGCAAAGGTTACAGGGACGTTGCAGTTAGGCTCAGGTTTCACTCATACAAAACCAGTGATAGAAATTCAGCAGCTATAGTTAGCTGAGCTAACTATAACTGGCGCTCCCTCAATTCACTGCTTAAGACTACACATATTACTTCACTCATGACATGGTCAGTGGCATTACTGATGACATCTCAAATGCAGGGATGTGGAATTCCTATAGCCCAACACCTGGGACATATTGTTTGGGGTCAAGGTCAAACAGCTAAACTACTGTAAAATATTAGGTACCATATCTTTGCAGCATCATCTAGTAATATGTTGATGTATGCTTGTATTTCCCAAAAATATTCATAATGGAAAATCAATGTAACCAGTTTAAATATGATTATGGGAAACAAAAATAAACAAGCATTGGCAAAACTAGATGGTCTGAAATTGGTGGTCAGCCTTTTGGTTTTGTCAATGCGTTACTTGTTTAGGCATGGTTTTTGTAAAACCTTATCAGTGTGGGAGCTACTGCGTCCTCAAGCATTGGGAAAAGTTAAACATTTTTTTGTCGCAAAAAGCACACATTGCCACATCAGATCCGGGCACTGAACAAAACTACTTTGTGTGCCAATATGCTCCTTGTCAAAAAGCAGAATTCTGTCACTCACAGTGAAGCCAGCTGATAGACCGAAAGAAATAGAGAAAGAGAGAGAGAGTGAGACAAAATTGTATTAAACACAAATGGTCATGGTTAACGCCAGGCCTAATTAAATGCCCAATTATTACAGAAAGTCTCCAGTGTGCATCCATGGTATATATCCTTGCATTAAGTGCATATATACAGTTTCTGTGAATTCACAACAATTTACAGAAGTAGGCTTAGAAATAGTACTCCTAGAAAATATTTGTGAACTGCATTTTAGCATGAGCAAATGTGCAGGTGTACATTTGCTCATGTGAACATCTGAATGTTTACTTTTCCTCCAACCACTTTTTTCCTAACCCTGGAAATTTTTTTATGTCTGCCACTGTCAGGAGTAAATGTCCAACCTTTTTCAGTATGGGAAAAGATTAGAAAAGAGTTGGTGAAAACCCTTAAAACATGCAAGTTAGTAGGTTTGCACAGACTCAAAGGGGCATTCCACCCCGTGAACTATTGCATACCATTAGACCTGCAGAAACATAGCAACATAATGGAAATGCTAGTATTCAAACCCTACTATGGTATGAGCCATGGCATAATTAGAGAGGCTATATCAGAACTCTTATATAATGAGATTGCAGCTGTAATTTGTCGCCGCATTACATGGCACAAAACGAACAAGTTCTTTTTGTTACAAGACAAGTAGATTTATGAAGCAACCTGCCCCATGGGCAAGTAGATATTTTATTAAATTCCACACCCCTGCAAATGACATCTCTCATTACATTATCCTCAGAATCTCTTACGCACCCACTCACACCCCATATAACCTTTCATACACCCACTCCAACTTCCACACTACCATTCTGAAACCCATTCACACACAAATACCAGTACTTACAAGGCTACTCTCTGATTTATAGATCAACACACACATCCACTCACTCACCCATACAGCCACTCACACACCCACTCACTTACTAATACAGTCACTGACATATCCACTCATACACCCATGCAGCCACTCACACACTGAGTCAGTCACCCATAGAGTTAGTCACACACCTACTCACTCACCCTTACAGTCAATCACATAGCCAATTAGTCACCCATACAGTTACGCACACACTCACTTACTCATACCGATACTTGCTTTTACTCATTCACCTATACAGTCCATGACACAAAGACACATTCACCCATACAGCCACTCTCACATTTACTCACTCACCCATACAGTCACTCACATACCCCATCACTCACCTATACTGCTGTTCACATAAGCAGTTATACACCCATATACCACTGACACATGCACTGACTCACTGACACAGCCACACAAACACTCACTAACCCATAGAGCCACTGACACACCCACGTACTTATCCATACAAGTACACACACCCTCACCCACTCATGCAGACACTCAGACAACCATATAGGTACATAGTCAACCAATCACTCACAAATACAGCCTGTCATGTTCCCACTCAAACACCCATACAGCCACTTAGACACCAACTGACAGACAGATACAGACATTCATACAACCAGTCACTCACCCATACAGCCACTGATTCACTAATACACCTTGGAACATATATTGAACACACATAAACTTTTTTAAAACATTCACAGTCACCGGATGATGTCATCAGTGATGCAATTTGAGATGTCATAAGCAATGCATTGTGGGGTGCGAGTTATAGTTAGCTTATCTAAGTATAACTGCTGAATTTCACTGGTTTTGCACAAGTGAAACTGAGCCGAACTATAACGTCCCTGTAGCTTTTGGTTTTGTCAGTGAATTTCTAAGGTTTTTTTAAATTCCATTTCCTAACTAAAATGTCCCTGTAGCCTTTGGTTTTTTCACTAATATATATATGCAAACACATTAGCTTGCAGAGCGGCTGTTTTACTAATAGTGAGTACCAGCTATTTTGCAGACTCAGACAAGGTTCAAGCGGCTCATCATTTGTGCAACTGTCTTGATGTTCTGCTGTTTTTTTAATGCACACATTCATAACATTTCTACAACAGGAAGCCACTGACAGTTGTTCTACAAGCACCGGCTGTGGCAACCAGTTCTCCAAGATTTAAATATTTATTTTTACCATCGTATTAGAGTTGTATGTGTTCAGCCAGTTTATGACATATGCATGGAAACTATGGCACACAGTGGTGTGCACACCAGTTTAATAGCTATTAACAACAATAGTGAAATATATATGTAGTGTGTGTTGGGATAGTATGGTGCATAATTTCATATGTGGTGGTTTTTCCAGGAAACATTGCAAACAGTTGTATTTGTAGTAAAAACAAAACATGCAGTCTGTGAGTCCACCTTCACCATTTTTAGACACTCCAAAAGACCCACCCATACCTTAGAGACAATGGTTCGATGCCTTTGAAATAAATTCAGCAGCCACATGGGCATCAAGATTCAGAACTACAAAGATAAAATATGTATTACTTCACTCCATTGGATTTGAAGGCAGGTCCATTTTTAAACATCTGCCAGACTTATAAGTAGTGGAAGGTGAGGAACTGGATGATTTTCAAGAAACTGTGAAAAGGTTAGCAAACAGATTTGATATGCAGCCTAACTCGTTGTTTTCCAAATACACATTTTTGGAAAGGGTACGTTAACCCAATGAAGATGTTGACTTGTATATTTTATCCTTACCGATAGAAATGGGGGTCTCTAGTTGGCAGAGATAGGTACCTTTGTCCAAATAGGGACCCTTGCTTCTAGTCAGGGTAAGGGGGATACACTCTTTAGATAACCCCTGCTTACCCCCTGGGTAGCTTGGCACAAGCAGACAGACTTATCACAAAGGCAATGTGTAAAGTATTTGTACTCAAAACACACAGTAATACAATGATAACTCCACAAATGGACACCACACCAGTTTAGGAAAATAAAGTATCTTTATATAAATTCAACAAGACCAAAACGACAAAAATCAAACATACTTCTAAAAGAATATGACATTTAAAGGTTTCAAGCAACTGGGTCCATAGAAAACTATGGATGTGTCAAATTTCACACGGTCAAACAAGAGATGCAACAGTTCCTGAAAACCTGGGGAGGCAATGCGATAGTTCTGCTGCACGCAGGAGAAGTGATGTGTCGAGTCCAGTCTGTAGTGATGCATCGACTCCAAGACGATTCTGGACCCCGGGTGATGCATTGGGAAAACTTGCCGCATAGGTACAATGCATAGGATATCTTGGGTACGTCTGCGATCGATGAGGCGGTTTCGAGCAGCACTGCATTGTTTTTTTCAGTCACGGTCCCTCGGTTCTTGCACCCACGACAGGTGCTGTGTCGGTTCTGCAGTGTCACTGCGATGCTTGGAGATTCTTCTCGTACAGCGGTGCTGCGTCGGAAAAACAGCATCAAGAAGGGCGATGCGTTGCGTTCTTCAGTTCTTCTTTTATTCCAGCTCCCAACAGCAGGAACAACCACCAGAGGTCCAGAACTGGAACAGGCACCTCCTTGCAGGTCAGAACTCTCAGCAGCAGAGTTCAGGGGAGCTGGGGGTGAAGTCTTTGGTCCCTGAGACTTAAGAACTGGAGGCCAGCACTCACAGGCCCTTGGAGACCTTCTTCAAGCAGTTTCAATGCAAAGTTCAAGTCTTTGTCCTCTCCTTGGTAGAAATAGCAACTGCATGCCAACCCCACACAGCACACAGCAAAGGGGTAGTACTGCTCCTCACAGCTCTTCAACTCTTCTCCTTGAAAAGGTTCCTCTTGAGTCCAGATGTGATCTAAAGTTCAGGGGTTTTAGGTCTAATACTTATACCCCAAAAATGTCTTTGTTCTCTTTGTACAAGGGTCTCTGTGCCCAGTCCAAACCAGTTCTGTCCTCACTAGTGCAGTATGACCACAGGGGGTGGAGACAGCATTCTACAAGGGAGACAGGCCCTATTCAAGTGCAAGGAAATCTCCCACTACTCTAAATTCAGCCAAGGTCTATTCATCTCAGTTCTGAGTCATCCAGGAAAGGCCAGGCATACCTCAACCCCTCCAGTTGCTGTCTACAGTGAATGCACAGCCCCAGCCCCTGTTACTCCAAAACCAGACAGTCAACACACAAAAGGCAGAGGCACACAGAATGGCTAAATAAGAAAATGTCTACATTTTAAAAGCTGCATTTTCAAACACATAATTTAAAAAACATCTTTACTAAAAGTTGTGTTATTAAATTCTGAGTTTAGAGAGCCTAAACGTTATATCTCTATCTGGTCCCAATGGAAAGTTATACTTGTAAGATGTTTCAAAGTATTTCCCATTCTATCCTATGGGGCAGATAGCCTTTCCATAGTGAAAAAACAAAATTGGCAGTATTTCACTATCAGCACACACCTCACACACACCAGTTCATGTCCTACCTTTCACATATACTGCACCCTGCCCATGTGGGTGTTTTACATGTAAGAAAAGGGACGGTTAGGGCCTGGCAAGTGGGTGTACTTGTCAGGTCGACATGGCAGTTAACAATCTGTGCACAGACACTGCAGTGGCAGGTCTGAGATCCCTTTTCGGGGCTACTCCATGAATGGCAAAATCAGTGCTGCAGGCCCACTAGTAGCATTTGATTTACTGGGACCTGGCACATTCAGTGCACTTTACTAGGGACTTACCAGTAAATCAAATATGCCAATCAGGGAAAACTAATTGTAACAACAATTTACACAGGGAGCACCTGCACTTTGACACTGATCACAGAACGTATCTCACAGGGGTAACCTTAGCAAAAATAGGAACTAGGCAGAGTGTTTTATGTCTGTGCGGCTGTCATCAAGTGGCAACCTTCTATCATACTATATGGGACTGTCCGCTCCTACGCCACATATGGCATGGGGCAAAGACACACATGCAGGATGCCACTGGGAAACAGATAACACTCACTCCACCGCTGGGGCTTCTTAACATTTGGGAAGCTACTGATCTCACAGAAATGGAAAATCAATTTGCCACGCTAGGGTACACGTTAGTCAATCGACTAGGATTTGGGTGGCTGAAATGGATAAATGCATGATTGCGGAAAAAGAAGTGTATAAATCTAGAGGATGCCCTAAAAAATGGGATAAAAAAATGGAGCGGGTGGAATGCGCACAGAGGTGACTTATGTATATCCCCAACTGTCAAAATGGAAATGTCAAGGCGCAATAGACATTTATCCGGATCGTTAGACTGATTGAATATACACTGTATTGTCATGGCTACATGATGTAACATGTTCGAAGATATGCATACCAATGTTTTGTGATTCTTTGCAGTTTGAACTCAATAAAAAAACTTTTTTTTTTAAATACAGGAGGTAGAGGCAAAAAGTCAGGGGAAACTACGCCAACAATGCCAGGTCTAACACTTACGTAAACAGGTTGCTGAGTGCCAAAAGAGAATTTCAGTGATCAACTTATTCGTGACCAGTTCATTAGTCACTGTTCTGATAAGAATATACAGCAAAAATTACTCACCTTGCGAAACCCAACATTAGTAGACACTATTAGGATTGCCAAAAGTATTGAGACATCTTTCAAATCAGCAAAGGATTTACAGAACAAAGACAGTGAACAAGTTACACTCATGCGAGACAAAGAAGAGAGTGGGAAGGAGAAGAAATTTCCACAGTCTTGTAGTTCAAATCATTTCAGCTCATTTTTCAAACAAACAAACATTTATTTAAGATGTGGAAATCCATTTCACAGCAAGAATGGGAGACTATGTCTTGCTAGGAATGTACTGTGTAGAGTTTGCAAAAAATTGGGATTTTACTAAAGGCGGGTAGAGAACTCTGCTCCGCCAGCGGAGTGCGCGGAGTTTTGCCTACTCTGCTGAGAACACAGAGTTTAGGCAAAACTCCGACTCTGCACCTGAGCAGAGTTAGCCAGCCCCCCCCAGACAAAAATAGGCTCCCCGCCTCCCCTCTAATAAAAAAGAAAAATTAAAAAAGAAAAAAGGCACTTACCTCTACTGTGGCATCTCCGGGCTGCCCTCTTCCTCCTCGCCGTGGTCTCTCTCTTCTAAACCCCTATGTCGGATGTACATTTTGGTAGGACTGCGCATGCACGTGTGTGCGCACATGCTCAGTTCTCGCAAGACGTACCCATTATTATGCGCTGGGCGGAGGCATCGGGCGGAGGCTCCGTCCACGGCACTTCCGAAGTAGCCCGTCGGTTCTTCAGAAGCCATCCATAATCCACAATGACAATGGAGCCAGGCTTGGCTCTACAATCGGGATAATGATGGGACTTTCTGACAGCAGTTCCATGTTGGCCTTTCCAACATAGAATTGCCTGAAGTGGACTTCCCTATTACCCCATGCTTATGCTATGGTGGGCAGAACCAAAATGTGTAAGACAGTTGCATAGACCAATGGATGAAAATCGCTCACCAATAGCCTCTCTATGTATGTATTTTTGGTCCGTCATCCTCTCTAGTTGAGACTGAAAGAATGGTTGTTGAACGGCTTAAATTCTGTTGTGTAGAACATATATTATCCATTCATGGGCCTAATCTCTGCCTCTTCAGTGGGTCCCCTTCTTTTAGATCTTAGGGAGCGAAACTCTCTCTATAAAACTGTTAGAAAAAAACAGAAAGATTGTATGTAAAAATAGGAAATACAAAAGTATTGATCCGCAACAATATACTGCAAAATATTGATTTGCACAATATCATCAAATTAAGCATACTTTAGAGAGTTTAGATTTACTATTCTTACTCCACAAATCTTACCCACAATAGGATTGGCCTGAACTCCTGAATTCTAGGAGTATAGCCAGCTTGATGCTGCTTGAGTTCTGTTTGGAGTTATGTAGGTGCTTTAGTGCTTTTCCATCTAGGGCCTTGACAGGCAGCTCCACTGCATGACTGAGGATTCTCTGGAAGTGCCTTGCTGACTTCCTCATGCACTGGCTTTTTCAGTGTTATCTGAAATGGGAATTCTTTTGGGTTTGATGGTGGTCTCCAAATGACACAGGTCAGTTATTCATCTGGAAAGTGACCACCTTGAAAAGGTTTTCAGAATTTGAGTCTCCCTATTCAGTCTATTACAAGAGCATCGGCTGGCAGAAGGTGTCGATTTTTAACGGTAGTACTGTCAAATCTTGCCAGGAGTGCCTTTCTGTTTTACGGGTGTCACTATTTAAGTGATGGAAAGGAAGTACATGTAACAATGAGATAGGATTCCTTCCTTTTCCCTAATGATGGAATCATGTTTGACAACTTACCAGTACTGGGTTCCAGTGCACTTCGGCCTCCAACACTTTCATCCCATAAACATCCCCTGCCATCAGCTCACAACTTGCCATTAGGGGGAGATAGAGGGATCGATCCAGTCCATGGTAGGATACCACCCTGCTTTTGAGGCTTCGTCCTTCATCTCCAAGCACCCTTGTTTGCTTGTGGGACCTGGTCTGCCTATCTGTTCATCTGACTTTATCTGATGTGCCGGGCTGCACTTTTCCATCCCTCCCTCTCAGTACACGCATCACATGCTTTGCCTGGTGTGCATTTTAGTGTTCATTTACACCACATGAAACAACTTGCAACCACCCTGTGTGCTCCCCTCAAAGAGCCTCTTTCTACAACTCTTTACAATGAAGGTCCTTTTAAAGGATCATGAAGATATCAAAGTTGAAGATGGGCACATTTTTTCTTCCTAATTTATGAAGAAGTAGAGATCAGTATCTTACCATTAGTTCCAATAAATGCCAACGTGAGTGGATTTGCAGGTCGTCCAGAGAATTCCTCAGACTGGGAGATGAGGGCATTTCTAACTGTCTGGTACCCATTGAGTATAATCAAAGGTTTTCCCCCCAGCCATACAGTGAAGACATTGCCATATGTCTTTGCCATCTGTAGAGATAAGAGTTAAAACACTTTCAGTAAAAATAAAGTGATATTGCTTACTTATTAATTATGTTCACACGTGCATACATTCCCTAAAGTAAAGGGAATAAAAAAAGCTTAAAGACAGAAAATGCTCAAAAGGAACCAATGCGCCATCCTGCAACAGGTGTCCCAGGGTTCCCACCTCACCCGCTTCCCATGTTGCCGCTCCCTCCCTCACAAGCAGCTCTCTAAATGGTCGAATTGAACCTAAGCGGATCCCAGGTGCATACTGAGGCAACCTCGGCATCAGACGCAGACTCTGCTGAAAGCTATCCGCAGTAGGCTATCCGCAACAGGTCACCAGCCTGACAGGGATCACTACCAGTGGGAGGAAAGCTTCCCTCACCAGCTGCTGTCCATGGGACCTGGAGGCCAGCCTCAGCTCTTCCACACACCTACCCGCCAACCAGCATGTGGGCCACTGCAATTGTGCTGCCAGCTAATAATACCAAAGGTGTTGCAATGGGTCCAGAATATGTCTTGATCTATGCAGGCTGAAGAAGTGGTGCATGGGGCGAGAGGATGCCTGAAGAAATTTAAAAGATTTGAAGTCCATGGTGAGAAATTTGTAGTTATGATTACATAAAGGCTATAAAAACGATGTAGAGGGGAGGGACGTGCAGAGATGGATGACTTCACAACCCACCAAACTCAGGTTGTAGGTAAACATTGTGTTTCACTAATATTATGAGGGGTCTAAACTCAAACCAACTTAAATGATGGAAATGTATTGCTAACATCCTCTGCTTTCTTAAGTGTTGGCTCCATTGAATGTAGAATTGCCGTTATGTTGTATAGAAATTAATTTTAAATTCAATATTTAATTTAATTAAATAAATTAAATACAAATATTTTTTCTGAAGTTTATATTTAATTACAATCCCATTTAAAGGAAAACAAATTATATTTCCTCATTAGATATTGTTAATTATTTAAATTGATGTGTAGAATTAATTAAAGGTAATTTAATTATATTTTAATTAAAAATAATATATTATTTTTTAAATACATTGTTTTCATTATTTTTTTATTCAATAATGTATTTTTAGATGACACAGTCAACATTTAATGTATAAATATTTTTATGTCAAAAGACATTATTTTAATTTAAAGTTATTTCTGATAGGGTCTTATTTTAGGGCTTTGCCACCATTCATTTCTATGGGGGGGTGGGGGGTGGTTGGCCCTGTGTGGTATTGGACTTGTTAGTGCTCCCTTTTGACCGCAGTAACTTTGCATACATACATTTGGCTCCACCTGGTTTCAGGCAGCAGAGACATGAAAATCTACACTTTTGATTCACTTTACACTTGTAAATGGGGAACAGCCAAAAGTAGAACATTTACTAAAAAATATAGGAGTAAACTTACAAGTGTAGATTTACTCATATGCAAGTTTACCTTTGTGAATATGCCCCAAATTGTTAATTGAATGTTTAGAGAGATGAGTAGAATTTAATGAAGGCTATATAGGATTTTCTTTGTACTTGTTTGTATTATCTCTTCTGGATCTTTAATAGTTGTAATTCTTGGTTTCTCTCTATTGAATTTCTGGTGATTACCTAGCACCTTCCCAGCCTTATTGAATTCAGAGTCTCTTTGATTTATTGTTGATGACATAGGTGTAAGAATTTTATCATTTTCATATTTCAGGAGCCTCAGTTTCTGTAGAGCCTCCAAGACTTTTGTGTAGGCCAGCATGCGATCTAACTTGGTTATCTTTTAAGTGTGTTTAGAATATGATTGTTCTATTTGTTTATAAAGAACATAATAATCATAAATCCACTCACAATGGCTTGTGAAAAACCTAAACACAACATTTATCTGCCAACTGTCTGTAATGGCTTTCAGAACATTCCATATTATTTTTGGTTCAGTGTCTGGTTCGGTTTTTTCTATGATAAAGTTTTTTTTGGAAGTGGTAATCTGCTTCTGACCTTCCTCATTGTCAAAGAGAGAATTATTAAACCTCCACCCTGTCTTATTGTGCGTTGTTTAGTCTTGGTTGTAATTGATAGAAATGTATGTATGGTCTGGAAATATAATAAATAATAATAACCCGGTACTTGCAAAGCGCAAAATAATCACCCCCAAGGGTCTCAAGGCGCTGGGGGCCATCGGAGAAATTAAGTGAGCTATTGCCCAGAGTCACATGATGCTGAGCTGCCGCTGGTGCTGGGCATCAAACCGTGAGCCCCGTGCTCTGGAGTCAGCCGCCCTGGCCGCTGTACCACACTTCTCAGGGCACGGGGCTCACGGTACGATCCAAAGTACAGGCGGCAGATCAGCTCAGCATCATGTAACTCTGGGCAATATTGACCAATATCGCTGCTCAGTGCTGCCCCAGACTCCTATACATCACATGTATTAAAATAAATTAAAGGAAAAGAGTATTTAAAATAAATAATCTATATTTAAGAATCATTCAAGGTCATCAGGGCAGGAATGCTTGGAGAATGGAGCGGAATCAATCAATGGGTCCCCGAAAGGGTAGGGCCAGAGCCCACTTTCCCATGCCTTAAGACGTCTCTGCAAGTTGCTACCTTGGCAGAATCCTCTCCCAGTGTGGGTTGTAGTGGTTGAGAGAGCAGTCTTGAAATGTGTGTAAATTGGAGACTTCCTGCAAACGTTTTTTCACTGAACTCACAATTCATAATAATCCCTGAAAAATATGACTGAGCTTGCACACACTAAATCCATTCTTAGCCATCCCCATATTCCATGAAATATGGGGGTCACAGTTGATGCAACATCACTCCTAATGAAGGTAACAAGTAGGATCTAAGCCTGGTAATAAAGGTAATAGATATTAACTTCAAAGCAAAGAACTAGAAGGCTAGTGTACTTGTTCCTGATTGCAACCCTAGATCTAGATATTAGTAAATCCAGTAAATAATGGGAGCACTCTTCTAAGAGGCTTCTCCTTTTGGCGTGTCCCTACCCCTGAATGAAAAGTGGGAGGAAAAAGTTAAACTTTGAAAAGAGAATGAGAGAGAAAAAGTGTGTGTGTGTGTGTGTGCGTGCGTACGTGCGTGCGTGCGTGCGTGCGTGTGTGTGTGTGTCAGCTTGATAAAACTTTCTGTGGTTAATCTGACTAGGGTTTGTTTTCTTAAGGGGGCACAGACTCAGCAGTATAATGTACCTTCTGTGCTGTCCAAAGAGTATTCAGGACTCAAATCGATCACAAAGAGTGTTGAGTCTGAGGTATAAAATTACACACATACCATGGAATTTCCAGAGAAGATTGGTCATCAAGCAGGGTTAGGTGAGTAAATGATGAGCATGGGAATGGTAGATGTTTAGTTTGTTAAAAGAGGTGAACAGAAGAAAGGTGATTTTAGAAAAGTATTCACCATTCCTGAAGCTTTTCAAATGTATCTGTTTATATTGTCTTGTTGAGGAATTTTCTTTCTGCATGTCCACCAAAGCCAATCGGTCTGGCCTTTCACATAACTACAGTTACATCAAGTAATTAGTAGATGTCGTTTTCGAGTCAGAAAACACAGGGTGGAGTCTTTATCAAGACTGAATCCCTTCAGAACTTGAATATTTTTTTTATTTAAAATGTTTTATATAGCGCTGGCTCCACCCAGGGGTATCAGAGCGCTTTACATTGAAATGACAATAGTACATGGAATACAAAACAGTGGTATCCAAATGAAGCATTCAGACATGGTGGACTTAGAGAACACATTGAGTAATATAGTTTGAATCAATAAAAAATGCAAAGAAGTAGCAATTTACGAAACAACACGTGTATAGAGTAATTACAAATTACTAAACAGTATAAAGGAGGTAGACTAATTTTTTGTGAATAAGTAAGGGTAGGAAGGGGGGAGGGGAAGTGTTCGGAAAGGGGTGGAAGGGGGGACGAAAAAGGTGAAGATGGGTAGGGAAGGGGGTGAATAGGTGAGGTCGACACGAGGAGTGAAGAGAGAGGGAAGGCAGGGGTTTCAAAAGGAAGTGAGAGTATAGCAAGTATGGTATTAGTAGGATTAAGAACCCAATATTTGTTGAGCAGGTGCATTTTAAGGTCTTTTTTTAAACTGACGTATGAAGGGTTAAGTCATAGATCTTTAGGGAGGGCATTCCAGATGCTGGGAGCCTTACCAGAGAAGGAGCGAGATTGCGCTGCTTTTTTTTTTTTAACAGAGGGGGGATGAGGAGGAGAGAGTTGGTGCTTCTCATAGGTCGGGCACTGCCCGCTTTATTGAGTTTGTTTGAGAGGTAGAGCGGGGTCTTTTGATGAAGGGCTTTGTATGTAATGCAGGCTATTTTATAGGAGGATCTGCCTTCAATAGGAATCTATTTAAGGGTCTTAAGAGCAGGCGAGATGTAGTCAGAGCGTTTGCAGTCAGTTGTAAGCCTGGCCGCTAGGTTGAGAACAGATTTGAGGGGGGGAAGGTGTACTTTGGGAGATCCGGAGAGTAGGGCATTGCCATAGTCAATTTTCAAGAGGACTAGAGATTGGACAACAGATTTGAAATCTTCCGCTGGAATGAAAGGTTTGATTTTTTTGCGATGTTGTAGCGTGAAAAGTGCTCCTTTTGCCAGGCGAGTTTGGATACCAAGGAAGAAACATCGCAGTTAGTGTTGCAAAGTGTCTGAGTTAAAAGAGTGAGGTGGGACGTAGTTGAGGCAGGAGGGGTCGAGGTATGTTCTGGGTTGGGGCGGGGGGAGGAGTTCTGGCGTTCGGAGATTGTGAGAGGTCTAGGGGCGAGAACGGTGCTGACGCTGTGGAAGTGGGGGAGGTCTGTGGGGGTGAGAGAGGGAAGTTCCGGCAGTCGGGGGAGGGGCGTGGGGAAGGACGGGATAGTTAAAGAGGTAGTTGGAGCAGGAGGGGGGAGGAGGTATGTTCGAAGTTGGTCGGGGGTGGATGTTTGGTGTTCGGAGAGGGTGAGAGGCCTAGGGTGTGGTAAGCGGAATGCTGAAGCTGTGGGAGTGGGGGAGGCCTGGAGGGAGAGAAGGGTGATCTGGCAGTGTGCTGGACGGACATGCATGGAAAGGGATGGGATAGTTGTAGGGGATGGAATTAGAGGAGAAGAGAGGGTGGAAGGGGTGAATAGAGAGGCAACATCAGAGTTGGGGGTAGGGGGAAATCCGGAGAGGGGGAGTAGGGGCAGGAGGGGGTGTAGTGGTACAGGCTAAGAGGGGAGCTTGGGGGAAAGAGAGGGGTTAGAAGTGGTGCTAGGGGTCAGAAGGTAACAGTCATTGGAGAGCATGGGAGTTTGAGAGATGGTGAGTGAATTTGAGATGTTTTGGGGGGTTCGGGGTTGGGTTCAGGATAGGAAGTCATAGAATGGGATATATCCTTAAGGTTAGAGATGTCTAGGGGAAGAAGGGTATTCGTTGGGGAGGCAGGAGAGCACAATGACGTGTCCATGAGTTGGGGAGTAGAGGGGAGAGGAGTAGGTAAGGACAACTGGTGGGACAGAGTGCTGAAATGATAATTGAAAATGTTGAGGTGGTGTTCAGAGGCTTGTATGAGGATATTTCCAGTTTTGAAGATAGAGATGTCAATTTCACCGAGAAAAATAGGGGAGGGAGTAGTAGATAGTTTGAAACCGTAAGGAATATTGTTAGATTTAGTGACTGGGAGGTGGCGTAGGAAGGTGCTCTTCCATTTGGAGGGGCGCTTAGAATAGATGTCCCTCACAGGTCAGAAGCAACTGATTAACAAATTTGGCACAAAGCAGCAATAACTCAAGTTGTTACTTAATGTCCCTCGTGAGTCAGATGCTATTGCTTAAAATGTCCTTCAAAAAGTTGAGGGGGTGAGACTTCAATATAAAAATGTTTGTATTCCCCTTTGCTACTCTAATAAATGGTGCTTGATCTCAATACGATAAGTAAATATGCAAATGCTGGTGTATGCTGATGACTCAATATCGCCACTTTCAATAAATGTCTTGATTAGTATGGAACATTTGTAAAGACAAACAGTGATTAGTTGTACCTATATATACTAGGTTAAGTCAAGTGCCTTCTACCGTATTGTTGGGGAACAGTTTTTTTTAGTGCCACTATATTTATGTCTTGGTAAAATGGCCACTGCCTTATTCTTTGGGCTGTGGTAGGAAGAAGCAAAATGAAAGTCAATAGGTAAAGAAATCTGGTGAAGGGTTCATATATATGCATTAATAGGCAATTATCATAAAGGAACTTTATAACCAATGCCTTCTAATGAATCTGCAATGTGGAAGGATAATAGGGTGTGGAGAACAGCCCAAATTAATGAAAAATGAGTACTGCAATACTAGAAAATTGTGGAAATGACTTCCTAATTAGTGTTGGAGAAGTGCACAGTCTAGTTGCTGGATGAATGAAATTGACTCGGGACTGGTTCATGATATGTTTGTGGTTCACACAATGGAATTGTGCTCCAGTTGAAGGCTTTAGCTTAAACGTGTCAGCCACATTACTTTGTTAGTTGTTGTATTTTTTCTTCCCTTTTTACCCACACTATGTAATGGATTACCCACTTACAGACTCACTCAAACACTAACGCACCCATTCAAAGACACACTCAGACACTCATGCTCCCACCCACAGACCCACTCAAACACTCATTCACCCAGTTATAGATCTACTCAGACACTGGCACACCCACTAACACACCCACTCAGGCTCGCACACTCTCTCACAGACCAACTCAGACACTCATGCACCCAGACACAGACCCACTCAGACATGGTTGCAGACACTCAGAGACCAACTCAGACTCTGATGCACCCACTCACACATGCATTCAAACACTCATATATCCACTCACAGACCCACTCAGACACTCACATACCAGCTCACAGACCCACTCAGACATTCATGCACCCTCTCACAGACCCACTCAGACACTCATGCACCCACTCACAGACCTACTCAGACACTCATACACCCACTCACATACCCACTCAGGCACTCATACACCCACTCACACACCCACCCAGACACTCACATAGCCAGTCAGAGACCAACTCAGACACTCCCGCATCCACTCACATAGCCACTCAGATACTCATACGTTCACTCAGACATCCACTCAGACACTTAAGCACCCAGTCACAGACCCGCTCAGACACTTATGCACCTATTTACAGACTGAGTCAGGCATTCATGCAGTCACTCATAGGTTCCTGGAACGTAATAGTTAGAAAATTAACCTATAAAAAACGATAGAAATTCAATAAAAACAAAAGGATAAAGGGATGTTAGAGTTAGGTAATAACATTAAAAAGAACCTTAGAAAATAGATTTTGAAAAACCTTTGAAATTCACTGAAAAATACAAAGGTTGTAGGGTCGATATAGTTAGGGTCTCATTTCAATCATACAAAACTATATAAATCCACCAGTTATATTTACCTGAGCCAACTATAACTTAAACCCCCACTATGCACTGCTTGTGACCTCACATATTACATCACTCATGACATGGTCAGTGACAATGGGCTTAGAAGAATCACTTTTCAGTATTCTTAAAATTTGTGAATATTGTCTGAAGTCCAAGTTAAGACACAGTAGGCTTATCCATTCCCTCCTTTTGCGTCACACAGGCAGGACAAAAGAATAGGACGTACGCCACATTCCCTGCTGCAGTAACGGGGTACAAAGTGCAATCGTTGTCATCATTTTTGTTACCACCTTTTTTCCATTTTGATGTAAAGGATTCAATTTGTGTTATGTCAAATCAAACTTTTATGTACAGTGCCTTGGCTAATGGTGGCTGTATATCATCCAAAATCCTTTCAAATGAGGGTATGGCTTTGATATACAAAAATTGAGCTGGTACTCTCCCGTTATTGGGGCAGTGGTGCAAACTAGATGTAACATAGTTCCAATATGTAGTCTTCAGTGACTGTTTAGATGTCATTGTTAGAGAGGATGGTTCTTTCCAGTAAGTTTCCACACCTAAAGTACTAAGCCAAGTATTTACATGGCAGAGCAATGGGAATGTAATAGTGTTGTCTGACTTATTTACTCTTCGGTCCCCCACTATAAGGGAAAACTCCCCCACTGACCATATCCTAAACCGATAAAGAATTGCCAGAAGTTCTATCCTATTCAAACCTATGTCAAAAACTAAAGGAGTGAGTGGTGTACTTTTTAGAACATGTAATAATGACCATACAAAGAGATTCTGGTTTACCTTTTCTATACCCCAGATGTGGGTTCTGAATAGGAAGGCAGCCTGGCCTTGGCATGGGAGATGGCCCCAGAGATCGTTAGCTAATGCATTTTGGCTATAGCTGCGGCCCTATGTTGCAGGATGGCTCTACATTTCCGGATGTGTGGGTTCCATGACATCTTGCTATCAAACATACTACCCAGATACTCAAACTTAAATTTGCATTCCAATCTGTTTTGTCCTAGGTATATGTTCACTTTGAAGGACTTGCACGTTCTTATCGCCATGTATTTAGTTTTGAATGTGTTGATCTTTACCCCCTTGTTGTCGCAATAGCCTTGAATTTATCCAATAGTAGCGCAGCTCCGTAGGTGTTCTTGACAACAGAAGAGTGTCATCTGCAAATAGCAGAACCAGGATGAAGGTGCCTTCTAGTTTTGGGGAATCGCTGGTGTAACCTAACAGGGCTTCAATGACATCATTCACAAATGGAGAAAAGGGCAGACATAAGAGCACAACCCCGTCTGCCTCTCCTTTGAACTGGGATTTGGTCAGTGAGCACACCCTGGCTTACCCAGTGCATCTGAGTGTAATTTATTTTGATATTTGTAAATCAGCATTGTAATGTGAAAACCTTAAAGTTTGCCTCACTGATGAGGGGAGTGGTAAAGAGTATTTGTTATACTATACTCTAAGGGTCCAATTCACAAAGGTAAACTTAGACCTGAAGTCTAACTTTAGACCTGAATTCTAAGTTTTAGTAAAATCAAAAGTATTGTCTAACGCCAGAATTATTAGACATAGCGCATATTTTTCAATGTTACAATCTATTATCAGTATGTTTAAAAATTGTAACTTTGAATTGTCTTTAAGCTCAGTAACCCCTTTATTTCAGGAATATTGACCATTTATTTCAGGAAAACATACGTGTGTTTTACTGGAAGTGAAAATTAGTTCTTAATATGTATTTATGTGTCAACATGTGATTATGTTTATTTGTTGTTAATGTAAAGCAGTAATGCAGTGAGGTGGCTACTTTAGAGTTTTATTAAAAATTAACATGATTACAAACTTGACCAATCCTGGCGGCGAGGCCCAAGATGGCCGCCTGATAGCAGAGCTCCATGCCGCGGCGGAAGTGCCCTGATTACCATGCGGTTCCCGCGATCCTGAATCCTTAGAAATCAGACTGCAAATGACACCGGAAGGCATCCTGCACTGAAGGAAGGTGTTTTCATTTCTTTTTTTGGCTTTTTTTCATATTTTTTATGGGCCTCTAAACCCTCCCTCAGTATTGTGGCAGGCATTTTCTTTTATAGAAGCTTGATTTCTCTCAGCACTGGGCTGATTGTGACTGCTTTTGAGGCTTGTTCCCCCATAATATTCAATATTTTATTGGCCTTGTGTTGGTTTTGCCTCGCTTTGACCTACCTTGAGCCTTTTAGTCTGCGGAGATTTGCGCAACTAGCAGACTAACTGTCTTTCTGGCTCGGGGAGCCTACTGGAGGGAAATATTTTGCTCATTGTTGCCTGCGCTTATTTCTTGTCGGTTCATTTCTTGACTGCGCATTTCAAAGCTACTGATGGGCAGAAGAAAAAACGTATTACATTCAAATAAGAGTAGCACTTCTAAGATATCCAACGCTGATTCTTTGTGTACTGAGCCCTCCATGCACTGTTCGTCCTCTACAGCGGATAGGGCTCAGACATCTGCCTCTCGCTCAGTACCGCCACTTTTGCCGAATTCTGAGACGCAGGCAACCCCCATGGCTAACAAACACCTCAAACAAGATTCGCCTTCCCCTCCTAAACTTCCTGCTCCTGTATCTTTAGATACTATTCGGGAAGAGATACGCGCTTTGCGCCCTTTTATTGAGGAGACTAACACTCACCTACAAGTGATGGATAACAAGTCGTCCTCTATGGATTCCCGACTTTCCTTAGTGGAACAACATGTTGGCGATATCCAGGATGCTGCTGTGAAGATTGCAACGCTAGAGAAAGATGTTTCACTTCTTAAAAATTCTGCTGAAGATCTCGAAAACAGGAACAGACTTAATAATCTACATTTATATGGTCTTCCGGAGGGTCTTGAAGGGAATGATCCTGTTGTGTTTTTCACATCCTTATTTCCATTGCTTTTAGATCTTCCTCCTTTGACCAATTTAAACATCCAGCGTGCTCACAGACTGGGCCCTCGTCTGTCCTCTACGTCTGCCCCATCGAAACCTCGGGGAGTTATTCTTCTTTTCTTACAATATACAGACCTTCTTCAAGTGTTAAATGCAGCCAAGGCTAAGAAACGTCTTGTCTGGTCAGGTGTCAACTTGTTTATTTCCCACAATATTTCTACAGCAATGGCCAAATGGTGAAAAGATTTCCTCGATCTGAGACCTGCTCTACGCACCCTTAGACCTCGATATGGTCTCTTTCATCCATACCTCTTCAAAGTGACATTTCAGAATAATATGTCCACATTTGAGGATCCTGCAGACTTAAGGAAATTCATTCATTCACATTCTACAACATCGATGAAAATTTCTGGCCCATCTTCTTTCACTTGACTTTTATAGTTTTATATAACTATTGTCCTCAGTTATACTAATGATTGCTTCCTTTACAGGTTGCTTCTTGTTGTATGTTTTTCTCATTTGAAGTATGTTGACTTTCTTCTTCATCTTTCTTCTTTCCTTGCGGGTAATTTGAAATTTGGTTTGTCTGTTCCGTAAATGTTATGTTGGCGTCCCGTGTGGTGCTTTCTCCCTTGTCGGCTGTGTCATCTTCATTGTTGTCACCACTCCTTCTTTTTGTCTTTCTTCTTCCCCGTAAAAGGTATGTATAACAGTCGTCAGTTTGACATGTACTGTTCCTTCTGGCTGTATCTTTTGTTCCTCCTTTTCCTATCCTCTTCTATCCTCCCTCTGTCCTTTCCTCTAGCATGAGTATCTTTATATTCTTCTCTGTACATCTGTTTCATCTACCTTTTTCCTTCTTTCCTGCTCTGCTTATTTTTCCTTTACTTTTTTACTGTTTTTGGTTCTATAGTTCCATATTTACTGTTATTTTCTTACATTCAGAGTTGTTACTTGGAATATAAATGATTTATTAACCCTATAAAGAGGCAGAGAATTATTTCACATTTAGCCTCCTATAATCCTGATTTAGTTTTATTGCAAGAAACTCACTTGTCAGAAGCTGAGGCTCTTAAACTCAAGCGCAGTTGGGTTGGTTCCGTTCTTGTTTCCCCTACTACTACAAAGAAAATGGTGTCATTATTGTATGCCATAAAAAGTTGAAGTGTTCTGTTGTTTCACAAGAAATAGATACTGACGGTAGATGGATTTTAGTTAAACTGCTCATTAATAATAATATTCCTTTAACTGTATTCAATATTTATGGTCGGACTCAACCAGATTACGCCTTCTGGCCCACAATTACAAATAAATGCTTGCAACCCAAGGATGAATTATTTATCCTTGGGGGCGATTGCAACCAGATCACGGACCCCTTTATTGACCGTAGATTCCAGGTATGTTTTGTCCCTCACAAAACCCACAAACAATTCCACAGTACAATCACACAGGCACATCTCGTAGATGCTTGGAGACAACGCAACCCAGACCAAACAGAATTTTCTTTCTTTTCCCCTCCACATGGCTCCCTGACCCGATCAGATTATCTATTCCTGTCCAAACCTTCGGCTCAAAATCTCATCTCATCTTCGATTGAACCTATTTTGATTTCTGATCATGCTCCGGTGATTGCTGATTTTGATTTGCTCCGCCCACAACCCAAATCTTCTAGATGGAGATTTAATAATTCTCTTCTACAAGATCCAGTTTTTTCCTCCTCCTTTGCTTCTTTTGTGGAAGAAATATTTTCTTTTAATGAAGGTCCATCTATTTCTCCTGTCTTGGTTTGGGACACTTGCTGCCCGGGGTTTTATCATTGATTTTGCATCTAAGGAAAAGAAACACACCCTTACTCAACATACAGCCCTGCTAGCCAATATAAAACACTTGGAACATCGATTTTATACCTCCTCATCATATTTCACTATGCAGAAGCTTGTTCGTGCAAAGCTGGAATTTAATAAGATTTGTAAAGACAACGCTTCTTCTATTCTACTTCGTAGCAGTGCTCGGTACTATGGAGGCCGTAAGAGGGTTGGATCACTCTTGGCTCACTATCTTAAGTCCAGAAAAGAGAGGCCTCTAATTGATTCTATTCAGTCAGTGGATGGGAAACATCTTTTTAAGGATCATGATATTCTGGATGAATTTTCATCTTTCTATAAAAATTGATATACTCCGGAATTACCAGCATCAGGCCCCCTTATCGATTCTTATCATAGCAGTATCTCTCCCTCGTCTTCTTCCTCAGATCTTGATTTTAAATCCCTAGAATTGGACATATGGCTTCAGGAGATCGCTGGCTCTCTAGGTTCACTAAAGAAAAATAAATCTCCCGGTCCAGATGGTCTCTCCGTGGAATTTTATTCACATCTTTCTAATCTCTTACTTCCAAAACTCTTCAATCTCTTTCAGTATTTTTGCACTACTGGAGAAGCAAGTGGTACTTTCCTAGAAGTCTCTATCTGTCTCATTCATAAAGAAGGTAAAGATCCTAACTTCTGTAAAAATGATCGTCCTATATCCTTGATAAATGTGGATTATAAAATTTTCCCTAAATTATTAGCACTCCGCCTTGAATTACTTTTACCCCATTTAATTGGCCCAGAGCAGTGTGGTTTTGTCAAGGATTGTTTAACTTCTGATAAGTCTTGGTTATTCTTTAATGTTCTGAACAAGGCGTCTACTCTATCCTATTACTTAGCTGCGATGTCTATCGATGCAGAAAAGGCCTTCGATAGAGTCAATTGGTCTTTCTTATTTAAGACACTACGTTGGCATGGTTTTGGTACTAAATGTATTTCCTTGGTTTCATTACTCTATACCACACCTACTGCTTCTACTATAGTTAATGGTCTTGTTTCAAATCATTTTTCGCTTCATTGCGGTGTTGGACAAGGTTGCCCCTTATCTCCTCTTCTTTTTATCCTATCCCTTGAACCCTTTTTATCTCACATCCGTCATAATGCTTCAATTTCTGGGTTTCTATATGGTGATCACCACTTGAAGCTCTCTGCATATGCAGATGATATCTTACTTTTTATATCCAATCCAAAATCTTCTATCCCCCCGTTATTTCAAGAAATGTCAGATTTTTTGGCGGTATTGGGTTATAAAATTAATTCTGACAAAACAGAAATTCTTCCCATAACCAAATTTTGCTGTAAACATCATTTCCACCTAACTGGATTCCGCTGTAATAGCTCTAGAATTAAATACCTAGGCCTATGGTTTACCAACTCCATTTCGGACTCGATCACAATAACTATGAAAGAAATTCTTGATCGGGTTTACAAATTACTTTACTCTTGGAACCGTCTTTTTCTCTCCTGGTGGGGACGCCTGGATTCTATTAAGATGATGGTCACGCCTATCTTGCTATATGTTCCCTTTCCATGATCCCAGTTCATATTCCCTCTTTTTATTTAAAAAATTGGACTGTCTTCTCTCTAAATTGTTATGGAACGGTAGGAAATCCAGAATCTCTTTATCTCATCTCAGAAAACTAAAATCTACTGGTGGTGTGAATTTCCCAAATTTTAGACTATATCACAAAGCCTTTTGTCTTAAGCATGCCTCTTATTGGCTCCATACGGGCATCTCTTCTCTCACCCCTTTATGGATTAATGTTGAACGCTGCTTACTTTCCCCTTTCTCTTTCCCAGAGATCCTAGCTTTTACGGCCAAAACTAGTCTCACATCTCTTCCACTTTCTAAACACACTTGCTCATCGTTAAGACCTTATTGTCAACCAAAGATAATCTCTAGAGACACATTTTTACGTTCTCCTCTTTGGCATAACCGCCTTCTCACTATCAACAACAGACCCCTGTTTTGGAACTCTTGGAGATCTAAGGGTATCATCTGGGTTCAGGACATGTTTGATGGCTTTTCTCCTGTTCTTTTTCTCAGTTCCAAGCCATTTTTTAGTCTCCTTGTGACTAATAGAAACAATTCTAGAAGTTTTGTATTCTCTTCCCTCCGAAGAATCCTTGTCTGTACAGGATCCGCTTATCAGAATTTTATTATTGTCTCCAAAGGCCTCTCTCATTTATACATTTTTCAACTCCGCTGATCCGGAGAGAGCTAAGACTAAAGTAGAGCTTGCATGGGAGTCTGATTTGGGTTGTGAATGGAACACCGACTTCTGGAGCAATATCTGGATCAGATCGTTAAAGATTTCTAGATCCACATCTACTACTCATGTCAATAAAGCTTATTGAACTTTTTTTTAAAACATAATTACAAACTTCATGCCTCATGTCCCATTTATGATGTATTAGTCTATAATTGCTTTTGATATCATATGTCCTCACTATTTTATCAAAATAACAAGCTTTGAGTGTAAATGATAGTAGCCATTGATTCATAGTTTCAAAACCAGCCTCTGTAATCTTGATTTTTTTTGATAATCACATTTTTATTGATTTTCAAACACTTACAAACAGTTCAGCATAATCACGGATAGCAGATATTAATGTACATCTTCAAGAGAAAGAACACCCCCCCCATAGCCCCAATACAGAACCCCACAGGGAATGCAACCACAGGAAACTGGAAGCTTCATTAACTTCCCCCAACTGCGCCCAGCCATTTGCCCCACATCCTTCTGTATTTCTTGGGGCACCCACGTGCCGTGTATAAAGCCTTCTCCTGTGTCGCACACCAGTCCATTCCTTTACGCCACTTTCCCAGAGCTGGTGGATCGGGACAAATCCATGCTGCCGCTATATCGCGCTTGCCAACTATCATTGCTGTGTTAAAAAAGGTCTTGTCGTTCCGGGACCCGTCCAGCCAGTCTTGTACTCTTGATTTATGTTTATTTTGATTACATGTGTACATGTTATAATGATGTCATACTGCACAAATGATGAGCTGCTTATAAATGGAACTATTACATTCATTGAGCTTTTGAGATGAGGATAAGAAAGAGTATTACAAAGAGTACTGAAGGTGATCAGAAAATAATCAGGCCATTCCCTTTAAAATGAGCAGTATGATAGGGTTGTGAGACCACTTCCTGTGATATCACACCTGTGAACCACAGCACATTGCATATGATAATTATTCCCCGGCTTATTTTTGAGTACTTGTACCCTGGTCCACTCTAAAAGCAAGACTTATGCCATCAACGGCACTGCTTTCACCCACTTCCCATTCTGCTTTGGGCTGGATCCGGGAAATGAGAAGGGAGGATGGTATCTTTACCAACAACCCCAATATCTCAGTTGAGAAAATACCACCCTTAACATGGTCAGATCACAATGCCATCTTCTTCAAACTCACACACCAGGAGAGTGATAGGTTCCAGCCAAAGAACCTACCTCCCATTAAATCTAGGCCACGGCATAAAATCAGGAGAGAAGAGCTAGAAGAGTTGTTAGATACAAGTCTACCGCTGCTAGAGCCAGATGTCAATGAGGCAGCTGATAACATGGATGAATAGATCAGATCAGCCATTGAGCAGCTGGCCAGCTAAGACTAAATAAACAACGTCGAAAAAGCGCTTCTGCCCCTTGGTACAATCCAGACCTTAACGCCATAAAAATCAGCTGTAGGCACTTAGAGAGGACAGAGCAAACTTCCCTATAAACTAGTTTAGAGGAGTATAAGGAAGCTACCAAAAATGCGAAAAGGAAGTACTTTACTAGCAAAATTGAAGAGGCTACAAACTCCTCAAGAGAGCTTTTCAAGACTGTCACGGCGCTATCCATACTTAACCAAGAAAATTAATTTGTACCTTTGCGATAAGATGACAAGCTTCTTCCAGACTAAAGTCCAACTGATCTATGACGAACTGGTAGGGAAATTCCCGAACTCCTGTAATATCAGTACAACTGAGCCAGCTAACTTAAACAGACCGACCATGGCAAGTCAGCTGAGCAGTTTTACCCCTCTATCAGTGGATAAAACAAGTGATCTGCTATTAGCAGCAAATTTCCGGGTCCCCAACAGACCGTTGCCCGCCAGCTATAATACATTTGGTCTCAGATAAGATCAGTAACCAACTTGCCCCGTTTCTGAATAACATCATGAGATCGGAAATTTTCCCCATTTCTTGGAAGAAGGCATGTATTAGGCCAATCTTGTCTAACGTTAGCGGCAAAAATCTTGGAAAAATCTATGACTCAAGATTTAATAGGATATCTGGAGCTTAATAACCTCCTAGACCATTCTCAACATGGCGTCAGATAACAGCACTCCACTGAGTCAGCCCTAATTATTGCCACCGAGGAAATACGTAGAGAACTTGATGGCGGAGGAGAGGTCATTCTAATCCTACTGGACCTTTCAGCCGCTTTCGATACCGTGAACCATCAGGTACTAATTCAAAGGTTGAAGGCAATACGAATTAATGAGCAGGCTCTTGACCTTCTGGCCTCGTTCCTTGTGGCAAGGGAACAGAGGGTGTGCTGGAACAAATATCTATCAGAGAGATTTTCCCTCTCTGGTTGAGTTCCTAGGGGGTCAGCCTTGCCTCCAACACTTTTCAAAATGTATGTGATACCTCTGGCTGAGCTGACCAGGGGGCAAGGTTTCTCATTGGTGTCATATGCTGACGACACCCAATTTGTCATTTCCATCTCCTCAAGTGCTAGGAAATTTCAATGCTGTCTAAAACATATTATGGATTGGATGCACCAGAATTACCTTAAATTAAATATGGGAAAAACACAGGTGATGGAGTTTGGGACTGGGGCACCGCTCTGGAACCATGAGTGGTGGCCGGTGGAGGCAGATCAATGTCCAGTACCCCCAGGAAAGGTCAGGAACTTTGGGAATCTTGCTGGACGATCAACTAAGTTTCGTTGGCCAAATTAAGCAGCTTACATCGGCCTGCTTTTTTCAACTAAAAGTCTTACGGAAATTCTTTCCCTTTATTCCCCTGGAACTTCGGAAATTGGTTGCAGTCGCTTTGATCCTTTCACGAATTGACCACTGTAATGCCCTCTTTCTGGGCATTAACAAGCGCCAGCTGTCCAAACTACAATCTTTGCAAAATGCTGCAGCAAGAATGCTGCTAAACCTTCTGAAGAATCATCACATTTCCAGCTGCATTAAATCACTTAATTGGCTGCAGGTGCAACAGCGAATTCAATTTAAGGCTCTGTGCCTGGTACACAAAGCCCAGTTTGGTGGAGGAGCAGCAGACTTACCAAAACTATTCTGGGAGTACATTCCTCTGCGTAATCTTAGATCTGCCAACAAAGGTCGAGTCCAGATACCTAGAATACAAAGGACTAGATGGGGAGGTGAAGCCTGACATATCGTGCGTCCAACTTATGGAATGAACTACCAGTCGACATCAGACTACAACCCTCCAGACCTCGGTTCAGGAAATTGCTGAAGACGTGGCTATTTATCAGGCAGAAGTAATACATGCCTCCCTTGCTAAACCAGCTTCCTGCTATAGCGCCAAGACGCCTCGGCATTTGAGCGCTTTATAAGCCTACTACTTACTTACTTACTTAGGATGACGGAGGCCCAGATTTACAAAGGTTGCGTTGGGTTTGTGTTATCTTTTCAATGCAGATCCAACACAATTCTTTTTTTTTAGATTTACAAATCAAAGCGAATTAGTACTTGCATTGGTTAGTAAGGAAAAGTAACATAAACTGCATCCAGGTAGGATTCCATGGGTGGTCCATGGGGATTCCCATGCTACCACCCATGAATTTCGATGCAAACTTCTATCTACAAACAATAGCATATAGGGTTTTTACCTAAAAATGAACGCCACTTGAAAGCAGGCTGTAAAAGAAGAAATGCTCTCATTCCAACTTTCTTTTCCGACTTTAGAGTGGGAAGTGGGAAAGTTGTAGACTCGGTCTAAGTGGAAGTATTTTGTAGTGGAAGGGTACCCTTCCAGTACAAAACCTATGCTAGGCTCGCACAGACACCTTTGCACTAAAGCGCAAAGGTGTGTGCATGGCGCTCAGCAGCATAATTCTGCTAGGGAGAAAGGAGGAAAGTGCCATATCTTTGCAGATATGGCACTTTTCTCCTCTCTGCCTGCATGCAGCGCCACCACTTTGCGTGCTCTACTGCGTTGCCTGAGAGTTTTGTAACTCTGGGCCAGAGTCTCTTCATTCTGCTCCTCCCCTACTGTGGACCAAAGTAAGTGATAAGTCTCAGCTATGCTTCCAACAACAAGCATTTGCAAAGCCAATAGGTCTCGCCTTTGGGACCTATTGATTTTACAAATGACGTTTAACTATGCTGCATAGTGTCCTGGATGCTGTGCAGCATGGCTAAATCCAAAAAGGCTTTTGCGTCATTTTTTAGGCATAAGTACGATGCATGCACACCTACAAAATTATGCTACATTCAACTCGATGTGTAAATAATAAGAAAAAAAAACAGTCAAAGCATTTTTGGGGGAAAGCGGGTAAGTGTAGCAACCCAGCGGGGACGCAGAAGCAAGATGGGGCAAAGCGGGTGAGTGGGAGCAACACTCTGATGTACGTTGAAGCAACATGGGGGCAGTGCTTAATTTGTGCCAGTGGTTTCCGGTACTCAGCACCTGCACTTAATTGTCAGCACCGGCTCTAATGACAGTCCACCACTGTCTTTTTAGTTTCCAATGAGCACAACAAAAGTGTTTATTTAGTCAGTATTCATTAAAAATGAATAACACCAGTCTATCATGCAATTATTATAGCTTTGTGTGGCCTGAAATAGTCACACTTGTAGGTGTGATGGTTAGGTGTTATGTTGGTACTGCCATTGGCAGCGCTGGCAAGGTATGGGCAGTGCAGGCTGCAGTAGCCTTCCGATAAGTGCCCTGGTACTTAATATTTTACAAATTAAGCACTTCATGTGGGTCTATAAGGCCTGACCAACATGGTGGTCCGGAAGCATCGCTGAGTGCGCGGGGAAGAATCAAAACGGAGGGCGGGGTAAAAGAACAAACAGGCGAGAGAGACAGCAATGTGGAACATAAAGTGGGGGAAGCAAATTGGGGCGCAAGTGAGAGCATTTGGAGCTAGGAGGTGGTAATAGCACGTGGGCTAGGGTGACCAGATGTCCCGGATTTCCCTGGACAGTCCCAGTTTTTAGAGGAGTCTCCCGACACTTTTCTTAATTTTGGCTAAATGTCCAGTTTTTTGGGACAAAGGTCAGGTCATTCTGCAAAGCAGAATTTAAAGTTATACCTCAATTCACAGGCACCTCTGAAGAATAAAATATTACGCAATTTATCTGTTTACTGCTGCCTGCTCCCACTAGAGACAAAGTGGGGCAGAATGCAGGAGGAGTTCAGGATGGAGGGATCCTACCACAGACATATACACACACAGTTGCAAGCGTGTGTGTCAGTGTGTGTGTATATTTATATGTATATATATATACACACAAGCATTTACAAGGTGTGTGTGTGAGTGTGCGTGGGTGTGTGTGTGTGTGTGTGAGTATATCTATTTATATATATATGGGGCGGGACAGGCCAGATATAGAAGACTAAAGGCTTTAATCCAACTTTTATGTCTGGCCTGTCCCGGTTTTTCCTTCTCAAAATCTGGTCACCCTGACATGGGCGAGAAAACAATGCTCATGAGGCGCACACGGGGACAAGCGAGGGGGGTGCAGAAGGGAAGACCGTACTTAATTTGAGCCAGTGGTAGGCACTGGCACTTAATTGCCAACACCGGCAATATATACATGGTGGAGATGTTTGTTTTATATAGAGTGAGCACAACAACAGTAGTTTATTGATTCAATATACATTAAAAATGACTAATACCTGCTGCCCAAGCCATTCTTATAGTTTTAAGGGCCTGGAATAGTCTGAAGCGCCACACTTTTAGTAGGGTGATGTGATGTTCGTATGTGTGTTCGTGCTGTCATCGGCAGCGCTGGCCGGCGCAATGGGTGGTGTAAGCTGCAAAGACCTCCTGACCACAGCTCAGCCACTTATGCTTTTTTTTTTTTTTACAAATTAAGCACTGGGGGAAAAGAAACACATTAGGGAGAGAGCTGGCCTGGGAAAACATGTACTGTCGTAGAGAGCTTAGGCAAAAATAAAATCGCGCTTGAAAAAGCAAGCAGTTTAGAGCACAGTAACGCACCCATACGTTCTACTGCTCTCACTCATTCTTTGCCATGTAGGTTTGTTTCGCATTTTCTACCTCTTCTGTTTCTTGGCGCTCTGAAGCCGATGGCGCACAGCTAGCTAGACGTCGACGGGGAAACAATGAATAAATAAATAAATACCTGAATGAGTTTCTCGTGGTTTAGTTCAAATTTCAGCGCCAGCAGGTTTCCGATGAAGGGGAGGGGGGTCGGGCCCGGGGGAAGTCGCCTGATCTTCCATCGCTGTCTGACAAATTCTGCAGCGATGACGCAGACCACCAGGGCAAGAAGGAGCTCGCTGACCACCAACATTGTGTGTCCCTGTAAATGGCACCGTCTCTGTCCTTTACACGCGATGATATCTATCTTCCTCTTCTCTGTGTTTGCTCAGTCTCTCTGGGTTGTCTCTCTTCTCTTCTTTTGCCTCTTGTCTTTGCTTCTCAGGCTCTCTTCTCTGTGCCCTCTTTACTCCGCTACCACTATCCGTCTCTCTGTCGTTGTTTGTCTTCGCTAGGTCTGCCCTCTCCTCAGGTGTCCTGAGTTGGCCGTTACACCTCGGCCCCCACTGCCTGTCGTCGCTGTGTTGTTTCCCCCCTTTAACGCTAGAGACGGCTGTGGCACGCTGCCTCGCTCCTTATAAGTGACCAGGCTCAGGCAGACCAGTTGCATGCTGGGAGGGGCATTGCCGTCACAGGCAGCCATGTCGCTGAACTAAGACATGATGCATTCAGATTTACTGTTTGCCCGTCCTACCTTCACATTTGGGTCACGTAGTACTGCAGTGCACTGACCCCTGGCGAAGTCCGGCCAGAACAATCTATTGTAACTCTGATGTGGGTGAAAGGGAGCCAGGGCGAAGTTTCCTCGCGGTTACGAAATGGAACAAACAAGTCTCTGGGGAACTTCACCGCTTTGTGGTTTTTGCCAACTTCGAGGCGCACACCTGATCTCTAGTCCACTGCCTCTGGCTTGAACGTCGAGGAGCTGCTTCTACCTGAACTCCATTGACCTGTCTGTTGACTTGGCAGCTGTCTCTGGCTGAACTCTGATCAGACCTCCTGCCTCCGCCTTGCAGTTTGATTTCCTGACTGTTGCATGAACTGTGACGACCTGCCTCCATCCTAAACGCAGACAACCTGTCCAGGACTTTGATGGCAGGCCTCTGCCCTTCTCCAGCTATCTGCCTGTGCCCTCTGAGAACCATCTGCCGCCCTGCCTCTGCAACCTACTCTTAACTGAGTTCCTCAACCCTGATGTCTTGCCTTTGCCCAGGGCACAAGTCCTAAACAAGCATTGAGATAGCCAATAGGTCTCGCTTTTGGGACCTTATAAGTATTTAGTTATGCAGCACAATATTCTTGGGGCAACAACATTAACTGTTGCATGGTTAAACACTTATAAGGTCCCAAAGGCGAGACCTATTGGCTATGCCAATGCTTGTTTTGTTAGGCACAGGGAGATTAAGTGATTTGTCTAGTAACACAGGATGTTCAGCATCGTTACCAAGACTCGAACCCAGTTCCCCAGATTCGAGGTCCACCGCCCTAGCCATCAGACCAACTCCTCTCCCCTATAGATTACTTTGTGAAACACAGCAATTCCACTTTGGTTTTTTAAGCTGATCCTGCCTGATAAAAATTCCGGGTGGACGAGAGAGTCACTGATGACCCGAGAGGAGTGATTCAGCACATTATCAGTTAGAACAAGAATATCAACGTCATGGTCAAGATGGTTGCAGAGATGTCAGTGCAGTTTCCAGCAGTGCATCTGTCATTTAGGACAGTGCCGTTTAAGGTAGTCAGGATTGTGTGGTGGGGAAGCTGTGGATGACACTGATCATAATGAGGTTTATCAGGCCATTTGATGGGTTACGCTGATTGCAGGCCGGGGAGTTCGAGTTTGTGGTCCACAATGTTACTAAAGGAATGAGATTTAGGAAGATCAGGATCTATTGAAATCCACGGTCTGCTATTAAAGCCACATTGCATACGTAACTCCATTACAGGAATCATGCATCTTTTATTGTTTGTAGCACATCTGTAAGAATTGTCCCGCTCCTTTCATAACAATAAAGGAAAGGACCTTATGGACGTGCACTCGGTTTAGGATATACAGGGCTGGCTTTAGCACTGGTGGCGCCCTGTGCCACAATGTTTGTTGGTACCCCCCTCCCCAATGACCAGCTCCACCACAAGTTCCCTCACGACCACCGTTTGACAGTGCCCCTCAAGTCTCCATAACAACTGTCTCTTAGATTCATTTAGCTTCATAGCGCCACTCATGCCAGTTTAAGATGTCAGAAAACTTTACATCACCCATGCATTGCACAGAGACAATCAATCATCTCTGTGTAAATCTGTGTATAGGAAATGTTACATCAGACAGAGGCCTACAAGGGGTAGGAGTCACATGTCATTCATACTGGTGGGCAGTGGCGGACGGTGACATTTGAAAGTGGTGAGGCGTAAAATGTTTGGCATACTTCAGCATAGCGAGCGAGCGTAGCGTGCGAGCCCGAACAACCTAAGGGGGGTTCGGGGGGGTTTTCCCCCCTGAGAAAAGTTTGAAAAAAAGAGTGGAAAAATGGTGCATTTGCAAGCAAATTTGAGAAAGCAGAAAGGTTATTAAAGCAATGAAGAAAGTGCAGTTATTACAGTAATAAAGAGATCATGTCATATAACATAGGTAGCTGCTTATTCAGTATAACCACAGAGCTTCATAACAGACTTTGAGATATAATGCATTTCTGAGTACCTCACAGGTGTTTTTTATTTAACAAACAACTAAACAGGTGGTAGGAAACTAGCAGCATTGAACATACATATGTTTACTTTTTGTATCTAAACTCAGCACGTCTGTCTTTTAGAGCAGCAAACTTTTCAATTACTTGAACGTTAAAATCAGAGATATTTTGAACTAACTTGCTCTCTATAGAAAGCATTGCCAAAGCATTCAGTCTTTCCTGAAGCATGGTGTTTCTTAGGAATGTCTTAATCCTCTTTAAGGCGTAAAAAGATCGTTCTGCCTCTGCTGTTGTCATAGGAGTGGTTATGACAATTTTAAGTAAAGTCACTGTCTCTGTAAATGTCTTTTCCATATTTAGTTTATAAATTAAAGTCAGTAAAGCCCTGGCATCTCTGGCATTTCGGTACACAGGCATTGAGTACAGTACAGTCAGCTCACTTTTGAGGTCCTCTTGGTTGAGCATGGGATAAGCTTCCACAGCCTCATGCAGAGCATGCTGAGGGAAGGATTCACCATATTTTGCAAAGTTTTGACTTTCCAATAATGCTGCACTCACCAAATGTTTTGTGAAAGCAAACCGTTCTTGTGCATGCACAATTACAATGTCACATATCTCCTTTGCATTTCGGACCAGAGTGGTGATGTTTTTCCTGTGGTTTCCAATAGTTGAAGCCTCTGGCAGTTTGCTGTCTAAATTGTCCACCTCATTTCTCACTATGCTTATGCGCTCGACAAACATAGCGGTATTTCTTTTCACAGAGACAGTATCGATCTCTCGTGCTTGTAACTGATTGTATACATTTTCGACAGCTGACATTATGTCTTGAAATAAAAACAGAAAGAACTGAAACTCTCTATCTTCTAGTGTTCTAGCAAAGCCACGGGCTTCACTTTGAGTTTTGAAATCAAAGCTGTCATTGACTTCTATATTATGAAAACATTTCACAAGGTCCTCCCTATATTGATATATTAGTTGCACTGTACGTATGTTAAAGTTCCAACGAGTTGAGGATCCCCTTGGAACCCTTTTGTCCACAATCTCCTGAAGTGCTTCCGTTCTTTTTGGGGAACGTGAGAAGAATGCTGCCATGCCTCCTACATCCAGAAAGAAAATTCGTGTCTCGGAGATCTTTGATACTGCCTGCTGCATAATAAGATTAAGTTGGTGGGCGTAACAGTGCACGTAATGAGCATAAGGGTACACATCTCTAATTCTTTTCTGTACTCCACCAAGGCTTCCACTCATTACGGACGCACCATCATAGCTTTGTGCAATCATTTTTTTTTTTTGGTGCACCTCTGGAAAAATGAAGTTGAGTTGACGCAGTATAGCTGCAGTAATGGTTTCTGCAGTAGAGTCTCTTAAATGAGTGAAACCATAGAACCTCTCCACAACATTATTGTCATTGTCCAGGTACCGAAAGACTAATACGGACTGTGTTTGTGTGGCCACATCAGTGGTGTCATCAGTCTGAATAGCCACAAAGTCTGTGTTTTGCAACTCTTGGACAATATGGCTTCTCAGAATTTCGAGCATACACTCAAGGAGTTCATTTTGGATAGTTTTAGAGGTGCCCTTAAAGACTGTAGCAGTTGCTAAATGTACTTCCATTTCTTTGTCTATGCTTGCTATTAAATGCACAAGGCCTTTGAATATTCCTGGATTTGTGGAATCTTCTGATTCATCATGGCCTCGCAATGCCAGTTCGAAAGCACCACAGAAACGAATGCAATCAATTAATTTTGATAGTATGTGCCTATTCCTATCAACTGTTTCATTGTGTTTCTGTATTGTTTGGCGGTATGCACTGCTTATGTGCTGCTCAATCGGTGTGTCTCCCAACATTCCCAGTCTTGTTACGTTTTCCATATGCTTTTTTGTGTGTGCATGCTTCTTGATTTTTTCAGACAGATGCTTCAAGTCTATCACTCCTTCTCTTGTCCAAGGAAAATCACCAGTAAACAGCAAGCAGGGGAAGCAGAACAGTTTGTTTCTTGTCGGACACCCTGTAAGCCATTCAGCTTTTGTGTACCAGGTGTTTGAGAATATACGTGTGTAAGATTTTCCTCTGTCCTGGGTAACTTGTTGTAGTTGTAGGTCTGGCCGATCAGGTCCTAATCTCTTTATCTGTAGTTTGTCTTCTAGTTGCCGTGCATGGAATGACCGTGTAATTAATTGTTCTACCGTATTCATCATGTCGATGTTGTCCTTACCAATATGAAAGAAGCCTGTCAATAGTCAAAGTACAACGTATAAGATTTGGTGCATTAATTGCAAATTACAGTATAAATACATCTACCTTGTGCATTTTCGCAATAGATCTCCAATCCAACAGCTCCCCTTTGCGCAACAGGACTGCTAAAAATACAGCCTTACCGCTGCTCGCTGCCTCTGTGTGCCATAGTGGTTGCTGAAGGCACTGAAACAGACACTGTTTGAGGGCCTTGAAGAAGGCAAGGAATAGATTGTGCCTTTCACAACCGTTATAGCCCAAACCACAGGGCTAAGGCTCAGTATTAGTAAATTCCATCCACTGAGGGAGGGTACAATGTACAGAATGTGCACCCACCCCAACCACCATGTAGAGTGACCAGAAACATAGCCCTAACTCCAATCTAAATAAAAATATAATCAGTTTCCTTACCTTTAACACTGGTGTTTGCTGGGTCGTAGCTGGGATGAAAGAGCAGCAAAGGAGGTTGGGGCCTCTTGTTCTTTGTCCAAAAATTAGGTAAAGGTTCCAGTTGCAACTTGTCAGGCTTTACCAGGTGCTGAAAATAAAAATATAACAATTTATTTTTGAAATATTAGGGTAATCAAACAAAGACTGGGGGAAAAAAACATAACGCTACAATTTTTACCTTGCAGTTTGCATGCAGCTTAGATGACAGTTCATAGCTCACTGTTGTATGTTAGGATTTTTACTTACAAACTTCAATTAACAAAATGATCTCTCTGACAAATGCAGTGACTCACTGACCTCATGTGCATTTTGTGACCTGCATCAGGTACATGAACTCCCCTGAAGCCTAATGCTAACACTGGGGGTTTCCAGCTCAGAGGGGAATAAACAGACTGAAAAGGTCAGTGACAGTGATGATGGGCCAGTGCAGCAGTGGGAAAGTTTCTGCTGTGCGGGAAGAATTAGAAACAATTGGGGCTAATACCCCAATAGTAGGCCCATTTTCAAATATTTCGTCTGCCTTGCAAAGGTGGTCGAGCATTTAAAAAACATGATGTTGGTGGGGCAGCTTTCTTTAAAAATCCGCCCACCTCTATGTGTACAGCACAGCACTTACTATCCAAAGAGTGGCTGGTGGTTCTTGAGCATCGGCATGATGTTAGGCATGTTTTCAGGTTTAAAGGAATGTGGCTGAGTCAATGGAGGCATTGAGGATTTGCGTTAGTGCTTCGTTTATTGGTAGCGTGGTGGGAGGTAGCATACTACCTATTCAGCTCTAAGATTTCATATACCAATCATTCTAAAATCACGACACAGACTATGCCTTAAAAAATCATTCGAATTTTTCAGAAAAGGCTGTATTCATTTGATATAATCTATCCTTTGCTTTACATACACATCGCTATAATGTACTTCGTGTGAAGAGGACGGTGGCCTGCTGGGACCTCGAGCCTGCCTGCTACAGTCAGTCGGGGGTGTGAAGGGATTGTTGGGGGAATCCAATAATCAGTCAGTTTAAAGACGGGTCCTGAAATTAATATGATCTGCGCATTGGTGAATATGAAGTGGGAGCTTATTCCACAAAAGGGGAGCCAGGTAAGAGAAGGATCTGCCTTTCGAGCGAGTTTTCTTGATACGTGGAACCGACAGCAGGGCTTTATCACAAGATCTCAAAACTACCAGGATGATTGTGAACAAACTTTACAGAAAGGTAGCTAGGCGCATTGCCCTGCAAAGAGTTGCGAGTCAGAAATGTTTCTTTACTGATTTACTTTTTCGTCTTTTTCATTTAGGAAAATGCTATATAGAAACATTTTCGTTTTGACTTTTGCATATGTCTGGTGATTGCTCATTCCATTGAAATCCTTGTTAAATAAATCCATTGAAGCAATGGAAAGCTACAGGCAGCTTTAATGAAACTATATGTGGACCGTCAGTGCTTGGGGGTGGCCATGATATGTGATAAGCTCATAAAATATACACAATTCTGTCTGCCAGAGACCAAAGAAAAGGCAGTCTTCAATGCACCCCCAGCTATGCAATTGTCATCGGGGTGCGGCAGGCCACCTCCAAAGATGTTTAAATTCCAGTTCTGTTCCACCAGTTGTGGGATAGACACGGACAGAAAAGACCAACCGAATTAGCCACTCGACAGGCAGTGGTGACAGCCGAAGCAGCCGGAGGCCATGAACGGAAGGTTTTGTTGGGCAGAGCTGAAGTGCCCCTCATTGGTGAGCAACAGGCGAGGTGACAACAGGCGAGGTGACCACCTGCGAGGTGACCACCTGCGAGGTGACAACAGGCGAGGTGACAACCTGCGAGGTGACAACAGGCGAGGTGACAACAGGCGAGGTGACAACAGGCGAGGCGACAACCTGCGAGGCGACAACAGGCGAGGTGTTAAACCCGCGCCATACTGTAGCGCCTCCTTATAGAAGGGAATTGACCCCTTCAAGGCTCGGTGTTTAGAAAGTTCCACTGGTACCTGAGGTGGCGGCGGGGGCTGTGACACGTGCAGACGGGTTGAGCGCTTGTCTGTGGGAAAGGTTTGAGCGGTAGCGCTATACTTTGCATACTGTGCTGCCTCCTCCCTTCACCGCCCCTGTAAACAGTAGATGAGAGGATCAGGGCAAATGCACAGGCACGCTTAGAAAAATAACCCACGCTCCCGTTTTAACCAGGCACGGAGGCATCTGAAAACCGGCACTGGCAAAGGCAATAGGTCCAGTACTGGCCGCCACCTTTGTATTTGCTAATGCGTGTTTTGTATTGGCATGGTTTTTTTGCAAGACGCTTAACATTGTTGGGGTACCTGCAGTGCCAGGCACTCGTCAAACAAATTGGCTAAAAGTAAAAATCTTTTTGGTCTCTAAAAATCCACATTACCATCGGAGAGGAAGTAACCTAACATCTAGAGATAGGCATTGCCCCGCGCTGTGTATGATGGAAGAAATATGTGAATGAGACAGTAATAGACCAATGGATGAAGAGGGCTCGATGAAATCCCCGATAATGAGTATATACGTCACGTCAGACCTAAAATAATGCGAGCGTGCGCGGTAGTAGTGGCCAGTGGCCCTACAAAAATATATAATAAAGGCAGTATTTGTCGGTACTAGGGAGGCAGAGGTGGTATTCATTTTTTATATAAAATAAATGTATTGACGGCGCTCTGTCGGGATTCGTTCTGAGCGGTGTCGGGAGACGAAAACACGCGTATTTTTGTTCTTAAAAAACTAAGCCTTTTTCTTCTCTGCTTTCCCCGTTGTTCATATTTTTCATCTTTCTCTTCCACCTACTTTCCCTCTATTGTGATCGTCTCTCCTTGTTCGGAGCCCAAAGTCTGACAATTACCAAAGTACGAAACTTCTTACAATGAGGCCAATAGACGAATCCCCGGAAAGGACAGCCCTCTCTTCGTTACTAGTCTTCGGACAGAAGAGTGTGGTAAAAGTAAACATACAGGTTCACTAATCACTATTTCATCTTACCTTTCTGCCAGGCCCGCCACCGCCAGATGGTGAATAACGATAACGAACGTAACGTCGACGACTGCGACAGTGCGACTCGTGACTGACTCGACTCCGTGTCCGTGAGTGACTCCAGTCATGTGGCAGCACTGGCGCGAGGCGGGGACGAGCGACACATGCCAACTGCCGAGGAGTCAGCGAGCGTATCAGCGTACGCCTCGGGAAATCAGGCCAATCATACAAGTGCGGCCACCACCCACGCGCGGCACCCTGCAGGCTGCGCGCCGTGCGCGGTGTCTTAGCCAATCATGGCGCTGCATCAGCAGCGCACTTCAACAGGATTGGGCAAAGAGCAGGGTTACTCCCTGCCCATAATGAGACCCGGGGGCTGCGGTCCCTCGCCTCGCCACACCCACACTGCCTCAGAATGAGTCGCTAGGGGAGGAGGGGGGAGGAGGGAAGGTCAAGGTATTGTGTGCGTGTGCGCATGTTCGGGCCAGTCATGACTAGCCCAAAAATTGACATGCGCACACTGCTGCTGCTGCCTGCTGCACTATTCGCGCTGACAGCCCCGCCCCCAGTGCCGTCCACATTGAGTCGGGCATATCCCGATTCTGAGTGCGTGCGGCGCCGTGCGCGAGTCGTGGCAGGCTCGCGATCGAAATTCCAAATATGCATGATGAATGATGACTTGTGCTTAGTGGGGCAACGCCCCAACGCCCCCAATGGACGGACCGCCACTGCTGGTGGGCAGTATAGTTTAAGAGTCCTAGGACTGGAAAAGCACAAATTCAGAATTTAAAATGGAACACCATTGTTAAGGGTTTTCTTTAATAATAAAAATTGATTTCTACCCAAATGAACCCCTTTTGCAAAATTCGGACAACGAAAGTCTGGGCAAAAAATATATAGCTCTAATATTTTCCTTAGAGTTTTCATGCAGCTCTTTGATGGCAGTTAATAGCTCACTGCTCTATATTAAGATTATAACTTGTAAACTGCAAGCAAGAAAGGGATCTCTGACAAAACCGGCAACCCATTGACCTATTTATATTATATGCACTTTGTGATGTGAATGGGACACGGTTCTTTGCAGCAGTATGATCAGTCAAAACATTCATTAGACAAAGCTCCGGACTCTCTCCTGGAAGAACATTAATCACTGGAGTTGTCATTTGCGGGGACAAAGTATGCAGCATCAGGTGCTTTTAAAGCGATGAACATGGCGCCCCACCCCAAGTCAGCGCCCGGTGCGGTGGCACCGATCGCACCGCCCTAGAGCCGGCCCTTAGGATATAATTTTGTTTCCCTTGTACTTAGGAGTGTGAAGCTTCTGTCTGCCACAAACCCCCAGTCCTTGCATTTTACTGTCCGCCTCCCTCCTCTAGCAAAGCAATAGCCCTAAGAGGTGTGTACGTACACGGGGGTGCATTCAGTATTCTGGGAGATGGTGTGGAGCATGTGAGTATCTTACGTGCACGCATTGTATGCATTTATAATGAAAAAAAACCTTCGCGGGGTTCCCATGTTGCTACCGGTGGGGGGAAGGGGCATCACTAGTTAATCTGATTTAATGCGCCCCCACTGCGTGCTGATTCTCAAGTGTGAATAGGTTCCAGGAGTCTTCAGGCAAACGTCTCTCGTCCACGCCGAGCGCAGGATGTCACTCTGTGGGAGCAGGGGCCCCTTTACACTGAAGAGCTCTGCTCATAGTCCCTATGTAGATTCGGTGTCCCGGACGACAAAGGCTAGGCGGAGCACTGTTTGTGTATCAATGCGCCTTTTAATTACTTCTGACAAGTAGTCCCTGAATGGGAATTTAGGCTGCCATTTCCACAGTGGTAAAGAGCTTCATAAGCTTGGGGTCCCAGATTGCCCCCCCCTACTCCGAACACTAAAGTAAAAGGCTTCCCTTTAAAGCGTGCTCCTAGTGTGCAGCTCAGTGCATGAGTGAACAGACCAGCCTGTGTACCTCTCAGTCCTTCCCCCGAAGGACACCATCCATTGCAGGCCTACGACTGGTGGGCTCATTTACTTTGAGAACAAACAAGCAAGCTTCCTCTGGTAGGGTCAACAGGGTTGGACCCCTCCCCTGCTACTGGGACTGGCTCTTCTTTAGCCACCTTTAAAAGATTACTCAAAATCTCTTCATAAGCAATTTCCAAGTAGATATACAATGATTGCACAGTCTGAATATGGACAAAAGTATAGACATTTGTGTTTAGAAAATATGTTTTCTTTGAAGTCCATTTTTTGCCACCTTGTGGGTACATATTTAAGGCTGCTGGCAGTGCATAGCTCCGCTCATTCACAGTGTCCGGACTCTGGTAATTTGAACCTGTGTTCTGCGAGCTCCATTGTCTCCTAGTTACTCATAAACAGTGGCCCTGGTAGCCCTGCCTCGCGGACGGGCCCGAGCTTTCAGCGGGCTCCCAGGCACTATGGCGACCTGCGTGCTGCGCCACATTTGTAAATGTGCTCTTTGACCGAAATTAAGAGGCGTGGAGGAATGTTGACGACTTCGGGATGAGACAAAACCTTTTAAAAGCTGAAGTGTAACGATGTGATACACACCAGGCGAAATGTGGGTGGGGCCTGTTGAAATGTCAGGACAGCAGTCTGGGCAGAGAACACAATAGAGGCAGATCTCTCGTTGTGGCTCTGCATTTCACCCTTTGACAAGTTAAAACAAAAGTTTCTAATCGAATGCCAAACGGACATGCAACTTAATGTTGCAACAACATCTGTCAGTCATGTAGAGCTGCTGAGGAGAGATTGGCCCCTCTTGCCAGAGGATTATAGCTCAAAAATCAAATGCTGCAGTTGTGTTTCACTGAACAGCAAAAAAGAATATTCAAAAAGTTTCCGCGAGAAAAGCATGCGAAAAGAAAAAACAAGCGCGCGCGCCTCGCGCGGCAGCAGTGGGAGAGAGGAGGGGGCCTGCGCGATTCATTTGCGGGAGCGAGCGGCTGGTGCCGCGATAATTGATAACATATGGCGCCAGTCGCTCGCTCCCGCAAGTGAATCGCCACACGGGCATGCATTGCCATTGAAGACAATGGAACGCGTGCACGTTTTTGGCCGCAAAGCTGTGCCGATGATTATAGGTCTCGCCTATGCAGGGCATGCGCGCTGCGTAGGTGAGACCTAAAAAATAAGTGGGGGGACTAACCTAGTTAATCAGAATGCAAGTCGCGTTATGGCACGTGACATCACAGCGCGTGACATCACAGGAAGTGGCATCATAAGAAGTGACATCAGATCTTAAGCCCTCACATATATGTTTATCATGTCTATCATGAGTATATTGGAGCAAATTTCGAGTATATAGGGAACGCTCCTGATTTAGGCAGAAGATTCACACTTTTGTAGGCTACACATAAAACAGTGTTGCCTTTTGTCAGCGTAAACTTCCTCCACCCATAGTGCTTTAAAAGAAAAAATAGTGGTACTTAAATTATTTCAATGCCTCCTCAGGGGTAGTAAGCACTATATAAATTACATTTATTTTGTGTAAATACAGGGAATGACCAACATATCTGACATTCTTACAGTGAATGCATATTTTGTAAACAGGGACTACACAAAGTGAAAAGCTGCCTCTCAAGTATGTGTGAAGTGCTAACAAAGTGTGAGCCTTTGTTTCTCCTCTGCTGCATTTTCTTGTAGGTGTGAGGCTCCTGACCCTCCCAGCCAAGAGACTCCAACAAAAGCTGGCCTGATGACCCCGAGATTCGGCCTTTGTTATGGGCCCAGCAGGAGTTTGAACTAAGAACACCCCCTCCCCACCTGCACGTTGTTGCGGATCTAAAGCAGACAACAATGTGCAGGCGCTGCAGAATGTGTCTTGGTGTTTGCAAATTACACCGGGACAAATTCAGGATATTTTTCAGTGGGGCCCAACTTCTAGGCAGGGTGGACGGTGTCCACCCTGTGAAAATAGTGGGTGGACACCGTCCACCCGCGTGTACCCCCAACTCGTGCCCTGCCTTTGCCCTAACCTCAGCTAATCTGCCCTGCATTAAACGTGATGACCCCTCTGTGCCCTGACCTCTGAGGACCTTTCTTTGCAAGTAGCTGGGTTGAGCTATCAATCCTCAACCTGCTTACCAGTCAATTGTCTTATCCTGGTTCTCCCATCTGCCACTGTGGTCCTCATTTTAGGACTGTCTACCCCTTGCTAAATCAACAAAACTTTCAAACTAAGCCTACCTCCTTCCTGTTTGGGCCACCTCCTCTCTCAAGATGAGGCTTTAGGAAAAGTCCCTCCATTCCTAATATCTCCTGTACGCCTACCATAAGACACCACGGACCCAAGAAGGGCCATTTACAGGAGGAGAATTGGCCAAAAATACAGGTAAGAGGAAAGTAAATCAGAGTAATGTTGATTAGCGTCTGTAGCCTGCCTTTTTTTCCCTCCCTTAGGATATGAGAATAAACTAGGGAGCAGTGTCTTTAACTCGACTGCACTGAAACAAGGAAAGCACCGGATGGGTTGGTTTTGGATATGCCCTTGTGGCTCGTCCTTGTGTAAGGATGGCCGCTTATGGATTGTTCTGCATAAGACTTCCGCCAATATAAGGGAGGTACCCTGATGCTAGGAAAAGGGACGGGTCCGTGAAACACAAAGAAAAAGAATTCCCTTCTCAAAGAGATCAAATATAAACAAAATGGATATGCAAGTAGATGTTAAAACCCACCCAAGGTTTGGATCATATGGTATAAGTACTTGTGGTATCACAGGCCAAAAACTACTAATATTGTCACTAAAGAGAGAAATGACAAAACCTTCTAGATGAAATTACAAGCTGCTGCGATGTGTTACAATAATTATTCAATGATCAATAATGTACTCAAGTTTCAATTATTTATTTAAAACCCTTATAAAAACACAAACAAAGCCAGATTGTCTCGAAATCCTACAATTGCAGTTTTATAAAGTTCAAATTCGTATAGTCCCCAGTATATTTCAAAACAGTGATTTTCTTAACAAATTGGTAGAATTTTTTATATTCATTTCATTATTTCGAACAACAAATACAAAATTCATATTTAAAAACTGTCATTAAAAAACGGAGAAATTGTCGACGAGGCGTTTCGGCAATAAGTTTCTTTGCCTTCTTCAGAACAGAAATTATTTCATTTTATCTAAATGACAATAAGAAACATTTAATTGCAAAACTATGAGTGCATACAGACATTTTGTATTTGTAACTCAATCCTTGAAACAGCAACATTAACTGTATTTTACCTTCACATTTATTTTGGCTATTCAAACAATCCACCTACAATTGCCGATATACAGAATCCCTCCTAACCCATGTTCATAAAAGTACATTTTTACAAAGAATCTTTGGACAACGTTCATCAGATTTTTTTTTGGTGCATATATCACATGATCCTTTAGTTATCAATCCACTTGTTTACCCATTGAAAACCTACAAATAGAATAACTGAAATAAAAAATACCTTACCGAATAAAATTATTATATTGAGAACCAAAAGAAATCGTCTCTTGCTTAAAATGGCAAAAACCACAGATGGAAGAAAACTATGTTCGTCTCCCGGCGTCCACTCATCATGGGAATCTACCGAAAGATAGAGAGCTATTACATTGTAGGTGGGTGATTTAAAACAAGCTTTTAGATCCTGCTAAAGTATGTCGGTATCTGGGCAACAATGTAATAGCTCTGCATAAGACTGCCATTCCTGTTCCCCAGCCCCATGGCCTACCAGAAGGAGTGGTACCTCTGCTTTACATAAGTGATTTCCACACTGCCCTGCCCAGGTCAGGGCTTTGTGGTGGAGACCTGTGGGTCTACCCACAGGTGCTGCTGGAAAGGCCAAGCATTTCACCACATTTCAAGCTCAAGCACTGAGTGAGCTTGTGTTCATCAGTTAATAGCTTCTAAGGCAAGAGGACCTTGTAGCTGCTACTTGTTGTGAGGAGTAGGGCCGATGCTATGTATACCACTGCAAGCAGTTCTGCTCCACTGATGCTTCTGAGGGTTGATCCTGGGAGGGTGGGTCTCTAGAGGCAAAACAGGTTATACTGCATCCTCATCAAGCGGAGCCCTGAGGGTGATAACTTGCAACACTGCTGCTGTACCCCAAGTAGTGTGACCCTTGTGCTCAACCCATGCTTCTCCACTGCAGCAACAAACCGAGTTAGGCAATTCTCACACTACTGCTACTTCCAGGAATTTGCATGCTTCCCAGAAGTACTTCTTGGAAGTACCTTGCCCTCTAAGACGTATTCACAGACACTTCTGGATCAGTGAGTTTTCAAGGACGGAGTCAAAGAGGCGCTGTCTTAGAAAGGGTTGCAGAGGCCCAGTATGTGTGGGCTGTGTATTCTCTAGTAGCACTATTCACAAAAGTAAATATAAATGGGTATATTTACTCTTGTGTACACCTATGTGTAACTCACCATTATTTTGCTATCCACCATTTTCGAGTGAAGACTTACACTTAGGTGAAGACTTACATGTGTTCACCCCATCAAGCAAGAGGTTGTAGCCTCCTACAACAGAATCAACAAGTGTAAAGTTACTAAGTTACTTCTGTTGGGGTAGATGTCCACCACTGGAAGGAGCTCTCCCTATGGAAAAATATTGGAAAATGTAATCCAGTTTATTATCTTTTAAAAATATCATTCACACATATATATATATATATAGTGGATTTCTCCGAACTGCACAATACTAAGTTCATATATTAACACTTCTCCTGAGGCTTGAGCTGGGAGAGCGGGACTACAGATTCTAGAACAGTGCGAGGGCTCCTGACAGCGGGACCATATTACTTTAAGTATTTTAATTAGCGTTTTTGCACAGAGGAATATCAGGTATTTCCTGAACTCTTTTAAAACTTTTGTATGTTGAAGGGCTTTATTATATTGCTGTGATTTTAAATACTTTGGATGCTTTTAACATTTGGGGCATTTTTATGATCACTAGCGCGCTGACACCTGAGCAGTCTCTCGCGGCGTGGGCGTGCTTCGAGGGCTGACAGAGGCGGCCATCTTGGGGGAAGCTAGGTTAGCTGCCTAGTTTTTTAGATGCCGGGCTACTTAGGGAGACGCTGGCGCGAGCGCGCTCTAACACTTCTCTTGAGGCTTGAGCCGGGAGAGCGGGACTACCGATTCTAGAACAGTGCAAGGGCTCCTGACAGCGGGGCCATATTACTTGAAGTATTTTAATTAGCGTTTTTGCACAGAGGAATATCGGGTATTTCCTGAACTCTTTTAACACTTTTGTTTGTTGAAGGGCTTTATTATATTGCTGTGATTTTAAATACTTTGGATGCTTTTAACATTTGGGGCATTTTTATGATCACTAGCGCGCTGACGCCTGAGCATTCTCTCACGGCGTGGGCGTGCTTCGAGGGCTGACAGAGGCGGCCATCTTGGGGGAAGCTAGGTTAGCTGCCTAGTTTTTTAGACGCCGGGCTATTTAGGGAGACGCTGGCGCGAGCAGGCAGCGGGCGCGCCGCCGACGTGCCGAAGGCGCGCCCAAGGCAAGCCCGTCTACGCCCGTCCGCGCTCGGGCCGCGTGCAGCGCCCTAAACCCTGGATCTGTGACGACACATAAGAATGTGGATTGGGGGGAGGAGCCAAGATGGCGACCGGAGCAGACACTTGAGCGCCCGGCTCCGTCGGTCCGTGGCCTCGGACTACTATCCTGATGCCCATCCTCGCCGATTCTCGAGGTGCACCGTGTGCGAAGACGCGCTGACCGCGCTGCTGCTTTCCCGGAGTCTCAACCCGCCCGGATGCCCGAGTTCTGGGTGCTTTTGTCCTCGGCACTGAAACCCAGCGCCCTTACGGCCTTTGCCGGCCTCCTGGAAGCTCCGCAGTTACCGGACCAGCTAGCGCTAACCTGAGCCTTGCGGTCCCGATCTCGCCTCGCACCATGGATCGTTGCCGGATGAGCCCGGGGAGAGACGGCCGGACACCTTCTGCACCCTGTGCCTGACGGGCTGGAGCTGTGGGGTGGGCCCCGGTGCGGTGAGTCTCCTGCCCCGCTCTGAGGACCGAGCTGTGGGGGGCTGCTGCCCCCTTTGCCTATTGCCTAGCCAGCGGCGGGGGGGACCGGCGAGAAGATAAGCGACTGTCGGCCTTTCCTGTTGCGGCGTAGACCTGCGGGGAATTGACCCCTTGCCACGACCCCCCCCCCCTGGCCATTGCACCGTATAGCGGCAAAACATGGCGTTGAGTGCCTGCTCGCAGCTGGGGGGTGATACTCCGGTCTCGCCCGCTGCCCACTTCGCCCTCCCTCTTCCGGACACCAGCTCCACAGTGCCGTCCCGGATTGCTGCCGATGTTGGGGCCCAGCTTCCGCTGACATGCGGCTCCGTTCTGGCTGTCCTGCGGGACTTTCAACTACAGATGTGCGCTGGCCTGCAGGCGCTGAGTGAGAGGTTTGACCCCATACTGTCGGCTGCGGGCCGTGAGCGCACTGTTTGTCATCCACAGGGCGTGGGTCTCCCGGTGCTCTTGTCCTCTTGCGGGGACGCAGCGGCGGTGTATGATTGTGCTACACTGGTGCCTTCATCTAGCGCTCCCGGCGCCCAGGGTCCACCGCTCTCCACCTCAACTGCGGATACTTTGTCCCCCTGGTCATGGCTGCCTGCTTCATTGTTCCCTGCCTCACCGCGTCCGCGAGGCTATCCTGCTGAGCGATACCTAACGGCTTCGAGGGACCGTCCGCGGTGGCCCACTGCTGCCTTTTTGTGGAACTCCTGTACCTTACTTGCCAGGTTTGGATTTTATGTGGTGCAACGAGGGACCTCAATCGATGGTCGGCGGCCATTTCGTGATCCTACTTCACCATCCTCTCACAAGCGGCCATCTTGTCTTTGTCTGCTCGGGACACGGGGCCTTCACGCAGGAGCTGGTTTAATCCCAAGCCCGCGATCGGGCCAGGGCTAGACTGACTTCTATCGCTATGGTTTATGGACGGGCTGGCCTGGGACTGGGACTGTATGTATGTTTTGCGCGCACTCGTCGCGACTTGTATCCCTTGCTTAAACTGTGGTGCCATGGTATCTTTGCATGCCGTTTTTTGGCGTAGAGGGCTCTCAGTGTGTGGGGGCCATAACTGGCTGATGGTTCGGGGCGCTCTGGTGTCCAGTGGGCTCCTCCCCACCTTCTTTTCTGTTTTCTTCCCTTCTTTACTCTGTTCCTACTTTCTCTCTTCTCTATATTTCGGGTTCATTGGGCGACAGGCACTATGCTGGGGGGGGGTAGGCCGTAGCCTCCGCATTGGTGTAGGGTGGGGGGGTAATACTCTGTTCTCAATTAGTTCTATGGGCCTTTCTTCTTTTATGTCTCTGTGCTCTACTTTCTTCGATTCGGGGTCCGGGTGTGGGGTGGATCGAGTGGGGGCGGCTCTGGAGGGGCGCGTACTTGCTCATGTGACTATCCTGATATATCTCTGCACCGCCTCACTGATTGAGATTTTACTCCCATTGTTGTTCTTACTGATGTTGCTGCTCGCCCGTGTGGTGAAGCTATCTTGCGGACTCGAATCTACTTTGCTCTTATCCTTCATTGACTTTTTTCTCTGATAAAATTATCAAAAAACTTAAAATTAACCTTCACCTCTCCTTCCCCGGGTTTCGAAGATATCTCCAGTATGTGACTCATAACCTGTTGTTAATCCTGACCGTTGATGCACGGGGGCTGTAATGTGGGTATCAGTGCTTTACTGTATCGTGGCCGGCCTGACGGTTGTAGGCCCGTATTTGTTCTTTTAAGATGCACGAATAAAGGTTTTTAAAAAAAAAAACAAAAAAAAAAAAAAAGAATGTAGATTACGCCTATTCTAGAGAGGCATTATTGGAGCTGAAGGGGACATTTAACAATGCTGATTGCCTCTGCTGGGCCATGGATTCTGGGCTTCCTATGCCAAGTGGGCCCTGTTTGAATTGTAATAGGGTGCTCCCTAACATTCTTTATCAACAGATTAAAACCAAGAAGGTCCAGAATACTCGGGCTGGCTCTCTGGCTACAACTATTAAATGTATTTTGATGAACGCTAGATCATTGGTAAAACAGAGCAGTGAATGCGCAAACTTGATTGAGGACAATGGTATAAAGGTAGCTTTCATCACTGAAACATGGACGGACGAAGCCTCCGGTCCGGATCTGGTGAAAGCCACCCCACCGGGTTTCCAGTGCGAGGTCCTTAACAGACCAAACAGGAGGGGAGGCGGGTTGGCTATTATTTATCACAATTCTATTCATGGAATTTTTAAACCGATAAATTTGCCTACTTGTGAAGCACTTGCTTTTAACCTCAGCTTATCACATCTTCACTCCCTCAAGGGCACATTACTCTAAAGGCCTCCAGGAGCTAGACATGCTTTTTTCCCTTCCCTAGGGAATTTACTGGAAGATGCCCTTCTGTGTGATTCATACACTATTCTGGGTGACTTTAACTTCCATCTCGAACTCCCCAATGACCCGGAGACAGCTAGATTATTGGAATTTATGGACGCCGCAGAGCTCACACAGTATGTGAGAGGACCCTCCCATCTAGCGGGTCATACTTTGGATGGTGTTTTCTCTAATTACCCAGAGTTGTCTTTTGTGGGACTACTGCCCCTGGTCTGGTCTGATCATGCGGCGGCTCTATTTGATTTGAATTTGGAGAGTCAGATGTTTAAAGGTAGGGACTCCAGAGAACAGATCGAAACCAGAGCCTGGAATAGGGTTGATGCGCGGACCTTGCATGAAGCCCTGACCACTTCAGTTGGCCATGTAGCACCGGGCACTGAAGAAGCGGTAGCATCATACACTAAATGGCTCTCGCATGCATGCAAGGAATTAGCCCCTCGAAAATTTATTATTACGAAAAGAGCTTTTCCCTCGGCCCCTTGGTACACAGTTGAAATAAAAAAGCGTAAGTGTATGTGTAAACGGCTGAAGCGGAATTGGAGGAAAGGGTACCTAGACACTGATAAGGAACTATGTAAAGCCAGCTTGCAAAGATATAAGCAAGAGGTGCGGCTGGCCAAACAGACATATTACTCATCTCAAATAGAATTGGCCAAGAACTCCTCTAGAGAGCTCTTTTATACGGTCTCCAAGCTGGCTACTCTGAGACCTCCCATGATCCAGTCTAGCCCTGAGCTCTGTGAAGGGATTGCCACGTTCTTTCAAACAAAGGTCACTAATATTTTTTCTGACCTCGCTGACCAAAATAAAGTTGCCCCGGTTGAAGATATTGATTTGGAACACACACATTTTCCATTGGTAACAATGAAGGTTTTTAACCCTTTGACGGTGCAGGATACCTTGGACCTGTTAACTGGTGCAAAATCCGATTCACCACTGGACCCATGCCCTTTGAAAATTATTAAACTGGCCCCTGTCCCTATTGTATGCTGTCTTACCTCTATTTCTAATGGTATGTATGAATATGGACATTTTCCTAAACTTTGGAAGATGGCTTCCATTCTACCTTTTTAAAAAAGCCCAGCCTTGACCCACAAGACCCCAATAACTTTCGGCCTATCTCCCGCCTTCCTCTTCCCGCGAAGATGGTGGAAAAGGCGATGAATAGACAACTCAGTACATTCCTGAAGAAAGCACAAGTACTGGACTCTTCCCAACATGGTTTCAGAGAAGGATACAGTACTGAGTCGGCCCTGATAAAAGCTACAGAGGAGATCAGGGAGGTAGGGCAGCCCTGATCCTGTTAGATCTTTCAGCTGCATTTGATACTGTCCATCATGGGAGGTTGATGGACCGTTTAAAACAATGTGGTGTAGTTGGCAAAGCTTGGGAGTTGCTGAATTCTTTTCTAGCCGACAGAAGCCAGATAGTAGCATTGGGGAAATTTCAATCAAAACCTTTCTCACTGCCATGTGGCGTCCCGCAGGGGTCGTCCCTGAGCCTGACTCTTTTTAATGTATATGTTTCAACTTTGGCACCAGTCATTAGGGCGTTCGGGTTTGGGATCACCTCGTATGCAGACGATACACAAATTGTGGTAGCACTATTACCTGGCAAAGAAACCGGGCTGGATAGCCGTTTCCAGTCTTGTATGGAAGAAGTTGGACGATGGATGGCAAGTAACTGCCTGAGGCTGAACTCGGATAAAACCGAGGTGATGTTGTTTGGAAACAACCCTAGTTTTTGGACCCCTTCGTGGTTGCCGTTTTCAATGGGGTCTCTCCCCATCCCAGCAAAAAAAGTTAAAAATTTGGGGATACTGCTAGATGAGAAACTCTCTATGGGAGCTCAGGTCAATGCGGTTGTTTCTAAAACAAGTTACGTTTTAAGAATAGTGAGAAAAGTATTAAACCTCCTACCGCTTGACGGTCGCAAAACAGTGGTCACGGCCTTGGTCTTATCAAGGCTGGAATATTGCAACAGTTTATATTTAAACATCCAGCAAAAGCTGTTGCATAAGCTCCAGATGCTCCAAAACGCCGCGTCTAGACTTCTTACTGGTACCCCAAAATTTGCCTCGATCTCCAATGTGATAAAAAAACTGCACTGGCTCCCGGTTAGAAATCGGGTTCAGTTCAAATCACTATGCATGGTGTTCAAGGCATTGCATGGAGAGGGATCTGACCACCTCAAAAGCCAATTCCTATGGTACAAACCAATGCGCACGCTTCGATCTTCAGAAGCAAAATTGATCGCTGTTCCGCCAATAAAAAAAGCCCACTGGGGTGGTCGAAGCTTTACCTTCTGTGCCGCAAAGGCCTGGAATGAGCTCCCATTCCAGCTGAGAAATGCAAAGAATCTGTTAAGGTTCAGAAAGGACTTGAAGACCTGGCTTTTTGATAAATAGTCCCGCCTGCCCTGGCCTTGTCTTGAGAGAAGTGTTTCAGCGCCAGGACACCTTCGGGTAATCGTGCGCTTTAGAAATCACCTTAACATAACATAACATATACATAGGTAACTTGACTACAAGTTACAGCACGCACCGTCAGGGGCATTCACGTCACTGATGAAATGTAGACAAGAGTGCGATATAAATTATCAAGGGAAGTTACCAGACACTATGCATGCAATATCAGGCCTGTTTGAGTACAATTGAAATATTACCCTATGGTCTCATGTTTTACTAAATATATGTGCTCTCACCGATGTTTAATACACCAGGAGTAGGACGTACCTTACCAGTAGCTACACAAATAGAATCAACCATTATGGAAGTACTAAGAAAATACGAGAAATTACACAAACAAGAGAGGTCTAAATGGTGGGAAACCAACATCACTCCAAGACTATATAGACAAAGAAATGGTGCCCCGAGGCCTAAGAATCTATATAACTCCCTCCTACGATTCTCCAGATCCACGCATGTTGGAAGAATGGTCAGCAAACTCGGCGAACAGCTCGAAGAATATGCTAGAAATTCTAGTAAAATATGCCTGATCTGACAGGGAGAACATAAAGAGGCAGATTGGGCGTATCAAAGAAGAACTGAACACGCATACAGAACAAGAACTTATCTCCAAGTTCCTTGAAGAAGTGAAAAAACGGCTAAAACAAGTGGAGGACGATATAAAAGTGAGGAAACAATGCAAGCTTCACCGAGATTGTGGTGATTACGAATCGGGCAGGATTCTTGCCTATAGCCGAAAATACGACCATCGTTACAATACTGTGAGACCTACAAGGTTTTTTCCCATGTGGCCATTGCAAGGCCTGTGGGAATAGCCGAATGAGAAAGGAGTTTTGGAATTCCAGTACTAACAGTATGATCAGTATCAGGCAGTTTCTCACATGTAACAGTACATTCGTAATTTATGTTTTGGAATGCCCATGCAAATTAAGATATGTAGGCAGCACTACATACATGGCAAAGAAACGTGTCCTTGAACACATGAGGGCCATTACAAACAGGGATCATCAATATCCAATTGCACGTCACTTTGAAACAAAACATTTTTCAGACTGTACCAAGCTCTCCTATTATCTGATAGAACAAGTGATGACAGACAGGAGAGGAGGTAACCACACTTTGAGACTAAGGCAGCGGGAATCCAGACACATCATAGGGATGGGTACCCATTATCCAAATGGACACAATCTGGACGAGGAGATGGCCATACACCTGCAGGAGGATTAATATACTCACTTCCCCTATATAGATGTCTCGTTCACCATTACAAAGTGTCATATGTTTGATATTTCTAGTGTCTATATGATCAAAATTACAAGGTTTTAATTGTTATCGTGTGTTTGATCACATGCTCTTTTTTCTCCCACAGGAGGAAAGGAAGGGACTATGTCTCAGGACTGATGACAGCGTGATCCCTACCCTTTTCTTCGTAACATCATCCAGCTATATTCCAGTTTTCAGGTAAGAGTTCCTTTTGTTTTCCCTTTTTTATCATTACTTGCACTGAAGCTTTGGGAGGTAGGGGTGAATAAGAAGGGCACATTTCCAATGGTTCCTGGGTGTCACTTGGGCGTTGTAGCTAGCATTATGACTATTCACATTGTAGCTAGTATTATGACTATTCACATTGATGAGAGAGACCAATGCTACTACCGAGTTTTCCATCACAACATTAAAACGGGCCCCTAAGGCAGCACCTTTGGATCCGACTATCCCACTAAGCAGGGTGGATTTCCCCGAACTGTACAATACTAAGTTCATATACATAGGTAACTTGACTACAAGTTCCAGCATGCACCGTCAGGGAAATTCACGTCACTGATGAAACGTAAACACGAGTCCCGATATACATTATCAAGCGTAGTTACCAGACACTATACGTGCAAGATCAGGCCCGTTAGAGTACAATTGAAATATTACCCTATGGTCTCATGTTTTACTAAATATACGTGCTCTCACCGATGTTTCATACACTGTAACCGCATTAACTGTTATACGTTTTGTTGTAATTGTTTCAACTCCAAGATGGCGACTATGGATTTGACAAATGTATTGTTTGACATGACAAGTCCATTGTCTATGCTAATGACATACTAGGAACAGTATGTAAGCTGTAGCCACTTGTGTGAACAAGCCCCTCGGCGCCACCCCTCGACAGGCTATAATCTCCGGAAGGAGATATATATATATATATATATATATATATATATATATATATTCACTGAAAAAACCATAGGTTTCACACATGTTATAGTTAGCTGGACATTTCACTCGTAAAAAACCAATGAAATTCCCCCGTTATAGTTAGTGCAGGCAACTATAACTCACGCGACCGCAATCCTCTGCTGATGATGTCAGATATTACATCACTGATGACATATGTGTCTTTATGAAAAATTAATATTTGTAATATATGTATAGCTAAAGATACAGTATTAGCATCAACAGAGGATTGCGGTCGCGTGAGTTATAGTTGCCTGCACTAACTATAACGGGGGAATTTCATTGGTTTTTTACGAGTGAAATGTCCAGCTAACTATAACATGTGTGAAACCTATGGTTTTTTCAGTGAATTTGCAAGGTTTTTTAAATGCTAATTCCTAACTATAACGTGTGTGAAACCTATGGTTTTTTCAGTGAATTTGTACGGTTTTTTAAATGCCAATTTTTTTTTGAGATTTTTGGTAAACCTATGTATAAAATAATATATGTACTATATCCTGCATTTTTTTAATGCATTTTTTGCCGTGCGCGTACGGTAAGCTGACGCTACGCGCTCCGTACGTTATAAGTACGGTGCGCTTACGCGACATAAGCGAGTGCGTCTTACGTACGCGCTCCGTAAGCGCTCCGTAAGCGTCACGTTTGCGCATGCGTACTTGTTTACGAGCGCGTACCGTAAGCTTACGGAGCGCGCACGGTAGGTCATGTGATCCACAAAGAACACTTTTCATTGGTTGAAACTACTTTCAGTTCCAGAAACTTACCACACCACACCCATTCTCCTCATTACTGCTTGAGATCCCCTAGGAGAAGGAGCTGAATTGACATTGAGATACAATGGCAGAACAGCAGACCTCTTCTGAGAGTGAGGCTAGCAGCACCACCATCATCCAGAGAAGGAGGAAACAAAAGAATTCTTTTGTATGGGAGTATTTTACTTTTCCAGAGGGGCAGAAAAAGGTCAATGCTCCATTGGTCACTTGCTCACTTTGTGACCGTGTTTTATCTAGAGGAAATCCAAGGAAGAAGTATTCCTTTGGAAATCACTCTATGATGAGACACCTTAGGGATAAACATCCCAGGACCTTTGCTCGACATACTGGAGAAAACTCTTCAGTAAGTCACCAGAGCCCAACCTCAGAAGCTCAGCCGAGTACATCATCGGCAGCTCAGCTGAGCCCTTCCTCTGAGGTGGGAGCATCACCTTCTTCTGCTCCTCTGGACGTTAACCCTCGATTTGGGAGGGTTGCAATGAGGTGTACAACGTGTTGTGGTCTTATTGTTTTTGGGAAGACCAGTGTTTCCCTTATTAACAATAAGATAGACCAGCACGTTTGTAGACGCTCATAATATTCCCATTCTTTCTTTCCTCCATCCCTGTATTAACCCAACGGCTCTTTTAAGAGCCAACCTTACCTCACAATTTTTTTTTAATTTTTTTTTAAGCTTTCCTTTTTGAAAATTTTTTTTTGCCGTGCGCGTACGGTACGCTTAATTACGCGAAGTTCGCGAAATTTTTCCGTTTACGCCGTGCGCGTACGCTACGCGCATTCGGCGATTTTTTGAAAAAAAATTACAATTAATTTTTGCCCTTGGGGGTCCTTCTGGGACCCCTTGACAAAGGCTAGGGGGTCAGGAACTGTCCAGCCTGCCCCCTTTTCACGTTATCCACCTTTGTTTTTCACCCCCTCAGACTGCGAGAGACAAAATGGCGGCCGACACTTCCTGGTTTCGACCGATTCGAATGTTTACTGAGATCTAACAACCTATCAGAATCGCGCTCGCGCACGGCAGCGTGCGCGTACGGTAAGCTTACGGTACGCGCTCGGAGCGCGCCCATAGATATATATATTGATTTAAATGCTATTTTCTCAGAAAATACTGAACAAATTTACACGAGACCTTCAAAAGGCACATCCCTGACCTGAGGGCTACCTCTCTGCCAAATTTCAAGTAATTCTGTTCAGCCGTTCGGGCTGTAGCTCGGACTAAAGGTCCTATGGAAAAATGCATGGGGAAAACGCGTTTTGGGACCCCCCTTTTTCTCAGCCCCCGCTTGACGAATCCCCCCGAGACTTTCAGGGTAGGAGCGGAGCGGAGCGCCCCACCTATTTTGAGAATTTCGCGAGGATTCGTCAACCGGCGCCAAAGTTATTCCAAATAGAATGTTGCGGATTTTCTATGGAAACACGGTCCTAACTATAACTATCTACTGGCGACCGCCAGTAGTATTACCTACTGGCGGTCGCCAGTAGGTAGTTGTAGTTAGGACCCTGTTTCCATAGGAAAACCGCAACATTCTATTTGGAATAACTTTGGCGCCGGTCGACGAATCCTCGCGAAATTTTCAAAACTAATGGGGCGCTACGCTCCGCTCCTACCCTGAAAGTCTCGGGGAGATTCGTCAAGCAGGGGCTGAGAAAAAGGGGGGTCCCAAAACGCGTTTTTCCCATGCATTTTTCCATAGGACCTTTAGACACAGCTACAGCCCGAACGGCTGAACAGAGTTACTTGAAATTTGGCAGAGAGGTAGTCTACAGGTCAAGGAAGTGCCTTGTGTAGGTCTGGTGTAAATCTGTTCAGTATTTCCTGAGAAAATAGCATTTAAATCAATATATATATCTGTGGCAGCTTACGGTGCGCTTACCGTGCGCTTACGGTAAGCTTACCGTACGCGTACGGTGCCGTGCGCGAGCGCGATTCTGATTGGCTGTTACAGCTTAGTAAACATTCGAATCGGTCGAAACCAGGAAGCAGCGGCCGCCATTTTCTCTCTCGCACTCTGAGGGGGGGAGGAAAAACAAAGGTTGAAAACATGTAAAGGGGCATGTTAGACAGCTCCTAACCACCTAGCCTTGATCAAGGTGTCCTAATAGAACCCCCAAGGCAAAAAATTCAATTTTAATTTTTTTCGAAAAAACGCCGATTACGCTTACCGTACGCGTACGGTAAAAATTTAATATAAAAAAAAAACTATCCACACTTTCCCACCCACGTGTGCAAAAGGTGCCCGCTGGGGACCTTTTGTGCATGGCATGTAACATACACGGAACAATTAATAGATTACCTTTCACAACGAAGCGCATAATATGTCCTCCGTGTGTGGACGGTGCGCGAAGCGCATCGTGCGAACATGGCCCATCCAGCGTAACGTGGGCACGCGGTGCGCGTAGCGCACCGCGTGCCCACCGTGCGTGCACGGCGCACGCCACGAACGGCGTAAAGTAACTTAGCATTTAAAAAACCGTACAAATTCACTGAAAAAACCATAGGTTTCACACACGTTATAGTTAGGAATTAGCATTTAAAAAACCTTGCAAATTCACTGAAAAAACCATAGGTTTTACACATGTTATAGTTAGCTGGACATTTTACTGATAAAAAACCATTGAAATTCCCCCGTTATAGTTAGTGCAGGCAACTATAACTCACGCGACCGCAATCCTCTGCTGATGCTAATACTGTATTTAGACACTTATTTGCCCATGTCTTCTTCCATTAAAGTTTAGCTATACATATATTACAAATATTTTTTTTTCATAAAGACACATATGTCATCAGCAGAGGATTGCGGTCGCGTGAGTTATAGTTGCCTGCACTAACTATAACGGGGGAATTTCAATGGTTTGTTATCAGTAAAATGTCCAGCTAACTATAACATGTGTAAAACCTATGGTTTTTTCAGTGAATATATATATATATATATATATATATATATATATATATATATATATATATATATATATCCAATTGCTACTAGTGCCGTCCAAAAGCAGTTCGGTAGAGGCACCCGTCCAATAGCAGTTTGGCAAGATTAGTGGCAATTGGATGTATTAATTGAACTTCCAGAACTGTCCCTACTGAAGGTATGCCTGCTGACAGAAAGTCAGACATTATTAAAATATTGGACGATGGTTACCTAATCAGCGCCTGTAGGTATGTGCCAAAGGTCAGTGTAAATAGCGGCTGGACGAAGGGCACAGATTTTTTGATTTGAGCCTACATGTTTAATGGAAAAGACAGGCTGCAATTTAAAAGACGACCAACATTTTAATAATACATGTGTGTGCAAAGTTTCCTGACTCTACAAAGGGACATAAAATTACTAAAAATATACATAAGCAGGATGTGCGCAATTCACTGGAATATTTAATGTTTTACAACAACGTTGAGACTCAAATGAGTATGAACTCACCCAACTTTGGTAAAAAAGATGAGCAGTCTGTTTTTATTTGCCATGTATTCACAATCCAATGGGAATGTGGCAGATATGATTTAAAGATGTGACAACTGGCACTTTGTAAAGGAACCAGCTTTGAGAAAGACGAAGAGTGCTCCGAATTATATATATATTATATTAATATTTGAGAATTGTGAGATCTGATTGGCTGAGGCGTTCAGAGCATGAGCTTGCCTGGGATTGGCTGCCAACACTTCAAACTAGGAAGGCTTCGGAGCCATTTTGTGACTCTGTTAAGTGGAAGAGGGTAGGGTAGGAACAGTGTGACCTTCCTAGGGTGGTCAGGGGTGTCACAGGGAGTCTGAATGGAAAGAAACATTTTTACATGTTTTCAGCAGGATTCGCATAGGGCCTGGAAATCACGGCGGAAAAAAGAAAAACGGAGTGCGGTGTGGAGTGTTTTGTTTAATTAAGCCCTCGTGGGCTAGTTCCCGGGAGCAGTGTCTAGTTATAATGCGAGGTTTATTTCTGTGACGGGTAGCGACACTTTGTTGGAGGAAATATATTGATATGGGAGGAGGGGTTCACATCTTACGTCCCCCTCCGCTTCGAGGAGCAGTACATCATTGGAGGTATACGTAAAAGTTAAGTGTAGAGGGTGTGGAAGGGGGAAGCTTCCCCAGACAGCAGGAAAAAGAGAAACGGAGCGCGGTGTGGAGTGCTTCGTTTAATTATGCCCCTGGGTGGGCTAGTTCCCGGGTGCAATGTTTAGTTATGATGCGGGTTTACTTCGGTCACATGGACTGCCATTTCCTTGGAGCAAATATAATGATATGGGGGTTTTGCATCTTTCCTGCCCCTCCGCTCCGAGTAGCAGCATGTTGTTGGAGGTATACTTATTTAAGCGTGGAGGGGTAAAGCTTCCCCACACTGTCCCGGGGGCTCTACTTCTTTGGGCATTCATGAATTAAAATGAGGGGGTCGGTTGCGGATGCCAGCCTCGGGGAGTACAATGTTCTCGGGCTTTAGATTGGATGGAGGCGCATCGTCCAATTTTTGTTGAGCTTTCCATGGCCCTGGGTATCGTTATGTCCGAGGGACAGTTTCAACAATGAGCCATGGTGCTTACGCCATAGACATTGTAGTTTGCTATGGCAAGACGGGATCTATGCAGAGTTGCAGCTCTGTCATAGTAAACTTTTGCTTCGCTTGATGGAAGCGAGAGGAGGAAATTTGCTCTCACTTTCATGAGGCAAAGCAGATTTGCTTTTGGGCAAAGGGAGCTTGCATTGAGCTGCTGGCTTTGTTGAAAAGGAATAGTGGGTAACGTTAACGAAAGGGTGAAGGTCAAAAGTTCACCAAGTTTTATCCCAAGAGTTTCTGCAACATTGAATGCCACGTGCAGGTCATAAGTTCTCCATATTTCATCCTAACAGTTTCTGGAACATTCAACAGTACTTGCAGGACAGAAGTTGACTATTTTTTTAAAGTTAGAACAGTACCCTCCAAATGCAAATAGTTGGTGTGGTTGCGCTCCGCACGTGATCTCATCCTATGCAACATTTTTTATTAACCAATCAGAAACAAAGTTTTTCACGAAAGTAATATGCACATTAGTTTACAGTACATAATGTTGTTTATCACCTAATCAGTTATCAATTTCTGAAAAAAAATACTTGTTTTCCACGTTTGTGATGTTGCAATGGTTACGTGTTCTTGTGTGTAACGTATAGGGATGAATTGGGGTGTAATATCGGCCAGGGTATTGTACAATAAATGTCCTTTTGCAGATTGAAGCTTGTGGAAAAATACTTGAAGTGTGGGGGGGCTTTAACACGCACATGCTTTATTAACTTCAGTGAGATGAAAAAAATGAAATGTTGTTTCATCACTTCGTGCATTGGTTTGTGCACACTTGTGAAGCACACGTTAAGGTATTTAGAGGCAACCAGATCGTGCTGTACCTAGGTATATCACAGGGGCAACAGATCAAGAGACTGGGAATGACATGTTCCTTGAGCCCACCCCCCCCCATCCTCTTCATCCCGGTCTCTAACAGTTTTTCTCCCGGGGTTTGTAAAAGAAAGGTAACAGTGGCCCTTGTGCGTTGACTGTCACTGGGCTGCTGGGGGCATGTGACGGGCAGGTAGAAAGTTATAATCAATTTCTGTGCTATATAAAAAAGACGCACACAGGGGCATATTATTAAGTGGCGGAGAGAGGCGTTAGCGTTCTTGGCTTAATGTATCTTTCCGCCACTTCGGAAACGCGTGGCTGCACTATAATAACAAGGATATGGTGAAGCCTTGCGTTTGTCACTACAATGATGCTAAGTTTCACAACTTAGCGCTAACGCTGGCACCCTTGCACCAGAGTGTAAGGGTGTCTGCGAGCAGGGAGGTTTGTTTATGTACAGGAAGGGACACCTTCCTGTACATAAACAAACCATGGCATTTTGCTTTTTCCATGTGTGCTGCACAAGGCAGCACACATGGAAAAAGCAAAAAAGAGGAGAAATAAAGCATTTCTCCTCTTTTCGCCATCGTAAGACTAGGATTTTCCTGTTCTTAAATTCGGCGCTGCCACCTGTTATAGCTACCCTTGATAATGGGTGGCAGTGTCGAATTCAATGGGTGTTGCGGTGGAACAGCCACCGCAACACCCACTGCACGCCCCCTTTCACGCTAAGTTTAGCGTGAAAGGGGCACTATTATCAAGGCAGCGTTAAGCCACTTAACGTGGCTTTAAGCCACGTTAAGTGGCTTAACGCTCCCTTGATAATAGGGAGCTGACCCTATCGCCACCACAATGTCACAAAAAGTGACGTTGTGGTGGTGATAGGGGCTTGATAATATGCCCCCATGTATGTAGACATTAATTTTTTAGTTTACGATTTGGCAATACAGTGTGACTATCAGAAATTGTTAGCCACTAAGTTTTGAAGGCCAGTAATCTGTATTCCAAATTGTTTTGTCCTGGCGCCGATAGGCCCCCAAACCCTTTGAGGTACTACAGGGTCACAGTAGTAGAATATACACTGTGACACTATAATAGCTCATGGGAGAAGGAGAATACAGACCAAAAGACAGAAAAAGATAAATGACGAACTGTTATCAAGCCTTTAACATCATTAATGTTTCTGTTCTCTGGGACTTGGGAATGTTGAGTCCTGGCGCCGAGAGTCCTCCAATGCCTCTGAAGTGAAATAGAAAGGCAGTAGTAGAATATACACGGCCACACTATATCACCCCAGGGGAGAAGGACAATAAGGGCGAGAAGTGAGAAAAAGATAAATTACTAAATGTTATTAAGCTTCTTACTGTTTTTAACTTTATGTTGTTTGGGACTCAGGAATGTTGAGTCCTAGCGCCGAAAGGCCTCCAACTCTTCTGAGATTAAATAGAAAGACAGTAGTAGAATAAACACAGCTCCTCTATTTCATCTAAGGGGAGAAGAAGAATATGGACTAGAAGAAAGAAATGACGAAATGTTATCAAGCCTCTTACTGGTTTCATGTTTGTGTTCTCTGGGACTCCGGAATGTTCAGTCCTAGGGCCAACAGGCCCCGAACGCCACTGAGATCGAATAGAAAGACAGTAGTAGAATATACACGGTCACACTATGTCACACCAGGGGAGAAGGACAGTAGGGGCGAGAAGAGAGAAAAAGATAAGTGTCTCCTGAATTCTGTCTGTTTGTGAACAGGTGTTGCTGACGTTAGATATAAATGCAAATAAACAAACTATGTAAGAACTGAATATCAAACACACGTTGAACTTTTTACAATCTTTTATACAAATACCTAAAGTTTTGAAATCTTGATAGCTCTTGATATCTATGTATAATAAGACTTTAAACTAAATAGGATTCTATGAAGAAATACTTTTAGTTAGTTGTTTCCTAGAACACAAAAAGCAACTACAATGGTTAATTCCATCATTCGGATAAATAGTTACGTTTTATACATATCTACTATCCCTTAATCTAACAATTTACAAGTCCGTAATCTCTTTTGTTGTTGCAAAAGAAGAATCCGACGCTGGAGAAGGGAAGCTGCCTCACTGACTGGAGACAGGGAAAAGACTCGCAAAAACGAAACTAATCGATTGTCAAAGGGCTGTGTGTGGTTTATATAGTCTTTGGTTACAAAGTAGTCTATAGAAGCAACGTGCTGCGCACGCACGTAGATATTACGTTGTTTGGTTAACATGTGCTCACGTTTTGACTTTTTGACATGTGCACGTGTTGGGAAAAGGTGGAAAACTGTTAACCGCTAAAGCTTCTCATTTGCATCGTCACACGTGTTAACTGTTTGACATGTGCACACGTTGGCAGAGGTTGAAAACTGTTAACCGCCAAAGCATCTCATTTGTTTTCTCGTGACTGAAAACGCCTAATACTTGTTATGATTCTGAATACAAGACATATGAATAAACTATGGTTCAGATTACAAAAAATTGAAAACAACATAGGAAACATTTAGGGCCCGATTCCGATCCCGCTCAGAAGCACTCCTGACGGCATCCGTCAGGAGCGAGTCCGAGTCGTACGTGCGATTTCCGGATGACTCATACAGCTGTACAAGTGAGCAAGTACGATGCGAAATCGCCTCGCAGTCCGAGCAACTCATACGCGTCAGCGAGCCCCTCCAGACGACTCCACCATGGCTGATGCGCACAGCACGGCGGGACGACCAAGTACGATGCGTGCGTTAAGCAGACGTATCGAATCGGAGCATCCGACTCAAAAAAGCTGCGGGAAGCGGACTTCGGGGGTCTGTAGTGGGCCCCCCTTCACCCGGGGCACTACGACTCGATCACTGGGGGGACCCATGGGTCCCCCCTACACATGCATTCACGGTGCTGGCAGGACCAAGGCGTCCCCACGACAGGGGGCACCCATGTCCGAGATGTGCGTTTTTTGTCTATGGGAGCCTATGTACGTAGCGTACACCAGGCTCCCATAGACTTCAATGGAGCTCTGAGTGACCAAGTCCATCAGCGCTGCAACACATCGTGCTCTGTCACACAGAGCCCAAGTGAGTCGGCCTTAGCGCTTTCCCAGCGAGATTGGAATCGGGCCCTTAGCATTAGAATTGTTTAATATCTTGATTAGTGCGAAGTAAGTTTTAATCGTGGTTGAGTTATGAGTCATGACACAGTGCTGTTACAGTAATTTTTTGAGCACAGAAGTTTGGATGTATTTATGTAATTCACTGAAAAAAACATGGGTTTCAGGGACATTATAGTTCGAAATTTTATTTAAAAAAACCTTTGAAATTCACTGAAAAAGCCATAGGTTTCAGGGACATTATAGTTAGAAATTAGCATTTAAAAAAACCATAGAAAGTCACTGAAAAAAAACATAGGTTTCAGGTATGTTTTAGTTAGTTGGACTTTTTACTCGTACAAAACCAGAGAAATTCAGACGTTATAGTTAGTTGAGCTAACTATAACTCGCGACCCCTCATTGCACTGCTGATGACGTCACATATTACATCATTCATGAGATGGTCAGTGACATCACTGATGACATCACTAATGACATCTCAAATTACATCACTGATGACACCACTTATGACATCATCCACATGATAATCTGATGCACCTCCTCACTCCCTAATATAAACTTTGAAACACCTACTCTAAAATACATACTACCATTTTCAAAACCATAGACACACCAATACCAGTTACTACATACCCACTCACTGATTCCTATTTCTACACACACGTCCACTCATTCACCCATACAGTCACTCATACATGCAATCACTTATCAATACAGCACTATCATTTGCACCCATACACCTATACAGACACTCACACATTGCCATTCATCCATAGAGTTACTCACACACCTAGTCAATCATGCAAAGAATCATTCACACTCTCATTTACTCACCTATACAGTTATACACACACCACCTCACTAATTCATACAGATACTAACACATACTTACTCTCTTATACAATCACTGACACAAGAACACACTCATCATACAGCCAGTCTCACAATCACTCACTCTCACATATAGTCATTTATATAGTCCAACACTCACATATATTACCTTTCACATATGTAGTTACTCACACATGTACCACTGAGACATCTAAACACTCACCAACACACCCACCCACACTCACCTGGGTGATTGCAAGACTGTAGGAGTAATGTCTAGGTGTTTGCAGGAGTGCATGGGTACTGCCTGAGTGATTAAAGGTGTGCATTGGTAACGCCTGGGTGATTTTGTAACAGCATGAGTAATGCCTGGGTGATGTTGTAAGTGCATAGGTAATGCCTGGGTGATTGCATGAGTGCAAATGTAATGTCTGGGTGATTGGAGGAGTGCATGGGTAATGCCTGAGCGATTTAAGAAACACATGGGTAATGCCTGAGTGATTGCATGAGTGCATGGGGAGTGCCTGGGTGATTGGAGAAGTGCCTACTAATGCCTGGGTGATTCCCTAAGTGTAGGAATAATGTATGGATGATTGAAGGAGTGCATGGGTAATACGTGGGTGATTGCAAGAGTGTAGGAGTAATGGCTGGGTGATTGCATGAGAGCATGGGCACTGCTTGAGTGATTAAAGGTGTGGATTGGTAATGCCTGGGTGATGTTGTAAGTGCAAGGGTAATGCTTGAGTGATTGAAGGAGTGCATGGTTAATGCCTGGTTGATTGGAGCATTGCATGGGTAGTGCCTGGATGATTGGAGGAGGGCATGGGTACTGCCTGAGTGATTGAAGTAGTGTGTGGCTAATGCTTCGGTGATTCCATAAGTGTAGGAGTAATATCTGGGTTATTCCATGAGTGTATGAGGTAGTGCCTGGGTGATTGGAGGAGTGTATGGGTACTGCCCGAGTGATTGAAGGAAGGCATGGGTAATGCTTGAGTGATTGCAAGAGTGCATGGGTAGTGGCTGGGTGATTGGAGAAGTGCATTGCTAATGTGTGGGTGATCCCATAAGTGTAGGAGTAATGTCTGGATGATTAAAGGGGTGCATGGGTAATACATGGGTGAATTTGTAAGAGCATGGGTAATGCCTGGGTGATTTTGTAAGTGCATGAGTTATGCCTAGGTTATTGCATGAATGCATGAGTAGTGCCTGGGTGATTGGACGAGTGCATTGTTAATGCCTGGGTGATTGTAGGAGTACAGAGGTTATGTCTGGGTGATTGGAGGAGTGCATGGCTAATGTCTGGGTAATTGGACGAGTGCATGGATACTGCCTGAGTGATTGAAGTAGTGCATGGGTAATGTTTAGGTGATTGGAAGAGTGTATGGGTAATGCTTGGGTACATGGAAGACTGCATGGGTAGTGCCTGGGTGCATAAAGAAGTGCATGGGTAGTTCCTGGGTGATTGGAGCAGTGCATAAGAAGTACCTCCATGATTGCATGACTATACGGTGTAGTGAGGGCTGCAATTTATATACATACATTGCTAAGTTAGCATAACCGCGTTAGATGTTAGAAAGCCATCTCACCACTTTTGCTGCTTTTGCACACGACACTGCACTTACATGTTATTATTGAAAAATGCTTGCTCGCCTTTTTCTTCACATGAGAACTGTCTGTTGTTCACATCCCTAGACGTGCGCTGCGACCTTGGTCTGAACATTGTGTAAAGCAACAGTCTGGGTCGCCAGACAATGCATGTTTTCGAGTTCAGGTTGATCGGCCCACTATTTAGCCATAACACGCACGCAGCGCAAATACCTGAAAGTCGAGTTCTTTTAATATTGCAGTCTGCATGCTTTAACACACATTCTGAAGAAGAGCTTTCCCAGGAGCAGAGCACACCTGATCCTGTGATGTGATTCAACTAAGCTGATCTTTACGGTATGGGGTTCCCCATTCAAGCCTAGAGACCTTCTACTAGTCTAATAATATTAGTTTACTAGCGAAAGGAAGGTGGCTGTATTCCACTGTCATTTATACTATGATTTCTCCTTTCATTTTCTATGGTATTGTAACAATGCTGATGGTTTTGATTTTAATCATTTGTCTGCTTATGTTAGCCAAAGTACTGCATCTTAGGACACAAGGTTTATAAAATAAACTCTTTAAACTTTACCGTGTCTCTGATTACTCTTGTTGTGGACTGATATGAGAATAATAACGAACCGGTGTTTCTAATTCCCACCATTCCTGAGAGTACTCGAAGTCGCTTGTTCTGGGTTGTCTATACATTGGGACCTCCGAGATAATACGGATAACGAATGGGACACTGATGCTGGTCGGATAGGGGTTCTGGGTTCTGAGGTGAGTTTTTGGTACACCACAATTCACTGAGGTCCTGGTTTCCTGCGCATAGTTCTGTGCATGAGCAGAATCCCTGCAACATGGCGCACCTAACGTTTGGTCTATTGATTTGAAACGCCTAAGTAGTGCTTGTATTAGTCCACGACTCCCTCACTCTTGTTTCCGGATAGCGGGAGTGACGGATCTTAACCTACCTATTACTCACCTGATAGGTTCTTTCAAGCTTGATCATTAAAAAGGTTTTCTTCGTTTTCTGAACCCTTGTGCTACTGATTAAACTCGTTGTTGATCTTCTGTGTGTCCTTATGGCGGTCGAAATTGCTCCACATAGCCGTACACCTCTGAGATGTCATTTGACGACTTATGGGGTGCCGGACGATGGGATGGCCGTTATTTTTGTGGTGAGTGCCGATGGGACCCATCCTTATGAGTTATTTTTCTCTTGGGTAACACTGCCAGCAGTAAATGCGGAAGATAAAACATTTTACTCGTATACTCAGCGGGTCCCAGCCAATTATACGCCATATCGGACGCTAGAGATCCCCCTTTCAGCCTGGCAGCATAGCATTTGGTTTAATGGCGCCCTTCCCCATGCGGTGGCACCAGCTAGAATGGGCCCTTTGTCAATTCCAGGGGCCACATGGCCAGTGCTAGCCGGATTTACGCCTCACCCCGCTATTTGACTATTGCGGTGGATGAGCTGCGTGCGCTCCATGCAACCCTTATTTCAGTATATAGGGCTTTGGTGCAATACGTTTCACGCAACGTGCAGGTAGGTCCTGCTGTTGCGGGACTACCAGCCGGTCACCCGGCGGTTGTTATTAGTCCCGTCATAGTTAATTCGGTGATGGGCAAGTGCCCCCAAAATAAGGATGATTTTCCTTATTGGCTTGCCGAGAAATTTGACCAGCTGGAAGCAGTGTTTCCACACTCTACAGAGGTGGAGAAACACAGAATACTCACCATTAGTTTGCCAAAAGACATAATCCCTGATGTGTCTGATTGTGAGAACTGGCGAAAGATCTTTGCCGCGTTCTACTCGAAGTGCTTCGGCACTCCGTCCATGGCCGTCCTGCCCTCTGTCATTAAACGTGTTCAAGATCAGCACGGACCGGAGGCGGCTGTAGAGTTGGGAATGAGGCTTGTCGGAGTATTCGACATTGTTGCCCCCCTCGTCCTTGGTAATCTCAAGGGAGATGCGGTACAATTCAAGTCGCAAATGGCTTAGCCCTCGTCGCTGAAATCGATAAGCCCAAAGAATTACCTAAACGTATTGCGGAAGCCTATAAAACTATTGGCCGCAGTAGTCTAGGAGTAAAGCCAACTGTAATCATTCCCGATTTGATACAACAAACTAAGGTGAGTTTGTCTATTAAAGACGATCGTCCAGCTTTTCTGCGGTACAATTCAAGTCGCAAATGGCTTAGCCCTCGTCGCTGAATTCGATAAGCCCAAAGAATTACCTAAACGTATTGCGGAAGCCTACAAAACTATTGGCCACAGTAGTCTGGGAGTGAAGCCAACTGTAATCATTCCCGATTTGATACAACAAACTAAGGTGAGTTCGTCTAGTAAAGACGATCGTCCAGCTTTTCCAAAGCAGAATTGGAGAGCAAAGAAACAGGGAAAGCAGCAACAGAAACAGGGGTCTCGTCCTGCGTCTCCCGTACAGCAGACTACCGAACGCACTTATGATTTGCGCGATCGTACTAGTATTAAGTCGCCAGATAGATTTCAGGTTACTGAATAACGCTCTCCTCGTTCTTCACAGGAGACATCGGCCTCACAGTCCGGTGGCGGAGACCGTGGCAAAGGACGGGGTGCACAACAAAGTCGTGAACAACCCCGTCAGGCTGACGGTAAAGGCAAGCAGGACGAGTTTGCACGTCAACGACCCCCGTTTCAAAAGAAGAAAGTTGCTGCACTGACAGCGAGGTATGCCACAGATAGTGAGAACGCAGCTTCGGAACCTGACATGGGCCCTAACGCTGCTCGACAGCGCAGCGGAGGTTACAGTAGTGCGGCAAGCACTGCGTCCATATCTGGTGGCGACAGCAACTGACACGTTCATTACTGTAGAAACTGCTGACACTAGAGTGGCTCCGCCTGACAGACTATATGACATAGTCCTCCTAATTGAAGGTGACATACAACGTACAATTCAAGCGATTTTTTGGGATAATCTGACCTCTTCTTATGATATTCTCCTAGCGGAGGCAGACTGGCCCCCGGCTTTCATTTTAGATGCTCCTATAGGGGAGGAGGTAATTCTCCCTTCCTTTGCGCACACAGTGCCAAAGGAACAAGCTAAAAAGTTTGCAGAGGAGTGGGCACAGGTGCTAGCACCGGCTTTGTATCGTACTCAGGTAGGCTGGGATAAATTGTCACCCAGCCATGAGATTCCATTGCGGTCTATGCCCCAGCCACAGCCCCAATATCCCATGCGTCGTGAAGCTAGACTTCACGTCGCGGCAATCCTTGAGCAATTGGAATATCAAGGTGTTATTGAAACATGCGTGTCACCAATGAATAATCCTTTATTCACTGTGGCGAAGCCTGATGGGTCGTACCGCCTAGTTTTGGATTACCGGCATACAAATTCTCATTGCCAGACATGCGCAGTACAGAATACTCACAGTTCGGCTCTCGTCGATAGTCTCGTGCGAAAAAGGTTTAAAACCACACTTGACATTTCCAATGGCGTTTACAGCCATAACCTGTCCTCTCTTAGCAGTCAGTAGACAGCGTTTACTTCTGGCGGCAAACAAAAACAGTTTAAAAGATTAGCCATGGGCTACAAAAACAGCCCTGGTGTCTTTGCCGCACGTTTAGTCTCTCTTTTAGAGAGCATAGATCCAGATGCGTACTCGTATGTCGATGACATCTATCTCACAGACGACGAGTTGTGGCCGCATCTGTGTCGCGTTTATCGCATTATTGTTATGTTCGCAGACTTCGGTTACAAATTCAATTTTGCGAAGTCTCACATTGCAGAGTATACAGTGTTGTTTTTGGGCTACGAACTCAACAATGAAGGTCGAGGATTGGCTCCGCACTTTCTGGAGAAGTGCGCATGCCAGCGTGCTCCTACGACACTGAAGAAATTACAATCTTTGCTGGGCTTTCTGAATTTCGGTCGTACGTACATTCCTGATTATGCCCAGCGTATCAAGCCACTTTATGCCTTGGTACAACCTACTTTTTCCAAATCGTGCTGGCTGCCGGAGCATTCAGCTATTCTGCAATGACTGCAAGCTGATCTTCTTGCTTCAAAATACTTACTGACACGTGATAACCGCACAAACCTGGTGATAAGAATTGTGCCAGGCACAGTGGGTTTCACGTACTTAACGTTCAATGAGGGAGACACAGTCCCCATTGCCTACAAATCACACCTGTACACTTCGGCTGAATTGCGCTTTTCCTCTGTCGAGAAAGTTCTTACGGCAGTGCAGATGGCGATTCTCAAAGAACGAGCGCTGTCACAAGGAAAACGCATGTTGGTTGTCACACCATATCCTGCCCTTGAGGCAGTGACCAAAGCGAGTGTGCCAAATTCTAAAGCTTTGCATCCACGGTGGATACAATGGGCCACTTCCTTGACATCGCCCGATGTCACCTATATCTTTGATGCCTCGTTACAGACTCAGGAGTACTTGCAGTATGAATTCGTTCATCCCGCTCCTCTGTCTTTACGCCCGCTCAAAGATTACCATTGTGTCATATACACTGACGGTTCTGCGCAACCGGCGATTGGATCGAAGCATGCCTATTCAGCGGCCTGCGCAATTGTGTTAGGTACCTTCGTAAATGGTGAATTCCAATCTGATGGCGTGCATACGCAGTCATTAGGTGATTGTACCGCACAGTTGTCGGAGCTTCGTGCTCTGGTGCTTGCACTTGAGTTCGCTGATCCTCGAGTCACTACTCTTATAGTAAGTGACTCGTTTTATTGTGTTCAATCTTACAACGACAATCTACATTTTTGGTCTCAAAATGAATATCGTGATTCCAAAGGTAGCACAATTAAGCATAAAATGCTTTGGGTTCGAGTGGCAGAACTTAAAGAACATCTGCCTCTCGTGAATGTAATTCACACTCTCGGTCACCAACGAGTTGGTGTCCACGCTGTCGGCAACAGCTTAGCTGACGAGGCAGCAAAAACAGCAGTGGCAACATATTTAGTAGCAGCAGTTACAAGATCGAAAAGTAAGATTGATGATGACATTTTGGCAGCTATTGCTGCTACAGAAAAGGGAAGTAATTACCCGAGAGTTTTCCCTTCTCGTTATCATTATCACTTAAGTCCTGATAACGTCCCGTTAGTGAGGATTAATGACGTTGGTGACAGATTGATTCCCAACGCGGACTGCAGACCATCTTTGATATTAGCAGCTCACGTGGGTATGGCCTCTGCCCACGCCGGCGTTGCAGCTACTGTATCTCTGTTACAACAACGTAACTGGTGGTGCGGTTTATATAAACAAGCTCACGCTTATGTTCTTAATTGTGACATTTGCCAGCAGATTAAACCTTCAACTGCTGCGCGCCCACCACAGACTCAGTTGTACATATCTAATAAACCACTTGGGTGTGTTTATTTAGATCACTGCGGTCCTTTTTCCTCTGATACTGTGTACAAGTACATCTTGGTTGCAGTGGATTCGTGCACACGTTTTCTGTGGGTATGGCCACAAAGGAGTGCTGATGCCCGTACTGTCATCAAAGATTTGCGTGTCTTTGTGGGAAGTTTTGCGTGTGGTACCTTTCATTCTGATCAGGGCCCTGCGTTCGCCTCTAAGGCGTATAAAGAAGCCATGAAAAATTTGGGGGTCCAAGTCAAATTTTCGTCTCCCTACCGGCCTGAGGGTAATAGTGTGGTGGAGCGAATGAACCGTGACTTAAAGCAATCTTTGACAGATAGGGTTTTAGGTACTGGCCAGAACTGGCAAGCCCATCTGTACAACGTCCAACGTGCACTTAATAATCTCCCTAGAAGGTCTCTGGGTGGGCAGACCCCATACATGATGCTCTTTGGCATACAAATGTTTGTCTCGGACCTTGATGGTCTAGACATGGCGGCGTCAGCCGCACCCTTTGACGTAGATGATCACTGTGCTGTATTGCAGACTCTACAAGACGCCAGAGACAGTCTAGCGAAGGAACACGTACCCTCCACATCTGATGCTGCGCTTCAGATTCCGGTAGTCGGCTGGCTACCTCGAGTTGGTGATCTGGTCCGTGAGAAGGTGGAGAACAAGAAGGAGTTCGGCCCCTCTTATCGTGCACCGGTTCCAGTGCTTGGCGTGCAGGGTACACGAACAGTCATTTTACCTCCACTTCCTGGTCGCAAGGATAACAGGTACATCTCTATTGACAATGTCAAGCTACAGCGAGTGGCCGATTCTTCTTAGCATGACTCCAGCGGTTTCTTGCCCTGCGATGCTGAGAAACTCTGTTTTGGCTCCAGCTTCTACCACCTTGTCTGATGTTGCCATCGAGATGCATACAGTTACTGATCCTTTGTTGCTACCACCGGCTAGTGGTCTACCTGAAGATACTGAGTATGCTTATCCTGCAGATGTACCATTGCCTGTTTTACATTCCACCGCGGTTAACCAGTCCCGTTTCTCCTTTGACACTAGCTCAATGACTTCCAATGCCCCGTCAAAGGTTTCCATTTTTGCTGTTTGGTTTAAAAGACATTTTTTAATTCCCCCTTGAACTTACATTTGGCTGATGCTCATATGTATTTTTTTGTTCATGTCCATTGGATTTGTGGTCGTGTTTTTCCGTCTTGTGAATGGACACTACCTCAAAGAAAGATCGACAATTAGACTAATTGATGGAACTTTGGCACCCCACTCCTCATCACACATCATGAAGAGGGAGCAGACTTTTGTGAATATTACTGCCTGGCCCGTGTTAGATGGGATTGCGTGGGATGCTGTTAAATTTCATATTCATGGTCCAACGGAGGTTATTAATGTACCAAATGTATTTCGTGTTTCTATGGGGGATGTAGTTAAACAAAACATCCGTTCTGATGATTGGGACGTTCAGGCCATAGAAGCACTATTTTCTTATTTGAAACATTATGCTGCGTTTGATGCTGAGGATTTGTATTTAGATACTGCTAATTATGGTGAGCAGTTTTGCTATCAACATTATGGAAATCATTTCCTATATAAAGCCAATACATTTCGAAATTTTGTAAATTTTACCCAATGGGAACATTGTCCAACGCCAATCCTGGGTAGCTCCACCACGTTGGTGGACAAATTCACATACTTTTCTGATTTCAGTGTTTCAAATCCTGCCTCCTTTTATTTCAAAGTGGCGGCTGAGTCTGCCTCGAAGGTTAGGCTGACACACACAAAATTATTATATTCCAAATACTTTATGGATGATTTGTCAATCAAAGGTTATGATCTGCGGAAGGCTACTATTGATCTTAAATCGGTTTGGGGTTCCAAACCGTGGCAGGTACAAGGAACAGAAGCTTTGCATCGTGCCTGCCTCATACCAAACCACATGTTGTTTTTAATTCAACGATCTTCCAGACCACCTGCTTTGGATTGGCTACTTCGAGAAAAGTAAATTCTCCCTCTACTCCGAATCTGGGCGCTTATCCTGATAGGGATAACCATACAGATTTGTCCCTTGTTGCGTTGCAGTCATACATTACTAATACATCCTTTAATATTACCAAATTGCACTCTGAGGGATGGTTGACTTGGCAGACAAGCTCTGATTCCTGTCAATGTCGTTTTCTGGGTTTGATACCTAGGTATACGCAGGTTCGCGTAGACCCTCGTTTTGAATCTTCTCATTCTGTAACTACTTACTCTGTCGGGAAGTTATGCTGTCCTGGCTACAACATTCCACCTTGGCATCTGTTAAACTTCATTTATCTAAATTACATGACAAAATAGATTTGAATGATTTTGTTAAGGGTCCTGTGGGTGGAAGGTCCAAAAGATGGATGTATGCTATTTATAACGAAGTTTGGAAATTATCGCAAATTGAAGCTGCTTCCAGGTTGAGGGCTATTGATCAAGCAAATATGGAAAAAGTACTTGCTGTTATAGATAATAGCATTAACACCCTTTCATCCAGAATTTACACTTTAGACAACATTGTTTCTTCTGTTGTTGATATTGTACAGGATGATGTGTCTGTTTTGTATCATGGTCAAAATCAATTGCGTTATATAATGCAGTTTGCATGGACTTTGCAAAAGTTAAAGGCTGGGAAAGTCGCCTGGGACTACATGAATACATCCTCTTTATTCCTTCCCTTTAATCTCACTGCAAAACAACAATTCATGTCCATGAAGGACGCGACATACTCATTACTGCATATTAAAAGGTTAGAACCTTTGCCTTTCTCTGTGGCCGAATTGAATTCAGCTGTGTGGCTTATCCACGGGTTAATCACATTGCCGTTTCCTTTGTTTAAATTCAGTTCATGCATGAAACATTATGCCCTAGGTAGATATGAACAACTGGGTACTGCCTTCCTGCATGAGGTTTGGTCACTCTCATTTACATACAGGTGTACTAGAGACGGTAAAGAGGTCTACTTGAAGGGTGAAGAATGCACTTCCACACCTGATCGCTCTGTAGTATGTAGGCACATTCAATTGCATGGCGCATGCAATGTGCACACTCCTAATCTAGCTTGCATCCTGAAAGGGATTCCTGTACCAGCCATTACACCCTCTTTCACGTTGCTGGCTAACGGTAGTACATTTGCTTTTAAATAATGAAGCCTGCTGCGGGATGTTAGTGGGAATTCCCTACATAGTGACTGTATCACAGAGGGTAGTCTGCTGTAAGAATGTCCGTTTCCCACCCCCGCATGGGCGGCTGGATGTATCCATCTGGCCTTCGATTCCAACCTTGAAAGCAGAGTTCAACAAGATGAGCAGAATAAGGGCTCTATTGTCTCAAAAAGAAGTCGCGCTGACTTCTTCCCGGGAAACATTTGTCCTTCACGTATCAAACACGTGCACCGAGGTGCAAGCGCTTTTGAATACTGATCTCCCACTTCATTTTGGTGCTCTGATTCAGACTATTTTTAATGCCTCATCTACAAGTGGCCTGGCACATTTTTTCAAAATCGTGACCTCCTTCCAAACTATTTTTGGTGTGATCCCGGCATTTTTTCATTCAATTTTTTCCAGCGTCTTTGGAGGTCTCCCGTTGATTCTCGCCCTCGTGGCTGGGGTGCTGTTGTTGGTCTGCTTACTACGCAATGGCTGCACAGTTTGTGTCACAAGAGAGCCTGCCCCGGCTGCTCCATCTTCGTAACCGGATGCTTGAATACTATGGAACACTACCACTGGCAACCTTGAGCTTAGCCTATGGATTGTCCTTCCGGTTTTCCTACTTTACATGCGTACAACCTGTCTTTCATTGCCTAGAATGTCCATTCCAATGGGCTCTGGATTTGTGCTTATCGAACTCGGTGTCTCCCGCCCTGGATTATGATCGACTCATGAGTCCCTTAGTGGCTCATGAGTTGGACTGTTCTGGTGTCAGGATTATGGCCTGTGGAGCGGCACATGGAGTCCTAGGGAATTGGGACATCGGTACGGCTGCGGCTGACTTCCTTGCACAAAGTTATCTTGAAGAACACCCCAGTTGTCCTCTGATGGTACTGGAGGCTCCAGTTGTCGAAGAACATGTATGTTCATTCCCCTTACTGAACTGGATGGCAGACAATTTTGCAGGACGTTCCAATGATTTCCTCTTGGAGGCCGTTGCTACTTACTCTGCTTATACATTGATGGATTAACTTGGATGTCGTCCAACTTTCCTTTGCACAGACTTTTTGGTTTTTCATTCGACATTCGGGCTCTTTGAGCCTTGCCATTAAATTTTCCATTCAATTTTTTTTTCTTTTTTTTCCCCTTTTATGGTTTTTTTCTCTTCGAACCTTCACTGTCCTTTATATGGATTTCCAATTTGTGCACTTAGTTCCGTTCTATCGAACTTGAACTCTGCGTTCCTTAATTAGATCCCTATTTTGCTAGTGGTCCGATCAAGGGGGGGTGTAGTGAGGGCTGCAATTTATATACATACATTGCTAAGTTAGCATAACCGCGTTAGATGTTAGAAAGCCATCTCGCTACTTTTGCTGCTTTTGCACACGACACTGCACTTACATGTTATTATTGAAAAATGCTTGCTCGCCTTTTTCTTCACATGAGAACTGTCTGTTATTCACATCCCTAGACGTGCGCTGCGACCTTGGTCTGAACATTGTGTAAAGCAACAGTCTGGGTCGCCAGACAATGCATGTTTTCGAATTCAGGTTGCTCGGCCCACTATTTAGCCATAACACGCACGCAGCTGCAAATACCTGAAAGCCGAGTGCTTTTAATATTGCACTCTGCATGCTTTAACACACATTCTGAAGAAGAGGTTTCCCAGGAGCAGAGCACACCTGATCCTGCGATGTGATTCAACTAAGCTGATCTTTACGGTATGGGGTTCCCCATTCAAGCCTAGAGACCTTCTAATAGTCTAATAATATTAGTTTACTAGCGAAAGGAAGGTGGCTGTATTCCACTGTCATTTATACTATGATTTCTCCTTTCATTTTCTATGGTATTGTAACAATGCTGATGGTTTTGATTTTAATCATTTGTCTACTTATGTTAGCCAAAGTACTGCATCTTAGGACACGAGGTTTATAAAATAAACTCTTTAAACTTTACTGTGTCTCTGATTACTCTTGTTGTGGACTGATATGAGAATAATAACGAACCGGTGTTTCTAATTCCCACCATTCCTGAGAGTACTCTAAGTCGCTTGTTCTGGGTTGTCTATACATTGAGACCTCCGAGATAATACGGATAACGAGTGGGACACTGATGCTGGTCGGATAGGGGTTCTGGGTTCTGAGGTGAGTTTTTGGTACACCACAATTCACTGAGGTCCTGGTTTCCTGCGCATAGTTCTGTGCATGAGCAGAATCCCTGCAACAATGGGTAGTGTCTGAATGATTGGAAAAATGTATGGGTAGTGCTTCAGTGATTGCATAATTGCAGCAGAAGTGCGTGAGTGCATGTATGAGTGCATGGCTAGTGCCTGAGTGATTGCATGAGTGCAAGGGTAGTGCCTGTGTGATTGGAGGAGTGCAGGGGTAGTGCTTGAAAAGATGGATGACTGCAATTAAAGTGACTGTAAACATTACTTCATATTAATATGCTTCTTACATTATTTCATCTTACCTTCTTTATTGAAGTGGGTAATGCCTGAGTGCATCAGTAGTAAAACATCGAGAGCAGAGGAACATGTAAAGAGAAATAAATAGCTGAAGGCGTGACATAGGTGTTGTTTGCAGGAGTGCATGGGTACTGCCTGAATGATAAAAGGTGATTTGTAACAGCATGAATAATGCCTGGGTGATTTTGTAAGTGCATGGGTAATGCCTGGGTGATTGCATGAGTGCAGAGGTAATGTATGGGAGATTGGAGGAGTGCATGGTTTCTGCCCGAGTGATTGAAGAAAAGAATGGATAATGCTTGAGTGATTTCATGAGTGCATGGGTAGTGCCTGGGTGATTGGAGAAGTGCATTGCTAATGCCTGGGTGATCCCATAAGTGTAGGAGTAATGTCTGGATGATTAAAGGAGTGCATGGGTAATACCTGGGTGATTAAAGGTGTGCATTGGTAATGACTGGGTGAATTTGTAAGAGCATGGGTTATACCTGGGTGATTTTGTAAGGGCATGGGTAATACCTGGGTGATTGCATTAGTGCAGAGGTAATGTCTGGGTGATTGGAGGAGTTCATGAGTAATGCCTGGGTTATTGCATGAGTGCAGGAGTAATGTCTGGGTGATTGGAGGAGTGCATGGGTACTGCCTAAGTGATTGGAGGACTGCATGAGAAGTGGCTGGGCTATTTCATGAGTGCATGGGTAGTGCCTAGGTTATTGCATGAGTGCATGAGTAGTGCCTGGGTGATTGGAGGAGTGCATTGAAAATGCCTGGGTGATTGTATGAGTGCAGAAGTAATGTCTGGGTGATTGGAGGAGTGCATGACTAATGTCTGGGTAATTGGACAAGTGCATGGGTACTGCCTGAGTAATTGAAGGAGTGCATGGGTAGTCCTTGAGTGATTGCATGAGTGCAGGGGTAATGTTTATGTGATTGGAGGAGTGTATGGGTGATGCATGGGTACGTGGAAGACTGCATGGGTAGTGCCTGGGTGTATAGAGGAGTGCATGGGTAGTTTCTGGGTGATTGGAGCAGTGCATAAGAAGTACCTCCGTGATTGCATGAGTGTATGGGTAGTGTCTGGATAATTGGAAAACTGTATGGGTAGTGCTTCAGTGATTCCATAAGTGCTGCAGAAGTGCGTGAGTGCATGTATGAGTGCATGGCTAGTGCCTGAGTGATTGCATGAGTGCATGGGTAATACCTGTGTGATTGGAGGAGTGCATGGGTAGTGCTTTAAAAAATGGATGACTGCAATAAAAGTGACTGTAAACATTACTTCTTAATATTATGCTTATTACATTATTTCTTCTTACCTTCTTTATTCAAGTAGATGCCAAACTCATTGACACTATTTTACAGTAGTTTTATTGTAAACTGAATTTTAAATCTTTTCAAGGTTTAGTGTTACTTTCTGTAAAAAAAGAAGAAAAACTGTTATTGCTTATATTGTTATAGTTTTAAGAGCACAACAAAATTTCAAAATTACATAACATATTCAGTTTCCCTTTTTTGCTGTTCTCAGATTCCACTGAATTTCACCATTCACAGTGATATCAATGTAGATCATCATATAACAGTGGGGAAAAAAATAAAATGAAAGAGATTGTAAAAAAAAAACATTTGCGTTGAAAATATTTACAACAAGTCCAACTATTTGTTCACCTATCTACAGTTTCTAAATTATATTTTTTCACTACAATAAATCATTTATTTCTCCGAAGTGCATTTCTGAAATATACACTCTCATTTACATTGCATATAATACAAAGGTCAAATATATAAACTATGTCTTTATTATTTATTATTATTTATTTATTATTAATGCGCATAGCTGCCACAGCAACGAGGCGTCCCAGCGCAGCAGCGAGAGCCCGAGAGCGAGAGCCAGAACAAATCAAAGGGGATTAGATGGTAGGGAGGGAGAAAAGCCACGTCTTCAGGGCCTTTCTTTCAAACACAATTTTACAAATGCAATAACAATTAGCTCAAACAATAATCCAAACAGTAATTTTTCACATCTTCCCAATAGGCAGAATAATGTTTACTAATCAATTTCCATAGAAAATATCCCCCAAAAAACATATTTATTTGTGTTTACATCTTCCCAATAGGCCGAACGATGTTTTCAAAACTTTGGCATCAAATATATCAGATATGAATCTGGTAATTCGAAAGGCAACCTACATTTAAATTGCAAATGGGCATCATTGCAATGTGTCCATTCTTTATTGCACTTTAAATACACAGTATAGTGCCCAGATGTTGTAGTAGGTCCATCATGGAAAATATTAGCCACAGCCTTAAAAGTTCTTCCTGAAATTGATAGGTGACTTACCACAAAAGTTTTAATTTTTGTTTCCAATTTTCTTCCATTTTCTCTACAACGTTGTAGCATTAAAATGACATATTTTCCAAATCTTTCTATATATAACGTTGACAACATTTCTGATTTACAATGAGAGCATTTCATATTTTGATTACCTGTTTTTACTAATTTGTTAAATGCTGCTGATTTGCAATCTGGTATCATCAAGTATATGAATCGTTCAGTGTCTATTCCAGTGGTGGAAGAAAATGAACACTCTTCACATTTATGATCCCATCTGTAACTTAGTCCAAATACATTTTCAATTTCTATTCCTGCATCTTTCAATACACCAAGTATAAACATAAGAAATTTGTGTGCTTCTTGTTGTATATTGAGTGTAAATTGTGAAGGACCAGTACATAAATCCAAAAGATACCGAATGCCAGAAGCAGTATGGATTTTACTTCTAACCGTTACCAACTTATGAAAAACATTATGTAGTAAAGAACAGTGTAGTAATCTGCTTTGATTAAGTAATGCATCTTTCCTGCCTATGTTCCCTGCCTGATGCTCTTACAGTATGATGTCATTTGGAATGTGAGGAATGTTTGTACTGATGGAAGGGCAGTTGGAGAAGATGGGCTGAGAGCCAGGAGGCTGCTCCTGGTGGGGCTTATATTGAGGCTCACATTGGAACTTACTAAGATGTAACTTGGAGAATAAACTACCAACTAAAAGAATTGTCTACAAGGCTTCTTTCATTTCTACAAGAGCCAGTGTTATTAAAATAAGGTTGGGGGCAAGATCGGGCCCAGGAGTATAGTGATGACAACTGGCGTTGTGAGATGAGAGGTCTTCACCTTTTAAAGTGGTGTTTGAGAGCAACAACGTGAAGCTACGAACCATCTGTTATTGTGGGAGGCTATGACCCATGTGGTGTGTGACTGTGAGATGTAGCCCCGGTGTGAAGTACACCTTGAAACCTAAATTTTGGAGATCCGCTAACTTTGGTTGTTTCGATTAGCCTGCAGCGTGCCCCAGTGTGTGATGACACTTGAGAGGCCGCAATCTACTGTAGGCATCGGGGGCAAACATCGAGCCCTGGCGTTAATAATTTTATTACAGGGAATTTGAATTGTGGTGTTGACTTCCACAGTGCAGTGTTGATCTCCCTGATTTGAAGTGTGCGAACCACATTGAGGATCTCTGCGGTTGCTCGGGGGCAGAGGTTCGGGCCCCGGTGTGTTACATTTGTGCGCTGTGGTGATTGGTGACAATTCAGAGGAAGAAAGCATAAGGTGCAGCTTCATGTTAATTCTACTTTTTGCAGCAGTTTGGAACATTTTAAATAGGGCAAACAGAGTTTCAAAAACATCACTCTGCGGTTCAAATTTCAAATTGGGCGCGCGCCACTTATCTGGCTTTGTTGCTCGCGCAGTGTGTCTGTTGTCTGATTCTTGCCTCCGTCGCTTCCAGCTCAGAGCTTGTGAAGGACGCCCTGCTGATCTAGTGTGCCGTGAGCCATACGGTAAGGCGTGCCGAACGTGACGCCATTTTGTGCTTGGCACCACCGGTGCATAATAAGGTTTTTAGTAATTATGCCTCGCAGTTCATCACTACCAACCAAGTTGTTCATTTTAAATAAGGTTTACGGTCTTCAAGACATGACCGGAGACATCGTCACAGGCAAGTGGACTGGGGATCGTTTTCACTAATGTGGCTCAATTAAAATACGAACGTTCTTAAGTTTATGCTTCATTAAGCAACATTCGATGTTTAGAAACGATTCAACAGTGCCCTCTAGTGGTTATATAGTACCTCGGCACCAGAGCAAGGAAAGGAAAGCTCACTTGCTATTGACACGGTGAATCGGAGAAGCAATGATTTTTCAAGTATTCAACTCCGTGGCAACCCGGTATTTTCGCATACCTTTCCTGAGAATTCTGCCTATGCTGACTTTTTGGGAAGTTGGCCTTTCTCTTGGGAAATGTTTCATTTAAAAATTAGTACTTTGGGGTTCTTCACTAATTGTGGTGTGTAAGGTATACAGCCGTGTGTAGGTTTGGGAGGAATTATCTCGTATTAAGCTTCTTTGTTCCTCACCTTTTAAGTGTTATGGTTTGTTGTGAGTTGGTCTCTCTGTTGGGGAGGTTGTGAGTGACTTTTGAGGTTTGGTCACTCTGTATTACCACCTGTGATTGTGTAGTTGACCTGTATTTCATCTTGAAGTCACTCTAGTTTATCCCCTTGTGTTCTTGTGAGTGTGTCTTCATCTTACTTTTGGGTGTGTGTGTGTGAGTAGGAGTTTTCTTTAGGCAGTGTGTGTGGTTTATAGGGAGGTGGATTCTTCTTTTGGGAGGTTACTGCGTATGTGTGGCTTATAGGGAGGTGGATTCCCCCTTTCAATGATCCGGGAGGTTAATATGTGTGTGTGGTTTATAGGGAGGTGGATTCCCCTTTGGGAGATTATTGTGGTGTGTGTTATAGGGAGGTGGATTTCCATTTTATTGTGAGCTTGTTAGTGGTGAGTACTCATTTAATGAGTTTCCCTTTGGGAGGTTATTGTGTGTGTATGGTTTATAGGGAGGTGGATTCCCCCTTTACAATGATTTGGGAGGTTATTGCGTGTGTGTGTTTTATAGGGAGGAGGATTCCCCCTTTTAGAGGTTATTGTGGTGTGTGGTTTATAGGGAGGTGGATTCCCCCTTTACAATGATTTGGGAGGTTACTGTGATGTATCGGGAGGAGGATTCCCCCTTTTAGAGGTTACTGTGGTGTGTGGTTTATAGGGAGGTGGATTCCCCCTTTACAATGATTTGGGAGGTTACTGTGATGTATAGGGAGGAGGATTACCCCTTTTAGAGGTTACTGTAGTGTGTGGTTCATAGGGAGGTGGATTCCCCCTTTACAATGATTTGGGAGGTTACTGGGATGTATAGGGAGGAGGATTCCCCCTTTTAGAGGTTACTGTGGTGTGTGGTTTATAGGGAGGTGGATTTCCTTTTTTGTGTGATCTTGCAAAAGTGTGCAGTAGGGTTAAGTGTACGGTATATTACTGTGCATGCAGTAGAGGGCATGTGATATTCCCTGGTCCTACTATTTGTTTACATTTATTATTTCTATTTTACAGTTTATTACTTGCATTATTATTACTGCATTACTATTATTACATTTTACATTATTATTATTACTACATAAGGAGAGTTTTTCTCATTTTAGTACTGTGTTATATTATGATTATTTCTGAGATGTTTATCTTCTCTTCCTTTGTTTATATATGTGTATACTGTTTGATTTTCTTCAATCGTTATAAAGGGGAAGATGTGTAGTAATCTGCTTTGATTAAGTAATGCATCTTTCCTGCCTTTGTTCCCTGCCTGATGTTCTTACAGTATGATGTCATTTGGAATGTGAGGAATGTTTGTACTGATGGAAGGGCAGTTGGAGAAAATGGGCTGAGAGCCAGGAGGCTGCTCCTGGTGGCGCTTATATTGAGGCTTACATTGGAGCTTACTAAGATGTAACTTGGAGAATAAACTACCAACTACAAGAATTGTCTACGAGACTTCTTTCATTTCTACAAACAGGATCTTTTGATTTTCCATAATCACAAGATGAAGATCTTCCTGATAAAACACAACATTCACAATTACATTGGCATAGCAGTTGATATCTGAACTATTTTCTAACTGGTATCCTACAATATCATCAACAGTGTCCATTTTCATTTTCTTTGTAGCTTCATCATTCTTTTGAATTGTTTTCTTTTTTTGAACATCACTAGAATGTTTGTCATATTTTCATTTTAGACACACTACACGCTTTTCATTTACGGGATATTCACCTAAGTTAGGAGCATACAGTCTTCTTAACCGATTATTCTCTCTTACACAATTGCATCAGCACTAACCTTTTTCTCATCAAAATCAATCAAATACAAACCAGATAATGTTCTACTCGAGACAATGCAACGTATGCCATGCCTTCTTTAAACACTGTACTTCCAATATTTACCAAAGCACTGTCTACACTTAAACCTTGAGATTTATGAATGGTTACTGCATATGCTAAAGAAAGAGGAAACTGTTTTCTACAAACATACAAGTCTTTCACAAGCAAAAAACGAACAGCACATCGTCCAATCTGTTTTACCTCTTCAGTCTGATGAAATTTAATCTTCAAAAATTCAATTCCATCTCTGTTCTGATAATTAACAAAATCAACAACTTTTCCCATTGTTCCATTTACTAAACCTTTTTCTACATTCAAGTCACGTCGTAAAACTACCTTACATACATATAAAGTCTTTTCTAAACCAGCAGTCTTAAACACTGACTTTTCCAAATAATCCAATTCTGTCTGTAATTTCTCTGAGAGAAGAATAGTAACTCTTTCATGCTCCATTTTATCAATGGCTTCCATTTTCACTATTGGTTGTTTTTCCAGTTTCAAAGGTTCATGATTTAATGTAGAACATCCTTTCAGTGTTGGCATTAGTCAATCTATAGACTTCTTTTCTCCATTTTTTTGTACATTATTTCAGGTGCAAATTTTTCATTTGGAAACAAATTCATTAGTAGCCCACTTTGTAAAACTTCTTTACTATGTTGTTTTAAAACTCCAATTCTTATATCTTGAAGAATGTTTCCATAGTGTTCATCATTTACTTGTCGCATATTCTTAATAAGTTCTTTATATTCAAAATGAGACCAAATGTTTACATTTCCAATACTTCCCAAAGATTTCCTAGTATCTTCATAGATGAAAGATTAAAAACTGGTCCTTTCACAGGAGTCAGTTGTGGTAGATCACCAAATACAATTAGATGTTTTCCTCCAAATAAAACATCATAATCTGTTTTTAAAATCTGTTGCATTCTTAAATGTACAAAGGCAAGCATTAAGTTTGAGACCATGCTCACCTCATCAATGATTAGAAGTTTCATTTTCTTTAGTACTCTTGAGACTTCATAACAAGCTTCTCCAGATAGTTTATGATATTCCAACTTATTTTCCTGTTCTACTGGTAGCATGAGTAAACGATGTAAAGTAACCACTTCAATGTTGTGTGCCGCTAACCCAGTTGGAGCTGTTACAACACGAGAAATGTGATTCAGTGGTTTTCTGTAGATAACTGGTCAAAACTTTAATTAAGAAACGTTTCCCTGTTCCAGCTTGACCACTGATATACATTTGAATAGGTTTAAATGAAGTGCAGTTGCACTCTTTTTTTTCATGAAGTAAACCATGCTGTATCTGTTGTGTCACTTGCTGATATATTTCTTTTTGTTCAAAATTTAGTTGGTCTTCCAAGTTTCCCAACTCAATTACATCCTGTTGTGCTCGTTGCATTGCCGTTTCTACTTCATTCATGGCTATTGCTGCCTAATTTTCAAGAACTGGTTGTCCTAATGGATCTTGACGTAGAGGAGCAGAACTTTGACTATCTTGAGAATTGTCTTGAGCTATTTCAGTTGCAATAGTAGTTTCTTGTTCAATCTCTTCATTTAACATTTGTAGATAATTTGGAAAAAGTGTGCATTGAATACTATCTTTACATGCATTAAAAGAATCTTCATAGCAGTCAAAATCTTCAAGTAATTCCATTTCAGTACGCGAAGGATTGAAGAGTTGCAGAAGTGCTAAATAGAAAAATTCAGTTTTATCTGGAGTTAAGCAAACTGAGTTTTCTGTGATTAATAAGATTTCATTTGGCATGTTTTGCCAAACATCCATCACATTCAATTACTGCATATTTTTATTCATTTATATTTTCTGTAACTTTTCTCTTAAAACTATAATGTTGTAGTACTTCATAGAGACCTATGTTTTCCAGATGTGGACTTCTTTTCTGATAGTACGTATCCAACATATTTGTTTTAACAATATCTGTATTTTCTGGTTCATTCAATGCTAAGTATTCAATTTCTTGTACAGATTTCAAAACTCGATTTTGTGTTACAGCAAGACCTAGACTTACCCAAATGATTCCTCTTGACTTTGAATATAAACTTGCAGAGGTCAACCGATTCGAACATTCGTAGGATCCAATCTCTTAATGGGAAAGCATCTTCAAACTAAAACTGTCAAATTTGTTACTAAGAGTCTTCTCTTGTGAAATTTCTTCCCACATTTCTTTCAACTCCATCTTTTCATATTTGGTTATGCATGATGTAACATAACGAGCAACAGCAATCAAGTTATCTGCAACATATTGGATATCCATGTTTGCATTCCACATTGACAAAATTACTGGATTGTAGTCATTAATATACTTTGAATCTTCACTTCTTTGTATGTTGTAAGTATTCTTTGAAGATTTTCGCATTATAGTATGTCTTACTGTTGACATGAAACTGTTGACTTTTCCCTTTGATGTGTATTTTCATCGACAATATTTTCCACACTGATGACTTTGAAACCATAAAACTTGTTGTTGTAAGCTGTTTTCTCCTCCTTTTTTTGGAATGGCACAGGTAACATAGTCGTGAATGAAAGACAAAACAGTTTCATCAGAATTGGTTCCAAATTTAGGTGTATTCTTGATCCATAATAGTATGTGTATATGAGGAGCACCTCTGGCTTGGTACTCCTTTCTCCAAAAGAAACCAATAACATCACCAAGAGGTGGATTATTTTTATTGCAGATAAAAGACATCACACCTTGAAACCTATGATTAAAATATCTGCACACATTTACAGGATCCAAAGAACAGAGTTCTCCAGCTGTCTTCAATTCAATGCTTTGTACATTTGAATTTGCTTAACCTACATTTAAGTTCTGCGTGACGATGATACCAATACTCATTAGTACCACGTTGACACGCCATCAAATTAATTAACTGAGATTCTAAATGATCATCTCTTTGTTGAACTTTATCCGAAAATTCATTTGCAGAAAGATGTGTAAGATGAACTCCTGTTTTTAGTATTGTGTTTCACTGCATATGAAAGTCCAGACAAGTCACTTTGAAACAGAAGATGAAATAAATATGGAATACACTGTTGAAATCTTGGATCTTCTGAGTACAATCTTGTTGTACAATATTCTGAAGCTGGCAACTGTACTGGTCGTTCATCATATCGTCCACCTTTTCCAGTGGGAAAGAGGTGTGGAAAGCAATGAGCTTCTAAACTTTTTTCCCATACACTCATGGGAGTTCCCTTCGCGTTCTTCATTTGGAATAATTCAATAGTGTTTCCTATCACTTCTTTTGAATGTTGAGGATGTATACTATAATGTTAATACATTTCTTCTCTCCTCGAGTTGTCCACTTTTTATATTAGACCAGTTGAAATTTCTCTTTCATTTTCTGTAGATAATTCTTGTTCTTCCACATATACATTTTCAGAATAAAAATTATTTTGTACAACATATAAAGTAGCCTTTTGAAGTTTGGTGACATCTACTAACTCTTGCTATATTTTCCTACTCTTTGTTGATACACCATTAACTAGAGTAACTACAGGTTCAGTTTCCTCTCTCTCTCTACCAACAGTTTCAATATTTTTCTTAAAATCTAAAGGTAAATACACAACTCTCCCTTTTAAATCTCTTGGAGGCAGCTTACCTGTTTTAGGCTCCATACTAACTATAGCCTGAAACGGATGCACAGATTGAACAAGAACTGACTCATAAGTATTTAAATCTACCAGTTCCGGAGGAATAGCTACGAACTCTAGGTTGTTATGTATAGCTCTAGCTGGAATTTTATTCTCTTCTAATTTGTTGTAACAATATTTTCAAATACGTTGATCACTACCCAACTCAAAACGACCTTCCACCAACAAATAAGCACCAAATTGCTCCCACTTATCATTGTTTTCCTTTTCACTTTTTAAATACACATCAACTTTCCTAGTTTGATTTCTATAGTGAGTACATCGACAACAAATAGAAACATAGTTTGTTTTTTCACAAGAAACTACCTTAAACTTTGTAATTTCTTCTGTAAACTTCTCAGTAGTACTATCTTCCACCTCTTCTTCAACACCTACACTTATCAAACTCTCACTTTCTCTACACTCCTCTTGAGGACCAAAGAAACGAAACTCTATATCATCAGAAACTATTTTTACATCCAATACTGGACCATGCAAAATAGCTGTGTTTATTTCACTTAAACATAATACAGGACTTTTTACATAGTACAATCTTTTCCCTAACTTCCGCATTTCTGAGTGATGTACTGCTAACACTCTTAAATGATGAAAAGTACTTCTACACACTTTTCTAGAAAGACAAGCCAGAGAATGACCCTGCAAGTTACTATATTTTCTCACTTTACAAGGAACTAGTCCTTGCAACATCTTATTCTTTTGTTTAACACATTTTTTTACCATAATCTCGTAAGAAATTTCATAATATATCAATAGATTCTTATCGTATACTACAAATACTACTACATTCTAACTTATACACTGGAGCTTGTGTAAGTCTCCCTTGAACTTCTTCAGCTTTTACTTGTTCCACATTTCTAGGAACCATCTTTTCTTTTTCAATTGGCCAACCATTTTGATCTCATAACAACGACCCCTGGTATCAACTGCATGAACTAATGTCATTTGTTGAAAATAGCTTTCTTCATTAAAAAAAGCTCAGAACTAGAAGTGTGCTTCCATTCACCCGAATTGTTTTTGCAAAAGTTAGTTCTATTAACCAGTCTTTGTCTTTTACTTTTCTCCTTCATAAACTGCATTGTTGTATTCAATGTCTTCATTCTCTTCAATACTAATATACACAATCTTCTTTTCAGTTCAAAAGCCTTTTCGACTACACTTTCAATCTGCTGTTTTTTCTTGTAAAAGGCTGATCTTCTTTTATATTTTTTGCAATCTTTCAATACATTTTGTAGTACTCTACTTTTATACATTCTCTTCCTAATGTCTTTATATTCTTTTATCCTTCTTTCAATATTGATTGTTTTCCCATAACCTGATTTTCCATAAATTATTCCTTCTAATTGGTTGTACAACTTTTCTTTCTCATTTCCCCATATTGATAATTCATTACATTCTTAAAAACACTTTAAACAAATTCTTTAGTTCTCTTACCAGACGTTTTATTTCTTCAATGTCACATGTTGTACTTTTCTTGTCATACTGAATTTTTCTTAATAAATATGGAGAAAATCTGAAAAAAAGAAAAGTTTAAATAGTTTTGTTAAGTAATTTACTATTATTACAGTAATTATATACAAATATTCTTATGTATAAATAAAGAAATATTTTTAATTACACTCCAAACCTATATTAGACACTCCATAATTCCTACAATTAGAAGAAATCACAAGCTATACAACAGAATCATAGAGCACAACTAAAGGATTTCTCTACTGCTACCCAAATCAAATCTAAAGTACAGTCTGTCAACTTTTAAGGCCTGCATAATGTTGTGATTGGGGTATGTCTCCACTTGCACATGAATTCTCATATGTGTTATACATTTGAAGATGCTTTACATATAAAACAGATGTACACATATATTTGTATGCTTTTTTATATATAGTACACTAGCAAAAAGCAAAGACTCATCCATGCGTGGTTTCAAAAAGATAATGAAATTTACAGCACAAACATGTAAAGGGTTGCTGCTTTGTTTTTACCTATACTCAATACCTAACTATTACTCCTTTCTATATCCTTCTTCTTTCTTTCTACACCTCTCTTCTCTCTTTCTTAACCCCTGTTCTCTCTTTCTGTACTTTTCTTTACTGATTCTACATCCCTCTTGAATGTTTCTGTACTACTGAAATATGTTTCTACAACTCTCTTCCTCTTTGTGCACCGCGTGTGCCTCTTTGTGCACCTCTATTGCTTCTTTCTGTACCTCTCTTGCTTTTTTCTGCATCCCTGTTGCCTCTTTCTGTACGCCTGTTACCTCTTTCTGCACCCTTCTTCCATCTTTCTGCATCTCTGTTGCCTCTTTCTGCACCAGTGTTTCCTCTTTGTGTATCAATGTTGCTTCCTTCTCAACTTGTCTTGCTTCTTTCTGCAACTCTGTTACTTTTTTCGGTACCGTGGTTACCTCTTTCTGCACCCTTCTCCCCTCTTTGTGTATCTCTTTTACCTCTTTCTGCACCCTCTCCCCTCTTTCTGTATCTCTCGTATTTCTTTCTTCACCTCTCTTGCTTCTTTCTGCACCTCTCTTACTCTTTTTCTATCCCACTTTAATACATGTCTCTTACTTTTTTCTCCACTACTCTTGCTTCTTTCTGCACTTCAATTACCCTTTCTGCACCCCTGTTACCTCTTCCTACATCCTTCTTCCCTCTTTCTGCAGTTATCTTGCTTTTTTCTGCACCCCGTTCCCTTTTTCTGCACCTCTCTTGCCTATTTCTGCAACTGTCTTGCCTCTTTCTGAAGTTGTCTTGTCTTCTTCTGTACCTCTGTTTCTTGTATCCACACTTCTCTTGCAATATTTTACACCTCTCTTAGTTCCTTCTGCACCCCTCTTGCCTTCTTTTACACCTCTTTTGGTTCCTTCTACACTGCTCTTCGATCTTTCTGCATTTCTTTTGCCTGTTTGTTCACTTCTCTTGCCTCCTTCTGCACCTCTGTTGCTTCTGTCTGCTTTTCTCTTGCTTCTTACTTATTTATTTTGACTATGTTCAATACTTAACTAATAGTAAAATGGTAAAGCAGCAGCAGCAGAAAAGTAATGTTTAACATAGGTTAGGTGACAAATTAGTGATTATAATATTTTGTAGGACTCTCTGGAAAACTTCACTTGAAGTGCACTACATAAATCTAAGTGTCTCTTTGAAATATGAAGTGCACGCTCTCAACTTTTAACGTCTTCGCGGTCTTCTGTTTAAGATATGTCTGATCGTGTACATATATTGTGATATGTCTTATACATCTGAACATAGTACACATAAAACACAACTAAACATCTATTTGTATGATTCTTTGATATATGATACTACTAACAGAAAGTACAGACATATGAATGCATGTTTTTAAGATCATTGCGAGACTTACACCAGAGACATATGAAAGGTTGCTGCTATATCTTTTACTAGGCCAACACCCTATGTAGTCATAGTGCCTGAGTGATTACATGAGTGTAGGTGTAGTGTATATGAAATTAGAGGACTGCATGAGTACTACCTGAGTGATTAAAGAACTGCATAGGTAATGCTTACGTGATTCCATAACTGCATGGGTAGTGCCTGGGTGATTGGAGGAGTGCATGGGTACTGTATGAGTGATTGAAGAACTGCATAGGTAATGCCTGGGGGATTATATGAGTGCAAAGACAATGCCAGCATGATTAGGCTAATACACAGATGCTGCCTTGGTACATCGAAGAATACATGGATAGTGCCTGACTGATTGGAACAATGCATAGATAGTAACTTGGTGATTGCATAGTGCAAGAGTTCTGCCTGGGTCATTACATAAGTGCATGTGTAGTGGCTGGATGATTGAAGCACTGCTTTTGTAATGCTTGTCTGATTGCATGAGTGCAGGTGTAATGCCTAGGTGATTGCGCCTAGCCAAATATAAAGCAGCAGACTATTATATGTCTCAAGCATAAGTCTCTCCATATTGTTAAAAGCAATCATACATATGTCTCTACCTTTTCAAATCATCATCATATCTAAAGGAAATATATAAAAATATTTCTGCAATATAGTGAAACCTACAACTGAAACATGTAATAGATCTGCTTCAGTGATTGCATAACTCCATGGGTAGTGCTTGGGTGATTGTATGAGTGCAAGCGTAGTCACTGAGTAATTGCAGGAGAAGATGGCTAGTGACTGGCTAATTGCATAAGTGCACACAAACAGGTTGAGTGCATGGATAAGTATCTAAATAGCACCTGATGGCATAGATGAGTCATGTAGTAGTGCCTAGGTGAATACATAAGTGCAACAGTACGGCCTGGGTGATTGTACGACTGCAAAGCTAGTGCCTGAGTTATTACATAAGTGCATAGGTAAACTCTGCATGTTTCTATGACTGCAGGGATAGTACATAACTAGTGCCTGCGTGAGTCCATGACTACAGACGTAATATCTACAGGATTACTGGAGTACATACCAAGTGAGCGGGTGATTTTATAAGTGCATGAGTACCCCATGGGTGATTGCAGGAGTACTGAGGGAATGCCTGAGTGATTGGAGGAGTGCAAAGATAGTGCCTGGGTGATTTTATAAGTGCATGGGTACTGGCTAAATGTTTGGATGAGTGCATAGATTCTCAGAGGCTGATTGCAGGAGTGTAAGGGTAGTACCTGGGTGATTAAACCACTGTATAGCTAATGCACTGGTGATTGCATGAGTGCAGAGGTAATGTCTAAGGGATTGCAGGAGTACATAGGTAATCTCTTGGTGATTCATGAGTTAAAGGATAATATCTGGGAATTATAAGAGTACATAGAAAGTATCTGGGTGATTTTATAAGTCTATCGATACTGCCTAGGTGATTAGAGTACTAATGTGGTAGTGCCTCCGTGATTGGAGGACTGTAAAATTGTGCCTAGGTGATTTTATAAGTGCACGGACACTGACCAAGTAATAGGATGACTGCATAGATTGTGAAAAGGTAATTGGAGGAGTGCAAGGTTATTGGCTAGGTGATTGAACCAATGTGTAGCTAATGTATTGGTGATTGCATGAGTTCAAAGGTAAATCTGGGGACTACAGGAGTACATAGAAAGTGCCTGGGTGATTTTATAAGTGCATTGGTACTGCCTGGGTGATGGGAGCAATACTGTGGTAGTGCCTCAGTGATTGGAAGAGTGTAGAGGTAGTGCCTGGGTGATTTTAAAGTGCATTGGCACTGGCTAATTGATTGGAGGAGTGCATCGATCGTGAAAAGGTAATTGCAGGAGTGCAAGGAATTGCCTGGGTGATTGAACCAGTGTATAGCTAATACATTGGTGGTTGCATCATTGCAAGAGTTATGTCTGGGGGATTAGAGGAGTACATAGGTAATGCCTGGTGATTCTATGATTGCAAGGGTAATATCTGAGAGATTACAGGAGTACATAGGAAGTGCCTGGGTGATTTTATAAGTGCATGTGTACTGCCTGGGTGATTGGAGTAGTACTGCAGTAGTGTCTGAGTGATTGGAGACATGCAACATGCTGAGTAGTAACAGAATACAGGGCTAGTGCTTAGGAAACAAGAAGACTGCCTGAGTGATTGAAGAAGTGCATAGGTAATACTTGGGTGATTGCATGAGTGTATGCATAGTGCCTAGGTGATTGCAAGAGCGCATGGGTACTCTCTGAGTGATTGAAAAAACGCATACGTAATACCTGGGTGATTGCATGAGTGCTAAAATAATGCTTGTGTGATTAGAGCAATGCACAGATGGTGCCTTCGTAAATCAAGGAATGCATGGGTACTGCCTGACGAATAGCAACAATGCATAGGTAGTACCTAGATGATTGCATGAGTGCAAAGGTTGTGCCTGGATGATTGGAAAACTGCATGGGTAGTGCTTGGTTGATTACATGAGTGCAGAGGAACTAGCTGAGTGCATCTATCAAAGCATCAGTAGTGTCTCAGTGAATGTATCAGTGCATCTGTAATGCCTGGGTGATTGGAGGAGTACAGAGATAGTGCCTGACTGGCTGCATAAATGGCGGAGTAGTGCCTGACTGATTGAAGAACTGTGCATATAGTGGCTTAGTGCATGGGTAGTGCCTGGGTCATTGCAGACTTACAGCTGACACATCTCTTCATGTTGCTGCTTTATATTTGACTACACCCAACATCCTAAGTAGTCAAAGAATACTGAAATAGCAACACAAAAGTGTGGTTTATAACATGGTGCACACTTTTCTAGTACAGGTTCACCATTCTCTAACTGCTCAGGGTATTGGGCCTACCCAAATGGAAAACATCAAACCAACGCATATCTCTGGTATAAAGCTTACCATATTCATAAAGGCATGTATGCATGTGTCTCTACCTTTTACTAGTACTATCATTTCTAATAGAAACATACATAAAAAAGATATCTCTCTTTTATACATGTAGCATCTTGAGATGCATAATACATATGAGAATACATATATATCAACTAGGAAATTCATCAATCACACGACCATGCAGACCATAAAAGCTGACACACTACTAAACATTTGGAACAGACACCTAGATTTATCTGGCACACATCAAATAAAGTTTTACATAGACTCTTTTAAACCATCATAATCAGTAATTCCCCACCCAACATCTATTAAACATCACTTTACTGCTCCTGCTACATAACCATCCTACTACTACTACTCAGATGTACAGTCTACCAAAATACAAAGCAACAGCCCTTCACATATCTCTATTGTAAATCTACTCATATTTAAAAAAGCATGGATGCATGAGTCTCTACCTTTCCCTAGTACCATCATATATAAAAGAAACATAGAAATACATATATACCTGTATTTTATACATCAACCATCTTTACATACATAACACATATAAAAATACATCTGCAAATACAAACATACCTCAGTCACAAGATAATACACACCTTAACACTTAAAAAGCTGCACTTTTCATTCCAAGTAGAGATCTAAAAACATATGATATATTTCAAGCACTTCAGTGCACAGGTAGTGCCTTGGTGATTGGAGGAGTGCAAGGGTAATGTCTAGGAGATTTTATATGTGCATGGGTAGTGGCTGGGTCATTTTCTAAGTGAATGAGTATTTGCTGAGTGATTACATAAGTACAACAGTAGTGCGTTTGTGATTGAAAGAGTAGAAGGATAGTGCCAGGGTGATTAAAGCAGTGTATAGCTAATGCATTGGTGATTACATGAGTACAGGGGTAACGTCTCAGTGATTAAAGGAGTACACAGGTAACACCTGGATGATTGCATGACTACAGGGGTAATTTCAGGGGATTTACGTGACTACATAGGAAGTGACTGGGTGATTTTATAAGTGTATGGGTAATTCTTGGGTGATTACAGGACTACTAAGGTAGTGCCTGAATTAATAGATAAGTTCAAAGGTAGTGCCTGGGTGATTTCATAACAGCATGACTCCTGGCTGAGTGATTACAAAAGTACAAGGGTAGTGCCTCCATGATGGAAGGAGTGCAACAGTAGTGCCTGCGTGATCATATAAGTGCATGAGTAGTGACTACATGATTCAAAGAGTGTATGGGTAATACCTTAGTGATTGCATGAGTGCAGCAGTAATGTGTAAGTGATTACAGCAGTGCATATGTAGTATCTGGATCATTTGAGGACTGCATGGGTAGTACTTAGTTTTTTTTATAACTGCATGAGTGTTGCGCCTAGCCAAATATAAAGCAGCAGACTATTACATGACTCAAGCATAAGTCTCTCCATATTGTTAAAAGTAATCGTTGTACATGTCCACACACTAAAACAAACTACCATAATCACTAATCCATCTTCCAATATACACTTATTACTATACAAATTATATTTCTTACAGCATTTAACTACAATATAACAAACGACAATACACATCTCTACATGTAATAATATATTTCAAACATCACAGTTCTTGAATAAATTTTAAAGTTTAAAAATAAAGCTAATACATAATACACCTCAGAAATATATACCTGGCCCATTAAAGTCTAGCCACCCCAATGTCCCTAATTGTGATGAGTGTATGGGGCCCGAACTGGCTTGTCAGATTGAAACTGTCATAGAAACAATAAGCATCAATGAACTAAATATTCAGAAGGCTATTAGCGTGTTATTCTGGAATGTGGCTGGCCTCCGGAGTAAACAAAATACCCTAGCCTAGCTTGATTTTGTCGATAGTTTTGATATCTTGTGTTTTCAAGAGACCTGGTTGGCAGAGGAATTTCACATTGAAGGTGATAAGACATTCAATCAAATCATGGCAGACATAAGTGGGGGGGGGGGGGGGCTCTGTATCTACATTTCCAATTTACTGGAGGTGCAAAACATTTCCCTGATAAAATTTACGAATTACTATCAGATGGGACTGATTCATGTGGGCTCGAACTGTCTCTTAACTGTGATAAATTTTTATAACAACATAGAGAAGGGTCATCTGGGGGATATCTTGAGACAGCTTAGTGATGATATTGGTAAATTGAGAACTTCGAATGACACAGATATGATTACCATTTGGGGGGGCAATTTTAATGTCAACCCATGCTCTAAATCAGGACTAGGCGCCTGTGGTTTCACAACTGAAGAGGACGATCCAATAATACACTTTGAACACACGGAGCGGGGAAAAAAGTTTAATGAACTCTTGTTTTCCCACGATTTCGGTTTTGCAAACCGACTGTGTACCCCAAGAGTGGATTTTGATTACACCTTCATAGGTAGAGGCTGTCAGTCCATAATAGACTTTATTATTGTCCCAAATTGCTATGCAAATTGGATAGCAAACTTTAAAATACACTTAAACGTTATGAGTGATCACCTGCCTCTAAGCATTGATCTAGTATTGCCAGATGCACCAACTCAGCGATTAAATAATAAACTGGTCGGGACCCAGGGTGTTCATCTCTCTACCCAAAATGGATATACTTTGCTTCGGGAGAGCTGTAATCCGGTTGAGTTGAATAAGCAAATTATCCTTAAAGCGTATGATTTAATTTTAGCCTGCCTGCAGGAAGATTCATCCTATGATACCACATTGAATGCTTTTTTACAGATTACCTCAATTGTTCAAAATATGCTCAAAGTTGAAAATAGAAGTAATCGAGACCGTAAAAATGGGTGGTTTGATACAAATTTTACAAAGTCATACTCACGTTTAAAAGAGGCTCTACACAGGACTGTGAGAGACCAAGATGAGATCAGAGAGTTTCGAAAGTTCTATAACACAGCGCGAAAAATTCGTAAGAAGGAATGAAAAAATCAAGCTTGGACGGCAATTCATGACGCTTCATTGAGTAAAGATTGTTCCCTGTTCTGGCGGGCAGTAAATGCGCCATTTTTTTAAACTAAGGATGTTGCGACAATTGCGGTCGCAATAGACGAAAAGACATGGATAGATTTTTTTTCAAAGGTCTACAGCACTGAGGGACAGGAGGAAATCAATCCTGATCTATCTGAAAATTCCACTACTTTTATACCCATTGAATTACAAATCTCCCTTGATGAAGTGGCTGAGGCATTAAACGCAAGTAGAGGTGGTAAGGCACCTGGACCTGATGGGCTTCCCATCGATTTTTTAAAATCCACCCCATTACTCTGGTCACCTTTGATAACTAGGATCTTACAAGCCAGTTGCGCAAGGGGCTTCATGAAAACATGGTCGGAGTCAGTAATTGTTCTGATTTTCAAAAAAGGAGACCGTGAAAACCCGGCATGTTATCGCCCAATATCCCTTCTCGATTCTTTAATGAAGGTTATGGGAAGAGTTGTTTTGAATAAATTACAATCCTGGGCTGATGAAAATAACATAATAAACGATGTGCAATATGGCTTTAGACAAGGGCTGGGGACAAATTAGCAAGTTTTGAACTTAAACATTTTAATTGGAAAGTACACACAGGCAAAGGTTGGGAAACTTTATGTGGCATTGTAGACTTAACTGCCGCATTTCATTGTGTGAAACATAATAAACTGTGGAGTATCTTATCTAATCTTAAGGTTGATCCGGTTTTGATACAGTTTTTAAAAGAATTATATTCCGTGGCTACCGCCAAGGTGCGCTACGGCTCTAACGGAGAATGTACCGCACCATTCACCGTGGATAGGGGGGTGCGACAAGGCTGCGTGCTTGCGCCGTTCCTCTTTACTCTATATACTAACGCATTAGAGTAGGAGCTTGAAGGAACGGCGCAGGACCCCCGTCTGTCAACAAAAGGCCAATAGTTTCCCTCCTCTACGCTGATGATGCGGTACTTATGGCCCGCACGCACTAGGTTTGCGGAAAGCACTTATTTCATATTCATGTTTTATGGATAAGCTAGGACTGAAATTAAATGCTAAAAAAAAAATATAATGACTTGTGGGAGAGGGAGAAGAAAATGTAATAGCCTCCATATGAGGGATAAAAGGGTAGACTCCACTAATACTTTTTCTTATCTGGGTGTTTTATTTGCAAATACGGGCTCCTGGGGCCCAGCGGTGAAAAGAAGGAGTCTATTATTTATGAAGTCAACTGCTGCTCTTGTTAATTTTACCAAGAAAATGGGAAAAAGGCCCCCTGGTATTCTTCTTAAAATTTTTCAAGCTAAATGTATAAGCATTGCGATTTATGGGGCAGGAGTTTGGGGCTTTTATGATGTCTCTATGATCCAATGTGTAGAAAATGCCTTTTTTACAGTTCCATTTTAGCTGTACCAGCAAGCTCCCCGGTTTTTAACTGCCACAGTGAGCTGGGTATCCCTTATGTCTCGGATATTATAAAAATGCAACCTGTTCTGTTGTGGCATCGCATATGGACCACTAGCAGCACAGGTTTAAGTAGACAGATAATAAGGGATTCTATGAATCTGGACCATGCTAATAAGGTCACGTGGCTGAATTATCTCATAGAATTTTGGAGTGACATAGGGCATCCGGATTATTATTTTACCCCAGAGAAAATGAGTTCTATTCCGAGGAAGGAGCTCAAATTAACTTGCTTGTCCCATTGAGAGTCCGTCAGAGCCACCCAGGAGAAGAATAAGGAGACTGTAGTACACCACTATTTGACTTTGACTACGTATGACATCCACCGAGATTTCCTATCCGTTCGCGTGCGCCACGAGATTTTAAATCCGACCGCACGATCCCCCGAGAGTGTGCGAATGCGAATACGTCATTCGGACGCGCGATCTGACTTCCGGCGGCAGTGTTGGTAAGATCCCGAACACGCAGAAACTGCAATCTGGTGAAGAATATCTCTCGAGCATCATAAAACCTTCTCGAAAATTATCATTTTGCTAAAAAAAACTCCTCAGATTGTGATTTGGCTGTAGTTTTTTGTGCAAGGGGTCCTTTTTCTGTTTTTACTTTTTTTTTCAAGAGAAAGGATGTACCCCAGAGTCTCCAACTTCCTGTTCCTGTCCAGCAGGCTCCTCCCAGTGCTTTGTGCACGCAGAGCCTGAACTGAAGAGGTGCTGCCGCTAGCTGTTGTAATTATCCTTTTATATACTTAGATTCTACCCCATATGGGCCGTTTTTATCCATTTTAATACGTATCTTTTACTGTGCTGCTGAATTGTTATTTGTGTGCCCTGCTCCTTGCACTTTACTCACCTCCTGCACAGAGTGCTCCGAAGCCCCGGTCCGACTTGGCTTGTGCCATTGAGCGGAGGGCTGGACGGAGACACTCCTTTGGGCAGGTTACTTCCGGTTCCACAGTCAGCCAATCAGCGCTCCTCGCTCGCGCTGACCCTGCACTTATCTTGATGCACTCACAGTCGCGCAGCGGACGCGCGCAGAGCCTGAACTGAAGAGGTGCTGCCGCTAGCTGTTGTAATTATCCTTTTATATACTTAGATTCTACCCCATATGGGCCGTTTTTATCCATTTTAATACGTGTCTTTTCCTGTGCTGCTGAATTGTTATTTGTGTGCCCTGCTCCTTGCACTTTACTCACCTCCTGCACAGAGTGCTCCGAAGCCCCGGTCCGACTTGGCTTGTGCCATTGAGCGGAGGGCTGGACGGAGACACTCCTTTGGGCAGGTTACTTCCGGTTCCACAGTTAGCCAATCAGCGCTCCTCGCTCGCGCTGACCCGGCACTTATCTTGATGCACTCACAGTCGCGCAGCGGACGCGCGCAGAGCCTGAACTGAAGAGGTGCTGCCGCTAGCTGTTGTAATTATCCTTTTATATACTTAGATTCTACCCCATATGGGCCGTTTTTATCCATTTTAATACGTGTCTTTTACTGTGCTGCTGAATTGTTATTTGTGTGCCCTGCTCCTTGCACTTTACTCACCTCCTGCACAGAGTGCTCCGAAGCCCCGGTCCGACTTGGCTTGTGCCATTGAGCGGAGGGCTGGACGGAGACACTCCTTTGGGCAGGTTACTTCCGGTTCCACAGTCAGCCAATCAGCGCTCTTCGCTCGCGCTGACCCGGCACTTATCTTGATGCACTCACAGTCGCGCAGCGGACGCGCGCAGCGGGCGCGCCGATGGCGCGCCAAAGGCAAGCCCGTCTGCGCCCGTCCGCGACCGACCGGGACCAGGGGCCAGAACCCTTGACGGTGGGAACCCCAGTATCCATTATAGTGGACATCGTCTTAAAGCTCTTAGGGGCCCCACATCTGCTAAGTGCGCCCACTCTATGAATCCTGCCACGCAATACACCTGTTCCTCTTGTCACTTCTCACTGCTATCCCCTCTCAAAAAATTACATATGCCCTCCCCACCTCTCACGCTACTTTTGCTAAACTGCCGCTCCTTGCCCAGACACTCCACAGAACTTCATCTTCTTTTAGAAAATCGTCAACCTGACGTCTTATTTTTAACTGAAACCTGGCTCCATGACAACTCTGCACCGGATATTGTCCAGTCTCTTCCTCAGGACTACCGTATTTGCAGGTTGGACCGGAAAACTGCCAAAGGCGGAGGCTTAGCTATAATATATAAAGCATTTATAAGCTGCCGCAGTTTCCCCTCAGACGGCCTCTCCGACTGCGAAAGCATGCAGTTCGCCTTAGAATTCTCCCCTGTATGCACCTTTTCCGGCCTTCTGATCTACCGACCTCCCGGCCCCTTGGGTCAATTTCTCTCGTCCCTCCCATCATTTGTAGCAGAACGAGCTGTAAATCTCTCTAACTTTACCGTGCTCGGTGACCTAAATATTCATCTAGACGATGTCTCGAACCCGACCACTATAGAGTTGGCTACAGGCCTCTCTGCTTTACAAATTATTCAAAAGAGTTCATGTCCAACCCATGATAAAGGCCACCTACTTGACCCTGTTTTTAGCAATGTACATAATCTGTATGTGGCCACTCCCATCCCACTCCCGTGGTCTGACCACTTCTTAGTGCCTATGGTCTGGGAGCACGCGCACTCCACCCCCCCCCAGCCACCGATAAACACACTACAGAGACAATGGGCTAAGCTCTCAACCACTACTTGGTCCACTAAATTAGCCATCAGCAAACCTACCTATGACCCCAACCCTGAGCTAGCGAATGAGAAATTTAACTTCTGGATCTGTAACTCGCTAGATTCATTTCTGCCTAAGGTTCCAGCCCAAAAAAAAGTTAGGGAGAAATCGGCGCCCTGGTACACCCCTAGTTTGAGGAAACTAAAGCAATCATGTAGACGCCTAGAACGAAGCTGGAGACAGAACTATGAGGCTGCCAGAAAACATGATTATAAAGAAGCAATAAAACATTATAAATCAGAGATCAAATCCACCCAAACACGCTTCTATGCGGAGAAGATTAATGCCGCCGCCTCTGCTCCCAGGGAAATTTTCAAAATTGCCAAATCCCTCTCATCTGTTCCTACGGAACCTCTTAAAATCAAGGACCACTCCCTCCACTGCAATAAGCTGGCAGAATTTTTTAACCAAAAAATTCAGATCATATGCCAGTCTTTTTCGCCCTATGTGTCCAACTTATCAGACCCTAGTCCGAGTTCTAAGTCGTCAAATACCCTGGAGAATTTTCCCCTGCTTGACACTAAAACTCTGGACACTCTTTGCTCCAGTGTCACATCTGGCTCCCCTATTGACCCTGCCCCCCCGCAGCAATTAGCCCTGGTCTTACACATGGTTGGCCCGGTCATTATGAACATCCTGAACTCTTCTATCATCTCTGGTAGAGTTCCCCGCGCGTGGAAATGCGCCCAGGTCAGAGCGCTTTTGAAAAAACCTAACCTGGACCCTTCAAACCTGGCCAACTATCGACCCATTTCCCTTCTTCCGTGGCTGAGCAAATTGACCGAACGCCACATCAATTCCATGTTAGTCAACTACCTTGAATCTAACAACTTACTGCATATCTCCAAACAGGCTTCCGCCCTCAGCTAGGTACAGAAACTGCACTACTGGCTGTTACGGAAGAGGCTAGGAAACTTCTTGACCAGGGCGGTTCAGCAGCTATCATTCTGCTCGACCTCAGTGCCGCTTTTGACACTGTTAACCACAAAATTCTGCTCGACAGGCTTTCCAACATGGGGATCAGGAAAAAGGCTCATACCTGGTTTCAATCCTTCTTAGAGGACCGCTGTTATCAGGTATTTGAAGGGACTACCACCTCCAAGCAATGGCCTCTTAAGTGAGGGGTCCCCCAGGGATCCTCTCTTAGTCCCACCCTCTTTAACTCTTATGTGGCCCCCCTAGCTGAGGTAGTACTTCCCTTCGGCATCAAAATAATCACCTATGCCGATGATACCCAGCTAGTGGTGGCCTTTAACCATCCTGAGGGTTCATCGGACACTCTTCGCCTCTGTCTAGAGGCAGTCGCACATTGGATGCACCATTCACACCTCAAATTAAATGGGGAAAAATCCGAACTCATGTTCCTGGGAAAATCACCCTTGCCCTCTCCCCCCATCTCTTGGCCCCCTTGCATGGGACCTCTGCCACCTCCAAAGCACCAAATCAAAAGTCTAGGCATTTGGCTTGATAACACTCTCAGCTTCAACTATCAGACCACGAAGCTCTCAGCCATATGTTTCGGTCTGTTACGCCTGATCAGGAAAATTCTCCCCCTACTTCCTTTTCAAGCCAGGAGAATTATGGTCCAAGCACTAATCTTATCTCGCCTGGACTACGGGAACGCACTCTATCTTGGCGCTCCCCAATCCACATTAAATAAACTACAGGTGATCCAAAACTGCGCGGCGCGGCACCTGACACAGATCCCGCGCAGACAGTCAGCCAAACCCACCCTGAGGTCCCTACACTGGCTGCCTATCCATGCTAGGATTCAGTTTAAGGCCATGTGTCTAGCACACAAAGCTTTTTGGAAACATGGCCCACAAATTCTTCACTCCTTGATCGTACCCTACAAACCGACTAGGTCCCTTCGGTCCAGTAACACCTTCCTTACCGCGCCACCAAAAGTCCGTAGAGCAAAATGGGGCAGACGGTCCTTCATTCTAAATGCTTCCAATCTGTGGAACACGCTCCCCCCCACGCTCCGTAGCGAACCCAACATTGTTCTCTTCCGCAAACATCTTAAAACATACCTTTTTCCCTCAGCTCTCTAGTGACCCTTTCTTTTCTGCTCTAATTGCCGTCTTTAAGCGCTAGGAGGCCTCCGGGTAGCTATGCGCTATATAAATATAACTTCATTCATTCATTCATTGTCCATGTGTGGTTCACTTTCATTTGGATTTGGAGCTGGAAGGATCACTTTTTGTGTCTGTCTGCTGCATCATATCATTGGATTGGATTTGAGGACTTTTGGATTTGAGATTTTGCAAGTAAGTTGGAGAATTGGTGTACTTGTTGGTTTGATTGGGGCTTGTTTGTACCTACATTTTTTAAGGATTTTCATCATTTTTAAAATTTATTGTTGTGGGTGGCATGTAGTTTTAGTAGGGGCCTAGTTGTTTTTCTTTGAAATTTCAGCCAGTAGGCCCAGAGGTACCCATGGGTGCATGTTTCTGTGGTGTCTGTTGAATGTAAACATCATGTAGGGCATGGATGGCATTGGATTGAATTGCTAAATGTGGTTTTTGGGGTGTATTTCACTTTTTGGGTGTGTGTGTTAATAAATAAATACCTTTGTTGGATGTGTGTGTGTGCATGCTGTGTAACTTTCCAACCTTTCGTAGCCCTGTTGATTTTTGTTTTTGCATTTTTGTATTAAGGCTGTGTTGTTTAGCAGGCCTCCTTTGTCTGGTCATATATAGGCCTGCTTGAGTTCATTGTTTGCCATGGCCTGTTGTGACTGTGAGTGACCATGTGGCTTGGGGCTATTTTGTGGTGGTAGTTTAGTAGTGTGCTGCTTTTTCCATATAGGCCTGATTGTCTTTTCTTTGTTCCCCTTGGCTGATGCTTGTTGTTGTTGTGGCCTGGCCATGTGGGTGGCGGCCATTTTGTGAAGGCAGGCAGTGTGCTTTTGCCATAGGCTTGCATTGTCTGTCTTCCATTTCTTTTTGTTGTGGGTGGCCATTTTGTGGAGCCATCCAGGCAGTGTGCTTTTGCCATAGGCCTGCATTCATTGTCTGTCTTCACTTTCTTGTTATTGTGGGTGGCCTGGCCATGTGGGTGGCGGCCATTTTGGGGAGTAAGGCAGTGTGCTTGCTTTTGCCATAGGCTTCCAAGCTTGTGGCCTAGTCTGCCAGTAGGCCCAGAGGTAGTCATCATAGGTGCATAAAAACTGTTTCTGTGTTGTCTGTTGAATTTTAACATCATTTATGGCATGGATGGCATTGGATTGAATAGCAAAATACGTTTTTTGGGGTGATATTTCAGTTTTTGGTGTGTGTTAAATAAGTAGGCCTTTTCAGCCAGTAGGTAACCCTGGGCGTTCAGCTCGCGGAGTTTTGGCAACTCCGCACTGTGCGACAATGCAGACTTTTTTTCTTCTTCGCGCGCTCAATATGCGTGTTCGTACGCTCGATAACGTCTTTTTGTGAAGATCGCGATGCCGAACACGCAGAATTTGCAATCTGGCGAAGAATATCTCTTGAGCAGCATAAAACCTTCTCGAAAATGATGATTTTGTTCATTTTGCTCAAATAACTCCTCAGGTTGTCATTTGGCTGTAGTTTTTTGAGCAAGGAGTCATTTCTCTTTGTTTACAATTTTTTTAAAGAGGAAGGAAGTTCCCCTGCGTCTCCAACTTCCTGGTCCTGTCCTTTGTCTTCACTTTCTTGTTATTGTGGGTGGCCTGACCATGTGGGTGGCGGCCATTTTGTGAAGCCAGGCATTGTGCTTTTGCCATAGGCATGCATTGTCTGTCTTGTCTTCCTTTTCTTGTTGTTGTGGGTGGCCTGGTCATGTGGTGGCGGCCATTTTGTGGGACCAGCCACTGTGCTTTTGCCATAGGCCTCCAAGCTTGTGGCCTTACCTGCCAGTAGGCCCAGAGGTACTCATCAATCATCATGGGTGCATGAAACAACTGTTTTTGTGTTGTCTGTTGAATTTAAACATCATTTAGGGCATGGATGGCATTGGATTGAATTGTAAAATGTGGTTTTTGGGGAGGGTTCACTTTTTGGGTGTTAAATAAATGCCTTTTCTGCATGTGTATGTGTTGTTGTTGTGGTTGTTGTGTAACTTTCCAACCTGTTTTTAGCCATGTGGATTTTCGTTTTTGCATTAAAGTTGTGTTGTTTATCAGGCATCCTTTGTCTGGCCATATAGGCCTGCTTGAGTTCATTGTTTGCCGTGCCTTGTGCCTGTGAGTGATCATGTGGCCATTTTGTGGTGGTAGGTAGTAGTGTGCTATTTTTGCCACGTAGGCCTGCGTGTCTTTCCATTGTTCCTCTTGTCTTACTGCTTCCAAATCCATTCCCCATTGCCAGCTGGGGCTCCCTGATGCTGCATCCATCCCACGTGATGCACAAAAACAGGCTCCACTACATTTTTGTTTTTGTTCTTTGCTATTCTTATTCTTCCTGAGTGTACACAGTACACCAGGAAAGCCCTGGCCTTGTTGTCAAAGTCTCATAAATGGCTACACTGTTGTTGTTCACTGAGTTACTAAAATGTAATAATTGTGACCACCACACACTAAAGTTATATATTAAATATTATATTAGTTTGATTGTACTATTAGTAATTTAAGCACAACAAATTCCACGTTTGACTGATGTTCTTCTGGCTTTTTTGCTTTTAGGTGCACAAAAGACTGAGGAGGAGGTGTGTCATCATCGCCCGTTGTGCTGCCAGACAGACGTCCTGCTGCTGTACACGACGTGACGTGTGACCTGACCAGACATCTCTGCAACTTGTGCAACTGAGTGCTGTTGACATCTGAAGAAGATGGCCCCAAAGAAAGCAGGTACCAGGTCCTCCAGTACCAAGAAAGTTGCTACTGAGAAGAAGGAACAGAAGAAGGAAGTGACACTTAAGTCTGGTGTGCCGCCCAAAACCTTTTTTGGGAATTAAAAAATTATGCCTGCAGCAGCAGTGTCCGGGGGGCAAGCTGGGGGCAGCACCTCCGCATCAGTGGGCCCAACCCACCAACCCAGGCCCAAGCACATGAGTGTGGAAGAGGTAGCCAGCCTAATGTTGGAAACCAGTGATGCTGAGTCTGAGATAAACTTATCGCTATCTCAAAGTAGTACCCAATCAACGCAGGAGGAAACACAGGAGATAAGTGGTCAACAACAACAGCCGCAACCACCGCCCGCAATAGTACTTGTTGTTCCTCCCGAAGTAGGGGCAGTTCAGGAAATTGAGCCTCATGCAAAGGAAGAAGAAGAGGAAGACACTCATTCAGAAGATCCATTGTCTTCTAAATCCCCAGCAAGGAAAAGGAGGGTTAGTCCATCAAGTTCTTCGCCAAGCACCCCTTCTGATGATCTAGATGCCAATTGGATGCCACAAACTGAGACTGAGAGGGAGATACGTCCCAAGACCAGGCTGGGGAAAAGGAAGGTTCCAGAAAGCCTTACACTTATGGAGGTGGATGTAGAACAGCAGGATGATGATGAACCAGTCATCAGGGACATCACTCCCGGCCCTGAGGAGATGGAGACCAACATTATTACCCTATCCAAAATCGCTGCGAGGGATGTAGCATGCATACCTCCAACACAGGTAACACCAACACGACCTACAGCTTCCATATTTGCATTAGCAAAGGCCCGGCAGTGACCTACATCCAGCACAACTACCACCTCAGTAGAAGTAGTTACTGGTACAGCACAGAGTCAAATTCAACGCACACCCTCCAGTTCATCCTGCATTGGAAGTGGCACCTCCAGCAGGAGACAAAAGTTAAGCTCCCCAGTTTGGTACTTCTTTACGGTTAGCGAAAAGGAGGAGAACATTGCAATATACTCCATTTGTAATACCTCTGTTAGTAGGGGTAAGCTTGGTACAAACTATGGTACCGGAGGCCAAATATCCCATCTGAAAAAACACCACTTAATTGACTGGGAGGACCACCTTCGCGGCATAAAAGCTGCAACCATTGGTGTTGGTGGGGAAAAACGAGTAGAAGATCCGATTACGGTGGAAGAGGAAGGACAGGGAGACATTCTCTCTGGTAGTGGTTCACAAAGTAGCCCTGTCCCCAGCAGTGCAGTGTTATCGCCCACATCCTCAGCAACATCTCAGTGGCACAAGAGTAAGAGTCAGCCTGAGACAGCAAGGAGTATTGCAATGAAAAAAAGTGTGTCGTTGAGCCTAAGAGAAAGGAAAACCATGCAGCCTACCATTATCAGCATGTTTAGGGCGGAGGGGCAGAGCGAACGCAACCACCCAATAGCACGTTTGTACAATGCGAAGCTGGCTAAAATGTTAGCACTGGACCATCTCCCTTTTTCTTTTGCTGAAAGGGTGGGTTTTCTGGAATTTGTGACAGCCATCTGCCCAAAATGGCAGGTTCCCAGCCGCTACTATTTTGCCAGAGTTGCTGTTCCAGCACTACATCATGACATGCTGGAATTTCTTGGAAAAGCCTTGAAGCAGAGTGCTGTTCAGAGTATCCACGTAACAACAAACATGTGGACCAGTTGCCAAGCCACTGATTACATGTGCATCACTGCACACTGGATCTCTTTTGTGAGGGTTAGAGAAAAGATATCTGCTGGTGTTGATGCTGCTGAGATTTTTCATGCCACTCGCAAACATGCAACTGTAGCCATGTTTGCCATGGAGAAATTTCATACTGCTGCAAACATTTTGGATGAGTTTAACAGCAAGGTCTTTGAGTGGCTGCGCCCAAGAGGACTTAACATTGGTTTTGTTGCCACAGACAATGGCAGTAATGTAGTTAGGGCCATGAAAGATGGTGGCTATTTCAGGGTCCAGTGTTTGGCACACTGCATTAACATTGTTGTTCAAGACTTTCTGAAAAATGAATACAAAGTCAGCAACTTACTGGCCGCCTGCAGAAGAATATGCACACATTTCAGCCATTATTTTAAAGCCCGGAAGCAGCTGAGGGTCATTCAACGTGAGCATAAAATACCAGTCAAAGCACTCATCCAGGAGATGCCAACACGTTGGAACTCAACTTATTACATGCTTGATCGTCTGTTTGAGCAGTACATACCACTCAATGCTTATGTCATGCAAAGATTAGGGGATCCTACTGTGAGAGGCATGACCGTTGAGATGAGCCAATGGGACCTCGTTAAATGCCTGACAGAGATGCTACTTCCTTTTGAGGTCTTCACACGTGAAGTCATCAGGGAGGACTGTACTATGGGCCAAGCTATCCCATTGTTGCGCATGCTAGAGCAACAGCTGAAGGAGGTGTCTGAAATGTACGCAGGTGTGGATGACAAGATGCATATTATTTGGCAGACTCCTTAGCCGTTCACTTATCCGAAAATACAAGGATTCAAAATAACATTGTGTCACATCAACATTAGATTACTGCCACAATTTTGGATCCATGGTACAAAGTATTTCTGAACAGTAAAGCAGTAATTCCTTTTTCGGAAGTGGATGTTGCCAAGTACAAAACTTTGATAGCTGAGGAAGCCACTGACTTCAAAAATGAACGGCTGGTAATTAGAGGCCTGCCACCCCAGGCCAGAACAAGTACTACAGGTCATCCAGAGTCAAGTTCTACTTCAGAGCCTGAGGGCAGTGGGTTTGCCTCCCAGCAGTCACCAGCAACACCACTAACATCAACAACAGCAAGAACAGGATCATCACCAGCCACAGTACAATCAGCAACTAATTGGTTTCTGCGGCATGGGTATGGTAAGTCCAGTGCTGATGCACAGGCAAAAGAGGCCAGGTAAATCGTAGCTCCCCTGAGCATTGAGCGTACGGTCCAGGCCTATCTGGATGACACAACAGAGGTCTTCATGGATCGAAACCCATTGGTGTATTGGTATGGGAAAAGAAGCCAATGGACAGTTCTCAGCAGGCTGGCGATAAAGTATCTGGCTTCCCCTGTCGCAAGTGTCTCTTCTGAGCGTGTTTTCAGTGCTGCTGGTGGCATTGTAACGGTGAAAAAGAACAGTCTCTCGCCCAAAAGCGTGGAGAGGTTAACCATGATCAAAATGAATCAGCACTTTATACCACCAGAGTACAAAACACCTGAATCACAGCAGGAAGAGGAGAGCCATTTAGGTGACGGAAGTACTGTGTTAGATGACCTACTTCTGATCGAACAACCACAGTTTGAGGACGAGCTCCTCTTCCCTGACAACTAGGCTTTCAAATTGTTACTTTCCTCCTTCCTTTATTTGTGTGTGTCTCTGTCTTTCTGGTCCGAATCACAACAAATCCATCACCACCATCTTCTCTTTCTATTTCCATATTGGAGTTGCACCTCTGTGCACTTAACTGTCCACTCCTCAGAGTCCTGCTCCATCTTCCTGACTCGCCCTAAATACATTTCCCTCAAGCCAGACATTGGATGGAGAATAGTACAAGAAATGTTGCCTCTAACAGTCCATCCAGAAGAAGTGGAACATGACTATAGCTATCCTCCTTTTGTTTCCGAGACGAAACTCATCACTGTCAGAACTAGGCTACCGCCGAGTCGCCAGGCATCAGAAGCTCATCAATGTCAGAACAGAAGGTACTTGGCAGAGGAAGACAAGATTCTTTGAAGAAACTTGCTGACATGTCACATAGAGTAGACTGGGGGTTCCTCTGGCAAGTACTGGCTTGGAAAAAGTTTCCAGTTGAATTTGTATGTGCTTTAAAAGCCTTATATAAACAACCTAGGGCTGTAATTCGCATAGCTTCTGAGACATCTACTACACTATCAATAACAAGGGGGACCAGGCAAGGGTGTCCATGTTCGCCTCTTTTATTTGCACTTTATATTGAGTCTTATTTGCAAAAACTAATACATCAGGAAAGTATCCCGCCGGTCACAATTCATCAAGTCGAGTATAAAATTTTTGCATATGCAGATGATGTTGCGATCGCCACTTCAGATATCAATTTAGCATTTCCTAATATTATAGAGGCAGCTCGGGAATTTGGTTTATATTCTGGATATAAACTGAATATAGCCAAAACACAAATAATTCACTCTAATATTAGCCTAGCAACTGACTTGACATATGCTACAACGGCCTTATATTTAGGTGTAACACTTTCTGCTAAGGTCGAGGATATTGTTGATCTTAATTTCGATCCACTACTCGCCTCAACTACTAGATCCCTTGAAAGGCTAAATAATCTCCATCTCTCCCTTTATGGCCGTACTAATGTAATTAAGATGCTCTTTTTCCCCAAATTTCTTTATTTTTTTCGAACTATACCTTTATTATTTCCCTCCACTTTATTTACAAAAATAGATAGAATATTTTCAAGATTTTTCTGGGGGTATAAGAGAGCTAGGCGTTCCCTTAAATGGTGTTCACTCCCTACTTATAGAGGAGGTTGGGGATTACCAAATCTTCGCCTATACTACTTGGCGATATCACTTAAATTTATGAGAGTTCTAATTTTCCAAGAATTATCACCTAAGGATTTTACTTATCCAACAATTTATGAAATGATTTTAGGTGTACAAGCACGTCAATGTCTTTTACGTTTTTCAGAACCAAGTTATTATAAAAAAACAAGATTCAAAGTCATATTGACCGTTTATCAGGTATGGAGACAATGTAAGAAAAGATTTTGTTTTAATACCATTACCTATTATACACCACTATATAATAATCCGATTTTGCCACCAATATTTTCAGACCAGATTCTTCAGCAATGGCAAAGATTAAATATGCTTAGTCTAGGTGATCTTTATCAAGAAGGACGATTTGTTTCATTTTTGTATATACAACAAAATTATAATGTACCTCAAAAAGATTTTTTCAAATACTTGCAAATACGTAGTTTTTCACACACCAAGAACTTATTATACACTAATAAAATTAGGAAAATTGATATACTTGAAAGTTGTAAGAAACAAAATAGAATTGGCATAATTTATCAGACTATGCTAACTCGGATGGAAGACAATCTTGATCTATTTAATTTAAAATGGCAAAAGGATTTGGGCATAGAGTCTATTAGCTTATCTGATGCTTTATATCTATCTGACTTAGTTTTAATTAATGGATCCTTAAAAAGCCAATTCTTTATGAGTATTTTTGATTTATATTATACTCCAGCTAAATTGATGAAGTGGAAAGCTATTAGGGGTGATAAATGCAGTCGATGTAATCTTCTTGGTGCAAATGCTGCTCATATGTTTTTTTTCTGTCCAAATTTAACTCAATTTATTTCCGAAATTCAAATGTTTCTTAACAATATTATGAATTTATCTGTTACTCTTTCTGCTGAATTTGTTATTTGTGGTGTCCAATCAAATCCTGTTAAATTGTGGACAATTGCTGAAGAAGGCTTTTTATTTATATCAATGTCTATTTTTAGATACTGTATTACTTCCCATTGGCTAGATTCTGATCCTCCTTCATTTATTCAATGGCAATCGAAATTGTTGAACATTTATCAGTTAGAGCAAGCTGTGTACAGGCTAAAAGGGAGGAAGAAGAAAGCCTTAGGTTTAAATATTTGGGCCCCTATCAGTAACTGGATTCAGTCTTAGAAGGTTAATTTTCCTTTTTTGCGTTTCCTTTTTTTTTTTTTATTATTATTCCCTTCGTATTTCAATGCTTTTTGAAATGAAATCTGGTCTGATCTTAATTAATTATGTTAATTTTTTTTTCTGTCTTTTGTATAAATGATTTGTAAAGCTCGATCAATTATTTCTTGCTGTTGTGAAAATCTAATAAATAAATTTAAAAAAAAAAAAAAGACATGTCACATTTCTGCAAACTCAATTGACCAATGACCGCTACCCAGGCCTCGGCCCATCTCACAGCGCTGACCATGTGAACCAACTTCAACTGCAACAAAGTAGCACAGATGAATAAGAAAACCGTAACAGCGACTAACACTCAAAATGAATGTGGAGTAATATGGAGGCCACTGCCTCGGTAAAAAAACACACACCTGTCAGACTCGGAACTAGACATCTGACAGCCAAAGAGAAGAGCAAGACAGGTAATGATGGCATGCGTTGGATGCAGACTCAGAGTGATTGCTGTTTTTTGTGTTGATGACGTGCATGAAGTCGAACTGTACTAGTAATTAATCTACCAACTAAAAATGACTCAAGTGACAGTCAATGTTTCCATTCTTGTTGTTTAATAACCAAATTGTACTCCTACTACTGCTGGCCAATATCCGTTGCATTTTTTAATATGGAATATTAAGGACTTAGTCAGAGTTGTACTCGGTACACTACAAACTGAGTTGGAGTTGTTGGACAACACGTACAACACCATGATGATGACCATACTATCTCCGCAGTCAGTCAGTTGGATCGGAGATGATTGATGGAATAACTCGGGGCATTTCAAATCAAGTGGCATAAAAGGTAAATAAGTCAAGTCAACAACCACAGCAGACCTAAATGTCTGTGTAGTGGTGGAGTCGAGTTACGTAGTCACGAGTGTAGTAGTGGAGGTATGACTGACATCCGTGTGTTGAGATTTAGTTACTTACTTTGGAAAATGGTATGCTGCTGCATATGTGTCCTCTTGCAACTGTTTCTGGTTAATGCTGTAAACACTCAGACTTGTTGTTTATTAACACAATTGTACTTCTACTCCAGGGCCATCCATTGGATATTTGAATATGGACTCTGGACTCACTCGGTACACTACAGACTGAGTTGGACATGGACACCATGATCATGATGACCACATACTATACTCTTCGCAGTCAGTCAGTACTTAGAATCGGAGGTGATTGATGGAATAACTGAGTTTCATGAAGTGGCATAAAAGGTAAACACAAGTCAACAAGAACCACATCAGACCTACTACCTGTCCGTGTAGTGGTGGAGTCGAGTACAGTGGTATGACTGACAGCGGTGCATTGATTTAGTCACTTACTTTTGAAAATGCTAGGTTGTTGTATATGTGCTTTGTCTGGCTCTGTCAAAATTTAAGCTAAATGGAGGTTTGGTCACGGCCCAGTGCCGTGGGCCTGCTCTGGCCTGTTGTTGTTGTAGCTTAAAATGCTGTAAACAGAGTAGACATGATGTATCTATCCATGCCGCCTCAGTCTGAAAGTGTTCTCTTCTCTGTCTTGTTGCACTCCACCGTAATTGATGCATTTTTTTTATTCATTGATTTTTGAATATCCCATTTGTTTTTCCATTTACACTTACAGGCCGGCTTTTACCCTGTGCTATACTTGGAAAAACAACGCACACTTATCTTACCAATGAATCTACATCTGCCAGGCAGGCAGTGGCATCACCCAAGATTGATGGACAGAGCATCCATGGAAGGGACTGAGGACCAAGAGGAATGCCCAGATGCAACTCCCCATTTGACCAGGATAACACAGTAACAGTATCAACTTTCATCATCTTTTAAATAATTTGATTCATTTTTCAAATCATTACTACCGTGTGTTGTTGTTATTATTAATTATGTTTGCTCTCTGCTTATAATTCATCCCCACAGCTATTTTAAAATGTTCTTTGCTATCTTTAAAAGTAAACCTGGTACAACAGAACAGAATACAAACTGTATGTAATCCGTGTCACTATGAGGGCAGACAGGCAAGGCAAATTGCATTATATTAATATACTGATGCCCTGCACTGTCTAATTGTCTAGTAGTAGTTAGTAAGTTTTACTTATCATTAACCATCAAGTTATCATCATCATGCATGCATTTCCTTTTTCACCCTTAACAGATTTATGGATATGATGGTCTACAAAGATTGTGATTTCTTTTGTTGTTTGTCCATGCGTACTGTTTTTCGTTGTCAAACCTTTCCCCAAACCCCCTTCCCAACCATTCATAAAACCCTAACCCTCTTCCCCCGGGCTGTGTGATTTATTGATGTGTGACTAAATTAAATGTACACCAATAATTGATCACACGCTCGCTGGGGCGGATGTGGCGAAAGCAACACTAATTCAATTTCAAGGCAGGGGGAGGATCTTCTTCTGCTTGCCCACCCATGATGATCAGTATATTTTCAAGGTAACTTTTTTAACAAAGGAACCTAATCCATCAACATTAATTGCGGGCATCAATTGTTATCCTATTACACACAGCACTAAAGGTTACGCTTGTGTCGAGTGTATGCCTAGTTGAGTGACTCGACACAACTACAGTTTGTAACTTGTTGTACTAGGCTATCCCCTCCACCATTATGTTTTACTTACTTCGCTCTACTACTCCTCCCAGAGTCTCTCTCAGGCGACTGACTCTCTCATTTTCTTTGTTTGTAAATGCTACTGCCAGTGTCTACTACTACCACCACAACCATGGCATCTGCATTTTCTTCGGAAACCCAACCTGCATCGTCATGCAGCCATCGCTGTGCCTAACTTTAACATCAATCAGATGTAAGAAAAGAAAAGATGTTTGGGGAAGGTATAATAATGGACTAGGAGGAGAGACTGACCGTACTAGTAGGACAAGTCACTCAGTGAGGGGTACTGCATCTATCTGTCTGTGTCTTACAAAGTCAGCCAATTATTTAAATCAAACACTGGCTGTGGCCCTGCAGCAGCAAGGAAACAGTGTGACGTAAAACAGTAACCCCACAAAACATTAACTACATCGTATGTAAAGTATAAAAATATATATATAATTTAATCCCCTAACAAAAATAAACTATGTAAAAAATCCCACAACACCTGACCCACCCCTCTCCCTAACCCCAACCAATGTCCAAAACAAGAAAGTCCAAAGGTAACCAATGTCCATAATAAAGCCCAACGCCCAATTCTCACCCACCAAAAAAAGGATTAAAAAAGGGGCAATCAAACAGGGTCTCTACTCAGTCTTTAACTTAGCGGCAGGGTCTTCTCTTTTCCCTCTCCAGGACCTTGACTCTCTTCTTCAGCTCCTCTACTTCCTCCTCCAGTTGCGCATTCCGGAGGAGCCCGCGGCGCGCATATGCCCTGCAGTTGCATCCACGGGGGGGCAGAAGTAGTGCTGAAAGATGTTGTTGTGCGGCGGCGGGCGGCTGCCTGACCGCGGCGCCGTACCACTGGAGGGGCCTGGCTGGGACCCGGGGCATTGGAGGAGGCTGCAGCTGCTGCCGCCTTCTCCTCCTTCTCCGCCAGTACCACCAGCCGCCGGTACTCGGTGCAGATGGCCTCCAGCTTCCGGCGCCGGGCCATGGCTGCCAACTCCTTCCTCGTTGGTTTTGGAGGAGCTATATCAAGAAAGAAAAAAATAATATTTTACCAATACTCTTAGCAAAACAGTAACACAGAATGAATTCAACACATAGTGGCATCGTAGCAGTAGCACTAGCAAGCACAGTACATAACATTTGTGGTATGTATCTGTCCTCCCACTTCCTCGGCCTCTAACATTTGTGGGAGTTTCAGGCATTATACTAGCACTATGGCACAGTACACCAGTCTTCTTTTTCTCTTTAGTTTAGCGAAATTACATAACCTTGTTGTAGCCGGCATGCCAGCTCAGTCAGCTTGCGCCCAAGACAAACATACTTGAGTCTGACTCATGACGCAGACTCACGTTAGTTCTATGTACTACTGTCTGCAGGTGGGGAAGCTCGTATTTTTCTATTAGGGGTGGCACTGGACATACTCTCTCTGTTACATCAAGGGCAATCGCTCAATTTCACTTTCACCCTGCCCTGACTACTACAAAAAGGCAGATTATATATCTGATCCAATGATCATTGCTTATATATGGGACAACGTGAGGTACTTTATTTTGATTGATTGTGTAACCAACAGATAGGCCACCCCCATGGCAGGCTGGCTGTCAGTAAAATTAACATAGGTAGGGAGTGGTCCTCTGAGTCGGAGGAAGGTGCTGATAACTACATACATACACAATATATATATATATGATGTGCTTGCAAACTACTGTGAGTCAAGGGAGTATTCCGAAAATACAACTTATATTTCCATCGGCTTTGCTACTGTGGCGCGGTTTCTTTTACATTCTCTTCAAAGTAAGACTCTGGTCTGCATCCAGTGACAGTCTCCACCTATGCTATCTATGATGAATACATCCAGGCATCCATCCATTCAAAGTAAACGTCTATCATTCTTCTTAATCTCTCAACAAACCTTGCGTCCTTCCTTGCTTGCCTTGGCTTTGAGTTTGACCCAAATACCGCTGACGATTCTTGCTATCCTATCCACCCATACGGTGGGGGCACCCAGGCAGGCATCTTTTCTTTCAACTTCCACCCATCCTTCAACAACCCATGCATCTGATTCCTATCTGCCACCTATGCATCCTTCTCTGCCAGTCATATTACATCTCGCCCGTCCTTCCTCCTTCCACTCTTCTTTCCCATCTCCTGCTCCCTCCGGAATGGCCGCATCGCCGCTGGCCCCGGCACTGGTGGTCGGTAGTACGCCTAGAAAAAACATTACACGTTTTTAGATGCCATATATACACCTCCCCCTATTTATTCTTTTTCACTAGCAAGAGTGGAAAAAAAAAGTGAATACATACAATCATATACAACATACATCACTAGTCCAAATCGGGTACTAGACTACTCTTTGCAAAGTTAGCCTGAGCCATGCAACCATTTTAGCTTCATGTCTTTTGCGTATGTGACATTACCTCGCAGCTTGTTGTGTAAGAGTGACGCCTTTGAGCCCACATGAGCTCATACAAGCCACTTTGTTATGGAGTTCTGGTCAGTCTGTATTGCTTAGCCATAAAATGCTACACTTTTTGGCATGACTGAGAAATGCTTGCATTATACTATCTAACGCGCACCATTTTCTCATAACAGGCAGAAGATTCCCTTCTACGAACCAGAGCTTTGCAGAGCTTATGATGTAACCAGTACTTCTACGTTCTAAGGTGAGCGGTCCCCCAGAATTCGCACAGAGATCGTTTGTCTTCGATGGACTTGTAACAATGTTTATTGTTTTAATCTTAAGCATTTTGCTGTTGGAGCTGGTTCGTATAGTATACTGAATTGAATTGTAGAACAACGTACAGAGCTTGTTAGTTGAAAATAAACCTTTTGTACTTACACATAGACACTGTGGTATTTGGTGTGGTGGACTTACACGAGTGAGTGAGCGAGCAAAAGGGTGTTATTATGTTCTGGGTTGTCTAATCATTGGGTATCTTCGGGGGGGGGGGTTTGGGGACCTAATGAGAGAGTATAGCTAGTCAGTCAGGGGATTGTGGGTTCTGACTGAGGTGTGAGGAAGGTCCAACCTCCCATCACCAACATCCTATTTTCTTGTGCCTAGTTCTGTATGTGGCTGTGCAGAATACCCACAACAGTAGTAGTACATCCTATCAAAAATAGTCAAATATCTGGTTGGGCATTTTGTTGGTGGGAATTGTCGAAAAGCCTCAAGAAAGATTAAGAAGACCAGAAGAGGACAACCCAAAGGACTGGACTCCGTGGCTAGAGCTATTGGTGAATCTGAGTTTAAAACCTTTTAAATAAAGAGTGGCCAACTGGGCAAGCTTAGCTACAGACAGACTAATAGTAGTAGTACAGAGAGTCATAGGCTCATTGCAGAGGCAGTTAGAGGCAGGGATAACAACAAGATTTTAGAAACAGTCTAGATCAAAGAAGATTTGGAAAAAAATAGAATTAGGAAACAGAAATAATAGTTCGGAAAAAATAAAGTGCAGTAAAAGTTAGGGAAATATAATTGTTAATATTAACCACTGGAGGACTTACTGGGGCCAGCAGCAGAGCCCTCGGTAGAGGAGCGGTCCTGGCCCTGGGAGGCATCTTGATCTTCTTCTTGTCCCGCCGCCTGTGGCTGTGACCCCGTCTTCTTGCCCATGGGTGCTGATCATGTAAAATATAATAAAGAAAGAGACAAACATTAATGATTGGTGTACTGTGAAACAAATAAAATATTGTAAAAAACTCTCAAAAAATATTTTAGGAAACAGCAATTGCAATAAAATTGACCTATCTCATCAAATCGACTAGTAGTATTATTGCGGGATTCACGGACCGTCTGCTTATTATTTATGAACACTAATCCAGTGTTCCATTCTGATTTCAGAATACTAACTAACTATGTACCACCTGACCTAGCCCACATATTCCAGACGGGCCAATTGTTCAATAAGTCTGCATTAAAATTTTCGCCCTCAAAAATGCATAGGTGGAGGACGCATGCATAAATTTGTGCATACATCAAATTGTTGGTTGGTTGCATCTGATGTTCTGCTAGTGACACTGCTAAGCCTTACCACTCACTAAACAAACTACAAAAGGTTCTACTAAGGACAGGGGTAAACAGCACTCAGTGACAGAGAGGATGCGTCACACAGACCTCTAAAAAATTACCAACTAATACTAACTAAACCTATCAATCCATTCACCACTATATCTTCATAGTGACAGGAGGACAAAGGAAGGACTAGAGTCTCTCTAGCAATAGCATTACCTAACTTAAGTTCTCTAAGTAAATTCTTACATAATCAGCCCAAGCGAGCGCAAAGTTGCAAACAATTAAGAGTAGCGCCGAGCACCTGTGTCCTACAATCACAGAAGGTTTTGAAACGTAATTTACCTGCAATGTAAGCAGCAGTCTTCTTGCTATTTGGAAAAATATTATACACAATACTTATACTACTAGTATATTAGCTACTCACCAAGCCCCACGACCTCGACACCTATCAGGTCCAGCAGGTCCTGCTCCCGGTCCAAGATGTCTGACCACCGGTGGGCCAGCTGGTTATGGGTGCACCGGACCCCTGATTGACAAAACACTGTCCGGCGCACCTTCGCACACCGGCGGTGACGCTCCTGGATCGGGTATCCAGAGCAAGGCCTGCCGCCTGCTGCCAAGATCAAGGAAAAGTGGCGCCGCACAAAAAAATACAAGGGCGGCCACCTCCGCCTCTACAAAAAGCTCCCGGGCCTGCACCCCTGCAGGGGGCAGTCTGCCGCAAGGCAGGCGGCTCTTGGGCGCAGGCGCCTTGCCCTTGGAGCTCCCGTCAGTACCCTTAGGCATGGTTCTGGGGTGAGCGGGAGGCGGAAAAGAAAATTTAGATGGGAAAAATAAAGTTAGGAGAAGAAGTAGGAGCTTAAAGAAAGAAGTAATATAAAACAGTAGAAAAGTGTAAAAAACGCAGTAAAAGTAGAAATAAAATGCAAAATATAGACTTAGGGACAGAGAGGGACAGATAATAAATAAAACAATCTGAAAAACAGTGTAAAAGCCTAAGGATGGCAAAGATAGAGGGAGGATAGCAAAGCAGACCCCAGAACCATAGCATATAGTGAAAAAACAAGATGGCCGTGCCCATCGCAACCGCGTGGGTAAGCGAGCATGCAAAATGCGTCGCGAACACGTAAAACGCGTTCCCGAACATGAAATGCGCATCGCAAACACGCAATACGCAACCCGGAACAGGAAATAAGGCATTGCGAACGGGCGGGACAAGTGAAAAACAAGATGGCCGCGCCCATAGGCGACCACATGGGTAAGTTTGCGAGATACTATCCCCTGAGCACGCAGACTCCCGAACACGCAATACGCGTTCAAGAGCAAGAAAACGCATCGCGAACGGGCAGGACAAGCAACTACGCATGCTCGCGTAGCTTGCGAAGCGCTTTTGCAACTTCGCGTAGCTACGCGTAGCGCGACTACGCAAACTACGCAGAGGGTTACTCATAATGAACACAAGGGCTCTTTTTAGAGACACCCTATAACATAGTAGTGAATATCATTTTTTTGTCACATGCATTTAAAAAAAAAAGAATATTGTGGATTCGCGCACCCGACGTAAATCTGCAAAAGCATGAATTCAATGTACTACAACATAATACACTTTTCTAATTTATCAATTTTTTTTAATTTTATACATTTTTATCAAATCTATCAATTGTAATCTTGTCATTAACTTCAATCAAAGTTCCTCTTTAAAACAACTTCACAAATAAAACACTGCCTTCTAAATTATATACTACTAAATTACTTATTTAGGGTGAATTCGCAAATCCAACGTGACGTTACACGGGGGGCCGTGCTGAGAGCTGCGTTGGGGTTGCAACTTCAAACTCAAAAGAAAAAAAAAACGCCCCACTACCATAATTCGGTATTCGCCCCGGGGACCCCATCCCTCGGGGCCTGCCACCATTTATTTTTGAAAAAAAATTATGGAGGGGGACCATGGGGGGGAGGGGGGCCACAATGCCCCACGGTCCCTGCTGGCTCCCCGCCTCCTGTGGGAGCCGGCATTGCTTTTGGGCAAGGGGAGCTGCTAATATGCAGCTCCCCTTGCCCAAAAGCAATTCTGTTTTGCTTTGTTGAAGTGAGAGCAGGTTTCCTGCTCTCGCTGCAACGAAGCAAAGCAGTGTTTGCTATGGCAAGGGCGGGAGCCATAGCAAACAGCAATGTCCCGGGGGTGGGTACCTCGGAACATTGCAGGAGCCAGCCCTGGGGGTGGCGGTCCCCAGGACCATCAAAGGCTCCGGGAGGGGAGCCGTGTGGCCCCCTTCCCATCATTTCAATAGCCCCGGGTGATGGTGGTCCCCAGGGCTTGGGGGGCCCGTAAGGCCCCCCGCAAATAGTTAACAAATGCCCCGTGAGGCCCCCATCCACAAAATAATGCCCCGGGGGAGGTGGCAGTCCCCGTGGCTGCAGGGGTTGCTGTGTGCCTGCATGCATAGTTAAATAAAGACCGGAGGAGGTGGCGATACCCGGGGCTTGGGGTGCCTGGGAGGCCCCCCACATCTAATTAAACATGCCCCGGGGAGGTGGCGGTCCCCAGGGCTGCGGGGGGCTGCGTGCCCCAAGCATATAATTGGAATAGCCCTGGGGAGGTGGTGGTCCCCGGGGCTGTGGGGTCCCCTGTGGACCCCAGCTATATAATTTCGGATTTGCTCCCAGGACCTGGCACACCCGGGGGCCCATTAAAACGAAGCGCCGGAGCCTGCGCTTCATTTAAAAAAAAATATTCTCTCATAGACGGGTGAAACAGCAAGATGGCGGCTGTGTGAATGCTGTAGGAGCCGCTCTTCCTGCCGCCGGTATAATGCTGGTATAATGCGGTCATTTATATAAGGAATCAACTCCCGGGAGTCGGGCCAAAAAATTTAACATTAAAAATAAGACTCACCGCTGAAAAGGGGAAAGGATCAGGCCTGGATGCGGTCGGAGCGCGGGGCCGGCGCTATAATCGCTGCAGCCGCTCGTGCGGCGAAGGGAGCCTGCTACGCTGTTGCTGGAGTGAAGCTGAGGATTTCCCGGTGGGTCTGGAAGACTCTACGATCCCTGGAGTACCTCCAGGGCAATTCGGATATTCGTGGAGGAAACAGCAGTATGCCGCCGAGGATTAAGGTCCCACCGAAGGACTCTGGTGCTGTTGGAGGCGGTGGCAAGGGAGCAGCATCGATCTGACGCGTGCATGCTGATCCGAACACCGCTCTCTCTGCGGGTCGGAGCGAGGAGGGGCCACCCATCAGGACATCTACGGAAGGGCAGTGTCTTGTCGACACAACAACTAGACCGAAACAGCAGACGCTTCCTGGAATGTTTGCAGGGTGCGTAATTGTGGATTCTCTAGGACAAAAGCTAACAAAAAAAGGCAAAAGCAATTCATCTAAGGCGGCAGACATCCCTGTGATAATGGAAAATACAGTAGAGGACTCAATTGGGGAAGCTCCTGTCACAGGCGAAATCTCCTCAGTGGTAGTAGTAGGGACTGCATCTAAAGTACCTATTAATCTGGAAAGGAAAGATCTAAGGCTGGATGACCCTAGTTCTAAATTGCAGAGTACAAATCCAAAAGTAGAAGAAAGGGCGGTCAATAATGGAACACAAGAAGACATCTCTAATCAAACTGTTCTCAGCTTGCTGGACAAATGTAACTCTTAGGAGTTAAATTTAAAAAGTAGGGTCTCCACCCAGATGGTCTGCAAACGCATAGGGACTCCAGAGGGGAATAAGTTCTTCTCGCTGACAGATGAATCAGATCTCACTAATAACAGCGAGAGCGAAGGCACTGATCATGAGTTCACTGGGGAAGACAGCGGCAGCCCTCCCCTAAAACCTGAAACTCAAAGGCGACTACCAGCTCGCACTAAAAGGCGAAGTATTAGAGGCAAGGAAAAAAACTTAGAGTCAGGCAACAGTTAACTAAAGTGGGATTACTCCACTACACATTTAGGGATAGAAACTGATGATGAGATTGGTTTTCGGTCAGACGCCCCTAAGACACCAGTGGATCCTAAAAATAAAAACAATCCGGAGCTGCCCCCATCAATGGAGTTAATCTATTCTATGCTTAAACAAATGCAGACAAAAGCACGTCATGAACATAAGAGAGCCCACTTAGCTAACAAAAAACTCCAAGGGGCCATACGTAAGGTCAATAAAACATGCTCTGAAATCAATGAGACCACAGCATTAGAGGAGCGTATCGTTCAACTTGAGGCAGGGGCTGACAATACAGGACAACAGATAGTGTCGAAATAGAGTAGGATGTCTGACGTAATCTGGAAATTAGAGGACTTTGAAAATCGTCAGCGCCGAAACAATCTCCGCTTATTGGGGATTGCTGAAAAGGCAGAAGGGGACGACATCCGTGGTTTTGTTCTTAGACTACTCAAGGGTGCTTTTCCCGAACGAACTCAGTGGAATTGGGAAACGGAGGTTCAAAGAGTGCACTGATTTCCTTTGATGCTAAAGAAGGGAGCTGGACAGGAGGAAAAACCCAGAGCCATACTTATATTTTTTGGAAATTTTTTGCTGCGTCAGCTCATTTTTGAGAGAGCCAGACCAGATGCGAGGCGAACAGCTGAGGGGCACTCCTTCTTCGTTCGACCTGACTTCTGTCACACCACGGTAGAGAGGAGATGGAGACTCTGGCAGCTAATAACTCCTTTCCAGAAGCTGGGCTGCGAGGTCTTTCTAATGAACCCTGCTAGACTTAAGGTTATCCTTAAGGATACAAGTAGAGTATTCACTTCAGAGATTCAGGCCCAGGAGTATCTCCACAAACTCTCTCAGAAATAGGGTTTTTTCCCCTCCTTTTCCTTTTTTTTGTTTTCTCTGTTTTCTTCTCCGGGTAGAGGTGTTGATTCTGCATTATGGTTTTGATTTCTTATTAAGCTTTTTTTGGCAGGGAACGGCAAGGGGCACAGCATGACACAGGAGGCATCACAAGGGCCCAAGGATCTTTTTTGCCTTTTTTCAGGGGTTGGGGAGGGTCAGGGGTGGAGGGGTCCGAAAGGGGGGAAGGTTGTTATTTTTCTTATACACACATTAGTACTTAGCGGATATCTCTTAGAATGTGTAAGCATAACTTTCAATGAAGAAATTTAGAATAGCCACAATTAATATCTGTGGTCTGATTAATCCCCAAAAGAGACAGAGAATCAGTTTGGATATTCAATACCTGCAGGCGGATATTCTTTGCCTGCAGGAGACACATATAGAAGCCAGTAGGAGTGGGATCTTGGAGCTGCCAGGCTATCAGTTGATTTCTCGTACCACACAGCAGACTAGGACTAGAGGGGTGGCTGTACTGGCAAGGAAAGGGCTAGCCAGATTTCCACGATCTTATGTCGATAAAATGGGTAGATGGATAATCATACAATGCTGTCTGGAAAATAGCGTTTTTACACTCTGCTCAGTTTACGGATCCGTGCTCGATGATCCAGCATTGTATGAGTGGCTCAAAATAGAACTAGTGTGCTGGCCTCAGCCCCTTATAATCTGTGGGGATTTTAATATCAATATGAATTGTCAGATCTCCAACCACCCTGGTATAGTGTATAATGGCCGCAAACCTAAAGTGTATAGAGCTGTTTCACAATTAAAATCTTTGCATGGTTTAGTAGACGTTTGGGCTAAACAAGAATTCAATGATCCAGGCTTTACGTATTACTCTGCCCCACATAAAACACATGCTCGGCTGGATTACTTCTTTGTGTCACAGGTGCTTCTACAAGGAAGCAAAATAAGCAAATTCCCCAGAGTTATGTCTGATCATAACCCGCTGGTGTTAGAAGTAAATATTCAGTTAAAAACTCCACTGTCACGTTGGACATTCAATAGGGCTTTATTAAGCCAGGAAGATTATATACAACATATGGAGATGTGGATACCCAGGTTCATTAAGGAAAACCTTGGAAGTACCAGTATTTGTGTAGTTTGGGATACTTTAAAAGCTGGTATTAGAGGAGAAACGTCCAAGTTTGGATGGGAAATGCAATGGAAAGAAAAAAAACGGCTACAGAAATTATATGACGATCTGGGAAGAGCAGAAGCTGACCTGATTGAGACTCTTGCTGGTGGGGGCGATCCGGTGCTAGCTCAGTTAAGGATTATACTCACCAGGTCAACAATAATAGAGATTTCGACTCAAAAGGTGGCTGGTAGATATATGGCTTGGAGGAGTAGGGCGTATGAAAGTAATGAAAGGGTTGGACACATGCTTGCTGTCCGCACTCGGGAAAAAACGGTCCAAGCCCGGATTGGTGAAATTAAAGATCCCAGTGTGGGCATGGTCTCGGATCCTGTAGATATTCTCTTTGCTTTTCAAAAATCCTATCAGAATTTGTATACAGACGACGTTCAGATAGGGGATCAAGAGATTAGAGATTATCTCACTGGGCTGAATTTAGAGAAGATTTCCACAGAGGAGAGAAGAAGATTAGAAGCACCAATTTTAATTGATGAGATAACAAAGGCTATTGACTCTATACCGTCCGGTAAAGCTGTGGGTACGGATTTGATACCAGGGGAGTTATACAAAAATTTTAAAATACAGATGATAGATATTATGCTCGAGCTCTTTTTAAATGCACAATTAAGTGAGATGGCTCCGGAATCATGGAAATCTGCTAATATTGTGGTATTTCCAAAGAAAGACAAACCCTTGTATGAATTAGGATCATATCGCCCAATAACGTTGGTTAACAGCGACATAAAAATCTACTCGAAGATTTTAGCTAATAGACTAGCATCAGTGATTCAGAATGTAGTCTCTCCTTGCCAACACGGCTTTGTCCCGGGGAGAGGAACGATAGATCATATTCGGCGTACAATTGCCTTGTTTGATTCCTCTAAGGTTACGGGAGACTCTATGGCTCTTATACTTCTAGATGCAGAAAAACTTTTGATAGGGTCTCCTGGCCTTTTTTATGGGCAATTATGGAAAAAAGGGCCTGGGAAAAGGATTTATTGGGGCTATTAGCTGTATGTATCAAGAACCCGTTGCCAGAATTGCCATGATGGGCTCTACTTCTGAAGTAATTAAAATCAGCCGTGGCACGCGACAAGGGTGCCCTTATTCTCTCCTATTGTTCGCGGTTTATATTGATCCTTTAGTAAAGAAAATAGAGGAGAACCAAATGATTCAAGCTTTATATACTATTGGAGGGGGTACCAAGATTTTAGCTTACGCGGATGATCTGGCAATAATAACACAAAATCCACAAGAGGCCCTTATAGAAATAGAAAGGGAAGCAAATCAATTTGGCAAGGTTTCAGGATACCATCTTAACGAAAGTAAGACGCTAATAGTTAAGAATGAGAAAGCTGTTCTGGACGACGTTAGAGTAGTGGGAAACGCTAGGTATTTAGGGGTTAAAATCAGTGCCAACGTCGATGAAATCGTTAATATTAATCTGGAACCTCTGATTCAGAAATCCAAAGTAGAGTTCGATAGGATGAATAACCTTTATTTAACATTATTAGGTAGGTGTAATGTGATCAAAATGTTGTTTTTACCTAAAGTTTTATATTTTTTCAGAGCCATTCCTGTGGAGATAAACAATTGACAAGCAGTCCCAGACATGAATGCCTTCTGAGCCTAGCAGGCCACCATCCCTGGGAGGGCCAGCCATTCCCAATGAGGTCGCAAATTGCGAGTGGCTCATTAATATTCATGAGCCTCGCATTTTGCGACCCCATTGTATCAGTGTCTCTGGTCGTACATCTGGCCCAAAGAGTTTTAGGCTGTGGTCAAATGAAGCAGTAGCCTCAAGATTGTAGCAGTGTAAGAAAATAACTGGACAAGGAATGCAAACATTGTAAACCCTGGGGTGAATGTTTTCTGGTGTTACTTTTCCAGTTGGATGTGTTTGGTTTTGTATGGCGCAAGATGGAGGGTGATGATACCTACACCCAACGGTGGAAGTGTATTTCCTGTATTTCTGTGGCTAGAGAGTGGCGATCCGATCCAGTACCTGAGGTGAGGCAGATGGTGACTGGGCTCCTTTTAGAAATTCAGTGAAGTCTTTATTAGCAATAGGTAGGTTTCCAGTTGTCTCTCTTCTGCTTCAGTGTGACCTTGACCTCTCCTTGCTCTTCTGACTTGTGTTGGGATCTGTCTCCTGCTGTTTTTCTTGTTAGCTGCTTGTTCTGCCCCGACTCAGTAACTACTCTTCTTGTTTGTGCCGCCTGTTCTATCTGCCCCCGTTTCTGTTTAACTGCTCCTTTTTGCATCCTTTGTCCTGTTAACTTCCACTTATTGCATCTTTTGCTCCTGTTACTGCTCTGTCTTGCATCTTGGTATCTTCTGTCAGTTTTATCTCCCTGACTTGCTGTGACGATTACGCTTTTCCACCTTGCATAAGTCTCTGGACTTTCCTGCTCATCCTGCCGAAAGTTCCCGTTCTTGCTGAGACCACCCGCGCTCCTCTCACTCTCCAAGGCCTTACTTAATGGAGGCAGCAGCGTCAAAGGTAAGCCATTCTGTGCTAGTCTGTGCCCGGACCGTGCCCAGCGCCAGGAACCCTGGTACAAATGCCTCCCGCAGCCACACTGTTGACAAGCCCCACTTGCTCACCCTGGATGCTGCCACCAACGTTGCTGCAATATAGCATCTCAGTCCATGGTTGCCCCCTTTGCCCGATCACTTTGCCACTATACCTGCCTCCAGATACCCGCTCTCACACACACACCATACCCCTCACCAAGCCAGAACTCAAGACCCACACTCCCACAGCACCACACACAAACCCTTCAGAACAAAACTCACTCACATACATGCTCCTCAACACACATTCACTCGGCAAGCACTCTACTGAGATTTGGAACCTCATTGATTCTCTTCCTCACCGAAACCTGGCTCAACTCCACAGCGGTGCCGGTCATCGCAGTAGCCATCGTTATTGGATACAAAATCCTGCACCAGGGCTGACCTCATTAACCAGAAGGAAGATTAGCCATCATCCCCAGAGACACAATCAAGTGCACCTCTTACACTGACCTATATGCCACTTTTAAGTAAAACATGCACTTCAAGCTTCAGACAGACAGTAAAACCAATATCAAAGGCACCCTCGCCTACTGCCCCAGGACCTCGCACGCACTTCAGCAACCTCCTCACTGACCTCACTGCACCCATCGCCATGGGCACCAAAGACTTCATACTCTGATTCGATCTCAATTTTCAACTTAATGACCAGTTGGACTCAGACTTCATGGATTTGCTCAAAAGTCTACAGAACATTGGACTCATCCACCTTATACTAGGCTGTGCACACATCGCTGGACACACCCTGATTTTGATTTATAGAGCGCAACACTTACCCAAAGGCATTAAGGTGCTTTAGCCGGCCATCCACAGCTAAAACCTAACCATAAATTCACAGGGCCACCAACCACTCCTATGGAGTCTAGCATCACCCCAAGCCGCTGCTGGAAGAAAGTTACAGAAATGAAATGGCTCAACCCCATACAACTAAACTAAACAGGCCCTACCAACGACCTCATCAATGACACAAACAACATCAACAACTGGTTCTCCACCTGCACCAATACCCTGGGACCCCTGAAAAACACTAAACCCAAAGGATCCAACAAACAATCTAGCTAACACAATGCTGACCTCCAAGAGAGATTGCAAAACATCTTAAAAGGAAATGTAGAACCACGTGAGGAACCACAAGAAACACCTACAATTTCGCACTTAGACACTATCACCATCAAGTAAATGAGACCTAGGAAAAGGCCTGACCCTGAGAATCGAAACATCTACTAGAAACTTTTTGCCATCGTCAAGGAATTCACCAAACCATCACCCCTAAACAAGAACTCTGCAACAACCCCTCTGACTTCTTCCACGAAAAATCAGCAAGATTTACAATTACTTACAACCTCAGCCCCCTTTCGACCTTCCCAGCCTGCTAACCTCACTAACCAAATACTACCAATTGACAGTATGGAACCCTCTATTCATCGACGATACTGCAGCAATAATGAAGACAGTCCACTTAGGTTCTCCCACAGCCGCCTGCGCCACCCTATCAACAACTTGGAAAGAGCCACCATCAGCGCTTCCTTCATTCAAGACAGCCACCTTGCCAGATAGCTGGAAAAATGCCGAAATCACCACCCTCCTCAAAAACCTTCAGCCATCCCGGAAGTCTCAGCACCTACCGACCCATTTCGCTGCTCCCCTTCCCAGCCATAGTCATCGAGAATACCATCAACAGGCAACTCTCTGACCACCTAAAATGCCACAAACTCCCAAACAACTCGCAATCAGGATTCTGAAATAACCACAACACTGAAATAGCCCTCATCACTCCCACAGATAACATATGCACCATCCTCGACTGTGAACAGACCGCCGCCCTCATCCTCCTCAACCTCTATGCCTCTTTCAACACTGTCTCCCACCACACACTCATCACCAGACTACACACAGCAGGAATACAAGGATGAGCACTCAAATGGATAGCTTCCTTCCTCTCCAGAAGAACACAATGAGTCAGGCTCTCGCTGTTCACATCAGAACTCAAGAACCTCATCTGCGGAGTCCCACAGGGATCATCACTCACTACACACTTTTCAACTTGTACATGACTCCTCTGGCAAACATCATTAGATCCTATGGAATCCACATCGTCTCATTTGCCGATAACACCCAGCTCATTTGTTTTTTCCCTCTCAGACGACACCGTCACCACCAAGACAAACTCCAAACAATGCATAACCAGCATGTCCAGTTGGATGAAAGAAAACTGCCTCAAGCTCAACACCGACAAAACTGAAGTTCTGATATTCAGGAATAAGAGCTCACCTTGGGACCCCGCCTGGTGGCCTGCAGATCTTCCACACCCACCCCAGCCAACCACGTTAGGAACCTAGGCCTCTTCCTGGACACCAGCCTCAGCATGAAGTTCTAGTTCAAGGCCCCCCCTCATCATGCTTCCACATCTACCGAATGTCACGCACCATATTCAAGTGGCTCCCACTGGACACCAAACGTACCATCACGCAGGCCCTAATACAAGCAAATTAGACTACGGCAATGCACTATATACCGGAATCTCAATCCATCCCCATCACAGACTTCAAACTATCCGAAACTGCACAGCCAGACTTGTCCTCGACCTTCTGAGCCATTCCTGAGAGAGCCCCACTGGCTCCCCATCCAGAAGTGCTGCTAGTTCAAACTTCTCACACAGAAATGTAATTCACTACACAACACAGGACCCACATACATCCATCACCGGCTTCACTGCCACCAACCCACCAGACAACTTCGCTCAGCATTACTCTCACTTGTAACACACACCCTGCATTCAGAAAAGCATAACAGGAGGTCGATCATTCTCCTACCAAGCCACCAAATACTGGAACAACCTTCCTCAACTCATCAAGGCCTCCTCCTCACTTCTTAATTCCGTAAGAAGCTGAGACCTGACTATTCAATTAGTCTTCTTGCGGTGCCATCGAAACTGCCTGTATTCAGGCCTACCCTCAGCACATGCCTACACTCACCTACTCAGCCCCTGAATACCCTCACGGGTGACAAGCAGCACTTTACAAATCCATCTTACATTACACATTTTATTACTTTACAATTTACTCTATTTTTGTCCCTCAGCTTATTTCTGTAGTAAATAATTTCTGGATGCGGCTCATGAGCCCCAGTCAACCTTGCCCTGCTTTCCTAGTCTAGTATTGCTCAAGAATACACCACTGTTTATTCTGCTCATGGAATGGATTTGGAGTGGATCGAGTTGCTGCCCTGTGAGCAGGAAATTAAGCCCAAAGTCAAAAGCTCTGAGAGGGGCCCGGTCATATATTTAACTAAAGGTTAACGGAATTGCGGTAAATACATTGCTTGAAACAGTGACACGGGACTTCAAAGCCACTTTGCCAGCAGGAAATCTGTGTTCTGCACCTAACTGATGGGTCCTCCTTGCGCTCTAACAGGCAGACATACACACAAGCACCCCTGCTGGGAAGTTGTTCTGATGCACTCTCAGAGCAGACATCTGCCACTGTATATGGACGTCATTTAGGGGTCTCCAGGGGTTGCAGCTATGACCCCTAACCTACAGCCTGCGACCTATGGATGTGTGTTTGAGGAATTTGTGTCATATTTGCCAACTAAAATGTAAAATGTAAGTGGCGGCAGAGTGCCCAAAGTTGAGAGGAGTCTAGATACAACCAGGTGAGATTGTGGACATAGGTTAGAGGAGGCTTTGTACCTGCCTATTACTGGGCACTAGGTGCATAGATGTGACTGGGGGCCCGTATTCCATACCTAGTATGGATCCTTGCATGCAAGCAGATGAGGACTATATGCTGGAGCAGTAGGTGTGAATGGCTCTTTCACTACCACACTAGATACTCCACTGACCACTGCTAGAATCCGTTTTCGCCTGCCTATTGCCTGGATACCATCACAGATGATAAGCCATGCTCTACAAATCCACTAACATAACATAACAGACTACTGATTGGAGTTCCTGAAGCACATACCTGTGGTAGATGTTAGGGGTGAGGGTTAGAATTGCAGATTCTATTATACAAGGTGAAGAGGCCTGGTAGGTAAGACCCTGCCTCTTGTCTTTCTTGAACCCACTTTCAGATTGGCTGATGACATGACAAGTACAAAACGCATCACACCTCTTTGTTCTTCTCTTTCAGGGCTGAAGGCTGGAGACTACCCTGCTGCGATGCACATCACTACACAAAGGCTTTGTCGGGAAATGACATTTTAAAGGAGAACCACCTCAAACCAAACAAAGCATGAGATACTAGATGCACTTGCAACATGAGTCAAATAAAATAGGATACTTTTACTGAATATAGAGTCTGTTACACAGCTGAAAAAAACTGGTATGCTTTCCAAAATGTAGGACGTCTGAGCAACAAAGACATTGCAGGTACCTCCAGCTGTCTGCAGAGGGAACTGTTCTAACGTGGGGACAAGTCTGTGTGTTGGGTCTGACATTGATCTGTGAGCTTTGTTCAGCCACTCCGTCCAACTTCTGATACTTGGAATTAAACAGAGAGGCCGGACAAGGAGTGCATGGGAAAGTGTTGCATCCTGTGCATTTGTAAATATTATTTTCTAAAGATGGATATTATTCCCAAGAGCATTTATTTTTTATTTAATATTTGGTAAATGTAATTAAAAGTTATGCATTTAATTAGTATATAAACCTCTTAGTTTAAATAAAGAAAAGTTAATTGGATTTTTTGAAATTAGGTTTATCATTACATTTGAAAAATGACCAATAATTATATATACTATTATTATTACTTTAAAAACAAATGTATGTAAAATAAATAAATTATATATATGTATATATATCACTGAAAAAACCATAGGTTTCAGGGGTGTTATAGTTAGCTGGACTTTTTACTTGTACAAAACCATTGAAATTCCTCAGTGATGTCATTTGAGATGTCATCAGTGATGTCATGAGTGATGTCACTGACCATGTCATGAGTGATGTAATATGTGACGTCATCAGCAGTGCATTGCGGGCGCGCGAGTTATAGTTAGCTGAACTAACTATAACGGAGGAATTTCAATGGTTTTGTACAAGTAAAAAGTCCAGCTAACTATAACACCCCTGAAACCTATGTTTTTTTCAGTGAATTTCTGAGGTTTTTTAAATGCTAATTCCTAACTATAACATGCCTGAAACCTATGATTTTTTCTGTGATTTTCAAAGGTTTTTTAAATGCTAATTTCTAACTATGCCTACAGAGATAGGACATGTGAAGAAAGAAGAAAAAATGCACAGAAAGAAAAAAAAGAAGTGCAGAAAGAAGCAACAGAAGTCCTCAAAGACGAAGAAAAGTGCAGGAAGAAGGATAACGTGCAGAAAGAACAAAAAGAAGAGCAGAAAGAATCCTTGTTGCAAAATCATCCTGTACCCTCAACTTTTTCAGACGGATACTGGTGGTAACTGAGTCTGACTAACCAGTCCTAGAGCCAGTGCTATGTTAAAAGACACTTAGAATACAGTGAAAACACCTACATACACTAGGGAACATTATGCGTTGGGGTCCCCCTGTGATTAGCATGACCTCCTCTGTAAGCCCCTAGTATATAATAGGGCAGGGGGATTAAAACTACCTCTTAAAACAGGCCACAGGGCGTTTTTGCACACGTTAACTCAGGCCCCGTCCCCTCCCTTCACCACTGTGTAAACACGCCCTGTGTCCGTTTTTAGTTGGGAGATTAAGTTCATTTGAATCCTGAGGGTCCCTAGGGTCCAACTAGCCCACTAGGTACCTCCAGTAAGTGCCACAGAGCTGCGTTGCAGAGAGGTGTAAAAAGTGGCACAGCCTGGACCACCTCTCTGCAATGCAGCTCAGTGGCGCTTACTGGAAGCACTTGGTGGGCTAGTTAGCCCCCAGGGGCCCTCAGTATTGAAGGGAAATTATATCCCCAATTTAAAACGTGCCATAGTGCGTGTTTGCACACGTCACCTCGGGCCCCGTCCCCTCCCTCCACCACTGTGTAAACGCGCCCTGTGGCTGTTCTAAGTTGAGAGATTAAGTCCCCTTGAATCCTAAGGGTGCCTAGGGTCAAACTAGACCACTAGGTACCTCCAGTAAGCGCCACAGAGCTGCGTTGCAGAGAGGTGTAAAAAGGGGCTTGGCCTTAGAACACCTGTCTGCAGCGCAGCTCCCTGGCGCATACTGGAGATGCCTGTTGGGCTAGTTGGCCCTCAGGGACCCTCAGTATTGAAGAGGAATTAATTCCCCAACTTACAACTCACCAGGGGGTGCGTTTGCAGAGTGCTGCAAGGAGGGGGCGTGGCCTCCGGCACGATGCCAGTCTTTTATTTATTTTAATTTTTTAAGAAGGGGGGCTGTGTGGTTCCCCTTCTTATTCTAATTTATTGGCCCTGATGACCCCATCCCCCAGGGCCTGTCTCCTAAATATATTTTTGTGACCCCAATCCCCAGGGCCGGCCACTGTTTTTTATTATTTTTAAAAAATATATATTTATAGACACACCTAGGACATGCTGGACAAACCGTACGTACCTATCACCATGACGATTTGAGTGATATTCATTAAAAGGCGACTATGCATACAATGAATCCACGTGGAATGTATTTACACCACTAGTGAAGCTCTGACATGTCTGATGCCCTACCGTGCCTAATTGTCGTTTATTTATACAAACATGGGTAGCTATTGACGGGCACATTTAATACACATGCACACCAAGCCATTCAAAGGGGATTAGACAAAAATTCGACCAAAACTATGTAAGAAACCCCCCTCACGGTTAATAAAACACACATCCACTGCCGGATGTGTAATACTTTTTATTTTACTCTCTGGAAAGGGGACGAACATCACTTGAGAGTCACAGCGCGCTCCTGGCAGAGCCCAATGCTGTGTTACACCCACCATTGCCTGCCGAGTGCCACACACCTCTGTGTTGTATTCCACCAGCTAGTGCATATGCTATGACACTCTCTAGCCCATGTGCACTGTAACACCACCCCGTGAATCTGTCATGCCACACTTGTCTTCGCACGGGTTATATTGCCCCATCTAACGTGCCTTCCTCGATGCCTATGTTATAACGCACAGTGCTATGCCATACATATTACAATCTGGGATCCATATCTTTGTCACAGTGCATATGCAATGTTACACTCCCCAGCACATATTTTATATTACAACTTTAGAGACTAGTTAGGTTACACAACACTGCCCTGTGCATATTACACTCCAAGGCGCACATCGCATAGCACACGCTAGTGCCTGTGCTATCTCGCGCTCTCCAATGAATCTGTCATTGCGCACAATGTATTGCATATTATATTTCACGCCCGGTTCATCTTATATCACACTTTTTGGTGCATAGTTTATACCATACACTATATCTAGTTTTCATTTTCAATCGTGCTCTCAGGACTATGTTCTATATAACACTGTGTTCACCTACCCTTTTCACGGGCATTACATTTTGCGATAGGGGGTGGAGGGTCAGGGGGTGTTTCTGCCAAGTGAGCCCAGAGTCACAGTCACAAACGTCCTCTTCTTCCTGAATAAAAGTGAGATTATGCTGCATACTTGTTCATATTTTAAGTAGTTCGCACAGACACACGTTTTAAAAACAATAAAGTTCCTAATACCCGCCTTCTCTGAACAGTTAGCTTGCTACCCCATCCCTCTCCTACCTATCCTCTGTTGTGTGAATCCATGGACTAGCTTCCTCCCTCCTGCCATGCATGGTCTGATGTGCTGCCACTGCCCTCAATTTAGTATGATGTACCAGTCCCCTCCTCCTGCCCTCCATTGCCCAATTTGATGCCCCATCATTGACCTCCTGCTTAAACTCTGTGCTTAGCTTGCTGCCCCTATTCTCCTCCCCCCTGCCCTCCGATGTCTTTGTGCATGCCCCTGCTCCATCCTTTTTGCCCACCATGTTCCATGGACCTGCCACTCCTATCTACTCTGAGTGTTCTGTTGAGCTGCCACTCCCCTCCCACCTGCCTAGCATTGTCAGATGACTGTAACCTGTCCCTGCCACCTCCACCCTGCCTGTCCACATGCCATGCCCCTATCCTCTTCCTCCTGTCCTACATGGTCCATTGTACTGCCACACCCTTCTGCCCTCCCTGGTCTGTTGTGCTGCAACTGCTCCTCCTGCCTGCCTCGTGCGGTCTGTTGTGAGGCCCCTTCCCCTGAACTTTCTTGTCTGTGCAAAGGTCCTGACCCTCCCTTCTATCCTCCATCGTCCTTTGTGCATGCTCCTGCACCCTCCTTCTTGCCCATCATAGCCATTGTGCTGCCACTAACCCTCCCACTTGCCATGCATGGTCTTCTGTGCTGCCATGGCCCCTCCCACCTTCCCTGTGTGGTCAGTTAGCTGCCCCTGACCCCCTCCCACCTTCCCTCCATGGTCTGTGTGTATGCCATCACAGTCTCACTGTTGCTCTTCATGGTGTGTCTTGCTTCTAGTGCCCATCCTGCCTGACCTCCATGGCTATCTTGCTGCTCCTGCCCTGCCCCCTTGCCCCCAGCCCTCTGTTTACATGTGCAGACCCCTACTCCCTCCCTCCTGGCTCGTCTGTTCCATTGTAATGCCCCTGATCCGTCCCTCCTGCCCTTTATGGTCTGTTATGCTGCAGCTTTCTCTCCTGTCTGTCCATTATGGTCAGCTAGCTACCATTGCCTCTTGCCCCTCTGTTCTCTGTTGTCCATGTGCATGGTCCTGTCCCCTCCCTCTTGCTTTCTATGGATTGTTGTGCTGCACTCCCGTCCCGCATGCCCTGTGTGGTGTATTGTGCTGCTGCAAACCCTGATGCCTGCCCTGCAGGGTCAGTTTGGCGCACCTCTCCATGTCCCTCCTGTCCACTGTTATCCAAGTCCATGTCCCTACCCCATTTCCTTCCATGATCCAATGTACCATACTTGCGAACATTTTGAACTTGGTAAGAGGGAGATTTTGAAAAAAAACTGGGGTATTGATTTTCCCCTTTGAGTTACATTGAAAAAGAGGAGATTGTAGACAGGAGACAGATCAAATAAAGCCCATTTGAGCTTAAAAACATTGGACGTTTCCTGGCTGAATCAGGTCTGTTGGCATGTATGGTTGTACTACCATTGCCTCTTCCTTCTGCCCACAATGGTCTATTACATTGCCACAGCCTCTCTTGCAAGTCCTGTATTGTTGGTTTGTTGCCCCTGCCCCCCTTTCCACTGCCCTCCATAGTCTGTTGTGCTGCCACGGCCCTTCCTGCCTGCTCAGTGTGGTTAAATTGTTGCCTTTGCACCCTCCTACCTGCCTTCAATTTTCAGAGTCCGTGCCCCTGGCCTCTGCCTCTCAACAGTATCCTAATGAACAACTAGATTGCTAACATTCTATATTTATTACAAAAGTGTGGAACGCCTGACGTCATCTTGATGTAATCAAAACTGTAATACCTAGAGCATTTCCTTTAGAAATTACATATATGAGAGGGTCTTATTGGCATCAAAATTATGGTTAGTGCTCTAAAAGACTAAAATAAGGACATATTTTCTGAGTTTTCAAATAGCGACAAAGCACTTTTAAATTATTTGTTATCTTTATGTTTTTTTATCCAGTTGACCACTTGATTAAATGTTGCACTTAGGGGAGAGGATGTGGTGTTACTTCCAGAACTGCAGACTTTGCAACTGGGGAACCAGGTTGGAGTTTCTGCTTCAGCTCGACATTATGTGATTCTGGTCAAATCACTTAGTCTCCCCATGTGTACAACCAAAATGAATTTGTTCTTGTGTGATGTAACCAATGCTCATGTAAAGCACTCCAATACCTGACAAGTCTGCACTATATAACACTGCAAAAACACAAAATAATAAGTGTTTTGCACACTTCTGTCATTGGGCTATATTTGGGCTACATCTGGGTGATTTTGGGCTACATTTGGGCTCTTTTGTCTCCGGTGGCCATCTTGGGAGATTTATTTGTTATGAAGTTTCCTAATTTCCTCATGTACTGCAGTCTCCTCAGTAGGAATTGCTTTCAGTTTTTTTCTTTGATTCCATCATGAAGGTATTCAGATATGTCACACATTTGCCATAAATTCTGAAAGTTAGCACTCTAGTTGCTCATTAGATCACTGTAGTAAAACTACTGTTCGCCATGGAAGTCTGCTCCTGGTATTAAAAGTGCATGTTTCAGTCTGCATGTCAGAATTTTTTAATGAAATAGAAGAGGATTTGAGAAGTCACTCAAAATGTGCCCTCATTTTCTTTCTTCAGCATTAATCATAATTTCTATGGCAAAATGAACCCCCTCATTGTGTTCCTTTTTAAATTAAATGTTTTAAGTGTTACCAGTTTATTCCAATCAAGATGGCTTCAGGTGTGCCATACTTTTGTGATAATGAAGACAGTAAGCGCTCTAGTTGTTTTAAAGAACACTCTGGGACATTCTGTCATTGGGCTATACTTGGGCTACATCTGGGTGATATTTGGGCTACATTTGGGCTCTTTTGTCTCTGGTGGCCATCTTGGGACACTTATTTGTTATGAAGTTTCCTAATTTCCTCATTTACTGCAGTCTCCTCAGTAGGAAATACTTTCAGTTTTTTACTTTGATTCCATCAAGAAGGCATTCAGATGTGTCACACATTTGCCATAAATTCCGAATGTTAGCACTCTTTTTGCTCATTAGATCACTGTAGTAAAGCTACTGCTCACCAGGGAAAACTGCTGCTGATATTGAAAGTGCATGTTTCAGTCTGCATGTCAGAATTTTTTAATGAAATAAAAGAGGATTTCAGAAGTCAAAATGTGCCCTAGTTTTTCTTTCTGCAGCACTAATCATACTTGTTATGGAAAAATGAACCCCCTCATTTTGTTCCTTTTTAAATTAAATGTTTTAAGAGTTACCACTTTAATCCAAGCAAGATGGCTTCAGGTGTGCCATACGTTTATCATAAGTAGGACTGTTAGCGCTCTAGTTGTTCTTTGGAACACTCTGGGAAGCTGCAGTAGAACACAAAGGAATCAACTGACAGTCTCTGCCCTTGTTGGATGTACATGTTTTACTGAGAATGTCAGACTTCATTCTCACATGACTGAGAAAGATAATGTGAATTTACAGAAAATAAGCTCCCAGTTTAGCTTATAGATCACCTTCCAAACCTCTGTGGGAAAAGCATGAGAAAATATTTTTCTCTCAATCATGATATCCCAGCAGAAGGCTTTTTCACATGGTGAAATCACCTTAGAACATACCACAATTCCTAAAATGAGTATGGTACCATCAACAAATGATTTATAATGTAACTAAAGTCTTAAAACCTTCTATTAACTGCAATGCTTTTTAATGAGGTGCTATCATGTATATTGGTCCCAAGATGGCTGCCAACACTTCTTGGATGAAGTGCTGACAGCCAATCAGATCTCAGGATGAGATGTGTGGTTAGGCTCCGCCCACATATATATATGATTTTACTTTTGATTTTCTCAGGAACTACTGAACAGATTGACACCAGACCTGCAAAAGGCACTTCCCTGAGCTGAGGACTACCTCTCTGCCAAATTTCAAGTAATTCTGTTCAGCCGTTCGGGCTGTACCTGGGACTAAAGGTCCCTATGGAAAATTGCATGGGGAAAACACGTTTTGGGACCCCCCTTTTTTCTCAGCCCCCGCTTGTTGAATCCCCCCCGAGACTTTCAGGGTAGAAGCGGGGCGGAGCGCCCCACCTATTTTGAAAATTTCGCGAGGATTCGTCAACCGGCGCCAAAGTTATTCCAAATAGAATGTTGCGGATTTCCTATGGAAACACGGTCCTAACTATATCTACTGGCGACCGCCAGTAGATAATTAATATATATATATATATATATATATATATATATATATATATATATATATATATATATATATATATATATATATATATAATTTTAAATGTCGACCTCATTTAATTGCAATTGTCTCACTTTTTTGTGACTTTGTGTTTTTTATCAGCATGTCTCTCATATAATGCTCTTTAAATTTCCATAAACCCCTTCTAATTAGTCAGAGGTTCCCAAACTGTGCGCCGCGGCACCCCGGTGCGCCGTAATGATGAGCCAGGGGCGCCGCGACCACAATGTTGAAAAATGAAGCGATGTCCCGACCCACCTGAAAAATGAAGCGAGAGCGAGCTGAAGGCAAAACATGGTCTGTTCCTGGAGGCGTACTGTCGCGATACGTGCGTACGTACGTATACGCGTCGTACGTGCATTCTCAGGCGTTGGAGGTAGTCTCCATTACTGGCATACGCATGCCATACGTACGCAGCTCTGGCGTTAGAGAGGAGTAACTGCTGCCGTCTTCTGCCGCCCGCCGCTTTCTACCGCCGGCCGTCTTCTGCCGTTCCCACATAAGCCAAGGTAAGAGTGAAGTTGATATGAGTGAGACAATAATTAAGTCGTTACCCCAGTGTCTGCGTTACCCCTTTCCACGGCAACCGAATGGCTTTCCAAACAGCAATGAACTGTGCCGACCCACGCTTGGGGTTCAAGGCCATTGAAGGGGAACGTGTAAAATGAACCAAGCATTGCAAAGCCAACGAGTCTCTCCTCTGAGACATATTGGCTTTGTCCACGGTTTTTCGCCATGATTGACAGCATCTCCGATAGTGTGCAGCATGGGTAAATAAGAAAAAAAAAGTCTACGATGCTGGCCTTGTCGTCATTTTGTAGGCACGTGAAAGCCATGCTTTCGCACACTTAAGAAATGAGGCAGCTTTTTTTTTCTTTTTTATTGCCTGAGTTGGATCGACAAATAAAAAGAAAAAAAAATACAATAAAGCGTTTTTTTAAGCATGGGTGTGCAGCATGAGGGGCACGAAGGAAAGGAAGCAGCATGGAGAGTGGAGGGTGAGGAGCAGAAATAACAGGGAGTGCAACGTGTAGGGGGGCGGGGCAAAGCACATGGGTGACAGTGAAAAATATGAAGTGGAAACAAGCATCCTAGGACCGGTTGCGGCGCACAAATAAACATCCTACAGAAAAATCACTGCAATTTAGACAAAGAAAATGGTGCAGACGAGCCGCATGGCTGATTCTCTTTATAGTCATGTCCAGGCTGGGAGTAGGAGTCAAAGGGGCGTCTTCAAACACCTCCCAATACCTCATCCGCTCATTTCTGATAGGAAAACATTACTTTGTGGACACTTTTAGGGTAACACTACAGGCTCTGCCAATTGCCGGTCCACCAGTAGCATGTTGTCAGTCATGTATTTGACTGCACTTTTAAAAGCCTTAAAAATGAATATGGTTGTAATGTTTGCATTGTTAAATATATTTAAAGTAGTTCCTTTTCTTGTGAAACATCTTCAGCCATTCATAGTATTTTTACTAACAGAGCACTGCATTTTGAGACTTCCAGTTTTTGAGTTAACATTGTAAGAAGAGGCTCGAAAAGTCCAGTATGCAAAATACTTTTGGCTAGAAAGCCAGGACGAATTGGCGGTGTCACACATGTAGGAGGGCTTGTTTCCAGATTGGTATGATAAAGCAAAATAAGAAGCATTAGCCAACCAACAGGTTTCGCATATGGACCCTACTGGCTTTGCAAATGCCTTTTGGCAATACTGTACAATGTGTACATGTACATTTGTACAGCATTGGTAAAACGCTGTGAGGCATGGTTAAAAGTGAGAAGGAAAAAAAGGCACAATGAGGCAGCCACAGTGGCTGCGTCATTTTGTAAGCATGTGCATGCATCATTCTGCATGCACACATACAAAATGGTGCAGGCACCTTTTTTGTTTGTTACCAAGCTGAGACGGGGAATAAAAAAATGAAGTCACGCAAAAAGGCAAGGGAGGAGCTGGCGGTGCGGAGCAATGGGAATGAGTGGGGGAGGGTGAAAAGCATCACACAAACAAGAGCAAAATAAGGAGCGGAAGAGAAGTACATGAGTGAAAAGCAACACAGAGCGTGGAGACAGCAGGGAGTATGGCTCCAGAGAACTTGCAACACTAGGGAGATATCAACACAGACAACGGGCTGGGACAAGTGCATGCATAAGAAAGGTGAAAAACACATGCATTCTCACGAGTGCTGAAACAAAAAGAAAAAGTCGTTCCCTAACAGTAAGTAAGCAGTGGAAGGATAGATGCCAGCCAATCAGAGAGATGGTAAAGATTTCAGGAAAGAATCCACAAGGATAGATGTCAGATAATAAGAGAGATGGAAAAGAGTCCGGGGGAGAATGCAGTTGGGGCAAGAAGAGCATTGAACAAGAAGTAAAGAAATGAGAGTAACAGTGAAGGCTACCAACTGTAAGCAGTTGGTGGACTGTAATTTCCTGTGTGTTCTTGGCAACCACGATAGGTCTTTGGAAGGAGACAGCTTTCTCAATCTAAATGACAAAAATGTAATTGACACTCTCTTAAGTACCTTAGACTAGTTTGGCTCCTTTCCGTACGTACAATATTGTTTCAATTACATATACGTGATGTAATGTACGAAAAAATACGATAGAACATTTGTTTTGGATAATTCTTTTAGCATTTCCCTCTATCCTGCAATCTCACTTAAAATGTTTGCCTCGATGTAATGTTTTGCGTTGCATACATCCAGAAAGAGAAGTACTGAAATTACGACAAATATTCGTAAAAAATTAATGAGACAACGAACGCTAGGCTGAATTTACGGACGTTCTTTGTAAGTAGAGAAGAGGTAGTAGTCACTTGTATTGCCTCTCACATTTTCTCACAATTGGTACTTGTGTCCACAAAAGATGTGTTATTTCTCTGGGATGTCATGGTGTATTATTTGCCAGTAATATGGGACAGGTGTATTTATTGCTGTGTAGATGTCCTTTAGTTGAGACCGTACCGACAGAAGGAGGAGGCATGCTGTTTTTTCTCTGTGGTTGCCAGCCTATGCATTTCCCATGTGTGTTTAAGCTCCGGAAGTACATATTTACTTCCTGAGCATTTCAGTTTTCCTGAAGTTTCTTTCAAACGTTTTAAATTGAAGAGTCAGCTCCGCGTCTAATGTGTCACTCCTGCCTTCTGCTGTACTAGTGTGGCATGTTAAAAATATATATTCTCTAAAGCACATGAAACCAATAGCAGGTGCTATTGGTTCCTGTGCGTGTTTACACCGTGCTGCACACAACTTTAATTTTGTTTCCTAAAGCAAATTCAAAGTTGATAAAGGGGGTAATTCTTTTTTACATGAGATGGCTTGTTCTTCTCGGGGAAAGTTCCAACTTCACCACTAAAGAGAGATAGGTCGTTACTCAGGTCTGTTTACATTGCTGTTTGATTGAGGTTCAGATGGAGACGGCTTGTGTGGCACTCACTACTATGCGCTTTTAAGGTACTTGTTTATGTTATGCATTACTATTTTTAAGATGCACCTTCTTTATATATTATTTATTGCACCGTTTGTAGTCGGATTCAGCAGGGCGCTGGGTAAAGGCTGGGCCTTGTTTGGTTCTAACTCGTGGTTTTGTATTTTAAACACGCAAACAAGGACAGTCCCACTTTAAAGCATTGAGGTCCAACAGAGGTTCAGGAGGACTGGCTCTGCGATAAGTTTCAAAGAAAACCACTAGATATGTAAATGAGTTCCATGTAGGTTCATTGTAGGGCAATTTATTTCATGTAGATATCATCAAAATCTGGTAAACACCCGCCCCTCCCTGGCGTACATTGGATACCCTCTTAGTTCAAAAGGGAACTACAGCAAATCATTTGTGTACTAGGCACAAATAAGTTGGATTTGGAGACATTCCATTAAATATCACCCACAGTGGTAAATAAACCGAACCATCAAAGTCCTGTTTTTCCTAAATAATGTAGAACATGTGCACAGTGAATAACACAACTCTATGAGCATATGTGTGGTGCTGCTCCTGCTTGTGTTTATTTGAGAGTGCTGACCATGAATGTGTTAATGTGCCTGCTGCAAAGAACGTGTACCATGCACGTCACACAGTGAAGCTAGTTTAAATAGGTCAGTGCCTTTGTCAGATCTTTTGGTTAAAAGCAGTGTAGAATGTTAAAATCCACACTTACTGTCTACCAGTATGGATGACCTGTGACTTACCTTGTAGTCCTCTGGCTTATGAAACATTTCCTATACACTAATTTACACACATATGATTGATTGTCTCTGCTCTGTGTAATGTGTGTGTGATAAGTGCCCTGACACCTTACACTGGTATAGGTGGCACTATATAACTGATTCAATATATCTGAGAGAGAGTGGTCATGGAGACTTGAGGGGGGCACTGCTAAAGGGTGGTAGTGATGGAATCTGTGGGGCGCAAACATTGTCGCACTGGGCACCACCAGTTCTAAAGCTGGACCACCCAGGAATCCTGTGCTGTTTTATCATTTATACCCGCGTACTGATTTATACATTTCTGAGCCTGCAAAATGGTTCTGCGGAGGAGAATACGGACAAGTCAGCCTTCCAAAGCCTCATTTATTCCTCCTGGCACAGTAGGCAGCCTTTCTAAATTATTTTCCACCCATCCATGACATTTGTGTCTTTAAAGAAAAGCGCATCAATGCCTCAGGTTTTCATCCCCAAAGAGGCCAAATGTGTTTTTTATTTGATTTCACGCTGGTTTAAACCTTGCTTAGATGAACTAAGTCAGAGCTGCTCATGTTTTCTATTGTTGGTTCCAACCGCTGGGCTAAATTGCAGCAAACTTACAATTTGCCATTTTATTTGACCTTAGACTTCATTAGAAAACTGAATGCTCTTTCTGTCTGTGCGGGGTACCAATAAGAATAATAAGTCCAAATGGTCACCATCATCATGGGCTACTATTGCAAACTAACAAAAATAATAGATCCATCATTAGGCAGAGAATAACTTTAGTTCTACTTATACTTGTCTTACCTGGATGTTTTGTACTTCAGGCTTATTATTCCGTGGAGACTGTGGATGACACCTGGAAGAAACCTGGAAATACTTCAGCAAAGGAAAAGAAACGACGACCAGGGACTTTACAGATAGAAAGACGAGAGGAACTGATTCCCATCTTTGTGATTGACAATGAAGAGATTTCTAATGCCAAGTTCAAGTTCGTCTGAGCAAAGTGAAGTTGCAGGTTCTTCTGACAAAAAAGACGACGGGAAACGAAAGGCCAAGTACAGAAAGTACGATGACAGGTATTTGGATTATGGTTTCACGTGTGTTCGGGTTAATAACGAGGACCGTCCTCAATGTGCAATCTGTTTAAAAGTTTTGGCTCTGGAATCCATGCTTCCAAGTAAACTTAAGCAACATCTTGAAAGTCTTCACCCAAATGTGGTCGGAAAGCCAAGGGATTTTTTTGAAAGAAAAGTTGCAGAAGCCAAACTACAAAAGTCCACTTTCTCAAAACAAACCAAAACTAATAGTAACGCCCTCCTGTCTTCATATAAAGTGGCCTATCTAGTTGCACAGAGTAAAAAACCCCACACAATTGCAGAAGAGCTGATTTTGCCTGCTGCTGTTGAGATGGTAACAATCATGATCGGCGAAGATGCGGGTAAACAGCTGCTGAAAGTGCCTCTTTCTAATAATACTATCAGCCGGAGGATAAATGATATGGCTGAAGATATTAACGATCAGCTCATCTGTAATCTAAGAGGCAAAGACTTTGCACTCCAGCTGGATGAGGCAACAGACAACCACAAAGACACCCACCTTATTTGCTATGTCAGGTTTCTATACGAAAAACAAATTGTTGAGGATTTGTTGTTCTGTAAAGAAATCAAAGGTGGAACCACAGGTCAAGACTTGTATGCGGTTGTGGATGATTTCATGCAACTGAATCAAATTGACTGGGAGAGATGTGTTGGAGTTTGTACAGATGGGGGCCGTTCAATGGCAGGATGCTACCAAGGACTTCAAGCTCGCATACGATCTAAAGCTCCTAATGCTGTTTGGACACACTGCATAATTCACAGAGAAGCACTGGCAGCAGGAAACCTCCGTGAAGAACTGCATGGTATTCTGAAAATTGTCATCAAAGTGGTAAATTATATTAAAACAAGACCATTGAAAGCAAGATTTTTTGCTAAACTGTGTGAGGACATGGGTGCGGAACACTCATGTCTCTTGTTCTATAGCAGTTCTCGGTGGCTGCCTCTAGGTAACTCCCTGCTTATGGTGTATGAACTGAGGAATGAAATCTACTCATATCTACATGGTGATGAACATTGTTTTGCTGACAAGTTTATTGATGCAGACTTTCTAATACAAATGGCTTTTCTTTCTGATCTATTTGAAAAACTGAATGCACTGAACAAGTCTTTGCAAGGCAATAATACTAACATCTTGCAACTGTCAGACAAAGTTTCAGGCTTTAAGAAGAAAGTGATCCTTTGGAAAAGCAGTCTAAGCAAAGGTGACTATAAATGTTTTCCTTCATTGGACCAGTTCCTGCAGGAGAATGAGATGGCGTTAAAGGAGGAACTGAGGACAGTTTTTGTTCTGTATTTGTCTCAACTGCGTTTTTACCTTGATAAATATTTTCCAGAGGATGAAGTGGAGCCAATAAAATGGGTGAGAGACCCCTTCAACGCTGAGATACCTCAGCATTTCAACAATGAGGAAGCAGAACAGCTTATTGATGTTTCAAGTGACTCAACATTGAAAGTAAGGTTCCAGTCTCAGTCACTGCTTGAGTTCTGGTGCCAAGATGGAGATGAATATCCAATGATTAGCAAGAGAGCCCTGCATGTTTTGATCCCTTTTGCAACTTCGTACCTTTGTGAAGCAGGTTTTTCAGCAGTTGCAGTGATAAAGTCTAAATATAGGGCAAAAATTCACCTTGAAAAAGAAATGCGTGTTGCAATCTCAAAAATAACTCCAAGATTTCAGGAGTTATGTAAGAAAAAACAAGCACATCCATCTCACTAGGATTTGTAAGGTAAATTTCGGACTCTGTTTTACCTGTTCATTGAAAAGATATTTTATTATATAGAAATTTGCGAACTATTGTTGTGTGGTTAATAAAAGTTGCATGGAAACATATTTGGCTATTAATCTTGTATCGTTTCACACTTAACAAAGTTTTATTAAACAGCTGTTATCTTCGTATTTTGTTACAAATATGATTATACTACCTTCATTGCATCCCAATTAATTTAAGGAAGACAACAGGAAGTACTCCCGAGGTCGGGCTTACATCCCCCCCCCCCCACCCGTCCACCCGTAAAAAAATGTTGGGGAGCCACGGCCAACTGCCAATTAGGTCAAGGGAGCCATGGGTCAAAAAAGTTTGGGAACCACTGTAATTAGTAGTAATTGTTTCACATTTCCTTCCACTTCCTTTGGTCCCTCCCACATTTTCTACTAGTTCATAAACCCTATGTGTATGGAGAGGTCCATCACTGTGACAGAGATTTCTGTGCGGAAATGAAAGTACTACTTTATGTACTACAAAAAGCAGTTTCTGGATTGGATTGTCTGTCTGTCTGTCTGTCTGTCTATCTATCTATCTATCTATCTATCTATCTATCTATCTATCTATAGAGATATATTTTAATCAACAAATCTGTATGAAGCATTCTAAAAAAAAGTTCATCCAATTTAGGTTCGGAATGGCAGGTTTCATGCTCATCTGTCAAGTAAGGACCAAAATAAAAACAGAGGGTGGTGTTTAAGGAAGTGACACCTACCATTTTTGTGCCTATAAGAACAAGTGCTGTCTGAGACTGAAAAAAATGATTGAACGGAATAACACTAAACTGGACAGGAAGAAATACATTTTCTCAAGGAAGTGACTTTGCTTGGTTTGGTGTAAATTAACAATATTTTGGAGAAATTAGTGTTTATAATATGTTGGTGGGGTTGAAATGGTTAAATTATAGAGATATCTTGACTGTTAATGTACAAAGTTCATAAACCCGCTACTAAAATCTGATTGGATGAGGGAGCTTTTTCTCACGTCGTCCATTTCACATCTGCGATCCGTAAGTCAGGTTCCTGGAACCAATATTCTCTGATTGGCTGGTCGAGAAAAATATTGTAGCCGCCATAAGAAAGTGGATTAATATTTGAGGTGTGCGATTGCTCACTTAAAGGAATAATAACACTAACTTGTCAGGGTTAACCCCAAAGGTTGGTAAATTAACCTGAGCTCAGAGTAAACAGGCTTTACTTGAAGTGAAGTATTTATGCTGTACTAAAACAGTATTAAAGTCAAAACATCAAACAATAAAAATCCTTAACTGAATTAGAAAAATAGAGTAAATTCTAATGAACAAAATTGCTCCACAAGACAAAAATTCAATAAGGGAAACTGGATACATGAGTTTTTAATTTTTTAAGTGAAAATAGTGCCAAAAAGTTCTAAGTGCCAGTGATAGTCTATGATTGAGGCAGACTTGGACCTGGGTGCACTTTGGGACGATCTTTTATGGGTCCGCAGGTTGTATATACCAAGTGGGACGACCCGGATTTTACATTAGGCTTCGTCTGACATTTGGAGCAGCAGCAGGCTGTATCCAGCAAAGGTGTGTTCAGTTGGATAACTGTTATACATGGTCCTACTGAAGCCTTTGGTTTAGGCCTGAAAAGCTCAGATGGTGAAAAATATGAATTTCACACCGAGCGAAGTCCAACTCTAGCTCAGATACTTTTCGCACATTTGGCCGGGTAATTATTTTTGGGGGGACTTAGTCTCTGAAATAGTATTCCTTTACTTCATGTGGGGCAAAGCACCAGGTTGTATCTCATGATGGTTTCATGTTGTCTGATACCTTCTCGCTGAGGGTCAACTGAAACTGATTTCTTCAGCCCTGGGAAGTCCCACCTTCATCATATCGTCTCTGGTGGTTGATCACGGTCCTCTTAATACTTTGCAATAGTAACTCCCTTTTTCCTCAGCTCTTTAAATAAGGCTTCCATACATCAGAGGAGGCTCTTAGGACTTTGGGACTTGATCGAGCAAAGGCTTTGAGCAGGATCCAGTGCAGGTTCAGTTGGGACCAGGCAACTAGGAATCCAGGGAAAAGTAGTTAGTCAGCTCTCTCTATCCCGGTGGCCACACAGGATGACATCCTACTGACCCTTGTAGCCCACTTCATTGTTTTGGGTACAAGAGGGAGCAGATCCAGTCATCCAGAGCTCGTCTCAGGTTACAGCAAGCAGGGCCCAGCCCTCTTCTGATCTTCCATAGGCCAAGAACATGGCCTGAAAAAAGGTTACTTCAGGTGCCACATTTATGAGTTGCTCTAGCCAGTGTGTCAAGACGACTCCTAGCTTCTCCCTAACCAATGGGGTAAAAGTTCTCATAGGTAACTCACCTACTTTTCCCGCAGTTCCCACAGTGCACCTTACTCCCAACATTCAAGATGGGGAAACCCTTCCTCCCTTGTACAGAACCTTTATGTCCACACAGAGGTGTGGACAGGAAAATGAGCAGTCCCCTCTCCTGTGTTAACTCTAAACTGGTTTTGGGGGCAGCTTGCCTCCCATTGGGTTAGGAGCCAGCATGGCTAGAGTGCATGCGTGTCCGGTATAGGTAAGAGCGAGGAGGGGCGGGGGCAGGGCAGGGGTGAAGTTGACATACAGCGGGATAGGGAAAATAAATAAATAATAAAAAAAAATAAAACCATTTACCTTACTCTCGCCGCATCGCTGAGTTGGCCAATCGGAGAGCACAAGGTAAGTGGTTTTATTTGTTAATTTTATTTGCTCTATCCCGTCGTATGTCAACTTCCCCCCCCCCGCCCCATCCCACCGCTCTTACCTGTACCGGCCGCACCTGCTACAGTAGGCCTTTGTAAAAAAGACTTGCTTCCAGGCCTCACCTTGGTACTTTTATGTTCCTTGGCCCACTCTAACTGCCTTTCTTGCAAGGGGAAGACAAATACCTCCCCACACCCAGGCTATTGAGAGCCAATAGACCCAGACTAATGTCTCTGCTGTGGGAATAGTTTTCACACCTCAATATCATGGAGGCACTGGCAGACCAGCTGTCCCAGGCTAATGCTAGTTAGCCTAAATGGTTCTAAGGCAGGAAGAGTATAACTTTCTAAAAGTTACCTTTCCGACATATTTAATAAAAACCCAATTTCACCAATGGATTTTAGTTTTAATAAATATGAAATATACACTACTAATGAGTATTCTAGCTGTTCCCTGTCAGAAGTTACATAGTAAAGTTTATAATCTGTACTTTGACATTTTCCCGGATCCAGCTCCTGACTTTGCAATGAAAATAGCTCGTAGGCGCAAGTCTCTGAAGGAACATGACAGCATCATTTTGCACATATTCCACTATCAGGCATACCAACCTATGGGTAACATGGTGTGTACTTAGGGGTGACAGATTAATATTCAAAAACAGCGTTCCCAGCCTGACAGAAAAGGTTACTTTCACTAGAGGTTTTTAAGCTGCTGAAAAGATTACATCATTTTGGCTTTGAGGGCACGGTGTTATCCTGGCTGCGGTCTTTCTTAGATGAACGATCTCCACGGGTATTCCTTCGCCTGTTTTCATCTTCGTCCAAACCGTTGGTTTGTGGAGTGCCACAGGGCTCTGCTCTTAGCCTGTTATTTTTTAATCTATATTTAGCCCCTTTGGTCACTCTCATCGAATCCTGGGGAGTGAAGGTTGTCTCTTGTGCGGATGACACGCAGCTTGTGTTTTCGTTTAGAGAACACTCCGAAGCAGCCTTTCTTAACTTCAAAGAGTGTTTGAAAGCTATCTCAAAGTGAATGAACAGTAACTTTTTTAAACTAAACGCAGACAAGACTGAGGTACTCTTTTTTAGTGAGGCAATGTCTACTCCATCTAGCCTTTGGTGACCTTCGGATTTGAATCCTCCACCAAGACCGGTCTCGTTTGCTCAAAATCTTGGAATTAGGTTTGATGCAGATCTCTCTTTTAGAGCTTAAATCCGTCATATTTCCTCATCCTGTTTTGTTAAGTTAAGATCTGTCAAAAAACGATTGCATTTTCTCCCAGAGGAGAGTCGAAAATCATTGTCCATGAGCTGGTGACCTCGCATTTGGATTATGCCAATAGCTTATACCTGGGGCTTCCAGCTTTTCTAATTCTTAGATTTCAAATAATTCAGAATGCGGTGGCTAGGATCATTCGTCGGGTCCCTTTTCGACATCACATCCCCCCCTATTTGAGGCAGCTTCATTGGCTCCCTGTGGCTAAGAGGGTTGAGTTTAAAGCCCTGACTTTGACCTTCAGAGCCTTAAGGGGCATAGGGCCACACTATTTCATGTATAGGCTTGGCAAGGTATGCCAAAGCTCAACGAGGTGGCAGGTCATTCTCGGTACGGACGGCTAAGCTCTGAAATGCACTGCCCAGCTACTTACGCTTGGCCGAGACAGAACAGGGATTCAGGAAGGATTTAAAAACATGGCTCTTGAGTCAGTCGTAGACTAAGCTGGTCAGTCTATTCTTCAGTCTTGCTTTAGTGCCAGGACGCCTCAGCTGAGGCAGCCACATGCAGTACAAATGGCTTTGATTGATTGAAGTCATGCTACACATGGTAGGCCTGTAGCCATGTTTTACCGGACAAGACTGTGGACGGCGCAATAGGTGCTGCAGTCCACAGGAAGCATTTAAGATCCAGAACATGGGAGCATTTTCTACAACATGCACTAGAGATGTTTAGGCAAGCTAAGTATGTCAATCTGATGAAACCCAATTTAGCCACATACATGCACTTTGCTCCTGTTTAGTGCACAGAGTTTTAAGTTCAGCAACAAAGACAGAGCAAAAATTGGGTGGAGATCTTGCAAAAAATGGTAATTTCCTAAAACCGCCATTGAGGATTAAGGGATTAAAAAAAATTAATAAGAGCAATAAGGGTTAGGAGTATTACCCATGTTATGTCAGAGTTAAAAAACAGAATTTTCCATGGGATTTCTGGGCCTCAGGAGCTGGGTTTGCTGCTTGCAGCATGGTCTGCTGAAGTCTGCAATCCCTGGCAAGAGACTGCAACCCATGGCTAGAGTACTGGAGCTACGCTGATTGTCCTACGAGATCTGAGGTTTTAAAACCAGATCTGTCACCCCCATGTGAGGTCTAAATGGGTCCAGAAGTCGGCAAGGGTTGGCAAACCCAATGGTACAGTCCATGAAGTCCTAAAAAATAAAAACAAAAAACAAGACCTATGTAAAAACCAGGCCTTCTGGTCAACTCCTGCTGCTGCCCTCAAGGCCAGGCCGTACAGCCAACTGCTGCTGTGGACAACTGCCTATGATGGGTTGGAAGCAGGGCATGCAGTCAACTCCTACTGCACATGGCGGTGGGTTATGTACTGTGTGGGTTGCCTGCCCCCAGCAGTAGGCCACCCACAGTGGGATTTGGTCACCTGTGGTGGATTAAGAGCAAGCTTTGACTTTAGGCTTAGCTATGCCAACAACTCCTGCTGTCCGTGGCCCAAATCTGTGCATAGCAGGGTTGGTCACTCAAGGTGGGTGGGCTCAGCAATCTGGTTCAGGTAGCATACGATCAGCCCCTCCTACAATTTACTGACATAAACAAAGGTTAACTTGAAGTTATGGTTTGCTTTGTTAAACTCAAGTTTCAAAACCCTCAGAAATTCACTGAATTACCCAGAGATAAGGTGGAGTCAGGACTGCAAATTAACTCTGAAAAAACACTGAAATTTGCAAGTAATGCTTAGGACATCAATCTACAACTTTCACAACAGGAATGCAGTTCATGACTTTCTCACCAAATGCAATGGTTTTGACCTCAAAATAGTTATACTCTGCACAACGTTACCGTAGTCTACGCTAAGAGAATTGTGCAGAATGAAAGTATGTGGCTGGGTTATTTAGCTTATGCAACTAAAGGGGCAAAATATGTTGCACATTCTCTGGCAATTGTTTTGACCTACTTGTGCTAGAAACCACATGTTTGGTGAAATCTGTAAATTATCCGGCTTATTATGAGGCAGATGCGGCAAATCTATAATTATGTGCTAAAATCAGTAGCCACATAATCACATAGGTCCACTTGCCTTCTCCAGTGTCTGTTGTTTTAGAAACACTTTTTCGTGAAAGGTAAATAAAACCTAAACATTGTATTTGTTAGCTGCGCGTTTTCAAACTAACAACACGAAAATAAACCTGTAAAAATCCATAATGAGTAACCTGTTTAATATGTTTTTTTGTTGCCATGTTGGATTTCTAGTGACATTTACAGACCACATGCCTGTCAGTCAGCCTTGTGGTTAATGATGTCATCACGACCCTCAATGACGATATTGGACCATATTACAGAGCTAATCTTTAATGTATTCTTTCTGAATATTGCAAAAAGAACTGTCGATGGACAGAATGCAGAACAATGTCATACATTCACCCCAGTACAGAGATCTGGGCCTAAATCCATCGTTTTTTTGCTCACCATGCCATTCCAGTTTGCACCCAGCCAAATGCAAATCAGTCTTGACCCTGTGCCCCTATGGGAACAGTCGAGCCAGAACTGCCAGGCAAGGTCCTCCTTGGACTGGAAACGAGCATCCTAGGACCGGTTTCGGGGTTTCACCCCTCTTCAGCAAGGATAGCTTGATTCCAGTGGCATGGAGAGCACGGGACTCACGTCTGAGCATACCCGTCCCACTCGGGGTGACAAATGCAAAAAGAACTGTTGATGGACAGAATGCAGAACAATGTCATATATTCACCCCAGTACAGAGATCTGGGCCTCAATCCATCGGTTTTTTGCTCACCATGCCATTCCAGTTTGGACTCAGCCATATGCAAATCAGTCTTGACCCTGTGCCCTATGGGAACAGTCCAGCCCGAACTGCCAGGCAAGGTCCTCTTTGGACTGGAAACAAGCATCCTAGGACCGGTTTCGGGGTTTCACCCCTCTTCAGCCAGGATAGCTTGATTCCAGTGGCATGGAGAGCACAGGACTCACGTCTGAGCATACCCGTCCCACTCGAGGTGACAAATGCAAAAAGAACTGTTGATGGACAGAATGCAGAACAATGTCATACATTCACCCCAGTACAGAGATCTGGGCCTGAATCCATCGTTTATTTGCTCACCATGCCATTCCAGTTTGGACTCAGCCATATGCAAATCAGTCTTGACCCTGTGCCCTATAGGAACAGTCCAGCCCGAACTGCCAGGCAAGGTTCTCTTTGGACTGGAAACAAGCATCCTAGAACCAGTTTCGTGGTTTCACCCCTCTTCAGCCAGGATAGCTTGATTCCAGTGGCATGGAGAGCACGGGACTCACGTCTGAGCATACCCATCCCACTCGGGGTGACAAATGCAAAAAGAACTGTTGATGGACAGACTGCAGAACAATGTCATACATTCACCCCAGTACAGAGATCTGGGCCTAAATCCATCGTTTTTTTGCTCACCATGCCATTCCAGTTTGGACCCAGCCATATGCAAATCAGTCTTGACCCTGTGCCCTATGGGAACAGTCCAGCCCGAACTGCCAGGCAAGGTCCTCCTTGGACTGGAAACAAGCATCCTAGGACCGGTTTCGGGGTTTCACCCCTCTTCAGCCAGGATAGCTTGATTCCAGTGGCATGGAGAGCACGGGACTCACGTCTGAGCATACCCGTCCCACTCGGGGTGACAAATGCAAAAAGAACTGTTGATGGACAGAATGCAGAACAATGTCATACATTCACCCCAGTACAGAGATCTGGGCCTCAATCCATCGTTTTTTTGGTCACCATGCCATTCCAGTTTGGACTCAGCCATATGCAAATCAGTCTTGACCCTGTGCCTTATGGGAACAGTCCAGCCCGAACTGCCAGGCAAGGTCCTCTTTGGACTGGAAACAAGCATCCTAGGACCGGTTTCGGGGTTTCACCCCTCTTCAGCAAGGATAGCTTGATTCCAGTGGCATGGAGAGCACAGGACTCACGTCTGAGCATACCCGTCCCACTCGGGGTGACAAATGCAAAAAGAACTGTTGATGGACAGAATGCAGAACAATGTCATACATTCACCCCAGTACAGAGATCTGGGCCTGAATCCATCGTTTATTTGCTCACCATGCCATTCCAGTTTGGACTCAGCCATATGCAAATCAGTCTTGACCCTGTGCCCTATAGGAACAGTCCAGCCCGAACTGCCAGGCAAGGTTCTCTTTGGACTGGAAACAAGCATCCTAGAACCGGTTTCGTGGTTTCACCCCTCTTCAGCCAGGATAGCTTGATTCCAGTGGCATGGAGAGCACGGGACTCACGTCTGAGCATACCCATCCCACTCGGGGTGACAAATGCAAAAAGAACTGTTGATGGACAGAATGCAGAACAATGTCATACATTCACCCCAGTACAGAGATCTGGGCCTGAATCCATCGTTTATTTGCTCACCATGCCATTCCAGTTTGGACTCAGCCATATGCAAATCAGTCTTGACCCTGTGCCCTATAGGAACAGTCCAGCCCGAACTGCCAGGCAAGGTCCTCCTTGGACTGGAAACAAGCATCCTAGGACCGGTTTCGGGGTTTCAACCCTCTTCAGCCAGGATAGCTTGATTCCAGTGGCATGGAGAGCACTGGACTCACGTCTGAGCATACCCGTCCCACTCGGGGTGACAAATGCAAAAAGAACTGTTGATGGACAGAATGCAGAACAATGTCATACATTCACTCCAGTACAGAGATCTGGGCCTGTTCTGCATTTGTCACTCCAAGTGTCTTTGCTTCTTCCGTCATCAGTGGCTTTCAGTGTTAGATGCCTGGGCAATTCAGACGATTTCATTCGGATACCGAATAGAGTTTTCATCCTGTCCAGCTCAGACTGTCAAAATTGACCGCCAGTGCTTATGACTTTGATGAGGAGACCCCTGGAAGAGAACTAGGATTACAGGTAAGTAACGTATCCTTTCTGTCTATCTCAAACACACTTCCCCTTTGAGACTCCTGCCAGCGTTCGTGTGATAAGTGAACACTTTCTGAGAGTAGTCTCATGGGAGCATGGAGCATTGAAATACCTGTTGTGCAGCATGAGCAAGCTGACTTGCAGCCAATGGCTGGTGGGCTTCCTATTGGAAGTGCTGAAACCTAGGTTGCCCCAAACATGGCGCAGCCTGTTCGTCTGCTTTTAGTGGTGTTGCAGGATGTTGCAGGATGTAGAGTTAATACTGAGAACCTTGTATCAATCAATTTTTTCCATATCGTTATTGATGATGTGTTTTGGGATATTGTTGAGAAGATCAATTTGTATTCAGAACCGGTTTTAAGGGACAACAGTTACACACTTAAGACCCACCCTAGAGCCAATCTCTGGAGTCCCACAAATCTCAGTGAGATGAAGCAGTTTGAGGTTAAACTTTTTGATGGGATTACTAAGGAAGTGATCATTGTTTTTATATTGGTCTACTAGTGCCTTGGTGTCCACTGCTATTTTTCTGGCAACCATGAGCAGAGATTGTTTTTTGCTTCTGGAGCTAGTGCTGCATTTTGTGGATAACTCAACAGTATTGCCATGAGATAACCCTGATTGTGACCATCTCGCCAAGGTTTGGCCTGTCCTTGACCATTTAGTAGATTGTTTCATCGAGATCTATTCCAGGTCAAGATAAATCTATGGACGAGTCTCTGTCCATGTTCAAAGGCCATATGGTTTTCAGACAGTACATACGCAGCAAGTGAGCACATTATGGTATTAAGCTGTATAGGGTGTGTGAAAGTGCTACTGGACATGTATATATTTCCAGGGTGTACACCAGTAGGGATTGTTTAATAGACCTTCACTGGTTGTACTTCCACTTTTGGAGTCCATGAAAACAATGTGTGGGAACTAACCAGAACACTTGTTAACAACTGTCAATATTTTAGGTCAAATATTTCTACAGAGTGCAATTATTTAAATTAGTGTTCAACGTGCAGCTGTCTCTTGTGGCACAATCCGTTCTAACTGTAAAGATTTCCCTGAAGAGCATAGTAGTTAACTACTTGCTTGAAAAAGAGATGTCCACATGCTCACAACTCTTCCACATGAAAACACTTCACCCATGATTGTTTGGGGTCAGGTAGCAGAAGTGCACAAAGCCAAGATGGCCAACAGGTGAGGAGCTCTGTCCGTGAGCTCCCGGCTAGGGGTTGCCTTTTCAGCTCAAATCCCCTGAAATCTACCCCCTCCTTGGACCCTTTTACACACCTGGGGTCTTGTTTAACAGTGGTCCTCCAATCTCCCGCATTTGGGTTCAGCATCTTCGAAAGAATCGTGATTGATGTTCTGGCTGCGGAGCCCGAGCAACATGGCCGATGCCGGTGGAGCTGCCTCGACAGCTATAGAGGAGATTGGCTCCAGTACACCTCCTCGGCCGCCACCTACCCAGCCGGACATCGGGCACAGTTCTCCTTGTCTCTCTGCTGTGTTTCCTTCTGCCCCCGCCTTTCTGACAAAACACCGATGATTTTCTGATGACGGAGCCTATTTCAACGCTGCCGGTGCCTGGTGAAGATGTCTGGATGGCTGTTGTGGGGATGGGTTGGGGTCCTCCCCTCCTGGACATCTCTCTGCCTTCCGGGTTTAACCATAGCTGTTTAACCTCCTGCTTCGCCTCCTGAAAGACGACTTGAACAAGTCTTGTTCCCCACGGAGAGGGTGCAGCGGCGGTGAGTACCGCGGTATTGCGGTCAGGTGCCCCTGAGCTTGTTTTTACTTTTACTTTTTGAGCCTGGGGAGGCGCGCCCTCCTGGTCTCCGCTGCAGCCTCCCTTCTCCGGGGCTGCTGCATTGGCGCCCGAGCTTACTTCCACTGACTTTTGTGGCATACTTAACGACGACACATCTGCACCTTAGCCATGAACCTGTACACGTTGATAACACGATTCTGAGCTGCGTTCTCCTGCCCTCCACCCTCCTTGACCTTGTGGCTGGCTCCCCCATCTTGTCCTGCTCTGTGGCTTCTCTTGATTGGATTTTTGTGTATCCCACCACTTTGGGATATTGCTATCGGTGCCCGGGACCGGGGTGCTCCATCTTGGTAGCTTCAACCTGATCCTTTTTGCTGCTGGACTGCTCCCTGTGTGGAAATATGGATTTTTCTGGTCAGTTATGTCCCCTATCTTGGACCCCAACGGTTTCATGTATAAATCACAAGTACATGTATGTTTCCTCCAGTTCCAGTTATGAAGACGCAAATACATGTGCGTCCACCGTCAACATGTCCTCTTTCAGATCCGCCATGAATGGGCCGGATATTCCATTCCTAAGTATGAAAGGCCACCGCCTTTATATGGTTCACTTATGCCATTTTACAGTTCAGGCGAGTAGGCCCTGATTCTGCCATCAAGCCTTTTTCTGCCTTCTGCCTCTGAAAGCTCCAGTCTGAGCCTGCATCTGTGACCATGAACTTTGTCTCATTCCCTGCGCGGCTCACGGTGCCTGACATCAGCTTGCTGCCTGCCAAGAACTGTATTTCACCTTCGAAATTATCTGCTCCGCTCCCTGCCCAATGCATTCCTGTCTAGTAGTTTAAGTAAACATTCTTCCCGCTACCGAGCAAAGGCCCGGCTTCTCTGTCTTTATGCAAGTAATTCATAGCCCTATTACCATGGAAGACTTCTGCCCTCGCATCTAGTGTAGACACTTAGACGCTTGTACACGCACTAACAGTCAGTATAGTCAGTATAGAATAAGATTCTACTCTAAGAGACCTCTCTTTTGGATAACATAGTTCTTTAAACATAGGATGTTAGATATGATTTGGGATTAGGTTGACTTGACCGTCCAGACATCTGTCGCCACATGTAGAGTTAAATGTCAAATCCCCTTCACCCCCTAGTCGCACGTCAATCATACGTCATGCTGCTGTGCGCGCATTTCTGCCAAGTATTTCTGCTGACATTGCAAAATTCTTTCATGGAACCACCCTATTAAGACATCATACCTGATGACGTTCTTTAATTACACCCAGTTACGCCCACTTTTGCTACGCATGTATGTTCTATCTCTGCTATCAATTGTTACGCCTCCTGCATTTGCTTCACTGTAATACCTATTGTATAAAAGTGATTACTTATTAATAAAGTATGTACTTCACTTCCTGAGCCTCCGTGGTGATGGAACCTGGAGTCCACGATTTCGAAATCGTCCATTGGAATAAAGCCCGTTCCTAACCTCTAATATCACGGATTTTGCCTCTTATTTTACTGAGCTATTTGTATTATTTTTCTGTATCAAATTAAGTCCCGGTAATTAAATTATTTACCACATGAATGGCGCCCGAACAGGGACACTTTCTCATCTCACGCGCCGGCGGTGCGTTGCAGGCCCGGTCTCCTGCCACAGCTGGACGGACAACAACGCGTACCAGCAGGATTTCCTGTATCTCCCTCCGGTCAAGCGGGGGCGACTGAGGCTGCGATCAACACCCAGACGAGGCGGTGAGAAGTGCGAAGTATCCCGACCAGAGCCTAGCTGAGAGAGCAAGATCCGAGGTATACAGAGGCCCACCAGGTTTCCGATGTCCCGAAGTTTCCGAAGTTTTCGAGTCGAGTCCAGTCCAGTTCAGTTCAGTTCCGTTCCGAGGCCTTCCGTTCCGAGCTACCCGGTGAGTACCATTACTGGGGAGGCGTTCTGGCGTGCACATAAGTTGTGCCGATCCAGACGGGTTTGGGTACACAAATCCGGTCTGCACTGTTTTAGCAGTGTATCTGTACTGTTTAGCAGTATATCTAGTATATCAAGTATATAAAAATTCAGAATAATTCAGTTAATGCCGAGAATTATGTTTTGTGATTAAGTTTTCTTAGATCGTCATCATCATTGTTGCTCATTTAAAACGTTAAATGTTAAATGTGTTAATACGTCCTGCATATTGTGGTATGAATGACTGTTCATTATTGTGTTTTATTGTATTAAGTTTGTTCAAGACCAAGTATCAGATCAGTTCTCAATATGCCGCTCTTTTCGAAACTAAGACAGATCACAACTAGAAAAGGGGTACTCGAAGAAGCTGTTCCCATTCCTCCTAGGGACACTCCAGGGTACTTCATGTATCATAAACATGGCCTAGACGCCATATTATTTCTTGATCTATGGGTAGACTACACTAAGGAATTACCAGAAAGTCAGAGGTGGCCCGCAGCTGGGACCTGGGATGCAGATTGCATCGTGAAAGTAGAGGAAGAATTATGGAAAAGGAAAGCCAGACAGTCACAGAAAGACGCCATTGAATTATGGCGTAAAGAATCGTATAGACGTACAGAAAAAGCACGTAGACAGGAAGAGAGGAGTAAGGAAAATTCAAATAAAGTCCGAGAAAATCTATTAATTCAAGAAGGTACACGAGTGAAATCAGAACAAGTAGACAGACAAAGAAATGCCCTTATGAATGGTATGTATCCCCTTCTGGCCGAGGGATTACCTAAGGCTACTCCGAAGATACCAAAAGACTTGCCACCCCCATTGTTCCCAATAAAAATGCATCCCAAGGGGCATCCTAGAACAGCAGAAGATGTTTTTCTTTCCTCATATTTAGATGACGCAGCTCCCGAGTATGCTAACCCCGCCCCACATAGACTGTCTGCCGGGGAGGTTCAACGCCAAGACCCTGTATCTGTATCCTTACAGCATCAAATCCTGACACAAGTTCCGGCAAGCACATCTGTTTCCACATCTGTTCCTACAGCTACTCCTACAGCTGTGTCCACACCTATAGTTGCTGTATCACGTTCAACGAATCCTTTCACGTCCGATACCCCAGACGGGGCTACCGGAGGTGCTACCAACATTTTTTCTACGCCACCCAGAATAAATAAACTTACTTTTCAAGAATCAACACATCCACGTACCCCCAAACTCATAAATTCCCGCACGCTTAAGGAACTTCTAGTAGATTGTAGATATGACCCTGTGCCCGGCAAAGAGGACGAAATGGTCCTGGCCTCATTACGTATCAGACGAGCTGCGGTGTATTTAGGAAAGCTACCAGGAATGACTATGCATTTAGACAATATATATCATTATGTCCAAACAGGGCGAGATTCTGAATGTATTAACAGAGCTATGGAATACCAGAAAGTGGAGATACAGGGGGAACTGTTACGTTTCCTCATAAATTGTGTAATCAGAAATCAAGACCGACCGGGGGTAGATCCGGAAATAATGCAAACCCTTACCAGATGGAGCCAGAATATATCAGAAGGGAGACATGATAGGCAAAAATGTATAATAGCCATGTGCCGAAAGATCCGTAAAGAAATAGAACGCCTACACGAAGAGAGATTAGCGGTAGACGAGTTCGAACAAAATGAGGAGGAGGAAGGATTAGGACTGCCCACAGGACAGTCAGAATCCATAGCCTATGTAGGTAGAGGAAGATCTTGTAATAGTACTAGATGTTTCACTGATCCGATACGTCCGGTATGTCCAGATAATAACAGGAATTTCCAAACACCTATAATAAATATAAGGTCCCCCGAGCATTCGTTCCAAGCCGCTGACAAATTACTCCGAGAACGAAGGGGTTATCATTTTCTCGATTCTATGGATGAACAAGAATTAGCCAGGTCAGCCGTTCAGTGGGTTGACAGTCCCGGAAAATATGGTGATGATACAGTAGCACACACATTTTTGAACCTCACCCCAGATGAACAGCGTTTAGCTGGGATTTATATGATTCAACAACTTCTTATACTTTATAAAAGCCAACATTCCGATCCTGGTCCTTTACCTGATATATTGACTGAATTACTCACGAATAGATGGAGAGGTTCAGGTACTAAATTAATTAGAGAAATACTAGAATCAAGAAAGCAGTACAGTCTTTTTGTATGCCCAGAACATGTCTCACTGCCCATCAAGGAAAGAACGACGTATTACATGGACAGACAGAACCCCTTACGAGAAGTACACCCAATAAAGGGCGAGGACAATCAGTTTAAACGTGTATATGTATATACGCCCATATCGAAAATAGAATTGTTAGAAATGAAGAAAGTGGTGCCCAGTCATGACAAAGACCCAGCGGGTTTCCACCGAGAAATAAAAGACATGTTACTCATGGGAGAGTATACCTATCCCGACATTATGACAATATTAAAGGTATTAATGCCTGCTGGCATTTATGAAAAACTCAAGGAAAAAGAGTGGGAGGTGGGAGACCAAAAGATAGAATGGACAACCTTAGAAGCAGAAGAAAAGGCCCGAACTGCAGGAGCAGGGCTTGGGGATAAAACTAAAGCACTACCAGGTTTACTAGTACAGGTACTGCCACGTTTATTAACAACGAAAAAGGAAGACTGGGGTGCAATCTCAGCCTGTATACAAAAGCAAGATGAAGACACTAGTGATTTCTATGCTCGATTCGAAAAATGTTTTGGTATAAATAGTGGTATAAAAGCAAGTAGCGAGTCATACCCACATCTGTTTGTGACAAAATTAGTTGAAAATTCCTTGCCCCAGGTGAAGAATAGAGTATTAAAATTCGAGAGTACCTGGCAAGGTAATACCCCATCACAAATGTTACAAATGTTACAGTACCATTACAATAGAATTAGAGAGGAACAAGAACATGAGCAGAGACGCATGAAAGACACAAAAATGAAAATGCTAGTCTCCCAGACAGTTCCAGCTGAAGGTCATAAAAAGGGTACGACACAGTCCGGTGATTCAGCAGGACCTGTAAAAGGGACATGCAACTATTGTAAACAACCAGGTCATTACATACACGATTGCCCAGTCTTGAAGCGTAATATCGCCACAGGTAAAACACAAGAAAGACCACGGCCACCTAGACAGGATCAGAATGAACAAGGAGCACCGCAGCATGCCCAGTCCATGCCAGCTCCACAACAGTCTATACAGTTTGTGCCAGCTGCACCAGCGCTGCCTGTTGCTGCCACACAAACAACGACACGACAGCTGTACCAGACCGCACAGTATGAATATCCTGATTATCAACGATACGCATGAACCAGCCTAGAGAGGGAAGTTGACTTACCCCTTATCGAGGTCCCTGTAGACCAAGAAGGACCTTATGTACATAGTGAACTATTAGGCCAAGATAGAAAATTTTTACTTGATACAGGGGCAAGTCGAACAACTATAAAACGTAGTGAAGTTCCAGGGGCACCCCTCTCAGGCTCACAGAATATTTCCCTTGGTTTTTCAGGAAAACCTATTGTTAATGAAGTATCACAGCCTCTTCCACTTACGATAGGACCTTTGACCCGAACTACAGATTTATTGCTTACTAAATCATGTCCAGAAAACTTGTTAGGTATAAAAACTTTGAAAGCTCTAGGAGCTATAATATGTTGTTCTCCGGAAGGAGTAAGATTGTTTTTACGAGATTTCAAAGGGCACTATGTGTCCCGAGACATGGATTCCCGACTGCAGACTTTACCCACACACTTATGGGCACAAGGCCCTACAGATGTTGGTTGCATGAACATTACACCATATTGAGTCACACTAAAGGCAGGAGTGGTACTACCACGAATGCGACAATACAAGTTACCCCCAGATGCTGTAATGGCTTTACTGCAAATCATTGACGAGCTTATTGGCCAAGGAGTGGTTGTGGAGACCGACTCCAATGTATGTAATTCACCGATAATTCCGATTCTTAAACGAACTGATCCAAAGGCTCTACCAGTATATCGATTGGTTATTGATCTGCGCGAATTAAATAAATGTATTGTACCACAATACCCCGTAGTTCCAGACATCTCTTCATTACTGACAGCTATTGATTCCGAAGCAACATTCTTTACTGTAATTGATCTCAAGAATGCCTTTTTCAGCGTCCCAATAGATCCAGAAAGTCAATACTTGTTCGGATTTAGTTTAAATGGACGAAGCTTTAAATTCACACGCGCACCCCAAGGATTTACAGAAAGCCCCAGCATCTATAGCCAAGCACTGAAACGAGAACTTGACAGTATACACATGCCAGTCAACACTGCCCTGCTTCAATATGTCGATGATCTGCTGATCACCGCCCGAAGCGAACCTGAATGTGAAAAAGCATCACTGACGGTTTTACAATTTCTAGCCGAAAAGGGGCACAAGGTGTCCCCTTCTAAGCTGCAATTCTGTGTCCAGCGAGTTGTTTACCTTGGTCACTCGCTGTCCAAGGAGGGAAGGCAGCTTACACCAGATCGCATCCAGCTAATTGCAAATATGCCAATACCCAAGACACAAAAGGAGGTGCGGGCTTTTATAGGCCTCACTTCATATTGTAGGCAGTGGATCCCTCAATATGCATTTTTAGCAAAACCACTCATTCAATTGACAACACAGGAGGTAGCCACATCGACTGTTCTCCCTTGGACTCAGGAACATACACACGCTTTTGAAAGTTTAAAGAAAGCTTTATGTCAAGCACCTGTCCTAGCAACACCATGTTACAGCAAACAATTTACGCTCTTTGTTACAGAACGCGAAGGTACTGCCTTGTCAGTACTCACACAGGAACAAGCAGGATCACACAAACCGTGTGCTTATTTTTCTAGTACATTAGATCCCGTAGCTCAGGCTCTGCCTGCGTGCCTGAAATCAGTGGCAGCGACAGCTTTAGCAATCAGACAAAGCGATGCCATAGTGTTAGGACATCCATTGACAGTACAAGTACCACATGCAGTAGAGGTTCTCTTGAACCGCACACAAACACAACACTTGACTGTAGCACGACTCACGGGTTACGAATTAACATTGTTTCAGCCACATATAGAAATCAGACGTTGTAGTACATTGAATCCTGCCACACTGTTACCTGTAAATGGAACAGACCCACTTGCACATGATTGTATTGAAGTTATCACTATCACGACGAAACCCAGGCAAGATTTGACAGACGTTCCATTGTCAGACCCAGACCTGACGTTGTATGTAGATGGTTCATGTATGAGAACAGGTACAGGAGAGTTAGTGGCCGCATATGCAGTCACAACAGATACTGAAGTCATTGAAACAAACTGTATAAATACCTTGTCAGCTCAAGCAGCAGAGCTTATTGCTCTGACACAAGCCTGTATTCAAGCCACAAATAAAAAAGTCAACATATACACTGATTCACGTTATGCATTCGGAGTTGTACATGACTTCGGCGTGCTGTGGCGAGAGAGAGGTTATTTAACTTCTCACGGTGCCCACATTCAGCACGGACCCCTCATTCATGCCTTATTAGATGCAATACATCTACCCACTGCAATATCAATTATGAAATGTAAAGCTCATACGAAAGTTACTGATATTATTTCTCAAGGCAATGATCTAGCTGACAGAACAGCTAAACAGACTGCTCAAACTCAAACATCCGACATGACAAAGACAATAGTCCCGACACCAACACATTGCATGATGGTTAAGGATCCCGCTCTTGATGTAATTGACATACAGACACATGCTACACCAGACGAAATAAAGAAATGGACGGAATTAGGAGGGATCCAAACGGACCAGGGATGGATGACGAAGGAGAAATCTGTATGGTTTCTTCCTGACTCTATGGTCCAAGCTATCATAAATACAATACACAGTCCAGCGCATCTAGGAGAGAAAGCTATGCTAGACAGCATCCAACACATTTGGTTCAACAAACATTTACGAGCAGCAGCTAAACAAAAAGTCCGTACCTGTATGATCTGTTGTCAGTTTAACCCAGGAAAAAGCATTCCCGTAGAACAGGGTGGATTTCAGCCTCCTGATCACCCTTTTGAAGTCCTCCAGATGGATTATATCCAGACGGAACGATGTCGAGGATTCAAATATGTTCTCGTAGTTGTCTGCGCTCTTTCCCGCTGGACCGAAGCTTATCCAGTATCAGATTACACTGCCCCGACCACTGCCAAGCAGCTAGTTCGAGAATTCTTCCCACGGTACGGTTTACCACGTGTTGTCTACTCAGATAACGGCCAGCCGTTTTCCTCCGAACTAATGAAACATGTTTCACTTCTGCTAGGATATCAGTGGAAGTTTCATTGTGTCCGACACCCCGAGGCAGCAGGTCTCGTGGAACGACATAATCAAACTCTGAAAATTAGATTGTCTAAAATATGTAGAGAGAAAGGTGTCGACTGGGTAGTAGCCTTACCCGTTGCACTCTTTTACATGAGAATGGTAGCGCACTCTCGAACAGGGCTATCTCCTTATGAAGTGGTCTTTGGTAGGCCACCAAATATGTGGGGGACGCCTATACCACGCAAAATAACTGATATTGACTGTAATATGCTGACAGATTACTTGGCTTCCTTGATGTCTGCACTACAATCTTGTCGTTCACAGGTAGCTGCAGCTTTTCCCGACAACACTGAGGTGAAACCCCATGACGTAATTCCAGGAGATTTAGTCTTAGTAAGGAACTTTGATCGGAAGTCTCAGCTGGATCCTAGGTGGAGGTCGCCTCAGCTGGTATTACTAACGACGAGGACAGCCGTAAAGATCGAAGGTCGAAAAGGCTGGGTACATTCAAGTCATATCAAGAAATTTTATGGACTACCATCGGATGTAAATACCACACCTCGTGTGTCTTCGCCCATTGACTCAAAACTTCCTTTGGTTGAATTAAATAGTCGTGAACTATAAACTAAAACTCAGGTCTAACCCGTCAGGCAATTTGATTGTTTAAGTCCTCTCCAAGGTGAAGCGGTCGAATTTGTCTCTGACATGTATCCCTTAGACCTGTACAGAGAAAGAAACAAAAGGATAAAGCTGAAACGACATGCGTACTGTAAATCACTGCGTAGTCATTGCACAGTGACGTTATTAATTCTGTTTTTCCTAAGTCTTTTAATAATTACTGCAAGTATATTGTTGCACATATGTTATCCTATTTTTAGACATGTTTATAATGTTACTGCTGAACATTCTTTTAGTGAATTACCTCCGCATGAATTGTCATACAGATTTGCGCTGCGCAATAACACTTTTATTAGTATGTTACATCATTCCCATCAGGTTAGCAATGCTACAAATTGTTGGATATGTGGCCGACTCCCTCCCTATCAGAACTATAAAAGAATTCTACCTCTCTTTCCATACCCGTTCACACACAACGGCTCCTGTGGAGCATGGTTTAGTTTAATTAATTCCCAAGATTCGAACTCCGCAGTTTATCAAGACAACGGGGTATGGGGAAATCTGAACTTAGTTTTACTTAAAGTCTGCCACCCCAACAAGGAGGGACTTCCCAAAAGAACAGGAACTGATCTAGAAAATGAAGTATATGGATTAGGTAATTTTACGCTTAATCTCTTGATCTTGAATGTCGAATCCGAAGCTACTCCAAGTTTGCCCGCCATGTCAGTATTTCCAGTAAAAGGTGAATTATGTGTAAGAAAGAATGGTTCCATACATATGGGCCATAGTAGATGCACCACTGTAATAGAATTTAGTGATCAAGGCAAGTCGACATCTAGAGCTTCCCGCCATTCCTATTTTATATGTGGTCAGACGGCATATATACGTCTGCCTCTAGATTGGGATGGTACCTGCTACATCGGATTCCTTTTGCCACCTGTTTTTCTAGCTCCTCCTGATTATCACAGAAATACTCATTTAGTACACAATAGAGAAAGGAGAGATCTCCCAATAGTCGATTACACTGAAACAGCATGGGAAAAATACACAGATTTCAATAAAGGTCTCTTTCCCTATATAGGTACCGTTACTAATAGTAAGCTGATACGTAGATTAACTAGAACACTTGAAGCAGTAGTGAACGAAACTATTTCCGCCTTAGGCAATTTAACAGAAGAGCAGTCTGCTATGCGGATTGTTGTGCTTCAAAATCGTCTTGTCCTTGACGTCATCCTGGCCGATAGGGGCGGAGCTTGTAGGGTCATCGGATCAAGCTGCTGCGTATTCATACCAGAAAATTCGCCATCTGTATATAAAGCTATAACCCGCCTTCATAAGATTGTAAGCCAGATACACCAGAGTCCAGGCACCTGGACTTGGTCCGGTTGGTTTTGGAGTGTATTATCTACCTTTGGATGGAAGGTCCTATCCTTCCTAGGTATTGGCTTTCTCATACTATTCAGTTGCTGTCTATGTCTACAATGTGGACCAGCGATCTGTGGTCTGTGTGCCACCTCGTGTATCCCACATCCAAGTTTTCATTCAAGATCCCGGAAGAAGAAAGAAGAACAAATGATGCTATATGAACAGATCGATGGATTAATGAAGATTGATATCTCTTGACGGGCAAGTAGGGGACAAGGAGGGAATGTGGAAATATGGATTTTTCTGGTCAGTTATGTCCCCTATCTTGGACCCCAACGGTTTCATGTATAAATCACAAGTACATGTATGTTTCCTCCAGTTCCAGTTATGAAGACGCAAATACATGTGCGTCCACCGTCAACATGTCCTCTTTCAGATCCGCCATGAATGGGCCGGATATTCCATTCCTAAGTATGAAAGGCCACCGCCTTTATATGGTTCACTTATGCCATTTTACAGTTCAGGCGAGTAGGCCCTGATTCTGCCATCAAGCCTTTTTCTGCCTTCTGCCTCTGAAAGCTCCAGTCTGAGCCTGCATCTGTGACCATGAACTTTGTCTCATTCCCTGCGCGGCTCACGGTGCCTGACATCAGCTTGCTGCCTGCCAAGAACTGTATTTCACCTTCGAAATTATCTGCTCCGCTCCCTGCCCAATGCATTCCTGTCTAGTAGTTTAAGTAAACATTCTTCCCGCTACCGAGCAAAGGCCCGGCTTCTCTGTCTTTATGCAAGTAATTCATAGCCCTATTACCATGGAAGACTTCTGCCCTCGCATCTAGTGTAGACACTTAGACGCTTGTACACGCACTAACAGTCAGTATAGTCAGTATAGAATAAGATTCTACTCTAAGAGACCTCTCTTTTGGATAACATAGTTCTTTAAACATAGGATGTTAGATATGATTTGGGATTAGGTTGACTTGACCGTCCAGACATCTGTCGCCACATGTAGAGTTAAATGTCAAATCCCCTTCACCCCCTAGTCGCACGTCAATCATACGTCATGCTGCTGTGCGCGCATTTCTGCCAAGTATTTCTGCTGACATTGCAAAATTCTTTCATGGAACCACCCTATTAAGACATCATACCTGATGACGTTCTTTAATTACACCCAGTTACGCCCACTTTTGCTACGCATGTATGTTCTATCTCTGCTATCAATTGTTACGCCTCCTGCATTTGCTTCACTGTAATACCTATTGTATAAAAGTGATTACTTATTAATAAAGTATGTACTTCACTTCCTGAGCCTCCGTGGTGATGGAACCTGGAGTCCACGATTTCGAAATCGTCCATTGGAATAAAGCCCGTTCCTAACCTCTAATATCACGGATTTTGCCTCTTATTTTACTGAGCTATTTGTATTATTTTTCTGTATCAAATTAAGTCCCGGTAATTAAATTATTTACCACACCTGTCCACCTGTCTCACCCTCCCCCTTAAGTCTCCTACACTCCTGTCATCATGTACAGTCACCCAGTCACTGGATGTTTGAGATTGCCTTTGCTCAGTCGGTTTGTCTGGTTTTTTTCACTTTATCTGCTTTATCCCCCTGAAGTTATCCCCCTGAAGTACTTTCCCCATTGCTGGTCTTCCTGTTAGGATCTGCATTCTTTACCCCTTTTTCTCTCCCCCCTCGCCTTTTCTATGCCCCATAGGAAATGTGTCTTTGTAATGCTATGCTCCAGTAACTTATGAAGTGTCTTTGTTATACTATGCTCTAGTAACTCATGTTTTTCTGTGTATCACGGTTTGTTTTTTTCCTATGTTCTAGTAACTGTCGTAATTTTGTAACTTGTAACATGCTGATCCTCATGTAAAGCGCTCTGATACCTCCGGGTCTAGCCAGCGATATATAAAACTCTGCATATAAATAAAATAAATCAGTGTACATTCTAGACTACAACAAGCACATGTGAGGTATTTGTAGAGCAGATCAAAGGTTTGAGCCTTATAATGCTGATCGAAAGTCATACATTTAATACAAGCAGTTGGCTGTGCATTTAATTCATTTGGCATCTTTCAATGCCTGCATTGTTTTCAAAGAACTTTCACCAGATACCAAGATTACTTTTGTGCAGTTTCAGTAGTCTGTAATAGACACCCAAAACAGACTTTACTTGTCGGAGATGAAGAGTCTCTGTCCGAAGATGAGTACAGAAGGAGAGCCAAAGATACTGTCCCGAGTTTTCTTTTCATCCTGTACTCATATATTTTAAACTGTATTAACACGCTACTAAAGTAATGGGTGCAACTATGAGAGCATGGTCTGAATTGCCATATGTTTATGATTTTACATTAGTTGGCCAATTGTGTGATGTTCTTAGTAACATCTCTTGTGCATGCATACCTAGTTGGTTATTCATATTCTAGCAATAGGTGGGTTATTTTGAATTTGAAAAAAACCCTGAAAATATTGTTCTGTCTTTAGGTAAATGCTTAATTTTTTTCAGTATGTGATTTGTGTGTTTAATCTGTTAATTTTGTGAGTAGTTTAGAAATAAAAGTGGCTGGCATAGAGCTTGATGACTTGTATGTGGCAGTTGGCTGGCAGTGTGTGTGTATTAGTGGTTGGCTGGTGGTATGTGTCATGCCAATTGGTTGGCATGTTTGTGTGTGTGTGTGGTGGTTTGAAAGCAGTGTGTGTGGTGTGGTGGATGGCTGGCGGTCTGCATGTACTGGTGGCTAACTAGCAGTGTGCGGGTACTAGCGTCTGCCTGGTGGTGTGTGTGTACTGGCGCCTGCCTGGCAGTGTGTTTGTAAATTGACAGATGTCTGCTTGATTTCTGATGTGATTGGTGTGTCAGTCCTGTGGGTGTATGCAAGTGATCGGTCCTTAAATGGTGCAATTTGTTAATGTGAGTGTTGTATTGTGTTGGGTGTGTGGCTGACAGTGTGAACAGCTTTCTGTGTGTGGTGCATGGCGTTCTGTGACTGAAGGCTGAGGATTGGAATGACATTCCTGCTCCTCTTTGCTTCATTAACCAGGATTGATGTTTTAGGAATCAACGTACTCTGCAAACCTTCAGAAATAGATCAAACCAGGGACAATGGGGGTCCTTAGTGAGGACCTCTTTGTTCCTGGTTTGACCTGTTCCTGTCATGGGTACTACGCTCAGTCACACAAGTGGGGTTGGTTGCGTTATTATCGGAACAAGTGGGGGAAGCTGGTTGGTAGAAATGTTGTGGATCCCTGCAGATTCCAAAAATGTAGATCACTAAAAAGTAAGGAATAAGCATGTATGAATACTTTGTGAGATCCATGGAAATCCCACCACCCTGTACTCTAAAAGGTGTCTACTTTTAAAAAATGTGCAGGATTGTTAAGATTCTTTGGTGCCGGCTAAGATAGTGCCCAAATTCCGCAGTCATTAACAATGCAAAAACGGGTTGGTTTTGAGTGTAAATTTTTTATGTATATGTTGCGTTTTGACCCATTTCTATCTCAGGCGATAGGCCCACCCAAACATGTGGGGTACCATCTTTTTCTGGAGAAGTGGGGAAGCACTAAGTGGTAAGGAATATATGGATCCCCACAAATTCCGGAACTCTCCCTCATAGAAGTGTGAGGAAAATGTGTTTTGGCCAGAGTTTGTGGTTTGTGACTTCTCTGTAAGAAAAGCATGTGAGAACTACACATGTCACACCACCCTGGACTCCCAAGGGCATGTGGATTTCAGAAATGACTGGGTATGGTAGGTTTTCCTGGGTGGCGGCAGGGCTAGGGCCCAGCCGCGGCCAGTGCAGGTAAGAGCGGTGAGGCCGGGTGGGAGGGATTTCGACAGATGACGAGGAGGGAAAATGTATTACTTATTTAATTTTACCTCATGTTTGTCTGTCGAATCCCCCCTCCAATCCGGCCCCTACCGCTCTTACCCTGCATGGGCCACTCCTGCTAGGGCCCACAATCCGCAGTTACACACATAAAAAAAACATGGCTTTTTCTGGGTGAAATGTGATGTATCAAGGTCAAGTTTTGGGGCATTTGTGTTGCATGCACTAGGCCCAGCCACACAAGTGGGGTCCTATTTTTATTGGGAGACATGCTGGAACCAGGAATGGGTGAACATTGGTTATTACTAATTGAATTTCTCTGCATCTGTGCCTTCCAAATGTAAGCCAGGGTGCAAGAAAGAAGTTATTTTTCCAAACGCCCTCTAAATTACATGATAGTATGCATAGCCACAAATTCAGGGGTGTACAAATAGCCACTGCTCTTAAAATCAATATCTCGTGTACATTTCAGAAATACGTAGGTTTTCTCCATAAACATTTTTAACATATGAACTGCTGTACAGTCGGTACAAAATGAAAAATCATTGTATGGTGCAGCTCCCTTTTTGGCTCTGAGTATCGCATGTTTTTGAAAAATCTACAAACCCTTTAATCTCCTTGACTAGAAGGCTCTGTCGGACGTAATAGTATATTTGTTAGACCTGTCTGCTTCTGAGAGTCCCCTCACACCATGATTTATTTTGTTCCCCCGTGCCTCCTAAAATTTGTCGCTTTTTATTTGTCTACCAGGACCTTTTTGTGTGTTGTCCCATGGGGTTAGATGCTCCTTGACGCTCAGTTGCTCACCAAGTTCCTGGCACCTATGTACAAGGCACCTGACGGAACCGGTGGCATTACACACTGAGGTTGTCAACCCTAAAATGGTGGACACCATTGTCCCCTGTGAGAGTGACTCCCATTGGAGTCCTTCTGACCTCTGACCCTTTGGAGGTTTTGGCGCACTTTGTGTAACCTGCAAACCTGACAGGAATCCCCTCAGAAGTTACAAGTACACAAAATGGCTGCCTTAGGAAGCCCAGTATGGTGGCTCCTAATGACCAAAAAGACACCTTGGAAGGGCCATGTCATTGACACAGCCAGGGAAGGTTCTAGAACCTTCTGGCTCGTGCTGGCACCCCAGGGCACTGGCTATAAAAGGCCCAGTCCCTGGCGGCCATGATGAGAAAAATTGGAGAAGAGAAGAAACATAGAAGAGGACTTGACACCAGATTGACACCTGCCCTGTTCTCCCCCCGAGGCAGCTGATAGCGCAGGCAGAAGTACAGCCGAGGTTGTTGGCGTGGACCCTGACTGGCGTTCCAGTCAGAAGCGCGAGCAGTGACCTCTCGCCTTCAGCGCCTGGCCAGCGAGTGCCCAATTGCCCCTCAGAGACTTTGGCCATAGTTAGAGCCTCCCCGCCTCCCCCAGTGGTGAGATCGCGACTGCGACCCTTGACAGGGCCCCTTCAACTTAAGTGCCTCCTGGCGGGCGTTCGGACGTCTCCGAACCCACCGCCGTCGAAGCGCTGATCGTGGACAGAAGGTGAGGTGCTGCGCTGGGGCGGGGAAAGGCTGGCCTTCATTTGGGCGAGAGTACCGTCTCTGCCCTGCCCGAGTGACTTGGGGACTGTTGTTGTGGGCGGGAGACCCCCCGTGAGTGAGATCGGAGGGAGGATCGCGGAGCCCCTGGAACCCCCCTTCGCCCTTGGGAGAAGGGCCATACCGACTGGAGCGCTTACCGGCGCAGCTAAAGTGAGGTGGGACCGTCTCTTCCCCTGAAGTTGCCGCATTGTTCCGGGACTGAGGTGCGGCTCCAATTTTGAACTGTGCGCGCAGGTAGTTTGACCCCTCCGGCAGCCCGTTCAACGGTCTGAGGACTCGTGAACTGAAGCCGCCTTCGGAGACCCCGCCTGCGTTGGCAGAAGCGCACAGACTCATCCGGCCGCAGTAGTATTAAACCGGCTGGCCGCGGAGTGTAATTGCCGTAGTCATTGTATGTCTTTATCTTCCAGATACACGCGCAATATGCTTAAGTGCAACTAAAGGATTATCACGAGTATCTTGTGCCCAGAGAGCCCGAACCCGTGAACACTTCAAAAACTGTAAGAGCGCGCATTCCGCATTAAATGGCAATCTAAATGTGTTTACCCTGAAAGTGATTAATTGGTGGCAGCGATACCAGTATGACCCTGAGATATTTATGTGAAACGATCGGTATCTAACTTGCTATGCAACTGTGATGTTTTGCTGATATTTATTCCAGTCATTGCTGATATTTATTCCAAATGTATTGAATCCTGATATTTATCCAGTATATTTATTTATTAGAGTCCAACCATTTATTCCTACGCAACCAGTACACAGCTCCCCATGTAAGAAAGGTGAATGTGATTAACTAATTGAACTTCTTCCAACCCAGAGAACTGTTACATAAACGAAACGTATTTATCTATAACAGTGGTGTGGTGTCCTTCTTTTTATGTGGTGTGCAGGGAGTTATTATTTGGTCATAGCCGGCTTAACACAACAGCCTTCTACCGCCTTGTCACTCGAGCCAAGCTACCCCCCTTTGTGCTGGGCTTGCCCATCGCAGGTCCAACAATATTGTTTTTTTTAAATCAGCCATCGTGACAAGAATTTACAGATGAAAATGTTGTTCAAATGGCTTTTTTAGTCCTGCTCATTTATATTATTGTTTTATTTCAATAGTTCGTTTTGCTGGAATTACTTTGAGGGATCCACACAGATGGCCCCTTGTTGAAATCATACTTTTGTCTATGTTTAGAAATATATAGGTTTCCAGCCTCACCTGTGGGTTTCACACCTGGTTTCTCCAAAAAGTGCAAGTAGGATAAAAGCATACAAATTATTTTAAATGAACTCTCTCGTAGGGAAATGAAATCACTATGGTTAAAAAAAAAACCTCTTTTTAATACAACTGTGCTTGATCCTGGAAGCTGTGAAGATGGTGACCCGAGCACAGCAAACTGTACAGTCCTGCCATTTAAAAATATATAGATATATGCTTCCTACCGCGCACTTTTTCACCCAGAAACAAAACTTTGCTATATTCTACAAACTCTGAATACCTTTAGAATCTCCAGGATGTTGAAAAAAAGGGCCACATTTAACGTGGACACCTTATGTGGAATGAAATTTTGAAGGTGTAAGCTGAAAGAATCCCAAGTAGCAGTGAAGGGCTCAGCATTGTAGGGGGGAAGGCTTAACACAACCTGGTTACAGAGACTTCAATTGAAATTCTTTTCTGGATCACTTTGTATACTAAAAAGCTTACATTTCTTGGATTAAAGTAAAAATTGTTTTATTTACAAAAATGAGTCTTTTTCCGATTTACGCGTGAGCCTCATTTTGGAGGGAATTTGTTCCACTTTGCAAAGCAAAGCGGGGGATCTGAACCCCAAGTGAAGGAAACAGTAAATTCCAATGATGGCTGGCCGTCTGGTTACACTTTACACTTTTATCCACTAGCATTGTGGATTCCTCCTCTGTGGACTGTGGTGATCGAAATGGTAGATAGTTTAAGGATTAATGGTTTAATGGGCTTTAAGTGCATTCAATAACATGTTGCACTCAACAATTGATATGGGGGAAATATAGATAAATTAGTCATCATTAATAATGTAAATGAGGTTGGACATACATATGTAAGACTCATCTGTCTACATGAGATTTTAATTCTATGCATGTCCGGTATGTAGAAACTGAGTGACGGGTAAATTGGTGTATTCTTAAAGTACAGAGTATCAGACGTTTACAAGTAACAGCTGTACCTTTCATTCATTATTTTATAAAAAAATGTCTTCTATTTCAGATAAACTGAATACTTCTATATCAGATATGGAGAATGCAAATGAAAGTCCAGTTTTCTTGAGGGGAAGGTTTTGTGTGTGTGCGTGCATGTGTGTGTATATTACTCAGTGGCGATTGCTTCTGGGTGATTATAGTTAGATCACTGTTTCCATTGAAAATGCATTTTTTGTTTTGGTAATAACTTTAGCACTGTTTGACAAATCTCCACAGACCTTCCTGAAAAGGTGCTTTTTTGGCCTATTTTGGGCATTGAAAATTTTGGGCTGATCCTTGTAGCAGGGGCCGAGAAAAAAGGGGAGGGGGCAAGTGGCAGTGCCCCCCATGCATTTTCCATAGACATCTTTAAGGAGCGCCACCGCAAAAGCTGTTCAACGGAATTACACCACATTTGGCAGGAAGCTAGATCTTGGTTTGCAGATTGTTCTTTTAGTGATATGGTGTAAATTTGTTCAGTAGATTTTGAGAAATTAATGTTTAAAAATAATTGTATATCTGGACCGTTGAGTCCATAAAAGACTTGTGAGAGTTTCGCTGGTATACCAATTTAAAATTAAAGTGTTCTGATTGGCTGATGAAGCTTTTTTCACTTGGGTCATCTTGATTTCGTCAGGGGGAACACTGAATAATACTAATAAAGCCTAGGTATGCTACCCCAGAACACTCCCCTTCTCCCACTCATGCTAGACATGGGCAGATATTCCCTTGCTTCCAAACTAAGATTGCGTCCCTTGCTATTTTGGCTCAGGAGTAAGACGACCCCTGAACTATTGCCATATGCATGTGCAATGGAGGAAGTAATAAGTAGGGAAACAGCTAATAAAGTGAGCTAGCTCAGAGGGGTAAATAATCTTTTGACAGCTATTGGGCTGGGCGGCACATGGGAAATAAGTGTCCCCTGAAAATGCGACTTGAAGAATGCCTATTGGGGGTGGGTAATTCAGAAGGAAATGTGTAGCATGGCTTGGGGGAAACTCACCTCTGATTTCATGATCCACAAACTAGTTTGCTCTTTGGAAGGCTACCTTGACCTTATCGAGCATCCTAGAGATAGGAAACTATACATTCAGTTTAGGTTTGGCACCCTGCCCCTAAATGATTTTACCAACAAGTGGAATAGCAGACGATGCCCCAGCTGTAAATACCATCAAGAGTCTCTGGCCCATGTATTGTTTGCCTGCCCATCATATGCAACCCTGAGAAAAAACTGGCAATCTCCAATCTATAAGTCCATAGGAACCGATAATTATCGAATTGCATTGAGAATCCTAAAGTCTGACGCCAGGCCACTATTTGCTTGTGCGGTGGCAACATTTTTGGGCCTAATGTGGGCTATTAGAGGTAGGATCCAGAGGGTGAACAATAGGGAAAGCTCTAATAAAAAGGTGCCTGTTGCGGTAGAGCACCCTGTGCCGTGGAAGTATGATTTTCTTTATAGTGTTATTCTTGCATTTTATGAATTTTATATCTTGATGCACTTTATCCAGGTCTTGCTGCTTGTATTTTTACCATGCTTGTTTTTATACAACTAACTACTGAATGGCATTTGCAAGGGAATTGTAGTGGATAACAATCGATTACACTTTGTTATTAATAATACTGAATGTTTTTGCACTTTACTCAAGACAATTTTCATAGATTATAAGATTGATAAGTGCCAACCTGGCAAAGCCAGAATCTATTATGTTATTGCTATATACATGTATTTTTAACCAGGTTTTTAATCTAGACTTGCATTTTATCACTATATTCTGATAGCATTGATGAATTGTAACCATGCTTTTATGACTTACTGTCTAAATAAAGTAAAATGACTGACTACTAATAAATCAATATCCAGAAACTGCTTTCTACATTAAAAAGGAAGAGTATTTTAATTCACACAACACTAAAATGACAAATGTGCACGACAACAGGATCTCTCTAGTCCCTCCTGAAACGGAGATGTGTGTGAGAAGGTATCAGTGTTAAGCAATGTAAAAATCATTTCCTACCGTGTCTGTTACAGAGTTGAACATGTAAAATTCCTTCATTTTCACCTCTCAGAATGTTCACAGTGTAAAGCCCCTTCCTACTGTATTTTTTAGAAAGTTCACAAAGTAAAAGTCTTACTTATTTGTCATGTGTTACTCCCAGGGAGAGTCCCAATTCACTGCTTTGGAAACGTATTTGTGTAAATGAAAAAGTCTCTGAGCCTTATTATGAGGCCTTGCAATAGTTTTGCGCTTCTGTTTTGTCACTTTTCCTGACACATCGGCAGCGTAAAACATGCATCCTGTTGCGCCCTATTTACAAAGTGACGCATTTTAAGCAGACACTTTGTTAACCCCTGCACTACATTAAACTTGCGTCAGGTATAATGTATGCAGGGGGGCATTTCCACGCAAGTAAGCCTCGTTGAAGTGATGCAGTGAAATCTATGAGATTTCACTGCGCCACTTCTAGGATGCAACTGTGTCAATATCTTACGCCTGCCTCACAGCAGGCGTAAGACTGACGCAGGCCCTTTCACATGGGGCTTGCCCCCATGTGAAAGGACACATTGCTGGAGTTGCGTCAATTTTGTGACACAATCCAGCAATGTGTAATTTTTTGTGTCTACAGATCCGTCAGAAATACTGATGTATCTGTAATTCCTTGCGACATGATGCGTTATACAGTAAATATGACGCAAGAAGGGCACACTGAGAAGTAAGACTTAGCAGAAATACTTTATAGCTGTGTTACAATACTGCCCCCCAATGAAATGCCTATGAAGAAGAGGCCCAGGAAAGGGGTGAACTCAAAACCCCTCCCTCTACCCTGTTCTGTAAAACTGTTTTGTGAGTCCATGAACTCAAGCAGCAGGTAACGCTGCCTGTAACCAGCCCGCCCTTAAAACGTTGGCAAGTGCATCCGTACATGCTCAGCAGAATTTTCCACGAGGAAATATACACGTGTATCTTTGCTTATGCAACAATGAAATAAACAATCATTTTACTAGAAAATGCATCCAAACTTGCAGCTTTAGCAGGTTTCAGGGCGTGACATAAGTCTATGTACTGCTTTTTAAGATATTTATCATATCGAAATAAAGCTATATGATAATGGTTTCAGGGCGTGACATGGCAAACCTTTGTGAATTCTGAAAATGTGCAAATCTGCACTCATGCAAGATTGTAAAGCCCCAGGTATATATTTTCTGTTTTTTTCGGGCGCGGAACAGGTCATTCATCTATTCCCATGGCTAGTATACGAAAAAACCTGTGGTTAAGCGAGGCAAAGTTCACATAAACAGCCTGGCAGCAGGGTGCGGCGGATCTGGGGAGGGATGTCTCTTGGAAACCAGATATACAAGGGCTGCAGACTTTCGGAGATTGATCGACAAGTTCATACTTGGCTACTTGGCTCTGCTGAGTTCACTTTTCAGGCTTTTAACATTGCCACCGTAGCTTATTTGGCACGGGGACATATGTGTTACTGGTCATGAATACATTTGAAATAAATCAGGTTCTCTTTTATAATAATAAATAATAAATGCATTTTGTTAAGCGCACAGCTACCCCAAAAGGGATGTCCCGGCGCTAAAGTAGACAGGGGCGAGTCAAGGGGCGAGGATCTAGGTGGAGCGACTGAACAGCCAGGTTTTTAAAGACCTACGGAACTCCGGGTCGGACTGTATCAGGCGGATCTCAAGTCGTAGATTATTCCAGTATTGAGTAGCTCCCACCTCAAAGGATTTGCCTCCCATTCTGGATTTTACAAAACGAGGGGTGACAAGTAAATGCTTATTATTTGAGCGGAGAGATCTAGTTTGATGACAGAGACGAAGTCTCTTTCCTAAATATAATGGGCCTTTACCTGAACTGGCTCGGTAGGCTAAGGTCAAAGCCTTGAATTCGATACGTTTGACAATAGGTAACCAATGAAGTTGTCGCAGATATGGGGTAATGTGATGACGTAGAGGAGCCCCGCAAATCAACCGAGCTGCCGCATTTTGCACTGTCTGCAGTCTACGCATCAGGCCCAGTGAGAGACCCAGGTACAGCCCATTGGCATAATCCAAATGGGATGTTATCAGTGCATGAACTATCATTTTACGGGTAGTATTAGGGAGATAGTTAATGAATTTTTTAATGATTTTGATTTTGCCAAAACAAGCAAGCCATTGAGGGAGTTAAATTGTGCTCTTGGGCGAAACTCAAGCCTTGTATGTCTTTACAATGCATGTTTGCGAACATTAAGTGACATGCATGTAAAATATGAAAACAATCCTGCCATTTTAATAACAGACAGAAATCAATAAAAAAAGGTTTGACTTCACCAGACATGTCAAGAGATAAATGTGCTCTGAAGCATGGAAAGGCACACAGAGCAATACAGGAGCGAAATCCATCCATAGATATCGAAAAAGGTCATCCCTTATACTTCATATTTTTCCAGAATTCTTTTCTAAAGCAACAGAGATTTTTTTTAAGACTACCAGCTTGTGTAATTCCAGAGTACAGTCTACAGCATCTTTTGTTGTGCAGGGGAGGGCCCTTGGCATTTGGCAAACATTGACCGGTCGCTTTTCTGTTGCTTATGTCTATATTTGAATCTTAAAGTGATACTAATGAGATGAAACACTTTCCCACAAAGTGTTAACATGTAAAAATGCCAAAATTATGAGGTAGTACTAACACAAAATGTGCCGCATTACGCCACATAATTTGCCTTTTCTTGACGCACAATTTGCTCAGCTCTGCAGCATACTTTGGTCCTTCCCTCCCTTATAATCTTAATGGCCCTGAATATAATGCTTCCAGAACAGTAGCCATTGGTGTAAGAGTTTTAGGGTCCAGTCTATGGGATAACATCAGGTTCTCCCTAGCACTAGTGACAATGCTCTTTTCTGTGCGTACATTTAACTCTTCAGTCTATGCGTTACACATTTTAACATTTCCAGAAATATGAGTAGATCAGCAGGCATTGTATAAAAATTCATGGTAAATGCAACATCTGCAGTAAAGAGAAAAATGTAATGATGTACCATAAAAATAATCTAAAGGACTATACCTACCAATAGACCCAATACCCTTACCAAATAATCAGTCAGTTGGCAGTGAAGAAGGTTCAATCATTTATTAAACAAAATACTCTATAGAGGAGCCTCTCCGAACCTCACCCATCAGGTGCGCCGAGAAGACTGTTGGCTCATATTCAAACATGAGGTTATATACTTTTCGGTTCAACACATACAATCACTGTAAAAGGAAAAACACCAGTTGGCCCTCAAGCTCCAGGAAAAGACTGTATATGGCACACATCAGATCAGTACAAAGGATTGATTATCTATTACTGATGAGGTCAGGAGGGGTGACTCCCTTTCGTCTTGGTGCCTGGGAGTGTAGACACGGCGCCTCCAGGAATGCGCTTATCGCCCCCAAAGCCAGATGCGACCTTGAGTCTTAGAACAGTCGAGTAAAACAGCCTACCTTCGGCTGCTACCAGTAACTCAGATAAACTGGGGCCTGACAACTGCACGTGATCAGCGCGTGATCACGGCCCGTGCTCGAGCATATGTTCAGAAGATGGCGTCTGTATGGTTCTCGGCCTACTCTTTTAGCAATGAATATACAGGGAGGAAATAAACGAGTTTCCTCCAAGCAAAACACATATATATCAATACAGAAAGTACACGTATGATGCATCATGCTAACATAATATAGGTCCGATACTCCTTATATACGGGAAATCTACTTTTTTATCCCTCAGAACGACCCTCTTAGCATGATGTAGCTAACTAAAACAGTTCAATATTCAAATATTCCCTCATCAATCTGCATTAAGTCTTTAAGCTCCTGCTGAACTAACTGAACTTTTACCCCAAGTAGACAGCAAACCCCAGAACTAACCAGAGAGGGACCACGTACCAGTTTCTACATGTATCTCGGAGGCTAAACGATGTAGCTTCTGTATAGCCAAATGAACGGAGGGGGCGGAGTCAGGAATATAAGCACAGCAAGAGCTGCCGATCACACGGCAGGCTCCTCCTCGATCTGCCAAGATAAAGTCCAAAACCATACGGTTTTGAAGCGAAACGAGTCTGGTCGCCTGTAGCTCTACTGTTATATTGGTCAGTATTCCTGCAGTAGTATTAATTACCCCTTCAACTACTCTAGACATACGTCGTACTTCTTGGCTAGTAATCATAGGCCCCCAAAAGGGTAACACTCCCTTAATAATATCAGTGAAATACTGCAGTGGAGTATCGTTCTGATCTATATCGGTGGTATCTATCACCCTTTTATTTCTCCTAATAAGCACGCTATGTTTATCTAGTTGGTGATCCTTGTGATAATTAGAAGGGGCAATATAGACTGGAGGGTACAGGAAGGACAGGTAGCAACGTCCAGTCCAACCTCGTGGGAGCCAAGTATAGGCATTTTCTCCACAGACAAAATATACATTAGGCGGGGTTAACAACGGGGGGCTGCTAAAAGTACGCAACTGATAAGTGTAATTACATCGACTTTCTCCTACTAATATGTGCCCTACTCCTTGAACACAAAACGTAGAGGTACTGTTTAATACAGGCACTGGAATAGCCCTATCTTCAGTAACATTACGGTCCTGAAAGTGTCGAAAATATTGAATGAAATTAAATTCAACAAAGTCCAAAATTTCATTTTTCAACCAAGTTGTATTTTCATGCGTTATATACATAATCATACAGGCATTCGGGTCTAAGGTTCCCTCTCCATTATTCTCATTGGTGTTGGATCCTTGATGAACCTCAATATATGCTAAAACCATTTCATAATCTTTCTCTGAAAATCTTTGATAGTCCACAATATAATGCATATACATCATAGAAATCAATTTGAACCACGCCTCGCAACTTCCCAGATGAGACAAAGGTAGGGATATAAATAAGTCGTGCTTGTGCATAACAGATGGTAAAAGACCACAAACCCAAAAATTGGTAGTATTGGTGGCACTGTGTGCTTGATGAAGCATTTCAATGAATGCATTTTTCACATAGGTCTGACGATGCCTTTCCTTATGAGGGGCTAAAATATGAAACACATGTTCCGGAGGTGGGGTAGTTGTTCCTAAAACAGTATGCATAGGGTGGTGAAATTCTAGATATATGAATACTCCCAGTAATATAATTAGCAATATTGCTATAGTAGCTATAAATGCAATTTTAAGACGATTGGTCCAACTAGAAAAAACAGGCATATATGTGGGAAAATAGCGTGGTACAAAAGGACGTTCCTCTTCAGGAACAAAACGAGCAAAGGGATACATGCTAACTAAAAGTCCAACAATAAACTAGGGCAATGCAGTCCAACCTGCCAGAGGGTGCTTCTTTCCTGTGTCTGTTTAGAGCCTCACAGGCAGGCTCCTATCGTTCATCACAGATAATACCAAAACAAACTTCTTACGTTGGAGTTATGTTCTCACACAACCCTTGAAGAAAACACAACCTGGGCCCCTTTGACCGTGAAATTTAGTCTTTCTTTCTGAACAAAGCAAACAATTGTTCAAGGCTCTCAGCGCGTTCAGTCCAGTGTCTCGCTCAGTACACCAGACGCGTATCTAACAGACATTCGCAGCACAGATCTGTACCCTTTCACTCAAGTCTCTCCCTATCTCCTACCATGTTCGCCTGGTGTACCGTGTTGTTTTCTGGGCCACAGGTTGTATCGAGTATGGCCAGGCACTTCTTGATCTGAGAACAAAACAGAGGATGACGAATCCGGTGAAACAGGGGTACTGCGAGCCTCTGGGTTAGCTGTAGGAACAACAGAATCTGGGGCGATCAATTGTGCTGATGACAGAACCCCTTCCAAGCCCGGTGCACCTTCTCCTTGCCCTTCTCCAATTTACCTGGGCGTCAGAAAAATGGATAAATCGATCGAGGAGCTCGCTCACTTTCCTGAGTCTGAACTCCGTCCTGGATTCGCTGATCATATGGAAGCGGAAGGGGTAATTTTTTCAGATGTGACATGAATCCAGTGTCGCTTGCCGTTCACTTTTACCGCCGTCCGTGTGGCCAACAAGACTTGAAGCGGTTCAGACCAACGAGGATCCAAGCTGGATTTTCGCTGATAGTTACGGACCAGAACCCACTGTCCTGGTTCTAAGCGATGTCCAGGACCCTCCAGCAGGGGCTGCAAAACTGCAACATCTGTTGATGAATGGAACGAAGATCTTTAGTCAAAGCATACAAATAGTCTGTCAGCATAGGATACTTGATATCACGAAACGTTCCGGGTCTCGGGACGCCCCAAACATTAGCAGGGTGCCCAAAAATGACCTCATACGGAGACAAACCAGAACGAGAATGTGGGGTAACTCGTATTGACATTAATACCAGCGGCAGAGCAGCTGGCCACCTCAACCCAGTACTTTCTTGAATTTTAGCTAATTTCAGCTTTAATATCCCATTATACTTCTCGACCAACCCAGCGGACTGGGGGTGTCGAGCCGCATGGAATTTCTGTTTAATCTGTAGTCCATTACACATATGTGTGATGAGTTCTGCATTAAAATGTCTTCCGTTGTCACTCCAGATCATACGAGGCAATCCGTAGCGAGGAAAATACTCCTTTACCAACGCTTTTGCCGTTGCCAAAGCAGTGATTTCTTTTGTCGGGTAGGCTTCCACCCATTTACTGAAAGCGCATACCACGACCAGGACATACTTCAAATTGTTAACGCGCTCCAGCTGGATATAATCCATTTGAAGCACCTCAAAAGGCAAAGATGGTGGTGCAAAGTTTCCACTCAGAACAGGCTCCCTGCCCCCTGGATTATGTCATAAACAAACCATGCAATATTGTACCAAATGAGCAGCGGTCCTAGAAATATTGGGATTGTACCATACAGGATCTAATAATGCACAACCATTGTCACCACAGCATTCACTAATGCATTAGGCAACAGCCACCGCTGCTTTTCTGTCAGATCAATCCAACAACCATCTGCATCTAATCTCCCAATTCGCTCTTTCCAGTGAGCCAGTTCAATATGGGTAGCTTCTTTCTGTATTTCTCGGACACTCTCCATGGTGTTATCAAAAATCTCTGTTTCAGCCACCCACCTAGCAGAGCTAGTCACAAACATTGGAGTCAATTTGGATTTCGCAGTTTACTTAGCTACTTGATCGGCAAAGGCATTACCCTCCCCCACTGCATCAACCACTGCCTTGTGTGCACTACATTTGACTGCAGCCACTATTTCTGGTAGCGTCAATGCTGTCAATAATTGCAAAATCAAAGGGCCATGCTGTATTCGCTAACCATGAGAAGTAAGAAAACCTTTTTCTGCCCACAGTCGACCAAAACTATGAGCCACGCCAAAGGCGTACTGGCTGTCGGTGTAAATGTTTGCTCTCAGTCCTTCACTTAACTCACAGGCCCGAAACAATGCCACAAATTCAGCCGCCTGTGCTGACTGATAGGGTACTCGAGAAGCCTCAACTATAGTGTGAAGAGTAGTAATCGCATATGCAGCAGTTGTCGTGCCATCTGGTAACTTGAAACAAGAGCCATCGACGTACAACTCCCCTTGAGGGTCAGATAGAGGAGTGTCAGTCAGGTCTACTCGTCCCTTCGTTTCTTCCTCAGTCCGAAATATACAATCATGAACATCATTGTTCTTTTCATTCGAAGGGAGGGGTAGTAAAGTAGCAGGGTTCAGAGTGGCACATCGTTTAATCGTAATGTGTGGAGCAAACAAAGTCAATTCGTATCCGGTAAGACGCGCACTCGTAAGGTGCTGGGTCTTTGTTTTGTTCAATAATGTATCCACAGCGTGCGGTACCATCACTGTGAGGTCAGTGTTCAGAACGAGCCTTTCGACTGTCAAATAGCCACCGCAACCGCAGCAGTAGCTCTTAAACAGCTAGGGAGTGCTCTGGCGACGTTATCTAACATCGCCGAGAAATAGGCACAAGGTCTCTGCTTACCACCAAATCCTTGTGTTAACACAGAAAGCGAGCAACCGTCCACCTCGTGTACGTACAGCACAAAAGGTTTTCGGTAGTCAGGAGTACCAAGAACAGGTGCAGAGCAAAGCGCAGATTTCAAAGAGTCAAAAGCATCTTAACAAGCATTAGTCCAGGGTAAAGGTTCAAGCACATCTTTAGTGGTTAAGTACAGAAGATGTTTAGTAAGAAGGGAAAAATTAGGGATCCATTGGCGACAGTAAGAAGTTATGCCGAGAAATGCACGAACATCACGCTGAGTACGAGGTACAGACATATTAAAAATGGCAGTCACACGCTCAGGGGTTAGTCTCCTCCCCTCCTTCGACAGTAGATGACCGAGATAGGTCACCTCCTGACGACAATATTGAGATTTAGAAAGGGATACTTTATTGCCATTAGCAGCCAAATGAGACAATAATTGTACAGTGGCCTTCTTACAACCTTCCTCGGTATCAGAGGCCACTAACAAATCATCTACGTATTGCAAAAGTACATTACCAGGGGGCAAGACCAAATCATCCAATAATGTTTTCAAAGCTTGTCTATAAATATTAGGACTCTCTGTGTACCCCTAGGGAGCGCGACAGAACCGGAAGCTGCGACCAGACAATGAGAAGCCAAAAACATGGCGGCTATCAGGATGAATCGGAATGCTAAAGAAAGCATTTTTTAAATCAATCACAGAGAAATATTTAGCAGTAGGAGGAATCATAGTGAGAATAGTTGTGATGTCTGAAACCACAGGGTATTGGGGCACCACTATTTTATTAATTTCACGCAAATCAATCACAAAACGATAGGTATCAGCATAGTCAGGATCGCTTCCAACAGGGGCTCTCTTTAAGATAGGCAAAATGGGGCAGTTACACACATTAGCAGCTGTCTCTTCCACCACACCCCTTTTCACCAAATCTTGTATGATGGAGAGCAAAGCCTTCTCGCCTGCCGGAGAAATTTTGTACTGAGGTATACGAGGAAGCCGAGCATTTTGCTTCAAAGTAATAGAAACGGGCGGAATCTTTAATAATCCTACATCTGTGTCACCAGTGGTCCACAATGTTGCTGGAATAGCAGCAAACTCAGGAGGGAGGGGTTCATTTTTAGTGAAACACTGCAAAGTATGCTTCCCAAGGGAATTAATAGTCAAGTACACACCATCAGGTGAACAATGAATTTTAGCATGTAATTTCTTCAACAAATCCAAACCCAACACATTTTTGCCACAATGGGAAGTCAAAAGAAACGGGGAGTCTATCGTAACAGGACCAATTGTAAAAGGAATAGGTTTGGAGATGGGGCTCACCAACGGAATTCCCGAGAATCCTACCGAAACATTATTGTGCCCGGACAGAGCAGCCCCTGGGACCAGGGAACGGGAAATAGAACTATTCATTGCACCCGTGTCAACTAAAAACTTTTCAGATGTCCCCATCAAATGCGCCTCTACATAAAGTCCTTGCTGATCAACGGGTACTGACACCTGGCCCTTACTCTGTCCATGGCTATCCTATGTATAAGCATACTCTTCAGTCGCGTCCTTTGCACACTCCTCATTATAATGCTGCCTACCTCTTGGATTATCAATATAATTATTTTCTTGTGCCACTTGCGCCACCTCTTCTCGTCGCATATCACTGCGATCCACACTTCCCCGACCTCTTCCTCTACTTCTCATAGCCCCGATCTGGGCCAGCAACAACGGACACTGAAATCGCCAATGCCCTTCCTCCTTACAATAAGCACACTGATTTATTCCCAAAACGACAGCTGGCCCTCTGCCTCGTCCGGTTCCCGCCCCCCTCGGGACGAACACTCTACCGCCTCTCTCTCTGCCTCGTCCTTGAACAACTTGTTGCAACAACACCCGTGTTTTAAGATCCTTCGTTTTCTTTTCCGACTTATCCTTACTCTCATTTTCTCTATGTTCGTAATATTGGGCCATACTCAATATTACCGACGGCGTGGAAGTGGTCCAGGTACTTTCAGCGGCTTGTAGCCGTGCAGAGACTTCTGGTAACAAATTGGTCACAAAACGATTAACAAATAATCGTATACCGCCTTCCAACGATAAATCCTGTCCACTAAAATCAATGAATACGCCCTCAAATTTAGTGAAAAAACACTTTCATCTTTCTTCTGTTTACATGCTGTCAATTTGTCCCAATCCACCTTACGAGGCGGAATTAAGGAATGCATGTAAGTGATAATACGGCCAGGTAATGCCAATAATTCAGGTTTCGGCTTGTTTCCAGGCTTGCGATCCTTGTCCCAATCTTTTATCTGCTCCCATGTTCCGCCTAATTCTTGAGCATGGTCCTGATTATGCACCTGACGCCATACGTCAATGGGAACTAACAATCCAAAAAATAGCTCTATGTCAGCTAAGGTCATGACGGCCGAAGAGGCCGCTTCTGTGAGTTCCTTATAATAATCCGTGGGATTCTTACGGGGGTCAGGTAATTGTGATTTTAGTGAGAGGACTTCACTCCTCTTCCAGGGGGTGTAAACCTATTGCTCCTGCACTCGGGCCTCTACATGAGGTCTAGTCACCACGCCATGGTCATCCTTTAGTTCCGGTATTTTAGGATGAAAGATAGGATGAACTTCTCGCATAGGATGCTGAGTGTTCCACGAGGGACCCTTGTGATGCATCCGTTCTCGATAATTTAATAAAACCTCCACATTCCTATACACTTCATTGGGGCTAAGTTCAGACTTATGAGCCCTGTTCTGAATGTCGTACATCACTTGGGGGGCCATCCCTCCTGTAAAACACTGTTCCCAAAGAGTAATAATACGTGCAGCCATGTGCTTCAAGGCATGTTGCTGCATAACAGGCTCATAGTCTCGAAGCGTATTCCATATATCAGTTATCGTGTAAATAGGCTGTCGCATCCACTGGGATGACTGATTCTCAATCATCTGTTTCTCATTCTGTCCTACAGCCGAACGGGTAAACAACCTTCGTGCATCAAAATACCCCGGAGCACAAAATGGAGTCGAAACAGCTGGAGATGGGGTCGTGCTCGCAGAGAGGGAAGCCCACACAGGAGTGGGGGGAGATAAAACAGCTGTGGACATAACGGAAGACGGCAGTGTAACAGGCCATAAAGTAGCCGTCTCAGACACGAGGGAGACAACACAGGGGGCATTCCCGGAAAGGCGAGGGAAGAGGAAATAACAGGGGCGGAAGCTGAAGGGGCCTGAACTAGAGTCGGGGGAACAACGGGATATATGCGCTGCGGAGCATAAGGTGGAGGTGGACGAGTATCCAATAAATCCTCTATTTCATCTTCCGTTTCAGTCCTAGCCACATAGGTCTTATCCACTTGCAATCTAAATTGTCTGTCTGCACAATCAATCCCTTGTTCAGTTTTTGCTTTATCGTAAGCTATAGCTTTCTGTGTAATCGTTTGATTTCCTTTCATCCTACATACGTTCTCCTCTCGTATACGTCTACGCTTTGCTTCCTTCTGCCACATGCTTAGGGTGTCAAACATTGACTGTCGACTACGTTTGGAAAATAATCGATCCTGCAGAAAATGTATCTTTTTCTCATCAAAAGACCCGGTTAAGGGCTATTGTAATTTCACATTATCTTTAGTATATTTATGCCATAATGTATTAAACAAAAGAGGTGTAATACCATGCTTTACATACATATCATAACTTGGGCTGCCCTCAGGCGGGGCAGGTTGACTTTCAGCCAAACGTGTATCATTAGGGCGGCAACAACATCCAAATCAACTCAATTTGCTAAAACATGGCATGGTTATTGTCGTCAAGCGTTCCTCATTCGATCATAAAAATAAACTTCCAAACATGGCCATGTTCAAACATTCGCAAAACATACGACCTCACGCCCCATTCAAACATACACAAGACAATAATATATATGTATATACAAAAAAATTCAAAATGATGTATTTTCAAACAAAGAACAGAGCCCGTCGACTCCTGTTCATGGAGAATCAATCAAATTCAGATTCCAAGACCGACAGATACCAAAATCAAGCATACCAAAGACTACCAAGAGACCGTCAGATAGGTATAACCACAGACCGACCTACGGACCATCCCGCAGCCTTCCTGGTTCACTCTTGGGACTATTCTGACTCCGCCTGCTTCATTAGCACCGCTTCAGATGTGTTCCCAAGGCTACCCAGGTACAGCCACAGGCTTTTCCGAGAGCAGTCGGGCCGGGCGCGCACCACACGTGCCACACCAGGCGTCCGATCGGCGTCTCTATTATTCACAAAAGGTCCGTGGAGCATCTATATGTGCAGCCATCACAATGCTGCCCCGTCATACCCCCAAGATTCTCCGCGGTACACTGACGACCAAATACTTACACAGTTAACTGCTTCAAAAGCACTGCTCAACAGTGCATGCCAAGAACATCAAAATAATTCCACTCACCTGGTGCACACAGGTACAATTGCATGTTCTCCACTGCAAACTCCTGAAGACCAACACGGTCAGCTCCTGGGTTACGCCCCTAGGACTCCGGTGAAGGGTCACTAGCAGCTGGGGATACTCTGATCGTGAGAGCGGAGTAAGTTCATACCAAAAATGGCTAAATTTCAAAGGATCCTTTTTCCGTCCACCTGCTCGACCAGAATTACCCCTTGTCCTTACCACCCGTTTACGGGGAGGATGACCCTGTCACGGAGCCACAGCGGAGTCGCCAACTGATGTACCATAAAAATAATCTAAAGGACTATACCTACCAATAGTCCCAATACCCTTACCAAATAATCAGTCAGTTGGCAGTGAAGAAGGTTCAATCATTTATTAAACAAAATACTCTATAGAGGAGCCTCTCCGAACCTCACCCATCAGGTGCGCCGAGAAGTCTGTTGGCTCGTATTCAAACATGAGGTTATATACTTTTCGGTTCAACACATACAATCACTGTAAAAGGAAAAACATCAGTTGGCCCTCGAGCTCCAGGAAAAGACCATATATGGCACACATCAGATCAGTATAAAGGCTTGACTATCTATTACTGATGAGGTCAGGAGGGGTGACTCCCTTTCATCTTGGTGCCTGGGAGTGTAGACACGGCGCCTCCAGGAATGCGCTTATCGCCCCCAAAGCCAGATGCGACCTTGAGTCTTAGTACAGTCGAGTAAAACAGCCTACCTTCGGCTGCTACCACTCAGATAAATGGGGGCCTGACAACTGCACGTGATCAACGCGTGATCACAGCCCGTGCTCGAGCATATGTTCAGAAGATGGCGTCTGTATGGTTCTTGGCCTACTCTTTTAGCAATGAATATACAGGGAGGAAATAAACTAGTTTTCTCCAAGCAAAATCATATATATCAATACAGAAAGTATACGTATAGATGCATCATGCTAACATAATATAGGTCCGATACTCCCTATATACGGGAAATCTACTTTTTTATCCCTCAGTAAGACCCTTATAGAACAGGCCTGATCTGATTCACTGGAAACCATATATCTGCATTGATGTGTACCACAAATATGATTTTAACTTTTTAAATATTCAAATGCTTTGTCGCTCTTGACCACTCTTGACTCTTGACCACTCATCCATCACAGCCACTTCAATGTTGGTCTACCACCTTTCATTCATAATGACATTAAGGAGCCCGTATATGACATAGATGCATTATCTGCTCCTCATGTGAACTAGAAACAACAGCCACATGCATATTTTGAACAATAGATTGCAGCGGGCAGGCTTTGCCTATGTAAGAGGGCCTGGGGCTGCTCTTTCAGCTGATTAAATCTTGACACTTAGCACGAGCAGCGCAGCAGAAACCAATTTTTGTTGCGTCCTAATACCATACTGTACTCATTCCCTGACGCGGCCTTGGCCGGATGTGAAAGCTTTTCATCTTCTTCCTTAGGTCCATCGTTGAACTCTGAGTCATCAACTAAGAGCGCGGGTGGAGCATAACTACTGCAGCTTCTAAACTGTCCACTTGTAAGATTGCTTAATTGCTAGCTAAGTACTGGCAACTTCTTCCCCAGGGGTGTTTTCAATGTGAATGTTGGTCAAGGATGTGGAATTGTCATCAGTTCACTTCTTCTGCCAATCCCCTTCCATTGATTGACTGCACTGTTCCTCTGTTCTGCATGGGCCACAGTTCAGCCTCATCACATTTCCACTGTTGGATATCTACTGGGGAGCTCCACACAGGGAACAATGAAGATCGTGATGAGGGTTGTGCTGAAGTCCAATTTATGTTTATCCCTACTTTATAATTTACTTCTTCCCTTGTGGATCAGTGGTTTTGCTTTGAACTCATAGACTTGGGACTTAGAGTAAGTGTGATACTCTGTGGTGACACTATCTCGGTGATGGTACTGTCTGTAATTAATCACCACTGTCATCGAGGCAGTGTGGGGTACCAGTCTTCTGAATCTGCTCTTCACTACCTGCCACCCATTGCTCAATAGTTGTGTTGGCTGGCAGCACTGGATGTTGGGCTTGGTGGTAGCGCTTGTGGCCTGGCCCTGTTCCTGCCTCTCGGTTGTATGACTGTGCTTGAGCTGCAGATCTTGCTATGTGTGTTTGAACCCTGGCCTTAATGGCCATTAGCGGCCCAGTGCTAAAAAGTCACATTCTACCTTTCAGCTTGATTTATGGATCTCTGGGGATACCCTCTTTCTGACCATCAGATGAGGCCGGAGGACTTGTCCACTTGTCGATCAGTTGTGGGATAGCATAAAAGTGAAAAAAATGGGGCAATATGGTTTACACAGTTTAATGCCCAAGTACGTATAACACGAGGCACAGCTTTGTCAAGAAATGGCAGCATATAGTTTAATAAAGTCTTTTAAAATACCAACGTGAATTTCTTTCATCTGCACATCTTTCTGAGTAAAATAGTTCAAGCAACTGACAAAAAAAGAAAAATTGCAGAATCCAATTACTCTCCCATTACGCATTTTCTCCAGATAATTTGATGGAGATGTGTGGGACACAGCCTGTTTGCTCCTTCCGCACAGGCTGGTACTTTGGAGCTCATCTGTGCTTGTGCCTGAGGGTCCGGAAGGATCCAGTAAGCTGGGTTCACAAAAGAACTGGTGAACACTTATCACTGGATGCTGAAGTCTGGCACAACAGATCAAACCTTTTCATGCTGTTTGCTCCTTTTCAGGCATGGAAGCATGCCCAGACCCCTTAGTCATTAAGTTCCTAGGACATCTTTTAAGGTTTCCCACGGTGGTGCTAATATGAGTAAGCTGTGGTCTAGTTTTAATAAAGTGGTTCTCTTCCAGAGGATACCCATCAACATTCATAAGCACTGAATAATCCCCGACCACATGTGGGACCCCGGAGCATATACAAAAATACATATATATGTGTATGTTTAGGCAGAAAAGTTCTGAGTGTGAGAAGATGGCCTGATATATGCTGCCCACTAGTTATAGTGGGCACCCTGTATCAGTCCAAACAACCCCTTATGGTGAATAGGTTAAAGACAAACTTTATTGAAAGCTGTCCTAGTGGTAGCTATGGAGAGCAGCCTTCAGGCTAAGTCTTGAAGGAATGTAAAGCAGCTTGTTTTACCAGTCTATAATCTCTTGAATGATCAAATGAAAGGACAACCACACCAGGTATATATTTAAAATATATGTATTTAAGATAAAACAGACCCTCTAGTCTCTTTATGAGACTGGAGTTCGAAGTACTTAATTTACAAGTTAGCTATCAACAGTAATAGCACAAATACACGTTTGGGCCCTAGGGGCGTACCAAACCATATAACAATAAAGTGGTATAAGAACCACGACTGAACTAGACACAAGGCCTAGAGCCTGCAGAATCGCTGGGACCCCAAGGAACCACCCAAGGTAGTGACACATGGGACCCACGGGGACTGTGTGCAGTGTGTAAACACAACCGCGGGTTCCCGTTAGCTTCTATGGGCAATGTCGCGGTTGGAAATTTAAAGATTACGGACCCTTAGAATCGAGTCAGAACCAAACCCTTTTGGACTTAGGAAGTTCTAGGGCTAGCACCCACGGGAGCACCAGAGTACTTGTGTTACCTCACCCAGGGAAGCCGGGTGCATAGGTGTCTTTTGGTGTCGGGTCGGGTCGCGTCATCGATTTCAATGGACGCTGGCGAAGAACTGCTGCTGCTGTGAAGAGGAGAAGTGTCCGAAGAGATCCAAGCCTGGATCTAGGATGGAAGGAACCTGAAAGCAGAGGGGACAGAGTCTGGGTCACTTGCCAGTGACCGAGGGCAGAATGGACCAATGCCCACAGATGTCGGGTGCTTCAGGTGAGTTGACGGGTGTCTTGACTCTTCAGCCACGAGGTCCAGGAGGCGTCGACAAAGTCCATGAGCTGGATTCGAGCTGTCCCACAAAGTCTGTCGAGTGCTGCGGTGTCGGCGACCAGATTGGACCCAACAAGTCTTGGCAACGGCAAGTCTCATGGAAAGAGAAGAAGGACGTCGGTGCAGACCAGCAAGGTCTGAGGGACTCACCCAGCGAGGGTAAGTCAGTGCACTTCTGGGGCAACCAGGGAAGCCCAAGCAGATGAGGAGTTGCCTTCGTGGGGACCCACTAGCCAACGGGCTAGCGATCGCGAAGGAGCCTCGAGCGGTTGCACTGGAACCTGGCCCACGGGTCACTCGTGGAGTGGAGGCCAGAGATCTTTGGTGCAGTCAGTACTCAAGGCTGGGGCTACCCGGAGCCCAAAGCAGAACTTCAAGGATAAACAGGAAGTTGATGTACCAGCAATAGTACGTGGTGCCCAGGGGTCACGGTTCCTCGTCACCCACGATAGCCACGGGCCTCAGCTTTGCTGTGGACTCAGGGTAGCCTCGGGAAGTCAGGAAATCCACCTCTGGTGAAGCAGAGACTTTGGCGTCAAACGGGAGCTTCGGAATTGCAGACCGGACAGTTGCTTCTTTGGTGCCTGCCAAGCAGGGGAGTCACTTCTTGACCCCAAGGTAGATTTCTTCAGTCTTCTAGTCCGGATAGAACATCAAAGGTCCAGGATATATTTTGCAGAGTTTCGTCAAGGGTAATCTAAAATCGCAAGGACTGGGTTCCCATACCTATACAAAGTTTGGGGGTTGGACATACTCTAGGGACCCACCTATGGGAGGGTTTGGAAAGAGGGTTGGTTACACCCATTTCCTTTGTCCAGTTTCGCACCAGAGCAGGGGCAGGTAGCCCCTGCAACCGGTTTGAACTGGACTATGCACAGGGACACCTAGTATGCCCCAAGTGCAGGACTTCAAAGCACCAGAGAGTGCTCCCGCCCAGCCCCAATACACATCTGCCTGTCTGGGGAGGTGGTTACACCTCCCTGGGACAGGAAACCTATTGTCCAGGCCTCCCCTGCCAGAGTTTTGGTCAGCAGCAGGAGGCCAGACCCGTGACTGTGGCAGTGGCATCCATTTTGTGATGCCAGGGCTGTAGAAAGTCCTACCGGGTTAGACCAGTGTGAACATGTCTCTCCCTCTAGAAGGGTGGAATGCTACCCCCGCCACCAGAACTGGCGGGGAGGGTAGTATTCCAAAGCGTTTGACACCAAATACGACATGTTTCCATGCAGCCAGTCTAAAGTTAGCATTTACCGCAAGGTTATAATGCACTTAAGAGTATATGGTCAGGCTGCACCACAAACAGCATTAGAGGAGGTACTCCAAACGCTGCAGAGGGGCTCTGCTCATGCAGGGGCACCCTCTAACATAAAAACCAAGCACTCTGCCTTCAGGATTGTTAAGGCCTGTCATAGCAGTGACTTATAGGTTTTATATGTGTGTGCAATGGTAGTGATATAGGTAGCCTATACCACAGTAAGGGGTGCAAGCACCACCTTACCCAGGCTGCATAATACATGCTTCAGCCCCTGGTAGGCCTCTGAGGTACCTATGCCCTAGGTACATAGTATACCATATATTAGGGGCTTATAATCACTCCAGAATCCAATTAGAAATGTACCTAATGTACATGGAAACCATTTTACAGAGAAAGCAGATAGACCGGGGCCCTGGATAGCAGGGTCCCAGTCCAACTAAGTCATAAACCAGCAAAACACCAGGCAAAAAGTGGGGGCAACCATATAGTCAGATTCCACCTTCCTACACTGAGTACCTCCAAAACATACATATTTACATGTATACATATATAACATGCAGCCTATTATACTTCAAATAGGCTAATATGCCAAAATTACATGGGTTTCTCATTAAAGGAAAAATAATCTTACATGTAAGTACTGTAACAGAGAACATACACTCCAATAGTGATCCAAAGCAGCCTTTTATTTTCAGAGAAAGCAACAAGTAATAGCAGGCAATTAGCCTATAGGCTGCATATATGAAAAAAGCATCACAGTACTAAAAACTGGAAGCTTGCCTTTAAGTTTTCCAAGAACCTGGATACAGTGCCTTTAAGACCTCCAGGAGCCCCCTGCTCCCATCATGCACCACAGGTGACAGTTAGGTCAGTTCTTTTTTCCACTCCTTCTGTGAGGATCTTGAAGCATTGAGCTCGTCAGAAATTGGTGTATTTCATCTCTACACAACATTTGTGACTGCTGACAACTTTTTTAGTTGTTTTCCGACAATTTTGAGAACTATTTTCTGTCAGAAATGCCAGCTTTATTCAACAAATGTCCCTCCTGTGGGAAGAAAATGGCAAAATCAGACCCATATTCTGTCTGCATTGTGTGCTTACCATCATCACACAATCCAGAGAAATATTATTACTGCCAGCAATCCTCGAGAAGAATTCTTCGTGACAGGGAGAAAATAATACTACATGCCTTACTGGGGAGAGGAAAAGTACATTCAAAAAGTGGCCTTGGAAGCAATGCTCCCTAAAAAGAGCCCTCCTCTCAGGAAAGACACAGTAAACGGCGTTGATCGGCTTCTCCAGCATCCAAAAAGAAGCACATTCCTGATTGCTCAGCCTTGAGATCGATGCCGGAAAAGTAAGCAAGGCATGAAAAGACTTCAAACTTAAGTCAAGGTCGAGGTATACTACTTCGGGCTTGAAGTATATTGGTCCCGAGAGACCAAAGCCGGAGTCAAAGTGTGGGTCGATGTCGAAAGGACACCCGTCGACGTCAAGACACCGGTCGACGTCTAAATCTCCACCGCCGTCATGATGTTAGACGTCAAGAGGTTCGAAGTTGAAGACACTGCCGCAGGCCCACAAGCGGTCGACGTTGAGGACTCCACCATGGTCTTGTAGACAGTCGACGTAGAGAGCATCTCCACACATACATCAGTCCTCAAATGTCTTGCCGCAGAAGTGGTCAGCGTTGAAGATGGCACCATCGGTTTTGTCGGCGTGAGGGCATCGTTCGACGTAGAGGGAAGAAAATCCTATGGTCCCTTCAGAAGAAGTGCTAGACAGTCCTAGATCGGCATTGACGTTTATAAAATAGCCAGCTCTATTGGCTTTGATGATGCTTGTTATGAATATGGAGCATTGTTTGTGGTATCCAAAAACTATTTTTACACTCGCAAAAATGCTTACACTCTTTGTCACGTGAATCACCTCTCAAGGGCGAGAACTAAGCATTCCAGGATAGGAATGCTTTGCAAGGTATAGAAGTAACTTTGGAGGAGGTAATGCCACGTGTGGTCGTTTTAAGATGGGAGGCATATGAACGTACTCCAAGGGTCTGCATGGTTTTATTGTGCATTAAGCTTTTGTATCTACAACTTCCTTACTGTTTGGAAACATCCTTGTCTGCAAGTTCTCATATTAAACAAGCATTGGTAATGCATTGGTTTCGCCTGTGGAATGAATAAAGAGCTGTTTTCATCAATCATCGTCCGAAGAAGGACAGAGCTGTCTGACAGATAACACAGGAGTGGAGAGGATGTGGCACAGCAGCCAGAGCTGCTGATTCGAGAGCTGTGCTGCGTAACATCCTGTGATTCTGTGTAAATCACTTAATCTCTCTGTGTGATACAGTGTTATATAAATATGCTGCAATAGTAAAAGGCAAAACTTTATGAAAATATAGTTCCACCAAAGCGGATGTTAACAGTATTTCCGCAGCAGGAAACTGATAAGAGAAGCAGACGAGGAACAAGCATTGGTAAATGCAGGAAAATATGCATCAAATAGAAATGAAGGAAAGGTAAGTAGCACGCACAGGTACCAATGAGAAGCCAGGAAGGAGAGGAGGCAGGATGTCTTTTTAAGTTTAAATTAAAAAAATCGAGGGGCGTGGCCAAGATGGCGGTGTAAGCGGACGCTTCCTCTGCCGGCTCCCGCTCCGATGAGCCCCTAGCCCCGATTTTGCAGCAGGATCTCCCCCCACACTGAGGCACAAACCGGCGGAGGGGACGGCGTAACTCAGGGGGAAGCAGCTCAGCGACCCGGGGCCTCCGGGAGGTCGCGGAGGCGAACAGAGAGCCGAGAGAGTAGAGACGCCGAGAGGAGGCGGAGCATAGCGCCGGGTGAGACGGCAGCGCTCCCGGCCTGAGCACCACGAGAGAGCCCGAAGTCGCGGGGGAGGCCTGAAGGGCAGCGGAGTGGTGAGCGAGCTTGCGACAGGGAGCAAGAGCGGACCCAGGCAGAGAAGAGGTGTTCCGTAGACGGAGGGGAAAGCAGCCCGACCTTGCGGACGAGTGGAAGCAGGCGAGGGAGCTCCGTCCGAGGGAGCCCAGGGAGACCACCGGAGGACAGCGGACGCCGAGGAAGGAGGCGGTAAATCTAGCCGGCGGGGGCTACAAGACAGGAGACCACCGGTGGGGACCGCGGAAGGGGAAGAATACTGGAGCGGTGAGGCCACCGGAGGTAGAGCCCGCGCGGGGCCCCTCTCCCACCCACCCCCCCCTCCCTGAGCCTTACGGGATCGGTGGATCGGTGACGGAGACGGAGCAAACGGGGAGGCCGAATCAGCCGCAGCAGGCCAGGGGGTCGGAGGGGAAAGCACTGGGACGAACTGCATGAACGAGCCCAGGTGCGAGACCAGGCGTGGGCCGGGACCACAGAAGAGGCCCACCGCCACGTGCGGCGGAAGGCTGTAGCCCGAGGGTCAGCGCCGGCGGGAGCGCCGGCGGAGTGACCCCACCATCGGAGATGGATATGGAGTGATCTTGCCCTGGGAAGCGCTCCTACGGCGAAGAGCGGACGCCGCGCAACGACCGAGCGGCAGAGGCCGGCGCGCGTGCAGCCGCGGTGGTGGCTGGGCCCGGGGCCGGTGTGGCGGCGCGGAGCTGTTGTGGGCGGCAGAGACCGGTGGCTGGAGGCACCTGAGAGAGTGGAAGCTTGGACGTCGCCCCGGCCAGACAAGCGCTACGGTAGAGGGAGGGCAGAGGCCCCGGAGCACGTGGAGAAAGGTGCGTTGACGGAGCTCCTGGCGGACCGGAGGCGGGGGCATTAGCACAGCGACCGGAGTGGCCCTGCGGAGAGCGGGGACGACCCGGAGGAGCGAGGTCAACTGACACAGCAGGGGGACCGAGTCAGCGGGGGTCAGGACCGCCCGGATGCCGACCCGAGCACCGGGAGCCGAGTGAACGGGGATCGCAGCCGGACGAGCAGTGACCACAGCCGCACGCGGACGGGAGGATCGTCCTAAGGAGGAAGGGCCGGGAGGACGAGGGACAGGTGGTCCAGAGGAGGCGCACGGGCACGGGGAACCCGGGGGACGGATCCGGCGAAGGGGCAGCAAAGCGGTGGATACGCCTCGAATTCCGACCCAGCGGACATGGCGGGCTGCAGAGGAGGAAGGAAGGGGGAGCGCACTCTCCCCGAGCTGCTGGGCCGGCAGTCGCAAAGGATGGACAGAGGGCAGCGGTCGCCTCAGGCCCCCGGCACGGCAGCGGACTCCGAGGGAGGGGAGGCCCCGCTCACCAGGTCCTTTATGGAATCCCTCTTCGGATCTCTACGGGAAGATTTTCAGGTCCTGAAGAAGGAAGTGGCCAGCGAGGTGCGGGAAATCAAACGTGAGGTGGACGGCTTGGGCGAACGGGTGGCCACGGTAGAGGAGACAAGCCAACGACGGGATGAGGAGCTTGAACACTTATGACAAGAGGTATTGAGACTCCAAGACCAGCAGATTGATCTCCAGGCCCATGCCGAAGACCTGGAAAACAGGTCTCGGCGAAACAACATAAGGGTCCGCGGGGTCCCATCGACGGAGGAGGGAACGGACATTGCAGGCTATTTGGGGGCGCTGTTCCGGGAGGTCCTGGGAGAGCCGGAAGGGTTCCACATCCGAATAGACAGGGCACACAGAGTGGGGGCACAGCGGAGAGGACCGGCGCCGGCCCCGGACATCCTAGCCTATCTACCAGACTTCCCACTTAAGGAGCGGATCATGGCAGAGGCGCGGAGGCGGCAGCCCTTGACCTTCCGGGGGCACTCGGTGGCCCTCTATCAGGACTTGTCGGCAATCACGCTCCAGAAACGGAGGACATTCAAAACAGCCACCGATTTCCTACGAGAAAACCAGACACCCTATGCATGGGGCCACCCCTTCAGGCTCATCTTTCGGTGGAACGGGGTTCTGCACCAACTGCGCTCCCTGCAGGAAACCTGCGGAATCCTGGGCCTGCCAGAAGGAGAGGAAGATACAACTTCGCTGCGCCGGGGGCGCGTCAGAGGAGGAGACTGGCGGCGAGTGATAGGGCGGCGCTCCCGGGACCGACCGCCACGGCTGGACGCATCCACCAGCCGGGCTGATGTGGACAGAGCAGAACCGGAGGTGGTCGAGAACACTGGCTCCAGCGACGTCGCGTTAACGGCATAGAAATGCTCTGGGGGGAGATCACACAAGGCTACATCAGCATTCAGGTTTGGGGCGGGGGAGGGAGGGGGAGGGGGGGCTGGCGGGGGCGGGGCAGGTGGCCTAACGTTCACTGGAGAGTGTTACCAAAGACTTGTCCTCTAGAGGACCGGACTTGGACTATGCAGATAGGGGTATTGGGGTTAGGGAGGGGGGTGCAGTTGGGGAAGTTGTTGGTTGGGGTCGGGGGAATGGGCTGGGGGGTGGGAGGGGGAGGGAGGAGTTGGTTCAGTTGCGGTTACGGCGAGAAGGGGAAGGGAGAGCGGGCACCACACCAGGAAGGGGCACGGGGAAGGCAAGATACGGGGCGGGGGGGGGGGCACCGTCCAGAGCAGGACAGATTGCAAGACAAGAAAAGTGGGCAAGACAGGGGCAGCAACCTCATGGAAATGCCATCTGACACCGGGGGGGCACAGCGCGGGCGGGACTCTACTCCTACATGACACCCACAAGTTTTAAAATAGGGACACTCAATGTGCGGGGCCTTAACAATCCGACCAAACGGCGGGCGGTGCTCTCCTTATTGGAAAATACCCAGGCGGATATCTGTCTACTTCAGGAAACGCACCTCCTGCCCAAGGATAGTGCCAGACTGCGTTCTCACAAATTCCCCACGCAATTCTTCTCCTCTAATAACACCAAAACAGCGGGGGTGGCGATATTGGTGGCCCGACGATTCCGGGGAGAGGTCCTCCACAAGCTGGCGGAGCAGCGGGGCCGTTTATTGGTCTACAGATTCCGGGTGGCGGGTATAGCCTTCACAATTGGGTCCCTATACAGCCCAAATTACCGGCAAGACCGCTTTCTCGATGCAGCGCTGGGGGAGGTGGCGGCTACACCGGACAGACACATAATAGTAGGGGGAGACTTTAACCTCGTCTTCGATTCGACACTGGACAGATCAGCCCAACGTTCACAGCAGGCAGGGGAGTTCTCGGCGGGCAGCAAGGCACAGCTAGTAGACATGGGATTGAGGGATCTGTGGCGTCAATTGCACCCGACAGAACGGGACTATACCTATTACTCGCATGCACATAAAACGTACGCACGGTTGGACCACTTTCTAGTTACTGGGCCGGTCAGCACGCTGGCCACAGCGGCGGACATAGGAGTAATCTTCATGTCGGATCACGCTCCGGTGTCGGCCACCTTCTCGGTACCGATGGTGCACGATACCCCCAGAGTGTGGCACCTACGGGACACCCTATTATACAGAGGGGACGTCATCAAGCAGGTGACCACCGCTTTTCGGGAATACCAATCCCACAATGAGAACCCAGAAACCTCCAGGGCGACACAATGGGCCGCCCTGAAGGCAGTCTTGCGGGGGGAGTTCATCGCGATATCGGCGGCGGATAACGCACACAGACGTAGTAAATGAGAGGAACTTACGCAGAAAGTCAGGGAACTGGAACACATGCTTCGCCGAACGGGGGCCCCCCGGATTTGGCGGCAGCTCCAGGGAGCGAGAAAGACCCTGGTTGCTTTGGATATGGACCGCGCGGAATACGCGGCGCTTCGCCTTAAGCATGCCTACTACACTGGGGGGGATCGGTGCGGCCGATTGCTGGCGAGTCGGCTCCGAGTGGCGAGACAGAAGCACCTGGTGAAAGGGATCACCGACCCCTCAGGATCGACAGTTACGGAGGACGGCCTAATCGCGGAAGCTTTCCGCCAATACTACGCAGACCTTTATGCTGGGGACCCCCCAGACGCTCGCGTAACGAGAGGGTACCTGGACTCGGTCTCTCTGCCAACGCTGACACCTCTGCAAGCGGAGGGACTTCATAGGGACATTCGAGTGGAGGAGGTGATCTCCGCCATTGCCAAACTCAAGTTTGGTAAATCTCCGGGACCGGATGGCTTTACCGCCCTCTTCTATAAAACGTTCTGCACCACACTCGCACCGATCCTCACACGCCTCTTTAACACCTTCGCGGAACAGGGGACCATGCCGCGGGACTTGCTGCGGGCGTCACTTACGGTTTTCCCTAAACCGGGGAAAGATGGCTCACAATGTGGCTCCTACAGGCCGATATCCCTATTGAATGTGGATCTAAAACTGTACACGGGGATCCTGGCGACCCGATTAGCCCCTCTGCTGCCGGGGCTCATAGATCCAGATCAGGCAGGCTTCGTCCCCGGGAGGCAGACGGTGGACAACACCAAACGGATCGCGCACATTATAGAAAAGGCATCACGGATCCGAGGTGAGAGAATGCTGATGGCGGTAGACGCGGAAAAAGCATTCGATCGGGTGCACTGGCCTTACCTAGAGCAAGTGCTAGAGAAAGTGGGGATACGGGACAAGTTCCGCAACATGATATTCAACTGTTACGGGTCTCCGACCGCAGTGGTGAGGGTTAATGGCTGTAGCTCCGGGAGCTTTAACATTGAGAGGGGCACGAGGCAGGGATGCCCGTTGTCACCCATACTCTTTGCCTTGTACATGGAGCCGTTCGCGCAACGTATCAGGGACAACCCAGAGGTGAAGGGGGTGAAAATGGGTGGGTTCTACCACGCTGTCAGCCTATATGCGGACGATGTGATCTTCTCTCTGGAGGAGCCGCTCCGGGCACTACCGGCATGCATCGAGGAATTGACCTCGTTCGCAGCGGTCTCAGGATTCAGGATGAATATGGGGAAGTCAGTTGCTCTGGATCTGCCGCTTGCGCCGGCGACTAGGACGCGCCTGCAGCGTCAAGTCCCGATAGTCTGGTCAACAGGCACGATCCCGTATCTGGGGATACAGTTGGCCCCCACCCTGCCCGAGATGACGGCGGTCAACTACACTACCCTGGGCAGGAAGATACGGGAAGAATTGGCCAGGTGGGACCGCGGTACCCTGTCGTTGCTAGGCAGAGTGGCAGCCATTAAAATGACCATCCTGCCGCAGGTGCTCTATTTGTTCCGGGCGCTCCCGTTGCCACCGCCAGTTGGGTGGATCCGGCAGATGCAGTCCGAGCTGGGGCGCTTTGTGTGGCGGGGTAAGAAACCGAGATTGAGGCGGGCGCTCTCCCTGCTGGCGCCTGAGGAGGGAGGCCTTGGCGTCCCAGACCTCCGCAAATATTTTCAAGCAGCTCAGCTGCGCTACCTGGTGGAGTGGAGCAAGTGGGAATCGGATAAACACTGGCTTTTCCAGGACCAGGCGGTGGCGGGCAGACCATTGCAGGAAGTGCCGTTCCTGCGTAGGGCCCATCTCCCAGCTAACCTCTATGCCTCCTTTATCACCAGAGTGCCACTGAGGGTGTGGGACGCCACAAACCTTACACACGGGTTGACCTTGTTTCCGTCCCCGCTGACGCCCTTGGTGGATAATCCGGACTTCACACCGAGGACGCAGAAAGGAGCGTTTGCCCACTGGCGGGCGGCAGGCTGTAGAGCTTTGTGTCATCTATACACCTCAGAGGGGATTATCCCCTTTACGAGCTTTAGGGAGGAATATATGATGCCCGAAACGGAGAGAATGCGATACCTGCAGGCCCGACACTGGGCACTGAGCCCTCAGGTGCGGGAGACCGCGGATAGGCGACTATCCCAATATGATCGCTGGCTCCTGACTCGGACGTCCGACGCAAAGCTTATAAGTGATCTCTATAAATTCATCCAGTTGCCTTCTTCACACTTCTATCACCCGGGTCGGGTGCGCTGGGAGAAAGAACTAGGCAGGTCACTAAGCCACACGGAGTGGGAACAAATTGCGTATAGGGCACGACACTCGGCTTATCACACAGGCTTGACAGAAACCCTCACGAAAGTTTCTATGTATTGGTACTACACCCCGGCACGCATCCACGCAATTGACAGCAGCAAAGAGCCGGGATGCTGGCGAGGGTGCGAGCAGGTAGGGACACTGACCCACATTTTGTGGGAATGCCCGCGACTGGGTGATTACTGGAAGGAGGTGCTGGACACGGTGGACTCCCAGTTTAACACTGAGTTACCACGTCTACCGGCATACATCCTGTTGGGCCTCCCTAACGCATTGATGTACCCGCTCAGATCTCGCAGAGGGAGGCAGATAGCGATAGCGCTAGGATCAGCCATTCAAAACATCATTACACATTGGCGAACACCCACACTCCCCACAGTAACTGGGTGGTTGCACAGACTATGGCATGTGCTAGAGATGGAGAAAATGTCACTGACAGCAAAGGGAGAGGTAGAGCAGTATAAAGAGATCTGGCGGCCGTTTATTTCTTTGCTCGCCACCGAATTTAGAGAACTGACATGCCCCAGATACCTCAGACTCTTATGGCTTTCAGAACAGGAAGGACAGGATAAGTGATTTCACCTGAGCAGGGAGGAGCGGTCGGATGAAGCAGCAGGGAGCGAGGTCCTTGGACATTAGCTCTGGACGGGGGGGGGGAAGGGGGATGGGGGATGGGGGGTGGGGTAGAGGGAGGGAGGAGGGGGGAGGGGAGGGAGGGTTAAAAGTTTGCCGGCATATGAACCTCAGGAAGCAGAGGGGCTCTCAGAGGTGGGCCCCCAGCTAGGGGGCTGCCCACCCCGGCCGAAGCGGCGGTAGTTACGTGAATATGGCTAGGGAAGCGTGGCCTGAAGGGGAAGTTGGGCAGGAAGTACTCAGGAGAGAGAGGGCAGGGCTGCGAGGCTCCGTAGTAGGTGTGCGCGGGGAAGGGGGGACGTCCGGGGCCCGCCAGCTCACCGGAGGATGGCCATGAGGGGTGGGGGGAGAGACGGGACACCATCTTGACAGGGCAATAGGGCCTAGGAGGGACCCAGGGGAAGAGGATGTTCCATGTGATACTTGCCGGGCCCTGAGGTTGTAGGCGTATGCATGGATTGTCATGGATGATGTTGGCTTGTTGTTGGTATTTAATAAAGAGATTTAAACCTAAATTAAAAAAATCGATTTCTCAAGCACAGCCCAAGCGCTGTGCAGGCGAAACCTAAAAATGAATTGCATTTATATACCAATCATTTGTTATTACCAATTGGATTTCTCTGATCTGTGCCTTCCAAATGTAAGCCAGGGTGCAAGAAATAATTATTTTGGGCAAACGCCATCTAAATTACATGATAGTATGTATAACCCCAAACTCAGGGGTGTACAAATTGCCACTGCTATTAAAATCAACATCTTGTGTCCGTTTCAGAAATACATAGGTTTTCTTCATAATTTTTTTTTTTATTCTTTGTACAATATGAACTGCTGTACAGTCATTACAAAATGAAAAATCATTGTAAGGTGCAGCTCTGTTTTTGACTCTGGGTATCGCATGTTTTTGAAGAATCTACAAACCCTATAATTTCCTTGACTAGGCTTCGTCGGACGTAATAGTATATTGCTTTTTTAAATCAGCCATCGTGACAAGAATTTACAGATAAAAATGTTGTCGCAAATGGCTGTTTTTTTCTTACTAATTTTTAGGTCAAACGTAAGCGTACGACCTCTTGTATACTTTAGTATACATATATCTCTGTGGCCAAATGCCATTCCTTGCATCTCATTTGTTTGTTTCAATGTCCTTTAAAAAACTAGTGGCGGGCGTGGCCAAGATGGCGGGGTGAGCGGACGCTTCCTCCCGTAGCTCCTCCGGCCCGGCCAAGCTAAAGCCCTTTTCTTATGCTTCTCTCCCCCCGCTGAGGCTCGGCGAGGGAGAGGAGCGTGGCGGAACATCAGGGGCATACACCGGTGCTGTTTTGGTCCGGATCGCCCCGGGGGAACCCCCCCAAAAGTTCGCCCGAGATCAAAGGACGACGGCGGCGAGCCCGAGGGGCGGAGCGTATTGGAGAGCTGTCCGGGCGCCTCGGTTGGGCCTGGTGCTGAAAGTTGCGGTCTGGAGGGGATCTGGCCCGCCGCTCGACGGTGACTGAAGGAGCCTGGCGGGAAGGGGCCCGACGGTGTGGAAGGCTTGGGACGGGTGCCCCGGCACTCGGACTGGTGATGGCGACACCTTGCACTGCGCAAGCCCTGACCCCTAGCCGAGGTACGGCGGACTCTCTGATGGAGTCGGATCATCTGGCCCCCTGTGCGTGACAATCGGGGGCCGGTGGTGGAACTTATTTTACTGCGGGGTGCCTCGGAGGCCCCGGAGGTGTCGCCGGGCCTAGTCGTTTTGGCTTGCTCCGCCCGGCCGCCATTTTGTCCCCGAAGGAGCAGTGGTGGCGGCCTCCGCTGGAGTCCTGGCTGCTGGCTGCGGGCGACCTCCCGCTATTGCTGGATTGACTACCGGAGGGATGAGCTGTTGGGAACCCTCCGCTGCGGCCCCCCTGGTTGTCTCACGCTAGCTCTTGCGGCTGACGGTGACCGGACTAGGCCGCCATTTTGTCACCTGTGACGCAGCGACCTCACTTGTGGGGGATACCCGGGCCGAGTGCTTGCCGGCGGCTGAGCATCCCTGGGGCGCCTGGATCGGTGCCCGACTGCGGAGCTGGCGATGTCTGGAAAAGGAGGCCCGAAGAAAGGGGACCGTACTCTGCCGGACATGCTTGGCAGGGCCCAGCACCTGCGGGACAGGACACAGCCCTCACCGGGGCCCTCCCGGGCTCCGGCAGATGTGACTGGAGGGGAGCCACCTGTCACGAGGGCCTTTATGGAGGAACTGTTTAGCTCCCTCAGGGAGGACTTCCAGACACTGAAGCGGGAGGTGGCCAGCGAGGTCCGAGAAGTGCGCAGAGAAGTGGAGGGCCTAGGTGAGCGTGTGGAAGCGGCGGAGACGGAGGGCCAACAGCGAGCGGAGGAGATAGTCCATCTCCAGCAGGACGTTCTTCGCCTCCGGGAACAGTGTGTGGAGCTCCAGGCCCACTCTGAGGACCTTGAGAACAGATCTCGGAGGAACAACATCCGAGTGCGTGGCGTGCCGACTGCGGATGAGGGGTCCGATCTGGGGGACTACCTGCGGGCCCTGTTCCGAGAGATCCTGGGGGAGGCCACGGACTTTCCCATCAGCATCGACAGGGCGCATAGGGTTGGCCGTCAGCGCCAGCCATCGGCACCCCCACCGGACATTCTGGCCTTCCTGCCCGACTTTCCATTAAAGGAGCGTATCATGGCTGAAGCCCGCAGGAAACAGCCCCTGACCTTTCGGGATCGGCCGGTGGCGCTTTACCAGGACCTCTCCGCCATCACTCTGCAGAAACGCAGGTCCTTTAGGATTGCCACTGACTTTTTGCGCGAGCATGAGACGCCGTACTCTTGGGGTCACCCCTTCCGCCTGATTTTTCGGTGGAACGGAGTATTACACCAGCTACGCTCCTTGCAAGACATTTGTGGTGTCCTGGGGCTCACGGCAGCGGAGGAGGAGGGAGCTACGCCGTCGTGGAGGTCCTCGGAGGGACGGAATCGGCGGAGGTCAACGAGGCGGCGCTCAGCGACCAGCGCAGGGCGCCCGGACTCCCCTACCATTAGGGCGGACAGGGCTGACGCCCTGAGGGCGGCGGCCGGGGACTCGACCGGCTCCTCTAGCGTGGCCTTGACGGCCTAACACACACTCCGGGGGGAGATGTCTTTAGCTTCTTAACATGCTTGGCACGGGGCGGGGGGGTTGGGGGGAGCGGGTGGAGGTGAGTGGCTGGACGTCCACTTTGCTCTTTTCTACGGACTTGCCCGTTTTGGGGCTTGACTGAGACTATGGGGTGTTTGAGTTTGGGGATGGCTAGTTGCCGAGGTTGTGTTTTGGGTGGGGGAGGGGGTTGTTTTGGGGTTGGGAAGGTCCCGTCCGATGTTGTCTACGCCCGCTTTGTTTTGGCTTGTCCCGCGCTGCGGCCCCGCGCGCCCCACCCGCTGATTCCCTACCCATTGCATGGCGCTCCCGATCCCTGCGAGGAATGCCGGGCCTAAAGGTAGTGACCCTTAATGTTCAGGGTCTGAATAACCCGGTGAAGCGCAGAGCGATCCTGTCGTTGCTGGAGGGGACGCAGGCGGACATTTGCCTTTTGCAGGAGACACACTTATTGCCCCGAGACTGCCATAGGATGCGCTCTGCTAAGTTCCCCACCCAGTTCTTTTCCTCGGCAGCGAACAAGACGGCGGGGGTGGCCATTCTCCTAGCGAGCTCCTTTCGGGGGGAGGTGTTGCATAAGTGTGCTGAACAGAAGGGGAGGCTCCTTGCGTATCGCATGCGCCTGGGAGGCATAGCATTTACGGTTGGCTCTGTTTATAGCCCAAACGAGCATCAAGAGCGCTTCCTAGATTCCGCGCTGGTGGATGTCACTGCTTCCCCAGACCGACACGTTATCTTGGGCGGAGACCTCAACATTGTCTTTGACTCTGGGATGGACAGATCGGCGCAGCGCTTTCCGCAGACGGGGGAACTGTCCCAGGCTGGGAAGGCCCGGATTGCGGAAATGGACTTGCACGATCTCTGGCGCTCCCTGCACCCCACGGATAGGGACTACTCTTTCTTCTCGCACGCACACCGCACCTACTCACGGCTGGACTACCTCCTGGTGAGTGGACCGATGCGTGCCGCTGCCACGGCGGCGGACATCGGGGTCCTGACCCTGTCGGACCACTCTCCAGTCACCGGCGTTTTCCGGTGGCCGGCGGCCCCCCCCCCTCGGGGGGCGTGGCGCCTCCGGGACACACTTCTACACAAAAAATCGGTGGTACAACGCGTCGGGGAGGTCATACAGGACTACCTCACTCACAACAGCAACACTGACACTTCGCAGGCGACACAGTGGGCGGCACTGAAGGCCGTCCTACGGGGGGAATTCATCTCTATCTCTGCAGCCGAGAATAAGGAGCGGCAACTGAAGAGGGATGAGTTGACAGCTCAAGTCCGGGAGCTTGAGCAGGTCCACCGCCGTACGGGAGCGCCGAGAGTATGGAGGCAGTTGAAGGCAGCGAGGAAGCTCCTCTCCGCTCTGGATCTTGATAGGGCGGAGTACGCCGCCTTACGATTGAAACATGCCTACTACACTGGGGGGGACAGATGTGGCAAGCTCCTAGCACACCGGCTCCGGGTCGCGCAACAGCGCAACGTGGTGAAAGAACTGGTGGGTGCGGATGGGGGGGTTGTCTCCGGGGACGCGGAGGTAGCGGAGACTTTCCGCGGCTTCTACGAGGCGCTGTATGCTGAGGAGCCCTCCTCGCCACGGGATGCCGATAGCTATTTGGAGTCGGTGACCCTCCCGGTGCTGGACCCGGCTCAGGCTGACCACCTGGAGCGGGACATCCATGTGGAGGAAGTGATTTCGGCTATCGCGCGGCTGAAACATGGCAAGGCCCCGGGCCCGGACGGGTACACGTCGCTATTCTACAAGACTTTTTGCACGACCGTAGCCCCTGTTCTTACGCGGCTGTTTAACTCTTTCTCCGAACCGGGAGCCATCCCTCCGGATCTCCTGAGGGCGACGGTCGCGGTAATCCCGAAGCCTGGGAAGGACCGGGCCCTCTGCGGCTCGTACCGGCCCATCTCGCTCCTAAATGTCGACCTCAAGTTGTACACGGGGATTCTCGCATCCAGGCTGGGTCCACACCTCCCCGACCTGGTGGAGGCGGACCAGGCTGGTTTTGTGCCCGGTAGACAGACGGTTGACAACACCAAGAGGGTGACGCATGTTCTGGAGAAGGCCTCAAGGATCTCGGGGGAGCGGATGTTGTTGTCCGTTGATGCGGAGAAGGCCTTCGACAGAGTTCACTGGCCGTATCTTGAGCGGGTCCTCAAAAAACTGGGAATCGGCGATAAGTTCCGCACCATGGTATTTAATTGCTATAAGCATCCTTCAGCGTCGGTGCGGGTAAACGGGTGTAGCTCTGGTGGCTTCGCCATCGAGCGCGGCACGCGGCAGGGCTGCCCTCTCTCGCCGCTCCTGTTTGCCCTCTACATGGAGCCGTTTGCTCAGAGGATCCGTAATAATCCGGATGCTGTCGGGGTCCGGATGGGCCAGTACGTCCACACCGTCAGTCTCTACGCGGATGATGTCCTGCTGACTTTGGACGACCCTAGGAGGTCGCTGCCTGCTTGCCTCCGAGAGTTGGACGCCTTTGCGGGGGTGGCCGGCTTCAAAATGAATATGAGCAAGTCGATGGCATTAGACGTATCCCTGGCTGCGGAAACCAGGAGGGATCTTCAACGGCTCTTCCCCATGCAGTGGTCCTCGTCCACGGTGCCGTATCTGGGGATTCTGCTGGCGCCTACATTATCGGAGATGGTTACGGCCAATTATGCCTCCCTCAGCAGGAAGATCAAGGACGAGCTTGGCCGATGGAACAAAGGCCTGCTGTCCTGGCTGGGGCGAATCGCGGCGGTCAAAATGACGGTGCTGCCCCAGATACTATATCTTTTCCGAGCCCTTCCGCTCCAACCCCCGGTGGGCTGGATCCGACAAATGCAGGCTGACATCTCCCGCTTTGTCTGGCAGGGCCGCAGGCCACGCATGAAGAGGGTCCTCTCCACGCTTGCTCCGGAAGCGGGGGGTCTCGGCATTCCGGACCTCCGTAAGTACTTTCAGGCGGCACAGCTTCGCTATCTGGTGGAGTGGAGCAGGTGGGAGTCCGACAAACATTGGCTCTTCCAAGACCAGGCAGTGGCGGGCCGCACCTTACAAGAGGTTCCATTCTTGCGCCGCACGCATCGCCCCCCTAATCTTTACGCTTCCTTTGTTACGCGGGTCCCCCTGCGTGTGTGGGACGCGGTCTGCGAGACCCGGGGCCTTACCACCTTCCCTTCGCCGCTCACGCCCATTACGGGCAACCCAGACTTCTCCCCAGGGATGGAGCCGGGGGTTTTCTCCCACTGGGTACGGGCGGGCTGCAGGGCACTCTTCCAGATCTATGGCCCGGAAGGCGTGGTTCCTTTTCAGCAACTCCGCCAGGAGTTCGGCCTGACGGAGCTGGACAGATTGCGCTACATGCAAGTTCGGCATTGGGCCCTCCAGCCTCAGGTGCGTGCCACCGCTGCCCGTCCAATTACACCGTACGAGCGGTGGTTGGCTACTCGGACCTCCGACGCTAAACTGATCACTGATCTGTACAAACACCTACAACCCCCGCCGTTTCACTACTACAACCCGGGGAGGGAGCGCTGGCACAGGGAATTGGGTAGGACACTCAGCCACAAGGAATGGGACAAAATTGCGTATCGGGCTCGGCACTCTGCATATCACACGGGCCTTACGGAGACATTCACTAAGGTGTCCACATACTGGTACTACACCCCGGAGAGACTGTATGAAATGCATAAACACACTGACAAGGGGTGCTGGCGGAGCTGCGGGCAGGAAGGTACCCTTACACACATTCTATGGGATTGCCCAGTGCTGACCGCCTACTGGAAAGAAGTCTTGGACGAGGTGGATGAGCACTTTGGGATAGAGCTGCCGCGACTCCCGGCGTATGTCCTGCTGGGCCTCCCCAATGACCTAATGTACCCACTGAAGTCCCGCAGGGGTAGGCAGATTGCAATAGCGCTGGGGTCTGCGGTTCAGAACATTCTGATCCACTGGCGCACACCCACCGTCCCCTCCATCACCGGTTGGTTGCATAGGCTCTGGCATGTGCTGGGGATGGAGAAGCTGTCGCTTGCGGTTGCGGGGGAGATAGACCAATTTGAAGAGCTATGGCAACCCTTTCTAGCGCTGCTGTCCACTGAATTCCGGGAGCTCACCTGCCCGAGGTACCTTAGGCTTCTCAGGCTGAGGCCGCCGGTGACCCCGGCGGACTAGCTTACATGTGAGATGGGGACCCCCGGGGAGGGGGGGGGGAGCGGGGCTTCCTGGTTAGGGCTACTTTGATGCGGGACCATAGGACGGGGGGGAGGGGGGAGTGTTGTTGTTTTGTTACTGGGAGGAGGGGGGATGGGAGGGGGGGGATTGTGTTCTGTTAAGGTGTTGATGGGGGGGGATGCTCTTGCTCAGCTTTGGGGTGTCGGATACGCGCGTGGGACTCCACAGCTTGTAATTCTAGCGTTCAGTTACTGTGTTCTTCCCTCTGAGCCACCGCGCCACCTATTGCCAACCCTCTGGAGATGCATCCCTTCTTCTTTGACTGTATTCCATGTATCCTGCCTCCTATCCCCCTCCCCCGTGGTTTGTTTTGTCTCAATAAAAAACGTTTTAAACATAAAAAACTAGTGGCCAGCCCTGCCTCTTTCTCCCTCCTTTTTTCTCCAAGGAGCAGGGACTTAGTACAACATCATTACGCTTTGTACTGTTGATCTGCTCATGGGGGGGACTATTTTATTATGTTTTCAAACTCTTGTTACACTGTGGGTGCTCAGACGTAACTGCTTAGATTTTATTGCAGCATTCACGTCTTGTCCTTCCTGTTTGAAGCCAGCAGCACCCAGCCATGCTTTCTAGCTACTGCGGCTCTAAATCATGTGAAAAGTTAAACCAAAACTTAAGCACAGCTTGAAATGATACGTTAATATGCATGCTGCTTGTGTTTTTAACTCCCCTCCAAGACTTGTGCTTGGCTGCTGGCTGAGGAGTTGGAAGTTTCTCCTTATTGTTTTGCGCTGAGGCCAAAATTTTTCGTTCTGAAAAAATGTCCCCTTTAAAATGTGCATGTGAATGTATTACATTAAATAAAAGTAGAACAAGAACATAGGGCCAGCACAAGGGCTGTGCGATCACACTGGATACTGACTTCAGAGGAGCAATGTTTCTGAGTTTATTTTACTTTTAAAAACACTCCACACCTTCCTGGCCTCCTGCAATTTCTAGACAATAAAAATGTCAAGATAACTCCAGTGATTGATGTTCTTGCTGGAGAGATCAGAGTTGTCTAGTGGGAGAAGTTTTAACTCATTGCAAGGTAGCCAGAGGGTTAATATCCCAGCTGCGAAGAAAGTGTACCATGCTGATTACAAAGTGCATAAAATGTAAATAGGTCAATGGGTTACTGCTCTTCTGTTACTTGCAGCTTATAAGTTAACATCCTAACAGAACAGTGAATTAATAACTGTCATCAAAGAACTGCATGCACTGCAAAGTAAAGATTAGTGGAGATATTAAAGTTGCAAGGGTTCATATGGATGGAAATTGATTCTTTTTATTTAAGAGAACCCCCAACTATGGTGTTCTGTTTTTCAATCATGAGTTTGTGCTTGCGGGGCCCAAGCACTCTTTAGCAATGCTGCCTACCAATATGCATGACTTGTGACTCCTACACCCTGTAGTCCTCCGTATTATGTAACATTTCCTTTACATTAATTTATACACTTGTGATTGATTGTCTCTGTGTAATTTGTGTTTGATGCAAAGTGCTCTGACACCCTATACTGGTATGTGAGGCGCTTTATAACTAATTAAATGCATCTGAACATTAGTGGTTATAAAGCCTTAAGGGACACTGTTAAAGGGTGGTGGTGAGGGAATCTGCATCACTAAGCCTTACCTCAACATCACATGAGCACCGTCTCAGCATCAACACAGCACCACCTTCTCATCAGTGCACCACCAGTGCAGCACCAACTCAGCATTAGTGCAGCACCACCTTAACATCAGCACTGCACAGCACTATCTCAGCATCAGTGCACCACCACCAACGCAGCCCCACCTCAGCATCAGCGCACCTCCGCACAGCACCAACTCAACATCACTCAGCACCACCTGATCACCAGCTCAGCACCACCTCATAAACAGTGCAGCACCACCACCTCAGCATCACTCAGTACCACCTCAGCATCAGCACAGCACATCAGCATCAACACAGCACCACCTCCTCATCAGTGAGCCACCACCAGTGCAGCTCCAACTCAGCATCAGTACAGCACCAGCGCAGCACCATCTCCTCATTAGCACAGCACCACCTGAACACCACCACCTTAGCATCAGCGCAGCACCATCTCAGCATCAACACAGCACTACCTCCTTAGCAGCGCAGCACCATCTCAGCATAAACACAACTCTACCTCCTCAGTGTACCACCAACTCAGCACCAGTGCAGCACCACATCAACATCAGCAAACCATCACCTCTGCATTAGCACTGCACAATCTCTGCATCAGGGCACCAGTACCAGTGCAGGACCACCTCAGCAGCAACTCAGGACCCATGCAGCGCCACTTCAGCATCAGCGCAGCACCAACTCAGCATCACTCTGCACCTCCTCAGCACCAGCGCAGCACCACCACCGCAGCACAACTCAACAACACTCATCACCGCTCAGCACCACCGCAGCATCCCTCAGCACCACCTCAATATCACTCAGAACCACCTCAATATCACTCAGCACCACCTCCTCATCAGTGCACCACCAACTCAGCATTAGCATAGCACCACCTCTGCACTTGCATAGCACCATATCCTCATCAGTGCACCACCACTTCAGCAGAACACCACATCAGCATCACTTAGCACCAACTGAGCACCAGCTCAGCACCTCCCGAGCACTAGCGTAGCAGCACCACCTCAGCATGACTCAGCACCACCGCAGCACCACCTCAGCATTAGCACAGCACTATCTCCGCATCAGTGCATCACCACCAGCTCAGCAGCAAAGCAGCCCGACCTTAGCAGCAACTCAGCGCCAATGCAACACCACTTCAACATCAGCGCAGCATTACCTCAGCACAGAACCAACTCATCACCCAGCACCACCTGAGAACCAGCCCCACCTCAGACCCAACGCAGACCCACCAACTCAGCCTCACTCAGCACCACTTCAGCCATACTCAGCATCATTCAGCGCCACCTCATCATCACCTCAGCATCACCTCCTCATCAGTTCACCACCAACTCAGCATCAGCGCAGCACAACCTCAGCACCAGCACAGCACAACATAAACAGCACAGCACCATGTCTGCATCATTTCACCACCCCCACCTCAGCAGCAACTCAGCACTCATGCAGCACCACCTCAGCATCAGCAGAGCATCACCTCAACACAGCACCACCTCAGCACCAGTGCTGCACCACCACCTCAGCATGACTCAGTGCCACAGCATCACTCAGCAACACCTCAGCATCACTCGGTACCACCTCAGTAACATTCAGTATCACCTCCACACCAGCGCACAACTACCTCAGCATCACTTAGCATTACCTGACTTTTATTCAGCATCATCTGAGCATCACATCTAAACCAGCACACCACCACCTCAGCACCACTTCAGCATTACTCAGCACCACCTCAGTGTGCCCTCAGAATCTGTCATCTGTTGATTCTCTCCTAGTGTCTGGCCGCTGCTCGTGTTGTAATTCAGGTACTATTTCTCAATCTCCACCCTGCTATTGTTTATGTCCATGCATACCAAAAAAAGCTATAACAAACAAGCATTACAACAGTACGGAGGAGGTCACCAGCATTGCAAGGACAACAAAAAACTAGAAGACATTTTTTGATAACTCTGTTTTGTAAAAGAGTCATTCAGTTGTACACATTGTCGTCTTTAAACTCCACTACATAACGCTCCACAACACAAAATACCATTCCACATACTTACACTCCATTACACACAGTCTCACACCACATAATTCCACTACCATCAAAAATACATAATTACGATTCACATAATACAATTGCACACAATAACACATAATTCCACTACACAAATCCACACCACACCGTTTCACACCACACAATCCCACAACTAATAAATGCAATCCAACCCACATAATTGATACACACCACATACATCCACTCCAATCCATAACACAGAGGTAAAAACAGTTACATTTACAATGCCAATAGCTCCAACTCTTTCCTTTTTTTTAAACTCATAGATCTGATGCTTAGCTCCTACCTATTTGTTCTTTTACGTCACCACAAACGCAAAGCTATACACAAAATTCCAAGCCACACAATTCAGCTCCACACATTTCCAACCCACACCACACAATTTAACACCAAACCACATAATACAACTCAACACAATGACACAACACCACATACATCCAATCCACACCACACAATTTTACATCTACACTGAATGCCACAAATTTGATAAACATATATTTCCACAGCACACCATGCCACATAATGCCACTACACAAATCCACTTCACACCACACATCTACACTCCACACAGTTACACAACTAACTAATCCAATCCAACCCACATAGTTACACTACACACCACATACATACACCCCATAACACTTAAGTAAAATACATTGCCATTTACAATGCCAATAGCTTCAACACAAACAAATGCGAGACCGATTGCATTTCCAATGCTTGTTATTATTGTTTTATTTCAATAGTTCATTTTGCTGGAATTACTTTGAGGGATCCACACAAATGGCTCCTTGTTGAAATCATAATTTGTCTATGTTTCAGAAATAAATAGGTTTCCAGCCTCACCTGTGGGTTTCACACCTGTTTCCTCCAAAAAGTACAAGTAGGATGAAACCATAAAAATTATTTAACATTAACTCTTGTAGGGAAATGCGATCACTATGCTAAAAAAAAACATTGACTTTTTAATATGACTGTGCTTGATCCTGAAAGCTGTGAAGAGGGTGACCCGAGCACAGCAAACTGTTCATTCATGCCATTTAAAATATATATATATATATATATATATATATATATATATATATATATATATATATATATATATATATATATATATATATATATATATATATATCCACACGATACTTGTGGATTTCCCACCACTTCACCAGACCAGAGGGCGCGTCGGCGTTCTAGACCACACAAGGAAGGTCCAAATTAATTCACCACTCAACCTCACACCAGTAAGGATGTTGACGCTGTGTCTTCGAAAAAAAATCTATTTCATTGTCGGCTGTTGTCGGATGCGTTTCGCCTGCCCAGCAGGCTTGCTCACCTACAGTTTAATAAAGCCTTTTCAACCATTTTTAAACAATGTTACACCTGTGTCACGTGAGAACTACTACATTAATGACAGTGAAGACAGACTGGTAGTTCATTGTGGATACTAATACAATTGAATAGTATTACCTAAACAAATTTGGTCATAAAATTCATTATTAATTGCAGATTTAACAATAATCATGTACCGTAAATACACTCTACTTTGAGTATATTTTTACATATATTTTTACAATTGTCTATTACTATACACCTCAATGGGTATTAAAATGTAACAGAGCTATTACTCGTAAAAACCTGAAAGGCTGGAAATCACGCCCCACTGGGCTTATTTCATCAACGTTACGGTTCAAAATATAAACCTGTAATACAATACTCATTCAATCCTGCCCAATCTGCAATTAATAATTAATGCTATGACCAAATTTGTTTGGGTAGCACTAGCATTATGGATACCTCCTCTGTAGACAGTGGTGTTCAAAATGGTAGTTAGCTTAATAATTAATTGTTTAATGGGCTTTAAGAGCATTCAATAGCAAAGTGCACTCTACAATTGATATGGGGGAAATATTGATACATTAGTCATCATTAATAATGTAAATGAGTTTGGACATACATATGTAAGACTCATCTGGTTAAATGAGATTATAATTCTGTGCATGTCTGATATGCAGAACATGAGTGACGGGTGAATTTGTGTATTCTTTTAAAGTACAGAGTATCAGACGTTTACAAGTAACAGCTATACCTTTCATTCATTATTTTATAAAAATGTGTTCTATTTCAGATAAACTGAACATTTCTATATCACATATGGAGAATGCAAATGAAAGTCTAGTTTGCTTGAGGGGAAGGTTTTGTGTGTGTGTGTGTGTATAATACTCAGTGGCTATTGCTTCAGGGTAATTATAGTTAGATCAGTGTTTCCATTGAAAATGCGTTTTTTGTTTTGCTAATAACTTTGGCACTGTTTGACAAATCTACACAAAGCTTTCCAAAAAAGTGCTTTTTTGGCCATTGGAAATTTTGGGCTGATCCTTGTAGCAGGGGCTGAGAAAAAAGGGGGGACCAAGTGGCAAATCCCCAATGCATTTTCCTTAGACTTCTTTAAGGAGCGCCAAACACAGAATTACAAAACATTTGGCAGGAAGCTATATCTTGGTTCGCAGATTGTGCTTTTGGTGATTTGGTGTAAATTTGTTCAGTAGATTTTGAGAAATTAAGGTTTAAAAATAATTGTATATCTGTTGAGTCCGCAAAAGACTTTTGAGAGTCTCGCTGGAACGCCAATTTAAAATTAAAACGTTCTGATTGGCTGAGAAAGCTTTTTACCCTTTGGTCATCTTGATTCCGTGGCAGTCAGATTCCTGGGGTCAGGGGGAACACTGAATAATACTAATAAAGCCTAGGTATGCTACCCCAGAACACTCCCCTTCTCCCACTCATGCTAGACATGGGCAGATATTCCCTTGCCTCCAAACTAAGATTGCGTCCCTTGCTATTTTGGCTCAGGATTAAGACGACCCCATAACTATTGCCAAATGCACGCGCAATGGAGGGCGTAATAAGTAGGGACACAGCTAATAAAGTGAGCTGGCTTAGAGGGGTAAAGAATCTGTTGACAGCTATTGGGTTGGGTGGCAAATGGGAAATCAGTGTCTCCACTTTGCTCCCCCGAAAATGCGACTTGAAGAATGCCTATTGGGGTGGGTACTTCAGGAGGAAATGTGTAGCATGGCTTGGGGGAAACTCACCTCTGATTTCATGACCCACAAACTATTCCGCTCTTTGGAAGGCTACCTTGACTTTATCGAGCATCCTGGACACAGGAAACTATACATCCAGTTCTGGTTTGGCACCCTTCTCCTAAATGATTTTACCAACAAGTGAAATAGCAGGAAAGAAGCAACTTATTGATGCCCCGGCTGTAAATACCATCAAGAGTCTCTGGCCCATGTATTGTTTGCCTGCCCATCATATGCAACCCTGAGAAAAAACTGGCAATCTCCAATCTATTAGTCTATAGGAACTGATAATTATCGAATTGCTTTGAGGATCCAAAAGTCTGACGCCAGGCTACTATCTGCTTGTGTGGTGGCAACATTTTTGGGCCTAATGTGGGCCATTAGTGGTAGGCCCCCAAAGCCGAACAATAGGGAAAGGTCTAATAAAAAGGTGCCCGTTGAGGTAGAGCACGTAGCACCCTGCGTCCTGGAATTATGATTTTTTTATGGTGTTATTATTGCTTTATTGCATTTTATTAATTTTATATCTTTATCCAGGTCTTGCTGCTTGTATTTTTACCATGCTTGTTTTTATACAACTAGCTACTGAATAGCATTCGCAAGGGAATTGTTGTGGATAACAATCGATTACACTTTGTAAAAAATATTACTGAAAGTTTGTGCACTTTACTCAAGACTATTATTCTAGTACTGCTGCTATCTTTTTTAATAGGTTTTATCAGTTCAGTGTATACATTTTTATGGAGTATAAGATTGCTAAGTGCCAACCTAGCAAATCCAGAATATATTATATTATTGTTATATACTAGTATTTTTAACCATGTTTTTGATCTAGACTTACATTTTATCACTATATTCTGATAGCATTAATGAATTGTAACCATACTTTATGACTTACTGTCGAAATAAAGTAAAATGACTGACTACTAATAAATCAATGTCCAGAAACTGCTTTCCTACATTAAAAAGGAAAGAGTATTTTAATTCACACAACACTAAAATGATAAATGTGCACAGTGACAACAGGATCTCTCTAGACCCTCCTGAAGCAGAGATCTGTGTAAGAAGGTATCAGTGTAAAGCAATGTAAAAATCATTTCCTACTGTGTCTGTTACAGAGTTGAACATGTAAAACCCCTTCTTTTTTCACCTCTCAGAATGTTTACAGTGTAAAACCCCTTCCTACTCTATTTTTTTAGAAAGTTCACAAAGTAAAACTCTTACTTATTTGTCATTTGTTACTCCCAGGGAAAGTCCGAATTCACTGTATTGGAAACGTATATGTGTAAATGAAAAAGTCTCTGGGCTTTATTTATGAGGCCTTGGGACAGTTTTGCGCTTCCGTTGCGTCACTGTGATGTATCGGCGGCATAAAACATGCCCCCTGTTCTACCCTATTTACAAAGTGACGCATCTAAGCACATGCATCCCTTTGTAAACCCCTGCGCTACATGAAACCTGTGTCAGGTAAAGTGTATGCGGTGGCGTTCCCACGCAAGTAAGCCTCGTAGAAGGAAATGTGTCAGTATCTTACCCCTGCCTCACAGCAGGCATAAGACTGATGCAGTGAAAGGACACATTGCTGGAGTTGTCAATTTTATGACACACTACAGCAATGCGTCACTTTTGCATCTACAGATACATGCGACATGATGCATTATACAGTAAATATGACGCATCCATCATGTCGCAAGGAGGGCACACTGAGAAGTGACGCATCGCCCTTTCACGCAGCGATGCATCACTTCTCATAAATGAGGCCCTCTATTTGTAAGACTTAGTGGAAATACTTTATAGCTGAGTAACATTACTGCCCCTAATTAAATGCCTATAAAGAAGAGGAACAGAAAAGGGGTGGACTCAAAACCCCTCCCTCTACCCTGTTCTGTAATACTTTTTGTGAGTCCATGAACTCAAGCAGCAGGTAACGCTGCCTGTAACCAGCCCGCCCTTAAAACGTTGGCAAGTGCATCCGTACATGCTCAGCAGAATTTTCCACGAGGAAATATACACGTGTATCTTTGCTTATGCGACAATGAAATAAACAATCATTTTACTAGAAAACGCCTCCAAACTTGCAGCTTTAGCAGGTTTCAGGGCGTGACATGGTAAACTTTTGTGAATTCTGAAAATGTGCAAATCTGCACTCATGCAAGATTGTAGACCCCCAAGTATATATTTTCTCTGTTTTTTTCGGGCGCGGAATAGGTCATTTATCTATTGCCATGGCTAGTATACGAAAAAACCTAGGGTTAAGCGAGGCGAAGTTCACATAAACAGCCTGGCAGCAGGGTGCGGCGGATCTGGGGAGGGACGTCTCTTGGAAACCGGATATACAAGGGCTGCAGACATTCGGAGATTGATCGACACGTTCACACTCGGCTCTGCTGAGTTCACTTTTCAGGCTTTTAACATTGCCACCCTAGCTTATTTGGCACGGGGACATGTGTGTTACTGGTCATGAAAACCTTTGAAATAAATCAGGTTCTCTTTTGTTTATGTCACTTTGATCTGTTGAGAGAGTTTAATTGTGCTTTTGGGCGAAACTCAAGGCGTTACAATGCATGTTTGCGAACAGTAAGTGGCATGCACGTAAAATATGAAAACAGTCCTGGCGTTTTAATAACAGACAGAAATCAATAAAAAACGCTTGTCGTCACTGGGTATTTCAAGAGAGAAATGTGCTCTGAAGCATGGAAAGGCGCACACAGCAGCACAGGAGGGAAATCCATAGATATCGAAAAAGGTCATCCCTTATGCCTCATATTTTTCCAGAATTCTTTTCTAAAGCATCAGAGATTTTTTTTAAGGCAGCCAGCTTGTGTAATGTCTACAGCACAGCATCTGTTGTTGTGCAGGGGAGGGCCTTGGCATTTGGCAAACATTGACTGCTCACCTGTTGCTTATTTCTGTATTTTGTTCTTAAAGTTATACTAATGAGAGGAAAGTCCTAACATGTAAAAACAAGCATTTGCAATGCAATAGGTCTCGCATTTACGCTAGTTTAAGCTACTGCCATTGTAAATCAAAATGCCTTTTATTTATGTTTTAAAAACAATAACAAAAGGCATTGTCATTTGCAATGTCAATAGCTCATAATCGCGTAAATGCGAGACCTTTTGCATTGCAAATGCGTTTTTTTTTAATGAAAGGCCTCACTTTTGAAAAAGTTCAGTGAGAGATACCAGAGTCCTCTGGACCACCGCCTACTCCCCCTGAAGCAGCTACCACAGTTTGCAAAAGGGAAGATGTCAAAGAGGACCCCTTCCCTGTTGCAAATGTGTCAACACCCCCCACTTGGGAGTTGGTAGCTTATCAATGGTTTGCAAATGGAATTATGGTCGCAAACTATTCCTGCGGAGGGTACCAAACTGCAACGTGGAAGTGATGCTCTGAACATAGCCCCGTCCAAACTGTGATTCAGTATCCATTTCTAAACACAGTTAGCGATATGGACAAACTTTCCCGAACCGCTAAATGGATTTAGTGCGCTAGAAAAAGGGTTTTAGACATTTGCAAACACTCTGGGGATAAGGATTCAAGAGCTGGAATAGGATGGTACAAGAGTTAATCCCCTCATTATACTGGCATCGTGACATCAGCACGTTATACTGTTTTTCGTATCATGGCACACTTGAAGTTGAAGAAAATGTTGACATATTAACCCTCTGCATGGTGAATCCATGCTGAAGCGACAGGCTGGCGCGACGCTTCTGCATGGGAAGATCTGAGGATCAAGGCCCATGAATAGGTGGGTAGGGAGATCTGGGCTAGGGGCTGAGCTGCAGACCTTGGAACATGGGAGCCTAGGGTTGAATCCCAGCATTAGCACTTGACTGAAAATCATGTGATTTTGGGAAAATCACTTTATTTCCCCATGAGATGCAATTGTAAACGTCTAATGATTGTTTGAGTGGTTTAAAAAAAAGAGACATGTCCCTTAGGTTTTCGGATCTATTCCTTCTCATAATAAACGGTGTATAGCCATGACGTGAAAGTCTGAGAGGGCGCCAGGGAGGGATCTTGTCTAGAAGGCAGAGGCTGAAAGTGTGGCAGTCAGATTAGCGTTGACGCAACCGCAGAGCGCGGAGATGTTAGGAATCTGTGACACGATAGGTACAGGCCTATGAAGACTGGTGGGCCATGAGCTGGCACAGGCGGTATATGTCCCATCACCGACTGTAGAGAGATGGATGAATGGACGTTGGTTCCTGGGTTATAGTCGCGCACCCCTTTCGTGAATTACAAGTCATATCGGCACAGATAGTTTTAACAGGAAACCCTAGAGCTCCAGTCCTCCCATGAGACTGCCATAACCAGGGCCAGCACTTTCATACTTGTGGGCGTGGTGAAACCCCATGAAGAGGTTGGCTCCTGTGCAGGCAATGACTTCAGTTTATCTTTCATTGCATGATGTTGCCATTGAACCTATTCTTTCTTTTCCACACCACGCAAGAAGGCCATAGACATGTAGACTGTTTGCATCTACACACTGAGTATCCAACTGCAAGATTGAGGATGTATATGTACGTTATAAGAGAAACAATGAAGTGATTAGAAATTAAGGAGTGGTTAAAAAATGTGCATCTCCACACGACCGAGTACCATTACCCAGCATGGCCCAAAGCCCCATCATGTTCATGTTGCTCATTACACATACACATGTCCAGGGCTTTAAGTGGGCCGGGTCCTGCCAGTGCTCAGCATCTGCAGTTTAAAAAGCAGGTGCTGAGACAGGTCACTTTCGGGCTCATTGTTATTGCCCTCACCATCCAACTGAAAAAATAATCTTAACTTGGCAGCAGTAGCACCCTTTACTGCCTTTGATGCATCTTTAAAGGGACTCGTTAAAGTTCTTTCACAGTCCCATCATTTCAGAATGTGAAGCATTTTAACCAGTTTATATAAAATGCCATTGTTGTTGCTTATTTATCTTATGCAACTAACCATTGACAAAGCCAATAGCCCTGGGTTGCTTTATAAAAAATTATACAATTGGTGGTAGCAGTCTCAAAAGGGACAAACCGCACCTCAAGAAGAAAAAGCAACAGTGTAATTGTTAATTGATATAAGCGTGAGTATTTGTACAACAATGTAAGAAAATTGGGGTGCTAGAATAACCAGAAGCACCAACGACCACATGGTGCTGTTGGCAAGTTACAAGAACATGCACATAAACAATTCAAGAAATACAGTTATAGCACACCCTTAGTTAGTCACAATGAATTCCATTAAAACATATATTTTATGTAAGAATTTGTCACGACGATATGTTTCAAAATCTCAGAGTCCAAAGGCGAATATATCGTGTCCAAATCACGCAAAGATTTTCAAGGACTTTCCACAAAACAAATGAAAAAGATCTCCTTTATTTGTGTACGACAAATTCCCAGCAGTTATTGAAGCCATCACGTGTTTCGTCTGTACATGTGAGTATTCAGACTTTTTCATGGCAAACTAGACAACCAAGTCGGGGTTCCACGTCGCAACGAGTCCTTCTTGTAGGTGGTGTCCAAGTGAAAAAAGCAAATAAATCAAAATGCTCTTGGAATAATTGGCCAGTCCACCACTATATCCAACACGTGTCCAGTAGAAAGATTCCTGATTAATGTTAAGAGAACATCCACACAAATCGTGGCCCTAACTAAAAAATCATAATGTTCCACGTAGTAGTAAGGAACACAGTCACTTAGGAGGTAGAGCAGAGATAATATGTAATGAATAGGGCAGCCAGACCTTGATACGTCGGTCCCCTATACCGCCAGAGAGATCCAAATATTCACACCATCCGTGAGTAGATCCGCGCTGTACTAGAATACTGACATGTACAGACGAAACACATGTTGGCTTCAATAACTGCTGGGAATTTGTCGTACGCAAATAAAGGAGATCGTTTTCATTTGTTTTGTGAAAAGTCCTTGAAAACCTTTGTGTGATTTGGACACGATATATTAGCCCTGGGTTGCTGTAGGTGTAATGTTACTTGTTGTATTATATATCTGGATGCAAAGACAGAAAGAAGCAGCAAAATATCAGTCGGGTGGTACAAAATGCTAAGCGGGGATTTCTAAAGTACGTGTTTTAAGCCACGCCCTTGATTAGAACAGGCAGTAAGAACGAATTTTTAGGTCTCGACCTTGCTATCGCGTAAGCGATCGCAAAGCGAGACTATAGAGAGCGGGCTGGAAAGTGCTCCCAAAAAGCGGATTGCATGGCTAGCACGCGCACAATCACGCGCATCGTGCCGCCATGCAATCCGCCTTTTGGGAGCACTTCAAAGGGTCCGCTCCCCCGCCTGGAATGCGCTCCCCCGCCCCCAAGCGCGCGCGCGCCACGCTGCGCCGCGTCACAAATTTGCTTTCTCTTTCGCGCGGCAGGCGCTCGCTTTAGAAGCCGGGTTTTTCTTTTTTTGTATTATCAACTTTCGTTGTGTCTACTTTAAACAAGGAAGAAAACCAACATCTATAACATATGCGTGCACATTCATTAAAATCACCATCTTGTGTTTCCCCTTGCCTCAATTTCTGGAGAAACATAATGTTCCTCGCATTAAAAAAATTGAGCGAACAAATGAAGAGAAATGCCAGGCATCGGTTCAGAAAATGTCATAAATTCCACCAAGCCTTGGTCTTCCACAGCGTGGTTGGTTGCACAATCTTGTATTAGAAATGTGGCCTTCGTCTTTTAGGTTAGTTAATGTCCCAGCTGATAAATACAAGACCATAAACACAGAGGCAAGGTCTGCAAACATGCAATCAGCGACGACATCTAGCAGGCAGCCATTTGGTGGCTATCCAGGGGCTATCTGGTGTCTCCTGGGGAAACTTCAAGACAACACGATTGTGAGCGGGGCTCAGGGGGAGTTAATTGTGTGCTAAACGCCCTGCCTCCATTCAAGGTTTTGTTTACCGAACAAGAAAAAAAACACCGAGGACTCTCAGCTCGGCTGCCTCGGGCATGAAACTTCAATTTTCTTTTTTTTTCCGGAAAAAAAAGAGATTGAATTTCAGGTCGCTGTATTAGGAAGAAGATCTCTAGAGGGCTGCTTTCTTGAAATAAAAGGAAGCCAAGGCAGCTGGCAGGGATTAGGGTGAGCTGGTGTCTGCCCTTTCAAACGGATTCAATTTTATTCTTACAAGACATTGTATCTGCCCCTTTCTGGGGGAGGCCGTCCAGCCTTCGAAGTGTTCATTTGACCGATGATCAAGTAATGGTGGGCGGTTCCCGAAGTTCGAGGGACTTCTGAGGTTTGGCTACAGATGGCTTTAGCGGGTGCCCCCCAGAGCTCGCTTCAACACAACGACGACCAGGCGCGCAACACCCATTGGACTCAAAGGGCTTCAGCCCCAAACCCCCCGCCCCCCCCCCGTCGTGTGTGGCAGCCCGGGATGAGACACCTTCCCGGGTACAAACACAGCCGCACCCGAGCACTTCACAGGTCTTTGAAAAGACCATTTGCATGTTAATGAGACCTAGCTGTTGTTTCGCCCCTTCTATGAGCCCCTGCAGCTCCACTCTGCCTAGATTCAGCCCCCCACCCCCGAAATCAGCGCCATTCTGCCTACTGTTTAAAGATTCAGCCCCCCCCCCAAATGTTTGCTTAGCCCCCCCCGAAATTTGGCTCTAGTTGCGCCTCTGACGACGACAAAATAGGAAGCAATTTACAAAGTCAACTCTCTGCAGCCACGAGTTTGTATTTTTGAAGTTTCACTTTCAGAATAATTAAACAAAATATAATCGGCGCGCCTGTCCTATTTGTATGTACAATTCAATCAAAGCACTGAGGTGTGGTTAGTAAGCTTCAGTGCACTTTCAGAGCCGGCCCCTTTAGGCTTCCATAGCTCAGAGATAGTCATAGGCTTTGGGCTGAAAGGTCGCCCCCCACCACACACGTGCGCGCACACTCACACACCGCAGGGGCTTCAGGTGCTTGTGTTACTTCCGCTGGTGCTAAACTGGTAACATGCTGAGTTGTGTACTACCCATTCTTTAAGCTTGGCCGGAAATGCAGTTTGTGTAGCTAGATACAACAGTGGTTAATATAAGGCTATTATAATAGGAGAATGGGCGCCCAATTGCACATTATAAAGAGCATGTCACCTCGTAGCTCAAATACCATATACTGGCATGATGCTGACGAATGAGTGCTTGGATAAGGGCATGGAAGTCTGAAGAGATTTACCAAAGCCTTATAAAAGGGGTCTGGAAGAACCCAAGCAGTCTGGCTCAGACCCGCAGCCCCTCTCCTACCCTCGTTTAAACCCTGCTAGTGTCTTTGAAGCGCTGCTCAAGAGGACATCCTCGGCTTTCCAAAGTTTGTCACCCACCTTACTGCCATGTGTGCGACTTTTTCTGTACTCCCCCTTGCATCTATATGCCCCTACACACCGTGCTCTCTCTCATCTCCCCTTCACTTACTGCGTACTATTTCAAATATCTCTACTCACCTGCCCTCCACCCCCATCATTTCATCCCCCTCCCGACCAGCTGCCCCAACCCCTTCCCTCCCACCAGCCTCTGCCCAGACACAGTCTGCTTGCACAGGTATCAAACGGCCATCGTGGCAATAAGTGCTACTGAACCTACCTGAAACTAGGTTCCTACAAATACCCGCCACGCCTGGCTCTGCATGCAGTGCCTGGATGGGCGCCTTTCTTAAAGCAGCGCTAAGCATAGCACTTCATATATATGCGCGTGTGGCATGTGTATATGTGTGTGATGTGTTTGTATATATATTGTGCATATTTACACCTTCGGGAGTGTGATGTGAATGCAAATGTGTGTGTAGTGGTAACGTGTGTAGTTGATGTGTTAGCAGTAAGTGTGCATGTGTGTGGAATGGATGGGGGTACCGGGAATGAGATGGTTCGAGCTAAGGAACAAGATCGAGCAGAGACTAAGAGCACATGGCTCTACCCCCCCACCTGATAGTGATTCACCTTGGGGGAACGACCTCATTACCCTAGGGAGAAGACTGCTGCTGCTAGCCATGAAAAGGGACCTGGGGGAGATCTGCAAGCGCCTTGGCCAGTGTGAGATCGTGTGGTCAGAAATCATCCCACGTAGGTCCTGGCGGGGGGCAAAATCTATAGAAGCGGTGGAACATTCTAGGAGGCGTGTTAACGGAGCCATGCGCAAGTTCACGGCACAGAGGGGATTAGGTTTCCTTCGCCATGAGATGATTAGGGGGAATGTAAAGAGGTACTTCGACTAAGATGGGGTCCACCTTTCCCAAGTAGGCATGGACCTGTTTTTATTGGATTTAAGCGAAGCGTTAGAGATCAGAGGGTGCAGGTAAGAACTAGGTTGGTGGGGGGCCCTGGCGGCGACGGGGGCCGCCTCCAGGGCTGTGGCGGAGTTACAGGGCGATCTGGAAGCAGGCCGGTACAAAGAGTACCTCTGCGCGGCACCAGAGGGGGTGCCTGAGCCAAAACGAGGAGCCTCCAGAGAGGTCCCGGAAGCCGTGTCGGCGCCCCGCTAGTCCTGCGGGCGGTTGTGGGCCTGAACAACCGGGGGCTTGCTATGCGACGCTCCGCCCCGAGAGGGGGGGGCGTGAGTAGAATTACCAACGGCACGTGATCGTAGAAAGAATCACTTGGAGGGCAGCACCGGCGGGCATCGCTCCCGCGCTGCCCGGCTCATCAGGCGGGCAGTCGACCCAGTTGGTTGCTTGCCCTTGGATCGCCCGTAAGATAACCCACCCATTACATATATTGGAAATATGTAATAAACCTGCAGCATTGTTACCCAACACCAACTGTCTCGTGTGTGTCTTTGGGTAACCTAATTTGGGGGAGGGGGGACAGCGGTGTGCCCCTGGGGGTCCTATGCTGCTGACCGTGGCCCCCGCAGGGGGCCAATCGGCGGTCGGCGCCTTAGTAGCCCCGGGGCACCGGTCACCCCTAACCACCCCCTCCCTTCGGGGGGGGGGGCGGGGACGCAGACCGGAGCCCCCCTCCGTTGTTGGCGGGCCGGAAGTGACGCACAAGGCGTGTCACTTCCTGGCCCAGGTGTGAGGGGGAGGCTATTTAGCCTTCCCCCACCCCCACTGGCGACCTCTTTGTCGCCCACCTCGCCTTTTCCCTCCCTACCGCTTACCCGGCGTAGGCGTGGGTGGGGGGGGGTTTTCTGAGCGTTATAATGTTTTCTTTTTCGTTGCAGGCGGAGTTACAGGGCGATCTGGAAGCAGGCCGGTACAAAGAGTACCTCTGCGCGGCACCAGAGGGGGTGCCTGAGCCAAAACGAGGAGCCTCCAGAGAGGTCCCGGAAGCCGTGTCGGCGCCCCGCTAGTCCTGCGGGCGGTTGTGGGCCAGAACAACCGGGGGCTTGCTATGCGACGCTCCGCCCCGAGAGGGGGGGCGTGAGTAGAATTACCAACGGCACGTGATCGTAGAAAGAATCACTTGGAGGGCAGCACCGGCGGGCATCGCTCCCGCGCTGCCCGGCTCATCAGGCGGGCAGGCGACCCAGTTGGTTGCTTGCCCTTGGATCGCCCGTAAGATAACCCACCCATTACATATATTGGAAATATGTAATAAACCTGCAGCATTGTTACCCAACACCAACTGTCTCGTGTGTGTCTTTGGGTAACCTAATTTGGGGGAGGGGGGACAGCGGGGTGCCCCTGGGGGTATTATGATTTCACTGGAACGAAATCCCGTTGACGGGTTAAAACTGCAGTCTTAGGCACAGAGATCCATATGTAGAGGCCCGCTCTACCATGCAAAGTTTGGACTCTTAACACCCGTAAACACCTCCCAATAACTGTGCTAAACATAACAGCTTGCGAAGTGGAGAGGATGTGGCCTAAAAGCTAGAGCGGCTCGACCTCAAACCTGGGGAATTGGGTTCGGGTCTCGGCAGATACGCTCAACATCCTGTCATTCTGGCCAAATCACTGAATCTCCCCGTGCCTACCAAAAATGAATGTGTCTGTGTAAAACGTAACTAGTGCTCATGCAAAGCGCTCAAGTTTGGAATGGAGTAAACAGGTTCAAGACCCTGCGTCGGCTCCACATTGTGTGATTCTGGGCAAACTGCGTATTCTCCTCGAGCCTACACATATGAATTTGACCTCATTGAGTAGTTTGGTGCTCATGTAAAGTGCTCAGAAGCCCTTTGACTGAGTTCTCGTTATATAGAACAGCAAATAATAAATGTAAAGCAGTCACTGCCTGTTGGAGTGACCTAGTCTGTTTATAAACCTGGCCGTAGCCTGACTGGTAAACGGTGACAGCAGGAATGCACCAAGTATCATGACGGTACCAGACCAGCAAGGGGATCTGCAGGCAGCACTCTCGCAGACGCACATCCACAAAAGGCTGCCTTACCAGCCTTTTAAACAAGCATTTGCAATGCAAATAGGTCTCGCATTTACGTGAGTTTCAGCTATTGGGATTGTAAATGACAATGCCTTTTATTTATGTTTTAAAAACGAAAACAAAAATAAAAGGCATTGTCATTTGCAATGTCAATAGCTCAAACTCACGTAAAAGCGAGACCTATTGCATTGCAAATGCTTGTTAAACCAAGTAGCTTGCCTGATAATTAAATTGCTTTCTTGAAACAAGTGCTAACTATCCCTGATTTGCAAAACATAATAAAAAAAGAACCTCCCGCCGTTTTCAGTTAAACCTCTCTAAAAACCGGGACATGAGCTACATTTCCTGAAAACTGCCGGGACAGCTGATGAAACCCCGGGACCGTCCTGCCAAATCCGGGACGCCTGGTCACCCTATGCACGTCTATTCAAGACGTAAAGGAACATTCGGCTATTGCCATACTTCAAATAGGCCTTTAAATCACTGGGACAACTAGGCATATTTCACATTCAATAGGTTCCTTTAATCACTTAAGTGCTTCTGAAGAAATAAGGCAACAGGAAATCTGCAATTAAATAAAGTCCACAAACGCGCTAGTCTCGACTGTCACTTGGTCTCTGCGAGGAAGTGGTTAAATGTTTTGTTCCTAAAATGAAAGTTTCGGCGAAGTTTCAACTGCCACAAAAACTTGGGCTGACGATGAAAAAGTTGGAGTGAAGCGCACTCCCTGCACAGCAGTGGCGGCTGGCCAGTGGCAGGCCGGCGTGCAGCAGATGGAGCCTGGCTAGTGTTGTGTTTGAACCCCTGACCTCTGTCTGGGAGGGGTAGTGCCCTGTAGTACCACGTTCGTAGTCTGGGGAGCCCAGGGGAGGCCTCGCGCGCTAGCAGCGTAAGCAGGGACCACACACACAGTTTCTTAGTTGAACGCGAACTGTCGCTCGTCTGCCCGGTTATTATTTATATTACCGCGCTCAACCTGCGTGCGTTCAACAGCGCTCTTCGGGAAACGCTAGAGCGCTAACTGTAACATCCCTTCTCAACTCAGTCCTTGACAACAGTTCTTTTATTACTTCGCTGCGTCACTTACTTGGCACGCAAAGTCTCTCAGCCGACTGCTGGGCCTGGGGTTCTCCCTCAGCTCATACCTGGTGGCCCTTCGGGCGCCTGGGGCCGAGGTTTCCAGTGGTACTTCTTGCCTTGGTCCACCTCCGGTGCCATCGGCGCCACCTGGCTCAGAGTCTGTGTTGCTCCGTGGGTCGGAGCGGGATGTGTCCCCTGAGTTGTCTCCCAAGTCGTGGTCCATGTCGAGATCCGCTGTCTCGGGGTTATCTGCGGGCCTCCTCACCACCTTGAACCACGATATGTTCCGAGTGACCAGGTCTCTCCCACGACGCGCTGTCACCATGGTCTCTCGGCGGTCAACCACTCTCCAGTATCCTTTTTCATATCGGGTTTTAAACTTTCCTCCTGGCCGGCGCTCTTTGAGGACCACTGTGTCACCTTCTTGAACTTCTCGGGTTACGGCCCTCCGAGCCTCACTGACTCTGTCGTTTCGCCTTTGGCGCCTTCGGAACGCTTCTTCCTCTCTGAAAGGCGGTGCTACCCAGCCTGGGGCTACTGGTAGCCCATCCCTGCGAGCGCCTTGGAACATCAACGCCCAGGGGGCTTGCCGGGTGGAGCAGTGTGGAGTGCTGCGGTATTCCCCTAGGAAGCGCTGTAGTTCTTGCTCTGGGTCTAGTTGTTCGGCCACAGCGATGCGTAGCACCTTGTTGATGGTGCGCATAAACCGCTCCACCTCCCCGTTGGCTTGGGGCCCCTGCGGGGTGATGCGCCTGTGTCTGATGCCGTGTGTCCTCAGGAGTTCTTCGAACTCGTGCCCTTGGAATTGGGGTCCATTATCACTTCGCAGTTCCTCGGGGTACCCGAACATCCCAAATACCTTCTCCAGGGCAGGTTTCACATGCACAAACGCGGTGGACGGTAGGGCCTCAGCAATGGGGTACTTCGAATAGCTGTCCATGATGACGAGGGTGACTCGCCCATCGGGTAGGCTCCCAAAGTCCACGCTGATCTTCTCCCAGGGGGCGTGCCCGTGCTCTTCAGTTATGATGGGCACCGGTGGTTGGGGTTCTCCTGTTAGCTGGCATGACTGGCAGCTGCGGACGGTGTCGGTGACGTAGTCGTCCATACCCGGGAACCAGGCTTTCTCCCTCATCCGGGCCTTCATCTTCTCTGTACCTTGGTGCCCCTTGTGTGCTCACTGGGTCGCTCTGGTCCGAAGTGCTCCTGGAATGACGATTCGGGAACCTCTTAGAAGGAGTCCCCCTCTGGTCACGCTCAGCTCGTGTCGTACCCTCCACATGTGTCGAAGATCCTCACGGTCTCCACTGGCCCACGAGTTTGCCGTTTGTAGAAACGATTGCCAGGTTCCTTCGAGGATGGTATTCTTGACCTTGACAATCACGGGGTCTTGGTCAGCTACTTCTTGGAGTTCCCCAAGCGTCATGGCCCTGGGGCACGTCAGGGCCGCCACCATGTCGAGGTGTTCCTCGGCGTCGTCCTCAGTGTCCCTGTGCTCGGGTGTACCGTCATGTTCCGGGTGGCGGGACAGGAAGTCTGCCGGGTTCTTGGCCCCTGGCCGGTACACTACAGCCATGTGATATTGTTGCAGACCGATGGCCCACCGCTCTATGCGTGGGGCGGGTGTGGAGCTGTTCCCCGGAACAACGGCACCAGCGGCTGATGGTCCGTCACCACTGTGAATGGGTGCCCGCACACGTACAGATGGAAATGGCGGCAGCCCCACCGGATCGCCAGTGCTTCCCGCTCGATCTGGGAGTATCGCTTCTCCGTGTCGGTGAGGGCCTTGCTCGCGTACGCTAGAGTTGCTGTCACGGGGAGTGGTAGGTACCAACCTTAAGCCGGCTGCAGCAGGAGCGATGCTGGACGTGAATAACCCCTTCCCCTATCTGTGTGTTCCCCCCAGAGCGAAACGTAATTCACCTCGTCTGGGACAACCACAAGGAAGGGGGAAAGGGAAAAATGGGATAAATGAAACAAAAAGGTCAGGGCCGCAGGACTTGAGGGAAGACTGCTGGGAGTTGTATCGTTCACTCTCTATCGTCATTCGTTCTTGCAGGGAAGACACAGAACACAACCATGAGTGTGGCCCTATCCCTCCCCCAACTACTCCATACAGGTTTGCAAGTAATACACGTACCTTGTGAGTCTGCCCCAAGCATACAGGAGAGAAGCAAAGGAACACTACCTCGGAAGACAGCAATCGTTCAGTGAGAAAGTCTTCCCCTAGCAGAGGGCGTTCTCCGATGTATGTGCTTCAATGGACTAGGATCCGAGCCCAACAGCGGCTCTCGGTGCAGTAGTAAAGCAGAGTGGTAGCGCTCCGGGGCGCACGTGTGTAGCCAACCGCCACGTAACGGTATTTAGCTAGAAGTCAGAGCTACCTCTGCAGCTCTCTGAAGTTATGCCTTGAAAAACAAAATAAAGCGCTCCTGCGCGTGTGCGTTTGAGCCTACAACAGCTCTTCAAAGTCACGCCAAAACAAATACAAATAAAGCGCTCCTGCACGTGTGCTTGTGAGCCATCAACAGCTCTCCATAGTCATGTGACCTGGGCGATCACTAAGCGCTCCTGCGCTCAAAGAATTCTTCCGCAATACCCGCGGTATTGACAACGTGTAGATAGCCCCTGGGTACCTCAACTCGCGCTCCTAAGCGCGTTCAAAAAGGTAAGGGCTGGAGGGTGAGAGTGGGCTGAATACTGGCTCCGCACTCATGGACAGAGCCGGGGGGTCCGCAGTATGGACGGCAGCCCGAAGGAAGTATATAAATGCTCACTCGACGAGACGTGTGAGTGCAGCGTTGCGGTATCTTGAAAACCCGCACCTTTCTGGGAAACCTTCGGAGAAGTTTTGAGGCGAGATTCAGGACGAGGCCAGGCACCGCTTACCCGGTACGGTTCTGTGGTTGCGTCGGGGTTATTCAGGTAGCGATGGAACATCACAAGCTTGTCGGGACTCGGCGTCTGACGAGGTCATCAGGTGACGAGCCCCGTGTTCCGGGAGGGAAGGGATTACATAGAAAACAGTAGAAAGAGAGGTAGGACACCCAATCACATTCGTACCAGGTATTCTGGGAGACGTAGTGCCACATTCATTCTCCCGCATTTCTATCCTCACTTACGCGCTGTGACAGTTGCTCACTGTCCGGGTTCCTGTTCTTGTGTTCGAACTGCCCCCAGCCCTACTGGGCTGGCATCCACTAGGATTTCGGTTTTCTTGGTTGGTTCAAAGTAGACCAGTTTTGTCTGGTCTAGAAGCGCCTCTTTGATCGCCTTGAAGGCTCGCTCTTCGGTGTCCGTCCACTGCCACGCCACGTCGGTCTTGGTGTGGCGTCTCAGGGGCTCGGCTAGGGTAGCCAGATTCGGGACGAACCTTCCGCAGTATGTGGCCATCCCTAGGAAACTGCGTACCTCTGCCACTGATGCGGGGGCCGTGGCTGTTTTGATGGCTAGCGACTTTCGAGGGTCTATTTGGATGCCCTCCTTGGTGAAAACGTACCCGAAGAATTCGATCTTCTGCTGGAACAGCTGGCACTTCTCCCGGTGTAGGGTGACGCCGTGCTCTTGGAGGTGCGTGAGGGTGGCCTGGACGTGTCGGTAGTGCTCCTCGACTGTCTTGGAGTAGATGAGGATGTCATCACTCACGTTCAGGACGCCAGGCAGTCCGACCAGGATGTCTCTAATTGTGTTCTGAAATATTTCGGCCGCCGATGAGATCCCGAAATTAAGGCGCTTGTATCGCCGTAGTCCCAAATGCGTACTGAAGGTGGTAATGTACCGGCTCTCCTTGGCTAGGGTGAGTTGATGTATAAGTGTAGCAACATACGGGGCAGGGATCTGGGGACACCGGAATGTCTTTGAACTGCAGGAAGTGGAAAATGCATTTTTAAGATATTTATTAGCGGTTCCGGCTTCAACATCCACTCGTCTGCCACGCTGAGTTGGGAGTCCCTTACATTACGGACATCATAAAAATTCAACCCATAACTTTATGGCACCGTATTTGGAAGTCAGAAATAAACCACTTTAATCAGTTAGTGCTTCAAGATGTTCTCAAACTGGACCACTGCCTCGAAATAAAATGGATTAAGTATGTGAAGGATTTTATGACAGACATTGGTAATCCTGAATATTTTAATAATCCTTTTTCCATGTCAGCAATTGCAAGAAAAGATTTTAAGAAACGCTGCATGAATCACATGGAGAGTCTGAGACTAACTAGTGAAGCCACAAAATTATCAGTGAGCCATAACCTAATGATATCCACTTCACTTGGCATGCAACTGTATCTTCAAAAAACAGATAAAAGTTACGATAGATTTGTGCTCACCCACTTCCGTTTTCCATAGGCTGGTGACTTTTCCAACTGTCAACAATTGGTCAAACGAATTATTACACTGCCCATGTGATTCCGTTTCTGAGCAATCAACAATTCATGTCATTTTATTCTGTAAATTTTATGAAGAACTGAGAAGGAAATGGTTGAAACCAATTTTTAAACTATGGGGAATTCGTCAATGTCGACCAGCATTCTTGGCTCTTCAATGTCTCGATAACAACAGTATAAACTATAATGTTATCGCCTTCTTAAAAAATCTGATTAAATACAGAAATAGTATTGTTCTAGATTCATCGTGAATAGAGTAAACTTCAGAAGAACGATAGATATTTGTCACCAAACGTTGTTTTGGATTTATCCCCCAACGCATCCTAATAATGCAGTAGGGGGCATATGTTTCTTCTTTTTTGCTCCAAAAGCTGTTAACTCATTTTAGCATTTTTTATAAATGGATTTTTAAACTTGGTAATATTGTTTTGTATATCTGTTGGGTGGATTACCTCTATTGTCTATACATTACACTTAAATGTTTTTTAGTGAAAATGAAATGTTCCTTTTACTATGCACATACGCACAATGTTCTCGCACGCCTTTGATCATACAAAGTAATTGTTCCCAGTTAGGCTCCAGGTGAACAGAGGGACAAATAGTTCCATTGACATAAAGACATAGCTCCATACTTTGTTTTGGACTTATCCCCCAATCGCATCTTAATAACGCAGTAGGGGGCGTATATTATATCGTTCTTGATCCACAGTTTCACCTAATTTTAACAATTTAATAATCGAATAGATAAATTCGAAATAATGACCTGCATATTTCTGAGCTGTAATGTTGTCATCGCTTTTCATAATCTTGTACCGTCTATCTCTTTTTTTTGAAGTATTACTTTGTTGGACTCATTTGTTACTTTCTTTATAAATCATGGAAATGAGTTCTCTTCGAATTATATTGTGTACATACAGGTTTTTACAAATCTTCTTTGTGTTTTATGTATTCAGAATGTTATGTTATAATGTATATGCTTTTATGGATTGAAATTAACTTTCCGAATAAAGCTTATTTTGATTTGATTTGAGTTGATGGTACCTCGCATTTAAGTCCAATTTCGAGAACCATCGGGCACGGTTCAGGTCGGAGACAATGTCATCCATGGTCGGCGTGATGTGCCTCTCCCTTGAGATGGCCTTGTTTGGGAGGCGCATGTCGATGCATAGCCGGATCTTCCCAGGTTGTCTTGGTTTCTCGGCTCTTACCATTGGTGACACCCAAGGTGTGGGTCCCGTAACCTTTTCTATAACGCCTTGTTCCTCCAGCCGTCGGAGTTCCTCCTCTACCAACGGGCACAGGTGAAACGGGATGCGCCTGTGCCGGAGGGCTGTTGGTTGCATGGCGGTGTCTATGTGAAGTCGTACTGGTGGCCTCTTGATCTTTCCTAGGCCCGAGAATAGGCCCTGAAATGTTTCCAGCAAATCGTCGACTTGTCGGTCCTGGACCACTCTGAGGAATGAGATCAGTCCTAGATCTTCGGCCGCATGGCCGCTGAGAAGTGTGTCTACTTCCTGATTGATGACATGAATGTCGATGACAATTTCTGCCTTCTCTGACTGCACTGCGACCCTCATCTTGCCCTTCAGCGGAAGCGGCGTGTCGCTTCCGTAAGCGAAGATGTTGGCCTTCGACGGGCGGAGCTCCGGCCGTGGTTTGAGGCGATTGTATTGTTGCACCCCCATGACTGTCACTGACGCGCCGGTATCTATCACAGCGTTCACCTCCGATCCGGCAATCAATATGTCGCAGCGTGGCTGAGGTCGCCGGGTGCTTTTGAGGGCTCTGGTAAACGATACGAGGTACGTTTCTCCCTCATCGTCGGACTCAGTGTCCGATTCAGGGTACTCCCTGACTGGTTCTCTCTTGGGCCGTGGCTGCGACAATAAGGATGTGTGTGATAGTTGCCGTACTAGCTTCCTCATCGGCTTGTCCCGCTTGTGGCTGCTCCGTTGCATCTTCCTGCCGCAGACGGACGCGAAGTGGTTGTCGATGCCACAGTTGGTGCATGTTTTCCCACGGGCTGGGCACGCTTTGAGGGGGTGTTCGTCGTATCCGCAGTATCCGCATGACCTGGCTGGATCGGGGCCCCGCTGGTCGTGGGGCTTGGGTGGTCATTCTTTCCTCCAGACTGCGTCTGCTTTCTCCACTTTGACCTCCACCGTGCTGGCAGCTCCTTTCACAAGGGCTAGGTCCATCTCCTCTGCACGTGCTGCCGACAGGTCGTGGGTCCGGGCCAGGACGAGGATGTCGTTCATCGTGATGTTCGGTTTGCGAAGTATCATGCCTCGTAGCGTCTTGCTCCTGATCCCCAAGATCAGCTGCGCTCTGATTTCCTCTTTGGCCCGGTCGCCGACTAGGTGCGTGTCCGCAAGGACTCTCAGCCTTGCATGGAACGCGTCAACGGACTCTCCCTCGCACTGTTTCGCTTGGCGAAGCTTGAAGTGTTCGTAATCAGGGTTGACCTGGGGGTCAAAGTGCGCGTTCAAGGCCGCAACCGCTGCTGCATAGTCCGTCGGGGGACCCGTGTCAGGCAGGTGCATGAACAGGAGGTAGATCTCTTCCCTCGCGTAGTGGAGAAGTAGAGAGCGTTTCACCGTTCCATCCGTCTCTCTGGACCCAATGAAGTAGTTTTCCAGCCTCCCCAGCCATGTCTGCCATCTCGGCGCGGCGGTCTGCGGCTTCACTGAATGGAGGTAGTACTCCGGACGCGGGGTGATGGGGCAGTGTCCCTGCAGGGCCGGTCGTCTCATCATCACCCATCGTGGCATCAAAATCCCTGGTATGGACCAGGAGTCGTTGTCTACTCACGTGGTGGGTCGGTCGCTGCACGTGGGCAGGTGCAGCGTGCTGCGCCGTCAGGCGAGACCTCTTTTGCTGTTCTGCCTAGCAGCAGGAGTCTCAGGGGGTTCAGAAGTCACCCCCTCGTCGCCAGTGTTGTGTTTGAACCCCTGACCTCTGTCTGGGAGGGGTAGTGCCCTGTAGTACCACGTTCGTAGCCTGGGGAGCCCAGGGGAGGCCTCGCGCGCTAGCAGCGTAAGCAGGGACCACACACACAGTTTCTTAGTTGGGCACGAACTGTCGCTCGTCCGCCCGTTTATTATTTATATTTCCGCGCTCACGTCCTCGACGTGAGCGCAACCTGCATGCGTTCAACAGCACTCTAGCGGAAACGCTAGAGCGCTAACTGTAACAGCTAGGGTGGCCCTGTCCCCGCATTAGCAGCCTCTGCTCTTTACTCTCGGCCCGCGCCGGCTCGGTGGAGGGCTCCCGGAGAGGACGGTTGATTGGATTCATGTCAGTGCGGTAACAGGCAACACAATTAGAGCGGGAGAGGGGCTCGCCTCGCACTGGATACGAGCCAGAGCGACGACGGCACAGCAAGGAAGGAAAAATATGAGGCTCGCTGGCGGACGCGCACGCGACAGCTCCCACAACACACCTGTGCCAAGGCACAGGGCCCTTCTGACAGACGGGTGAGGTAACGTATCTGTCTGTGTCTGTGTGAGGACCCGACATATGTAACTTGCAAAGAGTAGACGTGTGCATGGGCAGCCTATGAAGTGTAGTGCGCGCAGGAGTGCGGACAGGATGTGGCGGTACGGCCAGAGCTACCGACCGTAGAACTGGGGAACAAGGTTCGAGTATTGGCGTCGCCTCAACAGCCTGTGATTCTGGGCAAATTACTTATCCTCCCCGTACCTAAAAAACAAGCATTGGCATAGCCAATAGGTCTCGCCTTTGGGACCTTATACGTGTTTAGCCATGCAACAGTTGCATAACTAAATACTTATAAGGTCCCAAAAGCAAGACCTATTGGCTATGCCAAGCGACCGTGCGGCGGCGAAAGTGATCGCGATTGCGATCAAACATCAAAGCGGCCGCGAAAGTGAAAGTAAATCGCAGTAAAGCGCGGCACGCGCGCCCGCGCACATGCACTGTAGCTCTAGGCTGGCCTGGTAGCACTTTTTGGAGCTCTCTCAATAAGTCTCGCCAGACCAGCGCATGCGCTGGGTCAGGCGAGACCTAATAAGGTAATGAGGTAATACTAACACAAAATGTGCCACATTACGCCACATAATTTGCCTTTTCTTGACGCACAATTTGCTCAGCTCTGCAGCATACTTTAGTCCTTCCCTCCCTCATAATCTTAGTGGCCCTGAATATATTGCTTCCAGAACAATAGCCATCGGTGTAAGAGTTTTAGGGTCCAGTCTATGGGATAACATCAGGTTCTCCCAAGCACTAGTGACAATGCTCCTTTTCTGTGGGTACATTTAACTCTGCAGTCTATGCGTTACACATTTTAACACTTCCAGAAATATGAGTAGATCAGCAAGCATTATATAACAAGCATAACAACATAGCCAATAGGTCTCGCCTTTGGGACCTTATAAGTCTTTAGCCATGCAGCACACAAGCTGCGAGTTTACAAATATGAGAAAGTAGATAGTGCAGCCGATTGCATATTGTACATAAAACTTTGGAAAATGCAGAGAAAAATACTGCAAATATTCTAATAATGCGACTGCTGTTTGGATTGTTGAATGTTATGTTGGCGCTTTGGCAACAGTCATATCGAGGGAAACTGAGAGGGATAAGGTGGTCGGTTCAGAGGATAGAAAACTAGGGAGAAAACTAGGGAGAAAGATAATGCATGAGAGAAGGGAAGAGAGAAGTGCTTAATTTGTAAGTGAATGAGTGCTGGTGCTGAATGATTGCTCAGAAGCAGCGTCCAAACCAGCTGAAAGTACATGAATAGAGCGGTCGTATTCCCAAACTGATACCTGTTTGTTTTGTTTCCTCTGTAGTGTTGAGTCTGCAGTGGAGTCGGGGGCGGGGGGCGCGGGAAGGGGGGTGATTGGTTCACGCGGAGTAAAGCTGCCATGAATGCAGTTAGCCAGGGGGGCACCTCAAGCAGGCGCTGCAAACACGAGGTGCGTGGAGCGAAAAGGAGGGTGGGAAGGGAGGCGGGGAGGGGAGATGGAAGGCGCAAGGCAGAAATGGAAAGAAGTGGAGCATGGCTGATACCGAAAAGGCATGCAAACGGGGGGAAAGCAGAGAGCGTTGCTGCAGTCCTCGTTAGTTGTCAGCTAGAATTACTATCTGGAAGTTACTCACTACTCGGCAGCACGTGCTTTAACCGAATAAACTAATGTCTCATTGGGATTGGGGTCACACGATCCTCCTTGGAACAGCAGTTACACACTTGGCTGGTGCACCGGCTCGGTTTGCGTGCCCTTGTTGGGATCTATGCAGCTGGCACATGAACAGCTGAGCTACCATCTTTAAACGTGGGACTGGCGGTTACACATTGATCTCGGGTGTAACGTGCGTGAACCAGCTGGGATCTGACTGTTGTCGGGTGCGCACCTCTGCAGCAGGCGCCCAGCCCACTGACTGCCCTGGTAAGTTACGGTTATGTTTAACCCTACCCAGAAAGGGCTCTGCTGCCTGCATCTCCAGGGATCCTTGCTGCGGTTTCCTAAGGTGGAGGCGCTATAGCGGCTATAGTAGGCGTGCACCTCGAGGCGTGTGCACGCGGGGTGGGAGTTCTGCTCGGATTGAAAGTGCCACGCATGGCCCGGGGCCACCTGGCAGCCGTGACTCACTCCTTTGGGAAGCTTCTGGCACTGATGGAGCAGTACGTGCGAGTGAGAGTGGGAGGAGCTTGTGAAGTGGGAGAACGGAGAAAAAGTACGGAAGGTGAAAAGGAAGCAAGGAGAGGGAGAAAGGGGCAAAGAGGGGGCAAAAGGAGGGTGCAAGGGAGGTACATGGGGAGCAAAGAGCGGGACCCCATGAGGAGAACAGGACACATGGAGAGGGCGAAAAGACTGGGTGGGGTTACAGGTTATAGAGTAAGACCTAAAAAGCCCGCGAGTGGTGTGCGCGAGGGCTTCGGAGACCGAGAAAAAATAAAAACAAGCATTGGCCGCGCGGCCGTGAAAGTAACGGCCGCGCGGCCGTGAAAGTGAAAGTGATAGCGATCGCGATCAAAGCGAAAGTGATCGCGATCGCTAGGACGGGACGGCACGTGATTGGCGGCTGAGCGCGTGCACGCTCGCGTGCACTCAAGCTTTAGGCCACAGGCAGCACTTTAAAAATCCCAAATACAAAATGTCTCTCCGAGCCAGCACAAGCGCTGGGGCTCAGCGAGACCTAAAAAGTCATGGTAAATGCTACATCTGCAGTAAAGAGAATAATGTAAGACCCTTATAGATAAGGCCTGTTCTGTTTCACTGGAAACCATATATCTGCATTGATGCGTACCACAAATACCATTTTAACTTTTAAATATTCAAATGCTTTGTCACTCTTGACCACTCTTGACTCTTGACCACTCATCCATCACAGCCACTTCAATGTTGGTCTACCGCCTTTCATTCATGATGACATCTGATGTAGATGCCTTATCTGCTCCTCATGGGAGCTATAAACACCAGCCACATGTATATTTTGAACAATAGGCTGCGGCGGACAGGCTTTTTCCATGTAAGATCGCCTAGGGCTGCTCGTCCAGCAGATCAAATTTTGACACTTAGCATGAACAGCGCAGCAGAAACCAATTTTTGTTGCGTCCTAATAACATCCTGTACTCATTACCTGACACTGGCTTAGCCAGATGTGAAAGCTTTCCTTCTTGTTCCTTAGGTCCATTGCTGAACTTTTAATCATTAACTAAGAGCACAGGTGCAGCATAACTACTGCAGCTTCTAAACTGTCCTTCTGCGTGATTGCGTAATTGCTAGCTAACTACTGGCAACTTTTTCCCCAAGCGTGTTTTCAATGTGAATGTTGGTCAAGGATGTGGAATTGTCATCAGTTCACTGCTTGTGCCAATCCCCTGCCATTGATCGACTGCACTGTCCCTCTGTTCTGCATGGGCCACAGTTCAGCCTCATCACATTTCCTCTGTTGAATATCTACTGGGGAGCTCCATGCTTCCGGCATGATAAAACTGCCAGGACAGGGACCAGTGAAGATCGGGATGATGGTTGTGCTGAAGTACAATGTGTGGTTATCCCTACTTTATAATTTGCTGCTTCCCTTGTGGATCAGTGGTTTTGCTTTGAACTCATAGACTTGGGACTTAGAGTAAGTGTAGTACTCTGTGGTGACTTTGGCTTGGTGATGGTATACTGTGTGTAATTAACCACCACTGTCATGAAGGCAGTCCTGTGCACCAGTCTTCGGAATCTGCTCTACACTACCTGCCACCCATTGCTCAATAGTTGTGTTGGCTGGCAGTAGTGGATGCTGGGCTTGGTGGTAGTGCTTGTGACCTGGCACTATTCCTGCCTCTCGATTGTATGACTGTGGGCTTGAGTTGCAGATCTTGCCATGTGTGTTTGAACCCTGGCCTTAATGGCTATTAGTGGCCCTGTGCCAAAAAGTCACACTCTACATTTTTGCTTGATTTATGGATCTCTGAGGAAAACCTCTTTCTGACCATCAGATGAGGCAGGCGGATTCATCCACTTGTGGATCAGTTGTGGGACAGCATGAAGTGAAAAAAATGGGGCAATATGGTTTACACAGTTTAATGCCCAAGTACGTATAACGCGAAGCACAGCTTTGTCAAGAAATGGCAGCATATAGTTTAATAAAGTCTTTTAAAATACCAACGTGGATTTCTTTCATGTGCACATTGTTAGACCTGGTACCATTGGCGTGAGTCTCCCTTCCATTTTATCACTGATTGCCTCCTCTGTTTTTGATTTTTTTTACTGGATTAGATGCTTTGGGCACTCTCTAGATTGTTTTATGATAGTAAGTTGGATTCTCTCCTCCATAATCAAGAGGTGGGCACTCTCACAGAATCTTTTTTAAAGATTAAACATGTATATCATTTTGAACTTTTTTTAGATGACATCTACCCCATTTTAGCCAGGAAACTGTATCTGCAATGGAGATATGGAACCCTACCACTTAGAGCATTTACGACCAGGTGGTCTACCTCTTCTCCAATGAATTGTCCCGGTTGCAATTGTGATAATGAAAATGAATTTCATGTTTTATTTTTTTGCCCGGCTTATAGTAAGCCTAGAAGGTATTGGCTCGTACCTTTGTGTAAAAAACTGGTGTTCGCTCAATGCATGAATGTATTCCGAATACTCAAATCAGATATGACGAGATCTACTGTATTCGCTGTTTCAAAATTCCTGGCTGCTATGTGGTTTAAGCGACGAGTACTACTGAAAACTGCATAAATCGTTAATCTGGATGTACAGTTTCTTTTCCACATTTTTAACTGTTTTTAATATTATAACTAGTTTTGGGGTTTATTTTATATATGTTCTTCTTTTATGGCTATTATGCCGAAATAAATATTTTACAGCAGCAGCAGCTTTGGGCACTGTGCCACTGCTATTCATTGCTATTCAGTGCCACAGTGCAAGTGCTCCCTATGTTAAATTTATGTATGGATTAGTGACTCCAGGATTGGCTTAGTTGATTTACTTGTCAGACCTTAGTATAGTGCACCCTGTGTGCCCAGGACCTGTAAATCAAATGCTGCTGGTGGGCTTGCAGCACTGCCACCCTCAGAAGCAGCCTGTAAAGTGTGTCTCAGGCCTGCCATTGCAGAGCCTGTGTGCAATCCAGTACTGCCATGTCGACTTGGTAAGTGCACCCACTTGCAAGTCCCTAAACCTTCCCTTTTCCTCATATCAGACACCCCTAAGTTAGGCCCAAGGGCAGGGTGCATTGTAAGTATAAGGTAGGACATGCCCTGGTGTGTGCGGCATGTCCTAATAGTGAATTACAGCCATTTTCATTTTTCACTATTGCAAGGCTACCAGTCCCCATAGGCAAGAATGGGCAGTTTGATTATAACACCTTATAATCCTAACTGACCCAGGGTACATTGTAGAAATACGAGTTTAGTATGCCTGAACTCAGAATGATAAAATACATCTTTTAGTGAAGTTGGTTTTAACATTCTGGTGCCGATCACGATCCGGTAAAAAAATTCCCCGTGCGACTCGTATCCGGTCTTTTTACCGTACGAATCGTACAAGTGCCGTACGAACTGGCAATCACAATTCGCATGGGAAAAAGACCATACGAATCGCATTGGGAATAATTCCCCACACGTCCTCGGGTCGGAAAAAGTGTCCGACACGTCCTCGTACGATTTACCGTACAAACGTGAAAAGCGAAGTCCGACCGGGGAATCACGATCCGTCCCGGGCGTCCGAATGTACAACCGTATGGTTAAAAGACCGTCCGCACCGAACTCCTATAACAACCATGGAGACGTCCAAACAGGTGCCCGGTACGCGCCGTACCCCCCCCCAGCCCCCGCATGTACGCGCCGTACCCCCCCCAGCCCCCGCATGTACGTGTCGAACCCCCCGTGTATGTACACCCGAGTACGTGTCGAACCCCCCCGTGTATGTACACCCGAGTACGTTCGAGTCGTACCCCCACCCGTGTATGTACACCCGAGTACGTGTCGAACCCCCCCGTGTATGTACACCCGAGTACGTGTCGAACCCCCCGTGTATGTACACCCGAGTACGTGTCGAACCCCCCCGTGTATGTACACCCGAGTACGTTCGAGTCGTACCCCCACCCGTGTATGTACACCCGAGTACGTGTCGAACCCCCACGTGTATGTACACCCGAGTACGTGTCGAACCCCCCCTGTGTATGTACACCCGAGTACGTGTCGAACCCCCCGTGTATGTACACCCGAGTACGTGTCGAACCCCCCCGTGTATGTACACCCGAGTACGTTCGAGTCGTACCCCCACCCGTGTATGTACACCCGAGTACGTGTCGAACCCCCACGTGTATGTACACCCGAGTACGTGTCGAACCCCCCCCGTGTATGTACACCCGAGTACGTGTCGAACCCCCCGTGTATGTACACCCGAGTACGTGTCGAACCCCCCGTGTACGCGCTGGGGGTACGCACCGTACATACACGGGTGGGGGTACGACTCGAACGTACTCGGGTGTACATACACGGGGGGTTCGACACGTACTCGGGTGTACATACACGGGTGGGGGTACGACTCGAACGTACTCGGGTGTACATACACGGGGGGGTTCGACACGTACTCGGGTGTACATACACGGGGGGTTCGACACGTACTCGGGTGTACATACACGGGTGGGGGTACGACTCGAACGTACTCGGGTGTACATACACGGGGGGTTCGACACGTACTCGGGTGTACATACACGGGTGGGGGTACGACTCGAACGTACTCGGGTGTACATACACGGGGGTTCGACACGTACTCGGGTGTACATACACGGGGGGTTCGACACGTACATGCGGGGGCTGGGGGGGGGTACGGCGAGTACATGCGGGGGCGGGGGGGGTACGGCACGTACATGCGGGGGCTGGGGGGGGTACGGCGCTTACCGGGCCACCTACTCTGGTCGTTTCGCGCCATACTTCGCATTTGCGGCACTTTTTGGGTGCCGTGAAAATATTGCCGTCCGGACTGCTGTCGGTTCGAATCGTAATTCCTGGGTCGTGAAACGCTGCCTAGAAGCGTCCCGACGTCACGTCGCAGCATTCCCGGATCACATTCGTATGCATATTTTCGTCGGTCGGTGTTTTTTACGATTCGTACGGAAATGGTGTTTCCGTGCGAATCGTAATTCCATGTTTGTAATGTTTTACAACCGGGTACGAGTCGGACGGAGAATACGCTCCGACCGACGGTTCGTACCCGGTTTTTACCGGATCGTAATCGGCACCTCTGTGTTTGAAAACATCACTTTTAGAAAGTAATTTTTTTCTTACCTAACCATCCAGCCTGCCTCTGCTAGCTTGTGTATTGTGTGTCTGGTTTTGTGAGTGACAGGGGCAGGGGGATTCCAGGAGACAGGGTGAGTCAGCACAGGGCTGAATAGACCTATCTGCATGTAGAGTGGTGGGAGGAGTCGCACCTGGGTCTGAATAGGGCTGTGTCTGCCTTTCACAATGCAGGCTCCACCCCCTGTGGTGTGTCTGAGGACCCTGGCCCACCCTGCCAAAGGAAAGAAGGAGTGCTGTAAACAAAGTGCTCCAGGACTGCACAGAACTGGTTTGGACTAGGTACAGGTCCCTCTGCCTTCAGAGGACAAAGGATTTAGTAGTATAAATATGGGGACCCAGAACCCAAGACTTTAGATCACTTCTGGAACAACAAGACAAACCTCTGCCAAGGAGAAGAACCAAGGAAGCTGTAGGAGTTGGACTGCCCCCCTGCCAGTGTGCTGTGTTGCTGGGTTGGCTTACAGTGGTGTCTTCAGTGCCAAGGAGAGTAGAAGGAACTTTCAAAGAACTTTCATCATCTTGCAGAATATTACTCCAAGGGCTTGAACTTGTGCTTGCCTCCTGCTGAAGTCTCAGGGACAAAATACTTCACCACCAGCTCCCCTCTGTATTTCCTTGCTGGGAATTCTGTCTGCAGAAGCCTACGTGTCGCTGGGAGCTGGAAGCGCGACTCAACGAGAAGAAGCATGTCGCAGTCGCAGCTGTTGCCGTCACGTCGCCGCCGCAGAGGTCGCCACCGCATCACCAGAGCAGCGTGCCTTCATCAAAGCTGTTACCCGCCGCATTGCCGCCGCAGAGGTCGCTGTTGCATCGCCGGAAAAGCGTGTCACAGGGCCTGTCGTGGCTCCAAAGTTTCAGAGTTTGCCGCACCGCTGCCGGGCGTACATGCATCATCTTCATGTTGTCGTATCAAGGGCATCATCTTATCGCATCGCACCAGATTGTCGCATCGCATCGAGGCGCCATCTTGTCGCATTGTAACCGGAACGCAGTATGAGAATCAACGCAACATCTCCTCTTCAATAAGGACTAAGACGCATCCCCTACTCTGCGCAAGCATTGAAGCGCGACACATAATCTCCCCCGAAGTAAGGAACAGATGCATCTCTATCCCTGCGAACCTTTTGTTTGTTTTGCGTTACGCATCCAGGTACTTTTGTGAGAACTGTGTCGCATTTATCATCAACTTGAACTAAGTGACTTCTACCATCTTTAAGTCTATTTTGAGTACAGTATTGTGGATTTTTGTTTGTGGTCTTGTGTTAAGTCTATAAAAAGAATACTTATTTTTATAAAACCTGTGTGGTGTCCATCTGTAGTGTTTTCACTGTATTACTGTATGCGTTCACACATGCTTAACACACTGCCTCTGAGATAAGCCTGTCTGCTCATGCCAAGCTACCAAGATGATGAGCAGGGGTTATCCAGTAGTGTAATCCCCTTTCCCTGACTTAGAAGCAAGGGCCCCTATTTGGTCAAAGGTACCTACCTCTGCCAACTATAGACCCCCAGTTCTAACACACATCTTTCTGAGTAAAATAGTACAAGCAACTGACTAAAAAATAAAAATTGCAGAATCCAATTACTTTCCCATTACGCGTTGTCTCCAGATAAGTTGATGGAGATGTGTAGGACACAACCTATTTGTTCCTTGCGCACAAGCTGGTACTTTGGAGCGTACCTGTGCTAGTGCCTGAGGGTCAAGAAGGCTCCACTAAGCTGAGATCACAAAGCAACTGGTGAACATGTATCACTGGATGCTGAAGTCTGGCACAACAGATCCAACTTCTCCATGCTGTTTGCTCCTTTTCAGGCATTGGAGCATTTCCAGACTCCTTAATCATTCAGTTCCTGGGACATATTTGAAGGTTGCCCACGGTGGTGCTAATTTGAGTAAGTTGTGGTCTAGTTTTAGAAAAGTGGATCTTTGCCTAGTTGACTGAGATTAAGTCTGCCAACTCACTACACACAGGACACTGAACAAACCACCAAATGTGAACATATTTTTGTTCACTGAAGTCCTGGGTCATATTTGAGCTAGCAACCAGGAAACCAAGAGCTGAGAGCTCCAGTGAGATTCTGTGACCATATGCCAGACAATTGTGCCTTCTAGATTTTCCAGGGTGTCTAGACTATGGACAGTGTCTGTACTATAAAGTGCTCAGCTGTACCAAAAATGACCAAACTAATAAAATATTCCAGCAGCAATGATCCCATGCCTCATGAATGGAAGGGCTAAGGGTCCTTTTATCTATACATTCACCTGTTAACCAACTTTGCACTCTGTCACTCACTCATTCATCCTTCTATGCACCAATTCATCCATTCGAGTATTGAATTATTCTGATAGTCATCCACTCTGCAACCATACAACCAGGGCCGGACTGGGAACCGAAACCGGCCCTGGCAAGGTGCTCGGCCGAATCCCCCGCCCCCCACGGGGGGGGGGGGTTGGGGGTGCCACCGAGCTCTTTTCCAGGGCCGGTTTTCGGCCGATTTTGTTACAGGGCCGATTTTGTAGCTATGCTGCAGAAACGGCCCTGTAACAAAAACGGCCCCCAGGGACCCACAACCGGCCCCCACCCGTGCGGCGCACCGGGGGATTGCCCGGTGCCCGCTATGGCCAGTCCGGCCCTGCATACAACCAAGCAAACAAGCTTGTCGATCAATGAAGGAGCACTTTAATTCATAAAATAGCCAGCTCTATTGGCTTTGACGATGCTTGTTATGAATATGCAGTATTGTTTGTGGTTCCCAAAAACTATTTTTACACTTGCAAAAATGCTTACAATCTTTGTCATTTGAATCACCTCTCGTGGGCCAGGACTAAGCATTCCAGGATAGGAATGTTTGCAAGGTATAGAAGCAACTTTGGAGGAGGTAATGCCACCTGTGGTCGTTTTAAGGTGGGAAGCATATGAAACGTACTCCAAGGGTCTGCATGGTTTTATTGTGCCTTAAGCTTTTGTATGTACAACTTCCTTACTGTTTGGAAACATCCTTGTCTGCAAGCTCTCATTTCAACAAGCATTGGTAATGCATTGGTTTCGCCTATGTAATGAATAAAGAGCTGTTTTCATCAATCATCGTCCGAAGAAGGAAAGAGCTCCCTGACAGATAAGAAAGGAGTGGAGAGGATGTGGCACAGCGGCCAGAGCTGCTGACTCGAGAGCTGCACTGCACAAAATCCTGTGATTCTATTTAATTAACTTACTGTCTCTGTGAGATACATTGTTATATAAATATGCCGCAATAGTAAAAGGCAAAACTTTATGAAAATATAGTTCCACCAAAGCGGACGTTAACAGTATTTCGGCAACTGGAAACTGATAAGAGAAGCAGACGAGGAACAAGCATTGGTAAAATATGCTACATCAAATAGAAATGGAGGAAAGGTAAGTGGCGCGCACAGGAAATCAATGAGCAGCCAGGAAAGAGAGGAGGTGAGATGTAGGCTTAAATTAAAAACAATGGATTTCTCAAGCAGAGCGCAAGCGCTGTGCTGGCAAAACCTAAATATGAATTACATTTAAATGATGTAGTTCAGTCTAGTTTTGGAGATAATTGAAAATCTATTGCTCACGGTCAATTTTAAGGAATATGCTACGCATGTAAAGCGTATCTTGCATTTGTCCACCACCCCAACCCTTCATGCTCTCCGAATAACAGCCTACAATGAAATGGGAAGAGTTGAGTAAATACTTCAGCAACTATATCTCAACCTTTGAGGAAAATACTTTTCACCTGAAAAGAAGAAAACAATTGTTTTGCACTGTTTGAGTCCTGTGGGCTCAAGGTTTATAACGGTGTTGACAAGAAACAGAGGTCAAGGGGCAGGGATTTGAAAGACTCGAATATCTGTTTTTTCAAATGTATGTGTAGCTGTTGATCGTTTCAGTTTTTATCACAGGAAGCAAGGTAGTAATGAAAAAATAGAAGGTCATTTCTCAGCATTCTGGAAACTAGCTTTCACGTGTAGGTTTGATAATCTGCAGGATAAACTCATAAGGAATAAAATAGTAATGCATTATAATAATTTGAATATCCAGGATAGGTAATTGGTTAATGGGGAAGCTGGCTTAAAGGAAGTACGGGGAGGTGTGGAAGAACGGTTTTGAGTGTTAATTAATGTAAAGGAGTCGTGGGAAAGATATAGCACCAGGACAAAGTAAGAAGGGGAAGGAAGAAAGATAGAAATGAACACATGGATAAAAGTTCTGAAAGTAAACACAGGATGGAATATTTGAAGGGATGATGCTTATAGTGCGGAAGCGTTGACAACATGGCATCTGACCAGGGCGACTGGAATTATGACATTGTGTGGTCGAAGTGTTTTCTGCATAACTATGTGTTTGAAGCTTTTGCCATATAGCCTATTATCTGCTCCATAATCTGCAGATTTTGACAGAAAAATCGGTTCCTAGCTCAAACAGATCAAAAGTGCATAAAACCTAGGCAACATGTGTTGCAGCACAGTGAAAGGCCCTTCACAAAGGTTGACTGGTCACCCTTTTAGGTCGAACCTACAGCGCACATGCGCTGTTGCTAGACCTGCTGTAATCTCTCCATACGGCGTGTAATCCCGCCTTTTGCTTCAATTCGCTCACTCTTGTGTCACTTATATTTCCTGGGTCCTTATGCTGTAATCTCTCCATATGGCGTGTAATCCCGCCTTTTGCTTCAATTCGCTCACTCCTGTGTCACTTATATTTCCTGGGTCCTTATTGGTGGTGCTCCCAATACTTCAGATCAGGTTTCATAGTGCGGGAGCACCAGCCAACTACAGTTTTCTTATGCGGTAGTAGTATAAGTGTTTATTTAGGGACTACTTGTTTAATCGTGCAAACTACACCTATTGGCTTTGCCAGTGCTTTTTGTGTTACTTACCTCACAGATTTATTGCAGCCTCAGGGGGAACCTTTGTTTCCCCTCCCTCTTTACGCTTCGTGTGGCTTTGTCGTCACGCTATAACTTTGTAAATATGCTCGCTCCCTCTCCCCCTCCCACACTGCACCGAAGTTCGCGAGGCAGGCGCTGTCCTAATTTAAAAAAATCAGGCCTCATTTATAAAAATATTTAATACTGGCAGGCGCGGGTGGCTCACCCACTCTTTATTTTATGTTTTAAATTTACATTCTTAATAATGGCATCCGAGCGGCTCAATCAGCTCTTTTTTTTAAATTTAAATTTACAAATAAACACCGGCTCCCATGTTCTGGAATGTGCACTTTGGGCCGGTTCCTCGCCTTTCGCCTTGAAGGCAGGTTTCTGGCCGGCGAGTGTGTTAACTTTCCAGTGCGTTTGAGTACAGTGAGAGGAGTTTCCCACTCCCAGTGCAAAAGGCGTACTGGGCACAGCCTCTGCCTGCGAGGTGAGCCGAGCGCTAGGGATTGTTTGGGATAAACTTTTGTAATGTTCGGCTCCCCTGGGGAAGGACACTCTCACACAGGGTGAGCAGTCTAAATATCGAAAATTTTATTTTGACCTACAATAATATCGAGTTGAGAATATCGAAGGGACAGAATATCGATGTCAAGAATATCTATGGACAGAATATCGACCCTAAGGTAAGTAATATCGATTTTTTTTATATCGATGTTAGTAATATCGAAGTTAGTAATATCGATATGAAATATATCGATGTTACTAATATCTATTTCACTAATATCGATATTTATAATATTGCTATGTATTTTATTATGTATTTAATATGTATGTGTTAATTATTTTTTGTTAAGTGTTCTACTGGTTTTAAAATATATGTATACAATTTTTATATGTTAATAATGGTTTTTTAAAGTTAATTTTGTGTTTTAGTACTGTAGCGGGTTGTGGGTTTATAGGGGAATAGGGTGGAAAGTAATTTAATTATATGAATTTAATAATAACATTTTGGGATTTATAAATTAATTTAAAATAATTTTTGTGTTTAAATTCTGTAGCGGGTTGTGGGTTTATAGGGGAACAGGGTGGGAAGTAATTTAATTATATAAAATTAATTATAAATTATTAGGAATTATAAATTAATTTAAAATAATTTTTGCGTTTAAATTCTGTAGCGGGTTGTGGGTTTATAGGGGAATAGGGTGGGAAGTAATTTAATTGTAATTAAGTAATATATTTATTTATTTATTGGTATTGATAATTATATTATTCTTAATTAAGTATTAATTGGTAATTAATTTTTATTAATTGGTAATTAGTTTTTATTAATTGATTAATTGATAATTATGTTAACTGTATTATTTTATTATTTGAGTGTTTTGTGTGTTTATAGGTGAATAGTGATGGAAGTAATTGAAATCTAATTAAGTTATTATTAAATTTGTTGTTGGGTATTGATAATTAATTAATTGGAGATTAATTCTTAATTGGTAAATATTTTAAATTATAATATTTTGTTTATGAAAAATAATTTATTGTTGATTAATAATCAATTGGTAATTAAATATGTTTAAATATTAGTTATTGATATTTCTAATTAAAATACTAATAAGTAATTATTAATTGGTAATTAATGTATAATAATTATTATTTAGGGTATAAAAAATATGTAATTGTTTAATATTTTTTAATTGGTAATTAGTGTTTGATAATTATTTTTTGGTATAAAAAATGTAATTGTTCAATATTTTTTAATTGGTCATTAATATTCATTAATTATTATTTATTGGTATTTATTAATAATTTATTGATAATTAATTATTTATTGGTAGTTATGTTTTTAATAAATATCTATTGGTATTTGTAAGTAATTTTGAGTTATTTAATAATTAAATTATTAATTATTTTAAATAATTATTTCATTTATAAGTATGTTATTTGTAACTTCTAAGCTATCCAACACTTTCCCTACTGTTGCACTCTCTGGAGTTAGAATAGTAATTTTTACCCCTACGCAATCCAACACTTTCCCTACTGTTGCACTCTCTGGAGTTGGAGTAGTAATTTTTACCCCTACGCTATCCAACACTTTCCCTACTGTTGCACTCTCTGGAGTTGGAATAGTAATTTGTACCCCTATGCAATCCAACACTTTCCCTACTGTTGCACTCTCTGGAGTTGGAATAGTAATTTGTACCCCTATGCAATCCAACACTTTCCCTACTGTTGCACTCTCTGGAGTTGGAATAGTAATTTTTACCCCTATGCAATCCAACACTTTCCCTACTGTTGCACTCTCTGGAGTTGGAGTAGTAATTTTTACCCCTACGCTATCCAACACTTTCCCTACTGTTGCACTCTCTGGAGTTGGAATAGTAATTTTTACCCCTACGCTATCCAACACTTTCCCTACTGTTGCACTCTCTGGAGTTGGAATAGTAATTTTTACTCCTACGCTATCCAACACTTTCCGTACTGTTGCACTGTCTGGAGTGGGAATCTTAATTTTTACCCCTACGCTATCCAACACTTTCCCTACTGTTCCACTCTCTGGAGTGGGAATAGTAATTTTTACCCCTACGCTATCCAACACTTTCCCTACTGTTCCACTCTCTGGAGTGGGAATAGTAATTTTTATCCCTAAGCAATCCAACACTTAGGTGCCGATTCTGATCCTGGAAAACCGGGTACGAACCGTCGGTCGGAGGGTTTTCTCCGTCCGACTCGTACCCGGTAAAATAACCCTACAAACTTGCAAGTACGATTCGTACGGAAACACCATTTCCGTACGAGTCGGAAAAAACACCGACGGACTGTAAAAACACATACCAATGTGATCCGGGACAGCGCCGACGTGACGTCGGGACGCATGCAGGCTGCATTTCACGAACCAGGAAGTACGAATCGTACCAACACCAGTCCGGACGGCAATATTTTTACGGCACCCAAAAAGTGCCGGAAAAGCGAAGTACGGCGCGATGCGAGCGGAATTGGGGGCCCGGTACGCGCCACACACCCCCCCAGACCCCGTGGATGTACGTGCCGTACCCCCACCCGTGTATGTACGAGTCGTTCCCCACCCGTGTATGTATGAGTCGTACCCCCACCCGTGTATGTACGAGTCGTACCCCCACCCGTGTATGTACGAGACGTACCCCCACCCTGTCGCACTCCCTGGAGTTGGAATAGTAATTTTTACCATTACGTTATCCAACAGTTTCCCTACTGTTGCACTGTATGGAGTGGGAATTGTAATTTTTACCCCTACACCATCCAACATTTTCTCTACGTTTGCACTGTCTGGAGTGGGAATACTAATTTTTACACCTACGCCATCCAACATTTTCCGTACGGTTGCACTCTCTGGAGTGGGAATACTAATTTTTACCCCTACGCTATCCAACACTTTCCCTACTGTTGCACTCTCTGGAGTTGGAATAGTAATTTTTACCTCTACGCTATCCAACATTTTCCCTACTGTTGCACTCTCTGGAGTGGGAATAGTAATTTTTACCCTTACGCTATCCAACACTTTCCTGACTGTTGTACTCTCTGGAGTTGGAATAGTAATTTTTACCCCTACGCTATCCAACACTTTCCCTACTGTTGCACTCTTTGGAGTTGGAATAGTTATTTTTACCCCTATGCTATCCAACACTTTCCTTACTGTTGCACTCCCTGGAGTTGGAATAGTAATTTATACCTCTACGTTATCCAACACTTTCCCTACTGTTACACTATCTGGAGTGGATATAGTAATTTTCAGCCCTCCGCTATCCAACATTTTCCTTTCTGTTATTTTTTTTGGAGCTGGAGTAGTAGTTTAATTGTCTCTGCTATTTAATATTTTTTTTAATTATTTTGGCTACTGTAGTATATAATTAATTTTAACAATATTTAAATTAAATGTAATTTTTTAAATTTGTTATACATAATTATTTAATTTTTATTTATGTTATTGTTTTATGTGTGTAATGTTTTTGCAATTTTTAACATTTTACAATAATTTATAATTTATTAAAATAATTATTAAAACATTATTAAGTAAGTATATATATATTATATTATATGTATATGTTTAATTAAGTTTTTATGAAATTATATTTATTAAATATTAAGTTTTTAACATTGTGAAATATATTTAATTATGTTTATTTTATTTATAAGTATTATTATGTTTATTTTACATATTTTTTGTAACCAAAAAAAACCGATATTTTTAAAAACAATATTTTTGACATCTATATTTTATTTTCGATATTTTTGTACTTACCATGTTGTAGATAGGATGTCGATATTCTTGACATCGATATTTTTGTTGCGATATTTTTGTAGGTCGAATTTCTGACCTTCGAAATTTTGTCAGAGTTCCCTCTGACAAAATTTCGAAGGTCAGAAATTCGAGGTTACAGGTAAGTAAAATTATATTTATTGTAGGTACACAATCTGGGAGAGTGCCGGGAGACCTCCGCTATGCTCGCGGGCTTCTCGCTCTTTTCGGCCGCACCCAAAATGGCCGCCGTGCTCTACGTCCTCACGTCACGTCGTGAAGACTAGAGCGTGACACTACATATCTCCCTCCTTTATGGATATACATTTCAAACATAAGATAATGTCTCTCTGTCTACCTGCTGCTGGGCTCATTCCCGTCTCCCATCTCAAAGTCTCTGTACTTGAACGGTCTTACCACAGCTCTGCCGGTGTGGGTACGCCTCACCGGAGTACTGGAAGTGTACACGGCAACTTCTTGGGGATTTCTTGCTCCACTTCTTTCTGTACTCAGGGGAACACCTCTTCGAGGCGTTCCACTGGTGCTTCCCGAGAGTTCCAAGGCACCAGGATCACTCCCCATCTCTACTTCTTCCTCTCTCTCTGTTTCTCTAGTATTTCCTGTTCCTTCTTCCACCGGATTGACTTCAGTACCTTGAGTCTGGGGGGTTTCTGCCTGTCCACTTTCTCTTTCATTCCATCACAATATCTTGTTGCATTTGGACATCCTGTCCAGAGACCAAACTTTCCCATCGCTCAGCAGGGCTGCTCGGTTGTAAACCTCTTCCACTTGCATGGGTGCACTGAACTTGCTATCACCTTTCTTTCTTAACTGGGCTAGTTTGACTCGAACCCACTCTCCTCTCTCTAACTCCGTCTCCTTGACATTTTGTCTTCTATTGAAGTGTTCCGTATATATTCTTTGCGCCTTTTCCAGATTGTGGTGCACTACTGCTGGAGACCACTTGCTCGTGATAGTGCGCTCCTTCCATGCAACATTGTCCTTCGTGAATGGGTCTCGACCTCTTAGGATCTGGAAGGGGCTGTATCCTGTGCTGGTCAGGGTAATCCTGTTGGCCCACAACATGCACTTTAATTCTTTTTCTCAGTCCTTCCCGGCTCCGATCGGCGACTGTACCGAGCCCATGATGACTCTATTGAACCTCTCGGCCGGATGATATATGGATGTGTGTTTGACCTTTATACCATTCCTTCCCATGTACGCGTTCCATTTTTCCGTCGTAAACTGAGGCCCATTGTCACTTAGGATGGAGCATGGAATGCCTTCTCTAAGGAACATGGTTATTAGAAACTTTAATACTTTGTCGGTGTCCATGTCTTCCTGTATGTCGATCTCTGGCCACTTTTGGAGTACCGGTCTACAAGTACTACCACATATTTTTGGACTCCCTGAGCATCCAATACTGGACCCAAGATGTCTATCGACAGATCCTCCCAAGGGTTAGCGGGGTTGTCAAACTTTCCTAAGGGTAGGCGCATCAGGCTTTGTGACTTGTCCGCTCTTTGGCATTGTTCGCACTCCCGCACGTGCCTTTCTATCTGGCTATCCATAGCAGGCCACCAGTACATCTGTTTCACCCTGAGCTTCATCTTCACAATACCCAGGTGTCCTTCATGTATAAGGGCAAGTAAATGTGGCACCAACGTGTTGGGAGGAACTACCTTTTCTCCTCTCCGCAGGAAGATCCCTCGGTCACAAACCGATAATTCCTCTCTCACTTCAAAGAATTTTCTGAGCGCTGCCTCCACGTACTTCTTCTCTGGCCATCCTCTTAGTAAGAACTGCTTGACAGCGCCGATGTCTGAGTCGCTCTCTTATGCTTCATTCCACTCCTGTTCGCTTATCACTCGTTTGTGATCCTCCATGAATGCCACTCTGGTATCCTCATCCTCGGAACCGCGTGGACCTTCCTCCATGGCTGAGGCTCGACTGAGATAGTCGGCTACTTTATTTTTGGCCCCCGGGATGTGTTCTACATCATACCTGTAGTCCAACAATTTCAAGGTCATCTTCGCGATGCGGGGGGTCGCATTCGCACGTCCAGATGATGTGAGGACTTTGACCAGAGGCTTATGGTCTGTTCATAGCCTGAATCTCGTGCCTCTCGACTCTCTGGGGTTGGAATAGTAATTTTTACCCCTACGCTATCCAACACTTTCCCTACTGTTGCACTCTCTGGAGTTGGAATAGTAATTTTTACTCCTACGCTATCCAACACTTTCCGTACTGTTGCACTGTCTGGAGTGGGAATCTTAATTTTTACCCCTACGCTATCCAACACTTTCCCTACTGTTCCACTCTCTGGAGTGGGAATAGTAATTTTTACCCCTACGCTATCCAACACTTTCCCTACTGTTCCACTCTCTGGAGTGGGAATAGTAATTTTTATCCCTAAGCAATCCAACACTTAGGTGCCGATTCTGATCCTGGAAAACCGGGTACGAACCGTCGGTCGGAGGGTTTTCTCCGTCCGACTCGTACCCGGTAAAATAACCCTACAAACTTGCAAGTACGATTCGTACGGAAACACCATTTCCGTACGAGTCGGAAAAAACACCGACGGACTGTAAAAACACATACCAATGTGATCCGGGACAGCGCCGACGTGACGTCGGGACGCATGCAGGCTGCATTTCACGAACCAGGAAGTACGAATCGTACCAACACCAGTCCGGACAGCAATATTTTTACGGCACCCAAAAAGTGCCGGAAAAGCGAAGTACGGCGCGATGCGAGCGGAATTGGGGGCCCGGTACGCGCCACACACCCCCCCAGACCCCGTGGATGTACGTGCCGTACCCCCACCCGTGTATGTACGAGTCGTTCCCCACCCGTGTATGTATGAGTCGTACCCCCACCCGTGTATGTACGAGTCGTACCCCCACCCGTGTATGTACGAGACGTACCCCCACCCTGTCGCACTCCCTGGAGTTGGAATAGTAATTTTTACCATTACGTTATCCAACAGTTTCCCTACTGTTGCACTGTATGGAGTGGGAATTGTAATTTTTACCCCTACACCATCCAACATTTTCTCTACGTTTGCACTGTCTGGAGTGGGAATACTAATTTTTACACCTACGCCATCCAACATTTTCCGTACGGTTGCACTCTCTGGAGTGGGAATACTAATTTTTACCCCTACGCTATCCAACACTTTCCCTACTGTTGCACTCTCTGGAGTTGGAATAGTAATTTTTACCTCTACGCTATCCAACATTTTCCCTACTGTTGCACTCTCTGGAGTGGGAATAGTAATTTTTACCCTTACGCTATCCAACACTTTCCTGACTGTTGTACTCTCTGGAGTTGGAATAGTAATTTTTACCCCTACGCTATCCAACACTTTCCCTACTGTTGCACTCTTTGGAGTTGGAATAGTTATTTTTACCCCTATGCTATCCAACACTTTCCTTACTGTTGCACTCCCTGGAGTTGGAATAGTAATTTATACCTCTACGTTATCCAACACTTTCCCTACTGTTACACTATCTGGAGTGGATATAGTAATTTTCAGCCCTCCGCTATCCAACATTTTCCTTTCTGTTGTTTTTTTTGGAGCTGGAGTAGTAGTTTAATTGTCTCTGCTATTTAATATTTTTTTTTATTATTTTGGCTAATGTAGTATATAATTAATTTTAACAATATTTAAATTAAATGTAATTTTTTAAATTTGTTATACATAATTATTTAATTTTTATTTATGTTATTGTTTTATGTGTGTAATGTTTTTGCAATTTTTAACATTTTACAATAATTTATAATTTATTAAAATAATTATTAAAACATTATTAAGTAAGTATATATATATTATATTATATGTATATGTTTAATTAAGTTTTTATGAAATTATATTTATTAAATATTAAGTTTTTAACATTGTGAAATATATTTAATTATGTTTATTTTATTTATAAGTATTATTATGTTTATTTTACATATTTTTTGTAACCAAAAAAAACCCGATATTTTTAAAAACAATATTTTTGACATCTATATTTTATTTTCGATATTTTTGTACTTACCATGTTGTAGATAGGATGTCGATATTCTTGACATCGATATTTTTGTTGCGATATTTTTGTAGGTCGAATTTCTGACCTTCGAAATTTTGTCAGAGTTCCCTCTGACAAAATTTCGAAGGTCAGAAATTCGAGGTTACAGGTAAGTAAAATTATATTTATTGTAGGTACACAATCTGGGAGAGTGCCGGGAGACCTCCGCTATGCTCGCGGGCTTCTCGCTCTTTTCGGCCGCACCCAAAATGGCCGCCGTGCTCTACGTCCTCACGTCACGTCGTGAAGACTAGAGCGTGACACTACATATCTCCCTCCTTTATGGATATACATTTCAAACATAAGATAATGTCTCTCTGTCTACCTGCTGCTGGGCTCATTCCCGTCTCCCATCTCAAAGTCTCTGTACTTGAACGGTCTTACCACAGCTCTGCCGGTGTGGGTACGCCTCACCGGAGTACTGGAAGTGTACACGGCAACTTCTTGGGGATTTCTTGCTCCACTTCTTTCTGTACTCAGGGGAACACCTCTTCGAGGCGTTCCACTGGTGCTTCCCGAGAGTTCCAAGGCACCAGGATCACTCCCCATCTCTACTTCTTCCTCTCTCTCTGTTTCTCTAGTATTTCCTGTTCCTTCTTCCACCGGATTGACTTCAGTACCTTGAGTCTGGGGGGTTTCTGCCTGTCCACTTTCTCTTTCATTCCATCACAATATCTTGTTGCATTTGGACATCCTGTCCAGAGACCAAACTTTCCCATCGCTCAGCAGGGCTGCTCGGTTGTAAACCTCTTCCACTTGCATGGGTGCACTGAACTTGCTATCACCTTTCTTTCTTAACTGGGCTAGTTTGACTCGAACCCACTCTCCTCTCTCTAACTCCGTCTCCTTGACATTTTGTCTTCTATTGAAGTGTTCCGTATATATTCTTTGCGCCTTTTCCAGATTGTGGTGCACTACTGCTGGAGACCACTTGCTCGTGATAGTGCGCTCCTTCCATGCAACATTGTCCTTCGTGAATGGGTCTCGACCTGTTAGGATCTGGAAGGGGCTGTATCCTGTGCTGGTCAGGGTAATCCTGTTGGCCCACAACATGCACTTTAATTCTTTTTCCCAGTCCTTCCCGGCTCCGATCGGCGACTGTACCGAGCCCATGATGACTCTATTGAACCTCTCGGCCGGATGATATATGGATGTGTGTTTGACCTTTATACCATTCCTTCCCATGTACGCGTTCCATTTTTCCGTCGTAAACTGAGGCCCATTGTCACTTAGGATGGAGCATGGAATGCCTTCTCTAAGGAACATGGTTATTAGAAACTTTAATACTTTGTCGGTGTCCATGTCTTCCTGTATGTCGATCTCTGGCCACTTTTGGAGTACCGGTCTACAAGTACTACCACATATTTTTGGACTCCCTGAGCATCCAATACTGGACCCAAGATGTCTATCGACAGATCCTCCCAAGGGTTAGCGGGGTTGTCAAACTTTCCTAAGGGTAGGCGCATCAGGCTTTGTGACTTGTCCGCTCTTTGGCATTGTTCGCACTCCCGCACGTGCCTTTCTATCTGGCTATCCATAGCAGGCCACCAGTACATCTGTTTCACCCTGAGCTTCATCTTCACAATACCCAGGTGTCCTTCATGTATAAGGGCAAGTAAATGTGGCACCAACGTGTTGGGAGGAACTACCTTTTCTCCTCTCCGCAGGAAGATCCCTCGGTCACAAACCGATAATTCCTCTCTCACTTCAAAGAATTTTCTGAGCGCTGCCTCCACGTACTTCTTCTCTGGCCATCCTCTTAGTATGAACTGCTTGACAGCGCCGATGTCTGAGTCGCTCTCTTATGCTTCATTCCACTCCTGTTCGCTTATCACTCGTTTGTGATCCTCCATGAACGCCACTCTGGTATCCTCATCCTCGGAACCGCGTGGACCTTCCTCCATGGCTGAGGCTCGACTGAGATAGTCGGCTACTTTATTTTTGGCCCCCGGGATGTGTTCTACATCATACCTGTAGTCCAACAATTTCAAGGTCATCTTCGCGATGCGGGGGGTCGCATTCGCACGTCCAGATGATGTGAGGACTTTGACCAGAGGCTTATGGTCTGTTCATAGCCTGAATCTCGTGCCCCATAAGAACTGGTGGAACTTCTGCATGGTCCTGACTGCCGCCAACATCTCCTTTTCTATTACACTGTACTTCTGCTCCGTAGGCGACAAAGATCTGGATGCAAAGCTGAGGGTGGCCAGTTCCCCATCTTTTGTCCCTTGCATTAGGACCGCTACTAGGCCCCTCTCACTCGCGTCCGTCGTTAATACTGATCTTGCTTGCTGATCAAATCCACATAGAGGAACTGCTGTGCTGATGTCCGCTTTGATCTTCTGGAATTCTTCTTGTGTCTCCTCCGTCCACTCGAAGGTTGTCTTGTCCCGGAGGAGTTGGCACAAGTGGTGTGTCTTGGTGGCAAAATGCTGTACGAATTTGCTGTAAAACTCGGCCATGCCAAGGAATGACCTGACTTCTTCCTTGTTTCCCGGAGGCGGTGCATCACATATCGCTTTGACATTGGATTGTTTAGGTGTGATGCCTTGGTCGCTGATCTCATGGCCTAAGTATGTGACAGATGTCATTCCAAACTGGCACTTGTCCCACTCCGCAGTGAGTCCATTGCGTTCCAAGACATGTAGGACTTTGGACAACTTAGCGTCAGGGTCTGCTTTCTTCATGCCCATCACCAAGATGTCATCTTGGAAGTACTGAACTCCATCCACTTCCTTGAACAGCTTGTGCATATGTTTCTGAAATACGGCTGCTGCCGAGGCCAGTCCAAATAGCATCCTGCGAAACTGATAGCACCCGAAGGGGGTTATGAACGATGTCAATTTCCAGCATGTGTGGTGTAGGGCTATTTGATGGTAGGCTGAGGTGAGGTCGATGGTTGAGAACCATTTCTCCCCCTTAGTTTTTGCCAGCATCTCATCTATCCTTGGTAGTGGGAATTTTTCCACTATTATGTTTTTGTTAAATTCCCTCAGGTCCACACACAGACGCACCTTGCCGTTTGGCTTCATTGCTACCACCAACGGTGCCAACCACTCTGCACTAGTTATCGGTTCTATGATGCCATTATCTTCTAGCCTGCGTAATTCCTGTTGTACTTTCTCTCTGATACCCAGTGGGATATTTCTCACCTTGTGGCACACCGATTTCGCATCTGCCTTGAGATCGATCTTGTGGGTGAATTTAGTCAATTTGCCGACTTTGCCTCCCAACACGGTGGGAAATTCTTCCTTCAGTTTTGTGATGTCCGGTTGTTGCTCGTCGCTGGTCATCAGAACTTGTGTGGTGCCACCGGGGTTCAACTGTATTCCCAAGTCTCCTTGGTCGATCCACCCTAGGACTGAAGAACCTTTCTCTGCCACGTATAGTTTGCATCTTGCACTCCGTTCCTTGAATTCAAATTTCAGGCTTCGGTATCCAACCATGGGAATGGGGTCTCCTGTGAATGTGACTGGACGAATATCCGGGGGTTCCAGGTGGTGTCCCAGCTGATCTTTGAAGTGTTCGTCCCACACCGTCCGTTGTATTATGGTGTACGGGGATCCGGAATCTGCTACCATCTTTATCGGTATTCCTCCTATCACTATGTCGCATCGGGGTTTCTTAGAGCGGATGCAGTTTATCCCTAGTATGTGTTCTTCTATGCACAACACGCTGTCTTCTTCTTCTTCGCCTTCTCCTTCTACATCTGACCCTTGTGCTACGTACTTGACTGTCGGTCTTTTTTGCTTGCGGCGACATACTTTCTCGTAGTGCCCTACGATCCCGCAGAACATGCATTTGGCACAAAAGGCTGGACACCGCTTATCATAGGCTGGATTAGACAGACTGCCACACCTGTAGCACGTGTTCTTGCCTTCATTGCCAGGTTTCTTCACCGGTGCTGGTCTGGACGTCCATTTGGCCTGTGTCCTCGTGTCCCCTGTTGCTCCCTTGCCTCTTTCTGGTGGTTCTGCCTCAGTGACTTTGTTCACCATGGGCCTGGCGGCTGTCTCCTTTTTCGCTGCCTCCGCACATCTTTTTGATAGCTCTGCTTTCTTCACCATGGCTATGACTTCCTTCAGGGTCGCATCTCCATTTACCCACAGCTTGTCCTGAATCGCCGAGTTCGTGGTGTGCATGACAATTTGATCTTTAATAAATTCATCGTGTAATGTACCGAATTTACACATGACAGCCAATTTCTTCAACGCTGCTACGTACTCGTCTATGGACTCCCCCACTGCTTGTTTCCTTTGTTGGAAGTTGTATCTGTCTATGGACGTGCACACCGCCGGCCTATAATGTTTATTCAGATCATCAATCGCATGCTGGAACACGTCGTCATCAGCCGCTTGTCGTGGGGTCGGGACTATATTCTGGAACACTCTGATGCCTTCTGGACCTAGGTTGTGAAGCAATATCCTCTTCCTTCTTTTGCTGGGAAATGCTTCTCCATTCTCGTCCTCCAGGGCCTCCAGATAGTTCATAAAGTATTCCCTCCAATCTTCCCACTTCATCGAGGGATCCCCTGGTTTGGGTAAGAAGGGGATCGGTGTTGTGAGCGAGGACGTTTGAGCACACATTTCCGCTCTTCTTCCAGGTGGCTCTTCCTCTCCTCTCAGACTGCCTGGGACGCTTTGTCTGTGCAGGCGTGGGGGGCTCTGTTGCGACGCAGATCCACCCCCTGTGCTGTGTTCTGCTTGCTCCAACAGGGCCCCAGGGCCCCAGGCGTTCCTTCTATCTTCTTCGAACGTGGTACCAACTGACTCTGCGCTTCGACGATTGTTTTCTTGCCCTGCTGCTCTTCTCACCTGTGGGCAATATCTTTCCTGCTGTTTGTGCCCCCTTCTGCGTCCTAGCGTGTGCATAGGGTGGCGTGTGGTGACTATTGCTTTCCCTTCCTCGCCACGTGGGCAGACCACACTGGCTTGGTTGCAGCTGCTGTGTTCAGGACTGTTTCTGCGCGTGGCTGGCTGCTTATGATGGCGAGCGTCCCCTCTGCCGCGCTCTCCCTCTATTTCCGTACCTGTTTGTAGCCGGCTGCTACACCCTGACTGCTGGTGTGTGTTAAGCTGGTTCAATGTCCCTGGTTCCACATGGTTAACCGCTCATTGCTGAGATTCTTGTGCAAGTAATTGCTTTTAATCCCTCTGCAGCGACTCAGCCTTTCATCCTTCCGAGGAGGAGGGCTGGTCTTTAGTAATGGTGGCCAAGATGCATCAAGCAATCGAGTAGCATGTCTGAGGCTCTTAAATTAAAATCCTAGGTCACAAGTGAAATTAAATATCCTTGCGCTACTTTTCATCCTTTCAAGAGCAATTCAATGAGTACATACAACTGGCTCAAACGAAGCACCTGTTATTTACAGTCTTTGAAGCGTGCTTTACTGGTCTGTATATTAAACCCTACATCTGCACTGAAGCCAGCTCATCTACCAATATCCAGCAGAGCTGCTGACAAGGTTTCACCTCTACCTTTCTTTCACTCACACATCTAGCCACTCACGGGTAGATGCGTCACTGTTCCAGGCGCTCCATATTGAACGGGAATTATCTGAGCTGATCCGATTTGTGCCTGTGTGTGTGCCCGAGATGGTGTTTACAAATGAGCCTCATGCACTGACTGTTGCCCCATGTCAGATATGCTTAGCTTGTCCATGTCTGTTTTCCTCGATGTATCCTGGTACTTTTAGTTTTATGTATCCTGCATTTTAAATTCCCTGTAAGTTGTTATAGATTTGTAGTCTATGACTGAATTCTTTGAACAGAGATTTCATTTACAGAAAGTCCGACTTGTATTAGCTTGACGATTGTGGCTCAAGGAGACAGCCCTTTTAATAATACCTTCCCACTTGAGCAATGCTGTGTGATCTTTGACAAAACACTTTTCCTGTTCTACAGATCCCATACATGGTTAAATTGGAGGTGTTTGGAAAATAGCTAAAAATCAGTATACCTGCTATAGAAATGACTGGCCATGACATGGAGTTACTTGGGAACTATTTGTGCAACATCTTCAGGAATTCTAAGCTTTTTAGTCAACATCTCTCTGCATGTTTGGGCCAGTCAACCCCACAGACAGACATAACTAGAAAGGTGAGTTGCATAATGCAGTTGCTGGTGGCTAGGAAGTCAGGATCCGACAAAGGTGCCCCACATGAGATGGGGATACATTGAGTGATGCCATATACATGCTCTTCTGTGCAAGTCAGGCCCATGTGCTACATCTGTTTGAGGCCCATTTGTGCTGGTCCATGAGCATCCATGTTCAGTGTGAGGTGAGATATGTGCATGCATCAGCTGCAGACCAGTTGGTGTCTTCAGATGTACAGGGGATGGGGATGTTCTGACTTCAAGAATTACTGGTTGCTGTATTTGCACATAAATAGTCACATTCGTGTTTAAAATTATAGGTTGCTGTATTTACACATTCTTGTTTGAAAAAGTACAGATTGTTGCATTAGCACATGAATAATCACCATTCGTGTTTGGTTATTCCTGCTGAACAAACAGCAGTGTATTCAAATTTCACAAGCCAAGAGAACGACTCTGCTTTTGAGCTTATGGTTGCCTTGCCTTCATGTCGCCCAAACTCTATGGGGCCGATTACGATCCTGGAAAAACCCGGTACAAACCGTGGGTCGGAGCTTTTTCTCCGTCCGACTCGTACCGGGTTGTAAAACTTTACAAACATGCAATTACGATTCGTTCGGAAACACCATTCCCGTACGATTCGGAAAAAAGACCAACCGACAGAAAAATACATACAAATGTGATCTGGGACACCGCGGACGTGACGTCCGGACGGAGTTAGGCATGTTTTTACGTACCAGCAATTACGATTCGCACCGACTGCAGTCCGGATGGGAAAATTTTTACGGCACCTAAAAAGTGCCGGAAAAGCTAAGTACGCAGCGATGCGAGCTGATTAGGGGGCCCGGTACGCGCCGTACCCCCCCAGCCCCCCATATGTATGGAGCGTACCCCCGTACCCCCCCAGCCCCCCATATGTATGGAGCGTACCCCCGTACCCCCCAGCCCCCCGTATGTACGGAGCAAACCCCCCAGCCCCCCATATGTATGGAGCGTACCCCCGTACCCCCCAGCCCCCCGTATGTACGGAGCGTACCCCCGTACCCCCCCGTATGTACGGAGCGTACCCCCGTACCCCCCAGCCCCCCGTATGTACGGAGCGTACCCCCACCCCCGTATGTACGGTGTGGACCCCCAGCGCTACGCGCTGGGGGTCCGCACCGTACATATGGGGGTGGGGGTGGGGGTACGCTCCGTACATACGGGGGGGTGGGGGTACGCTCCGTACATACGGGGGGCTGGGGGGTACGCTCCGTACATATGGGGGTGGGGGTACGCTCCATACATACGGGGGGCTGGGGGTACGGCGCGCCCATCCGCGGGGGGGGCTGGGGGTACGGCGCGAACATACGGGGGACGGGGGGGAGTACGGCGCGTACCAGGCACTTGTTTGGACATCTCCATGGTTGCTATGGGAGTTCGCTCCGGACGGTCTTTTTTCCATACAGTTGTACAATCGGACGGATGGGACGGATCGTAATTGCGCATTGGGACTTCAGTTTTCCCATTTGTACGTAAAAATGTCCGGGGACGTGTCGGAGACTTTTCCCGACCCGAGGACGTGTGGTGGAATTTTCCCAATGCGATTTGTAGGGACTTTTTCCCATACGAATCGTAATTGGCAGTTTGTACGGCGCTTTTACCATTTGTAAGGAAAAAAGTCCAGATTCAATTCGGTTGGGGAAATTTTTTCCAGGATCCTAATCGGCACCTATGTATTATATAAGATTAGTGCATGGTTATCCAACATGCCCAACTAGGAAGAAACAAGCAGCATACAAAGGACAATCCTTTTCAATAAAACACAGAGGCTCGGTCTGGGGCAGGACAGGAGCCTGGTGGTGGGGTGGCTCAGGGGCAGCATCTAACAAGCATTTGCAATGCAATAGGTCTCGCATTTGCGAGAGTTTAAGCTATTGGCATTGTAAATAACAATGCCTATTATTTATGTGTTTTGAAAACCTGCAAGCGGTGCGTAAACACGCACTTTGTACTTATAGTTGTTGCTTACAAGAAACAAGGCTGGCAGTAATTGCGCCTCTTTGACTGCCAGACTTGCTTCTCGTAAGCAAGGACTATAAATGCAAAGTGCGTGTTTACGCACTGCTTGCAGGTTCTCAAAGCACATAGATAAAAAGCATTGTCATTTACAATGCCAATAGCTCAATCTCTCACAAATGTGAGACCTATTGCATTGCAAATGCTTGTTGTTAATTATTGCTGTATTTACGTATTAATCTGGTACTAATGAGATGAACTCTTTGCCCCACCAGTTTTAACATGTGAGAAAAAGACAAAATGATGCTCTAATACTGTCTCAAATTGTGCTGCATTACCCTGCATAATTTTCCTTCTCTTGCCACATAATTTAGCCAATCTTGCTGCATATTTTGGTCCTCCCCTGCCGCATGATTCTAGTAACCTTGCATATGGCAAAAGGTGTCTTGTGCTTAACCAAAAGTGTTCAGATTGTGGAGTGAAGGGACAGTTCTTTAGGGTGTGTTGTAGTGGTAAGGAGACCACATTCCAATGTGTGGTAAAAAATACACTTCAAAACACAGGATATTCGGAGGATGGTAGGGTTCTACAAACTCAGTTTTGAATTTAAGCACAGAGGTGTTGACTGTAAGCTATACGTGGTATAGAAGGGCTGCCTTCGCTGAGAGGATGAGATGAAGGAGAGTTGGGAATTTTGCCAAATCCCAATTGCCCTGAACCTGTTTTACTGATGGAAGATGAAGAGCAGATCAGCAGTGAAATGGCTCAGGCTTACCTGGTCATATTTTCTGGGTAAACTGGAAGGCTGGGTGCGTTCATGCATAAAACCATACTCATGGCGGAAACCCGGTCTTGTATTCATAAAGTGAGGAATATTCCTATTGCAGTCAGTAATGAGGTTGGTGAGGTTAGAAAACATGTAGAATCCTCAGATTGGGTGGCACCTTTGGTCATGACACAAAAGGCAAATGTCCATGTAAGATAGTGTGTAGATCTAAGCGATCGAAATAAAAAACCAGCAAGTTGAGATTAATTGGTTTTTCAACATTGATCTCACTGCTGCCTACCACCAGGTTCCTTTAAATCCTGATAGTAAAACATACATTTCTTTTCTCACATCTATAGGGTGTTTCAGTATTTCCCTTAGAACAACATTGGTAGCACCAAACTTTCAAAGACTGATATATAAATATTGTTTAAAGACATTACAGATTACGGGTTGGTTGCATAGGCTCTGGCATGTGCTGGGAATGGAGAAGTTGTCGCTTACGGTGGCGGGGGAGATAGACCAATATGAAGAGCTGTAGCAACCCTTTCTAGCGCTGCTGTCCACCGAATTCCGGGAGCTCACCTGTCCGAGGTATCTTAGGCTTCTTAGGCTGACGCCGCCGGTGATCCCGGCGGACTAGATCACATGTGAGACGGGGTCCTCGGGGGGGGGGGGGGGTGGGGTTTGCGGGGCTTTTTGGGGCGGATAAATCTGGCGCGGGACCATAGGACGGGGGGGTTGGGGTATTGTTGTTTTTTTTCCCTCCTTTCTTTACTGGGGAGATGAGGGATGGGGGGGGTGGATTGTGCTTTGTTGAGTTGCTGCTGGCTTTCATTGCTCAGATTTGGGGTGTTGGATATGCACGCAGAGATCCCACAGATTGCATTTCTTGCCTTTCATTTACTGTGCTTTTCCTCTGGACCACCGAGCTATCCTTCGCCAACCCTCTTGAGTTGCACCTTTTTCTTTTATTGTATTATATGTACCCTAACCTCCTATCCCCCTCCCCCATGGTTTGTTTTGTTTCAATAAAAACGTTTTAAACATAAAGACATTACCGATGTCAGATTATTTCAGGACAATATTTTGGTGATAGTGATGCAAATCGAAAGAATATTTGAGAATCCTAGCAAAGTGTTGATTGACAATGAAATATGCAAAATGTAGATTTGCTAAGAGGGGTGTCGTGTACCTTGGACATGAGGTCAGCTGTACAGGAATTACACCAAAGGAGGAACTGGTGGACGCCATAAGGATGGCACTCTCTCTGCAAAACCAGGATAATGTTTGTGCTTTTTATTCCATTTTTTCCAGGAAAATGTATCACATCAGACAATTGTTGAAACATGGTTTTAAATTTGTGTGATCACAGGAGTGCCAGACAGCGTTTGAGGGCATCAAGGAAGACATCTGTGGGGCTCGACCATTACAAGGGTAAACTGCTTACCAAAGGACTTGCCACACATATATTATACGGTGTGTCTCCACATATTGCTTGTATAGCAATGAAACCTCTGAACTATAATTATTAAGTACAGTACAGTCCTTGAGTAAGGAACAATGTTGCAGACGTTTTAAGACAGATGCTTTTACCTGGCAAGCAGTTCCCCAAATGTGAGTGAGAGGACTGCTGTTTTGTGTGGGTGACATGGAATGGAAGGATGGGTTGGAGAAAGACAACTCATTGTTAAAGGTATGTACTTTGTTAACAGAGGTTGGCCTATTAAAAAGAGGATAGGGATTTGAATGTCTTTCGAAAGTTAAAGAACATATTGTTGGTTGTTGATGAGAGGAGGACTGTTGGGAGACCCCGGCTCCTTAAAGAGAAAATAGTACACATGTGCCATGAGTACAATTTGGGCATTGGTAATATAGATTCAATCATACCTGTGACCTGGAATGAGCATGGAAGTGTTAAAAACAGCCTAAGATGTGTGGAGTGCAATAACCCGGAAAAATCACAGATAACCTTCAGTTGATGTTAGGGCACAAATGCAGGATGCTATAGGAGATTTTAAAAATGTGATCATCATGGTGGACTATTTCTTCAGGTGGCCAGAGATGGTGGCTGTTCACAATGAAGAGGTGAGAGCAGCTGTAAAGTTTTGTGAAGGCTTGCCGAACGTCATTGTAAATGACAATGAGGGGTAGTTTGTGACTGAAAGTTTCCAGAAGTACATGCGCAGGAAAGTGTCAAGCACAGGATTTTGTCAGTGTATCACCCAGAGGGAAATTGTATGATGGGGTTCTTTAACAGGGCGATCAAAGATGTCATAGAACTGGCAAAAAGAGTCAAACTAGATTGGGAGCAAAGGTTATACGCATGTTGTGGGCCTATACGATCACAATGTGTGAGAGTACAGAACATAGTCCTTTTGTTTTAACGAGGAACCAGACACTTATTACCAAAGACTATCTCAGTGGTTGTCTAAAGCCAGAGTGGTTAAGTGGTCACCAGAAGAAGTCAGAAAGAAAGTTGATCAAGCATCATATAACAAGAGGTTTGATGGAGGGGTGTGGCCAAGCTGGCTTCCAAGATAGCCGCCTAGTGCGTAGCTCTGGAACCAAACCTGCTGATTCCACCTTCAAACTGGACAATCTGGCCTCATCTCCACCCATGGGTGGTGAGCACATCTTACCCATGCATTGAGGAACCTGTGTGGGCCCCATCGGAGTGTGCTGGCACAGTCAGTGCTCCTCATACATGTCTGTGGCCTGCAGTAGCCTTGCACCTCAGAGGCCCTTTGGCAACTAGGGCTGCTGGTGAGCATGAGGCCGTGGCAGCAGGTCTCCCACCGAGTCAGGAGGCCGAAGACAGCACTGGGTGGTGGATGCCGCTTGACGGGCCTCACCCTTGCAGCTGGGCTGGAGGGCACTGGGGGGCTCTGCCGTGGACACGCCTCCCACTAGGTGACGTATGACCTGACTGAAGCCTGAAGATTAACTGTGCACTGTCTCTGGCATTGGGCTGGAGGGCCTACTAATTTAGACTCATCATCACCGCACTACCCAGCCTATGCTGATACCTAACTTGTCAAGAATGATACCCTGCGCCAACTGGATGGAACTATAACAAGGGAGCAGCCTTGCTTGGGAATTCTGAGGTGAGATGTGGGTGCCCCCTCCTCTTCCAGAAGTGAGCTCACTCCATGTGGGGGCACTACAGTGCGAGCTTGTACCTGCGCTATAAGACTGCTTCTTGGTGTGCGTTGCTGATGGGCCTGTCGGTGAGACGCTTCCTATTGCCGGTCCCGGCCATCATGTGGGCGGGTGAGCTTTCTTAAACCACACGACTGGATGCCCCTGCCTGCTGCCTCCCTTGGGTTGCGTCCCAGTGTCGTGAACCTTGCACCTCATGCCGGTTGGCAGTGGGCCTGACCTGGGGCTAGATATGGACTGTAGACATTTCTGCCTCTGCTCTCCTCAAAAACGTAAACACAAAACACTCTTCTCGCACCAAGCTGTTGCCCGCCTGTCTTTTCTGCAGGGGCAGCTCTTCCGCAGGTGACTCCGGTCCCTTCTCTTGTGCAGAGAGATTCGCCGGTGCCCTGGGAGGCTTCTCCTGCTCCCCCGGCTTCACTTGCTCCAGTGTCCCCGGTGCCAATGCCACAACCCGCCTCGTGGCCTTGGCCGGATCCAGATCAGGTGGCTCTGGATCCATACCCACCTTTTCCGGGTCCGGGTGCGGGTGCGGATCCGTCGCATTTTCTTCATGCGATGTTTGGCATGTTTGCCAAAGCGGCTTATTCATCCGGCGCACTGGCTGGCCCCGTGGGTCCGCTTTCTTATAATTTGGGCATTCACCAACATTATGCCCAGGCACCATTCATGCCCTTCATGCCGATTACTCCATCATGTAATAAGAAAAACAAGGGAACCCCAATATTAGAACCTGGTGTGGGGTGACTATTAGTATTTTAGGAAAACAATAATTCTTAATGGGCCAATTTGGTCCAAAAATAAAACAAGAGCAGTTTTGTTTGAGATAGTGTTAATCAATATGCCTATACCAAGTATGCATATGAGGGCAATTAATGCCAGACGGAGCAACAGTAGATAGTTATTTAGCAGGGACACAGAAGAACTTTTTGTAATGTACAATATTTAATATCTTAAACAATATATTTTTTAAGATTATAGTTCAAGTGCTCACAAAAATGTGACAGCAAGCATGAAGTGATGAGTGAGGGTGACTTTAAAAATATATACATTGCATTCACAACATAGATAGAGACTTCTAGGTGTAATTTAAACAATGAAAGGAGTTTCTTGTTGTATAGGGGTCAACGGCGTTTCGATCTCACTGATTTGAGATCATCAACAGGACAAAAAGGTGGCAGGAGAACGAAGGGCAAAGCTGTCCAGAAGAGAACGCTTTCCAGGTGGATCATTTTGTGCATCAAGATTTGTTATGCCTTGGCCAAGAAGGAGCTGCCGGAAGATATTAGAGCTCATTCTACTAGAGCTAGGTCTTCATCTACAACTTTGGCTAGAGGTGTTCCTGTGGTTGACATCTGTAAGGCTGCAACTTGGGCCTCCCTCCCCACTTTTGCAAAGCATTTTTGCTTGGATTCAGAGGTGAGGAGGGATGGTCATTTTGTGTGTTCTGTGCTGCAGGGTTATGTGGTATAAGTAGGTGAACACCCTCCTCCAGGAGAGGGACTGCTTGGGGATGCAATTCAAAAGGTGAGGAATCCACAGGCAGATACTGTATCCACCAGAAAAAGCATTACCAAAGGTAAGTAACCTGTTCATTCTGAAAAAACATGCAAATAAGAAAAGCCCAAATGATCACCAGGAGACTGCTGCGGGATCTGATCTCGGGGAGTCCTGTGGAGACTGAGCTGCACTGGGGGGCCCCCATTCAGCCCGATGCTAATGAATATCTCCCGCATGGAATTCAAATCAGGGAAGAAGGAAAGATGCCAGGGAAGGGTCAGCAGCAGCCTAGGTTTTTCTTGGAATACAGCTGCCATTCTACAATGTTCTCTGCGGTGAATACTGCATTTAACAATATTGGCAGTAAATGTACCCTGGCCCTGCATCCACTTGTTCTCAGAGAAGAACATTTTCCAGTGAATAAGGATGCATTATTTAAAGTACGGATGGGTCACTCTTAGAAATAGGGTCTCTAATTGCAGTGGTGTGCACCCTTTCCAAGTAGGGACCCTCACTCTAGTCAGAGAGTCACATAGCTAAGATAACCCCTGCTCACCTCCTTGCTTGGTAGCTTGGCACGAGCAGTCAGGCTTATCTCAGAGTCAATTTGTAAAGCATTTGTACATACACACACAGTAACACAGTGAAAAAACTCCAAACTGAGTCCACACCAGTTTAGAAAAATACCCAATATTTATCTGAATGAAACAAGACCAAAATGACAAAAATCCAACACACACAAGTAAAAATATCACTTTTCAAAGGTTAAATAAGTTCAGTCCATAGAAACTTATGGATGTGTTTATTTTAGCACAAAGTACCTTGGATGCGTCCAAACTCAAAGACAATGTGAGGCGCCGGAAAAGCAAAGCAATGCGTTGGTTCCTTACTCCCAGGTGAGGTGATGCATTGGTCCCTCACTGTTACACAGGAGAGGTGATGCATCGGTTTCTTACAGGAAGGGGAGGTGATGCGTTGATCTCCGGACACGTGGCCTTGGTTCCTTAGTGCTTGGCAACTACGATGAAGTGACTGCATTGAGGGATGATGCGTCAAATATCCAGATGAGCCGCATTGATACCACAGCCGCGAAGCAGGTGATGTGTCGATGCGTCGATTCTTCAGCTGCTGAGCCGAGGTGGTGTTGGAGTCGGAGCTGGTGCCAAGGATGTTGGCGACATGGTGCTTGGGACTCATGCTGTAGTGATTGTTCAGTCACAAAGGAGGCCCTGTGCCAATTCTTTAGTTGCACTGTGGGGCTGCATTGATTCTTCAGCTGCACGGTGGTGCTGCATCGACATTTGCAGCAATGCATCGATAAAAACAGGTGCTGGGAGTCAACAAGTGGATTTTCTGCTTCAGTTCACCAAATTCTACTTCCAAGGGCCCAGGAACTGGCTTTGGCACCACTTGGCAAGTCAGGACTGTCAGCAGAAAATCCCAGGAACTGGTAGGTGAAGTCTTTGATGGCCCTGAGACTTCTTAACAGGAGACAAGCATGCACCAGCCGTTTTAGAACCTTGGAAAGCAGGAGACAGAAAGCAAAGTCCAGTCCTTTCAATCCCAGGACAGAAGCAGGAAGCAGCAGGCCAGCACAATAAAGCAGCAAGTAGAGTGACAGTTTCCTCCTACAACATTCAACTTTTCTTCCTGACAGAATGTCCTCAGCCCAGAAGTGTTCTGATTTTTGGGGTGTCAGAGGTCCAGTACTCTTTCTGCCTTCAAAGGAAAGTCTTTGTAGTGCACAAGGTTCTGCCTTTCCCCAACCTGGCTCCAGGCACGCGACATGAGGGTGGAGACAGCTTTGTGTGAGGACATAAAGGCCCAGCCCTATTCAGGTGTCAGTGACAACTCCTCCCACCACTCTAGCTCAGAAGAATATGGCTGTTTACATCACATGTGTTTTTCAATGCATGCGATTACAACGCGGTCGTTACAACGACCGCTTTGTTACATCGCAGTACCATTGCAACGCAAGTTGTTACAACGACTTGCTGTAGGGGGCGCGCTGGACTTAGGAATAGTATAACTTACTATTGCAACTCCAGTGTGTGCAACAGGAAGGTGTTGGAATAGTAAATTATACTATTCCTTAGTTTAGAGTGCTGCCTACAGCAAGTCGTTGTAACGGTACTGCGATGTAACAACGTGGTCGTTGTAACAACCGCGTTGTAATCGCATGTGTTGTAAAGCATGCGATGTGATGGCTGTTTCCCGCTCAAGAAGACCCATCTGCGTGGTGATGGCCCATCAGGATATGCAAGGCACACCTCAGCTCTCTTTGTGTGACTGCCTAGTGTGAATGCACAAGAGCCCAACTATCAGCCAACCCAGATGTGGATTCTACAGACAGGCAGAGGCACAGATTGGTTAAGCAAGAAAATGCAATTTAAAAACCAACTTCACCAAAGGATGCATTTATCATTTGTAAGTTCAGAGACCCCAAAGTCCAAATCTTTATCTGCTTCCAACAGGAAATTACACTTAAAAGATATTTCAAGGCAATCCCCATTTTACCCTATGGGACAGCTAGGCCTTGCAAGAATGAAAATTGAAATTAGCAGTATTTCACTATTAGGAAACGTAAAACACAATAGTACATGTTCTACCTTTTAAATACTTTGCACCCTGTCCATGGGGCTACCTTGGTTGTACCTTAGGGGCGTCTTACATGTAATAAAAGGGATGGTTTGGGCTTGGCAAGTGGGTGCCCTAACCAGGTCGAAAAAGCAGTTTAAAACTAAAAGAAAATGTGAGCTTGTACCTGCGATGATGTGCGTCGCCGATGGGCCTGCCTGTGAGACGCTTCCTATTGCTGGCCCCGGCTCTCCTGTGGGCTGGTGAGCATTATGAAAACCCCATGACTGAATGCCCCTGCCAGCTGCTTAACCCGGGTTGTGTACCAGTGTCATGCCTCTTGCTAGCTGGCTGTGGGGCTGACCCAGTGCTTGGTCTGGACTGTAAACATTTGTGCCTCTGCTCTCTTCAAAAACATTAACATTAACACAAAACACTCTTCTCACAGCAAGCTATTGCTGGCCTGTCTTTTCTGACTTAGATTTGGACACCAAGGTGACCATTGGACATGGGGAAATATGCTCTATACACAGCAAAATACAGTTTGAGCAGAAAATGTCTACCCATAAATCCATGCCTGACTTTGACCAGAGTAGGAGACCCCCGAGCACCCTGTCCTGGGCACTGAGGATACTCTCTTGCTGGAACTTTGGGTGGCTTGCACTCAACTGGCAGTAAAATAGACTCCTTTGCTATTGGATTGACAAACTTGCAGAGAGGCTGGCTAGACAAGGCGTGAGCATCACAGTGTGGAACGCTGAATCTCTGACCAGGAAGACAACACCACTGCTTATGCCATCCATTTGAACAAAATGGAGAAACAGCTCTCCCAGGTAATGTCTAAGAATGAGTATTTAGAAGTCCGATCCCACTGAAACAATGTACAAATCTCTGTAATATCTGAAAACACTGTTATAGATTTCCCAGATAGGTTTGTTGAGCAACTGCGAGTGGAACTGTTTGGCACTTCAGAATTTTCCTTGGGGTTTCTGGTAGAGCATGCTTATAGATCTCTGGGGCACAGCCCACCACCGGGTCTCCGCCCTGCCCCCTCATAGCTCAGTTGTTGAACTACTGTGATCGTGACCTGGCGCTACACCTGGCCAGGGAGAAGAGTCCACTCAGATTCCAGGGGTCTGCAATATCTATCTTCAGACTTCACACAGATGGAGTAGGATTCCCGCAAGAAATTCCCTGTTGTGAACAAACTGTTAAGAAGCAAGGGGATCTGATCTGGCATGTTGTACCCCGTTTGGCTGTGGATCTACATTAATGGCAAAACACCCATCTTTGGCAACCCTACGGACGTAAGCCTATTTTGCAAAAAACATACAAATAAAAGAAGCCAGAATTCCCGCTAGGAGGCTTCTGTGGGATCTGATCCTCGGAAGGACTGTGGAGATTGAGATTTGTTCTTTTTGTATTTGTCACCCCGAGTGGGACGGGTATACCCAGACGTGGGTCCTGTGCTCACCATGGCACTGGAGTCAAGCTGTCCTAGTTGATGATCGGTGATAACCTGAATCTGATTTCAGGTTGCTTGTTTCCAGTCCGGGGAAGGTCCTGGCCTGTCTGGGTCAAGACTGATTTTCATATAGCTGGTTCCAAACTACAGTGGCCAGGTCAGCAAAAAAACAATGGATCTAGGCCTGGGTCTCTGTACTGGGGGTGAATGTTTGACATTATTCAGCATTCCGTCCATCATTTGTTCATTTTGCAAGGATGGATTAGCAGCATTGCAATGTTGGGCCTAGGTGTACCTTTGGAATCAAGCTGCTGATCTACAACCTGGCGGGAAATGATTGAACTAACGTCACCGTCCTATATCATTGTTCCCTTTTCCAGATATGATTCTTAACATATGGCATTTGCACAAATTCCGTTTTATTTGTTTAATGCAACAATATTCTTAGTAGTCACCAAGCTATTTTTGGCCAGGGCAGAAGCACAGTACTAATTTCATTTCATTTGCATCTAATTGTTGATAATGGAGGCGTGGACCCTCGTGTCTTGCTTGACTTGTCCGCACGCAGGTTTTGACACCAGTGACCACAGGATCTTGGCTTCAAGGCTTGCTATCATTGGCATTTCCAGTACCTTTCTGAAGTGGACCTGGCAGAATGTGAACCTAGTAATAGTGACACCTCCTTTCTGCACAGAACCTAGCAGTCTCAGTTGTAGTGTCACCTCGGCTATTTAATATATGCATGGGGTCATTAGCTTAATATTTACATGCAGCTGGAACCCCTTTGTCCATGCATGCTAATTACACACAACTGATCTTCAAAATATCTAAAGTAAACTTAACATCTCTAGATGGACAATTCAGTTTAAGGAATTTTTTGTCCAATATTCAGTGATGAATGTCTGATAATTTTATGGAACTGAATCCTGACAAAACTGAATTGCTTTGTTACCTCTCCAAATGCTTGTTAGTAGATTCTAACCACACTAAAATATTAGTACATGCCATGATCCAATCAGAATTAGATTACGGAAATGCCATTTACTTATCCTCCCCAGGGCTTAATTTGTAAGAAAGCAAGTGTAGTGCCCCTTTTCAGGAGGCCCCTGCAGCTTGCACCGCCCATCGTCCCTACCAGCGTTGCCTATGACAGTACCAACATAACACCTAGCCATTGCACTGCTATAAGTGTGATAATTCAACTTACTGTAGGCCACCCAAAGTTATAAGAATGGCGGCTGCAGCAGGTATTATTCATTTTTAATTTATATTGAACTATTTAACACTGTTGTTGTGCTCATCTCAAAATTAGACAGAGCCACAGGGTGCTGGCCATGCAGTAGTGTTAGTGTTTTTGAATTAAATACCAGTGCCAAGCACCGGTAACCACCACCTCAAATTAAGCACTGATCCTCCCCAAACAAAATATTTCACTGACTTAACCTAGTGCAAAATGCCTTTGCACAACTTATTACTCATATCTTAAAAATAACTTCCATTACCCCCAACCTGCACCAATGGTTAGCAATAAAAAAAGATTTACTTTCATATCTATGGTGATTGTCCATAAAATAGTCCTTCAAGGTCCTCCATATTTTCTAGCCTCCAAGTTTTCTCTCTTTGCTCTTGGTAGAGCCTTAGGGTCGGGTTAGTCTTAATCTTAATGTTTCTGATGGATACTCCTAACTGGACATTCCTCACCCTGTAAATATCCCCAGGTGCCTGGCTGGATCCAGATAGTTTCCCCAGAAATTCCGTTTTGCGTTGGTAGAGTGTGTAGTGTGACTCTTCGTGGAGTCCACCTCACCCATGATGTTAGGGCCACTACATAGCCACTGACATCAGCTCCTTTCTTTCCACACCTTCCAATACACATCCACAGCTCGCTTTCTTGATTCTGTCACAACCTGAAAAGTTGTTTTCACCCAAAAAAATGTCCGTGTGCAAGGGACATGTCCCCTCTGAAAACAACAGGTTTGAAGCTGTGAAAGAACAGCCACAAACAGATGTCTGTGATGGACCCTCATGAGGTCTGTCTCTGGGCTCCAAGCATGATTCAGCGTTGTGCAACAAATGTGCAAAGATGAACCTGCAGGCCATCTGAGACCACAAATCCAAGGTGTACACCTCGGATCACTGCCAAAAATCTAAGAAAACCTGCAACCGGTCAAAGTCAAGGGAGTGAATTTGCTCTAGCTCCCAAAGTCAATCTTGCGATCGATCCTCTTTGAGATGAAAATCTTCAGGTAAGTCCAAGAAGAAGAAATACAAGAAGTCAAAGCACAACTCCCTTTGGTCCCACCACTTCCTCCATGAGGAGTCGTGCAATACCCCCAGGCTGAAAGCTCAATGTCTATCCTCAGAACTGATTCCGACTCTCATCCTGATGTACTGAATTGTACGGCTCTATCTCCGATGCCACAACAACTCAGAGTTGAAAGAGGCCATTCTCAAAAAGACCATTGCTAGGATCTTTGGTACCCAACCAGATCCCTCTGGAGCACATATGGGCCCTAAGGATTCGAGGTGACTTCCAGTCTGTTTACCACCTGTGAATTTGTCCCTGATGTGCCACCTGACCCCACCTAAGGGCTCGCCACAACTCCAGGCATAGTGCCAAGCCAGATGCCCTTTACGGTGCAATGTCTGATTCCGCAACTTTAAATGTCGACAACAATGCCACCAGAGGGGGAGCTGTTCATCCTTTTGGACTCTGAGATGAATCAACCACCGACGTTGCACCCACTTCTGCTGGTCGCCCTCTCTGACCTCGAGATGGCCCCCCATATATGATGAGGAGAACTTATTTTATGACTTCAGGATGCATGTAGGTTAGACACATCCCAGACACTGGCTGCCACTCACCCACCTGCCTACAGCTAATGTGGAATCTACCTCATTTACCACAGTCATTAGGAATGCAGCGGAGGTTATTGACCTGGTATCACTGATCACTGAGGTCAAGATAAACCTCCTCATGTAAGTTGTTCGTCCAGGAAAGAATCAAAGGAGCGTCTCCTTCCATTTAATGAGGTCCTCAATAGCACTTCACTGCCAGGGTCTAGGCCTCTGCCGTGAGATCATCCTTCCTCCTGCAACATCCTATGCCAGAGAGCCTGATACAAGAGGCCTGCAGAAGCATGCTCAATCCCAATCTGTAGCCGACCATCCAGCTAGGAAGATATTCAAAACAAATGGAGGCATTCTCAAAACGTATGTTCACCGCGGTCAACTTTGCCCTCAGAACAGTGAAGACCAGCTGATTCTTTGGGAGATACTCGCAAATTCTATGGCAGAAGGTGATGGACATCTTGCTATTGGGTCCCAGAAGATACCAGGGTCACCTTCACATGACTCATCTAGGATGGCCAGGAAACAGCAAAATACTTCATTAGCTTGGGCCTGGATACTACTGACTGTCTGGGTAGGGCAGTTGGGACCTGCGTGGTACATAGGTGCTACGCTTAGATCTGCACAACAGGATTTTCGAGCATCTTCCAACAGTCCCTTGTGGACATGCCATTCGATGGCGCACGTCTCTTCAGAGACAAAGCAGACTCTGCCCTGCAGCTCTTTAAAGAAAGCAAGACAACAGCATTTCCCTTGACTTGGCACTGCTTGCATGACAGTTTCCTCAACAACTATGATCCTTTTGAGGCTTTAGAATGGGATTCCAGCAACACCAGCATCAGAGCTTGTTTCCACAAGCAACAAGCCTCCCAAGCCTTTCGAGGCAGAGGATGCGGTGCTTGCCATCTGTGTCCAAAAGAACTACCTAAACCCATGTGCCCCCTCCTGCAGCTGCCGCAAAACAATTTTAATTGACCATTGGCTGCATATGATCGCCTGGTGGGATTCTATGCCCCCTGAATATCAACTTACAGTAATCAGTGTGACAGAATATTGAGGACAAAATATTGAAGCAAATAGACAGTTAAGTAATTCTATATTTTGTACATCTAACTCCACATATATGTGCTTATGCTGTAAATAAATCTTCAAGGCACGTAGATATAATGGAGTTAGGAATAGTAAATTTACATTTCCCTATATTCACTTACCTTTTGATATTTTGTCCATTGATATTCTGTCCTCGATATTCTTATACCACAATATTGTCGGTGTTGATATTCAGTAGTACAATCCGGTGAAAGGTTGTATCAACTTTTACCTCCATGGGTGAAGAAGCATCACATTGGACCACTGGGTGCTCCAAATTATTCACAATGGTTACTCCCTCCACTTTCTATCCAGTCCTCCTGACATGCCTTCATCATCACAACTCCTGGAGGACCACTTGTCCAAACTTCGATGAGACTGCCAGGCTCTCTTGGCTAAGGGAGCCGTGGAAAGAGTGCCAGCATCAAAAATCCGCACTGGATTCTATTGCTGTTACTTTTTGGTGCCAAGGAAGGACCGAGGCCTCCACTCTATTCTCTATCTTTGCCCTCTGAACTTTTTCCTTTGGAATGACAAGTTCAAAATGCTCACCCTGGTCCAAGTTTTGCCAGTGCTGAATCCAGGACACCCTGAATGGTTGCACTGGATTTCCACAAAAGCTGCCTTCCTTCCGAAGGTCGTTACACCTTTCCACACAGAACAGTCTATCACTTTTGTTCCACCCTCATGCATCCAAAGAGGAAGAGAGGCTCCAGCCCCTTGATCCCAAGAGAGCCCTGAGCTTTTACATTGACCGCACCAGGGAACATCATGAGAATGATCATCTTTTTGATGGTTTCTCTGAAGCAAAAAATGGAAATGATACAGAAAAGAACCATCTCCAGATGGATTGGATTGTGTATCAAAATCTGGTATGGGTCAGCTAAGAGGGATTCTTCAGAGGGCGTATCAGCACTTTCCACCAGAGCAAAGTCTACTGCCACTTCGCTGGCGTGCAGTGTGCCAGTTCTGGACATTTGCCAAGCTGCTATGTGGGCATCGGTCCACACATTCATGAAATACTACTGAATTGATAACCAGGTCCGACTGAAGGGGTATGTTGCCCTGTCGGTCCAGCATGATGTTCTGATTTGAGCCATTCCACAGTACCACCACCTGAGTAGGTACTGTTTGGTACCTATTCTCAAGATGAGGAGTCTGCAATTTGATGTATCCATCAGAAGAAAAGAAACTTACCATTGCTAATGCTCTTTCTGGTGGATGCGGATACTCTATTTGACTGCAAATTCCTGCCCGACCTACCACCCACCGTTCTATGGAATGGTTTCATCTACTCCACACTAATAAGATTCCAATCTAGAGATCTGCAGACTGCCACAGTCTGATTTTAGGGCTCCACGTCCAACGGCGCTGTCAGAGATCATAAAGAAACGGACACCAGCAGCAGAGGTGGCGGCTATGGAGGGGCAAAAACAACAATTGATGGACAGAATGCAGAACAATGTCATACATTCACCCCAGTACAGAGATCTGGGCCTAAATCCATCGTTTTTTTGCTCACCATGCCATTCCAGTTTGAACCCAGCCATATGCAAATCAGTCTTGACCCTGTGCCCCATGGGAACAGTCCAGCCCGAACTGCCAAGCCAGGTCCTCCCTGGACTGGAAACAAGCATCCTAGGACCGGTTTCGGGCTTTCAGCCCTCATCAGCAAGGATAGCTTGATTCCAGTGGCATGGAGAGCAAGGGACTCACGTCTGAGCATACCCGTCCCACTCGGGGTGACAAATGCAAAAACAATGGAGGGGCCTCAATGCCATACCGGGATGGAGCAGAGCTGCATGACACCACCTTCTGACGGGCAAGGGAATTGCTAAGAAACCTCTCATGATCTAGCCTTTGACCAGGGGGTATTCATATTGTGAGGAATGTGGCGTAAGACAGAGTATCCACCAGAAAGAATGTTACCAATGGTAAGTACGTTTTTCGTCTTTAACCTGCTCATTCAACTACAGTGATTCCACCCTCTTGGTTGCGGCTGTAAGGGCCTAGAACACCTTGCCCCTGTCACTGGGTCCTGTGACCAGCTTTCTTCGGTTCCAGGCACTTATACAAGCCTTTCAATTTTCAGTTTTTTGTCTTGAGAGAATGATGCTGATGTGGCAGGTTTTATAGGTATTTTTAGCGCCATGATGCCTTGGCGAACGAGTACGCATAGACCTGAGGATGAGAATTTTTGGCACTAAATGCTTCATTGAGCTGCCAGATGTTTGCTGCCCCGAGGCACGGGCTGGAGCTGGCAGAAGTTTGGTTTTCTGGGCGAGGTTTTGGCAATGGAAAGTAACAGGCCCACTTATGTAAACCTTTTAGTAATTATCTATTTCTGTTTTGTAGAAGGAGAGAGAAAGAGACAGTGAGCGGCGAGGCACAGAAGAAGAGACGCTTTGGGAGAGCTGGGAAGGAGGCAGGGGGAGCTTGAACGGGTGTAATAGATAGGAAAGCGAGCAGGTGAAAGCGAGCAAGTGAAAGAACGCAGGCTGTGGAGAGGAGTGCTGAGAGAGAAACAAAGCAGAGAGCGAGAAAGAGGGCCATCTCGAGCGAGGAAGCTGAGTGACACGCAGAAAGAGAGCAGGATCAAGGGAGGCACTAAAGAAACTGAGATGAAAGGCGCGATTGGCGCGAGATAGGAAACGGTGCACCGGAAGAGAGGGGGAGTGCCTGGGCAAAGAAGACGGGAGAGCAAGGCAGGGATTAGGAGGCAAAGGGCAGGTGAACTAGGAAACAGAGAAAGACACAGGACCTTCCGTGGTTAAAGGGGTAGCGAACATGTAGAGAGGGGGAGAGTTGGTGCCTTAGAGACGGAAACTGAGAAGGGAAGAGTGGGTACCATAGAGGAGAAGGTCAAGCCAGAGAGCCCACGTTAGGGGGAGCAGAATGCTGGCTCTCAGCGAGGTACTGGCCACTCTACTAGTGACACTCTTGCTTGTCCAGTATCTCAGATTCCGATGGCTAGGCAGACATCTACCACCTGGACCAAGCCCGCTGCCCATCATCGGCAACCTGTGGGCCCTGGGGTTCAAACTGGATCACGAGGTCTTCATACAGGTACTGTACCCTTTGCTAATAAGGCGGTAAGAATGTCAGGGGGTAACACCATGACCTTCTGGCCGTGGGCTGCTCTAGAACTCGCAGTATGAGGATGTTGACCTACCTTGGTTGGACTTCCTATTACTAATCGGACAGTACTCGGCTGCTCCTGGTCGTGCACCACGAACATTAATAAGGCCTGACAATGAGATGAGAGCGATCTGCCCCAGATGGGCTCCTTTAAAGGGCCATTCGGTGAGTTATGCAACAATAGCAGTGGCTGATACCCAACAGGGGTGGTGGAGCGGGGGAGGAATGAAAAATATATTTAGCACTCACCTGAGCACAGCCACCTCCTCTCCTCCGTCCTATTCTCTTCTGACTCCTGGGCAGCGCGCAAGCACACAGGCTGCCAGACTCCCCTAGCCAATCACAATGCTTCTGTCACTAGCATGACAGCAGCATTGTGATTGGTCTGAGCGGCCTGGTTCGGCTCTCAGACAGGGAGTGGGAGCCTGTGCATGTTCTCCACCCAGCTGTGCCATACAGTTGGACAGCCGGGTGGAGAAATGCTAAGTGCTCATGACTGTTTGAGCCGGCCAAACTGTCATGCGCACTTAGTGAGTGCCTACCACTCTCCCCCTGCTCTGGCCAGCCCAGCCGCACCTCGAGTGTAAACCAACTGAGCAAGCACGGAAAAATAAAATGATAATAACATTGTATTATTATCATTTTATTTTTCCTTTTTTGATCTGCTCAGAGAGCAGTGGGGCGATGCTCCTCCGCCTTAAAGGAGGAGCCGCCACAGCACAATAGATCTCAAAACCCCAGCAGATGTCTGACTAGAACTGGGTAAAAAGAGCTGTCTTTCAGTCTCTTTAATGGAAAGCCCCATTAATACTCGCAAGGGTGGTAAGTGGGAGCATTAGCAGCTGGTCTACCCAACATATGGTAATTAAACTTACAGACCTTTCATGCTTCACCCACAGATGGCAAAGACCCACGGCAACATCTTCACCATGTGGCTTGGGCAGAAGCCCGTGGTTGTGCTCAACGGATATCGGTCGGTGAGGGATGCTCTGATTGGCCACTCTGAGGAGGTGTCGGGGCGCCCTACAACACCGCTCTTTGAAGAAATGTCAGGCGGCAAAGGTAAGCAGGTATTTTGGTTCAGTAAAAGGCTGGCACAAGCCAGGCTAGATTTGGTGTGGGTCTTCTTTACTATAAGACATAATGCTTGCCTTGATAAAGGCTTAATACCTTACCAACATGTGTTCAGTTCTACCTTATCTCAACCTCCATCTTAGTCACGTTCCCTAATTATATACATTTTATGACAAAGAAGACCTGGATTCGGAGTAATGGAGATGACCAGTAAGTAAAATACCATGTGCACAGTGCCTTATCCTTACAAAATTCTGGTTGGTTAACATCTGTAAATGCAACATTTTGAATCCTTTTTGGGAAAAACAATATTCAGAAAAATTAAATCTCACTTTTTGCCTGTAACAACCACCCTATTTGTCTGGTCCAAGACAGAATTTAGTCCTCATTTAATTATCCTGCAAAGGAGCGCTCACGAGAGTTAGAAAATAATGTTTTTACAAATGCTTTTACACCTTGGAAGGCATTCAATACACTTCAAAGGAGGTTAAACTAAACAATTTCAATAGTAACCAGAAGAGAGTACATTCAGGATGCTGGACCATTGGGCTGGATTCACCGCAAAAGTTCTAAACAACCACTATGTAAATGATTTTTATTTATATTTATTGTATATAAAAATGCATGTTTAACACACAGTGCTTGTGAACATGAGCTGGAAACGATATACAAGTGGCAGTAGAATGCTTTTTGGATCATAAAATTGTTTATGGCACTTTTCATCACTGGAATGTGGGCATCAAAGGCCCCGTTTGTTTTCGAGTGGGAAGGTGGTGATGACAGGGTGAAAGATGTTTTCAGTGGTCGCATGACCTAAGGATGGTTATTCAAGGGGCTACTGCTGTTTGAGTATCAAAGTAACCACCTCTAAAATCTTTATGAAAATAACGGTTCTGTTTCTTTGCTCACTCCATCCCTCATTTGAGACTTGTACCAACTAAATAATTTGTTTCTCTAAATATAAACTCTGCACATGGCCATTCTTACCAAGTCCCTGTGTTGCAATAATTGTGACTTTCAAGGCCCCTTTTTGTGGACATGTGCAGTGGATGTGAAATTATCACTTGTATAATAGAATATTAAGCATGTTCTTTATGAACACCACCTCAGTATCACTCAGCACCAGTGCAGCTCCACCTGAGCACCACCTTAGCATCAGTCAGCACCAGCACAGCACCACTTTAGCACCACCTGAGCATCACTGCAGCATCAGCGCAGCACCACCTTATCACCAGACCATTAGTGCAACACCACATTAGCACTCACTGAAGCACCACCTCAGCATCTGCTCAGCACCAGTCAGCGTCACTCAGCACTACTACAGCACCACTGCAGCCCCACCTGAGCATCACCCAGCAGCACCTCGGCACCACCACAGCACCACCTCAGCACCAGTACATCAGTTCAACACATTCTCAGCACCAACTCAGCACCACTGTAGCACCACCTCATCATCAGAAGAGCACCACTTCAGCACGAGTCAGCGCCAATCAGAACCACTTCAGCAGCACCATCTAAGCATTACTCAGCAGCACCTGAGCACCATCACAACCCCACCACAGCACCACCTCAGCACCAGCACAGTAACCACCTCTGCATCACTCAGCCCCAGCGCAGCACCACCTCAGCACCAAAGCACCACCACCTCAAGGACCACTACAGCACCAGCACAGCACAACCTCACAGCCAATACATCACCACCTCAGCATCAGGCCACCAGCACAGCATCACTCAGCGCCACCACAGCATCACTCAGCAACACCTCAGCACCAGTGCAGCATCTCCTAAGCATCACACAACACTACCACAGCACCACATCAGCACAGCACCATCTCAACACAGCACCACCTCGTATCAGTGCACCGCTAACTCAGCACCAACGCAGACCAACCACAGCATCAGCACAGCCCCACCTCCGTATCAGCGTAGCCCCACCTCAGCACCAGTGCAGCACCACCTCAGCAGTAATTCAGCACCAATGCAGCACAACCTCAGCATTAGCGCAACACCACCTCAGCCACATTGCAGCATCACCTTAGCACCAGTGCAGCACCAATTCAGCTTCACTCACCACCACCTGAGCACAGGCACAGCAGCACCTAAGCACCATCAAAGCATCACTCAGCACCACCTTAGTAACACTCAGTACCACATCCGCACAAGCACACCACCACCTCAGTATCACTCAGCACCACCTCAGCATCAGTGCAGCACCACTGCACTACAAAAGTGTGTTACACTTAATACAATTTAATTACTATCCACATAATTCTACAGCACACAATTCCACATATTTCCACTATACAACTCCACACCACACAATTCCATGCCACACATTTCAACAAAAAACAATTCTAAAACAACCCATCTCTCCGTCGCACTTCCACCAACCGTCATCTCTCCACAACACACCCACTGCTCCTTTCCTCTCTCCCTCACACTCCCACTACCCTTTCATCTCACAATCCCACTGCCCCTCTCATCCCTCCCTCAGACTCCCTGTCTCTTCTCTATAATACCTGCTCACACATGTTGCCTTCTGGTACCTCATCGTGCTGGCACTAGTCCACAACTTGCTGCCCTGCCGGCTGCTCCTCCCACTTGTCTCTCTCTCTCTCATACCATCTCTCACCCCTCTCTCTTGCTCTTTTATGCACTCTTCCTGCCTCTCTTATGTGGTTCAGTTGAGGTCTTTGAGCACAATCTCTTTCCCAAGCCTTTTCAAGGTTTTCAGTCCCTCAAACACACGCCCTCCTCCTCTCCGTCGGGTGTCTTCTGCGTACACTCTTTATGCGTCTATGGCTTGCTGTCCACTTCTTTCTCTCTTTCTAAAACACTCTTTCTTCTCCTCTGTCTGGGGTCCATTAACCAATGTAAACACAAACTACCTATTCCTCTTTATCTCCTTTTCTATCTATTCTCTCACCCCTATCTATTCACCATGCCACAAATTCCCCAACTTCCACTACACAAATACACTATACACCACACAATACCACCCCACAACTAAGAATACAAATCCAAGCCACATAATTCCATTCCACTCCACACCACACCACATACATCCACAACGCTTCAAACAAAAACACATAGGTAAAAGACAATACCATTTACAACGCCAATAGCTCTAACTCTCACAAAGGCGAGTCCTATTGTATTGAAAATGCTTGTTTGCCTCTTGTTTTCACTTTGTCAGTGCTGCTCTCCCTATTGCTTCCCCCCTCCCGCTAACATACATCAAGTAGCACCACACAACGAGGTCTCACTCTACCCGACCGTCTCACTCTGTGGTGTGTCGACTCCTCGTGTGGCACTGGCGCGGTGACAGAGCCTGCGAGGTCACGTCACAAGAGTGGGACGGTCGGGTAGAGTGAGACCTCGTTGTGCGGTGCTACTTGATTCTGGTGATTCATCATTTGATTGATTCCTGTCTGCGTGCTCAAGATCCTGAATGATCATCGACGTCACATGACGTTCTTGTGTTGAAATCTCAAGTGGATTTAATCCCTTACTGCAACTGATTTATCCCCAGCAGTTTCTTTCTTGAGTAAGTGTTACACTGAGGGTCTTCCTCCGTTTCTAAGGAAACCCATAATTCGGGAGCATTGACTATACTCTCATGTTTTTCCCTCTGACTTCAACAGCCACATATGAGCTACTCGCATCCTTGAACATACAGCACAGTCATACTGCTGTTATCCGAAGTGCTCTTCATGACCTTGTCCTGATGAAGACCCCACCGTGAGGACTAATTTACCCTCTGCCACAGGGGTCGAAACGTAGACAGCCCAAACTTTTACACAAACTCCAAAGACTAAATTGTGAAATACGCATGTACATTAGAGCTATGTGTTTATCCAGGAACAATTGACCTGTGTTAGACCGGAAAGGTCCTATACTATGTACAAATGATGTATATATGTCACAACATCCTTTCCGTGTCCTTCACTCACTCATCCACCACTTGCTACCCACTTCTCCTCCCTCTTTCTTTAATCACTAAGAGCACTGTATAGTTCTGCATCGCAACGTACTGGAGCAACTGTGTTGCCAAATATGAAATGCTTTGAATTTGAATCGCATTTAAATGCCTTTGGAGATACTATTAAATTTGATTAAGGCATCTAACAACTATATAGTGTGGATTGCGCTTTTCTAATTTTGGTTGTTCTTTCCAAGAAATTACTACCACGACCACTGATATATTGTACTGCCACCAGAGGAGAGCTGGGGGCCACGGTGCCTCAGCTGTCGAGGGCGTCTACTACCTCAGGAGTATGTACTACTTACCTTAGATGTCTTTCAGGGCAGGCCACATACCTGTTGGGTTCCAGATCTACAGAGCTACTATTCCACAACTTTGCTGCCCACTGTGACAATGGTCTCGGCAGGCTGCCTCAACTAGGCGGAAGCGGACTCCCAACCTGTGAGTTGCTTTTATCTGCACCTTCCCACTTGACCCTTCTTAGGAGTCTCGTGGAGCACACCCTATTACTCTGTCATTTGGCTACCATAAGTTTGGGTGGCTGTCCGTTGCCGTGCGGCCATGGGAATGGAGAGTTTACTGTTGGGACATATGTTCTTTCTCATCTCTGAGAAGCTGTTACTGGGTGGATGGATGATGGAAAAGACATAGATGGATGGTGGGGAGGACATAGAGCTGGCTGGGGTATGAATGGATAAGGACCATGACTAACATAATCTTATGGCCAACAGGATCACAGGGCTTATATGCATGACCTGGAATGTTTGAGGATGGGATCTGCAGCCAAACAAAATAACATCCATAGATACCTGAGGCACAGGGGTGTTAACATTGCCATGCTGCAGGAGGCCCATCTTACAGGGTTGTGGTGGAGCGACTGTACCGTAGATGGCGTGGCCAGCTGTATACCACTTTTTTTCTGCTTATGCATGGGGTGCGCTGATTGGATTAGAGCTGGGACCCCTTTCGAACTCCTACAATTGTTGATTAATGTGGAGTGATGATATGTACTGGTGAAGGGCAGATTACAGGGTTAAGTAGTGAAATTGGGGAATATATATGCACCCAATAATTATCAGCTGACATTCTTCCAGTCACTGTCAGCTCCACTAGGACAGCTGGTGGATGGAGACCTGCTGGCAGGTGGAGACTTTAACTGTGTCACTGATTTGCTCCTAGACCGCTCCATGCCCCCTCTGCCAGGGACATCAGCCCATAGGATAGCAACAGGATTCAGGGAGTGGCTACAGCACTGGGAGTTGTCAGATGTTTGGCGCACATAACATGGTATAGAGCCAGATTACCTGTTCTACTCTAATTTACATTCCCTCCACACGAGATTGAAAAGATTCCTATGCTCAAGGAGACTGAGTCAATACACCACCTACACCAAATATCTAGGGTGAACCCTCTCCGACCACCACCTTATATCCTCGAACTCCGCCCAACAGATGATAGACTGGTGATCCCGACCTGGCACCTCCAACTGGCAGTTCTGGAAGACCCTTGCTATAGAGAAGTGCTACAAATGGCCATCACAGAGTATTTTGACAACAATCAGGGTAGGCATTGTCTACCCTCGTAGAGTGGGATGACTTTAAGGTAATTGTTTGGCAAACTTAATGCAGAATTCCACACTCTAGATGCCACACTCCACGCATTAGACACCTTAGGACCAGACCCAACTAATCACCGGCTCTTACTGGACACAAAAGAGCACTATAACATCACTACAACTATTAATGTTAATGTTAAAGGGATTTATAGAGCGCTTGGCTACCCAAAGGCTTCCCAGCACTAAGCAGTGAACAGATTAGATGACAGCGGCAGCACAGGCACTTAGTTGACCTCGGTGACAACCATGTTTAATTTTTTTTTCTAAATGTTGCCTCTGCGGATGTGAATCTCAACTCTCGCGGGAGTGAGTTCCACAGCTTGGGCGCCAAGTGGGAAAAAGCTCTCCCACCCCATCTGGCCTTTTTTATTCTAGTGGTTTTTAACAGGTGCTCAGAGCCTGACCTCAAACATCTGTTGGGAAGATATCTGCACACCAGCTTCCTAATATTGATGGGCCCTTTGTTATTTATAGCTCTGTGGGTTAAGGAAATGGTTTTGAACTTAATTCTGGCCTCGATTGGAAGCCAGTGTAAGTTTCTGCGGTGAGACAAAACTGATTCTTTCATTGGGATTTGATACAGGAGTCTGACTGCAGCATTCTGTACTACCTGTAACTTCCTGATCACATATTTGGGTGTGCCCAAGAAGAGTGAATTCCCGTAATCCAGTCGTGAGGTGACCAAGGGATGTATTACCATTTTCCTTAGCCGTGCAGGGATAAGCACAAGGATCTTGCACAGCATTCTCAGTAGCCCAAAGCACGTGCCTGCCACCTTCCGTGCCTGGGTCTCCATGGTCAGCTCATGGTCCAACCAAAAGCCAAGGTTCTTGATGGCTGTACTGAGGGCTGGTGCAGGCCCTAAGCAGCTTGCTAGGGGTCTAGGAATCCCTACATTACCAAAGACCATGATTTCGGTCTTATCCCCGTTCACTTTCAGACAGCTCCCTGTCATCCATTTAACTACTTGTTCCAAACAAGGGGCCAGATGACCTGACTCCCCGTTGGTCCTGGAGTCCAATGATACCACCAACTGGGTGTCGTCGGTGTATGACATTACGGAGATACCATATTCCTGTACTACATCAGCCAACGGCTGCATGTAAAAATTAAACAGTGTGGGGCTTAGTGACAAGCCCTGTGGTACTCCACACTTTAACGGCTTCCTGTCCGACAGGAAGTTATCCTCCTTGACTTGAAAGGACCGCTCCTCCAGGAAGGATTTCAGCCTTACCTTTAATGCCTGTTTCACTTAGTCTGTGTGCCAGCAGTTCATAATCGACCGTATCGAACGCTGCACTTAGATCAAGCAAAAGTATTGCAGCAGATCCCCCCTGATCAAGAGTAATTTTTAATTCTTCGGTTACCGCTAGTAGGGCAGATTCCGTACTATGCTGTGGGCGGAATCCCATCTGTGTGGGGTGTAGCAGGAGATGATCTTCCAGGAATTGTGACAAAAGTTTGTTGACATGCCTCTCCAAAATCTTGCTATTAAATGGAAAAATTATATTGGATGAAAATGTTCTGGTAAGGCTACATCCAGATCTGGTTTCCTTAACAGCGGTTTCACTATTGCTTGCTTTCAAGCGACAGGGACTGTTTGAAGGGAGAGATTTAGCATGTCAACTATTGTCATGATTACAAAACCTATATAGCAAAAGCTCACAATAAAGAAGGCGAATTGAGGAGGCTGCTGGCCTGGCTTATCCACCCTGAATTGCGAGGTGCTCCCATCACACACCATATATCCATATATCAGCCACAGCGACCCATATCTACTCCCCAGGGGACATAAATGACGAGATAAGGAAATATTATGAAGCTTTAAATGGCGCCCCAGAGGACCTCCCATATAACTCACTAGACAAATTGCTGGACCGAATCTTCCTTCCAACACTGACATGAGAGGAATAAGAGAGCTTGGGAGGCCTTGTAACAGCCCAGGAGTTAAGACAGGCCATTAAGGAAATGGCCACTGGTAAAACCCCTGCCCGGACAGACTTCCAGTGGAGTTCTATATGACATTCATAGACCTACTGGCCCCAAGAATGGAGACTCTCTACACTGAGTCCTTGTAGGCAGCTGTCTTCCGGGCACTACACGATGTGCGACTGTCATTCCCCTCCCAAAATCAAAAATCACTGGTGTGCTTCTCACCGCATTCCGCCCACTGTCCATGCTCAACATAGACTTCAAGGTCCCGAGTAAATTTCTAGCGACCAGATTACTCCCCTATATGCCAGGCCTGGTCCATAGAGACCAGAATGAGTTCATTCTGCACCATAGCACCTCTTGCAACCTTAGGAGACGTTATCACTTCCTTTACCATCCTGAGGTGCAAAACTTACCAGAAGCGATGCTCATGTCAAAAGACCTTGACAAGGCCTTTGACTCGGTGCGGCGGGACTGCCTGACAAAGGTCATGCACAAGTTGGGAATAGTGGAGGATTGCATTAAATGGGTTACCCTGCTCTACACCAGACTGATTGTGCGAGTTAAGAGCAGCACTGCCATCTTCGCCGCTTACGACATCTCCTGAAATACATGACAGGACTGTCCACTATCACCCCTGCTATTTGCCCTGACCATTGAACCACTTGCAGAATTATTTCGAAGGGAGGGGAGAGGTGGTGGTATACTGGTAGATGGCTATGAGCACCTTCTCTCTCTTTATGCAGATGACCTACACCTTTACCACTCTTGCGGATCTGCAGGCCCGGGACGGCTATCCGACATCTTGACAAATTTGGAGCCCTACCCCGACTAAAAGTCAACAGGACCAAAACATGCCTGTTCCCTGTAACCAGGGTACTCCCTCATGACTAGGCCTTCCCGCAGTACTTGCTTGGTCACCAGTAACCTTTAAATACCTAGGTATGGAAATATGTGACTGGATAGGTGACCTGCGCGAGGGAAACCTGGGCGAGCGTTGTGCTACCTTAGATCCTATGTTACCTTTTGAAGATCTCTGCGACTAACAAATGGTGATGCTCCTGTGGTAACTGTACTTCTTCGCTAATGTCCCAGTTAAGATATCCGTTGCATGGTTACAACAACTGAATGTCCAACTCCATGAGCTAATATGGGACGTGAACTGCCACAGGGTGTCGCTGGAGCTGCTGAGGCATCTGCTTGCTAAAGGTGGCCTTGGAGTCTCAGACTTCGAGATGTACTGCCTAGCGGCACAAATGCTATAGGTGGTCAAATGGCTTGGTGGGACCTGCAGGAGTGCTTTAGACCTTGTAGGACTGGCGCCTCACCAGGGATTCGTACTAGCCAAGCTATTATGCCCTGATGAGATGATTCCCCAGCCAAGTGCCTTGCTGCAGGTAGCCCTGCATTGCTGGCGCTGTTGCATTGTGAGGACTCAGAGGGCATCATTGTATGCACCGGCTATGCCGCTGGTGGGTCTGCCTCACAGGACTCCGCTCAGCTGCTTCACCGTAGCCCAGCTCCAGGCCTGAAGTAAGGCCGTAGTGGAGAAGATGGGAGACTGCTTCAAGATGGGTGTCCTAAAGGCTTCTGGAGGAGCTATTAGAACATTATGCACCGACTCGCATCCAGTGCCAACAAAAGACGCATTGGCAGGGTCATACATGGACCTGTGGGTAAGGGGAAGAGAGGAGCCTCCACATCAAGCTGTGCTTCAGCTGCTGCTCTCTCCGGGCTCGGCCTGATGTCTGGTAGCATGGTTTTACCAGTCTTTGATTGCTATGGTACAGAAACTATTAGTAGCACTTAGGACTCGGAATGGTGTTTTGGGCCGCTCAGTCACTGGCTGGGAGTGGGACACAATGCTAGCTTATTCCAAGACAGTATCCTGTTACACAAGACTTAAACATATGCAATTCAATCTTCTGCACATGACCTACCCTACCCCACACAGGTTGCAGATTATTTACGGTGGTGAATCCCAGCAATGTTCCAGATGCCGATTACTTGACATGGATTTTAGTCACATGATGTGAGGGTGCCCGACACCTGATGCTTATTGAACGGTAGTACTGTCTCACTTCCATTCGGCACTAGAGCGCTTCCTTCCCTGTAGAGTGGAAACCTGCCTCCTGAGGGGATTTCCTAGACCCAAAGCGAACAAAGTCTGCACCAGCTTTCTGAATTTAGCCTTCTTGTTAGCCTGGCGCAAGCATTGCACAAGCATTGAATTCCAAGACAGGACCGGATGTGGTAGCATGGGCTGGGGCCTTCACTATGTGGGCTAGGGCTGAAGAAACTGTACTTCGCGGTGAAGATGCCTTCGGGAGTTTGGAGACATCCTGTAGTGGGACAGTGGGCAGAGTTTCTAGAGATCTGGGAACACCCAGAGGGGGACACTGGTTTTGAGAGGAGTGACTTAGAGGACGGGGAGGACAAGGAAGACGGAGACGAGCCTGGTGAAGCAAGGGATGAGACTCCACACGACCAGGGCTAACCGTCTGAGGGGCTATTCCGCCCAACCCTGCTCGGACATAATACAGGTAAAGAGCTGAATCCAAGCAGAGGAATACAGGTGAAGTAAAGAGCCCAAGCAGAGGCTTCCGTTTGATCACCAGGGAGGCAAGCCAAGTACCTAGCCCCTTCCTGGCCTGTAAGCTCCCTGAATCCTCCACTAAATCCTGAAATCCTGCACTAGATCCTCGAATCCCAGGATCTCAAATCCTGCCAAAGCCTACTACTCAGATGAAGCATACTGTCACAGCTCCTTGTGATGCATATATTGGCACAAAATTGTCTTTTCTGGTGATAGGGAGGAGGTCACTGCTGAATAGATGTAGATGGTAAGTCCTGGAGGACTGGATTCAGGCAAGAGTTTCATGATCCCCATGTAAGTCTCATTTGAATTCATTTATACAGTCAGTAGTTATCCTGAAAATCTGACATGATTGCAGTCCTCCTGGACTTAAATTGGACATTCCGTATCAAGATTAATCTCTGACAAAGGGTGGCACATCAGGGGAGGATCACTGAATTCGGCTATTAAATGTTTCTTCCACCATAGCCTCGGAGCAGAAATGAGGCTGCTTTGCTGATAGTGGATTTTTACAGTGCTGGTTTTCCCCATCCCAACTTATCACTATTAAATACTATGACTCCTCACTGTTGGACTTGGCCCTTTTAGCAGGTTCATCCCTAAGCATTTTGCCTTTCTCCCTGCCTTATTTCTGACATGGTGTTGGTGTTTTAGGCCTCTGGGCACTTTAGCACTGTGGGCCAGTGTAAAGTGTGTGCGCACTCTGTGTTACATTTGGTAAGGTTGGCCTGCCCTCCCATTGGAATCCATTGGGGATTCCCTGATCAGTGTGTCAGTGGTAATTCCTGGAATGAGAGGAGCAGCGTGGTAGAGTTTAGTATGTATGCAATGGTAAGAATAAATGCTGCGCAATGGTGTGCGCAGATTTATGATGACTGGTTGAGAAATGCCATTTTTAGAAATTCGCATTTCTGTGTGCTATGTGTCTGACTGCCTGATGTGAATTGCATGTCTGGCTTTTGAGTGACAGGGGCTGGGGGGGTGTGTGGCTCTAGGAGGGGCAGGGTGAGTCAGCGCTAGGCTGAATGGAACATCTGCAGTGGGAGTAGTGGGAGGAGTAATCCCCTGACCCTGAATAGGACTGTGCCCAGCCTGTACAATGCTGGCTCCGCCCCCTGTGGTGTATCGGATCACCTAGCCCCCACCTGACAAAGGGGGAGAGGAGCTTGGAAAACAAAGTGCTCCAAATCCCCCCTGAACCAGTTGCATCTGGCTATCCCATGCCCTGCACTGCCGACAAAGGAATGCTTAGAATAAATGTAGGGGCTGTGACCCCATGAATTTGTTCTATGCTGGTGTGCTGTTCCTGACTTGGGGGCTTGCGGCTGCTGGGGCCCAGGAGGAACTGCCATGGGGGCTTACCTCCCTGCTGGAGGGCCCTGTGTGCTGGCCTCGCTGCGCTCAGCTGTGCCCCCTGGCCCTAGAGGAACATTTTGCGTGGGCTTGTTCTTTTTCCAGGACCTTTAGGACTGTTGGTGCTTCTTGCGCCCTGTGAGCACTTTCTTTTGGTTCGCCCCAGAAGGAGGAGAGCGTGGGTTGCACAGTGCTGAGCTGCTGCCTTTGTAAAGGGAATCCCCATCGAAGGGAATCCCCATCATAGGGATTCCCCAGTGATGCCTGAACAGCAGGTGCCCACCCTGCGTTTTCCTTTATTTTCGCGGATGCCCACCCTGCTTGTTTGAGATTTAAATTGCGGGTGCCCACCCCGCGTTGGGAATTGTTGGCGGGTGCCCACCCCGCATTTTGAGTTGCTGGCCACGCTTATGAGTTTAAAATTGAAGCGGAAGCCCACCCCGCGTTTCAACGCCTCGGCCCGATCCAAGTTGAAATTGACCGGCCGGAGGGTGCCAATCGCTGCATGGCCGGAGAGGAAGTCAGGCAACGTGATGCCTGACATGGGGTGGGACTTCCGTATCAGCAAGGGAAGCCTGGCCCCGCATCCACAGGAGAGCCGGGAGAGCCCTGCCTTTGTCCCAGCGCCAGAGAAGTCCAGAGTTCGGTGTCTTCGTGAGCGGGGCCTCCGTGAGCTGTGGGAGTCCCGCAGGCCGCAAAGAAGAGAGGAGACGGAGCCTCCAGTAGCCCGGTGAGTGAAGGCTTGGCCAGGCATGTGTTAGTGCCTATTTCATGAGCGGCCCCGCCTGGTAGAGGGCCGCTCCAACAATGGGGAGACAAGTTTATTTAAAGAGCACCAGTGGAGGCCCGAGGGCACAGACGTGCCAGGGCCCGTGCCCCATACCTTTTTGCTGTTGTCTTCAGCTGCCCCACTTGCTAGAGGGCAGCTGCATAAAGGGGGCACTTTCATTTTCTAAGAGTACCGGAGTGGGGCTCAGACGGCACGTGTAGTGCCAGTGCCATGTCTGCACCGATGGGGGCAATTTGCTTCAGGGAGTCCAGTGGAGGCCCCGAGGGCACAGTCGTGCCAGGGCCCCTTTACCTTGTTCTCAGCTGCACCGCACCAGCGCGGACATCTGCAACATTTTGGCATACTTATTCAGAGGGCACAGTGAGTGCCAGGCCTTCTTTGCATCACAGCTGCACGGCAATTAGCGGCAGCTGCAACGTTTAGGCCATTAGTTCTTTGGGGGCATTTTTAGTGAGACAGGAGTGAAGTACACTCCTGTGCCCCAGCGCAATTGCGCACTTGTGGATTCTGCTGCGTTGGCAGCTACCCTGGCCCTTTTGGACATAGGGCATTTGAGCCCTTTGAGGAGGCCAGTTGGCCAGGGGGACTGTTAGGTTGATAGGGCGCCAGGCCCTACTGTGATTTATGTGCTGCTAGGAAATGTGATTCATGTACTGTGATTTATGCACCCTGTGTTACGCCTCTAAATGTGGTTTATGTATGAGGTTATTTGCATACTGTGGTTTATGCTTGTGTGGTTATCCTCTACTGTGATTTATGCCTAATGTGAGATATGATTAGGAGGTTAGGGTCTAATATGTTTAGGTTTATAAGGTTGGTGCATAATGTATTTTGCGCCTGATGTGATAATGTGCATAATATGGTTTATGTTGCAGGATAATGCTGAGTACAGTGTTTGCCAGTAATTACTGGATGTGGTCTACCTTTAATATATGTTCTACATTTACTATGTTCACTTTGTGATGGTTCTGACAGTGGTCCAATTGGCCCTGTCAAGTGTATATAATCCCCTGTAAATATTGCCTAGTGGCACAGTGTATATTGTGTGATTACTATTCTAATGTGTTTTATTATAATACAAAGGCTATTTTTGATATAACCTTATGTGGAGTTCTTTCTGTGGTGTGCGTAGTATGTTGTTGCTGTGTGTGTGTTGCGCAAACGCTTTACACATTGCCTCCGGGATAAGCTGGTCTGCTCGTGCCAAGCTACCAAGGGGGTGAGCAGGGGTTATCTTTGGCGTATAACTCCCTTACCCTGACTAGAGTGGTGGTTTGTGCCTGGCTTTGGCGCATGTCTTAGCCAACCAGAAATCCCATTTCTAACACTCACCACTTGCAAAAGACACACAGATGATGGACAAAATGCAGAGCAACTCAAACATTCACCCCCAGTTAAGAGATCTGTGTTAAATTTGTCGTTCTTTTGCTCACCATGCCGTTCCAGTTTAGACCCAGCCATATGCAAATTAGTCTTGACCCTGTGCCTCATGGGAACAGTCCAGACCGAATTGCCAAGCCAGGTCCTCCCTGGAACAGAAACAAACATCCTGTGACTGGTTTCAGGGCATCACCCCTCATCAGCCAGTCTAGCTTGAATCCAGTGGCACCATCTGGCAGTTCGGGCTGGACTGTTCCCATGGAGTACAGGGACAAGACTGATTTGCATATGGCTGGGTCTAAACTGGAATGGCATGGGAGCAAAAAAAAATATGGATTTAGGCCCAGATCTCTGTACTGGGGTGAATGTATGACATTGTTCTGCTTTCTGTCCATCAATTGTTCTTGTTGCATTTGTCACCCCAAGTTGGACGGGCATGCTCAGACGTGGGTCACATGCTCCTCATGCCACTGGAGTCACGCTAGCCTGGCTGATAAGGGGTGATACTCCGAAACCGGTCCTAGGATGCTTGTTTCCAGTCCAGGGAGGACCTGGCCTGGCAGTTCAGGCTAGACATTTCCCATGGGGAACATGGTCAAGACTGATTTGCATATGGCTGGGTCTAGACTGGAATGGCATGGCTGGCAAAAGCAAAAACAAAGATTAATTTAGGCCCAGATCTCTGTACTGGGGTGAATGTATGACAGCGTTCTGCATTCTGCCCATCATTTGTTCTTTTTAGGTCTCGCTGAGCCAAAGGCTCGAAGAGACATTTTATATGTGGGATTTTCAAAGTGCTACCCACAGTTTTGGCTGGCCTAAACCTTGAGTGCACGATCACATGCACGTGCACAGCTGGCATCTAATGGCTCGTCAGCTCCCACTCCCCCCTCCCTTCTCCATAGCTTTGGCTCCAGCCGCCATCTGCCTTTCTTATCTACCAGCCGTCATGGCTCATTAAGTGGGATGTATGTCGTTACAACGCACACTTTTACAACGCATGCACTTACAATGCATTTTTTACAACGCAAAATCCATTACAACGCACTACACTTACAACGCATTACACTACAACGCATTTTTAAAAACTACCTTTCCAACGCATACCATTACAATGCATAATAGTAAATTGCATTTAAGGTAAGTATTAGATAGTATAGGGGTAAAAATTACTTTTCTAACTCCAGGGGGTGCAACAGTAGGGTAAGTGTTGGATAGTATAGGGGTAAAAATTACTATTCTAACTCCAGGGGGTGCAACAGTAGGGTAAGTGTTGGATAGTATAGGGGTAAAAATTACTATTCTAACTCCAGGGGGTGCAACAGTAGGGTAAGTGTTGGATAGTATAGGGGTAAAAATTGCTATTCTAACTCCAGGGGGTGCAACAGTAGAGTAAGTGTTGGATAGTATAGGGGTAAAAATTGCTATTCTAACTCCAGGGGGTGCAACAGTAGGGAAAGTGTTGGATAGTATAGGGGTAAAAATTGCTATTCTAACTCCAGGGGGTGCAACAGTAGGGTAAGTGTTGGATAGTATAGGGGTAAAAATTACTATTCTAACTCCAGGGGGTGCAACAGTAGGGTAAGTGTTGGATAGTATAGGGGTAAAAATTACTATTCTAACTCCAGGGGGTGCAACAGTAGGGTAAGTGTTGGATAGTATAGGGGTAAAAATTACTATTCTAACTCCAGGGGGTGCAACAGTAGGGTAAGTGTTGGATAGTATAGGGGTAAAAATTACTATTCTAACTCCAGGGGGTGCAACAGTAGGGTAAGTGTTGGATAGTATAGGGGTAAAAATTACTATTCTAACTCCAGGGAGTGCAACAGTAGGGTAAGTGTCGGATAGTATAGGGGTAAAAAATACTATTCTAACTCCAGGGGGTGCAACAGTAGGGTAAGTGTTGGATAGTATAGGGGTAAAAATTACTATTCTAACTCCAGGGGGTGCAACAGTAGGGTAAGTGTTGGATAGTATAGGGGTAAAAATTACTATTCTAACTCCAGGGGGTGCAACAGTAGGGTAAGTGTTGGATAGTATAGGGGTAAAAATTACTATTCTAACTCCAGGGGGTGCAACAGTAGGGTAAGTGTTGGATAGTGTAGTGTAATATTATGCGTTGTAATGGTAGGCGTTGTAATGGAATACGTTGTAAAGGTAGTTTTTAAAAATGCGTTGTAGTGTCATGCGTTGTAAGTGTAGTGCGTTGTAATGGATTTTGCGTTGTAAAAAATGCGTTGTAAGTGTAGTGCGTTGTAAAAGTTGCGTTGTAAAGGTTGTTCCCCCATTAAGTGCTTTAGCGGCCAATGCTTGTTTTAGGAATGCAGCAATACTTCTAAAATACAGCAGAGGGCGCCATTGTTCTTTCTTTTAATAGGTCTCACATTTTGTTGGTTAGCCTGGCCGCATCCGCCCACTTCCGCCCTGCTCGTACTTCCTGATAAACACATGTAACAGCATTCACGTCCAGGAATACAAAATGCTGCGTGTGCATTTCTTCCATAAGCGCGTGTGCGGTGCATTTGGATTCCCCTAGTGCCAGCCCCTGCTCGTTTCATTAAAAACCAACGCTGGACGTCTTGCGGCTTGCAGTTTTCTTTAACAAATCTGCTTCAAGACAGATTTCATTGCCATTGGAAGTTCGCTAATCCTGCCGGTGTTCTGTTGGTTAGAACACCGGCACAGCACACATGGACGATTGGAAGTGGTATGAATTGCACAATCTGCTGCCTGTACTCCCTTTTTCTCTCTCTCTGATATAAATATGTATAATTTTCTGTACGGTTTCGTTTTTGTGTGGTTTCGTTTTCTAATTTGCTTGGCCTCCAGGAAGAGTTTCTCTTCCATGCTTCTGGGGCGCACCCCATTTCATTTGATCCGTTTGTATTTAGTAGAAACAGCACTGTTAGACCTGGCATCATTGGCATGAGTCTCTCCTCCATTTTTTTCTGTTTGCCTCCTCTGTTTACGATGTTTTTGCTGGATTATTGCTTTGGGCACTGTGCCACTGCTGATCAGTGCCACAGTGCAAGTGCTCCCTATGTTAAATTGTTACATTGATTGGTGTTACCATGATTGGCTTGGTTGACTTACTGTTCAGACCCTAGTCTAGTGCACCGCGTGTGCCAAGGGCGTGTAAGTTAACTGCTGCTGGTGGGCTTGCAGCACTGGTTGTGCCACCCACAGAAGCAGCGTGTAAAATGTGTCTCAGGCCTGCCACCGCAGCGCCTGCGTGCAGTCCCTGACTGCCATGTCGACTTGGCAAGGAAACCTACTTGCCAGTCTCTAAACCTTCACTTTGCCACATTTCAGACACCTCTATGGTAGGCCCTAGGGCAGGGTGCATTGTTGGTAAAAGGTAGGTCATGCCCTGATGTGTGTGGCATGACCTAATAGTGAATTACAGCCATTTTCGTTTTTCACTATTGAAGGGCTACCTGCCTCCAATAGGCCAGACTGGGCAGACTGATTATTAACTCCATTATAATCTATCTGACTCAAGGAGCATGGTAGCAAGTCGAGTTTAGTATCCCTGAACTCAGAATTTAATAACACACCCTTTAGGATGGATGGTTTTTAAATTCTATGTTTGAAAATAGCACTTTTAGAAAGTGGCTATTTTCTTGTCCAACTATCTACCGGTCTCTGCTGGTTTGGTGTGTGTGTCTGGCTGGGTGGCTCCAGAGGTCTGAATGAGTCAGTGTGGGGTGAATGGGGCGTTTACACATAGAGTGAGGGAAGAGTAGCCTGCCCTGCCTGACACAATACTGGCTCCACCTCCTGCTGGGCGACTGATAGCCCTGCTCCTGCCAGTGACAATACTGGCTCCGCCTCCTGCTGGGCGGCTGAGGACTCTGCCCTGCTCAGTGAATAGGCCAGGTGCCTCTGCCTGGCAACACCCACCACAAACCTGAGATGGTGGGAATCTCCCTGCTTGGACAAAGGGAACAAAGGAGAAAAGGGGTATAAGAGAAGGACCCCTGAACCAAGAACTCAGATCACTTCTGACAAGGAAACCTGTACCAAGGACAAGAAGCCTGCTGATCTAAGGACTTGCCTCCCCTTTCTGCCAGAGTGCTGTTTTGCTGTGGAGGAACCTGAAAGCTGCTTCTTTATTTTTGCCAAGGAACAAGGAGAGAGGAACTTGGTGTGTACTCTCTGAACACTTGCTAGGAAATCTCCAAGGGCTGGAAGAGTGCCAGTCTCCTGCTGAAGTCACAGGGCCAAAGGACTTCACCATTTGCTGAATTGCTGGAAAGTGTTGTTTCCAGTACACAAGGGAAAATCTGCAGTCTCGACGCCGCCGACGCCGCCGAATCCAGCTCGACATCGTGAGTAACGGCTCCAGTGTCCCGAGCCTTCGCCGCCGGCCGCCGGGCCCGATCGACGCCAGCAGCAACGCCAGTGAGCAGTGGGTATCGGCCCCGGCTCCAAGTGACCCCGTCTCGACGCCGGTATCGACGCCAGTGAGGAGTGAGTATCGGCTCCACCTCCAAACGACCCCGTCCCGACGCCGCTGCTGATCGCATCGACTCAACGCCCTTCTCGACGCCGTGAGCGCTGCTCCGGCCCGACATCCCTCGATGCCGCTGCGGATTGACCCGACTCCGAGGCACGATCGACGCCGACCTCGACGCCGACATCTCGACGCCGTGGATCATCGTTTTCTTCGTTTCTCAAGGTACTGTACTTGTGGGGTCTGTTGCAACTCCAGGCTCGACGTAGCGCTCCTTGCGGTCGACGCCGAACCGTGGGAATCTTGTAGACTCGACGTCGTGTGACTCCTGTGGGGGTTACATTGTTGCCAAAGAACTGTGCTCAGAAGAATACTTTGCTAAAGAACTATTTGCCAAGAAGAAACCTTACTTGAACTATTACTTTTCCTTCCAAAGAGTATTTATTAAGACTGTGGTATATTTTTGTCGTTATTTGGTCTTGTGCTAAGCCTTATATAAAAATCCTATTTTTATAATAACTTCGGTGTCGTGTCCATCTGTAGTGTATTCACTTTATTACTGTATGTGGTCATAAATGCTTAACACACTGCCTCTGAGATAAGCCTGTCTGCTCTGCCAAGCTACCAAGGGGGTAGCAGGGGTTATCTGATTGTGTAATCCCCTTTCCCTGACTAGAGTTGGTTGGTCCCTATTTGTCAGAAGTGTATACCTCTGCCAACTAGAGACTGCCGGTTCTAACAAGCACATGATACATTATTTCCCCCTCTAAAGTCCCCGCACACACAAATCGGGGTCACCACAGCGGCCAGGTGTCCTGTTTCAAACCTGTTTTTCTAAAATTAAAATTGGCATGCAGTATTCTCTCCTGGGAGCTGAGTAGGCTTTAGTTACGTTTATTGGCTTCACGTGAAGCGGTGACATCCTTTATCACGCCCCTCTTAGTATGTCATTATGTAAAATACTGCTCTAAACAGAAAGGTGGCAGCTTTAATTTTTTTCCGAACACCCTTTAAATGTCATCTCCAGTTTGTGGCCACTTATCCGTTGTTTTATCCATGGTTTCACCAAGCTTTGTTAAAATCCATTTAAACAGTTCCTTGGAGTGCACTTTACTTCTGTTTGTTTGTTTATTTATTTATGTTTTCATGATTGGTTGTGCGTTAGCGAGAACTGTACCTTGTGTGGCGGTGATGTCACAGATCGTCTGTGGCACCAGTAACTTCCTATACAGTGAGCAAAAATCACACATTACATACACGACAGGCTTACATTTTACAATATTCTTTTACTGTGAACATTTAAAACCAATTACAAACAAACTAAACGCTGGCTTTTCATTGTAAATGACGCTTCTTAGTACCGCCTTTTCTTCTTTTGGCCCCGCCCACCCGGGCTGGATCTTTTACTTGCAGCGTTGCACGGTGTCTTTTAATTACTGGGTAAGCACTTTATTTTTAGCATTTGGGAGCTGGGAGCTCTGCAGCAGGTACGGGCCCAAGGAGAAGCCGCCTGCGGCCACCCCCAGGACACCCATGACTGTTGCTCTTTCACACTCAGGATTGCCATCCACGTTCGCAGGCGCTGCCCCTCTCCCAGAACATATCCCCACCCTACGGCAGTATATTTCAGAAGCAATACGGTGCTTCCTGCAGCTTTTGGTGTCCGCATCAAGTACCAATGTCACCCCTCCATTCCCGCACCACCCGGCAGAAAGTCACCCCGCCTCCCCGTCTCACCCTGCAGAAGGCGTGGATTTGCCACCCAGGCTCAAAACAAATTGCGCTCTGTTGTCTCGGGCTCCAGAATCAATTACACCCCCTGGCCGGCCCTTGTCGGTCTCCCTCCTGCGGATTTCCGAGGCACTGCTCATCTCCACATCAAGCGTGGAACAGGCCCGGTGGCAAATCAAAGCAATATGAAGAGATGGTCTCTCGTCCGTCCGCGGGGCATAAATCAGGCCAACCCTTCAGGGCAGTGATGCACGCAGCTTTATCTTCCTTTGCTTTGCCTGGGCACACTTGTGTGTTCTTTACTGCCCTTCTGTTGACACTGTCTGTCTCAGGTTGTCACAAACTGTTTACTCTGTCCATGACCCATTAAACAATTTCCCAGACTTTTAATCACTGCACGGGTTTAAACCAGAAAATATGCGGCATGTGGTGTGTGCTATTATGCCAACATATGGAACGCTCTCTAAAACAGGCCCCATAAAGCTAATTTTAGAAAGCAAATAATTCATTCACCCGTCAATCCTAACAGTTTCACAATAGTGCCACTAATATTTATATATATGCTCCCTTCAATGTCTTACGTTGAAAAGAATACTTTCTGCCCTAAACACTCTACAGTGAGCACAACTATCAATGACAAACGTTCTGCACTCTAGCATCGCATTTCAACATGTAGAATCCATATTTAGATCCATTTTCCTCAAAATATGAATTTGTATGCAACGTAGTTCCTCGAAATCTTCCTGAATCACCCTTTTATTCATTCTACCTTTCCTGTTTCCATATTAACTTTTGCCTTGACTCCTGCATCACAGTACCTTTTAAGTATGTGGAGTATGACGAAATGAGAGATATGCTGTACAACTTTAAATGTTCAAGGCACTGTAGTGATTCCTGACTGCCACCTATAAAGTTGCACGAAGTCCCAAAATGATGACTAGCGGACAGTAAAGCAATGGTGTCATCTAGCGGCAGACAGGGCAAGGGACGGAACGTGGTCAACAAACTTAAGTTTTACATTTAGATCAGCCTTCTCATTTTAGAAACATTCCCCACGTCGAAGTGCTTTTCCATTCTATTATTCAAAGAGCCACTGACTTCAGAGAACATTTAAAGTAATGCGAATCATGGGCCGTTTGTATTTTACTTTTTTTAATCAATATTTATTAAATAGAGAACTTGCCTCCTCATCCCCACCCACTCACTCCCTTGTCTTGCACCTTGCTAACGTGAGGCGTGTGCATCTACTAAATAGGCAACCCATAAACGGCCCATCTAAAAGAAAAAGAAAAAAGGTGACCTGGATCCTCGCCTTGGGAGGCTCTGCCCCCTCACTCCAGGCACTATATATGCATAGCCCACGAGGCCACAACTCCTGCTGTTTCTAGGGCTGATCCTTTCCACGAACAGCGTCCGGGTCAAACTCGTTCTCCTCAATCTCTTGAATTGATGATTTTAGTGGGAGGCACTTTTTGACTCACAAGTCAGGTTCTGGCTGACTACCTTATAGCAGTGACTGCTGTGAATACATATACACCTCATCGTCTGACTTTATTCTAGTCCGTTGCTAACTGGATCTGAGAGCCCATGGACCAGGGAGACAGGGAAATGGAGGGAGGTTAAAGAAAGTAAACTAAACTATTAGATTTTGTAGACATTCTGGAGACCTGCACGGCAGCCTGGAAAAACATTATTCGAAGCAGGTGGTGAGCTCTATTCCTATGAATCCTTCGAAATCTAGGCACCCCAGTGCTGTGCCCAGCTCTGTGCGTGCCCTGTGCGCTTGTGCCAAAACCCGAACCTGCTATCTTTGAGCCTGCCTGCCTTTGACAAACTCTATGTTATATCCTAGTAGGAATGCCCATCACGTTTTTTAGGTCGAGCCTGGACAGCGCATGCGCTGCTCTGGAGGTATGCTGTAGTCGAATATGGACTTTAAGCTCCACCCAAGCTCTACCCATATTTTTCATTGTCTGTGCCATTGTCCCTTGTAAATGCTGCCTTCTGATTCGTTAAAAGGCTTGCTAGCCCCTCCTTAGTAACGCCTTGTCTTCATTTGTAACCTCCCATGAGGACTGGCCCTTTTACTTCTGTTGTTACAGGGTATGTCTTATTTAGTTTGTAAGCACTATTTTCTTTAATGAGTTTCTCCTGCTGCATGCACAACATGCTTTCCTGCAACATTCAGCGCGCCATGCATGCTATCACTTTCCAAGCAGTCCGGGACAATGGCGGACGCTTCTTTGAATAGGTCTCGCATTTACAAGAGTTTGAGTGATTGGCATTGTAAATAACGATGTCTTTTATTTATGTGTTAATTACCAAAACAGATAAATAAAAGGCATTGACATTTACAATGCCAATACCTTAAACTCTCCCAAATGCGAGACCTATTGCATTGCAAATGCTTGTTGCATTTGTCACCCAGAGTGGGACGGGTGTGCCCAGACGTGGGTCCCGTACTCTCCATGCCACTGGAGTCAAGCTAGCCTGGCTGATGAGTGGTGATACCCCAAACCAGTCCTAGGATGCTTGTTTCCAGTCCAGGGAGGACCTGGCCTGGTAGTTTGGGCTAGACGTTTCCCATGGGGCACAGGGTCAAGACTGATTTGCATATGGCTGGGTCTACAATGGACTGGCATGGGGAGCAAAAAACACAATGATTTTAGGCCCAGATCTCTGTGACTGGGGTGAATGTATGACATTGTTCTGCATTCTGTCCATGTATTGTTCTTTTTGCATTTGTCACCCCGAGTGGGATGGGTAGGCCCAGACGTGGGATGCGTGCTCTCCATGCCACTGGAGTCAAGCTAGCCTGGCTGATAAGGGGTAATACCCCGAAACCGGTCCTAGGATGTTTGTTTCCAGTCCAGGGAGGACCTAGCCTGACAGTTCGGGCTGGACTGTTACCACGGGGAACAAGGTGAAGACTGATTTACATATGGCTGGGTCTAGACTGGAATGGCATGGGGAGCAACAAAATGATGAATTTAGGCCCAGATCTCTGTACTGGAGTAAATGTATGACAACGTTTTGCATTCTATCCATCAATTGTTCTTTTTGCATTTGTCGCTCCGAGTGGGGCAGATATGCCCAGACGTGGATCCCATGCTCTCCATGCCACTGGAGTCAAGCTAGCCTGGCTGATGAATGGTGATACCCGAAACCAGTCCTAGGATGCTTGTTTCCAGTCCAGGGAGGACCTGGCCTGGCAGTTCGGGCTAGACGTTTCCCATGGGGAACAGGGTCAAGACTGATTTGCCTATGGCTGGGTCTAAATTGGAATGGCATGGGGAGCAAAAAAACAATGGTTTTAGGCCGAGATCTCTGTAAATGGGGGGAATGAATGACATTGTTCTGCATTCTGTCCATCAACTGTTCTTTTTGCATTTGTCACCCCGAGTGGAACGGGTATGCCCAGACGTGGGTCCTGTGCTCTCCATGCCACTGGAGTCAAGCTAGCCTGGCTGATGAGGGGTGATACTCCGAAACCGGTTATAGGATGCTTGTTTCCAGTCCAGGGAGGACCTAGCCTGGCAGTTCGGACTTGGGTGAAGACTAATTTGCATATGGTTGGGTTTTAACTGGAATGGCATGGGGAGCAAAAAACAATGGATTTAGTCCCAGATCTCTTTACTGGGGTGAATGTATGACATTGTTCTGCATTCTGTTCATTAATTGTTCTTTTTTCATTCCTCACCACTTGCAGCATAATTGCAAAGAGAGAGGCACAGACACAAACAAAATATGTATTTTAAAAAAAAATATGTTCCAGATTGAGTAAGAATCATCAAAGTCCGAAAGTTCACTAGAAAGATCTCTGCACTTCTTTCCTTGTAGGAACCCCAAAATATGTGGCTATCATTTTTGTAAAATAGAATAACTAAACTATTGCACATGGTGTATCAAGCTAACAGGATTGTCTGAAAGTGGAATCAATCTACTAGTGATGTAAGTTTGAAGAATCTCCTGTTCTTTGAGTTTCTGCATGTACCAGAACATCCCAGATAAAGTGGTGCATGTTAATTGGCATCAAGGGTTTAAGGAGGCAGTCATAAATAACAAATCCTTTTACATTGGTTCCAGGTATTATCTTCATATCGGGAAATAACTGGAAAGCTCAGAGGCGATGTGGCTTAATGGCGCTACGGGCCCTAGGAGTCGGGAAGAAGGTTATGGAAGGGCATATTCAGAATGAGGCACATTGGCTGTTGGAGAGTTTTGCAATGATGAAAGGTATGTGGTTTGTGCTTCAATAACAAGGTCTACCTTTGCCTGGTACAGTTCAGATTGTATAAAAGATATTTGACATTCACCATACCAAGGGGCTGATTACGAGTCAGGCGGATATATGTGTGGAGATACCGGGTGGCTGGAATATCCGATTATAGAGCTACCTTTTACAAGCTAAACATCACAGAATGGGCAATAACTGTGCAAACTGGGTTTTACCATCAGCAATTCTGCACATAATTCACAATTTTGTGGGGTTTAACACACACGCACACACAGTTACCACCTGCCTTGAGGTGGGGATAACTGTGCAAATGGGTCAGAGCAGGGAGAGGAGAGGGGGTAGGTAGGTGGGGAGGTTACAGAAGGAAGAGGAGAATGTTGCCTGGCAAGAAAAAAATTACCTGCTTTCACTGTCCCATTGGAATGGAGACTTTGGATGGAATGCACCCAAGGCAATTTTACTGGTTGAATTTTGTGGCCTATCACTTCGGGTCTAGTGTTCCCGCACTGGGAAAATCTGAGTGTGAGAACACCAGGCCCTTCATAATTAAGTGGAGCAGAATCCCACCGTGGGATTACACTCCACTCAACTAATAATCAGGTCCCAGGTCTTTAAATGTTTCTAAGGAATGTTTCTACTGACCAGCAGGGGTCCTCCACTAAGGCAGTGGAGCATCGCCCCACTGCTTTCAAACTGTGCAAAGAAAAAATAATAATTTTATTTTTAGTGTTGCAGGTGCACTGCAGCCATGTTGTTGGGGCGGAGCGAGGCCGCGCACCTGTGACGAGGGAGGAGGAGTGATGGCTTCCCCTTAAGTGTGCATAACAGTTTGTCAAGCCATCTTGGGCCTGCCAAACCATCATGTGCAATTTGTATGTTCTCCACAGGCTGTATTGCACAGCCTAGGTGGAGAACATGCACAGCCTCCCAGTCCCTCTCCCAGGGGAGTCTGGGAGAATATGTTCTTTCTGGTTCCTGCTCGGAGTAGAGGCAGTGGCTAGCGACGGCAACCACCAGGTAAGTTTTCATTTCTTTTTTATTTCTTTTTTCCCCTAACCCCGCTACCGTTCCCTACCAGATACCATTGGTACTGTTTCCAAATTTGTAAGTCTGTTGGGATTCTCTGGCTTGTTTTCTATGACATTCTTGGTTCTTATACCTCATTCTGTGTCCCGTTTATAGCTCTCTATCAGATGCTGCCTGCAAATCAATGCCAAACCTCTCCTGCTTTTCATGCTCTGTTTAGCCGCATACTAATCAGTTATTAACCAAAAATCATAGGGGCTAATTTAGATTTTGAAAGGAGGAGTAGTAGTATTGTCCTTCGAGATGGCAAAGGACATTACCTCTGCCATCCTGAGTGTACTTGGTCAGTCAAATTTAGAGATGACCACCGGCCCAGCAGTCATCTTCACCTCGAAAGGAATCTCTATCATGGTGGTCCCCTTTAAAGTACAAAAGGTTTGGTGGATAGCCGCCATTTAAATATGATTTGTTTTTCAGAAACAAAATTCCAAAGCGGGAGTTTGTTTCCAAAAAACAAAAAAAACAAATCACCCTTATACCCTGGCAGCTTTCTCCCAGGGTTTGGGGGTCTTATTAGGTCTCGCCTAGGCAGCGCCTGCGCTGTCTCGTCGAGAGATGCTGTATACAGTATAGTGGGGGAAGCTCCGCCCACTTTCCGTCTATCTTTACCTATTTTTTTGATTGGCCGAAATCTTAAATGCTGCATTGTGATTGGTTTTCCGCAAGTTAGTCCCGCCTCCTGACGGCCATGTCGTCATTTTTCTCCTTCCATGGCTATCAGCCCCTTTACTTTAAAAACACTTTCCCCCCTGCCTCTCCCCATTACCTCCCGCAGTCCCTTTCTTATTTGCCCACCACAATCCCCCTCCCTTCCTCCCGTTCGTGCCTTTTTGGAAGCCCGCACTTCTGTTTACAATGCAATAGGTCTTGCGTAAATATGAGTCTTATTGCATTTGTAAATGCTTGTTTTCTCCTGGGATTGGCTGAGTGCATTCACACTCTATTTTGCCTGACCTGTCCTGAACACATGCGCAATACAGACGTTACCTGGAAGCGGAAGCGCAGCTGTGAGAAGGGTCAATGTCAGCAGCAGCATGGCGGCTGTAATGCTAATGCGCGTCCTGCGGTGCACTTTACCGAGGGCAGGCAGGAGCCTCAGCTTGCAGCCACAGGGGATGAGGGGAGATAGCTGCCGCTTTACCGAGGGCAGGCAGGAGCCTGAGATTCCAGACACAGGGGATGATGGAAGGTATGTGTAGCCTGTGCAGGGCACCTGCTGGGAAAGGGAAGTTAGCGGGCTCAGAAACTATAAAACAATCTAGACCCCAGACAGTTCTTTTTCGGCCCCAGGCAGTTTTTTTTCGGCCTGCACAGCCTCCATATGAAATGTCCGACTCCCAGATCTCGCCCTCTCGACTTGCTGCTATGACTCACAAGAAATACAAACGTCTTCCAGTGATTCGCACCTGTTTCCAAAGTGCCTCGCATTAAATACCTCCCCAGGCGCTATGGAATGTGCCCCTAATGTCTACAGTGCGTGTTTCTCTTTGGAGCAGCGTTCCTTTCACAGGCTGTCTCTGCTCTCACCGCGCGCTCCCACCCCAGGCTTGCTCGGCTCTCAGATTTTAAAGGTCTTTTTTTTTAAAGTTCAGAAATACGTTTATTAAGGGAAATGCAAGTCTCAATACAAAGAGCAAGATAACAGTACATAGTCACATGAAGCATCTTTTGAGTACAAGGAGGAGGTAGGTATATATACAATTAAAACTGGTCTATCTGAAAAGAAAGGATTAATAAAAAAGGAAATCACAGAATGTGTAAACTATAATACAAAAGAGAAATAATTTTGCAAGTACAAATTACAATAAAAGAAAGTCATGGAGGTTTGGAAACTTCTTGTTGTACAGGAGTTAGAGAAGATGAGCGTCTAGCACTAGCTTCGATGAATGTTGTAACAGGTAGCCATAAACACAGATGTTTCGTGGCCATGGTAATGGGGTACACGAAAGCTGCATCTAGTCTGTGATTATAACAAATAGCTTACCACCAAGCTTGGTAGGATAATTTGGTGAAGTCTTTCCAATTTTTAGTTATCTGTTGAAAGGCAACCGCCAATAAAAGGTCTACAATTTTTGTATTAGAAGTATGGTCTGACCATACCGGGGATAAACTACCCAAAAATACATTGGAAACAGAAAAAGGAAAGTTGGAGTGAAAAATTTTATTGAGGTGGGCATGTAAAATGTAAGTGGTGAAGGTCCGCATGAGGGGAAGAACATGTCCAACAGTCACCCAAAACACAAGCGTGTCTTTTATGCAGAACAACTGGAGAGAGTAAAAGCCTATTATAAATAAAAAAGAGTTTCTGCGTGGTGTTGGCAGCGCTCGAGGGTTTCCTAATTTTACCCCATATCTTGTTTCAAAAAGTAGTTGACCAGTCAACATCTAGATCTTGCTCCCAGGAGTTCTATCTTGGATTTGTTCTGTGGAGTGCATGAAAATTTTAAATAATTATAAATGGCAGAAGCTTTGGGGTTAACTTGTAATAGGGAATGCAATTTATCAACCAGAGAATTGACAGGGGTAATGAATGAGTTGGGAGGTGTGCAACGGGTGTACGCATCCAAAATAGCTTGTTTTAAAAGTGTATACATAGATTGGAAGGAGGATGGTAGACCAAACAAACTTTTAACCTGCGCAAAGGACATGAATTGGTCTTGTATGTATAATTGGTGAACCCATATTAGACCCTTTTGCCTCCATGATTTCCAGGAAAAAGGTTTATCAATATCAAGTTGTTGTGCCATATCGTGGAGTTGGAGAGAAGAGTCCCACTTATAGGATCGGTTAAGCGTGCAGGTTTCAGAATCTTAAATGCATATTTAAATATGGGAGTCGAAAGGTGTTGTGGTTTTCGTGAGAACGAGAGATACTCTTGAAAGGAGAAAGGGGATAAAAAGGAGAGCTCAAGTTTAGTCCATAAGGGGTGGTTTGCAGAGGAGTGTGAGAGCCATCTAGATGATTGCCGAAGCAAAAATGATTTTTGATATATAGGAAAGTTAGGAAAATTAACACCACCCTCCGATTTCGGGCGGGTCAATTTTGATAAGGACATGCGAGATTTTTTATTGCACCAAATCAAAGAGGATAACAAGGATTTTTTTTTTATTTTTTATTTGAAGGAATGGATAGTGGGATGTTAGAAATCGCATAAAGAACTATGTGGGACAGCATCATTTTTATGGTATCGAGATGGCCCCACTAGGATAGGTACAGAGGATGCCATTTAGCAGTTAAAGATGATAATCTCTATATACAATTATCCATACATCTTGAAATTGTATTTGAGATGGAGGAAATGAAATGGAGACCCGGGTACTTAATATATTGGGGACACCATGCAAAGGTTGAGAGAGCAAAATCATCTTTAAAGGTGTATTTCGTCAGGGGTAATATTTCACATTTATCTTTATTTAGTTTATACCCAGAAACTCTTAGGTCCAAAGCCAAACCATTTGAGGGTTTGGAAGAGGTACGACCACTCCACTCTATCAAATGCTTTTTCAGCGTCCAGTGCTATGGGGACCAAAGGATGGGATTTAGATTAAATATAAAAAAACAAACAGGTGTTATCTGTGATAAAACGCCCTTTAACGAAACCCGATTGTTCCAAACCCAACAAGTCAGGAAGGTGGGAGTCTAGTGGAAAGGCTAAAGATTTAGAGAAGATTTTATAATCAACATTGACTAAATATATGGGTCAAAAGTTTTTACAATATCTCAAGTCTTTACCCTCCTTGGGGATAAGGCAAATGAGAGCTTAAGAGAAAGAGCCAGAGGATTTACCCGAGGACAAAAAGGAATTTAACAAAACATGTAATTTTGGAATTAATAAGGAGGCAAAATGTGTACAAAATTCGACATCGACATCCGGGCCTGGGGCTTTGTCTTTTTTCAGTGCCAAAAGTGCAGCATGAAGTTCTTTTTGTGAGAGGTCGAATTCTAAATTAGAAAGGTTGGGTTGAGCAGAAGGAGATCGGTGAATGTCAAACAAAAACCGAGAGATGTGCTGCTCTGTAGGAGAGGCTTCTGACGTGTAGAGCGTTTGATAGAAATTTTAATTCCTGCTGGTCATTCATAATAGATTCTATATTAAGCTTGTTATGCTTAACTTTTAAGTAATGGGCTAAAACCCTTCTGGCCTTGTTCTGTCCACCATAAAACTATGCACTGGACCTTAATAAGTAGGTAGAAGCATTATTCGTTGATTCCTTATTGAATTGAAATTTAACATTAAGAAATTCTGACAAACAAAACAGACTTTTGATCTAGATGAGTAAAAAGAAAGTTCAAGTCTCTTTATCTTAGCTAGGAGAGATGTGGTAAGCTCTTTTGACTTTTTACGTTTTTTAGAGACATAGCCAACAATAAAGCCTCTAGCCGCTGCCTTAAAGGCGTCCCAAATCACATGAAAAGGAAGGTCATCAGTCTGAGTGAATAAAAAATATTCGTTGAAAAAGGAAGTAAATGAAGAAATGAAGGTCTGGTCCAAAAGAAGAGAATTGTTGAAGCGCCATTTCCGTGGGGTACAGGGCTTCTGTAAAATGTCTAATTGCATAGTAATAGGAGCGTGATCAGAAATTAGAATGTATCCAATCTCTGCTGCCATTAATGACTGTGATATGTTATGATAGATTAAAAAAAAGTCCAATCTTGATTGAGTATGGTGAGCTGGAGAGTAATGGGGGTATTCTTTAGTAGTGGGGTTGCACAGTCTCCAGGCATCAATGAACTTGTATTGTTTGATAGTCTTTACAAATGATTTGTGGGCCTTATGAGGAACAAAGAAGACCATTGAATTACGATCCAAAAAGGGGTCATAAACTTGATTACAATCACCTGTGAGTATGAAATTTTCATCAACACAGTCTGCAAGTAACTGTGCTATGGACAACCAAAAGGAGGGATCGCCAACAGTGTACACGTATAGATTTAACAAGGAGATTGGAACTTTATCAATCAGAAGCTTAGTAAACAACCATCGACCATTTTCGTCAGAACATTGTGATAACATTTTAACAGAAAGTGATTTACGGCATTAAGTAAGAACCCCATTCCGTTTGCCATCACCTGGCGAGTAGAAAACCTCCCCAACCCGACCTCTTTTCAATTTTATGGATTCCTCTGCTGTTAGATGAGATTCCTGTAAACATGCTATATCTGCACCAAACTTGGCTAGGTGAGTGAAAACCCTTTGCCTTTTAATGGGAGAATGGAGACCTCTCACATTCCAAGAGACAATATTTAAAGACATATGTAAGATAAGAGGATGAGTGTGAAAGGACTATCCATAGGAAAAAACAATTAAGAAAGTGTATACCAGAAGACAGACCAACTAACTATAATACGTGCCAATTTTATAAAAAAGAAGTAGGAACAATAACGATAAAGTGAATTCACATGTGACAAATGCAAAGTACAATAAGGGAGAACATTATACGCAATATTGAGACAAGCAGAATAAGATAGGAGTATGTCAAGGAAATAAAGATGAGAAATAAGATAAAGAGTAAAGGATAAAAAAATGGAAAAAAGAGGCAATGTGCAAAGACAAATTAGAGGCGAGTGACAATGAACAAGTGGAGAAGAGAGAAGGTACTATTGAAAATAGGAAAAAGAAAAAGAAGAAAGAAACTATACCTAGAATGAGTCCAGAACATAAAGAGGGTGGAGAGGAATGAGGCCACATGGAACGATGACATGTCCGGACTCCACAAGGTGAGACGGGTAAAACTTTGGGAGGAGCGACCACAAAACATGGGGTAGAGACAATGGGAAGAGGAACCTGTAGGGGAGAAAATAAGTTAATTAAAACAGTTACGATATTATAAAGATATATGCGACTAATAAAACCTTATAATTGTAAATCTGCAAAAAACAAACATTGAATTACACTACATAGAAAACACAACAATATATAAGCTATTAAGTAGCCTATGAACTACACGAACAACTCAACGGAGTAGATATATGAGTTCGTACCTAGAGTTCCTGCAGAAAGAAAGACAGCAAGGACGAGATTTCAAAATTTCCATCTTGTCAGGACAATGAGAGTTGAAGAAACTTTTGAGCTTGATCGGGTCATTGTAAGTAATGGTACTGTTGTTGAAAGTTACTTTGAACAAGCAAGGGTGAAATAAGCCGAATTGTGCACCGATGGAACGCAAAGCAGGTCTCGTGGCTAGAAATTCTTTACTTCTGTCTGCTGTGGGCTTTGCATAATCCTGCGACAAAAAAAGTTGGTTTCCTGAGGATGAAATCCGCTTCAGAGATCGGACTGCAGCTAGTACTTTGAGAAGATCTGTATACTCTAGAAAGTAGAGTAAAACACCTCATGGTTTGCGTTGAGCAGCTGGTGAAGAATGTAGGGGGCCTAGCCTGTAAGCACGTTGAATGTTCAAGACGGTAGTTTCCGGCAACTTGAGCACCGTCTGCAAAAAGGATTTGAAAAAAGCTATAGGGTTGGACCCCTCTGAGCCCTCTGGCAAGCCATAAATGCATAGATTATTCCTCCTATTCCTGTTTTCAAGATTTCCAATCTGCTTCTGGCAAGATGCAACCTGTGATTGAAGAACTACCACCTGAGCACAGGTCGAACTTAGGGAGTCCACACAGTGTTCTACAGCAGTGATTCTCTCTTCCATTTTTGCCCAGCCACCTGTACCAAAACTTGTATCTTCGAATTAGTCCCCTCAACAAATGGATGAAGCGCACGTATTTCTTCCAAAAGAAGGTCCAATGAGACTGACGAAGTTTGCCTTGGTGGTGACGGTGGGTCCTTTTTCAACCTCTTGGTTGAAACCTTGGTGATGGTAGAGGAAGAGGCAGAGGCACTTTTTGGAGAAGAGGCCAGAGAGTCCTCCATTTTGATACGATGAGCATAAAAGTGTGCACGAGAAATAGATGAGTGATTTGCAGGAGACACCAACGATTTAACTGTTTTCAGTCTGCTCATGAAAATGACAATTATAAATGGTCATACCTAAAAAAAAAAAAAATGAGTTAAGCAGACACAATTTCTATCGCAGGTAAATAGAAGCAGACCTTGAGACCACAACACACTTATAAGTGAAGAAAAGCTCACTCAAGAGCTATAAAAGTTGTCATGCCCATAGAACCATAAAGAGCCTGTAATACATAGGAAATATCCAGAGTAGGAAATGCAGTATTAGATAAATAGTTCACACCAATGAGAGGTGCCATAAAAGCCCCTGGTTTAAAGAAGAGAACTTAATTATCAAAGAGAGTGCCTTATATCAAGTATATAATAATACACATGTCATTAATATCAAAGTACATATGCAATAGAACAAACAGTGCCATATTTAGGAACCTCTCCGTAAGTATCATGGAGTCTAAAAGAAACCAGGAATAAACGTGGAAGGATGGTCAATGGAGGCAAATGACTTGTGGCATTGAATGGAGTGCATTAATGTTCACGAGGAATCCTGCATGAAGGGGCTCCGTAGAAGCAAAATGGCCGCTGGCAGCTCAGGCAAAGGAGGAAGAATTCCTGTCATTGACGGAAAAACACTTTAAAATAAAGCGCACGTTAAGGTAAAACTGCTTGTGAGCTATGTGCATCTCAGCGCGAGGGGGTTAAGAGCACAATAGTGCATAATTCAGTGGCTTCAAGGAGAGAGAAAGTCTCCTCAGGTTACGAGTAGAGACAAAATGGCGGGTGCCATGAGCATCAGAAGAAAAATGAGGAATGCAAACCGAATGAAGTTTCCTCCCGCGACATCTACGCTGCTAATTCCGCCAGTTCTCTTCACTTGCGAGTCATCGCAAAACCCTCGTCTGCACCGCCGTCACCGAGATTTCTACGGAGGTGCCGCTATATTCCGTGGGCGCTAGCCATGCCCCCCTTAAATTTCTTTTTTTAATGCTATTTGTTTCTCTGGGGTGTGCAGTCCACACACCTGGAGTCCCTTAATACAGACACTACTGAAAGGAGCTCACTCTGCGGAAGCGCTAGAACACTGAATGGCTCTACTGGAGAACGCTCACACTGCCAAGGTGCCAGAGCACGGACAGGGCACTGTTGAAATCTCGACCCAGGCAGTTGTTTTTTGACACAACGTATCCACAAACTTGATGAAAAGTTGATAAGGGGAAAAAGTGAGGCTCCCTATCAGCGGGAGGCAGGAGTAAGGCGTGTATCTCCGGATCTTCACAGCGCACTAAACCCACGAGATTCAGAGTATATAAGGCACAGTGTCTTCTAGGTGCTAAAAGGGAGTGTAAGCGCACCCCACTGCAGCTTGCAATGGCAGTCAGTTGATGAATAAGACACAAACTTGGCTCCAAATGTTGCACTCGTGTCATAGCATTGATGCTGCCCCCCAAGAACACACCACTTTTCATTGTTTGCACACCGGGCTGTCCACCACATGAGCCCCCACCCACCTCATGACATACCAAATGTACTGAGAGAGGATGAGAAAGAATGTCTCACGGTGCTCCTAGGCCCCTCTGGTTCCCCACCGGCTGGAGAGGCAGCATTTCAATATATCTGGACCCGCAGCATCTCAGAGGAGGAGGGCGTTGGACCTGTGACAGTGCTGTACAATTTACACTTTTACCAATACAAAAAATAGCTTGTGCACTTTTCTAGTTTTTATGTTGTTTCTAGTTCTAAGGTAGGAACCATCTTTTCTAATTTAAATGATAGAGTACTGTTTGTTACAGCTGCTGTGGTTCAGGGGCCGATGCGGTGAATTATAGGCCAGGTTTCCCTCGCCTGAAGGTGTTTTCAGTTGGCTTTTACTTTACGCCATACAGTGCAGAGGCTCGTGTGTTCTGTGTATTTATAAGCAGCTGCAGCCAGTGCTGGGACCGGTTCCTTTTGATTTGCTGGTTCCGCCTGACAGTGAGTATGACATGGGAATCTGCCCTTTTAACTACCACGATGTGGGTCAGCAGGGGAACAGTATATGTTTCAGCACCCACGCTAATGTGCTGCATAAATGTGCTGCATAAATACATATAAGATCCCAATTGCGAGACCGATTGGCATTGCCAGTGCTTGTTTATTTTTACCTGGCGGTGATGTACAGAAAACAAGGACATTACTTCATCAACCTTAAATGGGGCAGGCAGTTTATGCCCTACATCTGATGGCCCACACTCTGCCAGAGGCAGTAATCTGTTTGCTCCATTGATGGAAAACCTATGCTGTGGCCATCACTGAATGAGAAAGGCGGACCGAGAGTTTGGCAGACAGGGTATTCAATGGTGTCTATGACAAAGTTCCCTGTTCAGCAAATTCTAAATCAGACCCCGATTCTTTGTCTTATGTGGTTTGTGAATTCTACTGCTTTCAATTTGTTCTCCTGAAATTGGTTGGGTACTTTTAGAAGTCAAGCTAATACTACTTGAGATGCAGTTAAAGAGTAACTATTATTTAATGCCAACAGCTCACAGAACTAATGTAATATGTCCAGAGAGAAGGACATGGTGATGGCTTCTCATCCATTGATTAGAATGTGAATTCCATAATAGTTGTCCAATATTTATTAGCCATTTGTTGATTGTAACTTCGAATGTGTTGTATTGAGTTTTGCTGTTGCACCATTTCAAGGTCATTTAATTTGTGTTGTTGCTAGAGTAATCTGCCCAGTGTGAGGCATCCTCCTTTTTAAGTCTCACCTAGCTCTGTTGCACGCTTAATGTTTTCCAAAAGTTAATCCTAAAAGTAAATATATTGTATAAATATAAAGGGTCTTTTGGTCAATTGTTCTGTTCAATCGTCATTTACATTTTGCTTCCACCCGCCACAGTCTACAGTGGTTCAGCCCACTTGGCTCTGTTCTGTAGAGAAACACCATTTTGTTCTCATTCACCTCAATGTAGTCCAAATGATTCCAGGACTGGTTGGCCAGTTTTTGCTTTTATTTCTTTTTTCATTTCATGATTGGTTTTTGTTCATTTTTGCAATTGTTCATTTTTCGCTTATTTTTTATTTTTGAAAACATGAGAAACCCATATTTTAAAGGCATCATTTTTACTTCATCTTACTTTAACACATTTACTGTCTATTCCAATAAAATAGATACAAAAAAAAAAGCAGTTTTGTCGGACCACATATATTGACTTTGCCAATACGTGTTTACCATTTGACTTTCATTACAATATTTGGTGATTAAGCTCCCATTCATTGCAGCAGAGGTTTTTGTGGGCCGAAGTGATAAATTGAACAGCACTGTTGTCACAATTAGGCACCATTGTTTGGTGCGTGTAGAGGTGGTGACTTACTGCTGCTCTGTCCTCTGACCTTGCTCTTTGCCTATGCCCCCTTGCGCTCCTTGCCCTATTCTATTTTATCTCCCACTTTTTCCTTTTCTTTGTCCTCTTCCTGGACCTTGCTTACCCACATGTGACTCTCTATGAGAAATTGGGTTGTCATTTGAGTGGGGTGTTAATGCTGCTCAAGTAACAGCCTGAATCCCTCTCAGGGTGAACCACAAAAGTCACTAAATTAACCTTTGATTAATCGCCTGCTAGATTTGTACAAAAGCAGTGAAGCTTAACTTACAAGCAATGTTATAAAGTATTTATGCAGCACACAAACAGTAATAGAATGAAAACACAAATCCCATACCAATTTACAAAAAATGAGTAAACTTTAATAAATAATTTGATACCAAAAAGACAAAAATCCAAACAGTATAACCATCATCAATTTTTAAAGTTTAAGGTAAAAGCTAGCTCGTAAAAGACCCAAGCACCAACTACGGACATCTAGACGTGCAAGACATTGTCGTAGTCAGAAAATATGGCCGACCGCGATGGAGCGCAAGTCAGACCTAGAAAAAATTTCAGCAATATAGTCTCTGAAAAGGTTTGAAATTCTGCAGACTAAGACTGCAGGCTGTGTCTGAGAAGGAGGCATCGTTGTCGGGGAGCTGCTTGACAAACTTATGGTGAAGATTTCTACATTTGGACTTAGTCTCTTATTTGGAAATCAGAAATCTCCAGAAGGACGATGCCAGAGGCTGTTGACAATGAGAGTTTCACAAGGCCTGATACCCCTTTGGCGAAGGAGCGCTGAAAAGGATCTGCTGCTACAGAGAAGAAACTACCAGGAACTGCCACAAAGTCAGGCCAACCAGTGATGAACCTTGATGGGATAGATGAACAGTTTGGTCCTAATCTCCTTTCGATTCTTAGGGCAGTTTCTAGCAAAAGAAATCTAAGTTCCAGGTTTTTGATTTTGGCTATCTGGGCACCTTTAACACCACCACCTTGCGTCCAGGACTGGAGGTGCACCACTTGGGGGGCATAAGTATAACTCAGGCTTGGTCAGATGTGGGCTCAAGATGGTTGGAACCTTTTCTGTCCATGAGGCTATGATCAGGAGGCCGGCCAACTAGCCTTGGAGTCGTTCTGGATGTCCAGGGTTCAAGAAGTGGAACAGAGCTCAAGTGGCAAGGCAGACCTCTGAGGGTTCAAGGCAGGCTTCAGGCAACAAAGTAGTCCTTCTAGGTGCAGCAAAGCAATCTTCTGAAGTGCACAGCATGCCCCAGCAACAGACAGTTTACTTTCGCAGGTGTAGAAAATGAACTGAAGAGTGGGTCTGAAGGTCCTATTTTTTCCCTTTGAAGTGCTAGAAGTTACCTGCATCGCCTGCCCTGGCTCCAAGCAGGCTGCATGAACAAAACAGTGGTGACAAGTCCTTTGTGTGAAGGCTGGGCGCAACCTATTCAGTGGGGATGTGCCCAGCTCCACCCGCTACCAGTCATCACGCCAGGGATCGCTGATTGAGGCACACCTAATCCCTCTATAGTGTGGCTGTCTGGGAGGAATAAACAAAGTCAAACTGCAAACTACACTCAGTCATGTGACCTAGGAACAGGCTTCAAATAGGGCAGGACAATTCCAACTTTCTAATAGAGGCATTTTCAAAATTTTAACTTAAAATCTGCATTATTAAAGAAGATTTTAAATTAGTATTTCACAGACACCAAACATGACACGTTTACCTGTTTCCAATCAAACGTTAGCACTTATTAAATGTAATAAGGCAACCCAATGTTATCCTAAGGTAGAGGTAGGCCACATCATAGTGAGAAATGAGTTTAGGCATTTTTCTCTACCAGGACATGTAAAACTTAAACATGCATGGCCAACCTTTTAATTACAATGCACCCTGCCCTAGGGGCTAACTAGTGCCTCCCTTAGCTGTAGCTTTTATGCAATAAAAGGGGAGTTTAAGACTTAGCAAGGGGGTTATATTGCTAAATCAATCTGGCAGATTAAAACCGCATACAGGCTGCAATGGCAGCCCTCGGATATGTTTTAAAGGGCTACTTAAGTTTGTGGCAGAATACGTCCTATATACCCACTAGTAGAATTTAATTTACAGGCCCTGGGTATATGGAATACCACTTTACTAGGGTCGTATAAGATAATTAAATATGCTAAGCAGGTGTAAACCAATTTTACCATGTGTTAGGGAGTGTGCACGTGTTAGGGAGTGTGCACAAGCACTTTAGAACTGGTTAGCAGTGGTAAAGTACATAGAGTCCTAAAGCAAACACAAAGAAATTCGACAAAATGGGAGGGAAAAGGCAAAAGGTTTGAGGGAAGATCACTCTAAGGCTGACAGTTCTAACACTCTTCCTTCTTCATCACTGTGTGTATCATTATGATGCTGTGAGTCGTGCCGACGTCACTGAGGGTGTGTGAGAACTCTCATTCCGAAAGGAAGGATTCCCCGTCCTTCCTCTTGTTAAACACCTTAGGATCTCACCCCCCCTCTTTACTTTCTCTCCCCTTAGGAACTGCATACCTTTTTGTTTTGTACTTTGACTAGGGCACATATGCTGGACCTTCTTGATTGCATAGTGCCGACGTCACACATGTTTTCAAAAAGCCGACTGCTAAGGACCATTTTTGATGCCCAAGATCATGTAGTACATGCATGGGGCTCAAAACAGAAACATGACCACCAAGCTGGGCTTCCTGAGATATCTCCCATGCCTTTTTACCCATTTAGCAGTGTATAGTGCTTCATTGCAAGTGCCTGGTAAAGATAGCTCCACTTCTTGTTTCTCTGGGCTATTCCCTAGAGGTCATGTGCTGTGCTAACCTGTTATTACTAACAACCAGGTCCACTCACCTCATTAACAATAGTACTTTAGGCATGCAGGCCTTACCATTGCCTGTGGACTTTGGAATGTCTACTATGCAGAGGTTGTTGTACCTTGATCTAGTTTCTGAGGGCCATATGTATCAAGTCTTTTTCCCGTTTGCAAACGGGCAGATTCTCACAATCAGCCCGTTTGTGAAGTGGAAAAAGCCTTTTGGGATGTATCATCCCAAAAGGCCATTGCAAAATAGAAAATTGTAAAATTTGCGATTCTCTATTTTGCGAATGCAATTAAGGAATTGCAAATTGCGATTCCTTAAATGCAATTCTGGAAGCACCAGAAATTTGTTATTTGGCCTTAAGGAATTGCAAATTACCACCAACTTCAAGTTGGTGGTAATTTGCGATTTTCTTTAAAAAAGCACTTTTTTGATTTTTTAAAAGTGCCATATGTCGCACATACATGCCCTTAGGGCATGTATGTGTGCAAAATGTGCACACAGGCATATTTCAGGGGTGCAACAGGGTGTCCTTTTGGCACCCTTTCTACCTTGAAATTGCATTCTCAATTTGCGATTCTCTAATTGGTAATCGCAAATTGAGAATGTCTTCCCATTCATTCCTATGGGCCTCCTAGCCCATAGGAATGAATGGGAAGGTATTCCTTAATTGCGAATCTCAATTTGCGATTCGCAAATAAGGAATATTTGGGATTCGCAACATTTTTAGCAAATCCTACATACATTGCAATTTGCGATTCTCTAATCGCGATTTGCTAAAAATCGCAATTTGAGAATCGCAAAACTCTTTTTTGATACATATGGCCCTGAGTCCTCATTTTTTACTTAAATTATGCCTTTTTCCACATATAGTAGTTTGTCTCTATGTGTTCTTAGATCATCCTTGTTCCCAAGATATGATGTTCAGATGTGGTAAGGCCTGCCTCATTATGGTCAATTTGGCAGCATTAACATGCACCCTTCTAGTGAATGTGTCCGTCTTGCAGTCCATTGAGGCCACACTTTGCTGCATGCCCAGAGGAGTTCTTTCATGTCTGTATCTTCCTGAGCTGCATGATGCAGTGTACCATCCACAGATCCCGAGCTCGGATGGCACACCAGAAGCCTTGCTGGTCCTGTTAGTTTCAAGGACCATTTTGCTTGCTTGTTCTTAGACTTCCCCATTTTGTCTTGAAGGCAATGACTCCAAATGTGCTCACACACTGACTGAACACACCAGAACCCAAAGCTGCCAGGGACTGGATGTTGTTGCTCTTACAGGACGACTGACAAGGGTCTGATAGGAGGGTGCATTCATCAAACTGTAATTGCAATTGTAATTGCATTTATATAGCGCTTACTACCCCTAACGAAGCATCAAAGCGCTTTTCTGCAAGGAAGGATGGCTGAAGGCTCAAGCTCTGAAGGCAGTTCTGGCTCTGAAGGAAGGCTAGCAAGTGGCTCAGGCACTGATGTCAGCAGGCCAGCTAAGGACTCTAAAGACTCAGCAAGGACACATGCTGAAGGCAGAAAGGCGCTGGGGTGACAGACTTTTAATTCAGGAAATGATAGTCGTTCTTGGATGGTAGATTCCCTGTTGTCAGAAGTGACATCTTCACAGTATCTTGGCACACTAAAAACACTGAAGCTCCCTCTTCAGGATGGCTAAGAATAGTACTTATCTTAGAGTCTCTAATGACCAAAGTTTCCTTGTCATTTGTAGTACACATCTCCGAGTGAGAGGTCATAGGTCTGAGATTATCTGGCAATGGGAGATCTTTTCATTTCCCTTTGCACTACAAGGTTGCACAGATTTATCAGAGGACACAGTTTTCATTTTCCTGACTTTTCAATGCGTGCATGCTGGAAGGAGACATGGAGTGAGGATTGTGTTCCCTTTCCACCATAGGATACTGTCACATCAGTGATACATAAAGCACAGGTTCAGGGTTTGTCTGCAGATCAATGCCCTGCATATGTATTATTTCTAGCGTAGACCTGTCCTTACTACAGGAAGAGAAAGTAAAGAGATATTTTGTGTATTGTCTGGCATTTGGGGTTCCTGAAGGGCAAAGAGACATGTCAGATACCGTGCCTACATCACATTCAGCACTAGAAAACAAAAGATCAGAGGAGTAAGTGAAGAGTGCATGCAAATACTTTAATGAACTACATTTTGAGAAAAGGCGCCATGACTTTTCTCGTTGAAATCTGGCTGCTGATTCTCAGTATTATTCACACCAACAATATAACAAATCTGAGGTGACTGCAAAATAGAGCGCAAGGTTTCATTCTCCAATTGTAAGGAGACTAGCATATTTAAATAAAGGTGGTCTTTGACAGGGGTTTTAGATTCTCCTTTGAAGTCTGGGTTATAATATTTTAAGAGGGTCTGAAAAGTTTTATTCTCTTGTCGTAATTCCAGAAGTTTGGGTTTATTATATCCGGTGTGGACTGTACTTCTTTCTGTGCAAAGGCAGTGGTAGGCTTGGCAACTTCATAGCAGGCAACGTTAAACCTTGGCTATTGTTTAGACTGGGTACCTGCTGCCTGTTTTCTAGTAGGGCTTTTCTCTCCTTTTCTTAAACAATTGCTGTTTATGTTGAAGGTAGTATTAAACATAGTCTGTTTAGTATTAGAGACTGTGATTGTTGCTGGGTTACAGGACTGGGCTACAGTATTTGAATAAAAACTGATGTTATGTAATGCATCTTCCCTTTGACTGTTGTGTGGTTGAATATTCTATCTTATGATACACTTTCAGCAGACATACGAGGATCAGAACTCATGCTCAGCAGAGTAAAGTATCATTCACCTTTTTCAGTGCTGACACGGCCATAGAATCTGGATCAGATTAGTTCCATTCCATTCCCAAAAACTTTATTTCGGTCAGCTTGGACCATAAAAGTAAATACAAAGAAAATTCTTGCACATAAAACCATGTAAAATTAGAACAATCATTTGTAGCTACTCAAGTGTTTTTGGTTTAACAGCCTTAAGGTGCATTGCTGAGGTCATAAAATGGTGGATCCGGGCACATCACGTCTTAAACCCGTTCCCAACCAACTATCAAGAATCTTTCCCCTTAAAAACAAGGCCACGTCAGGGATAAAAAGTTGCACTTACAATTAACAGAATAAAAAACTTATTTATTCAGCAGATTTAGGATTTGAGGCGTTAAAAGAATTAAAAAATTAAATAATACTATTAGCAAATGGAAACAGTATGTACATTTAAGACTGAAATAACTGATTTAAAAAGGACCAGCGCATGCGCCACATTGAAGTAAAAAATCTGGATACAGCAAAAATGATGGGCTTGCGAGTATCAATCTTCAAGACTCTAAATGCCTCCTCACAGTGCACGAACCCTAAATTCCTGCACAGCTGGATAAGCCGCAAAAACAACAGTTGATGGACAGAATGCAGAACAATGCCATACATTCACCCCGGTACTGAGATCTGGTCCTAAATCCATCGTTTTTTTGCTCACCATGCCATTCCAGTTTGAACCCAGCCATACGCAAATCAGTCTTGACCCTGTGCCTCATGGGAACAGTCCAGCCCGAACTGCCAAGCCAGGTCCTCCCTGGACTGGAAACAAGCATCCTAGCACCGGTTTCGGGGGTTTCACCCCTCTTCAGCCAGGATAGTTTGATTCCAGTGGCATGGAGAGCACGGGATCCACGTCTGGGCATACCCGTCCCACTCGGAGTGACAAATGCAAAAACAGTTGATGGACAGAATGCAGAACAATGTCACACATTCACCCCAGTACAGAGATCTGGGCCTAAATCCATCGTTTTTTTGCTCACCATGCCATTCCAGTTTGAACTCAGCCATATGCAAATCAGTCTTGACCCTGTGCCTCATGGGAACAGTCCAGACCGAACTGCCAAGCCAGGTCCTCCCTGGACTGGAAACAAGCATCCTAGGACTAGTTTCGGGGTTTCACCCCTCTTCAGCCAGCATAGCTTGATTCCAGTGGCATGGAGAGCACAGGACCCACGTTTGAGCATACCCGTCCCACTCACGCTGCGAGTCTGAGACCTATCTCATCCCCAATTGGTCTAATTCCTAAATTCAGCTGTAGAGGGATTAGGGGGGTTAGGTTCCCTGGTGTGTCCGATACTGTACGCCCATTGCACGCTCTCAGGAAGTGGGTCAATGTGATCACATTGATCTGAAGTGCCAGCGGGGACCAAGCCTTAATTGGTGGAATTTGTGGATCAGGGATTAACCATCGTGAATCCTTCTCACTTGAGATTGTGTCAGTGATCTCAGCAAGAAGCTCAAATTGACAATTAAAGTCTCCCCCCACAATCAATCACATATTTGGGGGGACAGTGGGAATAAAGAAATTCAGGTGGTCAAAAGTCGGGGATTCCTCACTCAGACTTTCAGGCCGGGAATAAATGTTAATAAAAGCCAATTTCAGCTTGGTGGAAAAGTTGAGTGCTACACATTGAATGTCATTAGACAAGGGGTTCAGCTGGTTAACTTTACAGCTCAGGTATGAGCCAACCCAAATACATAGGCCCCAGAGGGTCTACTCCTACCCCCGAAGTGGTAGGAACGCTAAATGACGCAAACCCCACCCTTGCAGAGTCTTCCCGTGCGCATGTTTCCTGGAACATGCAGATATCATATTGGTCCACAAAAAGACCCCAATCAGGGCAGGACAGTTTGCTTTTTAGACCAGCAACGTTCCACAATAGGACCCTCATCTTACTACCTGGATTGTGCTTGTCAGTTGTAACATGGAAGACTTAGGTATCAGGGGTTTGAATACCCCCTATTTGGGCCGAGGGGAGGTTACCAAGTATTCTAATACGTTCTTCTACCCTCGTGTCACTGATGTTTGGTGGAACAGGGATTTTGACAGCTAGTGGTCCAGGCAACTCTTCCCGTAACCCTACTACACCACCGTTGTGTTAGTATATCCAGGTCCTTTGAATCTGTCCCCACCCCGGGGATGGTGGACTCACTTGGTTGACCGCTACTGTGCTCCTCTAGTTCTCCAGGAGACCTCAAGGCTCTGGTTCCCTGGCCTGTTCCCCTTATCAGTGCTTGTCAATCCACTTCATCCAGAACCCAAAATCTGTTTGTTACAGGTATGTTATAGAACAAGGGTCTGGGAGATGGATACCTGTGGCCAACATTTTGATGTTCCAGTGGCCACCTATCGGGATCTAGGGTGGTATTGGCACTATCTGGTATATAGCAGTGGGAATAAAAGTAGCCCATTGGAAGAGCTCAACCCCAGTATGGGGCTCTTGGGAACTGCGTTTCTGACTTATTAGCTTACATACCGTCTGAGGATTTTTAGAATTGATGACCACATAGTCCCCTTGTATTGTTTGTTGACTGTTTCCCACCCAACCAACTCTGCGGACCATTAAAACTTCCCCTGCCCTGTCATAGGGAAGTTGCCTGTATCTTGCCAACCAAAACAGGCTTTTATTCCTGAGGTCCAGATGTGTCTCCCTCTGGCCGTTTTTAAGTTCTGGTACTCCTGTCAATATGATCACGCAAGGAGATGAGGCTGGGGGTAAATTTATAGTAGGTTGGATCATTACTCTGTCCTACCCACTGAGCTCTCTTCCCCTCCCAACCCTTCCACTCTCTCCAGGCCCAACCCTTCCACTCTCTCCAGGCCCTGTTGAAGCAATTTTGTTTTTGTTTATGCCCCGCGTGTTGTGCGTTGTGTTGTTGTACCCAACTTCACAATTAACATTCCTTGATGCTGTGTGGGTAACGTGATCTTGTGCCTGCTGTACACCTAAACTTTGCACTGGCGTCAGGGTGGTTTTGCCTATCAAGTGAGTATGATCATTGGCCTGACTAGGGCCCCCGAGACTGGTGGAATCTTGATTCTTTGGCATACCAGACCAGTCTGAAGATGGTAAGCTTGAGCCGTCTACCTGGCAGCTAAAATCAATCCCCTTCAATGAGGATTGTGTGGTGTTGGTGCATATGTGTGCTTGCCTAGTATCCCCCATTGTTACCAAATTGTGTATACGATCAGCTAGGGGGGGAACATCTTCCTTCACAATAGCTCTAAGTTGGGTCAGTAGGTCCGCTAACAGGTTCTGCATCCAGGATGGATAAATCATATCTGTTTGAGTGTTCACAGTACAATCTACAGTTGCATCAGGGTTATCCAAAGGCTCCACGCTAATTGTAGGCCTCCCCTTGAACTTTCTTACTTTTGGCTGCTCCCCTACTTACTTGCTTACGCTTCCCTTTCTTGGGTAGACTAGAAGCAGCACCCCCCTTTCAGGTTACAATTTTTGGTGAGGCTTTTGTCATGGGGATTGCGGAGGCACCGTTTCCCTAGGTGTAGAAGCTGGGGTAGCATTTTTATAGATAGATAGATCTAACAGCGGGAGACAAAAATCTGGGGTAAATGACAGTCGCCTTTCGTGAGTTCTATATCTGATGTTACCACACCTATGGCCCTCTGTAACATTCTATCGATTGAGGTTGGGGGCAGTAAGGATGAGGGGGTTACTTGAGATCGAAGCTGTTTAACAGAGAAGGTGCGTTTCCTCATTGTTTAACCATAGCGGACCCACAATATAACCTCCCAACTAGAAACCACAGAACAAGCACCTGGGATTAATATAATCAACAAGCCACAAGATATGCAGAGAGTAAAATTAACAGGTAAAGTGGGAAGCAGATTTCAACCTGTATACTTGCAGTTCTAACGAGTAATTAATACCCACCCCTTGAGTTCCGTATTATATAGAGTTAAGTGAATACAAACTAGTCGTACAGCAGTCATTAGAGATTGTCAGAAGTGTCTCAGGAGCACCCCAGTCCACTGCTGTGGGGTGTAATAGGCAAAACTCTTCCCTTGGAATGTGTTGGAGGAACTCTCCTGATCCCCTCTGTAGAAACTCCTCCCCGTAAGCCACCTTGGGCTCCTCTGCCAGTAGTAGCGGGTGACTGCACACAGTTCAGCACGAGACAGACAGTATAAAGAAAGAATGAACCAGCAAAGTCTTACCCACGATTTTCAGTAGAAAGTCATAAACAAGGGGGGTGGCCCTGCCCTGCCTCTTCCTGGCAATGACGGGCAAGGACAAGATTAGTAGATTAAGTCAGGATGTGGCGTAGAGGTGTTTGAGAGCCAATGAGCAAAATATTTGTAATGTACATGTCAATCAATCAATCAATCAATCAATCAATCAATCAATCATGGAATTTATATCGCGCACTACTCACCCGGAAGGGTCTCAAGGCGCTTGGGGGAGGGGGTCTGCTACTGCTCGAACAGCCAGGTCTTGAGCTGTTTCCTGAAGGCGAAGTGGTCCTGGGTCAGCCGCAGGTGGACGGGCAGGGAGTTCCATGTCTTGGCCGCTAGGTAGGAGAAGGATCTTCCTCCGGCGGTGGCTCTCTGGATGCGAGGGACGACGGCGAGGGCGAGGTTTGCGGATCGTAGCTGTCGGGTGGGCGTGTAGAAGGTCAGGCGGTCGTTGAGGTACCTTTGGCCCAGGTCGTGGAGGGATTTGTGTGCGTGGGTGAGGAGTCTGAACGTGATCCTCTTGTTGACAGGGAGCCAGTGCAGGTCTCTCAGGTGGCTCGAGATGTGGCTGCGTCGGGGGCGTCCAGGATGAGACGGGCGGAGGCGTTCTGGATACGCTGAAGTCTTTTCAGAAGCTTGGCTGTTGTACCGGCGTAGAGGGTGTTTCCGTAGTCTAGTCTGCTGGTGACGAGGGCCTGGGTGACAGTCTTCCTGGTCTCGGTCGGGATCCATCTGAAGATCTTGCGGAGCATGCGGAGGTTGTGGAAGCAAGATGAGGAGACAGCGTTGACTTGTCTGGTCATTGATAGGGAGGAGTCCAGGATGACGCCCAGGTTGCGTGCGTGGTCCGTTGGCTTGGGTGCGGTGCCCAGGGCCGGGGGCCACCCGGAGTCGTCCCATGCGGAGGGCGACGGTCCCAGGATGAGGACTTCTGTCTTGTCCGTGTTCAACTTCAGGCGGCTGATGTTAATCCATTCGGCGACATCTTTCATCCCTTCGTGTAGGTCGGCTTAGGCGGTGTCGGGGTCTCTGGTGAGGGAGAGAATCAGCTGGGTGTCATCGGCGTAGGAAATGATGTTGAGGTTGTGTTGGCGTGCGATGGCAGCGAGGGGTTTCATGTAGATGTTGAAGAGAGTGGGGCTGAGCGACGATCCTTGCGGGACGCCGCAGATGACTTCGGTGGCCTCAGAGCGGAACGGAGGGAGGCGTACTCTCTGTGTTCTGCCGGAGAGGAATGAGATGATCCATTCCAGAGCAATCCCCTGGATGCCGGTGTCGTTGAGGCGTTGGACTAGGGTGCGGTGGCAGACAGTGTCAAATGCTGCGGAGAGGTCAAGGAGGATGAGTGCCGCTGTTTCACCTTTGTCGAGCAGGGCTTGGATGTCGTCGGTGGCTGCGATGAGGGCGGTCTCGGTGCTGTGGTTGGCTCTGAATCCGGATTGCGATGGGTCGAGGGATCCGTTCGTCTCGAGGAAGGCGGCCAGCTGCTTGTTGACAACCTTCTCGATGACTTTGGCAGGGAATGGAAGGAGCGAGATTGGGCGGAAGTTCTTGAGGTCGGTCGGGTCCGCTGTTGGTTTCTTCAGTAGTGCGCTGAGCTCGGCGTGCTTCCAGCTCTCCGGGAAGGTGGCTGTGTCGAAGGAGGCGTTGATAATGTCTCGGAGGTGAGGTGCGATGGTAGAGGCGGCCTTGTTGAAGACATGGTGGGGGCATGGGTCGGTCGGAGATCCGGAGTGGATGGTGTTCATCATGCGTGTCGTGTCTTCGGGGGTCACTTTGGTCCATGTCTGGAGGATAGCGGCGGGGTGTGTAGGTTCGGTCGATGGGTGCGGGGGTGGGGCGCCGAAACTGTTGTGGATGTCGGCGATCTTGCGGTGGAAGTACGAGGCGAGGGAGTCGCAGAGGTCCTGCGAGGGAGTGATGTCGTTGTTGCCGGTGCTGGGGTTGGAGAACTCCTTAACGATGTTGAAGAGCTCCTTGCTGTCATGGGCGTTCTTGTCCAGTCGTTCCTTCAAAGATTTCTTCTTGGTGGTGCGGATGAGCTGATGATGTCTGCGGGTGGCGAGTTTGAGGGCGGTCATGTTGTCGGTGGTCTTGTCGAGGCGCCAGGCCTTCTCGAGGGTGCGGCAGGCCTTCTTGGAGTCCTTGAGTTCGTCGGTGAACCAGGGGGCCTTCTTGCTTCTGGGCCTGGTGAGTGGGTTCTTCAGTGGGGCGAGGTCGTTGGCACAGGAGGTCAGCCATTGCGTGAGGTCGAGGGCTGCTGTGTTAGGGTCCGTTGTCCTGACCGGTGGGTTCTGGCTGAGGGAGGTGGTGAGCTGGTCGACGGTGATCTTGCTCCAGTTTCTGTGGGGAACCTGCTTCGGGTGGTGGTGGACCGTGTTCTTCTTGAAGCTGAAGTGGACGCAGCTGTGGTCAGTCCAGTGGAGTCCGGTGCAGTGGCTGAAGGTGACGTGCTTGATGGAATAGAAGAGGGGGTCGAGCGTGTGGCCGGCGTAGTGGGTGGGGGTGTTGACCAGTTGCTGGAGTCCGAGGTTGGCGAGGTTGTCCAGCAGGGTGGTCGTGTTGCGGTCATTGTTGTTCTCCAGGTGGAAGTTGAGGTCCCCGAGGAGGATGTAGTCGGCGGAGGGGAGGGCGTGAGGGCTGATGAAGTCCGTGATGTCTTCGCAGAACTGTGCGCGTGGTCCCGGGGGTCTGTAGATGAGGGTGCCTCTGAGGGTAGTCTTGGGGTCGGTGTGGATCTGGAAGTGCAGGTATTCGGCGGTGTTGAATGCGTCGGTGGAGTCAGTCGAGATGCGAATGGTGTCTTTGTGTACGATGGCGATCCCTCCTCCGGTCTGGTTGACGCGATCCCTCCTGATGATCTTGTAGCCGTCCGGGATGGCTATGGCGATGTCGGGGGCTGAGGAGGCGTTCATCCAGGTTTCCGTGAGGAAGGCGACGTCTGGAGATGCGGTGTCGAGGAGGTTCCAGAGTTCCAGGGCGTGTCTGTGGACGGAGCGGGTGTTGATCAGGATGCACTTGAGGTGGTTGCTGTTGTCCGTCTTGGTGGGCGTGGTGCTTGTTTGGAGGCAGGAGAAGTTGCAGGATCGGCAGACGAAGGGTCCATGGGTGTGTCGCGGGGACGCTCGGTAGCACCCGGGGGCTCGGGCAGTTTTGAGTGCGATGAGCGTTGCGAAGTCGTAGGTCCTGCGGGGGAGCTGGCGGGCGCGGGGGCCAGGGGGTCTGGTGCTGGGCGCGGTCCAGGAGCGGACGGGCGCAGACGGGCTTACCTTTGGCGCACCTTCGGCGCTCAGTCGGCGCTCCCGCTGCGCGCGTCCGCTGCGCGGTCGCTGAGGGGGCGTCATAAATAAGGAGCCGGGAGGGATGGGTCAGCTGGGAGGCGGGAGCGGGTTGTCCAATGGGCAGAGGGGGGAGGCGGGACTGCAGGCGGGAGCAGGAAGGAGGAGAGCGGTCAGCGGTGGCGGAAACGGAGCAGAAGTCACCGGGGCAGCGTCGGAGGTCAGCGGGCGAGGAGGGGCAGCAGCGGCAGGAAGCGACAGGCAGGAGGCAGGAGGCAGGAGGCGGCGGCGGCGTGAAACCAGGTGAATGGCGTCAGGCGGAGGTTACAGGGTGGGCAGGTGCCAGGCAGCGACAGGTAGGCAGAGCAGTGAAGAGGAGCGACCGGCTGTGGGGGCACAGGGGTCACACTGACCAGCCCGCTACTGTCCCTTTAAATAAGGAGCCGGGAGGGAGGGTCAGCTGGGAGGCGGGAGCGGGTTGTCCAATGGGTAGAGGGGGGAGGCGGGACTGCAGGCGGGAGCAGGAAGGAGGAGAGCGGTCAGCGGTGGCGGAAACGGCGGGAAAACGGAGCAGAAGTCACCGGGACAGCGTCGGAGGTCAGCGGGCGAGGAGGGGCAGCAGCGGCAGGAAGCGACAGGCAGGAGGCAGGAGGCAGGAGGCAGGAGGCGGCGGCGGCGTGAAACCAGGTGAGTGGCGTCAGGCGGAGGTTACAGGGTGGGCAGGTGCCAGGCAGCGACAGGTAGGCAGAGCAGTGAAGAGGAGCGACCGGCTGTGGGGGCACAGGGGTCACACTGACCAGCCCGCTACTGTCCCTTTAAATAAGGAGCCGGGAGGGAGGGTCAGCTGGGAGGCGGGAGCGGGTTGTCCAATGGGCAGAGGGGGGAGGCGGGACTGCAGGCGGGAGCAGGAAGGAGGAGAGCGGTCAGCGGTGGCGGAAACGGCGGGAAAAACGGAGCAGAAGTCACCGGGGCAGCGTCGGAGGTCAGCGGGCGAGGAGGGGCAGCAGCGGCAGGAAGGGACAGGCAGGAGGCAGGAGGCAGGAGGCGGCGGCGGCGTGAAACCAGGTGAGTGGCGTCAGGCGGAGGTTACAGGGTGGGCAGGTGCCAGGCAGCGACAGGTAGGCAGAGCAGTGAAGAGGAGCGACCGGCTGTGGGGCACAGGGGTCACCCTGTCCATTTATTACAAGGCGATTCTTTGTTTCAGGACAAAGATCATCATCCTATAGTCTCAAAGTAGACACTAAAGCCTTTCAGTGTTGGGCACTCAAGAACTAACCTGTACAAATTTGAATGAAACACTGGTACCTTTGTATCTTAGACTCTTCATTATAGCACAAACTCAAACAAGTCACACGCAACTATTCAGAGAAAAATGGTAGCTGACTGAATGCAAAGAAATCTCAAAAGTGATACAGGAATGATGGCTTGGTCATTCTATAAGGAACTCTGGCAAGGACTGGTGGCAGGGTAGAGAAAGCAAAGAGAATATTGGGTACAGAGCCACCAAACATCACACAGGGAGTCTGAGGAGAAAGAGGATTCAAAGGGGAGGCAATGTGGCATTCAAACTAATAACCAGGACGGATGTGCAAAACATATATATAACAAGATTAACAATAAATGGATCATGGGGTAAAGCACATGGGAGCTCCACACTGTTAGACTGAAGGCTAGTAAGTTCCTCACCCACAATTTCTGTCTTCAAATACCCACATATGGGATATATATGAAAAAGCATGGTCTGTGGAGCTGATACTATGATGATGTTATAAAAGTACCTCAAAGACAATACAGTGGACAAGAAACACCACCCAGGGTTATCAGCTGTACCTAAGAATCTTGATGATCAAATAGAATGACCCAATGCAATAATACCAAGGGTGTAGAACTAAAATACACAGCCACAACAGACAATGAGCTAGCAAGTGGAGTGCTTAACAAGAAAGAAGGGAAAACAAAGAGCACACCTAGCAAAAAGCAAGTAGGAAACCACACACAGGAGCTGGAAGATAAGACAGCAGACACAGGAAGGTAGCAAACTAGAACTAAGGTAAATGGAAAGAAGGCATTCACTGGGGAAAAGGTCAATATAGAAGGAGTGACAGTTCAAGGATGCACTAAATAGAAAACTCTAAGTCTCAGAAAATCAAGAAAGCACAGCAAGTGGTGCTAGTAAAAGGAACAAAGATTAACTAAGGTTCAGGAAGTCAGGAAACAAGGGATCAGCCAAACATGTAACCTGCTACAATGAACAATGCAGGACTGAAGAAAACTGGGGCATAAAAGAGCTCACAATTGCCACATGCCTCGGGTGTAAGCAGGCTAGCACCTGACAGCCACAGGGTTTCTGAATTCGTCAACTCGTCCGTGGCCTGCAGTAGGTGAAGCCGAAGTAATGAGCAGGAAATTCTAGGTATTAGAGTTTTTAGCAAGAGCAGACTGGCTTCCACATACCTCGGCACAGATAGGGAATTAATGGGAATTTCAAAATAAAGTCGAAAAGAATGGAAGTCAGTATTTGCACACAGAGGAAGGTTTGGAAGCTCATTTGAACACTGGAATGTCCCACATGTAGGCCCTGTGGTGGTGGGCATTAGAGCTCAGAAAGCTAATGGTGATACAATTACTAACACACCTACCTTTCCTGGGAGTGAGCTTGCTAACTGCGACACAAGCACGATTTCCATCAGTTATGGTAAGGAATTATAGTGGACCAACCCAGACCTTTCTGTGTGGTCTATACTTGGCCTAGATCCTTAGGAGCCAATTGACATGCTGGCTTGGTAGTTTATTGTTATATCCTTATTTTCTTCGGAAGGGTTTATCAAGAACTCCAATATGAAGAAAAATACAGGAAGACCTCAATTGAAGTAGTTATCAGAACGTGTTAATCTCTCCATAGTTCCTTTTCTTCTGCTTTTCCAGAACAATATTGATTCATCTTGTAGGACAGAGAGGAAGAGAGAGTTCTATTGTTTGATTTTCTTTTGGTTCTTTTCTATGATTGTAAGACATTACTCATGTACGTTTGTAGGTATGATAATTTTTGACCATTTAATTTTAAATATATATATTGTTTTATCTGTGTCACTGTTAGAATTCAGCCGGGTTTGTTTTATTAATGTGTTACAGTGAAAGCTACTTAAAGCTATAAATGTGGACATCATTGGTCGATAAAATGTTGGTATGTCTTGTTTTATGCTCACAGGAAAAGACACAGACCCTAATACTGCCATCGTTCATTCTGTCAGTAACGTACTATCCACTATAGTTTTCGGCCACCGCTTCTCCACAACCGACTCAGACTTCACTGAGCTGATCGATGCCACTGACTGCGTGATAAACATGGCGGGCTCGATATGGGGAAGGGTGAGGCCCAAATGTGTACATTTCATAAAGTGCTGTATAAAATGGTTGCTAATATCTGCTCACATTTCGTGACATCTTTTAAACAAAAATCACCTGCCATAATTTTTGCAATTAGTGTCTATCAAATTTCTAATTTTAATTCTGATCACTGCATTTTTGTTTTATTTTTTCTGGAAATGTATTGAGTATTTTGCAGAGAATAATTCTTTTAGCTGACAGACTAAAAGCAGAGGAGATGAAGTTTTGTGGAAGAACATAAGCAAAAGAGGAGAGATTGTTAGCCTTGTTTCTACTCATTTCCAATAGACCTTCTGAAACAAATGCTTTTTCAAGGCTTTTCAGGAAAGCCAACCAGGTCAAGCAGATTTTACATGAAGTATGCTACGATTTAAATATATAGATTACAATGGTTCTAAAGTAATTACAAGAGTCTACCTCTGGGGGAAGGATATGGCAAGACATGCGCCCAAAGCTTCCTGCACCAAGTGGGATCAGGCTTCAATTCTCAGATGAGGAGCATTAAAGTCATGTGTTGCTTGAGTTGCTATTCAGGGTGTGGGGCTGGGGGAGAGTAATATCTAGCGGCCCAGGCTTGACTATACCATTCGGGCAGGGACCAAGACTGGTAAGCATATGGTCAATTTCTATAATTAAGCAGACGAGCTGAAAGCAATTCAATGAAAGATTCTTCAATTGCCATACAGAAGTGGGATGGAAGAGGAGAGGGCACCATTCAACTACCACATAAGGCAGCAAAATGATCTATATTTTTCTTCACCTCATGGTAAGTAAAAATTCAGCGAGGAGACATAGGGGCATATGTATCAATCGATTTTTTAATCGCAAACGCTGCGATTCGCAAAATAACAGCGTTTGCGATTAAAAAATCGGCAATCGGGATGTATGAGCCAAATCCCATCGCAAAATTAAGGAATTGCTAATTTAGCGATTTCTTAATTTTGCGTAAGCATTTAAGAAATCGCAAATTGCGATTTCTTAAATGATATGTAAAAAGCACCCAAGTTGTGCGAATTATCCTTAAGAAATCGCAAAAACTTCCAGTTGGTGGTAATTTGCGATTTCCTTTCAAAATGCACATTTTTTAATTTTACAAAGTGCCACGTGGCGCTCATACATGCCCTTAGGGCATGTATGTGCGCCATATGCACACACATGCTCATTTCAGGGGTGCATCAGGGTGTCATCATGACACCCTTGCACCTTTGAAATTATTCTCAAATTGCGATTAGCAAATTGCGATTCGCTATTTGAGAATTACTTCCCATTCATTCCTATGGGTCTCCTGGCCCATAGAAATGAATGGGCAGGTATTCCTTAATTGCGATTTCGCACTTTGCTAATCGCAATTAAGGAATTTTAAGAAATCGCAAAAAGTTTGCAATTTTTTAAATACATCCCGTTTTGCAATTCTCAAATAGCGATTCTTTAAAAATCGCTATTTGAGAAACGCAAATGGTGATGTTGATACATATGCCCCTAAGTGCCTTGAAAAAGTCCTCACTTTCTGCAGCATAGGAATTTTATTTTTCAAAAAACGTTTTGAAAAGATGTGACCTGGGCATTAAGAAGGTGGAATAGAATGATCTTCTCAGCCCCACTCCTTTTTCGTGGTACAGCCAGTCCTTGTACCCCCAGAAGGATTACACCCAGCGTTTGCATCTTCTTGGTGACCTGCCAGAAGCGTAAAATCTGTTGTAGAGATTAAATGGGCACTCAGGCCCACCTGTTATAACAAATAACCATATGTAATACAAAACCCTATTTATATGCAGAAGGTTGTCAAAATATTGTAGGTGAAAAATTTATTTTTTATGGTGAGAAAGTTTGAGCGAGATAGGAACAAACACATGTAGATGGAGAGGCAGACAGTAAAATAGGTAAAAGAAAACAAAAGAAGCGATGAAAAGGGTATAAAAAGAAAAAGAGAAAGGTTCTATCAAGGGAAAAAGAGAGGGAGAAATAAAGAGATATGGAGACAGAAACAAACAAAGAGGGAGAGAGAGCTAGATAGATGAGAGAGAGTGAAGGAAAGAATGTTGAGTCTGAGAAGTTTTTTATGTTTTTTATGTTATGATTTTCTTGCAATGCAATACCTTCAAGTGGTCACAGTCGGTTTTCAAACAATGAAATATTTGAGTCCTCTTTAAGGCTTGTTATCTTATTCTGTCATGTGTTTACACTGCAGACTTTATCAGTCCTATCTGTTATCCTTCCAGCTATTTGATGTGTTCCCTTCCTTAATGCGCTATCTACCTGGAGGTCAACAGAAGATGTTCAAGTTTAATGCATTCCTTCACCAATTTTTTGAGAAGGAGATCAGATGCCATAAAGAGAGCGGAACCCCAGAGGAATCGCAGGACATAATTGACTTTTATCTATCCCAGATGTCCAAGGTAAGGCTGTGTTGGTTAGAAGTGTTGTTGGGTTTTTGAATTCATATTAGACCTAGAATCTTCTCAAGCAGTGTTACAGAGGATTCAAAGGTATTCATGAGATGAACTCACATCAGTGGATTTGAAATATTCTCTATAAAGTTACTCAAACTCTGTCTACCTGCATGCTCCTCCACGAAGAATCGATCCCTCTTTTCCTCTCCATACATGTTGCGTATGATTGTGAAACATTTTGATACCTTGCATTGTAGAACTGCTGCCTTCTTCCTGTTATTTAGACACAAATGTAACATTTTTCCTATAGCATAACCCTCTTCTTTGACTAGTTGAAGGTCTATCCTTTATTATAGATTCTTTCAACTGATTGAGGGCAGGCAGACTGTTGCCTTCATTAGAACAAATATTGCTATAAGATATATGCAGACATCATAATTGTTTATTTATCAGATTGGGGTCCTTAACTCCAACTGAACATTATGACAAAATGGCACCTGCACGGATTCCATGTTTATCAACTAAAACCAGCAGTAAATGTAACACTTATCCCTGCATCTAATTTGACAACAATTATTCTCCCTGAATCAATGTGTTTGATTGCCCTAACTACAGAAATAATTCATTTGTAGCTGTTCATTTGTTTCTGATTGACAGAGTATGCTCTCTGTCCAAGCAGGAACCACAATCCTAGTCAGGGTAAGTACAATACACAAGAAAAATTAACCTGTGCTCACCCTATGGTAGCTTGGCACAGAGCAGTCAGGCAGAGCAGTCAGGCTTAACAGAAGAGGTAATGCTTAAAGTATTTGTGCAACATATCAAACAGTAGGACAGTGAAAACCCCACAAAAAGACCCCACATCAGTTTAGAAAAATAGATAAATATTTTACAAATAAAATAAGTCCAAAACAACAAAAATCCAATTAGTAGAAGTTTAAATATAGAAGTCGAGATATGAATTTTCAAAGATTAAATGTCGAAATATCGCTAAAAGCAAATAGCGCTAAAAGGGTTAAAATGGTCGCACTTGAACGGGACTAAGGCAAGAGTTCAGGCCAGTATGGAATGCATGCTGGTTACGAGACCCATGCCCGGCCCGCTGAGCAAAAGTACCTTACTCCTTGTTGTAGCAAGAGATACAGGGTGCAGCCAAGCGATACATTGGTGATCCCCACGCTTTTGAGCTGTTGCGCCAGATTTTCCCATGCAACTGCGGCGATGCATCGATTCCGTTGAGCCAATTTCTGGTTCTGCGTGCAGCGGTTCCGAGTGTGATGCACCGGGTTAATCCACGCTGGATGGGCGTTGCATCAATCTTCTCCACGCAGTGGCAGCAATGCATTGCTTCCAAAGCAGGGGTTCCGGAGGCAAGGCAGCAGTTTTGAGTGCGAGATGCCCGACCAGTCCCAGCAGCAGAAGTGATACATCGATCCTAATCTCGCAGAAGGAGATGCGTCCGTTCCGATCGGCACAGTGACGTCGATACTCAGGTTCTGGCAGATGCAGCACTTTTACACCCACTTCCAAGTGCCCTGGAGTGGATTGGCACCACTTGGCAAGCAAAGTCCAGGGGTTGGGTTGAAAAATGGAGTGAAGGCTTTGATATCCCTGAAACTTCAGAAACAGGAGGCAAGCCAACAAACCCTTAGAGGCTACCTAGGTTCTGGGGTGTAGAGGTGCAGGTCGAGTTCTTCTCACTCTCAGACAAGAACGAGCAGGCCAACACAGCAAAGCAGTTCAGCAAAGTCGCAATTCCTACCACAGCACAGAAGTCATTTCTCCTGGTAGAATGTCCTCAGTTCCAGAAATGTTCTGATTTGGTGGTGTCACAGGTCCTGTGCTTATACCCAGTTGGCCCTTTGAAGTAGGGAGACTTCAAAGAGATGCTTTGAAGTGCACAAGACCCTGCCTTTCCTGCCCTGGCTCCAGACTCACTACAGGGGAGTATGCAACCCTTTGTGTGGGGACAGGACACAGCACTTTCAGGTGTAAGTGTCATCTCTTAGCTTCCCATCCTGCTCAGGATGACCCCTCATCATGCAGATGGCTACTTAGTCACATCTACTCTTCCTTTGTGTGTGGCCTTCAGGAGGAAATGCAGGAAGCCAGCTGTCACCCAACTCAGACATGGATTCCAGAGACAGGCTGAAGGCACCAAATGGTTACAGTAAGAAAATGGCAACTTTCTAAAAGTGGTAATTTCAGAATTTCAATTTAAAAAACAACTTCGCCATGAATTGTGTTTTTAAATTGTGGTTCCATAGACACCAAATTTGGGGGTTCTATCTCTTCCCAATTGTAATAAGGCAATCCCAGTGTTATCCTTTGAGAGAGATAGGCCTTGCAGTAGTGAAAAACAAATGTAAGAGTTTTCACTACAAGGACATGTAAAACTTAAAAGTACATGTCTTACTTTTTAAATACATTGCACCTTGCCCTCTGGGCTGTCCAGGGCCTACCCTAGGGGTAACGTATATGTATTAAAAAAAGGAAGGTTTGGGCCTAGGGAGTAGGTTAGTTTGCCCGTTCAATAGGGCGACGACTGAACACACAGGCTCTGCAGTGGCAGACCTGATACATATTTAACTTAAGTGGGTGGCACAATCAGTGCTGAAGGCAAACTAGTAGTATTTAATTTACAGGTTTTGGGCAAATGTAGTGACCTATAAGAAAGGCAAATATGTCAATACACCAATGTTACCACATTTTAAGGCGAGAGCAAAAACACTTTAGCACTGATTAGCATTGAAAAAGTACACATAGTCCTAAAGCCAACAAAAACGAGGTCAGAAAAAGATGAGGAGGAAGGCACAACGTTTGGGGCAACCCTGCATAAAGGGTCACTTCCAACAGTAGTTTTGTTGGGTAGAATCAGTTCACTCACAATTTTAAATTAACACTCGGTGCTACAAGCAAATTGTAATAAAAGAATTATGGACACTGAATCTGTTTTTTCTCAATTCCTCTCCCCTCATTGTTTTGAAAATTGGTCACCTTTTCAGGTGAGAAACCAATTGGCCATGTCAGCGCTAACTTTCAAAAGGCTCATCTGGGGGAAGTTCTTTTTAATAGCTGAGCTCAGTCTTAATGCTGCTCAACAATAACAACAAACGTTGGTACTAATTCTTGGGAACTATCCCATGACATCCTTGCACTGTGCCACCTCCCTGTGGCTGCACCCTATGTATGAACTACTGCATCTAGGTCCATCTGTGCGCAACCATAACAAACTGGACTTCTTCAGAACATTTTCCTCAGTTTAACTCCACCTCATCAGGCCTGCCTGAGACTGTGCTGAGCCATGTTGGTCATGGGCACCTATATGCCCAGATACAGAAATCTTCTGGTCCCCCCGATGGACTTTTACACCGTGAACCACCTTTCATTCATTTAAGGTCTGACAGAGGTTGTCACCAACCATAACATTAACATACAGGATTCCAGGGCTGTTCTCACGGTGGAAGGGAAGAGGCAGACTCGGTAGAGAGGAAATGATCAGTGACTCTCTTCCGTCTCTGCTACAAACTCCTCTTGCTCACACTGCTCTCTCAACATTCTATCAAGTCAATCCTCTCAACATTCTATCAAGGTAACTCCCTCAACATTCTATCAAGGGAACATTCTATTGAGTCAAACCGCATATGATGCAATGGATCCCTAGCCGCTTTTATGAGTAGGCCAAACCTTGGCAGCTTATTTTATCTGGACTGCTAGGTAAAACTCAACTGTTGCTTTTAAACTGTTTTAGAATCCCATACTTTTTGAGAGATTTTTTCTGCGTATATTTTTTACAAAGAGATGTTTGTGATTGATCTGACCTCTGGGTGTTACTATTTTACACGAATAACACAAGCATTGCATTATCAATGAATTAATCTTTCATCTTTAATTTCAGGTGTCACCCGCTTCAGTAATGCCAGCTTTATATCATGTTAAAAAAAACACTTGATGGACAGAATGCTGGACAATGCAAACATTCACCCCCAGTCACAAGGATCTGGGTTTAATCCATCATTCTTTTGCTCACCACACTACCCCAGTTTGGAACCAGCCATATGCACATCATTATTGACCCTGTTCCTTGTGGGAACAGTCCAGCCGGACCTGCCAAGCCAGGTCCTCCCTAGACTGGAAACAAGCATCCTGGGACCGGTTTCAGGGCATCACCCTTCATCAGCCAGGCTAGCTTGAATCCAGTGGTGTAGTGAGCACGGGACCCACATCTGGGAATACCCTTCCCACTTAGGGCGACATATGCAAAAGAAACAATTGATGGACAGAATGCTGGTAATCCAAACATTCACCCCCAGTCACAAGGCTCTGGTTTAATCCATCATTATTTTGCTCACCACACCACCCCAGTTTAGATCCAGCCATATGCAAATCAGTCTTGACCCTGGTCCTTGTGGGAACAGTCCGGCCCGAACTGCCAAGCCAGGTCCTCCCTGGACCGGAAACAAGCGTCCTAGGACCAGTTCCAGGGCATCTCCCTTCATCAGTCAGGCTAGCTTGAATCCAGTTGTGTATTGAGCAAGGGGCCCACGTCTGGGCATACCCTGCCCACTTAGGGCGACATATGCAACAGAAACAATTGATGGACAGAATGCTGGACAATGCAAACATTCCCCTCCAGTCACAAGGATCTGGGTTTAATCCATCATTCTTTTTCTCACCACACCACCCCAGTTTTGACCCCAGTCATATGCAAATCAGTCTTGACCCTTTTACTTGTGGGAAAAGTCCAGCCCGAACTGCCTAGCCAGGTCCTCCCTGGACCGGAAACAAGCATCCTGGGACCAGTTTCAGGGCATCACCCTTCATCAGCCAGGCTAGCTTGAATCCAGTAGTGTAATGAGCACAGGGCCCACATCTGGGCATACCCTTCCCACTTAGGGCGAAATATGCAAAAGAAACAATTGATGGACAGAATGCTGGACAATGCAAACATTCACCCCCAATCACAAGGATCTGGGTTTAATCTATCATTCTTTTGCTAACCACACCACCCCAGTTTGGACCCAGCCATATTGACCCTGCTCCTTGTGGGAACTGTCCAGCCTGAACTGCATTATATCATGTACATGATTTTTATCCATGTTCTTCTATAGTGAAGGTTTTATTAATTCAATGATTTTGTAGAACTGTACTACTCATTTTATTTAACGAATGTACACATCCAAATTAACCTGGAAACTGAGCAAAAACAAATGTTTGTTTTCTAAAGCACATTTGTCCAAGGAAAGAAGTCCCACCTAAAAAAAGTTTATAGACTGGAGTGTAAGTCCCCGCCCACCACCACCACTGTGCCAAAAATATATTAGGAAAACGTAGGTATACTATTCAAGCATATGAAGAGAATATAATTAACTATAAACGGTTTTTAAAAATCACTTTGAAAATGTATTAAGGTTTTCTGTAAAATGTTTTTTGCAAATGAAGATCTTAAATTCCAAGTTTTAATAATTTTTCGATAAACGGATACTATGAGTTCTTTCTAGGAAATTTGGAATTAAGGCTCCCCTAGCAGTAGTTTATTGGGTATGAATGGTGCATTACTTGTATTTACAGCTTTGCACCATGCAAACATAATCTCAAAGTCATCAGAGCACCTTTCATGTATGTGGTATATATAGAGCTCTAAACTAGCCAAAAGGCAGCAGAGTGATGTACTTAGTCAAGGTCTGGCACAAGCACAACCACTGATGGGAATGTTAGCTGGGTTGTGGACTGTTTATGCATTGTGATGTAGCATTCTTTCAAGAGGTGTATCATCAATGCTTTCCAAAATTGGAGCCATGCTGGAGCAGTCCTGATGGATACAGGGATGTTTTTTGAGATCCTGAGGTCATGGGAGGAAAAGGTCTGCAGCCTTGTTTTTTTATTTTTACACCTTTTAGTATGCAGTCTCGGTCTTCTTGCTGCAGCTGAGGACCTCCAGAGATGGTGAACTTGTCTGTAAGAAAAGTAGGGATGTAGGGCATGATGACTTTGTAAAGGATGCAGCTAGTTTTAACCCTACAAAAATGTGACGCAAAGTACAATCTTGCATTGGGAGATTGACTACAAATTGTAAAGTAGTTTAAAAAAAAAATACCTGCCATGATCTAATCCACAGTAGCATTGTTGTATGCAAACCAAGTTTTCACGGGGACTTTTGCCTGCTTTATATTATGATCTGCAATATTGTGAAAAGGAACGGGTACTCTCCTGGCCTAACTGCAGATGCTTGTATTCTTGGACAATATGTGCACTAAATCCTCCTCACACGCCTGTCTTGGAACATTTAGTTCCCCAGTTTCATGATTACTTGTAATGTCCCACCATGACAAGCAAGATCCCACCTCAGAGAACTGTATATTTGAAGCCCTTCTATGACCTACAAGCAAACGCAATGCCAAATTCCATGGATGCTCAAAAATACGTGCAGTCATACAAGATTCCCGTTCTCTGAACCGACATCTAGTCACAACCTAAGAGACACAGCAGTAACACCGTAAAATGACCCCTTCCCTCCACAACGAAAATCCAACACCATCGCTGGCAAGTAGATATTCTGTTGATAAATGGCTTCATTTGCTTGAGAGCTTGAACTCTGGTTTGCTGCCCACCTATGGTCACAGTTTCAAATTCCGGCAGGTTCATTCAGCCTTTAATACTTCTGAAGTCGATACCATGAGTACCATTGAGTTTGGTAACAATAAACATCTGTTTTTCAGCGCCAAGATACCCTTCTGGGTGAATGTGTGCTTTACAAATACATGTTACCTTTTATACAGATCACCATGATATATATAATCATAAATAAATACATGGATAAAACTTTAAAGTCCATGTTTCAATGGCAAATTTGCATACGCCAGGTTCTGCTTGTGCCTCAATTCTGGAGTGGCATCCATGTGTGAAGGATTGCAGCGGTGCTTTATAGTGTTAAGGTTGGGGGTTGTATCTTTTCTACAATGCATTCGAACGGATATTTTGAATCCTCATCTTATTTCTTGCCATATCTTCAAAGTTGCTTGATACTTCTGCTTTTTCAATGGCTTGGCTTTGTTGACCCTCCTCACGCATTATAGGCATCTGACAAAATGACCTCCCCACTTAACGAAGAAAACTTGATACACCTTTCGATGGACATTTTCATGGCTGGGATAGAGACCACCACAACGACGCTGCTGTGGTCAATCATTCACATGTTGAACCATCCAGACATCCAAGGTGAGAGATGGGAAGCAATTCTCTTTTGAAAGTACACAGAACCCCAATGAGTCAATATATTTAGTTGTTAGCTATAGGTATTTCACAGCCCCATCACAAAGAGCGTCGAGTAAGTATGGAGAAGCATTGGAATTGGCACCAGTGAAAACTAACAATATCAAAGGTCCTAATAAAGCTTCTCACAGCCTCATTATTTTATCTTAAATATCAGAGGGGATCTTTTGAATTCCCTACTCTCACAATGGCCAGAGTAGTGTCCTTGGTAGTTCCATTGTGGTTTTCCGTTGAGAACCAGAGCCATATCTTCCAGCAGGGATCTTGAGATGAGGTGCTAGACCATGATTCCATAACCCTGTTCACAACAACTTATGGAAATGAGACCATCATTTTATAACACTCATAACAACAACAACACCATAGGGAAATGAGAACTCAATTTTATGACACTGATTCTAACACCATGCAGAAATGACACCATACTTCCACAACACAAACTATAACGCTGGATGGAACTGAGACCATGATATCCAAACACTATTTATAGCATTGTATGAAAATGAGACCATGTTCCCGTAACACTATTCAGAACGCTGTACGGAAACAAGACCATGATTCCGCAACACTAATTATAACACTGCACAAAAATTAGCCCATGATTCCACCACGTTATTCAAAACATTGTGTTAAAATGAGAACATGATTCCGCAACGCTTTTCATAACATCGTACGAAAATCAGACCATGATTCTACTACACTATTCAAAACACCATACAAAAATGAAACCATTGTTCTGTGACACTAATTATATGAGGGATAAAATCCCCCCTCCCGTACATTATAAGGATATTGCTAATCACCGAGGAATTCCATAACCATAGGAATGAACAAAGCCGAAGGCCGAGTCTCTTTATAAGGTTAAGGAAATCCAAAGTGACTTGCAATATCCTTATCATGGATGCCAGAAGCTACTTTATCCCAAATAATACATGGTCACACCATCACCTTCCCCACACACCACTTAAAACCTTGGTGCGTATCTCTTTCATGTGAAAAAGGGAGCATGTTTGCAAACATTAAGAATAAAAATAAAACCTCCAGTGCAAAAGTAAACACATCAAAAGCCTGTTAGTTATTTGTTGCAAATGGATGTTAGAAATGGTTCAATAGAAGTCAGTGTTTTTTTTTAAAAAAAGCTGCACTGACTCGGAATATGTAGAAACATGCAGAAACATTATAGCTTTTCTCTAAGGAGTGCAAAAAATAAACATGTTCGCTATGTCATTGCAAGCTAAAAATACAGAAGAAAGAAATGCAACATGTTGTTTTCATTGCTTTAAACAGCTGCTTCACTTATGTTCCGTGACCTGACCTGCCTTTCACCTCGGATGCTGGCTCCGGCAGTAGGCATCGTGACGTCAGATCTCGACTGTAATAACTTAGAATAGTCGAGCTCTGACATCTTTGCAGATCACAAGTCATCGATTATAAAGAAATCAGAGATTGACATTTATACAGGGATTATAGAATCCCATGTATTATAACTCCATACTGGCATGAGACCATGATTTAAACATAAATATAGCATAAATAAATGGGCCAGAGTCACCCCTTGAGCAGCACATTGTTTGGCAAAAGCAGGCACCAACATCCTCAACCATGCACTGGATGGATAGCAAATAATATCTTCGTACAAGACCCCTCTTCCCAATTCCTTTGAATCCATACCCAGAAAAAAAAATTAAAGATTTCCGGTCTCCCAAAACTGTGGAATCCAATTTGGGCACAATGATTACAGCCAGCGGTGGCCGAGAATGTGTATTTCAGACATTAGCTTCTTGTCTACATTGTTTGGGATGATATTGTATTCTGTAGATATAGCAATGCCCGTCTGACCAAACGGCATACGTATGGGTTTGTTCCTGCCATTTCTCTGGGGAGACATTTTGTTTGGTGGTAGTCTGGAATACAGAAAATCTGTATTTTACATCCTGCAGCTCATTGTGTTTGCCCAGCATGTGGCTTTACTACGGCAAAACGTAACCTTTTGCTGGGATGCACAGAAAGGAGCAAATTAAGTCAATGCTCATAAGATACTGTCTGTTCTCCCACACAGCGCTCTCGCCCTCCCTTCTTTACTCCAGTATGTAGAGGTTCTGGCTTCATCCTGCTCCCCTAACACTATTCATAGCACCATTTGGAAATGAGACCATGATTCAATACCACTCTTCATGACACAGTATGGAAATGAGACCTTGATCCCATAACACCCTTCATGACACAGTACGGAAATGAGACCTTGATCCCATAACACTCTTCATGACACAGTATGGAAATGAGACCTTAATCACATAACACTCTTCATGACACAACAGAAATGAGACCCTGATTCAATAACACTCGTCATGACACAGTACAGACACGAGGCTTGATTCCATAACACTCTTCATGACACAGTACAGACACGATGCGTGATTCCATAACACTCTTCATGACACAGTACAGACACGAGGCCATGATTCCATAACACTCTTCATGACACAGTACAGACATGAGGCGTGATTCCATAACACTCTTCGTGATACAATACAGACACGAGGCCATGATTCCATAACACTCTTCGTGATACAATACAGACACGAGGCCATGATTCCATAACACTCTTCATGACACAGTACAGACACGAGGCATGATTTCATAACACTCTTCATGACACAGTACGGAAATGAGACCTTGATCCCATAACACTCTTCATGACACAGTATGGAAATGAGACCTTGATCACATAACACTCTTCATGACACAACAGAAATGAGACCGTGATTCCATGACACTCTTCATGACACAGTATGGAAATGAGACCTTGATCCCATAACACTCTTCATGTCACAGTACAGAAATGAGACCTTGATCCCATAACACTCTTCATGATACAGTACAGACCCATTGCGTTATTCCATAACACTCTTCACGACACAGTACAGACCCATTGCGTTATTCCATAACACTCTTCATGACACAGTACAGACACGACGCGTGATTCCATAACACTCTTCATGACACAGTACAGACACGAGGCCATGATTCCATAACACTCTTCATGACACAGTACAGACAAGAGGCATGATTTCATAACACTCTTCATGACACAGTACGGAAATGAGACCTTGATCCCATAACACTCTTCATGACACAGTATGGAAATGAGACCTTGATCACATAACACTCTTCGTGATACAATACAGACACGAGGCCATGATTCCATAACACTCTTCATGACACAGTACAGACACGAGGCATGATTTCATAACACTCTTCATGACACAGTACGGAAATGAGACCTTGATCCCATAACACTCTTCATGACACAGTATGGAAATGAGACCTTGATCACATAACACTCTTCATGACACAACAGAAATGAGACCGTGATTCCATGACACTCTTCATGACACAGTATGGAAATGAGACCTTGATCCCATAACACTCTTCATGTCACAGTACAGAAATGAGACCTTGATCCCATAACACTCTTCATGATACAGTATGGAAATGAGACCTTGATCCCATAACACTCTTCATGACACAGTACAGAAATGAGACCTTGATTCCATAACGCTCTTCATGACACAGTACAGACACGAGGCCGTGATTCCATAACACTCTTCCTGACACAGTACAGACACGATGCGTTATTCCATAACACTCTTCATGACACAGTACAGACAGGATGCGTGATTCCATAACACTCTTCATGACACAGTACCGACACGAGGCCATGATTCCATAACACTCTTCGTGACACAATACAGACGCGAGGCCATGATCCCATAACACTCTTCATGACACAGTACAGACACGAGGCGTGATTCCATAACACTCTTCATGACATAGTAGGGAAATGAGACTGTGATTTCCTAACACTGCTCTTTACAGAGTACAGAAATGAGGGCTTGATTCCATAACACTCTTCATGACACAGTACAGGCACGAGGCGTGATTCCATAACACTCTTTGTGACACAGTACAGACACGATGCATGATTCCATAACACTCTTCATGACACAGTACAGAAACGAGGCCGTGATTCCATAACACTCTTCATGACATAGTAGGGAAATGAGACTGTGATTTCCTAACACTGCTCTTTACAGAGTACAGAAATGAGGGCTTGATTCCATAACACTCTTCATGACACAGTACAGGCACGAGGCGTGATTCCATAACACTCTTTGTGACACAGTACAGACACGATGCATGATTCCATAACACTCTTCATGACACAGTACAGAAACGAGGCCGTGATTCCATAACACTCTTCATGACACAGTACAGAAAGGAGACCATGATTCCATAACACTCTTCATGACACTGTACAGACACAAGGCCATGTTTCCATAACACTCTTCATGACACAGTACAGAAAGGAGACCATGATTCCATAACACTCTTCATGACACTGTACAGACACAAGGCCATGTTTCCATAACACTCTTTATGACACAGTACAGACACGAGGTGTGATTCCATAGCACTCTTCATGACTCAGTACAGAAATGAGACCTTGGGCCCGATTCACAAAAGTAATCTGAGACATAATTCTAACTTTATAACTTTCGGTATTCACAAAGGGTATCTAGGAGTAGTAAAGTTAGGAATCCTAACTTTACTACTCCAAAATGCCCTTTATTAATACTAAAAGTCGTAAAGTGTAAACTTAAGCCCAAAACCTAAGTTTAACTGAGAAAAAATCCTAACTTTATGACTTTCGGTATTCACAAAGGGTATTTATATAAGTTAGGAATCCTTACTTTATTACCCCTAAATGCCCTTTGTAAATACCGAAAGTCGTAAAGTTAGGATTTTGTCTCAGATTACTTTTGTGAATCGGGCCTCTTGATTCCATAATCCTCTTCATGACACAGTACAGACACAAGGTGCGATTTCATAACACTCTTCATGACACAGTATGGAAATGAGGCTGTGATTCCATAACATTCTTCATGACAAAGACAGACACGAGGCCATGCTTCCATAACACTCATCATGACACAGTACAGACACAAGGCCGTGATTCCATAACACTCTTCATGACACAGTACGAAAATGAGGCTGTGATTCAATAACACTCTTCATGACACAGTACAGACGCAAGGTGCGATTCCATAACACTCTTCATGACACAGTACAGACGCAAGGTGCGAATCCATAACACTCTTCATGACACAGTACGGAAATGAGGCTGTGACTCAAGAACACTCTTCATGATACAGACAGACACGAGGCCATGATTCCATAACACCCTTCATGACACAATACAGAAATGCGGCCGTGATTCCTTAACACTCTTCATGACACAGTACAGAAATGAGACCGTGATTCCATAACATTCTTCATGACACAGACAGACACGAGGCCATGATTCCATAACACTCTTTATGACACAGTAGAGACACAAGGCCGTGATTCCATAACACTCTTCATGACACAGTACAGACACAAGGCCGTGATTCCATAGCACTTTTCATGACACTGTACAGACACAAGGCCATGATTCCTTAACACTCTTCATGACACAGTACAGACACAAGGCCGTGATTCCAAAGCACTCTTCATGACACAGTACAGGCACCAGGCGTGATCCCATAACACTCTTCATGACACAGTACAGAAATGAGACCGTGATTCCATAACATTCTTCATGACACTGTACAGACACAAGGCCATGATTCCATAACACTCTTCATGGCACAGTACAGACATGAGGCCATGATTCCATAACACTCCTCATGACACAATACAGAAATGCGGCCGTGATTCCATAGCACTCTTCATGACACAGTACAGACATGAGGCGTGATTCCATAACACTCTTCATGACACAGACAGAAACGAGGCCATGATTCCATAACACTCTTTATGACACAGTACAGACACAAGGCCATGATTCCATAACACTCTTCATGGCACCGTAAGGAAATGAGACTTTGATTCCATAACACTCTTCATGACACAGTACAGACACGAGGCGTGATTCCATAGCACTCTTCGTGACACAGTACAAACACAAGGCCATGATTCCATAACACTCTTCATGACACAGTACAGAAACGAGGCCGTGATTCCATAACACTCTTCATGACACAGTACAGACACGAGGCATGATTTCATAACACTCTTCATGACACCGTACGGAAATGAGACTTTGATTCCATAACACTCTTCATGACACAGTACAGACACGAGGCGTGATTCCATAGCACTCTTCATGACACAGTACAAACACAAGGCCGTGATTCCATAACACTCTTCATGACACAGTACGACCATGATTCCATAACACTCTTCATGACACAGTACAGAAACGAGGCCGTGATTCCATAACACTCTTCATGACACAGTACGACCATGATTCCATAACACTAATAATAGCACTGTACGGAAATAACCCTGGTCCAGTAGAGAACCTATGCCTGGGCTTAATGTGAAGAAAAATCTGGCATACAAGCCACACATGCCACCTTCTCCTGTGATAATGGAATGTGTTTCCCCAGTGAAAGTTCAGCAGGAGCTGGATGCTGTTCTTGGACCAGCGCATGTCATCGAGTATGAGGATCGGAAGAGGCTGCCCTACACCAACGCTGTGGTCTATGAGATCCATCGCTTCAGCAATGTTGTTTCTGTCGGTATCGTGAGGCAGGTGATAAAGGAAACAGAGCTGCAGGGGTTCCACGTGAAGAAGGTACAGACACTTCCCCAGTGTTCCACACTCTGTGCATTAGCAGAAGTATGGGTCATGATACTTAGTGGGGGGAATTTATTATTTATATATTTGTATATAAGTGTGTATAGAGCTTTGTGGAGTGCTCAAATGGAACCTTCCAGACATTTCACAGTCTGGTTGAAGGTGAAGTCATCACTACAATAATACATTGTAGAATATTTAGCCCAACTTAACCGTGTTCTTTAAATATTTTCTGCATGTGGCCCAAAAAGAATCAAGGGGCATATCAGCAACAACCAGCGATAATTATCGCTAAGCGCACTTAGCACTAGGATAATTATCGCCGGCTATCGTGGATTTTTATCGCTGAGATAGCGTGCTATTAGCAACGCTTATCTCAAAAGCGATAAAAATCCTAACGCTAACTGCCTAACGTGAGATTATCGCTGGAAACCCAGCGATAATCTCACGAAATGTGTCGTTAGCTTGTTGATAGGGACTCACAAACTTAGCCATGATATCCACCTTCCATAGGATATCATGGCTAAGTCAGGCCAGAAGCAGGGGTAAGGAAAGTAGCGATAACAGGGGTTATCGCCACTTTTCCTGCCGCTATGCTTCATGGCGTTCAGGTCAGGAGCGCCCACTTTGCATCTCATTAGAGATGCAAAGCTGGGCGTTAAGAATCCCGGCGCTAAAGCAAGGTTTCACGAGTTAGCGTGACCTTGCTAATTAGGCGATAAAATTATCGCCGCTTTTCGGCCGAAAACGGCCGCAAAAGCAGCGATAATTTATTATCGCCGCCTTGTTAATATGCCCCAAAATACCTCTTCTCAATCAAATGTTGAACAATGAGCCAGTGTGTAGGCCCTTTTTGTCAAAATTGAACTCTGCCATTGGATATTACTACAAAGTCATTTGAATTCTGTTAGATTTACTTTCCAACACTTCATATTCCCACCAAGAGGTCTGGGAAGTACTTAGTGATCCTAAACTCCACCCTGACTACACCTTCCCACAGAGAGCAACGGTATTTTTCCAAATAGCAATAAAAAACGTGTTCCCTGTGCCTAAAAATATTATATTGCAACTATTCTAGTTCTTAACAGCCCTCCCTGCTTTTCTCATCACAAATTAATTAAGTTACGAGGACTGCACATTAAAAGGACAGTTGGATCAATGTGACTTTATACACCAGAGGGACATTTTTAAAAAATTGTCATATTATAGTTTCATATTACATAAAAGGACATATTTGTAACTGAGCACCCCCCTTGCATATCCAACAGTTAATGTATGTAATTTAGGAATGCATATGCTCATTTTGCTGTCAGCCCTAAGCACACATGCAGAGATCATACAAATTTTGGTAGTACATTTTAAGTACACCCTTCAGGCCATGACAATCTCGCTGAGGTCAACTCAGTCCCACTGTAGCAGGCATACACATAAGGTGTGTGGGCATACTACTTCAAGAGACTGTCTTGGATATCGTCAAGTTGTGTCTCCTCACATGGTACATCCTGGACCGTGAGATAGATATGGTTGTACTCTCTTGTGTCCACTGTCTTGAACTCTCTAACACATCTGAGCTGTTTCAGGTTAGGATGGGAAAATAAAATCAGTGCATTGTCCTAACATGCAGCAGATGGCGGTGCACAGTGAAGCCAATTGTGCTGATGTTGGTTGTAAACAATGGACTCGGTACGGGCCTCACTGTGTGTACGAGGCAGTGATTGTTTTGCCACAGCTGAGGAGCCATTAGTTCAGCCTGTGCCTTCACTCTGGTTACTCCTGCTCAAAGGTTAACATTGACCATTTTAAGTGTACTTTGTGTTTTAAGGATTTCATCCATAAAGCAGTTGTCATCTTCTGGCTGGGAGGATACATCACTGCATGAGCGAATCAGGGCATGGATAACATTAATGTTTCTTGCTTCAATGTATTCAGATGAGGTCTGTGATGTGTCATTAAACTCTAAGCCTGCCAGTTCTGTGACGTATACAATCCTTCCTTCCTCCACCTCCACCCCTGTGCTCTCTATGTTTGGAGCTGATGTTGCAGTTGAGTGGCACCTTGTCATGAAGGATTTGCTAGAGTTATCAACAAAAGAGATCATTGTCAGCAGTCAGTCTGAGAATGTTGCATTTATCCTTGACCATTAGGCTGTGGCTTTCAAGGTAGCATATGTGGGCTGACCCATGAGCAGTGCTTGATCGGAGCTGGAGGTTCCAGGTGGGACCCAATTATATTTGGGACCAGCACTTACTTTTCTTCAACAGTTTTTGATCCGGAGCAAGAGGGAGGAAAACACAAAAGAGAAGAGGAAGAGAAAGATAGGACGACAGTGACAAAGGGAGAAAGCAGGGAAGTCAGGAATCATCAGTGGGAATACAGGAATGGAGGCCCAAATACAAGCCTTTTCAGTTCTGTCTAAGAAACACACGAACAGCAGGGAAGGATTGGAGACTGTACAGGACAGGTTCTTGGCGGCTGGCTCATGCATAGGATAGATGGTCAGAATCAGGCAGTTTCAGGTCAGAACTGGTGGAGCTAGCACTGTGATCTAAAAAAGGCTGCCAACTAAGAAAAGGTTATATTTGGCAAGTTTCTGTTCGTTTGATGGTTCTCTCCCAATTCGTCACCTCATTGCGTCCTTCAAATGTATTGTTTTGTTCCTAACCTGGTTTGTATCTTTCCTGCTGTTTGTTGTCTTACTGCCTTTTCCCAGTTTGGGTCCTGCTGTTTAAGATCACTGTGCTGATTGGTTCCATCTTTGCAACTGAAATGTTGACAAACTGCTTACCGGGTGCTTCTGGGTCTCAGGGTGATTCCTAGTGCCTGTTGCCAACTCTTCTGGAAAGCCCAGTGAGCCTGTACTGACTTTAATTCCCTATTCATCCCTGCATGTTTATTGTTCATGTGCGTAAATCATCAGTGTACCTTTTGGTATTACAGGGCCTTTCTGCCCAACCCTGAGATCATCCACTCCAACACCATCTGCCTAAGGCAGTGACGTAACAAAACCCCCCAAAACCCCTGCAGTACGGGGCGCAGAGTTCCAGGTGGCCCCCTCAGCACAGTACACTGGCCTTAGAGCTCCTGAGTGAGTCTGGAGGGGGGCCCTCCATGTAGTTTGCAAGGAGGTCCCCTCAACTTTCGTAACACCACTGGCCCAAGGCATGCTGTGGGACTCTTCTGTGCTGTTTCCCCACAGATGTGGTGTATCCTCTCTGTCACCTTCCCTTACACCCAACACCCACTTTCCCTTTTTCCAGACTGATTTGGGAGGTTGCTCAAACAATACCACCTCTCTGGAAGCCCTTGCATAACGGATAGATATCTCAGTTCAGTGCCTCGCTCTCCCTTGCAGCAACAGCTGCATTCCTGACACCACTGTCTTTAGAAGTGGGGTACCACAGCACTTCCAATGGTGCAGCCTCAGATGGTACAATCTGAAGCTACTGACCTGATTGCTTGTAGGCCGCCGGGCTGTTAGGTCAACGTGATGGTCACCCTACCCTATTTAGGGCAGGGTGACCATTACTGGGTTTCAAAGCCAGGTTCTGCCTTTTGAGGCATGCTGATGCTGGACAAGGAAAGAACTCAGTGACCACCTCAAGGAAGGATAAAAGTCTCAATATGCAAGAGAATTTACTTTTGTTTTACAAGAACAATCCCCAGATTTAGGGTTATACTCTTCAAAAACAGAAAGGTTTGTTGAATGGGCACAACAAACATGGCACCCACTTGGTAAACAATTCACCCACCAGTGGAGCCATCTCATCAGCAGTTATGAAGGCTTTAAAGATTCCAGCTAAGCAGGGACATCTCTAAATAGGGTGGGCAGCCCCCCACCAGGGGAGCAAGTGCTTTAGTCTCCTCTGAGCTGACATGGACTGCCCATCAGTGTCGAAATGAGGCCCAAAGACTCATTGTATGTGTAATATATTTTAGCCTGAATGTTAAAGTTTCTATTTGTATAGCACACACACACACACACACACACACACACACACACACACACACACACACACTATGAGTTCTTGATGTTAAATAAAGATTCCATAGCATCAAGTCATTGTTTATTTGTACCCACTTAACGTTAGACAACAACAGCCTTATGAAGAGCTTCAGCTTCTCTGGTTGAGGTTAAATACATCACGTGCTTGTTTAGCAATGTTTGTAAAATAGCTTTTTCTATCAATGGACTTAATTCCCTGTTCATCGTTTTTCTGGCTAACCGGTAACTCCTATTGTTACAACAGTTGTACAAGTTTAACGCTAATGATACAATTCTGTCAAAGGATGTACAATGGTTATTGTCATTATTATGATTGCTATCAGTGGCGACCGGCACAGATCTGGGGTGGAGAGGCGTGGGCGAGGGGATGTAAAAACCAGAAAAAGACACTTACCTTCTTGCCGCTGTGTCCCACGTTGCCTCTCCTCTGCTGAACAAGAAGCACCCAGTGTCCCTAGAGCCAATCACAACGTCGCAATGCAGCATTGTGAGTGTTCTGAGCGCCAAGTTCTTCGCTCAGACGGGGACTGGGGGCCTGGGCATGTTCTCCACCCAGGCTGTAGTGCAGCCTGGGTGGAGAACATGCTAAGTGAGCATGACTGTTTGGCCAGCCCGAGAGGGCTGGCCAAAGTGTCATGTGCACTTCAGTGTGCCCACCACTCCTCCCCTGCCCTGTCCCGTGAGCAGAGCATCCCCTCCCCCATGCTGCTGCAGCAAGACCCTGTAAAATAATAACATCAAGTTATTATTTTATTTTTCCTTTCTTGCACCGCTGTGAAGCAGTGGAGCGATGCTCTTCCCCATTGGCAGAGGAGCCACCACTGATTGCTATGAGTAATACCTAGTACACTATCAGCAATGTTGGAGGTATTTTGTGGCTTGGCAGAGCAGAGTTCCTGCTCCACTACACCTTGGAACTGCTGGGTATCTATTTCTATTTACCAGATTTATAAAGTGCATGGTCTCCCAGTGCTAAAAATTGCTTGAACCCTAGGAACTACGAAATACTATCAATAGATTCAACAAAAAAGCCATGTTTTAAGCTCTTCCCTAAACTTTAGTTAATCTGAGGTCATACTCAGGGAGTCAGGCATCTCGTTCCAGAGTTTTAAAGCCAGGAATGAGAAAGAACGACCCCCACTCCGGCTTTTCTGTATTCTCAGGGTAGTTACCCAATAGGACTTAGTAGACTGAAGAAGTCTTCAAGGGGTGTAGTTTTGCAACATCGGATGTAAAAGATTTGGGCCCAATATTGTTATAAATTCTGTGCACTATGCATAAGTCCATAAATGAAATCCACTTTTTTATTGGTAGCCAATGTAGCTTAGCTAAGGGTGTTGATGCCAATTGATGAATCTTTAGCAGAAGGCGAGCAGCTGCATTTTACACCACTTACAATCTATTTAGCAATGATTGTGGAGCTCCCATGTAGAGCATATTACCATAATCCAGGTGTGAGGTCACTAGTGCCTATACAATCGTTTTTTAAGCATAAGCTGATAGAAATAAAAAATTCTTCTTAATCATCCTCAGTGTACCCAAACACATGGCAGCTATTATCTTTGCTTGTGTCTGAAAGGAGAGTTTATCATCCAGCCAGAAACCCAGATTTCTTACCGTTAATTTAGACTGGGGTTGAGGACGAAGAGTTTAGGGCCAGTAATGCGCAGACCGAAGATTTAAAATGTTCCATATTATCATCACTTCGGTCTTGTCTCCAATGAGTTGTAGGCAGCATGAGTATATTTATTTGCAAGTGTGGTGAGAAAAGGGTTTAACTGGGCCCCGTTTGAGGAGGGTTCAGTGGCCAAGGAAAATATCATCTGGATATTGTCCGCACATGTGACCAAAGATAGTCCAAAGGAATTTGCGTGGTTGTCCAGCGGTCGAATGTACACATTAAACAATGTAAGGCTCAGGGAGGAACCTTGTGGCACACTACACACAAGTGGTAGCATTTGGGAGTAGAATGGTTTATCCAATACCTGACAGCTTCAGTCTTTCAAAAAAGAGGCCAGCCACATCCAGACATGATGGTTTATTCCTGAATCAGCCAATCTCTCTAGGAGAACTGCATGAGATACTGTGTTGAATGCTGTGGCGAGATCCAACAGAATCAAAGCCAAACAACCACATTTATCAAGTTTCCATTTAAGCTCTTCCGCTATCATCAGAAGCGCTGCCTCTGTACTGTGTCTAGAACTAAATCAGGGTTTCTGAAACGTGGAAGATGTAATTATTTTCCAAGAGATCAGAGAATTGTTTGTTTACATGTTGCCAAGATTGGCCTATAATTTTCAGTGAGTGAAGGATTCAGACAACGACCTTTACAACACGGTTGTTACACCGCGATAACTTTACAACGTGGTCATTACAACGCAAGTCGTTATAACGACTTGCGCTGGATGGGGCTCTACACTAAGGAATAGTATGATTTACTATTCCAACACCTTCCCGACTGTTCCACACACTGGAGTTGGAATAGTAAATCATACTATTCCTAAGTCCAGCACCACTAGCGCAAGTCGTTGTAAAGACTTGCGTTGTAACGAACGTGATGTAAACTACCGCGTTGTGAATGTATGCGATGTCACGTCATACATTCAAAGGATTCAGAGTGTTCTTCAATAATGGTTTCACCGCTGCTTGTTTCCAGGATTTTGGAACCTGATCACCCTCCAGCGAGTAGTTTAAAATGTCCCTTATCACAGGAAGAACACTACTCTCTACCCTTAGAAAGATAAAAGGTGGGCAGGATCCAGCAGGGATCTGGACTTAACAATGGTCATTAAAGTAAGCAGATCCTTATATTGTATGTCTAAGAAGTTAGAGTACTTAGGTCTTGAGTCTCAGATAAAATCTCACTTGACCAAAGGTCCTGACCTTGAAAAGATGCATATATGAATGAATGAATGAATAGCTTACCAGATCTTATGCTCACACTTGACCCTGGTTTCAGGTCTACTGGGTTCATTATAGATTTAACTATACGTTGAATATGAATTTGCCTTGAAAAAACAAAGGCAGGAGGCATTTGGCAAAACAGGAACAGTTGGTTTAATTAAACACAGCAGCCGGGACAACATGCAACAGAGTTGAGGTCTGAAGTCTGTCTCAAAGCACATTTATTTCTTCCGTTATTGTATACATTTCATGAAGCATCATAAAACGATTTGCATATTCCTTTGGAGACAGAAATCCGAGCCTGGTCACGGGGCCATTAATCTGGTTGTTAGAATCAGAGGTGGGCCTCGACCTAGCATGGAAACAATGCAGAAACAGTGGGTACATATCCAGATGTATAACATACACTGTGTGTAACGTGCATGCTGTGTTCAGATTAGCTGTGTGTTCCTAACTTATTGTGGCATTTGGCTTTATGGTGGTTTTGTGAACGCAAGCCCCTCAAGTCAAATGTGTTTTATTGGGACCAGTCTCCTGAGACTATTGTGGTGTTGCTGCCTATCTGTAGGATCGATCTGGGTTTTCCTGTTCGCGCACTTGTCTAAGGGTTATGTGTCTCCCCACCTGTGATCATTCAATCTGTGGTTTCAGGCCTCACAGGGCCTGCCTGAACACGTATTTCTGACTCAGGGTTGAGGGGGAGGTCATATTGGGTGAATTCAACAACAGGGATGTGAGTTCGTTATTATACGTACATATATCATAGTGTACATTGACATCGTATATATCAATATTAACAACACCTCCGAAGGAATGTGTAACATTACATTGCATGCATTTACATCGCATGCCGTGGCAACGCCAATCTTTACCCCGACTTTCAGTCGGGGGGAGCGCTGGAAGTTGGAATAGATTAATTTTCTATTCCAACTCCAGTGTGTGCAACAGTAGGGAAGGTGTTGGAGTTAAATCCAACATCTTCTACCCACTGCTGCACACCTTTTTCGTTGCAAAGGCATGCAATGTAATGGCATGCGTTGTAACAGGTGCGTAGTAAAGGCTGTTTCCCCTCCCAAGACACGTTTGCAGCACTATCAATTATATTTGCAAAAGAATCAGTCTGAGTACTTCTCATCCAATAATGATAGTGGTTAATAGCTTATCAGTAGTCTTTTTAGAGCTCACATCATAAGATTTCCTCCAAATTCTTTCTAGTCTTTTACAGTTTTTCTTAAATTCTCTTAACTGGGATTTAAACCACAGGGCTGGTCTCTTTTTATCGTTCCAGCTGTTTTCCTTAAAGAAATCAGCTGGTTTAGATCTGAGGTTATCCAGGCCTCAAACATATGACTCTTATTTACTATGGGGCATATGCATCAACCAAACGAATACCGATTCCTTAATAGCGAAAAATAAGGAATCGCCATTAAGGAATCGGTATATGGCATGCATCAACAGATTCGGTAAAATTTTGCGATTCCTTAAAAATCGCTAAATTTACCGATTTCTCTATAGCAGGGCATGCAAACTCCCATTAGCAAATAGCGAGTTCGGTAATACCGAATTAGCTAATAGCGAGTTCGGTAATACCGAGTTAGCTATTACCGAATCGGTAATAGCGAAATCGCAATTTGCCGCGTCGCTCCGGGAACGTGCAGATGACATCACCAACCAGGAAATACTGCAGCCCCACCCACATAGCCTCGACAGAGGAGCAGACAGGAGCTGGGAAGGAAGACTGCCTGTGCAGAGTGAGGCCACACCGACTCTGCAAATCCAAAGACACACACATCATGGCGCAGGAAGTGCCATCCAGCGCAGAGTCAGCACGCAAGCGAAAGCGGAAATTTTCTGACAGGGAGCTCGAGTACCTTATCGAGGGAGTCTCCAGCAAACACGACCGCCTCTTTGGCAAGCTGTCCCTCAAGGTGCCTGAGCAGGAGAAGCGGCGCATATGGCTGCGCATCCGTGAGAGGGTGAATGCAGTTGGCGTCACGACCCGCAGCATCGACGACCTCAAAAAAGGTGGTACGACCTGCGGAAGCGTGCCAAAGAGAGGATTGCGGAGAGGCTCCGGGAGGCGAGCAGGACTGGAGGCGGACCATCCACAGCACCAGCCAACACAGCCCTGGAGGACCTTGTGGAAGGGACGATAGAGCGGGAAGCCGTCGTGGGGGTGACCCAGATGGACACGTCCGGCGCAGCCACAAGTGCCCAAGGTAAGATGCATGCCTGTGCCCACACCCAGCATAGCGTAAATCCATTTCCATGCCCCCAGCCCGATCTCAGTGTGTCTGCAGCTCTGGCACAGACAGCTTTACACATGACACCAGTGCATCTTGGGAGTTGTAGTCTAGTCAGCCCAGTGTGCATGTACAGGCGTAAATCCAATGACCATACACCACATCAGTTGAACATGGATGGAGACTGTTCATTTAGTGGACCACAGAGGGACATTCATGTGTACAACACTATGTAGTTGTAATTATCCCACTAACCATGCACTGTTTCACACACAGATGCATCACCTGGGGATTCGGACGACAGCAGCCAGCTGATCATCTCGGAAACACCCGTCGAGTCAGACCAGGAGACAGCGCAGGACGCGCATGCATCGCCAACACCTGCCACCCCAACAGCACCACCTCCACCAGCGCCACAAGCTACGGCACCTCCACCAGCGCCACAAGCTACGGCACCTCCACCAGCGCCACAAGCTACGGCACCAGCACCAGCGCCACAAGTAACGGCACCAGCCAAACAGGCTGCAGCTACTACAGCCACAATAGCGCAGAGGCGCAGGTCCCAAGTTGCGCCCTTGCAGGAGATGGAAACACCCACCTCGCAATTGGCACCCAGGCAGCGCACATACACACCACCTGATGCACCACCTGGAGGTGCAAGACACGCACGGCGGCACAGGGCTCGTCGCAGTTCCGTCTCCTCAGCCGAACAGGATGTCCCAACAACCTCTGCAATCGAGGAGAGGATGCTGCGTACACAGCGCATGCAGGGGCGACATGTGGCTAACATTAGCTGCAATATCGTGCGCCTTGCTAGGGAGATGCGCGCCATGACTGCAGCAGTCACGGACATGAGCAAGGCGGTCAGGGACATGACCACTGCGGTTGCAGAGGGCAATGCTCAGCTCAGGGAGGAGGTACATGAGCTCACCCGTGCCACAAAGGGAGGGCCATGAGTGCCATAAGAGGAGTCACCGGCAGCAAATGTTGCGTTCCGCTGCCGCTACCAAGGCCATCACACGGCACAGCAACAGCACCGCAGTGTTGGCACGCCGCTCAGTCGCCCTGCAGGTGGACCTTGGGCACTTCTGCGGGGATGTCGCAAAGTCACTAGGACACATCACCACTGCTGTGGAACACCTTCAGAGCAGCACATGCAGTGCTGCTGCATTGGGAGGGGATGACACAAGTGAGGCTGCCTCCAGTGTCAGCAGCGTGTCACTGGCAGAGGCCAGCACCAGGCGCCGCAGTTCGCGTGCCTCCGCGGGGCCAGGCCGTGGTGAGGCATTGGATACACCTGAGCGGAGGCTTGGGGTACGTGGGAAGCGCCACTAGACAGTTGGACATGCATGCAGGACCATGGTGGGGCAACCATGGCCATCCAATCACTGTGTATGCACAGGCGTGACTTTAAGGCACCTTTTATTTACAATAATGCAATTGGAGCATGATTTACAATGCTAGTTTTGTTGCACAATCCTCAGTGGTACTGTGCATTAAACAGTTGCACCCCAAACTAACTTGTAATGTCTCATTTTCCCATGTTTCAAAAATGATTTTGCATTATGTATGTCCGCCTCCTATGGCCCTCTGCTGTGTTTGGGATGTGTGCCTGTCGTTGTTGGGCGGGTGGTTGGTCAGCCCGGTGGTCGTCATCCCTGTCCACCTCTATGGGTATCCCCCTTCTGGTGGCAATGTTGTGCAGCATTGCACATACAGCAATTATCCGACAGCATGTTTCAGGTTGGTATAGCATGACGCCGCCAGTCTTGTGGAGGATTCGGAAGCGGCTCTTGAGAATCCCAAAAGTCCTCTCTATCACATTCCTCGTGCTGATGTGTGCAGCGTTGTAGCGATGTTCCTGCGGGGTTGCTGGATTTAAGTATGGGGTGAGTATGTATTCACGCAGGGCGTAGGCACTGTCACCTAGAAGATAGAAGCATAGACTTAGCATTGGTGATGTACATACATGTGTGGTGTTGGTGTGGGGAAACGTATTTCTACGTACCTAGCAGGAGTCCCTCTCCAAATTCTCCGTTGATTAGTCGCCTGTGCATTCCACTGTTGCGGAAGATGTATGAGTCGTGTGTGCTCCCTGGGAATTGTGCCACTAGGTCCGTTATGATATTATTGGCATCGCACACAACCTGCACGTTGATCGAGTGGTATGACTTGCGGTTCCGGAATATGTACTCATTTGCTGCGGGAGGACATATGGGGATATGCGTGCAGTCGATGCATCCAATCACATGTGGGAATTGTGCCACCTGGTAGAAAGCCTGTTTGGTGCGGTCCAACTGCTGTGGGGTTGTGGGGAAGCTGATGTGTGTGTGGAGCATTGTCAGCATGGCATCTAGGAATTTCTTGAAGAAGCGTGACAGTGCGCTTTGCGAAACACCTCCGGCCACCGCAATTACCCCCTGGAAACTCCCTGAGGCCAGTAGGTGCAGGCTGCATAGGACCTGAACGTGCGCAGGGATTGCATTTGTCCGGTGTGTCTGGTGCTGCAGTAATGGTTCCAGGTCTGCAATCAGGCGCATGATCATAGCACGATTGAGGCGATACTTCTGGTACACCTCGTCCTCATTCTGCCCAAGCAAGGTTATGTGCAGTCTGAAAACTCGCTCCTGGACCCTTCTCCTGCGCTGTCCTGCTGCATTGATCCGCATCCTCCTTGCAAGCACGTAGAGGGCAGCCATTTTGTGGGAGCCAACAGGGTCTCCTGGGCCACATTTAAGGGTTTAGTGATTGCCTCAATCATTTGCACATGTAGAATTTTTTTTTGCATTATCTTTTTTTTTTTTTGTAACTTTACCTCCAGGTTTTGATTCCCCTTATTTAGCTCTTGCAAAATAGCGATTTTTGGGATTTTCGTTATTAGCGAGTTTTGTTGCATTGGGGTGCGATTCGTTATTTGCTATTGGCACTTTCCGGGAGCTAATAGTGATTTCGGTAACTGCTAATTCGGTATTTAGCGATTCGGTAACTTAGCATTTTGGGTATTAGCGATTCGGTATGTTAGCGGATATTTATTTAGCGATTCGTTATTTGCTCACGTTTTGGATTGATGCATTGGGATTGGGTATTTGGGACTCGCTACTGGGAGCTAATAAAGAATCGGTATTTTACAGACTGGATTTTGGCTTGATGCATGAGGCTGTAAATTGCTCTCCAGCTTAGGCTTAGTGTTTGAGATAACTTGCTCAAACTCGTTATCCGGCTTGAACCAGAGTCTTTCAAACCTGTGTACTTCCTTCCCTTTAACAGAAGGGGGAAAGACTGCAAGTGAAAAAGGGACCAGCAGGTACTCAGACCAGATCACTAGAATGGTTTGCTTAGCTACCAGATTTGGCAAATTTGGGAATACTGGTTCTAGGTGGTGGCCTTTCCTACGTGTAGGGTATTTTACCAACTATGTCAGCTCCAAGACCTCTAGGTTTTGTAGTAAACCGGACACTTTGTTACAGTTATCATCTAGATGAATCTTCAGATCTCCCAGAAGAGAAAAAATTAAATTTTGCTAGGGCTTTGATATCTGGCAATGGTGCATCTGCTGGCAGAAACCATGGACTAAGAAGCCCGTCTGCCACAAGCCTGCTGTCTCACCCCGCCCCGATTTGTCCTTCCTAAGGCTAATGCATGAGGCATGAAAACAGAAAAATGTTGATTAGTGTCTGGCACATAGATGTTTTCCTTCTCAGAAATAATTTAGGACTGCAACACACAGTTGAATCCCGTGAGATAGACCATGGTGGGTGGGCCCCTCATAGATTATTACCAATGAAAGTAGAATCACCTTCACTGCAGCGGGGTAGCCTTTAATACACCATTATAAATCAGCTTCCGCTCCACATCACAGCCTCCTCCTCTCTTCTAGAATTCTACAATAAGCTGAAGACCTGGCTTTTCAAGTAACCAACCTACCATAGGCAGGGTAGGTGTACACCTGCTCAGCTCCAGGATACCCTCATGGGAGATAGTGTGCTTTACAAATACACATAACATTCTAGAAGTGGATAAGCATTTAATTGGCAGCATGTCCAGTAACTTCCAGGTCAGTCAGTATAAGGTCAATTTGAACTGTTTGTTGGCAGTGACTTTTAACCCATTTGAACCTTTGTTTGTGTACACTGTCCATTGCCACTCACACTGGTGAAGGAAGGCTGTGGGAGATCAACCCAAGGTCAGCTACAAGAGCTGTGATACACAACACGCTACTGCAAGTGGTGATTTTGCGCCACAATAGTGGTGGGGTTAAATACCAAGGACACATTTTTTACCAAGCCTGTGAGTTTGGAAAAAATATGGGAATGTTGGAAAAATGGGGTCGAATTTCACAGAGCAAGTGAAGCACAGTACTTGCGTTTAAGGGATTGATTTAAGGAAAATTCGCAGAAAGGTGCAAAATTGAGAATTTCCAGCACCGTTTTTAAAAACAGGTTTATGGACAGTTCTGAAGTAGAACTCATGAAATACTTTCAAAATAAGTCAAACAAGTTTCATCCTTGCCAAGTTCCTGGAGTTCATCCTCCAAGAAAATTTGGTAAATTTTGTATAACGTCATGAGGAATTTTTTTTATTCATTTTCCCTTAATTTCTTTAAAAAAAGATGCAGGACTCCCAGGTAGGTTAAGCAATCTGTGCAGGCCATCAAAAGTGGTCTGTCCTATTACTTTTCAAAATTAGTAAGGCATCTTGTCTCCTTTCTACTACCTTTCATTTCAATGTTGCCTCTTCCTCTGACCGCTAATCTCAGACAGGTTAACTCAAATGGTGCCACTGTGTGACACACAATATCGTCTCCCTTCACACAGTGACCACATGAGGAGCCAGTATTACATGGTGGCATGAAAAACATGCTGAAAAGCACTGTAGATTTACAGCTCAGTTTCATAGGCTGCCGACATCCATTGAGGGGTATGAAAACACACCAGGACATCGGCATCAGCCTCAGCAAACTTTTATTCTTTTTCTTCGGAGGAAGGAGTCTGGGCCAGGGTAAGGGCAAAAGTGCCTTTTAAAAAGTTTTTTTTTAGAGTTTTATATAGCGCGAACTAGACCCAAAGGTATCAGGTATCAGAGTGCTTTAAATGAGCACCAGAGCCTTGTAGATACTTCTCGGAACGAGGCCACGCCCCTCCAAGGCCCCTTCCCCCTCCTTGCATGGTGATTTTTTAATTTTAGATCACAGATCTGGAATCTTCTAAATGTGGACAGTGTCACAATGAAAAGTTACAAAAATCGCATAATCTCAGTCAAAGGACACTAGAGCCAGCAATTGGATTAGACAGATTTCGTCAACTCAGACACTAAAGCTATCAATCATTTATTGATTTTTTTAAAATATATTTTAAAATTTGTTAAGTGCGCGATTGTCCATTATTTTATCATGACTCTAAAATACAGGGTACAATTTGGATGAGATATCTGAAGCTGAATAGCACTCTGTTTAAGAGAATTAAAGGTAGTTGTTCAATTCTCAATACTTTGATACAGCAAACAATTCATCTTCCTCCAAAAGCACAACATAGAACATTTGCGAGCTGCTTAGCCCACCACACATGCACTGTGTACTTTATCGTTGTGTTGCCATATCATCAGTGTACCGAAAATGATGCATCATAGTGTCAGTTCTTTTGACTGACACCTAAGACATCTGGTGGGAAAGCGTCCCATGCCTATATTGACAAATGGCCACCACCTAGTGCCTAATTTTCAAAGAGTTTGCACAGGGATTGTGTTTTTGACCAGCCTTGCATTAAAATCCTTTGCGATATTTACAAAGCTACCCAAATGTTAATTTGCGTTGCTTTGTAAAAGAAAGCAGTACAGTGCATTGTGCTACCTTGTGTTTTCATTGCGTAAGGTAGGTATACCATGAGTGGCACATGGGCGTTCCCATGCATCCAAAAATGCATTTTGATGAAAACCCACTCATGCAAAAACTTGTAGACATGGGTTTGCATTTAAATGGGAATTCTGCCTAAGACTGGCATAACGAGAAGAAACATTTATTTCTGCAGCCCACTTGCAAATTGGATATAGCCTGAAAGGATAGTTTTTGTGCAGGATGGCACCCTTTCCTGCACAAAAACTATCAAGCCCCTAACCCATGCACTAAGGCGCAAAGGTGTCTGCATTGGCACTAGGCAGCCACAAGTGTGCCAGCCCATGGAGAGCAGAACTATGCCCTTTCTTTGCAGGTATAGGGCAATTCTACTCTCTCACGTTCATGCAACACAGCACAGCCTCTTCAATTGCTGTGTTGCGTTGCAAGAAACCTTTGAAAATATGTCCCCCACGTTTGCTAGGAGGATGGGGCCAATATGTGGAGTAAAAGATACTTCTACTAGAAAAGGTCAGTGGGGTGAATTACTTAGTTGACCTAGCTACCACCTCCTGGCAAGGTTTATTACATGAATTGGCTAAAATAATACCACTACAGGGGATAGAATGCCTCATTCCTTGGGGCTCCAGGACATCTTCAACCCACTGGGTGACCACAGCCAAATTAGGTAGAATTTTAAACCACAGCCCATCTTCTTGAGGTCTAAGCATTGTCGATGAACATCTTTTAACATCGCTTTTATTATTATTATTATTATTATTTGGAGTTTTATACCGCGCACGGTTACCCTTGGGCATCCCAGCGCTGTCAATAGATCGGAGCAGCACCCAGCGCATGTCATCTCAAACCGGGAACAGGTGAGTTTTTAATAGTTTGCGGAAACGCAGAGTGTTGGTTTCTGCCCGCAATCCGAGTGGCAGGGAGTTCCAAGCGGAGGCCGTATTCACTGAGAACCTTCTCCCTCCGGTACGGGCTCGTCTTACTCTATAAGACTGGAGAAGAAATTTATGATCAGAGCGGAGAGCCCTTGCTGCTTTATAAGGTTGGATCATGTTCCTCAGGATCGCTGGGCCCTTCCCCTGTAGACTCTTCTGTGCCATGCAGAGTGCCTTAAAGGTTACTCTTTCCCGCATCGGGAGCCAATGCAGTGCCATCAATGCTGGTTTAGCAGACTGCCTTCTGGGGACATTAGTTAGCAGTCTGGCTGCTGCATTTTGCACCTGCTGCAACTTCTTGAATGTGGATTCCGGAGCACCCAAGAAGAGTGCATTGCTGTAATCCAGCCTAGAGATGATGAGCCCCTGTATAAGCAACTTACGAGAGGTCTCAGGGAGGAGTGACAGAATCTTGCCGGCTGACCGGAGCATACCAAAACAGACACCAGCGGTCTTTTTGGCGTGTGTTCTAAACGTCAGGTCTTGCTCCAGCCACACCCCCAGGCTCTTAATCTCCTTCTTTGGGCTGGGAAGAGCTCCCATGCAGTCGGGCCAACTACTGGGAGACAGGGAGACGGAAGACTGACCTAAGATCATAAGCTCGGTCTTAGAGCCGTTCAATTTCAGGGATGAGTTACACATCCACCCAAATACTGCCTCCAGGCAGGAATGAAGCGCCGCTGGTTGCTTCTCTAACTGAGAAAGCCCCACCACCAACTGCGTGTCGTCCGCATAGCTGATGATATTAAAGCCGAACGGAGACACCACATCCTCCAGGGGGGCCATATATACATTAAATAATGTAGGGCTCAGCGACGAGCCCTGGGGAACCCCACACTGGAGGGCGAAAGGGGGAGACTTCTCATTTCCTTCCCAAACTTCAAATGACCGTCCTCCTAAAAAGGAGGCAAGCCATCCCAGAGCCTTCCCTGTGACACCCAGCCCTTCCAGTCGCTGGAGTAATACCTGATGATTCACGGTATCAAAGGCCGCACTCAGGTCCAGGAGGATCACTGCCACTGACCCTCCTGAATCCAGAATGCATCTGGCCTCCTCCACCACGGCCAGAAGGGCGGTGTCTGTGCCCTGTCCAGGCCTGAATCCTGTCTGGGAGTCCCGTAGCCGACCATTAGCCTCCAAGAAATTCGAAAGTTGGTGGTTAACCAGTCTTTCAGCCACCTTACTCACCCCAGGGAGCAGGGAAATCGGCCGAAAATTAGCCAAATCAGTGGGGTCAAGGCTCGGCTTCTTCAGGAGGGCTTTCACAACTGCTCCTTTCCATCCAGGTGGCACCACCCCCTGTGAAAGCGACAGGTTAATCAACTCAGTCACTGGGGCCACAATAGTCGACGCGACCTGTTTTAGATATCGCATCGGGACAGGGTCCTTGGGAGAGCCACTCTTCAATTTCCCAAGCACACTCAGCACTTCCTCCGCAGTCACGGGGCCAAAAAGGTTTTAACTCAAATAAATGGCATTGACTGGGTTTCCTGATCTATTTGGTTGCATATGAAACCTCTAGACCAGCGGGCTTAAGACGGCTGGGTCAGAGTAAGTGGAGGCCTCCAGGGGCGTTCGGTAAGTCTTTTTAATTTAATTTTGTGCGCGCTTCTGGCCGACCCCTAGGCAGACGTTGGTGGCCACTTTGTGTTCATGGCGGAAAGATACATTAATGTGTCTCTCTTCTGCTCTTTCCCCTTGCACTGAGTTATGCCAAATGGTAATAAATCTGGATCACCAATCTCCAGATAAACTGAAATAAATCTGAAGTTTTCCTGCTAACTGCAAAACCTCTCGATTCGAATCTGAATTACTGCTAAAGTGGTTTTATTTGTAACTTGAAGGAACATATCATTAAAATGACCATTCTACATAGGCTCCTCTATGTTTTTGTTAATGTCCACATCACCTTGCCCAAGGTCTTCTTTAAGAAACTCAATACTCAATCCGCTGCTGAACAGATAGGTTTGGGCACGTGAACAGCCTTGGCTAGGCTGGTGACTGGCATTGTCATGTAATCGAGGAGGTTTCTGCTCTCCCAGATTTTGAACTTTACTTTTATGCATTACAAGGATACCTTGCTAATTAGTGGCAACACCTGGGATCTCGATGCCTCATACTGCAGTATAGACAAAGGTCTCTTCCCCCTTGTGCATTAACTACATTACTGGCCCAACAACTGCCTGGACCTGCCACACAGATCAGTACAGTAGCATGCACCATGTGGACCTGGCAATGCCTAGCCAAATAAGCTGCCTCAGATATTCTCTACTCACCTGAAATTCAGCTGGTGGGCAACTTTGACTCCCATTGACATCATGATCTAAACCACAAACTCAACTCTCCTGGACACGGCTGGCCCAGATCAAAGATATGTACCCTAATGGTACCTTCTTAATACTCAGAGATGCACTGTGGTCTGTAACACATTATACCCAAAAGAGCTCCAGAGGTTGATTACCTGCACTTCCTCCGTCCATCTGGTTTCCTGCTTCTTATGAAACCATTTCAAGCTCTTAAGGCAGTAACTCTAAACATGCCTGGACTTCTGTATACCATTATCGGTTGAACAGTGGTGATTCTGCTGTGCCGTGGCAAATGTTTCTATTAGCAGCAGTCAGACTTCAGCATTACTCATTTCCACAGATTATACTATGCAGCGATTAAATTACACTCATTTGGCTTGGAAGTGGACTCGAGCTGTGTTAGATTTGAGTCTTGACTCTGATTTCAATAATTTGGAATTGAGAGGCCCCATGGTACCCCTACAGTGCGGCAATCTGCGATACATTATCTATTTTTACTGATGTTACTTTGGATCTGCCACCACTTAATTTGTGCTGGTGTTTGCCGGTGCTCCGCTAAGGTGCTTAATATTTAACATCGGCTCATACTTAAGACACTCCACCCCATGGTGCTGCTGTCTTTCAATTTTTGTGTAGAGAAATTACTTTAACAATAACGAAATACCCATTTAAACAAGCATTGGCATAGCCAGTAGGTCTCGCCTTTGGGACCTTAAAAGTGTTTAGACATGCAGCACATTGTCCTGTGGTCGTTCCTACAATTTAAAGTAAGGCATTTCCAACACAATCACTGGCAATGTGGTGCATAATCTACATATGAAACTATTGTGTTTCCTTACTTTTAACTCCTACCTGTACAAAACCAACAATAAAACAAACAAGCATTGGAAATGCTACCGGTCTTGCACTTGTTTGAGTTGGAGCTAATGGCATTGTAAATGGCAATGTACTCTTCTTATGTGTTATGGAGTGTATGTTTGTGGTGTGTAGTGGAACTATATGGGTTGGATTGGATTAGTTAGTTGTGTAATTGTGTGGTGTGTAATTGTGTGGTGTGGATTGGATTTGTGTAGGGCATTATGTGGCATAATGTGTTGTGGAAATATATGGTTAGCAATTATGTGGCATTCAGTGTAGTGGCATTCTGTGCAGTGGGATTGTGTGTTGTGGAGTGGTAAGTAGTTCACTTTAATTATGTGTTGTGCTGTTGAATTTTGTGGCACAATGTGGAATTGAGTGGTGTGGATGTATGTGGTGTGTTGTGTAATTGTGTTGTTGAGCTGTATTATGTGATTTGGTGTTACATTATGTGGTGTGGACTGGAAATGTGTGGCATAAAACTGTGTGTATAGTTTTGCATTTTTGGTGACGGAAAAGAATAGGTAGGAGCTAAGCATCAGATGTGTGTTAAAAAAAGGAAAGAGTTGGAGCTATTAGCATTGTAAATGTTTCTTACCTATGTGTTATGGATTGGAGTGATTGTATATGGTGTGTACCGATTATGTGGTTTGGATTGTACTTATTTGTGATATTGTGTGGTGTGAAACTGCGTGATGTGTAGTGGAATTAACTGTATGATGTGCAGTTGTATTATGTGGATAGTAATTATGTGTTTTTGTGTGTATTGGAATTATGTGGAGTGTAACTGTGTGTAATGGAGTGTAAGTATGTGGAATGGTATTTTGTGTTGTAGAGTGTTATGTAGTGGAGTTTAAATATGGCATTATGTACAATTGAAAGATTTACCAGAAAATGTCATCTAGTTTTTTTGTCCTTGCATTGCTGGCAACCTCTTCCTGCCTGTTGTAATGCTTGTTGAATATATTTTTTTGTTGTTATGAATGAAGTGACATAAACAATAGGAGTGTGGAAACTGAGAAATAGTACCTGAATTACAACACTAGCAGTGGATGGGCACTAGGAGAGAATCAACAGATGCCAGATTTCGAGGGCACACTGAAGTGGTGCTAAGTAATGCTGAAGTGGGGCTGAGGTGGTGGTGTACTGGTGCAGATGTGATACTCAAGTAATGCTGAATGATATTCAGGTGGTGCTGAGTGATGCTGGGGTAATGGTGTGCTGGTGTGTAGGTGATACTGAGTGTTACTGAGGTGGTGCTGAGTGATGCTGAGGGGGTGCTGAGTGATGCTGAGGTGGTGCTGAGTGATGCAGAGGTGGTCCTGAGTGATGCAGAGGTGGTGCTGAGTGACACTGAGTTATGCTGAGGGGGTGGTGCGTAGTTGGTGCTGAAGTGATGCTGAGTTTGTGCTGTGTTGAGGTGATGCTCTGCTGATGGTGAGAGGGTGCTGCGTTGGTGGTGGCGCACTGATGCGGAAATGGTGCTGTGCTGATGTTTATGTTGTGCTTTGTTGGTGCAGCGCTGATACTGAGTTGGTGGTGAACTGATGAGGGGGTGATGCTGAGGTGATGATGAGGTGGTGCTGAGAGATGCTGAGGTGCTGGTTCATGCTACGGTGGTGATGCTCCACTGGTGCTCAGTGATGTTTAGTTGGTGCTGTCCTGAGGTGATACTGCACTGATTTTGAAGTGGTGTGGCATTGGTGCAGAGTAGCTGCTGAGGTGGGGCTGCTATGGTGGTGATGTGCTGGTGGTGCTGTTCTAATGCTGAGGTGGTGCTGCGCTGGTGTTGAGGTGGTGCTGAGTCATGCTGAGGTGGATCTGAGTCATGCTGAGGTGGTGCTGCTGCACTGATGCTCAGGTGGAGTAGCACTGATGATGTAGTGCTGTGCTGATGCTGGGATGGGGCTGTGCTGATGCTGAGGTGGTGGTGTTCAGGTGGTGCTTTGCTAATGCAAAGATGGTGCTGCACTGATGCTGACTTGATGCTGCACTGGTGGTGGCTCACTGATGACGAGGTGGTGCTGTGCTGATGCTGAGGTGGTGGTGTTCAGGTGGTGCTTTGCTAATGCAAAGATGGTGCTGCACTGATGCTGACTTGATGCTGCACTGGTGATGGCTCACTGATGATGAGGTGGTGCTGTGCTGAGGTGGTGCTGAGTGATGCTGTGGTGGTGTTTTGTGATGCTGATGTAGTGGTGGTGCATTGGTTTTGGGGCGGTGCGGAGCTGGTGCTCAGCTGGTGCTGAGTGATATTGAGTGGTGCTGTGCTTAGGTGGTGGTGCGCTAATGCTGAAGTGGTGCTGCCTTGGTGCTGATTTGCTGCTGAGGTGGGCTGCATTGGTGGTGGTGCATTGATGCTGAGCTAGTGCTGTGCTTAAGCCAAGATGGTGCAGTGCTGATGTTAAGGTGGTGCCGCGCTGGTGTTAAGCTGATACTGCGCTGATGCTGAGTTGGTGCTGCACTGGTGGTGGTGCACTGATGAGGAGGTGGTGCTGCTCTGATGCTGAAGTGATGCTGAGGTAAGGCTGACTATTGCAGATTCCGTCATCACCACCACCCTTTAACAGTGCCCCTTAAGGCTGCATAACCACTAACGTTCAGATGCATTTAATTTGTTATAAAGCACAACTCATACCAGTGTACGTTGTCAAAGCACTTTGCATCACACACAAATTACACAGAGATAATCAATCACGTGTATAAATGAGCGTAAAGGAAATGTTATATGATACAGAGGAATACAGGGGAATACAGGGTGTAGGAGTCAGTCACAAGTCATTGGTGAAGAGTCCTTGGGCCCCAGAAGCCCAAACTAAGAATTGAAAACAGAACACCATAGTTGGGGGTTCTCTCAAATAAAAAGAACTGATTTCTGCCCAGATTAACTCTTTTTGCAACATTAACATCTGCTCAAATCTATTCTTTGTAGTGCATGCAGTTTTTTGATGACAGTTATAAATTCACTGTTCTATGTTAGGTTTTAAACTGAAAAGCTGCAAGTAACAGAAAAGCAGTAGCCCACTGACCTATTTAAATTTTATGCACTTTGTGTTCTGCATGGTACACTTTCTTTGCAGCCGGCATATTAACCCTCTGCTACCTTGCAATGAGTCAAAACTTCTTCTACTAGACAACTCCATCTCTCCAGCAAGAACATTAATCACTGGAGTTATCTTAACATTTTTATTGTCTGTAGTTGCTTGAGGCCAGGAATGTGTTAGCGAGTGCCTTTAAAAGCAACATAAACTCGGAAACAGGGCCCCTCTGCTCTAAAGTTAGTATCCAGTGCGATCGCACCGCCCTTGTGCCTGCCGTGCGTTCTTGTTCTTCCTTTATGTAATGTACAACATTCAAATGCGCATTTACAGGGGACATTCTTCCAGAACGAAACATTTTGGCCTCAGCACTAAACCAAAATCAGAGACTTTCAACGCCTCAGCCATCAGCCAAGCACAGGTCCTGGAGGGGAGGAAAGAACACAAGCAGCATGCACATTAAAGTATCATTGGAAGTGTTGATTTAATGGGACTGAAACAATGGCTGTTTTTAAGTAGTGGTTTAACTTTTTTACACGATTTAGAGCTGCAGTAGCTAAATGGCATGCTGTTGCAGTGTTTTTCTGTCTGTTTCAGGAGGAAATTAACCCCTTCTGTGCCACGCCCTTTCCCCCTCCTGTGCCGGGCGTTACATTAGTGGGTGGGGTTCATGACGAGATAGTCTCGTCATGGGCACAGCGCGACCGTGCTCCATGACGAGACTATCTCGTCATGGGCACAGAAGAGGTTAAAGGACACAGACTTAGACTTAAAACACAATAATTAATTGATTGCATTCCAGGTAAGCCTGGGAGCTGTCTTCAGGAAAAATACAAAAGAATGCCAGCCACATGGAAGGAACTGAGAGGGCTACTGTTGCAGTAAAATGTAAGCAGCTACGGGTCTGAGCAGCTACAGTGTAACATGAGGTTGAAAACATTATAAAATAGCCCCCCACGAGCAGATCATCAACAGAACAAAACATAATGATATTGTACTAAGTCCCTGCTCCTTGGAGGAAAAAGGAGGGACAGTGAAGCAGGACTGGCCACTAGTAAGCAAGGATTTTTAAAGGACATTGAAACAAACAAATGAGAAGCAAGTAATGGCATTTGGCCCACAGAGATATATATGTACTAAAGTATACAAGAGGTCGTACGCTTACGCTTGACCTTAAAAAGTGGCTAATATAAAAAGTACGAAAAAAGGTTTTGACTAAAGCAAACAAGCAAACAGACACACAATTTTACACCATTGTAATTTTTACGCTTGGAATGCTGTTGTTTGCATTTTTTTTTTAATAGCAAATAAAGCGATGTTCAACGTTGTGTTTAAGTATGTTGCTAGGTAAAAGTGTAAGTTTGACCTGCCAAGTATCCACACTTTTACAAAGCCCTTTAAAAAATGCCACCGCTATTTATTTTCCACCCTGTTGCACTGCAGCCTAGAGCTGGTGGTACCATGTAATGGTGGAATTCGTTCTGTAGCAATGTGAAACCTGTTTGTAAACTCTAATCGGAAATATTATACACCAGTACAGACATGTAGAAATGTTTGCTGTCCTGGACATTTGGAGCCTGCCTGGCTTGTGAGAATAGGAGGGAGTAAAATGAGATTACAAGCAAATTCAAACCAGCTTTTTCAATCTTAATAATGACTCACACAAAAACAAGGTGAAGTACAGCATTGAGTCATGAAGATCCCATTTTACAAGCAGGAGTGGATAAGGGACGGAAGGCAAAAAGGAAGAAAAAAAGGAGGAGAGGGAATTAAGGAAGTTGAGAACGAGGGGAAGGAGTGTGAGAGGAAGGAATTAGGGAAGGAATGAGGAAAGGATTGTTGTAGTGTAGGAAGACATGAAGAAAGGAAGAAGTGGGTGAAGGAGGCATAGGAGAAGGGAAAGAAGGAAGCAGAGAAAAAGAGGATGACAGAAAGGAAGGAAAGTAAGGAAGAAAAAGCAAAAAAGAGTGGGAGGAATATGGAAAGGACAAATAACGCGGAAAAAAGCCTGGATAGAAGGGTGTAAGATAGAAAACAATTTAGAAAGAAAGAAAGAAAGAAAGAAGAGAGTGGGGATAAAAAGACTGGAAAAACCAAAGGGTGGAAGATAGAAGGGAAAGAATGAAGGAAAGAAGTAAAAAAGGAAGGACACTGTTTGGAATTTTATCACATGAAGGTACAACAAGAAAGAAAACCCTCAGACAGTCTAAGCATAAATAAATATAATAGACTCTTGTATTTTTGTTTCCAGCTATGGGTTGCAAATTGCATCTATTTTGAACATTTCATCCAAAGCCAAACTGGATCTTAGTATGCCTTACAGCGTGTCTTTTAGAAACAGAGTTTAGATATCTCTCTCACTCACTCAGATGCACACATACTTTTCCACAGTTTAAGGCAACATTCCGCCCGAGTGACCGTAGTTATTATTGTGCACATACGATTGCAAAAACATTACGCGCGGCCGGCATGACTTGCAGGTGGGGACGTTGTTGGGGGTGGAGCTTGTACGGGGTGGGGAGGTTTAATTTTAATTTAAAAGTATATATATATCAATTACCTTAGCCGGCCCAATCCGGTCTCATAATGTCTCTGCTTCTCTGCTCCTCGCAGGAAGCAGCAGCCTCACCCCCCCACCCCTAAGCCAATCACAATGCTGCAAAGGCATGCTTGTGATGGGTGAGCAAGATGCCCAGCCAGGTTACTATGGGGAGGCAATTTTCTCCATGTAGGCAGAAAATGGCAGAGTGCGCATGGCTTGTTTGGTCAGCCACAGAGGGCCAACCAAACAGTCAGGGTACACAACATTGGACTAGCCACTCCTCCCAGCCCTGTTGCAGGAACGCCCACCCGCCTCCAACCAACCCTTTTGCTTTCTCGCAGTGTGCGAAGCAGTAACATAAAATGGTATTTATTCCAATTTATGTTACTGGTTCTCTGGGGCGACGCTCCTCCGCCCACATGGAGGAGTCGTCCCTGCATGTTTTCATTTGTTCTGTGTTGTCTACTGTGACTCTTCCCTGCCCAAGCCTGACCTGAGCCAAAGTGTGATAAGGGCAGGAACATAAAAGACACCACGCTTGAGGAGTTTGTAATAAAAATGTTCTTGCAAGCCATTTTTTTAGCTGCGCGTCCAAATTATTTTTCCACTAAGCAGAGGTGAGACAATTGTTACTTTCCAATCTCTCCTTCGCCATTATAACTTAAAAATATATATATTTATTTGTCAGTGCACTCAATACCACTTTGTATCAATTTTACTGTGCTAATTGGTAGTGGAGAGAACAAGATTGACGGTCTACATCCAAAAGTGAAACCAGCCTGAAACAGTGCTGTAACTAAAACACTTCAGCACACAGCCCCAGGGAAGCAGGCTTTGTGAACCAAGTAACGTGGGAGGAGGGTTTTATGGCCACATCCTATCGGGCATAATTCCTGTGTTTCAAGACTTGTAGGAGGACATCAAAGCAAGCAAATGTGTCTGTTTTCTATTTATTGTAAGACTGTGAGTGGCTGCACACTCCTGAATCCAGCTGGGAGGATTCGCACCAAGCAAGTAACGTGGCAGGAGGGGTGAGGTGTTATTGATAATGGAGGCCTCTAAATATGTTAATACATAAATAATTCTTTTTTTTTTTTTTTTTTATTTCAAAAGTTTTTTATTGGTTGTTACAGCATAGACATATATAAAGCAAGTCCATTAGTGTAATATGAGTCATAAATTTACGAATCAAAATTACTGTACGCTACAGTACATCATAGTAAATGTCAGTACAAAAGTACAACAGTAGAGCACGTATCACATACTCACAACAATTCAGTAACAGACATTGTAGTTCAACAGCATTTTACTCATTCATTAAGGACAATTATTTACGGTGGCTAGGAGTGCAATGAAGGCAGTCGGGCAGCATATGTTGGTGAGTCGTGGACGGTGTGTGGGCCCATCTAAGGTGGCTTACGTGTCGTGAAGTAGTTATCAAGAGTCGACCATAGTTTTCTCGTGGCAGGACGCCACGGTGTCTGAAGGAGTGTAATATTGTCTGCTCCACGTAAGCTAATTATCCAATTTAACCACCCTGCGTAGTTGGCCTTGCTGGTATCTTTCCAGTTGCTGAGGACTGTCTTAACTGCAGCCGAGAGGAGGAGGTCAAGTAATGCCCTATCATCTGCATCAAGGGATGGGTTCTGGGTGAACCCGAAAACTAGGTAAGGGAGCTCTTTCACCGGTGAGATGTGGAATAGCTTTGAGATCAAGTCGAATATATTCTCCCAGAATTGCGCCACGCAGTCGCATTCTAGGATGATGTGTGATAAGTCACCCCCCGCGCGTTTGCAATTCCAGCAAAAGGCATCTGGGGAGAGGTTGTGTGCAAATAATCGTGCAGGGGTCCAGAAGGCTTTGTGTAAGAGCCAGTATTTTGTCTGTGATAGTGTAGGGCTGATTTTGTGTCTCGTGCAGGATATCCATGCGTTGGTCCAATCTGAGTCTGTGATTGGCCTAGATGAAAGGTTATTCCAGAATTGTGTGATTGGGGCAGTAAGGCCAGATTGTTGGGGACGGCTGAGTTTATAGAGAAAGGAAACCTGGTGTCCTAGTCTGTTTAGTCTGGCAAGGTATGGTGGGAGTGAGGGCGGTGTCGGGGAGAGTTTGAGTTTGGACAAAGCCGTTTTTACGTTTAGGAAGTTATAGAATTCAATTGGTGCAAGATCGTATTTGATTTGTAGGTCGCTGAAGGGAATAGGGTATTCCCCCGCGTACAGCTGGTGTGGGAACAGTATGCCTTTTTTGATCCATGTCTCGTTGTGCATGGGCTTACCCTTGTACAGAATGTTACGGTTGTCCCAAAGGGATTCCCATCGTGAGCCCCGGATGTTGATTTCTAGGATTCTATCAAACTTTAGGAGAGCAGATTTTGTGTTATGAAATATCGATTTAGAATGGGTCAGTTTGTTCAGGTTGGATGAGAGGGCCGCGCTAGGGGAGATACCGTTAAGAATTTCCTCCTCAATTTCTAGCCATACTGGGGTGTATTCAGGTGAGGGAGCGAGCCAGTGGGCTCCTTGTTTGGCTAGGAAAGCGGTCTCATATCTCTTAAAGTCTGGTAAATTGACCCCTCCCGCGGATTTGTCTAAGCAAAGCTTTTTTATGCTGATTCTTGCCCTTTTCCCTTTCCATAGGAAATTAGAGATGGCCATGTCTAATTTGTGATAGAAGTCTGGTGTGAGGGTTAGTGGGAGCATAGATATGAGGTAATTAACTAGAGGTGAAATCATCATCTTGATGGTTTCCACCCTACCCCACCAAGTGATGAAACGGGGGGACCACCCCTCTAGTTGCGTCTTGATTTTATTTAAAGTGATTTTTTCATTTCGATGGAGGGTCTCCATGAGGGAGTCACCAAACTCGATACCTAGGTACTTCACAAACTCTGGTTGCCAACATAGCCCTGAGTCTCCCAGCACCTCTTTGGTGGTTAAAATATTGAGTGGTTTGACCTCAGATTTATCCCGGTTGAGTTTGTATCCTGAATGGGAAGAGTAACTATCTATGGTGGACATTAGTGCAGAGATTGAAGATTCTGGTGATTCCGTTACAATCAGGATATCGTCCGCATAGGCGGCGAGTTTGACGCACTTATCCCCGAATTCCACACCTTTGATGTTATCATTTTTTTTTATATGTGCAATTAGGGGCTCCATTGCCAAGAGGAAAAGTGAAGGGGAGAGGGGGCAGCCCTGTCTAGTCCCTTGTTCTAAGGGAAAGGCGTCCGACAATGAACCATTTATAGCAATGCGTGCGGAAGGTGACCGGTATAGGGCCATAACCAAATCAGTGAAAGTTTCTCCCAGATTAAAGGCGGACATGCAGCTCTTGAGAAAAGACCAGGAGACTCTGTCAAACGCCTTCTCTGCGTCGAGGGTAATGGCTACGGCCGGGGCTGCGAGCATTTTGGCTTTTTCAATGACGTGACAGAGGATCCTCGTATTATCGTTAGACATGCGCTGTTTCATGAAGCCTACTTGTGATGTGCTGATTAGCTTTGGGAGTTGTAAATTTAGACGTGTGGCGAGGATCTTAGCATAAATTTTGCAATCTAAGTTAATTAGGGAGATTGGCCTGTAATTTTTGGTTAGCAGAGGGTCTTTACCATCTTTAGGTATGACTATGATGGTAGCTTCACTCATGGAATTGGTAATACTTTTTGTTACGCTAAAGGATTGGAATAGTTTTAGGAGAGTTGGGCTCAGGGAGTTTGTGAGTTCTTTATAGAAGCTGGCTGAGAACCCGTCAGGACCCGGTGCTTTCTTACATTTAAGCGTCTTAATGGACGCTGATATTTCCTGAAGGGTAATCGGAGAGTTCAGTGTGTCCTTATCAGTACCGTTTAGTTTAGGAAGACCCAGTGAGGTTAGGTACCTGTTGCACTCTTCCGAGTCAAAGTCTAGGTTATTTTTGTACAAGTCTTGGTAAAATGATTTGAACGTATTAAGAATTAGATTCTGCTTTGTTTGGATGGCATTGTTGCTATCTTTAACTGAGGCAATGTTGAATTGCTTATTTTTATGTTTTAGATATGATGCTAAGATCTTCCCAGCTTTGTTGCCCTCACATGTTCTTAGAGCCTTAAACTTATTGATCCAGACCCCTGCCCTTCTGCTGAGTATCGAGTTGTATTCATATTTGAGTTTGGTGAGGTCGTTTAAAATATTCGAGTTTTGGAGATCTGCTATATGGGCGGTTTCCAGCTTTTTGATGTTGTCTTCCAGAGTGGACAAGTCTTTGTTTAGTTTTTTGTTAGTTTGAGCTCGGATGCCTATTATTACTCCTCTCAAAGTGGCTTTGAGTGCCTCCCAAACACTCGCTATGTCTGAGTCGGGGGTGTCATTATGTTTGAGGTAGTCAAGGATGGCCTCCTCGATTTTTCGTTTGTTTTCTGGCTCGGAGAATATTTCGTCATTGAATCTCCATCTTTTAGGGGGGAGAATGGAACTGGAACCCACTAGTTTGGTCTGTATGCATGAGTGGTCGGAAATCAATTTAGGGGCAATACTGGTTTCTTCGATGAGGTGGGTGAAGGGGCTATTAATGAGGATATAATCTATCCTCGAGTAGGAATTATGAGGAGGCGAGTAGAAGGTGTAATCACGGCCATCAGGGTGTTGGAGTCTCCATGAGTCGTGTAAGTTGAATCTGGAGCATAGGCGGTGTAAACTAGTATGTGAGCGTGTGGGGTGGTAGGCGCAATTCGAGTGTCGATCGGTGATTGGGTCTAGTGGCAGGTTGAAATCGCCCCCCACAATTAGTAGTTCTCCCTGGGAAATACAATCTAGGGTCGGGGCTAGTGAATCCCAAAACTCTGGATCGTCATTGTTGGGGCCATATATGTTTAAGACATGGATATGATCTTCGTTTCTCTGAAGGTGTGCCATGATGAAGCGGCCGTTATCATCGTGAGTGTGTGAAACTACGGAGATGTTGGATTTCTTAGCTATTAGTGTGAGAACCCCCCTTTTTTTGCCAACTGCTGGGGAGCAAAGGTTGTGAGATATCCAATGTTGGTTTATAAAGACAGCGTCATCCTTTGATAGTTTAGTCTCCTGCAGGAGTAGAATGTCACCCTTGGATTTTGCCAGATAATCTAGAACTTTTCTCCTCTTGACCGGATGGTTGAGACCTTTGACATTGAGGGAAACAATGTTAAGGCCCTCCGAGATGGATGTATTACGAGTCATTGGTTACTATGGTGTCGCTCTAGTTCTGGTGTATTATTGTTGAAGAGTACGTTAGAGGGTGGTAGGTGTGTGATGAGTGTGAATGAGTAAGCTGCTTCATTGGATCTGTTCTGTCTCGCGTGTAGTGCTGTTACAATGGTGATGTTAGAGCAGACGCATTTCGGGTTTGTAGTGAACATGGTACTGGAGGCTATTGCTGTGGATAGGCTAGTAGCACAATAGGTTAGGTCACCGCATGTGTACTGCGAGGGCCCCCATGAAATATCGGAAAGCAGTCCTTTTGCTGACATATAGTTGAGAAAGAGCATTAACCTCAAATAGAAAAAGCATGCTGAAACAAACCAGATTTTTCCTCCCCCTTCCCCCCCCCTTGCCCCCTTCCCCCTCCCTCCTCCCTCTCTCCCTCTACTACCCTCCCCCCTCCCTTCTCAACAGAACTTGGGAACTGCGACGGCATTGCCATCCATCTGCAGCGCAGGAAGGAGTTAGACTGATGGATGTAATAGGGAACAGGTAATTAACCATATTCGATAGCTGTAAGTAGTAAGCAGTATATAGTAGTGTTTGATACACTGATAGTTTTTGTAAACATAAAACTTAACCAAGCAGTGAAGTTTAAGAACATATTCAAAAAGAGTAATGACCATTTAGCCACGCACACCGTGTGCATTCATGCGGGTAAGACATGCGTAAACAAAAGGTATGCGCAAATAGAAGACAAGATGACATGAGGGGATTTTCTGCAGATACATATATAGATAGTCCCTGAGGAACAGCTGATTCCCCGGTATGATCATGGTGTAGAGAGTGAAGGAGCAGAGCATATGCCCCGATTTCGGATTAGAGAGCATCAAGCAAGATTCATTCTAAAACACTTGTTAAGGATATTAATGGATGTACAGGTGACCACGGTATGAACACTGGGCGGTCTTACCTGACGGAGTCGATCAGAATCAAAGCATCAACAGAAACTGAAAACAGAAGAGACAGCAGAAAGTTCGGCTGCTCAGGGGTGAAGATTATTTCAACTAACTATTTATCATAGGCGATACTGAACAATGAGAACATTATGCACTTCAAATTAGAGGCTTGAAATTGTTCCGTTAGAGTCACCCATGACCAGAACCCGAGTTTATATTTTCTTGCGAGTTGGTCTTCCGTTTGTTTGAAGAGCCATTGGACAAGTCCATGTTCTGCGGTGGAGAGTCACCGATGAATTGCGCCAGTGCATTGGGGTCCGTGAAGAATTTCGGTTTGCCCTGTATGGTGATCCTGAATTTCGCCGGGCCAACAAAGGAGTATTGAATGCCTTTTGATCTAAGTTTTTCTCTCAGGGCCAGGAAGCCTTTCCGGACTTCGAGTGTGTCCTTTGAGTAGTCCTGGGTGAAAGTTATATTATGGCCTTCCCAGGAAATTTTGTGATTGCGTCTTGCGAATTGAAGTATAGCTTCCGTATGTTGGTACCTCAGTGGTTTGCATATCAGTGGACGCGGGCCTCTGTATCCATGAGGGATGTAGCTAGGAACTCTGTGGGCTCTGTCGAGTTCAAACTCATGGTGGAAGGAAATCCCTGTTATCTTCGGAATCCAAGCTTCTAGAAAGTCCACGCAGGAATTCGCATCTTTCTCCGCATTCTCTGGGATTCCAAAAATGCGCACGTTGCCCCTTCTGTTCCTGTCCTCCAATTCCGCCACCTGGCGTCTAAGTTGGACCGTTGATCCCTGGAGTTGCTGTATGGAAGTGGATGCAATATTGGATTTGTCTTCTAAGTCACTAATTCTCTGTTCCGCTTCATCTATGCTTTTGTGTACAGAGCTCATGTCAGCTCTAATTGCAGTAAGTTCCAGCTGCATAGAGTCGGTGTTGGATTTGGTTGATTTTGCTAGGACGTGTACCTCTGCCAGTTTTTTCAGGATTACCTCTAGGGTACTGCTGACGTCTGCCCTCGATTTAATAGGAGAGTCTGATAATGAGGGTTCCGGTTTTACCTTTTTGTTGTTCTTCTTCTCATCCCTGTCCGACATTTTGCAGGCGGGTCGTGTGTGGAGGACGCTATTGCGACGGCCTTCCAGTTTGCGAGAAAGGACAGGGTGGTCTGAAGGATGTCAAAGCGCTGGTCGAGTTAGGTCGTCTAACAGAGATCTCAATATTGTGATCTTAAAGCTCAGAGATCTAGCAGATGGTGTCGGTGCGTTCAAAATAAGGTTTGGGACACTTGCGCTGGACCTTTGGCTTTCAATTTGAACGTGCAGAAAGCTATCAGCCTCAAATGATATAGTGACTAATGCTGGTTAGTGTTCATGTGTCACGCTCTGCTTGTGGCTGTACTACCATTTGTGGCTGCAACTCCAAAAGATAATGTGACATTAGATTATGCCACCTTGGGTCTGCAGGACTGATTGAGCAAACTTCCCATTTGTTTAAAGTGCACAGAGCACTATTATTGCATCTCTTTCCCGTTTTTCGCGCCGAAAAAAAGGTGGAAAATTGAACAGAGTCGCCATCTTGGGGTCAGGCGCCAGTGAAGGAAGGTTCTCACTATTTTCGGCTGTATCGCCGCTGAAATTGCGCTCTCGCTACCAAGGGCACCCTTCAGGAAGGCGTAGGGCAGAGACACTGTGCCATTTGAACATTCCGCTGGGCTTTAGCAACTGTATTAGCGCTTTTGTGGAGATTTACTTGCAAGGTAGCTGGCGGGCGGCCATCTTAGGGACAGGCAGGCGGACACACGGAGTTACTGGCAAGCTCGAACCACGCCGATAAGCTCACCAATTTTTAAAAACTGTGAGCATACATTGACCGGCGCCTCCCTCAAGGCTCACCTTCTCTCCGTGTGCGAGTCTCTTAGGTCCGCCGCTTTCCGCCAGGAGACGTGCAGGCTGACAGCGCTCCGCTCCGCTCCGTGATCAGTGTCGTGGCAGCATGTCAGCAAAAAGGTGCGTCCGGCCGATATTAAGAGCCGAGCTTCGCACCGAGCGTGCCTTAGAGGTTCTAAAGCCCTGCTCCGCGGTGCATACGGGTGAAGAGGTGTTTTTCTGCCCCCGAAAATTGATGAGATCGCTCTCCTGCACGGCAGAGAACAGGCTAGGCGGCCATCACCAACGCCGTCCAACCCAATACATAAATAATTCTACTGATCTGTTGTGGGACGTGCAATGTAGTGCAATTAATGTCCTCCAGATATTTAGGCGGGGATCATCTTACCATGCATTACAGACCAATGTTGGAATATTTGAACATTTTAAAACAAAGTTATTAAAAAAAATGTTTTTCTGAATTTCTTATATACATCTACATCTAGTGAAAATAACTGAACATTTTCTAGGGTCAGTTACCTTTGTCTCCAGTTGCATTTCATTTTTGAAGACTTATTCTTTAATTGACCTTGAAAAAACAAACTCTTCCTCTTTCAATTATTAGCCAGCCCACCCACTAGAATAAAACGCATCATACGTCTGTCTCATCATCTGGTTTCCTAGGGATAAAAATATGACATAATTGTAATCTGTTTGTACCCTTACAGGGCACTGTAATCCTGCCAAATATCGCCTCTGTCCTGTATGATCCTGAATGCTGGGAGACCCCGCGACAGTTCAACCCAGGCCACTTTTTGGACAAAGAGGGGAATTTTGTTGCTAAAGAGGCCTTTTTAGCCTTCTCTGCAGGTAAAGAGGCTTTATTTTCTTCAGTTTGTGGTGTACTCTGTGAGGCAAACGTAGATAAAAGTAGAAAGCAGGTGGAGCAAATTGTTACTATGATGCACACTTACATTATATTGTGATATTAGAAGGGATATGTTTAAAACATTTATTAGTTAGGCATGGTCTGTGGGCTGGGGCTGGTGGCACTGTGGACTTGCATCTGACAAAGGGATCTATGCTTGACCCCCGTGGTGAAGGGCTCACGTCCAGGTGGGTGCACTCAGCATTTTATCCTTTTAAGTTCTGGCTCAACAACGTAGAATTGTTACCAAGTCCCTAAAATATACACAGGGTGCCTCTGCTTAAAGGAATATTAACCTCTCACCTCATACTATTGGTGGGTGACCAGATTTTGAAAACCACAAACAAGGAGCAAGTATGACTACAATTTGCATCAACAGAGGGGCAAAAGAGACTTAACTGACAGTACTCAGAAATCATAGAAAATGAGTCACCAAGTGTTACACACCATCATCTGTGCTTGGTAAATTGCTTTGCTTGAGTCTTCTAACTAATTCTGCACTGTAACACAGTTCATTCGACCCTCTTCGAAAACCGGTACGTATGGTAAATTTACTATCATTTGCCGTGACATGTAGTGAAAAACCTGGAATGTGTCAGAAATCTAGGATGCCTGGTCACTCTATCCTATTGGCTGTTCGGTGTATCATTCCACCATCCCGAAGTGATTCCACTGGAATGCACGAGGAAATATTTTGCATCTGAAAAGTAGATTCTGTTATCATACTACTTTGTCACCTTCAATTGGTGTAAGCAATAGGGTAATTGATTGATGGGTGTTAAAGCTTCAGGATATCCCCTTTTCTTCCGGAGGGAGTCCACACTTATGCCTGCCAAGGGTCCAGAACCTGAGGAGGCACCTCTTGGGGATCAGACACTCATGTTAGCAGAGGCCAGCATGGCTCATGCAAGTCCAGTTGCAGGTCTAGGCAGGTCCAGGTGCAGCATGTCAGCTGAGCAGGTGCAAGGAGGCTCACATAAAAGGTCAGCCAACAGACCCTTGGAGTCACACTGGGCAGCCTGGGATGAAAGAGAGCAGGTCTAGTCTTCCTTCCCAGACAGCAAGGCAGTCCTTCAAGCAGCAGGGCAGTTCTTTGGCACCAGGGCAGGCCTTTTTCTAAATCTTCCACAATTCCAAGAGTGTTATGAAGAGTGGCTCTGTTGTCAAACTCATTTGTGGATGCCAGATGCAAAGCCCTTAAAAAGTGTAAATGAGACTGTGTACTTCTCTTCCCCCAGCCACTGTAACAGGATAGTCCATGCTGTCCACACCTAAGCCCCCTTTGTGTCATGGTGTGGACGGAATACACAAACCCCAACAGCAGAGACATTTACAGTCATGTGAACCAAGGCACTGGCACAATGCACAAATAGTTGGGACAAGAAAATGCCAACTTTCTGAAAGTGCAGTTGTCAGAGTTGTAACTTAAAATCCAACTTCACTGTTGAACAGGATTTTAGATTACCATTTGTTTGGGTCTAAACAGTATATAATTTTCTGCTTCAATCCAAAGTTAGCACTTCTTAAATGTAATAAGGTAACCCTTTGTTAGTCAGTGGGAGAGATAGGACTTATCAATATCAAAAACGAGTTTAGGAGTTATTCACTGCCAGGACATGTTAAACTTGAACACACACGTCCTACTTTTTAAATAAAATTCACTGTGTCCTTTGAGTTTTTAGGGCCTACCAGAGGGGTGGCTTATAAGTATTACTAAGTAAGGTCTATTTTGCCAGGTGGAAATGGCAGTTAAATATTGCACTACTGGCTGCAGTGGCAGACTTGATACATGTTTTAAAAGGCCTCCTTTAGTGGGTGTCGCAATGGGTGCTGGTGCCCACTAGTAGCATTTATTTTACAGGCTGTTGATACATGTAGTATACTAGGGCAATTTTACCATGTTTGAAGGAGAGAGCATAGGAGCTATAGCACTGGTTAGCAGTGGTAAAGTGCAGAGATTCCTAAACCTCAGCAAAAACGGGTTCAGCAAAGGAATGGAGTGAAGATAATACGTTTGTGGGAATACCACACAAAGGATTTCAGGTCTAACAATTGGTTATCCCCTATATGCATTTTACATAGAAAGCAATCCCATTTTCTGCACTGTCAAAGCGAGAGAGTTGCATTTATTGTGATCTGAGCAGTTGTGCTTGTAGCTCGTTAAAATAACTTTTGGCATATTAAAGGCTGGCTCGTTGGCTTTGTCAGAGCTTTTAAAGTTATTTTCACATATATCAGAAAGATAAAGTAACAATATTTTTCTCAAATCTCTTGCGTCTGTCATTTTTCAAATTCTAAGACTTCACCTTCTTTGTATTTAATATAGTAGACATTCATTTAGAAAGGTGGTTTGCTCTTATTTTCCTTATGTACTTAGCATGTAATTTTCTTTGCCCTGTGGATATAATTACTGATAACAAGGTTATTAATTGTATCCGTACTTATTGAAAATATGTTAAAGAGTTTGTTACTCCTTGAAAGATGTAGTTAAATTTATTTATTGATTGTAATTAACACATTATAATCTAATTCCTAAAAAGTATGGTTCTGTCTACTCTGTGAGAAAACGGTATTTATTTCCTAACGTCCATGTCTACCTTATTTGCATTTCCTGAAGGGTTATTATCTTACTGCTTATTTGCCTGATTAGTCTGCTCTTTAGAACTGTAAGGACCGTACTTCAGGAATCGAGTCCCCGCTCTACTGCTTCTCCATTTCCCATCTTTCTGCTTTCACAACACATTTAAAGAATCACTTAAACATGCTTCAAAGTAGGTATTGTATATTAAATACATACATTATTCAACTTCATAGAAAGATGACATTAATTCCAGTCAAAAGCTGAACCTGGAAATGGAAATTGGTATTTTTAAGAATACATATGTTGAATTTATGGTTCTATCCGAATGGAACATCAGCCTAGCCGTTTATCCCAAGAAAATATAGTTATATTTTATGACTAATTTATAATTATATGTGTTTAAGGACTAAGCAATATTTTTTCATTAGTCATTTTAAAACAGTAATTATTTTAATAGAATCTTCACATGTGTTTCTTTATCAAGATTTTGTCTGCAAATGCATAGTTATTGTGTTTTTGCATTGCAAAACTGTCTATTTTATTGCAGATGAAGGGTAGCATTAACCCATACATTAGCTACATCTGTACATGTGATTTACAACTTTTGTGACTTCTAAGTATAACATCATATATGTGTATTTGCAAATGACATGTTCACCCAGAAGGGTATCTTGACACTGAATAATGGATGTTCATTGTTACTCGCTAATAGTACTCATTTCATTGGCATTGGACAGACAAACAACTGAGTGAATCATTTGGGATTTGAACCATAAGGTCAGACAAAGATCCCCACGGTGAATGTTTTAGTCCACTATTGTACAAGATCCAGCTCAGTATTGTTTATCAGCAATTTGAAGGCTTATCAAGAATAAACTGTAAGAATGTATTTGTTGCAATTAGGTTTATCTTTGTACATCAGGGCTGTTGTGCGTTTTGACCTAGTCATATCGCATATATATATTTTCAAGCAACATACTGTTTACTTTATCACAGCTTCAGTTGTTTACTGTGGTCTGAAGAGTGTTCCTATCCTGCCCACCCAGGCAGAGTTTATCACACATGCTCATTGATACTGAAGTAGTCTCTGTACTAGACATCATACAGTGAGGTTACATCTATTCATACATACTCACCTTGAAACTATATAGAAAGGGAACATTATTTTTTTTCTTTCAACTAATATATTCGTAGCCTATGGCACAAAGTTGCACATCCTTACAGCCGTTCCCTTAGGTAATAGAAATAGCTCAGTTATTTTGTATGAGTGTTTCGAATATTGGTAAGTGTGTGTGTTGCTCTCACGTCATTATTTCTTGCTACCCATTGATATTGTTGGAATAGCTGTTTAGACAGTTACTCCCAATATACATGGGATGTGATGAGGCACTCCCATTTTTAGATAGGTATAAAGTGCAATGCATTTTGTTTATCGCTGAAGTTTGAATCACTATAATTATATGAATTAAAATTGTGTTTTAATAGAAGAATAGTTATATGCCACATAGCACAATTTCGGGAAAACACGTCAACATTCATACACAGTTCATTCTCATTCAGAATGAAGTGTTCTGTTACACTTTTATTTAATTGTATCAGTTTTTGTTGGGAAAAACAGCTCTTCATATTTGTAACAGTCAGTAACCACAAAGTGTAGTTGCATCTGTACACACATATTTACCCTGGAATTGTAAAAGAAGGTAAAGCTATTACTTTTTTTTGCCCAGTTTTCTCAGAGAACTCCAAGCTTCTGCAAAGTAGAAAGAGGTGTAGAGTCAAGGATTGCTGTCATTGAAAGGGTGTAGGCTCAGAGTTGCTACACAAAGGAAAATGATGAATTTACCACAAAAGAAAAACCTGAACATTGTCAGAGTTTTTAAAGCTTTCATTTTTGGATCTATTGTGAAAACAGTATTCAGAATAAAACAGACCTGCCTGTACCATCATGTCTTAGGTTATGTCATCACACTTACATCCAAGATGGTATGTGTATATGGCACCCTTTGCCCAATATTACTCAAGTGCCAGTGTTTGCCGAGTTTCTATCGAACAATTATAGGCCATTTACCTACCTTTCAATAAGGTTGAGTCAGTGTCACAAGCTATTGCTCCATGAATGAGAATCACACATACAAATGATTTATGGAGATTCCCAAATGATCGACTAATGCCTCAGCACTAGCATGTACAAACTTACCAATAGCGTTGCTGAAAATATTAAGTCATCTTCCAATCAGGGTTGGTTGGGATTTTAGCAGTGGTTTCACAGATTTCTACAGTCAACACTCCCTCAGATAAGCATTGGGATCATTTGTGCTTCTTGGATCACTTTAGCATGAGGGATGTTTCATGGATTTTAGACATGTGAGGGTGGAGTGTTTCTGGGGCGGTGTAGTACATTATGCAACTTCTAGTACAGTTATTTCATTAACAGATATGGTGTTCATGATGTTGAGCACCACTACAAGGTTGAAGTAGAGTTGAAGGGCTGTGTTGTGTAGAATATCCATATTTGTTCTAATCTTTTAAAACTTTTATTAGAAAGACTGTGGTTAATGCTGGGGCTAGTTCTTCAAAATGTTTGTTTGAATAAGATGCACAAACATTACAGTTTCACAAATTTACTCAAATTGAATATATCAAAGAAATAATGACTATAGAAATAAAAACATTTCACTCTGTGCCACTATCTTATTATAATTCCTTGTGAAGCAATGTGTTTTTGTTATCAACGAAGGAGAAGAAGGTGTCTTTGGTCAGTGTCAAAGGTCTCTTTATGCAGTTGAATGTCCTAGTGACATATGATATAGCAAGGTAGGATATAGGTTAAAAATGTGAGAATTGCTGGTATGATGTGACTGTGACTTATCACATCCTATTGGGATTTTGGGAAACATCCGGTGGTATATCAAATTCAGCTAATGGAAATGTACTAGTTTCAAGCATTATTGTAAGAGAATTTTACATAAAAGTTAGTTGCTGGGTTGACGCATCATATAAAAGCAATCAGATGCATACTTGAATACCACTTTACCTTTCCTCATATTCATTCTGGTGTGGCTTCAATGACTCAAATCTTTATCTCACTTTATCATTTCAATACCAGGTCACGGCACTAACACCCTCCTTTCCATCCCTCGGCAGGTCATCGTGTGTGTTTGGGGGAGCAGCTGGCTAAGACTGTCGTCTTCCTCTTCTTCTCCAACCTGCTCCGAGCCTACACATTTCAACTCCCAGAAGGAGTGAAGCAAGCTAGCATGGAATACACTTTGAGGTCCACAGTGAAACCACTACCATTTGAAATATGTGCAGTGGCACGCTAGATAGTGTCACCTTATGCACAATTTGTATGTATAGAATATGAAACTATGATTCTAAACATTAGATAGAGCCTTTGTTGTTTAAGAACAAAATATAAGAAATATAAGAAATATTCCATAATGTAAAATTGTTATCTCAATAGGGTGATGTGTATGTTTTAATTATTAGGGCCCTCTGTTTTGTGTATAAATTTAGCTGATCTTGCAAATGACAATGGAAGTGTCCATTTGCTATTACATACTTATTCTGATAATCAAGAGTTTGAAAGAAAGTTAAGAAAAGGAACAATGATACAACAGGTAGTTTGTTGTAAACACACCCATGCATTCAAATAGCTTGAATGAAGTGAATTGGCATGTATATTCGATTCCTAATTTAGCTACTGATTCCAATGGGTGTGGCAGTTTTTCATGTGTTTATAGAAATTAATAAAGCAGATGCCATTATTTCCAATGACCTTCGATTACTTATTTATGTATTTATGTATTTATTTAATAATGTATTTATTTGTTTCACCAAACATGGGTGAAAGAATTTTGAACATTAATGAGTTACATGAGAACAGGTCATTTTACACAGGATTTCTGAAATGATATACATATGTTATATTAAAAGGCTTGTATAGCAAAACTAATATCCTCATGTATTGAAAGCATAGAACCTACATATTTACTTAGTGGCCTGAAACTTAGACATCATCTTGAGAAATCCACTTTTCAGCAATTTGTAAACCAATGAGGATCCTCCCCTAAGCTTAGGGCACGTAGTAGACCATCCCAAGCATGAGTGTCCTTGTAAGGGAGAACACATCCACCCTCAATTTCACTCTCAAACGTGGGAACCAGCACAAGGTTCAAAAGTGCTAAATTTGTGCATCATACAGATATGCAAGATCTTTACAAAATAAACTTGATAGAATAAAACCCAACACCTATGAAACTACCCATTTCTTAATTTGTAGCCAGTAGAGTACCTTGCTCCGAGTTAAAAAAAAACTTAATTGCATGATTTAAAAAACCTTTGCAAGTTGCAAAAGATAAAAGTTTACATTTTAAAAGAAAAGAGAGCCCCAATTCTTTATAGTAAAATACCCCCAGGCCCCCCGATTGTCAGAGGTCTCTTGTAGTTGCCTTGCAGCCGATACATTGATGGTGATCCCTTTGGGGCAATTGTGGTCGTGTCCAAGTTAAAAAAAAAGTGGAGTCCCGGAGTAAGCCAACCTGTGTGCTAAGCCCCTTTAGTCAGTTAGTTTGATGTCTCTAACAGTTTATCCTTTGTCTGGATGTCTGCGAGGAGGACCTGCCAGTTATTTTTCTAGTGGAGGTTGCTGTTGATGGATCCCCTCCCCTAGTTTTTTTTGCAGCACGATCCATAAACCTTACTAGTGCACAGTTTAAATTGGTGTTCTGTGGGTCAAAGCAGGCCAGTACTGCGGCTCTGCATGATCTGACCTCATTGATGTTCCAGCCTTTCCGTAAAAGGGACCTTCTTTCCTTCAGCAAGTTTGGACACAGGCATAGGATATGTATTATGTCTTCCCTATGGTTACCACAAAGTCAACAGTGTTCCTGGGCATGATCTCTTTTCCATTTGGGCAGATGGCACGACAAGTTGATCACTCCCATTCTTACTTTTAAAAAACTTAATTTAGTGCGTGCGGTAAATGGCAGGGTTAGATACCTCTGAGGCGTCAGCTGGACGTAAGAAAAGAGGGTCATCCAGCCGTGGCTTCTTCTTGCTGGACATGCCTTATCTTCTATTGAGGAGAGGTTTTTTGCGCTTATTTTTGCTATCCTTTTGAATTCATTATGGCTGACTTGTAGGTTCCAAACTTCGTTCAGGGCTAGAGTTTCTAGTCCTCTTGCCCAACATTCCTGCCCTGCTCGCCATCGTTTCGTATTCAGGCAGGACCATAGGTGTTGTGCTAGGCTGCCTTCTTTTGATGACCTCAGTTTGTGACAGCACGTTAAGAAGCTCATCAGTCTGGCCAGTGATTGATTACAGATGCCCACTTCCAGCCTGATTTGGGCAGGTGACGTGTGTGTTGGTAACTGGAACATTATTCTGTAGATTTTTGCAATGATTTTGTCTAATTGGCCGCTATTCAGTCCTTTTAGCGCCTCGCTTCCGTACGTTAATGTAGGAATGACTTTTGCCTGTGCTGCCTGCAGTGTTTGGGCGAATGTTGGGCTGAGTAGCTTCTTGTGAATAGAGCTGAGTGCAAAAGCTAGCGCTACTCCCTTCTTTTTTTGTTCTTCTAAGTGGGTTTTATATCTACCTTGCTCCGAGTTAATCCTTGGGTTATGTTTAATTGACCACTGCTTCTAGGCTGTTCTTCTAGACACATAATAATTCCAATTTCTTTACCATTTTCAAATCTATAACATTTTAAGTAGCCCCTGAATGAATGACTGCTATAAGATGTAAAGAAAATGAATATTTTTAATTAAAAGTTTAAACAAACACAGGCTTTACCTGACTGTGATGTGTTCAAAATTTGTTGAGCTGAGCCTATTAAGAAGACATTGCTCAACGGATTTCTCCTCACTTTCGTAAAGCATTGAAGTTTTTCCTGATGCCTTTTCACACCTTTCTTATTACATTGTTTAATATAATATTGATCAGAACCATAATATAAACACAACCCTTTCCCTCTTCATTTTTTCTTTTCTTCCTTGGTTAAGGGTGTATCCATCATGCTTAACTGCCCGGGCTCAGGAGGTCGAAGGGTGGTTCTAAATGTCTCAAAAGTTCTCTCGAACACATTTGTTGTAAATTCAGATCTTTTCTTTTCAGCTTGTCTATCTGTTAATCTTTTATCAGATCTTATAGTTAAGTCAGTTAGATCCGCTACACTTTTCGGGAGGTCTGGATTCTGAGATAAGAGTTCTTTTAATTCTTCATTCAGACACCTATAGATTTGTTTTTTTTCAGCAGGCCAGTTGATTTCACCCATACATTTTTAGAGTTGTGTCACATACTGAAACAAATGTCTCTTACCTTGCCTAATTCATGATCAACCCCTTGGGTCAATGTCCTTATATCAAAAATCCTCCTTATTTATTTTGAATGCTTCAAGGTCCTATGTTAACGGACGGCTAATATGAATTCAACTTCTGACTTTGAGGTTGGAAATGAACTGGTTTTGTAGAAATAATGTAACCCAGATTCATTTAGGAACATTCCTCATTATTTTGAGACACCACTGTACCTTTCTGGTGAAGATATAATGGTGTGTGTATTGTAACTACTATGTGAGATTTCTGATTGTAAGTACTCTTCCTACCAATTTCATTTTCTAACTTTTGACCTGATCCTGAGGGCCCATTACTAAGTTACATTATTTGATATGAAACACTGACATTTGTTATTTTAGGAACTAATCCTCACTCCTTGCTTCTACTATCTTATTTTGTAAACCTAGGATGGTCTTTCCAACATCATCTAAGGAAAATTTGGAGGGATCCTTTCACCCAGGCAGATAATCCAACGTGGACTTCCCAGTCTGGTATAGTTCAATGATTATCAATTTAAGTCTGCAGGAGTGCTATGAAAACAATCCTAATCACCTCCACAGAGAGACCATGATCTCATACTGGAAATGGTAATAGAGAGAAAACACTCATACAAGGATCATCACACTTCCTTTGGAATCTGCTTATGGAAGCCTGTAAAGAAACAATACTAAATCTGAAAAAGAACCTTATACTATTCAAGTCATATTGAGTAATTTTACCTAATTACGTCAAGTAACAAGTCCTCTAACTCAGCCCTTTCTCCTCTAGCTCAATGCATTATTTTCACATAAGAAAAAGATTGTTAATATTTGTTCTCTTTGAAACACCTTGCGTTTAGTCCTTATGTAAGACTCTTATGGACTTACTAGAGAGTTCAATGCACAAAAGGTAAAAATGAATTTCAATCTTCTAAGTCCAGGAAAAATGACGATATATACAATGGCCACTATGGAACAGGAGAGATGCAATGTGCAAAATAGGACGAGCAAAAACCTGAAAAATGCTGTGAAAATAGAGCATGCACAGAATAGTTGCAAATATACAAGGCTTTAAAAACGGTAACGGTCGTGAAAATTATCTGAATAGCAAGATAGTGTAAAAAGAAGAACATTCTATTCCAACACTCTTTGTGCAATACATTGGCTCCACGATGATCAACCGATGACTGCATAAACTCACGTTTTGGGAAGCGATGAGACTTTGACTTCACTCTCCTTTTATGCAATCTCAATCCAGGATGGCCACCATATCAGAAATTCCGCTTCCCGGGAGATTAATGTTGATTTTGTATTAGTGACGCCTTTCATCATCGTGTGCACCAGCTTTTCTTTTAAGCTGAAGATGCTTATATCTAGCGCTCCAATTGCGTTAAGCATTAAACAACCATAATTTTGGATCGTTATTACGTGTAACTCAATAATTATTAATTCATGCTATATCATATAATCATGACAACCAACTGCTTGCCTACCCAGAGCACCTGTAACCAAATCAGAATAAAAACTAGGATCTGACATGTGAGAACATTGGAGAACATTTCTTACCACCTTTCTGGAAATACTTCATGTGCGCTACAATCAACTTTTTGAAAAACTTTCTCTATTTAGCATCAAAACAACCAATACAATACTTCACATATCATCAGGGGATTTTGCTTGACACCACATTACACTCTGCTGAATTAATTCCGAACAATACCTCAACACAAACACTGGGACAAATCCATTAGCTCCTTCAGCAAGTACTTCTATTCCACTGTACTGCCTGTAAATTGGCACCAATCTCTCTTAGGATGCATGTAATGACTCTTCAGGCTCGCCTTTATAATCTTTGATCAATTTATTTCTCTTTGAGGAAACTCAGTCTGCTAATGTTCCATCACTAATTTATATTTGTCCATTACAATAGGAGATGGAATATTTTGAGTAGCCACTCTCTGAGGCTCTGCATCAGGCCAACTAACATTTTCTTTGCTCCTTATCCACAAATCTTTAGGAATAATTATCTCGAACAATTTATTCAAATCAAGCCAAAGTATTTTAGAAATTATTGCAATGCTTTCTACTTCTGTATACCACTTATTAAGGTTTTTGTAAGTGTAAGTAGATCACTTATCGTGCACAGTACATGCACATAAGCTATTTAATGCAATTCTCACAACAGGTAATTCACAACTAATTAACATTTTGAATCACTTACGCTTGTTTTCTTTTCACTTTCAATTTTCTTTTGTTTTTGTGTTTTCCCCCTTTCATTGACCAAAATGTTTTCAAGTTATCCCACTCATTTATACACATTAATAAACATCTACCATGTGTTAGCAAACTCCCGTTGTACTTTCGCTCATGTCCATTTTGTAATTTGCATGTAATTTCAATACAAATCCACAATTAAATTCATCTGCCAATTCCTTAAAGTTCTCAATTTTTCTTTATGGCTAATGTTATCCTTTCTAGATTAATGGTGCCATTAACAATGTCTCCAAATTCAACTTTCGGTCTATAAATGTTAATTACTTTTGTGTCTATCTCTCTCAGTCAGGGGGCACTAGCAAGAATACTAGGTCCTGCTTCCCTTCCATGGGGAGTCTCCTGCTTTTGTGGTCATGTTTTATCATTATACAGAGTTAGCCTTAAATCTAACAAATTGTTGAAAAATCCAGTCTCATCTCCAGAATCCCTTTCTATCTCTTTGTATCTTTTGAGTTCATGTTTTTCATCCTTTATATTCTATTTAAATATTTCCTTAATAATTTAAGGAAGCACATGCACACTCTCTACCATGCCATTGCTTAAAGCTTTTTTTTGCATATGCCATATCTCATCCAACCAATTGCCTAATGCTTTTGTAACTGGTCTTGTCATCTTTTCCTGTCTCTCTTTTTTATTCCCTATAAGACCTCACTCATTCAAAGCCTGTAACCATGCAGGTCTAGACTTGGCTTTGCCTCCTATATGGCACGCCTCAAATACTCAATCTTGCTCATGTTAAATGTACCATTCAGTGGAAATTGCATGTCTTATCATCATTGGTAATTTTATCCCAATCTTTCAACCATAAGCAAGAATGAAGTCCTGAAGTTAGTAATGTTTTGTGTACAGGTGAACCTTCGGGTGCAACCGTATCTCCTTCAAAGACTGGGATTTTAGAATTTTTCAAAGCAGAACACATTTTTTTTCTCAACCTAACTCTCACAACACAAACTGGAACATTTCAGCCATTCACAATACAATTTTAAAATGAGACTTGGAACACAAATCTTAAACAAAACATGTAAAGACAAGCAAACAATGACAAAGTATTAAAACTCAAAATACACCTGAGCACACCAAATTGTAGTGTCTGTAATCCATAGGTATAGTTAAAGCCTGAGCACAATGTCAAAGAATCAATTGTTCAAATGTCCTTTATCGTGATGGCACAAAAAACTTTTCAATCAGGTCCTGTCGCAGAGTTTTAATGGTAAAAAAACATGCAGAACAACAGCACCCGACGCATGTTTCGCCCCCCTGGGCTTTTTCAAGGCTGCAGAAAAATACATATATAACAATAATTGTACAACAATCAAATGTGACCATCTCAAGTCACAATAAAGTTAAAAACTTTATAGATGCCCTTAGAACAACACTTCAATTACAAATGTACGTTGATACATCAATGACATCAGCACAATGCTAATCCCACACCCTAAGCAAATTATACTTTGAGCTGGAAATATAGGGACAAAACACTCTGTCATTTTAATGAATTCAATTCACAAGAAAGCACAAAATGATTTAGAGACAAATGTGACCTGAACACAACTCATAACAAGACCCTCCTATTAACACACTGTTGACACACTGTTAAATGGCACAATATATATACAATTTGCCATTCTCAATGAGTGTATCGTCCATTATGGATCTGTACTAGTGCGAGCAATCCCCAATTCATAAACAGCAAACACAAGAAGAAAAAGTAATCACCAGTGTCAGTGTCAGAAGTTAAAAAGCATCACACCGTGATAAATTCGAAAGGTAAAAATCACACTACCACGTGAACAATACCACCACTGGAACAACAGTAGTTAAAACCACAGAAGAAAAGGACAGCTCAAGAGAATAGTTTCCATAACCTGTGACATGCGCCCTATGTTACGCATAGTCATCTCACCTTGAGTTTCGAAGCTATGTATCCAGTTTTATATGGTATTAATTGTTGTATACAAATCACTTGCTTGATTAATTCTAGAAGAGAGGACGAAGGATTTGACAACCAACTTTAGTAATACAGATTGCAGTGTATTAATGATGGTTAATCCAAGTAAAGATCATAGCGGTTTCTTACCCCGAGTCACAGGCGTAAACTCACTTATCTTGTACCACGTTGGTATGTTCGACCATAGTGCGTGCTAAATTCAAAGTTTATCGCAGTTGCGAACAGAATTCCCAATTGGTTTCTGGAAATCGTTTTCGGACCTTGATAAGTCCTCTGTTAAAAAGTTGATCAAATGGCGTGATGTCGACGAAAAACAGAGAAATAAAGAATAACAAAGAAAAGGCAAAATTAATAATAGTGCACCCTAATACTTGCATCGTGCCTAAATATTCAGAAAGATTTGATTTCTATTAGCGTCGATCCTGTAGTTGAGTCGTATAAGGCAGAATGTTTACCTGATTCGTAAAATGCTGTCTTGTGTAGATAAAACGGCAACTCGGCGTTCTCTAAACGCGGGCGCCATTGTTTGAGATGTTTATAGCCACAGCACATAGCAATAGAAAGAGGACTGCAACCGCGATCCTAAGAATCGCGTATTTTTTCTGAAACTGTGATAAAAACGAGTAAATTTGATTGACTGATGCTACAAGGTTGTAAAAATAGAACATACGACCATGATATATATTACTGGTCACATTTGCCCACCTAATATGTATGGTCATGATATATTGCTATAATGAAGATGGAAGAAAGACTGACTTCACTCTTTGAGCATACATAACAGAGATCTCACAGCTATTGTTATTTATCGACCATATCAAAATTCAATAGTATTAGTATCTCAAATTGAAGTCATTGCTTGTAATCATTCACTTGAGATACAATCAATCTCAGTGACACACGTAATGACCATGCACGGGCTAACTATATGTAAAAAATATCAGAATTTCACGTATATGTCGTTCATCATAAATTGTAAGTTGGGCTTATTAATACATTTTAAATCTTCTAGTCATTACGATAGCCCAATGTAACGAAAGGTCCGTATAATAAGAATCATAACACATCATTATAATTATATGTATCTCAGATAAGAAACGTAACAGGGACAGCATTGGACCAGCCTAACTGAATCCCTGAAAGCCTATGAGTCCCGATTGGTCATTTGGCTCATTAATGATATTTAATTGTGAGTGAAGTCCATGTGTCCCTAATCCTAGAGACACACACAAAAATTCAAAATTAAAGTCGTCAATTTCAGGTGAAGGACAAAAACAATCCTGGTAATGCCCTATCTAGTGATCTGAGAAATAAGAGACGAAACACTCAGTCTGACTCAAAATAAAAAAGGATATTCTCATCAAGTGACTGTGTGTCCAGAAGGATCGCACATCCTATGTCATTTTGTATAGGCTGCAGACACTATAGATATGTCAACAGCTTGAAGAGCAGGAAAGGGGAGTAATGAAGATGGAACAATAGTAAAGATGACAGATGGAAGGCACATGGAGATCTTAACATGACTTTATAGGAATTCACACACTTGATTGCTAAATTGAGGGAATCGATTCTTTATGTGGTTGTCTTTCATGATTATTTGATACACATAAAGTTCAGGTCTTAATAGTCAATTCAAATATGGCAACATTTGATGACAATAGAGATGCCCTGATGGATGACTTGTTTAGTCACAAACCTGTACAAACGAATGTCATTACTAGAGATTCAGGAAAGGAAGGACTTAAACAGAAATTTTTAAGATTGGAGAGGCTCCAAAAACAAGAGCTCTCCAGATGTTGGGACGCCACAGTTTTGCGTAAATATATTGAAAAACAGCAAGTGCCGCGGGGACTGCGTATTTTGATTTTCCCATCCTTTGAGGATTTGGATTCAGGACACCTCAAGGAATGGGAGAAACTTCTATTCAGCTCCTCGGTAGCAATAATGGACATACTTATTAGAGATGACAAACTTCTACTAGAAATCTCTCTTGTAGAGAAAAAATTCGGGATATAAATTTACCTGAGGTCACCGAACGTAATCTGATCATATTAAAGGAAGAAGTACACAAACATCAATTATATTTAAAGGAAAAGAAGTCACAAAAAATTAAACGTGATGAGAGAGATTATCACAGCGGGAGGGTCTACACCTTTGCAAAAAAGTTTGACAACATCAGAACGAGTGGGCCTTTAACAACATTAGAGACTAGACCCCAAAGACTGGAGACACCTGAAATTTCTGACACTTCTAGTGTCAGTAGTATAACAAGTGGAGAATCTCTTGGTGCCCAAGGCCTACCCCCATGTAACAATGCAGATCCCTTTTTTTTAGAATTGCAACGGTTCAGGAAGGGAAACAAACAAGCCTTCCAAAAAGAGAGAACTACACAAAAACCAGGAGGGGCCAATGCAGATCGAGATCTCATCACAAAAGAAAGGATGGGAGTGACAACCAGGCCGGGGGCCCGAACACAACAAATGTGATTGATGTAATAAGTACGAGTGTTACTGATCAGATTAATGTTGTAAACCTATCGAATCATACTCTCACTGATATTGAAATAAAACTATTGAGCAAAGGATTGGGTTTCTGTCCAAGTGCCTTTCCCAATTTTACAACACTACATGTGAGTTGCTTTAAGTTGACTAGGAAACTTAAACTACATAAATTTTTCCTAGAAAGACATAAATGGCTCTCAGATCCAGCAACTATTGAAAATCCGGACAATACCCAGACCATCAGGGATATAAAAGATATACAACTTTTATTATCCTTGGAGGAACAGGATATCCCGATGCCAATCGATACTATAACTAGAGAACTCAATTTAAACACATTCTCTGACTCAGACAGTGGTCTGAAAAACAAATCTAGGTTCACGCCCCACCTACCAGGTCCTAATGTGATTGACACATTTCAGGAGTTGGTGTATCAAGATTTATATAAACTTGAGGATCGATTTCACCTGAGAAATACTAAGACAAAACAAAACATCACAAGTGATGAGAGAAAAGCATTAGAAATGCTGGCCAACGACACCTCCCTTGTCATAAGAGAAGCTGACAAGGGAGGGAACGTTGTGCTTATGAATAGGGCCGACTATATCCAAGAAATTGACAGACAGTTTGCAGATTGTACCACCTATGTCAAGATGAGTAGTAACCCTATGAACACCACAATAACAAAAGTAGAAAACAGTTTAAAACATTGGCAAGGACAAGGTCTAATTTCAGATACAGAATTTAAATATCTTTTTAATTCAAAATCAACCAATCTGTGTTTGTACATCCTGCCCAAAATACATAAAGGTGGTTCTTTTCCACCAGGAAGACCCATTATTTTGGGCATCAATTCACCAACAGAAAGAATATCTGAATACATTGACTTATACCTTCGACCTCATGTGATCAATTTACCATCCTACATAAAAGATACACGGGATATTCTAAGTAAAATTGCGGATGTGGAATGGGTATCAGGCCATCAGTTGGTTACAATTGATGTCTGCTCCTTATATACCAGCATACCAGGAGAAAAGGGCATTGATGCTGTACAACATTTTTTGGACTGTCGACCTATTAACATGTATGAACACACGATCATGTTATTAGATCTGATCAAATTAGTTCTAGATAACAATATCTTCACTAAGGATGTATGACGTTACAACGCATGCTATTACAACGCATACCTTTACAACGCATTTTTTACAACGCAAGTACTACTACAACGCATTACTTTACAACGAATACTCTTACAACGCAAAACCTATTAAAATACTGAAAAGTGCTGTTACAACGAAATCTATTACAACGCATACCATTACAACGCGATTTTTTTTTTTTTAAATTAAAAGTACAATAAAATCTGGCACGGGATGCAGGGAAATTAGGGGTTTTAGGGTGGGGAAGTGTATTAAAATGTGGAGAAAAACTGTACGTAAATCTACTCAAATGCATTACCAAATTAATACTCGAGTATTAAAATTAATACTCGAGTATTAAAATTAATACTCGAGTATTAAAATTAATACTCAAAATCCCCCATAAAATTCCGTTTTCACACATTTCAAAGTTTTATAAAAATAACGAAAATTTAAATAACAGTACATACACATTTTTATCATGATTAGATCGGAAAGTAAGTAAACAAAGTAAAACATAAGACACATACACATAGGCGCCATTTTAACCATCTCACTTGTAAAACTTGTCCTACCACAGTTTCTATGTAAACAATACCAAAAGACATGTTCCAAAATGGATGCCAAAACGGAGCAAATGAATGAAAACAATATTTTTTAAAAAGCATTTTTAAATTATCATTTTCCACAGTAAAACAAACCATTTAAAAAAACACAACGAACGCAGTTTTAAAAAAAATTAATAGTGACACAGAGTAAAACTTATAAATACAAGGAAGACACCATTTTGCACTCAGTTGATTATCAACTAGCAGAGAGACCAGACGTGAAAAGCTGACCCTCTGTCACCTCCACTGCGACCTCCTCAGAGAGAGCACGGAATTCATTAGTAAAAGCATTACAATAGAGCAACTACTAGTAGGTCATTATAATATTTTTAAACGTTGGTTTTGAGGAAAATATATTTTCTTAACCCAAAAAAATATTAAATAAAATTTTTAATAATAACTTTTAAAATGTACTGTTTCTAATTTATTATCACTAAAAATATACACCAACTTAAAACAAGTATTTAATTTTCCAAAAACAGAAACTCGGAATATATTGAAATTCAACAATTGGTGTACCTAATTGAGCATCACCACCACGTTAACGACTGACATATACAATTGTGAAGGTAAATATAATTTATTTGTAATGGTTTTACTTGTAAAATATATTTTTAAAAATTACCTAAAGTGATGTATGGCAAAGGTTTTTTTTTAAAAACCTCAATCTCACTACATCATAAACGAAAAAATACCATGATGCAGGACTAACAATTACTAATAAGACTTCAGTTGGGCACTACATCTGAAAAAGCGATTCATATTACTAGGGCAACTATTTCTATTCAAAGTCCTAGAATGTTCAGCATTATAGTAATTTAGTGATAGTATCGGATTAACCCTTTTTTTTTTTTTGAAAAATGCATTAAATGTGTAATATGTTTACTTTCAACAAATATTACTCATACTCCTTTGTCAGATATCAAATTGTTTATAAATTGTATTTTTTTTCCAACCAACGTTGGCTAAGGAACATTAATTTATTCAACTTTTTTTTATTTCCAGAGTACATCTGTACCCAAAAAAAAATTTATCCTGCTGCAACCATTACCATAAAGGCACGAAAACAAACAGCAACTGAAAAAGGTATGTTACCTTTTCAGTATTATTTTTACTATACATTTTTAATTTTTCCTTTTGCAATTATTACTACTCTAACGTACCTAATTAGAAAAATAAAAGATAGTTTAGAGTAACAATATACTATTTCTACTCCAGGAAGGTGCAACATTAGGGAGATTTTTTTATAGTGTAGGGGTACATATCTCTAATTCAACTACAGGAAATTGCATTGGTTAGTACAGTGTCATGTAGTATTAGTTATAATGCATGTCATTATTAATTTAAAGATACTCAGATTTTACATTTCAAACCAACGTTAATTTTTTTATTGTCCTCTTTTTTTTCCAAAGACAACAATTTGATTCGTTACAGAAAGATTCTTTCCACCACACACGTTAAATCTTGAGCCAACAGACCAAATCATCTTCAGAAGCCTCATCCAGAAAAGCAAGTTCTACAAAACAAGGTATTAATTTTCAGCATGGTTTCTTAACCTTCAATATATTAGACTAGCTATCTCATTGCTAATGTTGAAAAAAAAACCAATTTAATTATGGTTACATTTGCAGAAATCAGAATTTTATTTCATGACTAAAGGATGGTGTAGCATTAGGGAAAGTGTTATCTACTGCAACTTATAACAAATATACATTTTTTAAAAAGTTATTGTAAAATCGCATTTCTCAACATCGTTCAGTTTTCTCATTTTTTTCTTTTTTCACTTTTCCAGACATTTATTTTTGCATTCGAAATCCAATCACCTCATAAGTGTCTACTCCAGCCATTCCCACTTAAGGTGAGTCAGCAAGAAAAGCAAATTGGAAAGAAAAAGGTATTTTTATCCAACATTCTAAGGTGCAGCAGTTGTAAAAATGTACCATGCTGTAGGGGTAACAATTACTATTCTAACTCCAGGAAGGTGCAGCAGTAGGGAAAGTGTCGGATGGTGTAGGGGTAACAATTTACTATTCTAACTCCAGGAAGGTGCATCAGTAGGGAAAGTGTTGGATGATGTAGGGGTCCAATTTACTATTCTAACTCCAGAAAGGTGCATCAGTAGGGAATGTGTTGGATGGTGTTAGGGTGACAATTTACTATTCTAACTCCAGGAAGGTGCATCAGTAGGGAAAGTGTTGGATGGTGTAGGGGTGCAATTTACTATTCTAACTCCAGGAAGGTGCATCAGTAGGGAAAGTGTTGGATGGTGTAGGGGTGCAATTTACTATTCTAACTCCAGGAAGGTGCAGCAGTAGGGAAAGTGTCGGATGGGGTAGGGGTGCAATTTACTATTCTAACTCCAGGAAGGTGCAGCAGTAGAGAAAGTGTTGGATGGTGTAGGGGTGCAATTTACTATTCTAACTCCAGGAAGGTGCATCAGTAGGGAAAGTGTTGGATGGTGTTGGGGTGCAATTTACTATTCTAACTCCAGGAAGGTGCAGCAGTAGGGAAAGTGTCGGATGGTGTTGGGGTGCAATTTACTATTCTAACTCCAGGAAGGTGCAGCAGTAGGGAAAGTGTTGGATGGTGTAGGGGTGCAATTTACTATTCTAACTCCAGGAAGGTGCATCAGTAGGGAAAGTGTTGGATGGTGTTGGGGTGCAATTTACTATTCTAACTCCAGGAAGGTGCATCAGTAGGGAAAGTGTTGGATGGTGTAGGGGTGCAATTTACTATTCTAACTCCAGGAAGGTGCAGCAGTAGGGAATGTGTTGGATGGGGTTGGGGTGCAATTTACTATTCTAACTCCAGGAAGGTGCAGCAGTAGGGAAAGTGTTGGATGGTGTAGGGGTGCAATTTACTATTCTAACTCCAGGAAGGTGCAGCAGTAGGGAATGTGTTGGATGGTGTAGGGGTGCAATTTACTATTCTAACTCCAGGAAGGTGCAGCAGTAGGGAATGTGTTGGATGGGGTTGGGGTGCAATTTACTATTCTAACTCCAGGAAGGTGCAGCAGTAGGGAAAGTGTTGGATGGTGTAGGGGTGCAATTTACTATTCTAACTCCAGGAAGGTGCATCAGTAGGGAAAGTGTTGGATGGTGTAGGGGTGCAATTTACTATTCTAACTCCAGGAAGGTGCAGCAGTAGGGAATGTGTTGGATGGGGTTGGGGTGCAATTTACTATTCTAACTCCAGGAAGGTGCAGCAGTAGGGAAAGTGTTGGATGGTGTAGGGGTGCAATTTACTATTCTAACTCCAGGAAGGTGCAGCAGTAGGGAATGTGTTGGATGGTGTAGGGGTGCAATTTACTATTCTAACTCCAGGAAGGTGCAGCAGTAGGGAATGTGTTGGATGGGGTTGGGGTGCAATTTACTATTCTAACTCCAGGAAGGTGCAGCAGTAGGGAAAGTGTTGGATGGTGTAGGGGTGCAATTTACTATTCTAACTCCAGGAAGGTGCATCAGTAGGGAATGTGTTGGATGGTGTAGGGGTCCAATTTACTATTGTAACTCCAGGAAGGTGCAGCAGTAGGGAAAGTGTTGGATGGTGTAGGGGTGCAATTTACTATTCTAACTCCAGGAAGGTGCAGCAGTAGGGAAAGTGTTGGATGGGGTAGGGGTGCAATTTACTATTCTAACTCCAGGAAGGTGCAGCAGTAGGGAAAGTGTTGGATGGTGTAGGGGTAACAATTTACTATTCTAACTCCAGGAAGGTGCAGCAGTAGGGAAAGTGTTGGATGGGGTAGGGGTGCAATTTACTATTCTAACTCCAGGAAGGTGCAGCAGTAGGGAAAGTGTTGGATGGGGTAGGGGTGCAATTTACTATTCTAACTCCAGGAAGGTGCAGTAGTAGGGAAAGTAATGGATGGTGCAAATGTTATGTTTTAGGTAAATCATAAATTTATTGAGGCTAATTTTTTTGTCTTTTCTCCTCTTTTCAGATAATGTCTAGCCTGGGAGCTGCCAACTTTATTAAATCCAGGAAGGGGAAAAATTTATTAAACCATGGTGGATACATATATAGTAAGGAAAGAATAAGTTTAACTAGAAATCATTGGAGGTGTGTGCAATACTACACTACCCATTGCAGTGGCAGAGTGGTTACTGTTGATAATTTGGTTGTGAAAACCACAGAACATAACCACTCTGCCTCTGCAATGGATGTAGAAATTAGAGAAACAATCAACGAGATGAAAGCTATTGCAAGCACCTCCAATGATTCTACAGGATCAATTTTAAGAGAGGTTGCACAGCATGTCCCCAGTCATGTTGCTAGTAACATGCCTATAATACCTAATTTGAGAAGAATTATTCAGAGACAAAAGCAGGCAAGTAACATTCAATTATCTACACCACACACTTTCTCTGACATTAGAATTCCTCATGATCTTTCTATTTCTTTTTCTGATGAACCTTTCCTTCTGCATGACAACGAAAACCCTCAGAAACGTATTCTAATTTTTAGTACCCCACGTAACCTTGCTAAGTTAGAAAGTAGTGAAATTTGGATGATGGATGGGACGTTTAAAAGTACACCCCATCCTTTCACTCAAATTTACACTGTGCATGCAAAAATTAACAATAGTGTAATCCCCTTAGTTTATAGTTTGCTACCTGATAAGACTTCTGCAACATACACTGAACTTTTATCAGTGATTAAAAGTAAAACATCTGCAAGTCCTCGAAAAATAATTATTGATTTCGAATTGAGCATGATCAATGTGATCACTAAAACGTACACGGATACCCAAATTCAGGGATGTTTTTTCCATTTTTCGCAGGCATTTTGGCGTAAATTACAAAAAACATCCCTAGTTGCAGAATATTCTCGGGATAGCAAACTACAATTTGAACTAAAAAAATTAACTGCACTTTGTTTTGTTCCTCCCGATAATGTGGACGAGTACTACACTGCAATTATAGAATCTGCTTATTATACGAGTAACGAAGAAAAATTGGCACCCATTCTAAATTATTTTGAGGACACATGGATTGGACACCTAAGCAGATCGGGTCGCAGGAGGAAGCCACGATTCCATGTGGAGTGGTGGAACTGCTACACGAGTTGTTTAGAGGGAGAAGCAAAAACAAACAATGCCATTGAGGGATGGCATAACTCCTTCAACCATACAATTGGTAAACCACATCCTAACTTCTACTCATTTTTGGAAACTTTGAAGAAGGAGCAAAGTTTCCAAGAAATGAGAATAGCACAAACACTCGCAGGTAGTCTAAACCCACGAGTAACAGTCAAAACAAGGGAAATGTCTGAGAGACTATTGGCAATTCTACAACAATTTTCGTTGTGTGTGGCTATAGACTACCTGGAAAATCTTTCTAACATTCTTTCTTTTTAAAATAATGTAATTACTTACTTTCCTGCTTTGCTTTAAATTTTACTAATGTTCAAATTACAATTGGCATACCAAGGTATTTTCTAAAAAATTTTTCAAACAAACAAGTCGGGTTCTTTTTTTTTACAACAAATCTTCATATCAAGCAAAAACTACCAATGTCTACAAATTTACTGTCCCATAGTATTTGAACTATAGTTCGACCTCGGAACTCCATTAATTAAATTACCGAAAAATTCCAATTTAATTACCGTCAAAACAAATCACCAAAACTCAAACATATATAAATTCTACAATTCAAACCATATTCCGAAATGCACTTTGCAGCTTAATCATCATTTTTATAACAATCGTTAATTTACAAAATTTGAAAGTACGCAACTTTTTTGCACTTAGAAATGAAGATCGACATTACTTTTGTTACTTCCTTAATAAACCAATCAACTTTCTAAACAGTAACTTTTAATTTTTTAACAGTTACATACTTTTTTAAACTAAATAAATAACTTTTAGCGACCCGACATAGGCATACATTAATGACATTAATGTGGACATGTTTAAAAACATTTAAGTAATCAATTAGTTTTCCCGCAACCTCCCCTTATTCTTTCCTCACTATATATGTATCCCTTTTAAAGGTTTATTCTACAATTACAAATGAAAATATTTCCTACCTGGCCGCAGATCAGCTTCCTGCTGCTTCCTCCTCCGATGCTCTGCAAAATGGCGTATTACGTCGACGCTCACGTCATTACGTCATCGCGTGCATCTAAATTTATAGCGGACTACTTTATTTTACTAGAATCTGTAAATAAATGTTTATAAATGTTAATAAAATATTTTTATTTTGTTTTAAAAATGTTACTTACATTGCAAAATTCATTAAAAATATGGTTTATTTTTTCATGATTTTTATATAAATAAAAAAAGTGAAAACAATATTTGTTTGCTGTCTTTATTTTTAAAATAGTTATTTAAACTTCAAAATTGTAACTAATTAAATGTTAATTTACTAAATATGTTCCTTACCTCGACTCTATTGTCTTTTCCCTTCAAAACTTTCTCTTTCTTCACTTTCTGATCCTTCTTTTCTTGTTCCGCGGGTTGTATATTCTGAGGCTGCCAAAATAAATAAAGGACAAAGACGCTCATAGACTTCAATGGAAAAGCGTGGGAATTTTTAAAAAAAAGTAAGTAATTAATTCCTTTTTTTTTAAAAAAATAATATTGATTATAAAATGCATTTTTGATTACTCTTTTAATATTTAAAGTATTATTATATTTTTATTTTTTTTTAAAAAATTTATCTAATTTTTTTTATAAATAATCCAAAAGTACTCTATATATTTGTATATTTGTATATTTGTGGGGTATTTATAGAGCGCGACGTTCGCTCCGGAGGGAGCATCTTGGCGCTAGGGAACCTAAGTGAGCCAGTGCAAGAGGATTAGATGGAAGCTTTGGAGTGATCGTCCGGGAGATTAAAGATCCAGGTCTTTAGCAGTTTTCGAAACGGTTTTTCCTGGGTTTGTTGTCTGAGGGATTTGGGTAGTTTGTTCCAGGCTTTGGTTGCAAGGAAGCTGAGGGTCTTCTCGCCCTTCGTTTTCAGATTGTATTTGGGGAGAAGAATGAGGTTGTCGTTGGTTGAGCGAAGGTGACGGCTGGGCAGGTAGTGGGGGAAGCGTTTGGTGAGGTATTTAGGGCCAGTTTTGTTGTAGGCACGGAAGGCTATAATCAGGATCTTGAAGAGAATCCTTTTGTGAAGGGGGAGCCAGTGAAGTGAGCGAAGTGCTGCAGAAATAGAGGATCTGCGGGGAAGGCCCAGGACAAGACGGGCGGCTGTGTGTAGTACGCTCTGCAGTTTTTGGATGGTTTTCTTTTTAGCTCCTGCGAGCAAGCCGTTGCAGTAGTCCAGTCGCGAGATAATGAGTGCTACTGTCACCGTCTTTCTGGCATCGATGGGAAGAAAGTCAAAAAACTTTCTCATGGATCTGATCATTCCAAAGCATTTGCCTGCGACGGTTCTGGCATGCTGATCGAAGGAGAGGTCGGAGTCAAAGGTAACGCCGAGGTTCCTGGCTGACGAAACTGTCTGGGGGGGGGCAACAGAATTGTCAGGCCACCAAAGTGATGGACAAAAGGAGATGTTAGTACCGATCGGAAGGATTTCCGTTTTGCTCGAATTGCATTTCAGGTGGTTATTGTCCATCCAACGAAATACTTCAGTCAGGCAGTGTTTTAGGTTGAGTTCAGCTTTGGTGGATAGTTTGTCTAATGGCACAATGAGCTGTGTGTCATCGGCATAGGAGGTAACAGGTATGCCGAAAGATTCTATTAGATTAAGGAGGGGAATGAGGTAAACGTTGAAAAGGAGAGGGCTCAGGATGGAGCCCTGCGGGACACCTGAGGAGACAGGTTTGTCTTTGGAGTGAAATGGGCCCAAAGAAACGGCTTGGGAACGGTCGGAGAGGAAAGAGGAGATCCAGGAAAGGGCAGAGTCAGAGATGCCGATGTCCCTGAGTCTGCTGATAAGGATAGTGTGGGAGACAGTGTCAAACGCCGCCGTTAGATCGAGAAGGATGAGGATGGAGTTTTTTCTCTGATCATGCAGGGTTTTTATAGTGTCAGACAGTTCAATGAGGGCGGTTTCTGTCGAGTGCTTGGGGCGGAATCCAGATTGTTGAGGATGGAGAAGGTTGTTTTCATCTAGATAGTGTTTCAGTTCATTGTGGACTAGATGTTCCGTGATTTTTCCCAAGGCCGGGAGTAACGAGATTGGGCGGAGGTTGGTGAGATCCGTCGGGGGTTTATTCGCCTTCTTCATAAGGGGTTTGACGATTCCTTTTTTCCAGCGGCTAGGAACGGTGCCTGAGCTAAGCGAGGAGTTGATTAGGTTGTTGATGGTCGGGTTAACCTCGTTGATTAGTTGGTGAAGTATCTTGGGAGGACAAGGATCGGACGGGGAGCCCGATTTACAGGCCAGGATGGCTTTTTTCGACTGCTCAAGCGTGACAAGGGAGAAGCGGCTTAGCGTACAGTTTTGGGAGACCAGTGGGGGGGGGATTGGGAGAGTGGCAGGGGGGGGAAAGTTGATTTGGATCGAGGCAATTTTTTCCTCGAAGAAGTCAGAAATTTGATCGCAGAGTTTCTGAGAGGGTGGGATTTCAGGCAACAGAGCCTTGGGTTGAGTAAATGATTTGACTATCGCAAACAGCGTCTTTTGTTTTTGGCCTGCGTTTTTTATGGCGTTGGTGTAGTAGTTTTTCTTTGCCAGTTTAATTTCCGAAAGGTATTTTTTCCTAGTTGCGATATAGGAGGAACGATAAGTAACCTCGTAGGCCTTCCGCCATTTTCTTTCTGCTTTTTTACAAAGCAGATGAGCATTAGCGAGTTCTGGTGTAAACCAGGGGGCGTTGGGTTTAGTTTTGCCCCGGGAGGTGCGGGGACGTGGGGGCGGGATTCTGGAATTTATTTCTTGGGTGATCCAGTTGTGAAAAAGATCGGCATCGGTATCAATATTACCTGAGAGGGTAGGTGCTTGAATTTGTATTAACGGATTGAGAGTAATGTTATCCTGGACCTTTTTCCAATTGATGTGATTGGCGGGCAGGGAAGCAGATTTGTTGCGGTTGGAAAGGTTTTCGTTAAGGATGTGGAATGGGATCAAGAGGTGATCAGACCAGATCAGGGGCAAGGGCGATAGTGTGGTCAAGAGAGAGAAGTTTGTGCAGACTCCATCGAGGGTATGACCTATGGAGTGGGTGGGTGAGGTAACAAGTTGTTTAAGATCGAATATATCGAGGGTGTGTACGAAATTGATGGTATGAATGTCTGTAGTTGATTCTAAATGGAGGTTAAAATCTCCAAGGAGGGTGAAGAAAGGGTATCTGAGTAAAAGTTGTCCTAGCGAGTCATGCAGTGAGTCGAGGAATTCAGAAGTGTTGCCGGGTGGGCGATAAATGAGTCCGCCTGAGAATGAAGTGTGGTCGTTAAGTTTAATGGAGAAACCTAATCCTTCAGTCTTTTTTAGGGACTCAAGACTAAAGGTGTGGCAAGAGAAGGTGTCTTTGAGAATGATTGCAACACCTCCGCCACGGCCCTTGGCTCTGTCTTCCCTGAAGAGTGAGTAGCCCAGGGGAAGAGCGACAGCAATATCAGGGTTACTGTCTGCTGTTAGCCATGTCTCAGTTATCATGAGGCAGTCGAGGTCAGACTCCAAGATAAGGTCGTGTATATCTTGGTTGTGTTTGCACATGGAGCGCGCGTTGATCAGGCCGCCTTTGAAGGGGGGCCGAGGGGCCAGAGGCATGTTGGCCGGTGGGACCGCTAAGATGAGCCCGGTGGTCCAGTGGCATTGTTTGCAACTGACTGGGCCAGAAAGTGTGGCTGGGTCGAGTATACATGGACACTGCTTAGTGACCTGTAGTTGCAGGAGGTCGTTAGAATGGTAGGAAATGCGGGAGGTAAAATGGGCAGAGTTTCCTGCGCCTGTCGCGGTCTTATCGCGGACGGGCGCAGACGGGCTTGCCTTAGGCGCGCCTTCGGCGCGCAAACGGCGCTCCCGCTGCGCTCGTCCGCTGCGCGTCTTGTATAGGCACATTTATGGGAGATCAAGGGGGGTGTGGCCTCAGAAAGGGGCGGAGTCAGCGTGCACGCCGGTGGTGATGGCGGCGGCAGGCTGGAAGAACCAGGAAGGGCGCGAAGCAGCTAATCCATCAGCTGTGCGCGAGCGCTAAGAAAGGTATGAGGCTTAGGTCCTTTAAAAATACAAAAGATCGAATTTGTGACACCACACAGTTAAATGTTAAAATTACAGAGTACCTCCAGTTCCCGGCTTCCGCCTCAGGAACTGGGTCAAATGGTTTCCTAGAATTTACATATCTGATTACTTGAATTTTTCATAGATACTCTAGTATTAATATTTTTAAAAAGTACTCACAAACTTTAAATAAATTAAATTTAAAATATGCTGTTTCTTAATTTGAAAAAACCAATGAACTAAATTAATTTAAGAAATACACTTTAATAATTTAAAAATACTCAAGTATTAAAATTTAGTTACTCACTCTTATTTATTTTAAATAAAATATTAAATACTCTTTCAATTTAGAATAATTCTCAATTATTTATTTAACTTTAAAAATACTCACTATTCACTGTAATATGTATAAAATTAAATATAAAAAAACTCAATCTATTTTGAGAAATACTCAAGTATTAATTTAACTATCCAACAAAACATTTCTAGTAGACAAAATACTCAAGTATTAAGTATCAAGTATTAATATTAAAATTTAACTATCCAACAAAACATTCCTACTAGACAAAATACTCAAGTATTAATATTAAACTACTCAAGTATTAATTTAACTATCCAACAAAACATCTCTACTAGACAAAATACTCAAGTATTAATATTTGGATAAACTACTCACTTTTTTTCAATTACAATTTTTAAAAAAAAAAATAATTATACGATATATATTTATTTTAATTAAAATACCAACATTAAAAAATGCGTTGTAATAGTATATGCGTTGTAAAAGTACTTACCATATAACATCTTGCGTTGTAAATGCATGCGTTGTAAATGCATGCGTTGTAAAGGCATTTTCAAATAATGCGTTGTAAAGGTATATGCGTTGTAAAAGTACTTACCATATAATAGCATGCGTTGTAAAAGCCTGCGTTGTAAAAGTTTTTGCGTTGTAAAAAATGCGTTGTAATAGCATAGCGTTGTAAAAGTTGCGTTGTAAAGGTGGTTCCCCTTCACTCATAATGGCCATTGGTTCCGTCAAATACGAGGAGTGGCGATGGGAGCCAAATTTTCGCCATCCTTTGCCAATCTGTACATGGGACTTTTTGAACACACCCAAATTTGGAGGAACTGTCCAGGTCATTTGGAGGAGCATATCCTGTATTGGGGATGATTCATTGATGACATTCTATTCTTCTGGGCTGGAACAAATGATGCCTTAGAGGAATTTTTTGTCCATATCAATGACAATGACTTTAATTTATCTTTCACAAAAAATCAGAGTGTGAAGCAGGTCAATTTCTTGGATCTAACTATTATGGTTGATGATACTAGATTGGTCAGTCTACCCTATAGGAAAGCCACTGCATGCAATGCAACACTGCATGCTAGTAGTGCACATCCACCATCACAAATAAATTCCATCCTGTATGGAGAAATGTTGCGCATTAAACGCAATTGTAGTGATGTTACTCAACTTGACAAAGAATTGAAAATTGTAGAAAGAAGATTTGAAAAGAGAGGATATTCAAAGAACATAATCAGACTAGCAAGACTTAAAGTGAACAAGGGCAACAGAAGACACTTATTATCAAACACCAACAAAAAGAGAAGAACATCTAAAATAATCAAGGGTTTCTTCATTACTCCATGTCTGCATTGTCAGCATTCCGTCCATCATTTGTTTGTTGTAACGCTTTTCGCCCTAAGTGGGATGGGTATTCCCAGACGTGGGACCCGTGCTCACTACGCCACTGGAGTTAAGCTATCCTGGCTGATGACGGCTGATAGCCAGAAACCGGTCCTAGGATGCTTGATTCCGGTCCAGGGAAGACATGGCTTGGCAGTTCGGGCTGGACTGTTCCCATGAGGCACAGGGTCAAGACTGATTTGCATATGGCCATGTCTGAACTGGGGTGGCGTAGTGGGCAAAAGAACGATGGATTTAACCCAGATCTCTTGACTGGGGGAGAATGTCTGCATTGTCAGCATTCCGTCCATCATTTGTTTGTTGTAACGCTTTTCGCCCTAAGTCGGATGGGTATTCCCAGACGTGGGACCCGTGCTCACTACGCCACTGAAGTTAAGCTATCCTGGCTGATGATGGCTGATAGCCAGAAACCGGTCCTAGGATGCTTGATTCCGGTCCAGGGAAGACATGGCTTGGCAGTTCGGGCTGGACTGTTCCCATGAGGCACAGGGTCAAGACTGATTTGCATATGGCCATGTCTGAACTGGGGTGGCGTAGTGGGCAAAAGAACGATGGATTTAACCCAGATCTCTTGACTGGGGGAGAATGTCTGCATTGTCAGCATTCCATCCATCATTTGTTTGTTGTAATGCTTTTCGCCCTAAGTGGGATGGGTATTCCCAGACGTGGGACCCGTGCTCACTACGCCACTGGAGTTAAGCTATCCTGGCTGATGACGGCTGATAGCCAGAAACCGGTCCTAGGATGCTTGATTCCGGTCCAGGGAAGACATGGCTTGGCAGTTCGGGCTGGACTGTTCCCATGAGGCACAGGGTCAAGACTGATTTGCATATGGCCATGTCTGAACTGGGGTGGCGTAGTGGGCAAAAGAACAATGGATTTAACCCAGTTCTCTTGACTGGGGGAGAATGTCTGCATTGTCAGCATTCCGTCCATCATTTGTTTGTTGTATCAAAAATAACACAATATCCCCTAGCAGTTCACTTTAACACCGTACACACACCAAATGAGCTACGAAAACTTGGTTTCCATGGTATTGATGCAATTAATCAGAGCGCACGGGGGGGGTGACACAACTTCGCAACTTCGCAAATTAGAGAGCATTTGGATAATCAAATTAAGGGCGGTTGAATGTGGGCTTAAAATCGATAAAGAGATGTGTCAATTCCTATAAAGTCATGTTAAGATCTCCATGTGCCTTCCATCTGTCATCTTTACTATTGTTCCATCTTCATTACTCCCCTTTCCTGCTCTTCAAGCTGTTGACATATCTATAGTGTCTGCAGCCTATACAAAATGACATAGGATGTGCGATCCTTCTGGACACACAGTCACTTGATGAGAATATCCTTTTTTATTTTGAGTCAGACTGAGTTTGTTTCGTCTCTTATTTCTAAGATCACTAGATAGGGCATTACCAGGATTGTTTTTGTCCTTCACCTGAAATTGACGACTTTAATTTTGAATTTTTGTTTGTGTCTCTAGGATTAGGGACACTGGGTCTTCACTCACAATTAAATATCATTAATGAGCCAAATGACCAATCGGGACTCATAGGCTTTCAGGGATTCAGTTAGGCTGGTCCAATGCTGTCCCTGTTACGTTTCTTATCTGAGATACATATAATTATAATGATGTGTTATGATTCTTATTATACGGACCTTTCGTTACATTGGGCTATCGTAATGACTAGAAGATTTAAAATGTATTAATAAGCCCAACTTACAATTTATGATGAACGACATATACGTGAAATTCTGATATTTTTTACATATAGTTAGCCTGTGCATGGTCATTACGTGTGTCACTGAGATTGATTGTATCTCAAGTGAATGATTACAAGCAATGACTTCAATATGAGATACTAATACTATTGAATTTTGATATGGTCGATTAATAACAATAGCTGTGAGATCTCTGTTATGTATGCTCAAAGAGTGAAGTCAGTCTTTCTTCCATCTTCATTATAGCAATATATCATGACCATACATATTATGTGGGCAAATGTGACCAGTAATATATATCATGGTCGTATGTTCTATTTTTACAACCTTGTAGGATCAGTCAATCAAATTTACTCGTTTTTATCACAGTTTCAGAAACAATACGCGATTCTTAGGATCGCGGTTGCAGTCCTCTTTCTATTGCTATGTGCTGTGGCTATAAACATCTCAAACAATGGCGCCCGCGTTTAGAGAACGTCGTGTTGCCGTTTTATCTACACAAGACAACATTTTACGAATCAGGTAAACATTCTGCCTTATACGACTCAACTACAGGATCGATGCTAATAGAAATCAAATCTTTCTGAATATTTAGGCACGATGCAATTATTAGGGTGCACTATTATTAAGTTTTGCCATTTCTTTGTTATTCTTTATTTCTCTGTTTTTCGTCGACATCACGCCATTTGATCAACTTTTTAACAGAGGACTTATCAAGGTCCGAAAACGATTCCCAGAAACCAATTGGGAATTCTGTTCGCAACTGCGATAAACTTTGAATTTAGCACGCACAATGGTCGAACATACCGACGTGGTACAAGACGAGTGAGTTTACGCCCGTGACTCGGGGTAAGAAACCGCTATGATCTTTACTTGGATTAACCAACATTAATACACTGCAATCTGTATTACTAAAGTTGGTTGTCAAATCCTTCCTCCTCTCTTCTAGAATTAATCAAGCAAGTGATTTGTATACAACAACTAATACAATATAAAACTGGATACATAGCTTCGAAACTCAAGGTGAGATGACTATGCGTAACATAGGGCGCGTGTCACAGGTTATGGAAACTATTCTCTTGAGCTGTCCTTTTCTTCTGTTGTTTTAACTATTGTTGTTCCGGTGGTGGTATTGTTCACGTGGTAGTGTGATTTTTACCTTTCGAATTTATCATGGTGTGATGCTTTTTAACTTCTGACACTGACACTGGTGATTACTTTTTCTTCTCATGTTTGCTGTTTATGAATTGGGGATTGCTCGCACTAGTACAGATCCATAATGGACGATACACTCATTGCGAATGGCAAATTGTATATATATTGTGCCATTTAACAGTGTGTTAACAGTGTGTTAATAGGAGGGTCTCGTTATGAGTTGTGTTCAAGTCACATTTGTCTCTAAATCATTTTGTGCTTTCTTGTGAACATAGTTCATTAGAATGACAGAGTGTTTTGTCCCTATATTTCCAGCACAAAGTATAATTTGCTTAGGGTGTGGGATTAGGATTGTGCTGATGTCATTGATGTATCAACGTACATTTGGAATTGAAGTGTTGTTCTAAGGGCATCTATAACGTTTTTAACTTTATGTGACTTGAGATGGTCACATTTGATTGTTGTACAATTATTGTTATATATGTATCTTTCTGCAGCCTTGAAAAATCCCAGGGGGGCGAAACGTGCGTCGGCTGCTGTTGTTCTGCATGTTTTTTGACCATTAAAACTCTGCGACAGGACCTGATTAAAAAGTTTTTTGTGCCATCACGATAAAGACATTTGAACAATTGATTCTTTGACATTGTGCTCAGGTTTTAACTATACCTATGGATTACAGACACTACAATTGGGTGTGCTCAGGTGTATTTTGAGTTTGTATGTTGCGTTAGGACTTGTCCTAACGCTATTATACCCTGATGGGTGGGTATTGCCAACACCATTGCAGCACCCCTAAAAGAAAGACATGAGCTATATATTTTGATGTTCAATTTTTCAATGGATGTGCAGATCCTTAAGCAAATACCCATTAAGTTTTGAGTGTATAATGACAAAGTATTCGTCTAGGTGCTGGAATACGGAATGAAAATCAAACTCACCACAAGAAAGAAAAAACACTAAAAACACTTTAAAAAACATAGTAAGATAGACTCTCACCCAGCAGTAATTTATTTATCTTTGAGTCAGTGTGTCTCGTATGTAAAGAAACAAACATCATAACGCTGATTAATTTGTATGCAACTAAACCGATAAGGATTTATCGATCTCTGTAAGGATATCCACTAAATACCTCCATACTAGTAAATCCACATTAAATAAGATTGAAAATGCAAAACATGAGGGTTTATTTAAAATTAGGAATTAATACAGAAAGTGGTGTGAAGTGGAACCATGGGTTGTACCCGTAAAGTTGCAACAGTAAAAGCCAATCATCATTAAGATGTTTTGTTATGTAAAACATGCTCAATCTCAAAACACTCTCAACATTAACATTCAAATAGAGACTTTAATGTACATACTAATGGAAATAGCATTAAATTACTAAACAATAGCTGCTTGAAAATATGACCCCGGTACAGTTCTGCTAGCAAAGACATCAATTTTGAATGTGTTTTCCTCAGGAGGAACATTTCTTATGCAAAAGTTCATAAATTATTACAGTGAAAATAAACATCAGAACAGGGCACATTTGGACAATTTTATGAAGTAAAGGAAAAACACAGTGTAAACGAGGGCAGGAACAGGGTGCACAAATTAGTTTTGTGGCCTACTTATGTTAACTTAAACACACAGGGCCTGATTCATAACGTAAACTTAGACATTCTTTTTGAAAAGTTTACTATTTTATTTGCATTAACAAATTACAAGTTTACTTTAACTAATAGTAATTTTAAGACAGCTGAGACTACACCCTCATGGCGGAGACTCCATGCATACAAATATAGGTGTGCCCTATCTTTTCATTTGCGGAATTCTCTGTCCCAATTGTGGAATCTATGCAGATGTAAAATTACTAGAAAAATGTAACTCTTAGTTTGTTAATACCCAAAGAATTGTAAACTTGCTCCTCCTTTGACACTGGATGCTGCAATGCTTGTGCTCATCCACACTGCAAGCTCCTCCTTGCAGTTCCTTGCGGTTCCTGCAAACTTTCGTCGTCTCATCTTTCTGATCTGCCATAACCTCAGTTCTTCTGAACTGCCATTAACACGACTGACCTGATGCCTTCCTCTAGTGCTCTTGGCCTGGGAGCTCTCAACTTCAGTGCCCAAAGGCTTGGAACCTTAAGCACTTTCAAAAGCCAAATTACTAACACCCCCAAGCGAGAGTGTGTCCCCTTAGTGTGGAGAAAGGGAGCACCAAGGGGGATGGGCAACTCTCACTTGGCTGCTTGGAGAGTCTGGAGACCAGGAGTGGAATGTATGAATGAAAAAATATTTATTTAGCGCAAGCTAATGCCCGCAGGTGTCTAGGCGCTATGGGGACCAGACAAGTAATGAAACCAAGAAGTTTCCTAGTTTGAAACAAAGAGCCAGGTTTTTAGAGATTTTCTAAAATCTTGAATAAAGGTGAACGATTTGAGTTTCCCTGGCAAAGAATTCCATAGCAAGACAGTCGATCTGAAGAAACTTTTACCCTCCCTCACCCCCAACTGCTTTCCTAAAAGGAACAACTACAAGATATTTTTCCGAACTCAAGCGAAGGGTCCTGCTCGGAGTGTACCATCCAAAATGGTCTCTGAAGTACACTGGTCCATTCTCATGTAGGGTCCTGAAAGCTGTGCATAGAGCTTTAAACTTGATCCGTTGCTTTACTGGAGGTCACTGAAGTGCCCTACTGGCTCCCTTGGCTGATTCATATCTAGATACCTTTAGGAGAAAGTGTGCTGATGCATTTGGCAGGGTTTGTAGGTTTTTTTGGATTCCGGCCGAAACATTAAGGTAAAGACTATTACAATAGTCAATCCGTTTTCAGGAGTTCGAAGGGCAGATATTTCTCAATTTGTTTTTTAAGTCCCAGAGAGTGGTAGGAGGCCGAAGTGGCCTTAGAGATTTGGTCCTGCAGCTTCAGATCTTTATCAATCAAAATCCCCAGGTTTTTTGACTTTGGAACTGGGGTACTAAGTGCTCCCAGTTCCACTGGCTACCAAGATTGTGACCAAAATATGGATTTATTTCCAAACAAAAGAACTTCAGTTTTGGAGGAGTTCAACTTCAAAGAGCTGTTACTTATCCATTCATTTACTTTGCGCATACATTCCCTTAAGGAGTCCCCTGAATCAATAGTGTTTTTGGCAAGAGACACTATGATCTGCGTGCCATTTGTGTAAGATGTCAAGGAAAATTAGAAGAACTTGATGAGTTTAGCCAGTGGGGTAACGTACAGATTGAACAAAGTGGGGCCCCTGGACGAACCCTGCGGTACCCCACAGGGCAGGTTATAGATTTGAGAGATAAAATTACCCAATGAGACTCTTTGCTGCCTATTTGTCAGGAATGATTGAAGAAGGCTAAGTGCTGTACCCCCTATTACTTTACTCTGCAGACGGTCAGACAGCACCCAGTGGTTTACTGTGTCAAAAGCTGCGGAGAGATCCAACAACACCAGAGGGGCGTTCCCTCCTTTATCAAGAGTGGCTCTTATTGTTTCCGTTGCCGCTACCAGTGCGGCTTTGGTACTGTGATGTTTCCGAAAGCCAAACTGGGCATCATCCAGCAAGTGGTTGCTATCAATATAGGCCATTAGTTGTTGGTTAAGGACTCTTTCTGCCAGATTAGTCAAGTAGGGTAGCCTAGAAATCGGCCTGTAGTTGCTCAACTCTTTAGTGTCAAGATTGGGTTTCTTTAAGAGTGGGCAAAACTGACACTGATTTCCAGTCATTGGGAAATACTCCCTGATTGCACATTGCTGCCATAACATTGTCTAGTCAAAGTGCAAATGGTTCTGGTGCCATATGGAATATATTAGGTGGGCATGGATCATTGGGAGAGCCCGATTTAATGATGGGGATCAGTTTTCTTATCTGCTCTGCTGCTAGTGGATCGAATTTGTTAAACTTCGAGCTCTCTTGCTCCAGCTTAGGACATTGCAAATTAACTGTAGAGGCATTAGTAGATGTCATGAATTGGTTGTGGATATTCATAACCTTCCCTTGTCAGAAGTAGGCAGCTGAATCACAGAAGTCTTGGTTATTGGTTGCTAAATTAAGACTGTCCGGTACTGTAAGTTTTTTATAACCTGGAAGAGCATTTTATTTGCATCACAGGCTGCTTTAATTTGCTCATAATAGTATCCTGATTTAGAGGTCAGAATAAGCTATTTATTTTCCACTAGTTTGATTTTATACTGCTTCCTTTCTTTTTCATCATAGTTTTTCAGCAATTTACGCTCCATTTTACGTCATTCTTCTCTAGATTTTTTTTATGTCTCTGATGGTTGGGAGTTTTTCTCTAGGTTAGGTTTATGACTTATAGGGACTAAGATATTCATCATCTCATGTATTCAGGAGGAGAAATTCTCTGCCATTTGATCAATGCTATCAGAGGTTTTGGGGTTCGAGTTTATGAGCTGTTGGACTTGGATGCTGTGCTTGCGTTTTATGCCATACCTACATGAGGACAGAAAGTTGCTAGGCACCATCGTACCCTAGCCTGCACTGATAGCTGCCATTTCACAGCAAAGTGATCTGTTCAGGTTAGTGGGAAGTTCACTGGGGGGGCATATGTATCATACTCCCGTTTAGCGAATCCCAATTTGCGATATTTTGCGATTTGCAAATTGAGATTCGCTAAACAGGATGTAAAAAATAAATCGCAAATATTTTGCGAGTTCTTAAAACTCGCAAAATATTCTCACAAACCCCATTTGCGATTTCTTAATAGCGAAATTCGCAAATTTAGAAATCGCAAAAACGGGAATCTGCAAGCCAGGTGCAGCCTGATGACATCACAAACAGGAAACTGGAGTGATTTCCTGCACCTGCTCACCAGAGCCACACCCAGAGTCTGCTTGGGGATTGTGAGGAGGCATCCAAGGAGAGTGCAAGCAGCAATGGATTCCACAAAACAACAGCAGGGCAAGGATGCAGAGAAAAGGAAAAGAAAACACAAGTTCTCTGAAAAGGAGCAGGAGGTCCTCATTGAGGAGATGGTCTGCAGCCACGAACTCCTCTTTGGCAAGAAGGCACTGCGTGTCCCAGAGGCCAGAAAGAGAAAAATCTGGCTGGAAATACAGGAGAAGGTGAATGCAGTCGGAGTCACCACACGTACCATCGAGGAGCTGCGCAAGCGGTGGTACGACATGCGCCAGAGGTCCAAGGAGAGGGTGGCAGCCAGACTGCAGGACGCCAATCAGACTGGAGGAGGACCATCCACTGCAGAGCAGCCAACCCTCCATGAGGAGCTCGTGGAGTCTACTCTCCTGCCTGAGAGCTTTGGTGGTGTGGCTGACATAGACAGCTCCGACCCTGCATCCAGCAGTCAAGGTAAGATGCATGCAAAATCAATCTGCACACCTCCCCATCCCATGCACACTTCCCCAAATGCGCATAGTAAACTCCCAAAATGTCAATCCAGCCCAGGTCTTACAGCACACCCAGCAATGCATCATGGCACTCGTAGTACTGTGTCTGACTGTGTGTCCATGACACTCAGGCAATTAACTGCAACATGTGGGTAGGGGATAACTGAATGATACAGTGTCAGAAGTCAGGAAAAACTAAATGTAGTAACTTTATTGATTGCCACATGCAGACAAGAACACAAACTCATGTAGTCCCCTTTACATCCACAGCACATGGCAGGACACAAGAAGACAGCGCAGAGGGAGAGGAGCCAGCACACCCTGCGGACTCCAGCGATGAGAGTGAGCAGCTGCCAATCCAGCGCAGGAAGCGCGCACATGTGCCCCCACTGCCTCCATTTGAGGACGATATACCTGCCACAGGGGATGACACCGACAGGAGAGAGGGGAGTCAGGGTGTGTCACATATGCCCAGTCATGACACACAAACGCCAAGGATAAGATCACAGGAGACATCCAGACCAAGGTCCAGGAGCAGCACTGCCACTGAAGCAGACGGGACCGTGTACTCAGGCCTGGAACGGGGCATGCTGCAGGGACAGCGCCTGCAAAATAAAGCACTGCGGTCAATTAATCGCCAGCTATGCCGCATCCACAAGGACCAGAAAAACATTGGGGAGGGCTTTGTGGCCATGGCAGGGGCGATCCATGAGCTCTGCGACACCTTGAGGCAGACCCAAGCCGACAATGACAGGGCTGGCCGGCGTGCCAATGCACGCCTCCAAAATTACACAAAGGCCGTGAACCGCCTATGCATCAACACCAGCACCCTGACACGCAGAAGCGTAACAATGCAGGTTGAGATGGCTCACTGCTGCCAGGACATAGCCCGGGGACTTGCGCAGGTGACCACTGCTGTGGAGCAGCTGCAGACGGCCAATGCTGGTGGCAGCGCACTTATGGCCTCTGCTGACAGTGAGGACACCTCCAGTCGGAGCAGCGTCACTCCCAACCTGCCAGGGGAAAGACGACGCAGTGACAGACAGGGCGCAAGACAACTCAACACCATGGGGGGCACTCAGGCTGGACGCCAACGTAGGAGATGAACATGTGCGTCGTCAATCACTGCAACACGGGTGAATTAACCCTATAATGCTGTTAGCACAGTTACTTGTGCCTGACCTGCACTGTGTGCACAACATGTGCTGGGGACAGCTACTATTTGTTTGATGTGCAGTGTGAAAAAAACACTTCACACATCAGCAAGCTTTGTTGTCTCATTTAATCATTACTCACCTAGAAGTAGTTTTGTGTGATCTCTGTCCGTCTCTGGCATCCAGCAGCTGCCCCAACTCCTGCTGCAGGTCTGGCAGGGGGAGCAGGGCGGTCGTCATCCGATGTGTCTGTATCGGTCACATCAATTGTCGTGCCTTTCCGCATTGCCATGTTATGTAGCATTGCACAGCTTGCCACGATTTTACAGCAGGTCTCAGGGCTGTATTGCAGTGCGCCTCCACTCTTATGCAGGCACCTGAAGCGGCTCTTCAGGATTCCAAAGGTACGCTCAACGACGCAGCGTGTAGATCTGTGTGCCCTGTTGTAGCTCCTCTCATTAGCATTTGCAGGATCCAGATATGGGGTCAGGATGAAGTCGCGCACTGCATAGGCACTGTCACCTGCATGGAAAACAACACAATAGGTAAGTCAATGCCCCCCCCCCTCAAGTGATGTAGTGGATGTATTGGTGTGTGCCATGTATTTACCTAGCAGGTACCCCTCCCCAAACTCTCCAGCACTCAGACGTCTGTGTATTCCACTGTGTCTGAAGATGAATGAGTCATGTGTACTGCCGGGGTTTTTGGGTACGATGTCTGTGATGAGATACTTTGCGTTGCACACAATCTGTATGATGAGGGAATGGTAGCATTTCCGATTCATGTAGACATATTCTGTTGCTGCTGGGGGTGTGATGGCCACATGGGTCCCGTCGATGCAGCCAATGACGTGGGGGAAACGTGCGATCTGGTAGAAGTCCAGTTTTGTTTGCTGTAATGCCTGTTGGGTGGTGGGGAAGTAAATGTGATGTGAGAGCCTCTGTAGCATTGCATCTAGAAAGGCATGGAAGAAGCGCGAAAGTGCACACTGTGACACCCCACCAACCTCCGCTATTACCCGTTGAAAACTCCCTGACGCCAGGAGGTGCAGGGAGCACAGGACCTGCACATGTGTTGGAATTGTTTGTGTCCTGCGTGTAGGGTGCTCCAAGTAGGGTTTCAGCTCCTCAATCAGGTCCATTATGGTCTGTGGGTGCAGTCTGTACTTGTCATAGATGTCCTCCTCAGTGTGCTGGAACAGAGTGATGCGCAGCCTGAATATACGTTCCTGTCTCATTCTTCTCTGAGCAAGGGCCCGAATACGTAGCCTCCTGGCTATCACGTACATTGCTGCCATTGTGGGTGGGTCTGTTGCATTGTGGGGTGGTTTAAGTACCTTGCACCAGTTTACCACCTGCAAGCAATTGGTGTTAATAGCGATTTCTTAAATTGCGAATACCGTAAAATCGCTATTTGCGACATTTTCATACATGTGTTTGCGATTTCTTAGTTTGCGATTTCTTCTTAGCGATTTTCGCTAAGCTAAGGAATCGCAAATTAGCTATTCGCTAGGAAAATCGCAGTTTTCATGTTTCGCAGGCTAAGAAATCGCTAATATAGCGATTTCTTATTTTTCTGTGTGGCAGTGTGTCATACATATGAAATTGCGCAAAATAAGTCGCAAAGGCTGTTTTTTGCGAATTGCAGCGTTTGCGACTTATTTTTCCTTTCATACATATGCCCCCGGGTCACTAAAGTATGGGTTGTTGGAAAAAATTACATCCAGCATATGACCTGCCTGGTGACTGCAGCCCTTTGTTTTTAGCCAGAGTCCCAAGCCATTCATGGTTTCTAATAACTTAATAGAGTCTTTATCTATGCTGGAGAGTCTGGAGAGTCTGGAGACCAGGAATGGAAGTCCCACAGTCTGATTTTAGTATACAAAGGCAGCCATGTACATCGCTTTTTCTCCCGCTAAGTTGCCCATCCAGCCCTTCTACCTATCTCACTAAAGTGCAGGTTTGGTGGCAGCACCAGCGTAACCCAGAGGGAAGGAGGTAAGTGCTTCATTTGTTCATGGTATACGACAGGCTCCTGCACTTACTCTTCTTATCACTTCTCGGCTGGGGGCAGTAATCATAAGTTCAGGGCATACACTGCTATGTCAATAGGCTTTGGCAACAAAAGACTCTCTGAGGAATTATCCTTCTATCATTGGGGTAGTTCTTTTGTAAATATCCTCAACTGTGGCCATGCTTACTCATCCCAGAGAGGAGTTGCCCTCCCCCAATTTACACAACACTAACTCCACTATTTCTTGCAGCTTTATTCTGGACAATGCTGCTGTGCAAAAACTGGACAATTTGGTGCTCACAAGTTCATCTCCTTTGCAAACTCCCTCGACGGAGCAGCCCAATTACTTCATCAGTAACTCCTAACATCCATGATTCAATTAAGTCATCTTCATCATTGGCCATAGCCATCAGGGCTTTAAATGGGCAATCATAAACACTTGAGCTCCAAATTGGTACGTTGCAATCCTTTGCTACCTGCATATGCCAACTTGACCATAAGCTCAATAATATTCAGCAATGACCTCTTTCAATCTAAGGAACAACTTTTGCAGCAAAGCCTGCTCTTCCATGGTAAATTAATTGAGCTCTCTCCCTGAAATGCTAAAATCACTCATTGATAATCTTAAAGGCTGGAACAGAAAGTGCAGTGACAAGCCACTGGAAAAGGCAAGCTTATCTATTGTGGAAAATGTATCTTCCTCTGCAACTGAAGAGAACTCAGACCTCTTTCTTAGGCTACAGACCACAGCGAAGAACATGCTACTGCCCAGTGCTGAAGCCATCTCAGATTCTAAACCTTTAACGTGGAGAGAGAAGAATAAACTAAAAAAGCAAATAAAATCAAATAGGCAAATCATCTTCAGGAATAGTCTTGTACAAAGGACAAGCTTCAGCAATGAAGACAAAACCTATTCTATTTTTGCCAATAAATGAGTGCTCAGCAAGGAAAAACTCTCCATCTGGAAAGGCATCCTAGTGGCTTCAACTTTCATTCTGACCAACCCCTGCCTCCTTCTACAGTGGCACAGTCAACAATCAAGGGGGGCGGGGAGAGTGCCTACCAAGAATTACGTAGTTTCCGGGCTTTGGGCTCTCGTCCAGCTGAACAACAAATTCTGGCAATCATGGCCCTGCCACACTGAGCTACACAGAGGTTATAATTAACTTTGGGTATGGCTGACTGAGAAAGGGTCAACTAACTCTATCTGGCAACATTGAAGAGTAAGGGATCTAGTCTTACCTATGGTCTTTGTAGAGTACAAGGCAAACCTTCTAGCCCATCAGCCGCCTCCTTTTTAACCATGACCAGAGCAAAACTAATGTCAGCTTTGTCTTATGGGCACCAGAAGTTCCCAGAAGGGATTTCTTCGACCCATGACCAGATACAGTCCATGGCATATAGGAAACTAATTTGGCTTCCAAGCAGTACCTCCAGGGCCCAGCTACTCCTGGAGTCTGGGCTACTGAAGCAAGTTCTTCCCTGTAAAGCTGACTTTTTAAAGTACAGCAATTTGGTACATCCAGCAAAACAGGGGAGTTCGAAGTTTATCATCAGCTAATTTTTGGGTTGGGGGGATAACGCGGCTGCAAATCTATTGGCATGCTACCAAAACGAAACAATCCAATCCCTACAAATCTCTGAAATATGGAAGAAAATTCTAACAAATTTGTCTCTTAAAGCAGCACTGAATGCTCAAGTTAGTAAGTCGGGTAAGAGACCTAGCGGAGCTTACGAAGAAAAAGTTTGCATCGCCAATTCAGGAATCTTACAGCACTCGAGCAAAATTATTTATACTCGGACATAAGTAGTTCGGCTAGCAATGAATTGTACGGATGCCATTCCAGTTATTTACAATCAAAGAGTGAAGGGTGTCGAGATCTTCAGCCTCGCAATCTTCTTTATGTTGCATCCTGCGCTCTTTCAAGCTCGAGTCTTTTACTCCCCTTCTGTGTTGCTGTTATGCAGTGAGCGGTGTATGTAATCTTTATTTCTTACAGACCATGCTGTCCAACAACGTAACCACCTGTAAGGAAGCTGTAATCCATTCTCTGAACACCAAGCACCTAACTGAATTGTGCCTGCAAAGTTTTTTTTAAACTCCATGGTTCTAAAGAGCTTTAGCTCATCTTAGCCCCCATTGCCTTCATGTTTTTATTGCTACTCTAGTTGTCATAGACTTTTTTACTCCCTGTATTACTCTCTTTTTATACACAGGTGTCTTAATGTTTTTACATCCTACTAAAGCTGAGTTGATTTTTCATGGTAATGTGTATAAACTTTAGCATTTAACAATTGTCTGGCCACAGGGGTGGATCCTCCGTAATAGCGGAGGAACGTCGCCCCGCTGAGTCAGTCAGCAGAAAATAAAATGATAATATAACAATATTGTTATATTATCATTTTATTTTTTGCTGACTGACAGCCAGGGAGTCTTGGGCTAGGCAGGGCTGGCCGGGCAGGGCTTTACAGGGAGGAGGGGCTAGTGTTCACTGTAAAGTCCGCACGTCGGTTTGGCCGGCTGTCTTATGCTGGACAAACAGACATGCGCACTTAGGTTTCTCCAACCCGGCTGTGTTGCACAGGCAGGTTGGAGAAACGCCCCAAGCACTAAGGCACTGTTTGAGCTGCAAAAGAGGCTGCTCAGACCAATCCTGGCCATATGTCATCTGGTAGATCAAATTATCCCCAGTTTTGAAGATGTTGTTTTTATGACTCTGGTGGGTTAACGCAGTTTATACATGTGCTTTATTATTTCAATTTTTTATCAGTTGTTTGTGATTTTCCTTTGTTTGGACTTTTTGTTTTGTTACGATTTTAAGTAATCGAACAAATACAATTGTGTTCTCTTTCATTAGTAAACTAACACGAAAGAAAGTGTTAGCTTACCTTGTAAATCTTCCCCGGTACAATTTAATTGTAAAATGTGGTTTCTAAGTGGCTAAATTAAGTAAACAAATTGATAAAGCCATTAGATTTCGCTATCAAGGCCTAATGCCTTTGCCAATGCTTTAGTGTTCTGTGATATTTTTCTTCACTGCTGAATCAGAGTGTTTATCTGACTTTATAGCAATCATAGAGTGCAGTGTTTTATTTGCAATGTACGTGAAAGAAGTTTACAGCTTTATAACCTATTCTCCAACACAGCATTGGTTGAAATGTTTCGATTTTGTTTCAAAAACATATTTTGCTGCAATATATGAACTCTTGAAGCTTCTGCAGCTCTTCCCCATGCCCCTTGTCCCCCTTACCACTGATTTTACATTTCAGTTCAGTTCACAAACTTTATTCGGATAAACATTGTATCCATAAAAGTGAGACAATGGTTAAAACAGAAAAGAATGGTAATACATAATAGTAAGAATTACAGTTGTATAAACACGATGTCATGAAATTTAGATGGCAAATTGAGACAGAAAAATCATCACTAATAAATAATCACTAATGTATAAAACCAATCCATTCGATGATTATAAACTGTTCGTACATGATTAAACCTCAGTGATTAAGCATTGTCTTGCGCACCCTGGTGGCAATTCTCAGAAATGTGCTTAAACGAAAAACAAGCTCTTCGTCAGCCAAGGCAAGCATACATGAATAAGCAGAATCCAAACTGATGGGCCTGCTCTTGTTAAAAAATGGGAGAAGAAGCCACTTGATATATTTCATGTAGTATTTGCAGAAAAACAAGAAGTGTTGGGTTGATTGGCCACTCACCCCGTCACATGGACAGAGTAGCGAATCAAGTTTTGGGTGGTAACCCAAAGGAATACACAATGCAAATTTAACTCTCCCAGCCCTCAGGCGGAATAAGAGGCTCCTTTCCCAACGACTTATGGGTAGGGTGAGATAATTTGGTAGGGGGTAGCAATGCCATTCGTAAGCCATATAACTGGAAACAGAGAATTTCTTTGATTCCAACACAGTTCTTGCAATGCTATATGACGAATAGAGAGCGCATCTAAATTCTTTTTTATTTACAGTTTCAGCTTCGCTAGGATTTAAGAAGATGCAGCCTTTATTAACGCTGCATAAGCTCTGATACACTCCAGATAACCAGGGAATGTCCATCCCCTTCTCACACTTCAAACAGTCTGTTATGATATTTTTTGTTAAGGTAGCTGCCTAGTTCTTCCAAACTGATAGCCAGAAAAGAGCTGGGCGGGCATGTGTAAAATCAGATATATAATTTAAATTCAGTTCTTGCTGAATACAAGAGCTATCTGCGGTACCCCAAATCTTAGCTCCATACGTGGCCACAGGAACACATTGTAATTTAAAAAAATTTTGATTTGCTAAAATAGCACTTGTGTTCTTTGGGCAGGGAAAACTAAACATAGAGTTAATAGTCTTTGGGAACTTGCTCCTAGAATGAGTAAAATGCTCAATCCAGGATCCGTCCGCAGCAAAGACAACTCCGAGGTAAGGGAATTTACAGGTACTTGTCAATTTTTGATTGCCGGCGACAATAGAACTAAGCTGGCGTTTCCTGAGGCCACAGGACATTAAAAATGATTTTTTAAAGTTTACACACAAGTCCAAACTATCCATACATTTAACAAAGGACTGTACTAGGATACGCAGAGAATTAGGAGTGCGGCCAATAAGAACTGCATCATCTGCGTAAAGTAGTACAGGAAGGGGTTTCCCATGAATCATGGGAACATCTTAAGTCATGGGTACCTGTGACTTATTTAGACCATTAATATAAATAATAAAAAGGAGGGGGGCCAAGACACATCCCTGCCTGACCCCCCTTCCAACCTTAATGGCTCCCGATACCTCTCCACCGCTACCTAACCTCACCTGTGCCTGGAGGTCTTTATGGAGGTATGCCAGAAAATGGACCAATGGCTCATCCAGCCCATGAGCCAATAGGATAGCCCAAAGCCTTGACCTATTCACAAGGTCGAATGCTGAGGACAAATCCATAAAGGCCAAATAGACCGGGGAATTCCGTGCGATAGTGTACTTCCCAATTACAAGGTTATGGTTAAGGCATTGTTCGTTAGTGCCAACCTTGCTGCGGAATCCTAACTGGCAGGGCTCTAGAATACTGCATTCCTCTGACCATTCCAGGATCTTATTGTTTAAGACTCTGCCCAAAATTTTAAGGGTATTTTCAATCAATGGGATCGGCCTATAGTTGCTAGGCTGTGACCGATCCCCCTTTTAAAATATTGCGACAATGATACTCTTTGCCCAGGTACTAGGTAGCGGGGCATACATTAAATTGTTAAAAACATTCAGAAGGAGCGGGGCCCAGAAATCCGGGTTCCATTTAATTAAATCTATTGGTAGCCCATCTAGGCCCGGGGCCTTGTTCCCAATGCTCTGATGAATGGCTTCTTCTACTTCGAAGAGTGTTATCTGGATACCAGTGAATGGGTCAAATTTGTACTGATCCATCCCTGATGAGGTAATAGCATAAATATTGGAAAAGTGATTTTCCCAAGATTCATTGGATAAGGTACAGCTGATGGGTGTTAGTAACTGTTCTATGGATCGGAGATCCCTTACAGCAGGCCAAAACATTTTACCCTTTTTATTAGTAGCGGCCTGAGATAGGGTTTCCCAACGATCGGTTAGAAGTACTCCCTTCCTATTATTAACCGCTGCATTATAATTCTGCCTTGCCAATTTCACATCTGAGGCAAACCTAGGTTTGGCTGAAAGAGCCCTACGTAGGTTCCTATTCGCCAGTGAACATTTATTGTCAAACCATCTAGGGCCCTGCTTCCTCAAAGAAGCGGGCTTCGACAGTAAGGTTTTGATGACCATGCAAAGTCTAGAGAAATCATGAACTACATCTAGGTGCGGGGTTTTAAATGACAGACATGAATTAATGAGGGGCAGATTATCCTTCACTAGTAACTTAAACAATTCATCACTATCAACACCCCTCCATATTAATCTTAAGCTGTCAGTGGATGGCGTTAGATCTTTAGCCCCACATTCAACTGAAAACACAGGTCGAGATGGCAATTTCAGTGCTAATTTGATAGGATTATGATCCCCATGAATCGTGGCAATAACCTCTGCGGCCGTTAAGTAGTCAACAAGCACAGAAGAAATAAAAACAAAATCTATTGATTGTAGAGGAATGGCCCCTACCTCTGAATGTCGGAGGTTGATAGTTAATGGCGTGTGCTGGACCCATCTGGTCCATAACGTTAACCAAGTCATGTGAGCTTAAGAACACAGCCAGCTCTACGTCCCTACGAGAGGAGGAACCTGGGTTAAGTGTCTCTACACCATGATATGTAGCATTAAGTTTTGTGTTAATATCTCCCCCTAAAATAATCCCCATAGTATCGCCCGAGCGTTGCTGAAATCTAAATTAGAAATAAAATCAAAAAGCGCAATAAAATTCCTATTAGGAGCAGATTGGAAATCATTATTATAGAAATTTACCAAATAAAAAGAGACTCTTCTTTTAGAAAGTACAATTGATAATTACAACTATTCGTTGATAGGACCTTAAAACTCCCTCCACCTGCTACGTTAAGCCCAATGAAAAGTCCCCCGATGGACGGCCCGGTTTATGATGGGATGCCGCTACACTAATGCAATGGAAACCCTCAATATGCACGTCATGAGTAGCCCAAGTTTCCTGGAACATAACTACGTCCTGTTCCTTAACTAGGCGCAACCAATCCTGGTCACCTAGCTTAGACTGCAGCCCTGCTACATTCCAACTTAGGATATTCAAGTCTGCTCCAATGCTACTTTTGATTGAGGATAGCTTGTCATTAGCATTGTAAGTTAATACCGTAGTAGCAGGAGAAACCGTCTTAATTCGAAGTGACTTATCATTATCATTATGGGTTGATACTATAGTGGCGGGAGGGTCCGCCAAGCAGAGCAGCTGATGCTGTTGGTCTGCCATTAATGGTAGTTGTCAGTCCTGTGCGTCTAAGCTGGAGAGTGCATTAAACCTGTTGGTTAACAAAGGGAGGACATGGGTGTCCCTAACAGGTTTAAAAGGTGGCTTATAAAAATAGCTCAAGGAAAGCGCACTGACACAGGTACTTTGTGTGGAGGGTTGCTCAAAAATATTCAATAAGCGGTGGACCATATGGGGCCTGCGAAAATTCAAAACAATACAGTCACCGTTTATATTCTTGGCAGAGTGACCAACCCACGCTACTCTTCTGGCCATAAGAATGTCATTTATATTGGAATGGTGAAAACCCTTATATTTGCAGATCCAGTCTACGGACTTATTACGCAGGTCTACCCAAGACTCTCTTTGATCCTCCACTAAATTAGGGACCCCAGCCAACACCAGCACATAGGGACCGGAGGCAGGAGGTAAGCTTAGTACATCAACTTCTGATGGATACATCTGCCAGTGGATTCCTCACCTTGTGAATATCCCCTGCGCCAGCATTCCACGGAACTTTTCTTTCCCAGCACTCCACGTCGACGTGGGCGACGTCACAATGCATCGGCTCCGCACGCGACTCCGTACGACGTAATCGGAGCCATAAGAAGCCCACGTCGGCGTGATGACGTCAGTTCCCTTTTTTCCGCGCCGTCGACGAGCAACGTTTTTTTTCCAGTGCTCTCTAGCTACTTTGTAGTTTAGCGGTCTTACTGTGTTAAATTCAGTATGTCTTCGACGAGGAAGTCGGGCTTTAAGCCCTGTAGGGAATGCGGAGGCCTGATGTCCATGACGGATCCGCATCAGGACTGCTTATGGTGTCTTTCTTCTGATCATGACATGGAAGAATGCGGTTGCTGTAGGAGCATGAATCCTAAAGCGCTGAAGGAGAGGAAGACCAAGCTCTTCATGAAGAAAATCGGTGAGGAGAAGAGAGGGAGAAAAAAGGAGAAGTCCAGGCGGGAGTCATCGACTTCGAGGTCGTCGAAGTCGAAGAAACACCATAAGAAGAGGAAGCATTCTTCTCGGCGTCGGTCCTCGAAGTCTAGGAGGTCGAGGTCGGCTTCGCCCTGTCGACGTCGGAGCAAGGACTTGTCACCTTCTCCTTCTCCTGCTAAGTCTCCGAAATCTCCCTCGCCGAAGCGGGCTCCAGCTCGTTCCCCGACGCCGTCACCGGCTCCGTCCAAGGCTTCGACTCCGGGTCAAGTGGAGTCTGATGTGCCTTTGGATGGGCAAGAACAGGAGGAGGCTGTTCCGGTGCCGGATGACTCTGCGGCTCCGATGGATAATTCTGCGGAGCCGACGCCGGTGACTCCACAAGGGGATACAGGGACAGTCCCTTATCCCCAATTCCCGGCTCCAGGACAGATCCCTCTGGATTTCTGAATGCCATGTATGGGATTTTTAATAGGGCATCCTTCCCATCCGGAGCACCAACTGGTCCCGTGGGTCCGATGGCGTTTACGCTGGGGGTGCCGCAGCATTACGCTCAGGCCCCTTTTCTGCCCTTTATGCCGATGGCGCCTTCTTGGCAGTTTCCGGCGCCGGCTTGGGATCCGACTCGACCTCGGATGGACCGTCAGTCTTCGGAGCCTTCTTCGACGCCAAGGCTGACTCCATCGGCGCCGCGTCCGGCGCCGCCGACTCCACCTATGGCGCCTCCGACTCCGGTGCCTTTGGCTCCACCAACGCCGCGTACGACGTCGACGACGCCGGCTCCCCGGATCCGGTCGAGGCGGGAGGCCCAAAGGGTGTTGGAGGAAGGAAGATATCGGGCAGAGATGGAAGAAGGTGAGGTCGACTCTTCTTCGGATGAGTTTGAAGGAATAGAGGAAGCAAGTGGTTTGGATACCACCCCTGAGTGGGAGCATGCTTCTGCAAGGTCTTCTCCTCCACAGGAATTGGCACCCTACCATGTGGTGATTAAGAAGGCCGCAGAGTTGTTAGATCTGCAGCTGCCCTCTGTGGAGTACAAGTCAAACCTGCTTACGGAGGTGTTACACTCTCCGACGTCGGCTTCGGAGCCTTTGTTGCCTTTCAATGAGGCTATCTTGGAACCAGTGTTGGAGGTGTGGAGGAAGCCTCTTTCAGCTCCGGCGGTTGGCAGACAGGTGGCAAGGAGGTACAGAGTTGCACCAGGAGACCCGGATTTTTTGTCCACGCATCCTTCTCCGGAGAGCCTAGTGGTGCAGGCTTCATGTTCTAAACATGCTTCGGGTGCTTTCCCTCAGTCTCCGGCTGATAGGGAGTCAAAGAAAGTTGATCAGGCGGCCAAGAAGACCTTCTCCTCAGGAAGTATGGCGTTGAAGTCATCTAATGCCACATGCTTGCTGGGGCGTTATGTTCATGCCTTGATGGACTCTATAAAAACTTTGGCCCCTAAGTTGCCTGAGGGGGATAAGTCGTCCTTCTTGGAAGTTGTTGCGGACACTCAGGCAGCTGCCAGGCAGGTGATCCAGTCTGGGCTGGATACGGCGGACTCGGTGGCGAGAATTATGGGGTCGTCCATTGCCGCAAGGAGACAGGCTTGGCTCCGTTCTTCTGGTTTCTCAGCGGATGTTCAGGCCACGCTGGTGGATCTGCCTTTTGACGGACAGAAGCTGTTTGGGGAGAAGGCAGATTCTGCCCTTCAGCGTTTTAAGGACAGTAGGTTGACGGCGAAGTCCTTGGGTCTGCAGGCTCCTGCTAGGGGTTCAACATTTTGAAAGGCTAGGGGATTCGGAAGATCATCCTTTCGTTCCTTCCGACAACCCCAGCAGCAGCAGCAACAACAGCAGCAGAATCCCCTCTATAGGTCCTATAGAGGGAAGCAAAGGGGTCTGAGAGGTTCTGGACGCAACCCCTCTTCTTCCTCCTCTTCCTCTGCTCCAAATGAGACTTCAGGGAAGCAGCCCTAGATCCCCCATCCCGGATCATGTAAGACCTGTGGGGGGCCGGGTGTCCTACTTTCTACGGGGTTGGAAATCTGTTACAACCGATCTTTGGGTTTTGAACCTCGTAGAGACTGGGTACGCCCTTCCCTTTCGGGAGTTTCCTCCCCCTTACCCTCCTTGCCAAGGTTATTGCTCGGAGGCCCATCTGCTTCTCCTGCAGAAAGAAGTTCTGGCCTTGCTTCAGAAGGGTGCGATAGAGGTGGTTCCGGAGCAGGAAAGGGGTCAGGGATGCTACTCCCGGTATTTTCGGATTCCCAAAAAGGATGGCAGATTGCGTCCGATTCTGGACCTCAGAATTTTGCATTTTTACCTGAGGCAGGAGAAATTCAAAATGCTGACCCTTGCGCAGGTTCTTCAAGCGTTGCAGCAAGGAGACTGGATGGTGTCGCTCGACTTGCAGGACGCGTACTTCCATGTCCCAATCCTGAAGTCGCACAGGAAGTATCTCCGTTTTACGGTTGGGTCGCAACATTACCAATTTGCGGTCCTCCCGTTTGGTCTTACTATCGCACCTCGAGTCTTCACAAAGGTGATGGCAGTGGTGGCTGCTCATCTCAGGAGGTCAGGGATCCCGGTTTTCCCTTACCTGGACGACTGGCTTCTGAAGGCGGAGTCCCCAGAGATAGTGCAGCGTCATCTGCAGGTAACATCTCAGCTGTTATTCGACTTGGGTTTTTCGATCAATGTGCCCAAATCTCACCTGGTGCCCTCTCAATGCAACCTGTTCATAGGGGCGGTACTGGACACTACTGTGTGTCGAGCATTCCCTCCTCCTCAAAGGATTCTCGACATTCAGGAGATGGTCCCTTTATTCCACAGTGGAGCGGTTGTTCCAGTTCTGAAGGTCCTTCGCCTGCTCGGTCTGTTTGCCTCCTGCATTCTGTTGGTCAACCACGCACGCTGGCACATGAGGGCGCTCCAGTGGTGTCTCCGCAAGCAGTGGTATCAGCACAACGGGGATCTCGGGGAGTCGATCAAGATCTCCGGAGAAGCTGCAGCGGATCTGTCTTGGTGGAGCGTGGAGGGCAATCTGTCTCAAGGAAAGCCCTTCCATCTGCCTCCGTCGGTGGCCACAGTGATAACGGATGCATCCACTTTAGGGTGGGGTGCGCATCTGGGGGATCTGGAGATCAAAGGACTTTGGTCTCCAGAGGAGAGGTTGCTTCACATCAACCTTTTAGAACTGCGGGCGATTCGTTTGGCGCTCAAGGCCTTCCTCCCTTCCCTTCGCGGTCAGTCGATTCAAGTCCTGACAGACAACACGACTGCGATGTGGTATGTCAACAAGCAGGGAGGAGTGGGGTCTCTTTGTCTATGCAGAGAGGCCTTACGTCTATGGTCCTGGGTTCAGGACCATCGGATTTGTCTGATGGCAAATCATCTGGCCGGGGTTCTGAACGTGCGTGCGGACAGTCTCAGTCGGCAGTTCTCCGCCGACCACGAGTGGAGGCTCCATCTGGAGGTGGTTCGTTACGTCTTTCGGGCGTGGGGGACACCTCGGGTGGACCTGTTTGCCACCGGCAAAAACGCGCACTGCCCGTCGTTCTGCAGTCTCCAGTATCCAATGCAGGGGGCGTTGGGGGATGCGTTTCAGTTGAGTTGGGACTCACAGCTCCTTTACGCGTTTCCTCCCATACCCTTGATTCCTCGGGTTCTGAGGAAGATTCGCCAAGACCGGGCCCAAGTCATATTGATCGCCCCGGACTGGCCAAGAAGGGTGTGGTATTGTTGGAAACGGGTAGCGTGGTGCAGAGCGGGCGGGCCAAACTCCAGAGGAAATGTGCAAAGCATCCGCGCAGTACACACATGCGACACACAAGGCACACTACAAAAAGAGACACTACACCAGTTTCGGTAAAAGAACTATTGTATTGTCCAAAACCACAAGGTGTCAGGTAATCTCTACACTGCGCCAACTGGCGCTGGGTCAAATTTACAGGGGGGAATTATATACAGGGCAGGGCCAATCGGGCCCCTGCCGGAATCATTGCGATTTAGCAGATACTAAACGTAAGTCCATTAGCTGCAACCTGCAATAAAATACATCAGGGCATGACGTTGAACATTAGGCCGGCACACCTGTAAAGGAAACCTCACAGCATCACAATATACCTGACCGTCCTGGGCATCCCCTTAGGCAGGAAATTAGGGTAGGCAGTGCACCAATACATCAAACCCTGGCATCTGACATAACCATTAACATAGCGCTTAAGAACATGACATTCGAAGATAGCGCTGCACCTTTCACGGCGATAGCGCGTTAAAACAAGGCCTTAGCGCGCAGGGCATGGCAACTAAACATAGCGCTGCACGGGGCAATTGAATCGCACTTTAAATCAGGCATTTACCCTAGCGCTGCACCTATCATAACATTAGGCCAGCAATCACAGCTCTACCCCGGCACTTCAAATATGGCAAGGCAATAGCGCTCAGCACATGGCACATAAACATAGCCAATGGACCTAGCGCTGAACATAGCACATCATTAGCGCTGCACAACCCTCATTTACCATAGCGCTTTGAACATGGCACTATAGCATGGTGCTACGCCTGGCAAACTGGTGCTTCAAATATGGCCCTCACTGGGAGCATTCAGCATAGCAAGCTCTTGGAGCAGTAGACTTTGCAAGCTCCTACAGCGCTTCCCAATGTCAGGGAACCAAGCGCTACCTCTGGTTCTGGCTTGGAGCCTTCTTTGGGGAATATTTCCCCGGGTCCCTTCTTCCCGTGTCCCGCGTTAGCCAGAGTCACACTGGTGCAAGGGGGGGGGGGGCGGGCACCGACAATGTGCCCCGTCGCCCTCTCAATCCCCCGCTTCTAGAAAGGCCCTGTCTATGGCTGTGCGGTGAAGGGGAGCCTTTGCTCCTGAAAGGGGCTCCCAGGCTCTGAGGCCGGCTCGTTGCAGCTGCCCGCTGACAGGTGGGGCAGCTGTGCAGGCTCCGGGCACCAGGGGCGGGCACCGGCAATGTACCCCGTTGCCCCCCCCCTCCTCCAACTCCTGGGCTTCGTTGCCACTGCCCTCTGTCAGACGGGGCAGCGGGGAGGACCAGTCCGGGCACTGGGGGCGGGCACCGGCAATGTGCCCCGACACACCCCCACCGAGCAAAACCCCAGGCCCCACTCACCAGTTCGCTGGAGAGCTCCTTGGGCCCTCGGACTCCCTCCAGCAGGGGACAGGCACCGATCGTTGCCTCGACAGTCCCCTGCTCCTTCAGGACTCTTCCCTCGCTGTGCTTGCGGGGCTCTCGTCACCTCGTGGGGGCCCCGCCCACCAAGGCAGCGGTCGGGTCTTCGCCCGGGCCCCCTCCGGGGACCCAGGGCTTCTTCCGCGGGGCTCTCCTTTCCTCCCGGGGAGCCCCCACCGCCACGTGAACACCTCTTCGCCAGAGGGGAGGCGGGGTAGGCTCCCGCTCTCCCCGGACTTCTTCTCCTGGGCGGCCTCCTGGCGTCACGGGGGCACGGCCGACGACGCGGCCAGCGCCCTGGTTGCTGGGCAACGCGCACTCGCGCGGCCCAGGCCCGGCACCTCCTTCCCACAGCGCCCGGGCGGCGGCGGTGATTTTGGTCAGTTTCTCTTCGCGGGGGCAATGCGGGGTAGGCTCCCGTTTCTTAATTCAGCGCCAATACGGGGTAGGCTCCCGTGGTCTAACTCCACACACCGCGTGGCGGCACACACACACGGGGTAGGCTCCCGATGTCGTGAATAAGCACCGAGGCAGCTGGCACTCGCGCCGACGGCGATATCACGCGGGGTGGGCTCCCGCTGGCCTCCTCAGTAGGCTGGCACACGGGGTAGGCTCCCGATGTGTCTTTCAGCGCCCAGCTCTCCCTGGCCACACACTCCTCACCTCCTTTGGGCCACGAGGTGTAGCGCTTTGCAGGCGCTAGGCGGTCCCACCAGCTTTAGGGGCAGTGCACAGTCACTTCCAAGATAGCGCTCACCAAACCTAGCGCTCTCCTTCCAGGGGCTTGTAAATAGCGCTCTCCTTCCAGGGGCTTGTAAATAGCGCTCTCCTTCCAGGGACTTGCAAATAGCGCTCTCCTTCCAGGGAGCTTGTAGATAGCGTTCTCTGGTCCCTGCCCCTTGATTGAGGGTTTCTTGAGGGGGGGGGGAAGTTGCGTTGGGGGCTGCAGACGGACTACTCAGTCTCTGCCTGTCGTCCCTGGATTTTCCTCCCGCCGGGCCAGATCAGTGGGTAGTTCAGGATCCCTCACTCACTTAAAGGGCAGTGCCTAAACCCTGTCACCTTCAGAGGCATAGGTCCCTGACTGATCCTACCGCCTAAAACTCCTGCGAGGGCTTCTCCAGGTTTGCGTTGCCCCAACTATATCTTTCCCTCGCCCTGTGGACAGTAGGGGGGGGGTAGGTAGGCTCAGGGCCCAGCACACAGGCCTATGTGGCGGTAACCCCTGGCAGCAGGTCCCCTCTCTCCCAGGTCCACCCTCTGACTGACTGCATGGCAGCCCAGCTCCGCCCTTTAGACGCCCCTCACCCCACCTTCCAGACAGTGCCAGAAGCTTCTAGAAGCGTCTGGGTAAACTGGCTCTAACTGGGCTAGGGGGCGGGGTAGAGCACCCTGGGTGCCAGGCTTCCCTCCAAAAGCTGGGGCTGCTGGGAAATAACGCCTAGACTGTCAACCCAGCTCAGTCAAACGGCGCAACCACACAGCTTTGGCATCCATCTTAACTTACATTTTTAAAATGGGGAAACTCAGTCTGCATTTACACATTTAGTTACCCAGAAAAGCGAAAAATTCGGGAAAAAGGGCCAAGTCCAACACAACCCCCTTCCAGCCAAAAGCCAGGGTAGACCGATCAATGCCTTGATGGGCTTCCCTGCTTAGGGCGAGAAAAGGTGGACGCAGGCCCGCAACTGCAGGAGCACCCGCAGGTTCTCCTCCACTCTGGAACCCGAAGGTTCCCTCTCTCAAACATTCCTCGACCGACTGAGCCACCACCCGGGGGTCCCCTAGCTGGTTGTGGCCAGGACTGGCCCCTAGGCCACCCAGATGTCGCTGGCCCTTGCGGTCTCACAGAGTGGGGGGCAGTAACCCCAGGCCCGTAGTACCCGTTGACCACTCTCCTCCTTCTCCTCCTTGCAGTTCCGAACTGCCACTGGTACTCACACCTGGGGTCCGCACCCTCAGGCTGACCAGCCATCAGGGGCGAGGCTCTCCTCCCCCTACCTCTCCTTCTGGGGTTCCTCACCCTACTCCCATGCGAGGCACCCTCAGACCACCACTCTCTCCCCAGTCCTGGGCCTTGACCCTTCAACTGGTTCCCCAGCCTAGGGTCTAAACCCTTAGGCTGCACCGGTGCCAGGGGCGAGTCCTCCCTCCCCCTGCACCCCCTCCCAGAGTTCCGCACCCTCCCAACGGGAGTAGCACCCCTGGAAGACAATTCTGGGGGGACACTGCTAACAGATGTCCCACCCGCCAGGTCAGGCAGTACCCATCCCTGGCCTCCCAACCCAGGATCTAAGCCCTGTGGCTGAGCCGGTGCCCGAGGTGAGACCTTCCTCCCTCTGCACCCCCTTCCAGAGTTCCGCACCCTCCCACCTGGAGAAGTACCCCTGGAAGTCAATTCTGGGGGGACACTGTTAACAGATGTCCCACCCGCCAGGTCAGGCAACCCCTGAACCTGGCATCCCAGCCCAGGATCTAAACCCTGCAACTGGGCCAACCCCAGGACCTCAGGAGCTCTGATTACAGATGCCCCGGGTCCTCCTGACACTAGGGGCTCCCCCTCATCGGGCGGCACATCAGGACAGCCTAGGCTCCCAACCTGGGGCTCCCTTACGGAACTCTCCAGGCCCTGAGACTGCGGTTGGGGCACCTCGGGACACCTCCCCATCTCACTCCTTCCTATGGATAGGTCGTGAGGTCCTACAACCCTCTCTCTTCCCGGGGACCTAGCTGGGCTATTCGCCACCTCTCCCACCTCGCTGGGTTGGAAGATCCCTGCACCACCCTCTTCAGGGTCACTCCCCAATGCCTCCTCAGACACCCTGGCCCTCACCCAGAGGTCTGCCTCCTGTGCAAGCTCCCTGGGGTCGGAGAACCCACACTGTACTAGGTGGTGACGCAACCTGGGGGAACAATTTCTGAGCATGTGCTCCCGGATGAGTACCTGGCACAGCCCTTCCCACTCATTCACTGCACTCCTCACCACCCAATCCTCCAATGCAGTCCCACACACCTCCGCAAACTCCCCCCAGGACTGGTGGGACAGTTTTACCCTGCCCCTGAACTCTAACCTGTCCCCCTCTTCCTGGGAATCAGGCACCGTCTCCTGGGCTCTGGGAATGGGACACCCTACATTGGAACCACTCTCGCTGCCACCACTGGATCCCACCCTCACTGGTGAATCCAGACCACAGAAACCACTCTCAGGGGACAACCTACCCTCCCGAGCTGGTCTCTCCCTGGCAAAGGCCCTCTCTGCCTCCGCCATCCTCTCCTGCGCTAGGACCTTCTCCGTCTCTAGCCTCTTCTCCTGCACACTCAGCCGCGCTAGCTCCACCTTGAGCCTTCCCAGCGCCAGCTGATGCTCCCTCTCTTCCCTCCTATCTACCCACTCTTCTGGGGACAGGGAAAGGGACGGGGCAGTGCCCCCGGGACTGGACCCAGCGCGGGACTCCCTAACTCTGGTGTCCTCACTCGCTACTGGCGTCTCCCCCCGGTCATCTTCCTCCTCCTCGTCAGTGTCACCCTCCTCCTGGGTTATGGACTGGGCCCCCTCACTCTCGGAGTCCTCCCTACACTGGAGGTCCTCCTCCGGGTCTCCACTAAATCCACCCTTTAAATATGCGAAGGGGTAATCTGACAGGTCCCCACCGATCTCTAAGGGTTGCCCCCTCTTGAGGGCCTCATAGAGAAATAACTTCCTGCGTATGTTGCCTACTGGGGGTATCCCTCTCTCCCTGCAGAAATCCACTACTTCCTGCTCCGTGTACTCCATCAGGCAAACCTCCTCGTAGGTCAGCCCCATCCTGGCAAGGTACACACGGGACACACCACCCACAGTGCAACAAGGGGACACAATTTAAAAACACACTTCCAGGAGGAAATCACAATTAAGGAAAAAAACAATAATTCCCCACAACCTGAGATTCCTTCAATCCTCAGTTTGCAGTGCAACCCGTGGTCGCTGCGGTACTGCGCAAACACAAGTCCTATCCCACCGCTGAACACCAATGTTGGAAACGGGTAGCGTGGTGCAGAGCGGGCGGGCCAAACTCCAGAGGAAATGTGCAAAGCATCCGCGCAGTACACACATGCGACACACAAGGCACACTACAAAAAGAGACACTACACCAGTTTCGGTAAAAGAACTATTGTATTGTCCAAAACCACAAGGTGTCAGGTAATCTCTACACTGCGCCAACTGGCGCTGGGTCAAATTTACAGGGGGGAATTATATACAGGGCAGGGCCAATCGGGCCCCTGCCGGAATCATTGCGATTTAGCAGATACTAAACGTAAGTCCATTAGCTGCAACCTGCAATAAAATACATCAGGGCATGACGTTGAACATTAGGCCGGCACACCTGTAAAGGAAACCTCACAGCATCACAATATACCTGACCGTCCTGGGCATCCCCTTAGGCAGGAAATTAGGGTAGGCAGTGCACCAATACATCAAACCCTGGCATCTGACATAACCATTAACATAGCGCTTAAGAACATGACATTCGAAGATAGCGCTGCACCTTTCACGGCGATAGCGCGTTAAAACAAGGCCTTAGCGCGCAGGGCATGGCAACTAAACATAGCGCTGCACGGGGCAATTGAATCGCACTTTAAATCAGGCATTTACCCTAGCGCTGCACCTATCATAACATTAGGCCAGCAATCAGAGCTCTACCCCGGCACTTCAAATATGGCAAGGCAATAGCGCTCAGCACATGGCACATAAACATAGCCAATGGACCTAGCGCTGAACATAGCACATCATTAGCGCTGCACAACCCTCATTTACCATAGCGCTTTGAACATGGCACTATAGCATGGTGCTACGCCTGGCAAACTGGCGCTTCATATATGGCCCTCACTGGGAGCATTCAGCATAGCAAGCTCTTGGAGCAGTAGACTTTGCAAGCTCCTACAGCGCTTCCCAATGTCAGGGAACCAAGCGCTACCTCTGGTTCTGGCTTGGAGCCTTCTTTGGGGAATATTTCCCCGGGTCCCTTCTTCCCGTGTCCCGCGTTAGCCAGAGTCACACTGGTGCAAGGGGGGGGGCGGGCACCGACAATGTGCCCCGTCGCCCTCTCAATCCCCCGCTTCTAGAAAGGCCCTGTCTATGGCTGTGCGGTGAAGGGGAGCCTTTGCTCCTGAAAGGGGCTCCCAGGCTCTGAGGCCGGCTCGTTGCAGCTGCCCGCTGACAGGTGGGGCAGCTGTGCAGGCTCCGGGCACCAGGGGCGGGCACCGGCAATGTACCCCGTTGCCCCCCCCTCCTCCAACTCCTGGGCTTCGTTGCCGCTGCCCTCTGTCAGACGGGGCAGCGGGGAGGACCAGTCCGGGCACTGGGGGCGGGCACCGGCAATGTGCCCCGACACACCCCCACCGAGCAAAACCCCAGGCCCCACTCACCAGTTCGCTGGAGAGCTCCTTGGGCCCTCGGACTCCCTCCAGCAGGGGACAGGCACCGATCGTTGCCTCGACAGTCCCCTGCTCCTTCAGGACTCTTCCCTCGCTGTGCTTGCGGGGCTCTCGTCACCTCGCGGGGGCCCCGCCCACCAAGGCAGCGGTCGGGTCTTCGCCCGGGCCCCCTCCGGGGACCCAGGGCTTCTTCCGCGGGGCTCTCCTTTCCTCCCGGGGAGCCCCCACCGCCACGTGAACACCTCTTCGCCAGAGGGGAGGCGGGGTAGGCTCCCGCTCTCCCCGGACTTCTTCTCCTGGGCGGCCTCCTGGCGTCACGGGGGCGCGGCCGACGACGCGGCCAGCGCCCTGGTTGCTGGGCAATGCGCACTCGCGCGGCCCAGGCCCGGCATCTCCTTCCCACAGCGCCCGGGCGGCGGCGGTGATTTTGGTCAGTTTCTCTTCGCGGGGGCAATGCGGGGTAGGCTCCCGTTTCTTAATTCAGCGCCAATACGGGGTAGGCTCCCGTGGTCTAACTCCACACACCGCGTGGCGGCACACACATGGGGTAGGCTCCCGATGTCGTGAATAAGCACCGAGGCAGCTGGCACTCGCGCCGACGGCGATATCACGCGGGGTGGGCTCCCACTGGCCTCCTCAGTAGGCTGGCACACGGGGTAGGCTCCCGATGTGTCTTTCAGCGCCCAGCTCTCCCTGGCCACACACTCCTCACCTCCTTTGGGCCACGAGGTGTAGCGCTTTGCAGGCGCTAGGCGGTCCCACCAGCTTTAGGGGCAGTGCACAGTCACTTCCAAGATAGCGCTCACCAAACCTAGCGCTCTCCTTCCAGGGGCTTGTAAATAGCGCTCTCCTTCCAGGGGCTTGTAAATAGCGCTCTCCTTCCAGGGACTTGCAAATAGCGCTCTCCTTCCAGGGAGCTTGTAGATAGCGTTCTCTGGTCCCTGCCCCTTGATTGAGGGTTTCTTGAGGGGGGGGGGAAGTTGCGTTGGGGGCTGCAGACGGACTACTCAGTCTCTGCCTGTCGTCCCTGGATTTTCCTCTCGCCGGGCCAGATCAGTGGGTAGTTCAGGATCCCTCACTCACTTAAAGGGCAGTGCCTAAACCCTGTCACCTTCAGAGGCATAGGTCCCTGACTGATCCTACCGCCTAAAACTCCTGCGAGTGCTTCTCCAGGTTTGCGTTGCCCCAACTATATCTTTCCCTCGCCCTGTGGACAGTAGGGGGGGGTAGGTAGGCTCAGGGCCCAGCACACAGGCCTATGTGGCGGTAACCCCTGGCAGCAGGTCCCCTCTCTCCCAGGTCCACCCTCTGACTGACTGCATGGCAGCCCAGCTCCGCCCTTTAGACGCCCCTCACCCCACCTTCCAGACAGTGCCAGAAGCTTCTAGAAGCGTCTGGGGAAACTGGCTCTAACTGGGCTAGGGGGCGGGGTAGAGCACCCTGGGTGCCAGGCTTCCCTCCAAAAGCTGGGGCTGCTGGGAAATTACGCCTAGACTGTCAACCCAGCTCAGTCAAACGGCGCAACCACACAGCTTTGGCATCCATCTTAACTTACATTTTTAAAATGGGGAAACTCAGTCTGCATTTACACATTTAGTTTCCCAGAAAAGCGAAAAATTCGGGAAAAAGGGCCAAGTCCAACAGGTATACAGATCTTCTCCACCTCTCCTCGTGCCCTCCGCTCCGTCTCTCTCTGAGGGCAGACCTCCTCTCGCAGTCGGAGGGGCAGGTTCTACACCCCCACCTCCAGAGCTTACACCTTCATGCCTGGAGATTGAACGGGGCAACCTGAGTTCATTCTCTCTCCCGCCTGATGTGGTGGATGTTATTTTATCGGCCAGGCGACACTCCACCAAGTCCATTTACTCCTACCGGTGGTCCAAGTTTGTAAAATGGTGTGGAGAGAGATCCATTGACCCTTTAAAAGCCCATCTTTCTGATGTGCTCCAATTTGCTCTTTCCCTGGCTCAGCAGGGCTGTGCTGTGGCCACGGTCAAGGGCTATCTTTCAGCCTTATCGGCTTTTCTATGCCTTCCAGATCAACCACCATTATTTAAATCTCCGGTTGTTCTGAGGTTTATCAAGGGCCTTACAAACATGTTTCCTCCCACTCCATTTGTAATGCCTCAGTGGGACCTTAATCTTGTTTTAACCTTTCTGATGGGGTCTCCTTTTGAGCCTCTACATAGCTGTCCTTTGAGGCTGTTGTCCTTTAAGGTGGTTTTTCTTGTAGCCATAACCTCGGCAAGGAGGGTGAGTGAGCTTCAAGCTCTTAGTTCTAAACCCCCGTTTTTAACCTTGCATGCTGAAAGGATGGTTCTCAGGACCAGGGCTGCTTTCCTGCCAAAAGTTGTCACTCCGTTTCATTTGGGGCAGTCCATAATCTCCCTGTTTTCTATCCGCCTCCTCATCCTTCCAAAGAGGAGGAAAGGCTTCATCGCCTGGACCCAAAGAGAGCTGTAAGCTTTTATTTGGACAGAACGAAGGACTTTCGTCTGGACGATCAGCTCTTCGTGGGTTATGTTGGACATTCCAAAGGGAGAGCGGTGCACAAGCGCACGTTGTCGAGATGGATTATCCTTGCCATCAAGATCTGCTACGACCTGGCTGGTAAGACCCCTCCTGAGGGTATTAGGGCTCATTCTACTAGAGCTAAGTCATCTACATCTGCTTTGGCCCGGGGTGTTCCTGTGGCAGACATTTGTAAGGCCGCGACTTGGGCCTCCCTCCATACCTTCGCAAAGCATTATTGCTTGGACTCTGAGATGAGGAGGGAGGGCCACTTCGCGCGCTCTGTCTTGCAAGACTTTCTGGTATAGGAAGGTGGACACCCTCCTCCAGGAGTGGGGACTGCTGTGGGAATCTATTCACAAGGTGAGGAATCCACTGGCAGATGTAACCATCAGAAGACCAAGTAACTTACCTTCGGTAACGCTTTTTCTGGTGGATACAGTATCTGCCTGTGGATTCCTCACTGACCCACCCGCCTCCCCGTTGTCCACCTTTGTATACCATGGAATAGGTCTTGTTTGAAATGTTTGTATGCTTTCTTGTACATTTGTAGGAAATGCTTGTTTGATTAGCATTCCTTTGCTTTGTATACTATATATATGTTTTGGTATTCTATATACTGTGTATACTTGGAGTTGTCGTTGGTTCACCTGTTCGCCTCGAAGGCACGGAAAAAATGGTTGGAACTGACGTCATCACGCCGACGTGGGCTTCTTATGGCTCCGATGACGTCGTACGGAGTCGCGTGCGGAGCCGATGCATTGTGACGTCGCCCACATCGACGTGGAGTGCTGGGAAAGAAAAGTTCCGTGCAATGCTGGCGCAGGGGATATTCACAAGGTGAGGAATCCACAGGCAGATACTGTATCCACCAGAAAAAGCGTTACCGAAGGTAAGTAACTTGTTCATTTGGCCTCATACGAGCCTTCGTAAGACTGCTAGAAGTATCTTTTCTTACTCTCAGATCACTTACAGGAGCACTAGTCCGTGGCTGGATAAAAATACATCTTCCTAGAGCAGAATTTAGGTTGACTACATTGGGTTGAGGAGCATCCTGACTTCCCCTCTGCTCGCTGATAAATTGTGGCGCTGGAAATACATTTAAATTACTACAATTTGTGACATCTTTATTCAGGACAAGACTAGGTTGCGGCTCATGCCCAAGTGTGCCGCCCAGGAGAATTGAGGAAATTCCTCCCCCACCATCATTATGAACAAAGTCCACCTTCCTCCCCCTCAGGTTGACCAATTCAGAGTCCAAATGCTCCAGTTTCCACCAGAGTACATCAAAATTCGATTTAATTAAATCCTTGAGGTTTGACAGTACATTTCCAATAGATTCCGCTGCAAGGTCAATGTCAACAGCGGCTCCCATGGTATCTGTATTGAGATCATTACAGGCAGAGTTTGAGAAAACATCAGACTGTGTGCCCACTGAGTCGGTAGAAATAGCCACCTGGTTTGATGCATTATTAACAGGTTGGCAGCCTTTAGTATATTTGGTCTTAGTCTTAGTCGCCCCAGTGTTCCTCTTTCTTTTTACAATTTTGCCGGTTTGTGGTTTCGCTTTGGAATTCCTTTGTGGGCATGCTGCCCGTGCTCTGGTGTTAAGACTAGGCGCGTCCGGCTCAGCCTCACTGGAGGCTCCCAGATTTAGTGAAGATAGGCTTGTAGGAGCAGGGCATGCTTCCATTAGCGACTTGTTTTTTGGAGTTGTGCAAGTTACGCTATCTGTAATCAAACCACCTAATGACAGATGAGATTGTAAGGATACAGGGTCGAGGGACAAACAACGCTCTGTAAGTTCAATTTCATGGGTTAACAGGGACTCAGCCCTCACAAGAAAAGCGTCCAGTGTCCCGGCTACTCCCCTGCATTTGCTCATTTTCCAACAAACCTAATCAGTCCGATTGTAGAGCCACGAGGTAGCACACTCTCAAATAGGGTGTAACAATTATATTAGCAATCCTTAGAACTTACATTATGGATGCTTTTCTCAATAACAGATGTCAGAGGGGTGGCCCAGCCCAGCCTCTTCCGGCCCCGGACGGGCACAGACGGGCCCGCCCTTGGTCCGGGCTTCGTTGGGGCTACGTCCCGCGTCGCGGTGGGAGAGGTTGCGCCATGAGTGCGTTGGCCCCGCCTCCCCCTCACTCGCAGCATCTGCGGGGAACGGCAGGAACAGCGATGCACTCTGGGGGTTGCAGTCCCCAGAGTGTAATTACCAGCTTGGATGGTGCAGCGGCGGTAATGGCGTTACCCCTGGGACCCTTGTCCCACCAGGGGTTCTTTAGCGGGATGGTGGTGTAGCGAGCAGCAAGGACAAAGCAACACCATTTTTACATTTCGATATATGGCACACAAAACCCCAAATATGGGGAGAAAATCTCACTTGTACCGGAATAGTTGTCCCAATCGGCTGAGAGTATGTCTTATATACAATGCAGGCGTCCTTCAATACAGTACTAAAACCCTTAGGGGATCTCGAGTACGGGAAACGATCCAGTATGTGTTTCCGGAGCGGAGTTCTATAGCGTGTACGTCCAGATATTGTGCCCATATAGTGACGAAATACGTGTTCGCTAAGGAACTTAGGCTAAGGACCTAACAACAGAACAAAAGACAAAAAATTAAAGAAGAAGAAGAAAGCAAAAAATGTTTGCTTTGATATTATAGACATGTTCACCCAGAAGGGTATTTTGGTGCTAAATACCGTATGTTCATTGTTACTCAGCTCAATAGTACTCAATTCAATTCAGTTTTTTTTTTAATTTAGTCTTTATTTTGATTCTTAAAATCATAAAAGACACATATCATTACAATACAACACTTTAAAAGGAATTCATGCAAATAAGCATAATTTATATAAAGACTAAATATCATAAAAGTCATAAAAATACCTTAAAAATCTATTTATAAATTATTTTGCTAAGAACGATAAAACTATTCTATAGCAGCAATCAATTCCACATCTCAGAATCAAGTAATTTCATAAATTCCAAGGTAAAAGCACTACATTGTCCATATGCTGTTCACTATGATGGGTAACTACATTTGATACAGAATAGTTAATCCGGTGGGCTAACAATGAAATATGCTTGACCGCTCATCCAACCCATACAAGGCCCCTCAGTGTTCCTTGCTACTTCAAGCACTTTGCTTGAATCCCCCACGTTCAACTCAAGAATTTGGCTATACCCACTACGATGGGTTCGTGTGTGTTAGTTTTCAGTATGCAATACGCATCAGTGCATGATCTTGTGCCCATGTTGGCACAAATTGGCCTGAGCCATTTATTCCTGGGGCGCTTGTAAGCTGGACATACAAACAGGATGTAAAGAACTGTTTCATCCTGCATATTGCAGAATTCACATCTAATAGTAGGTGGACTGTGCCTGTTTTGCATAAAAGATTTTGTCTGGAGTGTGCCAACACTTAGTTGATGGTACAATTTTCTATCTAGGGGCTTTAGTATTAGGTCCCAATAAGATTCAAACCTGGTATCTTGTTTGTGTTCCATAAAAACACCAGAAAGGGAAGTATTGATAGTACGTGACATGGACTTCGATTTCACCATGGCCCAATATGCTTCCTTGAATAATTTTTTAGATGAAAATAAATTGCTTTCTGGGTTCTCCCACAAATGTCTATACCCCATCTCCACCAAAGTAAACTTTATTTTTTGTAGCCATAAAATCCTACTCGATGTATCGGCCCGTTTTACATCTTTCAATGCAACAGCATAATGAACCAACTCTGGGGTAGTCCAAATCCTTCTCCAGTGAGCTACGGGCCTAAATCGAGCCAGATCCTCAAGGATGCTGCAGCCTAAATCGAGATAGAGGGGTTGAAGGGGATTGGGGGAGGCCTGTTAAGGTTCTCATGAACTTATTCTGGGCCACAGTTAATGAGGAGACATTTTCGAAACCCCAGAACTCCGCTCCATAAAGGATAGAAGCCCTGACCTTAGCATATAGATTGTTAAAGATGGACTTACTGGTTTTGTTTTGGACAATCTTTAAAGTCATCAGATCTATCTGTGGTTTCCAATTCAGCTTCTTGCCCAAGGTCACTCCCAAGTATGTAAACACATCAGATTGTTCCAACTGAACCTTATTCATGAATACTTTTCCTAGAACCGTTTTATGTTTATGGAAAATAATGTATTTTGTTTTGTCGACATTGACTACCAACTCATAGTCACTGCAAAAGGTCTCAAATCTATTCAATGCATGCTGCAACCCTGTTTGCGTCTTGGATAGGATGAGGTTGTCATCTGCGAACATAAGTAGTGGAATCTTTTCACCTGCAAGGGAGGGGGCATCAGTTGGGTGTGTCAAAAAGTAATGTACAACCCTATCAATGAACAGAGAGAAAAGTGTAGGGGCCAAAACACACCCTTGCTGGACCCCTTTTAATACTTCAAACCTATCTGTAACCCTGCCCTGCGACCCCCATCGTACCTGCGCAAAATTGGACTCATGGAGCCTGACGATTAATGCAAGAAGTCCGGCTGGCAAGATCTTTTAGTACCCCCCAGAGTTTGTTGCGCGGCACCAAATCAAACGCGGATTTGAGATCTATAAAGGCCGCGTAGAGGGTACCTTCCGCAATCATTACCCAGCGCCAGTAAATCATCATGAACCTGAAAACTTGGTCTATGGTGCTCACTTTTTGGCGGGAACCAGCCTGGAATGGAGATAAAACATCTTTTTCACTAATCCAGGAGTCAATTAGACTAATTGGCCTATAGTTGCTCGGGCTCGTGCGGTCCCTCTTTTTAGGGCCTCGCCTACGCAGCCCGCATGCGCTGCATAGGAAAGAGACCTGTAGCCATCGAGTGCCTTTTTCAGGCTAAAACGTACACGCATTTCATTGCCTTCAATGGCAACACGTGCACGTGTGGCGATTCCCTTGCGGGAGCGAGCGCCGCCATATCGTAGCAATTATCGCTCTCGCAACGGAATCGTACAGCCTCCCCCCTGCTGCAGCGCGAAGCACGTGCGCTCCTCCCCCTGCTCCCGGCAGCCTCCCTCGCTTGTGCTTGTTTAATGCGCTTCGATCACTGGTTACACTTTCAAGCGTCATAACATGTTTTGCTTTCTACAGCCATATTTCTCTTCCCTCTTCCCATCTTTATTTGGTCACCCCCTTTCTTCACAAAATCGCCCTTTATACTGCCCTGCCTCTCCCCTACTCTTCCTCTTTCGCCATCTTTCTTGCCTGCACTCCTTTGCTCCCCTCACGCTTTCCTTCCCTCGCGCTTTCCCTCCTCTTCACCCGTCCTTTCCATTTCCCCACTCTCTCCAGCACTCCTTGTCCTCGATTCTCCACCCCCTCCCTCCCTCCCTCTTATTTTGTCCTTCGTCAACCAGTCTTCTCTCACTCCACGATCTCGCCTTCTGCATTTTCCTCCTCTTCTCCAGCCATTCGCCACTTCATGCTTTATCTCTGCACCCTTTCTTCCTTCCATTTCCCCTTCCTCCCTTTCGGACTCTACCCACCTCTTTTTACCGTCTCCATGACCTCTTTTATTTTATTCTTATTCCCTTCTCTCACTTCCTTCCTTCCTCTGTCTCCTCTCTTTCGCTTCTTCATCCCTCCAGTCAGTTGGGTTGTCCATCCAGATCCTGTTGTTCTAGGGAGGACCTTGCAATACCAAAGGCTGCCGTCATGTTCTCACTACGGCTTGTGGGTTCTCGATATTATACTCATGATTTCCTTGGCTCTCATTTGGCACTGGTGACCGAGCAGTCAATGTTTACTCAAGGGGTGGTGTGAAGACCGGTTTCAGATGGAATATCACTAGCAAGTTTACACAGCTAATGAAGTTCAACGTTCAAACCGGGGTATTATAGAAAATCACAGTCAGAAACTATAGCAAAACCTCGAAGTCGCTAACCTTAGCTGTCTATAAATATGAAGGTCGGTTTTTAATGCAGCATCACCCTATGCAGTGGCCTAAGTCATGTGGCACTGCAAAAAACGCAAAATAAATAAACATCAAAATACAATCTTCAGCTTACTCTTTGCCAGGCCTATTCTAATCAATGAACACGTTTCTACCTCTCTCTCTCTCTACCTCTCTCTCTCTACCTCTCTCTCTCTACCTCTACCTTTCTACCTCTCTCTCTCTACCTCTCTCTCGCTTCCTCTCTCTCTCTACCTCTCTCTCTCTACCTCTCTCTACCTCTCTACTTCTCTACCTCTCTCTGCCTCTCTCTCTACCTCTCTCTCTCTACTTCTCTACCTCTCCACCTCTCTCTCTACCTCTCTCTCTACCTATCTACCTCTCTCTCTACGGCTCTACCTCTCTCTCTACCTCTCTACCTCTCTCTCTCTCTCTCTACCTCTTTCTCTACCTCTCTCTACCTCTCTCTCTATACCTTTCCACCTCTCTACCTCTACCTCTCTACCGCTCTCTCTCTACCTCTCTCTCTCTCTCTACCTCTCCCTACCTCTCTACCTCTCTCTACCTCTCGCTCTATACCTCTCTCTACACCTCTCTACCTCCTTCTCAACCTCTCTCTCTCTACCTCTCTTTGTCTCTCTCTACCTCTCTCTCTACCTCTCTCTCTCTACCTCTCTCTCTCCACTTCTCTACCTCTCTCTCTACCGCTCTACCTCTCGCTACCTTTCTACCTCTCTCTCTACCTCTCTCTCTCTACCTATCTCTCTCTACCTCTCTCTACCTCTCTACCTCTCTATCGCTCTCTAGCTCTCTATCTCTCTCTACCTCTTTCTCTACCTCTCTCTCTCTCTCTCTCTCTACCTTTACCTCTCGCTCTCTCTCTCTCTCTACCTCTAACTCTCTACCTCTCCACCTCTACCTCTCTACCTCTCCACCTCTACCTCTCTACCTCTCCACCTCTACCTCTCCCTCTCTACACCTCTCTACCTCTCTCTACCTCTACCTCTCTCTCTACCTCTCTTTCTACATCACTCTCTACCTCTCTCTACACCTCCACCTCTCTACCTCTCTACACCTATCTACCTCTCTTCACCTCTCTACCTCTCTACACCTCTCTACCTCTCAACCACTTGAATCCTGTAAACCCAACCCATCAGTATTTCAAATCTGCGTGTGAAACGTGGGTAGGATGAGCCGTGCAGCTCAGAAAGGGATGTTCTTTTCAAATAATTTGTATTTAATAGAATTAGTAAGCAGGAGAACAGTCTCACAGTTGAGATAGGGATTCACATACACTGGCGACCGCTTTTGAATTGGTTTTAAAATGGGATGCGCTGGACTAAGTGGCAGCCGGAGCCTGATAGCACTGCTTGACCTTTAAAAAAAAAACAAGCATTGGCATAGACAATAGGTCTCCCCTTTGGGACCTTATAAGTGTTTAGTTATCAAGTACAATATCCTTGGTGCAACAACATCAAGTATTGCATGGCTAAACACTTATATGGTCCCAAAGGCGAGACCTATTGGCTATGCCATTGTTTGTTGTAAATTGGCATGATTTCCGCACCGCGCCAGGATTCTGGGATTGGAGCCCCACACGCAATTGCATTTGCGATTATATGAATATATTTTAGCCAATTTTCTCTATTGTGCCTGAACAAGTCGGCCGGAATACAATCCAGCCCTGGCGCTCGTCCTTTGGGTATCGCATCCAGAGCCCTACCAACTTCTTCTAGGCCAAAGATTACAGTTTTGTCAGACCTTAAAAATAGACTTTGAGTAGTGCTAACAGTAGTCACAGCAAATTGGGCTTGATAATGGGAAATCCACTAATCTGGCGCTTTATAATTAACAGGGACTTGTCTATACTACCCACTACCCCACTTCACTAACTGCCAAAAATTCTGCATCCTTTTTTCTCTGCTTGCCGACAGGAGTTCCTCCCATCGTTGTTCATCTGACTTTTGTTTGGCTTTAAGTTGGGTTTTCTTGTAATTAACTCTAGCAACCTTTATGTTTTCCATAGATTTTAATTTTATAGCTTGGGTTAGTTTTTGATACACCACTCTACAATCCTTGTTATACCAGTTGGTGGATTTTATAGTATCAGTTTTCCTTTGTTTATATGCCTTAATAAACAACCATTTGCAATGCAATAGGTCTCGCATTTATAAGAGTTTGAGCTATTGGCATTGTAAAATTACAATGCCTTTTCTTTATGTTTTGGTTTTATTACAAATTAACTGTTATAAAACATTTTATCAGAGCAGTCATGTACTTTTGTAAAGCCTTCGATCTGGCCACTGTATCCTGTGTTCTAAGCAGAACAGGTAAACTGCAATTGGAAGGATGTTTGCGATTTTTTTTTTCTCCTGGCGCCCGTGTTGTCTGTAATTGCAATGGGCCATTAACCAAGCCTAAAGGCTCGGTCTGGTTTCGATGTTTGCGGCGCCTGTTGTCTGTTGTGTGATCGTATTTTTCCCTGCAGGAAGGGAGGGGTAGGAGCGTCTGAGAGAGGGGGGGGTGGAGGAAAGACTGCCATGCGAGGGCCGCTGTAAGCGTGGCTAAGGGTTTTCAAACAAAAAGGTGAGGAAGTGCATGCCAAGCAATCACAGAGTGCTTCTAAGTCGCGTAAAGAGACATTTCTGCAAAATGTCAAAAATGTGTGTGTGCCATTTAGTCTTTATTGGAACCTGTTGGGCACTAATCCATTGTGTGAAATATGCCGTGAAATAAAATAAAAATACATCAGACCTCCATACTTTGGCCGTGCCATGTACATTCCAGTAATAACTTCACAGACATCCAACTCCAAAATCTTCACCTCAGGTAGGTGTGTGACAGCAAACAATCCTCTACCCCAAAAAAAGAGCGGAAGCCAACCAAGAGCAAAACAGTGCACGGCTCAGAGACAATCCCAAACATTTCACAGAACAAACAATGGCAGGAAAGGCTGTGTATCCCACGCTCCGGAAAAACCCCCTTCCTGTCCGTTTGCAGCGGTCCGCTAAAAGCCAATCTGACTTCCTGGTCATTACACTGTACACCGCGAACAGAGCTACAGGGGGACAAAACAATGCTGCCTCAAACTTATGCGCACAGAATGCCATGTGATAGACACAATTATGCAGCTTGCCACGACACTTCAAATGCGTGCTAAAACAAATTGTTGCGCACACTAAATAACTAGTGAAACAATTAGACAACACTTTACGTTTTTTAGAAAAACACTTCTCGAACGAAACGTACACATGAAATAACATTTTACGCTGCCTTTGAGATGCACGTAAAGTACTTGCAAAACCTTCACATCACCATAAAAAAAAACAGTTTAAGGAAAGCCACGTTTTATTTGCAGATGGCAGTTAAACGCCTAGAGACCCTTACGGGTGATTGTTCGCGCTTTACAAATGTGGATTATTATTATAAGCGCGGTTTTATACGGCAATGCAAAGTTAGGAAGGACACCTCCCTTTGATGTGCACAAACACATTTTTATAATGTACTTTAAAAACGCGACCTTAAAGAAAACAGGGAAAAGCAATTTTTTAAGTGTTGGCTAACAAGGCTAACGACTCCCTTTAAGCTACCTTTACACCTTAAGTTGTTTGAATACGTGCTGAGCTTGGTTCCTGTCAAAAAGAGAAGGCTGCGCCAAGAAGTCTTTAGTGTGCGAGAGGTTAGAATGGTTTCTGGGCATGTTTTCAAAGGACTCTGCGACGGTACAATAAAGAGAAAAGTTGCACTGTAGTTAAGATCGTTATCATTGGTAGGAGCTGAATGTGGGCATTTTGTTGGCTTGTAAACAGTGAGTGATTGGCCATAAACAGCAGGATGGAAAAGCTTCCCTAGAATGGAACCTATTTCTCAAGCAGGCAAGCCCTTTGTTGCCGCTATGAACGCGCGTTTGCTGTTTTAGACCTCACAAGAGTTTATAGAAGTAGTAGTTTTAAAATGTCCACATACGCCAGTATACCATTGACTTAGAAATTGTATTAGCATTGTAAACAAGCGCGCACTGAAGCTGACGAAGTGGGAGGGGGGAGTGGGGGAGTGGGGGCGGGCACGCAGGCGGCCAAATGGTGCGCTGAAAGCGCGCACTGAAGCTGACGAAGAGGGAGTGGGAGGGGGGAGTGGGGGCGGGCATGCAGGCGGCCAAATGGTGCGCTGAAAGTGCGCACTGAAGCTGACGAAGAGGGAGTGGGAGGGGGGAGTGGGAGGGGGGAGTGGGGGCGGGCACGCAGGCGGCCAAATGGTGCGCTGAAAGCACGCACTGAAGCTGACGAAGAGGGAGTGGGAGGGGGGAGTGGGGGCGGGCACGCAGGCTGCCAAATGGTGCGCTGAAAGTGATCGCGATCGCGATCACATCACGGCGAAAGTGAAAGCAAACGAGTGCTTTCAGGCCTCCAAATGGTGCGCGCGCCCGGACGGCGCACATGCACTGTAGTTGGCGGCCTGAAATGCACTCGTTTCCACTTCCAAAAGTCGCTTACTATAAGTCTCGCCAGAGCAGCGCTAAAGCGCTGTCTCAGGCGAGACCTAAAGTCGCTTACTATAAGTCTCGCCAGAGCAGCGCTAAAGCGCTGTCTCAGGCGAGACCTAAAAAGCTCTTAATCTCTGTGACGAGATCTTCATGTACCTGCGTGACCACTGTATTAATGTCATCCTGTGTTTCAAGATCGGTGAGGATCTTGAGGGTGCGTTCTACTGAGGTCTTCATATTCTTTAGGGATTTGTCATTCTCTAAGATTGTTGCCCACTTCACCCTTCTCAAATCATTCTCGAGGAAGACATCTGCTGTTACATTTTCTATTATCTGGGGCTGTGGGGCTATCCCCAAGACCTGTAAATTTAGTAAGAGTAGATTGTGATCACTCTCACATCTTTCATGGACCTTCATGTCGGAGACACATGACCACATCTCCATGCTGATAAGAAACCAATCAATCAATCAATCAAGCATTTGTATAGCGCGCTACTCACCCGGATGGTCTCAAGGCGCTTGGGGGTGGGGGGGTCCGCTACTGCTCGAACAGCCAGGTCTTGAGTTGCTTCCTGAAGGAGAGGTGGTGTTGGGTCAAGCGGAGGTGGATGGGGAGGGAGTTCCATATCTTGGCAGCCAGGTAGGAGAAGGATCTTCCTCCCGTTGTGGCTCTTCGGATGCGGGCAACGGCGGCGAGGGCGTGGCTGGTCGATCGCAGCTGGCGTGTGGGAGTGTAGAAGGTAAGGCGGTCGTTGAGGTATCTGGGGCCTTGGTTGTGGAGAGCTTTGTGTGCGTGTGTGAGGAGTCGGAACGTGATTCTCTTGCTGACTGGGAGCCAGTGCAGGTCTCTTAGGTGCCCGCAGATGTGGCTGTGTCGGGGGATGTCCAGGATGAGTCGTGCTGAGGCGTTCTGAATGCGCTGGAGCCTTTTCTGAAGTTTGGCTGTGGTTCCGGCGTAGAGGGCTTTGCTGTAGTCCAGTCGGCTGGTGACGAGCGCCTGGGTGACTGTCTTCCTGGTTTCGGTGGGGATCCACCGGAATATCTTCCGTAGCATGCGTAGGATGTTGAAGCATGACGAGGAGACGGCGTTGACTTGTCTGGTCATCGAGAGGGAGGAGTCCAGGATGAAGCCCAGGTTGCGTGCGTGGTCCGTCGGTTTGGGTGCGCTGCCCAGGGCAGGTGGCCACCAGGAGTCGTCCCAGGCGGAGGGTGATGATCCCAGGACGAGGACTTCCGTCTTATCTGAGTTCAGTTTTAGGCGGCTGTTCTTCATCCACTCGGCTACGTCTTTCATCCCTTCGTGTAGGTTGGTTCTGGCGGTGGCGGGGTCGTTGGTGAGGGAGAGGATCAGCTGGGTGTCGTCGGCATAGGAGATGATGTTGAGGTTGTGTTGGCGTGCGATGGCCGCGAGGGGGCTCATGTAGATGTTGAACAGCGTGGGGCTGAGCGATGATCCTTGTGGTACGCCGCAGATGACTTCGGTGGCCTCTGATCTGAACGGGGGGAGGCGGACTCTCTGTGTTCTTCCGGCGAGGAAGGAGATGATCCACTCCAGAGCCTTCTCTTGGATTCCGACGTTGCTGAGGCGCTGCACTAGGGTGCGGTGGCAGACCGTGTCGAACGCTGCGGAGAGGTCCAGGAGGATGAGGGCCGCTGTTTCCCCGTTGTCGAGCAGGGCTCGGATGTCGTCGGTGGCTGCGATGAGGGCGGTCTCGGTGCTGTGGTTGGCTCTGAAACCGGACTGCGAGTGGTCGAGGGATCCATTCGTCTCGAGGAAGGCGGCCAGCTGTCTGTTGACGGTCTTCTCGATGACTTTGGCAGGAAAAGGAAGAAGCGAGATGGGGCGGTAGTTTTTGAGTTCGGTGGGGTCCGCTGAGGGTTTCTTCAGTAGGGCGCTGAATTCGGCGTGCTTCCAGCTCTCTGGGAAGGTGGCGGTGTCGAAGGAGGCGTTGATGATGTCTCGGAGATGGGGTGCGATGATGGAGTCGGCCTTGTTGAAGATGTGGTGCGGGCAGGGGTCGGTTGGTGATCCGGAGTGGATGGAGTTCATCATGCGGATGGTGTCTTCGGTGTTGATCGGGGTCCAGGCGCGGAGGGTGGTGGTGGGGGGCGTAGGTGCGGTCGTGGGGTGCGTCAGCTGTGTGCTGAAACTGTTGTGTATATCTGCGATCTTGTTGTGGAAGAACGAGGCGAGCGAGTTGCAGAGGTCTTGTGATGGGGTGATGTCGTTGTTTCCGGCGCTAGGGTTCGAGAGCTCTTTGACGATGTTGAAGAGTTCCTTGGTGTTGTGGGCGTTGTTGTCTAGTCGTTCCTTAAATGCGGTTTCTTGGTGGTGTGGATCAGCTGGTGGTGTTTTCGGGTGGCGTGCTTGAGGGTGGTCATGTTGACTGTTGTCGGGTCTCTGCGCCAGGCTTTCTCGAAGGCACAGCAGTTCTTCTTGGAGCTCTTGAGTTCGTCGGTGAACCAGGCTGCTTTCTTGTTGCTGGGTCTGCCGGGGGGGGGGGGGGGTCTTCAGTGGAGCGAGGTCATCTGCGCAGTTGGTGATCCATCTTGTGAGGTTGTTGGCGGCTTGGTTGGGGTTCGCTGAGCTGGCGGGAGGGTTCTGGCTCAGGGATGTGGCTAGCTGGTCGGTGGTGATCTTGTTCCAGCTTCTGCGGGGAACCTGTTGCGGGTGGTGGTGGAGCGTGGTCCTTCTGAAGCTGAAGTGGACACAGCTGTGGTCTGTCCAGTGGAGTCCGGTGGCGTGGCTGAAGGAGATGTCCTTGCTGGAGGAGAAGACGGGGTCAAGCGTGTGGCCGGCGTAGTGGGTGGGGGTGGTCACCAGTTGCTTGAGTCCGAGGTTGGCGAGGTTGTCCAGCAGGGTGGTGGTGTTGCTGTCGTTGTTGTTCTCTAGGTGGAAGTTGAGGTCCCCTAGGAGGATGTAGTCAGCGGAAGGGAGGGCGTGCGGGCTGATGAATCGGCGATGTCTTCGCTGAATTGTGTGCGCGGTCCCGGGGGTCTGTAGATGAGGGTGCCTCTGAGGGTGGTGTTGGGGTTGGTGTGTATCTGGAAGTGCAGGTGTTCGGTGGCTGTGAGGGTGTTGTCGGAGTTGGTCGTGATGTGGATGGTGTTCTTGTGGACGATGGCGATGCCCCCTCCTGTTTGGTTGACGCGGTCCTTCCGGGTGATCTTGTATCCGTCCGGGATGACGATGGCGATGTCGGGCGCTGAGGAGGCGTTCATCCATGTTTCCGTGAGGAAGGCGACGTCTGGAGATGTGGAGTCGAGGAGGTTCCAGAGCTCCACGGCGTGTCTGTGGACGGAGCGGGTGTTGAGCAGGATGCACTTCAGGAGGTTGCTGCTGGGTTCGGCTTGGCAGGTATGGTACAGGTCCGGATGCAGGAGAACTTGCAGGATTGGCAGGTGAAGGGTCCGTGGGTGCGTCCTGGGGTGGCTCGGTGGCAGCAGAAAGTAGTCAAGCCGACTGCTACTTATCCCATTGTAGTACGTATGGGATCCCTTTCAGTCATATAGTGTCCTCCCATTCGCTGCCCTGATACCTCTCTCCAGACACAGACTATTCAGTTGGAGGACTGCCTCGGTCCACTTAATTATTGGCGGCAAATTTAAAGATGGTATACCCCACTGTTCATCCTCTTCGTTACCACATTCATTCTCATCATCGAGAAGGGGCTCAAATGTACAGTTGAGGTCTCCCGCTATCACCAAGTTATAATTCCCCCTCTGGTCTTCTATGAAGGTATCTAGCAGGGAAACTGTGCTAGAAAGTTTTCCTCCAGCCATTCTTCTGGCACAGATATTAATGACTAGAATATCAGATCCTTGGCTTGGTTGAATGACAATAGCCAGGATATCGGGGCTGTCAATATGAATCTCCTTAGTCCTGTAGCCTGGATGTTGCCTAACCCATGTGGTAAGCCCACCTGAGGTCCTACCCTTTTTACTGGCAATGGCAGGTGTAAAAAAGTTTATGTACCCAGGACGAAAAATTGGGCTTATTGACCAGGTTTCATGGAAGGCCCATATATCCTGTTCCCCAATAAATGATGACCAATCAGCTGACACTGTTTTAGAATTTAATGCAGCTGTATTCCAGGTTGCTAATAGTAGCATCCGATTAATTGAGCTGGAATCGGTGGTAGTGCTGTCAACCACTGTGGAAGGGATCTGTACTATTTGGTAATTGATGGGTTCCACCCTTCTGGCTGGCACTGCTTCATACTGCAGTGTCATAGACCCATAGTACTCATTTCATTGGCATTGGCAGGACGAAGAACTGAGTGAATCATTTGGGATTTGAACCATGAGGTCAGACAAAGATCCCTGCGGTGAATGTTTTAGTCCACTGTTGTACAAGACCCAGCTCGGTACTATTTATCAGCGATTTGAAGGCTTATCAAGAATAAACTGGAAGGATTGATTTGTTGCAATTAGGTTTATCTTTGTACATCAGGACAATCGTGCATTTTGGCCAAGTCATATTGCACATATATATTCAAGCAACATATTGTTTACTTTACCACAGCTTCAGTTGTTTACTGGGGTCTGAAGATTGTTCCTATCCTGCCCACCCAGGCAGAGATTATCACACATGCTCATGGATACTGAAGTAGTCTCCGTATTAGACATCATACAGTGAGGTTACATCTATCACTTTTGGAACTATATAGAAAGGGAAGATTATTTATTTTCTTTCAACTATTACATTGGTAGCTTTGGCATAAAGTTGCACATCTTTACAGCTGTTCCCTGAGGTAATAGAAATAGCTCAGTTATTTTGTATGAGTGATATGAGTGTTTCCAATATTGGTAAGTGTGTGTGTTGCTCTCACATCATTTGTCTTGCTACCCATTGATATGGTTGGAATAGCTTTCTAGACTGTCACTCCCAATATACATGGGATGTGATGAGGCACTCCTATATGTAGATAGGTATAAAGGTCAGTGCACTTTTTTTCCGCTGAAGTTTAATTCACTCTACGTTAATGAATAAAAATTGTGTTTTAATAGAAGAATAGTTATATGCCACATAACACAATTTCGTGAAAACATAACAACATTCATACAGTAGCGGCTCCTGGAGGCAGTGCTGCGGGGCGGTGGGCGGGGCAGGGGAGGGGCAGGCTGGGGAGTAGTAAACTACGGCATACTGCCGAACAAAATTAAATAACTAAATAAATTAATAAAATGAATTACATTGCGCGCGCTGCATCTCCATTTGCGATGCAGAGCACGCAATGTAATTTGTTTTATTTATTTATTTAGTAACTCTGTTCGGCCATATGCCGTAGTTTACTAACCCCCACCCTGTCCCGCCACCACCCCGCAGCACTCCCTCCAGGAGCCGCTACTGCATTCATGCATAGTTCATTGTCACTCCGAATGAAGTGTGCTGTTACACTTTCATTTAATTGTATCTGTTTTTGTTGGGAAAAACAGCTTTTCATATTTGCAACAATCAGTAACTGTACAGGGTAGACGTTATCTGTTCACACATATTTACCCTGGAATTGTAAAAAAATGGAAAGCTATTAATTTTCTTCGCCCAGTTTTCTCAGAGAACTCCAAGCCAGTGCAAAGTAGCAAGAAGTGTAGAGTCAAGGATTGCTGTCATTGAAAGGGTGCGGTCTCAGAGTTGCTACACAAAGGAAAATGATGAATTCACCGCAAAAGAAAACCCTGATCATTGTTAGACTATATAAAGCTTTCATTTTTGGATCTATTGTGAAAACAGTATTCAGAATAAAACCTACAGACCTGCCTGCACCATCATGTCTTCGGTTATACCATCACACCTACATCCAAGATTTTATGTGTAGATGACACCCTTTGCCCAATATTACTCAAGTGGCAGTCTTTGCAGAGTTTCTATCGAACAATTATAGGCTATCTACCTTCCTTTCAATAAGGTTGAGTCAGTGTCACAAGCTATTGCTCCATGAATGAGAATCACACATACAAATGATTCATGGAGATTCCCAAATGATCGACTAATACCCCAGCACTGGCATGAACAAAATTAACAACAGGGTTGCTGAAAATATTAAGTAATCTTCCAATCAGGGTTGGTTGGGATTTTAGCAGTGATTTCACAGATGTCTACAGTCAACACCCCCTCAGCTAAGCAGGGGGATAATTTGTGCTTCTTGGATCACTTTAGCATGAGGGATGTTTCATGGATTTGAGACATGTGAGGATGGAGTGTTTCTGGGGCTGTGTAGTACATTGTGCAATTTCTAGTTCTGTTATTTCATTGACAGATATGGTGTTTATGATGTTGAGCACCACTACAAGGTTGAAGTAGGGTTGAAGGTCTGTGTTGTGTAGAATATCCATATTTGTTCTAATCTTTTAAAACTTTTATTAGAAAGACTGTGGTTAATGCTGGGGCTAGTTCTTAGAAATGTTTTTTTGAATAAGATGCACAAACACTACAGTTTCACAATTTACTCAAATTGAATATATCAAATAAATAATGACTATAGAAAACTTTTGTTTCACTCTGTGCCACTATCTTATTATAATTCCTTGTGAAGCAATGTGTTATTGTTATCAACGAAGGAGAAGAAGGTGTCTTTGATCAGTGTCAAAGGTCTCTTTATGCAGTTGAATGTCCTGGTGACATATGATATAGCAAGGTAGGATATAGGTTAAAAAGGTGAGAATTGTTGGTATGATGTGACTGTGACTTATCACATCCTATTGGGATTTTGGGAAACATTCGGTGGTATATCAAATTCAGCTCATGGAAATGTACTAGCTTCAGGCATTATTATGAGAGAATTTCACATAAAAGTTAGTTGCTGGGTGAACGCATCATATAAAAGCAATCAGATGCATACTTGAATACCACTTTACCTTTCCTGATACTTATTCTGGTTTGGCTTCAACGACTCAAATATTTACCTCACTATTTATCATTTCAATCACAAGTCACAGCACTAACACCCTCCTTTCCATCCCTCGGCAGGTCATCGTGTGTGTTTGGGGGAGCAGCTGGCCAGGAATGTCATCTTCCTCTTCTTCGCCAACCTGCTCCGAGCCTACACATTTCAACTCCCAGAAGGAGTGAAGCAAGCTAGCATGGAATACACTTTGAGGTCCACAGTGAAACCACTACCATTTGAAATATGTGCAGTGGCACGCTAGATAGTGTCCTTAAGCACAATGTGTATGTATCGAATATGAAACTATGATTCTAAACATTAGATAGAGTAGAGCCTTTGTTGTTTAAGAACAAAGTATAAGAAATATTCCATAATGAAAAACGATTATCTCAATAGGGTGATGTGTGTGATTTAATTATTAGGGGCCTCTGTTTTGTGTAGAAATTCAGCTGATCTTGCAAATGACAATGGAAGTGTCCATTTGCTATTACGTACTTATTCTGATAATTAAGAGTTTGAAAGAAGGTTGAGAAAAGGAACAAAGATACAACAGGTAGTTTGTTGTAAATACGCCCATGCATCAAATAGCTTGAGTGAGATGAATTGGCCCGTATTTTCTATTCCTAATTTAGCCACTGATTCCTCAGTGATAAGGATAAAACAATCAATGAGAATGGGTGTGGCAGTATTTTTGCATGTGTTTCTAAAAGGGAATAAAGCAAATGCCTTTATTTCCAATGACCTTCAATTATGTATTTATGTATTGGTGTATTTATTTAATAATGCATTTATTTGTTTCACCAAACATGGGTGAAAGAATTTTTAACATTAATTAGTTACATGAAAACAGGTCATTTTACACAGGATTTCTGAGATGATGTACATATGTTATATTAATAGGCTTGTATAGCAAGACTAATATCCTCAGGTGTAGTTCTAGCAGTGAAAGTATAGAACCTACACAATTACTGACGTTGCCCTGAAACATAGACATCAACTTGAAAAATCCAGTTTTTCAGCAATTTGTAAACCTATGATGATCCTCCCCTAATCTTAGGGCAAGTAGTAGACCATCCCTAGCATGAGTGTCCTTGTATGGGAGAAAACATCCACCCTCTATTTCAATCTTAAACTTGGGGACCAGCACAAGGGCTAGATTCTGGGATCACACAGATATGCAAGATCTTCACAAACTAAACTTGATAGAATGGAACCCAACACCTATGAAACTACCCAATTCTTAATTTGTAGCCAGTAGAGTACCTTGCTCCGAGTTAATCCTTGGGTTATGTATAATTGACCATGCACTTTCTAAGATGATCTAACATTGAGGAGTGGTAATTATGTCAAAGGCAAAGTATTTCTTATGATTATCCTTACTAGTAATAAAGCAGGGGATAGGTGATACATCCTGAAGTCAACTCTGTATCATGCATTGCTCTCATTGGTTCTAGGCTGTTCTTCTTGACAAACGATGATTCCAATTTCTTTACCAATTTCAAATCTATAAAATTTCAAGTAGCCCCTGAATGAATGACTGATATAAGATGTAAAGAAAATGATTATTTTCACTCAAATATTTAAACAAGCACGGGCTGTACCTGACTGTAATGTGTTCAAAATTTTGGCGCTGAGTCTATTAAAACATTGCTCAACAGATTCCTTCTAAGTTAATTAAAGCATTCCTGATGCCCATTCACAGGTTTCTTATTACATTGTTTAATATAATATTGATCAGAACCATAATATAACACAGCCCTTGCTCTCTTCTTTTTTCCTCTTCTTCCTTGGTTAAGGGTGGATGTATCATGCTTAAATGCATGGGCTCAAGAGGGGGGAAGTGTGATTCTAACTGTCTCAGAACTTCTCTCAAACGCTTTTGTTCTAAAGTCAGATCTTTTCTTTTCAGCTTGTCTATCTGTTAATCTTTTATCAGATCTTATGGTTAAGCCAGTTAAATCCGCAAAACTTTTCAGCAGGTCTGGATTCTGAGATAAGAGTTGTTTTAATTCTTTATTCAAACACCTGTAGAAAATGGTATTTATTTTCAGCAGGCCAGTTGATTTCAACCATCAATTTCTGCAGTTGTGTCGCAAACTGAAACAAATGTCTCTTACCTTGCCTAAGGCCTATTAATTCATGATCAACCCCTTGGGTCAATGTCCTTCTATCAAAAATCCTCCTTATTTATTTATTTTGAATGCTCCAAGGTCATATAATAACGGACTGCTAATATGAACTCAAATTCTGACTCTGAGGTTGGAAATGAACTGGTTTTATAGAAATAATATAACCCAGATTAAGTTAAGAAAATTACTAGTTTTTTTTGAGACACCACTATACCTTTCTGGTGAAGCTAACAGTGTGTGTATTGCAACTACTATGTGAGATTTCTGATCGTAAGTACTCTCCCCATCAATTTCATTTTTTGACTTTTGACCTGCTCCCGAGGGCTCGTTACTCAGTTAATTAATCTGATATGACATACTTAAAATGTGTAATTTTAGGATTTAGTCCTCACTCCTGGCTTCAACTATCATATTTTGTAAACCTAGGATGGTCTTTCCAATATCATCTAAGGACAATTTGGGGGGATTCCAGGCAGATAAGCCAACGTGGACTTCCCAGTCTGGTATAGTTCAATGATTATCAGTTCCAGTCTGCAGGAGTGCCATGAAACTTATCCTAATCACCTCCACAGAGAGACCATGATCTCATACTGGAAATGGGAAGAGAGAGAAAACACTGATGCAAGGATCGTCACACTTCTTTTGGAATTCGCCTATGGAAGCCTGTAATGAAACAATGCTAAATTAGAAAAAGAACCTATTCAAGTCATTTTGAGTACTTCTACCTAATTACGTCAAGTAACAAGTCCTCTAACTCAGCCCTTTGCCCTCTAGTTTAAGGCACTATTTTCAAATGAGAAAAAGATTGTTAATAGTTGTTCTCTTTGAAACTTCCATTCCAACACTCTTTCTGCAATACACTGGCTCCACGATGATCATCCGATGACTGCATAAACTCACTGCTTTGGGAAGCGATGAGACTTTGGCTTCACTCTCCTGTTATACAATCTCAATCTAAGATGGCCACCATATCAGAAATTCCGCTTCCCGCTAGATTTATGTTGATTTTGTTTTAGTCACACCTTTCATTGTTGTGCACACCAGATTTTCTTTTAATCCGAAGATGCTTATATCTAGCTCTCCAATTGTGTTAAGCATTTAACGACCTTCATTTTTAATCATTATCACCTGTAACTCAATAATTATTCATTCATGCTACATCATGTAATCATAACAACCAACTGCTTGCATACCCAGAGCACCTGTAAGCAAACCAGAATAAAAACTAGGATCTGACATGTGAGAACCTTTCTTTCCACCTTTCTGAAAATACTTCATGTGCGCTACAATCAACCTTTTGGTAATTTTTCTCAATTTAGCATTAAAAGAAATCACTACAATACTTCACAAATTTGAGGATGTCATCAGGGGATTTTGTTTGCCAACACATCACACTCTGTTGAATATGAGAATTAATTCCGAACGCAACCTCAACACAAACACTGAGACAAATCCATTAGCTCCTTTAGCAAGTACTTCTGTTCCACTGTACTGCCTGTAAATCTGAAGCAATGTCTCATTAGATACATGTACTGACTCTTTAGGATCTTGTTTCGCCTTCATAATCTTTGATTAATTTCTCTCTCTGAGGTAACTCAGTCTTCTAATATTCAATCACTAATTTATATTTGTCCATTACAATAGGAGATGGACTATTTTGAGCAGCCACTCTCTGAGGCTCTGCATCAGGCCAACCAACATTTTCCTTGTTCCTTATCCACAAATCTTTAGGAATGAGTATCTCAAACAATGTATTCAAATCAAGACAAAGTACTTTATAAATCATGACAATACTTTCTACTTCTGTATACCACTTATCCGATTATTTTCTAAGCTTTCAAAAGGTTTTTGTAAGTGTAAGTAGATCACTCAACGTGCATAGTACATGCACATATGCCAATTAATGCACTACTCACAACCGGTAAATCACAACTATTTAACGTTTTGAATCACTTACACTTGTTTTCTTTTCTATTTCAATTTTCTTTTGTTTTTATGTTTTCCCCTTATCATTGACCAAAATGTTTACAATTTATCCCACTCATTTAATAAACATCTACCGTGTGTTCGCAAAATCCCATAGTACTTTAGCTCATGTGCATTTTGTAATTTGCATGTAATTTCAATATGAATCCACAATTAAATTCATCTGCCAATTCCTTAAGCTTCTCATATGCATCACATGCGCATCTTGCTGATTCCTTACAGGGTTATCTCAATTTTTCCTTATTGGCTAATGTTATCCTTTCTTTAATATTAGTGCCATTAACAATGTGTCCAAATTAAACTTTTAGTCTGTAAATGTTAATTTCTTTTGTGTCTACCTCTCTCCGTCAAGGGGCACTAGCAAGCAACTTGTTCCTCCTTTGACACTGGATGCTGAAGTGCTTGTGCTCATCCACACTGCGAGCTCCTGCTTTCAGTTCCTCGCAGTTCCTGCAACCTTCTTCATCTCATCTTTCTGATCTGCCATAAGCTCAGTTCTCCTGAACTGCCATTAACGTTCCTGACCTAATGCCTTCCTCTTGTGCTCTTGGCCCGGGAGCTCTCAACACCAGTGCCCAAAGGCTTTGAGCCTTAAGTGCTTTCCAAAGCCAAATTAGTAACACACCCAAGCGAGCACGTGTACCCATGGTGTGGAGCAAGGGAGCGCCGAGGGGGATGGGCAATTCTCACCTGGCTGCCTGGGGTGTCTGGAGACCAGGAATGGAAAAAAATATTAATTAAGCACAAGCTAATGGCTGGAGGCGTCAAGGCGCTATGTAGACCAGACAAGTGATGAAACCTAGAAGTATCCTAGTTTGAAACAAAGAGGCAGGTTTTTAGAGATTTCTTAAAATCTTGTAAAAAGATGAAAGATTTGAGTTTCACTGGCAAAGCATTCCATAGCAAGGCAGTTGATCTGAAGAACATTTTATCCCTCCAAATGGCTTTCCTAAAAGCTGAATTTTTGCCGAGCTCGAGCGAAGGGTCCCACTCAGAGTGTACCATCTAAAATGCTCTCTGAAATACACTGGTCCATTCCCATGTAGGGTCCTGAAAGCTGTGCATAGTGGTTTAAACTTTATCTCTTGCTTTCCCAGAAGCTAGTGAAAGTGTCCTAAAGACTCCCTTGTCTGATTCACATCTAGATACCTTTAGGAGAAAGTGTGCTGATGCATTCTGCAGGGCTTGTAGCTTTTTTTGGAGTCCGGCCGAAACATTAAGGTAAAGGCCATTGAAATAGTCAATCCTTCCCAGAACTAATGCGATTACCACAGTTTTGGGGAGTTCGAAGGGCAGATATTTCTCTTTTTTTTTATAAGCATCAGAGAGTGGAAGGAGGCTGAAGAGATCTTGAAGATTTGGTCCTGCAGCTTTAGATCTTTATCAATCAAAATCCCCAGGTTTTTTGCCTTTGGAACTGGGGCAGGAAGGGATCCCAGTTCCAATGGCCACCAACAGTGTGACCAAAATGTGGGGTTATTTCCAAACAAAAGAACCTCGGTGTTGAAGGAGTTCAATTTCAAAGAGTTATTCCCTTAAGGAGCCCCCAGAATCAATTGTGTTTTTGTCGAGAGACACTATGATCTGTGTGCCATCTGCTTAAGATGCCAAGGAGAATGAGAAGGACTTGAAGAGTTTTGCCAGTGGGGTACTGTACAGGTTGAACAAAGTGGGGCTTAGGGAGGAACCCTGCGGTACCCCACAGGGCAAGTTATAGAATTGAGAGGTAAAATTACCCACTGAGACTCTTTGCTGCCTATTTGTCAGGAATGATTGAAGAAGGCTAAGTGCTGTCCCCCCAACTTCCTGTACTCTACAGATGGTCAGCCAGCACCTGGTGGTTTACCGTGTCAAAAGCTGCGGAGAGATCCAACAATACCTTAGCGGCGTTTCCTCCTTTATCAAGAGTGGGTCTTATTTCTTCAGTTGCCGCTACCAGTGCAGATTCAGTACTGAAATGTTTCCGAAAGCCAAACTGGGTAGCATCCAGCAACTAGTAACTATCAATATAGGCCATTAGTTGTTGGTTAAGTACTCTTTTTGCCAGTTTAGCCAGGTAGAGTAGCCTAGACATTGGCTTGTAGTTGCTTAACTCTTAAGTGTCAAGATTGGGTTTCTTGAAGAGTGGGCAAAACTGACGCTGATTTCCAGTCATTGGGAAATACTCCCTGATTGCACATTGCTGCCATAACATTGTCTAGTCAAAGTGCAAATGGTTCTGGTACAATATGGAATATATTAGGTGGGCATGGATCATTGGGGGAGCCCAATTTAATGATGTGGATAAGTTTTCTTATCTGCTCTGCTGCTGGTGGATCAAATTTGTTAAAATTCGAGCTCTCCTTCTCCAGCTTAGGGCATTGCATATTAACTGTGGAGGCATTATTAGATATTGTGAACTGGTTGTGAATATTGATAACTTTCTCTTGACAGAAGTAGGCAACTGAATCACAGAAGTCTTGGTTATTGGTTGCTAAATTAAGGCTGTCCGGTACTGTAAGTTTTTATAACCTGGAAGAGCGTTTTATTTGCATCACAAGCTGCTTTAATTTGCTCACTATATTATCCTGATTTGGTGGTCAGAATAAGCTGTTTATGTTCTCCTAGTTTGATTTTATATTGCTTCCTTTCTTTTTCATCATAGTTTTTCCGCCATTTACGCTCCATTTTACGACATTCTTGTCTTACTTTTTTTGATGTCTCCCCATACCATGGCTGGTAGTTTTTCTGTAGTCTAGGTTTATGACTTGTAGGGAATGAGATATTCATCGTCTCTTGTATTCAGGAGGAGAAATTACCTGCCATTTGGTCGATGCTATCAGAGGTTTTGGTGGGCGAGTTTGTGAGCTGTTGGACTCATTAATGTTCTTGTGTTTTATGCCATGGCCTACTTGAGAATGGAAAATTCCTAGGCACTCGTCGTACCGTAGCCTGTGCTGATAGCTGCCATTTCAAAGCAAAGTGATCTGTCCAGGTTAGTGGGAAGTTCACTGGGTCACTATTGTATGGGTTGTTGGAAAAAATTAGATCCAGTATATGACATGCCTGGTGAGTAGAGCCCTTTGTTTTTAGCCAGAGTCCCAAGCCATTCATGGTTTCTAATAGTTTAATAGAGCCTCTATCTGTGCTCCAGAGTCTGTAGGGTCTGGAGACCAGGATTGGATGTCGCACAGTCTGATTTTAGCATACAAAGGCAGCCATTTACAGCGCCTTTTGTCCTGCTAAAGTGCCCATCCAGCACTTCTACCTATCCCACTCTAACCACAGTTCTGGCGGCAGCAGCAGCACCGTAACCCAGATGCTTCATTTGTTCATGGTAAAGGACAGGCTCCTGCACTTACTCTTCTGATCGCTTCTTGGCTGGGGGCAGTAATCATAAGTCACTGTCCATAAATTCAGGCCATACACTGCTATGTCAATAGGCTTTGTTAATAAAAGACTCGCTGAGGCACTATCCTTCTATCATTGGGGTAGTTCTTTTCTAACTATCCTCAACTGTGGACATGCCTACTGAACCCAGTGAGAAGTTGCCCCCCAATTTACACAAGACTAACTCTACTATTTCTTGTAGATTTATTCTGGACAATGCTGAAGCACAAAAACTGGACAATCTGGTGCTCACCAGTTCATCTCCTTTGCAAACTCCCCCGACGGAGCAGCCCAATTACTTGATAAATAACTCTTAAAATCTATGATTTAATTAGGTCATTTTCATCATTGGCCACAGCCATCAGGGCTTTAAATGGGCAATCGCCCAAACTTGAGCTCCAAATTGATAAGTTGCAATCCTTGGCTACCTGCATATGCCAATTTAACTATAATCTCAATAATATTCAGCAAAAGTTGAACAGGGCAATGGCCTCTTTCAATCTGTGGAACAACTTTTGCAGCAATTGCTGCTCTCCCATCGTACATAAATTGTGCTCTCTCCCTGAAATGCTAAAATCACTCATTGATAATCTTTAAGCCTGGAACAGGAAGTGCAGTGACAAGCCACTGGAAGAAGGAAGCCTATTTATTGCGGAGAATTTATCTTCATCTGCTACTGAGGAGAATGCAGACCTCTCTCTTATGCTACACACCACAGCAAAGAACATGCTACTGCTCAGTGCTGACGCCATCTCAGAAGCTAAATCTTAAACTTGGAGAGTGAAGAATAAACTAAAAAAGCAAATAAAACCAGATAGGCAAATCATCTTCAGGAATTGTCTTGTACAAAGGACAATTCATCAATGAAAGACAAACTCTATTCTATTTTTGCCAATAAATGCTCAGCAAGAAAAAACTCTCCCTCTGGAAAGGCATCCCTATGGCTTCACCTTTCATTCTGACCAACGCCTGCCTCCTTCTACAGTGGTGCAGTCCACAAACAAGGGGGGCGGGGAGAGTGCCTACCAAGAATCATCTAGTATCCATGCTTTGGGATCTCGTCCAGCTGAACCATAAATTCCAGCAATTATGGCCATGCCACCGTGAGATACACAGAGCTTATAATTACCTTGGCGTATGGCTAACTGACAAAGGGTCAACTAACTCCATCTGGCCAAATAAATGGTAATGGATCTAGTCTCACCTTTTTAGAGTACACGCCAAACCTTCCAGCCCATCAGCCGCCTCTACTTTTACCGTGACAAGAGCGAAACTATTCTCAGCTTAGTCTTATGGGCACCAGAAGTTCCCAGGCAGGATTTCTTCGACCCTTGACCAGATCCAGTGCGCCGCATATAGGAAACTAATTTGGCTTCCGAGCAGTACCTCCAGGGCCCAGCTGCTCCTGGAATTTGGGCTACTGAAGCAAGTTCTTCCCTGTAAAGCTGACTTTTTGAAGTACAGCTATTTGGTACATCCAGCAAAACAGGGGAGTTCGAAGTTTATCATCGGCTCATTTTTGGTGGGGGTGGATATCGCTGCGGCAAAATTTTGGGCATGCTACCAAAACGTACTGAAGAAAAGTCTAAGAAATTTATCTCGAAAAGCCACACTGATGCTCAAGTTAGCAAGTTGGGGAGGAGACCTGGCGGAGCGCACGAAGAAAAAGTTTGCATCGCCAATTCAGGAATCTTACGACACTCGAGCAATAGTATTGACACGCATAGTTTGGCTAGCAATGAATTGTGCAGATGCCATTCCAGTTATTTACAATCAAAGAGTTTAGGGTGACGAGATCTTCAGCCTCTCATTCTTTATGTTGCATCCTGCGCTTTTACAAGCTCGGGTCTTTTACTCTCCTTCTGTGTTGCTATCAAGCAGTGAGCGTTGAATGTAATTTTTATTTCTTACAGACCATGCTTCCCAACAACTTAGCCACCTTTAAGGAAGCTGTAATCCATTCCCTGAACACCAAGCATATAACTGAATTGTGCCTGCAAAGTTTTTTTTAAACTCCATGGTTCTAAAGAGCTTTAGCTCATCTTAGCCCCCAGTGCCTTCATGTTTTTATTGCTGATGTAGTTGTCATAGACTTTTTTACTTCCTGTATTACTCTCTTTTTATACATAGGTGTCATAATGTTTTTACATCCTACTAAAGCTGAGATGAATTTTATGGGAATGTGTGCAAATTATAGCATTTAACTATTGTTTGGCCACAGGGGTGGCTCCTCTGTAATGGCGGAGGAGCGTTGCCCCACTGAGTCAGTCAGCGGAAAATAAAATGATAATATAACAATATTGTTATATCATCATTTTCATTTTCCGCTGACTGACTGAGCCAGGGAGTCTTGGGCTAGGCATGGTGGGCTGGGCAGGGCATGGCAGGGAGGAGGGGGTAGTGTGCACTGTAAAGGCCGCATGTCAGTTTGGCCGACTGTCTTAGGCCGGCCAAACAGATATGCGCACTAATGTTTCTCCAACCCGGCTGTGTTGCACAGGCAGGTTGGAGAAACGCCCAGGCACTAAGGCACTGTTTGAGCTGCAAATGAGGCTGCTCAGACCAATCCTGGCCATATGTCATCTGGGAAATCTAATTATCTCTAGTTTTGAACATTTTGTTTTATGACTCTGGCGGGTCAACACAGTTTATACATGTGCTTTATTATTCAATTTGTTAGCAATATTTTGTGATTTTCCTTTTTTTTAAAACTTTTTGGTTTGTAACGATTTTAAGTAATCTAACAAATACACTTGTGTTCTCTTTCATTAGTAACCTCATACAAAAGAAAGTTTAATTTACCTTGTGAATCCGTCCCGGTAGAACGTAATTGTAAAATGTGGTTTCTGAGTGGCTAAATTAAGCAAACAAATTGATAAAGCCATTAGATTTCACTGTCAAGGCCTAATGCCTTTGCCAATGCTTTAGTGTTCTGTGATATTTTCCTTCACTGCTGAATCAGAGTGTTTATCTGACTTTACAGCAATCATGGAGTGCAGTGTTTTATTTACAATGTACGTGAAAGAAGTTTGAAGCGTTATAACCTATTCTCCAACACAGCATTGGTTGAAAGGTTTCGATTTTGTTTCAAAATATATATTGCTGTTTGCAAGCTTCAGGGTGTACCTATAAACTCTTGAAGCTTCTGCAGCTCCTCTCCATGCCCCTTCTCCCCGCTACCACTGATTTTACATTTTGGTATATGGCAGACGAAACCCCAAATATGGGGAGAAAATCACATGTGTATGGGAAACAGTTGTCCCAATCAGCTGAGAGTATTTCTCATACACAATGCAGGCATCCCTCAATGCAGGACTAAAACCCTTAGGAGATCCCGAGTACGGGAAACGATCTGCGTAAGTATCCAATCTGGTATGTGTTTCTGGAGCGGAGTTCTATAGTGTGTACGTCTGGATATTGTGCCCATATCGCGACGAAACACGTGTTGGCTAAGGAACTTAGGCTAAGGATTTGACAAGAGAACAAAAGACAAAAAATGAAAGAAGAAGAATAAGAAAACAACATTTTTGTGCTTTGATATTATATACTATGGGGCAAATTTACAAGCCCCTTACGCCAGATTTGCGTCGCCGTTGCGTCACTTTTGTGACGCAGCGGCGGCGCAAAGCCAGCGCCATGCTGCGGGCTATTTACAACGTGACGCATCTAGGGAGATGCATCACGTTGTAAAGCCTGCGCCACATGTGGGCGTACCTGCACAGGGGGGGGGGCATTCCGGCGCAGGAACGCCTCCGAAAAGTGGCTGAGTGAAATCTAAAATTTCCGGCCATGCTGCGTCAAAACCCTGCGCCTGCTTGAAGCAGGCGTAAGGATTGATGCAGCATGTTAGGGATAGGGGCACCCCGAGCCTTGCTGGAGCTGCGTCGCGGTTGCGACGCAACTCCAGCAATGCGCCGCCTTTCCGCGGGGGGATGCGACACGCATCTGCCCATCTGTGCGCCACGGTGCGCCGCATTGTAAATGCGGTGCATCAGTGGTGGCGCACGGGTGGGCAGATGCATCGCAACTCTTCTGGCGCATCCCTGCTGATTAGCAGAGATGCGCCAGAAGTAGTAAATCTGCCCCAAGTACTAATTGTATTTGCGTGTGCTGGGGGATCTTGAAGTATATTCTGCTGTTAGGCGGGCTTCAGGGTGTACATAAGAACTCTTGATGCTTCTGCCGCTCTCCTCCGTGCCCCTTCTTCTCGTTGCCACTGATTTTAAATTTGTGATGTTGAGCTGTTGGTTAGTTTCTAAACAATTGTAGTAGTAGTAGTAGTAGTAGTAATATACTTTTTTCGGATTAGACAATAATCTACAAAAGCATACAAACCACTCAAGCATTACGTGCATCAAATTAATCAATTTCCCTCACAAACAACGTCTTTACATGAAATCCATAAAATCCATAAAAACATTGGTCTTAAAACATTATAAGACATTCTAAAAAACAGATAAAATAGACCTCAACATAATACAAATATCCATGGGCACACCTCCGGATAAGCATAAGTAACTTATGTTGTACTAATTTAGTTATTTGCCCTGCAAGATGCCCGTCACTGAAGTGCACAAGGTGACTAGTCTAATATTTGTCCTAACTTTAAGACCAGCCTGAACATCTCAGCCTTCACGGGGTGAACACTTTTTTTTTCTTAGTCTCAATGCACCTGACAAAACACAGGCCACACTAAACTGAACTACAGGAGATGGCAGCATCTGTAAAGCAAATTAAAGCGGGTTTAATGTGGAAAAAGCCTTTAGCTTTGTGCAATGGTAGGACATAATGCTGCCTTAAAGCACTATAATAATCATAAAAGTAGAACAAATGGGTAGTGTCTTGTGTTGAAAAATGATCACACGAACACTGGCCTCTGCTTTCCATATTATGGTGGCCCCCAGGTTCAGCTAAGAACCAATGCAGAAGATTTAATCTAAATTGTGTTAGTAAAAAATGATGACAGGGTGAAGACACCTCCCGCAAATAGGGTTCAATACTTGGGACGGTTGTCAGAGGAATATATGCCCTCACTGTACATTTTCCTCAGTATGGGGGACAGGGCTAATTTATCTGATATATAATCCAAATCCACATCCTCGTGCATAATAAAATTAGATGCAGATTGTGAGAGGGACAGCAGCCTTCTAATTAATTTATTATTTTCCACTAACTGTATCTCTGCACAATCCTTATAGCCCCATATATCACTGCAATATCCAGCAATTGACAGGCAACTAGATTGATACATTTTCAAGTTCAACAATGCCTCATTCGGTCTCGCCCCAAGCCCACTTGCAAAGTCAAATACAGAGGCCACTGATCCAGCCATCAAGCTCCTCTTGATTTTCTTTGGGGCGCCCAGGTGCCTCTATCATCGCAATTGACCCCTGAGTATGGAAAAGTTGCCACTCTGTTAACGCCTGTTTGCCGCCGCCCCTCCCAGATTTTGTTATGAGGCTGTTCAGTGGACCATTCACCATTGTATGGGATTTTAAGTAGTTAGTCTCCATATTAATCGACATCATGAACTCTGTAAAAGAGTTCAAAAGTCTCTGAAGGCCCAGCAAAGTCCTGGCTAATAATACAGTATCCTCTGCATATATTAATGCTGGTATTTGCAAGGATCCCACCCGGGGTATGTCTTTGGAGGCCCCACATAAAGCAAAGCTCAAATTTGTAATATACAGGGTGAATAATAGAGGGCCAATATACATCTCCGCTGACCCCTTTCTGTATTTTTATAGGCCCAAATAATGGCCCATCAAAGTTGAATCTTACTGAAGCAGTTAGATCCATACGGAGCTCGTATGAAATAATGTACCACAGTCCTATCAAGGTCAATATCAATTAACATCTTCCAAGGTGGGAATCGTGCTGCCCTTCTATACACTTGGGCCAGTTGACAACCCTGCCAATTATTGGTTAATTGCCCTAACTGATGTAGGAGCTAAGGTTTTTGCCTCCCGTTTTTTTATTGATCTGGAAAACTGGGCAGTACAACAAGGTATCATCCCAATCCACCAAACAGGTTTTCCACAAGGACCAATTTACCATTACCAATCTGTTGGCCCTTACTTTACTAACAGAACTTGCAATTAAAAAAAAAAAATCTATATTTCTCTTTTATAGACTTAAAAACAGCTTTTGATTCAGTTCCCAGAGCTTTACTATTGAAAAAAACTGGTAGGTTGGGCCATTCCACGAAAATTGCTAGATGCTATAATATTCCTCTACACCAACACTTGGGTCCAGGTCAGGCTAGGTGGCTGTGGTCTGTATCACAAAAAATTAGAACTTATAATGTCTTAAGCAAGGTGCATCCTGGCTCCTTGCCTTTTTAATCTATTTTTGTTAGATCTACTCCAGCACCTAGAGCTCATCCTCCAAAAATTGGTGAGGTTCAGCTTAGTTATTTACAATACACAGACTTTATTTTGCTGAGCCAAACCCTATCAGCCTACAAAGATTGATTAATGCATTTGATGACTATATCTTGATGAATGGCCTGGCAAAATAAAAAGAAGATCATGAAAATCAGCCTGGCAAAATCTAAGACCAATTCATGGAGGGCCAGAGGAGGGCTAATAGAAGTGTTAAAGTCATTTTAAAGGTCTAAGGGCAAAAACTGCAACCTTAATGTATACCTTTAAATGTCTTCATAAATCATTGAGATACCAATCATATGATCGTCTTCTCATAGTTATGAGAGCAAAGTTACAGCCAACAATTACATATGGCTCGCCTATTACCAGGGGGGAAAGATGCAAAAAAATTGGACCTTTCAGTAATTAAGGCCTATAAATCATAATTTGGGATCCCCAGGTCAATTGGCCACACAGAAATCAGACTGGAGTTTGGCCTCCAAAGACAGTCCATGGTGTCGCAAGGGTCCTTTCTGAAAATGCATGTTCTCTATGTTTTCATCTAATCCTGTTTCCTTAGCAAACATCTGTTGGCATGACATAATTAATTCTGCCTATGCAGCTACCCGGCGATCTTACATCTACATGTGCCTCCAAAGTTTTGATTTGCAGATATGGCTCGCTGAACTGACAATGCCCAGCTTTAAACAAAAATTTAAAAAAAAAAAAAAATCAACTCATTTAGTGTGGATAAAATAGCCTTAGCGGAAAAAGCTGATGCATGGTTTGCGATGAATTCACATCAGTCTCTGCAAATCCAGCCTCATCTGAATGCCCATTTTTCAGCCCAAATGAAAGAAACATTTCTAAAAATAAGATTGGGCACAAATTCAACCAAGGAGGGTACGCCGACCTGGATTCAGCAATGGTCAAGTACTAAATGCAACCTTTGTGGGTGGTCACGTAAAACCTTATTGCACATAGCCTATGTGTGCCCTAAATTGCCTAAAATACAGCACACACTTTTAAAACCTTTATTCCTTCAGGCTGGGGTAAGCTCAGCCCGTCAGGCCCCTATTTTATTTCTATCCAGTGAGTCCATTCCATTGCTATGCCAATTGACAAACTTTTTAGCTAATGCCGATAAATTGTTGGTATCTGCTACTTAAGGGTTGTCTTAATGATTATGAATCATGGGGGCTGTTGTAAGGTTGCTCACATCTTGAATGATTTAGTGTCTAAGCTTCTATGGTAACTAGGCCCTACAGGAAATAGGAAAACACTGATGCACTTTCACTGCTCGTTTGCAAAAAGGAACCTATTGCGTAACATCCCAGCCCTAAGGCATCTTCAGATAACAGGCTTTAAAACATGCAGCGATACCTTATTGCTCATTTGCACTTTGGTACGTAATGATTCAGTTTGTGTACATAGGTGCTTTATAGCATATTTGAACAATGTAATATAATGTTAACTGTTTTAATGTATATTTCTGGGAAAGTACCCATAATACATTATCAGTTTTACGATTACACTGTGTTCGTTTGAAAAGATGATTTTATGTGGTAGCAATGTTCTGGTACAGCATGTATCCATAGAAACACTCTTTTTGTACAGGCGCATATTGTTTAAAGAAACTTGGGACTGTGCTTCTTTTCATATTGTTTTGTTTTAATGTTTGAGTTGCAAGAATTTCTGTTAATCAAGCAATAATGTATCAATTCATTCATTCAAATACAAAAAAATGTACATCTTCCATAGCTTTGCCCTGTTGACTCGGCCAGATGCTGAGGATAGGTCAATAAAGGCTGAGTACATCCAATCTCTTTTGGCCAGAGTATTCTTTCCATTTATCAAGTGCAAATGTGAGGACTGATCAATAGTCCCTTTCTCCTGTCTAAAACTATACTGGAAAGGGGAGATGATGTTTCTCTGTACTAGCCAACCAGATAACTTCTCCAGGATCACCCACCTTGGGATCCCAATGGAAGAATCTATCAGGGAAATTGGCTTGTAATATCTTGGATCTTATCTGTCTCCCTTTTTGAATAAAGAAATAATGTACAATCTTCGCTATGATATAGGAGGCCCCAATCTCCAGGCTGCATTAAATACAAATGTTAACCCATGCTTCCTTATCATCCTTAAATAGATTGTCCGGAATCTCCTTGGAGCCAGGAGCCTTGTTTTTGGACTTAGAGGCAATGGTGAGCTTATTCTCCTCCTCTGTAAAGAAAGCAACAGTTTCCTTACTGGGAGCACCTCCTGTCATAGCCTGAGCTGCATCCCCCAGTCTTTCATAAATCCCTGTGAAATGTTTTGCCCATGTTTTCTCTGTAATAGTCCAATCTATACCTCTGTTTGCCGCTCCTGTGAAAAAGGGACAATGAATAATTTCCCAGAATAGGTACTATCACTATGGGTGAGGGGATTAACCTGCTCCTCCCAAGCTCTCTCTCTAAACTCTTTCGTACGCACTATCTTGGCTAGTTTGTAAACAATTGATGTTCTTAAAAGCAGATATGCTGATGTCATGGTCTATCCCTTTCCCTTCCAGGTACTAACCATGCACCCATTTGGGAGATTTGTCTTATTTGATATATGTGAGGAGGAACAGTGTAGAACAAATGACAGATCCCCCAGCTTCCAGATCTCCCAGCAGTGCAAGATTCAGAGTCAGGGCCAGATTGGTCCTTCTGCTACTCTGGCATTGTCCTGGTGAGCGGCAGGATAGGTTGCTGCTTACATAGCTGGATGGACTGTCATTACCCATCGGTGTCACCCTAGGCCCATTCATGTCTCAGCTTCTATCAATGTGGGGCTGATTTGAACATTTTTGGCAGGACTAATTTTGTTTTTCAGTCCAATCCAGTTCACAATTTGCATTTTGAAAAGCATACTTTCCCCTTTAAAAATAAGGCTTCCACTGTTTGTTTAGGAGCTCCATTTTAATGTTTAGCTAAAGACCTAACGGGACACGAATAATCAGCAATTTACTACGATTGCATGGCGCTCTGGGATTGCTTTACAGATCAAGAACCTTCTAAATTGTGAAACAGTGCATTTTGTTTTACTATTAACATTATTAATTCCTGATGATGATATACTGTAGCTGAAACGTATCTCTCAGATGCATCAGGGAGCAACACAGAGTAATGCCTACATGTATGCTGTTTTTCCAATTGAATGCATCCTGTAGAAAATATATTTTCTGCAGATTTGGGATATTTTTGCAACATGGAGAAATCATTCACAGTGAGGAGAAAATGTTTCAATTACTTTTCAGGAATCTTCATTACACTGAACACAGATTCCTTCATCACAGCCCCTACAATTAAGGAGCTTGTAAGAGATCCTTCCTCACAGACAGGCTCACAAAGCTGCTCCATAAATTTTATCTTTCCTTTTTAGTCCTTCTGCATTGACCTTAACCTTTCCCCTGAACTTAAACCAGCCACTAATAACAAGCAAACCCACCCATTAACTAATGCCAAACATAAATGTGGCACCTAAAGACACTCTTCTTAGAACACCTTCTGGACCTTAGGAATAACTGAAGATGAACTGCATCTGTTGTTTAAGACCAGTGAGGAGACCTGAAGGGTTGGAACTGCTCACACTTTTAATCAGGACAAAGAAGTGGACTCAGTCAGTTAGCTGACCTCCTGTGAGAATACAGTACATACCAACCTGCAAAAGGCCTTTTCAAAAATTGCCCAGCTTAGCAGTAGTGACTGGATCTGGACTCGACCATGATGGTGGCCTTAGCTGGAGTGCGTTTTGACCCCCAAGTGCTGTTCCTGAGGTCCTGTGATGTTTGCCTGTGTTTAACTGGGCTTTTTTTTAAGAGCTCTGAAAAGTTGGAAACAAACTTGGATTTCCAGACCTCCAAAGGACCAAGACCACTCACCCTTGCGAATCGTCCCAAGCCACGAGTTTGCTGGGCTGAACCAACAGGTTTCTCCTGTATGGTGCTAGCAAGGGTTAAGTTCAGGATTCAATTACGGAAACCTTAGTCTGGACCTAACAGACTAGTAATTTTGTTAATTGTGGTGCACTACCATCCACTCTAATTATTAATTCACTTTCTAACACTGGTGTTCAGTGGTTGGATCCAGAACATGTAGCGGTGGGATTCAGAACTTGTGTTTAGTAGTACCACTCAATTTTAAGGTTTGAAATTAAATATCTCTAAATTTTACTGACATCAAAAATTGTTGTTTGATTTTTTAATTAAGATAAGGTCTTTTATTTGGTCATTGTAATTGTTAAAACAATCAATTTCTGATTCTATTTTTTGCACCTTAACTTTTTGGGAACATGGAGGTGGGTCTGTCTACCAGGCAGATAGATCCTTGGCATGGCAGAATGAAGGAACATGTGCAAAATAGGAGGGTTGAAGTTGATCAGGGAATCCAAGAAGGAAGATTTCCGCAAAGTCCTCAGGGCCTGGCAACTGGAAAGCTGGGTGAAGGGCAATGCTAGATACTTATTATGGGCTACACAATTGTATTAGAAAAGAGAGGACATCTTGAGTATGTATTCTTCTGAGCTACACCAGCATTTACTGGACTCTAAAACATCTGACCCCCAGAAAGCTTGCAAGGGCAGCTGTGGTGTGGATAAGAAATAAGTTGCCCAAAAGATCCCAAGAAGTTGATACAAAAAAGCGGCATCAGGCCTGCGCCAGGGAAGGGTGGGTATCATGTCTCAAAAAGAAAACTCTTAAGGGCCCCAAACTTCTGACAATTCTTACATTAACCATACAAGGCGACGACCAGATGTGGCTGCTATAGATTCAGCAGCAGTTACTGCTGATCGAATGCCATATCAGAGAGAAAACACACCTCATGCTTATCTTAGTTACTACAGGAACCAGGGTTTCCTTTTTTGCATTATTTCAAAAGACCTTGAAATTGAATGTGTTGTTTTTAATTACAAGTGAATTATTTAATCTGTGTTGTCTGATGGGGATGCATCTTCAAAAGATAATGATGATTGGGATGGACCATGGCCAACAACAAATCCACCTTAGTCACTACAGTCAAGTCAGTTCCATTTTTTCAAGCTGCTATTTTTGTTTGCTAAAAACCAGTGAAAAGAGTGCCTTTTAAAGTCCTTGAGTTCTTTTTTCATGGTATATTCTATTGAGAAATGAAATGGCAAAAAGTCAAATTTCTGGGATCTAAATCTTGCAAAGGATTACTCTTGTTATTCAGGAGGTGGGGAGCCCAAATTGTCTCCAATTGTGTGCCAATACAGTTTTAATTCAGTGCCTTGCCCATATCTTCCCTTAGGCTCATCAAATTTCACCAATATCTTAATCTGAAGCAGTTTCAGCATGTTTTTGGAGTACATCGCTAACTAATTCAGGTACACACTCATTTACTGCTATGTACTACATGTGCCATAAAGAGTTTCAAGAATCTCCGGTTCACAAAACATGTAATATATCTGGAAACATATTTATATTCTTTTATTTATTTTGTGAGTGGTTGTAATGCATGTGTATGATGTGTTAGGTGTATATAAATGTCCTGTTATTTACCGGTATGCTTCATTATCTATAATCTTTAGCCCTCATCACAGTCCATTACTCATGAGGTGAACCCACCTCTATGACTGGACCAAAACTAGGAATAGGAGTGGACTTGACTAAATCCCACTGCTAAAGGGTGGTATACGAAATGGCCAATCCCATTCCACATCCTGAATTACCAAGCCATCTCCAGGGGGAGAGGGAGGGCCTAAAGAACAGTGACAAGGATTACAGACTAAGGATAATCCTCTATGATCTAACACAGATTCAAATTTCTGTGCCTTAAAAATTCTTCCCAACATCCACAAGTTGAATCTTATAGTGGTTCAAGAAAGTATGTAGAGTAGCCTAAGTGCCTGCTTGTCAAATCTCTTACCTAGAAACTCGTTTAAAGTTAGCCCAAGAAGAAGCTACTTTTCTTGTCAAGTGTCCTTGAATACTCTAAGGAGGAGACTTTAGCAGACACATAAGCAACAGAAATGATGTCTGAAATCCATCTGCTAATGGTAATACTAGAAGACGTACTAGCCTGGTTATCTCCCCTAAAGGGAACAATCAATCTATCAGATTCCTTGAGTGGGTTAGTACGGTTTAGGTAAAAGGATTGCTCTTTTTACATCCTGTCAATGAAGTAACGTCTAAATTTCAGAGGAAGATTAGGAGAAAAGAGGGGAGGAAATTCTCCTGTTCTCTGTGTGCCAATGAAGGAACTTTACAAAAAAAATCTGGATAAATTCTACGAATGATTCCATCTTTTAGAAATCTTAATCCAAGAGATTTACATAACAATGCTCTACAGTCCCCATTCGTCTAGCCAAGGAGTTGCACTGGGAATATAACCTTTAAAGTCAACGGTTTCAATTCCACCATAACAGGGGTTCAAGGGGAAAAACCTGTAAAGATGTGCGCACTAATGACAAATACCATGATGGACAAAAAAATCTAATCACAGCTCTGGAGATGGCAAAACTGTTATGGAGCCGAAAGACCAGAAGATCATTATTCTGGAATTTCCCTCCCTGATTTCGAAAAGCCTTGATATCTGCCCATTGGACTCTTACTATAGCAACTGAATGGACTTTATGAAACCCTTCAAATAGGAACTGTAAGACTGTTTCAATCTCACAAGAAGAGGAAGAATGTTTTTTTCTTCACATCATTTTTGAAAATTCTTCCAGTGTTTTGAATAAGAAGACAGTGTGGAGCGACGTCTAGAATTTTGAATTATCACTGCAAGATGGTCACAAACCCCCTTCTTCCTTCACCCCTCTGTTTCAATTTCCAGGCTAAAAGAGTTAGATGAGCAAGAGAAAGAGACTCCACAGGTAGCAGAGGTGGTGGAATTAGAGGAACCTTCAATTAAGGAAGAAGATACATTGATAGAAGAAGATGGAGCCATGATCTCCTGGGCCAGAAGTGGACCACCACTATTTCTGCCATGCCCTACCTCTTAATACACAACAAACATTGGGGATAGGAGGAAAGGGGGAAAAACACATCCACTCCCCATGCTACTTGAGTTGGTGTTAAGGGCCAAAACCTCTCCAGTTAAATGTTGTCTGGGGAAGCGAAGAGGTCCAAGTAAGGTTATTCGAATCTGCAACATATGTCCCTGAATGTTATCTTCGAGAAACACAGGTCTCAAGAAGTCGCAAAGGTCCTGCTCAGAGAATCTGCTCTTACATTGTCTGTTTTATCTGTATCACTATCTATCCCTATTGCATCCAGATTTACAGAGTAGGACTTCGACCCTCCCTGCTTGTTGATATAAGCCATTGCTACTTGATTGTCTGCACATGATGATGTTGTAGATGCATCCGAAATGCTTTCAGAGCTTTCCAGATTGCTGATAATTCTCTCCAGTTGGATGATTGTCACTTCTGGCTCCATCACCACAGGCCCTGTGCTCATAGTTCTCCCAGAGTAGTGCCTAACCTAGCAGACTGGCATCCGTCGTAAGGATAATAGCAGGACTTGGATTCAACAGAAATCCTCTAATCAGAGAAGATTCTTTCAGCCACAACTGAAGCTGCGTTAAAACTTCAGTTGTGACTGGAATCTTTATGTCATAGTCCAGAGATGCTGAATTCCCAAAAACTCAAGGAGATGAGATAACAATAGTTTCACATGCACCCTCTCCCAAGGCACTGGAAAAACACAAAATGCCATGTGCCCTTGGACTTTCAGCCACAGCCTCCCTTAGGCTCTGTCCTTTGCTAGCAACTGTGTCAAAATCTGTCTCAACCTCACAGCTTTGCCTTGAGGGAGATGCCTTTCCGTGTATTGAAGAGAGAGGACATTTTGCATGGTTGAGAATGAGACCCAAAGTCTTTAGACATTTCTCGCACAGCTGTAGTCCCTCTGTATATTTTTCACTCACTTGTTTACATTCTTGAGGTCTATCACAAAGCAGAATCCTCCAGAACCTCCAAACGATCTAAAAGTTGGTTATGTTCTTATTTGAAAACGAATATAATAATCCTCCTAATCCCGTACTTCGCGCTTCAATATGGGCTTCGACTCCACTTTGCGTTACGTTTTTGTAACGCAAAGGGGAGTCGAAGCCCATATTGGGGCATTTTGAAAATCTTTTTGCGGGGCCTATCATAGCCCATACAGGATCTACACATTTTGGATGTTCCCAATAAATGTCAATTAAAATTAAGGGCATATTTGACACCTAGAACTGTTTGAACAATGAATTCACAACAAGGATGATGTTTCCTTTGAAGCGCGAAGTACGGGATTAGGAGGATTATTATATTCGTTTTCAAATAAGAACATAACCAACTTTTAGATCGTTTGTTAAACACATCCCGCCATCATCCAATAGATGATTGTTAGTCTTGTGAGATCATCGGATAGGCAAGCTTTGCCTACATGAATTATAAAATCTTGCTTGTCCTGTGGCCGTTCTAAGCATCTGATATCTAAATGTAGAGCTATCTATATTACTGTATACATCCTTTTCTTGTTTTAAGCCTTGAGGAAGTCACTGATGTGACGAAACACGTGTCGGCTGTTGCATTCTTGGGATCAAGACTATAGAGCCTCAGACACCCTTCATAATTGATTCTACAATTGTCAAACCTTTGTCTAACTAAAGGGTCTATTTGGTCTTTTGTATTTCAAAATTGTATTATCAAAATGTTTGGTCCATATTTTATGCTTGACAAAAATTAAACACAAAACTTTTTTGTATGAATCCATCTCTGTTTACAATCAGTGTTATATCTAAATAAGGTTTTTTGCTTAACAGGTTTAATGCAAAAAAATTATTACGTGTGAGTGCTGGGGTACTTGTATTGTTCATTTTATCACACAGTCACGGTTCAAAGTGATCTTTGTGTCTATATACCCAAGGTAGTAGGGTATATTTGTAACCCCTAGTGGCACCATTTCTGAATTTATCTTGAGCTGTTGTTACTAAGACATTTGTCAATCCTTTTACATTGCCCAGTCTGATTATATACTGATTACTGATGTGCGATCATTTAAACATTACTACCGTCTTTCTGGTTTTGCCAGTATATGTGGCCATAGTTTTTTTTTAGCCTCAGATAATTAATGAAGCCTCATTAAAGAGTCTATTGTTTTCGACTACACACTCTTTTGTCATAATGTCCTGCTCGTAATCACTAAACCTTATTTTGCGCTTGCTACGTCCATCATCCTGGTTTGTCTGTCAAGCCATGGTGCAGAGCCAGGTGGACTGCAGTGTATACTTCCGCAAAACTTTCATAGTGCTTCTGTCCTGTTGCCTTCTTCACTCCTCCAGTCACCTTTCTTGTTTTTGACGATGCCATAGTTGTGAGACAGAGCGGCACTCACAATTTCTGAATAATACCAGTTCCTTAATTGTGATTCAATTTTCTTAATTAGTGGATTCTAAGGAAGCCTCGATTAAGGCAATGGTGTATTTCTACAAGGTTTTTTGAATCCTTATTAGCAATTAACTATTTTTCACTAATAAGGAATCAAGAATTCTGTTTTTGTACATCATGCCCATTTTTGGCATCTATGTCTCTGTATAGTTCCTATATGTTCAGATATATTTTCTTTCTCACCCAGGCTTGTAAATTAATACTATCTTACCACTGAAAGTTTGGGCACTTTACCCTTCCGCTCTTCATACCCCTACATTTACCTAATCCAGCAACAAGAGAATTTTATATGTTACTCACAAGAGGCAGCAATTTGAAAGTTATTTTATTTGAGATGCTGCGGGGCACTTGGGTTCTGGCTTAGAATCAGGTCTGTCATGTCTCAGCTTCTGTGTACAATACTCAGTCAAACATGAGGTCTACTAAAGTCAGCTATTGCGGCAAAGCAGGCGTTACTTAAGAAGAAGCACCCTGCAGGCACTCACTAAGCCTGCAATAGAACCCAATGATATGGAATCATTTGTACTTTATTACTTTTGACGTCAGAGGTCAACATTGAGCAACCTACACCATGTGTTCCAGTATACCTTAATGCAGATGATGGACTTCTAATCATTTTGGTTTTGAACATAGCCTTCAGTTCCTGAAGGAAGGTAATCTAGTCCATAAGGATAGGGAGATTCTTGCCTGAGTGTGGGTCAGTATGGGCAAAAGAAACCGACCCAAATTAGTGATGATGAGAAATACTTTGTTTTAGTTAGGAAGTGGCGTAAACACTCTCTTTGATATATTGCAAACTTGGCCAAATGGCTATGACGCCCCTTAGGCTGAAGTACAGTTGATTTAATTTGATTTACAATGTGCCTAACCTAGTTTTGTTAGGTCAGACATCCATGCAATTTTCAGATATTGACCAATTAAAGACTGCTGCACCCAATCAACAAAAGTTCCACATTTCTTTTTTTTATATATTAATTCACTGCTTTATTGAAATGTTGATGTCTTTTTCCTAAAAAAACGCCAAGGATTACAGCCAACATGTTTTGTTCAATCAAAGTTGAACTACAGCAGGGCTTTATCTATGTATAAGATGAATATTCCCCTCTGTCATTGGTTTCAGTGGAAGTCCCATCCAGAATCATTGCCCCTTTATTTATCTTCTGGCTCAGTAGTCATTCATTATGCGGTGCGGTTATATTATTCCCCAAACACAACACCTGAATCCATGTTCTTTCCTCTTTCATTCCGTACTTCCTCACTCGAAAACTGGCTGAGAATAATATAACCCGATATAGTCGTATGGAATTTTGATGGTTGATGAAGAGAAATGAGGAACAATCATCTACATAAACAATAGCTCATTACAAACTTTAAAGTCAGTCAATAAAGGGAGTTAGTGTGAGTTGAAGGATTTTATTTTCAAATATTTTACTTCATCTATTTATTCATTAGGCAAATTTCACCATTAAAAGTTGTATAATCCATCAATCGCTATTTGATTATAAAATAGATAAAGTATTGGTTAGAGCCACAGTCTGTATAGTAATAATGCAACAAGTGTGTTCCATAATGGAAAACTCCCTATTCTATATAAGTTCTTTAAAAAAAAAAACATTATGTACCATTTACAATCATAAGTAATGTTACAGGGTTAGCCATGAGTGGTGGCGATCATTCTTACATAGCTGCTTATGTAGCTACCCCTTACTTTTATCTTTTGAGAGTGAAAGAAGTGTAAGGAGGAAAGGATAGGAAAATTAAGTGGTGAAGCCATAGAGGGATAGGACAGGCATGTAGAGAGGTACAGAAGTTTGGTATTACATTGGTGGCAGCTATACATACTGCATTACGACTTTTCAGATATACGGTGACTGTGAGTCCACCTGCGAGCCCGCGCAAGCTCTGTTTTAGTCTGAGAGAGACAGATCAATGCAGAAGCATACAGCCTTTGCAAATCAGACTGGAAATGTATTCATAGTCATAACGCAGCAGATATAGAACTAAAATAAGTAGCCGCTCATGTAGAGAAGTCTAAGAGATCAGAGATAGATCTTTTGTCAGAAATCGAAGACATGGTTGGCCCCCACATTTTCCCTGGTGTCTGATGTATTTTGAATTGACAGTGTACTGGGTCCCGGCTACTCCTGTTCAAAGTGCCAGACCTCTTTAATAAAACTGTATTATGATTGGCACAACTTTAGCAACCCCTGTAAGTCCCTAGTACATGGTACCTAGGGCATTGGTACTGAGAGGGTTCCTCTGGGGCTGAAGCACCAATTGTGCCACCCCAGATCCCCCTCAGCAAGACTATGCAAACGGCCATTGCAGTCTGCGTTTCTTGGTGCAGAGAAAATAGAAGAGTCGACGACATAGCACACAGCCCGGTGTGCTATGCCCTCATACACTGCATGAGGTACAGGTAAGTCACCCCTATTGCAGGCTTTTTAGCCCTAAGGTATGGTGCAACTGTGAGGCCTCAAAGAACCCCGGAGCACCTCCAGCCTTTAACAAATCACCAAAAACAGCTGAGCTCTCACAGGTGACCATCGGGCCTAGTGTTTACAGCTGTCGGCCATAGCACATGGGGACCTACTTTCAAATCTTAGCCTTGGTTCAGCATCATGTGACTTATGGCACATTTCTGTGTGTGGGAAAAAAACGTATAACATAGCCTGTGTCTGTTAGGAAGCACTTCTCTTAGGGAAGTTGTGTGCTATTTAACACCAAAAAAAAGAATGTCTGCCTGTTGCCCACGCTCTAATCACATTCTTTAAGGACAAATGTCAGAAAGAGATGCACTCTAGTAGTTGAATTGTACAGAAGGAACCTGGAAAATCTGGGATCAATCCTGGCAACAATGCTGGCCCATTGTGTGTGATCTCAGGCAAATACTTTATTTCCCCTGAGCCTCCTTTGTGTTCATTATCATATATTAAAGCACTTTCAAATACTTGGGATCAGGATGTGCACTGTGAAAACAGTCTTGTGTTTGTTGTAGAAGACTGCCTCTTGGTTTGCGTACAGCATTGCCATCTAGGTGGGGCAGTAATGTTTCTCAGTTCAGGTCTAACAACTCTCATATTTAATAAACACTTCTAGATAAGGAGATATAATCTAAAAATGGTAAGGTGAAAAGCTTTGATGTGTTAAAGAAATACACGTTTTGAACCGAGAGTCTAAGAACACTGCTACACCATCCGGCCCCAGGGACCCAAGTATTCACTTTATCTTTGGTGCGCAATCTTGAAAGCCCGGCGCGACGTCTTGCGACCAGTGACACTTCATGGGGATGGTCTGGAGAAAGGAGATATAACTTGCTAGAGAGGCATACGCGGCCGCATTAAAGTGACTGAGCCAGTTGGACAGTTCTCTGTGCTGACATTAAGGGGGGAAGTTGACAGGCAGTGCAGGCACCAAAAACCACAAAAACATGCACACAGGGCCAAGATAGGCCCAACAAGCATTGGCATAGCCAATAGGTCTTGCCTTTGGGACCTTATAAGTATTTAGCCATGCAGCACATTATTCTGGGTGCTACAACATTTACTGTTAACTCCAACCCCATTTATGCTCACATCTTGCCTACAATCATATTTATTGTTGTTGCTGGTATTGGACTTGTCAGTTGTCACAAGATGGACCACCTACTTAAGATATTTTGTGTGTCTGGCACCAGCTCTACAGGCAATATAATGCAGCAGGATGCAATCTTATTGCCGGTACGCGTAGGAGTATTTATCTGTGGCCAGAGCAGTAAATGCAAACATGTGCTGTTTGCGCTATTTAACCGCGATAGAGGGAGGAGTAAATGGTGACAGATGTGTAGCGATACTCTCTTAGCTACGAAGTAAACTGAAACATACCTAGAATACCCAGAAATTAAAAGAATGAACAGAATGTAGGTGAGGTTTGTTTGTCTGGCAACCCCAAAGTAAACAAGATGAAGAGAGTGAGGGTGAGCTGGCACTGGAAACGTCTCCCCTCCCTGCTGTTTGTTTTATGTTGGCAGAGCCTCCCGTCCCTGCTGTTTGTTTTATGTTGGTAGATGGGGTAGTGTGGGAAGGGAGAACAACTTGCTCGATCAATTGCTGAGGGAGCTTGGATGCTATGGAAAACAAGCTGTGGGGACAAAGAGCAACAAAGTCAGAGTGAAAGATGGAGTGGCCTCCAAAATAAACAAGCATTTCCAATGCATTAGGTCTCGCATTTGCGAGGCTTAAAGCTATTTCTTTTTTTAAACATAAAAGTGGGAACTGTGCTCAAACATAAAGTGCAGTGCCCATGTTATAGATATAAAAGCGGGTGCCGTGCTAAAATATAAAGCGCATCGCCTGTGCATATTTAAGTTATGTGCATGGTGGCCGATGAAGCTGGCACCATGGTGATAAAAACAAGCATTTGCAATGCAATAGGTCTCGCATTTGCAAGAGTTTAAGCTATTGGCATTGTAAATGACAATGCCTTTTATTTATCTTTATTGTAAAACAACATATAAATAAAATGTATTGTAATTCACAATGCCAATAGTTCAATCTTTTGCAAATGCGAGACCCATTACACTGGGGAGATTACATGATTTGACCAGAATCACAGGATGTTGAACCGATGCTGAGACTCTAACTTGCTGTACTATTCTGCCCATCCCCAGCACAGAAGTAGACTTCCCACTCAGAGTACCCTGACACCAGCATTACAGGCGAGTAAAAATGCAAATTCATTCTCAAACAGCTTTGGCAAAGCCAGTAGTGAAAGCTAATCTTCCCCATAAGCAATGAGCGAATAGCAACATGGACAATAGGCTGTTTTTTTACGTAACCAGATAGAGTTAAATCGACAACTACCAGACAGCGACGTATTGGCCTTTAGGACAATCTGGCAATGTCTTAAGGGGTGATAAGTGTAGAGGCTGGTTTTTAAGTTTGTATTTTTGGGCTGTTTGTGGCCCTGTATGATCGGGGCGGTTTTTCCAGTTGATCAATCTGAAACTGCAACAAACATTGCCTGCAGCAAGCACAAATGCGTGTAGTCTCTCGTCCATTACAACATGTAATGGGTCTTCATGATTTTCGAACTGCCCTGATTTACAAATGTGCGATGCTTTTTTTAGCTAACTGATTTGCTAATGAGGGACACTGAATTGGGACCCGGGCGTACACTCTGGCAGTCTCGTATTCATTCACGTAGGAATCCGTGACAGGTTATTTTCCCACGGCAAGCCACAAATCAATTACTGCTCTGAAACACGCACCACTGAACAAACTATTAATTCGATGCCTCTGCATTTTTCACCTTTGCGCTCAACGTCGTGTTGCTTCACTCTACACCACAGACTGATACAAGAATATAAATGTGTTAGAAAGGCGGCATGACAGGAAGACAAAACGAATACTAAGGCTAGTTAGTGCAGTGCAGGTGGTGAAGAAGAGGAGTGACGATCTGAAGAAAAACAGCCAATGAGTGGAGGCGAATAAAAGTTAGAACGGGAGTAATAGAAAAATAGCTTAATAAAATCGAGAACGCATATGGTTATTTTCATTCTCTCCGGAATGGGCCATTATTTTAAATAACCATGCGACAAAGTGCTTGCTGGAAAGTTAGTTGGAAGTACAATACCTCATAAGTTAAAAAAAAATAAAAATCTAATGAAAAGCAGCGGGCAGGACGTGTAAATTAAACTGTACCCGGCTAAATGATAAACTGTCACGGGCGGAAGGTGAAAACAACATGAGCATTACTAAATGCACTCACCTAATGTGGAGAAACTGGGAGCACATCAGCGCCGGTGCCAGGCTGTTCTTGCCATCTGTAGGATGCAGTCACCTATTGAGAGAAGGAGGAAGCCCCGTGACTGAAGCAGCTGGTTTGTGCAATGAAGGGCGGCAGTAATGTGGTGGACCCTTCCGTGGCGAGAGAGTTGCAGACTGCAGGCAGCAGAGGAGCGGCAGTGGCGCAGCCATAGCTCTGCTTTCGAGAAGCGAGCACGAGCACCATTGCTGCAGTTCCAGAATAGTTAGAGAGGGCGGTGCAATAAAAATAAACTGCGACGGGTGGAAGGGCGAAAACTGTGCCTGTGCTAATGAGAAAAAATGCTTCTTTTATTTTGCATACACATGCCACATGGTGGAAAAACAATTGTGGGAGAGCTGTTAAAAGAACACGCTGTCCTCTGAAGCACTCTTCCTGCAATTAAAAAAAAAACAAGCTCGTCCATGGCCCATAAGCTGGGAGACAGCGGGAGGGGGGCGGGAACATGATTAAACAAGCGTTGGCCGCGCGCGAGCGGCCGGAGACGAAAAATGTGGTGGGGGAGGAGTTGTGTGTGCGCGTGCGTCATCGCGATCGCTCTGAAAGCGAAAGTGATCGCGATGACGCACACGAGTTTTCAAAGTGCTGCTGGCGGCCGGCTGCGCGCGTGCACGCTCACGTGCACTCAAGCTTTAGGCCACAGGCAGCACTTTGAAAATCCCACATATAAAATGTCTCTTCGAGCCAGCGCAAGCGCTGGGGCTCAGCGAGACCTAAAAAACATGAAACCGGGTGTCGTGCTAGGCTCTGTGCTGATAGAATATCACTAGCACTAAATAAAACAAGTAGTCCCTTAGCACATAAACATTTACAGCGTAACAAAACTGTAGTTGGCCGGTGCTCCTTGTGATAAAACTGAAGCGATGTATCGAAAGCACAAACCAATAAGGAGCCAGGAAAGAAGAGCAACGCAGGAGTTAACCATTGACAAATAGCAGGTGGGATTATACTCCATTTACTGCTTACAGCTTGTCTTGCAGACAACGCATGTACACTGCCTAGGCTCGACCAAAAAATTCCAAATGAACATCTGAAAAACATGGTCTGAAAGCTTGCACTGTGTAAATAAAAGTAAAGTTAGTCAGAGCCGCCATGCTGAAACATAAAGCATGGCCGCGCCTTGTGATTACAAAAAAGGCACACGGCCTCCCAAATAAAAGTAAACAAAGTTGAAATCCGCATTTTAACAAGTGGAGCCCAGCTGTGTAGAGTTCACAGTGTTAGGGTGGCCACCTTCGCACAATGTGAACTGCCTGAGCCATACAAAAGAACATGTTCACCCCACATGAGAGCCCCGGTGTTCAGCTATACTCTGGTGGCCATGACTGCTGGAGGTCACGAGGCAGCTCTTCTTGCGCGGAAATTCTGCTAACAATTGGAGTGCCGATACCCTGAATTTTTCACCATGCTCCCAGTCAGTAAAGCTGTTGGCAGACCCTAGGTTCCATGAGCAGGATGCCCGCTGCATTGTACAGTAGTGTACAGTAGTGTCCACCTGAACCTAGAACCCCTGTTTCAGTTCTCCTCACAGCTATTTTGGGGTGGAAAAAAACAAATGTCATAGTTTCTACAGTTAAGCTAACCATTGCTAAACAGTTTGATTTAGCTATATGTATAATTATAGATGTGTGAAGAAATATTCATTGGTAAGCACTTGCATCTATTGATTCAAGGCAAATGCCTAAAGGTATGAGAACACCTCGTTTTGACCTATAAAAAGTCACATAACTTAAATGACAAATTGTGTGCCAGTTATTCTGAAACTCCAAAAGAAATTAAACAAACATGGCTGCCTCCATTGTGGATTTTGGGGTCAGCCGAACGCAGGGAGGTCTGCCCCAGGGTAATTTGGGGAAGTTGGAGTTGGGCGAGTTTTGTGATACCTTTGTAGCCCAAGGGTTATATAACCATTCATTTTGTAGGTACCAGCCACCATTTTGTCTTGGTGACACGGTGGCTGGTAACTAGTTAGTGGTAGTTTTTGTTTTGATATTTTTTTTCCCTTTAGGAGCATGTTTCTAGGTAGTAGGTGGGGTTAGGTTATCATAAACAGAGCTCTATTTTCTTGCCATTGTAGCGTGCTTTAGCTGATCTCACCAGGATGGCGTCCGTGTCCAACAAGGAACTTGTGTAGCAGGCTTTGGTCCTACTTGAGGCCGTGGGCACCTAGGTCTTGTGGTGGAAGGGGTGCTGGTGCGTGGCAGTCGCCCCATGTGGAAGGAGGCTCACGGGTTTGCAGCCGCAGTAAAGGCGTGCTCTTCTCCGCGCCAGACCCCTGAAGGAAAAACATACAGGTAGGGGAGCAGGGCTGTACCCGCACGAGGAAAGCGGCTCATGCAGTGTCGGGGTTGGTTAGGGAGGAAGCGGGAGGTCCCGGGTGGCTGACAGCCAATAGCAGGGGGTAACCACAAAACAAGGAGGCTCCTTCCTGACATGTGGTGCAGCAGGAGGGGCGTGAGGCCCTATCTGTTTTAAGCCAGGCCATGTGACCAATTAAGGGGGTTGGGGCCGCCGCGGTCTCACGTGTGGCCCCAGTAAGGGGAAGGGGATAAAGAGCACGTCCTGCACAGGCCAGGGAGGCCACGCTAAAGCTCGCGAGCCCTCACAGAAGGAGGGAGTGGCTGGGGGGGATGCCAGCATTTAAGACACAGTAGAGCAAGCACTAAATAAAGAAGCTCTGGCACAACAGTAGACTTTAGGTAGGTCTAGAAACAACTGCTGCAAGAGGAGAGGGAATACCAGGGTCGGAACAATATAATGGATGAAGGTACAGAAGTGTCTGGAATACCAAGGGACAGAGGAATTCCATACAATGGGATAGTTGCAGCTGGCTCTCCAGGCCACCTGCAGGGATGAGGGTGTTATGGTCTCTCAGGGAGCAGAAGGGAGAGGACAGGCTGGGGCAAGAGAATGCAAGTGGTGTCGCCCCTTTTCAAAGGGGGCACAGGGAGTCAGAGGTGGGCCCGTAGTAAGTCGCAGCTGCAGAACTGAGTTGGAGTGAGGAGGAGGGGCAGAGGGGCAATTTAGAGGATATATTTGGGCCTTGGGCTTATCAACAGCTATCGGATAATGATGCCAGGCCACATCTGAAAGTTTATGGTTGATCTGGTCATGGAGGGGGGACAGGCAGGTTCGGAGAAGAGTCTAGGCAGTGGTCAAGGCATGCCGGGCCTGGTAGGCAAGGAGGTTTGAACTGTAGGGGGGGTTTCACTGAGAGGGCGTGGCTCCAATGAGTGTGAGGGACTTCACTCTTGGGAGCCGACCAGTAGACTGGGCCTACCTTATTTATACAGGTGGTCACAGAGCCAACGGTAGCCGACTCAGGAGAGCTTAGTACGACTCGTCAGCCCCAAGGTGAAGAGAAGACTCGTCCCCGTGCAGCTTGCTGTAACGCATCAATGGAACTCAAGATCACTGCCCAAGAAGGCCTGGTGCGTCCTCAATAGTGCAACGGGCAGGAAGGTGGAGTACAACCCCCAACTGTACTGCTATCAGAAGGAGTAGGTTTGTGTTGGTGGAAAGGCTGGGAGGACTCGGTCCCCAAGCTCGATTGGTCACAAAACACAGTGGTACAATATGATTTAAGTGTGTTGTAGAGCCTTGAGGAGGGGGCATTGCTTGAGGTAGATGAGGTGCAAGTAGTGGACTGAGAGGGGAGTCAATGTCATGAGGGGCAACAGGGAACTACTAATCGATATGGATGTAGTATTTTGCAGGTGGCAGGTTCCCTTGCACACTCGAGGTGGAAGTGGTGGAACCATGCGGGGACTAGACTTGGTGAGACGACGGGCCAACGAGAGGGATATGCACCGTTACAATGGTATCAGTAGATGTGGTGGCAAATGATTTTCAGGTCAGTGGAGAGGCCCGCTTGAACAAAGGTTGCTATGTGAAGGATACAGGAGTGGGCACACAAGACCACATACCGGGCGCAGGTGGCTCACGGAAAGGGGTCAAAAAGCAAGGCAGTCTAGGCAGGGTAGGGGTGACAGACCTGGGCAAGGAAGAACCAGGTTTGTCTGTTAAAGGGTCTGAAAAGTCTGTGGAAGAAGAGAAGGATGGCAAGGAATGGGGGAAGACAGATAAGCTGGAGAGTAAGGAGTTGAAAATTAAAAAATTGCCTTCTATGGGGTAGTCAGGCCCTTGGGAGCGCTTCTCATGGCATCCACAAAAGAGAAAATATAGAAGGAAGAGTAAATTGAATTAATGTAGTCGCTACACAGGGAGCTATGGTCAAAGGAAGGATTCAAGGAAGAAGAATTTGAGCTGTCAAAACAGCTGAAGGTCCCTGTAACTATTGAGAATTGGGCAGCAGCTTTCCTTATCTACGTTTGCGTGTATTGTGAAAAGTACCCGGAGAGACCTGTTCACGGATGTTATTAGAAAGGCACAAATAAAGTATGAGGGTGTACGCATGGGTTCATTTCGATGAGGAGTTCCTGGCTTGTAAGCCATTTGATTCAGAAGCTCAATGGGGTGAGATTTATATGAACCTTTGGCAGCATACAATGGGCCCTGCCAAGTTTGGTAAAACAATTTAGACAGCAAGTGGCTTGCAAATAGTGTATCAGGGATGCTCCACCTGAGGAGGGGTGGGGGTAGCTGGTAGAGGTCAGATAAACCAATGGGGCACTTGCTAGGAGCTGCATGGAAGAATACTGCAAATTCCATCATGAGTGCTCCAAGAGCGCAAGTAGACATGCACTGGCCAACTGTTTCCTGGGTGGGGGGGTATGGCCTCAGTATGGCAGCAAGAGCAGCAGGGGTATGGTAGGACACAGCAGGGACAGGCAGGGGGCTACAGGGACACATATAACAAACAGGATAATGCTAGGGTTTTGCTGCAGGGGTTATGCGGGGTTTGAGACTGAGGTACCAGGGCCCAAGGGCAAGGGCAAGGCGCTGGGCGGATAATTTGGTATCAGCTCCTGAGCACGAGCAGGCAGTGCTGGACAAGTTGTTCAGAAAAATTCATGAATTCATGATGTGTAAAGCAGGCACTTAAAACTATTTAAATGACAGAGAAATGCGTTTTTACCCATTTAACCATTTGCTGCGATCCTGTGAGACCCTGAAGATGGGACAGTTTGGACTTTAAACACTTGTTGACGGGGAAAGTAATGAACGTTCAAATAAACATTTGGAAAACATGGCGCCTGATGCGCCCAAATGCAGTCAGTCAGTGAAGGTGATACACGTCATGGGGAGGGGTGGCTCTACACTTGGACAGGTCATTGAAACAAAACCATGCGACACGGCACATGCATAGTAAGTACATGTACCTGTCAGTGCTCTGACTGCCTGAACATTGCACAGAGCGATTATGAAATCAGAAGTGTCTTATAGGAATTATCTCGTTTTTAGGTCGAGCCTGGGCAGCGCATGCGCTGATCTGCGAGGCATGCTGTATCGGGGTAGGGACTTGATCACTCTCCGTCCACATTTTTCATTGGCTTGTGTCATTGTCCACTGTAAACTGTGGATGCTCATTGGCCAAAAGTCTTAGTAGTCCCTCCTCAGTACCGCCTTGTCTCATTTTGTAACCTCCCATTGCGACACCCCCTATTATGGTAGGCTTTAATTACAGCCTCCGAGCACTATTTTCTCAAATAGCTTTGTCCTTCCTGCTGTTGCAGGCAGGACACGCTCTTTCCCAACACTTTTAAAAAAACTTTTATAGCACACATTTGCAATACAATAGGTCTCGCATTTGTGAGAGTTTAAGCTATTGGCATTGTAAATTGCAATGCCTTTTATTTATCTGTTTTAAAAACAACACATAAATAAAAGGCTTTGTCATTTACAATGCCAATAGCTCAAATTAGGCAGGCGGTATAACACTGGGGTGTTCTTTGCTTTTTATCCATGAGAAAATCGAATTCCTTAGGTTGGATCCATCCTTCCATACGTCCATGTTTTTATAAGGGGTCATTTCTTCCAGCAGTTCTCTTCGGAGATCCCTTCCCAGTTTTTGATAGTGCTTTTTATCGAAAACATATCTCATGCCTTTTTTGGTATGTTCATCTCTGTTAAGAAAAAGGTTTGACCCTCCTTTGTCCACTGATTTGATAACCTTTTTATCATTTTCTTAGAGTTCACTCAGAGCTTGCATTAGAGATTTAAGTATTTACATTTCTTCTCCAAATGGCTTATAGCTGACAGTACTTAAGTTTTAAAAGTAATGACCACCGAAGAGGTTTCAGAATTAGGAGGTACAAATGTAGATTTTTTACTGCAACCCTGTTATTTCTATCCTGATTATCCCTTCTTTTTCATGCAAGTTAATATGTCTTCGAATTTTGCAAAATATTTCAAGTGCTCCTATTTTTAATTGGACTAAGCCAGTCTGGTCTGCTGATTCAAAATAGATTCCTTTGGATAGTGCATCTATTGGTTTTTGGACTAAGTGATTTCTGATATGTCGTGGACTGAACTTGTTGCCTCTTGTTTAACCTGTCCCATGTTTGCATTTCCCATGGTTGATCTCTTCTTGTTCTTATCCAGCCTTTTCCTAAAAGAGGCTGCTGGGCAGTGTGCCTGGTGTAATTTCACACAAAGCACCGAGTGCCATAACATGATAACCATGTCTCAGTGGTAATCATGCACAGAGTGTAAACACTTCCCTCGTGGGCACAAAGCAAAGACAACACCCTTCCAACCAGAAACGCCATATGGCGTAAAGTGCTATCCGTGTGGATAAGTGGTTCAGTGCCCCAGAAAGGGGTAGTAAAGCTATACAAATGTTAAAGTACAATACAATGTTCTTCCTCAAGAAGGAAAACTCAATTTTAGAAATAAGGTTTTCATAACTGGTCTATAAATGTAAATGATACTCCTTCTTCTGTGTCAAAATGTACTTAAAAGTCACATGGGTCAGGAGAACTGGCAACTGATAATGTGTTATATACGATGCTTCTCTGCCATTACACAAAAATAGCCATAGCATTCATCACCTAACTACTGAACTCATAATAAGGCAAGAGGTGTGCACAGAGGAGGGCTTTTGTGAATATTACTATTTACTATTGATGTGCCGGTGTTCAGCAGATGACCATGTGTGTGGTGCACTGGTGACATAACAACAGTAAAAAGGTTACAAAGACAGGAGCGGGACATATTAAAAGGAACGTTGATCATCCCATGTGGGAGACAATGCCTTTGGCCAACATGCTTCTAAAATGTAATTTTTTGGGGGCAAAACAGAAGGAAAGAATGAAATCTGCCTTAAAGACCTCTCTATGTGACATTTGAGCACATCCACCCCACATGTACCGTTTTACCTGAAGTAGCACTATTCCCCTGACCTTGCTATTCAATTATTTGCTCACATAATAAACTCTCGCCTACTTCCCCACCTGTCTCCACTACCTCTCGACTCTTTCCCGTTATTTATTGTAACTTGATGTAAGTCCCCTTCCTAAATATTTCACCTGAACATATTGGTATTTCCCCCATCTCTCCCTATCAGCTGCACACCGTCCATGGGAGCCACACCCCTTCTACCCCTCAAGAAGAGTGTCTGTCAGGCTGAGCAAAGGTCAGCCTGACAGACATTCTTTATTTTCAGGTCAGGCAGAGGGGAGCTAAACACGCCCTAAATGCACAGGCTCCTGGCTGCCTGAACTGAACTTTGCTGGGCTCAGGATGTCACAACTCCTGTGGGCAGGACCTCCTCAGCTCAACAAAGGTCCTCAAGGCCCTCCCCCTCATTATGTGGGGGAGTGTCACTAATTGCCTTGAACCGTGGCGCTTCAGTTTTAAGCCCTGAAGTGCCCAGGGCTGAGAGTCAATCAGCGACACCTTGTCACAGAGTGGGGTGGGGTCAGCAGTCTCACTGACCCAATCCCACTCTGTGACCAGGTTGGTCACAGAGGTTGGTCTCAGTGGTTGACCTAAGGTCAACCACTGAGGGAAGTAAGCAGTCCCACCCCTCCTGGGACCTCTGAAGCAGAGCTGTAGGTTTTTTAAATTACTGTTTGGTGAGTGCGTGTATGTTTTAATATTTGAAATTGAGTGTTGTGAATGTATGTGTGTTTGTGCGCGCATGTGTGAATGCATGGGTGTGAGTGAGTGTGATTGTGTGCATGTGTTCCATCCACCACCCTTCCTCCTAAAATTACCAGTCGCCACTGCTCCCTTTTGTTCGTGGTTTATTTGCATTTTGTTTTAAAATTACATGTTTATTCACCTTTAGGTACCTCTGTGGAACATCTACCTATGTATCCCTTAGGACTCTCTGCCACTCTTTTTTGTGAGTCTTGCTTGTGCTATATAACCACTCCTAAATACATATATATTAGGGAGGGAACATAAGTCACAGAGACCCCTCTCACTTTGCCCCGCCAACAGCAGGAACACGCACCCCTGGCCTTGTCCACGTAACTTATACTGTGCTCTCCCACAATACATTTCTTCTATTTTCAACACTGGTCACTGTAGTGCCGCATTGCTCTTTGTGGTCATAACAATGACACAACATGGGATGAATATATTTCAGTATTTTATGAAAAATAAGTTGAAGTCACACAAAGAAGTATATGTACACAAAACAAAAAACACTGCACCAGGTTTGGCAGAGGCTACTTTGCAAAGCAGTGATATAAATATTAGGCGATGCCAATGTCCTTATTCTGACCACAGAGTCCATCTCTCATTCTTTCTTTCATCTACAGAAGGGCCATCCTTTTCATCCCAAGCCTTGTCATCATTTTTCCCAAGGTAAAACATTAGCTTGTCTATGAATGCTCCTCAAATTGTGTTGAAGACTTTTTGCAAATCTCACAGACCATATATGACTTTCCCTTAATTAGTAATTTTGTTTCAGTCAATCTGCCCTTAAACTCTGTCCCTGAGGTCATGCGCCAACGCCTAAGACTTGGCTGGTTTCTGAAACAGACATGCATGGTTAGCTATTTTCTTGCATGCTGGCTTATACATATAAATACTTACTGGTCCATCAAAAAGGGCTGTTTTGGGGAATTTCTCACTGGGATTGCCCAGCATGTGTTTTCTTTTGTTTTCAATAATATAGCTACCTCTTATAACTGCATTACTGGTTGGCAATATGCCACAGTAAGAGTCTTCCTTATGGTGGGTTGCTTATAGAGCCAACATTACAATCGAGACTGTAGTATCCCGCCCCCTTTCCTACATCACCTTCAGAGTCAGAACTACAAAGAAGGGCACGATAGCAGAAGAAGAACAGTCACAGTGTACACAAGCTTTGAGGGTTTGCTGCTCAACAAGATTTGGAGACATTCTCCAACACTTTGACAGCATATTTTTGACTAGTTATAATTTAAGGTAAATCAAGCAAAATATGAAATGTAAATGAAAACATCTATTTTTCCAACAGTACTCCAGTCAGTAATAATTCCATTAGATGACTATAACAAAATGCAACCACCAATATTAATGCATAAGTTACTTTTATTTTTATCCAATGAGCTATTATATGTAGGTATAAGATGACACCAAGTTGACAATAATACTGTAAAACATTTCTGAATCATAGTTCTTTCTTCTGTCCAGGGGCACCCTCTACCTCGCGGGGTACAGCACAGATCTGAAAAGGGTGTGGCTGCACTGTGCCCCCCAAGATGATGTCCATGTTGACATTCTTCACTCCCTCTGGGAGCCGGAAGGTGAAGGCCCGGAGGAGGCTTGTAAAGAAGATGAACAGTTCGATCCTGGCCAGCGTCTCCCCCAAACACACACGGTGTCCTGCAGGTGAAAGAAGAGGAGATCTGGGTCACATCTCTTGCTATTTCTTAAGATGCATAATTTGCCAGGTAATATGGCAGGAAGGCCCTTGGATGTGCGGCCTCTGGGTAAATAGGAGCTCAGAATTGTGAGACTACAGTGCAATGAATCCAGACCCCAGAGTTGAATACAGATAGGCTGCAATGTTCTCCACATTCAGATTTTGAGGCTTATTTACAAGTGGCCTGTGCCACCGGAGTGTAAATGTTTTTGACCAACCAGTGGCTCAGACCTCTTAATCATATCTATGAGATGATGCAAAGCCAGCCTGGATAGCCTCTTAGAAATTGAGTAAAGCAAAGCTCTATGTTGCTTTACTCTGCATCAAGGATTCATTCTATGGGTATTGCGGTGGATGTTCCCATGCAACACCCATGGTTTTGGACGCTGCCTCAGATTTACAAAATCACGTAGACCCGGGACGGCGCTAAAACCTTACGCCTCTTCAGAGCAGGCATAACGAGAAGAAATTTTTTCACCTTTCCTCGTTTTTAGCTCTTTCCTGCAGCACACATAGAACGAGGAAAATGCCTTGCGGGGATGGTTTTTTTGTGCAGCAAGCTACCCTTCCTGCACCAAAATAATTCTGTCAAAAAAATAGACACCTTTGCACCATGGTGCAAGGGTACCTGCACTGGCGCAATGCAGCCAAAACTGCACCAGCCCAGTGTGAAAGGACAGGAATGCGCCGTATATCATAAATAAGGCAATTTCCTGCCCTTTCCTTTTGACGCGGGGCAGCGCAACAAAGTGACTTGCTGCGCTGCCCTGTGCTAAAAAAATTGGAAATGAGGCCCTTTGTCTTGTGGCTTCTTTCGCTTGGCCCTCTCAGGGTTACGATCCTGTTAACAGTAGATTTCTATGATTTTCCCACAAAAGCCTACTTAAAACTATGGGCCAGATTTACTAACATTTTGCATCATGGTTGCACCACTGTTGTGGCGCATCCATGTCGCTAAATGCTAGTAGATATTTACAAACCCAGGCAAGGGACGATTTGCTTTGCATGGCTTCGTAAAGAAAAATGTAACTCCATGCAGCAGCTCGTGCTGCATTGCATTAGATTTCATTCTGGGAGGCTTCTATGGGGGGAACATGGCCACTCCCATTTATCCTCCCATGGATTTCAAACAATTCCAGATTTAAAATGCTGTATAAACCTGGGATTGTGCAAAATTGCTACGCCTCCCAGAGGATAGCGTAACAAGGAGAAAAATATCTCCTTCTCCTCATTTCCTCTTTATATGTGTGCCGCAATCTGCAGCACACATAGCAGAAAGATGCCTCGAGAGATTGTTTTTGTGCAGAAAGGTATCTCCTTGTAACACAGGCACCCTTGCACCTTGGTGCAAGGATGCCTGCATTGGTGCCAGGCTGCCTGAAGTGTGCCAGCGCTATGAGACAGCAGAAGTGCACCATATTTTAGTATATATGGTGCATTTCTGCTGTTTCCCTCTCAGTAACGCAGCACAGCAAGTTGCCTTCATACTCTGCGTTGCTTGAAAGCTTAGTAAATCTTGCCCTCCATTTCTAACTCGCTACTTGTTTTTTAAATTGCAAACATCATTTCAGATCTTACGATGATCACAGCGACGACACATGGAGTCGACCGACGCCACATACTGGCGAGCACGGGTACTGCTAAGAAAAATATTCCAGATCCAGCCTGACGCCTGGAAGTTTACAGGTAAGGAATCTGCGGCTAGATTATGTCTGTACCAGATGAGGCGTTACCGAAGGTAAGTAACTTGTCCTTCTATTTCTAACTCACTACTTGTTTTTTAAATTGCAACCATCATGAGGTTAGATTTTCGGATCTTACAGATCACTCAGACTGCAGAGAGCTTGCTGTAACAGCTGGGTAACAGGAAAGCAACCCAAGTGTGTGAACCTTTGTGAAAGTTTAAGACTGATACATAGGGATTTTGTGAAGCATTGGAAACATAAATCGAAAGGGGGGAAATTGCTGGGCTGCCTGTTGATACTTGTGAAATGTGTGAACAGAACCGCAAGGGCAAAAGAGCAAACTGCTACAAAAATCACTATTTAAGTACTCTTTATCGAAACTTGAATAATAGATCATTAACGACTCAGGCCTTCATTCTAGTCAGGCCAGTTATCCAGGCACAAACAGGATTTTCAGTGCAAATAGATATAACAAGCTATACAAAATTACCCCACAGATCTGAAAGGTTCTCAGCTTGGAACCAGACAAAATTGCCCAGTACTCAGAATAGGAACGTAATGCGCGGTGCACAGGGTATGACTGAACCCTCAGTATTTGTATTTCTGTGGGCATTATTACTGCATCAAAATACTGGCTAGGGTTCATTTAACTGACCTCTGAAAATATAAAGGCCTGAGAAAGGGTTTTAATGCACTGAACTACATTACTTGTAAATTACATACATTGCCTTCATGCACATCAACTATAATAGCATATTTAACTCTTCTGCTTACACACCTCCCTGTGATGAATCTCATTTAAATAATTTGCCTGATAGAGAAAGAGAGAAACCTCCAAGGGAGACCACGTGTTATGATGGGCAATTGTTTGCGCTTACCCAACATTTTGAATGCAAATAGGGCATCACAATTTGCGGTCCTGTAAGCACATGTACAAAGCATTTTCTAAATGCAAACTGTGCATTTAGGAAATGCTATTACAATCACCTTGAAGTCGATGGTAACCATGTGCAAAATGTGAATCTTGTTTCCGCATATGTGCGTTTTACATCTGCACATTTATGTGGTGCTTCAGGGGGGCCTTAGGGCCCCGGGCACCCTTTGTAATTGGGTAATCGCAAATTAGCCAATGCAAAATCATTTGCAGTCAAATGGAGTAATATTACCTAATAGGGATTCACTATTTACCGAATCGTTATTAGGTAATATTAAGGGCTCGCAAAAACGTTGACGATTCCTTTCGGTAAAAATCGCTATTTGGTAATCACAATCAGGCACATGCATCAACCTTATTTGCGAGTGCAAATGGTGTGATTCGCAAAAATTGGCCGTTTGCGCCCGCAATAAGCGCATTTGCGATGCATCAAGGTTAAAGGCACTCGCAACTTAGGAAATCACACTTTATTGTGATTTATTACATTACGATTGCATTTAAGGAATCGCAATTTGCAATTCCTTAAATGCAATGCAATACCCACTTTAAAATAGCGATTTGGCTATTTGGGTCCGCAAATTACTGAGCATTTAAACTGGTTGGTAATTTGCAAAAACTTTGAAAAATGCACTAAAGTGCATTTAAAGTTACATGTTGCGCACACACATGCCCTTACGGCATGTGTGTGCGCAACATGGGTGCACATCACAATTTCAGGGGTGCAACAGGGTGTCATTTTGACACCCTTGCACCCTTGAAATTGCATGCGCAATTTGCGAGTACCTATTGTGACTCGCTAATTGTGCATGCAATCCCCCATTCATTCCTATGGGCCTGTACGCACATAGGAATGAATGAGGAACCATTTCTTAATTGCGACTCGCAATTTGCGACTCGCAATTAAGGGTAGGAATCGCTATTTTCTCACTCTATGCCACTCCACTCTATACCGTTCTTCTCTTTCACTTATATTTTACTTTTTATATGATTTTTTATATAAGTATTTTGCATGAATAATTAAGCCAGTTTGTCCTATGATATTACGTCTGTTGCACACCTCGGCTACTATTTCTGGTGGGGCTGTTTTCCAAACGGCTGTGCGTTTAGAGAACAATAATTTCAAACTAATCATGAACAAGAACAAGTTTAATATCAAAGGTCTGGTAAATCAGTGAACCCACCATATCATCTTAAACAAAAAGTAGAGAGAACAAAGGAGGATGTGAGGAGGAGTGACATGACATTATTCCGTCATAACCTTCTAAATTTTCTAACCCGGGCAAGGCAAACCTGCAGAGAAAGGTAAGAAGGCCTCCTTTTGAATGAAATTCCCTTCCATATCCAAGAAGTGGCCAGGATTGAACTGTTCCGGTGTCTCCCAGTGGTCAGGATCATGCAGAGTAGAGTAAATATTAGCTATGATGAGAGAGCCCTGCAAGAAAGGAAAAACATCTTCTCATTTGTTTATACTTTTCAACAATTCGTCTGAGACAAGATAGCTCTTACTACATTAACACTATACTCTGCAGTAGTGACACAATGTCTTACAGATTTGAGAGTAAATACAGAGCCTCCACAGTTTTGTGGTTAATTTGCTCAAAGACACTTCCTTGTTTCTCACCCAACACATTCCTACTATGAACAATTCTTTGATAAACTTCAATTGATTGTACTGAAATTAAATGTATAACTCTCCACTTGTCTCAGATTCAAACACAGACTCTTGATGGATCACCCCATGGTGCTGTAGTAAACTAGCAGGTGTTGGAAAAAGAATAATTCCAAAGCTGATAAGTCTGAAACAGATAAGTCCACATTATCATACAAAAAGTAACAACAATGTTGAGTAAATCTTATGAAGAATTTAAAAGTGAAAAAGAATCAATACAATATAGCATAAATATGAGATAGGCAGGTAGAAGCAAGGAAAAGAGAAATATAAGGAATTTCATAGGTTCAACATGTAAAAAAGAGCAAAATTTCATAAATATTCAATAATAATAATAATACAAATAATAAATAAATTGTAAGCATGAACCAGAAGTCCTTTATGAATAGAAGGAAAATAATAAGACTATAGGAGTATGTCCGGTCTTATTAATGATCATTTTGCGTGGGATTATCATATTTTGTTTTAAAAGTGTTTTAAAACTGTTATGGTTAACATATATGTATGTGTTTTAATGTTTTAGCATGATGTAATGGTCCTTTTAATGATTGTGCTTTTATGGCTATCGGTTGATAGTCGAATAAAGATACTGAAAGAAAAGAAAGAATAGAAGATTATAAATAGAGATTCAAAATATATATATTCAAGGAGGTTTTGTAACTTCTTCAGCATCGATATCTCATGACTTACTTCGGAATCTAGAGTTTTTAAAGAATGTTGATAAAGGTGACCATATCTCATTAACACAATAGGATTAATATAAGCTCTATCTAAACTATGATTAAAACAAACAGCGTCACCACCAAGCTTTGTCTGTAAGAATCCCAGCATTTTTCCAATATGAAGTAGTCTGATGAAAAACATTTTTCCAATGTGAAGTAACCTGATGAAATACTACAGCAAGTAAAAGGTCTAAGCATTTAGGTGGATAAGGTAAAATATGCCAGAAAGATAAATTATTGTCTAAAAATATAATAGATACTAAATAAACACTATTAACATTACAAATCATAGTAATTTATTTCCAAACACTCAAGCGCAACATATGAATTTGCAGGCAATTAAATAACACATGGATCAAGTCATATGACCAACAATTATCCTTTAATGCAAGTTTACATTTTCAATAAAGACAAAGGAGTTATTATTAGTCTATAATATACAAAATATAATATTTGCTTGGTGTAAACAACGTTGTGTATTTTAGCCCAAATTGTGTAACAGCAAGTTACAGTCCAATCAACATGTAAATCTTTTTCCCATTGGAGTTCAACATTAGACTTAATTCCAACATTAGAAGGACAAGAAAGATGTATGTATGCCTATCAAGAATTCTTTTAAGTGAACCTTTGACAAATAAGTAATTCTAGTTTCATGCAACCATGGAATGTTATTATTTTGTAACTGTGAAATAGAATCTTGAATATTTTGGGCTAACAAGTTGTATTTATCCATTAAGGATCTTGACAATTTCAAGGGGGCGTGGCTAGTCAGCCATCATGGCGGACGCGAGTCCCTAGCACTTGGACCGATATATCCCCCTTGAATCCGGCAAATTTATCCTAAAAGTGAGCCATCCACATTGACAACAAGTGGGACCAGACAGCCAAGGAATCGCTGAGGCCAGGGAGCCCCGAATCGTGCCGATTAGCCTCCCGGGACTGCAGCTGCTGCGGTGAGGAAAGCCGGGGCCTACAGGCAGCGAGGCTGCGTGCGGGCGATCGGCAGTGAGGGTCGGCCGCTCGAGCTTAGACAGCGGCCCCTGCGGCGGCAGAGAACAGCCAAAGCGGAGAGACGCGGCCTCCCCACAAGACCCCCGGAACCGAGAGCAATGAGGCCGCGATCGGCGCAACAGCACATATAAGGTGCCGCTCTGCGGCGCTACATGCGGGAACTGACCTCGATGGTGAGCGCCTGCGGATTGCCAGACCCCTGGCGAGTTGGGCCCCTGATGTGGCCTTGCTGATCTGGAGCGTGGTTGGCCGCTGTGAAGTAACCCGGGTCCCTGCGATGTGAGCCAGGGCTGCCGCGACAACACTGAGTAGCCTGGCAGCCGTGCGGCCAATGTTGGTGCCAACCCTGCCCTGGAGTCTCCCGGTGAGTGACGAACTATAGCGCAGGCTGCAATGGAGGGGAGCGTGGGCGGCGGCCCACTGCAGGGGATACGAACCGCGCACTGGTGGGACCGCAGCACGAGGAGTGGTGGCAGATGCTTGGTGTTCCCCGCAGGGCCCTCGGCGGAACTCTGCCAGCGCTAGTGAATTGAGGCAGACTGTGGACACATCAAACAGCCGCTCGGGGTGCGTGACCTAGCGGAGGCAAGCTGGTGAATGCATAAACCCCCAAAAACTGGGACCTGGGAAGCATGCGGGCATCGCACTGACGGGGCAGACGATGGATGCCGGGGGTGAGGCGCTAGGGGTGGCCTGCCCCGATAACGACAGAGGGAAGAGGTGTGGTCTGAGGCCTGCATAAGGGAGTCCATTGCGGCCTAGGAGACGCTGATCTTAAACAACCAGCCACTCTGCCATAACAACTGCTGAGCACCAAGGAGGGAAGCAGAGGAGACGCTAGGAGTGAGTAGGGGCTGCGGGGAACCCCCTTCTCCCGCCCAAAACAACGCAGCGGCCCACAGGGATTGGGCCTACACAACTGGCTGCCACCGGGGACATTCTTAATAGCCACAACGCCTTGTAGCTGAGAAAAGCTGCAACTTAGCGCCCTGTTAAACATACGTCAGCGCAACCCGATGTCCTGCCATTGAGGGTCGCTGCCGGCTGCCATCCTGCTGGAAGACCAGGCGCCCTGCCCTACAGGAAGGCTACTAGCGCAGAGGCCATACATAAGACCCACGGGCCATAGCACGCGTCCTGATGAATAGATAGCCACGCGTGGTGTGGCTGCCACTCGCAGCCCTGCCTGGCCGCATACCTTATGTGACTCACGCCTGCGAGGAAGTCAGACACCTGATCAGAGTCTCCGTAGTGACATTACTACAAGCGTAACAACCCCGCCAGTAACTAGCTGTGAATGCCCACGGCGCAACAACTTGTGATGGGCCGATGCGCGCCAAGATGCAGCAGGGGCTCCTGTGCGCGGGTAGCCTGGATCCCACACATATGGGAGCTGAGGGGGAGATGGAGCCAACGACCACAGCCCTGGCGGCCAAAATGAACTCAGTACTTGCAGCAGTGGAGAAAATTGGGGCCGCGCTAGAACATACCAGAACCTCTCTGGAAAATCGGATAGACAAGGTTACCTCGGACTTCACGCTCCTACATGCGGATCACCGTAAATTGGCCGAAAAAGTCACTGCACAAGGCCAAACGCTCAAGCATCTCCAGCCTGTCACTCAAACCCACACAGCTGCGCTTCAAGACATGATAGACAGTATACATGCCCTGGAAGATAGAGCAGAGGATGTGGAAGGATGCTCTCGCCGCAACAACATTTGCGTGGTGGGCCTGCCGGAGGGAGAGTGGAGGTAGGAACCCAGAGCAATACACAGAGCGCTGGCTGTGTGACCTCCTTCCCCAGGGAACATTGTCAATGCAGTGTGCAGTAGAAAGAGCCCACCGTGTACCGGCACAGGAACTTCAACCAGGAGCCAGGCCGCGCCCGTTCATTTTTAAACTACTCAACTACAGGGATGCGGTGCTGCGCGAAACACGTTGGATGGAAAGACTCAAAGTGAGTGGTAGTCAAATTATGCTCTTTACAGATTACACCGCTATAGTCCAGCGCCATAGAAGCAACTATGCGGCAGTGAAGCGCCAACTTAGAGCTCTGGAGCTACCGTACTCACTGTTATTCCCTGCCTGGCTGCGAGTGGTTGTGAAAGAAGGAACCCGCTTCTTTGATTCTCCTGCGGATGCATGGGACTGGTTGGAAGAGACGGAGCAGTGGACAGACACAAGGCCCTCGGATCCAGATGGCGGCAACCCAACAGGCAGGAGAAACAGACGGCGCGGACGACGAGGGACAGTGCGAAATGCAAAATCAGGAACTGCAGCCCCGAGTCCGGAAAAAATGAGAAGGGAGAGACAAGATGCCCTGGAAGCGGTTGCAACCCTTGGATCCCCACACTCTACAGAACGCTTGGACTCCTACACACGGGACGCATTGGTGGCCAGAGGCTCTTCGTCACCATCAACTGAAATATCCGACGACCACTGCCTGCCAGTGGTAACCCCGCAAACTGCTGATGGTATCAATGGATAAAGTACTGGCATGCTGAACTCTGTCGCAGACTGCTCACGCAAGTAGGGCATTGGTTGTTAACAAATGTGTTCTTGCACTGTGCTAAGGGTGAGGGTGGGTCTGCTGGGTTGATAACCACACACACCCCATTAGGCGGTGACACGGAGGCCACTATGCCCACGCCCGGCCACACTACGTATATCACCATAGGGAGTGGGTGCACATGAAATGGCACTGAGCCCTGAACCCTGCTGGACTCGCACACTAATCTGGGTGATTATCTAGATGGCACACCAAATACACAGGAATGGGGGGATGGCCACAGCAGAACATTACCTGTGCACGTACCCCTTCAGGCAACACACTGACCTAGTTTGTACTTCTCAGTTGTTACAGAGGTTTGGACAGACATTCCGCAAAGTTCGCCCCTTCTGTTATGTTGTTCTTAGTTCTACTATTGTTTTTGTTGCAGCAGGCCGATATATGCATATGTCCAAGACCCCCACACACCAAGGCACGCCCCACCCTTGATGCCCCCAACGACTAAACACACCAGAAATGGCACGGGCTAACATAATTACATGGAACATACTCGGCATGCACACACCCACGCGGCGCTATTCCTATTCGCTTACCTCCAGAGACACTCGGTTGGAATTGCCCTATTGCAGGAAACACATATAACACAGCCGGAACTGGAAAGATTACGCAGGCGCTGGAGGGGACAGGTGTATGGCACGGTATACTCAGCACAAGCGCGGCACACTAATCTGGGTGAAAGCGGGCACCCCGTTTGTCTGTGCAGATGTGGTGATAGATCCCGAAGGCAGATACACCTTAGTGCGTGGGACACTTAACGGTCAATCAATATTACTGGGCTCGATATATGCCCCGAATGTAGGCCAGCCATCATTCCTAACACAGTTGTCATCAATTCTGACCCCTTACGCTGTGCTCCCCTGGTTGCTGGGCGTGGATTTTAACTCAGTGCTTGATGTACACATAGACAGGTTCTTTCCCCCCTCCAGAAGCCATCAGCAGTGTCAAACGCGCAGGCGCTCACGGACTGGCTGTCACACTGGGCATTGCTAGATATGTGGCGTGTCCTTCACCCCAATGAATTTATTTATTCCTACTACTCCGCAATACATGAACTACATGTATGCCTGGATAGGGTGGTGGGCTCCCAATCCCTAATCCCACTAGTTGAGAAATGGGAATACCTAGGGCGGACACACTCCGATCATAACCCTATGCGACTCCAGCTCAGTTGGGAAGCTGATCGTCCTCCCATACCCACATGGCGCCTCCAACCACCCTCATTAGAAGACCCCGAATTCCGCTCATCACTGGGGACGGCTATCCTTACATACTTCAAACTCAATGAAGGGACAGCAAGCAATGCACTGGTGGAATGGGACACCCACAAAATAGCGGTCAGAGGTCATTGTCTAGGGGCCACATGGAACATACGTAAACAGCTAGCTTATCGCTCTCCCGCCTAGAATCCCAGTTACTCCAATATGAACGTGAGGAAGAGGGAGAGGGAGGAGGAAGACATTCAGCCTGCCTGGAAAGTCTTCGGGCACAACATGCGGAATTTATGGAGCGATTGCGATGCCACAGCTACATGGCTCACACAGCTCGCACACATGCCACAGCGGATAGGGCTTGCCACCAGCCTGCCTGGCTGCTGAAGCAAGAGAGTAATCACACCCCAATCGGAGCCATACGCACACCGGAGGGGACCATGGTGTATACACAGCGAGAGATCCACAAGGTGATGGCAGATCATTACACACAACTATACCAATCTAGGGGGTGCTGCACAGGTCCTGATCTGGAGAGATTTCTAGAACCTGTCCAGCTGCCCACAGTCTCAGAAGCACACCAGGAGGCACTTAATAGTCCCCTCACCTTAGAGGAACTTGGGGAGGCGATCGGGTCTATGGCCTACCAGCCGAATATTACAAGGCTAACCGGGGTTCTTTGGTGCAATACCTACACACCCTTTACATCACAGCTCTGGAGGAATGCACACTGCCCCCTTCGATGCGTGAGGCCTACCTGGTGTCCTTGCTAAAGCCAGACAGGGACCCCACAGCCCTGGGATCTTATAGACCCCTGGCGTTACTTAACGTGGATTATAAGATATTCGCTAAAGTGCTGGTGGACCGGTTGGCGCTGGTGGTCCCCGAATTGGTTCACGGCGACCAAAATGGAATTGTGCCCAAGCGTAGCACATCACTGAACTTGCGAAGGTTGTTCAGGGTGGCGTCGGACGGTGTGCTGATGTGGCCCAGAGCCGGATGCCTTGTGTTAGACCTGGAAAAGGCCTTTGATTGCTTGGAATGGAGCTATCTAGCGGCAGTGCTGTTGAGATATGAGCTAGGCTTGGGATTTCTTCAGATGGTTGACCTATTATACAAAAATCCCACAGTTCGTGTACTGTTGGAGCCATACATTTCTGACGCCACACCAATATGCAGAGGTACCAGGCAGGGGTGCCCGCTGTCACCCCTCATGTTCTTGTTGGCGATAGAGCCCCTAGCGGCGGGATTGCGTGCGACGCTGGGAGATGGAATACCCCTGGGTGATGCTGTGCACCAAGTGTCGTTGTACGCAAATGACCTCCTGATCTACGTGAGGGACTTAGAGAATATACCAGCCCAGCTAGCGCATATGCTGCGTGACTTCGCCGACATCTCGGGACTCAGAGTAAACGCCAGCAAGTCCTGTATTCATGCATTGGGGGAGGGAAGCCAAGATCCGGGTTATACTCTACTTGGAAAGGCCTTAACAGCAATCAAGTCACAGGTACACTTTTGGAACACACTCTCGCTGACGGTCACTGGCAGGATAGCACTATCTAATATGGTAATCCTCCCCCGCCTCCTGTATTACTTTGCTAATCTACCTTTACATGTTCCGGCGTCCTTCTTTGCTACACTCGCTAGACTACTCAGGGACTTCCTTTGGGGGAACGCTCGGCATAGAATGGCACTAACAAAGTTGTACCTGCCTACCGACCAGGGGAGTCTTGCTGCGCCTTGTTTTGAGCACTACTATTTAGCTGCACAACTGCAGTGGATAGCCCGCTCACTTGCGGATAGCGGTCTTGAAGACACTGCAACCACATCACCTCCTCGCTCCCTGAAACAAATAACCAAACTCTTTCATCCGGCCACTAAAGTCGCAACGCCTGCGTTGCTCCTCCTGGTGGTGGCGTACAAATGCTACCGCCGTAGCCTTTACCTCACCAGAGCGCTAGTCCCCTATGCACTGGCAATACCATTGGGTTCTCCCAGTGGGCCTGGGGTACTCACATCTCTTGCACTCACGGAATGGTGAGAAGCCGACATACAGACCCTGGGAGATCTGTATCAGGATGGCACACTTATACCATATGAATCCCTAGTAGAGGATGTGGGACTGCCACCGGGGCAATTCCTAAGGCACCACTCGCTGGTTACGTCACTAACTGCTAGATGGGGGAAATGACCACGGAACCGAGCCAACACCTCACTATACAGTACCTCCACGTTATGGGGCTGGGCAGGCATTTGGTTCACTGGTTCGCGGCGTCACTCCGAATACATGCAGCGATAAGTCTGGATCCACTTTGCCGCAAATAGGAAACAGATCTAGGGTGACAGTTGGAGGACAGGGAATGGGAAAAGATAATAAAGAGCCCAGTACGTATACCCAGAAACATGAGGTTCAGACAAATACAAATGTTCATAGTCCACAGAGAATATCTTACACCCGAGACGATCAACAGGTACTTTTACCTCACGGATGCAGTATGTCCTCGTTGTGCAGAACCAGGGGCTGGACTGATACACATGCTGTGGAGCTGTCACAGAATACATACATATTGGCGCACAGTCAGTGGGCAATTACACACATGCACAAACCGCAACATACCCTTTGAATGGACTGTTTACCTAGTACACCATTTTCATAGAACCCCGGGCACAAAAGTCACATCTCGGTTCCTTGACTTGGAATTGGTGGTCGCCAAGCGGCTTCTAACTAAGTTGTGGAAGGCACAGGATCCGCCACATATACATGCATGGAGGTACTCGCTTTTAGCATGGGCCAAAGCAGAGGGCATTGCCATCCTGCGGGAAGAAACGTTGGGGCTGCGGAAGGAGCCCATAGCGGCCCAGTGGGAGGGTCTGCTCCGGGCCCTACAGCAGACGGAGGAGGACAGCCTTGAGGGACAGACCGAGGGTGGGGGGTGCGAGCCCGCAGTGAGTGACGGGGGCCCCGACGGTAGACAACCGTAATAACATGCGCACACACATATACTTCTTAACACTCAGGGCGTACATAGCCGCAGCCAATGAGAGGGGGCAACTGTCAAGCTGATGCCACAAAGTGGGACGATGGGGGTGAGGGAGGGGGCATTGTGAGGGATAACCACGCAGACACCGGTCAATGCTGCTGTTGTTGGGTTTTGGTTTTGTTTGTTCTTGACCATAACATCTGTTCAATTGCCCACGCTGAATGATCTGAAAAGACTCTGTACAATGTACTAATGGAACCATGCAATTATTGTATTGTAACCACTACCCTTAGTGAAATGGATTGATTGTCGGGGTTAACCTCGTTCCTGATCCAACAATGTCATAGGTATGCATGTTATGTTGAATACCTACTTAAAGTAATGTCTATCTAATATTGGTAGACGGTTCAATGTATAGATGGCTCTCAACACAGCAAGTTGCCTTTCATGAATATGTAACATCAAAGTCAATAAAAACAGATTTAAACAAAAAAAGGATCTTGGCAATTTCAAGAGAAATTGGACTGTAGGGAAGGGGATATTTTATTAATTATGGAATATATGGTTGATTGAATTAATTCCTGTGTCACACCAAGATTTCCCAAAAATGTATCCATTTTTTGATATTGATATGTTTATTATACCATAAGAAGGAATTAATAAAATGTATTTAGTGCAAATGTTTGTGCAAAAGTAAGAGTTTCTTTATTTCTCATGCAGTTTAAAACTTACTGCAGCTAAAACTTAGTTTCAATGTCTATGGCCCTTATTACGAGATCGGTGGTCTAATGGACCGCCAAACTCGTGGTGGCGGTCTGCCCGCCACATTAGGACTGTTGCGGTTGGACCGCACCTGGACCGTTGCTGCTGCCAGGGATCCAGAATCCCTGGTGGTGGTGCAGCATTCTGAGGCCTCTAATATTCCTGTCGATGCCTCTACGGCACTGCCAAGCACCACCACACCACTCATGGAAGTGCGACCGTCATGAAAAGTGTGGCGGTGAGGAAAAAAGGGTCCCTACAGGCCTCTGCACCATGGGGTGCATGCAGGGGGGCACGTGTTGTGCCCCAGTGCATGCACCCCCAGTTCCTGCAGGGCATGTACTTGACAGTCCATGCCCTGCAGGAACTGCCTTTGACGCTCCCAATGCGGTGCCTTTTCAAACCCATTTTTACCACATTTTTTAAGCTTTTTCAATCAACCACAACACAATCTTTGTAAGTTTCATGTCTTCATTTGAGCCGTATGTTCCAAATACTTAATGTCCGATTTTGAAAATCTACATCTCCTTTAAAATTAGATCATGCACTTCAGTTTCTGGGACATAACTTTACAGTTATGTTATGTTTAATTTTATCATGCGCAACACTATTCCTTTGCCCACTATGAGCAATCTTCGTTCACACATATCCAAATACAACAACTCTCGGTTTTCCTGAACATATCAAAGACAAAATTAACTTGCTCTCTGCCTGTATGATTATGTTAATTACATTATCCTATTTACATCACTGACATTTAATATTTTAAGTTTGCCTCTCAACCATTGTGAAACACAGTCATATGTGCAAACATAAATATGTTGCTTTATTACGTAACTGCCCCTTCACTCTCACATGAGGATCATGTATACAAAAACAAATATGAATAAATAATATAATTTTGAATGCAGGTTTTAATTTCTGGAAGACATATGTGTTATGTTAAAAATAAATTGCTGGAGTACATATGACTTGCTTGCCAAAATGAAAGGAATATACATTACCTCATATGTAAGATTAGAGGTTGGGTGGGCAGAACTCACAGAATTTGACTCTGCGGAATTCTGCGGAGTTACATAAAAACCATGCGGGAGTCTGTGACATTCTGCCAATGGGCAGAAATAGCCAAGTTGAGCTGCAATTCAGCACCGAGAGTGTGTTCCACGCTGCAAAATCAGCGCGAACGGCACCACGCGGTGGGCCAGAAGGCACAACTACTCAACTTGATTTTGTTGCCACTTGGGTACATTTTCTCCTCGAGCTGCAGGCTTCTGATTGGAAACGGTTGCGACAGCCCCGACCGTCCGTGCTGAAAAAACCTCACCAGATATCCTCCTAGCACCCGGAAATTGCGCTAGGGAACACAAAATCTTGCTTGTGCTCTTCAACTTCCCATCCTGGGTCTGCGTGCCGAAAAAATTCGACCATGAGTCATTTGGCAGAATTTGGCCGGAACTCGGCGTTACAAGAGTAATGTGGAGTTGCCAAAATTCGGCCAATTCCCCAGATGGAATGGTTTATTTCATCCACCTCTAAAAGTGAAGTTTGATGTTTAAACCCCACATCTAAATCGACCTGTGGGTCAACCACTGGTCAAATCAAATGTCAAAACAGACCTTAACCTTTCCCATAATTGACAGGATCAAGACCAAAATGTTCACATTGAAGGTCACAAAACATAGACTCAGGTCCCTCTTAACTAATAATATAATAACTGTAAGAGAATTTATTTTGATGACTTACAATTTTCGATAATCTCCAATGATAAATACTGTTATGCTATTTTCAGGTCCTGAACTTGAGCATTGATAGCACACATTGTATTGTTCTTGTTAATTTTTACAATAATATACCTAACTCGGCATCTGTGGTAGTATTAAATCAGCTACAGAAGGCCTTGGATAAAGCACAAAAGGGTAATAACAAGGATTTTTGTATAATGTGGGTTGGTGACTTTAATTTGGGACCTTGTCCACATGCAGCAGACGGTAATTGTGGTTTATTGTCTGGCGATGAGAAAGATATCTCCCATTTCATGCATACTCCGTTTGGGGATCATTTAAATTTAATTAAGTTTACCCAGGATTTGGGTTTTGCCAATGATCTATGTTCACCTGCCTCCCCATTTAGTCATACTTTCAACGGCCGTGGGTTGTGCTCGACCATAGATTTTTTATTAATATCAAACAGACACGCTGGTAGGATATCTAATTTTAAAATGTATCCAGTTGCCTTCAGTGACCATTATCCTCTGAGTGTTATTTTGGATTTGCCAGCTAACGTGCTATCTAAAAAACACGCGTCTGCACAGGCCTCACAAGATATTGCCATCAATAGGGTTAATGGCTACACTATTAAATGGGCAGGGATAGATTCACTTCAGTTAACTAAGTCACTTTTGACTAGTTGTAAAACAGATTTTTTTTGTCTGTCTTGATGAGACCGCCTTGGACTCCAATATCGTTAACTCCTTCTGAAAAATTACACAGGCCATACAAACTAACTTAAGATCAGATCCTCAAAGATCTTTTAAAGATAGGCCAGGCTGGTTTGACCATAGGTGTAGTAAGGCGCATGCAGCCTTGATAGCCGTCCTACACCAGCCCATGAAAGATCAGGAAGCCATCAAAATGGCCAGGGCGGCGTATAAAAAGTCCTTAAAAGAGCGAAAGGAGGTCATAAGGAATGACCTATGGCAGGCGCTAAAGCAAGCTTCAGCCATCAAGGATACAAAAGGGTTCTGGAGGGCGGTGAACGCTCCGTTTCTTGCTACACAAAAATTACCCAGCATTGAAATTTCGATTGGGGAGGATCAATGGGTGTCTCATTTCTCTAGATTATATTGTAATCATGATGACACCCCCCAGGGTGATTATCCCGGACCTGCTCTGTCTAACTTCCTCCCAATCGATATTGATTTTAACACGGAGGAGGTAATCTTGTCCATTAATGCAAGCAAGGGCGGAAAAGCCCCAGGACCAGATAGTATACCTGTGGACTTATTTAAATCTTGCCCCTGTTGTGGGGCCCACTGCTTACTCTGGTCCTACGGGCCTGTTGTACTTGCGGCCTCCCTCCGACCTGGACGGAATCAATTCTTGTCCCGATATTTAAGAAGGGCGATCGTAACGACCCGGCTTGTTATAGACCTATTTCATTGCTAGATTCTCTAGTGAAGGTAGCCGGGCGCGTTATTTTAAATAGAATGCAAATGTGGGCAGAGAATGCCGGTGTAATTTCTGAGCTTCAGTACGGCTTTCGCCAAGGTCTTGGCACTGTGGAGCAGAGTTTGAACTTATGCCTCCTATTGGGGAAATATACACAGGCAAAAAAGGGGAGTTTATACCTGTGTTTTGTCGATTTGAGTTCTGCTTTTGATGGTGTTAACCATCAGAAGTTGTGGAGCATACTGGAGGCCATGGGGGTGGAAACCCCTTTCATTAATTTCTTAAAACAATCATACCTTGATGCCCGGGGTAGGGTTCGCTATGCGAGAACAGGAGAACTCAGTGATAATTTCCCTGTCAGAAAGGGGGTAAGGCAGGGGTGCGTACTAGCACCATTCCTGTTTACCCTCTAAATAAATAGCCTGGGGGATACCCTATATAGGGATTGTCTAGATATACCCATTGTTGGCAAACGGTCTATTGGTGTACTTTTATATGCTGATGACGCAGTTTTAATGGCTCGTACACCACTAGGCCTGCAGAGACTAGTCACAATTTTTGTGTTGTATATGTCTAATTTAGACCTAAAGGTAAATATCGCCAAAACTTTTACAATGAAACGCACTAAGCCTTCTACCAAGTGCCGTGATATTTTTGTTGGTAACAACAGGTTGGAATTTGTCAAGTCCTTCTCTTATTTGGGTATTGTGCTTAAAAATAGGGGTTCGTGGGCTCCAGCTATCAATTCCAGAAAATTGCTCTTTGCTAAAGCTTTTAAGTCTTAGAAGATCAATATTAATTTTCAATTGATTGATTTTATGGTGAACATTCACACCCAAAACCCTACTTGGACATAAAGGGTATGATTCACTTTTGTGCAAGTTTACGTTTTTTTGGTATTAACAAAATATGAGTTGAATTTTGCTAAAAGTTATTTTATGACTACAGAGACCCCACACTTGTGGCGGAGATTCTGCACATAAAAAGATAGACCTGACCTATCTTTTATGTGCGTAGTTCTACATCCCAACTGCGGAGTCTCCACAGTCACAAACGTACTATTAGTAAAATTAAACTTGTAGTTTGTGAGTACCAAAGTATTGTGAACCTGCAAAAACGTTTATGCTTACATTTGTGAATCAGACCCATAATATCTGACATAGGGGCTCTTAATGGAGGGATCTCAAAATATCTAAATACCTTCTATTACCTACTTTATCATGTTCCTACTTAAAAGACACACGATTTCTTGAATATGATTTAAAACATTCCATGGGACAACCATTTCCATCTCTTAGCAAATGAGGTCAGAAGCCCATACATGAGCTTAGTACAAAGAAAATAACATGTATTTAAGACTATGATTAGCAAATCGATATTGCCATCCAAACTACTATTACAACTGGCCTAATTGATAGTGCATAACTTTCATTTTCTAGATCAAAAACAACTCTTTAGGTAGGTCCAAAGCACAGAATTAGGTTCAAGGTTTGCTCCCTCATATGCCAATCAATTTATAGAATGGTATGGTAAGTAGTGGGCCTAAATAAGGAGGTGATGAAATGTGGCCAGAAAATGTACATTTAAGTGAATCACTCAAAGAAAGGCAAAGAGAAGAGGTGGCAATATGGAAATGAGGATGCATGAAAGAGCTGAAACCCGGAGAAACACATTACGATCTGTAAAAAAGACTTTAATAATTACGAACGCTCTTTGTTTACAAATAGAAAGATTATTAACAGAAGATGGGGACATTTAATTCTGCTGAAACCTAGTTTTGAGAACAATGAACTGTCCATTAGGATCCAATACTCGGTTTAACAACATACAGGAATGTTGTGGTTATAAGATTGAATAGCAACATGGCAAATTAACATTCTCTGCACTCCAGTGTTAGGGTGACAATACAGAGGAAGCTCACATTAACTTTCAAAGGTGTAACCAGTGGTAATATGGTAATATTTAGGTCCTGAAACAATGATTTACAGACAATGGAACAATAGAACACCTGCAAGGGAAACATCTGCCAAACCTATACTGAGCTTTCAAGTGCATAAAAAAATAATTGGGGGGAAAGAGTGTTTTCAAACAAAACTTTGAATGGGATTTTGAATACTTCTAATTTCCTGAGTAATTGTAACTCTAGTAGTTGAGTATTTCTACTATGAGTAATCCGCTTGTTAATAATCCTGGAGTGCAGTTCAGGAAATAAAATTTAGTGTTTTCGACTTTACAATGGCATTTTCTTTCCTTTTATTTGCTCATTGTGCTTTCTTTTCCGTCCTGTGTCACTTTCTACACTGAACAGAAAACCCCTCTATTCATCATCATCCTCCCTTACGTTGCCTTTTACACTACTGACTATAAACCTTGGTTTTGTTCTGCATACTTTGGAGAAACACTCAATGTTTCTAGAGTGCCAACAATTCTAATGCCATGCTGGCAAATAATTTTAAGCTGGACAAATAAAGGTTATTTCCTCAGCTAGAACACCCTTTTACCCCTTCATTCTTGTTCTCCTCTTGATATTTCCCATTTGCCCTGCTCCAACTTTTGCTTCTACTGTTCACACCGCTCTATCTGTTCTTTTTCCTTGGATAAGCCAGGCACTATCTTTTTCACTTACTGTCACACAATGTGTTTTGTTTACCTTGCTTGGTGAGAGATACTTCAGTGTCTGTTTCATACCCCCTGTCAGAATGTTGGTGTGGCAGCACCTTTTCTGATGGCAGACCTTGTATTCTGTGTTATCTTGCCTCACAATACAATAAAATCTGTAATTTATCAGATGACAAATCCTACTCTACTTCCCACTTTGGAGCATATTTACAAGGAGCTAGTGCTGACAGAGAGTCATTTTTTTTTTTAATGCAGCGGTGGAGCAATCAGTGCTCCACAGTGCTCTATCTTTACCAACTGACGGATTGGGCCCAGTGCGCCGGTTTGTAGAGCCCTGCATCGCATTATACCTGCACCAGGCGTAAGGATTGATGCAGGTCTTTTAACATTGGACTCGCCTCTGTGTTCTGATGCATTGCTGGAGTTGCGTCAGACTTACGGCCAACTCCAGCAATGAGTCACTTTAGAGCCAAAAGATGCATCAGAATTTCTGATGCATCCGTGAATCTTTGCACCATGGAACACTATATTGTAAATACAGCGCATCCATGACATTGTTAGGGTATTTGCAGCAGGAAACAAGAAATCTGACGCATTGTTGCCGATGCGTCAGGTCTTGTAAATATTCCCCTTTGTCTGTCAATGCTGATTCATACATACCTTCTCAATTTTGAACCCTTGCATCGATATATCTTTTGCAGTCTGCCTAATCATTCCAATGGATGCAATGCCGCTTATGCGTAGTATCTCATGGATTACAGCATTGGTGTATGGAACCCTCTTTCGGTCCTCATAGTGAATGACCTGAGATTCACCAAAGACAGCAGATAACTCCTTCTGAACTTTATCTGGAGAGAAACATTTACACAGGTCAGAGGAATGGCACCATTATAACCCTCAAATATCTATACATCTATATTAAGGACAGTTGTTGGCAACAAATCCCAATCCAAGTCCCTCTATTCCCTCAGTTGTAATACGTCAGCCCAAGTCAACTCGCGTCGATTCAAGTCAACCCACACCAGCTCCATCAAATGCAATCAAATCCTCACTCCAAATACCAGTGGCTTGCTCTTTCAGATAATCAATTCAGAAATGTTATTGATTATTTTCAGTTTATGTTACTTGAATTGTTTGTGAAATCTGGCCAATTAAGAGTGCTGGAATAAAAAATGAGCATGTTTAAAGAAGCCAGCAATAGAACTGGCAAGAGCAGTTTAAGTTACCTTCACCCTTATTGGGTCATATTCATTAACTTTGGTGTGGATGGTCCCTCCCCCAGCTAGAAAGCCTGTAGGCTTACACATCCCTCTATGAAAGAAACCACAAGGCACGTCCAATATAAAACTGAGCCTCAAATGTGAAGCATGCATGTCTCGTCCATATATCGCCAGTGTTTGCTCTGCCTAGTTATATATGCAGCAAAGAGGTCTAATATGTGACCGGAGGCTGAAGAGCCTTTATGCAGACAGTGGCTTCTGTTGTTTTGAGACGATCTCGCTGGCGGAACAAATCAATGCCATTTTGGAAAAAAGTAGACTATTATTGATGGTGGGTTGCACAGACAATACATCTCTACAGAAATCTTAACTTATCTTAAAATGAGGACCAGCCCTTGTGAGGTACCATTAGAGACACAAGGAATTGTTCTGATTTCAACAACGTTTATATATAAATATAATAAAGTTGCTAGACATCCCTTCACATATGATTCTACTGGTACAAGATAAAAGATCCGGTAACAAAACACTAACCCAATAATGATTTCAGCATCAAGGTGTAGCTCTTTCCCCTCAGCAAGGCAGTCCTCTACAGAATTACGCAAATTTGAAATACAGATGAAGTGTATTAGAGCAAAATTGCAATTATAGTTTTGCTTTAATTTATGAACTTAATTGGCATTTATTGTCAACCACAAATTGGTTGTAAGAGTCAGACATGTGTGATGAGTTATAAAACAAATCTGTTGCTACCACATCTGTTGAATCGACGTATTGCTATGGTTTCGTTTTATAATGTTTTTTGCCTTGTCTAAATCTAGTATGGTGTACTGCATTCACTTTTTTAACCCCTTGCATGCCCGCCCCTTTCCCCGCCCAGTGCCGCGCCTTTCATTAGCGGGCGGAGTTCATGACGAGCTGGACTCGTCATGGGCACAGCGCCACCGCAGCCCATGACGAGTCCAGCTCGTCATGGGCACTGAAGGGGTTAAAATAAATCTTACACTGCTTGTATTTTGTTTACTAATGTTACTTCTTCTGACTTCTCCAGTGTCAATGGCCTGCTGCAGCAATGCCATCATAGGTAATATGATGTAACATTCTGTGATGTAAATGGAGGAGGTTTCAAGGTTAGGTGATATCATTCCTGACACACCTGGCATTTTTATGAATTGAAATAAATGATTGTTTTTGCAAACATGCCAATTATAGTCTATCAACGGGGATATTTGCGAGTTGTTTTGAGCAGCTGTGACACTTGTGGCATGTAGTCTGAACTCAACCCTTGGCTCAGGACAGTGAATGAAACATTCATCTCTTTGTGGAATGTTCTGCACCCCAGATAAACATATTTAATTATGTCTGTTAATCTATGAAACATGGTAATTCTTTTGACTTCTAAATTCAAATTGTATAGTGTATAATAAAAAAAAAAGTTTGTTGTATCTATCCTAGATCTCACCTTGGATTTCTGGTCGATTCACCAGATAGAGGAGTGCCCACCGTAGAGTGGTGGTGGTGGTTTCTGTCCCACCTCCAAAGAGTTCAGCCACAAGGCGGATCATGTTATGCTCATCAAACGTAGAGGTGACATCTTGAGAGTCCTGGATGCAATAAAAACATTCACATTCAGCAGATAGGAAATGTAGAGAGAGCATGACATATTGTGAAGATAGGCCTTCTTGAGGACTAATGGATGATATAAAAGAGTTTAGCTTTGTTCATAAAATGGAATTGATGAAAATGAATGCATACAATTCTGGAATGTGTTTCTGTGTAAGAAGACCAGTATCTTCTAATGATGATGAGTAAAATTACAGATTTGATTTGAAAGTAGGTTTAGATCACATTATGTATTGAAGGTTGGTGGAGGGTTAGATTGTCTACTCTTACATGGGTGGATTATGAATATTATTGAGGGCCTATGTCTGCAGTAGGTATTGGTGAGATTAATTGACCTCTGTCTTGAGTGGAAAGGAAGTCAACACGGTCTTCGTCAATGGGAGAAATAAGTAGAACGTATGACTTCATCCTAGGAAGGGAGGGTTAAAGCAATATCTTTCTCAGTAAAAGAGAAATGTAACTGGTCAGGGCAGTTATGAAAGAGGAAAAGGAAGAGAGAATGATAAAATGAATCAAAGGGGTGATCATAACATGTATTGATTTAGGTTTGTTCTACAAAGAGCCAAATATATTGCCCTTCAGTCCCTTTTAAAAGCTATACCATCTATGCAAGGATTCTAGGTTATCAATGGGTTGTGGGGGCTTTGTTTGCAGAACGATCCTTTAGGGACAGAGGGAACCTTGCTAACCTTACTGAGGCTTGTGGCCGAGTTTCATGTTATAGAGAAATTCATACATTTGATCTGGAGCTGAGTGAAGCCCTTCTGGAAAATATCTGTTTGGTTGGTTTATTAAGGAGGGACTGAAGTTATGCCAGAGTTGCAAACCAGGAGGGAGCTCTAATTCTTATGCTTCAATATTCTTTTCAAACTGAAATTAAGGCTCTCATTATGGGACCCGGATGATAATGATCAGTGCACAAAACCCTGTTTGCGCAGTGATCGGAATAAGAAGGAATATGGACTAACATCCAAACATTACAGGGATAAACAGCGTTTATATTTCCTGTGGAATTTTAGTAGGTAATACCTTTCGGAATTTAAAAGGGGAATAAAGCTTGGTACTGAACATGCAAATGTTTGTGCAATAACCACCAATATTAAGTTAATTTCCCAATTGTAGGTTATTCCCGATGATAGTGATGAACTAGATACAATAGCTATTCCTGGCCAGTGCCTCTGCAGGTTTTGAAAATGGTGCAGAATAACATGACTTCTATTCAGTAGGAGGGTAAACTGCAGATATGGAGTAAATATAGTCTGATTTCATAAGGTCAACACAGAGTCTCTTTTTCATCCGTATTACTTTTTTGATTGTTGTGGCATCTATTATAAAATGATTGAACAAGAAGATCATAAAGTCAACTGTTACACAGAATGCATCCTGGAAACTGCCTGCTCACATGAGAAAACAGTCACAAAAATCCCTTTTGTGTGATGTCCTACCTTATGCCTCTTGTGTTTCCCATATGCTAGAGCACTTTATCAGAGCCAGAACTGATCAATCAATGTAACAGCAGCAAATACTCACTTGTGATATTTTAGTTTGGTAGAAATCTATCAAGTCCTGGGGCTCTTCAGACACTCCATTCTCTTTGTGACTTTTGATTTCCTTCTTCACAAATTCTTCCACTAAGGCATTGCCTTTAAAGATATCCTTATGAGGTCCTGGAAGATGCCGCATCAGCCAGGGGAAAGTGTCATAGAGCTGGGGTGAAAGGCATGGGACATGATTAGGAAGAATGGTCTTTTTTGATAATATCTTTAATTTATCATTGTCAATGGTGGCAGAATATTAGAGGACTTGCTGAAAATTCTTTCCCCCTCTAAAAAAAGCTAATCTAGATTGTTAGAAGACATCCATGCATAGTGTTTTTAACCTATGTGTGTGTATATGTGGGTGTCTAAGGCAAGCTTATTAACAAGTATTTCTCCAAATAAATAGAACATAAGAGAATTGTGTAATGGTATGAACTGTACAGGAGAGGTGATACAATGCAGGAACTAGGTGTAAACATGTAGAGATTAAATCCTGTCTCATTTCATCTTGATTCCACTGAGGATCATTGCCTTCATTGGCTTCATCACAAAGATACAACTAAATGGTGATGGACAGGTAACACACCCTCTGAGATGAAGGCGTCCATTCTTCCTAAGTGCAGCACCCCCCAGGCTTGTAATAAGGACTTCAAAGTAAGGGTGGCAGTTCAGTAGCTGTGAGAATGTTTTCTTGTTTACCTGCCTAAGAGGTATTACCGAGGAATGCGAGACTGTAATTTAGGATGGATTAGAAATATGCATCACTAAAGGTTCCATCTGGGACCAGGAGCAGTGGTCTGCTCTCATAATGAGGTGGTCTGAAGGAGCTTTTACCTAGTCATCCTTTAAACCAGCCCTCTACCATGTTTCAAATGTTGAAATATTCCAGGAGTTTCTTTTCAAAACTGCTCAATCGTTTGTACATCCAAAAGCCCGACTGTGAGAGGCAGGTTCACATACTGAAATGGGTTGCTTCCCTCAGGCTCATACTAAAACATTGTTCCATTCCTAATTTTACCTCTTAACCAGATTTTATTGTTCCGTGTCGGGGCCTGAAATGTGAGTCTTTTCTTGGTAATGCCACTGTAATAAAATGGCAACACACAGGTTGATCATGGGTATGTGTTTGAAGGGAATGTAAAGCTTGTAATTTATTGTTTATAGGTGAATTTAGAACAGAGTGCCTGGTATCAATCTATTCCACTTGACACATTTCAAATGTATTGCATCCACTCACTGTGTGTAGTTGCAATACTTAAGATTTACATGTGACCACCAGTTTCCTCATGTTTTGGTGGGGCCCTTCCCTTTACTTCCTCTTTCCAAGTAGCACTCTGCCATGTAGCTCTGTATCCTGTGTCCCAAGTCCTTACATACATCAATCCCACCTGGTGCTCATCCCTGTTACTCTGGTCTCGGTTCTTTATTTTCTATTCACTGTCCAACTTTCTGGTTTAACACTTAATTCCTGCTGCCGCTGTACATGTTCCCAGTATTGCTTGTCTCCCAAGTGAGTAGCCAGAAAATGTAAATCTCCTCCACTAAGAACCAAAGCTCTTATGGCACCAAGCAAGTGAAGAAAGTAATCACAGCACTCCCCACAAGAGCTTGTTTTTCTCTTCTAATCAAGCATCTATCCATTCATCCTTTCATCCTTCCATCCACCTGCTGATATCCACCATTTCACCTTTGCATTCTGTCTGCCATTCAACCTTTCAACCATCATTCAGTCTGTCATCATTCCATCCGTCCATCCATCCATCTGCCTACCCATATCAAAACTTAGCCATCCATCTTCAAACCTATCCATCAAACCTCATCCATCCATCTACCAAATAACTCAGTCATCCATCCTTACACCTATGCATTCCGCCTTCCATCCATCCATTCATTCATTCATCCAGCCTTTCAACCATCCAACACTCCGCTCATCAATCCACTTTTTTACTCTGACCATCCACCCTATCACTCTGTCCATCCACCCTTTCACTCCTACCATCTATTCATTGATCATCCAGCCTACCGTTCACTCATCGATCCATTTACCCTTTTACTTATCCATCCTTTCACTCACTCATCCATCCACCATTTCACTCATTCATCTGTCTACCCTTACATCCAGCCATCCATTTACCCTCCTTTTCAGCATCCATCCATCCTTTAATGTTTCCATCCTTTATCCCTCCTTTCACTCTTCCATCCATCCAACTACTCATCTATCCATCCTTTCGCTCTTCCAGCCCTTCAGCCTTTCACTCCATCTTCTTTTTACCCTTTTACTCATCCATTCATCCTTTCTCTCACGTATCCATCCATTCATCCATCCATCCTCTCTCCCTTTCACTCATCCATCCTTACATCCATCATTTGACTCATGCATCTATCCATCCACCCTTTCACTCAACTATTTCATCTATCCACCATTCCTTCCTTCCTTCCTGCCTTCCTCCCACCCGCTCACTCTCCCACACCCGTAGCTGCTAAAACAGGGGGTGACAACGCCTCTAATCCAACCACACTCCCTGGCTCACCCCTTACCCTGCCACACACTGTGCCACTGTCTCTCTTTCCCTTTGTCTCCCACCCCAGTCCCGCTTTCTGGTTGATCCTTTTCTCTTATTGGTGTCCCAAGCCACCCTTTGAAGCTACAACGTTTTGTCTTTTCCATTCTGCTCCCCAACTGTTCTTCATTAGGACTGTATTGCCAACTTCATACTATGCTGGACATCCCTTGTGCAGGTAATCTGTCTTTGTCCACCATTGTCCCCGATTTTTCTTTTTTTGGTGGTCGAAAAGTTCTGGCATGTTGTCTCTTTGGGTACTGTAGGGCTGCTAATGAGCTTCCACTGCATGTGTTTTTCAGTAAAACAGGGCAACTGTTCAAGGACAAACCAATTAGTACTTTTGATGGCTGTGTCAGGTCAACTAACAACTGTCCAATAGTGCAAGTGCATTAAAGGTAAAATGCACAACGTAACACAAAGCTAAGCTTTTGCCACATACATGCCTGACTAAAACCTAGCAAATAGGCTGAGAAGCATCCATGACTCACCGTGGTCGAGGCTTCAGTGCTCAAATAATTTGGTTCCGGAGCGGTGTGCTACTCACCGAAAAGCTCTTCAACACCTCATCAGGGATAGCAAGTGCTAAATAAATGCAAACCTTTCCCTCTTCTATCCCTCCACTAGCCTTCTCAATCCAATAACAGAGTAACATATCCACAGCTCAAATTAATCTTACATTTCACTATACTAATTCACCACTAATCCTTGTGGGTTCCAGAGTAGCGTGCTACTCGCCGAAAAAGCACTTTAACACCTCATTAGCGGTAGTAGGCACTATATAAATGCAATTACAATACAATTACAATGCAATACAATATCACATGGACCCGTTTTTGCCATTCAAATAATACATCTGACATTAAGGAAGTCCAGCGCATGAGTGCTTGAAAGCAGCCATGTCCAGATGCGTAATGTCCAGACATGTAGTCTGCACCCATGTGCATGATGAAAAGGAAACCATGATATGAAAATACTCTGTTTTTCAGGAAACGACAAAAGCAGATAACACTGCAAGCCTGCATGCTTTCAAAATTAACCTTTCTATCAATTAGGTTTGGGAGCTACTAGAAACCCCATTCTTGTGACATTCTAATGGTTAAGGAAAATGAAAACAATTGGCAAACAGATGCTTACTACAAAAGTGACAGTAGTGGTTTTTTTTTTACAAAGGTCGTTTTGGTGTCATGCCAATAATGTATTGTTTCATTTTGTACTAAATGACTTTGGATATAATAATGTGTTTATTAGCACTGATGTTTTCAGCTCTGATTTTGACAAAGAACATGCATATTCTGTGATAAAAGCCTTGCTGTCTGTTGTCCTAAAGGCGATCTTGGGAGTTCTTGCAGGGGCCGATTCACAGAACAAACTTAAGACAAATTCCTAAACTTACTACTTTTGGTATTCACAGAAGTTAGGATTTTGTCTTAAGTCTGTCTTAAGTTTGTCTTAAGTCTGTCTTAAGTCTGTCTTAAGTTTGTCTTAAAACAAACTTAAGACAAAATCCTAACTTCTGTGAATACCGAAAGTAGTAAGTTTAGGATTTTGTCTTAAGTTAGTTCTGTGAATCGGGCCTGCAGTGTTTATTTTTAAGTGTTTGCCTGTTTTAACCATGTTGGAACTCAGCCACAGCTCATATTAAAATGGAGGCTTTTATTTCCCGCAGTTTCATCATCCTGTTTCCAATAAGTACAAACCCACATCTTATCCCATTACACTATCTCTTCCTTACCTTTTTTTCGACCTGTCTCTGCCCTTCCGCCCTTTTAACTCCTCTGCTCCTATCACCACGCACAGGGTCTTTAACAACCACAGGTCTTTCTAATGATGTTTATGCAGTGAGTCTGAAGGCTTATTTACTTGTGCCCAGACACCTATCCTCGATCTGGTAGCAGGGTTTCTGAAGTAGATAACTTTACTTCTTTTTCTGATATCCACAAAATATGACTCAAAAGTGAAAAGGGGTGGAGCCTAACGTGCAAGTGTAAGTTAATACTGCCAAAACGAAACAGTAATAAGTCCAGCCCCACACTAGAAAAACTAAAAAGAAAGCATATTTATTATTTAATTGGAAAATATTTTAACGAAGGTTTGTCAAGTTATAAATTAATGTGATATTCATTTTATTAAGCCATAATTACTCTAGTTGTAATTCATTTCATGCATCAGTTTTAATAATTATTAATGCATGACAATTCAATAATATACTGCAATAAATACCATAAATATGTTTGTACTGATTTGTTAAAAAGTTTAAACTACCTTTTAACATTTCCCCTATATTTTATCTTAGGGAGATCACCAGCCCGACTGTGGAGTCTTTCTATTGGAAAGTATTGGGGAAATGTAAAACTTTTTTAAAAATATAAACATATTTATATGTTAAATATTAGTTCAAATTGATTTTATATATGTAACATTAATTCATTGATCTGAAAAAGTTATTATTTTTTGCAATTAAATAATAAATATTTTTTTCGATTTTTTAACATGAAATTATATTCATTTATATTTGTAAATATTTTAAATAATGTCATTTAATTTACCAGTATTTCCCATGGATTTTTATTTTAATCCATGCCAATCTTTTTTTTCTATGGGAGGGTTTTGTCTACCAGCGTGAGGTGCTGGAGTCCATGAGTGGTGCTGGAGGTATTTCTATGTATTTCTATTTTGGGTCTCTTCTTGTCTGTAGTAACTTTAGAATTTCAGGTTGTGAATAGCAATGAGCTTACTCTTTTGTGGGCCGGTGTATGTCCCCACCAAACGCCTCCCTAACCACCTCTAAACCCATCCTCATTCCTTACTAAACCCCAAATATTTAGTAGGAAGTGTGTTCCTTTCGTTAGCCCCCCACATTTAGGTAGAAAACTTCCATTTGTGAGGTTCACACCATAGAAAGGATAGAAGAGGTGGAGGTAACTCTGGTAGGTTTGTAAACAGCATTGTAGTGCCTTAGTACTACTATTGTAGTACTACTAAACTTACTACAAATTGCAGTTTATGAATAAGCCCTGCCTTCATGTACCTGCCTTTTTTCACATTTCTAATTTTTACCTTTCTTCAAACCTACAAATATCTTGGTTCAAAGTGTTCCTACGATTGACAAATAACATAGAATATGCGGCTGTTGTGATACTCACCAGGACCCACTTGGTGCCTAGATTATTAACAACACGATCATTTGCTTTAATGAGGTGATGGATTTCTTTATCGTCTCTGGAGAAGCGGTGCCCAAAAATCACTGAACAGATAACATTGGTTACAGAAAGGACAATCGCCTGAGTGGGATCCAGGCTTTTCCCTGTGGAAAAAAGAGGGAAAGAGTGACTGGAGCATGCTATGGGCAGCTCTGGGATACACATCTTAAAACACCTTGCAAAATAAGAGTAAACCATGGACAGGAATATTGTGCAGTTTATTTTCAAGCATTCTGTCTACTACTTCATTGTTCTTCATAACCAATAGCTGTCAGGTTGATTCCCTGGTTGTTTCAGTTACAGGAGCAACCGAGCAATATCAACGTTGAGCTTACAAAGGTACCCTCTAACCAAAACAATGAGTACTTGCGTCTGGGATGGAAAGTTGGTATTGTAAGCCCCTTTGACTCTCCAGACAACCTGGCTGAGCAATAAAGGCCTAGTTTAAAGGAGGTTGTGTGAAGAGTGAATTTAGATATAATAGACCACAATCATTATAATTGAAATATTGATGAATATTGTGCCAGAATTCGTTTACATAAACCAATAACACTTTAAAAGTATTTCAGTTACATAAGGTACTTGTACCTTAAGAATAGTAACCAAACAACTCACTGCACAAAATAATACAAACCATGTTCTGGCAACAGAGATCACGCAGGTTGCAAAGTACACTGCTATCGTTTGCTAACTGGCTGCCAACACTGAGTCACTCATAAACAAAACAGGCCATGGGGGATCGTGTTCACTGTGTCGAAACATGGCAACTCCTAAAACCCTGTTCATAGTCACTAAGCAGTCATGAACAACATAAATTGCACCAGAGCACCCACATGGATCAGTTGGTCATCACTCTAGCTATTGCCCGGCTAAATTACATCAATGAACCGTACTTCAGATCTCTAATTGTCCTGCTACACAGACTTCCGCTTCTATGCGTGTGCTGCCAGAAATCTACAATCACATCATCCTAGCCCTGAAAGTTAAACTATGACTCACTTTGGTCAGGAGCATCTTCAGGAGTCCATGCATTGACCACTGATAGACACTCACTCTGGCTGAGCAAATCTTTCAACAACACAGGGTCTGAACGCACCAACCAAGGATTGAAAGTATCAACCAAGTAACTGAATGTACCAACCATGAAAGGCTTGCATATTAAGGTTTGCATTATCGTTCCTACATTCAGAAAATCTCACACTGATATGACCCCCTTTCTGTGAAATTATGAGGTTTGTCAATTTCAGAAATCTTCATCAGAAGATAACATTTCCTGGAAAAAAACATTTTAGGCAATTTGCCTGAACAAACCTTTTTGATATGTGAATTGCCCTGCTACATTTAGTTTTTTTTCTAGGGTTCACCCTGAGAAAATCTACTTGTAACTCGTTTTAAATTTTGCAATCATTGTGATGCTCTGGAAAATCCTCGAATTTGGAGAAGTCATACCATTTTCAGACTGCTAACTACAATCTTCATTGGAAATAAGTGAAATTAAGTTGTGTCAGATATATATCACCAAAAGAATATTCGAGCCGCTCTTTTTAAAAACGTAAAAAACCTAAAAAGCAGTGTTATTAACTTATTCATATACATGATGGGAATGTTGTAAGCACCAATACAGATCAAAAGTACTAAGTAAAAGTAATGATCAGCCAGGCCTTAGAAACTTCTTGAGATTGCCCTCTAGGGTCTATCCAGAATACTAATATTTATTAAATTCTGCAATGTTGTGATGTAAAGGTCCTCTGCATGGTAAAAGGCGTGTACCTCTGCCCTGAGTGCTCAGACTTACTGTTGTCTGGATCTTTAATGCTGTCGTTTTATTGTCACAGGCAAACGAGATTCATGCATGTGCATGCCTGTGATCATGACTAGAGGCCAACGTCTTCTAGTCTCCCTTCTAGGTGAGGTACATCACCCAGGGAAACCAAGACCACCTGCACTGGAGCCTGGAGCACCAGTGCCTGCCTGCTTGCCAAGACCAGTGTGCCGGTGAGGAATAGGAGAGTGTTGGAAGGAGCGAGGTCCAGTTGGGAGCGTTGCAGAGAGGACTCTCAGTGCGAGGAGGTAGGAAATGGCTGTGCATTTATCGGGTCATTGCCCATGTTTAGGATTGATTCAGACACCCCCGGATGCCAGGAGAGGGCAGCTTTGGAATGACTTTGTGCATTAAGCACCGTGCCGGGAGCACCAAGCCCATACCACCTCGTTGCGGTGACCCCGTATGCCTGACAGTGCCATTGTTGATATGATTGTGATATAAGCACATAAAGACTCGGGGAAGGGGCCACTGTGGTGTGGGTTATTGCACCATAGTTGTCTGCGCTTTGTCCTTAAAGTATCATGGCCCAATGCTGCCAGGAGTTCGGACTGTTGCCAAGGAAAAGATAGAGGCTGCGACGAGCGGGTCGAGCCAGCACATCTATATCTGCCCCTAACTGACCCCTGAGGACTGAAGACATCTCACCATTGCCGTTGTCAGGTCGGGAGCCGGAAGATCGAATCCCCCCCTCCCCTTCCCTTCCCTTCCCTCCCCATCCCTACCTCCACCTTCACCTTGTGGGGTATATTGACTTACCTCATCATCACAGGCTGGGAGCAACTCTGTTTACTGGGGAAAGCAAACAGCACAGCTCAGGAGAGAGCCAGTTCCTGTTTGGTGTTGCAGCGTGTACTACAACCAGCCCAACTTCTTTGAACAGGACCAGAGCTTGAGATTGCCTGCGGTCAGCTCTGAATGGTTCTGAGTTGCAGGAGTGGATAACACTTGAATTGAGCCTGTTGGTTCCTGGGGGACTCGCTGATGAAGGTGCTGTGGTACCATAGACACTGTTGACCAGTTCCTATAAGATTCAAAGTTGAACTCTTGAGTTCAGCCTACTAGCGGGCATTCCCTGTTTGCGTCCAGCAGTGAAAAGGTAATAACCGTGTTCACGTTGCGAGGAAGAGCATGGGACAGGGATTTGCCTGACAAATACAAGAGCCCCAACCTCAAAGGGATTGTGTTGTTGCTTATAAAAGTTGTTATTCCTATGAATGCATAGAGTTAGAACTAACATATTTCTTTTTCATATAAAAACAAGTATTTGACTGAACATTGATTTATTGACATTGATGAGTTATGAGTGATGTTATCTAACCTATACCCATACCTGCCTACAGAGAGCCTTTGACTTCTTGTCCACAGCTAACACTGAAAGTCAAGTGCAGAAAGGGTACTTGCCAAGTTGCTCAGGATCCATAGCAGGTTGGGGCCCGGGGCATCAGGAGTAAACGGCCTCAACAACCACAGTTGATCTCAGTAGGTCCTGTGTGCCACGTGGCCTTCTGGAAGGGGTTCTGACATACAAACTTTGTAGCGTTTAGCATGTTTATGATTTTCAATTCAAAAATTCGAAATTTGCAGCAGCAATATCCTGGTCTTTCACACTCCTCTTTATAAAATATTAATTAATGGAATGCTAGCCATTGAAAGAAAGTTGTGTAAACTGTATAACAAAGCAAACACCAGGAGATGATGGATGGAGCGCTGACATTTTTCAGACACTCACTCCCAGATCTGGGTTGAATCCATCATCGTTTTTTTAGCTCACTTCGCCACCACAGCTGAGGCCCAGCCATATGTAATTCAGTCTTGACCCTGTTCCTCATGGGAACAGTCCAGCCCGAGCTGCCAAGCCAGGTCTTCCCTGGACCAGACTGGTTTTGGAGTAACACCCCTCATCAGCCAGGCTAGCTTGAGTGGCAAAGTGAGCAAAGGGACCCACATCTGGGCATACCCTGACAACTTGGGGTGAACAAAGCTAACACAAGGAGATGATGGACAAAGCGCTGAAACTTTTCAGACACTCACCCCCAGTCACAGATCTGGGTTGAATTCATCATCGTTCTTTAGCTCACTTTGCTACCAGACAGAGCACATGCTTTAAGTTTCAGTTCAGTTTCAGTTTTAAGGACCTTTTTCTCCATTGCTGCAGTTATGAGATAGGAATGAAAGGTATTCTCATAACAATTCAGTAATTAAGGTAAAGAAAAGTAAGTAGTCAACCAGGGTGGTATTACATTGGTTTTCACAAACTATTACATTGTCTTCATTTTAAGAAACCAGTGTTTGCTGTTGGCCTTAATCCTTTTTCTACATATGAGAAATCTGAGGGTCACAAGTTAATTTTTCTCACCTTATTCCCTCAGGGGAAAGGTGCACAGCCCCCACTGATCAAAGATCTTCCTAAACAAAAGCAATTCTTTCTGTCTCTGCCCTGCTGCTTGGACAGCATTCTGGTCAAGTAAGCTCCTGCCACTGGGCTTCTGTGAAAAGCAGATTTCTTGCAAATTGGAAGGAGCCACTGTTCTCCTCCCACCCAAGTTAGAGATCACAGATAAATCTAGAAAGATAGTGACTCTGGCACTTATCCAAATGGTCAAGCTCAGTACTGCTATTATGCAAGACTAGAGTGAAAATCATAGTTAACTTACTTTTGCATAATGTGCTTAGCTAGGACATTCATGGCCACAATTTCTTCTATGCCATGAACACTCCCATGTTTAGGAGACTTAAGCCTCTTCTGCTGACATACTTACCATTGTATTCTGGTTTAACCAATGTGTTGTCCATTGGTGAAATACAACCAAAGGTCCTTTAATGCTGTACTTCAGTGTCATGGTCTTTATGTGGGCAAGATGAATGTCACTTAAGTTGTTCTAATAGAAATGACCACACTAGAAGTTGATATATAGAAGAAAAAAATGCAGCTGCTACCAAAGGACTTTGACAGATACCATTGACAACATGATTATGATCCACAACTGTTATTCTAAGTGGTTGGTAGAGCTGCGTAAGTGTAAATCAATCACATGTCAGACATGTGACTGACTATTCGGCATTCCCACTGCTAGCCAACAAATCCCCCACTTTACTTTTACCCAGTTCAATAGTAATAATGTTAAGAAAAGCCAAAGAATGAAAGGCAGAGACACACACACACTGGTGAAAGGGCTATGCTGCTGATTTAGAGTTTTTTTTCTGGTGGAATTCCTGTTCACCATTGTATCAGCTGTCAATTTTATAGCATGATCAGAACCAGACGGTAAAATTATGTGCAAGACCCTTTACTCCTACTTTCAAAGGGCAGAAATGCAGACATATCAGTAACACTACGATCTCCATGCAGAAAATGTTTAATGCTGTTTTCAAAACAGGTTGTTTTTACCTATGCTAGATTTACAGGGTCCAGGGATCCCAGTTCCAGATCAAATTGCCCAATGTATTTATAAGTTGTTTTGGAGGCGATTAACTCGAGGCACTGGACCTCTATGGCCTGAAGGAAAAGTTCATGTGTAATGTTGTGAGTTGATACTCCTCCTCAGTTCATTTGATATTGAACTAATCAAAGAGACCATTAAGTCTAGTTAATAGAAAGAACTTGTTTTATTTACTTTCAAATTAAAAAGTTTTTTCACAAAGTCCACCATAAAAGTTACATCCTTAATCCTGTTTGCTGGTTTTTTTGTGTTGTTTTTTTATTATTATCACACTCGAATAGGACTAACAGCCGACACGTGTTTCGCCCGGTGGCTAAGAATAGGCCAGGGCTTTTTCAAGGCTTATATTTCGAGGTCATGACACATCAAATTTATATTACGAATTCAATTTCAGTAGTTCTTCACATGTAAAGGCGAAGGTAAAGGTTGTTTTTACCTATGAATGTTTATTTGTAACTGAGGTGTAAGTCATGTCAGCAATTGCCAAATATTATGGCTAGGTTAAACCGTTTTAAAAGTAGGATGAGTGTTGATAGAAATGTGGTTTGGCATTAGGTAGAAATGTAAATTTAAATTCAAGCAACGATTTTGCTAATTCTTTTTTAATGCAACCTTATGGTCACAGTGCATTAATGCAACTGTTAATTGAATTCATGTGGCATAAGGATTGCACGAGGAGAGCAAAATATGCGGACAACAGTCATAGGCCCCGGGGCACTTGTGGAAATCCCTTGGTGACCTGGGTGAATATAAGATGGGCTTGCGCAGGCATATCATGAAGAATGGCCTCTGTGATGTCATATGAGAAGCTGCCCAAATATTGAGACATATTATTCTCTGCCATTATGGGTTGAGCATGCTATTATAGGCAGGGTGTACAAATTCCTGCAAGAAAGGAGTGAGGCATTTATGTTTGGGTAGCAGAATATATTTAATAAGTGGACTTTAGTTAAAGGAGGACATTTTAGTTAGGGAAGAACCTTGGTAGAAGGTTAACTCTTTGTTGGTCTATATCAAATTCTTAGGAGTAATCAATTGAAAAGAGGAAATGTGTTAGTAGCATAGAAATGATAAGGGAGAATCAAACCTTCCAGATTTGGCTAACATATTATCTACAGAGGTAAGACATTAAAATGTTTCCTCATTTAAAGAGTCATTGCTCTAGAAAGTAGCCACCACCAAGTGAGGAGGTTGTTGAGGCCATTGAGCAGTATCTTAGGAACAAAAAAGAGAAATGTTTATCTGTTGAAGGATAAGATAATTTGTCACTATGGCCCAACAATGTTTGATGAAATGAAAAGATAGATGAGGATGCGGCGAAGGATCCACAGGGTGAAACAATGTTCATCCAAGATCTAAAGACTGGTGGCTATTGGGTTATGTTTCTAAGTATTTCCTTACCAAACTGAAAAAGGCGTTGGGGTCAGAATTGAATAATGTTTTACTGTTATTGACAAAAATTGCCCGACACCAGAATTAAATTCAAAGATGCCTAAAAATATGAATAAACCAACCAATGATCCAAGTAAATGCTTATTTGGTGATAGTATATATTGATGAGGCTTATTTGACCAGCCTGTGGAAACCATGGTATGCAATGGTTCTTAATTGCTTCAAATGTCTATGGGCAGTCACATTACAGTAGCTGAAGAAGAGTGTCCCTCTAATGTTGAAATATGGCAATAACAAGTTTTAATATCTAAGAAGCGGCACTGAAGCCTCAAATAATTTACCTCTCTGCATGGCGAAAAACTCCACCAAGGATTGGGCCTCCTCCTGGATCCGCGATTCTAGACTTTTCTTCCCAAGTCCCAAGTTCCTTAGGACTGTTAGTGCAAAGCGTCTCTGCTGCTTCCAGTTGTGTCCAGAAGAAAATACAACTCCTGAGGAATTAATGGTATGTTATTGATTTTTTTGTAATTACCTCTATAATAAATAATAGGCATGTTTATCTTTTAGGTCTGGCTGAAGAATCCTTTCTCCATTTTTTCCAATTTTTTACTTGTACAAGTAAATGTGCCCTTTGCAAAATGCTACAAAAAAGACTCCTGTGTCATCGACTTTCATTGTAAGGTACACACATCATGCCCCATCACTCTGCCCCTCAGTCTTAGACCCCACTTGTAGTTGAGAAAGAAATTAAGTATAGCTTGATAAAGTGATGTGCTGGGAGATCAACAGTCACTTCCCTTTCTTTATTTATTTATTTATTTATTTATTTATGTAGTTTGTAGAGCGCACAGCTACCCCCGAGGGGGTGTCCCGGCGCTAGAACCTGAACCTCCAGATGAGAAGAAAGGGGCAGGGAGGGAAACAGCAGGATAAGAATCAGAGTCCAGAAAAGAGCCAAGTTTTGAGTCTGGCCCGGAAGATGGATTCAGAAGGACAGAATCTAAGATCGATTGGCAGAGCGTTCCACAATTTTGCCGCGATAACACTGAACCCTCTGCCACCCATTCTAGTGAGTCTAAAACGGGGAGAGATCAGAAGGCGGAGGTCATTGGATCTCAGGGATCTGATGGAACGGGATATTGAGACACGTTTTTTCAAGTAGTTGGGTCCGAGGCCGTTGATGGCTCGGTAGGCGAGGGAAAGGATCTTGAACTGGATACGGCTGGCCACCGGTAGCCAGTGAAGTTCCTTACGATAAGCGGAGACTGATTGACGGTAGGGGATATTACCAATCAATCTGGCCGCCGCATTCTTTCACTTCCAGGAATCCTTTTAACCATGCTTGATTTACTCAAGTGCTAACACTTAGGGCTATATGTTCAAACACATTTTTCCATAGACACAGAGTGGGTAAAACCCTTTGATACATCTGGCCCTTAGATTCCTATTGTTTTACCAGCTCGATTTGCACCACGTCTTATCTCTGGTTGGTTTCTGTGGCTAGCTCAGTTTTCAGGCACTCCTAGGGTAGCACAACTGCCTATACCATCAGTCAACAGCTCACAATGCCGAGGCTTAGACAGATATAGCAGAGATTGGTATCATGCTGGAAAAGGAGACCACACATAAGGTATCCTTAAGGGCAGACAGCTACACAGAGCGCGCAGGTATGGCAGAAGCACTGAACGGTGTAACTAGCGCACTGTGTACACAGGTTGTTCAAGTTCTTCACCATATGTGCTAGCATTGCTGCGCAGCCCATCCATACATCAATCCTCTCATTCGCTAAGATTCACAAAGTTTTCTTTCCATCAGTAGGAAAAAATCAGGAGTAATTCCCACCATCTTACAGAAAGTTCACTGTGTGAATTGGCTATGTGGATCAATGATACAGTCGTAATGATCAGCAAAATGTAGACATAAGACATGCAACAAGCAAATTACAACTGTACATGTGTACTAGGCATTGAGTTACCATTACGGAAAGCAGAATGGTATGGAAGCAGATAGATGAATGGATTAAATGTTGAGTTAATCCATTACTTCCTCTCCCAGTGAATGTCACATCCTTCTCACTCCTCTCTTTGCCTTCTGATAGCCTCAGAGCTCAGTGAGGTGCTTAGTGAGTAAAACTCTTGATACTGCAGATCACACACTCGGTCCTTGGCAAGAAACTCATCCTCCTTTTCATCCAAGGTTGCAGAATTGAATACCATTACATGAAATGTGGACAACTGCTATTTATAGGACTTATAAATGGTAAGACTGCAGTTGAAGAGCAATAAAAAAAGACGTTTTTATCATTAGAGCTGTACCTGCACAATTGTGCCATGAGACCTACCTACCCTTTCCCTTTGTAAGCTCTTCCGAAGAAGGAGTTGAAGGGCGTCCCGCAAGCTCCTCGGAGTGGGAGATTAGACCCTCTCTTACAGTCTGGTATCCATTCAGCACAACTACTGGTTGAGGCCCCAGCCACACTGTGAAAATATTCCCATAGGTCTTCGCAAGCTGGAGATGGGAAGTAAACACTCAATAAGTGAATAGAACAAAAGAGGTGGGTACCAACTAAAAAGCTGGATACACCGGGTAGTAGAACTGATGGAGCACTGAGAAACATTTCTCTTTAGCTTTTTCATGCTATACAAAACAAAACAATACCATTTTTCCCTGCACGTCAAAGAGAGTGTCTCCTGCCAGATCTGCCAGGTCTTTGAATGGCAGATGTGGACATAAATAATCTGCATCAAGAATATGCCCTAAACATGGCAGACATTTTGAAACATTATGGGCAAGGGATCTGCGTTCATGGACCACCACTAATGGTTGATCAGCAAAGACTGCACCAGTGGTCAATCTAGAGTTTTCACTGCTCTAAAGTGGGTGAAGGACTCAGACTCCCTCCTCACCAAACCAGATGTTGCTCCACTTTATTGACAGGTAGACGAACCACCAGGTTTCTGAGGGTGGAGTAAGCTCTTCTGTCGGAAATCTTTGACTGTCAACTGACCATTGGTCATTGACATTGGAAGTTATTGCCTATTGTGGGGGAACATTTGTTTTTGTTTTGTAGAAACAATCCCTCAGGTTTGCAGAAATGTGGAGCAGCCCCACATGCCATGGAAACCCACCCAGCATTCCTTTTCTGGCGAAAGTGAATTCACCCTATTAGCATCAGCACATTTGTCAGAAATGTCCCAACACAACAACAGAAAAATAATATATGGTAAAATTATCTGGTGTTAGGCTGGAAGAAGCAGCACACTCAGCAAATAAGCCTGTTTATGACCCTCAGCTAGCTCTAATGTGCATATGTGAAAGGGGCACACCCTTCACTCTTGAATACATATAGGGGTTAAAGAAGACAACACAGTATTGACCTACTCTAATATATATTAGGATTTCATTGTTAATAAAACAGCACATGACAAATATGATAGGTGCATGTGAAGCAGCAGGTCATGTCTTGAATTTAATGTGGACACAAATGTTGTTTCTGTCATTGTTCTGGTCCCTGAGAACACGATGATATACAGATCCCCTCAGGTAGGTGTGGGTTTGATAGCCTTAATTATAAACACACATATAAAATCATATGTAACATTCTCCATACATACAGCCATGATCAAGGCTCCTGCTTATTATCAGGCATTTCAAACCTGGGGCCACCATGGGAATCTCCACCAAAGTTTTCAACCAACAGCAGAGACTCCCAATGTCTGAAGATAGTATGAATTTTTAAGTGCTACATTTTGAACTAAATAATGCATTTCCTTTAATGGCAATGGGTAAATACAAATAGAAAACTTACATTTTGGGGCTTAGCTCTGTGTGGTGGTCACATTTGAACGTTGCAGATTGTGAGGCGAGATTGTTGTTGGTTTATAAATCCCAGACCTTTAAACACACGTGGTCCCAATGTGTGTCACCAGATATCAGCTCTGCTCATATGATCTCCCAGTGAGGAGCTGGTATCCCACGGTGGCAGATAGCATGAGCTGGAAACCCCTGTGCAGTGTGGGTTTCCAGCTCATGTTTGGAGGATAATTACTGGTAATGTTCATAGGGGTTTTTTCAAACTCCCCAGGACATTAGCAGCAGCTCTGGAAGGGAGATAGGGGAATAAGGTCAGTCCCAGCTCCTCTCCTGCAGCTCATAAAAGCAATGTGCTTAGGCTCCCATCCCCTGCACAGAGTTCAGGTCCTTTCAAACAGTGAAGTGTATCTAAAAGTTGGCTTGCCTGACACTCATGTGTGCAGTTTATGAAAATTGAACAGTATATGTAACTTTTCAAAGTGGTTCCAGAGAGTTACTCTAATGCAGTCTGCTGAATGAATGAGTGCTAGTTGTAAACAGTCAGCAACAGGAATACCTATCCCCAATGAATCACGCTTTAAGCAAAACAGTGGCTGGACTTTTGCACATAAGCACAACCATCATCTTGCTAATTATTGTTAGCGCTCAGTATTTACTTTAAAAGGAGATTAAAATTCCCAGTGGAACCAGCAACTGGGAACTCTTCTGGCTCTTGTAATAAGAGCCGGGTGAGGAGGGGGAGGGGGGGGCTAGGAGCAATGTAAAGCGACACAGAGAACTGACAAGCAATCAGCATCCTTAATCATCTTGGAACAAGCCTATGGGAAAATACCTTTATGCATTTAATTGAGGTCAATGTATAGTAGAAGTTGGTATTCATTAGTTTAGGAGACGTTTATGCTTGCTATACTGAAGGCCTAAGAATTGCACTCATTGGAAAACATGCAGCAGGAAAAGTACCATTATAATTGAGCAACATTTCTCTGTTGAGGCAAGAGTTGTTTTTTCAATCAAAACTGTGTCTGTGTGCATTTTGTTGTTACCCACAGTGAATGGCAGATTTAGGAGGAGGTGAGTGGCTCAGCTTGGTATGGCAAGTGAAGAAGGAAAAGGAAGTAAAAAGAAGATTGAATTGGTGAAACTCTCCTGCCAGGCTCAGGAGATGGATGGGCAGAGACAAATTCAGGTGTGTGCCACTGTGAAAGAAATACAAAGAGTCTGTGACCAGTGACTTGCCTTCAACTTTTTCTTGAGTGTGTGTGTGTGTGGGTGTGTGTGTGTGTGTGTGTGTGTGTGATGGCTAAATATTCAACAGAAGTAACAGCATTGCAATCAGCTCTATGGTACCTGCATGAGAGTCTCATGGTGAAGCACAAAGTTCAGGGTCCACAGGTTGCCGATGATGGGCAGCGGAGTCGGTCCCGGAGGATATTTTCTCCTCAACCACTGAAGCTTGAGGTAATGTGTAAAGAGGAGAGTAAAAAGCAGAGCAATTAACAGCTGAGTGAGTAGCAGCATGGTGGACGCCTGTCTCTGCTTCTAGGTGTTCTTCTTCAGAATGAACCTTTACTTCTATATTCAAACCTCAGACTATTCTTCTCTCTAGAACTAGTGTCCTTTATTTCTCGTTCACTAATCCTGTATTTATATCTCCTAGTATTTCACTCTCCTCCTCTCTCTTTTCTATTTTTAACATGTTCTAATCTATTGCATGTCTTTCCCTGCCCTGAATATGCTTGTTCTCTTTGCTCAGGTTTTAATTAACACATCCCTTACTCAATTCCACCTTTTTTCATCTCCTTTGAATTCCTTCTATTCCTTCTGCCTTTCCTTGTTAATGTCCAGCCTCAATGTCTATCTTCTTCAGTATGTCTGCTTACCCCGTGCACCTCTCTTCTACTCTCCCTCCCTCGCTCCTCTGCTTCTGTGCTACTTTTTTCCCTTTTATATTCATTGCAACAACTAGAGTCGAGGTGTTTATCTTTGGTGTTTGCTATTGGATAGGCTTTTCATCAAGTTAGTTGCTTCATATTAACACACAATCTTATCTCTCTACGGTGGAACATGGCTTTTTCGTCATACCCTCCTTTGACCTCTTCTAAGGACATATACTTGTACTAGCAATAAACACACCATCATTTCTGGGCACGTGCCCATTGCTTGGAGGCTGTGCCACAAACCCTGACAGCAGACAGCTCAAGGGGGTACTTTTAAGTTGCATATAGAAACAAAGAATGTTCATTGTGGGTCTTCTTAGGAAGAGGCCACCACAGACATGTTGATTAGTGTGGGTTTATTTTCTAGTTGTTCTTTTTCACATAACATATTTGCTTATCAGAGCTGGAACATTTGCTGCATTATCACTGCCCTACTCTAAGTTGACCTCTACCAAGTTCATCCAGATGTATTGTCAATAAAAAACTCAAACTCCCTGGGCTGTGCTCCAGCATGTTGTAGCTGTGCCAGAGAACACCTCACATGTGTGCATTTAGATTGTTAAACTTCATTTGTATTTAAATACCCATTTATATTTAAATCTTCTTCATCCACAATCATGGAAGGTTCACATTCCTTGCTTTATGGAAAATGAATTAAAAGGTGGAAGGACCATTGTACTGGAAACCCAAAAACCCCATACCTCCTGTTAAAATGAATATGTCAGAGTCAGAAATGAACAAGCATTAGCAATGCAATAGGTCTGGCTCATGATTGAAAGTGCCTTTTGAGTTATTGATGGCTATAGGCACTCAATTTGTCATCATACACACACTATATTACTCATCTTTCCACTCGTACATCCATTGATCAGTTCACTTACTCCTTGTGTTCAGCCTCTGACATAAACGCAATAAAACACACACAAACAACATATGCAAAATAAATTAAAAGAACACAAGTAGAAAATAGAAATCATGCTGTCATCTGAACACGGCGGGCATATGCTTATAATAGCAAACTAAATATAGCAGCAGGCTTCCATCTTGTAAAGGTAATGTACATAGTATATTGATATTTTAAAGTTCAAGCGTGGTTCCAAAATTTAGAACCAACGTGTTCACCATTCTTACATTTTAAAAAAATGTATACACTTTTAAGAACCACTTGACTGGTTTAGAGCAACCGGCCGCGCAGGATTTGATGAACAGCAGATAAAACAAGCAGCAAGCAAGTAACCCATCAGCGCTGTAGTGTCCTCTTAGAGAACATTAAAATAAAAGAGGAGAAGCAAAGAAAAGAAAGGGGAACTATAAAAGGAGAAACTTTTAAAACTCAAGGCATACCTATGCTATTTTCAAACCAGCAATTAAAACAAAATCGATGGGCCATGCTGCAGGGGGCTTGGCATTGTACATAACACTGGATCTTAACATTAAAGTTGAAGACGTCGGAATTGATCACCCGAATATACAAGCAATTAAAGTTTGGTCCCTTCTTCCAGTTAATCTGACCCCACTTTTGATAGAAAATCCTTACATTCATTCACTCGGAAATAGGAAAAAAGAATCTATCGAATTCCAGTTCCCTTGATTCTCTTGTTGATAGATTTTAATATGAATCTTTTTCAGGGGACACGTAGGGATCAAATATTGGATATTGTCGACCATATTTGGCATATTCCGGCAACTGAAGCATTTAAACAACAATCTGATAGAATGGGGAAGGATGCAGTGCGCAACCTAGAGCCCTATGGTTTACGAGTATTGAGCGGCCGGATGTCCCCGGACATTCTGACACAACCGCCTCACCACTCGGCAAAATCCCAAGCAGTCATAGACTACTCCTTAGTATCATTACCACTATACCATATGCTTCTCAGTTATAGTTTGGGTAACAGGCTTGAAAGCGACCACCAACCGCAAATGATCAGTTTTAACTTAAATATTTTTTTACACGAACAATTGGCCCCAGAAATAGGCTATCCTACAGGACAAAATTACAAAAAGTTACAGTGGTCCATATCCTGCATAGAAAAAAATTGAACACCAAGCAAAAGAGTTATGGGAAGACTTATACGACGTAGATCAAAATCTTTTGACCCACTGGGATCAATTTTCAAAACGCCTAGTGGAGAAAAACGTCGTTCAGCCGAGAGTTAGAGAATCAACAGATATTTCATTTCCTAAATTTTTTTTAGTGCAACTTAAAATAGCCAAAAAGAAATCTAATCATGCCTAGAGGGTCCTAAGATACAAGCTGTCACTAGAGTTTGGTGTAAGACTCTACCAAAATTAAGGTCACTCTACAAAAAAGCGGTTTAGGCCCCAAAAAAAACTGAGCTGGATCAGTACTGGTGTAAAATCCATTATGCCGCTAAATGTAAAGATGCAAGAGAATTTTGGAGATTGGTAAACCAATCCACTGTTAGGAAATTTCAACAAGCAATGTCAAATATATCTGAAGAAGCTTGAGAAAAGCACCTAGGCACCACATCAGGGGTCACACATACAGCAATTGGCTTATCAGAAGAAGCAAAGTGTAATTATACAAGGGAAAACTTGCAGATAGAGATCCATCTTAAAACTGTGAAGTAAATTATAAGCATCGGCAACCGGGATGGTTCCCCAGGGTCAAACAGTCGTCCCCAAGCACTTTATAAGGAAAACCCGCAATGTTGGGCAAAACAACTGACAATATTATTTCAATATATCCTGGTGAGCAAAGAAATTCCAGACAATTGTAGGAGATCAATGTTGGCACCGATTTATAAAGCTGGACATACCATGGGCCAATTATCAATTAATAGCCTTATTGGACTGTGAATCAAAGTTATTTGCCAAATGTCTGTTGGCAGACCTAACGTCCTGGGTGGTCTCCAAAAATCTGCTTATATACAAAACACAAGGTGGGTAGAGGGCCTCAAGGAAAGTTTGTAAGACCTGCACAGGCTAAATCTCCAATACAATTTGTAACAAACCACAAAAATCCGAGGGTCTGGCACCCTCGCCAAAAGAGAGGTCAAGAGCACAATCAGTACAGGCAAGTAATCTTTAAATCACCAAGTAGGGAGTCCTATTTAAGAGGATGGAATCCCATAACCCACCGAGGTGGCATGCTTCAAGGGCTGCAACCCCCTCACTGTGAGGGAGAAGCTCGCGGATGTTTTATTTGGATCAATTGATCGGATCTCCTAAGATCTGTGAAGCATGAAAATATTTTGCAGATGGGTGTTTGCAGTGCGGAAAATAGTGATGTAGTGAAGTGATATTAAAATTGGCCACCAAGTGAAAAAACAATTTTAATAGGTTAACTATTGGTGTTAATTGTGAAAAACAGTGCAGGGGCGGTCAGAAACAATTGTCGAGCGCGCTGTTCTACATAAATGGTCTACATGTTTCGGCCAGGTGATCAAAAATCGATCGTGGTCTTCCTCAGGACCTAGATGGTGAAACTACTGCAAAATTATGTGTACAAACCAAAGAAAAGAAAAGGAAACTGAGTAGGTGGAATGATACAGCCTACAATCACCTGTGTTCTCTTATATGTAGAATCTACAGGATTGTTGTTGTCACCTGCATACGTACGGGTCGACTCCTCACCACTCCTGGCAACAGCTCAGTTCGTGAGGCACCGCTCTCTCCGTCGGTACCCCGGACCGTCTCAGAGACGGTTGTGTTTTATTGATTTTCGATCTGCCTTTAACACGGTGCAGAGGAACATTCTCTGGGATAACTTATCGAAAATGGGAATTTCACCTAAGTTCCTGAGAGTGATTCAATTGCTGTACACAAACATTTGGACAAGAGTAAGGTTGGTCCAAGGCACAATCATTTAAAAAAAATATTAACAATGAATGGTTTAAAACAAGGTTGTGTATTGGCTCCAATCTTGTTCAACCTGTCTCTTGCTGATATTTCTCCAGGTTTGAATAGCATTAACTCACACTCTCCATTGGTGGCTGGCTTCAAGGTCTCCCACCTATTGTATGCCAACAACATTGTTCTGCTGAGCTACGCAAAGTGGGGCTTGAGTGGTTAATTAGTGAAACAGCTGTGTACGCCTCGTTCCATGGGTTAAAGGTCAACTTAAACAAGACAAAAACCATGTTGGTGTTAAGAGGTATAGCAGCTCGCCCAATACTCAGCATAGCAGGGTCCACGCTGGAATCGGTTTTAGATTATAAATACTTGGATGTCATATTAGATGTGAGGGGCACATTTAAGAACCAGTGTGCTGCACTACAGAGAAGGAACAATTCTTTAACTGCAGCATTTGCTGCCCTCCAGAATAGTCTAAAAAGGCTGTCCCTCAAGCCACTATTACAAGTTATGTCAGCTAAACATGTTCCATCTCTGACATATGGCATGGAGATTCTAAGAGGAAAGACTGATAACATCATAGATAAGTTTGTAACAGGAACCTACTGTCGCCTGTTTAATAATCTTCCTCAGCAGGCATCGCCATCACAAGTTCGATTAGAGTGTGGGCTTAAGAGACAGAATTTTAACAGCCTAGGTGCATATTTGAAATTCTGCCACAAACTTAGAAATGATAATAATTCTACACTTATGTTTGGGAGGCTATAAGTGATCGTAGACACACTCAGGCCCATGAATATTTCAACTTGGCTTTAGCTACATTCAAGGCAGAACAACTATGGGCCTTACCCCTCTCTCAGGCGGCACTTAACAGAGTCATCAATGAGTGTCCTAAAAAAATGTCTTCACTATTGCACAGAGAGGCGCTGGCGAAAAGATCCCATACGTGGATAGTAATTGAATCTTATGGCAAACTATCCCCACAGAAGTATCTAGCGGACCTGAATGGTCTAAATGCTAAGTTGAAGTTCTTGAGACTCCGGCTTGGCATTTTCAATTTCGAGAGAAGACATTTGCCATATAGTTTGTAGTTGCAGAAATAGCCTGCTTGCAGGGAGAAGTTTTACAGTTTACTGCAGATTCTTAAAGTTCGTAGATATAGCAGGGAGGAAACTGCTTAACAGTGCCCAGTAAAGAGCTCTTACTGTTCTTATTCTATTAGTTCACAAAGAAAAAAAATCTTATAGGTTGGAGAAAACAGTTATTTAGAAGGGCAGGTGAACCTTAGACAAGCGGCGCGATGTTCCCAATATACGAGTAATTGAAATATCATGAAATAATTAGGGTTTAGCATTGGCAAGCATTGTGAGTTTTTTTTACAATAGGTAGGTTGTAACCCAAAGTTTTACACATGGCAGGTACGCTCGGTAATTTTTGGTATAAAAAATATTTCCAACTAGGACCCTCTGTATGATACACATTAGGAACATTAATATACAGCAAGTGAGTAATGAATAGATCAAATGGGGTATTTTAGACAAGAGGAAACAGTAGGTAGACCGTGTTACCAGCAAATTTACTTACGTTTTTTTTTATTATATGTTTTTAATTAGATGAATTGACTATTCTCATTGCGGGACTAATCCTTATTTTTATCATGCTTGTTCTAAAATAATGGCCAAATAATGGTGATCCATATGAAATGTGTATAAATGTGTCTTACTGTGAGTTTTTATCAACCGAACAATACATTTTCATTCGTTCATTTAAAACTCAAGGGCTCAACAACCACCCACAGTGTAATAAGAATCCACCTTAAAAGCCTATTGCCGTCAACACACTGCTTTTTGTCAATCATTAAGTAGGCCCTACTTGCTTTGTTCTAACTTTTCATTATAAAGAGATCACACCCAAGGAATCTGACATAACTTTTCCCAGTGAACCGATAAGGCCTCTTCCCAATGCCAATGGCAAATGGCCAATGCCAATGGCTTGACATTATATACGACAGCCTACTGTAGTACACATAAACTGCCAGCCGCAGGCACACATCTATAACATAGAAAATAAGTATAAAATGACAGTTGGCAAAACAATATACAGTGCAACCCAACAAGAATTATCACAGTGCAATTCTACTTCTAGAGTTTGTCAGAATGGGTTGTCAACACCAAAACCCTTGCCTTTAAAATAACATTTCATAATAAGCATGTCAGATGTATGGCATCAAGCAATCAAGCTTACAACTTTTAACATTGGCTTGTCAACATAACCAACTGAGCATAAGCTTTCCCACGAGGCAATTGTTAGGCATGCAGGCATAAAATTAGAAATGTATACAAAAATACAGTTGGCATGGCTAAATATAATGGCGCCTAATAGGATTCAACAAAGTCATAAGATTCTACCCTTTTATGCCTGTTGGCTTTAGCATATGCTTTTCACAATCAGCATATCAGGCCCATTGTCTTTATCATAATGTTTCCTCTAAAACCTTCGGGCATATAGCCTATAATATTGGTTTGTCACCATCAATCAATAAACCAGTCAATCAATCAGGATTTATAAAGCGCTGCAAATCACCCTTGAGGGTCTCAAGGCAAAGGAGTTGCTAGCTGCTTCATGGAGAGAGGGAAAAGCTAGGCATGGGGCCTAATCAGTGGGATCGCGCTGCATCCTCCATTAAGTATGTCTTGGGAGAGGCTAGGTGAGAAGTGGAAAAATGGGCGGCAGGCAGGAGCATTAAATGAGTGAAAAAACAAGAAGCAGAGAAAAATGTGGGAAAAGCAGAAGAAAGCACTCAGAACAATTGGGGGAGAGGAAGGAAAAAGCAGCAAAACACAAGGCAAAAGCAGGAAAAGTACTCAGAAAAATGGAGGGGAGGAGAAAGCGTAAGAAACTAGGAAATAGCTGGAAAAGCACTCAGAAAAATGGGCGATGGAAGGAAAAAGTAAAAAATGAGCCAAAGCACTAAGGTAAATGGGGAGAAAGCAAGAGTCCGTTGCACTCAGTGTGTTTTACATATGACAACTATTCCACATAGTCATAAAAGCACAAATGCATACAAAATTTCAATTGACAAAGCAAAATACAATCTCTCCTAAGAGAGCCCAACATGGACTATTGTATTGCAAGTCTTCTATCCTCACATTTAGCTTGGGAGGTTCACCAACACCAAAACTCTTGCCTAGTACGGTAATCTTTGAAATACTTACTTACAGGCTATAGTACAGTGTAATAACAATCCATCCTGAAAAGCATGTTGTCTTTAACCCATGCCTCAGTTAATGACTGCCCTCCTCCCACCTGTGCTGCTGCCAAAGAAAGGCAAACACTATAAATTATTTAGTTATCTAGAAGAGTTTAATAGCATTACAGTGCCATGTGTGTGCCTCTGAAAGGGCCAACTCAGCCAGCTGGATAAAGAAAGAAGCACTTCTTCTGCGGAACCACACAGCTGTTGCCCAATCAAAACTTGTACACCTGGCTCTCGTCATGTGGGTGGAGCCAACGACTTTCTACTAGTTATAAGTCTGGTGACAGCAGCGCTGTCAAGCAAGACCTCTAAAATAGTGGTACTTCAAGTCCTGAATGGGGTGTGAGATGAAACAATCATTGTCCCCCCACTTGATTGAAATGTCATTAAGAAGATTTTGCTCTGCTTCAATACATGTTTTAATGCATTCAAATGTATAGCCACCGTAAAGCCACATGCAATGAACATGTAGAAAGTGCATACAACTCACATTAGGACACAATAATTGGCAAAGCCAATAGATCTCCCCATTTTAAAGAAGCAAAGGCATTCCCATATTTATGCACTTCAAAAGAAGTTGCAATCAGCACTTTCCCGTTGCAGGTTGCAGTACCTTAGGTCATACTAGAGATCTCTAGCCCTTTAAAAGATCTCAGAGGCAAAACCACCGCCCCTCGGCAGGCGTAAAGTTTACACACTGCGCAGTCAGGTTATGTATGGGAGGCAATATGGTAAAATAGGTATGGTAGGTTAGGTATGGCAGGTGAAGTATGGATGGTAGGTCAGCGGGTTGGTATAGTAAGGTTTGGTTGGTATGTGTTATAGGGAGGGTATGGCAGGTTAAGTATGGATGGTAGGTCAGCGGATTGGTATAGTAAGGTTTGGTTGGTATGTATGGCAGGTTAAGTATGGATGGTAGGTCAGCGGATTGGTATAGTAAGGTTTGGTTGGTATGTATGGCAGGTTAAGTATGGATGGTGGGTTAGTGGGTTTGTGTAGTAAACTATGTTTCGTAGACATTTGAGATGGATTTGGGAGGGTAGGTATGGTAGGTTAAGTATGAAAAGTAGGTTGGTAGCTGTCTGTTGCAAGAGCTCTTAACATCAGTACACAAAAAAGGATTTTAAAGAAGACCATACAGAAAACAGGCTTTGGGTCCACTCTCTCAAGTCATCATATGCTTTTCATGGTGTGCTGCTGGGCGATTTGTTAAGGGCATTGCAGTCTGAGGATGGTTACATCAACTAGTCCTTTAATTAAACTTGAGGCTTAGCTTTATCCAGTTTGTGTTCTTTGATGTATTAACTTTGCTGACATAATGTCATTTTATAGGGTGATCCATTATTTTACAGCATGCTGTTCAGATACCTAAACTTGTCATAAAAAGTCAGTGCCACTCCCTAAGCACCTTTGCACATTTGTTATAGTTTGTTGTTTTGATAACATGTTGGGTTTACAGCTTTTTGGCCCACAAAGTGCATATGCTGGCATGCATGCTTCCTTAAAGAGGAACAGACATACTGGCCCTTTGTTAGAAGTATCCCTTATGCAAGATTATGCTGTGTGTCTAAACTAATATTTTGCTGCGTGTGTCAACATCCAACCAATATAAACGTACCCATTTATCCTAAATCCAAGACTGCCTTCTTTGAGGGTGTGACATAACTCGGCTGATGAAATGTGGCTAGCAAATGGATTATTTTAAAATAATGCCTATTATGATTACTATAAAGATGATTCAAATTATGATTATTATTACGAAATCACACCTGCATACATATACAAAATCATCTATAGGCAAAACAGTGTGCTTTATTAAAAGCAGCATGTATTTGTACTTCTGTCTAACAATGCAATAATTTACAGGCAAAAAGCCTATTTGCTGTATCTTTGTAAGCAGCCATGGGGAAACAACCATTACAACGCACTACCTTTACAACGCAACTGTTACAATGCAACTGCTTTTACATCGCATGCCATTACAACGCATGCCATTACAACGCATGTCACTACAACACATACCATTACAAAGCAAACCATTACAACGCATGCCAATACAATGCATTATAAGGTAAGTAATTTTTTTTTTTGGGTGGGTATGGGTTTTGGGGTACATGGGGATAGTATTTTTACCACTGCACTAGCCAACATTTGTCCTACTGTTGCACTCACTGGAGTGGGAATAGTAATTTTTATCCCTACACTATCCAACACTCACCCCACTGTTGCCCCAAAAGTAATATGCGTTGTAATGGTATGCGTTGTAATGGTTTGCGTTCTAATGGTAGTTTCTACAAACACACTGTAATGGCATTCGTTGTGAAATCATGCGTTGTAATGGTAGTTGCAATGTAAAAAACATGTTGTAAAGGCATGTGTTGCAATTGTTTGTATTGTAACGTCATATATTTGCAGCCAGGCTGCCACTCACTGAGCTGTTGATTACTCAATTTTTTAATCTCCTCATTGCACATTACTTCAAGGTTCAGTGGTTGAGAGAAGATACCCTCCTGGACCGACTTGATATCCTCCTGGACCCATTGCTTAATTTGAGCCAGTGGTTTCCGGTGCTCGGCACCAGCACTTAATGGTCAGCACCTGCACTTAATTGTCGGCATGGGCACTCACTTGTCGACATCAGCACTTATGACAGCTACCACTCGGTGGTGCTGTTTGTATGATTTAAGAGATGAGCAGCCCAGCAATTATTTATTAATTCAGTATGCAGTAAAAACAACTTATACCTGCCAACCAAGCTATTTTTATAGCTTTGGGGGGCTGTAATAGTCCGAAATGTCACACTTGTAGGAGTGTGCTGGTTAGTCGTTGTGTAAGTACCGTGATATATTTTTTAAAATAATCTTTATACGTTTTACATCCAGCACCACATACAACTGTACTTACGTCGTATTAAATGTCAATTTATACTGTGTCTCTATTTGCATTTTTGTGCCTCCTAGGTGGGTGGGGGGGGGGGCAAATTACCACATTTGACTTTACAATCAAGCATTGTCAGCATTAAGTCACTACAGAGATTAGCTGCAGATATTACTGTACAAAGCTGTCTTGAATCATAGTGCAAAAGAATAAAAACAGAAACAGGGAAAGAACTATTAAACTTGATACCATCTTGTTAATATGCCTATTCTAACAGTGTCGTGTGTATATACCAGTTTGATGTGCCGCCTATGTGAAGTGCAGGCCAACAGGCTCCTGCTGCAATAAGTATTGATATGGGAGCAGAGTAGAGGGGGAGAGATTGCAGACCAAATGTTGCAGTTTATGTGGGTGCGATTAGGCCGGGCCGGAAGTGTAGAACAATTGCTTTGAAGTGCCGCGCTCGCATGTATGCGTGTGGCCCCGTTCCCTAGTTACGAACATGCCATAGCATGGGTGCTCAGGGCGACTCAGGTATATTGGGCAGAAGTAACAACAGTGTTAGCTACCTGTTACCCGTGTTAATTCGTGTCTCGGAGTCTTGTTTCTATAATACTCACGTAGTGTTGCCAGTCCACAGGTTGTATCTGAGCAGTTGGGGTGGGGGTTGTGCTATTGATATATCATACTCAGCCACCAAAGGGTGATGAGCCAGTGTCTAACGGATGGGCCAGCCAGGGACTTCCAGGCCATGGCCAGAGAGTGTTTGGCCAGTACCAATGCCAAGTCTATGAATTTGTTGAGGTTCTTGCGCCACGCGTTCCTCTTGGTAATGCCCAATAGGTAATGCACCCACTGGATTGGAAATATGGTTCCCTTTGTCGCGTCTAATGCATCAGAGACCTTTCCCCAGTATGCTATGATGCAGGAACACGTCCAGACCATGTGCATGAAATCAGCATCTGATTCATGGCACCTGGGGCATACATCTATGGAGGTCGAGTACATTCGCGCCAGCCTGTGCGGGGATAGATATGTGTGATGTAGGTAATTGAATTGCGTAAATTTCAAACGGGCGATGTGTAGGTCTTGTCATTGGCAATAGAGGCAGCGGCAATGCGTGGTGCAAACTGCAGATTCCACCCGACTAGAGCCCTGGCACTTACTTTTGTTACAAATTAAGTACTGCCTGGACCGACTTCTCTGCCCATCATTCGCAACCTGTGGACTGTGAAGTTTGCGCTTCCATAGTACTGCAGGCTTCTTACAAGGTATTTGTTACTTCTTTTGAGTGTTTAAATACTTCCCAACTCAGTCTGTTTATTGATTTCAGGATAGTGTTTGCTTCTTACATGACAGAGACTAAAACTAACCCTAATACAGTCACACAAAAACACACACCCAGAAAGAGCACACACTCACACAGAGATTGGTGCTTGAACCTATGAAAAAGTTGAAAGTGGGTCACTAGTCTCAGAGACCTTATTGCCTTTATCCCACCGTGGTGCACACCTTTGTTTGCCTCTCATTATGCAACACCTGAACCTGGATGCTGGATGACTTTTCCTTAGGTTAGTCATTCTGTGTAGGGTGTGACACAAAGCACACATAAACAAACTCTTTGTTCTCTGCCTTTCTCTCTCACACTCTTTCTCTCTCTCACACAAATTACAATGTTTCTTCAACTACTCATACTTCGGCAGAGTAAAGCTGCTGCATTTTAATGATACTTTTACTACTGCATGTTTTCCTATAGGAGCAAGTATTAGGCGTTCAGTGCACTAAGCATAAACTTTTCATAGAAAATTCCCTCACTCAAATAAGTTGATTTCTCATTGGCTGTATCCAGGATGACAAAGGGTGTTGATTGCTTGTCAATGCACTGCATCACTTTATTTTGCCCTCCCACACTCCAAAAGTCAGCCATCTGATTACAAAAGCGAGAGAATTTCCCCATTTGCTGGTTCCAATGGAATTCTCTATTCCCTTTGAGAGTAATAAGTGAGCACTCAATAAATAAGCACTCAACTAATTAGCAAGGTGATGATTGCCAGCCCGGGCTGGACATACCGGGCACCGGGTGTTTCTCTGGGAGGCTGGAAGAGTGAAGCCAGTTTTGTTACAGGGGATGGTTTTGTTACTTGGGGGCGATTTTGCGGGTCACCACTCCCTTTTTATCCCTGTCCATGGTATTTGCCATTAGTGCTAGCTTTAGGGTATAGCCACATTAACATTGAGTCTGAGATACACACCTTTGTCCGTCATTAATTTTTGCGATTTCAGTTGTAGTGGAAATAAAGTATGGATAAGGGTGCCTGTTGCTCACTCGTTCGCAGTTTGTGATCACTGTTGCCAGATTCTATGGCAGGACCAGAGGCTTCAGATTATGCTTCATTTTTTTACTACTACTAAACACAGCAGCTAATCAAGTAAACAGAAATATAATCTACATTTCACATGAGCCTCATGCCCATCTTCCATACTGCTCCACCAATCAGGTACTATTTGTACATAGCAAACAATGGGAGTCCACAGTCCTTCCTCTCTTGCTGCTGCTGCACAGCATCAGATAAGTGTGACATTCTTGTATTGCATGTTTAGCTACTGCATAAGTTTTCAATTTGACATGATGAGGTTTGCTTTGCACCTTCAGATGTGTACCAAGGGATTGCAATCCCTTTGATGATGAGCAACTGGTGTGGAGCAGGAGCGGGGACTACGGCGCAAACATGGCGCTTGGCAATGAGGACGTATTCCTCTTTCTCTGTTGAGTGCCGCGCATGCGCTACAGCACGCTTCCTCAAAGGCACTCGGCCTCTGTACACGCTCCTTTTTGCAATATTACGCGTGACAGGCCTGATTAAATGAGGCAGGGCCGTGCCCTAGGGGGAATTCAACCAGATGGTTCCCTCCATTTTGATTTGCTGGCCTCAGCATTGAGATTGCCATTTTTGGGCTGGCTGGGGCTGCTCCCCCACCTTCCTCCCACATCCTCCTAATTGAATTAGCGCGTCCGGAGTTAATGTATTGGCGCTCTGCATCAGGATTTGCCAGCTCCTACGGGGAGTACCTTGACATTCCATATATACACCAGTGGCCGTATTATACAAAGTGCCCAAGGACGCAACAGGCATGTGTGCCAACTCTGCGCCACCCCAGGGCACTTTGGTATTACAGAAAGAGCCACAGATGCTTGTGCTGCCCTTTCTGTAATACCGATAGTGCTGGTGCACATATAGCGGCAGTGCTATCACCAGACAGTGTTCCCTCATTTACATGGGAGCATAGCCCCATGCAAATTAGGGAATCCCTTTGCCTATGCACCCACGCTGTATTATAGGTACGGGTGCAAAGGCCAAGAAGCTGTCAGGAGGTGCACTGACAGAGCGCCACCTCAAAGATGGCGCACTATCAGTGTGCACCCTGATGGCAACCCCCTAGACGGGGAAAAGAGGGTCCTATGGACCACCCAGACATCCCTTTACAGGGGTGTGCAGTCACTCACTGCATCCACCTGCAAGGCAAGTTCCTGTTTGTGCGTTTGTCGGCCGGCTACATACCACCCCACCCGTGACCTATCAATTAATGACCACAGACCTAGGTCTCAGAGCCTGCCTGACTATGTATTTGTGAGTTGGGATTGATGTGGAGTTCACAACAAGCAAATTAGTTAATAAAGATGCAATTTCATGCTCCCACACGAATGTATCATTTTTCATATTAGTATCAACTTTTTCCATATTAACATAAGGACATGGAGGCGAGGATTATCTAATCCAAAGAGTATTAGTTGTATATTATACAATGCTTATTGTTATAACATTGTGTTGATTTATTACCCACCCATGTAAGAGTTTTCTCGTAAAGAGACAAGATGTTCTGAATCGTTTTCTTTTGACAGGCACCGATACTAAACCGGCATAATCGCTCAATGGGTTCTATTAGTTAACAATGCAGAGATCACAGACTAGATCTGCTTTTCAATGGTTTGAGTTGGCCCTGGTTTTTTGGTTAGATCATGGTGGAAGCGGTTTTGGTTTTGCAAAGAAAGAGGAAGGACTGTGGCCTCATGGCATTGTATATGTACTGATGGTACCTGATTGGTAGAGCAGTATGGAGGATGGGCAGAAGGTTCATAGGAAATATCGTTTATATTTCTGTTTGTTTGATTGGCTGCTGTGTTTAGTAGTAAAAGAAAGAGAAACATAATATTCACATCTGTGTCCTTAATAGAATAAAGTATTCATGATGCACTTGCGAGACTTGTTTTGTTGAACTGTCTTTCCTCCACGCTTACATAGATGGACTGTCTCAGCATTTGGCCAGCTGCTGCTATTGCTACAAAAACAAGGTGAGTCAGCAGGCTTTGGGTAGATTAGTTCGTCTTGTATGATGCCATTTCAGATCATTAGGTTGGCCTTTTCCAAAACAATTCGCATCCTCCTCAATGGTTATCCTCCTTCCCTTTTTTATGTTCACCTGTAATTCGAATATGTGTGTGGGTGACTGTATGGGTATGTGAGTGTGTGTATGGATGTGTGAGTGGGTATGTGAGTGGTTGCGTGGGTCGGTGAGTGGGTGCGTGGGTGGTTCTCTGGGTCTCTGAGTGGATGTATCATTGACTATATTGGTTTGTGAGTAACTGTATGAGTATATGAGTGGGTGTATGGATGTACGAGTGGTTGTGTGGACATATGAGAGAGTGTGTGAGTGGGTGTTTGAGTGGTTCTCTGGGTCTCAGTGGATGGATCAGTGAATGTATGGATGTGTGCGCAGGTGTTTAAGTGACTGTATGGGTGTGTGAGTGAGTGTATGGAAGTGTGAGTAGGTGTGTGAGGGGTTGTGTTTAGATGTGTAAGAGTGCATGGGTGGGTCTGTGAGTGGGTGTGTGAGTAGTTCTATGGGTAGCTAAATGGAAGTATCTGACTGAATGGGTGCATAAGAGAGTCTAACTGACTGTTTGTGTGTGTTTGTGTGTGCTCTATAATTCAAATCAATGGGCCATCAAAGTGCTTCAGACCTGTTGCTGCCACAATAGCTTAAGTGTCTTATAAGCCACATCACTCCGAAGTTAGAAAGAGGGGGTAGAAATAGCCCTCTAGCGATCCCATACTCACCCCCACCTTCAATGTTGGTGCTGAATTCGCACTATATGCTTGGTTTGCACACTTCGTTTATTTTGTTTTTTGTAATAAAATGAATAAAATCTGGTTGTCAAAAAATAAATCCCCTACAGTATGCAGCTGTGATATAATACAACCATTCTGTAAGTGGGTGATGCCCTGCCTGGGCAGGGTGCTGGCCTGGACCATTCCATTTGATCCCAGACTATTTCTCCTTCACAGCACAGACGGGATTGGAGGAAATTGTTACAAACAGCACCTCCTGTTCCTGGGCCTTACCCTGGCCAAAAGGGACATTACCCAGAAGTGGAAGGCGTCCGCCCCACGGGGGCTAGGAAAGTGGAAAAAGGCCTTAGATGAATGTATGGGAGGCAAAATGGTTGTTTATCAAGCACAGGGTTGCCAACAGAAGCATAGGAAGAATTGGTCCTGTTGGGTGACATATCGCGGGATTACTTTGCCCCCTTGCCAGATACAGACTCCCCATAAGCCCTCAAGAGACACAATTCAATACAGTTGTACATCAGAGACAGATAATTCTAATTGCACTCATTTGACATATCTTAGGATCATGCAATTACGAACTGTTAGCTGGGCTCGTTGTGGTGTGTTAATTACCTGGCCTGTTGTTCTCCAGGCCAAGTTTATATCAAAAACTAAATTCAGGTATGCTATGTCTGTTTATTGATATACTTGTCGGGCTATGCCCATATTGTAACTATAAAAACAAATAAAAATATTGTTGTAAAAAACAAAATGACAGTTTCTATAGCTTCTCATTGTTGCGCTCTCTGTGCTTAAGTTATGGCATTTTGGCGAAGCACAGTGCAGTAAGGCACCTTACTGAGCTGCCGTACGTCAAAGTGAAAGGGCAGGAATGCACTGTATTTCAGTAGTGCAGTGCGTTCCTGTCCTTTCTGCCTTTGCTTGCACTGTTTCGGCAGCCTTGCGCCAATGTAGGCACCCTTGCATCATAGTGCAAGGGTACCTCTGTTGCAGGCAGGCTTGTTTTTGTGCAGGAAAGGGCACCTTCCTGAACAAAAAACAATCCCTAGAGGCATTTTTCTCTTTCTATGTATGCTGCACATCTGGAAAAAGGAAAAAACGAGGAGAAATTAACATATTTCTCCTTGTTACGCCTCACCTCAGGAGCCGTACAGATTTGACGATTCCCCAGGTTTACATCACTTTATAAATCTGCGGCAGGGTCAAATTCCATGGGTGTTGTGTGGGAGAACTCACTGCAACACCCATCGAATGCCTCTCAGACGTAGAGTAAGGCAACACAGCAGTTTGCATTGCGTCGCCTTGCTCGTGATTTATGAGGCCACTCAAATCCAAGCAGTGGGGTTTGCAAGGCTTCAAAGACCTTTGTGAGAGGTCTGTGTCACCCATGTACCACTTTACGTGGTGCAAAAGCGATTGGGTGCTTTCATAAATAAGCCCCTCAGTGCCCTTTTTAGATCTCGGCCTGGCGAAAGCAGCGCATGCGCTGCTCTGCCATGAGAGGCATTTTGGAATCGATACGATTCCAGCGTGCACACGGGGAGACAAACGAGACAGAAGATGTGCATGCGGGGATTGGATGCTTTACTGGCGGCTTGATACACTGGGGACTTTTTTTTCCGCCGCCAGTAAAGTCAGTCCCCGCGTGCACATCTTCTGTCCGTCCCATGACAGGCCGCCCTTGTTCCTACATGGCCGGTCATTGTGGTCAAATGCTATTTGATATCATCTCCTTTGCAGTTCTCAGGGTCGAAGGTCGCGTGATATCACTTCTGCTAGTCCACCGTTTGGCCTATACTACACTCAGTGCACAGCATGGAATAATTTGAAGTTCCTTTTTACTGTACACAGGTGAGTAAATACGGCTGCGCTAAGAAGCACGTGCATTTGCTGCACACAAAAACAACTTTATAGTTTCCAAATAAAGCTAAAGGAAGCCTGTTTTGCTCCTCAATTCGTCTAACAGTTTCACTTTCAAGTGCAAATTGTAATTTTCATCCCAGCACATGAGTCGTGAAGAGCTGCTCTGGAGCATGAAAATCACCATTTGAAAGACAAAGTGCGACTGACGACAAATGCAGCGCAAACACCGCCTCAGATCCAACGCCACCGTATGCACAAGCATTGGTGCAGAACATGGGATCGGGCCCCTGGTGCTGCCCACCCACCCTCTGTCGTGATTGGATGATTTGAGTCTGGATCAGTCCCTGGAGAGAGATCTCTTATTCGTGCACAGCACGTGAATCAAACCTTTCAGGCCTGTGAGGCTTTGTTTGCAATAAGCCTTGGGGGTGAGTGAGTGAGTGAGTGAGTGAGTGAGTGAGTGAGTGAGTGAGTGAGTGAATAAATGAATGGATACATTTGTAAAGCAGGGCAGCTGTCGCAGCGCTAGGTCCAATGGATTTTATGTCGAATATCGTCAAAAAAACGATTGTTTTACATATTGTGCCTCAAATATTATTCACAGAAACCTCGCCTCATAGGCTGTACGTGTTCTTATCGCTCACTCCAGTAAGGCATATCCTTTTAGGACACACTCCCTTTGTCAGACAGTATCTGGGTCGCCACACTCTGGGAGCGCCCCTTCTGAAGGCTGCTCCTGACCAGTTGTGGGTGGGCCCGCCTGCTGTGCCCTGCTCCGCTAGGCCGCCCTATCCGCTTAGTTGCCAGGGGTCGGAGATCTGTTATTGTCTGGCCTTTCTCCAGTGTCCTTTTAAACACCTTGGAAATCCTGTGACGATAGTGCCAGCTGTTGCCAAACACCATGTAGGCGCTCGTGTCTCGCATCCGGTTGGACTTTGACAACCCCTGAAATTTCTTTGCAGATCTCCGGTTCAGGGTCGGTCACGGCAGATCTGCGTCGTGCAATCAACCAAAGTGTGTCACCTGATAAGAACCTTACTTAAACAAAGGGATCCACCCGCATGTATAACATATCAAGAGATTCCCATTCATACCATGTGTGTCCCACGGTCGTGGAGAATACACATCTGTTGTTAAAATACCCCTCACACACCAAAAGGGCCCTTGGTGTCATGCTTCATCATAGGGGTCTTCCCGCCCCTCTACGGGACGGGGCGTGCTACGACCAGCGTGTACGTGGGAGCACTGTTCTTGGTAGGACTACTATGTGTAGTGCAGGGGTGTGCAAGGAAGGGTCAGGAGTGAGTGGAGAGTGATGTTAAAAAATACCTGGCTTACTGGACTAGGAAAAAAATTTTATTCTGCCATCTAAGCTGGTATTAATAAAAATGTGGGGATGGAGGGTGTATGCCTCAATGAGCTTGACCTCCTGGTGTCGACATGTTTCGAAGCTTACCCCAAGCTTCTTCGTCAGGACCTAAGAAGATCCCTTCCAACAATGCACTGTGATGTGGTGAGAAATAGTGGGTGAAAAAATAAATAAATAAACATAGGAGGTAAATAGCCTCCAAAAGTTGGTACCGCCCCACTGGGTCTTACGTGCTCCTTGTAACTTGCTGCAAAAAGGATAATTTCCTCATGAGCTCATTTACCGGGTGGTTGAAGTGCCAAAATAGGCTACGCCTCCTAGGATCAATGTCCTGCTGGAAAAACCACCCCGGTCGGCTCCGTCGAGCAAGTTACAAGGAGCACGTAAGACCCAGTGGGGCGGTACCAACTTTTGGAGGCTATTTACCTCCTATGTTTATTTATTTATTTTTTCACCCACTATTTCTCACCACATCACAGTGCATTGTTGGAAGGGATCTTCTTAGGTCCTGACGAAGAAGCTTGGGGTAAGCTTCGAAACATGTCGACACCAGGAGGTCAAGCTCATTGAGGCATACACCCTCCATCCCCACATTTTTATTAATACCAGCTTAGATGGCAGAATAAAAAATTTTTCCTAGTCCAGTAAGCCAGGTATTTTTTAACATCACTCTCCACTCACTCCTGACCCTTCCTTGCACACCCCTGCACTACACATAGTAGTCCTACCAAGAACAGTGCTCCCACGTACACGCTGGTCGTAGCACGCCCCGTCCCGTAGAGGGGCGGGAAGACCCCTATGATGAAGCATGACACCAAGGGCCCTTTTGGTGTGTGAGGGGTATTTTAACAACAGATGTGTATTCTCCACGACCGTGGGACACACATGGTATGAATGGGAATCTCTTGATATGTTATACATGCGGGTGGATCCCTTTGTTTAAGTACGCTTTGTTGGGAGGAAGTATCCACCTCCACCACTCGTTGAGTGGAACCTCTCTACTCCCCCCCCTTGTTTCTCTTACCTGATAAGAACCCTCAGATAGATAAATAAATCAAAGGTAAATACATAGTATAAATAACGTGTAAATAAATAAATATTTGAGTTCTATGGTACAGCAGTCAAATTAGTGGGCATATTATCAAGGTCCCGCGTTAGAATTATCTCCGCTCTATCGGCAGAAACTGCCGCTAAAGCGGCGATAATGGGCTTGATAATATGCCGCAGAGAATTCCCATAGAAGCCCATGTTCTGGTGTGAACATGGGCTTCCATTGGAATTCTCCAGGGCATATTATCAAGCCCATTATCGCTGCTTTAGCGGCAGTTTTCTGCCGCTAAAGCGGCGATAAATTTAACGCCGGACCTTGATAATATGCCCCTAGGATTTTCAGTGGCGGCAGGACTTGTTTAATCTGCGATAGCAACAACACATGATAAACGGTAGGCTAAACGCTGCAGTGACGAGATGTTGTCCTTGAGAAGGGCCGTCCCTGAAAGAATGTGCAAATATGGGGGCATATTATCAAGCACGGCGTTAAAATTATCGCCGCTTTAGCGGCAGAAACCTGCCGCTAAAGCGGCGATAATGGGCTTGATAATATGCCACAGAGAATTCCCACAGAAGCCCATGTTGACACCAGAACATGGGCTTCTATTGGAATTCTCAAGGGCATATTATCAAGCCCATTATCGCCGCTTTAGCGGCAGTTTTCTGCTGCTAAAGCGGCGATAATTTTAACACCGTTTCTTGATAATATGCCCCATAATGAGTAAAGCTTCGCACAGAAGGCGGAGTACTCTCTGTTTTTTGTGACAGGCAAATGTAGAAATAAACCGTGTAGTATGGAACCAGAATATCGTGATCAAAGTATTGTCTGACAAAAATATTGTGTCTTAAATATCATTTGCAAAAATATTGCCCCATTGGAGTTAACAGAAATTATTCACACAAAGGGACGATATTTTTGTGAATTATAATTAAGGCACACAATATTTCCGTCTGCCAATACTTTTACTAACAATATGCTAACATGGAAGCGGCAACTGGCGGGGAATAATGGTTCCTCAGGTTTTTAGACTCGAGAAGGAGTAGGCACCCCCATTTTACACCTCTTAATGCGAGGCTGGTTTTCATGCAGTTCCGCCTTGCCCATCTACACCACCGTGATGCAATCAGCTGAGGATGGGACACGGAAGTGACTCTAAACATAAATCACGTCTTGGCACTCCCTATCTCCAGTACCACTATCGGTCAGCTGCAGGTAATAACTCAAACGTAAACTTCCTTCCAATTCTCTCAGGGCCCACACTACCTTTTTTGTTATTTGCGCCCTTTTCCGAGCCTGTGCCTTCTGATAGGCAGATTTACAAGCCCCTTGCGCCACTTTTGCGTCACTTTTCCCATGTTAAAAGTGACGCAAAAGTGGCGCAAGCGGCTTGTAAATCTGCCCCTCAGTACCTAAGGCAGAGGCTTTGCTGCTCGTCCAATTCACAACGTGCAGTTTCTCCTACTCGATCTAAAACAGCACTTTTCCACTGCAGTCTTTATTGGGGCATTTTTGCTTCTGCTTCACAGTGTGTGCAGCCAGAGGCTGGTTAGCAGCCTTGTCACCATCCTGCATCCGTGCGATGTACATGTATATATGTGTGCCAGACCCTCTTATTAGCCCCACGTCTCACATTTTGAGAACACAAATCCTTATTCCACAAGCAGCCAGATACTGACAAAGGCAGAGAGGGCTCGCAGGAACCCCAAGTTCAGCCAAGCAGCAGACAAACGTGCACATGACCTTTAAGGCTGGCCACCACACTTGGCTTCATTGGAAAGGGGATAATGAGTAGGGGTGGGCGGAAAATTCCGTTCCACCAGCGTAGAATAAAAAAGCAAGCCACCCCGGCTCACGGGCCCGGTCCTTGCTTCTGAAAGCAGCCAGGCCGGGGAGCCTCCTCCGGGCACACGGAGCCTAGCAAGGCCCGGGGAGAGCCTCCCCGGGCCCCGGTGGACCCCCGTCCCCAGCGCCCGGACCCTCCGCTGGCTTGCGGGACAGGGGGCTCCCGCACCCCGGGATGGAGCTCCAGCACCGGGCCCAGCTTCCTGGACCCCCAGCCAGGCCGGGGAGAGCCTCCCCGGGCCCCGGTGGACACCCTGTCCCCAGCGCCCGGACCCTCGGCTGGCTTGCGGGACAGGGGGCTCCCGCATCCCGGGACGGAGCTCCAGCACCGGGCCCAGCTCCCGGACCTCCAGCCAGGCCGGGGAGAGACTCCCCGGGCCCCGGTGGACACCCTGTCCCCAGCTCCCGGACCCTCGGCTGGCTTGCGGGACAGGGGGCTCCCGCAACCCCGGGACGGAGCTCCAGCACCGGGCCCAGCTTCCGGACCCCCAGCCAGGCCCGGGGAGAGACTCCCCGGGCCCCGGTGGACACCCGACCCCAGCGCCCGGACCCTCGGCTGGCTTGCGGGACAGGGGGCTCCCGCACCCCGGGACGGAGCTCCAGCACCTGGCCCAGCTCCCGGACCTCCAGCCAGGCCGGGGAGAGCCTCCCCGGGCCCCGGTGGACACCCTGTCCCCAGCGCCCGGACCCTCGGCTGGCTTGCGGGACAGGGGGCTCCCGCACCCCGGGACGGAGCTCCAGCACCGGGCCCAGCTCCCGGACCTCCAGCCAGACCGGGGAGAGACTCCCCGGGCCCCGGTGGACACCCTGTCCCCAGCTCCCAGACCCTCGGCTGGCTTGCGGGACAGGGGGCTCCCGCAACCCCGGGACGGAGCCGCACCCTGGGACGGAGCTCCAGCACCGGGCCCAGCTTCCTGGACCCCCAGCCAGGCCGGGGAGAGGCTCCCCGGGCCCCGGTGGACACCCTGTCCCCAGCGCCCGGACCCTCGGCTGGCTTGCGGGACAGGGGGCTCCCGCACCCCGGGACAGAGCCGCACCCTGGGACGGAGCTCCAGCACCGGGCCCAGCTTCCGGACCCCCAGCCAGGCCGGGGAGAGCCTCCCCGGGCCCCGGTGGACCCTCTCTTCCCTAGCGCCCCGTACCCTCAGCTGGCTCGCAGGACGGGGGGGGTGCCTCCGGACCCCGTCCCGGGCACCCTGCCGCGCGGCAGGACCCGGGACGGAGCCCGGGGCGGGGAGGCCGCCCTCCCCGGGGCCCCCAGGGGCCAATGAACCCAGACAGGCCTGGGGAGGCTCCCCGGACACAACGGAACCCCGTCCCAGGCCTTTGGCAGTGCCGCAGGCCGGGGGACGGGGCCCAGGGCCGGAGACCCCGACCCAGGGCCCGGCCGGGCCCCTGGACCCAGCCGGGGCTCCCGGGACCGCAGGCGCAGGGGAAACCTCCCCGGGCCCTCCGGACCCCGTCCCGGGCACCCTGCCGCGCGGCAGGACCCGGGACGGAGCCCGGGGCGGGGAGGCCGCCCTCCCCGGGGCCCCCAGGGGCCAATGAACCCAGACAGGCCTGGGGAGGCTCCCCGGACACAACGGAACCCCGTCCCAGGCCTTTGGCAGTGCCGCAGGCCGGGGGACGGGGCCCGGGGCCGGAGACCCCGACCCGGGGCCCGGCCGGGCCCCTGGACCCAGCCGGGGCTCCCAGGCCCGCAGGCGCAGGGGAAGCCTCCCCGGGCCCTCCGGGGCCCACCCCGGGCACCCTGCCGCACGGCAGGACCCGGGACGGAGCCCGGGGCGGGGAGGCCACCCTCCCCGGGGCCCCCAGGGGCCAATGAACCCAGACAGGCCTGGGGAGGCTCCCCGGACACAACGGAACCCCGTCCCAGGCCTTTGGCAGTGCCGCAGGCCGGGGTACGGGGCCCAGGGCCCGGCTGGGCCCCTGGAGCCAGCCGGGGCTCCCAGGCCCGCAGGCGCAGGGGAAGCCTCCCGGGACCATACGGACCCCTTGTCCCGGGCACCCTGCCACGCGGCAGTCCCCGGGACAGGACCGGGGCAGCATCCGGGCCCATCCAGCTGCCGGCTGAGGACCGAGAGGGGTCCCAGAGTACCCTGTCCCTAGTAATCCGGAGGAAGGCTACATAGCGGTAGGGCTCCTGCCTGAACCATGGGCTCGGTGGGCTCTCTGCTTCCAGGGGGCTGGGGGACAGCGGCTGGGACTCGGGCACGGGGAGGACCGACGGAGCTCTCGGGCCCGGGCGCCCCGGGGGTAGGACTGCCCGGGACCCGTGGAGCCCGTCCCTGGGCACTTTGCCACGCCGCGGGCCGGAGGAGTGAAGCCTGGGAGGATGTTGCCCGGGCGTTGCCCATCTGGTCCCCGGAAAAAGAACCGCCAGCCCCGGAGGGGTCTTCCGGCATAACCTGCCCATACTAATCCGGAGGAAGGCTACCCCCCTTTCTTGTAACCCACGCGCTCCGAGTGACGGAGGGGACCCTAGGCCCGGACGCGCCCGGCCTCCTGGAGCCCTGGCTGGGATCCGCAAGGCGAATGGACCCTCATCGGGACTTCCAGGCCGGCCAGGCCATCTGGTCGCCCCATTGGAAAGCATTGCGCGCGACCAGATGGCCGAGGGGAGAGGTGCAACAAGATGGACGGGACTGAAAGGACTCCCATCTGTCCAACCCCGAGCCTTCGCGCTAGGGTTCCTGCCTGCCCACGCAGGGCTCCGTGGCTGCAGGGCTCAGGGGCTGCAGGGCTCCAGGGCTGCAGGGCTGCAGGGCTCCGGTCCTGCAGGGCTCCAGGGCTCCGGGCTGAAGGGCTCCAGGGCTGCAGGGCTGCAGGCCTCGGTGGACGCCCGGGGGACCCAGGGAGCCCGTCCTGGGCACTTTGCCTCGCCGCGGGCTGGAGGAGGGAGCACCGGACGCCCCGGGGAAGTGTCGTCCGGGCTTGGCCCATCTGGTCCCCGCCTGAGAACCGCAATCCCCAGGAGGGGTGTACCGGCATACCCTGCCCCTACTAATCCGGACGAAGGCTACCCACCTTTCTTGTAACCCTCGCGCTCCGAGTGACGGAGGGGACCCTAGGCGCGGACGCGCCCGACCTCCTGGAGCCCTGGCTGGGATCCGCGAGGCGAATGGACCCTCATCGGGACTTCCAGGCCGGCCCGGCCATCTGGTCGCCCCATTGGAAAGCATTGCGCGCGACCAGATGGCCGAGGGGAGAGGTGCAACCAGATGGACGGGACTGACAGGACTCCCATCTGTCCAACCCCGAGCCTTCGCGCTAGGGTTCCCGCCTGCCCACGCAGGGCTCCGTGGCTGCAGGGCTCCGGGGCTGCAGGGCTCCAGGGCTGCAGGGCTCCGGGGCTGCAGGGCTGCAGGGCTCCGGGCCTGCAGGGCTCCGGGCCTGCAGGGCTCCAGGGCTCCGGGCTGAAGGGCTCCAGGGCTCCGGGCTGAAGGGCTCCAGGGCTGCAGGGCTTTGGGGCTGCAGGCCTCGGTGGCTGCAGGGCTCCGGGGCTGCAGGGCTCCGGGCCTGCAGGGCTCCGGGGCTGCAGGGCTCCGGGCCTGCAGGGCTCCAGGGCTCCAGGGCTCCGGGCTGAAGGGCTCCAGGGCTGCAGGGCTTTGGGGCTGCATGCCTCGGTGGACGCCCGGGGGACCCATGGAGCCCGCCCTGGGCACTTTGCCTCGCCGCGGGCTGGAGGAGGGAGCACCGGACGCCCCGGGGAAGTGTCGTCCGGGCTTGGCCCATCTGGTCCCCGCCTGAGAACCGCAATCCCCAGGAGGGGTGTACCGGCATACCCTGCCCCTACTAATCCGGAGGAAGGCTACCCACCTTTCTTGTAACCCTCGCACTCCGAGTGACGGAGGGGACCCTAGGCGCGGACGCGCCCGACCTCCTGGAGCCCTGGCTGGGATCCGCGAGGCGAATGGACCCTCATCGGGACTTCCAGGCCGGCCCGGCCATCTGGTCTCCCCATTGGAAAGCATTGCGCGCGACCAGATGGCCGAGGGGAGAGGTGCAACCAGATGGACGGGACTGACAGGACTCCCATCTGTCCAACCCCGAGCCTTCGCGCTAGGGTTCCCGCCTGCCCACGCAGGGCTCCGTGGCTGCAGGGCTCCGGGGCTGCAGGGCTCCAGGGCTGCAGGGCTCTGGGCCTGCAGGGCTCCGGGGCTGCAGGGCTGCAGGGCTCCGGGCCTGCAGGGCTCCGGGCCTGCAGGGCTCCAGGGCCCCGGGCTGAAGGGCTCCAGGGCTGCAGGGCTTTGGGGCTGCAGGCCTCGGTGGCTGCAGGGCTCCGGGGCTGCAGGGCTCCGGGCCTGCAGGGCTCCGGGGCTGCAGGGCTCCGGGCCTGCAGGGCTCCAGGGCTCCGGGCTGAAGGGCTCCAGGGCTGCAGGGCTTTGGGGCTGCAGGCCTCGGTGGATGCCCGGGGGACCCATGGAGCCCGCCCTGGGCACTTTGCCTCGCCGCAGGCTGGAGGAGGGAGCACCGGACGCCCCGGGGAAGTGTCGTCCGGGCTTGGCCCATCTGGTCCCCGCCTGAGAACCGCAATCCCCAGGAGGGGTGTACCGGCATACCCTGCCCCTACTAATCCGGAGGAAGGCTACCCACCTTTCTTGTAACCCTCGCGCTCCGAGTGATGGAGGGGACCCTAGGCGCGGACGCGCCCGACCTCCTGGAGCCCTGGCTGGGATCCGCGAGGCGAATGGACCCTCATCGGGACTTCCAGGCCGGCCCGGCCATCTGGTCGCCCCATTGGAAAGCATTGCGCGCGACCGGATGGCCGAGGGGAGAGGTGCAACCAGATGGACGGGACTGACAGGACTCCCATCTGTCCAACCCCGAGCCTTCGCGCTAGGGTTCCCGCCTGCCCACGCAGGGCTCCGTGGCTGCAGGGCTCCGGGGCTGCAGGGCTCCAGGGCTGCAGGGCTCTGGGCCTGCAGGGCTCCGGGGCTGCAGGGCTGCAGGGCTCCGGGCCTGCAGGGCTCCGGGCCTGCAGGGCTCCAGGGCTCCGGGCTGAAGGGCTCCAGGGCTGCAGGGCTGTGGGGCTGCAGGCCTCGGTGGCTGCAGGGCTCCGGGGCTGCAGGGCTCCGGGTCTGCAGGGCTCCGGGGCTGCAGGGCTCCGGGCCTGCAGGGCTCCAGGGCTCCGGGCTGAAGGGCTCCAGGGCTGCAGGGCTTTGGGGCTGCATGCCTCGGTGGACGCCCGGGGGACCCATGGAGCCCGCCCTGGGCACTTTGCCTCGCCGCGGGCTGGAGGAGGGAGCACCGGACGCCCCGGGGAAGTGTCGTCCGGGCTTGGCCCATCTGGTCCCCGCCTGAGAACCGCAATCCCCAGGAGGGGTGTATCGGCATACCCTGCCCCTACTAATCCGGAGGAAGGCTACCCACCTTTCTTGTAACCCTCGCGCTCCGAGTGACGGAGGGGACCCTAGGCGCGGACGCGCCCGACCTCCTGGAGCCCTGGCTGGGATCCGCGAGGCGAATGGACCCTCATCGGGACTTCCAGGCCGGCCCGGCCATCTGGTCGCCCCATTGGAAAGCATTGCGCGCGACCAGATGGCCGAGGGGAGAGGTGCAACCAGATGGACGGGACTGACAGGACTCCCATCTGTCCAACCCCGAGCCTTCGCGCTAGGGTTCCCGCCTGCCCACGCAGGGCTCCGTGGCTGCAGGGCTCCGGGGCTGCAGGGCTCCAGGGCTGCAGGGCTCTGGGCCTGCAGGGCTCCGGGGCTGCAGGGCTGCAGGGCTCCGGGCCTGCAGGGCTCCGGGCCTGCAGGGCTCCAGGGCCCCGGGCTGAAGGGCTCCAGGGCTGCAGGGCTTTGGGGCTGCAGGCCTCGGTGGCTGCAGGGCTCCGGGGCTGCAGGGCTCCGGGCCTGCAGGGCTCCGGGGCTGCAGGGCTCCGGGCCTGCAGGGCTCCAGGGCTCCGGGCTGAAGGGCTCCAGGGCTGCAGGGCTTTGGGGCTGCAGGCCTCGGTGGATGCCCGGGGGACCCATGGAGCCCGCCCTGGGCACTTTGCCTCGCCGCGGGCTGGAGGAGGGAGCACCGGACGCCCCGGGGAAGTGTCGTCCGGGCTTGGCCCATCTGGTCCCCGCCTGAGAACCGCAATCCCCAGGAGGGGTGTACCGGCATACCCTGCCCCTACTAATCCGGAGGAAGGCTACCCACCTTTCTTGTAACCCTCGCGCTCCGAGTGTTGGAGGGGACCCTAGGCGCGGACGTGCCCGACCTCCTGGAGCCCTGGCTGGGATCCGCGAGGCGAATGGACCCTCATCGGGACTTCCAGGCCGGCCCGGCCATCTGGTCGCCCCATTGGAAAGCATTGCGCGCGACCGGATGGCCGAGGGGAGAGGTGCAACCAGATGGACGGGACTGACAGGACTCCCATCTGTCCAACCCCGAGCCTTCGCGCTAGGGTTCCCGCCTGCCCACGCAGGGCTCCGTGGCTGCAGGGCTCCGGGGCTGCAGGGCTCCAGGGCTGCAGGGCTCTGGGCCTGCAGGGCTCCGGGGCTGCAGGGCTGCAGGGCTCCGGGCTTGCAGGGCTCCGGGCCTGCAGGGCTCCAGGGCTCCGGGCTGAAGGGCTCCAGGGCTGCAGGGCTTTGGGGCTGCAGGCCTCGGTGGCTGCAGGGCTCCGGGGCTGCAGGGCTCCGGGCCTGCAGGGCTCCAGGGCTCCAGGGCTCCGGGCTGAAGGGCTCCAGGGCTGCAGGGCTTTGGGGCTGCATGCCTCGGTGGACGCCCGGGGGACCCATGGAGCCCGCCCTGGGCACTTTGCCTCGCCGCGGGCTGGAGGAGGGAGCACCGGACGCCCCGGGGAAGTGTCGTCCGGGCTTGGCCCATCTGGTCCCCGCCTGAGAACCGCAATCCCCAGGAGGGGTGTACCGGCATACCCTGCCCCTACTAATCCGGAGGAAGGCTACCCACCTTTCTTGTAACCCTCACGCTCCGAGTGACGGAGGGGACCCTAGGCGCGGACGCGCCCGACCTCCTGGAGCCCTGGCTGGGATCCGCGAGGTGAATGGACCCTCATCGGGACTTCCAGGCTGGCCCGGCCATCTGGTCGCCCTATTGGAAAGCATTGCGCGCGACCAGATGGCCGAGGGAAAGGTGCGACCAGATGGCCGGGACCGAAAGGACTCCCAGCTGCCCACACCGAGCCATAGCGGTAGGGCTCCTGCCTGCCCTTGCAGGGCTCCGGGGCTCTGCACCAGGGTCCCTTGTCCCGGGCAGATGGACACTTGGCAGGCCGCAGGACGTGGGATCCCAGGCCCTGACCAAACATCAGGAGGCCCGGGGCCGGTCCCTGCTTCTCAACGCAGCCAGGCCGGGGAGATAGGGGAGCCTGTCCAAGCACGAGGGACCCCAGTCCCGGGCACACGGTCCCTCAGGTTGTGCGCTCGTTTTCAACAATTTTTTTTTCAAAATTCCGCGAAGAGGCATTCCGCAAATTCCGCCCAGCCCTAATAATGAGCATGTTCAAATGATGGCTGGCATGAGTGAGCACAGACACACCTAATGATCCTGGAAAGGTCACTTATTCAACATCTTATGGCGAGGACACCCACGCTGCTCTCGAGACGAGCAAGGAGATCAGTCTCCTGAGGGCTGTGAGTGCCTGACGGGCCCTTGGCAATGTGCTCGCTGGAGTCCAGTTTGATGCCCCTCTCGGAAACTTGGGGGCATATTATCAAGGACGGCGTTAAAATTATCACCACTTTAGTGGCAGGGAACTGCCGCTAAAGCGGGGATAATGGGCTTGATAACAAGCCGCAGAGAATTCCAATAGAAGCCCAGGTTCACACCAGAACATGGGCTTCTATGGGAATTTTTTTTTTTTTTTTTCACTATGGACAACTGTAGCCTGAGACTGTATTCCCCATCCGGGGGTGCAGTTTTTTCGAGATGGTCCTACTGTACTTGCGTCAATTGGAATATCAAAGATATTGACGGAAACGCCTCACTCACATAATAGTGACATGCTTCATCATCGGCGTTACCTCCACACCCAGATAAGGTGATACTATCTGGGCGGACTCAACCATAGATATACCGGGAGTTCTGATAAGTAGGTCACTGGTTTAAGAGGCGAACCAGATTTTTTGGTGTATTCGTTAAAAATACCTACAAGTGTACCTCCTCTTGATCCTTTATTCTGAGGCACTTGTGATATCGATAAAAGCCTAATGTTGGGGTTTTTTTGAACCTTCGTGTGTTCAATTTTACCCTCTGCTCAATGCCAACATGTTTCGGCCCTCCCTAAAATAGCCCAGTCGGGTCTGGGGCCTTCGTCAGGGCGTGGTGTTTATAAAGCCTACTTATGAGTCCTAATTTGGGCTTCTTACATGTGTTCCATGCACACCAAATGTGAGGCCTAGTGCACTCACCTGTATGTCTTTTGTTCGAACTCCAGTAGTTTTTCTATAAGGAGTAAAAAAGATCTCTTTAGTATACACTCGCATCTCTAGTTCATGTATTCCATGACTTCTGTGCAGCTATAGTGCTCATAAGTTTTTCAATGATATTGAGTGATTTGGTGCCAACTGACTACGTGCTCACTATTCAATTGTATGTGAGACTATTTGTTCGTGTTACATATTTTTATGCCATCTCCATTACATTTGCAACCTCAAAAATGACTTCCACCGCCTTTAGTGATGATCTAATCCATATTTGTGATGTTTGTAGAAAAACACGAAGTTCTTCTTAGTTTATAGGGGACATAGCGATTGTTTACCCATGGGTTCCGAACCATCGGTGTGTAATCAACCCCTTCGGGTTTCAGTTATGACCACACGTGCCCTACTTCTGGGTGGTCTTTTTGTGCTCTTATCCATAGGTTATAGCAGCGTGTTGAGTGCTCATAACACTATTTATTGTGTGTGAATTCAACTAACGCTTTATTTAAAATATAGCACCCTGCTTGGTGCATTTCTCACCTACTGGTGGATGCTATTTAAGCATCATGCAGGCTGGAGTGTGTCAAAGGTGGCGTCCTGTAGTCACACACTGCATTAAATAACAAAGGTTTAGTTATTTAAAACATCCTGTCTTTTCCCTTCCGTTTGGATGTGTGTCTCCAACCTTTGAACTCTCACTAAGTTTATTAATTATTTACATACCCTTGTATAGTGAACGCAGGGTGAAGGACGGGGGATTCATGTAGACAATATTACCAAAGTCCGCTCACTTCTGTTCTCCCCCCTATGGTGGTTATACCTCCGGTATTATGGCTAATTACATACTCTCTCTGTAATTTCCGCCCTCGGTTTGCTACATCATGCCCAGTGGGTCTTCTATGTGTTCGGAGCACTCGTTCACCTCCCCATTCCAGTTGTCAAAGTGAACCGTTTTCCCGTGTTACTCGTGATATCGCTAGATTTACCGTTTACATACAAGAGACAAACAGTGGGCGTGTGACACTTATTTCCTTTTAAATACAAGCACCCGTTCACGTCCTCTTCTCCCGTTCCACTAAGCGAAACTGGTTCTAGCATATTACTCGCCAACCCTCTTTGGTCTATATTAAATCAAAGACTATTGAAGCAGGAAGTTCCCAACTTACTTCGTCAAGGATCCGCCACCGCCGATCTGCCTAGTACACCACTCGCCTGCTTCAATAGTCTTTGATTTAATATAGACCAAAGAGGGTTGGCGAGTAATATGCTAGAACCAGTTTCGCTTAGTGGAACGGGAGAAGAGGACGTGAACGGGTGCTTGTATTTAAAAGGAAATAAGTGTCACACGCCCACTGTTTGTCTCTTGTATGTAAACGGTAAATCTAGCGATATCACGAGTAACACGGGAAAACGGTTCACTTTGACAACTGGAATGGGGAGGTGAACGAGTGCTCCGAACACATAGAAGACCCACTGGGCATGATGTAGCAAACCGAGGGCGGAAATTACAGAGAGAGTATGGAATTAGCCATAATACCGGAGGTATAACCACCATAGGGGGGAGAACAGAAGTGAGCGGACTTTGGTAATATTGTCTACATGAATCCCCCGTCCTTCACCCTGCGTTCACTATACAAGGGTATGTAAATAATTAATAAACTTAGTGAGAGTTCAAAGGTTGGAGACACACATCCAAACGGAAGGGAAAAGACAGGATGTTTTAAATAACTAAACCTTTGTTATTTAATGCAGTGTGTGACTACAGGACGCCACCTTTGACACACTCCAGCCTGCATGATGCTTAAATAGCATCCACCAGTAGGTGAGAAATGCACCAAGCAGGGTGCTATATTTTAAATAAAGCGTTAGTTGAATTCACACACAATAAATAGTGTTATGAGCACTCAACACGCTGCTATAACCTATGGATAAGAGCACAAAAAGACCACCCAGAAGTAGGGCACGTGTGGTCATAACTGAAACCCGAAGGGGTTGATTACACACCGATGGTTCGAAACCCATGGGTAAACAATCGCTATGTCCCCTATAAACTAAGAAGAACTTCGTGTTTTTCTACAAACATCACAAATATGGATTAGATCATCACTAAAGGCGGTGGAAGTCATTTTTGAGGTTGCAAATGTAATGGAGATGGCATAAAAATATGTAACACGAACAAATAGTCTCACATACAATTGAATAGTGAGCACGTAGTCAGTTGGCACCAAATCACTCAATATCATTGAAAAACTTATGAGCACTATAGCTGCACAGAAGTCATGGAATACATGAACTAGAGATGCGAGTGTATACTAAAGAGATCTTTTTTACTCCTTATAGAAAAACTACTGGAGTTCGAACAAAAGACATACAGGTGAGTGCACTAGGCCTCACATTTGGTGTGCATGGAACACATGTAAGAAGCCCAAATTAGGACTCATAAGTAGGCTTTATAAACACCACGCCCTGACGAAGGCCCCAGACCCGACTGGGCTATTTTAGGGAGGGCCGAAACATGTTGGCATTGAGCAGAGGGTAAAATTGAACACACGAAGGTTCAAAAAAACCCCAACATTAGGCTTTTATCGATATCACAAGTGCCTCAGAATAAAGGATCAAGAGGAGGTACACTTGTAGGTATTTTTAACGAATACACCAAAAAATCTGGTTCGCCTCTTAAACCAGTGACCTACTTATCAGAACTCCCGGTATATCTATGGTTGAGTCCGCCCAGATAGTATCACCTTATCTGGGTGTGGAGGTAACGCCGATGATGAAGCATGTCACTATTATGTGAGTGAGGCGTTTCCGTCAATATCTTTGATATTCCAATTGACGCAAGTACAGTAGGACCATCTCGAAAAAACTGCACCCCCGGATGGGGAATACAGTCTCAGGCTACAGTTGTCCATAGTGAAAAAAAAGGTGTATTGGGAGAACGCAACTGTTAGATTCATTCTCTCACTCTCCACACGTGAAAAAAAGCTTCTATGGGAATTCTCTGCAGCATATTATCAAGCCCATTATTTCCGCTTTTAGCTGCGGTTTTCTGCCGCTAAAGCGGCGATAATTTGAACGCCATCCTTGATAATATGCCCCACGGTCTTTCTCTTTGAACTTGAACCTCTCCAGATTGCGTCAAAGGGGGAAAAAACGAGGGGGCATATCAGCAAGCAGGCATTAAAAAATTATCGCCGCTTTTGCGTCCGTTTTCAGACGAAAAGCGGCGATAATTTTATCGCCTTATCTGCAAGGTCACGCTATTGCGTAAAACCTTGCCTTATCTCCATTTCCCTTAACGCCCATCTTTGCATCTCTAATGAGATGCAAAGTGGGCGTTCCTTCCCAGGATAACGGGAGAAATGTCGCTAAGCGACATAGCGACAGGAAAAGTAGCTATAACCTCTGTTATCGCTAATTTCCTTACGCCTGCTTTGAAACTGACTTAGCCATGATATCCTACGGAAGGTGAATATCATGGCTAAGTATGTGAGGCCCTATCAGCGAGCTATTGCCAAACTCCGTGGGATTATTCCAGTGATAATCACACGTTTGGCAGTTAGTGCTAGGATTTTTATCGCTTTTGAGATAAGCGTTGCTAATAGCACGCTATCTCAGCAATAAAAATCCACGGTAGCCGGCGATAATTATCCTAACGCTAAGTGCGCTTAGCGATAATTATCGCCAGTTATTGCTGATATGCCCCGCGGAGACGATTGAGAGGATGAAGTCTGGAAAGGCACAGTCGATTCACAACAAGGAAGGACGCTGTTCTTTTCCCTGAGTGTGTGTGGGGGAAGCAACCTTCAGCATCATGTATGATGGCGGAGTCAGGTAGAAGGGATTGGTTTAGTTCCCTCGCACACAACAGAGGAACAGCAGTGAAACCTCTGGCTGGCAGGCATGTGACAAGAAACTATGCTAAGCGTTTTGATCACAAAATGTTCTCATTCAAGGCCACAAGAAATAGTTTCCAAATTGAACACATCTTCATATCACCTGTATTTCTATCTCAACCTACAGCACACTGACAGATGCGGAAGTCGAGACCATAGTCAGATGTTATTAAATTATAGGGATCGCCCTCAGTCCACAGAGAATGTACACAATCCGGTACTCTATATACTGAAGTTGATTCATGCACTCCTGCCTCCATTCTACTAAAGACGAGTATTACCAAGCAATATGGATTTAATGCGCTCTCTCTTCCATCAAGGCAAGCAGAAATATCACGAATTAACACTAACCAAATGGGAGGTTCAATGAGGTACCTCAATCTGGCCCACACCCCGTTTCAATAAACAGAAACAGGAGACAGACATGTATAGAAAGGGAAACATCCTTAACAACGAAGTTTAAATTACGACTTACCTGAACAACGAAGTCCAAACCATGACAAATCTTCACAACGACTTTCCTAAACCACAACTTTACTTAACAACGAAGCTTAATAGATGCTTTCTTAAGCCCCTCTAGGAAATCGTTGACCACAGGTAGTTGAAAGAATGAGCTCTGGGTAGGAAACTTTCTATAAGCTGTGATAACAGCTAAATGAACCCTGATGGAGGGGTAGGTCAGGTCTGACCTTGCCAAGTGCAGTAAGTATGGAAGAATCACTTGCTCTTGGTCTTGAGTCGGATCAAAAGCGTTGTCCCTACACCAAAGGTAGAAGGTAGTTCCAAGATACAAACGTACAGAAATAATCAAAAAAGCAGTTTGCAATTGTTCTGGCTTAGGACAGTATATCTTCCATTAATCCTCTATTTAGCAAAAATTGAGCATTTGGAGACTGTGTAAAGAATACTAAACTGCATGCCTGCCCATTGTTTCCATAGATCGGACTCTCCCCTGGATAAATGTACGGATGGCAGACAGGGTTGCCATTGCTGAATTTCCACTAGAAGAAGAGCCCCACCAAAATACAGCAAGGAGTCTATTCCTGCATTCTTCTCGGAATAGCAAAACCATGTCTAAAGGAAAACAGAAAGCAAAAAAGATTTAGACAGAAAAGCCTCACACACTATTTGTGGCATGCTTTATCATCAGCCAGTCCACTCCGCCATGTTCTGATGAAACCAACATGGTGGTCTCGCCCTCATTGGGAGGGAGATCAGAATAGGTATTTTTCGGGTCATACAAGGGGTCCAGATTCTTATATAAAACAACCTTTGTGTGAACCCTGGATTTCTCTTTATTTTGGGGTACACTTTTGGAGTACACTTTGCAGTACTTTAATGTGGTTTTTGTTTTCGTGTTGGAGGGTGTACAGCAGACACACCTATATCACTCTGGGCGAGTTATTGAATCTTGAAGCATTGTGCTCTTGCAACACAGTAATACAGTTTGTGCTTCTTCTGCAGCCACAGAGTTTTCTATTCCTGTTTTAATTCATGTTTAGTTTCAACCAGGCTAGGGATGGCATGGGAAGAAAGGAAGACACAACTGTGTTCTCCAGGACACCCACATAAATGCTGCCAAGATAATGCCACAACGTTCACCCATAGGTCGATGTCACCTTCAACCCTTTGCCATTCACCCTTATCCCGGTCACCCACAGAGTGCGTTCAACCAATCATTGATGGTAGCCGCTGACTATCCATCAACCTCCCAACTGGTTAAATGGAGAAAGATTCTTGATCCCGAGATAGGCCCTTTACAAAGTGCTATAACCAATCGTTCCAGAGCAAGTCTCTTTTTGTTTCCATATGTGTGTCGCTAAAATTGCCTACCAATCAGACCGCACTCTCAGTGTCACTGGCACTGCTTCACACATCACTCAGTGCCAGTGAGGGACTGCCTGCTCCCCACATAAGTCCCACATATTCACTGCAATGCAAGAGCCCACAATATAATCAAATATTAGAGTAATTAATGGCCTCACCGGTAACTATACCTGTTTCCCTTACAATACCTAACACACTGTGGAACTAAAGTTACCAGTTGTTGGATAGAAAAGGAGGATCAGCAGGATTCTCAATAGAGGTGTGGGAGGGGAACCACTGCTTTCACTCCTAAGTGGTGCCATGGCAGTAAGAAGTGGTACCTTTCCTCACACCTGCAAGCAGAACGAATGTTATGTGAACCACAAGAGGACCAGTGGTTGCAGAGGAAGATCTGAAGTTGTAGAGGCAGCCTGGAAGGAGGCCCAGCTCAACCATTGAATGTGCAGCACTATGAAATTCCCTCTATCCATCCACAGATCTTAATTGTGGGAGCTAAAACCGACAAACAAAAGACTTGGCAAACGTAGAGAAAAAAATGTATTACCTGGAAATCACTTACAAAAGCTAACTGGGATCTGGGATGAGACAGACTGCATCCCATCTGGAAATGGCCTTAGATATTATTCTTTGCCACATGTAATATGTTGTTCTAAGTAATGTGTACTTGGTGGAGGTAACTGGTAAAATGGATAATTCTGCAGCAAAAAAGAACAAGCATTAACAATGCAATCAGTCACGCTTTTAATTAAGTTAAAGCCATTTGCTTTGCTATACAATGCCATTAGCAAAGCAAATGGCTTTAACTTGATAAAAGGTAAGACCTATTGCATTTTCGATGCTTGTTTTGATTAGCTCCGTTTTCTGGTCCCATACCAGGTAAAGTTACAGTTGCAAAAGGATCACATTGTTTAGAATTGAATCCTTCAGTCGAAGTGGCTACATGTTTTGTACTCACAGTGCTATTGCGCTCTTTAGGCAGGCAGCCATGTTGGAATCGGTGACCAGATGTTTAGATGCCCCTCCATTTCTGGCACTGCCTCCCATAACTGATGAGCTGGGTTCAGGATTCTCAGGATTCTCCTCGCTGTCTATCTCTGCTCGCTCTCAGCGGTGGGATTTGCCTTTCTTGTGCCACTGACCAAGATTTGTGTCTTGTCGGAGCATGGTTGCCCTGCAGCTGTGGAGCTGTGCAGATGGAAAGGTTGATGCAGGCGGACTGCTCCTCTGGTCTTGGCACTCTGTGGGCTGCCAGACTCCATCCCAACGCCACAAAGTGGAGCACCATTACTGCTGCTTTGCACAGCCAAGAGGGATCCTCCATGTAGAGTCCACGTGGCAACCATGGCAGCACACGGTACGCATGGACCTGTTTGCAGCACTGTTGCTCAGATATCTTTTTTGTAATTTCTGCTGAGAGGAACAAAGAAGGCAAAGGAAAATGCAGAGAGGAGCAAATGCATCAGATGCTCATCCCTTTTATCGGCCTTTCCTAACTCATCAGGGCGCGTTATCATAATGACAGGGGTTGCTCTGAGGCGACTTTGCAGCAGCTTGCAGATAGCCACCATCCGTGTTAGGCCTTTTCAGTAGAGGTGGGATCTGACTGGCTTTGAGGTAGTCAGAAAATAAGCATTCAGTGAGAGAGGAGTTGGCTAAAAATGAGCTAGAAGCTTTAGGACAGGGATTTAAGTTGGCTGGAATGGGGCCATCCAAATAATAGGAGGGTTTTGTTCATGTGTAAGATGGAGCCTGTGTGTGAATATTTTTAAATGCTGACCATTTTGGAATTTCATATATAAACGCGGATCTCTATTGCACTTTGGTTGCATTAAGCATTGCTTTTGCAAGTCAACATGTGCATGTCTGAGACTGTGACTATAAAATAACAGAGCTAGAACCAGACCCATTCCTTCTCATTTTCCCAGTAGTGCCTAGATTACTAACTTGTATTATTGTTTCTGCTGCTATGTCACAATCTTTGCAATGCTCGAGGTAAGCCACAGCCCAGAGGTAAATAACTCTCCTAATCTCTTTTGGGACTAGACACTAGCGGCCTGGCCAGAGTATTGTTCTTAAAAAATAATATATAATACACAAACAGAAAATTAATTTTGGTCACCTCTCTTCATCCATTGCTCTGCCATGTTGTTAACCACACTTTTCTTCTGCCGTCCAAATCATACACCTGGGCCAAAGGTCAGCCAATCCCAGCCACGGGTTCCCCTATTTGTGAGTGGTGGCATCTCGCCTGTGCACATTGTGTTCATCCCCTCATTATTAGATCACTTCGGTGCAGGGGCTTGATTGACAATGTTTTCTTTCCTTTTTAAATTGTTTTTTATGTTTACCTACAGTCAGCTCTACCTACCTGCCACTCCTGTCTTTAGTTGAAAGATTGACATCTTAGACAAAAGGGCGTGTGAGTCAGCCTTCATTTAAACATTGTTGGTTTAATTGCCAAAAAAAGGTGGTTCAGCCTCCATGATAGCCTACATTTAGAGTAGCAAATGGTGTGTATTTGTTTGCATAGGCCTTGTTGCCAGTGTCAGTTGTATTTCCTGTTTATGATGTGACATTTTACCAGTGTGCTTCCGAGTCCATTCTATGTGATGCGTTCTTTCCTCGGGGCAGGGGACTATTTTTATGTTTTCGTTTCCTGGGGCAACAATGTGTGAAGTGCACCCATGGATAATTGCTTTCAACCCTTCATCTGCTGTAACTGTGTGTTATTTCACAGTGCTGCTACTTAAAGCCACGTTATGCAGCTTAGTCATGTGCTTTTTATGACATTAACGGTAAACATTTCAAACATTTCATCTTCGGGCAGGTTTGTTAATGTATTTCATCATATTTCAACGTGCTGCAATATAAACACAGCTTGTGTGGCTTCCTTTGAGTTTTAACGAGACTGACTGACCCTGTGGATAAATGTTTTCTGCAATTTATCTGCTTTTGCATGTGGTTTCATATTTCAGCTTTTTTATGGTGCATCTTGTTAAAGTCATGCGGTGTGGCTTCTCGTGTGTGTTTTTCCGAGATTGTGTGAAAATAAACACTTATCGTAAATAGCAGTTTTCCTTTGAACTTTTGTTACTTCTATAGATATAACGATGGAGCGTTTAGTGCATGAGACACAACACCATGGGGCATATCATTTAGGAAACGCGATAAATATCGCATTTCCCGCTTTCCGCGATTCTGTTTAACGCCGCATATCGCTGGATTTAATCGCCGAGATGTCGCGCTATTACCAAGGCATATCTCCACTGTGGTTAAATCCTGCGATAGCGGCGTGAAACAGAATCGCGGAAAGCGGGAAATGCGATATTTATCACGTTTCCTAGATGATATGCCCCTAAGACTTCAGTCGCACAATCCATCTGCCATAATAAGTATGGCTAAGTCAGTTACAAAGCAGGTGTAGCAAATCCGCGATAACCGCAGTTAGCGCCTTTTATTTTATTTTAACGTGGGTTTCCTCGTGGCTTGATAATATTGCGCTGCTGTGTTCGCGCCGATTTCCTCGGAGAAATGTCAGGGAACACCTACTTTGCATGTCATTAGCGATATTCATCGCTGATATGCAAAGTGGTGTTTCAAGGGCTGCTTACTCAAGGTAACGCGCTAGCGTGCCCTTGATGATTGAGCGTTAACAAAATCGCTGCTTTTCGGCCAAAAAGGCCCGCTAAAGCAGCGGTATTCGGCTTGATGATATGCCCCCTTATCTGACCTTATTTCATAGTGGTGATTACTTACCCTCATGTTGTTGACGCATCCATTTTAATTGATCCTGGGGGGTCGGATTGCGGGAAAGGGAGTTAAAGAGCTCTCCAACCCCAACGCCGGAAACAACAACATCACCCCTTCGCAAGACCTCTGCAACTCCCTCGCCTCCTACTTCCACAACAAGATCGCGGACATAGACAACAGCTTCAGCACTCAACCGACGCACGCCACGACCGAACCACCGCCCCCCACCACCACCCTCCGCGCCTGGACCCCGATCGGCACCGAAGACACCATCCGCACGATGAACTCCATCCAATCCGGATCTCCGACCGACCCCTGCCCTCACCACGTCTTCAACAAGGCCGACGCTGTCATCGCACCCCACCTGCGGGACATCATCAACACCTCCTTCGACACCGCTACCTTCCCGGAGAGCTGGAAGCACGCCGAACTCAGCGCTCTACTAAAGAAGCCATCAGCCGACCCCACCGACCTCAAGAACTACCGCCCCATCTCGCTGCTCTCGTTCCCTGCCAAAGTCATCGAGAAGACCGTCAACAAGCAGCTGGCCGCCTTCCTCGAGATGAACGGATCCCTCGACCTCTCACAGTCTGGCTTCCGGGCTAACCACAGCACCGAGACCGCCCTGATCGCAGCCACCGATGACATCCGAGCCCTGCTTGACAATGGAGAAACAGCAGCCCTCATCCTCCTAGACCTCTCCGCGGCCTTCGACACTGTCTGCCACCGTACACTAGTGCAGCGCCTCAGCAACGTCGGAATCCAGGAGAAGGCACTGGAGTGGATCATCTCCTTCCTCGCCGGAAGGACACAGAGAGTCCGTCTCCCCCCGTTCAGATCAGAAGCCACCGAAGTCATCTGCGGCGTCCCTCAAGGCTCCTCGCTTAGTCCAACCCTCTTCAACGTCTACATGAGCCCCCTCGCAGACATCGCACGCCAGCACAACCTCAACATCATCTCCTACGCCGACGACACCCAGCTGATCCTCTCCCTCACCAACGACCCCGCCACCGCCAGAGCCAACCTTCACGAAGGGATAGCCGAATGGATGAAGAACAGCCGCCTGAAACTGATCTCGGATAAGACAGAAGTCCTCATCCTGGGATCTTCACCCTCCGCCTGGGACGACTCCTGGTGGCCCCCCGCCCTAGGCAGCGCACCTAAACCAACAGACCACGCACGCAACCTGGGCTTCATCCTGGACTCCTCCCTCTCCATGACCAGACAAGTCAACGCCGTCTCCTCGTCGTGCGTCAACATCCTGCGCCTGCTACGTAAGATCTTCCGGTGGATCCCCACCGAGACCAGGAAGACGGTCACCCAGGCCCTCGTCACAAGCCGTCTGGACTACGGCAACTCCCTCTACGCCGGAACCACCGCCAAACTCCAGAAGAGACTCCAGCGGATCCAGAACGCCTCAGCACGACTCATCCTGGACATCCCCCGTCGCAGCCACATCTCCGGACACCTGAGAGACCTGCACTGGCTCCCGGTCAACAAGAGAATCACCTTCCGTCTCCTCACCCACGCACACAAAGCCCTACACAACCAAGGCCCAGGGTACCTCAACAGCCGCCTCAACTTCTACGCTCCCAAACACCAGCTTTGATCGACCGGCCACGCCCTCGCCACCGTCCCCCACATCCGAAGAGCCACCACAGGGGGACGGTCCTTCTCCTACCTCGCCGCCAAGACTTGGAACTCCCTCCCGACCCACCTCCGCCTGACCGAGGACCACCTCGCCTTCAGGAACCAACTCAAGACCTGGCTGTTCGAGCAGTAGCGGATGCCCCCCCCCTAGCGCCTTGAGACCCTCTGGGTGAGTAGTGCGCTATATAAATGCTTTGATTGATTGATTGATTCTTGCATACAAGCCATTATCATTAAGATTGATAAAAGGCTCGAGGCAACAGCCTTCTTTGACTAAGTTACTCAAAATAAAACTAATTGGAAGGTCATGCAGAATCCTTCTTTTCTAAGAGCCATCTTCTTTCTTCTTTGTACTAGTCTTTTTCAAAAACTCAGTATTTTGAAGCAACAATAGCAAAGTAGAAAAGGAATTTAAAAGTAATCCAAAAGTCTTCTTAATGAAGTAAAAATTTTAATCAGGAAACTCAGTCTATTTACAAACTCAGATTATTAAGCCTCATAATTATCCAGAAACTCATTCAGCATTGATCACTCTTCAGTGTTGCTATTTTTTCACGGTGGCTTTAGAAGTTTTCCACCAAAAATCAAAGACCTTTCAAGTAGATAGTTTTTTCATTGAGTTCAATCTTTGTCAGATACTCCTATTCATGAGCTGTGTGCTTCTTGTTTGGAACACTTGTTCTTGTTGATCTTCTTGTTACATTACTGGTAAAGCTGCAGCATTTATTTCAGTGTTTTTCAGCATTTTCTCCAATTAGTGCTTTAGCTGATTTCTCCTTGCTCTACTCAGAATTCATTTGTGACACTGTTTCATTACCTCATACACCTTCAGCCAGGTAAACTTGATTCAAGTTTTCCATCTTCTTCACTTGCTTGCTTCTGATTGAATCCGATGAGTTTCTACTGCTTCTTTGCTTACTTAAGTCTGGTTTACTTGATCCTAATTTGCTTGAAAATGTAGAAATTTCCAAATTTGATTTTCTTGATTCTTCTTTTCTTGATTTCTTCCTTGTTTTTCCTTCTCTCCTGTATCTGACTTCTGCATCTAAATCTCCCCTCAATATTCTTTGGAGGGTATACTGATGTATAGACATCCTGGTCCTGCGTGCCCTTTCCTAAAAACCCTCAACGAGGTGATCACCCCTCGGGTACTCTGTTACTCTCACTTTGTGTTCCTTGGAGATTTTAATATCCATGTTGATAATGTTGAGCTGGGGGACACAAGTGATTTTCTTAATTCTCTGCAGTCGGCCCAACTACAACAAAGTGTTGCCTTTCCCACACATCGTGAGGGCCACATTCTGAACCAGATTTTTTCTAGTACCCCACTCACTGTTGTTGCCCCTTTGCCAGTATCGTGGTCTGACCACTTCTTTATTCACTTCTCATTGCAAACCCAAAATAAATCTATGCTGACACAGCCACTTATAGATCACCAGGGTAAAGCTGTCCATAGAATTGACCCATTGACCCTCAGTCTCGCTTTAGCCAAAACATATCCGGTGATAGCTGATGATCTGAATATAGCACTGGGGAATTTTAATAATTAGATTGAGAAGACGGTGGTGCGCCTCACCCCTGAGTCTTGGCCTAGGCGCTTTAAGAATCCCCTAATTAAGCCTTTGTTTTCTAGCTGCGTGAAAATGCAGAAAAAGCAATGTAAAGTGCTGGAACGGAAATGGATTATTGCCCCATGGCCAGATCCTCCCTCAGAAAGGCACAAAATACTTATAATGCAGCCAGTGCTCAAGCTAAAAGCTCTTACTATACAGAGCTTATTGACCTATCAATCAATAAAGCTAAAGAAATCTTTAATATCATTCAAAGTTTTGTAGCTCCTAAAGCAGAGACCAGCAGCCACACTACATCTCTGCCCCAGTGTGAGGAACTCTCTAGCTTTTTTATTAACAAGGTTTGGGCTCTGCAATACTACTTTGGTGACCAGGATAGCCATTCAGTAGCTTTGGTACCTACTCGGCTGTCGTCTCCTCCCACCCTTGTTAAACTTTCAGTCTTTGACCCATTCCAGCAGTGGAATTGCTTGCTGGTCATACCACCCTCAAATACGGCTCACATGCCGATCCGTGCCCAGCCAGAACTGCTGCCCGGCTCCTCTGTAGTGATTAATCCGATTATGAACTCGCTGATTAATGCATCCTGAGCATCTGCCACAGCCCCTCCATTTTGAAAGCAAGTGATGATTATCCCTCTACTAAAAAAACATCGCTAGATTCCTGCCAGCTATCGCCCTATTTCTCTTCTTCCTCCTGTGGCCAAGGTTTCTGAAAAATTGTGAAAAAGTGGTCAACGAACAATTGTCTGCTTTTGTGGAACAGCATGACCTTCTGCACCCGGCACAATCAGGTTTCAGAGCCTCTTACAGCAGGGAATCTGCGTTGGTGGAAATCTCTGAGTCCATACGTGAAACATTAGATGCAGGGACCTTGGTCCTTTTGGACCTGTTGGCAGCGTTTCACACCGTGCAACAGGCCCTGCTCCTTGCTCATCTTCAAGACATTGGCATTACTGATTCTGCATGGAAGTGGCTGAAATCCTTCCTTGAAGCTAGAACTTAGAAAGTCTGGATCCCTCCCTTTACGGCTAACCCCCAGAATTTGTTGACCTGAGGTTCCGCAAGGGTTGGTCCTGAGCCCTCTACTGTTCAACATCTATATGTCTTCCCTCATTTGGATGGCAGAAGACTTGGGTGCCAAAGTCATCTCATATGCTGATGACACTCAGCTTCTTTTCACTTGGAAGAAAAATGAGACGTACTCTTCCCATGTCAAAACCTGTCTGACAGCAGTTTTTGACTGGCTCACTCCTGCCCTGCTAAAATGTACTGAGGATAAAACTGAGATTCTTCTGTAACTTTCCTCCTCAGTACTGGCAATTCTTCTGGCCAGATGAGTCTCCTCGGCCTATACCACTGGGTCAACCTGTTAAGAACTTAGGCATCTGGTTCGATGGAAAGCTGAGCTTGGCCCTCAAATCAACAAGTTGACTAGAATTTGAAAGCACTAAAAAAGTTTCTGCCTTTACTCCCTCAATCCGCAAAGGAAACGGTCACTCGAGCACTTATTACCTCTCGCATTGACTATGCCAATGCATTGTATATTGGTCTGCCTGGCTATCTACTGGACAAACTTCAGGTAGTTCTAAATGCCATGGCCAGAACCCTTCTTATCCTTCATTAGAGGATCAGTTTCAGGCAGCACCTTCCACTGTTTACCGTGGAAATTACGGGTGAAATTTAAGTCCCTGGTAATGGCAAATGCTGCCCTTCATGGGCTCGGCCCGGTGTACCTAAGGAAGCGGTTTCAGTTCAATGGACCTACTAGGCAGCTTCGCTCGTCCACAATGCTGATGGCTTGCACTCCCATGTTCTGTCTTAAAAGGGTAGGTTTTTTATAGACAGAAAAAGCGGTTCCTGTGGGAAAATGACAAAGGATGTGGTACTAATATGCGCAATCGCAATGTCTAAGGGTTACATCGATGTCCGAAGGAGAAAAACCATACACACCTCAATGTTCAAAAATAGTTATTTATGTAAGTATAATTACAATTTTTCAATTTTTTCTAAAAAACTGTGATTGAGTGTCCCCAGTGAACATGGAACCTAAAAAAACAGTGGTGACATATTAGTGACATATACAATTGGTTTCCAACATTTGCAAAGTCGACCATTAGAGGAAATGAATGATTACAACAGCCTCCTTATTAAGTTATGGGAGCTGGGAAAATGGTTCGCTTTGCTTTTGTCAGCGACGTTTCGACCCCTAGTGCAATGAGAGGTCTCTTCAGGACCTATTAATGTAGGGACATCTGAAAGTGAGGATATGAAGTCAGCGTGAAGAACGTGCACCTCAGGGAAGTGATAGTGTGATAAAAAAAGCATTTGCAATGCAAATAGGTCTCGCATTTGTGAGTTAGAGCTATTGACATTGTAAATGGCAAATTCTTTTTCACCTACACGTTTTATTTTTGGAGTGAATGTATGTAGAATGCAAAATTCCTTGGAAAGGTCCTGCACTTCGTAATAAATATATTGAAAAAGACGCAGTGTGGATTGTGTGAACAATTGCTTGGCACGTACCTCATGGATGAAGTGTCGCCACACATGCACACTGTGGTGCTTTAATAATGCGAAACTCATTAATAAAAGTAGTGCTTACAGACTAAACAACACGATCAGCATCGGAGCATGTGAATCTGAATCCCGGCTTCTCTTTCATTTTCTGGACTATTTGACTCACTATCCTGCGTCCTGGATATCGCCAAAACACTGGGAGGCAATAAAGTTTGCCAACGGGACGGGGGCAGGGGGGCTTCGGGGGTACATGAAAATGTATTAATTGCCAAGTTGTCAAAGGTCGCCCGGTGCTATTAGTTAAAAGAGTGCAGATTTTATTAAGATATTAAGAGTACTTTACCCGCATCTATGAGGAAATCAACATTAACTAAACAAAATGCCAGAATGCGTGTCAGTTTTCACAGTGTTTTAGACAGTACTGGTTGCTTAGTTTCATTGCATTTATTTTTGTATTTACTCTTTTACACAGCATCCAAAGTAGGTTACCTAACCCCAAAAGCCCTGAGTTGTTAAATGACCCATAGAAGGGTGTATTTTACAGTTGAGCAAATGTGTCCAAATGTAGTTTTGGTGGTACCATGGAATGATCAGCCAATGAGGTACTTGATGAGCAGTTATTTAACTACACGTTCAAAACGTACGGTATTGTGGCTGTTGTTTGTTTGTACCCAACCACCTCTTTGAATGTGTTTATTAACACAGAGGTTCATATACCAGACAGTGATCACAGAGGGGCGACTAAAGCACAGAACAAAATGTATTCATTTATCCTGAGTGTGAAGGCACCCGGAAGGCTTAGGTGCCCGCCCAGAGTGGCTAGGGATCCTAGCGCTTCTACAGACTCTGCCGTGCTCCTCTGCACCAGCAGGGCACAGCTCAGAATCTGCCGCTTCTGCTAAGAATAGGTGAGGGGATGAGGTTTGGGCATGCGGGAGTTGCCGGCAGATTTCCAGGTTATTGAAAGTGATGATTCTGACGTGAGGCAATGGAGACTGACTTTGTCTGTTTGTCTGCACCAGTCTATTTTTCTACCATCTACCGGGCTCACTGTCATGTATCCATTTATCTCTCTTTGTTAGAGGTGCGCAAGCCAATATATTAATTAGCAGGTAGAGCCAGCCGGAGAAGCGCCAAGCGTATACGAGCCAGTGGGCGAGACGTGAAAATGATCAGCAAGTTAATCATACAGTAAACATGATGTAAATGTGCGATAATGTCTCTTCAGAATTCACAAAAGTGCATTTCTTTAGCGCATCACCTCACTACTACACAAGATTATAGCACTGAATTGAGAGGAAGTTATTAAAAGTGCTTGTTTTAAGCAGGAGTTAAAACACTGCCACTCCTCCTGCCCGACAACAATGCCATTTGTGAACTAAGAGGCGTCAGTTGCCTTGCATACCCCGAATGTTGCCTAGAGTCTTATTATATTTAGAGTAACATTAAAATCTAGTTCATTAAACAAGAGAAGTTTTTGTACAGCACGCATCTTCAACGCGCATATTTCAAAGGGGGAACAACCTTTACAACGCAACTTTTACAACGCACTACACTTACAACGCATTTTTTACAACGCACAATCCATTACAACGCATGACATTACAACGCATGACACTACAACGCATTTTTAAAAACTACCTTTACAACGCATTCCATTACAACGCATACTACCATTACAACGCATACCATTACAACGCATAATATAGTAATTTTTACCCCTATACTATCCAACACTTACCCTACTGTTGCACCCCCTGGAGTTAGAATAGTAATTTTTACCCCTATACTATCCAACACTTACCCTACTGTTGCACCCCCTGGAGTTAGAATAGTAATTTTTACCCCTATAGTATCCAACACTTACCCTACTGTTGCACCCCCTGGAGTTAGAATAGTAATTTTTACCCCTATACTATCCAACACTTACCCTACTGTTGCACCCCCTGGAGTTAGAATAGTAATTTTTACCCCTATACTATCCAACACTTACCCTACTGTTGCACCCCCTGGAGTTAGAATAGTAATTTTTACCCCTATACTATCCAACACTTACCCTACTGTTGCACCCCCTGGAGTTAGAATAGTAATTTTTACCCCTATACTATCCAACACTTACTCTACTGTTGCACCCCCTGGAGTTAGAATAGTAATTTTTACCCCCATACTATCCAACACTTACCCTACTGTTGCACCCCCTGGAGTTAGAATAGTAATTTTTACCCCTATACTATCCAACACTTACCCTACTGTTGCACCCCCTGGAGTTAGAATAGTAATTTGTACCCCTATACTATCCAACACTTACCCTACTGTTGCACCCCCTGGAGTTAGAATAGTAATTTTTACCCCTATACTATCCTACATTTACCCTACTGTTGCACCCCCTGGAGTTAGAATAGTAATTTTTAACCCTATACTATCCAACACTTACCCTACTGTTGCACCCCCTGGAGTTAGAATAGTAATTTTTACCCCTATACTATCTAATACTTACCTTAAATGCAATTTAATATTATGCGTTGTAATGGTATGCGTTGTAAAGGTAGTATGCGTTGTAATGGAAATGCGTTGTAAAGGTAGTTTTTAAAAATGCGTTGTAGTGTCCTGCGTTGTAATGTCATGCGTTGTAATGGATTGTGCGTTGTAATAAATGCGTTGTAAGTGCATGCGTTGTAAAAGTGTGCGTTGTAACGACATACATCCATTTCAAAGTGGCAATACTAAAGATGAAAACGGAAGTGCCGGCAGGCAAGAAAACACGAACGAGAGTGGGGAGGAGGGGCAGGGGAGATTGAAAAGTCACAGACTGAGGGAGGGGGCGATGGGGTGGGGAGACAGGGAAGAAAATGGTGTTAGGAGTAAAGTGGCCAATAGCCATGGAAGGATACAAATGAAGAATGAGGAGGGACTAACAAGCCTCAAACCAATCGGAATGCAGCATTTAAGACAAAAGCCAATGGGCAGAGAGTGGGAGGAGCTTCCACGAAGCTTCCACACCACAGTATATAATGCATGCTTTGCAAAGCGATGGCAGCGCATGCACGCTGCTGCGCTAGACGAGGCCTAAAAGAAAATAGTGCTAGGAGTAAAGAGGCCAATAGCCGTGGAAGGATACAAATGATGAATGAGGAGGGACTAACAAGCCTTAAACCAATCGGAAAGCAGCATTTAAGACAAAAGCCAATGGGCAGAGAGTGGGTGGAGCTTCCACGAAGCTTCCACACTATAGTATATACTGCATGCCTCGCAAAGCGATGGCAGCGCATTCGCGCTGCAACACTAGGCGAGACCTAAAAAGGATATTTACTCACATGGGACCCAGCCGGGTATCCATGGAGGGGAAGGGGGGCTGACACTGGCGGCTACACAGGTAGCAGAATGAAGTGAAGAAAAAATAATCATTCGGACACCAACAATCCGAGTTGTATAACTTGGCCTCCGGAGCAGGAAAGAAAATAGTTTCACCCTCTGTTGTTAGAGATGTAAAATTGTGGCACTGATGTACACGTCGAGCCGTGTATCTGCCTGATGAGGCCTGTGAATGGAAACTTGTGCGTCCGCTACGCGTGTTGCAGAACTGATTGAGTTCGTCTGCACGCGTTTCCTTTCGGAGGCCTCATCAGGCAGATACACGGATCCATGAGAGATTGAGCTTGAGGTATCACCTAGACAGGGGCCTGTGTGTTCAAGGGAGGAAAGAGCACCTAGACCCAGAAATTCTTCTAAGTTGCCTTATTAATGTAAAAACATGCGTTTTTCAGTATACTGATAAATGTCCATGTGTGGGTAAGGCTCCTTTGCCAATATGTGGGTTTAGAATGATTAGGAAGTTTTGAAAGGACAGCATGCTGAATTTTATACTACCTTGTACTGTTTATTACACACTTGTATGAAGCACAGCCAATATGGATTGTTTGTTATTTGAAATGGTGGGAATAAAACCATAGTGATTATGCAAAGGCAAATAAAAAAAGTACATGCTATTCTCCACATATAGCTTACTATATGGTTATGAGACGCTGATCATCAGGTAAATGAACAAAAGATGACAATACGTTTTTTACACTAAGTATGAATTATCCTGGTGTTAGAGCTGTCATCTATGGCTTCCAATTTTAGTGCTGAGGTCTGGGCAAAGAAATTAAAATGTCGAGAAGTCTTAAGTTGGAGAAGGCATTGTGGAATATGACATACTAACATGATAGTGGTTATTACTTGTTCGGAAATGCTCAGTGTTGGGGCGCATTGCCAATAGTATTAATGTGCTGAGTTAGAGATCGGCAGAGACTGTACCACGTCTCAATGGTAATGGAGGACCCTCTCTGCCACACTAAAGGTCTGCTTGGCTGATTTACAGTCTGGAGGACCTTAAGGATGTAAGTGATGGAGACTAGTGTGTCTCTGTTACTGGCTTACTCCACTGCCTGATGCATTAAAAGCCATTGAATGTTTGACCATTACACTGTCCACCCAATTTAGATTGGGTGGTCAAAGGGCCAGTTTGTACTGCTGTGAAAAATGTGGCAGTAGGATACAGTAAAACAATTAATTGACCATTACACCATGGCAGGAAACTCCTAAAGTGTTGGGTCATTCGTTTTTATTTTTCCAAAAACAAAGCCCTGCTTTGGGATTTTTTTCTTGAGGAAATAAATATTTTTAAATGTTTGATGGGTGACTTTCGTGTTTGGAGGAGCTGTCTGTTCATTGGCAGGAACCGCTGTGATAGCCGTTCCTGTCAATGACTGTAGTTGTCCGCTGGTCTGGCTGGAAAAAATGCAATGGATGCAATTTTGCAAGGGAATGGAGTGTATCATAATAAGCAAAACTGCCCTCCATATTAGGGCAACATTCATAATAGAGGACATGGTCACAGGAATCCTTTCCAATGAAAGAAAAGGAGAGGGAAACATTGCAGGTAGAAAAGAGGAATCATTTTGGGAAGAGGGTCAGTAGTGTCCACATATTTAAAGCAGAAATGTATTGATAGTAAATACATAATTTCCTATGGTTACACACAATATGCTTCTTTGACTTGCCCTTTGATCATGTATGAATTGAATGTAAACAACAGTGACAAATACATAAGTTCTTAATACTAATATAGTTTTGTCAGCGACTTCCAAAGAATGTGATGTTGTTTTGAGGTAATGCATTTCGTCCAAATAAAATTCTCAGGAATGGCATGTATAATTCATATTATTGACCCCACACCAATATTGGTTATCATCAAAGCTTGTTAGAAGGTTGTAAAGCAAGACTAGTATACGTGTTGAAAGGTTATTAACCAACATTAGAGGAGCTTAATAGTGTTAAACGTTTCTAGGTTATTTGGATTTTGACATTTTTGCCCCATGCTTGCATAGTCAACACATTGCACGGTGATTGTAACCAAGTAGAATAGTTATTATGTTTATTGATTGACTCAGTGGTTGTGTAGGATTAAAGTTGGAGAGGAAGGCGATCATTGCTACAATCAAAAGTACATAGTGTCCTTTTTTAAGTCATTCTGTACAGTTTCAAGTCTTATGGTTAGTTTGCTCTCCCATCTACTTAATTTCAGTTCTCAGTTATCTCCTCAGGAATGATTTGGAATTTAATCTGGCCCAAAAAAGGACAGCTTTATGGTAAATCCTCTACTATCTGCTTCTCTTCCTATTTGAGTTGTTTTGGAGAGTTTAATTTAAGAGGTGTCTCACTCTATTTCTGACAGATGTTGTTTCAAGCACACATTCTTCACTGTTCTGTCTCTAGCTAATCCTGGGCTGCTTCACTCCCGATGCTTTGAGTCTCCTGCCCTTAGGCCTTATCCCTTTTGCTCCTTCTCTGTTGGTGGTGCATTTCTGTCTTCTCTGTGCTCCCTGACAGGACTCATGTCTGCATAGCTGCTAAGTTCCCCAGGCTCTGTATAAGAGTGGAATACTCAAGACTACAAGTCCCAGAATTCAAAGAAAAACCTGGACTAGAGCTGCATATCATGCTTGGAATGTGGCATGGCTGTGTTTGTTGGTTGAGGTTGTGGGAGTGCTTATTACCGTACAGGTGTATACCTTTAGGGCAATGCATTTCTTGGAGGTAATGAGTACACAAGGTAATGAAATTTAGGGAGGGAAAAAGAACTAATGCCCCAACATGGGAAAGCAGTGAAATAGATAGATAGATAGATAAGTAATCTTTATTCGGATAAAAATATCCATAAAAGCACAAGGCATCACTACCAACAACAGTACAGTACAGGTTTTTTAAACTTATAAATATGCCATATCATCAAATACAAATTCAAAATTACAATTTATAAAAACAAGATAAAAGGGTTAGACGGGCTGTGAAATGTAGCAGCATTATTAACAGGTTATAACATTTTTAGACCAATGTGCAAATTCAGCAATATATTACAGGTAAAGTGCAATGACGTGCAAAAGTCAGACAAAAATATTACAAGGTTTATAAGACATTAAGGTTCGTTCATAGAAGCACGTGAGCGTACCGCAGCTTGTGGGAACGTGCTTACCCGAAAGATCAGATCATCGTTTCCTAACCATAACATTTCAGAGTATGCTAATTTAAAATCAGAAATGGCCCGTGCTTTAAAGTACAATTTTGTATATCTGGCGTAGAATTTACAAAAAAGTAAGAAATGTAGCAGTGTTTGTTTACTACCAATACCGCATCGGCAACACAACTGCTCAAGGTTGCTGTTAAATCCTATCGGAAAGCAGAGTGAATGTTTTATGCTGCCATCCCTAAGGCGGAAGAGTAAACTTCTTTTCCATCTTCCCGTGTTCTTCCTAAGATCATTCTGTGGCATGTGATGTTGTGTGCTCGGTGCCTCCAGAAGGGGCATGTACTTAGCAATCAATAGTTTATGATACTCGATGTACTGTCGTTCGTTATGGTACAAATCATACAGCATCCCCCTAAGTGATTTTCCAGCGCTAGTGGGCATAAAAAAATGTGCTCCAACTTCACACTGGATAAACAATTTTTAACTGCAGCAAGCCAAGGCATGCTGCCACCCTTGTCACATTTAAGGCAGTCTGATATTATATCTCTTGTTAAAGTCGCAGCGGGGTCCTGCCATATTTTTAGCCAGAATATAGCTGGGCGAGAACTAATAAAATCCTGCACATAATGTAAATTCAATTCTTTATGGCATATATAAGTTGGAGATGAGATTTGAGCCCCGAGAATTTTTCTACAAAATCTATTCTCCTCAATTTGGATCCCGCTGCAATTTGAATACCCCCAAACTTCAGCACCATAGGTGGTCGTTGGTACACATTGCGATTTGTATATCTGAATTAGAGATGACACCACCTCTGCTTCTTTTGGCTGCCGGAGACTAATTATGGAGTTTACTGCTTTAAAAAATGTATTTCTGCTGTGGGCTACGTGGGCCTGCCATGAGCCTGATTCTGAAAAAGCTAAACCCAAATAAGGAAAAGTGCTTGTGCATGATAATGATTTGTTACCCGACGATATAAAATTAATGCTGTGTTTTTTCGGCCCACACATCATAATATAGGATTTTTTTAAATTAGTGCAAAGGTCCAGTTCGGCCATAAAAGACACAAATCCTGTGACTAAAGTGTGAAGTGCATTAGGGGTGCGGCCCATGAGTACCGCGTCATCAGCATATAAAAGCATGGGGAGTAGTTTGCCATTAATTTTCGGTACATCATTGGACAGCTTGGACAGAGAGTTATGTAATTCATTTATATAAAGAATAAAAAGTAGAGGGGCTAGAACACAACCTTGTCTAACCCCTCTGCCGATGGCAATGTCCCCGGAAACCTCTACATCATTACTTATCCTCACCCGTGCCTTCAAATCCCTGTGCAAGTGTGCCAAGAAATGGACCAAAACCTCGTCCAACCCATAGTTTAAGAGAATCTCCCATAGGCGTGATCTGTTAACTAAATCAAAGGCAGAGGTTAAGTTCATAAAACCCAGGTAAAGTGGAACTTTTTGAGCAATCGTATATTTGCCCAGGATAAGATTTAAATTCAAACACTGTTCGACGGTTCCGACATTGCTTCTAAAACCCAGCTGGCAACGATTTAAGCAGTGAAATGTAAAATACCGGTAATTAATTAAGTGAGCTAAAACTCTGGTGAACTTCACATTATCAATAGTTGCTCGCTGGTTGCTCATTTCCCAAACATCTCCTAGCTCTGCAAACTCTACTGAACTCCAAAGTCTCCTGAACAATTCCTTATATAAACTCACGTGAACCTCTGGCTCTCTGCTAGAGGCAGACTGGGAACAAAAACAGCCTAGGCAAAAATCTTCAAACCAGCCCAGCTCCTTTATTCCTCACACACTCATGTTTCACTCTCTCTCTCTCTCTCTCTCTCTCTCTCTCTCTCTCTCTCTCTCTCTCTCTCTCTCTCTCTCTCACACACACTCTCTCTCACTCACTCTTCCCCTCTCTCTCTCTCTCTCTCTCTCTCTCTCTCTCTCTCTCTCCTCTCTATTTCTCTCTTTCTGGAAGCTCACCATGCCTGGTGTAATTATCTGGGGAAGAAGGGGAATGTGACAGAGACGACAAGAGCTCCCTCATTCTACAACCTGGCCTCCAAAACCTTCAGCCCAATGGGCTAAATACCCAGTGGAATGAACTTGCAGTCCGACCTGCTCTCCGCACCATTTTAAACCCAACCTTTTAAGCTGCCTTGCCACATCCCTCCCCACTAAGCTTTGATCCCGCTGAAGTGTTCATCAATTGGCTTCCAGCCTGCTGGAGTTTGTGCGTGTTACAAATGTTTTTTTGAACCATTACCCCTGGCGACAATGAACCATAAACCTGAGGGCAACGTTAGTATCTGTAAACAAGTCTTGCTGCGGGCAGAGTACAGAAACGATATTTGATCAATGCATTCAGATTTTAGAAAAAAGTTTCTTTTGTCCACACAGGCTTTTTTAAATTACATAAGTGGTGTTTTCTGCAGAGATTCTGCTTTAAAATAAAGTTTGCCTTTGATTCTAATTTGCACTGGTTGTCCATCCTGTATAACTGCAGGAGTAGCTCTGTTGTGTACAGATTAAAGGAGTGATTTAGAGAAGGGCAGTGACATGACAGTCCTGTTATGGAGAGTGCTGTTAGACTGCCACAGGAGGGTGGTGCACTTAAAGTGACATCCTCATTGGTCACACTGTTCCTAATGACAGTCCTGAGAGCAACAGTCCTACGAAGGGAAGTCCCATAGTGACTGTCTAGTTAATGACAGTTCTGTCGATTTTTAGGTCTCGTCTAGGCAACGCTTGCGCTGTCTCTTTAAGACATGCTGTATTCAGGATATGGGAATGAAGCTCCTCCCACTTTCCGCCCATCTTTTTAATTGCCTCCTGTCACTGTCCTTTGTAAATGGTAAGTAAGTAATTCTATTGCGCATTCTATGTTGCGTCTTCGATAGTACTGCTATGGCGGCGTTCTAACTTGCCTTTTGCACTTTAGGTTGACAGATGAGACCTCTGTAATTACGGTTGTCTCCATCTTTTGAAAATAAAGACCCCTTGGTGAGCGTTTGCCCCACTGTAGCCAATTTCAATCTAATTTTGGTAAGTGAATTCATGTATATTCATTACCACCATACATATAAATACTAGGACTGCACTACTGTGAATATGAGTCCTTGGATTTTAATATGTAAATGCAGCCTTATATCGTTAGGTCTCGCCTGACTAGCTCAAGCGAGACCTTTAGTAGGGGCTCCAGAAAATACTACCGCTGTGGCCTACAGCTAGCGTGCATGTGTGCGGGCGCGCGCTTCCATCATAGCTCACTAAGTGCATCGCGCGCGGGCATCCTTCCAGCCTGCGATCGTGATCACTTTCACTTTGACGGCTGTAACATTAATATCCAGGGAAAAGCCTGTTACACAGCAACGTGACTCTATGAGCCAGGAAGTAATGGAGATTTTCACGAAGGGTGCAAGACTTTGCATTTGTTTACCCAACCCAATCCGCCAAGTGGTAGATGGCAAACAACATGCAAATATTGCAAGAACTGGGATGATGGCAAAATCGATGTCAAGATCCTTCCCGAACTTGAACTCTCCGCTCTCAGCGGTGATTTGTTGAAAGACGCCCAAAAATACAATACTTTAATTCTTGTCCCGCTTGTTGTCAATGTAAGGTAAGCGAGGGTTCCTCAATAATGGCACGGGAACAATTGTAGGAGTGACGACAATATTTTAATGCGTACAGAAGATAACATCTATAAGAGTATGTCTATGTCCCAATCAATCCAAGGAACTGGTCCTGACTGAACATTCCTGGCTCCCTTCATACTCCCCGTACATTCCAGCTCATGCTCGCACCATACTAACGTATACATTTCCAATGACAATGCATCCTTTAATAATATCATGTGTAACAGAATCTACCTCAACTAGAGCTACACAACCCTGTGTCCTGGTTGGTCATCACACCTACAATGCAACACTTGGATATGAAAAAGGGAGATTTTGAAAACAAATTGGGGATATTTTCCCCGTTGACTTACATTGAAATAGAACCAATTTATACCAGAGCCTACGTAGATAGGTTTGGTGGCAACTCTGCCCACCTACATTTTCAATAATTTAGATTTATGGCCACATTGAACAAAGCCTGGCACAGGTACATATAACTTGAAGCAGGTACATATAGGATTCTTAATTCACATTTGACTGAGTATACAGAGTAGGTAGCCAGGTAAATGGGTTAGAGCATCCCTTGACAGATTTAGCGAAGTCCCAACTGATACACTCTAAATGGGGATGGTGAACTCTATGACATCACTAGCAGCACTATAACAAGGCACAGCACGACAGCGAGGGAGGTGCACCAGTGGCCATCAGAGAGACACAAGATGCAAGACATCTTGCTTCTTTAAGCATTCAAACTAAAGGGCTATGAACCCTACTCTCCACAACAGGACACGCAACGCTCACAACAATCATTGAGTCCGATCAAGTCCCTTAACCTCTCTCTCTCTCTACATACACACTTCTCTCCCTCTCTCTCTCTCTCTCTCTCTCTACACACACCTCTCTCTCTCTCTCTCTCTCTCTATACACACCTCTCTCTCTCTCTCTCTCTACACACCTCTCTCTCTACACACCCCTCTCTCTCTCTCTCTACACACCTCTCTCTCTCTCTCTCTACACACCTCTCTCCCTACCTCTAAGTGGCAGCCGGAGCCTGATAGCACTGCTTGTCCTTTAAAAAAAAAAAAGCATTGGCATAGCCAATAGGTCTCGCCTTTGGGGCCTTATAAATGTTTAACCATGCAACAGTTAATCTTTTTGCACCAAGGATATTGTGCTGCATAACTAAATACTTATAAGGTCCCAAAAGTGAGACCTATAGGCTATGCCAATGCTTGTTTTTCCTATAGGAGTGGGATGGTTACCTAATGAATGTCCCTCTAGTAACACCACATGTAGAGCTTTATGATTTCTCAATTTTAAGGAGCTAATATGCGACTGCATTTCCAGTCATTAGCATTGTGAGAACTCTGTCTGGGGGATCCAATGCCATCATAGTTAATAATTATTTAATATTCAGTTATTTTTGTTAGAAGTATGTAACTTTAGATCAGCAAATCTTTAATATAAACAAATACACATTAATGATTTACTTCAAGTCCTTCACATTGATGTTAGAAGAGCATTTGAGTCAACAATGTTCTCATTCTTACTGTAGATTCTTGAAGTGCATCAAAAATAGTTATTCTGCGGCTGTCCACTATGGTTCTGGACTTTATGATTAGGTTCCCAATTTATCAGTAAGTTATTTCAGTGATTCATTTTGAGTATTGAGCTAGTGAAGGGTTAGGGCTTTCTATTTTTTAGGCTATCACTTTCTTTCAACTAATCTGGTCACAGTTTCTTTTTACTGATTTTCCTTTTGGATTAATTACCACAGCTTCCATCTCTTTCACGTCCCGGGTGTATTACTTCTTTATCCTTTATATTTTTTATTGATGTACAAGTCTTTACATTATTCCATTTTTGTAGGGGTCATCAGTACCCAAAATAACTTACGTCCTGAAGATGGTCTTACAGATGTTTTCACTATAAAGACTGAAACATCGAAAATGTAACCCATTTTCTTTGTCATTAGTGTTTCGGGAAAGGTTCATTGTATAGTCAAAGATGTTGTTCCTATTCAATATGTGAAATGGGTTATGGCAAAAGTATTCATGATAGAATAATCAATATCATTCTAGTTACTTTTGCCTTTTTGTGAATTGTAGTATGTATCCTTTTATATAATAGGACTTTTTGTATAAATTCTGCTTTTTGAAGTATACACCCGTGTAGTATTGTTTTCTGGACTGAATGTATTTCAGTTTTCCGATTGTTTCATTGTTTAATCAAATAATTTATTTCTAACATCTGTTTGTATTAAGACACCAATTGGGGCTTATAGATAATTCATTTTGTTAATTTTGTCATGATAATGATTAAAAAAAGAACCCTTTTAAGGTACTATTACCTCATCACTTGATCCTTTGTAAATGGTAGCTTTTCATTGGTCAATAGGCTTAGTAGTCCATCCTTTCTAACGCTGTTTCTCTTATTGTAACCTCGATGAGGACACATCCTGTTACATGTGTTGTGCCTCGGTACTTTTTAATTACAGCCTCCGAGCACTATTTTCTTAAAAGGCTTTCTTCTGCCTGCTGTTGCAAGCAGGACACCCTCTCCTGCAACGTTTATTCTTTTTTTATATACCCAGCGCAGAACGCCTTGGCTGGAATACTGGCGGCTACCCCTTTCTTTTGTTATTTGCAGCGACTCACGTAACCGCATGCCTTTTTTCCTGTTTCTTTACTTTTGTTACAATGGCAGCACCCACACTTTAGTTTTAAATAGCTAAAGCTAAAGAGTGGGTGCTAGGATTGCTTCAAAAGTAAAGGAAAAAAAAATGTGCATTTTTTTTCTATTTATTTACTTTTGAAGCAATCAAGGGCACCAGCGCTTTAGCTTAAGATGTTTAAAGCTAAAGCGCGGGTGCCACCCTTGCAACAAAAGTAAATAAATATTGTTTACTTTTGTTACAATCGCGGCACCTTTGCTTTAGCTTTAAACATCTTAAGATAAAGCATGAGTGCCACGGTTGCTTCAAGAGTAAAGAAATTGCGCACTTTAGCTTAAGATGTTTAAAGCTAAAGTGCGAGTGCCGCGATTCCTTTGCAATGCAATAGCTCTCACATTACTCAAAGTTTGAGCTTTTGGCATTGCATCATTATTAGCAATACCAATAGCTCAAAGTTTCAGTGAAGCGATTGCATTGCAAAAGCGTGTTATGAAAGTCTTATCAGCGAAAACAAATTGAGACAGTCCTATTTGGGGCAGTCCTCACAATTAAAATCGCTTTACTTACAGTTCCATCAGTGACAGCACTATTCGTGACAGTTAACGATAGAGACAGGTCTCACAGTGTCATCCAGTTACTGAGTACTAACGGTGCCTGTCCTGTTCTTGACACTCCACTTTTGGTGTTCATCAAAAGATTGACTGGAAAGCAGATTATGTGCAATTGATTGTGATTGTATTGTGCTCTGGGATTGCTTTACAGATCAAGATCCTTCTAAATTTGTATACAATGTCTTTGATTTAACTTTTTACACAATTAGATGTTGCTGATGATGCCCTACGGCTGAAACCTTCTCTCTAAGGCACATCAGAGGGCAAAATGGTGCACTGAATACACAGTGCTCTCTGGCTGAGATAATTCTCCAATGGTACTGGAAGAGATTGGAACTGGTAATAGTTTCAGTGATTGGCCTGTCCCCCAAAGCTTGTAAATAGATTGTGTATGCTGTTTTCTCAGCTTGACACATCATATGGAAAATATGTTTTACCTGAATCAGGATATTTTTGCACCATGGGGAAATCCTTTACAGTGATGAGAAAATGTTTCAATTACTTCCGGGAAACTTCATTAAATTTTATCTAGACTTCCTCACTCCAGTCCTTACATTAGAGAGTGTGAGTGTGGGCCCCCCTTTAAAACAGGCCCACAAAGTTGCTCCTTAAAGTTTTCCTTTATTTTTACTTTTTTAGTCCCATCTCATTGGCCTTCAACCTAGCCACTAATTAAAATTAAAACGGGTGGTACAAGATGAGGGAGGGCAGGCACTAAGTAATGGGATGAGTAAGTCTAGATTCAATATAAAGAATATTATCAGTAAGTAAGCAAAACTTTACCATCTCATCTGCCTTCCTCACCCCAATCCTAATAATTTATAATTTACCAAACTACAAATCATCATCATAACGTCTGGACAAAGCAATGAGCAAACTGATAATGTGCAACTTTGACAATTCACACACTCAAACAAGTTAATTATGAACTGCATTTAGCACCCCAGGAGCCAAAGTACCCCAAGACCAAAGTCAGCAAACAGATAATGTGTAACGTTGACAATTCACAAACTCAAACAAGCTAATTATGAACATTTAGTACCCCAAGACCAAAGTTAGCAGTATGGGCACCACCCCATGCCTACCTCATAATGCTTCATAATTGTTTGTGGAACAGCCCAATGGACTGCACAACACAAGTCATGTAATGTAAAGACACTCAATTAATCTGATGCAAAAACTGTGATAGCAGACATAGCTATGATCTCTTCGGCAACGGAAACCTAAACAATTTAATATGCCTTTACAAGAGGCAATCAAATCTATCTACTTTCAGTACCAGTGGCTTCTCCACTTCTCTTAAAAACCAAACAACAAAAAATGCATGTCTTTTGAAACATTACACTACTCTCTAAATAAACGTTCAATGCTCTGCACACATGCAAACAATGTGAAAATACTCCAGTGTTTTAAATCATCCGAAAGAACTGAAAGATGCAATTCCTTTGAAGAATGACATTTTAACAGTAGTTTGAATGAAAATAAGGGTTAGTATGCACTTAAACTTTAGAATCAAAATTAGTAGGTAAGGCGTATGATCTGAAAAATCCCCAAGCTCTCCTACCCTACATACAGTAGGTATAGCCATCACAAATAGAAACTTTTATGAAAATAAATCTAAAGGCTCCTTCTTGAAAACCCTCACTACTAAAGGACGATCCCAAGAACAGTGCGTTTATTGTTAGAAAATGTATGGAAAAACCTGGAAGCTAGAGGTATAAAGTCGTACAGACACTATAGATCTAAAGTCACTATAGCTGCTCATTGCACCCGGAAGGTAGACACAGATAGATCTATTAAAAAATAATTCCCAGAAAATCTGAAATGTTGAAAGGATCACTGTTTTTGGATTCCATCCTCTAGAAGAACACCAGGAAGAAAGTTGTTTTCTATAACTTCGCAAAATTTAGAAGGCCTTTTATCTTGCTACTATTTGAAAGAAAGATCTCTTGAACACCCTAATTGTGGCAAACTGCGCTCTTATCCTCTATGCCCTTAACCACATGCCCTTTGCCAAATGGGCAGAAGAGCTTGAGTGGTAACCGCTAAACTGAAGAGGAGATCAAATTATGGGTAGCTCCCTTCAAAATTCAACTGCTAGGGACAGCACGAGTATGACCATGGACCATACTCTTCTAGGCCAAATCATAGCACCAATATCAGTTCTGCTCTCTTTCTCTGTGATTTGTTAAGACTTGTGTTGCAACTGAAATTGTTGGAAAAGTATTAGAAAACACAAAGCCAAAGTATCAAAAGAAAATCAATTCCCCACGCCTGATGAGATGGATCTTTTGAACAAAAGAGTGGGAGAAGAACATTCTCTAAGGATGAATAAGATCTGTTTTGTGATTTCTTCACTGCCTGCAAATCCTCTGAAAAACACTGAGGTGAAGTTAAAAATTGACTGATGATGGAAACTAAATTGTGACTGAATAGTTTGTCGGACCTATGCTCCCTTCCGGAAAGATTTCAAACTAGAGAAAAGATATTAACATCTGTCCAAGTGAAGAACTTCTTGTACCCTTAAGATTTACATGCTCTGGCCATCTGATTGTCCGTTCTCCCAAAAAGAGAACTTTCCTTTAATGCTGAAAAAAGACAATCAAAGCCCTCAGAAAGGTTGGCAACTCCTTCCAATTTGAGGATAAGGGAATATCTCTGTTGGACCACTGACCCTGACCTGACCATTGCTGTAGTTTATTTCCCCCTACCCCGTTGAACTTGCATCTGGATCTGTACCATCTGCCCCTGTAGGTTCAAGTAGCACCCCTTGTGAGATGGCTCACCCTCTAGGACAGGGATTCTCTGAGAAATATGCTTGGTTTCCACCTGAGATTGTAATACATTGGTACTGGAGACCAATGATCCAGAAGGAAAGTCACAATGAGTTTTGGATGAAACCTGACACAAGGTACCATGAATACTCTGGATGCCATCAGACCCTGAAATCACAACCAGTCACAATCTGAAACAGACATATTCTTGAACAGTTATTTAAAAAGGTTTTGTAGTCTGCATATGCCCTCCTGAAGAAGGTAAACCATCCCTGCAATGTCTGAAAATAAGGTCATAATAAAGTCATATCCTATGAAGGTAGTAGCTGTGACTTCTCAAGGTTTATTAGAAAACCATGTTCATGTATGGTTGTGTACACCAGATATGCATCACTGTGAGTCTATGAAAAAAGGAGGCAGCATATTATCCAAATTGAGATACTCTCTAACCCCCTTGGTATGTAATAAAGCAGTCATAAGAGCCAATACTTACGTAAAGAATCTAAGGACTGATATTAACCCAAAAGATGTACCTAAAATTGATAAAGCTGATCCTCTACTATATAAATCTACAGATTTAGGGCCCGTCTGGAAGTCTCTGGTTTTCCTACCAATAAGAGAACAGGATACAGACCATGCCCCTTTGCTGCTTGTGGAACACCCTTACCTATTAATGATCTTATTCCTTTGTGCCTTAGCTCCTCTTTTATCTCTGTCCCTGCAACCAAGTGTTTATTATCAAATATTCTAAGGAAATTCTAGAAACGAGCCCAACAGTATTAAAGGACCCATCTGTTAGCTATAATGCTCTTCCTATCTGCCACAAATTGAGAAATTATGCCTCCTTACTATTTTCCTGATGTGGATCTGGCTTATTATCATTCTGAGATTTAAAGGATTTCCCCTTTTGTCTCTTTGAACTTGTTTTATACTGACGTCGAGATGGTTGGCGAAAGGACTTGTTAGATTTGAAGTTTGATGATACTGATGATGTTGATTGAGAGTGTTGAATGTCAAAATGAAGAAGAGTTCTTTTTCTCATTAAAGAGTCTGTGGAACTTCTCATCCAACTTTGGATCAAAGACCTTAACACCGTCAAAGGGCATTCGCGGTGCTGCATTCTTTTGGGCATAACCACTATGCCAGTCTCTGAGGAACACATTCCTTTTTGCAGCTGCTGGAGCCAATAATGCTGCTGCCCTTACAATATCAACTGAAATATTGGCATGATTTTCCAGATTCTCAGTCAGACTCAAATATTCCTCTCCCTTCTGCACTGCTTTAAACAGCTTATTGTAATCAGCCAACATGGATTGAGTTGTATATGCTCCACTATTTCCTGAAGGCACTGCTAGAATGAAACCTGCAGATGACTTTTTTTTTAAGGCTGAATCATTTTCTTTTACTAATAGGATCTTTTATCACATTTTCTTCAACCATTGACATACAACCCACTAGGCTGTCCAAGGAATCCACTGAAACATATTTCCGACCTACATCTTCCAGATGGTAGAGTTTAGACAAGAATCATGGCATCACAGTTCTATCTGGATCTTTCCATTCTCTGAAAATCACATTAGCCAAATGTTGATGAATCGGTAATTAAGGAGATTGGGCTTTGATAAACTGTCTCAGGAACAGTTCACTAAAAGTAGATGGAAGCCGCAACAATGTAAAACACATATTCATTCAAACTCTAGACAGAATCTCAGGCAATATCTCTTTGTCTATATATTTGCACTTAAGATCAGAAAGTTGATATGATCTTTCTCTGCTCCATCACAACTAAAAGAAGAAAAATCTTTTCTTTTTTATCCACTTTATTAGACACCTTTTTCAAATCCTCCAAGGTCTCCAACAACACACACTTCACTCTCTGTTCAAATGAATCATCCCTATGAGGATACCGGTATCTTTTTAAACATTTCTTGGGAGGAGACTTGGACAGAGATGATGAATCAGAGCTCAAAGAAAATGAGTCCACATGCTTCTGCTTCTTATTATGATTCCTCATGATGGTTCTGGCACTGACACTCATTACAGCTCCTGGCTAAAGACTGACTCAATGAATTCCTCCAGGAATGTTGGTGATGTCTCTGTATTTAGGCCACCTTCTGTATCTGCAGCTTCTTGCCTTTATGCTGCATCTCTTTCTTTTGTGAACATCCTAAGTATCTTCAGGATGTGGAAACATGATGCAGAGACAGCATTGACTTGTGTAGTCATATCTAGTTTTTTGTCCATGATGATTCTCAGGTTTCTGGTGTTGGTGCTGGGTGTAGGTCCAGTTTGGCCAGCCACCATTTGGAACCCCAAGGTGAAGTGTTCCTACGTCTGTCTTGTCTGTGTTAAGCTTGAAACAGTTGGATTTCATCTAGTTAGCAGCTTTGGTCATGCAGGCAGTGAACTTATTTCTTGTGTTGGAGGTTTTGTTCGAAAGGGAGACTATGAGTGACATGTCGTCGGTGAAGGAGAGGATGTTGATGTGCAGTGCTGGTCGCGGATGACGTTGGTCAGAGGGATCATGTATGTGTTGAAGAGGGGTTCTGAGAAATGAATCTTGAGGCACTCCACTGATAAGTCTGCAGGTTTTTGAGGAGTTCAGTATCAGACTGACAGCTTGTGTTCTATCCGTTAAGAAGGAGCAGATGCAGTGGACAGCAGATCTTTGAATGCCAATATCATGTAGGCACCTGAGGAGGATGCCTAAGACCATGTCAAATGCTGCAGCAAAGTCCTAGAGAATAAGGGCTGCTATGTCTACTCTGTGAGGAATCATGCAGATGCCATCCTTGGGGATCCACGAAAACTCACACTTCTTTTGTTTTTGTTTTAAATAGCGTGAACTAGACCCAAGACATTGGGTTTCAGAGTGCTTTACATGAGCACCAGTTTCGTTACAGATGGACACATTCATTTTTGTTAGACACGGCTGCCACAGCCAGTATCACAATGAGCACATACAAGAAACAATACCTACAAAGGGTCCAACAGAGCTAAGAAGAGCTGCTAGCATGCCACAAAATATAAAAACATGAACTGAATGGGGTTGGGCCCTTAAGAAGGGCCTTCTTTGGATGAAAAAAGGTGGCTCTTTAATTAGTAATTATAGTGTGAGAGTAGTTCAATCAGGAGAAAGAGTAAGTGAATATGTTCATGCCCAAGTAATGATCATACCTGGTACTCTATCGGTTGATTTAGGCGTCTAATCAAATTAAGTGGTCCCACTACAGCTGTGCAAGTATCAAAAAAGAAACTGTCAGGAGTGTGATTGAGATCACAAGGTGGTGAATGTCATGCTAGACTACAGCACAAGCTGGTCTCACCTTCGTAGGTGCTGTTTGGTTAACTACGAACCTTCTACCTAAATTGAAGTTGGAGACAGAGAGTGGAAATCTCAGTGATGCTGTGATAGAAACTGACTGACTGACTGTGTTGTGTTAAAATTGTGCTTGATGCTGGCAAGGCTTCATGGGAAGTCTGACGGAGCGTGGTTTTCTATATCTCAATCTTTGTGTGCAATCAATAAATAACCCCAGCCACTGGTCGTATAGGCCTTTGATGGTCGACAAAGAGAAATGAGGAACAATCCTCTACATAAACAATACATCATTGAAGACTTTAAATTCAGTCAATGAAGAGTTAGTGTGAGTTAAAGGGTTTTATTTTCAAATATTTTAGTTGTTCATCTATTTTTTCATGAGGCAAATTCCAGCATTAAAACTTAATGTAATCCATCAATCAATATTGGATTATATAATAAAATAACATTTTAGTTAGAATCGCAGTCAGTATAGTAGTATTACAGCAAGTGTTTTCCTTGCATGGAAACTCCCTACTGTATATAGGCTGGGATAAGGTGCCAGTTAAGATACCCACAAAGAGTTCTGATTCGACAGAGAGATCAATGTGGAAGCTTTTAATTTTTTCAAATCAGACTGGAAATGTGTTCACAGTCATCACTTAGCTGACATATAGAATTAAACTAAACAACCTCTCATGCAGAGAAGTCAGAAATTAGTCTTCAGTCAGAATGTCGGGAAAAACATTTTCCAACACAACCTTAACATCATTTCCTACGCCGACGACACCCAGCTGATCCTCTCCCTCACCAACGACCTCGCCACCGCCAGAGCCAGCCTACACGAAGGAATGAAAGACGTCGCCGAGTGGATGAAGAACAGCCGCCTGAAACTGAACTCAGACAAGACGGAAGTCCTCATCCTGGGATCATCCCCCTCCGCCTGGGACGACTCCTGGTTGCCCCCTGCCCTGGGCTCCACCCCCAAACCAACGGACCACGCACGAAACCTGGGCTTCATCCTTGACTCCTCCCTCTCGATGACCAAACAAGTCAACACCATCTCGTCATCCTGTTTCAACACCCTGCGCATGCTCCGAAAGATCTTTCGATGGATCCCCACCGAAACCAGGAAGACGGTCACCCAGGCACTCGTCACCAGCCGACTGGACTACGGGAACACCCTCTACGCGGGAACCACAGCCAAACTACAGAAAAGACTCCAGCGCATACAGAATGCCTCCGCACGACTCGTCCTGGACATCCCCCGCCACAACCACATCTCCGCCCACCTGAGAGACCTGCACTGGCTCCCCGTCAGCAAGAGGATCACGTTCAGACTCCTCACCCACGCACACAAGGCTCTCCACGACCTGGGCCCCAAGTACCTCAACAACCGCCTCACTTTCTACACGCCCACCCGCCAGCTGCGATCGACCAGCCTCGCCCTCGCCACCGTACCACGCATTCGTAGAGCCACTGACGGAGGAAGATCCTTCTCCTACCTGGCGGCCAAGACATGGAACTGAGGTTCCGTGTGGGACGGATCGACACTTTTGAGTGGTGACGAATATGGATGAGTTGGGTATCTACGAACCGCAAATGACGAGTATAGTGGGTGTACGCAGTTTCGCTACGCAACCACGTATGGTTCGTCTTATTTTTGGGTTTATTCATCTGAACCCTTGGGTTCCATTTTAGATACGGCATTCATTTTGTTTCTTGCCCTCAAGTAGCCAGCGAACGGACTTTTGTCCGCTTCGTGACCCTGGGACTCTCAAGCTTACACGAGAGACACGTGTTCCTTTGAGTATGACTTTTATGATGAGGGAAACGACACGACGAAGGCAGATGGCCCCGCTCGAGGCTCATCTTGCCGTGCCGGTCTATTGTTTCAGCCATGCATACATTAGACACGGTGTCTCTGATCCCGTTATCAAGTTTCCTTTATTACTCCTAACACTCTTCTTTAACCTGTTGTGCATCCTTGTTCTTTCTTTGCATCTGTTTTTGTCCCTTCTCCTAATGTGTTTACGATCAGGATGGAATGTGTTTTATTGCAGAGAAGATATGCTTTTACCGTTGGGAATTGGCAATGCTGTGGTAATCATGTTCCGGCCTCCTGAAACATGAACGCGACCCTTTTGAAGTTTATTGTGGGAACTGAGTTGTAATCTTTGTTCACTATATTGGGCTATGGGAAAAACGTGTATAAAAGGAGCGATCCACTTTTTGCAAATTGAAGCAGTCTCCGAGAACCTACACGCTGTGGACTTCTTGTGACCTCTGTATCCCTGCAGTAAAATAAACGCTGATCTCTGACGCCGCTGGAAGTGTCCCGTGTCTCTGTGTTTGGTACGCCAGAACAGGTAACCCACAAAGGTTTCAGGTGTTGTTCCCTGGCACCGCTGGGTCTTAGAAAAACCCAGTCCTTCAGAACTCCCTCCCCATCCACCTACGGCTGACCCAGGACCATCTCTCCTTCAGGAAGCAATTCAAGACCTGGCTTTTCGAGCAGTAATGGACCCCTCCTCCCAGCGCCTTGAAACCCTAGCGGGTGAGTAGCACGCTATATAAATTGATTGATTGATTGATTGATTGAAGGTCTGTCTCGTAAGGTCTGCTCCCTACTCCTGAAGAACACACGAATATAAATACATACATTTGATGTTGCAACATAATTCGTTTTCGTCTTCTTCATCCACCAATAGAATATAAGCAGAATCCTGGGAACATTTCACTCTCCTTACTCTCACCGGAGCATACAAAACATCATACATTAGTCCTTGAAATGTGGTCCAAAACCTCTTCCTGTGAATCATCCTTCCTGTTGTTTTCATCTCCTCCCAGGGAGAACCTCACTATCAGTTGTCTAATCCAAAAACATGTCTATTCAGTAGATACTAGTAAGCTTCTGAAGTTGCAACATTTGCAGCAAAAGAGAAGAAAGACATCTTGCAATAACAACGTATTCAATGTGAAATCAGGTCTTTCTGTGTTAATACATTTTCCATTTAACATGGCATCAGCAGTTTGGCTACCTTAATTCAGTACTAGTTTATTTCAATGTTAAATTTGTGCACATTACTAAAATAAGTGCTTTCAATAGATAAAATATGCAAGACCTTCACCTAGCTGCTATTGTTGGTCAAAAATGAAATTGGCGACAGTATCATGAAACACCTTGAAGTGATCTCTAAAACCATCAGACCTTGCTGTACAGTTGACTATATACTCAAAGCAACTGGAGTCATAAATGAAAATACATTTTTATTTATTGGCGTTCCTATTATTATATTTGTTTCAGGGGAGAAATGACAGCTCAGTTGAGAGCGTTTATGATGTGTAGGTACATTTCCACCGCTAAAATGTGAAACTAGTATCATACAGGTAACCAAGTTCAGGCTCCAGTTTGTTACCTGAAAGAGAGACTAGGAGTTAATTAGGTCTCACTCTCTGGATTTCTGAAAAGTTGTTTAGGCCTGAGCATATCTCAGAATGAGTGTGGCTTCTTTCTTCAGCAGTAGCTTTCATTCTCTTTTGTCTTACTGTCTATTACCGAGAATGGTCCATTTGAAATCAAATCTTGGTCCCAGTGTCCATGCTCCTTCAGGTGTTTGAATAGTGGGACTGAGATGAAATTGCATTGAATACGTGACATCTGCTGACCAATTCTTTTACAAATTTCTTGGCTCGTTTGGCTCATGTACAGTTTGTTACATGGACAGGTGATCATGTATATAACATTTTTTGATGTGCAGGTCGAAAATAATTTGTGAGTTGTTTTGATCCCTTTGTGCTAGAAGATCATCCCTTCAGTTGTTTGGTCACAAGAAGAGAATTGTCCACATCTGTGGTGTATTTCAATTGGTTGCAAATACGAGAAATCCCTAATAGCTTTTCTAATAGTTTTGCTTGTTGTTTTCGTTGGATGAGTGCATGCTTGGACAATGCAGTCGCTAATGTTGCATCTGTTTTCACTGAAAACATTGGTTGCTGAATATTCTGCGTCTGATTCACAAAGGTAAACTTACATGTTTATGTTTCAGTATTCACAAAACTACATTTTAATAGTAAGTTTATGGGTGCTTAGTGTTCCAATCAGGGTGGAGAACTCCCCACATAAAAAAATTGGCCTAATTGTTTTATGTGCGGAGTACTCTGCTCCAATTGTGGCGTCTCTACACTTGTAAGCTTAATTTGTAAAGTACAGTTTTGTGAATACTGAAAAAGAGTAAACTTGCACAATCATATAGGTTTACCTTGTGAATCAGGCCTTCAGTGTGGAGAGGATGTACCATCTTTGGTGAATACTCTTATTGAACTGGATGGTGGCCAGGCAGAAGGTGGTGACACAAATCGTGGTGTCTAGATGCTTCTTTTCCTTGTGTTTTAAGAATTTTGCATGTGAAGAGGCTCCTCTTTATGCTTTCTTGAGAAGTTTCTCTGAATAGCCTCTTTTACATAGTTCTTCAGTGTGTTTGAAGTATTCATTTGTAGTTATATGGTTTTCGGTGGCAGCTGGTGAATTTTGAAAGTGATCGGGCATAAGATCAACTCTGCAAGCTATGGGTTAGTTTGCTGTCTGTATCATACAAGAATCACGAGTTGCATGAAAAGCAAAACTGCAGAAACACATGTGCAGAAATTACAATCAGCCATTAAGTGGCAATCGCTCTGTAGAGAGCGTAAGTGCTGGAAGAGTAGGTAGTCTGAACACTTTTACCACAGTGATAGGCATTGTGTGAAACTTCCATGACTTTAATCTGCAATTATAGCGCTCTCAATCATGGCCTGCAGTACACGCCATAAAAGACTTGGATGTTGCATGAAAAACAAAGCCAGAGAAACTCATTGGATTTGATTAAATACTCAGAGGAAATAAGAAAATAGATACACCATGGGCCAGATGTACGAAATGTGTAGAACTGAGACTCGCAATTTGCAACTTGTAAAATGTACAACAGTGTCTCAGATACTGTTTGCGATTCCTAATGGGGTCGCAACTTGCATGCCTCATTAATATTCATGAGGCAGTCACAATTTATGACCCCATTGGGAATGGCTACTCCCAGGGATGGTGGCCTGCTTGGGTCAGCAGACCACCATGTCTGCGATTGCTTGTTAAATAAAGCAGTTATTTCTTTTTTAAATGCAGCCTGTTTTCCTTAAAGGGAAACGGGATGCATTTAAAAAAGAAAAATTAAACTTTTCAGTTTAATTTTTTAAAGGCAGGCAGTGGTCCCTGGGCGTGGTGATAGGGACTGATAAGTCCCCATCACCTTTTTTTCCGCTATAGGAGGACATGGAATATCAAGCTTGTGGGGGATTAAGATTTACAATAGCTAATGGATATGTTCCTGAGAAGGTAGTCTCCTCCTGGACTTTTATCTCAGTGGAGGACCAATCAGTCCCCATTACCATGTCTTGGATTGTTGACCCGAACATTGAGATCTTAACTAAGGTCTTTTAAACTCAACCCACTTCCGTGAGGATATCACAAACCTCAGGAATTGCTCCCAGGAATACAGCTATATAGAATCTCCTGCTCATAGTATCCCCCTTGAACACGTTGTGGACCTCTGAAACTCATGTCTCCAGTATTAATGGGAGCTATGAGTTAATTAGAAGTTTTATATGCAGATGACCAGATCTGTGATGGTCAATAGGGTCGCTCACCCTTATAGCAACAACCATAGAATCCGGGTGAATACTGCCTTATAAGAGAGATACTTACACTAAGTCCTGAAGAAGGTGGTTTTATATTGTCGTCCCACCAAAACACGTTGACGCCCTTTGATTTTGTTATATTTGAGAAACAATTAATAATTTGTGACACTTTGCACTTTCTCTTATAGATTACTTCAAATTAACAGGTTATTAATGACAAAAATTGATGTCTGGAATGTTGTCTCTCTAATTTGTGAAGTTTTTTAATTAGTCTGTAATATGTTTTTTCTAAAAAATGGTTTTCACTGTATGAATTTTATTTATTGTGATATGGTTTCTGCAATTTATGTATCATTAAACAGATTTTATTAAATTGCCTTTTGGGTCCTTTTAAGATTGAGAGTGAGAGACTCCTGTTAGTTGATACAGTGGAGTGTGATTGAGTTGACTGGTGATTTCTCCAAGAGAATTCTTTTATTTATTACACATTCACTCTCTCCCACAAATATATTGTCATAATATGTCTGTGATTGTCTAATGCAAAGTTTCTCTTTTTGTTGTAAATCCAGAGCTATTGGGCCCGAGCTTCACTTTGCCCTATGATCTAACTCCTCTTGGGTCCATGGAATATCTCGTGTTTAGGATCAGGCCTAAATAATGTCTGTCTATGCCTTTTTCTCTATCTGATCTACAAATGTCTTCTCTATATTAGATAACTTACAAGTCAAATTGTGTCAGTGGTCGTAAGCTGTATCCAAATTTACTGTAGGAACAAAATATTTTGACATTCTCTCTTCACGTTTATAATAATCATATGTGTTCAGATATTTAAGAACTGGGACCTCAGGGAGCACTATCATAAAACATACTCAGCAACACGCTACAAGTGATGCCATATGTCATGGGTAAATGTTGATATCTAATACCCTCCTCCACTGACGCTGGCAACTGCATGCACACATAGCAATCTTTCGTATCCATGGTGTTCACATACTCATACAATAACCTTGTGTACGCATTTAACGTAAAATCACCCTTGGATAGGTACACATGTAATAAGCAACTAGTTTTTTTATCATATCCCTAGCTGATTCCCATGTTCCCTTTCGTATGTCTAATGTAGAAGGAAAAGGTGTCCCTTGTTCCCCTTCCTCTACTGCAGCATGGGATTCAACTATGCATGTAATGACCACTACATTATTGACTATAATCACCACTACTATAAGTGTACCTATCATGCATTTCTGCTTACGGTTCAAATTTCCAAACTTCTTATTGAATCAGTTCTCCGACCAGGTGCAGTAGTTAAATCAACAAAGTCTTTTCTTTTCACTTAATAGTTCATCGCACAAAGTTCTTATTGAATCCCTTTGGGAACTCTGGAATTCTTCTGTATTGAGTTCAATAGTAATGATTTACAGTTCATCAATAGCCATCCCTAACCCTCTTTCTTCTTCTACTGGAAAATCCCTAAATGTATTCGACTTGCTCTCTGACTTAGGTTATCTTCTTTTAGAACAATGATTATGTATTTTTTTTTCTGCATTGTCCAGTTCAATTTTTATCATAGATCAAATCGGTGCCAAGAGCATCAACAACAAGTTGCAAGATCTCCATACGAAAAGCTGCCAATTCTTGAGCTGATGGCCAATCATTGGGAATGACGGTTGAATCAAGATCAGAAGACGCAATCCACTCACCCTTGGGAGATCTGGTATCGTCAGAGTCAAGAGTCCGAGGGCCTCAACTCCAGGGACTAATAGTTCGATTTCAATGATCACTGTGGTCTCCCCGCTCTCACTCTTCCGGACCACAGTCTCCTGGACCTCCCTGGCCCCTGCATCTGTGACCAGGTACTTCCACTCTGGAGCAGCGTACTTCCGGCACGCCACTCTCTCCCTCTTTGATCTCCTTAAGCATTCTTGACTTGGCTCTGCGTCACTTTGCTCAGATTCAGACATTTCAGAAATGGGAGTGAGATCCTTTTCTGATGCAAGCCTCAAATGCAGTCTTTCTTTTCTCACTGGCCATGTTTCGCTTATAGCTTCGGCTCTCATCTTCTCCATCTGTGCCTGTCCCACACCCGTCTGCTCAGCTGATTTAAACTCCAATGATCCCGTCTCCCTCAGAGTCCGTACCTGGACCTTGTGCAGCTTGATCCCTTTCACCTCAATCTAGTGAGCAGTCAGTCTCGGCAGGAACCTTTACAGCTTAGCTTGTCCCCTCTCCTGGCCTTCTGATTTCAGCTGGATTTCTTGAGTGAGAGGAGCTGTTCCTTCTAAGGGTTCTGGAACTCTGTGGGTGTGGGAGGCATGGATCCAATTCAGTATGCCTCCGCACGTCACGCCTGTGCTTGTAACCAGAATCACTTGGTACGGACCTCGCCACCGTGCATCAAGGCAGTTCTTCCTCATGTGTTTTCTGACCAACACACAGTCCCCCGAGCTTAGGTCGTGCAGGAGATCTTTCAAGGTGGGGGCAGTTGCAGTCTCGACCTGATGAGACAAAGAATTAACCACATCAGCCAGTCCCTTGCCACAATCAAGAACCAAATCATCAGTGATGTTATCCATGCTGTAGCTGGCACTGCAGGCAAACACATCGCCCTCCCCATTAATGTCATGTGGGGTAAAAGTCTTATTCTCCTATCAGGGGTGCTAAGCAGGCTCATCAGCATCAAGGGCAGTCCATTCTGCCATTTTAAAGACATCGACGCACAAACCTTTACCCATCTCATCTTAATAGTCCTATTTATCTTTTCTACCAGGCCACATGCCTCCACCCTATAGCTACATTGCAGTCTCTGATCAACTTGTAAGGCGGCACATAAAAGCTTCATGATCTCACTATGGAAGTGAGTTCCTCTGTCCGATTCCAATGAGGTTGGAAATCCGAACCGTGGGATGACCTCTGTAAGCAATAGCTTTGTAACTGTGAAACTGTCACACCGCCTGGTTGGATATGCTTCAACCCAACATGAAAAGATACACACCACCACCAAAACATACCTCAACCTATTGCCTCTGGGCATTTCGATAAAGTCCAACTGCATTCTATTAAAAGGGCCTCCCGATCTCCCAATGTGACTCAAAGCAACCACAGTTTTCCTACCACCATTCATTTGCTGACACATAACACACCTATGACACACTACCACAGCATACACACAAAACCGTGGATTGAATCACGTTTGTTCGAAACACCCTCACCATTGTATCCCTTCGAAGATAAACTGCTCCATGAAAATGCCTTGCCATAGGACTCAACAAGCAATTGGGTAACACTGCCCTTTCATCCGCTGACACCCAAATGCCATCCCCTCTTTTCTCACAACCTGCTCTAATCCATGCTGCTTCTTCCTCTTCAGGAACCTCTTCTTGAAGACGCCTAACCTCATCCCAGGTATCAGCCACAGCTAACATCATGCTGAGCTCGATCTTTTCTGTGCTCTCTCCTACATACTCCCAATAAAAAATGCAAGCATGTATGGAACAAAAGCGAGCTACTTCTTCTGCATAATGGTTTCCATTTGTTACAAAATCCTCCTATCTTCCATGTGCTGAAATTTCACCACTGCTATCACCTTTGGCTTCTGAAAAGCCTCTAACAGTTGTCACACATATTCTCCATTCCAGATAGGAGATCCTGATAACTTTAAGAACACCCTCTGTGACCACAACTACCCTAAATCATGAACAACTTCAAACCCATACTGACTATAAGTGAAGATAGTCACTCGTACTTGATCAGAGATTAGACATGCGCGTATCAGGGCAATTATTTCAGCTACCTGTGTGGAGTATAACCCTTGTAAACAAGCGGTTTCCACAACACCAGGAATGGTACAAACAGCATAAGCCACTCTCATACAACCCTCATTGTCCCTTAACCTCTTTGGTGCCCGTGACGAGCTGGACTCGTCATGGGCCGCGGTGGCGCTGTGCCCATGACGAGTCCAGCTCGTCACAAACCCCGCCCGCTAATGTAACGGCCGGCACAGGGCGGGGAAAGGGGCGGGCACCGAAGGGGTTAAGCATGAATTATCAACAAAGAGAACTAGATCAGATTCGGGTAAGGGTTCATCGACAATGTCTGGTCTAGGTTTGGTAGAAAGTTCAGTTACATCCAAGCAGTCGTGTTCCTCACAATCTTCTCCTTCACTAGGTGGAAATGACATCAGTGTAGCAGGATTCAACATTTTCAGATGCCAATGTAACCTGCTCATATTTAGTAAGCCTGTCATTTGTCAAGTGCTGAGTTTTTGTTCTCATCATCAGGAGTTCCACTCAGTTCGGAACATAAACAGTAAGAGGGTGACCCATCATAATACTTTTGCATCTTCCAATGTTGACACCTGTTGCAGCAATGGATCTGAGACATCCGGGCAACGCCAAAGCTACCGGGTCTACGGTACCTGAGAAATAAGGCACTGGTATACGGGCACCCCATGTGTCTGAGTGAGCACCGCTAGTGCACAACCCTGACTCTCATGGCAAAAGAGCGAAAACGCTTTTTTATAATTGGGCATTCCCAGGGCTGGAGCACGACATAGGCTCTCTCTCAGCTCCCGGAAGGTATCCAAACAATTGTCATCCCATGGTACCAGATCACTTACAACCTTGTTGGTCAACCTTAGCAAAGGTTTTGCCTTGAGGGAAAGATTTGGGATCCATTGATTACAGTAGCCGACCATTCCCAAAAACATTCGGACTTAATTTTGTGTCTTAGGAGTACCCATTTGTAAGATCGCCTCTATGTGATTTGGTGACACCTTTCTCTTTCTCTTTTTGATCAGATGACCCAAATACTGAACCTCAGGCAAAAAATACTGAAGCTTGTCTGGGGACACCTTGTGTCCATTCTCTGCCCGATGATTAAAAAAAAGTCAAAGTATCTATTCTGCAAGAGTCCTCTTTCTCTGAGGCAACCAAAAGATCGTCTGTGTACAGGACAAGAGATGAATTTTGTGGCAGTATCAGACTCTCAAGATTCTTTTTCAAGATCTTATTGAAATGGATGGACTTTCAGTGTATTCTTGTAGGATACAACACCAGGTTAACACACGGTTTTCCAGCCCGAAAGAAAATAAATATTGGCTTTCCTCATGGAGGGATATGGAAAAGAATGCTTGACACAGGTCAATGACCGTAAACCATTCCACTTCACAGGGTATATAGAACAAAATTACTGTTGGATTCAGTACCACAGGACAACATGGAATCATAATCTCATTAACTCGTTGCAGGTCCTGAACTATTCTGTACCCCATAATAGGTGAATTACAGGGGCTCCCTCTTATCTCCTTCAGAATGCCTTGTGAAATTATAGACACAATCACAGGTGTTATTCCAGCCACAGTCTCTGGAGTCAATTTATATTACGGTGTCCTGGGGAATATAGCATTCGGCTTGACCTGTGCCTTAACTGGTTCAATTCCTTGAATCAGGCCTATCTGTTCACCAGTAAAATCCCATACCACAGTAGAGACCGAGTCTCTAACATCAAATGGCAACTCTTCCGTGGTCAGGACAATGAACATCTCCGCACACAAGGTCTGACTTGCCACCTTGAAGGCAGCATCGTCATCACATGTTTGTAACTCTACTGCCCTTGGAGTACAATAGATGGTACAATGTAACTTGCACAAAATATTGCGTCCCATTAGGTAGACCGGACTCGAGTCATACACCACAAATTGGTGCCGATCCTGAAATGTTCCCATTCTCACAGGTAACTCATCTGTTAGTGGATTAGACATTTTCTGATTAGTAACTCCTACCACCTGGATCGATTGTCCAGAGAGGGATAAGTTGGGAACCACTGCTGACCTTACAGTAGAACGGGCAGCACCAGTATCAATCAAGAATGTAAAGGGATGACTGTTAACAACTGCCTCCACAAACAGCCCACTCTGGTCAACCATCAAGGCATTCCTGAGGGTACAGTCTTCCTCTCTCCTCAGACACCGTCCTCCTAAAGGGTCCGGGTCAGAGTTGTCTGATATTTCGATGGAAGACATCTGTTAATAGACAGCCTTGGGAGATTGTCGGGTTGAGATATTTGTACTTGCTGGTCTGGCCTTCCCCATACATGGAACTAGGTCTAGTTACTGTATTCAAGCCATCAGATACTTGCACATTTTCCTCACTTTCAATCTGATTAGCTGGGTTTAGGAGGCAATCACGCTTCCAATGCCCAATCTTGTGGCATTAATAACAGACAGTGTTCCTCCTCGGGTTAGCTCATTCAGTTCCCATCCCAGGGTCCATTCCAATTCATCTTCCCTGTCCTGGAGGAGCTGCCATAGTTTGGCTTGCTCCTTGAGAACTCCCTTGTCTTCGATCCATTGTACCTCTATTCCCCTTTAATAGATCTGGTCTCTCTGTATTCCTCAACTGCACCATCATCAGCTTATCCTCCATTTTCCTAGGTTTGGACTCTACTTCATCACTACAATACTTGGCATAATGCAGAATCTCGTCCACCAATTTATTCTACCAACAGATCAAATGTTGCTGAATCATTAAACTAATCTCAGACCTCAAACCCAATACACATTTCGAGACAAACTGTCCCATGTCTTTCTGTTCCAAGGTATCCAACTCACTATGTGGTTTAAAGACTAGTAGGACTCTCTCATAATATTCATGTACTGACTCCTTGGGTTCCTGGGTGGTGTGATCAATCTTGAGCCAATCAATGCTTTGAGAATGGAGCTATGTAATCACCTGCTCGTACTTTTTCTTCACCTCAGGTGAAGGGCCAGGCGTTACAGGGTCTCTCTCTGATTCTGCAGTAGGCCACTCAATTGCAATTTTGTACGCCGCCCACAAATTACCTGGAATCACAATGTCAAACAGGGTGTTCAAATCTAGCCACAATACCTTTGAAATCTTCACAAACCGATCAACTTGCTTATACCATTCTGCAGGGTTTTCTCTCAAACCGAGAGAAATCATTTGTGAGTGATGCCAAATCACACCTTCTCCATGCACATACCCTCTGTTTGGCACCTCCCACAATGGGTAATTCCCTACCGTCTCCATCCCTCCTCCAGGAGACGGAGTGCCTCATATCCCTTTCTTGGCACTGTTCTTTTTAGACCACCCCTCTTCCCACCTATCCAACTCTTTCCATGCTCGTATTCCTATAACGTATTCTCGAATATGTGATTTCAACGCTACTATTCTCTTTTTGTCCAATTCCTGATCTGTGTGATTTAACCTGTGGTTCCCCTGTATTTTTTTTGTTTTTGTCAAATCCACTTCGTGCTTCCGTGCCAACTGAGCTAACGTCTCATTAGCTCGTTTAGCCTTCCTAGTGACATCCTTGGCCACAAATAACAGCTCATCTTGATTATATAGGTCTATCCTTTCCAACAGCAGGTTTCCAACTTCAGTACATCTAACAATTTTGCCTTCATTGCAACCTAAAGCATTCCCGCATTTGTCACATTACACTGTCCTTCCCTCTCACAGCTTTGGCTTCTCCAGCGATCTTCCGACCCTACATTCGAGAACCCAAGTTGTAGTACAGGTGCCTCTTGTCTCATTCCTATCTTAGTTGACCTTCTGATAGTCTCCCTCACTGGTAGTACCCACATTCTTATTTCTGACCTAGAATTCGCCAGTGTACCTGTCCGTCTTGTTTCCGACCCTATGCACACCCTTGAGATGTCTGCCTTTGCTGGCAGTGGAGTACTAGCGTCTACAGGTACCAAAGGTACACTTGTCCCTCCCATCGTAATGCTTCCTTCAGAGATAGTTTCTTCTCCCATTCCTGTCTGCTGTTGACCTCCATTTTCTCCCCTTCTCGGATTATATATCGAGACCACAGGCCGAATGGTAACCGGCAACGTGAGGGCTTCTGGTAACCGTATGTCAGTGTTGGTTCCTCTCATCTCAGAATTCTCAACTGCTGACCTTCCTGCCCCTTCCAATCCCACCAAGAGTTTTCCCACTACTCCTGCATTGGGGCCTACCGGAGCCGATCCTGCTCCTTCTGGGTTTCCTTCTGCCGGTCATTGTCTCCCCTCTTCAGACTGAGGGTTATAAGGTGGGGGACACTCTGCTAATAGTCTGTCTAACAGGCTATCATCTGTGTCACTGTCAACCTCTGCGTTTCCTGTTCGCGCACCAGCTCCTTGTACCAGCAGTGGGTACAATCTTTCTCCCTCAATGGTATCCACCCTCCATCTCTTCAACTGATCATCCCACCTTGTATTCTGATATGACTTCATTGCTTTCCTCATCCTTCCCTGGGAGCTTTCTCTCTGCTTAACTTGTGCTGCTCTCATCCATGCATCTAGTGCCTCAAATTGTGTGGGGTTTAAATGAAGACATCACTCCCCTCAATTGATACAACACATCCAATCAAAATGACCCATAATGTGGAAAAGCCAATTCTCCCTCCTTTTCTGTAATTGTATGCCAACTTTGGAGCCACACTGTTGTATGAAGTTCTACATTTGTTGCCATGTAGTGTGCCGGGGTATCCTCTCGTGGGGCTTCCTCCCCCACCCGAGTCACCACACCTGAATCTCCTTTACATATATCTTGATATAAACTAAAAATATAATTTTTTACTTCAATGTTTATGACACACAATTTTATTTTCCAGTTCCCGCCTAGAACCCTCCAATCCCAGCACGGCGTTACACCGACCGACCTATCACAGCATGGCGCACTCCGACATCACCTTTCGCTCTTTGCAGCGGATCAACCTCCTTCACAATCTCACCAAATACATTTGCTCTCTCATTCATACAACCAAGTAACTGTGCATCCAAAAGCTGCTAAACCAAGTGACCGCCTATCAAACTGTCACAGCAACTTACAGTTACAGAAAACCGAGTAATTGTCTGTCGTCTAAAAGATCGATAGTATACACTCTCTCAAGAACATTCATACTCCATGACCCACAGCTTGCATCGGTCAATCGAATCACTGTAGTCTGCCCCTGGCACCTGAGGTTTTCCACACTTGACTATTAAATCCACTCACACAAAGTTCCCTATCCCAAGTGAGCCGTCGATAGTGCTCCATGACACCCACATCAATGATCAGACAATTATAGCATAAAACTATCCCGGGATCTTGGACTTCTCTTGAGTCCGCTTTCCAAAAACCTCCTGATCCGCAGGTGTTCGGACCAGTAAACTGATAAACTCACGTTCACTCGACTGTCATTCCAACTCCTCAAGACATCACACAATCAATTCACCGCAATCCATCACACACATCACTGTTCATACTCATGCTACTGCTGTCCCCACCGCACCATCAATTTCCGCAGATCACCGTCAACGCCCGCCGTCCTCTGCTCTCAATCATGGGGCTCCATTTTGGGCTTTATGGGTTTAATTCTGTTCAAGATTTTCTGAGTTCTCCCCTCAGTGCTAGAGGCAACCATCCATTTCTGCTACCAATTGATGGGGCTGGATTCCACTTTCTAAATTTACTTAGGAACCCCTGGCCAATGGTCTTTATTGCCTGCTAAAGAAGTGTAGAAGGGAGCAAGATAAATCACCAATTATGCATTTCCCCTCCCCATCTGACTAAAGTACCACATACTCTGGATTCAGGTTTTGTTAATTTATTACAAATCCAAAAATAACAGAACATAGACACACCTGAATATCACAGTATAAAGCTACATGAATACTAATTCAGAGCCAAGCCTGCATATATAGTTCATTTGGCACAATAGGCACAAAACAATGAACTCCAAAATTAGAACACAGCTAAGTATAAACGTTGTGTCCAAATCCGTTTTCATTTGCATTTCAGGAATTTCAGAATAGTCCGTCCATACTCTACTCGTAGATTGTCATTCCTACCTAGCTTCCCAGCTTAATTCCCCCTTAAAGGTGTCAGCACGGTCAAGTAGAGGTCAAGTAGGGTAAAGCTAAGGAGCTTGTTCTAAGATGCTCCCTTTCCTCAGTCCAAAGCAGAAGTCCTACCAAACTGTCCCTGTGCCTAATACAAAAAGACAAAGTTACACCCCTAAAAGGTCACATGGTAAACTATTCCATGAACACTTCTTTTGAGTAACTTTCCACAAACTCCAATTAGTTGAGTTCTTTCCAGCCACCTTGATTCCCAGGTTTCACCAGGCACGAAAGGTGCCCTCCCCTCTCTCTGTTCAGGCTCTTCAAAGACATCCCAATCCTCCTCGTATCTTCTACTTAAAATAACGAGTTCAAATTCCTGCACCTGCAGTAGGGACGAAAGGAAACTTTCTACACACACAAAAGTTCTAATTATCTAAATTAAGAGTGAACAAGGAGAACCAAAACTTAAGAGAAACTAAAGTTAGGCCTACAAGATTGGCTAACTTAAGAACATTCATTAAAGCACACCCGTAACACAGGCTTCTATATGAAAGTAGATTCATTTATATGGCATAATATTCATGATGTGCAACCATGATTACATGATTTCTCTGAACCTGTGTGAAAACCCAATCTTTCCTGTGCGCAACATTCCAATTTCATTCTCAATACCACAATATGGCGATATAGGGTTCAGTCTAATAATACGAATTACAGCAAAACAACAAAATATATGCAAGTGCAGTTCGTACATTAATATAATGCACCCTTACAATTTTTAAGAGCGTCGAGAGCTCTATCAATAGCAAGAGCCGCAAACGCTATTTTGCGACTCAGTGACTCGCAAAATAGCATTTGTACATGGCAGCACCCGTTGTTGTGGTCGCAAACGTGCGCATCTCCCGTTTGCAACCGCAAAAAGCGGTCGTACATATGGCCCAAAATCCCATGAAGTGAAAAGTGAAATGAAGCAGAATGCATAATTAAGCTTCCCAGAGAGAATTAACACCGGGCTCAACACCCCTGCTCCACCCGCTCATTGCTAAGAAAACTCACAACACATTATCTCCCAGAAGACAATCTGAGCCTAATTGTTCAGCACAACGGAAACTTTAAATATTGCTGGTGTGAAGGTCTGAGGTTGTTAGAAAGGAAGGGACTGGAGCTAGAGATTAGCAAGCAACTAAAAGCTTGAGCCATGCTTGAGGTAAGAGGCCTGGCTCTGGCTCAGCTTGAGGTCCTTTTGCAACCTCAAGCCCAAAAAATCAGCTGAGCTCTCACAGTAGAACTGTCGGCCATGTAACATGATGACCCACCCACAATCAAATCTTAGCCTTGGTTCATTTTTTTTTTTTTTAATTTTATTTAGTCATGCAGCAATAATACATTACTTAATTCCAAGACATACTAGTGACCACACAGACACATTGCAACACCTTATTTCCTTTGAATGACGCAAATACAAAATAACATAAAATATGATAATCACATCACAAAACCCACCAGGGACAATGATTATTCCATCATTGGCCCCCAGATTTTTTGAGCCCTTGCCATCCCACTCCTACCCTTACATTTATACAGTATCAACTCTAAATTAAAGATATGATAAACTCTGGCATACCAAGCCTGGTATGTAGGGGGATCAGCATCCTTCCACCTAGTAGCTATAAGTAAACGATATATAGCAGTTAACATAAAGCAGAAATAAACGGAACGATGATTTAAATGTAAGCTTTCATCAAATCCAAGAATCAACAGCGTTGGCGTAAGAGATACTGATTGCCCCAAATTTTGACGTACAAAGTATTGAATACCTTCCTTCAGGCTAATCAATTTGTGGCAATCTGCAAACATATGACTTAAATCTGCTGGGCCCTGATCACATCTCGGGCATTTATTACTATTGCTTCTCCCCCATGCCCAGAGTTTCGCCGGAGTGAAATAGAGACTAAACACTGTTTTAAAGGTTTGGGCTTTGAGGTTTGCAGTTAAAAAATTTTTTTGGGACAACTCAAGTGATCTGCTAATATCTACATCTGGATTATTTATTTTATCTGCCCAGGTATTTTCCACTTTAATGATATCGTCACTATTAACCTCCATAAACATTGTATATATATCTTTAACTTTATGTTGTTTAGTTGTTACATAATCTAAAAGGGTAATTCGTGATAGATTATTTAATTGTAGGGAGAAATGACTTAATATAGCCTTAATTTGTATATACTTAAGTATCGTACCTGTATCTACTCCGTATCGTTCCTGGAGATCTCCAAACGAAATTATCCCATTTAAATCCATGATATCGCCTAACTTTATTATGCCTGCTTTATCCCAAATTCTGGCTATTTTATCATACTGTATCGCCGGAAAAGCCGAAGAACGCCACAATGATACATACCTATTAATTCTGGGTATTTTCATGTATTTACCAATCTTACGCCATACGTTCCAGGCCGATCGAATAACCTTAAAACGAGTTTTCTTGTAATAGCTACCTTCCAGCTGCCTTAGCACCAAGCCTGGTGCAAGTTTACCCATAGCTAATTCATAAATAGATGGTGGGGTATCTTTATCCCCTTCTATTAAGGTAATTACCCCGACTGAATCAGAGATCTGTGGCCGAAAAAGAATATTCATATGTTGCAGCATTACTGCCCAGAAGTAGTATAACATATTTGGAGCTGCGAGGCCCCCCCGATGTTGTGGTAGGGACATATATTTTAATGATCTTCTAATTTTCCCATAGCCCCAGATAAATTGGCTAAATATCTGCTCCAGCTGCTGAAATATTAAATTATCCGGCTCTAAGGGTATACATCGCAAAGGATAAAATATCTTGGGAAACATTGTCATTTTAATAATATTTACTCTACCTATGATTGATAGATGTAAATTATCCAATCTCTTCAGATCTGCCTTGATTTTTTTAATTAAGGGTAACATGTTAATTTCCCATATCGTGCCAATCTCGGCTGCTATAGTTATCCCTAGATAAGTGGCTGCCTCTATCCTACGTGTGTCTTGAAACCTTATGTTTTTGGTACAGATGATTTGTGTTTTGTCTGTATTTAGACTATACCCTGAATGTACCCCAAATTCGCCAGCGAGTCTCTCGATCTGATTTATAGCGCTAGATGGATTTGTAGTACCTACTGCAACATCGTCTGCATAGGCTAATAGTTTAGTACTATATCCCAGTGTTACTACTGGTTTAATCGCTTGATCCTCCAATATTGACCTAATCAAAGGATCAATATAAAGTGCAAATAATATTGGAGAGCATGGACAGCCCTGCCGTGTCCCCCTAGTAATCCTAATCCTGGCTGATTCCCGCCCCATTAATTGTATTTTCGCATGTACCTTGTAGTACATGGCCTGTATGGCTGTTAAAATCCGTGGGCCAAATCCCTTCTGTCTTAAGTTTTCCCATAGGAACCCCCACTCGACTTGATCAAACGCTTTTTGAGCGTCCAGCAGAATCATTGACATTTGTGCCCCTGTAACCTCAGCAATGTCAAATAATGTAATAACTCTACGGACATGATCCGTAGTGCTTTTACCTGGAATAAAACCATGTTGCCATGGGCTAACGAGGGTCCCTATTACCTTAGATAGTCTTAAGGCCAGTATCTTTGAATACAATTTCTCATCTACATTAATTAATGAAATTGGTCTATATGCGGCAGGATCTTCCGGGTTCTTGCCTTTTTTTAAAAATAAAACGATATTGGTATCTTGCCAGGATTGTGGAGGAATCCCTTTGTGTTGAATGGATAAAAATAAATCCAAAAATAACGGGGCCAATTCTTTTTGTAGCACTCTATATATTTCCATTGGTATTCCATCTGGGCCCGATGCTTTACCCATAGCCATTGTTTTTATAGCCTCGTCGACCTCATTCAGCGAGATATCCACCTCAAGCCCTACCAGCTGGGGGTCTTCGTTGATCAATGTTATCTCCGATCCCTCCCTTATTGATCCGCTGGATCTATACAGATTTTGATAAAAATTCATAAGCACATTAAGTACGCCTGTTAAATCTGTCGCCATCGTCCCATCTTCCGCTTTTAATCGTATAATATTATTTGCCGTAGCCCTTTGCTTTATCCGTAACGCCAGATGTTTCCCCGTCATTTCCCCGTACTCATACTTCCCCTGTGTAGCCGTTTGATACCTTTCGGCTGCCTTTTTATTATAGATTCCATTAAGTTCAGCCTTTATCCTAGCTACTTTTAATTCTAGCGTCTTTTGTCGCTCTATCTGATTATGGGCTATAGCTTCCATATGTTGTCTCTCATCCCTATTCAACTCTTCACTAAGGGCAATTATTTCCCCTCTTAGTTGTTTCTGATAGAAAATCCCAAAGCTAGTGATTTCGCCCCTGAGCCCTGCCTTATATGCATCCCAAACAACTTCCCTAGATGTACTGTATCTATTAATATCAAAAAACCGCTTTGTCCAGGCCCTAATATGTGTGATAAATCCTTCCCTAACTAGGAGTTTTTTATCAAAAGACCACCTTTGCATACCCTTAATATATGCCGGTACATCAATGCTCATGATTAAAGGGTTATGGTCTGACAAAACTTTTGGGAGTCGTTTAATGATTGTGCCCTCCATAAGAGAGGCTGAAGCTAAAAAATAATCAAGTCTGGCATATTTCCTATGTGGGTATGAAAAATAAGTAAATCCTGGGTCTTCTACATTCTTACAAGCCCACATGTCAACCAGCCCATGGCTCTCAATAAGAGCCTTAATAGCTCTAAAAACCTGTGGTTTCCTCCCTGCATATTCAGCCTTAGCCCATCCACCTATATCCACATGGATATTTAGGTCTCCGCAAATAATCAATGGCGCCGGCCAGGATGCTAATTCAGTTTCCAACTTTGTCCAAATATCTATGTCATCGAAATTAGAGCCATACACTGTACAGATGGTGACTAAATTTGGTATGGACGCGATAGCCCACCGCCCCCATTTATCAGATTTAACACGGGTAATCGGAGACAGTTGCTGACTAACATGTATAGCCACCCCTCTCGTATTGGTGGACTGTGAAGAACAGGTGGCCATAACAAATCCTGGAATAAAATTGATCCCTCTTTTCTGCCATGGGATATGCGTCTCTTGCTGACATATGATGTCTGCCCCTAGTCCACGTAGCAGTTCCCCCGCCCTATTTCTTTTGTCTCTATCATTTAATCCAGCGATATTAACTGTTAATATAGTTAACCTACCCATATTAGCCTACGCTTGTTTATTCCCCTACTACTGATATCCATACTCTTACAGTAAGGCCTCCCAAACCTCTTTTGGCCGCTCCTGACGTTAACTGCTGTAGCTCCACTAGTACGTCTAATTCCGTGTCCAATTACATTGCTGCCCTGAATTTTCTGTTTTTTTACCCCCTTACCTACCCTCAGCCTCCCCCCCACCCCACATCCCCTACCCTCCTCCCCACCCCCCTTCCCCATGTTATAAGACAGCAGACCTCTCAGGTCTGTGTGTGATGGATGGTGATCCAGTCCCAATGATAGCGTATACCTAAATCATTTATACTTCATGCTTTAATTCATACAGATGACATTTCTAACAAAGAAAAGATAGAAAGAGAAAAAACCAATAGCCGGTGCTACATAGTCTCCTAAATATATTCCTAATTGACATATGTAGTTTAGTTAGTTTAGCAGCTGGGTGAAACCTCAAGGGGGAATAGTACCATCATTAATCCGCCCCTGTGCATTCAGAAACTCCTTAGCTTTAACTTCCGACATGAAGAATTTAATCTGATCTCTCCAAATAACCTTCAGTCGAGCCGGGCTGAGAAGGAACGCTTGTGCTCCTTTCTCTTGAAACTGAGAGATTAGTTGCCGGAGGCGCCAACGTCGCTCCACTGTAACATGGCAAAAATCCGGCCTGGTAAAGAAGGAGAAACCATCGGCAGCCCGCTGAGCCTCAGGTTTTGCTTTTTCCAGCACATTTTGTCTCAATAGAAAGTTCCCAAAGTATACCAAGAGTGCCCTCGGTTTAGCATCTGGTCGGGCTGGTAATCTGATATTAAAGGGGACTCGATGTGCTCTTTGCACTTCTTGCGCCCAATTCCACCCCACTAAGTCAGGGAATGACCTCTCCAAAAATTGGACCATAAAGAGGCGTGCGTCTGATCCTTCTTTCCCCTCCGGGATTCCGAGAAAACGTAGATTATTCCTTCTCTGTCGGTTTTCCCCTTCCTCCAGTTTCCAATGAATATCCGTGAATTGTTCCTCATGCGCTATAGTCAGACCTCTTACAGCCACTATATCTTCCTCTAGCGCTGCCGTTCGTGTTTCCACCTCCGTTATCCGACTGCTTATATCGTTACAGGTTTTGGCGATTTTTCGGACCGCCCCTTGAAGTTTTCGATTGGCATTTTGTACGCGCTTACTTTCAAGTCTGGCTTCCTCCCTGTGTGCCATTACACACTGTAGTATAGACTCTAAGGTAGGAGAGGGTGCTTCCAGGCATTCCACTTCTTTAGGCTGATTCCTAGCCCCCGTCAGTTGATCTCCTGTAGAATAATCCCATCTGAGATCCGTTTGTTTAGCATTCACGGCTTTCCCCGATCGAGGGTGTGTCTTCCTGACCGAGGTCACCCTACCCCTGTCGTCTGAGCCTGAAATACTACCTTCCTCACTAGACTCCGAATTGGTCTCATGCCCAGAGCCTAAGCCAGACCAAGTTGCGTCCGATAATGAGAAGAAATCATTAGCTTCGTTAGTTTCAGAGTCCAGCTCCTTCTCCTTCTCTTTGCCCCTGCCAATGCGCAGTCCCCCATGGGGTATATGGGGCACTTTCGGGGTCACCACCTTCAGCTCTAAAGGTTGTGGCCTTTGGTCTTCCCCACGGCTTCCAAGGGGGGCTGAGGTGTCATTCAACATATCCAAATGTGCCACACTAGCTGGGGAGGCATTATCGCTATTGTCAATTACTCCCACGCTGTTTGGCACTCTTACAATCTCGCCCTGATTCAATGCCTCCCCTTCCCCCAGCGACGGCTTACCCGCAGGATTTTGCTCTTCTGTCGCCTCCTGTATCCTCGTATTATTATCGGGTGGATCGGGTGAATCTCTCGCTGCTATGGAGCTGACACTGCTCCCAGCGCCCCGGAACAGGTCCATAATTGAGGCGGCCGGCTGCGGCTGGGGCTGCGGCGGGTTCCTCCCCTTCCCATCCGAAGCATTCTCCGGACGTACACGTTGCTGGCGCCCTTGAGTTGCAGCGGGGGTAACAGCTGATTCAGTCGGCCGGGGCTTGCCGAGTCCGCCTCTGGTCCTGTTCGTCGTCTTCGGGGGCATATTGAGACACACACTGCGGGACACTGCTCCGTTACTCCGGCGCTGCACCAACTCCCGCCAAATGCTCCGACAACCGGCGATCAGCACCGCCGCTAGCCTTGCCAGTACCACTGCCCCGCGTTCGACAACTGGTAAGTACAGCTCTACATTCAATAGAGATCTGTCCTGATAGTTCGCCATTCACTGCACTTCACCGCACTTGATCCGACTGATTTGAGAACGCCATCACCATCACTGGGGCGGATCACCTACGGCGTGGCCAGCACCATGCTAGCACACGATCGCCATCTTGCCTTAGCCTTGGTTCAGCATCGTGTGACCAGTAGCAAATTTCTGTGTGCTAGGCAAAACATTTAACATAGCCTGTGTCTGTTAGGAAGCACTTTTATGGCGTTAGCCATATTTTGTGCTATTTAAAAATAATGTCTGCCTGCTCTAATCACATCCTTTAAGAACAAAGCATTAATCCTAAATGTCAGAAAGAGATGCACTCTAGTGGTTAAATTGCACAGAATGAAACTGGAAAATCTGAGATCAGTCCTGGCAACCCGGCTGGACCAAAGTGTGTGATCCTAGGCAAATATTTTATTTCCCGATTACCAATCTGTCTGGTAGAGTCAGAGGATCTTTATGAATCCTGGGCAGGTGGTAATACACTGGTGCCTTCGCTGTGTTTTATTTATAAGAAAATTTAATTACATAGATCTAATCCATCCTTCCATGTGTCCATGTTTTATTAAAGGGGTCATTTCTTCCAACAGGTCTCATTGGGGAACCCATCCAAGTCTTTGACAGTGGTATGGATCCAAAACATGTCTCGTGCCCTCCTTGGTATATTCATCTCTGTTAAGAAAAAGGTTTGACCGTACTTTAGTTTCAAAAGTATTGATCTCCGAAGAGGTTTCAGAAAATTTGAGGTACAAATGTAGAGTTTTTTTCCTGCAATCCTGTTATTTCTGTGCTGATGATCCATTTTTTTATGAAAGTAAATGTATCTTTGAATTTTGCGAAAAAAGCTTCTATTTTCAATTGGAAAAAGTCAGTCTGGTCTGCTGGTACAAAGGGGAGTCCTTTGGATAGTACAGCTATTGGACTTTGGACTAATTGATGTCTGATATATTGTGAACTGGACTTGTTGCCTCTTGTTTAACCTGCGCCGTGTTTGTATTTCCCCTGGTTGATTTTCTCTTGTTCTTGCTCGGACTCCTCATAAAAGAGGTTGCTGGGCAATGTGCCTGGTGTGATTCACACCACAAAGCACCAAGTGCCATAACATGATAACCCCACCTCAGTGATCATCATGCACGGAGTGTAAACACTTCCCTCATGGGCACAAAGCAAAGACTCAAAGAAAGGGTAGGCAGTTCAATAAGGGGTCACCAAAGAGGTGCGTACAAGGAGTAGAGGGAGGACAGGGAATTCCTCCTCTCGGAACAGGGAACTCACACACCCAGCCAGCTAGGTGTCATGCTTCATCATTTGGGTCTGCTCATCATTGGGTCGGAGCTGCAATACCCGACGGGCACTCAAAATTGAGGCTCTTTGGCAGAGATCTTTAGTTCCTTGCCGTTTGGTGAGGTGTGGGTAAGGGGCCTAGGTAAGTGTAGATGTAGTGTGGGGAAAGTGAGTGTTAAAACAGGTTAGGTAGTCAAAAAACTATTTTAATGATATGGCTCCCACCTGATTAAAATCAGACTTGAGTGGAGGCTTATATCTAAAACAATTAGTTCCAGAACCTTGCGCTCTACTCTATAATGGTCGACATGTTTCTTGCTTGAACCTCTATAAGATCAGACAGCAATTCATCAGGACCAAAAGTGTGAACTATCTACACCCTGTGGTGGTTATTGACCTGTATACCACGTTTAATTAGGTAAAGTAACTCAAAAAAGTTGAGAGTGATCTAAGGAAAAAGGAGAGAGCACACGGTAACAAATCATTATCACAGTGACAGTACATCCTTGAAATCAATGTAACTCCCTGTAAATCATACCATAATTGGTGACCCAGTGTGTTTTCACCAGTGACTCATAACATCACTCGTGGTGGTGAGATAACAAACAGCACACGTGAAGTATGTGAACAGTTACAACTGAATCTTAATTGAGAACAGCGTTCATGTAAAACAAATATTGTTATCAGCTCTTCTAGTAGAAGCGATGTATGCAGCACTCACCCTATTATTCTAGTGAACACGTCTCAACAGTAACCAGCGGGCTACGACACCTCGAGGTGTAGTGTCCTCAAATAAAAGTTTGTAAGGTTGGAAAAAAACGTGGTTGTAAGGTTTACCAAACTGGTACCAGTATAGGGCTCCCGCTATCGAATAACAGCCTATTACAGGAGGAGCCTCGGTGCAAATTAGAACGCCATGATTGAGAGGTCTGCACTCTGGAGCAGGGAAAACCTGATCTTAACTTGGCAAAATGAGGAAAAATTCATTATTTCTCCTTGTTGTTTCTTTTTTCATGTGTGCTGCCTTGTGCAGCACACATGGAAAAATCAAACTGCCATGGGTTGTTTATGTACAGGAAGGTGTCCCTGCATGTACATAAACAATCTGTAAAAAAAAATTCCATTTAGTGACTCTGACGTGTGGTGCTTGAAGCAGCACACATACAAGCGACAACATGGCATTTTAGGATTGTTTATGTGTAGGAAGGGACACCTTCCTACACATAAACAATCCTCCCCTGCAAGCAGACATCCTTGCACTATGGTGCAAGGTTGCCTGCATTGGCGCTACACTGCTAAGTGTAGCACCAGCGCAGGGGGAAACGAAAAACTGCACCATATTGTAAATATCGTGCAGCCTTGTGTTTCAGAAGTGGTGGAGTGAGGAGTTAAGCCATGATGGCTAACACCTCACTCTGCCACTTCATCGTACATATGTCCCAGGCAGGCTAAAATGTTCTCCACAACCAGATTTTGAGGCTTATTTGCAAGAGACCTGCTCCGCCGGAGCGTCATTTGTTTTATGATCCGGAGGTGCAGAACTCTCAGTCATGTGAATGAGCAACGCAAAGCCACCTTGCATGGCTTTGAATGGCCTCATAGATACTGAGCATTGCGGTGGGTGCGCCCAAGCAACACCCATGGATTTGGATGCTGCCCCAGATTTACAAAATCACGGAAACCAGGGGCAGCACCAAAATCTTACGCCTCCCCAGAGCAGGCATAATGAGGAGAAATGTTTTTATTTCCTCTTTCCATGTGTACTGCACAGAGAACAAGGAAAACCCCTCACATAATTGTTTTTGTGCAGAAGGAACCCCTTCCTGCACAAGGGGCACCTTATATTTATATATATATATGTATATATATATATATATATATATATATATATATATATATATATATATATAGAGTCCAAAGATTACGTAGACTAGAATCCCGTTACATTATAGACCTGTACACAAAGGCCCCGCACGGTCTCAATAGTGGGGAAGAATTGAGTGTACACTTGGGCAGATGAGTACACCCTTTGGAGATATCCTGATCTCACATTTTTACCAACTGTGGAAATGAGTTCGAAATCCCCACATGTGATGCTTACCAATGTTATATTGTCTTCACCTCCCTTTTCGCTGTCTGACATGCATATGTTTCCCATGTTTCCCATCCCCTCTCTCCCGTTTTTTTTCTTTTCTTTTTCTGTCCATTTCCTGTCTCCTTCAATGTATAGGGAACGATGGCCAATACATGGCGTTATACCGTTTTTCGTATGATAATGGAATATTCTCTTTTCATGACGATTTGTTGATTTTTTGAAATATGTAGTATTATTGGATGAATTATATTCCATATAATTACTGTCTGTACCATGGTTCCCTGATTTAAGAGACCTAAATTGTATGGACATACTAAATGAAGGTATCATTCCAAGATGGCCGCCCCAAAAGTATTGTTTAATGTGGGATCTGAGCCATCTTCTGTTTCAGTGATTGCCAGGTGAATCTGTTTCACGCTGTCGCGCAATACATGACGTAATGTATATTTAAACATAGGGCGCGCGGTCTTGCCATCGAGACACTGATGAAGATCGATTCGAAACGCGTCTGTCATGTTAATTTGCCGAAATAAAAGAATAATCGATACAAACCCCTCCTTGAGTGCTTAACTCTGTGGGATCAACGAGAGTTTTGGGTGCTGCAATTTTTGTGGGGCACCGCCACATCATAGCACCCGCCTGCGAGTGACCCGGCTGCTGGTGCAACTTGGGAGCTTTCATATATATATATATATATATATATATATATATATATATTACCTACTGGCGGTCGCCAGTAGGTAGTTATAGTTAGGACCACGTTTCCATAGGAAATCCGCAACATTCTATTTTGAATAACTTTGGTGCCGGTCGACGAATCCTCGCGAATTTTTCAAAATAGGTGGGGCGCTACGCTCCGCTCCTTCCCTGAAAGTCTTGGGGGGATTCGTCAAGCGGGGGCTGAGATAAAAGGGGGGTCCCAAAACGCATTTTTCCCATGCATTTTTCCATAGGACCTTTAGACAGGGCTACAGCCCGAACGGCTGAACAGAATTACTAGAAATTTGGCAGAGAGGTAGTCCTCAGGTCAAGGAAGTGCCTTTTGTAGGTTTGGTGTAAATCTGTTCAGTAGATTCTGAGAAAATAGCCTTTAAATCAATATATATATCTGAGCCAGCTTACGGTGCGCTTACGGTACGCTTACCGTACGCGTACGGTGGCGTGCGCGAGCGCGATTCTGATTGGCTCTTAGATCTTAGTAAACATTCGAATCGGCCGAAACCAGGAAGCGGCTGCCGCCATTTTCTCTCTCGCACTGAGAGTGATGTTTAAAATCTAAAGCACAAAAACATGTAAAGGGGCTGTTTAGACAGCTCCCACACACATAGCAATGTTGAGGGAGTCCCTAAAGATCCCCCAAGGCCAAAAACGGAATTTTTATTTTTTCGCGAATTTTGCCGATTACGCTTACCGTACGTGTACGGTAAAAAATTATATAAAAAAAAAAATTATCCACACTCTCCCCACCCCGTGTGCAATTGGTGCCCGAAGGGCATCAATTGTCCATGGCTTATTAAAGATGAGTTAAACAAAAATATTTTAAAAAAAAAAAATAAAAAAAAAAATAATTATCCACACTCTCTCCACCCCGTGTGCAAATGGTGCCCGAAGGGCACCATTTGTGCATGGCTTATAACATATACGAAAAATTAAAATATTACCTTTCAAAACGAAGTGCATCATATGTCCTCCATGTGCGCACGGTGCGCGAAGCGCATCGTGCGTACATGGCCCATCTAGCGTAACGTGGGCACGCGGTGCGCGTAGCGCACCGCGTGCCCACCGTGCGTGCACGGCACTAACTGCGTAAAGTGGGCGCGCGGTGCGCGAAGCGCACCGCGTGCTCACTGTGCGCGCACGGTGCGCGAAGCGCACTGTGCGCGCACGGAACGAACTGCGTTAAGTGGGCGCGCACGCCACGAATGGCGTAAAGTAACTTAGCATTTAAAAAAACTTACAAATTCACTGAAAAAACCATAGGTTTCACACACGTTATAGTTAGGAATTAGCATTTAAAAAACCTTGCAAATTCACTGAAAAAACCATAGGTTTCACACATGTTATAGTTAGCTGGACATTTTACTGATAAAAAACCAATGAAATTCCCCCGTTATAGTTACTGCAAGCAACTATAACTCACGCGACCGCAATCTTCTGCTGATGACATATGTGTCTTTATGAAAAAAAAATATTTGTAATATATGTAAAGCTAAAATTTAATGGAAGAAGACATGGGCAAATAAGTGTCTAAATACAGTATTAGCATCAGCAGAGGATTGCGGTCGCGTGAGTTATAGTTGCCTGCAGTAACTATAACGGGGGAATTTCATTGGTTTTTTATCAGTAAAATGTCCAGCTAACTATAACATGTGTGAAACCTATGGTTTTTTCAGTGAATATATATATATATACATATACATATATATATATAAAGATAAGAGTTCCTGACTCGATTCTCACTCCACAGAAAAAGCAGGTACGGACCACAACGTGCGTTTCCAGTGCAAGTTTATTGCATCCTAATTCAGCTACATTTAAAAACAGCAAGTGCCCAGCATGACGCGTTTCGACAGCAAGACGCTGTCTTGATCACATGACGCAACACGGGCCAATCATCTTTAAATACATTTTTTTTTTAAAAGTTAAAAAACACATTCTTCCTTCAATAAAAATAGACAAAATACTTCCGTTGTATATAATACAATCGCAGTCAAACAAATAAATTTCAAACACTGCACATAATGCAAATGTTAAGTGTCTACAGTAAACTCATTAAATCATGGTTACTTATAGCACATAAATAACCAGTTTAGTTATGTAACTTATTAGCTGAAAAATTCAATTATTTTTAAAAGAATGTTAGAAAACGCCGTCAAGATGCTTTCACAGAATTCTATATGTGTCTAAATACCTTGCTACTATCGTATATCAAGTATAAAGTGCAAAAAAGTGCTCTAAAGTGCATATCCTGATAAATCAACATTTATATACAAAAAAACCCTCTTAACTCTCAGAGTTTGAATACTGGTTGTAGATGCTAAAATTAAAGTGCAAGTGCAAAAAGATGAACAGATATCACGTTTATAGTGTGAATATCCTGCTAAAGTGCATATCATTATCAATCATCATAAATCTGGCTCATCTTTACTGTGTAAGAGCAATATGATGGTTGTATAAAATGTCAAGATAAAGTGCAAGTGCATCAATATGACATTAAAATAATGAAAATGCATAACAACACGGCATAAACACTACAATCTAAAAAGTGGAAATAAGAGTAATTATAGTAATGAAATCGTAAAAAAAGAGACCTTCTAACATTGCTCATATCATTGCCCTCAAAGAGCCACGTCCAGTAAAAGCCAGGTAAAACCACCAGTAAAAGCCAGAAAATCCAGATAAAACCAGTAGTAAAAACCTAACTAAACTATATATATATATGGATGCAATATCAAAACAATACTCTTTCAGGCTTAGAGTGCTGCATTGGTTATTCATGAAAGTAAGCATGGAACTCTGGGTAGTTCCTAAGTTTAAGTAGAGATAGGCTCCTAATATGAAGCACACTGCAACACCACTCACACTCTGAACCTGCTCACTGAAAATGTCTGTTTCTTGATAGAGCTTTAAAGCATAGTATCAGCTAGTGTCATCCACGCCAAGTTGAAAAATGACAAAAGCCATTTGCAACTACGGCACTGTGCTAATCCAATGCACTGCCCGCTGGGGGGTTGGATGAAGTGCCTAGCTGCAGGCCAGGCCCTGCAGCCAACCCCTGCCGTGACTGACCAAAGGCCATGCGCAGAGGGGGTTTGGCTACACACAGGTGTTAGGCACAGGGCCAGGCGCGTTATAGTTAGGTGAAAATGTCAGTTAAACATACTGTTTTATACTACAAAATCACTGAAATTTACCAGATATAGTCATCTCAAGTAACTTTGACTTTTATTCCTCCCCACGGACCTTAATTACCTCACATATTACATCAAACATGACATGTTTTATGATATAATTGATAAATTCACATCCTTATCTGAAATGACATCAATGAAGACAACACTGTGCATGGTGGGGGTGGGGGTTATAGTTACTTTAAAGCACAAGTTATAGTTACATTAAATAACTCCCTTAACTGGTGAATTTCACAGATATTCTTTGTTTAAATAGTCCAAGGTGCTGGTAAAAAAGTTTAAAAATGGTGAGGGGGTACTCCTGCCCTTTGGAATTTGAAGCCCCCCCTCTCTGGGGTAGGCTGGGGCCTGGCACGTTTAAATCTTTGTGGAAGTGGGGTTTGTGACCCCCATTCCTGAGGCATTTGAAAGACCCAGGGACATCATCTCCCGGGCCCATTTACTTATTTAATGGAGGGAGTGGTTTGCCCCCCTCCCTAAGCTATTTACAGGCCTGGGTGTCCCATCTCAAAGGCTGGTATACTTACTTTGGGGTGGGGGTCATGTGGGACACTCCCTGTGCTTGAATAAGGTCTCCATCCCTTGGAGACACCTTCATTATTTTTGGGAGGGGATGGAACCAACTTATCAGGCCACTAAAAAGCGAGCAGGACCCTATCTCTTGAATCTGAGTTTTTTATGGGGATGGGCCATGTGTCTCCCTCCCTGATCCATAGGAGGGTCCTTGGGACCACCTCCATCAGGGCCTTAAGAAAGCAGTGTCCTGGGCCACATCCCTGGGGACACTGTCTTGTTCCCTACCTGGAAGAGTGCAGGCATGGCATATAAATATGACTTCCTGCTCGCAGTCTCCCAGGCAGAAAAAACATTTCTACCACCCGGGTGAGCTGGGTGGTCCGGGTGGGATAAAAGTAATTGAGCCGGCTTCCCTTGTACTCAGGATGGCAGTAAAGTATTATAACCACACCTAACTATACTCTCGCTTTAACCTTTGGATTTTTCAGTGAATTTCTAGAATTTGTTAACATAAAGTAATACTTTATTACTTGTATATTAAGTATGCTATAGTGAGGTGAAAATGTCAGTCTAAATGTAACATTTTAAACTTTTAACCAGTTATAGTCATTTCATGTAACTATAACTTGCGCCCCAGCAATGCACAGCGTTCTCATCAATGATATCATTTCAGATGTCATCAGTGTTATCAATAATAACACTTTACAGTGCATTTCTTAGTTTTTTTTAATGCAGTGTCATTTTTATTGCCCCATATAACTATACCACTGCCAAACCCTCATTGTGCACAACCTTTGGTAGTGCATGGTATGGGGTTGGTAGCAGGGCCTAGCCTGTGTCCAGGCCCTGCCACCTACTTTCTGTAGGCAGCCAAACCCCAGCGCACATGGCTTTTGGCAAGCGGACACTACTCCTGGCCTTTGGCTGTTTATGGCATTGGTTAGCTGCAGGGCCAATGGCCTGTACATGGCCAATGCACAACAGAGACTCATACCTCCCCATTTTTATCAATCCAGTGGGACTCCTGCGGGAGCCAGCACGACCCCTGCGCTCATGTAGGACTCTCATGGGAGTAAGAGAGTACTGCTGGCTCCTGTGAGAGACCGCAGAGGTCTCAGCAACCTCATACCTTTTTCCCTAAATTTGGCCCTAGGGTCAGGCTACCTCTACAATGCCCCCTTATATCTTTTTTTTTTTAAAGAAGGTTCAGGACACAGGGTCCAAGCCCCAGTCCTGAAATGGCAACCTTTCTCCACATGTTGCAGCCAGTCAATAGGCCAATACATCAGGAAGAAGCCTTGCTGCTTTTCTTGACAGGTAGAGGAGACCATGTATTGAGCTCCATACTGGTGACTGGATTACTACCATACAGAGAAGGATTGTGAGTGTATCTTCCTTTCTATAACATCATATGAAGATTAGTGAAAAGAGAAAGAAGCAATGGTACTGCTGCCTGCAGACTAATCTTGCAATCAAATCCAGAGGCATAGCAAGAGACATGTAATGAGCAGGGGAAGGGACTGACACAACATGTGGCATGCCTGGAAAGTAAGGAAAAGAATGTGTGCCTTTTTTATTCCTGAATATAAGATATGAAAGTCGATATGGAAATAAATTAAACAATATGGACATATTACCTTACATTTTCCCCAGTCCTTCCTTGTTTACCATCACCATAAACTCACCAATGAGGAGGAGGTTTTGTTTATTTAAACTGAACGCTGTGCGCAAAGCAATTTCACTTTTATGCACTGAGGAAAGCTACAGGCTGAAACGCGTCTGCATTTAATAAAAGTTGATTTTAAATTTATCCCGTGAGTGCCTTGCATGTGCTGGAGCTGCATATGCTGGATATATATATATATATACTTTACGCACTTTAGGCAACCAAAAGTTAAAGAATACCAGATGGATGTATGTCAATAAGCACAACTGACCTTACATAAGTGGGTCAATTATAAGATACGTTCTGGTATTTAAACCTGGACCTTTGAAATTTTAAAATGTAGAAATTTTAAATATTGGAAATTTGTCTACGTGTTTATACTTTCCATCATTTGCATATTTGCACAAATAATGGCAGCTATTCATGAGTCCAATGTATTATATTTTAGAGGCATAGGAAAACTATTTTAATGTTTTTATTGAAACATTTATTGGTTTTAACCTCTTTGTTTCTTCTGTGTACGTTGTGACGAATATGGTATGTCTTCTATGTTCATGGTTGCTCACACTAAGTATTTTTTGTGCTTGTCACTTTAAAATACAAAACAACAAAAAAATGTAACAGCCTATTTAAACCTATCAAGCACTGTTCAGCGCGTCACGTGATCAAGATCCCTAGAGGATCGAAACGCGTCAGGCGAGTGCGAGTGTGCAAGGGGAAAGAATAATAAACTGAATTTGCACATACCTGTGGTCCGCCCTCCATTGGTGTTCAACGCCGGAAGCTTTGCAGCGATTGGAGTTTAGCGCATGTGTTTAACCGGTTTGGATCCTCCGGTTATCGACGGACCCCCTCTGGACGTTGGGCAGCGGCAGCCTTCAAAAGGTTCCAAGACTTGGGCTCAAGTCAAGCGGCAAAGAATCCGGGAGGATTATCGGCTGCAGGCCCCCGAGCACGGAAACAGCTGACTTCAAACGACCCCCCGTACAGGTAAGCGAACACGGGTCGGAGGACCCGAGGCGCGCATTTTACCTAGAGGGAGTGTTGTTGGTGCAGCGCAGAACGTGAAACCTGGGTCAGAGGTGTGCGGAGGCATTTGAGTAACGAGTGAAATTGTTCTCACTACATCTCGTAGCCTTCCAGCAATTAGGTTAATATTGTTATTACCCTTGCCCCTAACATGTCAGCAGACGCGCTGAGGGAACGTGAGGAGGCAGCAGCAGGGATGTTTGATGACAGCATGCAAATCACAATGGACTCAAATACCCACAATGCACCATCATCAGCACGCAATGTAAGCCTTAGAGACAAAATAAGGCAACTGGAAAAATTGATGCATTCAGAACAGAGCAAATGGTGGGAGGCGAAGTCTCTCCAGAGGTATTTGGATGTGGCCAGAGTGCCACGTGGACTACGTATCCTCCTAGCCCCGAGCTATGAGAATCCAGATAAGTCCATGATGAAGGAATGGGCTGAAACTAATTTGGAGTCATCGAGAAAATTGATCATTATTTTAGTGAAATATGCTGAAACGGATCGTGTTAAACTACAGGCAGAAATAGAAGCTCTCAATGAGGAACTAAGTTCAAGCAGTCAATTAGATGAAATTAAAAAACTCAAAGAAGAAATGACCAAACGGCTAAAAAAAGATGAAGAAAAAATAAGGGAAAGAAAGGCGTTTAAATTCCATCGCGACCGCATGGATTACGAATGTGGTCGTGTGTTCACATTTGCCAAGAAATATGACAAGCTGAAAATTTCCAAATACGGCGGAACGGGGAGTGGGCCGCAGAAAGACCAACCCAGCATAAGCAGGCCTAATGAAACGACATCGAATTCAGAGCTTAGCTCAGCCCAAGAAAGCGACACAGAAATTGAAGCCAGACAATTAGCAATGTCGCATGTTCCAGCTAATATTTCTTTGGCGGATGAGGTGGATTTTTTAGTTACAAAACGCAGGGACACCCTGCATCCACGCAACCAGACAAGACAAGCCGGAATTCAACAAGGAAGCGCAGGGAAAGAAGGCAAGCCCAGCGAAAACGCACAGCAAGCAATCAGCAGGTCGAAACAAAGGGGACAACCTCAGCGGAATTGGAAACGGTAAAACACAATCACGTTACCAATAGCCAGACAATCATTAATTTAACAGATGTGACATTGAACGCTGCAGAAAAACAACTGCTGTCCTTGGGACTATCCTACTGTCCAGAAAGCTCCATGAATTATGCAGCTACAAGAATAGACCTGTATAAGAGCATAAGGAAACTAAAACTCAAAAAGCACTTCCTTATTTTGAATTCAAACAAGAAATTGCCATCCGATAGTCAAGCATCGGACTCTTTACCCTATGAGTTATCGGCATCTGATCCACCAGCTTTACAGGCAATGCAAGATCTGCTTAAAGAAAGCAATGTTTCGACACAAAGTGATGTACCTTCTGGCAGCCAAGTAGCAAAACAAAAATGGATAACGCCGTTCAAGCCTCGTTCTAATTTCACTCCCATAAACATCCGTGATTCAATCGATGTATTTAATGAACAAGTCATCATCAGCATGAAGAAACTACATTGTACAAACAATGCCAACACCAAAAGGAGAGTCAATAAACAACAAATTCAATACCATCAATTAATGGGCAAACTAAAAGCGAATAAAAGTGTAATCATTCGCAATTCAGACAAAGGCGGCAATCTGGTACTTTGGGACAGGCCGGCCTATATTGAAGAAGCCATGTCGCAACTAAGAGACAAAGAGTGTTACCATCGGGTAGACCAACAGAACTTAAAAATCATGTATAATTGTTTCAACACTAAGCTTGTGGCATGGATGAATGCGGGCCTCATAACAAGCGATGAATACAAATATCTGAGGAATGAGCATCCGGTTACAACAATTATGTATTTCATCCCCAAAGTGCATAAGAATCCAATGAGGCCGCCTGGCAGACCTATCCTCTCGGCATGCAACAGCATGTTAGAACACACATCTATCTATGTTGACTATTTTCTCCAGGATTTTGTGAGGGAATTGCCTTCATATGTGAGGGATACAGGGGATTTCCTTGGGAAAATCAGGAACGTAAAATGGCAAGAAGACTATCTTCTAATGACATTGGATGTCACCTCCCTGTATACGTCTATCAGGCACAAAGATGGCCTTAGGGCACTAGGCCACTACCTTTCCCACAGAGGCCCGGAGTTTGATCAACATAACACTATGTTGATCAATATGGTGGAATTTTGTTTGTACAATAACCTTTTCATGTTTGAGAACGTCATTTACCAAGAACAACGGGGAGTGGCGATGGGGGCCAGCTTCTCACCAAGCTACGCTTGCCTACATATGGGATGGTGGGAGGAGCTGGTCCTCATCAAGGAATTTCCAAGCATTATGACTACCAATGTTGTAAAATGGTTAAGATATATCGATGACCTTTTTGTAATCTGGCAGGGCTCGGTGAGTGATGCTGAGATGTTTATCCAAAATCTGAATATCAACACCTTAAATCTCCAATTATGCTTCAATTAGTACTACATCGGTCAATTTCCTAGACGTGGAGGTGTACATTAGCAATAAACAAATGCACACCACATTGCACAGGAAACCTACTGCAGGCAACTCAGTGCTTCATGCAAGCAGTGCCCATCCGGATCATCTCATCCAAAGCATCCCGTACGGAGAGATGATACGATTAAAAAGAATATGCAGCAGTAAGGGAGATTTGGAGATAGCACAGGCATCCAGTAAAGATAGATTTTTAGCACAAGGTTATTTTCTCAAATGTGTAACAAACGCTATAGATAAGAGCAATCAGACCAGTCGAGAAGTACTTTTAAATTAACAAAGCAAGTCAGCTACCAAAAAGAATGAAAATTATGGGGCGTTTAGATTCATTTTTGGGTATGATAAACAAAGTAAAGAAATCAAAAAAATCATCAATAGAAATTGGCCCGTTTTACTAGGAGATCCAGTAATTGGACATGGACTACCCAGAAAGCCCACCATAACTTACAGCAGGTCACCTTCCATGAAGGATACTTTGGTATGCAATGACTTAGAATCTGCAGGTAAAGGTACCTGGTTGAGTCAACGTTGGGGTTTTTTAAATGCAAGACATGCAAGGCGTGCCAACATGGCGTTAACACTTCTGCCTACAGAACTCCCTTCAATCCAGTTGAGAACCCTATCAAGAAATCGCTATCTTGTAAAATGACCCATGTGGTCTATGTGCTGGAGTGCCCATGTGACCTTCGTTATGTAGGAAGCACGATATTACAAGGCCACAAACGTATACTCCAGCACCTTAGGGCGATTAAAAACCAGGACCAATCTTACCCAGTGGCGCGTCACTTTGCCGAATACCATAAATCTAATCCCACCCTTTTGAGATACTTTCTTATTGATTGTATCCAAAACAAAAAGAGAGGAGGTGATCGGGTTCGGGCATTGCGCCAACTCGAAACCAGGTACATTTTAAATCTTGACACTAAGCATCCAGGTGGTCTGAATCAAACTGAAGATTTATATACATACCTATAGCATTGCACATGATAAAATATTGATGAAGCATTGATACCTTTACATGATGGTCAATCAGTCTTAAGATTATTCTAAATCAAACAATTCTAAGAAATGATGAAAATAAAATCCCAATTTTTAGAATTTTTCATGGTGTTTTTGTATAGGCATTTTAGAGTATTTTAGGAATATTTTGGTTTTTAACACCAGCACATTGCACTTTGCACTTATCTACTTTATGCACTTTAGGCAACCAAAAGTTAAAGAATACCAGATGGATGGATGTCAATAAGCACAACTGACCTTACATAAGTGGGTCAATTATAAGATACGTTGTGGTATTTAAACCTGGACCTTTGAAATTTTAAAATGTAGAAATTTTAAATATTGGAAATTTCTCTACGTGTTTATACTTTCCATCATTTGCATATTTGCACAAATAATGGCAGCTATTCATGAGTCCAATGTATTATATTTTAGAGGAATAGGAAAACTATTTTAATGTTTTTATTGAAACATTTATTGGTTTTAACCTCTTTGTTTCTTCTGTGTACGTTGTGACGAATATGGTATGTCTTCTATGTTCATGGTTGCTCACACTAAGTATTTTGTGTGCTTGTCACTTTAAAAATACAAAACAACAAAAAAATGTAACAGCCTATTTAAACCTATCAAGCACTGTTCAGCGCGTCATGTGATCAAGATCCCTAGAGGATCGAAACGCGTCAGGCGAGTGCGAGGGTGCAAGGGGAAAGAATAATAAACTGAATTTGCACGTACCTGTGGTCCGCCCTCCATTGGTGTTCAACGCCGGAAGCTTTGCAGCGATTGGAGTTTAGCGCATATATATATATATATAAAATTGGTTTTTAACCTTTAGGAAGGGATGAGGCACTCCATAAAATTGTTAATAGGTAGGGAGATGTATATTTATTTTTCTAGACATTTTTAAAAAGATAATAAGTACCAATGTACTACCCAGGAAGTACTGTTGTACCTTTTGAAATAATATTTTTTTATAACAAACAAAATTAAACAGCAATAGAAGATTTTTGTTTTTATTAATTGTCATAAATCTTTTTTTTTTAAATGTAATTAGGCACCAAGCTACTTCCAATATATTTGAAAAATAAAAATATGTTTCCTCACCTATTCACACTTTGGAAAAATGCCTCCTGTCTTCCTATTAGTGATCAAACATAGTAATAACATATAGCTAACATTCAAACACAGAACACAGCCATTTTATGGCTACATCTGTAGAAAAGGTTGATGGAAAATGCAAAAGACTCCCCACAACATTCTTTTGCACTCTACTGTACGACTCCCCACTCCACTCTACAATTCGCCACTTTACTCTATGCCACGCCATTCTATGCCATTCCACACTATGCCATTCCTCTCTATGCCCCTACTCTCTACGTCATTCCACTCTATGCCACTCCACTGTATGCCACTCCATTCTATGCTATTCCACTCTATCCCACTTCACAGTACGCCACTCCACTCTACACCATTCCACTCCATGCCAAGCCACTCCATTTTACACCACTGCACTATCAGATACGGTACGACATGCCACTCTTTGGCATGAGAATCCACTCTATGAGACACCATTCCACTCTCTGCCACTCCACTCTACTTTAATAGATGCCACTTCACTCTACGTCTTTTCACTCAACTTTATGTCACTTCTCTTTCTGATACTGCACTCTATGACTCTCCACTCTATGCTACTCTACTCTACACCACCCTACTCTATACTATTCCATTGTATGCCTCTCCATTCTATGCCACTCCACTGTAGGCGACTCAACTCTACTTTGCGCCACTCTACTCAGTGCCAATGTACTCTACGCCATTATACTGTACTGTACACCACTCCACTCTATGCCAGAGCTCTCTACTCCACTCTACTTTACTCTGAACCACTGCAGTCTATGCCATTGCTTGCTAGGCCACTATACTCTACCCCTCACCAAGGCACTGTATGCCACTGCACTATAGGCTGCTTCACAGAATGTTCCCGCACTCTGCTCCACTCTGCTCTGCACCAGTCTACTTTATGCCACTCTAATGTACACCACTAGACTGTACGCCATTGCACTGTATGTCACTTCACTGTATGCCACTGCACTTTACTCTACACCACTCTATGCCACTGCTTTCTAAGCCACTCTACCCTATGTCACCGCACTCTACGCTACTGTACTCTATGCCACTCTACTGTTCTTTCACCCAATTTACTGTATTCCACTGCAATCTATGCCACTGTATTAAACTCTGTATCACTATACTCTATGCCATTGCACTGCAACCACACTCTATGCCAATGCACTGTATGCCAGTGAACTGCTTGCCACTGCACTCTACACCATTCTACTCTACGCTGCACCCCTATACTGTATGCCACTGCCCTCTGAGCTACTGGATTGTATGCTACTGCACTCTACTTTGCACCACTGCACTCTACACCACTCTATTTTTCACCATTGTACTCTATGCCACTGCACATGACTGTATTCTGAGACACTCTACACTGCACTACTCTACTCTAAGCCACTGCACTGAACACCACTGCACTCTACACCACTCTATTTTTCACCATTGTACTCTATGCCACTGCACATGACTGTATTCTGAGACACTCTACACTGCACTACTCTACTCTAAGCCACTGCACTGAACACCACTGCAGTCTACACCACTGCACTTTCTTTGTGCAACTGCACTCTATACCACTGTCCTCTGCTCTGCATCTTAGTACTCTATGCCACTTCAGTCTACATGACTGATATCTGCAACAAACTACTCCTCTACACTGTATGCCACTGCACTCTACACAATTCCACTTTGCTTACGCCACTGCACACCACACCACTCTGCTTTGCACTAAGCCTGGGTGGAGTTTGCAAAGTTATGCGGAACTCCGCAAAGTGCAAAAAAACTCAGCCACGCTACACGGAGCTCTGTAAGCAGCCGAGTGAATTAGATAACTGCCGTTTGTGGTGATTTTCAGTGCCCGGTGTTAGTCCGCACTGTGCAATCATCGCGAACAGCACCTTGCACAGCGCAAGCGGGTGCTGCTTCCTTTCTGCCGCTCGACTAGATTATTTACTCGAGTGGCAGCTTGCTCAACGCGAACAGATGGTTTGTCAATTCAAGCGGTGGCAAGCATACACGGCCACTTGCAATGAGAAATCCGACAGCCCGCATTGAGAAATCTCGCCGGGAGGTTGATTTTAAATGCTTGCGCTCGCCAACTTGACATTGACTCACACTCACCGACTTGATGTTGACTAAAACCAGCGTAGAAAGAAAATCTTCTCCGTGTTTTCTGGAACTCCGCAAGCTCCGCATAACGCAGAGTGCGGAAAACTCTGCAAACTCTGCAAGCAGAGTGGAGTTCACCACCCAGACTTACTTTGCACCACTCCTCTCTATGCCACTGCACTATATGCCCCTACACTAATCACCAGTCTACTCTAGGCCCTTGCACTGTACACCACTACACTGAGCACTGTTCTACTCTATGCCAATGCCCTTGATGCTGCTCTACTGTACTCTGCATCATTTGACTCCACTGTACTATACACCACTCTACCGTGCTCTGCAGAACTCTAAGCCAAAGCACTGAACACAACTGCACTCTATGCCACTCTACTCTGCACCTCTCTACTCTACGTCACTGCACATTATGCCACTGCATTGTACACCACTACACTATACTTTAGTGTTCACAACTTTATGCCGCTACACTCTATGCCACTCTAATGTACACTATGCCATGCCAATGCACATTGTGCCACTCTACACCACTCCACACAATATCATTCTACTCTACGCCGCTGTGCTCTATGGTATTCTACTGTACACCACTCTACTCTATGTCACTCAAAAGTACCCCACTTCACTCTACCCTACTTTAGTGTAACCAACTTCACTGTACGCTACTCTGTTGTACTCTGCACCACTCTACAGCACTGGCATCTATGCCACTGCACTTAACACGTGTGCGCTCTGCACCAGTGCACTCTATGACACTGCACTCTATGTCACTGCACTGTTCTGCACCACCCTACTGTACACCACTAAACTCTATGCCTCTGTATTCTGTGCCACTACACTGTGTGCCACTCCACTCTTCACCGCTCTGCTAGACTGTACACCACTGCACTCTGTGCCAGTGCAATATACACCACTGCCCTCTACTCTGCACCACTATATGCCAGTGAATTCTATGCCACTCTACTCTACTCTGTATCACTCTATTGAATGGCATTCACTTTATGCCAATGCACTCTACTCTGCACAACTGTACTCCACACCAATGCACTCTATGGCACTACAATCTGTGACAGTGGACTCTACTATGCACCACTGCACTTTAAGCTAATCTACTCTACTCTGCATCACTGCACTGTTTGCCACTGTACCTTATGCCACTGCACTATCCACCACTCTACTCTACTCTGTATCACTCTACTGTATGCTTCGGTACTAAATGCCACTCTACTTTTCACCACTCTACTCTACCCCACAGCACGGTGCGCCACTACACTCTATGCCACTGCACTCTGTGCCACTTTCCCCTGCACCACTACATTGCAAGTCACTGCACTCTATGCCACTGCACTGCACACCACTCTATTCTATGCCACTGCACTGTACGACAAATTGCTGTACTCCGTACCACTGTTCTCCACTGCTCTGTATCCCACTGCACTATATTCCACTCTGCTGTGATGTGCACCATTTAAAACCACTGCACTCTATGTCAATGCATTCTACCCTGCACTGCTCTACTGTACACCAGTACACTCTATGACAGTGCACTCTACAGTACTGTATGCAACTGCACTCTTCTGTATGCCACTCCACACCACTATGCCTCTCCACTGTACACCATTCTACTCTACACCATGCCACTCCACACAGTGCCCCTCTATGTCATTCTACCCCACTCAGCTCCACTGCACACAATGCCACCCTACTGTATGCCACTCTACTCTACGCCACTGTACTGTACCTCACTTTACTCTATGCCACTCTACTGTGCATCATTCTAATTCACTACACTTTATACCACTCTGGTCTTGTCTACTCTACTCCACTATATACCACTCCACATCACTCTATGCCATGCCACTTCACTGTAGGCTACTCTACGTGAAAGAAACAAGAAAGCACAACAAAAGCATTGAAATGCCCCATGAAAAAAATTAATACCAAATAAAAATTATGTGATTAGAATACAACATAAAAAAACGTATAAATTGAATAAAAAGAATTAAGGTTAAAGCTTAGTTATACTTATGAATGAATGAATGAAGATACATTTCTAAAGTGCATGGCTACCCGGGGCATCCCAGCGCTAGTAGTAGTGCGACTTCAACCACGGGCAGAGTTAAAAAAAGTAAATGTATTACTTCTATACAAAACCAACTTAAACTACACAAACCTTAGAAATTCCAAAGTTAGAGTTATAACTTACATTTATAACGTATTCCTTGTCCAAAACCTCCTATAACTTGCAAACCTCCATTCACTGTGAGCCTGATTCACAAAGGGCCTCCACACTCATGGCGGAGGCCCTGCAGTTATTGGGGATTCTCCGCACTTGGGCCAGAATATCTTCAATGAGAATACTCGTTGTGGATATTCTTCCCCAAGTGTGGAGACTCCACCACAACAGCGTGGCCTCCACCCGATTAAGTAGGCCCTTTGTGAATCAGGCCCTCTGTTGGGAACTCGCTATCCACACTACATTAAATATAACTCATACCTTCTACATGCAGTGCTTATTCCATTTCATATTACATCACTTATAGCAAGTTAAAATATAGCATTCCTAAGAAGACTCATGACATGTCTAATGACATAATTTATGAAGACACTACTAAATATCCTAACCCGGGCAAGGCAAATCTGCAGAGAAAGGTATGAAGGCCTCCTTTTGGATGAAATTCCCTTCCATATCCAGGAAATGGCCAAGATTGAACAGTTTCGGTGTCTCCCAGTAGTCAGGATCATACCGAAAAGAGTAAATTTTAGCAATAATGACAGAACCCTGCAAGAAAGGGAAAAACATCCTCATTGGTGCCTAATGTTCTTGAATCACATGCAACCATGTATACTTTTCAACAGTCCAACTGAGACAAGATATCTCTTACTATATTCACATTAGACACTGTAGTTACATGTCTTACAGCTTTGCAAGTAAACACAGAGCCTCCACAATTTTGTGGTTAATTTGCTCAAAGGCACTTCCTTGTTTCTCCCCCAGCACATATTCCATTCCTTTTATGGACAACTCTTCCATAAACTTCATTTGAGGTACTCAAATTTAATTTGCAACACTCCACTCGTCTCAGTTTCAAAGACAGACTCTTGATGTATCACTCCATGGTGCTATTGTGAGCTAACAAATATTGGAAAAATAATAATTTCTAGAGCTGATAAGACCTTAGCAGATAAGTCAAACATTTTGCTTTTTATTTATTTCTTTGTTTGAAGATTTTTCATTGAGAAAGTGAAACGATAACATGAACATAACTAATGGAATATAGGAAAATATGATAACAAAATGTATTTCACATTTATAATGCACACAAAAAATTATGGACATTATCATACAAAAAGCAACGGCAATGTTGATTAAATCTACATAAAGAATGTAAAAGTAAATAATCAATACAATAAAGCATAAATATGAGATAGGCAGGTAGAAGGAAGGAAAAGAGAAATATGTACTAAAAATAGAATAAATTGCATAAATTCAACAAGTAACAATAATAAAATCTCATAAATATTCAATAACAAATATTATAGTAATACTATTAATAAATAAATTGTACACATGAAGCAGAATTACTTTATGATTAACATATTATAAGTAGAGTTTCAAAATATAGATATTCAAGGAGGTTTTGTAACTTCTTCAGCAATGATATTTCATGACTTACTTTGGAATCTAGAGTTGCTAAAGAATGTTGTTAAAGGTGACCACATATGTTTCCTTTTAAGTATTACCACAATATGGTTAATATAAGCGCTATCTAAACTATGATTAAAACAAACTGCATACCACCAAGCTTTATCAGTAACAATCACAGCATTTTTCCATTGTGAGGTAATCTGATGAAAATCATTTTTCCATCGCGAAGTAATCTGATGAAATGCTACAGCAGATAAAAAGTTATAAGAATTTAGGTGGATAAGGTAAAATATGCCAGTCAGATGAAATATTTTCAAAGAATATATTAGATATTAAATAAGCAATATTAACATTAAACATTATCGTAATTTATTTCCAAACATGCAACTAAACCATATGAATTTGCAAGAAATTAAATAAGATGTGGATCAAGTCACAATGTGGTGCATCACATGACCAACAATTATTTTGTGATGCCTGTTTCCCTTTCAATAAAGACAAATAACGTATTATTAGTCTATTATATACAAAATATACTGTTTGCTTGGTGTGAGCAACTCTAGAAACTTTGTGCATTGAAGCCCAAATTTTGTCCCAGCAAGTTACAGCCCAATCAACCTGTAAATCTTCTTCCCATTGGAGTTCAACATTATACTTAACTCTAACATTAGAAGGACAAGGAAGATGTATGTATATCAAGCATGCTCTAGAGTTTGACTTAACACATTTTTATTCTTGTTTCATAGAACCATCGGATGTTATTATTTTGTAACTGTGAAATTGAATCATGAATATTTTGGGCTAACAAGTTGTATTTACTCATTAAGGATCTCTGCAATTTAAAGAGAGATTGGATTATAGGAAAGAGGATATTTTCATGATTATGGAATGTATGGTTGATTGAATAAATTCCTTTGTCACACAAGGATATCCAAATGAGTGTCTAATTTTTGCTTTTGATATGTTTATTATACCATAAGAAGGAATTTATAAAATGTTTGTAAAAAATAAAGGGCTTTTTTTATTTATTTCTCAAACAATTTAAAACTTACAGCAGTTAAAACATAGTTTCAGTATCTATGTTTTGAATTCTCTGACAACATATTTTGCCAAAATTATATTATCAATTGGGGGTGGACCTTACCTGGCTCCAAGGTGGTCGTGAAATAACTTGGCTCCGAGAACCCGGCTCAAAATCCGGCAAAATCCTGCAGAAACACTGCACAACTCCATAGCCATTACTGCTACCCCAGTCTGTGAAGACTCGTCTGTCAGCCTCCTAAAAAGCGGCGCTCGACGGAGAGCAGAAACATCTAAATCGGCCCTGTATTCGGGACCTTGGGGCTGGCTCCGGCCTGCTGTGCACAGATAAACACAGAAGCAGGGACTATCGGCTGCATATCACTGAATTAGCAGATGAGAGATTTACCCTCTGCGGTGGGCGAGCTGAGACCCGGAGGTCTGTTGAAGAGAGCGGGGGGCCGAGACTATACCTCAGCTTGTGGGTGAGTGCACCTGCGATTGCTGGTTGCAGCAGGTGAGGCCTGGATGCCGCCAAAAAGACAGTACAATATCTGGCAGAAGGTGGAGGAGCGCCCCCGCCTCTAAAGCCAGGTGTCAGCCAACTAGACATAGTGATATGCGGTGCAAGGGCTGTACTGAGGTGTTAACATATGCTGGGCTTTATAAATTACAACCAACTCACTAGAGCGCTCACGGTGTCCTGCCCACACGGGCCCACAGGGGCAGAAATCATTGTGGTATTGGGCGGAGGGCAGGAGCGGGCGCTCTCCTCTTTTGGTGCCAGTTCACAAAAGAAGTGTATAATATGAGGGGGGGGAATAAATAAACATCAAAGCAGGGCCTACAAGGTGAGGGGGAGAGGCCTGCATGTGCTGGTGATGCCCATAGAAGGGGCAGCAGGTCCTGCTCCCCCTTCAAGTACAGCTACCGAGCACAAGACATGCTGTGGCTCTAAGTGCAGCAACTGATATGGCCCGACTGGCAACACCCTGAATCTGGGCATCTGTACATGCAGCCGCTGCCCGACTCCAGAGAATGTGAGCTGGGGGCCTGATCCATATCAAGAGTCATTGAGACACATTCCCCTTCAAATTGAGAATTGTGTTACTTGTAACACTGTACCACGAGGTGCGGCACTCAGGTTGATTCAAAGAGCAGCAGGTGGCTACCCCAGTGCAGTCATTGGACATGGACAAAACAGATAAAGGGCAATTCAAGCTGCTGTATGAAGCCCGTCAGATCCTCAAGGAGAGTCAGGAATGAATGCAGCAGACTCAGTACTGTATCAGAAGCTAAAGAATATTTATTGGATCATGAACTGAAGCAGATACTCACTGCCATGCAATGAAGCCCAACGAAAGTAGATGGCAAGATAGACGCACTTACGTTCAGGATGGATCGTATGACGCAACACCTTGACAGAGAGGCTGGATACAGTGGAACAAAGAGTTTTGAATGCAGAAGACACTCTTATGGAGGACTCAACGAGAGCCAAAAAAGTTGATAAGATTCTCCACACCCTACAACAAAAAGCAGAGGACTTTGAGGGGCGCACTCCAGAAGGAAAAATATCCACATGGTGGTTGTAGTGGAATCCACCAACATAGAGAACATGGGAAAATATGTGGCGAACCCTCTCTGCACATTACTGGGAGAGACACATTCTAAGAAATATTTGTAGTTGAGTGTGTATATCAATCTAATCTCAAGTGCCGCGACTGGTTCTGGGGGCCAGCCCACACCCGATTATTGCCCGACTCCTAAACTACTGGAACCAAGACGCAGCTCTGCCTAAAGCGTGAGAAATGAAAATGTTGGAAAATGAGGGCTCCAAACTATCCTTGTATCCAGACTTCACTCAGCAGGTCCAAGATGCATATCAGATCTTCCTACAAGCCAAGAGACAACGTATTATTAGTCTATTATATACAAAATATACTGTTTGCTTGGTGTGAGCAACTCTAGAAACTTTGTGCATTGAAGCCCACATTTTGTCCCAGCAAGTTACAGCCCAATCAACCTGTAAATCTTCTTCCCATTGGAGTTCAACATTATACTTAACTCTAACATTAGAAGGACAAGGAAGATGTATGTATATCAAGCATGCTCTAGAGTTTGACTTAACACATTTTTATTCTTGTTTCATAGAACCATCGGATGTTATTATTTTGTAACTGTGAAATTGAATCATGAATATTTTGGGCTAACAAGTTGTATTTACTCATTAAGGATCTCTGCAATTTAAAGAGAGATTGGATTATAGGAAAGAGGATATTTTCATGATTATGGAATGTATGGTTGATTGAATAAATTCCTTTGTCACACAAGGATATCCAAATGAGTGTCTAATTTTTGCTTTTGATATGTTTATTATACCATAAGAAGGAATTTATAAAATGTTTGTAAAAAATAAAGGGCTTTTTTTATTTATTTCTCATACAATTTAAAACTTACAGCAGTTAAAACATAGTTTCAGTATCTATGTTTTGAATTCTCTGACAACATATTTTGCCAAAATTATATTATCAATTGGGGGTGGACCTTACCTGGCTCCAAGGTGGTCGTGAAATAACTTGGCTCCGAGAACCCGGCTCAAAATCCGGCAAAATCCTGCAGAAACACTGCACAACTCCATAGCCATTACTGCTACCCCAGTCTGTGAAGACTCGTCTGTCAGCCTCCTAAAAAGCGGCGCTCGACGGAGAGCAGAAACATCTAAATCGGCCCTGTATTCGGGACCTTGGGGCTGGCTCCGGCCTGCTGTGCACAGATAAACACAGAAGCAGGGACTATCGGCTGCATATCACTGAATTAGCAGATGAGAGATTTACCCTCTGCGGTGGGCGAGCTGAGACCCGGAGGTCTGTTGAAGAGAGCGGGGGGCCGAGACTATACCTCAGCTTGTGGGTGAGTGCACCTGCGATTGCTGGTTGCAGCAGGTGAGGCCTGGATGCCGCCAAAAAGACAGTACAATATCTGGCAGAAGGTGGAGGAGCGCCCCCGCCTCTAAAGCCAGGTGTCAGCCAACTAGACATAGTGATATGCGGTGCAAGGGCTGTACTGAGGTGTTAACATATGCTGGGCTTTATAAATTACAACCAACTCACTAGAGCGCTCACGGTGTCCTGCCCACACGGGCCCACAGGGGCAGAAATCATTGTGGTATTGGGCGGAGGGCAGGAGCGGGCGCTCTCCTCTTTTGGTGCCAGTTCACAAAAGAAGTGTATAATATGAGGGGGGGGAATAAATAAACATCAAAGCAGGGCCTACAAGGTGAGGGGGAGAGGCCTGCATGTGCTGGTGATGCCCATAGAAGGGGCAGCAGGTCCTGCTCCCCCTTCAAGTACAGCTACCGAGCACAAGACATGCTGTGGCTCTAAGTGCAGCAACTGATATGGCCCGACTGGCAACACCCTGAATCTGGGCATCTGTACATGCAGCCGCTGCCCGACTCCAGAGAATGTGAGCTGGGGGCCTGATCCATATCAAGAGTCATTGAGACACATTCCCCTTCAAATTGAGAATTGTGTTACTTGTAACACTGTACCACGAGGTGCGGCACTCAGGTTGATTCAAAGAGCAGCAGGTGGCTACCCCAGTGCAGTCATTGGACATGGACAAAACAGATAAAGGGCAATTCAAGCTGCTGTATGAAGCCCGTCAGATCCTCAAGGAGAGTCAGGAATGAATGCAGCAGACTCAGTACTGTATCAGAAGCTAAAGAATATTTATTGGATCATGAACTGAAGCAGATACTCACTGCCATGCAATGAAGCCCAACGAAAGTAGATGGCAAGATAGACGCACTTACGTTCAGGATGGATCGTATGACGCAACACCTTGACAGAGAGGCTGGATACAGTGGAACAAAGAGTTTTGAATGCAGAAGACACTCTTATGGAGGACTCAACGAGAGCCAAAAAAGTTGATAAGATTCTCCACACCCTACAACAAAAAGCAGAGGACTTTGAGGGGCGCACTCCAGAAGGAAAAATATCCACATGGTGGTTGTAGTGGAATCCACCAACATAGAGAACATGGGAAAATATGTGGCGAACCCTCTCTGCACATTACTGGGAGAGACACATTCTAAGAAATATTTGTAGTTGAGTGTGTATATCAATCTAATCTCAAGTGCCGCGACTGGTTCTGGGGGCCAGCCCACACCCGATTATTGCCCGACTCCTAAACTACTGGAACCAAGACGCAGCTCTGCCTAAAGCGTGAGAAATGAAAATGTTGGAAAATGAGGGCTCCAAACTATCCTTGTATCCAGACTTCACTCAGCAGGTCCAAGATGCATATCAGATCTTCCTACAAGCCAAGAGACAACTGCGGGAACTTCAAATGGAATACAGCATGTTGTATCCTGCCAAATTGCGAGTCATAGCAGAGGTAAAGGCCCACTACTTCCCAACTAGGTTGCGTACTTCATCAAACAAAGAGAGAAAACTAGAACATGGAGAAAATCCCCTCAACACAACACAATGGAGGGAGATCCCCTTCAAGACACAGACCAGTAGCTCACTGACTATATACCTTGAATAGACAGGAATAATAGACCAGTAAGCTTCATGCTGATGGTGTCACCTTGGGGACTGCTACAACGGAGGATACATTGTGGAATAAACTTTGTTCTGCAGAATATTTTCCCCTACTTATCCAGGTGGGGAAAGGGAATCACCATGAAATCAATGGTAAGAAGGTTAACTTTAAATCCACTAGGGTTGGGAGTCTGTGCCTGTGCCCTGAAATCTGCTCAGATAGCATTTTACCACAGAGACATGAGTGGTACCAAGACTGTTGCATCATGGTTGCTGCATATATATGGGAGCACCTTCAACTGCAAACCTGTGGGACATATTTCATACATTCTCTGGACTAACAGTATGCAGGTTCAATTGACTTAACGTGGTTTCATTGCAACCATCTGACACAAGGCTGGGAGGAAGCTCCGGGTCAGGTGCATCCATCTCCATGTGTTTACCACTGTATTTGCATTGTGGGTTTTAGTTAAGTCCCTTAATAGATACTCAGGGCAGGGTGGGGGAGGTGCAATGTTCAGCCAAGCAACATTTGTATGCTAATGGCATGGGAGGGGCAGTTTTGGGGTTTTTGCTCTGTTTTTTATCACAAACAATAAGTGAATATATTACTGGACTAACTGAATACAACTGATATGCACACACTAGGATTCCATCCAACACGATATGAGACATGACACAGTTGAACAACAGGCCACCACACAGATGCGATTTCTCACACGGAATATTAGAGGACTTAATGACCAAAGAAAAGTTTGCAAGGTCATGAAATATCTCAGAAGGCACTCGGTACATGTGGCGTATGTTCAGAAGACACATCTGGCACATATTAGCAGCACACTAACACTGCAGCGACTGCCTGGAGTGTTTTATTATGGGTAGACGGTATATTTAAGATACAGTGACAGGAGGTGCATGTTGACCCGCTTTAATACAGGTCACTGGACAGCCGCTGTAGGTAAGAGCGGTAGGGCGGTGGGGCTAGGTGAGGGGGGATTTCGAGAGATGACCATGAGGGAAAATGAATTATTTATTTAATGTTCCCTTGTGGTCTTCACTTGACATCCCCCTCACCTGGCCCCACCGCCCCACTACTCTTACCTACAGCGGCTGTCACTGAGAAGTAGTGCTGGTGGGGGTATATGGCCAGAATTATGAAGACCCACATTTCTACCGTGCACTCAGTACACGCCTTTCACAGTAGAGCACATTACCGCAAATCTGGGGTGGAGACTTCAATTATAGATTGGGTCCCAGGCTTGACTGGTCCAGAGGCCCACTTTGTCACCCATCTGCGGCTGCATGTGCAATCAGTGGCATCATAGAAACACTAGATCTCATTGATATATGGAGACATCGAAACCCCCATGGGGCTGGGTTGACACATTACTCAGCAGGACACGCCACACACGCGTGTGCAGACTACTCGTTGATATCCAAGGGCCTGGCATCTCAGGTCTTGAGATGCAAGCCACTGCCATGTACTTATTCTGATCATTAACCCATAGTACTTGATCTAGAATCTTGGGGACAGAGGGCAGCCGCTTCCCATGGAGGTTCCCCCATACTCTCTATTAGACCCGGTGTTCAAAGCAGAATTGCTTCAAACTATAGGCCTATTGCTACAAACTTTAGGCCTATTTCGCTACTCTCGGCCTTCTCCAAAATTCTGGAGAAGGAAGTGAACAGTCAACTGTCCATATACTTGAAGAACAACGGTATTCTTCATGCCATGCAATCTGGCTTCCGCCCTCAATTTAGTACTGAGGCAGCACTTTTGGAAGTGACGGAGCACATCTGAAACGTCCTTGACAGGGGAGGAAAAGAAATGCTGATATTGCTCGACCTTACAGCAGCATTTGACACGGTACCTCACCACAAGCTGCTGAAAGTACTACATGCAATAGGAATCAGACTTCAGGCTTACAACTGGCTGGCATCATTTCTGGACGAACGGTACATGGAAGTCTGGCTGCCTCCTTTTACAGCCCAGGCCAGGCCTCTGTTGGTGGGAGTGCCACAGGAATCGACTCCTAGCCCCACGCTTTTCAATGTGTACCTGACCCCTCTTTCTACGCTGGCAGAGTCTTTTGGTCATCTCATACGCAGACGACACTCAGCTGTTGTTCTCATGTGATAAAGACACAGACTTAGATGAGAAAGTGATCACCAATTGTCTCACCGGTGTCTTTCAGTGACTTGAGTCGCACCACCTTAGATGCAACCGGGATACAACGGAGCTTGTGACCTTTGGAGTTGTCCCTCAGGACTTTGTGGCAGACTGCTGGTCTAGCAATTGCCCACTTCCAGGACCCCCAAAAAATTGTCTCAAGAATTTAGGAATTAAAATTTACAGCTCATTATCTTTTCTTCCACAGATACAGGCCTTGATGGGGTCATGCTTTGACGCTATATAACAGATCAACCAGAAGGTGAGGGCCATCACAATTTTCCTAGACACTGAGAAGGCTCCGGCGCATAGGAGTTTGGGAGAATTTTCTAAGCCTAGTTGATACACTATACTAGGAACCTGTGGTCAGGGTCCTTATTGGGAACTCTGTCTCACCACTGTAGAGGATCTCCAGAGGCACCAGGCAGGGATGCCCCTTATCGCCTTTACTATATACCTTGATAGCGAAAACCTTTAGCAAGTGCAATACATGAATACCATAGCCACAATCTCATAATTTCAGCATATGCAGATCACACACTAATATTCATTCGGGACCCGGAGGAGAATCTCTCCCCAGTAATTAGAGAGGTGGTGCACTTCGGAGACCTGTCAGGACTCAGCATTAACTGGGAGAAGTCCATGGTGCTCCCCCTCACTCCGGCTATGGCACCAGTCCCCCTTGAGTTCCTGTTGAGTTGGACGACAGACTCAGTCGGTACTTGGGCATACAGATTCACACAGACCCCACAATAGTTATAAGGAACAATTATGGGAAAGCAATAACTAAGCTTGAGAAGGATATTCATCGTTGGATCAAACTCCCACTGTCATTAATGGGACACATCCCCATCATGAAAATGGTGGTGCTCCTGAGATTCCTATTCTTAGTTCAGAATATCCCAATCCTATTAATGGGTGTATTCTTCACCACATTACGCTCAATAATGATCAAACTTGCCTGGGCTGGGAAACAACTACACGCTAAATGGGAAGCTCTCACCATGCCATATGACATCGGGGGCCTCAACGCACCGGACTTTGAACTATATTACACAGAGCTCCTTTGCACACTATTGGATCCCATGGTCCACTGGACCTGCCACATCTGTATATGGAAAGAGATGCAGCTGCACCCAATATACTCCCCCAGATATTATTCTCAACCCCAAAGAGACGCTATGGTCATTTCGAATTCTTAAACACCACAGTGCATGTCTGATGGAACCTCTTGGAAAATTAAGCGGCTTCAATACTGTACCCACCTCATATGTTGATAGATTGATGTTTGTGGTTCAAAATTGGAAGAGAGAGAGAGAGGGGTCGCTGAGTCTCTAAACTAAAGACAAGTCAGAATACAAAAATGTAGGATTTGTTTGTAGATGGCTCGGTGAAGAACTAGAAAATACTAATCATAGAGTCGGAATCTCCAACGATTATGGCTCGTTTTTATTATTTTAGAGTTCAACACACATTGCGTGCAGTCTTAGGTGATGACAGGCTAGAGCCCCCAAACATGCCAGCACTATCTTCCTTGATGAAACAAACTAGTTACTAAATTCTACTCTTCTGCACAAGAGGTTCGCAGACCGTCCATGACTAAGGCGAGACAAGATTTGTCATAGAAAATAGACTGGATGAGAGGCAATATAATGATACAAACAGTTTCAATACAACACAGAACAGATCACGAAAAAGAGATGTGTTATTTCTTCCGTCTTTTATTGTTCTTGTTGCACTTCGCACAAAACAGTCAGCCAACGCGTTTCGCCCAAACACGGGCTTCTTCAGGGCAAAATTATTAAGAGCGTAGGATATTTCTTTGATGATCAGCAACAAGGGAGAGGTCAAATCCGTCAAGCCAATGTATGGCGACAATGAGACACAACGACCTCAGAGACCCAAGGGTAAACGATCTTTGTCTGAGGTCTTAATTCGTATAGTGGTATTAGCCACGTCCGAAATGGGTTATCCAGCGCAGTCCCCGTACTTCACGTCCCGTACCAGGACTGACGTGATTTTGCACATATATCATCCTATCTCTAGACATGTTTATAATATTGCTGCAGAACATTCTTTTAGTGACCTACCGCCACATGAATTATCTTATAGACTTGCGCTGCGCAATAACACCTTCATTAGTATGTTACATCATTCCCATCAGACTAGTAATGCGACCAATTGTTGGGTGTGTGGCCGACTTCCTCCCTATCAGAATAACAAAGGAGTTCTGCCTTTCTTTCCACATCCATTCACACACAATGGCTCCTGTGGAGCATGGTTTAGTTTATTAAATTCCATAGACCCAGACACAGCAGTTTATCAACAACATTGGATATGGGGAAATCTGAATCTAGTTTTATTCAAAGTCTGTCACCCTAATAAGGAGGGTCACCCCAGTAGAACAGGAACTGATTTAGAAAATGAAGTGTATAAATTAGGTAATTTTACGCCTAATCTTATGATTCTGAATGTCAAATCCGAAGTTGAACTAATTCTGCCCACTATGTCAGTATTTCCAGTTAAGGGTGAATTATGTGTAAGAAAAGTTGGTTCCATACATATGGGCCATAGCCAATGCGTTACTACAGTAGAATATAGTGATCAAGGTGAATCTTCATTTAGAGCTTCTCGCCATTCTTACTTCATATGTGGTCAGACGGCATATATGCGTCTGCCTCTAGATTGGGATGGTACCTGTTACATAGCATTCCTTTTGCCACCTGTTTTCCTAGCTCCCCCTGATTATTATCGAAATGTTCATTTAGTACACAATAGAGAGCAAAGAGATCTCCCAGTTGTCGATTATACTGAGACGGCATGGGACAAGTATGTAGATTTCAATAAAGGTATCTTTCCCTATATAGGTACAATATCAAATAGTAAGCTGATACGCAGACTCACCAAGACTCTTGAAGCTGTAGTAAACGAGACTATAGCCGCCCTAGGCAATCTGACAGAGGAACAATCAGTGATGAGAATTGTTGTTCTCCAGAATCGTCTTGTCCTTGACGTCATCCTGGCCGATAGGGGCGGAGCTTGCAGGGTCATCGGATCCAGCTGCTGCATATTCATACCAGAAAATTCGCCATCTGTATATAAAGCTATAACACGCCTTCATAAGATTGTAAGCCAGATACACGAGAATCCAGGCACTTGGACGTGGTCCGGGTGGTTTTGGAGTGTGATATCAGCCTGGGGATGGAGAGTTCTATCCTTCCTAGGTATTGGCCTTCTTATGCTCTTCAGTTGTTGTTTATGCCTACAATGTGGACCAGCGATTTGTGGTCTGTGTGCCACATCATGCATTCCATATCACAGTTCTCGTTCAAAATGCCGGAAGGAAGAAGAAATGATGCTCCATGAGCAAATCAATGGAATGATGAAGATTGATGTCTCGTGAAGGGCAAGAAGGGGACAAGGAGGGAATGTGGAAATGTGGATTTTCCTGATCAGTTATGTCCCCTATCTTGGACCCCAACGGTTCTATATACATGTTACAAGTACATGTATGTTCCCTCCAGTTCCAGTTTCTAAGACGCAAACATATGTGTGTCTACCGTCAACATGTTCTCTGTCAGATCCGCCATCAATGGGCTGGATATTCGATTCCTAAGTATGAAAGGCCACCGACTTTATATGGCTAAGTTACTTCATTTTTACAGTTCAGGCAAGTAGGCCCGATTCTGTCCTCAAAGCCTTTCCCTGCTCTCTGTCTCTGACAGCTTCAGCTTGAGCTCGCATCTGTATCCATGAACTTTGTCCTACTCCCTGTGCAGCTAACGGTGCCTGCCTCGGCCAGTTTTCGCCTGTCTGCCAAGAAGTTGTATTTCACCTTCGAATTATCTATTTTGCTCTCCAGCCGATGCATTCCTGTCCAGTGATTTAGGTAAACATTTCCTTTAGCTCACAAGCAAAGGACTCAGCCTTTCCGTCCTCCTGCAAGTGATTCATAGCCCTGTTGCCATGGAAAGTTTTCTGCCCCTCGCATCTCATATAGACACTTAGACGCTTGTACACGTACACAGTCAGTATAGAATAGATTCTGTCCGAGAGTCTCTTCCTTGAGGATAACATAGTTCTTTAAACATAGGATGTTAGATATGATTTGGGATTAGGTTGACTTGACCCCAGACTTCTCGTCTCCACATGTAGAGCTAAATGTCAAGTCCCCTTCACCCCCTAGTTGCACGTCAATTACACGTCATGCTGCCGCGCGCGCATCTATGCCAAGTATTATCTTATAGATCCACCTATGTCTGATAATTCTAACCAATCATGTTTCTTTTATTCCTTATTACGCCTAGTTTCGATTATGTCACTGTTTTGTCACTTCTCTTATCAAATGTTACGCCTTCTACATTCGTTTCATTGTAATGTACTTATTATAAAAATACATGTCTGTTAATAAATTATTGTACTTCACTTCCTGAACCCTCGTGGTGACGGAACCTGAGGGCCGCGACTCGAGTCGGCCATTTTGAATGGAATAAAGCCCATTAGAAAACCTCTTATACCACGGATTCTGCCTCTTGTTATTTTGAGCTATTTACTTTATTTTAAGATTCCGTATGAAATTCAGTCCGGTAATATTTATTTTTATTTACCACATAATGGCGCCCGAATAGGGACACTTTCTCATCTCACGCGCCGGCGGTGCGTTGCAGGCCCGGTCTCCTGCCACAGCTGGACGGACCATAAACGCGTACCAGCAGGATTTCCTGTAGGCTCCCTCCGGTCAAGCGGGGGCGACTGAGGCTGCGATCAACCCAGACGAGGCGGTGAGAAGTGCGAAGTATCCCGACCAGAGCCTAGCTGAGAGAGCAAGATCCGAGGTATACAGAGGCCCACCAGGTTTTCCGAAATCCCGACGTCCAGAGGGTCCGACGTCCGCAGTTATCGAGTCCTGTCCATTCTCTGAGGCCTTCCGTTTCAAGGAGCTACTCGGTGAGTACCATCGCCGGGGAGGCGTGTTGACGCGCACATAGGTTGTGCCGGTCAAGACGGATTTGGGTACACAAATCCGGTCTGCACTGTTTAGCAGTGTATATGTACTGTTTAGCAGTATATCAAGTATTCCGAAGTATTCAGTTATTGTCAAGAATTCAGCGTGGTGATTAGTTAGGCAGACTGTCATCATTGTCGATCATTGTTATAATGTTTAATGTTTAATGTTTAAAGTATTTAGAAAATGTCTTGCATATTGTGGTATGAATGACTGTTCATTGTTCACTGTTCATTATTGTGTTTCTCGTATTAAGTAAGTTCAAGAGTAAGTATCAGGTCAGTTGTCAATATGCCGCTCTTCTCGAAGTTAAGACAGATTACTACCAGAAAAGGGGTGCTTGAAGAAGCAGTTCCTATTCCTCCTAGAGACACTCCAGGACATTTCATGTACCATAAGCATGGCTTAGATGCCATATTGTTTCTTGATCTATGGGTAGATTATACCAAAGGATTACCGGAAAGTCAAAGGTGGCCCGCAGCGGGAACCTGGGATGCAGAGTGCATCATGAAAGTGGAGGAAGAGTTATGGAAAAGAAAGGTCAGACAGTCACAGAAAGACGCTGTTGAGTTATGGCGTAAAGAATCTCATAGACGAACAGAAAAAGCACGTAGACAAGAAGAGAGGAGTAAAGAAAGTTCAAATAAAGTTCAAGAAAATCTATTAATTGAGGAAGGTATCCGAGTAAAATCAGAACAAGTGAATAGACAAAGAAATGCTCTTATGAATGGTATGTATCCCCTTCTAGCCGAAGGACTACCTAAGGCTGTTACAGAGATGCCAAAAGACTTGCCACCCCCATTATTTCCAATTAAGGTACATCCAAAGGGGCATCCCAGAACCGCAGAAGATGTTTTTCTTTCCTCATATCTAGACGATGCAGCTCCCGAGTATGCTAACGCCACACCACATAGACCGTCTGGCGGAGGGGTTCAACGTCAGGATCAGGTATCTGTCCCCGTGCAACAGCAAGTCCCGATACAAGCTTCGGCAAGCACATCTGTTTCCGCATCTGTCTCCGCAGTCGACTCTACAGAGGTATCGACACCCATAGTTGCTGTGTCACGTTCAACGAACCCATTCACACCCGACGCCCCAGATAGGGCCACGGGAGGTGCTAGCAGTACTTTTACACCACCTAGAATAAATAAACTTGTCTTTCAAGAGTCAACACATTCACGTACACCAAAATTCGTAAATGAACGTACGCTTAAGGAACTCCTTGTAAATTGTAGATATGACCCAGTGGTTGGTAAAGAGGACGAAATGGTCCTGGCATCATTACGTATCAGGCGAGCCGCAGAGTATTTAGCAAGGTTACCAGGGATGACTACGCATCTGGATAACATATATCATTTTGTTCAAACAGGACGAGATCCAGGATGTATTAACAGAGCTATGGAATTCCAGAAAGTAGAGATACAGGGGGAACTGTTACGTTTCCTCATAAACTGTGTAATCAGAAATCAAGATCGTCCGGGGGTAGACCCGAATGCAATGCTTATTCTTACAAGATGGAGTCAGAATATATCAGAAGGGAGACACGATAAGCAAAATTGTATAATAGCCATGTGCCGAAAAATCCGTAAAGAAATAGAGCGTATTCATGAAGAGAGATTGGGAACAGACGAGTTTGAGCAAGATGAAGTGTCCGAATCAGGGAATTCCGCAAGACAGTCAGAGACCATAGCCTATGTAGGCAGAGGAAGATCTTGTGAAAATACTAGATGTTTTTCTGATCCAATACACTCTGTATGTCCAAATAATAGCAGAACGTATCCGACGCCTGTAATAAATCTGAAATCTCCTGAACATTTGTTTCAAGCCGCAGATAAAATACTACGAGAACGAAGGGGTTACCACCTCCTCGATTCCATGGATGAGCAAGAATTAGCCAGATCAGCCGTTCACTGGATTGACAGTCCTGAAAAATACGGTGATGAGACCGTAGCACACACGTTTTTTAACCTCAGTACAGATGAACAACGTTTAGCTGGAATCTATATGATTCAGCAACTCCTCATATTATATAAGAGCCAACATGCTGACCCTGGTCCTTTACCTGATATATTAACGGAACTACTCACGAACAGATGGAGAGGTTCTAGTAACAAGCTAATTAAAGAGATATTAGTGTCACGTAAGCAGTATGTCCTTTTTGTAAGTCCGGACTCTCTCTCGCTGCCCCACAGAGAAAGAGCGCCGTACTATATGGATAGACAAAATCCCCTACGAGAAGTACACCCAATAAAAGGCGAAGACAATGAGTTTCATCGTGTATTTGTTTACACACCCATATCAAAAATGGAATTATTAGAAATGAAAAAAGTAGTACCTAGTCATGACAAAGACCCAGCGGGTTTCCACCGAGAAATTAAAGACATGTTACTGATGGGAGAGTACACCTTTCCTGATATTATGACGATATTAAAGGTGCTTTTGCCTGCTGGCATATATGAAAAACTGAAAGAAAAAGAGTGGGAAGTGGGAGACCAAAAGATAGACTGGACAGCATTAGCAGAGGAAGAAAGGGGCCGAGCTGCAGGTTCAGGGCTCGGGGATAAAGTTAAACTATTACCAGGTTTACTAGTACAGGTACTGCCACGTTTATTAACTACAAAAAAGGAAGATTGGGGTGCAATCACAGCCTGTAAACAAAAGCAAGATGAAGACACAAGCGATTATTATGCTCGATTTGAAAAATGTTTTGGTATAAATAGTGGTATAAAAGCAAGTAGTGACTCATATCCACATTTATTTGTGACAAAATTAGTGGAAAATGCATTGCCTCCAGTGAAGAATAGAATATTGAAATTCGAGAGTACCTGGCAAAGTAACACCCCGTCGCAAATGCTACAAATGTTACAGTATCATCACAATAGAATTAGGGATGAACAAGAACACGAACATAGACGCATGAAGGATACAAAAATGAAAATGCTAGTTTCTCAGACAGTACCAGCAGATGGTCACAAAAAGGGTGTGACACATTCTGGTGATTCTGCAGTTCCTGTAAAAGGAACCTGCAATTACTGTAAACAACTAGGCCATTATGTACATGATTGTCAAGTCCTGAAACGTAATATAGCTACAGGTATTGCAAAAGAGAGACCACGATTAGTTAGACAAGATCAGAATGAACAAGGAGCTATGCAGCATGGACAGTCCATGCCAGTTCAGCAACAGTCTATGCCAGCCTCACAGCAACCCATACAGTTTGTGCCAGCTGCACCACCGTTGCCTGCTACTGCCACACAAACCACAACACGACAAATGTATCAGACTGCACAGTATGAATACCCTGAGTATCAGCGTTACGCATGAACCAGCCTAGAGAGGGAAGTTGACTTACCGCTTATCGAGATTCCGGTAGATCAAGAAGGACCTTATGTACATAGTGAATTATTAGGTCAAGATAGAAAATTCTTACTCGATACAGGGGCAAGTCGAACAACCATAAAACGTAGTGAAGTTCCAGGGGCACCCCTCTCAGGCTCTCAAAATGTTTCCCTTGGTTTTTCAGGAAAACCTATTGTTAATGAAGTATCACAGCCTCTACCACTTACGATAGGACCTTTGACACGAACTACAGATTTATTGCTTACTAAATCATGCCCAGAAAATCTGTTAGGAATTAAAACTCTGAAAGCACTAGGAGCCATAATATGTTGTTCTCCGGAAGGAGTAAGGTTGTTTTTACGTGATTTTAAAGGTCACTATGTGTCTAGAGACATGGATCCCCGACTACAGACTTTACCAGTACATCTATGGGCACAAGGCCCTACGGATGTTGGCTGCATGAACATTACACCCTATCGAGTTACATTGAAAGCAGGAGTGGTACTACCACGAATGCGACAATACAAGTTACCGCATGATGCTGTAGTGGCTTTGCTGAAAATCATTGATGAGCTAATTGCCCAGGGAGTAGTTGTAGAAACAGACTCCAATGTATGTAATTCACCGATAATTCCGATTCTTAAACGAACTGATCCTACTGCTCCACCAGTGTACCGATTGGTTATTGATTTGCGTGAACTAAACAAGTGCATTGTGCCACAATTCCCTGTGGTCCCTGATATATCATCATTGTTGACAGCAATTGATTCCGAAGCAACATTCTTTACTGTAATTGATCTCAAGAATGCCTTTTTCAGTGTCCCAATAGATCCGGAAAGCCAATACTTGTTCGGATTCAGTTTAAATGGGCGCAGTTTTAAATTCTCACGCGCTCCTCAAGGATTTACAGAAAGCCCCAGCATCTACAGCCAAGCACTGAAACGAGAACTTGACAGTATCCACATGCCAGTCAATACTGCACTGCTTCAATATGTCGATGATCTGCTGATCACCGCGAGAAGCGAGCCAGAATGTGAGAAAGCTTCTCTGACAGTTTTACATTTCCTAGCCGACAAGGGGCACAAGGTGTCCCCTTCTAAGCTGCAATTCTGTGTTCAGCGAGTTATTTATCTTGGTCACTCGCTGTCCAAGGAGGGAAGGCAGCTTACACCAGATCGCATCCAGTTAATTGCTAACATGTCAATACCCCAGACACAAAAGGAGGTGCGGGCTTTCATAGGCCTCACTTCATATTGTAGGCAGTGGATCCCTCAGTACGCATTTCTAGCAAAACCACTCATTCAGTTAACCACACAGGAGGCAGCCACATCGACTGTTCTCCCTTGGACTCAGGAACATACACAAGCTTTTGAAAGCCTAAAGGAAGCTTTATGTCAAGCACCTGTTTTAGCAACACCATGTTATAGCAAACCTTTTACACTCTTTGTTACAGAACGCGAAGGTACTGCCTTGTCAGTACTCACTCAGGATCAAGCAGGATCATGCAAGCCATGTGCTTATTTTTCCAGTACATTAGATCCCGTAGCTCAGGCTTTGCCTGCATGCCTGAAATCAGTGGCAGCGACAGCTTTAGCAATCAGACAAAGCGATGCCATAGTATTAGGACACCCATTGACAGTTCAAGTACCACATGCAGTAGAGGTTCTTGTGAACCGAACACAAACACAACACTTGACCATAGCAAGACTTACCGGTTATGAACTGACATTGTTTCAACCACACATAGAGATCCGACGGTGTAATACATTGAATCCTGCTACACTATTACCTGTAATTGGAGCAGACCCACTAGCTCATGATTGTGTTGAAATCATTGAAATAAAGACGAAACCTAGACAAGATTTGACAGACGTTCCATTGTTAGATCCAGACCTGACGTTGTATGTAGACGGATCATGCATGAGAACAAGTACAGGAGATTTAGTGGCCGCGTATGCAGTCACAACAGACACTGAAGTTATTGAGACAAATTGTATAGATATTCTGTCAGCCCAAGCAGCAGAACTTATTGCTCTAACGCAAGCCTGTATTCAAGCCCCAAATAAGAAAGTTAATGTATACACTGACTCACGTTATGCATTCGGAGTTGTACACGACTTCGGCGTGCTGTGGCGAGAGAGAGGTTATCTAACGTCCCATGGTGCCCACATTCAGCACGGGCCCCTCATTCATGCTTTGTTAGACGCAATACATCTACCCACTGCTATATCGATTATGAAATGTAAAGCACACACGAAGGTTACTGATACCATTTCTCAAGGCAATGATTTAGCTGACAGAACAGCTAAACAGACTGCTCAGAATCGCACATTAGACATGACAAAGCCAATAGTTCAGACACCAACACAGTGTATGACAATTAAGGATCCCACACTTGACGTAATTGACATACAGACACATGCCACAGCAGAAGAAATAAAGAAGTGGACTGAACTAGGAGGGATCCAGACAGATCAAGGATGGATGACGAAGGAGAAATCTGTATGGTTTCTCCCTGATTCCATGGTTCAAGCCATTATAGCTACAGTTCACAGTCCAGCACATTTAGGAGAGAAGGCTATGCTAGACAGCATTCAGCACATTTGGTTCAACAAACATTTACGAGCAGCAGCTAAACAAAAAGTTCGTACCTGTATGATATGTTGTCAGTTTAATCCAGGAAAAAGTGTTTCCGTAGAGCAGGGTGGATTTCAGCCTCCTGACCATCCTTTTGAAGTCCTCCAGATGGATTATATTCAGATGGAACGTTGTCGAGGATTCAAATATGTCCTCGTAGTTGTCTGCGCTCTCTCCCGTTGGACAGAGGCGTATCCCGTATCAGATTACACTGCCCCGACTACTGCCAAGCAGCTAGTTCGAGAATTCTTCCCACGGTACGGTTTACCACGTGTTGTATATTCAGATAACGGTCAGCCTTTCTCATCCGAATTAATGAAACATGTCTCACTCTTGTTGGGATATCAGTGGAAATTCCACTGTGTCCGACACCCCGAGGCAGCAGGTCTCGTAGAAAGACATAACCAGACACTGAAAATCAGACTGTCCAAAATATGTAGAGAGAAAGGTGTCGACTGGATAGTAGCATTACCAGTTGCACTCTTTTACATGAGAATGGTAGCACACTCTAGAACAGGGCTATCCCCGTATGAGGTGATCTTTGGTAGACCACCGAATATGTGGGGGACGCCTATACCACGCAAAATAACTGACATTGACTGTAACATGCTGACAGATTACTTGGCTTCCTTGATGTCTGCACTACAATCTTCTCGTTCACAGGTAGCTGCAGCCTTTCCCGACAACACTGAGGCGAAACCCCATGACGTTGTTCCGGGTAATCTTGTCTTTGTGAGAAACTTCGACAGGAAAAGTCAATTGGAGCCCAGGTGGAAAGCACCCAAGTTGGTCCTGTTGACCACAAGAACAGCCGTGAAGATCGAGGGACGCAAAGGGTGGATTCATTCAAGTCACGTCAAAAAATTTCATGGACTTCCTCCTGACACAGACAGTACTTCCCGTGTGTCTTCCCCCATTGACTCAAAGCTACCTTTGGCTGAGGCCAGTAGCACCGAACTCTATAAACAGAAACTCAGGTCCAGATCCAAGCTGTCGGACGATTTGATTGTTTAAGTCCTCTCCAAGGTGAAGCGGTTGAATCTGTCCCGACATGTATCCCTTAGGTCTGAATCATGTAGAGTCCAGAATCATAATGAAACGACATGCTTATTGTAAATTACTGCGTAACCACTGTATTGTGACATTATTAATTTTGTTTTTATTGAGTATTTTAGTAATTATTACGAGTGTGATTTTGCACATATATCATCCTATCTCTAGACATGTTTATAATATTGCTGCAGAACATTCTTTTAGTGACCTACCGCCACATGAATTATCTTATAGACTTGCGCTGCGCAATAACACCTTCATTAGTATGTTACATCATTCCCATCAGACTAGTAATGCGACCAATTGTTGGGTGTGTGGCCGACTTCCTCCCTATCAGAATAACAAAGGAGTTCTGCCTTTCTTTCCACATCCATTCACACACAATGGCTCCTGTGGAGCATGGTTTAGTTTATTAAATTCCATAGACCCAGACACAGCAGTTTATCAACAACATTGGATATGGGGAAATCTGAATCTAGTTTTATTCAAAGTCTGTCACCCTAATAAGGAGGGTCACCCCAGTAGAACAGGAACTGATTTAGAAAATGAAGTGTATAAATTAGGTAATTTTACGCCTAATCTTATGATTCTGAATGTCAAATCCGAAGTTGAACTAATTCTGCCCACTATGTCAGTATTTCCAGTTAAGGGTGAATTATGTGTAAGAAAAGTTGGTTCCATACATATGGGCCATAGCCAATGCGTTACTACAGTAGAATATAGTGATCAAGGTGAATCTTCATTTAGAGCTTCTCGCCATTCTTACTTCATATGTGGTCAGACGGCATATATGCGTCTGCCTCTAGATTGGGATGGTACCTGTTACATAGCATTCCTTTTGCCACCTGTTTTCCTAGCTCCCCCTGATTATTATCGAAATGTTCATTTAGTACACAATAGAGAGCAAAGAGATCTCCCAGTTGTCGATTATACTGAGACGGCATGGGACAAGTATGTAGATTTCAATAAAGGTATCTTTCCCTATATAGGTACAATATCAAATAGTAAGCTGATACGCAGACTCACCAAGACTCTTGAAGCTGTAGTAAACGAGACTATAGCCGCCCTAGGCAATCTGACAGAGGAACAATCAGTGATGAGAATTGTTGTTCTCCAGAATCGTCTTGTCCTTGACGTCATCCTGGCCGATAGGGGCGGAGCTTGCAGGGTCATCGGATCCAGCTGCTGCATATTCATACCAGAAAATTCGCCATCTGTATATAAAGCTATAACACGCCTTCATAAGATTGTAAGCCAGATACACGAGAATCCAGGCACTTGGACGTGGTCCGGGTGGTTTTGGAGTGTGATATCAGCCTGGGGATGGAGAGTTCTATCCTTCCTAGGTATTGGCCTTCTTATGCTCTTCAGTTGTTGTTTATGCCTACAATGTGGACCAGCGATTTGTGGTCTGTGTGCCACATCATGCATTCCATATCACAGTTCTCGTTCAAAATGCCGGAAGGAAGAAGAAATGATGCTCCATGAGCAAATCAATGGAATGATGAAGATTGATGTCTCGTGAAGGGCAAGAAGGGGACAAGGAGGGAATGTGGAAATGTGGATTTTCCTGATCAGTTATGTCCCCTATCTTGGACCCCAACGGTTCTATATACATGTTACAAGTACATGTATGTTCCCTCCAGTTCCAGTTTCTAAGACGCAAACATATGTGTGTCTACCGTCAACATGTTCTCTGTCAGATCCGCCATCAATGGGCTGGATATTCGATTCCTAAGTATGAAAGGCCACCGACTTTATATGGCTAAGTTACTTCATTTTTACAGTTCAGGCAAGTAGGCCCGATTCTGTCCTCAAAGCCTTTCCCTGCTCTCTGTCTCTGACAGCTTCAGCTTGAGCTCGCATCTGTATCCATGAACTTTGTCCTACTCCCTGTGCAGCTAACGGTGCCTGCCTCGGCCAGTTTTCGCCTGTCTGCCAAGAAGTTGTATTTCACCTTCGAATTATCTATTTTGCTCTCCAGCCGATGCATTCCTGTCCAGTGATTTAGGTAAACATTTCCTTTAGCTCACAAGCAAAGGACTCAGCCTTTCCGTCCTCCTGCAAGTGATTCATAGCCCTGTTGCCATGGAAAGTTTTCTGCCCCTCGCATCTCATATAGACACTTAGACGCTTGTACACGTACACAGTCAGTATAGAATAGATTCTGTCCGAGAGTCTCTTCCTTGAGGATAACATAGTTCTTTAAACATAGGATGTTAGATATGATTTGGGATTAGGTTGACTTGACCCCAGACTTCTCGTCTCCACATGTAGAGCTAAATGTCAAGTCCCCTTCACCCCCTAGTTGCACGTCAATTACACGTCATGCTGCCGCGCGCGCATCTATGCCAAGTATTATCTTATAGATCCACCTATGTCTGATAATTCTAACCAATCATGTTTCTTTTATTCCTTATTACGCCTAGTTTCGATTATGTCACTGTTTTGTCACTTCTCTTATCAAATGTTACGCCTTCTACATTCGTTTCATTGTAATGTACTTATTATAAAAATACATGTCTGTTAATAAATTATTGTACTTCACTTCCTGAACCCTCGTGGTGACGGAACCTGAGGGCCGCGACTCGAGTCGGCCATTTTGAATGGAATAAAGCCCATTAGAAAACCTCTTATACCACGGATTCTGCCTCTTGTTATTTTGAGCTATTTACTTTATTTTAAGATTCCGTATGAAATTCAGTCCGGTAATATTTATTTTTATTTACCACACAGGGATAAAATTCATGAAGATCCAGTAATGACAATTTCAGAAAGTAATGGTTTGAATTGACATGACGGAGAAACATAGATAATACATTATATGTGTATATTATGTAAGGTGGTCACTAAACTTTGTGTTAATCGAATAAAAGCAAAGTGGTATTAAAATGTGTTTATGTCAAGTTGTACACTTGAGGAGATATATTGCATGGGCTTACAGGGGTAATTATAAGGTTTTGGGACTGTCCAGTCATTTGATGTACAGTTATACTTCACCTATAAAAAATATTAAAAAAAATAGATAGCACCAATTGATAACCTTATTAATAGCATTGCCAAAATTATTCCATTGATTGTATAATTCAGATAAAAGTTGTCTTGGCAAAATTATTGGATCAAATGAAAAAATAATCTTTGGTGTTGGCAGTGATTGCAATACAATGAAATATGATGTTACTGCTCTGAGTTTTTAACTACATCTGAAACAAACTAAGATAATAATTGTAAAGGATTTTTGCAATTATTACAATCATTTTGTCAACTTCAGTGCAACATGAATAACCTCTGAAATATGGAAAGTAGAGTTCATCAATGAAGCACACATTTTGAGTAATGTTCTGCAAAACCCCAGAAGGTAAATACATTGTTTTTCCGTGTTTTTGAAGTTTTTCAATCAACCACAACACATTCTTTGTAAGTTTCATATCTTCACTTGAGCCGTATATCCCAAATGCTTAACATCCAGTTTTGAAAATCTACATCTCCTTTAACATGAGAATATGCACTTCAATTTTTGGGACACAACTTAATAGTTATGTTATGTTTCTTTTTACATACATAACACTATTTCTTTGCTCACTATGAGCAAACTTGGTACACCTTAAGCACACTCATATCCAAATACAGCAGCTCTCTGTATTCCTGAACTTATAAAAGACAAAATGAACTTGCTCTCTGCATGTATGTTTATGTTTGTTCCATTATCCTATTTACAACATCACTAATAATAGTTTAAGCTTGCCTCTCAACCATTGTGAAACAAAGTAATACGTGCAAACATAAGTTTGTTGCTCCATTATGTAACTGCTCCTTCACTCTCACCTGAGGGCCATGCATACAAAAATCAAATACAAATAAATAATATGATATTTAACGCAGTTTTTAATTTCTGGAAGACATATGTTATGTTGAACATTAATTGCTGGAGTACATACAAATTGATTGCCAAACCGAAAGGAATATACATTTCCTCATATGTAAGATTAGAGGTTGGGTGGGCAGAACTTGCAGAATTTGACTCTGCGGAATTCCGTGGAGTTACATAAAAACTACTCCCGATCCTGTGGAGTGCCTCCAATGGATAGAAATGGGCACGTTGAGCTGCAATTCAGTACTGAGAGTGGGTTCCACCCTGAAAAATCAGAGCGAATGGCACCATGTGGCTTGCCAGAGGGCACAACTACGCAACTTGATTTTGCATCCGCTCAGGTACATTTTCTGCTCAAGTGGCAGCCTTTTGACTGCAAATGGTTGCGACAGCCCGGATTAAACAAATCTCACCAGATATCCTCCTAGTACCCAGATATTGTGCTAGGGGACCTGAGGTAGGAGGCCTTGTGACCAACATCGTAATAGGCCCCTTAAAGTTTGAAAGACAATAAATCTGCTATAGTGGGAAAATGAGCTAGGAGGGAATTTTTTAATTTTTTACTTTTTAGATTATGTTAGAAATCCTTGTCTCAATGGGAGATGAAAACATTTTATGCCAAGATTGGACTGAAGCACTGATGATTCATTTAAATATGAAAAGATCAATGATTTTCTATTGATTGATTTTACGGCAAACATACCCACCCAAAGCCTTTCTTTAGACTTAAAGGACATGATCCACAAAGATAAACTCACACTTTTGTATAAGTTTACAATTTTTTGGCATAAACAAAATGTAAGTTTAATTTTTTTAACAGTGATTTTTGATTACAGAGATTTCACTCTCGTGGCGGAGACTCATCACATAAAAATATAGACCTGTCCTGTCTTTTATATGTGTAGTTATACATCCCAACTGCAGAGTCTGCACAGTAACAAAATTACTATTATTAAAATTAAACTTGTAGTTTGTGAATACCAAAAACCAAAACAATTATGACACAAAAGTATATGTTTACCTTTGTGAATCAGGCCCATAGTATCTTACATAGGGGCTCTCAATGGAAGGATCTAAAGATATCTAAATACATTCTATTTCTTGAATAGAATTTAAATCATTCCATAGGACAACAGTTTCCAACTAGTAACAAATGAGGTCCGAAGCCCATACATGAGCTTAGCACAATGAAAATATTTGGAAGAAAATAACATGTATTTAAGTCTATGATTAGCAAATGTATTTTGTCATCCAAACTACTATTACAAATGGCCTAATTGATAGTACATAATTAACATTTTCTAGATCAAGAACAACTCTTTAGGTAGGTGCAACACACAGAATTATTTTCAAGGTTTGCTCCCTCATCTGCCAATCAATTTATAGAATGGTATGGTAAGCAGTGGGCCTACATGAGGAGGTGCTGAAATGTGGTCAGAAACGGTACATTTGAGTGAATCTCTCAAGGAAAGGCAATTAAGGCTGCATGAAAGATATACAACCTGCATAAATAAATTACTATCTGTAGAAAGGGATTTGTATAATGATGAAGGCTCTTTCTTTACAAATGAGAAGATTATTAACAGAATGTAGGGAAAGGTAATTCAGCTCAAACCCAGTTTTGCAAATAATGAGTAGCACACACTAGGTTTAACAAAATACAGGAATCTTGTGGTTATAATATTGAATGGCAACATGGCTAATCCACATTCTCTGCACTCGAGTATTAGGCGGAGAATCCAGAGGAAGCCCAAATTAAATTTCAAATATGTAACCAGTGGTAGTATTTAGGTCCTGAACCAATGATTTACAGACAATGGAACAATAGCACACCTGCAAGGGAAACTTCTGTCAAACCTATACTGGGCTTTCAAGTTCATAAAAGAAACCATTGGGATTAAAGTATGTGTTCAAACAAAACTTTGAATGGAATTTTGAATACTTCTAATTTACTGCGTAATTGTAACTCTAAGAGTTGAGTATTTCTACTATGAGTAATCCGCATGTTAACTAATCTTAGAGTACAGTCTAGAAAAATAAATTTAGGGATTTGCCATTTAATGTCATTTTCCTTCATTTCATTTGCACCATTGCGCTTTTTTTTCTTCCTGTGTCACTTTCTCCACTAAACAGAAATGTTCTCTATTCATCATCATCATACTTCCTTATAATGCCTTTACTCCACTATCAACATTGGATTTGTTCTGCATACTTTGGAGAAATATTCAATGTTTCTAGCGTGCCAACAATTCTAATGCCAAGTTAGAAAGAATTTTTAACTGAAAAAATAAACATTATTTCCTCAGCTAAAACACCCTTTCCCCCTTCATTCTTGTTCTCTTCTTGATATTTCCCATTTTCCCTTCTCCACCTTTTGCTTCTACCATACACACTACTCTATATGTTCCTTTTCCTTGGATAAGCCAAGCACTGTCTTCTTCACTTATTGCCACACAATGTGTTTTGTTTACCTTGCTTGGTGAGAGATACTTCAGTGTCTGTTTCATACCTTCTTTCTGAATGTTGGTGTGGCATCACTTTTTCTGATGACAGACCTTGCATTCTGTGTTATCTTACCTCACAAAACAGTAATATCTGTAAACTATCAGAAGACAAATCCTACTCTGCTTCACACTTTGAGCATATTTACAAGGAGCTAGCGCTGCCGCTGCGTCATTTCTTTTGACGAAGCGGTGGTTCAAACAGTGCTCCATACGGTTCCATATTAACAAACTGATGCATTGGGCCCAATGCTCCTCTTTGTAGCGGCCTGCGCCCATTATACCTGCACCAGGTATAATGTATGCAGGGTAGGGTTTCCCACGTTAAAAACTACATAGAACTGATGCAGTGAAATTTACATTTCACAGCGGCACTCAATGACTGAACTGTGTCAAAATTCCAACGACTTTTCAAACCAGGTGCAAGGGTTGATGCTGGGCTTTTAATATAGGACTCGCCTCTGTGTTTTGACGCATTGCTGGATTTGCATCAGTCTTAGGCCCAACTCCAACAATACGTCAGTTTAGCGTTAAAAGATGTTTCAGAATTTCTGGTGCATCAGTGAATCCTTGCACCATTAAGCACTATATTATAAATACATGTCATCCATGGCGTCGTTAGGGCATTTGCGGCAGGCACCAGATATCTGAGGCATCGATGCTGATGCGTCAGCTCTTGTAAATACGCCCCTTTGCCCTTCAATGCTGATGCATACATACCTTCTTAATGCTGCACCCTTGCAATGATGTATCCTTCACAGTCTGTCTAAGCATTCCAACGGATGCAACGTTGCTTGCGTAGTATCTCATGGATTACAGCATTAGTGTATGGAACCGTCTTTCGGTCCTCATAGTGAATGACCTGAGATTCACCAAAGACAGCAGACAACTCCTTCTGAACTTTCTCTGTAAAGAAACATTTAAACGTGTCAGAGGAATGGCACCATTATAACCCTTAAGTATTTATACGTCTATATCAAGGACAGTTGTTGGCAAAGAAATCTCAGTTCAAGTCTGTATTCCCTCAGTTGTAATACCTCAGCCCAAGTCAACTCATGTCAATCCAAGTCAAGCCACATAGCTTTATCAAATACATTCAAATCCTCATTCCAAATACCAGTGTTTTGCTCTTTCAGATAATCAATTTATGTCACTTGAATTTTTCGTGAAATCTGGCTGATTGAGAGTGCTAGAGTAGGAAATTCCCATGTTTTAAAAATTCAGCAATAGAAGTGACAAGAGCAGTTTAAGTTACCGTCACCATTATAGTGTCATATTTATTACCTTTGGTTTGGTTAGTCCCTCCCTCAGCTAGCCTACACATCCCTCTATGAAAGAAACCATGAGGCACGTCCAATGTAGAAATGAGTCTCCAATGTGAACCATTCATGTCTCTTCCATGTATGGCCCATAGCTTGGGCTGTTTTGCTCTGCCTAGTTATATATGCAGTTATGAGGTCTATTATGTGACCCAATGATGAAGAAGCCATTATAAAGCCAATTGCTTTTGTTTTTGTGAGATGATCTCGCTGGCGAGAACAAAGCAATGCCATCTTGAGATATAGTAGACTAGTACTGATTGTTGGTTGCACAGACAATACTCTTCATAGAAATCTGGACTCATCTTAAATTGAGGACAAGCCCTTGTGCGGTGCTATTAGAGACCCAAGGAATCATTCTGATTTCAACAATGTTAACATAGGAATGCAATAAAGTTGCTAGACATCCATTCACTTATGATAATACTGGTGCAAGATAAAGGATCTGGTAACAAAACACTAAGCCACTGATTATTTCAACATCAGTGTGTAGCTCTTTCCCACAGCAAAGCAATCCTCTACAGAATAACACACTTTTTAAAGTCAAATAAAATGTATTAGAGCAAAATTGCAGTGATTTTGTTACTTTAATTAATTCATGTAATCAGTATTTATTTTCAATGACAATAGGATGAGAAGAGTCAGACATGTGTGATGAGTTATGAAACACATTTGTTGCTACCACATCTGTTGAATAGACATATTGTTGTGGTTTAGTTTTATGCCTTTTGCCTAATCTAAAAGTAGTGTTAGTGTACTGCATTAACATTAAAAAAAAAATCTCACACTGCTTGTATTTCTTTTTACTGATGTTACTTCTTCTGACTTCACCAGTGTCAAAAGCCTGCTGCAGCAATGTCATCAAAGGTAATATGATGTAACAGTGTGTGATGTAAATGGAAGAGGTTCAAGATTAGGTAATATCAATTCTGCCACACCTGGCATTTTGATGACTTGATTGTTTTTGGAAAGGGATATTTGTGAGTGGTGCTTGTTTTGAGCAGCTGTGATACTTGTGGCATGCAGCTTGAACTCAACCCTTGGGGCAGAACAATGAATGAAACATTCATCTCTTTGTCGAACGTTGAACATTCTGCACACTCGATAAACATATTTATTTAACTTTCTTAATCTATTAAACATGATAATTCCCTGGCCTTCTAAATTCAAATTGTATAGTGTATAATAAAATACTTTCTGTTCTGCCCATTGTAGGTCTCACCTTGGATTTCTGGTTGATTCACCAGGTAGAGGAGTGCCCACCATAGTCTGGTGATTTCTGTCCCACCTCCAAAATGTTCAGCCACAAGGCGGATCATGTCTTGCTCATCAAACTCAGAGGCGACATCTTGAGAGTCCTGGATGCAATAACAACATTCACATTCAGCAGATAGGAAATATAGAGATAGCATGACATATTCTGGAGCTAGGCCTCCTTGAGGACCAATGGATGATATAAAAGAGTTTAGCTTTGTTCATAAAATGGAATTGATGAAAATGAATGCATCAAATTCTGAAACGCATTTCTGAATAAGAAGACCAGTATCTTCTAACGATGATGAGTAAAATTGCAGATTTGGTTTGAAAGTAGGTTTAGATCTCATTAGATATTGATGGAGGGTTAGATTATCTACTCTTACATGGGTGAATTCTGAATATGAATTAGGGCTTATGTCTGCAATAGTTATTGGTGAGATTAACTGGCCTCTGTCTTGAGAGGGAGGGAAGTTAACACAGTCTTCATCATTTGGAGGAACAAGTATAATTTATTACTTCATCCGAGGGACGGATGGTTAAATAAAAGTGGTCAGGAAAGTTATGAAAGAGGAAAAAGAGAGAATGATGAAATCAATCAAAGGGGTGATCCATATCATGTAGCTCTGTATCCCCTTAACCAACTCCTTACATACCCCAATCCCTGCTACTTTGGTCGCAGCTCCCTCTTCCTGGCTCAACACTTGACTCCAGGTGCCTCTCCACATGTTCTTAGTATTGCTTGTGCCCCCGAATCCAGCCACTTTTCTTGGTCAACCCCTCTCCCTGCCAAGCACTGTGCCTCTGTCTCCCATTTTATTTGTCTCCCACCCCGTTGCCGCATTCTGATTGACCCTTCTCTCTTTGTTGGTGTGCCAAGCCATCCTCATCTTTTTGAAGTTACAGCGTTTTGTAAGTAAAGTACATATGTTATAGAGTGCGCGATTACAAAAGTATCTTGGCGCTTATGGAAACCTAAGACACCTGCCCATAAGACACAACATTATTTAGAAGAGATGACAAAAAGCCATGTCCTTAGTGATCTTCTAAAGAGAGGATTGCTGGGTTGGAAACTTAGAGACAGGGGGCAAAGAGTTCCACTGTTTACCTGCTGGATAGGAGAACCTCCTGTCACCCCATGTGGCCCTTTTTATTTTCATTCTGCTCCCCAACTGTTGTTCTGCCTTAGGACTGTATTGTCAACTTCATATTATGCTGGGCATCTCTAGTGCAGATCAAATCAAATAAAGTTTATTGTTTAGTTAATTAAAACCATAGCAATTTTACTACATTGATCAATTGTACTTATCATTTTAATCGGTCCTTTGTATCACAGTAAAATTCACACACAGTATTGTAAGGCATCAATTGTAAATCAAAGGATGTCTGAAAAGCATGTTAAAGTGTACTTCAGTTTTTCCTAGGACAGTATTATGACTTTCCTATTTCAGTTAATCCTATACATTTATTAAAATTACGACACACATTTTTAAAACGCTGATTGTTGGTTTGCAGACTTATTAATTGCCTTTCTGATCAGGAATGATTTAAATATATTTATAAGTCTCTGAATCCCTTCTCTGCTGGGTGGATAAGTCAGTGACCCTCTGCTAAGTCATAAGTATTTGCTACCGGGTGTATATATTTGAGGACTATGCCGCCTCCTTCTTCTTTATATAGGTCTAGTTGTTATTGACGCTTCTCTCCCATTGAGAAAACCTCCTTGCAGGGCTTTAGATTTCACAGCCTGTTCGTGCATTCGGAGGAACTTTATCAATTTGTGCAGGTAATCTGTCTTTATCCACCACTGCCCCTAAATTATTTTATTTTTGTGGGCGAAAAGTTCTGGCATTTTGTCTCTCTGGGCATTGAAGAGCAGCCAATGAGCTTCTACTGCATCTTTTAAACAGGGCAACTGTTCTTAGACAAGTCAATTAATATATTTGATGGCTGTGTAAGGTCCAGTAAAATCTGCACACAAATTGTGCCACAAAGGCACATGCCTAATGTAAGACAAAGCTGGCTTTTGCCACATACATGCCTGACTAAAATCTAGCAGATTGGCTGAGAAACATTCATAACACACTGTGATCAAGGCCTCAGTGCTAGAATATCACATGGATGCATTTTTGACATTCACATAATATTTTTGGCATTGTCCACTGTGTGAGTGCTTGGAAACAGCCATGTCCAGATGTGTAATGTTTGGACATGTAAGCTGCTTCCATATGTATGATGAAAAGGAAACCATGAGCTGAAAGAGCTGTGTTTTCAGGAAAGTGCTTGCAGTGTTTAATTCTAAGTGCCTGACTATTTTAACCATGTTAGAACTCAGCCACAGCTCATATCAAAATGGAGGCTTCGCTTTCCTGCAGTGTCACAATCCTATTTCCAATCAGTGGCGGATGGCACAGGTAAGAGCGGAAGGCAGGGGGTGGGGCGGGACAAAGTGGGGGGAAGTCAACAGATGACAGGTTGGTTAAAATTAAATAAAAAATAAATAAATCCACCTACCTTGCGCTACGTTAAATATTAGTTTAAGTTAATTTTATATATGTAACATTCATTTATAAATCTGAAAAAAGTGTTTTAATTAAATAATAAATATGCGTAATTTTTAGATCTTTTAACATTCAATTATGTTCATTTATATTTGTAACAATTTTAATTAATGTAATTTAGTTTACCATTATTTCCCATGGATTTTTATTTTAAGTCCAACATTTCTTTCAATAGGAGGGTTTTGCAGTGCCAGTGGTTGGCCATGAGTGGTACAGGAGGTACTTCTATTTATTTCAATTATGGTTCCCTTCTTGGCTGTAATAACTTTAGAATTGCAGATTGTGGATAGCAGCAGGCTTACTCTTTTGTGGATGGGTTAATGTCCCCACTAAATCCCCCAACATCCTCTAAACCGACCCTTACTCCTCACTAAACCCCTTATACTTAGTAGTGTGTTTCTTTCTCCATCACCTCACATATACAACTAAGGAGTAAACTTCCATGTGTGAGGTTCACACCCTAGAAAGGATGGGAAAGGTGGAGGTAACTCTGGCAGGTTTGTGAATAGCATTTGTAGTACTTAAGTATTGCTAACTTAGTACTGCTAGACATACTACAAATTGCAGTTTGTGAATAAGCCCTTACAAGTCTTACGTACCAGCCTTTCTTCCACATGCTTAATTTGTACCTCTCTTTAAAACTACAAATATCTTGGTTCAAAGTATTTCCTACGATTAGCAAATAAAATAGAATATGGGTCTGTTGTGAGACTCACCAGGGACCACATGGTTTCTAGATTAATAATAATATTTTCATTTGCTTCGATGAGCTGATGGAATTCTTTATCATCTCTGGAGAAGCGGAGCCCAAAAATCGTAGAAGAGATCACATTGTTTACAGAAATGGTGATCGCCCAGGTGGGATCAAGGCTTTTCCCTGTGGAAAAAAGAGGGAATGAGTCACTGGAGCATGCTATGGACACTTTTGGGATACACATCTTCAAACACCTTGCAAATTAGGAGTAAAACTATGGACAGGTATATTGAGCAGATTACTTCCAGCATTCCGGGCCTCATTTACAATATTTTGACGCATTTTGTGCAGGAAGGGACAACTTACTGCACAAAAACAACCGTTAAGGGCATTTTTCTATTTCTACGCATGCTGCAAAATGCAGAACGCATAGAAAGAAGAAAATACAAGGCAACATAAAGTATTTCTCCTCGTTCCACCTCCTTACACCTCCCCTGGGCATGCATAGGATTCTGACACATTTCAAGGTTTACAAAATACTGTAAATCTGGGAATGCGTCAAGTTCCATGGATGTTGCCTGGCAAAACCCACAGCAACAACCCTGAAACGCCCCTTTCGCACAGAATTATGAGTGAAAGGGAAACATATTTAGAAAGTCATGAAAAGTCAGGCAGGGTGACTTTCCGGGGCCTTGTACATATCAGTAAGCCCATTGCGTGGCCAGTGCATCAAAAAATGTGACGCACCAGCGGCGCAATGGGCTTTTAAATAAGCCCCTCTGTCTACTACATCATTGTTCTTCTTAACCAATAGCTGTTAGGTTGATTCCTGATTGTTTGAGTTGCAGGAACATCAACGGTGAGATTGCAAGGTTCCCCTCTAACCAAGGCAATGAGTACTTGGGCCTGGGATGGAAAGTCAGTATTGGAAGCCTCCTTGACTCTCCGGGCAACCTGGCTGTGCTGCCAAGGCCCAGCTTAGTCTAGTTTTATAGGAGGTTGTGTGAAGGATGAATTTTGATATAATACAACACAATCATTATGGTAGAAATAATGATGACTATTGTGCCAGAATTCGTTTGCAGAAACCAATAACACTTTAATAGTATATCAGTTACGTAAGGTACTCGTACCTTAAGAATAGTAGCCGAACAACTCAAATCACAAAATAATACAAAACATGTTCTGGCAACAGAGATCACTCAGGTTACAAAGTACACTGTTATCGTTTGCTAACTGGCTGCCAACACTGAGTCACTCATAAACAAAAAAGGCCATGGGGGATCGTTTCACCGTGCCAAAACATGGTGACTCCTAAAACCCTGTTCATGGTCACTAACCAGTCACGAACAGAATACATTTCACAAAAGCACCCACATGGATCAGTTGGGCATAACTCTAGTTATTGCCTGGCTAGATTATTTCAATGAACAATACTTCTGAGCTCCAATTTTCCTTCTACACTGACTTCAGCTTCTATGCATGGGCCACCAGAAATCGACTACACTTCAAAATCCACAATCATATCATCCTTGCCCTTAAAAGTAAACTATGACTCCCTTTGGTCAGGAGTCTCTTCAGGAGTCCATGCATTGCACACTGAGGCATTCACTGTGGCTGAGCCAACACAGGGTCTGAAGGTACCAATCAAGGGACTGAAGGGACCAACCAAGGGTCTGAAGGTACCAACCAAGTACATGAATGTGCCAACCATGAAAGGCTCACATATTAAGGTTTGCATTATCGTTCCTAGATTCAGAAAATCTCACAATGATGTGACCTCTTTCCTGTGAAGGTATGAAGTTTGTCAATTTCAGGAATCTTCATCAATAGGCATTATTTTTAGTTAAAAATAAAGAGTTTGGGCAATTTCCTGGACAAAACGTTTTTATGCAAGAATTGTCCTGCTACATGTAGGCTTTTATAATAGGGTTTACCCTGAGAAAATCTACTTGTAACTTGTTTTTAACCTGGTTCTTTCTAAATTTTGCAATCATTGTGATGCTCTGGAAAATCTCAACGTCTTTTAAAACACCTCGAATTTGGAGAAGTCATTCAATTTTCAGACCCCTAACTGCAATCTTCAGTGGGAATAAGTAAAAAAACGCAAGAAACCTCCTAGAAAACAGTGTTATTAACTGAGTTACAGCAATGATGGGAATGCTGTTAGCACAAATACAGTGCAAAAGTACTAACTAAAAGTAATGATCAACCAGGCCTTAGAAACGTCTTGAGATTATCTTCTAAGAGGCTATTCAGAATACTAATATTTTTTAAATCTGCAATGTTGGGATGTAAAAGTCCTCTGCATGGTAAAAGGCGTGTACCCCTGCCCTGAGTGTCAACTGTACTGTTGTCTGGATCTCTACTGCTCATGTTTTTTTGCCATAGGCAAAAAGTATCATGCATGTGCATGCCTGTGTTCAGGACTAGGGGCCAAGGTATTCTAGTCTCCCTTCTGGGTAAGGCATATCACACAGGGAAACCAAGACCATCTGCACTGGAGCCTAGAACACCCTTGCCTACCTGCTTGCCAAGGCCAGTGTTATATCCCTAAGTAAGGCCTATGTAGCGAACCAGCTTATTTCTTACATTGTCCTCAAAAATTACATTTTCAGCTGTGACCTTTTGCACACATTTGCACACACAACAATGTTGGATTAGTTTCTCTGAAACCAAACTTATTATTACATCTAGCTTCGCACAAGATTATCAGAACACCCCGAACACCATGTACAAGGTCTTGTTTTGCAATATTTACAATTTCATCACTATCTTCATCCACAGGGTGACAGGACTATCTATATATCCATAACATCACTAATTCATGCGCACATAGCAAAGCTGCTTTCTATTATAAAAGATGAACAACCCAATAGATTAGCAGAGAAGGTACTTCTACTGACATCATGCTTGCATGCTGAGAAATCACTACTCAGTGGTCTGACATCTCATGAGGGGTATCCAGTTCGTGACCAAGACGGGGTCCATCACTCTATCCCATCAGGTAACGGTGTTGGATCGTCCCTTGGGGGGATTCTCGGCTCTACTCCTACACACACTCTAGGTACACTTAGAGTAGCGTTCGCATAGCAGGAGCAATCTAGATGACTGCCTTGTTGTATATTTCTGCATATATACATTGTTTAGCACCATGGTAGAACTATGTATACTATTTATGCTCTTGGTGCTTGTAATCACGTTTATCTGCTTCTATCTACTGATTATTGCAGCACACGTATTTTATACACAAATAACGTTAGTTCAATAAATATTATTGAAAACATCCCTCTGTGTATTCTCTGTATATTTCTCAGAGAATAAGTAAGCACAAGTGACTGAGAGAAAGGTTTTGTACGTTTTCCATGATTCTTGAGTGATCAGGTTTGTCATGCTCAGTGTTTGCCAGGAAACTGTTCGCTCCTGGAAGGTCAGGGAGGGGGATTATGGTGGCACTGTGAGCTAGCTTGTCTATAGGCCAACATATCCTGCGGGGGTGGCCGGAATTAGTCTTGACACTAATCCCTTAGTTTATGTTGTACAAACAATGCGCAGGCCCTACGGATTGGTAGGAACTACACAACACCAGTGTGTCCTGTGAGGAAAGTGTTGGAGGGAGCAAGGTTCAGTGGGGAGCGCTACAGAGAGGACTCCCTGTCGGAGGTGGTAGGATATGGCTGTGCACTAATCAGGTTGTTGCCATGTGCAGGATCAGTGCAGCAACCCTCATATGCCAGGAGAGGCCAGCTGTGAAGTGGCCTCTTCATCGAGCACCGTGGGCGAACACCAAGACTGTACTGCCTCGTTCCGGTGACCCCGTATGTCAGACGCAGCCATTGTTGATATGATTGTGATAAAAGTGCCTCAAGACCCGTGGAAGGTGCCACCATGGTGTGGGTTATTGCACCAGAGGTGTCTGCTCCCTTAAAGTACAGCGGCGCACCTTTGTCAGTATTCGGGCTGTTGCCCAGGAAAAGATTGAGTCTGCCACTAGAGGGTTGAGCTTGCACATCTATATTTGCCCCTAACCGACCCCTGAAGACTGCAGAGGATGCTTAGGAAGACATCTCACAATTGCTGTTGTCCGGTCGGGAGCTGGAGGATTGATTCTACCCCTCCCCCCCACCTTGTGGGGAAGATTGACACATCTTCGCAGGCTGGGAGCAACTCCTTTCATGGGGGAAACCAGGCAGCATACCTCGGGAGACATCCAGTTCCTGCTGGGTGATGCAGCGTTTACCACAAGCAGCCCAACTTCTCTGTATAGGACCAGAGCTTGCGATTGCCTGCGTTTCGGGCTGAATGGTTCTGAACTGCAGGAGTGGGTAACACTTGATTTGAGCTTGTGGGGCACTGGGGGACTCACTTTTGAAGGTGCTGCAGTACCATAGACACTATTAACTAATTCTCAAAAGAGTCAAAGGCAAACTCTTGAGTATGGCCTACTAGCGGGCATTCCCTGCTTGCAGCCACCAGTGAAAGGGTAATAAACCTGACCACATTGCGAGGAAGAGGATGGGACAGGAATTTGCCTGACAAACACCAGACCCCCGACCTCAAGGGGATTGTGTTGTTGCTAATGAATATCGTTATTCTATGAATGAATGGAGTAAGAACTAAAATACTTCTTTTTCAGACAAAAACAAGTATTTGACTGGATATTGATTTATTGACATTGATGAGTGTCCTTTGAGTTATGAGTCATGTTCACTAACCTATACCCTTACCTCCCTATAGAGAGAGCCTTTGACTTCTTGTCCACAGCTACCACTGGGAATCAAGTGCAGATAGAGTACTTGCCCAGTTGCTCATGATCCATAGTAGGTCGGGCCTCGGGACATCAGGAGTCAATGGCCTTCACAAACACAGTTGATCTCAGTAGGCCCTGCAAGGGGTTCTGACATGCAAACTTTGTAAAGTTTAGCATGTTTATGATTTCTATTGAAAAAATATGAAATTTGCAGTGGCAATATTCCTGTATTTCTCACCCCTCTCAATAAAATCTGAATTAATGGAATGCTAGAGATTGAAAAAAAGTTGTGTAACCTGTATATCAACCACTTTATCAAACTTTTAAATATGATTCAAGCCACAGTTTTTCTTTTATTAAAAAAATCCAATATAACATGTTATGAATCAGATTTTGCGAGTGAATTGGGTCTGTAGATCCAAAGAAACAAAAATCTTGACCTGGCTTTGGAAACTACTTCTAATTTGTCTCTGATGGGGCTGCGCAGAGAACTAATGCATGTTATGTGAAGGAATATAGGTACAACACTGTCCAGTTAGGAATCATTTGTAGGTATGGTTAGTATTTGTATAATACCTCATCACTGTATTGTGTAGTGCCCAAAAGCAACAATGCAAGATGTTATCAGATTAACCCATTATAAAACAATTAAACACTCAGATTATTTGCAATAAAACGCAAAATATAATATTAAGTTTCAAGTTCAATTTATTCATGCTCAGCTAATAAAAGCCATTGCAAAAATGTATAAAAAATATAAATTTGGGAAGGGGAAAGACCGACTTAAGTAAGGTGCCCCAGTGGTCATAAAACATCCAGTTAGATGAATAAATGCAAATTTCGAATGCATTTCACAAGATAAAAATTGATAAATAAGCAAGGTGGTAAACACTGCCATGGCATAATCATGAAAACATTAAGATCACAAATTCATCATTAATAGAAGTAGTTTACACAGACTTCACTCAAGATGTTGCCCCAACACATTTTTAGTCACTATAATGTGTTAAGCTGTGGGTAATTGAATGCATTCTGAACTAATTCAGCCATTTCTTCCATTATGGTAAAGATTAAAGTGCTGGTGCGTTGCCCCATAAGGTCGTTACATACTAAAACGATTTTACCCATGTCTTTCTTAGATTTTTTAACATGAAGCCCTGAACTCACATTTAGAGCCTTCAGATGGTGAAACTGCACTTTTAGCGGGCGCACGTTATTGTTACATGTAAGGCAGCACTTCATGCATATATACGTTATAATGCAGGGGGAACTAAAAAATAGAGGGGCATATTATCAAGGACGGCGTTAAAAATTATCGCCGGTTTAGCGGCAGCAAAACTGCGGCGATAATGGTCTTGATAAAAAGCCCTGGAGAATTCCAATAGAAGCCCATGTTCTGGTGTGAACATGGACTTTTATTGGAATTCTCAAGGCATATTATCAAGCCCATTATCGCCTCTTTAGCAGCAGTTTTCTGCCGCTAAACCGGTGATAATTCTAACGCCGTCCTTGATAATATGCCCCATGGTTTTAGATTACAGAAATGACAAGGGAGCAACGGCTCTTAACATTTTGTCAGCTTTGCTCAGATATGTAACCAGGTCGCAGATGGCTTGAGGATGAGGGTCATTATGCAAAAAATCTACAGCTGTGAGGCCCTTGGGGACTCGCTTGTAGGGGCCCCTTCTTTGATCCATACTTGACGGAGGAATTTCCGGCGATCGTCAAGTAGGGCTGGACAAATGCAGAGAAGGGGAGCTAAATTTTCTTGTAATTGACCACATAGCAGACACTCATTTAACGCTTGGCGTGGGGACCAAGGTGGTATAAGGTCCAGGGATGAGAAAATTCCCATCCTGATTAACCCTGGGCGTAGTTCGCGAAGTAGCGCTACGTGAAGCTACGCTAAGTGCACTACGCGAGCTACACGTAGCACTTCGCGAACTACGTAGCACCCTGTTCGCACTGTGCAAGATGGCGTTTTCAATGATTGCATAGTGCGAACTGTGCAATCATTGAAAACGGCATCTTGCACAGTGCGAGCTGTAGTTTTCTGCCGCTCGAGTAGATTTTTACTCGAGCTGCAGCTTTCTCAACGCATGGTAGTTTCTCATCGCTAGTGGTCGCAACCATACGCGACCACTCGCAATGAGAAATCTGACCTCCCCGCGATGAGAATCTCACGGGAGGTTTATTTTCCACGCTCGCGATCGGCAACTTGATGTTGCTGATCGCGAACGAGGAAAAAGTCTCGCCGGGATGTCATTTTGCTTGCTCGCGGTTGCCAACTTGACGTTGAGGACCGCGAGAAAGCAAAAACTGACTGCTGCACTACGCTACGCTATGCGTGTTTGCACTGTGCTACGTGCAATTCGCGTAGTGCGAAGTAGCGCAAACTTCGCAAACTACGCGAGCGTAGCATAGTGCTTTGCCCAGGGTTAATCCTGATGTGGCAATACTTGATTTTAAAATGACCTCCGAAAATGTCTGTGAGATATTTTTGTGTCTTGTTTTTGTTTTAACTTCTCTGTATGAGACAGGCATGCTTTCAAGTCATCAGGATCCGGTGGTCTTGCAGAAACAAAGCTTTTTCAATTTCTCTATTTAATACCTTAAGATTTTCGTGTGAGAGATTTTGGAGCGAAAGTGCGGTGGCTGTTTTCAGTTTTAGTGCTTCATGCAAGGCGATGGACCAAGGGTTTGGAAAATGCTAGATGATTTGTTTCAGATGTCTCTTGCCAGATAAAAAATGTCAATGTTCGTTCCTTTGCAACACGCGTGGCATGTAAATATTTAAGTATACAGGCCTATTGGGCCACGACTTGATTGTGTAACCTGAATACAAGTCGAATCTGAGTAGCTGCAGAGTAGTTTGGGAGTATAAACAATGATATAAAGACTTGGCTCTGGGATTTATTCAGAAAGGGTCCCAGCTTACCGGGTAAGGCTTCCGAACCGTAAGCCAATGTAAGCCAATGTGGTAATTAGTTTGGTTTATACTTTCTTCAGCAAAGGTTCTAGAGTGGGAGTCTTTGTGTGAATAAAAATGGTCTGGAAAGCATATTGCAGCGCTGCAAACTTTGGTTTAGGTGCAGCATTCTCCTGGATTAAATGCCCTCTCTTGTCATCGAGCCAACATCCACAATATTTGTAGCTGGGGCTCAGGACAGTCTGTGCTTGTTAAGGTACCATGTTACTTTAGGGAACTGAGGCAACATACCCCAGCATGTTTTCCTTATTTTCAAAGGTAGATATGCCCCCCAACTTGCATCCACGAACTGGATGGAGTTGGATTTAGCATAGTCAGTGCATTGATGGTGCTTGACTGAAACGTTTTTTCGAACTTCAAGTAACTATAGATGGAAGGCATGAGTATAAGTTCACTTGACAATTAGACAGGATTAGTCAGGACTCTAATGATGACAGACACATGAATGGGTAAGGACAGCTTATGATAGGTGTGCTTTCCTAGGACTATTGCTTAGGTAGAAGGCAGATAGTAAAGGTAGTAACGATACACGTCATGACTTCATCTTCACCCATTGATTCAAATCCATTGGTGCCACACTCTCATTTAATTTACTGTAGTACTTATGGGACAATGCTTGACCTGCTTGCCATGTTCATCCTCAGAACTTATTAGATATTCAGTTTGCTGTATGATAAGTGCATTACAGTACCTGCATATAACATTGGATTGGACATATGCTTCGTTGTACTACTCTATAAACCTAATGGAATTTTACTTGTCCACGTCAATTCAATTATTTTTTCTTTTCACTTTTTCCGGGTGTATATCTTTCTTCTTACGATGTCTTTGGCTAACAAATACTACTTTTATGATTATTCATTCTATATAGAGGTCTTCATTCTACTGGTGAACTTTTTTGTCCTGAAGATGATCCTCTAGATGTTTCACAAGACAAGACCGAAACGTTGACATAGCTAACCCATTTTCTCAAATACTGTTATATAGGAATTAATCATTGTATAGTTATGATAATTTCTATTTGTAAATAAGTGAAAGAAATGGGTTGTTAACAAAAGTGATTATGAGACAAGCCTATTCAAAGGACAATCAATCTCAGTTATTGTTGTTTAGGTAAATGTTGTTTTGTATCCTTTTTCTAAATTAATTAATTACATACATTTGTACAAAAAAGTATACACCCGCTGTTTGTTCTTTTTGATATATTCTTTTGTGATTTCCTTAATTGATTTCAAATAATTCAGATTTATATTTGTGGCGGTAAGATGGCCTTTTGTAAGAACGTTTTACCCAGAATCCCCTTTAAACCTCAAATTTAGCTAAAAATCTAAATTTCTTTACATTTAAGTGATGGAAAGTTCCAGAATCTGCAGCAACCTACAAACTTCCATCCACCCAGCATTCCCCCAAGTCTCCAGATAAAAATGGTACCCAACTTGTGGGGTGGCCTAAGTACCCGCGACAAGCAAGGGCCAAAAACGTATTGTGGAGACATAAAAAATTACCTATTACAAAACTACCTGGTTTTGCAAGGGGGGGTCACATGGGTTTTTGGCCCTGGGCTCGGTGGCTATCTAAGGAAATATACCAAACCCAGACATTTCTGAAAACTAGACACCCAGGGGAGTCCAGGGAGGTATGGTTTGTGTTGACCCCCCAATGTTCTCCTACCCAGAATCCCCTGCAAACATCAAATTTAGCTGAAAGAATCAAGTTTCTCTCACGTTTTTGTGTGGGTTGTGGGATCACCTGGGTGACAAACATTTCCCATCACCCAGTGTTCCCACAGGTCCCCTGATAAAAATTATACCTCACTTGTTTGGATGGGCTAAGCTCCCACTGCAGGGAAGGGCCCCAAATGTATTGTGGAGACATCACAATTTCCAATCACAAAACAACCTGATTTTGCAGAGGGGGGCACCAGGGTTTTTGGTCCTGGGCTCGGCGGCCATCTAATGAAACCTAACAAACCCAGACATTTCTGAAAACTAGACACCCTGTGGAGTCCAAGGAGGTATAACTTGCATGGACCCCCGATGTTTTCCTACCCCAGAATCCACAGCAGACATCAAATTTAGCTGAAAAAAAAAATGTTTTTGCACATTTCTCTGTGGGAAAGCTGTGGGATCACAGGGCTGACACACATTTTCCATCCACCCAGCATTCCCCCAAATGTCCAGATAAAAATGGTACCCAACTTGTGGGGTGGCCTAAGTACCCACGACAAGCAAGGGCCAAAAACGTATTGTGGAGACATCAAAATGACCTATTACAAAACTACCTGGTTTTGCAAGGGGGGGGTCACCTAGGTTTTTGGCACTGGGCTTGGCGGCCATCTAAGGAAACTTACCAAACCCAGAAATTTCTGAAAACTAGACACCCAGGGGAGTCCAGGTAGCTATGACTTGTGTGGACACGCCAATGTTTTCCTACTCAGAATCCCCTGCAAACATCAAATTTAGCTGAAAGAATCTAATTTTTCTCACGTTTCCGTGTGGGAAAGTTATGGGATCACCTGGGTGACAAACATTTCCCATCACTCAGTGTTCCCCCAGGTCTCCTGATAAAAATTGGACCTCACTTGTGTGGATGTGCCAAGACCCCACAGCAGGGAAGGGCCTGAAATGTATTATGGTGACATCAACATTTTCCAATCACAAAATGACCTGGTTTTGCAAGAAGGGGCCCCAGGGTTTTTGGCCCTGGGCTCGGCGGTCATCTAAGGAAACATACCAAACCCAGACATTTCTGAAATCTAGACACCCTGGGCACTCCAGGAAGGTATGACTTGCGTGGACCCCCCCCCCCAAACGTTGTCATACCCAGAATACATAGCAAACTACAAATTTAGCTGAAAAAAAACAAATTTTTCTCATGTTTCTGTGTGGGAAAGCTGTGGGATCACTGTGCTGACACAAATTTTCGACTTGCGTGGGTGGACCAAGTACCAGTGACAGGCAAGGGCCCAAAACCTATTGTGGAGACATCAAATTGACCTATCACAAATTGACCTGGTTTCGCAAGGGGGTCACTTGGATTTTTTTCTCCGGCTCCGCGGCCATCTAAGGAAACATACCAAACCCAGACATTTCTGAAAACTAGACACCCGGAGTTCAGGGAGGTATGGTTTGCATGGACCCCCCAATGATTTCCTACCCAGAAACCTCTGCAAACCTCAAATTTAGCTGATGAGACATGGGGGAATTCTGGGTGGAAGTTTGTGGATTCATGTAGATTTCAGAACTTTCCATCACAGAAATGTGAGGGAATTTTTTTTGACAAAGTTTGAGGTTTGAAATGGAGTCTAGAAATTTAGCACAGACTGTCTTAATCTCCGCCTCTTGGCAATTCCAGTATTTTAAAACTTACTAAAAATTGTACTATACCCCGGAGAAAATTGCTAAATGGGGCGGCACAAATAATGTTCATTGTCCCAGATGTCATCTGTACCAGGCAGTTTTGATACACATGTTCGCAACCTGTTGAGCCTTGGGTGGTCTGATAGGGGATGTGACAAAGTTCCTGGTGGGGAGACTGGGATTAAACATAGTATTGAACCCTCAATTTATACTGCTGGGGGTTAGCAATAACTTAATTTCCAATCAGGTACAAGCATTTGTGTTTATCGCACTGGTGGTTCTTCGGTTATATTTGGCTACCGCATGGCGAGACAGCTCTCCACCCTCAGTTCAACAATGGCTTGCTCACCAAATAGCTGTATATCATACGGAAGTGGCAGTGTATGTAAGAAAGGGAAAGCGGGCTAGGAGGGGAGGGGCCAGGGTCTGGGCCCCTTGGAAAAGTTGGGTGGATACACTTGAAGAGGGTTAAAGAGTACAACCTCTACCTAATAAGATTATGGTTCTGATGCTAGCATGGCAATCGTCTGCTGTACTTCCTTGGGATTACTTTCTATTTCGTTTATTTTTCTGTCTTGGTTAGTGCAGCTCTGTTAGGTGGCAACGATAAGACTTCATGTATAAAATTTGGATCTGTTTGTCCTATTTTATTCGAATTAAGTATAAGAATAGATTGTCCACTTGGGGGGGGTTGGGGAGGGGTGGGTGGTAAGGGATGATTACATTGTAAAAGGTGTAATAATGACAAGTTCAAATAAAAAAAGGAAAATGGCCGTCTGAGGTTGGATTGCGGCGTTTTGGTGCTTCTTTTCGCACAACACTTCGCCACTTGCGGAACTTCGTAGAGTTTTTTTGGAACTTTGCGAAGTTCCGCATAGCAAAACTCTGCCAACTAGGCCCAGGCTTACTTGGGAAGGGAGGCAGTCGAGTCGTGGACAGGCTGGAAGACTAGCCTTCTACCCTAAGGGATGAGCTGACGTAGCTGGCTAGTGGCTATGGGTGTGAGTGGGAAAACCGAGATGTCCTCACAAGCCCTACCCAGACCTAGCTGGACCGTTTCTGTGACGGGATCTCAGGGCTCACGCTCTGCAGTGAATGAACTTCTAAACCCCGTGCTCTCTCTTTAACTGAGGAGAGGTTGCCTTTCGGGTATGAGGTTTGTGAAATTTGACCAGACTTTTTTATGTCATGCTATGCTTTCATGTCTTGATTAAAAAGAGCTCAAATTGAGAGATTGCGATAAATAGTCACAGGTTTAGGTGGGTTTGGGCGCGTGAGGGTTAAGCGTAGGTAGGTGTGTGCGTGGGCAGAGGTCGAGCTTCTCCTTCGGACAAGCCACACCGGCCCTAACACCGTCCACCTCCGTCCTGAGGGGAGACACCGCAGGCCTGGCCTCACATCCACACTAGCACTCGGGAGCTTTCGGGAGCCAGTGTGTCGCTCCTCTTTCCCATGGAGAGCGCTGGCAGAATAATGCTGGCTGCTTTAAACAGCGTGGGAGCGAGACAGATGAGGCGGAGGCAGGAGATGGCCGGTGGCAGAGGGAGTGACAGAAGCTGCATCTCTCTGCCTCAGCTCTGCTGAACTCCGCTGCCCTCCGCTGCCTTCCGCAGCATCCGCAAAAATCCTGTGGATCTCGGAGCCCCTCTTTGAGCTCCTCCTGCAACTCTGTAGTCCTCTGCAGTCCTTGGATCCCACGACTCTGTGACTCCGTGCTCCCTACGGCTTTGTGGCTGTAATATAATATCATAAAATCAATGTGAAACATGTTCAGTGACCGATTGTAGATTCAAAGAAACAAAAAGCTTGACCTGGGTTTGGGAACTACTTCTGGTTTGTCTCTGATGGGGCTGTGCGGAAAGCTAATGCATTTTATGTGAAGGTATATAAGTACAACACAGTCCAATTGGGAATCATTTGTAGGTATGATTAGTATTTGTACAATACCTCATCAATGTACCATGTAATGCCCGAGGGGTCTCTACAAAAGGAACAATGCAGGCTATTACCAGATTAACACATTTTAAGACAATTAAACCATTCAGATTATTTGCAATAAGATGCAGTATATAATATCATAAAATCAATCTGATACATACAGAAGGCAGCCCGGGAATTAGACAACCGTATTCGTGAGGCAGTGGATATTTTAGCTCCTGCCACCCCTAGGTATGCTGCAAGGCGCAAACCCTCTGCTCCGTGGTTTGGGGAGCAACTTAGGCTGATGAGACAAGGTTGTAGAAGACAGGAAAGGCAGTGGAGGAGGACATGGGAAACTAAGGATAGAGAGCGTTATAAAAGCTCCCTGAAGATCTATAAGTCCTCTGTCATTAAAACTAAACAAGACTACTTCTCCAATATCACTACATCCTTGACATCATCGAGGGAACTCTTTAAAATCGTAGATTCCCTTTGTTCATTACAGACACCTGATCCTATAATAGGCTCTCAGGAGCTCTGTGACAACATCTCAAGTTTCTTTCATACTAAAATTGTTGACATCTCCATGCAATTGGAAACACAGAGGAATCTTCTGGAAACACATATAACTACGGATTTGTCAATATTAGAAACCTGGTCAAAGGATCCCGATAAGACCCTTACTAAATTTTCCCCTATCACTCTGGAAAATCTTAACCTCTTGCTGAATCGGACAAAATCTTCCTCTCCTCTGGATCCTTGCCCGCTTAAAATTCTGAAGGAATGTAGGGACATTTTTCTGCCCCACATTTTGGATGTCATGAATAGTGCCTTACAACACGGTGTATTCCCCTCGGTTTGGAAGAGGGCCATTGTCAGGCCGTTATTGAAGAAACCCACTCTGGATCCGGCAGTGTTAAAAAATTTTAGACCAATTTCTCTCTTACCTGCCCCAGCCAAAATGCTTGAGATGCATTTGAACCATTGTCTGTCGGTATTCCTGGACTCGTCTGGTTTCCTCGATCAAACTCAACATGGGTTCAGAAAACTACATAGCACATAGTCTGCACTCACTGTTGTGACCAATAACATCAGGATGAATGTAGACAAAGGTCAGACCACGATACTGGTTTTACTGGATCTGACCGCTGCATTCGACACCCTCTCTCCCTCAGTCTTAACATCTCGCCTGAGGGAGATGGGGGTGGAGGGGTCTGCCCTTAACCTTCTATCCTCCTTTCTAGACCTTAGAGAGCAGAGGGTCAAAATGGACAATTACCTCTCCCCTGTAAAGTCTCTGCAATGTGGGGTGCCACAAGGGTCGGCGTTAAGCCCGACCCTATTTAACATCTATATGGCCCCACTTGCTAGACTAGTAAGATCCCAGGGGATGGAGGTAGTGTCGTATGCAATTCTTTGAGGTTGAATGGCGACAAGACTGAGGTGCTGATCTTTGGAAAGGATAGGGATACCTGGTCGAATGAATGGTGGCCGCCACTATTGGGGACCTGTCCGACCCCGTCACAGTCGGCAAAGAACCTGGGGGTCATCTTTGACACGGAGCTGGCCATGAACCTACAGATTAATAGAACTGTAGCTACCTGCTGGGGAGTTCTAAAAGTCCTTCGTAGAATAGCTCACTATTTATCTCCGCAGGCAAGGAAACAAACAGCCGTAGCTCTGGTTGGATCTCGCTTAGATTACTGTAATGCACTATACACTCAAATCAATAAGGGACTGCTATTGCGCCTACAAGTAACACAGAATGCAGCAGCAAGATTTGTTCTTGACCTTCCTAGCTCTGCCTCCGCCACATTGGCCAGGAAGAATCTTCACTGGTTGCCCATTGAACATCGCATTTCTTTTAAAATTGTTTGCCTAGTACACAAGGCCCTCATGGCAGGTCCGACTGATGGGCTAGGATCCTTGCTCTTTAAATATGTACCTAGCAGATGTCTCAGATCTTCACAACAGAACCTCCTTGTCATCCCCCCCACTAAAAAAACAAGATGGGGAGGTAGAGCCTTTGCATCGGTTGCCCCTCGCCTGTGGAACGCGCTCCCATCCGAGCTCAAGGCCATATCATCTCTGCCCCTCTTTAAGGGAGCCCTCAAGACCTGGTTTTTTAGGAAAGCATATCACTAAGCATTGCAGGGCTACTCATGATATTATGTTAGGCGCCTTGATGCCCATGGGGCTGAGTTCTGCGCGTTATAAATTTACTTTCATTCATTCATTCATGCTCAGTGTGATGTGAACACACAGTGCTCAGACAATTTCATGCAAAACGATGCACAATATGGGGATACAGGTTCCAGATCAAAGAATATATTGTCCCAATTTCTAAGCTAGTCAATGACGTTTTGACAATTATTTCAATCAAGGGTCATCATCATGACAAGTAAGATAAGTACTGAACACAAACAATTCAAAATGTTGCATCAATATAAAACAGTGGTGGGGGAGAGAAGAAAAAACAAAAAGGGGGAAGTGAAACCATTAACAAAATTAGACCCATGTATTTACAAAGCCCAAAAATCTTATCATAAGAATCTATCAATATGCCACAAGTGATTTGTGTATATAGAGTTGAAAATATGGACCTAAATAAAATCAAGTACAGCTCCAACGAACACCAAATCAATCCTTTAAATAATAAGTAAAGAAGAATGCCACCGGTTCTGTGTAACCAATTATAATGGATGTAAATATGCAAAATGAAAAAATTAGTTCTTCGTCCACATACCTTGCCACAATTTATCACGTTTCTACATAGCTTCCAGGTCAAGCACAGGAATACCACAACTAAAAAAGAAAGGGTGGAGTCTTGGATCTAACTGCCTCACAATGCATCCCAAAGATCTGCCACAATCAACCTCGGGAGGCACCTGGCAAAGAAAGCTTAGTGGAGCAATGTTATATATTTAAATGCTCGTGGTGCATAGGGGGAGAAAAACACCTTCCCTATCAAATTACTAAGGCAATGGATTGTGTGTGCTTCATCAATCATGTTGATGCTAGATGGAGATGCCAATAAATAATACAGGGATAATATGATGGTCAGCAATGTAATGTAAAAGGATTTGTAGAGCGCAAAGTAATTAACCGCGAGGGTCTCTAGGCGCTGAGTAGGTATGATGGATCAGGAGCATCAGACAAAGAGCCATGTCTTTAGTTTCTTGCAGAATGTTGTCAGGGTGGTGGTGGCTGTCCTGATGTCTAGGGGAATTTGTTCCTTAAAAGTCATAGACAAATTTGCACTTATTCCAATGAAATCTATTCTTTCGGGGAGCACATCTTACAATTTCATATAGTTGCAGCAGCAATATAGCCACAAATTAGTTTTAAAAAGAAGTGATGACGTGTGGGCAGCTTGGTGAAGAACCTATCTAACTGTGCAAGCCCCTATTTGGGCTTTGTCTCAGGTGTATGTTCGTCATCTGCCTCTAGAAGAATTGACCATGAACCTAGGACACGCATGCATTAAAAAGAGTGGCATGAGCATGAGCGCTATGTATGCACCAGAGAGAGCACATGCTTTTTAGTTGTAAGGACCTCTTTCTCTATTGCTGCACTTAGGAGATAGGAATGAAAGTTGTGCTCATAGCAATTCAGTAATTAAGGAAAAGAAAAGTAAGCAGTCAACCAGGGTGGTATGAATTGGGTTTTCGCAATCTATAACATTTTCATCCTTTAAAGAAACCAGTGTTTGCTGGTGGTCTTAATCCTTTTTTCTATATTTGAGAGACCTGAGGGTCACAAGTTAATTTTTATCACTGTATTCCCTCAGGGGAGAGGTGCACAGCCCCCACTGATGATCACAGTTCTTCCTAAACAAAAGCCCTGCTGCTTAGACTGCATTCAGGTCAAGTAAGCCCCTGCCTCTGAGCTTCCTCAAAAAGATGAGTTCTTGCAAACTGGAAGGAGCCACCGCTCTCCTCCCGCCCAAGTTAGAGATCACAGATAAGTCTAGAAAGATAGTGATTCTGCCACTTATCCTAATGGTCAAGCTCAGTCCTGCTATTTTGCAAAAACTAGACCGCAAAGCATAGTCGACTTACTTTTGCATAATGTACCTCGCTAGGACATTTATGGCCACAATTCCTTCCATGCCATAAACGCTCTCTTCTTTAGGAGACTTAAGCCTCTGGTGCTGACATACTTACCATTGTGTTTTGGTTTAACCAATGTGGTATCCATAAGTGAAATACAACCAGAGGTTCTTTAATGCTGTACTGCAGTGTCATGGTCTTTAGGAAGGCAAGATGAATGTCACTTACATTGTTCTAATAGCAATGACCAAACTAGAGATTAATATATAGAAAATATTTTAAAAATGCAGCTGCTACCGAAGGACATTGACAGATACCATTGACAACATAATTATGATTCACAACTGTTCTTCTAAGTGGTTGGTAGAGCTGCGTAAGTGTAAGTCCCATGTCAGACATGTGACTGACATTACCTCTGCTAGCCAACAAATCCCCCAATTTATTATTACCTAGTACAATAGTAATAATGTTAAAAAACGGCAAAGGATTAAAGGCAGAGTCACACACCTATTATAGGCCTATGATGTTGATTTAGAGTTTTGCTGGTGGAATTCCTGTTCACCATTGAATCAGATGTCGATTTTATAGCAAGATCAGAACCAGATGGTCATCTTATGTGCAAGACCCTTTACTCCCACTCCACATTTAATGTTGTTTCAAACAGGTTGTTTTCTCTTTTACCTATGAATTTTATTTGTAGCTGAGGTGTAAGTCATGTCAACAGTTGACAAATATTATGTCTAGGTTAAATCATTTTAAAAGTAGGACGAGTGCTGATAGAAATGTGGCTTGGCATCAGGTAAAAATGTAAATTAAAATTTAAGCACAGATTTGTATAAATTTTTTCAATGCAAACTGAGGGTCACTGTGGTTTAATGAAACTGTCGATTGAGTTTTTTTTTTTTTGTTTGTTTACCAAAACCTTTATTGTTCCATCGAAGAGTACACTGCTATTCAGCCAACAACCCGGAGGCAGGCAGCTAGTTTGCGAGGCGGAACTCCGCCCAAGCATTTGTGGTCGTACATTCGAGCAGCAATACAACATTTTGCAATGGACCAAACAAAACAAAACTAACAGAGAGCTCGAGTCGAAAGGAAGCAAACAATGAATAATCGAAATGTCATAATCACCTTCACGCTGCGCCCACAGCCCACCCAGACAACGCAATCGACTGACGCCCCCCCACAGAAAGCGAGCCCCAAACCCCAGATCACTTATGTCAGGCGGATCACCACGTACAGCGCACCACAGTCAAACTTCAACCTCGCCATGACACCAAAGCCACAATCAGACCGCCTAGTCATCTTCCAACGCTGTCGTTCTAGCCAACCAATCCACCAGTGGCTGCCATATATCTACAGGCCGCGAGCGCTGTGGCAGCTGGTCCCAGTATGAGGTCAGCTGCTCCCTACAGTACACCGCCGATCTTATCCAGGCCGCCACTGTCGGCGGCATCGCCTTCTTCCAGTGTAGCGCTACTTGACGCTTAGCAAGTAATAGTAAAAGGGCCACAAGCCTACGTGAGGCCTTAGGCACATTTCTAACAAATCCCAAGAGGGCCACAAGCGGGTCCGGCTCCAGTTCCACCCCCACAATCTGCACCACGGTATTGAAGACTGCAATCCAGAAGTCGCGTATGGGACCACACACCCATACAAGGTGATGGAACGCGGCCTCCTTCTCACCGCATCTCCAACAGTTCGCATCAGACCACAGTCCCATCCTACACAGTTGCATGGGCGTACGGTAAGTCCGGTGCAGATAGTTGAAGTGTACCAACCGCAGCCTATAATTAGGGGATAGGTTTTCAAGTTGGGAGCAACAGTACTCCCACTGTTTCTCGGTAATAGATATACCCGCTTCATATTCCCACGAGGATCTAGAGTCAGTGTGCACAACCGGAGCTGTGTTTTGAGTAGTAAATACGTGTGATCAGTTTGCATGCAGACCTCAGTTGATAGTATAGAAGAAGCTCCAAGGCTGTCGGTTCCGGCGCTGCCGCCATATCACGCAATGCAAGGAAGGTATCGTCCGGGTACAAGTCTCCTGCCACCTTCAGGCCGCAGGCCTGCGCCCGCCGCACCACCGCCGCGTCCGTCAATGGCCCCAATAGTGGATTATGCGCAAGGGGCATGCTCGGCGCATATAAATCATCAACGCCCGCACGTTTGGCAATGCTTGACCAGGCCCAGCGGACCATTTCAACAGTATCAATGTCATCCCGGGAGCGTCTGTATCTCTGATACACCGCTGCACGGAGGGGGCAGGGGGCCGCAACGTCCATCTCGACAGCCACGTGCGGCTGGTAGGGGATCGGGTGCTGCCAGAAGTGCAGGTATTGGGCCTGAGCACTGTACGCATATAGCTCCATGTCCGGGGCCGCGAGTCCTCCCTGACGGAAGGGAAGTGTGAGGAGGTTCCAGGCCACTCTGGGCTGTTTACCCGCCCAGACCAGTTCAAGCAAGGCGGAGCGAAGCCGACGGAAGAACGACTTAGTGAGTGGCAGGGGGATATTAACAAATAAGTAAAGAAACTTAGGAACGACCACCATTTTAGCAATTGCTATGCGGCCCATCAGTGATAGCGGCAGCGCCTTCCAGCGCCTCACCTTGCACTCCAGCCACTCCACGGCCACTCCAAAATTGGCCAGCCATATGTCCTGCACCGATCGGCTAAAGCGTACGCCCAGGTATTTAATCTCATCAGTGACCCAGTCAATCGGGAATTCCGTATGGCATTGACTCGTACCGTCCGTCAGCGGGAACATCGCCGACTTCGACCAGTTGATATCGATACCTGTGAGGCCACTGTATCTTGTCACCTCACGCATCAGTGGGTCAAAGTTGTCCGATGGATTCATCATATATATGGTTATGTCGTCGGCGTACATAGACACCAACAGGCCACGCGATGTGAAGCCGATACTGCGATGAGTGTGATGTTGGCGCAAACGAGCCGCCAGCGGCTCCGTCGCAATGGCGAACAGCAATGGCGACAAGGGGCAGCCCTGCCGAGTCCCTCTGGTTATGGGGATCGGGGCAGACGTCTGACTATTAACCCGCACCCTAGCCGTCGGGTGATTATAGAGTATTCCAATACGCCTGGCAAAGGAGGGGCTGAAACCCATGCGAGTGAATAACGCCCGTAGGAATTTCCACTCTAACGAGTCGAACGCCTTAGTGGCGTCAAGCAATGCGGCCGCGGCTTGCACCTTGGGATCCAAATAATGCAGGAGCCCAAACAGCACTCTTAGATTGTGGGAAGTGGACCTCCCCATTACAAAGCCCGACTGATCGGACAACGCTATCTGTGGCAGCATAAACTTCAGACGGTCAGCGAGTAATTTCGCGTAAATTTTGGCGTCAAGATTAATTAGCGAGAGTGGGCGATATGAGTCCGGGGTAACAGGATTTTTGCCAGGTTTAAGCAGCGTAATGATAAGGGCCTCTCGCATCGAGGTAGGGAGGATGCCCAACTCCATCGCTTCCTCAAAAACACTGTGCAATCGCGGGACCAGTAGGTCAGCATATTCCTTGTAGAAGGCCGCCGTCAGCCCGTCGGGGCCTGGTGCCTTGCTGAGTGGCATAGCGGCTATCACCGCTCGAATGTCCTCCTACGTGAAGGGTAGGTCCATATATTGTCGGGCATTATTACTGAACCACGCGAGTGCTATGGTGTCCAGGTAGTCACTAATAATAGTGTCATCAGGTGTCACCTTAGAGGTATACAAGACCTTATAGTAATCTGTCATCACTGTCAGTATAGCCGGAGGATCTCGGATCACTTCACCCCCTGACCCATGTAGCTCAAGAATATGCTCCGACCCACGTGGCGGGCGCAGCATGTTTGCTAGTGTTCGTCCAGCTCGATCACCCTCCCCGTAACGTCTGGCCTGAGAATCTTTGGACAAGAACGCGACCTCCCTCTCCGCCTCCTCTTGATACTTAGTCAGTTTCGTCCTGAAGGCTGCACTCGCCCCACCAGAAGGGGCCGCCATCATCGCAGCCTCAAGCTGGGCTAGTTCAGATTCCAACTTGTTCAGGGTATCTCTAATGGAGCGCAGAACCCCAGTTTTTAGCGCCATGCAATGACCCCTGGTTACTGCCTTACAGGCCTCCCAGAGCACGCCAGGTGAATCTACTGAGCCCTCGTTGAGTGCGAAGTATTCCTCCAATCTTTCCCGCAAGGAATGCTGGAAGACCTGATCGTGCAGCGCACGGGAGGGGAACCTCCAACTAAACGGCTGAATGCACTGCGGCGGCGTGGATAGCGTCAAGCAAACCGGGGCATGATCAGAAAGAGACCACGGCAAGTGAGTCACCTCTAACACCGATGAGTGCAAATCTCTGGACAGCAGCCAGAAGTCCAATCTGGACCAGGACGCACGATGAGCTGTGATACACGTACCGGCGCGGGCCTCAGGGTGCAGTGTCCTCCAGGAGTCCACCAGCCCCGCCTCTTGCATAATATGGTCAAGCGCCTCCGACGCCCTGGGGTGATGTTCCCGAGTTGTGCCCTGCCTATCTTTAGTATCTGACAGTACCACATTATAGTCACCTCCCGACAAAATCGCCGCAGGTCCACAGGTCCGCACCCTATGCCACAAGTCCTCGTAGAACTCTGGATTATCGTCATTCGGGCCATACACATTCACCAGAATCACTTTTGCGCCGCACAGCGAACCGACCAGCAGAACATACCTGCCCCCTGCGTCCCTGATTTCCTCATGCGTCCTCCAGTGAAGCCCCTTTCTGAGAAGTATCGCCACCCCTCTAGAGTAGTTAGAATAGTGAGCGTGGACTACCTCACCCCATCGATTGTGCCTGAGCAGCTGCGCAGCATTGGCCGTCAGGTGCGTCTCCTGCAGAAGGCAAATGTCCGCACCTTTTCTAATTAGGAAGGCCTGTATCAGTCTCACTTTCCGTCTATCATTCATGCCCCGCACATTCCAGGTAATACACTTTATGCTATTCACAGCACCAGGCGTGTCAACAAAGTTCGGGCAAGCATCAGACATACACCAACCCCCCAGTCACCCGGCCAAGGCCTGCCAAATCTCGAAGCAAGCATTTCCAACCCAGCGGGTCTCAGCATATGGGGGCGGCCATGCCTCAGCAATCTGTATGCCCGCCGCCAAGGTAGGGAACCTCCACACGGCAACAAGCATTGGAATAAAGCTCGATCAGGCCACGGACCTGTTCCTCGTTGCGTCACTTCCTGCAACCCTTCTCTGACAGACAGCACACATCCCACCCGGCCATCCGGGCAGCCTGCCCGGCAGATGCCAGACCACCTCTTGCTAGGTGACCGTCGACATGGCAGCGTGCAGTGCACAATGTACGATTCAATAGCAGTTTTCGCCTCCTCCGACCCAGCTCTGAAACGTAAATAGAACTCAACAAAAACCCCCAACCTCGACCAAACCCCTACCCCACCCGCTCCAACCCCCCAATCAGGTTGTGCAATGACCTCCCAGGTCCCCCTCCCAACTACGACATCTGTAACTACAGTCCCTAGATGTGAACAATGAATGGGAATCATCCCTTGAGGTACGCAGGTTGGCCACCCACAAGCCCTGTACTCATGACAGGGCGATCGAGCGCGGGCCTAGTGTACCAGCTCAAGGACCCCCCCCTCCCAATCCCGCAGTCCTGCCCAGCTCCCTTCCAGCATCTGAAATTGGTACTCCAGGGAATTAAACATTCTCTATGGCCCAGCACAGCGCGGACAGGCAATACCCAGCGACTTAACAAGAAGCACACAAGAGCAGTCATTCAACATCACTTAGCCTGTCCCGCTGGTCCGGGTCATCTGCAGGTGCCTGAGACTTTTGGTCCTTTAACAGTTGTTTGGCATATTTCAGAGCCTCCTTCGCGTCAACAAAGAAGGACGGTTTACCGGGACCTTGGACCCGGAGTTTAGCAGGGTAGATGAGGGAGTATTTGGTGCCCGCCTGTTGAAAGAGTTTCTTCGCCGGCAAAAATTCCCTTTGAGCGGCCTGAACCTGCATCGTATAGTCCGGATATAGTGCAATGTGGTTGCCCTTGTATTGCACGTCTGAAATGTCTCTTGCCATTCGTAAGATCACGTCCCGGTCCCTATAATTTAATATTCGTGCAATAATAGGCAGGGGCGGTGCACCTGGTTTAGGCCTGGGGCCCAATGATCTGTGAGCCCTCTCGACCAGGAACATCGAAGACAAACCCGACCCAAACAGATCCTTACACATTTGTTCAACAAAGAGCTCCATGTTGGTTATGTCCGTCGTTTCCGCCACACCCGTGATGCGGACGTTGTTGCGCCTCGAGCGCGCTTCCAAATCCTCATTTTTCTGTTGTATGAGTGTTAGGATCTTATCCATGCCCCGCAGTTGGCCGGCAAGGCCGGTCTGATTTTCCTCCGTGTCGGCCACATGTGTTTCGAGCGATTCCACTCTCCCCTCTTGTTTGTCCATGCGAGACGTGATACCGTCCATGCGGGCCGCCAGCGCATCCATTTTGCCATCAATGCCATGTAAACTTGTTTTCAGTTCCTGAAACATGGCTTTAATGTCCACATCCTGAGCACCACTCCGGTCTGCTCGAGAAGACTCAGCCTCACGGAGGTCCGGGTCTGGGTCCGGCGGCTTCTGCTTGGACTTGTCGAAGGTGATTTTCGGCTGCCGCGTGTCCGGTTTGCCCATGGCCGCTCACCGGACGCCACCCGGCGCTCTGTAGTAAGTGTGGGCGGCCGAGCCGCGAACTCCTCACACTGCACCAGTCGCCGCCAGTCGCCAACCACCAGCGTCTCGTCGAGGGCAGCAGGGCGGTTAGGCCTCGTTGGTAGGTAAGAGGGCTGGGTCCCCAGTGTCGGGGCACGCACCGGGCACAGAGAAGCGGACCAAGCGGGGAGAGTCACAGCGCGGGCCGCCGGAGCAGGCCAACACTAGTACAGCCGTTCACTGTCCGCATCCCAGGTCAACGCCCCAACATCACTGCAGTATGGTCGGGGCATGCACGGCAGCCGACCACGACTCTCCGATCGTTGCCCTGGAACCCACGACCATAGAACTACGGCCTCAGGGAAGATGGCCGCCACTGCAATTATCCGATCGGGCCTGCCAGTGTTCGCCGGCATGCAATCCAGGGGCAGGCGAGAGAATGGAGCAGATCAGAGTCTCAGACCATGAGGTTCGGCAACACGTGCTCCCAGAGCAGGGCCCAGCAGCGCCTGCCGATTGCGAGCATCAAGCCCTTTCGCGCCGTCCCCGGCAGCCAGCTAGCTCCTAGAGCGCCGCAGAGCGTTCGGGCCTCTCCCCTAGCCGCACCTCCAGTCCACGTTCGGTGTTCCTCCACACCAGCCGCCGCTGTCACAGCTTCACTGTTTCAGCCGTAGGGGGTGAGCATCCGGCGGGGCGCGCGTATCCTGGGGCGAGCGAACAGCCTCTGCCTCACCCCTCGAACAGGTTTCGGGCCCTCCACACGCAAGGCCCCGGCTCTCGCGATTGTTGTAGGCCGCCGCGTCTCCGTGCTTCCCGCGGGCCGCTCTCCGCCCACGCGTCTCCGACGGGGTCAGAACAGCCAGAGCACAGGGCGGACACCCTGGACTACCGTCTCGGGCGGGGGGGTCCGAGCTCGCACCCCAGTTCAGCAAATAATTGAAGGATTTCTGTGCTCGATCGGCGGAGCTGCGGTTTAAGGCAGCCATTCCGCTCGGCAGCCAAGCCACGCCCCCCAACTGTCAATTGAGTTCATGTGGCAGAAGGAGTGCATGAGGAGAGCAAAACATGCAGACATCAACCAGAGACCCCAGAGAACGTGTGGAAATCACTTGATGCCCTGGGTGAATACAAGATGAGCTTGTGCAGGCATATCAGGAAGAAAGGTCTCTGTGATGTCACATGAGAAGCTGCTCAAGTTTTGGAGACATATTGTTCTCTGCCATTAGGGGATGTGGACGCCATTATAGGCTTGGTGTACAAATTCTTGCAAGAAAGGAGTGGGGAATTTATGTTTGGGTAGAAGATTATATTTAATAAGTGGTCTCTAGTTTAAGGAGCACATTTTAGATAGGGAAGAACCTTGGTAGAAGGTTAACTCTTTGTTGGCCTTTATCAGATTCTTAGAAGTAATCAATTAAAAAGAGGAAATGTGTTAGTAACATAGAAATGATAAGGAAGAATCAAACCTTCTAGATTGGGCTAAAATATTATCTATAGAGGTAAGACATTAAAATGTTTCCTCATTTAAAGAGTCATTTCTTTGGAAAGTAGCAGTATCTCAGGAACAAAAACAGTGAACTGTATATATGTTGCCAGATGTGATACATTTTCACTATGACCCAGGTATATTTGATGAAATGAAAAGATAGTAGAGGGCATAATAAGGGATTACCAGGGTGAAACGATGTTCATTCAAGACCTAAAAACTAGTAGCTATTAGGTTATGTTTCTAAGTATTTACTTGCCAAATTGTAAAAGGCATTGGAGTCAGAAGTGAAAAATGTTCTACTGTTATTGACAAAAAATGTCAGACTCCGGAATTAAATCCAAACATGGCTAAATATATAAATAAACTAAGCAACAATCCAAAGAAGGGTTTTAAAATTGCAATTAAGCTGTACCAAGAGAGTTCCTGGATGTGACTGGTCTGCTTTTTCAAAAGAGTGAGAAACTAGTTTTGAAAGAACATTGCAAGCAGAGTGTCCCTCTAAATTTGAAATATGGCAATAACACGTTTTATTATCTCAGAAGTGGCACTGAAGTCTCAAATAATTTACCTCACTGCATTGTATTGCAAAATACTTCACCAAGGTTTGTGCCTCCTCCTGGATCTGCACTTCTAGACTTTTCTTCCCAAGTTCCTCATGAGTGTCAGAGCAAAGCGTCTCAGCTGCTTCCATTGGTGCCCAGAAGAAAATGCAATTCCTAAAGAATTAATTGTATATTACTTGTTTTTTTTTTGTAATAAAACCTCTATAATAAATAGGCATGTTTCACTTTAAGGTCTGCCTGAAGAATGCTTTTTCCTTTTCTTCCAATGTTTTACAAGCAAATGTGCTCTACGAAAAATGCAAAAAAAAAGAGTCCTTTCTCATCAACCTTCATATCAAGGTTTAAACATCATCTCTCTGCCCCTCAGTCTTTTGTATAAGCCCCACTTGTAGTTGAAAAACAAATTAAGTATGGCTGGATGAAGTGATGTCGTGGGGGATCCACAGTCACTTCCCTTTCTTTCACTTCCAGGAATCTTTGTAACCATAGTTGATTTACTCAGTTTTGTAACATGTAAAGAGTGCTAACACGTAGGGCCATACGTAGAAACACATTTTTCCACAGACACAGAATGGGTAAAACCCTTTGATACATCTGGCCCTTAGATTACTATTCTTTCACTGGCTCGATTCGCACCATGTCTTAGCTCTGGGTGGTTTCTATGGCTAGCTCATTTTTCAGGCACTCCAAGCATAGCACCACTGCCTGTACCATCAGTCAACAGCTCACTATGCTGAGGCTTAGACAGATATAGCAGATATTTGTATCCTGCTGGAAAAAGAGACCACACAACATGCATCCTTAGAGGCAGACAGATTTTCAGAGTGCACAGGTATGGCAGAAGCACTGCATTGTGTAACTAGCGCGCAGTGTACACAGGTTGTTCTAGTTCTTCACCATCTCTGTAAATATTACTGCCAGTGGATCAGTAAATAAATCCTCTCATTTGCTAAGACTCACAAAGATTTTTTCTCATCAGTAGGAATAATTCAGGAGTAAGTCCCACCATCTTCCAGAAAGTCCACTGTGTCAATTGGCTATGTGAATTAGTGTTACAGGCATATTTATCTGCAAAACGTACATGTAAGACATGCAAGAAGTGAATTATGAATGTACATGTGTACAAGGCATTAAGTTACTATTCCTGAAAGCAGACTGGTATGGAAGCAGATAGATGAATGCATTAAATGTTGCGGTAATCTATTACTTTATCTCCCAGTGAATGTCACATCCTTCTCACTCCTCTCTTTGCCTTCTGATAGCCTCAGAGCTCAATGAGTGGCTTAGTGAGAAAAAACACTTGATCCTGCAGATCACACACTCTGTCCTTGGCAAGAAACTCATCCTTCCATTCATCCAAGGTTAAAAAATGGAATACTATTAAACTGCAAAATGCTGAATATTGACAACTGCTGTTTATAGGACTTGTAGGTGGTGAAACTGCAGTCAAAGACTAATAGAAAAACAAGATTTTATAATTTGCCGTCTACTTGCGTGATTGTGCCTCGACAGCTACCTACCTTTTCCCTTTGAAAGCTCTTCAGTAGAAAGAGTTGTAGGGCGTCCAACAAACTCCTTAAAGTGGATGATTAGAGCCTCTCTTATAGTCTGGTATACATTCCGCACAACCACTGGTTGACGTCCCAGCCACACAGTGAAAATGTTCCAGTAGGTCTTCGAGAGCTGGGGATGGGAAGTTAACACTTAACAAGTAAATAGAACATTAAACAAGAGGCAGGTAAGCTATTATCACCACCAACTAAAAGGCTGTCCCTTTTAGGAGAGGTCATTAACTTTAGAGTTAGGGCTGCCCACACAAAGCTGGATACCGTACACATTACTTTGCCCTTCCTAAGTACCACTTATACAGAACGTAAGGTACCATCAATCAGCCATTCCAATTGAAATCTTCTTACTTCAGTAAGCATCTGAGAGCTTGAAAGTTGCACAGCTTCAAGTTCATGCATATGAAAGGACAGCATATGATCCAAATAAATGTCAGAATATCCTTCTTTACACACTTCACATTGCAGATTTCCCTTTTTACACACTCCGGCTTTCTAAACAACAATGTGCTCCATCTTTTTAAAATTGTATTTTTTAATTTCACTGGTAATAGTGTAAATCTATCAAATAATGTTATGTGACTAGTTGTGACCTACGCCATGGCTATGTGTGGCTTTTCAATTTATGTCAAGGAGCATGACAAGTTTACTCATGAAAAAATGTTTGTGCAGATGAAATACTTCTATTTAGCTTTTTTAAGCTATAAAAATCAAAACAAGATCAATAACAGTTTTTCCTTCCAGGCCTGCCAGGTGTTAGTATGGCATATCCAGACAGGAATAATCTACATCAGGAATATGCCCTAAGCAGGACAGAAATTCTGACACATTATGTGCAAGAGATCTGCGTTTATGGGCCTCCACTAATGATTGATCAGCAAAAACTGCACCAGTGGTCAATCTAGAGTTTAACCAGCTCTAACTTGTGCAAAGGACTCAGACACCCTCCTCACCAAACCAGCAGTTGCTCCACTTTATTGACAGGTAGAGGAACATCCAGGTTTCTGTTGGCGGTGCAAGCTCTTCTGACGGAAATCTTTGACTGTCAAAAGACCATTGGTCAATGACATTCGAAGGTATGGCCTATTGTGGATGAGCTTTAGTTTTTATTTTGTAGAAACAATCCCTCAGGTTGGCATAAATGTGGAGCAGACCCACCTGACATGGAAACCCACCCAAAGGTATACACAATGGGGCAACCCAGTATCCCTCGGAACCTGGGCATGGATATGTAAGGAAAAACAGTGGCTCTGTCGGGTGTAAATACTATTTCTTATGCAACAGGTTAAATCACAGAGTTGTCAAATACTCTATTCTGGTTTTAGTTCAAGGAACACATACAAAGCACAAAAACAAAAACAAAAAGATTTGGTGGGTATTGTCTTATTTTATATAAATTGCATCATTTATCAATACCCAAATCATTGTGAAAGCTGTCAAACACAAGGTGCAGTGTAACGTGATACGTGATCAAGTGACATATTGTGCTCAGTGATAAAGCTGGTGCATACTATGTACAAAGTGACTAAAATATGTACAAGGGAAACAGAAGGCCAGAGACTGAAAACTAATGACTTTGCAGTTTAAACAAATTTGTCTTTTGTGGGTGCAAAGCCTTGATCTGGACCAGGGAATGAAGTTGACGTTTCAACCCAAGATCAGCACTACTAGGAAGTCAATGCGGGTCTTCATCAGGACAAGGAAGGGGGAGGGTTGACAGCCTACAGATGCCTGGTAAAGCATCAAGGGCACATAAAAATATGCGCCACCTTATCCCCGTCGTGGCAATTTGAAATCTGTATGTATGTGGGGACGATGAATGTAAGAGTTGTGTGTTGCGATTACCCACTCGTCTTCAAGGGCGCACACAGGTGCTTACACCATGGTGGTACGGATCACCAGCGGGTTTGACGACACGTCGTCGACGACTTTCTCTGGTCCAGATCAAGGCTTTTGCCACACATGTCTTTAGTTAAAAAATGTACAATGGATAATTGTTTTCAGCACTTCATCTGCTGTAGCTGTGTGATATTTCAAGGTGCTGCTACTTAAGGTATAGATTATCTGGCATCAGAGCTGTAATCAATGGCTTTCAATTTGAATGCTGAGGTCTGGTGTCAAAGCAATGAAAATGTAGAGAGGTCTTAAATTGGAGAAGGCATTGCCGATTATTACATACTAACATGATAGTGGTTATTACTTGTTAGGAAATGCTCAGTGTTGGGGCACATTGCCAATAGTACTCAAGGGCTGAGTTAGAGATTGACGGAGACGCCTCAATGGTAATGTAGGACCTCTTTGCCAAACTGAAGGTCTGCTTGCCTGATTTACCATAAGATGGACCTTAAGTATGCCAGTGATGGAGGCTACTCTGTCTCTGTTGCTGGTATACTCCTCTGATTGCCTGATGTAGTAAACATCCTCGTAGGTTTGGCCATTTGACTGCCTGCCCAGTTTAGATTGGGTGGTCAAGTGGTCAGTTTTTACTGCTGTGAAAAATGTGGCAGTAGGATACAGTCAAAACATTGAAATGACATTGCACTATGGCAGAACACTCCAATAGTGTGGGTTCATTAGTTTTTATTTTTCCAAAAAACAAAACCTTGCTTTGGAATTTTTATTTAAAGAAAGAAAAATTGCTAAATGTTTGATGGGTGGCTTTCATGTTTGGAGGAGCTGTCCGTTCATTGACAGGAACAGCTGTGATAGCCGTTCCTGTCAATGACGGTAGTTGTCCGCTGGTCTGGCTGAAAAAAGTGCAATGGATGCAATTTGGCGAGAGAATGGATTGTATCCTAATAAGTAAAACTGCCATCATCTGGTTATTACGTTAATATTCATAATGGAGGACATGGTCACAGGAATCATTTCCGGTGAAAGAAAAGGAAAGAGAAACTTTGAAGGTAGAAAAGAGGAATCTTTTTGGGAAGAGGGTCAGTAGTGTCCATACATTTTGACCAGAAATGTATCCATAATAACAAAATACATCATTTCTCATGGTTACACACAATATGCGTGTTAAACAGAGAGAGGCCCCTTGTTGAGACCAAGGGAATAGGGTACTCTTCACAAGTTAAACAGATAATCCCTTGGGCAATAAATAGAGTCACCTGAACCACTGCTAGATTGAAATCCATCTATGGCCTATTGGACTAACCACACTGATACTGTTTCCAGCCCACCCCACAAGACAAAATCATGTACTAAGTTGTTCAATTGAAAAATTACAAAAAACATGTTTTATTTATTTTTTGTTATCACAATCTAAAAAACATTTCTCCAAAACAGATTAAAATCTCAGGCACATATCTCAGACAATTCATATAAAACAATTCATAAAATAATCACAGTTTTACACAGAACAACAATCACAATAAAGACCACCATTGACCGAAGAGAAAAACGTTTTTAGACAGTATACTCTGTCATTAAAGGAACATATCCTTTGGGAAAATTATTGGACACCCAGCCTGCGTGCACTCCTTATCTTGCAAATACAGAACTGAGTTACCCCTGGGATAATGTTAATCAATATGCGTTGACGCATTTTGATGGTTAGAATTGTAATTCCATCTTTATCAAGTCCGTTGTTTGTTTTTCTCTGTTGTTGTTCCTGACATCTATGTCCTTTTGCAAGAAGAAAGTCCAATCAAACTTCACCACATTAAAATACCTGATTTCTCAGTCGCCTGGGTCTGCTTCTATTAAAACTGCAATCTATCTTTCACTTTAAGCAAGTTATTTGTCTATGTCCCACACCGTTGCATCTGCTCGACACCTCAAATTAGGCTCGTGAAAAAGGTTACAATCACCTTAGTACCGCGTTCCTTATATGCACGCGACTCCTGACTCAGTCACTTGTTATCCACGGGTCGAGGGGATTTTACAATACTCCACCACCTCTCCCTCGCCGTGCTACTCAAATGTAGAGGTTCGCCTAGATGTGCGTCCTCCTCGTGGTGTTCAATACGACGAGGAGGACGCACATCTAGGCGAACCGTCATCTGTCAATATCCACCCTCCCTGCCCCATGCTTACCTGCACCAGCCACTGCTGTCTCTCTCTCTCTCTCTCTCTCTCTCTCTCTCTCTCTCTCTCTCTCTCTCTCTCTCTCTCTCTCTTCCTCTCTCTCTCTCCCTCTCTTTCTCTCTCTCCTGAAGCCACACTGCGCCTGCTGTATTTACCTGGGGTAGAAGGAAAAAGTGACAGAGGCAACATCAGCCACTCCCTGCTCTACAAACCTGCCTCCAAAGCCTCCAGCCCATTAGGGTAAATACCCAGCAGAATGAGGTGCCAGTCCAACTCCTCTCCACGCCATTTTAAACACACCCTCCAAGCTTCCAAGAAACATTCCTATCCACTAAGCTTTGACCCCACTGAAGTATTCATCAATTGGCTTACAGCCTGTTGGAGTTTGTCTGCGTGTTACACGTGTTTCAGAGAGCATTGAACCATCATGCCTGGTGCCCTGGTGACTGGCTCCATGCAATGGTGGCAAAAAAACTTAAACATGATGAAGGTAACTTTAGTGTCCATAAACATGTCTTGCTGCAGGCAGAGTACAGAAATAATCATTTATCAATGCACACAGTTTTTAGAAAAAAGTTTCTTCTGCCCACAGAGGCTTCTTTGAGATACATATTGCCCATGCAAGTGGTGTTTTCTGCAGAGAGTGAGCTTTAAAATAAAGAGTGATACATTAAAGTTTGCATTTTATCCTCATTTGCACTTGGTGTCCATGCTGTGTAACTGGAGGGATTGTTCTGCTGTGCACAGTTTACTGAAGTGATTTAGAGAAAAGTGGTGACATGACAGTCCTTTATGGAGAGTGCTGTTAGACTGCCACAGGGGAAGGGGTGCCCTGAAAGTAATATCCTCAATAGTCACCCTGTTTTCAATGACAGTCCTGAGAGCAACAGTGAAGGCAAGTCGCATAGTGACTGTCCCGTTAACAGCAGCCCTGTTTGTTTTTATGAAAGTCTATTCAGCGATAATGAATTGGGATAGTCCTATCTGGGACAGTCCCCACTGTGAAGATTGCCTTACCAACAGTTCTATCAGTGACAGTACTATCCCTTACAATTAACGATAGAGAAAGTATTCACAGTGGCAACTTATTTCTCAGTACAAACGGTGACTGTCCTGTCCATGGTACTCCGCTTTAGGTGTTCATCAATAGATTGAATGGAAAGCAGATTATGTGCAATTGATTGTGAATGTCTTTCATTTTATCTTTTAAATGATTAGATGTTGCTGATGATGCACTGCAGTTGAAACCTTCTCTCTAAGGCACATCAGAGGACAAAATGGTGCACTGACTACAAAGTACACTCTGGCTGAGATAGTTCTCCAACGGTGCTAGAAGATATTTGGACCTGGTATTAGTTTCAGTGATTGGCCTCTCTGATAAAGCTTCTAAATAGATTTTGTATGCTGTTTTTTCAACTTGACACATCCTGTGTAAAATATTTTTTACCTGAATCAGAATATTTTTTCACCATGGGATAATCCTTCACAGTGATGAGAAAATGTTTCAATTACTTTTAGGTAAACTCTATTACATTGAATTTAGACTTCCTCACTCAAGTCCTTACAGTTGAGTGTGTAAGTTTGGGCCCTCCCTTAAAGACAGGCTCACAAAGAAACTCCTTAAAGTTTTTCTCTATTATTACCTTTTTAGTCCCACCTCATTGGCTGTCAACCTAGCCACTAATTATGAGTAAAAAGGGTGGTAATAGATGAGGGAGGGGAGGTACTCAGGAATGGGATGATTACGTTTAGATTCAAAATAATGAATATAAGTAAGTAATCCAAACTTTACCATCTCATTTGACTTCCCCAAGCCAGTCCTTATAATTTAGAATTTACCAAACTACAAATCATCATCATAACTTCTGAACAAAGCAATGAGCAAACATACAATGTGCAACGTTGACAATTCACATGCTCAAACAAGCTAATTATGAACTGCATTTAGTAGCCCAAGACCAAATTCAGCAGTATGGGCCCACCCCCCTTTTACCATAATACTTTACAAATGTATGTGGGACAGCATAATCAACTGCACAACAAATGTCATATAAAGAAACTTGATGTAGAAACTGTGATAGCAGACATAGCTGTGATCTCTTCTGCAATGGAAACCTAGGCAATTGAATATGTCTTTACAATAGCTGTTCGCTTACAGTACCAGTGGCTTCTCCATTTTTCTTGAAAACTAAATTTGACAAAACATGCATGTCTTTTGAAACATTACAGTACTCTCTAAATAAAGGTTTGATTATCTGCACACATGCAAACAATGTAAAACAATATAAAATGTAATACTCTAGTGGTTTTAGATCATGCAAAAGAACTGAAGTAAGCAATTCCAGTGAAGAATAAAATGTTGACAGTACCTTTATTATTGAAATCTGTAGGTAAAGCTTATGATCTAAAATATTTCCAAGCTCTCCTACCCTACATCCAGTAGGTATAGCCATCACAAATATAAACTTTTATGAAAATAAATCTAAAGAGATTGACTTGATGTGCTCAAAGGCTCCTTCTGAAAAACCCTCAGTATTAAAGGAGGCTCCCAAGGAGGGACCTGTTGAGAAGCGTCCCTGGAAAGAAGACCAGGAGCCAAGCGTAGAGAAGAGGTTCTTTACTAAAAAGCACAACCTGGCATCCAACCACCTCAACGACCCAGCTGCAACTGGCAATCGTGGAGTGCCGTCAGCCTTACATTCTAAGGAACCCGGTGAGCATAAAAACTCTAACCCAAGAAAGATGCATGCAAGGGAGAGAACCGGTGATAGAAAGAAAGACAGAGGTAAGTTACATCACAACACATCCTCTCCTTTAGGAAAACAAATAAAAAAACAAGAAACAGAACAGAAACAAGGAGAAAATGGATAAGCGAGAAAAGCGAAGAAGTCAGGATCTTACACAATCTTGAAGGTACACTGGTGGTCAGCGAACTCTGGCAGAGGACTCAAGTTCCGGAGAAAGAGAAGATCCTTGAGAAGATGACCCAGCAGGACCCTCACTCCCTCCTTGGGGAGAAAATGACGAATTGGGAGAAAATTGATCATTTTCAGCAGGTTTGTCAGGGATGAACATTGCACCAGAGCAACCTCCCTCAATCGTGGAATGCTTGGGAGAAGAGCCCCCTTTCTGGTACAAAGCAACTCTGCGCAAGTTCCAACGTTCACCACCTTCAATCACAACAAAGTGTCTCCCCACACTGATGACACGGCAAGGGCCTTTGAACTTGGTGAGACCACCTTTTATCCTGCCAGATTTCAATTTGACCCAATCGCAGACAGAGATTTTTGAAGGAAAAACTTCAAATGTGTGCTCACACCCTGACACTACCCAGTCTTTAAACCAAGCAGGTACCAGGCGAGAGCCTGGAAAGCGCCGTCTCATAACCAAAAATGGGGACTTCGATGTGGCACTGTGAATCGTAGTACAATAGGCTCAAAGCATGTCCTGAATAACGCACCTAGGATCAAGACCATTTACCAGAGCAAGGTGGATGGTGCCTTTGATTAATCTATTGGCCCTTTCCACAATTCCATTGCCCATCGGATTGTAGAGAGAAGTGCAAGAATGTTTAACACCACACTTCTCAAGGAAGTAACGCATCTCCCCTGAAGTGAGCTGGGTACCGCTGTCCGTTAATAAAACATGTGGGAGCCCCTCCCGCAAAAACAGTCTCAAAGACTCCGACAGCAGAGCTTGTGGTAACATCTCTTAAACATTTAAGGTGTAACCACCTTGAATGTACATCTACAACAACAGCAGCAAACCGCATGTCAAGGGGAAGCTCAACAAAGGGTCAATAAAATCCAGACAGATAGTGTGCCAAGAATCCAGACAGATAGTGTGCAAAGGTTTGCCTGGATCAGTAATCTGGCCCATGAGGTTCTGAGAGCCAACCTTAAGTCTCTTCTCCCTATCCTTACACAGATTACAATTGACAACCTAATTCTTGATTTGATCATCCATGGCAGGCCACCAGAATTATTGTTTAATCCTCCTGATAATCATACCTTGCCCCAAGTGACCTTCATGCACAAGCTTAAAAATGTGCAACCTAAGACTAGACGGAGGCACAAATCGCTCTCCCCTCATAACAATATCGTGGCTAGTCAAACACAACTCATCCAGAAGTTTCCAATATGGCCTAACAGCTGCAGACGCCATACTCTCACGAGGAGCACCTTTTTAAATCAGGGTTATGACATCTTGCAAAACAGAGTCACTGCTCATAGCCTCCTGCCACTGTATTTTAGAATAGGCCCCCAAACTACATTCACAAACATCATGTACAAAGGCAACTGCTTCCTCTTTCTCAAGGTTGTTGACAACATCCTTGTCAACAACTTCCCAATCAAATGACATGCACGATAAACAGTCAGCTTGTACATTTTACCAACCATGAATAAACTCAACATCATTGAGATACTCTTATAGCCTCACAGCGTACCGGGCAAGGTGTGCTGACCCCTTCCCTGTACCAACAGCTGACAACATTTTCATGAAGGGCTTATGGTCAGTCCTTAAGACAAATCTGGACCCCCACAAATACACTCTGAAGTACTCTTCACCCCAGGCTGCGCCAAGGGCTTCACGCTTTATAACAGAGTAATTCTTTTCAGCCTGGGTGAGAGTTCTTGAGGCAAATACAATTGTTCTTTCACTACCATGTTCATTTTGAGATAAGACTACCCCAATGCCAGTATCAACAGTTAGATAAAATTTACAAGAGGTACTGAAAGGAGAAAGTATGCCAGCATTACAAATCTGGAACTTAATATTTGAAAAGGTGTCAGACTGTTCCTTACTCCATTCAAACTTACAACCCTTGCGGAGGAGTTTACTTAAGGGCTCAGACATTTCAGCAGAATCGCGCACAAATTTCGCATAATATTCAACAAGGCCCAGAAATGACCTGAGCTGGTCCTTGTCCCTAGGAGCAGGAGCATTTTTAATGGCCTCCAAAACATTTTTTTGGGAGAGATCCCCCCACTAGAGATCGAGTACCCCAAGTACCTGATCCATGAGAAATTGACATTTTTCTTTGTTAACCGTGAGACCTGCTTGCTCCAGTTTCCACAACACTTGACTGAGTGTGGCATTATGTTGTTCAAAGGTCCTTCCTGACACCAGTATGTCGTCCTGTAAGTACACCACGCCAGCCAAGCCCCCAAGCATCTTGGACATCATCCTTTGGAAGACACTCACCACCAAGGCTAACCCGAACGGCATACGGGTGAACTGAAATGTGCCTTCCTTGGTTATAAAAGCTGTAAGATGCTTGGAGTTGGGGTGTAACATTATCTGGTGGTAAGCACTCACCAGATCAATCTTAGAGAAGTACCTACCACCACACACAGACTGTAATAACTCATTAATGTTAGGGAGTTGGAATGTGTCAGTGACAATATCACGATTCAATGATCTGAGATCAATGCAGAAACTGAGGCGACCATCAGACTTGAGGGTCAAAACTACTGGAGAAATCCAAGAGGAAGCTCCAAAGGCTCAATGACACCAGATTTTAATAGATCATCCAAAAGATGTTTAAGGCCCTGCCTCACAGACAGTCGAACTTTTCTAAGTTTAGGTTGTATAGGACAAGCGTCAGATTTCAGAATAATTTTGTGGTGATAACCTCTGACGCAACCGAGCCTATCTTCAAACACTCTGTGTGCGTCTTGATGTATGTGTTGGACTTGAATGCCATCTTGGACCACCATAATTTGATTGGGGGACCTTGGATTGATGACAATATGGAGACCATATTGGTGCATCCACCCGAGGATTGGAGGACCATCCTTAGCAACATAAATCTTTCCATGAGTACTACGTGTGTCAAAGGTGATTTGACCAGAAATGTGACCCAGGATATCAATGGACTGGCCTTGATAACCGACTGGGTTAATATCTTTGCCCATCAAAGAAACCCCTACCCGTGTGGTTTGAAAGAGAGACTCAGGAATCATTGTGAACAGGGAACCAGAGTCCACCATCAACGTAACATCTTTACCACAGACATTAAATACAGCAGTGGGTGTTGTGAATCTAGAAGAATCTTGTGTGACTCTAGTCACAACCTCGTTGCAAATCTCACCCACAACTAGTAGTTTGTTTGTGCTTTGTTTGTGATCACTAAATTGTTGTACCACATTCACCTTACACTTAAACTTATCAGAAAGTTCAGGTTGCCTGCACATTCAAGCAAAGTGCCCTTTCTGACCACACCAGCAGCATATCTGATCAAGAGCAAAACATCTTTTAGAGTCAGCCAAATGATATTGACTGCCACAATGTAAACATTCTCTGTTCTTGAGTTTAGGTATGGCACCAAAAGCATTTATAGACTTAATAGTTTTTTTTAAATGGCATTAACATCAAGATTATCATCTTTGTTCTGCACTTCACCTACATCAAGTGAAATTTTGTCCCTTAGCCATGTCAACTGCATCCTTCAATGAGGGGTCTTTGGCAGCCCACAGACTTTCCTGTATTTTCCTGTCCCGGCACTGTACAATAACTTGATCACGGATCAATTCTTCAGTCATTGTCCCAAAGCGACACTTAAATGAAAGGTCTTGTAACCTGGCAACAAATTCCCCAATGCATTCTCCTTCAAATTGGGGCTAAGTGTAAAACTTATATCTGACCATGACTAATTTACTTCCTTGGCAAATTGTGTTTCAAGCCTCTTAATAGTTTCCTTATAGACGTCCTCCATAGGTTGACTATTGGGTCCCATAGCCACCTGTAAATATTCAAAAACACGTTGACACTCACTGCCGAAAGCACTAAGTAACAAAGCTTTCTTCCTAGCTTGGGAAAAGTTATTACCATCTAAGGCAGTAATGTAGTTGTCTAGCATTTCAATCCAATCCTCCCAAATAATTGGCATAGAATCTAGACAAAAACATTGGAGGCAAAAAGACATTGGATACGTTAGAAGACATGACAATAAACAAACATGCAGTAAACTGCGAATAAAGATTAATAATGGAGTACACTTCAAATAAATAAAAAAAAATTTAAAGTTCATCTGGGGTGTGCAGATCACAGTAGGTAACTGCAGCACAAAGTAGAAATTGGTAAAATAGTGCACAGGAAGAAATGCGAGTGAAGGATTTCATGATAACACCAGGTTAGCAAGTGGTGAGTTCACAAAAAGTATAAGGTTGGCAAGTGGTGTTATATCCCAAGAAGAAGGAGGTAAGGAAGCGTATCACAGTGAATTAAAGCTGCAATGAAAATCAAGACTTGAAATACCGTCACCTCCAGCAGTGGAATATTTAGTAGCGTGCGTCTAGTCAGGGAAATTGAGAGCAAATGACAGGACTCCCAAAGATGGCGGCACGTTACTCACGTAACTCCACGCTACTCACGTTGCATACAGCACGTATGGAGGGACGTGCTTGGTGTGTTTCAATGATGCGAAGAGATTCAGGATGGTGACACCCTCGTTGTGACGTAAGAAGCTGGTGGTGGCACGAGAAGAGAGCGTGAGCTTCCAACGGCTGTACCGATACCAAAAATGCCACAAAAAGTCAAGAAATTGTACCTTCAGGAGTCCAATCAATGGATTTCAAGAGGAAGACCAAACAGCAGGGAGCCTCCAGGACCGCAGAGAAAAGCAGGACGGGAGAAAAGAGTGAAAGCTACCAGTGGATCGCCAGGTTGTGCTGTGACCAGGAGAAAGATTCAAACGCTTCAAGGTCATCACCAAATTTTTGTGAAGCATCGCAGGAAAGAAGACCAGGAGCCAAGCGTAGAGAAGAGGTTTTTTATTAGAAAACACAACCTGGCATCTGACCACCTCAACGACCCAGCTTCAACTGGCAATCGTAGACTGCCGCCAGCCTAAGGAACCTAGTGCACATGAAAACCCTAACCCAAGTAAGATGCATGCACGGGAGCAAACCAGTGATAGAAAGAAAGACAGAGGTAAGTTACATCCCAACAAGACCCTGTGCGCACACTTTTTGACCCTGTGTGCTGCCTTGGAGCTGCAAATCCTGCCGTGAGGGGAACGGCGTTTTTAAGGCATTCTTCAGGCCGGAGGGCTGCCACTTGAACTGCATAGCCGTGAGGGGAACGGCGCATAAAGACTTCAATACCCAGAATCCTGTGCTACGGGCGCTTGCCACACGCATCATCAGGCAGCGCCCGGGGGGTCATAAGGCAGGGCTGGGCCCCCCCCCCCTAACACCGCTGGTCCGGAGGCATCTGGCTGTTAAATTGCTGCTGGCTACTTGAACTGATACCTACCATGGGGAAAAAGACTTCAGCAGCACCCAGAAGAACGGGTAAGCCCAGACAACCTGTAGCACCACCTACTACCCCATTGCCAAGCCTGACGGCCATAGACAAAATGTTACAAAAAACAATTGGCGTTGTCGCCACAGCCATCCAGAATACTGAAAGGCGCCTATCGCTCCCACCAAGTTTGCCCTTATTTATGCATCACGAAAACTCTTTTGAAAAATCATTTGATTCTTTGCTTGCTACATCTTATGCGGGGCTCCCGGGCGCAGATACTAATGAGAACCGCATAAATGGAAATGTAGCATCTTATGGCCACCTGCCCACGGACACTAGGCTATCGTCAACCCCCACTATGTTAGAGCCAAGCTCGAACAGGGACTCGGATTTCTTGCCATCCCCAGCTAACAATCTGACTCACACAGAAGGGATCGGCTCATGTCCCGACCCTGATGCTTTGGACTTAGATGGGGATAAAAGCACTAGCGTACTAATGCAAACAAGGGGCCAGAAAGCAAAGAGGCAAAAAGCTAAGAGCAAATGGAAAAATATTGAGCCAGCACAGAATAAACAGAAGGGTGGGAACAGCCAATCACGGAGGTCTGCTGCTCCCGTAGTGCGAAACAAGGTTAAGGGGGATGGCATACCCAGCGAGATGGATTCCTCAATTATAGAAATCAACACAGCGTCAGGGGCCCAGGGATTCTGGGGGAGACTGGAGACACTGATATCTACTCTCTTGGGGCCAATGAACCTACATGTACTGAACATAGAAAAGAGGTTGAGAGTACTGACTGACCATGTATCTAAACTGAGTTCAGGGCGCCATCAAGAAACCCTGCCCTCTCTAGGGGCAACTACCATAGATAACGCCCAAACGAGTCAGACTAATATGTTTAATAAAATTAACACTAGCGACCCCTTGTTACCCTCAAAACCGAGTTCAAGCAAAAACCTACCACCTGTGGAACACCCTGCCAAACGGGCACCTAAACTAAAATCCCCTAAGGTTGCCACCTTTGTAGAGACGGATCAAACTGTCTCCAAAAGTAATATGGCATATCTTAGACAAACCAATACTGATGCCCGACATGTTTCATCCTCTTCCCCGCCTAAGCCGGACCAGTCTATATTAACTATAGCAAAACAAATTCCGGCCCGCATCAGCTTACCCCCAGAGTGCGGACCCTACGTCCTGGTTTTAGCTAATGTCCCCAAACTAAGGAAAGACCAAGAGGAAAATTTCATCAACCTAAAAAATAGAACTCTCCACTGGTTATCCAGATATTGTCAATTCCCGATGGATGGCGCCGGAGAGATTATTTATACCCAAAGAGTGGGGTGGGTGGGCCCTTTAAGAAAAAAGTTTGAAGGGGACTGTATAATTATAAATTTTAGGTCCCCACAATGGGCTCAATGTACGCTAGCAAAAGCCCCCCAGCCCTCTCATTGGGAATACAACACCACTCTTCTCCCTCTTGGGTACTTTTAAAGGCACCTAATAGATCCTAACCCTAGTTTTGGGACTAATTTCTTGGGACATCGACAGGACACTAATACCAACTCTAGAATCAATAACCGACGTTACCACCAGGACCAACATCCTGACCCTAGGGACGGCCTCTCATTAGGTAACGTGACCGCACTACCAGCACACCAAATGTTACATCCCCCTTTTTCAGCCGTCCCCCAGTGTATCCCTAGGGAGAGGCCTTATGCAGCGACCAACCAAAATTTTTATACGGATGAGCATGAGAGGAGGTACCTGTATAACGTCCCAACCTACAATCGATTTGAATATGATTTTTCAAATCTAGAAGAACAGGACTGACTGGGGGACAGCGCAAGGAATACTGAATGCGCTGAGGTAGCCGATGTAACTGGGGAACTTCTAGATCTTACAAAAATTATTATAACTCAACCTATGGCCGCACCGTATGCCACGGTCCGGCCTCCAGTCGCATGTGAGGATGCAACAACAACCTTGTTAATCAATCCCAGGCAGATCACTAGGGACAAGCATTTAGGTAGCCCTAGCGGCTCTGATTTGTCAATCCTTAGCTGGAACGTTGCAGGTATAGAATCAAGACTGTCTGACCCTCAATGGGTCCAGCTATTGGATGGCAAAGACATTATTATGTTCCAAGAGACCTGGGCCATAGGGAATGTGCACCTAGAGGGTTACCACTGTTTTAGCGTGTTCGCCTCTAAGCCTGCCTTTGGTCGTGCAATGGGAGGACTTTTCATTGGAATCAGGATATTGGCGGGTGGTACTTTTAAGGATTTATCATTCGGGAACCCAAATATCCAGGTTCTTGAATACAAGCGAAAGACCAAGATTTATTTAATTAACTTTTACAATAATGATTTTTATTCCGTACCAAATAGGAACTACATAGCACTTTCTAATATATTGGTACACCTCGAAACAAACATAGGTTTAGACGAGAAGTCAGGGATTCTCATCGGGGGGATTTTAATGCGAAAATTCCAGGGAAGCATCGACTAGAGGACAAAAGCTACTCGGATCTAGCAGACCGAAGAGGTACTGAACTTGTTAAGATACTAAACGAATACATCCTCAGCAATGTAATGGAAGCAAGCCAAACTTCAAGGATGACCTGTGCACCCACGTATAGAGGGAGAGAATCCTGCTCAACGATTGATTTTATTTTTACATCCCCCTACCTAACAGATCGTGTCACAGACTCTAATGTGGTAGAGACATTATATGGAGACCACAACCCCCTTACAGTTATTTTGTATTTGGGCACTAGCCCAGTATATGCCAATTTTAATGGCGCAAGAGATATTACACCATCTGGTGATGGTCTCCGTCTAAAATGGAGGGGAATTGATTGCGGAGCCCTACTTGACCGTGTTAAAAATGACCATTTAGAATTAATAAATTCTTGCTTATCAGCCGATGGGGATTGCCATAGAATAGTTACCGATTTTGGTAAACTATGCGTGGCAATCAAAACTTATTTGTCAGTCCCATTACCCACTAAGGCGAAAGACCCAAGATGGTTTAACTCCGCCTGTTCTATGGCAAATAGGGAACTACGCAGGGTACTAATCACCAAGCCAAGGAATCCAGTGGAGGTACAGACAGCTAGGAAACTTTATAAACAAAAAATAGTCGAAAGAAAGGCGGCACTTTTGATGGAACAGTGGGAGTCGCTGGTTGTTAGCGCTAACCTGAAGAGTAGTGGGCCATTTTGGTCCGCTGTCAGGAAAATGCGCGACATGGGTAAACTCTTATCCCCAACCAGCTGCAATATAATCAGTAGCACTTGGGAAGCCCACTTTTCCAAAATATACGCTTCTCCCTCCGAGGAAACAACTACCCCAGATCTGGGACAGCTGCAAGACTTGCGGCTTGACCTTTCTGAGGTGGTAACAGCTGTCAGAGAGAGCCTTGGTAACAAGGCTCCCGGCCCAGATGGTTTCCCTATAGATATTATAAAGCATAGCCCAGATCTATGGGCGCCAATCTTACACAATGTTTTTAACAGTCTGTCAAGAGTACCCATCCCTAAGACGTGGTCTTCTAGTATCATAGTCCCAATCTATAAAAAGGGCGATAGGTCAGATCCAGCTAACTACCGCCCAATCTCGCTCCTGGATAACACCTTAAAAATACTCGGGCGAGTTATTTATAACAGGGTGGTAGAGTGGACGGAAGATTCTGACCTACTGGATCCATGCCAGATGGGATTCAGGAGCGGGGTGGGCACAGTCGAGCAATGTTTGAACCTAAAACTAATAATTGACAAGTATAACGTTGCTCGATCGTCCCCCATATATCTTGCTTTTATGGATCTTTCATCTGCGCTTGACCTGGTAAACAGATCAAAACTGTGGACCATGCTTCTTAATTACGGATTGGATGAGGCCCTAGTGCATTTTCTGGCGTATCTTCATACTGATCTTAGGGCGCAAGTCAGGATTGGGTTGGGTGGCGAAGTATCCGGAGCTATAAAAATTGGCAGGGGGGTTAGACAGGGGTGTGTTTTAGCACCCCTGCTGTTTATCATCTATATCAATGGCATAGCAAAGGTTTTAAAACAAGTAACTAGAGACGTGCCAATTATCCAGGGGCATCCTTTGCCAGTTCTACTATACGCAGACGATGCGGTCCTCATGGGCCGCACCCCTAACGCCCTCCGTTTGCTTGTGCAAAATGTTGTCCATCATATGGAGGGCTTAGATCTGCGTGTAAATTTTAAAAAATCTTTTGTTATGTCATGTGGACCTGGGAAACGGAAACTCAATACCATTCATATTGGGTCTGACAAATTAGATTCCGTAAATTCTTTTATATATCTTGGGGTGGCTTTCGCTGCGAACAGCTCATGGAGTGGGCACTCTGCCCACGCCATGAGCAAGTTCTCGTAGGCCATCAATTCAATATTGAGTCTTCCACGCCCTAAGAAATTAGGCGCTACCAGTGCTATCTTAAAATTTTTTAGATTGCAGTGCATCCCTGTTGCCACCTACGGGGCTGAAGTTTGGGCCCCCGCTAAAAACCCCGGTATTCAACGTGAAGAGACCCGCTTTTGTAGGAAAGTACTGGGTGCCCCAATCTCGTCCTCTGAATTTATCTGTCACAAAGAGTTAAATCTCCCTTACATCTGTGATTTTATTAGAAGCAGACCAGCTTTATTCTGGCTGAGAATCTGGAGGAACAACGCAGCTTCTTTAACACAAGATATAATTAAAGATTGCCTTAAATGTGACCACGGCTTATCAATCCCATGGCTTGCTGGAGTTTCAAAAACATTAAGCGCCATGAACAAAGGCGATCTCTTCTCTGACCCTTCCAGAATTGGATGTAAAGACAAGGTAGAGGTTAAACAAGCACTATATGCACTTTTTGAGACAGAAAGGATGGAAAGGGAAATATCCAAATCCACCATTGTTAGATACATGGAGAATGACCTGTGCAGGCAACCCCTTCCACTTTATCTTACCCTTCCTATGTCTAGCTGGGAAAGGTCTTTGTTATTTCGTCTAAGGGCAGGTTCCATAAAATTCTTGTTGGGTTTTCCCTTGGGTTATAACCATCCTACTGAATGTAATCCTAGTCCCTGTAATGGTACCAGTAAACAGAATGATCTACATTTTTTATTTTTCTGTAAATTTTACTTAAAAAATATCAACTGGTTTTTAACACCTTATTTTAGAAAACAAAGACCCCTCTCCCTGGAGGAGTCCTGTCTAATGTTACTCTCCCTGGACACGGAGGAATTGACTTTTCGCACTAGCACCTTCTTAAGACTAATAATATGTGTACGTAAAACGATGGAAAACCTCTGAAAGATTGCTGTTTTAGTTCCTTTTTAATCTATAATCAATTGTATTTTGTATATTGTAATAATGAATTGTTTTTATGCCTGTACTTTTATGAATTTAAGTAATTCGAATAAAGGTCTTTTGAATTGAATTGAATTGAATTGACCCTTTCTTAAAAAATGTGTCTATGGTTGGAAAAATTATGGAATAACCGGGAAGCTAGAGGAATAGTGTTGGAAAGACACCATAGATCTAAAGTCACTATAGCTGCTCATTGCACCTAGAAGGTAGACACAGATATATCTATTACATTTTTTCCCCAAAAGGCCTTTTATCTTTCTTGAATGCCCTAATTGTGGCAAACTGCTCTCTCCCTCTATGCCCTTAACCAGATGCCCCTAACCAAATGGGCAGAAGAGCTTCTAAACTGAAGAGGAAATCAAATTATGGGAAACTCCCAACAAAGTTCTACTGCTAGAGAGAGTATAAATATGACCAGAAAACCATACTCCTCTAGGCCAAATCATAGCACCAGTATCAGTTCTTGTCTCGCTCTCTCTGCACTTTGTTATGACTTGCGCAGCAACTGGAATTGGTGGAAAAGTAGAAGAGAACACAAGGCCTAAGTATCAACAGAAAATAAATTCCCCACGTCTGATGAGATGGATCTTTTGATCAAAAGAGGGGGAGAAGAACATTCTCTAAGGATGGATAAGATCTGTTTTGTGACTTCCCCACTACCTGCAAATCCTCTGATAAACAGTGAGGTGGAGATGAAAATGGACTGATGATGGAAACTAAATTGTGACTGAATAGTTTGTCAGACCTATGCTTCTTCTCGGGAATAGACACTGCAACTACTGAAAAACGATCAACATCTGTCCAAGTGAAGACCTCATTCTACCTAGAGATTTACATGTTCTTACAACCTGATTGTCCCTTCTCCAACTGCTGAAAAAATACCATCAAAGCCCCTAGAAAGGTTGGCAGCTCTTTCCAATTTGAGGACTAGGGAAATCCTCTGTTGGACCAATGGCCCTGAGCTGACAATTTCTGTAGGATTACTACCCCAACCCCTTTGAACATGCATCTGTTGTCTGTACCATTGGCCCCTGTGGGTTCAAGTGATACCCCTTGTTAGATGGCTCATCTTCTCAGCCACCAAGACAGGGATTCCCTGAGAGATATGCTTGGTTTTTACATGAAAATGTAATACATTGGTACTGGAGACCACCGATTCAGAAGGAACGTCACAAGGAGTTGTAGATGAAATCTGATATAAGGTACCATGAATACTCTGAATGCCATCAGACCCTGCAATCACAATCAGTCACATTCTGGAACATACATTTTCTTGAACAATTATCTTAAAAGGCTTATTATTCTGCAGATCTTCTCCTGAAGAAGTTATACCAACCCCTACAATGTCTGAAAATAAGGTAATATAAAAGTTAAATGCTATGAAGGTAGAATCGACTGAATCGGTTGTGGTCTCAGTCCTAGACAACCTCAGAAAGGGTATGGATGATAACAAACACCAGGCACTGGTCCTCCTTGCCTTGTCCGCCGCCTTTGACACGGTGGACCATACCATCTTACTGTCCCGTGTCAGGGCGGCTGGAATCGGGGGATCAGCCCTGGTTTGGCTCTCCTCCTTTCTGAGGGACCGCCCCCAGGCAGTGCGGCTAGGCGACTTCTCTGCCACTCCCCTCCCTGTCACTTGCGGCGTTCCCCAGGGATCCTCTCTTTCCCCCCTGCTTTTTAATCTCTATATCTTCCCTCTTATCTTCGCGCTTCAGCAGCTGGAGGTCACCGTGTACAACTACGCGGATGATCCCCAGCTCATCTTTGATCTGTCCTCCTCTCCCCTTTCTGTTTCTAATTTCCAGTCTACTATGACATTCATCAGGGACTGGATGAACCACAACCACCTTAAGCTGAACCCGGATAAAACCGAGTTGGTTCTCACCGGTGGTCCATCCAGCCCCTGGAACTCTCTTTTTTGGCCCCCCTCTCTTGGGCCCGCACCTTCACCCTCAACCACGGTCAAAACACTGGGTGTCAAAATGAATAATCAGCTCACCCTTCACCCACAAATCAGCTCCGTGGTCTCCTCTTGTTTCCTCACTCTCCGCACCATCCGCTCTGTTTCCCGCTTCTTTTCCCCTCAGGCACTCAAGATCATCATGGCCGCCCTGGTGATATCAAAGCTGGATTATGCCAACGCCCTCTATCATGGCATTCCAGCTTACAGCCTGCGAAGACTTCAGTCGATCCAGAACCAGGCGGCCCGGCTGGTTTACAGCCTCCCACGCTATCACCATTCCACCCCCCTTCTCAGGGAGCTTCACTGGCTTCCCGTAAAAGAACGCTCCCTCTTTAAGACGGGCTGCATGGTCTTCCAGGCCCGCCAGGGCACTGCCCCCGCCTTTATCTCTTCTTTAATAAAACCCTATGTTCCCACAAGAGAGCTCCGGTCTTCCTTTAAGTCCCTTCTTCAGATCCCCCGCTTCACACGTAAAAAGTGGGGTGGGGCCAACTTCTCCACCTTGGCTCCAACATTCTGGAACTCCCTTCCTGACCATCTCCGTTCTGCTACCCAGTACCTCTCCTTTCGCAAAGATTTAAAAACCTTCCTCTTCAATCAGGCTTTCCCCGCTTAGCTCTTCATTCTTATCACTCTTGTCTTTTCCCTCAGTTGCCGATCCTGCCTACTAGCGCCAAGAAACCGCATGGTGTACGTTGCGCTTTAGAAATGTTTTAAATTGGAAATTAGAAATTAGCTGTGAGTTCTCAAGTTTTAATAGAAAACCATGTTCCTGTATGTTTCTGTATACCAGATATGCATCACTCTGTGTCTATGAAAAAAAGAAGCAGCATATTTTCTAAATCCAGATACTCTCTTACCCCTTAGTATGTAATAAAGCTGTCAAAAGAGCCAATACTTATTCAAAAAATCAAAGGGCTGATATTAACCCAAAAGAAGTGCCCGAAATCTACAGATTTAAAGCCTGTCTGAAAATCTCTGGTTTTCCTCGTAAAAAGAGAGCAGGATACAGACCTTGTTCTTTTTCTGCTTGTGGAACACCCTTGTCCATTATATTATTCCTTTACCCCTTAGCTCCTTCTTGATCTCTGCCTGGGCAAAGGAGTCTTTATTATCAAGTGTCCTCATGAAAATCTAGAAAATAACTCCATTATTAAAGGACCCATCTGACTGATGCTCTTTCTATTTGCCATAAATTGAGAAAGTATGCCTCTTTCTTGCAAGTTGTGTGCATTGTGCATACCTTTGGAGGGTTTTGCTATTTAATACACCATTTAATCAAGACTGGAATTTGTCATAGAAGAAGGAATCCTGGCTATGGTCATTCCTCAGAATGACATTTTAAATTGTTATGTTTTGTTGACCCCTTCCAAAAAACATCCTTTAAAGAAAGATCAGCTTCTGTATTCGTTTTTGTCAAAAAAGCAGAAATGTCGTTTTAACCTGCACCAGCTTATCAATCACATTTTCAAATTTTGGACCAAATACAAAGATGCTAGAAGAGGTAGGTGAAGAAGGGATGTGTGGTGACCTGCCCCCAACTACCAATTTCCCCACTGTCTGAAATGTCTCATTTGTGTAGTCACTCCCATTTTTATTGTATTGCAAGTTTTTCAATTCTGCTCACTAGGGCATTACTATTCAGTGGCCAATGTATGTGGTCTGCCCCCTAAATCATGTAGGAATTGGTTAATCCATGATTGATATATTTATATCTACTACAAGGCCACAGCGTATGGTGTAGAAACTCCACTCATTGAATGGAAAGTTAAATGTCACCTGTGGACTGCAGCATGTATTATGCCATCCTTTAGTGTGACACAGGAAAACATGGCTTCAGGTCTACCATTGTAGCTTTTCTTTTGCAGTTTACATCAGCAACTCGACCTCTCAAAATAATACCCTTTGACAGGGTTAAAACTATTTTAAATATTAATATGTCACTTCTAGGTAGGACTTGTAGCCCTCAAGGTAGGGTTTGTGGTATATAAAAGTGGGACATGTAGACATTACTTATTAAAATATTAATTCTGCTATCTCAGGCTTGCAACCAACTAGAAAAATAGTCTAAACACTATTTGTAACATTTATTTAATGCCTATTTCAATGTTCTGCACAGGAAGGGATATCATTGGATTTTACCCCGACTCTTGGCTGTACTTCTGGGATCCTCTTCTCTGCGGCAAGGGTGGTTTTGGCACCTGATTCTGCTGCTTAGCAGCCTTCTGCTGTTGCTGATGCTGACCACACCCCTCACTCTGCACCTGTGAATTCAATGATGGATTGTCATCATTAGTAGACGGTGGATTCTTACACTCGGATTTCCAGTGCCCTAATTTTCCACAGTTGTGGCAGGGGAATTTCTTCTTGGCTTCTTCAATATTTCCTTTCCCTTTTCCTGGACCAAACCTGGGTTTATTTCCTGGGTTATTTGCTTGTTCAACCAACTGAGCTTCCTGTCTTTCTGCAACTTTCACCTGTGCCCACATTGCCTTTTCTTTTAGTTTCCTCTGCTTTGCCTCAATATCATCACTGAAGTATTTTGCATGTCTCAGGATCTCATCAATCTTCTTGCTCTGCCAGTCTACGGTATGCTGCCTAATCATTTCACTGATCTCAGGCCGCAAGCCATACACAAATCTATATACAAAATGGCTCAGGTCCTTGTCACCCAGATGTTCATCTCCACTGAACTGTTTGAAAGCTAATATTAGTCTTTCATAATATGCATGGACTGATTCTTTTAATTCTTGATGTGTTCGATCTATTTTAACCCAATCTGTTTCCTTGGGGGGTACCTTATTTTTCAAGAAGGCCATAACCTGTTCATATTTTTTCATGACCTCCGGATCTGGAGCTCCTGTCTTTACGATCTCTTGAGAATTCCTTAGTGGGCCAGTCTATGACTATTTTATATTCTGCCCACAGGTCTGCTGGTACAATTATATCAAACAGACTATTCAGGTCAATCCACAGTACTTTTGACAACTTCACAAATCTGTCGATCTGTCTATACCACTCGACGGGCTTCTCCCTTAGTCGAGGGAAATCATTTGTAAATGACAAAATATCCTGTCTGGTCCATGGGACATGTACATACCCACCTCCTGGAATCTCCCTCATAGGGTAGGCTGTCACTGCTTTCTCCTTTTCTTTCAGAGGGAATGTCGAGTAAGTTCTATCTGTTCCATCCTCTCGCTTTCTGTACCATCTGTCTTTCCATCTCTCCACATCTCCCCATTTCCTCAACAAAGCAATCATCTCCTTGATCTGTCCTGTTCGGCCTGCATTGTTCAGATTCTCAATGTACTTATCTGTAAAATCTACTCGGTAAGTCTTTTGTAAAGCTTTAACCTTATCCATGTCAATTCCCAATTCACTGGCTATTCCTTTCAACCTGTCATGTATGTTCTTTGCTCTCCATGTGATGCTCTTACACAGGAAGAGAATCTCCCCTTCCTGATAATTTTTCAGCGTTTCTGTAGGGATTGTTCCTACAATCATCTCCTCCATTCCCATGTGTAGCCTGGCTACATCAATTCCCTGGGATTCTTTTTCTTTCCTCTGCAAAGCCTTCAGCCAATCATTCAGATCCTCAGCAGTTATTCCCATAGATTTTTCTGCACCCCCTGGTTCTGACACTCTTTGTGGCTCTAGGATTGATCCCCTGTTCCCTTCCACACATCCCGAGTTCAAACTTGAGTTAGTCTGCACACTCAATTCTCCTCCACATATGGTATGTCTCCACTGATTTTCTCCCGTTCTCCACTGTGTTTCTTCTGCTCTCATTACTGTCTGCTCCGGAGGAACAATCAATCTGTTATCCACATATGGAACTGTCAAACCATTTTCGCCTGTCCTCTGCTTGTCAAAAATCGGCATGACCGGGCCTATTGTCACAGGCACTGTAACTGCCTCAAGATTTTTAGTCAGTTCTCTGATTTTCTCTGTCAGTTCAAAGGTAGTTTTTGCTAGTTCTCTGGTCTTTTCATCCTCAATTTCATTCTCCCTTTCTATCTCTCTTTCTCTCTCTCTCTCTCTCTCTCTCTTTCTCTCTCTCTCTCTCTCTTTCTCTCTCTCTTTCTCTCTCTCTTTCTCTCTCTCTATCTCTCTCTCTTTCTCTTTCCGCCAGAGAACAACTGCTTTTCAACCCAGGGGTGGTACCCTCTGTCTTAATAATCCGCAAGGTATCTCTCATCGGGGTCACTGCTGTTCCTACCTCTGGTTCTCGTCTATACGGGGGTGGTCTTTTATAGAGCATGTACTCTAAGACATCGTCATCAGACTCATTCGCCCCATATCTCCTGGTTTCTACATTATGTTCTTTCTCTGTACACTTTCTCCCTTCTGACTCCTCTGCTGTTCTTACAGGATATAATCCCTCAGTCATACTAGCATCTCGCCATCGTCTCATCCGGTCATGATGGGTTTCGCGATCATACTTTCGCCCAAACATATACCGGTAACTCCCTCCACCCCTCTGCTTTTTTCGCTCATGCATTTCATCTTCCCATTCAGTTAATGCCTCAAATTGCGTCGGCCTAGGCCGAGGCTCTAGACACATCATCCGCTCCCGTAAGTTTCTCAGTATGGCCAGATTAAATGAGCCATGTTCCGGGAAAGCTAAAACCCCATCCTCTTTCGTATACTTCACCCAGTTATCCAACCAAATACAGGTATGATACCCATACTTTGCAACCATGAAGGATGCGGGGGTTCTTATCGGAGGAAGTAACTGTCCTTCCCTAGTCACAATATCTTTATCCTTGTCAAACCAGTTCTTTACTTTACTAAGCAAGGATTTATTTTTCTTTTCCTCAGCGTGGTAGTACATTTTCTTATTTTTCCGCAACCCTTTTTGTCTTTCTACAACTGTACGATCTCTTGTCCAATTACAGCACGACTTACACCAACGCACCAATCCTGGAGCGTCTACGTCACTAACTCAGTCCACGAATCCCAGCGCGACTCACACCAACGCACCAATCCTGGAGCGTCTACGTCATCCTGTATGTCTTCCAATCCTTGCGTGGCGTACACTAGCGCACCAATCACCGTACTTCCACCGTTCCAACCCACTGTCCAATCACAGCGCGGTCTCCCTGACGTCAGCAGTCGCTGCAGCAGCTTCTGCTCCTGTCTCCTGTCTCTCTCGTCTACCCCTCCTTTACAAGTCTACTCAGTAGACTTTGTTTCAATTTCTACGAGTCTGTTAGTTACAACATACAAACATCTCCATTGTCTGCTTCGCTAGCCACAGAACAGCAAAAGATCTTTCCCACGAGAATTCTGCCTTTCCCGAGAGCAGCGCTTACCTCTGCCCTACTACAGAATCGTTACTTCCGTTGATAAAGTAGCACATCCCTCTACTCTACCCTTCTAACAAGCACCAATTAACTGTTTTCTCCGGAATGCTCCTAAGAGTTTCACAATTAACCAGAATGCCTTCTCATTTACGCACTTTCACACCAGAAAATGTAGTACATTCGCACAGAATTCTGTCTTTCCCGAGAACAGCGAACAGTCTGTCCTACTACAGAATTATATCACGCGTTAACAAAGCAGCGCTTACCTCTGCTCTGTCCTTCTACTAAGCTCAGTAAATACCTATTACCTTTCTAGTAATAAGCTTTAACGGAATGCCATACGGATCCCTGAGACCTAAGACCAGAACTTCACGGATAACCTTTCGCTATCATATACACTTCTCTCACACAGAAAATACGTTTCTAATGGCAACACACGGCGATGCTACCTTATCGAACCCAGACAATGCGACGCGCAACTTCAATTGTCACACGTTTTCCCCTGTCTGCATACAGGGCCAACAATCCCGCCTTTTTCCGAGAGCAGCACTCCCTCTGCTCTACTACGGAACTGTCACCGACTCCCTACGTCCCAGAAGCCGTACACAATACATAAAACTCAATACAACTTCGACATTTAGTGTTAGTACAAATATCAATCGATAATCAACAAGCCTATATACACGCAATTTCGCCAGATCAAGACAATAGTTAACCATCATTCTGCTACCAAGAAACTGGTGCAGATCGGAGCTTCCGAATCTCCTCTACTTCCACGGACGGAGTGATTTCACAGTCGCACACGCACACACACATCACACGCTGGTGGGGCCCATTACACCACTCTATCCGTGCCCTGTATAAGGAGAAACACTTTCTGATACCTTTCCAATCTGCATGTACCCTGAGGTCAATGGCATCAACTAGTTGCTGTGGATCTGGCGAAAAACATTTCTTTACGATATGCAAATAAATTCAATAAACATGACAATAAAATAACCACCCGACTCAGAGATTCAAACAGAATATTTGTTTATCTAAAATTGCATGAAAAGCCAATTAAATGCAAATTCATTTCTCTCATATTTACCTATTCTGGCTAAAAGTCAGATCCTACGTCAGAACCGGTCCTCAGTAATTCAATCAGAGTTTCTAGCCGTCATGTAGAGTCACCGTCCTCTCCGTCAGCATCGGGCCTCGGATCATCAGTTCGGGAAGAAGTGGCGCTAGACCTCTCTAGTCTAAAATTTACATTCTGAAATGTTACAATCATTGTTCAGAACGGATGAATGGCGGAAATAATGTCATCTTGGTACATTTGAGATACTGTGCGAGATTTTCTCACACTTAGATCGTTCCAAATAATGAATAGAAAAATAAGGGGTCCATAACTAATTCGTTACTTCTACGGATGTCTCTTTTGGATCATTTGTATCCAAGTCGTGGGATCATCAGTTCATAAGTTCAGTATTTGGTTTTGTAACAAATATCATGTTCAGGGGCTCTTGGCATCCGTCCTGGGTTTGTCGTCATGATCATGGCTTTTCAGTTTGTTGAGAGGGCAAGGTCACAGGCAGCGCGGAGCCTCCTTGCAAAATTTTCCATCAACTCGAATGCAGGCTGCGGGTGGTAGCCATCTTTTGGTAGGCCACATTGGTCAACTTAAGTGAAATAAACATAAAACAGAATTACTGCACGGAAATGAATATACAGTGTTATTCCCCTGCTAATACCCTTATGTGTATGTATTTATCTAGCAATTTGCGACATCAAAAGCCATTAATGCATATTAATTATAAGCGCAAACCACAATAACATCACATAAGCAACACCTATTTTGTCAATTTGCTTACCAACTTAGTTCATTTATTAATTTAGCCATGCAATAGCGTTCCCACGTGTAATTCGTTTGTTAATAAGATTGATTAAACCAGACTCGACAAACTTTTAGTAGTTACTAATTAATCAGTAGTACTTTTAATTATAACATGCGAAAATGACACAGGTATTCGGTTTTAAAGTAAAAACCCTGCTCCATCAGTGTAACTGGAGGGATAGTTCTGCTGTGCACAGATTAAAGAAGTGATTTAGAGAAAAGTGGTGACATGACAGTCCTTTATGGAGAGTGCTGCTAGACTGCCACAGGGGAAGGGGTGCCCTGAAAGTAATATCCTCAATAGTCACCCTGTTTTCAATGACAGTCCTGAGAACAACAGTGAAGGCAAGTCGCATAGTGACTGTCCCGTTAACAGCAGCCCTGTTTGTTTTTATGAAAGTCTATTCAGCGATAATGAATTGGGATAGTCCTATTTGGGACAGTCCCCACTGTGAAGATCGCCTTACCGACAGTTCTATCAGTGACAGTCCTATCCTTTACAATTAAAGATAGAGAAAGTATTCAGTGTCAACTTATTTCTGAGTACAAACGGTGACTGTCCTGTCCATGGTACTCCCCTTTAGGTGTTCATCAAAAGATTGAATGGAAAGCAGATTATGTGCAATTGATTGTGAATGTCTTTCATTTTATCTTTTACATGATTAGATGTTGCTGATGATGCACTGCAGGTGAAACCTTCTCTCTAAGGCACATCAGAGGACTAAATGGTGCACTGACTACAAAGTACACTCTGGCTGAGATAGTTCTCCAACGGTGCTGGAAGATATTTGGACCTGGTTTTAGTTTCAGTGATTGGCATCTCTGATAAAGCTTCTAAATAGATTTTGTATGCTGTTTTTTCAACTTGACACATTCTGTGTAAAATATTTTTTACCTGAATCAGGATATTTTTGCACTAGGGGATAATCCTTCACAGTGATTAGAAAATGTTTCAATTACGTTCAGGTAAACTCCATTACAGTGAATTTAGACTTCCTCATTTGAGTCCTTACAGTTGAGTGTGTGAGTTTGGGCCCTCCCTTAAAGACAGGCTCACAAAGAAACTCCTTAAAGTTTTTCTCTATTATTACCTTTTTAATCCCACCTCACTGTCAACCTAGCCACTAATTATGAGTAAAAAGGGTGGTAAAAGATGAGGGAGGGCAGTTACTCTGGAATGGGATGATTAAGTTTAGATTCAAAATAATGAATATAAGTAAGTAATCCAAACTTTACCATCTCATCTGTCTTCCCCAAGCCAGTCCTTATAATTTAGAATTGACCAAACTACAAATCATCATCATAACTTCTGGACAAAGCAATGAGCAAACATACAATGTGCAACGTTGACAATTGACATACTCAAACCAGCTAATTATGAACTGCATTTAGTAGCCCAAGACCAAATTCAGCAGTATGGGCCCACCCCCCTTTTACCATAATGCTTTACAAATGTATGTGGGACAGCCTAATCGGCTGCACAACAAATGTTATGTTAAGAAACTCGATGTAGAAACTGTGATAGCAGACATAGCTGTGATCTCTTCTGCAATGGAAACCTAGGCAATTGAATATGTCTTTACAATAGCTGTTCGCTTACAGTACCAGTGGCTTCTCCATTTTTCTTGAAAACTAAATTTGACAAAAAATGCATGTCTTTTGAAACATTACAGTACTCTCTAAATAAAGGTTTGATTATCTGCACACATGCAAACAATGTAAAACAATATACAACTTAATACTCTAGTGGTTTTAGATCATGCAAAAGAACTGAAGTAAGCAATTCCAGTGAAGAATGAAATGTTGACAGTACCTTTATTATTGAAATCTGTAGGTAAAGCTTATGATCTAAAATATTTCCAAGCTCTTCTACCCTACATCCAGTAGGTATAGCCATCACAAATATAAACTTTTATGAAAATAAATCTAAAGAGATTGACTTGATGTGCTCAAAGGCTCCTTCTGAAAAACCCCCAGTAATAAAGGAGGCTCCCAAGGAGGGACCTGTTGTGAAGCGTCCCTGGAAAGAAGACCAGGAGCCAAGCGTAGAGAAGAGGTTCTTTACTAAAAAGCACAACCTGGCATCCAACCACTTCAACGACCCAGCTGCAACTGGCAATCGTGGAGTGCCGTCAGCCTTACATTCTAAGGAACCCGATGAGCATAAAAACTCTAACCCAAGAAAGATGCATGCAAGGGAGAGAACCGGTGATGGAAAGAAAGACAGAGGTAAGTTACATCACAACACATCCTCTCCTTTAGGAAAACAAATAAAAAAACAGGAAACAGAACAGAAACAAGGAGAAAATGGAGAAGCAAGAAAAGCGAAGAAGTCAGGATCTTACACAATCTTGAAGGTACACTGGTGGTCTACGAACTCTGGCAGAGGACTCACGTTCCAGAGAAAGAGAAGATCCTTGAGAAGATGACCCAGCAGGACCCTCACTCCCACCTTGGGGAGAAAATGACGAATTGGGAGAAAATGGATCATTTTCAGCAGGTTTGTCAGGGATGAACATTGCACCAGAGCAACCTCCCTCAATCGTGGAATGCTTGGGAGAAGAGCCCCCTTTCTGGTACAAAGCAACTCTGCGCAAGTTCCAACGTTCACCACCTTCAATCACAACAAAGTGTCTCCCCACACTGATGATACGGCAAGGGCCTTTGAACTTGGTGAGACCACCTTTTATCCTGCCAGATTTCAATTTGACCCAATCGCAGACAGAGATTTTTGAAGGAAAAACTTCAAATGTGTGCTCACACCCTGACACTACCCAGTCTTTAAACCAAGCAGGTACCAGGCGAGAGCCTGGAAAGCGCCCTCTCATAACCAAAAACGGGAACTTCGATGTGGCACTGTGAATCGTAGTACAATAGGCTCAAAGCATGTCCTGAATAACGCACCTAGGATCAAGACCATTTGCCAGAGCAAGGTGGATGGTGCCTTTGATTAATCTATTGGCCCTTTCCACAATTCCATTGCCCATCGGATTTTAGAGAGAAGTGCAAGAATGTTTAACACCACACTTCTCAAGGAAGTAACGCATCTCCCCTGAAGTGAGCTGGGTACCGTTGTCCGTTGATAAAACATGTGGGAGCCCCTCCCGCAAAAACAGTCTTAAAGACTCCGACAGCAGAGCTTGTGGTAACATCTCGTAAACATTTATGGTGTAACCACCTTGAATGTACATCTACAACAACAGCAGCAAACCGCATGTCAAGGGGAAGCTCAACAAAGGGTCAATAAAATCCAGACAGATAGAGTGCCAAGAATCCAGACAGATAGAGTGCAAAGGTTTGCCTGGATCAGTAATCTGGCCCATGAGGTTCTGAGAGCCAACCTTAAGTCTCTTCTCCCTATCCTTACACAGATTACAATTGACAACCTAATTCTTGATTTGATCATCCATGGCAGGTCACCAGAAATATTGTTTAATCCTCCTGATAATCATACCTTGCCCCAAGTGACCTTCATGCACAAGCTTAAAAATGTGCAACCTAAGACTAGACAGAGGCACAAATCGCTCTCCCCTCATAACAATGAAAGGAGAAAGTATGCCAGCATTACAAATCTGGAACTTAATATTTGAAAAGGTGTCAGACTGTTCCTTACTCCATTCAAACTTACAACCCTTGCGGAGGAGTTTACTTAAGGGCTCAGACATTTCAGCAGAATCACGCACAAATTTCGCATAATATTCAATAAGGCCCAGAAATGACCTGAGCTGGTCCTTGTCCCTAGGAGCAGGAGCTTTTTTTAATGGCCTCCAAAAGATTTTTTTGGGAGAGATCCCCCCACTAGAGATCGAGTACCCCAAGTACCTGATCCATGAGAAATTGACATTTTTCTTTGTTAACCGTGAGACCTGCTTGCTCCAGTTTCCACAACACTTGACTGAGTGCGGCATTATGTTGTTCAATGGTCCTTCCTGACACCAGTATGTCGTCCTGTAAGTACACCACGCCAGCCAAGCCCCCAAGCATCTTGGACATCATCCTTTGGAAGACACTCGCCACCAAGGCTAACCCGAACGGCATACGGGTGAACTGAAATGTGCCTTCCTTGGTTATAAAAGCTGTAAGATGCTTGGAGTTGGGGTGTAACATTATCTGGTGGTAAGCACTCACCAGATCAATCTTAGAGAACTACCTACCACCACCCACAGACTGTAATAACTCATTAATGTTAGGGAGGTGGAATGTGTCAGTGACAATATCACGATTCAATGATTTGAGATCAATGCAGAAACGGAGGCGACCATCAGACTTGAGGGTCAAAACTACTGGAGAAATACAAGAGGAAGCTCCACAGGCTCAATGACACCAGATTTTAATAGATCATCCAAACGATGTTTAAGGCACTGCCTCACAGACAGTCGAACTTTTCTAAGTTTAGGTTGTATAGGACAAGCGTCAGATTTCAGAATAATTTTGTGGTGATAACCTCTGACGCAACCGAGCCTATCTTCAAACACTCTGTGTGTTGATTGGGGGACCTTGGATTGATGACAATATGGAGACCATATTGGTGCATCCACCCGAGGATTGGAGGACCATCCTTAGCAACATAAATCTTTCCATGAGTACTACGTGTATCAAAGGTGATTTGACCAGACATGTGACCCAGGATATCAATGGACTGGCCTTGATAACTGACTGGGTTCATATCTTTGCCCATCAAAGAAACCCCTACCCATGTGGTTTGAAAGAGAGACTCAGGAATCATTGTGAACATGGAACCAGAGTCCACCATCAACGTAACATCTTTACCACAGACATTAAATACAGCAGTGGGTCTTGTGAATCTAGAAGAATCTTGTGTGACTCTAGTCACAACCTCGTTGCAAATCTCACCCACAACTAGTAGTTTGTTTGTGCTTTGTTTGTGATCACTAAATTGTTGTACCACATTCACCTTACACTTAAACTTATCAGAAAGTTCAGATTGCCTGCACATTCAAGCAAAGTGCCCTTTCTGACAACACCAGCAGCATATCTGATCAAGAGCAAAACATCTTTTAGAGTCAGCCAAATGATATTGACTGCCACAATGTAAACATTCTCTGTTCTTGAGTTTAGGTAGGGCACCAAAAGCATTTATAGACTTAATAGTTTTTTTTAAATGGCATTAACATCAAGATTATCATCTTTGTTCTGCACTTCACCTACATCAAGTGAAATTTTGTCCCTTAGCCATGTCAACTGCATCCTTCAATGAGGGGTCTTTGGCAGCCCACAGACATTCCTGTATTTTCCTGTCCCGGCACTGTACAATAAGTTGATCACGGATCAATTCTTCAGTCATTGTCCCAAAGCGACACTTAAATGAAAGGTCTTGTAACCTGGTAACAAATTCACCAATGCATTCTCCTTCAAGTTGGGGCTAAGTGTAAAACGTATATCTGACCATGACTAATTTACTTCCTTGGCAAATTGTGTTTCAAGCCTCTTAATAGTTTCCTTATAGACGTCATCCATAGGTTGGCCGTTGGGTCCCATAGCCACCGGTAAATATTTAAAAACACGTTGACCCTCACTGCCCAAAGCACTAAGTAACAAAGCTTTCTTCCTAGCTTGGGAAAAGTTATTACCATCTAAGGCAGTAATGTAGTTGTCTAGCATTTCAATCCAATCCTCCCAAATAATTGGCATAGAATCTGGCTGAGACAAAAACATTGGAGGCAAAAAAACATTGGATGCGTTAGAAGACATGACAATAAACAAACATGCAGTAAACTGCGAATAAAGATTAATAATGGAGTACACTTCAAATAAATAAAAAAAAATGTAAAGTTCATCCGGGATGTGCAGATCACAGTAGGTAACTGCTGCACAAATCTGAGTAGAAATTGGTAAAATAGTGCACAGGAAGAAATGCGAGTGAAGGATTTCATGATAACACCAGGTTAGCAAGTGGTGAGTTCACAAAAAGTATAAGGTTGGCAAGTGGTGTTATATCCCAAGAACAAGGAGGTAAGGAAGCGTATCACAGTGAATTAAAGCTGCAATGAAAATCAAGACTTGAAATACCGTCACCTCCAGCAGTGGAATATTTAGTAGCGTGCGTCTAGTCAGGGAAATTGAGAGCAAATGACAGGACTCCCAAAGATGGCGGCACGTTACTCACGTAACTCCATGCTACTCACGTTGCATACAGCACGTATGGAGGGATGTGCTTGGTGTGTTTCAATGATGCGAAGAGATTCAGGATGGTGACACCCTCGTTGTGACGTAAGAAGCTGGTGGTGGCACAAGAAGAGAGCGTGAGCTTCCAACGGCTGTACCGATACCAAAAATGCCACAAAAAGTCAAGAAATTGTACCTTCAGGAGTCCAATCAAAGCATTTCAAGAGGAAGACCAAACAGCAGGGAGCCTCCAGGACCGCAGAGAAAAGCAGGACGGGAGAAAAGAGTGAAAGCTACCAGTGGATCGCCAGGTTGTGCTGTGACCAGGAGAAAGATTCAAACGCTTCAAGGTCATCACCAAAATTTTTGTGAAGCGTCGCAGGAAAGAAGTCCAGGAGCCAAGCGTAGAGAAGAGGTTTTTTATTAGAAAACACAACCTGGCATCTGACCACCTCAACGACCCAGCTTCAACTGGCAATCGTAGACTGCCGCCAGCCTTACATTCTAAGGAACCTAGTGCACATGAAAACCCTAACCCAAGTAGGATGCATGCACGGGAGCAAACCAGTGATAGAAAGAAAGACAGAGGTAAGTTACATCCCAACAAGACCCTTTCTTAAAAATGTGTCTATGGTTGGAAAAATTATAGAATAACCGGGAAGCTAGAAGAATAGTGTTGGAAAGACACCATAGATCTAAAGTCATTATAGCTGCTCATTGCACCTAGAAGGTAGACACAGATATATCTATTACATTTTTTTCCCCAAAAGGCCTTTTATCTTGCTGCAATTCCAAAGCCAGCTTTCTTGAATGCCCTAATTGTGGCAAACTGCTCTCCCCCTCTATGCCCTTAACCAGATGCCCCTAACCAAATGGGCAGAAGAGCTTCTAAACCGAAGAGGAAATCAAATTATGGGAAACTCCCAACAAAGTTCTACTGCTAGAGAGAGTATAAATATGACCAGAAAACCATACTCTTCTAGGCCAAATCATAGCACCAGTATCAGTTCTTGTCTCGCTCTCTCTGCACTTTGTTAAGACCTGCACAGCAACTGGAATTGGTGGAAAAGTAGAAGAGAACACAAGGCCTAAGTATCAACTGAAAATAAATTCCCCACGTCTGATGAGATGGATCTTTTGAGCAAAAGAGGGGGAGAAGAACATTCTCTAAGGATGGATAAGATCTGTTTTGTGACTTCCCCACTACCTGCAAATCCTCTGATAAACAGTGAGGTGGAGATGAAAATGGACTGATGATGGAAACTGAATTGTGACTGAATAGTTTGTCAGACCTATACTTCTCGGGAATAGACACTGCAACTACTGAAAAACGATTAACATCTGTCCAAGTGAAGACCTCATTCTAATTAGAGATTTACATGTTCTTACCACCTGATTGTCCTTTCTCCAACTGCTGAAAAAATACCATCAAAGCCCCTAGAAAGGTTGGCAGCCCTTTCCAATTTGAGGACTAGGGAAATCCTCTGTTGGACCAATGGCCCTGAGCTGACAATTTCTGTAGGATTACTACCCCAACCCCTTTGAACATGCATCTGTTGTCTGTACCATTGGCCCCTGTGGGTTCAAGTGATACCCCTTGTTAGATGGCTCATCTTCTCAGCCACCAAGACAGGGATTCCCTGAGAGATATGCTTGGTTTTTACATGAAAATGTAATACATTGGTACTGGAGACCACCGATTCAGAAGGAACGTCACAAGGAGTTGTAGATGAAATCTGATATAAGGTACCATGAATACTCTGGATGCCATCAGACCCTGCAATCACAATCAGTCACATTCTGGAAAATACATTTTCTTGAACAATTATCTTAAAAGGCTTATTATTCTGCAGATCTGCTCCTGAAGAAGTTATACCAACCCCTACAATGTCTGAAAATAAGGTAATATAAAAGTTAAATTCAAATTCAAAAATTCTTTATTTAGGCCAATTTGGCCATAAAAGAGTACACAGTAAAACACAAAGGGGAAGAAGGGGGGAAGGAAAGGCAAGTAACATTTAAAATTCATTTATATACACATGGGAATATTTTCGTACAGGCAAAAGTACCCTCTCATCTGTAAAATATTTAAAAATACATCAGGTTCCAAACACTCATTTCATAAACATTAAGGCTAGCAATCGATATCGATTAATTTACGCCGCTTACACCACATAGCTAGCAAAAATTTAGAAAGTGCAAAAACAATAGGGCTCGATGTACTGGTTTTAAAAACTCTAAAAGCATTCAGGCAATGTTTAAAACCCAGATTTCTGCACAATGGTATCAACCAATATTTTCTTGATTTGGTATATGCTGAACAAAAGAAGAGAACATGAAGCTCATCTTCTAAGTCGCAGCTGCAGGCAGGGCAAGACTTATTAGAGGAGGTCGTCCACTTGCTTGTGATGGCCTTGAGGGGTAAAGTGCCATGTCGCCATTGGATAAAAAGTTTGCGCGCTAAAATCGGGAAGACAACATCCATGAAGTCCTCGAAATAATAAGAATTTTTGAATTCTAAAAAAGAGTTAGTGAGGGAACCTGCATTAGGGGCCGTGATTAAAAGTTCCAGCTTTTGCCCTTTATAAATTTTGGTAAACATCTTTCGTGATATTCGGCCACATTCCCTATCTGGATCTTCCCACATGGATTGTAGTCCTAGACTTAGAAGTTCACGCTTAATGAACGCAAGCCAGGGAATTTTGCTTACACAATTAAAACTAAGGATCTGTTTGAGATCGTCCCTATAGTTTAAAAGATCTGGAGTGGTCCATAGTCTGTGCCAGAACCTTAGGGGCTAACCTCAGCGGTGTTAATGGAGTACTCTGAGGAAGCGATAGTAATCGCCTTGCAAATTTGGACTCAACTTTAGTGATTTCAGGGGCAGCACAGTGACCCCAAAGCTCACCCCCATAGAGAGTAGCTGGCCTTGCTTGCGTCTTATAGACCTCCAGGACTCACTGGTCTAAAGCTTGATGAGTTGGAAACCTTTGAGATAGCACCCGACAGCTGTGAAAGTCTCATGTGGGATTTGACCTTTTGCGGACCCCATGACAAATTTTCATGAATTGTAACACCCAGGTGCTGGAAGGTCTTAACCCTTTCCAGACATACATCGCCCAGTGATGGATTTGCGCGAGTATACACTGGCGGGTTAAAGATCATGAATTTTGTTTTGTCAGCGTTGATCTCAAGGCCTCTACTCCGACAGAAGTCCCCAAAGCCATTCAATATCCTCTAGATCCCCATGGGAGATTTGGAGAGTAGGAGGGTGTCGTCCGCGAACATGATCGCCGGCACCCTCCTACCAGCCAGCCTTGGTGCGTCATTGTCAGGAACACTGTCCAGATGTGAGATTACCCCGTTGACATAAAGGCTGAACAGGGTCGGTGCTAAGACACAACCCTGTCTCACCCCCCTGCCAACTGGGAACCTTGGTGACAGCGTCCCATTCTTGCCACAGCGTACCTGGGCGAAGTTCCCCTCATGCAATCTCATGAGTAGCACTAAAATCTGATGCGGGAGGCCCAGATCCTGAAGGACAGCCCACAATTTCCCCCTAGGAACTAGGTCAAACGCTGACCGGAGGTCGACGAAGACCATATAGAGGCTGCCACCCTCTACCTTTACCGTCTTCCAGTACAGTAGGATCAGTCTGAAGATTTGGTCCATAGTGGACGTATTCCTTCTGGATCCTGCCTGGAAGGGGCTCAGTACGTCGTGATCCTCCATCCACGTCAACAAATGGTCCAGGACCAGTCTTACAAATATTTTTTGTTGAACGTCGAATAAACTGATTGGCCTGTTGTTGGCTGGGAGCAGAGGTGACCCCTTCTTAAATATCGGGACTATCTCTGCTCCCAGCCAAGTACTGGGAATTTCCATGCCTCTCGAGATAGCGTTAAATACGACGAGGAGATAGGGGCCCCAGATTTCAGGTTGGTGTCTAAAAAGATCCCCCGGTAATTTATCAAGTCCTGGGGCCTTTCCCGCTGAAAGTTTGCCTATTACGCTTATCACCTCCCCCAAGGTGAACTCCAGGGGCTCCTGCTGATCTTCTGGGACTTGTGAGTCGGGCAAACTACACAACGCGGCTTCCCCCCCATATAGGCCTTTAAAATGGGCCTCCCATGCTGATGCCGCAATATTCGGTTCTATGGCAGACTTTAAGTCACCCGAACCATGGTTAAATGCTATGAAGGTAGTAGCTGTGAGTTCTCAAGTTTTAATAGAAAACCATGTTCCTGTATGTTTCTGTATACCAGATATGCATCACTCTGTGTCTATGAGCAGCATATTTTCTTAATCCCGATACTCTCTTACCCCTTGGTATGTAATAAAGCTGTCAAAAGAGCCAATACTTATTCAAAAAATCAAAGGGCTGATATTAACCCAAAAGAAGTACCCAAAATCTACAGATTTAAAGCCTGTCTGAAAATCTCTGGTTTTCCTCATAAAAAGAGAGCAGGATACAGACCTTGTTCTTTTTCTGCTTGTGGAACACCCTTGTCCATTAATGATCTTATTCCTTTACCCCTTAGCTCCTTCTTGATCTCTGCCTGGGCAAAGGAGTCTTTATTATCAAGTTTCCTCATGAAAATCTAGAAAATAACTCCATTATTAAAGGACCCATCTGACTGATGCTCTTTCTATTTGCCATAAATTGAGAAAGTATGCCTCTTTCTTGCAAGTTGTGTGCATTGTGCATACCTTTGGAGGGTTTTGCTATTTATATCTACTACAAGGCCACAGCGTATGGTGTAGAAACTACACTCATTGAATGGAAAGTTAAATGTCACCTGTGGACTGCAGCATGTATTATGCCATCCTTTAGTGTGACACAGGAAAACATGGCTTCAGGTCTACCATTGTAGCTTTTCTTTTGCAGTTTACACCAGCAACTCGACCTCTCAAAATAATACCCTTTGACAGGGTTAAAACTATTTTAAATATTAATATGTCACTTCTAGGTAGGACTTGTAGCCCTCAAGGTAGGGTTTGTGGTATATAAAAGTGGGACATGTAGACATTACTTATTAAAATAATAATTCTGCTATCTCAGGCTTGCAACCAACTAAAAAAATAGTCTAAACACTATTTGTAACATTTATTTAATGCCTATTTCAATGTTCTGCACAGGAAGGGATATCACTGGATTTTACATCATTCATCTGCACAGGAAGTGACATCACTGGATTTCCCTTCATCCATCAGCACAGAAGTGACATCACTCATCTCCCCTCCCTGGACCAACTTAATGACCGCCACAGCATGGATGTGCAGTGAACGCGCCACTGGAGCGCCAAAGGTAAGCCCGTCTACGCTCATTCATGTAATTGGCTGCCTACAACTCGTTCACTCCCTTGCAGGACCTCTGCAACAATCTCTCTCAGTTCTTCAGCAACAAAATCACCACCATTTACAGAATCTTGAGCCAGCAACTCGACTTAACAGACCTTACCAAATACCTCCTGATCTTATCCAAAGAACCAATACCAAACACATGGCCTGTTATCACCCCAGAAGAAACTGATGCCCCCATAAAGTCCGCCCACTCAGGGGCCCTATCAAACTCCTGCCCCCAACATGCCTACTCCAGAGGATGACAATCCATCAGTACCATGCACATACACATTTTGAATGCCTTCATCTCTTCCACAACCTTCCCACATGCCTGGAAACACACAACTATCCTCCCATTACTAAAGAAACTCTTTGCCAGTATTTCAATGGTTACCAACTATAGACCAATCTTCCTGCTACCTTACCAGACCAATGTCTTAGAGAAAATCATCAAAAGACACCATGCTGACCACCAAATTCTTGACATAACTCAGTCTGATTTCAGACCCAACCACAGCATGGAAACAGCCCTTATCACAGCCACGAATTACATACCTATGACTCTGGACAGAGGAGATACAGCGGCCCTCAACCTCCTAGACCTCTCTACAGCATTTAATGCCCCATCATCATCTAATGCCTACACAAGATGGGAATACAAGGACATGCACTTCGATGGATCTGCTTCTTCTTGACTGGAAGAACCCAGTCAATCACCAAACGCCTTGAACCCCCACAATGTTATCTGCGGTGTTCCGCAAGGATTCTCCCTGATCCCGACCCTCTTGAACACATATCTGACCCCTTTAGCCAGCATCATCTCCTCTTACGATATCAACATCTTCTCCTACACCGAAGCCACGCAACTCATTCTCTCCCTCACAGAAAGATGCCAAATACTTGGATCAAGTTCAATGCCTGCATGACTGAAATTGCCCGCTGGATAAAGACCAAATGTCTAGAGCTGAACAAGACTGAAATTGTGACCTTCGGAAAGAGCACTTCACCATTGGACTCCATGTGGTGGCCAACAGAGCTGGGACCAACTACGTCACTCACTGCCCATGCCAAGAACCTAAGGATTGTAATCAACTGCAAACTCAACATGACTGCTTAAGTCAATGCCATCACCGGCTCATTGTTCCAAACCCTGAAGTTGCTGATGAAGATTTTCAAATGGCTCCCAATCAGTACCTCGAATACTATCACATATGACGTGGTCACAAGCAATCTGGATACTGGGGAACACCCTCTATAGTGGGATCAACAAACAACTCAACAGAAGGCTGCAGACCATTCAGAACTTGGCAGCCAGAACCACTCACAAACTCCCACACCTGAAGGAGTTTCACAGGCTTCCCATTCACAAATGAGCACAATTCAAAGTCATCACTCACACTTTCAAGGCACAACATTACAGTGGCCCAGAATACAATTGCATCTGCTTTCACAACCTTCCAGACACCTCTGATCGTCTGGTCTCTTACTTGCAAAAATCCCACACATAACAAAAACCATGTCCGGTGTTTGAGTCTTCTCCTGCATCACTTCTAAAGCATGGAGCAACCTGCTGCTACATATAAGAACCTCCTCCTTATTTTCTAAATGCTGCAAGAAGCTTTTAGAGTAGTCCCATTAGGCCCCAGGTGTGCCTACCATACCTACCATACCATACCCAGTCAGTGCCAGTATACCCTCCCGGGTGATAGTGCACTCAACAAATACGCAATGGTGAAGTTGGATTTTTTATAATTATTAGGAAAAGTAACTTTTAGAAAATTACCTTTGGCTAATGTGCATCAGCTGCCCAGTCAGTGGTTGGCCTAAATGAGGTGTTAAAACTGCCACCAGAGCAGGAACACTGACCTGGGTGTGGGCATATGGTTTGTTCCCCTAACAGGAAGACCAGTTAGTGCCGACCCAGGAGCTGCATTCATTTAATTCAGAAGTAGATGTAAGGTGAGACCTGTAGAAGGCAATCCTTTTTCTCCCAGCTAGGCTGGCACCAAACACAGAGGGAGGGGGGCTACCCACAGCATGGGCTTTGAATAACCACAGAGGAGGGAACTGCTCATTTTGTTGGCCAGACCTCTGGGTCGGCATTCAGGCTCTGCACAAGGGAGGAAGGTTTCACACACTGTCGATTTTGGAAGTAGGGTGCATTGGACTGATTACAGTAGGGTAAACAGGAACTGCTGCAAAAGTGAGAAGGGGTTCCTCCTGGGAACCTTTACTCCACTCACCAAGGAGGAGACCGCTTTCATCCCAACTATAAGCTAGTGTCAACCATAAATATGGCACCCCAAGGCAATCTCCTCAGAACACTCTCTGCACCTGTGAAAAACAACCGAAGGAGGACGACCCCTGGATTTTTAGACCTGTGAGGCGACCAAAAGGAATGGACCTCCCCCACTTGTAAACAGGACAAAGAAGATCCAAGGTTCAGTTGCTGGACCTCCTGTGTGGCTACAGGGACATAACTGAAAGAGACTTTTTTTTACTAAAGTGTCCAGAAGACCAGTAGCAAATGAACCTAGAACCACCCTGCTGGTGCCCCCAGCTGGATTGAGTCTAGACCCTTATGTGCTGTTCCTGAGGTCATGGGACTCTTGACTGTGTCCAACTGGACTTCTTCTAACAACTCTGAAAAGTCAAATATCCTTACTGGATGCCTCGTAAACACAATCATAAAAGGAGGATTGTAATGCACTCTTTCTAGCAGATCTCTGTAAAGTCTCTCTAAAGTCTTACTATTACTCCACACCAGTTACCTCCTCCTGAGCAAGTAAAACCTAGACATCCTGCCACGGCTAGAAATGGATTGAGAGCATACAAGAGAAATTACCAATGCAACAGCAGTCTTGCAGGGCCGCCAGCCTGCCACACGCTCTACAAATGTCTTAATATGAAAGACCCTCTTTAACAATAAAATATTTACTTGATTATGTATGTAGTCAACATGCAACTTATTTTTCAGGTTGATTTCATGATATTTTAATTCACTTAGCCAGTATTTCATTAATTTGTGCTAGAGTTTCATTAAAGACAATGATTCACATTTGCCAAACAACAAAGAAAAAACAATCATCTAAAGACGAAAAACAAATACAAAAAATGAGCAACATATTAGCAACATATTTACCGTTCTTTCGAAAACATTTTTGTATAATAAAGTCACTGAGGCCTGACTCATATACTCTAATTATTAGATCTTCGTTACTCAATGTTTAGATATTAATATGAATTAGATAAATAGTCCATTCATATGGTCCCACATGAGGGTACTCTAAATAGGCTAAATTGTTTTGTAGGTTTCCATTAATCACTTCATAAGAAACAACTTTAAAAGGTCCAGGATAATGACACCTAGATAATCCTCAATTAAGCCCACTTCAATTAAATATTTCTCTGGGCCTAATGAGCATTTTGAATGTGTAGGGATGGCCAGTAGTTTTTCAACGAGATTCTTCAGTGACCAGATGATAATTTGTAAGAAGTTATGGAATGGAGCCTGCCACCAAAAAGTCTGGTTTCCTGGTAATTTACTTTTACTTCCATCAAAGTCAGGCTTGTAAATCCTTTTGTGTGATTTGATAAGCATCTCCAGAGTAGTTTTAATCCTTCTACAGTGAACTAGTGTTAGGCTAATGTGTACAGAGAATGTTAACATAATTTATGTTAGGCTGGATTGGGTAGCTACTCTTGTGCCTGTTCAGCAGTGGTGAGGCAGCATCTCTGGTCATTAAATGTAAGATTTCAATTTAAAAAAAAGGAAGGGATTTATAAATCCCAACCTAAAACCTTCACTTTGTGACTTTTACCCCTTTATCTGAAGCAGCACATTGCCCTGACCTCTAATTCAATTATTTGACAAGCTGCTCAACTGCCCCGACTTCATGACATACCGCCACTACCTTTCTACACTTTCCATATATTTCTTTTGTCCTTACCTAAGTATCCACTTTATACCTTTCTTCCCTTTGTATCAGTATTTTCCTCTCCCTATTATTTGCAGTTTATTTAAATTTTGAATAAAAAACTACTTTTTGCTCATATATAGTTAGCTCTGTTAAATACCTCCCTATGTATCTCTTAGGACACTCTGCTACTCTTTTTTGTGAATAGTATCTGAGCTATATAAACATTCCTAAGTTTATTTATAATGGATGAAACATGGATCATAGAGACTCATCCACCTCTGCCCCATCAAGAACAGATACAGAAACCACTTGCCCTGTCCCTTGTTGCCTTATATTGCACACCTAAATTACATTTCTTCTATTTCCAACACTGGTCTTAGTGATGCCACTTTTCACTTTGTGATCAAATCAGTGACAGAAAATGTGATTTATTTATTTCGGTGGTTCATTAAAAAAGTTCAAGTCACAAGTAGAAGCATTTGCTTGTAAAACAAAAACACAGCACCTACTTTGGCTAATTCAACTTTATCAATAGAGAATCTACAAAGCAGTGGTTTAAATATTAAGCTATATTTGACTGTCCTTATTCTGATCACAGAGTCCATCTCTCATTCCTACTCTGAACTACAGAAGGATCATCCTCTTCAGCCCAACCCATGTCTTTCACCTTCGTTCCCGGTAAAAAACCTTAGATTGTCTATGATTTCCTCTCAAATTGTGTTGAAGACCTCTTGAAATCTGTCCTCAAACTCCGTCCGCGCACCTAAAATCTGGGTGGTTACTGAAACAGACATAGATGGTTAGCTATTTTATTGCATGCTTGCATAGACCTGTGATCTATTTAAAATCCATCCTAAAGGGTATATTTTCTGGAATGTTAGAATGGGATGGTCCAATGGATGCTTTCTTCTGCACTTCTCCCCCAAATCAAGCTCCTGTTGTGCCTGCATCTCCTGCACTAATGCTAGCTACCCCTGATAATAGGACAGCTCCCTAAGACCTCATTTGTGCTACAATATGTTTCTTCTAGGTGCTACATTGCCATAGAACAAGTACTATAATCAAGACTCTCACTAGCTCATATCATCGCTAGCACCAATCCCAGTATTGCAACTCCATCAAAGCCACGATGGGAGGGAAAGTGCATTTACAGTGCACATGTTTTTAAGGGTTTGCTGCTCAACAGGTTTATAAGATATTCTCTGGCACCTGACCTACAGACCTGGCCTTCTTGCAATATAAGAAAAGTAATTAAAAGTTGTGAAACGTATCTAAAAATATCTGTTTTACAACAGTCCTCTAGACTGTAGTACATTGATTATATGACTATCACAATGCAATCACAAATGTTAATGCATAATAGACTTCAGTTAGTATACAAGGATCTAATGTATATGCTATTAGCTAGTAGGACATTAATACTGCATATTGACATAACTTATGAATCCTTGGTCCGTACTTCAGCCTTGGGGCCCCCTTTGCCTAGCGTAATACAGCACAGATCTGGTAAGGGTGGGGCTTCATAGTGGCACCGAAAACAGGGTCCATTTTGATATTCTTAACCCCCTCGGGGAGCTTGAAGGTGAAGGCCCGAAGGAGGCTGGTGAAGAAGATGAACAGTTCTGTCCTTGCCAACTGCTCCCCCAAACACACACGATGTCCTGCAAGTGAAAAAACAAGAGAGCTAGATCAGGTATCTTACAACTGTCCAGCATAATGTATATAATGCATACTTTGCAAGGTAACATGGGAGGATATTGGGCTTGTGGGCCAATGGGAGGACTAAGAGGGGAGGCTACTGTGGAATGAATCATGACCACAGAGCTGAATAGTGAGAGGGTAACATTTTCTCGGCATTCAGTATTGTGTTTTTAGTTATTTTGCTTGGACCTTTTAGCAAAATTCTCATAAGTGTTTTTTACTAAAAAGAAGGTATCATGTTAAGAGCAATCTTTGGTATGTTTTACTGGAAAAAAATACTTATGGCTGTTATTTCTAACCTGCAACTTTTAAAACAATTGTAAATATCACAACGTTATATTTTCACTGGGCAGACGCTTTCCACTCTCCTCACGTTTTTAGCAATATTTATTAAACCACTTGTTATTACTATAAGAAATGATATGATAATTAAGGTCCCAATCAACGAGATGTCCAAAAGTAAGCTATATGCAGAAAACCTACCACTTTTTTGAAAGCCTTACTTAGAGATTCAACAAAGAGTTTTTAGTATTTTTCATCAATTTCAGCAGATGGGGGAAATATGATAAATAAGCTGAAAACATAAAACAAATTGTGTAGTTGCACTGTAGATACTCAACACACAGATCTTGTGAAGCAGAGATCAAAAAGATATTTAGAAATTTACACAACCATGAATGTAGATGACCATTTTGAATCAAACTATTCACTGTTAGTAGATAAAATTAAGTCCTTTTTAGGTCTCGCGAGCCAAAGGCTCGAAGAGACATTTTATATCTGGGCTTTGAAAGTGCTGCCGTGGCCTAAAGCTACAGTGCATGTGCGCGGGCGCGCGCGCCGCGCTTACTTTCACTTTCGCGGCCGCTTTGATCGCGATCGCGATCACTTTCAATTTCGCGCAGACCCAGCCTCCTCTGCCGGCACACCCACAACTGGCAACATTACTAGCGCTTGTTTCCTCGCCCTTTCATGTTGACATCTTCCACGCTGCTCTGACTTGAGGCAGGTCCTAGAGTGGCTGCACTAGCTCCTGGATGCGTGTGCCCGACGGTCCATGCAGTGCGCGTGGTGACAGATTTTATATGCAAAATTACCGCAGGCCGTCGATCTTGTCCGCATTGGCACCCGACTACACCCGCCTGCCTCGTTTATCTCGCCTGTTTACCAGTGCATAAGCCCCGCCCCTGTAAGGGAGATGGTCTGGAATCAAAGTAGGTATTCTGGCGTAATACGAATGTAGTGATGAAAGTCTTCAGTCCCTTACACGCCTCGATTCCCTTATTCACAGCCGCCTCAATTGGATTCGCAAACAGAATGACGTTTCATCCATATTTAATAAAGCAGCATACCTCCGATCCTACAAATGGCTATTCAGTACTGTACACGAGAAGTACATCCGTCCCAGCAGCAAAGCAGAAAACCTCTGATCGTAGGGCACTTGGTGTGAAAAAACACCTTCTGCTTTTTGACCGGACCGTTATGCCGTTGTTTCTTTCGACTTTTAACACCAGAGCTCAACAAGCTAGGACAGCCTTATCAAACAGGTTTTCAAAACCATCTCATGCTTACATAGAAACGGCTTCTTGAAGGGATGCTTTTAAAACACGAGGAGATGGCAATATTGAACCATATCCACCCAAACACAGACGGTACCCCCTATAAATCTTAATTCTAGGTCTGGACTAAGGGCTAAAAACAATTAAGCAAGACAAAAATACCACCTGACCTGAATTTTTCGAGTGTGTCTAAATATGTGTTCTGAGCCGGAGAAGCGCTACACAATATACATGCTTTGTAGAAAAGATATTTTATTTAAAACCTTTTCAAACACATTCTTTTTTAATTCTGCCTAGTATCCTCAATAGATGTATTACTCTCATATATCTATTGACTGCCATATTATTCCATCAACATGTAGCACTTATTTAGCAAAACTTACACATGAAACCTACTCCACAGAACATACAAAAAAAAGCATTGGCATAGCCAATAGGTCTCGCCTTTGGGACCTTATAAGTGTTTAGCTATGCAACAGTTGCATAACTAAATACTTATAAGGTTCCAAAAGCGAGACCTATTGGCTATGCAAAGCGGCCGCAATCGCGATCAAACAACAAAGCGGCCGCGAAAGTGAAAGTAATCGCGGTAAAGCGCGGCGCGCGCGCCCGCGCACATGCACTGTAGCTCTAGGCTGGCCTGGCAGCACTTTTTGGAGCCCTTTCAATAAGTCTCGCCATTCTGCGAGGCTCCTCTGAAGCTCATTGAATCCTGCGCTCTATTCTAGACTCGTTCATGTAGTTTGATGTTTTGCTATACATTTAATGCAGCGTTATGAATATGAATTGCATGTAAGTGGCCCTAATACTTAGTGATGCAGGAACGCTACACAAGTCTGAATAATAGATCAATAAATAATAAAAGTGCTCAGGGCGCTATACTGACCTAGAATTTGCCATTACGCTCTGCGGATCAGTGTGAATGGCTCCTGCCATGTTCTGCTTTCATGCACAGAAAATATATTTAAATAGACGTGGGGTTAAGCCACGTAGGTGGATAAAAACTCATTAAAAAGCCTTATGGTTAGAGGCCCATTCTTCCTTCTGTAAAGTGATTGTAACGTGAAATCTGCAAGACAGTAAGCAGTGAATTCTAAAGGAAGCGAAACGGGATTCTGGCAACATAAAATTTCTCCTTTGCACTCTGGTACCAAATGTGCAATCGTTAGGAGACTTTTTTCAACTAACAAGTTAAAATGGCCCACATTCGTCTTCACTTTCGCGGTACAGTGCCTGCACGCTCTACCCAGGAGCACACAGTTGCATCAAACAGTATATTGGCATTTGAGCCGAAGCATTGCTCCTCCTAGACAACAACAAATGCATGAGCTGTCCTAGATATATTTGGCTTTAAATATTAAAATGTGTTACTCACCTGGTTGCAAGACTCAGCCGGTCAGACGACTTCAGCGTGCATGTGTTTGTCCTTCCTGTAAACTCAGCGGTCAGATGCACTTTTCACTCCATCCCCTGGCGGGAAGCAAGCGGACTGTGTCCATAATTAATGAAAACAAGCATTGGCATAGCCAATAGGTCTCGCCTTTGGGACCCCATAAGAGTTGAGCCATGCAACAGTTGATGTTGTTGCACCAAGGATATTGTGCTGCATAACTAAATACTTATAAGGTCCCAAAAGCGAGACCTATTGGCTATGCCAATGCTTGTTTATAATGGAATCACCTCCCTCTACCTATTGTGCAAAGAATGGCAATGAATCAAATATGCTTTTCACAATCAATCATTTTTTTATATGCTACATTGTCGTGTTTTTTCTACATACAGGGGCCGATTCCGATCCTGTAAAAAGGGCCTGCAAATCGTTGTAAGGAGCGTTTCACCCGTACGACTCGTACCCGGTAAACGCTCCATACAATCGAGAAAGTACGATTCGTACAGAAAGGCTTTTTCTGTACGAATCGTACAAAAGACCATCCAGGCAAACAATACCAGCGATTCCGATCCGGAACTGCTTCGACGCGACCTCTCGACGTATTTAAGCAGCGTATTCCGGCCCAGCAAGTACGATTCGTCCCGACGTCACCACGTACCACGCTTTTTTTACAAGAGCGAAAAGCTGCCGGGACACCAGAACCCTACGCCACGGAGCCCCGGTACGTGACGGACAGCCATGGACCCCGCCCTACGTGTCATCCCGGTCCTCTTGGCCTATGACCTGGTGCACCGCACCTGACGCACATGCCGCAGAAGGTGAGAACAACACCCAGGGTCAGAGTGGGGGTGAGGGCCAGGAAGCATACCCCATACCAAAAAAAACCCTATAAAATGGAGGCCATACATTACCACCTGGAACTGGTCATTTGGGGGGCGTGTCCAGCAACCCCTGCGTCCCGCAACAACGGAAGTGGACGGGTACGGTGCGTACCACACGTACCCCTATGGCACCATTACAACAGTGGTACGGACCGTACCCATGCATGAATGCGTGGGTACGGTGCGTACCACGGCAGGAATAGTGCTGTAGGGTACCTGTGGTACGCACCGTACCCACGCATTCATGCGTGGGTACGGTGCGTACCACAGCAGGAATGGTGCCGTAGGGGTACGTGTGGTACGCACCGCACCAACGTATGAATGCATGGGTACGGTGCTTACCACACGTACCCCGTTACGGCAGCAGTAATTTTGGGATACGAGGCATACACACGCCAGGAATGTGGGCATAGAAGACTGGCCCAGCATGTTACCTACATATTGTCGTGTGTAGAGTTCCTGGCCAGCAGTGTACAGCTCCAAGGGGGTGTGTGGGTGAGTGCAGAGGACTTCCAGCAGTGTCCAGACATATGAGGGGTGGGTGCATATCACTACCAGCAGTGTCCAGGCATATGAGGGGTGGGTGCATATCACTACCAGCAGTGTCCAGACATATGAGGGGTGGGTACAGAGGACTCCAGCAGTGTCCAGGCATATGAGGGGTGGGTGCATATCACTACCAGCAGTGTCCAGACATATGAGGGGTGGGTGCAGAGGACTCCCAGCAGTGTCCAGGCATATGAGGGGTGGGTGCAGAGGACTCCCAGCAGTGTCCAGACATATGAGGGGTTGGGTGCAGAAGACTCCCAGCAGTGTCCAGGCATATGAGGGGTGGGTGCAGAGGACTTCCAGCAGTGTCCAGACATATGAGGGGTAGGTGCAGAGGACTCCAGCAGTGTCCAGGCATATGAGGGGTGGGTGCATATCACTACCAGCAGTGTCCAGGCATATGAGGGGTGGGTGCAGAGGACTCACAGCAGTGTCCAGACATATGAGGGGTGGGTGCAGAGGACTCCCAACAGTGTCCAGGCATATGAGGGGTGGGTGCATATCACTACCAGACGTGTCCAGGCATATGAGGGATGGGTGCATATCACTACCAGCAGTGTCCAGACATATGAGGGGTGGGTGCAGAGGACTCCAGCAGTGCCCAGGCATATGAGGGGTGGGTACATATCACTACCAGCAGTGTCCAGACATATGAGGGGTGGGTGCAGAGGACTCCCAGCAGTGTCCAGGCATATGAGGGGTGGGTGCATATCACTACCAGCAGTGTCCAGGCATATGAGGGGTGGGTGCATATCACTACCAGCAGTGTCCAGACATATGAGGGGTGGGTACAGAGGACTCCAGCAGTGTCCAGGCATATGAGGGGTGGGTGCATATCACTACCAGCAGTGTCCAGACATATGAGGGGTGGGTGCAGAGGACTCCCAGCAGTGTCCAGGCATATGAGGGGTGGGTGCAGAGGACTCCCAGCAGTGTCCAGGCATATGAGGGGTGGGTGCAGAGGACTCCCAGCAGTGTCCAGACATATGAGGGGTTGGGCGCAGAAGACTCCCAGTAGTGTCCAGGCATATGAGGGGTGGGTGCAGAGGACTCCCAGCAGTGTCCAGACATATGAGGGGTGGGTGCATATCACTACCAGCAGTGTCCAGGCATATGAGGGGTGGGTGCAGAGGACTCACAGCAGTGTCCAGACATGTGAGGGGTGGGTGCAGAGGACTCCCAGCAGTGTCCAGGCATATGGGGGTGGGTGCATATCACTACCAGCAGTGTCCAGGCATATGAGGGATGGGTGCATATCACTACCAGCAGTGTCCAGACATATGAGGGGTGGGTGCAGAGGACTCCAGCAGTGTCCAGGCATATGAGGGGTGGGTGCAGAGGACTCCTAGCAGTGTCCAGACATATGAGGGGTGGGTGCAGAGGACTCCAGCAGTGTCCAGGCATTTGAGGGGTAGGTGCATATCACTACCAGCCGTGTCCAGGCATATGAGGGGTGTGTGCAGAGGACTCCCAGCAGTGTCCAGACATATGAGGGGTGGGTGCAGAGGACTCCCAGCAGTGTCCAGGCATATGAGGGGTGGGCGCATATCACTACCAGCAGTGTCCAGACATATGAGGGGTGGGTGCAGAGGACTCCCAGCAGTGTCCAGGCATATGAGGGGTGGGTGCATATCACTACCAGCAGTGTCCAGGCATATGAGGGATGGGTGCATATCACTACCAGCAGTGTCCAGACATATGAGGGGTGGGTGCAGAGGACTCCAGCAGTGTCCAGGCATATGAGGGGTGGGTGCAGAGGACTCCCAGCAGTGTCCAGACATATGAGGGGTGGGTGCAGAGGACTCCAGCAGTGTCCAGGCATTTGAGGGGTAGGTGCATATCACTACCAGCCGTGTCCAGGCATATGAGGGGTGTGTGCAGAGGACTCCCAGCAGTGTCCAGACATATGAGAGGTGGGTGCAGAGGACTCCCAGCAGTGCCCAGGCATATGAGGGGTGGGTGCATATCACTACCAGCAGTGTCCAGGCATATGAGGGGTGGGTGCATATCACTACCAGCAGTGTCCAGACATATGAGGGGTGGGTGCAGAGGACTCCAGCAGTGTCCAGCCATATGAGGGGTGGGTACATATCACTACCAGCAGTGTCCAGACATATGAGGGGTGGGTGCAGAGGACTCCCAGCAGTGTCCAGGCATATGAGGGGTGGGTGCATATCACTACCAGCAGTGTCCAGGCATATGAGGGATGGGTGCATATCACTACCAGCAGTGTCCAGACATATGAGGGGTGGGTGCAGATGACTCCAGCAGTGTCCAGGCATATGAGGGGTGGGTGCAGAGGACTCCCAGCAGTGTCCAGACATATGAGGGGTGGTGCAGAGGACTCCAGAAGTGTCCAGGCATTTGAGGGGTAGGTGCATATCACTACCAGCCGTGTCCAGGCATATGAGGGGTGTGTGCAGAGGACTCCCAGCAGTATCCAGACATATGAGGGGTGGGTGCAGAGGGCTCCCAGCAGTGTCCAGGCATATGAGTGGTGAGTGCATATCACTACCAGCAGTGTCCAGGCATATGAGGGGTGGGTGCATATCACTACCAGCAGTGTCCAGAAATATGAGGGTTGGGTGCAGAGGACTCCAGCAGTGTCCAGCCATATGAGGGGTGGGTGCATATCACTACCAGCAGTGTCCAGACATATGAGGGGTGGGTGCAGAGGACTCCAGCAGTGTCCAGGCATATGAGGGGTGGGTGCATATCACTACCAGCAGTGTCCAGACATATGAGGGGTGGGTGCAGAGGACTCCCAGCAGTGTCCAGGCATATGAGGGGGGGTGCATATCACTACCAGCAGTGTCCATGCATATGAGGGGTGGGTGCAGAGTACTCCCAGCAGTGTCCAGACATATGAGGGGTGGGTGAAGAGGACTCCCAGCAGTGTCCAGGCATAAGAGGGGTGGGTGCATATCACTACCAGCAGTGTCCAGGCATATGAGGGGTGGGTGTATATCACTACCAGCAGTGTCCAGACATATGAGGGGTGGGTGCAGAGGACTCCAGCAGTGTCCAGGCATATGAGGGGTGGGTGCATATCACTACCAGCAGTGTCCAGACATATGAGGGGTGGGTGCAGAGGACTCCCAGCAGTGTCCAGACATATGAGGGGTGGGTGCAGAGGACTCCAGCAGTGTCCAGACATATGAGGGGTGGGTGTATATCACTACCAGCAGTGTCCAGGCATATGAGGAGTGGGTGCATATCACTACCAGCAGTGTCCAGGCATATGAGGGGTGGGTGCATATCACTACTAGCAGTGTCCAGACATATGAGGGGTGGGTGCAGAGGACTCCCAGCAGTGTCCAGACATATGAGGGGTGGGTGAAGAGGACTCCCAGCAGTGTCCAGGCATAAGAGGGGTGGGTGCATATCACTACCAGCAGTGTCCAGGCATATGAGGGGTGGGTGTATATCACTACCAGCAGTGTCCAGACATATGAGGGGTGGGTGCAGAGGACTCCAGCAGTGTCCAGGCATATGAGGGGTGGGTGCATATCACTACCAGCAGTGTCCAGACATATGAGGGGTGGGTGCAGAGGACTCCCAGCAGTGTCCAGACATATGAGGGGTGGGTGCAGAGGACTCCAGCAGTGTCCAGACATATGAGGGGTGGGTGTATATCACTACCAGCAGTGTCCAGGCATATGAGGAGTGGGTGCATATCACTACCAGCAGTGTCCAGGCATATGAGGGGTGGGTGCATATCACTACTAGCAGTGTCCAGACATATGAGGGGTGGGTGCAGAGGACTCCAGCAGTGTCCAGGCATATGAGGGGTGGGTGCATATCACTACCAGCAGTGTCCAGACATATGAGGGGTGGGTGCAGAGGACTCCCAGCAGTGTCCAGGCATATGAGGGGTGGGTGCAGAGGACTCCCAGCAGTGTCCAGACATATCATATGAGGGGTGGGTGCAGAGGACTCCCAGCAGTGTCCAGGCATATGAGGGGTGGGTGCATATCACTACCAGCAGTGTCCAGACATATGAGGGGTTGGTGCAGAGGACTCCAGCAGTGTCCAGGCATCTGAGGGGTGGGTGCATATCACTACCAGCAGTGTCCAGACATATGAGGGGTGCGTGCCGAGGACTCCCAGCAGTGTCCAGGCATATGAGGGGTGGGTGCAGAGGACTCCCAGCAGTGTCCAGACATATGAGGGGTGGGTGCATATCACTACAAGCAGTGTCCAGGCATATGAGGGGTGGGTGCAGAGGACTCCAATAGTGTCCAGGCATACGAGGGGTGGGTGCATATCACTACCAGCAGTGTCCAGACACATGAGGGATGTGTGCAGAGGACTCCCAGCCATGTCCAGGCATATGAGGGGTGGGTGCAGAGGACTCCCAGCAGTGTCCATACATATGAAGGGTGGGTGCATATCACTACCAACAGTGTCCAGGCATATGAGGGGTGGGTGCAGAGGACTCCAGCAGTGTCCAGGCATATGAGGGGTGGGTGCATATCACTACCAGCAGTGTCCCGACATATGAGGGTTGGGTGCAGAGGACTCCCAGTAGTGTCCAGGCATATGAGGGGTGGGTGCGGAGGACTGCCAGCAGTGTCCAGACATATGAGGGGTTGGTGCAGAGGACACCCAGAGGTGCCCCACTCCCAGGAGTATGGATGTCTTCCACACACTGCATGACACACCACATGTGGGTGTGAGGACATATAACACATGCATACCCACCCATGGCGGGTGCCGCACAATACACACCCTGATGTCATGTCAACAGACTGTATAGTCATGGAAATTCAGACAAAAATGAGTTGGCCAAAGGGAACACACACTGTCACGCACATCACAGGAGTGATAGGAATGTCCAGGTGCTAGTCCAGCCACCCAGATGTTGTCTCTCATGGAAGGAATAGGGTTCAATGCTACTAGTTACAATGCACACAATTGTGAGTCAGGTGCCCAAATACCCTGCATTACACGTGCCATTTGTGTGTTAGGCCGTGATTACACACATGCACAGTGCTGAAAAGGGGCAATTGGTCCCTGATGCCATTCCCACATCCCCAAAACACAAGTACAGTGACTGGCAAAGATGGCACGGACGAGTCAGCAGGAGACATTGGTGAGCATGCATGGCCATTGTTGAAGGGATCCGTCACCAACAAAGGATATGTTGACACAGGGCAGCACAACAATTGTGCAACTGTTTGCAGGGAACATGTCAGGTGCCACAGAGGAAGGAACACTCCTTGGGACAATGTCTCCCCATCCAAAGGAACACACACTACCAATTAATATTTTCACAGCCATTGTGATGGCACACAGATACCATGGTCCACCTCATGACCATCATACTAAAACCTTTCACATTACCCTAACACATCACCAGAACACCTACTTCATGAGCCTCATCACCAACATCAAGTACCTGAAATGCAATAGTGTTGAAACTAAATGAAAAGGCTTTATTCAGCACACAAACAAAAGTTTGATGAAAACACTATATATAAAGGCCAATGGCCAGTCCAAAGTTAGAGTGCAAGGGTGGACGTAGGTGAGTGTGTCCACCCCTACCTTGCCTGCACAAAGTCACCTCAAGGGTTGTCGACCGGGGGGGAGGCATCATCACTGGGAGTACCAGGCACCGCAGGGACAGGGGTGGGTTGGGTAGGTGTGGTGGGTGCAGGGCTGGACGTATCCACCACAGGGGGTGGGGCAGCAGCAAAGGTGGTGGTGAACAGCTCGCTGCACACTGCTGCCAGGGCGTCCAGAGGAACCCCTGCACCTGAAGAAACTGCAGGGTCAACGGAGGGGGGGTGTCCGAGGGATGGGGCGCAGCGCTCTTGGGGGAGGGGGTGGACATGGGGGGGACTCAACTCCCCTGCCCGGGGACTTCCTCGCCCGCTTGCGGGGTGGGGTCACAGTGGGGCTGAGGGAGAGACTAGCCATGAAGGTCTCTTTGTCTGACAGTTGGGTAGGGGAGCCAAGGGGAGTGGATTTGGAGGAAGTGGGTCATGAAGACTGCGGACTCCGACTGTGGCTGCGTGTCTGCCGTTTGCCCCCAGACCCTGTGGGTGTGACTACAGCCCCCTGAGTGTGCGTGACAGGAGGTGTGCGCTGTGCCTTACTTGGGGGTGTGCTGGATGTGTCTGTTGGGGTGTGTGCCTGTGACTGTCTGTGTGTGCTTTGGTCAGACATGGGAGAGGGCAGTGTGGATGGGTCTGGGGTGGGGGGGACGGAGCGCCACAGGAGAGACACTGCTTCCGTCAGTGAAGAGTCCATGGACCGCAGAAACCTGCGTTGATCAGTCATCGTTGATGACATGCCCTCCACGAACGACATCAGCAGTCTAGTGTGTTCATGGAGGACATGCAGCATCGATGCCTGACCAACCTGCAACTGCCGCAGTGTGTTCACAGACTCTTCACGGAGGGCAGCAGGGGTGACAGGGGCTGCGGTGCCTGGTCCGAAGGAGACACGGTGGGACCCTGCACGGACAGAAGGGATGGGAGCAACTGGGAGGGCGGAGATGGCAATGGAGGAGGCGGGTACAGATGTTGGGATGATGCCAGATGTTGTTGCATCCTCCGCCTCCTCAAGGATGTCAGCCTGGGACCCGTCGGTGTCGTACATGCTCTCGCCGCAAGACAGGTCCTCTGACTGACTCCCCTCGCCCTCCATGCCACTGGCTCCTGCTGACTCCACAGCACTTGTGGCACTGTCGCTGGGTCCCTCCTGAAGGTCCATGCAGGTGTCTCCCTCGCTTGTGGATGATGATGCTGTGGGCAAGGAGAAGAAACAAAAAAGCATCAGTCACCTGTATACATCTGACACATGAGCACAAGAACAATTGGTCACAGTGCATATCAGGCAATGCATCATGAGTAACAGCTACATTACTCCGCACATATGTAAGCCCTGTACTGCCCAGTTGGTAGCCCCACCATGCCACTTGGACACCATGAAAATAAATACACAAAAGGCCACAACTTGAATGAGTAATACACTGAGGAGCTAGTGTCTGTGAACCGGTGAGCACAGCAATACAGTGAAGTCATGACACCTCTTGTTTACCCTCCAAGAAATAGTAGTGGTGCACTCAAGGTAAACTAACACACCTCAATACTCAAGGTGTCACCACACTCAGAGACCTGTAAGTCCTTTGGAACACAAAACCAACAAATGTTGGTACCTTGGGACTCACAATACTTTACACAATCTACATGTATTGAATGTGACAATTGTCCATTTCGTGAAAAGAACACTTATGTGCCTGCATGCAATATGTGGCACAAGGCAGTGCACACAAAAGTACATTGACACTGTCATTGAAGAAGCTGGCACCTTTTCTGAGGAGCCACTGTTAGAAATAGATGGTGTTTTAGAATATACATATACATGAGCCCATGGAGGTCTTGATGTCTTGACACTCGTTAGTTTGTATCACCGACAACTAAGGAGTCTCACAAAATCAAGACCACCGTGGAAACATGTCTATGGAGAATCTGCAACACCATTTAGTTAGAACAGTGGCTTCTTTGAAAAGGTGCCAGCTGATTCAATGACAGTGTCAATGTACTTTTGTGTGCACTACCTTGTGCAACATATTGCATGCAGGCACATCAGTGTGCTTAACACAAATCATCAAATTTCAACATGTTAAACATGAACAACTGTTGACAAGTGCTGTGAGTGCCAAGGTACAATTTATGACGAGTAAGGACTTGAATCATGTCAGTTGTCACCAGGCCATCCGTCACCTGATTACACAGTTGGCTACACATATGACCTACTGCCTGTCATCTGGAGTGGCACACATGTCCACACCAAGGATAATGCATCAGCTAATGGGCCTTTAATTGGGTGGTAAAAAAGACCAGCTGTACTGTGGGGACACCCTCATGGCAAGCCAAAATGTACACACAGATGTCAGCACACAAAGTCAAAACTGCGTTGCATCAGAACCACACACGTGCAAAAAATGTATGAGCAGGATTCTTGTTGTCAAAAAAATGACACATGCTGCAAAGCACGTACATGAAGCACTGGCCAGCATCACAGGGGCACAGCACAGTGTATTTTAGTCCAGGCAATTCTCACACACAAGTCAGACCTGGCAATGAAAAATCAGGGTTGCACTTGTATGCCTCTCCCGCCCCCCCCCCCATACCTGAGTCAATGTGATTGATACAGATCAAGAAGTGACACCTATTATTCAGGGTTACAACAACTGTGCTTGAAAAATTGCTTCGTGTACAGCACATCACCTCGTGGGGCTGGCAACACATATTTGTGACCAACAACCATCAACAGATTGTTGTGAATAGCTAAACAGGTACTGCCCAGTGTGAGTATGCACAAGCAAAATGGTGTATCCCTGTCCAGTGAACATATGTAGCACACATTAGTAAATTACAAACTAGTCCAGGGAACAATGCCACAGAGGCAGACCTATGCAGAACACACAGAGAATGTGCACAGTATTGGATGACACACATGATTAGGAGGCCAGGGTGTCTCAGGGCACTGTAGTGGGCACACTGCTCCATGGTCCTGGAATGAGCTGACTGTACCATGTTCGTCCGTCATGGCACTATGCATATATCACACTCATGCACATCATGTCTGAGGCCACAACATTGGTCATGCATGTTGCAAGGGTGTCCAGTTGAAAGCTCACACTCCTATGTTGAGAATCAGCATCAGTGACAACAACTATGGACCCACAACATAGTGAACAGGTCATGGCACAGGCAAGGTACCGACACAAGTCACAGACCACCCTCCCACATGATGCAGAAAGCAATGTGCACTTAGATGTACTGGCACCCTAGATGACCATGTGCAAATGTGATTACACACACACCAGGGGACACATGTCAAGGAGAGGAATGGATGAAAAAGAGCCCCAGGTGACATTTGGGAACAGGAAATGCACTGCACATAGGAACTCCGTGAGTGTATTCGTGCAAAATAGCACCTCCTAAAGCTGGCAAGACATAACACGACAAAAAGCCATGTATCTACACCCCCCCCCCTTGCTGCAGTCTCTCCTGTAACTGCCTATGAAGCTCAGGGAAGACCACCGCCAGGACACGTTTCATCCGGGTGGTGAGATGTCGGCGGCTGCCGTGGGGGTGAGGTGGCGATAGGTTGAGCTGGACTTGGGCGATCCGCCGGGTCCAGCACCGGATGTCCTGCCACCTCTTGCGGACCTTGGCCAGCTGGCGATCACGCCTCCCCGCAGTCCTCACGGCCCTGACGGCGCTGGTCCATATCTCCCCCTTCTCGTAGGCAGTTACCTGTCAGGATGACAAAGTGACACAGCATCAATACACCTGCTCCATGTCCCAGAGACACACATTAGAACATCTTAGAAATGTTGAACAGGGCATAGGATGCTGACATGAATGGCCTCATTCACAACATGAAATTGGCCTGTGTGCAAGCGCCAATGCAGTACATGCCATTGAACATCTACAGGTGGCATGAGGGGTGCAACACACTCAATGCACATGCCACACACTGTGCAGCACATGCAACAGCAGGCTGATGGCCAGGCACCCTCAGCAGACTACACAGACACACCCAGCCACAGATCACTGGCCTGTCATTGACAACAGCGAATACAACCCTCACTCTGCATATGTGCCATTTGCCAGAGGGGAGTCACAGGTGTGGTGCTAGCTCTGCAAGTCAGACACGAAGCACGGCTCACTTTTCACATCAGATGGGTAGATCTGTAGCCTCAAACATGCAGCTGTGGTGCAACACTTCACATAGACACTCAGACACATGACAAGGAACATTCACACACATCAATGTCCATGAGGTCGTACACATCATTTGGACACTCTCACCACAGGTCCACTCAACTCATACACATCTGTGGGTACAGTCACCTGTCACACCGGGGGGACCACTGAATCACCTCAGGACAACAGGAACAAAAGCCCCCAGCGATTTGTCAGGCTGAATGTGTCATGCACTATGTAGTGAAAGTCACTGTAAGCACTATGCAAGTGAGGAGTGCACACAGGAACTACATGATGCTCTGCATGAGAGCCTTAAGCATGACCCCCCAACGGGACACACTCTAAACAACATTGCATGTCAGTCCCACCTGGACACAATATTGAAAGTCACACAGCAGGTGCATAGGCAAAGGTAGTGGACTCAGCACTCACCTGCTCCCCTGGTCTCCCATACAGGCTGGAGTACTTTGGTAGGATGACATCCAGCAGGGCCTCATTTTCCTCAAGAGCGAATGGCTGGGCCCTCTCCACAGCACGAGACATGGTACAGGGAAGCAGTGACAGCAGCAATCTTGTCGACAGGAAAGTTGTGCAGGCAAGTGCCCTCTCATGGGTCCTGGCTGCCTTATATCTGTCTTGCTGAGGGGCATTCATTTTGAGGAGTACATAGTGATTGGTCAGAATCATTTGCATCTTACGTTTACTCCAATCCCTTTAAACATACACCAGTGACAGCATTTGCATCTTTCAAATTTTGAGCATCATGTAAAGTCAACAACCACTTTGCAACATTGTATTTTGTGGCCAACTGACTTTTCCAGGACACCTGATGGAAAAATTTGAACTGAAAACTCGGTATCCATGACAACCAGCATGCATTTAGGGCCTAAAACTTGTCCCTTATGTGTCCCCTATGTAATTTTTAAATCCACACACAGGTACGGTGTGTTTAACACGTAGCCCTATGGCACCAGTTGCACAGTGCGTTTGACACGTACGTGTAGGCACTAGTAGTACGCGTACCCGTACGTGTACTACTAGTGCCTACACGTACGCGTACTACCAGTGCCTACACGTATGTGTAGGCACTGGTAGTACACGTACGCGTCTACTAGTGCCTACACGTACGCGTACTACCAGTGCCTACACATACGTGTAGGCACTGGTAGTACACGTACGGGTACGCGTACTACTAGTGCCAACACGTATGTGTAGGCACTGGTTGTACACGTACACGTACGTGTAGGCACTAGTTGTACACGTACACATACGTATAGGCACTAGTTGTACACATACACGTACGTGTTGGCACTAGTTGTACACGTCAAAACTTTTGGGTGTTAAAGGCAATAGCGCTCATATGGTAATCACCAATTTATTATTCTGCTCTAATCAGACTTTCTGGTGCTTCCAAAAAGATTTTTTGGGGGAAGGGAACACCCTACTTCCCTAAACTCAATCCAAAGGATTGATTGAACAATTTAACTAAACTTTTCGGAGCACACAGCTTATACAATATTCTTCTTAAATCTCAACAAAACATCAATCCAAACACAGTTTAAATTCTGGTATTCATCTTCTTTTAATCTTGTTAATTTCCAATCCCTTATGCCAACGCGTTTCACTGTGGTCGGGATAAAACCTACGGCTTCTTCAGGGCTTTGTATTCTCAAATGTTTGTCTGTATCTCTTTAAGTTTTCCGTCCATGTAGCATAAATCTTTTCCAATCCTCCTCCAAAAATGAGCAACGCTTCTGCTCCAAGCGAAATCAATATACTACTACTCAATATCCATCTGAAATGTATCCCACATTGAAATTGCTTAAAAGACCAGCGACGTTTTCACTCTTTCCGCATGAATAACCTAGAGTTCCTCCTTTCCGAGTGTTCCCATGTATAATTATCACACCATTCCCTCCGTAACGTCCCCGTCTTGTATTCTGATTGAAATAACCACACACCTCTACGTGTCTTCAACTGCAAGAACCCGAGTACAGGCAACGAGCCTGTAGGCACTAGTTGTACACATACGGGTATGCATACTACTGGTGCCTACACATACGCATATTACCAGTGCCTACACGTACGTGTAGGCACTGGTAGTACACATACGGGTAGGCGTACTACCAGTGCCTACACGTACGTGTAGGCACTAGTTGTACACGTACGGGTACGCATACTACTAGTGCCTACACGTACGCATACTACTAGTGCCTACACGTACGCGTACTACCAGTGCCTCCACATACGTGGAGGCACTGGTAGTACACGTACACGTACGTGTAGGCACTAGTTGTACACGTACGGGTACGCGTACTACTAGTGCCTACATGTACGTGTAGGCACTAGTTGTACACATACACGTATGTGTAGGCACTGGTAGTACACGTACGGGTACGCGTACTACTAGTGCCTACACGTACGCGTACTACCAGTGCCAGTGTAGGCACTGGTAGTACATGTACGGGTACGCGAACTACTAGTGCCTACACGTACGTGTAGGCACTAGTTGTACACGTACGGGTACGTGTACTACCAGTGCCTACACGTACGTGTAGGCACTAGTTGTACACGTACGGGTACGCGTACTACCAGTGCCTACAGGTACGTGTAGGCACTGGTAGTACACGTACGGGTACGCATACTACTAGTGCCTACACATAAGTGTAGGCACTAGTTGTACACGTACACGTACGTTTAGGCACTAGTTGTACACGTACGGGTACGCATACTACTAGTGCCTACATGTACGCGTACTACCAGTGCCTACACGTATGTGTAGGCACTGGTAGTACACGTACGGGTACGCGTACTACTAGTGCCTACACGTATGTGTAGGCACTAGTTGTACACGTACACGTACGTGTAGGCACTAGTTGTACACGTATGAGTAAGCGTACTACTAGTGCCTACACGTACGCGTACTACCAGTGCCTACACTTACATGTAGGCACTGGTAGTACACGTACGGGTACGCGTACTACTAGTGCCTACACGTACGTGTAGGCACTAGTTGTACACGCACACGTACGTGTAGGCACTAGTTGTACACGTACGGGTACGCGTACTACTAGTGCCTACACGTATGCGTACTACCAGTGCCTACACATACGTGTACGCACTGGTAGTACACATACACGTACGTGTAGGCACTAGTTGTACACATACACGTACGTGTAGGCACTGGTAGTACACGTATACATACGTGTAGGCACTAGTTGTACGGGTACGCGTACTACTAGTGCCTAAACGTATGCGTACTACCAGTGTAGAGGGCTATGAGTCGCACACGGATGTCCATCATGTACTTGTCATTGCATACTGTCATGTGCAGGCCCTAGGTGTGTTAGCCAGTGATATTGCACAGGTCATCTCATCTAGTTGCACAATTGATGTGTGATGACCTGTGGACACATGTCATGTGTGATGGTGCAATATTTGGCACACATCACCTTGACATTTGCCACATGTGTGTCTGTAGTCCAACTGTGTCATGCACAGCAGCAGTGGGATGGCACAGTCATCAACACACGCACCTGTCTCCTGATGGCAGGGACAGGGACACTCCATCAACTGACAGGTCACGATCAGCGTGCCCCTTTGTGACTATGTCAGGTGTGTGCCATGTGTTCACATGACCTTGATGTCAGTGTTCCGTCAACTGCATCTGCTGTTGGTGTGTCCAACATGGGTCTGTGTGGATATGGGCATGGAACACATCTACTCACACCATGCCCCATGTGGATTCCCATGGCTGTAGTGTCAGTGTGCATCAGACCGTGTTTCCCAAGCATACATGTCTTCGGTGTCTCAATGGCTGTGTGTTTGTGTTGTCACGTGTTCCCCTTCATCGCAATGTGTTTGATATGTACATTTCACATTCCATGTGACCTGTGCGTGTGCCTTGCAATCAGCTGTCTGGATGAGATGACATCCTTCCAATGCAGCTGTGTGGTTATGTGTCACTCCGGTGATAACTGTAGCTTTTCACTCAGACTGGTCCCCAGCTCATTTGTAGGCATGTCATGTAGACTTGATAATCAACAGGTGTATCTTGGTTTTTGTAGGAGTGGCAGCAAGCTGGCATATGTGTCCTGTATGTATTGCACCCACCCGACTCCATAGTTACCTGATGTGCATTGGCAGTGTAGCAAGTGCTATGTTCATTGACATTGATGTTTCCCCACTCTCAAACTTCCTTCTTCAAATCAATGTTTTGCAGGGCACCACCTGTACCAAGACCAATGCCAGACATGGGTACCATGATGGAACATGCATGCATCCGCAGGTGCCGATTCACTCAGCAGTTGATCGAGGACTTGACAGACAGGCTGGCAGCAGACCTCCAACCGCGACACAGGTATCCTACTGCGCTGACCCCCAAGGTGAAGGTGATGGTAGCCTTACATTTTTTTGCCACAGGTACGTTTCAATTGACCATAGGTGATGTGGGTGGTATGTCCCAGACCATGTTCAGCCGTGTCTTGCCTGATGTTTTAGCAGCCATGTTGGGACAGCTTGATGAATTCATCCAATTTCCCACTCCAGAGGAGTTGAGAGATGTCAAGGGTGATTTCTATGCCCTGGGAAGGATGCCCCATGTAATTGGGTCCATTGATGGTAGACATGTGGCTTTGGTACCACCACAGGCACAGGAACAGACCTATCGCAACTGCAAACATTACCACTCGATAAATGCCCTTGTGGTGTGTCGTGCTAACATGCTGATTTCCCATGTCTGTGCACGTTTTTCAGGATCAGCACACGATGCCTACATCATGAGGCGTAGCAGGGTGCCACAAATGATGCTGCGGCTGCACAACGAACGAGCATGTCTTGTTGGTAGGTATACTCTTTTTGTCCTGTGTGTTGCGGTACCTTTGTCTCTTACGGCATCTCCTGACCCACTTCTTTACATGATGTTTCCATGTAGGGGACTCTGGCTATCCCAACATGCCATGGCTGATGACACCGCTCCGCAACCCAAGAACAGCTGCAGATCACCGCTACAACAATGCACACGGGCAGACCAGTCGCGTGATTAAGAGGACGTTTGGACTCCTGAAGAGCAGATTCCGGTGCCTGCACAAGACAGGCGGCTCCCTCCCTTATGCCCCAGAGAAGGTCTGCCATATATTCCTCGTGTGCTGCATGCTGCACAACATGGCAGTTGACGAGGCAGTGCCACTCATCCTCGATCCATATGAGCAGGACCATCCACCCATGGAGGATCAAGGGCTTGGGCATGAGGCTAGTGATGAGGAGGAGGAGGATGATATCCAGAGTCAGCTCATACGCAACTTCTTCTCATGATGGTGAGTGACTGGGTATGGGTGTGCAAGCTTGTAGCATTGAGTGGCATGTGTTGCAACGTGTGTGTCCAACTGAATGAATGCAAATTGACTTTGATGTGTGTTCTGATGTGTCACTCGAGTGATGATGTCATGCCACACAGTTTGGCGGCGAGACTTTCTTAAAACTTTACATGTGTCCAACATTGTTCATGTTTTGTAAATGTCCATGTGTGCGGCAAGAATTGTTTTAGGTGACTTCTTGTGTGTCTGTCATTCACAGGGTTTTGCACCTGTTGTCTGCTCGTGTCATCGTTGTCCTCCTGCTATTCCTCATGAGTATTTCAACGTGTGCTGAGTCAGCGTTCCATGCACGGACATGTGGAAATGTCAGTTTGGGTAAGGATTGCTGCAAGGCTATTTGGTGGTGGTACGGCTTGGGACTGTGTGGGCCTGCTTCTGTGCATGTTGTGGTTCATGCATACATGTCTTCTCACCATGGAGCATGTAACAAGTAGCATCACTCCCATGACATGATAGTCACCCTTCTTGACAGTCATCTGTAGTGGAGTGTGGAGTCTGTTGAAGGCATCAATGTGTGTAAACCTTGCCTCTGAAACATTGCGGATGCTACGGGTGGACATTGTGTGTGACCTCACAACAACAGCCTCTATGGGGAATTGCATCCTCTCTGTGTGCAGCAGGATATGTTTGGCTCATCCCCTTAGTCTTGTGTGGCAGTTCATTGGGATTTACATCATCCGTGTTGGGAAGGTGGTGTCCAGCATATGTCCCACATGTTCTGTCAACTGACCTGTGAGTCTGTTCATATGGATGCATATCCCTTTGTGTGTGTATGTGCAATAAAGGTGTTCAGCACAATCCAAAGTGCCTCCTCTCTGTCACTGCAGCTGTCTTGACAGTTTGCATGCGTCATCTATGGCATAATTGTCAGGGATGGAGCATCTGTGTGTATGTGTCCTTCGACAACATGCATACGGTGCTTCATGGCTAATGATCTCTATTGTGCATGTAGTACCTGGTCGTGTAGGTATTTCTGGAGGTTGCTCCCCACAACGGGATGTGAATGCCTGATGATGTTGTGTCTCCTGTGCGCAGCTCCGCATTCTGTTGCCTGATCCTGTGTCCTTAATTTTTGTTGGTTGTTCATACATTTTCTCGTGCTGAGCCATGAGTAACCTGACACTCCTTCCTTTACATACACCTGTTGCACTGTGCCTTTCTGACCTCCTTGTCTCTGTGTGCTACTTTTAGCGTAAATTCTCATCCCTTCCACCTGCTGCTGCCTCACCTGCGGCACCATCCAACCTTGCCAAACAGACATGGGACTCCCTCCCCGGGCACCTCAACATGACCCATGACCTCTACACCTTCATGATACTCTTCCAAATTGGTCTGTCTGAGCAGTATTGCAAGCCCCCCATCAGCTCCTTGAGGCCATCACGGGTGAGTATTATGGTCCATGTCTGTATTTGGTGTTATACTGTGACCCATGTGGGTCCTCGACCAGACTCAGATCCCAGTGTATGGATGGCTGGAGTCAGTTCCGCACTCAGGCATACTTTGACATATCCCCACACTCATGCTAAATGACGGAAACATAAAATTTAAAATGTAGAATTTTTATTTTTGGCTCTGGGGCGTGATTTGTGCAAAGAAAAAGGGGCAATGCAGGGACCATTGCAACCAAAGTTCACAGGGGGAGATGGGATCCTTGGCATTTGAAGTCATCAGAGTCCAGCCCACAGTGTTTGGCATCATTGGTCAGACTGTGACCAGCAAGTCCATGCGGCAGATGATGTCAGTCAATGAGGTGATGCTGTCGCACATGAAGGCCAGGTGCCAGGCCAGGTGACCTGGGAGATGTGGATGGGCAGCTGCCTCTCATAGGGACATATGTAGGTAGCTAAATACCGGTCGGTAACGGCCGAAATTCGGTAAATTTCACGTTACCGACCGGTAATTAGGCGAATGAGATGTAGGAGGCCAAAAAGAAGGATTCGGTAATTATGAATCGGTAAATACCGATTCATATTTACCGAATTCTAAATTACCGAATCGGAATTACCGAATTCCTATTTACCGAATCGGTAAATAAGAAATGGTAAAAACGAGAAAAGAGATGTAGGTAAATTCGGTATTTCTGAATTCCGTGAAATTTGGTATTTAAGAGTCGGTAATTAACACTGAGTGAAAGCAGGTGGTAATCAGCTACAGTGTATATAAGCAATCCCAAAATGCAACAGTGTGATCACCACGGCGGCTCTCTATGTGATTGCAAGGCGCCTATGTCTACAGGCAGCAGGTGTGAGGATCTGGAGATGGGAGGAGCGCATTTACAGACAGCGCATCACACTCTTCCAACAGACTGAGGCTGAGATACATGAAAGGTACAGGCTACACCCCCAAACCATCATGGACCTGATAAGGGACTTGCACCCACTCCTGGACCATCCAACAACAAGGGCGCATGCCATACCACCACATGTGCAGGTGCTGTGTAGCCTACATCTACTCGCATCTGGCAGTTACCAGGGGGTGATAGCTGCGGTAGGCGGGGTATCTCAGAGTTGCCTGTCCCGTTTCTTCAGGAATTTCCTGGATGCCATGATGCAGAGAATGCAACACTACATTAGCTTCCCAAACACACAGGCTGAACTGCTGAAAACCAAGACAGACTTTTACCAGATGGCACAGTTCCCGCATGTCATAGGCTGTATTGATGGCACACACATTCCAATCTGCCCACCAGCAGCCACTGAGTATATCTACAGGAACAGAAAGTCCACCCACTCCATAAATGTGCAGGTAATCTGCGATGCTGCCAGCATAATCACTGACATTGTTGCAAAATTTCCTGGGAGCACCCACGACTCCTACATCTTCCAGAACAGTGGGATCTACACACGCCTGGTTGCGGGAGAATTTGGAGAAGGATACCTGCTAGGTAAATCACTGTGACACTCCCTTATACTTACTGCAGATGAATGTGTATTGGTGTATGTGACTAATGGCACCCTCTTTCTCACCTAGGCGATAGTGCATATGCTGTGCGGTCATTTATCCTCACTCCCTACCTACACCCATCAACCCTGAGTGAGAGACGATACAATGTGGCACACAAATCAACACGCAACGTTGTGGAGCGCACGTTTGGACTTTTGAAAAGCAGGTTCCGCTGCCTCCACAAAAGCGGAGGCACACGTCAGTACACACCCATCATCTGCTGCAAGATCATTGCTACTTGTGCAATGCTGCACAACCTTGCCACAAAGAAAGGTAGAGAAGTGGAAATAACTGATTATGAGGACAATGATGATGAATTTGCACAGCCAGAGCCCAACGCAGCAGGAGTGCCAGTAGCAACAGATGGGAGAGAGAGGCGGGCAGAGATCACATGCAACTATTTCTAAGTAAGTAAGGAGACACAGCCAGTTGTTTGATGCAATGACGTAGTTTTATTTGTGGGCACTACGCCACAACACAAACGGCCAAACTGGGCTATCAAATTACTGACATCCATAGTAGGAAGTCATGGGTTACTTCACTCAACTCTGTCCTGGAAGTGTGTGCTGCATCGGCGTCTGCGGCCACGCACTACAGTGCGGGATGCCAGTGACTGAGTGTCCTCACTGGCTGTGGGACCAGTGGCAGCCCCATGCCGTCTGCTGCTCCTCCGGGTGTCTGTGACAGGGGGGATAATGTTGCTCCGACTGATCGTGTCCTCGCTGTCCACAGCATCCACGGCACCAGTATTGGCAGACTGGCTCGTAAGCAGCACCTCAAGAGCAGTGGTCACCTTCACCAGCCCCCTAGAAAGATCAGTGCTGCAGTGCGCAAGCCCCTCCTGCCTGGCCACGGAGCGCCTGCAGAGCAGAGAAGTGGCAGTAGCTAGGCGGTTCTCTGCCCTCGTATGGTGCTCCGTTTTCTGCCTCTCCCTTCGCCGTGTTGCTCTGTCCTCATCCATTTGACTGCACAGCAGCATCACTGACTGGGACATGTCCCACATGCCCACAGCCATCTCCTTCATGCCCTCAGCCATTGAGGAAATGCCCCTGTCAATGTTGCTCATTGTTGGATTGTGGCTCTTCATTTGGCGTTGTACCGACTGTATTGCCTTGCCTTGTAGGCGCTGCACCTTCACCATGGTTGCCTCCAGCCCCCCGAAGACACCATGGCTCTCACCCTGTGGAGGTGGACTGCTCACACGAGCCCTGCGGCGGCGTCTGGCACCTGTGTGTGCTCCCTCAAAGGTGGACAGCACACCAGCATTGCTACCATCTAGTGGCACAGTGGATGTTTCATCCCCCCTTGAGTCTTCTGAGGAGGACTCGGACAGATGCAGTCTGGCAACAGCACGCCTCCTAGGTCTCACCACTGCAGGTGGTGTTGATGCTGGTGAGGCGAGCAGTAGTGGAGAGGCTGGCTGTAGTGGAGAGGCTAGTGGAGAGGATGGCTGTGGTGGCGAGGCTGTCTGTGGTGGAGAGCCTGGCTGTGGTGGTGAGGCTGGCTGTGGTGGTGAGGCTGGCTGTGGTGGTGAGGCTGGCAGTGGTGGTGTTGTGTGCCCAGCAGTGGTGGTGTTGTGTGCCCTGCACTCGTGGTGGCCTTTGCGGCGATGTCCTTCCAGGGTGCCCTCTCTCCCTTCTCCTGAGCAGTCCTGCGCGATGTCTCGCCTGTGGATAGAAACTTTAAATTTGCTCAGTGTACCTGCAGCCGTGCATTGCTCACATCATAATACATTTCTGCAACACTATCACATTGTCCTCAGCCTGATTATCACATATGTGTGTCACATGCCTTGTAGTTCGGTGCGATTCCTGTCATGTAAGGGTTTCACTGACTACATCACCCATAATGCATTGCTGGTCTGCACAAAAACCTGTACTGGAGTGGGATTCACATAGCCCAATTGGGGATTTGGGATAGGGGAAGGGGGGGCACAATGCTGCCCATGCTTCTTACCTTTTGTGGGAGCAGCTCTGGCAGAGCTGTCTGCATCCGGAATCCCAATGACAATTTTAGGCTCTATCGTGGACTCCACGAGCTGCTCAAGTTCAGTCAGGGCAGGTGCCCTGTTCCTTCCTCCTCCTGTCTGGCTGGCCTGTTTTTTCAGATCAGCCATCTTCCTCTTGGTGATGATCCGGATGTCATATCTCCGCTTCTTCAGCACATCAATGTCCCAGGGGGTCACTCTAATAGCATTTACCTGCGACTGGATTCCTAGCCAGATCTTTCTTTTCCCGATTCTGCAACTTGCAGGGACTGCTTCCCAAAAAGCTTAGTGTGCTGCTTCACCACCTCCTCCACAAGTACCTGCAGTTCCTTCTGGCTAAATTTCATTTTCCTCTTCCTTTCCCCTCCATCTGTGTCCTGGCTGGCCATTGTGCAGGATCAGTTGACAATGTTCAGGCACTGGCTCTGTTGCACTCCTCAGCACTCCCAGCCTCTCCAGAGGGTTCTGATTGTGTGCACCTGCCTGGGTGTGGCCACTTCCTGGTTGGGAGGGGTGGGGGTTGCACATGATTGGCTGATTCCTCAATTGATGTGTTTTTGAAAGTCCGATTCGGTAAATACCGATTCGGTAAATACTGATTCGGCAAATACGAGTCGGTAAATACCGATTCTGAAAGACCGGTCGGTAATGTGGAATCGGTAAACATTTACCGAATTTTACCGATTCGGTAAAATTTACCGAATCATTACGTACATAGGAAATACCGATTTCTAAATACCGATTCGGTAAAATTCGGTATTTAGGAATCGGTAAATTTAATTTACCTACATATGGCCCATAGTCTTTTCCGTGGACGACCCACCTTCCTTGCGGGACCCTCATATGCAGGCCTTGACGATGCATGGGACGCTCCGTCGGACGAATCCTCCTCCTCCTCCCTCCCTGTGGCTGGTGCTGGTCTTCGCCTGGTGGCACAGGGAGGGTTGCACATGTTGTCGGCAAGCCGACGGAGTGAATGGCTAATGTCCCTTTGCACCGCCAAGAGCTCAGCCTGTCTTGCCTCCATCCGTCATTGGTGTTCCAGTTGACTGGCGTATTGCTCGGCCTGCTGGTTTTTTATCTCTGTGAGGGTCACCGCTACCTGGCTCAACACCCTGGTGTCCCGCCGGTATGCGTCCATGATGTTGTGTATGTGTGACATACTGGTCCCTTCAGCTGGCTGGTCAGGTTCTCGCCTCCGCCGTCCTCCACTTCCACCACCCCGCCCCACACGAGCCAGGGCTGCCGTTGTGGGCACATCGGGTCTATGGGACCCCTGAGGGATCTCAGTGGCGGTGTTGTCTGCCTCCTCCTCGGTGCCCGTTGCACCTTGTCCCTCCTGGTCAGACAGGTTCAGTTGTTCAGTGTGGGCAGGGCTCCTAGGGGTCTTTTGGGATGTGGCAGTAATGGGGGTGGTGGTTGGCACAGATGTCCCTGAACCAGATGCTGCAGGGGCTTGGACACCAGAGCGTCCAGGTCGGTCGGTGTCATCGGCGGAGTGTTGAGAGGCATCGCTGCCGGTGGGATCAGGTTCCTCCCGAGCCTGTGACTGTGATTCTTCCCCCCCATTGTTGGGGGGATGTTCATCACGTTGCCCTGTGTGTGAGAGACAGACAATGTTAATGCTGTTTCATGCGACATCCATGTTTCATACACATTCAAGTTGGCACTGTTCCTCCAGGTAGTTGTATGTGCCTAGCATTCTCCTCAATGTTCACTTGTGGATGGGTATGTTGCGGGGGACAGATTGATATGTTCTCCTGAGTGTTTGACATGTGGAATTGCGGCTTGGGTGCTTCTTCGGCTATGTATTGGTCTTGTTGTGTTGCATGTCCATTGTGACAGTGGGTGAATCCATTGCCTGTCCCGATGGTGTCTTCTTGTGTAAGGGGTGTGTGTGACAGGGCCTGCTGGTGTGTGTAGTGTGATTTGGCACTGGGTCTCCCAGGTGATGTAGCTGTCCCCCCATGGAGCATGCTGCCATGACCGTGAGTGTGAGTTCCTGTCCTAGCTATCTGACCTTGTCTTGGTGTTTGTGTTTGCACTGGTCACAGGAGGGCCTTGTGCTGCCTACACCAGGGCCGAGTATGCGCTATCTTGCCAGTACTTTCCCAATCCCTGTGCATTGCGCATGGTGCATGGGTATGTAGCTGGGCCATATGGGATGAGGGCAATTGTGTCTGATTTGGAATTCAAACAAGCGTTTTGTGCCACCCACCCTCCCTGCATACCGGACATCCATTCTTGGGTTGGTGCTTCGTGTAGCATGGGACATATCATGGCCTTGCTTTCTCAATGGGGCATTCACATGTTATTGGCATTAGCGTTGTTTTTGACTGTGGTTCTCGCCGGTGATGGCTTGGGGGTAGTTGCGTGCAGTTGGTGTAGTTGTGGTGTGGATGCCATCACCCCCCTGTTACGTAAGTTGTTTGTGTACTCACCTGGCTCTGGAACTCCTTGGATTCCATGTACTCTCACCGGCGGAAGCGTGCCCATCACCTTCTCCTCCCAGGGATGGTAATGTACTGGTCTGCAGGGCGCCCCACCTCCAGTGATGTTGCTCTGGGCGTAGTCTTCAGTCATTTTCCTCTTGACAGCCCTCCGCAGATCGTACCACCTGGTTTGGCAATCGTTCCTGGTCCTTCTGATGGGTGCAACAGCATTCACCCTATCGACGATCCTCTGCCACAGGGTTGATTTTTCAACTATGCTGGTCTGTCTGACCAATGTTGCAAAGAGCTGTGGCTCGACTCTGATGACTTCATTGACAAGGATCTCCAGCTCCTCCCTTGTGAACTTTGGATTCTTGTCTGTGGGCATGGTGTGGGGTGAGGGTGTGGATGGTTGTGGGTGTGTGGGTGTGAATGTGACGGTGTGGGTCTGAATGTGAAGAGGGGGTATGTGTGAAGGAGGTTGTGTGAAGGTGTGTCAGTTAAGGTGGATGGGTGCAGTTGTTTGTGTGTGGTGTCTATCAGCAGTGGGTCTGTTGCAAAGGCTCATGGTTTGTGTGTGTGGGCCCTTTTTATTGGTCAATTTGTGGGTGGGGCTCAGTTTGAATTTTTGGTGGGTGTGTTATAAAGGGTGGTTGTGAGTTTGGCCCTCTGTTTGCCTGTTTGGTTGTGCCCAGGTCAGTCCTTTCCATTTTTTGTGCAGTGTAGACGTGTTTTGTGGTGTTGTGTGAGTCGAATAGACCCTCCTTGTGCTGTTTTACAGTGTCCGTGGTTCAGTATGGTACAGGGTTACGAGTCGTACAGGCACACACCCCCCTGCGTTGTGTATGTATGGTGCGTACCCCGCCATTGCTAGGTACGGTGCGTACACCGCCATCGCTTATGTACAGTGCTTACAACGCCATTACTAGCTTCGGTGCGTACCCCGCCATTGCTAGGTACGGTGCGTACACTGGCATCGCTTATGTACGGTGCGTACCCCGCCATTGGTAGGTACGGTGCGTACACCGGCATCGCTTATGTACGGTGTGAACCCGCCATTGCTAGGTACGGTGCGTACACCGGCATTGCTTATGTATGGTGCGTACCCGCCATTGCTAGGTACGGTGCGTACACTGGCATTGTTTATGTACGGTGCGTACCCCGCCATTGCTAGGTATGGTGCGTACACCGACATCGCTTATGTACGGTGCGTACCCGCCATTGCTAGGTACGGTGCGTACACCGGCATCGCTTATTTACGGTGCGTACCCCGCCATTGCTAGGTACGGTGCGTACCCCGCCATTGGTAGGTACGGTGCGTACACCGGCATCGCTTATGTACGGTGCGTACCCCGCCATTGCTAGGTACGGTGCATACACCGGCATCGCTTATGTACGGTGCGTACCCTCCATTGCTAGCTACGGTGCGTACACCGGCATCGCTTATTTGGAAGTCATTCCCCGTGTACGCGACAGACGTTTTCCTTACAAATCGTAATTCGGTGAGCCGGTCCGGATCGTACTTGTACGTTCGGACTCTATTTTTACAATTTGTATGTAAAAGTGTCCGGGTCCGTGTCGTACTACTTTTCCAGACTCTAATTCGTACGGATGGGGCGGATTCGTATGTATTTTTCCCATACGAATCGTACTTCATGGGTCGGACGGGTCTCATACGATTCGTATGGAAAAATTTACAGATACGAGTCTTACGGGGGAATTAAATACAGGATCGGAATCGGCACCACAATTTTAGAAATATTGAAGGATTATTTTCACCTTTTATTTGGGAAAATAAAACACTCAAATTAGTATTAAGTATATTGTAGAAATCAGTCAATGATGGAGGGCTTGCCCTTCTAAAAGTAAAAGAATATTATGTTGCTACTTTTTCACAGACTTCCTATGATTTTTTATTAACACACAATCAATGCATAGTGCAGTAGATAATGTTTTCTTGGATCAAATTCTAATAGAGTATAAAATAAATGATTTTCAGTCTTTGATAAGTCACCTAAAAAAGTTCCTTATAAAGTAAAGCTAAAGATCTTAATGAAAGAAAGAGCAGATGTTTATGTTTTATGCCATTCCAGTTTTAAATGTGTCTATCAGATTGGAAGATATTTTGCTAGACCAGCAGACATTTCTGGATAAGAGTGAAGTGCAAAGATGGAGAATGAATTACTTTAGATGTCTTGTAGAATTTTTACATCATGATTGATGGAAAAAGGGGTAGACATTGAACCACATATCAAGTGCGCTGAAAGCCATATGCTGTGGTCTTTGTTTCAAATGTTAAATATTTTAAAGAATTTAGACCAAAAATCTATAAAAATGGTGAGCAACTGGACACGTATAAGGGGGTACCCAGTGTTAATGGAACATTGGGAAGCCATGTGGCAATATTGCCAGAAAAGACTTTCTAGATGATCTATAATTAATTTTACTGGGCTACATGCCAGGTGTAGGATTAAGCTCAAGTCATAGGAAAAAAGTATATATAGTGTCAATAGTAGCAAGGTCAATACATTTGTAAAATTGGAAAAACAAAGTTAATATTATTGGTTGGCCAAAGGAGAATAAAAATGTTAAAACTAAAATAATGTAAAAGATGCAATGCATTGAGGACAGGTTAAATAGGAATTTTGCTTTGCATTGTTTTATTAAAAAAAAAAAACTTCAGGCTAATTTAAGATGTTTGGATGTAATATGAAAACAGAAGAAGAACTTGAATGTACAGAAGATATATTAGGCCAGTATTTTTGTACTCTGTATATCGGGTTTGTGATCTTTTTTTTAATATAATTGATGAAATACTGTAACCAATTGAATAAAATTATTCTAAGTTAGATTTTTAGATCTTTACAAACCACTTGGGCAGTGTGATTCTTGATCGAACAGTTGAGTAACACAGGAAATAGTTTAAAAGTAAAACAGAGTGGGTGAATCTTTGTGAAAGTTTAAGACCGAGACAGGAGGATTCCTTAATTGATGTTTAGAAAAAGTATTGAGCTTTTAATATTATGACAGCTCAATATATATGCAAGAATATTGTGATATGGAAAATATTTTTTGGTTAATTTTTTATTAATGTTATTGAAAATATTGTTTTTGAAAATATTGTTGCAAAAATAATAGTTGTTTGTTTTAGTGTAATATCGTTTGTGTAGTATTGTTTATTTTTTGTAGTTTAAAGTATGCATTTTATGCAGAAAATTGCCATTAAATGTTTGTATTTTTTTAAATAATTTTATGTGTATTCATCGAACCTTAAAATTGTATTCATATTTTTTTATTAGCGGGTCTAGGTGTTATAGGGGAAAAGGCTGAGGATATTTTTAATTATATGTATATTGATTTTTGAATTTATAATTCTTTAAAAGTTATTAATATTTAATTGTAAATTGTATTTATTGAATAGAAGTTTTAATTGTATTTTTGTTTGTTCATTATTTTATCTAGATTACATTTTAAATTAAAATGTTGCCTGTATAATTGTATTGCTTTTAACTGTTTATATACTTGTATATTTATATTGTATATTGTACTGTACTGTATTGTACTGATTTATTTCTTGATTAAAATTAGTTTTATGCTAAAACCAATTTACCATTGTTATTAATTGTACATTTGATATATTAAGCACACATCTTTACATTTTTTCAATAAATATTTAAGTACTGTTCAAGTGTTTTTGCATACACATTATTGTCAAATTATCTTTTTTTTAAATGTTATTTTTATTCTTATAAGACATTGTTTTGTGTATTAGTAGAACATTATATTTAAAGAGATTTTTCGAAATATGTATTGTATAATATTTTTGGAAATATGTAATTTTCAGTCTCAATAGTATATGTAACAGTTGTAATTTCTTTTACAAATATATTTTTCTATTGTTTTGGTTTAAATAGTAAATGCTATGATTATTATAGGTTTATGTTTATATCAAATGGCTTATAATAGGCCATTTATTTGTTGTAATTAATAATACCGTCTCTAAAACGGTTTAGATTGGAGTGGCTATAGTAAATTATACCCCTTTAAAGTCCAAAACCTTTCCTAAAATGGTTAAATTGAATATTCATTTTGAGCCCTTTAATGTGTACTATATTCTCCAAAGTGGTATAGACTGAAATGGGCATAGTACAACAGACCCCTTCATTGTCTAACATATTCCCCAAAGTGCTTCAGATTGGAGTACAAATAGTAATTTTGAGGCTTTCAGATCGAAACACATTATCCAAAGTGGTTTAGATTTGAGTGGTAATAGCAAATCTGGTCCCTTCAGTGTCCAAAGTACCTTCAGAGAACAATATCTTCCCAAAAGTAGTTTAGATTAGAGTGGGAATAAGAAGTTTGACCCCTTCAGCGTCCCACACATTCTCAAAGTAGTTGAAATTTCAGTTGGAATAGTAAATCTGACAACTTCAGTATCCAACACTTTCCCAAAAATGGTTTAGATTGGGGGGGAATAGAAAATGTGGCCCCTTTATTGGTCAATACCTTCCCCAAAATGGTTTAATTTGGAGTGATAATATTACATTTGCCCCCTTCATTGTGCAACATATTACCTAAAATGTTTTACATTGGAATTGGAATAGCTTGCATTGTGTTTTTTATGTAAGTGTGCTCCCAAAAAGATTTTGATTTTTCGTAGGTGTGCTATATCTTAAAATTAAGTATGTAATATAATGGATATTGTGGAGAGAAATAGGATTATATTTTTTGTGGGATTTTCAGACATTTGACGGTTGTTGCAAACATTGACACCCTCTTGATGCTGGTGCTTAGACCTGGCGTGACTGATATTATTTTTTTATGGGGGAGTGCCACTTTATGCTCCTGCTCCACTCCCCATCCTGCCCACAGTAATGTTGCCACCTCGAACTGCAGCATTGTGTGGGTAAGCACTGAAGTGCAGGTGGTGAAATGTCTGTTGCTAAAAAAAAGCGGTAAAAAGTCCCCATACTGTTTTGTAGTCTTGTTGGTTTGAAGTGTTTGTGTGTTTTGCAATTTTGATGGTGTAGTTTAACATATATTTTATTTGAAAATTTTTAAGTTACTAAACACATAGAGTTATATTGTTTATATTTTTTACATGTCATTGTCTTAAAAGGATTTCTCTTTATTTCATGTTTTCATAAAAGCAGAAGATCATAGCCGTCTCTTAAAGAGACTTCTTCAGGGCTATTGAAAAAACATACAATGGGATTGGCATGAATCTTGTTTGTTGTCCGATCATGAATATAAATCTCTACAGGCCCACAATTCCAGATCAACTTGTATCTATATATTACCAAAGATCCATAAAGGGGGCCCCTTTCCACCTGGAAGGCCAATAATTTCTGGGAATGGTGGGCCCACTGATCATATTGCCCAATATGTAGACTATTTTCTTTAACCCATTGTGAAAAAGTCTACCATCATATGTGAGGGACAGCTCTGATCTTTTATGTAAACTGGAGGATTTCAAATGGGATCAGGATAATTTACTTTTTGTGTCTATGGACTTTGAAAGCTTATATACTTGCATTCAAATCAAAGAAGGAATGAGAGCTCTCAAACATTTTCTCTTTAAGCGGGGGGCACAACATCTGGAACATACTGATATGCTGCTAAGTATGGCAGAAATGATTTTGACACAAAATGCATTTCTGCATAACAACACATGGGGGTCCATTAGGATGGAGGGCAGATGTCCTCCACCAGGCGGGCGGTAGCAACCGCCGGACTGGCGGCAGACATCCGCCCGCCATCGAAGCCCTGAACACCGCCGGTCCGATTATCATTGCGGTCGTGACCGCAGCAGTGTGATTTTCCGCCTGCCACTTTTCCGCCGGTTGCAGTCCGTCCGTATGCCTGGTGTGCGGAGTTGGACCACTACAATTGTGGCGGATCAGAACCAAGCACCACTGGCACGATTATGATGCCGGCGGTAGCCATGGAAACCACCATGGAAACCGCCATGGAAAGGCATGCGGAGAATGTCTCTGGGGGTCCATTGCGGACCCCCAATGTGTTGGGGGTGTGTGGGTGCACTGGGGGGTACCCGTGGTACTCTCCTACATGTCCCAGTACCAGGTGGCAGGCACTGTGCAGTGCCTGCAACACAGTGCAGGGACATGCAGGACATGCTTGTTTGGACATTGCGGCAGTGCTGCTGGCAGCACCGCCCTCCACAATGTTAACCGCTGTTATCCGTCCGCCACAGTCGGATTTCCACTGCAGAGCATAATAATTGGACCAGCGGTTTTCCCGCAGTCCTGGCGGGCAGTGTTTTCCCGCTACCATGGCGGTCGGAGTGATTTTCCGACCGCCATGCCAATAGACTCCATGGTTTCTGCAAAGGTAGGGCACGGCCATGGGCTCCAGATTTGCTCTATCGCATGCTAACCTCTTTATGAGGCTGTATGAGATTGAGCAGGTCTGGGGGCCAGGGGCCCACATGTGAAGTGATAACGTAATCTTTTACGGACGTTACAATGACGATGTCATTATGATATGGCATGGAACGGTTGAAAATCTAAATATGTACCATGGGTACTTAAATAAGAGCAACTTCAATGTTAAACCGACTATTCAACACTCTGAGACCAGCATTGAGTTTTCTTGATCTGATACTATTTATAAGCGGGACTATCATACATAGTGATATGTATAGGAAAAAGACTTTGTGCAACAGTTATCTGCACGCCACTAGCGCCTATCCTCAGTCCACCATTAAAGCCACACCGTATGTTGAAATGGCACGCGCTAGACGTAATTGCAGTATGGGCAGAGATTTCACTAGGAACATCAATCAGATCAAAACAAATTTCTCCAAAAGGGGTCATGACAAAGCATGCCTAGACACTGCAGAGAAAAGAGCCCTGTTTCTAAACAGGAAGGAGACACTAGTGTCCAATACCAAAAGAAACCGGTATTCCAAAAAACATGATTCAGATGTTTTATTCATCACGGAGCACAACGTCTTTAGTAACGATATCTATAAGATTCTGAGAAAGAACTGGCATCTGCTTGAGAACAAAGGCCTTCCGGCTAACATAATATCTAATAAACCCAGTGTCGTTTACCGGAAGAGCAGGACATTAAAAGACATACTAAGTCCCAGCTATGTCAAAAGTGCCCAAATTTCCGTCTCAACTTGGCTACCAGAAAAACCTATAGGTTTTTATACATGCGGAAATTGCTGCATATGTAAACTTGGTCTGAATAAGCTCAAAAAATTCAGCAGCAGTCAATCGAGAGAGTTTTCCATAAATTGCTTTATTAACTGCAATACAACATTCACGGTATACATGATTACATGTGCCTGCAAAAAGGTGTACATTGGCAGCAGCATTCGCAGTCTTAAACTGTGAATTCAAGAACATGTGAGAGCCATAAAAAACTGTGACGTCAAATACCCATTTGTTATGCACATACATCATGATCATCCAAATGATAAGAAGATCACCTACTGCGGTACTGATCATGTTAAGAAGCCAGAGAGAGGAGGTGACAGGGAGTTGACTCAGACAGCGAGAGGCGTCCTGGATATGCTGTCTCAGGACAGGCAAGTTTGGGCTCAACACTAATGATGAGCTGCATCATTTTCTGTGAGACAATCGAGAGAATGCTTGCTGTAAACATACATTGACTAGAAATGGTAATGGGCTGTTATCATTAGCTGTTTGATTGAATGTTGAGTAACATCATATTAATTGCTATGTCTTGTATCTGTATATATTGGATAATTCTACAGTAAAATAGAGTGACTATTCAAGAAAAGAATGTTTGCCCTTGATTGTACATGATCTGCGTATTTAAAATGTACTCATTCATTATTGGAGCATTGGCTCGAAACATGAAATATGATTATTACAAACCTATGGCATTAGGTATCACATTTGCTCACAACCTTTGTTATATGGACTTCTTGTTGCACATTGTACACAGATTTTGTGGATATAGGGCAATAACAACCAAACACTGTTTGACATCTTAAAAAATAGGAACTTCCTATATAGAGTTTTGGTGACATGGCTATTACAAATTCATGTATGATAAGCCACTCTTTTCTTGGAATCGACTCAATGTACTGTCTTTTGCAAATGCTAGAAGTACTAAGGTTTTAGTCGAGATACATGTGCATACATTGTGCACATAATTACTGAAATTAATTATACCCCGTTTATAGTCCCTTCTTTTATACTGCAATGTGTCATCTGATACTTAACCTGATTTCTGAATAAAATCAGAATGGACTATTTTCAGTAAATGGTTTGCCCACTAGGATTACTCTATATCTGGAGAAATAGTGGGACTATTGTTCTGCGCTTGTCTGATTTATACTGTTCACCACTTACAAATGGCTGACAGCTCTATGTAATGGTTCCAGCTTCAGCATGTAATCAGCAATTGAGAGTTATCCATACAATAGGGATATGTTTACCTTGCTTGGTATGACTCCTCTGCCTGTGTGGAAGGTGTATGGATGATTAACTCCATTACGTATACATTCAGTGCTTTATAAACTTGACGCCCCCACAACTTTAGTATTGTTTGTATTTTCATCCGAATCGAATTCGGTATTATTATATCGAAATTTCGGTTCTTACATGACATTGGGTAACTCGTACCATATGATGTAATATGTCAGGACAAACATATCTATTCTTGGTTGTTTATTGTTCCTAGATGGCCGCCTTGTTTACATGTCTATCAGTGGCATCTGTAGACGTGTTCGATCGTTACCTCACAACAGATGATCCACACTTCCGTGCGGGGGATTTAAAAGTGCCAGTTTTAGGATGTTTGGTTTCGAATCGTAAAACGAGGAGTACAGGTGCGACGGGCTACCAGGCCATTGTTGGTGAGTCACATAGGGATGCAATACCACTTTGTAGTTATCGAAGTGATGTGTAAGCCTTTCTATAACGAGCGGGTTCTAATGCATGTAATATTGTCTGTCTATAAAATAATACAGTCTCATGGCCACCGCACTTATGAGGTTAGGAGTTGAGGCATGTATCAGTTACCTTATGCCCCAAGCAAAATCGTTATCCCGCATTATATATAGCTAGATATGGGTTTGTTAAGATGGCCGCTGCTCTTGAATATCTCCGTATGACATCGTTGGACGTATGTCGGTCATTGGTAGCAACAATAGTGGTTCCATATTCTTATCGGCGGGGAATGTAATAATGCTCGTCATTAGGAGCTTTATTTGTAAACAAACTAACACATTCGATGCTGGTTACCTAGTGAGCGTTTATGAATTATATTGAAATATCGTATTATCTTTTTTTAATACGAAAAAAAACGCAAGAGGGGGCCATCTGGCAGTTTGCATTTGGAGCTTTAATATGCTCACTAATATTTTAATAACCTAGAAGTGACTATGCTTCACTCAGTTTGGTGCTATTATTGGTTGGCACTGGACATCAGTGCTACGCATACAGTGTTTTGCTTGGTACATGAGGCAAACACTTAAGAGCTGTTCTACAATCACGTGTGTTTTAATTGATCTCTGTTTGTCTACAGCGTAAGGACGCTTGTGTACCGCCATGATTTGCGAACTAAATATGATTTTGCCTATATTAAAAACACGAATTGCTCCCCTTATAGCATAGCAGCTTTTAGAAGGCATTTCTTCCTCCTTAATATTAGTATTTACTAGCGTTACTCTAGTGATAATATTTGAGCACATGTACATTGTTAAATAGGGTGCCTTTGGACTAATCTGAATACTCCATATCAGGTGAGATCATTAGTTCTTGCCTTTGCTAGCACTTATGGACATGCAAGAATCACAGTTCAATTGTTGATGATACATCTTTCGGTGCATTGCATAGCATCATACAGTAATCTATAGTGGTTTGTTTAGTTCCTGCTCTCGCCTCTGTAGAGTTTTTATCTGTTCCTTTATATGCAATACAATGTAAAAGGTATTTAAATTTCTCTCCTTGATCGTCAAATGTAAAATGACAAATGATAGAAATTGTCTAAATGAAAGACCATGTGGCTGTGCAACAATGGGCGTGTACTATTGAAAACGCTAATCTACTTATACATGAATGTAAAACCTAATGAACAGAAATGGATATTGTTTCATAATTCATACATTTATTATTTTAGATAATGTCCACTACATAGAAGTTTTCCGAAAACTGGATTCTCAGTTATCTGGTTGAATTGTACAAACGTCCATGTGAATACACTCTTTGTTACTCTGCGAAGGTACGATTTCAATCATTATTGTTCATTAACCTACAATGGCATTTCCCGGGCTAACTTGTGAGTTGGCTACTGCAGTGTAAATTGCACTACAGCATTCTTTCATGTATTGTCCCCGATGCAATGTAATGTGTATAGGCCTTCTTCATGGTTCCAAGAAATACATTCTGTATCGTTACAAGGATGTTAATTCCCTAGCAATCATTGTAAATATGTATGTTTTCTTTTAAATGTAGTGATTGTGTCTTATTGTATGTATGAAAACACTTTTTTAAACTGCACTTGTATGTTTTTTCAATAGTCCTGAAGAAGTCTCTTTGAGAGACAAAACGCATAGGCTATGATCTTCTGCTTTTATGAAAACATGAAATAAAGAGAAAACCTTTTAAGACATTTATATCCTGGACTTGGACATCCTTCCGTGTGCTCACTGCCTCTTGAACACTGATGTTGAATTGCTACAGTTTGTTGTACAGTGCTGAACCCTTTGTGCTTAATGTTGGTATAGGATTTTCCTAGTTAAGGAGCATATAGGGGAGTGTTCCTTGTTTCTTTGCACTACATGATACCTCAAGACACTTTTTCATTTGTCAGGTGCGGTTTCTAACAGCCTCTACCCTCATTTCATTTGCATTCATTTTTTACATGTCACTTTATGTGACGCATAGATCATCTTTAGTAGCATTAGGGTTTTCCCCTCTGGATTTTTTTTATGAAATGTTACAATTAATGGGGCATTTTTTCGGCTGTGGTGCTGTTTTATTTCAGTCACGTGACGGGTGCCTTTCTGCATTAGTGTGAGCTTGGGGCTTAAATGACAGCAGGGACCCCACAAAAGTAGTATTGAAGGGAAATGTGCATGTTAAGCTGGACTGGTTCCTTTCTGTGACCAGCCCAATGTGCGCACTTGAGGCATCTCTTATTTGTGTAATGTTAGTGAGCCAGGGGATCACATCAATAGCATCCCGGTCTCTTAAGATGTGCTGGTTTCACCTGTCCCAGCCAATCGTAGTGCTGTCAAACATAAACAGCAAGGGAGCAGCATCTGGATTGGCTCAGAAGATGCAGACATGAGTTAGTGCTGGACTGAGATCTCACACAGGACATGAACATTCACTTTCAGGCTTTCTTTTGAAGCCATGCAGTCATTTTCCATTTTACTGTCCTTTGCTCTATTTCCTTCTTTGATACCAGTGCCAATAGCAGCATTTCATATGGCAGTGTGGAAGAGAGAAACAGTGTCATGCTGCTTGCCATTCTGTTTCTGAGCACATGGATGGGCTTGCATCAGACGCCTTGCCTAAGGGACACTCCAGTCCTGCTTTGGTTATTTGGGACCAGCCACAAATTCTGAAGCATCCAGGCTAGAAATTATGAATAATAATACATGAAACAATAATAGCATCTACTAAGACAGCTATACTCATGCCACCTCCCCGCTCCTACACCTCCAAACTCGACTGCAGCCCACCTGCCAGATTAGGAATTTTTTCCAGGTCTGGCGGGTGGTCCATTGGTGGTCCCACGGCGGTGCCTTGCTAAAGCTCATATGTGAGCCATAGCAAGGTAGCACCAAGGAAGCACCAAAGCCTGTTCATGAACGGCATGGACTGTGAAGTCCATGCCGTTCAGGAACAGGGGATGCATGCGCACAGGGGGCACAAGATGTGCCCCCATGCATGCATCCCCGGGCCTTAAGGCAAGGCCCTCTTTGTTTCCCCACGCCACACTTTTCACGGCAGGCTCACCGCCATGAGGACACTCGTGATATTCTTGGTGGTACGCCGGCAGCATATTGTGAGTCTCTGACCGCCACGCCACCCCCGAGGGATCACGGATCCACCGGCGGTTGCAGTGGTGCAATGGCGGTCTGATCACCAAACTTCTAATCGGGTAGTTGAACTGCCAGTGCTGCGTTTTCCGCACCGCCATCATGGGTTTGGCGGTCCATCGGACCTCAAAACTCATAATCAGGCCCTCCATCTGTTCTTAAGCTTTCTAAATAACTTGCTTTATCAAAATACTATTGTCTTTTATTGCCCAACCATAATTTAAAGTGCTTTGGACAGGATTACGAAAGTGTGTATGTGAATGAAGACCAATTGTTAGCAGGTAAGTAGAGTTAGACATCTTGTTCGAATGGTGAAATTAAATACACTAAGTTTTGAAGTCCTTCTGTTATTAAGTTAAGGCACGATTTCGCCAACTGTGACGCAGTTAACAGTTTGAGCTTGGTCCTGCCAACTTAATTGTTTAATGCTAATGCTGGTGATATTTCTAATAAATCAACACCAAAGTAAGTTTGTCTGTAGATCTACAGATGGCCTCTGCCCATGAAGGCCGTATTCAGGCTAAACATTGTGAACATCTGAGATACAAGACTCTGGGGGCCATCAATTTATGTTAATCCACTGCCTTGGCTTTAGGTTGATCACTTTTATGATGATTTAGTTACATCTTAATCTCCCCTCTCTGACACATACACACGCCACCCTCCCCCCCTCACTGTGGTAATCACAGAGAAGGTGCAATGTAGTACATTTTGAGAAGTTCATTGGGAATGTTGTGGTTCCTAACCTGTACTTTTTTTTTGTGGTTTGCAGCACTACTCTGTCCCTCATTCAGCTTTGTTGCGAAAACAGTGCCCACCCCAACAACCTGACTGCATCGAGGTTGGTAATGTTTATGTAGGATATGTATAATGCATGTTACCTTCTTCCAGACGAAAAATTACAATGGCACAAGGCCCAGTTTTTTTTAGGAAGCTACACACCTCAATTATAGTTCTATTTTACCATCTACATAGGGAGGGAGCTATTTTGTTTGATGGCATTAGCACTCCTGACATTCTTGCTGCACCCGTGGAGCAACTGACATATCATTTCCATGCTCGAATGCAGAACAGTTCAGAGAGTTATACCCTCCCTCGCTGCTGTGATTGGTATGTACTCTGGAGGACACATTCTTGAAAAAAGTCTGACTCAGTCTTTCAGATTCACAAAAATTAGACAACAAATAATGTGGTCTCTGGGAAAAATATATGTGTCAAGAATGCATTATGTAAAAAATCCAGCACTGCAAATGTGAACCAACAATGCAGAAACAGCACTGAACTACCTGAATGGTACAAAACCACTTTTCCACTGATTGAGTGATAGAAAATGTGTGTTTTTGCACTGCTTGGAGCCAATGTTGCTTTTGCACCAGTGCTGATTGAGATAAATGGGAAAACAGCCCTAGTCTATGTTTTTGCCATGTAATCTGCCCCCAGATATTTGTTTTATTAATGTAAAACAAACTGGGACTGCAAGCCCTATATGGGAATACACATTAATTGTAATTGAATTATAAAGCCATTTTTAGAATCTCACTACTGCTAACTATGTCCGTATCAGTCATGTGATCTGTTCTAGGAGAAATAGAGGCAGCTGGGTCACATGTGGTCTGTGGAATCAGAAGACAGACTCTAATCTTGGGTTACCCACCACCAAAACTGTAAGATCCAGAGCACGTCACACATCTCCTTGTGTCTCGGGTACGCATTATTTGCAGACCAGGCATTTTGTATTAAATTAGTTAAAGGTTAGCAAGCCTGGAGCCAACAAATTACCACGAGGGTAGATCTGAGCCCTGGGTCTGACTTAGCCCTAAGTACGAGACACGATTTGAAAATATTTGTAATGTAAATCATGCAACAAACATATGGCAAAGTCTCTACCATAATTAGTGCTTCTCTTTAACATGCTCAAGCATTTTACCTTCATTTGTTATATTATATTTCTGCATTGAAAGGCACTTATTAAAAGTGACTTTTTGAAAATGAAGTTAGAAACATTCACCCAGTAAGAAACATTAAATCCCCAAGGATAGTTTACCTGTGTAATTTATATGTAGCCTGGAATCTTATTAAACATAGAGCAAAATTACAGCATAATGAGTTCAGAATGTGCGCTGTGCAAAACTCTTTTGCATTTGATTTATCATTGGTTCACTGCTATTGGTTCTTTACCCAAACTCATTCTGAAGTTACATATTTCAAGGTCGTTTTACATGAAATAAAACTGTTAAACATATTTAATACAGTACCATTGCTTTTTATGTGTTTAACTATTTCAGTACTACATGGTCACTATTGCTTTAAACCTTCTTGCTTTCCCAAATTTGTTTTAAAATGCACTATTTGCCACTGTTTTATTTTGAAGATTGCCTTGGAAGGAAAATCCCCCAAATGAAAAACCCATCCTCAACCTTTACAGGCCACCCCATTGAAATGTCACCAGCCACCGCTACTATCAATAAGAAACAAATATTCTTTCATTAAGTTTGTTCTACATTATATTTTACATATTTAATTTTTAATGTTAAGAAATTTTCTAATGTAGTTGGTACAGTCACACATACATATGTAGATCTCATTGTTGAATGTTCTTTCGTACAGTTTATAATTTATTTTCCACATACATTTGTAATTGAAAAATAAAAGTAAACATTTTATGCCATATTGTATAATTTTAAATAATATATATTAATTAGTACTATTAGTATATTATAAGCTGTTTATAGTGCTAATTATTATGTATTTTACAAATAATTTGAACATGTTTATAACTTTTTTCGATACTATTTGAACACACACATTTTATATTTTAATGTTTCCGTTCATTTCGATTATAACATAGTCTTTTATTAATTTCCATTTATATTGGTAGTTACATTGTTAGTGTAGTAACATAAGTATTAGGCGATTTCGGATCCCGTCGGTTATGGTTACCTGCTGCTACACAACGGATGTAGGAGTACTTGTAAGGTAATATTTTAGATTTTGAGGGTAGGGATCCTTGGGGTAGAGCTAGTTAGTGTGGAATACTGTATTGGCTGTGTTTTGTAGTTACGTAGTTAATTGAGGTGGACCTCAGTGTAGTATGTGTAGTGAACTTGCTGGGTAGTGGAGGCCTTTGTTATTTATAAAAGGTTTTACTTTGCATTGTAGCATTTTTTACATTTCTTTGGTCTGTTTGAATATTACAGGTCTAATGTTTGTTAAATAGTTTTCTGTTCTTAGTACCTTTGTTCTTTTTCTAGGATTTATAGGAATTGGTATAATGAAAGATGCCTTTGGTCTACTGTGGCATGGAAGGTGTTGTGCCATCCTTCCACTGCATTGTTTGTTTTGGCTTCTTGGGCCATGGTGCTGCCATTGACATTTCACCATGGTATTTGAAACTTGGATTGGTGCCTGTGACCAGAATGGTGCAGTCTGCCAAACCAAGTCTTCAAAATAGTCTTAGTTTTTGCTAATAAGTTTTGAAGTAAGGAGTTTGCCAGTGGTTAGCTACTTCAGCGATTGGTAAGTAAGTTAGGACAATTTTATTCAAATTTTGCGAGCAAATAGACAGTTTGTTGCATGTTCAACACAGAATTTTGGGGGATTCTTCAAATGCTTTGACTGTAATAGTAAGAGCAGCTTTGTATGGCTGTGTGGGGGTAGAATTTAAACCCTGTTTGTATCATTGCTTGCTTGAAGTTTATTATGATTTTAGGGGGGTAGCAATTCTTAGTCTTTATTTTAATTTGGCTTAATATTTCATAGTAGATAGCACTTTACTTGCTGGTAAGCAGAACATAAATTAGGAGTATTTTACTGTATGGTGCATATCTATTTGAATGGGGAAGGCACAATTTAAATGTGCCACTTATCATCCACATTTGGGTTTGGCTTAATCCGAGGAGGTTACTTTCTATTGCATATATTATTATTCACTTAACATTATTTTTACTGTCATACAGGAGGAAGGGCTCTTCAGTATGTGCAGTGGTTAGATTTTGAGGAAAGTCTATATCTTGACTTCTCCTTGGGACAGCAGTAGATTCAAATGTGGATTTTTAAAGTTTGTGCTAATGATATTACTAAATTGGAAAATCATGGTTATATCCCTGTGGTGTTCGATTGTGAACATAGAGAAACTAATGTTTCTTACTAATTCTGCCAACTTCTGTCTCCTTAAGTCAATTGGGCTAATAATCTAAAACTTTTCAAAGCCAGATGAAATATGGGCCTGTTTCCTGGAGTGGCTAGCTAGGAAGGAGAGAACAAGTCTACAGCAGTACTTTGCCTCCCTACTGCCCATCAATAAATATGCCAAGTTGTAACCTACTTGCTCCACTCTAGACCAACATCAATAGATCCTGGGGCCAACCAAACCTTGTTCGGCTGTTACAGTCTTGTACTGCATTGTACCGACATTGTTGTAGGAATGGATGGTAGCAGCCCAATTTACAAAAGAACAAAGGATTATGGATCAGATGTACCAATAATTGAAATGCTGATTTCCTATTTGTGATTATTTCTGGCTCGCATTTAGGAAATTGGTATTCCTAATGTATGAATCTTTTTATTTCCAAATAGCAATTTCTAGTAGGTTGGAAATCAACTTACCTCATGAAAATAATGAAGTAGGTCACAATTTGTGACCCATTAAGTATTGCAGCCATCACATGTGTCCAGCAGACCACCAAGTCTGTGATTGTTTTTAAATATAGCAATGTGTTTTCTTTTAAAATGCACCCCATTTTCCTTACCATACTATGAATCAGGCAATTTGTGAATGCTGATAGTATTGATACATCTGGCCTTATGTCCCTTAAGTGGCTGGTTACTAGAAAATGGTGGCCATTTACACCAGTGAACAAATAAAGCCTCCTAGTTTGATTTTCTGAAAAGCAAGTGTACTCATTCAATCATTGAAGCAGGGGCAGATTACATTTTAGGAGCATAATAAATATTTGCCTAATTGCCTTTGGGAGTAGCTTAGGGTATTTTCAAAGTCAACTAAACTGTTCTAGTTGTAATTTCATATTTTCTATGGAATTGTTCTCTCCCTGTATGCCAAGTTTATTCTATCTTCTTCCATTTTCAAATTCTTTTTAACAATCCTTTTACCATCTTTATCTAGACACGAATTGGAGTATTTTGTCTCAATTGCATCCAATGACTTTTATATAATTGTGTATAATTGTTTTTATTTTTTTTAAACAAAACCCATTTTTAAGGTCATGTGTTTTTACTTAATAAAGAAAAAATACATGCTTGCATTTTAAGTGGTTTGTGGGCAGTTCTTTGTCACTGGTTATCTCTTCCTGTCTCCTTGCTAGGGTGATCAAAATTATCATCTGCATGGATTTCTCCCATTTGTGGAACCTTTTGTATGTCAAGCACAAATAAAGCAGGTTGTTGTCTTCTGGATATCTACAAAGCCAGCTAGATCACCTACTCATGTTCCAACCATTCGCACAAAAAATCATACAAAAAAGTAATACATTTGTATGTACTCTTTGTAGATTTTGAACGCAAGCAATTGACCACAGGCAACATAGAGGACCAAAGAAAACCAAACCAAGCCAATCAAATGGTTGCACCTGCAAACAGGGTGCTTAGACGGGTGTTAGCTGAACCCAATCCTCTGTGGACACAACGGTTTTGGAGTTACCGAGTACATGAGCAGCTGCCCCAGTGTCAACTTCGTGAACGCAGAAATGACTGTGCACATTTAATCCGGTCCTCTTATTTGTTTTGAAAATCCCATTTCCTTGGACAGGGCGAGTTGTAAAATCTCCAAAAGACAAGCCCTGTCTTCGACCAAGGTGGGGAATAATTAAAATAGGAATAATTAAAATACTCCCTGCTCTTCATTAATATGTGGGGTGTTTAAAAAGCACCCCTCTATTGGACAAGGTGAGGGATGTTAGTCAAATCCAATTTCCACTTGCCCTTGGGCAATAGGAGGGGCATATCTAATAGTTGCCCTGGTGTAAAACATGTATGATCCCTGTTATCTGGCAAGGTGGAATTAAGGGCATGCGTTATCCTCCACAGTCCTTAGGCATGGCCTGGGATGTCTATAAACACAACTCTCTGATCTTTGGCAAGGTGAGTGGGTTTACTTTTTAAAACAGGATACCACCCAGTCCCTCAAGGGTGCTCCATGGTGCAGGAGTGGACTTATTTAATATTTTTAATTTACTTGACAGGTAAGGGGTAGTGAGGATGAAGGTTGTTTTTCTGAGTGATCTTGCCAGGGAGTGATCTGCATGTAGGTATGCCTGTAAGGTTCTGGATGCTCATATATTACAGGTATCTATTAAAAGAGAATATATACATAGATATATACACTCATACCGTTAGATATTAAAGGGTTGCATTCTGAATATTGTGTTCATATTTCTGAACAAACAAAACATAGGCTAATGAAGTTATTAAGGGTGTGAAAATTGGATTTTTCCTGAGCTGTCAACTTAAACTGTGAAGGTGCAACTGGACTTAATTAGCATGTTTAAATGCCCCGCATGCACCTCACAACCTATAGCAGGAAACAAACCTGCCCTTTCACAGGTAAGCACCAACCCATACGTATCACCTCCTAAAGCTGGGTAAAGCACATATTGTAAACCTGTCTTCTAAGCATATCAATACGACCACTGACAAATTCAATAGTCATTCTTACTTCTTTTTTACTTTGTCTGGGAAATTATATATGTAATAATTATTAATAAGATGACCTATGATGTCACTTGGATCACACGCTTCTGCCATTTATTCTGGTGAAGCTGTAGTTTAATCTTGTTTAGTTTAGAAACAAACTAATGAAACTATTCATGGACAAGCTTTTGGTTGTTTAATATCAATAGCCTGGTAAATCAGTGGACTACCCATATCAACTTAAAGAAAATGTAGCAAGACCACAGGTTGGTTCAAGAAGAAGGAGCATGAAATATTTAACCTACTATCTGTTCTAAACCCTGCAAAGTCATACCTGCAGAGAACGGTAAGAAGGCATCCTTTTGAAAAAAGTTCCCTTCCTTATCCAGGAAATGGCCAGGATTGAACTGGTGGGGCATCTTCCAGTGGTCGGGATCATACAGAGAAGAGGAAAGATTAGCTATGACAAGAGAACCCTGTTGGAGAAAAAATAAACACTTGTTTTATTGCCAGATTGGAGAAAGATGCAATACATTCTTTCTGCCTCGCTCATGTTAGTAACTTGCCAGTACCCCATACAACTTCTGAATATGTAGCCATGTATTTTTTTAACCATCTGAGACAACATTGCACTTACTACATTGTCAATAAATCTTCAGTACAACACATTGTCCTACAGACTTGGTAAATACAGAGCCTCTACAATTGTGTGTTTAAGTTGCTCAGCTACACTTTCTTGTTTTTCACCCAGCACATATACCATTCCTCTTCTGAACAAATCTTCAATAAACTGTTCAGATGCATCCACGCTAAGCATTTGCTTGTGGTGTGAAGGATAGAGTCAGTTCCTTACTCCTTGCAGCTCAATATGTACTTTGTGGGGTCTGATCCATCCCACCAAGTTGGGTTTGGGTTATGTCTGTGTCATTCCAAAATAATAGCCTGCAAATGGCTAATGGTTGGTGCATGCCCCACCTTTTCTTACAAGTTAACTCCCATCGGGTCTTGCCGCGGAAACGAGCAGCGCTGCGCACTCTGCCTGTTTTTCTTCTCTTGCATGTAAAGCAGACCTCTCGATCCTCCAACACAGCAGGGGCAGCACTTACCATGCACCTTAACGGGCCCCGTTTTTTTTCTTCTCATGGCTTGCCTGCAAAGCACACCCCTCCCACCTCCGAAACTGCATGGAGCAGGCTCACATAGCGCCTTTATTATTATTTTTTCGGTGCCCTTATGTTTCTTTTTTTCCTAGCATTCAACAGCATCAAACAACACTCTCCGTGTGCCTTTATTTATTTATTAACATCGCTCGTATGCTTGTCTTGGGCTTCCTTTGGTATGCTTGTGCTTGCTTTTCACTTCTTTTAATGGGGTGGGGCTTGTTTTAACAGGAGGAGCAGACTTGTTTTATTTAACTGGAAGGGCGGGCTCTGCTTTGGGGGCAACGGAACTGTGTGGCACAGAGAAACGGCATGGCGGCTCAGTCACAGACACAGCATGGTGGCTGATTCCATAGAGGCACGGCAAGGCAGCTGATTCCAACTGCAAAAACGCGGCATGGGGGCTTAGTCCAGCACGCATGGCCACAGAGCAAGGAAGTACTTAAACCATTGCTGATGTCTCTTGTTAATTTCTTTACCTGTTTCGTCACTTGTCATCATCTACCCTTACTTTAATTTTGCACATACATGTTGGTCTTGCAGCAGCGATCCAGCGGTGGCTGCATTTGTTTGTCTGTACTTTACCACTGCAGAAACGCCTACAAGTGGCTTCCAGAGACATAACCTCATTTTAATTTGCATGCCAACGCCAAGCCCAGGGTGATACCTCTGTTCCTTTATACACAGGACATTTTAAATGAGCCAGGGAAGCTTCATGCACCATATACTAATGGGGTTTCTGCGTGTGGTGAAGGTCTCTACCCCTTATCCCCACACTCGAGCCTGCACTGTTGTTAAAAGTAGGCTTTGCTTCAGTTGCTTGAGGCCTGTTGCCATGCCCATCGGCATCCTGTCGCCTACACTATTGCCCGCATTTGTATAATGCTCCTCTCCCTTTATGGGGCGCTTTAAATCTGGTTCTGTGAATAATTTGAATGACCGGGCTGGTTGACCCCGACTCCTTGGCCACTGATTGTTTGTGGGACTAGGTTCTTCCTGCAGCCAATTTCTTTGGGATTAGGCATGGAGCTTTGGGGCCCTGCTTCCTTGTGAGGTTGTTCCTGCAGACTGCTTCTTAGTGTTTGCAGGTTTTGTTTTGACTTCTCTTGCTGCTGCCTAAGCCAGTACCACTAGTTTCAGAGGGCTCAGTGTTCACATCTAGAGGCAACATGTTTCATGGCAGCACTTCTGTGTAGTCCGCATGCTTACATCTATTGAGAGGGATAAAGGATGGATCAATTGTATTGCAGCATTTGTACAGCGCTTCCTAAAGCGATGCACAGCACTTAATTTACATCTGGTTGCTGGGCTCCCTTTTGGGGTGTACAATTGGAAAGATGTTGTTGAAATGTGTCGCCCATGGCATGTTTTGGTATGTACAAGTACACAATTGTAGATTAGCATTGTGTTTAAATATTTCCAGTAGTTCTATACTGTTTGTGTTAATCTTGACTTTTTTGCTTAATTTCTCCTCCTGTAATCTCTTAATTGTCTGTGTTTTCTACTGTGTAGTCGATTGGGTACTAATTCAGGTGAAAGGTACCTTATCTTTTTCTTTCTGCTGCTGTCCCTTCTCTCCCCCCTCCTCTCTTCTCCACACCTTCTGTCCTGGCCCTAATGTCTTCATCTGTCAGGCATCTGACCACGACTCTACTTTTAAAAGCCAAGTGTCTTTCCAAACCCTCATTCAGTCCCTCCATGCCATTCTGGCAAGGGCCAACTCAGATCTGCAGCTACTCATTCTTTACATGTCTTCCCTGTTGCTAGATAACAACTGGTTTCAGTTTCACAATGTAGTAAAGTGAATGATCAACAATTGACCAAAATCCTGTTGATATTCATTGCATGCCAATACCCAGGAAGAGGAACTAGCTTAATTTTGTTTTTGTTTTAAGGGGCCTGGTAGAATCATTTGGAAGATTAATGACAGATTGGACAATGCGTTAACAGAGGTTGTGATGAATGGACCTTCTGCTTTGTTGGGTTGGGGACATAAGTGTTTATTTTTTTTTCTAGTTCTTTTTTTATGTTGTCCATGCTCCTGCTTATAATTTGCTTTTAATTGCATGCTTTACTTTTTTCTTCTCTCCTCTCATCTTTATTTCTCCTTTACCATTCTGCTACTCACAGCCTATCTGAAGCTGTGATGTGAAACAGTGCATGAGCCCAACCATCTTGGCTTTAAATGGTTCAGGGTACCAGGAAAAGGTGTTTGTGCTCATTCTCCTTCCCACCTCAGTGCCTCACTGCTATAATGCTTTCCGTCTTGTGTCCAATGTCCTGTTGCTTAGCTGCGGTTCCATCTTCTTTAACATGACTTTCCTTTTGCATCTGCTGGTTATATTCTGTAATATGCTCTTAGGCACTGTAGTAACCCAAGACATAGCTGTGCAAAACAATATTCATGGGAATTCTTATAGTGTGCTGGTGGCAGGCTTCCCACCATAACTGATTGTTATAAATAAAAAACACCAAAAGTTCACATGTCCACTTCTATAAATTAATCGAGCACAAGGTACTCTTAGGCACAACACTGCTACAGCTTCTGTATTGGTTTTGAGGTCTCGAGCATAGGAAAGTGCAAGTTGTAAGCTTGTGAAATACCTATTGTGAATTTACAATGGTCTTAGAACCCATCCATTGCTTGCCATTGTATGGCTTATTTGTCACTCTGATTAACTTGCTTTTTATTCGTTGACTTCTATGGGTTTCCCTTCCTCCCATGTGTTTGTCCCTCCTCTGGTGCATAGCCTCTTCACTTGTGTCCTTGCATTGTTCACTTTTTGGAAATTAAACTTCCCTTTTTTAACCACTCCATGAGGGTGCATGTATTTTCCAGTGTTATATTCCAGTGTTAGGCCCATGTAGCAAAGTGGCTTATTTCTTACATTGTCCTCACAAATAAAATTTCCAAACTGTGAACTTTTGCATACATTTGTACCCATGACAATGTTGGATTAGTTTCCTAGAAACTAAACTTGTTTTACATCCAGCTTTGCACAACATTATCACAACGCCCTGAACATCATGTACAAGGTCTCGCTCCTTACTATGTACAAATGTCATCACTATCTTCATCCATGGGGCGACAGGGCTATATACAACATCACTAATCTATGCGTACATCGCGAGGTTGCATTCCATTATAAAAGATGATCATCCCGATAGATTGGTAGAGGAGGCGCTTCCACTGACATCGAAGGTCATTGCATGCTGAGAAATCACCACGAGGGGTCTGACATCTCGTGAGGGGTGTCCAATTTGTGACCAAGACAGGGTCCTTCACTCTATTGCATCAGTAATGGGGTTGGATCATCCCTTGGGGGATTCTTGGCTCTACACCTACACACACTCTAGGTACACTTTGAGTAGGATTCGCATCACAGGAATACGCTAGATTACTGCCTTGTTTATATGCTAGCATATATACAATTGTTTAGCACCATGGTAGAACAATATCTACTATTCAAGCTTTCGGTGCTTGCAATCACGTTTATCTGTGTCTACTAATCATTGCACCACACCTATTTTACGCAAGAATAACATTGGTTCAATCAATATTATTGAAAACGTCCCACTGTGTATTATCTGTCTATTCCTCTAAGAATACGTAAGCACGAGTAACTGAGCAAAAGGTTCTGTACTGGTTCCACGATTCCTGAGGAATCAGGGTTATCATGGTCAGTGGTTGCCAGAATTTATTCGCTCCCTGGTAGGTTAGGTGGGTTTACTGTGGCACTTTGAGCTAGCTGGTCTATGAGTCAACATAGCCTGCGTGGGGGGCTGGAAAGAGTTTTGATACCAAGCCCTTAGTCTATGTTCTCCGAACAATGCGCAGGTCCTATGGATTAGTAGGAACTGCACAACACCAGCTTTCTCCCTCATGTACTTCTTTCCTCTTGCACTGTAACATCCCAGACTGCATCAGTTTCAGCTTCATAACACTTATAATGTGCAAAAATAGGGAGAGGTCATTAAAAATTGCACTGTGTTATAGCAAGTTATCTAATTACGGCGCCAATAGCTCAAAGTTTCACAAATCCGAGACCAATTGCATTGCAAATGCTTGTTTTTTGTGATTTTTAAAATAGGGAAGGGGGGCTGTTTGCCCCCCCTCCGCAGGCCAAATTGGGCCCCAGGGACCCCATCCCCATTGGCCTGCCAATTTAAAGTGGGCACCTACAGGGCACCCACTCACAAATGGGACCGCAGAGCTGGTATTGCTTTGGGATCCAGGGAGCTGCTGACATGCAGCTCCCTGAGTCCCAAAGCAATGCCTGTTTACCTGCTTACTTCACAGCTAGCAGGGAAACAGACATGCTCTGCTTTCAACAAGTGAGAGGATGTTCTGCTCTCGCTTTTTAAAAGCAGAGAGTTGTTTGCTATGGCATGCCATGCCATAGCAAACTCCAATGTCCTGGGAGTAGGCTCCCAGGGCCATTGCTGGAGCCAGCCCTGGTGGGTGGCAGTCCCCAGGGCCTTCTAGGGCCTTCTAGGGCTCCTGGAGGGGGGTTGCACATCCTCCCTTCTTGGTTCCAATTTGCCCGGGTAGGTGGTGATCCCCGGGGATAGGGGTCCACAACGAACCTTCTTCATTATTGTATGTGTGCCCCAGGGAGGTGCAGTGGGTGATCGGAGATGCTCCCCCGTATATTCTTACAACCCTGGGGAACTGGCAGTCCCTGGGACTGTGGAGAGGCCTAGGGCCTCCCCCACATTGTAATTTTAAAATTATTAATATTGTGTCCCTTGGAGGTGACGGTCCCCGGGGTTACATAAAAGCTTAGGAGGGGGGCCTAATGAACCCACTACTTCATTTGCTTTATGCCCCCAGGACCTGGCTCACCAGGGGTTATTGCAAAGCATGTGCGGGAGTCCGTGCTTGCTTTTTAAAAACATTTTTTGTCTCAGATTCAGGGATTTACCCGCAAGTCAACATCATAATTAAAAAATGGAAAAATGCTTTTTATCGCTGCTGGGGTCCCACAGGGACCCCCCCCCCCACCATATCTAGGTGGGTCAGCATATTCCCAACCTGCCCCCTATGCTGCCAACACTTCCTGGTTAATGTGTTGACAGCCAATCAAATTTTTGTAGAATTTGCGAGTCCACTGGAAGGACTCACGTCCCCAGATATCTAAATTTCGTGGAGATTCGACAAGCGGCGCCAAAGTTATTGGCAAAACAAAAAACACTTTTCCTATGGGAACTTTGATCCTCACTATAACTACCTACTGGCGACTGCCGCCAGGTAATATATATACATATATATATATTGCTTAGTGGTGTTTGCAGTAGGTAGGTATGGTTAGTTCAGCCTTTCCATAGAGAAAGTCTTTTTTGGATTGCTGATAATTTTGCCCAAGTTTGCTGGGTCTGCACAAAACGTATAAAAAAAATGTTCATCCACCTCAGCTGCTTACTGGAAAGTTGTGGGGTGATCTGTCAAGCAGAAGCCGAGAAATAAGGGGCGTCCCAAAACACAAAACCCTTGTGCATTTTCCATAGACTTCTTTAAGACATGCTAAAGCAAAAACAACTAAACAGAATGAAAACAAATTTAGCAGGAGGAGAGATATTGGTTTGCAGAATATGTTTTTTGTGATTTGGTGTAAATCTGTTCAGTAGGTTTTGAGAAATTAAGTTTAAAAATTATTGTATATCTCGAAATTTGGTGTCCAGATATGCTCTGACTTACTATTTTAAAGGGGACTAGTCAATCTTGATTACTTGGTTACAACCTGAACAATATGTTTTGACAGCTGTTGCAAGGCTCAGGGACTTGGTCCCTGTGCCCTGTAAATGAATTTAAAAAATATGTCAGGGAGCAGAGTGAGCACACCCAGACCCCAAAGGGCATGAAAAACGTGTGTATTCTCAGGTTCTTGATAGTCATTCACATGATAACAATGGGTGTACTTATTGGTTTTCTTGTTGCAAATCCAACAAGAAACTGTAGTTTTCAAATGTATCAAACTGCGAGTCATAAACATATTATCAAATTGCCAATTGGGTTTAGGAAATCATACAAATTTGCTTGTTCAAAGGGGTAAGTTTAGGGCGTCCCTCCCAAACAGCGATTCCTTATGGTCTTTATTAATGTTTTGCAAATGAAATCTGGTTGCAAAACACCTATTATTTTACTAACACCTCAAAGGAAGGAAAGACCCAATTGCAAATTGAAAGGGGTCTACTAGAGAATCCTCCCTCTTTGAGAATTGTCAAAAGAAAAGGTTTTAGAAGTAGGCAGTGGTCTATGGGACCACTTCTGACTCTTAAAAAATTCATTTACAAACTTTTTTTTAAGCACATTCCATTTTTTGTTATGGTAAACGAACTTTGTTAAAAAAAAAACATTGCTTTCTTTGAAAGAAATCACAGACATGATGGTCTGTTGACCACAGTACACCATTATCCCTGTGATGACAGCAAATTGTAGAGGGCCGCATTTTGGGACCTAATTCATTAATAATTATGAGGTAGGTCAAATTGCGACCGACTACAATTCAGTATTTTGTAAACCAACCAAAAAAATTGGCTTGCAATAAACCATAGAATTTGTAAAAAGCACTTTTTGTGAATCCTGTTTAAGTACATCTGGCTCAACATGCGATAGCCATTTTGATGACCCATATTTTTGTAGAAGGTCTCAATGATTCTTTCATGAAGTCAAAAATTATGATGACAAGATCTAGGCTTAAATTGAGACTTGAACTTACTGATGAATTTATCTAACAAAATCCTAACTAACAAAGAGGTCCAATACTTATTAAAGGTTTATCTTTCACACCATTCCAGCATGTCAGATTCTTTAATTAACATTAACAATTTATCTTTTACATTTACTTTAAATAAAAAAAAAATTACATTGAAAAACTTTTGGGAATAACACCACCTACAATCTCCATAATGGAAAAAAATAAAGCTGAAAATTAATTTATCATAGGGAATGTACAACACTCACTATACAGACAGAGGTTTAAATTGAAATTATTCATCGCTAAACTTCCAAATATATGTTCAGTTGATACATTTCCTAAAGATTGTTTACAGGAAATTGAACACTTGAAATGTTACCATTCTAGACTGAATACATGAGATGAATATTTGGATAAAATTATTGTTTGAAAAACAACAGATCTGTCATAGTAGGGACAGGAGATATGAGAGAATTTTGTGCTTTTGAACCTTTCAGATTATGATAGAAATCTTTGATTTTAATTGGGCAATGAAAATGGTATGTCGTGGTTGGAATGAGGCGATACCAAAGGGGATGATGGACGGAGCGTTTGAGCAAATCAAAAACTCACCCCAGTCAACTGATCTGGGTTTAATTCATCATCATTCTTTAGCTCACTCCACCACCCCAGTTCAGACATGGCCATATGTAAATCAGTCTGACCCTGTGCCTCATGGGAACAGTCCAGCCCGAGCTGCCAAGCCATGTCTTCCCTGGACCGGAAACAAGCATCCTGGGACCGGTTTTCGGGTTCATAACCCTCATAAGCCAGGCTATCTTGAATCCAGTGGCAAAGTGAGCAAGGGACCCACGTCTGGGCATACCCATCGCACTCAGGGTGAAAAGTGTTACAGCAAACAAATGATGGACAGAATGCTGACAATGCAAACATTCTCCCCCAGTCAAAAGATCTGGGTTAAATCCATCGTTCTTTTGCCCACTACACCACCCCAGTTTGGACCCAGCCATATGCAAATCAGTCTTGACCCTGTGCCTCATGGGAACAGTCCAGACCAAACTGCCAAGCCAGGTCTTCCCTGGACCGGAAACAAGCATCCTGGGACCGGTTTCAGGGTATGCCACCGTTCTTCAGCCAGGCTAGCTTGAATCCAGTGGCACTGTGAGCAAGGGACCCACGTCTAGGCATACCCATCCCACTTAGGGCGAAAAGTGGGACAGCAAACAAATGATGGACGGAATGCTGACAATGCAAACATTCTCCCCCAGTCAAAAGATCTGGGTTAAATCCATTGTTCTTTTGCCCACTACACCACCCCAGTTTGGACCCAGCCATATGCAAATCAGTCTTGACCATGTGCCTCATGGGAACAGTCCCGCCCGAACGGTTAAGCCATGTCTTCCCAGGACCGGAAACAAGCATCCTGGGACCGGTTTCGGGTTCATAACCCTCATAAGCCAGGCTATCTTGAATCCAGTGGCAAAGTGAGCAAGGGACCCATGTCTGGGCATACCCTGCCAACTTAGGGTGAACAAAGCGATACCAAAGGGGATGATGGACGGAGCGTTTGAGCAAATCAAACACTTACCTCCAGTCAACTGATCTGGGTTTAATCCATCATCATTCTTTAGCTCACTCCACCACCCCAGTTCAGATATGGCCATATGCAAATCAGTCTGACCCTGTGCCCCATGGGAAAAGTCCAGCCCGAATTGCCAAGCCATGTCTTCCCTGGACCGGAAACAAGCATCCTTTGACCGGTTTCGGATTCATAACCCTCTTCAGCCAGGCTATCTTGAATCCAGTGGCAAAGTGAGCAAGGGACCCACGTCTGGGCATACCTGCCAACTTAGGGCAAACAAAGCGATGCCAAAGGGGATGATGGACGGAGCGTTTGAGCAAATCAAACACTCACCCCCAGTCAACTGATCTGTTCATGCATGGCCATATGCAAAACAGTCTGACCCTGTGCCTCATGGGAACAGTCCACCCCAAACTGGTTGGAATGACGCCTTAAAAAATGTTAAAAAATGTTAAAACTAAATTGCATTCACAGTTTAATGAAGTAGTGCAATGAAGGCTTTCTCGGCGATGATGCATATTGATATTTGAAGATCAATGATCCTACTATACCACTATTTTATTTTATTCCGAAGGTTCACAAGGAAATTTTGTGCCCTACCTTTAGACTTGTAGTATGAGGCGTAGGGCTGTCAATGGAAAGATCTCAGAATATATAAATAATATCTATCACAAACTTTATTATGCTCCGACTTGAAAGACACAAAAGGCTACTAGAGTAGGATTTAAAGCATTTCATGGGGCAATGATTTCTCTTAGTAACAAATGAGGTCCGAAGCTCATACAGAGAGGTAGCATAACAAAAAGATTTGGAAAAGAATACCATTACTTTAATATCATGAGCAGCAAATTTATTTTGACATACTAAAATGCTTTTAGAAGTTGAAGGATTTGTTTTGCATAATTACTATGTTCTGGATCAAAAACAACACTTTAGGTTGATGCAAAGCAAAGCAATAGACTCAAGGTCTGCTCCCTGTTGTGCCAATATGGAATTGCATGATGAACAGTAGGCCGGAATGAGAAGGTGATGACTTCTGGTTACAAAAGTAAACTTGAGTGAACCAGTCAGCAACAAGCAAAGTGGAAAGGAAGCAACAGAGATTTGAGGCTGCATGAAATTGAGAAATTCTGACTTAATGATGTTGACTCTCTTCCCAATTGACAAGCTTATTACAGAAGATGGAAACATTCAATTCTGCTGAAAATTATTTTTGAGGATAGTGACTTGTTGATTGTGAGCCACGGGTAGGTTTGGCAAAATATCCACATCTTGGGTTGTAAGATGGAATAGCACAATAGCAACTCAACATTCTGCTGCACTCCAGAGTTAGGATGCGAATCCTGAGGAAGCTCAAAATATATTTAAAACATATAACCAGTGTTAATATTTTAGCTCCTGAATGAATGATTTACAGAGAATAGAATTGAGCAGTAGCACAGCCTCAAAGGAAACATCTGCTGTGCCTTATATTGAATGTATCAGATACCGATTGAGAGGAAAATATATGCTTCTTATTTCTCAAGTAACTGTAATTTTAATAGTTGAGTAATTCTACCATGAGTAATTATATGTGTTAGCTGATCATACATTATGGTGTAGAAAAAAGAAATGTAATGATTTTAATATGGGTATTTTAATGTCCTTTGATTTGCACCACTGTGCTGTATGTTCTTCTTTTCTTGTATCACTGTGCATACTGTACAGATTAGCCTCTGTCTGTCATCATCCTCCTTCAGATCACCTTTTACTCTGCTCAGTATTAGCCTTTCTTCAGTCTTCACACTTTGGTGAAATACTCAATTTTTCCACTGTGTCAAAAGCTCTAATAAAATGCCAGGTTAAATTTTAAACTGGAAAATAAACTCCATTGCCCCAGCAAAAACATCCTTTTTGCCCTTCCTCCGTCACAGTCTACTTCGCATGCTGATGATGCTTTGTAATTGAAACATCAGTGTCTGTTTCCTGCCCCATGCTACAATATAGGTAAGCCTGCATATTGCCAGTTGATAAACTTTGTATTCTGTGTTAGGTTACCTCAAAATGTTGTTATAGCTGTAATTGGCAGATCATACTCACGACTCTGCTTCAAACGTTATCTCTCAATGCCAGTACATACATACCTTTTCAATGTTGAACCCTTGCAATGACATGTCCTGCACAGTCTGCTTAAGCATGCCAATGGATGCAATGTTGCTTATGCGTAGTATTTCATGAATTACAGCATTAGTGTATGGAACCCTTTTTCGGTCCTCATACTGGATGACCTGAGATTCACCAAGAACAGCGGACAACTCCTTCTGAACTTCCTCTGGAGAGAAAAATTTACAGAGGTCAGTGAAATAGTCTTATTATCACCTACAACATTAACAAATGGGGAAACGTAGGGGGCTTTTGAAACATGTTGACCAAGTAGGATGCAACTCATAATAGTATACCCCCTACGTTTCCCCATTTTTAATGTTTCCAGCTAGGGAAGTGAATAAAGTTTATTTTTTCCACTAGCCAGGCAACTTTTAAAATTGCACCACTATCTTTCCCGACCCTACCACTTCTACTTCTGCACCACACATAGCATTTTTTCACTTCAATCAAGTGCTCCCACATCTCTGTAGGTTGCAGCAGGCCCTGCCCCGTAGAGGGACGGGAAGACCCCCATGATGGAGCATGACACTAAGGGATTCTTAGTGCGTGAGGGGTATTTTAAAAACACATAGTGTTTCTCAAGACAATTCCGTGGGTTGAAACACAATTTTCCCACCACCTTCATTATAGCTTTTAACACAAGTAAGGATATATTGAAAAGTGGTAGAATCTCTTTGTTTAATTAAGGTCTGTATAGGAGGACAATTCTACTTTCACACCTCTTTACTCCCCTTCTTTGGTTTTTTTGCATATAATGGCTGGGCCCAGGTTTATATATAGCTAGTTACTGAAATATCCATTTAACAGCATTCGTAAAAACTTGCACTATTTGTAATTTTTTTACTGTTATTAGTTTTTATGGTATTCAGCAGGAAAGGACACTTCACATCCAGTCCTGCTGTGCCACCATCATAAAAGGTAATGAGCCAACACATACTGTAAACAGAGACTGTACCAAGGTTGGGTGATATCACTTCTGCTGCCCCAGGCATTTGGGGAATCAACATAATTGATTGTTTCCCTAAACATGGCCATGGTAATCTGTCAACAAGACTATCTGTGAACAGTGCTTGCTTTGAGCACCCGTGACTCTTGTGGAATGCAGTCTGAACTCAGCCCTTGTGTCAGAACAGTCAATGAAACATTCATCCCTTTTTGGACCTTCATGCCCAACAAATAAGATTCTTTATTTAGGTTTGTTAATATACTTAATATGTCCACACCTTGGCTTCTAAATTCATACTGCACAGAGTCTAACAAAATACGTCTTTGGGACTCATTGTATTCATCATAAATCCCACCTTGGATTTCTGGGTGATTCACCATGTAGAGCAGTGCCCATAGTAAAGCCGTGGTGGTCGTCTCCATCCCAGCTGCGAACAAATCAGACACCAGGCGGATCATGTTATCCTCATCAAACGTAGAGTTGATATCATGAGAGTCCTGGAGTGGAAAAAAAGCATTCACATTCAGCAAATATAAAACACTAAATAAGCTTAATGTATTGTGAAAATACCCAGCCATGAGGACTGATGAATGACATACAAAATGTTTGTTTTCTTCAACAAATGCCATCGATGGAAATGAAAGTATCAAACTGTAGAACCAAAATTCCATAGAAAAGGACTAGCACCTTTTAAAATTGATTACTGAAATTAAAGCATTAATTTGAAATCTGGGATTGATAACATTCTATATTGATGATTGGGGTGAGGTTATAGTCTGAACTCTTAGAGGAGTAGGTAATGAATGTGAACTACCCTTGTCGAGGGCGGTGGTAGAGAAGAAGCTCATTAGTAGTGGCATTTGTGGAATCAGTGACTCGAGTTTCAGGAGAATGGTTAGAGTGATATCTGCATCATTAAACGAAAAACTCAAACTGTTAGGGCAGATAGGAAAGAAGGAAAGGATTAAGGAATAATGGAATCAATAGAGGGGACGACGGGTTAGATTTATTTATTCGTGTTTGCCTTATAATGTGCCAAAGGTATTGCACTTCAGCCACTTAAAAAATCTGCAACAGTGTCTTTGCCATAATTCTGTAGGTATCAATGGTTTGTTGGGACTGTGTTTGTAGATTGGTCCTCAAAGAACTGCGCCAAGGACTTGACGTTGCAAGCGTACTGAGGCTTGTGGCCAGGTTCCTTTTTACAGAGTAATTGGGGTGTTCATGGAGAGGTTTAGATGGTGATTGAAGGCCTCACTTCAAAGGGAAAGTATTTGAAGTGTAGGTTAATTTTCTAATTAAGGACTGAGGCAATTCAAGAGTTGTGAACCGAGAGCTCTAAAGCTTTTGCCACAATATTTTGAACATTGAAATGAGGTCCTTCATTATGAGCTCATGGTTGGTAAAGATCATTGCACAAAACCCTCTTTCTTGCCGAGATCAGATTAAAAAGTGACATGGACTTTTGTAGTGCAGTTCCTATTTCCCTTATAGGCTCATTATTGGAATAATATACACTATAGTTTTGTGCATAGGACTGAGGTCAGTATGCTCGTATTGAGAATATTAAACTTAGTTACTTTTTGTGCCAGCTAACTCAGAGGTCACTAGAAACTTCTCGAATGAACAAGAAGGGATTAGTTTCTGACAACCGCATAAACATGATAACTTTGTTTCCCTTTAGAATCGGAACAGTCTCAGAATCGTGGAAACAATAGATAACAGTTTCACTCAGTCAATCGTGCATGCTTAGTTTCTTCAGAGTTACACAGAAATAGAAAGACGGGCGTTTCAGTAAAAGATTTATTGAACAGTCTTAGTTCTCGTGTAAGAGATATGAGCTGTTACAATCGTTAGACAGTATGCGAGATATAATATGCACAGCGTAAGCAGTAAGAAGAAATAATACTGCAATAGCATTGTCGTTTAGCTATGACACATATTTACATACATATATAAATAACATAGGCTAAAATGTGAATACTCATCTGGTGCTTCTAAATAGTTCTATCCCAGTGTACCTAACCTAAGTGTAGTACGAGGTAAGAAGTAGGTGCTGTTTTCTATAGTATAGTTTATACTAAGTTTGTATGCCAAGAGTCCCTCTAGGTTCTGATCAGCTCCATACCTTTAGAATGAGAGAGGTGGGAATCTCTTTCTGGATCCTGAACTCTAAAACCCCACAAGGGGAGTCAGAACACTGGAAGCTGGAATCTCTGCGTGCAGGGAAGACAGCATCTGTTCAGTGCATCATGCTGGGACTCGAACTCCTTCCAAACTTGCCGTGGTGAGCCGAGCAGCATCAAGCTAAATCGAGCCGTGGTTTGCCATGGTAAGTGAGGGTATATTTATACCTGAAGGTGCTTAGGAATGTTAGAATTGACGTAAAGTTGGGCAGAGGAAGATGTCATGAATGAACCACTAAGAAATAGTAGTTCATGCATAATAGATGAGTTCTTGTAGAAAGCAATAATCCCAGCAGGGAAAATCCCAATGGCTTAAGGGTCTGTTTTCTAAGAACTCGTTGTGACATGGGATGGACGGATGTAGGTGACCATGCCTGTATTTGGGTTGCACGCCTAATGCCTAAATAAGGACTGGAATTCTATGCCTAAATAAGGACAATGTGAGTTGTGCCTATATAAGGGCATGATTGTAAAGCCTATATACGGTTATCTAAAGCGACACACAACACTTTACTCAACTCGATAATTACTAGGTGAAATAAAGTTTGCATCCCTTGTTAAATGTTTGCAGATAAAACCTGTCAAAATTTTAAAAGGGAAAAATACGCAATATTGGATATGCAGATCTTTGTGCAGTTACCACCAAAACTCAATTAGCTTACCGATCATAGGTTGTGATCGGACGCATTGAGGGGGCACGGTCTATCGATATTCCTGGCCCATAGTTCTGCAGGCTTTGAGGGTGGAGCAAACATTAATATGATTCACTTAACACAGAATTTGGCCATTGGTTTTGGAATCTGAGAAGCGTCTGCATTTCTTTGTTAATTGCTCTGGCATTTATTATATTTAAATCAATGAGATAAGAAGATGATAGAGCCAAGTGTTTGATAAGATCTTGGAACACAACAGCCATAAAAGTCCCCGTTGTATCATGATTTATTTGATGGCCACTTTTGTTTCTCACAGGCTTGATCAATTTATTGGAGGCAGAATAGACCAGTCAATGGGGCAGCAGTGAATACTCACTTGCGATATTTTAGTTTGGTAGAAATCAATCAAGTCCTGGGGCTCTTCAGACATTCCATTCTCTTTGTGACTTTTGATTTCCTTCTTCACAAATTCCTCTATACTGGCAAAGCATTTAAAGATGGTGTTATGAGGTCCTGGAAGACGCCGCATCAGCCAGGGGAAAACATCAAAGAGCTGGGGGGAAAGGCATTGGAGTTAATTAAGTAAAGTGTCCTTTTTGACAATGGGTACAGACAGAGTACTTTCTGAATTATTGTCTCCTTCTAGATGCATTCTAGATTATTGATAGACATTCATTGAGAGTTTTTCTCTTGTTTATTTGTGTGTATGTGAGTCTAAACAAACTGAAATTAGCAAGTGTATTATAAAAGAAATACAACATAAGAGAATTGTGTAGTGGCATGAACTATTGAGCATTAGTGATGCACTGCAGGGATTAGGGAAGATATATTGAGATTAAACCCTGCCTTCTTACATCTTGGTTCCACTGTGGACTATTACCTTGATTGGCCTCCTCACAAACATACAAATAAATGGTCAAAGACATATAATACAGACTCTGATGAAGGTGTCCTCTCTTCCTTGAAGAAGCACCCACCAGGCTTCTATAAAAGACCACAAAGTAAGAGGGGTTGTTATGTAGCCATGAGACTTTTCGTCAATTCCTTTTCTAGGCTGTGTAAGCAAAGACAGCAAGACTGTGACTGAGGCTGGATTGGAAATGGGTAACACTGGAGAACCCCTCCTGGACCAAAGGCAGTAGTCCACTTTCATAGCCAGGTCGAACATAGGAGCATTATTCCTGCCAACCCTAAAAAGATTTATGAGGGATGGGTGCATGCTTATGTATGTAGAAAGATACATTGGTTCCTCCAGTAGTGAAATAGTGCTCACAAGTCCTTCACCATCTTTGAACTATTGGAATTCATTTTCAAAACCACTCAATTGTTTGTACGTCTTGCAGCCCACTTTGCACAGAGAGAAAGTTGAAAGAAAGGCCCATTGTGAGAGGAGGTTTTGCATGTTGAAATTAGATACTATCTCAGTCTGGTACATAAACATTTTCCAGGCCTTCTTTTGCCTCTTGTTCAGATCTGACTGTTCTGTTTATGTGCCTGGATCCTGGTCTTTTTATTTTAATGTAATTCCAACATACAGGTTGAACATGTGTATGTGCCGGAAGTAAATTACATGAGTGCAATATATTGATTACAGGTAAATATAGTGCAAAGTGTCTATATTAACCTATTCTACAAAATACATTTAAAATGTGTTGAGTACATCCAGAGTGTTTATATGCATTCCTATAGACTATAAGTGGTCCTCAATATATACTCCTCATATTTTGGAAGTGCCCTTTCTTTTGTCTTCCTTACTCCAGATCGCCCTCTGGCATTTCTCTGTGTATCCCCTGTCCGAACCTGTGACATAGCTTGTGTCCACCAGTGGTCATCCCTTCCCTTTAGAATCAGATCTTTATTCTCTATGTCACTGTCTAATTTCATGGTTCAATACTCAACTCCCACTGCCACCCTCTAACCCCACACATTCCCAGTATTTCTCATTTCCTGCAACCCCCATATCCAGCCACACTCCCTGGCCCACCCCTACCCATCTGTTGTGTATCACAGCCTCAAACTGAACCACATCTATTCATATTGTTCCCTAATCTAGCCCCACTATCTAGCTCACCCAACTCTCAATTATTGGTGAACCAAGTCTCTCTCATCTTTTTGAACTCCAGTGTTTTGCCATTTCCATTCTACTTCCCCACTGTTGATCTGCTTTGTAACTGTGTTGTCAACTTCACAACATGATAGAGTTCCCTAGTGTAAGAAATGTATCTTTGTGCACCAGAGTCCCTGAGATATTTAATTTGTATGGAGCAAGATTGCTGGCAGTTTGGGTGTCTGTGCATTAAATGATTGCTAATGAGCTTCCACTGCATGTGTTTTGTCCCTTAAACAGGCCAAAGGCTCTGGGATAAACCAACTATTATATTTGATAGCTGTGTAGGTCCACTGGAAAGTGCACACAAATTCTGCAAGTGGCATTAAAGACAAATACGCCATGTAAGACACAGCTAGACTTTTGCCACCTAACTGGCTTGCTAATCCCAAACAAATGAATTGAGAAACATCCATGACATACTGTGGGAAAGGCTGCAGTGCCAGAATATCACAAGATGCCAGTTGTTGACATTCGAATAATACATCTGTTATTAAGCTAGTCTATTTTGACTGTACTTGAAAGTGGCCAAGTCCAGATGCATAATGATCAGATTCAAAACATCTAAGTTGTTCCTACATGCATATGGATAGGAAACCGCGAGCTGAAAGAGCTCTGTTTTCAGGAAACCATTACACCAGAGTATTGTAAAAGTCTGTATTATTGCACCTTTCTATAACTTAGGATTTGGAGCTACTAGAAACACCAATGTTGTGACATTGTAGTAGTTCAGGAAAATTAAAACAATCAGTGAATACAGATTTTTACTGCAAATGTAACAACAATATTTTCTAGAAAGGTCGTTCTGGTGTGAATGCAATCAATATTTTTTTGGGTGCTAAATTACTTTGGAAACTATAACTTATTTAATTCTTAACTTTCATTTTATTTAGCTTTGCCATTTTTCTTTTATTCTGTTCAGGCCCTGCACATGTACCTCCTCAACTACTTCTGCAATTGTGCTGTACCTGTGTTTGATTTTGTCTTTTGCGAGTTTTATACTCTCTCTTTTGCTCTCCCCTGCCTGACATTTCTCTCTTAATTGCTGCTTCCCCTCATTCCCCTTTTCTTGTTTTCCTTCTTTAGCTTCTTACTATTTCTCTGCTTTTCTCATTTCATTTCCCTCTACATGTCCATCACACTTCTTGTCCAGTTTTCACAACACCTATTTCCAAAAACCTACATGCCTTATTTACCTGCCTTCCATTCACATGCTTAATTTTTATCTGTCTCGCCAAACCTGCAAATATCTGAGTGCAAGGTGTTTCTTATGACTGACAAATAACATAGAATATGCTGCTATTGTGAGACTCACCTGGGCCCCTATGCTGCCTAGCTTCTTAGTAGCATCATCAGTGGCTTCAATGAGCTGATGGAATTCTTTATCATCCCTGGAGAAGGTATGCCCAAAAACCACAGCAGAGATCACGTTGCTGACAGAATGGACGATTGCTGGAGAGGGATCCAGGCTTTTCCCTGTGAGCAAAAAAGACAATGAGTTTCTGGAGCATGCTCTAGCAGACCAGAGAGCTTAAGGGCCCACATCTGAAGTCCTATCAAAATAAGAGAAGGAGAACTTGGATGTGAATGCTGTGCAGGCTAGTTCATGGGATTGTTTGAAACATACATTATCATGCTGTTTTTCTTAATTTCTAGCTGTCAAGGTTAATCCCTGGTTGTTGCAGATGCGGGGTCATACTGGCAATATCAGTGAAATTGCAAATGTTCCCTCCTTACCCACTAACCAGGATAATGGATTCTTGGGAGGGGATTTACAAACATGTTGCACTGGGCTAACGCCACAAAAGTAACGCTAACCAGCGCAATTTGTTTTTTGCTATTTACTTTCCATCACAAAACATGTTTTGCGCTGGAGAGCACCCGTAAAGTAGCGCAAAGAAGCGTTACTTAGCACTGACGAGGCGTTCCCATGCAACCACCCATGCCTTTTAATGCAAAATCATATTTACAAAGATTTGTTGATATGGTTTTGTGCCAAAATTTAACTTGCCTTCAAAGGAGGTGCTAACAGGAGAAATGCAGTCATTTCTTTGTGCTTTTCAAACTTTGCATGTGTGCTGCACTGTGCAGCACGCATACAAAGTGGGAAAAGCTTTGCATTGTGCCTAGGCATAAAAGTTTGTACCGGGACTGTACCTTCATGTACCAAATCTTTTCTAGACTCATGCACACACCCTACTGTAATGGCGATACGGTGTGTGCCCGGCGCACGGCAGCTGAAATCAGTGTAGGCGCAAGGGAAATGGGAAGAGAGAGCCATATCTCTGAAGATATGGTGCTCTCCTACTCCCTCCCTGTCGCATGGTGGGGGGGCTGCGCTGCATTTTCCACATGTCTGTAATAGAAAGTTGGTCTCTGAGGCCTCATTTACTCGCTGGGAAACCTGGTCTATCCTAAAGGCTTAAAAGATTTCTTTTAGGCATTATACAAACATTTATTACAGTTGAAGTAATGAATGTTACACCAGAGTTGTTATTCTGCATAAACAAGCAGCACCTTAATATTACATTTGTCATATAAGTACTTCCACTTTACAAATAGTAACTTAAAATCAATTAAAACAATAAAACAACCCAAATACATTTTGGGAGTATACTGTGTAGGTTTTTTGTAGGATGTACTCCAGGGAATGTCTTCTTGTAATAAGTTTTTCACTTGCCTTTTTCAAAATGTTACAATTTTTACGATGTTCTGGAAAGTTTTTTTTTAAACATCTCAAATTTGGGGAAGTCATACTTTTCATTCCCTATGCTACAATCTACATTACTGAAGGGAAATAAGTGAAAGAAGGTTGTGTAAGATATGTATCACCGAGTTATTGAACAATGAACTAAATATGCTTCACATCACAGTTTTTCAAATTTAAGAAGCATCTTAGAACATTGTGTCATTAACTGGGTATTGGCAATGAAGGGAATGTTTTTAGCACAAGTACAGTGACCAAGTACTAACTAAAAGTGAAGATTGGCCTGTCCTTGTAAACTACATGAGAATATCCTTCAAGGGGCTATTCTGAGTACCAATAATGTCGGATTTGGTTGCCAACAATTGTTGTCAGTGGGGTTTATATTACATTTCAAATGTCTATTTAGCAATATTCTTGTACCCATTAACATCAGTTTACATGCTCTAAAACGTTTTTGATCTTTTCACTGAAAAGTCAACTTGTAAGAAGTTTTTTACCCGCTTCTTTTTTAGACTCTTCAATCTTTGTGTTTAGAAAGTTTATGTTTTTCCCAGACATATTACATTTGCAGAAACAATGTCCTGGTATTTCACATTAGTCTTTTTTTAAATCTGCATTAACAAAATGCTAGCCAGAGAAAGCTGTGTAACCCATATGTAAACCAGTTTAGCGACCATGAAACAAATATGGTTCAAATTTCAATTTATGTTTAAATTACCAGCCATCCAAAAACAATGGTATGTTTCTGATTTTGACAGTGAATCGGTTCATCAGTGACATATTATAAAACAGTACTATATAAGCATAAAGATCAATCTCACTTTGTAAGCTACTTCAGATTTGTCTCTGATGGACTCTGTGCAGAGAACTAATGAATGTCAGATTGAGTGGCAACAAACAATGCCAGTACAATATGATGGTCAGCAACAACTTTGTACCTTGAAAGTCATATGCATGTTAGTTCTTATTCTATTAAATTATCCTGATTCGCTTGCTGCCAGGTAGCATTTCTTGCAATCAATATTATTAGATTTTACATTTCACATGATTGTGGCATCTATCGAGCCACTAACACACATCGTTCACACTGTTATTTAAAATTGCTAGACCCGGGATAGAAATTTGATTTGAAGTTTTATTAAGAGAACATGCTGCATTATGTTAATAGATATGAGTATGAGAAAGGATTTATCTCTGTTGAAGTATTTGTGTTGTAATATGTATAGCTTAAAATGTGTAATGTTTTCTTATGCTATCAAATACATACGTTTGTACTGATATTTCCTAATTTAGGTGGACAAGGGGATAACATTCTATATCTGCACCTACATGTAAGAACTAAGACCTTCTGGTGTCTCTGATTCAAGTGGTTAGGTATGGACTTCTCATGTGATAAGTGAAGAACCAACACTTTTTTTAGACCTATGTAACTGTGCAATGTTAAATCAGGTCCTCCGCCTTTAGTGGAAATGCCCATACACTTAGGATACTCTCACATTAATAAGAGTCGCATCGGTCCTATGTTACCAGGGAGAATGCATGCTTCTCAGGTTCACAAAGCTGTTTCTCCACAAACTCAGGTTAGGAGATAGGAAATAAAGTAAGTATCGCAAGGCTCAGAGCATTTCTTCCCAATGCTGACATGTGAAGTGTAAACCAACACGAACTTTGAATGGTTTTACTACTTAGAACTAGTCATCTCACTGTTGTTACTCCTTGTTACTTTTGGAGTATGTCTTTCGATATGCAATGTTCTCCTTTTGAATGTGTTCACCGTATGCCTTCTGTAAAGCGCTCTGATACCCTAGCCTGGGTCTGACTCGCGCAATATAAAACTTAAAAAATAAATAAATAAATACAAAATAAAATCCTTGTGGCAATTCACTAATTAAGGGAAAGAAAAAAATCAGGATGCTAGAAAGGTCCCTTTCTTATGGTGTCACATTTCAGCCTTCTAAGAAACCACCCTGTGCTTGTGGCATTCATGATTTATTTAAATTTGAGACCTTTGGTTGCCACAAGGTATTTCTATTCACCTTATTCCCTCATGGGAGAGAAGCGCCCCATTAATCAAAGTTCATCCTGAAACAAAAGCCTTTCTGCTGTCACTATCCATTAGCATTAGCAGCCTGCATTTCAATGACACTCCTGACACTAGGCTATGGTGACAAGCTTAGTTCTTGCAACCTGAAGAAGGCCCCTCTCTCCATAAGCTAGAGATCACAGATAAGCCTAGAAGATTGAGATTTTGCTTTGATCCTAAAGTTCAAGCTCAGTCCTGCTATCTTAAAAAACTAGAGAACAAAGCGTACATGGATTAAATCTATTTTACTATGCCTAACTGTGACTAGGTGATTGCCTTGTAAAAGAAAGATTTACTTAGGAATTTATGCAAAGTGCTCATTGAATTACCTCATAAAAGTGCTACAAAGGCTATGCTAGGGGTACTTAAGGGCTAGAAAGGAGCAGCCACATGTACCGTTGATGAGAGCCATTGGACATTCATGGCCATTGTTCCTTTCCACCCCAAATTCACTTCTGTCTTCAGAAGCCTTTTCTTGCCCCCTAAAAGTTATCACATAGGCATACTTACAACTATGGTCTACGTTGACAAACGTGTTGCCGATAAATGAAATACCACCAGGGGGCATTTAATGCTACCCTTTTATGTCATGGACTTTAGGTGGGCATGCTATAAAGTAATTTTATGAGTATCATAGACTTTTTTGTAGAAGTGATGGTTTCACTAGAAATGAACATGCACACAAAAATGCAGGTGCTATTGGTATGACGTTGGACTTCAGGTACTAGTTGATAAAATGATTATCATTCGTCTGAATCTTCTTATTGGTTTGTGGATTTGGGTGTGATTCACATGTCAGACATACAACCAACTATTTCTCAGCCCCATTGCTAGCCAAGAAATCCCCCACCTTATTATTAACCTGCTCAACAGCACTAATATGAAGAAACACAGAAGAATGAAAGGCCAAGTTAGACAGCCCTACCATACAGTACTTTGATTTCAATGTTGTGTTTTTGCTGATGGAATTACTACAGACCATTGTATCACATCTAGATTTTATAGCAAGATTGGAAAGTCAGATTATATGCAAGACCCTTTACATCCACAGCCAAAAACGAGAAAAGTAAACAAACCAGAAACACTCTCATCTCCTTGGAATACTACATTTTCAATATTTCTTTCCAATAGATAAGTTGTTTACTCTTCTCCTTTTGAATGAGTGGTAATTCTAATTCTACCCGAGATGAGACATGTCAACACTTTAGGAGATATTTTGTAAGTTGAATGTTAGTGAATGAAGTGTGCCTCAGCTTTGGGTAAAATGGCAGTTTAAATATAAGCAAGGGTTTTGTATGTGTTTTCATTGCAAATTAAGTGCAACTGTGCTTTATTGTAAGGTGCCCTTTTCCAGTTACCAGGGTCAGTTAATTTTTTGGGAGAGATAAGCCTTTACGGGATGAAGTACTGGAGACTGAGGATTCATGGGGCAGCAGGAGTGCATGTGGAGACGAGAGTATGAGGAGGTCAAGTAAAAGGTCTGACGTTCTAAAGGAGATTACAGGATGACCTGAATGAACAGAAGAAGGTCTTCTGCCTGTGTATCGCAAAGGAATGGCTGTGCGATCTCACTTCAGCATTTGGACATGTAATGGAGACATATTGTTCTCTGACATTAGTGAATGGACACTGAAATGCAGGTTTAGTGCACTAGTTCCTGTGAGAAGAGAGCAGGGCCCATTTATGTTTGGGCAGAAGAATATATTTTAGGAATGGAACTCTAGTTAAAGGAGGACATTTTTGTTAGCGCAAATTTCAAATTTCAGCTTCGTAGAAGGTAATCCCTTTGTTTATAATTACTGGATACAACAGTGTTAAGTGAAATAACAAAGCCATTGAGAGGGCTAATGAAGTAGTTGATAGTAGTTTTAGACTGGAAATGGAAGTTGCGGTGACAAGTGTGTTTGTGACCTGACAGAGCCGACTGCTTTTACTTAAAAAACCAATAATAAATAAATGTATGGGGAAGAAAAGGAGCCAAGAATAGGTGCAGAAGAATTAAATATTGTGTTTGATATCAGGCTGGGGGGAAAATTAAAATGCTCTGGCGTAAGTTGCGTATTTTCAGGAATTTCATGTTACACAAAATTCTTGAAATTACATCGTTACGCTATATAGTGTAAATATATGCAATTTGCAGCAAACTTTTATCTTGCAGGTATAACACGAGCGTACAAAATCCAAGCAGCTGTTTAATGGGTCAGTGTTCTGGAAAAAAACAGGAGCAAGGTGAGGAGGATTGTGGAGTACAATGAACGGCTTCTTAAGAAAAGAAACAAGAAGATAACTATGTATATGCTGTCAGATGTGAAAATTAGGAATGAGCACAATTATTTTCACTATAATCCAGGAATGTTTGATAAAGATTGAGAATTAGTTGAAGATACAGAAAATGGAAAGATAGAAGAGGAGTTGGTGAGGGATCCTCAGGATGAAACTAAGTTCTCACAAAACTGAAAGACTTATGGCCACTAGATTGGCAAAGATCCAAAGAAGGGTTTTAAAATGGTGTTTAAGACGTACCAGGATAAGCGCTTGGATGTGGTTGGTTTAGTTTTTGGTAAGTGAGGAAGCATACTTGAGAGGAGTTCCTTCTTACACGGTATAGCTATTTGGCAGGTTTTAAATAACAGTCTCTTGGAAATGATAAAGCAATTGTGACATCTACAAGGGGAATGTCTACTTTGATGAGGCTGAACCATAGGTTATGGATATGACATTCTTGTATGATGCTCACACAGCATAAGTAATCTTAGTTGGAGATAATTTTTGAAGGAATTGGGAAAATAAATGCAGCTAGTTTTCCCAGTTTCAAGAAAGTACACACTTTGACAATGAGAGTGTTCAACAGATAATGAGGTTGATTTACCGGTCATGGTCAATTCTGACCACCTAACCAATTCCCATTCTCATGATAATTGCTGAGTGTTAGAGGTTGAACATTGTATCGTGCTTTCCAGACTGCAAATGATTTTTACCACAGAAAGATAAAGGAGGACAAGGTAGAAATAGTTGGAATAGAAGGCAAATGTCTGAAACTGCACCAGTGGAGCGCTACTTCCCATTTTATGTTTAACCCTGCGAAAGGTAGGATGGAGCTTGACTTGCCTCTTTAAAATTGAAAGAAGAGTTCTACAAATTTATGGGTGTTGCACATTATACAACATTGTTTAGAAGAGTTTATTGCACAACTAAAAATTAGTTTCAAAGAAGTATTTCCTTTGTTTTGAAGACAAAAGAGGTTTGATTTCATGAGAAATTTAGGGAGTGATAAAAGAGAAGATAAAAGAGGAGAGAGGGTATTTAAGAAAACTCTTTCTAGTAAAGAAGAACATTGTCCAGTGGTGCAAAATATGAAAGTGTGCAGTGTCAGAAGAATTTAGGAGACAAGGTGAAATAAATACTAACCAGACAGGATGGATAGTGAAGAGCGGAGCTGTGAGAAATTGGGTTGTTGGTTGAAGGGGTGTGAGCCCTTCTCAAGCAACAGCCTACATCCTTGTCCGGTTATACCGTAAACAGTCACTAAATTAACCTGCGTTTAACCCTCTGGTAGCCTGGCTTGAAAGCAGTCAGGCTTAACCTAGAAGCAATGTGCAAAGTATTGCTGCAAATCACAAACAGCAATAAAGTGTAAACAACACAAGAAGAGTCTCACACTAATTTAGAAAAAAGGGCACATTTTATTAAAATATTTCTTACCACAATCACAAAAATCCAATCAGCAGAGCCGGAGATATGCAATTTTAAAGGTTTCAGGTAAGTACAGGGCCTAAAAGCACAAAGCTGTTTCAATAAAAAGGGGGGTTGCCCTAATACTCCACACACACCTGGGCAAAGTAAACAGCAAAAAACAGAACTTGATGTGGCGGAATTGATCAAAGAATAATGATAATTTCTAAACCTGAAGGAAACATTAATTATTCCCTCAAGCGAAAAATATTCTCCTCAAACCATTTATCTTATTGGAAAAACACTCACACCGGTCTGTGATCCAGATGTTTGTCTCTATGTATATACTTGTCAAAAAGCACATCAAATATCTAAAATACATACAATAAAGTGATACCCAAAAAATGTATATAGATATATATTTAACATACATAAACAATCATAAAATATTTTCTGTTTCACAAACAGAATCCTTGTTGCCCTAATTTCATAAGGAGCTGCGACAATTTTTTTTTACCAACTATGGTGTGCAAACGCGCCCCGTGGCGGGTTTTAAGTTGGGCGATTAAGTCCCCTTGAATCCTGATGGTCCCTGGGGGCCAACTAGCCCACCAGGTACCTCCAGTAAGAGCCACAGAGTGGTGTTGCGGAGATGTATGAAAAGGGGCATGGCCTCGGACCACCTCTCTGCAAGGCAGCCCTGTGGTGCTTACTGGAGGTTCCTGGTGGGCTAGTTGGCCCCCAGGGACCCTCAGGATTCAAGGGGACTTAATACCCCAACTTACAACGCGCCACAGGGCGCGTTTGCACACTTGTCACATCAGGCCCCGCCCCCTCCCTGTACCACTGTGCACACTCGCCCTGTGGCGCATTTTAAGTTGGGGGATTAATTCCCCTTCAATCCTGACGGTCCCTGGGGCCCAACTAGCCCATCAGGTACCTCCAGTAAGCGCCACAGAGCTGCGTTGCAGAGAGGTGTAAAAAGGTCCATGGCCTTGGACCACCTCTCTGCAAAGCAGCTCTGTGCCACCTACTGGAGGTACCTGGTGGGCTAGTTGGCCCCCAGGGACCCTCAGGATTCAAGGGGACTTAATCCCCAACATTACACAGTGGTGCAGGGAGAGGGTGGGGCCTGATAAAAGAAGTTAGCAATCCTGCTGTGTGGGACTTACTGGTGGTAATAAAAGGGATAGTTGGCCCCCAAGGTTGACATTGGGGGCTAACTACTCCTCCTGTTACCTCCAGTAAATCCCACACAGTGGGATTGCTAAGAGGTGTTTCGAAGGCCATGCTCACCTTTCTCCACCACTCTGGAAACGTGACTGGTATGTTATAGTTAGAGATTAGCATTTTAAAAAACCTTTGAAATTCACTGAAAAAAACACAGGTTTCAGGGACGTTATAGTTAGAAATTAGCATTTAAAAAACCATTGAAATTCACTGAAAAAACCATAGGTTTCAGGCACGTTATAGTTAGAAATTAGCATTTAAAAAACCTTTGAAATTCACTGAAAAAAACATAGGTTGCAGGGACGTTATAGTTAGTTGGACATTTCACTCAAATACAGACTACCATTTTCAAAACCATCGACACACCAATACCAGTTACTACATATGCACTCACTGATTCCTAGGTCTACACACACATCCACTTATTCACCCTTACAATCACTCATACATGCAGTCACTCATCAATACAACACTATCATATGCACTCATACGCCTATACAGACACTCACACACCGCCACTCATCCACGGAGTTACTCACACACCTAGTCAGTCATGCAAAGAATCAATCACACTCCCATTTACTCACCTATACAGTTATACACACACCACCTCACTTATTCATACAGATACTAACGCATACTTGCTCTCTTATATAATCACTGATTCAAGTACACACTCATCCATACAGCCAATCTCACAATCACTGACTCTTGCGTATAGTCATTTATATATTCCAACTCTCACATACCCTGCTTTTTACATATGTAGTTACTTGGACATGTACCACTGAGACATCCATTCACTCACCAACACATCCATACACACACTCACCCTCCCATACAGATGTTTCCACATGCACTCTTAAACCCATACACCCAGTGAATCAACTACTCACACATCTATGCACAGAGTCACACACCTCCCATCCACCCACACACACACTCTGTCTCTCATACAAATACTAAGACAACCAATCAATAACCCATATAGACACTCATGAAGCTACTGACCAACCCATGCAGCAGCTTACACAACAACAGAAAGACTGATACAGACATTTACACAGTTTAGTCACCAACCCATGCATTGAGTAAGGCACGTTTAATCACTTACTTGTACAGTCACTCACGCACATACTAAATCCTCCATCCAAACACTTATACACCCACTCATTCTTCAATACACCTTGGCATATATATAAAACATATTTAAAGTTTAAAGAAACACACAGTCACTGGATGAGGTCATCAGTGATGTCATAGATGTCATCAGTGATCTCATCAGTGATGTCACTGACCATGTCATGAATGATGTAATATGTGACATCATCAGCAGTGCATTGCGGGGGCGCGATTTATAGTTAGCTGAACTAACTATAACGGCTGAATTTCTCTGGTTTTGTATAAGTGAAATGCCCAACTAACTATGACATCCCTGAAACCTATGTATTTTTCAGTGAATATATATATAAATATATATATATATATATATATATATATATATATATATATGTATATATATATTTATGTATATATATATATATATATATTCAGGCTCCAAGTCCCATCCTTGCTGCTGCACTCAGGGCGGGTGCTTTTGAACCGCTGGTCGTGGGGATGAGACCACGATAATAAATCCTGGCTACAAAATGCGAAGCACTCACGGGACAGTTTTCACATTGATTTATTGATGCAAATGCATTTCGGCATATCAGCCTTCCTCAGTGCATATCAACTGGCACTTTGACATGATGTCTGTTTAAATGCGTTAAAGAAAGATTTCATTGGAGGGATGTGTTTTCACCACAAGTGACGAAGGACTGGGATAGCTCAGGGTCCAAATGCTTTTTCTTTGGCTGCCATGTCTGTGTGTGTTGATTCAGATGGAAAACAAATCGTTTTTAACTCTAGAGTCTTGATCTTGTATAGACGATTAAAAAGCAAATTGCAGTTCCACTTACATGGCAGATAATTCAACCAGCCCTTCGAGATTAGTCCGGTTACAATGTCCCCAGAAAAAACGCGTGCCTTGATGTTGTTAGGTCCCTCGCCTGCCAAAAGGGGAAAGGTTTGGCATCCTGCAGGTTTCCGTATGGATTACTTCAGTCCTACAATTTATATAATTGTCAGCAGCGCTGGTAGGATGTTTCGCCATTCTTCCTTTCGGCGGTGCAGGCAGTAATTACGTTCAGGCTCCAAGTCCCATCCTTGCTGTGGCACTCAGGGCGGGTGCTTTTGAACCGCTGGTCGTGGGGATGAGACCACGATAATAAATCCTGGCTACAAAATGCGAAGCACTCACGGGACAGTTTTCACGTTGATTTATTGATGCAAATGCATTTCGGCATATCAGGAAGGCCCTGAGTGCAGCAGCAAGGATGGGACTTGGAGCCTGAACGTAATTACTGCCTGCACCGCCGAAAGGAAGAATGGCGAAACATCCTACCAGCGCTGCTGACAATTATATAAATTGTAGGACTGAAGTAATCCATACGGAAACCTGCAGGATGCCAAACCTTTCCCCTTTTGGCAGGCGAGGGACCTAACAACATCAAGGCACGCGTTTTTTCTGGGGACATTGTAACCGGACTAATCTCGAAGGGCTGGTTGAATTATCTGCCATGTAAGTGGAACTGCAATTTGCTTTTTAATCGTCTATACAAAATCAAGACTCTAGAGTTAAAAACGATTTGTTTTCCATCTGAATCAACACACACAGACATGGCAGCCAAAGAAAAGGCATTTGGACCCTGAGCTATCCCAGTCCTTCGTCACTTGTGGTGAAAACACATCCCTCCAATGAAATCTTTCTTTAACGCATTTAAACAGACATCATGTCAAAGTGCCAGTTGATATGCACTGAGGAAGGCTGATATGCCGAAATGCATTTGCATCAATAAATCAACGTGAAAACTGTCCCGTGAGTGCTTCGCATTTTGTAGCCAGTATTTATTATCGTGGTCTCATCCCCACGACCAGCGGTTCAAAAGCACCCGCCCTGAGTGCAGCAGCAAGGATGGGACTTGGAGCCTGAACGTAATTACTGCCTGCACCGCCGAAAGGAAGAATGGCGAAACATCCTACCAGCGCTGCTGACAATTATATAAATTGTAGGACTGAAGTAATCCATACGGAAACCTGCAGGATGCCAAACCTTTCCCCTTTTGGCAGGCGAGGGACCTAACAACATCAAGGCACGCGTTTTTTCTGGGGACATTGTAACCGGACTAATCTCGAAGGGCTGGTTGAATTATCTGCCATGTAAGTGGAACTGCAATTTGCTTTTTAATCGTCTATACAAGATCAAGACTCTAGAGTTAAAAATGATTTGTTTTCCATCTGAATCAACACACACAGACATGGCAGCCAAAGAAAAGGCATTTGGACCCTGAGCTATCCCAGTCCTTCGTCACTTGTGGTGAAAACACATCCCTCCAATGAAATCTTTCTTTAACGCATTTAAACAGACATCATGTCAAAGTGCCAGTTGATATGCACTGAGGAAGGCTGATATGCCGAAATGCATTTGCATCAATAAATCAACGTGAAAACTGTCCCGTGAGTGCTTCGCATTTTGTAGCCAGGATATATATATATATATATATATAACCTACTGGTGGTTATCAGTAGGTAGTTATAGTTAGAACCTAGTTTCCATAGGATGAACGTTTTATTCATTTGCCAATAACTTTGGCATTGTTTACGAATAAGATGTTGACTTCAGCTGCTGCCTTGAAAGGTTTGTGGTGAGCCATCCAGTGGGAGCCAAGAAAAAGGTGGAGTCCCAAAACGTGTTTCCCCATGTTAATTCCCATAGGAACTTTAGACATCTCTACAACTTGAACTACTGAATGGAATTACATCTAATTTAGCTGCAAGGTAGGTCCAGGGAAGTGCTTTTTTGTGATTTGGTGTAAATCCATTCAGTAATTGCGAAGTTATTAAAAGACATTTTCAATTGCATTTATAGGGATGTGGAGGATCCGTGGACCGATGCGGTTTAATGTGGACCCACGCACCAGGAGAAGTGATGTAGATGGCTGGCCGCAAGCTGCCTAAAAAGTTGGGGCTGCCATTTTATGAAGTAGGAGCAGTCTCAGGGGATCGATCTAAACATAGAAAACATAGAAGGGGTCAGGATAGGAGTAACCTGACCCCATGGGTGTACTGTAGGGGTGTGTCATGGATTTTTTTATGACTTTTAGAATGTCAAAATCAGTCATTTTTTCAACATGGATGGAGTCGCAATCCCATAGTGGCTCTCAGTGCTGTAACCCATGAACCATCGCAAAGGAGGAGCAAACCTTGCCAAAGTAAATTTAAAAAAGTTTTGGCTGCCAACTTATAAAGAAGCAGCCGGTCCTGGGGATCTATATAAATGTAAAACAACATAGAAAGGGTCAGGGTAGGAGTAGCCTGACTCCATGGAGGCATTGTAGGTGTGTGCCATGGATCTGTTATGAGATTTACAATAGAACACCAAAATCTGTTTTTTCCCCACGTGGAAGGAGTCGTGACCCCATAGCGACACTCAGCACGGGCCTCTGTGTAATGTTGCAGTGGAGTCGCTGACCTCGCCAAAATGAATAAAAAAGAATACATTCAACTATTCAGTCTTACAGTGATGCATGCACTCACAGAGCCACACAGACACTCAACACTTCCACTCAAGACCCACTGAAAGGTGCATGTACCCACTCAGAGATCCACTCACAGACTCATGCATCTACTCACAGACCCACTCAGACACTCATGCATTCATTCACAGACCCACTCAGAGACTCATGCATGCACTGACAGACACACTCAGATACTCACTCACCCACTCTCAGACCCACTGGGACACTTATACACTTATACACTCACTCAGAGACCCACTCAGATACTTACGCACACACTCACAGACTCATTCCCCACTCTCAGACCCACTGAGACACTTATACACTTATACACTCACTCAGAGACCCACTCAGATACTTACGCACACACTCACAGACTCATTCAGATACTTACACACACGTTCACACTCACTCAGATACACACTCACTCACAGATCTACACAGGAACTCATACACCCACTTACATAGCCATGCATGTACACACTTATAGAGTCACTCACACATCCACAGATAGACCCATACAGCCACTCACACACACACAAAACCACTCACACACCCACTCATAGACCCATACAGCCACTCACACACCCACTCTCAAAGGTTGCAGGTTACAGTTAGGAATTAAAATTTAAAAAATCATTGAAATTTACTGAAAAGATACAAAGGTTACAGGGATGTTATAGCTGGGAAATATATTGAAAAAACATAGATGTTCTATAACTAACTATAACGGGGGAATTTCAATGGTTTTGTACAAGTGAAAAGTCCAGCTAACTATAACACCCCTGAAACGTATGGTTTTTTCAGTGAATTTCTGAGGTTTTTTAAATGCTAATTCCTAACTATAACGTGCCTGAAACCTATGGTTTTTTCTGTGAATTTCAAAGGTTTTTTAAATGCTAATTTCTAACTATGCCTACAGAGAAAGGACATGTGAAGAAAGAAGTAAAAATGCACAGAAAGAAAAAAAAGAAGTGCAGAAAGAAGCAACAGAAGTCCTCAAAGACGAAGAAATGTGCAGGAAGAAGGATAACGTGCAGAAAGAACAAAAAGAAGAGCAGAAAGAAGCCTTGTTGCAAAATCATCCTGTACCCTCAACTTTTTCAGACGGATACTGGTGGTAACTGAGTCTGACTAACCAGTCCTAGAGCCAGTGCTATGTTAAAAGACACTTAGAATACAGTGAAAACACCTACATACACTAGGGAACATTATGCGTTGGGGTCCCCCTGTGATTAGCATGACCTCCTCTGTAAGCCCCTAGTATATAATAGGGCTGGGGGATTAAAACTACCTCTTAAAACAGGCCACAGGGCGTTTTTGCACACGTTAACTCAGGCCCCGTCCCCTCCCTTCACCACTGTGTAAACACGCCCTGTGTCCGTTTTTAGTTGGGAGATTAAGTTCGTTTGAATCCTGAGGGTCCCTAGGGTCCAACTAGCCCACTAGGTACCTCCAGTAAGTGCCACAGAGCTGCGTTGCAGAGAGGTGTAAAAAGTGGCACGGCCTTGACCACCTCTCTGCAATGCAGCTCAGTGGAGCCTACTGGAAGCACTTGGTGGGCTAGTTAGCCCCCAGGGGCCCTCAGTATTGAAGGGAAATTATATCCCCAATTTAAAACGTGCCATAGTGCGTGTTTGCACACGTCACCTCAGGCCCCGTCCCCTCCCTTCACCACTGTGTAAACGCGCCCTGTGGTTGTTCTAAGTTGAGAGATTAAGTCCCCTTGAATCCTAAGGGTCCCTAGGGTCAAACTAGACCACTAGGTACCTCCAGTAAGTGCCACAGAGCTGCGTTGCAGAGAGGTGTAAAAAGGGGCTTGGCCTCAGAACACCTGTCTGCAGCGCAGCTCCCTGGCGCATACTGGAGATGCCTGTTGGGCTAGTTGGCCCTCAGGGACCCTCAGTATTGAAGAGGAATTAATTCCCCAACTTACAATTCGCCAGGGGGCGCGTTTGCAGAGTGCTGCAAGGAGGGGGCATGGCCTCCGGAACGATGCCAGTCTTTTATTTATTTTAATTCTTTAAGAAGGGGGGCTGTGTGGTTCCCCTTCTTATTCTAATTTATTGGCCCTGATGACCCCATCCCGCAGGGCCTGTCTCCTAATTATATTTTTTGGACCCCAATCCCCAGGGCCGGCCACTGTTTTTTATTATTTTTAAAAAATATATATTTATAAACACACCTAGGACATGCTGGACAAACCGTACGTACCTATCACCATGACGATTTGCGTGATATTCATTAAAAGGCGACTATGCATACAATGAATCCACGTGGAATGTATTTACACCACTAGTGAAGCTCTGACATGTCTGATGCCCTACCGTGCCTAATCCCGGTAGACACCCTTGTCGTTTATTTATACAAACAGGGGTAGCTATTGACGGGCACATTTAATACACATGCACACCAAGCCATTCAAAGGGGATTCGACAAAAATTCGACCAAAACTATGCAAGAAACCCCCCTCACGGTTAATAAAACACACATCCACTCCCGGATGTGTAATACTTTTTATTTTACTCTCTGTAAAGGGGACGAACATCACTTGAGAGTCACAGCGCGCTCCTGGCAGAGCCCAATGCTGTGTTACACCCACCATTGCCTGCTGAGTGCCACACACCTCTGTGTTGTATTCCACTAGCTAGTGCATATGCTATGACACTCTCTAGCCCATGTGCACTGTAACACCACCCCGTGAATATGTCATGCCACACTTGTCTTCGCACGGGTTATATTGCCCCATCTAACGTGCCTTCCTCGATGCCTATGTTATAACGCACAGTGCTATGCCATACATATTACAATCTGGGATCCATATCTTCGTCACAGTGCATATGCAACATTACACTCCCCAGCACATATTTTATATTACAACTTTAGAGACTAGTTAGGTTACACAACACTGCCCTGTGCATATTACACTCCAAGGCGCATATTGCATAGCACGCGCAAGTGCCTGTGCTATCTCGCGCTCTCCAATGAATCTGTAATTGCGCACAATGTATTGCATATTATATTTCACGCCCGGTTCATCTTATATCACACTTTTTGGTGCATAGTTTATTGAGATTATGCTGCATACTTGTTCATATTTTAAGTAGTTCGCACAGACACACGTTTTAAAAACAATAAAGTTCCTAATACCCGCCTTCTCTGAACAGTTAGCTTGCTGCCCCATCCCCCTTATCCTCTGTTGTGTGAATCCATGGACTAGCCTCCTCCCTTCTGCCATGCATGGTCTGATGTGCTGCCACTGCCCTCAATTTAGTATGATGTACCAGTGCACTCCTCCTGCCCTCCATTGCCCAATTCTATGCCCCCTCATTGACCTCCTGCTTAAACTCTGTGCTTAGCTTGCTGCCCCTATTCTCCTTCCCCCTGCCCTCCGATGTCTTTGTGCATGCCCCTGCTCCATCCTTTTTGCCCACCATGTTCCATGGACCTGCCACTCCTATCTACTCTGAGTGTTCTGTTGAGCTGCCACTCCCCTCCCACCTGCCTAGCATTGTCAGATGACTGTAACCTGTCCCTGCCACCTCCACCCTGCCTGTCCACATGCCATGCCCCTATCCTCTTCCTCCTGTCCTACATGGTCCATTGTACTGCCACACCCTTCTGCCCTCCCTGGTCTGTTGTGCTGCAACTGCTCCTCCTGCCTGCCCCGTGCGGTCTGTTGTGAGGCCCCTTCCCCTGAACTTTCTTGTCTGTGCACAGGTCCTGACCCTCCCTTCTATCCTCCATCGTCCTTTGTGCATGCCCCTGCACCCTCCTTCTTGCCCATCATAGCCATTGTGCTGCCACTAACCCTCCCACTTGCCATGCATGGTCTTCTGTGCTGCCATGGCCCCTCCCACCTTCCCTGTGTGGTCAGTTAGCTGCCCCTGACCCCCTCCCACCTTCCCTCCATGGTCTGTGTGTATGCCATCACAGTCTCAGTGTTGCTCTTCATGGTGTGTCTTGCTTCTAGTGCCCATCCTGCCTGACCTCCATGGCTATCTTGCTGCTCCTGCCCTGCCCCCTTGCCCCCAGCCCTCTGTTTACATGTGCAGACCCCTACTCTCTCCCTCCTGGCTTGTCTGTTCCATTGTAATGCCCCTGATCCGTCCCTCCTGCCCTTTATGGTCTGTTATGCTGCAGCTTTCTCCCCTGTCTGTCCATTATGGTCAGCTAGCTACCATTGCCTCTTGCCCCTCTGTTCTCTGTTGTCCATGTGCATGGTCCTGTCCCCTCCCTCTTGCTTTCTATGGATTGTTGTGCTGCACTCCCGTCCCGCATGCCCTGTGTGGTGTATTGTGCTGCTGCAAACCCTGATGCCTGCCCTGCAGGGTCAGTTTGGTGCACCTCTCCATGTCCCTCCTGTCCTCTGTTATCCAAGTCCATGTCCCTACCCCATTTCCTTCCATGATCCAATGTACCATACTTGCGAACATTTTGAACTTGGTAAGAGGGAGATTTTGAAAAAAAACTGGGGTATTGATTTTCCCCTTTGAATTACATTGAAAAAGAGGAGATTGTAGACAGGAGACAGATCAAATAAATCCCATTTGAGCTTAAAAACATTGGACGTTTCCTGGCTGAATCGGGTCTGTTGGCATATATGGTTGTACTACCATTGCCTCTTCCTTCTGCCCACAATGGTCTATTACATTGCCACAGCCTCTCTTGCAAGTCCTGTATTGTTGGTTTGTTGCCCCTGCTCCCCTTTCCACTGCCCTCCATAGTCTGTTGTGCTGTCACGGCCCTTCCTGCCTGCTCAGTGTGGTTAAATTGTTGCCTTTGCACCCTCCTACCTGCCTTCAATTTTCAGAGTCCGTGCCCCTGGCCTCTGCCTCTCAACAGTATCCTAATGAACAACTAGATTGCTAACATTCTATATTTATTACAAAAGTGTGGAACGCCTGACGTCATCTTGATGTAATCAAAACTGTAATACCTAGAGCATTTCCTTTAGAAATTACATATATGAGAGGGTCTTATTGGCATCAAAATTATGGTTAGTGCTCTAAAAGACTAAAATAAGGACATATTTTCTGAGTTTTCAAATAGCGACAAAGCACTTTTAAATTATTTGTTATCTTTATGTTTTTTTATCCAGTTGACCACTTGATTAAATGTTGCACTTAGGGGAGAGGATGTGGTGTTACTTCCAGAACTGCAGACTTTGCAACTGGGGAACCAGGTTGGAGTTTCTGCTTCAGCTCGACATTCTGTGATTCTGGTCAAATCACTTATTCTCCCCATGTCTACAACCAAAATGAATTTGTTCTTGTGTGATGTAACCAATGCTCATGTAAAGCACTCCAATACCTGACAAGTCTGCACTATATAACACTGCAAAAACACAAAATAATAAGTGTTTTGCACACTTCTGTCATTGGGCTATATTTGGGCTACATCTGGGGGATTTTGGGCTACATTTGGGCTCTTTTGTCTCCGGTGGCCATCTTGGGAGATTTATTTGTTATGAAGTTTCCTAATTTCCTCATGTACTGCAGTCTCCTCAGTAGGAAATGCTTTCAGTTTTTTACTTTGATTCCATCATGAAGGTATTCAGATATGTCACACATTTGCCATAAATTCTGAATGTTAGCACTCTAGTTGCTCATTAGATCACTGTAGTAAAACTACTGTTCACCATGGAAGTCTGCTCCTGGTATTAAAGTGCATGTTTCAGTCTGCATGTCAGAATATTTTAATGCAATAGAAGAGGATTTGAGAAGTCAATCAAAATGTGCCCTCATTTTCTTTCTTCAGCATTAATCATAATTTATATGGCAAAATGAACCCCCTCATTGTGTTGCTTTTTAAATTAAATGTTTTAAGTGTTACCAGTTTATTCCAATCAAGATGGCTTCAGGTGTACCATACTTTTGTCATAATGAAGACAGTAAGCGCTCTAGTTGTTTTTAAGAACACTCTGGGACATTCTGTCATTGGGCTATACTTAGGCTACATCTGGGTGATATTTGGGCTACATTTGGGCTCTTTTGTCTCTGGTGGCCATCTTGGGAGACTTATTTGTTATGAAGTTTCCTAATTTCCTCATTTACTGCAGTCTCCTCAGTAGGAAATACTTTCAGTTTTTTACTTTGATTCCATCAAGAAGACATTCAGATGTGTCACACATTTGCCATAAATTCAGAATGTTAGCACTCTTTTTGCTCATTAGATCACTGTAGTAAAGCTACTGCTCACCAGGGAAAACTGCTGCTGGTATTGAAAGTGCATGTTTCAGTCTGCATATCAGAATTTTTTAATGAAATAGAAGAGGATTTGAGAAGTCACTCAAAATGTGCCCTAATTTTTCTTTCTGCAGCACTAATCATACTTTTTATAGAACAATGAACCCCCTCATGTTGTTCCTTTTTAAATTAAATGTTTTAAGAGTTACCACTTTAATCCAAGCAAGATGGCTTCAGGTGTGCCATATGTTTATCATAAGTAGGACTGTTAGCGCTCTAGTTGTTCTTTGGAACACTCTGGGAAGCTGCAGTAGAACACAAAGGAATCAACTGACAGTCTCTGCCCTTGTTGGATGTACATGTTTTACTGAGAATGTCAGACTTCATTCTCACATGACTGAGAAAGATAATGTGAATTTACAGAAAATAAGCTCACAGTTTAGCTTATAGATCACCTTCCAAACCTCTGTGGGAAAAGCATGAGAAAATATTTTTCTCTCACTCATGATATCCCAGCAGAAGGCTTTTTCACATGGTGAAATCACCTTAGAACATACCACAATTCCTAAAATGATTATGGAACCATCAACAAATGATTTATAATGTAACTAAAGTCTTAAAACCTTCTATAAACTGCAATGCTTTTTAATGAGGTGCTATCATGTATATTGGTCCCAAGATGGATGCCAACACTTCTTGGATGAAGTGCTGACAGCCAATCAGCTCTCAGGATGAAATGTGTGGTTAGGCTCCGCCCACATAAATATGATTTTACTTTTGATTTTCTCAGGAACTACTGAACAGATTGACACCAGACCTGCAAAAGGCACTTCCCTGACCTGAGGACTACCTCTCTGCCAAATTTCAAGTAATTCTGTTCAGCCGTTCGGGCTGTACCTTGGACTAAAGGTCCCTATGGAAAATTGCATGGGGAAAACGCATTTTGGGACCCCCTTTTTTCTCAGCCCCCGCTTGACGAATCCCCCCGAGACTTTCAGGGTAGGAGCGGAGCGGAGCACCCCACCTATTTTGAAAATTTCGCGAGGATTCGTCAACCGGCGCCAAAGTTATTCCAAATAGAATGTTGCGGATTTCCTATGGAAACACGGTCATAACTATAACTATCTACTGGCGACCGCCAGTAGATAATATATATATATATATATGGTATGTTAGTTGGAAGCTAGTGTTTTAAGAAAAAAACGGGTAAAGGGAGAAATGCAAAGCAGACTGAAATTTGTTTCTAGTGCTTAAACACCGTGCACCCAGTGAGAGGATCCACAAACCATAGATTTAATGTCGGAATAAATCATTCATTGAATTTATGTAAACATGAATTACTTAACGAGCTAGGTTTTGTCCATCCCTAACTAGATTTGGTTAGGGCTCCATTTATACAGAATGCCCTGGGGTCATCAAGACCTTGATGGAGCAACATAAACATGCAGAAGAACAGACTTGAGGAATAGGTGGGGCTGCAAGAGAGAAACATTAGTAGCATTTTATGGCTCAAATCAGAACAAGCAATATCCACACAACAGGCACAGAGACTGGAAGGCAGAATAACAATAACACAATCACGTCTAATCCTCTAGGCAAAAAAGGATGATCCTTCATATCTACTCTGTATTAGTTTGCAATGTAGTTTATGAACAGCCTTCTGTGTAATGTTTGTGACAGGAGACACTTTTGCCCTGCATGCCTCTGCTGGCTCTGTGTGCAGTAAGAAATGACAGCGAGTGCGCTCGCGCAGGTATACAGCTTAAAGGGAGCCTAGCCGGCAAGTTTGTTTAGTGTGCAATTGGTAGGTTTTGTGGAAGATAGCGTAGGGGCTATTCATAAAAGTAAGGTTACATGAGAGAACATTTACATGTTGAAGTGTACTCTTACACTTTTGAGTAAATTTACTAATTTTGGCTCTTCACTATTTGTGTAAAGTTCCTCAAAAGTGTAGACCTATATGTCCCCACCCCATAAATCCAGGGGTGGAATGTAGATTGAGTTTAATGTTAGTAATTATAACTTTTCATATGCAAATGGACATCAACACTACTGGTATGGAGATTTCCCCATGGTAATGTAAAAAGGAAAAAGTTTAAAATTGTATTCAAATTGAAAAAAAAAAAAATAGTATACATATTTTAATGTACAATAATATAAAATAGAATAAAATGTAGAATAGCTGCAAAAGTATTAGCTTCATTTTTAATTGTCATTAATAAAGTAAATTAAACTAAAATTATTTCAATGATTTCAATCTAATAAAAAAAATCCCACTTAAAATATAAAATGTTTATAAATTTTTTGTACAGTACTACTTATTTAACATTATGTATAGACATAGTTTAGATTAATTTTAATAATAAATATAAAGTTATACTAATGTTTTATTATTCAAAGGGCTATTACCATATTTCAAAATTCAATAATAATTATGTTTTATTTATGTATATTTTTTTAAACAATAAATTAAATGCATTTATATATTTTTAAAGTTAGAATAATTTAATTTAAAAGTGAGTAGACTCTGAGAACTTTCTAACTAGCTTCATATTTGGTCAAGGAAGCATGGGCTACAGTGAAAAGTGCAGGTTTGTGTGGAACAAATGGTGTTTTGGAGTTTAGAATTGAGTTTCATTCCCGTGAGTGTCTTTCCCATAGAGGTCATTAATTCTTTTGACTGAGGTTTGCAAGAAGGCTTTCGGTTATTTTAAGGTGAACTCAGATACATCTGTAATTAAAGCAATGCATGGTTGCTAGATGATATGTTGATGGTGACAAATGTGATGACAAAGAAGTTGATGAAGTCCAAATATTCAAAATTTTGAAATGTTAGTTCCCACGCAACACCCATGGATTTTGACAGTTCCCCAGAGTTACAATACCATGTAAACCTGAGGATGCGCCAAAACCTTACACCTCCCGTGGTGAGGGGTAACAAGGAGAAATAACTATATTTCTTCTCATTTATGCCTCTTTCTATGAGTGCTGCACTCTGCAGCACACAGAGAAAGAGGAACACTCCTCAATGGATTGTTTCTGTGTAGGAAGGTGCCCCTTTTCTGCATTTAAACAATGCTGCCAACAACACAGACACCCTTACACATGTTGCAAAGGTGCCTCCATTGGTGCTAGGCTGCTGAAACGGCGGCAGCCCAGGGAGAGAGGACAGGAATGCACTGTATTAGATACATTTGGTGCATTCTTGCCCTTTCACTTTGACGTAAGGCAGCACAGCAAGGTGACTTGCAGCACTGCCCTACGCCAAACCCCCATAAATCAGGCCTTAGTGTTTCTTAAACAAGCTAAGCTGTTTTGGTGATGAGGTGTGTGACGCAATATTATGTAAAAGTAAGGGATGCTAAACTGCATGGGGCAGATCAGCTGATAATTCAATATGCTCAAACTTGTAGACCAGTTTGGTTTCCACATATGCAATTTGGATTTGATGTTATGAGAGAAACAGGTGTTGATGTGGTCATGTTAAGAGCACAGTCAGTAAAAGGGCAATGGCTCCAAAAGCTTTTTAGATGAGAGGAAAGTTGGAAGACATTCTGCAGTCTGCTGATTGGGTAAATGGAAGTGGTTCTGTCAGGCGTCACAATTCTGACACGAATTGTGAAAAAATGCTCTTTACTGAGCGTGAATATTAAGGGTCAAGGGCTGATCCCTAACAGGCAGATTAGGAGAGCTTATATAATTTCTTACAAGCCTCTGAACTTTTTATTTCCTATTGTTCATATAACACGACACAAAGAGAGCAGTTCATCAATGACATGTATTGTTAGGCTGTCCACAACAAACAGAATACATACAATACGTGAATTAAACTGCCATATATCACATGACAAATTGAAAATTCAGTGTTCACATAAACAGACATGAGAACACATACAGTCAATGTCCACACTTATGAAGTTCAAGGTTTCCTTATATATTATTTATTTTCTATACTTGTAGGATAGCAGACATAGGACATAGAATATTTACGCTGACGTTTTGGCCCTCCAATTGAGTGTTAATGGTAAAACATCTTAGCTGGTCTTCCTTAGGACCAAAGAGCCAAAGGGACAGCCTAGGGAAACCATACATACCTATTGTTAGTGTCGTGCCCTCTATGTGCAGTGCTACGAAGAGGGCGGAGAGGGGTGAACCCGTAAATGGTCACTCACCTCCAGTGGGAGAATCCAGGACCACCAAATTTGGGTAGGTTTTAGGCATCAGGAAATCTGGAATTTATTAAACACTTAGAGGCTGAGATTACTCCTCACATAGACACTCTCCCTTTTAATGGTTTACTTTATTTTAGCTTTAGATAATTTCCTTAAAAAGGGGTTTTTGATGTTGGAAATGAAAATAATTAAAAATTAACTATCAATATTAGTCTAGGTATTGTATGCAAAACTTATTCTTATTCTTGACACAATAAATCCTCATGATAAATAGACAAGTTTAAGTGTTTTTGCTGTTTCAACATGAAGTAGATACACAAGATAAAGACATGAACCTGATGCTAAGTTGGACGTTTCCTTTATTCATGGTTACTCAATCTCTATGCACCAACATAAAAGAGTCTGTGTTCTGAGAAGACTGGATAGTTGTTAATGTAGGTTTCTCCATCAGAGAGGCTGTCTTTGTCATAGGAACAAATACTTTGAGATGGGCATAATTGGGCAATATGCAACTATTGTTGCTGTGCATAGGTAGAAGTAACACCACCTTATACAGATACTGGAAATTTATTCCTAGTGTTGAGTTATACTATGGGTGCTATCATATGTTGCTTATCTAATATGCTGGCGGTATTTCCAAACATTTGAAGGTCACACTACTCATTGTTGCCATCCCTTCAGTGGCTCTCCTCAACTAGCCTCACTCCAACATGGTGGTGCATATGCCACTGAAGGTGGAGTTAGCAATGGACCTTGGCAGATCAGTTGGCAAGGTGACAATGTCCCTACTGCAGGGCAGGCACCATGCACAGAGTCTATTTGAGCAGGTGGAATGTTGAAACTCTTTGCATAGTTTATATTCGATGCCTGACTGATACTTCCCTAGCCCAATAAGTATTTGTGTTGAAATGGCTATCTGTATATGTAAGCGGCAAATTCCGCACTTGCTAGTCAGGATTTGGCAACCTCTGAAGCAAGGTGATCTTGCTGACTATTCTCCTGCTATTTCCCTCTTCCTTCTGCTGCTTTCTTTCTCCACTTACCTCAACCTGTCATCCACCCCTTAATGCCATTAAGTACCCTTCATTACATTTGGTTTGAGAACATCCATTGATATTAACCAGTCTGGAAAGTCCAAAAAATGCAATGGTGCACAGCTCTATGTGTCAATTATTTTACAGTAGCTGTAAAGGAGTGTGCCTCTAACTTTCAAATATGACCCCAAATGTTTTATTATCATAAAAGTGGTCCCGTAATGTCATTTACCTTTCTTCATTGCAAAATACTCCACCAAGCTCTGAGCCTCCTCCTGGATCCGCGCTTCTAGACTTTTCTTCCCAAGTCCAAGATTCCTTAGGGTCATCAGTCCAAAGCGTCTCTGCTGCTTCCAGTTGTGTCCAGAAGAAAGTACAATTCCTAAGGATTTAAATATATAAAACTGTCTTTGTTGTCAAGTACCCCACTTTATTTTTAGGTGTGGCTGAAGAATGCTTTTACCTTCTTTTACAATGTTATACTTGTGAAGGTGCTCTACTTAAAAGGGTACAAGAGAGACTGATTCTTCAGCAACTATCATTTTGAGTCATAAGTATTTTTATTTGGAGTTTTACACAGTGTGAACTTGGCCCAAAGGCATTAGAGTGCTTTATATGAGCACCAGGTTACCATTATAAAAAGTCAGGCTTTTTTAGGCATGGAAGATTAAGTGATTTGTCTAGAATCACAGGATGGTGAGCCGATGCAGGGACCTGAATCTGGCTCCCATATTCCACAGTTAATGACTCTGGCCGATAGGTTACATCTACTCTCCTAACATCATCGCCTCTTGCTGCCACTCACACCGCTCATGCAGCTGCCTTAAAGGGTCCCCATCCATTTTTTATCCTTTCACATCCAAGAGCCCTTTTATCTGTAGCATAAGAACCACTCAGTCTTGTATCATGTACCCAATTCTAGCACTTAGAGTCCTATTGTTTTACCTGTATGACTATGACCACTTCTTAGCTTTGTTTGTTTTCTGCTTCTAGCTCAGTTTTCAGAGGCTCTTTGTGTACCACCACTGCTAATCCTATCAGTCAATTGCTCACACTTCAGAAGCCTAGACAGATATAGCAAAGGTCTGTTTACTCCTGGGGAAGGAAGAGCACGCACAAGGTATCCTAGAGGCAGAGGTGTGCCAGCAGCATTGCATTGTGTGACTAGTGCACCATGTACATATGTTGCCCGAGTTCTTCACTGTGATGACAGTGCTCTTCAGCCTGTCCCTACAGCTGTTCCATCCACTCATTCGCTATGTGCACAATTCGCTTTGAACTTTTCCATCTGTAAAAATAAGCAAGGTGTAAGTCAAACCTTCTCATGGAAAGGTCTGTGTTACTTGGCTCTGTGAATCAGTCTTACAATTGTAAAGATTTACAAAGCACACACCTAAGATATGAAAAAGGTGAATTACTGTTGTACCAGGCACTGAGTTACCATTCCTGAAAGCAGAATGGTATGGTTGTAGATAGATGAGAAACGTTCAGGCAATCCATCCATTCATTTCCCAGTGATAGGGCCCTTCTTCTCGACTCACCTCTTTGCCATCTGATGGGCTCAGAGCTAGAAGGGCGGTTCAGTGGGTAAAAAGCTTGACACTGAAATATGATGACACTGGCAGATCACATATTCAATCCTTGGCAAGGGACTCATTCTCCCATTCTTCCAAGGTTGGTAAATTGAATATTACTACATTGCATAATGCATATTAGTAAAGCCTGCTATTTATAACACTTATAAATAGTAGAACTACAGTAAAAATAGCTACACAAACAAGTTACTGTTTGCTCTATATCTGTGCCATTGTGGAGCAAGAGTCACCTACCCTTGCCTTTTGCAATTTCCTCAAACAATGGAGTTGTAGGGCGTCCAGAGAGCTCCTCAGAGTGAGAGATTAGACCATCTCTTACAGTCTGGCATCCATTCAGCACCACCACTGGTGTATGCCCCAGCCACACTGTGAAAATGTTCCCATGGGTCTTCGCAAGCTGTGGATAAGAAGTAAACATGCAATAAATCAACAAACAGGAGCCGGGTAAACTACTAACACTGACAACCAGAAAGCTGTCCCTTTTAGAGGAAGTCACAAATATCCATTTCACACAAGGCTAGATAGCTACTTACAACCTCTGTCACCTTATTCAGGATAGTAACACTCCCCACTAAGAAACTAACCTACCCCTAAAAAAGCAGCTTGACCACGCTGCCAGTCTCATCCACCACTACAACCCACCCCGACCCCTGTGGTACCTTAACACACCTAGTCTTGAAGGAACCAGCCCCACTTCCACTTAGACAATATGCCTTCTATCACACTAACCCACACCAACCCCCTCACACTGAACTACTTAAAACCGCATGGCCCGAACTCCTTCTCGATTAGTTTCCCCCCCAACCTCTCACCCAAAGCGAAAAAAAACCTCAAACATAAACTGATCCGACAATACCCAGAATCACTATTTGCTGACATATATCACTGCTCCTCCAAAGGCCAAGTAAAAATGGATCTCAATTTTCACACGGAAATACCTGAAAAATAGAATTCCATTCTCAGATCATAACTCCACATCACTAAAACCACCAATACTCCCCATAGCTGCAAACTATCATTCTCTATCCCTAACCGCATGACGTGGAGCGGGAACACCTCTGTGACCATCTACTCCAACGGCACAGTCCTGATCCAAGCTAACAATGACAACCTTGAGGCATTTGACTCCCTCTTCCCCTCACTTCGGACTGCCTCCTCTCACACACATCTCCCCCGCCCAACCCACCCCTTCTACCTGGACAACTAGACCCCCCAGCTGAACACACACACCATTTCTCTGCCCTCTACCATAAACTCCTGCTACCCTCCACGAGACACCGCCCACACCTCTGGCTCTAAGAACATGGCTCCCCCGTTGAATCATCCCCTCGATCAGCCCCCTCTCACAACCTCCTCCAACTAACACCGATCAATCACAATACACAGTCTAAGACTTCCAACCTCCTTCCTATACCCACCTGCAAAAGAATGCAGTTGACACAACATGACCCCCCTCACCCCACGATCCATCTCAAATCCATCACGGACAACACAATAACGTTTAGACGACAGCACAACATCATCAGGCCTTCTCCTCCCTTTCGGGAGGACCCCGCCCAGAACCCACCCACCCCCACCCCGGAAGAGACGGGGCAATGTCTCTCCCTGCTTGAAAGCCAATTAGCCGCTATAATAGAGGGCTTTAACGAAATCCTAACCAACCTCGCTACACTTCGCAAGCCCTCCAAAAATCCTTACTGTACTCCCACCGTCTCCAACCCCACACACCAAAGGCTCCCCAAGGCTAGGTGATCACTGGATTCAGAAGAGATCACTCCATTCCGAAACCCCCTAGACCCCCTGCCTCCCTCACCAACATCCCCATGGCTCCCCTAAGAAAGAAACCTAAAAAAGGGACTCCCCCTAACAACTGCATGTTCATAAACTGCACATCAGCCTCCAAACGTGCCATAGAGCTAGCAGAATCCATCCTCACCCATAGCATAGACATAGCCTTCATCACCGAGACCTGGCTAAACAACTGCTTGCCTCCAATCATGGATAATCTCGTACCCCCAGGCTTTACAATCATTAATAAAGACTGAAAAGACAAAAGAGGCGGGGGTTTAGCCATCATTCACAACAACAACATGTCTGTGACCGAAATTGATACCTTCAACTATAACGCCTTTGAATGCCTAACCGCTAACATTAACAGAAGCGACAACAAGACACTACACTGCTATCTCCTATACCATCCCCCAGGCAACACCACCACATTCACGGAACACCTGTCAGACCTGGTTGCTCACTGATCACTCCGAGACACCGACAACCTAATTCTGGGCGATCTCAACCTTCACTGGAACGTAAAAAGCAGCTCACTAATACAAAACCTGAATGAGCTATTACACAGCAAAAACCTTACCCAGCACTGCTCAGAAGAAACCCATAACAAAGGAGCAATCCTGGATGCCATCATTGCCCAATGCGACACAATCACAATTGATCACATCTTACCGGTTGACCGGTCAGACCACCACCTAATCCTATTCCACATCACGCAACCGATCAAGTACCAAACTCCCATCCAAGACCCCCCCACATGGACGTGAAACCTAAAACAAATCAACATGGTCGACCTAGAAGAAAAGATAAGCAAGCTCCTGCCCATCTCCCCAGACGGTCTCTCCACAACAGAACTCACGTCTCACTACAACATAACTATGACGTCCATCCTAGACCAACTTGCACGCCTGAAACTAAAAAAAAACCTGGAACATTCCTTCCAGATCCAGGTTCAACACGGACATTAACGCTGAAAGGAGACAACATAGAGCTACAGAACGTCTATGGAGGAACAATCCCTCTACAAGCCTTCGCGAGCAACTCAAAGCAGCCCGAAGGAAATACAAAAAGCACATCAACAACGAAAAAAACCACCTTTTTCTGCACCGCTCTGGACAACGCAAAAAACAGAGCCAAAGAACTCTTTAACATCATCAGGCAACATACTTCCAAGTCCTCTGCAATCCCAGTCCAGGCCTCCAAAGACCTGTGTGATAACTTTGCCAACTTCTTCAACGACAAAATCACCAAGATTGAGCTATCACTAGATACCAACCTCAATCCCTCCTGCAAAAACCCAACCCCAACAATCGAAACCAACACACGCAAGCTCCCCACGAAAACCTGGAAATCCTTCAACCCCGTACTTGAAGCTGAGATTGTTAAACTGATCTACTCCTCCAAGCCCGCGTCCCATGTTCTCGATCCTGTACCCACCCAATTGACCAAGAATTTGAAACTCTCCCTTGCCCCACTCTGGTGCGAACTAATAAACAGCTCCTTGAAAACCGGCATCATACCTGACTGCCTCAAAGTCGGCCAAGTCACACCACTATTGAAAAAGCCAGGCCTAGACACCAACGATCTGAACAACTTCATACCTGTTTCCAATCTCCCCTTTCTATCCAAAATCCTTGAAAAGTACGTTCTCCTACAACTGACCCAGCACATGGACAGTATCAACCTGCTAGATCCCCACCAATCGGGCTTCAGAAAAGGCTGTAGCACCGAGACCGCGATCCTTAACATCGTGGATGACATACACAAGTCTCTAGATACTGACCAATGCTGCCTACTCATCCTCCTGGACCTATTGGTAGCCTTTGACACGTTCGATCACAATCTACTCATCAAGGCTCTCCAAGGCAGAGTAGGTGCGGACGAGGTGGTCCTACAGTGGTTCTCCTCCTGCTTGCACAACCGCTCCCAAAGGGTAAAAATCAAAACCTTTACATCTGACCCACACCCCGTCTGCAGAGGGGTCCCCCAAGGCTCAGTGCTCTCCCCTCAACTGTTCAACATATGCATGGAGCCCCTCACCACCCTACTAAAAAAAGCCAACATCCCTTTCAACCTGCATTACGAGTGAGTAGGGATGCCTTTGGGTAACCAGGCGCTTTATAAATGCTTTTTCATTCATTCATTCATATATATATGCAGATGACACCCAGATCTACCTGGAAAAATCCTCCATTGATGACATTCTAAGACTCAACAACACTCTGAGAGAAGTTCAACACTGGCTGTCAACAAACCACCTTAAACTCAATTAAGACAAAACCGAAATCCTCCTCATCTCCAACAAAGAAGAAAACCCTCAAATCGTAGAGTGGCTAAAAACAATCGATGCTCTCAACGGTAACCTCACCCTGGCGAACTCTGTAAAATCTCTAGGAATCACCCTAGACCCAAAACTGAACATGACCAAACACATTAAGATCTCTGTGAAGAGTGCCTTCCTCAATCTGAAGCTCCTAAACAAAATTAAGCCCTTCATCCCGCCCAAGCACCTCAAACAAGCCACCCAATCACTGGTACTATCTAGACTCGACTATGGGAATGCAGTCCTCACCGGTACAGCTCGATCCCACCTAGCTCCCCTCAAAACAACTCGCAATGCAGCTGCCAGAATGGTCACCGGAGTTAAGAAATATGACCATCTATCACCCGCACTCAGAGAACTAAAATGGGTCTCAGTCGAAATGCGTGCCAGCTTTAGAACTGCCTGCCTCACGCACAAAGCCTTACACACAGGGAAACCGTAATATCTGGGCTCCAAACTCAAGAAAGCCGACCAGACAAGAAACCTCAGGAGCTCCAACGCCCTGCTACTCATCCCCATGAAAACACACAAACAAAAAACTGCTCACGATCATTCGCTGGAAACGCACCAAAAATCTGGAACTCCATCCCAGCCGATATCAGGACTATCCCTTCTTTTATAAAATTCAAAAGACTCCTAAAAGACCTCTACATCAACCATGGCTTCCCGAACCGAGAGCCGCTGCAGAAACACACAAGCCTGCACTCTGCAGCTCCTTGACAATGTTCCACTACAACCCACCTCTTCCTGCACTCTGCAGCCACTTGACAATGTTCGACCACAACCTACCTCTTGCTGCACATTACAGCCCCTTGACAATGTTCCACCTCTACCTACCCCTTCCCCTCTCCCCAACCCCCTCCTCGTTCCCTCCTCCCGGAATGAGGTTTAGCCCAAGACTCCCTGCACTCATCGAGGCTACCTCAGGACTTCCCCACCTCAATGACGCTCAGCACACTGTGTCTTCTGAACATTTATGTTTACCCATGCCTTTTTATGTGATTTCTGATTTAAATCTGTTGTACAACGCTCCGATACCCTCAGGTCTGGCCAGCGCTATATAAAACATCTTAATAAATAAATAATAAATAATAAACTTACGGTACTATCAATCAGTCATTGCATTAGAAACCATCAATTGAGCAGGTTGTGAGGTGTACAGTGTTGGAAATTACCATCTTTCCTTGGTGTACTCACAGATTATTGCCTTGACTGTTTTTGCTGGCTGTAGAACTCTGTGCACTTTACCCCTGCTACCCAAAGGTAAAGTGACTCAGCTCTGCCTTTCAACATGATGAATTGACATATCCCTAATTGAAACATCTAACTTACCCATAAAACTCTAGTATGTGGTGAACAAAGGGCCTGTAAGTTTTGCTGCAGCAGGTGTGCTACCCGCTGTAGTTACAATGCAAACACCAACATGACTTACAGGACTGCCATGCATAACCTGCCTGTGCAGGTTTTACCAGCAAATTGCTGCTTTTGCCACACCCTTGCTCATACAACTCTGTTCTGAGTCAATTCTCCTGTGCTTTCCTGAAAATCTACACACCGTTCCATTACCTGAAGGATTCTTTCCATATCAGTATGTGCCCATATTTGTTTTGTTTTCTCACCACTTGCGTATGTAACTTATATTGTACTTTGGTACATTGCCTTCCGTTTTGTAACTTATCTTCTATTGCTATTCTTTTACAGAGCCCTGTTACCCTCAACGTTCTTGTTTGCGCTATATAAAACTCTCATTAAACAAAATAAATAAAAATGATAAAGTCACCCCCGTGTAGACCTTCCTTCCCATAATTCAGGGTGCATGGTTTTTAAAAGTAGGATATATAGAAGACTAATGTAAAACATGTTCTAGCACTGAAAAGGCCCTAAAATCAACTTTCAGTGTAACCAGATTGACTATGCCATAACAAAGCACTAAGATACAATATTAAACGTAGTAGTGTCATCTGCGGCTAGATAACAACTACAAAATTAATGTTTGGACTTTTTGAAATATTTATTACAAGTCCAAAACATTGGTGAAGTTGGATTTGTAACAAATATATTTTGGAAAATACACTTTTAGAAAAGTTACCCTTTCCCTGCCAAAAGCCTCTAGATGCCCATTCGGATTACCTGCGACTGTCATCCAGAAGATGAAAAGCTCCTTTGATAAGGTGTGAACTTGCTGCCAGACCTGAAACTGCCTTTGGTGTGGGGAAGTGGTCTTTTCCACTGGCAGACTGATCATTTGGACTGTGCCCAGGAATCTTGGTTTTAGGTATACAGGAGCACTATTTGCTTGTTAGCAGTAGGGCACACAGGAAATGCTGCAAAACTGGGTGGGGTTACTTATGGAACATTTATCCCATTGGTTAGGGAGTGGCCAGGAGTTGCCCCCACTCACAGGCTGGCACCAGACATACATGTGGCACACACAGTACCCTCCTTTCTGGACCTGTGGATAAACAGAAGAGGACTGAACCTGCTGTCAGTGACCTGAGAAGAGCTGTGAGACTGGACCTGCTCTTCCTCCTGTACCAGGACAAATAATTGGACTTCAAGGTTCATATGGCTAGCCTCCTGTTGAAGCTACAGAGACACAAGAAGCTAAAACCAGAGTTCTTTTTTTGCCAGTGACTAGTTCCAAGTGGATTAGTTATGGACTCTGCTGCTGGCCTCTGCTGGAGTGAGTCTTGACCCCTAAGTGCTGTGTTCAGAGTCTTGGACCCTTGGCTGCTCTCAAAGTTTACTCCTACCCTTTCCTGAAACTTGGGTCTTATACACTTATTGGCTTCAAAGTCCTCGGAGGACCAAGACGAACCTATCAAACCGATCTGATGAAGGTGTGTTATCACTGGTCCAAAGATCCCTGTTGCTCCTGCTCAGAGCTTCTCCACTGCAGCAAATCTGATTCAGCTGGACCTTGAAAGCAAAAGTATCTGGCCTCCTGAAGCCGTCTTCAACCACAGTCTGCAGTCTTGCCCTTCTGATGATTTCTGAGGTATATTTCACATACCAAGACTGAAGGTAGAAATCTTCACCGGCCGTTTGCATGTAAAGTATTCAGCCAGCCAGAGACCTTCTCAATCCCATTCGGAGTGCCGCCAAAAGTCAATTGCTTTACCGAGACCTCGGCCAAAGGTTATCTGATGATGTGGTGCTTTCTTTAGCCACAGCCTGCTGCCTTGCCTGGCTGAGGATTTTTGACTTCCAGTTCAGAAACTATCGACCCTATTAAGAGTTTGGCAGACTGGATTTACTTTGTCAAAGTGATGGAGTAAAGTAGTCAGTCACCCTGAGGAAGTATCTGGCCCCAAATGTAGAACTGTCCAATGACCCAGCGGACATTTCTCACATTGGCAGAAACTGTCGTTACAGCGCTTTCAGTCATTGCATTGAAAGTTTGACAGATGGCTCTGTCAACCTGGCAGATCCATACGCAAACTTTCAATATTTATTTTTTATTCCCAAATTCAACATCCCCATATGTGATTTTGTTTCTGAAATAAGAAAAACAATGACCCAATTGCCATGGGAGTTTTCTCCCACCTATGGTGTAGGGTAATGTTGCAGTTTTCACTGCCTCTTACCACCAGGTTTTACCTGGTGGATAGTGAAAACTTGAGACAAAGATGAAAGAAAGCACTCCTTTCCTTGACACCATGTATGTTGTAATTTATGAATCTGAAATTGTTGCGTGAGTGCCGATATGGTGATCTATCCCTGAACTCACGAAAATCTAAAGATAATGCTTTAAGAGGGCGCTAATTGTACGCCCCCATCGGTCGCATCCTTTATACGAATAGAATTAAAAACTACTCACAATCACTCAATGTCCTGTTGGCAACCCCATTCTTCCTAGTAACCCTCCCGTATTTATTCAAAAACAGAAGCCACGTAACTACCTTAAAACCACAGCCGGCAGCCTGGTGTATGAGCGTGGAAATGCGGTTTCCAACAGGACATTGAGTGATTGTGGGTAGTTTTGTGAGTAGTTTTGATTTCTATTCGTATAAAGGATTGGAAGTGATGTGCTTTCTCCATGGGGTTAATTGCACGCATTCACGCATTGTTATTTTGGGAAGCTTATGGTTGGGGGATGTGTTTAGTAAGCTCGGGAGTAGTTTCTTGTTTAAACAAGCATGTTGCTATGGGGGAGGTGAGTTTGGGGGAAGTGGGAATCATAAAAGGTTGTAATATAATTGTTTATACTTTTGGCACTGTTAGTTTGCTATGTGCAGCTGGTTTAGATGTCTTGTTTCAATTTTTCAGTTACACCTGACAAAGGGCCTTTGTGGCCCAAAATGCATTGGGTGAAAATACATGAGTCCCTTTTATATGCATGGTTTACTACGTGTTGCTGTTTGAAAACCGGATGGGCGATCAGAGGACATTTGAAAATGTAAAATAAAGAACCATTTAAAGCCCTGTGCTATCTCTTCAAGATCAAACACGGCGTGGCCCCAAAATATTTAAAGAGTCTTGTTCAAGCCTATAAACCTACCCGCTTGCTACGATCTTCGACAAATGGCGATTTTGTTGTTCCAAGATTTAAACTTGTCAGAATGGGTGGTCGGTCCTTTTCCTATCTGGGACCCAAATTTTGGAACACATTGCCTACTGCCCTCAAGTTGGAAGCCAACTTGTTTGGTTTCCGAAAAAAACTGAAGACCCTGCTTTTTTAATTGCCTTTTTGCTGTTTTAACTGGTGCCGACATGGTATTGTGTTCTCTCTTTCTTCTTTAGTCTATCCCTGGCGCCGGGAAACCCACTGTGGGTAGCTGTTGCGCATTATAAGTTCTATAAAAATAAAAATAAAATAAATGGTGGAAGCATGCTGTCCTCGCTGTGAATATATTTTTAGATTAAATGTGAAGTGACAAAGATTTTGATAAACAAACTGGTTTAACACTTGGAGGATCATTTTATTGGGAGGAAAACTCCGTCACTAATGCAGTGATACCGATGAGATAGTGAAAACTTGTCATTTAGTTGCCTACTCTAAATATGGCGGGCCAACAAATGACAAAAGTTACAATGGTGTTTACTCTGTTGGGTTGTCGGAGGTGTAAGTCAGCAGTGAAAACAGAGTAGTCTCCACCATCGTTTTTTTATCCAAACCTTGCTCCATTGCAATCGGTCTTGAATTGTGCCTAGATATCGGTCAAGCGCACCAGATGACCACAGTTAACACTTAATGCCTTTTGGCACTATTTTCACAGTTAAACTATAAAAATGAATCAATCTGTTTTCCTTTATTTGATATTTATCTTTTTGGTGTCATTTGCTTTATTAAAGTTCACTCTGTATTTGTAAATTGGTTTTAGATTTTTGGGGATTTTTGTGTGTTTTGTTTTTACTTTGTTATTGTTTTAGTAGTGCATAAATACTTCACACATTACCTCTAAGTTAAGCCTGTCTGCTCTGTGCCATAGGTACCAGGGTGTTGAGCTCATGTTAACTCAGTGATTTTAAGGGTTCACCCTGGTAAGAATTGTGGTTATTATTTGAGGTGCATACTCTCTCGCCTCAACTAATACCCCCAATGTCTTACACATAGCTTCCAGTTTATGTATACAAGAGGATAGAATATGATCCAAATATATACCTTTACATACTACACATTGCACATTTGATTTGTACACACTGCAGTTCAAAATCTACTATTTTCTCCAACTTTCGAAAATGGAATCATTGGTCATCTGTCAAGCCCTAATTTTATTGAAAAAATCTCAAATTTGCCCAGATTCACAAAAACGTTTCTAGAATAGTTGTGACTTACTCAATGCCTAGGTGTGGCTTATCATTGTATATATTCAGGAGTAAGAAATTGTTTACTCATGAAAAAACTTTGGTGCAGTAGAAACACTTTCAACAAAACTGCAAAGCCTGTCAGATGAAGTATTTTGGTGCCCACCAAGCTTTTATTCTGCTAACCAATACAAAAAAACCAAAATGTAACTGGTGAGAGTTGTTTAACTTTGCATCAGAGAGATTTTTCCTTCCCAGGCCTGCCATGTCTTAAATGGCAGAGCCGGCATGACTTTACCATTAAAGGGGATTTTAAACTACAATTCAAATGAGTGGAAGAAGTATTTCTCTATCTGCTCCTAAACTGAAGTTACCACTTATTCAGTGTCGGAAGGTAACCCAGTGTTAGTCTATGTGAGTGTTAGCCTTGCTACAGTGAAAACCGACTTTAGGAGTTTTCACTGTCAGGACATATAAAACTTAAGTACACACATCTTACTTTTTAAATACCATGAACCATGCCCTATGAGCCTTTTAGACCTACCTTATGGGTGACTTATAAGTATTAACAAAGGAAGATTTTGGTCTGGTAAAGTTGTATTTTGCCAGGTCGAACTGGCAGTTTCCAACTGTGCTACTGGGTATAGTGGCCATCCTGCGACATGTCTTACAGTGCTACTTTAGTGAGTGGCGTAGCAAGTACTGAAGTCCATTTAGTACCATTTAATGTATAGGCCCTGGTACATGTAGTACCATTCACTAAGGACTTAGAAGCAAATTAAATAATTTAATCAGATGCATCCCAATTTTACCATGTTTGGAATGGAGAGCAAAAGCATTTTATCACTGGTTAACAGGAGTATAGACCACGGGGTCCTCAAATCCAACAAAAACAGATTCAGCAAAGGAAGGCAACAATCTGGGGTCACCCTGCAGAAGGGGCCAGGACCAACACTAACCCAATGAATCTCTCAGGCAAAAACCTGGCTGAACTTTTTCAAAAAAGCACAACATTGCTACTTTGAGAGCTTGCTTATTCCTCTCAAAGGGGACATTGAACCCTAGTGAAAACAGTAAATAGTGAACACCTCTTGCTCTTGTAATAAGTTGCCTCAAATTTGAAGTGTGGTGGGGTAAAAATAAAGCAACACAGAGCATTAGCAAGCAATCACATCCTTGGTTATCTTGAACAAAACCTATGAGAAATCACCTTTATGTCTTTGATCACCTTTGATTGAGGTCATTTTGTAGTGAGCATTGATTAGTTTAGGAAAGGTTTATGCTTGGGTCACTGAAGACCTAAAAACTGCACCCATATGAAAACATGGAGCAGCAAAAATATAATTATAACTGAGCAACATTATTCTGTCGAAGTAGCAGTGCTAGCTGGTGAACTTTGGAAGTGGTGGGGTGTAGTTACCTGCATTGAATTTCGGGGAGAGAAGTGAAAGAACCTAACCACTTACAGAGGTGTTCAGGGGGAAAATAACTCTTCCATAACAATATATTTTTTCAAAGAAAGGCCACATGGTGCATTTTATAGCATATTTTGTACACACATTTGTGCCCCCCACAGACGGACGCTCCCCTCCACCGCTCTGCTGACCTACCTGCCTCCGCTGCCTGACGCCTGATTGCCGCATCCTTCACTTACCTGCCTCCGCTGCCTGACGCCTGACTGCCGCCGCCGCATTTTTTTAATTATTAAATTTTTTCTCCTCACTTACCTGACGCCGCTGCCTGCCTCCTGCTCCCAGGTAACGCCTGCTGCCTCCTGGCCGCTCCCCACGCCGCTGCCTGTACTCCTCTCGCTAGCTGACCCCCGCTGCTCACCTGGTCACTCCTGGTGTCCGCTGCTTCCCGCTGTTTTCCCGCCGCCGCTGCCCCAGGCGCACCCTCCCAGTCCCGCCTCCACCTACAGTCCCGCCCCCCCTCCCTGCCCATTGGCCACCCCGCTCCCGCCTCCCACTGACCCTCCCTCCCGGCTCCTTATTTATGACGCCCCCCCAGCGACCGCGCAGCGGACGCGCGCAGCGGGAGCACCGACTGAGCGCCGAAGGTGCGCCAAAGGTAAGCCCGTCTGCGCCCGTCCGCGCCTGGACCGCGCCCAGCGCCAGACCCCCTGGTCCCCGCGCCCGCCAGCCCCCCCCGCAGGATCTACGACTTCGCTACGCTCATCGCACTCAAAACCGCCCGAGCCCCCGGATGCTACCGAGCGTCCCCGCGACGCACCCATGGACCCTTCGCCTGCCGATCCTGCAACTTCTCTTGCCTCCAAACAAGCACCACGCCCACCAAGACGGACAACAGCAACCACCTCAAGTGCATCCTGCTCAACACCCGCTCCGTCCACAGACACGCCGTGGAACTCTGGAACCTCCTCGACACCGCATCTCCAGACGTCGCCTTCCTCACGGAAACCTGGATGAACGACTCTTCAGCCCCCGACATCGCCATAGCCATCCCAGACGGCTACAAGATCATCAGGAAGGATCGCGTCAACCAGACCGGAGGAGGCATCGCCATCGTACACAAGAGCACCATTCGCATCTCGACTGACTCCATCGACGTATTCAACGCGGCCGAATACCTGCACTTCCAGATCCACACCGACCCCAAGACTACCCTCAGAGGCACCCTTGTCTACAGACCCCCGGGACCACGCACACAATTCTGCGAAGACATCGCCGACTTCATCAGCCCTCACGCCCTCCCCTCCGCCGACTACATCCTCCTCGGGGACCTCAACTTCCACCTGGAGAACAACAATGACCGCAACACCACCGCCCTGCTGGATAACCTCGCCAACCTCGGACTCCAGCAACTGGTCAACACCCCCACCCACTTCGCCGGCCACACGCTCGACCCACTCTTCTCGTCCAGCAAGCACATCACCTTCAGCCACTCCACCGGACTTCACTGGACCGACCACAGCTGCGTCCATTTCAGCTTCAGAAAGAACACGGTCCACCATCACCCGAAGCAGGCTCCCCACAGAAACTGGAGCAAGATCACCGCCGACCAGCTCGCCACCTCCCTCAGCCAGAGCCCACCTGTCAGGACCACGGACCCTAACACAGCTGCCCTCGACCTCACGCAGTGGCTGACCTCCTGTGCCGACGACCTCGCCCCACTGAAGAACCCCCTCACCAGGCCCAGAAGCAAGAAGGCCCCCTGGTTCACCGACGAACTTAAGGACTCCAAGAAGGCCTGCCGCACCCTCGAGAAGGCCTGGCTCCTCAACAAGACCGCCGACAACAGAACAGCACTCAAACTCGCCACTCGCAGACATCACCAGATCATCCGCACCACCAAGAAGAAATCTCTGCGGGAACGACTGGACAAGAACGCCCATGACAGCAAGGAGCTCTTCAACATCGTCAAGGAGTTCTCCAACCCCAGCACCGGCAACAACGACATCACTCCCTCACAGGACCTCTGCGACTCCCTCGCCTCGTACTTCCACCGCAAGATCGCCGACATCCACAACAGCTTCGACATTTCACCCCCGCACCCATCGGTCGTACCTTCGCACCCCGCCGCCACCCTCCAGACATGGACCGAGGTGACCCCCGAAGACACGTCACGCATGATGAACACCATCCACTCCGGATCTCCGACCGACCCGTGCCCCCATCATGTCTTCAACAAGGCAGCCTCTACCATCGCACCCCACCTCCGAGACATCATCAACACCTCCTTCAACACAGCAACCTTCCCGGAGAGCTGGAAGCACGCCGAACTCAGCGCTCTGCTGAAGAAACCAACAGCAGACCCGACCGACCTCAAGAACTTCCGCCCCATCTCGCTCCTTCCTTTCCCCACCAAAGTCATCGAGAAGGTCGTCAACAAGCAACTGGCAGCCTTCCTCGAGACGAACGGATCCCTCGACCCATCACAGTCCGGATTCAGAGCCAACCACAGCACCAAGACCGCCCTCATCGCAGCCACCGACGACATCCGAGCCCTGCTCGACAACGGCGAAACAGCGGCACTCATCCTCCTAGACCTCTCCGCAGCATTTGACACTGTCTGCCACCGCACACTAGTCCAACGCCTCAACGACACCGGCATCCAAGGGAAGGCTCTGGAATGGATCATCTCATACCTCTCCGGCAGAACACAGAGAGTACGCCTCCCTCCGTTCCGCTCCGAGGCCACCGAAGTCATCTGCGGCGTCCCGCAAGGATCGTCGCTCAGCCCCACTCTCTTCAACATCTACATGAAACCCCTCGCTGCCATCGCACGCCAACACAACCTCAACATCATTTCCTACGCCGATTACACCCAGCTAATTCTCTCCCTCTCCAGAGACCCCGACACCGCCAAAGCCAGCTTGCACGAAGGGATGACAGACGTCGCTGAATGGATGAACATCAGCCGCCTGAAACTGAACACGGACAAGACAGAAGTCCTCATCCTGGGACCATCACCCTCCGCATGGGACGACTCCTGGTGGCCCCCGGCACTAGGCACCGCACCCGAACCGACGGACCACGCACGCAACTTGGGCGCCATACTGGACTCCTCCCTATCGATGACCAGACAAGTCAACGCCGTCTCCTCAGCTTGCTTCCACAACCTCCGCATGCTCCGAAAGATCTTCCGATGGATCCCGACCGAGACCAGGAAGACGGTCACCCACGCTCTCGTCACCAGCAGACTAGACTACAGAAACACCCTCTACGCCGGTACTACAGCCAAGCTTCAGAAAAGACTTCAGCGTATCCAGAACGCCTCCGCCCGACTCATCCTGGACGTCCCCCGACGCAGCCACATCTCGTGCCACCTGAGAGACCTGCACTGGCTCCCTGTCAACAAGAGGATCACGTTCAGACTCCTCACCCACGCACACAAGTCCCTCCACGACCTAGGCCCAGGGTACCTCAACAGCCGCCTCACCTTCTACACGCCCACCCGCCGGCTACGTTCCGCTAACCTCGCCCTCGCCGTCGTCCCTCGCATCCAGAGAGCCACCGCTGGAGGAAGGTCATTCTCCTACCTGGCAGCTAAGACTTGGAACTCCCTACCCGTCCACCTGCGGATGACCCAGGACCACCTGGCCTTCAGGAAACAGCTCAAGACCTGGCTGTTCGAGCAGTAGCAGACCCCCTTCCCCAAGCGCCTTCAGACCCTTACGGGTGAGTAGTGCGCGATATAAGTTCCATGATTGATTGATTGATTGATTGAGAATTCAGAAATATTTTTGTGGTAACCCAGGCAAGCCTTATTTTCCCATTCCATGCTGGGACTCACCTTCCCCAAGTATACACGAAATATTAGTAGCAAAACAGTGACATTTTTAATACAATGCAACCTAAAAAAGATGTACATGGTTTACAGGTAGTATGAGATAGGCACCGCAATGGGTATGTCAAAATCAGTACCTGCACGCCATGGACTGCTGCAGTCCATGCCGTGCAGGTACTGGGGTGCATGCACACGGGGGGCACTAGATGTGCCTCCCTGCTTGCATTCCCAGGTCCAGATACCATCAATACCTCTGGGCCCCCTTTGTTTCCTCTCCACCGCGGTTTTCATGTAGGTGGAACTGCCATGAAAACTGCGGTGGAGTGAAAACTTGTAACATGCTTGGCGGGACCGTGACGGTCCCGCCAAGCATATTGCAGCCTCAAGACCACCGAGCCACCACCAGGGATCTCTGATCTATGGCGGTTGCGGCGGTCCCAGGGTGGCCGAACCGCCCTGGTTGTAATAGGGCAGTCGGAAGACCACCGCGCCCCCTTGAGTCTGTTGATCCATGGACTGACAGACTCGTAATAAGCCCCTGCTCATTTTGATAATGCTTTTAGTAACTACTGATTTGCTAACATGCATCTAGGAATAACTACAATATATAGCTTACAGGCTACTCTTCTGTTAAAATTACCCAGCATGTCCAGAGGCATGTTTGTGGGGAGTCTCGCGCTTTTTTGTGGAAAGCACAACTTCTCGAGTATTTGATTCCACTACTTCCTCCTCTTGGTCTTCAGTTTAGTTCAGTTCAGTTCAAAAATCTTTATTTTGCCTCCATAGCCATAAAAGCACATAAAACACATTAAAATATAAATATAATACCATTTTAAATAAGTACAAATAAAAGATAATGCTGGCTCATAATATTGCAACCTTTAAACAAGACAACTTTATATACAATGGTTGACTTTAGACTAAAAAGGCAATACAATTATCAGTCAGGTTGAAGGTGAGAGGGAAGGAGTGGGAAGACGCGGTCAAGTTTGAGCATCCAGAGTCAAAACAGGAGATGGATATATGTAATAGTGCACTATAATTCATATGTCATTACAGCAACAATAGGTTTCTTCCTAGAGGAGGCGCACATTTTTGCGCTAGCCCTCTACATGGCCATCAGGTAACGGGTAAGTGCATAAATCGGTGGCTTTCTGGACTCTGTTCTTAGTATCCATGGGGCAACTTTATACTCGTTGATACCCTGACTCAACAAAGTGGTAGTATCTAGCAATGCCTGCTGGTCATGCAGGCCGTACAAAAGAACAGTACATGTCCTAAAGTTTCCTTGAGGGCGCTACAGGCCATACATCACCAGTCTTCAGCCCTGGAAACTTTAGACCACCTTGCAGTAAAAGAGTGGAGGGGTTGGGCCCCATAGCGAAACTGCAAGAGTAAGCACCTGACATGAGGAGGTTCTATCTCGTCCAGGAAATCTTCTCTGCTAAAGGAATCTTTGACAGAAAAGAGCATCATTGCCTGGGAATGTCATGTGGAGTCTTTGTGCTGCAAGTAGGTTGATTTAATGATGTTATGGGTATTTACCCTACCTCGCAAGGGGCGCTCCACACGGTTGTCAACCCAATCGCTCCCAGAGTGGATTTCACATACATGACCCAAGGTATTTAATGGGAACCTCCATGACTGTGGACCTCATTTACAAGGCCATTGCGCCACCTGTTTGCAACATTTTTGATGCACTCCGTATGCCCGCCTATATTTACAAGGCCATGTAAAGTCACCAGGTGTGACTTTTCGTGGCCTTGTAAATATTGTCCCCTTTCATGGATTACTCTGCGTAAAAGGGGCATTCAATGGTGTTGCTGTAGGTGTTCCCACGCAACAGCCATGAAACCTGACACATTCCCAGCTTTACAAATTTTCTAAAGCTGGGAGTGGCACAACGAAGAGAAATCCTTTTATTTCTTCACGTTTTTTTCCTCTTGCTATGCGTGTTGCATTCTGCAGCACACATACAAAGAAGAAAATGCCATCAATTATTGTTTTGTGTAGGGGCCCTTTACCTGATGGTAGATGCAGTTCCAAATCACCACAAGGACTCAGACACACACTTGGCCTTCTGGGAAAAGAAGTAGCCCTCCACTGGTCCTCTCCATTACTGGGCTCTTATCTTCGTTTGGCTGGTATCCGTGTCTCATAAAGAAAAAGCTTAAAGCTTGCACAAAAGGGAATGTATTTTTATCCTAAATACAAACCGCCATGTCTCTTTTGGCAGTGTAGGGTGACTTTCTGTGTATTTTGTGGTAAGAAATGAATTATGTCATCAGATATTTATATTTCTTTTGATAACAATAGTAGCACACCTTAAAGGGAACATAGGCTGAAATCTAACTTCTAGTCGTGTTTGGGTGAGAAAACGAGCATTTAATGAGGAAACACATGTACACCAGCATTTTCCTTAAAGTTGCATGCATGCACCAATCTATAATTTGCAGTAAATGACTCTACACACCAAAATAAATTATTTCAGCGATGAAACCATAGCAAAAAATGCATGTGGAGGGGAAAAGACATTTTCTTAATTAAACATCAGTTCAAATCTTCATGAAGGTGATGCTGTTACTTTTACCAATATCAATTGAACAGAATTATCTGCTACTCATTGTAGAGAGACATACAGCTGTGAATGTCAAACAAAATAGGAAAAAAGGTTGCTTCTTCAGAGTGCTCAAAAATGTAGTCACATCCACTTGCATATTTCATTGTAAGAAATGCTCAGCCATAAATAATGCTAAGAAAATAATTAGGGTGCCAGTTAGATAAAATGCAGGAATATGGAAATGAATGAATCTGCATGGGCCAAGGGCATTTAGGGAAGCCTCCTGATGAGGCTGCTGCATGACTCCCCTTCACCAATCGACATTACAGTCTCTGTTCTTCAAGTAAAAAGTGAAGACAGATCACCATAAAAGCAATTTGGGGCATAGTTATGAGAGGCTTGTGTCATGTTTTCACCACACTACATGGTATATGCGTGACGCAAGCAACTAAGTCAGACTTTATGAAGCCGTACAAAGCCCCTTTGGGTAGCTTTGAATGGTTTGAAAAATCTGGAGAAAGGCAACGCAGCGCAAATCCCTGCATTGCCCTAAACTTCACAAGGGGTTTATTTCATGAGTGTTGAATGGTTGTGCCCACACACCTCCCATGGTTTTTGACACATTCCTAGATTTACAAGGACTTATAAACCCATAAATGCGCCAAAACCGTATGCCTCACCAGGTGAGGCATAACAAGACGAAATATCTTGATTTCTACCCGTTTTTTTCCTCTTTGTACGTGTGCTGCATTCTGCAGCAAATATAGAAAGAGGAAAAGCCTCTCAGGGTTGTTTTTGTGCAGGAAGGTGCCCTTCCTGCACAAAAGCAGTCCTGCCCACAACACAGGCAGATGCAAGGGGTCCTGAGTTGGCACTAGGTTGCCAGAACGGTGCCAGCATAAGGGCAAAGGACAGGAATTTGTGGTATTGAATAAAAATGGCGCATTCCTGCCCTTTCCCAGTGATGCATGGCAGCGGAGCAAGGTGACTTGCTGCGCTGCCCTGCACCACTAGTTTCATAAATATGCCTCTTTGTGTTTTGGAGAGTTAACACAAGAAGTGACAGTAGTGGCTGACCTCATAACGCAGGGCATAAGCCAGTGGCTCACTGTGACAGTAAATTCCACTGGTCCCCTCAAGCCTGTGCTATAGCACCTCTTATATTGGAAACAAAGGGATGTAAAAAGGTACGCCTAGTCATGCAAACTTGGCTGCCCATCAAAGCTGGCTGAATGAGAGTGCTCAGAGCGATGCGCCAGCAGTGCGGGTATCTGCATCACAGTAAGCCAAAGTGTGGGAAACTAACCTCTCTATATAGTGCACCACAATGGGGTACACTGTGCAGAGAGATCCAAGAGACCCTTATTGATTTACAGAGGCAAAAGTAGATAATAGTAATGCTCTATTTTGTGGTAGTGTGGGCGAGCAGTTAGGCTTATCAGAGGGTAGTGCTAAGCATTTGCTGTACTCACTGAGGCAATAAATGATACACACACTCAAGGTTGAGACCAAATTAGAAAAATAGTGCACTTTTTATATATATTTAGATGAATACGATAAATCACAGTAATATGCAATAATCAAAGTTGTGCACAATTACGCACAATACATTTCCCGAGGAAGAAAAAATGCAATTGGAAAAAGAAATGCAGGACAGATATTGTGTGGTTACCCTTGTGGAAATCAGAAGGTTCAGGACCAAGGTTCAAAGTGCCAAGGCCAAGTTCTTTGGAGCTTCCCGGGTTTCTCAGGAAACAAGGAAAATATGACTTTGTAGCTGGTGTGCTACAAAGCCAGGGGGCCATCTGTAAAACAAAAGCAAAGGGGGGCTTGCAGGCAAGTCCTAGGGTTCTCAAGAGAAAGTAGAGGTTGCAAGGGCTCTGGGGCCTTGGGAGCACAGCTGGTTTGAAGATGTCCCGGCCGGGCGCACTGGGTTCAGTGCAGATGGGCAGCTGGGCAAAGACGCACAAAGTTGAACCTCGTGTTCAGGGGCTGGCACCTTGGAGCACAGCTGAGGTGGGTTTCCAGAGCCCTCGTTGGGTGCTGACTCACTGTAAAGTTGGAGTCCGCCTGGACTCGCTTTTGTAGCAGGGGGTACATTATCCCGGGTATTGGTGTCTTGCAGCTCTGGTGGGCCCTGGTGCCTCAAGGTGTGGTGCAGAGGCTGAGCTAACCCTTCAGAGCAGGTGTACCTTCTGATGGCATTGGTGACTTTGGTTGGGCTGGGGAGCTGTACGACGCTCGACTGGACTTTGCTGTTTTTGGTGTCTGCAGCTGGAGGGAGATAGTACCTCTATCTTGAAGGAGTTCTTTAGCGATTTTCAAAGTTCTGATGACCCTCTGGGGTTTATGGAGACCCCACAGCGATGAGACAAGCTGGAGGATGGAGATTGTCTTGCTCTATGGTGGCAGGCAGGAGTTTGCACCCAAAATCCACCACGAGGTCAGCAGTTCTCTGTCCAACAGCGTTTCTTTGGTTGTCTTCTTCTTGTGTCTGTGAAATCTAAGCTTCAGGGTCTAGGAATGCCACCTAAATACTAAATTTAGGGGCATTTACAAGGGAGTGACAAGTAGTGGCCAATGGGCCCGTTACTTGGGGTGTCTACACCCTCTATTATGCCCAACTCCTATTGGAGGGGGACATAGCCCTAGCCCTGACTGGTGAAGTCCCACCATCTTTAAGATGGTCGGCACTGAAAGATGTGCTTCACCTTGCCTCCAGAACATGAGTGGTGAAGTTGGCCAAGGGGGGCATACCTCCTATTCTTTCTTGGTTTTCCCATCCGTCTTCCTGCCAAAAGGGGTGAGAACAGGAGGGGGGCTTGATCCTTTTATCAGGAGAGACTAGGTTTGCCTTTGAAGTTTCCCATCACAGATGGCTCTTCCTGACCAGGAAAAGGTGTGAACACGTCTGCCCAGAGCATGCTTTGTTCTCAATCTCTGAGTGCGCTGGCACTTACCCCATGAGGTCAGAATTCTCTCTGGTGGTGAGAGGCTGGCTTAGACCAGTCGCTGACTACACTAAGTGTTGGTAGGTTTTCAGGGGACAACTCTAAGGGGCCCTCTGTGTGAAATATTTAATAAATATGACACTGAAATCAGTGCAGGTTTATTAAGATGAGATGTTTGGTATCAGGAGAGAGGAGTTGGCCTAACAGCTAGGGCTGTCGACCTCGAATCTGGGGAACTGGGTTCGAGTCTCGGCAATGACGCTGAACATCCTGTGATTCTAGGCAAATCACTTAATCTCCCCGTGCCTAACAAAAAAATGAAAGTGTCCTCATGTAATGCAACTGGTGCTATGTAAAGCGCTCTGATCCCCTATACCTTTGGGTCAAGTTCGCGCTATATAAAACTCTGTTAAAAAATAATAATAATAATACAGTGAAGACATCATGTAGCTGGTGACCTTGTAATGATGAGTGCCCAGTCCATGTACTCTTCATGGCTTTCCTGTTAACTTACAATATCCAAGAATCAATATGTATATTGCAGGGGAATATCTGCTCATGCAGATATGTCCTCAAAGGGGACACAGTGCACCCTGCCTTAGGGCTAGAAGTCCTGCTAAAGGGGTGTCTCATCTTTATCCCATGCAGTATCAGTAGGCATCGGCACACAGGGATGTATGTCATGTCGACTCTTTGGTTTTGCCTGCACCAAGGCACACATTCTGCAATGGTACTGTGCATGATCTTGGAGAGGGGACTCTAGGGTGGCACAATTAGTGCTGCTACCCTGTAGGGCCCTCTTCAGAGCCAGTGCCCTCGGTACCAGGGGTACAATTTACTAGGGCCCTACAAGGGGTACTGAAGTTGTGCCAATTGGGAAACAAAAGGTACAGTTTATGGAAAGAGCTTCTGGCACAGGGGACCTGGTTGGCAGGAACCTTGTGCACCTCCAGTCGAAATTACATCATTTTCCAGGCAAAACGTGGGGCTAACCATGTCAAAAAGAGGCGCTTTCCTACAAAAACCAAGAAGCATATTAATGAGAGGTTTGCATCATGCTTGCACCATTCAACATGGTACATGTGTGACGGAAACCTCGAAGTCAGATTTATGAAGCCACGCAAAGCCACTTTATGTGTCGTTGAATGGCGTCATAAATCTGTATTAATGCAAGGCAGCGCAAATTGCTGCGTTTCATTACTCTGTGCTACAGAGGCATGGCGTTGGTGTTCCCACGCAACTCCCATGGTTTGTGATGCATTTCCAGAATTACCAAACATAGTAACACTGGGAACGTGTGTTAATGTATGTGTGTGTGTGTTTTGTTGCTATCCACAGTGAATGACAGATTTAAGAAAAGGTGAGTGACCCAGCTTGGGAATGACAAGTGATAAAAGAGGAGGAAGTAAAAGGAAGATCCAAGTGGTGGTAGTCTCCTACCGTGCTCGGAGGATGCATGGTCAGAGACAAACTCAGGTGTGTGGCACTGTGACAGACAGGGCAACAAAATTGTGTACCAGTTACAAACCTTCGATTTTTTCTTGGGTTCAAGCATGAGTGTGTGCGTGTGTGTGTGAGTATGTGTATGTGAGAGTTTGTGAGTGTGAGAGTGTGTGTTTGCAACACTCATCAGAAGAAACAACAACATTGCAACCATTTTTGTGGTACCTGCATGAGGGTATCGTAGTGAAGCACAAAGTTCAGGGTCCACAGGTTGCCGATGAAGGGCAGCGGAGTCGGTCCAGGAGGGTATCTTCTCCTCAACCACTGAAGCTTGAGGTAATGTGCAATGAAGAGAGTAAAGAACAGACCAATTAACAGCTGAGTGAGCAGCAGCATGGTGGACGCCTGTCTCCGTTCCTAGATGTTCTTCTGCAGAATGGACCTTTACTTCTATGTTTAAAGCACACACTCCCCTTCTCTCTAGCCGAGTGTCCTTTATTTCTTGTTCACTAATCCTGTAGTTATATCCTGGGGAATTTCACTCTCTCTTGCTTTCTCTTTTTGTTTTACTCTACTCTATTGTAAGTCTTTCTCTGTCTGTCCTGAACATTCTCATTCTCCTTTCCTTTTGTTAACGCATCTCTTCCCCAGTTCCACCTTCTTTCTTCTGCTTTTTCCTGCTTTGACTTCCTTCAATGCCGTAGTTCTATGCCGCCTGTTTTCCTTTATGTCCAGCCTGAATGTCTGTCATCTCCAGTTTGTTTGCTTATCCTGTGCAGCTCTCTCCCGCTCTCACAGTCAACAGCAGCTTCCCTCCTCTCCTGAGCCACCGTTCTCACTTTCATACTGTGCAACAGCGCGCTCTGTATGTTTGACATGTTGCTAGCTGATGACCTTTGATCTAGTTCGGCTTATCACTGCTACAAGGAAAACTGCTGTTTCATGCCTACCCTACCTTCCTTTGACCCCTACTAAGGGCGTGCACCTTTGCGAGCAATAAACACACCATCATTTCTGGGCCCGTATCCAGTGATTGCTGGCTGTACCACAAAACCCGACAGCACAAGGGTGTCCATTTCAGTTGGTAGGGATCACTTACACATACATGTGCTCCTCAGACACAAAGCATGTTCATTGTGGGTCTTGTTAGGAAGCGGCGACCACATACATGTTAAGTAGTATGGGTATATTTTAAAGTTGGTCTTTTTACATCCCACGTCAGCTTATCACCCGTGGAACATTTGCGATTTCATCACAGCCCTCCTATCATTTGACCAGTCTAAAGTGCATGAAAATGGCCTGGCAGAAAAATCAATCCCTCTGGGCTCTGCTCCAGCGTTCACAGGCTGTGCCAGAGAACCTGTCAAATCAAGGGTGTGCATTACATTGTAAAACGCCATTTAAATTTAAGTACCCATTTGTGTCCAAATTCACTCTTAAGCTGCACTCACGCCAGATTCACCTTGTTTGATTTATGGAAAATTAATTATAAAGTGCATCAAACACTACATTGGAAAGTAAAATCTACCACTTCAGAATTGATGTCAGAGGCAGAAGCAAACAAGCATTTGCAATGCAATCGGTCTCGCCTTTGGGGCCTTATAAGTATTTGGCCTCCAGCATATTTTCTGCAGCTGAGGACCAGTAGCGATTCCGGAGGGAGGCAGGGAAGCGAAACAGTGTGTCTCCAATCGAGGACCAGCTGTGTGAAAAATGCCAAATATCGAAGGATTGGTTAAGTTAATTAGGCAATAATGTCCTAAAATTAAGGGGAGGGGGTGTTAACCCCATATCTGAATTGAGACCAATGGCCCATGGCACTTGCTTCATGTGAGTGCATAAAATAAAGATAAATACCTTTCAGCTAGAAATGTATCTTTTTCATTTTTCTCTAGTTTTGCATATGTTTGCATGTATGCATGCTTAGGTAGACATAAAGCGCAAAGCTAGCTGCAGTGCAATGGAGTTTTGAGTAAGGGTGGGAGTCCTGAGTTAAGGTTCAGGATTGTTTACAGTCAAGCAGAATGTTCGAGGGCAGCAAAGCCTATATTCACCTAAGGGGTAGATGTTCAAATCATTCCTGTGCTGTAGCAGGAGTGGAACAGTTCTGATGTTCGTCCAAAACCTCGGAGCTTAGATGGAGCAAGTTACTCCTCTGGTTTTCTCTCTTCTTTTTGCAGTCCAATCTTTGATACCCTTGTTTCTTATTTGCATTTTCGTGACCACTATAAAAAATGCAACAGTACATCATTTTCTGCTCTCTGCTCAAACCCAAGCAGACCTCAAGGCCATCCCAAACAGGCAAGCCAGCCCAACCAGTGTCCTTGCCAACGGGCCGCCACAGCCTGGCCATGCTCCATTGGTCATATAAAATGACATTAAAGCTTGTGAGTAGGTGGTGTGAGGCACTTTACCTCAACATCTCAGTTTGATTGTTGTCTACATCAGTATGGATCTACTGGTTATATGATGATCACAGCCATACACTTTTATAAAAAGGGACAACCAGCCACCCCGATATCTTGGGTCATTTGTAAAGGAAACCTTCGTTTAGTATTGCTCTGGCCATTTCCATGGGAGTGCTTTGCTATGGGATATCACTGCACTCTGTGTCTTCGTGCTTCCACTGTTTGGGAATGCATTGTGAATTTTTGGGAACCTGATCGCGGTGCCAGTAAACTACTCGAGATGTGGATTACATTTGCAGAAAAGAGCTGTTGTGTTGCCTGGTAACTAGTTACCTTGCATCCTCGGGTGGAACAGAATGTTTGGGTTTGTATGGGATTCTGGCTCCACTGCGTGGTTGACCAGAATCGTTGCTGGAACTGGAGATGGACGTTGTATCTTATTGATGCTCCTCAGTTATTAAAGGAATCTACAATTCTATGTTTGTCTCCTTCACTTCAATTGACGACTGAGGAGCTGAGGAGCATCGAACCCACTTTGGACCTCCCCTTTGCCATGGGATTTATTAATTTTTATGGAATCTGAACTTTCGTGCTTGTTGAGCTGTGGATGCACGGTGTAAAGCTCCGTGGGAGATGAATCTAGTCAAGTGAACCTTTGCCTTGCTACCGTACGAGATTGCTTCAGTAAGGTGTTTTCATTGCGGTGGTTGCGTTAGAAAAAGAGTAAAGATTACCTGCCGCTGAGAGATCGCATCTTTTGAAGTGTCCTGGAACCCATCTCGATCTTGGATCTTCGGCAGCGCTGTATTCGTGGTGGCGTTCCCCATGGACGTTCCCCTGCTGTTCGTGGAATCCCTGTGACGTCCGTCAAAACAGGTGAAGCAGCATCATCGCGCATGTCACGCACTGCGGAGCAGCGTCATCACGCTGCGTGACCTCCTTGTCGGCCATCTTGTTGCAGATTCGTTGCCTAGTTACCGAGGATCGGAGCCGAGTGACCGGATTATTCTTCGCGCTGAGCCATTGTAATCGGTTTCTTGCCTCACATACTTTCAAGCAGGAACAGCATCATTGTGAGGTATTCAAAATAACTTTTAGATACTTGAACTGTGGGTTTGCAATTTGCTGGAAATTGGTTCTGTGTATCTGCCATTGGATTGCAACGGGATTTTCCTAAGCCTTCTAGCCTGTAGATAGTCGCCATTAACCTTCCCTTAAGTGGCCTGAGTGGAAGGCGTATTTCGTAAATTACATCGAAGCTGTTGATGAAGCAAAAAAAATGGCAGCGGAACAGAAGAAAAGATTATTATTACATGCTCTGGGTGCAATGGGACTTAAGACATTCCACCAATTGACTGGTAGCATTACTTCTGGAGATTTTAATGTTTTTGAAATCGCATTATTACAGATAGATAATTATTTTAAACCAAAAGTATGTATTGGTGTTACTAGGTATCAATTTTTTCAGAGGAAACAGTCAAAATCTGAAACTATTGATAACTATGTGTCTGATTTAAAAAGGCTGGCTCTTGATTGCAAATTTGGGATTTTGCATGACGATCTAATTAGAGATCAGGTTGTTATGCATACCTCCAACCCTGCAATTCAAGATAGGTTGTGGGTGAACGGCGATGCCCCACTTGCTGATATATTGGCTGTCGTGAGGAAAGCGGAGATTTCTGGTCGATGTGCTGTCGCCTTAAAGAATGATACTCAAAATGTTGCGCTAGTTAGTAAACCTAGTTTCCCTAGTGAGTTCAATAGAATTCCTCACAAGTTTAAAGATAGACCTCCATTTAAGGAGCGTGCTAAATGCTATAGGTGCGGAAGCTTAGACCACCTTGCTCATAGTAAGAATTGTCCTGCTATGAAGCAGAAATGTACTAATTGTGGTTTGGTAGGCCATTTTGCGAAGGTATGTAAAAGAAGAAACTACAAAGTTAAATGTGTCATGGATATGAACTGTGAGAGTGTGGATGAATCAAATCCTGATCCTGTGGATATGATTTTGAATGAAGATTTGTCTAAAAACTTTAGAAGCAATTTGATGCTAAATATTGACAACATTGTATGTACCAACAAACCGATTTGCAATATGTTGATTGGGGGTGTGAATATTGATATCATAGCTGACTCAGGGTCACCTTACACCATAATTGAAGAAAAGTTGTGGAAAAGTAAATTTATTAGCAAGGTGGGTGAACCATTGTTCGAGCCTGATATCCACCCTGAGGGGTATGGTGGTGAGAAAATTTACCTTGTGGGTTTCAGATGGTTTGTTTTTTAGTTTAAAAACAGACGTTGTCGTGCTAAATTGTACATTGCTAAGAATGGACCTCCTGTTTTGGGATGGTTGGATCAGAAACTTTTGCATATTATTCTTGACCCTAACAGCAAGGAACAAGTGTTGATCGTTGATGAGGGTTCTTCGTTGGGTGAGAGAATGATAAAACAATTCCCATCTGTTTTTAGTGGGAATCTGGGAAATTTACGTGGTTTTGAACATCTTATCCGCCTTAAAGAAAACGCTGTCCCCAAGGTGCACCGTTGTCGCAACGTTCCTATACTGGTTAAGGAGGATGTAGCCAAGGAGTTAGAGAAATTAGTGGCAGCGAAGGTGATAGAACCAATAGAGGCATCAGAGTGGATTTCTCCAGTTGTGATCGCCAAACGTTCCAATGGGAAAATTCGACTCTGTGTCGACCTTTGCCATCTCAACAACAATATTGTTATTGATAGGTTTCCATTGCCGAAAATCAATGAGATGGTAAGTTGCCTTGAGGGTGCAAAGTGGTTTTCCACGGTTGACCTATCTTCAGCCTATCACCAAATTTCTTTGTCTCATGATTCCAAACACCTCACGTCGTTTATAACCCCCTTTGGGTGTTTTCAGTTTAACCGCATGCCCTTTGGCCTTCTGTCAGCGGGTGCGGTATTCCAACGGTTGATGTTTCACTTATTTAAAAAGGAGGCGGGTGTAACCCTTTTCCAGGATGACATTCTAATTTATGGGGGAACCAAGGAAGAACATGATGCTAGGCTCAGTAAGGTTTTGAGGATCTTGGAGGGCAAAGGCCTTACTATTGAGTTTGCTAAGTGTAAATTCGCCTGTGAAAGCCTAACTTATCTGGGACACGTCATTGATTGTAATGGTGTTGGACCAAAGGCGTCTTTAGTGTCAGCTATTGAAGAGGCACCAACTCCTTGCAGTAAGGATGATGTTAGATCCTTTTTAGGCATGGCTGAGTTTTGTGCTAAATACGTTCCTAATTTCGCTGACAAGTGTTTCAATAAGCGGCAACTTCTGAAGAGAAATGGGAATTTTGTTTGGTCTACTGAATGTGATAGGGATTTTAATGCTATCAAGACCACAATTGCAAATGCGACCTGCCTCAGTAGATTTGATACTGCTGCAGAAAGGTTTGTAACTACCGACGCAAGTAATAAGGGATTGGGTGCAGTTTTATCTCAATACGCGAGTAACGGCAAAGAAAACATCATCGCTTTTGCGTCTAGGTCTCTTTCTCCATGTGAGGAGAAGTACCCTATAATTGAGAAGGAGGCATTGGCGTGTGCTTGGGGTCTTGACCATTTTAAATCATTCATTTGGGGAAAGGTATGCACTCTAAGATCTGACCACAAACCTTTGGTCAAAATGTTGTCCTCGGAAGGGTCCTCTAATGTCTCGTCTAGACTGTCTAGAATTTCAATGCGGATGCAAAATTTTACATATAGAATTGTTTATACCCCTGGCAGAGATAATCTGGTAGCTGGTTTCTTGTCTAGAATGCCTGTCATGCTGGAAAAATGTGAAGCTGAGGAATGGAGTGATTTTCAGGTTGCGTTGATTCACAGTCAGGGCCGCTCTGCTATCAACAAAGGTGAATGGGAATCTGAATTCCGTGGTGATAAGACATTATCTAAAGTTGTGTCATTTACTTTGAATGATTGGCATCGTAAGGATAATATACCCGACATGGTCAAGCCTTTTTGGGAAGTCAGATTAGAACTCTCCTTTTGTGACGGTTTTTTGTTAAGAGGTGAAAGGGTTATTCCACCTGTGAGCCTTCGTTCTTCTATTGTGGAACTGTGTCATGAGGGTCATTCGGGTATTACCAGAAACAAGGCTGTGATTAAAAAATTGTTCTGGTGGCCTGGCTTGGATATTGAGATGGAAAGAGTGGTTAGGAATTGTACTACATGTGGTAATTCTGACAAGTCTTTAAAGACCCTTAGACCTCCTATGTGTGATACTATCGTTTCAAAGGAGCCGTGGGATACGGTCGCTATTGATATTTTGGGACCCATTAAAGATCAGTGTGGCGAGTCTCAGAAGTATATTTTTGTGCTTATGGATCTTTTTTCGCGCTGGCCAGTTGTAAAGATTGTGGCTAAGGCTGATACTGCGGCAGTTCTTGAATTTTTGGATGAGGTTTTTTCCTCGGAGGGTATTCAGTCGTCTTTAATTAGTGACAATGGAGTCCAATTTGTGTCCAATATGGCTAAGGAGTACTTTGCAAAACTGGGCGTGAATCACAGGACTACTTCATTATATAACCCTAGCGGGAACGGCATGGTAGAGAGATTTAACCGTGTGTTAAAAGGGATAATTCAAATTGCTTCTAGTAATGCACAAGATTGGATTTCACAGGTGGGTAAGACTGTCTGGGCTTACAGAGTGACTGCTACCGAAGCAACCGGGTTGCCTCCGTTTATTATTATGCGTGGACGTAAACCCCGCTCTAAATTGAACCCTAGTTGGTTATTTCCTTCGGGTCCAGTTAATTGGTCAAAAGATGAGGTATGGAATAGGATGCAGCGTATTCATAAAAAAAACTGTGAATACTACAATGTTAAACACTCCACCAAACCAGTGGTGATTGAAGTGGGTGACTGGGTTAGAGTTAAAAAGCCTGGGTTTGTGTGCAAAGGTGAAAGCGCTTTCTTTGATGCTGAAGAAGTGGTAGAAGTGCTTCACAATGCCGTGAGACTTAAAAATGGTGAGGTTTGGAATTTGAAAAGGGTTGCTATGGATCACCTCGGTCAGTCTAGTAAGAGACTCAGTGAGGGTCCTTACAATTCAGATTGGTTGGAAGATGATTTTAATAATGTAACGGTTCCTTCCTCTGATTTGGCAGATGGCTGTAATATGCAGCAGCCTGTTGTGGTTCAGGAGGGGGATGTGGTGGTCTTGGAGGTTCCAAAGTTGGCTGGTCCTAACTCTGGTGAGAATATTCCAACCTCTGGTGAGAACATTCCGTCTTCTGGTCTTCCTGTTGTTAACCTGAATGACGAACCAGCCCTACAGCTGGGACCCCAACTGACCGAGATCCAAAGAAACCAAATGCTCACGCTCTGTGCAAAATACTCCTCTGTCCTGTCAGGGATCCCAGGGAGAACATCGCTAGTGGAACACGACATTATCACCAACACAAAACAGCCCGTTAAACTAAGGCCCTATCGCATCCCCGAGGCCAGGAGACAAGCAGTAGACCAGGAAGTCCAAGACATGTTAAAGGCAGACATAATTGAACCCTCTACTAGCGCTTGGTCGTCTCCCGTGGTCCTTGTCCCAAAACCGGATGGCAGCATTCGTTTTTGCATTGACTTCCGCCAAGTGAACGCAGTATCCAAATTCGATGCTTATCCCATGCCAAGGGTGGACGAGCTGATCGAGCGATTGGGTGAGGCCAAAGTCATGACCACAATCGACCTCACGAAAGGCTACTGGCAAATCCCTCACTCCCCAACAGCCAAAGAGAGAACGGCTTTCTCAACACCCTCTGGGTTATTCCACTTTAAAGTCCTACCCTTTGGACTACATGGGGCTCCTGCTACCTTTCAGCGGTTGATGGATAACCTCTTAACACAACACCGACACTATGCGGTTGCCTATCTAGACGACATAGTCGTGCATAGTCCCGACTGGCATACCCATCTTGAGGCTATCCTACAGACCCTAGAGAAGGCCGGTTTGACACTCAATCCTAAAAAGACTACGTTCGGTACCAACCATATAGAGTACCTGGGGTATGATATCAGTGACGGTTGCATAAGACCCCAAATCAACAAAATAAAGGCTATCACAAACATACCCCGACCCGTGGATAGAAAAGAAATACGCTCTTTCCTTGGACTAGTAGGGTACTATCGAAGGTTCATTCCCCGGTTCTTGGAACTCGCTAGCCCCCTTTCCGACCTCCTCACAAAAACATACAGTGGAAAACGCATACCTTGGTCCACGCCTCAAGAAGAGAGTTTTCAGCAGTTAAAAACAGCTCTTTGTTCAGCCCCCGTCCTGATGTGTCTGGACTTCCAGAAAACATTTGTACTCCAAACCGACGCCTCAGGGAGAGGACTAGGAGCAGTGTTGTCCCAACCGGATAACTCCGGTGACCTACGTCCCATTCTCTACCTCAGTAGAAAGCTATATCCCCGGGAAGTCAAGTACGCCACAATCGAGAAAGAGTGCCTTGCTCTTAAATGGGCAATGGAGGTCCTACAGTATTACCTCTTGGGACGCCCCTTCTTGTTACTTACTGACCACGCTCCTCTCACCTGGCTGTCGCTCCACAAGGACTCCAATCCCAAGGTCTTACGATGGTTTCTTTCCTTGCAGCCTTTTTCATTTGAAACCCTTCACATGCTGGGTAAACTCCAGACGAATGTGGACTATCTTTCCCGAGTTCCGATGCTAGAATGGCCCGAACGTCCATTCCCGGGGGAAAGGCAGTGTGGTGGTGAGCGTCCCCCGGACCCTCTCGACATCGGTGGCGACCGACTCAACATGGCCGCCGCCGGTACTTCCGGAAGTGGAGGTGACGGACTAGTTGTTTCCCCGGAAGAGGCGGGTGCTTCCGCTTCAAGAGGCTGGACGGAAGCAGCGAGAGGCTGTCCACAGGCGAGACCGAGCAACGAGGAAGAAGAGTGGAGAGTGAGCGAGAAGGAAGAAGAGTGGAGAGCGAGCGAGAAGGAAAAAGAGAGGAGAGCGAGCGAGAAGGAAGAAGAGTGGAGAGCGAGCGAGAACGAGGAAGAGTGGAGAGCGAACGACGCGGAGGAGGAACAGGTCGATAACAGCTCAAGGAGCACTGCGCCCGAGACCGCTGATCTCCCCGACAACAAGGAGACTGGGTCTCCCATCACCACGGCCCCGGGGGAGGGTCGCGGCTGCAGGCAAGTGCCGAGCGGGTATTGGGGAGTCTTTCGTGGGCTGTGGGGACGCATGAGGGGCATCCACAAACAGTCACCTGACATTCCTGTCCCCTAGGCACTTAAACACTGGCGATAGGTCCCTGGTGACGGCCGGCACTACCCTCGGTCCCTCCTCTCCCTTGAAAACCCCTGCCGTGTTGTGCTGTCGGCTAAAGCCTGGTTTCTTTTCTTTCTATTTCTGTTTCCCATACGTGCCTGAGCCCTGCGAACCCGTGAGAAGAACCCGGATGCCTAGAGGAGACCTGAGTGGGAGGAAACCGCAAAGCACGCCTAGAAACACTCCTTTCTACTCTGTCTGTTGATAACATAGAGGTCCTGAACTTAATAAACGAAAATCCGAACTAGGAAACCGTGTGGACAGTGTGTGACCTAACGGGAGGGGACGCCCGGCCTAAGGGAAATACCACAGTCACCATGTGCTCCACTTGGGTTTTTGTTTGTTATGATTGTCAGTATCCCTTTCTTGAGGGATGCGAAGGGGTATCAGTCCAACTTCCACGTTGTAGCCACTTTTTCCCTTACTTCAGGGGTGGTTTAAGGGGTTTTCTCTCCCTTTTTGGCAGTTTGTAGTGGGTGTTAGTCCCATCTACTCAGCTTGTAGTGGATGTTAGTCCTATCTACGTAATTAGCAATGGGTGCCAGTCCCCTCTACAGTTTGCATTTTGGAATGTAGTTCCATTTTAGATGTTTCGTCCCTTACATGAGGGGTGGCAAGTTGGGTTATAGTCCCTTCTCCACATTTATCTTGGTAGCGTTTCTTACTTAGGAGTACGTACATGGGTGCGGTCCACGCATAGTAAGGAGTACGTACATGGGTGTGGTCCACCCACAGTGTTTGTGTCAATAGTAAGGAGTACGTACATGGGTGCGGTCCACCCATAGTGTTTGTGTAAATTTTAACGAGTACGTATATGGGTGTGGTCCACCCATAAGTATTTGAGTTCTGGGGTTGCTTTACTCCCATATATCTCTTCACAGTGTTAGAGTTCTCGGTGTCTGTTTCTACCGTGTTTCTCTACACATTCCTAGACATGTATTGTCATGACGTGTTATCTCATTATTTGTCTATGAGCTTGACGTTCTTTGAATTTTCTCTTTGTTTTAAAAAAGTTTAAGGAGGAGGATGGTGATAGTTCGTTTGTAATTCTTCATTCTTCCTCCCTCCTTTGTTTAGTCTGTGTTCCCTCTCATGGTGTGGTTTTTACCATTCATCCCTGGGTTATAGACTATTGACTTCATTTGTACATTTTGTTTTAGTTGTCTTTTATTTTAGTATGGTTTAATTAATTTTCAGTTTTAAGGGGAGACGATAATGTAGTATCTTCCTGTTATGTTTATAATGTCCCCAGTTACCTGGTTCTTAGCTGCTCAGCCAGTGTGAGTGTTCTGTGTGGAAAGTTGATGTGATGGACATGAGTGGAATGCCTGGGTGCCTGGTGTGAGTGTTGACAGTTGGAAGATGGGCTGAGCAGCTAGCAGGCTGCTCCTGATGGGGCTGCTACCACTGTTCTTATGAACTTAATAAATAACTTAAAAGACACTACTCGGCTACGTCTACTTCATGACATCTACGCATGAAATTTACTTGTTACACATAAGCATTGCGTAGTCTATGGACCCTGGCTATGTAATGCAAGACTCGCATTTTTATTAATTTTCCTTTTTATCCAAAATTCAGAGTCAAAGGCTTCTTGACATAGTTTATTTAGTTTATCTTTCAACAGTACAGATTTTTTCTGCATTTACCATTTTTTCTTAATTCCTGAAGCTGACTTTACACAGGGCTGATAGATATCTCATTTGCACTACACCTGCTTCACTTATGAAAGTGCAGAAATGCAATCACTCTTCTCAAACGCTGTCAAATTGTTGAGGACTGTCACCAAATTCAAGGATGTAGATAACTGAAATGTCAGATGCATTGATGATTCCCACTGCCATGCGTGTGTGTCTGTGTGAGGTGTTTATAAGTTGTTCTCCTGTTGTGCCTCAAAAAAAGAATAGGGAAGCAGGGTTTTTTTCTTGATTTAAAGGGCAGGCCAGAGAGCAAACCACTGTTTGCACATATGTCTGAAATATACGTTTGTCAGTAAAGTTCAATGTTTGGTTTTTCACCTGACAAATTAAGGCAGGTCAAGCCTGCAGAAATGGAACGGATGAAAAATGCCCTATAGATACTTGGACTTGAAGATTTTAGCACCTCAAGCACCAAAATTGACGTGTGCTACTTTCAGGTCAGCATTCTTAATTTTTGTTTATTGCATCCAATATATAAAGATTCACAGGGCATTGTTATTTATAGTGCCGGGTTAAAAAAATGCAATTACATATTTATTAATCAAGAATTCTTACTATATGCTATGTGAAAATATCTTACCTAATCAATGCTTAACATACCAGTAAAACAAGTAAAGATATATCAGTATTTTAGTAAGTAGTTTAAATAAAAACAATATTGTTTGTAAGGCTGCAACGTAAACTACCACGTTAAACGGAAACTCTGGACAGAATTGTGCAAGGTGTCATCGAGAGCATGCGATGACAGACCTGCTCATCTCTGCGCTCACTTGAGAGGGTAAAACGTAGCAGTACCCCTAATTGCAAGCATGTCCCAACTCTCATTACCGCAAACCGAGATTTGCAAGGCGGCCAAAAATAGTCATGGTCAGATTTACAATTGGGAGAAAAGCCGGCTTATTTAACGTGTCCAGCATGGGAGAAACTCTGAATGTAACTCTTTGAACAGAAGATTTAATGTCAAATAGAAGGCGTGTTTACAGAATCCGTTTTCTGGGATGTGAGCCTGAAAGGGGTGAAAGCGGATGCTGGGCACTTAGCCAGCTGTAGGAGCACTGGCTGCAACTGGAGGTGAGGTAGTGACATGTGTGCTGCAGAAGCACAGGCAGCGAGGGCTGCCCAAACATAGAAAAAACAACCGCAAACACTATAAAGCGGGCACCGCGTCCGGAAAAAAACTAAACAAGGCACAGGAAGGGCAAAGATGGGAAAGGGGAACAATGGCTTACGCAGATTTATATAATTAACAAGGCGCCCGTTTCGTGCGGCGGAGGGGGGGGGTGGGATAGAGCATAATTAAAAAGTAATAGCCATTAAAGTGTAAGCTTGGGGGTACTTTATAAAAAAATACTTTAAGGCAAATACAGCAAGCCGCATACAAACAAAGGCGTGCGGTCGTCATGAAACTGACAGCGCAAGTTAAAAAAAATCAAGCGGTCGCGATTGAAAGTGAAAGCGCGCACAGTGCGCTGAATGTAAACAAAGCACGTCATCGTGACTCAAGTAGGACAAGCTCAATAAAGAAAATAGTGCTTACAACACTAAAATAACCTGTACCGTGTCAGAACCGAAGTAAAGGGGCCAGTAGCCATGGAAGGATACAAATGACGACATGGCCGTACCAAGGAGTGACTAACAATCCTATTAAGGAATCAGATGCCAGCATTTACGAAGGACAAAGACACAAGCCAATGAAAAATATGGGCAGTTAGGGGGCGGAGCTTCTCCCCCGTACACTACCTACAACAGATCGCCAGAGCAGCGCTTGAGCGCTGGCTCAGGCTCGACCTATAAAGGGTGATATACTTAATTCAGAATGAGGGGTGAGGAGGAAAAATCATTGATATACCCTTGATTGAAAATTCATTGAGATGCTGTGGGTCTGAATCACTAAACAGTTCTAACGTTGGTGTATGTATAGCAAGGCTAAAACAACAACATAAATTGAACATACAGAGAGTACATGCTACTCACAAAAGGAAACAAACACTGGGAAAACCAATTGGTTGTGTTGTTTTTAAAGAAGCAGTGGTATTCAAAACATCAGCACTTTACTGATGCAGACTGTAGTATCTTAAGCTGTAACTAGAGGTCCCTCAAGTCAGACAGTACCTGAGAATCGCTTGTGATAAACTTGTGGTAAATTCACTGTAAATGGATTGAGAGCGCTAACTGCCAGGGTCCGCCTTTAGATTAGATGCTGCTGGAAATCTAGGATATGAGGCTCTGGGCTGATTACACGTGAACAAGCATGCACCCGCATATGCGTTCATGTGTGGGCTATGCGTGTGAGACAATGTATTGTGTATCCCAGAATCTGCATACAGGTAGTCTATCACAGAAGAGACTTTTCAAAGATTGGAGTAGTCCTTGTAATGCGAGTGAGCATTCATAGTGTAGGTCTCCAGTGCTTACTGAACGTCTGTGGTGCTTTCACTGTATACCACTTGTTATAGGTGAATTTTGCAATCAGGGTTATATTACCCCCACTTAGGCCTACTGTCGTACTTACATTTCTGCCACCGCGTAGGGGACAGGGCCCTACCCCTGTCTATCTCTGTATTAGCAAACCGCCAATGGTAAATGCGGCATGTACGAGTGCTTTATATATCGTTTTAGCTATGAATGCACTGTGTACACGCTATTCTGCTTCACTACGCGGGTTCCATTTTGGAAGCGGTGGCCATCTTGTCATTGCCCTCACATAGGCTATAATGGAGCAAATACGGGCCTCACAGTACATGTGCTTTCCCGTGACTTCTTGGTGACCTGGGCAGCTGGCTCTGCTGCCCCGGGTCAAACTGGTCTCACGAGCTCCCCTTCCTCCGTCCACCTGTGATTAGCATCAGGGCTTGACCCATCATAAAACCCTTTCATTCTACACAAACCTCCGGCTAATCTCTTTCACACCTGCTTGTTCCTGCTTTATGACTTGTTTCCCGAAACAGGAGATGCTCATGTTTATTGGGGGTCTACTGATATCAAACGTGGGATCTGAACCTTACTGTGTAAATCATTGTGGGCTGGCCGAACTGGAATGTGGGATGGTCATCATGACTCTGCTTTTTCGTTTGTAATGTATACATGTAATGGCCGTATCATAAAACCTAGGAATGTATGCTTGAGGCAAGAAAAAGGGTATTTAAGCTGAAGTCCGTTCCTATGATTTGCAGCAGTCTCCTGAGAACATACACGCTGTTGTACTTCTAGGATACCTGTAATTGGTCTGCAGCCAATAAACGATCCTTGACTTCACCCAGAAGACTCTGTGTTTCTGTAGGTCTGGAACAGGGTGAACCCAGAAGTCATAGGGTGTGTGCCCCTGCAACGCTGGGTCTAAAATACCCAGTACTTCAGTTTGGCGCCCAACTCGGGACGATTTCAGCGGTACCAGTCCAAGCCAGAGGTTCGTGAGGAGCTTCGTGTGGAAATTCCGGAGGAAGGCCGCCACTTCATCGACCCCTGCATGTCGACGTGGTCCGAAAGTCTTTTCTGCGAGGTTCTCCGCGTCCCGACGGCTACGAAGGACTGCTGCCCTGATTAATCGACCTGTTTTGGACCCTTGACGAGTTTTGAGAGAGCGAAACAATCGAGAGAGTCTTCTGGTGACGCCATCGATCAGCAATATTCAGTTAAGTATAAGTGGAGCGTCTCCCATTTGTTTTGGTATCCTTCGGGATCGTTTGATTTGGTAATTTGGTAATTTGGAGTTTGCAAACGCCAAAGCCAGAGGACTCGTGTATTCACGAGACTATCGTAATCGATAATCCTTTGACGTTTGGATCTAGACTAGTGAGCGAAGATGCCTGGTTCTGGAATATTTGGTAGATTATTCTGTTTGGGTTGTGGAAAAGATTTCCAGCTAGAGGAATCATGTCCGGTTCCTCCGGTTGGAACTCCAACTTATGAGCTCTATGTAAAGCATGGCGTAGGCCCCATTGCATATAACGAAGTATGGATCCACTACACCAGAAAAGACGGTGTTTTAAAATGGCCCCAAAATGGTAGTTTCGATACCGATATTTTAGATAACTTAGAAATTAAATTGTTCAAAAAGAAAGCCCGGCCGGCGATGTTTGACTCTTTCCGCTTATGGCGAAAGGAAGCCAAACAGAAGGAAATTAAGCTAGCGAAAAAGAATAAAAGAGAGAGAGGTATGACAGTAATGCAAGCAGCTGTACAATTTAAAGACAATGAGGAGGAGCAGATGAGTGAGCAATTGCACAGGCAGCGCAAGTTAGGGATCGACAAATGTTACCCAGCTTTACCACATTCTAAGCAGAATGAGTTAGAAGAAAAGGAGAAAGATCCCCTGATGTCGCATTTGTTGAGTTCGCCACCCCCGTATGCTCAAAATGCCATGGCACCTCCCCAGCTTGTGAATATGCCCCCTCTAGTCAATATACTGCAAGCCTTGCCGCTACCGCCAGTTGCTTTGCAGTCGGCTCCTATCCCTATAGCGCAGCCCTCTCAAGGGCTGCCAGCTGTGTTCCCGACTGCCCCGGCGCTTCCTGCGACTTTGCCTAATTCAGCAGCTGCCTCCCCTGACACTCTTCCTTGCACCACTCCAGTACCTGTTTCTACATCCTCTTTTCTTCCCTCTGTTTTTCCCCCTGTTTCCGCCTCAACTTCTCCTTCAGCGCGACAGCGTTTAGCTAATGTGGTTACTACATTAATGTCGCCTCTCTTTGATTCGTCTGGTGCGACTCCTGGTTTGCAGCGTAAGCAATTGCGTAGTCAGTTGCCTAACCCTGATGAGAAAAAGGTAATAGATAGCATGGCGCGCAGATGGATTGTTTTCCCTTCACTGTATGATGTGGGATCAGTGGTCAACGTCTTCCATCAGTGGGATGCCCCGAAACAGAGATATGTGTTTGAGAAAATGTGCGAGATTCTCTGTGAAGAATTGGAAGATAGTGGTAAAAATCCGAGCCCGCAGGAATTGTGTAGAGTGAGGTTTGATTTTGGAACTGGTATAATTGTGGACCGCGAAGTAGATAAAGCAGTTGCGGTTGTATTGTCCTTCAGGAATGATGATTGTCAACAGTCATTGTTTGAACAAGATGTCCTTGTGGGGAAAAAGGTAAAAGCGCGACAATACCCCATGAGAGAAGTTCCCCCGGTATGGAAGGAAGCAGTTGCAGCTGGTGCCGGTATCGCCGCTGTGCCAGCGCATTTCCAGCGTGTTTGGGTGCATGTTCCATGGAAGCGCTCTGAGGTGTTAGCACTTAAGCAGTCCTTACCTGATCCCCGTAAAAACCCAGCAGGTTATTATAAAGAGTTGTCACAGACAGCAGGGTCATGCGTTATGAATTTGGCCGATATAGATATGTTGTTTGGTAATGTTGTTCCACAACCTCTATGGGGGTCAATTCGTAATGCAGATCACGATGTAGAACTAGGGGACACATGGGCTAACATTATTGCTGCTGATGCTAGACAAACTGGTGGCGCGAAACCAGAACCTTTAGTAGCTGAACTGCCTGGTAGAATCATCACGTATATGAAGACAATAATGCCCGCGATGCGCGTAAATTGGGACAAGTTATCTGCATGCAAGCAGAAGAAAGATGAGACAGTGTCAGACTTCTTTACTAGGTTTGAAGAAACGTTTATTGACCACAGTGGGCAGGATATGAGTACTGAGGGTGGCCAACGGTTATTTGTGGATAAGTTTGTGCAGAATCTACTTCCTGACCTGTGTAAAAAGTTGAAAGACTCAGAGAGTTCTTGGGCTGTTTCTTCTTCAGCGCAAATACTGGCTACTGCACAGTATTATGAAAATAGAGATAAAGACGAGAAAGATAGAACAGAGAAGAAAACGAAGGAATTAAAGACAAAGGTCCTTTTACAGCAGGCTTACTCACCACGTGGAGGTCAGAATAATTATAGGCAACCCCAAGGTGTCTATCACCAACCCCAACAGTTTCAGAACAACCAGCAAATGAACGGGTATTATCAACCACGTGTCCCTGTAGGTCCCAACCAATGTTCATACTGCAAAGAGGAAGGTCATTTTAAATATAGTTGCCCTAAATTAATGCAGCGGAACGGTAATGTGTATGGCGCAAGAGGTAGGGGTGGTCAGCAAGCTCCTAGAGGCAGAGGGCGTGGAAGTGTTCCTCAGAACGCGCGTCCTCTTCCGCCCCAAAGCGCCATTAATAGCTTTGATCAGCAAGCTAACGTGACTAGTAATACGGCCCAGTATTATAATAATGATTATTATGCAGAGGATGGCGATGCACAAAATAATGATTACTAGGACAGCCATAGACAGAGAGAGGGAGTTGTTTCAGTGCCAGTGGATCAGAGTGGACCGTATGTTGAGGTGACTACAGCAAATGTAACGAAGCCTTTTCTGCTAGACACTGGTGCTGCAAAGAGTTCAATCATGCATTCAAAACTCCCTGGCGCACCTTTGTCTGGCGATATAAATGTTTCAGTAGGTTTTTCTGGCGCCCCAGTTAGGAACCCGATTTCTAGTCCCATGTCACTCTCTGTTGGACCTTGCGAGCTGAAAGCACCCCTGATTCTGACAACAGGTTGTGGTGAGAATTTACTGGGATTAGATTTGTTGAAAAGATTGCACGCTACACTGTATTGTTCTCCTTCAGGAGTACAACTTACATTAGGCAAGAAAGTGATTTCCCCAATGTACTTGTCTAAAAACACAATGCCGCCTGAATTGTCATCCCTTCCGGATGCCCTTTGGGCTACTGGTCCCAACGATGTGGGCCTCTTGGAGATACCGCCATACGTGGTAACTTTAAAGGCCAATGTCAGACTGCCGCGTATTCCCCAGTACAAAATCTCTAATGAAGGCCAGAAAGCATTGTTAGACATTGTCAGCGACTTGATTAATAAGGGTGTGATTGAAGAGACAAGAGGCAACGTTTGCAATAGTCCGATTTTACCTGTCTTAAAACGAACGGACCCTTCACAGCCACCTGTTTACAGATTTGTGATTGATCTTAGAGAGGTTAATAAGATTGTTGTGCCACAGTTTCCAGTTGTCCCTGATATAACTGCCTTGTTAACGATGATTCCAGCCTCTGCTGCATGGTTTTCAGTGATCGATTTAAAGAATGCTTTCTTTAGCATCCCAATTGCAGAAGAGAGCAGAGACATTTTTGGCTTTAGTGTGGGAGGCCGAAGCTTCCGCTTCAAACGCGCTCCCCAGGGCTACTGTGAGAGTCCATCCATATACAGTCAAGCTTTGAAAGCACAGCTTGATGCACTTGTTTTACCTAGTGGCGCTATCCTGATTCAGTACGTGGACGATTTACTAATCGCTGCGGATACTGAAAAGATTTGTAAAGAAGCTACATTGTCATTGTTGCGCCATTTATCCGCTTTCCATCACAAAGTATCTCTCTCTAAGCTGCAATATTGTCGACAAGAAGTGACCTACTTAGGTCATCTCTTATCGAAGGAGGGAAGGAAACTGACCCCAGAAAGAATTCAAGCCATTGCACAGTAGAGTGTGCCAAAAACACAGAGAGAAGTGCGTGCTTTCTTGGGCATCACTTCATACTGTAGGCATTGGATCCCTAGTTTTCCTTTGTTGGCAAAACCTTTAGTAGCCTTAACATGCAAAGACACACCGTATCCTATCCCATGGTCTGAAGAGTGCCAGAGAAGTTTTGTGGAATTGCGTAATGCATTGTGTTCGGCTCCTGTGTTGGGTACCCCTGACTACAGTAAGCCTTTTACATTGTATGTTCACGAGAAAGATGGATGTGCGTTGTCAGTGTTAACACAGCCTTTTGGCGACAGACCGCGCCCATGCGCATATTTTTCATCAACCTTGGACCCTGTAGCGAGGGCATTACCAAGCTGTCTGAGAGCGACAGCTGCTGCAGCAATGTCTATCCGACAATCTGCTGGTTTGGTAATGGACAATACATTGATTGTTATGGTTCCACACGCTGTAGACACATTATTAAATAGGACCAAGACACAACACTTGACTAGTGCGCGATTATCAGGCTATGAGCTTACACTGTTAGCGAATCACATACACATAAAGAGATGCAATACGCTGAATCCAGCTACGTTATTGCCAGTCCCAGCAGACTCAGACGAGATTGAGCAACATGACTGTCTGTTCAGAACAGAAGAAGAGACGAAAGGGAGAGTAGATCTAAAAGATACTCCCCTGACTGAGTGTGATGGTACTTTATGGGTGGATGGTTCGTGTTTCAAACTCCCTAATGGTGACACGACTGCTGCATATGCTATCACGACTTTACATACGGTCGTGGAAACTGCACGAGTGCCACATAATTCGGCCCAAGCAGCAGAATTAATCGCCCTCACGAGAGCATGCGTGTTATCTGAAGGAATGAGAGTGAATATATACACATATGGCTCATAATTTTGGGCGACTGTGGAAAGAGCGTGGGTTCCTGACGTCACATGGAGCTAAAATCCAGAATGGCAAGTTGGTGAATGATCTCCTTGAGTCACTGACCCTACCGTTGCAAGTTGCGATCATGAAATGCAGTGCGCATAGGAAAGTCACAGATGATGTTGGACGTGGGAATGCGTTTGCTGATGAGACCGCGAAAGAAACAGCACAGAATGTGAAGACTAGAATGTATGTTGCAGGCCCCGCAAGATGGGTTGACGATGTTGGGATGTGTGAAAACACAATAGAGAGCGTGAAGTCGCTTCAAGCTGAAGCCACAGAGAAAGAGTTAAGCAAGTGGAGAGAAAGTATGCGTAAGTTGGATGAGAATGGTTGTTGGATTGATCTGACAGAACATAGGCGATGGTTGTTACCTGACGCATATGTGCTCCCAGTGGTTACTATGGCACATGGAATGGCACACATCAGTACGAAAGGTATATGCAAGTTGTTGGCTCCAGTATGGCAGAATGCTGGGATTCCCAAGTGTGCAGAGAATGTGGTCAAGAATTGCATGGTATGCTTGAAGTACAACCCTGGTAGGGGAACCCCAACTCCAGCTGGTCACTTTGCACCCCCATCATGTCCATTCGAAGTCTTGCAGCTGGACTTTATTCACATGGAAAGGTGCAACAACCTGAAATATGTACTGGTGGTTGTTTGTGCTTTCTCAAAATGGATAGAGGCTTATCCTCTGAAAGATAACACTGCCCTATCCACAGCCAAAGCCCTCGTGAAAGAGTTCTTCCCTAGGTTTGGAATGCCGAGAATGGTATGGTGTGATAATGGAAGTGAGTTTGTGGGTAAAGTGATGAAGAATGTATGTGAAGGTTTAGGCATAAAGCAAAAGTTCCACGCTGCAAATCACCCCCAATCAGCTGGACTAGTAGAACGCTACAATGGAGCCTTGAAGCTCAAGCTGGGCAAAATCCAGGCGAGCACCGGTCTTAAATGGCCTGACGCTCTGCCTTTAGCACTCCTGTCCACCAGAATGACCGTACACTCACGAGTGGGACTTAGCCCTTACGAGGTCGTCTTTGGCCGCCCGGCCAACGTATGGGGTGTACCGAGGCCTACGAAGTTTAGTGAGATTGAGCATCCAGTACTACTCGATTACCTGTATGATTTGACTGTTAAACTGCGTGTTTTGCACCAACAGGTACATGATACTCTTCCCCAAGCTTCTGAACCTCCCGGATACCCTATCAACCCTGGCTCGTGGGTCCTGGTCCGAAATTTCCAGCGTAAGAGCAACGACGAGCCTCGCTGGATCGGCCCTCACCTTGTACTTTTATCGACGAGATCAGCGGTGCGAGTAAAAGGGAAGAAGCACTGGATCCATGGCACCCACTGCAAAGTAGTCCCCTTGCCTTTGCCATACGACCAGTGGGTCCAGGAGGGTATCGCCAACTCTGAGACAGACACTGTACCTCGTTTTGTACCATTCAGTGACGCACGCATAAGAGGCACAGTTTCAGACCAAGAGAGTGACAATATTCTGCAGGAAGCTGTGCCACCATCAAATCGACTGGACACCACTGAGCCTGAACTTTTGTTCCAAGACCAAACAGCACCTGGCCGTCTCCGTTATAATTTGAGACCAAGGCCCATGGACAAATAAAGATTTCCTTACTATTTCCTTTTTGACATTTTTTTTGCTCTCCCATCTGAAGGACTTTCTTGATTTTTGTTTTTCGAACCACCATCCGGGTTCAGCCGCAGGGTCGCGGTACCAAGACTTTGGGGTACAGGCCGAAGACGCTAGGTCAACGGTTCTGGTTGGTCTAGGGCGTTTCCCTGGACTGACAGGCGTACTCCTTAGCAGAAGAAACTCATCCGCCGCGAGCGGCCCAAGTAGAGGATGGAGTTTTTTAAGACGGAGAGACCCGTTGAGGAAATGAACTTTAAAGCAAGGATATGTAAAATTATGAACAGTAAATGTTTTGTATTTTTGTGTCTTTTTACACTGTGTAGTATAGTCATGTTTATTGTAGGATTTGTGTTTTTCTCCGCTCAAAAGCCCATTGCACCCACTGAACAGCCTATACCTCTTTCTACTGCCTCCTCTCACTCTTTTCACCCTTTGCCTGAGCACGAACAGACCAGACGATCAGAGTTTGTAAATAACTCATTTATCCAGCTCTTGCACCAGCACCAACTAGTAATGAACACGACAAATTGCTGGGTGTGTGGGTTAATGCCACATATCATTAACAAAGGTATTCCTTATTTGGTGCTGCCGTATAGTTACAATGGATCGTCATGGGCATTCCAGACCATGTTTCTCTATGCTCTAGATACGTACTCCCCTCGCCAACCGCGTTCCATTAGACCTATCACCAATAATAAGGCTTTGATGAAAGGAGTTGCAGATATGAGTAGAGATATTGATGCATACTCATCCATTCCCAAAGAAGAGCTGAGACCTTATGTAGGATGGAACGCGACGGGGTATAGTATTAGTCTGGGTGAAAGACAGCGGAAAATCTCATCTCCAATCTGGGTCGTACCCCACATGGGTCGGTTCTGCTTACAGGGTAATGGTCAGAATCCTAGAGCTCAACTGGGAAGAAGTGACTGTACTGAAACGTACACTTTCCCGTCACAGTTTTCCCCTGCGTTTTTGGCTGCCAAGGGCACATATTTCATCTGTAATGACCGAGCATATACATGGTTGCCCCCTGACTTCTCGGGCACATGTTATATTGCGAATCTACTACCGCCGACATTTACTGCTGCCTCTGATTACCACAAGACCAGAGTTGTGAGAGGCGTGATTAGTAAGGAGGACACTGCCGGTCAGGAAGCGGGAGACTTCTTCTTGGGTTTCCTGCCGTTTTGGGGACCTATGGTCAATAGTAGGAACCTGAGACAGCTGACACGTGTGGTTGAATCCACTGTTAATGTAACGGCTGGTGCCCTTGGTAATTTGACAGCTGAGCTCCAAGCGGATCGCCTTATGACTTTGCAGAACCGCATGGTTCTAGACGTTATTCTTGCAGACCGCGGTGGGGTATGTAAGGTTATTCAATCTAGTTGTTGCATTTTCATACCAGATAACGCTCCAACAGTGTATCAAGCCATCTCCAAACTCCATAAAATATCTGAATCCATACACGTGGATAAGGGAGACTGGTCACTGGTGGGGTGGTTCTGGGAATTGATATCTGCCTGGGGTTGGAAAGTTCTGATGGTCATTGGGATGATCTTAGCCATTCTTTTCCTGTTCTGTCTGTGTATACAGTGTGCTCCTGCGATATGTGGCCTCTGTGCTACCTTATGTGTAAGGAAACATGTATCAAGGGACGAGCTAAGTAATAGGATGATGCTACAGCAACATCTCCATGACTTCGTGAACATCGACCTAGATTCTGATTAAGATGAGTATAGTGATTGCCTATGTAAGGGCAAAAGGAGGGTCTGTCGTACTTAAATTTCTGCCACCGCGTAGGGGACAGGGCCCTACCCCTGTCTATCTCTGTATTAGCAAATCGCCAATGGTAAATGCGGCATGTACGAGTGCTTTATATATCGTTTTAGCTATGAATGCACTGTGTACACGCTATTCTGCTTCACTACGCGGGTTCCATTTTGGAAGCGGTGGCCATCTTGTCATTGCCCTCACATAGGCTATAATGGAGCAAATAGGAGGCCTCACAGTACATGTGCTTTCCCGTGACTTCTTGGTGACCTGGGCAGCTGGCTCTGCTGCCCCGGGTCAAACTGGTCTCACGAGCTCCCCTTCCTCCGTCCACCTGTGATTAGCATCAGGGCTTGACCCATCATAAAACCCTTTCATTCTACACAAACCTCCGGCTAATCTCTTTCACACCTGCTTGTTCCTGCTTTATGACTTGTTTCCCGAAACAGGAGATGCTCATGTTTATTGGGGGGTCTACTGATATCAAACGTGGGATCTGAACCTTACTGTGTAAATCATTGTGGGCTGGCCGAACTGGAATGTGGGATGGTCATCATGACTCTGCTTTTTCGTTTGTAATGTATACATGTAATGGCCGTATCATAAAACCTAGGAATGTATGCTTGAGGCAAGAAAAAGGGTATTTAAGCTGAAGTCCGTTCCTATGATTTGCAGCAGTCTCCTGAGAACATACACGCTGTTGTACTTCTAGGATACCTGTAATTGGTCTGCAGCCAATAAACGATCCTTGACTTCACCCAGAAGACTCTGTGTTTCTGTAGGTCTGGAACAGGGTGAACCCAGAAGTCATAGGGTGTGTGCCCCTGCACCGCTGGGTCTAAAATACCCAGTACTTCACTACAGGGTCCAGAGAGGTACCAATCTAGAGGTAAACATGCACACCAAATGAAGAATAACAGTCCCTAACATCCTATATATAATCCTTATGGCTCATAATCAGATTCCAGGCTTTTTGCCTCTAGTGGATGAAGTTAAATACTTTTCTCTCCAGCTGGAGGTTCAAACAGCTTCCCACACAAAAATAGCCACTAACACTGCGTGTCCTATTTCCTGGGAAAGGAAGTGGCGGGTAGAAACTCTACATCTGTTAATTAGCTTGTCACACTGTACCTGGGTTGAATCAGCCCAGACCCAGAGAAACAAAGAATGAGAGGCAAACCTCTGGAGTCAACACAAAGATTGGCTCACTTTTTAAGCATTGATGGAAGGGCTCAGAGAGCTGTGTCAGCTAAAGGCAGAGCTAAGACTCTGGGAGGCTCTTTCCACAGACATCTCGAAATCACCATATTGGATTGTCCCTGAAAACTGGCAGGAGGGTTGGGAAAGAGGTGAAGTGATTACATGGCATCATGATCATGGCCAATTGTGTTTGACCTGCAAAGTCACCTCGCATTGCCCCAAAAGCCTTGCAAGTATGCCCTTCCCAAAGAGCAAGCAACCGCGTAGACACCAAAAACAAGAAAACAACTACATGAAATAGCTCTGGAAGGCTATAAGGTCATGCCTCTACAAAACCCAGATAGGGTTAGACTAAAAGAACAGGCGCCTGAACTCTTGCGAGATCTTTAAATTTGGCGAAAGCAACCCCCATCTTGGGCACGTCTGCCATATAAGGTCATGCTCATTTTCTGGAAGCTGCTTGCTGTTTTGGATACTTACCAGGAAGTATCACATTCCGGTCTCCACTCCACCTGCACCTGTGATCTTCTCATGCAGCGTCGAGCTGTGACCATACTCAAGACACCAGTAGACTTACAATGAAGATAGAAAGCAAGAAATTAAAATTAAGGCGCCCTTCCAAACTGAGCAACAAGGCGGTAATGCACCTGTATGAAAACACATGATTTATATAGAACTTACCTTGTACTGTGGAGCACTGCGAGTGCAGTTAGTGTAGCAAAACTTAAAAGACAAAAGAAGAGATTTTAGACTTTAGTTGGGAATCTGAACACTAACCTGACATAATTGCATGTGATGTATGACATGAATGTGTTGCACTAACCTGACACTTGAGGTATTCAGGAACATTTGCTATATACATTTTTTGTCGTACTAGAAACATCTACCACTCGGAGTAAGGAAACTCTGATATGTACTCTATGATCGGTGGGAAATGACATAATTGATAAGTGCATTGTGGTAAACTAAATTTAACTCTTCTTCAAATACAGACAAGAAAACACTTAGGACAAGAACAAGAGAGGAACAGCATCAACAGTGGGAAAAAGGGAATTTGAAGGTACTTAGTAGAAACCCTGAAACCCTTTTCTAATGGTAGAGGTTACACCATTGAAGGAATTTCACCAAGAGGCCTTGGAGCCTGAACGAAAGGACAAGGAACCACTCATCTTGCACACTCTCTCTCTCTTGGTATCCCTTTCTCCTCTGGGACCCCAGTCCTGGCTGTGTGCAAATCACAAAAGTGCTGTGGTGCAGAGGTGGTGTTGGGAGCCAGCATCTGGAACTCCCATCTCACTTCCAAGGAAAAAACATGTTAGTGCTTGACAAGGAGTGCCTGATTTCTAGAATGTTTGACAATCAACCTGGGAGCAAAGACAGTGAAAGAATACCCAGCAGGAAGAAGAAGCCACCTGATTCCCTACATGGATGGACTTTGGGACTTGACTCCGGGACTAGGAGGCGTCTCTACAGGGCCAGTAGCACTGGCCTTCTTATGCCCCCTGCAGAACAATTGAAGAAATGGAGCTGCTTGGGTTCCCTCTATGGATCCCCTGAGACTTCTGTGGACTGGTACTTGACTCCACTGGCACACAGGTACCCTTCAAGAAGCCTGGGGAGACTCTGGGTCCTCTGGATTGCACCAGGAAGGGTGGCTGGCTGTGGAGAGGCAGGGCATGATGCCTCAGAAGCAGAAGAAGAGCACCATAAAAGGCTCCTGGTGGCTAGGGGTGGCCATCAGGAGCATCACTTGCCCAAAACTATAGAGATTGCCCATATGTGCTCCAGAAAGGGCCTGGTCCAGCAGGGGGACCAGGCTGAGACCAAGTCACTTGGCACTTCGCCGAGGATGTTAAAGATTTTCCAGAGGCAGGGCCAAGGGGAGAGGATGTGGTCTAACAGCTTGGATGGTCAACCTCAAATCTGGAGAACTGAGTGCGAGTCTCGGCAATGACGCTTAACATCCTGTGATTCTGGGCAAATCACTGTAATCTCCCCGTGCCTAACAAAAATGAATGTGTCTTTGTGTAATGCAACTGATGCTTATGTAAAGCGCTCTGATACCTGATACCTTTGGGTCAAGTTTGCACTATATAAAACTCCGAAAGAAAAGCACCTGTGGTTGGCAAAACCTCAAGTATTATATTTTATTGGGGAGAGGGTGTGCATGTGGCCTACTCCCCAAGCAGAACTCTGTCACTGGGGACCGGAAAAGCCAGGATGAGTGACACCACTCTCCTAATGCTGCTACCAAGGAGGCCGGAGCCCATTAGTGATCTGGTGCACCTCCTCCACCACGCCCTGCCTGTGTCTGGGGGTCAGAGAATGCTTACAACCTGAGCTCTATCCCCATTGAGCCCCAAGGAGGGACTGGGGCACCACCAATGGTTTTGAACAGTGTTTTGGAGGCAGAAGAAATGTAGAAGCCCCAAATCTGGTTCACAAATTCACCCTACGTCTTCTAGGGGATTGAATCCCTGACCCTGGAAAGGTTTGCCTTGTTTTTGAAAGCACTCCTAGTGCTAGAACTTTTGCCCTGGTGTTTAGCTGTGCGGAGACTCCTTGTGGGTGGCCCTATGGGTGCCGTAGCAGTGTAGTACAATTAAAACAAATACCCCATGACACATGTGATTCACTTGAATGCTTTATTGATAATGTTGGTGCTTAACAACAGAGTTACTGAACGTGGGTTTTAGCCCACTGACTTTAATGCTGGACCATAACATATAATGCATATTAATACTGCCTCATTGGCTTCCATGGTCTTATGTAAATGAATTATAAAGTGTAGCTGCTTTTACTGATGTGGTGACACCCTGACATAGCCAGCAGGCCTGCTTTATTGATAATGACACCCCTTATGTTGTGGTGTTGCATCTGGTTGAGGTGGGGGATATTGTGATTTGGGGATTCAGGTTCCATTAGGGGTGTATTCCTGACCAGAATATGTCACCAAATTATTTCTGTATATTGAGTTGTATAATTTAAAATGTAGTAGTGTGTGTAATGAAAGTACTTTTTGTTTTTCAAAGAAAAAGCGCTGGCTGGACAATAATTATGGAGTGTTGTTGTTGCGTACACGCAAAATGGGGTTACCAGAAGAGGTGTGTGGAAATCGGTTGCTCTCCCTGAACTTTGTGAAATTATGTAAAATTGCAGTAAATTATGTGGAATGCGTCTTGTACATGCTTTGCCAGAATAATGAGGCCAAGGTGACATTTTGGGCTCAAAAACAGGACAAACAGCACCTTGTGTTGTGCAAGCGTTTGTTTACTCCAGCCTGATCCTGCCAAGTGATTACCTCATGTTTCGTACTCCCTAGGCCCCATCCGCCCAATCCACTCCATTCTGTATCAGCCCCCTTATTTTTTAACACTATTTTCACTTTTTCTTACTTTCCCACTCCACCTATTTGGTTATTATAAATGGTTGTGACCCTGTTCATCTGTTGTAGCTTTTTGAACCTGCCCCACGCTTACACAGGAAGCACTGCCACTCCTGAGTCCCACACCCCCTATATGTAACGGTGGTATGAGGGGCTTACGTCCTGCCACATCTTTAGCAATGTACACTTATCTTTTATATGCAGCGTCACATCCCCCTCACGCTGGCAAAAGGCTGCATGCTTGCAAAGGCTATGGCCTGGCAGAGTGACACACTGTAGGGGGGCAGAAACTTGTGCAACTTGCAGAAAAACACTCGGGTCTCCTGCACCCAGCAGCAAGTGTCACACTGCTGGGCCGACATCCTCGACCAGGAACAGGACCTGCTTGAGCGGAAGTGGCAACGCTAGGTAAGTGATATTGTTTCAAATTTGTTTAAATCATATATGTATACTTTTCAGGCAGTATTACAACACAGGTAAGTTTACATAATTTATATATATGATCCAGTTTCTTTTGCGCCATGGAACCTCCCACCGAAAGGGGCGTGTAAAGTTGTGCCTGCGGAGTACACCGGCTATAAATCCACACTGTGCACCTCATCAGAGAAAAGTAATAGCGTGCACTCGAGGTGTCCAAGAGTACTTGGGGGCATATCAACAACAACCGGCGATAATTATCGCTAAGCGCACTTAGCGCTCGGATAATGATCGCCGGGTAGCGTGGATTTTTATCGCTGAGATAGCGTGCTATTAGCAACGCTTATCTCAATAGCTATAAAAATCATCACGCTAAGTGGCTAACGTGAGATTATCGCTGGAAACCCAGCGATAATCTCACGTTAGCTTGTTGATAGGGACAGACAAACTTAGCCATGATATCCTCCTTCCATAGGATATCATGGCTAAGTCAGAAAAATACCAGATGTAAAAAAGCAGCGTTAACCGCGGTTAGCGCTGCTTTTTTTGTCTCTAACAGGGTTAGCGATATTCTTGATAATAGGAGAAATGTCGCTTAGCGACATTTCTCATATTATTTTACTCTGGAACGCCCCCTTTGCATCTCATTAGAGATGCAAGGGGAAGCGTAGAGTAAATGGGTGCTAACATGCCAATCCTGTTGTTGATAGGGTGCTAGTTTTATCTCTGCTTTTTTGGCTTTTAAAGCCAAAAAACCTGAGATAAAGCCCTTGTTGATATGCCCCTTGGTTCTTTATTATGCCAACTGACTCACAAGAGAATTTGGAAGTGTTCAACTGCTTTGTTCCAGTAATATATAATATACATACATAAAATCGCTTCTGGTAATCCATATTCATTCATTACTGCGTTATGTTGCGATGACACTTTTCATCTGACCGCCACAGCATATATCTGGGGCAATGAGTATGTCAGTTTCATACACTGGCTCTCTTTTGTGTGAGTAGTGGCATTTAGCCAGTTCAAAAAGTGTTAATCCTCTCATTAAATAGTGCACTTCATTTCTCTTCTTTTTTAAATCTTTTTTTTTAGGTTTGCGAAAATAGTCAGTTCTACCCCTCTGAGTCGGCCAGATTATTTTTTTTATTGAACAAATGCACACGGAGATAATGGGTTTTGGATAAGCCTTCATTTGTCATTTGTTAGTTTTACTGTCAATCAAAAGGTGGCTAAGCTTCCATGATAGCCTGCATTCAGTGTAACAAATGTTGTGTTCTTTGTTCTCATAGGTTTTCTTGACACTGTTAGTTGCATTTCCTGTTTATGATGAGAGATGGCATGTTCCTTGTGCACTTTAGAGCCCTTTCTATTTGATGTGTTCTTTCCTGGAGCTAAGCAGGGTATTTTTTTATGTTTTCCTTTCTTTGGATAAAACATGTGAAAGTGCACCAATGGATAATTGTTTTCAGCCACTCATCTGCTGTTACATACATTATCTTATTTCACAGTGCTGCTACTTAAAGTTACCATGTTTCTTCATGTGATTTTTATGATGTTGTTTGAAAATCTTTTCAGCATTCCATCTTGAATACCCCTCTTGATGTGGTGCATGCCCTTGTTGGGTGACATGGTGGTGCACCCTGGGTGAACTTACCCTCCCTTGACCCCACCATTTACATATTTCCGCTTTCAGCTTCTTTTCCAAGACAACATATTCAACTAGAAATATTTAGCAACAACTCCTGGGCATCATCTAAATTAGCAAACATGTGAAATATCCCTTTCACTAAAACCCTCAGCTTGGATTGTTGTGCAACCGCTGCCTGCGCGCCCTGCACTTTACATAGGTACAGTAGTTTCACAAATTCCTTCCTTCAACGTGCCGTAGTCGCTATCATGTCAGAGAAGATACGACAGCAACGTACTTCGTCAGTAGAGAATTGTTTCTTTTGAATAGCTCTGATCAGAATCAGCTCCTTTATAGGGAATTCCGCAGAGGCAGTTTTGAGTTTGGATATGGCTACGTGTCTGTGTGATTGTCAAATCGCTTGAGTATTCCGGTAACACACTTTTTTTAATGAATGTCTCGACCCATTGAAGGGCTTGTGCCCCTTTACACCCTTCCAGAACTCCCCCCAGATATAAATTGGGGCGGTATAAATGATTTTCTAACTCGTCAAGTCTATTTTCTAATGAAGATGTTTCCTTCCTTGCTTGGTTAACTTGCTGTTGCATGACATTCATCTGGTCTCAAGCTGCAAGATCCTTGACTCGGCTTCCTGAATTCTTACGGGAAAGCTGCACATTGCTTCTATCAATTTTAGACAATAATTGGTGCAGAGATGCTATTTCATTTGCTTGTGTTACTTTCAATTCTCGAATCTCATCCAGAATTAAATTCAGCATGGTCTTAATGTTCCACTGTACAGTAGCCTCCACACCTTGCTGCTGAATGACACATTGCCTTTCTTGGTTACCATCTGGTTCTAGGTGTGCCTGGGCTTGCAGTTGCACACCCGAGATCACTTCTAAACGCTGGTGGTGTGCGACAGTCAGTTTTGCTCTAGACAGAAGAAGATTACTGGATATCACCCTCCTGCGACTGCGCAGTCGGTTCAGGGCTCTATACTGGAGGGTGTAGATCTAAGGGCATCCCAGATTCTGCATTGAGGGGGTGTCCTGGGGTTAAATAGATGCTATTTTTCCTTTTACCAAGAGTGGGTACTGTTTTGACTTTCCATGGGTCGAACTAGTGTCCCCTTCATTAATATCTCTGATTATTGATTTTTTTTTAATCATCATTGATCTTTTTCCTTTCTCCCTTGTCTTCATCGTCTACTGCCTGGTTTTTATCCGGCCAAAGGTTTATTATCTCTTTTTGTGTAGAGAGACCTTCAACTAGCCCATCATGTTGTACTAACAACTCTTGTTGGACATTTTTCTGGGCACACCCGCAGACCCAGCTTCTGCTCCGCATATCTTTCTCCGAGCTCAGAGGGCTTTACACTATTAGTGACCCTGGACGCGATTTTAAGATAACATCTGCTCTAGCTGCTGCGGAGGCTATGTTCATTAAGCTGTTCATGTCTTATCTTTGAAAGCCACAGCAGTATCCAGATTGCCCATTACATATACCATTTTAAATGCTGCCCCATTGCGATGGAACGCAGATGGAATACACACCTTCCCAGCTCCTGCCTTAGTTTGCAGGGGGAGAAGCAGCCAGCGACACAAAAAAAAGGAAACCCTACAAATGTACCAAGATTTGATTAGGTACTTACTCCTGGTATGAAACTTGGTGGTTCTCCCCCGATGCTGTCTTCAGTGTTGTATTCATGCAGGAGGGGCACACCAAGATAAGCCCTCAAAGTTATTTTTTTCCCCCTTCTTCGAGGAGCACAAATCAAGCAATTCAAAAAAAGGTCCTGGATGCAGGAGGGATCTATTTTGTCGTAGTTGATGCCTCTACGTGGCATTTTCAATGAGCGCGCTGCTGTATGAGCTAGGAAAACAGCACCCACACTGAAGAACGCAGCTCCCATGTTAAATTGGTGACCGCCGAAACTGTGCTGCTGCTCAGATAACTAGAGGCACCGGAGCCACGCTCTTCCACTATCAGGGCTCTGGTACAGTTTCCACTGCCGTATTTTCAATTTGTCCATGGTGTCTTGGCTGCATCGCATCCTGGGAACTCTGCAGAAGCAGGAACTGGTGTCCAGCTAAGGATTGCGGGGAGGGGGAGGATCACTCATCAAGCAGCGGAACATGTGGGATTGTCTGCGCACACCTTCGATGGAAATGCGGGCTGGGGATGAGTGTTTGACATTGTTCAGCATTTCGTCCATCAATTGTTCTTATTGAATTTTTCTACCCGAGTGAAATGAGTATGCCTAGATGTGGGTCCCGTGCTTGCCTTGCCACTGGATTCAATCTATCCTGGCTGATGAGAGGTGATACCCCTAAAACTGGCCCTAGGATACTTGTTTCTGGGACTGGCAATTCGGGCAAGACTATTCCCATCAGGTCCAGGGACAGGATTGATTTGTATATGACTAGGTCCCTACTGGAATGGCATGGTGAGCAAACAAATTATGGATTTAGGCTTTGACTGGGGGTGAGTGTTTGACATTGCTCACCATTCCGTCCATCAATTGTTCTTTTTTGTATTTGTCACCCCTGATAATTGGGCATTCCCTTAAGACATGCACCATAATGCAGTATTCTTCTTGCCGGTGATGCTTTGCTCATAGTGCAAACACTGTAATCAAGACACTCTGGTGCCGATTACGATCCTGTAAAAACCGGGTACGAACCGTCGGACGGAGCATATTCCCCGTCCGACGCGTACCCGGTCGGAACAAGATACAAACATGGAAGTACGATTCGCACGGAAATACTATTTCCGTACGATTCGTACAAAACACCGACCGACGAAAATATACATACAAATGTGATCCGGGAAAGCGCCGACGTGACGTCGGGACGCACGCAGCCTGCCCTTCACGAACCAGGAAGTACGATTCACACCGACGTCATCCCGCACGGAGATTATTTTCCGGCAGCCAAAAACTGCCGGGAAATCAGGACGACGCGAACAAGGAGTACCTGCACGCGACGGACAGACATGGACCCGAACCTACGTGTCATCCTGGCCCTCATAGCAGTCGACCTCCTCTACAGGTTACGACGCAGACGCCGCAGAAGGTCAGAACAACAAAGGGAGGGGGGAAAGGGGGGGGGGCAGGAGCAGGGGCAGGCCACAAAACCCCCACCCAAGTCACACAGCACACATGCCCTGGACATACCTGACCCCCAGGCCCTGGTCACTACGAGGGGGTGGGGGCGTGTCTAGCAAAGCCAGTGTCCGCCACAACGGAAGTGGTTGACGACGTGAACCGGTAACACAACAATACAGGTACGTCCCGTACCCACGCCTTAAGAGCGTGGGTACGAGTCGTACCACGCCCACACCTACGTCACCCCAACAATGGTGGGACGGCTGTACCCACGTGGCAAAGGCCTGGGTACGGCCCGCACAAGCATTCCACAGCGTGGGTACGGATATGTACGGACCGTACCCCCACCCCCATATGCATGGAGCGTACCCCCATGCCAACAGTGTACGTACGGACCGTACCCCCACCCCGTATGCATGGAGCGTACCCCCACCCCAACCGTGTATGTACGACCCGTACCCTCACCCGCATACATATGGAGCGTACCCCCACCCCAACAGTGTATGTACGACCCGTACCCTCACCCGTGTATGTATGGAGCGTACCCCCATGCCAACAGTGTACGTACGGACCGTACCCCCACCCCGTATGCATGGAGCATACCCCCCATGCCAACAGTGTACGTACGGACCGTACCCCCACCCCGTATGCATGGAGCGTACCCCCACCCCAACCGTGTATGTACGACCCGTACCCTCACCCGCGTACGTATGGAGCGTACCCCCACCCCAACAGTGTATGTACGACCCGTACCCTCACCCGCGTATGTATGGAGCGTACCCCCACCCCAAACGTGTATGTACGACCCGTACCCTCACCCGCGTACGTATGGAGCATACCCCCACCCCAACAGTGTATGTACGACCCGTACCCTCACCCGCGTATGTATGTAGCGTACCCTCCATGCCAACAGTGTACGTATGGACCGTACCCCCACCCCGTATGCATGGAGCGTACCCCCCATGCCAACAGTGTACGTACGGACCGTACCCCCACCCCGTATGCATGGAGCGTACCCCCATCCCAACCGTGTATGTACGACCCGTACCCTCACCCGCGTACGTATGGAGCGTACCCCCACCCCAACAGTGTATGTACGACCCATACCCTCACCCGCGTATGTATGGAGCGTACCCCCACCCCAAACGTGTATGTACGACCCGTACCCTCACTTGCGTACGTATGGAGCATACCCCCACCCCAACAGTGTATGTACGACCCGTACCCTCACCCGCGTATGTATGGAGCGTACCCCCCATGCCAACAGTGTACGTACGGACCGTACCCCCACCCCGTATGCATGGAGCGAACCCACACCCGTGTATGTTCTAAGCGTACATATCCTGAAATAGGAGGGTTGGGTGCAGAGTCCTCCCAGCAGTGCCCAGACACAGGAGGGGTGTGTGCAGAGTCCTCCCAGCAGTGCCCAGACACAGGAGGGGTGTGTGCAGAGTCCTCCCAGCAGTGCCCAGACACAGGAGGGGTGTGTGCAGAGTCCTCCAAGCAGTGCCCAGACACAGGAGGGGTGGGTGCCTAACACTCACAGCAGTGCCCAGACACAGGAGGGGTGTGTGCAGAGTCCTCCCAGCAGTGCCCAGTCATAAGAGGGGTGTGTGCAGAGTCCTCCCAGCAGTGCCCAGACACAGGAGGGGTGTGTGCAGAGTCCTCCCAGCAGTGCCCAGACACAGGAGGGGTGGGTGCCTAACACTCACAGCAGTGCCCAGACACAGGAGGGGTGTGTGCAGAGTCCTCCCAGCAGTGCCCAGTCACAAGAGGGGTGTGTGCAGAGTCCTCCCAGCAGTACCCAGACACAGGAGGGGTGTGTGCAGAGTCCTCCCAGCAGTGCCCAGTCATAAAAGGGGTGTGTGCAGAGTCCTCCCAGCACTGCCCAGACACAGGAGGGGTGTGTGCAGAGTCCTCCCAGCAGTGCCCAGTCATAAGAGGGGTGTGTGCAGAGTCCTCCCAGCAGTGCCCAGACACAGGAGGGGTGTGTGCAGAGTCCTCCCAGCAGTGCCCAGTCATAAGAGGGGTGTGTGCAGAGTCCTCCCAGCAGTGCCCAGACACAGGAGGGGTGTGTGCAGAGTCCTCCCAGCAGTGCCCAGTCATAAGAGGGGTGTGTGCAGAGTCCTCCCAGCAGTGCCCAGACACAGGAGGGGTGGGTGCCTAACACTCACAGCTGTGCCCCTGCAAAGAAAAGGGTGGAGTACCCACAGATCCAATGCCCACAAATGTCAGTCAGGTGCACAAAGATCCTGCAGTACATGTACCACATGTGTGCGAGGCTGGGAGTATACACATGCTTAGCGCCAAAAAGAAAAAATGTCCACATGAAGTCATGACAACAGTCTACATACACAAGTACAGTGACCACCAAGGACGCCACGAATTATGCAGGTGGAGACATTGCTCAGCATGCATGGCCCAAGTCTAACGAGTCCGTCACACACCCAGCCAATGTAGACACAGCTCAGCACCACATATTGGAATGACCCTGCAGGGAAGATGTCAGGTTACACAGAGGAAGGAACACACCTTGGGACGATGTCACCATGCAGTAACTGCTTACATGAACAAAGTTATGTAGCCAACAGCTTGTGATGGCACACAGATACCAGGGTCCACCCTATGACCAGCACAAGACAACAATTCCCACACACCCAACACATTATCACCACCCAAAATAATGGAGCAGGTCCACCAACAGCAATACCAGATAGACAGTAGTGTACTAAGGAAAAAGAAATTGCTTTATTCAGCATCCAAAAATCTGTTTGTCCCTTCAAAGTTCAAAATGTACAATGCCCATAGGGCAATCCAAAGTTCAAATCCAGGTGGGGGACACAGTGGGACGCGTGTCCCCTAGCTTGCCTGCACAGTCAGACTCCTTTGTCTTCCAGAGGGGGGGGGGGCATCATGTGGGGGGGAAGGACCAGGCACCGCAGGGACATGAGGGCGAAGGGTAGGCGTCGTGGGTGCAGGGACGGAGGACTCCACCACAGGGGGTGGGGCAGCGCCAAAGGCGGAGGTCAGGGTGGCGCTGCACACCTTAGCAAGGTCCTCCAGCGACTCCCCTGCACCCGAAGGAACCACAGGCCCCAAGGAGGGGGGGGGTCGGAGGGATGGGTCGCAGCGCCACTGGGGGAGGGTGTGAACAGGGGGGGGACTCAACTCCCCTGCCGGTGTCCTGCCTCCACCGCTTGCGGGGTGGTGCCACACTGGGGCTGATGGACAGACTGGGCAGGACTGACCCTGTATCCGACTTTTGGCCAGGAGAGCTGAGGGGAGGGGATTTGGAGGGAGTGGATTTTGTGGAATGCGGACTCCCACTCTGGCTGTGTGTCTTACGTTTGCCCCCCGACCCAGTGGGTGTGCCTACTTCACCCTGTGTGTGCGTGCCAGGAGGTGTGCGTTTGACCTTCCCTGCTGGTGTGGTGCCTGTGTCTGTTGTGGTGGGTGCATGCTGACGTCTGGGTGTACGTGGGACAGGCATGGGAGTGGGAAGTGTGGATGGGTCAGGGGTAGGGGGTTGGACGTAGCGCTGCAGGAGACCCACTGCTGCAGTCAGTGTCGAGTCAATGGACCTCAGCAAGTTGCGTTGGTCAGCCTGCGATGAGAAAATGCCCTCCAAGTATGCCTCCATGTTGTTCAGCACTTGGCTGTGGCCATGGAGGACATTAAGCATCGCAGCCTGACCAACCTGCAACTGCCGCTGGATGTCCACAGACTCGGCATTGGCGGCAGCAGTGGAGACAGGGGCAGGGGGTGCGGTGCCTGGCAGGAAGGAGACATGTGGTGACCGGGCACGCTGGGAAGGGACACGAGCAAGTGGGAGGCGGCAATGGAGGGGGCGGGGAGAGATGTTGTGCTGCTGTCAGCTGGTGGTGCAGCCTCCGCCCACTCGGAGAGCTCAGCCTCGGACCCGTCAGCTTCATATTCTGTGGTGGCAGTGGACAGGTCCTCCGCCTCACTCCCCTCCGCCTCAGTTCCACTCGATGTGCCAGCCAAGATATCACCGCTGGCACTGGTGCTCGGTCCCTCCGCTCGGTCTGTGCTGATGTCTCCCTCCGTGTCCCCCGACGATGCTGTGGGCAAGGTGAAGAGAAAGGAATTAATCAGACACCTGTATACATATGTCACATGAGACCAATCTACATAGGTCACAGTGCATAGCCTGAAAAGAAAGATGAGTAACATCTACAAAACAAGGTACATATGTAGGCCCCGCAACACACAGTTGGTTGACCCACCATGCCACTGAAAAACTATGGAGAGCATGACACAATAGCAAATTACATGAAATGGATTTTGACAGAGGAGCCAGGCTCTGGGGACAATCCAGCACTGCATCTGCAACACACAGCGTTGCAGACAATAGGGATGAGCAGGGACCATATCCATGAACTTTAGGCACATGCTGCATAGGTAATACAGAAAACATGCCCACCATGACTGGCTCACTGCACCTTGAGTGTATGTCCAGACAAACATCACACAATGGCCAGACCTAGCAAGGAGATATCAGGTTTTGACATGTAGGCTTTGCCCGCACCAACCACCCCCTACATGAGACAATTTGTTGAGACACAGGAAGCACTTACATCTCTTAGTCTGGGTGAAATACACTTGGGCTGGAAAAATGCAAGAGTGGACACAAAATACCCAAGGTGCGCCTGTCAAAATAATCATGTACAAATGGGCATCATCAGATGATTGTAACAAGACACACAGGCACTGGCCACCGTGAATATGAACAAGGAAAATCAGGTCAGGCTGTACAGTGGACACTTGTAGAACACGTTACGTAAATATACATGGTGCCAGGGGACAATGGCACAGAGCACATCCTATGCTGTAGACACTGAGAGTGTCCACATATTGTGATGACACACATGATACCTAGCAAAGTATGCCCCAGGGGACAGTAGTGGCCACAATATTCCATGGTCCTGAATGGTAATGACTGCAACACAGGCCACCATCCCTGCACTCTGCGTATCGCACACTCATGCACATCATGTCACAGACCACAACTTAGGACATGCTTGCTGTAAGGCATTACACTTCAGAGACATACTCCTATGTCTGGACTCAGCATCAGTGCCAATTGACATGGACCCCACATTGATTGAACTGGCCAGGGCACAGGCAAGGTCCCAAAACCTGTTACACACCACCCCCACACATGAAGCTGCAAGCATTGGTCACGTGGATAAACTGCCAGCCCAGATGACCTTGTGAAAGAGTGACTACACACAGACCAGGGAACACATGGCAAGGAGGGGAAGGGAGGCAGGAGAGCACCGCCATACTGAGGGTAACAGGATCTGCACAGCACCTTTAAACCCTGGCAGTGTATCCATGCAACTGCGCACTTACAAATGCTGGTGACACACAACAAACACACATGTACCTACCCCCTTCCTGCTGCTGCTTCTCCTGTAAGCGCCTGTCCAAGTCTGGAAAGACCACCGCCAGCACACGCTTGTGGATGTGGGTCAGACGGCGGCGCCCGCGGTTCTTATGGGTCACAGGTGAGTCCCCCAGCAGGACCCGTGCGATCCTCCACGTCCAGCACCGGATATCCTGCCAGCGTTTTCTCACCTGGGCCAGGCGCCGCTTGCGACCATCCGTCCTCCTCACGGCACTGACGGCGTTCATCCAGATCTGCTTCTTGGCAGAGGCGCCTACCTGTGAGGATGAACAAGTGACACTACATCAATACACCTGGCACATGTCACAGAGACACATATTAGAACAAATTTGCTGGTTCCAACAAGGCATAGTATGCATCCAACGCATTGCACCTTTGTCATAGGGACATTATCCTCTGGGGAAGGGCAAAAGCAGTACGTGCCATTGAAAGTACACAGGTGGAATGAGGGCAACGACACAATCAATGATCCAGGCTCACACTGTGCATCACAAGCTACACCAGGATTATGTGCAGCACCTCAAAGCAGTCACATGCCACAGGCCACTGACGCTACCTCAGCAGAGTACACAGACACACACAGGCACAGGACATTCACCTGCCATTGCCAAATGCAGCTACAAACCTCACTCTGCACATGTGCCACTAGACGGGGGGGGCTCACAGGTGTGGGGCTGGCTCTGCACGTCAGACACACAGCACTGCTCCCTGCTCACATCAGATGGGCAGGGTATATCCATCCCTCATGCAGCTGGGGTGCTACACTCCACATATGCACCCACCCACATGACAGGGGACTTACACACACACCGATGTCCAGGGTACGAACACATCATGTGGACACTCTCAGCACAGGTACACAGAACTAACACACATCTGTGGGTACAGTCACCTGTCACACTGGGCTGACCACATAATCACATGAGGACTGTAGAGGCTACGTTCCCAGGAGGACAAGACAGGCAGAATGTGGCATGCACCATGCAGTGATTGTCACAGTAAACACAATGCTAGTGAGGACGGCAGGCATGCACCACAGCATGCTCTGGCTGGGAGACATCAGGCATTCCCCCCTGGGACCCCCCCTACAGTACATAGCATGTGTGTCACACCTGGACACAATGGCAGAAGTCACAGTCACAAAAAAGGGACACAGTCTGTGCTAGTGGACTCTACACTCACCTGATAACCTGGTCGGCCATACAGCCGGGGGTACTGTGGGAGGATCACATCCAGCAATGCCAGGTGCTCCTCCAGGGTGAAGGGCTGTGACCTCTCCACAGACCTTGACATGGTTCCAGGGAATCAGTAGCAGCAGCTGGGTCGTCGAATACAAAGATGTGCAGGCAAGTGCTCCCACATGGGACCTGGCTGCCTTATATCTGCCTTGCTGGCCTGTTTCATGCACAGGAGTACAGAGTGATTGGTCACTCACATTTGCATCCTATGTTTCCTCCAATCCATTCAAACCTAGCACAGTCAGTGGGTTCTTATTGTGTTTTTTTCTTCAGCATGATGTCAACTCCAGAAGCACATTGCAACAAAGTAGATTCATTCAAACTGACTACTGCTGTGCACCTGCTTAAAAAAATTCTAAATTTAAACTTGGTCTCCATGACAACCAGCATGCATGTAGGCCTTTATACTTGTCCCTCATGTGTCCCCTATGTGATTTGGAGCTTCACACACAGGTACGGTGCGTCCCCGGGGCCCTAGGGCACCCCAAATGCATATCAACGGCCCGTACAGGCGTGTGTACGGTCCGTCTCACTATGGGTGTTCTCGCGTATGCGTACTCATAGTGGTACGGACCGTACACACGCATGTACGCTCACTATCACTATGGGTGTTCTAGCGTATGCGTACTCATAGTGATAGTGAGCGTACAGGCGTGTGTACGGTCCGTACCACTATGAGTACGCATACGCGAGAACACCCATAGTGAGACGGGCCGTGCACACGCCTGCACGCTCACCATCACTATGGGTGTTCTCGCGTATGCGTACTCATAGTGATAGTGAGCGTACAGGCGTGTGTACGGTCCGTACCACTATGAGTACGCATACGCGAGAACACCCATAGTGAGACGGGCCGTACACACGCCTGTACGCTCACCATCACTATGGGTGTTCTCGCGTATGCGTACTCATAGTGATAGTGAGCGTACAGGCGTGTGTACGGTCCGTACCACTATGAGTACGCATACGCGAGAACACCCATAGTGAGACGGGCCGTACACACGCCTGTACGCTCACTATCACTATGGGTGTTCTCGCGTATGCGTACTCATAGTGATAGTGAGCGTACAGGCGTGTGTACGGTCCGTACCACTATGAGTACGCATACGCGAGAACACCCATAGTGAGACGGGCCGTACACACGCCGGTACGCTCACTATCACTATGGGTGTTCTCGCGTATGCGTACTCATAGTGATAGTGAACGTACAGGCGTGTGTACGGTCCGTACCACTATGAGTACGCATACGCGAGAACACCCATAGTGAGACGGGCCGTACACATGCCTGTACGCTCACTATCACTATGGGTGTTCTCGCGTATGCGTACTCATAGTGATAGTGAGCGTACAGGCGTGTGTACGGTCCGTACCACTATGAGTACGCATACGCGAGAACATCCATAGTGAGACGGGCCGTACACACGCCTGTACGCTCACTATCACTATGGGTGTTCTCGCGTATGCGTACTCATAGTGATAGTGAGCGTACAGGCGTGTGTACGGTCCGTACCACTATGAGTAGGCATACGCGAGAACACCCATAGTGAGACGGGCCGTACACACGCCTGTACGCTCACTATCACTATGGGTGTTCTCGCGTATGCGTACTCATAGTGATAGTGAGCGTACAGGCGTGTGTACGATCCGTACCACTATGGGTGTTCGCGCGTATGCGTACTCATAGTGGTACGGACCGTACACACGCCTGTACGCTCACTATCACTATGAGTACGCATACGCGAGAACACCCATAGTGAGACGGGCCGTACACACGCCTGTACGCTCACTATCACTATGGGTGTTCTCGCGTATGCGTTCTCATAGTGATAGTGAGCGTACAGGCATGTGTACGGTCCGTACCACTATGAGTACGCATACGCGAGAACACCCATAGTGAGACGGGCCGTACACATGCCTGTACGCTCACTATCACTATGGGTGTTCTCGCGTATGCGTACTCATAGTGATAGTGAGCGTACAGGCGTGTGTACGATCCGTACCACTATGAGTACGCATACGCGAGAACACCCATAGTGAGACGGGCCGTACACACGCCTGTACGCTCACTATCACTATGGGTGTTCTCGCGTATGCGTACTCATAGTGATAGTGAGCGTACAGGCGTGTGTACGGTCCGTACCACTATGAGTACGCATACGCGAGAACACCCATAGTGAGACGGGCCGTACACATGCCTGTACGCTCACTATCACTATGGGTGTTCTCGCGTATGCGTACTCATAGTGATAGTGAGAGTACAGACGTGTGTACGGTCCGTACCACTATGAGTACGCATACGCGAGAACACCCATAGTGAGACGGGCCGTACACACGCCTGTACGCTCACTATCACTATGGGTGTTCTCGCGTATGCGTACTCATAGTGATAGTGAGCGTACAGGCGTGTGTACGGTCCGTACCACTATGAGTACGCATACGCGAGAACACCCATAGTGAGACGGGCCGTACACACGCCTGTACGCTCACTATCACTATGGGTGTTCTCGCGTATGCGTACTCATAGTAATAGTGAGCGTACAGGCGTGTGTACGGTCCGTACCACTATGGGTGTTCGCGCGTATGCGTACTCATAGTGGTACGGACCGTACACACGCCTGTACGCTCACTATCACTATGAGTACGCATACGCGAGAACACCCATAGTGAGACGGACCGTACACGCGTGCGTACGCTCACTATCGCTATGGGTACACATACGGCAGCACTCCCATAGTGATAGGGAACGTACACAGGCCCTCTTAGCGAAAACACGGTGCCTTTCACACATCACAGTGGTGACAGGCAGCACACAGGAAGGAATAGGGCTGACATACATGTCCATGGATGGACATCAAGGCATTGTCTGGGCATTACTACATGTGTGGGGCACAGGTGTGAAAGGCTGTGATGTGGCACATTACTCCTGAGTGGAGAAGGCACCAGATGTATGATGAGATGTGTACAGATGTTATGTGTGACGGTGCAATGTGTGCCAGGCATGCCCTCAACTCCTTTGACATGTGTGCATGTCGTACTGCACACTTGGCATGAGCGTCACTGGCATGGCACGGTCAACAACACACGCAAGTGTCCCCTGATGCCAGGTACAGGGGTTACCACACCAGACATGTCACTACCCACGGTGCACGATGTGACTATGTCATGTATGTGTGGGGGGTTCCCATTAGGTTGATGTTGGAGCTCCCTCAAAAGCATCAGCTGTTGCAGCAACCAACATGTGTCTGTGTGTAGATGGACATGGCACACTGTTCCGCACACCAGGCCACATGTGGTATCGGATGTGAGGTGCGTATGTATGCATGAGACACAGAGTAGCGTAACAAGGACATGTCTGCATCCTCTCCATGAATGTGTGGTGAGTCATCACATGTACACCTTCATGGCAAGGTGTGTGGGCTGTCCTAGTGTAATGTCAGGTGACCTGTGGCTCTAGTGTAGCGCTACCAGTCTCTGCAATCGACATCCTACTTCTGCTGATAGGATGTCATAATTGTGACCTAGCATGTTGTCATCCTTACATGTGTCGAGTACATGCACATGCAAGTGGCTGTGCTTTTTGTGGCTGACTTCTTGTGTGTCTCTCATCCCCAGGTACTTGCGCATGCCGTCTGCTGGTTGCATTGTTGTGGCACTGCTATTCCTCATGGACACGTCATCGTGTGCTGACTCAGCGTTACACGCACGGACAAGTTTGGAAGTCTCCTTAGGGTAAGGGATGCATCAGGGGTGTATTGGGTGTGGCAGTTGTTTACGATGTGTGCACACTGCCCCTGTCGATGTTTGGTTCCTCTGCAGACATGTCGCATCACCATAGGACACATTACATGTAGCTGGGTACACCTGAATAGATGGTCAGACTTGTTGACAGTCATCTGTGATGGGATAGTGGATTGTGATGATGGCATCAATGTGTGTAACACTGGCCTTGGACACATACGGTTTGCATTGGCTTGACAAGGTGTGGGACTTCCACATCAGAGGATCAATGGTGTATGGCAGCCTCTCCGTGAGCAGCAGGGGGTGTTTAGCTGTTACCCGACACTTGTGTGCTATCACGCATTTGTGCTGCAGAAGGGGGGTTCCAGTGTTGGACCCACATGCTACTCCACATGACCTGTGTATGTGTACTCCGAGTTGCCTCTGCATTCCCGAATACATGACTAATAAAGGTGTCCCTATGCCTCCAAGGTGCCTCTTCTCAGTCAATGCTGGTGTGTTGCCACGGTGCATACGGCATGTCTGGCATGGTTTTCCGTGATAGTGGCTATGTGTCTATGTGTCGAGTAGCAAGATGCAAGCTGTTTGTGTGGGATTAGACTCTGTATTGTGCATGATGTCCATGACTGTGTGGGTATTGTGACATATGCCATCCCCATGCATCCAACGTTGGCCAGGCCACCATTCTCTGCATCCACCTGACTCAAGCTTGCAGGACATGGTTCTGCCACCTGTCTACACATACCTGGGTGCCCCCCAGGACACTCCACATGATCCCTGACCTCTGCGCATGGCTGTCGCTGTACTCAATATGTCTGTCGGCACGGTTGTGCGGCCACCCCCTCAGCTGGTTGGGCCCATCACGGGTGTGTATGGTGCTCCATGTCTGTGTTGCCTAATACATTGTGACCCATGTGTGTCCTGTGCCAGACTCAGGCCCCAGGGTATGGATGGTTGAAGTCATATGAGAACTCAGGCATGGTTAGACTTTACAAGACACATGTAAGGTAATAATGCAAAATGTAGGCATCATCTCTTTATCGTGTAACTTTTTATTTGTGTTGGGGTACGTGGGGGGGGGGTTATGACATGAGGGGCTTTCCGGGTGTGTGGAATCCAAAGTTCACTGGGGGAGTTGGTGTCCTTGCCATTGGAAATCATCAGAGTCCATGCCACAGTCTTTGTCAACATTGGTCAGACAGTGACCAGCAAGTCCATGTGGCAGAGAATGTCTTTTGCTGATGTGCTGCTGTTGGTCCAGTGGGCCAGGTGCCAGGCCAGGTGTCCTGGGAGATGGTGCTGTTGCGCCGACCCTCACGGTCTTTTCCGTGGACGAGCCGCCCTCCTGCGGGAACCCTCAGAAGCAGGCCGTGACGATGTTTGGGATGCTCCGTCGGATGTCTCCTCCTCCTCCTGATCCCTCCCTGTGGGTGGTGATGTTCTTGGCCTGGTGGCACAGGGAGGGTTGCCCATGTTGTCGGCCATCCGACGGAGTGTACGGTGAATTCCCGTGAACACCGTCACGAGCTCTGCCTGTCTGTCCTCCATCCGCCCTTGGTGTCGTAGTAGACAGGCATGTTGCTCCGCATGTTGCTGGGCCTGCTGGGTCTTGATCTCCTCGAGGGTCCCCTTCATCTCGTTGAGGGTGGACACAACCTGGCCCATGCCCGTGGTGTCCTGCCGGTATGTGTCCAGGATGTTTCTGACATGGGAATATACCGGTTCCGCAGCCAACTGGTCAGGCTCGCGCCTCCGCTGTCCTCCACTCCCACCACCCCTGCCCACTTGCACCTGGCCTGCCCTTGTGGGCACATCGGGTCTCCGGGACCCCTGAGGGGTGGCATTAGCGTTGTCGCCTGCTTCCTCCTGGGTGCCCGGTACACCGTGTCCCTCCTGGTCAGCCTGGCTGCATTGTGGTGGTGGGGCAGGGATCCTGGGTGTCTCCTGGGATGTGGCAGGAGTGGGGGTGGTGGTTGGCCCAGTTGTACCTGACGCAGGTGCTGCAGGTGGTTGGACACTAGAGGGGCCAGGTTGGTCGGGGTCGTCCACAGAGTGGTGAGAGTCGTCGCTGCCGGTGGGTCCGTCATCCCGCAGAGCCGGGTCCTGTGAGTCTTCCCCCCCAGTGTTGGGGGGTGATCCACGACGTTGACCTGTGTGTGAGAGAGACAATTTTAATTTTGTTCCATGCAACATCCATGTTTCATTCGTTTCTGAGTTGGCAGATTTCCTCTGGGTATTTGGATATGTCTTGCATTCCACTCACAGTGCACTTGTGCATGGGTATGTCCCTTGGCCACAGCTTTTGAGACTTTACCTATGTGTGGCACAGTCTTACTTGCTGCGTCAATTGTGACTGCAGTCAGCAGTGGAGTGAGCAGGTGTGGCGAGCCATGCATTGGCGCCTTCCGTGTTGCACTGTACGTGGGCACATGGAGTTGTTCCACACACTTATATAATGCAGGTAGCTGTCGTTGTGCTCGTGCACAGGTTGAGACATGGCCCAGTGTTTTGCCATGGAGAAGAGAGGGGGATTCAGGCACTGGCCACCCTTGTCTACATGCACGCAGTCCACCTGCTGACGAGCAGACATTCCCACACCCCCCAAGGCTGAATTGGTCTCCCTGTGTGTCCCTTTCTCACTCCCTCTCTGTCCCCCTCTCCCTCCCTCCCTGTGTCAGCCTCCTCCCTCTGTCCGTCTCCCTGTGTCTCCCTCCCTCTCTCTCCCCCTCTCCCTCCCTCTGTGTGTCACCCTCTGTCACCTCAGCCCAGCTTCCTAGGCACACACTTTTTGCAGATCTTTGAATGGCCCTTGGCTTGTTGATGTGAGTTTGTTTCTGATCTCCAGTCACCCATTGGGTGTAGTGTCTGTGTCTGCGCTGCTGCTGTGGTGGTGTGTGCTGCCACTCTTTCACAGTGTTGGCTGTTCATTAGCTGCTGTCATGTGCAAAAAGTGCCTTCACCCCCATGTCTTAATGCAAGGCGTCCGCCATTTGCTGGCAAGTCTTTCCTGTGTGGGGACACACTGTTTGTCTGGCTGTGACCTAGGCCATATGGGCAGAGGGCATTGTTGTCTGCTTCTGAGTTGCACTATGTGATTTTTGTGGCCCACACTCCCGCCATCCGGCTTACCGTGTCTTGTGTTGGTGTTTTCTGTGGCCTGTGACTTGGCATTGTCCAGCTGGGTGCATGGGGCATGGTGGCGCTAGTGGCATGTGCGTGTTCATGGAGTGTGGTTGAGTCATGCGATAGCTTGGGGTGGTTGCGTGCATGATTGTGAGTTTGGTTGTGGATGACGTTCCCCCCATGTGAGGTGAGTTGTTTGTGTACTCACCCGGCTCTCGGAGTCCTTCTACTCCGTCCACTGCCACCACCGGCAGTATGGCCATCACCCTCTCCTCCCAGGGATGGTATTGTACGCGTCTGCGGGGCGGCCCTCCTCCAGTGATGTTGGCCTGGTTGTGGTCGTCGGTCATTTTGGCTCGGACCCTCCTCCGCAGATCGTACCACCTGGCTTGGCATTCATGCCTGGTCCTTCTGGTGGACGCAACAGCATTCACAGCATCGACAATCGTCTGCCACATGGCTGTTTTTTCGGAAATGCTGGTCTGTCTGACCAAGGTTCCAAAGAGGTGTGGCTCGACTCTGAGGATTTCGTCGACAAGGACCTCCAACTCTTGGCTAGTGAACTTTGGATTCTTGTTAGTGGGCATGGTGAGGGGTGTGGGTGTGGATGGTTGTGGGGGGTGTGGGTGTGGATGGTTGTGGGTGTGTGGGTGTGGTTGTGCAGGTGTGTGTGTGAATGTGATGAGGGGGTGTTTGTGAAGGTGGGTGTGTGAAGGTGTGCAAGTGTAAGGTGTAGTAAAGGTTCAAGTATGGTGCTGTAGGTTGTCTGAGGGGTCTGGCAGCAGTGAGTCTGTTGCAAAGGCTCATGGTTTGTGTCTGTGGGCCCTTTTTATTGGTCCATTGGTGGGTGTGGCTGTGTTTGAACTTTGGGTGGGTGTGTTATAAGGAGTGGTTGTGTTTTGGGCCTCTGTTTGGGAGTTTGGCAGTTGCAGGTCAGTGAATGTGTTGTATTTGTGCTTGTTGGACATGTTTTGTGGCTTTGTGCCATTCGAATAGTGTATTCTTGTGTTGTTTTGCTTTGTCCTGGTTGTGTACGTGTGTTTTTAGCGTGTGTACGGTGTGTGCATCGGCAATTTTGTTGTACAGTGCTGTCCTTGTGTCTGGCTTGGTACGACTCGTACATGCGCGATGTTGGGTGAAGGTGCTGGTGTTGGGGCCTGGGGTGCGCTCCGTACTTAGTATGTTGGGGTCGGGGTACGCTCCATACATACGCGGGTGAGGGTACGGGTCGTACATACACTGTTGGGGTGGGGGTACGCTCCATACATACGCGGGTGAGGGTACGGGTCGTACGTACACGGTTGGGGTGGGGGTACGCTCCATACATACGCGGGTGTGGGTACGGGCCGTACATACACGGTTGGGGTGGGGGTACGCTCCATACATACGCGGGTGAGGGTACGGGCCGTACATACACGGTTGGGGTGGGGGTACGATCCGTACATACACTGTTGGGGTGGGGGTACGCTCCATACATACGCGGGTGAGGGTACGGCCCGTACATACACGGTTGGGGTGGGGGTACGGTCCGTACATACACTGTTGGGGTGGGGGTACGCTCCATACATACGCGGGTGAGGGTACGGTCCGTACATACACTGTTGGGGTGGGGGTACGCTCCATACATACGCGGGTGAGGGTACAGGTCGTACATACACGGTTGGGGTGGGGGGTACGCTCCATACATACGCGGGTGTGGGTACGGGCCGTACATACACGGTTGGGGTGGGGGTACGCTCCATACATATGCGGGTGAGGGTACGGGCCGTACATACATGGTTGGGGTGGGGGTACGGTCCGTACACACACTGTTGGGGTGGGGGTACGCTCCATACATACGCGGGTGAGGGTACGGGTCGTACATACACGGTTGGGGTGGGGGTACGCTCCATACATACGCGGGTGTGGGTACGGGCCGTACATACACGGTTGGGGTGGGGGTACGCTCCATACATATGCGGGTGAGGGTACGGGCCGTACATACACGGTTGGGGTGGGGGTACGCTCCATACATACACGGGTGGGGGTACGGGCCGTACGTACGGGGGTGTACATACATGGGTGGGGGTACGTCTCGTACATACACGGGTGTACATACACGGGTGTACATACACGGGTGTACATTCACGGGTGGGGGTACGTCTCGTACATACACGGGTGTACATACACGGGTGGGGGTTCGACTCGTACATAGGAGGGCTGGGGGGAGTGTTGGGCGCGTATGCGGGCACATGTCTCCATGGTTGCTATGGGAGTTCGGTGCGGACGGTGTTTTTTCCATCCGGTTGTAACATCGGACGCACGGGATGGATCGTACTAGCGCGGTCGGACTTCACTTTTCACATTTGTACGGTAAATCGTCCGAGGATGTGTCGGACACATTTTCCGACCCGAGGACGTGTGGGGAATTATTCCCAATGCGATTCGTATGGACTTTTTCCCATGCGAATCGTACTTGGCAGTTTGTACGGCACTTGTACGATTCGTACGGTAAAAAGGCTGGATACGAGTCGTACGGGGAATTTTTTTACAGGATCGTAATCGGCACCTCTATCTCAAACGATTGTCACCACCAGTTCCAGGACTGGAAATCCAGCAAAGACACAATGGTAGGGGAGGAGCATTCACAGTGTACACATGTTTCAAAGGTTTGCTGCTCAACAAGATTGTGAGACCGCTGATAATTGGGTTAGCTACAATAACCATGGGAAGTTCTAAAATGTAACCTAAAAATCTGTTTTACAGCCGTATTCCAAACAGTAATAATTCCATTAGATGACTATTGTGGTAAATAAAATAAATATTACCGGACTGAATTTCATACGGAATCTTAAAATAAAGTAAATAGCTCAAAATAACAAGAGGCAGAATCCGTGGTATAAGAGGTTTTCTAATGGGCTTTATTCCATTCAAAATGGCCGACTCGAGTCGCGGCCCTCAGGTTCCGTCACCACGAGGGTTCAGGAAGTGAAGTACAATAATTTATTAACAGACATGTATTTTTATAATAAGTTCATTACAATGAAACGAATGTAGAAGGCGTAACATTTGATAAGAAAAGTGACAAAACAGTGACATAATCGAAACTAGGCGTAATAAGGAATAAAAGAAACATGATTGGTTTGCATTATCAGACATAGGTGGATCTATAAGATAATACTTGGCATAGATGCGCGCGTGGCAGCATGACGTGTAATTGACGTGCAACTAGGGGGTGAAGGGGACTTGACATTTAGCTCTACATGTGGAGACGAGAAGTCTGGGGTCAAGTCAACCTAATCCCAAATCATATCTAACATCCTATGTTTAAAGAACTATGTTATCCACAAGGAAGAGACTCTCGGACAGAATCTATTCTATACTGACTGTGTACGTGTACAAGCGTCTAAGTGTCTATATGAGATGCGAGGGGCAGAAAACTTTCCATGGCAACAGGGCTATGAATCATTTGCAGGAGGACGGAAAGGCTGAGTCCTTTGCTTGTGAGCTAAAGGGAATGTTTACCTAAATCACTGGACAGGAATGCATCGGCTGAAGAGCAAAATAGATAATTCGAAGGTGAAATACAACTTCTTGGCAGACAGGCGAAAACTGGCCGAGGCAGGCACCGTTAGCTGCACAGGGAGTAGGACAAAGTTCATGGATACAGATGCGAGCTCAAGCTGAAGCTGTCAGAGACAGAGAGCAGGGAAAGGCTTTGAGGACAGAATCGGGCCTACTTGCCTGAACTGTAAAAATGAAGTAACTTAGCCATATAAAGTCGGTGGCCTTTCATACTTAGGAATCGAATATCCAGCCCATTGATGGCGGATCTGACAGAGAACATGTTGACGGTAGACACACATATGTTTGCGTCTTAGAAACTGGAACTGGAGGGAACATGCATGTACTTGTAACATGCATATAGAACCGTTGGGGTCCAAGATAGGGGACATAACTGATCAGGAAAATCCACATTTCCACATTCCCTCCTTGTCCCCTTCTTGCCCTTCACGAGACATCAATCTTCATTATTCCATTGATTTGCTCATGGAGCATCATTTCTTCTTCCTTCCGGCATTCTGAACGGGACCTGTGATATGGAATGCATGATGTGGCACACAGACCACAAATCGCTGGTCCACCTTGCAGGCATAAACAACAACTGAAGAGCATAAGAAGGCCAATACCTAGGAAGGATAGGACTCTCCATCCCCAGGCTGATATCACACTCCAAAACCACCCGGACCACGTCCAAGTGCCTGGATTCTCGTGTATCTGGCTTACAATCTTATGAAGGCGTGTTATAGCTTTATATACAGATGGCGAATTTTCTGGTATGAATATGCAGCAGCTGGATCCGACGACCCTGCAAGCTCCGCCCCTATCGGCCAGGATGACGTCAAGGACAAGACGATTCTGGAGAACAACAATTCTCATCACTGATTGTTCCTCTGTCAGATTGCCTAGGGCGGCTATAGTCTCGTTTACTACAGCTTCAAGAGTCTTGGTGAGTCTGCGTATCAGCTTACTATTTGATATAGTACCTATATAGGGAAAGATACCTTTATTGAAATCTACATACTTGTCCCATGCTGTCTCAGTATAATCGACAACTGGGAGATCTCTCCGCTCTCTATTGTGTACTAAATGAACATTTCGATAATAATCAGGGGGAGCTAGGAAAACAGGTGGCAAAAGGAATGCTATGTAACAGGTACCATCCCAATCTAGAGGCAGACGCATATATGCCGTCTGACCACATATGAAGTAAGAATGGCGAGAAGCTCTAAATGAAGATTTACCTTGATCACTATATTCTACTGTAGTAACGCATTGGCTATGGCCCATATGTATGGAACCAACTTTTCTCACACATAATTCACCCTTAACTGGAAATACTGACATAGTGGGCAGAATTAGTTCAACTTCGGATTTGACATTCAGAATCATAAGATTAGGCGTAAAGTTACCTAATTTATACACTTCATTTTCTAAATCAGTTCCTGTTCTACTGGGGTGACCCTCCTTATTAGGGTGACAGACTTTGAATAAAACTAGATTCAGATTTCCCCATATCCAATGTTGTTGATAAACTGCTGTGTCTGGGTCTATGGAATTTAATAAGCTAAACCATGCTCCACAGGAGCCATTGTGTGTGAATGGATGTGGAAAGAAAGGCAGAACTCCTTTGTTATTCTGATAGGGAGGAAGTCGGCCACACACCCAACAATTGGTCGCATTACTAGTCTGATGGGAATGATGTAACATACTAATGAATGTGTTATTGCGCAGCGCAAGTCTATAAGATAATTCATGTGGCGGTAGGTCACTAAAAGAATGTTCTGCAGCAACATTATAAACATGTCTAGAGATAGGATGATATATGTGCAAAATCATACTCGTAATAATTACTAAAATACTCAATAAAAACAAAATTAATAATGTCAAAATACAGTGGTTACGCAGTAATTTACAATAAGCATGTCGTTTCATTATGATTCTGGACTCTACATGATTCAGACCTAAGGGGTACATGTCGGGACAGATTCAACCGCTTCACCTTGGAGAGGACTTAAACAATCAAATCGTCCGACAGCTTGGATCTGGACCTGAGTTTCTGTTTATAGAGTTCGGTGCTACTGGCCTCAGCCAAAGGTAGCTTTGAGTCAATGGGGGAAGACACACGGGCAGTACTGTCTGTGTCAGGAGGAAGTCCATGAAATTTTTTGACGTGACTTGAATGAATCCACCCTTTGCGTCCCTCGATCTTCACGGCTGTTCTTGTGGTCAACAGGACCAACTTGGGTGCTTTCCACCTGGGCTCCAATTGACTTTTCCTGTCGAAGTTTCTCACAAAGACAAGATTACCCGGAACAACGTCATGGGGTTTCGCCTCAGTGTTGTCGGGAAAGGCTGCAGCTACCTGTGAACGAGAAGATTGTAGTGCAGACATCAAGGAAGCCAGGTAATCTGTCAGCATATTACAGTCAACATCAGTTATTTTACGTGGTATAGGCGTCCCCCACATATTCGGTGGTCTACCAAAGATCACCTCATACGGGGATAGCCCTGTTCTAGAGTGTGCTACCATTCTCATGTAAAAGAGTGCAACTGGTAATGCTACTATCCAGTCGACACCTTTCTCTCTACATATTTTGGACAGTCTGATTTTCAGTGTCTGGTTATGTCTTTCTACGAGACCTGCTGCCTCGGGGTGTCGGACACAGTGTTGTCGGGAAAGGCTGCAGCTACCTGTGAACGAGAAGATTGTAGTGCAGACATCAAGGAAGCCAGGTAATCTGTCAGCATATTACAGTCAACATCAGTTATTTTACGTGGTATAGGCGTCCCCCACATATTCGGTGGTCTACCAAAGATCACCTCATACGGGGATAGCCCTGTTCTAGAGTGTGCTACCATTCTCATGTAAAAGAGTGCAACTGGTAATGCTACTATCCAGTCGACACCTTTCTCTCTACATATTTTGGACAGTCTGATTTTCAGTGTCTGGTTATGTCTTTCTACGAGACCTGCTGCCTCGGGGTGTCGGACACAGTGGAATTTCCACTGATATCCCAACAAGAGTGAGACATGTTTCATTAATTCGGATGAGAAAGGCTGACCGTTATCTGAATATACAACACGTGGTAAACCGTACCGTGGGAAGAATTCTCGAACTAGCTGCTTGGCAGTAGTCGGGGCAGTGTAATCTGATACGGGATACGCCTCTGTCCAACGGGAGAGAGCGCAAACAACTACGAGGACATATTTGAATCCTCGACAACGTTCCATCTGAATATAATCCATCTGGAGGACTTCAAAAGGATGGTCAGGAGGCTGAAATCCACCCTGCTCTACGGGAACACTCTTTCCTGGATTAAACTGACAACATATCATACAGGTACGAACTTTTTGTTTAGCTGCTGCTCGTAAATGTTTGTTGAACCAAATGTGCTGAATGCTGTCTAGCATAGCCTTCTCTCCTAAATGTGCTGGACTGTGAACTGTAGCTATAATGGCTTGAACCATGGAATCAGGGAGAAACCATACAGATTTCTCCTTCGTCATCCATCCTTGATCTGTCTGGATCCCTCCTAGTTCAGTCCACTTCTTTATTTCTTCTGCTGTGGCATGTGTCTGTATGTCAATTACGTCAAGTGCGGGATCCTTAATTGTCATACACTGTGTTGGTGTCTGAACTATTGGCTTTGTCATGTCTAATGTGCGATTCTGAGCAGTCTGTTTAGCTGTTCTGTCAGCTAAATCATTGCCTTGAGAAATGGTATCAGTAACCTTCGTGTGTGCTTTACATTTCATAATCGATATAGCAGTGGGTAGATGTATTGCGTCTAACAAAGCATGAATGAGGGGCCCGTGCTGAATGTGGGCACCATGGGACGTTAGATAACCTCTCTCTCGCCACAGCACGCCGAAGTCGTGTACAACTCCGAATGCATAACGTGAGTCAGTGTATACATTAACTTTCTTATTTGTGGCTTGAATACAGGCTTGCGTTAGAGCAATAAGTTCTGCTGCTTGGGCTGACAGAGTATCTATACAATGTGTCTCAATAACTTCAGTGTCTGTTGTGACTGCATACGCGGCCACTAAATCTCCTGTACTTGCTCTCATGCATGATCCGTCTACATACAACGTCAGGTCTGGATCTAACAATGGAACGTCTGTCAAGTCTTGTCTAGGTTTCGTCTTTATTTCAATGATTTCAACACAATCATGAGCTAGTGGGTCTGTTCCAATTACAGGTAATAGTGTAGCAGGATTCAATGTATTACACCGTCGGATCTCTATGTGTGGTTGAAACAATGTCAGTTCATAACCGGTAAGTCTTGCTATGGTCAAGTGTTGTGTTTGTGTTCGGTTCACAAGAACCTCTACTGCATGTGGTACTTGAACTGTCAATGGGTGTCCTAATACTATGGCATCGCTTTGTCTGATTGCTAAAGCTGTCGCTGCCACTGATTTCAGGCATGCAGGCAAAGCCTGAGCTACGGGATCTAATGTACTGGAAAAATAAGCACATGGTTTGCATGATCCTGCTTGATCCTGAGTGAGTACTGACAAGGCAGTACCTTCGCGTTCTGTAACAAAGAGTGTAAAAGGTTTGCTATAACATGGTGTTGCTAAAACAGGTGCTTGACATAAAGCTTCCTTTAGGCTTTCAAAAGCTTGTGTATGTTCCTGAGTCCAAGGGAGAACAGTCGATGTGGCTGCCTCCTGTGTGGTTAACTGAATGAGTGGTTTTGCTAGAAATGCGTACTGAGGGATCCACTGCCTACAATATGAAGTGAGGCCGATGAAAGCCCGCACCTCCTTTTGTGTCTGGGGTATTGACATGTTAGCAATTAACTGGATGCGATCTGGTGTAAGCTGCCTTCCCTCCTTGGACAGCGAGTGACCAAGATAAATAACTCGCTGAACACAGAATTGCAGCTTAGAAGGGGACACCTTGTGCCCCTTGTCGGCTAGGAAATGTAAAACTGTCAGAGAAGCTTTTTCACATTCTGGCTCGCTTCTCGCGGTGATCAGCAGATCATCGACATATTGAAGCAGTGCAGTATTGACTGGCATGTGGATACTGTCAAGTTCTCGTTTCAGTGCTTGGCTGTAGATGCTGGGGCTTTCTGTAAATCCTTGAGGAGCGCGTGAGAATTTAAAGCTGCGCCCATTTAAACTGAATCCGAACAAGTATTGGCTTTCCGGATCTATTGGGACGCTGAAAAAGGCATTCTTGAGATCAATTACAGTAAAAAATGTTGCTTCGGAATCAATTGCTGTCAACAATGATGATATATCAGGGACCACAGGGAATTGTGGCACAATACACTTGTTTAGTTCACGCAAATCAATAACCAATCGGTACACTGGTGGAGCAGTAGGATCAGTTCGTTTAAGAATCGGAATTATCGGTGAATTACATACATTGGAGTCTGTTTCTACAACTACTCCCTGGGCAATTAGCTCATCAATGATTTTCAACAAAGCCACTACAGCATCATGCGGTAACTTGTATTGTCGCATTCGTGGTAGTACCACTCCTGCTTTCAATGTAACTCGATAGGGTGTAATGTTCATGCAGCCAACATCCGTAGGGCCTTGTGCCCATAGATGTACTGGTAAAGTCTGTAGTCGGGGATCCATGTCTCTAGACACATAGTGACCTTTAAAATCACGTAAAAACAACCTTACTCCTTCCGGAGAACAACATATTATGGCTCCTAGTGCTTTCAGAGTTTTAATTCCTAACAAATTTTCTGGGCATGATTTAGTAAGCAATAAATCTGTAGTTCGTGTCAAAGGTCCTATCGTAAGTGGTAGAGGCTGTGATACTTCATTAACAATAGGTTTTCCTGAAAAACCAAGGGAAACATTTTGAGAGCCTGAGAGGGGTGCCCCTGGAACTTCACTACGTTTTATGGTTGTTCGACTTGCCCCTGTATCGAGTAAGAATTTTCTATCTTGACCTAATAATTCACTATGTACATAAGGTCCTTCTTGATCTACCGGAATCTCGATAAGCGGTAAGTCAACTTCCCTCTCTAGGCTGGTTCATGCGTAACGCTGATACTCAGGGTATTCATACTGTGCAGTCTGATACATTTGTCGTGTTGTGGTTTGTGTGGCAGTAGCAGGCAACGGTGGTGCAGCTGGCACAAACTGTACGGGTTGCTGTGAGGCTGGCATAGACTGTTGCTGAACTGGCATGGACTGTCCATGCTGCATAGCTCCTTGTTCATTCTGATCTTGTCTAACTAATCGTGGTCTCTCTTTTGCAATACCTGTAGCTATATTACGTTTCAGGACTTGACAATCATGTACATAATGGCCTAGTTGTTTACAGTAATTGCAGGTTCCTTTTACAGGAACTGCAGAATCACCAGAATGTGTCACACCCTTTTTGTGACCATCTGCTGGTACTGTCTGAGAAACTAGCATTTTCATTTTTGTATCCTTCATGCGTCTATGCTCGTGTTCTTGTTCATCCCTAATTCTATTGTGATGATACTGTAACATTTGTAGCATTTGCGACGGAGTGTTACTTTGCCAGGTACTCTCGAATTTCAATATTCTATTCTTCACTGGAGGCAATGCATTTTCCACTAATTTTGTCACAAATAAATGTGGATATGAGTCACTACTTGCTTTTATACCACTATTTATACCAAAACATTTTTCAAATCGAGCATAATAATCGCTTGTGTCTTCATCTTGCTTTTGTTTACAGGCTGTGATTGCACCCCAATCTTCCTTTTTTGTAGTTAATAAACGTGGCAATACCTGTACTAGTAAACCTGGTAATAGTTTAACTTTATCCCCGAGCCCTGAACCTGCAGCTCGGCCCCTTTCTTCCTCTGCTAATGCTGTCCAGTCTATCTTTTGGTCTCCCACTTCCCACTCTTTTTCTTTCAGTTTTTCATAAATGCCAGCAGGCAAAAGCACCTTTAATATCGTCATAATATCAGGAAAGGTGTACTCTCCCATCAGTAACATGTCTTTAATTTCTCGGTGGAAACCCGCTGGGTCTTTGTCATGACTAGGTACTACTTTTTTCATTTCTAATAATTCCATTTTTGATATGGGTGTGTAAACAAATACACGGTGAAACTCATTGTCTTCGCCTTTTATTGGGTGCACTTCCCGTAAAGGATTTTGTCTATCCATGTAGTACGGTGCTCTTTCTCTGTGGGGCAGGGAGAGAGAATCTGGATTTACAAAAAGGACGTACTGCTTACGTGACACTAATATCTCTTTAATTAGCTTGTTACTAGAACCTTTCCATCTGTACGTGAGTAGTTCCGTTAATATATCAGGTAAAGGACCAGGGTCAGCATGTTGGCTCTTATATAATATAAGGAGTTGCTGAATCATATAGATTCCAGCTAAACGTTGTTCATCTGTACTGAGGTTGAGAAACGTGTGTGCTACGGTCTCATCACCGTATTTTTCAGGACTAACAATCCAGTGAACGGCTGATCTGGCTAATTCTTGCTCATCCATGGAATCGAGGAGGTGGTAACCTCTTCGTTCTCGTAGTATTTTATCTGCGGCTTGAAACGAATGTTCAGGAGATTTCAGATTTTTTACAGGCGTCGGATACGTTCTGCTATTATTTGGACATACAGAGTGTATGGGATCAGAAAAACATCTAGTATTTTCACGAGATCTTCCTCTGCCTACATAGGCTATGGTCTCTGACTGTCTTGCGGAATTCCCTGATTCGGACACTTCATCTTGCTCAAACTCGTCTGTTCCCAATCTCTCTTCATGAATACGCTCTATTTCTTTACGGATTTTTCGGCACATGGCTATTATACAATTTTGCTTATCGTGTCTCCCTTCTGATATATTCTGACTCCATCTTGTAAGAATAAGCATTGCATTCGGGTCTACCCCCGGACGATCTTGATTTCTGATTACACAGTTTATGAGGAAACGTAACAGTTCCCCCTGTATCTCTACTTTCTGGAATTCCATAGCTCTGTTAATACATCCTGGATCTCGTCCTGTTTGAACAAAATGATATATGTTATCCAGATGCGTAGTCATTCCTGGTAACCTTGCTAAATACTCTGCGGCTCGCCTGATACGTAATGATGCCAGGACCATTTCGTCCTCTTTACCAACCACTGGGTCATATCTACAATTTACAAGGAGTTCCTTAAGCGTACGTTCATTTACGAATTTAGGTGTACGTGAATGCGCTGACTCTTGAAAAACAAGTTTATTTATTCTGGGTGGTGTAAAGGTACTGCTAGCACCTCCCGTGGCCCCATCTGGGGCGTCGGGTGTGAATGGATTCGTTGAACGTGACACAGCAACTATGGGTGTCGATACCTCTGTAGAGTCGACTGCGGAGACAGATGCGGAAACAGATGTGCTTGCCGAAGCTTGCGTCGGGACTTGCTGTTGCACGGGGACAGATACCTGATCCTGACGTTGAACCCCTCCGCCAGACGGTCTATGTGGTGTGGCGTTAGCATACTCGGGAGCTGCATCGTCTAGATATGAGGAAAGAAAAACATCTTCTGCGGTTCTGGGATGCCCCTTTGGATGTACCTTAATTGGAAATAATGGGGGTGGCAAGTCTTTTGGCATCTCTGTAACAGCCTTAGGTAGTCCTTCGGCTAGAAGGGGATACATACCATTCATAAGAGCATTTCTTTGTCTATTCACTTGTTCTGATTTCACTCGGATACCTTCCTCAATTAATAGATTTTCTTGAACTTTATTTGAACTTTCTTTACTCCTCTCTTCTTGTCTACGTGCTTTTTCTGTTCGTCTATGAGATTCTTTACGCCATAACTCAACAGCGTCTTTCTGTGACTGTCTGACCTTTCTTTTCCATAACTCTTCCTCCACTTTCATGATGCACTCTGCATCCCAGGTTCCCGCTATGGGCCACCTTTGACTTTCCGGTAATCCTTTGGTATAATCTACCCATAGATCAAGAAACAATATGGCATCTAAGCCATGTTTATGGTACATGAAATGTCCTGGAGTGTCTCTAGGAGGAATAGGAACTGCTTCTTCAAGCACCCCTTTTCTGGTAGTAATCTGTCTTAACTTCGAGAAGAGCGGCATATTGACAACTGATCTGATACTTACTCTTGAACTTACTTAATACGAGAAACACAATAATGAACAGTGAACAATAAACAGTCATTCATACCACAATATGCAAGACATTTCTGAATACTTTAAACATTAAACATTAAACATTATAACAATGATCGACAATGATGACAGTCTGCCTAACTAATCACCACGCTGAATTCTTGACAATAACTGAATACTTCGGAATACTTGATATACTGCTAAACAGTACATATACACTGCTAAACAGTGCAGACCGGATTTGTGTACCCAAATCCGTCTTGACCGGCACAACCTATGTGCGCGTCAACACGCCTCCCCGGCGATGGTACTCACCGAGTAGCTCCTTGAAACGGAAGGCCTCAGAGAACGGACAGGACTCGATAACTGCGGACATCGGACCTTCTGGACGTCGGGATTTCGGAAAACCTGGTGGGCCTCTGTATACCTCGGATCTTGCTCTCTCAGCTAGGCTCTGGTCGGGATACTTCGCACTTCTCACCGCCTCGTCTGGGTTGATCGCAGCCTCAGTCGCCCCCGCTTGACCGGAGGGAGCTTACAGGAAATCCTGCTGGTACGCGTTTATGGTCCGTCCAGCTGTGGCAGGAGACCGGGCCTGCAACGCACCGCCGGCGCGTGAGATGAGAAAGTGTCCCTATTCGGGCGCCATTATGTGGTAAATAAAATAAATATTACCGGACTGAATTTCATACGGAATCTTAAAATAAAGTAAATAGCTCAAAATAACAAGAGGCAGAATCCGTGGTATAAGAGGTTTTCTAATGGGCTTTATTCCATTCAAAATGGCCGACTCGAGTCGCGGCCCTCAGGTTCCGTCACCACGAGGGTTCAGGAAGTGAAGTACAATAATTTATTAACAGACATGTATTTTTATAATAAGTTCATTACAATGAAACGAATGTAGAAGGCGTAACATTTGATAAGAAAAGTGACAAAACAGTGACATAATCGAAACTAGGCGTAATAAGGAATAAAAGAAACATGATTGGTTTGCATTATCAGACATAGGTGGATCTATAAGATAATACTTGGCATAGATGCGCGCGTGGCAGCATGACGTGTAATTGACGTGCAACTAGGGGGTGAAGGGGACTTGACATTTAGCTCTACATGTGGAGACGAGAAGTCTGGGGTCAAGTCAACCTAATCCCAAATCATATCTAACATCCTATGTTTAAAGAACTATGTTATCCACAAGGAAGAGACTCTCGGACAGAATCTATTCTATACTGACTGTGTACGTGTACAAGCGTCTAAGTGTCTATATGAGATGCGAGGGGCAGAAAACTTTCCATGGCAACAGGGCTATGAATCATTTGCAGGAGGACGGAAAGGCTGAGTCCTTTGCTTGTGAGCTAAAGGGAATGTTTACCTAAATCACTGGACAGGAATGCATCGGCTGAAGAGCAAAATAGATAATTCGAAGGTGAAATACAACTTCTTGGCAGACAGGCGAAAACTGGCCGAGGCAGGCACCGTTAGCTGCACAGGGAGTAGGACAAAGTTCATGGATACAGATGCGAGCTCAAGCTGAAGCTGTCAGAGACAGAGAGCAGGGAAAGGCTTTGAGGACAGAATCGGGCCTACTTGCCTGAACTGTAAAAATGAAGTAACTTAGCCATATAAAGTCGGTGGCCTTTCATACTTAGGAATCGAATATCCAGCCCATTGATGGCGGATCTGACAGAGAACATGTTGACGGTAGACACACATATGTTTGCGTCTTAGAAACTGGAACTGGAGGGAACATGCATGTACTTGTAACATGCATATAGAACCGTTGGGGTCCAAGATAGGGGACATAACTGATCAGGAAAATCCACATTTCCACACTATCACAAAATGCAATGGCCAATATTAATGCATAATGTACTTCCATTAGTATAGAAGGATCTATTGTGTGCAGTTCTGAGCAAGGATGACATTAATACAATGCATACAACATCTATGAATCATGGGTCCTTCCTTGGACCCTGGTGCCCTCTCTGCATAGATGATACAGCACAGATCCGGTAAGAATGTAGCTACACTGTGTCCTCAGAAACAAGGTCCATGTTGGTATTCAGACAGAATATCGAGTTGGAAATATCGACTTACACAAATATCGAGTTGGAAATATCGTGGCACAGAAATATCGACACCAGCAAGAAGATCGGGGTCAAGAATATCTACTTTAAGGTAAGAAATATCGTCTCTTAAAATGTCGAAGTCATTAATATTGCTTGCAAAAATATAGTTGTTTGAAATATCGATTTTTTAAATTATTGTTATGTATTTTAGGATGTATTTTAAATGTATGTGATCTATTTTTTTTGTCTAAGTATTGTTTTTGTTTTTTAATATATGTGTTTTTTTTTGTAGTTATCAATTTTATTTTAATTAAATATTGCATTTTTTTAGTTCCGTATCGGGTTGTGGGTTTATTGGGGAATAGGGTGGGAAGTAATTTAATTATAATAAATTAATGATTGGTTGTTAATTAATAGTAACTCATTAATTGGCAATTAATTATAGTACTTGTGTTATTGTTTTAGAAGCGGGTAGTGGGGTTTATAGGGGTAAAGGTTGAGAAGTAATTTAATTATCAGTCAGTCAGTCAGTCAGAAAACTTTATTTCGGCTATCAGCCATAAAAGTTCATAATACACAATAAAACACAATAAAACAAGAACAAAAAATGTAAGAAGATGTTACAAAAATACAAAAAGGAATACAATTTAAAACATATGAGCAAGCACATAAAAAAGAGCACAATGTTTAAGATGAATAGTGCCGCAGGATGTACCTTAATACAATAATAATCGTCTTCTGATTAGCCATATTGAAAATAAAAATTTGGCAATCACCGTGACAAATAAAGGAGAAGGATCGTACTTCAATAACCTAAACAGGTCTCTATAGTTCCTAGCCCCCATGTTTTTTGCAAGCTGGATTATCCATTTTCTACGGGGGATTTTATAGGCTGCACAAAAGAAAATTACATGAACCTCCGATTCTTCGAGGATACCACACCCAGGGTAGGGCTGTCTGCTGAAACCAGCCCAGTTGTTCGTTCTCGAGAAGAGAGGGAGAGAGCCATGCCTAAATTGTATAAATAGTTTCTTGGCAATAACCGGGTGGATCAAATCTAGTGCAGGCTCAAAGCTATAACCATTTTTGACCTCAAGGAATACCGAGGTCATGTTAGGGCTATTCACTGATCGAAAAACCTGGGTCAGATTATGTTCCTCTAGGATTTTTGCCAGAGACTTTTTTGAAAGAAGAGGGCATGACTCCTCAGGTGTTAGCCAGAGATCTTCTCTCCCAATTGCCCTCAGTGATTTTTTTACAAATACTAACCAGGGAATGGCACCTGCCTTTGGAGTCAACAGGATAGATCTTAGTTCCTCCCGAAAGTTTGCAAGTTAGGGAATGGTCCATAGTCGGCGCCAATACATTACCGGTCTTGAAGAGACCAGGTCCGTAATGGGTTGAATGCCCAGGTCCATCCTAAGCGGCTGCATAGGAGTGCTCATGGGGAGTGCCAGTAATTGTCTAATAAATTGGTTTTCTGACTTAAAATCTGGACTGTGTTATGGCCCCAAAGTTCAGCACCATAGGCCACCAAGCCCCTCGCCTGTGCTTTATATATCTCCACTAGTGGGCTAATCAACTTTAATGGGCTATTTTTGTACATTTTTAAAATTCCCCCGGTTATCTGTACAAATTTCAAGTTCACTTTTGAAATCTGGGGGCCCCAGTTCATCTTATTGTTAAGGGTCAAGCCCAAATAATCAAAGATGTTCACCCATTCAAGGTGCAGACCATCCAGTTTAGGTGCGGGGCGGTTTGTAATGTCTGCGTTCAAGACCATATATTTGGTCTTATTCACATTAATGACTAAGTTCCTTTTCCTGCAAAATGAAGCAAAACCATCCAGGATTCTATCCATTCCCATGGGAGTCCTGGACAGAAGCAGGGTATCGTCTGCAAACGTTAATGCAGGTATTTTTCTACCCGCCAGCCTAGGTGCGTCTATATCCTTTAGGGCCAAAATCTCCTCCACCAGCCCATTTAAAAAAAGGGAGAAAAGAGTTGGAGCTAATACGCATCCCTGCCTTACTGCCTTCTCTACTCCAAAAGGGTGCGTGAGTTCTCCATTTAATCCAAACCTAACTCTGGCAAAGGTGTCTTTATGTAACCGCTCTAATAGGTCACAGAGATAAAGAGGGACTCCCATCCCTTTCAACAGCTCCCACAGCTGGCGACGATCCACCATGTCGAAGGCAGACTTTAAATCTACAAATGTGAGATAGAGGCTGCCCCCTTCTAAAATAATGGATTTCCAGTGGATCATCTGTAGCCTAAAGAGTTGGTCCACAGTTGACATTTTGGCTCTAAAGCCCACCGGCAGCGGGGTTAGAATATTGGATCATCCATCCAAGTTTGTAGTCTCCCTAGGAGAATACGCGCAAAAATTTTCTGGGCGACATCAATTAGGCTAATCGGCCTATAATTTGCCGGATCAAGGGGGGAGCCCTTTTTATAGATTGGTATGATCTCAGCACCAGCCCAAGTTGGTGGAAGCGGCATTCCCGCTAAAATTGCGTTGAAAAGACCATATAGATAGGGGACCCAGATGTCCGGCTCACTCTTAAATAGATCACCTGGGATCCTGTCTAGGCCTGGAGCTTTATTTGGGAGAACTTTACTAAGTGCCATTTTAACTTCATTAAACGTGCACTTTTGGGCCATCCCCTGGGTATGTAATATAAAGACATTAGGGAAGGAAGAAGAATGAATTACTTCAGGTGTTTTAGAGGCGTATAGGTCTTCAAAATGACCGCGCCATATTTCTTCCCCAATGTTAGGTTGGATTGCTTGCTGGGAGCATGACAATCCGGTTTTAACCAGATTCCAAAATGATCTTGGATCCCTATTCTTCAATGCAGAGGAAATCTCCTCCCATCTATTTATTTCCCATTCTTTTTTTGCTTCTCTGGTCATTTTTTTAAAATGTGCCCTCGCTTCCTTAATTAGTGGGATATTACCATTCTTAAGGGTTGTCACAAGGGATGTCTTGGCTTCCCTGCAGGATTTATTATACCAAGTATTATTCCCCCTCACAGGTACCGAACATCTCTTGGTTTCCCGATGGAAGTGGGTCTCTAAGACACCACATAGTTCTAAGTGGGTTGCTCCTATCAGATCTAAATCAAGATGGCCCTCTATCGAGGCAACTTCACCCAGAGACTTCTCCAGGAGGGGATAGATCTCAGTGTACATAGCACTAAGATCCCTTTGAGATTGGGCGATCTTCTCCCATCTAACTCTACGAGCGCCGTGAGCTGTAACCAAGGGAGCTAAAGTAATTAAATCGTTAGCGGGGTAAGGGAAATTTGTAATAAAACCCTCCATAGATACAACGATGGGATTGTGGTCACTTTCGCATTGTTTCTTAACTCGAAAGTCCAGAATCCTAGACCACAATCCCATATTAAGCATTATATAATCGATAATGGAGGTTTGCCCATTTCTTTCAAAGGTAGAATTACCTGGGTTGTCTGCAGGGAGCCTGCCATTACATGCCCTTAACGAAAAGGTAAGTGTTATTGAGGTAAGTTGAAGAACCAGAGGTGTCCAAGCCTTCGTAGCATATGTGTTAGACGGGGGAATAGCCCACACATGATCCTCTTCCTGAGATACTGAATTATTCAACCCGTTCAAGGGTTCATAGTGGCAGTTGAAGTCTCCACCAATTATAAGATGGTCAACACTGGTGGATGAAGTCAAAAATGTCTCTAGGCTAGTAAGAGTACAGGACACTTGGCCATAGTTCACTGGACGGGAATAAATATTAATCAGGCTCAACTCCTGGTTGTCCCGAAAAGACATAGCTAGGCACATAATGTCAGATGAATCAGTGGTAATTTTCCTAATTGCACAACCCAAATGAGTACGCACCCAGATGGTCAGCCCTCCTGATGGCCTCCCCCTTTTTGCCCTCACTGCTGGTTCCCAATAAGTAGCGAACCCTAGGCGATGGTAGGGGTTCAATGCCCATGTTTCCTGAAATAGGCATAGATCATGTTCATCGATGAATTCCCCCCAATCGGGAGAGGCTAATAAGCGGGATAAACCTGCCACATTCCATGAGAGGATTTTTAGCCCCTCAACCTGAGTTGAAGAGTGGATGACAGGATCTGACCGATAAGGGATAGATGTATTCCCGGGAGTAATAGTGGGATGATCCCTAATATTATCGGTTATCCCTGATTCAATTAGAGGGCTGGAAGACATCAGGATGCCGGAAGAGGTAACGGGAAGGGTCGCAATTGGATTTGAAAAGGATAGCTCCACTGAGTTCAACTTTGGTTGCTGGATTTTCCTTTTTGTACAGCTTCCAGTGTCAGGAGTAAGGTTCATTGCAGGGAAGTTTCCAGATCCCCCCGCAGTTCTCATAACATTCCCAACTTCCCAGAGTTTTCGGCAATCATATCCCAGAGAGACCTAGGGGTAGGGAGATGCGACCCGGGTCGCCTTAGCTTTCATCTCCACCTGCATTGTGGCACTAGGCCCCGTATCGGAGACGGGTATCAGTCAATCGACACAATCCAACAGGCTGAACCTGTTATAGCAGGGTATGTTGATACATAGGGCGTGGGGATCTGCCTCTAGCATTCCTCTGTGGCCATAGCCCACCCCCACTCTTTCCCTATATGGGTTTACTATATCCATCCTATGTTTAGATGCTCCCAACGGATAGAAATGTGATAGGAAGGAGGTTTGGATTCCGTCGATCAAACTGGTCCCCCCCCTCCCCCACACATTTTACCACCCTTTTATCCCTGAAGTTTACAACAATGCAATCTCCCCTTATAGATTTCACACCCCGACCTACCCAGGACACTCTACGCACCATCATGATTTCCCCATTTAAGTTAGGTGGCAGAGGTGGCAGAGGTCTATTTTCATTCAGCCAATGTATTACCTTATTCTTCAAAGACTGATATGGTTCAGCTCTATCGGGGGGAAGTTCAGGAACACCTGTGAGGACCACAACATATGGGCTGCAATCTGGGGGCAGGTCAATTATTTGAAGGTTCCTGGAACTAAGGCGAATATTTGGACTGGGGTTTACGGGGGGAGTAGGTATAGGTTGGGGTGGTGGTCGGGCCAAACAGCCTGTGTCACCTATAGTTTGAGCCTGATGTAAGGGAAGAGGAGGAACGGTCCTACCATCGTTGTTGGAAGGTATATCACTTTCGATTGGGGGTGGATCATGATGGGGAGAATAATCGACACCCGATTATTTGATGGTGGAACCTGTTGGTGACAAAATGCCTTCTGGGCTGAGAGAACCATTGCCGCAGAATTAGATTGAACGGTATCAGCTATCAATGCTATTTTGCCTTCTAATATAGATAGACGCTTAATAAGAGGGGACAAACTCTCGTTGATTAAAGATACCATTTTGCCCCAGAAAGAATCCTGTGTCAAGCCCCGTAATTCTTCCTCACCTATAAATATAGGGGTAGGGGGCGCTACAGGGTCCCGATTAAGGGCTCTAGGTGGATCAATATCCTTCGTGGGAGTATTAGGATCTGGATTAGGATCTATCATGCTTTTTTGTTGTTTCTTAGAAGGGCATCTCATGGGGGCCCCTTCGCGTTTCTTCCCTTTTGTTGCTATTGGCTTCACCCCGGGGTGTTTACTTCTTGTGCTCCGGTCCGACTTGGACCTTGTTGTGGCACAATTAAAGATGGAAACTGGAGAAGGGGGTTTGGTCGATAGTGAGTTGGCCTCTATAGCCCGTCTAACAGATGGGTTAGATGAAATGGGGCCATCAGAAGAAGCTGGCATTGATGTTAATAGCTCATCTAATGAGCCATCTGGGTGCAAAGGCACAAGTTTGTCAGGAGAAGGGATAGACATGATTCCTCCCAATGAGGAGCGTTTCCCTAATAGGGGATCCAGGGATAATCTACGTTCAGTAGCAGCGATCTCATAGGCCAGAACGTTACTCGCGCGAGTAATAAAATTGTCCAAGGTCCCCGCAACAGAACATCCCTTAGGAGCCAGTCTCAATAGACCGGTAGCCATAATGTATTTACCTTAGAAAGATCTGTCCAAGAGGGATGCCCAACCCAGCCTCGTACAGTCTCGAACGGCCTCAAACGGCCCGCTCTTTGCCCGGTCTTCGCCCCGGGGTTTGCCCCGCACGCGTCCCGCTAACGCGAGGGGAGGAAGTGGTTATAAAATAGGTGAGTAAAGGTAGGCGGGAAGTGGCCCCAGCTGCGCCGAAGGTGGAAATGCGCAAGGGAAGCCGGTCCTCGAAGTCCCACCAAACAGTACGAGGAATACCACAGTCTCACCCAGCGGGAATCTGGCAGGTTTCAAAAGGAGCACCAGTGTTCAAAGGCAGGTACGGCTTAAATAGCGGCGAGCGGCTCCCGCGAAGCGGGGGCCGCGAGTCGTGTCCACGCTGATGCAAGAAGAGGGCGGGAAGAGGCCCCAGCTGCGCCGAAGGTGGAAATGCGCAAGGGAAACCGGTCCTCGCAGTCCCACCAAACAGTACGATGAATACCACAGTCTCACCCAGCGGGAATTGTTGTGCAGAATCAATTCTAGAAGAGCAGCTGGCCTCTGTAAGGCATTGTTCAGTGCCGAATATTTATTTTAGAGAATCCAGGGCACTTAATGAGAGCCTGGAGATGAAAAGCGGAATGTGTCCTGCTGCTGCTGTAACCTGCGCTTGGATTTCAAAGCGCTTCTCTTCACAGAAGCTGCTTCCTCAAAAACCCAGGAGACTTCTCAGCAAATCTCCTTCACAATGCTCCTCAAAGGGTTGCAGCCGACTCTCTCACCTTGACAAGCTGCCACGATAATTCCTGTTGGATTTCAAAGCGCTTCTCTTCACAGAAGCTGCTTCCTCAAAAACCCAGGAGACTTCTCAGCAAATCTCCTTCACAATGCTCCTCAAAGGGTTGCAGCCGACTCTCTCACCTTGACAAGCTGCCACGATAATTCCTGCTGTGGAAGTGACCTTGAAACAGGGTTGAGTTCTGTGTAGGCCGCCGTTTTGTTCCCAGTGCAGTTTTTGTAATGACATTTGAAGGAAGTTCTTCTCAATCCTATTGAACACCTTCAATGTATCTGCTTCTTTGTTTTTATCGAGGGTACTTGCGTAGAGGAGCTCTGAAGGACCTGCTTCTTTGTTTTTATCGAGGGTACTTGCGGAGAGGAACTCTGAAGGACCTGCTTCTTTGTTTTTATCGAGGGTACTTGCGGAGAGGAACTCTGGAGGACTCGGAGGGAATCACATGTTTCTTGAATACACCAGTTTACTCTTTCACTTAGCTCTCTGCCAGAGAATCAAAGGACGCTGGCAAACGGAGGAAGTTTCTTCCTCTCCACACATTGAAAGTATTTATGTGGCAGTATGAATTTTTAAAATGTATTATTATTTATTTAATTTAGATTTTATAGTTTTAATTGAAGGAAGTAATTTAATATTAAGTAATTATTAATTGGTTGTCAATTATTAATTAATTGGTAATTAATTATGTTAATTGTGTCATTTTGTTAGGAGTGGGCTGTGGTGTTTATAGTGCTAAAGGATCAATTGATAATTAATTAGGGTAATTGTTTATTTTTTTGTGTGTGAGTTTTGGTTTGATAGGGTAACATTTGGGGAGTAAATTCATTTTTATCTGTTTTAATTTGATTTTTAATTAATAGTATTTCTTTGCTAGTTAATTCTGTTAATTATTGAGATACTTTAAAAAATTTTTTAGATGTGTGTTGTGAATTGTGCGGTGTTACAGGGTAGGAAATAAAAAAGATTACATTTATGTAATAATTAATGTTTTTGTTTATACATAATTTCTAATTAAAAATGTATTTGTAAATTATTTTAAAATTTATTTAATATAATATTTATTGGTATTTGTCATATATATTCAACATTATAATACGTTTCGATTTTTAAAATATAGTTATATATTTTTTATTTTATTAAATTTTTAAATATTTTTGTTGGTGATATTTTGTTTGTTTTTAATCTTGAACTGACTGGAGTATGAATATTAATTTTTACCCCTCTGCTATCCAACACTTTCCCTATTGTTGCACTAACTGGAGTGGGAATAGTATTTTCTACCCCTCCGCTATCCAACACTTTCCCTACTGTTACACTCACTGGAGTGGAAATAGTAATTTTTACCCCTTCGCTATCTAACACTTCCCCTACTGTTTCATATACTGGAGTGGGAATAGTAATTTTTACCCCTCCGCTATCCAACACTTTCACTACTGTTGCACTCACTGGAGTGGGAATAGTAATTTTACCCCTCCGCTATTCAACACTTTCCCTACTGTTGCACTCCCTTTAAATTTGTTAAATTTAAATTAATTTTTTATATTTGTTCAAATGTATATTAAATCTAATTAATTTTTTAAGATAATTTTATTATTTAATATTATTTTGTATGCCTATATTAAAATTGATATTTTGTACAACTATATTTTTTACATCGATAGTTTTTTCCAGTACTTTTGTACTTATCATTATAAATATAGGATGTCGATATTTTTGACATCAATATTTATTACTCGATATTTGTGTATGGGGATATTTTGGGGGTTGATATTCTATCAGTGAACCGTCCTTGTTGACATTCTTTACCCCTCAGGGAGCTTGATGGTGAAGGCCCAAAGAAGGCTTGTGAAGAAGATGAACAGTTCTGTTCCGGCCAGCCGGTCCCCAAAACAACCCCAGTGTCCTGCAAGTGAAAGAATAAGAGAGCTGGGTACATCTCTTACAATTATCCTATGCTATAGAAGAAGGATTTACCCAAAAACATGGGAGGCCGGATGCTCCCGATGTTGGGGTTGTGGGTGAAGTAGAGCACAGAGAGGGGAGGCTACTGTGTAAATAATCCTGACAAAAAGTTTGAATATTAAGAGGCTAACATTTTCTCTAAATCCACATTTTGTGTTTTTGTCTGAACCCCAGAGTATTTCTCAAAAGCATTTTAGTAGGAAAATTATCCTGTTAAGAGCAGGCTTTAGTATGATTTTGCTGCAAAAACCTACCTACAGCCTACTTACTGCTATATTTCTAGTTCGCTACTTTTCTTTGTTAATTGCAAACATTACAAGTAGAGTATTGCGTCTTGGGATGCCGTGCAGTGTGCAAGGAACACAGTCCATGAACCGAAAAGTTACAACACCAGAGGAAGGGAAGAGTTGGGCACCATGGAAGAGGCTTGTGAGATATGTGAAGAAAAATGTTAGTGGCAAAAAACAAAATGCTGCAGCCATCACTATGTGTGTACTCTTTATAGAAACTTGAAAGTGTTTCACACCTCGGGATCTCATTCGCGTAGGCCATTTATCTTGATTCAGGCAGATTCGGGGCAGACAACTCTGCACACAGACGTATAGGTACTGTACAGTCTTAAAACTCAGCACGTAGTTTCTGAATACCTAAAAGTAGTAAACTTACACAAAGGTGTAAGTTTACCTTTGTGAATCAGGCTCCATGTAACTGTATTTTCCTCGACTGTATTGCTGCACCAAAACACCAGCCAGGATTCATTTAACTGACATCTGATTGCTCTTCCAGAGTCTGACCACTGATGTGGTGGTCTTGGAAAAGAAGTTTAAAGTAATGAGCTACATTATTTGCAGTTTACGTACATTGCTTTTAATCACTCAAGACATAATAGCATTATTGCACTCTCCTGATTGGACACCTCCCTCTTTTCAACTCATTTAATTAATTAGCCCCAAGGGAGACCTACTTCATTAAATGCTTTAGTAAAACTCATTCTCTCTTGTGTCAGTTTTTGCAATCAGAGGCATATGGTCGCCATATTGGAAAAGGGTCACGGTACACACTACGCACACAGGCTATATGGCTTGGCAGTTCAGGCTGGACTGTTCCCATGAGGCACAGGGTCAGACTGATTTGTATATGGCCATGTCTGAACTGGGGTGGCCGAGTGAGCTAAAAAATGGTGATGGATTAAACCCAGATCAGTTGACTGGGGGTGAGTGCTTGCAATGTTCAACACTCCGTCCATCATCCCCTTTGGTTTTGCTTTGTTCACCCTAAGTTGGCAGGGTATGTCCAGACGTGGGTCCCTTGCTCACTTTGCCACTGGATTCAAGCTAGCCTGGCTGATGACGGCTGATTAGCCAGAAACTGGTCCCAGGATGCTTGTTTCTGGTCCAGGGAAGACATGGCTTGGCAGTTCAGGCTGGACTGTTCCCATGAGGCACAGGGTCAGACTGATTTGCATATGGCCATGCCTGAACTGGGGTGGCAAAGTGGGCTAAAGAATGGTGATGGATTAAACCCAGATCAGTTGACTGGGGGTGAGTGCTTGCAATGTTCAACACTCTGTCCATCATCCCCTTTGGTTTTGCAAAGCAGCTGCAGCATTAGAACAAGTGTTAGTGTCTCATCCAACCTGCATCAGCCAGGCTTCACTTGTGACGCGTCCTGAGTTCCTAGATTGTTTTAAACAGTAGTGAGAACATGCAAGACTTCCTTGTCGGAAAGTGCCCTTTATGACATGGCCACCCGCACTTTTGCCTGGTATTTGATGTGATTTCTACTGGAAGTGCATTGGTTTCCTGATCTCTTTCTCAAAACTATATAATTGTTTTCCCCAATTGACGATACCTTTAGTGCCCTTTCTAAGTCCCTAGTAAATGGAACCCCTGGTACCTAGGGCCTTAGGTACCAAGTGCTCTAGCACGAATTGTGCCCCCCTAAGGGACCCCACAAAAAGCTAATGGAAACTGCCACTGCAGGCTGTGTGTCTTGGTACTGACACAACTGAAAACATGACATGGAACACAGCCTGTGTGCCCTGCAGACACTGCTTACAGTATAAGTAAGTCACCCCCTACAGCAGACCTTACCGCCCTAAGGCAGGGTGCACTATACTACATGTGTGGGCATAACTGTATGATCAGATATGCCGCCATACTGATCAGTTCCATTACTGCCAGTATAAGTGACCAGGGAATCCGTTTTAAAAGCATGTGCTGGCACTGGTGAACGAGTTCCCTGGCTACATGAGGGCTTCATTGGAAATAGGGATGTTTGGTATCAGACATCTTGTATTAATAAAACCGCACTGATGGCAGTGTCCAATTTAGTAATACATGCACCCAGAGGGCACCTTAGAGGTGTCCCCTGAAACCCTACCAGCTACTGGTGTGCAGACTGGCTGTTTCTCACCAGCGTGCCACCAAAGACAGGTTTCTGACCTCCAAGGGTGAGGGCCTTTGCTCTCTGGGGGCTATAAACAATGCCTGCTTGGGGCCAGGATGCTTGTGACCCCCTCACACGGGATGACCTGCAGATTAGCATTCCAAGGCCGGGGAGCTTCAAATAGGCCTACCGCCTTTGGTATGAGAATGTGGCTTCTCTCACAGGAAAGGATTGACTACTACCCTCTACTCCCCTACCACTCCTAAATTTGGTATTTAGGGGTGCCCTGACACCAGGAAATCAGATTTCTGCCGACCTACGATGAAGAAGGATACTGAAGAGCCGCAAAAGAATAGACCGTGGAAGAAGCAACTTACCCAGCGGCAGTCCCGCCGGCCTGTCCACTGTTCCCAACAGTGTGATTCGAAATTCCTCTCATCCTGCAGCTGCTGTGCCTCTGGGAGGCCTGCCTTCAACACAGAACCAGGGTCTCCCATGGAGCAGCGGAGCTACTTCCCTGCATCCTGTTTTGTGGTAGCAAATGATTTGTGGGCAGAATGTAAAGTGGCTATAGAGCAGCTGGAGAACAAACCTCGGAGACAATTAACTTATAAAGCATGCAAATACCCGAAGGTGTCTTGGAGCTAATTGGGTATGGCAGTATTTGCAAGAGCAGCAGCATAATAGGCATTGAAAAGCCAAGTTTTTAGCAGTTTTCTAAAAGTCAGTAAGGTGGGAGCTGCTTTGATATTTATAGGCAGACTATTTCAGAGTGCCAGCGTTTCGGAAGAGAAACAACCCTTCCCCCTCCTCCCCATTTGAGTCTCTTGAAGCTGGGGCGGGAGACCATCAAGGAATTTTCAGATCATAGGTCTCTGCTGGGTATGTACCAAGAAAGGGATGACTCAAGAGCCCAAAGAGTCAGTGCATGCCTAGTATGACAGATTTTTGCAGGTGTTTAAACAACACAGTGAAATGGACACTCTCAAAGCTAAAGAAATGGGACATTTTGTGTCCCAGTTTGTGATGGGATTGAGACCTGAGATTAGCTTAATGATTCCCCAGCATTTGATTTGTTGGCAGAACAAATCGGTTGATAAGAACCTGAGGTATGTGAAATATTGTAGTGAAGAATTGGAAATTTCAAGTTATTGAAGAAGAAAATGATGGCAGCACGGATGAAAGCAGCACAAAGAGGAAGTCAGAATCAACATTTTATAGGGAATGTTTCTATGCAAGGAGTGTACCAGCAGGGAAATCCTATGATGCAGGATGGAAATGGTTTCTCGCAATAAGGTCAAGTTTGTGGCATTCCAATTGACCTAAGCACTTGAACTGATGTGACAATTTCGAAGACATCGAATCTTTGCCAGTATTCCAATGAGTTAAGGCATTGGAAGCGGGAATGTCGTCTTAATCCCAACAGAGTGGTGAATGAGAACCAGGTTCAGAATTCAGTGGATATAATGTCAATATAAATGCAAATTGCACATCGGTGACGTGTAAGGGATGGAGTCTAAATTGTGCTCCTCCACCAATGTGAATCCTGTCTCTATCGTTAAATGTCACAAGTAGGACTTTCACTGATGGAACTGTTGGTAAAGTGATCTTCATTGTGGGGGGCTGTCCGAAATAGGACTGTCCCAATTCATTATTGCTGATTAGACTTTTATAAGTCGTTAAGCGGGCAGTCACTATGGGACTTGCCTTCAAGAACTATTGCACTCAGGACTGTCATTGAGTACAGTGTAACTAATGAGGATGTCACTTTCAGGGAACCCCCTTCCCCCGTGGCAGTCTAACAGCACTCTACATACCAGGACTGTCACTGCCCTTCTCTAGATCACTGCTTCGATTTTTGCACAGCAAAGCTATCCCTCCAGTTACACAGCACGGACACTGAGTGCAAATGAGAATCAAATGCAAACTCTAATGTGTCACTGTTTATTTTAAGCAAAAGACACACAGATGAACTGGAATGGCATGGGGAGCAAAAAAAATGATGGATTTAGTTCCAGATCTCTGTACTGGGGTGAATGTATGACATTGTTCTGCATTCTGTCCATCAATTGTTCTTTTTGCATTTGTCACCCCCGAGTGGGACGGGCATGCCCAGATGTGTGCCCTGTGCTCTCCATGACACTGAAGTCAAGCTAGCCTGGCTGATGAGGGGTGATGCCCCGAAACCGGTCTAGGATGCTTGTTTCCAGTCCAGGGAGGACCTGGCCTGGCAGATCAGGCTGGACCTTTCCCATGGGGAATAGGGGCAAGACTGATATACATAAGTCTGGGTCTGAACGGGAATGGCATGGGGAGCATAAAAACAGTGGATTTAGGCCCTGATCTCTGTACTGGGGTAAATATTTGACATTGTGCAGCATTCTCTTCATCAATTGTTCTCTTTGCAACTATTTATTTTAAAGCACAAACTTTGCAGAAAACACCACTTGCACAGGCAAAATGTATCTTAAAGAAGCCTCTGCGGACAGAAGAAACCTTTTTCTAAAAACTGTATGCATTGATCAAAAATTGTTTCTGTACTCTGCCTGCAGCAAGACATGTTTATAGACACTAAAGTTAGCTTCATCCCGATTTTGATTCTTTGTCTCCATTGTGTGGATGCAGACACCTGGGCACCAGGGTGATGGTTCAATGATCTCTGAAACATTTCTTAACATGGACACAAACTCCAATGGGCTGGAAGCTAAATATTGAATTCTTCAGTGGGGTCAGAGCTTGGTGGAGAGGGATGTTTCAGGGCAGTTTCGGAGTTTGTGCTAAAAATAGTGTGCAGACTGTGGCACAACGATAGCCCCTGCAGAAGGTTTTGTAGTCTGGTTTGTAGAGCAGGGGGTTGCTGCTGGTGCCTCTGTCACTTTCTTCTGTTTCCCTGAATAATTACAGCAGGCACAGTGGAGGGGGGCTTCAGAGGAGAGATATAGAGAGAGCGCTAGAGAGAGCTAGAGAGAGAGAAAGGGAGAGGCAGAATGAGAAGGAGAAGGACAGGGAGAAGAAGAGGGAAAGGGAGAGGGAGAGGGCAAGGGAGAGAGAGAGAGAGAGAGAGAGAGAGGGAGGGGGATAGGAAGAGGGAGAGGACGAGGGTGAGGGAGTGGGAGAGAGAGAAAGAGAGAGAGAGAGAGAAACATGAGTGAGTGAGGAGTAAAGGAGCAGGGCTGGTTTGAAGTTTGAGTTCAGATAAGAAATTGTTCAGGAGAATTTGAAGTTCAGTAGAGTTTGCAGAGCTAAGGGGTATTTGGGGAATGAGCACTTATTGATAATGTGAAGTTCAGCAGAGTTTGTAGCTCACTCAGTTACATACCGTTATTCTACATTTTGCTCCTTGCCGGAGTTGAGGCCTTAGACCTTCTTCCCGTCTTTACATGTCATTGCCCTATACTCCATTACCCCCAAAAATGCAGTGCCCTAAAGGTATTCACCTGTAAGATAATAACCACCACCAGAACTTCAACCAACAAACACAGCCCTGCAAAGTTTTCATGTGTGATGTGCTGCTCCAGTCCAGGTTTTTTTTTTAATTCTGGGTCTTGTAGTCTTGAGTATTCCACTATAAAAAAGTGCCTGGGAAACTTAGCAGCTATGCAGATATGAGTCCTGCCAGGGGGCACAGACGACACACCAACAAAGAAGGAGCCACAGGGAAATGCCCTAAGGGCAGGAGACGCAAAGCACTGGGAGTGAAACAGCCCTCGATTAGATAGAAACAGAACAGTGAAGAATGTGTGCTTATACCATGAAGCATCAGAATTAGACTTAAGACACTTAAATTAGACCCCCCCAAGACCGCTCGAATAGGTGAGGAAGATGATAGTAGAGGATTGACAACAAAGCTGTCTTTTTTTTGGTTCTGATTAAATTCCAAATCATTCCGGGGAGGCAAGTGAGGACTAAAATTAAGGAGGTGGGAGTGCAAACTAACCATAAGACTTGAAACTGTATAGAATGACTTTAAAAAAATACGTTAATATGCACTTTTGGCTGTAGCAATGATCACCCCCCTCTCTAAATTTCATCCTAAACAATCAATAAACATAATACCTATTGAACTGGGTTACAATCACCGTACTATATGTTAAATAGTAAGCAATGAGCCAAAACGTCAAATCCGAACAATCCACAAACGGTTAAAACTATTTGGCTCCTCAAATGTTGGCTAATATCTTATCAACACATATACTAGTCTTGGTTCGCAACTTTCTAAGAAGCTCAGATGAAAATTAATAATGGTGTGCGGTCATTAATGTGAATTCTTCATGCAAATCATGTGAGTTCCATTTGGACTCAATGTATTACATCAAAACATCAAGACATATTCCATGGAAGTCACTGGCAAAACCATATATTACTATTAAGAAATTATGTATTTTTCACTGTTGTTTGAAGTTAATTTGTATATAATCAAAGGGCAAGTGATTGAAGTATATTCTGTGTAACCTTAAGAAATGATATTTTGTTACTATGGATACACTTCTGATCTAAATGTGTGGACACTACTGTCCTCTTCCCAAAAAGATGTTAGTTTTACTTATTGTTATACACTCCATGCCCTATCCAAATTTTATTCATTGCACTTTTCCTGCCAGACCAGCAGACAACTCCAGTCATTGACAGGAACGGCTGTCACAGCGGTTCCTGTCAATGAACGGACTGCTCCGCCAAACATGAAAGGCACCCACCAAAAATGTAACAACTTTTCTTTCTGTAACAACAAAATCACAAAGTGGGGTTTTGTTTTGAGAAACTAATGACTCCACACTATGGGAGTTTTCTGCCATGGTGTAACGGTTATTTAAATGTTTTAACTGTATCTTAATGGCACATTTTTCATATTAGTAAAGACTGTCATTGACCGCCCAATCTAAATCAGGCAGGCAAATGAAGGGCCAAACCTTTGATGGCTCATACTCCATTGTTACTCCAAAGAAATTATTCCAAGTAATTAAGTCACTAACTAACTCAAGCTCTGTCACTGGCCCTACTGAAACGTCGGCAGAGAGATGTAATGACCTGGCCACATACTTTCTCTCTAAAGTAACGGACATATACAGTAATTTTAAAAATAAGGGAGACCCTGACCCAGAGAGGGAAGAAGTTTCAGAAATAGTACTTCCACAGCAGGTGATGACTAACTTCCCACCCATTGAACAGCATGAGATTGTAGCACTGATGGAAAAGGTGAAATCCGGCTCACCTCTAGACCCAGCCCTCCACAAATACTTAAGACAGTAGCACCCATCATTATACCGGATTTACTGAGGGTTTTGAATCAATCTCTAGAATTAGGCGAAGTCCCAGGGGCCTGGAAACACGCAGTGATAAAGCCTCTATTAAAAAAAGCCAATGCAGATACAGGACAACTGGGGAACTCCCGACTAATATCTCAGCTACCACATGCAGGCAAGCTGCTAGAAAAACATGTCAACAGACACCTGTCTGATTTTCTTGAGACCCACCAATGTCTCCATCCAACTCAGATGGGTTTTTGAGCACATCACAGCATGGAATCCGCATTGCTGGTAGTGGTAGAAGAGCTGAGACAATCACTAGACCAGGGGAAATCCGCGGTTCTCCTCCTGTTGGACTTGAGCGACGCATTCGACACGGTAGACCATCAAATACTTGGCAGAAGGTTAGCTAATACAGGGTAACACACTCAAATGGCTAATATCATTCCTGAACAAAAGAACTTTCCAAGTACAAGAAAATTCTACTTTCTCGGATACCATGAGGGTAGAGTGCGGCGTACCACAGGGATCAGCCCTAAGCCCAACCCTTTTTAATGTATATATGGAGCCCCTGGCCAAGATTGTACAAGAATTCGACATATCCATGACCTCGTACACAGACCATACACAATTGGTGATAGCACTAGACCCAAGAAACAGCAGAGACAGGGAGAAGATGTCTTCCAGCCTGATAAAAGTCAAAGAGTGGATGACGAGAAGCTGCCTAAAGCTGAATGGGGAAAAAAAACGAGATATTATATCTCGGAAATAAACTGATACCCAGCCCCATTTTAGACTGGCCAGACTGCTTAGGTAAGGCACCGATATCGACAGACATAATTAAAAGCCTAGGCTCTTGGCTAGAATTCGACCTATCTATGGGAACACAAACCAAGAAGGTAGGCGCAACTTGTTTCGGACTACTGAGATGCCTATGGAAAATCATGGACAGGGTGCCAATACATCTTAGGAAGACAGTAGTCCACTCTCTGGTCACTTCCCGACTAGACTATGGAAACTCTCTGTTCCTGGGGGCACCTAAATATGCCACGCGCAAACTGCAGATCGTTCAGAATGCAGCTGCCGGGCTGCTCTGCGATGTCCCCATATGGGAATCGGTCAAAAAACATTTAGCGTACCTTCATTGGTTACCGATAGAAGCAAGAATAAAATTCAAGGTCCTGATCATTACACACAGAGCACGCCATAATAAAGGGCCAGAAAAAGTCAGGAAACTCATATCCCCCTACATTCCAAACAGGCTGTTACGATCTAGTACGGCAGACCGCCTAACACAAACAAAGGCCAGGAGAGAAAGATGGGGTGGAAGAGCTTTTTCACATCTGGCTCCTAAACTCTGGAATTCTATTCCATTAGAGTTTAGAAAAATAGACAATGAACTGCAATTTCGACAGCAAATCAAGACCCGGCTGTTTAAGCAACACCTCTAAGTCGCTGGCATCTTATCAGTAACTAATCGCACAGCGCTGGGAAGCCTTAGGGCAGCCATGCGCTCTATAAATCCCCTATAACAATAATAACTGTGCAATCAGAGGAGTATACCAGCAACAGAGACAGAGGGGTCTCCGTTACTGACATACTTGAGGTCCTTCTGGCTGTAAATCAGGCAAGCAGAGCCTCCGTTTGGCAGAGAGGGTACTCCATTACCATTGAGACGTGGTACAGTCTCTGCCAATCTCGAACTCAGCCCCTTAGTACTATTGGCAATGCGCCCCAACACCGAGCATTTCCTAGCAAGTAATAACCACTATCATCTTAGTATGTCATAATCCATAATGCCTTCTCCAACTTAAGACCTTTCAACCTTTTCATTTCTTTGCCCAGACCTCAGCACTCAAATCCGAAGATGTAGATGACAGCTCTGCTACCAGGATCATTTATACTTAAGCTTATAGTCATCTTTTGTTTATATAGATGAGGATCATCATCCCCTGCCATATAGTAAACTATATTTGGAGCAATAGCATGCATTTTTCAATCCACCTTTGCACAGTCACTCTGGTTTTATTCCCACCATTTCAAATCATGACTAATCCATGTTGGCTGTGCTTCACACAAGTGCAAATCACAGTCAGTTTTCACAGATTAAGTGAGTTAAAATAATAAGAACTTTCAAGCCATTCTTGAATAGGTAGTAGGACCAGTGATGTGATATCAGTTCTAATATTTTCATAGGTATGTACTAATTTTAGCATTGAAAAAGCCCGCCCCTGTGCACCAACAGGGGCAAAATGTGTTCTTGAACAATGCAAAATAATGCTTGGAACCACGCAACAGTTATAAAGCAGTATTATTTATCTCCTACAGCATCATGCGCATCTCAAATATGCATGGTGTCATTTCAAAACTTCCTAATCATTCTAAACCCATACATGGGCAAAGGAGCCTCACCCACACATGGAAATTCATAAGTACACTGAAATACACATTTACCCATTAATGAGGCAACATAGGCATCTCTGGGTCATGGTGCCCTTTCCTTACTTAGATACACAGGTCCCTGACCCAGCAGGGCTGGAACAGCATCACAAGAGTCCTCAGAGGATGCAGGGAGCCTGGCAGCTGTAGAGGAATGAACATGAGGAGTGACCTTGTGTGCAGGAACCATCCTTCAATACATTAGGATAAGTAGGAGAACAAAAGTCCCCTACTGATGACTAGGCTCAGGCGATAGTTGCATTATGCTAGTGTAAGTAGGGTAATTTTGTTAATGTTGATTTACTCTTGCTGTGCACAATTCTCGGAATTGCACTAGTTGAACTCATCATATGAGGGCTGTTTGCAGTAAGCGTTTACAGTAAATGCGGCAATCGCAGTAATATTTCACAGCAAATGCAGAGGAACAAAGCGAACAACCGAATCAGAGTGTCTGTTGTTTGCAGTGATTTAGCTTTTTTCATACTAATATTTTAGCGTGAAATGCATCGCATGAGGATGCATTTCTCCCTAAAATACAGCACCGAATGACAGTTTTCCATTTCATGTAAATACCCATCATTTTGTCTAATCTTGTGGAAATGTTTGCATAATTATACAAATTTTGCACATCCCTTCTCATGATATGTTGCTTACATACAGGCCATGGGAAAATAAAGATCTAGCTCATGCATAAGGCAAAGGAATATGGTCAGTTCAGTCACAAACAGCTGAATGAGTAGTATGAGCAGAAGGCAATCTTTACTGGTGACCAGCATAGTTAATAAATCCTGATCTGCAAACATGATTAGTTATTCTGAAGAAAATCAGTTCATATTATGGTCTTCACAAACAGCATTCTTTCTCCACTGATTAAAGTCCTACCTCTAGAAGGAAGAAGTGGAAGTATTCATTTAAGCTAATATGAAGGCAAGGAGGAGACTTAGAAGTTGATTTGGACCATGGATGACGGGCCATACTCCGTCAGGGTGACGGAGTAAAATACCCCTTCACCCTGGCAGATTAACCATCCTCTGAATCTTTGGCAGGAACCTCCTTCACAGTACTTCCTGCCACCGTAATAAAGATTTTACAGACGGCTCTGCAGACATCACAGTACTATCAAACTTCTAACTTGTTTTTATAATTTTAAAAACAAAATCCCATAGTAGAATTTTGTTTTTGAAAATGAAAAAAAACGAATGACCCCAGCAACATGGGAGTTGTCCCTCCTGGTGTGGGTGTAATTTTGCAGTTTTCAGTGGCCCTTACCAATAGGTGTTGCCTGGCGGTGACGGACACTGAAAACTGTCCATCCACGCTAAATCGAGCAGGAAGTCAAATGGCCAAACCTCTGATGGCACTTACTCCATCGGGCTGTTGGAGGTATATGTCAGAAACAGAGATGGAGTAGTCTCAGTTGCCAACATACTGAATTAACGCCTAAATGAGGGAGACAGACCTTTGCAATTGCGATGGAGTACCCTCCACACCAAACTCTAAATTAGGCCGATAACCTCAACATGCTATAATGAAGAGGGCTTGGAAGAGGGTGTTAATTGTTCCTCCAATATGACTTCTATGTAGGTAATGCTTTGCCCACATGATCTCTCAGGCGGGAAGCGGCGTTTACTTCGCATGCGTTTCTTCGCATGCCGTTAGTACGACCGCGTTGTTAGTTAGCATACCGTTTGTACGCAATTCGGAAATACGAATTGCAGTAAGGGGGAGAAGGTGTTGGATTTAAAATCCAACACCTTCCCTAGTGTCTGCATAGACTGGAGTTGGAATAGTAAATTATACTATTCCAACATCCAGCACCCCCTTACTGCAATTCGTAGTTCCGAATTGCGTACAAACGGCATGCGAAGTAACAACGCGGTCGTACTAACGACCGCGTAGAAACGGCATGCGAAGTAAACGCATGCGAAAAAAAGTTATATATTCCTCTCAGGCCCCTAACTTTCCACAATGGCCTAGAAAGGACAGGTCGGCATCAAGGAAGAAGTGTCAAAGATGTTAGCCTTTAGCTAAATTGTGTGTTACCATAAAAGCAGTAGCCAGGCCTAGGAGTTGGTACCAAAGTAAAAATCAATGTACTTATGTTTCTGTGTGGAGCATTGAGAGCTCAATTATTGACCAAAAGCAGTGTCATCTCAATCCCTGTGCTGACAACTTTGAGGACAAGCTGCTCATAGTAAAGTTCTTAAGCCTATTCATTAAGTTTATAGGCAACTGCTTTTTGCTCTGTCCTTTGGAGAAAAAATTTAAAATTCTGGGCTCCACCGACTTACTGCCTATAGATTTGTGCTGTCCTTCATTACTGGGCCACCTGGGTGTGGTGTACTCTGTGAGTGACATATAATACGTGTGTGATGTTCCTGTAAGACTATGTGCAGTGCATTTGCCATCCTATAAGGACATTGTGGGAGGCTGCCCAAGATGTGTTTCAGGTCAAGGTTAACTTTGGATTTGCAGAAGTAAAAAACGTATTTGCATATTGCTTTCTTGTCATTGTCTTATTGTTTAGCACAAGCACGCATTCATATATCTACTGGGGACCTTCAACTCCATTGGTATAGGTTTAGAGTGTTTTTCGTTTGGATATTGGTAGGACATCAGTTTCGATTTCTCCTCACATGTTGTCTTGCTATTATTGTGTTCTGGCTGGAGAGTAGCCTTGTCTGCATTTAGCCCAAATGTTCTCCATTTGGTGTTCAACTGAAAGTTATATTAACTTTTACTTTAATATACCACTTCATACCACAGCTTTTCCGGTGTCTAATTGCTGTGATACTTTCACAAAATGTAACTAACTATATGAACCTATGAAGAAGAAAAGGCTTGAGGAGAAAATCACATCCACTGAGCCTGCCAACACACTATAGGTACCATTTAGAGTATGGCAGCCTCTCAGTCCGGAAAATTGCTTCACTGATAAGGCTGGAGTAGTTTCAGTTTAGCTTAACTCACCAGACAGACTACCATGCAATACACTTGAAGACCAGCTGATTGTCTTTTCCAGATTAGCTTCCAAAATGAGGGATGTTTTTAAAAAATGAAAAATAAATGTCCTTTGGTATGCTGGAAGTTTTTTCCAGCACATATGTGATATTGATTATTTCTTGTTCTATACTGCCATGCCCTGTCTACATTGTCCCAGGAAGGTGTATAACAGGCTGGTATGGCTATACTGGGTGGGCTATACAACATCATGTCATTCACCTGACCAATGCATGTGGTAATGAGGATGGCTGTAGCTCTGCCATCGAAACCATATACCTTCCCTTAAAGATAGGCAGGTGGGGCATGTGCTAATTGTAGGCAGGTGCACTGGTACCGCCCAGCTCCAAAGGATACTCCATGTATAATCTCATGGGGAATGCAGTGTTCAATAAGTGAAACTCGATAATTTCTTTTATTGTGATCTGGGTTGATGCTTGATTACTGTCTAGTTATAGTCTCCACCATTAAAAGATTCAGAAGCGTTAGAGGTATATGAATATTTACTGCCACATGATTTACACTTATGCTATGTAGAAGTAAGGGAACTAGCCAAGGGAACTCGAGAAGGAAATTGATGATTTTTGTGATGGCCACTTTAGATGCATTTAGAGATGGATTCAGATACTATTCATCTTGATTTCTCCTTTAATCTCTGATGACATTTTTACTATCCATCAGATGTAAAAGATGCCTAATTATATGATAGAGAAAAATTATAAATGAAGATACAATAGTGAAAAACTCTAAAAAATACAGAAAAATGTGTGAGTGTCTAAATATTAGAATTAACCCTGAAGAAGTGGTGTGTCTGACACCGCAAAACGTGCTGGGTGTCCTAACTTCATAAATTTCAGCCTTTCTTTTCTGCGCCAGTGTCATTTGATAAACTACCATTCATGAGAACAACATAAAATTGGCTAAGAATTTCTTGTGGAATAGCAGCATTGGTTTACAAACTAGGAACTGATTATCAATTCATTGTGCGGGAGAAATAAATTTAGGAGACATATTATTGAAAAATATTGAATTTTTTATAATTCGCTTTGTGCTATGTGTTGAAATGAAGACACTCTGAAGCGGGTAAAGTTCAAGCGTCTTTATTCTGTCATCCACTCTCCGCCACTGACAGCCTGTTGAACATTCCAAGGTGAACTCTGAAGGATCGTTCCAAGAGGGAGGAAAGGCGGGGGAGGACAGGAAGCTACCACTAGGAAGAGAAAAGGAAAATCACCTCAGGGAAGGAACAGGGGAGAAGGAGAGAGATTACAACACATCTCCCTTCGTAGGGAAAAGGAAAACAGGGGAAAAGGACGAGGTGAGCGGGCACCAAGAACCTGTGAGTAACAAGCTTAATGTAACAGTAACATGGAAACCCCCAGGGTCTGGACGGCGGGGATCGCCAGCAGGGATAGGAAGGAAAAACCGCCCTGTTACATCTTAAGGAACAAATCATAGCTACATCCATACATAAGTACCAGCTATATCAGAGAGATTTTAGTCCAAAGCATAGACATACAAGAGGGTCAAGGTGGGATTGTCAGGCAGATTGCAATTGCTGTGCAGGCAACTGAGAAGATGGGGAACCCCTCCCTCACACAACAACATAGAAAGAAAAAAAACAGAAGGAAAACTACGAAACGAGCAGGAGAGACATGCCAAGGACAACCTCCATCACACACACCGGCCAGGCAGGCCAGAAAGAAAGACGAATAAGGCAAAACGCAAAGTATTCACCAGCCTACCTACGAACGACACAAGGAGGAGGGAATAACAGATCACCTCACGACAGGGAAAGAAGGGATGAAAATGCGAACAAGGTAAGGCTGGAGACACAGGACGACATCAAGCAATGTGACGTCCAATCACACAGACGAATCCAAATATGACAACACGATGAAAACTGAACAAGGAGGAAGCGGAGAAAAAGGCAAGGGACGTACAAACAGCAAACTATACTTCCCCCCCATATTTACTAAACAATCCCAAAGCATGAGCTTGACATGCGTTATACAAAATCCAACTTGCAACCTGTAAGAGGACAGTATCAGTCATGTGGACTAGAACACCTAACCCTCCTCTACTCCTGTGAGCGAGGTGAGGAAAACTTGAATGGGACTGAACCCATAAGACGCCCTAAGTAGGGAGCCCAAGAAATGTACATGGTTTAAAGCTCATAAATATGTGCCCAGGTAGGGGTGACAAAGTAACAGAGGATGGAAGCATAACCCCTTACCGGTGCCCTAATTTGAGGGTAACAACCGTACTTTACCTAAGGCGGCAAAAGATGTAGGCAAAAAGGCCAAGAACCCATCCCCAACCTATGCAAGGCTATATATAAAAAAAATTACAGTGGTACACAAGTACAACAAGCAATAAACCAAGGCGGTGTGTACCCACAGTCCATAAGCGAAAGGTGAACCCAAAATGTACCGAGTGAGTGCAAGGGAAATGGCCAACCCATGCCCTCCCTGAGTAGGGAAAAGAATGTAAAGTGTAAATAAGCACACCACAAAACCTGAAAATGAGCCCCCATGATTGGGTGCTGTTCCAAGAACGTGAAATGTAGATGTACCGAGTGAATAGTAAATCCGAAATGCAGAAAGGAGAGAGCACTGAAAGGGGAGATGACAGAAATGCCCCCCCTCGCCAATTCGTCGCCAGTGTTGAAATGAAGACACTCTGAAGCGGGTAAAGTTCAAGCGTATTTATTCTGTCATCCACTCTCCGCCACTGACAGCCTGTTGAACATTCCAAGGTGAACTCTGAAGGATCGTTCCAAGAGGGAGGAAAGGCGGGGGAGGACAGGAAGCTACCACTAGGAAGAGAAAAGGAAAATCACCTCAGGGAAGGAACAGGGGAGAAGGAGAGAGATTACAACACTATGATTTTAATCATAATGTGACAATGATATACTAAGATAAATTACATTTATGTATGGTGTTTTTTGATACAATAAGTTTGCCACCAAAACATTTTGGGAATATAATATTCCCTTTGGGATTTTAGATTCTTTGTTGTTGATATTGCTTTATGCCTCCCCACCAACTGGAATACCTTTTGGGTGTTACAGTGGAAATATCGGCACCCAAATCTAGTACCTTAATTATCACTACTGATTTGATAATGTAGTTATTTATTTAGTTACATACAATAATGATTAGAACTGTTAAACAATGCAAACATGCTGGTACATAGAACAGTGAAGTTAAGGTGGTAAATAAATTGGAATAGAAGCCGTTTTGTTATTAATTACATTTATTAGTGTTATGGCTATTGCTATGACTAGTGTAATATTCAGACAGTAAATACACATAGTTGCTGCAATGTGGAGAGAGTGCCAGTAATCACTTATATTTCTAATTGCAATTAATTACATTTTTAGGCTATTACGGACTCCCTGTTAGAAGGGATGACAGAATGCTTGGTGGGATTGATTTTCCTTGAAGAGGATCTAGTAGGTATATAAAAAAGAGCCAATAACTGAGCCTGGAGGGGCATCTACAGAGATGGAGTTTTTCTTACGTTTGAGGCAAGTGGGAAACAGTGGTTAGAGAGTATGAGGTGAGTCGTGTGTGAACCTGAAACACCTAACAATTTGAGAGATATTGGTAAAGTTGGATGATCTAGTGTTGTGGAAGGCAGCAGATATCCTTCTTTTCAGATAAAGTCCAAGATATCCTGGCTGACATTGAAAACTCCCCCTTTAAGTTTCCCCTCAACGTGGAGGTGGAGACACAGGAAAATAGGGCTGAGCTGATTTCCTCCTTTCAGCCCCTCGATCTTGAGACCTTGCGATGCATCGCAACAAAAATTAAATCAGGCTCACCTGCAGATCCGTGTCCACCGAGGATTTTTAAACTCGCTCTCCCAGCGATTGAGGAAGAAATCCTCGCCTTGATGAACCTCTCACTGGAAACAGGGAAAGTTGCCACACAGTTCAAAGAAGCTAGAGTAATTCCCCTTTTTAAAAAGACAGGAGCTGACATCTCTAACATGAAGAATTTCAGACCCATATCTCAGCTTCCTTTCCTGGCAAAAATTATGGAGCAACATGTCCTCCAAACTCTCTCCAGTTTCATGGAGATCCATCATCTGCTTGTGGATAGGCAGGCTGGATTCAGGGCCCACCACAGTACGGAGCTGGTGATGTTATCCGTACTGGATGAAATTAGGATTAAAGCAGATAATAAAAAGCCATGTGTCCTAGTCCTCCTAGACCTGTCGGCAGCGTTCGACGCGGTCAACCACTCACAACTTTTGGACAGAATAAAAGACATCGGCATTGGAGGGTCTATCCTCCAATGGATCAAGTCATTTCTGACAGACCGCACCCAAAAAATCCAGATGGGGGACTGGGTGTCAGAGAGGGGGTCGATCTCCTGCGGTGTTCCACAGGGGTCAGCACTATCACCCCTCCTGTTTAACATTTACCTCAGACCCCTGATTAACCCCTTCGACGCGCATGACGGAACGGTTCCGTCATGCACGTCGGTTGCGCTGTGCGCATGACGGAACCGTTCCGTCATGGCCCCGCCCGCGCACGGAATCTTCAGCGTGGCGCGGAAATCCGCGCCGCGCTGAAGAGGTTAAGAAGCTTGCCTTGATGAATTGCCAGGTCTTCAACTATGCGAACGATACGCAAATTATTGTCCAAATAGATAGCAGCCCTCAAGCCCATGCCCGGGTAAAAGATATTTTGAGATTTGTGGTCAGTTGGATGACCGCTAACTCACTCAAGATTAACCCAGACAAAACGGAGGTGCTGGCTGTCACTAATGACAGCAATCCCTGGAACTCCCATTTCTGGCCAGACGAGCTGGGTGTCATCCCTGTACCAGCTTTGGTGGTAAAAAGTCTGGGAATCAAGATAGATGCCAAACTCTCCCTGATAAACCAAATCACCACCGCTTTCGGAACCTGCTGGAGCCTACTCAGGCAGCTGAGGAAACTCTTCCCCATCCTATCCTTTTCAACAATGAGGATAGTAGTGACCGCCTTGATCCTGGTCCGGCTTGATTACGGGAATTCGCTCTATATCGGACTACCAGACTCATTGCTGCACAGACTCCAGGTGGTAATGAACGATGCGGCCAGGCTGATCTTCTAACTACCCAGGCATACCCGGGCCTCTCCCCTAATGCAACAATTGCATTGGTTACCCATCAAGCATAGGGTCAAATTTAAAGGCCTCTGCATTACACATAAGGCCTTGTTTGGGCAAGCGCCCAAGTACATTAAGGAACGCCTGGAGAAATATACCCCCTGTTGCACACTAAGGTCCTCCACAGAAGGCCTTCGAATATCCCCACGATTTCACTACTCCTCTAAAGGTGGTCGAGCCTTCTCCACCCTTATGCCGCAACTCTGGAACAGGCTGCCAGGTCAGCTTCGTTCTGAAAGCTGCCTCCTGCCTTTCAGGAAGAAACTAAAGACCCTCTTATTCACTGAAGCCTGGGCATAATCCCCCTTCTTGCGATACAGCCCCTCCTGGAACTCCCGTAGATCTGCTCATAGCGCTCTATAAACTAAAATTAACATAACATAACATAACATATATAAAAGAGTATGGAAACAGAAGTAAGATAATAGTGCCCTATAGTGGTGAGAAAGTTGGATTTGTGTTAAAGTACAGTGTTTTTTTATTGACAAGTACAGATATCCAAATGAAGGGGTTGAGTATGCTGATAGGGAACAGAGAGCCCGAGAAAGATTAAAGAGTCCCCTTTGTTCATGCACTTTGTGGAGAAGGGGCAGTTGAGACACTGACGACAGCTCAAGAGAGGAGAAGGATTGATTGTAGGTTACTGCAGTGGAAGTCGATCTACTGCTGAAACATGTCAGGCATGTTCTGGAGGTGAGGGAGTAGATGAATAAAGGGCTCATACAAGTAATTGTGCTGGGCATTAGAGCAAGAGATCTAGGGACTAATAAAGATGTTGGTCAGAAAGACTCCAACCGCTGGTCAGAGGCTTTCCTACCGATATCCCCGGTTTGACTTCCGACTGCCGTCTTACAATTAAGGCGGTCGGAAATCAAACCGGCCGGTCAATCCGGCTGACTTATGATGGGCTCGAGGAGCTTGTGGACAGTCAGAAGAGCCGCATAATACCATGAGGAAGGCGTTTCCACCTTCGGGATTATGATAGCATTTTCCGAGAGCAAATCCATGTCGGCCTTTCCAAAATAAATTAGCTGTTGGAAAGTGCCTTTGCGAGCCTCTAGCAGGACCTCCTTCCCTCTTGGCCCTCTGGTTCTGGGCTTGGGGTAGGCACCTAAGGTGCCCCCCTCTAAATCCCTGCACCATGTAGCAGGCACTGTGAGGTGCCTGCCACACAGTGTAGGGATTTACGCAGGCTCCCATTTCCCTATGGGAACTTGTGGTACGGCCGGTTTACAGGCCTCAGCACAAGCTCCCGTAGAGAAATGGGAGTATGGTGCTGTCGCATTGTAATTGCGGTGTCGGGACCACTGACCGGAAGTCGGTCGGTCCTGAGACCACAATGGTGTCGGCAGATGTGAGTCCGCCCGACATCATAATCATGTTTAATGTTTGGAGCCTCCAAGAGTAAGTCTGTGCTCACAATACATTATTTCATAATCCTCCATCCTCACCCACTCTGAACCTACCTTCCTTGTGAGACTGTGTCTGTACCAAATTGTGTTGACTCTCAGATAATATAACAGGATATGCAAAAGGCATCGCAGCTGTAGAAATCAGAGGCGGCGCATGCTCCTCTTTCTTTTGCTCCACTTGCTTTTGTATACATCTTATGATATAATATGATTAGGTTAACATAAGTATTAAACATATATGACTATTAATTTTGGTTGATTAACGTAACTATTAAAAAAGACCTGCAGCTTAATGCAATAAATCTCTACTGCTTGTATTGTTAAATGTATAACTATTGCATTCCGAGGGAAATTTGTTAGATTGAAAGCCCAATAAACATTTTCAAGCAGATGTGACATATGTTCACAGAGAAAAAAACAATCATTGGCAATGACAATGTTTATGTTGCCAACAGCAGAAGCCATGTGTAAGGAAAGATTATGTTAAAAGCATTCAAAACTGTCTCTCTTTACAGGTAAAAGCAGTCAGTCATGTGAATTTTTTTGAAATACGTTACGATCAGTTAAGGTTCCAATACGAGAGAGGGATTGAAAGCATGCTAGCCATCTGGAAATAGTACATGTGCACGCATATATGGATGACCATGTTACAATGATTTTTGTTATACTTGTAGTAGAAACAATTGTAATATTGCCACCATGGATGAGAGCACAAATGAGCACAGATGGGTGGCAATTTTTTTGTGCATATTTTATTATCTTTATTTTAAAATTCCATGATGTAAGACAGCCATTTTGAAATGGTGAGATTGTAATAAAGTATGTGCAGGGTGTTTCACACATTAAGATGAGAGAGCCGCTTGGTAGCAGTGTGCGTGGAGCTGCCGTGCCCTTTCTAAAACAAAACGAGCTTTGTTGTAATCAATAAGTCTGGCCTTGCAAGTCAGTGCACGTGTTAATATGTTCTGTGCTTTACTGCAAGTGTATGCGAAGAAAGTAGGATAAAAAAGAAAATATGCCTGCTATACAAATCTGAAAAAAAATATAACAATCACATTTAATGTTAATGAAACATTACGGGGGCTTCCAGGAAGCATATTTATTTAGATAGAAACACAAATACATGTTGAATGAAAATATCATTCTTATTGGTGGAATCAAAATATTTTATTTAGTTTGAATTAATGTAACTTGACATGTTTTAAACTCACATATATAACTGTATAAATAAATGGTGATAAAAATAACACTGGAAAAGCAAAGTATCCACCCACCCACCCTGGTAGGTAAGTGTACTTCTACTGTAGGCAGATGTGGACATTTGATCAGGCAAGATACTGTCACTCGCAGTATAAGAGAGCTAATACCTGAAGGGGTGATGCATTGCCCTATGCAGTATGCTATGCTATGCTGGGCAGGAGCATTTTACGTGTGAGATCTGACTGACCCAAACCTGTTTGTATATGAATGTATTTTATTTATGATTTGCTGGTGAGACAACTTTCTCTAGATCAGACATAAAATGGATTGGTAAATCCAATAGGTTTGTTCATTTAATGTGAATGTGCACTTCCCACACAATCTCACCTCAACAAATATAAAAGTGCACCACAAAACCTCAGGCATTGTAAGTGTGAAATACTGTGAAATATGTCATCACATGCCACATTAGAGGACAGGCTGGAAAGATTTATCCTAATATGTGATGTAACCTAGGGCCTCGCCTGCCACCTTTAGAAACTGGGATCCCAGGCTCGACTCTCAGCACTAGCCTCAACATTGTGTAATTCCATGCAAATCACTTCATTTCCATATGCCTAAAATGCATTCAAAATATATTCCTGTAATCCCCACTTAATGTACACAATCTTGTGAATTGCCTCATGATCACTCATGTAATGTTCAGTGCACCATTGCTTCACAACTAGGGGGCATATCAGCAACACCCGGCGATAATTATCGCTCAGCGCTCTTAGCATGAGGATAATTATCGCCGAGTAACGTGGATTTTTATCGCTGAGATAGCGTGCTATTAGCAACGCTTATCTCCTCAGCGATAAAAATCCTCACGCTAACTGCCTAACATGAGATTATCGCTGGAAACCCAGCGATAATCTCACGTAGTTTGGCGTTAGCTTGCTGATAGGGACTCACAAACTTAGCCATGATATCCACCTTCCATAGGATATCATGGCTAAGTCAGTCCTGAAGCAGGCGTAAGGAAAGTAGTGTTAACAGGGGATATCGCTACTTTTCCTGACGCTATGCTTCATTGCGTGGGGCTTGATGATAGGAGACATGTCGCTTAGCGACATTTCTCCTGTCATGTTAGGTCAGGAACGCCCACTTTGCATCTCATTAGAGATGCAAAGCTGGGCGTTATGAATCCCCACGCTAAAGCAAGGTTTCACGCGTTAGCGTGGCCTTGCTAAATAGGCGATAAAATTATCGCCGCTTTTCGGACGAAAACGGCCACAAAAGCGGCGATAGGTTTGCACTATATATTTACCAGTGCAAACATACACATGGCCAATCAGTCTAGAAAAAGCATATAAAGAAGCCTCATGACACTGTAGAAGGGCATATTCATGTACATAAAATAATGCTTGATCTAGGTGTACTTTAGTTAACATGTGTAGGCAGCTTTGGGTTGCAGTGTAAAAGAGTGCACCTTTATTTTGCTGTGCACAAGCGTTGAACTCGTGCAGTGCAAAGCATGAAAATTCATGTTTTCATTCTCTGTCAGTATGCATTGAAAATCAAATTTCAAAATAAAAATGACAGAACTTGAATTGGGAACGGAAACCACTTATTCAATTGGCAGCAAATTTCAAATAAATTATAGGACTAATCAGAGATTGGGAGAATGTGGAAAGATACAAGGTTGATTGGGATACAAAGCCATTGAAGAATAAACAAAAGCTTGAATGAGTGAATCTGAATGGGAGCTTGTTGAAAGAGAATTCCCATTGATGGATGCCAGGAATTTACTGTCCAACTTATATTCTTGTGGCTTTGTCCAGACAGGATTTGCAGACTTTCACAAATGATTTCCAAAGCTTAGAGATGAGCCTAAAAATGCTATTCAGAACTAGAATGACGAGTTACTGTGTCCAAAGTATTGTGGGCAGATTTGGATGCATTGTTTTCAATCATAGTGCTGAAGGACTTGTGGAATGATTGCAAATTCTAAGTAACGTGTACTGATGAGCCACATAGAAGTGGTACGAGTTTTCAGCTTTCAAACAAGGTTATTGACGAATATAATGCAGTCCATTTGAAAGGAAATGTTCCAGTGAAACAAGTTAATTGGTCAAACACTATGAGAAATACACAGAATGCAGATCAGTCAGTTTCTGTATATTGTGAGAGATCGATGCAGTTTTACCGGCAATACAGACAAATGGAATATCCACAGAAGGAAGGCGCATCAGTGTGATGTGTTGGCAAGCGAAATTGCGGAAGGAAATATTGGACTATGTCAACATTTTGTAGTGATTAATTTTTTACAGTGAATGGAGCATAATTGCATGATGTGTACGAATAGTGTAATTTTGGGAATGTTGTGCAATAAGCGTAAAGTAAAATTCCTGAAATTATGCAAATTACAATAGCATCATTTATATTACACCAAGGCCTAGTTCCTGCCCTTCAGTCTCAATGCATAATATGTAAAATACACAACTGTGGCTTCTTATGTAGTTTAGCAACCCCAGATACAGGACAGTACAATAGGAGTTATGCAGAATTTAGAAAATTCAAGCAGATTCATCAGCGATTAGTGATTTGTTTCCATGTTTTGCAGGTACCCTTGGTGTTCAGCAAGGAACGCGTCAGGTCCAATGACAGTGCCTGAGAGGGGAGTTGGATTGGATGCTTGGTGCAGTTCTAGGGGAAGACCGGAATTCATTGAAGGAGAAATTAATGGCAATCCCACACCAGTTCTGGTTGCCTCTGGTTTTGTAAAATCATTTTGCATTAGACATCCTCCTCATGGAAGAGAGCGGAGTCTGCAAGATATTAAAGGTCCAGCAATGCTGTACCCACATTTCTGACAAGAGTAAGGACATACTGACCTGAAAGAAGAGTTAAAGAAGTTAGAAACCACAGGTGCTTGGGAAGCAATTTGGAATGGATTTCTTGCAGTAGGCAAATGGTTGGGAACCCTTTGAAGTGGAATACTTAGTTCTGTTTGGAGACTCCTTCTGTTAATTGTCTTTTGTGAAATATCTCTGTTTGTAATCTTGTAAGGTACACGTATATGAAGGCAAAAAGAGAAGTACAAGAGAGGTTGGGAATGAAGAGAAAAGTTGTGGAATTGGAGGAGAATCAGTGTAGATTTTATGATGACATGTAACATCTGGAAAATACTAGACGAAGGTTCTTGAAAACTTCAAGGTTGACTTGATCTCACCTGATAACAGGGTTCATATGTATGTTATTGTGATGGCTAACCTAGCCACCAGAGAGAGGATTGGAGGAGCCCAATTTAGACTCCCTCCCTTACAGGTCACCTATGCACAATTTACATTTATATGTGCCCTTATATGAACGGTGTGCCTGAATAATATTAATGTGTGTGAAGATATAAATACATTAATGAAACGTAATCACTGAGAAACTGAAGCTTTATAAACATGAGAAATAATGTTAATTTTAACATGACTATGTATTCTGCATTCATGTGTCATTTATACTTTAAGTCACATTTGTATATGCCCTGAAAACTATATTTGAAAGTGTAATCCTCTATGCTTTTATTCACATTTGCATTTGTAGTACACGTTTACATTTTTATTAAAGTCTGCCTGACTAAAAGCGTTGGGATTTTGAATATGCTTTGCCTAGTTCGCATGTTCTTTCTTTTGCAGGTGCGTTCTCAAGGTTTCCTTAGCTAGAGATAAAGAGGATTGCTGTTTGTACTGGCTTCTTGATAGTAAGGTCTGAGAAGAGAAATCTTGGCAAGAAGTGTGAAGACCTAATGAGCAGAGGAAGCCTCCTAATTCATTGCATATTAGGAACGGCAGGATGTTCAATGTTGCAGCAAGCGTTCACTGTCAGAAGTTAAATAGAACAGATTCCATAAGACTTTGAGGGGTGCAGACGTCTCTGCTTCCTTTATTCTTGCAAGTTTGAAGCTTTAGGCTAAACATTTATTTCAATTCTGGGAGACTTCTACTGGGGTCTTCACTATGCTGACACCTTCTCGCATTTCAGAATTCCCTTGAGACCCTATTCTATGAACCATCATTATTCCAAATTAGATACCTGATTAGATGAATTTACAACCTACTCATGTTCAAAGGAGAAAACTGGAGTCTTTTTAGGGAAAACCTATTTCTAATTCTAATTTTCTGTATTACTGTGGCTGTGTTTAATTTGTCTCTTCTCTTATTTAAACTGAACTGATTGCGATATTTCAGCTTGCCAGCTGGAATCCTGTATCTTTTTAATATTTTCCTGACATGCATATATACATATTGGATTGACTATTAACTACTTAACTTTGGTTATGGATTCAGGGTCCTTATTGTGGGGCCAAATGGGCTTTATGAAAGTCTCAGTCAAGTAAAAAAGCAAAACAAAATCCATCAGATGAGAGATTGTGAATCATGCTCCTGCTCGCTCTCAGTGGCATCTTCTTACTGAGTGCTGACAGTGATGGTCCTGTTCATGACACTCTCATCAGCGAGAGCCATAAAAGTTACTGCCCCAAGAGTGACTGTCCTGCTAATGACAGCCCCATAAGTAATAGGCAACAGTTCCATTTTGTTAGTGACAATGGCAATTCTATAGGTGTGTCCTTACAAGGACTAGGACTGCCAAGAGTCCTCTCTATGAGGTGAGTACAATTCATAGCTTAGCTATGTCTGGTGGCCCCAATTTCTCATGGGCCGCCTTTTTAACAATTTTGCCCCATAGAGATAACATACAAACTTAAAAACAATTGCTGCTATCCCTTTCTTCTCCCTATCCGTGAGAGTGTGCTGTTTCCTCGTGTAAGTTACAGATGAGAGCTGCAGACCTCACCTACTCAGTGTAACAAGTCAAGACCCTCAACAGTATATAAGTATTTAACTTATTTCTAATACAACCAGTGATTGTTTTGGTTCCCACTGCATAGATCAGGTTGAAAACTTAATGGGCAATTTAACATCCGGATCACTTCTGGACCCCTGCCCTCCTAAGGTCAGGCACATGGTCCCAGATAACATTGCAGTACATCTCATGCACGTCTTCAATAAGATGTTCATCTCAGGTTACTTTCCCAAAGAGTGGAAAAGAGCCTCCATCCTCCCTCTTATCAAAAAACCCAATCTCAATGCTGCTGATCCTAATAATTAACTGTCAATTTTTTGTTTGCCATTCCCTGTAAAAATTGTTGAGAAGGCTAGCTACACGGAATCGACATCCTTCATCAACAACAAGGATCTTCTAGTTCCATCCCAATTTGGCTTTAGAAGCCATCACAGTAAGGAACTACCACTGATCACAGCATCTGAAGAAATTGGACAGTGAAGGAAATGCCGCCGTGATTCTTTTAGACCTCTCGGTGGCATTCAACATGGTCAGTCACAACCTGTTCCTGGACCCTCTTTTTACCATCAGAGTCAGGGATAGTGCCCTGTCGTGGCTGAAATCATTCCTTAATGACCGGGAGCAAGTGGTGGCCATGGAAGATTTTGCCACCCCTCTCTATTCACTGCCATGTGGGATTCAATGGAACTCTTCATTAAGCCCTACTCTCTGCAATCTTTACGATACTCCACTGGAAGATGTGATTAGATCTTTCGGCTAATCCCTACTATCCTATGTTGACGAAACCCAGATAGTGGTGTCTGTGACAAGCAGCCCAGAGTGCACCGCATCCAGATTTCATATTTGTATGCTCCAAATCAGGAGATTGATGGGAGATAATTGTTTGAAGCTGAACTCAGCAAAAAGAGGTTTTTTTATTTGGCAAGAACACCTACTTCTGTGGACTCCAAGCTGGTGGCCCCAGGAGCTGGGTACTCTCCTCTGTCTGGTTAAGAAAGTGAAGAACAAAGGAGTACAGTTTGACAGCAAGCTGTCCTTCAAAGTTCATATCAATGCTATCACCTCCTCCTCCTTCATCATGATTACGTAACTGAGTAATGTCCCTCTCTTTATTCCTAGAGAGCTGCTATAAGCTGTGGTCTTTATGTTTATTACCTCAAAAATAGACTATTTCATTTTCACAAACATACAGAAAAGGTTTCTTAGTAAACTCCAAACTGTAAAGAATGCAGCGGTTTGCCTGGGAATCCCCAAATATAAAGCTGTCTCTCATGCCCTAATTCACCTCCACTGGTTCCCTGTGAAATGGCACAAGGGTTTTAAGGTTTTGTGCATTACTTTTAAAGCATTACACAATACAGTACCAGAATTTCTGACCGAGCTCTTTCAGTGCTATATTCCATTGCAACCTCTCGGGCCGGGCGCAAATTTCAAATTAGTTGTTCCCAAATTTAAAAGGTCCAGCTGGGGTGGCAGGAGCTTTGTGAATCCTACCCCAAAGCTGTGGAACTCACTGCCTCTTGAATTTAAAAAGAAATGTGATTTTCTGGCTTTCAGAAAACCCAACAAATGTGACTTTTTAGCAAGGAGCTACGGTATCAGGCTCTCTCCTCCACTTAATAGGTTGTTTCTTCCTTTCCTGAGCTTAGTGCCTAGACACCTATGGATAGTAGAACACTTTATACATTGTATTTACATTTCATTTCCATTTTCATTTTCATTTTATGTCATTTCATTTCATTCAAAGACTCCTGAACTTGCTCAGGAAACTGTGTTGCCAACTATCGTATTTCCTATACCCCTGATTTTCTCTTTGGCATTATTTAACAGCAGCGTGAACTTGATGTTACTTTGCATGTAGACTGGGGGCCCTTGTGTTTATCTGTTGAAATGCCCTTGCACCCTCTATGTAAATATTCAGTCATTTGTCTAGCCCTGCCCATACATATATCATACACCAGTTACAGATAGTGTTTCCTTAGGATCAAGCCAGAGACGTTGCAAGGCATGGGCAAAGTGGGCTCTGGCCTAGGGCTCCAGCCTTTCATGGGGCCCCCTGATAGAGCCAGCTCTGTTCTGACAAGAGTCTGGGTCTGATGACCCTGAATAATTCTTAAACAGATTGTTTTAATCAATGTTTTGCAGAGTAATTTGTATGTATTTCAACACCATCCAACATGCAAAAACAGTGTCTTTTAACCCCTTGGCTGCGGCAGGAATTCCGCCGCAGCTCTGGGGGGGGTTTGGGGGCAGCGCGGTGGCGCTGTGCTCATGACGGAGCCAATCCGTCATGAGCCACGGTTGAGCTGTGCTCATGACGGAGTGGTTCCGTCATGACTCCGCCCACTGCGCTAATCGCCCGCACAGGCGGGGAATCAGTGCAGCGTGGGAGGAGCGGCGGCCAACGGCCGCAGCATGACGGAACCACTCCGTCATGAGCACACGGCACCCGTGGCTCATGACGGAGTGGTTCCGTCATGAGCGCTGAAGGGGTTAAATCAAAACGATATTTCACATATGAAAAATGGGTGGAGGGTCACAACAATTATTTGCAATAATATTAGTGAGCTGCTGTTGTACTTTAATATTGAAAACACAGATAACAGTCCCTGAATATTAGCTACAATCACATTTTGAATTTGGACCAATGTGTCTGTGGACTGTCAGTGACCTAGCCAAGGAGGGTATGAAAGAGTTGAAAGTGGATCTTAAATTAAAAGCTGTTCTGTACAGGGGCCCCTTGATTATTTTTGGCTCAGGCCCCTTGAAATCCTCAAGATGTCACTGGACCAGGCTCCTGCATAGCCCCTGTGGTCACCATAGTGCCGCCCACAGTGACTCCCAGTATGCCCTCTTGCTGTACTTGCATACAAGGGCTGCCAGAGTCTGGTGTCTCGTCCAATCTCCTTCATTCTGTAAGCCAGCTCCTGCACTCTTGGTATCGGACACTCGATGCATGCCAGGTCATTGTCGCTTGCGAGCCAGTCCCATACATTGTCCGGGAAGGTGATGAAGTGTACCCAACCCATGTGTGCCATTCTCAGATTTGCATAGAACAGGAGCATATATTTAATGTTCAAAGTATATTGTTTCTGCTTTACTGTCAGGAAGGATCGTCTCTAGGCTTGAACTCACCGTGTATAATCTAGGAAGATGCAAATATTTTGTCCTTCAAAGCAAGGGTCTCCATGCTTTTGAGCCCATTAAAGAATGCATTCCCTATCTCGGAAAGAGAGTACTTTACAATGGGTGCTCTCATTGGTGCCCCTGGTGTAGATGTAGGGCTAGCACTCTATGCTCTTTCGATCACAAAAACGAAATGGACAGTGCCACCAGGCCCATGATATCAATGAACCAATTTTCCAGTAACGATCCATGGGTGTCCCCCTCTTGCCATTCTTGAAATCCCACAAAACGGAAATTACACCTGAGTTTATTAAGGAATAAAGCAGGAAAAGAAAAAACAGTGAAATGATAAAAAATACATTTTATACAATAAAAAGACAGAAGGGGAAGGGAAATTGCAAACAATTTATACCAATGGAAATGTACACTGTAAGCATAACAATAATCAATGAAAGACATAAAATTATAAACTCATCAATCATAAAATAATAGTTAATCAACAGGAGAAATAAAAGGCAATGGGGGAAGTTACGGTGGTTTCTGTACCTCGTCTGATCTAGTTGTAGAAGTAGAGCTTGAGGAAGCAGCTAAGGATAGGTAAGTGGTCAAGGGAAGCCAAAGAAGGTCTCGTTTGATGGCGAGGGAAACGGGGGAAACATAATTAGTGTCTAATCGATGATGGAAGCAAACCGCATTCCACCAAGAGCGAAAAGTGACATTATCAGCCTGTTTCCAATTGGAAGTGATTTGGTGGAAAGCAACAGCTAGCAAAAGGTCCAGAAGCTTGTATCGCTGAGAGGATTGTGGAAAAAGGGGGGAAAGAAAACCCAGGAAGGAAAAAGGAACTTGAATATTAAAAATGTTCTAAATTTGGGACCAAACAAGTCTCCAAAATCAAAGAATGGTAGGGCATTCAAATAACATATGCTTTAGGTCAGCAGTAGGACAAGGGCAGGACCAACAAGTAGAAGGTGTGTCTGGTGAAAAAGATGCTAACGTCATCGGAGAAAGTAAAGTCCGATGATAAATGAAAAAAAGGGTTTGTGTGGTATTGGCAGCTCTAGAGGTCTTATGAATTTCTGACCAAATCTTGTCCCAAAGAGGAATAGACCAAACTTGCGAAAAATCTGTCTCCCATTGTACCTCAACCTTAGTTTTGAGTCTATCCAAAGAGAATTGAAAGGATTTATATAGAAAAGAAGCAGAAGGAGAATTATCTAATGCAGAAGACACATTTTAGATAGAGCAGGTAACTCAGTATTAGTGGGTAAGGATTGAAGATATTGAACAAGGGTGGGAAGAAGTTTACTATATTGTGAATGAGCAGATGAAGGTAAAGAAAATTGAGATTGGAGATCAGAAAAAGAAAGCGGTTGAGTATCAGATACAAGCTGAGAAATCCATCTCAAACCTTTAGAATGCCACAATTTCCAATAGATGGATCGATTACGGATACAGAGTTGTTTAGTATGCCAAATAGGCTGTTGATGTATGGAGCCGATAGAGGGATAGGAAGAAGATAAAATAGGGATCAAGAGATTACGGGAATGGGAAATGATAGGGGACCAGAGAGAAGCCATATTAGATGTAAAGGATAACATTTCTCGAAAGTCAAAGGGAGTAAGGAGTGTAGTTTCTATTTTTAACCATAAAGGAGGACAAACAGAAAGATCATCAGAAATCCAACGGGCTGCTTGTTTTATTGAGAAAGCACGATGATAAGTTTTAAAGTCAGGGAATCGAAGGCCTCCATTAGGTTTGTCCTTCTTCAACGAGGAAAGAGCTATACGAGAGCGTTTACCTTTCCATAGAAATTTAAGAAATTTAAGAAGAATAGAGTCAATTCTTTTAAAATAGTAATCAGGAATGTGAATAGGCATCATGGAAATAGTGTATAATATAAGAGGTGATAACATCATTTTTATGGAGTCTAAATGGCCCCACCAAGATAAAAAGAGAGGATTCCATCGAGTAATGGCACTATTCAATTTTTAATAGTCAAAGTTTATTTTGAGAGTATCAGATCATAGAGGAGCAAACCAAATTCCTACGTATTTGATCTTAGAAGGTTGCCAAGAGAAACCGGAATGCTCGAAAAGATGTTTTTGTCATAGTGTATTTAAAGGTAAAATTTCACACTTGTCAACATTGAGACGATAACCGGAAACTTTAGAAAAAGAAGAAACTTGTTGAAGGAAAAAGGGAAGGGAGTATTGGGGATCCGCACAGTATAAAAGAATATCGTCAGCATAAACTGAAAGCTTCACTTGTTGGGAACCAAAATGAAAACCAGTAATATTGTCATCTTGCCGAATTTTTGTTAAAAAAGGTTCCAGAGCTAAAACAAATAATAAGGGAGATAATGGGCACCCCTGTCTGACTCCTCTGTGTAATGAAAAATAATCTGAGACCATTCCATTAACAAAAATAGACGCCTGAGGGCCCGAATAGAGGAGAGAGATAAAAGCAAGAAATTTGGGAGGGAAACCGGCCCATTTCAAAGCATAAAACATAAAATCCCAACTAATTCTATCAAATGCTTTCTCTGCATCTAAAGAGATTGCAGCTAGAGGATGGTCTAATGAAGAGGCTTTACTCAGAACGTTAAAAAAGACATGCGAGTTGTCAGAGGAAAGCCGTCCTTTAACGAAACCAGATTGTTCCGGGCCAGAAAGATTAGGTAAAAGTGGATCCAATCGAAGACCCAGGATCTTTGCAAAAATTTTATAATCAGTATTGACCAAAGAGATAGGACGATAATTCATGCAAAGAGAATGGTCTTTATCCTCCTTAGGGATTAAACAAATCAAAGCCTCTTGAAACGTACCTCATGATGAGCCTGAGTCAAGAAAAGATTGAAATAAAAAGTAAAAGATTTGGTAAAAGGAGTGATGAAAAATGATTATAAAATTCAATGGTGAAACCATCAGGGCCAGGGGCTTTTCCGCGGCGTAGGATTGAAACAGCATGAGAGATTTCTGCGAGTGAGATGTCAGATTCCAGAGGACTGAAGTCTACGTGATTGGATGAAGGAGGAGGTATAGATTGAAAATAGGAGAGAAGATCAGCCGAATCGGGAATTAATTCAGGAGTGTACAGGTGCTTGTAGAAGGCAACAAATTTGTTTAAAATATCTTTATCTTTAAATAAAGAAACGCCGGAAGAACCTTGAATAGACTCTATTTTTGTTCGCTCTTTCCTCACTTTCAAATAGTTAGCCAACAATTTCCCCATTTTATTTTGACCTCCATAATAACGTGAACAACTCTTTAATAAAAAATTAGAAGCAGCATCAGTAGTCAATTTATTAAAAGTGAGTTTGGCGTCAATAAGATCTTTCAGAGTGGATTCAGTATTAGAATGATAATATTTATATTTGAGTTGTTTAATTTTAATGAGCAATTGGGAGGATTGTGATTCCAAGCGTTTTTTCCTCTGGGAGACAAAACTGATAATAAAACCTCTAGCAGCAGCTTTGAAAGAGTCCCACACCATAATCAAAGAGGAGTCAGGGGTATGGTTAATTGCGAAAAATTCAGCAGCAAAAGTGCTGAATTGTTGACAAAAAAAGGGATCAAGAAGTAAAGAATTATTAAATCGCCATCTTCCTGGGTGAGGAGAGAAGGGAATAAGATCAATATCAACAAGTACAGGGGCATGATCAAAGATTAATATAGAACCAATTTCAGAATGAATGGTATGTTGGGCTAAGGATTTACTGAGAAAAAGATAGTCAATATGAGACTGGGAGTGATGGGAAGAAGAGTAAAAGCTATACTCTCTAAGGTCAGGGTGGCATAATCTCCATATATCGACTAAGGCTTTGTGTTGTATAGAGGCAGTGAATTGAGAGTGCATTTTACATAGGGAGAATTTATAGGATCAAGGATTTGGTTACAGTCACCACCAAAAATAATGTAATCATCATCAAACGAGAGCAATTTTTCAGATATAGCAGGCCAAAATTTTTTATCAACTCCGGTAGGAGCATAAACATTAAAAATAACAATAGGGATCTTATCAATAAGAAATTTAACAATCACCCAATGACCATCAACATCGCATTCTTGATGAACAATAGAAACATTTAACTTTTTATGACATAAAATCAGAACTCCATTCTTTTTACTCACAGCAGGAGAATTGAAAACATGCCCTACCCAACATCTCTTCAACTTTAAAGCTTCAACCTCAGAAATATGGGACTCTTGGAGTAGGGCGATATCTGTTTTCAACTTGGCTAGGTGAGATAACACCCGTTGCCTTTTAATTGGATTATTTAAACCTTTAACGTTCCAGCTAGTAACCCGAAATGTAATTTAAATGAAAAAGAGTGTGAACAAGGATTATGCTTACTAGAGCAACAGTAAAAATAGTGTTGAGAAAATAGAGAAGAAGGTAGAGTAAAGGATAAACTAGCGAAAAAAGAAGTAAAAGGACAAAGAGAAGAACAGTGAGAAAATAAAGATGCAGTATAAAGAAGACGATGAAGAGAAAGAAAAGAAAGACAAAGGGAAAAGAAAAAGAGAAATAGCAAAAGGAAAAAGAAAGAGATAGGGACATAAGAGACAGTACAAGTCAAGTACAGACGACTGAAAGACATACCTACAAATACAAAACAAAAGGCGAGGGTGACGACGCCAGAAGACGACGACGACAGCAGCGAAGAAGGACATCACCAAACATCCGATGAACTATATCAAGACTTCACATGACAGAAGGGACAAAAAGGTATGGGTTGGAAGTATGCAATACCTGCAGAAAAGAAAAGAAGAATAATATAAATATAGAGAATATCTGGAAAAAACAAGAGGAAAAGACATATGATAAATAAAAACGTAGTATACAAAACATTACAAAGGTGTAGACATATTAACAATCAATAAATATGAAACGTAGTGGGGAAACAACTACAAAAACGAGAGACATAATAACAAATTAAGGGACCCTTGAAATGTCCATGACATCTGCTCCATGGTGACGAAGGAACTCTTTTAGGGCCCCTGGATCTTCAAATGTTGTAGTTTTGTCATTGTAGGTAACTTTGAAGAGGCAAGGTTGGAGGAGACCAAATCTGGCATTTAGAACACGTAACTGTGGACGAAGATCAAGAAACTCTTTGCGGCGGTCTGCTGTGACTTTAGCCACGTCCTGTGAAAGAAATAAGCGGTGACCTTCCCAAAAAAATAGGTTTTTAGATTTGGCGGCTGACAAAACTTGTAGAAGGTCGGTATATTGAAGAAACAGCATGATAACACCACAAGGTTTGTTAGAAACCTTCGGACCCAGTCTATGTGCTCTTTGAATGTTGATGGAGGAAGAAGCTGGTAAGTTCAAAAGTTTCAGAAGAAAGGATTGAAAAAAGGCAGTGGGATTTGATCCTTCTGTGTGTTCCGGAAGTCCATAAAGTCTAAGGTTATTCCTGCGATTACGATTTTCCAAATCCTTTGCCTGTCGCTTAAGAAGTGATATATCCGACTCCAAAGAAGAAATCCGAGAACATGAGGCTTGAAGAGACTCCGTTGTTTGCTCCACGATAAGTACCCGAGAGTCCAAGGAGGACCATTTATCATGCAAACATTGTAACATTGTAGTCTCCTCCATGAAGGGTTTAAGCGCACAAATCTCCTCAAGGATCAAGTCAATGGACGCGGGAGCCGCAGAAGACACTGGAGAGGGAGGGTCCTTCTTTGGAAGTTTGGTAGATGTTGTTGGCAGTTTACTCATGATGTGTGATTTAGGAGTAGCACCAATAGGAGAGTCGGATTTCTGGGAAGGGGAGTCCTCCATGTCACAGGAATTTGAGTCAGAGTCGGAACCAACAGCGAGTTTAGTAGAAGCAGAAAGTTTAAGATTGCGCAGTTTCCCCATAGGAGTATATTATAGTATAGTGTAAAAAGGAGCCAGATTCTAAAAACACATCCGAGGAGCAGGAGTATCAAAATGTAGAAGCCAGAAAAAGCTGCAAATTAGCTCAGAAGAAGATAAAAACGACAGGCCGCAGAACTCAAGTCAATAGCAAAGCTATACTGAAAAAATCACCTTATAAGGAAGAGAATAGAAAATGGCGGCTCTTCAGAGAAACGCTGAATACCAGGAACTGCATGGAGATGACATGCAAGCGAGCAGTAAACATTTGTCACACAATGGGGGTGGAGCCAATCATTTGAGGAACCCTCGGTGAGCATAACAGCAGTCCCAATAAAATTCAGGAGGAAGCATTGAGTATGAGGCGCTGAGAAAAAACAACACAAAATGGCGGCTGTATAATGACGAGCTGAATCGCGCTGGATTTAAAGCTCAACAGAGCAAAAAATAGCACCAGAAGTGGTCCATGGAGCTCACCTCATCATGAGGCATCGAAATCAGGTCCTTGAGGCTGAAACCGCCTGATATTGCCGAGCGGAGAAGTCCAAAACCGGGAGTTTAGCGCCTTTTGAATATTACATTTCACTGAAGGAGAAATTTCTTATAAGTGTCTCATACCATGGACATAACTGCTTTGTACTCGCTGTGAAAGGTCATTCAAGTGACACAAAAAACCACTGAAATGTCACACATACCAGCACTAAAAACATGGAATTGTCACACATACACAAACTGAAAACTTGAGATATATGCAGTTGCTTCTGGTGATCATCAACAGATCCATTGTGAGCAATTGATTGTGATTGCATTGTGCTCTGGGATTGCTTTAGAGATCAAGATCCTTCTTAATTGTCATACAATGTCTTAGATTTTACTTTTTTTTACATGGTTGGATGTTCCCAGTGATACACTCCAGGTGAAACCTTCTTTAAGACACGTCAGAGGGCAAAATGGTGCCCTGACTACACAGAACACTCTGGATGAGATAATTCTCCAGTGGTTTGGGAAGAGATTGGACCTGGTAATAGTTTCAGTGATTGGTCTGTCTCCCAAAGCTTGTAAATATATTGTATATGCTGTTTTTCAACTTGAAACATCCTGTGGAAAATATTTTCTTCTTGAATCAGGAAGTGTTTGCAACACGGGGAAATCCTTCACACTTAATTGTGTGAGTGTGGACCCTCCCTCAAAGACAGGCTCACAAAGTTGCTCCTCAACTTTTCCTCTATGTTTACCTTTTTAGTCCCACCTTATTTGCCTTCAACCAGTCTCCTATTAGAAGTAAAAAGAGTAGTACAATCTGAGGGAGGGCAGGTACTAAGGACTGGAATGAGGATGTCTAGATTCAATATAATGAAGATTACCAGGAAGTAACCAAAAGTTTACTATCTCATCTGTCCTCCTCATCCCAGTCCTTATAACTAATAATTTACCAAGCTACAAATCATCATCATAAGGTCCGGACAAAGCAAAGAGCAAACAGATAATATGAAATGTTGACAATTCACACACTCAAACAAGCTAATTATGAACTGCATTTAGTACCCCAAGACCAAAGTCAGCGGTATGGGCACCACCCTTACTTCTACCTTATAATGCTTCACAAATGTATGTGGAACAGCCCAATTAGCTGCACAACAATGTAATTTAAAGAGACTCAATTAATCTGACTCAGAAACTATGATAGCACACATAGCTACTATCTCTTCTGGAATGAAAACGTATGCAATTGAATATGCTTTTAAAGTATCCGACCAAATCCATCTACGTACAGTACCAATGGATGGCTTCTCTGATTGAAAAACAAAATTTAACAAAACAATGCATGTCTTTTGCAACATTGCAGTACTCTCTAATTAAACGTTTAATGCTCTGCATACATGCAAACAATATAAACCTAAATACGATGTGTTTTGTATGACTACATAACATTATAATGTAGAAGGTCTTTTATCTTGCTGCAATTCCAAAGCAACTTCTCTTGAACAACTTAACTGTAGAAAACTGCTCACAGACCCTCTATGCCCTTAACCAAATGCCCCTAACAAAATGTGCTCAAGAGCTTGAGTGGTAGCCTCTAAACTGAAGAGAAGATCAAATTATTGGAAGCTGCCAACAAGGTTCTACTGCCAGAGACAACATGAGTAGCAGTTCTAACTGTGCCAAATCATAGCAACAATATCAGTTCTGCTCTCTTTCTCTGCACTTCTCTGAGGATGAATAAGATCTGTTTTGTGATTTCTCCACTGCCTTCAAATCCCTTGAAAAACACCGATGTAGAGATGAACATGAACTTGTGATGGAAACTAAATTGTAACTGAGCTGCTGCAGTTAAGGAAGAGATTAATATCCATTCAAGTGAAGACCTCCTTCTACTCTATCGATTTACATGTTCTGGCCATCTGATTGTCCGTTCTCACTAAGAGAATACTTTCCTTGAACTGCTGAAAAAAGACCATCAAATCTCTCAGAAAGGTTGACAGCTCCTTCGAATTTGAGGACTAGAGAATTTCTCCATTGGACCACTGGCCCTGAGCTGACCATTGTTGTAGGGTTACTAACCGGATCCCTTTGAACTTGCAGCTGTTGTCTGTACTATGGGACCCTGTGGGTTTAAGGTGACACACCTTGTTAGATGGCTCATGGAAAAGTTAAACCATCCCTACAATGTCTGAAAACAAGGTCATATAAAAGTCATATCCTATGACGGTAGTAGCTGTGATTTCTCAAGATTTATTAGAAAACATGTTCCTGTTTGGTTCTGTACACCAGATTTGCATCACTCTGAGCCTATGAAAAAAGGAAGCAGGATATTATCTACATAGAGATACTCTCTAACCCCCTTGGTATGTAATAAACTGTCATAAGAGCCAATACGTATGTAAAAAATATAAGGGCTTATATTAACCCCAAAGAAGTACCTGAAATTGATAAAGCTGATCCTCTACCATATAGCTCAAGAGCTTGTGATCTTGAGCGATTGGTACATAGAAGTATGCATGTGCTAGGTCAAGAGATAATAAAATTCTCCTTATCTGATCAATGTAATCATAGACTGAAAAGTTGGCATTCTGATTTTCTGATTGGGCAATGAGCCAATAATGCGTTTAAAATCTACAGATTCTGAACCTGTCTGAAATCTCTGGTTTTCCTGCCAAAAAGAGAACACAATGCAGACCTTGCCAATTTTCTGCTTGTGGAACACCCTTGTCCATTAATGATCTTATTCATTTGCCCCATAGCTCCTTCTTTATCTCTGCCCAGCCAAGAAAGTCTTTATTATCAAGTGTCCTGATGAACGTCTAGAAACTAGCCAACTCCATTATTAAAGGATCCATCTGTCTGATATAATGTTCTTCCTATCTGCCACAAATTGAGCAATTATGCCTCCTCGTGGCAAGTTGAGTGCAGTGTGCATACCATTGGAGGGTTTTGCTATTTGCTACACTATTTAATTAAGACTGGAATGTGTCATAAAAGAAGGCTTAATGGCCATGGTCATTTATGTATTTATTTATTTTAGGAGTTTTATATAGTGCTGGCTAGACCCGTAGGTATCAGAGCGCTTTACATAAGGGAGAACGTGGACAGTGCAAAGGTTACATACAATAGATACATACATCAATGTCCAACACTCAAAATGCAGGGGAGCAAGGGAAAGATCACAATTAAACGTAGCAAAGTGTAGAGGGGGATCGGGAATAAGGCAGAAGGTAACTGGAAAGAGAGATCAAAGTCCAGTAGACTGGCCCCAACAAGGGGAGACCCGAGGTCAGTCCATCCCACCGGGCTTGAGCATAGGCAGTCCAATTTGAAACAGGTGAGGAACCCACAGGAGGGTTAAGGTCGCTGCACAGTAGAGCAGCGGGACAGATGCACTTGCCGCACCGAAAACAAGCATACCACAGCGAGGGCCATCAGAGGGGGTAAAATGGCTGTCTAGTACCCGTTATTTCTCCAAAGAACTTCTAAATTGTTATAAGTTTTGTTGACTCCTTCCAAAAAACATCCTTTGAAGAAAGAAAAGCCTCTTCTTTTTGTTTTTGTCGAAAAGACAGCAATGTCTTTTTAACATGCACCAAGTCAATAATTATATTTTCATATTTTGGACCACGCAACGGAGAAGTGGCAGACGAAGAAGGGATGTGTATTGACCTGCTTCCAACTTTCAATTTCACCGCTGTCTGAAGATTTCTCTTTTGCATAGTCATCCCCATTTTTGCTGAATTGTATTGCTAGTTTTTTAATTCTGCTCACTAGGGCATTGCTGTTCAGTGCCCAGTGTATGTGGTCTGACCCCAATATCATGTTGAAATTGGTTAATCACTGATTGGTATATTTAACTTTACTACAAGGCCACAGCATATGGTTTAGAAACTGCACTCATGGAATGAAAAGTTAAATGTCGCCTGTGGACTGCAGCATGTATTGTGCCATTCTCTAGTGTGACATGGGACAACAAGGCTTCAGGTCTACCATTGTAGGTTGTGTGTTGCAGTTTAAACCTGCAACTGGACCTCTCAAAATAATACTTTTTGACAGGGTTGAATTTCTTTTATATATTAATAACTTACCTCTAGGTAGGACTTGTAGCCCTCAAGGTAGGGTTCATGGTATTTAAAAGTGGGACATGTAGACATTTATGAGTACCAAGGTAATTTGATTGTAGAAGGCTCTAGCTGTCCTGTAAGGAAAACTAGAGTACTGATTAAAATATTAATTCTGCTGTCTCAGGCTTGCAACCAGGTAGGAAAATAGTTCAACCATTATTTGCAACATTAATTAAAAGCTCAGTTCAATGTTCAGCACAAGAAGTGAGATCTCTGGATTTCACATCATTCATTTGCACAGAAAGTTACATCACTGGGTATCCCTTCATCCGTCAGCACAGGAAGTGACATCACTCACCTCCCCTCCCTGGACCTACTTAATGACTGCCAAAGCATGGATGTGCAGTGGATGCGCCACTGGCATGCCTGTCGAGGATAATTCATGTCTGGACTACACACAGCACCTGTAACCCTGTTAACCCCTCTAACCGCCACCATGCTGTAACCCTCCACACCCTCAACCACAGCTGCTGCTGGACACGCTGCTGCCTCACCACGCCACACAACATTGAGGGAGCATTCTCCTGCTCTGCCGGCAAGTTTTCATACACTTACCCACACTCAACACTCACTACACCAACACCCCGCTCTCTGACACTCACACAGTCCTACGAGCACCCACACAACACTTCACACTTGAATGCATGCTCCTAAACACCCCCTCACTCACCAAACATACCACAGAGATCTAGGACTTGCTGCACAACAATGCCTCTGACCCTTATTTCACACAGAAACCTGGTTGAACCCTGTTTTAGTATTTGACATCAGCGCAGTCATCCTCCTGGCTACAAGACTGCCAGAAAAAACAGACTTCACAATCCTAGAGGCGGATTCACCATCGTCCACAAGAACACCATCAGCTGCACCACATTCACAGACACGTCATACTCCAACTTGGAACACCTGTCCTTCAAGCTCCACACCACAACCAACTTCACCCTTAGTGGCCCTCTCATCTACAGACCACCGGGACCGCACACTAGCTTCATAATGGACTTCAATGCACAACTCGCTCTCGATACTAGCAATTTCATCCTGCTCAGAGACCTGAACTTCCAACTGGAAGACCACACTGACCACAACTCAAGAACACTCATTGAAGACCTTGGAAGATTGGGCCTCACCAAATGAGTAAAGAGACCTACCCACGTCATCGGACACCTCCTTCTCTCTATTTTCACCAACTTCGGCAACATTCAAGTCTACAAGCCCACACCAGTTCCCTGGACAGACGCATAGCCACCCAGGTCCAATGCACATGCACCACCACCAGAAAAGCCTACCAAAATGGGAACAATATCACTGACAAGGACTGAAAAACCTCTCTTAATACCCACTGACTCAAGCGGAGCAACAGCCTTTACAAAGCCATAAAGCATTTCCACAATTAGATCACCTCCTGCGTCAACTCCCCGGCCCTCCTTAAACACAATACAGCAAGATTCACACCCCAGGCCAGTTGGTACATGGAGGAACTCAGGCAGACAAAATGCCGCTGCAACCAGCAGGAGCACAAATGAAAAATGAGCCAGGACAATGCAGACACTAGCACGTTCACATCTGCTCTGAGATGCTATTACTAAATAATACGAACCACAAAACACACAGCTCTGGAAAACTGCATTGGTGCCAGAACCAACATAAGCAAAAAATCTTTGCCATTGTGAAATATTTCACCTCATCATTAGCTGCCTAAAACCCGTTCACTCCCTTGTAGGACCTCTGCAACAATGTCTCTGAGTTCTTCGGCAACAAAATCACCGCCATTAAAAGAACCTTTCAGCCAGCAACTGAACCCAGCAGACCTTGCCAAATGCTTACTGATCTTTTCCAAAGAACCAATACCAAACACATGGCCTGTCATCAGCCCAGAAGAAACCACTACCACCATGAAGTCCCTCCACTAAGGAGCCGTTTCGGACTACTGCCCCAACACGCCTACTCCAGAGGTCTGCAACCCATCAGTACCATGCTCACACACACTTTGAATGGCTCCATGTCTTCCACAACCTTCCCAGATGCCTGGAAACACAAAATGATCCTCTCATGGCTGAAGAAACCCTTTGCGGGCCCTTCAACGCTCGTCAACTATAGACCGATCTCCCTGCCATCATTTCCGGCCAATATCATAGAGAAAATCAAAAGGCACCTCACTGAATACCTCAATAACCACTAAATCCTTGACATCACTCAGTCTAATTTCAGACCCAATCACAGCATAAAAACTGCTCCCATCGCAGCAATGGATGACATATCCATGACTCTGAGCAGAGGAGACAGGATGGCCCTCAGCCTCCTGGACCTCTCTACAGCATTTGACACCCCGTCCTCATACAATACCTACTTGACAGGGGAATTCAAGGACACGCACTCTGATAGATCTGCTAATCCCAGACTGGAAGGACCCAGTCAGTCAGCCTGGCACCATACACCTCAGATGCCCGCAATCTTATCTGCAAAGTGTTAAAAGGATCCTCCTTGAGCCCGACCCTCTTGAAAACATATCTGATCCCTCTAGCCAGCATCATCTCCTCTCACGATAACAATGTCTTCTCCTACACTGATGCAACACAACTCATTCTCTCCCTCACTGACAAGATGCCCAGTAGCCTGATCAAGTTTAATGTAGGCATGGCTGAAATCGCCCTCTGGATAAAGACAAATGTCAAAAACTGAACATCAAAAAGACTGAAATTGTGACCTTCCAGAAGAGCACTTCACTATGGGACTCCACTTGGTGGCCAACAGAGCTGGGACCAACTCCCACACGCACCGCCCATGCCAAGAACCTCAGGATCATAATTTACCTCAAACTCAACATTACTGCCGAAGTCAATGCCGTCACTGCCTCATTGTTCCATACTCTGAAGGTGTGAATGAAGGTTTTCAAATGGCTACCAATCAGTACCTGGAATACTTTTACATACCCCGTTGTGCCAAGCAATCTGGACACTGGGGAACACCCTATATGGTGGGATCAACAAAAAACTCACCAGAAGGCTACAGACCATTCAGAACTTGGCAGCCAGAATCACTCTCAATCTCCCACACCTGAAGGAGATTCACTGGCTTCCCATTCAAAATGAGCTCATTTCAAACTCCTCACTCACACTTTCAAGGCACTACACAGCAGTGGCCCAGCATACAATTGCATGTGCTTTTGCAAACCTTCCAGACACCTCTGTTCGCCTGGTCTCTTACTTGCACAAATCCCACACATACCAAAAACCAGATCTGGTGTTCGGGCACTCTCCTACATCACTCCTAAAGCAAGGATCAACCTGCCACTACACTTAAGAGCCTCCTCCTCACTTTCTAAATTCCACAAGAAGCTTTTCAAGTAGTCCCATTAGGCCACAGGTGTCCCTAGAATCAAACCCAGTCAGTGACAGGATACACTCCTGGGTGATAGTGCTTTCTACAAATCTGCATAGCATAACAATGGTAAAGTTGGACTTTTAATAATTATTTAGGTAAAGTAACTGTTAGAAAATTACCTTTCACCTGGTGGCTAATGTGCATTAGCTCTCCACCAGCTTCCCAGTCGGTATTTGGCCCTAATGAGGTGTTAAAACTGCTCCCAGTGCAGGAACAATTGCTTGGGTGTGGAGATGTGTTTTCTTCCCCTAACAGGAAGACTAGTTAGGGTCGACCCAGGATCTTTATTAATTTGTCATGGGGCCTGCACTTTCACAAGTAAATATAAGGTAAGACCTGTAGAAGGTAATCCTTTGTCCTCCCAGCTAGGCTGACACCAAACACAGAGGGAGGGGAGCTAACCACAGCATGAGTTTTGAGTAAGCAGAGATGAGGGAACTGCTCATATTCTTGTCCAGACCTCTGGGTGGGCCTTCAGGCTATGCACAAGGGAGGAAGGTTTCCTACATTGTGGAGTTTGGGAGTAGGGTGTGTCGAATTGGTTACAGTAGTGTAAACAGGAACTGCTGCGAAAGTGAGTAGGGGTGCTCCAGGGAACTTTTACTCTACTGGCCAAGGAGGAGACAACACTAGTTAGTGTCAACCATAACTATAAAACCCCTAGGCACCCTCCTCAGAACACTGGATTTTGAGACCTGTGAGGAGACCAGAAGGGCTATACATGCCCCCACTTGTAATCAGGACAAAGAAGTAGACCCAAGAGTCAGTTGCTGGACCTCCTGTGTGGCTACAGGGACAAAACTTCCAGAGACTTTTTTTTACTATTCTCCAAAAGACCAGTAGCAATTGAATCTAGAACAACCTTGCTGGTGCCACCTGCTGCATTGACTGTTGACCCTTAAGTGCCATTCCTGAGGTCTTGGGACTTTTGACTGTGTCTAACTGGACCTCTTCTAACAACTTTGAAAAGTCAAATATCCTTCTTGGATGCCTCATAAACATAATCATAAAAGGAGGACTGTAATGCAGTTTATCTAGAGAGATCTCTCTCACATCTTATATTTCTCCATGCCTGTTACCTCCTCCAGATCAATGAAAACCTAGACCTCTTGTCACAGCCAGTAAAGGATTGTGAGCATACAAGAGAAATTGCTAATGCAAAAACGGTCCTGCAGGGCTGCCAGCATGCCACAAACTCTAAAAATGTTGCAATATGAATTACCCTCTTTTTCTTTTTGTCCTCATGTCACCACCGATTAGCACTAGTCGATGCGCCCTTCGTGAGTGCCCGGAATCGGATATAGATCAATCAGAATTACTGGGTCATTACGAAAACTGCACTGCCCTCCCAGTTACTGAAATGAGAGGATGTAATCATTCGACAAAGAGTTCTTCAATATTTTAGAGCGTTCCAAAACCGGAGACCGCTTTTATCTATTTCCTTGAAAAAACCCACAGAATTCTTCCAATTTTGCCAGGAAGCGGCTTCCAGATGAACCCAAAGTTTACAGATTTCTCTTCTTGCCAATAGAATTAAATAAAATATCAAATAATGGTGGTTTACTTGCAGATCGTGCTTATCTTTAATCTCTTGGGAAGTCCCAAACATAATTAACTCAGGGCTTACCTCGATGTTGACACCCACACAGAGCGATGTGGTCTTACCCACTGCTGACCAAACTCCTCCCAATTTAGAGCAGTTGGCAAACATATGCACATCGTCGGCATCTCCGCTACCACATCGCTTGCACCTTAGATCTGTGCTTCTTTTTATCTTTCCCAGTCTTTTTGGGGTCCAGTAGATTCTGTGCAAGGTAAAAAAGTGTTTTTTTCTTTAATGCAGCAGGTTTAACCACCAACTGAAGTGTAGCGCAAGATACTTGCCATAAATCTGCGAGCTCCGTGTTCGACAAGCATCCATCCCATACACTATATGGTGTTTTATTTCTGCCAGCTCTGCATCTAGAAGAAATTTATACCATAGTGCCACCTTTTTTTTTTCGCCGTTGTGATCTGAAGTTCCAACTCCATTTGTTTTAAGACTCTTTTCAGCCCGTCCAGACTCTTAAGCCAGGAACTGATCTGGTAAATTTTAAATCTACATATTGCTCCATTTGTCTTGTCGAACCAGTAGCTCCAGGTTAACTTGTGTCCGTCCTCTATCAATTGACCCCACTGCCTAACATCTAACTTATTCAGTGGTTTTGCTAGGCTATCTAATAGACGTTCAGGGGTGCCTGGAGAGTCCCATATAGGGGATAGTCTGCTGTAATAAGGTATCCCAAGGACCGATCTTATCTCATAAAAAGTTCTTGCCCCTGACTGGAGACATTTTAGTCTGACTTTTTTGAAAACGTTTGGAGCCCCATATTTATATGAGAAACCCTCCTTGGGAAGGCCCACTAGCATGATTTAAACATAACCCCTATTAAAGAGTCATCAGGCCTTTGTGAAAGCATTCTGCCGTTTTTAAGGTGGAATGCCCAGCAATAGATCTGGAGGTCGGGAAGACCCATACCTCCCAGTCCCCTTTTCCATTTCAACTTTTTCCATGAGAGGCGTATTCCTCTACTTGCCCATATGAAGGAGGAGATCTTCCCCTGCAACTTCAGGAGTATTTTCTTTTCGAAGTGCAAAGAGAAAGGTGAGTTTTGGTAGGATGGACATTTTCATCAAATTAATACAGCCATTTATCGTAAGTGGAAGATTCTGCCATCTTTTTATTAGTTCGTCTATCTCTTTTCCTACTTTCTCCAAATTATCAGCCGCTATCTTCTCAAGGTCTTTAATTATTTTAATCCCCAGGTATCTCAGTACCTCCACGCATTTTATTTCTCCGCTGTCTTGATTCCATATCATTACTTCTGTTTTTTCTTCATTTCCTGCATATCCTGCTAATTTACCAAATTCCCTCACTTCCGTCATAAGTTGAGGTAGAGTTGAAACTACTTCCGAGGTGTAAACGATAAGGTCATCAGCATAAAGCGAGATCTTCTTTAAATATGCCCCAATTTTAAAGGGTTTAATCCCATCATTTAGCCTTAAACTTTGAGCAAATGGCTCCATGTAGAGATCAAACAATATAGGAGACAGAGGACAACCGTGTCGTGTACCTTTCTCAATTCGCACAGGGGTAGACAGGCAATCATTAACTAGAATCTTTGCCTTTGGGGCTACATTTAGGATTCTGATATTGTTTCTCCTTGCACTGTTTTCCAACCTTTCCAGCCTTTCCGATAGTACCCTCTCTCTTTGTGTTAACCACTCCATCTCTTGTTCATTTTACTGGACTTTAGCCTCTATATCTTGAAAATTCTGCTCCAATTCTTGTGTTCTTTAAAGAGAGACCTTCTATCTTTCCTTCCAAGCTCAGATAGGTTCCCTGAATTTCTTTCTGACTTGCTTCTGAAATATCAAAGCGTTCTTTGATTTCTAGAGAGAGGCGGGATAACATCTCTTGCAATGTGTTCTTGCTATCTGAGCTATCTGCGCTATCTGAGCTACTGGAGCTCTTAGCTGCTCCTTCCAGGGTAGATGACCCATCGGCCCCTTGATGTTGTTCTGGAGCATCAACTCCTCTGTCACCAACCTCAGAAGGTATCGCCTCCACATTTAAAGCCGAAAATCTGTTTTGCGTTGTAACTACTGAAAGGAGAGATATCAAGCTCGCTGTAAGGGATAGTCTTTACGTTAGACTTCTTTGCTCTGTTCCCCTGCTTTTCTCTGCCCGGGGTGTCTTTTCTTCCATCCATTTTGTCAGTACCTCCCTCTGTGCCTTTGGACTCAGTCCTAAGCTTAAAATAAGATCTGAGTGAGGGGGTAATTTCCTGAAGATTTTGGACTACATCTAATTGTTTCCCCTTCCGCGGTCCTGTTTTTGCCAGTTTAGTAGTTGCTTTTTTTGGGTGGGGCTGCAAATCTTGATTAAGGGCAATATTTGTTTTACCCTTCCTCCGGCTAACCTGTAATTTTACAGTGGGTTGCGGGGTAATTTTTTCAGTCCCTCCACCCTCCTCCAATATCCATGGGGAAAAGACTTGTGATCTTAACGTATAGCGCCTGTCCAGCGGGACCTGAGAGATATCTATATTCTTGGAGCTAATTTCTTGGTGTCCTGCTTGCTTCTCCTGCTCTACTTCTACCCTTAGGTCAATATGACCATTTGTATCCATCTGCCTAGCACTGTTACTTTTCTTTTCATACTTCACTTGTTTGCCCACGTTCAATTTCAGGACACCCACTGCCTTTCCATTGTTTGGCTGTTCGGCTAGAATTGAATAGTCCCTTTCCGAGCACTAGCTGCTTGTGCTGCTTGTGCTGACTCTGCCGGCTCCACACTCCTCCCTTCCTCATAGCTGCGGAGCCAGATGCTGCTGCAATCCAGGGAGGGGATCCCGGCACGACCATTCACCTCAGACCCTAAGTCCCTCCATAGATCCTCTCATGTATCCAACAGCAACAAGACAGGCTGGACCAAGGCTGGACCGGGAATCACAGCGGTAAGAAAAGAAACGCGAGGCAGGCTGCAACGGCTGCAGCGGTTACGACGGCGGTGAGTACAGGATACATTTGCAGAAGTTCTCCCCCTCGCTAAGCTCCTATCCGGTGTCTCGGCCGGCCGCCATGTTTTCAGACTCCTGCCCTGAGCCTGAATTACCCTCTTTAACAATAAAATATGTACCTGCTTTTGTGTGTAGTCAACTTGCAGACTTATATATCAGGTTGATTTTATGATATTTTTATTCACAATTTTTGCTAGAGTTAAAGTAAAGACAATTATTCTTTTTTGACAAACAACAAAGAAAGGCCAATCATCTAAAGACAATTAAAAACAAAGACAAAAAATGCACAAAATATATATCATTCTTTTGAAACCATTTTTGTAAAATAAAGTAAATGAGGCCTGTCTCATATACTCGAGCTATTAGACCTTCATTATTCAATGTTTAAATATGAAAATGGATTAGATAAGGAGTCTGTTAATGTGGACCAATATGAGGGTTCTCTAATTATATTAAATTGTTTTGTAGGTTCCCATTAATCACTTTGTAAAGAACAACTTTATAAAGTTCAGAATAATGACGCCTTGATAATCCTAAATTAAGTCCACTTCAATGAAATCTTTCTCTGGGCCAAAAGTGCATTTAGAATGTGTAGGGATTTCCAGCAGTTTTTCAACGAGATCCAGATGATAATTTGTAAGAAGTTATGGAATGGAGCCTTCCACCAAAACCTTTGCTTTCCTAGAGGCTTTCCTTTTGCTTCCATCAAAGTCAGGCTTGTAAATCTGCTTGAGTGTTTTGATAAGCATCTCCAGAGTACTTTTAATCCTTCTGCTGTGAACAAGTGTCAGGCATTTGTATAGAGAGATTGTTAGCATAATTTTTGTTAGGTTTGATGGGGTAGCTACTCCTGTGCCTGTCCAGCAGTCATGTGGCAGCATCTCTGGTCAATAGATTGAATCATTAATTGTGAGATTTAAATAGAAAATAAAGGAAAGGAGTTATAAATCCCACCTCAAAACCCTCACTCTATGTGATGTTTACCCCTTTATCTGAAGCAGCACTTTGCCCTGACCTTCAATTCAATTCTTTGCCAAGCTACTCAACTGCATCCTACTTCATCACTTACCTCCGCTACCTTTCTACTCTTTCTATATATTTATTGTGGCCTTTCCTAGGAGTCCACTTTATACCTTTCTCCCCTTTATATTAGTATTTTCCTCAATCACGCCCTATTGTTTGCAGTTTATTAAAATGTTGAATTTAAAAAAATGACATATTGCTCACATATAGTTAGCTCTGTTGAATACCTCCCTATGTATCCCATAGGACACTGCAACCCTTTTTTGTGAATATTATTTGAGCTATATAAACACGCTTACATTTATTTATAATGAATCCCAGAGACTCGTCAACCTCTGCCCCGTCAAGAGCAGATACACAAACCACTTGCCCTGTCTCGTGTTGCCTTATACTGCACTCACAACTAAAAGGTCTTCAATTTCCGGCACTGGTCTTTGTGATGCCACTTTTTACTGTTTGATCGAATCAGTGAAAGAAAATTTGATGCTTATATTTCAGTACTTTAATAAAAAAGTTCAAGTCACAGGAGGAAGTATTTAAATGTAAAACAAGAAACACAACACTGACTTTGGTTAGCTCTACTTGATCAATAGAGAATCTACAGAGCAGTGGGTTAAATATTAAGCAATGTCTTACTGTCCTTATTCTGACCACAGGGTCCATCTCTGATTCCGTCTTTGATCTACAGAAGGGCCATCCTCATGTATGAAACCTTAGATTGTCTATAAATGCTTCTCAAATTGTGTTGCAGATCTCCTGCAATCTGTCCTCAAACTCCGTCCCTGAGGTTATATGCCAGCACCTAAAACTTTCGGGCTTACTGAAACATACAAAGATGGTTAGCTATTTTCTTACATCCTTGCATAGACCTGTGATCCCTTTGAAATCCACCATAAAGGGAAATTGTGAAATGTAACTGAAATAATCTGTTTCCAACAGTACTGCAGACAGTAATAATTTGATTAGATGACTGTCACAATACATTTACCAAAGTTAATGCATAATGGACTTGGGATTCACAGATCTAACATATATGCTATTAACTTGGAGGAAATGAATACTGCATGTGCAACATTTATGAATCCTTGGTCCTTCCTTCTGCTTTGGGGCCTCCTTTGCTTAGCGTGGTACAGCACAGATCTGGTAAGGGTGGGGCTTCATAGTACCACCGAAAATAGGGTCCATGTTGACATTCTTTACCCCCTCGGGGAGCTTGAAGGTGAAGGCCATAAGGAGGTTTGTGAAGAAAATGAACAGTTCTGTCCTGGCCAACTGCTCCCCCAAACAGACACGGTGTCCTGCAAGTGAAAGAACAAGAGAGCTAGGTCATGTCCCTTACACTTTTCCAGCAGAACATTTAAGATGCATAATTTGCAAGCTAACATGGGAGAATGTTGGGGTTGTGGGCCCATGGGAGGATGGGAGAGAGGTTACTGTGGAATTAATCCTTACAAAAGAGATGAATGGTGAGAGGCTAACATTTTCTCTGTACCCAGTTTTTTGGGGTTTTAGTTATTTTGCTTGGCCCTATTAGAGTAGTTCTCATAAGCTTTTAACTAAAAAGGAGTGATCATGTTAAGAGCAATCTTTTGTATGTTTCACTGGAAAAACTACTAATGGCTATATTTCTAACTTGCTACTTTAAAAAAAATTGCAAATATTACAAAGATAGATTTTCAGTTGGCGGATGCTTGACCACTCGCCTCAATTTTTTTGCAATATTTATTGAACCACTTGTTATTGCTATAGGAGATGATATGATAATTATGGTCTTGAAGATTCAACAAAGAGTATTTAGTATTTTTCATCAATTTTAGCAGATGGAGGATAAGATAAACAAGACGAAAATGTTGTTCTGCTATTGCACTATAGATATTTTACACTCAGATCTTGTGAAGCAGAGATCAAAAAGATGTTTAGGAATTTACACCACCATGAAGGTAGACAAACATTTTTAATTCAATTATTTACTGTTAGTAGATACAATTAAGTCCCTTTTTTATAATGGAATCACCTCCCTCTATCTATTGTGCGAAGAATGGCAATGAATCAAATGCACATGTTACCATTATTTAATCTTTTATATGCTGCATTGCCGTGTGTTTTGCACATTACATTTTTAAAAATATTGAAGGATTATTTACAGCATTTATTTAGGAAAATAGAACACCCAGATTGGCATTAAGTATATTGTAGAAATCAGTCAATGATGGAGGGATTACCCTTCCAAATGTGAAAGAATATTATTTTGCGAGTTTGTGATCTATTTTTTATTTTAATTGATGAACTACTGTAATCAATTGAATTAAATTGATGCAAGATTTTTCAAAAAGTTTGATTTTTAGACCTTTACAAACTACTCGGGCAGTATGAGTCTTGATGGAACATTTGAGTAACACAGGAAATAGTTTAAAAGTAAAACAGAGTGTGTGAATCTTTGTGAAAGTGAGAGAGGAGAATTTTTAAAGTGTAGAAAACGATGTTTAGACAAAATATTGAATATGTAAATATTATGATAACAGAATATTGCAACAATATTGTAATGTGAAAAATATCAATGAGAATATTGCAGTTAAAAAGATAATTTTTCTGATTATGTTTTCAATAATGTTGTTAAAAATATTGTTTTTGAAAATATTGTAAATGTAATTGTTTTTTTCAATGTTGTATTGCATTTGTTTGTCTTAGTGGAATATTTTTGTGCAGTATTGTTTATTTTCTGTAGTTTATATTTTGCATTTGAAGCAGAAAATTACAATTAAGGGGCTGATTACCTCCAGTCGGCCGTACTGACCGCCTGCTTATGATGCGACTGAACACTGTTTGGTTGCATACTCCCATCACTCTATGGGAGCTTGTGCTATGGTCGTAAACCGGCTGTAATACAGGCTCCCATAAATAAATGGGGGTGTGTGTGAAACCCTGCACCCCGTGGCAGGCAGTGCCTGCCATTCAGTGCAGGGATTTACAGGGGGGCACCCTAGTTACCCCCTCGTCCACCAACTGTAGGCTGCCGAGGCTAGGGGGCCCTGCTAGGGACCCCCAAAGTGGCTGTCCGACAGCCTTTTGTGTCGGAAAGGCCTTCACAGAAAAGGTGTCGGAAACCAACATTGTAATCCTGATGGCGGAAATAGCATCCATAGGCAATTAAGGTGCGGGTCCAATAGGCCGGAAGACTCTGAGAGGAGGTCGGAACCACACCGGAATTTCGATGTCGGCGGTCGGACTGCAAACCGACAGTGTCGGTGGGAAAGCTTCTGACTAGCAGTCGGAGGCTTTCCAATTGACATTGTAATCAGCCCCTAAATGTTCAATCTTTTTTTATTTTAAGAATGTTATATATATTTAAACACACACACATATATATGTATATATATATATATATGTATATATATATATATATTGCAAAACAAAGTGCCCGAAAGCTTTTCGAAGACGCACTCACAGGAGACACCAAATTACAAGGCAGCCAGCATTTCATTCCGGTAATGATTTATTGATCTCGCCGACGCGTTTCGAGGCTGTCACGCCTCTTTTCCACAGGCAGTTCCGGGTGTGCTCAGGAGGCTCCCATCACTGATTTATATACATGCACAATCCACAATGGGTTTACGTGTAGTACGTCAGTTCGTCCAGCATGATGGGACTTGTAGTCCAAGTGTTGGGAGTGTCGTTTATCCTATAGTAGGTTCCTGCACATCCGTTTTTAAAAACATTATATTACCCATAGTGGGCCCTCCAGTGTGATTGCTGACTCATTTTAGCCCATCTTCTGTGCTGTAAATATGGTCTGGATACAGTTCCTGCCTTACAGCCTCGACAATCCTCGATGGTGCAGTCTTCCACGGCAGGGACAGCCGTGTATCATGTTGCAAAACAAAGTGCCCGAAAGCTTTTCGAAGACGCACTCACAGGAGACACCAAATTACAAGGCAGCCAGCATTTCATTCCGGTAATGATTTATTGATCTCGCCGACGCGTTTCGAGGCTGTCACGCCTCTTTTTCACAGGCAGTTCCGGGTGTGCTCAGGAGGCTCCCATCACTGATTTATATACATGCACAATCCACAATGGGTTTACGTGTAGTACGTCAGTTCGTCCAGCATGATGGGACTTGTAGTCCAAGGCTGCCCTGCCGTGGAGGACAGCACCATCTGGGAGATTTAAAGAGAGGCTGCATGGTTGGAACTGTTCTTACCTGGTTTGCGGCACAACAATTTTGGTAAAATGACAACCTGCCTTTCATTCCGGAGCCTACTGAAGGAAAAATTATGCTTTAAAAATGAATGTGCACACAGAGCTTACTGAAAGGACGACAATTGCTCTGACAGAGACTACGAAGTCCAGCATGCAAAAAATGGAAAAGCGCACTCAGCGTGACCCACGTGAGGTCAAGCATGCAGTTAATTAGAGTGATCAGAGCTTTCTGCGAGACATTCAGTGCTGCCTATGAGGAAGAGGCGCAAGCCTTGAAACGCGTCAGGCCAAAGAATTGTTATGTCGGAATGAAAAGGCAAGTTTTCCGTGAGAGAATAAACCATCTGGTTTAAAATTGTTGTTGTGTGCGTCCTTAAGCTTTCGGGCCTTTGTTTGATGAATATATATATATATATATATATATATATATATATATATATATATTACCTACTGGCGGTCGCCAGTAGGTAGTTATAGTTAGGACCACGTTTCCATAGGAAATCCGCAACATTCTATTTTGAATAACTTTGGCGCCGGTCGACGAATCCTCGCGAATTTTTCAAAATAGGTGGGGCGCTATGCTCCGCTCCTACCCTGAAAGTCTCGGGGGGATTCGTCAAGCGGGGGCTGAGATAAAAGGGGGGTCCCAAAACGCGTTTTTCCCATGCATTTTTCCATAGGACCTTTAGACAGGGCTACAGCCCGAACGGCTGAACAGAATTAATAGAAATTTGGCAGAGAGGTAGTCCTCAGGTCAAGGAAGTGCCTTTTGTAGGTTTGGTGTAAATCTGTTCAGTAGATTCTGAGAAAATAGCCTTTAAATCAATATATATATCTGAGCCAGCTTACGGTGCGCTTACGGTACGCTTACCGTACGCGTACGGTGGCGTGCGCGAGCGCGATTCTGATTGGCTCTTAGATCTTAGTAAACATTCGAATCGGCCGAAACCAGGAAGCGGCGGCCGCCATTTTCTCTCTCGCACTGAGAGTGATGATTAAAATACAAAGCACAAAAACATGTAAAGGGGCTGTTTAGACAGCTCCCACACACATAGCCATGTTGAGGGAGTCCCCAAAGATCCCCCAAGGCCAAAAACGGAATTTTTATTTTTTCGCTAATTTCGCCGATTACGCTTACCGCACGCGTACGGTAAAAAATGTATAAAAAAAAAAAATTATCCACACTTTCCCCACCCCGTGTGCAATTGGTGCCCGAAGGGCACCAATTGTGCATTGAATATCATATATTTACGAAAAACTAAAATATTAATAAAAAAAATATTTAAAAAAAAAATTATCCACACTCTCTCCACCCCGTGTGCAATTGGTGCCCGAAGAGCACCATTTGTGCATGGCTTATAACTGACTGCGAAAAATTTAAATATTACCTTTCAAAACGAAGTGCATCATATGTCCTCCATGTGCGCACGGTGCGCGAAGCGCATCGTGCGTACATGGCCCATCTAGCGTAACGTGGGCACGCAGTGCGCGTAGCGCACTGGGTGCCCACCGTGCGTGCACGGCACTAACTGCGTAAAGAGGGCGCGTGGTGCGCGAAGCGCACCGCGTGCTCACTGTGCGCGCACGGTGCGCGAAGCGCACGGTGCGCGCACGGAACGAACTGCGTTAAGTGGGCGCGCACGCCACGAATGGCGTAAAGTAACTTAGCATTTAAAAAACCGTACAAATTCACTGAAAAAACCATAGGTTTCACACACGTTATAGTTAGGAATTAGCATTTAAAAAACCTTGCAAATTCACTGAAAAAACCATAGGTTTCACACATGTTATAGTTAGCGGAAATTTTACTGATAAAAAACCAATGAAATTCCCCCGTTATAGTTAGTGCAGGCAACTATAACTCACGCGACCGCAATCTTCTGCTGATGACATATGTGTCTTTATGAAAAAAAAATATTTGTATATATGTATAGCTAAAAATGTATGGAAGAAGACATGGGCAAATAAGTGTCTAAATACAGTATTAGCATCAGCAGAGGATTGCGGTCGCGTGAGTTATAGTTGCCTGCACTAACTATAACGGGGGAATTTCATTGTTTTTTTATCAGTAAAATTTCCGCTAACTATAACATGTGTGAAACCTATGTTTTTTTCAGTGAATATATATATATATATATATATATATATATATATATATATATATATATATATATTTTCCATCAAAAGGATAATAATGTTGCACTCGCCAGGGATTAAGGAAATTATAAGCAGTTTAAGTAGTAGGTTTAATTGTTTAGATGTTGGCTACTGAATGATAATTAATGTGCATATATAAGGTACAGCCATACACCATGCATGAGGATACCTGTGCCATATACAATAAGGGAACTACTATGGCACTCACCGGAAATTACTTAACTACAATAAAAATATATATTTTTAAATATGTTTTACATAAGAAACACTTAACTCATAAGGGCCGATTCCGATCTTGCTAGGAAAGCCCACGGTATGACTCGGATCCGGAGGGCTTTCCTATGAATCGCGCTGTGAGAGTCCGACCGAATGAGTACAATGTATCCGTATGCGGACTCATTGGGTTGGGCTCCTATTGAACTCTTTCGGAGCCTGTATACCGAACGCGCACACAGGATCCTATAGCAAAAAGAGGTGGGTGGGGAAAAGCATACACCCTGTGGCGGGCACCGGATGGTACCCGCCACACTGTGCATGCTTGGATCTGGGGACCCATGGGCACCCCATGACCGATTCGGAGGGCCCCGGGAGAAGGGGGACCTGCTACAACCACCTGAAATCCGATTTCCACAGCGGAGTCAATACGGCTGTCCGAATGCATCGTACTAGCTCGTTCGGAATCCGGCTCCATTGCGCTGCACGATTCGGCTGCAAATGAGTCAGACGGAGAGGATCGGGTTAGGAAATTATTTGGTCTACGCGGACGAGATCGTTGCATTGTACTTGGTCATTCGGACCAGAGGACTATTCAGTCAGAAACGTAGGCTCTGAATCAGATTAGCATGTTCTGGAACCTGTCTGAGGCCTTCCTAATGACATCGGAATCGGCCCCATAGTAGTATAGTCTCTGCAATATAGCCAGAGTAGTGGTTTGGGGTTAGCAGTGAACTCCCTCATAAGTTCATATGTATCATAGAATTACAAGACACAAATAGAATTTGGAAGGGTACTATACAATTTAATGGTAAGGTATCTTTTTCGATGTCAAATGTGGAGGGTACAATAAATATAGAGTATCATGGCCACATCACACAGACACTCAGTCATGACAATAAATTTGAACCGAATAATCATGTGATGAACGCAAAGTTATGTACAATCATGTAATTTGATCCAAATTCTAAACATGCAATAATGTGTGACAACTAGGAAATAGTATACTTATAGCATACCAATTGATTAACCCCTTCGCTGCTAGGCCTTTTCCACCCCATGCTAAGCCTTTTTTAGTTTTGGGGTAGTTAGAGCTTAGGCCCCTGTAACTGTTTGACCAGATAAGGTATCCATGCCAAATTTGCGTCCTTTTCTTTCAACATCACGGGGATTCTGAAGGTACCTAGGATTTGTGGATTCCTCTGGAGGGGACCCAGAAATTAGCCAAAATACAGCAAAATTCATTTGGGGGGGATAGGAAAAACGTGCTGTTTTTTTCATGCAAATGGTATCAACAAAGGGTTTGTGGGGCTGAAATCACAATTTTCCTAGCTTTCAGTGACTGACAAACTTTTGACAGAAAACAAACATTTTTTACACAGTTTTGGCATTTTACTGGGACATAGCCTATTTTTGCTTTTTGTTGTGCTTTCAACCTTCTTCCAGTTGATGGTAGAAATGGGTATGAAAGCAATAATGGATCCTGGAAAGCTATACACTTTAGAAAAGTAGACAGAATTCTGCATTCAGCAAGGGGTCATTTGTGAATATCCTTTAAGGTTTCTTTATATAAACTAATAGTTGAAAATAGGAAAAATTGGAAATGAGTTTAAAAAAACAGCCATTTGTTCCAACGTTTTCACCTGTAACTTCTTCTAATTATGACAGATGTTTGAAAGCAATATACCGTTACATCCGCTGGACCTTTCTGGTTGTGGGGATAAATGAGGCGTGTAGGTTCACCAAGAACCCGATGAACTCAGAGCCAAAAATTGAGCAGGGTCTTGCAAATGTTTTTTTATTATGTACCTGGTATATAGCAATTAATTTGGGAAAATATATATAGTGAAACATTGGAATGAAAGACACCTATGTATTTCTGAAATTAGAACAAACTATAAAGTTTAGAAACAGTAGCTATTTGCACATTTCCGTAATTGTGAGTACCTATACTAGCATGAGAATTATAGGACATTTTTCAAAGTGACTTCTTTTTTACACATTGTCTTTCATTTGGAAGGTAGAAATGCATCGAAAGTCCAAGCCAGTTGTGCGAAAGGCTTCATTAAGACCTGGTCAGAGTCAGTAATAATTCCAATGTTAAAAAAAGAGGAACGGGAAAATCCGGCGTGTTACCGCCCGATATCCCTATTAGACTCCTTGATGAAGGTAATGGGAAGGCTGGTTCTGGATAAGCTGCACACCTGGGCAGATGAGATATGGTTTTAGACAGGGGTTAGGGACAAAGGAGCAGGTTTTGAATCTTAGTATTTTCATCGGAAAGCACACTCAGGCTAAGGCTGGGAAACTTTATGTGGCATTCGTAGATCTTACAGCCGCATTTGACTGTGTTATACATAATAAATTGTGGAATATCTTAACGAATCTGAAGATTGATCCGGTATTGGTACAGTTCTGGGGCTACTGCTACTGTATGTCAACAAACGGCCAATAGTCTCCCTCCTCTACGCAGATGACGCGGTACTTATGGCTCGCACGCAGTTAGGTCTGCAGAAAGCTCTGGCCACATACAGTAGCTTCATGGATAATTTAGGATTAAAACTTAATGTGAAAAACATGTTTGTCATGACCTGCAGGTGAGAAATAAATAAATGTAGTAGCCTTCCTTTAGGGGACAGCAGGGTAGACTCCAGAAATATTTTTACCTCCCTGGTCATTCTATTTGCGCATACAGGTTCCTGGGGTCTGGCGGTGAAGAGTAGGAGTCTACTTTTTCTGAAGTCGACTGCAGCTGTTGTTAACTTCTCACAAAAAATGGGCAAAAGACCCCCAGGTATCCTTCTTAAGATATATCAAGCAAAGTGTATAAGCATTGTGATATTTGGGGCGGGAGTTTGGGGTTTTCATGAGGTATCCCCGATTCAACGTGTGGAAAATGCATTTTTAAGGTTCATTTTAGCAGTACCAGCTAGTGCCCCAGTTTGTAACTATCACAGAGAGTTGGGTATCTGGTATATCTCTGATGTTATTAAGATGCAACCTGTACTACTTTGGCACATAATCTGGACCTCTAGTAGTACAGGTGTAAACAGAGAGATAATTAAGGATTCAATGAAAGTGGACCATGCAAGTAAGATCGCTTGGTTGAATTACTTAAAAATAATTCATGATTGATCTAGGGCCCTGGAGACGAACAAAGGGATGGTAGCCCAGCATCAATTGACCTTGATCATATATGACACTCAGCCGTATCTTTTATGCTGTACAGAGGGTTACAACTCGGTTCAGGTTTGGAAGCTTCCATCGATTGGTTAGTTACCCGGAGCTGAATGATTGTTCTAGAGAACTCTGCCTTTGCCCATGTGACAATATGTCACCACAATCCACTATTCATGTGACCTTGTTTTGTAAATTTAATGCAAAGGAAAGAGCTAGATGGATCCTACCATTGCTAAAGCTGGGTGGTGGAGACAATGTAGACCTGATTTGTTATACTTTCAATTTTTAGATAGTACCTTATCTGTATGTGCCATGACTGGATTTTTGAAAAATATACTGAGAGTAAGGAAAAGATTAAATGGTTAAACTTATTCCAAAAACAAAATTTTATGTATTAATCATGCAGGTCAATTGGCCTTTTTAAATGTATTTTATGGTGATGAAGTCATATGGAATAAGCTGGTTTAGATTGAGTTGCTGAATTTTATGTACTCTTTTAATCCTAATGTATGTATGAAATGTTTTTATTTTTTTGAACTTGTCTGCTTTTGTGATTTTAAACGACTAAAATCGAAAAAAGCTTATTTTGACTTTGCATCGAAAGTCAATAGGTAAGAATAGTTGCTGTACATTTTTGTTACCCTAAATCTCCCAATATAAATTGTTCCTCACTAGTGTGGGTAGGCCTAGTGCCCGTGACAGGAAATGGATGAAAACGCATCGTGGATTCACTTCATTTTTACAGTGAAAACTCACCCTTTTTTTGCAAAGTGCCTTGCTGTAGATTTTGAACCCTAGCTCTGCCGGCACCTAGGGAAACCTAGCAAACCTATACATTTTTGAAAACTAGACACTCAGGGGAATCCAGGATTGGGTGACTTGTCTGGCTCTCACAAGGTTCTGTTACCCACAATCCCTTGCAAACCTCAAACTTTGCCCAATAAAACATTTTCCTCACATTTCTGTGATGGAAAGTCATGGAATCTGTGTGGATCCACAAAATTCCACCCACCCCACATTTCCCAAAGTCATCTGAGAAAAATGGTACCTCACTTGTGTGGGTAGGCCTAGTGCCCGCGACAGGAAACGGCCCAAAACCCAAGATGGACACACCTCATTTTCACAATGAAAATTGACCCTTTTTTTCCAAAGTGCCTAGCTGTAGATTTTGAACCGTAGCTCTGATGGCACCTAGGGAAACCTATCAAACCTAGTCATTTTTGAGAACTTGACACCCAGGGGAATCCAAGATGGGGTGACTTGTCTGGCTTTCACCAGGCTCTGTCACCCAGAATCCCTGGCAAACCTCAAACTTTGTCAAGAAAACACATTTTCCTCACATTTCTGTGGTGGAAAGTTCTGGAATCTGCTTGGATCCACAAAATTCCACCCACCCCGCATTCCTAAAAGTCTTCTGAGAAAAATGGTACCTCACTTGTGTGGTTAGGCCTAGTTCCCATGACAGAAAACAACCCAAAAGGCAACATGAGCACACCACATTTTTACAGTGAAAACTGACCCTTTTTTTGCAAATTGCCTAGCTGTAGATTTTGAACCCTAGCTCTGCCAGCACCTAGGGAACCCTAGCAAACCAATACATTTTTGAAAACTAGACAACCAGGGGAAACAAGGATAGGGTGACTTGTCTGGCTCTCACCAGGTTCTGTTACCCAGATTCCATTGCAAACCGCAAACTTTAAAAAAAAAAAGACAAAATTTCCACACATTTTTGTTATATTAATTAATTAATATTAGCAGAATATTGTATATTTAAATAGATTTTTATTTTTTCAATATGTATTGTTTTTTAAGTACAATATTTTTAGAAATGTGTAATTTTCAGTCTGAATGTAATAGTTGTACATTTTTTGCAAATGTTTTTATTGTTGTGGTTTTAAATAGTAAATACTATGATTGTTATAGGCTTAAGTTTATATCATATGGTTAATAATAGGTCAATTACTTGTTTTATTTTACAATACCTTCTCCAAAATGGGTTAGATTGGAGTGGCTATAGTGAATTAGACCCTTCTAAAGTCCAACACCTTCCATAAAATGGTTACATTGGGTATTCATTTTGAGCCCATTAATGTCTACTATATTGTCCAAAGTGGTTTATAGATTGAAATGAGCATAGTAAAACAGGCCCCTTCATTGTCAACACTTTCCCCAAATTGTTTTCAGATTGGAATGGGAATAGTAATTTTGACCTCTTCAATGTCCAACACATTCCCGAAGATGGTTTAGATTGGAGTGGGAATAGTAAATCTTATCCCCTCAGTGTCCAACACCTTCCCCAAAATGATCTAGATCTGAGTGGGAATAGTAAGTTTGACGCTTTCATTGTCTAATACATTCCTGAAAGCATTTTAAGTTGCAGTATAAATAGTCATTTTGAACCAACACATTACCCAAAGTGGTTTAGATTGGAGTGGTAATAGCAAATCTGATCCCTTCAGTGACCATAGTCCCTTCAGTGACCAACACCATCTCAAAAATAGTTTAGATTGGAGTGCGAATAAGAAGTATGACCCCTTCCGCGTCCCATTCATTTCCCAAAGTGGTTTAGATTTCAGTGGGAATAGTAAATCTGACAACCTCAGTATCCACAATTTCCCCAAAGTGGTTTTGATTGGATTGGGAATAGTAAATGTGACCTCTTTATTGTTCAATACCTCCCCCAAAATGTTTTAATTTGGAGTGGGAATAGTACATTTGATCCCTTCAGTGTGCAACATTGTGTTTTTAATGTACATGTGTTCCCAAAAAGATTTTGGTTTTAGTGGCTGTGCCATATTTGAAAATTTGGTATGTAATATAATTTATAATTTTACCGCCGGGGCAAACACCGACACCCTCTTGATGCTGGTGTTTGACACAGGGTGACTGTTATTTTTTTATGAAGCAGTGTACCTTCATGCCCCTGCTCCACTCTCCATCCTCCCCACAATCATTTGCCACCTCAAATTGCAGCACTGTATACTTAGCACTGCAGTGCAGGTGGTGAAATGTCTGTTGCTCAAAAAAGTGGTACATAGTCCCCATACTGTTTTGTAGTGTTGTTGGTTTGAAGCTTTTTGTTTGTTTTGAGATTTTAATAGTACACTTGAATAGTTTAATATATATTTTATTTTTACATATTTAAATTACTAAATACACCAACATATATTGTTTAGATGTTTTACATATCCCTTTATTTACAAACAATCTTGTGTAGCTACTCCTTAGTGGTACAAGGGCTTTCCACTCTGTAGAGCAGATGTACAAGAAAGTGACGCATATGTGAAGATGCGTCACTTTCCCTGCCCCACCATGCAAAACCCTTGCTTCACCACGGATGTGCCGTATCTACAATACAGGGCACCATGGCTCAAGGATTGACAGATGCGTCAGAAATTCTGACACATCTGTTGAGGGAAAACTCACGCATTGCTGGAGTCATGTTGCAAGCACGACGCAACTCCAGCAATGCGTGTTGCGGCCTATTCCCAATACACTGCGTCACTCTTTACACCTGCTTCAAGCAGGCGTAAGGTCTTGACGCAGTGGCGTCCTAAAAGTCACGCATTGAAATCTTGTAGACCACTGCCTCACTTTTACGAGGCTTTCCTGCATGGGAACTCCAACCCTGCATACATTATACCTGACGCAGGTATAATGTCACGCAGGGCTTTACAACGTGACGCCTCTCCCAGATGCGTCACTTTGTAAATGGGCCGCAACTTTTATGCCGCCACCGCATCACAAAAGTGACGCAATGACGGCGCAAAAGTGACGCAAGGGGCTTGCAAATCTGCCCCTGTATTTTGAAATTAAATGTTACAATTAATGGGGTATTTCTTTCGGCTGCAGTGCTGTTTTATTTCAGTCATGGACCAGGTGCTTTTTGCATTAGTGTTCGAGCGCAGCTCAAGTTACAGCAGGGACTCCACGAAAGCAGTATTGAAGGGAAGTGAGCATGTAGAGCTGGACTGGTGCCTTTCCGTGACCAGCCCAACATGCACACTTGAAGCATCTCCTACTCGTGTAATATTAGTGAGCCAGAGGATCACAGCCATAGCATCCCGATCTCATAAGGGAAGCTGGGCTCACCTGATCCAGCAAATCCCAGTTCTGTCTAATGTAAACAGTCAGTCAGTCAAAAGGCTTTATTTCGATATAATAATATCTTAAAAAGTACTAATACAGTAATAAGCAATAAAATAGTAAAAAGGAGCCAATACATAGAGAATTAAACATACATTTCATACTACAACTGGCACCAATAAATTAGATAAAACAAATTAAACAAGATACAAAAGCCTAGATGATCTGATGCGCCAAGCCCATCCTAGGAACTTTGCAAGACCACAAGCAAAGAGGGGCCGTGGGTCGTTTTTCAATATTCGTAGGGCCTCCTGATAGTGGCTAGTTCCAAGTTCTCTACAGAGTGGCTTTAACCATCTACTCCGAGGGGCTGCATAAGCCGGACATTCAAACAGCAAATGGGGAACTGACTCGGTCCTCTTTTCACAAAGTGGGCAGGAAGAAGTTGTCTGGTTCGGGGCCTTCCACCTGGAGGTCAGTTCTCCAACGGGAAGTAAACCTATCCTAAATTGGAAGTATAGTGCCCTATCCCTGCGGTTTGAGATGACATCCATGTATGGTTCGCAGAAATGCACCTCCTTAACCAAAAGAAAATCCATGGTGGACCTGCACAAGTTGGCATTGCTACTTCTGCCATCGGCTACCCATCTCCAATATATCCTCTTCAACTCAGACTTTGGGGGTGCGGATCTATTGTTCCAGACCTCGCCAAGACCAAGATTGACGAGAAGACGCCTGCCTTCCCTCAACCAATAGATCTTTGACCAGCCTGGTGACCCCAACACATCGGTTAGGCCGTCCGCAAAACTGGACAATTCTGGAGTTCTCCAGATTCTCGACCATAGGAGGAGAGGACGGAGCCTAGCCAGATCACTGATCGGCCGAGTACCCATATCTAGGAGCAGTGGGAGGGTTGGGGTGCGATAAGGGAGCCCCATTAAATCTTTATGGAATTTGCTTTCTGAACAGGATAGGTGGTCCACATTATATACCCCCCAGAGTTCGGCCCCATAGAGAGCAGCACTAACTCCCCTTGCCCTGTATATGTCTAATACAGGAGCAATGGGTTTAAGGGTTGAGGAACGTTGTTCCTTAAGAAGGGCACCCACCACCCTCTTGTGGGTCAGCAACATCTTTTGGTGATGGCATTTCCAGCTCATGGAGTCACAGAGACGAATACCGAGGTAGTCGAACTCTGAGACCCTCTCGAGGGAAACGGAATCTAGGGTTGGCGGTTTGGCCAACTTTTTCGGAGGGTTGAGGACCAGATACTTAGTCTTCGCTGTGTTGATGACTAACCCCCTAGCATCACAGAAAGACTTAAAGGTGGATAGTAGGCTCTGTAGACCCACCGGGGTTTTAGAGATCAGGAGGGTATCATCTGCAAATAGAAGGGTAGGTATTCTTCTGCCAGCCAGGGATGGTGCATCTGCAGGATGTTGTAGCAGGTGCTCCACCACTCCATTAACATACAGAGAGAACAGGGTGGGGGCTAGGACACATCCCTGGCGTACCCCTCTATTTACGGGTATACGTGCTGTTTTTTGCCCCTGATTACCCCACCTGATCTGTGCAAAATTGTCAGCATGGAGTTTTATCAACATGCTTAGTAAGTAAGATGGAATGCCCTGTTCGTCAAGCACACTCCAAAGTTGGCCGCGGGGGACCAGTCCGCAAGTCTATAAAAGCAAGATACAGACTGCCTTTGCCTAGTACAACCACCTTCCAATATAACATCATGAGCCGAAAAGATTGCTCTATCGTCCCCATGCCCGATCTAAAGCCAGCATGAAAGTCTGAAAGAATACCCTTTTCCTCAACCCACTGTAGTACCCTGGCCAAAACCACTTTACCAGCCACCTTTTGAGAGGTGTCTAAGAGGCTTATTGGGCGGTAGTTGGCTGGGTCATTCCGACATCCTTTCTTGAAGATTGGGACGACCTCAGCACCCTTCCATGAGGTCGGGAAAGTTGCCCCATCAAAGCTGGAATTCAATAGGGCGGAGATAAGTTTTCCCCACTCTTCCGGATTAATGCGTAGCAAGTGTCCTGGTATGCCATCCGGACCTGCTGCTTTATTGGGGACAAGACATTTGATCGCCCCCACCACTTCCTTAGATGTAAACGGAAGCTCGTCATTAGACTGGACTTTCCCCCTCATCCAGGACCATTGAGTAGAGCTGAGAGAAGTGGTCAAACCACGCACACTCCGGTACGTTGCATGTAATCATTGTGTCCATGGGTTTATCCCTAGTTCTAAGTAGGTCCCAAAAGCCCTTGGCGTCCTTCCTTAGGCTAGCGGTCTTCAGGTCACACCAGAACTGGTCCTCCCAATCTACCTTTGCCTTTGCTATAGCCCTCCTATAATTGCCCCTTGTGGCGCAAACCAGGGCTCCATTTTTAGATTTCACTGCCTTTATTAATTCTCTTTTGGCCGTGCGACATGCAGATGAGAACCACCCAGCAGTGCCTTTCCTTCCACCTCTCTTAATATCCCCTTTTCCAGCATTATTGGCTACAAATAGCTTACCTACTGCCTTTGTGGTTTGGGCAAACACTACGGATACCTCCTGCGCACTGATGGAAGGGGAATCTAGGCGAGGTATGATATTAGCCATTATTGATTGTACCTCCAGCATCTTTCCCTCATTACCAATGATACTCTTCCATTTCAGGCGCCTGCCACAGTTGGAGGGGCACACTTCATGTGATGATTTCCACACATGTGGTGTTGAGGGTGGAGAGATACCCTTCCACAGAGGGGACAAAGACAGGGATAAGAGATTATGGTCACTGTCAGTAGATGGCAGGACCTCCATATCCACCAGGTGAGCCCACAGACAAAAGTTCAGCAGAATATAGTCAATCCTTGAGGAATGGCCAATTCTGTTGAACGTATGGGCCCCCATTTGATCTGAATTGGATCTACCATTGGTTTCTCTAAGGCCATGCTCCAAACAGAGGGCATTAAGGTCTATTACATTTTGGGTCCATCTTCTAATTGGAGTGATTTGCAACGGCGGGATGCCTCTCCTTGCATCGTCGTCGCTGATGCCCAGTACATCATCCGCAGCAAGGGGTTCAAATGTACAATTAAAGTCCCTGGCGAGTATGACGAGGGAATCTGGACCACAGTTCCTGAGTTCCTCGTCAATGCCGGTTAGGGAGAGAGTGGATAGACCACCCCTAGTGCCTCTAACATAGATATTAAAAATTTCAAGCACTCCTCCTCCACACGGGCCTCTCACAGATAATCTCTGAAGGTCCGGTGAGTTGGTAGCTGTGCATTTGATGGAGTACCGCAGGGAGATGCTTACCCAGGTTATCAATCCTCCCGAAGGGCGCCCCTTCCCTTCGTTCGAACGTACAGCTGGTACAAAGTAGGTGGTGTAGCCCAATTTATGCTGTGGTTCCAGGCACCAGGTTTCTTGGAACAAACAGATCCCAAACGGTTCTATAAACGCATTCCAATCAGGAATGCCTATATTCCGAGCTAGACCCGCTATGTTCCAACTAGCTACCTTCAGGGACGTACTGCGGTCCCCTCCCTGCCCCGATGCTAGTGCCCTAATAATAGGGGTATTGACAATGGCAGTATCCATTTCGCCGGCGGGTAGTACCATAGCATGTAGGGTTTGAATGCCCCCATCAGGCGGCTCCCTGCTGAGCTGAGTCGCCACCTGTGGGTGCCCCCTAAGATTGATTAAAGGGGAAAGGGTACTAGTGGTTGACCTCACCAGGTGCTCTCCAGAGGGTAAGCTGTCAATTTGCATCTCCCCGGAAGCTTCAATATGCGGCTCCCGTGATCGACAAATTGCCTGTCAATAGCCTTGCCAGAATCGACCATGCGGCTGGCAAGGGGTATTATTAAATAGACTAAATTGGGAGAGGCTATCTCGAGTCTGTCTGCCATCCCAACCCTCCCACATACAGGTTCCGGCTGGCCTCACAGTCGGGTTTGGGGGGTTGAAATAACTGAGGTCGCAAATGCCAATTGAGCCCCCGCTACCTGTTGGGCTATACTCCTTCGTAGGTCCTCTGCATACATAGCTAACAATCCTTGGGTCTTCAAAGTTCACTATGATGCAATCCCCACTTATTGTTTTTTTCCTAGTGCCAATCCAGCCAACTCTTCGTACGTGGATAATCCGGCCCTCCCAAAATTCGGGCAAAGGTCTATTCTTTTTGAGCCAAAATAGAGTCTTATTGAACAATTCAGTGTATGACTCGCGTTTGCCCGGGCTAAGCACGGGCACCCCAGTCAACACAGCCACATAAGGCTGACAATCAGGGGGGAGATTTACAGTGTGATCCTTCCCACGTTAAATCCCTCACCTGGCTGCATCACGTGGGCCTTTACAGTTTCAGCTAGATTGGATATTGAAATCTCGGGTGCACTATGGGCTACTGGAGAGATGGCTATAGTAGTGACATTTGCCTCGCCAGGAATAGCCGGGGCTTAGGAGCATGCCATATTTTTGCCTGGGATATTATTAGTGGCCTTAAAGGAGTTCGGTTTCTCTACAGGCTTAGATGCAGGGTGGCCAGGGTTGCTGGGAATACCTGCAGCCAACGCAGTAGGGTACGAGTTACGGTCAGTCGCCCCAAGTGCAACTGGTAAACTGTCTGCTATAGTGGCTGTGCTATGGTGAACTATAGACGTCGCCCTACTGTCAGGTTCCCCCCCTAGTCCGACATCCCTCGTTCTTAGCTGCAATTTTATAAATGATTTTAGGGAAAAAAAGTTGTCTAGGGTTGCCTGCTCCATTTTATCCACCCGCTCAGTTAGCCCTCTAATTTTGTCTAATACTGGAAGGAGTAGAGATTTCATTATTCTCTCCATATTTGCAATTAGGAGAGAATCTGGGGAAAGAGTCACTGCACTGCCACCACACTGTTCATTGGGAACGCTATTCGCTAGCCCCTCAGTTGGGACCTCGCCCTTCTCTCCCTGTAATGAGCTAGAATCCCACCCTACTGCATTGTTAGAACCACCAATCCTGACACCCACCCGCCTCTGTCTCTTACGGTCTTTAGACAGTCTACTTTTCCGTGGGGTGGCGAGTCTTTTCCTGTTGAAGGGGGCTGGATAGATTTCTGCCTGCACCATGATAGCCGCCGGGGGGGGGGGGGCACCATTGGGTGGGTAGTAGGATTGACCGGAGGCAGGATAGGGGTGGCTGACTTGGTTACTACTAGGTCTGGGGCCACATGGTTTTGGGCATTAAGTGCCGCAGCCGTCAAATTTTCCAGCCCTTCTATATTGGCTCTAAGGGCAGCCACCCGAGGGTGATCCGGGGGAGAGGGGACAGGGAAAAGTGGAACCAATGTTCGCTCCGGGGAGGGTATCAAGGCTATCGGGCCCATCGATGATCGTCTATCACCAGGTGGGCCGCGAGATAGCCGCCGCTCAGCCATAAAGATTTCTTTCTCAATAACATTGGCCACACGGGTAATAAACTGGTCCATAGTACCAACCGTACCCCCCCCACTCCCCCTTAAGCTTTTGCCTGAGCGAGTTGACATTGCTAGTGCGGGACCAGGCCGTAAATTCAGTCAAAACCCCCTAACAGTAAAAATAGGTGGCTGGTTATAATGGAGAATGTGGTCTAACTGATAACATAACAATTGTCAGGGGGGAGGCCCAGCCCAGCCTCCTTCGGCCTCTGACGGCCACAGACGGTCCCGCCCTTGTCCCGGGCTTCTCCCACGCACGTCGCGCGACGCGGAGGGAGCCTCGCGCTTTTCAGTGCCTCCTGGCACGACGGCGGGCGGAAGTGCCCCAGTGGCGCTCGGGAGGCTGGGAGGTGTAGTCCTGCGGTGCCGTAGATGGCAGGACGGAGGCAGCGAAGCTGACAGCGTAGGTGTGGATGGGCGCTGCTAGCGGGCCCCAAGGTATGTGCTTTCTCCTTCTGCCTCCTCTCAAAAGAGCGTTCAAAGTCCCCCGCTCCGCCGAGGGAGCCTCGCGCTTTTCAGCGCCTCCTGGTGCGACGGCGGGCGGAAGTGCCCCAGTGGCGCTTGGGAGGCTGGGAGGTGTAGTCCTGCGGTGCCGTAGATGGCAGGACGGAGGCAGCGAAGCTGACAGCGTAGGTGTGGATGGGCGCTGCTAGCGGGCCCCAAGGTATGTGCTTTCTCCTTCTGCCTCCTCTCAAAAGAGCGTTCAAAGTCCCCCGCTCCGCCGAGGGAGCCTCGCGCTTTTCAGCGCCTCCTGGCGCGACGGCGGGCGGAAGTGCCCCAGTGGCGCTCGGGAGGCTGGGAGGTGTAGTCCTGCGGTGCCGTAGATGGCAGGACGGAGGCAGCGAAGCTGACAGCGTAGGTGTGGATGGGCGCTGCTAGCGGGCCCCAAGGTATGTGCTTTCTCTTTCTGCCTCCTCTCAAAAGAGCGTTCAAAGTCCCCCGCTCCGCCGAGGGAGCCTCGCGCTTTTCAGCGCCTCCTGGCACGACGGCGGGCGGAAGTGCCCCAGTGGCGCTCGGGAGGCTGGGAGGTGTAGTCCTGCGGTGCCGTAGATGGCAGGACAGAGGCAGCGAAGCTGACAGCGTAGGTGTGGATGGGCGCTGCTAGCGGGCCCCAAGGTATGTGCTTTCTCCTTCTGCCTCCTCTCAAAAGAGCGTTCAAAGTCCTGTAAACAGGAAGGGTGCAGTATCTGAATTGGCTTAGGAGATGCACACAAGTCAGCACAGTGCCGGGAGGTTCACAAAGGACATGACCAATCACTTTGTGGCTTTATTTTGAAGTCATTCAGTCATTGCCCATTTTTTTGTCCCTTGCTCTCTGCCCTTCTTCGATACCGGTGCCAGTAACAGCATTTCGTACACGGGAGTGGAAGAGAGAAGTAGTGTCCTGCTGCTTGTCATTCTGTTTTAGTGCACCTGGGTGGGGTTGGATCGGTCGCCTTGCCCTAGAGGCACTCCAGTCCTGCCTCGTTTATTCAGGCCCAGCCACAAATTTTGATGCTACCAGGCTATGAATTATGAAGAATAATACATGAAACAATAAAAGTGTCTGCTAAGACAGCTACACTCCCGCTGCCATCACATTTCGAGGGCGGTAGTGTGATGTCTATAATTCTCCTTACTTAAACCACAGTAACAAAGGAAAACAAGATTCATCTGGAGAGAACTTCTGACAGTGGCTCCATTCATGTTTATTGGAAATTACTCAAATGAAATTGTAGTCCACCTGTTAATGGGATTATGACAAAAGCAATGATGTGCAGCAGATGCATTATTTCTTTTGTTTTACCTGAACAACAGAAGCATGGTCTAAAATCAATAGATACATGCTGGACTGGTCTGTAATGTTTAATTTTTGCACTGGTCTGCGATGTTTATTTGACTACTGTACTGTGGGACTTAGAATCATACAGTCTCCCTTCCCAAACTCTTAGTGCCCGATAACAAGTTTGGCGGTCCACAGGACTGTCAAACTCGGAGTGGAGGTGCAAGAGCAGTTAGGGAGCACCGCATTAACGGTCCAACAGCTGTATTACGAGTATGGCAGTCGGACCTCCAGGGGACCACTGCAACCACCAGGGTACCGCGATAACTGGTGGTCTTGCGGTGGTCCGGGGAAGCAATTTGCTTGGCAGTGCCCCTGTGGTTCCACCAAGCATATTATGAGTTTCCCCAAACCAGCCTTTTTATGGCAGTGGGCCCATCATGAAAAGCCTGGCAGTGGGGAAATAAAGGGGGCCCTACAGGGTACCTGTTGCCCCTGTGCATGTTGATGCATGCAACGGGGCACATGTTGTGTCCCTCTGTCTGAATGTACCCCTTTTACTGCACAGCATTGACTTCACAGTCTATGCCGGCAGGAAGGGCCCTAGGCGCTCCCTTTGCTGTGCCTTTTCAATAGGCACCACTATGGGACCATAGCACTGACCGCTCGCCAGACAATGAAGAAAATCATAATCTGGCAGGAGGCGGTCAACTTTGGTGGTTTGGGATCGTGGCGCTGGTGTGGTGGCCCATTTCCAGTCCGTCAAAGTCATAATCAGGCTCTTAGTCTGTTGTTGAACTATCAAAATAACTTACTTTATCAAAATACTATATTTGTTTATTGCTCAACCCTAATGTAAAGCACTTTGGACAGGATTACTGAAGTGTGTTCTCTAGTGAAGTGCAATTGTTAGAAGGTAAGTAGTTAGACATCTTATACAAATGATTAAATTAAAACCCACTAATGTTTGAAGTCCCTCTGCTATGAGCTTGAGGCACGATTACTCCAAATGTGAAGTGCTTGATAGTTTGAGCAGTGGCCTGCCTAATTAATTGTCTAATGCTAATGCTGATGGTATTTCTAATAAATCAACACCAAAGTAGGTTTGTCTGAAGATCAGCAGATGGCTGCTGCCCACAATGTCCACACTCAGGCTAAAAATTGTGAACATCTATGATTCCAGACTCTGGGGCATTAATTTATGTTAATCCACCGCCTTAGCTTTAGGTTGATCACTTTTAGGATGAATCAATTACATCTCAATCCCCCCCTCTCTGGCATGCACACACACCACCCTCCTCCCCTCACTGTGATAATCACAAAGTAGGAATAATGTGGTACATTTCGAGGAATTGTATTTGTTAATGCTTAGCTGTGACACTCAATCCTCCTTTTCTAAGGGCTTGCATTTTAAAGTGGAGTTCATTGTGGATGTTGTGGTTCCTAACCTTTACTTTTTTTTTGTGGTTTGCAGTGTATGCTGTCCTTCATTCATCTTTGGTGCGAAAATGGTACCCACCCCAATGACCTGACTGCACCCAAATAGACACTTTGAGGTAGGATATGAATAACACATGTTAACTTCTTTCAGATAAAAATGACAGTAGGACAAGGGCCCAGGATTTTTAGGAACCTCTGCACCTCAATTATAGTTCTATTTTACTACCTAAATTGGGAGAGGGCTATTTCTTTGATTGCACTAGCACTCCTGGCACTCTTGCTGCACCTGTGGAACAACTGACATATCATTTCCACGTTCGAATGTAGAACAGTTCAGAGAGTTATGCTGTGTGCTGTGTGCTGCTGTGAGAGGTATTTAATCTGCAGGTCACATTCTCAAATTTCATCTTTCACAAAAAGTTAGCAACAAACAATGTGGCCTCTGGGAATAATATGTGTGACAAGAATGTGTTATGTAGAAGTTTCAGAACTACAAATGTGAACCAAACAGCATGTGAACCAAACAGCATTGAACTACCCGAATGGCACAAACATCACATTTCCACTGATGGAGTGGTACAAGATTCATGTTTTTATACTGTTTGGAGCCAATGTTACTTTTGCACCAATGGTGATTGAGATAAATGGACAACTGCCCTGGTCTACATTGGCGCCATGTAATCTGACCTGTATATTTTATCTACTAATGTAAAACAAACAGTGGCAGCAAGCCCTATATGGTAATGCACATTAATTGCATTATAACAACATTTTTGGAATCTCACTGCTGCTAATCCATCTCCGTATCAGTCGTGTGATCTATTGTAGGTGAAGATAGAGGCTGCTGGGCCATGTGTGGTCTGTAGTATCAGAAGACAGAGTCTAATCTATGGTTCCCCACCAGCAAAACTGTAAGATCCAGAGCACATCACACATCTCCTTATGTCTCAGTACCCATAACTGGCTGGCCAGGCATTTTGTTTTAAATTAGAAGTAAGAGGTTGGCAAACCTGGAGATGAACAAATTCCCAGGAGGGTAGAGCTTAGCCCTGGGTTTGGCTTGGCCATAAGATCCCATGTATGAGACAAGCTTAGAAAATATCTGCAATGTGAATCATGCAACACACTTAAACATCTGGTAAAGTCCCTGTCAAAATTAGTGCTTTTTCTGAACATGCACAAGAATTTAACTTTCATATATTATATTACATTTCTGCATTGAGAGGCAGTTAATAAAAGTGAGTTTTTAAACATTCAGGGGGCCATTGGGATGTTTTGCATTGTGGCGAGTGCTGTACTCTGCAGCACCCGCCGCAAGCCAAAGCATGACAGCCCACACATATCCCTGCACTACGTGGCAGACACCATGTGGTATAGGTATAGGGATATGTAGGGGAACACCATAGGTGCCCCCCACAGTTACAGGCGCCCAAATCTGTTTCTGCCTGCTGTTTTGTTGCGGGTTGACCGCCACAGAATGACTGGCGGAAAGGGATATTGTAATTCCTAAGGCGGTGCCTGGTAGGCACTGCTGCAATTCTGGGATTCCAGGGAAGTCCAATATTCAGGTGGATACAGACTGCCTGTCGGGACCGTGGTGTTTAGTGTTTCTGACCACCACCCGTCAAAATGCCATTGTTATGTGGTGGATGGAAATCCCTTTCGGTGGTCATCTTTCAGCCATCGTAATGAGGCCCTAAGTTACAAACATTCACCTATTTAGAAACATTAATTCCCCCGCGATAGTTGTCCTGTGTAATTTATATGTGGTCTGGAATCTTATTACATGAAGCAAAATTACAGCATAATAAGTGAGTTCGGTATTTGCGCTCTTGAAAATTCTTATGTTTGGTTTATTATTGGTTCACTGCTATTGGTTCTTTTCCCAAACCAATTCTGAAATTACATATTTCAAGGTGATCCTACATGAAATAAAGACCATTGAACATATTTGTTTTAAAAAGCACTATTTGCCACTATTTGGTTTTAAAGAGTTTCTTGGAAGGAAAATCCTCTGAACACCCCTTATGCTGGTTGAGCTTGCTCGCTTCCCTTGTTTACAATGTTAAACTCATCCCCAACTTTTATAGCCTACCACTTTGAAATGTCACGATCCGCCGCTGCTAACAATAAGGTAAAAACAATCTTTCACTACATTTGTTGTACATTACATTTTACATATTTCATTTTTAATGTTAATACATTTTAGAATGTAGTTGGTAATGTCACACATACATATATAGTTCACATTGTTACATGTTCTTTGGTTCAGTTTATAATTTGTTTTCCACATATATTTGTAATTGAAAATATGAAAGTAAAGGTTTTTGTAATATTGTATAATTTTAAATAATATATGTTATTTAGTAGTATTAGTATTTTATAAGGTGTTTATAGTACTAATGTGTATGTATTTTAGAAATAATTGTACTATGTTTATAACATTGTTAAACATTTCTTGATTTTTTTTCAATACTTTTTCAACACACGTGTATATTTTTATCAATCATTTTAATGTTTCCATTCACTTCTATTATAACATAGTCTTTCTTTTATATTGGTAGTTAGATTGTTAGTGAACTAACATAATTATTAGGCAATTTGGGTTCCTGTCCGCGTGGTTACCTGCTGCTACACTATGAATAAAGGAAGGGTACTTGTAAGGTAATATTTCAGGTTTTGTGTGCAGGAAGCATTTGGGTAGGGGTAGTTAGTGTGGAATAATGAATTGTTTTTTGTAGCAGTGTAGTTTTGTCATAGCTGTGCTCATTAGTTACGTAGTTAAGTGAAATGTACCATAGTGTAGTATGTGTAGTGTACTTGCTTTAGTTATCAATTTTTCTAATGTAAGAATAGCTTGTAAAACTATTTTGTAGTTTGTTCTGTTTTTGGGTATCTGTTATGTGAGGATGGGTTTGCTGCATTTTTTGCAGGTTTTTTTTATTTGAGTGGGAGCCTTTCCTTGTTTAAAGATGAGTTTTTTTTAAAGAAAAATATTTTAGTTACATTCCAAAAAATATCAATTTTTAATAAAGTTTTATTTTTCAGTTTTCTACATGCAGTTTTCATTTACATTTTCAAGGCTTATTTTATGAGTTCCAAGGATCCTGGATTAATTTTGTGGATTGATGTTTGATTATTTCATTTCTGGGTTACTTTTTCTCTATTTTTGTAGAATTGTTTATGGTGGATAAAAGAAGTATTAGGGACCCAGATCCAGGCCTGTAAATTGATTTATATTTTGAAAGGGCAATATTTGTTCTGGGTGTTGTTTTATATAGTACAGTCATTTAAGAAAAAAATTTGTATTGTATATATTTGTAAGTTATTTTTATATGCTTTGCAAATAGAAAAAATGTGCTACTGTGTTTTATTTTGTAAATGTATTTTATTTTAAATTATTATAATTTATCACTTATATTGTGTACTGCTTAATTATGAATGCTGTTGTATAATGAATAATACAATTAATTTAAAAAAAAATCGAGGTAGCAGCGGCCTTTGTTATTTATAAATGTTTAACTTTGCATTGTTGAATTTTTAAAACATTTCTTTGGTCTGTTATGATATTGTAGATTTAATGTTTGTTAAATATTGCTCTGTTCTTAGTTCTTGGTAGCTTTGTTCTTTAAGGATTTCTAAGAATTGGTATAGAGAAAGATGTCTTTGGCTTATTGTGGCTTGGAAGGCGCTGTGCCATCCTTATATTGCATTATTTGTTTAGGCTTCTTGGGCTGCCATACACATTTCACAAAGGTATTTGGAACTTGGATTGGTGCCTGTGGTCAGAATGGTGCAGTCTGCCAACCCAAGTCTTCAAAATAGTTCACTAGAGGACTTCGTTTTTGCTCATGAGTTTTGTAGTAGTGAGATTCAGTACAGAGTTTGTAGTGGTTAGCTACTTCAGTGAATGGTATATATGCTAGGACAATTTATTTCTAAATATGCAAGCAGATAGACTGTTTGTTGCGTGTTCAACTCTTAGGGCCTTATTACGAGTTTGTCAGTCCTCCTGTTGGCCCACCACCGCTGCTCCAACAGGAGGACCACCAAGCCCGTCATACACCCTCCCACCCAATTCTGAATGTAATCTAGGTTGGGTGAGCGTTGCTGAGGTGGTCTCACGGCGGCGGCAGGGTAAGGTTCATATGAGAGCCTTAACAGAAAACCACAGCAGTGACAGCACCTGCAGCACGTTCCTCCATGGTGTGTGCAGGAATGGGGGTACAATTACAGGGGGGCATAACATGTGCCACCCCCACATGCACCTCAAGGCTCAGAAGGGCCTTTAAGGGCCACCTTAGTTGCTTCTCCACCACCCTTTTCATGGCGGGCTCACCACCATGCAGTGGAAAGCCAAATCGTAATATGCTCGGCGGTGCTGGCATTGACATATTGGGGCCAGTTTTAGACCCCTCGTGAAGCAGGATCCTTGATCATGGCGGAGCGGGCAGTCTCTTGGCGGTCCGACACCACACTCAGAATATGGTGGGTGGACCTGCAGTAGTGTCAGTGGTCGAATTGTCACCTTGAGTATGGCAGTGCTGAGGACCATTGTACTCTTAATAAGGCCCTTAGTGCAGAATTTTTGAGTCTTCAAATGTTTCGACTTAATAGTAAGAGCAACTTTGTATGGCTGTGTGTGGGCAGACTTTTAAAACTGTTTGTATCAGTGCTTGCTTGAAGTCTATTATGATTTCTTGGGAATGGCAATTGTTAGTCTTTATTTTAATTTTGCTTCATATTTCATAGTATATATCACTTTGCTTGTTTGTAAGCAGAGCGTAAATTCGGGGCATTTTACTGTTATGATATTCACCATGTATCATGTATATCTGTGTGATTGGGGAAGGAACAATTTAAAAGTGCCATTCATCATCCATATTTGGATTTGGAATAGTCTGAGGAGGTTAATTTCTGTTGCATATATTATTATTCACTTATCATTATTTTTTACTATCATACAGGCAGAAGGGTTCTTCAGTATGTGCAGTAGTTAGATTTCCAGGAATGGCTATTACTATTTTAAAATTGGACACTCATGGCATTTCCCCTGTGGTGTGATCAAGAACTGAAGAGAGTATATCTTTTAAGATACTTACTGTGTGTCCCTGGGAGTTCTCAGGTCTTACAAAATATGTCATACTTCTATCTCTGGTATATTTGGTGTGGTGGCTGTACTCCCTTACATTAAATTACATATAATTTCTAGTTGTAGCCCTACCATACCAAATATTAGTGTTTAGTACATTATAAGTGTATATTTTCAGTGCTTTTGCTCTCCTCGCTGTTTGTGAATTTGATGTACAGTAATCATTTTTCACCTTTCTGAGAGTTGATGTAAGTGGCGATTGCTGATATTGTATCAGCAAATCATAAAATTATATATTTATTTCTTCACGTCTAAAATTAGTATGCAATTTAGAATTCATAGTTTAAAGTCATTTCCACTGTTTATATAGTTGATACTTACATGTCTGCTGTCCTTTTAACTTGTTTTTTTTCTACTTGCCCTGTCTAGATGAGATTTGGGTCAGGTGGCGCTTTGTTTCTGTTGAATAGAGATGGTTTGTTCTACTTTTACATTTAAAACAATGGTTACCTGTTTTCAGGGGTGTTTATTCATTTGTTCCTAATGCTGAAGTGTTTTGATGTATTATACATTTCATTAGATTTAGGATGTGATTGCACGGTAGGAACAAAGGGCACAACCAATGCCTTTCGGGCGGTCTTCCCACCCACTGCCTTGGCAGTCTGGTCGCCCAATTACGCTACTGGCAGGAACTCAGCTACAAACCAGCCGATGGACTTCCACCACCGCTGAGACTCCGGCTACCGCATCGACAACAGGAAAGCCAGAGGCAGGTTATTGGAGGCTTACTGCTGTCCAGATTAAGATCAGTCTTTCTGCCAAGCTGTTCTTGCGGGGACACCGCTATGCAAAAGTCAGCAGAAAAGCTGCAAAAAAGGGGTAAAAACGAATTTTGGGGAGTCCAACTTCAGAATCTGTGTTGCACACCATTGCCCAGGGCCCTCTTGTTCTACTGTCATCAGATCACAACGCTCTGCAACCCCGTTGTTGCCACATTCAAAGGTAGGCTTCACCATCTCTTCTTCTATATAGTGCATGGTAACAGTTCCTTATATTTAACATGCAACACCCACTACACATCGCCTACATATACAATGCAACACATAAACACCATATATGTATGTTTCAGATATACACATGTTGTACTTACCTATCTTTAAAGCAGCAAAACGTCACTCCGCTTGGATACCGCCGCCAAGGGACCACAGTCCCAGTGGGAACATTGTAATATGGTGGGTGGAAGACTGCCGACCCAGTGGTATTCTTAAGACTGCCACATTGGCAGTCTGGCTATAAGACAGGCAAACTCGTAATCGGGCCCTTACTTACAATTTCAGTCTCTTTCTCGATTTTGTTGTCTTGAAAGTTGCTGGTTTTGGAGAAAAGGATGGCGTTCTTGTTTGTAAACTTGTAATAGTACTTAAGTTTGGAGATATAATGAAAAATATTTATTTTAGTGGCCTATGTTAAGTTCAGAATTAACCAAAGAGTTTGGTTACTTACTTTTAGTTGTAGAGGGTCTGTTTTCTGCAGGGTACCTCTCAGAATTATTTCAATGTAGAGTTCGTCAGAGTGTCGATTTTTTTCTCGGGTGGTGTTTTTTGCTACGTTTTGATTATTTTTTTGCTCCTTTCTATGGTGTTTATTTAATTAGTTTAAGAGTTCTATTGGTTACTCTGTGTTTAATTTGAATTCTTTTGGAGGTTTGTACCCTATTTGATGGACTTCAATCAAGGTTTATGTTCAACTGTACCATATATTTATGTGTACTAAGGGTATTCAGTGTGTATAATTTAATATTATATGTTTCAGTTAATGTTTTACGTATTTATGTTAGTTTAACAATGTAGATTGTTTCTGTAAGTGTAATTACTTAAAATCATTGAATATTAATTTAACTTGTTTTGTAATTTGGGCTTTAAATATCATTTTTTTATATTATTTTGGGCTCAGTTGATTATTAGAATATATATTTTTTTAAATTTGTGCTTGGTTAAAATTTCTGGTATTTATTAGTTTAAATTTAAATAGTTTATTTTTTATTTAATTTAATGATGTTATTGTAGACCAGGTGTTTTTTCAAAGTTATTGTCCTTTTGAGTATATTTAATATTTTAACAATATTTGGTTGCATATTTTTTTAACAGCGTTATGGAATTTTAGACATTTTAACAGCAATATTTTTGTTATTGATATATGTGTATTTCTTGTTTGTGTATATGGTGACCAGCATTCAGCTAGGGAGCAGCAGAGGCCTGCTCTCCAGTCTCTACCTACTTGACTTGTTTCTACTAAAGGAGACAAGCTTCATTATTTAGAGTTTGGAGGGCATCAGTGGTGATAACCTCCATTGCCCTCGCAGACCACCTCCCCACCATATTTGGAGATCTCCACCTACCTGGCAGAGATCTTGACGAGGCACTGCAATGGTGGCTCCTTTGAAGACATTCAAAGTTTGCGACGTGTCAGCCATGTTTCAACTGGAAACATTTTTTTTCCAAAAATAAAATCTCAAAGCAGACATTTGTTTTTATAAAACAAAAAGATGAAAAAGCCCTGCTATGCTTGAAGTTTTCTCCCACTTGTTGGATGTTATTATTATTTTTTTCTTTTCTGGTCCTATGGGCTTTTTCTGGCAGTCCTGATGGGGTGAAAAAGTAAATCAGACCGTCAGCCTTATCTCATGTACTTACACACAGGGTCACTCGGCAACTTTGATATTGCTTGACTTGTCCGCCGCATTCGATACGGTCAGCCACAGCATTCTCCTACATCGGCTCGAGGAGATAGGAGTCACAGGCTTGGCCCTTAAATGGCTTCGCTCCTACCTCTCAGATAGACGGCAGGCGGTTTTTCTGCCTCCTTTCCAGTCGGACTTCTTGCCAAACAAACAGGGGGTTCCACAGGGCTCTTCTATTAGCCCCATTCTGTTCAATGTTTACATGCGCCCTTTGGTGCAGACCATTAAGTCCTGTAACATCTCTGCAGTCAACTATGCCGATGATACGCAATTGATCATCTCCTTGGATGGGGATGATCAGGTGGATTCTTTATCCACCTTCCACAATTGCATGATGGAGATGACGACTTGGCTGAGGAACAATGATCTGCAGTTTAACGGTTCTAAAACTGAGATTCTACATTGCTCAGTGGGGAGGGTGCCTTTTACCCTGCCTTCCAATTTTTGGCCTCTCCCTTTGGATACCCCTCTGGTTCCAGTAAAGACTGTTCGTAATTTGGGGGTCTGCCTTAATGAGAAGCTAAGTCTGGAGTCACATGTCAATAAGATAGTTTCAAGCTGCTATCTGATCATGAGAGGTTTACGTAGGATTTTGCCCCTTCTTCCTTCTCATGTTCGAGGTACCGTGGTCCGATGTACTATTCTCAGTCGCCTGGACTACTGCAATGCCCTGCTGCTTGCCTCCCCTGCATATCTTATTCAGAGACTTCAACGGATCCAGGCAGCTGCCGCAAAACTTGCTCTTCTTAGACCGCGTTTCTCCTCCAGCACTAGGGCCTTGTCCGAACTACATTGGTTGCCCGTGCATCAGAGAATTTTGTTTAAATCTCTGTGTGTAGCCTTTAAGGCTCTTCATGGCTTTGGCCCTTTACCACTGCAACATCTTTTTAGATGGTATACACCTACGCGCATGTTGCGCTCCTTTTCAGCTAGGTTGGCCTTGATTCCCAAAACAATGAGAGCCACCTTGGGTGGCCGTGCTTTCAGCTCTGCGGCTGCACGTTTATGGAATAGCCTTCCTGTTGAGTTACGACTGATACAGGATCTGACCCTTTTCCGCAGACAGCTGAAAACCTGGTTGTTCCCCAGAGCCTAATTCTTAGCCTCCCCTCCGTTTTTCCTCCTTCACTCTGTCTTTAGCGCCAGGATGCCCGTAGGGTTGCAGTGCGCTCTACAAATTTAAATACATACACCTATTCCCCATCTCTGTCAGGTTGTCAATGCACGTTTTCCACTGGCATAGCCAGTGGGTACATCACTGATTGAAGTAGGATGGCCTGTCCGATTTGGACTAGAGGGGGCGTACCACCAGTTTGGCAGACATGGTAGTCCACCAAGTTTGTGGCAGTGTTTGATGTCCACTAAACTCAAAACCAGACCCAGGTGACCTTTTTCACTGTCCATCTGCCTCTAGTACACAATGTTTGGTCTTGGAGGCCACCAACATACAAGTTTGTAAGTCTGTCAAGAGCGAGCTCCAGAATCTCAACCATGCATTTCCCTGGTAAGGGATCCTAGCCCTCAGTGACAAGAGGTGGCCTGCTGCACTTCTTAACCAGTGCTAGTTTATCCAACCTCTTCAACTGGGATAGAATCTTCTTCTCTGGGAATTTTTCATTCTCTACTTCCTGTTCCTTATATATTTTGCATCCAAAATCACCTGTGTTACAGGCCTCTTTACTATAAATATGGAGAGCATGTTCGGGCAGCAAAGTCGATTTTCCATATTCTAATTTCATTTAGGATAGTTATTGCTTTACTGGGATTAATTAGACCACATTATTTTCCCAAACTTCTCAAATCAGCACTCAAATTTTCTGCTATTATTTCAGTACTGTGTAAAATACAGCAAACAATAAATTAACGTTGTCACCTAATTGCTCCACTCTAGACCAGCATCAATAGATCATGTGGCCTACCAGACCATGCTTGGCTGTTTCAGTCACGTACTGCATTGTACAGACATATTGTTGTAGGAATGTATGGTAGTAGCGCAATTTACACAGAACAAAGGACTATGGACCAGATGTACTAACATTAGGAATACCGATTTCCTGTTGGCGATTATTTCTGGCTCTCATGTCTGAACCTTTTTATTTCCAAATAGCAATTTCTAATAGGTTGGAAATCAACCTACCCCATGAAGTCTGAGATTGCTTTTAAATATACCAATTTGTTTTCATTTGAAATGCAGCCTGCTGTCATCTGGCAGGGTGGAGTTAGGGGCATGAGTTATCCTCCACAGTCCTTAGGCATGGCCTGGGATGTCTATTTAATTCTCTGTTCTTTGGTAAGGTGAGTGAGTTTACTTTTTAATATGGACTGCCACCTCGTCCTCCAGGGCTGCTCAACAGTGCAGGAGTGAGCTTATTTAATATGTTATATGTACTTGACCGTTAAGGGGGAGTGGGAATGAAAGTGTTTTTTGGGTGATTATACCTCTGTATGAATGCCAGGGAGAGATCTGCATGTGGTATGCCTCTTTGTTTATAGATGTTCATATAGTGCAGCTATCTGGCTGAGGAGAATACATAGATAGATACGTAGACACATACAGGTAGATGTTAAAGGATTGCATTCTGAATAGTGTGTTCATGTTTCTGAGCAAATAAAACATAGGGTGATGAAGTTATTTAGGGTGCAAAATTGGGATTGTCCCTGAGTTGTGAACGTAAACTTTAAAGGTGCAACTGGAATTACTTAGCATGTTCAAATGCCCCATATGCACCTCACAACCTTTAGCATGAAACAAACCTGCCATTTCACAGGTCAGCACCAACCCATGCATCTCACCTCCTAAGGCTGGGTAAAGCACATATTGTAAACCTGTCTATCAATACAATCACTGACAAGTTCAATAGCCATTTGTACTTTCTTTGTGAATTAATATATGTAATATTCATTAATAGGATGTCTTACGATGTCACTTGTATCACATGCTTCTGCCATTAATTCTGGGGAAGCTGTAGTTTAAGCTTGTGTTAGTTTAGAAAAAAACAATCAAACTAGTCATGGACAACCCTTTGGTTGTTTCCTATCGATAGAGTGGTAAATCAGTGGACAACCCATATCGACCTAAAGAAAGGGTAGTAAGACCACAGGATGGTTCAAGGAGAAGGATCATGACATTATTTAATCTTAACCTACTAACTGAGCTAAACCCTGATAAGGCATACCTGCAGAGAACGGTAAGAAGGCATCCTTTTGAAAAAAGTTTCCTTCCTTATTCAGGAAATGGCTAGGATTGAACTGCCGGGGTGTCTCCCAGTGGTCGGTATCATACAGAGAGGAGGAAAGATTAGCTATGATGAGAGAACCCTGTGGGAAAAGAAAGAAAACAAGTTTAGTTGGAGTAATTGCCAGATTGGAGAAAGTTGCAATGCATTCTTCCTGCCCATCCCATGTTAGTAACCATCCAGTACCCCATACAACTTCTTAATATATATGGCGTTTGATTCATTGTTAAACTGAAATCAGTACCATACAACAATGGTAAGGAAAGAAATCTCCACTGCCATCTGAAATTTTAGTGTGCCTTGCTCCATTGTATGATATTGTTACTACCCCGCGTTTAATGTTCTTAAGCCACATGTAGCCATATACCTTTTAAACAATCTGAGACAACATAGCACTACTACAGTGCCACTTAATTCTGCAGTACCCACACATTGTGCTAACAGACTTGGAGGTAAACACAAAGCTGCAACAATTTTGTGTTTAAGTTGCTCAGCCACACGTTCTTGTTTCTCACCCAGCACATTTACCATTCCTCTTCTTGAACAATTCTTCGATAAACGTTATGTCCACAAATAATTTCAATGGATTTGTACATATGTCCATGCTAATCAGTTGCCTGTGGTGTAAATTATGAGGTCAGTCCCTTACTCCTTGCAGCTCAATAAGAGTGCCTGAATAAAGTTTCTGACCCATATTTCTTGGGAGCATTTCATTGCTTTATTGCAGGCAATCCAATCACATTTTCCTATATGCCAGTTGTATGAAATGCTCCTATTTTCAAGAATGTGTAATTGCTTCACATAAAATTGCATTGCACTTATGATGACTCTTAAATGATCATGGGTCGAAATGTTGTAAAACACTATGGCAATTGAAACTAAACTTTAATGAACTGTTTGTGTATCTAAGGTTTAAGGCCCAAATATTTGAACGAACTTGGAATTCACATTTGTTCCATTGCCTATTGCATCATGGAGTCTGTTGCAGTGCTTTTCTATCGTTCACTTTGTGATCACCTGAGCACTTAACACTTTTATATGAAGCTGCAAATATATACCCTTAACAGGGGGGAAGCAGGATCTTGGTCCACAGATTATGCTTTTATGCTTTTTTGATTTGGTGTAAATCTGTTCAGTGGTTTTAGAGAAATTAAGGTTGAAAAATAATTCTATATCTCGAAAGTTGGTGTACAGATATGCTCTCATTTGCTATTTTAAAGGGGATTAGTTAATCCTGATTGGTTGATTATAACCTGCACATTATGTTTTGGCAGCTGTTACAAGGCTGAGAGACTTGGTACCTGTGCCCTGTAAATGAATTACAAAAATATGTAAGGGAGCAGAGTGAGCACACCCAGACCCAAAGGGCATGAAAAATGTGTGTATTCCCAGGTTCTTGATAATCATCCATATGATAACAATTGGTGTGCTTATTGATTTTCTTGTTGAAAATCCTATGATACGATAAATTGCATGATGTGCAACAAGATTCAGTGTTTTTCAAATGTATTAAACCGTGAGTCTAAAATATTTTTCTGAATTGTTAAATGGGTTTGGCAAATCATACAAATCTGCTGTTTCATCTCTTCCAACTAGCGATTCCTTATGATATTTATTAATGTTTTGCGACTGAAATGTGGTTGCAAAACATTAATATTTTACTAACACCTCAAAGGAGGGAATAAACCATTTGTAAATTGAAAGGGGTCTCCTAAAGAGTCCTCACTCTTTGTGAATTGTACCAAAAATGATTTTAGAAATAGGCAATGGTGTATGGGACCACTGCTGACTCTTAAAAAATAAATGTACAAACTTTTTTTTTTTAAACACATTCTATTTTTTGTGAAGGAAAACAAGCTGTGTTAAAAAAAAAAGCTTTGCTTTATTTGAAAGAAATCACAGACATGATGGTCTGCTGACAACAGTAGGCTACCATCCCTGTGATGGCAGCAAATTATAGAGCGTAGCATTTTGTGACCTAGCTCAATAATAATTATGAGGTAGGTCAAATTGTGACCAACTACAATTCAGTATTTTGTAAACCAACTGAATAGTACCTAGGTCAGGTTGCAAAATACCATAACATTAAAACAACCTGGTGCACAAATTGAGACCACTTTTTGTGAATCCTGTTTATTTACATCTGGCTCAACATGCCATAGTCATTTTAATGACTCATATTTTTCTAGAAGGTCTCAATGATTCTTTCATGAAGACAAAAAGGATGATTACAAGATCTAGAATTAAATTGAGACTTGAACTTAGTAATTAATTTACCTTACAAAATCCTAACTTTCAAAGAGGTCCAATACTTAATAAAGGTGTATCTTTCACACCACTCCAGCATGTCTGATTCTTTAATTCACAATCTATCTTCTACATTTACCTTTAATTTAAAACTTTTTAGGAATAACAACACCTACAATCTCAATAATGGAAAAATTAAAACTGAAAATAATTAATCATAGGGAATGTACAACACAAATGACACAAGAAAGTTGTTGGAAGCACCTCTAGAAGATATTGTTGCACAATCTTTAGGCTCTAAATATACTCACTATACAGACAAGGGTTTAAATTGAAATCATTAATCCCCAAACTGCCAAATACATGTTCAGTTAATCCATTTCATAAATATTTTTACAGGAATTAGAACACATGTAATTTGATAATTCTAGACTGAATACAAGTGATAAGTATTTGGAAAACATTTATTGTTTGAAAGACAACAGATCTGTCATAGTAGGGACGGGAGATATGAGGGAATTTAGTGCTATTGAACTTTTCAGATTATGATAGAAATCCTTGATTTCAATTGGGCGATTAAATTGCTATGTCATTGTTAGAATGACCCTTTAAAAGATGTTAAAACTAAATTGCATTCACAGTTTAATGAAGTAGTGCAATGAAGGCATACTCAGCGATGATGAATGTAGATATGTGAAGATCAATGATCCTACTATATCAGTGATTTATTTTATTCCGAAGGTTCTCAAGAGAATGTTGTGCCCTACCGTTAGACTTGTAGTATGAGGCATAGGGCTCTCAATGGAAAGATCTCAGAATATATAAATAATATCTATTACCAAATTTATAATGCTACTAATCAATAGACATAAAAGGTTTCTTGAGTAGGATTTAAAACATTCCATGGTGTTATGATTTCTTCTTAGTAACATGCTGATACAGAGGTGTCGCATAACAAATAGATTTAGAAGAGAGTACCGTTTATTTATTACCATGAGCAGAAAATAAATTTTGACATACCAAAATGCTTTAAGGGGTGGCATGATTTGTTTTGCATAATTACTATGTTGTGGATCAAAAACAACTCTTTAGGTTGATTAAAGGCAAACAGTGGTCTAAAGGTCTTCTCCATGTTGTGCCAATCCATTTATGGAAATTTAAGTGAACCAGTCAGCGACAAGCAAAGAGGAAAGGTAGCAATATGGAATTGAGGCTGCATGAAAAAGAGACATTCTGACATAATTATGTTGGCTCTTTTCTCAATTGACAAGCTTATTACAGAAGGTGGAAACATTAAATTCTGCTCATAATCAGTTTTGAGAATAATGACCTGTTGATTCTGAGCCACGACTAGGTTTAGCAAAATATGCATATCTTGGGTTGTAAGATGGAATAGCACCATGGCAACTCACCATTCTGCTGCACTCCAGAGTTAGGATGAGAATCCTGAAAAAGCTCAAAATATATTTCACAGATATAACCAGTGTTAATATTTTAGGTCCTGAATCAATGATTGACAGAGAATAGAATTGACCAGTAGCACAGCCTCAAAGGAAATATCTGCTGTGCCTTATGAGGAATGTATCAGAGACCATTGAGAGAAAATGATATACTTCTTATTTATCGAGTAACTGCAATTCAAGTTGAGTAATTCTGCCATCAGTAATTATATGTGTTAGCTAATCATACAGTATGGTGTATAAAAGGTAATGTATATAGGTATTTTAACGTCCTTTGATTTGCACCACTGTGCTGTATGTTTTTCTTTTCCTGTATCACTGTGCATACTGTACAGGTTATCCTCTGTCCATCATCATCCTCCTTCACATCACCTTTTATTCCACTCAGTATTAGTCGTGGTTTTTTCCTCACACTTCGGTGAAATACTCAATTTTTCTATGGCATCAATAACTCTTATACCATGCCAGATTACATGTTTAACTGGAAGATAAACTTCATTGCCTCAGCAAAAACATCCTTTTTGTCCTTCCTCCAGCACAGTCTTCTTCACATGCTGATGATGCTTGGTGATAGAGACTACAGTGTCCGTTTCATGCCCCATGCCACAATATTGGTAAGCCTGCCTCTTGCCAGTTGGTAAACTTTGTATTCTGTGTTAGTTTACCTCACATTGCTATAATCACTGTAACTGTCAGATCAAAAACATGATTCTGCTTCAAACGTTATCTCTCAATGCTGGTACATACATACCTTCTCAATATTGAACCCTTGCAATGACGTGTCCTTCACAGTCTGTCTAAGCATGCCAATAGGTGCAATGTTGCTTATGCGTAGTATCTCATGTATTACAGCATTAGTGTATGGAACCCTCTTTCGGTCCTCATACTGGATGACCTGAGATTCACCAAGGACAGCAGACAACTCCTTCTGAACTTTCCCTGGAAAAAAATATTTACAGAGGTCAGAGAAATGTTCCTATTCTAACCCACAAGTGTCTATTATCAGTACAGTTGTTTCCCTACTAAATCTTAAATCAGGTCCCCCAAAACCCTCAGTCATAATAGCTCTGTTAAATTCAACTCAAGTCAAAACCACTTAAACCATCCCAGCTATAGGAAATTAAATAGTAGCCTCAATCCAAATACCAGTGTTTTGCTCTTTCTGGTAATTGGTTTAGTAATGTTATTGTTTATTTTTGTCACTTTCAGTTTTAATGAAAGCTTAGCAATTGATAGTGCTTAAATATAAAAATGTCAAGGATTTATAAATCCAGTAATATCACCCCTAGTCAGTCATGTTTATTAACTTTGGTTATGATGGCCCCTCCCTCAGTGTAAAAGCACATGAGTCTATGTCTTCCTCTATGAAACAAAATCATGAGGTACTTCCAATGCAGAATTGACTGTCAAATGTGAAGTATGCTATGTGTGGCCCCTCCATTCATGATTCTGCACAGTGCATGGCTACACCCAGACATAAGAAGTAATACATATATTTATAAGTGTGAGTTGACTATATTGTTGTGGCTAAGGAAACATACTTGTATCTCTGCATATACAATTTGTGTCTGGCAATTAAAATCATTGTCTGGGCATTTGTAGTTTTTTCTCAGCATATTTATGGATGTTCCTGTACATCTGATGGTTGTGGTTGCATGATGAGTCTTGTTGAAGTGACTGTAATTGGACAATTGCAGCTTGGCATTTGCCTACGAGGGTTACTCCTTGGCATATGGTGGTTTAGTGAGAACATTTGATGGTTGCTGAATTAGGGCAAATGGAAACTGTGCTTGGGCACTTTAAAAATACCATTAATGTATGGTGTTTTAAGTTTGCACAGGTGTCTGAGCTGAGCACAAGTTTCTGCTCCTGAGTATAGAATCGCTATTGTCGGGAATATGAAAGTTGTGTGTAACATATGATTGTTGTGGCAAGGCACTTATTTCAGACTGGATATGGTCATTTGAGGCTGTGCATAATTATATTATAGGTCTGCCATATTATGGCTGTGTCTGGCCAGCTGAGGCTGTTCCTAAGCATGTTATTTTATGTTATGTTAGATATTTTTATAGCGCGCTATAGTTACTCCAAAGAGTGTCCCAGCTCGGAGCCAAGCGAAGAGATAACAGAAGTAGAAGACTATGGAAACAGATGAGTTTTGAGGAGTCTCTTGAAACAGAGCGGGTCCTGAGTATTACGCAGGAAAAATGGGAGAGCATTCCAGGCCAGGGAGGCTTTAACCGCAAGCGAGCTACCCCCCACCCTGGACCGGGAGAAGCGCGGAACCCTGGCCAACAAAAGAGCTGACGAGCGTAGTCGGAACGTAAAAGGCAAACCGCCTCTGCAGATAAATGGGACCCAGATTGTGAAGGGCCCTGTGGGCAATGACCAAGGCTTTAAACTTAACCCTCTCAGCCATGGGTAGCCAATGCAGGGCACGAAGATGAACGCGTACACTACTACTTCTGGCGATACCAAGAAGCAGCCTTGCGGCCGCATTCTGGATCACTTGTAGTTTATTCATGGAGTAACCGGGTAAGCCGACATACAGGGCATTGGCATAGTATAAGCGGGACAACACCAACGCCCGAATAACCGTTTCCTTGGCAGACCTTGGGAGAAGGGGGAGGAAACTCCTAAGAATCTTAAGAATGCCAAAACAACCGCCTGAGATCTTATTCACCTGGACAGAGAATGAGAGATTATCCTCAAACCAGACTCCTAGGTTTTTAGCGGAGCTCCCATTAGAAGACGGAGGGGGGAAATCAGGAGGCCAGATCTTGCTTCTGAAATCCAAGGGGAAGTTGACATAAAGAAGGATCTCCGATTTGTCTTCATTGCACTTGAGTTGGGGTCTGGCAAGCCACCCAAATACAGAAGACAAACACTTCTGCACAGGCAAGACGGAATCATCCCCCTTGCCCCAAGTAAAAAGAAGCTGGGTGTCATCAGCATAGGCTATCACCTTAGCCCCCAACTCTTTGGCCAGAAAGACCAGAGGGGTAACATAGATGTTAAAGAGAAGGGGGCTAAGGGACGAGCCCTGGGGGACACCTGTGGAGACCTCCTGCAGGGAAGAGGCTGCCGGTGGCATCCAAACCTGTTGGGCACGACCCTCCAGAAAAGACCTCAGCCAGGCCAGAGGCAATCCAGAGACCCCAATCTCAGAGAGGCGGGAGAGCAGCTTGGAGTGCGGCACCATGTCAAACGCCACTGACAAATCAAGCATAACCAAAGCTGCTCTGCCACCCTCATCTAAGCAGTCACAAATTGCTTCAGAAATCTCAACTAACGCTGACTCCGTACTATAAGATGCCCGAAACCCAGACTGAGCTGGGTGCAAAGCATCAGATTTTTCCACAAATTCCGTGAGTTGTCTGGTCACTGCCTTCTCACAAACCTTGGCTAGGCTAGGGAGAAGGGAGATTGGGCGGTAATTGCCCGGAACTGAGGGGTCAAGGGACGGTTTTTCAGTAAAGGAAGGATTTTTGCCTGTTTCCATTCCGGCGGAACCCAGGCCTCCCGCAGGGAGGAGTTAATAATGGCGTTGACCTCAGGATTGATAGTCTCCGCTACTGTTGCCAGCAGTCTAGCTGAGCAGGGATCCGAGGGCGAACCGGACTTAAGGCCCTTAAGTATTTTCAGAGAACTAGCGAGATCGACAGGGGAGAAGTCCGACAAGGCGTGTTTCAAAACACCCTGTAGAGGCACAATCAGCCCATCATCCACAAGAGGGACCGCACACGCAGAAAGAGTCTGCTGAATCAAACGGATTTTATCCAGGAAGAAACAAGAGAGGGTGTTGCACCAGCCAACCGTGGCCGGGCCAGTGCAGTTGAGAGTGTCAGGAGATGTGAAACTCTGCACTATATGGAAAATCTCCTTCGTATTGTTACAAGCCTGCTCAATGCGATCTGTGAAATATTGCTTTTTAGCCTGGCAAATGGCTGAATAATAGATTTTTTGACTACCCCTGAAAGCGACCTTAGCCAGAGGACAGTAACCACGGCGACGCCAAATCCGTTCAAGCTTTTTGCAATCCTGTTTGAGCACGCGCAGATCAGCAGAAAACCAGGGCTTCGATGGCGAAACTCTCGAGGAGCTAGAGGAGGTGGGAGTGTCCAGCAAGGTCATAGACTTATCTAACCAGTTAGTAAAGCCAGCGAGGCTCCCCTCAAGATCACCGGTAAGGGTCGGCCTAGAGGCCGCCAAGGCCCCAGCCAGGGTGGAGGGATCCACCTTTTTAAAGGCTGGTTTCCGAGAGATAGAGTCTGCCCCACACGGGCGGAACTAACTTCCAGGAGAAAAAAGTAATAAAATGGTCAGACCACACAAGGGGAAGAGGGTTCTCTACTAAAATATTAAAATTAGAACAGATAGGATCAAGGATATGACCACCCTGATGCTTTGGGCGGACAACCCATTGTGACAGTTGGGCAAGCTGAAGCATATCTTTTAGGGCAATGGCATCATTACACGCCCCTTGATCCAGATGAATATTCAAGTCTCCCAAGAACAAGAACTGCGAGAAACAAAGATCCCTGGTAATCAGCTCATCGCCCCAAGATTGTAAAGTGGCTTGGGCAGAACCAGGGGGGCGATAGACCAGCGTCCCGCCCAATAGGGAATGGGGGGAAAACCTGATACTAAAGTCCAACGCTTCTCCTGCCCCCCAGGCATGAGTCTCGCCCCTGATGAACTCCCACTTCTCTCTAAATATGACCGCCACACCACCACCCCTCCCCTCTAAACGATCAGCCCTAGCAACTTTGTAACCGAAAGGAATGGCCAGAGTAACAAAAGGGTCAGAGTTAGAGTCAAGCCATGTTTCCGTAAGGAACAGAAGGTCAACAGGGCGGTCGGTGAGCAGCTCTAAGACGTCGAAGTGATGTTTTTTGAGGGAGCGCACATTGATTAGGGGGGCTGAAATGGACGGTGAGGTAACAAGCTTAGGCCACAGGCCTAACGCAAGTGAGGCAGCTGGAGGAGCGGCCGGAAGACAGAAACCACAAGCAGCACAAACGTGCTCCTGAGAGACCAGCAGGTCAAACTGAGGGTGGGAGGGGCCTGAAGTCGAATTCAAATTTATTAAATCATCCCTACCGTAAATCAGCGCAGCCTGGGCGCCCCCAGGCCAACGGGCAGAGTAACTGGCCCTGGCCTCTGCCGGGACGCTTCCGGGCGCAGACGGGCTTGCCTTAGGCGCGCCTTCGGCGCGCCAGCAGCGCGCCTGCTGCGCTCGTCCGCTGTGCGTCTGCCCCTCGCGCATATTTGTAGGCCGGCAGCCAAAAAAGACTAGAGAGCGCACTGCCCAAAATGGCGTCTCTAGATGGCTGACCGGCAAAGCAGGAAGTAGGTGAAACCCCTCACACGCGCAAAGAGCAAATTTCCCCCAGCAAATTCCCACAACAAAAGTTAAAATGTTAAATAAGCTTCACTTCACGCACCCAGTAAAATCAGGGGCAATTCAGGCGTATCAAGTTTAAAAACACATTAACATTTAAATAACACGAAGTATTTAAAAAGGCACAGCACAGAAAATAAGTGATATGAACACGAGTGACAGGAAGTTAAAACCCCTGAAGGCCAGGCAGAAGCTGATTGGACCTGGCATTGGATGGTTATGCTGGGGCATATACTGGTTTGATCCGGACACACAGGGCCCGATTCACAGAACTAACTTAAGACAAAATCCTAAACTTAATACCATTTTGGTATTCTAAGAAGGCACTTACTCATTTTGGTATTCACAGAAGGCACTTACTCATTTCGGCATTCACAGAAGTTAGGAGTCCTAACTTTAGGGCTCCTAAATGCCTTCTGTGAATACCGAAAGTCTTAAAGTTAGGATTTTTCTCAGTTGAGGAGTAGTAAAGTTAAGACTCCTAACTTCTGTGAATACCAAAATGAGTAAGTGCCATCTGTGAATACCAAAATGGTAGTAAGTTTAGGATTTTGTCTTAAGTTAGTTCTGTGAATCGGGCCCACAATAATTTTGTCTGTATATGTGAGGCGTACTTGGATATTTGGGACTGTGACTAGGCATAAAATGGAGGTGCCTTAGGACTTGAGGCTGTATTTCAAAATATGAGGCTGTACTCGGAACTTGTGGGAGTTTGTGACTGTTCTTGGGCATTAAACAATAAGGGGCTCATTTATGAGCCCCTGCGTCACTTTTGCGCCGCCGGTGCGTCACTTTTTATGACGCACCAGTGGCATAAAACATGCGCCATGTTGCGCCATATTTACAAAAGTGACGCATCTAGGTAGATGCGTCACTTTGTAAACCCCTGCGCCACATTATACCTGCGCCAGGTATAATGTATGCAAGGGGGGCGTTTTGACGCAACAAAGGGTCGTAGAAGTGACGTAGTGAAATCTACGAGATTTCACTGCGCCACTTCTAGTGTGCAAATGCGTCAATTTCTTGCGCCTGCCTCACAGCAGGCGTAAGACTGACGCAGGCCCTTTCACATGGGGCTTGCCCCATGTGAAAGGACACATTGCTGGAGTTGCGTCACTTTTGTGACACACTCCAGCGATGCGTCACTTTTGCGCCTACAGATACGTCAGAAATACTGACGTATCTGTGACTCCTTGCGACATGATGCGTCATACTGTAAATATGACGCATCACTGGAGTCGCAGGGAGGGCGCAGTGAAAAGTGGCGCATCACTGTTTTCACGCAGTGATGCGTCACTTTTCATAAATGAGGCCCTAAATAGATACCTGAGGTTTTGCCTCAGAATATGAAGGCTGTACCTGTGTATGTTGTTGTACGGGTGCTGCCCTATGGAGAGTCTGCACCTGGTATATAATGGTTTGGTCCAGGTTTCTATACTGCTAGTTATCCATTTATCAGTGTTAAACAAATGTTTTTGTTAAACTAGCACTATTTGTAATTCGTTACTGATGTTAGTTTTCATGACTTCGCCAGTGTCAAAATACACTTCACATCCAGTCCTGCTGTGTCAACATCATCAGAAGTAATATGCAATCACATACTGTAAACAGAGACTGTCCCAAGGTTGGATGATATCACTTCTACTACACCTGGTATTTGGGGTATTGACATAATTGATTGTTTCCCTAAACATGCTCATAGTAACCTTGCTTTGAGCACCCGTGACTCTTGTGGACGTAGTCTGAACTCAACCCATGTGTCAGAACAGTCAATAAAACATTCATCTTGTTTTGGACCTTCATGCCCGCCCAAATAAAATTCTTTATTCAGTTTTTCTAATCTACCTAAAATGTGCACACCTTGTCTTCTAAATTCATACTGCACAAAGTAGAACAAAATACTTCTGTTGTGCTCATTGTATTCATCCTAAATTCCACCTTGGATTTCTGGATGATTCACCAGGTAGAGCAGTGCCCAGAGTAAAGCGGTGGTGGTGGTTTCCATCCCAGCTCCAAACAAATCAGACACAAGGCGGATCATGTTCTCCTCATCAAATGTAGAGGTGATATCTTGAGAGTCCTGGATTGGTAAAAAAGTATTCACATTCAACAGATAGGAAATATTAAATGAGCATAATGTATTTTGAAGATACCTAGCCACGAGGACTGATGAATGACATAAAATAGTTTTGTCTTCTTTAAGAAATGGCATTGATGGAAATAAAAGTATTACATTGTAGAACCAAATTGTATAGAAAAGGACCAGAACCTTCTAATAATGAATAATTAATGTAAAGCTTTAATTTGAAAACAGGGATTGATAACATTTGATATTGAAGATTGGGGTAAGGTTATATTCTGAAGGCTTAGACGAGTAGGTAATGAATGTGAACTACCTTTGTCTAGAGGGCGGTGGTAGAAAAGTAGGGGGCTGATTCACAAAGGTAAACTTAGACCTAAAGTCTAAGTTTAGGCCTGAAGTCTAAGTTTAGACCTAAAGTCTAACTTTACTACTGGTAAAGTTAGTTGTTTTGTCTAAGTTTGGATCGAAAGTCTAACTCAGACCAAAAGTCTAACTTTAGTAGTAGTAAAGATAGACTTTTGGTCTAAGTTAGACTTTTGGTCTGAACTTAGATCAAAAGTCTAACTTTACGAGTAGTAAAGTTAGACATTAGGTATAAACTTAGACTTCAGGTCTAAACTTAGACTTTTGGTCCAAGTTTACCTTTGTGAATCAGGCTCTAAGCCTTTAGCAATGGCATGTGTGGAATCAGTGACTCTAGTTTGAGGAGGATTGTTAGAGAGATATTTGCATCATTAAACGAGAAACTCAAATTGTTAGTGCAGATAGGAAAGAAGGAAAGGAGTAAAGAATAATGGAATCAATCAAGTGGACAATGGGTTAGATTTATTGATTTGTGTTTGCTCTACAATGTGCCAAATGTATTGCACTTCAACCACTTAGAAAATCTACTACAATATCTTTGCCATATTTCTGTAGGTATCAATGGTTGTTGAGACTGTGTTTGTATATCGATCCTCAAAGATCTGTGCAAAGGACTTGACATTGCTAGCGTACTGAGGCTGGTGGCCAGGCGCCGTTTTACAGAGTAATTGAGGTGTTCATGGAGCTGTTTAGATGCTGATTGAAGGCCTCTTTGAAAAGTCAAGGTATTTGAAGACTGGGTTCGTACTCTAATTAAGGACTGAGGTAATTCAAGAGTTGTGAACCCAGAGCTCTAAAGCTTTTGCCACAATATTTTGCTCATTGAAATGAGCTCCTTCGTTGTTGATAAAGATCATTGCACAAAACCCTCTTTCTTGCCAAGATCAAATAAAAAACTGATATGGACTTTACTCCCTCCGATAATTACTGGGTGAAATAACGTTTGCATCCCCTGTTGAATTTTGGTTGGTAAAACCTGTCTGAATTTAAAAGGGGAAAAATATGCAGCACTACAGAAGCAGATCTTTGTGCAGTAACCACCAAATTTAGAATAGCTTCCTGATCAGAGGATGTGATCGGCGACACTGAGGGGTCACATTCTATCGATATTCATGCTAATCTCAAGAGCTTCAACATTTCTTTATTAATTGCTCTGGCATTTATTATATTTCATTGAGACAAGAATATGATAAAGCCAAGTGTTTGATAAGATACCTGAAAGCAACTGTCCTAAAAATCCCCATTGTATCATGTTTATGTTATGGCTACTTGTGTTTCCCACATGTTAGATCAATTTATTGGAGGCAGAATTGACCAGTCAATGTGGCAGCAGTGAATACTCACTTGTGATATTTTAGTTTGGTAGAAATCAATCAAGTCTTGGGGCTCTTCAGGCATTCCATTCTCTCTGTGACTTTTGATTTCCTTCTTCACAAATTCCTCTATAATGGCACAGGATTTAAAGATAGCGTTATGAGGTCCTGGAAGATGCCGCATCAGCCAGGGGAAAACATCAAAGAGCTGGAGGGAAAGGCATTGGAGCTGATTAAGTGAAGTTTCCTTTTTTGATAATACCTTCAAAAAATCATAGTCAATAGGGATGGACAGAGTACTTTCTGAATAATTTTCTCCCTCTAGAATGACTGCATTCTACATTCTTGGAGAGTTTTTATCTTATTTGCATGGGTGTGCATGTGTGTCGAAAACAAACTGAAATTAGCAAGTGTATTATCAAAGAAATGGAACATAAGAGAATTGTGTGGTGGTATGAACCTTACAGCATCAGTAATGCAATGCAGGGATTAGGGAAGAGATATTGGTATTAATCCCTGCCTTCTTACATTTTAGTCCCACTATGGACCATTACCTTGATTGGCCACCTCACAAATATACATTTAAATGGTGTAGGACATCTAATACAAATTCTGGTGAAGGTGTCCTCTCTTCTTTGAAGAAGCACCCTCCAGACTAGTAATAAAGACCATAAAGTAAGAGGAGATGTTCTGTAGCCATGAGGCTTTTCTCCACTAGGCTGTGTAAGCAAGGGCAGCAAGACTGTGAGTGAGGCTGGATTAAAAATAGGTAACACTGGAGAACCCCTCCTGTACCAAAGGCAGTGGTTCACTTTCAGAGCAAGGTGAACTGGAGGAGCTTTACCCCCGCCATCCTGAAAACATTTATGAGGGATGGGTGCATTAATATATGTATATATAAAGATACATTAATTCCTCCAGTGGTGAAATAATGCTCAAAAGTCCTGCTTCGTCTTCGAAATGTTGAAATATTCCAGGAATTAGTTTTAAAAACTGCTCAATTGTTTGTACATCTTGCAGCCCACTTCTCACAGAGAAGAAGTTGCAAGAAAGGCCCATTGTAAGAGGTGGTTTTGCATGCTGAAATTGGATAATATCTCCATCTGGTACTAAAACATTTCCCAGGCCTTCTTTTGCCTTTTGTTCAGCTCTGACTGTTCTGCGTATCTGCCTGGTCTTGTTAGTTTAACGTAATTTTAACACACAGGTTGAGCATGGGTATGTGCATGAAGGAAATTTTATGTGTTCAATATATTGATTATAGGTAAATGTAGTGCAAAGTGCCCATATTAACATATTCTACAAAATACATTTAAAATGTATTGAGTACATACAGAGTGTTGATCTGCATTCCTATAGATTCTAAGTGGTCCTCAATATATGCTTTTCCATATTTGGAAGTGCCCTTTCTTTTTCTTCCTTACTCTGTGCATCCCCAGTCCGAGACTGTTACATAGCTTGTACTCACCAGTGGTCAACCCTTCCCTTTAGAATCAGGATTTTTTTTTCTATGTCGCTGTCTCATTTCCTGGTTAAACACTCAACTCCTGCTGCCACCGCCTACCCCCACACATTCCCAGTGTCTCTCATTTTCTGTAACTCCCATATCCATCAACACTCCCTGGCCCACCCCTCACCATCTGTTGTCTTACAGAGCCTCAAACAGTGCCACATCTCTTATTCTTGTGTCCTAACTCAGTCCCACTTTCTAGTCCACCTAACTCTCAATTATTGGAGAATCTAGTATCTCTCATCTTTTTGAAACTCCATTGTTGTGCCTTTTCCATTCCTTTCCCTCACTGTTGATCTGCTTTGTAACTGTGTTGTCAACTTCACAACATGATGGAGTTCCCTACTGTAGACAATGTATCTTTGTGCCCCAGAGCCACTAAGTTATTTCATTTTTATGGGGCAAGATTGCTGGCATTTGGCTGTATGGGCATTACATGATTGCTAATAGCTTCCACTGCATGTGTTTTTTCCCTTAAACAGGGCAAATGCTCTGGGATAAACCAACTATTATATTTGATGGCTGTGTATGACCACTGAAAAGTGCACACAAATTGTGCAAGTGGCACTAAAGACAAATACTCTATGTAAGACACAGCTAGGCTTTTGCCACCTATGTCGTTAGCTAATCCCAAGTCAATGAATTGAGAAACATTAATGACATACTGTGGGCAAAGCTACAGTGTCAGAATATCAAATCAGTCCAGTTTTTGACATTCGAATAATACATCTGTTATTAAGCAAGTCAATTTCGTGTGTGCCTGCAAGTTCCCAAGTCCAGATGCATAATTATCAAATTTAAAACATGTAAGTTGCACCCATATGGATGTGGATAAGGAAATCGTGAGTTGAAAGAGCTATGCTTTCAGAAAACCATTACACCAGATTATTGTAAAAGTCTGGATTCTTTCACTTTTCTATAAATTAGGCTTTGGAGCTACTGGAAACACCAATATTGTGACATTGTAATAGTTAAGGAAAATTAAAACAATCAGCAAATACAGATTTTATTGCAAATGTCACAACAATATTTTCTAGAAAGGTTGTTTTGGTGTGGTTTCAATATGTTTTATTATTTTGTACTAAATTATATTGAAACTATAACTTATCATTTCTTAGCTTACATTTTATTTAGCTTTGTCTATTTTTTCATTCTGTTCAGACTCTGCTCATGTTCCTCCTCGGCTACATCTGCAATTGTGCTCTACCTGTGTTCGCTTTTGTCTCCTGCGAGTTTTATCCTCTCTTTCCCTCTCCTTACATGCCATTTTCCTCTTTATTTCTGCTTCCCCCTCATTCCCCTTAACTTTTTTTCCTTCTTTAGCTTTTTACTCATCCCTCTGCTTTTGGTTCTCATTTAATTTTTCTCTACATGGCCATCCCTCTTCTTGTCTGATTGCCTCCCCACACCTATTACAAAAAACCTATGTCTTATTTACCTGCCTTCCATTCACATGCTTAATTTTTACCTGTCTCTCTTCAAACCTTCAAATATCTTACTTCAAGGTGTTTCTTATGACTAACAAATAACATAGAATATGATGCTATTGTGAGACTCACCCGGGCCCCTATGCTGCCTAGCTTATTAGTAGCATCATCAGTGGCTTCAATGAGCTGATGGAATTCTTTATCATCCCTGGAGAAGGTATGCCCAAAAACCACAGCAGAGATCACGTTGGTGACAGAATGGACGATTGCTGGAGAGGGATCCAGGCTTTTCCCTGTGAGCAAAAAAGAGAAAGAGTCACTGGAGCATCCTCCAGCAAGCCAGAGTGCTTACATGCCCACATCTGAAGTCCTGTCAAAATAAGAGAAGGAGAATATGGATGTGAATGATGTGCAGACTAGTTCAAGGGAGTGTTTCAAACATACACCATCATGCTGTTTTTCTTAATTCATAGCTGTCAAAGTTATTCCCTGGATGTTGCTGATGCAGGGACATCTTAGCAATATTAATAGTGAAATTGCAAGTGTTCCCTCCTAACCAAGATAATGGGCACTCAGTCTGCAATGGAAAATTGGTCTCTGAGGCCTCTTTCACTTGCTGGGAAACCTAGCATATTTTAAAGGCTTAAAAGATGTTGTGTGAAGATTAAATTTAGCCAGAATACAAAACAATTATTACAGTTGAAATAAGGAATGTTACAACACATTACACATTCTGTATAAACAAGCAGCACCTTCAAATTCAATTCAAAGCACAAAACAAAAGAAATTTCAAGTATACTCTGTAGGTTTTTTGTAGGGTTTAACCCAGGGAAAATCTACTTGTAGTGAGTTTTTGACCTGCCTCTTTTTACATTTTACAATCTTTATGATGTTTCAGAAAATCTCAAAGTTCTTTTCAAATATCTCAAATTTGGGGAAGTCATACTTTTCATCCCCTATGCTACAATCTACATTACAACATGGAAATAAGTGAAATAAGGTTCTCTACGATATATATTACTGAGTTATTGATCAATGAAATACATATGGTTCACATCACTGTTTTTTTTTTATTTGAAAGGCATTGTAGAACAATGTGTAATTAGCTGGGTATTGGCAATGAAGGGAATGTTTTAGCACTAGTACAGTTCCCAAGTACTAACTAAAAGTTAAGATCAGCCTGACCGTCTAAACTGCATAAGAATATTCTTCAAGGGGGTATTCTGATTACTAATAAATGTCAGATTTGGTTGCCAACATTTTGATGTCAGTGTGGTTAAAATAAATTTCAAATGTCTATTTAGCAGTATTCTTGTACCCATTAACATTACTGTCACACCAGTTTACATGCTATAAATGTTCTCGAACTGTTCACCGAAAAATCAACCTGTATTAGGTTTTTCATCTGCTTCTTTTTTAGACTCTCCAATCTGTTTAGAAAGTTTATACATTTTCCAGAAATGTTACATTTGCAGAAATAATGTCCTGGTATTTCACACTCGTCTTTCTAAAATCTGCATAAATAAAATGCTAGCCAGGGACAGTTTTATAAACCATATTTTAACCGATTTAGCAGACCATGAAACAAATATGGTTTGAGTTTCAATTTATGTTTAAATGAACAACCATCCAAAAATGCTATGTATCTGATTTTAAACTGTACACCATATCTACTGCTTCCTAAGGCCGCGTGCTTATTATGCGACTCGCAATACCAACGTATATTGGAAATCCTATTCTATTTATTTTTTATACATATCCTCTCACTATTGTACCACATGAGTTAACGTGGCATATAAATGCCTACATTCAAAATACACATTAGATGGTCACAATAAATGAAGAGGAAAAGGAAACTTTACTCAAAAAAACGCTTTCCTTTTGTAGACTTCTCCGTCCCCAATCATGTATTCTCCAACACAAGACAAGAAAACACATAAATGACATAAACGTAAATGATAACTTAAAGCCACAGAACTGAAACCTCATATAAATGATAGAACTATTCTATGCATATATGAATACTTTTTCTTAGATCGCTCAACAAAAACAAGGAAAAAAAATACAGAAGTGCCAATCATATACAATGGTTCTTTTCTTAATGTTGGAAGGAAAAACTACTCCTAAGAAGCAGTTGATGAATCTATGGTGTAAGAGGTCTTCAGTGTACAGTTTAGTTTGATTGATCCCACCCCTAACTGCCTTAATTGGATCACCCCCCTCTATGATACACGTGTATCTGATTTTGACAGTGAATCAGTTCATCAGTGACATATTGTGATACAGTACTATATAAGCATAAAGATTAATATCACTTTGTAAGCTACTTCAGATTTGTCTCTGATGGACTCTGTGTAGAGAACTAATGAATGTTAGATTGCGTGGTAACAAATAATGCCAGTGCAATATGATGGTCAGCAACAACTTTGTACCTTGAAAATAGTATGCATGTTAGCACTTATTCTATTAAATGATCCTGATTTGCTTGCTGTCAGGCAGCATATCTTGCAATCGATAATAATAGATCTTACATTTTACAGAATTATGGCAGCCATCAAGTGTCTAACACACATCCCTCACACTGCTGTAATAAATTGCTAGACCCAGGAAAGGAATTTGATTTGAAGTTTTATTAAGAGAACATGCTGCATTCTATTAATAGATATAAGTATGAGAAAGGATTTATCTTTATTAAAGTATTTGTCTATAATGTTTTGTGTTGTAATATGTGTGGCTTAGAATGTCTAATGTTTTCTTATGCTATCAAATACATAATTTTATATTGATATTTCCTAATTGAGTGGATAAGGGGATAACATTCTATATCTGCTCTTACATGAAAGAACTAAGGGCCTGATTGCGACATTGTTAGTGCTATGCTGGCTTTGCACCGGCACAGCACCACCAAAGGTGCGCAAAGCCTGATTACTATTTGAACTCGTGCAGATGGGCAGTCCTTTTGATGTTCTTACGTTGGTGCCCTGAAAAAGGGCACCAAAACGGGAATGGCAAAATTGTTCCAGCACAGTATGGACTGTGAAGTCCATGCCGTGCTGGAACTGGGGGTGCAAGCAGAGAGGGGGGTACATGTTGTGCCCCCCTGAATGCATCCCCATTTGTTTCCCCACCGCCAACCTTTTTGTGGTGGGCTCACTGCCATGAAAAGGCTAGCGGTAGAGGACCTTGAAATATCCTTGCGGGACTGTGCCTGTCCCACTCAGCATATTGCATTGCCGGTCTGCCGCTCCACCACCAGGGAATGGCGGTTCCCTTGCGCAGCTGACAGTCCATACCCGGAATGGCGTAGTAAGTTGTAATCTGGTGGTCGTACCACCGCCACTGCGTATCTGGTGGTCCACGGACCGCCAGACTCGTAATCAGCCCGTAAGATCTTCTGACATCTTCGATTCAAGTGGTTAGGTATGGACAGCTCACATGATAGGTGAAGAGCCAACACTTTGTTTTAGACCTATGTAATTGTACAATATGAAATGTCTCAAAGGTAATCAGGCTCTCCACCTTTAGCGAAATGCCCATCTACTTAGGATACTCTCACACTAATAGGAGTCACATGAGTCCTATATTACCAGAGAGAATGCATGCTTATAAATTTCACAAACCTGTTTCTCCACAACTCAAATTAGGAGATAGGAAGGAAAGTAATCCTTGTGGCACATCCCTGATTAAGCAAACGAAAAATAACTAGTCAATTAGGATACTGAAATGGTCTCTTTCTTATGTTTTCACATTTCAGCCTTTTAAGAAACCACTCTGTGCTTGTGGCATGAATCTTTTTCTACATTTTGGATACTTGATTGACACAAGTTATTTCTATTCACCTTATTCCCTCATGGGAGAGGAGCACAACCCCACTAATCAAAGTGTATCCTAAACATAGCCTTTCTGCTGTCATTATCCTTCTGCATTCGCAGCCTCTTTTCAATGGCACTCCAGCCACGAGACTTCTGGGAAAAGCTGACTTTTTACAAACCTGAAGAATGCCCCTCTCTCCATAAGCTTTAGATCACAGATAGTAACAATACACAGGAGTATAGCCCGTTAACCCAGATGAGACCGGGCGAGATATGTAACAAAAAACAATGTCTCAACTGGAAGGTATATTTGAGGGGAAAGCAATTTAGCAAGGTGAAGTAAATCACAAGAGAACGGAAGACAGGGAGGGAGACCACAGCATGAGCCAAGGATTGGGAAAAAAAGGTTTACATACAATTCCGCAAGTAGTTAAGAAGCACTTGTACAATGACCCTAACACACAAGGTGAAGACTGAACGTGCTGATGAATTGTGAACGACGCAGTGACACAGAAGTGTGAAAAACAGCATGAACGGCGCAATAGAGAAAAAATACAGAAAAAATACAAAGGTCCACAAACAATGTAAATATATACAATTAGGTACAAAAAATTATTTTTGATGGCTTTGTTGACCACAGGAGGGCCTAAGTTCTAGGCTGTGTAGTCGACGGCGTTTCGACCTGGGTAATTTCAGGTCATCATCAGGACAGAGGTCATAGGTTAAAGGGTAATGTTTCTGGTAGAAATAAGGCGTCGCGTAATTAATTGAATAACTGGCTGGACGCTGTATGATTCAAGGTTTCGGAATCCAGGATGGAAAAGCACGCCAACTGGCCAGCCGGCCAGAGCGTGAGGCTGGAGGGAAGGATCGGGGGGGGGGGGTCATACAGGGCGTGAAGGCAGTATTTATGTTGTATGGTACCAGATGAATCACGTGGGGAGAGGAACCAGTATTAGGCGCGAGGGCGGAATTAATTTGTGGAGGCCCAGACACGTCAGCGCGGAGAGTAGATCAATCCAAATTGAGGAACGAAACCTCTGGGCAGTGGGCTGATTCGTCGTTCACAATTCACCAGCACGTTCAGTCTTCACCTTGTGTGTTAGGGTCATCGTACAAGTGCTTCTTAACTACTTGCGGAATTGTATATAAACCTTTTTTTCCCAATCCTTGGCTCATGCTGTGGTATCCCTCCCTGTCTTCCGTTCTCTTGTGATTTACTTCACCTTGCTAAATTGTTTTCCCCTCAAATATACCTTCCAGTTGAGACATTGTTTTTTGTTACATTAGATCACAGATAAGCCTGGAAAGATTGAGATTCTGCTTTGATCCTAAAGTTCAAACTGGAAAAAAAGCATAAAAAAGGATAAACTGTGTCCTACCATGCCAGTGACTAGTTAATTGTTCTGTAAAAGATAGATTATCACATAAAAGTACTACAAAGGCTGTGCTAGGAGTACATAAGGGCTAACAAGGAGCATCCATATGTCCTGTTGATGGCACCCATTGGACAGTCATGGCCACTGTTCCTTTCTACTTCAAAATCACTACTGTCTTTACAAGCTTTTTCTGGCCCCCTAAAAGCTCTCACATAGGCATATTTACAAATATGTTCTGGGTTGACCATTGTGTTGCTGATAGATACAAATACAATCATGGGCCATTTAAGGCTTCCACTTTATGTCATGGTCTTTAGGTGGGCAGTCAATAAAGAAGTTTTATGAATATCACTAAATTTGTTGTAGAAGCAATGGTTTCACTAAAAGGTAATGCAGAGAAAAGGCACAAAAATACAGGGGCTATTGGTGTGACTGGGACGTTGGACTTCAAATACTAGTTGATAAAATGATTATCAATTTGTTGGACAATATAAAATAGAGAGCCACCACAAAATCCAGATCTACTGATTGGTTTGTAGATTTGGCTGTGATTCAAATGTCAGAAATATATCCGACTATTTCATAGCCCCACTGCTAGCCAATAAATCCCCCACTTTATTATTAACCGGCTCAGCAGTACTAATATTAAGGAACACGGAAGGACGAAGGATGAGTTCAACAGACCTACCATACAGTGCAGTACAGATTTCAATTTAGTGTTTTTGCTGGTTAATTAATATTGACCACTGTATCAGATATAGATTTTCTAGCAAACTTTGGGGGAGGGGGCGTCAGATTATGTACAAGACCCTTTACATCCACAGCTGAAGAGCAGAAAAGGAATCTCCTGGGAATACTACATTTTCAATATTTCTTTTCAAGAGATAAGTTGCTTACTCTTTTCCTTATGAATGAGTGGTAATTCTAATTCTGCCAGAGATGTGAGACATGTCAACAGTTTAGGGGATATTCTGTATGAGGTTTGACCATTTTGTAAGTAGAATGCTGGTGAATGAAGTGTGCCTTGGCTTTGTGTAGAATGGCAATTTAAAGTTAACCAGGGTTTTTTGGGCAACGATCCCTTAGATTAGATCCTTCCAGAGGCATCGCCACTAGAAGACAAACTACTGGACAACCATATGTGCCAAGGGATGATCTCCCTCACTTATAAAAAATATATCAATAACTATCCAGATACACTCCTCCACCTACGCCACCAATGGGAGACATATCTGGATGACATATCTGAGGAAGACAGGCCTAAGACCCCAAGGAGCTGCCGATCAGATCACAGCTTTAATTCGTTTAATTTAATATACTCCATAGTTCCTATGTGTCCTGGAATGTCAATTGTCAAGATGGGTAGAATGAACTTGTTGGAGAAAATGTGGATAGGAGGGTTCCTTCTTGCATATAATTTGGGGGTGCCCAGTAACTACAATCTTCTGGGGCGCTGTTGTACATTGTATCAATATGGTATGTGGAACGGATTTTACGCTTTCAGCTAAGTGGTGTCTTCTTAATGTCTGTGATGCCACAGGCTTAAATCGTATGGAGCAGATCTGGGTGACCCTGGTATGATTATTGCCAAACAAAATATAGCGCAGCTTTGGAGCACTAGAAAAGAGACTTAGATTGGTGTGCGGTGGCAGACATGGTTGTTTATACAAGCAGAGGCTGCCCTAACAAGTGGGGGAAGATATGGGGTAAATAGAGTACCTATACGGGAGACCCATGTGCTGGCCCGTTGCATTGTCCTCAAGTACTAATACCACTAACTGTGCTGCACCAGCACTACGTCAACCTGTATTAGGATAGGCTACAGCTTGAGTATTTGTTTCAAAAAGAGAGAGCACTAAATGTAATTAGAATCCTCATGTGTAACTTTTGTGGTGTTCATGTTCACTACTGTCTTACTCTGTGCCTAATAAAAAGATACATAAATGAAAAGGCAAGGGTTTTGGTGTGTGTTTTCATTGCAAGTTGAGAGCAACTGTGCTTTCTTCTAAGGGGCCCTTTTCTAGGTAGCAGATTCAGCCACATTGTTGGGAGAGTTCAGCCTTTAGGGGATGACATACTGTAGAATGAGGTCATGGGACAGCAGGAGTGCAGGTGCGGAGGAGTGTATGAGGGGATAAAGGAAGTGAATTTTGTGCTCACACCCTCAAAAATGGTAAAATTGGGTTACGTCTGATTGGCAAATTTAATGTCCCGTGCTCTCCATGCCACTGGAATCAAGCTATCCTGGCTGAAGAGGGGTGAAACCCCGAAACCGGTCCTAGGATGCTTGTTTCCAGTCCAGGGAGGACCTGGCCTGGCAGTTCGGGCTGGACTGTTCCCATGGGGCACAGGGTCAAGACTGATTTGCATATGGCTGGGTCCAAACTGGAATGGCATGGTGAGCAAAAAAACGATGGATTTAGGCCCAGATCTCTGTACTGGGGTGAATGTATGACATTGTTCTGCATTCTGTCCATCAATTGTTCTTTTTGCATTTGTCACCCCGAGTGGGACGGGTATGCTCAGACGTGAGTCCCGTGCTCTCCATGCCACTGGAATCAAGCTATCCTGGATGAAGAGGGGTGAAATCCCGAAACCGGTCCTAGGATGCTTGTTTCCAGTCCAGGGAGGACCTGGCCTGGCAGTTCAGGCTGGACTGTTCCCATGGGGCACAGGGTCAAGGCTGATTTGCATATGGCTGGGTCCAAACTGGAATGGCATGTTGAGCAAAAAAACGATGGATTTAGGCCCAGATCTCTGTACTGGGGTGAATGTATGACATTGTTCTACATTCTGTCCATCAATTGTTCTTTTTGCATACTGTAGAATGATGTCATGGGGCAGCAGGAGTGCAGGTGCGGAGGAGTGTATGAGGGGATAAAGGAAGTGAATTTTGTGCTCACTCCCTAAAAAATGGTAAAATTGGGTTACGCCTGATTGGCATATTTAATTTCCTTATAAGTCCATAGTAAAGTGATCTACCATATTCTCAGAGCAGGTAAATTAAATGTTACTAGTGGGCCTGCAGCATGTCTTTTGCCACCCACTTACGTAGCCCTTAAAAACATGTCCCAGGCCTGCTACATAGTCATTTATGGCTCAAATCAGAACAAGCAACATTCAAACAACCATGGACGTATGGAGTATTCAAAGGGCTATTATATTTTAATCTACAATAATAATTATGCTTTATTTATTTATAATTATTTTATATTTTACATTAAATTAAATGCATCTATATTTTGCAAAAGTATGAATACTTTAATTTAATTTAACATTAACAATTTGTGTTTATGCAGTTTGTGAATATATCCCATAGTGTATTGATGGCTTAGCCTGACAATCGGCTAAGAGGGAGGCTGATATTGAAGAAAAGGACAGATTTAGTGTGTTTCCCATAATTTCTGGTTCATTGGAACATGTTCTAGGATGACTCCATGTGGGGACAAATTGGAAAATAAGGCATTTGGGTGCACATGCATCAACCAAACAAAAAGCGATTCCTTATTAGCGAGAAATAAGGAATCGTTATTAAGGAATCGCTTTTGGGCATGCATCAACAGATTCGGTAAATATTAGCGATTCCTTAAAAATCGCTATTTTTACCGAATAATTAATAGCGGGGCATGCAAACTCCGATTAGCTAATAGCGAGTTCGGTAATACCGAATTAGCTAATAGCGAATTCGGTATTAGCGAAATCGCAAATGACCGCGTCGCTCCGGGAACGTGTAGATGACATCACCAACCAGGAAATACTGCAGCCCCACCCTCATTGCCTCGACAGAGGAGCAAACAGGAGCTGTGAGTGAAGACTGCCTGTGCAGAGTGAAGCCACACCGACTGAGCTATCCGCCAAACCAAAGAACCATGGAGAAGGAAGCACCATCCAGCGCTGAGGCTGCACGCAAGCGCAAGTTCTCCGACAGGGAGCTGGAGCACCTGATAGAGGGAGTCAGCAGCAAGCATGATCGCCTTTTTGGTAAGCTGTCCCTCAAGGTGCCTGAGGGGGAGAAACGGCGCATATGGCAGCGCATCCGGGAGAGGGTGAATGCTGTTGGTCTGACGCCCCGCAGCATTGACGACCTCAAGAAAAGATGGTACGACCTGCGGAAGCATGCTAAGGAGAGGATTGCGGAGAGGCTCCGGGAGGCGACCAGAACCGAAGGCAGCCCTTCGACGGTCCAAGCCAACACTGCCCTGGAGGAGCTGGTGGAAGGGACAATCGAGCGTGAAGCCGTCGTGGGAGTGACCCAGATGGACACCTCCGGCGCAGCCACAAGTGCCCAAGGTAAGATGCATGCCTGTGCCCATACCCAGCATAGCGTAAATCCATTCCCGTGCCCCCAGCAGGATATGAATGTGCATGCAGCTTTGGACCACACAGCTTTACTGTTAACACTAGTGCATCATGGGAGTTGTAGTCTAGTCAGCCCAGTGTGCATGTACAGGCGTAAATACAATTACGAATCACCACATAAGGTGAACATGGATAGAGACTGTTTATTTAGTGGATCACAGAGGGACATGTATGTGTACGACACTACGTAGGTGTAACTATCCCACTAACCATGCACTGTTTCACACACAGATGCATCTCCTGGGGAATCGGACGACAGCGGGCAGCTGATTATATCCGAGACACCTGTGGATTCCGACATGGAGACAGCGCAGGATGCGCATACATCACCTCCACCTGCCACCCTACCACCACCACCACCACCAGCACCACCAGCACCAGCACCAGCCACACCAGCTGCAGCTACAACAGCCACTAAAGCGCCGAGGCGCAGGTCCCAAGTTGCGCACTTGCAGGTGATGGGAACACCCTCCACACAATTGGGACAAAGTCTGTGCACCATCACACCGCCTGCTGCACCACCTCGACGCGGCAGACTGCCACAGCGGCGCAGGGCTCGGCCAAGTTCTGTCTCCTCAGGCGACCTTGATCTCCCACAAACTTCTGCCATCGAGGAGAGGATGCTGCGTGTACAGCGCCTGCAGGGACGACACATGGCAACAATAAGCTCAAATATCGTGCGCCTTGCAAGGGAAATGCGTGCCATGACTGCGGCAGTTAGGGACATGACCACTGTGGTGGCAGAGGGCAATGGGCACCTCAGGGAGGACATCCATGAGCTCACCTGTGCCATGAGGGAGGGCCATGAGTGCGAGAGGAGGAGGCACCGTCAGCAATTGGTGCGGTCCGCGGCCTCTACAAAGGCCATCACACGTCTCAGCAACAGCACCGCAGTGTTGGCACGCCGCTCGGTGTCCTTGCAGGTGGACCTTGGGCACTTTTGCGGGGATGTTGCCAAGGCACTAGGGCAGATGACCGCTGCTGTCGAACACCTACAGAGCGGCACATTCAGTGCTGGTGCATTGGGAGGGGAAGACGGCAGTGAGGCTGCCTCGAGTGTCAGCAGTGTGTCAGTGGCAGAGGCCAGCACCAGGCGCCGCAGTTCGCGGGCCTCCACGGGGACAGGCCGTGGTGAGGCATCGGAGACACCTGAGCGGAGGCTTGGTGTACGTGGCAAGCGCCACTAGACAGATTTACAGCCATACCTGACCGTGGTGGGGCAACCATGGTCCTCCCCTCCCTGAGGCTGCACAGCCATGACTTTAATGCACATTTGTAATTACTTTTGTCATGTGGAGCATTATTTACATCGCTTGTTTGGTTGCACATACCGCAGTGCTACTGTGCATTAAACAGTTGCACCCCCAACAAAATAGTAATGTATCATTCTCACCTGATTCAGAAATGATGTTGCATGATGTATGTCCGCCTCCTATGGCCCTCTGCTGTGTTAGGGACGTGGGCCTGTCGGTGTTGGGCGGGTGGTTGGTCATCCCGGTGGTCGTCATTCCTGTCCACCTCTATGGGTATCCCCCTTCTGGTCGCAATGTTGTGCAGCATTGCACATACAGCAATATTCCTGCAGCAGGTTTCAGGTTTGTATAGCAAGGCGCCGCCAGTCTTATGTAGGATTCTAAAGCGACTCTTCAGAATCCCAAATGTCCTCTCTATGACATTCCTAGTGCTTATGTGTGCTGCGTTGTAGTGTTGTTCCTGTGGGGTTGCTGGATTGATGTATGGGGTGAGTATATATTCACGCAGGGCGTAAGCACTGTCACCTAGAAGATAGAAGCAAAGACTTAGCAATGGTGATGTTCATACATGTGTGGTGTTCATGTGGGGAAGCGGAATTTGTACGTACCAAGCAGGAGCCCCTCTCCAAATTCTCCGTTGGGTAGACGCCTGTGGATTCCACTGTGGTGGAATATGTAGGAGTCGTGTGTGCTCCCCGGAAATTGTGCCACTAGGTCCGTTATGATGTGATTTGCATCGCACACAACCTGCACGTTGATTGAGTGGTATGACTTGCGGTTACGGAATATGTACTCATTTGCTGCGGGTGGACATATGGGGATATGCGTACAGTCGATGCATCCAATTACATTGGGGAATTGTGCCACCTGGTAGAATGCCTGTTTGTTGCGGTCCAACTGCTGTGGGGTTGTGGGGAAGCTGATGTGGGTGTGTAGCATTGTCAGCATGGCATCTAGGAATTTCTTGAAGAAGCGTGAGAGTGCGCTTTGCGATACGCCTCCGGCTACCGCAATTATCCCCTGGCAACTTCCTGAGGCCAGTAGGTGCAGGCTGCATAGGACCTGGACGTGCGCAGGGATTGCATTGGTCCGGTGTGTCTGGTGCTGCAGTAATGGTTCCAGGTCTGCAATGAGGCGCATGATCATGGCACGATTCAGTCGATACTTATCGTACACCTCGTCCTCATTCTGCCCGAGCAAGGTGATGCGCAGTCTGAAAACTCTCTCCTGGACCCTTCTCCTGCGCTGTCCTGCCGCATTGATACGCATCCTCCTTGCAAGCACGTAGAGGGCTGCTATTTTGTGGTAGCCAACAGGGTCTCCTTGGCCACATTTAAGGGTTTGGTGATTAACACAATCAGTTGCACATGTTGAATTTTTTTTTTTCATTCACATGACTTTTTTTTTTAACTTTACCTCCAGGTTCTGATTCCCCTTATTTAGCTCATGCTAAATAGCGATTTTTGGGATTTTCGGTATTTGCGACTGTTGTTGCATTGGGTTGCGATTCGTTATTAGCCATTGGCACTTGCCGGGAGCTATTAGTGATTTTGGTGATTGCTAATTCGGTATTTAGGGATTCGGTATTTTTGCATGTTGGTTATTTGCGATTCGGTATTTTACCGGATTTCATTTAGCGATTCGTTATTTGCTCACATTTTGGGTTGATGCATTGGGATTCGGTTTATTTTACTCGCTAACGGGTGATTTTAGCGATTCGGTATTTTACCGACTGGATTTTGGCTTGATGCATGTGCCAGATGATGGATTTGAATGAATAAATGTTGAACAGGAAAGCATTTGTAGAGTTGGAGAACTGATGGATTTTGTTTGTTGTTTGTTGTAAATTTGATTACTTCCTGTTTATTCAAGTAGCTTTAGAAATCCTTCCATCAGAGGCCATATCTGGAGGCAGAGGCAACAAATGCATTGTTATCTGTATGACCAAAAGTGGGAGTGCATCCTTTTCCACCTTTTGCAATCATTTTCAGGACTTAATTGAAGGTGATGACAGACTGAGCATGTCTGGTTTTGATTATTCCTTGGTGGCCAACTCAAGCGTGGGGTCTGATTTTGATGGAATAAAAGTTCCAGTAATGCTCACTTTCTGGGCGGTTTGAGAGACCCTTAAGGAATGTGCACATGTTAATCCTATCAGCTGCATAACTTTATCCAGTTAAATAACTTTATTTTTCCTTGGTTATTACTCTTTCTATGTGTGCTGAATTCTGCAGCACACATTGAAAGAGGAACACTCCTCAATGGATTGTTTCTGTGCAGGAAGGTGCCCCTTCCTGAATTTAAAAAATCCTGCTGACAACACAGGTACCCTTGCTCCATGTTGCTAGGGTGCCCGTGTTGGCGATAGGCTGCCAAAACAGTGACAGCCCAGGGGGAAAGGACAAGAATGCACAGTATTGGATAAATATGGTGCATTCCTGCCCTTTCACTTTGACGCAGGGCAGCCCAGCAGGGTGAGTTGCTGTGCTGCTCTATGCCAATTCCCCATAAATGAGGCCCTTAGTGTTAGTTGAACATGCTAAGCTGTGTGGGTGATGAGGTGTGTGAAGCATTATTATGTCAAAGAAGGGGTTCTGAACTTCATGGGGGCAGGTCGGCTGATAATCCAATATGTTAAAATTTATAGACGTGTTTGGTTTCCACAGATGCAATTTGGATTTGATGTTATGAGAGAAACAGGTGTTGATGTGGTGATGGTAAGCGCATTCAGTAAAAAGGGATATGACTTCAAACGCTTTTTAGATAAGAGGAAAGTTGGAGGCCATTCTGCAGACTGCTGATTGGTTAAATGGGTCAACCTCTGCAACATCTTATTTAATCCCATTGATCAAGTGTCAAGAAATGTAGTTCAAGAGTTGTGAAATTTGACATAATCTGAGCTTCCGGTCTTGCAATAAAAGTGCAATAGGTTTTAGGCATTATAATATCTGGAATTTATTAAACACTCAGAGGCTCAGATTATTCCTCATATAGATTTTCTTCTTTCAATGGTTTTCTTTTTTTTTTTTAGCTTTTGATGATTTCCTTCAAAATAAGTGTTTGATGTTGGGAAATGAAAATAGTTGAAAATTAATTATCAATATTAGTCTACATATTGTATGCAAAAATGATGTTTATTCTTGACAGGTTGATTCCCCACAATAAAAAGATGACTTCAAGTGTTTTGCAGGATCACCATGAAGTAGGGACATAAGTTAAAGGCATGGACCTAATGCTAAGTTGGACATTTCCTTTGTTCATGGTTAATTATTGTTTATGCCCCGACATAAAAGAGTATGTGTTCTGAGGAGGCTCGACAGTTGTTAATGCAGGTTTCTTTATCTGAGAGACTGTCTTTGTCGTAGATGGGAATCATTGGACATTATCCAACCATTGCTGCTGTGCACAGATAGAAGTAGCGCCATCTTATGCAGACACTGGAAATGTATTCCTAATGTGGAGTTCTACTATGGGTGCCAACATATATTGTTTATCTAATATGCTTGGGGTATGTCCAAACATTTGAAGGTCACACTATTCATTGTTGCCATCCCTTCAATGGCTCTCTTCCACTATCTTCACTCAACCAAACATGGTGGTGCATATGCCAAAGAAGATGGAGTTAGCATAGCACTTTGGCAAAGCAGGTGGCAAGTTGACGAAGTCCCTGCTGTAGGACAGTCACCATGCACCAAGTCTAACTTGATTGGCTGGACTGACTGTTGGAGTGTTCAAACTCTTTGCATAGTATATGTTCGATGTCTGACTGATGCTTCCCTAGCCCAATGAGGATTTGAGTTGAAATAGCTGTCTATATATGTAAGCGGCAAATTCTCTATATGCTGGTCAGGATTTGTCAATCTCCGAAGCAAGGTGATCCTGCTGACTATTCTCTTGCCATTTTCCTCTCCCTTCTGCTGCTTTCTTTCTCGACTAACTTCAACCTGCCATCCACCCCTTATTCCTCTGAGTTTAATCAAGTACCCTTCATTACATATGGTTAAATAACATCCATTGGTATTACCAGCCTGGAAGGACCATAAAATGGAATGGTGCAAAGATCTTTGGGCAAATGTTTTGACAGTAGCTGTACATAAATGTGCCTCTAACTTTGAAATATGACCCCAAATGTTTTATTATTACAAAAGTAGCACCGGACCCTCATGTCATTTACCTTTCTTTGTTGCAAAATACTCCACCAAGCTCTGTGCCTCCTCCTGGATCCGCACTTCTAGACTTTTCTTCCCAAGTCCAAGATTCCTCAGGGTCATCAGTCCAAAGCGTCTCTGCTGCTTCCAGTTGTGTCCAGAAGAAAGTACAACTCCTAAGGATTTAAATATAAAAAAACTGTCTTTGTTGCCAAGTACACCACTTTATTTTTTAGGTTTGGCGGAAGAATTATTTTACCTTTTTTTCAATGTTATTCTTGTGAAGGTGCTCAATTCAAAAGGGTACGAGAGAGACTGATACTTCAACTATCATTTTGAGTTATAAGCATTTTTATATGCAGTCTTACACAGCACAAACTTGGCCCAAAGTCATTAGAGTGCTGTATTTGAGCACCAGGTCACCATTACACAAGTCAGGCTTTTTTAGGCATGGGAGATTAAGTGATTTATCTCGAATCACAGGTTAGGGAGCCGACGCTGGGACCTGAATCTAGCTTCTACATTCCACAGTTAATAACTTTGGCCATTAGGTCACATCTTCCTCCCCAACATCATCACCTCTTGCTATTCCTCAGACCTCTAATGCAGTTGCCTTGGAGGGTCCATAAACATTTATCTTCCTTTCACATTCAAGAGCCCTTTTATCTGTAGCACATACACCACTCAGATTTGTAATTAGTGCGCAATTCTAGTCACTTAGGGCCATATGTACGACCATTTGATTTTGCGCCTCTCAATTTGCGACAAATTGCGAGTCGCAAATTAAGAGGCTCAAAATCAAATGTACAACAGTGTGTTTAACACTGTTTGCAATTCCCAATGGGAATCGCAAATTTGGAGGCTCATTATTTTTCATGAGCGTCTCGCAATTTGCGAGCCCATTGGGAATGACAGGACCTCCCAGGGATGGTGGCCTGCTGGGCTCAGAAGGCCACCATGTTTGGGACTGCTTTTAAATAAAGCATTGTTTTTAAATGCAGCCCATTTTCCTTAAAGAAAAATGGGATGCATTTAAAAACAAAAACATTAAACATTTTCGTTTAATTGTTTAAGGACAGGCAGTGGTCCCTGCCCTTAAAAAATAATTTTGCATGCATTTGCAAAGACTTTTCCCATTTGCGAATGCATTACCACCTACTTGAAGTAGGTCGTAATTGCGAATGTTTTGAGACCACAATTGAGGTTGCAAAACATGGAGTTGAGACTCGCTATTTGGAAGGAAATGGCCCTTCCAAATAGCGAGTCTCTAAACACTTTTTTTCGAGTCGCAATTTATTTGCGACTCGCAAAATTGTGTTGGTACATGGCCATGACAATTTTACTATGCGCAAACAGGCCACTAACCTGTTTGTGCATGCTAACATTGTTTGTACATCTGGCCCTTAGATTCCTATTGTTTTATCTGTATGACTCTGACCACTTCTTAGCTCTGTTCTCTTTCTACTTCTATCTCAGTATTAAGAAGCTATTTGTGCACCACCACTGCCAATCCCATCAGTCAAAAACTCACCACTTTACACAGAGTGCAGTGGTGTGGCAACAGCATTGTGTGACTAATGCACCGTATAAACCGGTTGCCCCGCTTATTTACGGTGCTAACATTGCTCTGCAGCCTGTCCCTACAGATGATCCATCCACTCACTCGCTAAGTGCACAATTCACAGAGAACTTTTCCTTCAGTAGAAATAAGACAGGTGTAAGTCAAACCCTCTCAGTGAAAGGTCTGTGTGAGTTGGCTTTGTGAATCAGTCTTATAATCATAAAGTTTTACAAAGCACACACCTAAGACATGCACTAGGTGAATTACTACTGTACGTTTGAACCAGGCATTGGGTCACCATTCTAGAAAGCAGAATGGTATGGTGGCAGATAGATGATGGCATAAAATGTTCAGGCAAGCCATCTGTTCATTCCCCATGGAATGGCGCCTCCTTCTCATTCATCTCTTTGCCTTCTGATGTTCGCAGAGTTAGAAGATTGGCTTAGTGAGTAAAAAGCTTGACACTGAAATATGCTGACACCTGCAAATCACAAACTAAATTATTGGCAAGGGATTCATCCTCCCATTCTTCCAAGGTTGGCAAATTGAATATTACTACATTGCATTATGCAGAATAGTAGAAACTACTATTTACAGCACTAATAAATAGTAGAACTGCAGTCATAAGAGCTACACAAAAACAAGGTATTGTTTGTTGTATAATCTGTGCCATTGTGGATCAAGAGCAACCTACCCTTGCCTTTTGCAATTTCCTCAAACAATGGAGTTGTAGGGCGTCCAGAAAGCTCCTCAGAGTGAGAGATTAGTCCATCTCTTACAGTCTGGCATCCATTCAGCACCACCACTGGTTTCTGCCCCAGCCACACGGTGAAAATGTTCCCATAGGTCTTCGCAAGCTGGGGAAAGGAAGTAAACATGCAATAAATCCACAAACAAGAGGCAGGAAAACTACTAACACTGACAACCAGAAAGCTGTCCCTTTTAGGGAAAGTAACTAATATCCATTTCACACAAGGCTGGATAGCTACTTACAACCTCTGTCACCTTACTCAGAACAACTTAAGGTACTATAGATCAGTCATTGCATTAGAAATCATCAATCAAGCAGGTTCTGAGGTGCACCGTGTTGGAAATTACCATCTTTCCTTGGTGTACTCACAGATTATTGCCTTGACTGTTTTTGCTGGCTGCATAACCCTGTGCACTTTACCCCTGCTACCCAAAGGTAAATTGCCTGTGCTCTTCCTTTCAACATGATGAATTGGCATATCCATAATTGAAAAATCTAACTTACACATAAACCTCTAGTATGTGGTGCCCAAAGGGCCTGTAAGTTTGCTGCAGCAGTTGTGGTATGCACTGCAGTTACAATGCAAACATCAACATGACTACAGGGCTGCCATGTATAGACTGGCTGTGTAGGTTTTACCTGCAAATTGCTGCTTTTGCCACACACTTGCACATACAACTCTGTTCCGTTTTGTTTCTCCAGTGCTTTCCTGCAAATCTACACACTGTTCCAGCAAATCTACACACTGTTCCATCCCAAGAAGAACTCTTTCCATATCAGTGTGTGCCAATTTTTATTTTGTGTTCTCAATACTTGCTTATGTATCTTATATATGAACTTTGGTAAATTGACTACTGTTTTGTAACTCACCTTCTCTCGCTATTCTTGTGAAGAGCACTGTTACCCTGAAAGATCTTGTTCGCGCTATATAAAACTCTCAAGAAATAAAATAAATAAAAACTATAAAGTCACCCCTGAGTAGGCCATACTTTCCATAAATCAGGGGGCATGTTTTTTAAAGTAGGACATGTAGAAGACTACTGTAGAACATATCCTTGTACTGAAAAGCCCCTAAAATCAACTTTCAATGTAGCGGGATTGGCTGTTCCACAACAAAGCATTAAGATACAATGTGTTATTTAGTAGTGTTATCTGCGGCTAAGCAACAACTACAAAATTCATGTTTGGACTTTTTGAAATATTTATTAGAACATTGGAATGTTGGGAGCTCAATTGAAAACAATGGAGTGCTCCGGGCTTATAATGGCTGGTATAAGCCCGGAGCACCAACATTCCAATGTGTCTTTGTTCACAGCTCTGGCTCTGAACAAAGACTTCAGGGAGCCTGAGGGGATTTTAATCCCCTCGCGCTCCCTGAAGGCTTTGTTTTGTTAGAACATTCTGCCCTTTAGTGGCAGAATGTTCTAATAGCCTTATAGCCCTTCGTAGCAGGGCTATACCGGCTTTTAAAGTCCCTCTGCTTTGGTAAAGTCCTTCGCCTTCGGCTCGGGCCTTTAACGCTACAGTGGGCCTTTAACAGCCTTTATAGCCCGCTACGGTGGGCTATAAGGCTATATTATAAGTCCAATTCATTGGTGAAGGTAGATTTGCACCAAATATATTTTGGAAAGTACACTTTTAGAAAAATCATCCCTTTCCGTTCCTAAAGCCTCTAAATGCCCATTTGCGTTAGCTTTGATTGTCACCCAGAAGATAAAAAGCTCCTTTGATGAGGTGTGTACTTGCTCCCAGACCTGAGACCAAGGCCTTTGGTGTGGGGAAATGGTATTTCCAATGGCGGCTGGTCATTCGGACTGTGCCCAGGAATCTTGGTTTTAGGTAGACAGGAGCACTGTTTGCTTGTTAGGAGTAGGGCACACAGGAAATGCTGCAAACGTGGGTGGGGTTACTTCTGGAACTTTTATCCAATTGGTTAGGGAGTGGCCAGGAGATGCTCACACTCACAGGCTGGTACCACTCACACAGTACCCTCCTTTCTGGACCTGTGGAAGAACAGAAGAGGGCAGAACCTGCTGTCTGTGACCTGAGAAAAGCTTTGAGACTGGACCTGCTCTCCCTCCTGTACCAGGACAAAGACGTGGACTTCAAGGTTCATATGGCTAGGCTCCTGTTCAAGCTACAACACACAGCAAGCTAAACCTGGAGATTTTTTTTAACCACTGACCAGTTCCATGGGGATCAGTTCTGGACCCTACTTTTGGCACCTGCTGCAGTCTGATGGCATCTTCTGGAGTGAGTCTTGACCCCCAAGCGCAGTCTTCAGGGTTTACTCCTAACCTTTCCTGAAACTTGAGTCTTATAAACGTATTGACTTCAAAGAACTCCGGAGGACCAAGACGAATCTAACAAGCTGATCTGACAAAAGTGTGTTACCACTGGGCCAAAGATCCCGGTTGCTCCTACTCAGAGCTTTTCCATTGCAGCAAATCTGATTCAGCTGGAACTTGAAAACAGCAGTATCTGGTCTTCTGAAGCCTTCTTCAGCCATGGGCTGCAGTCTGGCCCTTCTGAGGATTTCTGACTTCCATTTTAGATACCAAGACCGAAGGTAGAAATCTTCACCGCCATATGCACGTAAAGTATTCAGCGAGAGACCTTCTCTGGGCACGAAATTCAAATTTCTCTCGTTCGGAGTCCTGCCGAAAGTCAATGGCTTTATCGAGACCTCGGACAAAGTCCTTCTTCGGCCAAAGCCTGCTACCATGCCTGACAGAGGATTTTTTTACTTCCATTTTGGAGACTATCTACAGTAGTAAAAGTTTTGCAGACCAGATTTACTTTGTCAAAGCGACGGATTAAAGTACTCCATCACCCAAATTTAGAGATGTGCGATGGCACAGCGGACATCTCTAACATTGGCAGGAACTGCTGTCACAATGCTTCCAGTCATTGCATTGAAAGTTTGATGGACAGCTCTGTCAATCTGACAAATCCATCCTCAAACTTTCAATGTTTTTGTTATTTCTAAAAACAAAATCATCATCTGTGATTTTTTTCCCTGAAAATAAGAAAAACAATGACTCCATTGACATGGGAATTTTCCCCCAACCATGGCATAGGGTAATTTTGCAGTTTTCACTACCCTTCACCACCAGGTTCTACCTGGAGCTGGTGGATAGTAAAAACTTGTCATTTCTTTGCCCACTCTAAATACGGCAGGCAAACAAATGACAACATTTACGATGGTGTTTACTCTGTTGGGCTGTTGGAGGTGTAAGTGTGCCGTGGAGAGTAGTCTCCACCGCCGACATACTGAAGGTTCGCCTGACTGGGTCATACCTTGTTTCTTCATCCAAACCGTGCTCCATTGCAATCGGTCGTGATTGTGCCTAAAAATCCGTCAAGCCCAACCGGATGACCACAGTTAGCACTTAATGCTTTTTGGCACTATTTTCAGATTTAAACTTCGAACATGCATAACACTGATTTCCCTTATTGGATATTTATTATTTTGGTGTCATTTTATTTATTAAAGTTCCCTCTGTCTTTCAAATAGTTTTTTAGATTTTTTTTTGTTGTGTTTTGACTTTGTTATTGTTTGAGTTCTTCAAAGATACGCCACACATTACTTCTAAGTTAAGCCTGTCTGCTCTGTGCCATAGCAACCAGGGGGCTGAGCTCAGGTTAATGCAGTGATTTGAAGGGTTCATTCTGGTAAGAATTATGGTTATTATTTGAGGTGCCAACTCACTCACCTCAACTAATATCCCCAATGTGTTAAACATAGCTTCTGGTTTATGTATACTAGAGGACAGAACCTGATACAAATATATACCTTTACACACTACAAATTGCAAATGTAATTTTTGCACACTGCACTTTAGAATCTACTATTTTCTCCAACCATTTGCCATTTGTCAAGCCCTAATTTTATTGACAACATCTCAAAGTTGTCCTGATTCACAAAGAAGTTTATAGAATAGTTGTGACCTACTCAATGCCTACGTGTGGCTTATCAATGTATATATACAGGAGTAACAAATGTTTACTTATGAAAAAACTTTGGCGCAGTGGAAACACATTCAACAAAACTGCAAAGCCTGTCAGATGATGTATTTTGATGCCCACCAAACCTTTTTTTCTGGTAAACAATACAAAAAGCTAATGACACTGGTGAGAGTTTTTTCACTTTGCATCAGAGAGATTTTTCCTGCCTAGGCTGTCCATTTCCTAAATGGCAGACACAAGCTGGGATAATCTCCATCAGGAGCATGCCATAATAGGTTAACCGAAACCTAAATTTAACTGAGACAAAAGCCAAACTTTACGACTTTTGATATTCACATTGGGCATTTAGGAGTAGTAAAGTTAGGAATCCAGATTACTTTTGTGAATCGGGCCCACAGATCCTAGGGCCTGATTCAAAAAACTAATCTGAGACAAAATCCAAACTTTACGACTTTCGGAATTCACAAAGGGCATTTAGGAGGTGTAAATTTAGGATTCCTCACACCAGTAATTTCATGGCCAAAACAAGTGATTGAATTATGTGCAAATTTACATTTCTTAGGCTCATCAGTAAGCCCCTTATCACTTAACACTGACAACACAATCCATATCTTTCAGTCATATTCCTCTCTGTCCCTACACATGATGATAATGTATTTGTGAAAAAGTTGCAGGGAGCAGCAAATGGATGGGTCAGCTCACAAAGGTGGCAAGCCTTTAAAGCTTCCCCATCGTCGACCCTGCCCTGCTTCTGTGTATCATTGATAGATAGTCCTAAATCGCTGTGGACAGATTTATCTATAGAAAGCAATTGTTACTTTCATGGCAGAACTTCTGTTTCTATACTGCTGTAATTCCCCAGGTTCTGCATGACACTGGGACACCCCATTATTATTGACGATCTATTAGTGCAGGCACTGACCTGCGAGTTTTTTTCCCCTTCAAATAAACTATTACCCCATGTGCAATGTCCGATACACTTGCATATAGTGAGGAATATATAGCTAGGCTCATTCATGCCCAGGATGACACATCCTTCCTAGGAGTTGCTGCCATCCCTTTTGATAACATATTAAATGAGAAATTGAACAATTAGTAAAAAGGCAAATTCATTCCGGTTGGTCTTCAGGTCAAGAATGAACCTGGTATCTTTATAGATATTCCCAAATATTGAGAGAATTTCAGTTTTGTGGCGAATAATTGTTTCCGGCACTGGATGGTGCTTGGAGTTGAGACGGCCCTTGAGTACATTAAAAAACTGACCAAAGAGATAATTGACCCCAAGGTGATTTTAGAAGACAGGGCCCTCAATAACTCTAAGGAAGCTCTAGAGAGGTTGGAAAAAACTATTGTTGACTTCCAGACAAGAAAGTTGGACAAGCTAGTCCGAGATCTAAGGGCTTACGACAGGAAAGTGACATATCCGTATATCACTGAGGGGTATTACCAACAGGACAATCAGGGCCATTATACCAAAAGGGGAGGGAAGGTATCCGCATATATAAGACATTTTCTGAATCATCATACTCCAGTGGCCCTGACAGTGACCACAAACAACCCAGTGGCAGTACGGCTAGGTGTCAATACAATCAGGGACAGAACTATCAAGCACCACCTTCTGGACCATTTTTAGGGGATGGAAGATGGTTAACACACAGTGGTGTAGGTACAGACAAGGTTTGGGTACACAACAGGGGCCAGCACAGGGGCTGGAACAGTGGCAGAGGAAGGGGACGGAAGGCAGTGAGATTCTACCCCCAAGTGACAAATGGAGAGATTCAAACCAGATGACAGACATACGAATGGGAAACCCACGAGCCCGGACAGTACGCGAAGCAGGGACCCCTTGGTTGAACCAGCAGGTGGTAGTCAATATTTTGAGTGAACAGATCGAGGACCTGAGTGATCCCATTATCAATTAATCCATATACCATCTATCTCCATCTCAGCAGTCAGTACTAGGTAAAGGGTTAAGCTTTGTACCTACAGCACCCACAATCTGTTTTAATGGGAAACATCATTTACAACGCTGCCATTGCATCACGCTACCATTACAACGCTGTTGTTACAACAACCGCCTTGTTAGTATGCGATGCAATTACATCGCAAGTCATTACAACGACTTGCACCAGGGGGCGCACAGGTATTGGAAATAAATTCCAACACCTTCCCTAATATGAAAGATGTTACTTACATCATTAAGTGCCCTTGTAGCAAGGCATATGTTGGGCAAACCAGGCAGTAAGTCAGAACCTGAATCCTACAGCATTGCTGAAGGATACGTTACAAGGTCCAGGGTACACCCATAGTAGAACATTACAATCTCCTGCAGCACCCAATAGACAGCTTGAAGTGGTGGGTGCTGGAAAGAATCCTATAGAACCCAAGAGGAGGAGATGTGACATCTCTATTAACCTTCAAGAGTGTAAGTGGATACATTTGCTTGACTCAGTTAACAAAGGGTTACATGAATCAGAGGAGATATCGGGGCAATTTTCCCTATTGTGTATACTATGGTTTATCATGTCTGCATTCATGTTTATCAAACCTATTATGCAATAAACTGTATCATTTTGCCGTTTATCAACGAATCCTCACTTACTCATTGCTTGTTAACCTCTCAATGAATACGATAAAACCTTGCATAGAATAAAATGTATTATGTATTTTGAACAAAGATATATTGGGGAAATAATGCAATTATAACTTGTGGGTCACATTATGTAAAAGATCTGAACAAATACACCATTTTATTTCAACAACATGTTTGAATTATATATATTTGATAAATATTACCCGTAAGATATATCTTTGTGGCCCATTTTGTAGATGGTTAATTTTTACACGGGCCATTTTCGACACTTTTATCATGTTGTTATATTGGGCTTCATTTATTTTTTATTATACTATATTTTGTATTTTGGATATGCATTCATCTGCGAGTCAGATATGCAAGCTGGAGTATTGACGTGCTTCAACTATGTGTGTTAAATACGTTTCTCAAAGAACACACTTTTTGCAGCTATCTCTCATGTACACTTAATCACATATTGTCAATAGAGCCCCAGTGTTGTACGGGTTGTACACTGCAACCATCATCACTTTGCAAATTAATGTAACTCAACAGTGTCTTCTAACACCATGGACGTAAGGCACTGCCATCAGCATTATAGAATGTGTTTCGGGTTGCTTTGGCAAACAATATGCCTGTCACTGATGTTTCGACGTTTGACTCTCGTCAATTGACCGCCTGTTCACGGGCGTGCACGCTGACGTAGCGTCCGATCACTTTTAACTTTCCGCTTCGAGCGCGTCTCCCTCCATTGCTGCACAGACACGCGGCCGAACAGTCCTGATTTGAGGGCATGCCGGAGGTAAGCTCTACTTAAACGTGATAGGCATTACCTGAACATTTATTGAACTTTATACTAACATTACAGTGTGAGCAGTGTTGGACAACACGCTTTCATACATTAATCCACCAATTAAATCCTACATCATTCCTTTTATTTCCACACAAGGAACCTGGGAAGCACTTGTTGCTCCTGGAACTTGATCTATATTGAAACAAAGCAATTTAGGCACAAAGGAAGCACTCAATTGGCTCTTTCATGATACACAAGCGGGTTTGTTGGTAAGGTAGATAATTTTTTTAACTAATCAGCATTCACATATGGGCCTTACTGTTTATGCTTCAGCTGGCTCATCCATTGTAACCACATGTTGTTTCTCACAGCGCAGGTCCTTCTTGATATGAGAAGAGAGCACGCAATCTCTTTTTCCTTGAGAAACTTCCATAGCAGGTAAGACTGATTTTGGAGTTTTGACCTTGCAAAACAGCTTTAGATTTTTTAACACACTTTGCACCATTGTGTTTATAGTCCTGATGAAGGCCCCATGGTGATGTTGTCTAACCACACTCGTTTTCTGGGGTTCAAAATGTAGACATGAATTGAACAGGCTTTCCACAAATAAATGGACATTTCCATGACAAGATGAAAATCATTTGTCTCTTTATGGTCATCTGGTATTTTTGGTCGACCAAGCAAATATCAGTATATTTGTCAATTGTGTCCAATGTTTTGATTGTCTATTGTGTTAGTATCTGTGTAATTTATGAGGCACATATGTATGTCACACATATTGTTCATAGTCTGTATCAGTCTTGTCCTTTAATATTGGTATCATCATATACGATATATGATTTTTTAATATATCGTTCACACTCTTTCAAGTAAACATTGTGGTTGTCATTTGTCATGTGTAGTATTATCTATAGACAGTTGTGTGCTTCTGTGTATCATTGATAGATAGTCCTAATTCTCTGTGGACAGATTTATCTATAGAAAGCAATTGTTACTTTCATAGCAGAACTTCTGTTTCTATACTGCTGTAATCCTCCCAGGTTCTGCATGACACTGGAAAACCCCATTATTATTGATCATCCTGGGGGAGGAGGTTTGGCACCTCTGCCCAGGATGTGCGTTATTTCCAGACCCCAAGAGCAGGAGGCTCTCAACCCAGGGATCCAGAAACATGTCTGGGGTGGCAGGTGGTGAGCAGCCATTCAGCCAGGACACTAGAGTTAGGTCGTTTTTCAGGGGGCATCTCTAGGATGCCCTATGAGTGCATTTTTCATTAAATCCCACACTGGCATCAATGTGGGTTTAATGTGCTGAGGAGTTTGATACCAAACGTCCCAGATTTCAGTAAAGCCTTTATGGTGCTGTGGAGTTTGTATTGACAAACATCCACACCATATACTCTTAATAGCTTTACTGCACTTACATTGTCGAAGAATAGACTTAGACACTGTAGGGGTAAAGGGCTCGAGCACCTGTACCCTCACCAGTGGCATAGTGCACCCAGTTAGAGGGGTGGCTGACCTAGGCAGTGGATTGTAAGCATGGCACACAGGGATGCGTGCCATATTGACTCAGCACTTTTCTAAGTACCAAAACACTCAGCCTTCAATGGCAGTGTGTGGATATTAAATGTACGGGACCTTTAAGGGTGGCACAATCAGTGCTGCAGTCCTTAGAGACCTCCTCTCATCACAGGGCCCTTGGTACCTTTTACAATGTGGCCAGGGAGGTGCCAATATGGGTGTACACAGTACAGTTTTAGGTAGGAGCATCAGGCAAAATGTGGGGGGCAACCATGCAAAAAGGGGGCACTTTCCTACAGTAAACCACTTGAGTCAAATTGTCATAGCCATCATTTTTTTGATTTTGGGTGGGGAAAACATATCTATTTTGATTTTGATTTGATTAAGTATTTTAAGGTCAATACACAATCTGACTCTGCCACTTGTGTGACATGCTACTACAAGTGGGACCAGGCCTTCCCTTTCCTCAATACATTAAAGTATGCCATCGTGCTTAGGTGTATCCAATTCATCCATACAAAATGGAATATTTCTCACTTTGTGAGTGAATAGTGTGTGATTATCTTTCAAAATAATTGTATTTTGACACTCATGCAATTCTCTAGCCATCCTAGTAAATACTTTACTGACCTCCTTACACTATTGTTGTGGAAAATAAATCTTCATTTCAATAGCAACACTTGATAAGCAGTGTTAGGATTTAAAGTGATCCCTAAATACCTTTGATCTAATCAGCCGAAAACAGTTTTTTTTTCCACAAGTAGTTTACCTACCAGTTCTTTGCCCTTAAAGTCAAATTTAACTTCACAATACTCTAACATTATTATTGGTTCCTCTGAGAAACTTTCTGAGTTAACATCAGAGGGTACGAAATAATCCCTTAAGGTGCTTTTATATTTTTCATTTCATACAGGCTGATTTACTGTAGTGAATGAAGAACTCAAATCAGCTACCATACTGACTAATACTCCTCCTTGAGTAATAAAGCAAAAAAGGCTTTGTTCTAGATCAAGTGAATAACACCAACACATTATACTCTAAGCTTAACATGCACTGCACATTATCGTTAGCATCACGTTCCAAAGATATGTCAGAAATAGTAATAACAATTCCATTTTTGTTATGGCACACTTTAACAAAATGCTCTGCCAAGTCACAATTCAAACTTCTTTGTTTTAAACCTAGACAACCTTTGTCATTACCATAATGGTCTTTGTTTCCACATCTTATGCAACCTTTGTGGTTGCCCGAGCGTTTCCATAAATTTTATTTTCTACGCAGGATTTGTTTTTTTGTTCTTGAAATGTCTTGAAACGATTGGCATTAGATGTTGCCATTTTGTACACATTGTCCTTTTTTCTAGGTTAGAGAGTGCTGCCATGGCACAATTGACAGTTCTACGTTTTTACAATACAAGGACATCCTTCAATTCGCCCATGGTCTCTCTTGAACATTAGTATAATTTGGATGCATTACAATTTTATCCTTTATAAGATAATCATATAGCTTGGCAAATGTGCAAAGAAGGATACATTTCTTTGACTCCAATACATAATCGTCAACAGATTCCTGTGCTTTTCGCTTAAGTTAAAAAATAATGAAATGTGTCAATTGAAACTTAGACAGATGGTGTAAAATAGCTATCAAGATCATCCAAGCATTAGTGAATACATCTGTCACAGTTTGATTTTCCTTTTCAATCTGCTCGTACACTCCTAACCCCTTTAAACTAAGTGTATGAAATTGTATGGTTTTTTTCCTAGTCGGTGGCAATCCATCACAATGTCAGGGGTAGCTAGCTGGTCTCTGGAATACCCCCAATATGTTTCTGATGGGCCTTTATTATTTCAGGGCTAGCCAACCTGTCCACACTCCGCATTATATGGTGAGATGTTTTTGCAAAGTTAACCTTTCTTAGCTTGAATTTATTTGCCCCACGGGTACAGTGTAGGACATGTGAACTTCGGGATCTGTAAATATATTTCATGAACTCCAATGCATCTTTATCTCTCCTAGTTAGATGTGTATCTGATGAATGTTGTATATTGTGATAATAAGGACAAAAATAGATTCCCTTTTGTGCACGCTTTAAGCATAGAAACCGCTAATATTCTCCCTTACGGTGAACAGAAATGCACTGAAAATGAATGTACATCGAGCAATTTAAACACATTTAAAAACTGTTTGACTCTATTGCATTGTTATGAAAGAATTCACTCATATTTATTCATATAAAACTATACATTACAGTGTATCATCTATATATCAAATAGTATACACAAATTAAGAACATACACCTAATAAATTTTTTAAAAGCAGACCAGTTTCAATTCATCAAGCTCTTTCACATATAAATTTCACATGACATCATTATCAAACACCAATTTTCTTCATTTCAATAGGATCAAAGAATACATCAAAAAAGACTTTGTCGTTATTTTCATTTCAATAGGACCACAAAATAAAACACACACACACAAAAGGAGTCTGTCAATGCGGCGTTGTGGTGCATTTACACTGCCTTCTTTAGGACATTTTTATAATATGAGTCATGATTCAATTCTTGTTTGCCTTTTAATAACCATACCTTTTTGGAAAAAGGGGGCAGCTTAATGCTGCTCCGGATAACCCTACAAGATTCTAACTTTCTCTTTTTTGTTTGGTGGAATTTGTACATCCAAGTTATTCTGATCACCACTAATAATTGTTTATGGGGAATCTAGGGCTTTTTGTGGAAGTCAATACTTCTCAAGTAGTTGATTCCACTGCTTCCCATTATTCTGCTTGGTCTTCAGTTCAATTCAGTTCAAAAACCATTATTTTGGCTCCATAGCCATAAAAGTACATAAAACACTTTCAAATATAAATAGAATAACATTTTAAATGAATGTAGATAAAAGATAATACTATCTCATAATATTGCAACCTTTAAACAAGACAGCCTTATATAGAATGGTTGTCATAAGACTAAAAAGGCAATACAATTATCAGTCAGTAATGGGAAGGGGTGGTCAAGTTTGAGCATCCAGGCTCAAAACAGGAGATGAATATGCATAATATTGTGCTATAATTCACATGTCAGCACAGCAACAATAGGTTTCTTCCCAGAGGAGGCTCCCATTTTTGCCATACCTCTGCACATGGCCATCAGGTAACAGGTAAGTGGATAAATCAGTGGCTTGCTGGAATCTGTTCTTAGTATCCATAGGGCAACTGTATACTCTCTGATGCCCTGATTCTGACAAAGCGGTAGTATCCAGCAACACCTGCTGGTCATGTAGGCTCCACAAATGAACAGTACATGTTCTAAAGTTCACTTGAGGGCACCACAGGCCGGGCACCCAAAGTCTTTAGTCCTGGGAACGTTAGTCCACCTAGCTGTACAAGAATGGAGTCCCATAACAAAATTGCCTGTTAGGGGAGTGTTGATCTCGTCCTGGAAATCTTTTCTGCTAAAGGAGTGTTTGACTGAGAGAAAAACATCAATCAGAGAGCCTTTGCTTGCCTGTGAATGTAGTGTGGAGACTTTGTGCTACCAGAAAGCTAATATAATGATGTTCTTGGTTATCTACCCTACCTAGCCAAGGGCACTCCAGAAGGTTGTGAACCCAATCTCTCGAGTGGCTTTCACGTACTTGACCCAAGAAATTCTACTGGAATCTACATGAATGAATGAATATACACTTATAAAGCGCATGGCTACCAGAGGCCTCCCAGCGCTAGAAACAGAACCAGACCGAAATCAACGGAGGAATCAAGGGAACAGCAGAGTCTTCAGGTGCTTACGGAAGAGAAAATAGTTGGCTTCCAGCCGGAAGTGGTCGGATAACTGATTCCAACTTTTTGCCGCAATAAGGTAAAATAATTGTCCACCACTCCGTGCACGATTTACTCTGGGTACTGTTGCCAGACGTTTCTTCTCGGAGCGAAGTGATCTTTTTGGGAGGTAAATAATAGAACGAAGAATCGGGGGTGCCCTAAATGAAAGACTAATAGGCGATGCACAAAGCTTTAAACTGGATCCATTCAGCAACCGGCAGCCAGTGCAAAGAAGTGATATGAGGTTTAGCAGATTCTTGGTTATGAGCCTGCATGAGAAGTCGCGCGGCACAATTTTGGACCGTTTGCAGTTTTTTAATGGTGGAGCAGGGTAAAGCACGTTGGCGTAATCAAGCCTTGAAAGAATTAAGGCCTGCACCAATAGTTTCCTGGCGATAAAGGGCAGAAAGGTTAGAATTTTCCTAATTATTTTCATGACACCGAAGCAAGTACCTGCCACCCTACGTGCCTGCTCCTTGAAATTCAGGTTACGGTCCAGCCACACCCCTAGACTTTTTATTTGCTCTTTAGGCATGGCACCTAAACATTTTGGCCACAGTACACTAGTATCAAGGTAGGCGGTCTTATCTAAAAACCTCAGCTCAGTTTTAGCTGCATTAGGCTTCAGAAAGGAGTCATCCATCCACGCGGAGACCCTTTCCAAGCAATGGGACAGCTGGGTCTTCGTATTGTCCCGATGGTTAAGTGATACAATCAACTGAGTATCATCTGCGTACGAAACGATTTTAACCTTGAAGGGCTCAACCACCTCTGCCAGGGGGCGCAGACATGACTATGGGCCTCATTTACAAGGCCATTGCAGCACCTCTGTGTAAGTATTTTTGATGCACCAGTGGCGCAGTATGCCTGCCTATATTTACAAGGCCATGTAAAGTCACCCTGCGTTACTTTTCATGGACTTGTAAATATTGGTCCCTTTCACGCATTACTCTGCGTGAAAGGGGCATTCCATGGGTGTTGCTGTAGGGGTTCCCAAACAACATCCATTGAACCTGACACATTCCTGGATTTACAAAGTTTTGTAAAGGCAGGAATGTATCAGAATCCTACACCTGCCCAGGGGAGGCATAGGAGTGGCACAACAAAGAGAAATTCTTTTATTTCTCCTTGTTTTTTCCTCTTTCTATGGTTGCTGTGTTCTGCAGCACACATAGAAGATGAAAATACCATCAATTATTATTTTTGTGGGAAGGAGGAGCCTAGCGCGCAACCAAGATGGCCGCGTAGGTGCGAGGCTCCCGAGGACCTCCGCAATCTCCTACATTTATCCTGTATTCATCCTGCCTCGGTTGAGGGGACTGTGTTGGTGAGCCTGAGCTGAGGTGGTACCCGTTTCCCGTTCTCAAATCGGACCTCGGGTGCCGGAGTAAGCACCGATTGAAGTTTGCGGCCTTTTTCTCGCCGGACCCCGGATTTGTGCTGGGGGGTGACCCGGTGGCAAAGTGAACAACAACGGCGGGCTGGGCCTGGCGAGTCGCGTACCCCGCACTTTCGCTTTCACTTTCGCACCCCCTTGCCTTCTCTGCGAGTGAGATCGCGGAGCTCTTTGTGTTGGTGTGGCCTCGCTGGGGGACCCTGCCTGCCTGCCGGCTGTGGCCCACCCCGCCGACCTGGGGTAGCCCCTCCGGAGTTCGTGGCCCTGATTGCCTGCCCTCTAAGGCGTCGCTGGTGCGAGTGTGAGACCTGTGGCGATGGCCACGAAACAAGATGGAGATCGGTCAAAGACCAAGTCGTCCCGGCGTGGCGCCGTACATCAGGCCAACATCATGGACCGCTATACCCTCCAGAGGGGATCTCCCGGCGGACCGCACAAGTCCTCTGAGGGCCCTTCTGATGCCCCGGACTTGCCCACGGATCTGACTCTGCAAGACGTCATGGGCGCCATTGCCGAGACGAAGGCCTCGGTGGGCCAGCGGTTCGACACCCTGGCACATAAGATCGACGCGGTCCTCGTGGATGTTGGCCTGGTAAGGGCTGATCTCTCCAAGACCAACGACCGGGTTGATTCTTTGGCCCAAACCGCATCGGGCCTCACGACTGAGGTGGCGGCCCTACAAACGGAGGTGCGCCGACTTCGTCAGGCGAGTGCACTTATGGATCGGCGCCTTGAGGATTCCGAGAGTCGGGCCCGGAGGAATAACATCCGCATCATCGGGGTACCGGAGGGACGGGAGGAAGCGGCGGCGGATCTATTTGTAGAGGACCTGATCGCTACCCATCTCCAGCCTCGGGGACTGAGTAAATTTTTTGCCGTGGAGAGGGCCCACAGAGTTCCCGGGGGAAGGCCGAAGGTCAGAGCCCCTCCGCGACCTCTCATTGCCAGGATTTTTAACTTTCGGGACAGGGACGCGATCTTGCAAGCCTCCAGACTGCAAGGGCCGATTAAGCTGGAAAATATGGAGGTGAACTTTTACCCTGATTTTACCCAAGCGGTCCAGAAGCAGAGACTGAGCTTCCTGGGCGTCAAGCGCCGACTTCGGGACATGAACTTAAAATATGCCATGCTCTTCCCGGCCAAGCTGCGAGTGGAGGTGGATGGTCGCACGTACTTTTTTGATCGTCCCGAAGCGGCCGGGGACTGGCTAGACACTCTGTCTGGGGATCGTGATTGAGATGGCGGGGGGGGGGGGGGCGGCGGGAGGAGACGGCCCACTGGATCGGGACTGAGGGGTTGATATTGGGCCTCACTCTGGACGACTATGATGCCACTTTCGACCAAGCTTCTGTCTTTGTTCTTTCCTCTCCCATGGAGGTTGTGTGGGGTCTAGAAGGGGTACTCTTTCCTCCTCTAGGGGGTCTAGCTAGTTTCATTATATAGGGGCGACAGGCACACTGCAAGTTGGGGGGGCTGTCCGGGCTCATGCAGGGGTGCAGGGAGGGGGGAGTTTTGTTGGGGCGGGTGGGTTGGGGTGGGGTGTTGTTCGTTTACACCACAAGGCAAATGTATCATTGTGTTATCTCTAAAGTGCTCTCTGGGGGACGAGTGATGGCTTCTGCTTATGATGGGGGGTAGGGGACTGAGTCTGTTGTCCTGGAATGTTAATGGACTGGGGGACAGGATAAAGCGAGGTGTGGTCCTGCAGTTCTTGAAGCGCATTTCGCCCGATATAGTTTTTCTGCAGGAGACACACCTCATTGGCAACTCCTTTTGTGCTATGAATCGACGGGGCTACCGCCTTGTGGCCCATTCGGGCTTTACGTCTGGTTCAAGGGGTGTGGGCATTATGGTTAAGAACTCGCTCCCGTTGGAGATTGATGAGGTGCTCCATGACGATAGGGGACGTTACACGGTTTTGGTGGGCAGAATGGAGGGCAGAGTGGTTGTTTTTGTGTCAGTATATGTCCCGCCGGGGCTGCAGACGACCACCTTTGCGGACCTGGGGCGCCTCCTCCTTGGCCTTCCGGAGGGGATTCTAGTGGTGGGGGGGGATTTTAATGCTGTGGTTTCCGGAACTGTGGATCGTCACCCCCCTAGGGATCTCCCCCGGGCCCAGGCGTGGTTGTCTGGCCTCTTGGATACCTTGGGGCTGGTGGATTGTTGGCGTTTGAAACATCCCGCGCAGCTACAGTACACCTTCCATTCCGGGGCTCATGGTAGTCTCTCACGGCTAGATTATGTCCTGGTCCCGGCGGTTCATGTGGGGAGGGTGGGGGAGGTGAGCCATTTGGCACGGGGTATCTCGGACCACTCCCCGCTCTTGTTGCGCAATGATATTCTTCCGAGGGGAGAGGGTAGGGTGGTCCCGATTAATCCCTGGTACCTGCGTGACCCCACTATTCGCGCGGAGCTGGTTAAATCCCTTAAGCGCTACTTTGACGAGAATGTGGGGTCTGTGTCATCGGCGGTCTCACTGTGGGAGGCGTTCAAGACGGTACTCCGGGGAGAGGCCCTGTCCCTTATTTCCCACTCCCGGAGGCGCGAGCAGGAGGAGGTGACCCGTGTTGAAGCTGAGATAACCGAGTTGGAGGGTGATCTAGAATGTGGGGTGACGGATGATAAATTACATGTTCTCCGACTCAAGCAAGCGGCCTGTAAGGCCCTCGTCACGGAGGCGGCCAGGGGCCTCAGTAGAGAGCAACAGGGGAGACTGTATGATGTGGGTGATAAGGCTGGTAAATTGATTGCGTGGCTGGACAAAAAGGGGAGAGCGAGTCGAGTTGTCCCTTTGATTGAGAAACAGAATGGTGTGTGTGTCACTGAACCGGAGGAAATTGTTTCCTGCTTTGCAGACTATTTCCGTGGGGTGTATTCCCCGGTGTCCTCCCGCTCTGAAGAGGATTCCCATGCCCTGCTCAGAGATATCGCGCTGCCTTCCCTTTCGGAGGAGGACAGAGTGTCGTTGGACGCCGCTCCAACTTCTGATGAAATTGCCCTTGCCATACGCTCGGTCGCTTCCGGCAAGGCCATGGGTCCTAATGGTCTTCCCATCGAGTTGTATAAACTGCGACCGGATACGCTGGCGCCACATCTTCGTGCTATGTTCCTTGCGGCCCACTCGATGGGTTCCCTCCCGCTAGACCAGCGTCTGGCTACAATCGTGGTTATCCACAAGGAGGGGAGGCCGCGGGACCGGGTCACATCCTATCGGCCCATTTCGCTATTGAATGCGGAGCCCAAAATTCTTGCCAAAGTGTTGGCCAATCGGCTGGTCGGCGTAGTGTGTGACTTGATTCACCAGGATCAGTCCGGCTTTATCCCCCATCGCAACACAGCGCTTAACCTGCGGCGTTTGCATGGGGTGCTCGCACGTGTCCCGTTCATACGGGAGCCGGCCATCTTGGCGTCCTTGGACGCCACTATGGCGTTTGACACACTTGAATGGCCATATATTTGGGCGACGCTCGCGAAATTTGGGTTTGGCCCAGGGTTTATCAGTTGGGTTAAATTGTTGTACTCTGGCCCGCTGGCACAGGTGGTTGTGAACGGTAGAGTGTCGGCTCCGTTCGAGCTGGGCAGAGGCACGCGGCAGGGCTGCCCGTTATCGCCGCTCCTTTTCGCGCTCGCCTTGGAGCCCCTGGCGGAGTGGCTGCGGTGGCATCCTTCTATCCGTGGTCTCCGCTGGACCCCCGAGTATGAGGACCGCGTATCTCTATACGCTGATGACATTCTCCTGTACCTGGCTTCCCCACGTAAATCACTGATAGTGCTGGTTGATGTACTGCAATCATTTGGCCATAACTCCGGTCTTGTCATCAACTGGGCTAAATCGTGCGTGTATGTTCTCTCCGGGGAGGCTCCTATCCTTCCGCGGGGCTGTCCTATCCAGATCGCCCCGTGGGGATTTAGGTACCTGGGTGTCTTCATTACCCTGGACGCGGAGGCCCGATATAGTCAGAACTTGCTTCCCCCCCTCCTGCGCCTGAAGGAGGATGTCGCGCGTTGGAGGCGCTTGCCGCTCTCGCCGCTCGGCCGGGCGGCATTGTTTAAGATGATGTCGCTGCCGCGCTTCCTGTACACTCTGCAGAACACAATGGACGTCGTCCCGGCGCGCTACTTCCGCGAGGTGGAGAGTTTGCAACGCCGCCTGTTCTGGGAGGGGAGACCGCGTATCGCCCTGGCGAAGCTGACGCTCCCGTGGTATGACGGGGGGATTGCCCTCCCGGATCTCCAACGGTATTATTGGGCCTCCCAGCTAGCTGCGATTAATCACGGCCTATACGGGCCCGCGCTAAACCCGGCCTTTGAAATGGATAAGATGTTACTGCCGGGTGGTGATTATAACCGAGCGCTTTACTCCAGCTCGCTCGACGCACGTCTGACGGGCCCCACGCGTGTCATGGTACGAGTGTGGCACGCGGCTAATGTAGCGATGGGGTGGAAAGATCGTTTGACCCGGGCGTCGCCACTATACGCATCTGAGCAGTTGGGCTCCCTGTGGACCTCGAAGGGCTTCGAGAAGTGGGACATGATAGGCATCAGCAGGGTGGGTGATCTCTGGACGAGGGGGGGCTTCAAAACGTTCGAGATGCTGCAGACGGAATTCCAGTTGCAGGACAGGGAGTACTTTCGGTATATGCAGATCCGTCATGCGCTAAGCTCCGTCTTCCCGGATGTTGCCTCCATCCCGGAGTATTCCCCTCTGGAGGATAGAGTGCTAGATGGACATGTACCGGAAAGCACGATTTCACTAATCTATAAAAAACTTATCAATGACCGCGCGGGATTGCTAACTAGCCTTCGGGAGGCATGGGTTGCCGATGGATTGGAGCTGGACGACGAGGACTCGGTCTCTGCGGTGGCCTCCCCGAAAGAGGTGGCCATACCGGCCCGCCTTCGCTTCGTCCAGCTCAAGATACTCCATAGGGTCTATGTCACGGGGCCAAGGCTATTGCGTATGGGCTATGCTGTGGACGGGTTGTGTAAGCGTGGGTGTGGTTCTTTGGGGACCTTCCTTCATATTTTGTGGGAATGCCCGGAGGTGGAGCGATTCTGGCGCGGTGTGCATGAGGTTCTGCGGGTGGTTACGCGTGTGTCGCTGCTGCCCGAAGCGAGGAGATGCCTTCTGAATGTGTGGGAACCAACTGACTACTCGGCGCCGCAGACGTGGTGGGTGACTCTGGGATATATGGTGGCCAAACGCGACATTGCCCAACTGTGGGGTTCCCAGAGGTCGCCGACTGTCTCGGCCTGGAAGGACAACATGGACTGGTGCATGTTTCGGGAAAAGGTGGTGTATGTTGCGAGAGGTAGGCCTGGGACATGGGTGAAAGTATGGGGCCCCTGGAACGCCTACCGAGGGGGAATCTGTACCCCGCCGTTATTGCCCGATCCGTCTCCGGCCCCGTCCCCTTAGCCGGTTTATCTCCCCGGTACTTGGCACTGAGTCCACCTAGTCCCTGTCCTGACCTTTTCCCCCCCTTGATACTCCTATGGATTGGTAGGGTCCCCCCTCTAGGGGAGCACATGCTGCTGTTTCCAATTGTGGGTTGCCTTGTGGATTTGTTTTCTGTTGTTATTTATATTAAAAAGAAACCGTTATGTGGGGTCCGGATGGTGTGGCTATCAACGCTGCTAACTCCTGTGCATTTCCCTTTGCCGCAGCATGCGCGCTATTGTTTGTATCGTATGCTCCCTTTGTCTGCTAGCGGCCGGCCTGAAGGTTGTAGGCCCATCCTTGTATATTTTTTTTTAATTTTGTAATAAACGGTTTCAAAAAAAAAAAAAAAATTATTATTTTTGTGCAGAGGCCCTTCACCTGATGGTAGATGCAGTTCCAAATCACCACAAGATCAGACACACCCTTGGTCTCCTGGGAAAAGGAGTAGCCCTCTTACAAATCCACTGGTCATATTATGATCCATATTGGGCTCTTATCTTTATTTGGCTAGTATCGGTGTCTCATTAAAAAAAAAGAATATGATAAACGGACACTAGCTGTATTGTGAATTTTACGTGTTAAAGAGACTGATGAATTGAAACTAGTCTGTATTTAATAATTTTATTAGGTGCATGTTCTTAATTTGTGTATATTATTTGATATATGGCTGACACATTGTAATGTATTTTATTATATATATAAATATTAATTATTTTTTTCATAACAACGTGATAGAGTCAAACAGTTTTAAATTGCTCACTGTACATACATTTTTAGTGCATTTCCATTCAGTCTAGAGGAGTATATTTGGGGTTTCTATGCTTAAAGTTTTCATAAAAGTGCTCCGGCCCATTTTAGTATCACGCAATTATCTACTGGAACCCACTCTGGTCAGATGGAACTTTTTACTTGCCCAATAGCGTGGAGGGAAAACACAATTATCAAAATTACTGTCCACAATTTGCCATAATCAAGGACTCGAGACTTAATCTCTTGGCTCTCTGGTTTTTATTATCAACATAAAGATTTGCAAATACAAAGTCCTCAATACGAGGCACAACAAGTACATAGGCACTAACACAAATGCTACTCTACGAAGAATACGCATACGGCTAAAAATAACTAAAAGTACAATCTCTAAAAGCATGAGGTAGAACACCACCAAGCAAATGTCGATACTAGGGACACTGAACCATACCATCTCTGTCCCTACTCTGCACTAGGTGACATCCCTACTTAGCAATCCCTTGAGACCCTCATCAGATAAAGGTGTCAGAGTGAAACTTCCTAAGAAGTCTTCACTTAGAGAGCTGGGTCTAAGTTGCCCCCTCTATCTCTTCGCCTAGCCGTCCTCTGCTCTGGGCTGCTCTGATCTGCTCTGCTTCCACCCTCGGGGCGCTGTCCCTAATACAGAACCCCAAGTCTCAGAACACGCCCTTTGCGCCTCCTCTTCTGCGGGGTCGACTTTCAGAAATTTTCCACAGAGCGCTGTCCAGTTCCATCGTCCATCGCTTGGCCTTGAGTCCCAGACGCCACCCGCACTAGGAGTTACGATTGGCACATTCCAATGTACTCCCATGTCTGGCTTTTACTACATAAGTCAATTTGTGAACAAAGAGCTTCTCTACTAACGAGCAACTGTCCTTGCACCTGGGGTGAGATCATGCAAAGCAGACATTCTTCACATCTTCTAAGTTGCGATTTACTACAGCCTAAAACCTCTACTGGAATAAATCCTTTTTGGCCTATTGCCCTTGGCCAACATAAGAAAATACCAGGCCTTTCGCCTCAACGATATATGCGAATTCTGGCCACTACTTCGGTTACACAAGCATGTTTAAATCACAGTATTGACATTTACGTCTTTCTTTCATGTGTGGTCAAGCTAAACAGTCTACAGACACGAATTCAAGGGTACACATTTCTAACACCACATTACATTTCACGTAAGCTAAACTCTATACATTTCTCTAATACGTACAATGTGCTTGTACATAGCTAGCACTTCTATTAAAATCGCTATAGGTCATACAATTCTTTAATACATTGCACACAAAATACCTGAGTATACATTTGGTTATATGCGGGTGCCGACTAACAGTGAATATAACGCACCCCTACAATTTTCAAACTTTTAAGCGCTACATCAGTTCCCCCCTTTGATGACATCCGTCATCACACCATTACATTTCCCTTCTTTAGGACTGATTTAAACCGCGCTAGTCATGACATTGCCATGTCGAACTCCTTCCAGTCTCTTAAGACTCTCATATTGCTGCTCCTGGAGCTTCGCCATCCTTTTCTCGTTTGCCTTAAGAGCTCTTTCAACTTTGCCTCCTTGATACCACTTCCATGCCTTCACGCATCCCCACAAACAAATCACACAAACCACAGCAATGATAATTGGCTTCAACACTGATCCCAGAAATCCTCTTCCCAGATTCGCAAACCACGTTCCCACTCTTCCAAATCCCAATCCAATCTTCTCCCACACATTCACCTCCGTCAAATCCATAATCTCCTTATGAATAGTCGTGATGTTGTCTATGTACTTCCCTATCTCCTTTGTGTTGTCTGGAATATATGTGCAGCATTCCTGAACTTTCAATAATTTGCAGACTCCGCCTTCTTTGGCTAATAATACGTCTAAAGCAAGACGATTCTGCATAACCATATTCCGGATCGACAACATCTCTCCAGCCACCAACAACAAAGATCTCGCCGTGTTCATAGACAACTCATCAACTACAGTCGCCAACCTCCTGATCTTCACGTCATTCAACACCACACCCATACTAGGTATCATTGCTCCATATATGTCCCCAATCACTGCACCGGCGTTTGTAGCCCTACGTTTCCTAGACTTTCGCTTCGTCTCTAACAACTCCAAATCCTCTGTGTGGTAAATCTTCGGAAATATTATAGCCAAATAGCATACGCCATACCAATTGTCGGGTAGCCTGACATAGGCATTCTTCCCACATACATAATACACTGTCGGAATTACCTCTACTGGACCTTGCATAAAATTCTTAGCATTAGCTTCCACGGTGAAGGTCTGAGAACAAGTGCTATGTCCTACTGCGACCTTATCCGTCTTGGATTGAGGCCGTCCAATACACAAATTCCCTCTCTGTACTTCATCTAACGCTATTGGTCCATAACTTCCCTTGGATCTGTGAGCTCTCTCCTCGTCTGTCCAATCTACTGGGCTATCTCCGGTGTGTCGTGTCTGGGTCAACTTTCTATATCTGTCCTCTACTTGGTCTATGAATTTTTTCTCTATCTCAGATAACGCACATGTCAGGTTATTCCTGTGAGCATGCGCCGTATCCAGCTTCATAGTCGGTCTAAAATATTTCAGGAGTCTGTCCTCTTTCTTATCCAGATCATATCTGTTCAAATGCTTGATTGCTGGAACCTCAGGAAGTACCGTATCAAAATTTGAAAAGAAATACTCGAACTGTCTCCTGTCATAAAATAAACTGAGCAATAAACTACAAGAAATCCCATATGTCAATGGGAGATGATGATACTTGATACCCTCATCCACTGAAGCAGGCAACTGCATGCACACATAGCAATCCTTCACATCCATCGCATCAACATACTCATACAACAACCTTGCATACGCGTTAAGCTTAAAATCACCCTTTGACAAATCCATGTGAAGTCTGCGAACATCTTTCAACTCCGATAATTCCTGTTCTCTAATACTGACATCACTCTGCTCTGGGGTAATAGGTGTGGGTGCTCCCTGAACCTTCCCCTCTTGCCTGTGAGCCACCATGTATGAACTTATCACTACCGCAAATATGGTGACTACTACAACTCCTATCAATGTGCCTATTATCAGTTTAGCCCTACGATGTGGGTTTGCAGGATCTGCCATCTTCGGAATGTACTCAGTGTCCAATACAGTCTCTGAAAGGGTATGTCTCCTTCTCATTAGTGTCTCTTTCGTGAACTTAGGCAAACCTCCCTAACTTTTCTTCGTTCTACAACGGAAAAATCCCTAATTTTGTTCTTCTTCCGCTCGGATCTAGGTTATCTTCTTCTCTGCTTACACCCTTCTCAAATCAATCTAACATAAGCGCTGGTCCCAACAGTTCCAGGACTCCCTGCAATAATTCGAGCTTAAGGATAATCCGTTCTTGTGGATCTGGCAATGCTGTGAACGTCGGGAACTCTAAATTGTCCAAGATCATACCTCGAATGGCACTCAGGAATGGCGGACTCGGAATATGAATTGTCAGAATTCCTTCGATCTCCAATCCCGGAACTTTCAACAACACTTCCACCCTCTGGAGCGGGACACTGTTGACCAATGTCATCGACCTCAATCTTCCTGTGCTCGGTAACCCTGGCATCAGTCACTTGGTATGCCCACTCTGGTGAAGCGTACTTCCGACTTGGCACTCGAGTTCTCTTGGACCTTCTCACACCACCTTGAGGATTCTCCTCGTCTCCTGATTCTTCTTCTGGTTCTTCCGAAACTGGTGCAAGGTCTGTGTCTGGAGCCAACCTCAGGTTTACCCGGTTCTGCCTTGCGGGCCAAACCCTTTCTGCTTCGGTGGCACCTCCGGTCTTCCCTTCGATACCCTGTGCACTGACCTCCTCTTCTTCGGCAGAACTTGATTCTGTACTACCCACTGCACCTCTCGCTCCTTCGCCGGTTTCTGGGTCAGTACTTCGTTCACGCTCTTCCCCAACTCGACTCAGTGCACCATCAGCTGCTTCAGCAACCCTTACAGCTTGACTGGCCCTCTCAGGAGGCTCTGTCGGCTCACTGGGATCTTCGTTCTCGAGAGGGGCTGTATCTTCTAAGGGTGCTGGAACTCTACGGGTATGGGAAGCATGCACCCAGTTCGGTAAACCTCCACACTTGACGGCTGTGTTCGTGACGAGAATCACTTGGAAAGGGCCACGCCACCTAGCATCCAAACAACTCTTCCTCACGTGCTTTCTGACTAGGACCCAATCGCCTGGGTCCAAGTCGTGGCACCTGTCACTCGCAGCTGGAACCGTTGCTGTCTGCACCTGCTGAGACACAGAACGGACCACGTCAGCAAGGCCTTTACAATAGTCCAGGATCATATCATCAGTGATATTTATCAGAGCAGTAGCAGGTATTGCAGGCAAACGCATCGCTCTTCCCATGAGGATTTCATGGGGTGACAACCCAGTTCTTCTATCAGGCACACTTCGAAGGCTCATAAGGACCAAAGGTAATGCGTCAGGCCATTTCAGAGACGTAGACGAACACACTTTTGCCATCCGAGCCTTCAGAGTTCCATTCACCTGCTCCACTATCCCTGAAGCTTCAGGTCTATAGCTACAGTGTAACTTCTGGTCTATATTCAAGGCAGCACAAAGCAACTTCATAACTTCGCTGTGGAAATGAGTTCCCCTGTCCGATTCAAAGGACGTCGGGAACCCGTACCTTGGAATGAGTTCTCGCAATAATAGTTTCGCTACTGTGAGTGTGTCGCATCTGCGTGTAGGGTATGCCTCCACCCACCTGGAAAAGACACACACTATCACTAATATGTACCTCAACCCATTACACTTCGGCATTTCGACAAAATCCAACTGCATCCTATTGAAAGGTCCCCTGACCTCCCTATGTGGCTCAACGTCACAGCAGTTCTTTTCCCTACATTCATCTGTTGACAAGTGACACACCTCTGGCACACGGTTTCAGCCACTGCACGAAACTTCGGGTTGTACCAAGTCTGACGAAACACTCTCATCATGGCATCCCTACCAAGATGTACAGCACCATGTATCAACCTCGCCATGGGATTCAACAAACTCTCCGGCAACACTGCTCGTCCATCATTCGAAACCCATATATCCACATCTCCCTTCTCACATCCAGCTCGTATCCAGCTGTCCCGTTCCTGATCCGAGACCCCTTCCTGAAGCTGTTTCAGTTCCTCCCATGAGTCAGCCATTGCTAACATCTGACCGTACACCACCTCCTCCCCAGTTTCCTCAATGCGGGTCTCAGTGAAGTTGCATCCCTGTTCTGCACAAAATCGAGCTACTTCATCAGCGTAGTTGTTTCCCAACGAGACAAAATCATTACCCTTTGTGTGTGCAGCACATTTAACAACAGCAATTTCATCAGGACCTTGCAATGCTTTTAACAGTTTCCGTACATGGTCACCATTTCTTATAGGAGAACCTGAAGACGTCATAAACCCTCTCTGGGACCATAGCTGTCCGAAGTCATGAACCACACCAAACCCATACTGGCTGTCCGTGTAAATAGTTACACGGATCTTTTCCGCTGCCAAACAGGCACGAGTCAGAGCAATGAGCTCAGCCACCTGCGCGGAGTGTACTCCTTCTAAACAAGCGGCTTCAACCACACCTGTGATGGTGCATACAGCAAACGCTGCCCTCAATCGACCGACACTGTCTCTTAAACATGAACCGTCCACAAAGAAAATCTCATCTGACACTGGGAGTGGTTCATCGACAATGTCAGGTCTCGGTTTGGTGCATAGTTCCGTAACGTCGAGACAATCATGGTCCTCACAATCTTCATTATCATCTATAATGGGAACAGGCAACAATGTAGCAGGATTTAAAACAGCACACCTCTTCAATGTCACATTGTCGGCTGCAAGAATAACTTGCTCATAACGAGTCAGCCTATTATTCGTGAGGTGCTGTGTTTTAGTCCTAGTCATCAACAGTTCAACAGAATGTGGCACATGTACAGTAAGAGGATGACCCATCACAATGCTCTCACATCTCTCGATGCTGACACCTGTTGCCGCAACGGATCTGAGACATCCGGGCAACGCAGAAGCTACTGGATCTAAAGTAGCTGAGAAATAGGCAACTGGTCTACGGACACCTCCATGATTCTGAGTTAACACTGCTAATGCGCAACCTTCCCTTTCGCAGCAGAACAATGCAAATGCCTTGTTGTAATCCGGCATTCCCAACGCAGGAGCGCTACATAAGGCTTCTCTCAGCCTCAGAAATGATTTCAAACATTCGTCGTCCCATGGTACCGGATCACTTACATCCTTTCGCGTCAGCCGCTGTAAAGGCTTCGCTTCAAAGGAAAAGTTTGGGATCCACTGGCGGCAATAACCCACCATTCCCAAAAACATTCTAACTTCCCTCTGTGTCGAGGGAACTGGCATTCTCAGAATCGCATCAATGCGATCCGGAGACACTTTCCTTTTACCCTTTTCAATTCTATGCCCCAAATACTGTACCTCAGGTAAACAGTATTGCAGCTTGTTTGGAGACACCTTGTGTCCATTCTCTCCCAGAAAATTCAACAACGTAATGGTATCGACCCTGCAAGCGTCTTCTGTCTCTGACGCGACAAGCAGGTCGTCAATGTATTGCACCAACACAGAGTTTTTCGGCAACACAAGACCTTCAAGATTCTTCTTTAGGAGCTGATTAAAAATCGACGGGCTCTCCGTATACCCCTGTGGGATACGGCACCACGTTAATATACGATTTTCTAGCCTAAATGCAAAAAGAAACCTACTCTCTTCATGCAGGGGAATCGAAAAGAATGCCTGACACAAGTCAATCACTGTGAACCATCCAGCTTCGCATGGGATCTGGAACAGTATCACAGATGGATTCGGTACCACTGGACAACATGGAACAACTATGTCGTTTATTTTCCGCAGGTCTTGCACTATCCTAAACTTCCCACTTGGTTTCTGCAGTCCCATAATGGGTGAATTACATGGACTACCCATGATCTCCACCAGTATTCCCTGCCTAATCATAGACTCGATCACAGGTTTGATCCCAGCAATCGTTTCAGGGGATAATTTATACTGAGGTGTTCTCGGGAATTCCGCGTTTGACTTAACCTGTATCTTCACTGGTTCCACTCCCCTGACTAAGCCAATCTCCTCTCCGCTTAAGTCCCACACGTCAGACGACACTGACTCCCTCAAATCCTGGGGAAGCTCTTCCACTGTCAAAGCTGGGTACATTTCCACACACACCCGCTGATTTGCAACCTTAAAGGTCGCGTCATCATCTCTTGTCTGTACCTCTACTCCTTTCGGGGTACAGTAGATTGTGCAATTGAGCTTACACAATAAATCTCTTCCCAACAGACAAACAGGACTAGAATCGCACACCACGAACTGATGTCGATCCCTAAAGTTTCCTATCCTAACTGGAATCGGTTCTGTCAAGGGGCTCACTAGCCTCTTGTTCGCCACTCCAACCACTTGTATGCTTTCCCCGGAAAGGGCTACCCCCGGAACCACTGCTGATCTTATAGTTGACCTGGTAGCCCCCGTATCTACCAAAAAGGTAGTAGGGTGTCCATCGAGTTCTGCTTCCACAAAGGGTCCTCTCTGATCTACCTCTAGAATGGCCCTAAGTATGCAATCATCATCCTGACCTAAACTTAACTGCGCCAGCAAATCTGCATCCCTTCCCTCTCCTGCTTCGAACATGGGCATCTGCAAATAAGTCCGAGCTCCCTGCTGTATGTTCTGCATCCTGGGTGGCTGGGGAACCTGCACCTGCGGGACGCCGGTCCCCCCTTGCATCATTCTCGGTACAGTCACCGTCTGTACCTGTTCCGCCCCAGGGACCTGACCCATTCCTCCCTCCATCTGCGGCTGGTTATAGGGGTTCAAGGGGCACTCGCGCCTCCAGTGTCCCAACTGGTGACACTGGTGACAGGCAGTCGTCTTTTTCAAGATCGCTACATCTATGCCTGTTCTAGGGTCGACGGGCCTCGGCCTTCCCTGACCCTGCACGTTCTGATTCCCTGTCTGATAATTTCCCTGTCTCCGCACCACTGGACCCCCAGTCGGCGGTCCCTGAGCCGCTTGCATCTGAATGAGCAATAGGTTATCCTTCATCTTCTTGTGCTTTGACTCAATCTCATCCGTGCAGTACCTGGCGTACCGCAAGATCTCATCTACAGGCTTATTCTGCCAACAGATCAAATGCTGCTGTATCATGAGACTGACCTCGGGCTTCAAACCCAGCACGAACTTAGACACAAACTGTCCCATGTCCTTCGTTTCCAGCTCATCTAGACCACTGTACTGCTTAAAAGCCTTCAGAAGTCTCTCATAAAATTCATGTACTGTCTCCTTTGGCTCCTGCACCGTCCTGTCTATCTTCACCCAATCAATGTCTTGGGGTGAAACCTTCGATTTCAACCAGGTAATTACTTTATCGTACAACCTCATTACTACGGGCGACGGACCATTTGTAATCAGGTTCCTATCAGGCTCATAGTCCGGCCAATCAACAGCAATTTTACATGCATTCCACAGATCTCCTGGAACCACAATATCGAATAAGGTGTTCAGGTCTATCCACAACACCTTCGAGATCTTAACAAAACGCTCAACTTGCTTGTACCACTCTGCAGGCTTCTCCCTAAGCCTGGGAAAATCATTCGTAAATGATGCCAAATCCCCCCTGCTCCATGGTACATGCACATATCCTCCATTCGCCACCTCTCTCAAGGGAAGGATCTTTACCTCCTGCAAATCTCCTTCAGAGCCCCCTCCTTTCGCTCCCCTTGAGGTCTTTTTCTTTGACCATTTCTCTTCCCATTTATCCAGCGCCAACCATGGCCGCATGGCTAGGACCAGTTCTCTAGTATGTGACCTCAGTCCAACAACCCTCTTCTCCTCTAACTCCCGCTCAGTGTAATGCATCCTATGACTTCCTTGCAACGCTCTAGTCTTGGACAAATCCACTCCATGTTCCTTCGCCAATCCCCTCAATTTTTCGTGTGCCATTCGTGCTTTCCGCGTCACATCTTTCGCCACGAAAAACAGGTCATCTGGATTGTATGATACTATCCTCTCAAGAGGTAGATTTCCATCTATAATTTCATCTACCTCTGCCTTGAGCCTTACTACGTCTATCATCCCTGCCTTCAAGGCTCCTTTCAGCACCTGACAACTTGCTCCACGTCCCTCATCATACTCGCATTCCGGTTCCTGCTCTCTCCTTTCTTCTGGTGGTTCTATGGGAGCAGAATGACTCGTAAAGCCATCTGGAGTCATCCCCGCTCGACCCATGTTCCAGCTCTGTTGCCTCTTTGGCGGTACCCATGACCTTAAGTCTGATCTAGACTCCATCAGAGTCCTCGGCCTCTCCGATCTCTGGTCCTCTTCGCCCCTAGATGTATCTGACACCGCTGCTAATGGTGTACTCCATTGCACAGGGCTTGGAGGTCGGGCCGTTGCCCCTTCCAACTCACTTTCTCCACTTTCTCTCCTCGTCCTTTCTGTCACTCGTTCAGACCTCTCTCTTTCCTCTGATTCCGGACTGTATATTGACACAATCGGTCCAATGGTGACCGGTACCCTCAAAGCATCCGGTAACCTCATCTCTCTTTCAATCCTCCCGCTGGTCTCCGACTGACCCTGTGAACTCGCTGCTCCAAACGAAACCAACCCTTCCACTCGGGTCTCGGGCTGGATTGTTACCCTTCTAGTTTCTCCTCTCTCACCCCACCTATCATCCACTTCGTCTGGATTATAAGGGGGTGGTCTCTCGTCTAACAATCTTTGCAATACCCCATCATCGGAATCACTATCCTCTTCCTGTGCTTTCCCATGCCTCATCCCCGTCTCCTCCATTAGCGCGGGATACAGTTTCGCTTCCTCAATTGTCTGCACTCTCCATCTTTTCTCCGCTGCATCCCACTTGGCATCCTGAAATGCCCTAATCGACTTCCTCATCCTCTCCTGACTTCTTCCCTTTTCCTTATCATGCGCTGCTCGAATCCACGCATGTAATGCTTCAAACTGTGCTGGTCTTGGCAAGGGTCTTAAGGACCCCATCACCGTCTTCAGTTGGTACAGCACCGCTAGTCTAAATGAGCCATACCTCGGGAACGCTAGTTCCCCTTCTCCTTGTGTAACCTTGTGCCAATTCTCGATCCAAACTATAGTATGTAACCCCACATTCTTTGCCATGTAATGTGCCGGGGTATCCTCGGGAGGGGCTTCTTCTCCCCCACGAACAACCACATGCTTATCGCCTCTACACAACTCTCGCAAAGCCCTAAGACACTTCATGATGAGCAAATTCGAACTCGCGCTCTATTTACTTCTGGTTCTCCAATCCTCCAATAACAGCGCGACTCACACCAACCGGCCTATCACAGCGCGACACTCTCTGACGTCACCTTCCTTCGTTCGCAGCAGTTCCCTTCCCCAAACTCGTTTCACGCTTACTCTCGTCCCATTCATACACTGAAATAACCGATTAAGTTATTTCTCTGGCTGTCCGTCCACAGCCTCTGACTGTTCGTCCACAGTCTCTCGACCTTGTTGACCTCGATTGGCGCCGTCTGCCCCCGTCCGGCCAGACAGATCGCCTCTGATAGGTTACTAACACTCCGATCTGCACACCACAACCCACGACCAGCGTTAAGTTGCCATACACACACGCATTCGCTCCCCCTATCTCGGTCCAGGTGATCGATGGTACCTCACGATCTCCTTTGGGTGGTCAGCAAAATCTATCTCAGGTGTCTTCTACACCACAATTCCCGGGCTGCGCGCACTCACAGCCTGATCTCACAATCACACGACATACACAACAACTCCGCAAGACATCACACAACAAATCAACACCGCAATCTACAACATCGAATTATGTTCATACTCACTCCTGGAACTGCTGCTTTCTGCCGCGCTGCTACTCGCCGTCGATGCTCATCTGCTGCCGTCTGCTGCTCGCCATCTGATGATTCAGCATCACTTATCGTCTCTTGGGCCTCAAGGGTCACTTATCCTTATCTAATCTTCCCTCGCTATCAGAAAGAAACCATCCTCTGCTACCAACTGCTCCGGCCCATTTTAGTATCACGCAATTATCTACTGGAACCCACTCTGGTCAGATGGAACTTTTTACTTGCCCAATAGCGTGGAGGGAAAACACAATTATCAAAATTACTGTCCACAATTTGCCATAATCAAGGACTCGAGACTTAATCTCTTGGCTCTCTGGTTTTTATTATCAACATAAAGATTTGCAAATACAAAGTCCTCAATACGAGGCACAACAAGTACATAGGCACTAACACAAATGCTACTCTACGAAGAATACGCATACGGCTAAAAATAACTAAAAGTACAATCTCTAAAAGCATGAGGTAGAACACCACCAAGCAAATGTCGATACTAGGGACACTGAACCATACCATCTCTGTCCCTACTCTGCACTAGGTGACATCCCTACTTAGCAATCCCTTGAGACCCTCATCAGATAAAGGTGTCAGAGTGAAACTTCCTAAGAAGTCTTCACTTAGAGAGCTGGGTCTAAGTTGCCCCCTCTATCTCTTCGCCTAGCCGTCCTCTGCTCTGGGCTGCTCTGATCTGCTCTGCTTCCACCCTCGGGGCGCTGTCCCTAATACAGAACCCCAAGTCTCAGAACACGCCCTTTGCGCCTCCTCTTCTGCGGGGTCGACTTTCAGAAATTTTCCACAGAGCGCTGTCCAGTTCCATCGTCCATCGCTTGGCCTTGAGTCCCAGACGCCATCCGCACTAGGAGTTACGATTGGCACATTCCAATGTACTCCCATGTCTGGCTTTTACTACATAAGTCAATTTGTGAACAAAGAGCTTCTCTACTAACGAGCAACTGTCCTTGCACCTGGGGTGAGATCATGCAAAGCAGACATTCTTCACATCTTCTAAGTTGCGATTTACTACAGCCTAAAACCTCTACTGGAATAAATCCTTTTTGGCCTATTGCCCTTGGCCAACATAAGAAAATACCAGGCCTTTCGCCTCAACGATATATGCGAATTCTGGCCACTACTTCGGTTACACAAGCATGTTTAAATCACAGTATTGACATTTACGTCTTTCTTTCATGTGTGGTCAAGCTAAACAGTCTACAGACACGAATTCTAGGGTACACATTTCTAACACCACATTACATTTCACGTAAGCTAAACTCTATACATTTCTCTAATACGTACAATGTGCTTGTACATAGCTAGCACTTCTATTAAAATCGCTATAGGTCATACAATTCTTTAATACATTGCACACAAAATACCTGAGTATACATTTGGTTATATGCGGGTGCCGACTAACAGTGAATATAACGCACCCCTACAATTTTCAAACTTTTAAGCGCTACATCAAAGGGAATCGATTTTTGTCCTAAATACAAACAGTTATATCTCTTTTGACAGTGTAGGGTGATTTCCTGTGTATTTTGTGGTAAGAAATGAATTATGACAAAAGCAAGAGTATGCAGTTCCCTTCTAGAGTAGATGAGGATCCCCTGGTCCTGATGAAATGCCAAGATCCAACTGGATGATTTGGGACATGAAACATGTCGACCACCTTCACCTCACACACATCACCCTGACCTCAAGCGGGTATAGTTTCCCTGCTTCAGCCACGACTCTTCAGTCTGTTATTTTTACACATAGCATAGGAACCCAGTGAATAAAATTGCTTTTTAGGATTCCCATACCTATTTTGAAACCATACTATTCTTTTTCTCCTCTCTACTCACTACATTTATGCCCCATCACCACTTTTTAGCCTCACATCAGCAACCAGAGAAGACCTCCGGCAAAGAGCTCCCATGTGGGGCCCATTGGGCATTGCAGCGCCGGCCCAACGAGGAGCTGCCCGATGATGAAGCATGACACCCTTCAGGGTGTGTGAGGGCTCTTGCTCCTAATTTGAGCTATTCCATCTTCACCTTTTCTTCTCCCTACGAACACCTGGTATCTACAACTTTACCCACCTCCCCCTTAGGAACAGCATACCATTGCTTTTGTCATAGCTACCTGGGGCCTGTATGTTGGACCTACCAAGCCCCAGTCCATCCTTTGAGATAAGAAATTAATTATGTCAAAAGACATTGATATTTCTTTTGATAACAATAGTGGCACACCCTAAAGGGAACATAGGCTAATATATAATTTCTAGTCATAAATGGGTGAGAAAATGAACATTTAATAAGAAAACACTTGTACACCAACATTTTCCTTAAACTTGCATGCATGCATGAATCAATAATTTACAGTTCATGACTCTGCACACCTAAATACATTCTTTCAGTGATAAAGCCAAAGTAAAAAGTGCATGTGGAAGGGGAAAAGAAAATCTCTTAAGTTAAAATCAGTTCAAACCTTCCAGAACCTGGTGCTGTTATTTTTAACAATATCAACTGAACAGAATTATCTGCTACTCATTGTAGAGAGACATACAGCTGTGAATGTCAAACAAAATAGGCAAAAAGGTTGCTTCTTCAGAGAGCTCAAAAATGTAGTCACATCCACTTGGATATTTCATTGTAAGAAATACTCAGTTATAAATGATTCCAAGAAAATAATTAGGGTGTCAGTTATACAAAATGCATTAATATGGAAATTAGGGAAGGTTTCAGATGAAGCTTCCGCATGACTCACCTTCATCAATCGACTATTTCCCATTACAGTCTCTGACGAGTTGTAAACGGTGAACACAGATCACCATAAAAGCAATTTTGGGGCATATTGATGAGAGGTTTGTGTCACGTTTGCACCACGTGAAGTGGTATATGCGTGATGCAAGCCTCTAAGTCAGATTTATAAAGACATGCAAAGCCACTTTGCATGGCTTCATAAATATCGAGTAAGGCAAAACAGTGCAAATCGCTGCATTGCCTTACTCTGAGCAAGGGAGGTGTTCCATGGGTGTCGTGTGCCCACGTAACTCCCATGATTTTGATGCATTCCCAGTTTTACAAATTCCTTGTAAATCTGGGTTGCATTCCCAGATTTACAAGGACTTGTAAACCTGGGAATGCACCAAAGTCTTATGCCTCTCCAGGTGAGGCGTACTCAGGAGGAATGTCTTAATTTCTCATTGTGTGCTGTATTGTACATTCTGCAGCACACAAATCAAGAGGAAAAACCTCCCAGGATTATTTTTGTGCATGAAGGTACCTCAAAATAAATCCTGCCTACAACACAGGCACCCTTGCACCCTGGTGCAAGGGTGCCTGCGTTGGCACTAGGCTGCCAAAATGGCGCCAGGGGTAAGGACAGGAATGTCCCATATTGGATAAATATGGTGCATTCCTGCCCTTTCCCAGTGATGCAGGGCAGTGAAGTAAGGTGACTTGCGTCACTAATTTTATAAATATGCCTTTTTGTGTTTGGAGAGTTAACGCAAAAAGTGACGGCAGTGTCTGACCTCATAACACAGGGCGTAAGCAAGTGGTGCCCTGCGACAGTGAATTCCACTGGTCCCCTCAAGCCTGTGCTGTAGCACTTCTTATATGGGAAACAAATGAATGTAAAAAGGTACGCCTAGTCATGCGAACTTGGCTGCCTACCAAAGCTGGCTGAATGAGTGTGCTCAGAGTAATGCGCTGGCATTGCGGGTATCTGCATCACAGTAAGCCAAACAGTAGGAAACCCATCTCTCTATATAGTGTACCACAATGGGGTTCACTGTGTAGAGAGGTCGAAGAGACCCTTATTGGTTTACAGAGGCAAAAGTAGATAATACAAATGATCTATTTTGTGGGAGTGTGGGCAAGCAGTTAGGCTTATCAGAGGGTAGTTCTAAGCATTTGTTTGCGCTTTCAGAGGCAATAAATGATACTGACACTCAAGGAATAAGTTGAGACCAAATTAGAAAAATAGCACTCTTTTTATACATATTTAGACCATGAACTATGGGTATAAGGTAAATACTTTTTGCAATACGATAAATCACAGAAATATACAATCATCACTGTTGTGCGCAGTTAATCACAATATATTTCATATCGAAGGAAAAAGTCAATTGGAAAAAAGCAATGCAGGACAGTTATAGTGTGTCTACACTTTTGGAAATCAGAAGGATCAGGACCACGGTCCAAAGTGCCAAAGCCAAGTTCTCTGGAGCTTCCTGAATTTCTCAGGAAACAAGGAAAAAGTGCACTTTGTAGCTGGTGTGCTACAAAGCCAGGGGGCCATCTGTAAAAACAAAGCAAAGGGGACTTCCAGGCAAGTCCAAGGGCTCTCAAGGGAAAGTAGAGGTTGCAAGGGCTCTGGGGCCTTGGGAGCATAGCTGGTTTGAAGATGCCCAGGACAGATGGGCTGGGCGCAGTGCAAATGGACAGTTTAACTTCGCATTCAGGGGCTGGCACCTTGGAGCGACGACTCTGGAGCTTATGGGCCACTGCGGAGGTGGGTCTCCAGAGACCTGAAGTCCTCCGTAGGGTGCTGGCTCACTATAAAGTTGGAATCCGCCTGGACTCCGTTTTGTATGTTTTTGCAGAAGGGGGTCCGTTACCCTGGGTATTGGTGACTTGCAGTTCTGGTGGGTCCTGGGGCCTCAAGACTTGGAGCAGAGGACTGAGCTGACCCTCCAGAGCAGGCATACCGTCTGATGGCACTCAGAGACATTGGTCGGGCTGGAAAGCTGGATGACGCTGGACCGGACTTTGCTGTTTGTGGTGACTGCAGCTGGAGGGAGATAGTATCTCTCTCTCTCTCGAGGGTGTTCTTTAGCAATTTTCAAAGTACTGATAACACTCTGAGGTTTGTGGAGGCCACACAGTGATGAGATGAGCAAAGTCAATTGTTGAGTTCTATGGCAGCAGGCAGGAGTTTGTGCCCAAAATCCACAACGAGGTCTGCAGTTCTCCTTCGAACTGCGCTTTTTTGGTCGTCGTCTTCTTGTGTCCATGGAATGTAAGTTTCAGGGTCTGAAGATGCCACCTAAATAGTAAATTTAGGAGCGTTTACAAGGGAGTGACAGGTAGTGCCCATTGGGGCACTTACCTGGGGTGTCTACATCCTCTATTGTACCCGCCTCCTATTGGAGGGGAATAGAGCCCTAGCCCTGACTGGAGAAATCCCAAATCTTCAGGACGGTGGGCACTGAAAAATGTGCTTCACCTCACCTCCAGCACCTGAGGAGTGGAGTTGGCTTTCTTGGTTTGTCCACCTGTCTTCCCTCTAAAAGGGATGAGGACAGGAGGGTGGGTCTTCTCCTTTTATCGGTCCTTTTTAAAGTTTCCTGTCACAGACGGCTCTTCCTGACCAGGGAAAGGTATGAACACCTCGCCTAGAGCAGGCTTTGTTTTCAACCTCTGAGCACACTGACACTCACCCTTTGAGGTCAGAACTTAAGTCATAAGTCATAGGATTTTGTTTAGCGCAACATATCACCCAAGGGTCTCAAAGCGATAGCGAAAAAGCCAGTGACGGAAAAGAAAGATGACAACAGGAGAGTAGAGTGATCGGAACAGCCAAGTTTTTAACCTTTTCTGAAACTGTTTCTGATTGATGACCATACAAAATTGCAATGGAAGCTTGTTTCAGAAAGCAGGGGGCAGATGAGAAAAAGATTTACTGCCATTCCTGGTGGTACGAATCCTGAGGTGAGTGAGAAGATGTTTGGTTCCTAACCTAAGCATCCTGTTAGTTCAGTACCAGTTTAGTTTTTTTGCAAAGTAACTGGGCCTGTTTCCATACATGGTCTTATGTGCCAGACAGAATATCTTAAAACAGATTCGCTTCCTGATGGGAAGCCAGTGTAGAGCTTTTAGGCTAGGTGTCGACAGGGACCGTGAAGGAAGATTTAGCACCAATCCAGCAGCAGTGTTCTCTAAGACTTGGAGTCTGGTGAAAGGCTCTTTATTGATGGAAGCCAACAGGGCATTTCCGTTGTCAAGCCAAATTAAAAATAGACCCTGGACAAGTGGTTTCCTTGATTCAACTGAGATCCATTGAAAGTTTTTACATAGGCTTCGCATCAGTCCATAGCAAGTGCCCATTATATGGTTTACGTGATCTTTCATAGACAGCTTGTTGTCGATTTTCACTCCAAGGTCGCTTACCATGGGCTTAGGAGAAGGACACAAACCAAAATTGAGATCACCAGTCACTAGACCAGAATTCATGAGCCTTCCCGAAACAGATAATCTCAGTCTTGCTGGCGTTAAGTTGAAGGTGGTTGGTTTACATCCAGGTGTTAATGTGGATCATGCAATTTATAAATCTGAGTCTAGTGTCACTTGGATTGGGACCAAGAGTAATCAATAGTTGTGTGTTATCAGTGTATGACACTGTGTCAAATCAATGGGATCTGATCACCTTGGCCAAAGCTGCCACATAGAGGTTAAAACGCAAAGGACTTAGAATGGATCCCTGGGGGACTCCCTTATGTACCTAGCTGTGAGAAACTAGAGCGCCCAGTTGTATGATTGAAGTTCAGTCAGTTAGATAGTTCTTAAACCAGTCTAGGGACGTTCCCCTGACTCCCATCTTTCACAGTCGATGCTCTTAAATCCTGTTGGAGATGGTGTCAAAAGTAGCCAACAGGTCTAGTAGGACAAGCATGGCTGACTGCCTGCTGTCCTGGGCAAGTCTTAAATTGTTGACTACCTCTGCCAGTGATGTTTCAGTGCTGTGGGCAGCCCTAAACCCTGATTGGGAGGGGTCCAACAATTTGTTGCTTTCTAGATAGGTTGTAAGTTGCTTGTTGAGCAGGGACTCGAGTACCTTTCCAAAGTGAGGAAGAAGAGAAATGGGGAGAAAGTTGCTTGGTTCCTTGGGATCTGCAGACGTTTTCAAAATTGGCTTGACCCTGGCTGTTTTCCGTTTTATAGGGTCTGTTGCTTGATTTAAGGACAAGTTAAAAATGTCAGTGAGACTCCTAAAGAGCGCGGGCACTGGTGGACAAAATATGAGATGAAACTGGGTCGACCAAGGAACCCGAGTTGACCTAGGAGAGGGCAGTGCTAACATCTTCTTGCGTGAGTATGGTGAACACTTCCAGGAGTGTAGTAGCAGATATCTGATTACTGTCTGGTTCATTAGAATGATTTTTGGTAGTATGATTGAGAAAGGAGTTATGAATAGCATTGATCTTGTCCTCAAAGAAGGTGGATAATGTGTCCACCCAGTCTTTTGAAGAGGGATTATCAGACTGACAGGATGGAGGATTGGTAAATTCTTTTAGTATTTTCTAAAGCTCCTTATTTGACTTAGCAGCCTTGTTTATTCTGTTACTAATATAAGTTTTTTTGGCTAACTTAATAATATGTAGGTATTGTATGTAAATGAGTTTGTACGCCTGTCTGTCCCTGGTGCTTTTGGTTTTCCTCCATTTGCAATCGGCTTTCCTACTGGCTAGTTTCTTGGATTTTAGGGATTCAATAAACCAAGGTGACACTGTGGACTTTAGCTTGACCCTTAACAATGGTGCAGAGATGTCGAGGGCCCGGGTGATTGCCTTCTCAAAGGTATCCACTGCGTGATCTATATTATTGGTGCTTGTTAGGAGCGTGGGGCTGAAGTGGGGAGAAAGGGTATCTAAACTGACTTTCCTCCAGGGCCTGCTCCATTTCTGTTCACTATTAGGATTGTTGTTAGTAGTAACTGTTTGTAAAGAAAATTTCAATAGACTATGGTCTGAACAGATCAAGGGGATAGGGGTTCAACTTTAATATTAGATGTATTAGTGAACAGGAGATCAAGATCTATGGCCAGCCAAGTGGGTGGGTCCAGTCACCAATTGTAATAATCCCAGTGTGTTTAGACTAGAAATCACTCAGTTGCCAGGTGTCCATGTTAGAAAGAAGCTCTGTGTGAAAACTAAAATCACCGACGAGGAGGAAATTGTTGGTTTTTAGTACGTGTGGAGCAATAATCTCAATCAGGTGATTGCTGAAATTGGTTTTAGGGCCGGGAGGTCTGTAGACTAGGGCACCTCTCCAGGTACCCTTGGTTTGTTTTTCAATTCTAAACATGCAGAGTTTGACCAACTCTGAGGAAAATGTTTCCAGGATGCTAATCTTCAAACCAGCCCTGAAGGCTATTGCTAAGCCGCCCTCTACATCGGGGCCAACAAGTCTCTGATCTGCAAGCTCCAGACCATACAGAACACTGCAGCCAGACTTGCCCTACAAATTCCACGAAACGACCAACCACCCAACACCTACAGAACCTCCACTGGATCCCCATTGAGAAGAGAGTCACTTTCAACATACTCACCCATGCCTACAAATGCATCCACAACACCGGACCACAATACCTCAATGAGAGCATCTCGCTCCACGTACCCAAGAGAAACCTCTGATCCGCCGATCTAGCCAAAATCCCACGCATCCGCAGAGCCAGAACAGGTGGAAGAACCTTCTTCTACATCGCAGCCAAGACCTGGAATGAGCTCCCACTCAACATCAGATGTGCCCCATCCTGAAGATCTTCAGGAAGTCTCTCAAGACCTGGCTCTTCAACTGAACGGAGCTTCTTACCCCCCCCCCCCCCAAGCGCCTTGAGACCCTCACAAGTGAGTAGCGTGCTTACAATTCCCCTGATTGATTCTTTTTTAATATTTCTGTCAAGACTGCTCAGATGGCATTCAGCAGGGAAATCAGTTGCCACATCAGGAAGGGCTGACTCATGAAGCCAGGTTTCAGTAATAGAACATGTCTGTCTTCTCTGAGTCCAGCAAACTCCATATCTCAAGAGAATATTTTAAGATAGAACATGCGTTAAAATAGAGTCCTGTTAATTGTTTAGATTGCTCAGCCATGTTTCCATCTACTATGTTCGTAGGCCAGGGTGTGGAGTGAGGGGTATGTTTGGGTTGAGTGTTTTCCATGACAGCTTTAGAAGGAGATGGTAATAAGAAGGTTGCTACAAGACTTTCTAATGGATTGGCTGAGTGCTGTATATTTAAAGCTTTAAGCTCTTCAGCAGAGTAGCATTGGACTGCTATTAAATGGGGGTGGACAGGTCACTAGTAAAAGCTGAAATGAGGGGAAGGGAGAGAAACGAGCAGGGATCCTGGTGGCTGACGGCGGTCAGGTGCGGACGGGCTTGCCTTTGGCGAGCCTTCGGCCCTGGTGAGCCGCTGCGTGCATCCGCTGCATGTCTGCACCCTTTCCTGCCTTAAGAAGGCAGGGCAGGAGAGGGAAAGAAGGAAACAGCATCTAGGGCACTAACTTGCCGTTCGGCCGGACACTCACTTCTGGTGCCCAATGAATGGATCCTACTGAGCAAGTCCCTCTGCTCAAACTGCACAAGCTGTGGTGGAACGGGATGGCTCAGAGAGAGATAGGTGGGAAAACAAGTGAATACAATACAATTAAATTGTAGTGCAAGCTTTAAAAAGTTTACAGCAAATGCTACTTGTAATGAAAGACCAAGAAATCAAAATTTAAGAGTTAAAACTGTTGGGCCCCATTGACCATGTACCTGCGGTAAATAATAATCCTGCTACCCGACACTTTAGACCCTGGCACAAACTAACATCTAATCATCTCTCCCTGCTTTTTGCCGGGTGGGACTGGGATAGTATGCAAGGGGATGTAAATCAGCAACTTGATTCTTTTGATTTGAGGGTTAGTAATCTACTCGATAAAGTAGTTCCTCTCAAACCTCTTAGGCATTCACCCAAAAGTTCCGCCACTGACTGGTATACGCCTGCCTTGCGAGAGGAGAAAAGTGCTTGTAAAAAACTAGAGCGTGTTTGGCGATGCTCGCACAATGAGCTAGCCAAAACTAAATATAAAGCAGCTATGATAATTTATCATAATAATGTCAAACGGGCCCGCAAAACGCACATTGCAGAGACTTTGGAGCATGCAGGTAACAACTCTAGAAGGCTCTTTCAAATTGTGCGTGATTTCACAAATCCCAAATCTTGCCAAACCAGGGATATTTCTTCTCAGACACTATGCGATAATATCTCCTCCTTTTTTGTACAAAAAATTGAAAAGATTTATCAAAATATCACCCTTTCCAATATTATAGTCCCTGTCCCTGCTGTGACTACATTCCATCCCATTAGTGTAAGCCCTCATTTGTCCTCATTTCCTAATATCACCATCACTGAAGTACAAACACTTCTGGAATGCTCCAGATCTGGATCCCCCCTGGATATTATTCCAGCTAAAATCTCTTCTAGATTTGTGGCTCAGTTGGCGTCTCCACTCTGCTCCATCATTAATAACTCTTTGAAATCTGCTAGTCTTCCGCAAAGGTGGAAACATGCCCAAATTATTCCCACTCGTAAAAACTTAAACATCTCCCCTGAGGAACTGTCTAATTATCGCCCGATTTCTCTGCTCCCACTACAGAGTAAGATCACTGAGAAACATATCAATAAGCACTTATCGGCTTTTCTTGAGTCCTCTAGTGCTCTTGATGTTTCTCAGTCAGGCTTTCGTGCTAAACATAGCACTGAGACTGCCTTAGTGGAGGTAACGGACAATATTAGAATGGCTCTGGATCAAGGTCAAGCGGCACTTTTGGTGCTGCTTGACCTTTCAGCAGCATTCGATACCATCTCTCACCAAGTTCTCTTGCATAGATTACAAGAGCTTGGTATTAACGGATCTGCATTGAGCTGGCTATTAGATTTTTTGTCCAACCGTACTCAGGCAGTGTCATTGGGTTCCTTTTCTTCTGCTCCCTCACAGGTCACCAGGGGTGTCCCTCTGGGCTCATGTTTGAGCCCTACTTTGTTTAACATCTATGTGACACCCCTGGCTAAACTGATGAGGGATTTGGGGTTTAATCCTATCTCTTACGCAGACGACACCCAACTCCTCCTCACCTTCGACAAAACTAGATCAGACATACAAACCATTTTTTCTCAGGGTATGATGGCAATTGCCTCCTGGATGAAATCTAACTATCTCCAGTTAAACTCTGAGAAATCTGAGATTTTGTTGTTTGGGGGTGCTGACATCTGTTGGTCACCCAGTTGGTGGCCTGAGGAGCTGGGTAAAGCTCCCACTCCCAAAGAGGTAGTTAAAAATCTGGGCATTAAGCTCGATAAGAAACTTAGCTTTCAGACACATGTTAACACAATTGTTGGTTCCAGCTACCATATTTTAAGTTTACTTAGACGGGTTTTTCCGTTGCTCCCTCTTTCCACCAGGAAGACTTTAATTCAGGCATTGCTCATGAGCAAGATTGATTATTGTAATGCTCTTCTTCTTTCTGCTCATGTAGCTTCATTGGATAAATTGCAGGTTATCCAAAATACGGCTGCCCGTTTGGCAACTGATTCACCTGCGAGGACTCCCTCATTGCCTTTGTTGCATGAACTACATTGGTTGCCAATCAAAAAAAAGAATGCAATTTAAAACAGGCTGCATGATTTTTAAGGCTCTAAATGAGCGTAGCCCTCTATATCTTACTAGGATATTGAAAACATATATTCCTATATGCTCACTTAGATCAGGATCTAAAAAACTCCTTTCTGTTCCTAGAAAAACAAAGCCCGCACCCGTGGCAGGGCCTTTTCGTATCTGGCTCCTATGTTTTGGAACAGTCTTCCCCAATATCTTCGTACGGAAATGCCCCTACTCCAGTTCAGAAAACTTATGAAAACACATCTTTTTTAGTGTCAAGATAGTCTTCTGTTGCAAGCGCAGAGATACCCCTTGGGGTGATTCAGCGCTATATAAAATCATAAAATCAAATCATAAAATCAAATCTGCACCAAGGCATGCAGTCTGCATTGGCAGTGTGCATGGCCTTGGTGAGGGGACCCTTGAGCGGCACACTTAGTGCTGATACCCTGGGAGGTCCTCTTCAGTGCCAATGCCCTCTGTACCACGAGTACCATTTTCTAGGGCCTTACAAGGGGTCCTGAAGTTGCGCCAATTGGAAAACAAAAGGTACAGTTTAGGGAAAGGGCTTCTGGCACAGGGGACCTCGTTGGCAGGGACCTTGGGCTCTTCCAGTCGAAATGACATCATTTTCCAGGCAAAACGTGGGGACTAACCATGTCCAAAAGAGGCACTTTCCTACACAAGCTAAGAAGCATATTAATGAGATGTTTGTTTCATGCTTGCACCATTCTACATTGTACATGCGTGATGGAAACCTCTAAGTCAGATTTATGAAGCACTTTGTGTGGCTTTGAATGGCTTCATGAATCTGTAGTAATGCAAGGCAGTGCAAAATGCTGTGTTTCATTACTCTGTGCAAGGGAGGTGTGGCGTGGGTGTTCTTACGCAAGTTCCATGGTTTTTTCCACGCTTCCAGATTTACCAAACCTAGTAAAACTGGGAATATTTGTTTCTGTATGTGTGTGCATGTATTTTGTTGCTATCCACAGTGAATGACAGATTTAAGAAAAGGTGAGTGACCCATCTTGGGAATGATAAGTGAGGAAGTAAAGAGAAGATTCAAGTGGTGGTAAAATCCTACCGTGTCTGGGGGCTGCATGGTCATAGAAAAAACTCAAGTGTCTGGCACTGTGATAGACAGGGAAACAAAGATTCTGTGACCAGTGACATGACTTCAATATCTCTTGGAGCAAAGTATGAGTTTAGGTGCGTGTGTGTGTGTGTGTGTGTGTGTGTCTGTGCAATGACTGCTTTTATCTTTTATCAAGTAGGACTGAAACACAACCCAGTGAGCTGGGAAGTTTTTAAACACTCAACAGAAGCAACGAAAAAATTGCAACCATTTCTGTGGTACCTGCATGAGGGTATCGTAGTGAAGCACAAAGTTCAGGGTCCACAGGTTGCCGATGAAGGGCAGCGGAGTCGGTCCAGGAGGGTATCTTCTCCTCAACCACTGAAGCTTGAGGTAATGTGCAATGAAGAGAGTAAAGAACAGACCAATTAACAGCTGAGTGAGCAGCAGCATGGTGGACGCCTGTCTCCGTTCCTAGATGTTCTTCTGCAGAATGGACCTTTACTTCTATGTTTAAAGCACACACTCCCCTTCTCTCTAGCCGAGTGTCCTTTATTTCTTGTTCACTAATCCTGTATTTATATCCTGGGGAATTTCACTCTCTCTCGCTTTTTCTTTTTGTTTTACTCTACTCTATTGTAAGTCTTTCTCTGTCTGTCCTGAACATTCTCATTCTCCTTTCCTTTTGTTAACGCATCTCTTCCCCAGTTCCACCTTCTTTCTTCTGTTTTTTCCTGCTTTGGCTTCCTTCAATGCCGTAGTTCTATGCCGCCTGTTTTCCTTTCTGTCCAGCCTCAATGTCTGTCATCTCCAGTTTGTTTGCTTATCCTGTGCAGCTCTCTCCCGCTCTCACAGTCAACAGCAGCTTCCCTCCTCTCCTGAGCCACCGTTCTCACTTTCATACTGTGCAACAGCGCGTTCTGTATGTTTGACATTTTCTAGCTGATGACCTTTGATCTAGTTCGGTTTTTTGTTTTTGTTTTTTATCACCACTCAGGCTTATCACTGCTACAAGGAAAACTGCTGTTTCATGCCTACCCTACCTTCCTTTGACCCCTACTAAGGGCGTGCACCTTTGCGAGCAATAAACACACCATCATTTCTGGGCCCGTATCCAGTGATTGCTGGCTGTACCACAAAACCCGACAGCACAAGGGTGTCCATTTCAGTTGGTAGGGATCACTTACACATACATGTGCTCCTCAGACACAAAGCATGTTCATTGTGGGTCTTGTTAGGAAGCGGCGACCACATACATGTTAAGTAGTATGGGTATATTTTAAAGTTGGTCTTTTTACATCCCACGTCAGCTTATCACCCGTGGAACATTTGCGATTTCATCACAGCCCTCCTATCATTCGGCCAGTCTAAAGTGCATGAAAATGGCCTGGCAGAAAAATCAATCCCTCTGGGCTCTGCTCCAGCATTTACAGGCTGTGCCAGAGAACCTGTCAAATCAAGGGTGTGCATTACAGAGTTAAACACCTTTTAAATGTAAGTACCCATTTATATCCAGATTCACTCTTAAGCCACAATCACGTCAGATTCACCTTGTTTGTTTTATGGAAAATTAATAAAAAAAGGCATAAACATTAAATTGGAAATCAAAATCTACCACTTTAGAATTTATGTCAGACGCAGAAGCAAAAAAGAGTGATATACTTAATTCAGAATGAAGAGTGAGGAGGAAAAAATAGTGATCTCCCCTTTATTTAAAACTCATTGAGAGGCTGTTGGTCTGAATCACAAAACGATTCTAACGTAGTTGTATGTATAGCAACGCTAAAAAACAACATATATTGAACATACAGAAAGTACATGCTACTCACAAAAGGAAACCAACATTGGGAAAACCAATAGGTTGCGTTGTTTTTAAAGAAGGAGTGGTATTCAAAACATTCATGCACTTCAAGAGCTGCAATCAGCACTTTACTGATGCAAACTGTAGTATCTTAAGCCGTCGCTAGAGGTCCCTCAAATCAGAAACTGCCTGAGAATCGATCGTGATAAACGTGCAGTAAATTCACAGTAAATGGACTGAGTGTCATATTCTTAAGGATCTATCGCCGCGTTGTCTCTGTTGTAGTGTCGGTGCCACCCGGACCGCAATCAACAATGTGTCACCCTGTGACCCAAGTCTCACAACATGAGGAACATGGACGTAAGGGGGAATCACTGACCCTACATTCATCCATACTTCCACACTTCAAAGATCATAGACATGACACATCTGTGTAAATATGAATTTTTATTGCACATTCAGTGGAGTGTTGCAGCTGGAGCAGTGCAGGGCCATGCAAACCCCACTTTACATTGTTGGCCTGTGGAGGGTCAGCCAGAGTCCTTCAGGAAATGACAATTACATCAGAAGAGGAGGAGTTTAGTCCGCAGTCTGATAGCTGTGTCATTGGTGGCCAAACAGAATATGGCAGTCCATGTCTAGGTCCAAGGTGAGTGTCGCAGAGTGCATCGGGGGACAGTGGAAGGTGATGATGCAGAGGGCAGAACCAAGCAGAAAGAGGCCACATGGCAGAGATGAATGCTACTGCGTCCTTCTGACCACAAAGGCAGATTCATCCGCATCTTCGTCCTCTGCTGTGGGATGAGCCTCACATGTGGGTGGTGGTGTTCTGTCTCCAGCACTGTATGGCAATGACACCTCAGGGGCCGGAGGTGGAATGTCTGCCGCACTGTGTGGCACTGACACATCAGGGGCCAGAGATGTGGATGGGGTGGTAGCAGCAGCATGCATCAGCACCAGGCCTTGTGGCAGCAATGCCATGAGGAGGGTCTTTAGGGCATTGAGGGACCCAGCTACCTCTCTCTGATGTGCAGCCGTGGCAGCTGCTCTTTCCGCCTGCGTCCGCTCCATGTTCTCCATGATCCTCCGCATGTATCTCAACTCCCGGGGCGAGATCGCTGGAGGCACTCTGACTAGACAGTCGTTCTTGTCTCAGAGTCTGGACTCTAGCAATGTCAGCCATGGTTCATTGGAGAGCTTGGAACGGACTGTGTTTGTCCGTAAGGGACTGTGAGTGGTTTCTGATGGGACTTAGACACCCAGGTATGGCGTCTAGTTTGGCTGCCATGCGGTCAAACCCCACCTGCACCTTTTCAGCCAGCTTCTCCTGGAACACCAACACACGGTGTTTGACGGCCATGTGTTCGCAGCCGTGGTGGTGGGTGCTGCCTGCTGTGTGTTCTGTGAGGGGGTGGGTTCTCCTCGTAGCAGCTGAGCTGCCCTGCTCCTGGAAGTGGGATGCAGAGGCTCTCTACGAGCTGTTGGAGGGCATCGGAATCGAAGGTGTGCGGGTCCTCTTCGTCATCAGAGAATAGAGGTTCGGACTGCTCTGCAGAAAGTGTTGGATTTCCCCCTGCAATGTGAAGGGGAGACGCAGTTTAACATTGTGTTCACATGTATGTTGACACATTTTACATGTTTACATTAAGACTGCATGACAGTGTACATTGTGACTGTTTGAGGGGGGCTGCCTATTTGATGCGGGAAAGTGGCCATTCTGACATCACATATGTGGGTTTGTACTTGTACATTGTTAACTCACATTTCCCTGCAATGCCAAATTTGATTGGCCAGTTTCTACGCACATGCGGCACCAGTTGTGTCATCTGTTCTGTTGAGGACGTGTTGCGGTTTGTACCACATCATCGTCAATGTTGATGTGCTCTGCATGTAATGTGTGTGTGCTGAATTTTGGGAGAGTCGCCCCTGCAGTTCTGATTTAGCTGCCTCTTATCCCTTACATGCAGTGTGCCTCTGACGTCTGTGCTTATACAGCGCTGAGATGTTACATACTTGGGTGCATTGGTCTCTTGGTGGGAGTCGGGGGTCTGGGGCATGGTTTGTCCGCAGATGTGCTATGCATAATTGTGCATGTGTGCCATTGTGCCCATCTCCCCCCATCCCCCCAGTCCCTGGTCGTTACTCACCCTGTTGCTGTTGGGTCCGGGCCCCCAACTCCTGCCACCGTCTCCCCACTGATGACTGTGGACACCATTTCCTCCATGTCGTCCAGCTCCTCCTGTGACGCTGGACTCTCACCTCCAGTCTGTATTGCTGCCTTTCGGTTGTTTGCGAGTTTCTGCTTGATTTTGCACTTCACATCATTCCAACGCCTCTTGACCTCTTCCATTGTCCTTTTCAGCACTCCAACTGCATTCACCTTGTCCACAATGGTCTGCCATATTGCATTTTTAGTTGCCAGTGACACAGTGGAGGTGATGAATAGTAGTTGATGGTGTTCCACCACCTCCATTATCAGGATCCTGTTTTCTTGCAGACTGAACCGTTTCTTCCTACTCTTCTTGTCCTTGCCCTTCCCTGACCCCGAGGTCCCAGGCTTGTGGGGTTCTGGTTGTCCTCTGTACTTGCTCCGGCTACCTCCATTGTGCTTCGCTGTTGTTTAATTTTGTTTGTATGTTTTTTTTCTAGTTTTATAGTGCATTTTTCCGCATGAGGCTTGGAAATTGCAGGCCTGTGGTGGTTTTCGCTGATTTTTGTATCGTGATTGGCGTCATCGCTACTATTTTCGCGTTTGTGTTTCGCATTTTTGCGGCTTCGCGTTGATTTTAATGCCTTTATTCAACGCGTTATTGTGAGACTATTGCATAGTACCACCGTGTTGGGAATACCACGTTAACACAGCGTTATTTTCCCACGATAGACTGCGATGTGAAGAGTTACGTTAAGCTAATTTTGCGGTAGTTATCACACGTTCTTGAGAATATGCCCCTGAGAGTGCTAACTGCCAGGGTCTGCCTTTATGATTAAGTTGCTGCTGCAAATCTAGGATATGAGGCTCTGGGCTGATTACACGTGAGCAGGCGAGCACACGCATAACGTTCATGTGCGGGGGAATGCGCATGAGACTATCGTATTGCGTATCCCAGAATCTGCACACAGGTAGTCTATCACAGAAGAGACTTTTCAAAGATTGATACAAATATGGGATAGGCCTTCTAATGCGAGTGGGCATTCCTAGTGTAGGTCTCCAATGCTTACTGGACGTCTGTTATGCTTTCAGTTTATCCCATGTTATATGTGAAATATGCAATATAGTTTAACTCCACTTAGGTCTACAGGGTCCAGAGAGGTTCCAATCTAGAGGTGCACATGTACACTGAATATACAATAACAGTCATACATATAATCTCCATGGCTTATAATCAGATTCCAGACCTTTTACCTCTACTGGATTTAGTTAATTACTTTTCTCCCCAGCTGAAGGATCAAACACCGTCCCACAAAAAAGAGCCACTAACACTGCTTGTCCCATTTCCTTGGAAAGGAAGTGGTGGGGGGAACTCTACATCTGTTAATTAGCTACTCACACTGTACCTGGGTTGAATCAGCCCAGACTCACAGAAACAAAGGAGGAGAGCCAAACCACTGAAGCCAACACAAAAATGGCTCGCCTTTTAAGCTTTGATGGAAGGGCTCAGAGAGCTGTGTTAGCTTAAGGCAGAGCTAAGAATCTAGGAGGATCTTTCCACAGACATCTTGAAGTCACCATATTGGATTGTCCCTGAATACTGGCAGGAGAGTTGGGAAAGAGGTGAAGTGATGATATGGCATTATGAGAATGGCCAAGTTTGCCAGTCCTGCAAAGTCACCTCGCATTGCCCCAAAAACCTTACAAGTATGCCCTCCCCAAAGAGCAAGAAACCGGGTAGACACAAAAAACAAGCAAACAACTTCATGAAATAGCTCTGGGAAGCTATAAGGTCATGCTTCTACAAAACCAAGGCTGGGGTAGACTAAAGAACAGGTGCCTGAAGTCTTGCGAGATCTTTCAATTTTGTGAGAGCAACGGCTATTTTGGGCGCGTCTGCTCTATATGGTCATGCTCATTTTCTGGAAGCTGCTTGCTGTTTTGGATACTTACCAGGAAGGATCACATTCTGGTCTCCACTCCGCCTGCACCCGCGATCTTCTCTTGCAGTGTCAAACTGAGACCAGGCTCAAGACACCAGTAGACTTACAATGAGGAAAGAAAGCAAAGAAAGTAACATTAAGGAGCCATTCTAAACTGAGCAACAAGGTGGTAATGCACCTGTATAAAAGCACATGATTTATATGGAACTTACCTTGTACTGTGGAGCACTGCGAGCGCAGTTATTGTAGCAAAACCTAAAAGACATTAAGAGATTTTAGACTTTAGTTGGTAACGTGAACACTAACCTTCCATAATTGCATGTGATATATGACATGAATGTGTTGTACTAACCTTGAGGTATTCCTGTGAAATGGTTTGTTGTTGTGCAATATGTAAAATTGCAATATTATCTATTGTGTAACCTAAGTAGCTCTAACCATGAACTAACTCTTTTGGGAATCAAAGGAACATTTGCTATATACATTCATTGTCGTACTAGAAACATCTACCACTCATAGTAAGGAAACTCTGATACGTACTCTATAATCGGTGGGAATTGACATAATTCATAAGTGCCTTGTGTTAAACTAAATTGAACTCTTCTTCAAATACAGCCAAGAAAACACTTAGGACAAGAACTGGAGAGGAAGAACATCAACAGTGGGAAAGAGGGTATTTGAAGGTACTTAGTAGAAACCCTGAAACTCTTTTCTAATGGTATAGATTACACCAAGAAAGAATTTCTTACAATACACTAAGAGGGCTTGGAGCCTGAACGTAAGGACAAGGAACCACTCATCTTGCACACTCTCTCTCTCTTGGTGTCCCTTTCTCCTCTGGGACCCCAGTCCTGGCTGTGTGCAAATCCCAAAAGGGCTGTGGTGCAGAGGTGGTGTTGGGAGCCAGCATCTGGAACTCCCATCTCGTCTCCAAGGGAAAAACATGTTAGTGCTTAACAAGGAGTGGCTGATTTCTAGAATTTTTTACAATGGACCTGGGAGCAAAGACAGTGAAAGAATACACAGCAGGAAGAAGCCACCTGATTCCCTACAAGGATGAACTTTGGGACTTGACGCCAGGACTAGGATACGTCTCTACAGAGGCCAGTAGCACTGGACTTCTTATGCCCCCTGCAAGACAGTTGAAGAAATGGAGCTGCTTGGGCTCCCTCTATGGATTCTGTAGACTGGTCCTTGACTCCACTGACACACAAGTACCCTGCAAGAAGTCTGGAGAGACTCTGGGTCCTGGGGATTGCACCAGGGAGGGTGGCTGGCTGTGAAGTGACTGGGCATGATGCCTCGGAAGCAGACGAAGAACACCATAAACTAGACAGAGGACAGCTCTGGTGCATGGAAAAGAAAATCAAGCTCCCTATGAAAAGTGTTTTGTAGAGGTCAGGAGACCTGAAGAAAAGGCTCCTGGTGGCTAGGGATGGCCAATAGGAGCATCGCATGCCCAAAACTATAGACATTGCTCACATGTGCCCCAGAAAGGTCCTGGTCGACCAGGGGGACCAGGCTGAGTCCAGGTCACTTGGCACTTCGCTGAGGATGTTAAAGATTTTCCAGAGGCAGGGCCAAGGGGAGAGGATGTGGTCTAATAGCTTGGGTGGTCAACCTCAAATCTGGGGAACCAGGAGCGAGTTTCGTCAATGACGCTCAACATCCTGTAATTCTGGGCTATTCACTTAATGTCCCTGTGCCTAACAAAAATGAATGTGTCCTTGTGTATTGCAACTGGTGCATGTGTAAAGCGCTCTGACACCTGATACTATCGGATCAAGTTTGTGCTATATAAAACTCCGGGAAAAAAGCACCTGTGGTTGGTACAACCTCAAGTATTATGATTTGATGGGAGGAGGGAGCCCAAGGAGTGATCTGGTTCACTTCCTCCACCACGCCCTGCCTGTGTCTGGGAGGCAGAGAGTGCATACAACCTGAACTCTACCCACATTGAGCCCCAAGGAGGGACTGGGGCTACACCAATGGTTTTGAACAGTCTTTTGGAGGCAGAATAAATGTAGAAGCCCCAAAACTGGTTCACAAATTCAGCCCACGTCTTCTAGGAGATTGAATCCCTGACCCAGGAAAGGTTTTCCTTGTTTTTGAAAGCACTCCTAGAGCTAGAGCTTTTGCTCCTGGGTTTAGCTGTTCAGCGACTCCTTGTGGGTGGCCCTATGGGCGCCGTAGCAGTGTAGTAAAAGTAAAACAAATACTCCACGACACATGTGATTGACTTGAATGCTTTATTGATAATGTTGGTGCTTAACAACAGAGCTATTGAATGTGGGTTTTAGCCCACTGACTTCAATGCTGGACCATAACATGTAATACACATTAGTACTGCCTCATTGGCTTCCTTGATGTTATGTAAATGAATTATAAAGTGTAGCTGATTTTACTGATGTGGTGACACCCTGACATAGCCAGCAGGCCTGCTTTATTGATAATGACACCCCTTATATTGTGGTGTTGCATCTGGTTAAGGTGGGGGATATTGTGATTTTGGGGTTCAGGACCAATTAAGGGTTTATTTGTGACAAGAATAAGTCACCAAAGTTATTTCCATACAGTGAGTTGTTTAATTTAGTGTGTAGTCGTGTGTGTAATGAAAGTACTTTTTGTTTTTCAAAGAAAAAGCGCTGGCTGAACAATAATTATGGAGTGTTGTTGTTGCGTACCAGCAAACTGGGGTTACCAGAAGAGGTGTGTGGATATCGGTTAATTTGCTCTCGCGGAACTATGTGGAAATATGTAAAATTACAGGTAATTATGTGGAATGCATCTTGTACATGCTCTGCCAAAATAATGAGACCAAGGTCACATTTTGCGCTCAAAAACAGCACAAACAGCAACTTGTGTTGTGCAAGTGTTTGTTTACTCCAGCCTGATCCTGCCTAGTGATTGCCTCATGTTTCCTACTCCCTAGGCCCCATCCACCCAATCCACTCCATTCTGCATCACCTCCCTTCGTTTTTAACTCTATTTTCTCTTTTTCTTACTTTTCCTCTCCACCATTTGGTTTTTATACATTTTGTTCCCCAGTTCATCTGTTTTGTAACTTTTTAAACCTGTCCCATCCAGCAGCTATGCCAGAGACAGGAAGCGCTGCCACTCCTGAGTCCCACACCCCCTATAAGTAATGGTGTTAGAGGGGTTTACGTCTTGACACATCTTTAGCAATGTGGAGGGGGCTACACTTATGTTTTATATGCAGCATCACATCCCCCTTATGCTGGCAGAAGGCTGCATGCTTGCAAAGGCTACGGCCTGATAGAGCGACAAGCTGTAGTGGGGCATAATGTGGTGCAACATGCAGAAAAACACTTGGGTCTCTTGCACCCAGCAGCAAGTGACACACTGCTGGGCCGACATCCTGGACCAGGAACAGGACCTGCTTGGAGCAGAAGTGGTAAGGCTAGGTAGGTGATGTTGTTTACAATGTGCTAAAATCATATATGTATACTTTTCAGGCAGCATTACATCACAGGTAAGGTCACGTGATGTATGTATATGATCCAGTTTCTATAGCGCCATGGAACCTCTCACTGAAAGGAGGGTGTAATGTTGTCCCTGCAAAGCACACCGACTATAAAATCCACACTGTGCACCTCATCAGAGAAAAGTAATAGTGTGCACTCAGGTTGTCCAAAGGTACTCGTTTCTTTACAATGCCAAGTGACTCACAAGAGAATTTGGCAGTGTTCAACTGCTTTTTACCAGTAATATATAATATACATATATAAAAATGCTTCTGGTCATCCATATTCATTCATTACTCTGTTATGTTGCAATGACACTTTGCATCTGACCACCACAACATATATCTGGGGCAATGAGTAAGTCAGTTTTAGCTACTGGCTCCCCTTTGTGTGAGTAATGATATTTAGCCTGTTCAAAATGTGTTTATCTCTCATTAAACAGTGCACTTCATTTCTTTTCATTTTTAAATCTTTTTTTTAGGTTTGCGAAATAGTCAGCTCTACCTCTCTGAGTCTGGCAGATTCATGTTTTTATTTAACAAATGCACACAGAGATAATGGGTCTTGGGTAAGCCTTTATTTGTCATTTGTTGGTTTTATTTTCAGAGCTCTCAACACCCTCACAGTCTCCAACAATAAAAACGTGACCAACAGCAATACAACCAGGCAGTCACCTACTTCAGTCCTGTGTGGCTCCCTAGCAGGAACTCAAACAATGTCCTGGAGAGAGAACTTGCTACAAATAATTACAACCAAAGTAGGAGGCCCACGTCAGTGAGCTCTTAAACAGCAGAATACCCAAGACTGGTCCTGGCTATCCCATAATTGTTAAGGACGTTGCTTACCACCTCAGAATCTGTTCCTGGAACATTGGTGGACTAACCAAGGAAAAAGCTGAAAGGACAACTACCTCCCTCCTGAAGAGCAATGACATCATCGCCCTACAAGAAACTTGGTCCTTGCAAACAATCGCCTGGGAGGATTTCACCGTTTATGAATCCTATGCAATAGCATCCCAAGCAGGTGGCCACGCATCGGGAGGACTGTCAATCTCAAAGAAGAACAACCTGGCCATACAGGTTTCCTTACTCTGTAAAGGGCATGGAGATTACATTTTTCTCAGAACCCAGACACATCTATTGGAAAATCACAACTCGAAACAACAAACAACAATTCTCGGCTGCATCTACCCCTCTAAAATCAAGTGAAAGGCAACCTTGAGAAAAATGCTCCCTGCCGTGAGAGACCTTCTCTCTCACTTTCCCAATGATATGTGGCTAATAATGGGATATTTTAATGCAAACTTATTGGAGCCAGGCTTGGACTTTCTTTTTCCTAACTTCATTGGATGATCAAATGTGGTCCATCCCGGACATAAGGCATCAGTACCAACGGAAGGACAGTCAAGGGACAATGGTGGCAGCTTACCTAAACCAACGAGGCCTCCTCATCTTAAACGGAAGACTTGAATGAGACTTTCCCGCTGCTTACACGCATGTATCTCCCTCCAGAATGGCCACTCTGGACTACATATGGATCTTGGTCGCTCATTTCCATCTAGTGCAGGAATTTGTGGTAACTCCCTCACCTGAAAGTGATCATGACGTTCTCATGTGCAAAGTCTCATCCCGGTAGTGCCTCCCCGCAGAAATTCATCTGATTGAGTAAGAAGTCAACTTGGAGCCTGTAAGAAAAGTACGGTGGGCCTTGGACCATCAGGACATAATTTAAGAGAAGTTGGACCATTTACTAGACAAATTGAACCAAGAGTCCAGTGATCAACTGACTGCAACATAGTGGGAAATGGCAGTGGTGGGCCTTAGAGAAAACTTAGCCACAAAGATAACTAAAAATCACAAATCTACTTCAAACACACTCTACTTTAGTGAGCACAAGCAAACTACAATGAACATAAAACACAAACTAAACAACTCACTGCACAGGCGCGCCTACAACGACACTGAACACAAATCTCTACAAGAGAAGATATCGATCACTCGCAAGGAGTGCAGGAAGGCAAGATTCACCTTTCAGAGGATGAAAGAAGAACACCTCTGGACAACCGCTCACAAATTATAAAATCAAAGGATCAAAGGAGATTCTGGAGCTGGGTAAACAAGTGTGCCAGACCTTCCCAACAACCAACTGTAACAAGCATATCTCCGCCGAATGGGAGGCCCATATTGTAGCACTCTATGTAGAGCCCTATAGAAACAACTGGCCTAGCCATCACAGCTCTAGCCATATTAACTCTTACATCGGACGGGAGCCCACCATCAAGATCACACTAACCCAAGTCGCACTTATTATTTAAAAAAAAAGCACCCTCCAGGGGCGCTCTGCCCAAATGGCATACCAACAGAGGTGTACAAAGTATCTATTCACAAGCGAGCCGTACTCTTGGCCAACCTATTCGAGGCAAACAGAATGGGCGGGCCTATTCCTGACTCCTGGCGAGGCTCTCTCCCTGTCATTATCCACAAAAAAGGCCCGCGGTCCAGCCCCGATAACTACCGGATGAATGCCCTCCTTGATGTTGAAGGGAAAGCCTATGAAAGTGCTCTACTTCAAGAATTGACTACCTGGGAGGAAAACCGTAAACTAATACCCTTTACTCAAACTGGCTTCCAAAAGGGCTGCCACATTGAAGACAATTTGATCGGTCTAGCCCACATGATTGAGGGCACGCTCTATTTAAAAGGAAAATCGCAATATCTGGGGTTCATCGATTTCCGAGAAGCTTTTGACAGTGTTGTTCATCCCAGACTGTGGGAAAAATTAAAGAACTGGGGCATCCCGCAATCCCTATTGAATGCTCTCATCGCCCTGTACGCTGACACCTGGGTAAAAATCTGAGTTTCCTCTGGATGGTCAACAACCAATAAAATCATAAACAACAGAGGCTTAAAGCAAGGATGTATATTGGCCCCCCATACTCTTCAATTTGTACCTAGCTGACCTGCCCGAGTGGCTGGCTCCTAAGGCAAGCCCGTCTGCGCCCGTCGGCACCCGGAGCGCGACTAGCGTAAGATCCCCTGGCCATTTCAAAGATCGATTTTACAGCAGACAGCAGTTGCTGGATCTAGATCCGGGTTCCTGTAGACTGCACAATATGTTTCCGCAAGACATGATCACAGGTGATCTTGCTTGCCCAAAATGCTTATATCGGCCAAGTCAAAGTATTGTTAACAGTCCTGACCAATTTGGGAGAAGGGGAGATTTGAATGCCGGGATGTTTGAAGCCCCAAGGAATAGAGACACGGGAGACACTCATAATAATTTCCTCGCTCAAGATCTACATAGGGTCCTTAAGTCAGCTCAGGAACAGCATATGCAATGCTTTCTGTTGAATGTGCAGTCCGTAGGGAAACATAAATATCAGATTGAGGACTTGATCCAAAATACAACACCTGATATAGTTTTCCTGACGGAGACCTGGACAGATAATGCTTCAGGTCCAGACTGGAACATAGTCTTACCAAAGGGTTATGCAGTCACCTCACAAGACAGGGAGGGAGGTAGAGGAGGGGGTATAGCGATAATATACCGGGAATATTTAAAGCTGCGTGTGGAAACCATCTTGGACCTGCCGGCGGAGGCGCTGTATTTTACTATAAAATCAAATAACCTTTTTTGCTTTCAGGGATTTATCGCCCTCCTGGATCTAGGGCCGCTTTTTCACAAGCACTAATGACGCACTTGGAATCTTACACAGACTCCCGCCCCCCCACAATTCTCGGTGACTTCAATTATCACCTGGAATTAATAAATAACTCTGATACAGGTAAACTATTAGATAACCTAGCAGCTCTTGATCTTAGCCAGATAGTTAATGAACCCACTCATCAGGCAGGCCATACCTTAGACGGTATTTTTTCTAATAATGCAGATATCAATATGACCAGAGTAACAGCCCTCCCATGGTCAGACCACAAAGCTGTTTATTTTAACATCAGGGTCTTTCAGTCGATTCACCAAACTCAATCTAAAGCAGTGAGGGTAAAAACTATAGACCCTGGAACAAAGTCCAAGCCAACGATTTAGAAATAGCCCGTGGCCAACTCCCTCTCTCGCTGGCTAAGGACAATAACGAGGCAGCATCTGTTTTTAATGAATGGCTCTTGACAGCGGCTGACTCTGTGGCACCTGAAAAACTGGTGACGGTCAGGAGATTAAAATCTTCATCATCTTGGTATAGCTCTGAGCTGAAAGGTCTAAAGGTAAATTGCAGGAGAGCGAAGCGTCTTTGGAGATTATAGTAAAGACAAGAAAACAACCTATAATCTTGCTCTCCAACAGTATAAGGACGCAATCATTACCACACAAAAAAATATCCTATACAACCAAGATAGAGGAAGCCGGTAATTCCACCAAGGAACTTTTTAAAACGGTCACACTGTTGTCTAAATCTCAGCAGGCAAATGTGTTCCAACCAGATCAAGTTCTGTGCAATAAATTGGCCACATATTTTCAGAATAAGGTCCAAGTAATTTATGACGAACTCTTGAAAACCCAAATGGGCCTAGAAAAGCCAGATCAACCACTGAATGAGGCAGGAACAATATACTCTAGATTAGCAAGCTTCCCAGCAATCATAAACGAGGAGGTATGTAAACTTCTTGTTTCCATAAAATCTGGTTCACCCAAAGATCCTTGTCCCCCTGCAATTATGCATCTGGAAGAAAACAACGATTAGGCCAATCCTGAAAAAACCCACCTTAGATCCCTTGGAGCCCAAGAACTATCGCCCAATTGCTGGATTACCCATAGCAGCTAAAATCCTGGAGAAGTCAGTGAATAAGGTGCTGACCGAGTACCTAGACACCAAAAACTTGCTGGACTCTACTCAGCATGGCTTTCGATCATATCACTTTACAGAATCTGCTATAATTGTAGCAACTGAGGAGATCCGCAGAATAGTTGACAGAGGAGGCAGAGCAGTCCTCGTACTATTAGATTTGTCAGCAGCTTTCGACACCATGAACCACACGGTGTTAGTGCAGCGGCTGCAGGAGGTAGGTATCGAGGGCTCGGCTCTTACCCTCCTCTCATCATTTTTGGAGGGGAGGGAGCAGAGCTTGTACTAGGATGGCATGCAGTCAGATAGTTTCCATCTTCCCTGTGGGGTTCCATAGGGATCAGCACTATCACCAACGATGTTTAACATCTATGTCATCCCCTTGGCCAGACTCATCAGGAAGCATGGTTTCGCCTTGGTATCATACGCGGATGACTCTCAGCTTATTATCTCGATAGCTAAACAACCCGAAGACACAGCTGTTAGGTTTAATGCATGCCTTACTGAGATCATGACCTGGATGAACCATAGCTTCCTGAAAATCAATACAGATAAGACGGAGATTATTGAGTTTGGTCAGGGGCGATCCCTGTGGAACGACTCCTGGTGGCCTGTGAGAGCCGCTGAAATGCCCCAGCCCCGTGCCCAAGGTCAGAAACCTCGGAGTCATCTTTGGTAGCCAGCTAAACTTCTCCGCTCAGGTAAATAGACTTATCTCTTCCTATTTCTTTCTAATAAAAACTCTGAGAAAGATATTCCCTTTCATTTCGCAGGCATTGCAAAAGACAGTGGTGGTGCCTCTCCTACTATCTAAACTTGACTATTGCAATGCTCTGTTGCTGGGGATTGATAAAACCGAGACGAGGAAGTTACAGTCATTACAGAATGCTGCTGTGAGGCTGCTTTTAAATATACCTAGAGGCCAATCGACCTCGGCTGGAATTAGAGCACTGCACTGGCTTCCCGTGCAGTAACGTATAGAATTCAAGGCTCTATGCCTGGTTCACAAAACACTCTACGGGGGAGGGGCCGAGGACATCCAAAAAAAGTTTATGCCCTGTACCCCCGCTCGTGCCCTAAGATCCAGTAATCTGGGCCTTCTCCAGATAGACAGGATCAGGCGAGTGAGATGGGGTGGAAGAACTTTCCCAACCTGGCAGCAAAGCTATGGAACAAAATGCCAACAGCCATGAGATTTCAGTCAAGTTGACAATCCTTTAGGAAAGATCTGAAGTCTTGACTGTTTACCTCAACTTAGCTCCTTTAACACAGCCTGTACCACTTCCATACACATCAGCGCCAAGACGCCACGGCATTCGAGCGCTTTACAAGCATATATCCTATCCTATCCTATCCTATCCTATTGATAGGTGCCAAACTTCTACCTACTTTAGAATTTGGCGCACTAACTTTCAAAGCTAAAATGTGCACTTGGTTAGACAGAGCGCAATCAGCCTGTTTTCACAGAGTGTACCATCTACCGAACTCGACCTTTCACACCCAAATCCATATGGAGTTTAGCCTTTCATCCCAACATTGGATTATCAAAGCAAGATTTATTGCCTACTACTCAAAAACTAGAAGGCCCGTGACCTCACACTAAAGAGTTGCATCTGGTCCCTGCTAAATGACCCTAGAACCACCTGGAGTCAATTTTTAATACACTGCTTGAACGCACTAGAAGCCCCAGATACATGGGCCAGCTCGCTGCCCACAGGGGTGGTCGGAAAAGTACTGACCAAACAAGTGAAGACCTTGTCAGCGGAATATGATGCACTTGCCGTGAAAATTCTCTCCCATGGTAGCTGGGCGTCAAACCTCTATGATCGTGAAACTCCACCACACTATTGTCATCCCCCATGAAGCTATCAGTGAAACACCATTTAATGAGATTACGTTTTGGCCTAATCCCCCTGATGGCATACAAGTATGGCTAGAGGTATAAGGAAGACACGCCCTCTCAATGCTGTTTCTGCGGCAAAGGGGAAGAAAACTTAATTCACGTCTTATGCATTTGCAGGATCTTGCGCCCCTTGCAAACTTTTTGGCTGTGTCCAATCTGGCGCATCCTCAATATGCAGATACGTCAAGAGGCCCTAGAGGAGTCCATGAAGGGTGACTCAGCTCAGATGGCCGCCCGTTTTGTAAAATACATATCTTGAGATCAAATCTATTTTACCTGTAGACGATCGCCATGAATTTCAGCCATGCCAGTCATGAACTTTCTTTTAATATGAAGTCCTTTTTTAACAGAGAATGGAAATTGCCTTTAAGCTCTTTTGCATGAATTGCAATGATTTTAATTAATTGTCCAATAAAAATGTATCTGTCCTTTATCTATCTGCAGGTCCTGAATAGTAGGAAAATAATACTCTGAGCACCCACATCCTATGATGTCATTAATAAAAAGGATGAGTATATTGCAGAGCAATTTGGAAAATATCCTTACTTGAGCCTCATAATGGTGATCAAATAAAGGAGGACTGTAACGCAATCTATCCAGGCAGATCTCTTATTGACCCTCACACCTTTTCCACATCTCTTACCTTTGCCAGATCAATGAGAACTTAGACCTCCTGCCACAGCCAGCATCTGATTGAGAACATAAAAGAAAACTTTCCAGAGCAACAACTGGTTCTTTAGAGTTAATCAAAGGTGCCAGCATGCCACAAACTATAAAAATGTCACAATATAGAGCCTTCATTAACCACAAAATATTGATGCAATTGTGTGTGTGGTCAACATTTGACTTATTCATTGACTTGATTTCATGACATTTTTATATGACATGTCATAATTTTCATTCATCAAATTTTAGGCTAAAGACGATTATTCATATTTGACAGAACAATCCTGTGGATTCATCTAAAGGCAAGATATATACCATTCTTCTGAAACCATTTTTGTAAAATGCAACAGCTGGTGTGTGACTTATATGCTTGAGTTATTAGACGTTTATCAATGTTTATCCATTATTATAAATCAGATAAATAGGCCAATTAAGTGGTTCCTTTTGTGGGTACTCTAATGGTGTGCAATCGTGTTGTAGGGGTCCACTAATCACTTTGTAAGCAGCAACGTTGAAAATGTCCAAGATAATTATACCTAGACACTGAGCTAAGACCAGTTCAGTGAGATCTTCCTTGGGACCAAATGTGCAATTTGAATATGTCAGGGATGTCCAGAAGTCTGTCAATGAGATCCTTCAGTGGCCAGATGATAGTTTATAAGAAGTTGTGGAATGGAGGCTGCCATCAAAACGTCTGCTATCTGGATGACTTTTCCTTCGTCTCCATCAAAGTGTGACTGGTAAATCTGATTTTGTGCATCAAAGTTTCCCCAGAGTACTTTTAATCCCTGTACTGTGAGTGCCTGGTAGTCTTTTTTGTGGTCTAAATTTCAGCCTATTATTGATCAGGCTGTGTTGCTTGGCATCTCTGGTGCCTGTCCACCGGCAGCTTGGCGAAATCTCTAGTCAATTGAATGAATTTTTAAATGTGATTTTTCCCTTAAAAAAAAGGAAGGGAGGGACAAACCCCACCTTAAACACCTCACTATGAGACAGTTGAACACATCCCCCTGATTTACCCCTTTACTTAAAGCAGCACATTGCCCTGACCTCTTATTAAATTCTTTGCCAGCCTACTCGACTCCCTCCTCCTTCTTCACTTCTCTCCACTTTATCCCTTTCATTTATTGTATCCTGACATAAGACTCCACTCTATATATTGCTACCCATCAGATCAATACTTTTCCAATCTGCCCTAATTTTTTGTAGTTTACTTTCATTTTATTTTACTCATATATAGTTACCCATGTAGAATACCTACTTATTTATTCCTTAGGACACTCTGCCACTCTTTTTTTGTGAATCTTGTTTGTGTTACATATAAACACTCTTAAATGCATATATTATGGGTGGAACATGGGTCACAGTGATGCGTCTCCCTCTTCCCGTCCTCAGCAGCTACCCAAGTCCCTTACCTAGTCTAACATAGCCTTACACTGCTCTCTAGGGTACATCTCTTTCATTTCCAGCACTAGTCTTAATGTTCTATTACTTACCGGTAATCTTCATTACTCCAGGTCCCGTTGTCCTCGTCCCATTCATTTACATATTGGAGATAACTATCTCCCGACGTCCCTTATGTCCTCGTCCAATTCATTTACATATTGGAGAATACCAAAGCAGAAAACCAGCCTTCCGCACCCACAAGCAACCCAGGAAACCACAACAAAAGCAGCAACCCAAGGAAGCACCGAGAAGGAGGAAAAGGGGGACCGCAGGAAACAACCGACCCGCAACCCAGAACAGGACAGCAGGGCCAAAACAAGGACGGGAGACAATCCAGAAAAACAGAAGGCCAGAGCCCCAACAAGGAGGCCGCCAACCAGAGAAACCGGAGACAGGGCAACCGGAACCAAGACCCAAAGGACACGGCCAAGCAACCCACCAAACAAGGCCGCCCAGCCCAGAACCACCGGGAAGGCACACAGGACACGCAAGCCACAAAGACACAGAGCAAACCGCGACAGCCCCGAAGAAGGCCAACAGAGCGCAGGCACAAGCACCCAGACCAACAAGGAAGGAGGAAAGCAGAGGCCAGAAACCAGCCACCCCACCAAAACGAACGACCCGGCCCCAGAGAGCCCAGAGCAGGAGCCGAACAGGAGCAAGACCCCATCCAAACAGAAAGACAGGCAAGGGGACAGAAAACCAAAAACCCCAGGAGGCCAAAAAAAAACCCCGGGAAGGAGGCCACCAGCCAAAACAGAAAGGACACCAAACCCAGAACAGCAGGGAAGAGGAGGCCAATCCAAAGACCACAGGCCAGAGACACCCCCCAGAAAAAACCAGCCGACAGCCGACCAGCAAGGAGAGGCCAACAAGACCGGAAACCAACAACGAACAAGCCCAACAAGGGCAGGGACAGAGCCACCGGCCACAATCCCCAGAGAACCCCCAACCCCAAAAGAGAGGGAGAAGGAAGGCCAGAGCAACCGGGAACACCCAGCAGCCCCCAAACCAGGAAACAACCTGGCAGGAACCCACCGAACCACAGAGGGCAGAAAAAAACAGGTGCCAATACAGCAGAGGACCGCACAGCAACCCACACCCAGGCCAAGCACGCAGCAAGGCCAGGAGCAGCCAAAAAAAGAAACGGCCCCAGGGCGCACAGCACCCAGACCAAAAGGCCACAAGGCCCAACCCCAGCAACACCGGAGAGGAGCCAAGAAAACAGCACAAACCAGAGCAACAAACGCCCAAAAGGATTCAGGAAGCCAGGACCAGATCCAAGCAACCCAACGACACAGGAGGACCCGCTGGCCCAACCAAACCCAGGACGGAGCACACGCAGTGCCAAGGCCAAAGCAAGGGGCAGGGAGGAACAGAAAACCCCCAGCACACTACCGCCGGACCACGTAAAAGGCCGGAAAACGAAACAGAGGAAACCGCCAAAGCAGAAGCCGCAGAGAAGGCCGAGGGCCAAGCAGCAGGAAAACCCAAGACAACCCGCAGCCAGGAGGGAGGACCCCACAGGGGCAAGAGCACCACAGAACCGCACCACAACCAGAGAGGGGCGGAAAGACACCCAAACAGACAGCCCAGGGAAGCAAGGAGAAGCGAGCAAGGACACCAGAACCAGGAAAGAACCAGGAATGCCCAGCAAAACACCCCAGAGCAGGCCGAAAGTGACAGCACAGCCACAAAGCCAAGGAGGCACAGCTCGAGGCCACCCCGAACCAGCAGAAAACCGGCAACCCGGAGTCACAGGACCCCATACAGGCCCCAACACAGGCGAAACAAGCCCAGGAAGAGAACCGAAGGCAAGAGAAGGCCCCGAAGGACCCAACAGGACGCGGCCACAACCGCACAGCGCCCCGCCAGGACACAAAAGAGAGCCCAGGCATGGACGCAGAGCCCAAAAACGCAACCAAACAGCCACACAAATCCCAGCAGGAGCGGAAAAGCCCCAGCAGACACCCACCACGGGAACCAGAGGAGACCAGAACCACCCCGGGACCAAACACACCAGAGTGCAGACGGACCAAGAAACAACAGCACTCGGCAGCGACTTTGGGGGAACAGTAGAACAGAAGAGGGGAAACAGGTGCCACGCCAAGGACACGGCCGCAGCGAAAGACAGCCAGGCCCAAACAGCAGCGGTACGAACCCCAGGGACCAAAAAGCGGACCGCCCCCGGGGGGGACGCCAAGGAAAGGAAGAGCAGACGCCCAACCACACCAGACAGAAAACCAGGCGGGACGGACAGGAAACACTGGAAAAAAAATAAAGGCAAGCACAGAGAGAGCCAGGTCAGGAGCAAACAAAGACAGAAGCAGCCAGACCCCAGAGGCAACCCCGCAAACAGAAGGCCCCAGGACAAACACCCGAAGCCCCAGGCTGGAGAAAAGGAGACCAGAACAGCCGCACGCACGGCAGCACGAGCCACCCAGGCGCAGGCAGAGGAGGCAGAGAGCCCCAGAGAGCCCCAGGCGTGACACAAGGAAGCCACAAGAGGAACCATTCACAGCCCAAGGGACGGGGGAACCAGGAGCCCCACGCACCAAACCCCAACCAACCACCCAGAAGCCAGGAAGCGAAGGCGAACATCCAGAACCCACAGCGGAGCAGAGGCCACAACACAACAGCCCGCCCGCAGCAGAGGGAAGGCCACCCAAAAAGGGGTGGACAGACAGACGGACCCAACACACCCAAGGCAAGGCCATGACACCCGCACCCGCGACACCCCAAAAGCAGGGCAGCAAGAAATGCGGGGAAAACCCCAGGCAGGACCAACAGGAACCCAGGGGAGCCAACAGGACCCCCCCCCGCATCCGCACAAGGAGCAGGAACAGCAACCTACCACCTACCCGGGGCAGAGAGCCGAGGAGGAACCCAAAAGAGAGGGGACCAGAAGCACAACCCAACAGGCCGCCGCCGAGGAAGCGAAAGGGGACCCTGACACAGGAGCAGCAGAGGAGAAGGTGCAAGGAAGCAGGCAGGAAGACCCCAGCAACACAGGGAACCCCAGGAGCGAGCACAGACAGAGCCAGCAAAAAGAAAAGGAACCAGCCGCCACAGAGGTGACAGGAACCCACGCCAACCCAAGGCAGGCCACCAAACAGAAGAGCGAATGCCAACAGCCCAGAGAAGCAGCAAACGAACCCAACAGAGAGGAGAACCCCCCCAACAAGGCCCGAAAAGAAAACGCAGAAGAGCCGGGAAGGAGGAAGAGGCAGCGGCGGGCCACACTTCGCAAGCCACCCGACCGACGGCCACCAGCAACCAGGGGAAAAACCGCGACCACCACCCCAGACCCCACACCCCAGGTGGGGGGCAGAGCCTGGAGTAACCGCAGACACAGGGGAGCACAGCCCCAACCAATGGTGCAACCGAACCGGGCATGCGAGGGAAAGAGCCAGCAGCACGCAAACCAAGACGGGGAGGAGAGCAGCCCCGACAGGACCCCCCCGGGAGGAGCAACGCAAGCAGAACGCGCACCCTCAGAAGCACAGCCCCCACCAAGGCGCAACCGACCAGGGCAGAAGACGCCGGAGCCCGGAGACCACAGCAAGGCTCCCCCACACAGCAGGCAATCGGGCAGAAGGCATCGCAAGGAGCCACACACCCCAACAACAGCGGAGCAGGGCAGCCCAAGCGAAGAGCAACAGCACAGCGCCACCATACAGAGAAGCCGGGAGGGCGCCGAAAGGGATGTAGCTCAGAGGCAGAGCGCATGCAGCGGAAGCATGAGGTCCCGGGTTCAAACCCCGGCATCCCCAGGAGCCACCGCAGCCCAACAACGCAACAGTAAATAAGACAGCATTACATATCCACACATGCGCAGAAACTCAAAACCGCGAGAGTAAGAGGTCAAGACCACAACCATCCGAAAGATGGAGCCGGTGTCGGGACACAAACCCCAGCAGCGTAGGGGCCTGTCACACCAAAGCCACAGAACGCAGCCATTGAGCCACAGCCACCGGCGCCCACTGCTAAGGCAGGCGGCAGAGAGAACAGCACTCCAGGCGCCACGAGGCCGAGAGCAGGAAACCATCATGTCACCGAAAGCAGACGTGAAAGGCCCAAGTATCACCCCTGAAGCCAACCAGGTGCTGCCCATTGGCATGGCGAGAGAAAACGACCCGCCCAGAAGCACAGGACGTGGCGCTGACGCCGAGACCCGAACCCAGAACCTCGCTCCCGAGTCGGCATCTCCGCAAGTGGTGCCACATCAACTACCCACTCCAATGGAACCCAAACACACACCCCAGTACAGAGGAGGCAAGGGAGGACACAGACAACATGTGCAAAGAAGGCACAAACTGCCACCGCTATGCGGAACTCACCCGGGAGGGGGGCCTGGAGACAGACAGGAACAAGGCTCCCACCCTCCCACAGCCCAAGGCACACCACCAGAAACGCCGCCAGGGCAGGGCAGATACTTCCAGGGAAGCACCACTGCACGTCTTCCACCCGGCCAGGACCCAGGAAGACGCGCCTCATGACCCGGAAGAGAGCCGAGGCCGGCACACCAGCCGCAAAGGGCCGGCCGGCACACAGGAACCGGCAATGAAGTACTCAGCCTCCCAGCAAGCCCGGCAGGCCAGGAGGCAGGAGAGCAGACACCCCGACCGAACAGCCAGGCAGCCGGAAGGGGAGTTCCAAGTAGAAAAGCCACCCAAGCCCAGCAGGAGCAGCACCAGCAACCACCACACACTTCTGTCGACAGAGAGAAAAAAAGAACAGGCGGGATGCTGGGTAAGTACTGCTTATGTACTCCCGGTGGGAGGGGCAGTATTATGGTCCCAGCATGCCTCTGCGCTTTTTTTCTGTCGGGAGATAGTTATCTCCAATATGTAAATGAATGGGAAGAGGACATAAGGGACCTGGGGGTAATGATGCTATCTTGCTCTTTTTGATTAAGTTAATGACAGAAAAATGGGAAGGTGTATATGTACATAAAAACAAAAACACATGACCGACTTTGGCCAGCCCTACTTTATTGCTAGAGATACTACATAGCAGTTTTCTAAATATTAGGCAATGTCTTACTGTCCCTTTCCCTATTCTAACCACAAAGTCCATCTCTCATTTCTTCTTTCATCTACAGAAGGGGCATCCTCTACACCCCAAACCATGTCTTTCATCATTATTCCCAGGATAAAACCTTAGATTGTCTATGAATGCTCCTCAAATTGTGTTAAAGACTTCTTGCAGATCTCTCAGCCTCTGTATGAATTTCTCTTAATTAGTCATTTTGTTTCAGTTACTCTGTCTTTGAACTCGGTCCCTGAGGTTATGCGACCAGCTTGTAAGACTTGGATGGTTACTTGAAACAAACATAGATGATTAGCTATTTTCTTGTATGCTTGCATAGACCTGTGATCCCTTTGAAGTCTCTCAGAAAAGACATTTAATGGGATTGCCCACTGTATGATTTCTTCTGATTTACTCAAATCATTCTCCTGTTGGGACTGCACCAGTTCTGCTAATGCTAGATACCTCTGATAATTGAAAGTATACAAAACAGTGGATGGAATGCATGAATTAATCTCAGCCACTGGTAACATCCCAATCCATCATTATTCTGCACACCCTGCCACCTCAGTTAGGACCCAGCTATATGCAAATCAGTCTTGACCCTTCTCCAATAGGAACAGTCCAGCCCGAATTGCCAAACCAGGTGTTCCTGAACTGGAACACAAGCAACCCAGGACCGGTTTCTCCTTAGTTATGTGCTCATCAGCCGGGTACAGCATGGTGCCAGTGACGTGACACAGTGTACACTGGACCTACGTCTGGGCATACCTGTCCCACTTAGGGCAACACAATAAGTATACAAAACAGTGATGGATGGAATGCTTGAATTATTCTCAGACAGCGATGGATTTCGGCCCTGATCTCTGACCAGGGGTGAGTGTTTGTCAGGAATCACAGGAGGTTTCCTCCTCCTATTTCCTCCGTAGCTACTATTCTCTCTTCACAAACTCAAAGAGTAGCTAATCCTTTTAGTTGGAGCGCTAGTTGGCACCGTAGAAACTCCAACATGGCTGCCAACATCCTGACATTGCAACAGCATAACGCTGTTTAGCAGTCCAGTCTTTCTGCAAATGACAGTTGGTGAGGTGTGCTCCAACATTCTACTGTGCACTTCACTGAAGATTCTTCTAGAGCAGCACCTGTTGTTCATGCGTCGCGAAAGTTAGTCAGGGTAGTGGCGGAATATGCGGGGTTAGCTTCGTCGGTTACTACCAATATTCAAGATTAAAGGTTAGTGTCAACTTCAAAGTATTATTTCTGTTCCCATCCAAGTTTTCAGGCAATAGCTGTTGAAACATAATTCTGACTGAAGCCTTGCTTGCGCTAACGATTGAAATAAATCTGTGAAGAAGATTAATTCAACTTTAACCAATTAAATATATTTAGTATTGTATTTCCTGAGAGGATGACAAGGAAGAGAAGGTTGACAAGTTCAGTTAACTCTTAACGTCCTGTAAATTCGCACTAGGGAAAAAAGCGAGCATTGTTTCTCTGAGCTGCGTTATTCTAGATCGAATTTCTCATTCTGGATTTGAAGTTTTCTTGCGGGCACTGTTCCTTTTGTGCCTCGCGGTACCTAAAGGCTGCAGGAATTAAACTCGTGCGCACGTTTCAGTGTGTGCGCACTACCGGCAAGGTTACAGAAATTCCTCTGCAATATTTCAACGCGCCTCTCTTTTGAGCTGCGTAATTCAAAAAACGAACAAGTGCGAACACTGAGAGATTTCCGTTCGCGCTTCATTACATTTTTTCCCTGAGAAGGAAAATAATAAATTGCACACATCTTGGCAGCCGCCATAAGAGCTGTGATAAATAGTCATACCAAACTGATTATAAGCACCTTCTCTAATTGGCTGGGAAGCATAAATCAGCAAATCTTCCATTTAGAAAAAATCTTAGACAGGTGCAATTGTCCTCATATCTCTATTTAATTGAAGTTCTCATACTTCAGGCAACAAATTATAAACATCTCAATCACTTGTCCAGTAAGTACATAGGTAGGAAGGGAACATCGAACTACATTACATACTTACAGAACAGAAAGATAACTTACCTTGTTTTTTCCTTTATCAAGACAGAGAACCTTAGAATAGAACGGCCTGCAAGGAAAAGAACAAGTGATTAGAGAGAAGGCTTCTCTGGGTAAACACACACAACGCTCAAGAGAAGTAAGAAGAGTGGGAAACCCAAAACTACTTACTGGTGAGATTAGTTATTAAATGTATATGTATCTATATTAAGGAAAGCAGTCTGTCAAGGTAACCGATATATCTGACTATTTAATGTTTCTAGCCTAACAACCTGAAGAAGAAGATTAAGCAGGACCAGCAGTGTTTTGGAGCTGTCTCTTCTCTGTCCAATCCCTTTTCCCCCCTCAGAACTTACCTGCGATGGATTAAAACAAACCTAGCAGGGGGGGTCCTGAGAAGGGCATTGGGAGTTAGCGTCATTCTGCTCCTGTGTGATTCGTTAAGTTCCCCTGACAGAGTGAAGTGCCCACGTTGGTACTAACACCTGAGCAGAATGACGGAAGGTCTGGATCTAAAAAATTTAGGCAAGATTTTAGGCAATATACAAAGGGACTTAGAGGCAGTGAGGGAGGAGAATAAGATATTAAGACAGGAGATTATAACCTTTAAAACGGGAACACCAGTTCAGGTAGCCAGTCAAGCCTCCACATCTTTTACTACACAGAATCCAAACGCTAGTACTCTGTCTTTTGCCACCACCCAAGTCATTCACTCATTATCCCCCGTAATTCCTCTTGCTCCACTAGAGAGGTTCAATGGAGATCCACAAAAGGCACAAATCTTTTTGACCCAGTGTTCATTGCATTTCATGTGCCGTCCAACCATTTTCCCTGATGCCCAATCCCGTGTGGCGTTCATCCTGTCCTACCTTAGTGGGGACGCCGCTTCCTGGTCCATGCCACTAGTGTCTCAAAATGATCCAATTTTATATAACCTTGAAGACTTCAAGAAAGAATTCCTTTGCATCTTTGATCGTAGAACTGCATCACAGGGGTTTGACAACGAACTGTTAGAATTAAAACAGGGTAACCGAGAACTCGTGGCCTATCTAGCTCAATTTAATCAATTAATAGTAGAGACGAATTGGCCAGAAAATAAAAAAGCAGCAGTATTTTACAGGGGAGTGCGAGAAGAATTGAAAGATGCCCTTTCCCAAATCCCGAATCGACCTACTGACATCTCTGCCCTAGTGGATTTGACTCTAGTGATTGATTATCGGCAAACCGAGCGAAAAGGAGAACGTAGACGGGAGTTTCGACCTAGTGTTCCATGTTTTGATCGAGTTAAAACTGAACCGTTACGAACAGCGGAAAGTTCCACTGGAGCAGAATCCATGCAAATTGGAGTAATCAGAGGTCCACTCTCCAAGGAGGAAAAAGAGAAACGAAGATTAAACAAGTTGTGTTTGTATTGTGGAGGAAGTGGACATTTTGTCAGGAACTGTTTAAAAAGACCAAAATTACCAGCAAAGGAGAAGGAAAACTAGAGGCACCACGGGTGAGCGGAGTTGGACCCGTGGTTGCGAAAGGAGCAACAACTCCAACAGACCATCAGGTAGCAAACACGTTACAAGTCTCTTCGCCCCATTTGGTTATGACAGTAACATTACGATTTAGAAGTATAAATTTGACCGGAGTTATTGTTATGGTTGATTCTGGAGCAACAGGTAATTTATGCGACCATAAATTTGCGGATCAAATTGGATTACAAGCCATTAAAAAGGAGAAAAGCGAGAAGGTCCGAGCAGTTGATGGTACTGAATTAACTTCAGGACCAATAATCAGTCATACAGAATCGGTACACATGACCACCATTGAGGGACACCAAGAGACCCTGCAGTTTAATTTAATTGACACCCCCCAATTTCAACTAATCTTGGGCCTACCTTGGTTGACTGAACACAATCCATTGATAGATTGGAAAGCCCGGACTATTCAATTAAATTCGAAATATTGTGCAAGACATTGTTTTGAAGATATGGCTCCCCCTACCGTAACCAGTGCGGTCACTCAGTTATGCACTAATGGAAATTCTATATGTGTCATTCAAACACCTGACATACCAGAGCTTTACCGAGAATTCGCAGATGTCTTTGATGAAATTAAAGCCAAAACATTACCTCCACACAGGTCTTATGACTGCAAGATCGACCTGGAACCCGGAGCCAACCTACCTTGCAGTAGAGTTTATGCCCTAACGGAAAAGGAAAATCTCCACTTAAAAGACTATTTGACCAAGAACTTGGTAAATGGCTTTATTCGGCCATCCCAGTCCCCTGTCTTTTCCCCCCTTTTTTTCGTGCCAAAGAAGGGGGGGGAATTTCAGGCCTTGCATAGACTTTAGAGCAATCAACAGAATCACTATCAAAAACCGATACCCGTTACCCCTCATCTCGGTATTGATTGATCAGGTGAAAGAAGCTAAGATTTACACTCGCCTAAACTTACGTGGAGCATATCACCTAATCAGACTCCGAGAAGGCGATGATTGGAAGACCGCGTTCAGAACTAAATTCGGGCTCTATGAGTACCTTGTAATGCCGTATGGTCTGTGTAACGCACCTGCGGCCTTCCAATACTTTATCAACGATGTTTTAAGTAATTGTATTGACCGATGTACAATAGTCTACATTGATGACATCTTAAGTTATTCAAATACGACTGAAGAACATTATGATCAGGTCAGAGCGGTTCTACAATGCCTACGGGAAATCTCTCTATATGTAAAACTGGAGAAATGCCTCTTTAACACCGACACAGTGGAATTCCTTGGCTTTGTACTCTCGCCTAGTGGAGTTTAAATGGATGAACAGAAGGTGAAAGCAATAACAGACTTGAAATCTCCTACTAGTATCAAAGAACTTCAAAGCTTTATTGTATTCTCCAATTTTTACAGACAATTTATTCATGGATTCTCTTCTAAAATTCTTCCTTTAACTCGTCTTCTGAAGAAAGGCGTCTCTTTCCACTGGTCTGATGAAGCTGAAGAGGCCTTCTGATTAATGAAAACCAGTTTCACCACAGCCCCAGTTTTACTTCACGCAGATCCCTCCGAACCCTTCTATCTGGAGACGGACGCTTCAGACCTAGCCATCGGAGGAATTCTTTCACAGAGACACAAAGACACTGGGCAGCTGCATCCTATAGCGTATCGTTCACGCAAGCTCAATCCTGCGGAATGTAACTACACTATCATGGAAAAAAAACTTCTGGCCATTAAGGATGCCTTCAAGGATTGGAGGCATTACTTAATGGGGGCTAAACACACTGTAACTGTGTTCACAGATCACCGCAATCTAAAATGTTTGCACTCTGCGCGTACACTCACACCACGTCAATTGCGGTGGTCTCTCTACTTTGCAGACTTTGATTTTGTTATTACCTTTCGTCCCGGATCCAAAAATGGAAAGGCTGATGTCCTCTCACGGCTAGATACAGAAAATCAAACTCCAGTCTTTGAAAATCAACCAATCATACCTGATGACAAATTCATTGCAGTGCTTTCCTTGGAACCCTTTGAACATCATGTTCACAATTTGATGTCAGATATGGATATGCAGACTTGGCTCTCAGAAGACCCGCTACATTCCATTCACAACGGTCTTCCCTACCACAACTCTGCCTTGTATCTACCCACTAAGGTACTCCAGTTAAAAGCCATGCAGGAAAGTCATGACAATCCACTGGCTGGTCATAAGGGCATCCTAAAAACTGAAGATTTACTTAAACGAAACTTTTGGTGGCCATACATGTGCCGTGATATTCGTCAATATGTTTTGAGTTGCGAACTATGTGCACGGGGGAAATCGGACAGGCAAGCTCGAAAGGGCCTCTTACAACCCATGCCAACCCTCCCATATCCTTGGCACACGGTCTCCCTAGAATTGATTGTTGATTTACCTTCCTCTCATGGTTATGACACTATTCTGGTTGTGGTTGACACATTTAGTAAAATGGCACACTTTGTACCCTTTAAGGGTGCACCCACTTCCAAGCAGCTATCTCAACTTTTCAATGAACACATTATTCACCTTCATGGGATTCCTAATGTACTCATTTCAGACAGGGGCTCTCAGTTCCTATCACACTTTTGGAAAGCTTACATTAAGGGCCTTAACATTGACCACCGTTATTCTACCAGCTTTCATCCTGAAACTGATGGTCAAACCGAACGCATTAATCAAGAACTTGAATAACACCTTAGGTTATACTTGTTAGATGAGGAGGGTGACTGGCCTGACCATTTATGGACTGCTGAGGTTGCCTACAATAACGCTCTTAATGTCTCCACAGGTTGCTCACCTTTCTTTATAAATTCAGGCAGGCATCCTAATTCCCATGTTAATTTTGACAATACTAACCTTCCTGCTGTTCAGGATATTGCCCACCAGTTAGCTAGGATCCACCACACTGTAACCCAGAATTTGTCCACAGCAAAGGCTCGTTACAAACACTTCGCTGATCGAAAATGTAAAAAGGCACCTGAGCTTCATGTGGGAGATTTAGTCTGGTTGTGTACAAAAAATCTTAGACTCAAAGGTTCCCGTAAATTCCAGCCTCGTTTTATGGGTCCTTATCCAATTGAAAAGGTCATTAATCCAGTTACTTATCGATTATCTCTTCCTGGTTCCACCAAAATTCACCCGGTCTTTCATGTTTCTCTTTTGAAACCAATTCACCCCGGGTTGCGTAGGTCTTCCCCTCCTGATCCTCTAATCCTGCATGTTGAGGCTGAGTATGAAGTTAAACGGATTTTAGATTCAAAACTCATCGATGATGAACTCTTTTACCTCATTGATTGGAAGGGTTATGGACCTGATGAACGTTCCTGGGAAAGAAGTAATGATGCCCATGCTCCTCGATTAATTAAAGCCTTCCATGCAAAATTTCCTACCAAACCCAGATTGGGGGAAACTCCGTTGGGAGGGGGTACTGTCAGGAATCACAGGAGGTTTCCTCCTCCTATTTCCTCCATAGCTACTATTCTCTCTTCACAAACTCAAAGAGTAGCTAATCCTTTTAGTTGGAGCGCTAGTTGGCACCGTAGAAACTCCAACATGGCTGCCAACATCCTGACATTGCAACAGCATAACTCTGTTTAGCAGTCTAGTCTTTCTGCAAATGACAGTTGGTGAGGTGTGCTCCAACATTCTACTGTGCACTTCACTGAAGATTCTTCTGGAGCAGCACCTGTTGTTCATGCGTCGCGAAAGTTAGTCAGGGTAGTGGCGGAATATGCGGGGTTAGCTTCGTCGGTTACTACCAATATTCAAGATTAAAGGTTAGTGTCAACTTCAAAGTATTATTTCTGTTCCCATCCAAGTTTTCAGGCAATAGCTGTTGAAACATAATTCTGACTGAAGCCTTGCTTGCGCTAACGATTGAAATAAATCTGTGAAGAAGATTAATTCAACTTTAACCAATTAAATATATTTAGTATTGTATTTCCTGAGAGAATGACAAGGAAGAGAATGTTGACAAGTTCAGTTAACTCTTAACGTCCTGTAAATTCGCACTAGGGAAAAACGCGAGCATTGTTTCTCTGAGCTGCATTATTCTAGATCGAATTTCTCATTCTGGATTTGAAGTTTTCTCGCGGGCACTGTTCCTTTTGTGCCTCGCGGTACCTAAAGGCTGCAGGAATTAAACTCGTGTGCACGTTTCAGTTTGTGCGCACTACCGGCAAGGTTACAGAAATTCCTCTGCAATATTTAAACGCGCCTCTCTTTTGAGCTGCATAATTCAAAAAACGAACAAGTGCGAACACTGAGAGATTTCCGTTCGCGCTTCATTACATTTTTTCCCTGAGAAGGAAAATATTAAATTGCACACGTCTTGGCAGCCGCCATAAGAACTGTGATAAATAGTCATACCAAACTGATTATAAGCACATTTTCTAATTGGCTGGGAAGCATAAATTAGCAAATCTTCCATTTAGAAAAAATCTTAGACAGGTGCAATTGTCCTCATATCTCTATTTAATTGAAGTTCTCATACTTCAGGCAACAAATTATAAACATCTCAATCACTTGTCCAGTAAGTACATAGGTAGGAAGGGAACATCGAACTACATTACATACTTACAGAACAGAAAGATAACTTACCTTGTTTTTTCCTTTATCAAGACAGAGAACCTTAGAATAGAACGGCCTGCAAGGAATAGAACAAGTTATTAGAGAGAAGGCTTCTCTGGGTAAACACACACAACGCTCAAGAGAAGTAAGAAGAGTGGCAAGCCCAAAACTACTTACTGGTGGGATTAGTTATTAAATGTATATGTGTCTATATTAAGGAAAGCAGTCTGTCAAGGTAACCGATATATCTGACTATTTAATGTTTCTCGCCTAACAACCTGAAGAAGAAGATTAAGCAGGACCAGCAGTGTTTTGGAGCTGTCTCTTCTCTGTCCAATCCCCTTTCCCCCTCAGAACTTACCTGCGATGGATTAAAACAAATTTAGCAGGGGGGGTCCTGAGAAGGGCATTGGGAGTGAGCGTCATTCTGATCCTGTGTGATTTGTTAAGTTCCCCTGATAGTGTTTGAGATTGTTCAGAATTCCGTCCATCAATTGTTTTTTTTCATTTGTCACCTCCAAGGGTGATCTACTTCATTAAATGCTTTAGTAAAAAGCATTCTCTTTTGTGTCAGTTTTTGTAATCAGAGGTGTCTGGTCGCCATATTGGAAAAGGGTCATTGTCCACACTATGCACACAGGCTACTCAAAGCAGCTGCAGTATTAGAACAAGTATTAGTGTCCTATCCCTGGTTTGTTCCTGTTGATCTTTAAAATGCCCTAAAGGCAGTGCTTCAAAAATGTTCTCTAAAACCTGCATGGGCCAGGCTACACTTGTGATGCTTCCTGAGTTCCTAGTTTTGTGTAGTTCCTAGGACCCCCCAGGACTTGGGCGTTTTGGTTGACCTAAACTGAGGTCTTGGTGAGCAGACAGACTCTGGACACCCCCACAGGATGAGTCAGCCGTTTGACCAGCTAGCTCTATGGTGCCACTACCACCCCCCTGCATTCTACAGTGATATGTGTAATTTCTGGCAACCACTGAACGACAACCCTAATTTCTCAGGTATCGTGGAAAACAATACAGTATCTTTCGCTCAGTCACTCATGCTTACTTTTCTCAGAATACACATGGAATGATGATTGGAACAGTTTCAATAATTATTTATTGGTCAAGCATCAGTCTAGTGTGAAAAGTGCTGTGACAATCAAAAGACAGGAGCAGACAAATGTGATCGCTAGCACCAATATCGTAAATAGCAGATACATTTCTACCATAGTGCTAATAAGATGAATAAAAACTGATTATTTAAAAAAATAGCATTGGCGTACTCCTACGATGCGTAACCGACCTAAATGTACCTAGCCTAAATATGTAGGTGAAACATGTATGTAAGTGCTAATATAGATCCTAATGGAGGTAAGAATCCCCGGGGAAGTACTAACCCCTCACCTGATGGTTCTGAATGAAGGACCCCTGACTCTGCGTCGAGGACGGCACCCCGCAAGGGATGTCAGGTCTGTGCCTTTGAAGGATCAGCCTGCAGAGTCTCGGTCCAGCCTGGAAGGAGTTCTCCTCTGTCTTTCTATGGGGGAGTGAGGGTCTTTTATACTAAAGTGGTCACTCAGGTTTTTTTTAGAATTGATGTGTTTTGAAAACATTCACTAATCCTTCGCTAATCCTTTTCTAAAAAAACACTCATGCTCAGCTGGCTGTTGGCCATGGATGAAAAAAGTCGTTACCCTTATACAGAATTATTCTACTGTGCCTGGGACATGTTTATGTACGTCAGGTACAGGGATTAAGATAGGCTACTGAGAGCCTGGTGTCGAAAAGACAAAAGTAAGCTACGAGGTAAAAGGTCACCTGTGTATAACCGTTATGTCGTGTGGATGAGTCAAAACGTATGTAGTGGGTATGTACATGATGGGACTATCCTAAAGGACATGACACCCACTCCTCATCAAAGGGTCAATAAGGTCAGCTAGGCAAATGACAGAGTCAGTGCTTAAAAGGGGAACAGAAACCATAAAAAACATGCTAAAAGCATTAAAAAGCCTTACAAAATGTTCATAAAAAGCAAGGTCGATATCAAAAGGATTCTTCCCTTAAAAAAGCTTTCAGAAAGTGTCCTCTATATGTTTGAATATATTGTCATTGTTTTTCTGAGCACTTTCAAAGCCTCTATACTCAGACAGAGCAGAGAAGAATAAAACAAAGTCAGTTAGACCTTCAATTTGGTAAATGTTTAAAAAGTTGCCAAGTGGTTCCCAGCACAAGAGGGGCCAAATTGTTTAGGAAACCTGCGCTGAAGACTCAACATCACTGAACATGTCATCCGCAGGAGGCAGTCCCTCCAGTACTTCCAGTATGGTATCAAGAGAGCAGAGGAGGTCATTGCTGGTTTCCACGGCAGCCGTCGAGGAAGAATTAGATGCCCTTGTGCCTGAGACTGATATCTGCACATCCGTAGCAGAGATGATTTCAGTTCCAACAGGAGCTGAAGCATCCCATGGAGGCTCTAGGAACGCCATCACCAAAATAGGAATAAGGTGTGGACAACTGTGCCCGTGGGCCCGCAAAGGAGCCAGGAGCATGACTCTGTCTGGCGGTGCAACCAATGGAAGTGTCAGACAGAGGTCCAACACGGGTCCAAATCCGCAAAAGAGGCAGGGGAATACTGGCAGAATGCAGTCAAGCCAGGCCCGTCTGAAAGACAGGAACCAATGCTCACTCAGCTCTCAAAGCCGAGATATAACCAGGAAGAAACCAAATCGCTCACGACAACATCGCTTCTGTAGTGTTCTCTCCATATCTCAAATGATGCTCATCCATTGCAAAGCAATAGAAGTAAAAGCAGGACCAAAGGAAGCCCTAAAAAACTCTTCCAAGTACGGAGTGAATGGAACCGCTCCAAAAATGGTTTAATAGGTGGTTAACGGACCTGATACAATGCTCTCAAATAAGCTTCTATGAAATGGATCGGGAAGCTCGGATGGACCAGAGCCTGTATCTCTGCCGAGGACCTTGCAACCTGGAGATCAAAGATCTCTGAGGCTGAAGTTAAGGCTACATTTTGCTGAAACAGCATGGCTTTCAGTCTGCTCAGAGAATCAAACCCTATGTTGGAAACATTCAGTGAAGGCCACAGTGGTGCCTCTCTAACTGTGGAAGCTGGGGGCAGCAATACTTGCTTACAACAAATAACCCTGGAGTTTACAGTTACTAGATAAGCAACACCTGGCATTATCCCACAACAGCCTTGGTCATTCATTCTCAAGTAACTCCCATTGGAAAGTAACTCAAAAACTGGATGAATTACAGCAGCCGGGGTTAGTTAATGACTCGTTACACGCTCCGTGAAGCGACACTTCCTTACACACTAAAGAGCCACTCAAGGCCTTTTCGCAGTTTAAACCACTCAAGAAAACTTCCTTGTCCTTGTTCCTGCAAATATATGTGTATGGCAACTCCCAGGTTTCTTGTATGTACCCTTCGCCCAATAAGATCTAAAGCGTGCGTGCTAATGTGCCTCACAGCAGTATTCCGTGTTCCGGATACGTCATTTACGGACATTTACGATCGTACCTTCTCAGAGAAGACTCACAGCAGACTTAAAACTCAGGATCACCAATATCAGGGTGTTTCCTAAACTGCACAGTCCATTAATTGAGGCCTACATATTGACCAGCCGGGTCAGAATTATCACCGGCAGAGCGACTACCAAGAATTTCTCATCTTCAGACAGCCCTGAGGAAGTCGCGGAATTGATTTCCAAATGCGACAAAACACCTGTTGGCTGGTTTCTGTTTTGCTCAAACGAAAATTGAATAAGACTGAGACCGCCTTAATGGCCGTTGTTGAGGACGCAAGGAGAATCCTTGACACAGGAGGGTCTCTAGCCGTGATCTTGCTGGACCTCAGCGCAGCATTTGATATGGTTAACCACCGTATTTTAACCCACCGACTCATGGAATTGGGTGTAATAGGTCCAGCGCGGTACTACCTGGCGGCCCAGCTCCAATGGCTTACGCAGGTGGTGGCCAGGGAGTATAGAGGCCCGGACGGCCCACAGGGTAGGTTAATTCCGCGGCATGGCTCGCCTTCATAGTCCTTCAACAGCGGCTGGACCTTGCCCAGCTTACTCTGGAGGAACGTACCCTCCGGTTGTGCTGGAACAGGTGCCAGAGGCGGACCGCCATAGCTCACCCTTATGCCCCGGAGATCCCTTTGGGAATGTGTACGGCGCTCCCGCATGGGGGCGATTGGTCTGGACTAGCTGTTTGGGAGGAGCTGGGCGTGCAGGTGGTAGGCGATTTATTCAGGGAAGGGGTGCTGTTGCCCTTCCAGGACTTGCAGGACTCTTATGGGCTTCCGCGGGGGGACTATTTACTCCACGCGGCCCTTGTTGCGAGCCTCCAGAGACATTGGGCTATGGGGCTCTCGGAGCCACCGGTTGCCAATATGTAGTGATGGCGGCGGGGACGGCCAAGGCCATTACTTGCCTCTACCGCAGGCTGTCGACAGAGGGCCTGCAACCCCTAGCCGTGTTAAGGGGTAAGTGGGAAGTGGACCTTGCGAAATTGATCCCCGAGACCACGTGGTCCACGCTGGTGCGGAGGGCCTGGAAGGGAACGCGGAATGCCCGGTTTCAGTTGGTTCAGTTTTTTACGCTGCACAGGGCTTATCTGACACCGGTTAAGATATTGCAATATTTTGGGGGTGCTCACTCTCAGTGCCCGAGGTGTGGGGGAGAGGGGGCCGATTTCCGCCATATGTTTTGGTCCTGCGTGCAGTTGGGTGATTATTGGGCAGATGTAGTGGATTGCCTGAATCAGGTGACAGACCGTTCTATTGCTCCGGAAATGGGGGCTTGCTTGTTGCTTTGGTTTCCCCACACCTGACGGACGAAGGTTACCAGTAAGTTCTACGATTTAGGGTTGATCATGGCCAAGAGGGAACTGACCATGCACTGGAAATCCCGGGCGGGGCCAAGTTTCTTGCGGTGGAGGGTGGCGTTTGCGAGATGGGCTGGGGCGGAGGGCACACTCCGGTTGCAATTGGCCCTCCGGAGGGACGACGAGAGAGCTCTGGCGACGGCCCGAGCGTGGGAGGCGCTGGTGGTGGAATTTCAGTGGCTGATGTCTGACACAGGGGAAGCAGGGAGCACGTCTGACAGGCAGGAGGATACGGTGGGGGGGGAGTAGGGGAGGAATACTGGTGAGCACTGGACGATTTAGAAGTAGCGGGATGTGTGGGAAAGCCTGGGTTTCCTAGGGGCGGTTGAGCACCCGTACAGGACTCATAGTCGGGGAAGGGTACGTAAGGAGAGGGGACGACAGAGGGGGGCACACTGACATGGGGTGGGAGAGGGAGGGCGGGAGGGTCCACATGGGAAGGATGATTAAGCTCCTGGATGTTTGGTAGCAATGATAAATGTACAGTTTTCCTTTCGACGGTGGGGGTAGAGGGGCATGTATTGAGTTGTTGTTTTGAAAACAATAAAAATTAAAAAAAAAAAAAAAGTAATAGGTCCAGCGCTCAACTGGTTGTGTTCCTTCCTAGAGGAGAGATCCTATCAGGTTTTTGGGGGCGAGGCCATCTCAAGTTCAAGATCCTTGCACTGTGGAGTGCCTCAGGGCTCGTCCCTGAGCCCCACTCCCTTTAACGCCTATATGTCCCCCCTGGCGGAGATTGTCTTGCCCTCTGGGGTGCACATAATCACGTACGCAGATGACACCCAGTTAGTGGTGGCATTTAATAATAAAAGTGGCCCTTCATCCAGGTTGGGCCCCTGCCTCGAGGAGGTGATGAGGTGGATGTCCCACTCCCATCTCAAACTGAATGGTGATAAGACTGAGCTTATGTTGCTCGGCAATCCCTCTCCCCTCGAGGTTGCTAGCATCTGGCCAGCAACTATGGGCCCTCTGCCAGTTTCCAAACCTGAAATAAAGAGTCTGGGATTCTGGCTTGACTCTGAACTCAACTTCAAAACTCAAGCCACGAAGGTAGTTGCCTCCTGTTTTGGTGTTCTTAAACTCCTTCGTAAAGTACTGCCTCTGCTCCCTTTTTCAGCAAGGAAGCTCGTAGTCCAGGCGTTGATCTTATCCCGCCTCGATTATGGTAACGCTCTTTACCTTGGTGCTCCCGGTGCAGTCTTTAAAAAACTTCAAACTATGCAAAACTGTGCCGCCCGATTGCTGGAGGGTGTTCCTTGCCGTCATTCAGCTAAACCCGCTCTCAGAGCTCTACATTAGCTTCCTATCCAGGAAAGGGTCTACTTTAAAGCCTTGTGTACCACACACAAGATACTTGGAGGTAAGGGCCCTGACATTATCTCCTCCTTTGTTGTACCTTACAAAGCGCAAAGACAGTTACGCTCGAGTGATCTGCATCTGGCATCTGTTCCCAGAATTAAGAGGTCCAGAAGCGGCGGCCGTCTTTTTTCTTATAATGCTTCCAAACTTTGGAATACCTTGCCGTTGTACTTGCGTAAAGAATCTGATCACTCCATTTTTCATAAAAGGCTTAAGACCTGGCTTTTCGCTCACTGATTGAGTAAGTCTACTTCGGTTCAACCCTAGCGCTGGGATGCCTCCGGGTAGCCATGCGCTTTACAAATGCTACTTCATTCATTCATAAAGACGGAATAACTTTCTATCAACATGGATAATTGAACATTGTTTCCAATCTACTAGATCTGTATGAATACATCTGCATTGTACAACTGTCTTACATGTGTGCCCAGCCTCTTGCTGAATTCTGTGACTGTATGGGATTTTTCCCATATGCAATTGAGGGGTTATAGAGCTTACCCCCTTACCTGGTGGCACCATAACACTCTGTTCTTATTTATACTTACGTTTACCAGCAGAGCGCCGATTTTCCTGAGTTACTAAAAACCCTCACAACCAGAACTAAATATTTGTTGTCTGGTTTCATTTTACGGAAACAAAGGGTTGTTCATTGGTGAGGTGCAAGTTTTAATTACACCTTGGTATTCAAGTTGGTTTAAGATTTCTTTGATCTGTTTCTTTGCCTCTGTGGGGTTGGAGTAGATTTTAATGTGATTTTGTGGTGTTTGGACCCCAGGTCCCACCCTACATGGTTGTGGTATAATGCTGGAGCTAGCACTTGTGCACACTCCTGTGCATATGAGTGTTTTAAGGAAACAGAACGAGGTCGGAGAAAACAGACAAAATCACACTTTCACCTTTTGGGAAATCCATTATAAATTCAGGCGGCCAGTCTTTTTCTGCTAACAGGATGTCATATCCAAACGTCAAATTTTCCCAAAGGAGATCTTTAATGTTTCTTGAGATGTAGCCCTCTATTTGGAGATTAATTTCATGTACACAGCGTGGGGCATTCACTCTTGTATCACGTGTTTCCACAGTGATGTATTCATTCAACCCTGCTGTCACCAGAAATTCCTTCAGGTTCTGGCGAGCTATTGTTACTTCTGCTGCACTGTCTAGCATCATCACAGCCCATTCCCTGTTCAGAAGCTGAGTCCTCGGTAACCTGGGCATTTCTAATTTTTAATCCAGCTACTTTCTTCTTTTTGAATTGAGTTTTTGTTTTAGGTTGTTCTTCCTGTTTCACAATGTAGTCTGAATTAGGATGTGTTTCCCTTTTTCCCTTTGGTTGATCCTAAATATTTAGTTCTGACTGTCCTTGCCTCTCCGAGCTTTTTTATGAACCCTGAAAGGAATGAAAGGAACGTTTATCAGTATCCTGATACCTGTCATGTTTCCTAATGTTATTACGATTCCTACGGTTGAACCTCTTTTCAGAGGACTCCCGTTGGGTAGACCCACCCCTTGATCGAAAAGTGTTTCCTTTATTATTATTATTTTTGGATTGACTATTATCCCATTTCTTTTTAAAAGAAGTGGGTGCTTGCTTTAAATTATACTTGTCAGAATTACTCACCACTTGTGGTATCCCTGGTTTGGCTCCCAAACTATCTCTACCTAGTGAAGCATAGGTATCCTCGATAATCTTTGGTAATGCACGTTCCTGATTTGCAGGAACTGTTTCCCTTATGCGTTGGCGTATAGCCACAGCTGCTGCTTCCCCCTTGATGTTGCTCAGCATAATTGCTAAGACTTGGTCAAAATTACCCATCAGTTTCCTCCCCAAGTCCAGGGCAGGTCCTGCCCCCTAATTATTCTTTATTTGTTTCAATACTTCAGGATTAACTGGTATAGAAGGGGCACCATGTATCCTAATGTAAACTACAGTGAAAATTGTTCTCCATGTGGTACAATCCTCGAGTGAGGGAACCATCCCCATTGGCAAGCAAATTGTTAACATCCTCTGTTTTTCCTGCAGACCCGTATGGGAAAATACTGCTTCAAAGTGTGCTATTTTTTGGGCGATCCAGAATGGTACTTGATCCCTTTTAGATGGGAACGCACCCATGATTGCTTTTAGTGTCTGTGGACTAATTATTGGTGTGTGTTGGGTCTGGACTGTACCAGGTGGAGCTGCTCTCGCAGGTTGTGACGTAAGTGTTTGCACGATGAACTCGACAATGTGTCTGTATAGCCTGACTACTTCTTTATAAAGTGTACGCAATTCCCCTACTGGCAGTGTGTCTATCTCAGGTTGTAGAGTGTAAGCCGCCATGTCGTTCCTACTATTCTGAGCGGACCGAGTCTTATGACCAAAGTTGTGTGATGTAGGGAGCCTTTAAACCAGTTTTTATGTTGCTGGTAAGTTAACGGGACATCAATGTCCTCTTATGCTATGTGTTCTTCCGGTGGATCCATTTCAATGTATTCGTGGAATAAATGTGTCTGTGGATCTGCTATCGGGAATTTCACCCAGGAATAGAATACCTCTGATCCGAACACCTAGTTTGCCTCAATCACGAAACTAACAGTAGGAAGGGATCAAGCGTGAGGTCGGGAAGCCATCTCTTCATTGCGGTAAGAACCCTCACATCAGCCAACCACACGATTTTGGGGGACCTCAATCTTCATTTTAATTCCCCTGCTGATCACATCGCACAGGACTTACTAGAAGATCTGGAGGCCCTCCAACTCACCCAGCTGGTGGCGGCTCCGACCCATGGAAAAGGCAATTTGCTAGACCCCATTTTCAGCAACTGCCTGGACCTAACGGTTGATCAACCCATTCCCCTTCCGTGGTCAGACCACTCTCTGGTCCCTTTCTCGTGGGCCACTCATAAAAATCCCCAAGCACCCCCTCAAGTGACCATCAGGAGGAACTGGTCAAAACTCCCGTTGGAATCCTGGCTGCACCAACTGGATTCCACTTGCCCCTCACCCTGCTCGGATCCTAATGTGGGAAATGACATCTATAGAGACTGGATCACCCGCTCATTAGACTCCACTCTCCCGATGCGTAAATCCTCCTCTAAGAGACTTCATAAATCTGCCCCCTGGTTTTCTGACTCTCTAAAACAGCTAAAACGCACTTGCAGACAAAGAGAGAGAGCCTGGCGCCTAGATTTCCTCCCAGAAAAGAAGACCTCTTATAAAGAGGCCATCAAGGTATATAAAGAAGGGATTAGAGCAGCCCAGGCTACCTATTTCTCAGAGAAAATAATGGAAGCGAAGTCCAAACCCAAGGAAATCTTCCAAATCATAAAACAATGCTCTAGCGCCACCACGGCTCCCCCCCCTATCAAATCCCAGAAGCAATGCAACGAGCTTGCAGATTTTTTCCATAACAAAGTTTTAAAAATCTATTCCACCTTTCCACCTGCAGCCACCCCCCCGGAAGCGTTCAAACCACCTCGCCTCAGACCACCTCCCCGTCCAGGCCAGCCGTCGCTCGAGCACTTTCTCCCCCTCGACCTCGACACTTTAGGCAAAGTGGCCCGTGCGGTCAAGTCGGGATCTCCCCGTGACCCTGCCCCTCCAGACATCCTGATGCAGGCAAGCAAAGCCACCCTGCCTGTAATCTTGGATCTCTTGAACTCGTCCATCTCTGCATGCTCTGTCCCTACAGCCTGGAAGCAGGCCATGGTACGGGCACTGCTAAAGAAACCTAGCCTAGACCCAAACGATCTGTCAAGTTACCGTCCCATCTCACTCCTTCCTTGGACGAGCAAGGTGCTAGAGAAGCACATAAATGCACAGCTGGTGCAGTTCCTGGAGGATCACTCGCTGTTACACATATCCCAGACAGGTTTTAGACCACAACACGGGACAGAAACCGCCTTATTAGCAGTCACCGAAGATACTAGAAGGATTCTGGACCAAGGAGGATCAGTGGCAGTGATCCTCCTTGATCTAAGTGCCGCATTCGATACGGTCAGCTACTCCACCTTGCTGGACCGTCTCCATAACATCGGAGTTTCAGGTGACGCTTTAAGGTGGCTGGAATCCTTTCTGTCTGGGAGGTCGTTTCAGATCTTCGACGGTGTAACAGTATCCTCAAGCAAACCCCTGAGCTGCGGAGTACCACAGGGCTCTTCCCTGAGCCCTGTGCTGTTTAACGTCTACATGAGGCCGCTGGCAAGTGTCGTCGAACCGCATGGCATCAAAATCGTGTCATACGCCGACGACACCCAGCTGGTGGTCTCGCTGGCCACCGAGAACAGCAAGTGCTCCCCTGCCGATCTGCTACACTGCCTAGAGGACATAAAGGGTTGGATGACCAACTCCTCCCTTAAATTAAATGGAGATAAGACGGAGCTCATGCTCCTAGGCCCACCTTCTCCAGTCCCATTCACCTCCCTGTGGCCTAATGCACTGGGTCCCCCCCCCACCCCAAAGGAAAGCGTGAAGAGCCTGGGAGTGTGGTTGGACAGCAAACTCTCCTTCTCCACCCAGGCCACAAAACTATCTGCCACATGCTTTGGCCTTCTAAGAACCTTGAGGAAGGTTCTTCCGCTGCTGCCACTAGAAGCCAAAAAGGTTGCGGTCCAAGGGCTAATCCAGTCTCGCCTTGACTCGAACAATGCCCTATACATGGGGGCACCTGAGTTTACACTTCGAAAACTGCAGGTTGTTCAAAACTGTGCAGCTCGTTCCTTGCTAGAAATCCCGCGCACTCAGTCTGCTAAACCTGCTCTAAAAATTCTCCACTGGCTGCCAGTGAGGCAGAGGATAGCCTTCAAAGCACTGTGCCTGGCGCACCGCACCTTCTGGAACACAAGCCCAGCGATCAACAGAAATCTTGTCACCCCCTATCATCCCAACAGGAACCTACGATCAAAGGAGGCCTTCCTTGCCGTCATTCCCAGAGTAAAGCGAGCCAGAGCAGGGGGAAGAATGTTCTCGCTGAATACCGCCAGGCTCTGGAACGACCTTCCCCTCTCACTCCGGTCCAACTCAAATCTTCTATCATTCCGCAAAAACTTAAAAACATGGCTGTTTGACAAACCCACTGTACCATAGCACCTCCTCCGTCACTTTCTGGTCAGCTTAGCGCTTGGACGCCCACGGGCAGCAATCGCGCTCTACAAATACCATTACAATTACAATTACAATTACAATTTCAATGCTAAATAATTCGTAGTTCCCTTTCTCCGTATGGACGCTTTTATGGTCCATAAGTATTCCCAGATATTTACTTGTTACCTGATCCAAACGTTGGCCATCTAGGAACCAACTATTCTTCTTCTTTTTTTGATAGTTAACTGCCATAATTTTGGTTTTCTTAAGATTTATTTGGAGGGCCTTACGATGTGAGAAACTACTTGTGGTATTTAATAGATACTGAAGACCAACAGGAGTCCGACTTATCAAAACCAGATCGACCGCATATAGCAGGTTTGACAATAACTTGTTTCCTAGTTTTGGAGCGTGGGATGTGCAGCTATCCAACTCCCCTGAGAGATCAGCTAAAAAAAGGTTAAAAAGAAGCGGCGCAAGGACACACTCCTGCTTGAGGCCTTTCGAGGTCATGATTAGTTTTGAGATATGTGTCCCTGCGCCTAATTTAATCCTAACCCAGGTATCTGTGTGTAACTGCTGGAGCCGATCCAAGAGCAAATTTGGTAAACCTCAGCTTTCAAGTTTTCCCCAGAGTTTGGCTCGGTCAACATGATCTAAAGCGGCTGCATAGTCAATAAAACAAAGGAAGAGGGGGGTTTTGATTCCTGCATCCATTAACAGTGTTAGGGCCAAGATATTAGTTGTTGTTCCTTGGACACTGCAAAACCCAGTTTGATTGGTAGGAATGATAAAGTTTTCTGAGGCCCAATAGGTTAACTCATCCAAGATTAATCCTGTGTGGTTTTTTACATCTATGTCGATAAGGGCGATTAGTCGATAGTTGTTTGGATCGTTTCTGTCGCTCTGTTTAAAAATAGGACTGATAATTGATCCTTTCCAGGATTACGGGATGATGGCTATACAGTTTATGCCCTTAAAGACTGATAATAAAGCCTTGCTCCAGAAGTCGGCGTCATGTTTGTACAACATTGGAGGGATGCCATTAGGGCCTGGGGCACCCATAGCTATGCCCTGGCTATCAGACGTTTTATCTGTTTTTCCGTGGGTGCATACCATTCCTCTTTAATGGAGGCTAATGAATCTAAGTCGGTGGCGAGGTGAATCCCCTGTTGTTTGTGGGGATTAGAGCAATCGGCCGATTGAGCTTCCATAGTGAGATTTTGTGTCACTTTTTCCCTTGTTGGTGACTACACTATCCGTTGTCGCAGTACCCATTTCCTGGTTCGCATCCACTTCCTTTTGCCTGTTATTGTTGAAGTGTGAGGAGAGATAGTCTACCCAAGCGACCTCTGTTATATTGGAGCTGATTGCCGGATGGTTCGGTCGCTCTATCTTGTGGATCGTTTGCCAAAACTTGGCGCTGTTTTTTTGTTTGGCATCATGCAGTAACTTGGCCCATCATTCTTCAATCTTATTTTCCTCCACTTCTTCCTTTTCAGTAGTGCCTTTATTTGTCGAAGGGTTAACTGCAAGTCCAAGTTCCCTGGTGTTTTTCAAAGTTATCTCAGTGTTTGATTTATGGTGTGTTTTAGTCTCTCTGATTCCGGGCTGCTTTTCAACCTTGTTAGATCGTCTTCCAATTCTCTTGGTTTGGTCCCCATCCTAATCGCAAATTTCCCACTAAAGGTCGTAATAAAATGTTCCCATGCTTTTAGCGTTGGGGGGGCGGATTCTTTTTCTCTCTCATATAGTATTTTGGCGGAGGCTGATAGTGCTTCAGTGTTGTTAAGATGACACCTTATACGCTTTTGGTTTGAGATCTTTTCGATTACAATGGGATTCCAAGCATCTAGTACGACAGCCGGTCTCGCATTCAACAGCACTTCCTGCAGTAGGTGGTCACTGTGTGCATTGGGAGCCTGGGGGGCAGCCGAGCACCGCGAGGTCTGCCGCCCGGGCAGGTGGGGAGGGGGGGGCGTGGCCGAACGGCCATTTTGTAATAATTGGGCTACATTTGGGGATAGCCCAAATGTAGCCCAAATCCAGGGATAGTAGCCCAAGGGGTATATAGGTAAATCGCGCGCCAGCCCAGCCACAATTTTAGGCTTGGTGGCCTGGTGGCTGGGTGCGCGAGTTTAAAGTTTTTGGTGGTTTGTGTAGGTGTAGAGTAGGAGTTAAAAAAGTACCTGGAGTCATGTCAGGAGGAGACTATCGTGTCTTGGAGGCCATCCGTCTGTTGAGCGAGGCGGGGAGAATGGACTTGCTGGTCCGAGATGCAAATTGGACGAGGCGCCCGGCGAGGCGCGCGTCCGCGAGGGTGGCGGCCGCCGTCGCGGCTTGTTCGCCACCCGGGAGTCCGTCGGGAGGAGCGGTGAGTGTCAGAGGCGGCGCGTATATCAGGAGCGCTGCCTCTGGGTCCACGGCGGTAGCGGAGGGGAGCGCGAAGGGGCTGGAGGCGGGGAGGGGGCGGGGACAAGCAACGCGACGGAGGAAGGTTCCGGACGCCTCACAGGAGAGGCCCAGGTCTTACGCGGGCCGCTCCTCGAGCCGGGGAGTGGCCGTTGCCATGGTGACGGCGGGGGCGCGGGGACGCTCGGCAGAGGGCCGGGCAGTGACGAGGGGAGGATCGCGGAGCGCGCGGGGGCGGGAAGAGCGAGAAGAGGAGGAAGAGGGGCTTGGGGAAGGGCCCGGGGAGAGTGCACCACTGGAGGAAATATCTGGGGCCGGCACAGCGCGGAGGCGCGCGGCCCCGTGGTTGGAGGCTACGGAGTTGGGGAGTGTGGGGGACGGGGGCAGGGGGGGGGCGGGCAGCCCGGGACTGGGTATGAGAAGCGTTGATAGGCAGGGTAGGCAGACGGTGGGGAGAAATGTGAGGGGGGGAGCGCGGTCCCCAGTGGGGGTGTGATCGCGGCGGGCCACGAGGCGACCGAGGAGGAGACGGGGAGGAGTGGGGGGGGTGTGACGCGGGCGTGGTGGAGAGGAGCTGGCGGGACAGGGGTTTGGCGGGGCGCGACGACGGAGGGTGGGGCCAGGTAGGGGGGGACCTGGGGGGGTAACAGCAGGGGGAGAATCCCCAGTGCTATTTGAGTCAGAGGGTAGCGAGAGAGACTGGGGAGGCCTGGACATTTTTGAGTCCTGGGCGGAGGGGTTGGGGGGGGCGTCGGGGGTCGGGGTCAGGGACGTAGGAACGGGGGAGACGGAGGGGAGGGGGGAGAGGTGTGTGGCGAGAGGCGCGGACGGGGTGGGGGCGAGCGGGCAAGGGGTAGGGTGGAGCGGGCAGGGGGAGTGGAGTGATGGGGCGACGGAGATGGGGAGGACGACGAGGTGGCGGATTTGAGCGCGGTGGGTAAGGCGTGGGTCGCGGAGACGTCGGGGGCTGGTAAGCGGGGATGGGATGGCAGGAAGAAAGTAGGTAGGCCCAGCACACCAGACCATTCCTTTTCCTTGCAGGTAGCGGAGCGACAGCGGGAACAGCGCTGGGTACCGGACTTGGCAGGGCTGGGAGCAGCCCGGCGACGCCAAGGAGAAGGGAGGGTGGAGCCTCGGGCGGCGTGCCCAGTACCTGCGAGGGATCCCGCCGCGGCTGGCACAAGTAGGCCCGTGACGGGCTCGCCAGCCCCAACACCCACGGGGTCACAGCGCCCCGGGGGACACCGCCTGAGGAACGCCGGAGAGGAGACTGTAGTTGTATCGCGGGGGCAGGTGGCACCACCAGCGGACAGCGCTGAGGGTGCAGGGCAGGAGGCCTTGGACTATGAGGAGGAGAGTATGGAGGAAGGAGGAAGGAGAGTTGCGTGAGGTGGGAGACGGTAGGGACGGGGGGCCGAGTAATGTTGTAGCTAGTTTCTTACAGGTGTCACGACGCCAGGAGCAGCCACGGGTCGGACATCGAGGTGGGAAAGCAGCTCGGCCCCCAGGGCAGGACGCCGGGAGGAGCGACGGACGGAGACATTGGCGCCAGGTAATACACATTTGCTCGGGCGGCCAAGGATGGTGTCGAGAGGGGTGGGGGGGGCGGGGGTGGAGGGGGGGGGTAGGGGAAAGATCGCGCAAAGGTACGTATGTGGTGGATGTGGCCGTGGGCACGGACGGCATGGGGCAGGGAGACAGCGGTCAGACCAAGAAGGAGGGGACAAACGAGAAAGGGACAGGGGACGCAAAGGCAGAGGAGACAAAACTGGAGAGCAAGGAATTGAAGATAAAGCGGTTGCCATATATGGGGGTGACCAAGCCCTTGGGGGCGCACTTGATGTTGGCAACTAAAGAACGGATCTGGAAAGGGGAGTATGTGGAGATGCTCAAACTCCTGCACAGAGAGGTCAGGGCAAAAGAAGGTTCTAAGGAGGAGGAATTTGAGCTAGCAAAAAGGCCTAAGGTGCCGCTGACAATAGAGAACTGGACAGCGGCTTTTCTGATATATGCCAGTGTGTATTGTGAGAAGTTCCCGGAGAGGTCGGTGGCCATGTTTAAATACATGGACGTCATTCGGAAGGCACAGATTACGGGGGGTGGATATGCCTGGGCTCAGTATGATGAGGAATTCCGGGCGCGCGTTGCGTGGGATTCGGAGGCAAAGTGGGGAGAGTTGGATACGGATCTGTGGCAGCATACCATGGGCCTGGCCGGGTCGGGGAAGACTATCTTTACGGCCAGCGGGCTGCCGCTAGTGTATCAGCCCTTTCGAGGGGGTCCCACCCGCGGGGGTGGGTGGAGCCGGCAGGGGGACGACAGGAGACAAGGGTGCTTGCTGGGACTTTAACAAAGGCCTATGCACGAGAGAGTATTGCAAGTTTCGGCACGAATGCTCGGGCTGCGGCAAGCGACATCCGCTGGTCAAGTGTTGGGGGGCGCAAGGTCCGGGGCACAGCGGTCAGCAATGGCAGTCGGGAGCCCCTAAGGCTGGAGCCCAGCAGCAGTCTCAGCAGGGAGGAGGAGGGAGGGGGGCGAGGGGGACTGGGGCAAAAGGCTCGTACTCCGGTTAGGGTAGAGCAGTTAGTGGGGGCGTTGGGGGACTATCCGGACAGGGCGGCGGCGGAAAAGCTGCGATCGGGGTTTCAAGAGGGGTTCAGGTTGAGGTACGAGGGGCCGAGGGTCCGGAGATGGGCAGACAATTTACGATCAGCGAGAGAGCATCCGCAGGTGGTGCAGGTGAAACTGGACAAGGAGGTACAGGAGGGCCGCATGGCGGGACCCTTTCGCGAGTGGCCGTTGCCCAATTTGATTGTGTCACCCATTGGCGTGGTACCTAAAAAGGAGGTGGGCCAGTTTCGCCTTATTCAGCATTTGTCATGGCCAGAAGGTGGGTCGGTCAATGACTTTATTGCGGACAGTGCGGCCACTGTGTCTTACTCATCTGTTGACGTGGCTATGGCACTGGTGGTGACCGCGGGCGCAGCAGCACAGATGGCAAAGTGCGACATCAAGTCAGCTTTCCGGCTGCTGCCAGTTCATCCAGATGACTGGGATCTGTTGGGCATCCAATTCGGCGGTCACTGGTATGTGGACAAGGCATTGCCGATGGGCTGCTCCATGTCCTGCGCACTTTTTGAATGTTTCAGCACGTTCCTACAATGGCTGTTTACGGAACGAACGGGTCACCAAGGCGTGACACAGTACTTGGATGACTTCTTTTTTGTCGGCACCTCAGACTCCGTGGACTGCCAGCAGGGTCTGGACAGCTTCCATGAGATCATGGGGGACATGGGCGTGCCACTGGCCCCGGAGAAAACACAGGGTACCAGTATGGCACTGGCTTTCCTCGGTATTGAATTGGATTCGGTCCGAATGGAGGCGCGCCTCCCGGAGGATAAAAAGCGAAACATGTTGAGCTTGCTGACCAGTGTGTTGGCACGTCAGAAGGTGACGGTCAGGGACATACAGGTGTTGCTGGGACATCTCAATTTTGCCTGTAGGGTGGTCAGAGTAGGGCGGACTTTCTGTAGGCGACTGGGGCGCGCGTTGGAGGGGCAGAGGCCTCCACACCATCATGTGCGGCTGTCAGCAGGGGTGAGAGAGGACTTGCGGATGTGGCAGTTTTTTCTGCACCAGTTTAATGGGGTGCCTTTGATGAGGGAAGTGGACATGGTATGGGAGGTACAGATTTTCTCCAATGCAGCGGGGAGCAAGGGATTTGGTCTGTATTGGCAGGGGAGGTGGTGTGCGGAGCCCTGGCCCGAGGAATGGTTGGAGGGAGGCAGGAGCATTGCGTTTTTGGAATTCTTCCCCTTAGTGGTGGCAGTCACACTGTGGGGGGCTCTGTTGGCCCACAAAAAGGTCACGTTCAGGATCGACAACATGGCGGTGGTTCAGGTGGTGAACAGGCAGTCGGCACGGGATGCGCAGGTGCTTAAGCTGTTGAGGGTTTTTGTGCTGGGGTGTTTGAGGCATGATATGGCGTTTCGCGCGGTGCATGTGCCAGGAGTGGACAATGACATTGCGGATGCCTTGTCTCGTTCACAGTGGGGGAGATTCCGTGGGCTCGCCAAGGAAGCGGACGTGAACCCGACCAGGATGCCGAACCAACTCTGGGAAGTAGGCAATACCGGATGCTACAATTGGTTCTAGGTTCATTAGCGCGGTCAACGAAACTGGCATACAGGGCGGCTTGGGAGGAGTTTGTCCGTTCAGGGGCGAGATGGCGGGCTTCCGAGGCGGAGAGACGGGAGGATGTCGTGCAATTTATTTTGGACCTGGTGGAGAGAGGTTTGACGAGGGTGACGATAGTGGGCAAGTTGGCGGGTGTTGCGTTCATCGGAAAATTGTTGTGGGGTTATGCGCCATCCGTGGGGGAGCTGGGGGCGCGGATCTTGGAGGGCTGGGCGCGGGAATGTGGGAGGGTGGCCCGGGTGCGGAGGCCACTGTCCTGGGAGCTGTTAAGTAGGGTGCTGGGGGTTCTGCCCGTGGTGTGTTGGGACGGTGGGGAGGTCTTGCTGTTCGCCACGCTCATGTCTTGGATGTTTTTTGGGGCGTTTCGTGTGTCGGAGTTGCTGGGGTCGAAAGGGGAAAGGGGTTTGACCTGGGATGAGGTATCCTTTGGGGAACAGGTAGTGAGCATTTGGCTGCGGAAGGCGAAAACAGACCAGAAGAGTCGGGGGAAGTGGGTTACGTTGAGGAAAGGGCGATCCCCGAGGGTTTGTCCGTTCCGCTGGGGTCGGCGGTGGAATTCGTGCTCTGGGGGACTGGGGGGATTGGTATTTTCCCATCAGCAGGGGCGAGGTGTTAAAGCTTCGCAATTGCTGGCAGTGCTGAGGAAAGCACTTAGGACCCTGGGGGTCGATGACAGGAGTTTTGGCACGCATTCTTTTCGCATTGGGGCAGCGTCAGAGGCGCATGCGAGGGGTTGGGACAAGGAAGACATCATGAGGTTGGGAAGGTGGTCTTCGAATTGCTACCAGCGTTATGTGCGCAGCGGGCCGGGGGGAGGGGTGACAATAAAAAAAAAAAAAAAAAAAATGAAAATGATAGGGGGGGGGGGGGGGGGGGACCTCAGAGAACAGCGGAGCTTTTCCGGGGGTGTGGCTAGGTTTTCATTCTTGTTTTTCTTTTCAGGTTCGGTCATGGGACCCCTGGCCCGAGAAATGTCCATCTGGATTGTGGGGCACTCGTTCGTGAGGAGGGCGCAATTGCAGGCACAGGAGAGCTATTTTGGGGAACAGTTGGGGTTCAATAAAGATGTGTTCTCTGTGGGGTGGAGGGGTAGGGGGGGGATGCGATGGAAAGAATTGGTGCCGGTGTTGAACGGGATCTTAAGGGCTGGTCGGTGCCCAGATGTATTGGTTATTCATTTGGGGGAGAACGACATGGTGAAGGAGACAGGGTTGGCACTGATGCGTGCAATGAAGAAGGACCTGGTTTTGATCAAGGAGAGATGGGCGGGTTGTTCCATTGTGTGGACGGAATTTGTCCCCCGGAGGAGTTGGAGGGGGGCGGTTAACCCGGGTGCGGTGGATAAGGCGCGGCGAAAGCTTAATACGGAGATGGTAAGGTTTTGTCGGCATTTGGGGATTGGCCGTGTGGCACATGGGGACATTCGCTACGATGCGCGGGAAATGTTCAGGGACGATGGGGTGCACCTGTCCCGGATGGGAATGGACCTGTACCTTTTGGAGTTGAGAGAAGTGTTGGCGCGTTTGCTGGGAGTTTACAGGTGTTAGGTCGTGCGGGGTCGCGGCGCTTGGGGGGGGGGGGGCAGAAAAAAGGTAGGAAGAGGCGTAGTCGCCGACACTTCCCCCTTTTTCCTGGGTGGCGGGGTGGTTGACAGTTGGCCGGGATTGGCTAGAGTTTGTTGTTAGAGGTTTGGTAATTTGGGTCCAGGGACAGGTAAAGGGTAGACAGGTTGGATAAGTTTAGATTAGAGGTTGGATAGTTACAGTTGCACTAAAGGCAGGTAGGGGTTACGGTCAGGGGAGTTTGGGAGTTGGGAAAGGCTACATGGTGTAGGATTGGGTTATAGGTTGGTTATGGAATGTTATGTTGTATTTTGGGGGATGGGGGAAATGATGTGGGGATCGTAGGGGTGGGGGGAAAACACAAGGGGTCAGGAGGTTATTGTATAGCGAGGCGTTAGTTTTGTAAGGCAGTGGCCAAGGAGTTTAAATTGTGATATGCACCTGTTTCAATAAAGCGGCCTTTTTCACACACAATAAAGTGGTTTGGTGTCGGCTTGCCCCCCTCTCCCCCTTAATCTCCCAATGTCACCTATTCTAAAGGTTGCTATTTTGTTGAACATAGCTAATGTTGTAAACGTAAACTCTAAATAAGAGGAGGTTTTTGAAGAATGGAATGTGGTGACTGGTGGATTATCCTCCAAGAAACAGATGTTCAGTGCTCTTAAATGTAAGTGTTCTAGTTCCTGTAGCAGATGTTTTGATCATCTCCTTGGTTTATTAATTTTTGCTCTGCCCTGATTCGGTGTCCCTCATCTTGCTGTGAGTTTGTGCGCAGGTTCATCATCTTGGCCTGACCCAAAAAAGATGTAAATTGAAATCGCCAGCAAAGATTACATGGTTGGTATCTTGCTCATCCATAATCCTTTTTATTTATTTTGTCAGCTCCTTTACGGCTTTTTGTTTTTGTTTAGGATGCACGTAGGTGTTAATTATTATAACTTCTTGGGGCATATTGTTGAACTTGAGCGTTATCATTACTGCTTGTTCCGCATTTGGTGGTGCGATTTTGGCCTCTATGCACTGTGTTTTTCCTTTTGTAGATATTGAAACTAAGATCATAAACCCTTCCGAACGGCGACCAAAATTAGAGCTCTTTATGGCCGGAACAAAGTAAGAGGTGTACCCCTGGAGCTCTAAGTCCTTATCTTCCCAGGTTTCCTGGAGGAGTATCATGTCAAATGACTTAAAGTAGTTAACTACCTCATGTTTGTCAATTTTGCCTGCCAAGTCATTAATGTTCCAAATACACAGTTTAATTTTCCCTTGCTCTGCAGGGGGTGTCTGTAAGGTACCGCTCTCTTGTCAATTTGGACGCTCTGTTATTATTGTGTGATTTATTTGCGTCCGAGTCTGCGTTCCCGGTGTCAAGGTTGGAATAGATGGCCCAAAGCTTGTACTGGGATTGGAAACCTTTATGCAAGCAGTTGCTTCGCCACGAGTTCTGCTCCTTGCCCCTCTTAATACTGAGGTGGTAATTTTATCTGGGGCGTTGACACGAGCATTTAGGAAAGGAGATGAATAGGGAGATTTCAATTTGGCTTCCAGCTTTATATCCCAGAGCTTAAGCTTGCTTTCTTCTTCCTTGATTTTATTCGCAATTCCACTGGAGCTCCATCTTTTTTTGGTCGCCTCAGGACACAGACGATTATTACTTGGAAGGAATTCTATGGAAAGTAGCTCCAATGAGCTTATATTTCCAAGGCTCGGGATGGAATTTAAAAGTCGTAATACATTCCCTCTATTTAATATGTCTACTCTTCCCCGGGATTCATACTCAGGGATGAAAATAATGCTGACCGGTTCTTAAATATTACTCTCCTCTGTTCCGTGGGTAGAAATTGCCTCCTGAGGATGAGGTCTTGATTGCAAAAGGTTGTTCTGTCCCACTCCTTGGTTGGTGTAAGTACGGGAAATTGGCAAGAGGACAGTTAAAGACTTGGTTTTACTAGGTGAACAACTTTGTCTTGCAGCGCCCCCAGACGACTCTTGTGCTCAGTCTCCATTGTCGGGCAGTTGGGCTTCATTTGAGGACGACCTTGAACTTTGTTCTTCCTTAATGTTGTAAGGTAGTTCTTGCTTTGGAGTTACTGGCTCTTTCACTATTAGGGTTGACTCCTGTCTGTCGTACCTTTTTGAGATGTTCCGTCTTAGTGATCTCAAGGGTGGCTCCAAAGTGGCAGCCGTGTTTGTGGTAGGCCTTGCAATGGAATAATCCAACCTGCCCGACAAGGTGGAGAAGGGGTTGGACCCAATTTCCCCCACATCAGAGTATGGTACAGCCACAGTGGCATCTGGTTTGCTCGAAGCACTGAGAGCCAGGGCTAGTGGCTTCTTTTTTTGTCCCTTCCTTTTTTGTTTGTGATGGACTTTCCGAGTTGTGGGATTTTTTTGGGCTGGACTCATTTGTGTCGGTGCCGTTGTTGCCGTTGCATCACTGCCTATAGGAGTAGGGGATAAGTAGGATCCAGTTTTTGGGGTGCAGATGGAGCTGTCCCTGGCTTACGCAGTCCATCTATGGAATTGGTGGACTTTGAAGCACTGCCTTTTATGTATGATAAGAGATTTCCTAACATAGATGGTAATGTTATTAGCTTATCAATTATTGGGGTGCAGCCCGAGGAGCCAAGATGGCGACCGGAGCAGACGCTTGAGCGCCCGGCTCCGTCGGCCCTTGGCCTCGGACTATTATCCTGATGCCTATCCTCGCCGATTCTCGAGGTGCAACGTGTGCGAAGACGCGCTGACCGCGCCGCCGCTTTCCCGGAGTCTCAGCCCGCCCGGATGCCGGAGTTCTGGGTGCTTTTGTTCTCTGCACTGGACCCCTGCTCCATTGTGGCCTTTGCCGGCCCCCTGGAAGCTCCGCAGTCACCGGACCCGCTAGCGCGAACCCGAGCCCCGCGGTCCCGATCTCACCTCTCACCACGGACCGTCGCCAGATGAGCCGGGGGAGGGACGGCCGGACACCTTCTGCACCCTGCGCCTGATGGGCTGGAGCTGTGGGGTGGGCCCCGGTGCGGCGGGTCTCCTGCCCCGCTCTGTGGACCGCGCTGTGGGAGGCTGCTGACCCCCTTCTTCTATGGCCTAGCCGGCGGCAAAGAGAACCCGCGGGATGAGAAGCGACTGCTGGCTTTCCCTGTTGCGGCGCAGACCTGAGGGGAATTGATTCCTTGCCACGACCCCCCCCCCTGGCCATTGCACCGTACAGCGGTAAAACATGGCGTTGACTGCCTGCTCGCGGCTGGGGGGTGATACTCCGGTCTCGCCCGCTGCCCACTTCGCCCTCCCTCTCCCGGATACCAGCTCCATAGTGCCGTCCCGGATTGCTGCCGATGTGGGGGCCCGGCTTCCGCTGACATGCGGCTCCGTTCTGGCTGTCCTGCGGGACTTTCGACTACAAATGTGTGCTGGCCTGCAGGCGCTGAGTGAGCGGTTTGACTCCATACTGTCGGCTGCGGGTCGTGAGCGCTCTGTTTTTCATCAACAAGGCGTGGGTCTGCCAGTGCTTTTGTCCTCTTGTGGGGACGCAACGGCTGTGTATGATCGTGCTACACTGGTGCCTGCATCTGGCGTTCCCGGCACCCAGGATCAACCACTCTCCAGCTCCACTGCGGATACTTTGCTTCCCTGTTCATTGCTGCCTGCTTCATTGTTGGCTGCCTCACCGCGTCCGCAAGAGTATCCTGCTGAGCGATACCTAACATCCTCGAGGAATCGTTCACGGTGGCCTACTGCTTCTCTTCTGTGGAACTCCTGTACTTTACTTGCCAGGTCTGGATTTTATGTGGTGCAAAGAGGGACCTCGATAGATGGTCGGCGGCCATTTCGTGATTCTACTTCACCATCTTCTCCCAAGCGGCCATATTGTTTTTGTCTGAACGGGATGCGGGGCCTTCATGTAGGGGCTGGTTCATTCCCAAGCCCGCGATCGGGCCAGGGCTAGACTGATTTATATCGCCATGGTTTCACGGATGGGCTGGACTGGGACTGGAACTGTATGTATATGTTGTGCGCACTCGTCGCGATTTGTCTTCCTTCGCTTAAATTGTTGTGACACGTTATTTTCGCACGCAGTTTTTTGGCGTAGTGGGTTCTCTGTGTGTGGAGGCCATAGCTGGCTGATGGTTTGGGGCGCTCTGGTGTTCCGTGGGCTCCTCCCCACCTTCTTCTCTGTTTTCTTATTTTTCTTTACTCTATTCCTACTCTCTCTCTTGTCTATATTTCGGGTTCATTGGGCGACAGGCACTATGCTGGGGGGGGGGCAGGCCGTAGCCTCCGCATTGGTGTAGGGTGGGGGGGTAATTCTCTGTTCTTAATTAGTTCTATGGGCCTTTTTCTTTTATGTCTCTGCGCTATACTTGCTTCGATTCGGGGTCCGGGTGTGGGGTGGATTGGGTGGGGGCGGCTCTGGAGGGGTGCGTAATTGCTCATGTGACTATCCTGTTATATAACTGCACCGCCTCACTGCCTGAGATTTTACTTCCATTGTCGTTTTAATGATGCTGCTGCTCTCCCGTGTGGTGAAGCTATCTTGCGGACTCGAATCTCCTTTGTTCTTATTCTTCACTGACTTTTTTCCCTGATAAAATTATCTTGAAAATTTAAAATTAACCTTCACTTCTCCTTCCCCTGGTGTCAAGGATCTCTCCAGTATATAACTCATAACTCGTTGCTAATCTTGACCATTGAAGCACAGGGGATGTAATGTTTGTATCAGTGCTTAACCGTACCGTGGCCGGCCTGACGGTTGTAGGCCCGTATTTGTTCTTTTAAGATGCACGAATAAAGGTTCTTAAAAAAAAAAAAAAAAAAAAAAAATGATTGGGGTGCAGGTGCATTCAAGTTGGAGGGTTTGCCTTCAGTGGACCGCTTCTTGTATCCGCTTATTTAGGCTATTGAGCTTTGATAACTTTTTGTCAATCCCTGACGTAAAGTCGGCCAAGGTCTGAAGGACCGTGAGCTGTAAATCCATTGTATGCGATTGGTATTGTAGGGCTATAGTTGAATATTGCATTGCACTTAAGATTGCAGCCCAAATGGATTCAGTGTGCATGGCAACGCTAAGGTTGCATCTTTCTAACAACGGTGTGTTAGTTGTTGCAGGGTGTGTGTGATTTAATTATGCTACAAGAAGAAGGGGGGACCGGGAGCGTAATTGGAGATAGGTCCAGTACCCGTGCTCCCTCAGAATCACGTATATTTATTGAGAGGGTAACTGTTCCTAAAGAAGGTCGTGTGTACTCTCGAAGTGTAGACAGATCGGGTAGAGTGTGGGGAATTTCTCCTTTTGAATATAGTGCCCTCACACACCCTTTCGAGTGTCTTGCTTCATCATGGGGCGTTGCTCCTCGTGGGGGTGGCGCTGCAGTCCCCCACGGGCCCCGCAAGAGGGCTCTTTGTCGGAGATCTTTTGTTTGGAGACGCCGCAGTTGTGCATGGGGGTGTGTGGGCCTATCTAAAGGGTGGTGAGTGCTGCATTTAAAAATTACTGGATAAAGTATAAGACCTTTATTCGCAACTCTATCTAGTAAAAGTTTAAAATGGTGATCCTGGAGCTCCTCTTGGAAAAGTAATAAAGAGGGCAGATGTGAGGATTACTGCTGCTCTCAGGACGGTGCGTGTGAGTCCTAATAATAAATGGTCAACATGTTTCGCGCTTCAAGGTGGGTCCTTAAGGGATCCCGATGCGCTTCGTCAGGACCAAACTATAAGTGGGTGAAACAATTGTGAATGAAGGGGAACAGGTTTCAAAAAAGGTGCTGTGTTGTAAACCTGTGATACCTTAATAATAGGTAAATCCAGCGTCCACGCGCTGGTAGGTACTCCTTCTTGTGTGGATAACCTTTACCCAACCTGGATCGGGTAGAAATACACAAAGAGAGACACACAAATGGATAGGGGAGAGAGAAAATAAAACATAGCATCTGGTAATCATTAAACAAGATCTGTTGTGATTGCAATGTTACCCAGCAAAAGGAGTAAAGTTTAAACCATGCTTCAAATGATTACATGCAGGTACAAATGACTTGTGTTGGAACAGTATTCAACATTGTGCTCAAGACCGCTATGGTGGGGTGCGGGTAATATTAGATCTATTAACAATACTCGAGTGCCATCAATGAGTATTTGACAACCTGTGTGAGAAGACTTGTAGCGGTCATTACGTGATAATGGAACGCTATTGTTTGTGAGAATCTTTTCCAAGCACGGAGCTACATGATTAGGCCTACCCTGAAAGTATAGGGAATGGGCTCCATCAGCAACGCGGAGTAGGCAGAAAGAGAAACTGGATAGAGGAAACAAAAATTATCATGGATGTCGGTAAACTGTCATCAGACACAGAGCGCATGAGCTCACCTCATTGGTTTTTAGTGGATACTCACAGGTGCTCTTTCGCCAAGGGTGAAGTAACCTACCCCTCCTCCAGACAGCGCTGGAATGGACAAGGGAAGTTTTGAGAACACGTTTATAAGTATGTTACTTCGTGATTGCTTAGTTCCGGGTAGGGGCGGTCCCGGGACGCCGAAAAATGACGTCATGACGTAGCGTCGTGTGTAGTCAGGGTGATTCTGGGCGTCACCGGACCTTATTGGTCGTTGTGTTTTTTGTTAGCCCTGGAAACCATGGGAATTGTTCAGTGCTTGGAGATGACGTAGTGGGACTGAACATTCAGTTGTTATGGAGACCGGGGGTGTGTCTGACAAGGAGGAGTGCCAACGTATTCGAAGGAATACACGTTTGCATACGTCGCGGGACATCAATAAAGTTCTCGGCATAAAGAAATGTCGAATTGAATCTAAATGATGTCTTTTCAAGGGGAGTGTGCTATTAAGCCATGCGGACTACATAACGCAGCTGCGAGAGTCCTTATGGATGTTTCCAGGAGGCAGTCTGCTGCCCCGGCCCTCAAAGCGCTTCACTGGCTCCCCGTGAAAGAGCGGGTGAGATTTAAAGCGCTATGTACAGCCCACAAAATTCTACATGGCAAAGGCCCCCCCATCCTTGCTAATATGGCCCGTCCTTACAAACCCCCACGTCTGCTTCGCTCGGACCAAAAACACCTTTTGCAGTCAGCGAGAGTAAGAAGAGCTCGTTCTGGGGGCAGGCGCTTCTCTGTGCAAGTGGCCTCCCTCTGGAACTCTCTCCCCCTCAAGATTCGCTCAGAGCCTAAGATCCTATCTTTTAGGAAACTTCTTAAGACTCATTTGTTTCCTTAGCAGGGATTAGCTGTGTCTTTCCTTCTGATCTTTTGCGCCGGGATGCCCCCGGGTAAGCTGAGCGCATTACAAATTTCATATTATTATTATTATTATTATAAAAGAGTGGCGTGGAATTCTCTCGTATGAACCATGTTTGTGATATTAGGGATCGTAATGGGTTTTTCATCTTTTTCCTTTTTGAACAATGCATCGGAGTGTTCAAAAATTGTTTGTGTCATTGAGGATCGTAATTTTCTCATCATATTTACTATTGATCAATATATCAAAGTATTGATCATTATAAGATGTGTAGAATGGTATGAGAGGAAGGTGTCATGTTAGCTCAACCCAGGGAATTTCATCATTCAAGCCCCTAGTGTCACATCCCAATCTGTGGACCCATCGTTGCTCCTGTCTGAACAGAGTACGTTTTGTCCAGTTAGGATTGGAAACAATGATGGTCCATCTTAGACTATTCGCTGTGTGTCCTTGTTCTGCGAAATGTGTCAGTAATTTCGTGTTTGTTTTCCCTCGTCTTATGGTACTTTTGTGCTCCCCTATACGAATCTTAGCTGCTCTTGTGGTCATTCCCACATATCTCATGTTGCATGGGCAGACGATGGTATAGACACAGTTGGTCGTGTTGCAATTCGTGTGTCTAGTTTGGCGCCAAGGTGTCGCCAGGCCCAAGTCGATTTCTTTTGAAATCATGGTCTCAGCACATGTGGAACAAGAGCCACACGGATAATGGCCTACTACTGGTGGTAAAGACCAAAGTGTCGATTGAGGTGTAGTTTGTGGTCTTGGCCTAGTGTGTACCAGGTGGTCTCTCAAATTCTGCGTTCGTCTGAATGCGAACAGAGGCGGTGGGCCAGGGTCAAATGATCCTGAATTCAGTATAGACCAATGTTTTTTGATGGCCTTTCGTACATTGTTGGAGCTTGGAGTGAAAGTAGTGACACAAGTCATAGTGTCCAATACAGGTTTTTCTTTTATTTCAAGAAGAGATTCCCTGGGGCTGTTTCTGGCTCTCTTATGAGCTTGACGGATGATGTTTTTTGGGTAATGTCGTTTAGCCAGATTGTTACTGAGAAGATCAGACTGTATCTCAAATTCCTTTTTGGTGTCACAATTCCTCCGAAGGCGTAGGAATTGGCCAACTGGGAGGTTATTTCTGAGTGCTCTTGGGTGGTGGCTGTCATATATCAGGAGATTGTTCCTGTCTGTTGGCTTCTTGTAGTTGGTTGTATGAAGGCAACCATTCTCCAACGAGAATATGAGATCCAGAAAGGGAATTTTTTGGCGTGATCTTGTGCTTGTAAATTTCAAATAAGGGTTGAGAGTGTTAACCCAATTGCAGAATTCCATGCACTGTTCTTCATTCCCTTGCCAAAATAAAATGACATCGTCAATGTAACGACGCCATAAAAGAATGTGTTCCTTAAAGGGGTTGTTATCTCCTAGAATGTGTCGTTCCTCAAAATGAGCCATGTAAAGGCATGCCAGGCTCGGCGCAAATGTGCTTCCCATGCTCGTGCCTTGTATCTGATGGAATAGTTGGGATTTAAAGGCAAAGAAATTTTCTTTCAGAGCAAGGGAAGCACAGTCGCAAATAAATGGAATAGGGGTGATGTAAGGCCAAGGGTTGATGTTTCTGAGGGTGTCCTCTAATACTTCCAAAGTGGCATCCTGTGGTATGTTCGTATAGAGGGCTTCCACGTCCATTGTCACTAGGAAGTCTATTTTGTCTGCATCTGGAAAGAGATCAATGAGATTGAGGACCTCTGTGGTGTCCCTCAGGTAGATGGGGGTCTTACTCACTAAGGGGCGTAGATAGAAATCGCAGAATTTACTTAGTGGTTCCAGAACAGAGTCAATGCCAGAGACAATCGGACGGCCCGGTGGGGGGTTGACCCCCTTGTGTATCTTAGGAAGTGTGTAGAAATACGGGGTCCGAGGGTCTTCTGTCGTGAGAAAATTGGCTTCCTGTTGTGAGATCCAGCCTTCAGTGGATGCCTCACAGACCATGCTCTTGATCCGGGTCAAAAGGCGCCTGGTGGGATCTTCTGTAATCACTTCATAATATGTGGTGTTAGCCAATTGGCGGGTGCATTCTCTGTCATAAGTCTCTTGGTCTTGGATGACAATTGCCCCTCCCTTGTCAGCAGGTTTGATTATGATATCCCGATCTTCGGTGATGGTTCGGAGTATGATTCTTTCTTCTTTGGATAGGTTGTCGTACGGCCGCTTTGGATTCAGGGCTCCAATTTCTTTTAGGACCGCTTGTTCGTAGGTGAGGACCTCGTGAGGTGTCATGGCGGTTGTGGGGGTGAATTTTGAGGGTTTCTTCAGACCAGTCTCAGTGGAAGGGTTGTCCGGTTTTCCTTGAAAGAAAGCCTTCAGTCTGACTTTCCTGAAGAACTGATGAAGTTCTTGATGTAGCCTGAAGGGGTCTTCTTTGGGTGTGGGGACAAATCCCAACCCCTTTTCCAGTAGCGTGGTTTCTTTGTCTGTGAGTGGTCTAGATGAAAGGTTCACCACTAAGGTCTCTGACCTCTCGTCTGGCTCCGTAGCGTCATTGGTTCCTGGTCTTGCCATTGTACCTTCTTGTAGTTTCCTCTTCTTCTGCCTCTTCCTTTGCCCCTCCCTCTGTTGTGAAAAGGTGGGTTCGGGAATTGTTGAAAATGAGTCGGCAGAAGATGATGATTAGGAGGTATGTGCCACATGGGTGGAGGTCCCATCCATTGTCCTGGATAGCCTGGTGGTTGGAAAGATGGATGAGAGAATTGAGGGGGTGGTGGAGGATTCTGGAACAAGGGAGGGCGTGTTAATTGCGGTGTCCCTCTGGTGTGTTGTGTATATCGTTGCCCTTCATGGCTTGAGTCGCTACCAAATGATCCTGTTCTACTAGATCTGGTACTGCTCCCTTCATCAGAAGTTGTTTCATAGTTTTGAAAGACATAATCTTCTTTCGTATAGGGGTAAACCTTCTCTTTGTTGAACCTTTTCAGGTCTTTTTGGAACTTTGTGATCTTCTGCTTGGTTAGAAAGTCTTTGTGTTCATTCATTTCCTCATTTATTTCCGCTAGTCTTGACTTAAATGAGGAGATAGAGACACCTGTTTTTAGGCCATTCTCAGCTATGGTAATTTGAATAAGTAGTTCATCCGAGAGACGTTTTGCCGTGTTAATTATTAACACGAGCCAGTCTCGTGTGCACTTCCATGCAATTTGAGACCATTCCGTGCGGAATGTTAGGTCTTCAAGGAAGATACTCGGAGATATGGTAACTAAGAGACCGTTTGGTGCTACATTAGCCCTCAGGTATTCTGTCATCATAAACCCATGTAGAGCTGTCTTAATTTGTAGTTTCCTTAGTGATAATAGCGATTTCCAGTCGTCTGCTTTACTGCCTGTTGCTGCGCTACCATCTTCTCCTAGTAGTGAGGGTGCCCGCAGTATTTCTGCTACCGTGGCGTCATCAAAACTGAGACCAACGGTATCCATATTGGTATGGATGTGGGATTTTTTTGTATATATACAGGCTCCCTAGATGGTATGACTAAGAAGAGGTCAGTAGTGTTTGTTTAGAATAGAAAAGAGGAGATAAAGATAACTTGGTCCCACGGCTAACTGCCGTACGTTAAATTATGCTACAAGAAGAAGGGGGGACCGGGAGCGTAATTGGAGATAGGTCCAGTACCCGTGCTCCCTCAGAATCACGTATATTTATTGAGAGGGTAACTGTTCCTAAAGAAGGTCGTGTGTACTCTCGAAGTGTAGACAGATCGGGTAGAGTGTGGGGAATTTCTCCTTTTGAATATAGTGCCCTCACACACCCTTTCGAGTGTCTTGCTTCATCATGGGGCGTTGCTCCTCGTGGGGGTGGCGCTGCAGTCCCCCACGGGCCCCGCAAGAGGGCTCTTTGTCGGAGATCTTTTGTTTGGAGACGCCGCAGTTGTGCATGGGGGTGTGTGGGCCTATCTAAAGGGTGGTGAGTGGTGCATTTAAAAATTACTGGATAAAGTATAAGACCTTTATTCGCAACTCTATCTAGTAAAAGTTTAAAATGGTGATCCTGGAGCTCCTCTTGGAAAAGAAATAAAGAGGGCAGATGTGAGGATTACTGCTGCTCTCAGGACGGTGCGTGTGAGTCCTAATAATAAATGGTCAACATGTTTCGCGCTTCAATGTGTGTGATTTAAAACAGGTTTTAAATTATAAGAAGCAAAGAGCTCCTCCCATTCCTGTGAGGCCAGGAAAGACATGTCCGAATTTGTTCCGTGAGAATCTTCATAAGGAGACATCATACGACGCTCAGATGGTTTGCTGTCCAGTGGGCTGTTGAAAGCTACCGGGTTTGCCGGAGCACCTGCTTGTGATTTTTGCAAGTGTGGGACCGTTCTCAAGTACTATGTCGACTGGCTTGGGACGGAGAAGGAGACACGAGAGTCCATCAGGTCCCCTCGTAGATCGATTTTAATTTCCAGATACTCAAAAGCCTCTGGAATGCTTATATTTTGTTGACTTTTTGTATCCACTTGGAGTTTTCCAGGCCTTAGATAGTTTCTAGGACTGTCTAACTTATTGGCAGCTATCACCTGGACTGGCACACTGTCGTTCCTGTCGACTGTTACACCTATTATTTTTTCGGACTCAGCCTGCCTGGGTGTCAGTGGCTTGTTTTGATATAACCTGGTCACCCACCATAAGTGCGTTCCTTTGATAGACCCGCACAACACTGCCACCGGCGCCACCAGTAACTCGCCTGGCCTACGGGGGAAGGACTACAGCCCCCAGACTGCTCCCTGTGCTGCTGCTTTCATCATCGCGCGCCAGGAGGCGCATAAGGTTCCTCGCGGCTCCCGCTTCGTGGGACCCGCACAACACTAGCACCGGCGCCACCAGTAACTCGCCTGGCCTACGGGGGGAGGACTACAGCCCCCAGACTGCTCCCTGTGCCGCCGCTGTCATCATCGCACGCCAGGAGGCACATAAGGTTGCTTGCGGCTCCCGCTTTGCGGGACGTGCGCGGGCGAGCCAGGGCAAAGTCCGGGCCAAGGGCGGGCCCATCCTTGCCCATCATTGCCAGGAAGAGGCAGGGCAGGGCCCCCCCTTTTGTGCTTTTTGTCCAGTGCAGTGTAGGCCTACCCGGGAGATTGCAATTCAAACAAGGTACTGTTTTTGTGTCATCTGCCATTGCCTTCCCAATATTGTGGTAACACCTGACAATTGTCCACTGCCAATTAGAGTTTAACTGTATAGATTTTACTAAGACCTATTACTACCTAGCAAGTGATGGGGAATAGAAAGATCATGGAAGGGGGGGACTGAGGGGGGGAGGGGGGTAAAATTCGCAAAGGGAAAAAGGCTAGGAAGGCACCTAATCCCTCAGCAAGTAATTGTGTCTCTGATCGTATAGACACACTCATAGAGGAATGTGAGGATCTATTAGTGAGCGAGCCAAATTTGCATGCGATGGATAAGTCCCCGATTAGCAAAGTGCACTCAACCAGGAATAGCACTAACAACTGCCCCGTGATCCCCAACATGTTTCTTAAGCCCAAAAAGGTTCCCAAGGAGAGCAAGGATGAGAGCCAAATAAGTTCTGGCAGGGAGTCAACTCGAATTGTCATTGCCCCAAACCCCCTGGAAACTGGTAGAACTCAGTCTTTAGTGATTGATACTTTAGTTACCTGTATCAATAGATACGCCATATTGTCCAACCTCCAGGGGGAGGGAAGTGCACAGGGTATTGACGCATCATTGGATAAAAGTGCAGAGCAGGCTGCTAATCGGGCAGGGAACAACATTCCAGACACACAAGAGGATAACCGGGTAGTCCACTCGCTCCAGACTGAATTAGGGTCTCTGAAGGCCAAGATGGAGAATTAAACAACTATGTTTAAGCATTTGACACAAGGAAAGTCTTTTAGTACTCAATGTCCAACCTGTAGTGCTAACATTTCATACAACACGCCACTAGTCCAGGCAAAACTACCCAGCCCTCGAGCCAAAGAGATATTGAGTAAAGTGACCCCCTTATGTAGTGAAGTGGCCAAGCAGAACATTCCCTCTACAGAGATCCCTACTGGAAGTAATGCTCCGCCCAACATCAGATCCATCAAGGGCTCTCTGCTTAATAACACATCAAGTAAGCAGCCACAGCCGGGTAGGAGCATATATACTGGCCCACTCCTAACCAGGCAGCGTGCTAATCATTTTTTTGGGGGGTGGGGGAGTTTGGGTACTGGTAAAAAAGGTGCAACGTCAATCTCAGATTCCTTAAGCATAGTTGACAGAAAAAAATTGGCTTCAATCAACTCCTCTATATTGTTATAATTAAGCCAGTTAAGGATTGAGGCATGATAATATAGCCGTACATCTGGTTGGGCTTAGCCCCCGTCCTCTACTTCAAATTGGAGAATTTGTAACTTTTTTCTCGTTTTTTTGTGCCGACCAGATGAAACGTCTAAATTCAGATTTCACAGATTCAAAAAAAGATTTTGGAATTTTAATCATTAACTTAGAAAAGAAAAGCGGAAGAACATTAATTTTAATAAGGGCAACATGCCGCATGATTGTTATAGGGAGATTTTCCCATTGTTTGAACAAACTTTTTATTTTGTTTAAAGTGGAAATAAAGTTTAATGGATAAAGATCTTCCAATCTAGTGGTCACAAAAATCCCAAGATATCTTATTGGCTTGCTTGCATTGTAATGATCCCGCATGGCAAGAGGCAAGATATCTGTGGTGCTAATAAAAAGAAGCACTTCTGATTTGGAATGATTGATTTTATATCCTTCAATATTAGTGAACTCCCCAATTTTATCTAATGCTCTCGTTATGTTATCCCTATCCGCTGCTAGATAGAGAGCCATAATATCAGCAAATAGTTTAAGTTTCGCGGAGCCCGGTAAGGGGGCAGCTATAGTAGCATCCTGTCCAATAGCACATGCCAGAGGTTCAATGAACAGAGCAAATAACACCGGGGAAAGCGGACAGCCTTGGCGTGTCCCCCGGCTGATGGTAATTGTACCTGCGATATCTCCATTGATAATAATGGAAGCTTTTGCATTACGGTACAGATTTTGCACCGCAAGGCAAAATTCCTTTGGGATCGCAAATTTTCTTAAAATGGAAAATAAGACCTGTCATTGTACTCTGTCAAATGCTTTTTCAGCATCAAGCATAATATAGCCGCCTTAGTTTTACTGATAGAACAATAATCGATTGCCTGCACCAAATAATGAGTGTAAACAGCCAGTAGTCTGTCCTTGAGCAATCAATTCTGGTCTTGATGGACAAGTGTGGGGGCAACCTGCGCGAATCTGTTTGTTAAGATTTTAGTAAAGATTTTATAATCTGAATTCAATAGACTAATAGGCCGATAGGAATTAACCTCGTCTTCTGGTTTCCCTTTCTTAACAAAGCTTATTACAGCCGCTTGAGAAAAAATTTCCGGAACTGAGTCCCCTCTAAGAATCCCGTTAAATAACGTGCTTAAAAATATAGCAAGTTGCGGGGAATCTCTGAGGGAAATCCGTCTGGAAATACGTCTGGCCCGCAGGCCTTAGCTGTTGGAGATTGATTGATCGCCTGTATGGCTTCGTTGATGGTAATATCTGAGCTCAGGAGTTCTTGCGCCTCAGATGGAAGGGTAGGAATATTTAACTTATCCACTCAAGCCAGAGCGACCTCAGGGCGGGTATTGTGCGTCTCTGTATAGAGATCTTTATAGTACTTAAGAAAGACCTCTAAGGTCTATGAAGGAAGAGACGTGGAACAGAGAGTGATTGGATCTAAATAAAAGTTTAATGTGATTCGAATTCGATCTTTTTTTTTGAAGACCAGGCCAGAAACTTACCTATATGTTCACTCTCCTCATATCTTTTCTGAAGGACCGAGTTATGATGTAAAATTTCTTTAGAAGCAAAGAAATTGTATAAATTGGACTTGGCACCAGCAAGTTTAGCTTTCCTTTCTGGAGTTGGTCCAGCAAGATATTCTGCGGTACTGCGGCTGAGCTCATTCTCAAGATGTGATCTTTTAGAATTCTCTGTTTTCCTCTTAAAGGGGCCAGATATCCGATCACCTCGCCCCGAAAAAAAGCTTTTAAAGCATTCCAGACAGAAAATGTCAAAGAGGTATTGATATCTAATTTTAAGAACTCCTCCAGTGCCAATCGCATATACGCAACCCATTGTTCATCTATAAGGAGGGATTTAGCAAATATCTATCTGGGCCTAATTTTCATTTGGAATTTAATTTCAAACTTCACCTCAATCAGAGCATGATCTGAGAAGGGATTTTCACAAATTTCAGACATAGTTTTTAACAGAGTATGTTACATAAAAAATAAGTCAATCCTAGAAGAGGAATGAAATCTACCTGAGTGACAAGTTTAATGCCCTTTATCCGGGTATTGGACCCTCCAACAGTCTACTAACGCAAAGTCCCTTATAAAATTCTGACACACCTTTCTAGAATGGGTTTAGTTTGTTTCTTATTGGCTCGGGAACAGTCTAAGGCAGGGTTTATCAACAAGTTAAAATCCCCCCTATTACAAAGTACCCGGACTGAGATATTGCAAAATCATACAGAGACTGCAGAGATAATGGAGAATACTCAATAGGACCATAATAGCTCACAAAATTAAAAAGTTGGCCTGAAAGCTTCATCTGTACCCAGAGCCACCTGGCATTTGTATCTTTATGTACCATCAAAATCTCACATTGAAGTTTCTTAGCTATCAGGATAGCGACCCCTCTGACCGCAGCATTGGAGGAAGCATAAAATTCATGTTGAAAATAACCAGGGGCTTTATCTACAGGAAGGCCCTCCTTATAATGCGTCTCTTGCACAAATACCACGTTAGCTTGAAAAGATCTAAACCATGCCATCATAGAGCATCTCTTAACTCTATTATTAAAGCCACTGACATTATAAGACACTATCTGTAGCATTTTACCAACCATTTTTTTCCCTTTAAATTCTTAATTCTACATAAAAGCACATAATCTGAGGGCAAAAAAAAAAAACACAAAAAATCTTGCATGGGACTTAAAGCTTTTTGAACACATGCTACACCTTATTCCCCCGTGCCCTTGTCTCACTCCTCTCCCCCTCCACTCGTGAACCCCCCACCCCCGCTCACCCATGGATCCTCTAGACCTTGGAACCCTGCCCATCTAGGGCTCCTGGAGCACCCCTCCACACAAGTTAACCCCCTCCCCTCCTTCGTGACCCTATCTATCCCTCCCCTTCTCCCTAACATTTCATGCAACCCGCCACTAGTCCAGGCAAAACTACACACCCCTCGAGCCAAGGAGATACTGAGTAAAGTGACCCCCTTATGTAGTGAAATGGCCAAGCAGAACATTCCCTCTACAGAGATCCCTACTGGAAGTAATGCTCCACCCAACATCAGATCCATCACGGGCTCTCTGCTTAATGACACATCAAGTAAGCAGCCACAGCCGGGTAGGAGCATATATACTGGCCCGCCCCTAACCAGGCAGCGTGCTAATCATGATGAGAGGGGGGACTGTGAAATCACCAAATAATTTAAAACTCACAGAATCTTTATGGTGAATGTGCCCAAACTGGGGCAAAACTTAAGAGAAAGTGAGGATTCCCTGACCAACAAGGTCATACACTAGATTCGGCACGTAAGGGGATGTCGTTCAGTTATAAGGGACGACATCATGAAAGCAGGTAGGCTCACCTCTCCCACCAACCCCTAGGATTGCATTGAATTAACCTTCCAGAGTGAAGTTTTAGTTGAAAACTTACTGGCACCTGAATATAGAACATGGTCCCCTGACCACTCATCTATCCAGTTTAGGCAGTCTCTGCCAGCCAGCAAGATTAACAACTACCACGAGCGACTGGCGATTAGATTAGGTAGCTCCACTCTCAAATGTAATGACTGACTGACTGCTGTGCCCATATCCCGCACTGGTAGTGGTGAAGAACTGTCATCATCTAGGGAAAACGCTCCAATGATGATTCGGTCTTGTAGAGCTCATAACAGGCCAACCAAGTCCATCCAAAATTTAACCTTACAGTCACCTGAACCCGTGGGTCCAATATGGTCTAGTAATCCCCTCATAGAGAAACACATAGATTTAATATCCAGCATACAAGATTTTAAAAGAGATACCCTGCTATCGTGGAACATTGCAGGAATTGGCTCCAAATTAGTATCTCCAGACTGGTTAGCTTTCATTGACCTTTTTGATATTTGTTGCTTTCAAGAAACGTGGCTATTAACTGTACAACATCAGGTGGTTTTTTTTAAATTACCATGTGACGGCAGTAAAAGGGGCAAAATTCACCGTCCCTCTGGTGGCTTGACCGTATGGGTTAGGCAATCATTAGGTATTAGCATTAAGGAACTTCCTTCTAATAGCAATGGTATATATCCAAGCACTAAGATTAAACCTGGGATTGCTGGGTAAAGTTGATATTTTCAACATCTATGTGAGGGGAACAAGAGGGGTAGGTCTCAAGTTTTAGCAGCTTTAGATGATCTCCTCGATTCCCACTCTCAAGGAAGTAACATAGTTATAGCAGGTGATTTTAATACAATGTTCGAGCCACTCGCCAGTGAGGAATGGTTCCTCACTGAAGAGGAAGATGCTCAGTGGAGAATCCCGAAGCTGGAGCTTGTTCCCATAAAGAAATGGACAGAGCCGGTAATACAGGTAAATTCTGTCAGCCTAGAAAGGGGCTCAGGGAACTAAATGGCAGGATTCCCCAAAATAAGCTAGGGTCCAATACATTCAATAATGGATCCAATAAGATTAGGATAGATTAAATACTTGTGAGTCTGAAACTCTGGTATACCATTGATGATATGGAGGTCAGGTATCGACTTGAAAGTGATCATAATCCTCTGTGTGTAGCTTTAAAATGGTGGCTGCCTGAACAAGCATCATGTAGAGATGCTGAATTATATTCCCACGATGTTATCCCCACAAATGATATGAGACAACTCAAGTGTTCGAGCATAGTTGAAAACCACGGGTCTTTGGATAAAATTGAAAAGGAAGTTGATCATGCCCTAATAACGTTGAACAGCATATGTTTGGAGAGTGTCACCAAGTCCCATGACAGTCTTTTTTTAAATATGAGAACGCATTTTATCAAACCTCGCAAGCCAAAGAAAGTACTACACCAGAAATCCTGCCGCTGGTATAATAAAGATTGCCGGCGGACAAGAGCTCTTCTTGGAAATGCCATTAAAGGCAACGAACCAGCCAGACAGGCATATAAAAATTCCATGGCCACAGCAAAACGTTCTTGGGATGAAAAAAGGTGTCAGGATCTTTAAGAGGCCAGTAATAAGAAAGACAGCAACATTTTTGGAACATTATTAAATGGGACAGAGAGAGTACTCCGGAATCTCCAATTAACCATGTTTCGCAGTAAAAGTGGGTCAAACACTTTGAACCGCAATATGCATGCAGCCCATTAGAGTTAACTGGGGGTAGGGCAAGCTATGTATTTTATGTAGATGAGGCTTTTAATACCAAAGACGTTGAGACAGCCCTTGGTGCTGTTGTTGGAGGGAGATCACCCGGCCTAGACGGCATGCCTGCTGATGTGTTCCTCCACGACAAAACCAGATGGGGAAAATATATTACGCAATTGACTAATGCTATTGCACGAGGAGCCCCAATACCGGACTCCTGGAAAGGAGCCAAAATAGTCCCCGTGTATAAAAAAGGTGATAAATCATTGCCGGGGAACTACCGTCCTATTAGCCTGATCGACTCATTACAAAAAATACTGGGGAGACTAATCCTTAATAAAATCCAAGATTGGGCTAAGGAGTATAGCATACTGTCACCTTTGCAAGCCAACTTCCGTGCATACACAAGCACCATTGATCAGGTCTTTCTTTTTGTTCTACTATACTGGAAGGTGGTGGTTCTGGGCAAAGTCAGTATGTACGCTGCCTTTGTGGACCTAAAATTGGCTTTCGATCTTGTCCCCCGTTTCTAAGCAGTGGGTGACCCTTCATGAATTAGGGCTGCCTATTGAACTTCTGACGCTTTTAAAGAGATTGCACGAGGGTAACTACTCGAAAATACGCTGGGGCTCCCAGGGGCAGGCAACTGATTATTTTCCGTGGAGTGAGGGGTGCGCCATGGATGCGTCATGGCCCCGACCTTGTTCACTGTGTTTTTTAATGGGATAGTTAATTGAATGACACGCGTGAACACAGATGCTCCGATCTTAGCAGGGATTAAAATCCCGATCTTAATGTTCGCGGACGACACATTGATAATTTCGAAAACTCCGAGTGGGCTCCAAAGAGCTCTGACAGTATTTGAGGAATTTTGCTCTGTTCGTGGTCTCGAAGTCAATGTGTCGAAAACGAAACTTATGACTTTTAACCAACATAGAGTTTTTAAAGGTGGCATTTTAATGAATAACCATCCCGTGGAGCAAGTTAGGGAGTTCACATATTTAGGGATGAACATATAGAGCGACCTGAAGGGGAACCAACAGATTGACATGGCCACACTGAAACATCGGCAATTGTCGGGGGCCCTACATCTTGAGCATAATAGGTCTCTTATGAAACCTATTAGATCAGTGCTTCAAGTATATGACGCAAAGGTGGTAACTCTGCACTTTATGGTGTAGAACTATGGGGGCTAGAGAATTTGTCTAAACTTAGAGCGTCTGAAAACAAGTTCCTTCGGGGCATTACTAATCTCCCACAAAGTACACCATTGTGTCCGCTGTTCTATGACCTTAGGAGGAAACCACTTATGACACTGCTAAGCTACGCACTGTGTTTTATTGGCGTAGATTGTGGACAACGCCAGAATTAGCACCATATGCCGAGGGTTTCATGGATATCATAAAAGCTGACATTTTCCACATAATTAGTTGGCTGCGTGGCGTAAAAGATATCCTAGCTAATATTGGAATGTCAATGCTTTGGGATGAACCCACTAAAGCTTGTTTTTCAACAAAGAGGGTTTTAAAAGAAAAGTACTGGGAGATGGTTACACTCAATGGCCTTAGTGTCAGTGATGCATCCTCACTAACAGGATCATTCTTGGAATTCAAACTCACTCTGAGTTATGAACCATACTGGGGTACTGTTACCAAACCACTAGACAGAAAGCTCTATTTTCAGCTGAGAGCGGGCACGCTACCCTTTGACTTCAAGGTGGAATAAAGCACGTGAAAGTAAGTGTTCTAGTTGCTTGGCCTGCAATGAATCAGTTGCGCACATGTTATTCACCTGCCCAGCTTATGAAACCCCTCACAGGGTATGGTTGAGGCCCATATGTAAATTCATGGGGACAAGAAGTAGTTTGGCAGCTGAAAGAATCCTGCGTACGAACACCTCATCTCCCATATTTTTAGCAGTTGCCAAATATTTAGGGTGGATGTGGATAATCAGGTCGAAATTCAACTGTATGTAAAATGTGCTGCAAAATTGTGTTAAAACATTTCTCTGGTTTAATGTTTTTAGATAACCATATCCATTCCTATAACACAGTGTCTCCTAGTAGTAAGAATTTCTATTTATAGTGTTTTTTATGAATTTTTTATACGCTGTTATAGGAAATGAGTTGTTAGGCCAGATTTACTGTTAAAGTAGAGAATGCTTTAGGAAACCACAAATCACTGGTGGCTCATAACATATGTATATTTGTCCATTGACCGATCAAGCTCATTGTGTATAACTGTGTATGACATTTTATTGTAAATATTATATATATTTGTATGTGCTCTTATGACTATTTGTCAAATAAAGCTTGTTTGGATTGGATTGGATAGTTTTTAACATAATGGTGAGATAGGAATTCCGGGGACGTGGTAAGAGACTGATGAGTTGATCTGAACTTCTCTGGCTGTAAAGGTGTTTGCAGCCCTTTTACGTTCTCATTTTTGGAATAAATTACTGTTCCAGGATCTTTCAAGAAAGAACATTTTGTATAGATTTTTGGTTGGAGGGTACAGGTGTTTTTCCTTTGGGGTGCCCAGTCAATACTTATAAGATCTTTGTCCATTTGGGTTCCTGGTAACTGCGTCAAGTCAGCTATTTGATGAGAAGTTGTTTTCCCTGTTCTTCGCACTTCACTGGCACCTTCGCCATTGGTGGAAGAGATTATGACGGAGCAAGTGCTGGTGTCACCCATGGCTTTATTGCTTTCTATGCTTGTTTTGTTGGATACTGGCCCTAATCCAAGGGCACTTGAAACCTCTATGCTTACTTTATCTTTTTTTGGTTTGGTTTCTGGCCTTAAGGGAGTTCTCCTTACTCGGCCAGACCGCATGATCCCTTGTTGATCTTGATATCACCTTATCACCTGGAATACACGGTCCGCAATATGTGAACTCTTCAGCCATTCCCCCCACTCTGCTTTAATGGGGCTCTTAACTGTATGCTGAACAAAGCTCCCAAGATTGTCGAACTCAGGTAAGAAGAATTATAGTAACTTTATCAGTTATACCAGTTTGAGTTGTTGATGTTATGCTTCTCTGGCCAGGGCTGCAGTTATAACTAGCATTTGGAGACAGCCAGGTAGGCGGCAGGCAATCGGGCTGACAGGGCTGAGCAAGGCAAGGCAAGACTTCCGACTTTTGCTCAGAAGAAGGAAAGAAGCTTTGTTTTCCCTGTCAGTTGTATAGCTTTCTGCAGTGTAATATCTGTATTAGCTCTGTAGTCCAAGTATGTTACGGCTGCTCCAGGCTGCGTGTGGCAGGGTGTGGTGGGATACAGGTGGCGATTAGCGATGGTAAAGGCTGATGAAGGCTGGTGAAGGCTGCACTGGTGGGAATGACCGCAGTTACCAGGCCTTGATGACTTAATGAGGGTGGGGGCAGAGGGAAGGGGGCAGGGGGTAGAGAGAGGCATGAGAGCAGGGCACGCTGGGGCTCCGCAAGCCTCACCCAACCTAGTCAGGCCGCTTCCGCGGGCTCGCCTGGGCACTTCACTCAGTGGCCAGCGCTAAAGACGCTCTCTCTCCACCTACCTCCTGCCCGATGCTCCCTCCTCAAGCCTTGGCGCCTCCCTGCAGGTCTCTGCTCCTCTCTCTGTGCCTCTCCTCGCACGGCTCTCGCAACGTCTCCCGTGGCTCAGAAGCAGGAAGTCCGGCATCCACGATGGCCACACAGGCCAGAGAGCAGGGAGACCACAGCTCAACCACACAACGCTGCTGGGAGAACAGCAAGCCCTCTCAGCTCAGCTCTGCCACTCCGCTTCTTGCAGCCACCTGTTGCCGGTGCAGGATGCAGGATGTAGGGCGTGGCTCAAGACTGCAGACTGCTTCAGTCCTCACTACAGTACTTGCTGGCCCGGAGCTGAAGCCTGGGTTGAAACCGGGCAACCCCCAGAGCGGGGCAGGCTAGCAGCCAAGGGATGCGGCCAAGCGGGGGCTGTTGCGGGGGATTGAAGCCACCCGCGGTGTTTTCGGAGCTCCCATCGCTCTCTGCAGGCTTCCTTGCTGCCTCGCCACACAGCAAACGGGACCCGGACAATCAGAAGATCAGGACTGGATCTGAGCAGAACACCATACACAGAATACACATAGAATGACGATTGGAACGGTTTCAATAATTATTTATTGGTCAAGCATCAGTCTAGTGTGAAACATATTCGCTGCGACAATCAAAAGACAGGAGCAGACAAATGTGATCGCTTGCACCAATATCGCAAATAGCAGATACATTTCTACCATGGTGCTAATAAGATGAATAAACACAGATTATATAAAACAATAGCATTGGTGTACCCCTATGATGCGTATCCTACCTAAATGTAACTAGCCTAGATATGTAGGTGAAGCATGTGTATGTAAGTGCTAATATAGATCTAAATGGATTCCCCGGGATGTACTAACCCCTCACCTGATGGTTCTAAATGAAGGACCCCGTCTCTACGTCAAGGATGGCACCCCGCAAGGGATGTCAGGTCTCTGGCTGTCGAAGGATCAGCCTGCAGAGTCTCGGTCCGGCCTTGAAGAAATTCTCCTCTGTCTTTCGACGGGGGAGTGAGGGTCTTTTATACTAAAGTGGTCACTCCGGAGTTTTTCTAGAATTGATATGTTTTGAAAACATTCACTAATCTTTTGCTAATCCTTTTCTAAACAAAACACCCATGCTCAGCTGGCTGTTGGCCATGGATGAAAAACGTGGAGACCCTTATACAGAATAAAGCTGCCGTGCCTGGGGACATGTTTATGTACGTCAGGTACAGGGATTAATATAGGGTACTGAGAGCCTGGTGTCAAAGAGACAGAAGTCAGCTACTAGGTAAAAGGTCACCTATGTATAACCTTTATGTCGTGTGGATGACACAAAAACGTATGTAGTTATTTTATTTATTTAGTGTTTTCTGTAGCGCAAACAAGACCCAAAATTTGGGTGTCAGAGTGCTTTACATTTTAATCACTTTTAAAATCCACAGAAATATAATTCTATAATGTCAAGAACATGTATACGTATTCCAATAACATTGGCATTTGCTGTAGGAGAGTAGGATCTGCTTACTATGGTTACCTCCACTTTTTGCTGTGTTTCACTTGTTTATCGACTTTAGTCTGGCTGTGGCCCTGCTAACTAGGACCCCAGCCTAGCTGTTCTCTCTCTAAATTGATTGCATGTACATTAGGTACACTCCAGATTGGTTACTGGGTTACCCTTGTGAGTCCCTAGTATATGGTACCTTAGGTACCAAGGGCATAGGTAGCCCAGAGGCCTACCAGGGGCTGAAGCATGTATTATGCCACCGCTGGGAAGCCTTCCAAAAGGACACCACAGGTCTGCTACAGCTGCCTGGGTAGGGTGGTACTTGTACCCCTTACTTAGATATAGTATACCTATATCTACCATTTAAAACAGACACATATAAACCTATAAGTCACTCCTATGGCAGGCCTTGACAATCCTGAAGGCAGAGTGCTTGGTTTTGTGTAAGAGGGTGCCCTAGCATGAGCTGAGCCCCTCTGCGGCTTTCGGAAACCCTTCCTCATAGCTGTTCTGTGATACAGCCATACCATTTACTCTTCAGTGCATTATAACCTCGCGGTAAATGCTAACTTTGGAATGGCTGCATCAAAACATGTTGTGTTTGGTGTCAAACACTTTGGAATCCTACCCCCGCCAGTCCTGGCGGAGGGGGGGTAGAATTCCACCCTTCTAGAGGGAGAAGACATGTACACACTTACTCTCCCGGTAATAGTTTAAAAGAGCCCCAGCATCACAAAATAGATGCTGCTGCCACAGACACAGGTTTGACCTCCTGCTGCTGGACGAAACTCCAGCAGGGAAGGCCTGTACAATGGGTTTCCTGTCCAGGGAGGTGCCAGCACCTCTCCAGACAGGCGTTAGTGTATTGGGGCAGGGTGGGTTGCATTCAGAGAATGCTTTTCAGACAGTGCCTGGGGCACACAAGGTGTCTCCGTGCATTCCCCAGTTCAAATCGGTTGCTGTGCACTCAGCTCCAGCACTGGCGGGAAACTGGACAATGGGGAAGAGGTGTAACCACCCCCTCCCCAGGTCCTCCCACAGGTGAGACCTTAGAGTTAGTCCATCCCCTAAACTTAGTATATGTATAGGACCCCAGTCCCTAGGACTTTAGATTATCCTGGGCGAAACTCTGAAACATATATCTTGGACCTTCGACATTCCATTTCGACTGGAAGACGGAAAAAATCTCCCTTGGGGTCAAGGAGTGACTCCCCTGTTCAAACAGCAAAGAAGCATCTTGCCGGTCTGCATTTTCGAGGCTCCCACAGAACCCTGAAGAATCTGTGACACAGGACATGGACTTCCAGACATCTCCGAGGCCGACACGAGTCCCCAGCAAAGCTGAGACCTGTAGCCATCACGAGAGACGTGGGACCGGAACTCCTAGACATCCACCACATTTGCTAGTGCATGAACTTCCTGAGCTTTCCTGCAGTTGTGCATTGGGCTACTTGTAGTCCAAGCCCTGAGCTTCTTTTGCATTGAAGATCACGAGCCTATACTCCACGAGTGTTCCGTGGGCCCACTTCTAACATTTCTGCTCAAGGCGCCTTTGCGATCCCTGGTCCGTCGACTGGTGGGTCACCACGAAGGTAACTCTTCTACTTCTTGGGCTTTCGTGGTTGCTCCAGACGTGCCCTGACTCCCCTCCAAAGTGTGAGTCCCTCAGACCTGCAGCAAAGCCAATCTTTGCATTCTGCATGGGTTGCTGTTACCAAGGCTTGTTGGGGCAAATCCCGATACCGACGCTGCAGCACTTGACATCCGACATGGGACAGCCCGAATCCAGCTCCTGATTGTCGTCGAAGCCTCCTGGTCCTCGTGGCTGAAGAGTCAAGCTTCACCTACATCACCTTAAAGCACCCGACATCGGCTGGCATCTCTTTGTCGCCTTCCTGGTCACTGGCTAGTGACCCAGATTTTGTCCCCTCTGCTTTCAGGTTCTTCAGCTCTCTAATCCACCCTTGGAACCATCCGGATACTGTTCACCTGGTCGCCTGCAGCAGTTCTTTGTAGCTCTCCAATGGAAACGACGACGAAACCCGACACGAAAAGACACCTATGCACCCGGCTTCCCTGGGTGAGGTAACACGAATACTTCGGTGCTCCCGTGGGTCTTGAATCTCGAAGTGTCCAGGACTGAAGGGGTTCTACCGTAGTCCACTCCTAAGTGTCCTTATTCTTTAAATCTGTAACTTAACTTTCTCCATAGACGTCAATGGTGATTTGCGGCTGTGTTTAGACACTGCACGCGTCCCCCGTGGATCTCCTGCGTCCCTACCATTGGTGGTTCCTGGTTGCCCCAGCGGTTCTACAGGCCCTAGGCCTGGTCTCTATGTTCACAGCGGTACTTATACCCTAGGGCAAAACGCTTACTGTGCTAATTTACAGTGTGCTATTTAAGTTCTAGAGGGGTGTGTTCAGAATAAATACATATATTTTATATATACACCTGGTGTGGTGCTCCTTTCATTTGATCATTCAGGAGATAATAGACTGGTAAAACAAGCTGCTTTACATTCCTTCAAAGCTTAGCCTGAAGGCTGCTCTCCACAGCTACCACTAGGATAGCTTTCTATATAGGTTGTCTTTTAACCAATCACCATAAGGGGTTGTTTGAACTGATATAGGGTGCCCACTAGAACTAGTGGACAGCATATATCAGGCCAACTTTTCACATGTGCAATATACAAACCACTTAAAATGAAGAATAATAGAATCATTAGATTATAGTAAAGCATGTCATATCATAGTTAAATTTAAAATAAGACCACTCTTGAGGTCTTAGATATCCACACTGGTTATAGTATTGCTAGACTAGTCAAATATCACTGTGGATTGGTCGAGGTACCTGTCCACTACAATCACTGTTGGGAGCCGAGGGACTAACTGTAACCCCTTAGCTGAAGATAGCCATTAGAGCTCAATCCATGCCAGTAGATTGATTCATGAAGTGATCAGATTCTTTGTTCTGCTATTAGGAGTACGATAATTACTTGATAGCTTACTTGAACAGCTAAGTGAAGATCATCTCTGGGATGACTAAAGATTTCTCAAAAGTGTTAGTAATCCCTGTTGAAGGTTATGGGAGAAATTTACCCATCAGTTGGTATGTACATGATTGGACTATCCTAAAGGACATGACACTAGAGGGTATATTCACAAGAACGTGTGATAAGTACCGCAAGGGTAGCGTAACGCAATTTTCAATATCGCAGCCTATCGCGGGAAAATAACCCTGTGTCAACTTGGAATTCACAACAAGGCGGTAGCATGCGATAGTCACCAGATAACGCGTCAAATGTCAGCGTGAAAATCAACGCCACACCGCAAAAATGCAAAGCGCTAACATGAAAAATCATGCAATGCGGCCAATCGCGGTACCAAAAGAAGCGGAAACTAGCCACAGGCCTGCAAATCCCACGCGTCTGGTGGGAACTCTCACCATAAACACCACAGAAACAACACACCAGAAACAAGCCAAAGCACATAGCAACATGGATGCACCCTGACCCAGCGTAGAGGTCAACGAGAACCCCACAACCCCCACAGACCACCAGCAAGGAACAACGGGGTCAAGGAAGTCCAAGGAGAAAAGGGAGAGGAAGACGGGGTGCAGCCCACAGGAATACAAGACCAGCGTTACGGAGGTCACAGACCACAACCATCAACTGACCCACAACCAGACCACCTGGAATGCAGTTGGAGTGCCGAGGAGGACAATCAAGGAGGCCAAGAGGCGCCGGCAGGACGTGACAACCTAAAACAGGTACAAACCCGCTACCAACAGGAAGGCAGCAACGGCGACAGGAGGTGGCAGTCCTGCGCCACAGGAGAGCTGGAGGAAATGGAGGCCACACATCAGTGTGGAGACGGTGCAAGGAGGCGGGAGTATGGACACAGCCCAACAGGACCTGACACAACAACAACAGGGTGAGGATACAACAGGGACTGGGGGACGGGCACAATGGCACACATGCACAATGTTGTGCAGCACACTGCACACCCACAATTACCCAGGGACGTGTCCCCCATCCCTGTGGCACAGTGCAGCACACACACATAGCAATCACAGCACATCCCATGACAATGTGGCACAAAGTGCAACACCCACACTGCAGGGCAGGGGACACAACTGGGTCCGCCCAGCTGCAGAAACAGAACAATCACATTGGACAGAGCAGGGAACTGTGAGATGCATATCCATGGCTACAACCTCACATCAGCCATGTAGGCCAAATGTCCACTGTCCCAACTCAAATAGCCAGCACCGCACAAACAGTCACAATGTACATTGTCACACAGTCTGCATGTTGACAAGAACAAGGCGCAAACACAATGCCAACATGCATCTCCCTTTCACATTGCAGAGGGACAAACAACACCTCCAGCAGGTCAGAACAGACAACACATTAGTGATGCCGGAGACGACCACCACACCTTCGACACCGATGCACTACAACAGCCCATGGACATCTCACACAACCCACCACCAGGACCAGGGCACACAAGCCACTGAGAGGAGAACACAGCCCCTGCAACAGACCACACAGCATGAAGCACCCACAATCATGGCTGGCCTACAACACTTCACCGACCCACACATGCCACCCCAATGTCAGGTGTCAGAACAACAAAAGAAGGTGGCCCAACAGGTGCGGGTGTGGCCAAACCCATGGAAGGCGAACTAGAACACATACATGGGTGTCCAATATCCTTAAGGGACCACCTACACCCCACAAAGGAGACCCACACTGCCATAGAGACACATGCAGATGCACATACCCAGTACTGAACCACTCCCAGGGGAACGCACATATCAGTCACACACCCACATTGGCTCTGCGTACGACGGGACAGTTCACTCCCCTTACGAATTGAGTGGGTGACGGCAAAGCTACATGTCCAGGTCCTAGCCCGCTGCCTGCGGTGGCATGTCTGCGTCCGCTACACACAGCACAATGTAATGTTATAGGGCCCAGGGCCCCCATGCATACAACAAGAACACAGGGACACATGCATTTATCATGTTGAACTGGCGACGGGCAAGTGCGCCCGGCAGGGCCACATGTACAGTGACGCCTGTGCTGGATGTGTGTGGGGTGAGTTTAAGCCAGCCCGCTCGAAGTGCTTGGTGCTGGCAACAATTTGAACAGAGGACACCAATGTAATGGAAACAGAAAACACCAGCATAACAGAGTCAAATGCAGAGCAACATGGAGGGAGCCGGAGTAAGGACAAAGGTCACCCAATATTCAGTCAAGAGGTTCCATGAGTTACAGTGCACTGAGGTAGGGGCACTAGAGATGAGCGCGCTCATGTGAAGAAATTGCTAGGATTGTGTTCCTTCGGGTAAGTCCTGATGCAGATGCAGTGGGGTGTGTTACACCTGCATCAACTTTCTCATCAACGTCCCAGGTCTCCATCACTGCCTGAGGTGACAGTTGTGTCCGCAGTCCACAGTGCAATACCCAGTAATAGATCCGGCTGTGTAGCTTGACTACCACCTCCAGTCTACATTCCTGCTTTGGGGATGTTGCCACCTGCCCTCCCATTGTCTGTGCCTTTTCCTGTCCGCACACTTGACACATCTTCCTCATCATAGTCCCAGCTCTTACACACTGCATGAGGTGACATTGCTGCGTAACCTCTCCACAGCACAAAACTCAATCAGAAACGGACAATGGCTTGTGGTGCACTGAGTCACTGGCACCTGGAGTGCTGAGCAGGGTATCAGGCCGATGATGGCATTCACGACAGGTCTGAGCAACTCCGTAAGTCTGCCAGGACCACCGTTTCGACTCTGGCAGATGGCGGTTGGAGGTGGTCCTTGCGGTGGTGGCGTGTGCCTCCTGCGGTGATGCGACGTCCGGGCCGGTCACGACTCGAGGCTATGTGTAGGCCCTGGTGGGCCGCAGTTGAGGCTGGAGGCTGCGGACAGCACAGGGCCACAGACACATGGCGTTGACGACCCCAAGACCATCGCTTCAGAGGCCATTCAATGTCTCAGTAGAAGGGGCCCCAGACCTGACCAGCACAGAGTTAGTGGCCCTGGATGCACTGCGGCCGGCACAGGCACCCAGCCACGGGACGGTGACTTGCAGTGCAGTCAGATGGGACATGCAACCTAAGTGGGTCCCCCTCAATGTCTGAGGTGCATGTTGCAGAGGGTTGCGAGGGACAGTAGAAGGTGCCCTTCAGGGCATGATGCGGAAGGTCTGTTATCCGAAAGAAGCAAATGGTGGAGTGGAAAGTGTAACCCTCATTTCCAACAACAATATCAGCTACATGTGAATGAAAACTAGCCCCTAGTCCATAGACTCAAATTCCAACAATGTACGACCAGTGTGTGTTCATGAATGTCTGGGAACAGACGTAGTGGCACAGTTGCTGAGAGGGGATGCAGTCTGTGATTCTGCCGGTACACTGATATGAATTCTACCATTGCCAAATCAAGACTGTGTGACCTACTGGACCACAGTGTAGGCCGGAGGCAGCGGTCAGCAGTGGCCCACAGCCACGTGTTGTTGGCTCGCGAGGCACAGAGTTAGTAACACAAGGGCAGTTGTCCGTAGTGTTCGATTACCGCTGTAATGATGATCCTGTTCCCTCCGGACTGCAACGCGTCATCCACTTATGCCTCTCCGTGCGTGCGATGAAATGTATTCTGCCTTTTGAATTACCGATATTCCTTTCCAAAACTGTGGCCCACTCCTGCGCAGCGTAGGCCGAGTGCAGTAGTCCGCGTAGGCCCACAGACACGTGTGGTTGTGATGCCATGCACAGACTTGTTGGCACCACATTGAAGGGAGTATAGTGAATTGTTCTCAGCCTTAAATGATGTTCACTGCCATGGTGCAATCAAGACTCAGTTCCAAATGTGTGACCTATCTGACCGTGGTGTAGGCCCGAGTCAGCGGTCAGCACGGCTCATTCACCGAGTGTTGCCGGCATAGGTTGGATGGCCCAACCAGCCTGTGTAGTTCAGGTTCAGTGGCGCCACATCTTCCTCTTACTCCTCTCAGTGCGACCACTGGTGTGGACTCTGCCATCCATGATTTGCGACTATGCCGTTGATGGCTCATGTTCAGGGTTTGCCCAGGTGACCATTGTACGTTGTTCTATCGTGTCTGGTGGGTGGGTATGTTGTTGTGCATGTTGGTTGTGCTTTTGTGACGTGTGCATTGCCAGAGTTGTGATTTGCATGGTTGTGGAGTTGATGTGTGCGGGGTGTTATTTCTGAACTTGCCAAGGGTCTGTGCATTTTCCTTGTTGCCATTCTGGGTACACTGGTTGGTGATGGACTGTCAGAGGATGAAGGTATCATGTACACTGGCTGTGTATTTGAAAGCGACATTGTTGGAGGTTCCACGGTGTTCTGTTGTTGCCTGCACATTGATGTGAGACGTGTGACCCCTGTTGCAGTGATTGTGTGCTGTCTCACCAGGGGGCACATGTAATGCATGTGTGCATCCTGCTAGGGCGTATGGTCCTTGCTTGATCTCCAGCAGATTCTGCGCATTGTGTTGGACGTATGGGGACTGGGGTACCAGGGTGATGGTGATGTCCAGGACAGGTGTGGAGGACTTGGATGTGGCTGGCTGTGTGACTCCTCTGACCCATGCAAAAACAACAGTTGATGGACAGAATGCAGAACAATGTCATACATTCACCCCAGTACAGAGATCTGGGCTTAAATCCATCAGTTTTTTGCTTACCATGCCATTCCAGTTTGAACCCAGCCATATGCAAATCAGTCTTGACCCTGTGCCTGATGGGAACAGTTCAGCCTGCACTGCTGAACAAGGTCCTCCCTGGACTGGAAACAAGCATCCTAGGACCGGTTTCAGGGTTTCACCCCTTTTCAGCCAGGATAGCTTGATTCCAGTGGGATGGAGAGCACGGGACCCACGTCTGGGCATACCCTTCCCACTCGGGGTGACAAATGCAAAAACAACAGTTGATGGACAGAATGTAGAACAATGTCATACATTCACCCCAGTACAGAGATCTGGGCCTAAATCCATCACTTTGTTGCTCACCATGCCATTCCAGTCTGAACCCAGTCATATGCAAATCAGTCTTGACCCTGTGCCTCATGGGAACAGTCTAGCCCGAACTGTCAAGCAAGGTCCTCCCTGGACTGGAAACAAGCATCCTAGGACCAGTTTCGAGGTTTCACCCCTCTTCAGCCAGGATAGCTTGATTCCAGTGGCATGGAGAGCACGGGACCCACGTCTGGGCATACCCGTCCCACTCGGGGTGACAAATGCAAAAACAACAGTTGATGGACAGAATGCAGAACAATGTCATACATTCACCCCAGTACAGAGATCTGGGCCTAAATCCATTGGTTTTTTGCTCACCATGCTATTCCAGTTTGAACCCAGCCATGTGTGACCCTGTGCCTTATGGGAACAGTCCAGCCCGAACTGCCAAGCAAGGTCCTCCCTGGACTGGAAACAAGCATCCTAGGGCAGGTTTTTTTTTTTACATGGTCACCCCCACTTTTGCCTGGTATTTGACGCGATTTTGACTGGAAGTGCACTGCTTTCTTGCTAACTAGGTCCCTAGTGCCCGATCTCTTTCCCAAAACTGTGCAATTGTTTTCCCAAATTGGCGATACCTTTAGTGTCCTTTGTAAGTCCCTAGTAAATTGTACCCCCGGTACCTAGGGCCTTAGGTACTAAAGAGGGTCCCCATGGGCTGCAGCACGAGCTGCGCCCCCCAAGGGACCATTCACCAAGCTCATGCAAACTGCCATGGCAGGCTGCATGTCTGGGTGCAGACAAAAGTGAAAACATGACATGGCACACAGCCTGTGTGCCCTGCCTGCAGACACTGCACGCAGTATCAGTAAGCACCCCTACAGCAGGCCTTACCGCCCTAAGGCAGGGTGCACTATACTACATGTATGAGCAGATATGCCCAAGTACTGGTCAGTTCCATTACTGCCAGTACAAGTGACCAGGAAAGCCATTTTAAAAGCATGTGATGGACACTGGTGAAAACGAGTTCCCTAGCTACATGAGGGCTTCACTGAAAATAGGGATGTTTGGTATCAGACATCTCGTATTAATAAACCCGCACTGATGGCAGTGTCGGATTTAGTAATACATGCACCCAGAGGACAACTTAGAGGTGTCCCCTGAAACCCTACCAGCACGACTGACTGCTTTTCGCCAGCCTGCCACCAGAGACAAGTTTCTGACCCCCAAGGGTGTGGGCCTTTGCTCTCCGGGGGCCATAAACCAATCCTGCTTGGGGCCAGGATGCTTGGGATCCCCACCCACAGGATGACCTGCGGATTAGCATTCCGGGGAGCTTCATATAGGCCCACCGCCTTTGGTATGCAAATGTGGCTTCTCTCACAGGAAACAAAACTGACCCCCTTTTTTCCAAAGCCCTTTGGCACCTGGACAGACTGGAAAATAAGCTAGGCAAGACATGCGTGTCCACCCTCAGGCGAGCATCACCCCTGGCCTGGGCTACCTGAAGTGGATGTGACTTTTCAGAAGTGACCATCTCGGTGATGGCAAATTTAGAATCTCTGGGACTGGATTATGTCCACTTCCGTTGTGATATAGGGAGCGTAGTATCCCCAAGAGTAAGTGGCTCATTGGCTACTGTCTTATACTCCCTACTACTCCTAAATTCAGTATTTAGGGAAGCCCTGGCACCAGGAAATCAGATTCCTGCCCACCTACGAAGGAGAATGACAATGAAGAGCTGCAAAAGCATAGACCGTGGAAGAAGCAACTGGCCCAGCGCCAGCCCTGCCAGCCTGTCCGCTGTTCCCAAAAGAGTGCGCCAAAAGTTATCTCATCCTGCAGCTACTGTGCCTCTAGGAGCCTGCCTGCCTTCAACAAAGAACCAGAGTCTCCGATGGAGCAGCAGAGAACTGCTTCCCTGCATTCTGCATTGTGGTACCAAGTGATTTGTGGGGAGAATGAAAAGTGGCTTCAGAGTGGCCGGAGAAGGAACCTCAAAGACATTTGTTATCGTTTCGTGATCTTTATTTCGACTTTATAAAATCATAAAAGAAATATAATACAAATAACACCAAATCTTTACACAGTAAATAAAACATTCTGGAAAAGGAAAGAAAATTACATCATCTACAAGAATATTACCCAAGAATAAGAATTTCATGTGTGGCAAATAAGATTTCATTTTGTCAAAAAAGTTCTTCTAATATTCCACACAGCAGCTAAATACTTGCTGACAGCAAATACAGTTAGAGGGGATAAATCAGATTTCATTAATTGGTAGGCATCCAAATGATGCCTAAAACCCCAATTTCTGCAAATGGGAATGATCCACTTTTTCCTAGATTTCACATAGGATGGGCAAAAAAACATTAGATGAATATAATTCTCCAGCTCTTCAGTACAGGCTGGACAATTTTTGGAAGTAGGTGGGTGCCAACTGCTAGTAAGGGCTCTAATTGGCAAAGCATTATGTCTCCATTGGAGAAATAGTTTCCTGAGACCAATGGGGTTAATGTCATCCAGGACTGTCTCCAGCTTATAGTAATCCTTCACTGTTAAAAATGTACTAGACATTATCCCCAGTGTATCACTTGCTAGAGAAGCAGTCAAATTGCGATCATAGTACGTTATAACCAAATCTTTGCGAGATATAGTACTACAGGCCTCTTGCGGGTTTGTCCACAAGGCCGATAAACCCAAGCTAACTAATTCATCCTTTATATATTTAAGCCATGGAATTTTCCGTACAGTTGAATGTTGAAATAATTCCATAAATTCACACCGGTAACTCGAGAGTTCGGGGGTTACCCAAAGTCGCCTCCAGAAAGTTAAGGGCTTCAAACCTAATTCCTCCTTTACTGATCTTAATCCCAGATCAAGCCTGAGAGGGAGAAGTGGTGAGCTCAGTGGTAGAGCGGCCAAGTTCCGTAGGAACTTGTTTTCCGTTGCAACAATTTCAGGGGCACAATTGTGGCCCCACAATTCACCACCGTAAGTTATTGCCCCACGCGCCTGCATTTTATAAATTTCAAGTGGCGGACCAATGGGATGTGTCATGGATTTATTCCATAAATTTATAATACCCACCACCTTTTGGGTTAACTTTACATTTGATTTTGTCTGGTGATGAGACTAAGTCAACTTTTCATTTAAAGTCAATCCCAAATACTCAAAAGTGTGAGCTCTCTCAAGACTAACACCATGAATAAACGGGTTAGGGCGGATGACTTAGGGGGGTTAAAGATCATAAATTTTGTTTTAGCCGTGTTGATCTCTAGCCCCTGATCAGAACAAAAAGAGACAAAACCATCCAAGACTCGTTGGACGCCCATAGGTGTCTTGGCGAGTAGCAGGGTATCATCAGCAAACATAATAGCGGAGATCCCTGTACCAGCGAGTCTTGGAGCGTCTCTGTTCGGAACCTCGTTCAAATGGGAGATGAGTCAGTTTACATAGAGGCAAAACAGGGTTGGTGACAAAACACACCCCTGCCTTACCCCCCTGTCAACGGAAAAACTAGATGATAAGTCTCCTTCTCTCCCACATCTGACCCTAGCAAAGTTATTGGTATGGAGACGTATTATAATCTGCAAAAGAGGTGCTGGGACACCTAATTTCTGCAACACAGTCCAAAGTTTCCTGCGTGGGACCAAATCGAAGGCCGCACGCAGGTCAACAAAAACAGTATAGAGAGATCCCCCCTCTACCTTAACTGTCTTCCAGAAGAGCATACTCAATCTAAAGACCTGGTCAGTTGTTGAGACGCTCTTTCTGAACCCCGCCTGGTAATGACTCAGGATCTCAAATTCCTCCATCCAGTCCAAAAGACGGTCTAGGATTAGCCTTGCAAAGAGTTTCTGAGCAACATCTATCAGGCTAATAGGCCTATAATTTCCGGGGAGCAAAGGCGACCCCTTTTTGAAAATGGGGACTACTTCTGCGCCCAGCCAAGTAGAGGGAACTGACATACCCCCGGCAATTGCATTAAACATTGTTGAGAGATAAGGCGCCCAGACTCTGGGTTCATGTTTATACAGATCACCAGGAACCCCATCCAACCCAGGTGCTTTGCCCGCGGGAAGCATAGATATGGCATGTTGAACCTCACTCAGGGCAAAGTTAACCTGCTCTAGACCAGCAACATCGCACAGAAAAGACTCAGACATAAGGGGGTCCAAACAGGGATAGTCCCCCCTATAGAGGGTGCTAAAATGTTCTTCCCATATTTCAGGGGCAATATTTGGTTTTACTGCTGGATCAGGTTCAGCTGTGCCAGTAGACACGATCAACCAGAATCTCTGAGAATCTCTAGCCTGAAGGGCAGATGTTAGCCTAACCCAGTTTTCTGTAGCCCACTCAAGCTTGGCATAATGTATTAAATTCCGATAAATTCGTCTCTTGTGTTGGATAGCATCCCTGCTAGCTTTATTTTTTAGTGCATCCAGCAGGTCACTCTTAGCCGATCTCCATGCCCTGCTATACCATTGGTACCGTCTGCATGTCCTTTTCGTACAGGGGACGGTGGGATTTAATATATCTGCTAGGCTGATAAATAATGCTTTGTTAACATCAGCCAATTTTCCATAAAAATCAGGGAAAGAATGCTGCTCCATAAGGATAAGTACATCACCCAATGCTGGGCTAACCCTAGCATACGCTTGAGATAGTTCCCCTGAATTACCAGCCAATTTAGCCCAATTAACTCTGCGTTTATTGTTGGTCAAAATAGCTCTGTTTGATGCCGCAGATTTGGGTAATGGCAAAGAATCACCAGGGCACAGACCTAGTAGAGAAAAATCCAATATCAAGGGATTATGGTCACTCTCCCCTCTGGATACCACCTTAGAATCGGAGACTCTGTTCCACTCCTTACACTGGACAAAGATATAGTCCGGTCTGGCCTCCCTCCCTGGCTTGTTATACGTAGTGCCCCATCACCATTAGTGATAAAAATGTTTCAACAAGTGATGACCTTTTGAAGGGTAAGATAGCCACTGAAGCTATCGATTGGGCCAAAATTGACAGGACGACTCAAGAGTCCAAAGAGCCAGTGCATGCTTATTATGGGAGATTGTTGCAGGTGTTTAAACAACACAGTGGAATGGACACTCTCAAAGCTAAAGAAATGGGACATTTTGTGTCCCAATGTGTGATGGAATATACACCCGAGATTAGCCTGATGATTCAGCAGCATTTGATGTGTTGGCAGAACAAGTCGGTTGATGAGGTATGTGAAATATTGTAGTGAAGAATTGGAAATAAGGCAGAAGTGATTGAAGGAGAAGTTGATGGTGGCACAGATGAAAGCAGCACTAGGAAGAAGTCAGAGTCAACACCAGCAGAAAAATCCTATGACGCAAGATGGAAATGGGTTCTTGTAACAAGGTTGTGGCGTTCTAATTGATCGGAGCACTGGAATTGATGAGGCAATTTTGACGAGATAGAATCCATGTCATTATTGCAATGAGTTTAGGCATTGGAAGAGAGAATGTCGAGAATCACCAGTTTGTGGTGTGTGAATCGAGTCTGTAGGTTTACTGGGATGAGATGTATTGTGCAAGTTAAAGAGCACTACTTATTTTACACCGAAAGAAGTCAAGTTTCAAACTTCAAATTTCGGAGCATATGCAAATGTGACTTAAAGTATAAATGAAACGTGAATACAGAATACATTGACATGTTAAACCGAACATTAGTGCACACGTTTATAAAGTTTCAGTTTCTCAGTGATTGCGTTTCATTAATGCATTTATATGTTCACACACGTTAATATTATTAAGGCACACGGTGGATATAATGTCAAATATAAATACAAATTGCACATCGGTGACGTGTAAGGGATGGAGTCTTAATTGTGCTCCTCCACCACTGTGAATCCTGTCTCTAGTGTTAACTGGAACAAGTTGGTAAAGTGATCTTCATTGTGGGGACTGTCCCAAATAGGACTGTCCCAATTTATTATGGCTGATAAGACTTTCATAAAAACTGACAGGGCCGTCGTCAAGGGGGCAGTCACTATGGGACTTGCCTTCATAGAACTGTTGCTCTCAGGACTGTCATTGAGAATAGTAGAACTAATAAGGATGTCACTTTCAGGGAACCCCCTTCCCCCGTGGCAACCTAACAGCACTCTCCATGACAGGACTGTCACGTCACTGCCCTTCTCTAAATCACTGCATTGATCTGTGCACAGCAGAGCTATCCCTCCAGTTACACAGCATGGACACTGAGTGCAAATGAGAATCACATGCAAACTTTAATGTGTTAAATGTGTCTCTGTTTATTTTCAAGCACAGCACTTGCACGGGCAACATGTATCTTAAAGAAGCTTCAATGGTCGTTTCTGTACAAGATATGTTTATAGACATTGAAGTTACTTTTATCATATTTATGGTTCTTTGCCGCCATTGCATGGATGCAGACACCTGGGCACCAGGGGTGATGGTTCACCCCGGGTGATGGTTCAATGATCTCTCAAACATTTCTAAACACTCACACAAACTCCAACAGGCTGGAAGCCAAATATTGAATTCTTCAGTAGGGTCATAGCTTGGTGGAGAGGGATGGTTCAGGGCAGCTTCAGAGTTTGTGCTAAAAATAGTGTGGAGACAGTGGTGCAATAATAGACCCTGCAGGGGGGTTTTGTAGGCTGGTTTGTAGAGCGGGGGGGGGGTGCTGCTGTTGCCTCTGTCACTTTCTTCTGCTTCCCTAGGTAATTACAGCAGGCACAGTGGGGGGGCTTCAGGAGAGAGAGGGAGAGGGACAGGGAGAGGCAGGAGAAGGAGAAGGAGAGGAAAAGGGAGAGGGAAAGGGAAAAGGAAGGAGATGGAGAGGGAGAGGAAGAGGGCAAGGATGAGAGTGAGGGAGAGAGTGGGAGAGAGAGAGGGATGGTGGGGAGAGGAAGAGGGAGAGGGTGAGGGAGTGCGAGAGAGAGGGAGAGAGAGAGAGAGAGAGAGAGAGGAGTAAAGGAGCAGGACTGGATGCTTTTTGTTCCCAATCTCGCCCTGGTGGAGAGCCAGAGAGTTTCACATGAGTTTAGATAAGGAATTGATAATGTGAAGTTTAGCAGAGTTTGTAGCTCACTCAATTACTTACCGGTATTCTACATTTCGCTACTTGTCGATGTTGGGGCCTTAGCCTTTCTTCCCCTCTCTAAATATCATTGCCCTATACTCCATTACCCCAAAATATCCATTGCCCTAAAGGTATACACCTGTAAGATAATTAGCACCACCAGAACTCCAACCAACAAACCCAGCCCTGCGAAGTTTTCATATGGGATGTGCTGCTCCAGTCCAGGTTTTTTCTTTGAATTCTGGGACTTGTAGTTTCAAGTATTCCACTATAAAACAGTGCCTGGGAAACTTAGCAGCTATGCAGATGTGAGTCCTGCCAGGGGGTAAAGAGGACACACAAGTGCACCCTCAACAAAGAAGGAGCCAAAGGGATAAGGCCTAAGGGCAGGAGATCCAAAGCACCGAGAGTGAAGCAGCCCTCGATTATATAGAGACAGAACAGTGAAGAATGTGCTCTTATTCCAAGAACCATCAGAATTAGAGTAAGACACTTAAATTAGACCCTCCAAGACAGCTCGATTAGGTAGAGAAGCAGATAGTAGAGGATTGACCACAAAGATGTCCTTTTTTTGGTCCAGATTAAATTCCAAATCATTCCGAGGCGGCAACTGAGAACTAAAATTAAGGAGATGGGCAAGCAAACTAACCATAAGACTTGAAACTGTACAGAATTACTTCAAAAAGACACTAATATGAACTTTTGGTTGTAGCAATGATCATCCTCCTCTCGAACTTGCATCCTACACACACCCACTGAGTCAATCAATAAACATAATAACTATTCTACAGGGTTACATTCACCGTACTATATGTTGGATAGGTAAGCATGGGGCCAAACGTCAAAATCAAAACAATTCACAAACGGTTAAAACTATTTAGCTCCTCTAATATCGGCTAATAACTTATCAACACATATACTGATCATGGTTTGCAACCTTCTAACACGCTCAGATGAAAACTAATAATAGTGTGGGGTCAATACATGCAATTCATGAGAATTCCATTTCGATTCAATGTATCACATCAAACAACAAGACATATTCAAAACCATATATTACTATTAAGAAATGATGTATTTTTTACTGTTGTTTAAACTTAATTCATGATGATCAAAAGGAAAGTAATTGCAGTATATTTTGTGTAACCATAATAAAGGACATACTTTGTTACTATGGGTACATTTCTGATCTGAATGTATGGACACTACTTCCCCTCTGGCCAAAAAGATTCCTCTTTTCTACTTTCAATTAACCCTGGGCGGAGTTCCCGGAGTTGCGGTACGCGAAACTCCACGAAGTGGTAAAAAAACTCCGCCACACTACACCGAACTCCACGAGCAGTGGAGTTTGATAGAAAAATGCTGTTTGCGGTGATTGCACAGTGCCGGAGGCTTGTCCGCACTGTGTAATTATTGCGAACGGCACCATGCACAGCGCAGGCTTTCCTTTTCTGCCGCTCAAGTAGATTTCTACTGGAGCGGCAGCTTTCTCAACGCAAACGGGCAGTTTCTCAATGTGAGCAGTCGCGAGCATACGCAACCACTCGCAATGAGAAACCTGACCCCCCCCCTCGTTGAGAAATCTCGCTGGGAGGTTGATTTTCCACGCTCACCAATTTGAGGTTGATTTTCATTGCTCGCGTTTTTCGTAACTCCGCGAGCTTCGCGTAACATGGAGTGCGGAAAACTACGCAAACTCCCCGAGCAGAGCGGAGTTCACAGCCCAGGGGTACTTTCAATGATTCTCTCTCCTTTTTTTCATCTGAAATGATTCCTGTGACCATGTCCTCCATTGTGAATTTTAGCGTAATAACCAGATGATGGCAGTTTTACGAATTACAATACACTAAATTCCCTTGTCAAATTGTATCCATTGCACTTTTTCCTGCTGACCAGCAGACAACTCTAGTCATTGACGGGAACCTCTATCACGGCGATTCCTGTCAATGAACGGACAGCTCCACCAAAAATTAAAGCCACCCATCAAAAAATTTCACAATTTTTCTTTCTTCAAAAACAAAATCCCAAATTGGGGTTTTGTTTTTGGAAAAATAAAAACTAATGACCCCACACTTATGGAGTTTTCTGCCATGGTGTAACAGTTATTTAAATGCTTTAATTGCACCTTAATGGCACATTTTTAACAGCGGCAAAAACTGCCCAGTTAACCGCACAGTTTAAATTAGGTGGGCAGTCGAGTGGCCAAACCTTTGATGGCTCATACTCCATCGGGAAATCAGAGGAGTATACCAGCACCAGAGACAGAGTAGTCTCCGTCACTGACATACTTGAGGTCCTTCTGACTGTAAATCAGGCAAGCAGAGCCTCCGTTTGGCAGAGAGGGTACTCCATTACCATTGAGACGTGGTACAGTCTCTGCCAATCTCTAACTCAGCCCTTGAGTACTATTGGCAATGCGCCCCAACACTGAGCATTTCCGAACGAGTAATGACCACTATCATGTTAGTATGTCAGAATCCACAATGCCTTCTCCAACGTAAGACATTTAAACCTTTTTATTTCTTTGTCAAGACCTCAGCACTCAAATCAGAAGGTGTAGATGACAGCTCTGCTACCAGGATCATTTATACTCAAGGTAAATAACTTACAGTCAGAGAGGAGAGGTGTGGCCAGCAACCAGGGTGGCTGACTCCAGCGTACATGGCTCACGGTTCGATCCCTGGTGCCAGCTGCAGCTCAGCACCATGTGACTCAGGGCAATAGCTCACTTAATTTCCACGACGGCCCCCAGCGCCTTGAGACCCTTAGGGTGAGTAGTTTGCGCTTTACAAATACCGGATTCAAATTTATAGTCATTTTGAGTTGATATACCCGAGGATCAACATCCCCTTCCATTTAGTAAGCATCTATTCCTACCACCTCTGATATATTGTCTATTGTGTAATAAACAGTACAAGGTAATATCAAATTCTGCCTTCTGTCATTTCGAAACTTCCTAATCATTGTAAACCCACACATGGGCAAAGGAGCCTCACCCACACATGGGAATTCATCAGTACACCGAAAAACACGTTTTTACATTAAAAAGGCAACTTAGAAGAAATTCTGGGTCTAGGTGCTCTTTCTTTACTTAACACACAGGTCCCTGGCACAGCAGGGCTTGAACAGCATCATCAGAGCCCTCAGAGGATGCAGGGAGCCTGGCAGCTGTAGAGGAAGGAACATGAGGAGTGACCTTAATAATTAGGATAGGAAAGGGAACGAAAGTCCCCTACTGATGACTAGGCTCAGCCGTTAGTTGCATTATGCCAGTGTAATCAGCATACTGTCGTTAATGTTGATTTACTCTTGCTGTGCTCAATTCCCAAAATTACACTATTCCGGCTCATCATATGAGCGCTGTTTGCAGTAAAAGTTTACAGTAAACACGGTAAATTGCTATAAAAGTTTACAGCAAATGCACAAGAATAAAGCAAACAACAGAATCAGAGTATCTGTTGTTTGCAGTGATTTCTTTTTTTGTACTAATATTGTAGTGTGAAATGCATCGCATGAGGGTGCCTTTCTCCCTAAAATACAGCACCGAATGCCAGTTTTCCAGCTCATTTAAATACCCATAATTTTGTCTAACCTTGTGGAAATTCTGCATAATTACACAAAAGTGAATTACACAAATGTTGCACACCCCTTCTCCTGATATGTTAACTACATACAGGCTGTGGGAAAAGAATGATCTAGCTCATGCATAAGGCAAAGGAATATGGTCAGTTCAGTCACAAACAGCTGAATGAGTCGTATGACCAGAAGGCAATCTTTACTGATTACCAGCATAGTTAATAAATCCTGATCTGCAAGCTGATTAGTTATTCCGAAGAAAATCAGTTCACATTACGGTCTTCACAAACAGCATTCCTTCTCCACTGGTTAAAGGCCTACCTCTAGAAGGAAGAAGTGGAAGTATTCATTTTAGCTAATATGAAGGCAAGGAGGAGACCGACAAGGACCGTGGATGACGGACTATACTCCCCCAGGGCGACTGAGTAAAATATCCCATCACCCTGACAGATTAACCATCCTCTGAATCCATGGCAGGAACCGCCTTTACTGCACTTCCTGTCACTGTATTAAATATTTTAGGGACGGCTCTGTAAACATCACAGTACCATTACATTTTTAACCTGTTTCAAGAACTAAATCCCAAGGCAGGATTTTGTTTTTGAAAATGAAAAAAAAACTTATGACCCCAGCACCATGGCAGTTGTCTCCCATGGTGTGGGTGTAATTTTGCAGTTTTCAGTGGCCCTTGCCAATAGGTGTTGCCTGGCGGTGACGGACATTGAAAACTGTCCACCCACGCTAAATCGGGCAGGAGGTCAAATGCCGAACCTTTGCAGTTGCGACGGAGTACCCTCTCCACCAAACTCTAAGGGGCATATCAACAAGGCGGCGCTATGAAATTATCGCCGCTTTTGCATCCGTTTTCGGGTGAAAATCAGCGATAATTTAATCGCCTTATCAGCAAAGACACTCTATCACGTGTTTTGCTGATTTAGCGCCCCTTAAAACAACGCCCAGCTTTGCATCTCTAATGAGATGCAAAGTGGGCGTTCCATGCCAAAATAACTGGAGAAATGTCGCTAACCGACATTTCTCCAATTATCAAGCTGCACGCAAACAAGCAGAGCGATAAGAAAAGTAGCGCTAACCACAGTTATCACCACTTTCCTTACGCCTGCTTGTAATCTGATTTAGCTATGTAATCCAATGTGAGGTGGATTACATGGCTAAGCCACCCTGCCCTGTTAGTAAGGTATCGCTGCTCGCAGTGCGATTATCGCTGGATTTCCAGCGATATTCACACTGTTTTCCAGCTAACGCATGGATTCCTATCGCTTGGGAGATAAGCGTTGCTGATAGCACGCTATCTCTGCGATAGAATCCAGCAATAGCCTGAGATAATTATCCTCGCGCTAAAAGCACTGATCGATAATTATCACAGGCCCTTGCTGATATGCCCCTAAATCAGGCCGATCACCCCAACATGCTATAATGAAGAGGGCTTGGAAGAGGGTGTTAATTGTTCCTCCAATATGACTTCTACATAGGTGATGTTTTGGCCACTTGTTCTCCCAGGCCCCTAAATTTCCACAATGGCCTAGAAAGGGAAGGTCGGCATCAAGGCAGAAGTGTCCAAGATGTTAGCCTTTAGCTACATTGTGTATTGTGTGTGCCCATAAAAGCAGTAGCCAGGCCAAGGTGTTGGTACCATAGAAAGAATCAATGTATTTATGCTTCTTTGTGGAGTATTGTGAGCTCAACAAATTGACCAAAAGCAATGCCATCTCAATCCCTCTGCTGACAACATTGAGGACATGCTGGCCATAGCAAAGTTCTTAAGCCTTTTCAGGGATTCCAGAGGCTACTGAGTTTGCTCTGTCCTTTGGAGAAAAAGTGAAGAATCCTGCATATTGTTCTCACCTCATTGTCTTTAAGAAAATCTCAGATTTCAGCTGCCCTAGAGCTAGGAAAATTCCAATTATTGCACTTATTTCCTTTGCGTATTGTTTAGCAAAAGTACTCAGTTATAGATCAACAGTGGACCTTCAGCTCCATTGGCATAGGTTTAGAATGTTTTTCTTCTGAAAAGTTGTAGGACATCAGTTTAGATTTCTCCTCACATGATCTCTTGCTATTATTGCATTCTGGCTGGGGAGTAGCCTTGTCTTAATTTAGCCCCAAAGTTCTCCAGTTGGTGTCCAATTAAAAGTTATAATAACTTTTTCTTCAATATACCATTTCATACCACAGCTTTTCGTGCGTCTAAGTGCTGTGATACTTTCACAAAACGTGACTAACTATATGAACCTGTGAAGAAGAAAAGGCTTGAGGGGAAATCACAGCAGCTGGCTCATCCATAGAGCTTGGCAACACACTATAGTTAGCATTTAGAGTATGGCAGCCTCTCCATCAGGCAGCTGGGGCAGGGGACCCATCTGCGGCCAGTCCACCATATTTACACATCGTTTATTGTGCTATGCTTTTTATTGGAATAATTGCTTCAGTGATATGGCGGGAATAGTTTCAGTTTCAATTAACTTGCCAGCAGACCACCATGCCATACACAAGGCAAACCAGCTTGATTTCTAATCCAGATAAGCCCCCATAATTGGGAATGTTTAAAAAAAATATATATATCCTTTTGCATGCTGGGAGTTTTTTCCAGCACATATGGGATATTGATTATTTCTTGTTCTATACTGCCATGACCTCTCTACATTGTCCCAGAAAGGTGTATAACAGGCTGGTCTGGCCATACCGGGTGAGCCATACAACATCATGTCATTCTCCTGACCAATGCATGTGGTAATGATGATGGATGTAACTCTGCCATCGAAACCATATACCTTCCCTTAAAGCTAGGCATGTGGGGCATGTGCTAATTGTGGTTAGGTGCACTGGTACCGCCCAGCTCCATAGGATACCATATGTATAATCTCATGGGGAATGCAGTGTTCAATAAGTGAAACTCAATACTTTTTTATTGTGATCTGGGTTGATGCTTGATTATTTCTAGTTGTGGTCTCAACTACTAAAAGATGCAGAGGCGATAGAGGTACATGAATGTTTCCCTCCACATGATTTACATTTATGATATGTAGAAGTAAGGGAACTAGCTAAGGAAACTTGTGGAGGAAATTGATGATTTTTATGATGGCCACTTTAGATGCGTTCTAGACATGGATTAAGACACTTTTCATCTCAATTTCTCCTTAATCTCTGATGACCTTTTTACTATCCATCAGATATAAAGGATGCCAAATTCCATTACAGTGAAAAGTTATAAAGGAAGATGCAGAAAAAATTGTGTGTCTAAATACTAGAATTAGCACTGAAGAAGTGTTGCAGCCAACACCGCGAAACGTGCTGGCTGTTCTTACTTCATAAATTTCAGCCTTTTTTTTCTCCACCAATGTCATCTAATAAACTACTATTCATAAGAACAACATAAACTTGGCAAATAATTTTTTGTGGGATAACAACATTGGTTTAGAAACTACGAATTGATCATCAATTCATTGTGCAGGAAAAAATTTTGAGACATAATTTATTGAAAAATATAGCATTTTCTACCAAAACGTTTTGGGAAATAAATATTCTCATTGGGATTTTAGATTCTTTGTTGTTGATATTGCTTTGTGTCTTCCTTCCAACTGCAATACCTTTTGGGTGTTCCACTGGAAATATTGTCACCCACATTTAGTACCTTAATTGTTATTTCTGATTTGATAATGTTGTTATTTATTTGGTTACATACAATAAAAAACACGATTAGAATTGGTAAACAAAGCAAAACATGCTGGTACCTAGAACAGTGAAGTTAAGGTGGTAAATACATTGGAATAGAAGCAATTTGAATTACATATATTAGTATTATGGCTATTCCTATGACTAGTGTAATGTACATACAGTAGATACACATAGTTATTGCAATGTGGGGATAGGGCCAGTAATCACTTTTATTTCTAATTGCAATCAATTACATTTTTAAGGTATTACAGGCTCCCTGATAGAAGGGATAACAGAATGCCTGGTGGTATTGATTTTCTTTGAAGAGGGTCTAGTAGGTATATGAAAAAAATAAATGATGTTAGTGTCATCATAGAAATGATGATCTTCACAATCAGTATCTAGAGGGCTCTGCAAAGCCAAGAGTGTACCGATCCCTGAAACAATAACAATTTGACACCATGTACAACTGGCTATAGGTGAAACAGATAAGAACCATATAGTGGCAATTAACTATATGTTGTGAAGCTGTCAGAACAGAAAAAGGGAAAGGGAGAAATCCTTTCAGGACAAGAACCCTCACTCATCACTTGGTGACATGTTTCATCATATGGGTTCCCTCCTCACACCTTGATTGGAAGGCCCAAGGTGTGCGTTACGACTCCCCAACGGGAGGAGCTGAGGTGTAATCATGCCCTAAATGTTTTGAGGGCCCAAGAGTAAGTCTGCGCTTGCGTTACATTACACCATAATCCTCCATCCTGCACCCACTCTGAACATACCTTCCTCGATGAGACTCGGTCTGAGCCAAATTGGGTTGAGTCTCAGATGATATAAAAGAGGATATGCACGAGGCATTGCAGCTGTAGAAATCAGAGGTGGCGCATGCTCCTCTTTCTTTTCCTCCCCTTACTTTGTACACATCTTATGATATAACATGATTAGGATAACATATGTATTAGCCGTATATGACTCTTAATTTTTTTGATAAACGTAACTATTGTAAGATTTGCAGCTTGATGCGATAAATCTCTACTGCTTCTATTGTTAAATGTATAACTATTGCATTATGAGTGAAATTTGTAAAACTGAAAACCCAATAAACATTTTCAAACAATGACAGTGTTTATGTTGCCAGCAGAATTAGCCATATGTAAGCAACAATTATTTTAAAATGTATTTAAAAATGACTGTCTTTAAAGGTACAAGCAGTCAGTGATATGTGAATGTTTTTGAAATACATTAAGATCACTTAATGTTCCTTTATGACAGAGGCATTGAAAGCATGCTAGCTATCTGGAAATGGTACATGTGCACGCATGTATGGATGGCCATGTTACAATGATTTTTGTTATACTTGTAGCAGAAAGTATTGTAAGATGCCCAGCATGGATGTGGGCACAAATGCACACAGATGGGTGGCCGTTTTTGTGTGTGCATATTTTATGATCTTTATTTTAAATTCCATGCTGGAGGACAGCTATTTTGAAATGGTGGAATACTATTAAAGTATGCGCAGGATGTTTCACACATCAAGTCGAGTGAGAAGCTCGGAAGCAGTGTGCATGGATCTAGTGGGCCCTTGCAAAACAAAACGAGCTTTGTTGAAGTCAATAAGTCTGGCCTTGCAAACCAGTGCACGTTAATATTTTTATAGTTTCATTGCAATTTTATGCGAAGAAAATAAGAAAAAAGAAAAAAAATGAAAATATTCTATCACTTATCATTGGTGACCATATGTTTGCAATACAAATTTGACATTAAAAAAATAGCAATCACATTTAATTTTAAAGTAGCATTAGGGGGTCTTCCAGGAAGCATATTTATTTAGATAGAAAAACAAATACAAGTTGAATGAAAATATAACTCTTATTGGTGGAATCAAAAGATAATATTTAGTTTGAATAAATGTAACTTAACATGGATTAAATTCACATGTATGACTGTATAAAGAAATGGTGAAGAAAATAACACAGGGAAAGTAAAGTATTTACCCACCCACCCTTGCAGGTAAGTATACTTCTACTGTACGCAGATAAGGACACGCGATCAGGCAAAATACTGTCACCCGCAGTATAAGAGAGACAATAACTGAAGGGGCTGATGCAGTGCCCCATGAAGAATGCTATGCTGGGCGGCAGCATTTTGATTGTGACATCTGAGAAAGCCAAAGGATAAAGACGGCTGACCCTCACCTGTTGGTATATAAATGTATTTTATTTATGATTTGGTGGTGAGACAACTTTCTCCACATCAGACCTACAAAGCATTGGTAAATCCAATAAGTTTGTTTATTTAATGTGAATGTGCACTTGCCACACAATCTCATCTCATCAAATATACTCATCAAGAAGGTGCACCGCAAAACATCAGGCATTGTAAGTGTGAAAAACTGTGAAAATGTCATCACATGCAACAGTAGAGGACAGGCTGCAAAGATGTATCCCTAAGTTGTGATGTAACTTAGGGCCTCGCCTGCCACCTTTAGAAACTGGGAACCCAGGTTCGACTCTCAGCGCTAGCCTCAACATTGTGCAATTCCATGCAAATCACTTAATTTCCATGTGCCTAAAATGTATTCAAAATATATTTATGTAATCCCCACTTAATGTACACAATCTTGTGGATTGCCTCATAATCACTCATGTAATGTTCAGTGCTGCATTGCTTCACAGCTAGGTTTGCGCTGTATATTTACCAGTACAAGCATACACATGGTCAATCAGTCTCAAAAAAAGCATATAAATAAGCCTCATGACACTGTAGAAGGGCATATTCATGTACATAAAATAATGCTTGATCTAGGTGAACTTTAGTTAACATGAGTAGGCCGCATTATGTTGCAGTGTAAAAGAGTGCATGTGTGCACAAGCGTTGAACTCATGCAGTGCAAAGCATGAACATTCATGTTTTCATTCCCTGTCAGAAAGCATTGAAAATCAAATATCAAAATAAAAATGACAGAACTTGAACTGGGAACGGAAACCCTTATTCTCCAGTATTTGGGGTGTCTTTCATAGATTCACATGCTTGAATATTCCCCGTCGTCGAAGTGGGAGTCCCACGGTATATATAAAAAGCAAAAAGTATCATGTATATATACATATACACATACATAACCACATAAGAGTATATACATACCCAAATAAATATAGTTCAAATAACATATCAAGTTAAAATACCATAGGATAGAATTGAGACATAGGAAAGCATTGAGAAAAAGATTCACTTTGCTAACATATCACTGTCATTTTATAGTCCAAACTCCAGCCAATCAGGCGCTAGCACCCTCTAGAACCTTCTCCTCAGAGGCTCAGGCCCTCAGATTTTCTACCGCACGTCGTGTGAAGGGAGTCTCCCTGAGCTCTGCTCAGTTCTTCATCTGGTTTGAGGTTTTTTATCTCTCATCATGTCTGCAAGTAAGAAATCTCTTTTCCGTCCTTGTTCATCTTGCGGAAAGTCAAGACTTTTCTCTGAGGATCCCCATGAGAAATGTATTTATTGTCTGTATCCTGATCATAAGGTGGCTAATTGTAAGATCTGCAGAACTTTCTCTCACAAAACTTTGAAAGATAGAGAAGGTCGCCTTTTAATATGGCTTCAAAAACTAAAGGACACAGACAACCCACTTTCTGAGGTGGAAAGTGTAGCCTCTGTCAAAACAGGAGTCTCCTCAAAGCGTGGAAGTGTCCAGGACTTGCCATCTCCTTTTCTGAAAAAGAAGAGACTTCACCTTGAGGAAGTGTCTACAGGCAAAGTCTCTGTCACCACGTCTGCGCCCCCGAGACGTAGCTCTCAGGCGTCTGTGACTCCGTCAGCACATGTTTCCAGTCAGAAACTTTCAAAAACCGTCGACGGGCCCGTCGACGGCCCCTCCGTCGACGAGATCGGCTACTTCATCAGCCTCGTCGACGACGGTGACGACGGTATCGAGCAGATATCCTTCGTCGACGACACTGACTTCGTCGACGTCTTCTCCGTCGACGGTAGTATGTGTGTCTCTTAGAACTGTCTCGTCGACGATACCACTCACTTCTTCGTCGACGACTGGGAAGCTGGCGTTTCCGTCGACGTCTACAACTCCGTCGACGATGGATAAAAAGAAGAAGAGGAAATCTTCCTCGTCGACGACAGCCCCGTCGACGACAGCCTCGTCGACGACAGCCACACCGTCGACGACAGCCACCCCGTCGACGACAGCCACCTCGTCGACGGCAGCTCCGTCGACGATTGCTTCGTCGACGGTCGCCTCGACGACGGTAGGGTCAAATTTTGCGACAATGCCATTGGTGTCAATGTCAACGCCAGCACCGGGGTCTGTGGACAGCTCCTTAATGCTACGTCGTAAGGCCATGCTAGACCCAGTTATGTTACCACCTGGACCACGGCCACCTCGTCAACTATTTCCCTCAGGGGATGAGGACGATTCGGATGAGGGCGATCAGTCTCTTTTTCGGGATGCTCATAGTCCTTCTGAGCTCCATATAAAGTGCCAAGAGTCTGAGGAGGATGAATACTATGAACAGGAAGAAGAGCAAAATCCCTCTGCTCCGGTTCCTATGATGCAGCTTCCTGTGCAGCTTATTTCCAACCTCCAATATATGTTGGAAGACTATAATCGTCGTTTTCCAGCATCCCCTCAAAATACTCCACGTGAAGCGCCATCTGAGGTTCCACCTCATCCTATATTGCCAACGATACCCACGCCCTCCATACCTGCACTGCCTTCCAATGCAGAAGAGGATAATATGGACAATCTTGATACGGAAGAGGGTGAGCTCCCAGAGGACGACTCTATGGCGGACTGGGATGACTACCAAATCAATTCGCCCGCATCACCACCAAGGTCACCAGTCAACTCGCCACCTGTCGACATAACAGGGTTCCATCAGCTGATGGAGAGAGCAGCGCAACGCTTTCACCTTCCCATGGTGGTTAGGGAAGAGGACTGTTTCTTGTACGACTTCAAGTCCCAGCCTCAGAAACAAGTACGAGCTGTGCCAATCATAGACTTCATATGGAATGAAGGCATAAAATTAATGAAGACACCTAATTCTATTCCGGCGGTGCTCCCACGCCTGGAGAAAAAATATAAAGCTCCGGATTCTTCCCCAGCCTGCTTGGTGTCTCAACCTAAGCCGGACTCAGTGATCACACAAGCGGCACAGCGCCGCTCCAAGAATCCATCATCTCCAATGTCGGCGCCTCCGGACCGCGACGGCCGTCGCCTGGATGCCATAGGCAAGAAGTTTTCAACCATGGCGTCAACAACGGTCCGGGCTGCGAATTCATTGGCAATCCTCGGCCGTTATGATAGACAGATGTGGTCGGACATGGCTGCATTGGTCAAGCTTATACCGGAGGATTCTAGAGCGGAAGCTCAGAAGATCCTGCAAGAGGGAGAGAGGGCGTCATCCGAGATCATTGACTGCTCTGTTGACATCGCATCCACCGGTTTTCGCCAATTGGCGGGAGCAGCCGTCCTAAGAAGACAGGGCTGGCTTCGATCAACCTCTTTTCGGCAAGAGGTCCAGGCTAAGATTTTGGACATGCCATATGACGGGGAGTCATTATTCGGCCAGCATGTAGAAGATGCCTTACAAACCATTAAAAAGGATACGGATACGGCTCGTTCCCTCGGCACTCTACAGTTTAAGAAGCAGCCCTTTCGAGGTGCGCGCGGCACCTCCTCATCATCATCCTTTCGTGGCTCCTCGTCCCAATACCGCTCGTACAATCAAGGGCAACAGCGGTACTATTCACAACCGCAGCAGTCCTACAGACAGCAAACTAGCAAGTCATATAGAGGAAAGTCGAATTACAGAGGAAATTCAACCAAGAAGCAGTGACTCTGTACGGAAAGAACTTCCTTTTCCCAGTTGTCCTCTAGTTCTTGTTGGAGGAAAAATCTCCCAGTTCTTTTCAACCTGGTCCTTAATCACTTCGGACCGCTGGGTCCTGGATATTATTTCAAGGGGCCACGCCCTAGAGTTTGTGAAGGTTCCTCCACGCACACCTCCATCCGGGCCACCACCCGCCCATCTCAGAGAACTTTTCAAACAAATCCAAATAATGTTAAACAAGGGTGCCATCGAAGTGGTTCCGAAATATCAAAGAGGGTTGGGATTCTATTCCCGTTTTTTCCTCATACTAAAGAAATCAGGGGAATGGCGTCCCATCCTCGATCTCAGATTGCTCAACAAATTTCTCAAGACTCAGTCCTTTCGGATGCTCACATTGAAGGACATCCTCCAATTCTTTTCTCAAGAGGATTACATGACAACGATCGATCTGCAGGACGCATATTTCCATGTGCCCATTCTACCACGTCACAGGAAATACCTACGGTTTCGAGTGGGCCACAGGGACTACCAATTCAAAGTCCTACCCTTCGGACTCTGCTCAGCCCCGCGGGTCTTTACAAAATTCCTGGCCCCGGTGGTGGCTCACTTACGACAAGAGGGTATTCAGATATACCCCTACCTGGACGATTGCCTCATCAAAGCTCAATCCTCCCACCAGGCGGCCCTCGATACCCAGCGCTGTCTCGATCTGTTTCAGTCCCTGGGGTTGTCGATCAATGTACAAAAATCTCAACTCACGCCGACTACGTGCAAGACTTTTCTCGGCGCTTGTATCAATACGAGCACAGCCATGGCCTTCGCTTCAGCAGAGCGTCAAGAACGGATTCAACAGCTTGCGAGCTCCATCGCAGCAAAGCAGTCAGTTTCAGTCCGCATATTAAAATCCTTTCTGGGAATGGCGTCCTCATGCATCGCTTTGATCCCTCTCTGCAGACTAAAAAGTCGCATCATCCAAGAGGAGTTAGACAAGCAGTGGCGCCAGGTTTCCGGTTCCTTCAACGATCAGGTCGTGGTGTCACCCCGCATGGCTCAAGCGCTGCATTGGTGGACTCGTCCTGCCAACATCGCAGCAGGAACATCCTTTCTGTCGTCAACCCCAGAACTCGTCCTTACCACGGACGCATCCATGGAGGGTTGGGGCGCACATTTTCAAGATCTATCCGTCAAGGGCCTATGGTCAGCGGCTCAGCGTTGCTGGCACATCAACAGACTGGAACTGATGGCCATTTTCTTGGCGTTGAAATCCTTCCGCCTGCAATTCCAAGGGAAGTCAGTCCTCATTCAGACGGACAACACCACGTGCATGCACTACCTGAACAAACAGGGCGGGACAAGATCTCCACTGCTCTCCCGTCTGGCGCAGAGGATTTGGAGTTGGGCCATACTCCATCAGATGACGTTACAAGCAATTCATCTGCCCGGCATTTCCAATACTCTGGCGGATGCACTCAGTCGGTCAGCATCATCAACTCACGAGTGGGAGTTACATCAACCGACGCTGGAATTTGTCTTCAACCTTTGGGGTCACCCGACAATCGACCTCTTCGCAACGCCGCAGAATGCAAAATGCCAGTCCTACGCAAGCTGGTTTCCCCACCAAGGGTCGTGCGGAAATGCCCTTTCGATCAATTGGTACGGGATATTTGCGTACGCTTTTCCGCCGATTCCGTTGATTCCGCGAGTGCTGCGGAAGATGAGACAACAACCGTGCCATGTACTTCTAATAGCTCCACGGTGGCCTCGGCAAGCATGGTTTTCGGAGTTGCTTCTCCTATCCCAACGCGAGCCCATCCTTCTCCACCTGAAGCCGGATCTGCTGACAATGAACGATGGTCGGATATGCCATCCGAATCCCAGATCTCTCAGCTTGTCGGCTTGGAACCTGAGCACCTTGAATTTGCTCATTTGAACATTCCTCCAGCCTGCAGGGAGGTGTTAGCTAAGGCAAGAGCTCCATCCACAGTGAAAACGTATAAGCTCAAATGGAAGCGATTTTGTCATTGGTGTGCTTCCGCCCACATTCATCCTGTGCACGCTCCCCCAGAACACATTCTGCCGTTCTTCCTACAACTAGCGCAGTCTGGATTATCGCACTCTACCTTAAAGGTCTTTCTAGCGGCAATATCTCGCTTCCGACAAGACGGCGCGTCCTCTCTCTATTCATCCAGAGTCATGCAACAATTTTTCAAGGGTCTCTTCCGCATGTTCCCGCCCATTCGGCGTCCTCCACCCACGTGGCGCCTGAACATCGTGCTGGCTCAACTCATGAAGGCGCCCTTCGAACCCATCCACTCTGCGGATGTCAAATTTTTAACTTGGAAGGTGGCCCTCCTCCTTGCTCTGACCTCTTCCCGCAGAGTCAGTGACATTCACGCCTTTACTATAAAGCCTCCGTTCCTTCAATTCAGATCGGACTGTGTCATCCTCCGCACTAATCCGGTTTTTATACCTAAAGTGCCATCCGATTTCCATCTTAACGAACCGGTGCTCTTAAAGACTTTTTTCCCGCATCCACAAACCCCGGCGGAGCAAAGCTTACACTCTCTGGACTTGAAGAGATGTCTAAAATTCTACATTAGCAGAACTCAATCCTTTCGCAAATCTGACCAGTTGTTTGTGGCCTACGGGCGTGCTTGCAAAGGACAATCGGTCACCAAACCTACGATTGCCCGTTGGGTTTCATCAGCAATCTCTTTTTGCCATCAAAAGGCTGGTAAGCCTCTGTCTTCGGGAGTGAGAGCCCATTCAACGAGGGCTATGTCATCTTCCACTGCCCTGTTCGCTGGTGTGCCCATCCATCAAATATGCCGGGCAGCTACGTGGTCCAGCAGGCACACGTTTACGAAGCACTACTGTCTGGAATCCATTAACGAAGCAGACACGGCTGTGGGACAGGCAGTTCTACGAAGTCTGTTTAAATAAGGTGAGCCTCTGCTACTTCCCTCCTCCTGGGGTATTATTAATTGCGTTTTAAATACATTGTTTGTATTACATGCAATATCAATACGGCTTGGTCAGCCGAATACTGTTTACTGCTTACTATTCTATTCAAGCATGTGAATCTATGAAAGACACCCCAAATACTGGAGAAGAACAAATGTTACTTACCTGTAAACTGTGGTTCTCCAGTATTGGTGTCTTTCATAGATTCACATGCGACCCACCCTCCTCCCCTCAGAGGCTCTCTTCTCGTCTTTCGGCTCTATGGTCACTCTCGTGCTCGAAAATCTGAGGGCCTGAGCCTCTGAGGAGAAGGTTCTAGAGGGTGCTAGCGCCTGATTGGCTGGAGTTTGGACTATAAAATGACAGTGATATGTTAGCAAAGTGAATCTTTTTCTCAATGCTTTCCTATGTCTCAATTCTATCCTATGGTATTTTAACTTGATATGTTATTTGAACTATATTTATTTGGGTATGTATATACTCTTATGTGGTTATGTATGTGTATATGTATATATACATGATACTTATTGCTTTTTATATATACCGTGGGACTCCCACTTCGACGACGGGGAATATTCAAGCATGTGAATCTATGAAAGACACCAATACTGGAGAACCACAGTTTACAGGTAAGTAACATTTGTTCTTCAATTGGCAGCAAATTTTAAAGAAATGTTAGGACTAATCAGAGATTGAGAGAATGTAGAAAGATACAAAGTTGATTGTAATACAAAGGCATTGAAGAATAAACAAAAGCGTGAATAAGTGAATCTAAATGTGAGCTTGTAGAAAGAGCATTCCCACTGGGGGAAGCCAGGAATTTATGGTCCAAGACACTTCGGCATTCGGTGCGCTATACAAATGATTATCCTATCCTATCCTATCCTAACTTATGTTCATGTTCCTTTGTCCAGACAGGTTTTGCGGACTTTTACAAATGATTTCCAAAGCTTAGAGATGTCTAATGATGCTACTCATAAGTAGAATGAATAGTTACTGTGTCTAAAGTATTTTGGGAAGATTTGGATGCATTGTTTTCCATTATAGTGCTGAAGAACTTGTGGAATGATTGTAAACTGCAAGTAAAATGTACAGATGAGACTCATAGAAGTGGTCCAAGTTTTCAGCCTTCGAACAAGGTTATGGATGAATATACTGCAGACCATTTGAAAGGAAATGTTCCAAAGTCAATTGGTCGAAAACTATGAGAACTACACAGAATGCAGATGAGTCCGTTTATGCGCATTTTGAGCGATCAATGCAGATTCACAGGCAGTACAGTTGAATGGAAGAATCACAGAAGGAAAGGGGCATCTGGTTTGGTTTAAGCTTTTGTGCTGGATTTGCATCCGGGGTTGAGTTTGTAGCTTCAGCAGAGTGTGATGTGTTGGCAAGTGAAATCGCAGGATGAAATATTGGCCTATGTGAAAATTTTATAGTGAATAATTTTTACAGCGAATGGAGCATAATTACATGATGTGTACTAATAGCGTAATTTGGGGAATTTAGTAAAATTCCTGAAATTACGCAAATTACAATAGCATAATTTAAATTACGCAAACTACAATAGCATAATTTAAATTACGGCAAGGCCTAGTTCCTGCACTTCAGCCTCAATGTTTAATATGCAAATAGATAACTGTGCCTTCTGCTGTAGTTTAGCAGCCCCAGATGCAAGATAGTACAGTAGGATTAACACAGAATTTACAAAATTCAAGCAAATTCATCAGCTGTTAGTGATTTGTTTTCATGTTTTGCAGCTACCCTTGGTGTTCAACAAGGATCGAGTCAGGGGCAACAATAGTGCCTGAGATGGGAGTTGGACTGAATGCTTGGTGCAGTTCTAGGGGAAGGAGTAATTAATTTGCACCCCACACCAGTTCTGGTTGATACTGGTTTTGAAAAATCATTTTGTGTTAGACATCCTCCTCGTGGAAGAGGGTAGAGTCTGTAAAATGTTAAAGGTCCTGCAATGCTGTACCCACATTTTTGGCAAGAGTAAGGACTTAAAGAACATTTCCCACCTGAAAGAAGAGTTGAAGGAGTTAGAAACTACAGGTGCTTGGGAAGAAATTGACAATGGATTTGTTGCAGTAGTCAAATGGTTTGGAAACCTTGGAAGTGGAATACTTGGTTCTGTTTTAAGACTCCTTCTGATAATTGCCCTTTGTGAAATATCTCTGTTTGTAATCTTTAAGAATTACACATGTATGAAGGTAAAAAGAGAAGTAAAGGAGAGGAGGGGAATAAAGAGAAAGGTTGTGGAATTGGAGGAGAGTCAGTGTAGATTTTATGATGACATGAAGCATCTGGAAAATACTAGACGAAAGTTCTTGAAGACTTCAAGGTTGACTTGATCCCATCTGATAAGGGTTCATGTGTGTGTTATTGTGATGACTAACATAGCCACCAGAGAGGGGATTGGAAGAGTGCGATTTAGACTCCCTCCCTTACAGATCACCTATGTACAATTTTAATTTATATTTGCCATTATATCCACTGTGTGCCTAAATAATATTAATGTGTGTGAAGATATTAATACATTATTGAAACATAATCACTGAGAAACAGAAGATTTCTAAATGTAAGCACTAAGGTTAAGTTTAACATGACGATATATTCACTTTTCATTTATACTTTAAGTCACATTTGCATATGCTCTGAAAATCATATTTGAAAGTGGAATCATCTATGCTTTTAGTCACGTTTGCACTTGTTATTGAATTATATGTGCACAAGTATAACCAGGTATGTTTACATTTTTTATTAAAGTCCGCCTGACTAAAGTCCTTGGGATTTTGAATATGCATCGCTTGGTTGGCATGTTCTTTCTTTTGCAGGTGCGTTCTCAAGGTTTCCTTAACTAGAGAAAACCAGTATTGTTGTCTGTACTAGTTTCTTGATAGTAAGGTCTGAGAAGAGAAATGTAAGACCTAATGAGCAGATGAAGATTCCTATTCATAGCGTATCAGGAACCGCGAGATGTTCAATGTTGCAGCAACTGTCCAAGTTCTGTGGAATGGGAAAGTATGGTAATGTTGAAAATGCACAACATGAGGATGGAGACGATTGGCTCCTTGGGGGTGGGAAGAGATACGATTGTTGCTGAAGTTTCTGTTTGTTTTAATTAGTGTTTACTGCTAAAAGTTAGCTAGAGCAGATTCAATTAGATTTTGAGGGGTACAGACCTCTCTGCTACCTTTATTCTTGCAAGTTTGGAGGTACAGGCTAAATTCTTATTTCAATTCTGGGAGACTTCTACTGGAGTCTTTACTATCCTGACACCTTCCCGCATTTCAGAATCCCCTTGAGACCCTATTCTATGACCCATCATTATTCCGACATAAATCCCTGATTAGATGACATTACAACTTACTCATGTTCGAAAGAGAGAACTGGAGTTTCTTTAAGGAAAACATATCTCTAATTCTCAGTTTCTATATTGCTGTGATTAATTTGTATCTTTTCTTATTCAGACTGAACGAATTGTGATATTTCAGCTTGCCAGCTGTAATCCTGTATCTTTGTAATATATTCCTGACATACATATATTTTGGATTGACTATTAATTGGAAATAAAACTACATAACTTTGATTATTGATTCCTGGTCCTTATTGTGGGGCCAAATGGGCTTTATAAAAGTTGTTTTGTTATATTATTGTTAACTCCCTTTGCGTCTCAGTCAACTTAAAAATATCCATCGAATGAGAGATTGTAAATCCCGCTCCTGCTCGCTGTCAATGGCATATTCTTACTGAGGGCTGACAGTGACTGTCCTGTTCATGACACTCCCATCAGTGAGAGTCATAATAGTGACTGCCCCAAGAGTGACTGTCCTGTTAATGTCAGTCCCACCCATGACAGGCAAAAGTTCCATTTTGTTAGTGACAATGGTAATTCCATAAGTGTATCCTGACAAGGACTAGGACTGCCAAGAGTCCTCCATATGAGGTGAGTACAATTCATAGCCCAGCTGTGTCTGGTTGTCCCCATTTCTCATGGTCCGCCTTCTTAACAATGTTGCCCCATAGAGATAACATGCAAACTTAAAAACAATTTCTGATAACCCTCTCTCCTCCCTATCTGTGTGAGTGTGCTGTTTCCCCGTGTAAGTTACAGATGAGAGCTGCACTTCCCACCTACTCAGTGTAAGAAGTCAAGACTCTAACAGCTTATAACTAAGTAACTTATTTCTAATACAACCAGGATTTGGAGGGGAGCTCCAGTAAATCCCAGCTCCAGTCGTGAAGCGCATTTCCCCCGCCCCAACCCACCCCCCCCCGGCTTCCCAAAACCAAAAGTAAAAAATAAGCAACTAAAGTTCACTGTGGTAAAAAAGTAAGAGTACTCGTGTCTATCAGCACACATTGGTTACCCGGGATGAAAACAGAGAACTAAAGTCAACACCCCTGCATAAGATTACGCAATAATGTTGGTTCCCACTGCATAGACCAGGTAAAAAATGTACTGGTCAATATAAAATCTGGGTCCCTTATGGACCCCTGCCCTCATAAGATCATGCACATGGTACCAGATATCATTGCAGTACATCTTACACACATCTTCGATAAGATGTTCATCTCAAGTTACTTTTCCAAAGAGTGGAAAAGAGCCTCTAACTTCCATCTTATAAAAAAAACCAACCTTGATGCCGCTGATCCTAAAAATTAACAGTCAATTTCTCTTTTGCCATTCCCTGCAAAAATTGTTGAGAAGGTTATCAACACAGAATTGACATCCTTCATCGACAACAACCATCTTCTAGATCCATCCCAATTTGGATTTAGAAGCCATCATACTATGGAATTAGCACTGATCATGGCGTCTGAAGAAATTAGACAGACTTTAGACATTGAAGGAAATGCCGCCTTGATTCTCTTAGACCTCTCATTGGCATTCGACACAGTCAGTCACAACCTGTTCCTGGACCCTCTTTTTATCATCAGAGTCAGGGATAGCGCCCTGTCATGGCTGAAAAAGCTTTCTTAGTAATCTCCAAACTGTAAAGATGCAGCTGCTCATCTGGGAATCCCCAAATATAAATCTGTCTTTCATGTCCTAATTCACCTTCACTGGCTCCCTGTGAAATGACACAAGGATTTTAAGGTTTTGTGCATTACTTTTAAAGCATTACACAATACAGTACCGGCATTTCTGATCAAGCCTTTTCTGCGCTGTATTCCATCGCAACAGCTCTGGTCGGGCGCAAATTTCAAATTAGTTGTTCCCAATTTAAAAGGTCCAGCTGGGGTGGCAGGAGCTTTGTGAATTCTAACTCAAAGCTGTGGAACTCACTGCCTGTTGAATTTAAAAAGAAATGTGATATTCTGGCCTTCAGAAAATCCAACAAATGTGACTTTTTAGCAAGGAGCTACTGTATCAGGCTCTCTCCTCCACTTCATAGGTTGTTTCTTCCTTTCCTGAGCTTGCTCAAGAACAACTGTGTTGTCATACTATCGTATTTTCTATTTCCATGATTATCTCTTTAGCATTATTTGACAACAACATGACCTTGATGTTACTTTGCATGTAGACTGGGGGGCCTTGTGTTTATCTGTCGAAATGCCCTCTGTAAATATTCAGTCATTTGTCTAGCCCTGCCCATACATATATCATACGCCAGTTACAGATAGTGTTTCCTTAGGATCAGGCCAGAGACGTTGCAAGGCATGTGCAAAGTGGGCTCTGGCCTAGGGTTTCAGCCTTTCATGGGGTCCCCTGATAGAGCCAGCTCTGTTCTGTAGAGAGTTTTGGTCTGATGACCTTGAATAATTCTTAAACAGATTGTTTTAGTTAACGTTTTGCAGAGCAATTTTTTACATATCTCAACACCATCCAACATGCATAAACAGTTTCTTTTAGATCAAAACAACATCTCACATATGAAAAATGGTTGGGGGGGGTCACACAAATTATTTGCAATAATATTAGTGAGCGGCTGTTGTATTTTAATTTTGTAAACGCATGCCACCATCCCTGAATATTAGCTATAATCACATTTTGAATTTGGGCCAGTGTGTCTGTGGACTGTCAGTGACCTGGCCAAAGAGGGCATGAAAGAGTTGGAAGTGGATCATACATTCAAAGCTATTCAGAACAGGGGCCCCTTAATTACTCTTGCCTCAAATCCCCTGAATTTCTCAAGATGTCCCGGGATCAGGCTCCTGCATAGCCCCTTGTGGTCACCATAGTGCCGCCCTCAGTGACTCTCATTGCGCCCTCTTGCTGCTCTACATACAAGGGCTGCCAGAGTTGGGTGTCTCATCCAATCTCCTTCGTTCTGTAAACCCGCTCCTGCACTCTTAGTATCAGACACTCAATGCATGCCGCATCAGTGTAGCTTGTGAGCCAACCCTATACATTGTGAGGTGAAGAAGTGTACACGTCCCCCGTGTGCCGCTCTCAGTTATGCAAAGAACAGAAGCATATATTCAACATTCAAAGTATGTTGTTTCTGCTTTACTGTCAGGAATGATTGTCTCTGGGCTTGAACTCACTGTGCCTAATCTAGGAAGATGCAAATAGTTTGTCCCTCAAAGCGAGGGTATCCATTTTTTTGAGCCCATTGAAGGATGCATTCCCTATCTCGGAAACGGAGTATTTTAGCAATGGTTGCTCTCAATGGTGCCCCTCGGGGTAGACGTAGGCCTAGCACTCGATGCTCTTTCGATCACAAAAACAAAATGGACAGAGATCCCAGGCCCATGACATCAGTGAGCCACTTTTCCAGAAACGATCCATGGTTGTCCATCTCTTGCCATTCTGGGAATATCACAAAACAAACATTACACCTTGACCTGCCTTCTTCATCCTCTGGCTTTTCACCCCTTGTCATCCAACAGTTTTTGACAAGTTCCACAGTACATTGACTGTAACTTGCAGCTCTTTCGCCTCCTTTGTCAAGTTCTCCACCTTCTTTCCTGTTTGTAAAGATTCTTTAATGACCTTATGGAGGTTGTCTCATAGCAATTTCACTTCCACTGACACAGTGTCATTTTAGGCTCCAGAGCTTGCTTAGAGTACGCTTTGCCAGTCAGGATCTGGATGTCTATGGGTTCAGGCACCCCTGGTGAGGATTGGTTGATCCTATTGACAGTATGTCATGTGCTAGTATATTGGTCCATTCGAGTTTGCTGCAATGATTTGGTGGGTTTGTCAGGGACTGTGCAGTCTGTGGTTGCTTTAAACAGTGCTGACAGACTACTCATTCCACCAATTCAGACATTTTTTTTCCAGGGTGCACCCCAGGATATCATAAAGTCTAACACATAAGGTGAAAGCGAGGGGAGTTGAAATCATAAAGTCATCTGAAAGATCCTGCACAGCCTTCGGGCCCATATGTTGTGTCCGTGGTACCAGGAACATCCAAATTCATCGGGCCCAACACACTTCTCTGGTTCCAGTAACACAAAACTCGGGCGGGGAGTGCTGGTCATGCCCCGATTGCTCCCAGGAGGAGCCGGTGGCACTCAGGCACCTTCAATAATTAGGGCCATCAGTTGCTCTCATTGGAGTACATAATAAGGTTAATGTAAAAGCAGCGTATCCCGCCGCTCCTTAAGTGCAGCTATCTTTGGCTCACCCGGTCAGGCTGGCCCTTGTGATGCTACTTCTTTTGAAAGAGTTAAGGACCCGCTTCTCGGTTGCAGCTATGTGCCTCTCATGCTTATCACACAACCCAGCCCCAACACAGACCAGAAACACTCTCAGAGTCCCTCCAAGGTAGGTAGAGGGCCTTTACCACTGCCGGCAGACTGTCCCAGCTCCCTAGAGGTCTGCCGGATCTCCGGATGCTATCCTTGGTGTCTGCTGCCAGACGCCATCTTGTGTAGAGTTCTCACATCCTGGCTGTCAGCACTCTAAGGGACATTAAAGTCTCTCTGGGGCTCACTTTGTCTTCCAGTCGTGTGCCAAGTTGCTTAGTGATTGGGTTGTCGCCAGGACGAATTGCAGGCAGTTGGATTGCAGGATACCTGAGGATGTTTCAAGGGCTTGTGGAGAAATCTGCCTAGAGTGTGTTACCATCCATTTTGCTTTATCACACTTTGAATATTACATTTCACTGAAGGAGTAATTTCTAATAAGTGTCTTATACCATGGATATAACTGCTTTGTACTCGCTGTGAAAGGTCACTCAAGTGTCACATAAAGGCACTGAAATGTCACACATACCTGCACTTAAAACATGCAAATGTCACACATACACAAAATGAAAACTTGGCAGGTATGCAGTTGCTTTTGGTGATCTTCAACAGATTGAATTGAAAGCTGATTGTGTGCAATTGATTGTGAATGTATTGTGCTCTGGGACTGATTTACAGATCTAGGTCCTTCTAAATTGTCATACAATGTCTTTGATTTTACTTTTTACATGATTAGATGTTACCAGTGATACACTCCAAGTGAAACCTTCTTTAAGACACACCTTAGGGCAAAATAGTGCTCTGACTACACAGAACAGTCTGGTTCGAATAATTCTCCAGTGGTGCAGGAAGAGATTGGACCTGGTAATAGTTTCACTTATTGGTCTGTCTCCCAAAACTTGTAAATAGATTTTGTATGCTGTTTTGCAACTTGACAGATTCTGTGGAAAATATTTTTTCCTTGAATCAGGGCATTTTTGCACCTTACAGTTGAGTGTGTGAGTGTGGGTCCTCCCTCATAGACAGGCTCACAAAGTTGCTCCTCAACTTTTCCTCTATGTTTACCTTTTTAGTCCCACCTTATTTGCCTTCAACCAGTCTCCTATTAGAAGTAAAAAGAGTAGTACAATCTGAGGGAGGGCAGGTACTAAGGACTGGAATGAGGATGTCTAGATTCAATATAATGAAGATTACCAGGAAGTAGCCAAAACCTTACTATCTCATCTGTCTTCCTCATCCCAGTCCTTTTAATTAATAATTTACCAAGCTACAAATCATCATCATAAGGTCTGGACAAAGCAAAGAGCAAACAGATAATATGAAATGTTGACAATTCACACACTCAAACAAGCTAATTATGAACTGTATTTAGTACCCCAAGACCAAAGTCAGCGGTATGGGCACCACCCTTACTTCTACCTTATAATGCTTCACAAATGTATGTGGAACAGCCCAAATGTCTGCACAACAATGTAATGTAAAGACAGTCAATTAATATGATGCAGAAACTATGATAGTAAACAAAGCTACTATCTCTTCTGGAATGGAAACCTATGCAATTGAATTTGCTTTTACAGTAGCCGATCAAATCCATCTACTTACAGTAACACTGGATAGCTTATCCAATTGAAGAACACAATTTAACAAAAAACGCATAAGTCTTTTGCAACATTACAGTACTCTCTAATTAAACGTTCAATGCTCTGCATACATGCAAACAATATAAAACCAACTACTCTAGTGATTTTAGATCATCTGAAAGAAACAATCCCAGTGAAGAATTACATTTTGACAGTACCTTAGAATGAAAATAAGGGTTAGTATGCACTTGAACTTTATAATCAACATTTGTTGGTAAGTCTTGTGATCTAAAAGATGTCCACGCCCTACCCTACACCCAGTTGGCACAGCCATGACAAATAGAACCTTTTATGTTAATAAATCTAATGGGCTCAAAAGACTCCTTCTGTAGAACCCTCAGTACTAAAGGAAGAATCCGCCTGATATTCTCTCTTGACCAATCCGTTTATGGTTGGAAACATTGTGGAATAACCTGGAGGCCAGAGGAATAGTGTTGGAAAGACGCCATAGATCTAAAGTCATTATAGCTGACCATGGAAGGAAGGAAGGTAGGCAGAGATCGAGCCATTAGAAAACCATCCCTCAAAAATATGAAACGGTAAAGGGATCCCTGTTTTAGGATTTCATCCTCTAGAAGAACACCAGAAAGAAAAGTGTCTCATATGACTACATAACATTATAATTTAGAAGGTCTTTTATCTTGCTGCAATTTCAAAGGAACTTCTCTTGAACACCTTAACTGTGAAAAACTGCTCACATGCCCTTTATGTCCTTAACCAAATGCCCCTAACAAAATGTGCTGAAGTGCTTTAGTGGTAACCTCTAAACTGAAGAGGATATCAATTTATTGGAAACTGCCAACAAGGTTCTACTGCTAGAGACAACAAGTAGGTGTTCTAACAGTGCCAAATCATAGCACCAATATCAGTTCTGCTCTCTTTTTCTGCACTTTGTTAAGACTTCAACTGAAATTGGTGGAAAAGTAGAAGAGAACATAAGGCCAAAGTACCAAAAGAAAATCATTTTCCCATTGCCTGATGAGATGGAACTATCGAACAAATAAAGGGGAGAAGAATATTCTCTAACAATGAATTAGACCTGTTTTGTGATTTTCCCACTGCTTGCAAATCCCCTGGAAAACACCGAAGTGGAGATGAAAATGGACTCATGATGGAAACTAAATTGTGACTGAGTTGCTTGTCAGGCCATTGATCCCTTCTGGGACGACAAACTGCAAATAGGGAAGAGATTAACATCTATCCAGTTGAAGACCTCATTATACCCTGGCCATTTACATGCTCTGGCCATCTGATTGTTCATTCTCACTAAGAGAGTACTTGTCTCCAACTGGCCACCAAAGCTCTCAGAAAGGTTGCCAGCTCCTTTGAATTTGAGGACTAGAGAATTTCTCTGTTGGGCCACTGGCCCTGAGGTGACCATTTCTGTAGGGCTACTACCCTGATCCCTCTGAACTTGCATCTGTCGTCTGTACTATTGGCCCCTGTGGGTTCAAGGTGATACCGCTTGTTAGATGAATCTCCCTCTCAGCCACCATAACAGGGATTCCCTGAGACATTTGCTTGGTTTCTACCTGAGATTGTAATTCATTGGTACTGGAGACCAATGATCACGAAGGAAAGAAACAAGGAGTTTTAGATGAAACCTGACACAGGGTACCACAAATATTCTGGATGCCATCAGACCCTGCAACACAACCAGTCACATTCGGAAACAGACATTTTCTTGAACAATTATCTTAACAGGCTTTGTATTACACACATCCGGTCCTGAAGAAGTTAAACCATCCCTACAATGTCTGAAAACAAGGTCATATAAAGGTCATGTCCTATAAAGTTAAGAGCTCTGACTTCTCAAGATTTATTAGAAAAACATGTTCCTGTATGGTTCCGTACACCAGATATTCATTACTCTGAGTCTATGAAAAAAGGAAGCAGCATATTATCTAAATAGAGATACTCTCCAACACTTTGGTATGTAATAAAGGTGTCATAAGGGTCAATACTTATGTAAAAAGCTAAGGGCTGATATTAACCCCAAAGAAGTACCTGAAATTGATAAAGCTGATCCTCTACCATATATCTCAGAAAGTTGTGATCTTGAGCGATTGGTACATGGAATTATGCATCTTTTAGGTCAAGAGATAATAACAATTCTCCCTATCTGATCAATGTAATCATTGACTGAAAAGTTGTCATTCTGATTTTCCGATTGGGCAATGAGCCAAGAACGTGTTTAAAATCTACGGATTCAGAACCTGTTTGAAATCTCTGGTTTCCTACCAAAACGAGCACACAATGCAGACCTTAATCCTTTTCTGCTTGTGGAACACTCTTGTCCATTAATAATGTTATTCCTTTGCCCCATAGCTCCTTCTTTATCTCTGCCTGGGCAAAAGTGTCTTTACTATCAAGTGTTCTGATGAAATTCTAGAAACTAGCCCAACTCCATTATTAAAGGATCCATCTGTCTGATATGAGACTCTTCTTATCTGCCACAAATTGAGCAATTATGCCTCCTTGTGGCAAGTTGTGTGCATTGTGTATACATTTGGAAGGTTTTGCTATTTGCTACACTGTTAAATTAAGACTGGAATTTGTCATAGAAGAAGGCCTCCTGGCCAAGGTCGTTTCTCGAAAGGAGCTTCTAATTTGTTATAAGTTTTGTTGACCCCTCCCAAAAAACATCATTTAAAGAAAGAACAGCTTCTGTTATTTGTTTTTGTCAAAAAGGCAGCAATGTCTTTTTAACCTGCACCAAGTCATTAATCATATTTTCCAATTTCCCTGTTTCTGCTCACTAGGGCATTGCTGTTCAGTGCCCATTGTATGTGGCCTGACCCCTAAATCATGTAGAAATTGGTTAGTCACTGATTGGTATATTTAACTCTACTACAATTTCACAGCATATGGTGTAGAAACTACTCTCATGGAATCGAAAGTTAAATGTCACCTGTGGACTGTAGCATGTATTGTGCCATCCTCTAGTGTGACACTAGAAAACATGGCTTCAGGTCTACCATTGTAGCTTGTCTTCTGCAGTTTAAATCTGCAACTTGACCTTTTGGCAGGTTAAATATTAATGCCACCTCTAGGTAGGACTTGTCGCCCTCAAGGTAGGGTTTGTGGTATTTAAAAGTGGGACTTGTAGACATTTATTATTACCATGGCCCTACAGTGACAAACCTCCAAAAGCTAATTTCACTGTAGAAGGCTCTTGCCGTATTTAAGGAAAACTAGAGTACTGATTAAAATATGAATTCAGCTATCTCAGGCTTGCAACAAGCTAGAAAAATAGTTCAACCACTATTCGTAACATTTAATAAAAAGCTCAGTTCAATGTTCTGCACAGAAAGTGACATCTCTGATATTTTACATCATTCATCTGCACAGGAAGCGACATCACTGGATTTCCCTTCATCCATCAGCACAGGAAATGACATAACTCAGCTCCCCTCCCTGGACGTACTTAATGACTGCCACAGTATGGATGTGCAGTAGACGAGCCGCTGGTGAGCCAAAGGTAAGCCCGTCTATGCTCCTCCATGTCTGGACTACACACAGCACCGGTAACCCTAGTAATCCCCTCTAACCGCTACCATGCTGCAACCCTCCACACCCTCAACCCCAGCTGCTGCTGCACATGCTGCTGCCTCACCACACCACACAACACTGAGGGAGCATTCTCCTGCTCTTCCTGCCAGTTTTCATGCACTTACCCACACTCAACACTCACTACACCAACACCCTACTCTCTGACACTCACACAGTCCTACAAGCACCCACACACTTCACACTTGAATGGGTGTTCCTAAACACCCCCTCACTCACCAAACATACCATAAAGATCTAGGACTTACTGCACAACAATGCCCCTGACCATTACTCTTATCCACAGACCACCGCAACGGCGCACTAACTTCATTGACATCATGATGGACTTTGTTTCATCAATTGCCCTCGATGCTAGCAATTTCATCATGCTCGGAGACCTGAACTTACACCTGGAAGACCACGCTGACCACAATTCAAGAGCACTCATTGAGGACCTTGGAAGCATGGACCTCACCAAACGAGTAAAGAGACCTACCCAAGTCACTGGACACCTCCTTGTCTCTATTTTTAATAACTTCGGCAACATTCAAGTCTGCAAAATCACACCAGTTCCCTAGACAAGCGCATCCCCACCCAGGTCCAATGCACATGCACCACCACCAGTAAAGCCTGCTAAAACTGGAACATCACTGACAAGGGCTCAATTTCTACAATTAACTCCTGTGCAAACTCCCCGGCCCCCGTTAAAAACAACAATACAACAATATGCAGACCCCAGGCCAGTTGTCACACGGAGGAACTCAGGCTGACAAAATGTCACTGCAAACAACTGGAGCACAAATGAAGAATGAGCCAGGAAAATGCAGACAGTAGCACATTCACATCTGCCCTGAGACGCTCTCATGAAATAATCCGGATCACCAAACACGCTACTTTGGCAGACTGCATTGATGCCAGAACCAACATAAGCAAGAAATCTTCGCCATTGTGAAAGATTTCACCTCATCATTAGCTGCCTACAAACCGTTCACTCCCTTGCAGAACCTCTGCAACTATCTCTCTGAGTTCTTCAGCAACAAAATCACCACCATTTACAATCAATCAGTCAATCAGTTACATTTATAAAGCGCGCTACTCACCTGTAAGGGTCTCAAGGCGCTGGGGGGGGGGGGGGGGGGTCAGTGCTCGTAGAGCCAGGTCTTGAGCTGCCTTCTGAAGGAGAGGTGGTCCTGTATGGCGCGAAGGTGGCTGGGAAGGGAGTTCCAGGTCTTCGCTGCCAGAAAAGAGAAAGATCTTCCTCCGGCGGTGGCTTTGCGGATGCGGGGTACGGCTGCCAGGGCTTGTCCGTTCGAGCGTAGGGTGCGCGGAGGAGTGTAGAAGGAGACGCGGTGGTTGATGAGTTTTGGTCCGAGGTTGTGCAGGGCTTTGTGTGCGTGGGTGAGGAGTCTGAAGGTGATACTCTTGTTGACTGGGAGCCAGTGAAGTTTCTTCAGGTGTCCGGAGATGTGGTGGTGGCGGGGTATGTTCAGGATGAGTCGTGCGGCAACGTTCTGGATTCGTTGCAGTTTCCTCTGCAGCTTCATGGTGAAGCCGGCGTACAGAGTGTTCCCATAGTCCAAGCGACTGGTGACGAGGGCGTGGGTGGCGGTCTTCCTGGTGTCGGTGGGGATCCAGCGGAAGATCTTGCGGAGCATGCGGAGGGTGTTGAAGCATGCCGAGGTCACCGAGTTGACCTGTCTGGTCATGGAGAGGGATGAGTCCAGGATGAAGCCGAGGTTGCGTGCGTGGTTGGTGGGTTGGGGAGTGCTGCCCAGGGCGGGAGGCCACCAGGAGTCGTCCCAGGTGGAGGGTGTAGGGCCGAGTATGAGGACCTCCGTCTTCTCTGTGTTCAGTTTAAGCCGGCTGTCTGTCATCCAGTTCGCTACTTCCTTCATGCCTTTGTGTAGTCTGGTTCTAGCTGAGGTGGGGTTGTTGGTGAGGGATAAGATGAGCTGGGTGTCGTCGGCGTAGGATATGAGGTCGAGTCCGTGTTTTCGTGCGATGTTCGCCAGGGGGGTCATGTAGATGTTGAAGAGGCTGGGGCTGAGGGAGGATCCTTGGGGGACGCCGCAGATGATCTCTGTGGCTGTGGATCTGAAGGGGGGGAGGCGGACTCTCTGGGTTCTTCCGGAGAGGAAGGAGATGATTCATTCCAGGGCCTTGCCTCTGATGCCGGCGTTGCTGAGGCGACGTATCAGGGTATGGTGGCATACCGTGTCGAAGGCTGCAGAGAGGTCCAGGAGTATGAGGGCCACGGTTTCTCCTTTGTCGGTCAGGGATCTGATGTCGTCCGTGGCTGCGATGAGGGCGGTCTCAGTGCTGTGGTTAGCTCTGAAGCCAAACTGTGAGGGGCCGAGTGAGTCGTTGATTTCCAGGGCGGTGGTGAGTTGAGCGTTGACGATTTTCTCAATCACTTTGGCGGGGAATGGTAGGAGCGAGATGGGCCGGAAGTTTTTGAGTTCGGTGGGGTCTGCTGTTGGTTTCTTTAGGAGGGCGTTGAGTTCGGCGTGCTTCCATTTCTCCGGGAAGGTGGCGGTGGTGAAAGACGCGTTGATGATGTCTCGGAGGTGGGGTGCGATGATGTTGTCGGCTTTGTTGAAGATGTGGTGCGGGCAGGGGTCGGATGGTGATCCTGAGTGGATGGAGTTCATGATGTGGGTGGTTTCCTCGGTGGTGGTTGGGTTCCAGGTGAGGATGGTGGTGTTGTCGGTGGCGGGTTCCAGTGGTGGGTTCGTGTTGGTTGTGGTGAAGCTGTTGTAGATGTCGGTGATCTTGTGGTGGAAGAAGGCTGCGAAGGAGTCGCAGAGGTCCTGTGAGGGAGGGATGGATTTGTTTTCTGCGTCGAGGTTGGAGAGTTCTTTGACGATGCCAAATAGTTCCTTGCTGTTGTGGGCGTTGTTGTCTAGTCTGTTCTGGAAGGCTGATTTTCGTGCGGCGCGGAGGCGTTGGTGGTGTTGGCGGGTGGCGTTCTTGAGAGCAGACATGTTCTCCTCGGTCTGGTTAAGGCGCCAAGTCTTTTCGAGGGTGCGGCATTCTTTTTTGGAGTCCTTGAGGTCGGGGTGAACCAGGAGTTTTTCTTGTGGTTGTTGGTGTTTGCTTGGGTCTTCCGGGGGGCCAGGAGGTTGGCGCAGTCGGAGATCCAGCTCGTGAGGTTGTTGGTGGCTTCGTTGGGGTCTGTGGTGCTGGTGGGTTGCTTCTGAGAGAGGGTCGATGTGAGTTGTTCCGTGGTGATTCGATTCCACTGTCTTCTTGGTGGTTGCTGGGTGTGGTGGTGCACGGTGGTCTTCTTGAAGCTGAAGTGGACACAGCTGTGGTCCGACCAGGCGAGTTCGGTGGTGTGGCTGAAAGAGATGTGTTTGCTGGAGGAGAAGATGAGGTCGAGCGTGTGTCCGGCGTGGTGGGTGGGGGTGTTGACTAGCTGTTTCAGTCCCAGGTTGACGAGGTTGTCCAGTAAGGCGGTGGTGTTGTTGTCGGTGTGGTTCTCCAGGTGGAAGTTGAGGTCCCCTAGTCGGTGGACGGGAGTGCGTGTGGGCTGACGAAGTCTGCGATGTCTTCGCTGAACTTAGTACGTGGTCCTGATGGTCTGTACATGAGGGTGCCTCTGAGGGTGGTCTTGGGGTCGCTGTGGATCGCGAAGTGGAGGTGTTCGGCGTCGGGGAGTGAGTTGTCGACGTGGGTCGAGATGCGGATGGAGCTTTTGTGTGCGATGGCGATGCCTCCTCCGGTGCGGTCGGTGCGGTCTTTCCGGATGATTTTGTAGCCGTCGGGGATGGCTATGGCGATGTCGGGTGTCGAGGAGGGGTTCATCCAGGTCTCGGTGAGGAAGGCGATGTCCGGGTTTGTTGAGTCGATGAGGTTCCATAGTTCGATGGCATGCCTGTGGACGGATCGGGTGTTGATCAGGATGCAATCGAGGTTGTTTCCGGGGGAGTCGTTCTTGTCGGGTGCGATGTGTGTTCGTAGGCAGGTAAAGCGGCAGTTGCGGCAGGTGAAGGATCCGTGGGTCCGCTTCGGGGTAGCGCGATAGCAGCCGGGCGTGCGGCCGGGGTTGAGGGCAGTGAGGGTGGTGGTGTCGTAGGTCAGGCGGGGGTGGCGGATGGGGTGGGGGTCGTGGGGACCAGGGGGATGGGTGCTGGGTGCGGTCCAGGCACGGACGGGCGCAGACGGGCTTGCCTTAGGCGTGCCTTCGGCGCGCCAGCGGCGCGCCCGCTGCGCGCGTCCGCTGCGCGGCCTCGCAGCGGCCGCCATATATGGTGTAGCCGGGGAGGGGGGGTCAGCTGGGAGGCGGGAGGCGGGAGGGTAGGTGGGCCAATGGGATTACGCTTGAGGAGCGCAAAAACAGTGGGAAAAGCGGGAGGCGGGCGGCGGGAAAAACAAGGAAAAAACGGCTTTGGGAAGGTGGCGAGAAAACAGGGGAAGAAGCGATGCGGACGACGAGACAGGCGGGAAAAGGACGAGAAAAAAAGGCGGAGAAAAACAAGCACAATGAGCAGGGGCACCGGGCGCACAGGGGGTGGCCACGCACTCGGGGATACAGAAAAAAGGTGGAATTACATTCAACCAGGCAGTCTCTGAGGCAGGCACTCGAGGGTACAAAATAGAAGGAGGGAACCGGGCACTCTGGGGCCACGCACTCGGGGAACAAGGAGAGAAGTGGGAGCGGCAGTCACGGGGGCACACAGGCAGAACTAGGCAACACTGAGGCAGGCAAGCACTGGTGGCGCTGCGGAGGCTGGGGAGCGGCCTACCCTAAGGTCAAGGGTCGCTACCTCTGCCTCGCAGCGGCCGCCATATATGGGGTAGCCGGGGAGGGGGGGTCAGCTGGGAGGCGGGAGGCGGGAGCGTAGGTGGGCCAATGGGATTACGCTTGAGGAGCGTAAAAACGGCGGGAAAAGCGGGAGGCGGGCGGCGGGAAAAACGAGGAAAAAACGGCTTTGGGAAGGTGGCGAGAAAACAGGGGAAGAAGTGATGCGGACGACGAGAAAGGCGGGAAAAGGACGAGAAAAAAAGGCGGAGAAAAACAAGCACAACGAGCAGGGGCACCGGGCGCACAGGGGGGGGCCACGCACTCGGGGATACAGAAAAAAGGTGGAATTACATTCAACCAGGCAGTCTCTGAGGCAGGCACTCGAGGGTACAAAATAAAAGGAGGGAACCGGGCACTCTGGGGCCACGCACTCGGGGAACAAGGAGAAAAGTGGGAGCAGCAGTCACGGGGGCACACAGGCAGAACCTTCAGCCAGCAACTGGACCCAACAGATCTTGCCAAATGCCCCATGATGTTATCCAAAGAACCAATACCAAACACATGGCTTGTCATCACCCCAAAAGAAACCGCTGCCACCATGAAGTCCGTCCACTCAAGGGCCTTATCGGACTCCTACCCCAAACACGCCTACTCCAGAGGTTTGCAACCCATCAGTATCATGCTCACACAAACTTTGAATACCTCCATCTCTTCCACAACCTTCCCAGATGCCTGTAAACACACAACTATCCTACTATTGCTAAAAAATCCTTTGCGGGCCCTTTAACGCTTGCCAACTATAGACCGATCTCCCTGCTACCATTCCTGCCAATGTCTTAGAGAAAATCATTAAAACAAACCTCACGGAATACCTCAATAACCTCCGAATCCTTGACATCACTCAGTCTAATTTCAGACCCAACCACAGCATGGAAACTGCACTCATCGCAGGGAAGGATGGCATATCCTTGACTTATTCTGAGCAGAATAGACACGGCAGTCCTCAACCTCCTGGACCTCTCTACAGCATTTGACACCCCATCCTCATCTAATGCCTACATGACAGGTGAATCCAATGACACGCACTCTCATGGACATGCTATTCCCTGACTGGAAGGACCCAGTCAGTCAGCCTGGCACCATACACCTCTGACGCCCGCAAGCTTATCTTCAGAGTTCTGCAAGGATCCTCCGTGAGCTCGACCTTCTTGAGCAATTATCTGGTCCCTCTAGCCAGCATCATCTCTTCTCATGATACCAATGTCTTCTACTACACGGATGCCACGCACCTCATTCTCTCCCAAACAGACAAGATGCCCAGTACCAGGATCAAGTTCAATACCTGCATGGCTGAAGTAGCCCGCTGGATAAAGACCAAATGTCTAAAACTAAACATCAATAAGACTGAAATTGTGACCTTCGAGAAGAGCACTTCACCATGGGACTCCACTTGGTGGCAGCAGAGCTGGGACCGACTCCCACACGCACCTCCCATGCGAAGAACCTCGGGATCATCATCAACTTCAAACTCGACATGACTGCCTGTACTGCTCGATTTTCCCGGCCCTATTGTGTTAACGGGTGATTAGCGTGACTTCAGTCTCTTACCATCCAAGTCTAAGGGTTAGAGTAGTGAATGAAGTCTATTTGTTAGGCATTTTGACATGATCCTGTGCCCTTCCCCATAGATCAGGGCTTGCACACATAGCCTAGGGGATAGATTCGTTAGTATTAGGGGTACCCTGTCCTGTAGTGAGGGTATTTTAGGGAGCCGTGCTGAATTCAGGCCTGGTAGGCCTCAAACGGGAGAGACTCCATCTTTCTTTCTGCTCCGGCAGCTTGGGAAGCTTCTAGGTCGAGGGTGATGTTTTAGTTATGAGGTGTTATTCGCTTGGAGAGAACCGGATCGGGCCGGCCCTTATCGAAAGATTGTATTTTTCTTCATGCCGAAGACACTACATCAGGCCGGCCGGCTGGGAACGTGTCCTTGGTACGGGGAGGTACAAGAATTTGGTGGGCGGCAGGTTACGGGCTGGAATTTTCCATGAGGAAATGCACCTCTATATTAGTGAAAGTCTGAGGCAGATACGGGACTTATTCTTTCAATCCATAGGCGGCACCTAGCCGTTAGCAGTAAAGCTACTACTTATTCCAGGGAAGACAGATGATAAACTTAAGGATGGAGAAAAACCGAGGAGCAGATACCCTCCTAGCAGAATAGCCAGAGAGGAGAGAGTAGCCAATGGGGAAGAGGTCCCAGTGACTCGGAGAAGGGAGAAGGGAACAGACTCGTGATTGCGGAGGTGTTACTTCCAAGCGAGCCGAGGCACAGACGAGGAGGGAACCTAGATGACCATTGAGTGCAGGCTACACACGACTAAGGTGATGTCGACCCCTTTCTTATTAGAGTATACAATCTAATCTTTCACTTTTCTTTGCAGGATATGTGTCATATGGTATTGTTATGTGATTGCGTATGTAATTGGTAATAAAGTACTCAGTTTGTAGTGAATCAACATGTGCTGCGTGTTCTTGTATAAGGGGGTAGCCTATTCTTCTAGTTAGCTGTGACTTGACATGAACAGATGTTAACACTGATCAGGTAAGTGGTAACTGAATAAAGGAAGGAGAAGCCCCTCAAACCAGAGAACAGGTTGTGCTCAAACTAGCAGTTCTTGTGTGATCCGATGAATAGTAAAACTGATTCCCTTGTTGTATGTTATGGTAATTATAGGATGAACTTGTACTAAGGCTGCCGTCTGGGTAGGAAGCCCTGGGTCCGTTTGGGACCGCGAGGCTAAGGCTGCCGCCTGGGTAGGAAGTCCTGGGTCCGTTTGGGACCACGAGGCTAAGGCTGCCGTCTGGGTAGGAAGTCCTGGGTCCGTTTGGGACCGCGAGGCTAAGGCTGCCGTCTGGGTAGGAAGTCCTGGGTCCGTTTGGGACCGCGAGGCTAAGGCTGCCGTCTGGGTAGGAAGCCCTGGGTCCGTTTGGGACCGCGAGGCTAAGGCTGCCGCCTGGGTAAGAAGTCCTGGGTCCGTTTGGGACCGCGAGGCTAAGGCTGCCGTCTGGGTAGGAAGTCCTGGGTCCGTTTGGGACCGCGAGGCTAAGGCTGCCGTCTGGGTAGGAAGTCCTGGGTCCGTTTGGGACCGCGAGGCTAAGGCTGCCGTCTGGGTAGGAAGTCCTGGATCCGTCTGGGATCGCGAGGCCGCCACTTGTATTATAAGAGGTCTAGATACATATATATATATATATATATATATATATATATATATATATATATATATATATATGTAGTAGGAATTCCCTGTCCTTAGGTGGTATACATATATAGTTACTTGTTGTGAATGGGCCCTAGGGAGAGGGTAACGTTCTGGCTGGGTTAGAGAGGCTCTGCTGAGCGGGTTCTATCTGATCCGAAAACCCAAGCAGAACATTTGGCGTCACGAACCGTTTTCGAAACCTGTGTGCGTCGTGTTGTCTTGTGTTTGCTTTCGGCGTGTGCGTGGTTTTGTTTGTATATTATTTGTGGTATAATTGTGTATAGTTTTTCTTCTTCTTTCTTTTCTTTTTCTTTCTTTTCTTCTTTCTTTTCCAGGATGTTTTCTAGAAAGTCGAAATCTACTTTTAAGTTGCCCGTTGATATTCCCTGCTGGGATTCAACGCCGTATGAAGCCTTAGCCCGTGAGTGGGCTGATTCTACTGGTTTGAGTGAGAATTGGAATTCTTCTTTGGAGCTGGCGGAGCCGGCTAATGTGATTGCTTGTTTACAGAAGGCACCCGTATCGAAGGGTGAGGAGATTCCCATTTTGGGGCGCAGAGGTTGGATTGTTCTGTCTGCGTACAGGATTCTACATGAGAGGTTGTTGAAGTTACAGATATCTCTTAAGGATGTGGAAGCGCACTTTGTTGAGATTCAGAATTCTCATACTTTGTTGCGGTGTCAGAATAAGTTGCTTGCTGATAAACTTGAGACTTACCAAACTATTGCCGAGAGGGCGGCTGTGCGAATTGCTCGTTATAAATACAAGAATCGGCGTGGTCGGGTTTCGACGCGAAAAGTGCGTCTGGTCGTGGCGAAAGCCGGACTGGATTGGAATCCTGATGAATGGGATGGTAATATCTGGAACTCGAGTGATTCTTGTTCCTCGGGTGAGGAGTCTGCCAAGCGCGAGTCTTCTCGCTCCCGCCATGATTGTAAGTCTGCTTCTCGCTCCTCTGATGGTGCACCCCGTGATTGCGCTCGCTCTTCGAGTGGGGTCGATGCCTCTTACACTGATTGTCCCTCTACGAGTACTGATCGGGCTCCTTGTGCTACTCGTCCCGCGGTCTCGGCGCACCCGGTTTTTCGACGGAAGTTGCAGCATGGTCCCAATGCTCCGAATGGTATTTCTTTAGACTCTTTGGAGGATTTTACTCAACAAGAAATTAGTGATATTTTGCAGCGCTTTCGGCAGCGTGCTGGTGAGACCTTGCTCACATGGATGGTGCGCCTTTATGAACTGGGCGCTGCTGGCATTATGTTGGATACTGGCGATTGTTTAAAGTTCTGTTCCTTGAGTTTGGATTCTACTGTACAAGATCATTTTCGTAACTATAATGGTGGTGGTCAGATTTCTTTGCTTCAGTTAGCGACTGAGGGTTGTAATCAAAAGTATCCTACTGAGTCTGATTGGCCTGTGACTGATAAACCATGGTATACTTTGCGCGACGCTGCGCAACGTCTCAAAGAGGAGGTGATGAAAACGGCGATTTTTCTGGGTACTGCTGACAGGTTGCTTGATGATTCGTTGACTTCTTCTGTGCGGAATCGTATTATTCGTTCTTCTCCTGTTGCCTACAAGCAGGTCATGATGACTTTATTGATTAATCAGACTGGTAACGTGTTGTCTACGGTGCTGGAATCGGTGCGCCAACTCGGTGAGTTGGGTGAGTGGTTTAAACCTGAACGTCAGTCCCGGCCTGACACTCGTACCCCTGGTGACAATAAACTTACTAGACGTGATATCTTTTCTGCTCTCCTGGCCGATGGTGTGCGGAGGGAGGACATCGACGGTGAGACTACTGCTCGTTTGTGGGAGTTGTTTCGCAAACGTGGTTTGGATCGGAAGGAGGGTGCTCGCCGTGTTCGGACGACTGAGTGTGATCGTGGTGGTTCTGACGGTAGCGGTGATGACGACCGCCGTGGGCGCTCTGTTCGTCGTGATGATCGACGTTATGTGCGTGAGATGTCCCCCCGTCGTGAGAGAGACAGAGAGAGGGAGGAGGACCGAGACAGGGGGAGAAATGATTATGTTCACAACAGACGTAGAGATGATAGGGATCAATCCCCTGAGTTGAGGAGGAGAGAGGATCGTCACAGTTTGGCCGATCTAAACACGCAGTACAATGCAGAAGACACGAATCCATTTCGTACTGGAAATGGATATGAACAGGAGGTACCGATACCTAGGAAACGTGAGAGTCTTTATCCTGATTTATCCTGGTACACGGAATGCAGTAAGACTGACTAGGAAATAGGTCAAGCTCCGGTACACAGATGGGCTCACAGAGATAATAGACCCTATGTAGATATTGATATTTACTGGAGACATCGTAATATCCAAAGGGCCCGAGCATTGGTAGATACAGGAGCGGAGGCCACTCTTATTCATGGAAAATCAAAGAAGTTTACAGGTCAGCCTTTTACAATTACCGGATTAGGTGGAAAAGAAACTCCTGCAGTTCAAACTTTGCTTGAAATGAGAATAGGTAGAATCCCTAGAAAAGAATATTCTGTACTAGTGGTGCCACTCTTAGAATTCATAATTGGAATTGCTATTTTGAAAGGAATGACTTTGCATTTAGATGATGGATGTTACCAATTCGGGACTACGCATTATATATCGTCCAGGCCTATACGGGTTGGTCGTTTAAGAATGCCCCCCATAAAAGTTCCCCAGGCGACGAAAGTGGTTTGTCAGAAGCAGTATCGTATTCCAGGTGGTCATGAAGAGATTAGTACCACTATTCAGGAGTTGGTGGATGCAGGTGTTATAACCCCGGTTACTTCTGCTTGGAATAATCCTGTTTGGCCTGTACGTAAGAGTGATAATTCTTGGCGCATGACTGTTGATTATCGAGAATTGAACAAACACACGCCCTCTTTGACTGTTGCAGTACCAGATGTTATTACCCTAATTGAAAGAATCCAAAAACATCCAGGTACATGGTATGCGTCCATTGATATTGCTAATGCTTTCTTTTCAATTTCGATTGCCCCTGAGTGTCAGGAACAATTCAGTTTTACGTGGAATGGGCGTCAGATGACGTTTAGAAGTCTTCCTCAGGGCTATGTGCATAGTCCTACAATATGTCACCGGCTGGTGGCAGAACATTTGGCTGAGGTACCGGTTCATCCCCAAATTCAGATATGTCATTATATTGATGATGTCTTGATCCAAGGTGAAACACAAGAGGAAGTTCAGACCCAATTGGACAGGATCATTGAGTGCCTGCGTGAGAAAGGTTGGGAAATCAACCCGGATAAATTACAAGGTCCGTCCCAGGCTGTAAAATTTTTGGGTATTAATTGGCATGAAGGGCACCGTGAAGTGATCCCTCAGGTTAAACAGAAGATTCTTGATTTTGCAGTTCCGAGGAATAGGAAAGAAGCCCAAAGCTTTATTGGTCTGTTTGGTTTTTGGCGCCAGCATATTCCTCATTTAAGTCAAATATTGGCCCCTTTGTACCGTGTCACGCGTAAAAAGAATGCATTTGAATGGGATAAACCACAGAAAGATGCGTTCAGTCTGGCTAAAGAAGCAATTCAACATGCTCTGGATTTATGGCCTGTACGTGATGGTGATGTGGATTTGAATGTGTCTGTACAGGGCCTTTATGCTAATTGGAGTTTGTGGCAGAAACAAGGCAGGAGTAGAGTACCGTTGGGTTTTTGGACCAAAAAGTTACCTGATGCTGGTGAGCGTTATACACCTTTTGAGAAACAGTTACTTGCTTGTTATTGGGCTCTGGTGGATACCGAGCAATTGACTTTGGGACATGATATAGTTTTGCGTCCTGAAATTCCTATCATGCAGTGGGTTCTGAGTTCGCCGAAAACTCACCAAATTGGACACGCTCAAGAGGCGAGTGTGATTAAATGGAAATGGTATATACAAGACAGGGCACGTGTGGGGCCGAAAGGAGTTGCTTCTTTACATGAGCAGGTGGCGCGAGCGCCATCGACTGAGACTGAGAGTGAATGTTCCGTACCTTTAGTACAGGAGTCTCCTGTCAAGTGGGGTAGACCTTTTGATGATTTGTCCGCAGCGGACAGAAACCATGTCTGGTTTACGGATGGTTCAGCGAGGTTCATAGGGACGAAACGGCACTGGAAGGCGGTGTCCTATAATCCGATCACACAAAAACTGCTGAGCACAACTGGTGAAGGTAAAAGCAGTCAATTTGCTGAACTTTATGCTGTTTATCAAGTTTTGAAACAAGAGTTACCTGGTACATGTCATATTTTCACCGATTCTTGGTCTACTGCCAATGGACTGGCAGTTTGGTTGCCGACTTGGCATTCCCATAGTTGGAAGTTGCATTCCAAAGAATTGTGGGGAAAAGAGTTATGGCAAGAGATTTGGGAGATGCTCCCACAGAGTACTGTTACAATCTTCCATGTGGATGCTCACACCCCGATAGATTCTCTTGACAAATTTTTTCATAACATTGCAGATGAGAAATCTAAAATTGCTGAGGCAGTGGTGGACAGGCAAGATTCTGATATTGCGGGATTGGCGAAATGGGCACACCAGAAGGCAGGACATTTTGGAGAGAAGGCCACTAGCAGGTGGGCTGCTGATCGTGGAATTTATATTCCCCTAGATTTAATTAAAAATGTTATTTTACATTGTCCCGTTTGTCAGCATATCAGACAGCGCAAGGTGCCCCAAATTGTTAAAGGTCATTTACATCGCGGGAAACTGCCCGCTCAAATTTGGCAGATTGATTACATTGGTCCACTTCCTATGAGTAGGAACTGTCAATATGTTTGCACTATTGTTGATACATACAGTGGCCTGCTGGTAGCCCTTCCCTGTAAGCAAGCTACCCAATTGAATACCATTAAAACATTGGAATTGATTATGATGTATTATGGTGTGCCATTCCAAATTCAATCTGATAATGCATCCCATTTTCGTGGAAGATTGGTACAGGAATTCTGTGTGGAAAACAATATTGAATGGATATTCCATATACCCTATTATCCACAGGCCTCGGGTCTTGTGGAGAGGTTGATTGGCCTGCTAAAGGATCAGCTGCGTAAATTAACAGATGACAAGTATAAAAATTGGCGAGACTTTTTGCCCCAAGCGATATTGATTTTGAATAATCGTCCTTTTCTAAATGCTGAATCTCCACTTATGCGTTTGTTTCCTCCGAATGTTAATGCTATGCCTAATGAAATCAGAGAGACTGTGATGTACTGGGAAATTACTCCCGGAGCTTTGGCTCCATGTAGAGCGACCCCAGGGTCGGCAGGTTTAGACTTGCATGCCATGGATGACACCGTTATAAAAAGTAAGGATCGGGTCATCATTGCTACCGGTGTTGGTGTTCATATACCACCTGGGAATTTCGGATTGATCGCCCCTAGATCGGGGCTGGCTGTAAAAGGCATTCAGGTGTTTGGAGGAATCATTGACAGTGATTATCAGGGAGAGATTAAGGTGCTCCTGCTGAATAGCAGTGAGGTTGACTTATTGATACACCGCACTGACCGAGTGGCTCAATTACTCATAATGCCTGTTTTCAGTGGTTCATTAATGAAAGGCACTGCCCCAACTTTGCTAACTGTACGAGGCCAGAAAGGTTTTGGCTCTACAGATAACCCTGGGGCCAGGGTTTGGGTGCAGTCGCCTAAGAATCCCCCTGAACAAGCAGAGGTTATTGCCACCGGTCATGACAATACCATTTTAGTTATGAGACCAGGGAAAGATAGCTGGGAAGCGGTCCCGGCTGACAAATGTTACTTACGAGAATGATTAATGCCTGTATTTGATTCTCTTTCAGATCATTCTTTGGACTGTTGCTGCAGGATGTGTCGGCGTCGTACTGTCTTTGGGATGGTTCGACGAGAGAGGAGGGATCCCGTCAACCCGGGATGAACTGAGAACCCGGGTGTTGCGTTCCTTCGCTGCGTGGGATTCATCATCGAACCTTTGGACCTCACTGGCTAAGAGGGTGACTGATGCCCCTCACTTCTGTTTGACACCGATGAGATCTGTGCACGACATCCTCGCAACCTGTCTGGTTGCTGTCCCTGCTTCACTTGAAACTCTAACTCATATTTTCAACGTTTCAAAGGCTCGCCCCAATGTTCTTCTGGGTGATTTCGCTACCCATGTGTATTGCCCCTTATGTACTGAAATGCCAAACGAGACACCCCTCATCCAGTCCCAAATAGTTACTTATAATATCACACAAGGAGATTTGTGTTTTTTCCTTACGTGTAATCCTAGTGCGATCTCTGAATGTCTACGCCTAAAATTGAAAGGTGCCACTTCATTCACCGCTCATGAACGGACTTTGTGTTTTCAAAGGACACCGACTACATGTGTTTCAGTTCAGAACAATATGACTTGCAAGAGTTTGGTAGTTACCCCCAGTCATTATCGCACGATGTTACTACCTGCCGGATGGCTTTTCTCATGTGGTAATACTTCCTGGCCATATGTCCCTGCAAATATTTCTGGAGGCCCTTGTGCCATTACGAGACTCAGTTTACTGATGTTCTCGTCACATCCGAATGCCAACTCTCGTGTGATTCGAGATACAGTGATGTTACAGGAGGATTGTGACTCATCTTTACATTTATATTCCAAGTCTGAATACCTTAGCCTAGCTATTTCAATTATTGGTGTTCCTGCTTTGGCAGTTTATAATGCCAAATCTATTGGGAAAATGGCCTGCTGGATGGTGAAATCCATTAATCATACTTCTACAGTCCTGTCTGACATGCTATCAGACTCCCAGGGTGAACGTAGAGCGATTTTGCAAAATCGAGCGGCCATTGATTATCTTTTGCTTAAACATGGACACGATTGTTCTGATTTTGAGGGTCTTTGTTGTTTTAACTTGTCCGATCATACACAATCCATTCGCGCTCATATTGACAAGTTACGGGACTTGACGGAAGAAGTTAGAAAACACATTGACCAGGGCTGGTTTGACTGGCTCTTTAATTGGTTGCCTGATTTACATATGCTACGTCCAATATTAGGAGGTATTCTGATTACTATTGCTGTTTTGATTTCTATCTGTTGCTTTATTCAGTGTATTCCTTCACTACTTCAATTCTGTACACTTGGTACTAGACATAGATCAGTTAGCTTTGTTTCATATTATTCTTCCACAGATGTTAGTTCTGTTTAATGAATGCATAATAGACTGAAGTCAAGGGTGAAATGTACTGCTCGATTTTCCCGGCCCTATTGTGTTAACGGGTGATTAGCGTGACTTCAGTCTCTTACCATCCAAGTCTAAGGGTTAGAGTAGTGAATGAAGTCTATTTGTTAGGCATTTTGACATGATCCTGTGCCCTTCCCCATAGATCAGGGCTTGCACACATAGCCTAGGGGATAGATTCGTTAGTATTAGGGGTACCCTGTCCTGTAGTGAGGGTATTTTAGGGAGCCGTGCTGAATTCAGGCCTGGTAGGCCTCAAACGGGAGAGACTCCATCTTTCTTTCTGCTCCGGCAGCTTGGGAAGCTTCTAGGTCGAGGGTGATGTTTTAGTTATGAGGTGTTATTCGCTTGGAGAGAACCGGTTCGGGCCGGCCCTTATCGAAGGATTGTATTTTTCTTCATGCCGAAGACACTACATCAGGCCGGCCGGCTGGGAACGTGTCCTTGGTACGGGGAGGTACAAGAATTTGGTGGGCGGCAGGTTACGGGCTGGAATTACGGGAGGAAATGCACCTCTATATTAGTGAAAGTCTGAGGCAGATACGGGACTTATTCTTTCAATCCATAGGCGGCACCTAGCCGTTAGCAGTAAAGCTACTACTTATTCCAGGGAAGACAGATGATAAACTTAAGGATGGAGAAAAACCGAGGAGCAGATACCCTCCTAGCAGAATAGCCAGAGAGGAGAGAGTAGCCGATGGGGAAGAGGTCCCAGTGACTCGGAGAAGGGAGAAGGGAACAGACTCGTGATTGCGGAGGTGTTACTTCCAAGTGAGCCGAGGCACAGACGAGGAGGGAACCTAGATGACCATTGAGTGCAGGCTACACACGACTAAGGTGATGTCGACCCCTTTCTTATTAGAGTATACAATCTAATCTTTCACTTTTCTTTGCAGGATATGTGTCATATGGTATTGTTATGTGATTGCGTATGTAATTGGTAATAAAGTACTCAGTTTGTAGAGAATCAACATGTGCTGCGTGTTCTTGTATAAGGGGGTAGCCTATTCTTCTAGTTAGCTGTGACTTGACATGAACAGATGTTAACACTGATCAGGTAAGTGGTAACTGAATAAAGGAAGGAGAAGCCCCTCAAACCAGAGAACAGGTTGTGCTCAAACTAGCAGTTCTTGTGTGATCCGATGAATAGTAAAACTGATTCCCTTGTTGTATGTTATGGTAATTATAGGATGAACTTGTACTAAGGCTGCCGTCTGGGTAGGAAGCCCTGGGTCCGTTTGGGACCGCGAGGCTAAGGCTGCCGCCTGGGTAGGAAGTCCTGGGTCCGTTTGGGACCGCTAGGCTAAGGCTGCCGTCTGGGTAGGAAGTCCTGGGTCCGTTTGGGACCGCGAGGCTAAGGCTGCCGTCTGGGTAGGAAGTCCTGGGTCCGTTTGGGACCGCGAGGCTAAGGCTGCCGTCTGGGTAGGAAGCCCTGGGTCCGTTTGGGACTGCGAGGCTAAGGCTGCCGCCTGGGTAAGAAGTCCTGGGTCCGTTTGGGACCGCGAGGCTAAGGCTGCCGTCTGGGTAGGAAGTCCTGGGTCCGTTTGGGACCGCGAGGCTAAGGCTGCCGTCTGGGTAGGAAGTCCTGGGTCCGTTTGGGACCGCGAGGCTAAGGCTGCCGTCTGGGTAGGAAGTCCTGGATCCGTCTGGGATCGCGAGGCCGCCACTTGTATTATAAGAGGTCTAGATACATATATATATATATATATATATATATATATAGTAGAAATTCCCTGTCCTTAGGTGGTATACATATATAGTTACTTGTTGTGAATGGGCCCTAGGGAGAGGGTAACGTTCTGGCTGGGTTAGAGAGGCTCTGCTGAGCGGGTTCTATCTGATCCGAAAACCCAAGCAGAACACTGCCCAAATCAATGGCGTCACTGCCTCGTTGTTCCATACCCTGAAGGTGCGTATTAAGATTTTCAAATGGCTCCCAATAAGTACCTGGAATACTATCACATACGCCGTGGTCACAAGCAATCCTGACATTATATCAAACTCCTGAATTACATTTCTTCCATTTCTGGCACTGGTCTTTGTGATGCCACTTTTTACTGTGTGATCAATTAAGCGACAGAAAATGTGATTCATATATTTCAGTACTTTATTAAAAATGTCAAAGGAAGAAGTATTTGAATGTTAAACAAAAAAATACGGTAAGCACACTCCTAGGAGAGGGAGGGTGTCACTCGTTGCACTCAGAAGAGAGAGTCAATTCTCCTTATCCAAAGGTATAGTTCCAAGAACTGAAACCGGTTGTTCAAAATCAATTGAGTTTTATTATTCAATCAAAAATGTAGAATTGTCATCATTCTATCAATCTCAACTTGTGTATCAAGAGTTCAATTATTCATTACTCAAATGCCCAATGCATTTCGGGCCGTTGGAGCCCTTCATCAGGGGCGGCACTGTGGAGGAGACAAGGGAGCAGCACTCAATTATCACGTTTAAAGGTACATACCAAATTAGGCATATCAACCTAAAACATTGTTTGTGCAGCGAGCTGCGGTGCAACGATAAAGTTTTATTAGAATTGAAGGGTAAAAAAAGCTGTAAGGTAAGAGAAGCAAGTGGTGTTGGTGAGCGTATTCGAATGAAAACAGGTATCCGTTATAAACCACCGGGTGTGTTAACGTAAGTGAATAAGATCGAACACTGTTCATAACTAAGGAACGCGTGTTTGCGGAGTGTATTGGTGACGAACATGCTATGTCCGGAAAGGGAAAGCTGATAGAGTGCAAGTTTACAAAGGTCGAAGAATTTAAAACGTGGGTCGCTGGGGTGAAAAGAGGTTCAGATGAAATACGCGTATCGAGCGGTCTCAGGGCATGAGGTGTTTACTTACGTTCGAGTTTTAAAGTCGAATTCCCATCACTCGACAAGACGTCGCTCACGAGTGCTGCGGCAGTAGTGAAGTTAGTAGATCGTAATCAGGTGGTCAAGGGACGTGACCATTTAAAAGAGAGTGAATCGCGCGTGTGCGTGAACTACAAGGATAGACATAGAAAATAGATTTGTAGTTCGTAATATCGCTGATGTGGGTGAAAAGGGTCGTCAAGTGCGTTAAAAAATGTGCAAATGTGGTGAAAAAGAGTAAGCGGTCTAAAAGTACAGGAATTGCATAAAAAAATGTAATGAATGTGATGGGGTAAAAACAAAGTAAATTAAGGGAAACATGGTCATAATCAAACAAGCGTGAATGAGCAGTGAAAACCAGAGGTACATGTAATATACAGTCATCAGCTCTTCAATATAGGAGATCACATTACAAATAGCAGCCTAGATCATAACGTTCATTTAAACCCTTAGGCTGGGTGGAATTCAGTTTATGGATCCAGTAGATTTCTCTCTGTAACAGAAATCTGTTGTTGTCTCGTCCTTTCAAAATAGGAACCTGTTCAAGAATCAGGAAGCGGAGTTGACAGATGTTGTGGTGATGTTCATGAAAATGAGTCGCGATGGGTGATTTTGCCTGTTGCGTTCTTATATTGCTCTTGTGTTCATTTATTCGAACGCGAATTTTTCTTTCGGTTTTGCCCACGTATGCAAGGCCACATGGGCATTTCAGTAGGTAAATGACATTTTGGCTGTTGCAGGTAGCAGTAACTCTGAGCTTAATGGGGTAACCATGTAGTGGGTGTTGGATGGTAGAACCCTTAATAATACAATTACAGTTGCCGCAATTGAGACATGGTTGAGTGCCTTTGTAGGAACTTGTGGTGGACTCCCGGGTTTTGGAAAGGATTTGTTTGAGGTTGCGTGATCGTTGATACGCGAATCTGGGAGGTATTTCGAAGATGTTGTTGAAGTCCGCCTCAGTGCTTAACATGGGCCAGTATCTCAGTATAGTTTTCTTGATGGTAAAACTCTCGGTGGAGTATTTGGACACGAATGTCATTCTCTGCGGGGTGGACAAATTTTGTTTGGGTTGAAGGAGTGTTTGTCGAGAAATTTTGTCTGTCTTCAGTATTGCTTTTTCCAGAATGTCACTCGGGTATTTACGTTGTTGGAATTTGGAGATACACATATTTTTACTGGACTCATACAAATCATTGGTGCTAGAAATCCTTTTAAGTCGGAGTAGTTGTGAATATGGCAGGTGGTTTTTGAGTGATGGCTGGTGAAAACTGTGAAAGTGAAGAAGGTTATTGCGGTCTGTGGGTTTTGTGTACACTTGGGTAGTGAGATTGCCTTGTTGGATGGTAACTCGAGTGTCCAAGAAAGTTATGGATTCTGTATTGATGAGATGAGTAAATTCAATTCGTTGGTCGATGGTGTTGAGTGTTAGAATAAGAGATTCTAGTTGTTGAATAGGACCATTCCACAAAAGAAAAATGTCGTCTATGTACCTTTTATAGAGGATCAAATGTTCAATCCAGTCATTGTTGGTTAAGATGTTATCCAGTTCGAATCTGTACATGTACAGGTTTGCGTACGATGGGGCAGCGCAATTTCCCATGGAAGTGCCTGAACATTGAATGTAGAAAGTGTTAGACCATTCAAAATAACTGTGATACAGCGTGAAATGCATAAGTTCCATGAGGAACACTTTGAGATCGTTGGATTTGTCTGTGTTAATCAAGCAAGATTCAATAGCTTCAATCCCTTTATCATGTGGGATGGAGGTGTAAAGTGATTTCACATCAATTGTGCATAAGATGGTGTCTGTGGTTATTGATCCACGAATGGATTCCAAGATGTTAAGGAAGTCAGTTGTGTCCTTTATGTAGGTGGTCATAGATTGTACTGAAGCCTGAAGATGTTTATCCAAATATTTACCAATAGGTTCATGGAGTGAGTTAATGGTAGAGACAATGGGTCTGAACGGAGGTTTTGTGGCATGCTTGTGGATCTTAGGCAGCATGTAAATGTAAGGAATAGATGGGTTGGTTTTGATGAGATATTTTTTATCTTCTTCAGAAATGGTACCATTTTCAAGGGCAGTATTGATAATGGTTTTGAGAATGTCAAAAAAATTATTTGTGGGGTCAGTGGGTACGGGCATATATGTTCGTGTATCCTTAACATGTTCATCCACACTTTCAACGTAAAAGGTTGTATCCATTATTACTAGTGCCCCTCCTTTGTCAGCTTGACGAATGGTGATTTCAGACCTGTTAGCAAGTGTGTTAAGAATTTGTTCTTCTTTTTTGGTGATGTTCTTGAATTTATTTTTGTGGTGGTAACCAATTTTTTGGAACTCTTTTAAGACGATTGTCCCGAAGGCGTCAAGTACTTTATGACTGATCGGTGCATTGTAGGTGCTTTTGTTCCGAAGTCCTAACAAGGTGTTTTGTCTTGGAATGTCCGGTAATTTCAATATGTTGTTGAAATAGTGTTTGAGTCTGAGAACACGCAGAAACTTGAAGAGGCTGATTTCAGTCTCCAATGCGTTTGAATGGTAAGTGGGAACGAAGGAAGTTCCTTTCTGTAGAGTCGTAGTTTCAAGTTTGGTAAGAGGGTAGCTAGAGATGTTAATCACAAGGCTTTCTGGCTGCGTGTGTTCTTCGCTACCGATTTTGTGTGTGTTTTTCCTCCTGGATCTTCTAGTGGTCTGGTGCCTGCCCCTAAAAAATGCGGTTGTCTGGGTACACTGGTGGTAGGTTCTTCATTGGCTGCGGATTGTAGATCTCCTGTTTCGGCTGGTCTTTCAGTTGGCTGGGCGGTTGAGAAAGTTCTGGGGACCCTGTCCCTGGAAGAAGAATCGTCAGAGGACGTAGCATCTGTCTCTGATCTTTGTCCAGTTTGCTTACGTTGATGTCTTTTGTAGGCATAGGCCTCTGCCCAAGTGTATACCTCTCCTAATTTATAATCCAAGTTGTCACGTTTGAATTTTCTTAGTTTTCTTTCGTTGATCTCTTTAGTATAGTCATCCAATTGTTTATTGAGGTCTGCTAGGGTGGCATTCCAATCTGTATCTGACATTTTATTGGAGACTTCTTGCCGGAGTTCATCAAGTTCTTTATTGAGGTCTTCAAGTAGTATAGATAATTCTTCCACTATAAGTAGTATTAAGTCCAAGGAGCATTTGTTGAGGATTGCTTCCCATTTTTCAGAAAATCGTGAGTTGTTTTTGCACAGGGTAGATTTTAGAGCAATTCTTAGTCCTCTTGGAATTCGCTGGACTTTGTGGTATCGTATGAGAGTACTCGCGTGCAGTTTCTGGTTGATTGCTCTTTTTGATGTGTATAGTAGTTGTTTGATGTTCGATTGGATGGATGTGGTGCTGGTGCTGGGTCCTGTAGTGTCCTCGAATAGTGCGTAGATACGTTGAGTTTCTTCATTGGTATACATGAAAGTATTCGTTCTCCGATCAGGTATATTTTCTGATTCGTCCATCGAGGTAGCGGTGCGCTCTCTGTGTTACTCAGGAAACGGGGTAATGCACAATGAGAAGAAAACAGAAATGGGCGCACTCCGTATATTAAACAAAGTAGTTCAGTTAATCAAGTCGTAGGTGCAAGGCGAGTCAGTCCCCCTGGGTTGGGACCAATGAAATAGGGTAAGCACACTCCTAGGAGAGGGAGGGTGTCACTCGTTGCACTCAGAAGAGAGAGTCAATTCTCCTTATCCAAAGGTATAGTTCCAAGAACTGAAACCGGTTGTTCAAAATCAATTGAGTTTTATTATTCAATCAAAAATGTAGAATTGTCATCATTCTATCAATCTCAACTTGTGTATCAAGAGTTCAATTATTCATTACTCAAATGCCCAATGCATTTCGGGCCGTTGGAGCCCTTCATCAGGGGCGGCACTGTGGAGGAGACAAGGGAGCAGCACTCAATTATCACGTTTAAAGGTACATACCAAATTAGGCATATCAACCTAAAACATTGTTTGTGCAGCGAGCTGCGGTGCAACGATAAAGTTTTATTAGAATTGAAGGGTAAAAAAAGCTGTAAGGTAAGAGAAGCAAGTGGTGTTGGTGAGCGTATTCGAATGAAAACAGGTATCCGTTATAAACCACCGGGTGTGTTAACGTAAGTGAATAAGATCGAACACTGTTCATAACTAAGGAACGCGTGTTTGCGGAGTGTATTGGTGACGAACATGCTATGTCCGGAAAGGGAAAGCTGATAGAGTGCAAGTTTACAAAGGTCGAAGAATTTAAAACGTGGGTCGCTGGGGTGAAAAGAGGTTCAGATGAAATACGCGTATCGAGCGGTCTCAGGGCATGAGGTGTTTACTTACGTTCGAGTTTTAAAGTCGAATTCCCATCACTCGACAAGACGTCGCTCACGAGTGCTGCGGCAGTAGTGAAGTTAGTAGATCGTAATCAGGTGGTCAAGGGACGTGACCATTTAAAAGAGAGTGAATCGCGCGTGTGCGTGAACTACAAGGATAGACATAGAAAATAGATTTGTAGTTCGTAATATCGCTGATGTGGGTGAAAAGGGTCGTCAAGTGCGTTAAAAAATGTGCAAATGTGGTGAAAAAGAGTAAGCGGTCTAAAAGTACAGGAATTGCATAAAAAAATGTAATGAATGTGATGGGGTAAAAACAAAGTAAATTAAGGGAAACATGGTCATAATCAAACAAGCGTGAATGAGCAGTGAAAACCAGAGGTACATGTAATATACAGTCATCAGCTCTTCAATATAGGAGATCACATTACAAATAGCAGCCTAGATCATAACGTTCATTTAAACCCTTAGGCTGGGTGGAATTCAGTTTATGGATCCAGTAGATTTCTCTCTGTAACAGAAATCTGTTGTTGTCTCGTCCTTTCAAAATAGGAACCTGTTCAAGAATCAGGAAGCGGAGTTGACAGATGTTGTGGTGATGTTCATGAAAATGAGTCGCGATGGGTGATTTTGCCTGTTGCGTTCTTATATTGCTCTTGTGTTCATTTATTCGAACGCGAATTTTTCTTTCGGTTTTGCCCACGTATGCAAGGCCACATGGGCATTTCAGTAGGTAAATGACATTTTGGCTGTTGCAGGTAGCAGTAACTCTGAGCTTAATGGGGTAACCATGTAGTGGGTGTTGGATGGTAGAACCCTTAATAATACAATTACAGTTGCCGCAATTGAGACATGGTTGAGTGCCTTTGTAGGAACTTGTGGTGGACTCCCGGGTTTTGGAAAGGATTTGTTTGAGGTTGCGTGATCGTTGATACGCGAATCTGGGAGGTATTTCGAAGATGTTGTTGAAGTCCGCCTCAGTGCTTAACATGGGCCAGTATCTCAGTATAGTTTTCTTGATGGTAAAACTCTCGGTGGAGTATTTGGACACGAATGTCATTCTCTGCGGGGTGGACAAATTTTGTTTGGGTTGAAGGAGTGTTTGTCGAGAAATTTTGTCTGTCTTCAGTATTGCTTTTTCCAGAATGTCACTCGGGTATTTACGTTGTTGGAATTTGGAGATACACATATTTTTACTGGACTCATACAAATCATTGGTGCTAGAAATCCTTTTAAGTCGGAGTAGTTGTGAATATGGCAGGTGGTTTTTGAGTGATGGCTGGTGAAAACTGTGAAAGTGAAGAAGGTTATTGCGGTCTGTGGGTTTTGTGTACACTTGGGTAGTGAGATTGCCTTGTTGGATGGTAACTCGAGTGTCCAAGAAAGTTATGGATTCTGTATTGATGAGATGAGTAAATTCAATTCGTTGGTCGATGGTGTTGAGTGTTAGAATAAGAGATTCTAGTTGTTGAATAGGACCATTCCACAAAAGAAAAATGTCGTCTATGTACCTTTTATAGAGGATCAAATGTTCAATCCAGTCATTGTTGGTTAAGATGTTATCCAGTTCGAATCTGTACATGTACAGGTTTGCGTACGATGGGGCAGCGCAATTTCCCATGGAAGTGCCTGAACATTGAATGTAGAAAGTGTTAGACCATTCAAAATAACTGTGATACAGCGTGAAATGCATAAGTTCCATGAGGAACACTTTGAGATCGTTGGATTTGTCTGTGTTAATCAAGCAAGATTCAATAGCTTCAATCCCTTTATCATGTGGGATGGAGGTGTAAAGTGATTTCACATCAATTGTGCATAAGATGGTGTCTGTGGTTATTGATCCACGAATGGATTCCAAGATGTTAAGGAAGTCAGTTGTGTCCTTTATGTAGGTGGTCATAGATTGTACTGAAGCCTGAAGATGTTTATCCAAATATTTACCAATAGGTTCATGGAGTGAGTTAATGGTAGAGACAATGGGTCTGAACGGAGGTTTTGTGGCATGCTTGTGGATCTTAGGCAGCATGTAAATGTAAGGAATAGATGGGTTGGTTTTGATGAGATATTTTTTATCTTCTTCAGAAATGGTACCATTTTCAAGGGCAGTATTGATAATGGTTTTGAGAATGTCAAAAAAATTATTTGTGGGGTCAGTGGGTACGGGCATATATGTTCGTGTATCCTTAACATGTTCATCCACACTTTCAACGTAAAAGGTTGTATCCATTATTACTAGTGCCCCTCCTTTGTCAGCTTGACGAATGGTGATTTCAGACCTGTTAGCAAGTGTGTTAAGAATTTGTTCTTCTTTTTTGGTGATGTTCTTGAATTTATTTTTGTGGTGGTAACCAATTTTTTGGAACTCTTTTAAGACGATTGTCCCGAAGGCGTCAAGTACTTTATGACTGATCGGTGCATTGTAGGTGCTTTTGTTCCGAAGTCCTAACAAGGTGTTTTGTCTTGGAATGTCCGGTAATTTCAATATGTTGTTGAAATAGTGTTTGAGTCTGAGAACACGCAGAAACTTGAAGAGGCTGATTTCAGTCTCCAATGCGTTTGAATGGTAAGTGGGAACGAAGGAAGTTCCTTTCTGTAGAGTCGTAGTTTCAAGTTTGGTAAGAGGGTAGCTAGAGATGTTAATCACAAGGCTTTCTGGCTGTGTGTGTTCTTCGCTACCGATTTTGTGTGTGTTTTTCCTCCTGGATCTTCTAGTGGTCTGGTGCCTGCCCCTAAAAAATGCGGTTGTCTGGGTACACTGGTGGTAGGTTCTTCATTGGCTGCGGATTGTAGATCTCCTGTTTCGGCTGGTCTTTCAGTTGGCTGGGCGGTTGAGAAAGTTCTGGGGACCCTGTCCCTGGAAGAAGAATCGTCAGAGGACGTAGCATCTGTCTCTGATCTTTGTCCAGTTTGCTTACGTTGATGTCTTTTGTAGGCATAGGCCTCTGCCCAAGTGTATACCTCTCCTAATTTATAATCCAAGTTGTCACGTTTGAATTTTCTTAGTTTTCTTTCGTTGATCTCTTTAGTATAGTCATCCAATTGTTTATTGAGGTCTGCTAGGGTGGCATTCCAATCTGTATCTGACATTTTATTGGAGACTTCTTGCCGGAGTTCATCAAGTTCTTTATTGAGGTCTTCAAGTAGTATAGATAATTCTTCCACTATAAGTAGTATTAAGTCCAAGGAGCATTTGTTGAGGATTGCTTCCCATTTTTCAGAAAATCGTGAGTTGTTTTTGCACAGGGTAGATTTTAGAGCAATTCTTAGTCCTCTTGGAATTCGCTGGACTTTGTGGTATCGTATGAGAGTACTCGCGTGCAGTTTCTGGTTGATTGCTCTTTTTGATGTGTATAGTAGTTGTTTGATGTTCGATTGGATGGATGTGGTGCTGGTGCTGGGTCCTGTAGTGTCCTCGAATAGTGCGTAGATACGTTGAGTTTCTTCATTGGTATACATGAAAGTATTCGTTCTCCGATCAGGTATATTTTCTGATTCGTCCATCGAGGTAGCGGTGCGCTCTCTGTGTTACTCAGGAAACGGGGTAATGCACAATGAGAAGAAAACAGAAATGGGCGCACTCCGTATATTAAACAAAGTAGTTCAGTTAATCAAGTCGTAGGTGCAAGGCGAGTCAGTCCCCCTGGGTTGGGACCAATGAAATAGGGTAAGCACACTCCTAGGAGAGGGAGGGTGTCACTCGTTGCACTCAGAAGAGAGAGTCAATTCTCCTTATCCAAAGGTATAGTTCCAAGAACTGAAACCGGTTGTTCAAAATCAATTGAGTTTTATTATTCAATCAAAAATGTAGAATTGTCATCATTCTATCAATCTCAACTTGTGTATCAAGAGTTCAATTATTCATTACTCAAATGCCCAATGCATTTCGGGCCGTTGGAGCCCTTCATCAGGGGCGGCACTGTGGAGGAGACAAGGGAGCAGCACTCAATTATCACGTTTAAAGGTACATACCAAATTAGGCATATCAACCTAAAACATTGTTTGTGCAGCGAGCTGCGGTGCAACGATAAAGTTTTATTAGAATTGAAGGGTAAAAAAAGCTGTAAGGTAAGAGAAGCAAGTGGTGTTGGTGAGCGTATTCGAATGAAAACAGGTATCCGTTATAAACCACCGGGTGTGTTAACGTAAGTGAATAAGATCGAACACTGTTCATAACTAAGGAACGCGTGTTTGCGGAGTGTATTGGTGACGAACATGCTATGTCCGGAAAGGGAAAGCTGATAGAGTGCAAGTTTACAAAGGTCGAAGAATTTAAAACGTGGGTCGCTGGGGTGAAAAGAGGTTCAGATGAAATACGCGTATCGAGCGGTCTCAGGGCATGAGGTGTTTACTTACGTTCGAGTTTTAAAGTCGAATTCCCATCACTCGACAAGACGTCGCTCACGAGTGCTGCGGCAGTAGTGAAGTTAGTAGATCGTAATCAGGTGGTCAAAGGACGTGACCATTTAAAAGAGAGTGAATCGCGCGTGTGCGTGAACTACAAGGATAGACATAGAAAATAGATTTGTAGTTCGTAATATCGCTGATGTGGGTGAAAAGGGTCGTCAAGTGCGTTAAAAAATGTGCAAATGTGGTGAAAAAGAGTAAGCGGTCTAAAAGTACAGGAATTGCATAAAAAAATGTAATGAATGTGATGGGGTAAAAACAAAGTAAATTAAGGGAAACATGGTCATAATCAAACAAGCGTGAATGAGCAGTGAAAACCAGAGGTACATGTAATATACAGTCATCAGCTCTTCAATATAGGAGATCACATTACAAATAGCAGCCTAGATCATAACGTTCATTTAAACCCTTAGGCTGGGTGGAATTCAGTTTATGGATCCAGTAGATTTCTCTCTGTAACAGAAATCTGTTGTTGTCTCGTCCTTTCAAAATAGGAACCTGTTCAAGAATCAGGAAGCGGAGTTGACAGATGTTGTGGTGATGTTCATGAAAATGAGTCGCGATGGGTGATTTTGCCTGTTGCGTTCTTATATTGCTCTTGTGTTCATTTATTCGAACGCGAATTTTTCTTTCGGTTTTGCCCACGTATGCAAGGCCACATGGGCATTTCAGTAGGTAAATGACATTTTGGCTGTTGCAGGTAGCAGTAACTCTGAGCTTAATGGGGTAACCATGTAGTGGGTGTTGGATGGTAGAACCCTTAATAATACAATTACAGTTGCCGCAATTGAGACATGGTTGAGTGCCTTTGTAGGAACAAAAAAATACAGCACCGACTTAGGCTAGCTCTATTTGATCAATCGAGAATCTATAGAGCAGTGGTTTAAATAATAAGCAATTATTATTATTATTATTTGTTAAGCGCAAAGAATCATCCCAAAAGGATCTCTCGGCGCCACAGTAACAGGCAACAAAAGCAGAACTTTGTCCAGTTAGAGATTGAATAACCAGGTCTTGAGGAGTTTTCTGAACTGAGTGAGATGAAAACAGAAGCGGATGTGAAACGGCAATTTGTACCAGTGATGGGGAGCCAGGTAGGAAAAAGAGCGACCACCTATTCTGGTTTTATTTACCCTTTTTGGGCATAGCAACAATTGGTCGCTAGATCTGAGTTGTAGGTAAACTGGTCCCTTCCCCAGCAGTGTTTTAAAGACCATACATAGGAACATACACACTGCCCATTTTTTCATGGGCAACCAGTGGAGCAGGCGCAGGAGGGGTTCAGATGGTGACGGGGGGGAGATTTAGAGCAAGCCGAGCTGCTGTGTTTTGCACTACCTGTAGCCTTGAGAGAAGTTTTTCCCTTATCCCAACCAGTAGGGAATTGCAATAGTCTAATCTGCTCACTAATAGTGCCTGAATTAGAGACTTTCTGGCTGAGACAGGTATCCACGGGAACACCTTCTTGAGCATTCGCATCAGGCCAAAACATGTGCCGGAGATGCTTTTCACATGTTCATCCATGGACAAATTATTATCCAGTATGACTCCTAGATTTTTCACCCATTTTTGCAGAGTTGGAGACATTCCTAATTCTAGAGGCCACCAGTCCGCAGACCATATCTCGTCTGCCTTTCTGAATGGGAGAATCTTTGCTTTATTTGTGTTGAGCTGCAGAAAGTTTGCAGTCATCCACGCTGCCGATTATAACATGCAGTTTTTAAATTTATCCTTAGTGATAGAGGGGTCAGGATCAATCGTGATTATTAATTGAGTGTCATACGCATACGAGATGGTCTCAAAGCCACATGATCTAATAGTCTTAGCCAGGGAGAGACACATAGATGTTAAAAAGAGTGGGACTAAGAATAGTCCCCTGAGGTACCCCTTTGTCAAGGATCATGGACTGTGATGTAAATGAGTCCAGCTGCACTACGTGTTCTTTCAGAGAGAACATTTTCAAACCATTTTAGCGCCATTCTGCCGACACCAAACTCTCTCAGCCTTTGAACTAGGATTCGATGGGAGATGGTGTCAAACGCTGCTCACAAGTCTAAAAGGATGAGCATGGTTGGGGTCCCCTTTATCTAAAGCTAGCTTTTTAGTACAAGTTACTTCTGTTAATGCTGATTCCGTACTGTGTAATGCACAGAAACCTGACTGAGAGGGGTCTAGTAAGTTATTCTGTTCTAGATACTCCGTTAGTTGATTATTAACTAGTGTTTCCATAATTTTGGAAAAGAAAGGGAGTAATGATATAGGTCGGTAGTTATGCAAGTCCTGTGGGTCGGCCGAGGCTTTTTCCAGTATAGGTCTGATTCGGGTCATCTTCCACTTTCGAGGGAGAGTGGCAATGTCTTACTGTCCTTATTCTAACCACAGAGTCCATCTCTAATTTCTTCTGTGATTAACAGAAGGGTTATCCTCTTCATCTCAACCCATGTATCAAACCTTAGATTGTCTATAAATGCTTCTCAAATTGTGTTAAAGACCTCTTGCAATCTGTCCTCAAATCTGTCCCTGAGGTTATATGGCAGCACCTAAAACTTGGGTGGTTACTGAAACAGACATAGATGGTTAGCTATTTTCTTACATCCTTGCATAGACTTGTGATCCCTTTGAAACCCATCATAAGGGGCATTTTTCTGGAATTTTGGAATGAGATGATCCAATGTATGCCTTCTTCTACTCTTCCCCAAATTAAGCTCCTGTTGGGTCGGCACCTGCTACACTAATGCTAGCTTCCCCTGAAAATTGGGCATCACTCTGAGACCTGAGTAATGCCACAGTATGTTTCATCCTGGTGTTGCTTTGTCCATAGAACAAGTACGATAATTAAGACTCTCGCTAGCTCATATCATTGCCAGCACCAATTCCAGGACTAAAACTCCAACAAAGCCACAATTGCAAGGAAAGAGAATTCACAATGTACATGTTTCAAGGGTTTGCTGCTGAATAGGTTTATAAGACATTCTTTGACACCTGGCCTAAGGACCAGGACTACTTAAATATACAAAAGGTCACTGAAAATTGTTAAATGTAACTGAAAATATCTGTTTTACAATGGTACTCCAGACAGTAATTATTTGATTAGATGACTATCACAATGCAATTACCAATGTTAATGGATAATGGACCTCAGTTATTATTCACGGATCTAATGTATATGCTTTAATCTTGGAGGACATTAATACTTCATTTACACAAACTATATGAATCCTTGGTCCTTCCTTCTACTTTGGGGCCCCTCTGCCTAGTGTGATACAGCACAGATCTGATAAGGGCGCGGCTTCATAGTGCCGCCGAAAACAGGGTCCATGTTGACATTCTTTACCCCCTCTGGGAGCTTGAAGGTGAAGACCCGAACGAGGTTTGTGATGAAGATGAATAGTTCTGTCCTAGCCAACTGCTCCCCCAAACACACACGGTGTCCTGCAAGTGAAAGAACAAGAGAGCTAGGTCATTTCTCTTACAACTGTACAGCATAACGTCTAAGATGCATCAATTGCAAGGTAACATGTGAGGATTTTGGGGTTGTGGGCCAATGTACGGACAGAGAGGGGAGGCTACTGTGGAATGAATCCTGACCACAGGGCTGAATAGTGAGAGGCTAACATTTTCTCAGTATCCAGTTTTTGTGTTTTTAGTGATTTTGCTTGGACCTATTAGGGTAGTTCTCAAAAGCTTTTTACTAAAAAGAAGTGATCATGTTAAGAGCAATATTTGGTATGTTTTACTGGCTAAAACTACTTATGGCTATATTTCTAACTTTCTATTTTTTGAAAAAAAACTCAGATATCACAAAGTTAGATTTTTAGTGGGCAGATGCTTGCCCACGCTCTTCAATGTTTTTTTGAAATATTTATTAAACCACTTTTTATTGCTATAAGAGATTATATGATAATTAAGGTCCCAATCAACGAGATGTCCAAAATAAAGCCATATGCAGATAATCTAGCACTTTATTTTTATTTTTTTTATTTTATTTTATTTCATGCTCGTAAATACATACAGACAGACTGGAGACAGGCAACATTTAGGCAAATGAAAATACAAGCAAAGAAAGTATAGCTTTTGTTAATCAAATTCACAGATCCAGTCGTTGAGTGGTCTCCAAATCTTGAGTCCCTTAATTCTTCCTTTTTTCCCTTTTCGCATATACAGGGCCTTCTCCAAATTAAATATATGGAGCATACGCATTTTCCATTGGCCAAAAGTAGGTGGTAGGGGATCTAGCCACGAGGAGGCAATACATAATCTAAGTACTGACATAGCAATAAATATGAACTCCATGCTATTATCCATTGGTGTGGATACACCCAAAAGCATAAGTTGGGGGGTTAGCAAAAAATTTCGATTCAGAACATATTGTAAAAATATTGTAACCTCCTGTCTTAAATTATCCAAAGACGGGCACGTAGAAAAGATATGGACCAAATCCACCCCCAAAGTATTACATCTAAAACAGTGGGTACCCTTCGTGCCACCCCATTTAACAGTTTTTGAAGGGGTTATATAGAGATCGAAAAAAGTCTTATAGCATTGAGCCCTAAGATTTGCTGTAGTTAGTACAGTGTTGGCGAGGCCAACAGCTCTTTCCAACCCTGAGTCTATAATCTCAAGCCTTTTCTGCCATTTTATAGAATATTTCTCGATATCATCAGAAATCCCTTCAAGAAAAATTTTATAAAGTACAGAAATTGAAGGAGGAAAGTCGCTGGTGATAACCTCCAGCAGGGGTATCACAGAATAGCCTTTTAAGCCACCTCTTTTTTTAGTTATAAGATCCCTCAGTTGTAGAAATTTAAAAAAATCTCTATTACTGAAATTAAATCTATTTTTAATTATTTCAAATGCAGCTGGTTTATCGCCAACCAGCAAATCGGAAATTCTGCAAACCCCTGCCTTGATCCATCTTGCAAAACATCCGTCAGAAAGTGTTGCAGAAAACTGAGGATTATCCAAGAATGGGGTATATCTGCTAAACCTACCCAAGCCAAGTTTATTTCTAACATGAGTCCAGTTTTTATATGCTGTAATCAAGATCTTAAATCGTGTCTTTTTGAAATAACTAGGCTCATATATTTTTAATAAGCATCCTCTGGCATCCTGACCCAATAAGATCTCAAATATGGAAGGGACATCTTTCAAAATCGGAGAGGCATTTTTATCTGCTCGAAATAGAGGCCAATAATATTTAAATGATGCTGCTAAATAATACAATCTAATATCGGGTAATCCTAGCACTTTAAAAGAAAATCTGACTTGGAGATTCAACAAAGAGTTTTTAGTATTTTTCATCAATTTTAGCAGATGGGCGGAAATAGGATAAACACGCTGAAGACAAAAATGTTGTTCAATAACTGCACTATAGCTACTTTCCACTCAGATCTTGTGAAGCAGAGATCAAAAAGATATTAAGGAATTTACACAACCATGAATGTAGACGAACATTTTGAATTAAACTATTTACTGTAAGTAGATAAAATTAAGTCCTTTTTTTTAATAATGGAATCACCTTCATCTATATATTATTTGAAGAATGGCAATGAATCGAATGTTCTTTTTACCATTATTTAAATTCTTTTATGCCACATTGCTGTGCTTTTTGCACATTACATTTTTAGAAATATGAAGGATTATTTTCAGCTTTTATTTGGGAAAATAGAACACCAAAATTGGCATTAGGTATTTTGTAGACATCAGTCAATGATGGAGGGCTTACTCTTCCAAATGTGAAAGAATATTATTTTGTGAGTTTGTGATCTATCATTTAATATAATTGATGAAATACTGTAATCAATTGAATCGATGCAATTTCTTCCAATAAAAAGTATTTTCAAAAAGTTTGATTTTTAAATCTTTACAAACTACAAGGGCAGTGTGAGTCTTGATGGAACATTTGAATAACACAGGAAAGAGTTTAAAAGTAAAACAGAGTGTGTGAATGTTTGTGAAAGTGGATTTCCTAAAGTGTAGAAATTTATTTTTGAAAAAAATATTGAATTTTAATATTATGATAACAGAATATCATTTCAAGAATTTAGTGATGGAAAATATCAGCAAGAATATTGCAGGTAAAAATTGAATTTTTCTGGTTATGTTTTTAATAATGTTTTTAACAATATTGTTTTTAAAATATTGTACATTTAGTTGATTTTTTTCAATATTTTTGTATTGCTCTTGTTTGTTTTAGGATAATATTTTTGTGCAGTATTGTTTATTTTTTGCAGTTTATTTTTTGTATTTGAAATAGAAAATTAAAAATACATGTTTTTTTATTTTTTTATAATTTTAGTTTTTATTCATGGAACTTTAAAATGGTGTTTGTAGTTTGTATTTTATATTAGTAGGATATAGGTGTTACAGGGGAAAAAGCTTAGGCATTTTTTAAGTATATTTATATATATATATACACATATGTATATATTACCTACTGGCGGTCGCCAGTAGGTAGTTATAGTTAGGACCACGTTTCCATAGGAAATCCGCAACATTCTATTTTGAATAACTTTGGCGCCGGTCGACGAATCCTCGCGAATTTTTCAAAATAGGTGGGGCGCTACGCTCCGCTCCTACCCTGAAAGTCTCGGGGGGATTCGTCAAGCGGGGGCTGAGATAAAAGGGGGGTCCCAAAACGCGTTTTTCCCATGCATTTTTCCATAGGACCTTTAGACAGGGCTACAGCCCGAACGGCTGAACAGAATTACTAGAAATTTGGCAGAGAGGTAGTCCTCAGGTCAAGGAAGTGCCTTTTGTAGGTTTGGTGTAAATCTGTTCAGTAGATTCTGAGAAAATAGCCTTTAAATCAATATATATATCTGAGCCAGCTTACGGTGCGCTTACGGTACGCTAACCGTACGCGTACGGTGGCGTGCGCGAGCGCGATTCTGATTGGCTCTTAGATCTTAGTAAACATTCGAATCGGCCGAAACCAGGAAGCGGCGGCCGCCATTTTCTCTCTCGCACTGAGAGTGATGAGTGAAATACAAAGCACAAAAACATGTAAAGGGGCTGTTTAGACAGCTCCCACACACATAGCCATGTTGAGGGAGTCCCCAAAGATCCCCCAAGGGCAAAAACGGAATTTTTATTTTTTTGCTAATTTCGCAGATTACGCTTACCGTACGCGTACGGTAAAAAATTATTAAAAAAAAAAAAGTATCCACACTCTCCCCAACCCGTGTGCAATTGGTGCCCGAAGGGCACCAATTGTGCATGACATATTAGAGATGCGAAAAACTAAAATATTAAAAAAAAAATATTAAAAAAAAAAATTATCCACACTTACTCCACCCCGTGTGCAAATGGAGCCCGAAGGGCATCATTTGTGCATGGCTTATAACAGGTGCGAAAAATTAAAATATTACCTTTCAAAACGAAGTGCATCATATGTCCTCCATGTGCGCACGGTGCGCGAAGCGCATCGTGCGTACATGGCCCATCTAGCGTAACGTGGGCACGCGGTGCGCGTGCCCACCGTGCGTGCATGGCACTAACTGCGTAAAGTGGGCACGCGGTGCGCGAAGCGCACCGCGTGCTCACTGTGCGCGCACCGTGCGCGCACGGAACGAACTGCGTTAAGTGGGCGCGCACGCCACGAATGGCGTAAAGTAACTTAGCATTTAAAAAACCGTACAAATTCACTGAAAAAACCATAGGTTTCACACACGTTATAGTTAGGAATTAGCATTTAAAAAACCATAGGTTTCACACATGTTATAGTTAGCGGAAATTTTACTGATAAAAAACCAATGAAATTCCCCCGTTATAGTTAGTGCAGGCAACTATAACTCACGCGACCGCAATCTTCTGCTGATGACATATGTGTCTTTATGAAAAAAAAATATTTGTAATATATGTATAGCTAAAAATGTATGGAAGAAGACATGGGCAAATAAGTGTCTAAATACAGTATTAGCATCAGCAGAGGATTGCGGTCGCGTGAGTTATAGTTGCCTGCACTAACTATAACGGGGGAATTTCATTGGTTTTTTATCAGTAAAATTTCCGTTAACTATAACATGTGTGAAACCTATGGTTTTTTAAATGCTAATTCCTAACTATAACGTGTGTGAAACCTATGGTTTTTTCAGTGAATATATATATATATTCACTGAAAAAAACCATAGGTTTCACACACGTTATAGTTAGGAATTAGCATTTAAAAAACCTTGCAAATTCACTGAAAAAACCATAGGTTTCACACATGTTATAGTTAGCTGGACATTTTACTGATTTTTTAAATGCTAATTCCTAACTATAACGTGTGTGAAACCTATGGTTTTTTCAGTGAATTTGTACGGTTTTTTAAATGCTAAGTTACTTTACGCCATTCATGGCGTGCGCGCCCACTTAACGCAGTTCGTTCCGTGCGCGCACGGTGCGCTTCGTGCACCGTGCGCGCACAGTGAGCACGCGGTGCGCTTCGCGCACCGCGCGCCCACTTTACGTAGTTAGTGCCGTGCACGCAGGGGGGGCACGCGGTGCGCTACGTGCACCGCGTGCCCACGTTACGCTGGATGGGCCATGTACGCACGATGCGCTTCGCGCACCGTGCGCACATGGAGGACATATTATGCGCTTCGCTGTGAAAGGTAAGCTCTTTCATTTTCAACATATGTGATATACCATGCCCAAATGGTGCCCTTCGGGCACCAATTGCACACGGGGTGGGGAGAGTGTGGATTGATTTTTTTTTTTTTTTTTTTACCGTACGCGTACGGTAAGCGTAATCGGCGATTTTTCGTAAAAAAAATAAAATGGGTTTTTGCCCATGGGGGAACTGTGGGGACCCATTAATCAAGGCTAGGTGGTAAGGAGCTGTCTAAAAAGTCCCATTACATGTTTTTGGCCTTTGTTTTTCATCACCCCTTAAGAGTGCGAGAGAGAAAATGGCGGATGCCGCTTCCTGGTTTCGACCGATTCGAATGTTTACTAAGATCTAACAGCCAATCAGAATCGCGCTCGCGCACGTCACCGAACGCGTACGGTAAGCGCACCGTAAGCGCACCGTAAGCTGGCTCAGATATATATATTGATTTAAAGGCTATTTTCTCAGAATCTACTGAACAGATTTATACCAAACCTACAAAAGGCACTTCCTTGACCTGTAGACTACCTCTCTGCCAAATTTCAAGGAACTCTGTTCAGCCGTTCGGGCTGTAGCTGTGTCTAAATGTCCTATGGAAAAATGCATGGGAAAAACGCGTTTTGGGACCCCCCTTTTATCTCAGCCCCCTCTTGATGAATCCCCCCGAGACTTTCAGGGTAGGAGCGGAGCGTAGCGCCCCCTTAGTTTTGAAAATTTCGCGAGGATTCGTCGACCGGCGCCAAAGTTATTCAAAATAGAATGTTGCGGTTTTCCTATGGAAACAGGGTCCTAACTATAACTACCTACTGGCGACCGCCAGTAGGTAATATATATATATATATATATATATATATATATATTATATATATATATATATATATATATATATATATATATATATATATATATATATATATATATATATAAAAAGATACTCCTGTTTTGAATTTGTGAAACACCAGGCACGGCACTCCAATCATGGCTCCTCAAAATTATTTATTGAATATGAACGCTAGTCAATCTTGTTCATGACATGGAAGCATCATCACTCCCTCCGTATATATCAATTGATTCAAAGAAAGAACATAGAAACTGACAAAGGTCTCACACATTGATTATGAGTATCACCACCATCTTTAAGTGGCAATTCATCCGTTAAATGCCTTGATTTGACAAAATAACTGTTACCGTTTCAATGCAGCACATAACAGATATTAGTTGAATTTAAACTTCAATGCATCCAAGATTATCATTTGAATATAGAGATACAAAAATCTTGTACATGTGTAATTCATAGTAATATTTGGAAATAATATGCACGTGCATTAATATGGTTTCATACATCCTCTTTCCCTCCCAACAGGGCTATTGTGGTGTGGTAGGTGCCAAAATACCTCATACCACGAAATATGTCTAGCAATAAAGTGCAAGTCCTTAAATACTCTTGTTATATAAGTGCATTCAAAATATGAATAATGTATAATGGCAAGTGCCAAAGGATACTGCACTTTTTTATGATGTATTGCTAATTGACAAAATACCCATGTATGTATATAATCCTGATTATATCACCAATTAGCTGATTCTAACTTAAGTCATTCATCAAAGTAAAATAGATAAGAACACTAAGTTACAGTAATGTCAGATTTGTGCTACTAAAATAAACTAAAAAAAGGTAACAAGAAAAAACACTTAAAAGTAGTGTGTTGAGGATTGGGGCAGGCCGCCCCAGACAAGTATACAATTCTTCATCAACATATAAACCGTAAGGCTCCCTAGTATCTAACTGCAAAATGAAGAGGGTTTCCAGTCTATTTAATACTTTTTCCCTATCTCCTCCTCTTTTTCTTGGAGGCACATGTGATAAATAGCTGTTTGCTCACTCAGTCGAGTCACTATAATGTACTTTTTCAAAATTGCGTGTTACTGGATAGCTACCATCTTTGTTTATAATAGCCCTAAGGTGTTGTAATATGCGCTGATGTACTGGAAGCATAGTGCTTCCAACATATTGTTTGGAGCAGGGACATTCCAATACATATACAGCAAAGGAGGTTCTGCATGTTAAGTATCCTTTAATTTGGATGGTTTTCTTAAAGGGGTTCAAAATTTGAGTTCTGTTTTTACCATTTTTGCAAGGTTTGCACTTAGTGCATTTTAAGAAACCTTCTTTGCGTATTACCCATGTCCACTGGATGGTACATGTTCCAAATCACTTTTTACCAGATTGTCTCTTATGGACTTTGCTTTCCTGAATGTCATATGAGAGCGATTCATTACCATAGACCCAATTATAGGGTCATTTTTAATAGGATGCCAATGTTTGTATAATCCTTTGCGCACTTTCTGGTGTTCTGTATTATAGGTAGTTATGAATCTATGCGGTAGTGATTTCGGATCTTGCATCTTGGTTCGAGAGGGGGTAAACAAAACTGTTTTTCATATCTGAGCTCATGCTCTACTGGATGTTGCCTGTAGTGTCTCATCCGAGTATCCCCTCCGTTAAAAGCGACTGGCCATCTGTTTATCAATAATCTCTTAGTCTGTATCAGTACATCAGACCCTTCTCGCTCTATGCAATTGTCCATAAGGGATACTATTAACAAGTGTAGTGGGGTGAAAGCTTTTTGCATGCAGTATAGTATTGACTGCTGTAATTTTACGAAACAAAGAAGTTTCCAATTTAGCATTTCCCACTATATATTTTGAAATTTGAATTTATATTTCTTTGAAAGTTAATAATATTTAATTATACATTTTATTTATTTCATAGAAGTTTAATTGTATTTTTGTTTGTTTATTACTTTATTTAGATTATATTTTAAATTTGAATTTTGAATGTATTATTTTCTTACTTTTGACTGTTTATATATATGTAAATTTATATTGTATTTACTTATTTATTGATTTTGATTTATAATTTAATATTTAAAATGTATTTTTTTTAAAAATAATGTATCATTTTTATTAATTGTACATTTTAATATATTATGAAAGAAATCCTTAATTTTGTAAATAAATATTTAAATACCATTCAAGTGTTTTCAAATACACAATATTATTCAATTAACATTTAAAAAAATATATATCTTGATTTTTATAAGAATTTGTTTAATAATTTATATATTAGTAGACCCTAGCGTATTTAAATTGGTTAATATTTTTTCAATATGTATTGTTATGTAAGTAAGATATTTTTAAAAATGTGTAATTTTCAGTCTCAATGTAATAGTTGTATAGTTTTTGCAAACATTTGTTTATTGTTTTGGTTTTAAATAGTAAATACTATGAGTGGCTATAGGGAATTAAACCCTTCTAAAGTTCAACACCTTCTATAAAATGGTTAAATTAGATATTAATGTTGAGCCCTATAATGTCTACTATATTCTCCAAAGTGGTTTAGATTGAAATGGGCATAGTAAAACAGACCCCTTCATTGTCAGATTGGAGCAGGAATGGTAATTTTGACCTCTTTAATGTCCAACACATTCCCGAAAGTGGTTTAGATTGGAGTGGGAATAGTAAATCTGATCCTCTTAGTGTTCAACACCTTCCCCAACATGTTTTAGATGGGAGTAGGAATAGTAAATTTGACTCTTTCATTGTCTAAAACATTCCCCAAGTGGAGTACAAATAGTAATTGTGACCCTTTCAGAGTGCATTACATTAGCCAGAGTGGTTTAGATTGGAGTGGTAGTAGCAAATCTGAGCCCTTCAGTGACCAACACCTTCCCAAACATATTTTAGATTGGATTGGGAATAGGAAGTTTGACCCCTTCAGCGTTCCATTTGTTCCCCAAAGTGGTTTCGATTTTAGTGGGAGTATTAAATGTGACCTCTTTATTGTTCAATACCTTCCCCAAAATGGTTTAATTTGGAGTGTGAATAGTAAATTTGATCACTTCAGTGTGCAACATATTCCCCAAAATGCTTTACATTGGAGTTGGAATAGCTTGTATTGTGTTTTTAATGTACATGTGTTCAAAAAAAGATTTTCGTTTTAGTGGTTGTGCTATATTTGAAAATTCTGTATATAATATAATTGACAATTGTAAGAGGAATAGGATAACTAGGTAGGCATCATTGAGGTAATATGTATTTTTTGTGAGATTTACGGGCATTTGACTGCTGAGGCAAACACCGACACCCTCTTGATGGTGATGTTTGACTCGGGGTGATTGTTATTTTTTTTATGGGGAGTGAGGCAAACACCGACACCCTCTTGATGGTGATGCTTGACCCGGGGTGATTGTTATTTTTTTATGGGGAGTGCCCCTTTGTGCCCATGCTCCACTCCCCAACCTGCTCACAGTCATTTTGCCACTTTCAACTGCAGCACTGTGTAATTAAGCACTGCAGTGCAGGTGGCTTAATGTCTGTTGCCCACAAAGTGGTATAAAATCCCCATACTGTTTTGTAATGTTTACATGCCACACCATGCAGGAACTGGGAGTGCACATTCAGGGGGGCACTACTTGAGGCCCCCCATATGCACCCCCAAGCCCAGGAGCAGCATGTTGACTCTCCACCAACCTTTTCATGGCAGGCTCACAGCCATTAATGTGGCAGTGGAAAGCCAACTTGCAATTTGCAAGGCGGTGCCGCACCACACCGCCAGCATATTACAGCTCCCTGGCAGCTGAGCAACCACCACAGGATCCTTGATCCTTGGCGGACGCAGAGGTCCTGTAACAGTCCGACTGCCACACTCATAATACTGCAGGCGGGCCCGCAGTGAGGCGGTGGTCGGACCACAACCCAGAGTATGGCGGTCCTATCAACCGCCGTACTCATAATAAGGCCCTTAATCTGTAGTTGAACTTTCAAAATAACTTACCTTTTCAAAATACTATTTTCCTCTATTGCCCAACCCTAATATAAAGCGCTTTGGACAGGATTACTAAAGTGTGTTCTCGAGTGAAGATCAATTGTCAGAAGGTAAGTAGAGTTAGACATCTTATCCAAATGATGAAATTAAAACCCACTGAGGTTTGAAGTCCCTCTGCTATTAAGTTGAGGCTCGATTTATCTAACTGTGAAGTGCTTGACAGTTGAGCTGTGGCCTGTGTGATTAATTGTTGAATGCTAATGATGGCGGTATTTCTAATAAATCAACACCAAAGTAAGTTTGTCTGTAGATCTAAAGATGGCTGCTGCCTACGAGTTCTTCATTTGGGCTAGAAATTGTTACCATCTAAGATACAAGACTCTGGCAGCATCAATTCACCCACTGCCTTGGCTTTACGTTGATCACTTTTATGATGATTAAGTTACATCTTAATCCCCCCTCTCTGGCACGCACACACACTACCCTCCTTCCCTCACTGTGGTAATCACAGAGTAACGTAGTGCAATTTTAGGAATTGTATTTGTTAATGCTTTACTGTGACACTCAATCCTCCTTTTCTAAGGGCTTGCATTTTAAAGTGGAGTTCATTGCGGATGTTGTGGTTCCTAACCTCTACTTTTTTTTTGTGGTTTGCAGCGCTATGCAGTCCTTCATTCATCTTTGGTGTGACAACAATGCCCATGCCCATTAGACCTATCCGCGGCCTTTGATACCGTTCACCACAAGGTATTGCTCAATCGGTTATCAGAGATCGGGATAGGAGGACGAGCATGGAATTTTCTCTACTCCTTTCTTAAGGATAGATCACAAATAGTTGAACTAAATGGCGATACTTCTGAACCTTTTTCCTTGCCATGTGGGGTGCCGCAGGGATCATCTCTTAGCCCTACACTTTTTAATATCTATGTGGCACCCCTGGCTGGTATTATTAGATCGTTTGGGTTTCAGCTCACCTCCTACGCAGACGACACACAAATTGTGTTGTCTGTGACGGAGGGAGCTGAAAAGGAAACAGGTGAAACGTTTCTCAGATTGCATGGGATCCATTTCTAGGTGGATGTCGGCAAATTGCCTTAAGCTAAATACAGCTAAAACTGAGGTTCTGAGATTCGGCAATAATCCTCTGATGTGGACACCTGACTGGTGGCCTGACATGCTTGGTCTCTGCCCTACACCATGCAGGAAAGCTAAAAACCTGGGTGTGGTGGTAGATGACAAACTCAACATGGGCGACCAGGTGAGCAAGGTGACGTCGGGATGTTCTATGGTAAATCAGGTCATATCTATCTGAGGGGTGTCTCAGAACGGTGGTGACTGCACTTATATTATCACGCCTTGACTACTGTAACAGTCTTTATGTTAATATGCAAGTACAACATCAAAATAGGCTGCAGGTTATTCAAAATGCTGCGGCCTGACTGTTGACCCGGACTCCCAGGACTGTGTCAGTCAAAGGCGAACTTAAGAAGCTGCATTGGCTCCCTGTCCACTTGAGAGCTCGCTTTAAGGCCTTGTGCATAGTGTTTAGAGCTTTGAATGGGACAGGTCCTGAGTTTCTAAAGAATAAGTTCTTCTGGTACATTCCCTGTAGAACTCTTAGATCTACTGGGTCGAAGGTAGTGAAAACACCTTGCTTTAAAAAAGTAAACTGGGGAGGTAGAAGTTTTGTTTACAGTGCGTCTAAAATCTGGAACGAACTCCCTTTTGTGCTAAGAAACTCCTCGGATTTCAGTTTCTTTAGGAAAAGTCTCAAAACATGGTTCTTCTCTCAGTTTTAGTTTCGTGTTAGCGCAGGTTATCAATGCTTAGCGCCAGGACACCGTAAGGTAATCGTGCGCTCTATAAGTTATAATAACATAACATAACATCCCCAACAACCCGAACACAACCAGATAGACATGATGAGGGAGAATATGTATAACCCATGATAACTTCTTCCAGACGACAAATGACAGTTGCACAAGGGCCCAGGGTTTTTAGGGATCTGCACACCTCAATTATAGTTCTATGTTACTACTTAAATAGGGAGTGGGGTATTTCTTTGATTGCATTAGCACTCCTGGCACTCTTGCTGCACCTGAGGAGCAACCGACATATCATTTCCATGTTTGAATGTGGAGACAGAGAGGTATGCCCTCCCTCGCTACTGCGATCGGTATGTACTCTGCAGGTCACATTCTCAAATTTTGCCAAGTCTGACCCTCTTTCATCTTTCAAAAAAAGTAGACAACAAACAATGTTGTCTCTGGGAAGAAAAACTGCAACAAGATTGTGTTATGTAAAAACTGCTGCACCGCAAATGTGAACCAACAATACAGAAACCTCATTGAACTACCTGAATGGTATAAACACCACGTTCTCAGTGACTGTGTGGTACAAGATTGTTTTTGCACGGTTTGGAGTCAATGTTGCTTTTGTACCAGTGGTGATAGAGATAAATGGAAAACTGCCCTTGTCTACATTGGTGCCATGTAATCTGCCCCCGGATATTTTTTCTACTAATGTAAAACAAACAGCGGCAGCAAGCCGTATATGGGAATTCACATTAATTGCATGATAAAGGCATTTTTTGAATATCACTGCTGCAAATCCTTGTCCGTATCAGTGGTGTGATCTGTTGTAGGTGAAGATAGAGGCTACTGGGTCACATGTGGTCTGTGGGATCAGAAGCCAGACTCTAGTCTTGGGTTCCCCACTGACAAAACTGCAAAACCCGGAGTACATCACACATCTCCTTGTATCTCAGTACCCATAACTCGCAGACCAGGCATTTTGTTATTAAACAAGAATTTAGAGGCTGACAAGCCTGGCAGCCAACAACTTACCAGGAGGGTAGAGCTGAGCCCAGGGTTTGGCTTGGCCATAAGAGCCCATGTATGAGACAAGTTTTGAAAATATTTGTAAAGTACATCATGCAACAAACATGAACTTATGGTAAAGTTCCTACCCAAATTAGTGCTTTTCTTTAACACGACCAAGCATTTCACTTTCATACAATATATTATATTTCTGCATTGAGAGGCATTTAATGAAAGTGAATTTTTAAACATGAAGCTAAAAACATTTACCCAGTTAGAAACATTAATTCCCCCATAATAGTTGTCCTGCACAATTTATGTGTGGCCTGGATTCTTCTTATACATGAAGCAAAATTACAGCATAATAAGTGAGTTCAGAATGTGTGCTGCGTAAAACTCTCTTGTATCTGATTTATTATTGTTTCACTGCTATTGGTTCTTTACCCAAACTCATTCTGAAGTTACATATTTCATTATATGAAATAATGACTGTTCAACATATTTAATGAAGTAAATTAGCCTTTTATGTGTTTAAATATTTCAATACTACACATTCACTACTGCTTTAAACCTTCTTGCTTTCTCAAATTTGTTTTAAAATGCACTATTTGCCACTATTTTGTTTTAAAGATATTGTTGGAAGGTAAATCCCCCAAAACCCCCTTGTGTTGGTTGGGCTTGCTCGCTTCTCATGTTTGCTATGTTAAACTCATCCCCGGCATTTACAGCCCACCACTTTGAAATGTCACCAGCTGCTGCTGCAAACAATAGGTAAAAAACATTCTTCTATTACGTTTGTTGTACGTTACATTTTACATATTTAATTTTTAATGTTAATAAATATTCACATATAATTGGTAATGTCACACATACATATATAGTTTACATTGTTACATGCTCTTTCCTACAGTTAATAAGATCTATTGGCTTTGAAATCAAATTTAGCCTTATTATTTGAAATTTGTATGACAGCTCTTCTGCTCAACAAAGAGTTTAACTTATATCTAAATTTCCGTAACTGCATTTTGTATTTTTTATCATTAGATGAATTAAAGAGCTGTTCATGTTGTGCTATTTGTTTATCTAATTCTTCAAGTTCAGCGTTAACATGTGCAATAATTGATATTGTTACCCCTCCGACATATGCCTTAAATGCATTCCAATGATTTACCAGTGAAGTAGATACTTCTGGATTGAAAGAGAATGTTATGCTGACAAAGGTTTTGATTTATTATTGTAATTAAGAACAATATTCATATTCATACGCCGGCGAAAGTGGAATTGTTGAGTGGCATGGTCAGAAATATAGATACTGTGAACTGTAGGATCAGAAAATTATTAAATTAATAAATGGGAAATTAACCCATCGCTTTTTCGGCAGTCTTCCTGCCCGCTGCCTTGGCAGTCCGACCGATGCTGGAGGGAACTCAGCAGATGGGCTGCCACAACCGCTGAGACTACCGCTACCGCATCGATAGCAGGAAAGCCAGAGGCGGGTTATTGAAGGCAGTCCTGACAAGCTTCCTGCCATCCAGATTGTAAGCCTGTCAAGACCAAGCTCCAGAAACTCAAAAATACAGATTCCTGGTAAGGGATCCTAGCCCCCAGTGACAAGAGCTGGCCTCCAGAGCACTGTGACAGCTGCACTGTTTGACCAGTGCTAGTTTATCCAACCTGTTCAACTGGGATAAAATCCTCTTCTCCGGGAATTTTTAATTTTCTACTTCCTGGCCCCTATATAATTTGCATCCGAAATCAGCCGTGTTACAGGCATCTTTAGAATCAATATGGAGAGCATGTTCAGGAAGCAGAGTTGATTTTCCGCCCAAGTGGAGTATTTTAATTCCATTAAGGATATTTAATGCTTTACTGAGATTAGTTAGACAGCATTACTTTGGCCAAACTTCTAATAATAACACTTGAGCACTTCAGAATTTTCTGCTATTACTTCTGTACTTTGTAAGACACAACAAACAATAAATTAATGTTTTTTATTACACCTGTCAACTTCTGTTTCCTTAAGTCAATTGGAATAATGATCTAAAACCTTTCAAAGCCAGATGAAATATGCATCTGTTTCCTGGAGTGGCTAGCTAGGAAGGAGAGAACAAGGCTACATAAGTACTTTGTCACCCTACTGTCCACCAATGAATGTGCCAAGTTGTCACCTGACTGCTCCACTCTAGACCAGCATCAATAGATCCTGGGGCCAACCAGACCTTGCTTGGGTGTTTCAGTCTTATACTGCATTGTACATACATATCGTTGTAGAAATGTATGGCAGCAGCACAATTCACACAGAACAAAGGACTATAGACCAGATGTACCAACATTAGGAATACCGAATCCCCACTTGCGATTATTTCTGGCTTGCATTTATATAATTGGTATTACTAATGTATAAACCTTTTTATTTCCAAATAGCAATTCATAGTAGGTCGGAAAACAACATACCTCATGCATATTAATGAAGTACGTCACAGTTTGCGACCCATTAAGTATTGCAGCCATCACAGGGTTGGTGGCCTGCTGGGTTCAGCAGACCACCAAGTCTGTGATTGCCTTTAAATATAGAGATTGGTTTTCTTTTGAAATGCAGCCCGTTTTCCTTACCATACTGCGAATCAGGCCGTTTGCCAATGCAGATAATCTTGATACATCTGGCCCTATGTCCCTTCAGTTTCTGGCTACTAGTAAATGATGGCCATCTACACCGGTGAACAAATACAACCACCTAGTTTGATTATCTTAATAGTAAAATCAGCCATTTACTCATTGAAGCAGTGGCAGATTACATTATAGGACCTCAATATATATTTGTCTAATTGCCTTTGGGTGTAGCATAGTATATTTTGCCAAAGTCCACTAAAATTCTCCCTCCCTGTGGGCCAAGGTTTATGCTATCTTCTTCCATTTCCAAATTATTTTAAACAATCTTTTTACCTTCTTTATTATTACACAAACCACAGTATGTTGTCTTAATTGCATCTAATGATTTTTTGAATAATTGTTTTTATCATTTAAAAACAATCATATTTTTAAGGTCTGGTGTTTTTACTAAACAAAGAAAACATGTATGTTTGTATTTGAAGTGGTTGTGTGGGTAGTTCTTTGTCGCTAGTTTTATCTTCCTGTCTCCTTGCCAGTGTGCCCAAAATTATCTTCTGTGTGGATTTTTGAGAATTTGTGGAACCTTTTGTATGTCAAACTGAAATACATCAGTTTGCTGTCTTGTAGGCATCTACAAAGGACAGCTAGATCACATACTCATGTTCCAACCAATTGCACACAAAAATCATGCTAAAAAGTAATACATTTGCATGGACACTTTGTAGCTGTTGAATGCCAGCTATTGACCACAGGCAACATAGAGGACCAAAGCAAACCAACAGACGGGTGTTAGCTGACCCAACCCTCTGTGGACCACACAGTTTTTGGAGATCCAGAGGACCTGAGCAGCTGCCCCAGTGTCAACTGTTTCAATGCAGAGAGTACTGTGCACATTTTATCTGGCCCTCTTACTTTTTTGCAAATCCCATTTCCTTGGACAGGGCGAGGGTGTAAAATCTCTAAAAGACAATCCCCGTCTTCAACCAAGGTGGGGCATAATTAAAATACTCCCTGCTCTTCAGAGATATGCGGGTGTCTAAAAAGCACCTCCACTATTGGGCAAGTTGAGGGATGTTAGTCAAATCCAATTTCCACTTGCCTTTGGGCAATAGGAGGGGCATTCTAATAGCTGTCCTGGTGTAAAACATGTACAATCCCTGCCATCTGGCAAGGTGGAATCAGGGACATGAGTTATCCTCCACAGTACTTCGGCATGGCCTGGGATGACTATTACCAAAACTCTCTGGGACATATGTACAAGCCCCTATCACCACCACAACGTCACTTTTTCTGACGTTGTGGTGGCGATAGGGGCTTAGTCTTATTTACAAGGCAGTGTTAGCCACTTAACGTGGCTTAATGCTGCCTTGTCAATAAGGTCCCCTTTCACGCTATGCTTAACGTGAAAGGTGTGGGAAGTGGGTGTTGCGGTGGGCGTTTCACCACAGCACCATTGATTTTGATGCTGCCCCCTATGTACATGGGCAGTGTACATAGGAAGCAGCGCCAAAATTAAGACCAGGGAAAACCTGGTCTTAACTTGGCATAACAATGAGAAATGCATTATTTCTCCTTCTGTTTGCTTTTTCCATGTGTGCTGCCTTGTGCAGCACACATGGAAAAAGCAAACTGCCATGGATTGTTTATGTACAGGAAGGTCCCCCTTCCAGTACATCCCCTTCCAGTACATAAACAATCTGTAAACAAAATGCCATTTACTGACTTTGATGTGTGCCGCATGAAGCAGCACACATAAAAGTGACAAAATGGCATTTTAGGATTTTTTATGTACAGGAAGGGACACCTTCCTACACATAAACAATCCTCCCCTACACGCAGACACCCTTGCACTATGGTGCAAGGGTGCCTGTGTTGGCGCTACACTGCTAAGTGTAGCGCAAGCAAAGGGGAAATGTGAGGCTGCACCATATCCTTGTAAATATGGTGCCAGCCTAGTGTTTCAGAAGTGGCGGAGAGAGGCGTTAAGCCATGACGGCTAACGCCTCACTCCGGGACTACCTCGTACATATGCCCCTCTGTTCTTTGGTACGATGAGTGGGTTTGCTTTTTAAAACAGGATGAAACATAGCCCTCCAAGGCTGCTTCATGGTGCAGGAGTGCCTTATATAATATTTGTTATTTACTTGACAGGTAAGGGGGAATGAGGGTGAAAGTCGTTTTCTTGGGTGATCATACCCCTGTATGACACGCTAGGGAGAGATCTGCATGTAGGCATGCCTGTAGGTTTCTAGATGTTCACATATTACAGGTATCTAGCAGAGGAGAATACATACTTAGACACATACAGTTAGATATTACAGGGTTGCATTCTGAATATTGTGTTCATATTTCAGAACAAATAAGACATAGGGTGATGAAGTTATGAAGGGTGCAAAAATTGGATTTTCCTTGAGCTCATTATAGAGGTGCAACTGGACTTAATTAGCATGTTTTTAAGCTCCACATACACCTCACAAACTATAGCAGGAAACAAACAGGTCAGCACCAACCCATACATATCACCTCCTAAGGCTGGGTGAAGCACATACTGGAAACCTGACTTCTAGGCATATCAATACAATCAACGACAAGTTCAATAGCCATTCTTTCTTCTATTTTACTTTATCTGGGACTTTATATATGTAATTTGCATTAATAAGATGTCCTATGATGTCACATGTATCACATGCTTCTGTAATTATGTGTGGTGAAGCTGCAGTTTAAGCTTGTGCTTGTTAAGAAAAATAACTAATCAAACTAGCTGGTTGTTTAATATTAATAGCCTAGTAAATCAGTGGACCACCCATATTGACTTAAAGAAAAGGTAGCAAGAACACAGGCTGGGTCAAGTAGAAGGAGCATGATATTATTTATTCTTACCCTAATAACTGTCCTAAACCCTGATAAGGCATACCTGCAGAGAACGGTAAGAAGGCATCCTTTTGAATAAAGTTCCCTTCCTTATCCAGGAAATGGCCAGGATTGAATTGCCGGGGTGTTTCCCAGTGCTCGGGATCATACAGAGAGGAGGAAAGATTAGCTATGACGAGAGAACCCTGTAAAAAAAGAAAAAAACACTTGTTTAGTTAGAGTGATTTCCAGATTAGTAATTTGCCAGCACCCCATAGAACTTCAAATATACGGCTTACCATTATTAATCTGAATTCAGCACCAAACAAAAATGGCAAGAAAATAAATCTCCACTACCATCTGAAATATCAGTGTTCCTTGCTTTATTTAATTGATGATATTGTCCCTACTCCGTGCCTAAAGTTCTTGAGCCACATGTAGCCATATACCGTTTCAACAATCTGAGACATAGCACTTACTACATCGTCACTAAAATCTGCAGCACCCACACATTGTCCTACAGACTCAGAGGTAAACACAGAGCTTCCACAATTTTGTGTTTAAGTTGCTCAGCCCCACTTTCTTGTTTCTCACCCAGCACATATATAGCTTTCCTCTTCTGAGCATAAACGTTATGTCCACAAATGACCTTTCAACAGATCTGTACATATGTGTTCACGCTAATCAGTTGCCTGTGGTGTGAATGATTAGCGCAGTTCCTTATTCCTTGCAGTTCAATAAGTGTGCCTGAATACCTTTTTGGACCCATATTTTTGGGATCATTTCATTGCTTTATTGAAGGCAGTCTATTCACATTTTCCCATTTGCAATTGCATTATATGTGAGAACTGTGGCTCAATAATTAGAGCGGCAGACCCTGATGCAGAGATCTAGCCCGGGACCAGGGTTCAATTCCCCGCCTCGGTGGGTCTTGGGCTCAAAAATTCCACCGACCTGATAATTCTCGCCTCGGTGCCTATTCCAATCATGGAGTCCCACTCTGCATCTCTGGGCAATAGCTTGCTTAATCTCCACAACGGCCCCAACAACGTTAAGGATGCCTGGCCTCCACCTTGGGGGTGCCCAGGAGTGGACGCCTCACAGGGAAAGCCAGGATGGGTTCCACAGCGGTATTCGTACAAGCGCCTTGAGACCCTTGCGGGTGAGTAGTGCGCTATACAAGTATCACATTTACGTTTACTCTATTTTCAAGAATGTGTTTTTGCTTCACACAAAATTACGTTGTCCTGATGATGACCCTTAAATGATCAAGGGTTGAAATGCTGTAAAAGAAGCAATTGGTACTAAACTTTAATGAACTGTTTGTTTATCTGAGTTTTTAAGAACCAAATATTTGTACAAATTATGGAATTCGCATTTGCCCTGTTGCCTAATACATCATACAGTCTATTGCTCTGATTGTCTCACTCAGTTTGTGATCACCTGAGCACCTAACATATATGAAGCTGCTAATATATACTCTTACCTGACTCTACAGGTGGTTTCACTTTTTCTTTCCCATTAATTATTTTCTTTATGGATGAATGAAAGCTGATTTAATTCATGTCTAATTGATTGTTCCTCTTGAAAGCTGTATTATAGATGTATTTGCTTTCTCTGTCAACACGTATTGCACAAATCTTTGCATCGAAAGCAAATATTATTCAGACATTTTCTTGACAGAATTATTGTATCAAATGCAAAAATCCTTTAAAAGTTTTGTTTGTTGTTATAAGGGATTGTAAGACGATGAAATAAGATTTAGTTGCTCTGAGTTTTTGTACTACATTAAGAATTAAGAGGGCAGTTTTAAAGGCTTTTACAATCGCTATACTAATTTTGTCAACTTCAGAGCGGTGTGAATACCATAACACTATGAGAACATTAGTAAACATTATAAGTATATATATATGAAAAAAAAAAAAATATATATATATATATATATATATATATTCACTGAAAAAAACATAGGTTTCAGGGCTGTTATAGTTAGCTGGACATTTCACTCATACAAAACCATTGAAATTCCTCCGTTATAGTTAGTTCTGCTAACTATAACTCGCACGCCTGCAATCCACTGCTGATGATGTCACATATTACATCATTCATGATATGGTCAGTGACATCACTGATGACATCACTGATGACATCTCAAATGACATCACTGATGACATCACTGATGACATCATCCAGTGAATGTGGTTTGGTTCGTTATTTAAATATGTATTATATATAGAGCAATCTGCATTGAAGAATAAGTGGATATATAAATATAAATATCTGGATAGAGGATTTAGTAGCAGTGTGATTGACTGTTTACTTGACTAATTTATAGTGTTTCACTAAATATATTCGATAGTGACTAAACTGTGTGAATATCTGTATCACTTTGTCAGTTGTTGTGTAAACTGCTGCACCAGTTGGTTACTAGCTATGTGAAAGTCTATATTAGTTATTGATTAGCTAACTGAGTATATGTATGGGAGAGTGAATGTGTGTGTGGTTCGGTGGGGGGTGTGACTGCCCAAAGGTGTATGAATAGTTGATTCAGTAGGTATATGAGGTTAAGACTACATGTTATAACAGTTGTTTGGGTAAGTGAATATATTTATGGGTGTGGTGATGAGCAAATATATCTCTCAATGGTACATGTCCAACAAACTAGAAAAATAAAAGGCAGTGTATGTGACAGTTGTTTTTAATACAATGTTCAGAGAACATGTAAACCTCTGTCAACATTGACATTATGTGAGCCGGTGGGTAGCCATACACCCGCTATGTCGATACTTGGAAATCATGGTCAGCAACATACCTAGGCATTATTATTGTAAATCACTTAAACACCAAGGGGCATCTGCATGAGGGGGTTGTCCCGCTCTTGCAGCGCAACGCAATCCCAAAATGCGATTTATGAAGCCACGCAAGGCCACCTTGAGTGGTCCTGAGGGGCTTCTTAAATCTAGAGTAACGCAACGCAGTGCAAATAGCTGCTTTGCCTTACTCTGCCCTGGAAATGCATTCCAGGAATATTACATGGGTGTTCCCAATCAACTACCATGTTTTTTTACGCATTCCCAGATTTACCAAAGGTGGTATACCTGGGAATGTGCCAAAAAGATACGCCTTTCTCGGGGGAGGAGTTACGAGAAGAAATATCTTTATTTCTCCTCCTTACTCCCTCTTTCCAGCATACATAGAAACAGGAATATACCTCTCAGGATTGTGAATGTGCAGGAAGGTGCCCCTTCCTGCATTTAACACAAGCACCTTTGCACAATGGTGCCTGTGTTGGTGCTCGGCATCCAAAACGGTGCCAGTGCAGGGACAAAAGCAGGAATGCGCTGTATTCTTTTTAAATACGGACCATTCCTGCCCTTTCCCTTTTCCTGTCATGCAGCGCAGCAGGGTGACTGGCTAGGCTGCGTGACTTTCAAATAAATATGCCCCCCCACCTCCGTTTCTGGTGCTGCTTCCTTATAAGTAGGGCCACAGAAATTATGCGGCAGGTGAGCATCAAATTATGCAGCAGGGTTGGGTAAATTATGCAGCCAGATAAGGCAAATTATAAGGCAGAACGCAGCACATTTTTTAATGGTATTACTTCATTATTTTGTCATTTCTACACATGGTAAAACTGTCTGTGGAAATATTTCACCTCATTGGTACCAGTTGATCAAACAAATACAGAAATAAGCAGCTGAAAGGTGACCAGTTAACCTTTGTGAAGCAACTTTCATTGTGATCGAACACATGTTGGAACGTTTGTAGTAACTTTTGATCCATTTGAGCTAGAGCCAATTTGTTAATTAAAACCTGCAGATTATGCTGCACATGATCGATCATGTTGCAAATGTGGTAAATCCATAACAATGCTAACAGTATGGTCTAAAAAATTAAATCAGCTACTTGGAGGCCAACACATGGAATTAAATGGCACAGGGGTTTGGTCGTTCTAAAAGTGGACATATACATTATTATTAGCTCTTCCCTAATGGTGTAATTTGGCTATCCCTGTATTTTTAGAGGACATGTCTTTCATTATATTAGTAGCAATATCTGAAAAAATTGTGAAACATGTCCAATTTGTGTTCTAATAATCATATTTGCTTTGTGTGTGTGTGTATATATTGATCATCGGTTTTGTCCTTGACTATTTACTAACAACTTTATGAATGGATGATTTGGATCTTGACTAGTTATCCTCTACTTGGATCAATAATGTGGGTCCTCCCTGGCTATCCACTGTGGAACATTTGCTTAGACGTACGGTCTTATCTACAAAAATATCACTTGCCACTTTTCATTTTAAATTGTGCTTTCATATTCCCGGCTTACCTGCCGACCATGGCATACCTACATTATAGTGTACATAATTACCATTGACTTAACAATTATACTTATTCTTGCTTCATCTGACAATCATTAGGACAAGGACTTTCACAGGAATATTTAGTGCGTTTCATAACATCTGTTATTTATTAGTGATTACTTTTGGTCTTTAATGGAAGGAACCTTCTCCAAAAATATATTTGAGGATGCTTTGAAAGCTGGCTGTTACATCTTTAGCCTTGAGTGTGCATGAGTGGGGATAACTCTCTGAACGTTTGTTCTTTGCGCTTTATCGCGGGGTTTATTTTTTTGATAGTGTCAGAGACTGTAAAAGAGTGAGATTCAACATGACATTCAATAAGTACTTATTTCGGGAGCTTAATACATGAAGATATATCTTTCTGTAAATTAGAAAAAATACTGTTATTAACTGTGTGCCTGAGCAGGATTTGGAAGTTGGGTCTGCTGAGCTGTGTGTGAATCTATGTTGCACACCCTGCCAATGTCTGTTGCAAGATCATGTGTTGTGTGATCTTCAGGAAACACCTGGCAGATGTGGCCATTTACTGCTGGATACTGCACACCCTACCAATGCCTGATACAAGATCCTGTGTTGTGGGGTCTGCAAGAAACACCTGGCAGAAGTGGCCATGTATTGCTGGATATTGCACACCCTACCAATGCCTGATACAAGATCCTGTGTTGTGGGGTCTGCAAGAAACACCTGGCAGAAGTGGCCATGTATTGCTGGATATTGCACACCCTACCAATGCCTGATACAAGATCCTGTGTTGTGGGGTCTGCAAGAAACACCTGGCAGAAGTGGCCATGTATTGCTGGATATTGCACACCCTACCAATGCCTGATACAAGATCCTGTGTTGTGGGGTCTGCAAGAAACACTTGGCAGAAGTGGCCATGTATTGCTGGATATTGCACACCCTACCAGTGCCTGATACAAGAATATGTGTTGTGAGGTCTTCAAGAAGCACCTGGCAGATGTGGCTAGGTATTGCAAGGATACTGCACACCCTACCAGTGCCTGATACATATGATGCTTCATGGGATCTACTTGAAAGACCCAACAGATGTGGTGATGTATTGCTGGACACCGCACACCTTAGCAGAGCCTGATACACAGTGATGCTTCGAGGGATCTACTATACCCATCTGGGTCCTTATTATGAAAGTTTCCAGAGGGCGCAACAGGCATCTGCGTGCGCCTTGCATGCCAACGGGGCACTTTGGTATTACAGAAGGGGCTGAGTCGCTTGTGCAACCCCTTCTGTAATACCGATAGCACTGGCGCACATAAGGTGCCGGCGCTATCTTCATGGGGTATTCCCTCATTTGCAAGGGGGCATGCCCCATGCAAATGAGGAAATCCCTTTGCTGCTGCACCTCCGGTGTATTACAGATGCGGGCACAGAGGCAAAGAAGCTGTCAGGAGGTGCACTGACAGTGCGCCCCCTGAGAGCAGCCCTCTGGAGGACGGAAAGGGGGTCCCACGGACCCCCCAGACAGCCAATTGAATACGGGTGCAGTCACTGACTGCACCCGCCGCCAAGGGGATCTCTAGTCCCCTTTAAAAGTGCTGGCAGGTTTGCCACGTGCACTGTTGCACACGGAGCGGCATTAAAGCAGCTGCTCCATTTTTCACATGAATGCGCTGCCCCCAGGGCAGCGCAACTACGCTGCTTACCGGGGGGCAGTACATTCACCCTAATTCAGCGCATTTTCCTTGATTGCGCGGGCGCACATTTTAAATGGTGCACCCTGCGGAATCAAGAAAAATGTGCTGTATGTGTAATACAGCCCCAAGAGATTGGAGCACCCTCCCTCACTACCGCAATTAAGACCGACGTCAGGACAGGCTTCCAGACTTCAATGCTATCCAAAAACAAGTCTGAAGGTATATCATTGAGATCTGGGGTCTTGCTACAAGATAACGCCTGGATACCAGGAGACACTTCCTCCGGGGTAAAAACTACTTTACCTCTGCCCAGCGCTAAACCACCATGATCCTCTACATCATCCATAATGTCCAAAATGATATACACCTTACAAACCCATTGCTGCTGCGAGATGTGATGACACAGAGTGGGCCCTGACAGTTCTGGAGAACAAGCCTTATTTATCACCCTCCAGAAGAGGGCACATTCTCTGGTTTCACTAGCTTGGGCTAAATCTTCCCATGCAGACTTATGCAATGTAAGCTTGTGAATAATTAAGGCCTTCTCACATTCCTTCTGACAGTTTGTAACAAGCTCCTTGTCTTTCGGAACCTTCTTTAGGGCAACCTTCAGAAGGCGAAGGATTTAGAGAAATCTTGATCAAACCATTTTGGCTCATCTGAACTCGGTTTTGTCACAGGGACTGATAGTAGTACCGACATCTTCTGGGCAATACATGCAAATGCAGACTTGATCACCCCCCTTGAGGAATTCAGGACCAGACACATGTATATATCCTGACACCACTCTGTAAATAGCAACAGATTGAATTCCTTTGGGTCTACTTGCGACCATCTCAGAAGACTTCCCTGGTCGTAGAGGGTGGGCCCACCTTGCGCCTCCATCAATGGTCAAATCCTGCCCTTTACTTGTCCCATGGCTAGGAGCAAAGTATTATGGTAAAGTATTAAGGGCTGTGGATGATGTTAAAATTGGAAACAAACGAGAAAAAAAAGGGGCAGAGACAAAAATGAGGTCTATTATAGTCACACAACTCCTCCCTTTGAATGTGGGCAAAATGTGAGGTTTTGCTGAATTCACTAACTTCTCTATGGCAAAAACTAGGTTGTAAGAGTAGGTTTAACGCCATGCCCTCTGATGTATGAGCCATGTGAAGCCCATCTGCTATCATATGTTTAGGCTTAATGTTATCTAAGTCTATGGGGCGGGTACACAAATGGCATTTGATGTCACCTACTAATATAAGCTTATCTCGACCAACATTGTGCCCCACCAGAGAGTTAATAGCGGAGCCTAAGCTGGGAAGGTTAGGGGCCCTCTGCGACCCTGATTCAGTGTAATAAAAAATGATCAGTACTATGGGTGTGGAGCCAGGAACAAGAAGTTTCAGGGCCTGAAACAGATGTGAGTCCCATTTAAGGTATTTAATGTAACTATATAGCTTCAATGCCACAAAAATGACTAGCCCCCCTTTAGCCCTCCCCACCACTGACACCACTGCATGGAAAAAATAAATGTAGTACCCTTTTAGGAGAAAAAGATTAGTTACTTCCCAGGTTTTCTGCAGACAGATGGCATGGTATGCCCTAACAAACTGCACCCAGTTACTGTATTTAAACTTAGCGGATAAACCCGCAATGTTCCAGGAAAGCAGTCTCAGCTCATCCCAGCTGCCAGATGGAATATTTGTGGGGGAATTTATAGGCAGGACCATCATTGGGAGTGTCTCAGGGGCAGGGAGTCAATCAAACAATTCAAGATTACTAAGGGGCGCAAATCTGGGGCAGGGATAGGGATGACAGCAGGGCTGGTATAGGGCGACAAGAGGCCAACCCGTCCAGTACCGGGATCCTTGAGGGCTAACACACAATCTCAGGTTTGTAGAAGAAGCCCACTGGAAGCGTCAGGATGTTGGTGGATCTAGATGATTTATATGATCCTAGAGTGGTCAACACATGCGCCGCAATGGTGGGTTGATTAAAATTACCCAGCACGCAGTCTCCTTCCCATCTCTAAGCATCAGGGCCCAACCAGCAAACCCTCCTGACCATAATTTTGAGCCATAAATCTCCTTGCCTATCGTAGAATGGGACTTAACTCCACAAAGGTGTCTGTTGTGGATTTATTGCATAGAGTAACATTCCCTAATACAACCACATACGGGGTTGCTTTTGGGTGGCAGGGTAATCACCGACCCTGACTAGGGTTATGGAGGATGGGTAACTACAGGGGGACATGGTCCAGGCAGGGGAATTGAGGGACTCGGAGAAACATATTAGGGAGCAGGAAAAATCCTGGTTGGCTGTGAGGGTACTCAGTTGAAATCATTACAGGAATCTGTAGCCGAGCTGGGCAGGTGTTAATACACCCCACCCAGGTGAAAAGCTCTGATCCTTATGTGGGGTGACTGGGTTTTTCAGCTGTTCTGTGATCTTCGCTAACCTTAATATGAGTGGATCTAGTTTGGTGCCAGTAAGCTCCCTGAGGGGGACTCCCAGAAACTATTCAGAAAGATTGATTGACAAGGGACACTGAGGCACTGGCTCAGTCTGTACGCCCACATCAACTATGATGCTTTCCTGCTTTGGAATAACAACAACCACATGTCTCCTGCGATTGCACCTGGGGCTTACATTAGTGCTTATGATAGAGCTTGGCTTTGTAGTATCCCCCAGAGTATCACCCTCCATAATGCCATCCCTGGCCAGCTAGGGAAAGGCCTCCTGGCGTCCCCTCGCGGACACGCCACTGAAAGAACACAAGGATCAGAGGATGTAGTGAGAGCCTCAGGGGAGATAAGGACATGAGGCACAACTTGGGAAGAGCCATCTCTTGTTAAAGATAATGTACTCTTGGCCAACTCAATCTCCTTTGATACCGCACATGCTGCCCAAGACAAGAACTCCACAAGGGTAGTAACTCAGGGGGCACCCTGGGGAGACCTTGAAATAGGGACAACCACTTTATTTTCCCAATTTTTCCGGTGCCAGTGCTGTAGTACAGGAGTTATCACAACACACTACAGCGCTCCCATGAAGTGTAGCATGAGCCTGTCTCCCTTGGCCAGATAAGTCCAGATGACTGGTCACAAATATTAGGGCCTAGCAAGAGATGTCCAGCGTCCAAGCCTGTGGCACACAATCAGCAAATCACAGATCCTCCTGGCTTTGCTGGACTCTGCAAACCATGCAAGACACCAACAAGGGTCGAGAGTCAATGGTGGGGCATAGTCAAACATAACTGGCAGCCTGGACAGGGTTCCGGTAATGTCTACAAATGTATACAATGGTGCGTGTGGTAAAATGTTCAGCAGCTTCGTTACTGGATATTTTTACCACTGCGCAACACTATTGGCAGGTTATTAGGGGCAGCCTTTGTCAGATATAAGAGGACTTTTAGGATTTATCTTGACAAGGCTCCAAAGACAGACTGAGTGTGGTTACCGAATTGTTGATATACACATTATCGAGGCTTTATACCTCTTCAGATTTCCCAGGCCTGGATTTTTTTGCAAGCCTTTGGTATTACTGCAGGTTGTGACTTTTTATTGAACAGTTGTCATTTCAGAACAGGAATCAGGTGACTCAAGACATTATCATCGGCTTGTAGGGTGTTAATCTTTCAACCTGAAGTGCAACTCGGAATAAGTGTGCATGTTCCAAAATCAGAATTTTGCACTAATTGCCAACAAGGTTCTTCCAAGCCAGAAACCTCTTGAAAAATAACATGAGGTAGAAAATTTGCACATTGGCATATTCCACATGACACAGTCATTTGACCTCAAACAGAATTAGCACCAAGGTTATTCTCAGGGCCTTAGACAAGATCCCTCCAACCCTCTCCTGCCTTTTGGCTCAGTGAACAAAACTTGCCCAGCATCCCACCAATGCAACTAGTCAACAACTCTGTTTTCTCCATCCTGAAGAGCATGAAATTCAAAAATAATATATTTCACATCTCTGCCTAATCACTACCTCCAGCGTGGACCTCATGTTCATCTCTGAAATGCACACACTCCAATAAACTGTACTCCCTTGATATAAATCAACACAGCGAACCACATATTCAAGGTGACCTAAAGTGTTAGGCCGTTGTCTACAAAACTAATATCACTTCCATTTGTTTCTCTAAGTTATTGACCAAGGAAAGCAAGTCATTAGGAGTAAAATGCACTCTGTTGCTTATAGCAGTGTTCTTGTGCCTGTTGATTAGTGGACCTCCATTTTTCATTCCAGCCTTTGCAGAGGGCAATTAAAACTACAAAACAATTTTACTCAATGATCTCAAGGGGTATAGTTAAAACAAAAACTAGGGAATTTTTCAACCCAGTCTTGGTACAGGGGTCAACATGTTTCTGCCTTTTTAAAAACCCTATAAAAAGGTGTAAGTCATACATCAGGACACAAGCATGTAATCACTCTGCTCCTAACCATTTGACCTGTTATAGATGAAACAGGATAGACACACTAAAGTTCCTTCAAATGTAGAGTTGATCATAGAATTACACAAGGTGCATTCTTTATGTGGTAGTGATGGAGCAGGGTTTTTACTTTAAAACCGAATACCTGTTTCACTTTTGCATGTTATAACTAAAAGTACTACTGATTAATTATTAAGTATTAAAAGTTTGTCAAATGTTGTCTAATCAACCATATTAACAAGAGAATTACACGTGGGAATGCTATTGCATGGCTACAATAATAAGTGAACTAAGTTGGTGAGCAAATTGACAGAAATCGATGTTGCTTATGTGATGTTATTGTGTTTGCGCTTATAATTAATATGCATTAATGGCTTTTGATGTCGCAAATGGCTAGATAAATACACACACATAAGGGTATTAGCAGGGGAATAACACTGTATAATCATTTCCGTGCAGTAATTCTGTTTTCTGTTTATTTTTGCTTAAGTTGTCCAATGTGGCCTACCCGAAAATGGCTGCCATCTACAGCCTGCACTCGAGTAGATGGAAATTTACAAAAAGGCTTCGCTCTGCCTGTGACCTTGCACCTCCGATGAACTGAAAAGCCATAAGCATGATGACAAGTCCGGGACATCTGCCAAGAGCTCCTGGAAGACGGAAAAATTGATACAAACTTGTTATGAACCCACTATTGAAACAAATTCACCTAGTAGAGACATCCGTAAAAGTATCGAATTAGTCATGAACGTACAATTCTGCTATTCATTATTTGGGACAAATCTATGCGTGAGAAAATCTCACAGAATATCGAAAAAGTACCAAGATGACATTATTTCCGCCATTCATCCGTTCTGAATAAAGAAATGTAACTTTATAGAATGTGGATTTTAGACTAGAGAGGTCTAACGCCACTTCTTCCCGAGCTGATGATGCGAGGTCCCTATGCTGACGGAGAGGACGATGACTCTACATGACTGCAGAAAACTCTAATTCTTCTACAGAGGACCGGTTCTGACTTAGGATTTGACATATAGACAGAATAGGTAAATATGAGAGAAATGAATTTTGCATTTAATTGGCTTTTCCTACAATTTTAGATAAATGAACAATCTGTTTGAATTCCTGTCTCGGGTGGTTATTTTTTGTCATGTTTATTGAATACTATTTGTGTAATCTATGAAATGTTCTCGTTAGATCTACAGCAACTAGCTGGTCGCATTGACCTCAAAGTACAGGCAGATTAGATAGAGTTCATGTGAAAGGTGTTTCCCCTTTACAGGGCGCGGATAGAGTGATTTAGGGTGAATGTTGGTGTAATTGGCCCCATCAGCGTGTGATGTGTGTATGCGTGTGTGACTGTGAAATCATACCGTCCGTGGAAGTAGAGGAGATTCGGAGGCTCTGATCTGCACCAGTAGTACTTTAGCACCTGAAAGATCTGAACCTGGGGCAGCTGGTTACTAAACAGAATCATGCTGCTGGGCACAAGCTGGAGTGACCATGATGTTATCATCTTCTTCCAAGCCTGCTCTTCAATACCAAAACCCCATCAAATCCAAAGGTTCTTGAAGTGCATCTTCCAATTTCTGATGTTTCCTCAATGGGTCCATTGAACTCAGACCTTCCAGGCTAGGATACAACAAAAGCATGTAAGTACAGCCTCCAGGGTCCTTTTTATGCTGTGAACACCAGATTCAGAACACCTCCACTAGACTCTTCCAGAACTTTTGAACATAGGATTAAATCATGACTGTACTTCAAGAACTCTTATATCTCCCTCTAGCAAAATTCCCACCTCATCCTCCCCCCAAGTGTGTAATGTGCGGTTGTTTAGAGGCCAAGGATGTTCATATCTTCTTTGAATGCCCCAGGTTGAGGGATTACTGGGGAGGAATTGAACTTGCTCTAAAAGGTATCAACTCGAATAAAATGCTAGTTCTTTTCGAAGGGGACGATAAAATTAACAAGCTACTCAGGCGTCCAAACAGAGGGTTGCTCTTCGATTTGATCTTAATTGCTAGAAGACACATTTCTATGAAATGGAGGGACCGTCTACCCTCGAAAGTGGAAGACTCGGTTAAGGCAGCATTTAAGATCTGGCGACTCGATCAGGATGTGGAAAAGGGCCTTAACCCAGATATAGAATCTGACTTTTCAACCTGGAGCAATTCTTTGGTTATTGGGTATTGACTACTCACTCCGATTATTGCATCAAGGCACCAATAAAGGTGACGGTCAAGTATGGTATCAGGACCGGTGCGAATGCAGTGGCCGCAGCCTGATAGTTTGGTGGTGCAGCGTATTGAGTATTGCAGACGCCTTCTGGTAATATGAGGAAACAATTTTTTTATTTATTTATTAAAAAAGAGAAGTTATGAAGGGTATAATCCAGAATGCATTAATTCCAAATGCCATCTAAATGGAGATATGTCTTAATTTATCAGAACTCTATTACATTTACAATAATTAGTGAGATACACACACAAATGCAGCACCAACACTACAGTGACAACCCTAGAGCACTAAATGATCTTCATGTATAGCACTCAACACACATAGCTCACAGCAACCATGCACTCTAACAACATGCCTGGCTTGCAACAACTCAGATAATGACTTCACAGTGCCTCAGGACCACTCTAGGGATTGCAACACATTATAAAATATCTAATACAATACAAGGGAATATAATGTATTGTCTACTCTCTTACTATTATGTCATCAAATCCTACTCCTCAGTATATGACCAAAAGTGTTCCTACTGCCTTAGTGTTTCAATTTGGTGAAGTTTGGTTCTATCTTAGGTTTCAGCCATGTCTCCAATGCATATACTGCCAATGCTTTCCCTGTTAACATCACATTTCATTAGATTGTATTACTTTACAGGGGATTCACGGCTTATTCTCAAGCTGAAACCAGCCAATGTGGTTCATAGGGTGGAATGCTCTCCTTGATTAGAGGCGGTGGCCAGTTGCATGATTTTAAAGTGAAGCTAAGTAAAAGGCTGATCTGGTTGGTTGGGGATTGGGGATGGGGTAGCAGGAAAAATGTGGGTACTTGGGGTTGCTGGAACCTGTATCCCTGGTGGTGCAAAGAACTGTGGTTATGGAGGGATGAGAACTTATTATAAACCCCAAGTGGCAGATTTACTAACATTTCAGGCAACTTGCTTGCTGCACTTTGGTGTGTGAAAGGCAGACAGCAGAGGTGTGCCATATTTACAAAAATATGGTGCATTCCTGCTGTCTTCTGGCTCTGGGGCACTGTCATCTGCCTAGCACCAATGGAAGGTGCAAAGGGGCCTGCATTACAGAGAGGATTGCCAGAAAGGCACACTTGCATGCGCAACAACAATCCTTAATTGTGTTTTCCTATTTCTATGTTTGCTGCAGAATGGAAAAACGAAAATAACAAGGAGAAATAAAAATATTCCTCCTTCTTATGCCTCACTAGGGGAGCCATAGTATTTTGACGCAAGTCTTTGTAAATCTGGGAATGCGCCAAAATCCATGGGTGGATGCATGGGAAAGCTTCTGCTCCACCCCTGAAAATCCTTCCCGGCACAGGTAATGCAAGATAATGCAAGGTAGCACTATGAGATACTTTGCATTACTTTGTATTTACTAAACCATGCAAAGCTACACAAAGGGGCTTTGCGTGGCTTAGTATATCCAAGATAAGGCCTTGCATTGCCTGTGATGATTTGTGTCATGCAAGTCCTTAGTAAATCTGGACTTCGAATGCAAAGTTAGTACAAGCAGGTTTTTATATCTCAAAGTGATTGCGCTGATATTCTCATCTCCTTCTTCAACATAGGGACCAGGTTGTTATAGTGCTGTTGTTATCAGCATTGGATCACACCAATGGGTAATACAAGGATGTGCTGGAGTACTTGCTGATTAAGCTTCAAGGATTAAAACATGCATTGGCTCTGATACTTATGCATCATAAGAAGTGATATGATGTGACTTCGGGATTGGTACACTTCACTGGCTAGAAATAAAGAAATGAGTAGTTTTGAAGTTCATTATGGCCTGTTCAGGAAAGTGTAAGCTTTCATAGGTATTGGGTGTCATTCCCAGTGGCAGCTCCTCTGCTAAGATGGAGGAGCATCAGCTCCTCTGCTAAGATGGAGGAGCATCGGCCCACTGCTTTTAAGCAGTGTAACTAAAGGAAAAATAAAATGATAATAACTCAATGTTATTATAATTTTATTTGTTCCTGCTGCTATGTGGCGGGGGGATGGGGCAGCTCTGTTCTCAGTGCAGTACAGGGGAGGAGTGGTTTGCCCACCCTAAGTGTGCATGAATGTTTGGCCGGCCCTCTAGGGCCGGCCACACAGTCATGCGCGCTTTGCATGTTTTCACCCAGGCTGCATTGCAACCTAGGGTGGAGAACATTCCCAGGCTCCCAGTCCCCGTCTGATTGCTGATTCAAGGCACTCAGACCAATTGCAATGCTGCATTGCAGCATTATGATTGGTCAGGGGAGCCTGGGTGATTCCTGTGTGATGCCTGCTTCCTGTTTTGGCCTGTGTCCGACGCAGAGGAGAGACTGAGAGACGCAGCAATAAGGTGCGTTTATTAAAACATTTTTTACATCCCCCCACCCCCGCCTCACCACCCCCGACCCGTGTCAGCTGCCACTGGTCAATCCATCAAGTTAATTTTGTAAAGATTTTGTAAATCTCTGTGGTGCAAAAATCCAGGCCTTGTTCTGGTCCCCAAGTTTAACAGAGAATCAGAGGATGGTTGTGTTTTCCCATATGAGGACCCACATGCTTGGGATTGTCTACCCCTTGCCATAAGCTTAAAGGGGAGGGTGTTCATCGCTTTTACAAATTGCTGAAAAACAGGATTTTCAAAGTTGATGTCTAACTTTCAGGCCACCCTCTCTTTGGTCACTATGCACGCGTTCACGTGTAGTGAAACAAATAAATATATTATTAAATACATACATAAATACACATATACATTAGTACACAAATACATAAACAGATAAATAAATATATATATATCGATCACTAACTAAATAAATAATAGAAGGTTATCAGAAATATTGGAAACTGCTTTAATCACGTGTAGAAACACATGCAAAAAAGATCTTTTCATCCATATCCCTAAGGAATCAGTTGATGAATTAGAAATAGAAATACAGGCCAATTTATTTCACTCAGGCTATCTCAGTGCATGGGTGTGTCTACAACAAACTACCTGTTGCATCATTGTTCCTTTTCTCAACTTAGTTTCAAACTGTAAATTATCAGAATATAAACGTTGTTGTAATTGGACAGTTACATTGTCATGTGCAAGATCAGCTGAATTTATACACAAACTGAGGACCCTAATAATTAAATCAGTTCAGTTCAGTTCAAATATCTTTAATTCGATCACAAGTATCATAAAAGCATCAAACATTCTATCCATATAAAAAAGGGAAAGAACTGAATAATTACATCACTCATATCACTTTATTGAGATAATAATTTCTGATTATGAAATATTTCTTATACTTTCGTCTTAAACTATGTAGGTTCTACTCTATCTAATGTTTAGCATCACAATTTCATATTCTATATACACACAAATTGTGTATAAAGGGTCCTCAAAGTGCAATCCAAGCTACCTTGTTTCACTGCTTCAGGGAGCTAAAACTTGTAGGCTCGAGCAGGTTGGCGAAGAAGAGGAAGTCCTGGCAGGCTGCTCCCCAAACACACAAAATGACCTACCAAGGGATGGAAAGGAGGGGGTTCTAGTGCTATGATTTAAGGATAAAGCTATTGGTAAATAGTGATATTAATATTTGGGTCATTGAAGCCACACCAAAATGGATAGGTAAACTATGTATTCAAGTATGTATTCAAGTATGCCTCTGATTGCTTTCATGGGATGCTTCAAACCATCAACTGAAATTCTCCCATAATAATGCCTGTAACTTGTACATTTCCAGTAGCTGAATTTGATATACCACCAGATGTTTCCCAAAATGCCAGTAGGTTGTGATAAGTCACAGTCTCATCAGACCAACTATCTCCACCTTTCTAACCCATATCCTACCTTGCCATATCATATGTCACCAGGACACTCAACTGCATAAAGAGACCATCAACACTGACCAAAGACACCTTCTCCTCCTTCGTTGATAACAATACCGTATTGCGTCAGAAGGAATTACAATTAGACAGTAGCACAGAAGGAAATGTGTGCATTTCTATGATCATTAGTTCTTCGATATATTCAATTTGACTAAATGTATGCATTACATTCAGAAACCCCATTTCCAAGAACTAGACCCAAAATTGGTCACAGTCTTTCTAAATGAAGTTTAAAAAAATTAAAGCAAACCTGGGCATACTTACAATACAGCCCTTCAACCCTACTCAAAACTTACAGTGATGCTTAATGTCATAAAAGCCATATCTGTCAATGAAATAAGTAAACTGGATATTACACAAAGTACTATGCAACCCCAGACACACTTCATCCTCACATGAGCAACATCCCTGAAAGGTCAGGTAACAAGCACAGATGATCCCACTGAATAGGTGTGGGGGTGCTGATTCTAGAATCCTACGAAACCACTGCTAAAATTCCAACCAACCCTGATTGAAAGATTGCTTAACATTTTAATCAACCCTATTGTTACGTTTGTAAGGGGTGGTCCTGAGGTATTGGTCGATCATTTGTTAATCTCCATGAATTATCTTTATATGTGAATGTCATGCATGCAGCAATAACATGTGACTCTGACTCATGCCGAGAATGTTTCAATAGTAACTCGACAAAGACTGCCACTTTATTAATATTGGGCAAAGGGTATCATCTACCCATACAATCTTGGATGTAAGTGCAAAAATCTTTCCCTGATATGGACTGGAGATGCATTTATCTGCTTCTTTCTGTGGTATACATGCAGCAAAATGGAGATTATGGATTGCCCTACTTTTTTGTACACAAATGCATAGTTGATATGGCCTCTCGTCAATTCTAGCTTTTGGTTTGGGTTATAATTTAATATTCTTTTTTAGAACTGATGCTGTATACTTTTAAAATGCAGCACTCTTGTTTAATCTTTAATTGTGGTTAATGATATATGGCATGTAAAAAAAGTAATTTTTCAGAGATCCTGATTCTGTGGGCTGTACCTTTGTGTATAAGAGATATATATTTATAATAATATAGAGTATAGGCACTGCACCTGGTCCTCTACTAATACTGCTTTTAATCGTGAGGTCCTAAGAGATTGCCTTAAACTAGATCATGCACTAGAAATCCGCTGGTTGAGATATACGAAAGACTTTAAGAATGATATGGAGCAACCGGGCTATTTTGAAGACCCCTTTTCTATTGGCTCTATCTTTAGAAAAGTTTTTAAAAGGTTCTGCATGGCCCATCTGGAGGAAATTAGGGGCATATTAACAAGCCAGGCGATAAAATTATCGCCGCTTTAGCGGCAGAAAACTGCCGCTAAAACGGCGATAATGGGCTTGATAATATGCTCTATGGAATTCCAATTGAAACCCATGTTAGAATGGACATAGACTGGATAAAAGAGGCCATGGTCAATCTTCAATCAGCAGAAAGGGAGGAACTAGAACTGAAAAAGCCGTTGGTAAGACAACATTTTGGGTTAGTGACCCTACCAGGCCTGGAATTTTATCTGAACCTGGTTACACGTCCCTTTCATCGTTTTCTGTTAACTAGATTCCGTTTTAATTTAATACACTATATCATGGGAGATTTCCCTAATTGGGAAGTCCCGGATAATGCTGAGCCCTGCAAATGCGACAACGTGTCATTACAAGATACCTTGCACTTCGTCATGTTTTGGAAGTATTACTCACACATTAGGAAACGGTACCTGTTACCAGTGCTGAGAGATGCAGGGTTTACTCAGGTTAGGCCGGCTCTTATCTACTTACAACTTATGAGTAATGCCCGAACTATTTTCCATGTTGCGAATTTGTTGGTGGCAGCGGTCCGGTCCAATAATAATAAGAAAAAGGCAGGCCGGGGGGATGTTGTATCTTGATTATGAATGATGCTGTCATTTTACTTAGATCTTATCAAATGGTTATAGTTTTTTAATCCTTTTTTAGTATAATATTTATTAATTATTTTATTGAATGCCCAAATATGGATTTGAGGATTGAATCACTTGTTTCAGGTAAGGCTTTATGACATTAACACGCAAATTAATTTTCTGGTGTATAAATTGTGTTTAATTGCCAAATTGGTTATTATTGTAAATGTGTCTTTTTATGATATTTATTTTATCGAATAAAGTATTTGACTGACTGACTGACCCATGTTAGATGTGAAGGACATCTAACATGGGCTTCAATTGGAATTCCATAGAGCATATTATCAAGCCCATTATCGCCGTTTTAGCGGCAGTTTTCTGCCGCTAAAGCGGCAATAATTTTATCGCCTGGCTTGTTAATATGCCCCTTAGATTTGCTGGGGAAGCCCCATGTTCAACGGTACTCTCACATCAAATGCTGCTAAGTACCTATGGCATCCAGCCTTATTTAACCAACATACCAAGCGGGTACGATAGACTAGTTTTGACCCGCCTTATACTGAGCACTTTCCATCGTTTGGTAATTTTTCCATCAACAAACGATTGGTCTAAAATATTGTGCCTGTGCTCGTGCGATGAGGTGTCCCAGCAATCTACTATGCACATAGTTCTATTCTGCAAATTTTACATTGTAAATAGTAGAAGATGGATTATACCAGTTTTAAAACCATGGGGCCTGAAGCAATGCCGTCCAGCTTTTATTGCACTGCAGGTCTTAGATAATGAATGTTTTATAAGAGACATAACCTCATTTTTTAAAAGTATAATCAAGTGCAGGAAAACAATTTTAATGAAATAACACAAAATTATACAATGCAGCACTATTTGTTTTTAGTCTTTATGTAATTTTGACCGACTAATGAATTAATTGAATATTGTGTTTAAATGTTATATTTATATCTGTGATACTATGTGTGCTTTTATGAATTCTTCCTACAAAAATCGAATAAATTTTTGTTTTGATTTGATTTGATATAGAGTATACGTAACAAGTAGAGTTGGTTGTGTTGTGCTTCTGGTATTGCTGAGTGGGAAGTGCTAAGATACAATGGGCCCTATTTAAAAACCTGTACTTTGTAGTATGTTTAGTGGCACTGCAGTAGTATTACTCAATTACTACAAAATGCTATCCGCATAACTTCTCTGACTCCATCTCACCTGTATTTTATGCTCAGAGATCTCAGTTCTCAATACAGGGATCTCTGCACACTTAAGTATGTGTCATAGTTACAAATGGGAGGGACAGAGGAGAGTGGTTTGAAAATGGTGAATAAATAACGAGTTAGGGGAGGAGTAAGGAGATGTCAAGGAAGGGCCAGAGGGTACCTGCACGCACCCACTGAAGAGTAAGCCCTTTGCTAGTCACAAACAACACCTACATAATTATATAATTACTACAGCCAAAAAGGGCCCAAAAGCTCAAAGGAGGCGTTAGTCCAGCACCACATATGGCCACTCATTGGTATTGCATTGTTGTCCTATAGAAAATAATGGAGATAGGGACCTAGAACACAGCCCCATAGGAACTAAAGCTGAAATGCATTTAAAACATTATCATTTTTAAAAATGTAAATATAAATTATTTTTATATATTTTCAAATAATATTTTATTTTGCAATAATGTAATGTCAGTTGTATCAATTTAAAAACAAAATGCAGCTTTCTTTTAGTAAAGAAATTAAAATTAAATTGATTTTATATGTAACTTACAGTGACCTTATACACATAATAAATAACTACAAATATTTTATTTTAGGTGGGTTTCTATTTTTTTTAAAAATCCTTTAAAAAGATTTATAAATTTACTATGCTTAAATGTATTAAAAAAATGTGATTTAAAGTTTAGTTAATAGTGCTTATATTTTAGAAAAAGACTCTTAGCCTTTCAAACATCGATTGTCTTTTGAAAAAAATTAAAGTTTGGTGATAAAAGTTACAATCCAGGTACAGCGATATATGTCATCCAATATACCAAATTGTGCAAGGATAACTACATTTTATCAATTGCATATCACAGATTATAGCAAGATGTGATGGAAGAACTATTCAAGTGAACAGAAGAGAACTGTAACTACCACGAACAAAAGAAAACAAAATTAAAAAAGTAAGAAAACAAGAAACATTACAGACCCAGTGCAATGCGTCATTACTTAGTAAGTCATAGGCTACCATCTGAAATGTGAAATATCAATCAAGAAACAAGTTATGCACTCCAGCATTATTCACACAAAGATTAGGAATCTATTTCACATTAGGACTTGCTAGCAAATTGCATGTTAGTGGGGCCCAAAAGTCTTCTGGTCTAGAGGCCTCAGGTTCTTGGTCATTGGCGGCTAATTGCTCCTTACAATAAACAAGTTCTATCAACCATTGTATCTTTTTTGGTGTGGTTTTCCCATCCCAATTTTCAACAACCAAGTGTTTTGCCAATAGCACAGTGACAGCAGCAAATTTGCCTATTACAGGGCTTTAATTATTTTACTAACACTAAAAGGGAAATCTCAGGCGAGCATGTCACAGTTTCGCATATGATCACCATAAGTGTACAAGTGACATTCGTCCACAAACAGTTGATGGGGCCGCTCTTCCAGGCAAGATGCACAAAATCTGCCCCATCTACCCCACATCTTGCTCATTTAGCATCATCACGTAACCCATATCTCTTCAACCTCATCGGTGTATAATACATTTGGTGCAAGAACTTGAAATGAATTCAATGAAGATTACAGTTTGCCATGAGACGACCAGTCGGCGCACAACATTCCGCCCAGTCTTCCCAGGCTAATGGCCTATCCAATCGCTCATTCCAGTTAGCGAAAGAGGGGGAGCTCAGTACCTCCTTTTCCCTTTGAGAAGTATTGTATAGTCTGGGGATAAGCCAGCTTAGTCCCCCGCTGATATCGCTATTTGTAATGCTTTCAGCATTTCTGGCTCCTCTGGGAATCTTGGATCAAGCGCACTTACAGCCATACGCAGCCAGGTGTAGATAAACCCCTGCATAGCCCTGCACTGAGTTCCGGTCATGAAGGCATTTAATGATGGAATCCCCCATTTTTGTAATACCTGCACCTGACATTATACTTAATGCCCCCTTCTTATGTGTCACGAGATGTCCGGATGCGCAGCGATCGGTATAGCTGGTGCATATAAGTTCTCAACTCCAGCACAAGTTCCTAAAGCTCTCCACGCATTAACAATGCATGCAACTGTGTCAAACTCATTCACCATGACCATTAGTGGGGTCGGGTATTCATTTTCAACTTCTACTGCAAGGTGTGGGAGATAGCGCTGGGGGAAGTACCAATGGTGCACAAATTGAGCTTGTGCACATAGGTAATATAGGTGCATATCTGGGGCCTCAAAACTCCCACACTCAAAGGGCAGCACTAGTGTCTCCCAGCTGAATCTAGGTTTATTTTGTGCCCACACCAGCCCTAGTAAACAAAACTGTATAGCCTGGAATATAGCCCTGTTAAGCATCAAAGGAATATTCATGAATAAATACAACAGTTTGGGAAGAAGAGTCATCTTGGTAATAGACAGGGGGAGTCGGGTCCATTTAGTGATCTGATCACTCAGTTTGGCAATCACACGGCCATAGTTCATATTAATTACGGTGTCAGGGTCTTTGTGCATCCAAACACCCAGGTAGTGTACAGGTTCATGAGACCAGCTTATCTAAAACTAACTCCATCTCTACCTACCTATTGCCATCTGTGAGGGGGAATACAGTAGATTTACTCCAATTTATACCCAGTACAGAAATGTCTCAAAGCACACATATTCCTTTAGCAAATGTGCCAGATGCAGGGCAGGTTCCCTGACATACAACAACATGTTATCCGCATATAAAGAAATCACTAGTGGACGCTGCCTAAAACCCAGCACCGCTGCGGCATGTTTCTGTCGTATCTTGCATGCCAAGGGCTCCAAGGCCAAGGAGAACAGCATCGGGGATAGAGGACATTCCTGCCTAGTGCCTCTGTAGAAACTAATTGAATCAGAGACCACTCAATTGATGGGCATCCTGGCAGCTGGTCTATTATACAGAAAATACACCCATTTCAGAAAGAATAGTGGCACAATCATAAAATCCGAGCGCAAGGAATTGAAAGCCTTGGCCGCGTTTAGGAGGACAGTCACAGCCGGAAGCTCAGGGTCCATGTGATTCAACACAGCAAATATCGTGCGTAAGCTATGTGTTGTGGATTTTTTGGGTATAAACCCTGACTGATCAGGTAACACCAAATTGGGAAGTAGAGGTTGCAGTCTAGTTAAAATAATTTTAGCAAGTATTTTAGTGTCTATATTCATCATAGAGAGGGGCCAATATGACTTGCAGCTGTTAGCTGCTTTGTCTGGTTTTAACAGTGTGACTATTAGGGCATCCCGGAGAGATGGAGGGAGAATACCTGCCTTGTAAGCTTCAGCATATACTTCCAGTAGCCGGGGGACCAGCAGGTCCACGTATGCCTTATAAAATTAATTTGGCAAGACATCAGGGCCTGCGGTCTTGCCATTGGGTGGCAAAATTATAGTCTCCTTGACATCCTCAACCGTAACAGGTTGTGTGAGGTACTCATGTTGTTCAGGAGATAACCATCCCAACGCAATATCATCTAAATATTGTTTGCTGTCAGATTCTTCTACCGATGTTACGGGCCAATAAAGTTCAGAGTAAAACCTCATGAACACTTGACTAATATCCTGGGTGGTATATTGGGTATCTAAATTGCTGTCAAGCATTTTTACAATATGATTTGAATTTGTCAACGATCATGGTTTGTCAGCCAAAGAGCAGCTAGGCCTGCCTGGCTCGCCATACCGCCTCGCTACCCTCCTCCTAGATCTATGCTGAGACTCTTGGGCTGCGGTTTCATAATATTCGGAAATGAGATCCTTAGTTTGGGCCAGCAGTGTAGGATCTGGTGTTCGTGTGTATTCACATTCCAGCACCCTAATCCTATTTTCTAATATGCGCAATCTGGACCGTAGTGATTTTAAGACCCCAGTCTGGGCTACAATGCATTCCCCACAAATTGTAACTTTAAAGGCCTCCCACGATGTCCGAGAGCTCTCAATTGTGCCCTCATTTCCCGAAGAAAATGAGCAATAGCCTCCCCAATCTTGACACGGAAAACGTGATTCAATAATTTAGTCGTCTGAAGACGCCACTGAAAGGCGGGTTTCAAGTAGGATGGCACAGTCAGTTTCAGTAGCGCAGGACAGTGATCAGAGAGTGTCCTAGCAAGAAGATGGACCGTCGTGATCCATGCACTGACCTCCTTTGACACTAACCAATAATCCAATCTAGACCATGAGCCATGCACAGTGGATACAAATGTACCCTCCCTGCTAGCCAGATTGCGGCTCTGCCATGCATCCACCAAGCCATCTGCCCCTATATCTAATTGATCATCTTTTCAACCAATTTGCCATGCCATGAAGTGCTGGCAGATCAATCCAATTGTGGGTCCAAGTAGACATTCAAATCACTGTCCTAAACCACTGCAGCAGAAGGTACTGCCGCTATTTGCCTCCAAATATCATTGTAAAACGTGGGATGATCCACAATGGGGCCGTATAAAAGCCTCGTGCTACCAAGGCATCCATGTAGAAGAAGCACCCTTCCTTGATCGTATGTTTCAGAGTGAGTCAGCTTGAATGGAGTGCCCTGCCTGTGCCACCAGTGTTTAAGTGTGTCTATTCGAAGCCATCTCTTGTAAGGCTTGTAAATGATTTTAAGATTTCTGAACATTCAATCTACAGACACATGCTCCTCAAACTGCACCTGCTTCAAAACAAAGGCAATTAACCCTCCCCCACCCACTTCAGCACCCACAACTTGCCAAAGCCATCCCTGAAACAGGAAAACAAGTCACGATCCCTGTAGTTGAGCAATCGGGCTACAATTGGTCTCGGCTGGGCTCTTGGGGGGGGGGGTGAACAGTCAGGGTCCGGTGGGCTCTCTCAACAATCAGCATTGCAGATAGATTCTCAGGCCCGAAGATCTCCAGGAGCATTTTTTCAGCATAGTTCTCCAGCTTCCCAGTGTTAGTTGATTCCGGCAGACCAGTAATTCGAAAGTTGTTACGCCGGGACCTGGCCTCTAAATCTTCATTCTTTGCTGATGCGAAATTTAGACTGTCTTCCGCATCTCAAATCCACATTTCAGCTTCCTCCAGTCTGGCACCATGCTTATTCATCTTCGCAGACATGTGGTCCATTCTGAGGTTTAGCTCATCAATTTTGCCGTCTATGGATTGAAGACTGCTCTGCAGGGCAAGAAGCACGGCCTCAAGTGTAGACGGGATCTCCGAAGGGGCATCTAATTCAGAGTTTGACGTGGCTCTGTGTTGCAGTTTGCCTGACTTCCAGAACTCAAAGGTGAGGCGGGCTGATTTTTGTCCGTTTTACCCATTCTGGACTCTTGTGTGTAGCACAACAGTAACACAGCAGCGCTTGACAGGAGTTAACTCCGCAGCTCACTGCCTAGCACCCAGAAGGATGGCAACAAGTAGCGAGGAAGCACGGCCAATCAATCAGGCCTCCCACCATTATACCGATGTACAGTACTGTCATGGCGTAGTCCACACATCACTACCGTTTTAATCTGGCCAGACCGCTTTATCAAAAGTCACCAAAATGTCTACCAAGCCAAGTCGTAGCGCATCACGTCTTGGATCCTGCACTCAACTCAGACTACCCCCAGGGAACAATGCGAGCCCCCTGACGCGCCCCCTATGGCAAGGGGCTCCAGCCCCTCGGTGCACAGGGTGGCCTGTGATAGTATGGTGGCTATGGAGTGATTAATGTGCCGTAAATTAACTCACGAGTATCAGGGTGTACATGTGGCGTCAAATTTAGTTGATGATCGCCCAGCCAACGTCTACGAGGAGGGGATCGCCTCACAGGAGACTCTCTTGCCCAGTAGGTCGCACAACCCAATTGCACAGCCAAGCTCCGCACGCACTTCACGTAATGTCCAGGGCTCCGGGGGCCACTGCACTCCATTCCCAGCAGCGTCCACATCCAGTCCCAAATGAAAGCAGCACCCAGACCCCGCGACTGGATTTGTGGTTTCAGTGCTGCACCTGGGTAACTTGAGGGGTCGAGCACACGGGTCTCCTCTCTACGTTGCCGCCATTCTCAGTCCTCCACCCGTCGATCACCGCAGCACACGCAAGCCTCCACAGCAGGGGACAGCAATCAGGTTCCGCTGTGGTCTCCCAACCTCAGCAGGTTCTGCACGGCGTCCTCCCAGCAGATCCTCTTACCAGGCTATAGTTGGAGCTTCTGCAGTTTCACACGGCGGACATGTTTTCTGCAAGCCTGTTATGGCGGTGGTACGGAGACACCAGAATTAGGGCAGAGCGCCACCTCAATACCACTCCTGTGCTGCACAGAATGTCCTGACAGCTTCCCCCACCTAATTCAGGCGACGGATGTCGAGTTCAGAGCAGGATCATGAACAGTCCGTCCGGCAGAGCAGCACTAAGGCGCAGCCATCTTGCCATGTACCCTCTAGCGCTCTCTCGAAAAACATTGATTGTCTGGTTCATTCTTCAGACTCACTTTTGGCACTCCTGTCAGCCTGCAGCTCTAGTGGAGAGAGAGCCTATTATTAGTAACATTCAGGGGCCTATTACGATGTCGGATACCATCTCGGAAATGAGACCGCCTCATTATGATGCGACCAAACACTGTTCGGTCGCGTACTTCCAATCCTCTATGGCAGCTCGTGTTACGGCCGGTTTAAGGAATGGGAGTCTGTGTTCATCCCTGCACCATGTGGTAGGCACCCCAGGGTGCCTGCCACACCGTGCCATGATGCCTTTGTAAAATGGTGTCAAATGTGATGATTTCTACGAAAACCCACGCTGAGCCTATTGCATGAAAATGCCTTAATCATGCTTGTGCTATTGCTTCAAGAAATTTAAAAATGCCAACTAAGATTTCACCTCTTAGTATTGAGGCCATTAGTCATACCAGGCGAATTTATAAGGAGACCCTGGATGAGAGGAAAAGAGAAATAAAAGAGATGGCCCAGAGAACTTACAAGCAGCTGCATGATTTAGGGAGTCCAAGGCCTTTTGGGAAGGTATTAAATGGCCATTTTTTTTGGAAGCTAAGTACCCCAAAATAGAATGCCATAATCCATTGCAATATTGGGTAGCCCATTTTTCAAGGGTTTTCTCCAGCTGTACCTTACACTGCCTCAGATGGCATACACCTTCTCGCTGATTCTATTGATGTTAGTCATGCAGCCCTTGCTATTGCAAAGAGCCTTGCAGGCAAGACACCTAGCCCAGATGGGATTCCTATAGATATTTTCAGACAAAATCCTACCATTCTGGGCCCCCTTATTTAAAAACTTGTTTAATGCCATAATTACAGTTGAAATACCAAGTTCCTGGAATAAATCTACTATTGTTCCCCTTTTAAAAGGGGCAACAAAAGGCAACTAACATGCTACCACACTACCTCCCTTCTAGATTCCTCTGCCAAGATTCTAGAGAGGATGGTCCTTCAAATATTGGAAGACTGGCAGAAGGAAAGAGGATTATTTTCAGAAATGCAGTACGGCTTCCGCCCATACCTGGGTACTGTTGAACAGTCCCTCAACTTGCTCTTGCTCACCGGAAAGTATGCTAGGGGTAGGGGAGGTTGACTTCACATGGCTTTCATGGACCTCTCCACTGCTTTCGATCTTGTGGACAGAAGCAAGTTGAGGGACATGATGAGCAAGGCAGAGGTTGAAGCCTCCATGATAGAACTCCTTAAATGCTTCGACTGAGATAGAACCGCACAAGTCTGGTACAGCCGTGATGGAGAATGCATTCTCCCCCTTTAAGACCAAGGTGCCGATTACGATCCTAGAAAAACCGGGTACGAACCGTCGGACGGAGGCTTTTTTCCGTCCGACTCGTACCCGGTCGTAAAACATTACAAACATGCAAGTACGATTCGCACGGAAACACCATTTCCGTACGAGTCGTACAAAACACCGTCTGACGACAAGATACATACAAATGTGATCCGGGGAAAGCGCCGACGTGACGTCGGGACGCACTCAGGCAGCGTTTCACGACCCAGGAAGTACGATTCAAACCGACAGCGGTCCGGACGGCAATATTTTTACGGCACCCAAAAAGTGCCGGAAAAGCGAAGTACGCCGCGATGCGAGTGGAATTGGGGGCCCGGTACGTGCCGAACACCCCCCCCAGCCCCTGTGAATGTACGGTGCGTATCCCCCCATGAATGTACGGTGCGTACCCCCCCGTGAATGTACGGTGCGTACCCCCCGAGACGGTACGGTGCGTACCCCCAGCGCTACGCGCTGGGGGTACGCACCGTACATTCACGGGGGTACGACTCGTACGTACACGGGGGGTACGCTCCATACATACACGGGGGGGTACCTACCGTACATTCACGGGGGGGTACGCACCGTACATTCACGGGGGGGTACGCACCGTACATTCACGGGGGGGTCGGCACGTACTTTCACGGGGAGGTCGGCGCGTACTTTCACGGGGGGTTCGGTGCGTACTTTCACGGGGGGGTCGGCGCGTACTTTCACGGGGGGGTCGGTGTGTACTTTCACGGGGGGGTCGGCGCGTACTCACGGGGGCTGGGGGGGTCGGCGCGTCTGCGGGCACATGTCTCCATGGTTGCTATGGGTGTTCGGTGCGGACGGTGTTTTCTCCATACGGTTGTGACATCGGACGCACGGGATGGATCGTACTTGCGCGGTCGGACTTCACTTTTCACGTTTGTACGGTGAATCGTCCGAGGATGTGTCAGACACATTTTTCGACCCGTGGACGTGTGGGGAATAATTCCCAATGCGATTCGTACGGACTTTTTACCATGCGAATCGTGATTGCCAGTTTGTACGGCACTTGTACGATTCGTACGGTAAAAAGACCGGATACGAGTCGTACGGGGAATTTTTTTACCGGATCGTTATCGGCACCCAAGCGTGTGGTTGGGCAGGGCTGTATACTAGCTTCTTTCTTATTTATTTTTTATATTAATTCCCCAGAACACATGCTGATGGCTAGTGGGAAGGACTCTCCAATGGTGGGTGACCAACATGTGCCCATTCTTCTTTCTGCAGATGATGTGATGCTTATTTCCCACACTGCCAATGGGCTCCAGCTATTATTTGATTCCTTTAATAAATTCATGGGGAAATTGAAATTAAAGGTCAACCATCATAAATCGGATATTATGATTTGCTGGTCAAAAAATGCATGCTCACATAGGTTTAACATTGAAGAGACTAGCATCTCTAAGATCTCAAATTTTAACTATTTGGGAATAATGATGGATGCCAATCTCACGTGAGATAAGCTTATGTCTCAGAGGGTTCTTAAACTAGCAGGAGCAGTGGCCTCTATTTTTAAATTTTCCAGGAAATGTGGTCAAAAGTCTATCAAGGAATAAACGTCACTATATAATGCCAAATGCCTTTCCCTCGGCACTTATGGTGCTGGTGTTTGGGGGTACACTGACCCAGGGTGCTTGCACACCGTTGAAAATAAATTCCTCAGTATGCTGTTAGAGGTCCCAAAGAGCACCGCAAATTTTGTAACCCACTCTGAAGCAGGTCTCCCCTATGCGGTTGATGCCAAGATCTTGTAGACTGTGCCAAACTAGACCATAGTGATTCTACCCCTTGCTTAGCTTACATTTACATAACTTGGTGTTCCTGATCTATTTCATACCCCAAATGAAATCGATAACAGCACAACGACAGCACAATTAACCTCAGATCTTTCAGGTTATGTCTGTGATTTTTACAGCATCTGGATTGTCAGCAGTTATCAACTATGTTTGGCAAGCATTGAGTATCAGGAGAGACATAAATGTTTTGGCTTTGCCAGTTTCTTAGTCGTACATAGGCCTTTTGGCATTATGTTTTATAAAGTTTCTAAGACGAGTGCTTATTTAATGCACTGGATGCTGCGTATGTATTGCTTTTAATACATTTTATCAATAGGTTCTGTATTTATTCAACTGTTGCACAAGTCTAGCACTTTAAGCCCTTCATGTAAATCATTTGCATTTTTATTTGTGTTTTTTTTCTATACTGTGGGCCTGTCTTGTCATGGCTATATAGCCGAATGCAAGTATTTGACTGTCTGACTCTATATTTAACCTCTTTGCTGCTAGACCTTCCACCACCCCCCCCCACACCGGGCTAAGCCTTTTTTGGCTATTTGTGGTAGTTCGCGCTTAGGCCCCTGTTACTTTTTGACCACACCACTTTTTTTTGTAAAAATGGGAAAAAAAGGCTACAGATGAAAGCATCCGTTTTTTCCCTGCCGTTGGTATCAAAAAAGGGGTTGAGGTGCTGAAATCACCATCTTTCCAGCTTTCAGGGACAAGCAGACTTTCTTCAGAAAACCTTCATTTTTTACACAGTTTTATCATTTTTCTGGAACATAGCCTATTTTTGTTTTTTTTTATGCTTTCAACGTCTTTCCAGTTAATGGTAGAAATGGGTATAAAAACAATAATGGATCCTGGAAAGCTATACATTTTAGAAAAGTAGACAACATTCTGAATTCAGCAAGGGGTCATTTGTGTAGATCCTTCAAAGGTTTCTTTATAGAAACTAACCGTTGAATATAGGAAAAATTGAAAATTAGTTGAAAAAAACAGCTATTTGTGGCAACATTTTCCCCTGTAAATTCTTCTAATTGTGACAGCTGTTCAAAAGCAGTATACCGTTACATTTGCTAGACATTTCTGGTTGTGGGGATATATAGGACATGTAGGTTCACCAAGAACCAGACGAACCCGGAGCCAATAACTGAGTAGCGTCTTGCAATGGTTTTTCAATATGTTCTGGGTATAGAGCAATTAATTTGGGAAAATATATACATGGATGTTAGAAATGGGGATTTCTGGTTGGCTGAGGCTTGCGCCAAAGTCAGGCAGAACCCACCACTCTAGTCAGGGCAAGGAAGTTACACGCCAAAGATAACCCCTGCTCACCCCCTTGGTAGCTTGGCACGAGCAGTCAGGCTTATCTCTGAGGCGATGTGTAAAGCGTTTGCGCGCGCACCCAGCAACAACACCCAAGGCCCACCACAAAGGAAACTCCACACAAGGTATTCTATAAAAATAGCCTTTGTATTATACACAACACATTAGATAAAAACACACACTTTACAATGTGCCAACAGGCACGGGCAGAGTTTACAAGGGATTATATGTACAGGGGACAGGGCCACATGGACCACTGTCCGGAATTAGCACTTTCAGAACTTAGGAACAATACTTTAGACCATAGCACTTACAATCACTGTAGCACTAAAATAGAACATGTAGCACCCAACCAGTAGCTACTGGTATCAGGTAAGTACCACCTACGCAACCCTAACCACCTTAGGACAATATTGCGCAGGGAATCAGGACCTCACTAGCACCACCTGTGCTAGGAGAAAACAACCACCTAAGTATCACAATACCTGTAGGGGTCTAAGCACATAAACACATGATGCATAACATTCAGAGGTGTAAAGCACAGCACATGACGCATAAACACATTCAGAGGTGCAGACAAGGTACAATGGCGCCAAAACTCACATTAGCCACTACTGTGGCAGTCCCTGGGCCAACTGGCCTAGTAGGGGCAAGGACGCCCTGCGTCCAGAAAAGTCAGGGCGCGCCGGCGCAGGCTGCGCAAGCCAGAACACCGAGGCCACAACCTAAACGTTGCAGTTGCCCACTAAGTGCTGGGCAACTGGAGAGATGCTGTGGCACCACTGGGCCTTGTTAAACAAATATGGCGGGGGGGTTGGAGCCTCTCCTGGGCTCTAATATGTCACACTTGTGGCCCCCTGAGCCTCGCAGGCTCTAAACAACTTTGAGGGGCAAGGTGGGAGTGGCCCGCTGCCACCTGGGGCCACTCAATCCCAAAAGAAATGCCCCCAACGTTGGAGAAATGCCCCCTGAGCCTCGCAGGCTCTAAACAACAATGGGCCCCGCTTTGGAGCGACCTCGCGCTCCCAACAACGCTCTGCCCGCGTTGGAGCCTCTCGGGGGCTCACGGACACTGCCCCCGATGTCAGAGCCTCAACCGGGCTCTGGCTCAATCACCGCCCGTGGGGGACCGAGGAGAGACCGGCGGGAACGCCCCCACTCACCGGCTCTCCGCGGCGTCGTCCCTTCTCTTCCCGGGGCCGGAGATCTTCAGCAAATGCGGAGCCTACGGGCCCCGGACACGACGGCAGCTCGTCCCAGTGCGGGGTGGGCTCCCGCCTGGGTAGGACGCTTCTCCTCCGGGCAAGGGCACCGGGCGCAGGGTAGGCTCCTGCCTGCTCCGGGGCCCCCAAAACCAGCCGCGATGCTTCGGTAGGAGGCGGGGTAGGCTCCCGCCCTCCTACTTCCTTTTCCGGTTGTCCCGGAGGCCCGCCCCCGGCCCGCCTGACTTCCTGGTCGGGCGCCGGAGGGCGATTCACGGGGCAAATGCCGGGTGTGCACCGGCGCTATTCTAATCCAATAAATCGAGGTGGGCACTCGATATTGCGGCAATGTCCCTGGCAGGGTGGGCACCTGCCAGGGGACTTTAGGATTTGCAGAGAACGGGGCACACGCCGGGTGGGCACCGGCTTTTCGAAATAGCGCGCTCCAAGCGCTAAGGAAAGCAAGGGAGGGCGCTCCCAGCGCTCAAGGCCAGTTCAGCGCTTCCAGGCGCTTAGAGATCCAAATAAAGCGCTCCCAGCGCGTTAAGGGTGCCAGTAGCAAAGTCCAGCAGAGTTTCCCCTGCATGCAGCAGGGCAGGGGTGGGGGGCAAGGCTGGACCCAGAGCCAGCTCACTGGGCCTCCAGGCAGGGAGGTAGTCCAGGTGGCGGTCCTCTGGTCCAGCAGCAGCAGCAGCCCCCCTCAGGCAGGATCCTGGCAAAGAACAGTTTCTGTGGGGACACAGCCCCATTTTTATACAGGCAAACCCTTTGTTCTGGGTTCAGGGTGAGGGGGAAAACCAGTCGCAGCTGGTTGGGGAGCACCCTTGATGTGCTCAGCCCCTCACTCTATTCACTGGCAGGGCTAGGGTCGTCAGTCGCACCACAGGGGGCGGGGCCAGCATTGTGTGTGGAAAACCCTGTCCTATTCAGGACCCAGGTGTACTCCTCCCACCCATCTAGCTGCTGATCTCCCCATTCACCACTGGGTGACTCATCCTGACTCTGGGGAATCCCTAGCCCGTCACATGACATGACCAGCCAATCACGCGACAGACACACTGCACACAGAAGTGCCCACTTCTAGAAGTGGCACTTCCACACTAGGTACATGCACGCCGCACACATCATCGCGCAGCATTCACTCCCACGAGTCCGCACATACCAAACTCGGGCCTGCACACCCCACGCATCAGGAACTACTAGGGACACATACATTCCCCATGCATTCCTATGGGAGGGCAGGCCTATCTCACCACATGCACTCAGAGTGTGCACGCACTTTACCCTGGGACACAGGGAAAGTGCGCAGGAACCAAACAAATCACCACACCAAGTCACCAATAAAAAGCAAAAAAGTTCAGGGGTGAACCTGCCAGAAGGGCCAAGTCCAACACAACCCCCTTCCAGCCAAAACGCAGGGCAGACCAATCACCACCGTGATGGACTTCCCTGCTTGGGGCGATAGAACACGGACGCGGGCCCGCAACTGCAGGGACACCCTCCGGTTCTACGCCACGGTGAACTCATGGAATTCTTTCTAACACCACTGTCTGGACCAACTGGGCTACCCCACTGGTACTCCCAAGCTGTCCGCGGCCAAGACCAGGCCCTAGGCCACCCAGGTGCCACCGGTCTTTGCCTAATCACAGAGTGGGGGGTAGTAACCCCTGGCACATAGCGGCCATTCTCCACTCTTCCTCTCTGAAAGACAGGACTAGACTGCCACTGGTTCTCCAGCCTAGGGTCTACACCCTCAGGCGGACCAGGAGTCTCAGGGAAGGCTCTCCTCCCCCTACCTCTTCTCCTAGGGTTCCTCCTCCTCTGGCGAGGGGTACACCTAGAACGCCATTCCAACCCAGGGTTTAACCCCTCAGGTTGTACCGGGGGCAGAGGTGGGCTCTCCCACCCTCTGCACCCCCTTCCAGAGCCCTGCTCCCTACCAACTGGGGCGGTACCTCTGGAAGAAGAACTGGTCGGGACGCTGATTACAGACGTCCCACCCTTCAGGTCAGGCTGATCCAGAACCTGGCCTTCCAACCTCCGGCCTAGAACCTTTGGTGGAATAATTGCCTGGCACTCCAGGACTTCTGGGGATTTCCACTCCATCCCCCTGAGACTATCAAATGACACATATGTCGAGCGACTGTCTGTCTGGCGCTGATCTCCGGTCCCCTGTCCACCTGACAGTGCGCGGAGATCCCCCAGAACAGAAGTGGTGCCACCCTGGCCACTACACGGGATCCTAGCCCAACTGGGTAGTCCCTGACCCACAGGCTCTTCCACTGGGAAACTCATCCCCCAATCACTCCTCACACTGGACTCCTGTACCCTCCCTACCGGAGCGGTACTGCCAGACTCTAGAACCACAGGAGCCCTGGTTACAGGTGCTCCAGGTCCCCCACTCACTAAGAGATCTTCCTCAAGTGGACTAACAGGACAGCCTAGGTCCCCAACTTGGTGTTCCCTCCTGAAACCATCCAAGTCCTGAGGCAGGGTTTCGGGTGTCTGGGGACCCTCGGTCACCCCCTCACTCCTGCTCCACTGAGACAGGCAGTGAGCCCCTACACCCTCCTCGCTATCCTGGGACCTAGCTGGGCTACACTGAGCCTCCTCCACCACGCTGGGCTGGAGGATCTCTGACCCACTATTGTTGGAATCACTCACTAATGACACTAGAGGACCTCTAGCACTTTCCCAGCGCTCTGCTTCATCTCCAAGCTCAAATGGTGCAGACACTCCACACCCCAACAGGTGTTGGCGCAACCCCGGCGCACAACAATTGAGCAGGTGTTCTCTGAGAATCAGATCACACAGTTTATCATAATCAGATTCTGCGGGAACTCTTATCCAATCAAACAGTGCATCCTCACATTCATCCACAAACTCCTCCCAAGACTGGTGAGACAGTTTCCTACTGCCCCTGAACTTCAACCTTAACTCCTCCTCCTGGGGAACAGGTACCAGACTGGGGGAACTGGGACTGGGATTTCCTACACTGGAATCTATCTGGCTGCTACCACTGGACTCAACCCTCCCTGGAGAGTCCAGAAAACTAAAACTGCGCGCAGGGGATAGTCTATCCTCCAGAGCTACTTTGCCTCTGGTGGAGGCCCTCTCAGCCTCCTCTACCCTCTCCCGCGCCAAGACCCACTCAGTCTCTCGCTGTTGCTTCCTGGCCTCCAGCTGCGCCATAGCCTGAGCATGCTCTAACCTGAGCTTCTCTAACGCCAGCTGGTGCTCCCTTTCTTTCCTCCTATCTTCCCACTCCTCTGGGGACAGGGAAAGGGATGAGGCGCTGCTTCCTACGGTGGACCCAGCAAGGGACGCCCTACCTATGGGGTCCTCACTCTCTACTGGCGTCCAGGTATTGTCATCCTCTACCTCCTCTTCTGACTCTTCAGGGCTCCCCACAGACCCACCACCCTCCAGGTGTGAGGCCCGGGCCCTTTCCATACTGTGCTCAAGATCCCATGCACCCTTTTGCCATAGGACCAGGTGGTCCTGAAGTTCGTAAAGAGTGTTGGACTCTCTCCCTGTACAGGACCTTGCTAACTCCTGCCTCTGGCGCCAAGCTAGCTCATAGGGATCACAAGCAGGCTCCATTCTGGCGGACGTTATGGTAAAAATTATACAGGGAACCTAGGGGTCTGAGTTTCACACAGGAGCACACAATTCACAAAAAGATTCAGCAAGCTCTCTAACCCAGAGAACTCACACTCACTTGCCTAGTGCCACACACCATTCATCCACACACAACCCTCCCCTCGGACTGGTAAGGCAGTTTCTACCACCCCTGATTCCTCAACCTGACCACCACGTGACACAGGTACCAACTCTGGGCGCAGGGCGGGGGACAAATGTACTGGACACTATTACGCTGCCACCACTGGATCCCACCCTCTGGTGAATCCAGAAAACACAATGCACTTAGGGGGGGTGATCTACCCTCCCGAGCTAGGGACACCTACCAATTAAGTCCCCACTGTAGGCCAACCCAAGAAATAGCAAACAGCACAGGGGCAGTTACCTCCTCCAGCTTCTACTGCAGGCCAACCCAAGAACCCGCTGTCTGCACAAGGGCTGTTACCTCCTACAGTTTCTGGTTTCTGTCCTTGGCAGGACACTCAACTCAAAGTGCACAAGAAACACATTTCCACAGAAATGACATTTAAAAACAATAATCCCTATACCATGTGATTTATCTAAATGCAGAGTTTTGTAGTGCGGCCAGTTGCCGCTGCGGTACAGCGCAAACGCAAGTCCAAATCCCACCGCTGATCACCAATGTTAGAAATGGGGATTTCTGGTTGGCTGAGGCTTGCGCCAAAGTCAGGCAGAACCCACCACTCTAGTCAGGGCAAGGAAGTTACACGCCAAAGATAACCCCTGCTCACCCCCTTGGTAGCTTGGCACGAGCAGTCAGGCTTATCTCTGAGGCGATGTGTAAAGCGTTTGCGCGCGCACCCAGCAACAACACCCAAGGCCCACCACAAAGGAAACTCCACACAAGGTATTCTATAAAAATAGCCTTTGTATTATACACAACACATTAGATAAAAACACACACTTTACAATGTGCCAACAGGCACGGGCAGAGTTTACAAGGGATTATATGTACAGGGGACAGGGCCACATGGACCACTGTCCGGAATTAGCACTTTTAGAACTTAGGAACAATACTTTAGACCATAGCACTTACAATCACTGTAGCACTAAAATAGAACATGTAGCACCCAACCAGTAGCTACTGGTATCAGGTAAGTACCACCTACGCAACCCTAACCACCTTAGGACAATATTGCGCAGGGAATCAGGACCTCACTAGCACCACCTGTGCTAGGAGAAAACAACCACCTAAGTATCACAATACCTGTAGGGGTCTAAGCACATAAACACATGATGCATAACATTCAGAGGTGTAAAGCACAGCACATGACGCATAAACACATTCAGAGGTGCAGACAAGGTACAATGGCGCCAAAACTCACATTAGCCACTACTGTGGCAGTCCCTGGGCCAACTGGCCTAGTAGGGGCAAGGACGCCCTGCGTCCAGAAAAGTCAGGGCGCGCCGGCGCAGGCTGCGCAAGCCAGAACACCGAGGCCACAACCTAAACGTTGCAGTTGCCCACTAAGTGCTGGGCAACTGGAGAGATGCTGTGGCACCACTGGGCCTTGTTAAACAAATATGGCGGGGGGGTTGGAGCCTCTCCTGGGCTCTAATATGTCACACTTGTGGCCCCCTGAGCCTCGCAGGCTCTAAACAACTTTGAGGGCAAGGTGGGAGTGGCCCGCTGACGCCTGGGGCCACTCAATCCCAAAAGAAATGCCCCCAACGTTGGAGAAATGCCCCCTGAGCCTCGCAGGCTCTAAACAACAATGGGCCCTGCTTTGGAGCGACCTCGCGCTCCCAACAACGCTCTGCCCGCGTTGGAGCCTCTCGGGGGCTCACGGACACTGCCCCCGATGTCAGAGCCTCAACCGGGCTCTGGCTCAATCACCGCCCGTGGGGGACCGAGGAGAGACCGGCGGGAACGCCCCCACTCACCGGCTCTCCGCGGCGTCGTCCCTTCTCTTCCCGGGGCCGGAGATCTTCAGCAAATGCGGAGCCTACGGGCCCCGGACACGACGGCAGCTCGTCCCAGTGCGGGGTGGGCTCCCGCCTGGGTAGGACGCTTCTCCTCCGGGCAAGGGCACCGGGCGCAGGGTAGGCTCCTGCCTGCTCCGGGGCCCCCAAAACCAGCCGCGATGCTTCGGTAGGAGGCGGGGTAGGCTCCCGCCCTCCTACTTCCTTTTCCGGTTGTCCCGGAGGCCCGCCCCCGGCCCGCCTGACTTCCTGGTCGGGCGCCGGAGGGCGATTCACGGGGCAAATGCCGGGTGTGCACCGGCGCTATTCTAATCCAATAAATCGAGGTGGGCACTCGATATTGCGGCAATGTCCCTGGCAGGGTGGGCACCTGCCAGGGGACTTTAGGATTTGCAGAGAACGGGGCACACGCCGGGTGGGCACCGGCTTTTCGAAATAGCGCGCTCCAAGCGCTAAGGAAAGCAAGGGAGGGCGCTCCCAGCGCTCAAGGCCAGTTCAGCGCTTCCAGGCGCTTAGAGATCCAAATAAAGCGCTCCCAGCGCGTTAAGGGTGCCAGTAGCAAAGTCCAGCAGAGTTTCCCCTGCATGCAGCAGGGCAGGGGTGGGGGGCAAGGCTGGACCCAGAGCCAGCTCACTGGGCCTCCAGGCAGGGAGGTAGTCCAGGTGGCGGTCCTCTGGTCCAGCAGCAGCAGCAGCCCCCCTCAGGCAGGATCCTGGCAAAGAACAGTTTCTGTGGGGACACAGCCCCATTTTTATACAGGCAAACCCTTTGTTCTGGGTTCAGGGTGAGGGGGAAAACCAGTCGCAGCTGGTTGGGGAGCACCCTTGATGTGCTCAGCCCCTCACTCTATTCACTGGCAGGGCTAGGGTCGTCAGTCGCACCACAGGGGGCGGGGCCAGCATTGTGTGTGGAAAACCCTGTCCTATTCAGGACCCAGGTGTACTCCTCCCACCCATCTAGCTGCTGATCTCCCCATTCACCACTGGGTGACTCATCCTGACTCTGGGGAATCCCTAGCCCGTCACATGACATGACCAGCCAATCACGCGACAGACACACTGCACACAGAAGTGCCCACTTCTAGAAGTGGCACTTCCACACTAGGTACATGCACGCCGCACACATCATCGCGCAGCATTCACTCCCACGAGTCCGCACATACCAAACTCGGGCCTGCACACCCCACGCATCAGGAACTACTAGGGACACATACATTCCCCATGCATTCCTATGGGAGGGCAGGCCTATCTCACCACATGCACTCAGAGTGTGCACGCACTTTACCCTGGGACACAGGGAAAGTGCGCAGGAACCAAACAAATCACCACACCAAGTCACCAATAAAAAGCAAAAAAGTTCAGGGGTGAACCTGCCAGAAGGGCCAAGTCCAACAATGGAAAAATCGGTATGAAAGACACCTAGGTATTTCTGAAATTGGAACAAAATATAGAGTTTAGAAACAGTAGATATTTGCACATTTCCGAAATTGTGAGTACCCATACTAGCATGAGACTTATAGGTCATTTTTCAAAATGACTTCTTTTTTACACATTGTCTTTCATTTGGAAGGCAGAAATGCATCAAAAGCCAATGGGTGATAACAGTTGCTCTACAATTCTGTGTTACCCTGAGTCTCCCAATAAAAATGGTACCTCACTTGTGTGGGTAGGCCTAGTGCCTGCGACAGGAAACGGTCCAAAATGCAAAGTGGACACACTTTGGTGCCGATTCCGATCCTGGAGAAACCGGGTACGAACCGTCGGACGGAGGGTTTTCTCCGTCCGACTCGTACCCGGTTGTAAAACTTTACAAACATGCAAGTACGATTCGCACGGGAAACTATTTCCGTACGATTCGTACAAAACACCAACCGAGGAAAATAAACATACAAATAACATCCGGAAAAGCGCCGACGTGACGTCGGGACGTATGCAGCCTGCGTTCCACGAACCAGGAAGTACGATTCGCACCGACGTCATCCCGCACGGAGAATATTTTCCGGCAGCCAAAAACTGCCGGGAAATCAGGACGACGCGCACAAGGAGCACCTGTACGCGACGGACAGACATGGACCCGAACCTACGTGTCATCCCGGCCCTCATAGCAGTCGACCTCCTCTACAGGTACCGACGCAGACACCGCAGAAGGTCAGAACAACACCCAGGGGCAAAGGGGGGGGGGGCAGGGGCAGGACACAAACCCCCCACCCAAGTCACACAGCACACATGCCCTGGACATACCTGACCTCCAGGCCCTGGTCACTTCGAGGGGGTGGGGGCGTGTCCAGCAACGCCAGCGTCCGCCACAACGGAAGTGGGCGACGACGCGAACCGGAAACACAACAATACAGGTACGTACCGTACCCACGCCTTAAGAGCGTGGGTACGAGTCGTACCACGCCCACACCCACGTCACCCCAACAATGGCGGTACGGCCCGCACCCATGTGCCAAAGGCCTGGGTACGGGCCGCACAAGCATTCCACAGCGTGGGCACAGGTACGTACGGACCGTACCCTCACCCGCGTATGTATGGAGCGTACCCCCACCCCAACAGTGTATGTACGGACCGTACCCTCACCCACGTATGTATGGAGCGTACCCCCGACCCAACAGTGTATGTACGGACCGTACCCCCACCCGCGTATGTATGGAGCACACCCCCACCCCAACAGTGTATGTACGGACTGTACCCTCACCCGCGTATGTATGGAGCGTACCCCCACCCCAACAGTGTATGTACAGACCGTACCCTCACCCGCGTATGTATGGAGCATACCCCCACCCCAACAGTGTATGTACGGACCGTACCCCCACCCGCGTATGTATGGAGCGTACCCCCACCCCAACAGTGTATGTACGGACCGTACCCCCACCCGCGTATGTATGGAGCGTACCCCCACCCACGTATGTATGGAGCGTACCCCCACCCAACAGTGTATGTACAGACCGTACCCCTACCCGCGTATGTATGGAGCGTACCCCCACCCCAACAGTGTATGTACGGACGTACCCCCACCCGCGTATGTATGGAGCATACCCCCACACCAACAGTGTATGTATGGACCGTACCCCCACCTGCGTATGTATGGAGCGTAACCCCACACCAACAGTGTATGTACGGACCGTACCCTCACCCACGTATGTATGGAGCGTACCCCCGACCCAACAGTGTATGTACGGACCGTACCCCCACCCGCGTATGTATGGAGCGTACCCCCACCCCAACAGTGTATGTACGGACCGTACCCTCACCCGCGTATGTATGGAGCGTACCCCCACCCCAACAGTGTATGTACGGACCGTACCCTCACCCGCGTATGTATGGAGCGTACCCCCACCCCAACAGTGTATGTACGGACCGTACCCGCTCCCGCGTATGTATGGAGCGTACCCCCACCCCAACAGTGTATGTACGGACCGTACCCCCACCCGCGTATGTATGGAGCGTACCCCCACACCAACAGTGTATGTACGGACCGTACCCCCATCCGCGTATGGAGCGTACCCCCACCCCAACAGTGTATGTACGGACCGTACCCTCACCCGCGTATGTATGGAGCGTACCCCCACCCCAACAGTGTATGTACGGACCGTACCCCCACCCGCGTATGTATGGAGCGTACCCCCACCCCAACAGTGTATGTACGGACCGTACCCCCACCCGCGTATGTATGGAGCATACCCCCACCCCAACAGTGTATGTACGGACCGTACCCCCACCCGCGTATGTATGGAGCGTACCCCCACCCCAACAGTGTATGTACGGACCGTACCCCCACCCGCGTATGTATGGAGCGTACCCCCACACCAACAGTGTATGTATGGACCGTACCCCCACCCGCGTATGTATGGAGCGTACCCCCACACCAACAATGTATGTACGGACCATACCCCCACCCGCGTATGGAGCGTACCCCCACACCAACAGTGTATGTACGGACCGTACCCACACCCGCGTATGTATGGAGCGTACCCCCACCCCAACAGTGTATGTACGGACCGTACCCCCACCCACGTATGTATGGAGCGTACCCCCACCCCAACGGTGTATGTACGGACCGTACCCCCACCCGCGTATGTATGGAGTGTACATGGCCAGACGCAGGAGGGGTGGGTGTAGAGTCCTCCCAGCAGTGCCCAGACGCAGGAGAGGTGGGTGTAGAGTCCTCCCAGCAGTGCCCAGACGCAGGAGGGGTGGGTGTAGAGTCCTCCCAGCAGTGCCCAGACACAGGAGGGTTGTGTGCAGAATCCTCCCAGCAGTGCCCAGACACAGGAGGGGTGGGTGTAGAGTCCTCCCAGCAGTGCCCAGACACAGGAGGGGTGGGTGCAGAGTCCTCCCAGCAGTGCCCAGACGCAGGAGGGGTGGGTGTAGAGTCCTCCCAGCAGTGCCCAGACACAGGAGGGGTGTGTGCCTATCACTCCCAGCAGTGCCCAGACATAGGAGGGGTGGGTGGAGAGTCCTCCCAGCAGTGCCCAGACACAGGAGGGGTGTGTGCCTATCACTCCCAGCAGTGCCCAGACACAGGAGGGGTGGGTGTAGAGTCCTCCCAGCAGTGCCCAGACACAGGAGGGGTGTGTGCAGAGTCCTCCCAGCAGTGCCCAGACACAGGAGGGGTGGGTGCCTATCACTCCCAGCAGTGCCCAGACACAGGAGGGGTGTGTGCAGAGTCCCCCTAGCTGTGCCCATGGAAAGAAAGGGGTTGAGTACACACAGATACAATGGCCACAATTGTCAGTCAGGTGCTCAAAGACCCAGCAGAACACGAAACACATGTGTGCGAGGCTGGGAGTACACACATGCAAAGTGTGGAAAAGGGAACATGTACACATGAAGTCCTGTCAATATACTCTACTCACAAGTACAGTGACCCCCAAGGATGACACAAATGATGCAGGTGGAGACCTTGGCCAGCATGCATGGCCAAAGTTGAAGGGGCCGTCATACACCCAGCAAATGTAGACACAGCACTGCACATATGTCTTCACAACACCCTGCAGGGAAGATGTCAGGGTCCACAGAGGAAGGTACACACCTTGGGACAATGTCACCATGCAGTAACAGCTTACATGAGCAAAGTGTGATAGCAAATACCGTGTGATGGCACACAGATAACAGGGTCCACCCCACGAACACCACACTACAACATATCCCAGACACATAACACATTATCGCCACCACAAATCATGGAGCAGCACCACCAACAGCAATGCCAGAAAAGCAGTAGTGTGCCAAGGAAAATAAAATAGCTTTATTCAGCAATGTACTAAAATGAATAGTACTAAGAGTTCAAAATGCACAAGGCCCATAGGGCAGTCCATAGTTCCAATCCAGGTGGGGGACACATCGGGATGCGTGTCCCCTAGCTTGCCTGCACAGTTCAGACTACCTTGTCATCCACAGGGAGGGGGGGCATCCTGTGGGGGGGAAGGACCAGGCACCGCAGGGACAGGAGGGGCAAGGGGAGGTGTTGTGGGTGCAGGGACGGACGACTCCAACACAGGGGGTGGGGCAGCGCCAAAGGTGGATTCGAGCACGGCGCTGCACACTACTGCCAGGTCGCCCAGCGTCTCCCCTGCACCCGAAGGAACCACAGGCCCCAAGGCTGGGGGGGGTTGGAGGGATGGGTCGCAGCGCTACTGGGGGGGGTGTGGACAGGGGGGGGCTCAACTCCCCTGCCGGTGTCCTGCCTCCACCGCTTGCAGGGTGGTGCCACACTGGGGCTGATGGACAGACTGGGCAGGACTGACCCTGTGTCCGACTCTTGGCCAGGAGAGCTGAGGGGAGTGGATTTGGAGGGTGGTGGTCGTGAGAAATGTGGACTCCCACTCTGGCTGCGTGTCTTCCGTTTCCCCCCGACCCAGTGGGTGTGCCTACTTCACCCTGTGTGTGCGTGCCAGGAGGTGTGCGCTTTGTCTTCCCTGCTGGTGTGGTGCCTGTGTCTGGTGGGGTGTGTGCATGCTGACGTCTGGGTGTTCGTGGGACAGGCATGGGAGTGGGAAGTGTGGATGGGGCATGGGTAGGGGGTGGGACGAAGTGCTGCAGGAGACCCACTGCTGCAGTCAGTGTCGAGTCAATAGACCGCAGCAAGTTGCGTTGGTCAGCCTGCGATGCTGAAATGCCCTCCAAGTATGCCTCCATGTTGTTGAGCACTTGGCTGTGGCCATGGCGGACATTAAGCATCGCAGCCTGACCAACCTGCAACTGCCGCAGGATGTCCACAGACTCGGCATTGGCGGCAGCAGTGGAGACAGGGGCAGGGGGTGCGGTGCCTGGCTGGAAGGAGACACGTGGTGAGCTAGCACGCCAGGAAGGGACACGAGCAAGTGGGAGGCCGGTGATGGCAATGGAGGGGGCAGGGAGAGATGTTGTGCTGCTGTCAGCTGTTGGAGCATCCTCCGCCCCCTCGGAGAGCTCAGCCTCGGACCCGTCAGCTTCATATTCTGTGGTGGCAGTGGACAGGTCCTCCGGCTCACTCCCCTCGGCCTCAGTTCCACTCGATGTGCCAGCTAAGATGTCACTGCTGGCACTGGTGCCCGGTCCCTCCACACGGTCCGTGCCGGTTTCTCCATACGTGTCCCCCGACGATGCTGTGGGCAGGGTGAATAAACAGGAATTAATCAGACACCTGTATACATATGTCACATGAGTCAAATCTACATAGGTTACAGTGCATAGCCTGAAATGAGAGATGAGTAACATCTACAACACAAGGTGCATATATAGGCCCTGCAACACACAGTTGGTTCACCCACCATGCCACTGAAAAACCTATGGAGAGCATGACACATTTGCAAATGACATGATATGGATTTGGACAGAGGAGCCAGGCTCTGGGGACAATCCAGCACTGCATCTGCACCACCCAGCGTTGCCGTAACTAGGGATGAGCAGGGACCATCTCCATGAACTTGAGGCACATACTGCAAAGGTAATACTTAAAGACATGCCCAACATGAATGGGTCACTGCACCTTGAGTGTATGTCCAGACAAACATCACACACTGGCCAGACCGAGCACTGAGAATTCAGGTGTCGACATGTAGGCCTTGCCCACACCAACCACCCCCTACATGAGACAATTTGATGAGACACAGGAAGCACTTGCATCTCTTAGTCTGGGAGAAATACACATGGGCTGCCAGAAACCCATATTGGACCCAAAATACCCCATGTGCGCCTGTACAACGATCTCATTTACAAATGGCCATCATCAGATAATTGTAACAAGACACACAGGCAATGGCCACCGTGAGTATGAACGAGGAAAATTAGGTCAGACTGTACAGTGGACACTTGTAGAACACGTTACGTAAATATACATGGTGCCAGGGGACAATGGCACAGAGCACATCCTATGCTGTAGACACTGAGAGTGTCCACATATTGTGATGACACACATGATACCTAGCAAAATATGCCCCAGGGGACAGTAGTGGCCACAATATTCCATGGTCCTGAATGGTAATGACTGCAACACAGGCCACCATCCCTGCACTCTGCGTATCGCACACTCATGCACATCATGTCACAGGCCACAACATGGGACATGCTTGCTGTAAGGCATTACACTTCAGAGACACACTCCTATGTCTGGACTCAGCATCAGTGCCAATTGACATGGACCCCACAAGTACTGAACTGGACAGGGCACAGGCAAGGTCCCAAAACCTGTTACACACCACCCCCACACATGATGCTGCAAGCATTGGTCACGTGGATAAACTGCCAGCCCAGATGACCTTGTGAAAGAGTAACTACACACAGACCAGGGAACACATGGCAAGGAGGGGCAGGGAGGAAGGACAGCACCGCTATACTGTGGGTGACAGGACCTGCACCGCACATTTAAACACTGGCAGTGTATCCATGCAACTGCGCACTTACAAATGCTGGTGACACACAACAAACACACATGTACCTACCCCCTTCCTGCTGCTGCTTCTCCCGTAAGCGCCTGTCCATGTCTGGAAAGACCACCTCCAGCACACGCTTGTGGATGTGGGTCAGACGGCGACGCCCATGGTTCTTAGGGCCCACAGGTGAGTCACCCAGCAGGACCCGTGCGATCCTCCGCGTCCAGCACCGGATATCTTGCCAGCGTTTTCTCACCTGGGCCAGGCGCTGCTTGCAACCCTCCGTCCTCCTCACGGCACTGACGGTGTCCCTCCAGATCTGCTCCTTGGCAGAGGCGCCTACCTGTGGGGTTGAAAAAGTGAGACTACATCAATACACCTGCCACATGTCACAGAGACACACATTAGAACAATTTTGCTGGTTTCAACAAGGCATAGTATGCAGCCAAAGCATAGCACCTTTGTCATAGGGACATTTTTCTCTGTGTAAGGGCAAATGCACCACGTGCCATTGAAAGTACACAGGTGGCATGAGGGGTACGACACAATAAATGATCCAGACTCACACAGTGCATCAGAAGGTACACCAGGATTATGTGCAGCACCTCAAAGCAGTCACATGCCACAGGCCACTGACGCTACCTCAGCAGAGTACACAGACACACACAGGCACAGGACATTCACCTGCCATTGCCAAATGCAGCTACAAACCTCACTCTGTACATGTGCCACTAGACTGGGGGGGCTCACAGGTGTGGGGCTGGCTCTGCACGTCAGACACACAGCACTGCTCCCTGCTCACATCAGATGGGCAGGGTATATCCATCCCTCATGCAGCTGGGGTGCTACACTCCACATATGCACCCACCCACATGACAGGGGACTTACACGCACACCGATGTCAAGGGTACGAACACATCATGTGGACACTCTCAGCACAGGTACACTGAACAAACTCACATCTGTGGGTACAGTCACCTGTCACACTGGGGTGACCACAGAATCACATGAGGACTGCAGAAGCAACATTCCCAGGAGGATTAGACAGGCAGAATGTGGCATGCACCATGCAGTGATTGTCACAGTAAACACAATGCAAGTGAGGACGGCAGACATGCACCACAGCATGCTCTGGCTGGGAGACATCAGGCATTCCCCCCCTGGGACCCACTCTACAGTACAATGCATGTGTGTCACACCTGGACACAATGCCAGAAGTCCCAGTCACAAAAAAGGGACACAGTCTGTGCTAGTGGACTCAGCACTCACCTGAAACCCTGGTCGGCCATACAGCATGGGGTACTGTGGGAGGATCACATCCAGCAATGCCAGATTCTCCTCCAGGGTGAAAGGCTGGGCCCTCTCCACAGACCTTGACATGGTGCCAGGGAATCACGAGCAGCAGCAGTGTTGTTGAATCAAAAGATGTGCAGGCAAGTGCTCTCTCATGGGACCTGGCTGCCTTATATCTGCCTTGCTGGCCTGTTTCATGCACAGGAGTACAGAGTGATTGGTCACTCACATTTGCATCCTATGTTTCCTCCAATCCATTTAAACCTACCCCTGTGAGGGGGTTAGATTTTTTTAGAATTCAGCATGATGTCATTTCAACAACAACTTTGCAACAAAGTAGATTATTTCAAACCGACTTTTGCAGGCAACCTCATTCAACAAATTCAAAGTTTAAACTCGGTCTCCATGGCAACCAGCATGCATCTCTGGCTTCATACTTGTCCCTCATGTGTCCCCTATGTAATTTGGAGATTCACACACAGGTATGGTGCGTTCCGGGGCCCTAGGGCACCCCAAATGCATAGCTACGGGCCGTACAGGCGTGTGTACGGTCCGTATCACTATGGGTACGCATACGCGAGCAAACCCATAGTGATACGGACCGTACACACGCGTGTACGCTCACTATCACTATGGTTGTGCTCGCGTATGCGTACCCATAGTGATACGGACCGTACATACGCCTGTACGCTCACTATCACTATGGGTGTGCTCGCGTATGCGTACCCATAGTGATACGGACCATACACACGCGTGTACACTCACTATCACTATGGGTGTGCTCGCGTATGCGTACCCATAGTGATACGGACCGTACACACGCCTGTCCGCTCACTGTCACTATGGGTGTGCTCGCGTATGCATACCCATAGTGATACGGACCGTACACACGCCTGTACGCTCACTATCACTATGGGTGTGCTCGCGTATGCGTACCCATAGTGATACGGACCGTACACACGCGTGTACACTCACTATCACTATGGGTGTGCTCGCGTATGCGTACCCATAGTGATACGGACCGTACACACGCGTGTACGCTCACTATCACTATGGGTGTGCTCGCGTATGCGTACCCATAGTGATACGGACCGTACACACGCCTGTACGCTCACTATCACTATGGGTAGGCCTACGGCAGCACTCCCATAGTGATAGCGAACGTACACACGCCCTCAGAGCGAATGTACGGTGCCTTTCACACATAACAGAGGTGACAGGCAGCACACAGAAAGGAATAGAGCTGACATACTTGTCCATGGATGGACATCAAGGCATTGTCTGTGCAGTACTACATGTGTGGGGCACAGGTGTGAAAGGCTGTGATGTGGCACATTACTCCTGAGTTGTGAAGGCAATAGATGTATGATGAGATGTGTACAGATGTTATGTGTGATGGTGCACTATGTGCCAGACATGCCCTTCACTCCTTTGACATGTGTGCATGTCGTACAGAACACTTGAGATAAGCGTCACTGGCATGGCACAGTCAACAACACACGCAAGTGTCCCCTGATGCCCGCTACAGGGGTTACCACACCTGACATGTGACTACCCACGTTGCACGATGTGACTATGTCATGTATGTGTGGTGTGTTCCCATTAGCTTGATGTTGGTGTTCCCTCAAATGCATCTGCAGTTGCTGCAACCAACATGTGTCTGTGTGTAGATGGCCATGGCACACTGTTACGCACACCAGGCCACATGTGGTATCAGATGTGAGGTGTGTATGTATGCATGGGACACGGAGTAGCGTAACAAGGACCTGTCTGCATACTCTCAATGTATGTGTGATCAGCCATGACATGTACACCTTCATGGCAAGGTGTGTGGGCTGTCCTAGTGTTATGTCATGTGACCTTTGGCTCTAGTGTTCTGCTACCTGTCTGCAATCAACATCCTACATCTGCTGATATGTTGATGTATGTCACTCCTGTATTGCGTCTGGCTGTTCACTTACACTGGGACACAGCTAGTCCCATGCCATGGGATGTGGAGGTTCACAATCCCCGTGTGTAGCTGGGTCTTGGTAGGAGTGTCACCTGGCAGCCATACGTGTCCAGGGCATGTAGCACATACCTGACTCCGTATGTAGCATATGTGTATTGACAGATTAACATGTGCTCAGTACATATAAATTGTTGTTGTGGTGCACTCACTCTTCCTTGTCACTTCCAAATTACTGCAGAGCGCCGCCTCTTCCCCGACCAATTCCGGACTTGGCTGACATGCGGGAGAATGACTGTATACGCTGCTACCGCTTCCCCCAACCGTTGATTGAGGAGTTGACGGCAAGGCTGGCACCACACCTGCAACCGCTGCACAGGTATCCTACGGCACTGACACCCAAGCTGAAGGTAATGGCAGCCCTACATTTTTTTGCCACTGGTACCTTTCAATATACCATAGCTCATGTTGGTGGCATGTCCCAGACCATGTTTAGCCGTGTGCTGCATGATTTTTTAGAGGCCATGTTGCTTCACCTGGATGTGTTTATCCATTTCCCAACTCCTGAACAGTTGACAGGTGTCAAGCGTGGATTCTATGCCCTGGGAGGGATGCCCCATGTCATTGGGTCCATAGATGGGACACATGTGGCTTTGGTACCACCACAGGCACAGGAGGTAGCGTACAGGAATCGCAAGCACTACCACTCCATCAATGCCCTTGTGGTGTGTCTGTCCAACATGGTGATTTCACATGTCTGTGCTCGTTTTCCAGGATCAGCACACGATGCCTACATCATGAGGCGTAGCAGGGTGCCTGAAATGATGACGCAGCTGCGCAACGAACGAGCATGTCTTGTTGGTGGGTACACTCTGTCTGTCCTGTATTTTGCGTAGACTTCCTGCCCAACTGCTTCTCCTGTCCTACTTATGTCCATGTGGTTTCCATGTAGGGGACGCTGGCTATCCCAACATGCCATGGCGGATCACACCTCTCCGCAACCCCAGCATGCCGGCCCAGCTCCGCTACAACACCGCCCATGGCCGGACAAGGCGAGTGATAGAGAGGACATTTGGCCTCCTGAAGAGCCGATTCAGGTGCCTACACAAGACCGGCGGCGCCCTCCCATATGCCCCGGTGAAGGTCTGCAAAATCTTCATGGTCTGCTGCATGCTGCACAACATGGCAGTTGAGAAAGCTGTGCCACTCATCCTGGATCAAGATGACCCGCCCTCCTGCGGGAACCCTCAGAACCAGGCCGTGACGATGGTTGGGATGCTCCGTCGGATGTATCCTCCTCCTCCTGATCCCTCCCTCTGGGTGGTGATGTTCTTTGTCTGGTGGCACAGGGAGGGTTGCCCATGTTGTCGGCTATCCGACGGAGTGAACGGTTAATTCCCGTGAGCACCGTCACGAGCTCAGCCTGTCTGTCCTCCATCCGTCCTTGGTGTCGCTGTTGACAGGCATGTTGCTCCGCATGTTGCTGGGCCTGCTGGGTCTTGATCTCCTCGAGCGTCCCCTTCATCTCGTTGAGGGTGGACACAACCTGGCTCATGCCCGTGGTGTCCTGCCGGTATGTGTCCAGGATGTTTCTTACATGGGAATATACCGGTTCCGCAGCCAACTGGTCAGGCTCGCGCCTCCGCCGTCCTCCACTCCCACCACCCCTGCCCACTTGCGCTTGGCCTGCCCTTGTGGGCACATCGGGTGTCCGGGACGCCTGAGGGGTGGCATTTGCGTTGTCGCCTGCCTCCTCCTGGGTGCCCGGTACACCGTGTCCCTCCTGGTCAGCCTGGCTGCGTTGTGGTGGTGGGGCAGGGATCCTGGGTGTCTCCTGGGATGTGGCAGGAGTGGGGTGATGGTTGGCCCAGTTGTACCTGACGCAGGTGCTGCAGGTGGTTGGACACCAGAGGTGCCAGGTTGGTCGGAGTCGTCCACAGAGTGGTGAGAGTCGTCGCTGCCGGTGGGATCGTCATCCCGCAGAGACAGGTCCTGTGAGTCTTCCCCCCCAGTGTTGGGGGGTGATCCACGACGTTGACCTGTGTGTGAGAGAGACAATGTTATTATTTTTCCATGCAACATCCATGTTTCATTTGTTTCAAAGTTGGCACATTTCCTCTGGGTATTTGGATATGTCTTGCATTCCACTCACAGTGCACTTGTGCATGGGTATGTCCCTTGGCCCCAGCTTTTGAGACTTTACCTATGTGTGACACAGTCTTACTTGCTGCGTCAATTGTGACTGCAGTCAGCAGTGGAGTGAGCAGGTGTGGCGAGCCATGCATTGGCGCCTTCCGTGTTGCACTGTACGTGGGCAAATGGAGTTGTTCCACACACTTATATAATGCAGGTAGCTGGCGTTGTGCTCGTGCACAGGTTGACACATGGCCCAGTGTTTTGCCATGGAGAAGAGAGGGGGATTCAGGCACTGGCCACCCTTGTCTACATGCACGCAGTCCACCTGCTGACGAGCAGATATTCCCACACCACCCAAGGCTGAATTGGTCTCCCTGTGTCTCCCTTTCTCACTCCCTCTCTGTCCCCCTCTCCCTCCCTCCCTGTGTCAGCCTCCTCCCTCTGTCCGTCTCCCTGTGTCTCCCTCCCTCTCTCTCCCCCTCTCCCTCCCTCTGTGTGTCACCCTCTGTCACCTCAGCCCAGCTTCCTAGGCACACGCTGTTTGCAGATCTTTGAATGGCCCTTGGCTTGTTCATGTGAGTTTGTTTCTGATCTCCAGGCACCCATTGGGTGTAGTGTCTGTGTCTGCGCTGCTGCTGTGGTGGTGTGTGCTGCCACTCTTTCACAGTGTTGGCTGTTCATTAGCTGCTGTCATGTGCAAAAAGTGCCTTCACCCCCATGTCTTCATGCAAGGCATCCGCCATTTGCAGGCAAGTCTTTCCTGTGTGGGGACACACTGTTTGTCTGGCTGTGACCTAGGCCATATGGGCTGAGGGAATTGTTGTCTGCTTCTGAGTTGCACTATGTGATTTTTGAGGCCCATACTCCCGCCATCCGGGTTACCGTGTCTTGTGTTGGTGTTTTCTGTGGCCTGTGACTTGGCATTGTCTAGCTGGGTGCATGGGGAATGGTGGCGCTAGTGGCATGTGCGTGTTTATGGTGTGTGGTTGAGTCATGCGATAGCTTTGGGGTGGTTGCGTGCATGATTGTGAGTTTGGTTGTGGATGACGTTCCCCCCATGTGAGGTGAGTGGTTTGTGTACTCACCAGGCTCTCGGAGTCCTTCTACTCCCTCCACTCCCACGACCGGCAGTATGGCCATCACCTTCTCCTCCCAGGGATGGTATTGTACGCATCTGCGTGGCGGCCCTCCTCCAGTGGTGTTGGCCTGGTTGTGGTCTTCGGTCATTTTGCGGCGGACCGTCCTCCGCAGATCGTACCACCTGGCTTGGCATTCATGCCTGGTCCTTCTGGTGGACCCAACAGCATTCACAGCATCGACAATCCTCTGCCACATGGCTGATTTTTCGGAAATGCTGGTCTGTCTGACCAATGTTCCGAAGAGGTGTGGCTCGACTCTGATGATTTCGTCGACAAGGACCTCCAACTCTCCGCTAGTGAACTTTGGATTCTTGTTAGTGGGCATGGTGAGGGGTGTGGGTGTGGATGGTTGTGGGGGGTGTGGGTGTGGATGGTTGTGGGTGTGTGGGTGTGGTTGTGCAGGTGTGTGTGTGAATGTGATGAGGGGGTGTTTGTGAAGGTGGTTGTGTGAAGGTGTGAAGGTGTAAGGTGTAGTGGAGGTTGTAGTATGGTGCAGTTGTTTCTCTGTGTGGTCTGGCAGCAGTGGGTCTGTTGCAAAGGATCATGGTTTGTGTGTGTTGGGCCTTTTTATTGGTCCATTGGTGGGTGTGGCTGTGTTTGAACTTTGGGTGGGTGTGTTATAAGGAGTGGTTGTGTTTTGGGCCTCTGTTTGGGAGTTTGGCAGTTGCAGGTCAGTGAATAGGTTGTATTTGTGCTTGTTGGACATGTTTTGTGGCTTTGTGCGAATCGAATGGAGTCTTCTTGTGTTGTTTTGCTTTGTCCTGGTTGTGTACGTGTGTTTTTAGCGTCTGTACGGTGTGTATATGGGTCATTTTGTTGTACAGTGCTGTCCTTGTCTCTGGCTTGGTACGACTCGTACATGTGCGATGTTGGGTGAGGGTGCTGGTGTTGGGGCCTGGGGTGCGCTCCGTACTTAGACTGGTGGGTTGTGTGTGTTCGCTCCGTACATACACGGGTGGGGGTACGGTCCGTACATACACTGTTGGGGTGGGGGTACGCTCCGTACATACGCGGGTGGGGGTACGGTCCGTACATACACTGGTGTACATACACGGGTGGGGGTACGGTCCATCCATACACTGTTGGGGTGGGGGTATGCTCCATACATACGCGGGTGGGGGTACGGTCCGTACATGCACTGTTGGGGTGGGGGTACACTCCATACATACGCGGGTGGGGGTACGGTCCGTACATACACTGTTGGGGTGGGGGTACGCTCCATACATACGCGGGTGTGGGTACGGTCCGTACATACACTGTTGGGGTGGGGGTATGCTCCATACATACGCGGGTGGGGGTACAGTCCGTACATACACTGGTGTACATACACGGGTGGGGGTACGGTCCGTACATACACTGATGGGGTGGGGGTACGCTCCATACATACGCGGGTGTGGGTACGGTCCGTACATACACTGTTGGGGTGGGGGTATGCTCCATACATACGCGGGTGGGGGTACAGTCCGTACATACACTGGTGTACATACACGGGTGGGGGTACGGTCCGTACATACACTGATGGGGTGGGGGTACGCTCCATACATATGCGGGTGAGGGTACGGTCCGTACATACACTGTTGGGGTGGGGGTATGCTCCATACATACGCGGGTGGGGGTACAGTCCGTACATACACTGGTGTACATACACGGGTGGGGGTACGGTCCGTACATACACTGATGGGGTGGGGGTACGCTCCATACATACGCGGGTGGGGGTACGGTCTGTACATACACTGGTGTACATACATGGGTGTGGGTACGGTCTGTACATACACTGTTGGGGTGGGGGGAACGCTCCATACATACGCGGGTGGGGGTACGGTTTGTACATACACTGGTGTACATACATGGGTGGGGGTACGGTCCGTACATACACTGTTGGGGTGGGGGTACGCTGCATACATACGCGGGTGGGGGTACAGTCCGTACATACACTGGTGTACATACACGGGTGGGGGTACGGTCCGTACATACACTGTTGGGGTGGGGGTACGCTCCATACATACGCGGCTGGGGGTACGGTCCATACATCCACTGTTGGGGTGGGGGTACGCTCCATACATACACGGGTGGGGGTACGGGCCGTATGTACACGGGTGTATATACACGGGTGGGTGTACGGTCCGTACGTACAGGGGTGTACATGCACGGGTCGGGGTTTGGTGCGTACATACGAGGGCTGGGGGGATGGTTTGGCGCGTACATACGGGGGCTGGGGGGGTGTTCGGCACGTATGCGGGCACATGTCTCCATGGTTGCTATGGGAGTTCAGTGCGGACGGTGTTTTTTCCATACGGTTGTAACATCGGACGCACAGGATGGATCGTACTTGCGCGGTCGGACTTCACTTTTCACATTTGTACGGTAAATCGTCCAGGGACGTGTCGGACACATTTTCCGACCCGAGGACGTGTGGGGAATTATTCCCAATGCGATTCGTATGGACTTTTTCCCATGCGAATCGTACTTGGCAGTTTGTACGGCACTTGTACGATTCGTACGGTAAAAAGACCGGATACGAGTCGTACGGGGAAATTTTTTCCAGGATCCGAATCGGCACCTTTATGTTTACAATGAAAACTGACTCTTTTCTTGCAAAGTGCCTAGCTGTAGATTTTGAACTCTAGCTCTGCCGGCACCTAGGAAAACCTAGCAGACCTATACATTTTTGAAAAGTAGACACCCAGGGGAATCCAGAATCTGGAAACTTGGGTGGTTCTCACCAGGTTCTGATACCCAGAATCCCTTGCAAACCTCAACATTTGTCAAACAAAACACATTTTCCTCACATTTCTGTGGTGGAAAGTTCTGGAATCTGCGTGGATCCACAAAATTCTACCCGCCGCGCATTCCCGAAAGTCTTCCTAGAAAAACGGTACCTCACTTGTGTGGAAGGCCCAAGTACCCGTGACCGGAAACGGCCCAAAACGCAACGTGGACACACCACATTTTCGCAGTGAAAACGGACCGTTTTTTTACAAAGTGCCTAGCCGGAGATTTTGAACCCTAGCTCTGCCGGCACCCAGAGAAACCTAGAAACCTATACATTTTTTAAAACTAGACATGCAGGGGAATCCAGGATGGGGTGACTTGACTGGCTCTTACCAGGTTCTGTTGCCCATAATCCCTTGCAAACCTCAAAATGTATTTAAAAAACCCACATTTTCCTCACATTTCTGTGGTGAAAAGTTATGGAATCTGCGTGCATCCACAAAATTCCACCCACCCCGCGTTCCCCACAGTCTTCCGGGAAAAATGGTACCTCACTTGTGTGGGTAGGCCTAGTGCCCGTGACAGGAAATGCCCCAAAAACGCAATGTGGACACACCACATTTTCACAGTGAAAAATGACCGGATGTATGTCGTTACAACGCACACTTTTACAACGCATGCACTTACAAAGCATTTTTTACAACGCACAATCCATTACAACGCATGACATTACAACGCAGGACACTACAACGCATTTTTGAAAACTACCTTTACAACGCATTCCATTACAACGCATACTACCATTACAACGCATACCATTACAACGCATAATATTAAATTGCATTTAAGGTAAGTATTAGATAGTATAGGGGTAAAAATTACTATTTTAACTCCAGGGGGTGCAACAGTAGGGAAAGTGTTGGATAGTATAGGGGTAAAAATTACTATTCTAACTCCAGGGGGTGCAACAGTAGGGAAAGTGTTGGATAGTATAGGGGTAAAAATTACTATTCTAACTCCAGGGGGTGCAACAGTAGGGAAAGTGTTGGATAGTATAGGGGTAAAAATTACTATTCTAACTCCAGGGGGTGCAACAGTAGGGTAAGTGTTGGATAGTATAGGGGTAAAAATTACTATTCTTACTCCAGGGGGTGCAACAGTAGGGTAAGTGTTGGATAGTATAGGGGTAACAATTACTATTCTTACTCCAGGGGGTGCAACAGTAGGGTAAGTGTTGGATAGTATAGGGGTAAAAATTACTATTCTAACTCCAGGGGGTGCAACAGTAGGGAAAGTGTTGGATAGTATAGGGGTAAAAATTACTATTCTAACTCCAGGGGGTGCAACAGTAGGGTAAGTGTTGGATAGTATAGGGGTAAAAATTACTATTCTAACTCCAGGGGGTGCAACAGTAGGTTAAGTGTTGGATAGTATAGGGGTAAAAATTACTATATTATGCGTTGTAATGGTATGCGTTGTAATGGTAGTATGCGTTGTAATGGAATGCGTTGTAAAGGTAGTTTTTAAAAATGCGTTGTAGTGTCATGCGTTGTAATGTCATGCGTTGTAATGGATTGTGCGTTGTAAAAAATGCGTTGTAAGTGTAGTGCGTTGTAAAAGTTGCGTTGTAAAGGTTGTTCCCCAAAATGACCCTTTTTTTGCAAAGTGCCTAGCTGTAGATTTTGAACCCTAGCTCTGCCGGCACCTAGGGAAACATAACAAACCTATACATTTTTGAAAAGTAGGCACACAGGGAAACATAGGATGGGTTGACTTGACTGGCTCTCACCAGGTTTTGTTACCCAGAATCCCTTGAAAATCTCAAAATCTGTAAAAAAAACACATTTTTCTCACATTTCTGTGGTGGAAAGTTCTGGAATCTGTGTGGATCCACAAAATTCCACCCACCCCGCGTTCCCCAAAGTCTTCCGAGAAAAATGGTACCTCACTTGTGTAGAAGGCCCAAGTAACCACGACCGAAAACGGTCCAAAACGCAAAGTGGACACACTTTATGTTTACAATGAAAACGGACTCTTTTTTTGCAAAGTGCCTAGCTGTAGATTTTGAACCCTAGCTCTGCCGGCACCTAGGGAAACCTAGCAGACCTATACATTTTTGAAAAGTAGACACCCAAGGGAATCCAGAATCTGGAAACTTGGGTGGTTCTCACCAGGTTCTGAAACCCAGAATCCCTTGCAAACCTCAACATTTGTCAAACAAAACACATTTTCCTCACATTTCTGTGGTGGAAAGTTCTGGAATCTGCGTGGATCTACAAAAATCTACCCGCCGTGCGTTCCCGAAAGTCTTCCTAGAAAAACGGTACCTCACTTGTGTCGGTAGGCCTAGTGCCCACGACACAAAATGGCCCAAATCGCAATGTGGACACACCACATTTTCACAGTGAAAAATGACCCTTTTTTGCAAAGTGCCTAGCTGTAGATTTTGAACCCTAGCTCTGCCGGCACCTAGGGAAACCTAGCAAACCTATACATTTTTGAAAACTAGACACCCAGGGGAATCCAGGATGGGGTGTCTTGACTGGCTCGCACCAGGTTCTGTTACCCAGAATCCCTTGCAAACCTCAAAATCTGTATAAAAAAATATCTAATTTTCCTCACATTTCTGTGGGGGAAAGTTCTGGAATCTGCATAGATCCACAAAATTCCACCCACCCCGCGTTCCCCAAAGTCTTCCAAGAAAAATGGTGCCTCGCTTGTGTAGAAGGCCCAAGTACCCGTGACCGGAAACGGCCCAAAACGCAACTTGGACACACCACATTTTCGCAGTGAAAACGGACCCTTTTTTTACAAAGTGCCTAGCTGTAGATTTTGAACCCTAGCTCTGCTGGTACATAGGGAAACCTAGACACCTATAAATTTGTAAAACTAGACATGCAGGGGAATCCAGGAAGGGGTGACTTGACTGGCTCTCACCAGGTTATGTTGCCCATAATCCCTTGGAAACCTCAACATTTGTCAAACAAAACACATTTTCCTCACATTTCTGTGGTGGAAAGTTCTGGAATCTGCGTGTATCCACAAAACTCTACCCGCCGCGCATTCCCGAAAGTCTTCCTAGAAAAACGGTACCTCACTTGTGTGGAAGGCCCAAGTACCCGTGACTGGAAACGGCCCAAAACGCAACGTGGACACACCACATTTTCGCAGTGAAAACGGACCCTTTTTTTACAAAGTGCTAGCCGGAGATTTTGAACCCTAGCTCTGCCGGCACCTAGGGAAACCTAGAAACCTATACATTTTTTAAAACTAGACATGAAGGGGAATCCAGGATGGGGTGACTTGACTGGCTCTCACCAGGTTCTGTTGCCCATAATCCCTTGCAAACCTCAAAATGTATTTAAAAAACCCACATTTTCCTCACATTTCTGTGGTGGAAAGTTATGGAATCTGCGTGCATCCACAAAATTCCACCCACCCCGCGTTCCCCAAAGTCTTCCGGGAAAAATGGTACCTCACTTGTGTGGGTAGGCCTAGTGCCCGTGACAGGAAATGCCCCAAAAACGCAATGTGGACACACCACATTTTCACAGTGAAAAATGACCCTTTTTTTGCAAAGTGCCTAGCTGTAGATTTTGAACCCTAGGTCTGCCGGCACCTAGGGAAACATAACAAACCTATACATTTTTGAAAAGTAGGCACACAGGGAAACATAGGATGGGTTGACTTGACTGGCTCTCACCAGGTTTTGTTACCCAGAATCCCTTGAAAATCTCAAAATCTGTAAAAAAAACAAATGTTTCTCACATTTCTGTGGTGGAAAGTTCTGGAATCTGTGTGGATCCACAAAATTCCACCCACCCCGCGTTCCCCAAAGTCTTCCGAGAAAAATGGTACCTCACTTGTGTAGAAGGCCCAAGTAACCACGACCGAAAACGGTCCAAAACGCAAAGTGGACACACTTTATGTTTACAATGAAAACTGACTCTTTTTTTGCAAAGTGCCTAGCTGTAGATTTTGAACCCTAGCTCTGCCGGCATCTAGGGAAACCTAGCAGACCTATACATTTTTGAAAAGTAGACACCCAAGGGAATCCAGAATCTGGAAACTTGGGTGGTTCTCACCAGGTTCTGAAACCCAGAATCCCTTGCAAACCTCAACATTTGTCAAACAAAACACATTTTCCTCACATTTCTGTGGTGGAAAGTTCTGGAATCTGCGTGGATCCACAAAATTCTACCCGCCGCGCGTTCCCGAAAGTCTTCCTAGAAAAACAGTACCTCACTTGTGTGGGTAGGCCTAGTGCCCACGACACAAAATGGCCCAAATCGCAATGTGGACACACCACATTTTCACAGTGAAAAATGACCCTTTTTTTGCAAAGTGCCTAGCTGTAGATTTTGAACCCTAGCTCTGCCGGCACCTAGGGAAACCTAGCAAACCTATACATTTTTGAAAACTAGACACCCAGGGGAATCCAGGATGGGGTGTCTTGACTGGCTCTCACTAGGTTCTGTTACCCAGAATCCTTTGCAAATCTCAAAATCTGTAAAAAAAAAAAAACATTTTCCTCACATTTCTGTGGTGGAAAGTTCTGGAATCTGCATGGATTCACAAAATTCCACCAACCTCGAGTTCCCCAAAGTCTTCCGGGAAAAATGGTACCTCACTTGTGTGGGTAGACCTAGTGCCCGTGACAGGAAATGACCCAAAACGCAATGTGGACACACCACATTTTCACAGTGAAAAATGACCCTTTTTTTGCAAAGTGCCTAGCTGTATATTTTGAACCCTAGCTCTGCCGGCACCTAGGGAAACCTAGCAAACCTATACATTTTTGAAAACTAGACACCCAGGGGAATCCAGGATGGGGTGTCTTGACTGGCTCTCACCAGGTTCTCTTACCCAGAATCCCTTGCAAACCTCAAATCTGTTAAAAAAAAACACATTTTCCTCACATTTCTGTGGTGGAAAGTTCTGGAATCTGCATGGATCCACAAAATTCCACCCACCCCGCGTTCCCCAAAGTCTTCCAAGAAAAATGGTACCTCACTTGTGTAGAAGGCCCAAGTACCCGTGACCGGAAACGGCCCAAAACGCAACATGGACACACCACATTTTCGCAGTGAAAACGGACCCTTTTTTTACAAAGTGGCTAGCCGTAGATTTTGAACCCTAGCTCTGCCGGCACCTATGGAAACCTAGAAAACTATACATTTTTTAAAACTAGACATGCAGGGGAATCCAGGATGGGGTGACTTGACTGGCTCTCACCAGGTTCTGTTGCCCATAATCCCTTGCAAACCTCAAAATGTATTTAAAAACCCCACATTTTCCTCACATTTCTGTGGTGGAAAGTTATGGAATCTGCGTGCATCCACAAAATTCCTCCCACCCCGCGTTCCCCAAAGTCTTTCAAGAGAAATGGTACCTCACTTGGGTGGGTAGGTCTAGCGCCCGCTACAGGAAACGGCCCAAAACGCAATGTAGACACACCACATTTTCACAGTGAAAAATGACCCTTTTTTTGCAAAGTGCCTAGCTGTAGATTTTGAACCCTAGCTCTGCCGGCACCTAGGGAAACATAACAAACCTATAACTTTTTGGAAAGTAGACACACAGGGAAATCCAGGATGGGTTGACTTGACCGGCTCTCACCAGGTTCTGTTACCCAGAATCCCTTGAAAATCTCAAAATCTGTAAAAAAAACACATTTTCCTCTCATTTCTGTGGTGGAAAGTTCTGGAATCTGCGTGGATCCACAAAATTCCACCTACACCGCATTCCCCAAAGTCTTCCAAGAAAAATGGTACCTCACTTGTGTGGGTAGGCCTAGTGCCCACAACAGGAAACGGCCCAAAACGCAACATGGACACACCACATTTTCACAGTGAAAAATGACCCTTTTTTTGCGAAGTGCGTAGCTGTAGATTTTGAACCCTAGCTCTGCCGGCACCTAGGGAAACATAACAAACCTATAACGTTTTGGAAAGTAGACACACAGGGAAATCCAGGATGGGTTGACTTGACCGGCTCTCACCAGGTTCTGTTACCCAGAATCCCTTGTAAACCTCAAAATTTGTCAAACAAAACACATTTTCCTCACATTTCTGTGGTGGAAAGTTCTGGAATCTGCGTGGATCCACAAAATTCCACCAACCTCGAGTTCCCCAAAGTCTTCCGGGAAAAATGGTACCTCACTTGTGTGGGTAGGCCTAGTGCCCGTGACAGGAAATGCCCCAAAAACGCAATGTGGACACACCACATTTTCACAGTGAAAAATGACCCTTTTTTTGCGAAGTGCGTAGCTGTAGATTTTGAACCCTAGCTCTGCCGGCACCTAGGGAAACATAACAAACCTATAACTTTTTGGAAAGTAGACACACAGGAAAATCCAGGATGGGTTGACTTGACTAGCTCTCACCAGGTTTTGTTACCCAGAATCCCTTGAAAATCTCAAAATCTGTAAAAAAAAACCCATTGTTTTCACATTTCTGTGGTGGAAAGTTCTGGAATCTGTGTGGATCCACAAAATTCCACCCACCCCGCGTTCCCCAAAGTCTTCCGAGAAAAATGGTACCTCACTTGTGTAGAAGGCCCAAGTAACCACGACCGGAAACAGCCCAAAATGCAACGTGAACACACCACATTTTCACAGTGAAAGCTGACCCTTTTCTGGCAAACTGCCTAGCTTTAGATTTTGAACCCTAGCTCTGCCAGCACCTATGGAAACCTAGCAGACCTATACATTTTTTAATACTAGACACCCGGGGGATTCCAGGGAAGTATGGCTTGCATGTATCCCCCAATGTTTTCTTACCCAGAATCACCTGCAAACCTCAAATTTAGCAGAACAAAATCACTTTTTCCACACATTTTTGTGTGGGAAAGTTGTGGCATCACCGGGCTGACACAAATTTCCTACCACCCATCGTTCCCCAAGGTGTCTCAATAAAAATGGTGCCTCACTCATACCCACGACAGGCAAGGGCCCAAAACGTATTGAGGCAACATCAAAATTGCCTATCACAAAACGACCTGGTTTTGCAAGGGGGGACACCTGAGTTTTTGGCCCCGTGCTCGGCGGCTAGCTAGGGAAACCTACCAAACCCACACATTTCTGAAAACTAGACACTGGGGGGATTCAAACGAGGTATGGTTTGCATGGAGCCCCCAATGTTTTCTTACCCAGAATCCCCTGCAGACCTGAAATTTAGCTGAAAAAATCCCCTTTCCCACACATTTTTGTGTGGGAAAGTTGTGGCATCACCGGGCTGACACAAATTTCCTACCATCCAGCGGAAAAATGGTGCCTCACTCGTGTGGGAGGCCCAAGTACCCGCGACAGGCAAGGGCCCAAAACGTATTGAGGCAACATCAAAATTGCCTATCACAAAACAACCTGGTTTTGCAAGGGGGGACACCTGGGTTTTTGGCAAGGTGTTCGGCGGCTAGCTAGGGAAACCTACTAAACCCACACATTTCTGAAAACTAGACATCCGGGGGATTCCAGGGAGGTATGGCTTGCATGGATCCCCGAAAGTTTTCTTACCCAGAATCCCCTGCAAACTTCAAATGTAGCTGAAAAAATTCACTTTTTTCACTCATTTTTGTGTGGGAAAGCTGTGGCATCACCGGGCTGACACAAATTTCCTGCCACCCAGTGTTCCCTCAGGTCTCCTGATAAAAATGATGCCTCACTGGTGTGGGAGGCCCAAGTACACGTGACAGGCAAGGGTCCAAAACATTTTGAGGCAACATCAAAATTGCCTATCACAAAACGACCTGGTTTGGGAAGAAGGGTAACCTGGGTTTTTGGCCAGTGCTCGGTGGGCAGCTAGGGAAACCTACCAAACCCACACATTTAGAAAACTAGACATCCGGGGGATTCCAGGGAAGTATGGCTTGCATGGATCTCCCAACGTTTTCTTACCCCGAATCCCCTGCATTCTCAAATTTAGCTGACAATAATCATTTTTTCCACACATTTTTGTGTGGGAAAGTTGTGGCATCACCGTGCTGACACAAATAAATTTCCTAGTGGGCTTTTTGCCCCCCTGTGGGTAGATTGGGGGCTACTGTCCCATCTGCCCCCCAGGGGAGCAGAAAGGCTGTCATTTTGGTGAGGGGGGGGTGGGAGCATTGGCGTGCCTGTTTTGGGCAGCCCCCGCTCTAAGTACATTTTTGAGAAAAAAATCCCTGGCGCTAGTGGGCTTTCTGCCCCCCTGGGGGGGCAGGATGGGGGCTACTGCCCTTATCTGCCCCCAGGGGGGGCAGGAAGACTGGTATGCTTCAAACACAATAGGGGAGCAAAGGCCCTTGCCCTAGGGGCATCTCCCCCCTCCCTGGAGCTAGTCGGTGGATCCCTGCTTGAAGATCGCCCTCCTGGGGTGATCCCTAAGCAGGGATCCACTAAGGAAGGGTGCCATTGGAAAGTGGAGATTCTCCCCTTTCCAACGATACCTCTCCCAAGTGTTTCGGTGCTCGGGGGCTGAGATAGCCCCACGAGCACTGAAACACTTAAACTGAGTTTTAGTTTCGTTTTCAAATGTAATGAGGACAGCGCGCCATGCGCGCGATCGTCATTACTTTGGAAATCAGGTTTCGGCCTTGGGAGGTTGGGGAAGCTCTTCCCCACCTCCCGTGGCACAAAAAAAATGGAAATCCCTCTGCTGTGTACAGCAGAGGGATTTCCTGCCCCTGTTCTCATGACGGAAAGGTTCCGTCATGAGCACAGGAGCACCGGTGCTCATGACGGAACCATTCCGTCATGAGCACCGAAAGGGTTAAAATACAAATATACAATTATTTATCATATAAAATTGTTAAAATATTTTTGGGTCCTTCAGTAAACTTTTATACATGTTTTACCATAGGGAGATCTCTGATTCAATTGTGGAGGTCTCTACCAAGTTCACAGAATGTAAAACACAATCATAAAGTCACTGCTACTAACTTTACAGTCATATTTTACGTTTTTACTGACTTCATCACCTATTTCAAGGAGTGGAGACATGCAAGTCTACACTTTTAAATAACTTTACCTTTGTAAATGTTAAATAGCCGAAACTAGTAAAGTTACTCAAAACTCAATAGCCGGAGGCAAGATGGCGGCCGACCCGATGGCCGAGTGAGCTGGGTTTACACTCCCCCGCAGTGAATTTCCCCTACTGACTATGCCGTGACAAGTATTCGGCTTAGAGGACGTACTTGGATACTGTGATCTTGAGAGGACAGAAAAACAGCGCTCAGTTGGTGCTTGCTCCGGCGATGAAAATACTTACTGTGGCGCTCACAGCTACTTGGCTCCGCAGAGGTTTTTGGCGTTTTCTACCGCCACACCGGGACTACTTATTCTCTATATCGACACTGACGTCCCGCGGCTCCCTCCAGATCATCGCTGAGATGCCACCGAAGGCTGCCCCAAAGGTCTCGATGAAGAATCCGAAGACCCGAGGTGGCGCCAAACCGACAGTGAATGCCGACTCCATGACTGGCGGACAAGCATCAGCGGTAAGCACCGGGTTGAATAATCCCTCTGACCCCGGTTTGTCACCCCGCACCAAAGCCCCTTCAAGCAGGAGCTCCTTATCTGTTACCTCCCCACCCGTTGTTAGACACACGGCCCCTTTGTTCACCAAACGTGTAACGAAGGCTTCAACACAGCCTCGAGACAAAGTAGCTGATAGTGGGGCTCAACAGAACTCAGATGCCGTCCTCTGCCCTACAGAAGCAAATAATTTGATGGACATGACTGAAGTGACTCACGGTAATCACTTGATGACAAGAAATGTACTAGTCGCTGGGGTCGAGACTCCAAATGTGGTGGTTGGTGTGTCAGGATGCATTCTGGGACCTGTAGTCCTACCAGCTAAGCCTAATGAAGTTTTGAAATCGTTGGCAGTTCAGGATGGTTTAGGCATGGATCAAACTGGTTGTAATGCAGATAACGATTTATTAGATAACTTCTTTTCTTTATCGGATGAATCTACCACATCTGAAGAAGATGGGCTCAGTAGGGATTGGGCATAATACGCGCTGGGAGGAGAAGACGATGCCCGATCTACGTACACGACTCCCGGAACTGTTTGCAGAAATAATAAAAGTGGGGTAGAGAAGAATTTGGGGGATATTCTACCCGATAACAACACAGATGTTCTGGGGGAGAATCTAGCATGGGATTATTCTTTTTCCGCAGTGAACCATTCCCGCCTAAGCCAAGAAGTAGACCCTGAGAGCTCCACTACGCTTAAACCATCTGATACCCCTAAACCCATCACACTGGAAATGATTTATGAGACAATGGTCTCACACAGAGCGGAGACTCGGCTAGAGAACGCCAGAACACAAAGCGCCTGTCGTAAACTACAAAATGCCATCAGACGCATCAACAAGTCAAGCGCTGAGATAGGCATCAGAGTTAATGAGACTGAAAATCGTATCTCCGCTCTGGAAGATGCATTGTCGACGCAGAAAGATATGGTAACTGCTTTAAAAAAACAGAAAGATGATGCCACCTGGAAATTATCTGAGCTCGAAAATCAAATGCGACGGAACAATTTACGTGTGCTTGGTGTTCCGGAGGGGGCGGAGCGGGATGATCCGAGACAATTTATTATTCAAATGTTTACCGAGGCTTTTCCGGAGCTTTCCCAATGGGACTGGGGGACTCAGATTCAGAGAGCTCACCGATTTCCTATCTATAAAAAGCAGCAAGCTACCCCGTGCTATTCTAATCTCTATGAACAATTTTTTAGCAAGAGAAGCTGTTTATGATCTAGCTTGCCCCAACCGTAAGAGACTGGCTAAGGGGATCCATTTCTTTGTCAGACCAGATTTCTCCCATGAAACAGTCTCCCGCCGATGGCACTTGCGCCAATTAATACCTATGTTTCAAGCAAAGGGCGCGCAGGCGTTTTTAATGAATCCTGCTAAGTTAAAGGTGGTGGCGCAGGATCAAAACAAGTTTTTTCTTTCTGAAATAGCAGCCAAGGAATTTTTGCAACAATTGGCGCCTTTGGGCTGAAGATAGTAATGTGATTGAGATGGCAACTTATATTTAGTAGTCATTTTGAGCTCTTGTTTTAGGGTATGGGGGAACCGCGGGTGAGTGCTTCCAGCTCCCCATCACCAGGACCACGGTCCTATTGTCTCATCATTGGGTAGGTAGGGTGGGAGGGGTGAGGTTGGAGGTTGGGGTGGGGGGGGGTACTGTAGGGGGGGGGAGGTTGGGTTGAGGGCGGGAGTGAAGGGAGAAATGGGGGGGGGGAAAATATGTTCCGCAATCGTCTATTATTTCTGAATGCTTTGTCGCTTGAGATTGGATCTATTAAAGGGCTCTTAGATTCTCAATTTAATGGCTAATTTGAATTTAAAAATCGCCACGTATAATGTGGCCTTAATAGCTATGAAAAACGAAGGAAGATGCAAAGGGAGCTGAAACTTATTAATCCTAATATTGTGTGTATTCAGGAAACACACATTTCATGGTCGGTACGCCAGAAGTTAGATGATCTGGGGTATGCTATGCTGGTTGCCTCTAAACAATCTGACACAACGCGGGGGGTGGCCATTCTGGCCCGCCCTTCTATAATTAAAACTGAGCGCACTTCGGCTGACATACATGGCAGATGGGCTATTCTTGACTGTTTAATTGGAGATAAGCGATTTACCCTCTGTACTATTTATGGCTCGAACCTTGACGATGCAAACATCTTCGATTTCCTAAATGGTGAGCTCGCTCTATGGCCTTCACCAGTTGTGTGTTGTGGGGATCTTAACATCCATCTAGATAGTGATTGGGCAGGCCCCTGCTCTGTTCCATATTGGGGTCGTAAACCCAAGGTCTTTCAGGCTTTAAAGAATTTGATGGCTGATCACGGCCTGGTTGATGGGTGGAATTTTTTACACCCACAGACACCTGGCTATACTTTTTTTTCTTCACCACATACTAAGTTTTTTCGGTTGGATTATTTTCTTATTCCCGTCGCTTGGGCCTCCTACTGCCAAATCCAAGTTCACCCTAGACTCCTATCTGATCATGCCCCGTAACCATTTCCCTTTCTAATGTCGCTACCACACGATACAATAAGACCTTCACCTTTGATAGGAAGCTTCTGCTTGATACTTCTTTTGTGTCTTTTATGAAAAAGTGGATCCCAGACTTTTTCCATCGTAACCGCGGCTCAGCAGAACCCGCGGTAGTCTGGGATTCCTTCAAGGCTTGCTTCAGAGGTGAGGTCCTTAGCTTTGCATTCTCAAAGATTGCGGAAACAAAATTTGATGCAGTTACATACTCACCTACGAAATGCGGAATTGGATCTTATAACTCAATTACAGGCAGCCATAGATCCTAAGGATAGCCTTGATAAATTAGCTCGCTGCAAAGCTGAGATTAATCTTGTTTGGGCCCAGGAGATCTCGCTCAAATATCATCTTTACAGGAAACAGATGTATGAGTATGGAGAAACTGTAGGGAGATGCTTAGCTCAAAGGATTCGTGCTAAAAAACAAATGTCTAATATTAAGTCTATTTATAATGATCAACAGGTATTAGTTCAAGAACCCGTGGCTATTATGAAAGTCTTTCATCAATTTTACTCTGACTTGTATAGCCAGCCGGATGTTGATGATTTTCCACCTGATCTTGGGCTCTCAACTTTAGAAAGGGACAGACTTGACCCTGCTGTGGCAGAAAGATTGGATCTCCCTTTTTCTGATGAGGAAATTGAGCGTGCAGTGTTTAAATTACCCTCTGGTAAGGCAGCCGGTCCCGACTGCCTTCCATCAGAGATCTACAAGACTTTCTTTCAAGAACTTCGTTCTGATCTGCTGAATACCTTTCAGGCAGCTAGGTTGGGCACCCCACCCGAATCATGGGCTGCCGCTCATATAGTGATATTTCCGAAGAAGGGGAAATCCCCCGACCAACCAGGGTCATATCGCCCGATATCGCTGCTCAACTGAGATGGTAAATTATATGCTAAATTGTTAGCAAACCGTATGGCCCCTCTTGTGGCGGGGCGGGTATCATCACAACAACATGGCTTTGTGCCGGGACGTGGGATGGTAGATCATGTTAACAGGGTCATTGCACTTCTTGACGCCGCGCAGGCTGAGTCCAGATTTCTGGGTCTTGCCCTGCTCGACGCCGAGAAGGCTTTTGACCGTGTGTCCTGGAGGTTTTTATGGGAAGTTATGGCTCGTTTGGGATTTAGCTCTGGCTTTCTTCGGGCTCTTCAGATATTTTATCAGTCCCCTACCGCAAGGATTTACGCCATGGGTTTCAAATCAGAGGAAGTTCAGATCAGTAGAGGGACTCGACAAGGTTGCCCCTGTTCCCCCATTCTTTTCGCTTTTTATATCAATCCCTTTATTAAAATGCTCGAGCTCAGCTCACAAATCCCCCCTTTCATAGCTCACGGCGTAAAGTATAATGTTCTCGCGTACGCGGATGATATTGCCGTAATTACATCTGATTTGAATATGGCTTTACCATCTATAGAACTGTTAGCGGAGTCTTTTGGGAAATATTCTGGGTATAAACTCAACAAAGCTAAAACACAATGTTTGTGCACAGATCAAACTCTAGTTCTTGATAATAGGATTATGGAAGAAGTGGTTTACTTGGGTATCAAGATCAGGCCTAACTTGGAGGAGCTCGCTAATACCAACTGGATTGAGATACTGGATAAATCTAAACAAGCATTGGAGTCATGGCAGAGTCTCCATCTAACTCTGGTCGGCAGAGTTAATTTACTTAAAATGATTGTATTACCTAGAGTACTTTATTTTTTTCGGGCTGTTCCCTTATTGATCCCCAGAGGCCAAATTCGCCAATTACAATCAATCTGTGAAAAATATCTATGGGCTCCAGGTAAAATTCGTAGAGCTTCACGTTTTATGACGCTCCCCCTTGACCGCGGTGGTTGGGGAGTACCGGACTTTGCCCTATATCAGATGTCATGTCTACTTTTAAGGATGCATACTCTCCTGACTGGAGAGGAAATATCCAATAAGGCAGAAAGTCCTTCAATCTACCACATCACTCTTGGTGCATCTGCAAAAAATTGTTTGATTTCCAATTTTGATAGTAGCTACTACAAACGCACACGGTTTAAAACTATTATTTCTGCTTTTAATGCATGGAAATGTGTTAGGAAAATGTGTAATATACCCAAATTTACGATATATACTCCACTTCGGGCCCCTTATTTACTGCCGTCAATTTTTGGTGACGCAATTGCACGATACTGGTATTCTAAAGGCATTACATGTTTAGGTGATTTTGTCTCTGCTGACGGTGCCCTTCTTTCTTTTGATACACTTAGATTGCAATTTGATTTAGCTAATAGTCAATTTTTTAAATATTTACAGATTCGCGATTTCCTATATAAACGTACCATGCTGTTGTCTTCTATTCGTATTATTGATGCTATTAGACTACAACCACCTATTGGAACTATCTATAAACACTTATTAGCAAACCGTATAGATGACATTGACAAAACTAATGAGACATGGTCATGCCGGCTATCATCCGCATCTATTAATATTCAAGAATCTATTAAAATGGCCCATATGATTTTTTTTCTGCGTCACTAAAAGCACAACTATACAAAACCATTTTTAATATATATCATACTCCGGCGGTTATGATGAAATGGGGTAGTTCCTCCTAATATTCTAATTCTGGTGAATGTTTTCGTTGTAAAGCCGGTGAAGCTGATGTAGTGCATGTATTTTATGCTTGTCCTTCTTTAACACCATTTTTTAATCAAATTTCAAACTTTTTGGGTTATGTCCTTGGGAAACCTGTTGTACTTTCATCAAACTTAATTCTATTGGGTATTGGAGAGGAAGCCACCCTTGGGCACCCTCTTTTTGAGTTTCGTTGTTTTCTTTTTATTATTGCAGCTATGATTCGTCTGTCAATAGCAACAGCTTGACTGTAACCACAAGCTCCGAGCTTCGATATATGGCGATCTAAGTTATTTCATTTGTATAATATCAAAACCAGTATATACATGTTAAAAAAACCTCGTAAAAGACTCTTAGGTCTTACTATTTGGCGTCCTTTAAAAGATTATTTTGATGCATAACTAGCACGATTAGATCCATCAGAACGATACATGTGTGTATGTACCTCCACATCATGTTCGACTTGTGACAAACTGTTATGAAAGCCTTGTAATGCCAAGGTAAAAAGTCGGGTGATCTCAAATGAAATGTGCTAAACATGAACATCAAAGTTGTGCTGTGTACTGAACATGCTGACAATCTAACCTCTGTTCAACAGGTGACTCACTAGCAACAGCAGGTGACCGTGCCATGGACGAGCCAGCCAGTCTCCCCCCCAGGAAGGTGAACTCTCGGATACAGACTCCCTGTTTTTTTCAGATGAGGAGAACCACCTTGGCCCCTCGGGCGTGCCCAGGCAAGGTCAGTCTCCGGCACTCACTGTCCCCCACCACCACCACCACCACCAACACAACTCCCAAAACAGCTGCACATACAACATAGACCCCTGCAGCAACGACCTGTGTGGCAGCCACCTCCATAATCACCACAGCTGCCTCAAACACTGTACCCATATCAGTTTATGACAATACCACCAGGCAGCCTGGGAATGCTAGGGCCAGTGTGCGGCAGCAGCGGCAGGCACCGCCACAGGTCCGTGGCAGCAGGGCAGGTGGGAGGCCAACTGGGGCACAATCACAGGAGGACAATGAGACTGAGGCCCAGGCCACCGTGTAAACTGTCCTTGGTGCATCCCAGCAGAACCAGGGACAGATGGATCAGGTCCTTGAAGAACTGTGTAAACTCCGCCTGCTGCAGAGGTCCATGGACACTCGCTTGGGACAAATTGCTGAGTATATGGGCCAGCTTGTGGGTGTTCTGAGGGACATGCATGCAGCTCAAATAGCTGCCCACCCCCACAGTGGCCAGCCGGATGATAGTCACAACACCTCAGCAGCGGCCACAGGGAGGGGTGAGTCCATCACAGCGAATCCTCAGACACCTCTGAGCATGCTGCAGGCTCACCCCCGACCAAACGGCAGAGGGAGCGTCCGAAAAAGACCCCAGGAGGATCACGTGGCAAAGCACCGTGCCATACCAGTTCTGCTAATGCAGGCAGGGACAAATTCAGAGATGAATTACATATTTGTCAGAAGGAGGCTAGAAAAGGTAAAACAATATTGAATTAGTTATCAACAGTTCGGGATACTGGTAAGTAGTTACGAATCCAAGAAGGCACTTGCAGCTTCAAAGGCAAGCAGTTCCAAAAGACGATCCAAATCAATCAGCTTCAGCAATAAGGACCGCCATCCAATCCAGTATTATGAAGGAACAGATGTGCTCCTCACACCACGAGGACGAAAGGAGCATTTCATGGCAACCCGAACGAGGTTTGATGTATGCATGGCACAAGAACCATTTGCTCGAACGCACAGACGACGCTGGCAACCCGTCTGACACGTTGGCATTACATAAACGGCTATCCCCGAAACAATCCTGGTCGTGGGCCAACAAAGGACTCACCCACAGGTCATGATCCAGTTCTGCAATGGATGTGTTGGAAAGGCAGACATCCATGGCCTATTGAAAGGGGCATCGGCAACAGTAGAACGCAGGTTGCACGCAGGTGAAATAGGCATTGCGGAAGGTTAGAATATAACTGATGCATAGCACAGCTAATGGGACACATCCAAGGATAAGCTGCATTAGTTCACGGTACAATTGCAACTGACCAGGGTTGGTCTGGACCACAGAACAGGCAGCCATTGCATGAGAGCAGTCGGAGAACCAACAATCTGCAGTACAGCCAAAGGAGTGCTGTGAAACCGCCAAATGCAGAAGGCAAATTGGAGGAATGACACCCAGTAGTACTCCGAAAATAGTCTGAAACGAAGTAATAAGGCCAGAGCCCACAAGTTTAAAAAAATGTGCAAGGCCTTCAGTATCAGAATATTTTGTGTGTCAGTTCTCCAAAAAGAAGTGGGAGAGTCGTGTTTAGCAGTGACTGAATCGCGTGGGACGGTCAAGGCACCTGGAATTCGAAGGTCTCATGGGCTGATGTGAGAGCGACTACTTTTTGAAACAAAAGCCCATTAAGCCTGCACCCCTTATTGAAGTCTGCTTCCCTTATTGAAGTCTGCTGTCTTTGTGGGAATGTGAGGCCACATATAACTATCTACAATCACATATGAGTGAGTAAAGAGAACATTGGTACAGCAAGGCACACGTCGTGCAACTGTTCCTATATACGGGATGCCTGCCCGTAAACCGCAGCAGTTGTGGTCATGCAGGATAAGATAACTTCCACTAAAAAGGAAATTTGGTGTGGGTATGTTGTCGGGGAACGGTGTTCATGTGGGAAAACATGCAAAAATCGGCCATGTAACATTAAAAGCCCCGTGTAACAGTACTTGAGTTTGTGAAGTCGACAATGTCACCATCGTCCACATGACAGGATGTGTTTTGATGCTCCCTCTTGTGGGCACACTGCTAAGGATTTCATTGTTCAGCGCTGTGTGATTTGTAAAAAATTCCGTCATATCCATGGTGATGTTAGTAGGGGGATGGGAGCACACTGATTCACCTCCCAGCACAGTTCACCCCTTAGCATTCTGGTAAATGCAGTTCAGTTCAAATGCTGACTTGTAATGTAGCTGAAGTGTTTCACCTTAGTTGGGCAGGGAGAGGTACAGAGATCTGAGTGGATTGTGGCAGCTTTCTCAGCAGACACCGATCTCAATATATCTTACCTATGCTGATGTAGGATAATTTCCAGAAACACATGTGTCTAGAGAATCACAGCACTGACCTGCACCAACCTTGGTGAAACACTTCAACGGAACTGTATTTACCAGGATGCTAAGGGGTGAACTGTGCTGGGTGGTGAAGTCATATACTCCCGTTCCCCTTCTGTCCATGTTGATGGTGTTGGCCGGTGTTATCTGGAATGCATCTTGTACAGTGTTTACTAGTGGTGTGCTTTCGCTGTTATGCTATCCTATGTCAACGCACTGTTATTTTCTTGTGTCGTTCCAGGTTGCTCCACCCCCTCAATGGATTGTCGCATTCACATGTTATGATACATTGCAATGTGAGTTAACATGCTACTTACTGTGATAAAATGCTCTTGACACAAAGACTCATGGCTTTTTGTTTTGCAAGTAGCTTTGTTTATGTCCTTCACCTGAGAACTGTCCGCACAGCTTGTTCTCTGCGCGGTCCTGGAGTACTTTCGGAACATCATGTCCTTGTTCAAAAAACAATGTCCCTTGTCATTCTGTTCTGGTGAGGCCCTAGTACCCCGACTCAACAAACTGTCACAGCGGCTAGAGACCACGGGTGCCTTTTAGACATTATGGGGAGGCGGGTAAGGTGCCCAGCATTTGGAGAGGGATCTATCCAGAGAGAAGAGCGACACAGCATATGTGATGTACATTTCACCATCTATAGGCTGAGGAATGGGGTCTGCTGACAAAGCCCATAGATCTTGGGATATATAATACAACTTCTTCTAGCAAGGGGAGGATGGATGACCTCGTGGGATTGCTCCTGAGGGCTTATTGATATGACATCTTACTTCATGATATAGGGACATGTTACTATGCTGACTAATTTTGTACTAATGCATTTTTCAACTTACACTGCATGTTCTGACACGGTAGTTAAATTAAACATTTTACACCGTTTCTTGTCTTCAACTGATCTTATTGTGGACAAGTATAGGAGTGAGGGCGACAGGGTGTGTCTTGTTACCGTGATTCCTGAGAGATCTGAGAGTGTTGTGTTCTGGGGTGTCTAAGCGCTTGTTTCACTGTCAGTGAGTAGGAGAGCTAGTGAGGCACTATAGCTATTATGTCCACTATAGCTATTAGGTCCAGTGCTTCAGGATGCTCAGGTGGTAGGAAGACTCAGTCCCTGCCTGCCCAAGTCCTCTGGTCCTGTGCATAGTTCTGTATGTGGTCAGAACCTGCAAAAATCCTCAAATGTTGGTAGACAACAGCAAAGCACATAGACACAGTCATAGTCGCTCATTGCTAACTTCCACTCAACGGAAGTAGTTGGCGAGGAGATGTTGACGCACGTCAAGGCCTTCTTCCTCACCACTGTCATCGTCACTGGGCATGTGTGGGTTTGGAGCAGGTGGCTGCTGCTGCTCATCATCGTCCAGAATCAGGGGGATATTTTTGCGCAAGGCCAGGTTGTGTAGCATGCAGTAGGCGACTACCATCTGGCACACCTTCTGTGGTGAGTAGAGTAGTGCATCACCACTCTTGTCCAGGCACCTAAATCTAGACTTTAGCAGTCCAAAAGTGTCCTCCACCACACATCGTATCCTCCCATGGGCATCATTGTAGTGGACTTCCCCAGGCGTGGTTGGATTTCTCAGTGGGGTCATCAGCCACAAACAATTGGGATACCCTGAGTCACCTAGTTGTGAGAAACACAGACAAACAATGCAATCTAAATATGTGAGGAGAGTAGCATGTCGCACATCCATCACAGTCATTGACACAGGCCACTCACCAACAAACCAGGCCCGCTCAGCGTGCAGATTACCCATCAATTGTGGTATTCTGCTGTTCCGCAAGATGGAGGAGTCACAGGCCGAACCAGGATACTTTGCACACACGTGTGTGATTAACTGATCCGCCTGGCATACCACTTGAACATTAGTGGATTGGTGGTGTTTTCGATTCCAATAAATGTGTTCACGTCCCTGTGGTGGAACGAGGCAAATGTGGGTACAGTCAATGGCTCCCACAACATTTGGGATGCCTCCCACATTATAGAAATCCTCTTCACAGCTGGCAATTCATTCCTCCTCCGAAAGTGGACATGGCTGTCCTTGTAAAGCATCAATTCTGACAGGACGTCACGCAACACCATGCTGAACATATGTTGTGACATCCCACCGGCACTGGCCACAGTGTACTGGAAAGACTCAGTGGCAAAGAAATGCAGTGCAGCCATCACTTTCCCTGTAGCAGACAATGCAGACGGATATGCTCTGTTTGGCTTCAAATGAGACTCCAACTGAGCACTTAGGTCTCGTAGTGTGAGGCGATCCAAACGGAATTTTCTGATGATTTCGATTTTCTCCATCATCGCCAGGTCTGGGACAGGTCGAAAGATAGGTGGTCTCCTCCTGCGTACTCTGTCAGGGTACACATGCATGAGATGAGTTAAAGGTGAGATGTGGTAACCAGCTTAACCAAAGACTCACATAACCACAACATTGGCAGGACTCTTGGACACGTGAAATGTACATGTGACATGCATACAGACGTTGCTTTTCTTCACTCACTCGACATACTCACTACAACATCCCAAAAAGTCGATGTGTATATCAAATAGTACACTGCTACATCAAGGTTGAGCTGCCCTGTGGGTAGATGGCAGAGCACTTGTGTTTACCAGCATCAATGCTGAGTTAAATGTAGCTGCTGTCACTACATGACATTAAGCTTCACTCTCACAATATACAACAACATTACGGAATGAGGGCAGTGAGTGTCAGCTGGACAACGAAACCTGGATATACATCACGATGGACAGACAGATCGAAACAATATGAGGTCAGTCCATCGTGACTGTGTGAAGATTTAGAGTGGCAGACATTACCATGTTCACCTAAATGAGGCACAAATACACATGGATTGTAGATACTTGCACACATGGCTGAAAATGACCAATGATGTCGGTCAGAGCGATGTATTTTAGTTACACATGTGCACTCCTATGGCGTGTGAGAAAACATTTACAGGCAATGGCAGCTAGGCACACTGCATGCCACTTCAGAACGTGTGTTTAAAGTGCTAGAGATTACGAGTATGTCTGATTTGCAGACAATGGACACCTATAATTGTCAGCCTACATCACGGGGCCTTCAAAAGACATCCTATGGCCAAGAAATTGCCAATCAAATAGCAACGGATATATAAGCAGTGTTCATAGGTTGAATGTTTCTGTGCCCAACATTGGTACTGTGCGAGAGGCTTTTGTCCTTTTTGACTCATTTCAGCCCATGTGGCACCGCCTATGCGAATGAGACATTAGCCAATGGGAGCCGCCAGGGGCTTTAATTTTCATTTTTGATTGTCATGGTGTGCGTACTCTGCAACTGCAGGACCCAGCGTTAACCCCAATTGCCATCAGGAGCCCTGAGTGTGTCACTCATGTAAAGTGGGTGGGCCTAGCACACTGCAGTTGGCATGTTTCCCCAAACATCATAGAACCAGCCCTGCCGGCACGCTTGCTGGGAGTTGTTGTTGTACCGGGGTTGCATGTCTGGAGATGTTTTGGACATACCTCTGCTGTAGAACGCAGCGGCGTCTTATCTGCTGGTAATGCATCAGGTAGAGCAGCGGAAAGGCCTGTAGAGCAGGATTCATGGCGGCTCTGGTCGTATGCAGGTGCTCTGGTTCAACTTTTCCTCTCCGTAGTTGTGCTTCCACCATCCGCGATGAGTTGGTTTTACCGCCGCAGTGGGATTGGCTGTTTGATTCATTGTAATCCTGTTGGTGAACGGAACGTGATTCTGCACGCCAGTCTTGCTCTATAGGCTCCGTCCGCCACTCTTGCGTAACGAAAAACGTGTGGAGCCTGAAACACCGCGGTGGACGGAAAATGACCTCTGTTGGCCCATTGTAATATGGTGGTCGCAATGACTGCATTAGGAGTGGGAAAAACAACGTTTTCCGCCACTGCCATCACTACGGATTGGCTTCTGTCTGCCATCGTAATGAGCCCCTTAGTCTTGATACTTGTATTATTTTGGGTGTCTGTTGTAAGAAGTTGCACATGATACCCAAATGTTTGGTGTCAGGTGCGCTATTTTACCTTTATTTTTCAAAAATTCATATCTCAACTTCTACTTGTTGGATTTTTGTTTTGATATATTTATAACATTAAGCTCTATTTCCCCAACCTGGGTGCCGATTATGATCCTGTAAAAACCGGGTACGAGCCGTCGGACGGAGCATATTCTCCGTCCGACGCGTACCCGGTCGTAACAATATACAAACATGGAAGTACGATTCGCACGGAAACACTATTTCCGTACGAATCGTACAAAACCCCGACCGACGAAAATAAACATACAAATGTGATCCGGGAAAGCGCCGATGTGACGTCGGGACGCACGCAGCCTGCCATTCACGAACCAGGAAGTACGATTCGCACCGACGTCATCCCGCATGGAGAATATTTTCCGGCAGCCAAAAACTGCCGGGAAATCAGGACGACGCGAACAAGGAGTACCTGCACGCGACGGACAGACATGGACCCGAACCTACGTGTCATCCCGGCCCTCATAGCAGTCGACCTCCTCTACAGGTTACGACGCAGATGCCGCAGAAGGTCAGAACAACAAAGGGAGGGGGGAAAGGGGGGGGCAGGAGCAGGGGCAGGCCACAAAACCCCCACCAAAGTCACACAGCACACATGCCCTGGACATACCTGACCCCCAGGCCCTGGTCACTACGAGGGGGTGGGGGCGTGTCCAGCAAAGCCAGCGTCCACAACAGCGGAAGTAGTTGACGACGCGAACGGCAACACAACAATACAGGTACGTCCCGTACCCACGCCTTAAGAGCGTGGGTACGAGTCGTACCACGCCCACACCTACGTCACCACAACAATGGCGGGACGGCTGTACCCACGTGGCAAAGGCCTGGGTACGGCCCGCACAAGCATTCCACAGCGTGGGTATGGATATGTACAGACCGTACCCCCACCCCCGTATGTATGGAGCATACCCCCCACCCCAACAGTTTAAGTACGAACCGTACCCTCACCCGCGTACGTATGGAGCATACCCCCATGCCAACAGTGTACGTACAGACCGTACCCCCACCCCGTATGCATGGAGCGTATCCCCACCTCAACCGTGTATGTACGACCCGTACCCTCACCCGTGTACGTATGGAGCGTACCCCCCACCCCAACCGTGTATGTACGACCCGTACCCTCACCCGCGTAAGTATGGAGCGTACCCCCCATGCCAACAGTGTACGTATGGACCGTACCCCCACCCCGTATGCATGGAGCGTACCCCCACCTCAACCGTGTATGTACGACCCGTACCCTCACCCGTGTACGCATGGAGCGTACCCCCCACCCCAACCGTGTATGTACGACCCGTACCCTCACCCGCGTATGTATGGAGCATACCCCCCATGCCAACAGTGTATGTACGGACTGTACCCCCACCCCAACCGTGTATGTACGACCCGTACCCTCACCCGCGTATGCATGGAGCGTACCCCCACCCCAACCGTGTATGTACGGACCGTACCCTCACCCGCGTACGTATGGAGCATACCCCCCATGCCAACAGTGTACGTACGGACCGTACCTCCACCCCGTATGCATGGAGCGTACCCCCACCTCAACCGTGTATGTATGACCCGTACCCTCACCCGCGTACGTATGGAGCGTACCCCCCACCCCAACCGTGTATGTACGACCCGTACCCTCACCCGTGTATGTATGGAGCGTACCCCCCATGCCAACCGTGTATGTACGGACCGTACCCCTACCCCAACCATGTATGTACGACCCGTACCCTCACCCGCATATGCATGGAGCGTACCCCCACCTCAACCATGTATGTACGACCCGTACCCTCACCCGCGTATGCATGGAGCATACCCCCACCTCAACCGTGTATGTACGACCCGTACCCCAACCCGCGTATGCATGGAGCGAACCCACACACGTGTATGTTCTAAGCGTACATATCCTGAAATAGGAGGGTTGGGTGCAGAGTCCTCCCAGCAGTGCCCAGTCATAAGAGGGGTGTGTGCAGAGTCCTCCCAGCAGTGCCCAGACACATGAGGGGTGGGTGCCTAACACTCCCAGCAGTGCCCAGACACAGGAGGGGTGGGTGCAGAGTCCTCCCAGCAGTGCCCAGGTGGGTGCAAAGTCCTCCCAGCAGTGCCCAGACACAGGAGGGGTGTGTGCAGAGTCCTCCCAGCAGTGCCCAGACACAGGAGGGGTGGGTGCCTAACACTCCCAGCAGTGCACAGACACAGGAGGGGTGTGTGCAGAGTCCTCCCAGCAGTGCCCAGACACAGGAGGGGTGTGTGCAGAGTCCTCCCAGGGGTGCCCAGACACAGGAGGGGTGGGTGCCTAACACTCCCAGCAGTGCCCAGACACAGGAGGGGTGGGTGCCTAACACTCCCAGCAGTGCCCAGACACAGGAGGGGTGTGTGCAGAGGCCTCCCAGCAGTGCCCAGTCACAAGAGGGGTGTGTTCAGAGTCCTCCCAGCAGTGCCCAGACACAGGAGGGGTGGGTGCAGAGTCCTCCCAGCAGTGCCCAGACACAGGAGGGGTGGGTGCCTAACACTCCCAGCAGTGCCCAGACACAGGAGGGGTGGGTGCAGAGTCCTCCCAGCAGTGCCCAGACACAGGAGGGGTGGGTGCAGAGTCCTCCCAGCAGTGCCCAGACACAGGAGGGGTGTGTGCAGAGTCCTCCCAGCAGTGCCCAGACACAGGAGGGGTGGGTGCCTAACACTCCCAGCAGTGCCCAGACACAGGAGGGGTGTGTGCAGAGTCCTCCCAGCAGTGCCAAGACACAGAAGGGGTGGGTGCCTAACACTCCCAGCAGTGCCCAGACACAGGAAGGGTGTGTGCAGAGTCCTCCCAGCAGTGCCCAGACACAGGAGGGGTGTGTGCAGAGTCCTCCCAGCAGTGCCCAGACACAGGAGGGGTGGGTGCCTAACACTCCCAGCAGTGCCCAGACACAGGAGGGGTGGGTGCAGAGTCCTCCCAGCAGTGCCCAGACACAGGAGGGGTGGGTGCAGAGTCCTCCCAGCAGTGCCCAGACACAGGAGGGGCGTGTGCAGAGTCCTCCCAGCAGTGCCCAGACACAGGAGGGGTGGATGCCTAACACTCCCAGCAGTGCCCAGACACAGGAGGGGTGTGTGCAGAGGCCTCCCAGCAGTGCCCAGTCACAAGAGGGGTGTGTGCAGAGTCCTCCCAGCAGTGCCCAGACACAGGAGGGGTGGGTGCAGAGTCCTCCCAGCAGTGCCCAGACACAGGAGGGGTGGGTGCCTAACACTCCCAGCAGTGCCCAGACACAGGAGGGGTGGGTGCAGAGTCCTCCCAGCAGTGCCCAGACACAGGAGGGGTGGGTGCAGAGTCCTCCCAGCAGTGCCCAGACACAGGAGGGGTGTGTGCGGAGTCCTCCCAGCAGTGCCCAGACACAGGAGGGGTGGGTGCCTAACACTCCCAGCAGTGCCCAGACACAGGAGGGGTGTGTGCAGAGTCCTCCCAGCAGTGCCCAGACACAGGAGGGGTGTGTGCAGAGTCCTCCCAGCAGTGCCCAGACACAGGAGGGGTGGGTGCCTAACACTCCCAGCAGTGCCCAGACACAGGATGGGTGTGTGCAGAGTCCTCCCAGCAGTGCCCAGACACAGGAGGGGTGGGTGCCTAACACTCCCAGCAGTGCCCAGACACAGGAGGGGTGTGTGCAGAGTCCTCCCAGCAGTGCCCAGACACAGGAGGGGTGTGTGCAGAGTCCTCCCAGCAGTGCCCAGACTCAGGAGGGGTGGGTGCCTAACACTCACAGCAGTGCCCCTGCAAAGAAAAGGGTGGAGTACCCAGAGATCCAATGCCCACAAATGTCAGTCAGGTGCTCAAAGATCCTGCAGTACATGTACCACATGTGTGCGAGGCTGGGAGTATACACATGCATTGCGCCGAAAAGAAAACATGTCCACATGAAGTCATGACAACAGTCTACATACACAAGTACAGTGACCACCAAGGACGCCACGAATGATGCAGGTGGAGACATCGCTCAGCATGCATGGCCCAAGTCTAACGAGTCCGTCACACACCCAGCCAATGTAGACACAGCTCAGCACCACATATTGGAAAGACCCTGCAGGGAAGATGTCAGGTTACACAGAGGAAGGAACACACCTTGGGACGATGTCACCATGCAGTAACTGCGTACATGAACAAAGTTATGTAGCCAACAGCTTGTGATGGCACACAGATACCAGGATCCACCCATGACCAGCACAAGACTACAATTCCCACACACCCAACACATAATCACCACCCAAAACAATGGGGCAGGTCCACCAACAGCAATACCAGACAGACAGCAGTGTACTAAGGAAAAATAAATTGCTTTATTCAGCATCCAAAAATCTGTTTGTCACTTGAAAGTTCAAAATGTACAATGCCCATAGGGCAATCCAAAGTTCAAATCCAGGTGGGGGACACAGTGGGACGCGTGTCCCCTAGCTTGCCTGCACAGTCAGACTCCTTCGTCTTCCAGAGGGGGGAGGGCATCATGTGGGGGGGAAGGACCAGGCACCGCTGGGACATGAGGGCAAAGGGTAGGCGTCGTGGGTGCAGGGATGGAGGACTCCACCACAGGGGGTGGGGCAGGGCCAAAGGCGGAGGCCAGGATGGCGCTGCACACCTTTGCAAGGTCCTCCAGCGACTCCCCTGCACCCGAAGGAACCACAGGCCCCAAGGAGGGGGGGGGGTCAGAGGGATGGGTCGCAGCGCCACTGGGGGAGGGTGTGGACAGGGGGGGGACTCAACCACCCTGACTGGGGACTCCCTTGACTGCTTGCGGGGTGGTGTCACTGTGGGGCTCAGGGACAGAGCGGCCATGAAGGAGTCTTTGCCGGATATGTGGCCAGGAGAGCTGAGGGGAGGGGATTTGGAGGGAGTGTATTTGGTGGAATGTGGACTCCCACTCTGGCTGCGTGTCTTACGTTTGCCCCCCGACCCAGTGGGTGTGCCTACTTCACCCTGGGTGTGCGTGCCAGGAGGTGTGCGTTTGACCTTCCCTGCTGGTGTGGTGCCTGTGTCTGTTGTGGTGGGTGCATGCTGACGTCTGGGTGTACATGGGACAGGCATGGGAGTGGGAAGTGTGGATGGGTCAGGGGTAGGGGGTTGGACGAAGCACTGCAGGAGACCCACTGCTGCAGTCAGTGTCGAGTCAATAGACCGCAGCAAGTTGCGTTGGTCAGCCTGCGATGAGAAAATGCCCTCCAAGTATGCCTCCATGTTGTTCAGCACTTGGCTGTGGCCATGGAGGACATTAAGCATCGCAGCCTGACCAACCTGCAACTGCCGCTGGATGTCCACAGACTCGGCATTGGCGGCAGCAGTGGAGACAGGGGCAGGGGGTGCGGTGCCTGTCAGGAAGGAGACATGTGGTGACTGGGCACGCTGGGAAGGGACACGAGCAAGTGGGAGGCGGCTGATGGCAATGGAGGGGGCGGGGAGTGATGTTGGGCCGCTGTCAGCTGCTGGTGCAGCCTCCGCCCACTCGGAGAGATCATCCTCGGACCCGTCAGCTTCATATTCTGTGGTGCCAGTGGACAGGTCCTCGGCCTCACTCTCCTCCGCCTCAGTACCACTCGATGTGCCAGCCACGATGTCACCGCTGGCACTGGTGCTCGGTCCCTCCGCTCCGTCTGTGCTGATGTCTCCCTCCGTGTCCCCCGACGATGCTGTGGGCAAGGTGAAGAGACAGAAATTAATCATACACCTGTATACATATGTCACATGAGTCCAATCTACATCGGTTACAGTGCATAGCCTGAAAAGAAAGATGAGTAACATCTACAAAACAAGGTACAGATGTAGGGCATGCAACACACAGTTGGTTGACCCACCATGCCACTGAAAAACTATGGAGAGCATGACACAATAGCAAATGACATGAAATGGATTTTGACAGAGGAGCCAGGCCCTGGGGACAATCCAGCACTGCATCTGCACCACACAGCGTTGCCGAAAATAGGGATGAGCAGGGACCATATCCATGAACTTGAGGCACATGCTGCATAGGTAATACTGAAAACATGCCCACCATGACTGGCTCACTGCACCTTGAGTGTATGTCCAGACAAACATCACACACTGGCCAGACCTAGCAAGGAGATATCAGGTTTTGACATGTAGGCTTTGCCCGCACCAACCACCCCCTACATGAGACAATTTGTTGAAACACAGGAAGCACTTACATCTCTTAGTCTGGGTGAAATACACATGGGCTGGATAAATGCAAGATTTGACACAAAATACCCAAGGTGCGCCTGTCCAAATAATCATGTACAAATGGTCATCATCAGATGATTGTCACAAGACACACAGGCACTGGCCACCGTGAGTATGAACAAGGAAAATCAGGTCAGGCTGTACAGTGGACACTTGTACTACATTTTACGTCAATATACATGGTGCTAGGGGACAATGGCACAGAGCACAACCCATGCTGTAGACACTGAGAGTGGCCACATTTTGTGATGACACACATGACACCTCGGAAAATATGCCCCAGGGGACAGTAGTGGCCATACAACTCCATGGTCCTGAATGGGAATGACTGCAACACACGCCACCATCCCTGCACTATGCGTATCGCACACTCATGCACATCATGTCACAGGCCACAACATAGGACATGCGTGCTGTAAGGCATGACACTTGAGAGACTAACTCCCATGTCTGGACTCAGCATCAGTGCCAACTGACATGGAACCCACAAGTACTGAACTGGACAGGGCACAGGCAAGGTCCCAAAACCTGTTACACACCACCCCCACACATGATGCTACAGGCATTGTTCACGTGGATAAAGTGCAAGCCTACATAACCTTGTGAAGGAGTGACTACACACAGACCAGGGAACACATTGCAAGGAGGGGAAGGGAGGCAGGAGAGCACCGCAATACTGTGGGTAACAGGATCTGCACAGCACTTTTAAACCCTGGCAGTGAATCCATGCAACTGCGCACTTACAAATGCTGGTGACACACAACAAACACACATGTACCTACCCCCTTCCTGCTGCTGCTTCTCCTGTAAGCGCCTGTCCAAGTCTGGAAAGACCACCGCCAGCACACGCTTGTGGATGTGGGTCAGACGGCGGCGCCCGCGGTTCTTATGGGTCTCAGGTGAGTCCCCCGGGCAGGACCCGTGCGATCCTCCGCGTCCAGCACCGGATATCCTGCCAGCGTTTTCTCACCTGGGCCAGGCGCCGCTTGCGACCCTCTGTCCTCCTCACGGCACTGACGGCGTTCATCCAGATCTGCTTCTTGGCAGAGGCGCCTACCTGTGAGGATGAACAAGTGACACCACATCAATACACCTGGCACATGTCACAGAGACACATATTAGAACAAATTTGCTGTTTACAACAAGGCATAGTATGCATCCAACGCATTGCACCTTTGTCATAGGGACATGATCCTCTGGGGAAGGGCAAAAGCAGTACGTGCCATTGAAAGTACACAGGTGGAATGAGGGCAACGACACAATCAATGATCCAGGCTCACACTGTGCATCACAAGCTACACCAGGATCATGTGCAGCACCTCAAAGCAGTCACATGCCACATGCCACTGACGCTACCTCAGCAGAGTACACAGACACACACAGGCACAGGACATTCACCTGCCATTGCCAAATGCAGCTACAAACCTCACTCTGCACATGTGCCACTAGACGGGGGGGGGCTCACAGGTGTGGGGCTGGCTCTGCACGTCAGACACACAGCACTACTCCCTGCTCACATCACATGGGCAGGGTATATCCATCCCTCATGCAGCTTGGGTGCTACACTCCACATATGCACCCACCCACATGACAGGGGACTTACACACACACTGATGTCCAGGGTACGAACACATCATGTGGACACTCTCAGCACAGGTACACAGAACTAACACACATCTGTGGGTACAGTCACCTGTCACACTGGGCTGACCACATAATCACATGAGGACTGTAGAGGCTACATTCCCAGGAGGATAAGACAGGCAGAATGTAGCATGCACCATGCAGTGATTGTCACAGTAAACACAATGCAAGTGAGGACGGCAGACATGCACCACAGCATGCTCTGGCTGGGAGACATCAGGCATTCCCCCCCCTGGGGCCCCCCCTACAGTACATTGCATGTGTGTCACACCTGGACACAATGGCAGAAGTCACAGTCACAAAAAAGGGACACAGTCTGTGCTAGTGGACTCTGCACTCACCTGATACCCTGGTCGCCCATACAGCAGGGGGTACTGTGGGAGGATCACATCCAGCAATGCCAGGTTCTCCTCCAGGGTGAAAGGCTGTGCCCTCTCCACAGACCTTGACATGGTTCCAGGGAATCAGGAGCAGCAGCTGGGTCGTAGAATCCAAAGATGTGCAGGCAAGTGCTCTCTCATGGGACCTGGCTGCCTTATATCTGCCTTGCTGGCCTGTTTCATGCACAGGAGTACAGAATGATTGGTCACTCACATTTGCATCCTATGTTTCCTCCAATCCCTTCAAACATAGCACAGTCAGTGGGTTTTAATTGTTTTTTGTCTTGAGCATGATGTCATCTCCAGAACCACATTGCAACAAAGTAGATTCATTCAAACTGTCTTTTGCTGTGCACCTGCAGAAAAAAATTCATACTTTAAACTTGGTCTCCATGACAACCAGCATGCATGTAGGCCTTTATACTTGTCCCTCATGTGTCCCCTATGTAATTTGGAGATTCACACACAGGTACGGTGCGTTCCGGGGCCCTAGGGCACCCCAAATGCATAGCAACGGCCCGTACAGGCTTGTGTACGGTCCGTATCACTATGGGTACGCATACGCGGGCACACCCATAGTGATAGTGAGCGTACGCGCATGTGTACGGTCCGTATCACTATGGGTGTGCTTGCATATGCGTACCCATAGTGATACGGACCGTACAGGCGCCTGTACGCTCACTATCACTATGGGTGTGCTGGCGTATGCGTACCCATAGAGATACGGACCGCACAGGCGCCTGTACGCTCACTATCACTATGGGTGTGCTGGCGTATGCGTACCCATAGTGATTCGGACCGTACACGCGCCTGTACGCTCACTATCACTATGGGTGTGCTGGCGTATGCGTACACATAGTGATACGGACCGTACAGGCGCCTGTACGCTCACTATCACTATGGGTGTGCTGGCGTATGCGTACCCATAGTGATACGGACCGTACACGCGCCTGTACGCTCACTATCACTATGCGTGTGCTCGCGTATGCGTACCCATAGTGATAGTGAGCGTCAGGCGCCTGTACGGTCCGTATCACTATGGGTACGCATATGCCAGCACACTCATAGTGATAGTGAGCGTACAGGCGTGTGTACGGTCCGTATCACTATGGGTACGCATACGCCAGCACACCCATAGTGATAGTGAGCGTACAGGCGCGTGTACGGTCCGTATCACTATGGGTACGCATACGCCAGCACACCCATAGTGATAGTGAGTGTACAGGCGCCTGTACGGTCCGTATCACTATGGGTACGCATACGCCAGCACACCCATAGTGATAGTGAGCGTACAGGCGTGTGTACGGTCCGTATCACTATGGGTGTGCTCGCGTATGCGTACCCATAGTGATACGGACCGTACACGCATGCGTACACTCACTATCACTATGGGTACGCATACGGCAGCACTCCCATAGTGATAGGGAACGTACACAGGCCCTCGGAGCGAATGTATGGTGCCTTTCACACATCACAGTGGCGACAGGCAGCACACAGGAAGGAATAGAGCTGACATACTTGTCCATGGATGGACATCAAGGCATTGTCTGGGCAGTACTACATGTGTGGGGCACAGGTGTGAAAGGCTGTGATGTGGCACATTACTCCTGAGTCGAGAAGGCAACAGATGTATGATGAGATGTGTACAGATGTAATGTGTGACGGTGCAATGTGTGCCAGGCATGCCCTTAACTCCTTTGACATGTGTGCATGTCGTACTGCACACTTGGGATGAGCGTCACTGGCATGGCACAGTCAACAACACACGCAAGTGTCCCCTGATGCCCGCTACAGGGGTTACCACACCAGACATGTGACTACCCACGGTGCACCATGTATCTATGTCATGTATGTGTGGTGTTCCCATTACCTTGATGTTGGTGCTCCCTCAAAAGCATCAGCTGTTGCAGCAACCAACATGTGTCTGTGTGTAGATGGACATGGCACATTGTTACGCACACCAGGCCACATGTGGTATCGGATGTGTGGTGCGTATGTATGCATGGGACACGGAGTAGCGTAACAAGGACATGTCTGCATCCTCTCAATGTATGTGTGGTGAGTCATTACATGTACACCTTATTGGCAAGGTGTGTGGGCTGTCCTAGTGTAATGTCATGTGACCTGTGGATCTAGTGTTCCGCTACCTGTCTCTGAAATCAACATCCTACTTCTGCTGATGTGTTGATGTATGTCACTCCTGTGTTGCGTCTGGCTGTTCACTTACACTGGGACACAGCTAATCCCATGCCATGGCATGTGGAGGTTCACAATCTCCGTGTGTAGCTGGGTCTTGGTAGGAGTGTCACCTGGCAGCCATACGTGTCCAGGGCATGTGGCACATACCTGACTCCATATGTAGCATATGTGTATTGACAGATTAACATGTGCTCAGTACAAATACATTGTTGTTGTAGTGAACTCACTCTTCCTTGTCACTTCCAAATTACTGCAGAGCGCCGCCTCTTCCCCGACCAATTCCGGACTTGGCTGACATGCGGGAGAATGACTGTATACGGTGCTACCACTTCCCCCAACCGTTGATTGAGGAGTTGACGGCAAGGCTGGCACCACACCTGCAACCGCTGCACAGGTATCCTACGGCACTGACACCCAAGCTGAAGGTAATGGCAGCCCTACATTTTCTTGCCACGGGTACCTTTCAATATACCATAGCTCATGTTGGTGGCATGTCCCAGAGCATGTTCAGCCGTGTGCTGCATGATTTCTTAGAGGCCATGTTGCTTCACCTGGATGAGTTCATCCATTTCCCAACTCCTGAACTGTTGACTGGGGTCAAGCGTGGATTCTATTCCCTGGGAGGGATGCCCCATGTCATTGGGTCCATAGATGGGACACATGTGGCTTTGGTACCACCACAGGCACAAGAGGTAGCGTACAGGAATCACAAACACTACCACTCCATCAATGCCCTTGTGGTGTGTCTGTCCAACATGGTGATTTCACATGTCTGTGCTCGTTTTCCAGGATCAGCACGCGATGCCTACATCATGAGGTGTAGCAGGGTGCCTGAAATGATGACGCAGCTGCGCAACGAACGAGCATGTGTTGTTGGTGGGTACACTCTGGCTGTCCTGTATTTTGCGTAGACTTCCAACACGACCGCTTCTCCTGTCCTACTTATGTCCATGTGTTTTCCATGTAGGGGACGCTGGCTATCCCAACATGCCATGGCTGATCACACCTCTCCACAACCCCATCACGCCGGCCCAGCTCCGCTACAACACCGCCCATGGCCGGACAAGGCGAGTGATAGAGAGGACATTTGGCCTCCTGAAGAGCCGATTCAGATGCCTCCACAAGACCGGCGGCGCCCTCCCATATGCCCCGGCGAAGGTCTGCAAAATCTTCATGGTCTGCTGCATGCTGCACAACATGGCAGTTGAGAAAGCTGTGCCACTCATCCTGGATCAAGATGATCAGGACCATCCACCCGTGGAGGACGAAGGGCTTGGCAATGGGGATAGTGATGTGGAGGATGTGGTTCCGAAAGAGGACATCTGGAGTCGGCTCATACGCGACTTCTTTGCTTAGTGGTGAGTACCATTGTCTGAGTGTGCACGCATTGGTCCCCGTGTGGCATGTGTTGCGATGTGTGAGTCCATCTGCATGTATGCCACGTGAGTCAGAGGTGTGTGTGGATGTGTCACTGGAGTGATGGTGCCAGTGATGAGTGTATTTCCCCAGTCATAATTGTGACCTAGCATGTTGTCATCCTTACATGTGTCGAGTACATGCACATGCAAGTGGCTGTGCTTTTTGTGGCTGACTTCTTGTGTGTCTCTCATCCCCAGGTACTTGCGCATGCCGTCTGCTGGTTGCATTGTTGTGGCACTGCTATTCCTCATGGACACGTCATCGGGTGCTGACTCAGCGTTACACGCACGGACAAGTTTGGAAGTCTCCTTAGGGTAAGGGATGCATCAGGGGTGTATTGGGTGTGGCTGTTGTTTCCGATGTGTGCACACTGCCCCTGTCGATGTTTGGTTCCTCTGCAGACATGTCGCATCACCATGGGACACATGACATGTAGCTGGGTACACCTGAATAGATGGTCAGACTTGTTGACAGTCATCTGTGATGGGAAAGTGATTTGTGATGATGGCATCAATGTGTGTAACACTGCCCTCGGACACATACGGTTTGCATTGGCTTGACATGGTGTGGGACTTCCACATCAGAGGATCAATGGTGTATGGCAGCCTCTCCGTGAGCAGCAGGGGGTGTTTAGCTGTTAGCCGACACTTGTGTGCCAGTTCCATGGCTATCACGCAATTGTGCTGCAGAAGGGGGGTTCCAGTGTTGGACCCACATGTTACTCCACATGACCTGTTTATGTGTACTCCGAGTTGCCTCTGCATTCCCGAATACATGAATAATAAAGGTGTCCCTATGCCTCCAAGGTGCCTATTCTCAGTCAATGCTGGTGTGTTGCCACGGTGCATATGGCATGTCTGGCATGGTTTTCCTTGATAGTGGCTATGTGTCTATGTGTCGAGTAGCAAGATGCAAGCTGTTTGTGTGGGATTAGACTGTGTATTGTGCATGATGTCCATGACTGTGTGAGTATTGTGACATGTGCCATCCCCATGCATCCAACGTTGGCCAGGCCACCATTCTCTGCATCCACCTGACTCAAGCTTGCAGGACATGGTTCTGCCACCTGTCCACACATACCTGGGTGCCCCCCAGGACACTCCACATGATCCCTGACCTCTGCGCATGGCTGTCGCTGTACTCAATATGTCTGTCGGCATGGTTGTGCGGCCACCCCCTCAGCTGGTTGGGCCCATCCCGGGTGTGTATGGTGCTCCATGTCTGTCTTGCCTAATACATTGTGACCCATGTGTGTCGTGTGCCAGACTCAGGCCCCAGGGTGTGGATGGTTGAAGTCATATGAGAACTCAGGCATGGTTAGACTTAACAAGACACATCTAAGGTAATAATGCAAAATGTAGGCATCATCTCTTTATCGTGTAACTTTTAATTTTTGTTGGGGTACGTGGGGGGGGGGGGGGTATGACATGAGGGGCTTTCCGGGTGTGTGGAATCCAAAGTTCACTAGGAGAGATGGAGTCCTTGCCATTGGAAATCCTTAGAGTCCATGCCACAGTCTTTGTCAACATTGGTCAGACAGTGACCAGCAAGTCCATGTGGCAGAGAATGTCTTTTGCTGATGTGCTGCTTTTGGTCCAGTGGGCCAGGTGCCAGGCCAGGTGTCCTGGGAGATGGTGCTGTTGCGCCGACCCTCACGGTCTTTTCCGTGGACGACCCGCCCTCCTGCGGGAACCCTCAGAAGCAGGCCGTGATGATGTTGGGATGCTGTCGGATGTCTCCTCCTCCTCCTGATCCCTCCCTGTGGGTGGTGATGTTCTACGCCTGGTGGCACAGGGAGGGTTGCCCATGTTGTCGGCTATCCGACGGAGTGTACTGTGAATTCCCGTGAACACCGTCACGAGCTCAGCCTGTCTGTCCTCCATCCGCCCTTGGTGTCGCAGTAGACAGGCATGTTGCTCCGCATGTTGCTGGGCCTGCTGGGTCTTGATCTCCTCGAGGATGGACACAACCTGGGCCATGCCCGTGGTGTCCTGCCGGTATATGTCCAGGATGTTTCTGACATGGGAATATACCGGTTCCGCAGCCAACTGGTCAGGCTCGCACCTCCGCCGTCCTCCACTCCCACCACCCCTGCCCACTTGCACCTGGCCTGCCCTTGTGGGCACATCGGGTCTCCGGGACCCCTGAGGGGTGGCATTAGCGTTGTCGCCTTCCTCCTCCTGGGTGCCCGGTACACCGTGTCCCTCCTGGTGAGCCTGGCTGCAATGTGGTGGTGGGGCAGGGATCCTGGGTGTCTCCTGGGATGTGGCAGGAGTGGGGGTGGTGGTTGGCCCAGTTGTACCTGACGCAGGTGCTGCAGGTGGTTGGACACCAGAGGGGCCAGGTCGGTCGGGGTCGTCCACAGAGTGGTGAGAGTCGTCGCTGCTGGTGGGATCGTCATCCCGCAGAGCCGGGTCCTGTGAGTCTTCCCCCCCAGTGTTGGGGGGTGATCCACGACGTTGACCTGTGTGTGAGAGAGACAATGTTATTTTTGTTCCATGCAACATCCATGTTTCATTCGTTTCAAAGTTGGCACATTTCCTCTGGGAATTTGGATATGTCTTGCATTCCACTCACAGTGCACTTGTGCATGGGTATGTCCCTTGGCCACAGCTTTTGAGACTTTACCTATGTGTGGCACAGTCTTACTTGCTGCGTCAATTGTGACTGCAGTCAGCAGTGGAGTGAGCAGGTGTGGCGAGCCATGCATTGGCGCCTTCCGTGTTGCACTGTACGTGGGCACATGGAATTGTTCCACACACTTATATAATGCAGGTAGCTGGCGTTGTGCTCGTGCACAGGTTGAGACATGGCCCTGTGTTTTGCCATGGAGAAGAGAGGGGGATTCAGGCACTGGCCACACTTGTCTACATGCACGCAGTCCACCTGCTGACGAGCAGACATTCCCACACCCCACAAGGCTGAATTGGTCTCCCTGTGTGTCCCTTTCTCACTCCCTCTCTGTCCCCCTCTCCCTCCCTCCCTGTGTCAGCCTCCTCCCTCTGTCCGTCTCCCTGTGTCTCCCTCCTTCTCTCTCCCCCTCTCCCTCCCTCTGTGTGTCACCCTCTGTCACCTCAGCCCAGCTTCCTAGGCACACACTTTTAGCAGATCTTTGAATGTCCCTTGGCTTGTTGATGTGAGTTTGTTTCTGATCTCCAGGCACCCATTGGGTGTAGTGTCTGTGTCTGCGCTGCTGCTGTGGTGGTGTGTGCTGCCACTCTTTCACAGTGTTGGCTGTTTATTAGCTGCTGTCATGTGCAAAAACGTGCCTTCACCCCCATGTCTTAATGCAAGGCGTCCGCCATTTGCTGGCAAGTCTTTCCTGTGTGGGGACACACTGTTTGTCTGGCTGTGACCTAGGCCATATGGGCAGAGGGCATTGTTGTCTGCTTCTGAGTTGCACTATGTGATTTTTGGGGCCCACACTCCCGCCATCCGGCATACCATGTCTTGTGTTGGTGTTTTCTGTGGCCTGTGACTTGGCATTGTCCAGCTGGGTGCATGGGGCATGGTGGTGCTAGTGGCATGTGCGTGTTCATGGAGTGTGGTTGAGTCATGCGATAGCTTGGGGTGGTTGCGTGACTGATTGTGAGTTTGGTTGTGGAGGACGTACCCTCCATGTGAGGTGAGTTGTTTGTGTACTCATCCGGGTCTCGGAGTCCTTCTAATCCGTCCACTGCCACCACCGGCAATATGGCCATCACCCTCTCCTCCCAGGGATGGTATTGTACGGGTCTGCGGGGCGGCCCTCCTCCAGTGATGTTGGCCTGGTTGTGGTCGTCGGTCATTTTGGCTCGGACCCTCCTCCGCAGATCGTACCACCTGGCTTGGCATTCATGCCTGGTCCTTCTGGTGGACGCAACAGCATTCACAGCATCGACAATCCTCTGCCACATGGCTGTTTTTTCGGAAATGCTGGTCTGCCTGACCAATGTTCCAAAGAGGTGTGGCTCGACTCTGAGGATTTCGTCGACAAGGACCTCCAACTCTTGGCTAGTGAACTTTGGATTCTTGTTAGTGGGCATGGTGAGGGGCGTGGGTGTGGATGGTTGTGAGGGGTGTGGGTGTGGATGGTTGTGGGTGTGTGGGTGTGGGTGTGCAGTTGTGTGTGTGAATGTGATGAGGGGGTGTTTGTGAAGGTGTGTGTGTGAAGGTGTGCAAGTGTAAGGTGTAGTACAGGTTCAAGTATGGTGCTGTAGGTTGTCTGTGGGGTCTGGCAGCAGTGAGTCTGTTGCAAAGGCTCATGGTTTGTGTCTGTGGGCCCTTTTTATTGGTCCATTGGTGGGTGTGGCTGTGTTTGAAGTTTGGGTGGGTGTGTTATAAGGAGTGGTTGTGTTTTGGGCCTCTGTTTGGGATTTTGGTAGTTGCAGGTCAGTGAATGTGTTGTATTTGTGCTTGTTGGACATGTTTTGTGGCTTTGTGCCATTCGAATAGTGTATTCTTGTGTTGTTGTGCTTTGTCCTGGTTGTGTACATGCGTTTTTAGCGTGTGTACGGTGTGTACTTCGGCAATTTTGTTGTACAGTGCTGTCCTTGTGTCTGGCTTGGTACGACTCGTACATGCGCGATGTTGGGTGAAGGTGCTGGTGTTGGGGCCTGGGGTGTGCTCCGTACTTAGAATGTTGGGGTGGGGGTACGCTCCATACGTACGCGGGTGAGGGTATGGGTCGTACATACACGGTTGGGGTGGGGGTACGGTCCGTACATACACGGTTGGGGTGGGGGTACGCTCCATGCATACGCGGGTGAGGGTACGGGTCGTACATACACGGTTGGGGTGGGGGTACGGTCCGTACATACACGGTTGGGGTGGGGGTACGCTCCATGCATACGCGGGTGAGGGTACGGGTCGTACATACACGGTTGGGGTGTGGGTACGCTCCATGCATACACGGGTGGGGGTACGGCCCGTACATACACGGTTGGGGTGGGGGTACGCTCCATACATACGCGGGTGAGGGTACGGGCCGTACATACACGGTTGGGGTGGGGGTACGCTCCATACGTACGCGGGTGTGGGTACGCTCCATGCATACACGGGTGGGGGTACGGTCCGTACATACACTGTTGGGGTGGGGGTATGCTCCATGCATACGCGGGTGAGGGTACGGGTCGTACATACACGGTTGTGGTGGGGGTACGGTCCGTACATACACTGTTGGGGTGGGGGTACGCTCCATGCATACGCGGGTGAGGGTACAGGTCGTACATACACGGTTGGGGTGGGGGTACGGTCCGTACATACATGGTTGGGGTGGGGGTACACCCGCATATGTATGGAGCGTACCCCCACCCCAACCGTGTATGTACGGCCCGTACCCTCACCTGCGTATGTATGGAGCGTACCCCCACCCCAACCGTGTATGTACGACCCGTACCCTCACCCGCGTATGTATGGAGCGTACCCCCACCCCAACCGTGTATGTACGGACCGTACCCCCACCCCAACCGTGTATGTACGACCCGTACCCTCACCCGCGTATGCATGGAGCGTACCCCCAACCCAACCGTGTATGTACGGACCGTACATACACGGTTGGGGTGGGGGTACGGTCCGTACATACACGGTTGGGGTGGGGGTATGCTCCATGCATACGCGGGTGAGGGTACGGGTCGTACATACACGGTTGGGGTGGGGGTACGGTCCGTACATACACGGTTGGGGTGGGGGTATGCTCCATGCATACGCGGGTGAGGGTACGGGTCGTACATACACGGTTGGGGTGTGGGTACGCTCCATGCATACACGGGTGGGGGTACGGTCCGTACATACACGGTTGGGGTGGGGGTACGCTCCATACATACGCGGGTGAGGGTACGGGCCGTACATACACGGTTGGGGTGGGGGTACGCTCCATACGTACGCGGGTGTGGGTACGCTCCATGCATACACGGGTGGGGGTACGGTCCGTACATACACTGTTGGGGTGGGGGTATGCTCCATGCATACGCGGGTGAGGGTACGGGTCGTACATACACGGTTGTGGTGGGGGTACGGTCCGTACATACACGGTTGGGGTGGGGGTACGCTCCATGCATACGCGGGTGAGGGTACAGGTCGTACATACACGGTTGGGGTGGGGGTACGGTCCGTACATACATGGTTGGGGTGGGGGTACGCTCCATGCATACGCGGTTGAGGGTACGGGTCGTACATACACGGTTGGGGTGGGGGTACGGTCCGTACATACACGGTTGGGTTGGGGGTACGCTCCATGCATACGCGGGTGAGGGTACGGGTCGTACATACACGGTTGGGGTGGGGATACGGTCCGTACATACACGGTTGGGGTGGGGGTACGCTCCATACATACGCGGGTGAGGGTACGGGTCGTACATACACGGTTGGGGTGGGGGTACGCTCCATACATACACAGGTGAGGGTACGGGCCGTACATACACGGTTGGGGTGGGGGTACGCTCCATACATATGCGGGTGAGGGTACGGGCCGTACATACACGGTTGGGGTGGGGGTACGCTCCATGCGTACGGGGGTGGGGGTATGGGCCGTACGTACGGGGGTGTACATACACAGGTGGGGGTACGTCTCGTACATACACGGGTGTACATACACGGGTGTACATTCACGGGTGGGGGTATGTCTCGTACATACACGGGTGTACATACACGGGTGGGGATTCGACTCGTACATCGGAGGGCTGGGGGGAGTGTTGGGCGCGTATGCGGGCACATGTCTCCATGGTTGCTATGGGAGTTCGGTGCGGACGGTGTTTTTTCCATCCGGTTGTAACATCGAACGCACGGGATGGATCGTACTAGCGCGGTCGGACTTCACTTTTCACATTTGTACGGTAAATCGTCCGAGGATGTGTCGGACACATTTTCCGACCCGAGGACGTGTGGGGAATAATTCCCAATACGATTCGTATGGACTTTTTCCCGTGCGAATCGTACTTGGCAGTTTGTACGGCACTTGTACGATTCGTACGGTAAAAAGACCGGATACGAGTCGGACGGGGAATTTTTTTACAGGATCGTAATTGGCACCCTGGTGTGGGGTCTTTTTGTGGTGTTTTCACTGTGTTGCTGTTTGAAGTTCTGCACAAATATTTACCCATTACCTCTTAAGGTAACTGCTCTGTGCCAAGCTACCAGAGGGTGAGCACAGGATAATTTAGGGTGTGTTGTGACTTACCCTGACTAGGATTGTGGTTCCTTCTTGGGCAAGGTGCAGACCTTTCCTAACCAGAAACCCAATTACTAACAATAGCCTTATTGTCTGTAGCAGAGGGCTATACCGGTTGTTAAAGGCCCTGTCCCTGAGCTATAATTAGGGAGAGGGCATTTGTTTTAAATCAGTTCAATAAAAAATATGACAACCAAAGAAAATCAACCAGGTTGAAGATATACATTCTTGTCAAGGCACATAAAATTAAATCCACAATCTATTATGGACAGCACAGTACATCAGCCATAACCTGTGAGACAGAGTCAGTACCATACATCGCTAATCCAAAACTGCAAATGAAAGAAAAGCTGCACTGGCAGTAAAAGCAATATGGAATGATCTTCACCAAAGCTATTGTGGAACACTTCTCTTGACAGGAAGGGCCAGAGCAGAATATACAGTAATACGAGAGGTATTTGGCGAGCTGGTCTTATCACAGCGATTGGGAAGTAAGTATCCGGCTATGGTTATGTGGTCTCATACAGTGTACTCTTCTCTAACCATTGGCCTTGTTCTGGACCTGGTATTATCAAGGGTATAACAACAACTTTGGGTAGAAAAAGAAAAAATCAAATTCCCATAGGGAAAGGGAAAGAAGAAAGAGAAGATGCGTTGTGAATGCCTAGGTGTGAGGGGGGATACAAGGCCTTGTGAGGGCAAGACAGGGAGAGTCTCTTCTGCTAGGACAGTGACCCTGGGGATTCCGGCTGTCAACCCCTAAAATAAGGTTCAGTAGGATCGGCAAATAGTTGTAGAGCTCGCACCTGAGGGGGAACTAGTCTAGAGTGTTTGATCCTGGAAAAGAAGTGTATTAGTGCCAGCCAATTGCGGGTGAACTTAGTGTCTGTGTGGTTGATACGGACAGTAAGTAGTTCAAGGGTGAAAATATGCCAAAGGCGAAGAAACCATGTGGCTACAGGGGGAGGGCAAGACTTCTTCCAAAATAGGGCTATGGCCTGCCAGGCAGCTCCCAACATTTGTAAAATCAAGCGCCAATCTGTATGTGTCATAGCAGTCAATGTCAGGGGTCTAATGCCTAGTAGCGTAACCGTCGGGAAGGAGGGAAAAGGGAACCCCACCTCACCCTTAATGTGGATAAGGATCTCCTTCCAGAAGACAATGAGACTCGGGCAAGACCACCAGATATTAATAAAATCACCTTTGTCGCCCTGACATCTCCAACACGTCGGGGCAAAGTTTGGTAGCATTTGTTGTAAGCGGGCTGGGGTATATTACCATCGCTTCATGAGTTTATATGCCGACTCGCGTTGCAGAATGCTATGATACACTTTTGGGATGTTCCGCTACAGTCGATCCCAATCCTACGGGAGGATCTCCCCACCCAAGTCCAAGTTCCATTACGTTTGATATGTGTAGGACGAGGGTTGTTGCGCGTGTTGCAAAACGGTGTAAGTGTGAGAGATCAGGCCCTTCGACCCTCCATAACTGCAAACTAAGGATTCAAAGGAAGTGAGTTTTCTAGTTGCACCATGGATATATTTTTGAGAAAGCAGCCAGTGACAAATCTGGTAATATTGCATCCGAGCCCCCTCAGGTAGATGAAAAGCTGTTTTGCATTGATCGAAAGTAAGAAGTTTACCGCCCTGAAACAGAGCTTGTATAACTCGACATTCACCATCAGACCACGCTCTAAATGCTTGAGGTTGCAGTGCAAGGGGGAACATGGGATTATGGATTTTAGGTGTGTTCGGAGAAGGAAACGTAGTCAAACCACGAGAGACATCTAATTTATCATCAGAACCATTTTTATGGGGGTAGCTATGTATGCACTACGGGTGCGAGCCCTGCAAGAGAGCCAAGCCAGATCCCACAAGGGTCTGCATGAAACCACTCGATGCATGTGGAACCAATGCTTCTCGCTCTCCCCAACAACTTATTCCGATATGTACCGGAGGTGAGAGACCCAAGAGTACTCCAAAAGATTAGGGCATGCAAGTCCTTCTCGGTCCCGCGGTAGCATCAGAATCTTGTTAAAAAAGCAGGGACAGGACTTTCCCCATATAATATCAGTAAAATCTCGTTGTAGAGACAGGATGTCAGTTTGCGGTATAGGAGTGGTGTTTAGCCAAAATATCGAGTTTTAAATTTCGACCTACAATAATATCGTGTTTTTAATATCGTAGGTACAGCATATCGAAGTCAAGAATATCGATGGACAGAATATCGATCCCAAGGTAAGTAATATCGAAGTTAATAATATCGAAGTAATTAATCTCGATTTAAGAAATATCGTAAGCAAAAATTTCGATATCAATAATATCGATATTTATTTAGTGTAATGTAATTTAATATGTATTTTATTTGTATGTTAAAGATTATTGTAATGTATTTTAATACATTTAAAAATAAATGTTTAGAGATTAATAATTATTTTAAATTTAATTTAGCGTTTTAGTATCAGAGCGGGTTGTGGGTGTATAGGGGAATAGGGTGGGAAGTAATTTAATTATAATGAATGAATTAATATGTATTGTTTAATTGGTATTTATGATTAATTAATTGGTAATACATTATTAATTGGTAATTAATAATAATAATTGATTAATTAATTGTTAATTAATTATTAATTGTAAAATTGTTTTATTAATTGGTTAATTATATACATTATAATTAGTTTATTATTAATATGTATTTATTGTTATTGTTAATTTATTAATTGTTAATTAGTAATTAATTGGTGATTTAATTTTATTAAGTGATTAATTGATAATTAAATTAATTATGTGAATTTTTATGTGTAGTGGGTTGTGGGTTTAAAGGGGAATAGGGTGGGATGTAATTAAAATAAAATAAATAATGATATTTTTTATTTATTTGTAATTATTATTAATTAATTGTTATTAGTTAGTTAAATATAGTAAATATAAATAATGTATTATTTTATTTTATTTGTTGTTATTGCTAATTAATGTATTGTTAATTAATAATTGATAGGTGAATATTTTTAATTTCGTAGTTAATATGTATTAATTAGTCAATTAATAACTATATTAATTATAAAGAATGTATTATTAATTGTAAATAAGAGAAATTGATATTTAAATCTATTGTGTATTTTGTATGTGTAGTGTGTTGTGTGTTAGAGGGGAAATAGTGTGGGATGTAATTTAAAGTTATTTATTTAAATATTTATTTTACATAATTGGTATTTAATAATAATTATTTTTAAAATACATTGTTAATATGCAATTTTTTTATAAGAAATTATTGAATTGGTTATAATGTTCATAGAATCACTGTGCTATCTAGTGCTCTTTCAACTGTTTTACTATCTGGAGTGGGAATAGTAATTTATACCCCTATGCTATCCAGCGCTTTCCCTACTGTTGCACTCTCTGGAGTTGGAATAGTAATTTTTACCCCTACGCTATCCAGCGCTTTCCCTACTGTTGCACTCTTTGGAGTTGGAATAGTAATTTTTACCCCTACGCTATCCAACCTTTTCTCTACTGTTGCACTGTCTGGAGTGGGAAGAGTAATTTTTACCCTTACGCTATCCAACACTTTCCCTACTATTGCATTCTCTGGAGTGGGAATAGTAAATTTTACCCTTACGCTATCCAACACTTTCCCTACTATTGCACTCTCTGGAGTTGGAATAGTAATTTTTACCCCTACGCTATCCAACGTTTTCCCTACTGTTGCACTCTTTGGAGTTGGAATAGTTATTTTTACCCCTACGCTATCCAACGTTTTCTCTACTGTTGCACTGTCTGGAGTGGGAATAATAATTTTTACCCTTACGCTATCCAACACTTTCCTACTATTGCACTCTCTGGAGTGGGAATAGTAAATTTTACCCTTACGCTATCCAACACTTTCCCTACTATTGCACTCTCTGGAGTTGGAATAGTAATTTTTACCCCTACGCTATCTAAAGTTTTCCCTACTGTTGCACTCTTTGGAGTTGGAATAGTTATTTGTACCCCTACGCTATCCAACGTTTTCCCTACTGTTGCACTGTCTGGAGTGGGAATAGTAATTTTTACCCTTACGCTATCCAACACTTTCCTACTATTGCACTCTCTGGAGTGGGAATAGTAAATTTTACCCTTACGCTATCCAACACTTTCCCTACTATTGCACTCTCTGGAGTTGGAATAGTAATTTTTACCCCTACGCTATCCAACGTTTTCCCTACTGTTGCACTCTTTGGAGTTGGAATAGTTATTTGTACCCCTACGCTATCCAACGTTTTCCCTACTGTTGCACTGTCTGGAGTGGGAATAGTAATTTTTACCCTTACGCTATCCAACACTTTGCCTACTATTGCACTCTCTGGAGTGGGAATAGTAATTTTTATCCTTACGCTATCCAACACTTTCCCTACTATTGCACTTTCTGGAGTTGGAATAGTAATTTTTACACCTACGCTATCCAACGCTTTCCCTACTGTTGCACTCTTTGGAGTTGGAATAGTAATTTTTACCCCTACGCTATCCAATGTTTTCCCTACTGTTGCACTCTCGGGAGTTGGAATAGTTATTTTTACCCCTACGCTATCCAGCATTTTCCTTAATGTTGTTTTTGTTGCAGTTGGACTAGTAGTTTTATTGTGTCTGATATTTAATATGTTTTGTAATATTTTAGCTATTATAATATATAATTAATAATAAAAAGTATTCAAATTAAAAATATTGATTATTATTTGCTATATGTAATTATTTAATATTTATTAATGTTATTGTTTTATGTGTATAGATGTATTGGTAATTTAAATAAATATTTAATAATTTATATGTTACAGAAATTATTATTAAAAGTAATTATTAAGTAAGTGTATATATTATATATTATATATATATGTTTAATTAAAGTTTTATTTAATTATATATATTTATTATAAATTTTACATATTATAAAATATATTTAATTATGTTTCTTTGATTTATAAGTATTATTTGGTTTATTTTACATAGATTTTTAAAGTAAAAACAAAACGATATTTTTGAACTACGATATTTTTGACATCGATATTAAATTATCGATATTTTTGTACTTACCATGTTGTAGATAGGATGTCGATATTCTTGACCACGATATTTTTGTTGCGATATTTTTGTCGGTCGAATTTTTGTCTTTCGAAATTATGTCATACAACCATAGGAGTGGGGAGGGATTGGAATAAATATAATTGGGAGAAGAGTCATTTTTATTGTGTTAATACGTCCTAACCATGCAAGGGGTAGGCCCCTCCATCTACGCAATTCCTCCTGAATGTTGCCTCTATACCTAGGCTAGTTGGCTGAAGTCCAGGATGAAAGCGTGGGAGTAAAGTCTAAACCTAAGTATCGTATCGACTTCTCGGACAAAAACAGCGGGATAAGATTTTGCATTTCCTGGACCTCTGAAGCCGGAAGTGTAAGATTAAGGGCATGTGATTTAGTAAAATTGATTTGGAAACCCGATGCTCTCTCAAAGGATCGCAGGAGCGTAGCTAGAACTGGGAGAGAAGTGGACGAAGAGGAGAGAGAGAGAGAAGAAGGTTGTCTGTGAAGAGGGACATTTTATGATAGTACCCCCCCAAAGGAATGCCCTGAATTGCAGGATCGCAACGAATGGCGATAGCCAAGGGTTCCACTACTAGGGCGAATAACAACGGGATAGTGGGCATCCCTGTCGAGGGCCGCGATAAATTGGGATGGGGCAGTAAGACATCCATTAAGACGAATGTGAGTAGTGGGGTGTGTATAGGAAGCCATCAATCTGGAAACCATCATGGGCCCAAGCCTACCCTCCGTAGCACCTTCCTTAGAAAGCCCCAATCCACCTGATCAAAGGCTTTCTCTGCGTCAAGGGACACCAAGCGGCCAGGTATGCTCCTATGCTTTGCTTTTTCCACGAGGTGGGCAATCTGGCAAATATTATCTGCCCCTTGGCAGTTGTGGATAAACCCCACCTGGCAGGGTCAACAAGGCCCGGAAGATCAAGTTCCAGTCGATTCGCTAGGATCTGAGACGTGGGAGAAGCTATTGAAAAGCTGCAAGTGATCGCGAAGCTGTGGTAAAAAATCTGATAAAACCTTACCGGAAGACCATCAGGACCAGGCGTCTTCCCCATTTGGAGTTCTTTCAGGGCCTTAGCTATTTCTACCTGCGAAATGGGTTCCTCCATCAGTTCCCTATAATGAAAATCAATTGAGTCCCAAAAACAGGAGTCGAGAAATCCCATAACAGCCTCATGGGACCAAGGTGCATCCGCATAAAGTTCCTTATAAAAATTCGACAGAGTCAGGCACTTATTTGGCTCGGAAATAGCCTTTGCAAGCAAGTGTCTCTCCGCCTTATTAGTACGATGCAGTCACAGCTGACCCCGCAATTCCATGAGTAGTCGTTTATTATGGAGAGAAGGTTGTATATGGTCTTTTCGTTCTAGAGTCTTGGGTGCCAATTACGATCCTGTAAAAACCGGGTACGAACCGTCGGACGGAGCATATTCTCCGTCCGACGCGTACCCGGTCGTCAAAATATACAAACATGGAATTACGATTCGCACGGAAACACCATTTCCGTACGAATCGTACAAAACCCCGACCGACGAAAATAAACGTACAAATGCGATCCGGGAAAGCGCCGACGTGACGTCGGGACGCACGCAGCCTGCCATTCACGAACCAGGAATCACGATTCGCACCGACGTCATCCCGCACGGTGAATATTTTCCGGCTGCCAAAAACTGCCGGGAAATCAGGACGACGCGAACAAGGAGGACCTGTACGCGACGAACAGACAGGACGACGCGAACAAGGAGTACCTGTACGCGACGGACAGACATGGACCCGAACCTACGTGTCATCCCGGCCCTCATAGCAGTCGACCTCCTCTACACGTTCGGACGCAGACGCCGCAGAAGGTCAGAACAACAAAGGGAGGGGGGAAAGGGGGGGCAGGACCAGGGGCAGGCCACAAAACCCCCACCAAAGTCACACAGCACACATGCCCTGGACATACCTGACCCTCAGGCCCTGGTCACTACGAGCGGGTGGGGGCGTGTCCAGCTAAGCCAGCGACCGCCACAACGGAAGTTCTTGACGGCGCGAACCGGCAACACAACAATACAGGTACGTCCCGTACCCACGCCTTAAGAGCGTGGGTACGAGTCGTACCATGCCCACACCTACGTCACCCCAACAATGGCGGGACGGCTCGTACCCACGTGGCAAAGGCCTGAGTACGGCCCGCACAAGCATTCCACAGCGTGGGTACGGATATGTACGGACCATACCCCCACCCACGTATGCATGGAGCGTACCCCCCACCCCAACAGTGTAAGTACGACCCGTACCCTCACCCGCGTATGCATGGAGCGTACCCCCCATGCCAACAGTGTACGTACGGACCGTAACCCCACCCACGTATGCATGGAGCGTACCCCCACCCCAACAGTGTAAGTACGACCCATACCCCCCCGCGTACGTATGGAGCGTACCCCCCACCCCAACAGTGTAAGTACGACCCGTACCCTCACCCGCGTATGCATGGAGCGTACCCCCCACCCCAACAGTGAAAGTACGACTCGTACCCTCACCCGCATACGCATGGAGCGTACCCCCCATGCCAACAGTGTACGTACGGACCGTAACCCCACCCGCGTATGCATGGAGCGTACCCCCACCCCAACAGTGTAAGTACGACCTGTACTCCCCCCGCATACGTATGGAGCGTACCCCCCACCCCAACAGTGTAAGTACGACACGTACCCTCACCCGCGTACGCATGGAGCATACCCCCCACCCCAACAGTGTAAGTACGACCCGTACCCTCACCTGCGTATGCATGGAGCGTACCCCCCATGCCAACAGTGTAAGTACGACCCGTACCCTCACCCGCGTACGTATGGAGCGTACCCCCCACCCCAACAGTGTAAGTACGACCCGTACCCTCACCCGCGTATGCATGGAGCGTACCCCCCACCCCAACAGTGTAAGTACGACCCGTACCCTCACCCGCGTATGCATGGAGCATACCCCCCATGCCAACAGTGTACGTACGGACCGTAACCCCACCCGCGTATGCATGGAGCGTACCCCCACCCCAACAGTGTAAGTACGACCCGTACCCTCACCCGCGTACGCATGGAGTGTACCCCCCATGCCAACAGTGTACGTACGGACCGTAACCCCACCCGCGTATGCATGGAGCGTACCCCCACCCCAACAGTGTAAGTACGACCCGTACCCCCACCTCGTATGCATGGAGCGAACCCACACACGTGTATGTTCTAAGCGTACATATTGTGAAATAGGAGGGGTGTGTGCAGAGTCCTCCCAGCAGTGCCCAGAGACAGGAGGAGTGGGTGCCTAACACTCCCAGCAGTGCCCAGAGACAGGAGTGGTGTGTGCCTAACACTCCCAGCAGTGCCCAGAGACAGGAGGGGTGTGTGCAGAGTCCTCCCAGCAGTGCCCAGAGACAGGAGGGGTGTGTGCCTAACACTCCCAGCAGTGCCCAGAGACAGGAGGGGTGTGTGCCTAACACTCCCAGCAGTGCCCAGAGACAGGAGGGCTGTGTGCAGAGTCCTCCCAGCAGGGCCCAGAGACAGGAGGGGTGTGTGCAGAGTCCTCCCAGCAGTGCCCAGACACTTGAGGGGTGTGTGCAGAGTCCTCCCAGCAGTGCCCAGAGACAGGAGGGGTGTGTGCAGAGTCCTCCCAGCAGTGCCCAGACATAGGAGGGGTGTGTGCAGAGTCCTCCCAGCAGTGCCCAGAGACAGGAGGGGTGTGTGCCTAACACTCCCAGCAGTGCCCAGAGACAGGAGGGGTGTGTGCCTAACACTCCCAGAAGTGCCCAGAGACAGGAGGGGTGTGTGCCTAACACTCCCAGCAGTGCCCAGAGATAGGAGGGGTGTGTGCAGATTCTCCCAGCAGTGCCCAGAGACAGGAGGGGTGTGTGCAGAGTCCTCCCAGCAGTGCTCAGACACATGAGGGGTGTGTGCAGAGTCCTCCCAGCATTGCCCAGAGACAGGAGGGGTGTGTGCAGAGTCCTCCCAGCAGTGCCCAGAGACTGAAGGGGTGGGTGCAGAGTCCTCCCAGCAGTGCCCAGAGACAGGAGGGGTGGGTGCCTAACACTCCCAGCAGTGCCCAGAGACAGGAGGGGTGTGTGCAGAGTCCTCCCAGCAGTACCCAGAGACAGGAGGGGTGGGTGCCTAACACTCCCAGCAGTGCCCAGAGACAGGAGGGGTGTGTGCCTAACACTCCCAGCAGTGCCCAGAGACAGGAGGGGTGGGTGCAGAGTCCTCCCAGCAGTGCCCAGACACAGGAGGGGTGGGTGACTATCACTCCCGGCAGTGCCCAGACATAATAGGGGTGGGTGCAGAGTCCTCCCAGCAGTGCCCAGACACAGGAGGGGTGGGTGCCTTTCACTCCCAGCAGTGCCCAGAGACAGGAGGGGTGTGTGCAGAGTCCTCCCAGCAATGCCCAGAGACAGGAGGGGTGTGTGCAGAGTCCTCCCAGCAGTGCCCAGACGCAGGAGGGGTGGGTGCCTAACACTCCCAGCAGTGCCCAGACACAGGAGGGGTGGGTGTCTAACACTCCCAGCAGTGCCCATGGAACGCAAAGGGTGGAGTAGCCACAGATACCAGGCCCACAAATGTCAGTCAGGTGCACAAAGACCCTGCAGTACATGTACCACATGTGTGCGAGGCTGGGAGTATACGCATGCATAGCGCCGAAAAGAATACATGTCCACATGAAGTCATGTCAATAGTCCACATACACAAGTACAATGACTACCAAGGATGCCACGAATGATGCAGGTGGAGACATCGCTCAGCATGCATGTGCAAAGTTGAAGGAGTCCGTCACACACCCAGCTAATGTACACACAGCTCAGCGCTAAATATTGGCAACACCCTGCAGGGAAGATGTCAGGGTACACAGAGGAAGGAATACACCTTGGGACAATTTCACCATGCAGCAACTGCTTACATGAACAGAGAAACCTAGCTAACACCGTGTGATGGCACAAAGATCCCAGGGTCCCCCCTATGAGCAGCACACTACTACATTTCCCACACACCCAACACATGAACACCACCCAAAACCATGTAGCAGCCCCACCAACAGCAATACCAGCAAAGCAGTAGTGTTCCAAGGGAAAAAAATAAATTGCTTTATTCAGCATGATCCAAAAAATCTTGTTTGTAGGAAGTTCAATAGTTACAAAGCCCATAGGGCAGTCCAGAAGTCACAGCTGGATGGGGGACACAGTGGGATGCGTGTCCCCTAGCTTGCCTGCACAGTTAGATTCCGTCGTCTTCCACAGGGGTGAGGGCATCATGTGGGGGGGAAGGACCAGGCACCGCCGGGACAGGAGGGCGAAGGGTAGGCGTTGTGGCTGCAGGGATGGAGGACTCCACCACAGGGGGTGGGGCAGGGCCAAAGGCGGAGGCCAGGATCTCGCTGCACACCTTAGCAAGGTCCTCCAGGGAATCCCCTGCACCCGAAGGAACCACAGGCCCCAAGGAGGGGGGGGGGTCAGAGGGATGGGTCGCAGCGCCACAGGGGGGGGGGTGTAGACAGGGGGGGGGACTCAACCACCCTGACCGGGGACTCCCTTGGCCGCTTGCGGGGTGATGTCACTGTGGGGCTCAGGGACAGAGCGGCCATGAAGGAGTCCTTTCCGGATATGTGGCCAGGAGAGCTGAGGAGAGGGGATTTGGAGGGAGTGGATTGGGTGGAATGCGGACTCCCACTCTGGCTGCGTGTCTTACGTTTGCCCCCCGACCCAGTGGGTGTGCCTACTTCACCCTGAGTGTGCGTGCCAGGAGGCGTGCGCTTTGCCTTCCCTGGTGGTGTGGTGCCTGTATCTGGTGGTGTGCGTGCATGGGGACGTCTGGGTGTGCTTTGGACAGGCATGGGAGTGGGAAGTGTGGATGGGGCAGGGGTAGGGGTTTGGATGAAGCGCTGCAGGAGACCCACTGCTGCAGTCAGTGTCGAGTCTATCGACCTCAGCAAGCTGCGTTGGTCAGCCTGCGATGAGTGAATGCCCTCCAAGTATGCCTCCATGTTGTTGAGGACCTGGCTGTTGCCATGGAGGACATTAAGGATCGCAGCCTGACCAATCTGCAACTGCCGCTGGATGTCCACAGACTCGGCATTGGCGGCAGCAGTGGAGACAGGGGCAGGGGGTGCGGTGCCTGGCAGGAAGGAGACATGTGGTGACCGGGCACGTTGGGAAGGTACACGAGCAAGTGGGAGGCAGCTGATGGCAATGGAGGGGGCGGGGTGCGATGTTGTGCCGCTGTCAGCTGGTGGTGCAGCCTCCGCCCACTCGGTGAGATCATCCTCGGACCCGTCCACTTCATATTCGGTGGTGCCAGTGGACAGGTCCTCGGCCTCACTCTCCTCCGCCTCAGTACCACTCAATGTGCCAGCCACGATGTCAACGCTGGCACAGGTGCTCGGTCCCTCTGCACCGTCTGTTCTCATGTCTCCCTCCGTGTCCCCCGACGATGCTGTGGGCAAGGTGAAGAGACAGCAATTATTCACACACCTGTATACATATGTCACATGAGTCCAATCTACATAGGTTACAGTGCATAGCCTGCAAAGAAAGATCAGTAACATCTACAAAACAAGGTACAGATGTAGGGCATGCAACACACAGTTGGTTCACCCACCATGCCAATGAAAACCCATGGAGAGCATGACACAATAGCAACTGACATGAAATGGAGTTTGACATAGGAGACAGGCCCTGGGGACAATCCTGCACTGCATCTGCACCACACAGCGTTGCCGACAATAGGGATGAGGAGGGACCATATCCATGAACTTGAGGCACATGCTGCATAGGTAATACTGAAAACATGCCCACCATGACTGGCTCACTGCACCTTGAGTGTATGTCCAGACAAACATCACACACTGGCCAGACCGAGCAAGGAGAATTCTGGTTTTGACATGTAGGCTTGGCCCGCACCAACCACCCCCTACATGAGACAATTTGTTGAGACACAGGTGGCACTTACATCTCTTAGTCTGGGTGAAATACACAGGGGCTGCAGAAATGCAAGATTGGACGCCAAATACCCAAGGTGCGCCTGTCCAAATAATCATGTACAAATGGCCATCATCAGATGATTGTAACAAGACACACAGGCACTGGCCACTGTGACTATGAACAAGGAAAATCAGGTCAGGCTGTACAGTGGACACTTGTACTACATTTCACGTCAATATACATGGTGCCAGGGGACAATGGCACAGAGCCCAACCTATGCTGTAGACACTGAGAGTGTCCACGTTTTGTGATGACACACATGACACCTAGGAAAATATGCCCCAGGGGACAGTAGTGGCAACACAACTCCATGGTCCTGAATGGGAATGACTGCAACACACCCCAACATCCCTGCACTATGCGTATCGCACACTCATGCACATCATGTCACAGGCCACAACATAGGACATGCGCGCTGTAAGGCATGACACTTGTGAGACTAACTCCCATGTCTGGACTCTGCATCAGTGCCAACTGACATGGAACCCACATGTACTGAACTGGACAGGGCACAGCCAAGGTCCCCAAACCTGTTACACACCACCCCCGCACATGATGCTACAGGCATAGTTCATGTGGAGAAAGCGCCAGCCTACATTACCTTGTGAAGGAGTGACTACACACAGACCAGGGAACACATTGCAAGGAGGGGAAGGGAGGCAGGAGAGCACAGCTATACTGTGGATAACAGGATCTGCACAGCACCTTTAAACCCTGGCAGTGTATCCATGCAACTGTGCACTTACAAATGCTGGTGAAACACAACAAACACACATGTACCTACCCCCTTCCTGCTGCTGCTTCTCCTGTAAGCGCCTCTCCAAGTCTGGAAATACCACCGGCAGCACACGCTTGTGGATGTGGGTCAGTCGGCGGTGCCCGCGGTTCTTATGGGTCTCAGGTGAGTCCCCCAGCAGGACCCGTGCGATCCTCCGCGTCCAGCACCGGATATCCTGCCAGCGTTTCTTCACCTGGGACAGGCGCCGCTTCCGACCATCCGCACTCCTCACGGCGCTGACGGCGGTCAGCCATATCTGCTCCTTGGCAGAGGCGCCTACCTGTGAGGATGAACAAGTGACACTACATCAATACACCTGGCACATGTCACAGAGACACATATTAGAACACATTTGCTGTTTACAACAAGGCATAGTATGCATCCAACGCATTTCACCTTTGTCATAGGGACATGATCCTCTGGGGAAGAGCAAAAGCAGTATGTGCCATTGAAAGTACACAGGTGGGATGAGGGCAACTACACAATCAATGATCCTGGCTCACACTGTGCATCACAAGCTACACCAGGATAATGTGCAGCACCTCTAAGCAGTCACATGCCACAGGCCACTGATGCCACCGCAGCAGAGTACACAGACACACACAGGCACAGGACATTCACCTGCCATCGCCAAATGCAGCGACATACCTCACTCTGCACATGTGCCACTAGACGGGGGGGCTCACAGGTGTGGGGCTGGCTCTGCACGTCAGACACACAGCACTGCTCCCTGCTCACATCACATGGCCAGGGTATATCCATCCCTCATGCAGCTGGGGTGCTACACTCCACATATGCACCCACCCACATGACTGGGGACTTACACACACACCGATGTCCAGGGTACGAACACATCATGTGGACACTCTCAGCACAGGTACACAGAACTAACACACATCTGTGGGTACAGTCACCTGTCACACTGGGCTGACCACATAATAAAATGAGGACTGTAGAGGCTACATTCCCAGGAGGACAAGACAGGCAGAATGTGGCATGCACCATGCAGTGATTGTCACAGTAAACACAATGCAAGTGAGGACGGCAGACATGCACCACAGCATGCACTGGCTGGGAGACATCAGGCATTCCCCCCCCTGGGACCCCCCCCTACAGTACATAGCATGTGTGCCACACCTGGACACAATGCCATAAGTCACAGTCACAAAAAAGGGACACAGTCTGTGCCAGTGGAGTCTGCACTCACCTGATACCCTGATCGCCCATACAGCATGGGGTACTGTGGGAGGATCACATCCAGCAAAGCCAGGTTCTCCTCCAGGGTGAATGGCTGTGACCTCTCCACAGCCCTTGACATGGTTCCAGGGAATCAGTAGCAGCAGCTGGGTCGTGGAATACAAAGATGTGCAGGCAAGTGCTCCCTCATGGGACCTGGCTGCCTTATATCTGCCTTGCTGGCCTGTTTCATGCACAGGAGTACAGAGTGATTGGTCACTCACATTTGCATCCTATGTTTCCTCCAATCCCTTCAAACCTAGCAGTCAGTGGGTTCTTATTGTGTTTTTTTCTTGAGCATGATGTCAACTCCACAAACACATTGCAACAAAGTAGATTCATTCCAACTGACTTCTGCTGTGCACCTTCCGGAAAAAATTCAAACTGTAAACTTGGTCTCCATGACAACCGGCATGCATGTAGGCCTTTATACTTGTCCCTCATGTGTCCCCTATGTAATTTGGAGCTTCACACACAGGTACGGTGCGTTCCGGGGCCCTAGGGCACCCCAAATGCATAGCAACGGGCCGTACAGGCGTGTGTATGCTCCGTACCACTATGGGTGTTCTCGCGTATGCGTACTCATAGTGATAGTGAGCGTACAGGCGTGTGTACGCTCCGTCTCACTATGGGTGTTCTCGCGTATGCGTACTCATGGTGTTACGGACCGTACCCATGCCTGTACGCTCACTATCACTATGAGTACGCATACGCGAGAACACCCATAGTGGTACGGAGCATACATACGCGTGTACGGCCCGTCTCACTATGGGTGTTCTCGCGTATGCGTACTCATGGTGGTACGGACCGTACCCACGCTTGTACGCTCACTATAACTATGAGTACGCATACGCGAGAACACCCATAGGGGTACGGAGCGTACACAGGCGTGTACGGCCCGTCTCACTATGGGTGTTCTCGCGTATGCGTACTCATGGTGGTACGGACCGTACCCACGCTTGTACGCTCACTATCACTATGAGTACGCATACGCGAGAACACCCATAGTGGTACAGAGCGTACACACGCGTGTACGGCCTGTCTCACTATGGGTGTTCTCACGTATGCGTACTCATGGTGGTACGGACCGTACCCACGCCTGTACGCTCACTATCACTATGAGTACGCATACGCGAGAACACCCATAGTGAGACGGAGCGTACACGCGTGCGTACGCTCACTATCCCTAGGGGTACACATACGGCAGCACTCCCATAGTGATACGGGAACGTACACAGGCCCTTTTTGCGAAAGTACGGTGCATTTCACACATCACAGTGGTGACAGGCAGCACACAGGAAGGAATACGGCTGACATACTTGTCCATGGATGGACATCAAGGCATTGTCTGGGCAGTACTACATGTGTGGGGCACAGGTGTGAAAGGCTGTGATGTGGCACATTACTCCTGAGTCGAGAACGCACCAGATGTATGATGAGATGTGTACACATGTAATGTGTGACGGTGCAATGTGTGCCAGGCATGCCCTTGACTCCTTTGACATGTGTGCATGTCGTACTGCACACTTGGGATGAGCGTCACTGGCATGGCATGGACAACAACACACGCAAGTGTCCCCTGAGGCCCGGTACAGGGGTTACCACACCTGACATGTCACTACCCACGGTGCACGATGTGACTATGTCATGTATGTGTGGGGGCTTCCCATTAGGTTGATGTTGGAGCTCCCTCAAAAGCAGCAGCTGTTGCAGCAACCAACATGTGTCTGTGTGTAGATTGACATGGCATACTGTTCCGCACACCATGCCACATGTGGTATTGGATGTGAGGTGCGTATGTATGCATGGGACACGGAGTAGCGTAACAAGGACATGTCTGCATCCTCTCTATGAATGTGTGGTGAGTCATCACATGTACACCTTCATGGCAAGGTGTGTGGGCTGTCCTAGTGTAATGTCATGTGACCTGTGGCTCTAGTGTTCCGCTACCAGTCTCTGCTATCGACATCCTACTTCTGCTGATGTGTGGATGTATGTCACTCCTGTGTTGCGTCTGGCTGTTCACTTACACTGGGACACAGCTAATCCCATGCCATGGCATGTGGAGGTTCACAATCTCCGTGTGTAGCTGGGTCTTGGTAGGGGTGTCACCTGGCAGCCATACGTGTCCAGGGCATGTGGCACATACCTGACTCCGTATGTAGCATATGTGTATTGACAGATTAGCATGTGCTCAGTACAAATAAATTGTTGTTGTGGTGCACTCACTCTTCCTTGTCACTTCCAAATTACTGCAGAGCGCCGCCTCTTCCCCGACCAATTCCGGACTTGGCTGCCATGCGGGAGAATGACTGTATCCGGTGCTACCGCTTCCCCCAACGGTTGATTCTGGAGTTGACGGCGAGACTGGCACCACACCTGCAACCGCTGCACAGGTATCCTACGGCACTGACACCCAAGCTGAAGGTAATGGCAGCCCTAGATTTTCTTGCCACGGGTACCTTTCAAAATACCATAGCTCATGTTGGTGGCATGTCCCAGAGCATGTTCTGCCGTGTGCTGCATGATTTCTTAGAGGCCATGTTGATTCACCTGGATGACTTCATCCATTTCCCAACCCCTGCAATGTTGACTGGGGTCAAGCGTGGATTCTATGCCCTGGGAGGGATGCCCCATGTCATTGGGTCCATAGATGGGACACATGTGGCTTTGGTACCACCACAGGCACAGGAGGTAGCGTACAGGAATCGCAAGCACTACCACTCCATCAATGCCCTTGTGGTGTGTCTGTCCAACATGGTGATTTCACATGTGTGTGCTCGTTTTCCAGGATCAGCACATGATGCCTACATCATGAGGCGTAGCAGGATGCCTGAAATGATGACGCAGCTGCGCAACGAACGAGCATGTGTTGTTGGTGGGTACAGTCTGTCTGTCCTGTATTTTGCGTAGACTTCCAGCACGACCGCTTCTCCTGTCCTACTTATGTCCATGTGGTTTCCATGTAGGGGACGCTGGCTATCCCAACATGCCATGGCTGATCACACCTCTCCGCAACCCCATCACACCGGCCCAGCTCCGCTACATTACCGCCCATGGCCGGACAAGGCGAGTGATAGAGAGGACGTTTGTCCTCCTGAAGAGCCAATTCCGATGCCTCCACAAGACCGGCGGCGCCCTCCCATATGCCCCGTTGAAGGTCTGCAAAATCTTCATGGTCTGCTGCATGCTGCACAACATGGCAGTTGAGAAAGCTGTGCCACTCATCCTGGATCAAGATGATCAGGACCATCCACCCGTGGAGGACGAAGGGCTTGGCAATGGGGCTAGTGATGTGGAGGACGTGGTTCCGCAAGAGGACATCCGGACTCGGCTCATACGCGACTTCTTTGCTTAGTGGTGAGTACCAGTGTCTGTGTGTGCACGCATTGGTCCCCGTGTGGCATGTGTTGAGCTGTGTGTGTCCATCTGCATGTATGGCACGTGAGTCAGAGGTGTGTGTGGATGTGTCACTGGAGTGATGGTGGCAGTGATGTGTATTTCCCCAGTCATGATTGTGACCTGGCATGTTGTCATCCTTACATGTGTCGAGTACATGCACATGCAAGTGGCTGTGCTTTTTGTGGCTGACTTCTTGTTTGTCTCTCATCCCCAGGTACTTGCGCATGCCTTCTGCTGGTTGCATTGTTGTGGCACTGCTATTCCTCATGGACACGTCATCGTGTGCTGACTCAGCGTTACACGCTCGGACAAGTTTGGAAGTCTCCTTAGGGTAAGGGATGCATCAGGGGTGTATTGGGTGTGGCAGTTGTTCACGATGTATGCACACTGCCCCTGTCGATGTTTGGTTCCTCTGCAGACATGTCGCATCACCGTGGAACACATTACATGCAGCTGGGTACACCTGAATAGATGGTCAGACTTGTTGACAGTCATCAGTGATGGGATTGTGGAATGTGATGATGGCATCAATGTGTGTTACACTGCCCTCGGACACATACGGTTTGCCTTGGCTTGACATGCTGTGGGACTTCCACATCAGCGGATCAATGGTGTATGGCAGTCTCTCCGTGGGCAGCAGGGCGTGTTTAGCTGTTAGCCGACACTTGTGTGCCAGTTCCATGGCTATCACGCATTTGTGCTGCAGAAGGGGGGTTCCAGTGTTGGACCCACATGTTACTCCACCTGACCTGTGTATGTGGACTCCGAGTTGCCTCTGCATTCCGGAATACATGACTAATAATGGTGTCCCTATGCCTCCAAGGTGCCTCTTCTCAGTCAATGCTGGTGTGTTGCCACGGTGCATCCGGCATGTCTGGCATGGTTTTCCGTGATAGTGGCTATGTGTCTATGTGTAGAGTAGCAAGATGCAAGCAGTTTGTGTGGGATTAGACTGTGTATTGTGCATGTAGTCAATGACTGTGTGGGTATTGTGACATGTGCCATCCCCATACATCCAACGTTGGCCAGGCCACCATTCACTGCATCCACCTGACTCAAGCTTGCAGGACATGGAGTTGGTGTCCTTGCCATTGGAAATCCTCAGAGTCCATGCCACAGTCTTTGTCAACATTGGTCAGACAGTGACCAGCAAGTCCATGTGGCAGAGAATGTCTTTTGCTGCTGTGCTGCTGTTGCTCCAGTGGGCCAGGTGCCAGGCCAGGTGTCCTGGGAGATGGTGCTGTTGCGCCGACCCTCACGGTCTTTTCCGTGGACGAGCCGCCCTCCTGCGGGGACCTTCAGAAGCAGGCCATGACGATGTTTGGGATGCTCCGTCAGATGTCTCCTCCTCCTCCTCATCCCTCCCTGTGGGTCGTGATGTTCTACGCCTGCTGGCACAGGTAGGGTTGCCCATATTGTCGGCCATCCGACGGAGTGTACTGTGAATTCCCGTGAACACCGTCACGAGCTCAGCCTGTCTGTCCTCCATCCTCCGTTGGTGTTGCAGTAGACAGGCATGTTGCTCCGCATGTTGCTGGGCCTGCTGGGTCTTGATCCCCTCGAGGATGGACACAACCTGGGTAATGCCCATGGTGTCCTGCCGGTATGTGTCCAGGATGTTTCGGACATGGGAATATACCGGTTCCCCAGCCAACTGGTCAGGCTGGTGCCTCCGCCGTCCTCCACTCCCACCACCCCTGCCCACTTGCACCTGGCCAGCCTGGCTGCATTGTGGTAGTGGGGCAGGGATCCTGGTTGTCTCCTGGGATGTGGCAGGAGTGGGGGTGGTGGTTGGCCCAGTTGTACCTGACGCAGGTGCTGCAGGTCGTTAGACACCAGAGGGGCCAGGTTGGTCGGGGTCGGGTTCGTCCACAGAGTGGTGAGAGTCGTCGCTGCCGGTGGCTCCGTCATCCCCCCGAGCCGGGTCCTGTGAGTCTTCCCCCCCAGTGTTGGGGGGTGATCCACGATGTTGACCTGTGTGTGAGAGAGACAATGTTAATTTTGTTCCATGCAACATCCATGTTTCATTGTTTTCAAAGTTGGCACATTTCCTTGGGGAATTTGGATATGTCTTGCATTCCACTCACAGTGCACTTGTGCATGGGTATGTCCCTTGGCCACAGCTTTTGCGACTTTACCTATGTGTGGCACAGTCTTACTTGCTGCGTCAATTGTGACAGCAGTCAGCAGTGGAGTGGGCAGGTGTGGCGAGCCATGCATTGGCGCCTTCCGTGTAGCACTGTACGTGTGCACATGGAGTGGTTCCACACACTTATATGATGCAGGTAGCTGTCGTTGTGCTCGTGCACAGGTTGTGACATGGCCCTGTGTTTTGCCATGGAGAAGAGGGGGGTTCTGGCACTGGCCACCCTTGTCTACATGCACGCAGTCCACCTGCTGAGGTGCAGACATCCCCACACACAGGAGGGGTGGGTGCAGAGTCCTCCCAGCAGTGCCCAGACACAGGAGGGGTGGGTGCCTATCAGCCGTCATCAGCCAGGATAGCTTGACTCCAGTGGCGTAGTGAGCACGGGTCCCACGTCTGATAGCCAGAAACCGGTCCTAGGATGCTTGATTCCGGTCCAGGGAAGACATGGCTTGGCAGTTCGGGCTGGACTGTTCCCATGAGGCACAGGGTCAAGACTGATTTGCATATGGCCATGTCTGAACTGGGGTGGCGTAGTGGGCAAAAGAACGATGGATTTAACCCAGATCTCTTGACTGGGGGAGAATGTCTGCATTGTCAGCATTCCGTCCATCACTTGTTTGTTGTAACGCTTTTCGCCCTAAGTGGGATGGGTATTCCCAGACGTGGGACCCGTGCTCAGTACGCCACTGGAGTCAAGCTATCCTGGCTGATGACGGCTGATAGCCAGAAACCGGTCCTAGGATGCTTGATTCCGGTCCAGGGAAGACATGGCCTGGCAGTTCAGGCTGGACTGTTCCCATGAGGCACAGGGTCAAGACTGATTTGCATATGGCCATGTCTGAACTGGGGTGGCGTAGTGGGCAAAAGAACGATGGATTTAACCCAGATCTCTTGACTGGGGGAGAATGTATGCATTGTCAGCATTCCGTCCATCATTTGTTTGTTGTAACGCTTTTCGCTCTAAGTGGGATGGGTATTCCCAGACGTGGGACCCGTGCTCACTACGCCACTGGAGTCAAGCTATCCTGGCTGATGACGGCTGATAGCCAGAAACCGGTCCTAGGATGCTTGATTCCGGTCCAGGGAAGACATGGCTTGGCAGTTCGGGCTGGGCTGTTCCCATGAGGCACAGGGTCAAGACTGATTTGCATATGGCCATGTCTGAACTGGGGTGGTGTAGTGGGCAAAAGAACGATGGATTTAACCCAGATCTCTTGACTGGGGGAGAATGTCTGCATTGTCAGCATTCCGTCCATCATTTGTTTGTTGTAACGTCATCCTCCCTTCGCGGCAAGGATTTTATCGCATCACCGGCTTAGCGTGAGGAAGTTTGTCGATTTTGTCCAGCCCGCAACCCAGCGCATCATCCTCCCTTGCGGTAAGGATTCAACGCATCGCTGGTTAGCGTGAGGAAATTTCTCGCCACAACTCCTTAGCGACATTTTTGTTGCTTTGCTGCAGGAACCAGATACTTTGTGAGTAAAAGGGTCGCAGAGACCCCTGCCTTGAACTCGACATCATTTTGTGCATCCTGAACTATTTTTCCTTGCAGCATTTCTAAAGTAATTATATTTTTATAGTATTGTGGATTTTTTACTGTTTTTGGTCTTGTGATTAAGTCTATATAAAAATACCTATTTTTCATAACTACTTGAGTGGTGTCCATTTGTAGTGTTCCTCATTATATTACTGTGTATGGTCATAAATGCTTCACACACTGCCTCTGAGATAAGCCTAGCTGCTCGTGCTACGTTACCACAGGGTTGAGCAGGGGTTGTCAAAGGGTGTAGGCTGCTTACTCTGACTTAGGAAGAAGGGTCCCTACTTGGACAGTGGCCAGCCATTGCCAACTAGAGACCCCCATTTCTAACAGCAGGGGATTAAAACTACCTCTTAAAACGCACCACAGGGCGTGTTTGAACACGTCCCCTCATGCCCCGTCCCCTCCCTTCCCCACTGTGTAAACACGCCCTGTAGCCATTTTAAGTTGGGAGGTTAAGTCCCCTTGAGTCCTGAGGGTCCCTAGGGTCCAACTAGACCACTAGGTACCTCCAGTAAGCGCCACAGAGCTGCGTTGCAGAGAGGTGTAAAAAGTGGCACGGCCTGCACCACCTCTCTGCAATGCAGAGCAGTGGTGCTTACTGGAAGCACCTGGTGGGCTAGTTGGACCCCAGGGTCCCTCAGGATTGAAAGGGAATTATTTCCCCAACTTAAAAACGCGCCACAGGGCCTGTGGGCGTTCTGAGTTGAGAGATTAAGTCCCCTTGAATCCTAAGGGTCCCTAGGTTCAAACTAGCCCACTAAGTACCTCCAGTAAGCGCCACAGAGCTGCGTTGCATGGAGGTGTAAAAAAGGGCGTGGCCTCAGAACACCTGTCTGCAACACAGCTCCCTGGCGCATACTGGAGATACCTGTTGGGCTAGTTGGCCCTCAGGGACCCTCAGTATTGAAGGGGAATTAATTCCTCAACTTACAACTGGCCAGGGGGCGCGTTTGCAGAGTGCTGCAAGGAGGGGGCGTGGCCTCCGGCGCGATGCCGGTCTTTTATTTATTTATCTTTAAGAAGGAGGGCTGTGTGGCCCCCTTTCTTTTTCTAATTTATTAGCCCTGGGGACCCCATCCCCCAGGGCCTGCACCCTAATTGTTTTTGTTGAAAAAAATTAATTTGGCCCTCCCAAGGGCTTAATCGGCCCCGGGGACCCCAACCCCCAGGCCATGGCCTTTTTTTTATTTTTTTATTCTTTAGGAGGGGGCTGTGTTGCCCCCCTCCTCAGGCCACTTATGGCCCCGGGGACCCCATCCCCCGGGGCCGGCCTTTGTTTTTTATTTTTTAAAAAAATATATATATTTATAGACACACCTAGGACATGCTGAACAAACCGTATGTACCTATCACCATGACGATTTGCTTGATATTCATTAAAAGGCGACTATGCATACAATAAATCCACGTAGAATGTATTCACACCGCTAGTGAAGCTCTGACATGTCTGACACCCTACCGTGCCTAATCCCGGCGCCCCCGCTGGTGGGTACTCTCCAAGTAGACACCCTTGTCGTTTATTTATAGAAACATGGGTAGCTATTACGGGCACATTTAATACACATGCACACCAAGCCATTCAAAGGGGATTCGACAAAAATTCGACCAAACTATGCAAGAATCCCCCTCACGGTTAATAAAACACACATCCACCGCCAGATGTGTAATACTTTTTATTTTACTCTCTGGAAAGGAGACAAACCTCACTTGAGAGTCACAGCATGCTCCTGGCTGACCCCAATGCTGTGTTACACCCACCAGTGCCTGCCGAGTGCCACACACCTCTGTGTTGTATTCCACCAGCTAGTGCGTATGCTATGACACTCTCTAGCCCATGTGCACTGTAACACCACCCCGTGAATATGTCATGCCACACTTGCCTTCGCACGGGTTATATTGCCCCATCTAACGTGCCTTCCTCGATGCCTATGTTTTAAAGCACAGCGCTATGCCATACATATTACAATCTGGGATCCATATCTTTGTCACAGTGCATATGCAATGTTACACTACCCAGCACATATTTTATATTACAACTTTAGAGACTACTTAGGTTACACAACACTGCCCTGTGCATATTACACACCAAGGCGCATATCACATAGCAAGCGCTAGTGCCTGTGCTATCTCGCGCTCTCCAATGAATCTGTCATTGCACACAATGTATTGCATATTATATTTCATGCCCCGGTTCATCTTATATCACACTTTTTGGTGCATAGTTTATACCATATACTATATCTAGTTTTCATTTTCATTCGTGCTCTCAAGACTATGTTCTATATAACACTGCGTCCACCTACCCTTTTCACGGCATTACATTTTGCGATGGGGGTGGAGGGTCAGGGGATGTTTCTGCCAAGTGAGCCCGGAGTCACAGTCCCAAACGTCCTCTTCTTCCTGAATAAAAGTGAGATTATGCTGCATACTTGTTCCTATTTTAAGTAGTTCGCACAGACCCACATTTTAAAAACAATAAAGTTCCTAATACCCACCTTCTATGAACAGTTAGCTTGCTGCCCCATCCACCTCCTCCCTATCCTCTGTTGTCTGAATCCATGGACTAGCCTCCTCCCTCCTGCCATGCATGGTCTGATGTGCTGCCACTGCCCTGCATTTAGCATGATGTACCAGTCCACTCATCCTGCCCTCCATTGCCCAATTCTATGGCCCATCATTGACCTCCTGCTTAGCCTCTGTGCTTTGCTTGCTGCCCCTATTCTCCTTCCCCCTGCCCTCCGATGTCTTTGTGCATGCCCCTGCTCCATCCTGTTTGACCACCATGTTCCATGGACCTGCCACTCCTATCTACTCTGAGTGTTCTGTTGAGCTGTCACTCCCCTACCACCTGCCTAGCATTGTCAGATGACTGTAACCTGTCCCTGCCACCTCCACCCTGCCTGTCCACATGCCATGCCCCTATCCCCTTCCTCCTGTCCTCCATGGTCCATTTTACTGCCACTCCCTTCTGCCCTCCCTGGTCTGTGTGTATGCCATCATAGTCTCACTGTTACTCTCCATGGTGTGTCTTGTTTCTAGTGCCCATCCTGCCTGACCTCCATGGTCATCTTGCTGCTCCTGCCCTGCCCCCTTTCCCCCAGCCCTCTGTTTCCATGTGCAGACCCCTATTCCCTCCCTCCTGGCTTGTCGGTTCCATTGTAATGCCCCTGATCCGTCCCTCCTGCCCTTTATGGTCTGTTATGCTGCAGCTTTCTCTCTTGTCTGTCCATTATGGTCAGCTAGCTACCATTGCCTCTTTCCCCTCTGTTGTCTGTTGTCCATGTGCATGGTCCTGTCCCCTCCCTATTGCTTTCTACGGATTGTTGTGCTGCACTCCCGTCCCACATGCCCTGTGTGGTGTATTGTGCTGCTGCAAACCCTGATGCCTGCCCTGTAGGGTCAGTTTGGTGCACCTCTCAATGTCCCTCCTGTCCTCTGTTATCCGAGTCCATGTCCCTACCCCAATTCCTCCTGCCTACCATGATCCAATGTGCCATACTTGCGAACATTTTGAACTTGGTAAGAGGGAGATTTTGAAATAAAACTGGGGTATTGATTTTCCCCTTTGAGTTACATTGAAAAAGAGAAGATTGTAGACAGGAAACAGATCAAGTAAAGCCCTTTTGAGCTTAAAAACATTGGACGTTTCCTGGCTGAAACAGGTCTGTTGGCATGTATGGTTGTATGACCACTGCCTCTTCCTTCTGTCCACAATGGTCTATTATATTGCCACAGCCTCTCTTGCCAGTCCTGTATTGTTGGTTTGTTGCCCCTGCCCCCCTTTCCACTGCCCTCCATAGTCTGTTGTGCTGCCACTGCCCTTCCTGCCTGCCTAGTGTGGTCAAATTGTTGCCTCTGCACTCTCCTACCTGCCTTCAATTTTCAGAGTCCGTACCCCTGGCCTCTGCCTCTCAACAGTATCCCAATGAACAACTAGATTGCTAACATTCTATATTTATTACAAAAGTGTGGAATGCCTGACGTCATCTTGATGTAATCAAAACTGTAATGCCTAGAGCATTTCCTTTAGAAATTACATATATGAGAGGGTCTTATTTGCATCAAAATTATGGTTAGTGCTCTAAAAAACTAAAATGAGGACATATTTTCTGAGTTTTCAAATAGCGACAAAGAACTTTTAAATTATTTGTAATCTTAGTTTTTTTATCCAGTTGACCACTTGATTAAATGTTGCATCCAAGGGGAGAGGGTGTGGTGTTACTTCCAGAGCTGCAGACTTTGCAACTGGGGAACCAGGTTGGAGTTTCTGCTTCAGCTCAACATTCTGTGATTCTGGTCAAATCACTTAATCTCCCCATGTCTACAACCAAAATGAATTTGATCTTGTGTGATGTAACCAATGTTCATGTAAAGCACTCCAATACCTGACAAGTCTGCACTATATAAAACTGCAAATACACAAAAAATAAGTGTTTTGCACACTTCTGTCATTGGGCTACATTTGGGCTACATCTGGGTGATATTTGTCTCTGGTGGCCAATTTAGGAGATTTATTTGTTATGAAGTTTCCTAATTTCCCCATTTACTGCAGTCTCCTCAGTAGGAAATGCTTTCAGTTTTTTACTTTGATTCCATCAAGAAGGTATTCAGATATGTCACACATTTGCCATAAATTCTGAATGTTAGCACTCTAGTTGCTCATTAGATCACTGTAGTAAAGCTACTGCTTACCACGGAAGTCTGCTGCTAGTATTAGAAGTGCATGTTTCAGTCTGCATATCAGAATTTTTTAATGAAATAGAAGAGGATTTGAGAAGTCACTCAAAATGTGCCCTAATTTTTCTTTCTTCAGCACTAACCATAATTTCTATGGCAAAATGAACCCCCTCATTTTGTTCCTTTGTAAATTAAATGTTTTAAGTGTTACCACTTTATTCCAATCAAGATGGCTTCAGGTGTGCCATACTTTTGTCATAAGTAAGACTGTTAGCGCTCTAGTTGTTCTTAAGAACACTCTGGGACATTCTGTCATTGGGCTATACTCGGGCTACATCTGGGTGATATTTGGGCTACATTTGGGCTCTTTTGTCTCTGGTGGCTATCTTGGAAGATTTATTTGTTATGAAGTTTCCTAATTTCCTCATTTACTGCAGTCTCCTCAGTAGAAAATACTTTCAGTTTTTTACTTTGATTCCATCAAGAAGGCATTCAGATGTGTCACACATTTTCCATAAATTCTGAATGTTAGCACTCTAGTTGCTTATTAGATCACTGTAGTAAAGCCACTGCTCACCAGGCAAGTCTGCTGCTGGTATTCAAAGTGCTTGTTTCAGTCTGCATGTCAGAATGTTTTTATGAAATAAAAGAGGATTTCAGAAGTCAAAATGTGCCCTAGTTTTTCTTTCTGCAGCACTAATCATAATTTATATGGCAAAATGAACCCCCTCATTTTGTTCCTTTGTAAATTAAATGTTTTAAGTGTTACCACTTTATTCCAATCAAGATGGCTTCAGGTGTGCCATATTTATGTCATAAGTAAGACTGTTAGCGCTCTAGTTGTTCTTTAGAGCACTCTGGGAAGCTGCAGTAGAACACAAAGGAATCAACTGACAGTCTCTGCCCTTGTTGGATGTACATGTTTTACTGAGAATGTCAGACTTCATTCTTACATGACTGAGAAAGATAATGTGAATTTCCAGAAAATATGCTCTCAGTTTAGCTTATAGATCACCTTCCATACCACTGTGGGAAAAGTATGAGAAAATAGTTTTCTCTCAAACATGGTTCGTGATATCACAGCAGAAGGCTTTTTCACATGGTAAAATCACCTTAGAACACACCACAATTCCTAAAATGAGTATGGTACCATCAACGAATGATTTATAATGTAACTAAAGTCTTAAAATCTTCTATTAACTGCATTGCTTTTTAATGAGGTGCTATCATGTATATTGGTCCCAAGATGGCTGCCAACACTTCTTGGATGAAGTACTGACAGCCAATCAGATCTCACGATGAGATGTGTGGTTAGGCTCCGCCCAGATATGTATGTGATTTTACTTTTGATTTTCTCAGGAACTACTGAACAGATTGACACCATATATGCAAAAGGCACATGCCTGACCTGAGGACTACCTCTTTGCCAAATTTCAAGTAATTCTGTTCAGCCGTTCGGGCTGTACCTTGGACTAAAGGTCCCTATGGAAAATTGCATGGGGAAAACGCATTTTGGGACCCCCCTTTTTTCTCAGCCCCCGCTTGACGAATCACCCCGAGACTTTCAGGGTAGGAGCGGAGCGCCCCACCTATTTTGAAAATTTTGCGAGGATTCGTCAACCGGCGCCAAAGTTATTCCAAATAGAATGTTGCGGATTTCCTATGGAAACACGGTCCTAACTATAACTATCTACTGGCGACCGCCAGTAGATAATATATATGTATATATATATATATATATATATATAAAGGCGTCTGCGTTGGCGCACGGCAGCCCATTGTGCGCCAGCGCAGGGGAAAAGGACAGGAATGCGTCGTATCTCATAGATATGGTGCATTCCTGCCCTTTTCTTTTACCGTTCGGCAACGCAGCAGGAAGGTCTACGGTGCTGCCATATGGTAAAACCTCATCAATGAGGCCCAAAGTATTTAACATCTCAATGTTGCCACGGAATGTGCAGAAATGGACTTTCCTGTAATGTCCTGTAGCATGCAAAAAGGAAACTTGTTGTTTTAAATATATCTATCTTCAGCTGATCACTATTCCTTCGAAAAACAATTCAGTAGAAGAAAAAACAAATGTTTTCCTTGTACTGAACTGCAGCTGTAATTATGCTCCGAGATCTGCCTTCCATCATCCCTGCTGGCTCTGGCAACAGGCATTATAATGTCACAACTCAACTGTAATAACTTATTACACTTTGTCATTCTTTTACAGACGACGAGAAATGTAATAACTCAGTGTGATAAGGAAATAAGGGACAAACTTCATACAGGTTGTGCAAGCTCCATACTAAGGACAATGTGGGAAAGTAGGTGCCCACATTGCATGCCGTTTGGGTAATATTGCTGTTAGTTATTAATGCAAATTTCCTACAGCAGGTTGTTAGATTTGTTGTGTATCAGTGGTAAAAATATACCACACTTGAATGCCTCGCTTATCTGATAAATTAGCACCTCCACCCCAACTTTTCCATCTTTACCTGAAGCAGCTCTTTACCCCAAACCCCTCCACCCTGCACCTTCCATGTTCTGAGTGCATTTCTATAGTTTCCAGCCACAATCTTAGTGATGCCACACAGCAACACTCGTCAAATCAATGACAGAAAAGTGGAATTATATATCACTGAATTTTATTTAAAAAAGTCTGTTCAGAAGAAGAATTACATGAACATACAATAAAAAACACAGCCCTAACTCTAACCAGCCCTAATGTATAAATTAAGATACAACTGAGCCGTGGTCTAGGTGTGGGCAATGTCTTAAAGTCCTCATTCTGACCACGTAGCCCATCTTTCATAAATTCTTAGATCTGCAGAAGAGAGACACTGCATTAACCCCATGCCTCTCTTCCATTCTCTTCAGCAAGATAAATCCTCTGAGGGTCATGAATGCACCTCATATCGTCTTGAAGACTTCTTTTTTTTTTTAAATAACTTTTTATTAACAGTCATCGGCATACAAGCGATAATAGCAACAGTTCAATATTTAGTCTAGGCATGACAGGAGACAGCGATAATCATTTACATTACACAGTTAGGACAGATCAGGGTGAAAGCAGGTCGTCTAAGGCAAGTTGCTGAGGGGAGACACAAATGTCTCCTCGGTACGAGTTCCAAGGTCCCCATAGTCGAGACCACTTTTTCGGGCAGCCACGAGCAACATATACCGTCTTTTCACGGAACATGGACCAGTCCATACTTGACTTCCAGTCTGCCAGTGTAGGTGGTGCTGCCGCCCCCCAAGCCTGGGCGATGTTCCTTTTTGCCAGCATGAACCCCAGGGTGGCCCATTGTGTCTGGTGTGTGTTTAGATCGGTCGGTTCCCATATGTCCAGCAAACATCTACGTGCTTCCGGGTGGATAGGAACTGCAAGGACCGCCCCCACTACTTCATGTATCTCCTTCCAGTAGGACTGAATGTATGTGCACTCCCAGATGATGTACATAAAGGTACCCGTGTGCCCACATCGCCTACGACAGTCCCCTGTTTCTGCTCCTCCTATATGTACCATTCGCGGCCCGGTCATATATACCCTATGCAGGATTTTGAGCTGCACTAGTCGTAGTCATGCTGGAATCGCGACAACCCGGGGGGGGGGGGACACTGCCTCCTGCCACTCCTCATCATCCATCTCAATCCTGTCCGCCACCAATTTTGCCGTAACAGGGCAAGGGGGTCCTCTATGTTAAATATTAGTTTGTTATAGACCAGTGAAATGGTCTTCTCCGGAAGGTATTAATAAAAAGGAGGAGCACTCCGATATTAAACGCCTTATTAACTTTTTCTGGTGTGGCGTGCTACAGAGGCTGACTTGCTGTCTAAACAGGTCATTAATCTACAGAATCATGTTTCCGCGTTCTAGCCATGTCGGGTTCAGGCGCGTTGGATGGTTGAAGACGAGCTGAGTTTTAATTGTGTAAACGGTACACGAGGACACAAAATTAGCATGTCAGTTCATTTATGAAGAAGTTTGATTATAGCCCCTGAAGAAGGGCCAGTGGGGTCCGAAAAGCATTGGGCTGTTTATTGAAGAAAAGGATTTTATGGACACAATGAATTAATGAAAAGAAATTGTTTTCAAGAGTTATCTGTGATTCTAACAGATTAAAATCAGCGAACTGATGCAATTATCATATATTGTTTGTGTTTTATGATGTTTAAGTCACCAATGAGCTGATTAAAACAGATATTTGTGAAGTTTATTAATGCACTTATAATATTGTTTAAAGTGATACATAGCAATAGCTTCAAGGGTATAGTGCACGGAGGTCAAGTTGAGATACTTGATTTTGCTTCTCTGAGAGGTAGCCATCTAATATTCTATCCTCCAATAGGGAGGACTCCGGAGGGGAGGTACCAGTTGGGAGGACTGAGTGTAAGGCATGGCGTAGCTGTGTGTAACGAAAACGCTCCGAGTCAGCCAGTTCGTGTTGGCTTTGAAGGGTAGCGAATGTTTTAAATTCTCCCTTCTCACAGAGGTCTTTAATCTGCGAGGTGCCAATCATGTCCCACCTGTCAAACCCCTCTGTCGTCCACAAGTTACCTAATTGCGCCGAGTCCTATAGGGGGGTGGCCAAAGTCAGTTTACACTCCCAACCAAGTGACCTGTGTGCAGCATGCCATATACTTATCAAATGTCCAGTGGGGCCTGTCAGGGGAGGCCGGCTAGGCTTCGAATAAAGAGCCCTATTATAGTTCCCCCCCGGAAGAAGCCACTTGTCCATTCAGTAGCCTGGATCGTCAGGGTTACCATAAGTCCTGTGATTGATTGCAGCTAGATGAGCCGCCCAATAGTATTTTTTAATGTCGGGGAGGCTAATGCCTCCATCGTACCATTTTAAGGTAAGTTTCCGCAGGGCTATGTGTGGCGTTCCATTCCATAATAACTCTCTCTGAAGGCGTTAAAATTCCTTAAAATAAGTCAGCGGGACAGGTTCAAGCGAATTTTGTAGGGCGTAAAGGAAATGGGGGAGGGACGCCTTACCCAGGCGAGAGAGGGAGAGATTTCCAACTGGCTATATCTCGTTTTAGTCGTAGTAGAGGGGGAAGCAGGTTGTTATCGTAACGCAGTGTGGAGTCTAAGGATATGAATATCCCTAAATATTTTAATCCCGTGGTGTTGACTTGAAGCGGACAATTATGGGGTAGTGCTGCTGCGTCCCCATGGAGGGCATATAAGTGGGACTTGGTCCAGTTAATTGTGAACCCTGAATACCTCCCAAATACTGCCAATATGTCCAGTACGGCGATCAGAGATTTTTTGGGATCGGTCAGGTAGAGCAGTATGTCATCCGCGTAGAGCGAGATGCAGTCCTCCCAATCTGGTGACCAGCGAAACCTGTGGATCACCGGGTCTCGTCGGATCCAGGCTGTCAGTGGTTCCAACGCCAAGGCAAATAGAAGGGGGGAGAGCGGGCATCCCTGACGCGTGCCGCGGCTTAGGGCGAACATGTCTGACTTTTTATTATTTACCACTACACGTACCAGTGGCGCCGAGTATAGGAGGCGTACCCACCGAATGAATTCCAGGCCAAACCCCAGTTTCTGAAGTACCGCAAAAAGATAAGGTCATTCGATCGTATCGAACGCCATAGTGGCGTCTAAGGAGACCAGAATAGCCGGTTCCATTATAGTGCTCGCCCTACCTAAAGCCCCATGGGCTAGGCGCAGGTTCAGAGCTGTGTTCGATGTGGAATAAAACCAGACTGGTCAGGGTGTACGAGATTGGAAATGACTTTTATGAGACGATTAGCCAGTACTTTTGTGAGAATTTTAGGTTCAGCATTAAGAAGGGAGATAGGCCTATACGAGGTACAGTCCATTTTGGGTTTGTCTGTCTTATGGATAGTTACAATATTAGCTATTCGTTGATCTATCGGTAACTACCCTCTCTCCCTGCTCTCTTCAAACATGACTTTATGGTGGGCAGCCAATTTATCAGGGTTAAGTTTATATAATTCGATGGGGATCCTGTTAGGGCCAGAGGCCTTCCCTGAGTTGAGTAATCTAATTGCGTGCGCCACCTCGTCTGTGGTCAAGGAGCTGTCCAACAGTTGTCTGTCAGTCAAGGAGAGGGCGGGCAATGTTATGTCCCTCAATAATTCTGCGGAGTCTTCTTCGGGGTAGGGCGCTATCGCCGCATACACCACTGTGAAATGTGCAGCGAATTGATTTGCAATTTCCTGAGGGTATGTTATGTTGGTCTTGTTAGTGTCAGGGAGAACCGGGACCAACCTACTTGCCCATTCCCGTTTATCAAGCCAGGCTATCAATTTCCCGGCTTTATCTCCCAGATCGTAAAGTTTCCTGAGTTTCTCCCTCCCCAATGCCCTGGCCCTGTCAGTCACTAGTGCCCTATATTCATCCTGTTTAAGATGTAGCAGATGGAGTGGGACGTGGGACCCGTGCTCACTACGCCACTGGAGTCAAGCTATCCTGGCTGATGACGGCTGATAGCCAGAAACCGGTCCTAGGATGCTTGATTCCGGTCCAGGGAAGACATGGCTTGGCAGCTCGGGCTGGGCTGTTCCCATGAGGCACAGGGTCAAGACTGATTTGCATATGGCCATGTCTGAACTGGGGTGGTGTAGTGGGCAAAAGAACAATGGATTTAACCCAGATCTCTTGACTGGGGGAGAATGTCTGCATTGTCAGCATTCCGTCCATCATTTGTTTGTTGTAACGTCATCCTCCCTTCGCGGCAAGGATTTTATCGCATCACCGGCTTAGCGTGAGGAAGTTTGTCGATTTTGTCCAGCCCGCAACCCAGCGCATCATCCTCCCTTGCGGTAAGGATTCAACGCATCGCTGGTTAGCGTGAGGAAATTTCTCGCCACAACTCCTTAGCGACATTTTTGTTGCTTTGCTCCAGGAACCAGATACTTTGTGAGTAAAAGGGTCGCAGAGACCCCTGCCTTGAACTCGACATCATTTTGTGCATCCTGAACTATTTTTCCTTGCAGCATTTCTAAAGTAATTATATTTTTATAGTATTGTGGATTTTTTACTGTTTTTGGTCTTGTGATTAAGTCTATATAAAAATACCTATTTTTCATAACTACTTGAGTGGTGTCCATTTGTAGTGTTCCTCATTATATTACTGTGTATGGTCATAAATGCTTCACACACTGCCTCTGAGATAAGCCTAGCTGCTCGTGCTACGTTACCACAGGGTTGAGCAGGGGTTGTCAAAGGGTGTGGGCTGCTTACTCTGACTTAGGAAGAAGGGTCCCTACTTGGACAGTGGCCAGCCATTGCCAACTAGAGACCCCCATTTCTAACAGCAGGGGATTAAAACTACCTCTTAAAACGCACCACAGGGCGTGTTTGAACACGTCCCCTCATGCCCCGTCCCCTCCCTTCCCCACTGTGTAAACACGCCCTGTAGCCATTTTAAGTTGGGAGGTTAAGTCCCCTTGAATCCTGAGGGTCCCTAGGGTCCAACTAGACCACTAGGTACCTCCAGTAAGCGCCACAGAGCTGCGTTCCAGAGAGGTGTAAAAAGTGGCACGGCCTGCACCACCTCTCTGCAACGCAGAGCAGTGGTGCTTACTGGAAGCACCTGGTGGGCTAGTTGGACCCCAGGGTCCCTCAGGATTGAAAGGGAATTATTTCCCCAACTTAAAAACGCGCCACAGGGCCTGTGGGCGTTCTGAGTTGAGAGATTAAGTCCCCTTGAATCCTAAGGGTCCCTAGGTTCAAACTAGCCCACTAGGTACCTCCAGTAAGCGCCACAGAGCTGCGTTGCATGGAGGTGTAAAAAGGGGCGTGGCCTCAGAACACCTGTCTGCAACACAGCTCCCTGGCGCATACTGGAGATACCTGTTGGGCTAGTTGGCCCTCAGGGACCCTCAGTATTGAAGGGGAATTAATTCCTCAACTTACAACTGGCCAGGGGGCGCGTTTGCAGAGTGCTGCAAGGAGGGGGCGTGGCCTCCGGCGCGATGCCGGTCTTTTATTTATTTATCTTTAAGAAGGAGGGCTGTGTGGCCCCCTTTCTTTTTCTAATTTATTAGTCCTGGGGACCCCATCCCCCAGGGCCTGCACCCTAATTGTTTTTGTTGAAAAAAATTAATTTGGCCCTCCCAAGGCCTTAATCGGCCCCGGGGACCCCAACCCCCAGGCCATGGCCTTTTTTTAAAATTTTTTTATTCTTTAGGAGGGGGCTGTGTTGCCCCCCTCCTCAGGCCACTTATGGCCCCGGGGACCCCATCCCCCGGGGCCGGCCTTTGTTTTTTATTTTAAAAAAAAATATATATATTTATAGAAACACCTAGGACATACTGAACAAACCGTATGTACCTATCACCATGACGATTTGCGTGATATTCATTAAAAGGCGACTATGCATACAATAAATCCACGTAGAATGTATTCACACCGCTAGTGAAGCTCTGACATGTCTGACACCCTACCGTGCCTAATCCCGGCGCCCCCGCTGGTGGGTACTCTCCAAGTAGACACCCTTGTCGTTTATTTATACAAACATGGGTAGCTATTGACGGGCACATTTAATACACATGCACACCAAGCCATTCAAATTGGATTCGACAAAAATTCGACCAAACTATGCAAGAATCCCCCTCACGGTTAATAAAACACACATCCACCGCCGGATGTGTAATACTTTTTATTTTACTCTCTGGAAAGGAGACAAACCTCACTTGAGAGTCACAGCATGCTCCTGGCTGACCCCAATGCTGTGTTACACCCACCAGTGCCCGCCGAGTGCCACACACCTCTGTGTTGCATTCCACCAGCTAGTGCGTATGCTATGACACTCTCTAGCCCATGTGCACTGTAACACCACCCCGTGAATATGTCATGCCACACTTGCCTTCGCACGGGTTATATTGCCCCATCTAACGTGCCTTCCTCGATGCCTATGTTATAAAGCACAGCGCTATGCCATACATATTACAATCTGGGATCCATATCTTTGTCACAGTGCATATGCAATGTTACACTACCCAGCACATATTTTATATTACAACTTTAGAGACTACTTAGGTTACACAACACTGCCCTGTGCATATTACACACCAAGGCGCATATCACATAGCAAGCGCTAGTGCCTGTGCTATCTCGCGCTCTCCAATGAATCTGTCATTGCACACAATGTATTGCATATTATATTTCACGCCCCGGTTCATCTTATATCACACTTTTTGGTGCATAATTTATACCATATACTATATCTAGTTTTCATTTTCATTCGTGCTCTCAGGACTATGTTCTATATAACACTGCGTCCACCTACCCTTTTCACGGCATTACATTTTGCGATGGGGGGTGGAGGATCAGGGGATGTTTCTGCCAAGTGAGCCCGGAGTCACAGTCCCAAACGTCCTCTTCTTCCTGAATAAAAGTGAGATTATGCTGCATACTTGTTCATATTTTAAGTAGTTCGCACAGACACACATTTTAAAAACAACAAAGTTCCTAATACCCACCTTCTATGAACAGTTAGCTTGCTGCCCCATCCACCTCCTCCCTATCCTCTGTTGTCTGAATCCATGGACTAGCCTCCTCCCTCCTGCCATGCATGGTCTGATGTGCTGCCACTGCCCTGCATTTAGCATGATGTACCAGTCCACTCATCCTGCCCTCCATTGCCCAATTCTATGGCCCATCATTGACCTCCTGCTTAGCCTCTGTGCTTTGCTTGCTGCCCCTATTCTCCTTCCCCCTGCCCTCCGATGTCTTTGTGCATGCCCCTGCTCCATCCTGTTTGACCACCATGTTCCATGGACCTGCCACTCCTATCTACTCTGAGTGTTCTGTTGAGCTGTCACTCCCCTACCACCTGCCTAGCATTGTCAGATGACTGTAACCTGTCCCTGCCACCTCCACCCTGCCTGTCCACATGCCATGCCCCTATCCCCTTCCTCCTGTCCTCCATGGTCCATTTTACTGCCACACCCTTCTGCCCTCCCTGGTCTGTGTGTATGCCATCATAGTCTCACTGTTACTCTCCATGGTGTGTCTTGTTTCTAGTGCCCATCCTGCCTGACCTCCATGGTCATCTTGCTGCTCCTGCCCTGCCCCCTTTCCCTCCAGCCCTCTGTTTCCATGTGCAGACCCCTATTCCCTCCCTCCTGGCTTGTCGGTTCCATTGTAATGCCCCTGATCCGTCCCTCCTGCCCTTTATGGTCTGTTATGCTGCAGCTTTCTCTCCTGTCTGTCCATTATGGTCAGCTAGCTACCATTGCCTCTTTCCCCTCTGTTGTCTGTTGTCCATGTGCATGGTCCTGTCCCCTCCCTATTGCTTTCTATGGATTGTTGTGCTGCACTCCCGTCCCACATGCCCTGTGTGGTGTATTTTGCTGCTGCAAACCCTGATGCCTGCCCTGTAGGGTCAGTTTGGTGCACCTCTCAATGTCCCTCCTGTCCTCTGTTATCCGAGTCCATGTCCCTACCCCAATTCCTCCTGCCTACCATGATCCAATGTGCCATACTTGCGAACATTTTGAACTTGGTAAGAGGGAGATTTTGAAATAAAACTGGGGTATTGATTTTCCCCTTTGAGTTACATTGAAAAAGAGAAGATTGTAGACAGGAAACAGATCAAGTAAAGCCCATTTGAGCTTAAAAACATTGGACGTTTCCTGGCTGAAACAGGTCTGTTGGCATGTATGGTTGTATGACCACTGCCTCTTCCTTCTGTCCACAATGGTCTATTATATTGCCACAGCCTCTCTTGCCAGTCCTGTATTGTTGGTTTGTTGCCCCTGCCCCCCTTTCCACTGCCCTCCATAGTCTGTTGTGCTGCCACTGCCCTTCCTGCCTGCCTAGTGTGGTCAAATTGTTGCCTCTGCACTCTCCTACCTGCCTTCAATTTTCAGAGTCCGTACCCCTGGCCTCTGCCTCTCAACAGTATCCCAATGAACAACTAGATTGCTAACATTCTATATTTATTACAAAAGTGTGGAATGCCTGACGTCATCTTGATGTAATCAAAACTGTAATGCCTAGAGCATTTCCTTTAGAAATTACATATATGAGAGGGTCTTATTTGCATCAAAATTATGGTTAGTGCTCTAAAAAACTAAAATGAGGACATATTTTCTGAGTTTTCAAATAGCGACAAAGAACTTTTAAATTATTTGTAATCTTAGTTTTTTTATCCAGTTGACCACTTGATTAAATGTTGCATCCAAGGGGAGAGGGTGTGGTGTTACTTCCAGAGCTGCAGACTTTGCAACTGGGGAACCAGGTTGGAGTTTCTGCTTCAGCTCAACATTCTGTGATTCTGGTCGAATCACTTAATCTCCCCATGTCTACAACCAAAATGAATTTGATCTTGTGTGATGTAACCAATGTTCATGTAAAGCACTCCAATACCTGACAAGTTTGCACTATATAAAACTGCAAATACACAAAAAATAAGTGTTTTGCACACTTCTGTCATTGGGCTACATTTGGGCTACATCTGGGTGATATTTGGGCTACATTTGGGCTCTTTTGTTTCTGGTGGCCATTTTAGGAGATTTATTTGTTATGAAGTTTCCTAATTTCCTCATTTACTGCAGTCTCCTCAGTAGGAAATGCTTTCAGTTTTTTACTTTAATTCCATCAAGAAGGTATTCAGATATGTCACACATTTGCCATAAATTCTGAATGTTAGCACTCTAGTTGCTCATTAGATCACTGTAGTAAAGCTACTGCTTACCACGGAAGTCTGCTGCTAGTATTAGAAGTGCATGTTTCAGTCTGCATATCAGAATTTTTTAATGAAATAGAAGAGGATTTGAGAAGTCACTCAAAATGTGCCCTAATTTTTTTTTCTTCAGCACCTAATCATAATTTCTATGGCAAAATGAACCCCCTCATTTTGTTCCTTTGTAAATTAAATGTTTTAAGTGTTACCACTTTATTCCAATCAAGATGGCTTCAGGTGTGCCATACTTTTGTCATAAGTAAGACTGTTAGCGCTCTAGTTGTTCTTAAGAACACTCTGGGACATTCTGTCATTGGGCTATACTCGGGCTACATCTGGGTGATATTTGGGCTACATTTGGGCTCTTTTGTCTCTGGTGGCCATCTTGGGAGATTTATTTGTTATGAAGTTTCCTAATTTCCTCATTTACTGCAGTCTCCTCAGTAGAAAATACTTTCAGTTTTTTACTTTGATTCCATCAAGAAGGCATTCAGATGTGTCACACATTTTCCATAAATTCTGAATGTTAGCACTCTAGTTGCTCATTAGATCACTGTAGTAAAGCCACTGCTCACCAGGCAAGTCTGCTGCTGGTATTCAAAGTGCGTGTTTCAGTCTGCATGTCAGAATGTTTTTATGAAATAAAAGAGGATTTCAGAAGTTAAAATGTGCCCTAGTTTTTCTTTCTGCAGCACTAATCATAATTTATATGGCAAAATGAACCCCCTCATTTTGTTCCTTTGTAAATTAAATGTTTTAAGTGTTACCACTTTATTCCAATCAAGATGGCTTCAGGTGTGCCATATTTATGTCATAAGTAAGACTGTTAGCGCTCTAGTTGTTCTTTAGAGCACTCTGGGAAGCTGCAGCAGAACACAAAGGAATCAACTGACAGTCTCTGCCCTTGTTGGATGTACATGTTTTACTGAGAATGTCAGACTTCATTCTTACATGACTGAGAAAGATAATGTGAATTTACAGAAAATATGCTCTCAGTTTAGCTTATAGATCACCTTCCATACCTCTGTGGGAAAAGTATGAGAAAATAGTTTTCTCTCAAACATGGTTCGTGATATCACAGCAGAAGGCTTTTTCACATGGTAAAATCACCTTAGAACACACCACAATTCCTAAAATGAGTATGGTACCATCAACAAATGATTTATAATGTAACTAAAGTCTTAAAATCTTCTATTAACTGCATTGCTTTTTAATGAGGTGCTATCATGTATATTGGTCCCAAGATGGCTGCCAACACTTCTTGGATGAAGTACTGACAGCCAATCAGATCTCACGATGAGATGTGTGGTTAGGCTCCGCCCAGATATGTATGTGATTTTACTTTTGATTTTCTCAGGAACTACTGAACAGATTGACACCATATATGCAAAAGGCACATGCCTGACCTGAGGACTACCTCTTTGCCAAATTTCAAGTAATTCTGTTCAGCCGTTCGGGCTGTACCTTGGACTAAAGGTCCCTATGGAAAATTGCATGGGGAAAACGCGTTTTGGGACCCCCCTTTTTTCTCAGCCCCCGCTTGACGAATCACCCCGAGACTTTCAGGGTAGGAGCGGAGCGCCCCACCTATTTTGAAAATTTCGCGAGGATTCGTCAACCGGCGCCAAAGTTATTCCAAATAGAATGTTGCGGATTTCCTATGGAAACACGGTCCTAACTATAACTATCTACTGGCGACCGCCAGTAGATAATATATATGTATATATATATATATATATATATATATATATATATATATATATATAAAGGCGTCTGCGTTGGCGCACGGCAGCCCATTGTGCGCCAGCGCAGGGGAAAAGGACAGGAATGCGTCGTATCTCATAGATATGGTGCATTCCTGCCCTTTTCTTTTACCGTTCGGCAACGCAGCAGGAAGGTCTACGGTGCTGCCATATGGTAAAACCTCATCAATGAGGCCCAAAGTATTTAACATCTCAATGTTGCCACGGAATGTGCAGAAATGGACTTTCCTGTAATGTCCTGTAGCATGCAAAAAGGAAACTTGTTGTTTTAAATATATCTATCTTCAGCTGATCACTATTCCTTCGAAAATCAATTCAGTAGAAGAAAAAACAAATGTTTTCCTTGTACTGAACTGCAGCTGTAATTATGCTCCGAGATCTGCCTTCCATCATCCCTGCTGGCTCTGGCAACAGGCATTATAATGTCACAACTCAACTGTAATAACTTATTACACTTCGTCATTCTTTTACAGACGACGAGAAATGTAATAACTCAGTGTGATAAGGAAATAAGGGACAAACTTCATACAGGTTGTGCAAGCTCCATACTAAGGACAATGTGGGAAAGTAGGTGCCCACATTGCATGCCGTTTGGGTAATATTGCTGTTAGTTATTAATGCAAATTTCCTACAGCAGGTTGTTAGATTTGTTGTGTATCAGTGGTAAAAATATACCACACTTGAATGCCTCGCTTATCTGATAAATTAGCACCTCCACCCCAACTTTTCCATCTTTACCTGAAGCAGCTCTTTACCCCAAACCCCTCCACCCTGCACCTTCCATGGTCTGAGTGAATTTCTATAGTTTCCAGCCACAATCTTAGTGATGCCACACAGCAACACTCGTCAAATCAATGACAGAAAAGTGGAATTATATATCACTGAATTTTATTTAAAAAAGTCTGTTCAGAAGAAGAATTACATGAACATACAATAAAAAACACAGCCCTAACTCTAACCAGCCCTAATGTATAAATTAAGATACAACTGAGCCGTGGTGTAGGTGTGGGCAATGTCTTAAAGTCCTCATTCTGACCACGTAGCCCATCTCTCATAAATTCTTAGATCTGCAGAAGAGAGACACTGCATTAACCCCATGCCTCTCTTCCATTCTCTTCAGCAAGATAAATCCTCTGAGGGTCATGAATGCACCTCATATCGTCTTGAAGACTTCTTTTTTTTTTTAAATAACTTTTTATTAACAGTCATCGGCATACAAGCGATAATAGCAACAGTTCAATATTTAGTCTAGGCATGACAGGAGACAGCGATAATCATTTACATTACACAGTTAGGACAGATCAGTGTGAAAGCAGGTCGTCTAAGGCAAGTTGCTGAGGGGGGACACAAATGTCTCCTCGGTACGAGTTCCAAGGTCCCCATAGTCGAGACCACTTTTTCGGGCAGCCACGAGCAACATATACCGTCTTTTCACGGAACATGGACCAGTCCATACTTGACTTCCAGTCTGCCAGTGTAGGTGGTGCTGCCGCCCCCCAAGCCTGGGCGATGTTCCTTTTTGCCAGCATGAACCCCAGGGTGGCCCATTGTGTCTGGTGTGTGTTTAGATCGGCCGGTTCCCATATGTTCAGCAAACATCTACGTGCTTCCGGGTGGATAGGAACTGCAAGGACCGCCCCCACTACTTCATGTATCTCCTTCCAGTAGGACTGAATGTATGTGCACTCCCAGATGATGTGCATAAAGGTACCCGTGTGCCCTCATCGCCTACGACAGTCCCCTGTTTCTGCTCCTCCTATATGTACCATTCGCGGCCCGGTCATATATACCCTATGCAGGATTTTGAGCTGCACTAGTCGTAGTCATGCTGGAATCGCGACAACCCGGGGGGGGGGGGGGGCACTGCCTCCTGCCACTCCTCATCATCCATCTCAATCCTGTCCGCCACCAATTTTGCCGTAACAGGGAAAGGGGGTCCTCTATGTTAAATATTAGTTTGTTATAGACCAGTGAAATGGTCTTCTCCGGAAGGTATTAATAAAAAGGAGGAGCACTCCGATATTAAACGCCTTATTAACTTTTTCTGGTGTGGCGTGCTACAGAGGCTGACGTGCTGTCTAAACAGGTCATTAATCTACAGAATCATGTTTCCGCGTTCTAGCCATGTCGGGTTCAGGCGCGTTGGAAGGTTGAAGACGAGCTGAGTTTTAATTGTGTAAACGGTACACGAGGACACAAAATTAGCATGTCAGTTTATTTATGAAGAAGTTTGATTATAGCCCCTGAAGAAGGGCCAGTGGGGTCCGAAAAGCATTGGGCTGTTTATTGAAGAAAAGGATTTTATGGACACAATGAATTAATGAAAAGAAATTGTTTTCAAGAGTTATCTGTGATTCTAACAGATTAAAATCAGCGAACTGATGCAATTATCATATATTGTTTGTGTTTTATGATGTTTAAGTCACCAATGAGCTGATTGAAACAGATATTTGTGAAGTTTATTAATGCACTTATAATATTGTTTAAAGTGATACATAGCAATAGCTTCAAGGGTATAGTGCACGGAGGTCAAGTTGAGATACTTGATTTTGCTTCTCTGAGAGGTAGCCATCTAATATTCTATCCTCCAATAGGGAGGACTCCGGAGGGGAGGTACCAGTTGGGAGGACTAAGTGTAAGGCATGGCGTACCTGTGTGTAACGAAAACGCTCCGAGTCAGCCAGTTCGTGTTGGCTTTGAAGGGTAGCGAATGTTTTAATTTCTCCCTTCTCACAGAGGTCTTTAATCTGCGAGGTGCCAATCATGTCCCACCTGTCAAACCCCTCTGTCGTCCACAAGTTACCTAATTGCACCGAGTCCTATAGGGGGGTGGCCAAAGTCAGTTTACACTCCCAACCAAGGGACCTGTGTGCAGCATGCCATATACTTATCAAATGTCCAGTGGGGCCTGTCAGGGGAGGCCGGCTAGGCTTCGAATAAAGAGCCCTATTATAGTTCCCCCCCGGAAGAAGCCACTTGTCCATTCAGTAGCCTGGATCGTCAGGGTTACCGTAAGTCCTGTGATTGATTGCAGCTAGATGAGCCGCCCAATAGTATTTTTTAATGTCGGGGAGGCTAATGCCTCCATCGTACCATTTTAAGGTAAGTTTCCGCAGGGCTATGTGTGGCGTTCCATTCCATAATAACTCTCTCTGAAGGCGTTAGAATTCCTTGAAATAAGTCAGCGGGACAGGTTCAAGCGAATTTTGTAGGGCGTAAAGGAAATGGGGGAGGGACGCCTTACCCAGGCGAGAGAGGGAGAGATTTCCAACTGGCTATATCTCGTTTTAGTCGTAGTAGAGGGGGAAGCAGGTTGTTATCGTAACGCAGTGTGGAGTCTAAGGAGATGAATATCCCTAAATATTTTAATCCCGTGGTGTTGACTTGAAGCGGACAATTATGGGGTAGGGCTGCTGCGTCCCCATGGAGGGCATATAAGTGGGACTTGGTCCAGTTAATTGTGAACCCTGAATACCTCCCAAATACTGCCAATATGTCCAGTACGGCGATCAGAGATTTTTTGGGATCGGTCAGGTAGAGCAGTATGTCATCCGCGTAGAGCGAGATGCAGTCCTCCCAATCTGGTGACCAGCGAAACCTGTGGATCACCGGGTCTCGTCGGATCCAGGCTGTCAGTGGTTCCAACGCCAAGGCAAATAGAAGGGGGGAGAGCGGGCATCCCTGACGCGTGCCGCGGCTTAGGGCGAACATGTCTGACTTTTTATTATTTACCACTACACGTACCAGTGGCGCCGAGTATAGGAGGCGTACCCACCGAATGAATTCCAGGCCAAACCCCAGTTTCTGAAGTACCGCAAAAAGATAAGGTCATTCGATCGTATCGAACGCCATAGTGGCGTCTAAGGAGACCAGAATAGCCGGTTCCATTATAGTGCTCGCCCTACCTAAAGCCCCATGGGCTAGGCGCAGGTTCAGAGCTGTGTTCGATGTGGAATAAAACCAGACTGGTCAGGGTGTACGAGATTGGAAATGACTTTTATGAGACGATTAGCCAGTACTTTTGTGAGAATTTTAGGTTCAGCATTAAGAAGGGAGATAGGCCTATACGAGGTACAGTCCATTTTGGGTTTGTCTGTCTTATGGATAGTTACAATATTAGCTATTCGTTGATCTATCGGTAACTACCCTCTCTCCCTGCTCTCTTCAAACATGACTTTATGGTGGGCAGCCAATTTATCAGGGTTAAGTTTATATAATTCGATGGGGATCCTGTTAGGGCCAGAGGCCTTCCCTGAGTTGAGTAATCTAATTGCGTGCGCCACCTCGTCTGTGGTCAAGGAGCTGTCCAACAGTTGTCTGTCAGTCAAGGAGAGGGCGGGCAATGTTATGTCCCTCAATAATTCTGCGGAGTCTTCTTCGGGGTAGGGCGCTATCGCCGCATACACCACTGTGAAATGTGCAGCGAATTGATTTGCAATTTCCTGAGGGTATGTTATGTTGGTCTTGTTAGTGTCCTGGAGAACCGGGACCTACCTACTTGCCCATTCCCGTTTATCAAGCCAGGCTATCAATTTCCCGGCTTTATCTCCCAGATCGTAAAGTTTCCTGAGTTTCTCCCTCCCCAATGCCCTGGCCCTGTCAGTCACTAGTGCCCTATATTCATCCTGTTTAAGATGTAGCAGATGGAGTGATTCAGGAGTAGTCTGCCTTTGCATTTCCCTCTCTAGTTGCTAAATTTCATCCTCTATGTTAGACACCTCAATCTGTGGCTCCCTCTTATGACCTGATATTAGGGACATAGCTTCCCCCCTAATTACTGTTTTAAAGGCCTCCCAGAGAGCCTGGAAAGAGTCAACTGTGCCCGCATTTTCATTAAAATAGTTGTCCATTGCAATAAGAAGATTCTTACGGATTTTGGGATTGCGGAGATACCAGGGGTAATCGGGACAACTCTGCCCACCCGTACGTGATCTAGGAGCAGATGTACCCATAGTGGTGAGTGATCGGATATGACTCTGGCTAGGTGTCTGATCTCGTGAATATGTGAGATCTGGGAGCTGGGAACTAGGATGTAGTCAAGTCTAGACAGACTGTGGTGGGCCCCGGAGTGGAAAGTGTGTTGCTTTTTGTCCGGGTTGTATGTACGCCAGCTGTCCACCAGTCCCATGGCTTTGAGGAAGTCAGGCAGCCACCTATTGGTGGGCCCGAGTTCACGCGGGGGGTGACAATCCATGCTACCCGAGCACACTGAGTTAAAGTCCCCCCCCCCAGTAACAGTAGCCCCTCCGGTAGTGAGAGAAGTGTAGTGTGTAAGTCCTGAAACGTGGTAGTCTGGAGACCGGGTGGGACATAAATAGACACAAATGTAAGTGTGCGCTCTTCCCAGGACCCAGTAATGCCTACATATTGTCCCCTATCGTCGGCCCAAATGGAATCCACACTGAGGGGGAATGCATTTCTTACCATAATACCTACACCTCTAGAACTTGTTGTGAATCCTGCGTGTGCGACCTGTTTATTTCCCCACCTGCTCATCGCCCTACAGGAGTGACCTATCAAATGTTTATCCTGAAGAAGGACGACGTCTGGGGCCTGTTTCCTAATATATTGAAGAACGATACTACGCTTAACCTTATCTCCGAGACCATTGGTGTTCCAACTCAGAATCTTGGCACTTTTATCCCACTGTGTATGCATTAAAATTGTAGGCAATCTACAAAGCCTCAGTCATGCTTTCATATTGCTTGCCGATGTAAAAACTACAACAAAAACAAACTAAAATTCCCTTCCCAACAACCCTCCTCCCTGCTTCCCTGACCTCTGGACTTGAAACTGCCCATAACAAACTGGGAGAGTGCCTGTCGCCCAACTTTAGTACTAATCGAAGAAAAGTGGGGTGTGTGGTGCCCCGTCTCCCCCCACCCTTCCCCACCTAGGAATAAACAAGTTATACGTCTCTGAGAGGAGAGAAGGGTTCAATAGGTGTCCCGGCCTGCAGCCAAAATGCACCCTTGTTACCAGTCTCATAATATGTCTTGTCGGTTCCAGAGATGGCTCTACCCCAGTCGATCGTGTCTCACGTGGGGGTCCAGAACGTTACGAGCCTTCGCCCGTCACTGCCATAGTGAAGGGACTACCACTCTTGACGCCATGATCCTGTCAGGTCTTGCGGGTCTCTAACCAGTTCGCCGCTATCTCTGGGTGATCGAAGAACCAGGCCCTTCCTTCTGCTTCAACACAGAGTTTTGCCGGGAAGAGCATAGCATACTTGAGGTCTATATCTTTAAGCATCTTCTTGACACCTAGAAAGGATCGTCGCTGCTTCTGGACCATCTGGGTGAAGTCAGGGAAAAAGGTGATCTCAGCGTTGTCAAGCCTAAGCGGAGGACCCGCTCTAGCTCGCTGGAGGATTGTGTCCCGATCCCGGTAGTTGAGGACCCTGGTGAGGATCGGGCGTGGGCGGGCCCCCGGTTTCGGGCGGCCCCCCGGGAATCTGTGAGCTCTTTCAATGACAAAGAGATTGCTGAGTTCTTTTGGTTTTAGATGTTGAAGAATGAGATCTTCCACAAATAGGTCTACAGTGTCTCCTTCCATTTTCTTGGGAACCCCTAGTATGCGCACATTATTGCGCCGAAGTTACCCTTCATAATCGTCGAGTTTAGACTCTGCGAATTTCCGGAATGATTGCAGTTCATTAATGTCAGTTTGGATTTGGGAGGTGTCTTCCACTAAGCTATTTCTCTTGAGTTCCACCTGTTTCAAACGTTCGTTGTTTTTATTGAGATCTGTACGGCTGAGGTTCACCTCAAGAGTCATAGTGTCCATTTTGTGTTCAACAGACTTTTTGATCTCAGCTATCGCAGCCTTAAGGGTAGGTTCTTTGCTGGGACTCCCTTGCTACCCAGTATTCTTCTGTTTGGGTGAGGGTTCCGGTATGCTCTCCTTTGAATACGCATATTTGTCCAGTCTATTGGACTGCACTGCCTTGAGGCCCGGTGTGGACGCCATGTTTATTCTCTCTGTGCCACACTGTCCCGCCCAGCGGGGTTCTTTATGGGGTCCGAGGACGTAGGCACCCAGTGACATGGCCCTATAGGTTAAGCACTGCTGTCGGGAGCACTAATCTCCAGGTAAAGTTGGTGGGGTCCCTGAGCGTCTGACTACCCCACTGTCTGGATGGTGATAGCGCAGGCAGTACTCGCGCAGCACCGCCCCCCAACGATTGCATTATGGAGTGTCCTGTGGAGCTCTTAGCAATTCCACAAATTCTGAAAGTACTCCCACGGGCGAGTTCTAGCTAGAGGAGTGTCCACATCGTGTCTTCTCCAGAGGACACCACCGCTCCTGGGATAGTACCAGAGGATGCGGGAGGGGGAGGGGAAAGGGAGAGAAGCTCCCACCGCATCGGGCCCGGGGTCACTGCACTCCCCATAGCCGCCACCGCCCTTAGCGTCGTGTTCTTACCCCCTCTGCGCAGGTTCACTGATCTTTAGCTCTGATGTCGCTTGCACAGGTAACGTGTCACTGACCCGCAGCTCCGCCAGTAGCCCCTCCTCACTGTTGTAGGTGTGGTGGATCGGTTCTGTCAGGAGGTGATTAGGGGTGATGCATTCGGAGTTGGGCTCCGGCTCCCGCCGTCGACGTTGCCATGCTCTCCACACCTCGCTGTACTCAAGGTCCCGCTGTTCAGTGTGCTGCAGGCCTGATATCGGCGATAAGGATCTGTCAGTGCGGAGTGCACATTCAGGCTTTGCTCTCATAGCCTCGCACTCCGCACACCCTCCGATGTCCGATTCCCTCCTCGGACGTACCGGATAAGTGGCCGGATAGGTGGGATAGAGCAGGAGACTACGGAGCTCTAACGATCAGCGGCCATTGCGCTCCGCCGCGTAACCACGCCCCTTGTTAAAGACTTCTTACGGATCATGTTGTCTCCTCATGCAGCTCTCGCATATGTTGATTTATTTGGGATTTCAGTCACCTTCCTTTTAAAATCAGGTCCTGTGGTTCAGTGGATGAATACCTATTGCCTTGTGTGGTTCCCTACACCAGTGGTCCCTTTGAAGACCATCAGGTAGCATATTTTTGGCTTGATGGGTGGGTAATTGCCCAAGGTCTGTTCTCTACTCGTCATAATCCCACAAACCTGAATACCTGTTAGAGATCTAGCAAGCATATGAGCCAACTTTCCCTAGTTGAGTTTTAAAAAGACAACATTAATTGGGATAGGGCCTGCTATGCCCCTAGCAGAGACATTATACTGAGGATTCTATTCCATATCACTTCCAGGTACCAATTTTAGATTATAGCCCCAATGATGTCACAAAGTCAGGGGAGGAGCAGTCACAGGTGCACACGCTTTAAGAATGAGAGATTCTCTAGCAGTTTGTCAGAAGACCTGACAAAGTTAAAGATTCTAACACATGGAAGGTACCCTGAAAATGTGTTACAAGGTTTGAGTACTTTAGCAGACTAAAATAGCTGGTGTTGGAGTGAAAGTGCTTCACTTGATATACAGCTATTGAAGGTAGTTATAAGATTGTGCCAGGAGGACATCAATACTGTACCTAAAACAATTCTGAATCATGGGCCCTTTCTTCTGCCCAGGGGCCCTCTCTGCCTAGCGGGGTACAGCACAGATCTGATATGGGTGAGGCTGCAGTGTTGCACCGAACATAGGGTCCATGTTAACATTCTTCACCCCTTCGGGAAGCCGGAAGGTGAAGGACCGGAGGAGGCTTGTGAAGAAGATGAAGAGCTCAATCCTGGCCAGCGTCTCTCCCAAACACACACGGTGTCCTGCATGATGAAGAACAAGAACATTAAAGTCACTTCTCTTATAGCAGTCACATGCAATGTTTAATATACATAATCTGCAATAACATGGGAGAAGGCATACCCCTGATGTGGGTGTGGGCAAGGTGTATGGGAGCGTAGAGGGGGGAGACTGCAGTGCGGTAACTCTAAACAGCCTGGAATGCAGGGAGGCATCTCTCGACATCCAGATTTTGGTACAGATTTACTATGATTTTGTGTCGGGTTGTGTCCGTTCATGGCACAGCCCAGATGCAAAATCCTATTTGGTATTTACTAAGCAATGCAACGTTTATTTTAGTGGCTTTGAATTGTTTAATAAATAAAAAGTGACAGCAATCTTGTGTTACTTTGTATTGGATAGGTGTTACATGGGTGGAGCATGGGCTTTACCATGCATCCACCCATGTATTTTGATGCAAACCCAAATTTCCAAATATTTGAAAACCTGGGTTCGCATCAAAAGGGTGTGCCTAACTGAGAGAGGCAAACCCAGGAGAAATATCTTTATTTCTCCTTGTTTCATCCTCTTTCCATGTGTGTTGCATTCTGCAGCACACATATAAAGATGAATATGCATGTAAGGATTGTGTTTGTACAGGAAGGTATTCCTTCCTGCGCAAAAACAATCCTGATTTTAACACAACCACCCTTTGCTTTTTCTCTAGGCAGCCTCAAGGGCGCCAGTGCAGAGAGAGAGCTGAAGTGCTCCATGTGGTAGAAGATATGGCACTGATGAGCGCTCTCCCCTTCTTGCAACGCAGCATGGCAACTTTGCTTGCCATTCTACACTGCATGAACATTTAATAAATATGCCCATTTGTGCTATGGTTTCCTTGCTTGACCCTCTCAGGTCTTTTCTCAAAAACATTTTAATGGGGAAATGGTCCTTTTAAGAATATGCCTTGCCGTTCTTTTCTCCAGCAAAAAAAAAACACTTCTTGCAGCAATATATTTTAACCCTCTACCTTTTTTAAACTTTTCAAACATCTTTAAGTTACATGTTCAGATCTTCAGAAACGACTCAGACAGCCTGAATCTTGAGTGAATATTGGGAAAAAGGGGAAACAGGCTGAAAGCAAAGTAGTTACCATAAATAATAAGTATTTTTTTTAGTTGTGGGTTAGAAGTGTCCTTGAGAATTGTTGCAAGCAAAACTTCAGAGCTGTGGAAGGCTGGGAGGACAGGAAGAGTACTTCATATAACAATTACTGTGTACAAGGCAATTTTCTTTGCACTTTGTAAAAGCTGGTGAAATTTGAGTTGTGAAAAATAGCGATATTGCAAATTCTCAGTTGGGAACATTGGGACTACCAGTTACCCCTCATTCCAGCCTCTACAACTCAGAATACAAGAATAATATTGCACACTGGAAACCTGGACCTGCAGTATCTGCATTCCCTCAGCAGTATTCCCACTCCTTGAGAAAGGCAAGGGATTGTGTACCAATCCTCACCCCTACCCGCATTTGGACCAATCAGAGGGCATAGCTTTAAGCTGCCCCTATGTATACATTTGGACCTCCCCCAGCCCCACCTCAATCTAAATCAGAGAGTGGGTGGGACATTGGTCAAACTCTTCAACTCGTAGGGCACATATTCCTCCACCACCACTGCTGAAGGTAGAGAATGAATGTACCTGCCCCAGGGTAGTCTGAGGATGAAGGTCTTTTTTGGTGTGATCTCTCCCTCACAGGTGAAGCTGGCAGTTGAGAAAGTTGCATGTTTGTATGTATGTAGAACTTATATTGCAGTAGTCTATCTGGGGAGAAAAGGACTCTGCAGACTTCTTAAGACGTGTGATGACAACCTTAACTACTGAGGAGCAATGCATTTAATATACCCTTTTAAAAGGAATGCATGCACTTTGCACCTTGGACCAGTACTCAAATCTGCTCCTGCATAAGTCAGACCCAAACCATGAATAGCTCCTCAGATCAAGACCCCAAAAGACAAGTGGAGTAGTCACTTTCGGTATGTTTTACTTATCCTGCAAGTTTTTATGTACTTTGCTAGGACAAGATGTGGAGGTTTTTCCTAAGACATCACATGTATCACTCACCTCTGACCTTATTTAATTTAGAAGAAAAACTAAAACCTCAAACTAGTCAGAGAGAAGTATTTGTTTAAAATCAAAATTGCCAGTATGTATCAACTTAAACAAAAGGCAGAGAGACCTCAGTTAGGTGAAAGGAGGAGGAGAATGAGATTTCTTGATCAAAATATATATCTGAGGGACCTGATTTAGAGTTTTGCAACAGGATACCAAATGGCAAAGGCAATGGCATACAACGCCTGCCAAACCCTCAGTTTGCACAGCTCATTTAGAAACTGTTGGACCTTAAATATTCCATCTACAGAGCCCCGTTTCCTACTTTGATTGAAAACTTCTTCTCTTACCCAACGGAGTAGGGGTCACCGAGGAAGAACATTACACCGTTTGCCATATGTCAGGAGGATGGTGTAATTCCTTTTTTTCCTGTCCATCACAAGGACAGGAAAAGAAACAATAATGACTCCCACAACCAAGGAGAAAACTTCCATGGTGTGGTGGAGATTATATTTTTGTTTTTTAGAAACAAGCTGTTGCCTGGTAGTTTGTTTCTGAAAAACTTAAAAATGTGTAAAGTTTGGTGGACAGCTGTTAAAACTGACAGCAGCCGTCCACCAACGTTTTAATGCATTAAAAGGAACCACTATGACAGCAGTTGCCTCCAAGGTACAGAGATGACTGCTTGGCCAGTGGTCATCTCGAAAGTTGGCGGATGAAGTACTATTAAGATGAAGGAGGTAATGTCCTCCAATACCCTGACGAAACTCTGAATCAGGCATTAAATCTCTTAAACCCTGACAAGGCGTACCTGCAGAAAAGGGTAAGAAGGCCTCCTTGTTCATGAACACCCCTTCTTTGTCAAGGAAATGTCCTGGATTGAACTGTCGAGGTGTCTTCCAGTGCTCAGGGTCACACAGAGCAGAGGAAAGATTAGGTATGATGAGAGAACCCTATGAGGAAAAATTAGGTTATTGGATTAGAATGACAGGCAAAAGATGTTCCTATTTTATAAATGATTTCATACAGCACAACTTTCCCCAAGGTAGGTGTCAGTGTTCTAAGCTCTGTTCTGAGGAGGTGGGAGTTGGAGAGGTCTCTAATCTTTCCAGACTCCACATCTCATGCAGTAATCTAAGTGAGTTTAAAAATGTTCATTGAGAGTTTGGTGGGAAGATGAATATGGAGTCATACAATCTCTGGGGAAAGATAATGGAGAATTCTTAGAGGTAATACATGATTAATGTGAACATTGGGAAGGCACATCAAAACAGATAGTGGTCCAATAGACCAATATGTCCACTATGATCTTCTTTTTAAAGGTAATCTGCTTGATGGATTTTGTCCCTTGACAGCTCCAGCTCCAGGTGGCTTGTTGGACAATATTTTTTAAAGAATACCCTTATCAGAATTCCTCTCACAGAGCAAGTGTGGAGATGGGTTAGAGTTGATTTAGGAAAGTTATGGCCAGATACTCTCTGGCAGGATTATTTGGATTATGTGGTGTTCAGTTCATACAAAATGTGGGAAAGTTGAACTCAACACTAGAAATTCATTTGATGTGATGGTATTCCTAAGAAACATATGGGGTCTTCAAGGTCCCACCAGAAATGCTAAATGAAAAAGACGTAGCATAACAAGAATGATGTGGTATGACATTCATTAAGGAGCATACACATAGAGTACTAGAAGGTAATTAAGATTGTAAAGCAACTACTTTGGAGAATAGATCACAGCTAGTTTAGATGTTCAAATAGCAGTCTCTTGAAACTAGGGTGACCCCACCTGTTGAGATGGAGGATAAGAATGTTAAATTGTTTCACCACTTAAGTAATATTTTGGGACACAGCATTGATGATTTCTCCAACCCACAGGTCTATAGTTGCCTACCTCTCTGGCCTTAATTATGATGAGTAACTTCTAACAAAACAATTTAAATGTCCATTTCATACTCGACTTCATGTGTGAGGTGTGTCTTAAATGTTACTTTATGGCAAAACTTGTAATCTCTGCCACTGCACCACCCGGTAATGCTGTTGATTAGTTCATTTTCTTGGGATAAAGCTTGCACTTTTTTCTTCCTATCCTGCCTCACAATGCTAGTGCATTTACCTTGCTTGTTGATAGGTGCCCTAAGTGTCAGCCACAATGTTAGTGCATTTGCACCGTGCCTGATGGTAAACTTTATACTCAATGTTAATTTTTTTCCTGACAATAATGCATTACCTATACACTGCCTGATTATAACCCTGCTCTGTCTGCTTCGTATTTTGTCTCTCAGTGCTGGTCAGTAGGTTTCTCAATGCTGGTGCATAAGTACCTTCTTAATGATGAATCCCTGTAATGAGATCTCTTTTACATTAAACCTAAGACCACTGACGGGTACAATGTTGCTCATGCGCTGTATCTCATGGATCACGGCATTGGTGTAGGGAAGCCTCTTTCGGTCCTCATAGTGAAGGATCTGGAACTCTCCAAGGACAGCATCCAGCTCCTTCTGAACATTCTCTAGAGAGAGATATTTACACAGATCAGGGAACTAGTGACATTCTTACCCACTAATGTCTACAAGTAAGACTGTTTTTGCAAGATAGTTGACAATGTAAGCCCATCCAGTCCCTCAACCCATCCTAATTCAGAACAACTGAGCTCAAACTAAATCATTGGAACTCAGCTATGCTCAGTTCATATCAAACCACCAAAACCTAATTACATATGATAAAAACCACCATCCAAATACCAATATTATGCTCTTTCATTTGAATTAATGAAGAGACTGGCACTCTGGGAGTGATTTCACAAATGTGTTTATTACAATGCCGCATGGATTAATCACATCAATGCGTATAGCCATACACAAGCATTGGTCACATTGTGCATCGCCATCTTTGATGGTGTTTTCTATCAATTGTAAAAAAAAGTGAAAACAGACCATCATACAAACATTGAAAACTAAACATATTTACATGATCCTAAGAAATCGTTTGAGCACAATATAATTCATAATCAATTTACACACTCAATTTTCTGAAATAAGCAACAACTCTAAAATCATCTCCTTTCAAACTCAGAATAACTTAATAAACCATCTGTATTCACCTGTATTAATTCATCAAAGCCAAGTGGGTTAACTTTTAAATAAAGTGACCCACCAAACTCAACAGTATTTATCAGACATATATCCTAATATTCACATAGGGTATGCCTCTTGCCAAACTAAATAAAATAAACAATAAGGTATAATAAATTAACAAAGTTAATTATATTCCTTTTATCTCCTTAACTGCCCACATGTCCCAGTGGACTACCACAGGCAATCTCTGATGTACAGTGGAAGCTCACTGGGGCAGGAGGTCTGATCAGGAGTTCAAAGAAATATAATTAAGTTATTCACTTATATTACCGTAATAAGTGGAACATAGTATTTTTTGTTGACCATATTTTGTTTATTGACCAATTAATTTTTTTTATTTAGTAGACTAGGCCCTTTATCCAACCCCCGCGGGTGCAAGACCTTCTTTAAGAAAAAAATTGGTGGGTTTACGTGGATCGGTGGACAACCACCAACCATCTTTTGCCCTAGCATGGCTCCCCCTTCATCGAAAATGTTACCAACAATCTCGTACAGTTTTATACATATATGTGCATATTGTGCTAATAATATATGATTTAGTACTCTCTTTACTCTTCTATCTTTATAACCTACTGCTATTTTTTTTCTTTTACTTTATGAAACATAAGAAAAAAGAGTTTGAGATAAAAAAATCAATAAGAGAAGTATAAACTGGTCAAGAATTGGTATGGTTTTACTGGAGAGTTATTGTCAGCTCTTGAAATTGGTAGTTGCAGCGGTATGCCATGAGAGATAGCAGTCTGTGATGGAAGTATTCACTTTATTAGCAAAAAATCTATGCTTTCAGTGTATGATTTAGCAAATAGTTTGAGGTTTTCAATACCATTCGAAAATTGTGAAAAGTGCTAATTTATGCTTATAAGAAACATTCATGAGAAGGAGACCCAGTAATATCTTAGCACAAATAATAGCTATTGAGAACACTATAATGACAAAGGTGTATTTACAGTATCCTCTTGGAAATCTAGATACCTATACATTTTGGCATTTAATTGAATGGACCTCATATTCGGCTAAAGACATACTCTTTTTCGTTGTTAAATGAGAAGAATACATTTATAAACTTTACAATGGGACTAAAATTTTAAAGTGGGTATGTTTTAGCTTTGTGTTTTAATTATGTGGCACAACCATTTTCAGGTTTCTCTTAATTTATAAATAACAATCAAGATGTAAAACTGTGACCATGTCCTTAGAGTAAGGGTCCCTTGGCACAGGACTCCTTTTACAGTGGTCAAGCTGTCTCACTATTCAGCCACTTGAGTGAACATCACACTTGCTCTTCCATCTGCCACCAGGGCCACTGGAAGAAGAGGCAATCAATCTCCTACAAACCTGGGACGAGTACATGTGTTTTACCTGCTCACACCAGCCAGGCCGTGGTGTGATTGGAGGCAGAAGTGTCAATGCATTTATGAGGTTTTTGTCTTCCATTAGTGGGAGGACCATTGTTTCCATAAACAGAAGATAGAAATCTCTGATTTTCTTTCTTGATAAACTCAACCATGTTCCTGTGAAGCATTTTCATCATCTACTTATTGAATTGCACCTAAATACCGTGCATTGGGGACTTGTAAGAAGTGATATTTACCCTTTGCCACATAGATCTACCAATCAAGTGTTAAAATCAGGGGGATATTGGCACCCCTGCTATTCAGACTACACAGAGCATAGATAAAGAAAGCCCTGAATAAAGTGCATAATTATCCTAGTTTAGGGTGAATTTTTTTTTTTTTACACAGCTTTATTCGATCTCTTTAAAACGGATCATAAAAGCACAAGTTATCTAAAAATTCCAACATAATATATACACATATATACGCATTTAAAATAAGAATTAAACAGTTTCAGTGATCCGAGTAAATTCATATAAAAAACATTTATGAAAAAAGCTGTTCAGTATTTAAAATGAATTAATTAGTTGTTGCTACTAACATTTCGTCCCACCTTTTGCCTCTGCCTAAGACAAGCCCACAAAATAAGGCAACAGAACAGCATGCAAATGGATCCAGTAGAGTTTTAAAAAAGTACATGGCCACCCGGCACTGCCTAAAATTGTGGTACCTCAGGATTGAGAGTATGAATGTTTTCCTTTCCTCTGTATAGGACTTGCAAAATAATACAATGTGTAGATCTGACTGTACTGCATAGTTGTTACAGGGACAGGGTAAGAGGTCTGCTGATTTATATTTATTTTGGGGGTATCCCCGGAGTAGCGGGATCGTGTTCATGCGGAAACGCAAAAGGATAAATCTGTGTTGCGCATTATTTATGCGTGATAAATACTGAAAACCTTCCCCCGATCTTGGTGGTACCACATCATAAAGAATGGAGGAATGATGATATTAAATATATTGGACCTGAGGCACTAACGTAACTCACACATTTGAGTAAGTTTATGCTTTTGAATTAGGTTACTATTTTTTGGGGTATTCAAAAATGGTGCTTTTGTAGTAACCCCCATAGGAAATAACGTTACATGAAGTCAAACTATTTTAAATACTTAAAATAGTTAAATAGATAAATTAAATAGTGTATATTTAATATTTGATTGTAAAATATTTTAAGACCTTGTTGTGAATTTGAAAAATAATGTTATTATACATTTTTATGAAAAATCATTAAAATAGCTTTCATTCAATCTGTACATCACTTTTAATAATTATTGATGCACATTATTAAAATATCACCACACTGACTGCCATGTTCAGGGCAGAGGCCTCAGTATGGTAATGTACAGTGAAAAAATAAATAATCAATAATTGTTACAAGTGATGTAGAGAATAAATTATAATTCATGTAATTAGTTTTAATAAAGATTTATGTTACATTATGTTGAATTATATTATACTTATTTAAGAGATATTACAATTTTTGCTTTTTTTCAACAATAATAAATATGTACTATTTTTACAAAATATGTTTAGAAGTAATTTATATTTCGATGTATTTTAAATAATCTGATTTACTTTAACATCCTTCCCGATTGGGTTTTATTTGAAGTTCCTACCTCCATTATTTTGAGAAGGTGTTGCTATACCTGTGGCTGGTCCTTTGTAGTGCTGGCCTTACTATACTGTTGTAATTTACTACAAAAGAGTAAGTGACAAGGGTTGGTTACTACAAAGGTTTGTGAATAGAACATTGTAGTAAGTTTTGTAGTAGTACTACTCAAAGTGCAGTTTGTAAATCAGGCCTGAAGTTTGGATGTTTAAAAAGTGTTAATATGCAGCTGACCTATGGGTGCACTGCATCTGGCGTATAGTTAGAATATAAAGAGAAAATCCTGAAGGAATAATTTTCACTCATTACATCAGTTGTTTGAAAGATTAGTCTGAACTTTATTTAAAGTCAGGTGTAAGCAATACCTAAAACAATTTATTTAAGCATAGTTTTTCAATACTAACTCACACTGTCATTAAAGTTTTTTTAATACATACAACAATTGTCCTCTTAAAACAGTCCATGCATCGGTTTGTAGAGACAGTTGACAGTGTATGAAACAGTGAGCCAAAAGAGAAAAGTCTCTATTTATTTATGAAGCAACAACTGTTGGTTTGTCAGGCTGATGGTAAGTAACCTGACATATGGAGGCTACACCCTGGTTATATTTTGTTATGAAATCAAATATAACTGTTTAACAAATGTTAGTGTTATAAACTTTTTTTGATCTATTAATTGTGCACTTTTTTTTTACTTTGTTTACTGCTAGCATGGCATTTTTATGATTCCTGCAAAAAGAACTATTGATGAACAGAATGCAGAACAATGTCCTACATTCTCCCCAGTACAGAGATCTGGGCCTAAACACATCGTTTTTTTGCTCACCATGCCATTCCAGTTTGGACCCAGCCATATGCAAATCAGTCTTGACCCTGTGCTCAATGGGAACAGTCCAGCCCGAACTGCCAGGCCAGGTCCTTCCTGGACTGGAAACAAGCATCCTAGGACCGGTTTCGGGGTTTCACCCCTCTTCAGCCAGGATAGCTTGATTCCAGTGGCACTTTTTATGATTCCACCAGTGTCACAGATCACTTAACATCTCTCCCTGGGGTGTTATGGTGGTCAAAGGTAATGTGATATTGCAAATTGTGAGAAGAATAGAGGCTTTTTTAAGGTTATGGGGCATATTTACAATAAAGTGGTGAAGCGTGTCGTTAAGCCAAGAAGGCTAACGACACGCTTTGTCACTTTGGAAATGCAGAGCTGTACCATATTTAATAGAATATGGTACATGCCTGGGTTTCCCCCTGCACTGGTGCTAAATTAAGCTGCATAGCGCCAACGCAGGCACCCTTGCTCCATAGTGCAAGGGTGCCTGTCTTGAGGGGAAGATTGCTTATGTACGGGAAGGTTCCCTTTCCTGCTCATAAACAATCTTGAAATGTCGTTTTGTAACGTCTGTGTGTGCTGCTTAATGCTGCACATAAAGTAGTTGCAAAACGTCTTTTTTTTTAAATGATTGTTTATGTGCAGGAAGAGGAACCTTCCTGCACATAAACAGTCATAGACAATTTACTGTTTTTATGTGTGCTGCACAAGGCAGCACACATGGAATCAGCAAAAACTAGGAGAAATAAAGCATTTCTCCTCATTTCGCCTGTTTTCTTAATTTTGGCACTGCCTCCTATTTACACCACCCTTGAAAATAGGGAGTAGCGACAAAATCAATGGGTTTTGCAGTTGAACACCCACAGCAACACCCATTGCCCTCCCCTTTCACGCTTAAGCACAGTGTGGGAGAGTGCCTTATTTACAAGGCAGAGTTATGCCTACACTGCCTTGTAGATAAGGCGAGTCCCCTATCGCCATCACAACGTCACTGAAAGTGATGTTGTGATGGCGAAAGGGGCTTGTAAATACTCTCCTGTGTGACTTCAATTCTACTACCCATGGAATTTTGGTGAATTACTGTCATTGACTGTTCACCTATACAAGCCCTAAAGGACATTCTGCAGATGGTGCTTGTTTTGAGCTGGTTTGACAGATGTCATACATTGCATTGAAGCTGTAAATAAACATTCATCTTGCATTGGAATATAATGCACCCCAAATATAATTCTTTAATTGCATTTGCTAATGTACTGAACATGCCCATTCCTTTGACTTCTGAATTAATATCACATAGGATATAAAATACTTTGTGTAGTACCCATCCTAGCCCTCACCTTGGATTTCTGGGTATTTCACCATGTAAAGGAGTGCCCAGCGTAGGGTGGTGGTGGTGGTCTCTGTCCCAGCTCCAAACAAATCAGCTGCAAGGCGGACCAAGTTATGCTCATCAAATGTAGAGGCAACATCATGAGAGTCCTGAATGGAATATTAATATGCAAATTTAGCAAATGTGAAATATTGAAACAGCCTATTGTGAGGACATCATATCTTGGGGAACTGATTGATGATGTAAAGCAGTCTAGTCTTGGTCATAAAATCAAATTGACGGAAATTAGTATGTTGAATTGCATAATTAAATTACACAAATTGCAGATTTAATTTTATCATAGGTATAGGTACGGATACCTATGGGTTAGATAAATTAGGGCAAGGTTTTATTATAAACTCTGATCTGGAAGCATAATGAATGTGGATGAGTGATCATGCTTGCAGTAGTTAAGGTGAGATTATTTGATTATCCAGAAGAATGGCAGTGAAGAAAGACTTAAGAAATCTGATGGATGGGCAGATTTAATAACCCTACAATAAGGAGTGATCGGAAAGAGCAGTGTTTACCTTTGAAAAGAGGAATGGAACAAATTAGTAGCAGATAAGAATTTAGAAAAGGAAGAAAGGATGAAAGAATCAGTGACGGATGATGTATTTATTCAGCTTTTTTTTCTGTAAATTGCCACATTTAGGGCCTTTCACTTTCTTTGGACAGTTGTGAAACTATCTCTGTCAATAGGGTTTGGTTGACTTGCTGGGGCTGTGTTTGCAGTTTTATCCTGTAAGAACTGAAGTGAGGTTCTAAGCTTGCTGATGTTTGGGGCCCACTCCCATGATACAGAGGAAGACCGGTTAGTCACAGAATTGACCAGGGGCCGTAATATAGAATATGGGTCACTCTCCTTGTTAGTGTGGAGGGCACCTATCAAAAGATGCACTTGATGCTAACAAGGAGAGTTCACCGTATTATTTTGAATGTGCAGCCCCCTGGGCAGCCACAAAGTAGGGCTGCCCTGGTAGCAGGGCAATTATCTGAAATATGGAGCAGCTATAGAGATCCCCTTGCAGGCAGCAGCAGTGGGTGACTGCACCCCCATTTCCCCCCTCTAGAGGGCTGCCATCAGGGGGTGCACTGACAGTGCACCACCTTTTAGGTGGCGACCTCTGACCCTGCTCGCAGGCAGGTCTCTCCCCACGCCACCACACGGCTGCCAGCTGCCTCATGCCTGATTCCTGTGCCGTTCACTTCTGCTCCTTTTTCCCCTACACCCTAACTGTGTCACTGTTCTATTTCCTTTTTTCAGGTTTCCTTTGCCGGTACACACAGGCTGCTGCCCGCCTTTTCCCGCCGTTCCCACTCCTCCTACCGCTGCGTCCCTGCAGCCCGCCCCCCTGCTTTCCCATTGGCCACCCCGCTCCCGCCTCCCAGCTGCTCCTCCCTCCCTCTCCCCCTCTTATGGAGGCCGCGCAGTGGTGAAGGAGCGACCTCTGATCCTGCTCGCAGGCAAGTCGCTCCCCACGCCACCACACGGCTGCCAGCTGCCTCGTGCCTGATTCCTGTGCCGTTCACTTCTGCTCCTTGTTCCCCTACACCCTAACTGTGTCACTGTTCTATTTTCTTTTTTCAGGTTTCCTTCGCTGGTACACACCGGCTGCTGCCCGCCTTTTCCCGCCGTTCCCACTCCTCCCGCCGCACACACGAACCTTTTTCCTGCCGCACCTGCAACTTCACCTGCAACAGATCCACCAAACCTCCAAGGACCGGAAACAACCAACTCCGCTGCATACTCCTCAACACCCGCTCCGCACGCAAACATGCCGTCGAGCTCTGGGACCTGCTTGACACCTCCGACCCAGACGTTGCCTTCCTGACCGAGACCTGGTGGAATGACTCTTCAGCGTCCGACATCACCATAGCCATCGCAGACGGAGACAAGATCACCCGCAGGGATCGCGACAACGGAATCGGAGGAGGGTTAGCCATCATCCAGTAGTCCACTCCCAAGGTCTACACCCACGCAGACGACACCCTCAACACTGCCGAACACCTGCACTTCCGGATCCACACCGACCCCAACACCACACTCAGAGGAACCCTCATCTACAGACCCCCCGGACCCAGTGCTCACATTAGCGACTCCATCGCCGACCTCGCCAGCACCCACGCACTCACCTCCAAGGACTACATCCTCCTCGGAGACCTGAACTACCACCTCGAGAACAACAACGACGCCAACTCCACCACCCTGATCGACAACCTCGCCAACATCGGCCTCAAACAGCTCGTCAACTAACCCACCCACGCCGCCGGCCACACGCTCGACCCCGTCTTCACCACTAGCACCCACGTTGCCTTCATCCGCACCACCAAACTCCACTGGACCGACCACCGCTGCATCCATTTCACCTTCAAGAAACCAACCACGCACCACCGCACCCAACAGCGGCCTCGACGCTGCTGGAGCAAAGTCACCGAAGACCAAGTGACATCCACCGTCACCCAGAACCCACCCGCCGACCCCACCAACCCAGACACCGCCGCCCACAACTTCAGACAGTGGATTGACGACTGCGCCAACACCCTCGCCCCGCTCAAGAGACCTTCCAACAGCCACACCAGCAAGAAAGCTACCTGGTTCACTGAAGAACTCCAGACCTCCAAATGTACATGCCGGAAACTGGAGAAGAAATGGCTCCACGATCGTACACCAGACAGTCACGCAACCCACAAGGACGCCTCCCGCAGACATCACCAATTTATCAGAGCAGCCAAGAGATCTTCCTTCAAAGCCCGCCTGGACAACAACGCACACAACAGCAAAGAACTTTTCAACATAGTGAAGGAACTCTCCAACCCCAGCGCCATCACCAACGACATCCCGCCCTCACAAGACCTGTGAGAATCACTGGCCACCTTCTTCCACCGCAAGATCGTTGACATCCACAACAGCTTCAACACCACGACCGCCCCGACTACGACAGACTCCACCCACCCTGCAAACACCACCTGCACCAACCTCCTGACCTCCTGGTCCTACGTCAACAACGACGAGACACGCAAGATCATGAACTCCATCTACTCAGGATCCCCGTCAGACCCCTGCCCTCACCACATATTCAACAAAGCTGACACATCCATCGCACCCCAAGTACGGAAGGTCATCAACACCTCCTTCAAGACAGCGACATTCCCGGAAAGCTGAAAGAACGCCGAAATCAATGCCCTCCTCAAAAAACCCAAGGCGGACCCCAAGGACCTCAAGAACTTCCGGCCCATCTCTCTGCTCCCTTTCCCGGCAAAGGTCATCGAGAAAACCGTCAACATGCAACTCACCCGCCACCTCGAGGACAACAACATCTTAGACCCCTCCCAGTCCGGATTCAGACGATACCACAGCACCGAGACAGCCCTCATTGCCGCCACAGACGACATCAGACACCAACTTGACAACGGCGAAACATCATCCCTGATCCTCCTGGACCTATCAGCCGCCTTCGACACGGTCTGCCACCACACACTAAAGACACGCCTCCAAGAAGCCGGAATCCAGGAGAAGGCCCTGGACTGGACAATGTCCTTCCTCACCGGCAGAACCCAGAGAGTCCGCCTCCCACCTTTCCTATCCGAAGCCACCGAAATAAGCTGCGGCGTACCCCAGGGCTCATCCCTCAGCCCTACCCTGTTCAACATCTACATGGCCCCCCTCGCACAACTAGTCCGCTAGCACGACCTGAACATCATCTCCTATGCCGACGACACCCAGCTCATCCTCTCCCTCACCAAGGAACCGCACACCGCCAAGACCAACCTCCACGAGGGAATGAAGGCTTTGGCCGAATGGATGAGGAGCAGCCGTCTGAAACTGAACTCGGACAAAACGGAGGTCCTCATCCTCGGCCCCACCCCCTCTGCCTGGGACGACTCATGGTGGCCGACCACACTGGGAACAGCACCGACACCCACGGACCACGCACCCAACCTAGGATTCATACTCGACTCCTCTCTCTCCATGTCGAAGCAGGTCAACGCCGTCTCCTCCTCCTGCTACAACACCCTCCGCATGCTCCGGAGGATCGCCAAATGGATCCTGACCGAAACCAGAAGAACGGTCCCAAGCCCTCGTCAGCAGCAGGCTGGACTACGGCAACTCACTCTATGCACGAATCCCGGCCAAACACCTACAACGACTGCAACGCATCCAAAACGCCTTCGCCCGACTGATCCTCAACATCCCACGCCACAGCCACATCACCCCCCACTTGAGAGACCTACACTGGCTCCCCATCAAGAAGAGGATCACTTTCAAGCTCCTCACCCACACACACAAAGCACTCCACAACACCGGACCAGCCTACCTGAACAGCAGACTCAGCTTCTACACCCCCACCCGCCAGCTCCGCTCTGCCAGCCTCGCCCTCGCTGCCATCCCCTGCATCCAACGAGCAACCTCCGGCGGCAGGTCCTTCTCCTTCCTCACTGCCAAGACTTGGAACACCCTCTCTGCCCACCTGCGGCAGACCCAGGACCTGCTCAAACCTCAGGAGACTCCTCAAGACCTGGCTCTTCGAGCAGTAGCAGCACCCCCTCCCCTCAGCGCCTTGAGACCCTCACGGGTGAGTAGTGCGCTTTACAAATGACTGATTGATTGATTAATTGATTGATTGAATGTCAGTGCTCCTCCTGACAGCTTCTTTGCCTCTGCGCACATATCTATAATACGGCGCAGAGGCAATGGGATTCCCTAATTTGCGTGAAGCCAAGCCCCCATGAAAACAAGGGAACACCCACTAGTGATAGTGCTGTCTCTATATGTGCGCCAGCACTATTTGTATTACAGAAAGAGTAGCACAAGCGTCAGCGGCCTTTTCTGTAATACCAAAGTGCCCTGAGGGTGCACAAAGCGGGAGGACATGTCCGTTGCGCCCCAGGACACTTTGTATAATACAGCTATTGGTGCTGAATTAAGACCTAAAACGGCATGACTTTCAAAGGCTCGGTTGGTTTGTTAGTTTAGAGCTGAAGTTAATCAAAGTATGGGAATACAGAACTTTACATTTTTTACTCGCACACTTTATTCTTCAGTTAATTTGAATTAAATACCAATTTGCATGAGAAACCAGTCATAAAGATTCCTGTTGTGTGACATTTTTTCTTATTATCGCATGGGTTTTATCAGTTACAAAGCACTGCCTGGGAGCATTACTAGAGCAGCCAGCATGGCAGAAGCAAACACTTACTCTTGATATTTTAGCTTGGTAGAAATCAATCACATCCTGGGGTTCCTCAGGCACTCCATTCTCTTTGTGACTCTGGATTTCCTTCTTTACAAATTCTTCCACAAAAGCATTGCTCTTGAAGACATCCTGATGAGGTCCTGGAATATACCGCAACAGCCAGGGGAACGCATCAAAGAGCTTGAGTGAAAGAAATTGCATTGATTAAGCAGAGTGCCCTTTTCTGATCAAACATTCAACACAATTATTGTAGGAACTTAGCAGGATGCTCCCTGAATGTTCTTGTTTGGTGCAATCTACCTCTAATACAGATGTATTCTGGATTATTGGTAGACAATCATGAAGCGTCACACTTTTATTTATGTGAGTAGGTATGTGGAACAAGTTTTTGATTGTCTGCATGTCTAAGACAAAATGAAATTAGAAACTGCATTGTCAGAAAACCTAGAACATCAGAAAGAATCTGTTGTGGTATGAAATGAACTGTACAATTACAGTAACAGTATGTAAGGTCTAGGCACGAGAACTTTGATCAAACCCAATCTATACAAGTTCTGATTCTTCTGTGTATTCTCGAAGGAAAGCCTTGATGTTTGTGTCGAGCTGTTATGGTTGAGCTCAGATTCCCTACAGTGTCTAGCATTTATTTCTAGGTGCCATATTCTAACTGTGTTAAAACTCAGCCACAGCTCACATCACTTTTGAGGCTTCTCTCCCACACCTTCAAAGTCTCCTTGTCCATCAACCCTCCTTACTCTACCTCTTGTTCAAATGGTCCCTGCTCACCCATTCTTCTAAATCCTTTTGTGCCCACCACCCACAGACGGGTCCCACAACAACAACAGATCTTTTCTACTTGTGTCCAAAAGCATTTCCTACATCTTGTTGCTTTGAAAGTGGACTTGTCTCTGAGGCAGTTTCCAGAACTCCAGTGAAAAATGTAGGGCACCAAAAGCAAGTGACAGAACATCCAAGTACTTGGGGGCATATCAACAACAACCGGCGATAATTATCGCTAAGCGCACTTAGCGCTAGGATAATTATCGCCGGCTAGCGTTGATTTTTATCGCTGAGATAGCGTGCTATTAGCAACGCTTATCTCAATAGCGATAAAAATCCTCACGCTAAGTGGCTAACGTGAGATTATCGCTGGAAACCCAGCGATAATCTCACGTTAGCTTGTTGATAGGGACAAACAAATTTAGCCATGATATCCTCCTTCCATAGGATATCATGGCTAAGGCAGAAAAATACCAGACGTAAAAAAGCAGCGTTAACCACGGTTAGCGCTGCTTTTTTTGTCTCTAACAGGGTTAGCGATATTCTTGATAATAGGAGAAATGTCGCTTAGCGACATTTCTCCTATTATTTTACTCTGGAACGCCCCCTCTGCATCTCATTAGAGATGCAAGGGGAAGCGTAGAGTAAAAGGGTGCTAACATGCAAATTTGCATGTTAGCACCCTGTTGTTGATAGGGTGCTAGTTTTATCTCTGCTTTTTTGGCTTTTAAAGCCAAAAAAGCAGAGATAAAGCCCTTGTTGATATGCCCCTAAGTGACTTAGAATCAGTCCTGAGGCCGACATGCCAAATGAGAAATACAGAATGTGGAAAAAGTCCAGGGCACCAAAAAATTCAATCGTAATAAAAATGTGACGATGTAAGAGTTCAGAAGTGATGGAGAAAAACTGTAGCACATGTCAGAAGGGAAACTAAACAGAGTCAATGTGAATTCAATTTCAATGGCGATCTGTCCTTTACCCTAAACCTACATATGAAATCCAGAAACACATCATACTATAGTGTTCACTCACTGTCCTGTGTCTAGTCTTAATGTATGATACAAGCTCTGTTGCCACCTCTGCAATATTTTAAAGTGCTTTGAAGTGGATTAATGGAGGGAAAATGCAAAACATAAAAGCACCTATGTGAATTCAATACATAACACTGTGATAGAGAATTGTGCTAAAATTATCCCTGATCATGAGAACATTAATATGATGTCAGCTACTGTGAGATTTTTCTATCTCTGGGAACATCAGCTTCTCTGACAAGTGTAAACTGCCCTCTCTCTGAGTATAAAATAAACCAGTCAATATTTCGGAAAGGTGTTGGTGTTAAATTGTGTAAAATTGAGAAAAATGTAATATCATCTTTTGACTGCTGTATTAATCTCTCTTTTTCGTAAAACGTATATTATATCCCACTTTCTCATTTAACTTCTATTATTTTTATCTTTCTATTTTCTCTGTCTTTGGTGGTGTGCTCCCTCTCTTTTACTTTATTTATCATAGCCTTTGGCCTATTTTTGGTCTTGCACATGTTAATCTCACTGAATGCGATTTCAATGCACGCCATGATGTATGCATGCATAGCAATGTCAATACCAGTAAAAACGATGTCAATGTATGCTATGACAAATGTATGCATAATAATGAGAATGTCGGTAAATATGATATCAATGACCGCCATGTTATATGTGCACGTAGTAACTAGCTCATATCATTGCTGTCAAATTCACACCAGATGACCTACCCATCAACTCCAAGTCATAAATATGTGATCTGACAGGCGCTGTGACCCAAACCCAAGCCTACCGATTGATAGGTCACAGGCGGGGTTACACTTAGCCTGAAGAAAAATGTGCAAACAGGGTATACCCTGATCGATCCCATGGATAGGCAGTAACACCACAAACAGGTCCGAGGACATTGACCCCAATAAAACATGTTTGGCCTAAAGCGTGCGTTCCCAAAATACCACAAAGTCAGATGCCACATGTAGTTAGGGTAAGAGAAAGTGGGGCACCCAATAAACCCTTGGAGGCTTGGGAAATGTATCTATAAATAGGTAACTGTGCCTACAAGGGCTTTCAATTTAGAAAACGGGCTTAAACAATTTTAACAATGTCGGTAAGTCCCCACCGGTGACTTACAGTTGGACAATCAATACATTCATTTGTTCATTTAGATCATGATAAATCAGAACAGATATTCTCAGAAACGGGTGTAAGTTTAACAAAATACAGACTTATTTAATATAGACAAAAAGGGGTACAGAAAACTATAACAAAACACAATGACCGAGGTTAATAAATGATGTACAGAAATTGATGCCTCTGGGTCATTAGTGTAAACATCCATTCCAAAGTAAATTAACGGAAATTGAATCTGATGAAAACAGAAAACATTTCCTTAAGGCAATGAATCACTGGGGAAATAGATGGAAGTGTCGATGTTTCGGTCTTTATGGTGTATGAATTCTTCAGACCATCTTCAGGATGAAAAGTTGAGAAACTTATATGACCCTTCTATTTACTTTGGAATAGATGTTTACACTAATGACCCAGAGGCATCAATTTCTGTACATCATTTATCAACCTCGGTCATTGTGTTTTGTTATAGTTTTCTGTACCCCTTTTTCTCTATATTAAATAAGTCTTTATTTTGAAAAAACTCACACTTGTTTCTGAGAATATCTGTTTGTTAATTTATCATGATCTAAATGAACAAATTAATGTATTGATTGTCCAACTGTAAGTCACCGGCGGGGACTTACGGACATTGTTAAAACATTTTAATACAGTTTTTTTTAATGAAATCCCTTGTAAGCACAGTTACCTATTTTTATAGATACATGTAGTTAGGAACACTCAGCTAATCGAACAACAGCATGCACACCACACGCAGTGATCAAACGCTCCCTATGACAGCTATCTGGACAAATACACACTGACCCAGTCTAGCTATCCATGAGGTCGAGAACCACCTGTGCCCCCCCTTATCATATGGTTGTAATTATGGTTCATGACTAGGCCTGGATCTATATGCTTGACAAGAATATGTAATTATTCAATTGTACCTCAGGAACTGTATATTACCGGCCAAAACTTCTGTACTTTGAGACTGTGGTCAGACACGACTCTGTTGATGCTCCTCCAGCCGCTGCGTTTAATTAAACCAACCTGTTCCTGTTTTGCCAAATGCCCCTTGTATTTTAAAATTTTCATTGTAAATTCATATCCGAGCAACACACATGTAATAATAATATTAACGTTGGCATACCCCATTTTGGTAGCTATGTGCTCTACAAACTTTGATAAGAATAATAATAATACTCTATTGTCTCCTGCTGCAGATTTTATTATACATCTGTGCTTTCGCTTTTTAGCATACTTTCTCTCTGTTTTTTCTTACTCGCTCCCCTACATTTTTCATTCCTGTTGCACTTTCCTGTCCTTCTCCCTTTCCTTTTTAAGTGCTCTTTCTCCTTCAAATACTTTCTCATTTTATAAAATCAGTTTCTCTCTATGTGGGCATTAATATTCTTCCTAATTTTCTCTCTCTGTCTGTAACACAAAGCTTACATGTCTTATTCATCAGCTTTTCTTTCACAAGCTAACTTGTAATATGTCTCAGGTCACACATTCAAGTTTCCGTGCACAAGTTGCTCCCTCTGAGTACCCACTCACTTACAATATGAAGTCATCTTAACACTCACCCTGCCCCATGAGCTGACTAGTTTGCTAAGAATGACATCATTTGCTTCAATGAGCTGATGGAATTCTTTATCGTCTCTGGAGAAGCGGTGTCCAAAAACCACAGCAGAGATTACATTAGTGACAGAATGGACGATTCCCGGAGATGGATCCAGGCTTTTCCCTGCAACAACAAAAAGAAGAACCATAACTCACTCAAGTAAGTTATAGTGAACCAGAGAGCTGTGAGGCCCAAGACTGATCATACTTGACAAACTGAGGAAAACAATAGTGGACAGGAATCCTTTTCAGAGTAATTTAATAGGTTATTTCAAGAATTCGATCCACTCCCCTTTATTTCTCAATATTTAGCTATCAGCGTTATTCTCACGTTCTCTCATGTGCAAGGACAACCTACTAATGGATTGTGAGATTCCAAGTGTCCAGCACTAACAAAGACATTGATTACAATTTTTGTAATGAAAGGTTTGTTTCTCAAGCCTCCTTGACTTTGACGGTAGCTTGCTTTGATCAGTCAAGGTCTGTCTCAAAGGATACAGCGTGAGGCTAGAGTTTAGATACAGTAAAAATCGGATGCAGCTGAATTTAAGATTGCAAGAAAACAGGCGTTTTTGCAGATGCCCCCCACTTTTTGCCCCAGTTAGACTACTAGATTGTTGTTTTCAACTCTGACAGTGCCCTAGAGCCTGCTAACCAGGCCCCAGTACCACAACTCTTTCCCCAAAAATGATATGTGTCAATTGGCAAAGGACTTTAACCCGCTTATAAGTCCCAAATATATGGTATCAGTGGCACCCAGGGCATGGGTTTTAAAAGGGGCACTAGGGCTTGAACACTGTTTGTGCTACCCTGAGTGATCCAAGTAAAATACTTACAGCAGGCCTGCCAATGCAGACTGCAGGAGCAGTGCAGACTGCTTGAACTCAACTTAGCCCTCACCATGTGTGGCAAAGTCAATTGCTCTATTTTCAATATATGCAAGGCTCCCCTGAGAAAGGCCTCCTAAAGCCCAGGTGTGAGCAAGCCCCAGGAGGGTGAAACACGTCACATTGGGTTTATGACGATAATAAACCCCCTTTGAAGTATCCTTGGTGTATTGGTGAAGGCCTTTCAATGACCTAAGTGCACGAATGGGATTCTGTTTTTTTGAAAAAAATGAACTATCGGCATACTCTACGTTCTCCGACAGGAGTGCCTTGTATTTGGATATATATATATATATATATATATATATATATATATATTGCACTGATGCCACTAACTTCTGGAAACGTTAGGACGGGTTCCCTCAGCGTGCAGTGGCCGCACGCAACATATCCAAAAAAGTTGCCACAATGAAGAACAACAGGGAACAACAGCGGTCAGCATGCAGTTAGGTAGCTTTATTTATTCCTTGGCATGACGCGTTTCAGCTTTGTGCCTTCATCAGATGCCAAACAAACATTACTGGCGCTGACTGACAGTTCCTCTTTTGAATGCTGCCTGCATTCCCCCCATTGGTGGAGGCCCGATGGCCCGTAGAAACTGCAAGTCCCAGCATCCCCCATCTTGGGACACTGAAAATAACTGCCATACAACGGAGTCAGGTAGCCTGAGACTCCGCATTCCCCACCTGCTGCGACCAACGTCTTCTGCAGCCTGCTGATGCGGACCAGTTTGTGAGGCGCCGGTAAATACTCAGCGGCTCGCCATGTAATCATGGCCCCATGCTGGTCAAACACAGTCCTCTCGTGGCCGCAGCATTTCCAGAAAGATTCGATCCCTCGAAAAAATTGCACTGATGCCACTAACTTCTGGAAATGTTAGAACGGGTTCCCTCAGCGTGCAGTGGCCGCACGCAAAATATCCCAAAAAGTTGCCACAATGAAGAACAACAGGGAACAACAGCGGTCAGCATGCAGTTAGGTAGCTTTATTTATTCCTTGGCATGACGCGTTTCAGCTTTGTGCCTTCATCAGATGCCAAACAAACATTACTGGCGCTGATTGACAGTTCCTCTTTTGAATGCTGCCTGCATTCCCCCCATTGGTGGAGGCCCGATGGCCCGTAGAAACTGCAAGTCCCAGCATCCCCCATCTTGGGACACTGAAAATAGCTGCCATACAACGGAGTCAGGTAGCCTGAGACTCCGCATTCCCCACCTGCTGCGACCAACGTCTTCTGCAGCCTGCCGATGCGGACCAGTTTGTGAGGAGCCGGTAAATACTCAGCGGCTCGCCATGTAATCATGGCCCCATGCTGGTCAAACACAGTCCTCTCGTGGCCGCAGCATTTCCAGAAAGATTCGATCCCTCGAAAAAATTGCACTGATGCCACTAACTTCTGGAAACGTTAGGACGGGTTCCCTCAGCGTGCAGTGGTCGCAGCAGGTGGGGAATGCGGAGTCTCAGGCTACCTGACTCTGTTATATGGCAGCTATTTTCAGTGTCCCAAGATATATATATATATAGGTACATATATATGTGTATATATATATATGTGTTTATATATATGTATGTATGTTTTTGTGCAATAATGATAGTAACCAAAAAATTAACATCAATTCAAGCAATAAAATAACACACAGAATTGCAGCTTCAACACTGAGCACAGAAGTTACAAACACTATATATTGTTTTCGGTTACTAAGTGTTTTTGAACATTAAACCATTTGTAAACAAATGAAAACTATGCCCTACATGCCAAATACAATAACTCTGCTCACAGTTGTGAAAAAACAAGCAGCCAATACATGTGTGACAGCAGTTCTTCAGAGCTAATGACTCAATCGTCCAGGTCTTGGGACAAATGTTACAAAGAAAACTTCAGTCAAGGTCACAGTCATCTAAAGTAGGACAATATGTTGTTATTGGGAATAACTAGATATCTTCTCAAGTTAAATTCTACAGAATATTCATACCCAATGTAAGGGTATCCAAAAGAATATTATTTCCAGCTCAGTTGTGCAAATGTTATGAAACATAGAATGATGAAGGCAGAAGTAGGGCCCACCTAACTTATCAATGCGGTGCTGATTTAGAATGTTGCTGGTGGAATTTCTGTGCCACTCTGATGGTGAGAAAGCTGCCATGAATTGAGTTAATGGTCCTTGCAGTGCAGGTTTAACCACCATAGATTCAGCCTCCATTGTAGGAAGAAGGGAATATATTGGCTGATATTCAACTGGTGCCAGTGTAAGAAGCTTGAACTTCCTCCATCTGATGTGGATACTGTATATATACCCGTAAAGTGATGTCCAGTTGTGAGTGCCCACATACCTTGTCTATTTACCAAGCCTGGTGTGTTTTTTAACTTGTATGGGAGACAATACAGCTTTTTCAGCATCTCTTCCATGGCAGTCTTCTAAGAGTCTAACTTTAGCAAATATGATGGAAAGGCCGCTTTTGGGGGAAAGAGCAAATTCCTGTCACTGCTGCTCAGACTGTCACCTTGTAGAGAGCTTTAAATTGAGCTGCTGGGCTGATGGAACAATTAAACTCCAGCAGTCCATGGGAGTGCCCACGTTCAAGTTGACACTTCCTTAGCCAATAAGAACATAATAGGGAATGTCCCACATGCTTAAGCTGCTGGATGAAATAATGACTTTTAAAACTTTGCAGTGCACATTCCATACAAGCAATACAACGCAAACCTACTGACTAAAAAGGTGTTTTGATGACGCATTATCACATGGCCAGCTTGAAAAGGAAAAGCACACCTGTGATCAAAACTCCAGAGTGAGTTGAAACGCGTAAGGGATGAATATTGCAACTGCTGCATACTCCATGTAAGAATTAAAGCACCCTTATCCTCCAATTTGGTTGTCGGCGTCTTCTTGTGTAAGAAGATCGTGCTGGATTTAAAGTGGGTTCTTCGTGCCCCTTACGCTGACCCGCCCTGCCAGGGTCTCGGGCTCCCTGCCACGAAGATTTACGGACTAGATATATATATATATATATATACATATACATATATATATATATATATATATATATATATATATATATATATACATACATACCTTCACAAGTTTGCTCAGAATTGAGGACGCACTCCGTAGCAGGTAGGAACAACCTTTTTATTCAAATAAACAGGCAACTTCACATCTATATCTATATAATACATATATATAAGTAAAATATATATATATTTTATATTCACTGAAAAAAACAAAGGTTAAAGTATGTATATATATATATATTCACTGAAAAACCATAGGTTTCAGGGGCATTATAGTTAGCTGGACTTTTCACTCGTACAAAACCATAGAAATTCCCCCGTTATAGTTAGTTCAGCTAACTATAACTCGCGCGCCCGCAATGCACTGCTGATGACGTCACATATTACATCACTCATGACATGGTCAGTGACATCACTCATGACATCACTGATGACATCTCAAATGACATCAATGATGACATCACTGATGACATCATCCAGTGAATGTGTGTTTTTCTGAAAATTACATATGTTTTATATATGTATATCTCAAGGTCGCTGGAAGAATAAATGGGTATATATGTGTCTAAATGGATGATTTGTTTTTGAAAAATTGATTGTATAACTGACTGATTAAGTGTATCTTAGTGAATACATGGCTTAGTGAGTAATGTTTAAATATGTAAATATCTGTATCAGTCTCTCACTTTGTGTATAAGTGGCTGCATGGGTTGGTGAGTAGCTACATGAGTGTCTATATAGGTTATTAGTTGGTTTTTTGAGTATCAGTATAAGTGTCTGATGTCTGTATGGTTCGGTGGGGGGTATTACGTAGTGCATAGGTGCATGAATGAGTGACTCACTGTTTGTATGTGTTGAAGACAGCATGTGTGCAGGACTGTATGGGTGGATGAGTGTGTGCATGGGTGTGTTAGTGAGTGAATGAATGTCTCAATAGTGTCTCTATGAGTAACTACATATGTTTTAAACTAGTATATGTGACTATTGGTGTATATAAGTGAGTATATGTGAGAGTGAGAGATTGAAAGAGTTCCTGTATGAATAAGTATGTGTTTCTATAAGTGATTGTTAAAAAGACTAAGTATGTGTAAGTTTCTGTAGAAGTAAGTGTGGTGGTGTGTGTATAACTGTATATGCAGGTAAACGGATGTTTGATTCTTTATTAGCATGAGTGACTATGTGTGTGAGTAACTTTATGGATGAGTGGCGTTGTGTAACAGGATGTATAGGTGTATGAGTACATATGATGAGTGAGTACATGTATGAGTGACTGTATAGGACTGTTGGTGAATGAGTGGATGTGGATGTGGATCTTACAATTACTGAATAGGTTGTTGTAACTGGTATTGGTGTGTCCATTGTTTTGAAAATTTTAATTTCTAATTTTGAATGTGTGTATCAAAGGTTATATTAGGGGGAGAGGAGGTCTGCCACTCTATCACAAGGATGATGTCATCAGTGATGTCATGAGTGATGTCATGAGTGATGTCACTGACCATGTCATGAGTGATGTAATATGTGACGTCATCAGCAGTGCATTGCGGGCGCGCGAATTATAGTTAGCTGAACTAACTATAACGGGGGAATTTCTATGGTTTTGTACGAGTGAAAAGTCCAGCTAACTATAACGCCCCTGAAACCTATGGTTTTTTCAGTGAATTTCTAAGGTTTTTTAAATGCTAATTCCTAGCTATAACGTGCCTGAAACCTATGTTTTTTTCAGTGAATTTCAAAGGTTTTTTAAATGCTAATTTCTAGCTATGCTTACAGAGATAGGACATGTGAAGAAAGAAGAAAAAACGCACAGAAAGAAAAAAAAGAAATGCAGAAAGAAGCAACAGAAGTCCTCAAAGACGAAGAAAAGTGCAGGAAGAAGTATAACGTGCAGAAAGAACAAACAGAAGAGCAGAAACAAGCCTTGTTGCAAAATCATCCTGTACCCTCAACTTTTTCAGATGGATACTGGTGGTAACTGAGTCTGACTAACCAGTCCTAGAGCCAGTGCTATGTTAAAAGACACTCAGAATACAGTGAAAACACCTACATACACTAGGGCACACTATGTGTTGGGGTCCCCCTGTGATTAGCATGACCTTCTCTGTAAGCCCCTAGTATATAATAGGGCAGGGGATCAAAACTACCTCTTAAAACGCACCACAGGGCGTGTTTGAACACGTCACCTCATGCCCCGTCCCCTCCCTTCCCCACTGTGTAAACACGCCCTGTAGCCGTTTTAAGTTGGGAGATTAAGTCCCCTTAAATCCTGAGGGTCCCTAGGGTCCAACTAGAACACTAGGTACCTCCAGTAAGCGCCACAGAGCTGCGTTGCAGAGAGGTGTAAAAAGTGGCACGGCCTGCACCACCTCTCTGCAACGCAGAGCAGTGGTGCTTACTGGAAGCACCTGGTGGGCTAGTTGGACCCCAGGGTCCCTCAGGATTGAAAGGGAATTATTTCCCCAACTTAAAAACGCGCCACAGGGCCTGTGGGCGTTCTGAGTTGAGAGATTAAGTCCCCTTGAATCCTAAGGGTCCCTAGGGTCAAAGTAGCCCACTCGGTACCTCCAGTAAGCGCCACAGAGCTGCGTTGCATGGAGGTGTAAAAAGGGGCATGGCCTCAGAACACCTGTCTGCAACGCAGCTCCCTGGCGCATACTGGAGATACCTGTTGGGCTAGTTGGCCTTCAGGGACCCTCAGTATTACAGGGGAATTCATTCCTCAACTTACAACTGGCCAGGGGGCGTGTTTGCATAGTGCTGCAAGGAGGGGGCGTGGCCTCCGGCGCGATGCCGGTCTTTTATTTATTTATTTTTAAGAAGGAGGGCTGTGTGGCCCCCTTTCTTTTTCTAATTTATTAGCCCTGGGGACCCCATCCCCCAGGGCCTGCAACCTAATTTTTTTTGTTGAAAAAAATTAATTTGGCCCTCCCAAGGCCTTAATCGGCCCCGGGGACCCCAACCCCCAGGTCATGGCCTTTTTTTAAATTTTTATTCTTTAGGAGGGGGCTGTGTTGCCCCCCTCCTCAGGCCACTTATGGCCCCGGGGACCCCATCCCCCGGGGCCGGCCTTTGTTTTTTATTTAAAAAAAAAAAGTATATATTTATAGAAACACCTAGGACATGCTGGACAAACCGTATGTACCTATCACCATGACGATTTGCGTGATATTCATTAAAAGGCGACTATGCATACAATGAATCCACGTAGAATGTATTCACACCGCTAGTGAAGCTCTGACATGTCTGACACCCTACCGTGCCTAATCCCGGCGCCCCCGCTGGTGGGTACTCTCCAAGTAGACACCCTTGTCGTTTATTTATACAAACATGGGTAGCTATTGACGGGCACATTTAATACACATGCACACCAAGCCATTCAAAGGGGATTCGACAAAAATTCAACCAAACCATGCAAGAAACCCCCTCACGGTTAATAAAACACACATCCACCGCCGGATGTGTAATACTTTTTACTTTACTCTCTGGAAAGGAGACAAACCTCACTTGAGAGTCACAGCGTGCTCCTGGCTGAGCCCGATGCTGTGTTACACCCACCAGTGCCCGCCGAGTGCCACAAACCTCTGTGTTGTATTCCACCAGCTAGTGCGTATGCTATGACACTCTCTAGCCCATGTGCACTGTAACACCACCCCGTGAATATGTCATGCCACACTTGCCTTCGCACGGGTTATATTGCCCCATCTAACGTGCCTTCCTCGATGCCTATGTTATAAAGCACAGCGCTATGCCATACATATTACAATCTGGGATCCATATCTTTGTCACAGTGCATATGCAATGTTACACTACCCAGCACATATTTTATATTACAACTTTAGAGACTACTTAGGTTACACAACACTGCCCTGTGCATTTTACACTCCAAGGCGCATATCACATAGCAAGCGCTAGTGCCTGTGCTATCTCGCGCTCTCCAATGAATCTGTCATTGCGCACAATGTATTGCATATTATATTTCACGCCCCGGTTCATCTTATATCACACTTTTTGGTGCATAGTTTATACCATATACTATATCTAGTTTTCATTTTCAATCGTGCTCTCAGGACTATGTTCTATATAACACTGCGTCCACCTACCCTTTTCACGGGCATTACATTTTGCGATGGGGGGTGGAGGGTCAGGGGATGTTTCTGCCAAGTGAGCCCAGAGTCACAGTCCCAAACGTCCTCTTCTTCCTGAATAAAAGTGAGATTATTCTGCATACTTGTTCATATTTTAAGTAGTTCGCACAGACACACATTTTAAAAACAATAAAGTTCCTAATACCCACCTTCTATGAACAGTTAGCTTGCTGCCCCATCCACCTCCTCCCTATCCTCTGTTGTCTGAATCCATGGACTAGCCTCCTCCCTCCTGCCATGCATGGTCTGATGTGCTGCCACTGCCCTGCATTTAGCATGATGTACCAGTCCACTCATCCTGCCCTCCATTGCCCAATTCTATGGCCCATCATTGACCTCCTGCTTAGCCTCTGTGCTTTGCTTGCTGCCCCTATTCTCCTTCCCCCTGCCCTCCGATGTCTTTGTGCATGCCCCTGCTCCATCCTTTTTGACCACCATGTTCCATGGACCTGCCACTCCTATCTACTCTGAGTGTTCTGTTAAGCTGCCACTCCCCTACCACCTGCCTAGCATTGTCAGATGACTGTAACCTGTCCCTGCCACCTCCACCCTGCCTGTCCACATGCCATGCCCCTATCCCCTTCCTCCTGTCCTCCATGGTCCATTTTACTGCCACACCCTTCTGCCCTCCCTGGTCTGTTGTGCTGCAACTGCTCCTCCTGCCTGCCCCGTGCGGTCTGTTGTGAGGCCCCTTCCCCTGAACCCTCTTGTCTGTGCCCAGGTCCTGACCCTCCCTTCTATCCTCCATGGTCCTTTGTGCATGCCCCTGCACCCTCCTTCTTGCCCATCATAGCCATTGTGCTGCCACTAACCCTCCCGCTTGCCATGCATGGTCTTATGTGCTGCCATGGCCCCTCCCACCTTCTCTGTGTGGTCAGCTAGCTGCTCCTGACCCCCTCCCACCTTCCCTCCATGGTCTGTGTGTATGCCATCGTAGTCTCACTGTTGCTCTCCATGGTGTGTCTTGTTTCTAGTGCCCATCCTGCCTGACCTCCATGGTCATCTTGCTGCTCCAGCCCTGCCCCCTTGCCCCCAGCCCTCTGTTTCCATGTGCAGACCCCTATTCCCTCCCTCCTGGCTTGTCGGTTCCATTGTAATGCCCCTGATCCGTCCCTCCTGCCCTTAATGGTCTGTTATGCTGCAGCTTTCTCTCCTGTCTGTCCATTATGGTCAGCTAGCTACCATTGCCTCTTTCTCCTCTGTTGTCTGTTGTCCATGTGCATGGTCCTGTCCCCTCCCTATTGCTTTCTATGGATTGTTGTGCTGCACTCCCGTCCCGCATGCCCTGTGTGGTGTATTGTGCTGCTGCAAACCCTGATGCCTGCCCTGTAGGGTCAGTTTGGTGCACCTCTCAATGTCCCTCCTGTCCTCTGTTATCCGAGTCCATGTCCCTACCCCAATTCCTCCTTCCTACCATAATCCAATGTACCATACTTGCGAACATTTTGAACTTGGTAAGAGGGAGATTTTGAAATAAAACTGGGGTATTGATTTTCCCCTTTGAGTTACATTGAAAAAGAGAAGATTGTAGACAGGAAACAGATCAAGTAAAGCCCATTTGAGCTTAAAAACATTGGACGTTTCCAGGCTGAAATGGGTCTGTTGGCATTTATGGTTGTATGACCACTGCCTCTTCCTTCTGCCCACAATGGTCTATTATTTTGCCACAGCCTCTCTTGCCAGTCCTGTATTGTTAGTTTGTTGCCCCTGCCCCCCTTTCCACTGCCCTCCATAGTCTGTTGTGCTGCCACTGCCCTTCCTGCCTGCCTAGTGTGGTCAAATTGTTGCCTCTGCACTCTCCTACCTGCCTTCAATTTTCAGAGTCCGTACCCCTGGCCTCTGCCTCTCAACAGTATCCCAATGAACAACTAGATTGCTAACATTCTATATTTATTACAAAAGTGTGGAATGCCTGACGTCATCTTGATGTAATCAAAACTGTAATGCCTAGAGCAGTTCCTTTAGAAATTACATATAGGGTCTTATTTGCATCAAAATGATGGTTAGTGCTCTAAAAAACTAAAATGAGGACATATTTTCTGAGTTTTCAAATAGCGACAAAGAACTTTTAAATTATTTGTAATCTTAGTTTTTTTTATCCAGTTGACCACTTGATTAAATGTTGCATCCAAGGGGAGAGTGTGTGGTGTTACTTCCAGAGCTGCAGACTTTGCAACTGGGGAACCAGGTTGGAGTTTCTGCTTCAGCTCAACATTCTGTGATTCTGGTCAAATCACTTAATCTCCCCATGTCTACAACCAAAATGAATTTGATCTTGTGTGATGTAACCAATGTTCATGTAAAGCACTCCAATACCTGACAAGTCTGCACTATATAAAACTGCTAATACACAAAAAATAAGTGTTTGGCACACTTCTGTCATTGGGCTACATTTGGGCTACATCTGGGTGATATTTGGGCTACATTTGGGCTCTTTTGTCTCTGGTGGCCATTTTAGGAGATTTATTTGTTATGAAGTTTCCTAATTTCCTCATTTACTGCAGTCTCCTCAGTAGGAAATGCTTTCAGTTTTTTACTTTGATTCCATCAAGAAGGTATTCAGATATGTCACACATTTGCCATAAATTCTGAATGTTAGCACTCTAGTTGCTCATTAGATCACTGTAGTAAAGCTACTGCTCACCACGGAAGTCTGCTGCTAGTATTAGAAGTGCATGTTTCAGTCTGCGTATCAGAATTTTTCAATGAAATAGAAGAGGATTTGAGAAGTCACTCAAAATGTGCCCTAATTTTTCTTTCTTCAGCACTAATCATAATTTCTATGGCAAAATGAACCCCCTCATTGTGTTCCTTTTTAAATTAAATCTTTTAAGTGTTACCAGTTTATTCCAATCAAGATGGCTTCAGGTGTGCCATACTTTTGTCATAAGTAAGACAGTAAGCGCTCTAGTTGTTCTTAAGAACACTCTGGGACATTCTGTCATTGGGCTATACTTGGGCTACATCTGGGTGATATTTGGGCTACATTTGGGCTCTTTTGTCTCTGGTGGCTGTTAGAAGGCGACCTCAGAGGGGCCCGGAAGGGGCCCTGACTGCCCTGAGACCCACCCTCGAGATATCGTAGCCGGGCACTGGCGGGAGATTCCTCAGGGGAGGAACCTCGTATCTAGGATCGTACACTCGGCACCACACGACAGAGAGACACTACACGAGGAGGTCTTGAGAGCAAATCTTTATCAGATCGAGGTAGTAGGATCTTTATGATCAGCACGGCACAATATATACAAGTAGAGCGTGGGCTCACAAAGTCTTGGAGGAGGGTTAGGAGGTAGCGGGACAGTCTTTGGGGATGGGAATCAAATGCAGGAGCGTACCCGGCGCACAGCTCACAATCCTCGAGCTGGGGGATACGCTTGTCGTCGTGGGGTCCGGCGGGACCAAGAGAGTCTGTGGGAGCTGCGAGTCCCTCAGCAGGCTCGAGTACAAGTTCGGAGGTCTTACGATCTTCGGGGAGCCGCGAGTCACTCAGCAGGGCTCAAGCATAAGTTCGGAGGTCTTACGATCTTCGGGGAGCCGCGAGTCATTCAGCAGGGCTCAAACACAAGTTCGGAGGTCTTACGATCTTCGGGGAGCCGCGAGTCACTCAGCAGGGCTCAAGCACAAGTTCGGAGGTCTTACGATCTTCGGGGAGCCGCGAGTCACTCAGCAGGGCTTAAGCGCAAGTTCGGAGGTCTTACGATCTTCAGGGAGCCGCGAGTCACTCAGCAGGGCTCAGGTGTTCCAAGGCGAATCTGCCGGACAGTCCCAGAGCACCCCTTGTTATAGGGCGACTCCTCTTTGATGTCCGGAGTCTGTGCAGGCAGGGGTCTTGTCACCTGGGGGTCGCTTGTTGGGGGTTCCTGCCATTGTCCTTTGACACTTTCAGGGCCGGGTCGGGAGGAGCCCCAGACACCCAGCAGGCGTGGAGCCAGCCCTCGGGGAGGCCGGCGGGTCGATCAAAACCCACCTTCCCAGGGAAGCGCGGAGGTGTGATGGAAACTGCTCCTCCCTTTCTCATCCCAAGGGGAGCGCGGTGTCCTCCAGCCGGAGTGGCGCCTCTAGGCCAGGGTCGCGCTGGGGCCGGCGGCCATCTTGGTGCATGAAGTGGGCACGCGGGCCCCGGGTGGCCGAGGGAGGAAGGCCACGGACGGGGGAAGTCCGGGTCGGGTGTGTGTGCTCGGGTGGGGAGGATCGGCTAGGCCGTGGGCTCAGGGCTGGTGCGGGGTGCATGGGTCAGGTCTGACTATGCTACGAGGGCCGGGTCTAACACGCGTCCCCCCCAGCTGAAAGCCGGAGAGAACTACCCATCTTCTTGGGGGTTCTCTTCGCTGAGGCGGAAGAACCGGGAGAGGCCATCAGCGTTGGCGTGGTCTGTACCAGGGCGATGTTCCACGGTGAAATCCATCCCCTGGAGGGAGATTGACCACCGCAGAAGCTTGGGGTTTTCTCCTCGCATCTGCATGAGCCATCGCAAGGGGCGATGGTCGGTTTGGACCCTGAAATGGGTGCCGAACAGGTAAGGGCGTAGTTTCTTGAGGGCCCAGACTACGGCGAACGCCTCGCGCTCGATGGTACTCCATCTCTGTTCCCGGGGCAACAGCCTTCGGCTGAGGAAGGCCACGGGCTGGTCTCGACCCTGGTAATTTACCTGGGAGAGGACTGCCCCGATGCCATGCTCGGAGGCATCAGTCTGTACCACAAACTCTCTGGAGTAGTTGGGGGCCTGGAGGACGGGGGCCATACACATGGCCGTTTTCATGGCAGTGAACGCCTCTTGGCAGGCAGGGGACCACTGCACCTTCTTGGGCTGTTTCTTGGACGTGAGTCCCGTGAGGGGACCGACCAGGCTGCCGTAATTCCGGATGAATCTCCGGTAGTATCCCGTGAGGCCCAGGAAGGCTCGGACCTTTGTTTGGGTAGTGGGGGGTTCCCAGGCTAGGATGGCGTCGATTTTGGGCTGTAGAGGGGCGACCCGCCCGCTTCCGACCTGGTGCCCCAGGTAGGTTACCGAACCTTGCCCAATCTGGCATTTGCTGGCTTTCACGGTGAGGCCTGCCTGGCGTAGGGCGGTTAGCACCCTCCGGAGGTGCTGGAGGTGCTCACTCCATTCGGAACTAAAAACTGCAATATCGTCGAGATATGCAGCGCTGAATTTTTCCAGCCCGGCCAGGACTCTATTTACCAGTCGCTGGAAGGTGGCCGGGGCATTTTTCATCCCGAAGGGCATCACGCGAAAGCGATAGTGCCCATCCGGGGTGGAGAAGGTGGACCGCTCCTTGGCTCCCTCTGTGAGCGCAATTTGCCAGTAGCCGCAGGTGAGGTCGAAGGTGCTGAGGAACCGAGCAGCCCCGAGCCGGTCAATGAGCTCGTCGGCTCGGGGAATGGGGTGGGCATCGGCTCGTGTGACTTCATTGAGTCCCCGGTAGTCCACGCAGAAGCGGAGCTCCGGGGCGACCCCGGGGGCAGCTGCTTTTGGGACCAGGACCACGGGGCTGGCCCAGGGGTTGTCTGAGGGTTTGATCACGCCTAGGGTTAACATTTTCGAGACTTCGGCTTGGATACAGGACCGGACCCGATCAGGGACTCGGTAGGCTCGGTGCCTCACTGGCGGGCTGTCCCCGGTATCCACATCATGGACACACCAGTCGGTGACCTTGGGGACCAGGGAGAAAAGGTCCGGAAACTGCCAGAGGAGCTGGCGGCAATCCTCACGTTGCTGGGGAGTGAGAGACGGGGAGAGGTTCACTCCCTCTACGGAGCCGTCCTTCTCCGTGGTGCGCAGAAGATCAGGGAGAGGATCTGACTCTTCTACGGACCCGTCATCAGTGGCCAGTAGGAGGCTCAGCTCCGTCCGCACAAAGTGGGGCTTGAGGCGGTTCACGTGGAGGACCCGGAGGTGGTCCCGGGGCGACTGGACGTCTACCAAGTACGTGACCGGGCTCTTCCGCTCAACTACTTTGAAGGGCCCGGTCCATTTATCCTGGAGAGCGCAGGGTTTCACGGGGGCCATGACCCACACCAGCTGGCCCGGCTGAAACTCGACCAGCGCGGCGTTCTGGTCGTACCAGCGCTTCATCTCCTCCTGACTCGCCTCCAGGTTGGCCTCTGCCATCTCCCGGAACCTCCTAGTCTGATTGCGGAGGGTCAGGACGTAACGGAACACATCTCGGGGATGGCCCCGGGGCGCCGCCTCCCACTCTTCCTTGACCAGGCTGAGGGGCCCCCTGACGGGGTGCCCGTAGAGTAGCTCAAAGGGGCTGAAACCCAAGGATTTCTGCGGAACTTCTCGGTAGGCGAATAAGAGGCAGGGGAGCAGGAGGTCCCACTTACGCCGGAGGGGCTCTTCCAGGCTTGCGATCATCCCCTTCAGAGTCCGGTGTCACGTGGTTTTAGGCAACTCCCTATTTACAGTGCTAAGTTAGCTTAATCACGTTAGCTGTTGGAAAACCATCTTGTTGCTTTTGCTGCCTTTGCACCCGACACTGTTGTTACATGTTATTACTTTGAGAAATGCAGACTTGCTCTTGTCTCAAGTGAATGTTATTTATACATCCTTAACAGTTGCTAGTGCCCTTGGTCTGTACATCGAGTAAAGAACTGTTCTAGGACACTAGACGGTGCCGGCTGATTATGTTCAGGGTGATCGTACCACTGTTTAGTCACAACATGCACGCAGCTGCAAATACCAGAAAGTCGAGGGCTTTAATAACACAGCGCAGCATATTGTTGGGGCATTCGATAGAAGAGCTGTTGCAGAGAACACTGAGCTGATCCTGTGATGTGATACACCTGAGCTGATCTATACGGTATGGGGTCCCCTATGCAAGCCTATGAGACCTTCCAATAGTCTAATAATATTTTATTAGTTACTAGAGAAAGGAGGGTGGTTATTTTCCACTGTCATTATAATATGATCGCTCCTTTTATATTCTATGGTATTGTAACAATGTTAATGGTAATGATCTTAACCATTTGTCTACTTATGTTAGCCAAAGTATTGTATAACAGGACTCGAGGTTTATGAATAAATTCTTTAAACTTTACTGTGTCTTAGTTATTCTGTTGTGGACTGATATATATGTGCAAACGGGTATTTCGGGTTCCCACCATTCCTGAGAATAACTAAGTTGCTTGTTCTGGGTTGTCTATACATTGGGACCGCCGAGCTAAATCTCGGATAACGAATGTGACACTAAGCTAGTCGGATAAGGGGTTCTTAGTTCTGAGGGGAGTTTCTGGTACAACACAATTCTCTAAGGTTCTGGTTTCCTGCGCATAGTTCTGTGCATACGCAGAATCCCTACAACACCGGTTAAACCGCTCTACCAGGCCGTTCCCTAGGGGGTGGTATGGGGTGGTGAACTTATAGGACACCCCGCACTGTTGCCATAAGGACCTCATGTATCGGGAGATAAAGTTGGTACCGCGATTGCTCACGACCTCGCGGGGAAAACCCATGCGGGAGAAGATCCCCATCAACGCCCTGCCCACCACGGGGGCTGTGACGGTGCGCAGGGGAATGGCCTCAGGGTAACGGGTGGCATGGTCCACCAGGACGAGGATGAACCGGTGCCCCTGGGAAGTGGGGGGGTCCAGAGGTCCTACGATGTCGATCCCGACCCGCTCAAAAGGGGTACTGACGACCGGGAAGGGTTGGAGGGGAGCCTTGCGCTTCCCTCCACTCTTCCCACTGGCCTGGCACTTATGACAGGACTTGCAGTGGGCTTCCACATCCGCTTTCATTCTGGGCCAGTAGAAGTGAGTCACGAGGCGACTGTATGTTTTGTCCTGACCTAAGTGGCCTGCGAGGGGAACGTCGTGGACCAAGCCCAGGAGGAGGTTTCGGAAGCATAGGGGTACCACCAGCATCCGGCCGGACCCTAGCTCCACCGCCTTCTGTTCGCTGTACAACAGGTCATTCTCCCAATACACCCGGTGCGTCCCCGTCTGGTCGCCCGCGGCCTGGGCCTCTGCCTGTTGCCGGGGCCCGACCAGGGAGGGACAGGTAGCTTGCTCTCGGCAGAACTCCTCTCGGGAGGGGCCCCCCTCGTGGCGCCACTGGGCTAATTCGGGCAGATCGCCTAACTCGGTGTCTGGGGTGGAGTCGGAAGGCTGGGGTTCGTCACTGACGATCGATTCTACTGGTGGGGTGATGTGGGGACCCTCGGCCGGGACCATCCCATCTTCAGGGGTCGGGGCGTCGTCGACTTCCCTCAGGGGGGTCAGTCGAGCCGCCATGGATCGAGTGGTGGCGCATACCCACTCAGGGAGGCCCATCATCCCTAAGTGGGTCTTGCGCTCAACTTGTCCCCAGGGGGAACTTTCCAGGTCGTTCCCCAGGAGACAATCGACGGGCTGGGAGGTTCTCACTGCGACTTTCAGTTTACCGACCACCCCTCCCCACTCAAAGGGCACCAGGGCTACTTTACATAGGCTTTCCGTGTTGTCGGCTGAAATGACCGGGCAAAATACGTTGGGGAGGACCTGGTCTTCGTGGACTAAATGGCTAAGGACACCGGTGATGCTGGCCCCGGTGTCACGGAGGGCTTCTACTTGGTGGCCATTGATCTTTACGAGCTGCCCATATTTCTTTGTGTTCGAGGGCAGGAGGCTCCCAGGGACCATCTCTCTATCTCCTAAGGATACTAGGGCCATAGCGGCGGGCTCCCACTCCTCGGCTTCCTCAACCTCCTCCCCCAGGGCTACATTGGCTATCTGTCTAACGGGGGGTGCTGCCTGGGTGGTGCGTGGGGCCATGGGGCATTCAGGGTCGTTGGCGTAGTGCCCGGGCTTCTGGCAACGGAAACAAGTGATGGTTACCCGGTGCCCCCGTCTCAGGGGGGGCCGGATACAGCTGGTGGGGGTGCCGGGAAAGGTGGAGGTTGGGACTTCGGGGGACTGGCCTGGGACTCTCTCTGCCCTCCCTGGTTTCCCCCCCCTCTCTGGCGGGGTGGTCCCTGACAGGCTCGGGGGTACTCTCCTACAGGGCCCCGGGAGACCCGGGTGTTGTTCCAGCGATCCGCCTCGACAGCCAGCTTTCTTGGGTCCGTGAGCTTGCTGTCGAGCAGATGCTGGCGTAGTTCCACAAAGCAGTTGGCAGCCAGGTGTTCCCACAACATTAGGTCGGTTAGTTCTTCCAGGGTGGTCACCTTGCTGCCCTTGATCCACCCATCGAAGGCGCGGCTGAAGAAATTCACATATTCCACCCAGGTGGTACCCGGGATCTTCCTGCAGTCCCGGAACCGCTGGCGGTACATCTCCGGGGTGAGGCCGTATCTTGTGAGGAGGGCCGCTTTCATGTGTTCATAGGAGGTCTGCATGGAGGTGGGTAGGTCGAGCAGGGTGTCTCTCCCTTCGCTCAGGAATCGTCCCCATAACCCAGCCCCCCAATCCTTCTGCGGGACCCGATGGGAGGTCATGGCGACCTCGTAGGCCCGGAACCACTGCTGAATGTCATCATTTTTGTAATATTCTTTGACCACATCCTTGGGGATGTGGACCTTCTGCTCCGTAGGGGCGGCCGCCTCTCGGTTCCCCGGGGGCCGCGCTTCTTCGCTTCTTGCTTTCAGTTCTATTTTCTTCAAGCTGCGTTCATGTTCCAGTTGAAGTCTCCTTCCCTCGTGTTCTCGTTGGAGTTTCTTCTCTTCCAGTTCTCCTTGTACTCGCAACTGTTCCACTGCTAGCTTTTTCTCGGCCAATTTCAACTCGCCCTCAATTTTGAGTTTGGCTAATTCGAGCTTGTGATGGCGACTTTTTTCTCTGTCTGCGAGTTCCTCCGGGGATAGGCCCCCGTCTGGTATGAAGCCTCGCACCTGGTTGCTGCTGCGTTCTCCTTGGGAGGGTCCAGCTTCGTTGTGGGGCTCCCCCGCTCCTTCTGGGCGGGAGGCTCCCGAATCCACCCAAGCTTTCAGTGCCTTTTGCATATCTTCTTTGGTGTTGAGACCAGTGGTAGCGATTTTGAGTTCCTTACAGAATTGCTTTAGTTCTTTGTGAGTGTACTCTTCCAGCTGTTCCACCTGGAACACCGTACTGGCGTCGTCTTCTTTGAGAACCACGGCGTTTCCTTCTGCCATGTTTGTCGGTAGTGCGTCAGCCGTTCACGGTACGATTTCTAGATTATGGGCCCGAATCCCGTCGCTTGCCACCAATGTTAGAAGGCGACCTCAGAGGGGCCCGGAAGGGGTCCTGACTGCCCTGAGATCCACCCTCGAGATATCGTAGCCAGGCACTGGCGGGAGATTCCTCAGGGGAGGAACCTCGTATCTAGGATCGTACACTCGGCACCACACGACAGAGAGACACTACACGAGGAGGTCTTGAGAGCAAATCTTTATCAGATCGAGGTAGTAGGATCTTTATGATCAGCACGGCACAATATATACAAGTAGAGCGTGGGCTCACAAAGTCTTGGAGGAGGGTTAGGAGGTAGTGGGACAGTCTTTGGGGATAGGAATCAAATGCAGGAGCATACCCGGCGCACAGCTCACAATCCTCGAGCTGGGGGATACGCTTGTCGTGGTGGGGTCCGGCGGGACCATGAGAGTCTGTGGGAGCTGCGAGTCCCTCAGCAGGCTCGAGTACAAGTTCGGAGGTCTTACGATCTTCGGGGAGCCGTGAGTCACTCAGCAGGGCTCAAGCATAAGTTCGGAGGTCTTACGATCTTCGGGGAGCCGCGTGTCACTCAGCAGGGCTCAAACACAAGTTCGGCGGTCTTGCGATCTTCGGGGAGCCGCGAGTCACTCAGCAGGGCTCAAGCACAAGTTCGGAGGTCTTACGATCTTCGGGGAGCCGCGAGTCACTCAGCAGGGCTCAAACACAAGTTCGGCGGTCTTGCGATCTTCGGGGAGCCGCGAGTCACTCAGCAGGGCTCAAGCACAAGTTCGGAGGTCTTACGATCTTCGGGGAGCCGCGAGTCACTCAGCAGGGCTCAGGTGTTCCAAGGCGAATCTGCCGGACAGTCCCAGAGCACCCCTTGTTATAGGGCGACTCCTCTTTGATGTCCGGAGTCTGTGCAGGCAGGGGTCTTGTCACATGGGGGTCGCTTGTTGGGAGTTCCTGCCATTGTCCTTTGATCCTTTCAGGGCCGGGTCGGGAGGAGCCCCAGACACCCAGCAGGCGTGGAGCCAGCCCTCGGGGAGGCCTGCAGGTCGATCGAAACCCACCTTCCCAGGGAAGCGCGGAGGTGTGATGGAAACTGCTCCTCCCTTTCTCATCCCAAGGGGAGCACGGTGTCCTCCAGCCGGAGTGGCGCCTCTAGGCCAGAGTCACGCTGGGGCCGGCGGCCATCTTGGTGCATGAAGTGGGCACGCGGGCCCCGGGTGGCCGAAGGAGGAAGGCCACGGACGGGGGAAGTCCGGGTCGGGTGTGTGTGCTCGGGTGGGGAGGATCGGCTAGGCCGTGGGCTCGGGGCTGGTGCGGGGTGCAGGGGTCAGGTCTGACTATGCTACGAAGGCCGGGTCTAACAGTGGCCATCTTGGGAGATTTATTTGTTATGAAGTTTCCTAATTTCCTCATTTACTGCAGTCTCCTCAGTAGGAAATACTTTCAGTTTTTTACTTTGATTCCATCAAGATGGCATTCAGATGTGTCACACACTTTCCATAAATTCTGAATGTTAGCACTCTAGTTGCTCATTAGATCACTGTAGTAAAGCTACTGCTCACCAGGCAAGTCTGCTGCTGGTATTCAAAGTGCATGTTTCAGTCTGCATGTCAGAATGTTTTTATGAAATAAAAGAGGATTTCAGAAGTCAAAATGTGCTATAGTTTTTCTTTCTGCAGCACTAATCATAATTTATATGGCAAAATGAACCCCCTCATTTTGTTCCTTTGTAAATTAAATGTTTTAAGTGTTACCACTTTATTCCAATCAAGATGGCTTCAGGTGTGCCATACTTTTGTCATAAGTAAGACTGTTAGCGCTCTAGTTGTTCTTTAGAGCACTCTGGGAAGCTGCAGTAGAACACAAAGGAATCAACTGACAGTCTCTGCCCTTGTTGGATGTACATGTTTTACTGAGAATGTCAGACTTCATTCTTACATGACTGAGAAAGATAATGTGAATTTACAGAAATATGCTCTCAGTTTAGCTTATAGATCACCTTCCAAACCTCTGTGGGAAAAGTATGAGAAAATAGTTTTCTCTCAAACATGGTTCGTGATATCACAGCAGAAGGCTTTTTCACATGGTAAAATCACCTTAGAACACACCACAATTCCTAAAATGAGTATGGCACCATCAACAAATAATTTATAATGTAACTAAAGTCTTAAAACCTTCTATTAACTGCAATGCTTTTTAATGAGGTGCTATCATGTATATTGGTCCCAAGATGGCTGCCAACACTTCTTGGATGAAGTACTGACAGCCAATCAGATCTCACGATGAGATGTGTGGTTAGGCTCCGCCCAGATATGTATGTGATTTTACTTTTGATTTTCTCAGGAACTACTGAACAGATTGACACCATATATGCAAAATGCACATGCCTGACCTGAGGACTACCTCTTTGCCATATTTCAAGTAATTCTGTTCAGCCGTTCGGGCTGTACCTTGGACTAAAGGTCCCTATGGAAAATTGCATGGGGAAAACGCGTTTTGGGACCCCCCTTTTATCTCAGCCCCCACTTGACGAATCCCCCCGAGACTTTCAGGGTAGGAGCGGAGCGTAGCGCCCCACCTATTTTGAGAAATTCGCGAGGATTCGTCGACCGGCGCCAAAGTTATTCAAAATAGAATGTTGAGGTTTTCCTATGGAAACGTGGTCCTAACTATAACTACCTACTGGCGACCGCCAGTAGGTAATATACACACACATATATATATATATATTATCTACTGGCGGTCGCCAGTAGATAGTTATAGTTAGGACCATGTTTCCATAGGAAATCTCAAAATTCTATTTTAAATAACTTTGGCGCCGGTTGACGAATCCTCGCGAAATTTTCAAAACTAATGGGGCGCTACGCTCCGCTCCTACCCTGAAAGTCTCGGGGTGATTCGTCAAGCGGGGGCTGAGAAAAAAGGGGGGTCCCAAAACGCGTTTTCCCCATGCATTTTTCCATAGGACCTTTAGACACAGCTACAGCCCGAACGGCTGAACAGAATTACTTGTAATTTGGCAGAGAGGTAGTCCGCAGGTCAAGGAAGTGCCTTTTGTATGTCTGGTGTAAATCTGTTCAGTAGTTCCTGAGAAAATAGCATTTAAATCAATATATATATCTGTAAGCGCGCTCCGTGCGCTTACCGTGCGCTTACGGTAAGCTTACGTACGCGTACGGTGCCGTGCGCGAGCGCGATTCTGATTGGTTGTTAGATCAAAGTAAACATTCGAATCGGTCGAAACCAGGAAGTATCGGCCGCCATTTTCTGTCTGTCGCACTGGAAAAAAAAGGTTGATAACATGAAAAGGGGGCAACGAAGAGAGTTGCAGACCCCCTAGCGTTCGTCAGGGGGTTCACGAAGGACCCAAAAGTAAGAAAAATAAATTTAATAATTTTTTTTAAAAATTGCGGGGTGCGCGTACGGTAAGCTTACCGTACGCGTACGGTAAAAAAAAATAAAAAAAAATAAAAAAAATTAACAATCACATTTAATATATAAATCTAAGGACCCCCAAAGGAGAAAAAAACAATTGATATTTTGAAAAAAATGGCGAGGCGTGCACGGTACGAAATGCGCAACGTGGGCGCTCGGTGCGCGAAGCGCACCGGGCGCCCACAGCGCCCACACGGTGCGTGAAGCGCACCGTGCGCGCAAAAATTACAAATAAATACATAACTTAGCATTTAAAAAAACGTACAAATTCACTGAAAAAACCATAGGTTTCACACACGTTATAGTTAGGAAATAGCATTTAAAAAACCTTGCAAATTCAATGAAAAAACCATAGGTTTCACACATGTTATAGTTAGCTGTACATTTCACTCGTAAAAAACCAATGAAATTCCACGTTATAGTTAGTGCAGGCAACTATAACTCACGCGACCGCAATCCTCTGTTGATGCTAATACTGTATCTTTAGCTATACATATATTACAAATATTTATTTTTCATAAAGACACATATGTCATCAGTGATGTAATATCTGACATCATCAGCAGAGGATTGCGGTCGCGTGAGTTATAGTTGCCTGCACTAACTATAACGTGGAATTTCATTGGTTTTTTACGAGTGAAATGTACAGCTAACTATAACATGTGTGAAACCTATGGTTTTTTCATTGAATATATATATATATATATATATATATATATATATATATATATATATATATTTATATTTATATTTATATTTATATTTATTTATATATATATTATCTACTGGCGGTCGCCAGTAGATAGTTATAGTTAGGACCTATTTTCCATAGGAAATCCGCAACATTCTATTGGGAATATCTTTGGCGCCGGTTGATGAATCTTCACGACATTTTCCAAACTTTTGGCCAGCTCCGCTCCGCTCCTACCCTGAAAGTTTCGTAGTGATTCGTCAAGCGGGGGCCGAGAAAAAAGGGGGGTCCCAAAACGCATTTTCCCCATGCAATTTCCCATAGGACCTGTTGTCGCAGCTACAGCCCGAACTGCTGAACGGAATTACACCATATTTGGCAAGGAGGTAGTCCTCAGTTCAGACTCGTGCCTTTTGCTTAAATGGTGTAAATCAGTTCAGTAGTTCCTGAGAAAATTAGAGTTAAAAGTTAGTGATATCTATGGCCGGGGAGGATCCGCGGATCCTCCCCGCACCCTCCCCGAACCCTCCCGAGCATGAGCTGAATGCTAATTGGCTGCCAACACTCTGAATCAGGAAGTGTTGGCAGCCATCTTGTGGCTCGGTAGAACTGAGGCACAAGAAAGCACAAAAACAAAGGCGCAAAACGCAACAAGGGGGCAGGGTAGAAACACCCTGACCCCCTAGGCCTGCTCAGGGTGTCCCACAAGGACCCCCAGGGCCAAAAAAAGTATATATATTTTTTTAAAAATCGGCGAGATTCGCGCACCCAGCGCGAATTTCCGCCGAAAATTTTAAAAAAGAAGCGCGGGGCTCCCGAAATTCTTTGGTAATTGGCCCCCGGGGCGGCCAAATCCCGGGGGCAGAAATAAAAAAGTGTGGGGGGTCCCAATCCCCCCCACACTGCCCCAGGGACCGCCACCCCCTCTGGGGCTCAGCGATACTGTATGAGGGGGCTCACAGCCACCCCCAGCCCCGGGGACCACAACCCCCCGGGGCTTATAAAAAATGGGTGGGGGGGCTCTCAGGCCACCCCAGCCCCGGGGACCGCCACCCCCCGGGGCAACTTGTCCATGTGGGAGGGGGGCCACGCGGCCCCCCTCCTGGAGCCAATGATGGCCCTGGGGACCGCCACCCCCCAGGGCCGGCTCCTGCAGTGTCCCGGGATGCCCACCCCGGGACACTGCTGTTTGCAATGACAGGGCGGGAGCCTCGCGTCTCCCACCCTGACATTGCAAACTGCTTTGCTTCATTGAAGCGAGAGCAGGGAAAACTGCTCTTGCTTCAATGAAGCAAAGCTGATTGTTTTTCCACATGGGGAGCAGCATGTTAGCTGCTCCCCATGTCGAAAAGCAATGCCGGCAAAAAAGATCGGGATCGGGCCGGAGGCCACGCCCCCTCCTTACACCACTCGGCAAGCGCGCCCCCTGGCACGTTTGCAGAGGGGAAACTAATTCCCCTTGAATACTGGGGGTCCCTGGGGGCCAACTAGCCCACCAGGAACCTCCAGTATGCGCCAGGGGGCTGCGTTGCAGAGAGGTGTAATGAGGCCACACCCCTTTTTACACCTCTCTGCAACGCAGCTCCGTGGCACTTACTGGAGGTACCTGGTGGCCTAGTTGGCCGCTAGGGGACCTCAGGATTCAAGGGGACTTAATCCCCCAACTTAAAATGCGCCACGGGGTGCGTTTGCACAGTGGTGAAGGTAGGGGGCGGGCCTGAGGTGATACTGTGCAAACACGCCCTGTGGCGCGTTTTAAGTTGGGGAATTCATTCCTCTTCAATCGAGAGGTCCCCTAGGGGTCAACTAGCCCAACAGGTACCTCCAGTAAGCGCCACGGAGCTGCGTTGCAGAGTGTTGTAAAAAGGGGCGTGGCCTCTGAACACCTCTCTGCAATGCAGCTCCCTGGAGCATACTGGAGGTATCTGGTGGGCAAATTGGCCGCCAGGGGACCTCAGGATTCAAGGGGACTTAATCCCCCAACTTAAAACACGCCACAGGGCGCGTTTGCACAGTGGTGAAGGTAGGGGGTGGGGCCTGAGGTGATATGTGTGCAAACACGCCCTGTGGCGCGTTTTAATTTAGGGAATTAATTCCTCTTCAATCCAGAGGTCCCCTAGGGGCCAACTAGCCCACCAGGTACCTCCAGGAAGCGCCACGGAGCTGCGTTGCAGAGAGGTGTAAAAAGGGGTGTGGCCTCTGAACACCGCTCTGCAACGCAGCTCCCTGACGCATACTGGAGGTACCTGGTGGGCTAGTTGGCCCCCAGGGGACCGCAGGATTGAAGAGGAATTAATTCCCCAACTTAAAACGTGCCACAGGGCGTGTTTCCACATGTCACCTCAGGCCCCGCCCCCTTCCTTTACCATTGTACAAATATTCCTCTAAAATCAGCCAAACTACGAATTCCGATTTACTCACCTGTTATCAGGAGAGAACCCAGGGCTGCATCTTTTAGCCCAGCACTGACCCTGAAAAATAATTCTAAGCGTACTTACCAGTAACTTGTATTTCCTTCCATAGGAATCCATTGTGTGGTTTTCAGCAGAAAATTTGCTAAGTGTCCATTTTTAAAACGTTCAAATATTACTCTAAAATCAGCCGAACTACGAATTCCGATGTACTCACCTGTAATCAGGAGAGAACCCAGTGCTGCATCTTTTAGCCCAGCACTGACCCTCAAAAGTAATTCTAAGCGTACTTACCAGTAACTTGTATTTCCTTCCATAGCAATCCATTGTGTGGTTTTCAGCAGAAAAGTTTCTGTGTCCATTTTTGAAACAAACAAATATTCCTCTAAAATCAGCCGAACTACGAATTCCGATTTACTCACCTGTAATCAGGAGAGAACCCAGTGCTGCATCTTTTAGCCCAGCCCTGACCCTGAAAAGTAATTCTAAGCGTACTTACCAGTAACTTGTATTTCCTTCCATAGGAATCCATTGTGTGGTTTTCAGCAGAAAATGTTCTAAGTGTCCATTTTTAAAACGTACAAATATTCCTCTAAAATCAGCCCCGAAACTACGAATTCCGATTTACTCACCTGTTATCAGGAGAGGACCCAGTGCTGCATCTTTTAGCCCAGCACAGACCCTGAAAAGTAATTCTAAGCGTACTTACCAGTAACTTGTATTTCCTTCCATAGGAATCCATTGTGTGGTTTTCACCAGAAAATTTTCATTGTCCATTTTTGAAACGTACAAATATTTCTCTAAAATCAGCCGAAGTACGAATTCCGATTTACTCACCTGTTATCAGGAGAGAACCCAGGGCTGCATCTTTTAGCCCAGCAATGACCCGTAAGAGTAATTCTAAGCGTACTTACCAGTAACTTGTATTTCCTTCCAAAGGAATCCATTGTGTGGTTTTCACCAGAAAAGTTTCTAAGTGTCTATTTTCACAAACTAAAAATATTCCTAAAAAATCATCTGTATGACTTAAACACATTCTTTCAACTGTTTACATGAGGTTGGCCAGTGCTGGATCCAGGATCCACCACTGAGTAAAAAACAAGTAATGATAACACTACTTACCTGCTAAGTGAATTTTCTGCCATAGGATAACATTGGTGATTCTATGTGAAAAAATTTCTAAGTGTCAACTTTTAAAATACAATAATATTCCTTAAAAATAACTACTGTAACCAAAGCGCTTTTACTCAACTGTTTACAGGAGATGTCCAAGGACTGAATCTAGGATCCAGTCCTGTGGTTAGAAAAGTAATCCATAAAGTAAATAATTGCATTTCACTAGAAATTCACATTGAGCTCAATGTTGCTTTGTGTTTGAAATTGTGTTGCCCATTGCAACAACTGTAACTACTGTACTTAAAAGTCTGTTGCCTATTTGCCAAGTATTTAAACTAAAGTAATTCATTCTGAGAAAGTATATTTTGTATTGTAATGTATAATGTAATTATAATGTAGTTAAAAAAATATATCTAAAAATAAATAGTTTAAAAAATATAGTAAATCAGTATCAAAAAAATCTGTATAATAATTAATACATTCAACATTGTCATTTACAAAACCTTTGAAATTCACTGAAAAAGCCATAGGTTTCAGGCCTGATATAGTTAGGAATTAGCATTTAAAAAACCTTTGAAATTCACTGAAAAAACCATAGGTTTCAGGGGCGTTATAGTTAGGAATTGGCATTTAAAAAACCTTAGAAATTCACTGAAAAAACCATAGGTGTCAGGGGCGTTATAGTTAGCTGGACATTTCCCTCGTACAAAACCCTAGAAATTCCCCTGTTATAGTTAGTTTAGCTAACTATAACTCGCGCCCCCGTAATGTACTGCTGATGACGTCACATATTACATCACTCATGACATGGTCAGTGACATCACTGATGACATCACTGATGACATCTGAAATGACATCACTGATGACATTACTGATGACGTCATCCAGTGAGTGTGTGTTTCTGTAAATTTTAAATATGTTTAATATATATATAGGGAAAAACCTATGGAAGAATGAGTGGGTGTATAAGTGTGTGAATGGATGATTTAGTAGGTGCGTGACTGACTCTTTCAGTGAGTCATTAAACGTATCTTACTCCAGACTAGTGACTAAACTTTGTGAATTTCTGTATCTGTATAAGCGGCTGCATGGTTTTGTGAATAGCTATATGAGAGTTTCTATGGGTTATTGATTGGTTGTCTGAGTATCTGTTTGGGTGCCTGAGTGTTTGTGTGGGTGGGATGTGTGTGACTCTGTGCATACATGTGTGAGTGGGTGATTCTCTGGGTGCATGGTTTTAAGAGTGCATCTGTGATGGAGTGTAAGGTTGGGTGAGTGTATGTATGGGTGTGTTAGTGATTGAATGTATATCTCAGTGGTACATGTGTGAGTAACTACATATGTGAAAGGCAGGATATATGTGTGTAAGAGTGTATAAGTGGGTATATGTGAGAGTGTGTGATTGTTAGAGAGGCTGTATGGATGAGTGTGTGCTTGTATCAGTGATTGTATAAGAGCGTAAGAATGTGGTACTATTTTTATGAGTAAGTGAACTTGTGTGTGTATAACTGCATAGGTGAGTAAATGGGAGTGTGATTAATTATTTGCATGACTGACTAGGTGTGAGAGTACCTCTATGGATGATTGGTGGTGTGTGAGTGTCTATGTAGGTGTATAAATGCATATGATAGTCCTGTGCTGAGTGACTGTAAGTATGAGTGACTGTACAGGTGAGTGAGTGGATGTGTGTGTAGATCTAAGAGTCAATGAGTGGGTATGTAGTTATTGGTATTGGAGTATCTATGGTTTTGAGAATGGACGTCTGAAATTTTGATATCAAAGGGTGTGAGAAGATGCACTAATTTATCACATGGATGACGTCATCAGTGATGTCATCAGTGATGTCATTTCAGATGTCATCAGTGATGTCATCAGTGATGTCATTGACCATGTCATGAGTGATGTAATATGCGACGTCATCAGCAGTGCATTGCGGGGGCGTGAGTTATAGTTAGCTGAACTAACTATAACGGGGGAATTTCTAGGGTTTTGTACGAGGGAAATGTCCAGCTAACTATAACGCCCCTGAAACCTACGGTTTTTTCAGTGAATATATATATATATATATATTAACTGTAACAAACAAAGGTTAAAGCAACATTATAGTTTGCTGAATTTGTCCGTGACAATGCTAACATTCCAGACTATAAAAAACACAGAAATTCACCAATTATAGTAACCAGCGCTAGCCTTAACTTGCACCCCCACCATGCACTGTTTATGACCTCACGTCACATCTCTCATGACGTTCTATAACATTGTTAATGACATCACTACTGAGATCTCAAATGACGTAATTGATGACATCACTGATGACAACTTACAATGAGTTTGCAATCTTGTTTCACAATTTAGATAGTGGTGTGTAACTACCATATTACTTTTCTACGTAATTTTGTACTGCTTGGGTCCAGCTAATAGGTGAAGTGTTTACAAAACGCATGTGCTCCTAATGCACCATAGCTGTGTAGAGGTATTGAACACATTATAAATGTTTGCATTCAAGACTAACTTGGTTTGCAAGTCTTGGTTGACTTGTATTCATTATGCTCCACCCAACTTTTTGGTTCTGTAGAAAATGTTTTCCAACAGGAGAAAGATTCTACATAGTAGATACTAACTTTTGTAAAAAGCCAAGAGTTATTAGAAAGAATCGTGTCAGCATGATCATTTATACTTAACATAGAAGAGTTTGTGCACCGAATACTAAGTTATGCACATGTGCTTGTTTTGCTTTAGAAGATAGGCTATTTGTACAGTTTTCACCACAGTAAGCAGGGTGCAGGTAGTATGATCTTTATCGCCTTTAGAACTGTTGCATAGAATGTACACTGTTCTTAGTAGATTCTTTTGAAAACTCTGTGGTGTATTTCTCATGAGACTTTCACTGTTTGCAAAGAATGGGGTATAGAATAAACTCTCTCCACAGAGTAAATACTGTTTACAGTACTCAGTTCTCCACAGATATCAACTTCATTTCTTATTGTAGGTTCGGTGAGTGTCAGGATTTTGATGCAAATAAAAGCTGTCTGTATTAGGGCATCCGTTTTGAAATTAATATTTGCTATTTTGGCTTCCTCTGAACAGTTGTATGCAGATTGAACATCATACTCATTGAGAGTTGACCATATATATGTAGATGACTGGTAATGTGAACTATGCTACCAGTAAAGTGTATGCTATATGGTCAATGTTGCACATAATGCTTGTTATCAACACCTACGGTAGTTGTTTTTGTGTTGGTAGTAATGATGCCTCATCTTCTCCTGAACTATTTTGTATTTATTGTCTGACCTCTAATGCTATAGTGATGGTTACAACAATATGCAGGAAAACAATACTTGGATTATGTCATCAGTGAGGTTATCATGGATGTCATCAATGATTTTATTTGAGAGGCCATCAGTGATGTCATAAATGATGCCATAGAGCATGTAATGAGTTATGTCATATGTGAGGTCATAAGCAGTGCATGGCAGGTGTGAATTTCTGTGTTTTTTCTACTTCAAAACGTTAATGTCGTCACTGACAAATTCACCTAACTATAACGCTACGTTAACCTTTATTTTTTTTCAGTACATTTCTAATATTTTTTTTTTAAACAGATCCTTCTATCACACCTACCTATAATGATACTTTAACCTTTGTTTTTTTCATTGCATTTCCAGGGTTTTATAGTAATACTTAATTACCATACGTTAATGCAACCCCCACCAGGCCCTGCAGCCAACACCTCCATACTGCCAACCCCACGTCTTTGGCCGTGAGCAGCAGGGGTTGGCCATAGGGCCTGGGGACCCCGTCCTCTAGGGCCTTTTTTTAAATTAAAGGGCAGAGGGGCGGTGGGGCTTACCTCACTGAGTTGTTATCAGCCCCGTGGACCCCATCCCCTGGGCCACTAATTTAAATAAAGGGGAGTGGGCACACATGGCCCCCTCCTTGGGCCAATCTGTAAATGGCATTGGAGTAAGTTATAGTTAGCTCTGCTAACTATAGCTGGGGAATTTCTGCGTTTTTTTTAAGCTCAGAGCGTTAATGCTGTCACTATCACATTATAACATTAGTTTATCCTTTTTTTTGTGTGAATTTCTACGTTTAAAAAAGAAAAAAAAACAGATCTTTTTATCACACCTAACTATAAGGTTACTTTAAACTTTGTTTTTTTCAGTAAATGTATAGGTTTTACAAAAATTAAAGTCAATTATATTACATTTAATTAAAGGGAAGGGGGCCACGTGCCCCCCACCCAAACCTTGGGAGGTCCTGGAAACCCCATCCCTCATGACCTTTTTTTTAATTCACAGGGAGGTATGGCCCCCTCCATGAGCCTTTTAATCCCAGAGGACCCCATTCCCCACGGCCACTAACACAAATAGAGGGAATGGGGACTGGGCAACGACCCTCTCCGAGCCTTGGTAGGGCCTGGGGACCCCATCCCTTAGGGCCACTAGTGAAAATAAAGGGGAGGGGGTCACGCCCTCCCAAGCTTTTATAGACCCATGGGACCCCAATCCCTGGGGCCAGCACTATGAAAGGTGGGTGTCCCCATGCCCACTCAGGGCAACCACCATATATTTGTTGGAGGCCGCAGGGAGATCCCCAGGGCACCCAGAGCCCCAGTTGGCTACCCAAATGCAGCAGGAGCCGGCACGGCTCCTACTCGGAGGGAGCAGTTACTGATGCTCCTCCCTCCTGGTGGGAGCAATAGCTTGATCTGTCTCCTTGCCCGCATCACATCATTTTAAAGTTCCTGCCAGCTGGAAGCAGACTTTGTGTTTGCGCCCGCTTGGCGGGAGATTAAAAAATGCTCCTGCTAAGCCATAGCATTCACAGGTTTTACCTTGCCACGCCGGTTTAGGCAGGGAAACAGCTATGTCCCGCGGGTGGTCTCCCAGGACACAGCCAGTGAGCTGGCCCCAGGGGATGGGTTCCCTAGGTCCATTAATGGCATAGAGAGGGGTGCTGTGTGGCCCCCTCCCTTTTAAGTATTTTAGTAGCCCCGGGGTTGGGGTCCCTGATGCGTTTAGAGGTTCAGGGAGGGGGCACACAGCTCTCTCCTCTTCATCATGAAAATTGGACACAGGGGATGGGCTCCTTGGGAACTCTGGAGGCTTGCGGAGAAGGGCCGCATGGTCCCCCTCCCCTTTCATGCAAATATTGGCCCTGGGGATGCTATGTGACTGCCACGTTGTGACTTGTTCCATTGTGAATTTCAACTGGACTGATGACAGTCTGGTTTCCTTGGCCATTGCATGTTGTTCTGATTGCAACGGCCATGTTGGAAGATAAATGGTGCCCGCGTGCTATTGCTTTTCTTTAGTTCTTGCCTTTGGTTTGATAATCTCCATGTATACTCACAGCTAAACTTTCTGTTGCAATACGTTAATGTGGATAATTGGTGCTTTAAATGTATGTAACTACGCAAAATGTTCACGCGTATCCTAATCCATACATGTTGATTTGCATGCTGCTTGTACGCAGCAGATACTGTTTATTTAAAGCGCTTAGAGATCTCTTCAGGTCTGGCTTGTGCTATATAAAATAAATAAATGCTGATTGCTGAAACTGAATGAGCCCAATATGGGGTCAGATGTTTAATATCATGGAAGTGGCACCTGGGCCTGAAACCATTTACCTTTCTTTGTTGCAAAGAACTCCACCAAGCTGTGGGCCTCCTCCTGGATTCGCGCTTCCAGACTTTTCTTCCCGAGTCCGAGATTCCTCAGAGTCGTGAGGCCGAAGCGTCTCTGCTGCTTCCAGGTGTGTCCAGAGGAAAAGAGAACTCCTAATTAAACAATTGCGTGTTAGATTTTAATTAATTATATCTTCAACGTAACATATGCATTTAGTTTTTTTGTCTGGCTAAATAATGCGTTGGTCCTCGCTGCTAACGTGAAGCCTGTACAAGTAGAAGTGTTCTGTGCAAAAGGCTGCAAGAGTGATTTATGTTTTTGAGCTTCAATTATCAGGCTCTCCCTGCAACTCATTCAACTCTTGCTGCTGCCTTTGCTATTATTTTAGGTCTGGCTGAAGAATGCTCTGGTCCTCTCTGCTGATGTAAGGCATGTACAGGTAGAGGTACAGTATACAAAAGGCTGCAAGAGAGACTGGTTTGTCAATGACTTTTTCATTTTTGAGCTACAAATATAATTCTCTCTCTCTCTTTCTCTTTCTCTGGCACTCATTCAGCTCCTGTTGCTGTCTTTATGCAGAAAATACAATTTGAAGACAGAGTCGCTCACACACTGTGGGATCCACAGTTGTCTTCCTCCCCTGCACATCCAGGAGCCCTGTATCTGCAGCACAGGATACACAGTGGATTCACTCTGTTTTTGTTTGCTTATAGAATGCCAGCTCTCAGAATCGGATTGCTGCACATGTGTTCCCACACCACTGCGCAGGGCCCATTCTCTTTCGAAAGCTAGCTCAGTGCCAGGACACCCTCTTGTGTGATAGTGCCCTCTACAAATCTGCATAACATACCAGTGTACATAGGTAGATTTGCAGGGTAACACCTCTGCAGCCTTCTGTCAGTAGCACACACTTCAGGGCCTAGACAGAGAGAGCACAGATCTGTATCCCACTTGAGAGATAAAAGCTGCTGAGAAGGCTTCTGACAGCCAGGTCACTATACACACTGTGCCCCTGTGGCGGCAACACTGTATTGTGTGACTAATGCACAGCGTTCACCAGCTGCCCACCCTGAAAGCCCTAGTTCTTCTTCGTCTGTGGTACTATTGCTCCACTGTCCATCCGTTTGTCTGTCCGTCCATCCATCCATCCATCCATCCATCCATCCACTTACACAATGTATACCTAATTCACAAAGCTTTACTCCATGAGTAGAAATAGGTCAAGAGTAAGTCGCACAAACTCACAAAGAAATCTGTTTACTTCCGCTAACTGATGCGTTACAGCAGTCATGAATATCTACACACAGCTTGTATTTCATCCATTCATAATCCAATCAATAGCACCTCCTGATGTCTGACCCCTGTCTGCTTTTTAATACTCTGAAAAGCTGGATGAATGGCTTCTTGAGTACACCTTTGAGGCTGGAAAAGGCTGTGCAGATCACACATTCAAATACTTTCATGTTCTTCAAGGTTGGTAAATTGAGCGCCATTAAACTTAACCTCAAAACTTCTAATATTCACAGAGCTTAGAAATGATTGAAGTGCGGCATGAAGCACTATATAAAAACAAGTTATTTGCTGCTTAACTATGCTGTTGTGAAGCGAGAGCTACCTACCCTTTCCCCTTGCCAGCTCCTGAAACGTTGGGATTGCAGGGCGTCCAACAAGCTCTTCGGAGTGGTTGATTAGACCATCTCTTAAAGCCTGGTATCCATTCAACACAACCACTGGCTTCGGCCCCAGCCACACAGTGAACACGTTCCCATAGGTCTTGGCCAGCTGGGGGTGGAAAGTAATCATGGAGCGATTTAATGGAACAGCAAACAGAGGAAAGCAAGTACTTACCTTAACAAATACATATCTGATCTCTTGGGGGAGGGTAGCTATTATGCATTTCAGACTCTGGGCAGCCTGGGCAAGCCATGTTACCCATGTACTACTTATGTTACTTTATGAAGGGTAGTAAAACTGGCCTACCATCCAGGAAGATAGAGGCTCACGCAAACCTTGCCCCTTCCTAGGTATTATTTAGCTTCTGAGAAATTAAGGCACTGTTAGCCAATTATCATATTTGAAATTGTCTTAACTAAGTAGTATAAATGATTAAGTGTAAAACTACCAAGTTTAAAGGTGCACAGCTTACAGTTCATGCATACATGGGGGCATGATAGGATCCAAATGACTGTCCTAAACTGAACTCCCTTCTCTTTTTTACTTTGCACATTGCAAATCTCCCATTACACACTGCAGATCAAAATCAGTGTCATCCACCTTTCAAGGATGGAATTATCTGCATCATTAATAATGGATCGTACATCTATCAACAATAATGTTATTTTAGAAATATCTTTTGGTGTCCAATGGCCAAAGAGTTTTCTGTGAGTAGTTGTGTCTTACTCCAGGCCTAGGCATTTTGTATCCATGTATTTTGCAGGAGTAAAACATGCATACCTATGGAAGAAGCTGTGTAAATCACAAATTCTCTAGCCTGCATTAAACTTTGGTCTTAATGGCAGCTAGACACACACATGAATTTCCCTCACATGGTTCAGACTCTTTTGTGAATGTTCTCATACACCTATTCAAGATTTTACTCTGGAAATAGAATACAGGAGTTTATTAGAGTGATGGCCTTCTCACATAAAGTGTCCTTGAATTCCTAAATGAATGACAATGCCACATACTTACAATATCACTTACTTCCCTGGGTGAACCCTGGGTTTAATGAAGGTTTAAGTGCTACATAAAAACACAGTAGACAATTTCCAGGGACTTGTTACAAACACAATGTCTTGTAGGAACTATGAAGTTAGACCTGTGCCGCAGCTAAATGCTCTGCTCTAGCAACATTCACACCATGTCTTTTGATGTTAAAGAACATTTTCATGGAGATGGCCACTCACGAGCAATACGCAACATTGGAGAAATTGCCTGCAGAAAAAAGAACACTATTTTGTCCACCCCATTGGTATGCATATCTTTCTGTTCGCGTGGCGGGGCAATGTGCACTGTGTTTTACTCGACCAATGTGGACATCGCCATGGTCATTTGATAGGCAACATAGAAACTGGCATAGCAAGATGAGCTTTACTGTGGCAATGTGGAAGCTGGTCTGATAATGCGTGATCTCTGGGGCGTACTTTACAACTAACTTATTGCACATGTTGAGTAGTTTGAGGGTAAATCTCCTGCCTGAGCATCCAAAACCTATAATCTATGGCACCTCTCCTGTCTGAGAAGCATCACTGCACTTTGAGCATCTGTGGCCCATTTGAGCCCTGGCATTTACAAGTTGACTGACACTGAATATCACCCACCAGAGCCCAGCAATATGTAAGAAGCACAGTGTACTATCTGAGCAACAGATGCATAATGTAGTTACCCAGACATTTGATGGCAGCACAAGGCATAGAATGTGGTGTTCCAGAAAAAAACAACCAATTTATATGGGTTAATAAGTGCCAGATCAGCAATAATATTCCATGCATCAGGCATCACGTTTCCTCTGGCAGAGGTGTTTGTGTTTTTAGTATTTAGTGTTTTGCTTGTGTATGTCATTTGCTGACACGTACAAACATGATCTGCTGCAGCATGGCACTGAGGGAGACCTGGCTGTAAGGATGCACAGATTGCATCCTGAATCTGACTGCCCCTGAGGGCTAAGGCCCATCTATTTGCCTCAGCCCTCTTTGCTTATGTTAAAATCACGAGCACTTCACACTTGGACAGTTTTACTGGTAAAAGGAGTCAGGCCTAATGGAATATACACCCCTACAGTGTTGGTGTTAAAGAATCACATGGCAAAAGAATCAAGGTCATGCAAACAAGCACATATACTGGAATAGGCAGCTGCTTGTGTTGAACCAACATCAATAGGAAACCATATGCTAATGAATCTCCTAAGAAATAACCTGGCTGATCCTTTGCACCTCAGTTCAATGCTGGATGAGGCCTCATCTCACTCTGCTGATGAACTGACTCACTTTTGACCTACAAGGGGAGCAACATTCAGCATCAGAGAGCACTGGCTAACAACCACTGGCTAACAAACAAGGCCCTCGGTTTCCTTGAACAGAGCCTGTCAGAACCAATCCTTGAGAGTTTCTCTGAGATAACTTTGTAGGAAAAGTGAATGTAGTTCAGTTTAAGAAATGTTTTTACTTGTTTCACTAAAAACTGCACCACAGGAACCGTTTCTGAACCTTTACACCTGATGAGCTCATACCCGGAAGTACTATCAACTTACTAACTCGTCTGAGGGCTCACTTACTACTCTCCGTGGGCAGAGTGAAGCCCACAGAATCAGGCCAATGCAGAACTCCTCTGGCTCTTGTAATAAGTTGGTTTATTGTTAAATGGAAGTGAAAAGGGGAGCAAAATAAAGCAACACAGAGCAATGACAAGTTGAAAACACCTTTAGGAGTTTTGTTGAGGTGACTTTGCAGTAAAACTGGGCATAGACTAGTTCAGGAAAGATTATGCTTGGTACACAGAAGACCTAAAATGGCACCCATAGCATTAAGGGTATCATTATAATTGAGCAACATTATTATGGCGGATGGAAGAGTAGTTGAAGAAACATTCTGATTGAAATGTAGGAATGTGTGTGTGTGTGTCTGTGTGTGTCTGTGGTCAAAGACAAACTCCAGCCTGGCATGAGCCACTGTGATAGGGCAACAAAGAATCTATGACCAGTTGCCCACCTTCAACTTTTTCTTAGGCCCAAGTATCAAGAGCACTATAAGCTATACATTCAGCTGGAAAACACTTGCAAACTCAAGGGAAGTAGCAACCACCTTGTAACCAGGTGTACAGTACCTGCATGAGGACCTCGTGGTGAAGCACAAATTTCAGGGTCCAAAGGTTGCCGATGATGGGTAGCGGCATTGGTCCAGGAGGGTGTCTTCTCCTCAACCACTGAAGCTTGAAGTAATGTGCAATGAAGAGAGTAAGAAACAGAGCAATCAACAGCTCAGTGATTGACAGCATGGTGGACGCCTGTCTCTGCTTCTAGCAGATCTCCTAAACAGTGGAATTTGCAATTTACTCTACGCACTATTCTTCCCTCTTGTCTTATTTTAATTTATTCCTCGTTCTTTAAGAATCCTATATCTATTTCTCTTCGCTGTTTCCTGTCCTCTTTTCTCTCCCTATATCTCTTTCTCTCTCTATCTATCTCTTTCTATCCCTCTATTTATCTCCCTATTTACACTGATTCTATAGCATGTCTTTCTCTGCCCTGAATGTCTTTTCTTCTTCCTTCCCTTTTTCTGCTAACCCTTTATTTTACCCAATTTCACCTCCTTTCTCTTCCTTTGCCTGCTTTCAGTTCCTCTTTTTTTTAGCCTTTCCTCCTTTATGTCCAGCCTCAATGTCTATCTTCATGTATATAAGCTTAGCCTGTGCCCCTCTGTCCCTTTCTATTTCAATAAAGGCCACCTTTCCTATCTCATTCATTCTCACGTTCTCTCTCCTTTTATACTTTGTCTAAGAACCCTAGAGGAGGCGTATATCCTCGGAGTGTAAAAGATAAGAGATTTGTGTTTGTGTAACACGCATGCTTATCTCCTGTAAGTTGCAATATTTGCTCTTTCATCACTGCCCTGCTGTTTGACCTCTTGTAAGTGCATGCAGATGTGCTTCCAATAAACACAGCTCTATTCCTGGGTTCCTGTTCAGTGCTTAGAATCTATGTCACAGCACCTGATGACTTTGCGATATTGTATAGGGCCAAGCGCATTTAAATGGCCTCATCAAATACTAATAAGGAATAATTACTGTGGGTATCTCAGGAAAAGGTGACCACAGTCTTGCTAATAAGATAATCAGAATATTCTCCAGTTAGTCTTTTATATAACACACCGGTTAATCACCTCCATTGTGGATCATTTTCTGTTTGTCATTATTCTTTTATCATTAGACCTCTCTAAAGGGAGTGCAAAGGTCTGTCCACAGAATAGTCTCTCTGGGCTGTGGCCCAGTGCTTGTTGGCTGTTGCAGAGAACCTGGCTGCTGAAGGGTATCCATTTTCCTTGTTAAATGCATTTTAAGTTTGAATGACTCTTTAGACACAAATATGGAGGATTGATTGTGGATGTTGTAAGATAGATTACTTAAATTGTGCAAGGAACATTGTCCTTGAAAGTAGAATGTGAAATAAGCCCAAATGACAGCATATGGATGAATATGTCAGAGCTTTATTCCAAACAGACCTCATCCACCAGCTTTCCTCATCAACCGACTGACTACCTGTCGAGAATTGCCTCCACATTCCATTACATCACTTTCTTGAACATAAACATTCCAGGACATTACTCTTCTTCCCCTTTTTTAAACTGAGATACCACTACACTACTAAATTAAATAAAGCAATATAATACGTCCAACAAAAACTCTTTTTTTTAATCACATGCTTTCAGAAAGTTGGGCTTCAGAGTTTTTCTACCATTACTGCTTCTTCCATTGCATTCTTGATGATTCTCATTATTCAAGTTTCCCATCATCGACAATCGATAATCCAAGTACATTATCACCCTTTCAAAAACATACATTTTTGTAATAGCTAACCTATCTCTAAACTCTACTTTACCTTAAAAGTAACCCCACATAGAGATTTTCCATCCACCATAACCTCTTGGTTTATTACATTCTCTATACAAACATTAATAGTTTTTCTCAGACAGTGCTGTCAATCATCAACATGAGTTGAAGAACATTCTTATCTTCACACATTCACACTTACGGCTTCACACAGGTTGCCAAATACGCTGCAACACAAATGTAAATAACTTGACTGCAACTTTCATAGACTTAATACATTTTTGTTACCTGTATGAATGACCTGCAGCACACACAAGTATATGTTTTTTACATTTGTTTCAAATACCCTTTTGGGCAACCTTCGAAACTGGCCATATGGTTGTGCTTGACACAGCTATAGGATGTTCCTCTAATCCTTTTAGCACTCTTTCTATTTCCCTTTTACTTCACACCCTTCAAAGCACTAATATGTGCCGGTGCTTTCTCACCTGAATGTTACCTTACCTCCAAAACGCTCCGATCTTTTATGTCATTAATACTTCACACAAAGTTACCTCATCTTTTAGCCAAATTTCATCACTTAACCCCTCTTCCTTACAGTTTAGACGAAATACTGGTGTCCTGGGTTCAACAAATGCAGGTCAGTCCTTCTCACCCAGAAATGAGGGCAGCAGGTCAGCAGGGCAGCAGTCATTCAGAGCAACAGTCCAGCAGAGTGGCAGTCCTTTTAGCTGCACAGCTGTCCTTCTTCCTGGCAGAGTATCCTCAGGTTCAGAAGGGTACTGAAGAGTTGGCATTTGGGATCCAATATTTATACCTGGCCTTCCTTTGAAGTGGAAGAAGCTTCTAGAGGTTTCCCTTTGAAGTGCACAGGCGTCCTGCATTCTCTGCCCTTGCTCTAGATTGACTACAGGGCGTATTCAGCCCTTTGTGTGGAGGCAGGATGCAGCCTATTCAAACGTAAGTAGGACTATGCCCAGTTTAACCATCCCCTCCTGTCAGTGATGGCCCATCCAGACACACCTAAACTCTCTGTTGCACGTGACTGACTTAAAGGAAAACACAAATCCCAACTGTCAGCTACACCCAGTCATGTGACACAGAGACAGGCTGCTGGCACTAAATGGCTAAGGAAGGGAAATGCCAACTTTCTAAAAGTAGAGAGAAATAATTATCTCTGGCTGCCACTCTTAATGCTGTTCTCTACTTAAACAGACTCAGACCAATTGCTAATTACATTGGCCTTTGTATTTATTGACCATGATTTTATACTTTATTAGAACATTTAGCATCCTCTTTTGTGTCAGAGAAAAGGAAAATACTGTCTATTGTTTCTAGGTTTACATACAAACTTGGTAAACAATTGTGACAATACTTCTAAAATGACAAATATCAACAAATATCAAACGCAAAAAAAACCCATTAAAACATAAAATTCCACAATATATATAACAAATACATTGCTATAATAAATTACTAAACCAAACCAGTCATCAATTTGTAGAGTGCAGCAGCAATTACCATAATTTGTTTTATCAAAGATAGATCTATTAAAGTGCTGCTAACTACTGGGAACTAATATTCAAATTGCTAGGGTTGTATGTTTTTTTAACTAATCCCCTAAGCGGATCCTAATCCTATGTGGATGTTCCCTAGGAAGTAAAAATTGCTGATGCGTTTCGTGCCCCAATCTTATTCACGGGGTTCTCCTCAGGGCTATGACTGGGTTCTGTAAACAGAAAATGAGAGGGATGTGGTTAATTCCTAAACCTCATATGTACTCCATTTGGCCTCACACATCCTCCAGTCTGCAGTAGCCAAAGGGGTGTTCCTCACTGTGGATCACCAATGTTAGAAATGGAGTATCTAGTTGGCAGAGGTATACAACCTGTCCAAGTAGGGACCAACACTCTAGTCAGGGCAAGTCAAAAATACACTAGGATAACCTGTGTCCACCCCCTGGTAGCTTGGTACAAAGGAGGCAGGTTTACCCCTGCAGTATCTGGGTAACATGCAAACCCATCAAACAGTGAAGCACCACCAAAAAGACTCTACACAGACATAGAAAAACAAAGAGCCATATTCTCAAGGAGCTATCGCCGAGTTAACAGCACTTTATCACAGCCAAAGTTGCGATACATTTATCACACTATTCACAAGCTGGTGCTAACAGCCCATATCACCAGTTTACCTGCGAAAGCAGACGCAATAAACATCGCCACGGAGGACCCCGGCAACTAACACTAATGATATGCAGAGTAGGTATTCCTGTGTAAGAAGCAGTGAAAACACCACACCACAACATTCTCAACGACCAGTCAGATTTGAGATAGGAAAACAAAACAGGCGGTAAAGTGGGTTTGAAGCAGGAAACTAACATCTGCGCTGACCTGGTGTAAAGTCGGACGACAACCAGCACCAGACAAGGGAGCACAGCCCATAGCCAAACATGAGGAACAACAGATGCCCCACAGCAACTAAACATACAGCCCGGAGCCCCAAGAGGGCAACATCACACGCCGCCCCCCCTGGACCCCACAACCCCCCCCTATGGACAAAGAGAAAGCACAACAACTCCACAAAACCATTAACCAAACAAATCGCCTGTAGTCGCACAATCACAACACCTAACATACAGGTGTGGCCAGAAAAATGGAAACATACATTCATATCATATAAACAAAATAAAACCTTTAATTGCAAATTAAACAATAAACACCAAACAAAAAACAACAATCATGAAGAGGCATGGCGGGTCTTCCCTGGGCATTCCGTATGTCACAGCCTGCAAGACACAAATATGGATAAGAAGGTGTGTCATGTGCCCATTAAAGGACAGAGAGAGAGAGAGCGAGAGACAGAGAGAGAGGTGGAGAGAAAAAGAGAGGGAGAGAAGGAGAGAGGGAGAGAGAGAGAGAAAGAGAGGGAGAGAGAAGGAGAGAGGGAGAGAGAAAGAGAGGGAGAGTGGGAGAGAAGAAGAGAGGGAGAGAGAGAGAGGGAGAGAAGCAGAAACAGAGAGAGAGAGAGAGAGAAAGAGAGAGAGAGAGAGAGAGAGAGAGAGAGAGAGTGTGGACACTGCAGATCCAGGTCCCACTGCTCACCTGCAGCCACCAGTGTGTCTCCAAGCACGTGCCGGTACACACTGCGGTTCCCCAGGTCACTCATCTGAAACAGTTGCCAGAGACATGAATGGCAGAGTCCGTAGTCATACAGTAGCACACACCATCATCGCTTGCCCGCCCCTGCGCACACAGGCTGCTGCGCCCCAACCCCTCCCGCCGCCCAGCGGAGACTGCTTGCCCCTGCATGACCAGGCCTCACTGCTCACCTTGCAACACCGTCTTAACTCCAAGAGGGCCCACCACGTGCCAGCGGGAGCTCCAAGCCCTTGGCCCGTGACCATGGCAACCTCCACATCATGCAGCCACGCACCGCGGGTCAATAGGTCACACACATGATCCTGGGACTTGATTTTGACATGGCAGAGAACATATCACAGTATAGGGCCTCATCGCAGGCTGCACACCCGCTCAGCCCTAGGGGTGCCACTAACTCTGTGAACTGCGAGGCTACGCCACGTGTCGGTGGGCCCGCACTGCCCATTGGCCCAGGCCTACACTGCAGACAAGCAGGGCTCGCACCAATCCTTGCTAGTGCTAGTCCTGACCGCCAGGACGGCGCATCAACACAGGCTGCACACCCGCTCAGCACTTTAGGTGCCCCTATCTCACTGCACCACAAGACACCATCCAGTGGCGGTGTGCCTGTGCCTGCCGCAGTGTATCCTGTGCCACCAAGTCTGTGCCCCGCTAGCCATGGACCCTTTGTGAGTGGGTCCCGTGGTGTGGACGCCATCATGTCACCCTGCAGCACTGGGCAATGCGAGGTGGCAGGGCCCTAGGCCCTCATGCATGAATGATACCCACACAGAGACACCCAGTTACAGAGTGGAAATGGCGTCCAGCACGTGCACCAAGCCCTTTTTATTGGCAGAGACACATGTCCCATGACGCCGGTGCAGAATGGGTGTGGTGTGGGTGTGAACCAGCCGTGAGGGAGTGGCTGTGGCATGCTGACAACTAGACCTGTGAGCAGCAGCTCCCGACAGGGAAGACCTGGGACATGTAGCGTTGTCGTCCCCCCTTGTGAGCATAAGCAGAGTGGGCTGGCCTGACCTGACGCATGCCAGTCCAGCATAGGGGTGTGAACATTGACCCCGGGGCTCTGGGCATGTTTCGGTCCATGGCTGGACAAGGAAGTAACTAGTGCGTGTGTCTCCGTTCCAGTGTCAGCACCACCCGGCACACAATCGGCAGTGTGTCACCCTGTGACCCTAGGTCCACAACATGAGCAACATGGACGTAGGGGGGAATCACTGACCCTACATTCAGCCATACTTACACACTTGAAAGATCATAGACTTGACCCAGATGTGTGAATATGAATGTTTATTGCACATTCATTGGAGTGTTGCAGCTGGAGCAGTACAGGGCCATGCAAACCCCACTTTACATTCTCGGCCAGTGGAGGGCCAGCCAGTGTCCTTCAGGGAAGGACAGGGACATTGGGAGAGGAAGAGTTCAGTCCACAGTGTGATAGCTGTGTCAGTGGTGACAAAACAGAATATGGCAGTCCATGTCGAGGTCGAAGGTGAGTGTCGCAGAGTGCATCAGGGGACAGTGGAAGGTGATGATGCAGAAGGCAGAACAAAGCCGAAACAGGCAACATGGCGGGGACGAATGCTACTGCGTCCCTCTAACCACGGAGGCAGATTCATCTGCATCTTCGTCCTCTGCTGTGGCATGTGCCTCACATGTGGGTGGTAGTGTTAGGTCTGCCGAACTGTGTTGCACTGACACATCAGGGGCCGTAGATGTGGATGTCAAAGCAGTAGCAGCATGCATCAGCGCCAGGACTTGTGGCAGCAATGCCATGAGGAAGGTCTTTAGGGCATTGAGGGACCCAGCTACTTCTCACTGGTGTGCAGCCGTGGCAGCCGCTCTTTCCACCTGCGTCCTCTCCATGCTCTCCATGATCCTCCGCATGTGTCCCAACTCCCGGGCGAGCTCGCTGGAGTCACTAGGACCAGACAGTTGTTCTTGTCGTTGAGTCAGGACTCAAGCAATGTCAGCCATGGTTCGTTGGAGAGTATGGAGCGGACTGTGGATGTCCATTATGGACTGTGAGTGGTCCCTGATGGCATTGAGTTTGGCTGCCATGCGGTCGAACCCCACCTGCACCTGTTCAGCCAGTTTCTCCTGGCACCCCAACACACGGCGTTGGAAGGCCATGTGTTCGTTGTGAGGTTCCTGGGTGGTAGCCCTTATGGTGGGTGCTGCCTGCTGTGTGTTCTGTGCAGGGGTTTGGTTCTCCTCGTAGCAGCTGGGCTGCCCCGCTCCTGGAAGTGGGCTGCGGAGGCTATCCACGAGCTGTTGGAGGACGTCGGAGTCGAAGGTGTAGTGGTCCCCTTCATCATCAGAGAAGAGAGGTTCGGCCTGCTCTGCAGGAGGTGTTGGACCTCCCCCTCGAGACTACCAGTAGGGGGTAGATTAGCCCTTTGTGGGCGAGCAGGACACAGCCCATTCAGCTATAAGTGTGAAACACCACTCCATCTCCCAGCCCATAAATACTATCAGTATGTAGATGAATGCAGATGTGTTACCTGGCACCCAATCCTTCCTGTGTTTGTGGCTGTCTAGAGAGTACGCAGAAAAGTGTAATTGTCACCCTGGCCAGACGTGGATTGGAAACAGGCTGCAGGCACACAGAGCAAGCTAAGAGAAGAAATGTCCATTTTCTAAAAGTTTCATTTTTTAAAATAGCAGTGATAAATCCAACTCTACCATTAAAGAAGGTTTATCATTACTATTCCAACCATGCCAAACATCATAGAGCTACTCCTTTCTGATCAGGAATTACCACTTTAAAATGTATATAAGGGAATTATAAGGCCTCACTGCAGTAAAGAACATATTTAGCTGTTTGTCACTGCCAGGACATGTAAAACTTGAAAGTACGTGTCCTACCTTTTAGTTACACATCACCCTGCAGCTAGTGTCACTTAGGGCCTACTTTAGGGGTGACTTGGGTGTAAGTAAAAAGGGAGGTTAAGGCTTGGCAAGAGGTTTTAAATACAAAGTCGCAGTAGCAGTAAACTGTATGCACTGGCCTTGCTATGGCAGGTCTGAGATAGGTTTGAAAGGCTACTTGAGTGGGTGGCAAAACCAGTACTGCAGGCCCAATAATAGCATTTAGAGTAAAGGACCTGAATACAAGGGGCACCACTTTACAAGGGACCTATAGCTAAGTAGATATGTAAATCAGGTACACGCCAATGTCACCATGTTTATGGGGAGAAGCACTTGCACTTCAACACTGGTTAGGCGTGGTAAAGTGCCCAGAGTCCAACACAAAAAGTCCAGCAAAAAGGGGGAGGCAAAAGGAGAAAAGTTGGCAGGTCTAAAACTGGGAGACATGTTTAATTATGTCATACTCTTGGTGTCACAATAAGTGCTGCAGCCCATGAGGGGCACGGTAACTTCCAGGCCCTGGTTGCCCCATGTTCCATATACTAGGAGCTTATAAGTAAGTTAACTTATTGCAATTGTCTATCACCCAATCAAAAATATACTTTTAAGGGTCTGAGCACTGGCATAGAGGACTAGTTAGCAAGTCTCGGTACACTCTCAGAGCCGAAACACCAACGGCATCAGTGCAAACCTTTGGGGTGATCATGCAAAGAGAGGCATTCCTTTACATGCGGACATGCCCAGTAGTGGAACTGGAAACAGGTGACAACTATCCTGAGAAATGATGCAATACATATTGTCACATACTCCCCTAAGAACTGTTTACTGAATTTGCATTCTAGGTCAAATAAGGGAAATCCTTTTTTTTAGATTCATGGCCCTGTCCCTACTACTTCCCAAAAGGTGCATATTGATATTATATAGCAAGGTGGTCCATCCCTGTTTACATGGCGACAAGATGCAAGCGGGTAGTTCATCACTTCATAAATCTACACCTACAAACTCACCAACAAATTCACCACAGCACACTCACTGATTGCTACACATCTTCACTATGACTCCAAAGGTTCACACACTTCTGAATTGCACCTAAAGGTTTCTCCAAGCTCGCCAGTTTCACAAAGCTGTTCTTTTTTTCCTTAGTTACACTACTGAAGTTTAATATTCCTGAACTCTGCTGACCATGTCTCCTTTCAAATTCTGCTGAACTATATTATTGTAACATTTCCTGCTCAAAAACCCTGCTGCACTCCTTCCTCTCCAACATTATCTCAAGGGAACAAACTCAGCTGAACTTGAACCTTGTAGAACTCCAGTGAACTCCTGTCTCTTCAAACTCTGCTGAACTTGAACGTTGTAGAACTCCAGTGAACTCCTGTCTCTTCAAACTCTGCTGAACCTCTCCCTGTTTGAACTCTCCTGAATGTTTCCCCTCTGCAACCTCTGGTGAACTTGTCAACTTTGCGTCATTGATGCAAGGACTGTTGAATTTCAGATTATGGAGCTGACTTCTAGCCAGGTTTTAAGGAGCTGCTAATGGCACATTCTGTACACACAGACACTTACAGCATTTCACAGCTCTCTCAGGTACCACAATGGGCATGATATTAAAAGAAATGGTATGCATAAAGCAAAATAAGTCATATTCACAAAGTACCACAATTGAAGTGAGACAAGAGGAACACCACAAATGCAAGCTGCTCTGAATATCTTCTGCTGCAGAAAAAGTGGCAAAATATGTGCTAATACAGTGGCGCTCAGCAGAAAACTGTTACAAAGAAGCCTTTTTGGTGCATAAAACACTGCTCCCTATCCCACCAGGTTTGCTTTAAAATATATTTGTATGACTAGGACCGTGATTATAAATAAACGGTGACAGAATACCATCTTGGCTGAATTACATCATGGGGCTTCCTAGTACCACAGTGATGGCAATACAACCAACTGCTATTCGCCATCCCTTTTTTTTTTTTAATTTTTTTATTGAGATTTTTCATTTAATGCAAGCAAGGTACAGCAATGTAGAAAGTAAAAAAAAAATACAGTACACATGATATACTTAATAGTGAGAAAAAAAAGATAAATAAATAAATAAATAAATTTAAAAAAAGAAAAATGAAGGGCGTCCAGATACATAAAAAAGAAGAACTTCTTAGTTCATAGTATCATTAATCCAATTCTATAAAGGGCTCCAAAGTTGTTCACCCAACCTTCTCCTTTTCCTGCCTTTAACCCTATATATAGCCTTTTCCAAATTATACTTAGCTAGTAAACATGCTCTCCAAGTGGGGAAAGAGGGAGGGTCTGGACTCAGCCAGGCTTGAGTAATGCATGCCCTCCAAGTGGACATAGAAATGAAAAGAAAATTTGTCTGACCTGCGGATAAATCAAGTGATGGCACACCTATTAGTACTAATTCTCCTGACAAAGTAATTGTCTGACCCATCAGTATTTTTAGAAAAGTTTGGATTTCAGACAATACAAAAGACAAACGAGGGCATGCAAAAAACATGTGAAGAGCATCTGCTGCATAGAGTCCGCATCGGCTACATAATGTACCTGCAGTAGTTGTCCATTTACTAATTTTAGCGGGTGAGTAGTATAAATCGAATAAAGCCATATAGTGCTGTGTACGTGCTCTCCCTGTTATTAGTATAGTGTTGGCCAAAACTATTGATTCTTGAATTTTAGTATTAGTGATCCCGAATTTTTCATTCCATTTTTTTTGACATAGCAAAATATCATCAGGAAGTGAAGCCAAAAGTAAATTATAATATGTGCCGATCTTTTTTTTGATGAAAAGACTGTCTATAAGAGGAATCCTTGTCAGCCGTGATCGAACTTGCGGACGTAGAGTATTAAAAAAGCTATGTATCTGCACATATTTAAAATAATCATTGCGGGTTAAGTTGTATTTGCTCTCTAACAGTGAGAAGGGGATTAACTGGCCGTCCTGCCAAAGATCACCTATACAATTAATACCTAAGTTGCGCCATCGCATCATTACTGTATCCTGAAAAGTTACTGGAAAGATATTGGATAATTTGAATGGGGTATACACCAAGATTTTGTCAATACCCATCTGCCTTTTAATTAGCCGCCAAGTACCGAACGCAGCACTCAAAACCTTAAACTTAGTTTTTTTTAAATAACTAGGCTCTATAATTCTCAAAAAACTTCCGTGACAATCTGTACCCATTGCAAATTCATAGATAGATGGTGTATGGCTAGCTGGAATGCGTAATCTAGGCCCAATTATCAAAGGTGAAATAAACTGTAACACTGCAGCCAAATAGTAAAAAAGAAAATGAGGGATTCCCCAGCCTCCTCTTAATTTGGGAAGGATCATTTTTTTGTATGACCTGCGGTGACCTCTATACCCCCAAAGAAATCTTGCAGACATTCTTTCCAGCTGTTGAAAAAAAGTCAGGGGGAACGCTAATGGGATTGTTCTAAACATATATAGGAATTTGGGTAAAATCATCATTTTTAGAACGCTACATCTGCCGAAGAAAGATAAGTGAAAATGATCAATGCGTTCTAAAGATGACTGCACTTTTTTAAGCATAGGTGTAAAGTTAAGTACTGGAATAACGGCAACTGCTGATGTAATTTTTATACCCAAATAAGTGGCTACTGAGACTATATTTAATTGTTCTGGGGGATTCGGACCTACAAACAAAATTTGTGTTTTTTGTATATTTAATCTATAGCCAGAGAAGTTACCGAATTGAGATGCAAGGTCTTGTATTATTGGTATTGCCCCCTTAATATCTGTTGTCAATACAACTATGTCATCTGCATAAGCGAGAGCTCTATATATTGTAGCAGCCACTTGAACTGGTTTTATGTCATCTGTATTATTAAGTCTGTTTAAAAAGATATCAATATATAAGGCAAAGAGAAGAGGTGAAACGGGGCAACCCTGCCGAGTCCCACGATGTATACTAAAGGGAAGAGATTTCTTCCCACCAATACTAATGCAAGAGAAAGGGGCAACATAGAGTGCTTTTAGGGCTGTGACCATTTTAGGGCCAAAGCCTTTTCGGATGAGAAGATCCCAGAGATATGGCCACGCCACCCTGTCGAATGCCTTTTCGGCATCCAACAGGGTGATACCCAAATCTACGCTTGAGCCGTGGGCCCAGTCCATCAAAGCAATCACTCATCTGACATGGTCAGTGGTGTCTCTGTTAGGAATAAACCCATGCTGTAAGTGCGAGACTATTGTAGAGATAACCCCAGAAAGACGTGTTGCTAATATTTTAGAGTAAATTTTACTATCGGCATTTAAAAGAGATATAGGTCTATAAGAAGCCGGTTGTAAGGGTGGCTTCTCCTTTTTAAGGAAGGCCATAATGATTGATTCACTCCAAGAAGGGGGTGTTATCCCTTTCTGTGCTTCCAAACATGTTAAAATTAATGCCTGCTTTAACACATGTCTAAAAAATTTATAGAATTCGAGAGGAATTCTGTCTGGTCCCATGGCCTTACCTGCAGGTAGAGAAAGAATGGCTGCTTCTATCTCCTCCCATGTTATATCTTTGTCTAATAAAGCTATCTGCATAGGTGACAACCTGAAGATGTCATTGTTAACAATGAAGTTTGAAAACGAATCCGGTGAATACGCGATCACCTCGTCCGTATACAAATTTTTATAAAACAGACGAAACACCTCCAGAATTTTATCAGGCTGCTCGTGCACCTGGCCAGATTCATCCTGTATTTTATTTATAGTATTTAAACTTGCTTTTTGCCGAATTTTTTTTGCCAAAATATGTCCAGACCTCTCGCCCAGCTCATATACCTGTGTATTGAAAACAGCAAGTTGTTCTGCGAGTTTAGAAGCAAAATTCTCATATAACCGGGACTTAGATATAGCTAAAGTGGCTTTAATCTTCTCGGTATCTAGGGAATTCTTGATGGCTTCAACTAGTGCTACCTCACAATCCTGTATTGCATTATAATAAGTTGTTAACTTGCGCTGATATTTTCTTTGCTTGTTAATTGAATAGGAGAGAGTCTCCCCTCTCACCCCTGTTTAAAGGCATCCCATACCATCTGAACAGTCGTTGAGCCCATATTGAGTTCGAAAAAATCCTTAATCCATTTTTCCATATGTGCAATGTAAGATGGATCTACTAAAAGCCTCCGCTCAAATGACCATGTTGTTGCTTTACCAGGTAATATAGAGTCTATTTTAAACTCTGTTACTATGGGATTGTGATCCGAAATTATTTTTGGAAATATCTCATACTTGCAGTTGAATATTAAAATAGAGGATATGAAAAAATAATCCAAGCGGACACATTTTTTATGGGGTGCCGAGAAGAAAGTATAGCCAGGAAGAGTATTTCTTTTTACAAAGCCTACATCCCGAAGACCAAATTCAGAAACCAAGCAATGTAATGCTTTAAACATCTGCCTTTTTGAGCCTGTGTACACTAAATCATGAATAATATCAAAATCAGGTTCCAAATGAATATTTAAATCCCCACAAAAAAGAAGAGTGGAGGGCCAGTCTGCAAGTTCTACACTTAGAAAATTAAGCAAATCAGGATCATCTGTGTTTGGGCCGTACATGGAGCAAAGAGTCCACGAAGTACAATCTATTAAAATTTCAGCTATTATCCAACGACCATATTGATCAGTCTTGATTCGTTTCAGAACAGCCTGATTTCTTCTACTGAGAATAGCTACCCCCTTGGTAGTAGTACCTTGATTAGTACAGCCGAGTACATGCATGCCCAGGTCAGCCAACCAAGCTCTGTTATCCCATTTAAGATGAGTTTCCTGTATGCAAAGAAAATCTAGTCTCATACTCTGAATTATTTGTGCGCATATTCCCCTTTTCTTTTTATTGTTAAGGCCACAGACGTTCCAAGAACATACCCTGATACTAGTCATCACGACAAATTAATCTATCTCTAAACAATAGATCGCCTATTAACATATAATATAGATTGAGTACTGAAAGTATTGAACAATCAAAAAATAAAAATAGATACAGGCATAGACCTGAAAGTCCTTCAAAATCATGATCACAATAATTCTTAGAATTACTAAAGCTGTCCTTGCTTGCCCCCCCACCTGACACCACAGCCACCCACCACCCACTGGAACCCCACCCCCCACCCTTCCCAACACCCACCCACAAAGGGCATATGGACTGAGAGGTCACTATAATGATGATGAAAAGAGAAGCTAGATGTAGCTCACCGTATGCTTCCATCTGCATTGGGTATCTCAAAAAAAACAACAAAAAAACAACAAAAAAACAACAGAAAAAAAAAATAAAGGATAGTCTATATATAACTTGAGATGGAATCCTCATCTCTACATGGGTAAAAGGAGAAAAGGCAGAAACTTGCTTTCCCTGTCCTTCTCCTTCCGTCTACCTCCCTTCTACTTCACCCTTGTATCTTTTCAAATATCTATCCTTTTCGTCTCAAAATAAAGCATGATACCCATGATACTCATGATACCATAATGCCCCTAATAAGCCAGATAATTAACTATTGTAATGAAAACTTTACAATAACATCAGAGCGAATGTAGGCAGTCTTTAGCAGCTTTCTCGGTAGTCAAAAAATATATTTTCTCCTTATTGACCACTTTAAGCTTTGAAGGATTAAGTAAAAAAGCCTGGGCACCCTTGGCTTGAAAAAGGGGAATTAGTTGGCATAGTTGCCAACGTAGTTGAACCGTGGCATGGCAGTAATCAGGTCGAACAAAAAAATCCAGATTTTTTCCCCTACGTTTCCGATCTGGACGAGCCAGATTATAAAGCTTCATGTGCCAAAAAATCGTTGAGAGTTATTAGAATGGCTCTAGGCATCACTTTTGAGGCATCTCTAGACTTCCTCTGCGAAAAAGGGAACCTATGTGCTCTTTGTATCTCAACTTCCCACTGCCACTGAGAGAGTTCAGGAAATGCTTCTGCAAAGAGGTCGATTACAAACTGACGCACATTTGCCCCTTCACTAGATTCAGGAATTCCAAGAATTCGCAAATTGTTGCGCCCAGACCTATTTTCTAAGTCGATCAGTTTCCAATTAATGTCATCCTTCAATGTATCAAAAGAAGAAAGTTGAGATTTCTGTTCTACTATAACGTCCTCAATTGCCGAAATTCTTCCTTCCGCTTCCAGGACTCTTGCAGATGTTTCGTTACAAGTTTTCACCACTCTCCTAAAATTATTTTGAAGACGGCGGACTTCACCTTGTATCCGCAGATTCTCTGTCTTAGACTCCTCTCGATGTTGAAGCATGAGCTGGTATAGCATATTAAGTGTGACCTCTGGTGGGTTAGTTTGATCATCCAATATTCCTGCTGAAGGTATTACCAGGTCTCGAGGAGCAGGGGGGGGAGCTTTGTTGTTGAAGATACTGGAGCCCTTCGTACTGTGTTCTCTCCCTCATCCCACTCCATTCTATCTGACAAGGGGTTTCGTTACCAGCCTCCTCTTCAATAGATAAATCCTGATCCTCATCTTGGAGTGAGGTATTCAAACTAGTATCGTCTCCCCAATCCTGCACCTCTGCATCAAAACTCCCTAACTCCAGTGCATTGGAGAGGTCAGACATTGAATAAAAATTGCCAGCTGAATCAACAGATTCGATATCCTGATTAGCTTCTGTAGTTGGAAAATCAGCAGAAACAGCAGAAACAGCGGGTGCGGAGTCCAGCAGCGCAGCAGGGGGTACTGGAAAGGTGACAGGCGGGTCCTCACCTGGGCCCAAACGACCGCTCCTCAAGCTACCCCCCGACAGGTCCTCCAGTGAAGACACCGACAAAATCTCCCCTTTCTGTTGAGGGGCTTTAATGTTAATGTTATCGCTAGCAGTATTTATCAACTTGACAGGTGGATCAGATTTATTGAATGCGGTGCTCAGAGAGGCAGTCTTAACAAGAGAGGGGCGCAAGTCACCCCACTGTGTTTGTAGAAGAAGGGATGGCCCCAGGAAGACCCTTGTTGACTTGATTGGCATCCAAAGCATTCTCAGCATCTTCAGCATCCCATATGTCTTGCATGAGAACCACTTCATTGATGACTTTGGCTTGAGGTAACTATCCTGCTACATCTTACTGGCCCATGTGACTTGCTTAATCCCAGAGATGGCCACCAAAAGTGGGCTGGACTAATCGAACACAACTTTACAAACGTTTTTCAAGATTTTTAAAGTAACAGTTAACTGCATTAGTTGCCATTGCTTGTTTGTAATTGGAGTGAAAAAACAGTGATTTACAATTTTCATAATAATTGATATCTCCAAAACCCTGCAGTGGATTTTCTTCATTTTGGTGTCTAAAAAGTGATAAAAATAAGATATTATTTTATAAATTTATGATGGATTTTCACACAAGTTGAGGAGCACAATATTCATAAACATGAGCGTTTAACTTCCGAAACTTGTATGATATTCAAAACATGCATGTGACAGCAAAACCAATACCTTAAAATAAAATGAAAGAATTATTTTTTCACATTGACTTTTTTTCTGTTTTCTTTATTCAAAAAAGTCTTTAAAGTGATTGGATTAGAACGGAGGGCTATCAAACAAAGGAAAAACGTATATTTGGACATAACATTAAAACACAAACCAAACAGGCTACATTTAACAAACAAATATTCATTCATGAAAAGGTAGTCATTTCTTACATGATTTATATACTATAAGTTAATTTTGTTCATTCTTCAAATCTCAATAGGCAAGAATGATTTTTTTACAGACAGTAGAAATACATTTTCTAATATATATAAACATTGTACACAAAAACATGTATACAAAAAGTGCAAAACAGCAATTTAATTTACATTTTGGTTTCAAAGGACCTTTTACCCTTACACCCATTTGTATACAGGTTAGTAAACTTGTATTACAGTGTTCTCAAGTGTAATGACTCAAGAATACCCTAGTATTTTTTACTACACTCCATCCTAAACTATAGATTCATTCCTTTCCACCCTGTCTATAGTTTTGCTATCTCCGATTCCAATGTTCATGAACGGCAATATGACCATGCCTATAACTCATATTCTAGTGGCTAAGTAAACTAACACAACTACAGCTTCATTTATGTAGTGATGAGATGCACCAAATTCCAAAACCAGAGTACCATCTCTCCTCAAGCATAAACATAGTAATTTACCAATAATTCATACTGAGGTAATCCTAACTTCTAAGACAACATATGTATTAAGTTCTCCACGTAGAGCCTCTGTCAAATATTATATTCTAAAATTGAAAACAAGGAAAATAGCCTTGAATTCCAACCAGAAATCCTAGTGAACCTAATCAAAATTAACACCAGTTTAGACAGCCACCAAGAACATTGTTACGTCACATGTTTCCACTGTGAGTTCTTTGCATGCTTAAAATACCAGAGTAGCCATCTATTCTGGTCGCAGTGTCCTGTTACCTCTCACGCTGTCGGCAGAGTACAAAAGTATTAACATTGAATCCCTCAATAACATGATTGCACACACTTCTTAAAACAGAAAACGGGCAAGTCATATATGCTCACCTTTCATTATAGTTCCACACTCAAGAAGTCCATAAAATGTATATATTACTTTCCATCAGGCCTAAATTTTAATGGCCCCTTCCTGTGCAAATACGCGCTTAAAGAAGTGTGCAATACCTCCTGAAAAAAAAAAATGTACCTGAAGTCAGTACCGGCAGTGCAACATCACAAATTCAAACCGCGTTCTCTGATAAACCTATTTTTCAAACACCAAGTAAAGGTAAAGAAAGTCACAAGCTGATGTGACAAACGCGCCCTCCATTATAACAGGAGAGCTCACTTCTACGAGTTTAAAATCTCTCAAACGACGCAACAGTTGGCAAAATGTGTCACATTCTAAGCTCCCAAACACACATACCCCCCACAGGTCAAAGCGTGAGTATCGCAAAACGTATGCCAACGCTCAAGTCCCCACATGTTCAATTGAGTGTAGTTATGCGCCAACCCGGCTCTAAAGAGGCTCGTAGCAAAACAGCGTGCTATGGCTCTATGCTGCTAGCCAGCCTTACATGCAACAGTTCAAATTACCACGTGTTCACTCTAGTATGTTACAGTCCCAACCACGCACTCAAAGATGCTTGTAGGAAAACAGCGCGCCATTGCACAACGCTGCCAGCCAGTCTTACATACAACACGCTCTAATTGCCAAGTGCCACTCGAGTTTGTTCAAATGCCAATGCACCTCTCAACAAAACACTTAGCAAAAACAATGCGCCATTGCCTAACGCTGCCAGCCTGTCTCACCTATTTTTCACGGAGAGTAGCCATCAGTAACAACTTGGCCCAAACCAGACGACTGTTCTGCCATTCTTTAAAAGTGCCTTCCCTACAGCTGATTGGTCCACATTGATTACATGTGAATAGAGAAAGGACCATAACTCCATTCAAAAAAGGTCGGCCATCTTGGAACTTGTACTTAATCAATATAGCCAATTATGCTACAGTTAACGTTGTCCCACACAGAACCTATTCGCATGACTTTATTCAACCAGAACCACAATTATATCAATTTTGTTTAATCCCAATGTCAACACTTTCATTTGATGTAAAAGGAAAACGGAAAGAAAGTTTTTTACCAGAAGCAGTCGGCCATCTTATAACATGTTCACAGTTTATAGAACCAATTTTACTACTATTCGCCTTGTCCTTCAAGGACCCCATTCACATAACTATGTTCAACAACAAGCCCAATTTAATCATCCTTACTCTATCCCTTGTCCTCACTTTAATTGGTCTCCGGACTTACTCCAAATCAAAATGACAAACACCGCATGATGAGAATAATAAGACTACAGCAGTGGCTGAACAGATAATAAGTTACTTTAGTGTATCCTTTCATCTAAACGGTGAGTGGAAAAACAACAACAGGGTAGCACTATACCCATTCCTCTAACCCAATCTCATGCAAGGCACCTGCAGGAATTAGTGTATTCATTCCTTTTACCCATTTCCAGCATTCTCATCTAAAGGAAATGGTGAAATTCATGTTCCACATTCAAGGCTGATTTTACAGTTCGTAAACGCGTAATCCACTTGGATTCTGCTTGCCTCAATACATGCTCTCTGTTACCACCCCTTTCATTTGCTTTTATCACATCTATCCCATGAAACCCAGATGGAGACTCCTTCTTTCTGCCACAGTCGTGGGCTGATAATCAATATGATGTGTCCTTTTTTTTATCGCTCTCCAATGTTCTGCAATCCTGTACCTCAATTCTCTAGTGGTACTCCCAATATATACTTTCCCACACGCACAGATGATTGTATACACAACAAAAGTTATACGACAATTGATAAAACTATTAATTGTGTATTCATGCTTAGTGTTAAACCTGAACTTAGTAGTCTTATTCATGCCCAGGGAACACATGCTGCAATTTGTACATGTGTAAAAGCCCTTTGGTTTTGAAGGTAACCAATTCTGCATGATAGTCTCATTTACATCTCGTGTATAGTTATAGGTGGTTATCAAGGCCAAGGGTTGCTCTTTTTTGCCTCTAGTTTTAATCTTCAACAAGTCCCTTCTATTGGTGTTAGTGACTTTTTTCCTAGCATCATTCAGTAGTCTTTCATCATATTCCCGTAAGGACAGCCTATTGGTAAGGCTGCTCAGATTCCTCTCACACTCGCTCTCCTCACTGCAGTTGCGTTTCACCCATAGCATTTGGCCAAAGGGAATCGCTTTGATTGTGCTAGTGGGATGCACACTGTCTGCTTTTAAAATGCTGTTACATGCAGTCGGCCTACGAAAGAGAGTACTCTGAATCTTGTTGACTTTTATATACAATTCGACATCCAAAAAGGATATTCTCATTTTCCTGGAATTCATAGTGAATCTAACATTCAGGTCGTTGTCATTTGGGTATCTGAAATATTCTTCCATTTGGCCAAGGGTCCCTGTCCATATCATTATGATGTCATTATGATGTCATCTATAAAGCCCCCCCCAATAATGGACATATTGAGTCCATCTGTTGGATTTTCTTTGTGTTGTGTTTTCTTCTTGTTTGATTGTTTTGGTACTTCTATATGCTTTGCTCTTGTTCCTTGATAAACCCGAACTGCTCAAAGTCACAGCTAGCCAGGGATGAGCTAAGGTTTTACAAACAAGCCTCATTGGACCCAAAACCAGTTTGTGTGTTTAACTGGCATGTATATTTTACCCAGCTATTATGGATATCTTTGTGCAAATTCTTAACCTGGGTAAAATGTAATCTTGCATTACTTGTCACCGTTGTATGGTAAATTAGCGTTTCACCCAATTCATCATAAACTGAAAATCAAGGTGATTTCCCACTTATGGAAGATCTTTAGGGCAGTACCTTGGTGTTTTGTATGTACCAGAAATCAATGTGCTCCCCTTTGTGAGATCATAAATTAATGCCAGTGTAGCCAATTCCGGTGGTTTTGCAAGGAATCCCTCCCATCTCCAGTGTGCAGCCCATGTAATGCTAGCATAGAACAGGATTTGATCACACCCTAATGCGAAATGAGTCTAATTTCTTCAAATGTCACAAATCTGTCCCCATTATCTTGGTCACCTAATACACAACACCCACCCTGATACCATCCTGCTTCTTTAGCCTCACCCCACTGTTTGTGATAATGAGAAAGACCCAAATCTTGATGTCCCTCGAAGTCTAGGTGAAATACAGTCAAAGAGCCAGTTGCCACTGGTCTACTGGTCTCCGGTCACAGCAAAACCAGCCGTTCCTTTAACTAAGGCTAATGTCAGTCTTGGGTGACCAAACTGCACATTTGAGTATCCTGGGTCCAGCAGGATTGGGTACATCTTTTGAGTGTCAGGTCTCGGTCTCTTGGCTGTGCTCCAGCTGTCAGTGGAGATCAAGCAATTGTAGCTACTAACTCGCCAAGGCAGCTTCTTCAGCTTTTGAGGCCCAGGTGCTGTAACAGGGAGTCAGCCAACTGACTTTCAGAGCTGACCTTTTCTGTCTGTGGTTCATGGGCACCACAAGCACAGTCTTCTCTTTGCTAGCCCAAGGATCGGTAGGTGCAGTCCAGTCTGGGTTCAAGGAACAGCAGAGCAGTTCTTTTTCAGTCCTCTCTCCAGTGGAGACGTGATCTGAGGTCTAGCTGATAGGGGTGCCACACTCATGCCCACAACTTGCCTCAGGGGATGTGGTCACTACATGCCAATGGGCTAACAGGTCCCCTCCCACTTGATGATAGACCCAACCGATGACTGGGACAGGTTGAACCCAAATTTAGAGTCAAAAAATGGTAGAGTACATGCTAGTATACCAAGATGCATTGTTTTCTAATTAATCTGTAAACCAATGGAGGGACGGCAGGATGGCTGGCACATGTTTGTTTACTGTAATCTGCAGTTTTGTTGAAAAAGCAACAATAAAATGTGTTATAGAAAAGTTGAAATAAATGTGATTAGGGCATCAAGTCAGGTTTAATGTAATTATTCTTCTAATGCCTTTAAGTACTAACTTAAGTAGTCTCATTCAGAAGTTAGAACAGTTAATTTGTCAGTGTGTAACCCTGTACTTGCCAATGAGGATACTAGCCTTTCCAAAGTAAAAATGGGGCCTTTATTGTTAGAACATATTAAAACACACATCCATCTTTTTAATATACACTCCATGCCTTAGGGCTCGACAGGCCTATCTTAGGGGTAACATATATATTAGAAAGGGAGTTCTGGACTTTGTCATTAGTGTAAATAACAGAAATGAGTTGGCAGTTCACAACAGCTCCCCCAGGCCACAGTGGAAGGTTGGGAGACATGTTTTGCTTTGTCACACTCATGGTGGCACAATATGCGATGCATCCCATGAGGGTTCCTTTAACTTCCAAGCTGTGGGTACCCCAGGTTCTATGTCCTAGGGACCTATGAATAAGCTAACTTATGCAAATTGGGTATCAGCCAATTAAACATAAACTTTTAAGGGTCAGAGTACTCAAGGCAGAAACACCAACAGAATTAGTCCAAAACGTTGGGGTGATCATGCAAAAGGCATTTATTTACATGCTGACATGCCCAGTGGTGGAGAACAAGTGGAAACAGGTGACCAGGGGTGTCTCCTCTTTTAGAGTGGAGGAGTCTTGCACCACCTGCTGCAAGTGCATAATAAATAAATAAAATGGCTTGATTCCATTTTATTTTGCCACCCCTCGTGCTCTATACAGCGCAAGGGCAGGGGGTGGGACTGAATCATGTGGTTGCAGGATGACTGCTGTCCCTTTCAGTGAGCATGTTGGGTTAGCAAGCTGTCTTGCTATGGCCGGTCTGACATGCACACTATAGACCCAGCAATTCCAGCACTGGGAAACAGCTGAGGGATTGCTGGCACAGGTTGCCAGCCTTACATTTTTTATTTTTTTTTATTAAGCATTTCCAGAAAATACAAATAAATCAAATATCAATCAATGGGGCACATGCATCAACAATGCCATTTGCGATTCCTTATTAGCGAAAAATAAGGAATCGCTAATAAGGAATAGCAAAAGGCTATGCATGTAGGAATCGCTATTCAAATAGCGATTCCTTAACTTTCCTTAATTGCTACTAGCAAATTGCGAGTAGCAATTAAGGAATGCCATCCCAATCATTCCTATGGGCCTCCAGGCCCATAGGAATGAATTTGAGATTGCATGAGCAAATAGCGAGTACCAGTAGGTTCTCGCAAATTGCTCATGCAATTTCAAGGGTGCAAGGGTGTCAAAATGACACCCTATTGCACCCCTGAAATTGATATGTGCACATATGTTGCACACACACTCTAAGGGCATGTGTGTGCGCAACATGAAACTTTGAAAAATGCACAAAAGTGCATTTTTCAAACTTTTAGCAAATTACCATGCAGTTCATCTTCATGGTAATTTGCTCCCCCTATTAGCGAATTCGCTAATTTTTTAACTTTCATGCATTGCATTTAAGGAATCCCAAATTGAGATTCCTTAAATTAAGGAATCTCAATTTGGGATTCCTTAAATGCTATCGCTATTTAAGGAATCGCTATTTAAGGATTCCTTAAATAGCGATTTTTGCTTTTGGGTTGATGCATTGGGATTGGGTATTTTTAACTCAATACCGGGAGCTATTAGCGAATCGGTATTTTACCGACTGGATTTTGGCTTGACGCATGAGGCTGAATGATAACATAAGAAACCAGTTAATACAGTACAATAGAATAATTATAAAAAGCAGTTAAGACAGAAAAAGCAGTCTTGAAAAACGTTACGTTACATCAGATAGAGAGCGGCTTATTTATTTATTTATTTATTTAAGGTTTTGTAAAGCGCGTAGTAACCCTAGAGCATCCCAGCGCTAGAACCTGAACTCAAGGGGGGGTCAGCAGTGGCGGGGTTAAGGGTCAGGGAAGAGAAGAGTCTTCAGAGCCTTCCTAAAATGAAGGAGATTGGGTTCAGTTCTCAGTCTCCGGGGGAGGTTGTTCCAGTGTTTGGCCGTGTGGACCGAAAAGCGGCGGCCTCCGGACCTGGCTTTATTAACTCTGGGGACTGTGATGAAGTTCTCTCCGCTGGAACGGAGGGCCCTTTCCGTTTTGTAGGGGGTGATGAATTCCTTGAGGAGGGGAGGGCCGATGTTATAGAGAGTCTTGTGGGCCAGACAGAGGGCCTTGAAAGCAACCCTTTCTCTGACTGGGAGCCAATGGAGAAGCTTGAGGGCTGGCTTTGCCGATGATCTGGCGGGGGTGTCAGTGAGTAGGCGGGCCGCGGCGTTTTGAATTTTCTGCAGGGTGTTGAGAGTGGCTTCGGGGGCTCCTAGATAGAGTGCGTTGCAGTAGTCAAGCCTTGCCAGAATAAGGCCCTGAATCAAAAGTTTCCTGGCGGTCGCGGGGACCAGGGGGAAGATCTTTCTGCAGGCCCTGAGAAGTCCGTGGCAGATTCCTGCCGTCTTTTTTGCCTGTGTTCTAAAGCTCAGGTCTTTTTTGAGCCATACACCCAGGCTCTTGACCTCTTCCTTGGGTGCAGGGGGGTCACCCAAGCAGTCGGGCCAGAGGTGAGGCGGCAGGGAGGGCCCTTTATGTCCGAGCAATAAGATCTCGGTCTTGGACCCGTTTAATTTTAATGCTGAGGAGTTCATCCAGCTGTGGATTTCCGTGAGACAGCTGTGAAGGTAGGAGGGAGATTGGTGCGGCTGTGAGAGGGTTACCACCAGTTGGGTATCGTCGGCATAGTTGATGATTGATACGCCGAACGGAATGACCAGTTTCTCCAGCGGGGACATATACACGTTGAACAACGTCGGGCTAAGAGATGAGCCCTGCGGTACTCAACAGCGGAGGGGGATTGCGGGTGAGTGGCTGCCGTTCTCCCAGACTTGAAAGGAGCGGTCATCTAGGAAAGATTTTAGCCACTTCAGGGCCGTTCCTCTTACTCCTTGGTCCATTAAAAAGACAATTAACCACATCTGTAGAGTACTTTGGCAATATCTAAAGAGTAAAGCAATTCATTACAGCCTAACCCTAATGAATCTATAGGCCACCTCTGTTAGCTTCCTCCTATGCCACCCTTACATCTCTGCTCCAATCGGCGATGTATGCCCAGACCTTCTTCCGCCGAATTCTAGCCTGTTTGCCCCTACAGGCGTAGATAGCCCTCTCTTGATTATAGATTCCGAGAAGCCTAGCAAAACACATATGAAGGGTTGGTGGTTCAGCATCTTTCCATCTAGCCGCTAGCAATATCCTATATACCGCTGTCCCCAAAAAACAGTATTCCTGCTCAGTGCTAAGACCCATAGTGCTTTCATAACCAAGGATCAAAAGAGTAGGGGATAGTTCTAATCTATGGCTTAATAATTCCCTCCAATACCCTAGCGGCCCTGTTTTTTAACATAGCTAGTTTGTTACAGTCATACAGCATATGGACCAAGGTGGATGGTCCTAGCTCACATTTGGGACACTTATCGTCTATCTTTTTCCCCCATGTGTACAGTTTGGCAGGTGTAAAATAGAGATTAAAAATAGTTTTGTACAATTCAGCTTTTAAATTCGAGGATAAGAGTATTTTGGCCGTTAAGGAGAGACTCATATAAATATCCACATTGGGGTTTCCCAAATTCACTGCCCAATATGATTCAGTTTTTTCTAGGTCGTCTGGGATCTGATCAAGAAGTAAACTATAGAAGTTCCTAATTCTGCTGGACTTCCTGGTTATGGCATCCAAAATTGGTATCCTGTTGAGCTTAATCTTAGGGCTGCAAAGGGTGAGGATGCTCCTGATCTGAACAAATTTAAATTATTGGTTATCCGGTATATCAAAAACCCGCTGTAACATGGGAAATTGAAAGTTTTGCTCTCCCTCACAAGTCCCTGATTGTTCTTACCCCATATCTTTCCCACTCCTTCCCCATGGCATTGTTAACCTGGGATGGAAATAGAGATGAGCGCCAAAGGGGAGTATATCTACAAACTTTCGGGATTGCCATAAGTTTGGAGACATGCTTCCATATTTTCCATGCACTAAAGGTCACTTTAAACCGTACCTTCTTGTAATAACTCGGTTCCAGTTGCCTCAGTAGGAGCCCTGAAGCTTTCTTCCCAATAGAGAGTTCGTAAATAGTGGGTATTTTTGGGCCTTGCTCTGTTCCAGTATCATTATCCACAACAGAGTAACCATTTGATGGAGAAGAGCCGCCCGGTATTATAGGGTGATGTTAGGGATTGCAAGGCCACCCCTGTCTTGCGGTAGAGCTAGGTATTTCATCGCCCTCCTGACCTTCCTATATTGCCATATAAAACTGGAGAAAGTTGACTTGAATGCCCTCAGTATGCTATCTTCCACAGCCAGCGGCATTGCACTAAACAGACACAATATCTTCAGTAGCATGGTCATTTAAAAAAAAAAAATCCCCTCCCTATAATGGACAAATGTAACCCATTAACTCTCCTTAGATCATTCCCTATGGTTTTAATCAAAGGTTCGAAATTCCATTTATTAATTTCATCCACCTTAGCACTTATTCTAACCCCAAGATAGACCGCTGTATCTGCTTTCCTTGGGTCATCAAAATCTGTTATCTGTGCATAACACAATAGTTTTCCCCTTATTTAATGCATATCTGGAGAGAAGCCCATAGTTCTCAGCAATTTTATTTATCTCTATAATTGCCTCAGCTGGGTTCGGGGTTAACACCGCAACATCATCAGCATATGCCAATACTTTGGTCTCATACCCGCCCGTAGTTATTGGCTTAATATTCCGACTCTGTAGGAGTTTAACCACTAAAGGATTAATGTGTAGAGCAAATAAAATCTGGGAGCAGGGGGAAATGAGTGCTGGGTTAGCATGCTCGCACCAGTTGTGGAGTTGCTCCAGGATTGGTAAGATTTGTGTTCCAATGAGTAGGATGGAAGTCCTTCCATTCCTGCTCATGGACGCTGAGGGAAAAGTGCAGCACCAGGGAGCAACATATATAGTGAATTTGACACCATCGCACTCTATCATGTTTTAGTCCTGCTAGCTGCCACTGCAGTTTACAACTATCCTGAGAAATGAAGCACGAAATATTGTCACATACTCCCTTACATACTGTATACACAGGGACTCCTTTATGGCATTTTGACATAGGGCAGCTCAGCATGGCACCTTGTTGCCCTGCCCCAAAGTGAAAGTCCAGGAATGCACTGTAATTAAACAATCTGGTGCATTCCTGTCATTTCTGCCTGCGCTGGTGCCGTTTTGGCAGCATACCGCCAACATGGGTGCCCTTGCACCATGGTGCAAGGGTGCCTCTGTTGCAGGCTGGATTGTTGTCTGTGGTGGAAGGGACACCTTCCTGCATAAAAACACCCTACAAGGTGTTCTCCCTTTCTTTTAGTGCTGCAGGATGCAGCACACATGTAAAGAGTAAACAATTGGGTGAAATTAACATATTTCTCCTCGTTACACCTCCCTTTGGGAGGCATACAGGTTTAAAAGTTTCCTCAGGTTTACATCACTTAGTAAATCTGGGGCAGCGTCAAATTACATAGATGTTGCATGGGAAAACCTTCACGGCATGTCCATGGAACACCTCCTGGGTGCAGGGTAAGGTGATTCAGTGATTTGACTATAGAATCCACACTGCATTGTATTAATACATTTAGCAATAGGATTCTCAAAGTGCATCAGTTAATCCCATTTGTACAAAAAATATCTTATGGTAACTGCCTTATCAATCCCTTCCTGTGACTCACAAGCCCTGATGCTTCCATTTGAAACTTTTACCCATTTTCTGGACTTGCTCATTCAATCATTCAATATCTCTTATTATCCTAGGTCCCCATAATTTTGAAGACCTGAAAACGCTGACCAGCACCCTACTCTGAAAAGTGTTCCAGCATTACTGACTTTGAAACCTAATCTACATTATCACCAGACCAGGACACCAGCCCTCCACCCCACAGTGTCCTTTGTTGTTGTTAATCTCTCCCATCTTCATGGCAGTGTTTGGAGGGCTCTTTTGGTGCTTCGTAAGTATGATTGCCAGGCCACAGGTGTTTTATGAGTGATGGGAACAGGACAAATTAAATTTAGAATAAGAAGGACTAAGTAAGTACATAAAATAGATATGGGAAAATGTCAGTTTCCAGTTCTGAAACAATATATTATTTGTCTTGGGCCAGGGTTCACCTCACAGGTGTAATGGCACCAAAGACCAGGAATTTCAAGCCTCCCAGCCCTCAATTATGGCTGCCTTTTTCCACCAAATCTGTATGCATGGGTACCATTATAAAGTTTGCTCTGTGGTCATACCATTCTTCCAGTACCACAATAACTCATGTGGACTGTGATGAGAATGACTAGGACTCGGAGAAATTATTATTCTTGTTATGTAATTAAGCCATCTATAAAATGTAAATAGTTCCTGGTTTTTGAAACTATCAATCTCTACAAACTCTTCTGAACTGTAAAGTGTCCTGTATAATTTGTTTCCTAAACTCCTCTGAAATGCTGCTTTTCAATACCCTCTTGAGCATTCCTGCTATGCTCCCCTAAATACCTCACTCTTTGCACCCATTGTAGAGTTTGTTGCTCAGCTAACAACCTATCCCGGGGTGTTCTGGTTGTTGTGTCCAATCACAAATGTTTCTAGTGTATTGCTATATCAGCTCAATTGCACACATATTTCCACAAAAATGCATACAAAACAAAGACCAGGTGTCCACCTCTGATAAAGAAGTGATTCCCAACATATAATCCTGACAAAACAGCTTCATCCTTCCGAGCTTGGTAAATTGAGTAGTATTAGAGTGGGTATTAGTAACATCAGTTATTTTCAGAACTATGAAATGATAGAAGTGTGTAATGAAGTGACATAAATTATTATTTCTAACATATAAAGAGCTGCGAGAGTGCTTGACTAATCATCCGGAATTATTGGCAAGTTTGGAGATGATACCTACCACATGGTGTTGTGTTTTACATCAGTTCTACGAGGTGTGACAATTTCAGAGTAACCTGATAACTTGATGAGTTTTTGTGGGTTATGTTTCAAATTGAGAATTATGTGTATTGTGCATGAGATTATATTCAGAGTCCAAATAACACATAATGGAAGCTGGGCCCCAACAAGTACACAATTCTTATTTTCAGGTGTGCCAAGGGTATAGACTTAAAGTTCAGCTGTGAACAACCTAAACAATTTATGAAGGGCGTCTTGCATTGGTATTCTGGGGCAGGATAAGACCTCTTCTGCAGGAATTAACTCAGACAAGTAGGGCTTGAAAATGGCAAGTGTTTTGAATAAGAACAGATGCAAAAGGATCCTACTAGGTTGGGTGAGGAAGGTGGACATTTGTGTGGAGATCTGCCTTTAAGGTGTTGCTTGAATATGAAATTACCTTGAAAAAACAAACACAAGAGGCATTTGGCAAAACCGGAACAGTTTGTTTAATTGAACACTTCGGCCGGGAGCACAGTTACAGAAGCGGGTCTGATGACTGTCTCAAAGTACAATCAATTTGAACGAGTTTTCTTTTTTGTCCTTATTGCCCAGGTCTACAAAAGGTAATAATCCAAACACTGTGGTATCCCTCGAGATGACACCATCTGGTGATCTTTTGTTTTTTTAGACCCGGGGTGGTTCACTCTACACCTCGCTTTCTTTATCCAACCGTAGGTGGCTAGTTTCTCCAGACTGTCTATAAAGCCACCACCAGAGTAATTGAGCAATGCGGTATAGAGGCCTAATCATTGGACTATTATATGAATGATTGTTCCCAGTTCTCATAGGGAAGCCAAAACTAATTTCACTCGTATTTGTATCCTCTATCTAACCGATTAATATATTTTATTGAGGCCAACCATTCTATTTTAGCTGGAGGAGTTTTTACCCAATTTTTACATATTTTCCTACGAGCAAGCAATATTAGATAAAATGTCAATTTTTAAGTATTTATAACAAGAATTCATGATCTTTCGGGATCCCAAAGAAAACAAAAGTTTTGCTTACCTGGAGCGTTTCTCAAAGTATTAAAAGTAACGTATTACTCACATCCAGCCAGAACCCTTGAATCGCCGGGCATTCCAAGAACATGTGTACATCGTCACCTTTTTCTTTACTACATTTGGGACATCTTTGCATATCTCCTTTCCCAATTTTGATAATTTGTGTGGCGTCCAGTAAACCCTGTAGAGACAAAAAAGGTGGTTCCGCCTTAAATTTGCAGCATGTACCGTGGAGGATGAGAAGTCGCAAGATACTGGCAATAAGTCTTCCATCTGCTCTCCTGGCAAGTTCTTTTCCCACAGTACTGCTGGCAAATTAAAATCTGAGTCTGATATCTCCATTAACAGCCAGTACCAATTTGCCACCTCTTTTTTCCGTATTACACCACTTGTCAGCAGAGCTTCCAGGTTATTAGACAGTCCCGCACCAAGACCAACCCTAAGGCTCCAACTCTTTATTTGAAAATACTTAAATCTTGACAGTTGACCGCTGGCTAACTCTTGACCCTCTTCCCAAGAAATTAAAGCTCCGTTCTCCATCAGTTGTCTCCAGATTTATTCCTGCTTCTTTTAATGGAAGGGCCAAGCTGTCCTTAGACCACTCTGGAGATCCCGGAGAGTCAAAAATAGGAGCCATTCCACTATAGTAATGAAATTATAGTTTTCTCCTGACTTTATACCATGTAGTTGCAAAGCCTTGTAGGGTTTTCAGACGCACCTTTTTAAAATATTGCGGGTCTCCATATTTATATACAATGCCATACACTCCCCCTTTTACATCACTAAGCATTGCTGTAAACATCTTCCCAACTTCTGAGCAATCTGGTGCATTAAATAAACATTTCCCTCCTTAATAGGAAGACCCAGGCATAGTAGGATTAGTCAGGCAACCTTAAGCCCACTTTATCATATTGTCGTCTAACTTTTTCCATGATATTCTTACACCGTTAGAGGCCCAAATAAAACTAGTGATTTTTGACTGGATCTATTTAAGCCAATCTTCCTTAAAGGCCATGGGCATATTCTGAAATAGAAAGGTCATCTTTGGAAGTATTGACTTCTTAACAAGATTAACTCTTCTGTAAATAGACAGAGGCAAATGAGACCCTCCAAGTAAGTTCCCCACATCCTTATTGATCTTCTGAAAGTCGGTTTCAGGTATTTGTTCTATTTTTTTAACAATTCTAATACCTAGGTACCTCATTTCCTCTTTAACACAACTCAACTGTGTGACGATATTCCATGCCATTATGACCGTTTTGCTTTCATTTATCTCATAACCTGAGATCTGCCCAAAACATGCTGTCAGATCATATACTACTGGTAATGCAGGAATAAGATCTGATGTATATATCATCGGATCATCCGCATATAATCACACTTTTTTCTCCCACCCTCGAGTTTTGAAGGGTATCATACTCTCGTGTTTTCTTATTTTCTCTGCTAAAGGTTCAATATAAAGGTTAAAAAATAGGGCGGGATAGCAGACACCCCTGTCTTGTCCCCCTGTAGATATTGAAGGCTTTTTATATGTCCCCATTTATTAATATTTTGGCTGTGGGTCTTTATATAACCAGTTTATTGCCCTACAAAAGTTCTCCCCTAGATTGGACAGTCTTAGATTTTCCTGCAAGTAAGTCCAGTTTACGTGATCAAAAGCCTTGGTCACGTCCACTGTAATGACTGCTAGTGGTTGTTTGTATGTGGATGCTATATCTATGGCTCCAATTAGACTATAGGTTAGGTCTTTAATACCTCTACCCTGCACAAAGCCTTTCCGATCTTCATGAAGGAACACTCCCAGTACCCCATTCAATCTGTCTGCTAATATGTTCGTTAAGATCTTATAACCCGAATTTAGTAGTGAGATAAGCCTATAGGACTCACAACAGTCTGGCGGTTTAAAAGGTTTAGGTATCAAAGTGACAGTGGCTTCATTCCATGAGGGGGCAGTCTCTTTCCATTTTCAAAAACCTCTGAAAAAAGCCTAACAAAAACCGGCACTAGATATTTTCCTAACTTTTTGTATATCTCAATCGGAAGGCCATCTGGGCCTGCTGCCTTATTACGTTGCCCTGCTTTGATGGCATTCCCAATTTCCTGCTCGGTTATTGGACTGTTAATAGCTTCTTTTTGGAGCTCAGTCTCTACGGGTAACTTCTTGGCCTAGCCAATCTTCCACCTCCCCTCTTGTCGAACTTAGATCGTCGTAGTACACTTCCCCAAAATAGGGAGGGGGTACAGGAGGGAAAACATGGCGGCCTCTTAGGACGTGGTCGCGGAGGCTCCCTATACATGGAGATCAAACGCGAGGTAATGCCCAAATAAAAGAATAAGATAAAATGCTGAATGTGAGAAGTGCGGAAACCGTGTTCTGGCTTCGAGGAGAATAGGAAGCAACTGAATAAGCTTAGCTTGTGGAGTTGTGCCTCAGTGTCTTTTGGCTTTTTTCCGCGCCCTTGGTGTTTTCGGGCTCACAGGCAGGGGCTGGCTTGACTGGCTGGGGGTGGTGGAAGCCCTGGGTGGAGTTCGCAGGACTGCCAATCCAGGACCCCTGCTGGGCTCGAGCTGCTCGGGGACTTGGCAGGGGCCGGAGGGTGGTGGCTCAGCGCTCCAGCCATGGATATCTGGGCAGAGTCAGCACAAGCGCGGGAGACTCCCAGGTTAAAGGCACATACGGAGCAGGCATGCAGCAAGAGCCAGTACCCGATGCAGGTCGCGCCTTACGGGACAACTTGGATGCAGAGGGGAGGCCATGGAAGACATCACGCTGTACAGGTACTGGTCAGAGCAAAGTCGAAAGAGAAGAGGATGTGAGGGGAGATGCTGAGAGACAGTTAGCAGGGAGAGACCGCATTGCGGTTAAAAGCAGAAGCCATTCAAGTGCACTAAAGAAGAAACAGAGTGCTCTTCCAGATAAAAAAGGAGTAGAGCAGTTAAACATAGGGGCACCTCAACTCCTAGGAAGGGCGGAAGGGGCAGTAGAGAAGGCCCAGCAAAGCAGATACAAATTGAGAAGTGGAAGGGGGAAAATTTGTATGAAGGGTATACAAAGCAAGTCTCAAATGAATAGTGCAGGTAAAGAATCCGCCCCTTTGAAGCAAGTGGCTACGGATACAGGAGAGTGGGTGACCCCAAAAAAGAGGAGGTCGAAGGGGAAGAGAGGAGAGAAACAAGAAACAAGTCTTAAGATTACCCCCTCATTGAGGACTTTTTTCAAGGTAGTACCTAAGATGCTGTTGTTAAAGAACCCTGCTTTAGTAAATCCTGAGTAGGCCATTAGGAGGACAGGATATAATAAGTCCCAACAAATTCCAGGTGTTGGCAAATATTTCCGAGCCCCAGGAAATTGATCTTTTAGAAAGAAGGGAAGGACCAAGCAGGGATTGAGGTGCCTTCTATCTTTGGAAATATGGAGTCACATTCCGCTCAACTTCAGTCTCAGTCTCAGGTACAGTCTCAGTCCCAGTCTGAGGCACAGTCAACTCCTTTTGAAGACTCACCTATATTTTTTAAAGATGGGGGAGGAATGAGTTTAACAGAAACAAAGCAACCCCACAACCAATCTCAGCCTCAGCTTTAGTTACAGCCTCAGTCACTGATCTAATTCAACTACTAACCTCTGAAGTTAGAAATAGATTTGAAATATCTGAGTCTAACGAAAAATATTAGATTTGCCTGTGGTAGTCTAGAAAAGAAGCTGGACGACATAGCTGTTATGTCATCACAGTTGGAAACGCAGTGAAAGACTTAACACTTCAATCAGGGGTTAACACGAAAGAGATCAGAGTCCTTATGGGAAATGAGATGGTATTGAAAGAAAAAATAGTCATTGCAGAACAACCAAAGAAGTAACCTCCATGTCTTAAAAATACCAGAAGGAGCATAGGGGGAAGATAAAGGTATTTGTGGTACGTCTGATCAAGGAAATGCATGTAGAGTGGACAGAAGAGGAATTAATTAAAGATAAACAGAGGCTCCACAGAGGTCCATATAGCCTGAGTACAAACAAAGCTAAACCGAAGAAAATCTTGGTTAATGTCCACACCTATAAAATCAAGAAAGAAATTCTCTCCAAAGCATTGAAACAGAAAACACTGACAGTGGATGGAATTAACTTTGAAATTAGATCAGATATCGCCCAATTCACGGCAAACAAGCAATGGGACTTTGGCAATCTGAGCCTTTTAAGAAACTGGGTGTGACAGCACAGTTAAAATACCCGGCCAGCACACATGTAATGCACAACATCAGGATGCAAACCTTTCGCAAAATAGAGGTAGCGGAGTAATTTCTTAAATCAATATCAGGGGCAGGCACAAGATGAGGAGGGCCGAATTTACTTTCCCTTCATCCTTTTATATCCTACCTCTCAATTTTTTTCTGTCGTTTCTGCTTCCTTTTTTCTTGCTTTGGTTATTGTAGAAGGTGAACACGGGGCCTACAGGCTGTTCTGACTAGTTGTCATTTTTTTAATTCTTAACCTCATAACTCTATTAAATCCTAAGAGAGGGAGAGAGAGACAGAGAGGGAGAGAGGGAGAAATGCAGAGAGAGAGAGAGAGAGAGAGAGAGAGAGAGAGAGTGCTGACACTGCGGACCCAGGTCCCACTGCTCACCTGCAGCCACCGGTGTGTCTCCAACTACGTGCTGGTACACACTGCGGTCCCCCAGGTCACTCATCTGAAACAGTTGCCAGAGACATGAATGGCAGAGTCCATAGTCATACAGTAGCACACACCATCATCGCTTTCCCGCCCCTGCGCACACAGGCTGCTGCACCCCAGCCACTCCTGCCGCCCAGCGGAGACTGCTTGCCCCTGCGTGACCAGGCCTCACTGCTCACCTTGCAACACCGTCTTAACTCCAAGAGGGCCCACCACGTGCCAGCGGGAGCTCCAAGCCCATGGCCCATGACCATGGCACCCTCCACATCATGCAGCCATGCACCGCGGGTCACCAGGTCACACACATGATCCTGGGTCTTGATTTTGACATGGCAGAGAACATATCACAGTATACGGCCTCATCGCAGGCTGCACACCCGCTCAGCCCTAGGGGTGCCACTAACTCTGTGAACTGCGAGACGGCACCACATGTCGGTGGGCTCGCACTGCCCATTGGCCCAGGCCTACACTGCGGACAAGCAGGGCTCACACCAATCCTTGCCAGTCCTGACCGCCAGGACGGCGCATCAACACAGGCTGCACACCCGCTCAGCACTTTAGGTGCCCCATCTCACTGCACCACAATACACCGTCCCGTGGCGGTGTGCCTGTGCCTGCCGCAGTGTATCCTGTGCCACCAAGTCTGTGCCCCGCTAGCCATGGACCCTTTATGAGTGGGTCCCGTGGTGTGGACGCCATCATGTCACCCTTTGGCACTGGGCAATGCGAGGTGGCAGAGCCCTAGGCCATCATGCATGAATGATACCTACACGGAGACACCCAGTTACAGAGTGGAAATGGCATCCAGCACGTGCGCCAGGCCCTTTTTATTGGCAGAGACACATGTCCCATGACGCCGGTGCAGAATGGGTGTGGTGGGGGTGTGAACCAGCAGTGAGGGAGTGGCTGTGGCATGCTGACAACTAGACCTGAGAGCAGCAGCTCCCGACAGGGAAGACCTGGGACATGTAGCATTGTTCCCCCCCCCTTGTGAGTATAAGCAGAGTGGGCTGGTCTGACGCATGCCAGTCCAGCATAGGGGTGTGAACATTGACCCCGGGGCTCTGGGCATGTTTCCGTCCATGGCTGGACAAGGAAGTAACTAGCGCGTGTGTCTCCGTTCCAGTGTCGACACCACCCGGCACGCAATCGGCAGTGTGTCACCCTGTGACCGTAGTCCCACAACATGAGCAACATGGACGTAGGGGGGAATCACTGACCCTACGTTCAGCCATACTTCCACACTTGAAAGATCATAGACTTGCCACAGCTGTGTGAATATGAATGTTTATTGCACATTCATTGGAGTGTTGCAGCTGGAGCAGTACAAGGCCATGCAAACCCCACTTTACATTCTCGGCCTGTGGAGGACCAGCCAGTGTCCTTCAGGGAAGGACAGGAACATTGGGAGAGGAAGAGTTCAGTCCACAGTGTGATAGCTTCGTCAGTGGTGACAAAACAGAATATGGCAGTTCATGTCGAGGTCGAAGGTGAGTGTCGCAGAGTGCATCGGGGGACAGTGGAAGGTGATGATGCAGAAGGCAGAACAAGGCAGAAACAGGCAACATGGCGGAGATGAATGCTACTGCGTCCTTCTGACCACGGAGGCAGATTCATCTGCATCTTCGTCCTCTGCTGTGGCATGTGCCTCACATGTGGGTGGTAGTGTTAGGTCTGCTGAACTGTGTGGCACTGACACATCAGTAGCAGCATGCATCAGCACCAGGACTTGTGGCAGCAATGCCATGAGGAAGGTCTTTAGGGCATTGAGGGACCCAGCTGCCTCTCACTGGTGTGCAGCCGTGGCAGCCGCTCTTTCCACCTGAGTCCTCTCCATGCTCTCCATGATCCTCCGCATGTGTCCCAACCCCCGGGCGAGCTCGCTGGAGGCACTAGGACCAGACAGTCGTTCTTGTCGCTGAGTCAGGACTCTAGCAATGTCAGCCATGGTTCGTTGGAGAGCATGGAGCGGACTGTGGGTGTCCATTATGGACTGTGAGTGCTCCCTGATGGCTTTGAGTTTGGCTGCCATGCGATCGAACCCCACCTGCACCTGTTCAGCCAGCTTCTCCTGGCACCCCAACACACGGTGTTGGAAGGCCATGTGTTCGTCGTGAGGTTCCTGGGGGGTAGCCCTTGTGGTGGGTGCTGCCTGCTGTGTGTTCTGTGCAGGGGTTTGGTTCTCCTCGTAGCAGCTGGGCTGCCCTGCTCTTGGAAGTGGGCTGCGAAGGATATCCACGAGCTGTTGGAGGGTGTCGGAGTCGAAGGTGTAGTGGTCCCCTTCATCATCAGAGAAGAGAGGTTCGGCCTGCTCTGCAGGAGGTGTTGGACTTCCCCCTCGAGACTACTAGTAGAGGGTAGATTAGCCCTTTGTGGGCGAGCAGGACACAGCCCATTCAGCTATAAGTGTGAAACACCTCTCCATCTCCCAGCCCATAAATACTATCAGTATGTAGATGAAAGCAGATGTGTTCCCTGGCACCCAATCCTTCCTGTGTTTGTGGCTGTCTAGAGAGTACGCAGAAAAGTGTAGTTGTCACCCTGGCCAGACGTGGATTGGAAACAGGCTGCAGGCACACAGAGCAAGCTAAGAGAAAAAATGTCCATTTTCTAAAAGTTTCATTTTTTTAAATAGTAGTGATAAATCCAGCTCTACCATTAAAGGTTTATCATTACTATTCCAACCATGCCAAACATCATAGAGCTACTCCTTTCTGATGAGGAATTGCCACTTTAAAATGTATATAAGGGAATTATAAGGCCTCACTGCAGTAAAGAACATATTTAGCTGTTTGTCACTGCCAGGACATGTAAAACTTGAAAGTACGTGTCCTACCTTTTAGTCACACATCACCCTGCAGCTAGTGTCACTTAGGGCCTACTTTAGGGGTGACTTGGGTGTAAGTAAAAAGGGAGGTTAAGGCTTGGCAAGAGGTTTTAAATGCCAAGTCGCAGTAGCAGTAAACTGTAAGCACTGGCCTTGCTATGGCAGGTCTGAGATAGGTTTGAAAGGCTACTTGAGTGGGTGGCAAAACCAGTACTGCAGGCCCACTAGTAGCATTTAGAGTAAAGGACCTGAATACAAGGCGTACCACTTTACAAGGGACCTATAGCTAAGTAAATATGTAAATCAGGTACACGCCAATGTCACCATGTTTTAGGGGAGAAGCACTTGCACTTTAACACTGGTTAGGCGTGATAAAGTGCCCAGAGTCCAACACAAAAAGTCCAGCAAAAAGGGGGAGGCAAAAGGAGAAAAGTTGGCAGGTCTAAAACTGGGAGACATGTTTAATTATGTCATACTCTTGGTGTCACAATAAGTGCTGCAGCCCATGAGGGGCACTTTAACTTCCAGGCCCTGGTTGCCCCATGTTCCATATACTAGGAGCTTATAAGTAAGTTAACTTATTGCAATTGGCTATCACCCAATCAAACATATACTTTTAAGGGTCTGAGCACTGGCATAGAGGACTAGTTAGCAGGTCTCGGTGCACTCTCAGAGCCGAAACACCAACGGCATCAGTGCAAACCTTTGGGGTGATCATGCAAAGAGAGGCATTCCTTTACATGCGGACATGCCCAGTGGTGGAACTGGAAACAGGTGACAACTATTCTGAGAAGTGATGCAATACATATTGTCACATACTCCTCTAAGAACTGTTTACTGAATTTGCATTCTAGGTCAAATAAGGGAAATCATTTTTTTTTAGATTCATGGCCCTGTCCCTGCTACTTCCCAAAAGGCGCATATTGATATTATAGCAAGGTGGTCCATCCCTGTTTACATGGCGACAAGATGCAAGCGGGTAGTTAATCACTTCATAAATCTACACCTACAAACTCACCAACAAATTCACCACAGCACACTCACTGATTGCTACACATCTTCACTATGACTACAAAGTTTCACACGCTTCTGAATTGCACCTAAAGGTTTCTCCAAGCTCGCCAGTTTCACAAAGCTGTTCTTTTTTTCCTTAGTTACACTACTGAAGTTTAATATTTCTGAACTCTGCTGACCATGTCTCCTTACACATTCTGCTGAACTCTAATATTTCCTGCTCAAAAACCCTGCTGAACTCGTTTTTCTCCAACCTTTTCTGATAGTATAAACTCTGCTGCACTCCTTCCTCTCCAATATTATCTCAAGGGAACAAACTCAGCTGAACTTGAACCTTGTAGAACTCCAGTGAACTCCTGTCTCTTCAAACTCTGCTGAACTTGAACCTTGTAGAACTCCAGTGAACTCGTTGCTCTTCAAACTCTGCTGAACTTTTCCTTGTTTGAACTCTCCTGAATGTTTCCCCTCTGCAACCTCTGGTCAACTTGTCAACTTTGCGTCATTGATGCAAGGTCTGTTGAATTTCAGATTATGGAGCTGACTTCTAGCCAGGTTTTAAGGAGCTGCTAATGGCACATTCTGTACACACAGACACTTACAGCATTTCACAGCTATCTCAGGTACCGCAATGTGCATGATATTGAAAGAAATGGTAAGCATAAAGCAAAATAAGTCATATTCACAAACTACCACAATTGAAGTGAGACAAGAGGAATACCACAAATGCAAGCTGCTCTGAATATCTTCTGCTGCAGAAAAAGTGGCAAAATATGTGCTAATACAGTGGCGCTCAGCCGAAAACTGTTACAAAGAAAACTTTTTGGTGCATAAAACACTGCTCCCTATCCCACCATGTTTGCTTTAAAATATATTTGTATGACTAGGACCATGATTATAAATAAACGGTGACAGAATACCATCATGGCTGAATTACATCATGGGGCTTCCCAGTACCACAGTGATGGCAATACAACCAACTGCTATTCGCCACCCCTCCACGTTTTGCTATTGTATCACAGTCCTTGCAATGCACGAGGGAAGCCCCCCTCCAGAGACACAGATCTCCCCTTATCTCTTTTTATTGTTTGTGAACATACCCACTTCTTGTGTCAAGAGCTTCCATGTACATTGCATATCCAAACTTCTACTCAATATTACCTGAGCCAAATGAACAACGGCAGGAGGGATGGAGGGGGGGGGGGGGTCGGGGCAGACATCCCGATACCAAAAGGTCGGCTAGCCCACGAACATGGTGGTGGGAGAAGCACATGAGCAACTGAAACACACACACTCAAGTAGAGCCCAAAAACACAAAGAAAAAATAGAATTTAGGAAAAGTAGGTCGCACACCGCTCGTCACACCAGCAAGTTGCCCCAAAGGACTGTGGGAAATGTAGTGGCGACGGCGGGTACGCCTATGCCACAAAGTGTAAATAGAACAGTATGTGTATGCGTTAGCCATCCCTGGACACGTGTTTCGAGGTAGTTGCCTCTCGTCAGCAGGGAGCAGGTCAATGTAAAGGGGTGCCGCGTGGACTGCCAAATGTAATTAAAAGCAGGTCAAGTACCTCTCCTGGCGCGCAGGTGCAGACTCAAGGCTCGTCAGCCCGTTAGCTTAAGGAAGCCGTTTAAATTGAGGAAAAGTAGGTCGCACACCGCTCGTCACACCAGCAAGTTGCCCCAAAGGACTGTGGGAAATGTAGTGGCGACGGCGGGTACGCCTATGCCACAAAGTGTAAATAGAACAGTATGTGTATGCGTTAGCCATCCCTGGACACGTGTTTCGAGGTAGTTGCCTCTCGTCAGCAGGGAGCAGGTCAATGTAAAGGGGTGCCGCGTGGACTGCCAAATGTAATTAAAAGCAGGTCAAGTACCTCTCCTGGCGCGCAGGTGCAGAATCAAGGCTCGTCAGCCCGTTAGCTTAAGGAAGCCGTTTAAATTGAGGAAAAGTAGGTCGCACACCGCTCGTCACACCAGCAAGTTGCCCCAAAGGACTGTGGGAAATGTAGTGGCGACGGCGGGTACGCCTATGCCACAAAGTGTAAATAGAACAGTATGTGTATGCGTTAGCCATCCCTGGACATGTGTTTCGAGGTAGTTGCCTCTCGTCAGCAGGGAGCAGGTCAATGTAAAGGGGTGCCGCGTGGACTGCCAAATGTAATTAAAAGCAGGTCAAGTACCTCTCCTGGCGCGCAGGTGCAGACTCAAGGCTCGTCAGCCCGTTAGCTTAAGGAAGCCGTTTAAATTGAGGAAAAGTAGGTCGCACACCGCTCGTCACACCAGCAAGTTGCCCCAAAGGACTGTGGGAAATGTAGTGGCGACGGCGGGTACGCCTATGCCACAAAGTGTAAATAGAACAGTATGTGTATGCGTTAGCCATCCCTGGACACGTGTTTCGAGGTAGTTGCCTCTCGTCAGCAGGGAGCAGGTCAATGTAAAGGGGTGCCGCGTGGACTGCCAAATGTAATTAAAAGCAGGTCAAGTACCTCTCCTGGCGCGCAGGTGCAGACTCAAGGCTCGTCAGCCCGTTAGCTTAAGGAAGCCGTTTAAATTGAGGAAAAGTAGGTCGCACACCGCTCGTCACACCAGCAAGTTGCCCCAAAGGACTGTGGGAAATGTAGTGGCGACGGCGGGTACGCCTATGCCACAAAGTGTAAATAGAACAGTATGTGTATGCGTTAGCCATCCCTGGACACGTGTTTCGAGGTAGTTGCCTCTCGTCAGCAGGGAGCAGGTCAATGTAAAGGGGTGCCGCGTGGACTGCCAAATGTAATTAAAAGCAGGTCAAGTACCTCTCCTGGCGCGCAGGTGCAGACTCAAGGCTCGTCAGCCCGTTAGCTTAAGGAAGCCGTTTAAATTGAGGAAAAGTAGGTCGCACACCGCTCGTCACACCAGCAAGTTGCCCCAAAGGACTGTGGGAAATGTAGTGGCGACGGCGGGTACGCCTATGCCACAAAGTGTAAATAGAACAGTATGTGTATGCGTTAGCCATCCCTGGACACGTGTTTCGAGGTAGTTGCCTCTCGTCAGCAGGGAGCAGGTCAATGTAAAGGGGTGCCGCGTGGACTGCCAAATGTAATTAAAAGCAGGTCAAGTACCTCTCCTGGCGCGCAGGTGCAGACTCAAGGCTCGTCAGCCCGTTAGCTTAAGGAAGCCGTTTAAATTGAGGAAAAGTAGGTCGCACACCGCTCGTCACACCAGCAAGTTGCCCCAAAGGACTGTGGGAAATGTAGTGGCGACGGCGGGTACGCCTATGCCACAAAGTGTAAATAGAACAGTATGTGTATGCGTTAGCCATCCCTGGACACGTGTTTCGAGGTAGTTGCCTCTCGTCAGCAGGGAGCAGGTCAATGTAAAGGGGTGCCGCGTGGACTGCCAAATGTAATTAAAAGCAGGTCAAGTACCTCTCCAAATGAACAACGGCAGGAGGGATGGAGGGGGGGGTCGGGGCAGACATCCCGATACCAAAAGGTCGGCTAGCCCACGAACATGGTGGTGGGAGAAGCACATGAGCAACTGAAACACACACACTCAAGTAGAGCCCAAAAACACAAAGAAAAAATAGAATTTAATAAAGGAGCAGTGGAAGGACACAAGTAATGTATCCATGCTCAAAGGGACGGGCAAACACACAAAGAGGAGGATAGCCCATGGCAGCTGACCAATACGAAGTAATCAAATGTGACTGACTATGAAGCCAACCAATATTAAGCAATGGGAGGCCTCTAAGCCCGATGTTAGAAAACATTTAGCAATTTGGCTTGCAAGAGACAGCACATGCTGTGTGTTTGACCAGATTTAAAAATTGAGTTGAGGTAAAACATGTAACTGATTAGTACACAGCAAACATGGCTAATCTAATCGGCTATGAGTGGACCTCCCCAATATTATTTCATGTGATAAAAGCAAATGAAAGGGGTGGTAACAGAGAGCATGTATTGAGGCAAGCAGAATCCAAGTGGATTACGCGTTTACGAACTGTGGAATCAGCCTTGAATGTGGAACATGAATTTCACCATTTTTTTTTTTTAGATGAGAATGCTGGAAATGGGTAAAAATAATGAATACATTAATTCCTGCAGGAGCCTTACATGCTGTGTGTTTGACCAGATTTAAAAATTGAGTTAAGGTAAAACATGTAACTGATTAGTACACAGCAAACATGGCTAATCTAATCGTCTATGAGTGGACCCCCCCAATATTATTTCACTCCACTCAATAAGATCCTACATTTGGACACCAGAACTTTGTACAGTCTCCATTGGCATGCTCCGATCATAATTTTATCACCAAGTGTTTGCTGTCTGTCAAAACCATTGCCATGACCCCTAAATACCTCTCTGACATCCTTTGACATCTTGGGGTGGCCTTTTGAAACTGAAAAAAAAATATCAGCCGGTCTGTAATGCGCATTGATATGACAGGCAGACTGGCATTGTAATTCGTCAATGATAATGCTCACACATTTTTGGCAGAGGAAATTAGTGTAATGACAATAGCAGCAAAATCTAAACCCTTGAGGCCAGACACCACTGAGTTGGCATAGGTGGTGCCTCGACCGCCCAAGCTGCTTGTGGGACAGATGATTATACTTGAAATAGTGCCTCTAATATCTTGGCTCCAAGAAAGTAGACAATATTGATAGATCACAAGTGTAATGGTTTGTCAATCATCAAAACAAATCTGATTCAGCACTCAACATTAATAGATCACAAACACATGCACGAGTATTTCTATATTGGTGTGGATGCCAACAAAGGTCATTCAAGTCTATCTCGTGTGCATATCACCTCTGTGACATGCTATCTATTTCATCACAAATACCCAAACTGGCATGGATAGAGTTCTATAGAATAACTAGTGAGCATGTGAAACGCTTCCTTCAAATGCACCAATTAAATGTTTTTATCTACATTGTTGTAAGCCTACATATACATTATGCAAAAATGCGCTGTCTATAAGAAATTCGGCAGAGGCATTTCCAAGGGATCCCACATTGTCAAGATGGCTGCCAAATATTGCTCAACAGTCCCGGTAACATTCACTCACAATGGCATAGATACCATTTCAGACTGCCTCAGGTAAATCGAAGTGTCCCATTTCCGGTAACAGCCAAGATTTGGGTCTTTCCCATTATCACAAACAGTGGGGTGAGGCTAAAGAAGCAGGATGGTATCAGGGTGGGTGTTGTGTATTAGGTGACCAAGATAATGGGGACAGATTTGTGACATTTGAAGAAACTAGACTCATTTCGCAATAGGGTGTGATCAAATCCTGTTCTATGCTAGCATTACATGGGCTGCACACTGGAGATGGGAGGGATTCCTTGCAAAACCACCGGAATTGGCTACACTGGCATTCATTTATGATCTCACAAAGGGGAGCACATTGATTTCTGGTATATACAAAACACCAAGGTACTGCCCTAAAGATCTTCCATAAGTGGGAAATTACCTTGATTTATTTTCAGTTTATGATGAATTGGGTGAAACGCTAATTTACCATACAACTGTGACAAGTAATGCAAGATTACATTTTACCCAGGTTAAGAATTTGCACAAAGATATCCATAATTACTGTGTAAAATATACATGCCAGTTAAACACACAAACTGATTTTGGGTCCAATGAGGCTTGTTTGTAAAACCTTAGCTCATTCCTGGCTAACTGTGACTTTGAGCAGTTCGGATTTATCAAGGAACAAGAGCAAAGCATGTAGAAGTACCAAAACAATCAAACAAGAAGAAAACACAACACAAAGAAAATCCAACAGATGGACTCAATATGTCCATTATTGGGGGGGCTTTATATATGACATCATAATGATATGGACAGGGACCCTGGGCCAAATGGAAGAATATTTCAGATACCTAAATGACAACGACCTGAATGTTAGATTCACTATGAATTCCAGGAAAATGAGAATATCCTTTTCGGATGTCAAATTGTATATAAAAGTCAACAAGATTCAGAGTACTCTCTTTCGTAGGCCGACTGCATGTAACAGCATTTTAAAAGCAGACAGTGTGCATCCCACTAGCACAATCAAAGCAATTCCCTTTGGCCAAATGCTATGGGTGAAACGCAACTGCAACTGCAGTGAGGAGAGCGAGTGTGAGAGGAATCTGAGTAGCCTTACCAATAGGCTGTCCTTACGGGAATATGATGAAAGACTACTGAATGATGCTAGGAAAAAAGTCACTAACACCAATAGAGGGGACTTGTTGAAGATTAAAACTAGAGGCAAAAAAGAGCAACCCTTGGCCTTGATAACCACCTATAACTATACACGAGATGTAAATGAGACTATCATGCAGAATTGGTTACCTCCAAAACCAAAGGGCTTTTACACATGTACAAATTGCAGCATGTGTTCCCTGGGCATGAATAAGACTACTAAGTTCAGGTTTAACACTAAGCATGAATACACAATTAATAGTTTTATCAATTGTCGTATAACTTTTGTTGTGTATGCAATCATCTGTGCGTGTGGGAAAGTATATATTGGGAGTACCACTAGAGAATTGAGGTACAGGATTGCAGAACATTGGAGAGCGATAAAAAAAGGACACATCATATTGATTATGAGCCCACGACTGTGGCAGAAAGAAGGAGTCTCCATCTGGGTTTCATGGGATAGATGTGATAAAAGCAAATGAAAAGGGTGGTAACAGAGAGCATGTATTGAGGCAAGCAGAATCCAAGTGGATTACGCGTTTATGAACTGTGAAATCAGCCTTGAATGTGGAACATGAATTTCACCATTTCCTTTAGGTGAGAATGCTGGAAATGGGTAAAAGGAATGAATACAATAATTCCTGCAGGAGCCTTGCATGAGATTGGGTTAGAGGAATGGGTATAGTGCTACCCTGTTGTTGTTTTTCCACTCACCGTTTAGATGAAAGGATACACTAAAGTAACTTATTATCTGTTCAGCCACTGCTGTAGTCTTATTATTCTCATCATGCGGTGTTTGTCATTTTGATTTGGAGTAAGTCCGGAGACCAATAAAAGTGAGGACAAGGGATAGAGTAAGGATGATTAAATTGGGCTTGTTGTTGAACATAGTTATGTGAATGGGGTCCTTGAAGGACAAGGCGAATAGTAGTAAAATTGGTTCTATAAACTGTGAACATGTTATAAGATGGCCGACTGCTTCTGGTAAAAAACTTTCTTTCCGTTTTCCTTTTGCATCAAATGAAAGTGTTGACATTGGGATTAAACAAAATTGATATAATTGTGGTTCTGGTCGAATAAAGTCATGCGAATAGGTTCTGTGTGGGACAACGTTAACTGTAGCATAATTGGCTATATTGATTAAGTACAAGTTCCAAGATGGCCGACCTTTTTTGAATGGAGTTATGGTCCTTTCTCTATTCACATGTAATCAATGTGGACCAATCAGCTGTAGGGAAGGCACTTTTAAAGACTGGCAGAACAGTCGTCTGGTTTGGGCCAAGTTGTTACTGATGGCTACTCTCCGTGAAAAATAGGTGAGACAGGCTGGCAGCGTTAGGCAATGGCGCATTGTTTTTGCTAAGTGTTTTGTTGAGAGGTGCATTGGCATTTGAACACACTCGAGTGACACTTGGCAATTAGAGCGTGTTGTATGTAAGACTGGCTGGCAGCGTTGTGCAATGGCGCGCTGTTTTCCTACATGCATCTTTGAGTGCGTGGTTGGGACTGTAACATACTAGAGTGAACACGTGGTAATTTGAACTGTTGCATGTAAGGCTAGCTAGCAGCATAGAGCCATAGCACGCTGTTTTGCTACGAGCCTCTTTAGAGCCGGGTTGGCGCATAACTACACTCAATTGAACATGTGGGGACTTGAGCGTTGGCATACGTTTTGCGATACTCACGCTTTGACCTGTGGGGGGTATGTGTGTTTGGGAGCTTAGAATGTGACACATTTTGTCAACTGTTGCGTCGTTTGAGAGATTTTAAACTCGTAGAAGTGAGCTCTCCTGTTATAATGGAGGGCGCGTTTGTCACATCCGCTTGTGACTTTCTTTACCTTTACTTGGTGTTTGAAAAATAGGTTTATCAGAGAACGCGGTTTGAATTTGTGATGTTGCGCTGCCGGTACTGACTTCAGGTACATTTTTTTTTTCAGGAGGTATTGCACACTTCTTTAAGCGCGTATTTGCACAGGCAGGGGCCATTAAAATTTAGGCCTGATGGAAAGTAATATATGAATTTTATGGACTTCTTGAGTGTGGAACTATAATGAAAGGTGAGCATATATGACTTGCCCATTTTCTGTTTTAAGAAGTGTGTGCAATCATGTTATTGAGGTATTCAATGTTAATACTTTTGTACTCTGCCGACAGCGTGAGAGGTAACAGGACACTGCGACCAGAATAGATGGCTACTCTGGTATTTTAAGCATGCAAAGAACTCACAGTGGAAACATGTGAGGTAACAATGTTCTTGGTGGCTGTCTAAACTGGTGTTAATTTTGATTAGGTTCACTAGGATTTCTGGTTGGAATTCAAGGCTATTTTCCTAGTTTTCAATTTTAGAATATAATATTTGACAGAGGCTCTACGTGGAGAACTTAATACATATGTTGTCTTAGAAGTTAGGATTACCTCAGTATGAATTATTGGTAAATTGCTATGTTTATGCTTGAGGAGAGATGGTACTCTGGTTTTGGAATTTGGTGCATCTCATCACTACATACATGAAGCTGTAGTTGTGTTAGTTTACTTAGCCACTAGAATATGAGTTATAGGCATGGTCATATTGCCGTTCATGAACATTGGAATCGGAGATAGCAAAACTATAGACAGGGTGTAAAGGAATGAATCTATAGTTTAGGATGGAGTGTAGTAAAAAATACTAGGGTATTCTTGAGTCATTACACTTGAGAACACTGTAATACAAGTTTACTAAACCTGTATACAAACGGGTGTAAGGGTAAAAGGTCCTTTGAAACCAAAATGTAAATTAAATTGCTGTTTTGCACTTTTTGTATACATGTTTTTGTGTACAATGTTTATATATATTAGAAAATGTATTTCTACTGTCTGTAAAAAAATCATTCTTGCCTATTGAGATTTGAAGAATGAACAAAATTAACTTATAGTATATAAATCATGTAAGAAATGACTACCTTTTCATGAATGAACATTTGTTTGTTAAATGTAGCCTGTTTGGTTTGTGTTTTAATGTTATGTCCATATATACGTTTTTTCTTTGTTTGATAGCCCTCCGTTCTAATCCAATCACTTTAAAGACTTTTTTGAATAAAGAAAACAGAAAAAAAGTCAATGTGAAAAAATAATTCTTTCATTTTATTTTAAGGTATTGGTTTTGCTGTCACATGCATGTTTTGAATATCATACAAGTTTTGGAAGTTAAACTCTCATGTTTATGAATTTTGTGCTCCTCAACTTGTGTGAAAATCCATCATAAATTTATAAAATAATATCTTATTTTTATCACTTTTTAGACACCAAAATGAAGAAAATCCACTGCAGGGTTTTGGAGATATCAATTATTATGAAAATTGTAAATCACTGTGTTTTCACTCCAATTACAAACAAGCAATGGCAACTAATGCAGTTAACTGTTACTTTAAAAATCTTGAAAAACGTTTGTAAAGTTGTGTTCGATTAGTCCAGCCCACTTTTGGTGGCCATCTCTGGGATTAAGCAAGTCACATGGGCCAGTAAGATGTAGCAGGATAGTTACCTCAAGCCAAAGTCATCAATGAAGTGGTTCTCATGCAAGACATATGGGATGCTGAAGATGCTGAGAATGCTTTGGATGCCAATCAAGTCAACAAGGGTCTTCCTGGGGCCATCCCTTCTTCTACAAACACAGTGGGGTGACTTTGGCCACAAAGGTTGATGTCCCTCGAAGTCTAGGTGAAATACAGTCAAAGAGCCAGTTGCCACTGGTCTACTGGTCTCCGGTCACAGCAAAACCAGCCGTTCCTTTAACTAAGGCTAATGTCAGTCTTGGGTGACCAAACTGCACATTTGAGTATCCTGGGTCCAGCAGGATTGGGTACATCTTTTGAGTGTCAGGTCTCGGTCTCATGGCTGTGCTCCAGCTGTCAGTGGAGATCAAGCAATTGTAGCTACTAACTCGCCAAGGCAGCGTCTTCAGCTTTTGAGTCCCAGGGGCTGTAACAGGAAGTCAGCCAACTGACTTTCAGAGCTGACCTTTTCTGTCTGTGGTTCATGGGCACCACAAGCACAGTCTTCTCTTTGCTAGCCCAAGTCCAGTCTGGGTTCAAGGAACAGCAGAGCAGTTCTTTTTCAGTCCTCTCTCCAGTGGAGACGTGATCTGAGGTCTAGCTGATAGGGGTGCCACACTCATGCCCACAACTTGCCTCAGGGGATGTGGCGACTACATGCCAATGGGCTAACAGGTCCCCTCCCACCTGATGATAGACCCAATCGATGACTGGGACAGGTTGAACCCAAATTTAGAGTCAAAAGATGGTAGAGTACATGATAGTATACCAAGATGCATTGTTTTCTAATTAATTTGTAAACCAATGGAGGGACGGGAGGATGGCTGGCACATGTTTGTTTACTGTAATCTGCAGTTTTGTTGAAAAAGCAATAATAAAATGTGTTATAGAAAAGTTGCAATAAATGTGATTAGGGCATCAAGTCAGGTTTAATGTAATTATTCTTCTAATGCGTTTAAGTACCAACTTAAGTGGTCTCATTCAGAAGTTAGAACAGTTAATTTGTCAGTGTGTTAGCCAATGAGGATACTAGCCGTTTCAAAGTAAAAATGGGGCCTTTATTGTTAGAACATATTAAAACACACATCCATCTTTTTAATATACACTCCATGCCTTAGGGCTCGACAGGCCTATCTTGGGAGTAACATATATATTAGAAAGGGAGTTCTGGACTTTGTCATTAGTTTAAATAACAGAAATGAGTTGGCAGTTCACAACAGCTCCTCCAGGCCACAGTGGAAGGTTGGGAGACATGTTTTGCTTTGTCACACTCATGGTGGCACAATATGTGATGCATCCCATGAGGGTCCCTTTATCTTCCAAGGTGTGGGTACCCCAGGTTCTATGTCCTAGGGACCTATGACTAAGCTAACTTATGCAAATTGGGTATCAGCCAATAAAACAAACCTTTAAGGGTCACAGTACTCCAGGCAGAAACACCAACAGAATTAGTCAGGCATTTATGTATATGCTGACATGCCCAGTGGTGGAGAACAAGTGGAAACAGGTGACCAGTGGTGGCTCCTCTTTTAGAGTGGAGGAGTCTTGCACCACCTGCTGCAAGTGCATAATAAATAAATAAAATGGCTTGATTCCATTTTATTTCGCCACCCCTCGTGCTCTGTACAGCACAAGGGCAGGGGGTGGGACTGAATCATGCGGTTGCAGGATGACTGCTGTCCCTTTCAGTGAGCATGTTGGGTTAGCAAGCTGTCTTGCTATGGCCGGTCTGACATGCATACTATAGACCCAGCAATTCCAGCACTGGGAAACAGCTGAGGGATTGCTGGCACAGGTTGCCAGCCTTAATTTTTATTTTTTTATTTTTTATTTTTATTAAGCATTTCCAGAAAACACAAATAAATCAAATATCAATCAATGATAACATAAGAAACCAGTTAATACAGTACAATAGAAATATTATAAAAAGCAGTTAATACAGAAGAAGCAGTCTTGAAAAACGTTATGTTACATCAGATAGAGAGCGGCTTGCTCCATTAAAAAGACAATTAACCACATCTGTAGAGTACTTTGGCAATATCTAAAGAGTAAAGCAATTCATTACAGCCTAACCCTAATGACTCTATATGCCACCTCTGTTAGCTTCCTCTTATGCCACCCTTACATCTCTGCTCCAATCGGCGATGTATGCCCAGACCTTCTGCCCCCGAATTCTCGGCTGTTTGCCCCTACAGGTGTAGATAGCCCTCTCTTGGTTATAGATTCCGAGAAGCCTAGCAAAGCCACATATGAAAGGTTGGTGGTTCAGCATCTTCCATCTAGCCGCTAGTAATATCCTATATACCGCTGTCCCCCAAAAAACAGTATTCCTGCTCAGTGCTAAGACCCATAGTGCTATCATAACCAAGGATCAACAGAGTAGGGGGTAGTTCTGATATATGGCCTAATAATTCCCTCCAATACCCTAGCGGCCCTGTTTTTTAACATAGCTAGTTTGTTACAGTCATACAGCATATGGACCAAGGTGGATGGTCCTAGCCCACATCTGGGACACTTACCGTCTATCCTTTTCCCCCATGTGTACAGTTTGGCAGGTGTAAAAAAGAGATTAAAAATAGGTTTGTACAATTGAGCTTTTAAATTTGAGGATAAGAGTATTTTGGCTGTTAAGGAGAGACTCATATAAATATCCACATCGGGGTTTCCCAAATTCACTGCCCAATATGATTCTGTTTTTTCTAGGTCGTCTGGGATCTTATCAAGAAGTAAACTATAGAAGTTCCTAATTCTGCTGGACTTCCTGGTTATGGCATCCAAAATTGGAATCCTGTCGAGCTTAATCTTAGGGCTGCACAGGGTGAGGATGCTCCTGATCTGAACAAATTTAAAGTATTGGTTATCCGGTATATCAAAAACCCGCTGTAACATGGGAAATTGAAAGTTTTGCTCTCCCCCACAAGTCCCCGATTGTTCTTACCCCATATCTTTCCCACTCCTTCCCCATGGCATCGTTAACCTGGGATGGAAATAGAGATGAGTGCCAAAGGGGAGTATATCTACAAACTTTCGGGATTGCCATAAGTTTGGAGACATGCTTCCATACTTTCCATGCACTAAAGATCACTTTAAACCGTACCTTCTTGTAATAACTCGGTTCCAGTTGCCTCAGTAAGAGCCCTGGAGCTTTCGTCCCAATAGAGAGTTCGTAAATAGTGGGTATTTTTGGGCCTTGCTCTGTTCTAGTATCATTATCCTTGACAGAGTAACCATTTGATGGAGAAGAGCCGCCCAGTATTATAGGGTGATGTTAGGGATTGCAAGGCCACCCCTGTCTTGTGGTAGAGCTAGGTATTTCATCGCCCTCCTGACCTTCCCATGTTGCCATATAAAACTGGAGAAAGTTGACTCTAATGCCCTCAGTATGCTATCTTTCACGGCCAGCGGTATAGCACGAAACAGATACAATATCTTCGGTAGCATGGTCATTTAAAAAGTTTCCCCTCCCTATTATGGACAAATGTAACCCATTGACTCTCCTTAGATCATTCCCTATGGTTTTAATCAAAGGATCGAAATTGCATTTATTAATTTCATCCACCTTAGCACTTATTCGAACCCCAAGATAGACCGCTGTATCTGCTTTCCTTGGGTCATTAAAATCTGTTATCTGTGCATAACACAATAGTTTTCCCCTTATTTAATGCATATCCGGAGAGAAGCCCATAGTTCTCAGCAATTTTATGTATCTCTATAATTGCTTCAGCTGGGTTCGGGGTTAACACCGCAACATCATCAGCATATGCCAATACTTTGGTCTCATACCCGCCCGTAGTTATTGGCTTAATATTCCGACTCTGTAGGAGTTTAACCACTAAAGGATTAATATGTAGAGCAAATAACATCTGGGATCAGGGGCAAATAAGTGCTGGGTTAGCATGCTCGCACCAGTTGTGGAGTTGCTCCAGGATTGGTTAGATTTGTGTTCCAATGAGCAGGATGGAAGTCCTTCCATTCCTGCTCATGGACGCTGAGGGAAAAGTGCAGCACCAGGGAGCAACATATGTAGCGAATTTAACACCACCACACTGTACCATGTTTTAGTCCTGCTAGCTGCCACTGCAGTTGACAACTATCCTGAGAAATGAAGCAAGAAATATTGTCACATACTCCCTTACATACTATGTACACAGGAACACCTTTTTGGCATTTTGACATAGGGCAGCTCACGATGGCACCTTGTTGCCCTGCCCCAAAGTGAAAGTCCAGAAATGCACCGTAATTAAGCAATATGGTGCATTCCTGTCATTTCTGCCTGCGCTGGTGCCGTTTTGGCAGCCTACCGCCAACATGGGTGCCCTTGCAACATGGTGCAAGGGTGCCTCTGTTGCAGGGTGGATTGTTTCTGTGGCGGAAGGGACACCTTCCTGCATAAAAACACCCTACAAGGTGTTCTCCCTTTCTTTTAGTGCTGCAGAATGCAGCACACATGTAAAGAGTAAACAATTGGGCGAAATTAGCATATTTCTCCTCGATACACCTCTCGTCGGGAGGCATACAGGTTTGAAAGTTTCCTCAGGTTTACATCACTTAGTAAATCTGGGGCAGCGTCAAATTACATAGATATTGCATGGGAAAACCCACGGCATGTCCATGGAACACCTCCTGGGTGTAGGGTAAGGTGATTCAGTGATTTGACTATAGAATCCCACACTGCATTGTATTAATACATTTAGCAATAGGATTCTCAAAGTGCATCAGTTAATCCCATTTGTATAAAAAATGTCTTATGGTAACTGCCTTATCAATCCCTTCCTGTGATTCACAAGCCCTGATGCTTCCATTTGAAACTTTTACCCATTCTCTGGACTTGCTCATTCAATATCTCCTATTTTCCTAGGTCCCCATAATTTTGAAGACCTGAAAAGGCTGACCAGCACCCTACTCTGAAAAGTGTTCCAGCATTACTGACTTTAAGACCTAATCTACATTATCACAGACCAGGACACCAGCCCTCCACCCCACAGTGTCCTTTGTTGTTAATCTCTCCCATCTTCATGGCAGTGTTTGGAGGGCTCTTTTGGTGCTTGGTAAGTATGATTGCCAGGCCACAGGTGTTTTTTGAGTGATGGGAACAGTACGAATGAAATTTAGAATAGGAAGGACTAAGTAAGTACATAAAATAGATCTGGGAAAATGTGAGTTTCCAGTTCTGAAACAATATATTATTTGTCTTGGGCCAGGGTTCACCTCACAGGTGCAATGGCACCAAAGACCAGTAATGTCAAGCCTCCCTGCCCTCAATTATGGCTGCCTTTTGCCACCAAATCTGTATGCATGGGTACCATTATAAAGTTTGCTCTGTGGTCCATACCATTCTTCCAGTACCACAATAACTCATGTGGACTGTGATGAGAATGACTAGGACTTGGAGAAATTATTATTCTTGTTATGTAATGAAGCCATCTATAAAATGTAAATAGTTACTGGTTATTGAAACTATTAATCTCTACAAACTCTTCTGAACTGTAAAGTGTCCTGTATAATTTGTTTGCTAAACTCCTCTGAATCGCTGCTTTTCAATACCCTCTTGAGCATGCCTGCTATGCTCCCCTGAATACATCACTCTTTGCACACATTGTAGAGTTTGCTGCTCAGCTAACAGCCTATCCCTGGGTGTTCTGGTTGTTGTGGCCAATCACAAATGTTTCTAGTAGATTGCTACATCAGCTCAATTGCACACATATTTCCACAAAAATGCATACAAAAAGAAGACCAGGTGTCCACCTCTGATAAAGAAGTGATTCCCAATATCTAATCCTGACAAAACAGCTTCATCCTTCCGAGCTTGGTAAATTGAGTAGTATTAGAGTGGGTATTAGCAACATCAGTTATTTTCGGAACTATGAAATGATAGCAGTGTGTAATGAAGTGACATAAATTATTATTTCTAACATATAAAGAGCTGCGAGAGTGCTTGACTAATCACCCGGAATTATTGGCAAGTTTGGAGATGATACCTATCACATGGTGTTGTGTTTTACATCAGTTCTACGAGGTGTGACAATTTCTGTCGTACTTTAATCTCTGTCACCGCATAGGGGACAGAGCCCTACCCCTGTATTTCCTGGTATTAGCAAACCGCAAATGGTTAATACGGTATGTACGAGTGCTTTATATATCGTTCTAGCTATGAATGCACTGTGTACACGTTGTTTTACGTTACTTCGCGGGTTCCATTTTGGAAGCGGTGGCCATCTTGTCATTGCCCTCACATAGGCTATAATGGAGCAAATACAGGCCTCACAGTACATGGGCTTTTCCTTTTACTTCTCTGTGACCTGGGCAGCTGGCTCTGCTGCCCCGGGTCAAACTGGTCTCACGAGCTCCCCTTCCTCCGTCCACCTGTGATTAGCATCAGGGCTTGACCCGTCATAAAACCCTTTCATTCTACACGAGCCTCCGGCTAATCTCTTTCACACCTGACTGTTCCTGCTTTATGACTTGTTTCCCAAAACAGGAGATGCTCATGTTTATTGGGGGGGTCTATTGATATCCGATGTGGGATCTGAACCTTACTGTGTAAATCATTATGGGCTGGCCGAACTGGAATGTGGGAGGGTCATCATGACTCTGCCTTTTCTTTTGAAATGCACACTTGTTTATTACCGTATTATAAAACCTAGGAATGTATGCTTGAGGCAGGAAAAAGCGTATTTAAGATGAAGTCCGTTTCTATGATTTTCAGCAGTCTCCTGAGAACATACACGCTGTTGTACTTCTAGGATACCTGTAATTGGTCTGCAGCCAATAAATGAATCTTTGACTTCACCCAGAAGACTCTGTGTTTCTGTAGGTCTGGAACAGGGTGAACCCAGAAGTCATAGGGTGTGTGCCCCTGCACCGCTGGGTCTAAAATACCCAGTACTTCAGTTTGGCGCCCAACTCGGGACGATTTCAGCGGTACCAGTCCAAGCCAGAGGTTCGTGAGGAGCTTCGTGTGGAAATTCCGGAGGAAGGCCGCCACTTCATCGACCCCTGCATGTCGACGTGGTCCGAAAGTCTTTTCTGCGAGGTTCTCCGCGTCCCGACGGCTACGAAGGACTGCTGCCCTGATTAATCGACCTGTTTTGGACCCTTGACGAGTTTTGAGAGAGCGAAATAATCGAGAGAGTCTTCTGGTGACGCCATCGATCAACAATATTCAGTTAAGTATAAGTGGAGCGTCTCCCATTTGTTTTGGTATCCCTCGGGATCGTTTTGATTTTGGGAATTTGGAGTTTGCAAACGCCAAAGCCAGAGGACTCGTGTATTCACGAGACTATCGTAATTGATAATCCTTTGACGTTTGGATCTAGACTAGTGAGCAAAGATGCCTGGTTCTAGAATATTTGGTAGATTGTTTTGTTTGGGTTGTGGAAAAGATTTCCAGCTGGAGGAACCATGTCCGGTTCCTCCGGTTGGAACTCCAACTTATGAGCTCTATGTAAAACATGGCGTAGGCCCCATTGCATATAACGAAGTATGGATCCACTACACCAGAAAAGACGGTGTTTTAAAATGGCCCCAAAATGGTAGTTTCGATACCGATATTTTAGATAATTTGGAAATTAAATTGTTTAAAAAGAAAGCCCGGCCGGCGATGTTTGATTCTTTCCGCCTATGGCGAAAGGAAGCCAAACAGAAGGAAATTAAGCTAGCGAAAAAGAATAAAAAAGAGAGAGGTATGACAGTAATGCAAGCAGCTGTACAATTCAAAGACAATGAGGAGGAGCAGATGAATGAGCAATTACACAGGCAGCGTAAGTTAGGGATCGACAAATGTTACCCAGCTTTACCACACTCTAAGCAGAATGAGTCCAAAGAAAAGGAGAAAGATCCCCTGATGTCGCATTTATTGAGTTCGCCACCCCCGTATGCTCAAAATGCCACGGCACCTCCCCAGCTTGTGAATATGCCACCTCCAGTTAATATACTGCAAGCCTTGCCGCTACCGCCTGCTGCTGCACAGCCGGCTCTAATCCACATAGCGCAGCCCTCTCAAGGGCCGCCAGTTGTGTTTCCAACTGCCCCCGCACTTCCGGCGACTTTGTCTAATTCAGCAGCTGCTTCCCCTGACACTCTTCCTTGTACCACTCCAGTACCTGTTTCTGCATCCTCTTTTCTCCCCTCTGTTTTTCCCCCTGTTTTCGCCTCAGCTTCTCCTTCAGCGCGACAGCGCTTAGCTAATGTGGTTACTACGTTAATGTCGCCTCTCTTTGAGTCATCCAGTGCGACTCCTGGTTTACAGCGTAAGCAATTGCGTAGTCAGTTGCCTAACCCTGATGAGAAAAAGGTAATAGATAGCATGGCGCGTAGATGGATTGTTTTCCCTTCACTGTATGATGTGGAATCAGTTGTCAACGTTTTCCATCAGTGGGATGCCCCAAAACAGAGATATGTTTTTGAGAAAATGTGCGAAATTCTCTGTGAAGAATTGGAGGATAGTGGTAAAGACCCAAGCCAGCAGGAGTTGTGTAGAGTGAGGTTTGATTTTGGAACTGGTATAATTGTGGATCGTGAGGTGGATAAAGCAGTTGCGGTTGTATTGTCCTTCAGGAATGATGATTGTCAACAGTCGTTGTTTGAACCTGATGTCCCTGTGGGAAAGAGGGTAAAAGCACGCCAATACCCGATGCGTGAGGTTCCCCCAGTTTGGAGACCCGCTGATGCAAACGCCGTTCCACCTGTCGTAGCACATTTTCAGCGTATTTGGGTACATGTCCCATGGAAAAGATCTGAGGTGTTAGCACTCAAGCAGTCATTGCCTGATCCCCGTAAAAACCCTACTGGTTATTATAAGGAGTTGACACAGACTGCAGAATCTTGTGTAATGAATCTGGCTGATGTAGATATGCTGTTTGGGAATGTGGTTCCACAGCCTTTGTGGGTATCCATACGTAATACGGATCATGCTGCAGAACTAGGAGACACATGGGCTAATATCATCGCTGCTGATGCTAGACAAACTGGTGGTGCTAAACCTGAGCCTTTAATAGCAGAACTGCCTGGTAGAATCATCACGTATATGAAGACAATAATGCCCGCGATGCGCGTAAATTGGGACAAGCTATCTGCATGTAAGCAGAAGAAAGATGAGACAGTGTCAGACTTCTTTACCAGGTTTGAAGAAACGTTTGTTGACAACAGTGGGCAAGATATGAGTACTGAGGGTGGCCAACGGTTATTTGTGGATAAGTTTGTGCAGAATCTACTTCCTGACCTGTGTAAAAAGTTAAAAGATTCAGAGAGTTCTTGGGCTGTCTCCTCTTCAGCGCAAATACTGGCTACTGCACAGTATTATGAAAATAGAGATAAAGACGAGAAAGATAGGACAGAAAAGAAAACGAAGGAATTAAAGTCAAAGGTCCTTTTACAGCAGGCCTATCCGCCACGTGGAGGTCAGAATAGTTATAGGCAACCCCAAGGTGTCTATCATCAACCCCAACAATTTCAGAGCAATCAGCAAATGAATGGGTATTATCAACCACGTGTCCCTGTAGGTCCCAATCAATGTTCATACTGCAAAGAGGAAGGTCATTTCAAATATAGTTGCCCTAAATTAATGCAGCGGAACGGTAATGCGTATGGCGCAAGAGGTAGGGGTGGTCAGCAAGCTCCTAGAGGCAGAGGGCATGGAAATCCTCCCCAGAACACGCGTCCTCTGCCGCCTCAAAATACCATCAATAGTTTTGATCAGCAAGTTAACACAACTAGTAATACAGCTCAGTATTACAATAATGATTATTATGCAGAGGACGGCGATGCAGAAAATAATGATTACTAGGACAGCCGTAGACAGAGAGAGGGAGTTGTTTCAGTGCCAGTGGATCAGAGCGGACCGTATGTTAAGGTGACTACAGCAAATGTAACGGAGCCCTTTCTGCTAGACACTGGTGCTGCAAAGAGTTCAATCATGCATTCAAAACTCCCTGGCGCACCTTTGTCTGGCGATATAAATGTTTCAGTAGGTTTTTCTGGCGCCCCAGTTAGGAATCCGATTTCTAGTCCCATGTCACTTTCTATTGGACCTTGCGAGCTGAAAGCACCTCTGATCCTAACAACAGGTTGTGGTGAGAATTTGCTAGGATTAGATTTGTTGAAAAGATTGCACGCTACACTGTATTGTTCTCCTTCAGGAGTACAACTTACATTAGGTAGGAAAGTGATTTCCCCAATGTACTTGTCTAAAAATACAATGCCGCCTGAATTGTCATCCCTTCCGGATGCCCTTTGGGCTACTGGACCCAATGATGTGGGCCTCTTGGAGATACCGCCATACGTGGTGACTTTAAAGGCTAACGTCAGACTGCCACGTATTCCCCAGTATAAGATCTCTAATGAAGGTCAGAAGGCACTGTTAGACATTGTCAGCGATTTGATTAATAAGGGTGTAATTGAAGAGACAAGAGGCAACGTTTGCAATAGTCCGATTTTACCTGTCTTAAAACGAACGGACCCTTCACAGCCACCTGTTTACAGATTTGTGATTGATCTTAGAGAGGTTAATAAGATTGTTGTGCCACAGTTTCCGGTTGTCCCTGATATAACTGCCTTGTTAACGATGATTCCAGCCTCTGCTGCATGGTTTTCAGTGATCGATTTAAAGAATGCTTTCTTTAGCATCCCAATTGCAGAAGAGAGCAGAGACATTTTTGGCTTTAGTCTGGGAGGCCGAAGCTTCCGCTTCAAACGCGCTCCCCAGGGCTACTGTGAGAGTCCATCCATATATAGTCAAGCTTTGAAAGAGCAGCTTGATGCACTTGTTTTACCTAGTGGCGCTATTCTGATTCAATACGTGGACGATTTACTAATCGCCGCAGATACTGAACAGATCTGTAAAGAAGCCACATTGTTATTGTTGCGCCATTTATCTGTTTTCAATCATAAGGTGTCTCTCTCTAAGCTGCAATATTGTCGACAAGAAGTGACCTACTTAGGTCATCTCTTGTCGAAGGAGGGAAGGAAACTGACCCCAGAAAGAATTCAAGCCATTGCACAGTTGAGTGTGCCAAAAACACAGAGAGAAGTGCGTGCTTTCTTGGGCATCACTTCATACTGTAGGCACTGGATCCCTAATTTCTCCTTGTTGGCAAAACCTTTGTTAGCCTTAACATGCAAGGACACACCAAATCCTATCCCATGGTCAGAGGAGTGTCAGAAAAGTTTTCTGGAATTGCGCAATGCATTGTGTTCAGCTCCTGTGTTGGGTACCCCTGACTACAGTAAGCCTTTTACATTGTATGTTCACGAGAAAGATGGATGTGCGTTGGCAGTGTTAACACAGCCTTTTGGCGACAGACCGCGCCCATGCGCATATTTTTCATCAACCTTGGACCCTGTAGCGAGGGCATTGCCAAGCTGTCTGAGAGCGACAACTGCTGCAGCTATGTCTATCCGACAATCTGCTGGTTTGGTAATGGACAACACATTGATCGTTATGGTTCCACATGCTGTAGACACATTATTAAATAGGACCAAGACACAACACTTGACTAGTGCACGATTATCGGGCTATGAGCTTACACTGTTAGCAAATCACATACACATAAAGAGATGCAATACGCTGAATCCAGCTACGTTATTGCCAATTCCAGCAGACTCAGATGAGATTGAGCAACATGACTGTCTATTCAGAACAGAGGAAGAGACGAAAGGGAGAGTGGATCTAAAAGATACTCCCCTGACTGAGTGTGATGGTACTCTGTGGGTGGATGGTTCGTGTTTCAAGCTCCCTAATGGTGACACGACTGCTGCATATGTTATCACGACTTTGCACACAGTTGTGGAAACTGCACGAGTACCACATAATTCGGCCCAAGCAGCGGAATTAATCGCCCTCACAAGAGCATGCGTGTTGTCTGAAGGAATGAGAGTGAATATTTATACAGATAGCCAGTACGCCTTTGGCGTGGCTCATAATTTTGGGCGTTTGTGGAAAGAGCGTGGGTTCCTGACGTCACAATGAGCTAAAATTCAGAATGGCAAGTTGGTGAATGATCTCCTTGAGTCACTGACCCTACCGTTGCAAGTTGCGATCATGAAATGCAGTGCGCACAGGAAAGTTACAGATGATGTTGGACGTGGGAATGCGTTTGCTGATGAGACCGCAAAGGAAACAGCACAGAATGTAAAGACTAGAATGTATGTTGCAGGCCCCGCAAGATGGGTAGATAGTGTTGGAATGTGTGAGAACACAATAGAGAGTGTGAAGTCGCTTCAAGCTGAAGCCACAGAGAAAGAGTTAAGCAAGTGGAGAGAAAGTATGGGTAAGTTGGATGAGAATGGTTGTTGGATTGATCTGACAGAACATAGGCGATGGTTGTTACCTGACGCATATGTACTCCCAGTGGTTACTATGGCACATGGAATGGCACATATCAGTACGAAAGGTATCTGCAAGTTGTTGGCTCCAGTATGGCAGAATGCTGGAATTCCCAAGTGTGCAGAGAATGTGGTCAAGAATTGCATGGTATGCTTGAAGTACAACCCTGGTAGGGGAACCCCAACTCCAGCTGGTCACTTTGCACCCCCATCATGTCCATTCGAAGTTTTGCAGCTGGACTTTATTCACATGGAAAGATGCAACAACCTGAAATATGTATTGGTGGTTGTTTGTGCTTTCTCAAAATGGATAGAGGCTTATCCTCTGAAAGATAACACTGCCCTATCCACAGCCAAAGCCCTTGTGAAATAATTTTTCCCTAGGTTTGGGATGCCAAGAATGGTGTGGTGTGATAATGGAAGTGAGTTCGTGGGTAAAGTGATGAAGAATGTATGTGAAGGTTTAGGCATAAAGCAAAAGTTCCACGCTGCAAATCACCGCCAATCAGCTGGACTAGTAGAGCGCTACAATGGAGCCTTAAAGCTCAAGCTGGCCAAAATTCAGGCGAGCACCGGTCTTAAATGGCCTGACGCTCTGCCTTTAGCACTCCTGTCCACCAGAATGACCGTACACTCACGAGTGGGACTTAGTCCTTACGAGGTTGTTTTTGGCCGCCCGGCCAACGTATGGGGTGTACCGAGGCCTACGAAATTTAGTGAGATTGAGCATCCAGTACTACTCGATTACCTGTATGATTTGACTGTTAAACTGCGTGTTTTGCACCAACAGGTACATGATACTCTTCCTCAAGCTTCTGAAACTCCTGGACACCCTATCAACCCTGGTACGTGGGTTCTGGTCCGAAATTTCCAGCGCAAGAGCAACGACGAGCCTCGCTGGATCGGCCCTCACCTTGTGCTTTTATCGACAAGATCAGTGGTGCGAGTAAAAGGGAAGAAGCACTGGATCCATGGCACCCACTGCAAAGTAGTCCCCTTGCCTCTGCCATATGACCGGTGGGTCCAGGAGGGTATTGCCGACTCTGAGGCAGACACTGTACCTCGTTTTGTACCATTCAGTGACGCACGCATAAGAGGCACAGTTTCAGACCAAGAGAGTGACAATATTCTGCAAGAAGCTGTGCCACCATCAAATCGACTGGACACCACTGAGCCTGAACTTTTGTTCCAAGACCAAACAGCACCTGGCCGTCTCCGCTATAATTTGAGACCAAGGCCCATGGACAAATAAAGATTTCCTTACTATTTCCTTTTTGACATTTTAGCTCTCCCATCTGAAGGACTTTCTTGATTTTTTGTTTTTCGAACCACCATCCGGGTTCAGCCGCAGGGTCGCGGTGCCAAGACTTTGGGGTACAGGCCGAAGACGTTAGGTCAACGATTCTGGTTGGTCTAGGGCATTTCCCTGGACTGACAGGCGTACTCCTTAGCAGAAGAAACTCATCCGCCGCGAGCGGCCCGTTTAGAGGATGGAGTTTTTTAAGATGGAGAGACCGATTGAGGAAATGAACTTTAAAGCAAGGATGTGTAGAATTGTAAAAAGTAAATGTTTTGTATTTTTGTGCCTATTTACACTGTGTAGTACAATAATGTTCATCGTAGGATTTGTGTTTTTCTCCTCTCAAAAGACCATTGCGCCCACTGTACAGCCTATACCTCTTTCTACTGCCTCCTCTCACTCTTTTCACCCTCTGCCTGAGCACGAACAGACCAGACGATCAGAGCTTGTAAATAACTCGTTTATCCAGCTTTTGCACCAGCACCAACTAGTAATGAATACGACCAATTGCTGGGTGTGTGGGTTAATGCCACATACCATTAACAAGGGTATTCCTTATTTGGTGCTGCCATTTAGTTACAATGGATCGTCATGGGCATTCCAGACCATGTTCCTCTATGCTCTAGATGCTTACTCCCCGCGACAACCGCGTTCCATCAGACCTGGTACAAATAATAAAGCCTTAGTGAGAGGTATTGCCGATATGAGTAGGGATATTGATGCATACTCATCCATTCCCAAAGAAGAGCTGAGAGCTTATGTAGGGTGGAACGCGACGGGGTATAGTATTAGTCTGGGTGAAAGACAGCGGAAAATCTCATCCCCAATCTGGGTCGTACCCCACATAGGTCGGTTCTGCTTACAGGGTAATGGTCAGAATCCTAGAGCTCAACTGGGGAGAAGTGACTGTACTGAAACGTACACTTTCCCGTCACAGTTTTCCCCTGCGTTTTTGGCTGCCAAGGGCACATATTTCATCTGCAATGACCGAGCATATACATGGCTGCCCCCTGATTTCTCGGGCACATGTTATATTGCGAGCTTGCTACCGCCAACATTTACTGCTGCCTCTGATTATCACAAGACCAGAGTTGTGAGAGGTGTGATAAGTAAGGAGGATACTGCCGGTCAAGAAGCGGGAGACTTCTTTTTGGGTTTCCTGCCGTTTTGGGGACCTATGGTGAATAGTAGGAACCTGAGACAACTGACACGTGTGGTTGAATCCACTGTTAATGTAACGGCTGGTGCCCTTGGTAATCTGACAGCTGAGCTCCAAGTGGATCGCCTTATGACTTTGCAGAACCGCATGGTTCTAGACGTTATTCTTGCAGACCGCGGTGGGGTATGTAAGGTTATCCAATCCAGTTGTTGCATTTTCATACCAGATAACGCTCCAACAGTCTATCAAGCCATCTCCAAACTCCATAAAATATCTGAATCCATACACGTGGATAAAGGAGATTGGTCACTGGTGGGGTGGTTCTGGGAATTGATATCTGCCTGGGGTTGGAAAGTTCTGATGGTCATTGGAATGATCTTAGCCATTCTTTTCCTGTTCTGTCTGTGCATACAGTGTGCTCCTGCGATATGTGGCCTCTGTGCTACCTTATGTGTAAGGAAACCTGTATCGAGGGACGAGCTAAGTAATAGGATGATGCTACAGCAACATCTCCATGACTTTGTGAACATTGACCTAGACTCGGATTAAGATGAGTATAGTGATTGCCTATGTAAGGGCAAAAGGAGGGTCTGTCGTACTTTAATCTCTGTCACCGCATAGGGGACAGAGCCCTACCCCTGTCTATCCTGGTATTAGCAAACCGCAAATGGTTAATACGGTATGTACGAGTGCTTTATATATCGTTCTAGCTATGAATGCACTGTGTACACGTTGTTTTACGTTACTTCGCGGGTTCCATTTTGGAAGCGGTGGCCATCTTGTCATTGCCCTCACATAGGCTATAATGGAGCAAATACAGGCCTCACAGTACATGGGCTTTTCCTTTTACTTCTCTGTGACCTGGGCAGCTGGCTCTGCTGCCCCGGGTCAAACTGGTCTCACGAGCTCCCCTTCCTCCGTCCACCTGTGATTAGCATCAGGGCTTGACCCGTCATAAAACCCTTTCATTCTACACGAGCCTCCGGCTAATCTCTTTCACACCTGACTGTTCCTGCTTTATGACTTGTTTCCCAAAACAGGAGATGCTCATGTTTATTGGGGGGGTCTATTGATATCCGATGTGGGATCTGAACCTTACTGTCTAAATCATTGTGGGCTGGCCGAACTGGAATGTGGGATGGTCATCATGACTCTGCCTTTTCTTTTGAAATGCACACTTGTTTATTACCGTATTATAAAACCTAGGAATGTATGCTTGAGGCAGGAAAAAGCGTATTTAAGATGAAGTCCGTTTCTATGATTTTCAGCAGTCTCCTGAGAACATACACGCTGTTGTACTTCTAGGATACCTGTAATTGGTCTGCAGCCAATAAATGAATCTTTGACTTCACCCAGAAGACTCTGTGTTTCTGTAGGTCTGGAACAGGGTGAACCCAGAAGTCATAGGGTGTGTGCCCCTGCACCGCTGGGTCTAAAATACCCAGTACTTCATTTCAGAGTAACCTGACAACTTGATGAGTTTTTGTGGGTTATGTTTCAAATTGAGAATTATGTGTATTGTGCATGAGATTGTATTCAGAGTCCAAATAACATATGATGAAAGCTGGGCCCCAACAAGTACACAATTCTTATTTTCATGTGTGCCAAGGGTGTAGACTTGAAGTTCAGCTGTGAACAACCTAAACAATTTATGAAGGGCATCTTGCATTGGTATTCTGGGGCAGGATAAGACCTCTTCTGCAGGAATTAACTCAGACAAGTAGGGCCTGAAAATGGCAAGTGTGTTGAATAAGAACAGACGCAAAAGGATCCTACTAGGTTGGGTGAGGAAGGTGGACATTTGTGTGGAGATCTGCCTTTAAGGTGTTGCTTGAATATGAAATTACCTTGAAAAAACAAACACAAGAGGCATTTGGCAAAACCGGAACAGTTTGTTTAATTGAACACTTCGGCCGGGAGCACAGTTACAGAAGCGGGTCTGATGACTGTCTCAAAGTACAATCAATTTGAACGAGTTGTCTTTTTTGTCCTCATTGCCCAGGTTTACAAAAGGTAATAATCCAAACACTGTGGTATCCCTCGAGATGACACCATCTGGTGATCTTTTTTTTTTTTTTTTTTCTTTTTTAAAAGATTTTATTGTTGTATGACAAAAGAGGTTACATTGCATGGCAGTAGCCAGGTACGTAGCAACAGATTCCATCGCACAGTTACAGAAGAACAGTGCTGAGCCATTTATGAAGAGTTAGCATACACATTTTTCTGTATAACAAACTGACCCATTATAAACTGTCCCTCCCCACCACCCTGCCCTGGTAAAGCTGCTTTAACTATCAGCATAGTTAACTAAAGCAATGAACCATCTGGTGCTTAGAAGAAAGTGTTCTTGAGAGGAATTCATGATAGTGTGCCGAAGATAGGACCCCTTAAACCACTGCCTTGTGTAGTTGACTAGATGTGTCTAGAACAACTACTATAAAGAATCCAAGAGTACTTTTCGGGGGTCTGGATTATGAGGGGAGGGTATCATTCTTTTTTTTTTTTTTTTTTTTTTTTAAAGACCTCTATTGTTATGTTTACGATACACAGCTTTGGCCTACAACCCCTCGGGCCGGCCGCATATTGCATTCATGCACTTTGTCTTATCTAACACAGCCCAGTGCCGTCAACCCGGGGGTACGGCGGCGCTAGAAAGTGCATTCGTATCACCAGTTAAAGAAGGATAATGCAGGCCTCATTTTCTCTATGTACAACCATAAACAAACGGAGAACTCCCAACGGCGCCGAACGAGCAACTACTCCCCCCCCCCCTCCCCCCCAAACTTCCCTAAAACCAGTCACCACTCTAAGCGTAGAGACACTCCGTACCCATGGGCGGCTGCGGCACCCAATTCAGCCCCGGGAGCCACTAAAACGTGGATGTCCTATATAGCCCCTGCATCATCCTGCTCGACGGCAGGCGGCTCACAAATGCCACCCCTAAAGTCATTCCATTTGGACCATACTTCCCCCCATTTCCTGGGGCACCCTCTTGCAATATATACAGTCTTTTCTCGCAGCATGCACCAGTCCATGTCGCCGTGCCAGTCCGAGAGTTTTGGTGGAGTAGGGCTTCCCCAGAGTCTGGCAATGTTCCGTTTAGCCACCATTTGACCAAGCGTCACCCAGAGCCTTCCCTTCGGTGGCAGGTCCGTTGGCTCCCATATGTTAAGGAGACACCTCTTGGCCTCCGGGCCAATTTCCACCTCCCATACCTCCTCCATACACTTTACCACCCTTCTCCAATAACGTTGAATCTGGGGGCAGTCCCACAACACGTGGAAGAAGGTACCCGTCCCCCCACATCCCCTCCTACAAAGAACTGTGTCCACCCTACCCATGGTGTGCAACCTAGTACAGGAGAAATAGATTCTGTGTAACAGCTTGAGTTGGATCAGGCACAGCCGGGCAGATATCGCGACCTCCCTAGGGGAGGCTAACGCATAGAGCCATTCCTCGTCGTCTATCTCAAGCCCGTCAGCGACCCACTTGTCTCTAAGGGGCAGCAGCAGATCAGGGGGGTTGTTAATTAGTTTTTTGTATGTGAGGGAGATGGCGTGTTCTGGGAGGTACCTATCCAGTAACCTATCTTCCAGCGGGGAGGCTTGCGGCGGCTTAGTGTCGGGTGGAATATTGGCCTGTAAGGAGTGCCGCACCTGCAGGTATCTGAAGTATTCAGTGTGTGCAAGCTCATATGTGTCCTGCAGTTGGGCAAACGTACGGATCCCCGTGGGGCCCCAGATGTCTCTGATTTGGGAGATGCCTATCAGGTCCCAGTTGCGGAAGCCCTTAGTGCGTCCAAGATTGCCCAATTGTTCAGACGCCCAGAGCGGCGTGGCTAGCGTTAGGACTCCCGCCCATCCGAGCTTCCTCTGGGCCATGCGCCAGACTTGTACCGAGTGAAGGGTAGGACCCGTGAGGTTATGTGTACCTCGTTTGGAGTAGAGTGCTCTCTCATAGTTCGCACCGGGAAGCAGCCACCGATCCATACCGAAGGCTGGGTCGTTCCCGTCACCATATGTCCCGTGATTGATCGCTGTGAGATGGGCCGCCCAGTAATATTTGCGAATATCGGGAAGGGCTATACCGCCGTCGTACCACCCCAACGTGAGTTTATTCAACGAGATTTGGGGCGACCCTGCCCATAGGAGGTCCCGCAGCGCTGCCTCTATCGCCGCAAAGTAGGTGTTAGGGACTAAGTCGGGATAGTTTTGTAACGCATAAAGGAACCGTGGCAACCCCAGCATCTTGAATAAGGCTGCCCGACCCAACAACGACAGTGGCAGGCGCTGCCAGGCCTTGGCCTCCCTCTGCAGCCGAACCAACGGTGGCTTGAGGTTGCGCTCGTACAACAGGGTCTTGTCAGTCGTGATGAATATTCCCAAGTACCGGAAACCGTCGTCCGCCACCCTGATAGGGCATGCGTCAGGGAGCCTCGGGGGGTCGCCCCGCAAGACGTACAGATGTGATTTGGCCCAATTGATCCGGAAGCCAGAATTACGCCCGAAACTCGCAAATATGTCGAGTGCCACGATGAGTGACCTGCGCGGCCTGCAAAGGTATAAGAGAATGTCGTCGGCGTAGAGGGATATTCTGTCCTCCCACCCCTCCGTCTACGCTATACCCCTGAGATCTATGTCCTGCCTTATCCAGGCCGCGAGCGGCTCAAGGGAGAGGGCAAAGAGAAGTGGAGAGAGGGGGCAGCCCTGCCTAGTCCCTCTTGCAAGCGGGAACACCTCGGACAATTTGTTGTTAACCAGTACCTGCGCTAGGGGTTCGGTGTATAAGAGACGCACCCAGGCTATAAATTGAGGTCCAAATCCGAATTTATGCAGGACTGCAAACATGTATGGCCACTCTAAGGTGTCGAAGGCCATCGTGGCGTCTAGGGAGACCACCACTGCGTCTTCCTGCAGTCTGTGGCGCTGCCCCAGAACACCGTGCAACCGTCTGATGTTAAGGGCTGTGTTACGATGAGGCATGAATCCTGATTGGTCCGGATGGACCAACGAGGGAAGCACTGCCTTAAGCCTGTTGGCAAGCGTCTTTGCCAGTATTTTGGGCTCCGCATTGAGGAGCGAGATTGGCCTGTAGGAGGCACAGGAGTCCTTGGGTCTCCCTTCCTTAGGGAGTGCCACTAGAGTCGCGATGCGCTGGTCGCGGGGTAGGACCCCCCTCTCCTTGCTTCGATCGAACATGAGTTTCAAGTATTTGCTAGTGACGTCCGGACAGAGTTTGTAAAGCTCTATCGGGAGGCCATTGGGTCCGAGAGCCTTTCCCGGGCGAAGTTCCCCCATTGCACGCTGCAGTTCGGCCTCGGTGATCGGGCTATCCATAGCTTCACGATCTTCTTCCGAGAGGGAGGGCAAGCGAATATCAGTTAAGAGGACCCTGGAGTCCTCCTCCGGCCTGTCAGACTCACTCCGATAGACCCGCTGGAAGTGTCTCGTGAATTGGCTAACTATTTCCCTGGTTTCTGTCACTACAGTCCCAGAATCGGTGCGTATTTCAGGCACCACCTTGCTGGCTTGTTGTTTTTTCTCCAGCCAGGCTATCAATTTCCCAGCTTTATCTCCCTGGTCATAGATCGTGCCAAGCTTGTGTTGAGCCACTGTCTGAGCCTCCTGGGTAACCAGAGCCCTATATTCCGCCGCCTTCAGCTGCAATTTGTGCCTAGCTTCACGATCCCCCCCCTCAGTCGCCTCCCCCTCCAGAACCTCCAATTCCGCCTCAATCGTAGTAACCTGCAGGCGCCGCTCCCGACGCCGTGCCGCTATGACCGAGAGCGCCTCCCCTCTAATCACGGGTTTAAATGCCTCCCATAGGGTGACCGGGGAGTCTACGGAGCCCAAATTGTCATCAAAGTACTGGCAGATTGAGTCGGACACATGTTTCCTGGTGTCCTCATGTTTCAATTGCCAAGCGTTCACGGGCACTATACCTCCCTCCCGGTGAGTGCCAAATACGATGTGTGTACGGACAGGTGAATGGTCGGAGATACCCCTAGGCAGTAGCTCCGTCTCCCGGACTGTCATATCGGGGTTCAGGAGGGTAAGGATATAATCTAGTCGTGAGAATGAGTGATGCGACCCCGAGAAGAAGGTAAAGTGGGTGTCTGTAGGGTGAAGCAGTCGCCAAACGTCTGTGAGTCCGAAGTTGTCAATAAATTCCGCCAACCACCCCTGCCCTCGAGGGAGGTCGCGGGGAGGCTGCCTATCACGGGTTCCTGACACCACGGCGTTAAAGTCCCCACCTAGCATCAACTGACCCCCGGGAAGGGAAAGGAGCAGCGCACCCAGATCCGCGAAGGCCCGGGCCTGGAGGCCAGGCGGGATGTATATAGAAAGCAGGGTAAGTGTACGTCCCTCCCACCGTCCAGAAACAGCCGTGAAACGGCCCTGCGGATCAGTTTTGACAAGGTCTATATGGAAGGGCAGTGAGCGCCGCAGGAGGATCCCCACTCCCCGGGAACCAGATGTAAAGCCAGAGTGCGCCGCCAGCGTGAAGCCATACCTATTAAGGGCCTGACAGACATTACCCATCAAATGAGTCTCTTGCAGCAGCACCACGTCCGGCTGGTGCCGTTTGAGGAATTGCAGGACTATAGTGCGCTTAAGCCTGTCCCCCAACCCATTGACATTCCAGCTTAGGACTTTTAGGCTCTTCTCCCATCGGCTATCCATTGCCCTTGCTCTGCAGGGTGCCTCGTCCCACCACCCCAATGTTCCGGCTGACGCAGTGATGACCTAGTTCGTGTGACCATAAACTCCCCCCTCCTCCCCCCCAAACTCAACAACCCCAAACATCCCCGCCACCCCTTGCCCAACAGACCCCCCCTCCCTGCCCCCTGCTCCGTGGGCTCAAAACTACCCACCGCCCCAATTAGCAGAGCGCCTGTCACCCAACCCTACCCCGGTGAGAGCCCACCGAGGAACTTACGTGGGAAGTTCGTGGGCCAGCCCCATCCTGACCGCCCGCCCGTGGTGCCCAGGTAACGCAGCCCCCAGGTCCACAAAACATCTGCTACATAAGGAGCCCGGCTAAGCAACCGCGGGCATAAAGTCTAAGCCCCTCATGGAGCAAACCAGTCTCACAGTTAACAACTTTAATACTTTACTGTCCGATGGCTTCTATGTCGAGCGTCCGTGGCTCATCTCACTGCGTCGTCTCTTGGCGTGTCCCAACGGGGACTATTCGATCTTGACCGCCAAGACCTCTGGCTCTGCTCTCCCCTGTCCACTCGCCCCGTCGCTAACCCCGGGGAGGAGTTCCCCACGCTTCTCCACTGTTCACCATCTCGCCGTGGGTCCCCCGACGTATCCTCTGAGTCCAGCCACTCCTGCACCGCCGCAGGCGATGTGAAGAAATGGGATTTGCCACCAGCTATGACCTTCAATTTGGCAGGAAAGAACATCATGTACCGAATCCCGCGGTTACGGAGCGCCGCCTTCACCCCTTGAAAGGAGCGCCTCTCCTGCTGAACCTGGAGCGTGAAGTCTGGGAAGAAGCGAACAGTGGCGCCCTCGTACTTCAAATCACCGTGTTGCCTAGCAGCCTGGAGAATTGCATCGCGGTCTCGATAGTTTAGGATTTTGGCGATGATCGTTCGCGGGAAGGCCCCTGGTTTAGGTTTCGGGATCGGGGCCCTGTGCGCCCGCTCGACCGTGAACAGTTTAGACAGTCTCTTGGGTTTGAGGTGTTGAAGGATCAAATCCTCGATAAAGAGTTCCATACAGTCCCCTTCAAGTCCTTCCGCCACACCTACCACACGGATGTTACTTCTCCGGGCCCGGCCTTCCTGCTCGTCGAGCCGCGGATGAGTTCGTTAACCCTCCCGGCGAGCCGCTTCTCGGATTCCTGCAGGGTGACGATGTCAGCTGCATTGGTTTTAGAGCGGTCGGTGGTGGTCCCCAAGTCAGCCCGGAGCAAGTTAACTTCTATTGTGATCTTGTCCATTTTCGTCTCCAGGTTGGTGCCCAGGGTTTGAATCGCGGCCATAATGGACGCCAGGGAGGGTTCCGCCTGGCCTGCCGCCTCCTTCGCCGTCCCTCCAGGTTGCGTCGCCGGTTTGGCCACTGTGTAGTTGTCCAGTTTGTTTGACTGGGTCGCGGCTCCTCCTTTAGGCCGCATGGCGCCGCCGGTACCTCCGGGGACAGCGTCCCTTCTGCCCCCTTCGCTCGGAGGCGCCCGCAGGGGGCCGCGCCAGCTCCGGTCACCCAAGTGTAGTCGGGCACAACCCTGGCACCGCCGGCACTCCCCTGGTCGAATTGCCGGGTAGGGGGGCCCCCAGACGAACCTCGCGCGTCCGCTGTATGGTCCGGAGCCTCAGTCGCCTCCCGCCGCCGAAGATGGTCCGCCCAGGCCGCACCAACGGTAGTGAAACAAGGGCCCAAGCCGGCGGGCCACACAGGTCACACCACAGCAGCTGCCCCGGCTGGTCTCCCGTCCTTGCCCCTGCCGAAGCAATCCGGAGGTCCGCCGGCCCACCTCCGAGATCACGGCGCCTCCTGTCTCAGCGCCGGAAAAGCAGGGCCCCTGCCGCCGCACTCCGCTCCTCTCTTTTCGGCCCCCAGAGGCTGTGGGGGGCCTTCAGTCAACGATGGCAGGCTGCAGGAAGCCAACGGCCCCTAGGCTCCGCAGGGGAACAGCGCCGTCCTCGGCGGCGCCCCTCCGCGCGCGCGTCAGGCCGAAGCCGGGGCTCCAAGTAGAAAGGAGGCGGCCCCGCAGCTCCGGAGCGAGGCACTCGGCCGCCGTCGTCAGCCGCGGCAGCCGCGTCGAGCCGTCCGAGGGTCCTCGGGGTCCGCAAAAGCGCTCCGCTGGATCACTGGGCCGTGGGGGAGCCGGGGGGCATTCACTGACCAGCCCCGCAGCTCGAATAGATGGCAGATGGTAAAGGACACCAACGGTCCCGGCGGAGCTCAGGAATCAGGCGGCCATTACGTTCGGCGCCTGGCCACGCCCCCCCATCTGGTGATCTTTTGTTTTTTTAGACCCGGGGTGGTTCACTCTACACCTCGCTTTCTTTACCCAACTGTAGGTGGCTAGTTTCTCCAGACTGTCTATAAAGCCACCACCAGAGTAATTGAGCAATACGGTATAGAGGCCTAATCATTGGACTATTATATGAATGATTGTTTCCAGTTCTCATAGGGAAGCCAAAACTAATTTCACTCGTATTTGTATCCTCTATCTAACCGATTAATATATTTTATTGAGGCCAACCATTCTATTTTAGTTGGAGGAGTTTTTACCCAATTTTTACATATTTTCCTACGAGCAAGCAATATTAGATAAAATATAAATTTTTAAGTATTTATAACAAGAATTCATGATCTTTCGGGATCCCAAAGAAAACAAAAGTTTTGCTTACCTGGAGCGTTTCTCAAAGTATTAAAAGTAACGTATTACTCACATCCAGCCAGAACCCTTGAATCACCGGGCATTCCAAGAACATGTGTACATCGTCACCTTTTTCTTTACTACATTTGGGACATCTTTGCATATCTCCTTTCCCAATTTTGATAATTTGTGTGGCGTCCAGTAAACGCTGTAGAGACAAAAAAGGTGGTTCCGCCTTAAATTTGCAGCATGTACCGTGGAGGATGAGAAGTCGCAAGATACTTGCAATAAGTCTTCCATCTGCTCTCCTGGCAAGTTCTTTTCCCACAGTACTGTTGGCAAATTAAAATCTGAGTCTGATATCTCCATTAACAGCCAGTACCAATTTGCCACCTCTTTTTTCCGTATTAAACCACTTGTCAGCAGAGCTTCCAGGTTATTAGACAGTCCCGCACCAAGACCATCCTTAAGGCTCCAACTCTTTATTTGAAGATACTTAAATCTTGACAGTCGGCCGCTGGCTAACTCTTGACCCTCTTCCCAAGAAATTAAAGCTCCGTTCTCCATCAGTTGTCTCCAGATTTAATCCTGCTTCTTTTAATGGAAGGGCCAAGCTGTCCTTAGACCACTCCGGAGAGTCAAAAATAGGAGCCATTCCACTATAGTAATGAAGTTATAGTTCTCTCCTGACTTTATACCATGTTGTTGCAAAGCCTTATAGGGTTTTCAGGCACACCTTTTTAAAATATCGCAGGTCTCCATATTTATATACAATGCCATACACTCCCCCTTTTACATCACTAAGCATTGCTGTAAACATCTTCCCAACTTCTGAGCAATCTGGTGCATTAAATAAACATTTCCCTCCTTAATAGGAAGACCCAGGCATAGTAGGATTAGTCAGGCAACCTTAAGCCCACTTTAGCATATTGTCGTCTAACTTTTTCCATGATATTCTTACACCGTTAGAGGCCCAAATAAAACTAGTGATTTTTGACTGGATCTATTTAAGCCAATCTTCCTTAAAGGCCATGGGCATATTCTGAAATAGAAAGGTAATCTTTGGAAGTATTGACTTCTTAACAAGATTAACTCTTCTGTAAATAGACAGAGGCAAATGAGACCCTCCAAGTAAGTTCCCCACATCCTTATTGATCTTCTGAAAGTCGGTTTCAGGTATTTGTTCAATTTTTTTAACAATTCTAATACCTAGGTACCTCATTTCCTCTTTAACACAGCTCAACTGTGTGACGATATTCCATGCCATTATGACCGTTTTGCTTTCATTTATCTCATAACCTGAGATCTGCCCAAAACATGCTGTCAGATCATATACTACTGGTAATGCAGGAATAAGATCTGATGTATATATCATCGGATCATCCGCATATAATCACACTTTTTTCTCCCACCCTCGAGTTTTGAAGGGTATCATACTCTCGTGTTTTCTTATTTTCTCTGCTAAAGGTTCAATATAAAGGTTAAAAAATAGGGCGGGATAGCAGACACCCCTGTCTTGTCCCCCTGTAGATATTGAAGGCTTTTTATATGTCCCCATTTATTAATATTTTGGCTGTGGGTCTTTATATAACCGGTTTATTGCCCTATGTTAGACCTGACATCCTTGGCGTGGGTTTTTCCCCTATCTTTGCCTCTGCTACCTGGATTTTTGATGCTGTGCTGGATTTCGATTTGCTGGTTTAGATGCTTTGGACACTCTGTCACTGCTAATCAGTGCCAGAGTGTAAGTGCTCCCTGTGTAAAATATCGTATTGATTGGATATACCTGATTGGCATATCTGTATCACCATGAAGTCCCTAGTAAAGTGCACTGTGTGTGACAGGGCTGGTGATGACGGATGCTACTAGTGGGTCTGCAGCGCTGATTGCGCCACCCACCTGTGTGGCCCTAAAACAGGGTCTCAGGCCTGCCGCCGCAGGCCTGCCTGCAGTCCCCGGACTGCCATGTCCCCCTGGCCAGTGTCCACACTGGCCGGGCCTAACCCTTCCCTTTTCATACACGTCAGTCATCTCTATGGAAGGCCCAAGGTACCCCCCTGGGCAGGGTGCAGTGTATGTAGAAGGTAGAGCATGTACTAGTGCAGGTAACATGTTCTGGTAGTGAACACCGGCCATTTTGTGTGTTCACTACTGCAAGGCTATCTTGTTCCATAGGCTAACATGAGGGAGGCGGGTGCCAATGGCTATCCGCCTATCTTCTCATACGAACAAGATAAGACATGAGTGTTTGATATCCCTGAGCTCAGCATTTAATAACACATCTTTTAGGAGAGATTGTTTTTGAATCCTGAGTTGGAGAACAGTACTTTTTAGAGAGTAGCTGTTCTCTTGTCTGACCCTTCTGTGTGCCTGGGCGCGCTTGTGGATTGACTGTCTGGTTTGAGAGTGACAGGGGCTGGGGATCCCCCGGGAGGTTGGCTGAGTCAGCCCTCTGCTGAATGGCGACAATCGCAAGGAGAGTGGAGGGAGGAGATAGCACCTGGGATTGAATAGGGCTGTGCCTGCCTGCCACTCTGCTGGCTCCACCTCCTGCTGGGCGGCTGACGACCTTGCCCCTCGCTCTGAAAAGAATGTAGGAGCCAGGAAAACAAAGTGCTCCAGCAACACCCAGAACTGGATAAGACCGGGCTCAGGACCCACTTGCACAAAGACTTCTAGGGGTATAAGTACAAGACCCCTGACAACAGATTTTTAGATTCGACCATCGAGAGGAACCTCTGCTGAAAGACGGACCGCTGAAGAACTAAAGGAAGATTGCCGTGCTGTGTGCTCTAAAGGCTGACCTGTTCTGGCGTACAACTGAAGCTAAGGAGAAGAAGGGGTCCTGCTGTGTGCTGACCCTATCCACTTGACCAAACAAGACTTTGCTGTGTGCTGTGTCTTCAACTGAATCTCCAAGGGCCTGAGAAGAGCTGGCCTCCTGTTTCGCAACCCAGGGATAGAAAGGTTGCCAAGAACTCAAGACTCTGCTGTGTCCCACCTGCGCTGCTGTGTGCCGCAGGGACCGTGGACTGTTCTACCAAGCTTCTCAACATCTGCCTGTGAGGTGGGCTGGCTGCTCTCTGTCTTGCTAGAGAGTACCGCACCGAGCCGGGCCCGACACCGGTTGCCGCATCAAGAAGATCGACGTGCTCATCGGCACGTGCCTTGCCGCGACCCGGAGGCCTGAAGCAGATCGAGAGTCGTATTTCCCTGCTCTACGAAGCCGCGCTGTGAGTGGCTGACTCCGGTGACGTCGACATCGTCACTAGGGAACTCGTCGAGGGAGTTGTGGAATCCTTGCACCGAACAGCCCGAGGAGCGCTTGTATAACGAGCGCAGTGACACCGCCGGAGCAACATAGCTGCCTAAAACATCGAGAGCCTACAATTTGATTCATTCTCAGTGAGTATCGAATCACTCAAGAGACTAGAGACTATCGTCTGACGATTCCGACCAACTAAGAAAGCGACTATTGTGTAAACCTGTGATGCTTGATTTCAACTGCGGAAACTAGATAAAGATATATTATTTTTGATATAACTCACCTGTGTGGTCTAAGTTTGTGGTGTGCGGAGGGGGGATCATTGTGGTGTCTACGTGCAAATACCTTACACATTGCCTTGGGGATAAGCCTGTCTGCTCGAGCCAAGCTACCTAGAGGGTGAGCAGGGGTTATCTACCGTGTGTGTCCCTGTACCCTGACTAGAAGCAAGGGTCCCTATTTGGTCTAAGGTGAATACCTCTGCCAACTAGAGATCCCCAGATCTAACATTGGTGGTCAGCGGTGCGGATTAGAACCAGTATTTGCACTTGACCTGCAGTGATTCTTTGTACATCACTAATCTAGTGAGCAGTTGCATCGCTCGAAGTTTTTGCGAAGACTATTCTTGGAGGATCGACGAAGCATCATGTCTCTGAATGGAGTAGGTGAGGAGTCGGAATTGCAATTTGAAGTGAAAAAGTTGCTCGAGTATAAGAAGGAGCAACTAAAGCAATTCTGCAAGCAGCTTGGATGCCCAGCGAAGGGCAGCGCCAACAAGACGGAGCTACAGAAAGCTCTAAGGGCCTGGTGGGAGGCCAAGAATGGCGCAACCGAGGAAACTACTGAAGGGGATGGCACACCGGAGAACGGATTTGGATCCGATGATCTGCCAGTGAATAGGCCAGCGTCTAGGGCTGGCAGCGCCCATTCCAGTAGGAGCCTCTCTCCAGAGGAGCTGGAGGAAAACCAAAGGGTTAGAGCCCATGAGATTGAACTTTTTAAGCTCAAAGCTCAAGCGGAAGAAAGGAAACTGCGCCTTGACAGTGAGAAAGAGGCGGAGGAGAGGAGGAATGCTCTTGCTTTAGAAGAGAAGAAACTCCAGTTGGCTCATGAGTTGAGCATGAGGGAGCTGGACATTAAAGCCAAACAGGTGGCGTCCAGTCCGAATGGTGGCAGCGCACAACCAGTACAGGCGGGTAAAGTATACATACCGAAAGATTTGGTGCAGAATTATCAGAGGGGTGAGGATATCTATGCGTGGTTTAGATCCTATGAGCTTGCCTTGAAGATGAATGAAGTGCCTGAGAAAAGTTGGGGAGCGGGTTTGTGGAAGCATTTTGAGGCCTCTGGGAGGGATGTCTTAGCACCCTTAGAAGCAGCAGGGACCTTAACCTACCCCACGATGAAGGAGGCCTTATGCCTCAGGTATGGGCTTACACCAGAACAGTACCGCCAGAAGTTTAGGAACTTCAAGAAACTTGATTCGAGTACGTGGGTGGAGTGTGTGAGTATGTACACGCGTGCACTGGAAGGTTGGATAAAGGGCAGCAAAGTTACTGATTATGTGGGGTTGTGTCACTTGATTAGTTGGGAGCACTTGAGTAGTCTATGTGTTCCAGAGCTGCGCCAGCATCTTTTAGACAGCAAGTTAACTGATCCCAGTGAGCTTGCTAAAGAGGCAGACCGCTGGACTAGCACCAGGGTCAACAAAGGGGTGGTAAGTATGCCAGCCAAGGGTGGACAGGGTCCCCAGCAGAAAGGTGGGGAGGACAAGGGTAACAGTAAGGAGTTCTCTAAAGGGCCCCAAAACAGTTCCCAGGAGAAGGAGTCCCAAGCCCCCAAGCCGAAGAGGTCTTGGCCCCCTAAGGGCAACAGACCACCGCCTACTTGCTATGCTTGTAGGGAAGTGGGGCACATCGCCCCTAAATGTCCCACGAAACCCCCAGCACCAGCTGCTGCTCCAGTCCCAGGGTTAGCTAGTGTAGCTTTGGGAGGGGATTTGATTTCCAGTGGGGAAGAGGGATTAGCTATGATGACCCTTGTCTCGTTAGGAGACCAAGAGATGGTCCAGGATACCTTGATACCCGCTAACACTAAGAAATACGGGCAAAAGGTGACCATCAATGGGAGGGAGATAGAGGCTCTGAGAGACACCGGGGCTAGTGTGACATCTGTCAGGTGTCAGTGGGTGTCTGAAGAGCAAGTAATTCCCAATGTGCTCCGCCCAGTAGTGGCAGCTGACACTTCAGTTCGCCTCTGCAAGATGGCACGTGTTCCCTTTACATGGGGGGGAGTCTCTGGTACCTTGGAAGTCTGTGTCAGTGATGCCTTGCCGGTAGATTGTCTGTTGGGTAACGACCTGGAGAGTTCTCCATGGAAGGACGTAGAGCACAGAACTCACTTGGAAATGTTAGGACTGCCAGCGTGGATCTGTGTATCCACCCGTGCCATGACAGCCAGTAAGGGTGGATTAGTAGAACTGGAGCCTGGAACAATGGCCCAGGAACCTGCCAGGAGAGGAAGGGGCAGAGGGCGCGGGAAACCAGCCCCCACTGTTCCCACGGTCCAGGAGGAAGCAGAACCTGAGGGGGATGCCCTGGAACCTACGGGGGAGCAGGTGGCCGAACTGGGGGAGTTGCCGGAGCTGACCCATTGGCAGCAAGAGGGTGGCCCCTCCAGGGAGGAATTCTGCCAGGCTCAGAAGGAGTGCCCTTCTCTCATTGGTGTGCGGCAGCAGGCTGCAGACCAGGCAGCGGGCCTAGGGTCCAAGGAACATTTGATTTACTGGGAGGATGACTTACTTTATAGTGAGCCTAAGTTCGCTGAGCCCGGTGCAGCCCGTGTGCTGGTGGTACCCGAGCGCTTCAGGAGCTTCTTACTGGGTCTGGCTCACGACGTGCCTCTCGCAGGACATCTGGGGCAAGACAAGACCTATCACAGGCTTGTCACCCACTTCTACTGGCCTCAGATGAAGAAGCACGTCGGTACCTTTTGTAAGTCTTGCCAAACCTGTCAAGCCAGTGGTAAGAGCGGAGGGAAGTGCGTGGCGCCCCTCCAGCCGTTTCCTGTAGTGAGCACCCCTTTCGAGCGGGTGGGCATTGATATCGTAGGGCCCCTGGATCCCAAGACCGCCTTAGGCAACAGGTTTATCCTGGTCTTGGTGGATCACGCCACTCGGTACCCGGAAGCAGTCCCTCTCAGGACAATCACAGCACCCGTGGTGGGCCGTGCATTGATGGGGATCTTTTCCCGTGTGGGGTTCCCTCGAGAGGTGGTCTCCGACCGGGATACCAACTTCATCTCTAGGTATATGAAGTCTCTGTGGGAGGAGTGTGGAGTAACTTATAAGTTCACCACTCCTTACCACCCTCAAGGAAATGGGTTGGTTGAAAGGTTCAACCGCACCCTGAAAGGTATGATTATGGGTCTAGCGGAGCCCATGAGACGGAAGTGGGACGTCTTGTTACCATGCCTGTTGTTTGCCTACAGGGAGGTGCCTCAGAAGTCCTTAGGGTTCAGCCCCTTTGAACTGCTGTATGGCCACCCTGTTAGAGGACCTCTCACACTGGTGAAGGAGGGGTGGGAGAAATCCCGTGGGAGAACCCCCCAGGATGTGTTCAGCTATGTGCTGGCCATCCGCAACCAAACACAGCACTTCAGGAAGCTCGCTCAGGAGAACCTAGAAGACAGCCAGGAGGAGATGAAAAGATGGTACGACCAGAATACCACTCTGGTAGAGTTTCATCCCGGGCAGAAAGTGTGGGTAATGGCGCCGGTGGAGCCTTGTGCGCTCCGTGACAAGTGGACCGGGCCATATGAGGTGGTAGAGCGCAAGAGTGAGGTGACCTACCTGATCAACATGAAGACTCCTAGGCAGCCCCTTAGAGTCTTGCATGTAAACCGCCTCAAACCCCACTTCGAGAGGTCTGAAGTGACGATGCTCATGGCTACAGACGACGGTGGGGAAGAGGATAGTGATCCTCTCCCTGACCTCCTGGCTACCAAGGAGCAAGACGGGTCAGTGGATGGTGTGGTCCTCTCGCCCACCCTGACCCCAGAGCAGCAGAGAGACTGTCGCCAGGTGTTGGGTCAGTTTGCCTCCCTGTTCTCCCTGACACCAGGTGTCACCAATTGGTGCGTCCATGATGTGGACACTGGAGATAGCCTGCCTGTGAAACAGAAGTTTTACAGAGTAGCTGACAAGGTCAGGGCCAGCATCAAGGAAGAAGTTTCCAAGATGTTGGCGTTAGGGGTAATTGAGCCCTCTAGCAGTCCCTGGGCTAGCCCAGTGGTCCTCGTTCCCAAGAAATCTGCTACACCCGGTGGCCCGTCAGAACTTCGGTTTTGCGTGGACTACCGCGGGCTCAATGCGGTCACCAAGACTGACGCGCACCCCATCCCCAGAGCTGATGAGCTCGTGGATCGGTTAGGAGCTGCCCGGTACCTCAGCACCTTCGATTTGACTTCGGGGTACTGGCAGATTGCCTTAACTGACGGGGCAAAGGAGAGGTCGGCATTTTCAACGCCAGAGGGGCACTTCCAATTTCGAGTCATGCTCTTTGGATTGAAAAATGCCCCTGCCACCTTCCAGAGACTGGTCAACCGGGTACTGACCGGGCTGGAGCAATTCAGCGCCGCGTACCTGGATGACATTGCTGTGTTCAGCTCCACTTGGGAAGAACACTTGCAACACCTCTGTGAAGTGTTGAGGGCGCTGCAGAAGGCAGGCCTCACTATCAAGGCTAGTAAGTGCCAGATAGGGCAGGGATCAGTGGTGTATTTGGGACACCAGGTGGGGAGCGGCCAGGTGGCGCAACCTACAGGCGAAGATCGATACCATTCTGGCTTGGGAACCCCCCAAGACGCAGACAGAGGTGAGAGCCTTTCTAGGACTCACCGGGTATTACAGACGGTTCATCAAGGGATACGGCACCATTGTTGCCCCCTTGACGGAGCTAACCTCTAGAAATCAGCCCAGGAAAGTGAATTGGACCGAGGCCTGTCAAACTGCTTTTGATGCCCTGAAAACTGCAATGTGCACAGCACCGGTGCTTAAGGCGCCCGACTTTTCGAGTGAGTTCGTAGTGCAGACAGACGCTTCAGAGCAAGGCGTGGGAGCAGTACTCTCACAGATGGACGACGAGGGCGGGGACCAACCCGTAGCTTTCATTAGTAGAAGGCTACTTCCCAGGGAACAGAGGTGGAGCGCTATTGAAAGGGAAGCATTTGCTGTGGTCTGGGCCCTGAAGAAGCTGAGGCCCTACCTGTTTGGGACTCACTTCCGTGTTCAGACCGACCACAGGCCCCTCAGATGGTTAATGCAGATGAGGGGTGAGAATCCAAAACTGTTGAGGTGGTCCATCTCCCTACAGGGAATGGACTTTACGGTGGAACACCGTCCCGGTACAGAGCACGCCAATGCTGATGGTCTGTCCAGGTTTTTCCGCCTTAGCGATGAGAACTCCCAAGAGGGTGGGTAGTTCTCCCCGCTTTCAGCTGGAGGGGACACGTGTTAGACCTGACATCCTTGGCGTGGGTTTTTCCCCTATCTTTGCCTCTGCTACCTGGATTTTTGATGCTGTGCTGGATTTCGATTTGCTGGTTTAGATGCTTTGGACACTCTGTCACTGCTAATCAGTGCCAGAGTGTAAGTGCTCCCTGTGTAAAATATCGTATTGATTGGATATACCTGATTGGCATATCTGTATCACCATGAAGTCCCTAGTAAAGTGCACTGTGTGTGACAGGGCTGGTGATGACGGATGCTACTAGTGGGTCTGCAGCGCTGATTGCGCCACCCACCTGTGTGGCCCTAAAACAGTGTCTCAGGCCTGCCGCCGCAGGCCTGCCTGCAGTCCCCGGACTGCCATGTCCCCCTGGCCAGTGTCCACACTGGCCGGGCCTAACCCTTCCCTTTTCATACACGTCAGTCATCCCTATGGAAGGCCCAAGGTACCCCCCTGGGCAGGGTGCAGTGTATGTAGAAGGTAGAGCATGTACTAGTGCAGGTAACATGTTCTGGTAGTGAACACCGGCCATTTTGTGTGTTCACTACTGCAAGGCTATCTTGTTCCATAGGCTAACATGAGGGAGGCGGGTGCCAATGGCTATCCGCCTATCTTCTCATACGAACAAGATAAGACATGAGTGTTTGATATCCCTGAGCTCAGCATTTAATAACACATCTTTTAGGAGAGATTGTTTTTGAATCCTGAGTTGGAGAACAGTACTTTTTAGAGAGTAGCTGTTCTCTTGTCTGACCCTTCTGTGTGCCTGGGCGCGCTTGTGGATTGACTGTCTGGTTTGAGAGTGACAGGGGCTGGGGATCCCCCGGGAGGTTGGCTGAGTCAGCCCTCTGCTGAATGGCGACAATCGCAAGGAGAGTGGAGGGAGGAGATAGCACCTGGGATTGAATAGGGCTGTGCCTGCCTGCCACTCTGCTGGCTCCACCTCCTGCTGGGCGGCTGACGACCTTGCCCCTCGCTCTGAAAAGAATGTAGGAGCCAGGAAAACAAAGTGCTCCAGCAACACCCAGAACTGGATCAGACCGGGCTCAGGACCCACTTGCACAAAGACTTCTAGGGGTATAAGTACAAGACCCCTGACAACAGATTTTTAGATTCGACCATCGAGAGGAACCTCTGCTGAAAGACGGACCGCTGAAGAACTAAAGGAAGATTGCCGTGCTGTGTGCTCTAAAGGCTGACCTGTTCTGGCGTACAACTGAAGCTAAGGAGAAGAAGGGGTCCTGCTGTGTGCTGACCCTATCCACTTGACCAAACAAGACTTTGCTGTGTGCTGTGTCTTCAACTGAATCTCCAAGGGCCTGAGAAGAGCTGGCCTCCTGTTTCGCAACCCAGGGATAGAAAGGTTGCCAAGAACTCAAGACTCTGCTGTGTCCCACCTGCGCTGCTGTGTGCCGCAGGGACCGTGGACTGTTCTACCAAGCTTCTCAACATCTGCCTGTGAGGTGGGCTGGCTGCTCTCTGTCTTGCTAGAGAGTACCGCACCGAGCCGGGCCCGACACCGGTTGCCGCATCAAGAAGATCGACGTGCTCATCGGCACGTGCCTTGCCGCGACCCGGAAGCCTGAAGCAGATCGAGAGTCGTATTTCCCTGCTCTACGAAGCCGCGCTGTGAGTGGCTGACTCCGGTGACGTCGACATCGTCACTAGGGAACTCGTCGAGGGAGTTGTGGAATCCTTGCACCGAACAGCCCGAGGAGCGCTTGTATAACGAGCGCAGTGACACCGCCGGAGCAACGTAGCTGCCTAAAACATCGAGAGCCTACAATTTGATTCATTCTCAGTGAGTATCGAATCACTCAAGAGACTAGAGACTATCGTCTGACGATTCCGACCAACTAAGAAAGCGACTATTGTGTAAACCTGTGATGCTTGATTTCAACTGCGGAAACTAGATAAAGATATATTATTTTTGATATAACTCACCTGTGTGGTCTAAGTTTGTGGTGTGCGGAGGGGGGATCATTGTGGTGTCTACGTGCAAATACCTTACACATTGCCTTGGGGATAAGCCTGTCTGCTCGAGCCAAGCTACCTAGAGGGTGAGCAGGGGTTATCTACCGTGTGTGTCCCTGTACCCTGACTAGAAGCAAGAGTCCCTATTTGGTCTAACTCTAGCCAACTAGAGATCCCCAGATCTAACACCCTACAAAAGTTCTCCCCTAGATTGGACAGTCTTAGGTTTTCCTGCAAGTAAGTCCAGTTTACGTGATCAAAAGCCTTGGTCACGTCCACTGTAATGACTGCTAGTGGTTGTTTGTATGCGGATGCTATATCTATGGCTCCAATTAGACTATAGGTTAGGTCTTTAATACCTCTACCCTGCACAAAGCCTTTCCGATCTTCATGAAGGAACACTCCCAGTACCCCATTCAATCTGTCTGCTAATATGTTTGTTAAGATCTTATAACCCGAATTTAGTAGTGAGATAAGCCTATAGGACTCACAACAGTCTGGCGGTTTAAAAGGTTTAGGTATCAAAGTGACAGTGGCTTCATTCCATGAGGGGGCAGTCTCTTTCCATTTTCAAAAACCTCTGAAAAAAGCCTAACAAAAACCGGCACTAGATATTTTCCTAACTTTTTGTATATCTCAATCGGAAGGCCATCTGGGCCTGCTGCCTTATTACGTTGCCCTGCTTTGATGGCATTCCCAATTTCCTGCTCGGTTATTGGACTGTTAATAGCTTCTTTTTGGAGCTCAGACTCTACGGGTAACTTCTTGGCCTAGCCAATCTTCCACCTCCCCTCTTGTCGAACTTAGATCGTCGTAGTACACTTCCCCAAAATAGGGAGGGGGTTCAGGAGGGAAAACATGGCGGCCTCTTAGGACGTGGTCGCGGAGGCTCCCTATACATGGAGATCAAACGCGAGGTAATGCCCAAATAAAAGAATAAGATAAAATGCTGAATGTGAGAAGTGCGGAAACCGTGTTCTGGCTTCGAGATGAATAGGAAGCAACTGAATAAGCTTTACCTTGTGGAGTTGTGCCTCAGTGTCTTTTGGCTTTTTTCCGCGCCCTTGGTGTTTTCGGGCTCACAGGCAGGGGCTGGCTTGACTGGCTGGGGGTGGTGGAAGCCCTGGGTGGAGTTCGCAGGGCTGCCAATCCAGAACCCCTGCTGGGCTCGAGCTGCTCGGGGACTTGGCAGGGGCCGGAGGGTGGTGGCTCAGCGCTCCAGCCATGGATATCTGGGCAGAGTCAGCACAAGCGCGGGAGACTCCCAGGTTAAAGGCAGATACGGAGCAGGCATGCAGCAAGAGCCAGTACCCGATGCAGGTCGCGCATTACGGGACAACTTGGATGCAGAGGGGAGGCCATGGAAGACATCACGCTGTACAGGTACTGGTCAGAGCAAAGTCGAAAGAGAAGAGGATGTGAGGGGAGATGCTGAGAGACAGTTGACAGGGAGAGACCGCATTGCGGTTAAAAGCAGAAGCCATTCAAGTGCACTAAAGAAGAAACAGAGTGCTCTTCCAGATAAAAAAGGAGTAGAGCAGTTAAACATAGGGGCACCTCAACTCCTAGGAAGGGCGGAAGGGGCAGTAGAGAAGGCCCAGCAAAGCAGATACAAATTGAGAAGTGGAAGGGGGAAAATTTGTATGAAGGGTATACAAAGCAAGTCTCAAATGAATAGTGCAGGTAAAGAATCCGCCCCTTTGAAGCAAGTGGCTACGGATACAGGAGAGTGGGTGACCCCAAAAAAGAGGAGGTCGAAGGGGAAGAGAGGAGAGAAACAAGAAACAAGTCTTAAGATTACCCCCTCATTGAGGACTTTTTTCAAGGTAGTACCTAAGATGCTGTTGTTAAAGAACCCTGCTTTAGTAAATCCTGAGTAGGCCATTAGGAGGACAGGATATAATAAGTCCCAACAAATTCCAGGTGTTGGCAAATATTTCCGAGCCCCAGGAAATTGATCTTTTAGAAAGAAGGGAAGGACCAAGCAGGGATTGAGGTGCCTTCTATCTTTGGAAATATGGAGTCACATTCCGCTCAACTTCAGTCTCAGTCTCAGGTACAGTCTCAGTCCCAGTTTGAGACACAGTCAACTCCTTTTGAAGACTCACCTATATTTCTTAAAGATGGGGGAGGAATGAGTTTAACAGAAACAAAGCAACCCCACAACCAATCTCAGCCTCAGCTTTAGTTACAGCCTCAGTCACTGATCTAATTCAACTACTAACCTCTGAAGTTAGAAATATATTTGAAATATCTGAGTCTAACCAAAAAGATTAGATTTGCCTGTGGTAGTCTAGAAAAGAAGCTGGACGACATAGCTGTTATGTCATCACAGTTGGAAACGCAGTGAAAGACTTAACACTTCAATCAGGGGTTAACACGAAAGAGATCAGAGTCCTTATGGGAAATGAGATGGTATTGAAAGAAAAAATAGTCATTGCAGAACAACCAAAGAAGTAACCTCCGTGTCTTAAAAATACCAGAAGGAGCATAGGGGGAAGATAAAGGTATTTGTGGTACGTCTGATCAAGGAAGTGCATGTAGAGTGGACAGAAGAGGAATTAATTAAAGATAAACAGAGGCTCCACAGAGGTCCATATAGCCTGAGTACAAACAAAGCTAAACGGAAGAAAATCTTGGTTAATGTCCACACCTATAAAATCAAGAAAGAAATTCTCTCCAAAGCATTGAAACAAAAAACACTGACAGTGGATGGAATTAACTTTGAAATTAGATCAGATATCGCCCAATTCACGGCAAACAAGCAATGGGACTTTGGCAATCTGAGCCTTTTAAGAAACTGGGTGTGACAGCACAGTTAAAATACCCGGCCAGCGCACATGTAATGCACAACATCAGGATGCAAACCTTTCGCAAAATAGAGGAAGCGGAGTAATTTCTTAAATCAATATCAGGGGCAGGCACAAGATGAGGAGGGCCGAATTTACTTTCTCTTCATCCTTTTATATCCTACCTCTCAATTTTTTTCTGTGGTTTCTGCTTCCTTTTTTCTTGCTTTGGTTATTGAAGAAGGTGAACACGGGGCCTACAGGCTGTTCCAGTTTAGATTTAAAAACTAAATGAGAGAACGGTTTAAGCCATAAATAAATTGTAGGGGGAAATGAAGTGCCAAAATTTGGAAATAGATCTTCGAAGATTCGTAGGGCCTCCTTAGGCTTAGACCATCAAGAAAGTGGAGGGTTTTCCAAGGAAGGGGGGGCGGGAGGTGTCACGGGTAGCATTCTGCGCACGGGTGGGGGAGCAATGGAAGAAAATCCCCCCAAAAATTGTCCTCAAACTAAGTCGAAACTTAGGATTTAATAGAGTTATGAGGTTAAGAATAAAAAAAATGACAACTAGTCAGAAGCCACAGATAGAACTCCTATTGTGGAATGTTAATGGCCTCAGGGTGAGACCTAGAAGGGAAAGGATCTTGCAGTATCAAAAAGACGCCCCGGCTCAAATGATAATCCTCCAAGAGGCTCATCTAACCAGTAAGGAAATGAGTGAGGTGTTCAAAACCAGAAAATGGCTACAGAAAGTGGTATGTACAGAGCAGCAACTCACTAAGAGGAGTGGCGATTCTTGTAAAAATTAACCCTCAGATCATAATAGTGGAAAGTAGGGTGGACAAGGCTAGTAGGTGTGTGATTGGTAAAGTAAGATGCTAGGATCAACTGTATTCTGTAGTTGGATATTATGGGCCCAGCCTCGATGATTCTATCCCATTTGGCAATCTACTTTCAGAACTTTTGGATTTCCCCGATCCTGTTATAATGGCAGGGGACTTTGTTGTGGTTTTGGATGGAAGTTTAGATCGTTCCACTAAAAGTAGAGGAATTGTATATAACAAATCAAGATCTCTGATAATAAATTCGATAAAGATTAGCCATAACCATGCTCTTGGTCCCTCCGAGTACTGTAATACAAAGGAGATGGACTATGGACCGTACCATATTGTCTGATGAAGAAATGATAGATAAACTAGGGTTGGAATCTTGAGAATTCTTTGAAAACAATTTGGAAAGTGCACTGACTGGGATAGTGTGGGATACTTATAAGGCCTTCATAAGGGGTAACATTTCATCAATTCAGTCTTATAAAAATAAACAACGAAGGGTTGAGATAGCGAATATTGAAAACAGAATTCAAAGGTTAGAGCAACAACTACAAAGTAATGAGGTAAAATATGGGGTGGGTCAAACATCTATTCAGACTCTTAAAATGGACCTTTTGGCGGTAGTGGAAGGACGACTACAAGAAAGGTGGCAAGCAAATAAACTGGCCCATTTTAATTATGGGGAAGGTTGTGGAAAGTTACTTGCTTGGAAGTCAAAAAACGATCAGGCAATTTTTTTTATAAAATAACAAAAATATGGAATGGCATGCTGTCCTATTAGAGGGGGGGAGTTGCCCAAAAACTCCGCACTCCACAACAGGCTGGAGTTTATTTGCGTTGGCGTACCCGAAATGCGTTTTTGCGCAAATGGGAGCGACTTACCAAGTGCCTGCGATTGGCGACAAGATTTTACGAGCCGTTCGTGAGCCCCACGAGATTTACTAGTCGGCTGCATGGTCCCGCAAGTGTTTGCGATTGCGAACATGTAATTCTAGCGTGCCAGCAGAGTGCCGGTGGTTTCTTTTTGAAGAAGGCAATCCCGAATGCGCAGGATTGATCCAGACTACAATCTGGAGAAGGTTCTCTCACCAAGCAGCATGAAAACCTTTTCAAAATGACGGTTTGGAGTTAAAAAACTCCTCAAAATAACATTTGGCTATAAGTTTTTGTTCAAGGAGTCCTTTTTCCTTTTTTATTTTTCAGAGATAGGAAGTGCCTCAGTCTCCAATTTTCTGTTCCTGTTCAGCAGGCTCCTCCCAGTAAATTTTTCATCTCCTGGTCACTTTTCATTTGGATTTGGAGCTGGAAGGATCACTCTTTGTGTCTGCTGCATGATATATATCATTGAATTTGAGGCCTTTGAAATTTCACAAGTAAAGTTGTGTTTGTTCGATTGGGGCCATGCTCCTAGATTTGTTTGTACTTTTCATTGCTTTTTAAAAATGTATTGTGGTGAGTGTCCTGTTGTTTCAGTAGGGGCCTAGTTTCTTTGTAAGTAATATCTCTTCTTTTATATAAGAAACATGTTGCACAGTTCACTACATTTTTCTCCATGTTTTTAAATCTATTTGCAATATTTATTTAGTTCACTATGTAGGCAGGTAGTCTGCCAAAAATAAGCATTTCTCAGCCAGTAGGCCCAGAGCTACTCATCATGGGTGCACGAAACAACTGTCTCTGTTGAATTTAAACAGTTTTGGCCATGGATGACATTGGATTAAAAATACAAAATGTGTTTTTTGTGGTATTTCACCTTTTTTCATGTATTAAATTAAATGCCTTTGGATGTGTGTGTGGTTGCAACTTGCAAATCTTTTTAGTCCTGTGGATTTTTGTTTTTTTGGCATTGTTGCATTAAAGATGTGGTGTTTAGCATGCCTCCTTTGCCTGGCCAGTGTGTGTGTGAGTTTGTAATAGTGGGCCAGCGTTTTCCTTGGCTGAGCCTCCCCACATGGCGAGGGGCCATTTTGTAAAGTCTGTCCATATAGGCCTGCTTGAGTTTATTGTTTTCCAGGCCTCCTACTTGTTGTTGTGATCATGTGGCTGCCGCCATTTTATGGAGGCTGTTAGTGTGCTTTTGCCATAGGCCTGCATGTCTTCCCTTTGTTCCTCTTGGGTTATTACTACTTGTTGGGGTGGCCTGGCCATATTGTTAAGGCAGCCAATGTGCTTTTGCCATAGGCCTGCATTGTCTTCCCTTTGTAGGATTATTGCTTGTAGTTGTGGCCTGGCCATGTGGCTGGTGGCCAATTTGTGAAGGCAGCCAGTGTGCTTTTGCCATAGGCCTGCTTTGTCTTCCATTTCTAGGCTTAGTGCTTGTTGTCATGGCCTGGCCATGTGGCTGGCTGCCATTTTGTGAAGGCAGCCAGTGTGCTTCTGCCATAGGCCTGCATGCCTTCTTTGTGGGTGCATGAAACAACTGTTCCTGTTGAATTAACATCATTTTGACGATGGATGGCATTGGATTAAAAACACCAAATGCGTTTTTTTTTGTGTGGAATTTCACCTTTTTTTCATGTGTTAAATTAAATGCCTTTGTTGGATGTGTGTGAGGTTGTAACTTTCAAACCTTTTTAGCCCTGTGGATTTTCGTTTTTTGGCTTTGTCGCCTTAAAGATGTATTGTTTAGCATGCCTCCTTTGTATGACCAGTGTGTGAGTGTGTTTGTAATAGTGGGCCGGCATTATTCTTGGCTGAGCCTCCCCATGTGGCCAGGGGCCATTTTCTAAAGTCTGTGTCCATATAGGCCTGATTGAGTTCATTGTTTTCCAGGCCTCCTGTTTGTTGTTGTTGTGACCATGTGACTGGCAGCCATTTTGTAGAGGCAGTTAGTGTGCTTTTGCCATAGTCCTGCATGTCAGCCTTCACTTTGTTCCCCTTGGCTTATTGCTTCCATCCATTGTCATTTGGCAGCTGCAGCTCCCTGAATGCTGCATCCCAAGTAAGGCACAATGCTAAACCGTTACATTTGTATTTTGTTGTTCTTCTTCTTTCCTATCCTTCCTGAGTGTACTGTACAGTACACCATGAAAGCCCTTGTTGTTGTCAAAGAAGTCTCACAAATGGCTACACTGTATTAATTATTTGAATAACTGAGGTAATAATAATATTAATAGCACTGACAAGTGTGACCCCACACTAAATCATAATATATTTGTTTATATTGGAAATTAAACCACAACAATGCCTCATTTCACTGATGTTCTTCTTGCTTCTTTGCTTTTAGGTTCACAAAAGAGGAGACCACATCACCCATTGTACTGCCAGACAGAAGGCCTGCGCACGTTGTCACATGACGTGCGACCACAGACATCTCTTCAACTTGTGCTACTGCATGCTAACTGACATCTTCAAGATGGCTCCAAAGAAAGGTACCAGGTACAGCACCAAGAAAGTTGCCAGTGAGAAGAAGGCACTGCCACTTACCTCCATTGGTATGTCGCCCAAGACCTCTTTTAGGAAACCAAAATATGCACCAGCAGCAGAAGGTGTCTGGGGAGCAAGCTGGGAGCAGCACCCCCGCATCAATGGACCCACCCCACCAACCTAGGCCCATGCCCATGTCTCACAGAGGCAGCCAGTCTAATCATGACAATGCCGACAAGCAGTGATGTTGAAATTGACTTATCGCTATCGCAAAGTAGTACCCAATCAAAGCAGGAAACTCAGATAAGTGGGCAACAACAGCCGCAACCACCCCAATAGTAGTTGTACCTCCTGAAGTAGGGGCAGTTCAGGAGATCGAGCTTCCTGCCGAGGAAGAAGAGCAAGTCACTCTTTCAGAACATCCATTGTCTTCCAGATCCCCAGCAAGTAAAAGGAGGGTTAGCCCATCAACTTCTTCTGCAAGCCCCCCTTCTGATGATCTAGACGCCACTTGGATCCCACCTCAGTCTGAGAGTGAGACATGCCACGAGACAAGGCTAGGGAAAAGGAAGGTTCCAGAAAGCCTTAGTTATGGAGGTAGATGTAGAAGAGGAGGATGATGACAAGCCAGTCATCATGGACATTAGCCCCACCCCAGTGGAGACCGACATAACCCCATCCCAAATTGCTGTGAGGGATGTGGCACGGATACCACCAACACAGATACCACCAACACCATCTCCAGCTGCCATATTTACAAAGTCCTGGCAGAGACCTCCATCTACCACAACCGCCTCAGTACAAGTAGGCACTGCAGAGAGTCAAACGTCACGCCCACCTACCAGTTGCTCCGACATTGCAAGTGGCACCAGCAGTGTCAGAAAGTTGACCTCCCCAGTTTGGTACTTCTTTTTGATTATCAGGAAGGAGTTGAACATTGCTATATGCTCCATTTGTGGAGTAGGTGTTAGTCGGGGTAAGCGTGGTACAAACTATGGTAACGGAGGCCAAACAACCCATCTGAGCAAACACCACTTGATCCAGTGGGAGGCGCACCTTAGCGGCCAAAAAACTGCAAGGGCAATTTTGGAATGCTTAAACACGTTGACAGAAAAGAGAAGTAGTGTCCAATGCTCATCCTTCCTGTTTTCATTCTTGTGACAGGGAAACAACAGTAAAACTATTCTTAGCTCTCCCACATACATGTGTTATCAAGGCCTGTCAGATGAACAAAGGGAACAAATAATACTTGACATAAGGGACATAACCTCATTTAAACTATTGAACCCATAATCAGGAGACTGTACTATGACTGAACAATAGTATGACAATAATATTTTGAGATATAATATAGCAGATAAGAATATCTTTTTTTTTTACCTTGTTTAAAATATCAAAGCATTTATTGTACTATGTATTATTATTAAATAGTATACCTGTATTTTTTGTAATATTTGTATCATTTTTATAAATATAAGTTATTATTTTTTTGTTGATTATTTTGTAGTAACATTACATTTTTAGGATTGGGAATATACTGTACTTAAAGTTTATTTATTGGCAGCTTCGTTGTGGGAAAATGTGGTGTGAAGTGTTGTAAAATGTTATCTCATAATATTTTATAAATGTTTTAATAATTAATTAACTTTGATTGATAAATGTGAATATAATTTGAATAATTAATGATATATGTAAGTTTTATACATTTGTTGTGTATGAAATTTACCATGTTTTAATAATATATTTAGCATCGATTTTAGCGTATACTAATTAGTGACTTTTTAATATTTTTAAAAAGTTAAGAGGTTTTAATAAAAATGTTTGGGTGAGTTAGTGGGTTTGTAGGGGATGGTATTTTAAAATATATATTTTACATGTTTTATATTTCTTATCACATTATTCATTCATTCATTTGTTAAATATGCAAGTTAATAAAACTATGTTTTAGGTAAATTCTATAGGTAGGTTGTCACTTTGTAAATTGATTAACTATACATTTTAATATCCCATTATTATTCATAATTTGGTTATTATAATAATTGTTATAGTTATTTGGATTTTTTTCATACATTCTGTATTATTTTTTGTGGGTCATTTGATTTGTAGGGAGGTAGAATAGAAGTCTTTTCAAATATACTTCTTTAGTATTTTTTATTGCTTATTGTTAAAATTGTGTAATAAGTAAATTCAGGGGTGTGGCTTGACGCATCAAGATGGCGGTTGAACTCTAAGAGTGCTCCGGGCCCTCCGTCATCTGTCAAAATCCGCCACCATCAGTGCCTCTACATACCCCTACAGAGTATCTGCTGTACCTACTGTGGCGGTGACTACCCAGCGGGGCCAAAACAATTCACGGTGTGGTCTGCTGCGGGCACAATCCGCCCTGATCTCCGGCCTCCCAGCGCCCAAAATGGCGTTGTCTTCTTTCAGGGCGTTGCTGCCCTAGCCTGAGCCTGCTGCTCCGACTCACCCGGCTGGCCATCAAAGGTCCTCCGGTGCGGCGCCCTTCTGGACCTGCTGTGTACTGCCCTGGTTGGGATCGGGCTGGGGCATCTCTTGCTGGGACCAAGGTGGTGCCCCTCCCCCCTTGCCTGGCCGCATCTCTGCCCATGCCGACGTGGCCTCCGGGGTGGTGAGTGGCGGCTGGTGGTCGAGAGACCCTGCGACCGGGTGATCGGCCGCTATATCGGGTGGCGTGTCCTTGAGGTTTGGACCCCCCCTCTCTCTCCAGGTCTGGCCTCAGTCTATGCCTGGCCCTCTGCCGACCGCTCTGACGGGAGGACCCCTCCCGGCATACACTCACGGGGCAGGCTGCTGTTGGGGCCGTGGGAGTGAGGTCTGCCTTTGCCTCACCCTGAGGATTCTGGGGTGTGAGTGAGCGTGGCCTATCCTGGCTGCTGGTGGGTCCGCTGCTTCTGCGCTCCTGATTTGCACCACCACAGCAGAAATCCTGGGACTGTTGCACCCTTCAGCTGCACCGTGGACGTGAACGGACATCGTGGTCTGCTGGGCCTGTCCGGCCGGTTTCCTGCCTTTTGCTGGTGGTGGATTCCCGGTTGCAGTCTGGCGGACCTGAGTGGAGGTGGGTGACTGCGGTGCACTCGTAGCCGGGATGCATGAGGGGTGATTCCTTGCCTTGTCCCCCCGCCCATGGGGTCTATGCCTGAGATGCTTCATCCTGTCTTGCAGCCCACCACTGTGGAGACCTTCCATTGAGGCTCGGCCTGCCCTGGCCCATTCTGACCTCCTGTATTAATGCACCCCGCATGGATTGCCCCCTGGCTCTCCATACACCTGGATTGCTACACTGCCCGACTCGGCGGCTACAACACTCGCCCCCCTGCAGTTTGCAGCTTCTTGGGACTCCCTTGTTCCCACTGCTAGGGCCACCTTGGAAGTCTGTGGGCATAGCTGATTGACACGAGCCTGACCTGCTGTGCTGGGTGTGGAGGGGTCTCTGCAGTCTCCGCGGTCCCCCCAGGCATGGTGGGACTGCCCTCTACCATCTGACCTACATTGGGGCGACTCCCCAGGGACCCTGGTGGATGTGGAGAGCGGCGGCACAGGGCGGAAGAGAGCTGATTTAAACCAGAGCCCTGGTTGGCATCCTCCTGGGATTCCGCTCTGGAGAGGTTGCGGTGGGGAACTTCGGCTTCGTTGATCGAGCAGCAGGGGCCGGGAGAGGGGGCCCTGCCACCCAATCCTTTTCTCCCTTTTCTCCCTTGTCCCCCCTCCCCTCTATCGTGGGGCCTGAGAGCTGACAATCTGCGCATAGGTATATCTCACAGAGGATCGCCTGTGCCCCGCGCCTGCATGGGCCTTGTCTCTCCTGGTGGTTGAGGCCCCCCTTACTTTGGAGCAGGGAGAGGGAAGGACCGCATCCCCAAGACGCCTGCAACCCACACTAAAACCAAAATAGACCAATTTGCTACAGCTGAACGTAACCCAGCTGACGGAAACCCTTGGAGCTCCCCCCTTCTAGGGACCGATCTCTCAACTATCCCTCAAGCCATTAGCAACTCACGGGCCTCGGTTGAAAGCAGGATTGGCGAGGTACGTGTGGATGTCGCCCTCTTATACCAGGATCTGCGTAACGCTACAGCACGGATCTCTGAGGCAGAGTCCAGTATATCCACGGTTGAGGACAAGCTCGGGCAGCTGAAGACCGAGGTGACCCACCTCCAAACTCTAACCGTGGAGCTGCATCGTAGAACCGAAGACGCTGAAAACCGCGTGCGTCGCACCAACCTGCGCCTGGTGGGTTTTCCGGAGGGGGTCGAGCAGGGCCAGACGGACACCTTTGTGGAGACATGGCTGAAATCCTGGATGTAAATTCCACAGCAGCTTCAGAAAATAATCCAAAGTATTTGCATAAATACATTCAGTCTTTATTCAAAAAATGTCCATAAGTTCATCAAATTCATTCCAACTCCGAAAATGAATAGTAAATTCAAAGAATTATCTTGCTGCCCAATGCATTTCGAGCCAAAGTTGGCCCTTCTTCAGGGGATCAAATTCTAAAATATAAACGGCAAAATATGATACTATACAGGAATAGTACTAACATCATCAATATCAAAGCAGCATTTACATGATACATTATTTGTAAACAACATGTAAGTTAACAGAAAGCCCTCCACCAAAGAGTGACGCTTGTCAGGGTGTGTGCTTAGTCCAAAATCAAAGAGACTGCTATGTAATCTATAGAGGTCAAAGGCATATCTCGAGTTTAAAGACACTGTTTAAAACAATCCAAGTGGTGTCCACCAACGTGATTATTGAAGCGTAATTAGGGAATACCTTCGCTCTCATGCGTATATACGCTAGTGGCCAAGCAGTTTAAGTAGATGCCTGAAACGATTACGGATTAAATAAAGATCTATACCGTGGTTAATGTATCACTCTGAGAAACTGCTCTGTAGTAATCTCATTTCGTGGGAGACGATAAATGAACATATCATACCGTGCGGGGAAATTCAAAGTCTAGATGCCAAGACCCTCGAAGTCGGCGTGGCGGACTTGGGAGTGTTCTGCCACAGGTCCGCTTGGTTTTGGAAACAGCTGTCCATTACACGGTAATACGCGAACAGTTTAGAGATAAAAGACGGACTGATCATACACTGAAAGAAACTTTCATGGAAACTGAAGACGAACGCTAAAGTGCTTATCTTAGAGTGTAGAGAGAAAATTCAGCTGCCATCTTAACGCTATAATTAACATAAGCGAGACTAGAGTCCAAGTAGCTAATACAACTGACGTTCGTCTGAAGAATAAGTGGAACTGATCAGTGAGCTATAGAAATATAAAAAAGAAGTGCAGAGAACAAATAAAAAAACCCAAGTGAAATGTCGTGAGTTTAAAATACATCTGAATTCAGCGCATAGTTATAATGCAGAACAGGCCTGTAATCATTAATTCCCCTGTCTATCAGGGTATCTAATCGTTTTATCCAGAATGTTTCTCTTTGCAAAAGACCTCTGGTAAGATCCATGTCTGAATGGTGTACAACCCTTTCTAATACTGAAAATTTTAATTGGGCTATACTATGTCTCTCCTCCAGCCAATGAGTAGCTAAGCTACTGTTTTTATTCTGTGTTCTTATAGTGCTTTTGTGTTCAGATATTCGCATTTTTATTTTTCGTTCTGTCTTACCCACGTAGAGTTTTCCACATGGGCACTTTATGTAATAGATACGTTTGTTAGAATTACAATCAGAATCATGATAGAGTTTGATCATTTCTCCAGTGGTAGGATGGTGTAACACATTCCCCACTATGACATTATTGCATTAAACACAGTTATGACATTTACTCATGCCTTTGAAATTAATGCCAAGTGACTTTTTAGGAGTGTTGATAAGTTCTTTCAAGTTTTTAGATCGCGTGTAAGCATACATGGGCGGATCCTTAAAGATATCATTGAAATCAGGTTCATTCTGTAACATTTCCCACCTTTTGTTGATGATCTTTTTAAGCTTTATTGAGCTTGTTGAGTACTTCGAGACAAAAACTTGTCTAAATGTTTGTCTTCGAGGTTGAGATTGTAACAGGCTCTTTCTCGTATATTTAGAGGTGCGTTGTTTAGCTTGTTCGATCACTTCACAGGGGTATCCTCTTTGAAGATACATTTGTTGTTGTTGTAGAGAATGTTTTTCTGTATCATTGGGTTCAGAACAAATTCTTTTAATCCGTAGAAATTGTGAAAATGGTAAATTATGCTAGAGACTGATGGGGTGAAAACTCTGGAAGTGCAAAGCACTATTGACATCAGTCGGTTTCCTGTGTACTTCGGTCTGAATAATCCTCCCGCTGATGGCAAGAGTCACATCTAGATATGAAATAGTAGTATCACTAATGGTATAAGTGAATTGAATATGATCATCTACTAAATTTAAATTTTGAATTTTTTCTTCTAGTAGTTCCTGGGTGTTTGTCCATAGCATAAAAATGTCGTCTATGAACCTGCAATAAAGCTGGGAATTCCTTGTCCAATCAACATCGTTCTATATATGGTCAGATTCAAATTTTGCCATAAAGGTATTGGCGTATGCAGGGGCCCCTGCAAAGCCCATCGAAGTACCTTGCTGTTGAAGAAAAAAATTATTGTTTCAATGAAAATAGCTATGGTACAGACAGAAGTGTAGGATTTCAAGTATAAACACTTTATCAGCTCGCAGTGAAGGTTGACGCAGCAGGGCCCACTCTACAGCTTCCATACCAGCAGTGTGTGGTATGGAAGTGTACAGTGACTTAACATCAATCGTGCAAAGTAAAATCTCTTCTGTGAGAACTACAGTCTCCAATTTTTGTAGAAAGTCCTTGGTATCTTTTATATAGGAACTCCATTCTTGGACAAAAGGTTGCAAAAAGTAATCAATATAATGGCCAAGAGGTTCAAAGATAGTACCACATCCGGTGACTATCGGACGCATGGGAGGGTTGTACAGGTCTTTGTGGATTTTTGGTAACATATATAATAGAGGTTGCGAGGGTAATCCACAGTGAGAAATTGTTTAGTGGCAGTGGTAATCCAACCCATCTCAAGGGCATGTTCCAAGATGCTCTTGAGAGTAGTTTTAAGTTCATTGATAGGATCTTTGTTTAACAGCAAGTATGTCTGTAGATCTGCTACATGATCTTGAACAGCGTTAAAGTAAAATGAACTGTCCATTATGACAATAGCGCCGCCTTTATCCACTCTTTGCACCTGCACTTCAGCATTGTTCTGGATAGAACGAAGCGTGTAGGTTTCATGTTTGGTTAGATTGGTCTTCTTAGTTCTTTTAAAATGCAACTGATGGAAATCTTTTCTTACTAGGTTCTCAAAGGAATCCAGTATTTTGTGGGAAATAGGTGCTTGGAATTTGGATTTTGGGCGAAATTCCAGAAATTCTGAGACTTCTTCTTCTTTTTTAGGTGGTAGCACGTTCGTGAAGAAATGTCTAAGATGCAGATTTCTCAGAAACTTAAAAAGGGCTATTTCACATTCAAGAATGTTAGTGTCATATGTGGGGACAAAGCCCAGTCCTTTATTTAGAATTTGAATCTGTGATGGAGTGAACTCCTTGGACGAAATATTAACCAGTAAGTTTGTTTCTGGCTCCGTGTTTGTCCTGACTTTCCGGTGACTTCTCCTGGTTTTCCGGTTTTTAACGTTCCTGGTGGTTGACTGGGATCTGGATCCTTGGATAAAAAATGAGTGGAGCTTGAAGTTGTTGCACTTTCAATGTTATCCTTAAGAGTTGCTGTGCTTTTCATTTGGCTCTGCGCTGGTGGTCTAGTCCTAGTTGTGTCAGTCTCAGTAGCTACACTTTCTTCAGATGAAGTGGTGGTTGTAGATTTTTTGAAATATGAACGTCGCTGTGCGTAGACTTCTGCCCAAGTATACACTTCGTTCAACTTATAATCCAAAGTGTCTCTCTAGTATTTCCGTAATTTTCCTTCTTGTAATTCTTTGGTATATTTTTCTAGTCTAAAGTTAATATCTTCCAAGGACTATTTTAATCCTCCTTCTTCCATCCGTGTAGATAAGTTTTGTTTGATCTCTTCAATTTCATTAGTGAGTTCATTAATGGCTTTTGATAGTTCCTCTACTAGTAGTAAGATCAGGTCAGTGAGCATTTATTAAGATCGAATACCATCTCTCCATGAAGTCTGATGAAACCTGAATAACATTGGTTTAATAGACAACCTCAATCCACGCGGAATCCTTTTGGCTCGATGATACTGTACTAGGGTGGACGCATGAAGACGCTGATTCATTTCTCTCTTAACTAGAAATTCTAGTTGTTTTAGTTGTTGGGGGATTGTGCTGCCTTGTAGGTCTGATGCTTTTACATCCTGTATTAATGCGTAAATTTCTGAGGCTTGTTCGGGTGTGTAAGCAAGAGTACTAGCTCTATTATCTGTTAAGCTCGTGATTGCGTCAAATGACATGTTTGGGTACTCTCTACCTAGGACTGCTTAAACAGAGAAAACAATATTTTTGGAGAGGCACACACTATATTAGCTTAATCAACAAAAACTTTTCACAGTCTTAAACACTTTTATATAAAAGCGTGCTGCAGGGGGGGCATGCAACAGTCACAAATGCCAGTAATAACCAACAATTTTAAGGGTCGATAAGACCCATCCTCTGCGCACTTCGATAGTCCGTGTGTATAGAGCGCTGGTTCAATTTAACTGCAACGTCAAGGTGGGAGCACCTGGGGTTGCACACCAACCAGCTGGAACTTTGGCGGTGTTACTATTAGCCCCATCATGGTTAATTCGGTCATGAGCAAGCCTCCTCAAAAGAAGGAAGATTTACCTTATTGGCTTGCTGAGAAATTTGACCAGCTGGAAGCAGTGTTTCCTCGTACCACTCCTGTGAAGAAACACCGGATTTTAATAATTTGTTTTCAGAAAAACTTAGTACCTGAAATCCCTGATTGTGAGAGTTGGGGTAAAATATTCGCGGCTGTTCATGCGAAGTGTTTCGGCACACCATACATGACAGTACTCGCCTCTGTGATCAAGCGTGTTCAGGATGAGCACGCACAAGAGGCGGCAGTAGAATTAGGAATGAGGTTAGTTGGAGCGTATGACATAGTTGCTGATCTAATCCTTGCTAATGTTAAGGGTGATGCAGTCAACTTTAAGGTGTAGAATGCTTTGTCTCTTGTCCCGGCCGTAGATAGGCCACGCAAATTAGCTAAGATTATAGCCCAGGCTTATAAAACAGTTGGGTATAATAGTTTGGGTGTTAAACCTTTGGCTGGAGTACCTGCACAACCGCAGGCTCAACAGACGTCTCAATCCGATCAAGGGGAACGCCCGGTATTCCCTAAAAAGAATTGGAAGAATAAAAAACAGGGGCGGTCACAACAAAAGCAAGGGGGGCATGCAGCGTCCCCTGCGCCTTCAGTCTCGGAACGCACTTATGAATTGCATGACCGCGCAAGAATTAGATCTCCTAATTGATTTCAGGTTCCTGATACGCGTTTTCCTTGTTCTTTACAGGAAGTATCAGCCTCATAAGCTGGTGGAGGTGATCGCCAGGAGCGCGAAAGAGGTCGAGGTGCCCTGCAGGAACGTGAACAGCCACGTGCAAGTGACGGAAAGGGAAAACAAGACGACTTTCCTCATCAGCGCCCTCCTTTTCAGAAGAAGAATGTGGCTGCTTTAACTGCGAGATATGCCACGAACGGTGCAAACACAGCTTCGGAATCTTACATGGTTGGTAACGCTGCTAGACAGCGCAACGGAGGTTACAGTAGTGCGACAAGTGCTGCGTCTATTTCTGGAGGCAAGAGCAACTGACACTTTCATTACAGTTTAAACGGCTGACACCCGAGTGGCTCCCCCTGACAGACTATATGACATTAGTGTTCTCATTGAAGGTGACAAAAATGCATTATCAAAGGGGTTTTTGGGGAAAATCTGACTTCTTATGACATTCTGTTAGCAGAGGCAGACTGGTCCCCGCCTTTGTTCTGGCAGTTCCAAGAGGGGAGGAGGTAATCCTCCCTAGTTTTTCACACGGTGTCTCAAAGGAGCATGCACAAACTTTTGCAGAACAGTGGGCGTTGGTGCTTGCACCGGCTTTGTACTGTACTCAAGTGGGCTAGGATAAAACTTCTCCCCACCACGAGATACCGTTGCAGTCTATGCCACAGGCACAACCACAATATCCCCTCCGACGGGAGGCAAAGAATCCCGTAGCGGAAATACTCAACCAATTAGAGTATCAGGGAGTAATTGAGACATGTTTGTCATCTATGAATAAGGGTTATTTTACCGTGACCAAGCCCGATGGGTCGTACCGCATAGTTTTGGATTACCGACATTTGAACTCTCATTGTCGGACGAATGCGGTCCAGAATACCAATTTTGTTCAGCCCTAGTGGACAGTCTGGTTCATAAAAAATATAAAACAACGCTGGATATATCCAATGGCCTTTCTAGTCACAATCTGTCCCCAATTTCAAGTCAGTGGACAGCATTTACCCACGGCGGCAAACAAACAATTAAAGATTAGCGATGGGCTATAAAAACAGCCCGGGTGTTTTGCCGCACGTGAGGTCTCATTGTTGGACACAATCGACCCTTATGCTTATTCATACGGGTCGATGAGTTATGGCTGCATCTTTCTCACGTGGACCGCATCATAGTATTGTTTACGGACTATGGTTAAAAATTTAATTTTGCAAAATCACACATTGCAGAGTTCACAGAGTTGTTCTTGGACTACGAGCTCAATAATGAAGGATGACGTTTAGCAACTCATTTCCTGGAGAAGTGCGCACGCTTGTGTCCTCCTACAACCCTGAAAAAATGTCAATCCTTGCTGGGTTTTTTGAACTTTGGTCATACTTACAAACCAGAGTACGCCCAGCGTATCAAGCCTCTTTATGCTTTGATACAACCCACATTTGCGAAAGCATGCTGGCTTCCAGAACATATGAATATACTGCAGTCTTTGCAGTCTGATCTACTTGACTCTAAAAACGTGTTAATTCCGGGTGTGGTGAGTTTCACTTACTTGACTTTTAATGAAGGTGTCACAGTTCCCATTGCTTATAAGTCACACTTGTACACTTCAGCTGAACTGCGGTTTTCCTCTGTCGAAAAAGTCTTGACTGCAGTCCAGATGGCGATCCTGAAAGAACGCACCCTGGCACAAGGAAAACGAATTTTGGTTGTGACACCATATCCTGCTCTAGAAGCTGTGACAAAGGCGAGTGTTCCAAATTCCAAAGCTTTACATCCACAGTGGATACAATGGGCAACATCGTTGACTTCCCCGGATGTCACATTTATCTATGATTCCTCGTTTCAGACTCAGGAGTCCCTACAATATGAATTCGTTCATCCAGCTCCTCTTTCTATGTGCCCACTCGAGGAGTACCATTGTATCATTTACACTGACGATTCGGCGCACAGGTGATTGGATCTAAACATTCTTATTCTGCAGCCAGTGCAATTATGGCTGGTTCTATGGTCAATGACGAATTTAAGTCGAGTGTAATACACACACAAGTGCTTGGTGCCTGCAGCCCAATTGGCAGAGCTGCGTGCTTTGGTACTCGCACTGGAATTTGCAGACCCAAATGTGACTACTTTGATCATAAGCAATTCTTCTTACTGTGTAGTCCTTTAACGACAACTTATTCTTTTGGTCTCAGAATGACTACCGTGATTCCAAAGGCAAGACGATTAAGCATAAAATGCTATGGGTTTGAGTGGCAGAGCTTAAAGACCACCTGCTACTCACACATGTAATTCATACTCTTGGCAACCAACATGTAAGAGTACACGCGGTTGGTAACAGCTTGGCTGATGAAGCAGCTAAGTCAGCAGTAGCCACGTGCTTGGTAGCAGCAGTTACAAGATCCATGAGCAAGATTGATGATGATATTTTGGCAGCTAGAGCTGCTACAGAGAAGGGAGGTAATTATCCACAAGGATTCCCTTTCAAATACTCTTATTTAAGTCCCGATAACATCACTTATGTGAAAATGAACAACTTTGGTGAGAGGTTGATTCCCAACGCGGACCGCAGGCTTACACTGATAATCGCAGCACACGCGGGCAGTCTGTATCTTGCAACAATGTTACTGGTGGCGTGACTTATAGAAACAAACACGTACTTATGTTCTTTCTTGTGACATTTGTCAGCAAATTAAGTCATCTACTGTGGCCCGCCCACCACAAACACCATTATGCATATCCACTAGACCATTTGCTTGTGTTTATTTGGATCACTGCGGTCCATTTTCCTCAGCTACTGCCTATAAATTCATCTTAGTTGCAGTTGATTCGTGCGCACGTTTTCTATGGGTTTGGCCGCAGCGCTGACGCTCGAACTGTAATCGGGGATTTGCGTGTCTTTGTGGGAATTTTTGCTGTGGGCACCTTACATTCAGACCAGGGTCCAGCATTCGCCTCTAAGGCGTACAAAGAATCCATGTGGTCTAAGGGGGTGCAAGTCAAATTTTCGTCTCCATACAGGCCTGAGGGCAACTCAGTTGTGGAGCGAATGAACCGTGACTTAAAGCAATCCTTAACAGCTAGAGTCCTAGGTACCGGTAGGAACTGGTTAGCCCAGTTGTATAGCTTTCAGTGTGCACTTAATAATCTCCCTGGAAGACCTCTGGGTGGGCGGATCCCTTACGAATTGCTCTTTGGCATGAAAAGGTTTGTGCCAGACCTTGATGGTCTAGACTTGACTGCTCAAGCTGTCCCTTTTGAAGTAGATAAACATTCTGCTTTATTACAGAACCTACAAGAAAGTCTTGCAAAAAAAAATTACCACCCGCTGCTAATGGTGCACTGCAGATTCCGGTAGTCGTCTGGCTACCTAAAGTCGGAGTCCTGGTCAGAGAGAAGGTGGAGAACAAAAAATAATTTGGTTCTATCTTATCGAGCTCCGGTTCCAGTGCAGGGAACTCGTACAGTCATTTTACCACCACTTCCTGGTCGCAAAGACAACAGATACGTCTCAATTGACAATGTCAAGCTACAACATCTGGCCGATTCTAAATAGTTTGCCCCCTGCATTATCGTATGCCTCTGTTCCTGGTAATCCTGTGTTGTGCTCATTAGACAACACACTGCCGGACACTGCCATTGGGATGGACTCTGTTGCTAATCCTTCCCTGCTCCCACAGTCCTCAGCTGCTGATGAAGAAACATAATATGCTTACCATGCAAGTGAGTCGTTGCCTGGTTTAAATACAACAACCAGGAACCAGTCACGTTTTTCCTTTGACTCTCATTCAACATCAATGTTGACCCCTTCAACATTTGCAAGTTTTATCTCCTGGTTTAAACGCACTTGTTTGGTTCCCCCTTGGATATATATTTGGCTGGTGCTCATCTTTATATTTTTTTTCATGTCCATTGGATTCGTGACAGCGTTTTTTCTTTTGATCACCTTAAAGAACGCTCTGCTGTTGAACTGGTAGATGGAACTTTGGCTCCACACTCCATCACACATCATGAAAAGGGACCAGACTTTTGTCAACATTACTGCCTGGCCAGTTGCGGATGGCATAGTTTGAGATACAGTCCCATTTCAAATTCATTGTCCCACCAAGATTATTAATGTTCCCAAATGTACTTTGTGTTTCAATGGGTGATGTGGTTAAATATAACATACGCTCTCATGACTGGGATGTGTGAGCAATACAATCTCTATTTTCAGATTTAAAATACTATGCTGCATTCGACGCTGAAGACTTGTATTTGAATTCTGCAAATTATGCAGACTTATTTTGCTACCAGCATTATGACCACCACTATTTACATAAAGCTAGTACATTTAGAGCTGTTTTTAATTACACTCAATGAGAACATTGCCCCGCCTCATCAATAAGAAGATCAACATCCCTGTTGAATAAATGTACATATTTTACAAGTTTTGATAAATCAAACCCTGATTCTTTCTATTTTAAATTAAATTCTAAATTGATTGCGAAAGTTATGCTTACCCACACTAAATTGGTATACTCGGATTCTTTCATCCTTAAATTGGCAGTGGGTGGCTATGATCATTGGAAAAATACAGTTGATTTAAAATCAGTTTGGGGTTCCAAAACCTGGCAGGTGCAGGGCAGAGAAGCTTTGTATCGTGAATGTCTTATACCCACACAAATATTGTTTTTAAATGATCCAATCTATCAAACTACATGCTTGGGCTTAGCTACACCTAAACAACTGAATGCTCCTGCCTTTCCAACACTAACTGAATATTCAAACTGGAATATAACTACCAATTACACCGTTGAGGAGTTGCAGTTTTTGTTTACAAATGTGACATTTAATATCTCGAATCTTGACTCTCTGGGATGGTTGGTTTGGCAGGATAGTGCAGATGCATGTCAAATGCGTTTCCATGACAGGGCTCCTGGTTACACACAGGATAGGCCAGATCCGGGATTTTCAAACACACATTCAGTTAACAACGTATTCTGTTGGTAAATTATGTCAAAATTGGTTACAACACTCTACCCTAGCTTCTGTTAAACAACATTTGCCACTGTTATCAAATGATGTGGATTTATCAGATTTTATAAAAGGCCCGATTGGCCCTAGGCCTAAACGATTTATATATGCTACTGACAATGAAATTTGGAAATTGTCTCAAATTGAAGCAGCTTCACGTTTAAGGGCAATAGGCCAAGCTAATCTTGAAAACTTTCTTGCTGTGGTGGATAGCAGTATTAATACCCTTTCTTCCAGGATACACATATTGGACAATATTGTTTTGTCTGTGGTTGATATTGTACAGGATGATGTATCTGTGTTATATCATGGTCAGAACCAATTGCGCTCTAATATGCAGTTAGCATGGACTTTGCAGACACTTAAAATGGGTTGAGTGCCATGGGACTATGTGAACTCGTCCTCATTGTTTTTGCCTTTTAATTTATCTAAAAGACAACAATCTATGTCCATGAAAGATGCCACTTACACCCTTTTACAAATCGAGAAATTAGACCCTTGGCTATTCTCAGTAGCTGAAACAAACTCTGCTGTTTGACTCGTTCATGGGGTAATACGACTGCCGTTCTCATTATTTAAATTTACATCATGCATGAAACATTTTCCCCTAGGCCACTTTGAACCATTAGGAAACTCTTTCATTCACGGAGTTTGGTCACTCCCTTTCACGTTTAGAGTTTTGCGGGATGACACAGAGGTGTATTTGACTGGTGAATCTTGTGATTCTTCAATTAGACACTCCCTCGTCTGCAAAAATATACAGTTGCATGGTGCTTGTAATTTGGGGGCGCCAAATTAGGCGTGCATTTTAAAAGGAAGACCCGTCCCCTATATTAAACCAACTTTCACACTGTTGGCTAGCTACAGTTATTTTCTTCTGAATAATGAAAAATGCTGCGGCATGTTAAAAGACATCCCGTACATTGTGACTGTCACAACGTGTAGTTTGCTGTAAAAATTTGCTGTTTCCTCCCCCACATGGGAGTCTCGATACCTCAATTTGGCCTTCCATTCCGACCTTGAAGGCTGAGTTCGACAATCTGAGCCGAATAAGAGCTTTATTGTCCTAGAAAGAAGTTTCACTCACTTCTGCCCTTGAGACCTATGTCCTGCAGGTGGCTAACACAAGAACAGAAGTTCAAGCACTTTTAAACACAGACCTCCCACAACATTTTGGTGAGCTAATTCATTCTATTTTTAATGCTTCGCATACAACAGGGCTGGTGCATTTTTTTAAAGTTGTGGGCTCCGGCCTTGTAACCTCTTTTCAAACTATTTTTGGTGTGATCCCAGCCTTTTATTCATTCTATTTTTTCCAGCGTCTTCGGTGGGTTGGCACTCGATTTAGCTGCCGGGGTATACCTGTTGGTTTGTGTGCTCAGTAATGGCTGCTCCTCTTGTGGTCATTCACAGCCCGGCCCTACTACAGATGCTTCGTAACCGCATGCTTGAATGCTACGTTACCTTGCCACTGGCCGTTCTAACCGTGGCTTATAGTCTGTCTTTCCGCTTTCCATGGTATACTTGCGTGCAACCAATTTTCTCGTGCTTGGAATGTCCTTTTTAATGGGCTTTGGATCTATGCCTCACAAACACAGCGTCTCCTGACCCGGATTTTGCCTTACTGATGAGCCCTCTGATGTCTCATGAGCAGGAATGTTCTGGTATGGGTTTGATGGCCTGTGCAGCTGTGCTCGGAGTGCTAGCTCAGTGGGATACCTGTGCGGCTGCACATGATTTCTTTCAACAGAGTTACATCGAGTACCACACAAGTTGCCCAACGATAGTGCTGGAAGCACCCATAATTAATGTCTGCTTCTTTGAATTGCTGAACTGGATGGCGTCTACTTGTTGAGACGATAAAAATGATTTCCTGTTGGAGGCTGTTGCAATTTACTGCGCTTACCCACTGATGGATTGATTTGGCCGTGCCACACATTTATACCACCAGGGTGTATATTTTTTTACTTTCCTCTTTCTCACCCTGTTGACATTCTTCGCATACAGGTCGTTCCTATCCTGGATATATGCTCTTATTGCTCAGACTTTTTGGACTCTGTTCTATTCCGGTCACTGTGAATAGCACTGCCAAAGGGGAGGGTGTTGTGAGGGTTTAGGGGTGCCAGCGGGCGTTGCTAAGTTAGCATTAGTTAGTGCTTTCCATCACCGCCATTTAGCCGCTTTTGCACACAACACTACATGCCTTGGTTCTCGTAAACATTTTTGCTCGTGCTGCTTCATTTGGGAACTGTAAGAAATAGACCGGGACCCCTTATACCAAAGGAATAGGGTACTAGACAGTCATGTTACTAGAACGTGTTTCCTTTGGAAAGATTGCTATTAAAGTGCTATTAACTTTGTGTCCTCTTCTACAGCACTCGCACATACACTCAACCTATCCGCATACATGGAGGGAGCAGTATAATTACACACCCTAAACCCTTTGCTAGTGAGTCAAAAACAATAGTTTAAAAAATATATATATCCGTTTATTACTATACTTGTTTCAGAATGAAGTTAAAAAAGCATAAGCTTAGCAGTGCATAGGTATACAGTATCTTTGTTACATCAAAACATTATCAAGAAACACAAATTTCATACAATCATCATTTAAAACAGAGATCACATAAAAGAACCAGGGAGAGTAGACATAAAAGACAGAAGACTGTCATTCAATGGCTACATCCGTGATTATTTCATTTAGAGTCTGAGACCCGATACCATACAATAAATGAGCATTCAATGGTCCCAGTTTCTTCACAGATTGTGTTCCTTTTGTTTTTGACTCACTAACAAAGGGTTTAGGGTGCTGTAATTATACTGATCCCTCCATATATGCGGATAGGTTGAGTGTATGTGCTAGTGTTGTAGAAGAGGACACAAAGTTAATAGCAATGCCTTAAAGTACCCAGTTCCAGTGACTACGGGACCTGGTGTGATGCGACTATCATGACATCCGTTTCTGACTGCGCACCTCCCTCAGCACTCTTGAAATGCCCGCCAGCAAGAAACACCCAGCACAGCCTGGGAGACCCATTTCCTGTTCCCGGCTCCAGGCAGCCTGCCTGTGAAAGGCCGGTGTTCCTTCTAAATTAGTCATGCACGCTTTCATTCAAGCTGCTGTAGCTACAGCCATCGTCGTTATCTTTACTAAGATCAGTGCTCACCATTTGCCAGTCAGCTCACAGGCTCGAGGAGGGTGGAGGGGGGTGAGAGGGGTGGTCTTCTCCAAGGTTCTATTTCTTTTTTCCTAGTGTGCGATATGTGTAACTGTTCGATGGGGAAGACCTTTATATAACGAACGCTATATACTGAGAGAGTGAAAATCCAAACAATGCTGCAGTCATTGATGATTCCTTTGTAGGGTCCAGCATATATAAGATGGGCTTGGCATTGTTTTCACTGTGTAGGAGTGGGGTTTGTAATGGAAATATCTGACTTCACAGTGCAACATTAGGTAAGGTCTGGGACAGTGGGACTGGGTGCCTGAAATTCCTCACTGTATATTACAGGGGCTGGGGATACGACTGCTTTCTTGAGGGAGAGATGTATCCAGACTAGTACCACAAGCTCTCAGTATCCACCACGCCGGGCATATCGGCACCAGTGGGTTGGATTCACACACAAGGGCTAGGAGGGCTCAGCAGCTATTGCACTGCTATTTATACAGCCCTTCTCATGCCCCTTGTAGGCCTAAAGCTAAAGTGCTTTCTGGGTGGAACAACTGTATTATTACATAGCGCTTCTTATACATGGTGCAGTCATGCAGCGCTCTGATTTGTATTGGGTTTCTGGATGCCCTACAGATTGAATGGTTGGTACGGCGCTGTTCATAGGTTGGCTGGTTTGTGCAAGCATGGCCGCCTAATGTTGCTCCATGTAAGCGTGAGATGTAGCACAGAGGTGAGAATTCATGGTGTCGTGCACAGAGGCGCTTACTAGCAGACCAGTGTGGTCTGCTAGTGCTAGGATATGCTTTGGTGTATGCCGCTGGTGAGTACATAGATGCATAACATGCTGTAAAGCCTACACAGGCAGAAGGTGTAAACGACAACTCTATATAAGAGAAGTTATTTTAGGTCCTTTTTTTGTAATTCCAGAAGTCTGTGGCCGAAAGCACCGAGTGCTAAGAAGTCTGTCTGATATGAAATTACTGAAGGCTAAAACACGTGTAACATGCTCTGCTGCTCGCTCTATGTTCACACAGCAGGTGCTTTGCTGCGCTTTAAATCTCGAGACAGAAGCTTGTCTTGGACCATGAACAGTGCTCTTCCTTTGGCCAGGCTAGCGCTGTAGAAATGCCACATGCAGACAGGCAAAGTCTGGAGCGCTGTACAGACGGTTCCTTCATTTCAGGATCAATAGTATGAGTGGCAAACTAATATTAAAAAAAACACATCTGCCCTGGTCGTTCAGGAAAACGTGCACTAATTATTGTTTTGGGAGATAAAGAATGACAGCTGCACATTAAAGATGCTTTTGATGACTGTAGTTGGGTTGACATCATGGGCAGATGAGGAGAGATCCTCACGTTGCAAAATGCCATTAGAGTTGAATGTGCCACCGTGTTAATTTGCGATTGGCATTATGGTTTTCTGAGTAAGATAGCAATATTGCATACAATAGTGTGGATATATACTGGGAATTATTAAGGGCCAATTCTCCCAGTATTTCCTCATTTTGCTCTCGCTTTTCACCCAGAGGACATTCAGCAGACAGATTCTCTGGGTGAACGAAGCAAACCTCACTGGATGAAAGCAGGTTAACTATGTTTCTATAAATCTCATAATTCTGATGGGGTCAGGAACTAGTGTACCAGCTTCATCGATATTAAGATGCCTTACAATGAGGGCCTAAGCGAAGAGTACCACGTGATTGAGATCAGACTCTTAGACATTAGTACGTTTTTGGGAGAAGAATGAGGTGGAGAGTGTGGAATGAGTTATATATTGTGTAATAGAGGTATGGAAGATTGTAGGAGTATCACAAAATGAAATTGGAGTAATGCATCGTGGGAGTAGGACTCAGAAATAAAACTGTATATGCCAGGTGCCTCCTGAGGGGCATTTAAAAGCTGACGTGTGCGGGTCTCTGTAGGAAGTGCGTGTGTGTGTGCCTATACGGGTGTTGTATGTGTGCGAGAGAGTGGGCTGCTATCTGCAAGAGAGAGCGAGCATGTGTCCTTGTAGGAATGCCTGTTTGTTTGTCAGTGCGCGTGTTCATTAATTTGTCGAAGAAAAAAAGGACAGGTAGCGTAAAATGAACCTGCATGCAAACAAATCTTGCGCGTGGAGGATTCACATTACTTTTTAAAAATAATAATTCATTAGCACTTCGTTCGTGTTTCATATTTAAATAATTAGTGCGTGCCTTTGTTGTTGGGTTTGTTTACTTGGCACTGGCAGGAGGATGATGGGTCGCGCTGGCTACGGCGTTAGAGGTGCTTTCAACGCAGTGCAAAAGGAAGGGAACTGTTCAAATAAATACACCGGTCGTCTATTCCATGCTAAGTTTGAAGATGTGTTTTTGAGCCTGCATTTGAGTATATTGAACGAAAAAGGGTTAAAAAAGTAGATAGATGTAGTCTAGTGGCTTTGTCCTAAGTGACTTAAATTTGAAATTCCATTCCGACGTGACCAAAGAGCGTGACCCTGGGCGAATTTATTTTCTTTTTTACAGTTTTATATAGGCGAACTCGACCGCTTTACATGAGCACCAGGTATGTTACACAGTCATGGACACATTTGTTTTAATTTTGGTAGGCCCAGGGAGATCGTGATTTGCCCACAATCACAGGATGTTGTTGAGCCGACACCGAGACTCAAACCTGGTTCCCCAGCTCGATGGTCGTCACGTCAGCTATGGCCGTTGAGCCTCTCCCTGAATGTTGCAGGTGCCATATGTGATGTGTGTTTGTGCAAGCCAGATTCGATTTCCAGCTAAAAGACCCCTAGAGTTATATTTTCTCTTTTACATGATTTGAAATAAATACGGGCAGAAGAAATGCAAATATACAGACTAGACTACTGTTGGTGATCAAAGACTGGGGTCATTGAGACTCACAGGCACTGCTAAGCCACCAAGGGAGCGCCTGCAGAAACATGTTGTGTAATAGAGGCGAGCCACCAAAAATGTGACTTAACGACAGGCAGATCAAAAGTACATGAGTCGCTTCTTCTGCCTGCTGGCTGCCTCAATGAAGGTACACGGTGCGGGACTAATTATTTAGAGGGAAGTACACCGGCCGGGCCTTTCACTGGCAGAGTCTGCCTGTGAAAGGACCGACCGGTGTTATTTCTAAATTGTTCATGACTAACGCACGCTTTAATTCAAGCTTCTGAAGCAAGCTGCAGCCATCAATCATTATTAGTGGGTCAGGTCACTCGGCTGTACTTACTTAGTCAGTGGCTCGCCTCTACCTCCAGGAATCCTGCGACGAGCTCATGTTCTCTCGTGCCGGGCTCTGAGTGGCAATGACGCAGATCCCAAACAAACTGTAATATTCTAGGTTGACCCCTCCCCCAAACCCCAACACACAAATCACTTCCTAAACAACAACTGTTACTGGGCCTCTCTTGAGGAAGAGGTAGAGGCCACTGCCACACGCCCACTACTTTCCCGAAGCTGAACTGGCCTGCCCCCAGCCATTGGAATTAATGGGGAGCTTCTGACTCCTCCCTGGGCTCTACAAAATTCGCCCAAATTAAAAGTTGTATTCCGGCAGTGATACACAGATCTTGCCCACCTGTGTCGTCACTGCTCTGCTTTCTGGCTCCAGGTTGAAGAAATCTTCGCCCAGCCAAAAGCATGCACAGCAGAGGCAGAGCCAAGAGCCATCACCCCCCCACCCCCTCAGGGAAAAACCCAGATTTGCCCATGTTTGTTCACCGAGCAGCCAGCACAATTTATTGCTAGCTGCTCGGTGTTCCAGCTCGCATTTTTTTAATCACCCAAGAGTGGCAGGGCGGCGCCCATCTCGCCCATTAACACCAGCCGCCCCTGTCAGATATACTGCTCCCTGGTGAACAATGGTCCCACCACGTTAGACTCTGCCGGCTGGCTTGGAGGGCTGGCTTGGCCCATTAGAAGAGGTGGACTGGCTCCCAAAACCCTCACAACCTCCTCTAAACTCCGTCTCGTGCAACTCTACTACCACCACATGGCCTACCTTACTCCCGCGCACCTACACAGGGCAGGGCTGCGCCCTTCATCAGACTGCACACGTTGAGACCGAGCTCCGGCTGACTTTTACCACATGGTATGGTTGTGTCTGGGCCTCACCCAGTTCTGGTCGGGGGTGGAACCTGAGCTTACACAGACCTTGGGGTGGCAGGTTCCCCATGACCCCCTATGACTTCTCCTGGGCGTGTTTGATGGCTTGGATGGTTCTAGAGTGGATTAATGTTTTCTGGGGCCAACCCTCCTACCCTGAGAAAATGGCACCGGGGAGTGGACTGGTGCGCGACCCAGGAAGAACCCTTCTATGAGGCACGTGGCTGCCCAGCAAAATTCCACAAGGTGTGGGGTAAATGGTTGCACCTACTGTTTTGAACTCCTTCCAATGGCTCTTCCATGTAACAATATACTGATTTCTCGCCCGTTTAGGTTGAGGTTTTCACTGCTTTTTGGAGGCTTTGTCATGCTTTATCATGTATGAGGTGTGCTGAACATTTGTTTGCTTGTTTCTTCAAAATGCTAATAAAAATTAATTATTGAAAAAAGAATAAGTAAATTCGGTGTTTAATTTTTTTAATATTAACTTTACCTACATTTGTTTATATTTTTTCTTTCATAATTTGTGTACATTTTTCATATATGCCTTTTTAATTATAAAACCAATTGTCATGTTGTGTCCATTTATTTATAAATGTATATACTGTAATTATTTATTTTACTATTAAGTTATTTGATTTTGAAAACAATATCTGCATTGATTTATATCTATGAATATTTGATGTATTGTGTTTGTGAGGGAGCTAAAAAAAGCCCTTAGCAGTAAACCCAGGGACCCAACAAAAGTCCACACGAGCAGACTAAATTATAGGAAGGAGCTAAAAAGAAGGAAAGTAGCTCTGCAGGGGGAAGCGTGGGCGGACTTGAGGGAGGCCTCAGAAAAAAGGGATATAACGGAATTTTGGAGAATAATAAACACTCCGTGTTTTCAGGATAAAAACGCTCCAGAGGTTGCCACAAACATCCTACCGGAACAGTGGACAGCCCACTTTGAGGGCGTTTATAACCACGGGGAGGGAGACAGGATAGAGGAGAGGAGGGTGGTCATGCAGGGACAGGTACTGGAATTCACCCTGGAAGAAATTGTTTTGGGCATCGAGGGAGTAACTAAAAATAAAGCCCCGGGCCCAGATGGGACCCCCCCGGACCTGTTTTTGAGTAAGGTGGAATTATCGGCCCCCATCTTAACTAGAGTAATAAATGCGGCCATTTTGGTTGGCCTGCCTCGGTCTTGGTCGCTGGCCATCATAGTACCGATTTTTAAAAAGGGTAACAGAGATAACCCCCAATGCTATCGCCCAATATCCCTGATAGATGTCACAGCTAAAATTCTAGGAAGAGTTATTTTGAATCGTTTGACTGAATGGGCCGAGGATAATAACATCATCTCGGACGTTCAGTACGGTTTCCGGACCGGCAGGTCCACTAGTGACCAATGCTTGAACCTCTACATGTTGGTCGCCAAGTACACCAAAACCAGTAACGAAGCCATTTACCTGGGGTTTATGGACTTGGCCGCTGCATTTGACCATGTTAACAGGGACAAGCTGTGGGCAATGATGAATCATTTGGGAATTGACCCAGGTATAATCTGTACCCTGAGGGAATTGCACAGAGAGACATCTGCCAGAGTACGTTATAACACGGAAGGGGGGCTGACCGAGTCTTTTAGATGTACTAGCGGTGTGAGGCAAGGCTGCATATTGGCCCCTTTTTTATTCTCGTTATATATTAACAACTTAGAACAGTGCCTGATCAATCTAAAAACAGACTGCCCAAGGGTCGGAACACGTAACATCCCGGTGCTGCTGTACGCAGATGATGCGGTCCTCTTGGCGCGTACCCCAAAAAGTTTGCAGACTCTAATTGACGGGTTCGTTAAATTCATGGAGGTGCTAGATCTGTCTGTCAATTTAAAAAAATCGTATGTAATGACAGCAGGTCACAAACCACGGACTAGCTTCCTATATAGAATTGGGAAACATACATTAGAAAGGGTGCATTCTTTTTCGTACTTAGGTGTGCTCTTTGACGAGTCTTTCAAATTTGCCCCTTTGGTACAGGAAAGGTGTGGCAAATTGGTGGCATCAACGGGGGCCATAGCAGGCTTTGCGAGGAGAGTTGGTCGATGGTGCCTGGAACAATCAATGAACCTTTATGGCTCAACGTGCTGTCCCAAAGCCATGTACGGCTCAGAAGTGTGGGGTTTTATTAATCTTGACTTATTGCAAAAGGAGGAAAACAAAATCTTTCGTTCAATATTGAAAGTCCCTAATTGCAACCCAGCCGTTATAGCCCATAGAGAACTAGGAAGACCCTACTTAGAGGATCTGATTAAATTTAGACCAATCCTGGCCTTGTTGAAAATCTGGACTAACCCGGAAGCCGTGTTGAGTAGGCAGATCTTAAAAGATTGCCTTGGGAGAGATAAAAGCTTGAATATACCATGGCTCATGTATGTTAAAACTATTTTGGAAAATATGGGCTGCAAGGAGTTGTACTCAAACCCCTCAGGGATCACTTCACAGGATAAGCTTAATCTTAAGAGAAGTTTTATGGACCAAAGATCTCTTGTTAGATTTACAGTGGAAGGGGCCAAACCCTCAGTGAGTGTTCACAGTAAGCTTGAAACCACTGATGGGATGGAACCGTATCTTTGTGTCGTGTATAATGCTCAAGAAAGGTTTTTAATGTCACGTTTTAGGCTCAATTTTTTACCATACCTGTTAGCTGACCCAGCTGGTTTTAGCCACTCAATTGAGCAGAAGGGTGCCTGCGGCTGCGACAATAAGTCTCCGCAGGACACCCTTCATTTTGTACTTCTATGTCCTCTATATGCAATTCCAAGACGTAGATTTTTAAAGGAAATTTTAAAAAAGGCCAGGTTTACTCGAGCCAAAGAGGCACTGACCTATCTACAAAGGGCTAGTGACCCGTTAACATTGTGTTCTGTTATTAGTTTCTTGAAATTTGCTCTAAGATTAAGGGTAACCAGAGGATAGAATTATTCGTGAATCCTGCAGGATCCCCCATTTGTTATCTCGATTAAGCTCTCATGGTGGTTTTTATTGTGAACAATGAATTATTTTATGTACATAGATTCAGTCAATGTTCTTGTATAATGATTTAATACTGTTTTAATTGTATATATGTGTAATCTTTTATGATGGTTTTTAACCACCGAATAAAGAATTATTGAATTGAATTGAATTGAGTGGTACATTTTTTCACTTTTTATTATACGTTTGTGAATGGTAATTTGTTTGAGGTCTAAACATTTTGTGCTGCTGTTTGGCGACAACATTTACCTACTGTTGTAAGGTGCACAACCTTAATATTGTTAGAAAAATATTCTGGAACTCAAATAGAATGCCAGAAATATTGTGATATCAAGAAGAGTGCAGGACAGAATATTGCAGGTGGATCTTTCCATCTCATACAAACAAGTAGAACTTTATTGCCTTTCTTGTGACCTTATTTATTGACCTCTCAAATTAGCTTGTGACAATGCCAGCCATAGGGATAGTAAGTAAATGAATATCCCTTCTGATACTCATAACGGCTACAGCAAAGTTCTCAGTTCCATTCCCAGTTTGCAGATGCCACTAGCGCATTCCAATAGTCATGAAGAAATCGCTGAAGGTAGGAATCCATCCAGTCAATCTTAGATTACTTAATATGTCGATGGTGCAGCAGATGTTCGGCAGATGTATCGTTGCAGGTTTGAGAAAGGTCAGTATCAATGTAAATATAAATATTTTCTTAATCACTGCTTGTAATCATATTGCTTAGGGTGGGCTAAATGTAACTGACTGGAGTTTTGTGATTGGGCCGCCATTGTGTCTACTTTCATTTCCTACGTGATGAAAGACTACTGAGTAACTTATGAGTGGAAAGCCATATTTTGATCTTAAACCCTTCTGAAGTAGATATGTCAGGAGAGACATGGACCCCATTCTTATGGTAAAAAATTGGATTTAGGAATTTCAATCTAAGGGTCCTACCCTGACCACACTTTCCCCTCTATGTAGATTATCCCCAGTGTAATGGAGGCTTATCAATTTATTTGCAGACCACATTAAAGAGTCATACATTGATTTTGCTTCTTAAAGATTTGCAAAGTCAAACATCTATACTTTCTTCTTGTAAGATGCTGTTCCAAATGTTAGTGGCAGTCCTGGAGTTTCTGATGTTTAAAAGCCAGTTGGTAGTTTTACATTCCTTAACAATCTGGCATTAATTATGATTCTTTCATTTGTGACATATGTATCTATGCATTGAACCATATCATGGAAACTTGATGCACGTGCAAAACAGGGCAAATGCATGTGCACCATTTTTGCTGCATGTGTGGTACAAAACCAAGCAAATGGCAAACATGTATCAAACATTTTTCACAAATTTGGGGATTTTTATTTTTTTTAAAGTGGATGAAATACATTTCCTCTACCCCTCAAAAAAACAAGGGACTGCATTTGAGTCCAACTCAGGTTGTTCTACTTGTATGGCCTATTTAGGAAAGATAGGGACTATCAGGTTTCTTAATTTTCTTTTAAAAGGGATTATTAATGGAATATTTCTCAAAATATCTAGACTAACATACAATCATGTAGAAGCAAATCATGTGTTGCATATGGTTCCACAATTTCTTTTCTCTTTTTCTCTCAAGCTTTTTTTCTCAAGCGCACAAATCATTCCTTGATATGGGCTGGAGCTAATTTTATCAGCCAAGTTTAGTGATGCACAATCAGAAGAAGGAAGCAAACAGATTGCCTTGTTTTTTTGTGTGCACCAATGCAAAGTTGATATGGCCTCTGGTCTATCAAACAATTCTGGCTTTCTGTTCGGGCTATAATTTAATATCCAATTTGAGAACTGAGGCAGTATATTTTTAAAATGCAACAGCCCTTGTTTTACCTCTAATTGAGGGCTGTTAAAAAGGTAGTTTTAAAAATAAATAGTTAAATAGATCTGATTCAGTGATCTGTACTTTTGTGCGTATATGTTTATAATGATATAGAGTATATGTAACAAGTATAGTTGGTTGTGTTGTGCTTCTGACATTGCTGAACGGGAAGTGCTAGGATACAATAGGCCCTACTGACAAACTGCATTTTGTAGTATGTTAGGTAGTACTGCAATAGTATTACTCAAATACTACAAAGTGATACCTGCATAACTTCTTCACCTTCATCTTAGCCGCGGCCCACGCACTCATGGGGGGGGGGGATTTAGACAGACGATGATGAGGAAAAATGAATTATTTATTTAATTTTCCCTTGTCATCTTTCGTCAAAATCCCCCCTCCCCATTGAGCCCCACCGCCCCACCACTCTTACCTGCTCCATCTCACCTGTCTTTTATATACAACAATAAAGCACACAACAGCTGTCCAAGGTCAAGCACCTTCCTTTCTTAGGGACACCTGTCTTTTACGTGCAGAAATCTCCGCTCCGACAAAAGATCTCTGCCCACGTAAGTACGCATTTTGGTTGTAAATGGATGGGACAGACAAGTGGCCGGAAAATGGTGAAAAATAAGGGGTTATGAAGGTAGTAAGGAGGGGTTAAGGGAGGGCCACAAAGGGGTTTAGAAAGGGACCTGCACCCACCCACAAAAGAGTAAGCCCATTGGTATTCACATTGACTGTTCTATAGTTACTATGGCCAAACAATGACCCAAAACCTCAGATGGAGCTAGTTCAGTATGACAAATGGCTACTCATTTGTACTGCAATGCTGTCCCATAGAAAATAATGAAGATAGAAACCTAGAATATAATCCGATTGGGAACTAATTTAAAATAACATTTAAAAATTATAATTTGTGAAACCATTGAAATTCCCCCGTTATAGTTAGTGCAGGCAACTATAACTCACGCGACCGCAATCCTCTGCTGATGACGTCAGATATTACATCACTGTATTTAGACACTTATTTACCCATGTCTTCTTCCATTAATTTTTAGCTATACATATATTACAAATATTTTTTTTCAGAAAGACACATATGTCATCAGTGATGTAATATCTGACGTCATCAGCACTAACTATAACGGGGGAATTTCAATGGTTTTTCACGAGTGAAATGTCCAGCTAACTATAACGTGTGAAACCTATGTTTTTTTAAGTGAATTTGCAAGGTTTTTTAAATGCCAATTCCTAACTATAATGTGTGTGAAACCTATGGTTTTTTCAGTGAATTTGTACGTTTTTTTAAATGCTAAGTTATGTATTTATTTTATTTTATTTTTTAAGGTTTTTCACCGTGCGCGTACCGTACGCGCACGGTGCGCTGTGGGCGCACGGTGCGCTTCGCGGACCGCGCGCCCACGCTACGCAGTTCGCGGAATTTTTCCGTTTCTACCGTACGCGCACGCTGCGCGTACTCCGCGATTTTTCGCCAAAGAATTAAAGGAAATTTTGGCCCTTGGGGGTCCTTCTGGGACCCCCTGACAAAGGCTAGGGGGTCAGGAACTGTCCACCCTGCCCCCTTTTCACGTTCTCCACCTTTGTTTTTCACCCCCTCAGACTGCGAGAGACAAAATGGCGGCCGACACTTCCTGGTTTCGACCGATTCGAATGTTTACTAAGATCTAACAACCAATCAGAATCGCGCTCGCGCACGGCAGCGTGCGCGTACGGTAAGTTTTACCGTACGCGCACGGAGCGCGCTTATAGATATATATATGCTTTTAAATGCTATTTTCTCAGGAAATACTGAACAGATTTACACCAGACCTGCAAAAGGCACATCCCTGACCTGAGGACTACCTCTCTGCCAAATTTCAAGTATTTCTGTTCAGCCGTTTGGGCTGTAGCTTGGACTAAAGGTCCTATGGAAAAATGCATGGGGAAAACGCGTTTTGGGCCCCCCCTCTTTCTCAGCCCCCGCTTGACGAATCCCCCCGAGACTTTCAGGGAAGGAGCGGAGCGCCCCACCTATTTTGAAAATTTCGCGAGGATTCGTCAATCGGCGCCAAAGTTATTCCAAATAGAATGTTGCGGATTTCCTATGGAAACACGATCCTAACTATAACTATCTACTGGCGACCGCCAGTAGATAATATATAAATCATATAAACATTTTTAAAATATTTTATTTCAAAATAAATAAAAAAATATAATATAAATTATAGTCTATTTTACAAAAAATTATTGTCAGTTTTATGAATTTAAAAATGTATGTAATTTTAATAAAAAAAATACTAACATTAATTTAATGTTATACATAGGGTTCAGTAAACTTGCATACATAATTAATATGGACAAATATTTTATTTTAGGTGGGTTTATTTTTACAAAAAAATATTCAATAAAATATTTGAATTTATCATACGTAAATTTATTAAAAAGGTCATGCAAAATGTAGTTATTAGTGCAGTAATATTTTAGACATAAAACTCTATGTTTTAAATGCAAATATAAACTTACATAACATACAAAATTATTAAAATATTTTTAAAATTTTAATAAGCATCAATACATTTTTCTATGCCTCACCGTAGGGAGATCTCTGATTATGGAGGTCTCCGCCCATTGTGCACAATGTAAAATACAGTCATAAAGTGTGGAGACATGCAAGTCCACACTTTTGAATATTTCTATCCACGTAAATCATTGTTAGCCAAAAGCAGTAACACAACTCAAAACTGAATAGCCAAAAGTAGGGAAGTTATTAAAAAGTGTAAGAGTAACTTTACATGCGTAGATAGATTTACTCTAGAATAAAGTTACCTTTGTGAACGTCTTGATACATTGTTTTGGGTGTCTGTTGTAAGAGGTTGCACGTGAATCCTAAATGTTTGAAGTCAGGTGTGAGTCTTTGCTTTGTACTTTCATCTCTACAACAGGCCTGTCACCAGCACTTCTCGTTTTCTTGGTGGTTATGAAAGATTATGGTGCAGATTCACAAAGGCATGTACAAGGACCTCAAACAATACGCCTGTCATACTCTTTTACTTACTCTTACACGCTTTTGTGAATTATACCCAAAACACCAACTTTTGGCAGTAAAATGAGCGCGGGAGGGAAGTCCGGCACCCAAAGCAGGCAATAAAGTCTGGAAATGCCTAAAAAAATGAAGTAATGTTTAGGGCCAATGCACGTTAATGCCAGGTGGTTTACAGCAGCAACAAAAAAAACGACCAGCAGGGGGCGCCAGCATTTTATAAATCAGCCAGAAAAATTATGTTTAATTTGTTGAGGAAGAATCTCCTCAAGGGACCCTTTCATTTTGGCACGGGGATCCGAAATTACTTTCACTGATAATGCTTTTAGTTTTACAAGATTGGCCTGTGAATGTTTGTTCATGGCTTGTTATCAATACGCATGGATACTTTTCAGGTGTTTGGTGCACATGAGGCTGCTGAGCTGCTGTCGTGGGCTGGCCCTGCGGGGTCCCTCAGTACAAAATACACCAAAGACTGTTTACTGCGTTCGTCTATTGGCCACGCCTAGAGCGTCGCCAGCATCTTTATTTGAGAGCAAACGTAGGGACGCCAGACGATTCTAACGTCTGGAGGCCTGCAGGGTGTAAATAACTAAGGGGCATATCAACAAGGGCTTTATCTCTGCTTTTTTGGCTTTAAAAGCCAAAAAAGGAGAGATAAAACTAGCGCCCTATCAACAACAGGGTGCTAACATGCAAATTTGCATGTTAGCACCCTTTTACTCTACGCTTCCCCTTGCATCTCTAATGAGATGCAAAGGGGGCGTTCCAGAGTAAAATAATAGGAGAAATGTCGCTAAGCTACATTTCTCCTATTATCAAGAATGTCGCCAACCCTGTTAGAGACAAAAAAAGTTGCGCTAACCGCGGTTAACTCTGCTTTTTTAGATCTGGTATTTTTCTGACTTAGCCATGATATCCTATGGAAGGAGGATATCATGGCTAAGTTTGCCTGTCCCTATCAACAAGGTAACGTGAGATTATCGCTGGGTTTCCAGCGATAATCTCACGTTAGCCTGTTAGCGTGAGGATTTTTATCGCTATTGAGATAAGCGTTGCTAATAGCACGCTATCTCAGCGATAAAAATTCACGCTAGCCGGCGATAATTATCCTAGCGCTAAGTGCGCTTAGAGATAATTATCGCCGGTTGTTGTTGATATGCCCCCAAATGACCACCCCTACGAGCCTGGCCCACATACACACCTATGTAACACCATAACACTACATCCATCTCTTCTTTTGGGACCATAAAATGATCGAACTTCAATACAACCATTAACTAGTTATGAAAACATAAGTTCTGTCTCAATAGAAAATGTAGGGTGCTGACGGATTGGCCCGAAGATGGTATCGCCTGGCCCCTGCTCATTGCGCTTGCAGGGCGGTGCTCTGCCGCTGGCACTTAAGGAATCGGCGTGAGAGTCAAGACCCAAACTGGTGGATTACGGATCCGCCCTGTGCAAGCCTGGTCTGGGTGACCGTCCGTGCTCTGACCTTTCTGACATGGCGTCCTCTTCTTCTGCTTGTTGGTCCCCTTGATGACCTGCCCGTGCTATCTCTCATAGCCCCAGCCATTTTCCTAAAGTGAGAAATCCAGGTGATAGACTCAGCCCCTCTGCTAGCAGTGACCATGGTCCACTTCCACAGCAGTGACCACCCGGGATGGCTCAGCAAGCAGAGGGAACTTCCCAGTTGGATGTCTATCTCTCACTGGTACAGAATCTCCTGGATGGATTTGGTGCTGTTTGGCCCGCCTCTTCCTTGAGGAAGATTCATTGTTGTTGGCCGACGAATGTCTAATTGATTGAGTGGGTCAGGGTGTTCGACCCACGCTGGGTGGGGAGGAATCATGTCTGTGATAGTGCAGCCTAGGTAGAGTTTGCTAGGAGCTATCCCTGTGGTGGAGCGGGGTATCACTCGGTGTTCCCACTGGAAAGAGTAGGTAGCTCCACCCACATTCCTTCCTTCTCCCGGCCATCCAAGGACTTTTGTCACAGTTCATATGAATCGTTCCACCTTTCTACTTACCTGGGGGGCTACCGGGGTGTAATGGGCCGGTGTTCGGTGTTGTGGTACTGAAGTCATTGACACATTCAAGGCTGTTGAATGGGGGACCGTTGCCTGTGAGAAGTTCCCCAATCAGGCCACGGTTGGCTATGATTTTTCCATTTTCTGCACTACTTCAGATGCAGTTGTTGACATCACAATCTCTCCTTCTGAAAGAGTGAGAAGTCATCAATAACAATGAGCATGTATGTTCCATTTGGTGGGCTCCTGAAATCTACACTTGCCTGTTGTCTTAGGGCTGTCGGTCCTTCATCCATGATGACGAGAGCAGGGGTGTCTGGGGGATTGCTCACTTGGCAGGTGGTGCATTCTCTCACAATGACATTCACACTCTAGTCCAAACCCGGGAACCATACTTTGCTCCGAAGCCTGCTCTATGTTTTCAATCAATCAATCAATCAGAGTACTTGTAAAGCGCGCTGCTTACCCGTGAGGGTCTCAAGGCGCTGAGGGGAGGGGGGGTGCCGCTACTGCTCGAAGAGCCATGTCTTATGGAGTCTTCTGAAGGCGAGTGGGTCTTGGGTCTGCCGTAGGTGGGTAGGGAGGGTGTTCCAGGTCTTGGCGGCGAGGTAGGAGAAGGATCTGCCACTGGAGGTCGTTTGTTGGATGTGGGGGACGGCGGCGAGGGCGAGGCTGGCGGAGCAGAGCTGGCGGGTCGTGGGTGTGGAAGCTGAGTCTGCTGTTCAGGTAGGCTAGTCCGGCGTTGTGGAGTGCTTTGTGTGCGTGGGTGAGGAGCTTGAAGGTGATCCTCTTGTCGACGGGGAGCCAGTGTAGGTCTCTCAGGTGGGGGGTGATGTGGCTGCGGCGGGGGACGTTGACGATCAGTCGGGCGGAGGAATTTTGGATGCGTTGTAGTCGTAGGTGTTTGGCTGGGATTCCTGCGTAGAGTGCGTTGCCGTAGTCCAGTCTGCTGCTGACGAGGGCCTGTGTCACCATTCTCCTTGTTTCGGTCGGGATCCACTTGTAGATTCTGCGGAGCATGCGGAGGGTGTTGTAGCAGGAGGAGGAGACAGCGTTGACCTGTTTAGACATGGAGGAGTCGAGGATGAATCCTAGGTTGCGTGCATGGTCGGTGGGTGTCGGTGCTGTTCCCAGTGTGGTCGCCCACCAGGAGTCGTCCCAGGCTGAGGGGGTGGGTCCGAGGATGAGGACCTCAGTTTTGTCCGAGTTCAGCTCCAGACGGCTGCTCCTCATCCAGTCGGCGACGGCCTTCATTCCCTTGTGGAGGTTGGTTTTGGCGGTGTGTGGGTCCTTGGTGAGGGAGAGGATGAGCTGGGTGTCGTCGGCGTAGGAGATGATGTTGAGGTCGTGATGGTGGGCCACTTGTGCGAGGGGGGCCATGTAGACGTTGAACAGTGTCGAGCTGAGGGATGAGCCCTGGGGGACACCGCAGATGATGTCAGTGGCTTCAGATCGGAAGGGTGGGAGGCGGACGCTCTGGGTTCTGCCGGAGAGGAAGGACGTGGTCCAGTCAAGGGCCTTCTCTTGGATTCCGGCTTCTAGGAGGCGTGTTTTTAGAGTGCGATGGCAGACCGTGTCGAAGGCGGCTGACAGGTCCAGGAGGATGAGGGCTGATGTTTCGCCGTTGTCTAGTTGGCGCCTGATGTCGTCTGTGGCGGCGATGAGGGCTGTCTCGGTGCTGTGGTTTCGTCTGAATCTGGACTGGGACGGGTCCAAAATGTTGTTGTCTTCCAGGTGGCGGGCCAATTGTATGTTGACGATTTTCTCGATGACCTTCGCAGGAAGATGGGCCGGAAGTTCTTGGGGTCCGCCTTGGGGTTCTTGAGGAGGGCGTTGATTTCGGCGTGCTTCCAGTTTTCCAGGAATGTTGCTATTTCGAAGGAGACGTTGATGACTTTCCGTAGTTGGGGTGCGATGGCTGCGTCTGCTTTGTTGAATACGTGGTGTGGGCACAGGTCTGACGGAGATCCTGAGTGGATTGAGTTTATGACCTTGCGTGTCTCGTTGTCATTGGCGTTGGAACAGGAGGTCAGGCGGTTGGCGCTGGTGGTGTTCACAGGGGAGGTGGAGTCTGGTGTAGTCGGGGTGGTCGTGGTGTTGAAGCTGTCGTGGATGTCAGCCATCTTGCGGTGGAAGAAGATGGCTAGTGAGTCGCACAGTTCTTGTGAGGACGGGATGTCGTTGGTGTTGGCGCTGGGGTTGGAGGGTTCATTTATGATGCTGAAGAGCTGTTTGCTGTCGTGTGCGTTGTTATCCAGGCGGTCTTTGAAGGAGGATCTCTTGGCTAATCTGATGAGGTGGTGATGTCTGCGGGTGGCATCCTTGTGGGCTGCGTGGTTGTCCAGTGACTTTGGTTTGGGCTTAGTTTGTGTGGTGCAGGCAGTTTTTGGTAGATGTAGCCATGAGATTGATGGAGACTCCTCTATCAATCAGAGCTGTCATTGTTTGGCGTGGTATCACACATGGGCAAGGTGCAGGCTGCGATCCTGTGAGGCTCAATGGTATATATCACATGGATTGTCTCTTGTCCATCATCATCCATGTCACTCCCCTCTGCAGATTTGGAGTGAGTGTTCACGGTGCACACCGTTTGTGTTGTTCTGGGATTGGATGATTTCGAGTCGACTGGCACACTTTGGTGAAATGATTCAGTTGGCCACAGGAACTACACGTTATACCTCTCACAGAGTAGTATTTTTGTCAAGGTGATGGCCCTGCATGGTTGATTATGCAGCTTGGGAGCCTTGGCCTTGGTCTTTGTGAGGCTCTTCCTGACAACATTGCCGGGCTCAACCTTGATAGGATGTTGTAAGGCTGCATCTTGGACAGCTCCTTTGATGGCCTCAGGGCTAGAATGTTCCTCATTGACATATCTAGTCCTGCAGCTTCACTTAGGCACACCCTGGTATGAATTGCATCCTCGTCTGGCAGGGTACGCATGCTGGCTAGTTCCTACAGCCTAGTGTAAAAGATATCCACAGTCTCCTCGTGCTTTCGTCATGCTTGCTGAAGGAGGAATCTTTTGTAATCTGTGTTTGCAAATGACTCAAAATGGGCTGTGATGGCGTTCTTGAGCATCGGGTGGTGCGGGGGGCCTGCTTCTACTGATGAGGTGGTGATGTCTGCGGGTGGCATCCTTGTGGGCTGCGTGGTTGTCCAGTGACTTTGGTTTGGGCTTAGTTTGTGTGGTGCAGGCAGTTTTTGGTAGATGTAGCCATGAGATTGATGGAGACTCCTCTATCAATCAGAGCTGTCATTGTTTGGCGTGGTATCACACATGGGCAAGGTGCAGGCTGCGATCCTGTGAGGCTCAATGGTATATATCACATGGATTGTCTCTTGTCCATCATCATCCATGTCACTCCCCTCTGCAGATTTGGAGTGAGTGTTCACGGTGCACACCGTTTGTGTTGTTCTGGGATTGGATGATTTCGAGTCGACTGGCACACTTTGGTGAAATGATTCAGTTGGCCACAGGAACTACACGTTATACCTCTCACAGAGTAGTATTTTTGTCAAGGTGATGGCCCTGCATGGTTGATTATGCAGCTTGGGAGCCTTGGCCTTGGTCTTTGTGAGGCTCTTCCTGACAACATTGCCGGGCTCAACCTTGATAGGATGTTGTAAGGCTGCATCTTGGACAGCTCCTTTGATGGCCTCAGGGCTAGAATGTTCCTCATTGACATATCTAGTCCTGCAGCTTCACTTAGGCACACCCTGGTATGAATTGCATCCTCGTCTGGCAGGGTACGCATGCTGGCTAGTTCCTACAGCCTAGTGTAAAAGATATCCACAGTCTCCTCGTGCTTTCGTCATGCTTGCTGAAGGAGGAATCTTTTGTAATCTGTGTTTGCAAATGACTCAAAATGGGCTGTGATGGCGTTCTTGAGCATCGGGTGGTGCGGGGGGCCTGCTTCTACTACGGTTTGAGTGATCTTGTGTATGCCCACTCTTAGGTGGAAAAGCAGCGGGCGTTTCTAATCATCGACAGTGCCTACTGCTAGAAAGTAGGTCTCCAGTCTTTTGACCCATGCTTTCCACCCCGCAGTCATCATAATCGGTGCTAGGCCTGTTATTGCTGCAAAGAGACTTTCACTGGCATTGTGGGTATGGTGGACTGTCGTGGGATGTGTAGTAGCTGTACACCAGTGTACTACGGAGGGATGCAGTCACATGTATGCCCTTTCCCTTCTCCCCTGCCAGTGGGGATAACGCGGGGCAGTCTTGTGCAGCATGGCCCTGTGTGCCTCCCCTGGTTGCCCCTCCCCAGCAGAGACCTCAGGTTATAGCCACGCTTGAAGCTGGTGCACTGCCCTCACCTGACGGGTGGGTTTGCTGTTGGAGGCTTCCTGGGGTCGTGAGGTGGCACTCCTGCAATTGAGGCAGAGGTACAGTATGCTGCTGAATGGAACACTGGCCATGGCGTCTCTTGTGCTTGCGGCCTGTTTCAGCTGGTACGCCCAATGGGCAGGGCTACCGTTAAGCGCAGTGCTGTGCATGCTCCAGCTGACCTCTGCGGTACTTCGCAGCCTCAGGCACATGCCTCCAGGTCGATGACTGGGCGCCCGTGTGTGTCAGGCCACCCTTGGGGGAGGAAGACACCTCACTGAGGTCGAACTGTGCTTCCGATCTTTTTGCCACTGGCGCAATTGAGTTGATATTGGTTTTCCTCCTGGGGCAGCAGCTGGGCACATGGGGACACCTTTCTTCAACACCAATTTCATGGTGGGCCCTGAGGCAACCAACAGGAGAAAAGGGTTCAGTGGGAAGAACCACCCCAGAGGGGAATGGAAACCAGGAGCCATGCAAACAAAAGACCAACCTAGTAGTCAATCTGTCATCCCGACAGTTGACAGAGACAGAAGATGACGTCCTTCAGAAAGGACTAGGATTTGTCCCTACCCCTAAGGTGGACGTCTTTAGACAAACTTGCGAACTACATCAATTTTTTCGCAAAATACGCCCCAAATCTTTTTTCGAGGGTAAGGACCACGCACCTACAGAGGATTCAGGTTTACACAATCCGTCCTCTTTTACTCCACACAGTGGCATGGTGCCCCATGAAGTCCTGACCTATGAACAGGCAGTATTGAAAGATGTAAAAGCCTTAACTGTACGGAAACACTTCAATAATATCACCAACAAAGAGATTCATTGGCCAACGACCCTACGATTACCATAAAACAAGACGATAAAGGCGGTGCCACTGTCATTATGACGACATCAGACTATGATACAGAGTGCCTCAGACAACTAAGCAATACGAAATACTACACACCCATTCCCAGGAATCCTACGGAACGCCTGAAGAATACTATCACGGGACTGGTCGACTCTGCTGAAAGTCAAGGGTGGCTTAGCAGGAAGGAGGCTTCCTTCCTCATAAAGCAAGAACCCAGGACCCCCTATTTTTACATTTTACCCAAAATTCATAAGGGGGTCACACCAGTACCAGGGCGTCCGATAGTATCTGGCATCGACTCCGTCCTCGAACCTTTATCACAATTCTGTGATCACTTCCTCCAGCCGCTGGTAAAACTTACACCATCATACATACAAGATACCACGGACGTACTGTGTCTATTAGAGCAGTTTCAAGATACCTCCGAAATCAACTTCCTCATCACTCTCGATGTTGAGGCCCTCTATACTAACATCCCACAGAGGGCCACTCTAGAAGTGATTGAGGAAGCATTGAGTACTGCGACCTGGGCATCAGTCACCCCCCCCTCCTTCATTATGGATTGTGCCACACTAGCCCTAACTGAATTTTTTTTTGAGTTTAAGGGGCAACTATACCACCAGACGCAAGGTACTTCCATGGGAAGTACCTTCGCTCCTAGTGTGGCCTGCCTTTACATGGCAGCCTTTGAAGATACTCACATCTTCCATGATACTAACCCGTTTTTTGACAACATTCGTCTGTGGAAACGCTTCATTGATGACATCTTGATTTTTTGGACAGGAGATGATGACAGTTATGGCAAATTCTTTGGGTGGATTAACAATCTCAACCCCTACCTCAATTTCACCATCACAGCATCCCCCACTGAGATAGCCTTTTTGGATTTAACCTCTTCAGTGCCCATGACGAGATAGTCTCGTCCTGGAGCACGGTTGCGCTGTGCCCATGACGAGACTATCTCGTCATGAACCCCACCCACTAGTGCAACGCCCGGCACAGGAGGGGGAAAGGGCGTGGCACTGAAGGGGTTAACTATCAAGATCACACAGGAAAGTCTCTCTACCACCATGTACAGGAAAGCCACTGACCGCAATAGCCTGTTACACTTCACAAGTCATCATCCGAAAGCTCTCAAAGAAAACTTGCCATTTGGACAATTTCTGAGAGTGAGGAGGAATTGTAGCACCTTGGAGGAATATAAGATCGAATCAACCATCCTTGCCCAGAATCTTACAGAGAGACAATACCCAGAGAGGAGTATCACACTCTCGAGGAAACGAGCACGCAACAACCATAGAGAAGGACTTTTGGAACATAAAGTTAAAAACAATTCCGATCCCCTCACTTGCGTGACAACCTTCACACCAGCGTCTAACCTGCTGAGTAAGGTTTTGGTTAAACATTGGAATATCCTTAACACAGGGATAATGCATTTTGAACCACCCCGGTTCGTATATAAACGTTCCAGAAACATTAAGGACATGCTTGTGCGCACTAGACCCAAACCTAAGGAGAAGAATCGACAAGGCACATTATGGCAATTACCGGCAGTCAGTGGCCATTACCCATGTGGAAGTTGTAGTGTATGTGCATTTACATCTATACACAAAACAATTACACTCAATGCAACTTTTACATGGGAATTAAGAACGCATACCAACTGCAACACCCCCAATTGCATTTACCTTTTAATATGCCCTTGTAATCTCTTTTATGTGGGGATGACGACTCGCCCAGTCAAACTACGAATTTCTGAACACCGCAGCAATTTTCGCTGCCATAAGAACAACACTAAAATATGTGTCCATTTCCTTGAAAACAACCATTCACCTGACTCGGTTAAATGGCTTATTCTAGAAGCTAAGCCTAACATAACAAAACAGAGTCTTTTTGCAAAAGAACAACGTTGGATCCACCGTCTGTCTTCAGATACCAACGGCCTCAATGATGAACTTCCTTGGGGATCAATCAAGATTTAACCTGACTGATTTTCTTTCCCCTCATTATAATCTGCCCTTTTTCACTACTCTTTGGCTGACAATTCCCGCTACTATGCCACTCTATTTATGTATCTATTCATCTACTTTTTATTGCTAAGTATAATGTTTAAACACAACATTACTATACTTTTCATACCCCTTAACTCGGTCATTTGCTTTTTAACATCTTATATTGTAATAGAGTAGGACATTGTCTCCCGCATATTACATTTAAGGATTCATATCCTCAATCCATTCAAATATGGCCGCCGCTTCAACTGGTTTTAACTACTGACACACAATGGGCCGTCCATCTCCCTACCACATGACTGTCACCACGAGCATAAGTCCTTTGCCACTTTTTACCTCACCACCTCCCGGACTCGGTGGAACGGGTAGGTCACAAGGAGTAGCACGAGTTAACTAAATGTAAGTAGCCTGTATTTTGAACCTGGGTTCTACTTGAGGGTGCACATAGGGGCTAATTTACTGCAATGATTACATGCTCACCCGTGGTTTAACCGTCACTATCACTGTTTACATTCAGCACCTTCTCTTTGTTTTTGCAGCGTTCTGAACAGAACCGCGTTTTTCTATGCATTTAATAGTGAGCAGGATCCTTCTAAAAATATGTCAAGTCCATTTCTTATATTTACTGTATTTGATCTGCTAGCGAGCGGAATTCAACACGAAGGGTAGAGACCACACTGCACTTACTACAGTTCCAACTATTGCTGAAAGATATCGTGATGATTCTGTTGTTTACGCTACCTTCGTTTTACGCTTACCAATAATGACAATTCTTTTGGTATAACATCGAACACCTACCCCTGCGACTCCCTTGGGGTGTACATAGAAGTAACAGCGAAGGTTTCCAGACACCACCTACTGGTTACCTCCATACTATTCATTGCATACATAGGATATGGGTCATTGTATATTCAATTGGTTCTACCCCTCCTATTAAGCACTATACTTGTTCTAGATTTGTAGACATGGCCCGTATCAATGTAACAACGTTTACCATTTATATTATCAACAATTGATCCCTTAGGTTTACCTTTTTCATTTACTGAAGACAGGTAGGGACCCCTATTTCACAACAAGCAGTACCGAACAATACATGATTCACCGTTGATTAGGGATTATTTGTTTGTTTTACTGTTTCTACTCTATTTTGTCACCCAATTTACCAAGTGCATTACGATTTTTTGTATAGTCCTACTTACAGAGGAACACCAACTCATGTACAATCCACCGAGTACTGTTGATATTTGGAAAATTACTGAATAGGGTGAGTTACACCTCTGTATTTTCTGCTAATTTTAATTTAAGTTGGATGTCCACTTTGTTGAGTATTCACATCGGCTCACTGTGGGATTTCACTATCACAATTTTTATAAAAACGTTTTAACATGCCAATCGGCATATCATCAATCACCATCGTTGAGACGAATTGAGAGTTGAGAATGACATTTAAGGCATGGTTTCCAACTGTTCTATACGATGCATACCTGTGTGTTATATTTCTATAACCTACCCTTCTTCCTTTACAGGTAGCTCCTGATCACAACAGGTACCATACTCAAGCAATACTTGATTCACTACACACCTTAACATTAGTAGTTTTTAGATGTAGATAGTTCCTTCTTCTGATTTCTGGTCCTGATGAATCGCGAGGCGAGAAACATGTTGACCTTTACACATTTTTTAAAAGGGGACACTCCGACACGAGGCATTATACTCGGACTAGTGCCATGTTCACACATTTTTAATTAGGGTAGCAGGCCCCCAGAATAAAATTAATTCATAACAGGCACTCCTAACCCTATTTTAAATCACCATCACACATCTACACTATTCGGGCCCCACACCCGCACTTCACCATACGGCAGTTGGAAAAAAGATCTCCGACAAAGTGCCCCTTTTTAAGGGAGTCCGTTGGGTATTGCACCGCCGACCCGATGAGGAGCAGCCCATATGATGAAGCATGACACCCGCTAGGGTGTGTGAGGGCACCACAATCCAACAAATGGATTCCCAATTACAGACATTACGTGCAATTAGTTGGGTCCAACCTTCTCTTTAACTCTCCTATATATTGCATTCTAGAGGAACAGCATTAACCCTATTTCTGAAATATCATAATTGGGGCCATCGTTTTTGCTGGACCCCCCACTCCCTTTCCCCTCCCTTCTTCTCGGAGTGGAAAAAGCCCCCCTGTCCCTCTTTTTGTACTTGGGGCCCTGCAGGGGACCTTCAGTACAAAATACACCTACCATGCCTACTGCTTCGCTAGCCTATATATTTGAGAGCAAGCGTAGGGACGCCAGGCGATACTAACATCTGGATACTCGCAGCCTCTAATGCATAACTGAAAGGCTTGATGCACATGGACACATTCATGTAACCCAGGAACATTACAGCTGCCATGTGTCAGGAAATGTGAGATTTTCCTGTAGGAATATGTATGTCTTTATTTAGACGCAATTGTTCAGGTGATGTGGTTTAATTGATATTAGTACATTGAAATGTTGGGAGCCGCATTGCAGACAATTGGGGAGGAGCGGGCTGTAAACCCTGTTATGGACCCTGGCCCTCTGCTGTCAACTGTCCAATGCTGTATTACACATTCTCAGACTCTCCTTCTCCCCTGCTTCTTCTCTTGCTATTTGGGGTGCACAGGGGAATGAGAGAGCCAAATGCTGAAGAGAAGGATTCACAGCGACTTACCAACTTTTAATGTCAGTGTCACTGAGCTTCCGAAGAAGGGAGGGTAGAGTTTTGCTCAAATTCTATTGTCCCTTGTCCCTGAAAATACAGAAAAACTATTTGGCAGAGCCCAATGAGACTAAGAGGCTGTCTGCTGTTCAGATCACAGTTCTTGTTGTGTGTGCACCTTAGCAGCAATCAAGCACACTCAGCAAGACCTGCAAATGGTACTCAATCTACAGAGGTGCAAAGCAATGTAAATCCCCTCTTTTTCCCAGAATGCTGCTTTAATCATTAGGACATTCTGCAGAATGTTCTTCTAGCCTGTGGTAGCAGTTTATACCATCCACTAAGGTTCCGCTCCCTTGTTAATGGACCCACCCTCATCTTCAGAGTTCGAGTGGGCCTTTAATATAGCCTTATAGCACACTGCTGAGGGTTATACCTGTTGCTAAAGGTCCAGAACCTGAGGTATAGTGAGGGAGAGAGTCTTTAACACCCGGTATAGCCAGAGTCAGAAGGGCTATTTAAACATTCCACCCACTAAAGGTAGAATGTTCCAATTTAAGAAGGTCATAACAGAAAGACAATCATTGGAATGTTATAGCGGAAGGCTTATACCAGCCATAGTAAGGCCTGGAGCTACTCCATTGTCATCAATGAAGCTCTCAACATTCCAATGTTCGAATGGCAAGGATATGCTGCTACCGTGGGCTACAAGGTTAGTTTAGAATTTTTAATATTACCTCATAAGGGCCTCATTTATGAGTTGAAGCAATATGTATTACAAGTCAGACGGTGCAAAATTATTACATAGTGTTATGTGTCAATTTTGCTCTATTGGATTAATTTTTCAGCATGTTAAAAAAATGCTTATCAAAATTGCATGCAGAAATACGTTCAAATTTACTACAGCCTTATAGACTACTGTCAAGGGCTATACTGGTTGTAAAGGCACTGAACCCTAGTTAAATACCTGAGCTGCAGGTGAGGGCCTATAATGAGGGAGAGAGCCTTTAAGAACTTTTAAGAGCTGGTATAACTCTGATGCAGAATGGCTATAAGGCTATTAGAACATTCCACCCTCTAAGGGTAGAATGTTCTAAATTAAAAAGGCAAAAACAAGAAGACAAACATTGGAATGTTTGTGCTCTTGGTTAGTATCAGCCATTATAAGCCTAGAGCTACTCCATTGTCTTCAGTGGTGTTCTCAACAGTCCAATGTTCCAATATAGCCTTATAGCCACCATAGCGGGCTATACTGCCCATTGAAGGCCGGCTCCAATGTTAAAGGCCTGAGCCGAAGTCTAGGGCCTTTAACAAGGTAGCGGGACTTTAATGCAGGTATAGCCCAGCTACGGAGGGCTATAAGGATATGGATACATTCCACCCCTAGAGGGCAGAATGTTCTCACAAATAAAATAAAGGCCTCATGAAGCTCGAGGGGATTTAAATCCCTTTAGGCTCTGTGAGGCCTTTGTTAACAGTAACAATTTTGAAGGACAACATTGGAATTTTGGAGCACCGGGCAAAAACAACAATGTTATGGATGGAATGCTCTAATTAATCAAAGGCACTGGCAATCTCTCGAGACTGCATCCCAATCCATCATTTTTCTCCTACCATGCCACCCCAGTATGGACACAGCAATATGCAAATCAGCCCTGACCCTGCTCCTGATGGGAAAAGTCCCGCCAGAATAGCCAGGCCAGGTCCTCCCCGAACAGAACACAGACAACCTAGGACTGGTTTTGCCCTAGCTAGGGCTCCTCAGCCAGGCATAGTTTGGTTCCAGTGGTACAGTGAGCTCAGGACCTTAGGGCATCAAATGCAAAACAACAAGGAGATGGATTGAATGCTTGAATTAATCTCAGCACTGGCAATTCGTTTGGCCTGCACCCCAATCCATCGTTTTTCTTCCACTATGCCACCTGAGTTTGGACCCTGCCGTACGAATATCAGGCTTGATCCTGCTCTTCATGGGGACAGTCCAGTATGAACAGCTAGGTCCACCCTGAACCAGTACACTATCAATCTAGGACCAGTTTTGTCCTGGTTGGAGCTCTTCAGCTGGGTTTAACCTGAGTCCAGTGGCACAGAGAGTCTCAGTCACTGGAAATCACTTGGGGGCACATCCCAATCCATTTTATGGTCCTAAGACCCTAGTGCCAACATGTTTCAGTCTGCTTATGCCCCTAAAGGGTGCTGGACTTTCTTCAGGGATAGAAGCGGCGGCCTCCCTGGAATTTATAACATGCACTGGGAATTTTCCTATACTGTTATTATAACAAAGGGCAGATAGCTGCTCCTTTCCTGGACATGACTAATTAGACATGTCAGTTACTCCATCCCAGTTTAGGAGGAGTGGTGTTTCGCATGAGAGTTCACGTAAATAGGGTAGCCTTATAGTCAAACAACCACCACAAGTCCTGCCCGTCTGATGGCCTGATAGGTGTGAGTCTCTGGGCTTTCTCATCTTTAACAGTATAGATCAATGAAGACATAAAATGTTTAAACTCTTTGTAGGGTATAGTTGTGCTTATTGTCTTTGTGTGAACACAGGGTTCCTGCTTTCTTTGTGTCAACTATTGTGTGACATAGATGCCCTCAGCGCCTCTCTTCAATTTAAAGTTCAGTGAGTCTTGGCTTTACCAAAGCATCCCATGAGAGTAACATTTCATATGTGATAAAGTACCCTAATCTTACATTATAAGGATACTGCAGGTCACAAAAGATTTGCCTGAGCATAACGAGGAACAAGGCATTTGGGTGAGTACTTTTATAAGATCATGGAACTCTGAGGTGATTAGCTGTATCCATATAATTTACAGCAGGGGGTACTTTACTCCTTATAATGTATGGTCTCAACATCATCCTTTCCACAATTTGTTTAAATCCTTGGCGTGATGTCCTTTCATAGGAAAGAAATAGGACTTTTGCAAAATATGAAAGATAAAAATAGAATCTTCTGTGCGAAATTAACTTATACCAAAAGCAATTAGTAATTTGTTGGTGAAGATATTAGAACCATTTTAATATAGGTTAGATAAAAAGAAATGCTGTAGCAGAAGGAATAGAATAGAATATCTTTATTTGCATGATTAATTCAAACCGTGGCAATAATTTACCTAAAAAGTAGAAAAATAAACAGAGAAGTCAAATTGTGCAATTATTACATTAACATAGTTTCATGTCAGAAGTCAATAAAATTGAGTTAAAAATGTAAAGCTAAGCGTTACTGGGGTATTTTCGTTCAGAGTGCCTTGATGAAGAGGCCACCATGGGCATAGGTTGTGTGCAAAAATTGTCGTTCGCGGGATTTCAAAAGCCATCTTATACATTTAAAAAGCAATTGTAGCAGCAGCATTTAATTAGTAACTTGGACGGCTCATCTGCTACAGTTTTGATGAGGGGCTCGTCCACCCTAGGTCATCTTTAAGTTTATTTGGTCATACCATTGTGTTTTTAGGTTGTTTATCTTTTATCTTTGTGTCCACTATTGTCAAACATTTTACCAGACAGCAACTCAGCTAGCCGTCCTCTCCAGAGAAACTAGCTATCACTGCTTGTCTGCTGGACCGTATGTTTTATTTGTTAAACTAGGGTCTAAGTAATTCTCGGCGCTCCCTTAGTAGTTCCGTGCGAATAGTTAGGAAGGGCAGTATATCCTTCTACCCTTCCCTGCAGAGTTTGCAGGTTGCTGGCATTGGAGGACGTAGCCACGGTGGCAAGTGGAATGCGGATGGTAGTATACCTAGGCGAAAATTCAGGAACTTCTCTTTAATGGCCTTAGAGAAACCGATGTGAAGGTACGTTTGCGGCAAAACTTTGGTGTAACTGTAAATTGAGAACCAGACGTGTTCTCTCTCTGACAGGATGGCTTTACCCTGTATAAGAGACTCTCTTTTGACAATTTTGTTGACTACGTTTTTGAAGCTTACGTAGGTCCCTGATGTCTCCCAAAGTCCGCTTACTCCTAAATGTTCGAGCTAGTCTTCAGATAGCGTCTAGCTAAACCTGCCTCCTTAGTTTGCAGTTCTTTCCATAAGTATGCATTTAGGGTTTCTGGGTCCCCCTTTCTTATTCTGTACCAGCTTTTGATATATGCTCCTTTGCAGGCCAGGTCTTGTTTTTGGATCCTAAACTCTAATCTCAATTGTGTGGGAGATGTACATCTCGGCAAGCCATAGATCATCCGTAGTGCTCTTGCTATTGTGCCACCCAGTGTTTCTGCGTCCCTCCCTCTCAAGGCCTCACTTCCGTAGGTGATAGACTGTGTGAGTTTCGCATGTATCACCCGAGTCAGCGAGGAGAAACTTGTGCCAGAGATCTTATGTTTCAGATTTCTTAGTCCCTCAGCTGTCGCTATCCACCCCTCTTTTTTATGGCCTCGTGTTGGGCAGAGAAGTTCCCTTTGCTGTCAATAATGACTACCAGGTATTTATATTTTTGTACAGTTTCCAGCTGGTGTGTTGCCAGGTGCCAGGGGTAGAATGACTTTGCTCAGCATGTATTCACGTACCGGACCTTTGTTTTTTCTTGGTTAATGCTCAATTCATTATCTCCTGAGTAGCTGATACGTCGAGCAAATGTTGTAAGCCATTTGGGGTCCGGCTAATGAACACAAGGTCAACAGCGTATAAGAGATTTGATAAGGTCAAGCCTCCCAGCTTCGGGCCATATGAATTGCATGCGTGCAGCCTGCCCGAAAAATGTGCCATAAAAAGATTAAAAAGTGTTGGTGCTAGCATGCAGCCCTGCTTCAGTCCTGAGGTCGTAGGAATCTTTTTTGTTAGGTGGTCTCCTGCACCTAATTAACTATTCTAAAAGTAGTGGTGGCGTTTTCGTTTTTTGCAGCGTTTGCCATAATATATTTCTGGTCAAATGCTGAACTGTAGTCAATAAAACATATGTACAGGGGTTTGTTTAAGTACAATTGTGCCATCTATTATAAGGGAAAGGGTTAAGATATTCTTACAGAAGCCTGTTTGATTTAGGGGAATTGCTGCATTTTCTGTGGCCTAAGTCGTTAGTTCCTGTAGTATTATCCCTGCGTAGTATTTGGCTTCATTGTCCAGTAAGGCTACTAGCCGGTAATTTTTCGGATAATTTCTACTACCTTTTTAGTGGATAGGAGAAATAATGGAACCCCTCCATGATGCTGGAATCGTTGATGTTTGCAGGATTGCTACGAAGATCGGTTTTAATGCTTTGGCCCAATGTTCTTGGTCATGTTTGAACAGAATTGGTGGGGTCCCGTTAGGGCCTGGTGCGCACTCTGGCTTGCCCATAGAAATTCTTTTACATATTTGATTGTCCATGATGGTTAATATCTGTTCCGGTGTGAGAATATGATCGAATTGGGACAATGATTCTAAATTAATCCAAGGTGTGTTTGTGCTGGTTTGGGTCCCTAAATCTCTGTTAAAATGAAGTTGGAGAAAAGTTGACCAGGCGTCTTCTGTCAAATGTGAATTGATGCCTTGGATCGATGAACTGGTCAAAGTGTTAATTGTTTGCCAGAAACGCGAGTTATTGTTGATCTTAATATCATATAAAAGTTTTGCCCACAGAGCCTCTTCTTCTTCTTTTTTGAGGCGTCAAATACATTTTTTGTGTGTAGCTTTTATTTGCCTCAGGTTGTTCAAAGCAGAAAGATCTTGACCACATTTTTAAAATTTCCGAAGTGCATGATTTATGGAGGCCTTAAGATGTTTTACTTGTGCGTTTTTTCCAATAGCGGAAGTGAGGGATCTGCTCTGAGGCAGACTGCTCTCCTGATTTGTTGTTGTTCCTTTTATCTCCTATGTGTTGTTCCTTTTTATCTCCATATGTGTTGCCTAGTTTTTTTGTGAATATCTCCCAGCTTTTTATTGTATCGGGCTCTGCAGCTTGAACTTCTCCGAGAAGTTGTTTTGCAAGGGCCAGATGGCCTTCCGGGTCATGTGTTTTGCATTTTACTCTTTTGTCGTTAGTTGTACATACTTGGCATTGTGCTTTTGCTGGCAAATATCTGGTTGTTGCCAACATTTTCATCGTAGTTTCTTGCGGCAAGTGAAAGCTCTGATCCAAGATTATAATATGATAGTTCTGTACTTTTGCAAACATATGGAGAGAGATAAAAGTATAATCGATTGTCGTGCTTGCTACTGCGTTATGGAATGTTGCCATCTGTGGGCGATCTCCTGGGAATCTTCCATTTAGTGCACAGAAGCCCAGACGCTCTAGAGTCGCAAGGAACTTCTGCGCTAACTTAGTTTGTCTTCCATTAGTGTTGCTTTCTTGTGGCGGCTTGTTCCATGCGCATAGTTCATCTTCCATATGATTATCATCGACTGTTGAACTCAGTTTGTGTAAATTACAGTCCCCAGTAATGATCATGTTGGTCGTTTTCTCCTCTGTTAGTATTTTCATCAATTCTTCCCGCAACTGATTGGTGCCCTTGATTTTATCACACAGGTGAGGTATAAGTTTATCAGTAGCACAGATTGATTTTTATTCACTCCCTGTGTCATTATTCTATGTTCTTGCATTGCGTTGGGGGGTAATAAATTGTAGGATAGTGATTTCACTGCATAGATGCTCCTAATAGAGCTGTATGTGGCAAGACCCCCCTTCCGAGGGCCGAATTTGGCACTCTTCGTAGCTGCTAAATGATGTAGATTAAATACTTGCATTTAAACTGGTGATTCGCTCCACGTTTCCTGCAACAACATGATGTCAAATTTTGGAAAATATAATTGCAGCTCCGGGGTCCGAAGTCTTGTCTCCCATACCGTTAATGTTACAGGAACAGAGTTTTGGGGTATTTTTTTAATTTGATGTAGTTGGTGGATTATGTAAAATATTATGACTTTTGGTGTTTGTAGTCCTGGACAGCCATCCTCAATCTTGTGGGGCTATAGTTCCGGTTTTGTTTATCCTAGAATTTGGCTGCTCCGCAAATTCTGTACTCGTAGGAGATTTGCTGCGGGCTCCTCACAATACTGAGTATGGTCGAGTGCTGGGTTGGATTTCTGGTTGGTTAATTGGATCTACTAGTAGGGATTCAGGGTATCTTGGCTTAATAAAGGGCCACATTTTAATGCCCCAGGTGTTGAGTTGCGTTACAACAAACAAATGATGGACGGAATGCTGACAATGCAGACATTCTCCCCCAGTCAAGAGATCTGGGTTGAATCCATCGTTCTTTTGCCCACTACGCCACCCCAGTTCAGACATGGCCATATGCAAATCAGTCTTGACCCTGTGCCTCATGGGAACAGTCCAGCCCGAACTGCCAAGCCATGTCTTCCCTGGACCGGAATCAAGCATCCTAGGACCGGTTTCTGGCTATCGGCCGTCATCAGCCAGGATAGCTTGACTCCAGTGGCGCAGTGAGCACGGGTCCCACGTCTGGGAATACCCATCCCACTTAGGGCGAAAAGCGTTACAACAAACAAATGATGGACGGAATGCTGACAATGCAGACATTCTCCCCCAGTCAAGAGATCTGGGTTGAATCCATCGTTCTTTTGCCCACTACGCCACCCCAGTTCAGACATGGCCATATGCAAATCAGTCTTGACCCTGTGCCTCATGGGAACAGTCCAGCCCGAACTGCCAAGGTGTTGAGTTGGGCATACTCATTCAAGACTTTCTTGGCTAAGTCTAGCGATGCCCAGACTGTTTTGGTTACTTCAGTTCCCGGTTGATCTGTATTCCAAAAATTCTATTGACTCCAAGTCATTGGTTTTTAGATTCTTTAAACTACTGGTGGATTTTCAGAGATGTAAGATGTTTCCCCTGTTTAATATGTCAGCCCAGCCCTTTGATTTGTATTCAGGAAGAAACACAATGGTTGTTGACTCCTGTTAGGCTGCTTGTTCGCCGAGTGACTATAAAAGTTGATTTTTTAGTCTTGGGCTTTGGGGGCTCGTTTCGCCCACCCGTGCTGAATCTATGCCAGGACCTGGTATTGTGGTTACAACCCCATGTGTGATTCCTCTTCTGTCTCGAGAGTTGTCATTAGCACTTCTTTTGGCGTCTTTACGCCCTTCCTGGATGATGTTCTCTACTGTCTCATAGTTATGATCATGCTGTTCCTTCTCCAAAGTTGAGATGCCTAGTGAGTTTACCTTTGGTTGATTACCAGGGCGTTGACTCTGATCACAGATGGAAGATGCGGGTTGAGTCATTTTCCTTTTCCGACCCTTCATCTTCTGCTTTCTCCGCTGTTTTTATGGTTAATGATGAATCAGTCTCCTGTGGAGATTTACTTATCGTGACAAGATCCCCCATTGGGGATGTGAAGACCCTTCGAAACAAGGATGTATTAGAATCTTTTGCTTTTAGCCTCAAATCCTCGTGGGGCTGCCCTGCTTCTGATTTTAAATTACAAATGAGCTGGCCCCAATCTCGGTTTATTGGGTTTATCGCTGGTGGGTCGATATTCTCGACTGGGACTGTTATTTTCGCTGATTGACTTACCATAGCCTCTCTTATATCAGCTAAGAGATTGCCCATTGCTGTTGGTAATGTTGACAATTTGTCTACATTTGTTACGCAGCTACAGCTGGCCTGTGTAAACTGCGCCTCTGATTGGGCCTTCCTGATCAGGTTGTTAAGGTCTGCCAGTTTATTATCGATATTTGCCACAAAAATAGAGAGTGAATTTAAGACTAAGAGTTGGATATCCATCTTTTCAGATTGGTATTGCATGGCATTCACGGACATTTGCGTGGTATGCAACAGGGAGGTCCAGATGTCTTTTCTTTCCTGCAGTTTGTCTTGTTTGATATCACATTCTAATGAGATCCTGCTCATTCCTTTTGGTTCCTCTTGAGAGGCCTGGTTGTACGAGGCTACCAACTCCTCCCATTCTTCCGGTGTAAGATAAGATGTCTCAAGGTCCAAGTCCTGAGTTCTTAATGTGTGTAGCCCTTGCGTTTTTTTATTGAGTTGAGTTTGAATGGTACTTTGCAAGAGTTGGTGGCGCAGCTGTTCCTGGGATAATCTATCCAGTGTTGTTGTTTGGAGCTCATCAGATGTGTGTATTCCTTTTTTATTGACAGCTGAGTCGTGGGGGTCATTGTTACCCTCGGTGAACTCTGGTATGGCTGCTGTGACCTGTTGCCTCTCCTGTTTAAATTCCACCTGTGTCCCAATTGACTCATGTTGGGGGGTCTCAAGGATTCCTAGGTTTCCCTTTGGGGTGATGTTATTTGAATGTGTACTCAGTTGTACCTCTTCCTCCTTTTTCTTGAGTAGTGCGAGCCATTTATCCGGGTTTTCATACTGAGAGTGCCCGTTGGAATCATGATTTTTTCCTTTTCCCTTCTCTTTCATAGCTAGTTCATGGCTCGTAGGCTGTCCTGGAGCATCATTCTCACTCCCTGTGCTTTTTACGTAGCTGTCGTAGGTGCCGCAGGTGCTGGGCTTTACTGGCTCTTGCAGGTGCATAGATTTTTGTCTGGTTTGCTCCCTTTCCTCGATTCCTTTCATTTTCTCTTCTTTCCTTACTTCTTCTAGCTCTCTTGTACTTGGACCGTTATTGGAAGTTGTCGGTTCTCCGCATTCCTTCTTCTTTTGTTGCTGTACTATCGTTGGTTGGACAGGGGTGGGAAAACTGCTTAGACTGTCATTGCTCGAACACAGCACTGCCCCAGCATCTTTTATAAAAGAGAATTTGGTGTATATTTTTGGTTGCGCTAGATGTTGTAGGGGTTATGAAAACGGGAGCCTGTGGGCTGGAGAGGCGTGGTGAGACCAGGGAGCAGTCTTTCTCATTTCTCGTCAGTTCACTCTTGCTTTCTTTAGTGTCTACTTTGACAGTTGTCTTGCGCATCCATTTACTAGGCTTTGTTACAGTCTGCTGCCTTACTTTCCCTGATCTCATTATGGTCTTGAACGATCTCAGACAATCTCAGACACAGGGAACCAAGTCCTTTCCTTACCCCTTCCACAGCAGATCAGTGTTCACCCTTTTCTTCTGCGCCTGGTGCCTCGGCTGTCTGACACGTTTCCCCTCGGCCTCTGGGTTGGTTCTGAGCGGGACAGAGCCGGCACACCGGACGTGGAATTGTGGATAGCAGGTGTGCAATCCTGTGGAAGAGTGCTAGCTAGTGTGTGGTGTAAGGGGACTCTAACGGACTGAGGGAGTGAGGGATGAGTGAGGTAGCAGGCTGTGGTGTAGGGCAAGCCACACCGGACGCATTCCGACCGCTTCTGCTCCTATTCCCACAGACACCAACCACCTAGAGTCTCCCACTGCCCTCTGCTCTCCGACCTTAACCTGCCCTCTATGCTACACCAATCTTGCTGGTTGTATTATCTGGAGTTTTAGAGTTCTCAGTGATCTTAGAGCCTTAGCATTGTTTATCACGTGTTGTGCCGCGCGGCCCCTCTGTGATGCTGCAGAACGCTGTCAGAGCCTCTCAAGAAGACTTTACAGTGGCCTCTTGGGGCCTAACTGATCTGCCCATGCTATAATCACTGCTGCACTGTTACTCTTCAATTGCTGTTGTTAGGGGGTGCTATGATTATCAGTCAATAAAAAAAGTTAGTGGGGGCTGGGACCAGAATGGTAGATTTGACCCTCGACCAGGCCGTTAATTCTAGAAGTTAGGGCCTCTGGCCTCCCTTAGGCCCTCTTAGAACTCCTCCCTTCACTGCTTCTGCATTTCTCACAGTTTTAGTAGCGCTTATTGGCTGTCCCCCCCCCCCCTGCTGACCACCCCTCTGTGGAGGTTAGAGAGACCCCCTACCAGTCGGCTACCCCAGCCCACGAACTTCAGAATTTGCTCACCTCTTCTCCGTTGGTAGAGGTAGGGGCTGAGGTCTTTCCGGGGCTCTGAGACACCAGATCTGCAGGTTTCTAGGCAGGTCCTAGGCAGCAGGCCCAGAGCATCTCCTGCAGGTTGATGCTCCCTCAAAGTCTCCTTTTCCGCTTCTCACCCCCACCGGGCTGCTCTAGTGGTAGGCGGTTTGGAGCGGCAGAGGCAAGAACGAATGAAGCAAAACGGAAAAAATCAGAGCAGCAGCGCGTGGGCAGCAAGTAACCGCTGAACCGCTGAGCGCTGTAGGAACCAATGTGGTAGGGTGGTCCTGAAAACTGACCCCAATAAGATTCAGAGGGAAGCAAGAACATGGGTGGTTTGATGGGGAATGTCAGTCTCTCCGAAAGGGAACCAAATAGATTAAGGAGCGAAGATCCCTCTGATAAAGATGACCACAGACTCCTACAAATTTTCTATTAAGCAATGTGCTCTCAAAAAAAGATGACCACAGACTCCTACAAATTTTCTATTAAGCAATGTGCTCTCAAAAAAGAAGCACACTTAATGAGGCCAACTGGAGAGAAATGCACAATGTTATTGCCAGAGGTGACTTGCGGCTCTTCTGGCACTCAGTAAATAAAGTGCGTACAGTACCACCTTCCAACTTAGAGGCCCAAACTCGTGAATCCAAATGTGTCATGTTTTTAACTGACCTTTATAAAAGACCCAATGATGAAGATGAAAGGGATCATCAAGCAGATTGTATCAATCTGTGGCAAGTACAGGAGTCGGGATTTTATCAGGGATAATTTCCAGTTTGAAACCATCTCAGGCGGATTGCCCAGAGAGCCTCCCAGATATTCTTAATAAGTCTAACCAATTGTGGTGGGTGAATGCCCTAGTTCCCATTTTTAAATGGTTTTCCAAAACAGGGGTAATTCTGAATTTGTGACAATGTGCAGTATTAAAGCCCATCCACAAGAATGGTTCCTGTGAGGACCCTGCAAATCTCTTGCTGGATGTGTCCTAAAAGATCTATGCCCAGGCCCCTTTTATATCAATTATGCTAGGACCTTTGGCTGTATGAGAATTCCTAAAGAGCATGGTGAGTTTTGGTCAAAGTGTTACACAATTGACCATTGATTTCTCTCTGAGGCGCCGCAAGAAGTCCCACAAGCACAGTGGGCAAATTATACTGAAGTTTTGTTGACTTCTAGGTGGAATTCAGAGTACTGGACCATGGGATACAATGGAAAACATTAGCTATATGGAGTATTACCCAATTCCTGCTGGCTTTGATAAGGAAATTATGTGCAAACAACTGGGTTCAGATAAACCTAAATGGGCTAGGAATTTTTATGGATCTAATCCCGGTTAACAATGGTTTAAGACAGGGATGAACTCTAGTCCCCTTATTCTTCAGTTGTTTTATTTCTAGTCTCCCAGAAGTGCTAGGGAGTGTGGATTCTTGCTTCTCTGAAATATGCGGGCACATACTCATTGCCTTATGTATGAAGATGACTTAGGGTCTGATTTATATTCTAGCTGAGTCTACGCTGTCTCCATTGTAGATAAACTTCTCTGATGGCCCTGGGGAGTAAGAGCTGGCAAATAAAAATGGCTACATGTCCACCCACCAAGTTTAAATGGGCGGATATGTAGTCATTTGTTACTGTTCCTTCCACAAGGTGAAACCTAGCGGTAAGGAACTGTAAAACTATAATAATGCTTAGTCTACCATGGGAGAAGTCTCCCATGGCGAGGGAGCATTCATTTGTTTCTTTCCAAAAAGCAAATTCAATTTCAGGATTTTCTGTTTGAAAAGAAAAATAGATTACTGTTTGCTACAGGGTTGCGTCCTTTGGACGCAGCCCTGTAGCAAACAGTCAAATGTATTGAGAGGAACCGCTGTCAAGAAGGTTCCTGCCATTGATTTTATAAATGCTGCTTGGCAGTCATTTGTAAATTACATATAAATCAGGGCTTGATGGATCTTACACCTATAGCAGTGGCGTAACAATAGCCCCCGAGCTACAGGGGCCTCCTACTTACTTGCGGTGGGGCCCCTGGCCATAAAGCTGCTGACTGGATCTGGAGCATGTGGGGTCCCCTCGGTTAACTTTGCAGGGTCCCCACCAAGTTTTATTATGCCACAGAATTATAGGCTTGAAACAGAAGTTGCAAGCCTTATATGCCAGCTGTGAAATTAATTTCCTGACAATGCGGGGAATCTTGGAAACCTTTTAATGAAACAGCAAAAGCATAATGCATTTCGGCATTAGTAGCGTCCTCAGATGCCGCTGCTCCCAGGAAAAATGTGTCTCCACCCACGCCTTTGTAGTATCCTGCATAGCTCCCCTTGGAGGGAGTGTTCCGACCCCAAGTCACATGGACGCTCTTCCTCGGCAGTCCAAAATTGACTACAGTACCCAGAAGGCACTATTGCCGACTGGATGTTGCGTGGGGAAGGGAAGAAAAAATATAAAACCCAAACAGGCATGTAATGTTCAGGGTAAAGGCGCAGTGTGTTAAAAAATTGAGAAGTCCCGGTTAAAATGATGTCATCAGGCTCCCTTGAGTGTATATCTATATATATATATATATATATATATATTCACTGAAAAAACCATAGGTTTCACACATGTTATAGTTAGCGGAAATTTTACTGATAAAAAACCAATGAAATTCCCCCGTTATAGTTAGTGCAGGCAACTATAACTCACGCGACCGCAATCCTCTGCTGATGCTAATACTGTATTTAGACACTTATTTGCCCATGTCTTCTTCCATAAATTTTTAGCTATACATATATTACAAATATTTTTTTTTCATAAAGACACATATGTCATCAGCAGAAGATTGCGGTCGCGTGAGTTATAGTTGCCTGCACTAACTATAACGGGGGAATTTCATTGGTTTTTTATCAGTAAAATTTCCGCTAACTATGAAACCTATGGTTTTTTCAGTGAATTTGCAAGGTTTTTTAAATGCTAATTCCTAACTATAACGTGTGTGAAACCTATGGTTTTTTCAGTGAATTTGTACGTTTTTTTAAATGCTTCACGCACCGTGCGCGCACAGTGAGCACGCGGTGCACTTCGCGCACCGCGCGCCCACTTTACGCAGTTAGTGCCGTGCACGCACGGTGGGCACGCGGTGCGCTACGCGCACCGCGTGCCCACGTTACACTAGATGGGCCATGTACGCACGATGCGCTTCGCGCACCGTGCGCACATGGAGGACACATGATGCACTTCGTTTTGAAAGGTAATATTTGAATTTTTGACAAATTGTTAAAAGCCATGCACAAATGGTGCCCTTCAGGCACCATTTGCACACGGGGTGGGGAGAGTGTGGAAATTTTTTTTTTTTTTTTTTTTTTTTTACCGTACGCGTACGGTAAGCGTAATCGCCGAAATTAGCGAAAAAATAAAAATTCCGTTTTTGGCCTTGGGGGATCTTTGGGGACTCCCTCAACATGGCTAGGTGTTTTGGAGCTGTCCAAACAGCCCCTTTACATGTTTTTGTGCTTTGTATTTTAATCCACACTCTCAGTGCGAGAGAGAAAATGGCGGCCGCCGCTTCCTGGTTTCGGCCGATTCGAATGTTTACTAAGATCTAAGAGCCAATCAGAATCGCGCTCGCGCACGCCACCGTACGCGTACGGTAAGCGCACCGTAAGCTGGCTCAGATATATATATTGATTTAAAGGCTATTTTCTCAGAATCTACTGAACAGATTTACACCAAACCTACAAAAGGCACTTCCTTGACCTGAGGACTACCTCTCTGCCAAATTTCTAGTAATTCTGTTCAGCCGTTCGGGCTGTAGCTGTGTCTAAAGGTCCTATGGAAAAATGCATGGGAAAAACGCGTTTTGGGACCCCCCTTTTATCTCAGCCCCCGCTTGACGAATCCCCCCGAGACTTTCAGGGTAGGAGCGGAGCGTAGCGCCCCACCTATTTTGAAAAATTCGCGAGGATTAGTTGACCGGCGCCAAAGTTATTCAAAATAGAATGTTACGGATTTCCTATGGAAACGTGGTCCTAACTATAACTACCTACTGGCGACCGCCAGTAGGTAATATATACACATAAATATATATATATATATATATATATATATATATATATATATATATATATATATGTGTGTGTATGTGTGTTTAGCAATAGTTATGGCAAAGCAGCTAGAGCAGCTTGAAATGTATGATGAACTTGATTGAGTTTAGGGAATTATTTTCTATATTGTATTTGAATTGTTTTAAAGAAGATACTGTATGATGAATTTGAGTGTTTTTAGTATGAATGTATATATTCTATTTTAGTTCTCATTTCAAGACGATATCAGTGTGCATATTTCTATGTGGTGTATGTTTCAGAAGTAAAGTATTTAACATCTCAATGCTGCCACAGAATGTGTAGAAAAGCACTTTATTGTAATATCCTATAGCATGCAAAAGGAAACTTGTTATTTTACATATATCTCCTTTCAGCTGAACCCTGTTCCTTTGAAAACCAAATCAGAAATAAAAGCCATTTTTTTCCCTTGTGCAGAACTGCAGCTGTAATTATGCTCCGAGCTCTGCCTTCCAGTACCCCTGCTGGCTTTGGCAATAGGCATTAAAATGTCACAACTTAGCTGTAAAATCTTATTACACTTCGTCATTTGTTTACAGATGACTAGAGATGTAATAACTGTAGTGTGAAAAGGAAATAATGTGCAAGCTCCCTCGTTTATATATATTAGCCATCCTGTAATTCCACTCCCATGCATAGGACAATGTGGAAAAGTTAGTGCCCATATCACATGTCTTTTGGGTAATATTGCTGCTAGTTATTGATATGAATTTCCTACAGCAGGTGGTTAGGTTTGTTGTGTATTAGTGGTAAGAATGGACCTCCCTTGAATGCCTCGCTTACCTGCTAATTGAGGAACTCCACTTCCAATTTTCCATCTTTACCCAAAGCAGCTCTTTAGCCTAAATCTCTTAAGGTCACTGTCAATCTACTCCACCCCTTTCTGCTTTCTCACCTTACCTTCTCTAACTCTCCACTCACTCTCTCTATTTACTATACCCTCTTATGATATACCCTACCCCGCTATTTAATTTGTTTCTTGGTAAAACACCCCACTCTCTCTCTCTATATGCTAAAGTCTGCACTTAGTCCACTCTACCCACCAATGCATTCCTTTGGGAAAGTACTCTTCATAACTTTACGTGACTAACCTCTAAACACTTGTAACTAAATACAAATATCTTGAGAATACACACCACACTGCTACGCCCTCCTCTGCCCCATGACTGAAGACACATAAGCCGCACCCCTTCCACCCTGCAGTTTCCATGTGCTGAGTGCATTTCTATAGTTTCCAGCCACAATCTTAGTGATGCCACAAGGCACCACTCATCAAATCAATGACAAAAAAGTGAAATGATATATTAGTGAATTTTATTTAAAAAAAAAAGTTCACAAGAAGAATTACACGAACATACAAGAAAAAACACAGCATTGACTCTGGCCAGCCTTAATTTATAGATTAAGAAGATGTAACTGAGCAGTGGTCTAGGTGTGGGTAATGTCTTAATGTTCTCATTCTGACCACGTAACCCATCTCTCATACCTACTTTATTTTGCAGAAGTGAGACACTGTGTTCCATCCTCTTCTGCAAGATACATCCTCAGTGGGTCATGAACGCTCTTCATATTGTGTTGAAGACTTCCAACTGATCATGTTGTCTCTTTTTGTAGCTTTCATAATTGTTGATGTTTTGGGATTTCACTCATCTTTCTTTCAAAATCAGGTCCTGTGGTTCATGTATCAGCATCTGACTATTTGCTGTGTTTCTAGTACCTATTGCCTCGTGTTGTTCCCTACAAAATTGGTCCCTTTGAAGTCCATGAGGTAGTGTACTTTTGGGTTGGTGGGTGGGTGATTGTCCAAGGTCATGGTAATCCCACAAACATGAATACCTGTTGGAGGTCTAGCAAGCATATGACCCCACTTGGCCTAGCTAAGTTTTAAAAAAATACAACAATAATTGGGGTAGAGCCTGCTTTGCCCCTAGAAGAAACATTAAACCTGAGTACTCTATTCCATATACCTTCCAAGTACCAATTTTAGATTATAGCTCCAATACTGTCAGAAAGTCAGGAGAGGAGCAGTCACAGGTGCACAAGCTTAAAAAATGAGAGATTCTCTAACAGTTTGTCAGAAGACCTGTCATAGTTATAGATTCTAACACGTGGAAGGTCATCTGAAAATGTATTAGCAGTATTGAATACTTCAGCAAAATAAAACGGCTGCTGTTGTGGTCAAAGTACTTCAATTAATATACACCTATTGTAGGGAGTCATAAGATGGTGCCAGCAGAACATTGCTACTGACCTAAAACAATTCTGTATTATAAGCCCTTTCGTCTGTCCAGGGCCCTCTCTACCTAGCGGGGTACAGCACAGATCTGATATGGGTGAGGTTGTAGTGTTCCACCGAATATAGGGTCCATGTTAATATTCTTCACTCCTTCAGGAAGCCTTAAGTTGAAGACCCGGAGGAGGCTTGTGAAGAAGATGAAGAGCTCGATCCTGGCCAGCGTCTCCCCCAAACACACACGGTGTCCTGTAAGATGAAGGACAAGAAAGTCGCAGTTACTTCTCTTACAACTATCACAGGCAATGGTTAACATACATAATCCGCAATCACATGGGAGAAGGCATACCTCTGATGTGGAGATGGGCAAGTTGCACAGAAGCATAAATGGGGGAAGCTGCAGTGCGATAACTAGTTGAATGCAGCGAAGTATCTCTCCATCCAGATTTTGGCGGAGATTTACTATGATTTTGTTTCAGGGTATGCCAATTTTATGGCGCAGCCGAGATGCAAAATCCTTTTTGGTATTTACTAAGCAATGCAACGTTTATTTTAGTGGCTTTGCATGGTTTAGTAAATAAAAAGTGACAGCAAGGCAGTGCTGTGTGGTGCCTTGTGTTACTTTGCATTGAATAGGTATTACATGTGTGGAGCATGGGCTTTCCCATGCATCCGCCCATGTATTTTGATGCAAACCCAAATTTACAACTACATGTAATCCTGGGTTCACATTAAAAGGGTGTGCCTAACCAAGAGAGGCATAACAAGGAGAAAAGAGGTATTCCTTCCTGCACAAAAACAGTCTTGCTCTTTAACACAAGCACCCTTTGCTTTGGCTGCAGGCAGCCGCAAGAGCTCCAGTGTAGAGAGAGAGGTGACGTTTTCCATATCTTAAAAGATATGATGGCACTGATGAGCGCTCTCCCCTTCTTGCAATGCAGCACAGCAACTCTGCTTGCCATTCTATGTTGTGTGAACTTTTGATAAAATTGCTCATTTTTGCAATGGTTTCCTTGCTTGGCCCTCTCAGGACTTTTCTCAAGCACATATAATGGGGAAATTGTCCTTTTATGAATAGGCATTGCTGTGCGTTTCTCCAGCAAATAAACTTCTTTCAGCAATATATTTTAACCATCTAACTTTTTAAAACTATGCAAACATCTTCAAGTTATATGTTCAGATCTTCAGAAATGACTCATACAGCCTGAATCTTGCGTGAATATTGGGGTAAAATAGTACACAGATTGAAAGCAAAGTAGTGACCATAAATAATCAGATTGCCCTTGAGCATTGTTGCAAACAAAACTTCAGAGTTGAGAAGGAAGGCTGGTAGGACAGGAAGAGTACTTCATACAACAATTACTGCATACCAGGCAATTTTGTTTGCACAACTCACCCTTTGTAAAAGCAGGTGAAGTTTGTGGTGTGAAAAATAGTAATATTCCAAATTCTCAGTTTGGAACATTTGGATTACCAGTTATCCCTCATTCCAGCCTCTAGAACTCAGAATACAAGAATAATATTGCACAGTGGAAAACTGCACTTGTGGTATCTGCATTCCCTCAGCAGTATTCCCACTCCTTAAGAAAGGAGAGGGATGTTGTACCAATCCCCACCCCTAACCTGTACTTGGACAAAATGGAGGATATAGTTATTAGCTACCCCTATGTATAAACTGGAATTCCCTGGCCCAACTCCAATGTAAATCAGAGAATGGGTGGGATACTGGACAAACTCTTCAACTCATAGGGCACATATTTCTCCACCACTGCTTCTGAAGGTGGGGAATGAATGTACCTGCCTCAGGGCAGTCTAAGGGTGAAGAACATTTTTAGTGGAATCGCTCCCTCACAGGTGAAACAGGCCGAGGAGATAGCTGTATGTTTGTAGAACTTATATTGCAGCAGTCTAGCTGGGAAGAAAAGGACTCTGCAGGCATATGCATAAACAAAAGGGACAACGTTGGAAGAATGACATTTCTTTAGACGTGTGATGTCAACCTTAACTACTGAAGAGCAATACATTTAATAGACCCTTTAAAAAGGAATGCATATACTTCATTCCGTGGACCAGGACTCAAATCTGCTTCTGCATAAGTCAGACCTAAACCATGCATAGCCCCTCAGAACAAGACCCCAAGAGACAAGTGGAATAGTCACTTTCAGTTATGATTTACTCATCCAGCACATTTTTATGTACTTTGCTAGGACAAGATGTGGAGGTTTTTCTAATGATAACACATGTATTATTATTATGATGACCTTATTTACTTTAGAATAAAAACTAAAACCTCACACTTGTCATGGAGAAGCATTTGTTTAACATCAAAATTGCCAGTACCATATCAACTTAAACAAAAGGTGGAGAGACCTCAGGTGGCTGAAAGAAGGAGGGGAATGAGATTTATTGATCATAATATATTAGAGAGCTGATTTTGAGTTTGACAACATACCCTGCTTACAAAACCCTCAGTTTGCACAGCTCATTTAGATGCTGGTGGTCCTTAAAGATTCCATCTACGGAGCCCCATTTCCTCCATCGATGGAAAACGTCTTCTAACAGCCCAACGGGATAGGGATCACCAGAGGAAGAACATTACACCATTTGCACTATGTCAAGAGGATGGTGTCATTCCTTTTTTTCCTGTCCATCACGAGAAAGGGAAAAGAAACAAGAATGACTTGAACGCCCAAGGAGAAAACTCCCATGGTGTGGAGTAGATTATATTTTAGTTTTTTTGAAAAAAAGTCCTGCCTGGTTGTTTTTTCCTGAAAAACTAAAAATAATTGTTAAGATTGTGGACAGCTGTTCAAACGGACAGCAGCCATCCACCAAAGTTTTGATGCATTGAAAGGAACCACTATGAAAGCGGTTGCCTTCAAGGTACAGAGATGACCGATGTAGCCATGTCTAAATTTGGCGGATGAAGGACCATTAAGATGAAAGAGGTAATGTCCTCCAATATTCTGATGAACACTACTGTGTCTGCCAAACTCTGATTAAAAAATAACAATTGATGGACAGAATGCAGAACAATGTCATACATTCACCCCAGTACAGAGATCTGGGCCTAAATCCATCGTTTTTTTGCTCACCATGCCATTCCAGTTTGAACCCAGCCATATGCAAATCAGTCTTGACCCTGTGCCCCATGGGAACAGTCCAGCCCGAACTGCCAAGCCAGGTCCTCCCTGGACTGGAAACAAGCATCCTAGGACCGGTTTCGGGCTTTCAGCCCTCGTCAGCCAGGATAGCTTGATTCCAGTGGCATGGAGAGCAAGGGACTCACGTCTGAGCATACCCTTCCCACTCGGGGGGACAAATGCAAAAATAACAATTGATGGACAGAATGCAGAACAATGTCATACATTCACCCCAGTACAGAGATCTGGGCCTAAATCCATCGTTTTTTTGCTCACCATGCCATTCCAGTTTGAACCCAGCCATATGCAAATCAGTCTTGACCCTGTGCCCCATGGGAACAGTCCAGCCCGAACTGCCAAGCCAGGTCCTCCCTGGACTGGAAACAAGCATCCTAGGACCGGTTTCGGGCTTTCAGCCCTCGTCAGCCAGGATAGCTTGATTCCAGTGGCATGGAGAGCAAGGGACTCACGTCTGAGCATACCCTTCCCACTCGGGGGGACAAATGCAAAAATAACAATTGATGGACAGAATGCAGAACAATGTCATACATTCACCCCAGTACAGAGATCTGGGCCTAAATCCATCGTTTTTTTGCTCACCATGCCATTCCAGTTTGAACCCAGCCATATGCAAATCCGTCTTGACCCTGTGCCCCATGGGAACAGTCCAGCCCGAACTGCCAAGCCAGGTCCTCCCTGGACTGGAAACAAGCATCCTAGGACCGGTTTCGGGCTTTCAGCCCTCGTCAGCCAGGATAGCTTGATTCCAGTGGCATGGAGAGCAAGGGACTCACGTCTGAGCATACCCTTCCCACTCAGGGGGACAAATGCAAAAATAACAATTGATGGACAGAATGCAGAACAATGTCATACATTCACCCCAGTACAGAGATCTGGGCCTAAATCCATCGTTTTTTTGCTCACCATGCCATTCCAGTTTGAACCCAGCCATATGCAAATCAGTCTTGACCCTGTGCCCCATGGGAACAGTCCAGCCCGAACTGCCAAGCCAGGTCCTCCCTGGACTGGAAACAAGCATCCTAGGACCGGTTTCGGGCTTTCAGCCCTCGTCAGCCAGGATAGCTTGATTCCAGTGGCATGGAGAGCAAGGGACTCACGTCTGAGCATACCCTTCCCACTCGGGGGGACAAATGCAAAAATAACAATTGATGGACAGAATGCAGAACAATGTCATACATTCACCCCAGTACAGAGATCTGGGCCTAAATCCATCGTTTTTTTGCTCACCATGCCATTCCAGTTTGAACCCAGCCATATGCAAATCAGTCTTGACCCTGTGCCCCATGGGAACAGTCCAGCCCGAACTGCCAAGCCAGGTCCTCCCTGGACTGGAAACAAGCATCCTAGGACCGGTTTCGGGCTTTCAGCCCTCGTCAGCCAGGATAGCTTGATTCCAGTGGCATGGAGAGCAAGGGACTCACGTCTGAGCATACCCTTCCCACTCGGGGGGACAAATGCAAAAATAACAATTGATGGACAGAATGCAGAACAATGTCATACATTCACCCCAGTACAGAGATCTGGGCCTAAATCCATCGTTTTTTTGCTCACCATGCCATTCCAGTTTGAACCCAGCCATATGCAAATCAGTCTTGACCCTGTGCCCCATGGGAACAGTCCAGCCCGAACTGCCAAGCCAGGTCCTCCCTGGACTGGAAACAAGCATCCTAGGACCGGTTTCGGGCTTTCAGCCCTCGTCAGCCAGGATAGCTTGATTCCAGTGGCATGGAGAGCAAGGGACTCACGTCTGAGCATACCCTTCCCACTCGGGGGGACAAATGCAAAAATAACAATTGATGGACAGAATGCAGAACAATGTCATACATTCACCCCAGTACAGAGATCTGGGCCTAAATCCATCGTTTTTTTGCTCACCATGCCATTCCAGTTTGAACCCAGCCATATGCAAATCAGTCTTGACCCTGTGCCCCATGGGAACAGTCCAGCCCGAACTGCCAAGCCAGGTCCTCCCTGGACTGGAAACAAGCATCCTAGGACCGGTTTCGGGCTTTCAGCCCTCGTCAGCCAGGATAGCTTGATTCCAGTGGCATGGAGAGCAAGGGACTCACGTCTGAGCATACCCTTCCCACTCGGGGGGACAAATGCAAAAATAACAATTGATGGACAGAATGCAGAACAATGTCATACATTCACCCCAGTACAGAGATCTGGGCCTAAATCCATCGTTTTTTTGCTCACAATGCCATTCCAGTTTGAACCCAGCCATATGCAAATCAGTCTTGACCCTGTGCCCCATGGGAACAGTCCAGCCCGAACTGCCAAGCCAGGTAACGATGGATTTAACCCAGATCTCTTGACTGGGGGAGAATGTCTGCATTGTCAGCATTCCGTCCATCATTTGTTTGTTGTAACGCTTTTCGCCCTAAGTGGGATGGGTATTCCCAGACGTGGGACCCGTGCTCACTACGCCACTGGAGTCAAGCTATCCTGGCTGATGACGGCTGATAGCCAGAAACCGGTCCTAGGATGCTTGATTCCGGTCCAGGGAAGACATGACTTGGCAGTTCGGGCTGGACTGTTCCCATGAGGCACAGGGTCAAGACTGATTTGCATATGGCCATGTCTGAACTGGGGTGGTGTAGTGGGCAAAAGAACGATGGATTTAACCCAGATCTCTTGACTGGGGGAGAATGTCTGCATTGTCAGCATTCCGTCCATCATTTGTTTGTTGTAACGCTTTTCGCCCTAAGTGGGATGGGTATTCCCAGACGTGGGACCCGTGCTCACTACGCCACTGGAGTCAAGCTATCCTGGCTGATGACGGCTGATAGCCAGAAACCGGTCCTAGGATGCTTGATTCCGGTCCAGGGAAGACATGACTTGGCAGTTCGGGCTGGACTGTTCCCATGAGGCACAGGGTCAAGACTGATTTGCATATGGCCATGTCTGAACTGGGGTGGTGTAGTGGGCAAAAGAACGATGGATTTAACCCAGATCTCTTGACTGGGGGAGAATGTCTGCATTGTCAGCATTCCGTCCATCATTTGTTTGTTGTAAAACTCTGATTCAGGCATTAAATCTCTTGAACCCGACTTGGCGTACCTGCAGAAAAGGCTAAGAAGGCCTCCTTGTTCATGAACCTCTGTTCTTTGTCAAGGAAATGTCCTGGATTGAACTGCTGAGGTGTCTCCCAGTGCTCAGGATCACACAGAGCTGAGGAAAGATTAGGTATGATGAGAGAACCCTGGGAGGAAAAAATCGGTTATTGGATTAGAATGACAGGCAAAAGAGGTTCCTATTATATACATTATTTCATATGGCACAACTCTCCCCAAGGTGGATGTCAGTGCTCTAAGCTCGGTTCTGAGAAGGTGGGAGTTGGACGGGTGTCTTAATCTTTCCAGACTCCAAAACTCATGCAGTCATCTAAGTGAGTTTAATAATGATCATTGAGAGTTTGGAAGGAAGATGACCATCGAGTCATAAAATCTCTGAGGAATGGCAAAGAAGAATTCTCAGAGGTAATACATGTTGAACATAAACATTAGGAAGGCACATCAAAATGGATAGTTGTCCGAAGGGAATTCAATATCTTTGAGAAACCAGGGAGAGCCCCTTAGGAGATAGACCAATATGTCTACTAAGATCTCCTTTTTAAAGGTCATCTGTTTGCTGGGCTTAACTCTTTGGCAGCTCTTGCTGGCTTATTGCACAATACTGTTTAAGAGAATACACTTATCAAGATCCCTTTCGTGGAACAAGTAAGAGTGTGGAGTTGGCAGTTGATGTAGAAAAGTTATGGCCAGATACTATCCGGTAGGATTCTTTGGGTTATGTGGTGTTCAGTTCATATAAATGTGGGAAAGTTGAACACAACACTAGAAAATGCATTTGATTTGATGGTATTCCTTAGTAACATAAGTGGTCTTCAAGTTCCCACCAGTAATGCTAACTGAAAAGAGGTGGTGTAACAGGAATGATGTGAAATAACATTCATGAAGAAGCATACCCATAGAGTACAAGAAAGAAATTAAGTTTATAAAGCAACTACTTTGGAGATAAATCACAGCTAGTATAGATGTTCATGTAGCAGTCCATGGAAACTAAGATGACCTCACCTGTTGAGATGCCGCATAACAATGTAAAATTGTTTCACCACTAAAGTTTAATTTTTGAGCACGACATTGCTTATTTCTCCAACCCACAGGTCTATAGTTGCCTGTCTCTCTGGCCTTAATTCTGATGAGTAACTTCTGACAAAATATTTTAAATGTCCATTTCATAATTTACTTCAGGTGTGAGTAGTGTCTTGAAATTAACTGATGGCAAAACGTGTAATCTCTGCCACTGCACCACCTCGTAATGCTGATGATTCGTTCCTTTTCATGGGATAAACCCTGCACTTTGTTCTTCTTATCCTGCCTCACAATACTAGTGTATTCACCTTGCTCGTCAATAGATGCCCCAAATGTCAGCCACAATGTTAGTGCATTTGCACCTTGCCAGATGATAACCCCGCTCTGTCTGCTTCGTATTTTGTTTCTCAGTGCTGGTCAATAGGTGACTCAATGCTGGTGCATAAGTACCTTCTCAATGTTGAATCCCTGCAATGAGATCTCCTTCACAGTCTTCCTAAAAAGACCAATAGGTGCGATGCTGCTCATGCGCTGAATCTCATGGATCACGGCATTGGTGTAGGGAAGCCTCTTCCGGTCCTCATAGTGAATGATCTGCGACTCTCCTAGGACATCATCCAGCTCCTTCTGAACATTCTCTGGATAGAGATAATTACACAAATCAGGGAACTGGTGGCATTCTAACCCACTAATGTCTGCAAGTAAGATAGTTTTTGCAAGATAGTTGACAATATAAGCCCATCCAGTCCCTCAACCCATCCTAATTCAGACAAACTGAGCTCAAACCAACTCATTGAAAGTCAACTCTGCTCAGTTCAATTGAAAACACCCGCGCTTAATGACATAAAATAAAAACCTCCATTCAAGTGCCGAAAATATACTGTATCATTTGAATTAAGGAAGAGACCGGCAATCTGGGAGCGATTTCACAATTTTGTTTATTACAGTACCACGAGGATTAAGCACATCAATGCGCATGGCTTTACGCAAGCCTTGGTCACGATGTGCATCACCATCTTTGATGGTGCTTTATATACATTGTAAAAAAAGTGAAAACAGACCGTAATACAAACACTGAAAACTAAACATATTTACATGATACTAAGAATACATGTCTGCACAAAAATAATTCATAATCAATTTACACAAAATATTTGGGGAAATAGGCGAAAACTATACATTCATATCCTTTCAAACTCACTAATAACGCAATAAACCATCAGTATTCACCTGTATTAATTCATCAAGCCCAAGGCTTAGCTTGTATACAAATTCACTCAACATGCTCCACAGTATTTAACAGGCATATATCATAATGAACAAATATTCACAAAGAGTATACTGCTTGTCAAACTAAATAAAAAAATAAAAAAGATATATTAAATTAATAAAATTAATTATATTCCTGTTAACTCATGATCTGCTCTCATGTCCCAGTGGGCTATCACAGGCAATCTCTGATGTATAGTTGAAGCTCACTAGGGCAGGAGTTCTTAGAAATATAATTATTTCATTCACTTATAATACTGCGATGAGAGGAGCATAGTACTTTTGTTTAATTTTTTTATTTATTAGATTAAGCCCTTCACCCAACCCCCGTGGGTGCACAACCATCTTTAAAAAAAAATAGTTGGTGGAGTTCCATTTATCAGCAGTTAACCGTCAACCATCTTTTGCCCTAGTATTTCTCGTCCCTTCTTCCAAAGTGGTACCAATAATCTTGCACAGTTTTATACAATACATTTATGTGAATAATGTGCTAATAATATATGATTTAGTACTCTCTTTACTCTTCTATCTTTATAACCTACTGGTGTTTTTTTTCTTTTACTTTATTAAACATTAAATAAAAAGATTTTGAGATAAGAAGAAAATGGTCAAGAATTGGTATGGTTTTACCAGAGAGTTATTGTCAGCTCTTGAAATAGGTGGTCACAGAGGTATGACATGAGAGAAAGCTATCTGTGACTGAAGTATTTACTTTATTAGCAGCTAATGCCACAAAATATGTGCGCTCAGTGCATAATCTTGTAAATAGATTGAGGTTTTCAATACCATTGGAAATTTATGAAAAGAGCCAATTTATGTTTATAAGAAACATTCATGAGAAGAAGACCCAGCAATATCTTCGCACAAATAATAGCTATAGAGAAGCCTATAATAGCCAAGGTGTATTTACAGTGCGCTCTTGGAAATCAAGATACCTATACATTTTGGCATTTAATTGAATGGACCTCATATTTGGCCAAAGACATACTCTGTTTCTCGGTTAAATGAGAAGAAAACATTTATAAACTTACAATGGGACCAACATTGGAAAGTGGGGATGTTTTATCTTTGTGTTTAAAATATGTGGCACATCCATTATCAGGTTTTTCTGAATTAATCAAGAACAATCAAGATGTAAAACTGTGACCATGTCCTTAAAATAAGGGTCACTGTTGGCAGCGGACTCCTTTTACAGTGGTCAAGCAGTCTCACTATTCAGCCACGTGGGTGAACATCACACTTGATCTTCCATCTGCCACCAGGGCCACTGGAATAAGAGACAAGCAATCTCCTACAAACCTGGAATGAGTAAATGTGTTTTTCCTATGCACACCAACCAGGCAGTGGTGTATTTTGAGGCAGAAGTGTCAATGCATTTTTCAGGTTTCTGTCTTGCATTAGTGGTAGGACCATTGTTTCCACAAACAGAAGATAGAAATCTCTGTTTTTCTTTCTTCATAAACTCAACCATGTTCCTGTGAAGTATCTTCATCATCTACTTATTGAATTACACCTAAATACCGTGCATTGGGGGCTTGTGGGAGTGATATTTACCCTTTGCCACATAGATATACCAATGAAGTGTTAAAATCGGGGAGATATTGGCACTGCTGCTATTCAGACTAGACAGAGCATAGATAAAGAAAGCACTGATAAACTGCATAATATTCTTAGTTTAGGGTGGTGATATTAAACATATTGGACCTGAGGCACAAAGGTAACTTACACTTTTGAGTAAGCTTATGCTTTTGAATAAGTTTACTACTTTTTTTGGTATTCAGAAACTGTGCTTTTAAAGTAACCCCTATAGGAAATAGTGTTACAGGAAATAGAACTATTGTAAATAGTTAAAATAGTTTAACAGATACATTGAATAGTGTATATTTGCTAAATAATGTAATTAAACATTTTTATAAAAAATCATTAAAATAACTTTGATTCAGTCTGTACATCACTTTTAATAATTATTAATGCACATTAAACAAATATCACCGCCACATTCAGGGCGGATGTCTCAGCATGGTAAAGTGTAGAGAAAAATCAAACAATTATTAATTGTTATAAGTGATGTAGAGAATTAATTATAATTAATGTAATTCGTTTTAATAAAGATTTATGCTACATTATGTTGAATTATGTTTTACTTAATTAATAGATATTCTTACTTTTGCATATTTTTCAACAATAATAAATATGTCCTACTTTTACAAATTATGTTTAGAATTAATTTATATTTCCAGCTATTTTAAATAATCTGATTTAATTTGACATTTTTCCCGATTGGGTTTTATTTTTACTCCCTACAGCCATTATTTTGGGAGGGTGTTGCTATACAAGTGGCTGGTCTTTTGTAGTGCTGGCCTTACTGTAATATTGTAATTTACTACAAAAGTACAAGTGAAAAGGGTTGGTTACTACAAAGGTTTGTGAATAGCACATTGTAGTAAGTTTAGTAGTAGTACTACTCTAGACTACAAAAAAAACCCACAAAGTGCAGTTTGTGACTCGGGCCTGAGGTTTGTATGTTTTAAAAGTCATAATATGCAGCTGACCTATGGGTGCACGGCATCTGATGTATAGTTAGAATATTAAGAGAAAATCCTGAAGGAATAATTTTCACCCATTACATCAGTTGTTTGAAAGATTAGTATGAACTGTATTTAAAGTCAGGTGTAAGCAAAACATAAAGCGATTTATTTAAGAATATTTTTTTCAATACTAAATCACACTAAGATTAATGTTTTTTTTCAATACATACAACAACAGTGCCCTTAAATTAGTCCACGCAACAGTTCGTAGAGACATTTGATAGTGTATGAACCAGTGAGACAAAAGAGAAAAGTCTCTGTAGTTATTTATGAAGCATCAACTGTTGGTTTGTCAGGCTTATGGGAAAGGACCTGACATATGGAGGCTACACCCTAGTTATATGTTGTCATGAAATCAAATATAACTTTTCAACTTTTTAACAACTTTTATTAATATTAACTTTTTGTGAATTATTAATTGTGCACTTTTTTTTTTACTTTGTTTACTGCTACCATGAAAGTTTTATGATTTCACCAGTGTCAAAGATCAATTCACATCTCTTTCTGGAGTGTTAACGTGGTCAAAGGTAATGTGAAATCACAAATTGTGATAAGAATAGAGGCTGTATTAAGGTTATGGATCATATTTACAAATAACGTGATGAAGCGTGTCATTAATCCAAGAAGGCTAATGACATGCTTCATCACTTTAGAATTGCGGGGCAGCACCATATTTACTACAATATGGTGCAGCCCTGCATTTCCCCCGGCGCTGGAGCTAAATTAACCATAGTGCAAGGGTGCCTGTGTTGAGGGGAAGATTGTTTATGTGCAGGAAGATCCCCCTTCCTGCAAATAAACAATCTTTAAATGCTATTTTTAACTTCTATGTATGCTGCTTGATGCTGCAAAACGGGTTTCTTTTTAAATGATAGCCTTGCATTTCATAGGCAATTTGCTGTTTCTATATGTGCTGCATAAGGCAGCACACATGGAAACAGCAAAAACAAGCATTTCTCCTCGTTTTGCCTGTTGAAGACCAGGTTTTCCATGGTCTTAATTTTGGCGCTGCCTCCTATTTACATCACCATTCTAAATAGGGGGTAGTGTCAAAATCAATGGGTGTTGCGGTGGAACGCCCATTGCCCTCCCCTTTCATACTAAACACAGTGTGAAAGGGTGCCTTATTTACAAGGTAGCATTAAGCCACGTTAATTATCAGTGAAAGTGACGTTGTGATGGCGATAGTGTTTTTTAAATATGTCCCTGTGTGACTTCACTTCTGCAACCCATTGCATTTTGGTGAATTACTGTCATTGACTGTTCGCATATACATGCCTGAAGGACATTCTGCACATGGTGCTTGTTTTGAACTGTAAATAAACATTAATTTCTTAGTATGATATCATGCACCCCAAATATAATTCTTTAATTGCATTTGTTAATCTAATGAACATGCCATTCCTTAGACTTCTGAATTAATACCACATAGGGTATAAAATACTTTCTGCACTACCCATCCTAGACCTCACCTTGGATTTCTGGGTATTTCACCATGTAAAGGAGTGCCCAGCGCAGGGTAGTGGTGGTGGTCTCTGTCCCAGCTCCAAAAAAATCAGCTGCAAGGCGGACCATGTTATGCTCATTAAATGTAGAGGCGACATCATGAGAGTCCTGAATGGAATATTAATATGCAAATTCAGTAAATGTGAAATATTGAAACAGCTTATTGTGAATACATCATAACTTTGGGAACTGATTAATAATGTAAAGCAGTTTAGTCTTGGTCATAAAATCAAATCGACGAAATTAGTATGTTGAATTGCATAAATAAATTACACAGATTGCAGATTTCATTTTATCATAGGTACGGATAACATTCGGTTAGATAAATTAGGGTAAGGGTATATTATAAACTCTGACATGGAAGTATAATGAATGTGGATGAGTGATCATGCTTGCAGTAGTTATGGTGAGATTAATTGATTCCTTTATCCAGAAGAATGGAAGTGAAGAAAGACCTAAGAAATCTGATGGATGGACAGCTTCAATAACCCTACAATAAGGAGTGATAGGAAAGAGCAGTATTTCCCTTTGAAAGGTGGAATGGAACAAATTAGTAGCAGATAAGAATTTTAAAAAAGGAAGGAAGGATGATAGAATCAGTGAAGGATGATGAATTTATTCAGCTTTTTGGTTCTGTAAATTGCCTCATTTATTGCCTTTCACTTCCTTTGGACAGCTGTGAAACTATCTCTTTCAGTAGGGTTTGGTTGACTTGCTGGGGTTGTGTTTGCAGTCTGATCCTGTAAGAACTGAAGTGAGTCCTAAGCTTGCTGAGGTTTGGGGCCCACTCCCATGTTAAGGAGGAAGACATGTTATTCACAGAAGTGACCAGGGGTGGTAATATAGGATACGGCTTACTCTCCTTGTTAGTGTGGAGGGCACCTATCAAAAGGTGCGCTTGATGTTAAAAAGGAGAGTGCACCGTATTATGTTTCATGTGCAGCCCCCTGGGCAGACAAACAGTTTAGCTGCCTTGGGAGCAGGACAATCATCTGAAATATGGAGCTGCTTTAAAGATCCCCTTGCAGGTGGGTGCAGTGGGGGACTGCACCCCTTTCTACCCTCTAGAGGGCTAGCATCAGGGTGCGTACTGAAAATGCACCACATTTTAGGTGGCCCGCTGTCAGTGTTCCTCCTGACAGCTTCTTTGCCTCTGCGCATATCTGTAGTACGGCACAGAGGCAATGAGGCGCACATACCTGTTGCACGCCAGGACACTTTGCATAATACGCCCATAGGTGCTGAATTAAGACCTTAAAAAGGCATGGCCTTTAAAAGCTCAGTTGGTTTGTTAGTTAAGAGCTGAAGTTAATCAAACTATGGGAATACAGAACTTTTAATTTTTTACTCATACACTTTATTCTTCAGTTAATTTTAGTATAAATACCTATTTGCATGAGAAGTCAATCAGTCATAAAGATTCCTGTTGGATGACATTTTTTCTTATCATCGCTTGGGTTTTTTCTAATGTACAAAGCACCACCAGGGAGCTTGACCAGAGCAGCCAACATGGCAGAAGCAAACACTTACTGTTGATATTTTAGCATGGTAGAAATCAATCAAGTCCTGGGGCTCCTCAGGCACTCCATTCTCTTTGTGACTCTGAATTTCCTTCTTCAAAAATTCTTCCACAAAGACATTGCTCTTGAAGGCATCCTGATGAGGTCCTGGAAGATGCCGCATCAGCCAGGGGAACGCATCAAACAGCTGGAGTGAAAGATATTGTATTGATTAAGCAGAGTGTCCTTTCTGATCATACATTCAACGAAACTATTGTAGGAACTTAGCAAGATACTCCCTGAATGTCTTTGTTTGACACAATCTGAATCTAATACAGATGTATTCTGGATTATCGGTAGACAATCATGAAGCTTCACGCTCTTATTTATGTGAGTAGGTGTGTGGGACAAGTGTTTGATAAGACAAAATAAAATTAGAAACTGCATTGTCAGAAAACGTGAAACATAAGAAAGAATCTGTTATGGTATGAACTGTACAACTACAGTAACAGTATGTAAGAACTAGGCAAGAGAACTTTAATTAAACCCAATCTATACAAGTTCTGATTCTTCTGTGTATTCTCAAAGGAAAGCCTTGCTGTTTGTGTCAAGCTGTTATGGTTGAGCTCAGATTCCCTACAGTGACTAGCGTTTATTTCTAGGTGCCATATTCTAACTGTGTTAGAACTCAGCCACAGCTCACATCACTTTTGAGGCTTCTATCCCACACCTTCAAAGTCCCCTTGTCCATCAACCCTCCTTACTCTACCTCTTTTTCAAATGAACCCTGCTCACCCATTCTTCTAAATCCTTTTGTGCCCACCACCCACAGACGGGTCTCACAACAACAAATCTTTTCTACTTGTGTCCAAAAGCTTTTCCTACACCTTGTTGCATTGAAAGTGGACTTGTCTCTGAGGCAGTTTCCAAAACTCCAGTGAAACATGTAGGGTACCAAAAGCAAGTGACAGAACATCCAAGTACTTGGTGACTTAGAATCAGTCCCGAGGCCGACATGCTAAATGAGAAATACAGAATGTGGCAAAAGTGCAGGGCACCAAAAAAGTAAATGTTAATAAAAATGTGACGATGTAAGAGTTCAGAAGTGATGGAGAAACACTGTAGCACATGTTAGAAGGGGAACTAAACATTTCAATGGCGATCTGTCCTTTACCCTAAACCTACTTATGAAATTCAGAAACACATCATACTATAGTGTTCGCTCACTGTCCTGTGTCTAGTCTTAATGTATGATACAAGCTCTGTTGCCGCCTCTAACATATTTTAAAGTGCTTTGAAGAAGATTAATGGTGGAAAAATGCGAAAGATAAAAGCAGCTATGTGAATTCCATACATGTAATCCCTGATCATGAGAACATTAATATGATGTCAGCTACTGTGGGATTTTTCTATCTCTGAGAACATCAGCCTCTCTGACTAGCGTAAACTGCCCTCTCTGTGAGTATAAACTAAACCAGTCAATAGTTCGGAAAGGTGTTGGTGTGAAATTGTGTAAGATTGAGAAAATGTAATCTTATCTTGTGACTGTTGTATTCATCTCTCTTTCTCATAAAATGTATATTTTATTCCACTTTCTCATCTCACTTCTATTTTTATTCTTTACCGTTCTATTTTCTCTGTCTTTGGTGTTGTGTTCCTCTCTTTTACTTTATCTATCATTGTCTTTGGCCTTCATTTTGATCTTGCACATGTTAATCTCACTGAATGTGATGTCAATGTACGCCTGATAGTGCACACATATCAATGTCAGTACCAGTAAAAACTATGTAGATGTATGCTATGACAAATGTACGCATAATAATGAAAATGTCAGTAAATATGATATCAATGACCACCATGTTATATGTACATGTAATAACTAAGTCATATCATTGCTGTCAAATTTACCCCAGATGACCTCCTCATCAACCTCAAGTCAGAGATATGTGGTGAGACAGGCCCTGCGACCCAAACCTAAGTCTACTGATTAATAGGTCACAGATGGGGTTACGCTTAGCCTGAAGACACATGCGCAAACTGGGTACACCCTGATTGATTCTAAAGATAGGCAGTTACACCACAGACAGGTCCAAGGAGATTGACCCCAGTAAAACACGTTTGGCCAAAAGCGTGCATTCCCAAAATACCACAAAGTCAGATGCCACATGTATTTAGGAACACTTACCCAACCAGAACACAGCATGCACACCACACGCAGTGATCAAACGCTCCCTATGGTGGCTATCTGGACAGCTACACACTGGCCCACTCCAGCTATCCATGAGGTCGAGAACCACCTGTGCCCCTATTATCAGATGGTTGTATTTATGGTTCATGACTAGGCCTGGATCTACATGCTTTACAAGAATGTGTAACTATTCAATTGTACCTCAGGAACTGTATATTACCAGCCAAAACTCCTGTACATTGAGACTGTGGTCAGACACGACTCTGTTGATGCTCTTCCGGCTGCTGCGTTTAATTAAACTAACCTGTTCCTATTTTTCCAAACGCCTTGTCTTTTCAATTTGTCAAGGTAAATTCATATCCGAGCAACACACATGTAATATTAATATTAGAGCTGGTTTACCCCATTGGGGGAGCTATGTGCTCTACAAACTTTAATAATAATAATAATAATGATGTTCTATCGTCTACTGCTGCAGTTTTTATTATACGCCTGTGCTTTCGTGGTTTAGCATACTTTTTCTTACCCGCTCCCCTCAATTTTCTATTTCTTTTGCACTTTCCTCCTAATCTCCTTTTCCTTTTCAAGTTCCCTTATTCCTTTACCTACTTTCTCATTTTAATAAATCTGTTTCTCTCTACATGGGCATTTATCTTCTTCCTAATTTTGTAACAGAAAGCTTGCATCTCTCATTCATCAACTTTTCTTTCACAAGCTAACTTGTAAACTGTCTCAGGTCACACATTGAAGTTTCTGTGCACAGGTTGCTTCCTCTGATTAACCACTCACTTACACTATGAAGTCATCTTAAGACTCACCCTGCCCCACGAGCTGAATAGTTTGCTAACAATGACGTCATTTGCTTCAATGAGCTGTTGGAATTCTTTATCGTCTCTGGAGAAGCGGTGTCCAAAAACCACTGCAGATATCACATTAGTGACAGAATGGACGATCGCAGGAGATGGATCCAGGCTTTTCCCTGCAACAACAAAAAGAAGAATTATAACCCACTCAAGTAAGATATAATAAACCAGAGAGCTGTGGGGCCCACAGCTGATCAAACCCGACAAACTGAGGAAAATAACAGTGGACTGGAATGCTTTTCAGAGTAATTTAAGAGGTTAATGCAAGAATTCGATCCACTCCCATTTTTTTCTCAATATTTAGCTATCAGCATTATTCTCATGTTCTCTCAGGTGCAAGGACAACCTACTAATGGGTTGTGAGATTCCAAGTGTCTGGCACAAACCAAGACATTGATTTCTCTTTTTGCAATGGAAAGTTTGTTTCCCAAGCCTCCTTGACTTTGGAAGCAGTTTGCTTTGATCAGTTAAGGTCTGCATCAAAGGATGTAGTCTGATGCTAGAGTTTAGATCCGGTACAAAACAGATGCAGCTGAAATAAAGATTGTAAGAAAACAGGCTTTTTTTTAGATGCCACCCCCCTTTTGCCCCAGTTAAACTACTAGATGTTTTTTTATGACTCTGCAAGTGTCCTGGAGCCTGCTTACCAGGCTCCAGTACCAGAGCTATTTCCCCAAAACTGATATCTGTCAATTGGTAACCTTAATTGGCAAAGGACTTTAACCCGCCTATGATTTCCTAATATATGGTACCAATGGTGCCCAGGGCATGGGTTTTAAAAGGGGGGCCAGGTCTTCAATACAGTTTGTGCCATCCTGAGTAATCCAAGTAAACTACTAACAGCAGGCCTGCAAATGCAGACTGCAGGAGCAGTGTAGACTGCTTGAACTCACCATGTGTCGCAAAGTCAATGCACTATTTTTAATATATATGCCAGTCTCCCCTAACGAAAGACTCCTAAATCTCAAGAGGCAGGGTGCTTTATTTTAAAGGTGTGGACACGTAAGTGCAAGCTTATGTATCCCTATAGTGGCCTTTACTATTAAAGGAAACTATAAGTGAAAGACAATCCATAGGATAACATGGGCTGGCAACTGGGCAAACCCGAGATTGGCAGCTCCATTATGGTACTGCCAAATATGTCATGTTTTGTATCAAACAACATGCCTCCTCCTAACATGAAACTCATGTCGAGGACGATGTGGCATACACCATGGTGGCTACCTTAGAGGTTGCCCACCTGGTTGACCCAGCCTTTCCTGTGAGTTGGCTGCCAACCGGCGCTTGCTGCAGCCACGACTGGAATCTGACCCCCTGCCAGGAGATCACACCTCCCTCCCTGAAAGGATGGCTAGTGAAGTGCATATCAAGGCGGTGAGCTTCAAAGGCTGCACCGCCTGTTTATGCATCCAAGCTTCCTTCCAAAGGAGGAAGTAGCCCTCCACCTGTCCACAGGTACATTTTGCACTGGGGGAGGCAAGAAAAGTTGATAATCAGGGGGTGTACATCTAGAAGGCAAGTCACACCTCTAGAGTGAGGTACCTGGTCAATACAGCTGAGGAAGACTACTGCCATTTTTAAAAGTGGTAGAATAGTGGTTTTGGTGTAGAATATGACCTACACCGCAGATGTGGTTACTTCAGGGGTGGATTAGCCACTGGGGCTAGTGGCCCAATGGCCACTTGCACCCACAGCCAAAAGGACAAAGAAGAGTCCAAGTCTGCGACAATAGGACTTGCACATTCTAAAAGAGGGACAGTACACCTGTGGGAACACTCTTGGAACTGCACAATCGAGGCTTGTCATTGGCTAAAGATCAGTCCCCCCAGACAGTAGCACCCTCGGACTTCCTTGGACTAGTAGCACTAGTTGCCTGCAACCGCAAGTAAAAACAATGTGCTGGAACAAAAGAATCGATAGCCATCGGGTCCTCTGAGGGATCGTTCAGGAGTAGATGGTCCAGTCCATTGTGGGAATCGAAGTCCTGCCCTCCACAAAGTTTCAGGCAGCTATCATGTTCCCCAGACCCACGCAATTAAGTTAACTTTCTACTGGGCTTACCTCTGCCAAGACTTATTGGTCGTCAGTCTGGCAACCACCGCCTTTACTTGACGCTGCACCTCAAGGCAACTCCGCAAGACCTTCATCTGACGTCAACAGTGACTTCATCGTCAACATTTTGCACCCTGTCCGCCTCCAGCACTGTGTAAGCTGTAAAACCCGATTCAGCACCAAGGACTGCCAGGACAACTTGAACCCAGGCTTCTCGAGCAAGGTAAAATGGAGCTTACTGTAATGGATTGGTCCTGGGACCAGCAACACCTTTACCCTCCTTGGGACTCACGCAACTCGACCTGCAAGTGACCGATTGTCAATAGTGGTTTTCACCATTGATTCCAGTGATAAGGTTGCCTGTATTATCTTGCACTGATTTTGAATTTGTGTCTCTGTGCAATACAGATAGCAACCAAACAATTAAAAGCAATTCAAGCAAAAAATAGCACACAGAAATACAGCTTGAACACTGAGCATAGAAGTTACAAACGCTATATATTATTCTCGGTTACTAACTGCTTGTGAACAGTAAACCATTTGTAAACAAAATAAAACCATGCCCCATGTGTTCATAGTCTGTAACCAATGATGAACAGCTAACATCAAAATACAACTTCCACAGGGATCAGACTGCAATCCTTCTAGTTCTTTCCTACCTGGATTATGTCAGTAGACTCTACTGTCATATCTGGAAGACATGACGATGCACAGTAAACATGTTTTAGCCATAGGACACATAGTGGCCATTTGTTAGGCATCTGTTTTTGGCAGTTTTTGGCAGGGTGGTAGATATGGCTAGGTTAGGTCACTGGTTTAAGGGTCACTAGGGAAACATAGTTATTTCAGTTGGGACTCCTGACAGCACCATATTAAGATCCTGGTGAAAATAATGTTCCATATGAGACAGGTACACATTAGTGTTGATAGGACCGTTTAAGTAGCTGGCTGATTAAAGCGTAAGGCATACTGTTCCACTGAAATTACCGGCCATGCAGGATGCTTGGTACCTGATTCCTAATGTGAAATCCACATGTAGAGCTCTCCACACATGTTGCTTTTAGCATATGCAAATGTGGTGAACTCTGCCTAGAAGGTATGCACTAACTTTAGTGCTAAAATATAGCGCTAGATGCAGATTATGCATTTTACATATTTTTATATCTATTTTTTTAGGAATTTGGTGTAATTCGCAGAAGCAAATGACACCCCTGCTTAAGACCTCCCGCAACGGCATACCTTCACGCCATCAATTGTTTTCCAAGAGGTAGAAACAACACAATTTTGATAATAATAATACAGTGCTTTTTCTCCAAGAATGTCCATAAATCTTGATCATGATTTTCATAACTTCATAAAAAAACTATTGTGAAAAAAACAAGCAGCAAATACGTTTTGTGACAACTGTTCTTCAGTGCTAAAGACTCAATCGTCCAGGTGAAATGTTACAACGAAAACTTTAATCAAGGTCACAGTCATCTAAAGTAGTACAATATGTTGTTAGTGGAAATAACAAGATATCTTCACGAGTTAAATTCTACAGAATATTCATAACCAAGATAATGGTTTCCAAAAGAATATTATTTCCAGCTCAGTTGTGCGAATGTTATGAAACACAAAATGATGGTGGCTGAAGTTGGGCCCACCTAAATTATCAATGGGATGCTGATTTAGAATGTTGCTGGTGGAATTTCTGTGCCACTCTGATAGCGAAAAGCTGCAGTGAATTGAGTTAATAGTCCTGGCAGTGCAAATTTCACCACCATAGATTCAGCCTCCATCTTAGGAAGAAGGGAATATCTGGCTTGTATGAAACTGGTGCCAGTGTAAGAAGCTTGAACTTCCTCTTTCTGATGTGGATACTGGATATATGTCCGTAAAGTGATGTCCAGTTGTGAGTGCCCACATAGCTTGTATATTTACCAAGCCTGCGGTGTTTTTCAACTTGTATGGGATACAATACAATTTTTTCAGCATCTCTTCTATGGCAGTCTTCCAAGAGTCTAACTTTAGCAAACATTGGGAAGAGGAGTTGGCCTAACGGCTAGGGTGGTCGACCTCGAATCTGGGGAACCGGGTTCGAGTGTCGGCATTGACGCTGAACATCCTGTGATTCTGGGCAAATAAATTAATCTCCCCGTGCCTAACATTAATGAATGTGTCCTCACATAATGCAACTGGTGCTATGTAAAGGGCTCTGATACTCGATTCGGGTCAAGTTTGCGCTATATAAAACTCTGTCAAATTTTAAAAATTTAAAAATGGTGAAAAGGCTGCTTTCGTGGGAGGTAGCAAATTCCTGTCACGGCTGCTCAGACTGTCACCTTGTAGAGAGCTTTAAATTCAGCGGCTGGGCTGATGGAACAATTAAACTCCAGAGGTCCGTGGGAGTGCCAAGGTTCAAGCTGACACTTCCTTAGACAATAAGCACTTAATAAGGAATGTCCCATTAGCAAATAATATTTCAATTTCCCAATATCAAATTTAGGCTTTGGGGTCCTCTGAAATCTGCTGTTTATTTTCTCCAGATTCTTCAATTTGTCAACATTCCTTGTATCTTTCCATCACTGCTTACATCAAGTACCTGTTGTCACGTTTGGACTAAGAACATCTATGTTTCAGGTTGACCATGGAAGACCATTGTTTACAATGGTTCTTGATTAATGCAATAGCCTACAAGCTATTATAGCTGCTTGTCAGATAGTGTTGGGGAGGACTCATACAAGAAGTTGGTGTGGCAGCAGAGAAGAGTGAAAATTACTGGTCGGAGGCTAAAGGTTGTATGGCTTACAGTGCACGCTTTTACGACACATGCCTCTACTACACATTTTTACATTGCATTCATTTACCTAGCATCTGCCTTTTCCACACATGCTCATATCACGCCGGTAGGTATAAAGAAGCTAGGTGAAACATATATATATATATATATATATATATATATTCACAGCAAAAACCATAGGTTTCAGGGGTGTTATAGTTAGCTGGCGATTTCACTCATACAAAACCATTGAAATTCCCCTGTTATAGTTAGTTTAGCTAACTATAACTCGCGCCCCCGCAATGCACTGCTGATGACGTCACATATTACATCACTCATGACATGGTCAGTGACATCACTGATAACATCTCAAATGACATCACTGATGACATCACTGATGACATCATCCATGTGATAATTTGATACATCTTCTCACACCCTAATATAACCTTTGATACACCCACTATAAATTACAGACTGCCATTCTCAAAACCATAGACACTCCAACACCAATAACTACATACCCACTCACTGATTCTTAGGTCTACACACCCATCCACTCACTCACCTGTACTAACCCTGAGCGTAGTTCGCGAAGTAGCACTACGCGAAGCTACGCAAAGTGCACTTCGCGAGCTACGCGTAGCACTTTGCGAACTGCGTAGTACCCTGTTCGCACTGTGCAAGATGTCGTTTTCAATGATTGCACAGTGCGGACAAGCAACCGGCACTGTGCAAACATTGAAAACGGCATCTTGCACAGTGTGAGCTGTAGTTTTCTGCTGCTCGAGTAGATTTTTACTCGAGCAGCAGGTTTCTCAACGCGGACTGGTAGTTTCTCATCGCGAGCGGTCGCGAGCATACGCGACCACTCGCAATGAGAAACATGACCTCCTCGTGTTGAGAATCTCGCCGGGAGGTTTATTTTCCACGCTCGCGATCGCCAACTTGATGTTGCTGATCGCGAACAAGGAAAAAGTCTCGCCGGGATTTCATTTTGCTTGCTCGCGGTCGCCAACTTGACGTTGAGGACCGCGAGCAAGCAAAAAATGACCGCTGCACTACGCAACACTTCGCTACGCGTGTTTGCACTGTGCTACGTGCAATTCGCGTAGTACGAAGTAGCGCATACTTCGCAAACTACGCGAGCGTAGCGTAGTGCTTTGCCCAGGCTTAACCTGTACAGTCACTTATACTTATGGTCACTCAGTACAGGACTATCATATGCACTCATACACCTATATAGACACTCACACACCGCCACTCATCCATAGAAGTACTCACACACCTACTCAGTGATGCAAATAATTAATCACACTGCCATTTACTCACATATAAAGTTATACACACACCAGCTCAATTACTCATACAAATACTAGCACATTCTTACTTTCTTATACAATCAATGATACAAGCACACACTCATCCATACAGCCACTCTCACAATCACACACTCTCACTTATAGCCATTTATGTGCTCCAACACATATATACTGCCTTTCACATATGTAGCTACTCACACATGTACCAATGAAATATACATTCACTCACTAACACAACCATACACACACTCACCCACCCATACAGTCCATCACAGATGCACTCTTGAAACCATGCACCCAGTGAATCACCCACTCACACATCTATGCACAGAGATACACACACCCCACCCACACAAACACTCAGGCACCCATACAGTTACTCAGACACCCAATTTATAACCCATATAGACACTCATGAAGCTATTAGCAAACCCATGCAGCCGCTTACACACCAACAGACAGACAGATACAGACATTCACACAGTTTAGTCACTAACCCAAGCATTCAGTAAGATACGTTTAATCACTCACTTATAGAGTCAGTCACACACCTACAAAATCATCCATTCAGACACTCATAAACCCGCTCAATCTTCAATATGCCTTTCCCTATATATAATAAACCCATTTAAATTTTACAGAACACACTGTAACTGGATGATGTAATCAGTGATGTCATCAGTGATGTCATTTGAGATGTCATCAGTGATGTCACTGACCATGTCATGAGTGATGTAATATGTGACGTCATCAGCAGTGCATTGCGGGGGGTGCGAGTTATAGTTGGCTGAGCTAACTATAACAGGGGAATTTCAATGGTTTTGTATGAGTGAAATGTCCAGCTAACTATAACACCCCTGAAACCTATGTTTTTTTCTGTGAATTTCTAAGGTTTTTTAAATGCTAATTCCAAACTATAACATGCCTGAAACCTATGTTTTTTTAAGTGAATTTCAAAGGTTTTTTAAATGCTAATTTCTAACTTTAACGTAACTTAAACCTATGGTTTTTTTAAGTGAATTTCAAAGCTTTTTAAAATGCTATTTTCTAACTATGCTAAAAGAGGTAGGACATGTGAAGAAAGAAGAAAAACACACAGAAAGAAGAAAAAGAAATGCATTAAGAAGCTACAGAATTCCTCAAAGACGAAGAAAAGTGCAGGAAGAAGGAAGACGTGCAGAAAGAACAAACAGAGGAGCAGAAAGACTCTTTTTTCAAAATCATCCTGTACCCTCAACTTTTTCAGATGGGTACTGGTGGTAACTGACTATGACTAACCACTCCTAGAGCCAGTGCTATGCTAAAAGGCACTTAGAATACAGTTAAAACACCTACATACACTAGGGAACACTATGTGTTGGGGTAACCCTGTGATTAGTATGACCTCCTCTGTAAGCCCCTAGTATATAATAGGGCAGGGGTATTAAAACTATCTCTTAAAACGGGCCACAGGGCACATTTATACACTGTTGAAGGGAGGGGGGGCTGAGCTGACGTGTGCATACACACCCTATGGCCGTTTTAATTTGGGGGATAAAGTCCCCTTGAATCCTGAGTGTCCCTTGGGTACAACTAGCCCATCAGGTATCTCTAGTTAGCACCACAGAGCTGCGTTGCAGAGAAAATGGGCACGTCCTGGACCACCTCTCTGCAAAACAGCACAGTGGTGCTTACTGGAAGCACCTGGTTGACTAGTTGGCCCCCATGGGCCCTCTGGATTGACGGGGAATTATTTCCCCAACTTAAAATGCGCCATAGGGCGTGTTTGCACACGTCACCTCAGGCCCCGTCCCCTCCCTTCCCCACTGTGTAAACACGCCCTGTGGCCGTTTTAAATTGGAAGATTAACTCCCCTTGAATCCTAAGGGTCCCTAGGGTCAAACTAGCCCACTAGGTACCTCCAGTAAGCGCCACAGAGCTGCGTTCCATTCAGGTGTAAAAAGGGGCATGGCCTCTGAACACCTGTCTGCAACACAGCTCCCTGGCGCATACTGGAGATACCTGTTGGGCTAGTTGGCCCTCAGGGACCCTCAGTATTAAAAGAGAGTTAATCCCCCAACTTAAAACGCGCCACGGGGCGCGTTTGCACAGTGGTGAAGGAAGCAGGCGTGGCTTGAAGTGACATGTCTGCAAACACACCCTGTGGCGTGGTTTAAGTTGGGGAATCAATTCCTCCTCAATCCTGAGGGTCCCTGGGGGCCAACTAGCCCACCAGGTACCTCCAGTAAACACCACAGTTCTGCGTTGCAGAGTGTTGTAAAAAAGGGTGTGGCCTCTGAACACCTCTCTGCAAGGCAGCTCTCTGGCGCATACAGGAGGTACCTGGTGGGCTAGTAGCCCCAGGGGACCCCATCCCCCGGGGCTGGCCCTCTCCTTTGGGTACCGTGGGGGGGTCCCCAATCCCCCCATAGTCCCTGCCGGCTCCCCGCATCCTGCGGGAGCCGGCATTGCTTTTCCACATGGGGAGCAGCTAACATGCTGCTCCCCATGTGGAAAAGCAATCTGCTTTGCTTCATTGAAGCGAGAGCAAGTTTCCCTATGGCGGGGGTAATTGGCTGTTGGGCGGGGCGTTATGGCGTGCGGATCGCCACCGCCAGTCGGGTGGTGGCGATCTGCACGCCATCATAATAGTCCCCTTCGTTCTCTACTGATCTCAACTTAATTTCTTATTGTAGGTTCGGTGAGTATCAGGATTTTGATGCAGATAAAAGTTGTCCGTAGTAGGGCATTCATTTTGAAATTGATACTTGCTCTTTTGGCTTTCTCTGAACAATTGAATACAGATTGAAGATTGTACTCAGAGAGAGTTTACCATATATGTGGATGATTGGTAATGTGAACTATGCTACCTGTAAAGTATATGCTATATGGTCAATGTTGCACATAATGCTTGTTATCAACACCTAAGGCCGTTGTTTCTGTGTTGGTCATTATGATGCATGATCTTCTCCTGAACTATATTGTATTTATTGTCATACCTCTTATGTATACAACAATATGTGGGAAAACAAAGCTTGGATGATGTCATCAGTGAGGTTATCATGGATGTCATTAATGAATTCATTTGAGAGGCCATCAGTGATGTCATAAATGATGTCATAAAACATGTCATGAGTGATGTCATATGTGACGTCATAAGCAGTGCATGGCAAGGGCAAGTTATAGTTAGCTCTACTAACTATAACTGGTGAATTTCTGTGTTTTGTTTTAGTTCCAAACTTTAATCTCGTCACTGACAAATTCACCTAACAATAACGTTACGTTAACCGTTGTTTTTTTTCAGTAAATTTCTAAGGTTTTATTAAAAAAGAAAATACAGATCCTTCTATCACACCTAACTATAACGTTACTTTAACCTTTGTTTTTTTAGGTGCCTTTCTAGGGTTTTCTAAACATATAGTAATACTTAATCACCATACGTTAATGCAAGACCTGCCAGGCCCTGCAGCCAACTCCATGCCTTTGGCCGTGAGCAGCGGTGGGTTGGCCATATGGTCATTTTGTTTTAATTAAAGGGCAGAGTGGCCGTGCAGCTTCCCTAACTGAGTTGTTATCGGCCCCGTGGACCCCATCTTCTTGGCCCCTCATTTAATAAAGGGGAGTGGTCACACACGTCCCCCTCCTTAGGCCAATTTGTGCATGGCGTTGACGCAAGTTATAGTTAGCTCTGCTAATTATAGCAAGTGGATTTTCGTGTTCTTTTTAAAGTTCAAAGCGTTAATGCTGTCACTGTCCTATTTACTTAACCATAACGTTAGATTAGCCTTTGTTTTTTTCAGTGAATTTCTAAGTTTAAAAAAAAATCTTCCTATCACACCTAAATATAAGGTTACTTTAAACTTTTTTTTTCAGCGAATTTATAGGTTTAAAAAAAAATTAAAGTAATATTTTATTACTATATTTAATTGTACCCATGGCACCTACCATATACTTGTTGGAGGCCACAGGGGGAGCCCCAAGGCCCCAACAGCCCCAGCCCCAGTCGGTTCCCCTCATGCAGCGGCACTGCTCCCACTCAGAGAGAGCAGCTCCTAATGCAGCTCCCTCCTGGTGGGAGCAATAGTTTGATCTGTTTTCCTACCCACAGGACAGTATTTTTAAAGTTCCTGTCAGCTGGAAACAGACTTTGTGTTTGCTGCCGCTTGGTGGGAATTTAAAAAATGCTCCTGCCAAGCAGTAGCAAACACAGGTTTCCTTTCCCATGCCAGTGCAGGCAAGGAAACCGCTATGTCCCGGAGGGTGGTCTCCCGGGACATTGTCAATGAGCTGGCCCCAGGGGATGGGGCCCCTAGGTCCATTAATGGCACAGGGAGGGGTGCCGCGTGGCCAATCAGCCCTCTCTCCTTTATTATTGAAATTAGCCCTGGAGGATAGGTTCCTCTGGACCTCTGGAGGCCAGGGGAGGAGTGCCACACGGTCCCCCTCCCCTTCCATGCAAATTTCATCCCTGGGAATGTTAGGTGAATTGTTCCATCGTGAATTTCAACTAGACTGATAACAGTTCTGGTATCCTTGCCTACTGTATCTTGTTCTGATTACAGTGATCATGTTGAAAGACAAATGGTGCCCACGTGCTATTGCTGTTCTTTAGTTCTTGCCTTCGGTTTGTTAAGCTTCACTTATCCTCACAGCTAAAATGCTTAACTTTCTGTTAGAATCTGTTAATGTGGATGATTGTTGCTTTAAATGTATGTAATTAATCAAAATGTTCACGTGTATCCTAACCCATAATGTTGATTTGCATGCTGCTTGTATGCAGTAGGTACTGTTTATTTAAAGCATTTAGAGATCCCTTCGGGTCTGGTTTGTGCTATATAAAATAAATAGATAAATAAATAAATTATGATACCTAAACTGAATGAGCCCAATATGGGGTCAGATGTTTAATATCATGGAAGTGGCACCTGGGCCTGAAACCATTTACCTTTCTTTGTTGCAAAGAACTCCACCAAGCTGTGGGCCTCCTCCTGGATTCGCGCTTCTAGATTTTTCTTCCCGAGTCCGAGATTCCTCAGAGCTGTCAGACCAAAGCGTCTCTGCTGCTTCCAGGTGTGTCCAGAGGAAAAGACAACTCCTAATTAAACAATTGTGTATTAGGTTTTAGTTAACTCTATCTTCAACGTAAAATATGTATTTAATTTTTCAGCCTGGCTAAGTAATGCTTTGGTGCTCGCTTCTAACGTAATGCCTGTACAAGTAGAGGAATTCTGTGCAAAAGGCTGCAAGAGTGACTTTTATTTTTGAGCTACAAATATCAGTCTCTCTCTCTCTGCCACTCATTCAGCTCTTGTTGCTGCTTTTAGTAACTGCAGAAAATACAATTTAAAGATAGAGTCGCTCACCCACAGTGGGATCCACAGTTATCTTCCTCCCTTGCACATCCAGTAGCCCTGTATCTGCAGCACAGGACACACCAGCCTTTTGTCAGTAGCACACACTTCAGGGCCTAGACAGAGAGAGCACAGATCTGTATCCCACTTGAGAGATAAAGGCTGCTGGCTGAGGCTTCCTGACAGCCAGGTCACTACACACACTGTGCCACTGTGGCGGCAACACTGTATTGTGTGACTAATGCACAGCATTCACTGGCTGCCCACCCTGAAAGTCCTAGTTCTTCATCGTCTGTGCTAATATTGTTCGATAGTCCATTCGTTCATCCGTCCAACCATTCATCCATCCAACCACTTACACAATGGATACACAATTCACAAAGGTTTACTCCATGAGTAGGAATAGTTTAAGAGGAAATCTGTTCATATCCGGTCAGTGAGTCTTTACAGCAGTCATGAATATCTACACACAGCTTGTATTTCATCCATTCATAACCCAATCAATAGCACCTCCTGATGTCTGACCCCTGTCTGCTTTTTAATACTCTAAAAAGCTGGATGAATGGTTTATTGAGTTTCACCTTTGATCCAATAAAATACTGTGCAGATCACACATTCAAAAACTTGCATCCTCTTGTTCTTCAAGGTTGGTAAATTGAGTGCCATTAAACTGAATCTCACAATTTCTAATATTTACAGAGCTTAGAAATGACCGAAGTGTGGTATGATGCACTATATAAAAACAAGTTATTTGCTACCTGCTGTTGTGAATCGAGAGCTACCTACCCTTGCCCCTTGATATCTCCTGAAACGTTGGGATTGTAGGGCGTTCAACAAGCTCTTCGGAGTGGGAGATTAGACCATCTCTTAAAGCCTGGCATCCATTCAGCACAACCACTGGCTTCGGCCCCAGCCACACAGTGAACACGTTCCCATAGGTCTTGGCAAGCTGGGGGTGGAAAGTAATCATGGAGCGAATTAATGGAACAGCAAACAAGAGGAAATCAAGTACTTACTCTAACAAATAAATATCTGATCTCTTGGGGGAAGGTAACTATTATGCATTTCAGACTCTGGGCAGCCTGGGCAAGGCATGTTACCCACGTACAACTTATGTTACTTTATGTAGGGTAGTAAAACTGGCCTACCATCCAGGAAGATAGTGGCTCGCGCAAACCTTGCCCCTTCCTAGGTATTATTTAGCTTTTGATTTATTAAGGTACTGTTAGCCAATCATCATATTTGAAATTGTCTTAACTAAGTAGTATAAATGATTAAGTGTAGAAAACCAAGTTTAAAGGTGCACAGCTTACAGTTCATGCATACATGGGGGCATGATAGGATCCAAATGACTGTCCTAAACTGAACTCCCTTCTCTTTTTTACTTTGCACATTGCAAATTTCCCATTACACACTGCAGATCAAAATCAGTGTCCTCCATCTTTCATGCATGGAATTATCTGCATCATTAATAATGGGTCGTACGTCTATCAACAATCACTTGATTTCAGAAATATCTTTTGCTATCCAATTAATAAAGAGTTTTCTGAGTAGTCGTGTTTGATTCCAAGCCTAGGCATTTTTATCCATGTACTTTGCTGGAGTAAAACATGCATACCAATGAAAGTAAATCACAAATTCTCTAGCATGCATCAAACTTTGGTCTTAATGGGAGCTACCCACACACATGAATTTCCCTCACATGGTCCAGCCTTTTTTGTGAATTCTCTCATACATCTGTTTAAAGAGTTTGCTCTGGAAATAGCATACAGGAGTTTCTTGAAGTGCTGGTCCTCTCACATTAAGTTCACTAGACAGACTAAAAGAATGACAGTGCCACATCCATGCACTGTCAGTTACTGTCCTGGGTAAAGCCTGGTTTGTCTTAAGGTTCAATGCTACATAAATACACAGTAGGCAATTACCAGGGACTTGGCATAAACAAAATGTCTTGTGGGAACTATGAAGATAGACCTGTGCCGCAGCTACATGCTCTGAACTAGCAACGTGTGCACCCTGTCTTTGGATATGAAAGAATATTTCATGTATGATTATAATGGAGATGGCCACTCATGCGCAATACCCAACATTATACAAATCACCTGCAGAAAAAAGAACACTATTTTGCCCACCCCACTGGTATTGTTATCTTTCTGTTATTATGTTTGTTTGTGTGGCAGGGCAATGTGTGCTTTACAGGATCAATGTGGACATCACCATGGTCATTTGATAGGCAACATAGAAACAGGCAAAGCAATGTGTGCTTAACTGTGGCAATGTGGAAGCTGGTTTGATAATGCTTGCCCAGCAATATGTAAGAAGCACAGTGTACTATCTGAGCAACAGATATATAATGGATTTACCCAGACAGTTGATGGCAGCACAAGGCATGGAATATTGCGTTGCAGAAATAAGCCACAGATTTATATGGGTTAATAAGTGCCTGAGCAGCAATAATAGTCCATGCATCAGGCATCGCGTTTCCTGTGGCTGAGGTGTTTTTAGTATTTAGTGTTTGCTTGTGTATTTAATTTTCTGACCAGTACAAACATGATCTGCTGCAGACAATCCCGAGCATGGCACTGAGGCAGACCTGGCTGTAAGGATGCACAGATTGCATCCTGAATCTGACTGCCCCTGAGGGCTAAGGCCCATCTATTTGCCTCAGCCCTCTATGCTTATGTTAAAATCATGAGCACTTCACACTTGGACAGTTACACTGGTAGTCAGGCCTAATGGAATATACACCCCTACAGTGTTGGTGTTAAATGATCACATGGCAAAAGTAACAGGGACATGTGAGCAGGGACATATAAAGTGGTCACATAGAATAGGCAGCTGTTTGTCTTGAACCAGCATCAATAGGAAACCATAGACTAATGAATCTCTGAGGAAACCCCCATGGCTGGTCCTTCACACCTCAGTGCAACGTTGGATGAGGTGTCCTCTTACTCTGCTAATGAACTGACTCACTTATGATGTACAAGGGGGAGGGAGCACCACTCAGTGCCAGAAAGCACTGGCTAGCAACCAAGACCCTCGGTTTTCTTGAACAGAGCCTGTCAGAAGGCATCCTTGAGAGTTTCACTGAGATAACTTTGTGGTAAATGGTGAGTGCAGTTGAGCTTAGGAAAAGTTAATACTTGGTGCAGTAAAAACTGAACTTCAGGAACCGTTCCTGAACCTTTGCACCTGAGCACATACCCGTAAGAACCATCAATGTATTAACTAGTCTGAGTATTTACTTACTACTCTCTGTGGCCCCAGAGAAGCCCAGTGGAAACAGAGATCAGTGAACTCCTCTGGGTCTTGTAATAAGTCGGTTTATTTTGAGAGTACAAAAGGGAGCAAAATAAAGTGACACAGAGCATTGGCAAGCTATCAAAATCCTTTGTCATCTTGAAAACGCCTTTAGGAGTTTGAGGCGATTTTGTAATAAAACTCGGCATAGACTAGTTTAGGAAAAGACCTACAAATGCACCCATAGGAAGCCATTCAGCATTAAAAGTATTGTTATAATTGAGGAACATTATTTTGGTGGATGGAAGAGCAGTAGAAGCAACATTCCGATCGAAAGGTTTGTGTGCGTGTGTTTGTGTGCATGTGTGCATGTGTTTGTGTGTATGTGTCTATCTATCTATCTTTATATATATTCACTGAAAAAACCATAGGTTTCACACATGTTATAGTTAGCGGAAATTTTACTGATAAAAAACCTGTCAAATTGCCCCGTTATAGTTAGTGCTGGCAACTATAACTCACGCGACCGCAATCTTCTGCTGATGCTAATACTGTATTTAGACACTTATTTGCCCATGTCTTCTTCCATACATTTTTAGCTATACATATATTACAAATATTTTTTTTTCATAAAGACACATATGTCATCAGCAGAAGATTGCGGTCGCGTGAGTTATAGTTGCCAGCACTAACTATAACGGGGCAATTTGACAGGTTTTTTATCAGTAAAATTTCCGCTAACTATAACATGTGTGAAACCTATGGTTTTTTCAGTGAATTTGCAAGGTTTTTTAAATGCTAATTCCTAACTATAACGTGTGTGAAACCTATGGTTTTTTCAGTGAATTTGTACGGTTTTTTAAATGCTAAGTTACTTTACGCCATTCGAGGCGTGCGCGCCCACTTAACGCAGTTCGTTCCGTGCACGGTTTTTATCAACTTTAATAAGCCCTGTACATTTGGTGGCCTTCGGCCACCAAAAGCACAGGGGGTGGGGTCAATGTGGATAGTGTTTTTTTTATTTCGATTTTATAATTTCATGTTGCCAAAATTTAGTTTTTTTTACCTATTAATAAGCCCTGTACATTTGGTGGCCTTCATCCACCAAAAGCACAGGGGGTGGGGTAAGTGTGGATAGTGTTTTTTTTATTTTTATTTTTTTACCGTACGCTTACGGTAAGCGTACGGTAAGCGTACCCCGCGAAATTGCCGAAAAAAAAATAAAACCGTTTTTGCTCTTGGGGGATGTTTGTGGACTCCCTCAACATGACTATGTGGGAGGGAGTTGTCAAAACAGCCCCGTAACATGTTTTTGGCCATCATGTTTGATAAACAACACTCAGTGCGAGAGACAAAATGGCGGACGCCGCTTCCTGGTTTCGGCCGATTCGAATGTTTACTAAGATCTAAGAGCCAATCAGAATCGCGCTCGCGCACGCAACCGTACGCTTACGGTAAGCGTACGGTAAGCGTACCGTAAACGGGCTCAGATATATATATTGATTTAAAGGCTATTTTCTCAGAATCTACTCAACAGATTTACACCAAACCTACAAAAGGCACTTCCTTGACCTAGGGACTACCTCTCTGCCAAATTTCTAGTAATTCTGTTCAGCCGTTCGGGCTGTAGCTCGTTCTAAAGGTCCTATGGAAAAATGCATGGGAAAAACGCGTTTTGGGACCCCCCTTTTATCTCAGCCCCCGCTTGACGAATCCCCCCGAGACTTTCAGGGTAGGAGCGGAGCATAGCGCCCCACCTATTTTGAGAAATTCGCGAGGATTCATCGACCGGCGCCAAAGTTATTCAAAATAGAATGTTGAGGTTTTCCTATGGAAAAGGGGTCCTAACTATAACTACCTACTGGCGACCGCCAGTAGGTAATATATATATATATATATATATAAACACATCTCTTTTCCTGGGTTCCTGTCCAGTACTTGGAATTTATGCCACAGGACAAGATGGCGCATTTATATTGTAAAGGGCCAATTACATTTAAATTGACCCCTTGGGTACAAATAAGGAATAATTGTTGTGGGTATTTTTAAAGAAAAGGTGACCACAGACATTTTAATAGGATAATGTGAATATTCTCCAGTTAGTCTTTTACATAACACACCGGGTTATCACCTCTATGGTGGATCATTTTCTGTTTGTCGCTATCCTTTTATTATTTGACCTCTCCAAAGGGCGTGCAAATGAACTGGAGGCAGAGCAGTCTCTCTGGGCTCTGCTCCAGTGCTTGGTGGCAGTGTCAGAGAACCTGACTGCTCAAGGGTGTCCATTTGCCTTGTTAAATGCATTTTAAGTTTCAATTACTTGACACAAACATAGAGTGTTGATTGTGTATGTTGTAAGGTAAATTACTTTGGGCAAGGAACATTGTCCTTGAAAGCCGGATGTGAAATTAGCTCAAATCACAGCATATGGATAAATATGTCAGAGCTTTATTCCAAACAGACCTCATCCACCAGCTTTCCTCATTCAAAATTGCCTCCACATTCCATTACATCACATTCTTGAACATAAATCTTCCAGGACATTACACGTCTTCCCTTTTTTTTTTTAAATCCTCAAAACAGAGATACCACCATACTACTAAAATATATAAAACAATATATTACGTGCAATATAAACACAATTTTTTAATTGTTCAACATATACTTTCAGATAGTTGGGGTTCTGACTTTTTCTACCACCCAAGCTTCTTCCATTGCTTTCTTGATTGTTATCATTTAAGTTTACAATCCTCGACAAAGGGTATTCCTGCTTTTGCTTCAGTCATCCAAGAATATCATCAACCTTTCAAAAACATACATTATTGTAATAGCTAATCTGTCTCTAAACATGGTCAAAGACAAACTCCAGCCTTTCATGAGCCACTGTGATAAAGCAACCCTCCTGCAAATTGTTCTTAGGCCCAAGTATCAGAGTGTGTGTATGTGTAAAGAACACTATAAACTATACATTTAGCTGGGTAACATTTGCACACTAAACAGAAGTAACAACCACCTTGTAACCAGGAGTGTAGTACCTGCATGAGGGTCTCGTGGTGAAGCACAAATTTCAGTGTCCAGAGATTTCCAATGATGGGCAGCGGAGTCGGTCCAGGAGGGTATCTTCTCCTCAACCACTGGAGCTTGAAGTAATGTCCAATGAAGAGAGTAAGAAACAGAGCGATCAAGAGCTCGGTGATTGGCAGCATGGTGGACGCCTGTCTCTGCTTCTAGCAGATCTCCTAAACAGTGGAATTAAAAATGTACTCAGCACTATTCTTGTCTTAGTATAATTTATTCCTAGTTCTTTATGAATCCTACATCTATTTCTCTAGCTGATCCTGTCCTCTTTTCTCTCTATCACTTTCTCTCGCTATCTCATCCTTTTTCTCTCTTTATCCCCCTATGTACACTGAGTTTATAGCATGTCTTTATCTGACCTGAATGTCTGTTTCCCTTTCTTCCCTTTTTCTGCAAACCCTTGATTTGACTCAATTTCACCTCCTTTTTCTTCCTTTATCTACTTTAAATTCCTCTTTTCTTTTTTGCTTTCCTCCTTTATGTCCAGCCTTAATATCTATCTTCTTCAGTATGTATGCATCTCTCTCCTTTCGATTTCAGTAACGGTCACCTTCTCACTCGCATTCTCACATTCTCTCCCCTTTTATACTTTGTCTAAGAACCGCAGAGGAGGCGTATATTCTGGAAGTGTACAAGATAAGAGATTGTTGATTGTGTAACATGCATGCTTATCACCTGCAAGTTGGAATGTTTGCTCTTTCATCACTGCCCTGCTGTTGTTTGACGTCTTGTAAGTGCATGCAAATGAACTGCCAATAAACACATCTCTTTTCCTGGGTATTTTTAAAGAAAAGGTGACCACAGGCAGGTTATAAGATAATGTGAATATTCTCCAGTCAGTCTTTTACATAACACACTGGGTTATCACCTCTATGGTGGATCATTTTCTGTTTGTCACTATCCTTTTATTTTTTGACCTCTCCAAAGAGCGTGCAAATGAACTGGCAACAAAACAGTCTCTTTCGGCTCTGCTCCAGTGTTTGGTGGCTGTGCCAGAAGTCCTGACTGCTCAAGGAGATTCATTAGCCTTGTTAAATGCATTTTAGGTTTAAATGACTCTTTAGACACAAACATAGATTATTGATTTTGGATGTTTTCCCCAAGACAGAGGATCTTTCATTACAGTTCCAAAGACAGCAACCATAAAATGGTTAACTGCTCACATTTGGGAATTTTCACATATTAAATATAATAATGTTACTCCTATCTTAGTCTATGGGAGAGGTAGGCCTTGCAGTAGTGAACAACAAATTTAAGGGCCTTGCACTACCAGAACACGGAAAACTAAAAAGAACATGGCCCACATTTTAGATACATTGTACCCTGACATCTGGGCTGGCCAAGGCCTAGTTGTGACTTACATGCCTTAAAAACAAAGGTTTTGGCCTGGTAAAAGGTTTCCTTTGCCAAGTCGACAACACAGTTTAATACTGCAGGACACAGGCTGTAGTGGAGTCACTGAGATATGGTTAAAGGGCTACTTAAGTGGGTAGGACAATCAGTGCAGAAAGACCACTAGTAGCATTTACTTTACAGGTCTTGAGCATAGGTAGTGTTACTTTACTAGGGACTTATAAGTAAATTAATTGTGCAAATGGGTCATAAGCCAATTCTACACTATTGTAATGAGAGAACACAAGCACTTTAGCACTGGTTAGCTGTGGTAAAGTGCACAGAGTCCTAAATTCAGCAAAAAATGAAAGCACAAAGCAGGAGGACTTAAGGCAAAAAGGAAGGTGGAAAACCACACCAAGGAGGCCAGTTCTAACACTGGGTATGTCTCAAGTCCGTGCACAAATATTAATCCTTCAGAAGTGAAATGGTGTGCCAGTCATCGAATATGATCCTGGTAAGTAGAAAATATTGATAGATCAGAAGTGTAATGGCTTGCCAATCACCAAATAGGATCTGATTCAGCCCACATTTTTAGTTTAAAAAATCATGGACTAATATTTCTATATTACTTTGCCTTCAAACAAAGGCAATTAAAGTCAACAGGACTTTGGACAGTGTCTATCTTGTGTGCCTCTTTGACATGCTAATTACGACATCACAAATACTCAACCTGGCATGGGTGGTGTTTCACAGAATAACTTGTGGGCATGTAAAACACTTTCTGTAAATGTACCAATTCAATTTTTGCATATACAACATAAGCCTTAATATTTATTATGCAACAACGTGGTAATAATGTACTGTTTATAGCAAATATGGCAGAATCATTTACAAAGGATCCCAAAGTCTCAAGATGTCTGTCAAATATTGCTCAACAATCCTGGTAACATTCAGTCACAACGTCATACCATTTCAGACTGCTTCATGCAAATTCAAAAGTGTCCCATTCCTTTTGACAGCCAAGATTTGAGTCTTTCCTATTATCACAAACTGTTGGGTGAGGCTAAAGTGCCAGGATGGTAACAGGGAGGGTGTTGTGTATTAGGTGACCAATATAATGGGAAGAGATTTGTGATGTTTGAAGAAACTAGAACTAATTTTGAAATAGGGTCTGATCAAATCCTGTTTAATGGTCGCATGAAGCAGGCTGTACACCGTAGACGGGAGGCATTTCTCGCAAGACCACAGAAATTGGCTCAAGGGGCAGTAATTTGTGAACTCACAAAGGGTAGTAAACTGATTCCTAGTATGTACAAAACCCTTGGCGCCTGATTTAGATTTTGGTAGATGGGTTACTCTTTCACAACGGGGATGGTTATCCTGCCCACTGAAATATAAATCCTAAAATATCCTAAGGGATTTATATTTTGACGGACGGGGTATCTGTCACTGCTGTAATGGAGTAACCTATCCACAGGAATAAAAAGCGTCCCCTAAGATACTGCATCTAAAGATATTAGAAAAGGGGGAAATTACCTTGATTTTCAGTGTGTAATAAATTGGGTGAAACACTAGTTTAGCATAAAACTGTGACAAGTAATGTAAGATTACATTTTACCCAGGTTAAGACTATGCACGAAGATATCCATAATTTCTGGGTAAAATATACATGCCAGTTCAAAAGACCACTTTTGATGTCACAGCATGGAGGATGAACGTTTTCAGATACTATGGTGTGAGGAAATACAGTTTGTTAAATGGCATGGTTGAGAAACCTCAGCATTTAATAAATTCACAGACCTATCTTGGGCCCAGCGAGGCTTGTTTGTAGAACCTTAGCTCAACCCTAGGTAGCTGTGGGTCTGAGCAGTCAGGCTTTATCAATGGAACAAGATAAAAGCATGTAAGTACCAAAACAATCAAATAATAAAGGAAACACAACACAAAGGAAATCCAACATGTATCTATAAGAAAGTATAAAAATGATCTTTATGAATTTTTAGACATTAAATAAACAAAATCCAGTAGAGGCTTCTGTAGGTATTAATTATTAAGGAAATCGTAAATCACTGCTTTTTCATTCCAATTACAAACAAGCATTGGCAACTAAGGCAGTTAGATGTTACTTTAAAAACTTTAGAAAACGTTTGTAAAGTTGGGATTTGGTTACTCCAGCCCACTTATGGTGACCAGCTTCGGCAGGTGGCAAGTCACAGGGGCCAGTAATGCGTAGCAGGACAGTGACCTCAAGCCACAGACATCAATGAAGTGCTTTTGATGCAAGGCATTTGGGATGCTCAAGGTGCTGAGAATCCTGTGGATGCTGATCCGGTCAACGGGGAACTTCATGGGGCCATTCCTTTGTCTATAAACGTGGTGGCGTGTCTTTAACCACAAAGGTCGATGTCCATTGAAGTCCAGGTGAAGTACAGCCAAACGCCATTTGCCATTGTCCTACTGGTCTCCGGTTACAGCATAACCAGCTGTTCCTTTAACTAAGGCTAGTGTCCATCTTGGGGGACCAAACTGCACGCTGACGACTCTCTTGGGTCCAGCAGGCTTGGGTACAACTTTTGAATGTTGAGTCTTGGTCTCCCCGGCTGCACTTCAACTGTCAGTTGTGATAAAGCAATTGTAGCTACCAACTCGCCAAGGCAGCTTCTTCAGCTTTTGAGGCCCAGGACCTGTACCTGGAATTTAGCCAATTGACTTTTGGAGTTGACCTCTTCTGTCTGGGGCTCATGGGCAACTTTCTTGGAGGAGGGCACCACAGGCACAGTCCCCTTTGCTGGCCTAAGGATAAGCAGGTGCAATCTGGGTTCAAGGAACAGCAGAGCAGCCCTTCTTCACTCCTTTCTACAGTGCAGACATAATCTGAGGTCTGGCTAATAGGGGTGCCACTCTTATGCCGACAACTTGCCTGTGGGGATGTGGTGACTACTAGCCAATGGGCTACCAGATACCCTCCCGCCTGATGATAGACCCACTCGATGGCTGGGACAGGAGGAACCCAAATTTGGAGGTCGAACTAAGGGGGAGGGGGGTTTTGTACATGTTAGTTTACCAAGGTGTATTTCTTGCTTAATGAATCTGTAAACCACTGGAGGGATGGGGGGATGGCTGGCACAAGTTTGTTTACTGTAATCTCCTGCTGTTTTGTTATTAAAAAAATTACAATAAATTCAACATGTGCATCAAGTTGGGGTTTAATGTAACTGTTCTTCTGATATCTTGAAGTACCAACTTAAGTAGGCCCATTCAGAAGTTAACACACTTGAGGTGTTAGCGAATAATCCTATACTTGCCAATGGGGCTAGTAGCACACTCTCTGGTAGCTAGGTGCAGAGCAGGCAGGCATACCCCTGGAGGCAATGTGTAAAGTATTTGTGTTCGACACAAACCCAGCAAAAAGTGAGGCACCACCAAAGAGGAGAGGAAGTAGCCTAACGGCTAGAGCGGTCGACCTCGAAGCTGGAGAACCGGGTTCGAGTCTCGGCAACGATGCTCAACATCCTGTAATTCTGGGCAAATCACTTAATCTCCCCGTGCCTAACAAAAAATGAATGTGTCCTTGTGTAACAAAACGGGTGCTCATGTAAAGCGCTCTGATACCTGATATCTTGGGGTCTAGTGCGCGCTATATAAAACTCTATAAAAAAAAAGACTACACAGATATAGAAGAATAAAGAATCTTAATGTCACGAAGATAAGGTCAAAACAACAAAAACCCATACAAGTTAAGAAAATAATGAGAAGCTTTGAATCATCAAGATGGGGCTGCAACAATGAAATGTCAGTAACTGAGGTTACAGGTATTAAAGTTATGAGTACACGGCAAAGAAAAGCAGTGCTTGAATATGGTGGGGCTAGTTTTAGACCCTTTAATGTAATGTTGAGAAGTTAGTACAGAGCCCGGCTTCAGCTTCCAAAAGTACGTCCTTGTTGTTACAAGGGGCAAACTTTGGAAATAATGAGGTTGAGTCCCCCAGTTATGGCCTCCAAGTTAATTTTAGCATCACAGGCTGGCTATCAACACTGATCGGTGTCGCTTTGCAACCTGGCCCTAGGGCCAAGGAGGAGACACTCGTGGCAGGTTGGCTCCTGCATTCGCGGTGGTGTGCATCTTCAGCATGGAGTCGCTACCGAGGGTCCCAGGTCTCGCTCTGATGTTATTTGACAAAACTTCAGCCACATAGGGCAGTGCTGAGGGTCTCCTTTGCTGTGGCTGGGAATCTGGTGTAGCCGTTCACGAGAGGGGGCCGCACTGAAAGGGAGGTCTTGAGGTGCAAGGCTCTGTTCACCAAGGAAGTTCTGGGTGCCGGTCACTTCATCCCCGGGTGCAGATAATGGGACTTGTAAAAGCGTGAAGAGGCTCAGAGGATAAATCCCCACGCTCACTTTTCAGCAGTGCTCGCTATCACCCTTGCCCATTCTTATGAGGCGTAGTGCTGGAAAGGTACAATGGTGGGAGGGTTGCAAACAAGCTTTTTACAAGGTCTTTGCTGTCCCAAAAGCAGGTGGTGAGCAGGGGCAAGCCTACAAGTCCTTGCAAAGGTCAGCAGGCAGCAGGGCAGCAGTTCCTGGGAACAGTCAATCACAGCTGAGTGGCAATCCTTCTATTACAGAAACCTTTATTTCAGCAGAGTTTCTTGCCGATCCAGTCATATGCTAATGTGTTAGAGCCAGAGACCTCATGCTTATATCCCAAAATGCCTTTGATGTAGTGTTGACATCAAAGGGGTCTTCAAAAGTGTGCATGGGTCTCTTTCAACCCAGTCCTGGCTCCAGACTACCGGTTGGGGGTATTTAAGGGAATTCCTAATGCTGGCCTATGGAAGGAATAGGCTTCTCTGTAGTGAAAAATGAATGTAGCTGTTTGTCACTGCCAGGACATGTAAAACTTGAAAGTACATATCCTGCCTTTTAGTTACTAATCACCCTGCCGCTAGGGTCACATAGGGCCTACCTTAGGGGTGACTTTGGTGTAGATAAAAGAGGAATTTAAGGCTTGGCAAGTCACAGTGGCAGTAAGCTGTATACACAGGCCTTGCAATGGTAGGCCTGAGACAGGTTTGAAAAGCTACTTGACTGGGTGGCAAAACCAGTACAATTATGTATATGCCAATGTCACCCTGTTTTAGGGGAGAAGCACCTGCAATTCAGCACTGGTTAGCAGTGGTAAAGTGCTCAGAGTCCTAAGTCCAACAAAAAAGGTACAGCAAAAAGGGAAGGCAAACAGAGCAAATTTGGGGGGAGACCACCCTAAAGGTTACAATTCCAACACTGGGAGACATGTTTTATTTTGTCAAACTCTTGGTGGCACAATAAGTGGTGCAGCCCATGAGGGGCACTTTAACTTGCAGGCCCTGGTTACCCCTGGTTCCATATACTGGTTGCCTATAAGTAAGTTAACTTATGACAATTGGGTATTACTCAATCTAACATATACTTTTAAGGGTCACAGCACTGGAATAGAGGACTAGTTAGCAGGTCTCGGTGCACTCTCAGAGCCGAAACACCAACAGCATCAGTCCAAAACCTTAGGGTGATCATGTAAAAAGAGTCATTCCTTTTCATGCGGACATGCCCAATAGTGGAACTGGAAACAGATGACAAATATCCTGAGAAATGAAGCAAACAATGTTGTCATATACTCCCCTAAGTACTGAATACTAAATTTGCATTCTAGGTCAAATAAGGGAAATACATTTTTTTAGATTTAAGGCCCTGTCCCTACTACTTACCAAAAGCTGCATATTGATCCCCTGTTTATAGCAAGGTGGTCCATCCCTGTTTACATGGCGACAAGATGCAAGCGGGTAGTTCATCACTTCATAAATCTACATCTACAAACTCATCAACAAATTCACCACAGCTCACTCACTGATTGCAACACATCTTCACTATTACTCCAAAGGTTCACACTCTTCTGAATTGCACCTAAAAGTTTCTCCAAGCTCGCCAGGTTCACAAATCTGTTCTTTTGTTCCCTGGTTACTCTGCTGAAGTTTAACATTTCTGAACTCTGCTGACCATCTCCCCTTTCAAACTCTGCTAAACCTCTATATTTTTGTACTCTCCTGAACATTTCCTGCTCCAAACTCTGCTGAACTCGTTTGTCTCCAACCTTGTGTGATATGTATAAACTCTGCTGCACTCCTTCCTCTCCAACATTATCTCAAGGGAACAAACTCAGCTGAACTTGAACCTTGTAGAACTCCACTGAACTTCTACCTCTTCAAACTCTGCTGAGCCTCTCCCTGTTTGAACTCTCCTGAATGTGCCCCTCTTCAAACTCTGTGAACCTTTCAACTTTGCGTCATTGGTGCAAAGTCTGTTGACTTTCAGATTATGCAGCTGCTTTCAGCCAGGTTTTAAGGAGCTGCTAATGGCACATTCTGTACACACAGACACTTACAAGAGGGCACAGCTAGCTCAGGTACTGCAATGCACATGATATTCAAAGAAATGGTATTCATACAGCAAAAAAAGTAAAATCCACAAACTACCACAATTGAAGTGAGACAAGAGGAACACCACACATGCAAGCTGCTCTGAATATTTTGTGCTGCAGAGAAAGTGGCAAAACTTGCTAATAAAGTGGTGTTCGGCCAAAAACTGTTACAAAAAAAGGTTTTTTGTGCAGAAAACACTGTCTCTATCACACCTTGTTTGCTTTAAAAGATGTCTGTATGAGTAGGACCATGAGCATGAATTAAGAGTGACACAATACGATCATGGCTGAATAACATCATGTCTGCTTCCCACTACCACAGTAATGACAATATAGCCAACTGTTATTCACCACCCTGCACGTCTTTCTATTGTGTCACAGTCCCTGCAATGCATGAGGTAAGCCCCACTCCAGAGTCACATATCTCTCCTTATCTCCCTTTTTTTGTTTGTGAACATGCCTCACTCCTTGTGTCAACAGCTTCCATGTACATTGTATATCCAAACTTCTGCTGCATATTATCTGAGCAGCACAGACAGCAGCAGGAAGGATGCAGGGAGGGTTGGGGCAAACACCACAACACCAGAAGGTCGGCTAGACGAAAGAACATGGTGGTGGGAGAAGCACATGAGGGAGCCAGCTGAAACACACACTCTCACGTAGAGTGTTTAAACACAAAGAAAAATAGTGCCTAATAAAGGAGCAGTGGACGGACATAAGTAATCAGTTCATGCTCAAAGGAAGGGACAAACGCGCAAAGTGGAGGGTAGCCTATGGAAGCTGACCAATCCAAAGTAATCAAATGTGATTGACAATGAAGCCAACCAATAGTAAGCAGAGGGAGGCCTCAAATCCGCTGTTAGAAAACATTTAGCAATTGTCTTGCAAGAGACAGCACCTGCTGTGTCTTGGGTGAGATTTAAACATGTATTTGTGCTAAAACATGTAACACTCCACTCAATAAGGTTCTACATTCAGCCACCAGACCTTTGCACAGTCGCCATTGGCTTGCTACAACCATGATTTGCCACCAAGATATTTTGCTGTCTGCCAAAATCATGACCATGAAACCTAAATACCTCTCTGACATCTTGGGGGCGGGGGGCGTGGCCTTTGGAGAAAAAAAACATATCAGCCGTTCTGTAATGTTGTTGTGATATGACAGGAAGACTAGCATTGTAATTCTTCAATGATACTGCTCACACATTTTTGAAGGAGGAAGTTAAGGTGATGACAAGAATGTAAAAAGCATCAAAATCTAAATCTGATAGGCCAGCCACCACTGAGTTAGCATAGGTGGTGCCTCTACCACACAAACTGCTTGTGGGACAGAGGATCATACTTTAAATAGTGCATCTTAGCTAGCTAAATGGCTTAACCAGTTGAGCCTTTATCTCTGGCATGTAACGTCACTCGTAATTCACAAGTTTAAATCCAACCCAGCCATTTGTCATAGGCTGATAAAATGAGTGATGACGGGTGATATTTAGAGTCCTTAGAAATAGATGTTTTTTTAGTGCAATGAGCTCTGGGGTACATTTTTAGTTTGGCAGACAGGGCACCTTGCAAACAAATGTGCTGGGGTGCCCTTTCAGCAAATGTGATTGTGCGCATGCTCTGTTTAGATTTGGGTGGGTATTTATATCAGACGTCCAGGAGTAGTCCTGTCCGTTCTACAATTGGAAACCGTGGAGCACCAGCCTGTCTGAGTTTTTAAGTCATCCACTCTAGTTAGAGCAGATGGCATGACTTACTAAATCTCGTATTTGTCTCTCCCAAACAAAAAAATTAAATAAAATACTCCCAGGGTATCCGGGTCATTCAATTTTAGTTTTACAAAAAAATCCTGCTTTTGGAGTTTGTTTTTGAAAAGCCAAGCCCAGAGACCTTATGTTATTACTCTTCCTAGTTTCAGGTCTGACTCAAACTGAAGATGCATTTCTTAGAAGGGGACTTTATGCAAATGTTAATGAAATTGTTTTAGGTCTCCATGAATGTTGGTTGGGTCCCTCTAGGAGGAGACCTGAAGATCATACACAAGATTATATTCAAACCAGCATTTTTGGCTTACCAAATATATATAGATTACCAAATGCAAAATGTATTTTGTTTTGTGAAACACCTGACATAACCTGTAAGTCTACCATGTTCCTTGTTAAAGTCAACTGATGTTCCATTAGGCCTTTTCGGGGGTGTTGCTGGATTTCTATATTTATTATACAAAGGCATGAAAATTGTTCAATAGTACCTCACTGATAATGGGAACATAGCAGGTTTATGGGGTTATATTTGCTGCCTGTGGTTATTTTTTAGTTTAAATTAATTGCGCCCTGCTTGTTCTGTGAAGACCCATTTGAAGGTTTTCCAAAAGTTTATTCCCATTGAATCCTATATATGTTTGCTGAGTTCTAAGTATATATTCCTCAGCACCTGCCTATGTCAGCCATGGACCTGTCTGCCTCGCTATCCTGTGAGTCAAGTGCAAAAGGTTTACTAAGTTCCCAGTCGAGGGTCCGTGGTAGAGAGGCCCAGGGCCCGGTGCCAAATTTACCCCACTGATAACAATGGAGGCTCAGTGGTGTAACACAGGCCACTGCACTCTCTGCGATGAGGGGGGACCCTCAAGCTCCAGGGGGCCATCTCAGCACAATACTCTGATTGGAGAGCTCCTGATTGAGTCTGGAAGGGGCCCCTCCATGTACCTTGCAGGAGGGCCCCCTCAAGTTTTGTTACGCCAGTATGGGGGCTCTGTAACTTCTGACTGCCCTTGGACTCCCAAAATTGGATTTCTCCAAAGAATGTTCTCAGTATCAATGACTGTAGTATCCCATACTACATTGTATTCATACATTTAGCAATAGGAGACTCAAAGTGCATCAGTGAATCCCATTTGTACAAAAAATGTCTTATGGTAACTGCCTCATCAACCCCTCCCTGTGACTCACAAGCCCTGACACTTACACTTGAAGGTTTTACTCATCTGTCGGACTTGCTCATTCAATAAGGCTATTATTTTACCAAGTCCACTATGATTTTGAAAACCTGAAGACACTGACCAGCACCCTACTATGAAAAGTGTTCCTGTATTACTGACTTTAAGTCCAATTACCATTATCACAGACCGGGGCATCCCCCCTCCACCTCTCTGTGTCCTTTGTTAGTAATCTATCCCATCCTCATTGCCGTGTTTGGAGGGCTCCTTTGGTGCTTGGTAAGTGCGATTTGTAGGCCACAGGGGTTTTGTATATGATGGGAACAGGACAAATGGAATTTAGAATAGTAAAGACTAAGTAAGTACATAAAAGAGATAATGTGATTTCCAGTTCTGTAACAAAATAGTGTTTGTCTTGGCTAAGGGTTCTCCTCACATGTGCAATAGCATCAGAGACCAGAAATGCCAAGGCTTCCAGCCCTCAATTATGACTGCATTTTGCCACTAAATCTGTATGCAGGGATACCACTATATAGCTTGGTCTGTAGTCCTTATCATTCTTCCCACATCACAATAACCATTGTGGACTGTAATGAGCATGACTAGGACTTAGAGTAATGATTACTTTGGGTATGTAAGTAAGCCATCTACAAAATCTACTCCGTTTTTCACTATAGTTCCTGGTTTTCAAAATTCCGGCAATCTCTGCAAACTATTGAAAGGACCGGACCCATTCGATCTGGAACTTTCTAGACACTCTCTCCGATGGTTCTTTTTAGCAGCTTGAAAGTGCGAAGGGGAGAAAATCATTAATAAAAAATCAAATTAAAGTAACTCCTCTTAATACATAATAACCAGAGGACTCTTGAGGAAGGTTGGTTGAATTTATTACAAAATCAGACACATCTCAACATGAGAGTGTAGAAATACAAAGGGAATGGCCTAACACTGAATCTACGCACCCAGTTCAGATGGTGCAGCATGAACAAAATGATTAGCTCGAGAATCAGAATACAGGCAATCAAGAAGCAAGTCCAAAATCCCCTGCATCGAGGGTTCATGAATAAAGAGCATTTACTCTGCCCTACTCTATTGCTAAGGTGATATCCCTAAGTTAATGAGGAAGCATCCTGAATAGGAATAAAAGGTGTCAGTCGTGGAGTCTTCCTAAGAAGTCTCTCCACCCTTGAAATGGGTCAAGTAGCTTGAAGCCACTATTGCAAAGAAAGATCTTGTTCTGAGATGCTCCCACTCTGAAGGCGAGAAAGAAGTGGGCACTTTCCCGAATTCCAACAATCAGTTATCCACAGGTAGCTTTCTCATGAGGCACAGCATCCACATATTCGACAATGGGTAAAGTCAAGATTGTATTTTTCCATGATTTTCTCCTTGTTATTTTTCTCTGCAACAATTCGACCTTGATTCCCATGCCTTCTCTGGTGAGAAACCAACATCTCTCCTTTATCGCCTTCGAGTCATATTATTGTAACTTCTTCTCTCTCGCCAGGCTGCTAAATCAACGACATCACTTTGCCTAAGACAATGCTCCTCCACCGGCAAAGCAAAACTTGAGAAAGAACAACCTCCACAGTGCCCATGAAATTCAGAACATTAATCCTTAAGCAAAAGTTGTCTGAGGTTGCATTTCATGTATACAACTCCAGTTAACATGATAATGAATCATTTAGACATTATGAGTTCACATAAGTACATTGCATTTTGACTAATACATCTACCTAATTAGGGAAACAATATCATAAAGAAAAGTTTTAGTACGTAAGTAGTGTCAAACTTCACAACACAGTATGTTCATGTTAACTTTTTCTGTTAGCTACGTTTATTTTCGTACCCTGATTCCTCATTCTACTTGTCAGAGAACTAAAGTGTTATGTCAATACATCAACGCACTTCACAATCCTAACACCTCACATTTACACAAAACAAGATTATATGCGGGTGTGCTCTAAACATGAATATGATGCACCCCTACAATGGATTAATGAAAAAAACAGAATGTCCGCTCCATCACTCATGTGAACTCTAAGGTGTCCTGTAGAATTTGGTTTCTAAACTCCTCTGAATCATTGCTTTTTAATACCCTGTTGAACGTGCCGGCTATGCTCCCCTGAATACTTCACTCTCTTCCCACATTGTAGAGTTTGTTGCTCAGCTAATAGCATATCTCTGGTTGGTGTGGCCAGTTACAGATGTTTCTAGTACATTACAACATCAGCCCAGGTGCACACATATTTCTACAAAAGCACGCAAAACAAAGCCCATGTGTCTGCTTCTGATAAATAAGTGATTCCCAATACAAATCCTGGCAAAACTGCTCCATCCTTCAGAGCTTGGTAAATTGAGTAGTATTAGAGTGGGTATTAGCCACATCAGTTATTTTCAGAACTATGAAATGGCAGCAGTGTGTCATCAAGTGACATAAATTATTATTACTAACATTTTAAGAGCTGTGAGAGGTGAATGCTGGACTAATCATCTGGAATTAGAGGCACGTTTGGACATGATAAATATCAAATAGTGTGGGGTTTACAGAGTAACTTGATAACTTGATGAGTTTTTGTGGTTTATATTAAAAATTGAGATTTATGTGTACTGTGTATGAGATTTTATTTAGAGTCCAGGTGTTGCTGTGCTTATCTGGGGGTTAGACCTGAGTTTCCTGTTCGCAAAGTTGTCTGTCGGCTATGTGCCACCCCACCTGTGACCTGTCAATTAGTAACCCCAGGCCTAGGTCTCAAAGTCTGCCTGACCACGCATTTCTGGCTCGGGGTTGATGACACCTGAATTTGATAAAAGTGATGAGATTTTGTTCTGAAATGCAAATGTATTATTGTGCACGTTGACATCACATTATTGGAGACTTGTTGTTCTTCAGTTTTGACTATCACTACTTTCCTAGTTACTTGTATTCTACCCAATTTGAGGACTGAGATTTACAGTAGGAAACTCACAATTGCATAAAACCACACAAACACAATAGCAATATAAAAACGGGCAACAATGAGGTACACAGACCGTCAACCACCGATGGAACCAGGAGAACCAGTTCATTTACGACTCCTGCTCAGGGGCACCTCCCTCCTCACACATGTCTCTTTGTAAATGGTGCAATGCTTGGATTACAAAAGTCAAAGTCCCATTGTCTATGTCATTACCTGTGATAAACGTGAAACAGGACCCACTGATCTTAGCACACACACCTCCCTCAATTACGATCATTAAGCCCAACACATATCGATGTTACATCAGCATGAGGCGGATGCCTCTTAGTTGTTCCTTTATTGCATTAAGGTCGAGCTCAGTGCTGTTAATTATCTTGAGAATCTACCAGCTGGTTATTTGTAACCAGTGGGTGTTCGCTTTCATCTGTACTGTAAAGAAGGGTCTGGACCCTCTCGCTGATACTTGTGAGTCAGAAAACAGTCTGTATTGTTCTGGAGTGTCTTGGTACCGAGCCCAGCCAAAATACTCAGCAGTTCTTTTTTTTTTAGCCTGATGCAACAGAGCAGTCTTCTTCATTAGCAGATGTTGGTGCAACTCTCACAGCTCTTTTCCGGCAATGACCAGGGTTGGGTGTGTATGGTGATGAGGGAGTACAGGCCGCACCATCAGGGTACGAGCTGAGTGTAGGCAAACTCGCCACATTGATAGTACATATCCATCAGCATGGAGGTGTCCCATTGTCCGCAATGTGCAGTACTGTGCCATAGTTTTCATTTGTTCCCAGTGGAATGGCTCCTTTACCTCCGCAACCAAAGGAATACAGCGTAAGTTTCCGTACAATGAGGGGCTACCCCTTCCCTTTGCACCACAGATATCTATTCACCCCAGTATCCCAGATTTCCTAACATGGGGTATCTATGCTATTGTTCATCGCTTCCTCAAGAGACTCATTACCCTTTGTATCATTGAGGTAGATGGTGTTACAGTGGAACTCCATGTCTGAGGTCCATTTATTATTAAAGACGACAGTCCCAGATATGCTAAGGGCCACCCTGGTAACACAGATGGAAGCGGGAGTGGATGTGTTCATGCATTGATACCTACCTCCAAGAATCTCTTTTCTGGAAAGTCTTGGGGCCAAACAGTACCCTCCCCTATGGGGCCCCTCCTACACATCCTATCTAGCTCAGGTTGAATGTCACTAGGCTTGGTGAAAAGGTACAATGCTGTGGGATTGGCCTCATATCGGGTCAGATTTGCTACTACTCTATGGATTTCTACTGTGTTGGGTTATATCTTAGCCCTAATCCCACATAGGAAGAGGTGGAGAAGGAATTGTGCTTTTTCGGGGTCTACTGCAGGAGGTATCAGCGAACAGATGTAACATGACCTGGCTGTTGTCTTGGAGTACAATGCAGTCATGTGCTGATACCAAATGTTGTGTAAGAGGGCCCTGTGTAGTCTGTGTGGAATGGTAGGGTTGGGTTCGGTGTAATTATAAATGATGTGGAAGAGGTCCCTAAACAAGTGTGGGGATAGCTTTGGGGTGGACTCCAGGGGAGATGTCTTGTAGTCCTCTTGTGATTAGGAGTGTTTGACTTGAAAGTTCAAAACAAAAAGTCCAAGATACAGTTCGTAGTTCTCAATTCACACACTGCAGATCTCATTGGTGATGATGTGGCCTCTGAAAAGGTGGTTCACTTGGGTGCTCTATTGCCAATCTGTTGAATAAGAGCTACATCCATTGGTTAGTTTAGAAAACAGTGCATTATTGCATGTGCCCTCATCAATTCCTTCGGGGTGCCTATGCTTTTCTTTTAAGGGGTATGTTATTCCACATTAAGTTGTACGATTTTTAGTGAGGCACTGGAAGGTGCATTATTGCCCATAGGATGCATTAATTTTAAGGGTTGCTGAGCCTCCCCCCTCTCTGTGACTGAAACTATATTTTATGGGGTGATTTCATGAACATAGGATGGTATTAATTTAGCTAGGGTTCAATGGGTGTCGCCAGCCCCTCTCCCCAATGCGTACATGGGGTTTGCTATTGGTGAGGTGGTATCTTTTAAACTGCATGTGCACAGGCAATGTATAAATCGGGGGAGTGTTGCAATTGAATGTTGTTGGTGATCGTAACATGCCCTGAGATCATATGTATACCCCTCTAGTCCCAGCATGTGGTATGCAACGTGACCCTTGCCTAGGAACGCCAGGTGTCTTGACTAAGCCCTTTTTCTAGAAACATCTTTTTGGGCTAGCTTTGGGCTTCTTTTTCTCGGTCTTTTGAAAGCTTTCCTAAATCTCATGTGATCTGCTATCTCATTTATCAGGAAGAATAGAGGTGTTCTGAAAGCTGTCCCATGGCCCCCATGTGCTTCTAATATTGTGGTGCCTGAGATTGGGCTTACTGTTTCCTTCAGATGGTGTGTGTAAGGCCTGGTGTGTGTATTGGCTGATTGCTAGGCTGATACGGGGGTGAGCACATTCTGATTCTACGCTTGCTCCAATCGATCATCTGGACCCCCATTTTTCATGGACTCCCTTCTCCCTCGGACTATGTATTTTCCTGGGTTTTTGTACCTGGCAATTCTGACTATCACCAGGCACTCCAAACTGATAACACACGTCTGTCATTATTTTGGAGGGGCATGAACCATTGGAAATTTGAAAAATTGAGGGAAAGGAAAGAAAAACATTGCTACATGGAGAATCCAGAGTTTAAGATCAATAACTTGTTGAAATTCGTCTAATGAAGGTGATGGACTGGGACAGTTGGTTATTCAGACAGACCTCCCCTCCCGACTGGGAGTTTATGGGATCTTCACTATCCCAAGTGCCCTGGGAAAATCTGGCTCCTGACAGCTTTGTTTTGAAACCAAAAGGGGGCTTCCATTGGCTGGAGGCTACTAGCTTTTGGGGACACTGCTGGGACACGCACCATGAAGGAAACTTGGTCCTTGGCTGGGAGCTCAAGAATGGGGTCCTTTCGATTTGGTAAACAGAACCCCCCCAATTGGACTTGGGTGGTGGGACCTGGGTGCCTGCTTATAAGGACTGGATGAGGAGCCGCCCCTGCCCACTCATCAGACTACCCTCCTCCTGGGATGTAGTCGGCAGCTGAATGGAGCCTAGTGTCCTGCATGGCAGACTTAAGTGAGAATACCCGATCGACAAAACAAATCCAGCAGCCCTGAATTTCCAAATGTGAGTAAAGGCTTGAATTTCTAATGTTCCCTCGTTGGTCATTCTTTTGAGTTTTGGTACAGTGAATTTTTTAAATTTTGAGGTGCGCTTGAAAAGGATGTCCAACTACCTGAACCCTGTTGCGGTTGTGCGGTGGCTAACTGAATTCCCTGCATATATGTGTGTAAAGTGCATTTGGGTTCCCCTTTGCTTGGTTTTGTAGATGGATATTCAGTGGGGACTGCCCCAGGCTTATCAACCTCTTTTTGTGATATGCTTTTAGCTGGCATCAGTCGGCCATGTGGCCCATTCTGCGCAATAGTAACATTCTTTAAGGTCTGCCTGCTGTCTACCTCCCTGACTTCTATCAAAAACACAATGGTTCTGTTGGGTGAAACAATATCTTGCTAAATACGCAGCAAAAATCATACGTTATTCAAGACACCTTACAGTGAGTCACAGGTAACACATGAAACAAAAACCAAATCTCCAGTAATTTTAGTTTTTATATAAATTAAATCATTCATATATATCCAACAATTATTTGGAAAGGCCATCACAATACATAGTAATAACAATTGGTGACAAAGTGACTATTAGTGCTCAGTGAAAAAAGTGCATAACATGTACAGTGTAATTTAAAAGATCAAAATTGGCATTGGCCAGAGAACAAGGGTTTATAGTAGACCTGCGAACTACAATAATTCAATTTTACGCGGACTCTAATTGCTGGTCCAAGGGGTAATGTCGACGTTTCAACCCTTTTACTGCACTACTATCAAGTCAGTGCGGGTCTTCATCAGGACAAGGACAACATGATGATGGCCTATGATGTGGGACGGGATTTCAATCCTTCCAAGGTTAGCAACTCTTGATTAGGATTACAAGATAGAGTGAATCCAAGTATATCTTATCCAATACAACATTACTGGATCACGGGGGCATCATTACGTCTGATGTATATCAGGAATTGATACAGAAAGGTCCATAACGATCCAATCTATTTGAAGTCAGTTGAGGCGGTGTGCCGTCACTCACACCGGTGCTCTGAACAATCTTACTCGAAGAGTTTTAAAATGGCAGGCGAAAGTGCTAGCTCGTCAGCAGCCATAAGGACTTCTGCTGGTATGGCTGGGTTGAAATGTTATCTCAATATTGTTTAAATGTTTTTAAGTTTTATACATTTGTTTTGTATGAAATTTAATATGTTTAATAATATATTTAGCATAGATTTTTGTGTATACTAATTAGTGACTTTTTAATATTTTTTAAAAAGGTTAATAACAATGTTTGAGTGAGTTAGTAGGTTTGTAGGGGATGGCATTTTAAAATATATATTTTACATGTTTTATATTCATTATCACATTTTTGATTTATTCATTTGTTTATTAAATCTTCAAGTTAATAAAACTATGTTTAATGTAAATTCTATAGGTAGTTGGTTACTTTGTATATTGATTAACTATTCATTTTATTTTCTTATTATTAATAATATTGTTATTATAATAACGGTTACAGTTATTGTTTGGATTTTGTTTGATACATTCAAATAGTTTTTTCACATTTTTATTTTTTGTGGGTCATTTGGTTTGTAGGGAGGTAGGATGGAAGTGTTTTGAAATATATTTCTATTAATTTCGTATTTTTATTGCTTATTGTTAAAATTGTGTAATAAATAAGTAAAGTCAGTGTTTAAAATTTTTCATATTGACTTTTCCTACGCTTGTTTAAATTTGTTCTTTTTTAATTTATGTAAATTGTTCATATAATATGCCTTTTTAATTATAAAACCAATTGTTATGTTGTGTCTATTTATTTAAAAATGTATATACTGTATTTAATTGTCTTTTACTATCGATTTATTAGATTTTGAAAATAAAATCTGCATTGATTTATATCTTCTTTGAATATTTAATGTATTGTGTTTGTTGAATTTTGAGTGGTAACATTTTTTTACTTTTATTATGCGTTTGTGAATGGTAATTTGTTTGAGTTCTAAACATTTTGTGCTGCTGTTCGGTGACAACATTTACCTACTGTTGTTTAAGTGCACAACCTTAATATTGTTACCATCATCATCGTTAACTTTATTCGGTCATTGAGACCATCAAAGTACAGCGGCATACAGAAATATGATATTTGAAGCAAAGATTTGCATGATAAAATTGGAAGCCAAGGTAGATGACATTATTTATGCAACAACAAAGCATATTGAAACCCGAGCCATTAAGGGATAAAAAAACAAGTTAAGACACGTTAAAAAAACTGACTTCCAAGGTATTAAAACCATACATGATAAAAACACATAGAAAATACAAAAAGTGCTAGTGCATAATTAGTAAAAGTGCAAATTAGCTCAGTTCACTATAGTTTGTACATGAGTCAGAAAATGCCATAATCATAAGACATCAGGTACGAACTGAACACTTTGTACAGGGTAATACTTAAACAAAGGATATGCTCAATTCATTTTAGCTTCTGCCTCCTAATGAACCAAAACCTCCCTAAGAATTTGGCCATTGCACATACTATTAATGGCCTTGTATCTGTCCTGAGGATACATAGTGCCTCTAGGTGAGTGTGGGTTCCTAGTTGTCTGCAAACAGGGGCTAACCAAATGGTTCTTGGGTTTTTGTATAGAGGGCATGCAAAGAGAATATGCTTAGTTGTTTCCTCTATCTCAAGGTAACATGGGCAGTTGATAGTTTTCACTTGTGAGCCCCTATTCCATGATGCAGTAAGATAATTTAATGGGAGACATCCAAATCTAAATTGAATAAACAGCTTCCTCTCTTGCGGAACAGTAATACGGTCCATATAGGGCTCTTATACACCAACCATCTTAAACTCCATAAAATCTATCGTGTGTCGACCACCTTGCACTTGTGTAACTATTCTCTCTGCCACCCATTTCCAAAAGTGTGCCTTAACTCACTCTCTGCTAGGTTGTAAGCTTAGATCTTTTTCTTCCCAGAGGTTCCCCAGCCCTATTTCAATCAGCAATGTTTTAACATTGTGAAACCAATCAATTTTTTTTAAACGATCCAGCTTAAAAATCTCCTCCATGGCAGTCGCATAATGGACAAGCTCAGATGTATTTTTAATGCAAAGCCAAAAGAGAAGAGGTCGAAGCCTCGCTTTATCAATAATAGTAGTTCTGCCCAAATCTAGTCGTAGGGTAGTGAGCGGAGTACTCTGGGGAAGTGAACAAAAGTTGCCTTAAGAATGTATTCTCTGCAAGAAGCAGAACCTCCAAATGATCAAATCCACAGATTTCGGCCCCGTAAAGAGCCAAACCAACCACCTTCTGATCATATATCTGTAGTGGTGCTGCTATCGGTCTAGATTGTGATCAATCAATCAATCAAGAATTTGTAAAGCGCACTACATACCCGTGAGGGTTTCAAGGCGCTGGGGGGGGGAGCTGCTACTATTGGTCGAAGAGCCAGGTCTTAAGTTGTCTCCTGAAGGTCAGCAGGTCTTTGGTTTGGCGTAGGTAGAGGGGGAGGGTGTTCCAGGTCCTGGCGGTGCAATGGGAGAAGGATCTGCCTCCGGAAGTAGTTCTACGGATGCGCGGGACCGGGGCCGGGGCGTGGTCAGCAGAGCGGAGTTTCCTGTTGGGAACGTAGAAGGAGAGCCGATTGTTGAGATAGGCTGGTCCGGTCTTGTGGAGTGCCTTGTGTGCGTGGATCAGGAGTTTGAAGGAGATTCTCCTGTCGATGGGGAGCCAGTGCAGGTTCCTCAGATGGGGGGTGATGTGGTCGCGGCACTGGACGTTGAGGATCAGGCATGCAGAGGCGTTCTGGATTCTCTGCAGTCTGTTGATGAGCTTGGACGAGGCTCCGGCTTAGAGGGCGTTTCCGTAGTCGAGTCTGCTGCTGACTAGGGCCTGGGTGACTGTTTTCCTTGTGTTTGTCGGGATCCATCTGTAGATCTTGCAGAGCATGCGGAGGGTGTTGAAGCAGGTGGAAGAGACTGCGCTGACTTGTTTGGTCATGGTGAGTTTAGAGTCGAGGATGACTCCCAGGTTGCGTGCGTGGTCGGTGGGGGACGGGGCGGTCCCCAGAGACGTGGGCCACCATGAGTCGTCCCATGCTGAGGGGTTGGACCCAAGGATGAGGATCTCGGTCTTGTCTGTGTTTCAGTTTAAGGCGGCTGTCCTCCATCCAGTCTGCGACGGTCTTCATTCCCTGGTGGAGGTTGGATTTGGCGGTGAGAGGGTCCTTGGTGAGGGAGAGGATCAGCTGAGTGTCGGCGTAGAAGATAATGTTGAGGTTGGGCTGTCGGGCGATGCGTGCTAGTGGTGCCATATAGACGTTGAACAGCGTCGGGCTGAGGGAGGATCCTTGAGGGACGCCGCAGATGATCTCGGAGGCATCGAACCGGAACGGACTCTCTGAGTTCTGCCGGAGAGGAAGGAGGTGGTCCAGTCCAAGGCTTTCTCCCGGATTCCTGCGTCTTGGAGTTGCGTGTGTAGTGTGCGGTGGCAGACGGTGTCGAAGGCGGCAAAGAGATCCAGGAGGATGAGGGCCGCCGTCTCGCTATTGTCTAGAAGGATCCTGATGTTGTCTGTGGCGGCGATGAGGGCGATCTCGGTGCTGTGGTTCCTGCGGAATCCTGATTGGAACGGGTCCAGGATGCTGTTGACTTCGAGGTGACGTATGAGCTGGGTGTTAACTATCTTCTCGATGACCTTTGCTGGGAATGGAAGCAGGGAGAAGGGTCGGAAGTTCTTGAGGTCGCTCGGATCCGCCTTGGGTTTCTTCAGTAGGGCGTTGATCTCTGCCTGCTTCCAGTTCTCAGGGAAGGTGGCGGTCTCGAAGGAGAGGTTGATGATTTTGTGCAGGTGGGGTGCGATGGAGTTGCTGGCTTTGTTGAAGATGTGGTGCGGGAGAGGGTCAGACGGGGATCACGGAGTGGATTGTTCCCATGGTCTTGATTGTGTTCGCGATGCTCACGTTGGTCCAGGTTGTCAGGGTGTCGTGGGCGATGGGGTGCGGTGAGTCCGGTGCGGCGAGGTCAGCAGGGGTCGTCCGGGGTTTGAAACTGTCATGGATGTCGGTGATTTTCAGGTGAAAGAAGGTGGAGAGGGAGTCGCACAGGACTTGCGATGATGGTGGGATGTCGTTGGCACTGGAGCTGGGGTTGGAGAGTTCCTTCACGATGGTGAAGAGCTCCTTGCTGTTGTGTGCGTTGTTGTCAAGGAGTTCTGCGAAGGAGGTCCTTTTGGCGGTCCTGATGAGGTGGTGGTGGTTGTGGATGGCGTCTTTGTGTGCAGCGCGGCTGTCTGGCATCTTGTCGCTGTGCCATATGTTCTCCAGTTTCCGGCAGGTACGTTTTGAGTCGAGGAGTTCCGGGGTGAACCAGCTCACTCTTTTGCTGGTGTCTCTGCTGGTGGGTTTTTTCAGCGGGGCTACGGTGTTGGTGCAGTCGTTCATCCAGCGTTCGAGGGTAAGTGCACCCTCATCGGGATTGGTGGGGTTAGTCAGAGGGTTGAATGCGAGGCTTGTCTGTAGTTGTTCTTGAGTGACTTTGTCCCAGCAGCGACGGAGGGTCTGTAGTGTGCGGTGGTGTGTCAGGGGTTTTCGGAAGGAGAAGTGGATGTAGTGGTGGTCTGTCCATGTGAGTTCGGAGGCGTGGCTGAAGGTGACGTGGGGGCTTGAGGAGAAGATGGCATCTAGCATGTGGCCGGCGATGTGGGTTGGCGTCGTGACGAGCTGTTTTAGTCTGAGGTTGGCGAGGTTGCCGATCAGGGTGGAGGAGTTGTTGTCGTTGTTGTTCTCCAGGTGATAGTTCAGGTCTCCGAGCTGGATGTAGTCGGTGGAGGTCAGCGCGTGCGTGCTGATGAGGTCGGCGATAGAGCCGCAGAACTGAGGCCGGGGTCCTGGCGGTCTGTAGACGAGGGTTCCTCTTAGGGTGGTCTTGGGGTCCGTGTGGATCTGGAAGTGCATGTGTTCGGCGGTGCTGAGGGTGTCATTGGTGTTTGTGGAGAACCTGATGGTGTTTTTGTGGACGATGGCGATTCCTCCTCCGGCCCTGTTGGTGCAGTCTCTGCGGGTGATCTTGTACCCGTCTGGGATGGCTATGGCGATGTCTGGCGAGAAAGCTTCGTTCATCCAGGTCTCGGTCAGGAAGGCGACGTCCGGTGATGCGGTGTAGAGTAGGTCCCAGAGTTCGACGGCATGTTTGTGTGTGGAACGGGTGTTGATCAGGATGAATCTAAGCTGGTTGGGTTCCTTTGTGGCAGGCGTCTTGGCGCTTTCGCGGCAGGAGAAGCTGCAGTCCCGGCAGGTGAAGGGACCATGGGTGCGCTTCGGTGCGGCCTTCCAGCAGGTGTGGGTCCTTCCTGGGTTGAGAGTGACGTGGGTGTTGGCGTCGTAGTGGAGGCGGCGGTCCTCGTGGCTGCTGCGGGGGCCATGGGTTCTGGCGCTGGGCGCGGTCCAGGCGCGGAAGGGGTGCAGACGGGCTTTCCTTAGGTGTGCCTTCGGCGCGCCAGCGGCGCGGCCGCAGTGCGGCCGCCATATATCGGGAGGTGGGGAGGGAGGAGCAGCTGGGAGGCGGGAGGTGAGGGACGGGTGGAGCGAATGGGTGTGGAGGGGGCGGGGCCACAGGGGAGGCAGCGGCGGGCTCGGGGGAAAGGAGAGCGGTGCTGGGCATGGACTCGAGCAGGGGGCACAGAAGTACAAAAAGCACAAAATCAGAGGGGCACAGAAGGCACAGAAGTCAGTGGTACAGAATATAAGGGGGCACAGAGGTTGGCGAGGGGTACAGAAATCAGAAGGGGGCACGGAAGCAAAGCAGCGAGCGGGGGGCAGGGGGGCACAGAAGAGGAGCGGGCAGACTGGCAACACAAGCAACAGGCACAGCGGAAACAAACCTTAGGCCGCCAATGGCCACCCGGGATGAGGCGTAGGTGGAAGCCTAAGGGTGGTGGAGGGCCTCGATATTACCAGGGGCAGCAGAGACAGCGGGGGTGCAGGCAGAGCTGCAGCGGGGGGAGCGACCTACCAGAAGGTCAAGGGTCACTCTCCTCACCGCGCAGCGGCCGCCATATATGGGGAGGTGGGGAGGGAGGAGCAGCTGCGAGGCGGGAGGCGAGGGACGGATGGAGTGAATGGGCGCGGAGGGGGCGGGGCCACAGGGGAGGCAGCGGCGGGGACGGGGGAAAGGAGACCGGCGCAGGGCACGGACTCGAGCAGGGGGCACAGAAGTACAAAAAGCACAAAATCAGAGGGGCACAGAAGTCAGTGGTACAGAATATAAGGGGGCACAGAGGTTGGCGAGTGGTACAGAAATCAGAAGGGGGCACGGAAGCAAAGCAGCGAGTGGGGGGCAGGGGGGCACAGAAGAGGAGCGGGCAGACAGGCAACACAAGCAACAGGCACAGCGGAAACTAACCTTAGGCCACCACTGGCCACCAGAGATGAGGCGCAGGTGGAAGCCTGCGGGTGGTGGAGGGCCACGATATTACCGGCGGCAGCAGAGACAGCGGGGGTGCAGGCGGAGCTGCAGCGGGGGGGAGCGACCTACCAGAAGGTCATGGGTGATGACCTATGTTAGCCCCAGAAGTCTTCCTCTGCTGTAGATTTTGCTTCAAAATGTGTTGTTTCCATTCTATTTTTTCGGTGAGGGTTCTGCCAAGATATACAATGGAGTCTACCCTTTCCAGCGGAATCCCCCCCAGTAAAAGTTTCCCTTTAAATGATTTGTGCGGGGTTCAATAGCAATAGTTTAGTCTTTGAGGTGTTTACTTCTAGACGTTTCCTCACACAAAAAGACATGAAGCGATCTAATAGGAGTTGAAGGCCACTTGGGGTTTTGGAGACTAATAGCGTATCATCCACAAAAAGCAATGTGCTTATTTCTACACTCCCAATGATAATATTGTTACAAAAATATTCTGGGACTCAAATAGCACGCCAGAAATATTGTGATATCTAACCCTGGGCGTAGTACTACGCTACGCTCGCGGAACGTGATTAGTTTGCGCTACTACGCAAATTGCACGTAGCACAGTGCAAAAACGCATAGCGTAGCGGGAATTTTTTGCTTGTTCGCGGTCCTCAACGTCAAGTTGGCGACCGCGAGCGAGCAAAATCAACATCCCGGCAAGACTTTTTCCTTGTTCGTGATCAGCAACATCAAGTTGCCGATCACAAGCATGGAAAATAAACCTCCCGGCGAGATTCTCAACGTGGGGAGGTCAGGTTTCTCATTGCAAGTGGTCGCGTATGCTCGCGACCACTCGCAATGAGAAACTACCAGACCGTGTTGAGAAAGCTGCCGCTCAAGTACAAATCTATTCGAGTGGCAGAAAACGACCGCTTGCACTGTGCAAGATGCCGTTTGCAATGACTGCACAGTGCGGACAAGCATCCGGCACTGTGCAATCAGTGCGAACAGCATTTCCCTACCGCTCTTCGCAGTTCGCGTAGCCACGCGTAGCGTGCGTAGTTCGAAGTGCACTTCGCGTAGCTACGCTGAGCGCCACTAAGCAAACTACGCCCAGGGTTAGTGATATCAAGAAGAGTGCAGGACTGAATATTGGAGGTGGATCTTTCCATCTCACACAAACGAGTGGAACTTTATTGCATTTCTTGTGTCCTTATTTATTGACGTCTCAGAGAGCTTGTGACAATACCAGCCATAGGCATAGTATGTGAATGAATATCCCTTCTGAAACCCATAAAGGCTACAGCAAAGTTATGAGTTCCATTCCCAGTTTGTAGATGCCACTAGCGCATTCTAATAGTCATGAAGACATCACTGAAGGTAGGAATCTATCCAGGCAATCTTAAAGAATACTTAATATGTCGATGTTGCAGGAGATGTTCAGCAGATGTATCTTTGTAGGTTGTAGAAGGTCAGTATCAATGTACATATAAATATTCTCTTAATCACCGCTTGTAATAATATTGCTTAGGGTGGGCTAAATGTAACTGACTGGAGTTTTGTGATTGGGTCACCATTGTGTCTACTTTTATTTCCTATGTGATAAAAGACTACTGGGTAACTTATGAGTGGAAAGCCATATTTTGATCTTACATCCTTCTGCAGTAGGGATTTCAGGAGCGACATGGACACCATTCTTAGGGTAAACAATTATCCTTAGGAATTTAAATCTAAGGGGCCTAACCCAACCACTCTATGTAGATCATCCCTAGTATAATGGAGGCTTATCAATTTATTTGCATACCATATTAAAGATTCAGACATTGGTTATGCTTTTTAAAGATTTGCAAAGTCAAACAGCTTTACTTTCTTCTTGTAAGATGCTGTTCCAAATTTTAGTGGCAGTCCTAGAGTTTGATGTTTAAAAGCCAGTTGTTAGTTTTACATTCCTTCACAATCTGACATTTATTATGATTCTTTCATTTATGACATATGTATCTATGCATTGAACCATATCTTAGAAACTTGATGCACGTGCAAAAACAGGGCAAATGCATGTGCACCATTTTTGCTGCATGTGTGATACAAAACCAAGAAAATGGCAAACGTATATCAAAAATATTTCACAAATTTTGGGATTTTTATTTTTAAAAAGTGGATGAAATACATTTCCTCTACCCCTCAGAAAAAACAAGGGACTGCATTTGAGTCCCACTCAGGTTGTTCCACTTTTATGGCCTATTTAGGAAAGATAGTGACTATCAGGTTTCTTAATTTTCTTTTAATGGGGATTATTAACGGAATATTTGTCAAAATATCTAGGCTAACATGCAATCATTTAGAAGCAATACATGTGTTGCATATGGTTCCACAATTTCTTTTCTCATTTTTTTTCTCAAGCTTTTTTTTCTCAAGCGCATACATTGTTCCTTGATATGGGAAGGAGCTAATTTTATCTGCTACTTTTTGTGATGTACAATCAAAAGAATGAAGCATACAGATTGCCTTGTGTTTTTTTGTGCACTAATGCAAAGTTGATATGGCCTCTATATCAGCAACAATTCTGGCTTTCGGATCGGGCTATAATTTAATATCCTATTTGAGAACTGAGGCTGTATATTTTTGAAATGCAACAGCCCTTGATTAACCTCTAATTGAGGGATGTTAAAAAGGTAATTTTGTAAGAAAATGTTAAATGATCTGATTCAGTGATCTGTACTTTTGTGCATGAGAAGTATATGTTTATAATGATATAGAGTATATGTAACAAGTATAGTTAGTTGCGTTGTGCTTCTGACATTGCAGTATGGGAAGTGCTAGGATACAATAGGCCCTACCGACAAACTGTATTTTGTATTATGTTTAGTAGTACTGCAGTAGTATTGCTCAAATACTACAAAATGATACCTACATAACTTCTCCACCTTCATCTCAGCCACGGCCCATGCACGTTAGAGCGATGGGGCTGTGGTTCCCGTGGGGGAGGGATTTCGACAGATGATGACGAAGGAAAATGTATTATTTATTTAATTTTCCCTCATCAACGTTCGTCAAAATCCCCACCCCCCATCGGGCCCCACCGCCCCACCACTCTTACCTGCACGGGCAGTGGCTGCTCCATCTCACCTGTGCAGAAATCTCCACTCTGACACCAGAGATCCCTGCCCACGTAAGTACGCATTTTGGTTGTAAATGGATGGGACAGACAGAAGTGGCCGGAAAATGGTGAAAAATAAGGGGTTATGGAAGTAGTAAGGAGGGGTTGAGGGGTTAAGGGAGGGCCACTAAGGGTTTAGAAAGGGACCTGCACCCACCCTCAGAAGAGTAAGCCCATTTGTATTGACATTGACATTTCTATAGTTACTACGGCCACAAAATGTCCAGCTTGACATATGGCCACCCATTTGTACTGCAATGCTGTCCCAAAGAAAATAATGAAGATAGGGACCTACAATATAATCCAATTGGGAACTAATTTAAAATAACATATATTTATAAATCATATATACATTTTAAAAATATTTTCATTTCAAAATAAATTTAAAATTATAATATAAATTATAGTTTATTTAACAATAATTTATTGTCAATGTTATGAATTAAAAATGTATGTAACTTTAATTAAAAAAATACTAACATTAAATCAAATTAATGTTATGCATAGGGGTCTTATCCGATCCTGTTTTTTTTTTTCCCGTACGACTCGTATCTGTATTTTTTTATGTACGAATCGTACAAGTCCTGTACAAATGGCGAAGTACGATTTGTACGTGAAAAATACATACGAATCGCCTCGGGAAAAGTCTACGAGACGTCCCCGGACAGTTTTACATACAAATCGTAAAACTGAAGTCTGAGCGCGCAAGTACGATCCGTACCGCCCGTCCGAAAACACAAGCGCATGGAAAAGACTCCGTACGGAGCAAACTTTGTACGAGCCCTACCCTGAGTACACTTGTTCACGGGGTATGAGTCGTACGGCCTCCCACCCCTCCCGCGTACGTCCGCACCGTACCCCCCAACCCCTGTATGTACGGCACGTACCCCCCACCTGCATATGTATGGCACGTACCCCCCACCCCCCGTATGTACGGCGCGTACCCCCCACCCGCATATGTTTGCACCGTACCCCAGGCGTACCCCCGCGTATGTTTGCACCGTACCCCAGGCGTACCCCAATCCTCGCGTATGTACGGACATACATGACGATTGGGGTACGCCTGGGGTACGGTGTGAACATATGCGGGTGGGGGGTACGACTGGGGTACGGTGCGAACATACGCGGGTGGGGGGTACGCCTGGGGTACGGTGCGAACATACGTGGGTGGGGGTACGCGCCGTACATACTGGGGGTGGGGGGGTATGCGCCGTACATACGGGGGGTGGGGGGTACGTGCCGTACAGACAGGGGTGGGGGGTACGTGCCGTACATACGCATGTGGGGGGAACGCGCCATACATACGTGGGGTGGGGGTACGGGCCGTACATATGCAATGTTGGGGTACGCACCGTACACGATGACACGTACGATGTGTGTGATGGCGTGTATGTTGCGTAGCGGGCCCCCTTTTCCTCGTGCATCGCAGCGTACTTAGCTTTTCTGGCGCTTTTTGGCTCCCGTAAAAATATAGCCGTGCGGAGTGCTGTAGGTACGAATCGTACTTGTTGGTCTGTAAAACGCTGCCTGACTCCGTGCGGACGTCGCGTACGAGCTGTCCAGGATCGGAATTGTATGTATTTTTTTGCCGCACGGTGTTTTTTACGATTCATACGGAAATGGTATTTCTGTACGAATCGTACTTGCTGGTTTGTACGGTGGAATTCCCGGGTACGAGTCGTACGGAGAAAACGCTCCGTACGAAGAAAACGCTCCGTACGACCATTTGTACCCGGGTTTTACAGGATCAGAATCGGCACCATAATGTTCAGTGAACTTGCATACATAATAAATATGAACATATATTTTATTTTATGTGGGTTTATTTTACAAATAATATTTAATAAAATATTTGAATTTATTATATATAAAAATTTATAAAAAAGGTCAAGCAAAATTTAGTTAATAGTGCTGTAATATTTTAGAAATAAAACTCTACGTTTTAAATGCAAATATATAATTACTTTGGGGGGCGCTAGAGGGCGCGCACGCAGTATGGCCGCACTAGCGTGAGGCTCCTGCTGCCTGGAGGCAAGATCCTGAAGTTATCCTGGTTATCGGACTGCTGGCTGTGCCACGACTGGATGTGATTGTAGCTGATGTCCCCGCACGGCTCCGGTCCAAGTTTGGGGGCTGTCCGACCTCCGGTGACGGAGATAGAGGCGCCGCGGTCCTGACCGTGCCCCTGGCTGCTGCGGGGTGGAGCGATCGGCCGGACACTGCGTCTACGCGACTCCGGTGCATTCCACGAGGCCGGTGGGCCCGGCGGAGCAGACTGATGAGGCGGAGCCTTCCCGGGGCTCGAACCGGAGCATCGACTATGCGGCGGGTACCGGAGGGGACCGGAGTGGCGTGGGACTGTCTGCTTGCCTGTGGCGGGCCCCCCCTCCCCCTCCCCGCATGCACTCACCTCTGAAGGGCTGGAGGAGCTGGGACGCCTGACCTGCCGGAGCGGACGAAGACTGGGGGGACGGTGAGGTCCCTTGGTGCAGGGGGCGTTCTGGGCCTCCCCCCTCGTGCCTCTGGAGCGCCCTGGACCGACGGGGGTGCTGTGGTGGCCCCCCCCCCTCTCTGTGCAGCGCCCGAGGCTGCTTTCTGGTGCCTGGTGTCCCGCTCTTTGCACTCCTGTTTCGGCGCCCTGGGGCCCCGGCGGTGGAGCGGCGCTCCTGCTGCGCTTACCCCCGCTTCTCGTGAGGATCTGGTGCAGGTGGCGCGGCCTCGACATTACTTGCTGCTTGGATGCCCCAGGGGCACTGGCGACCGGAGTCGCGATCCGACTGCTTGGACCTAGATGCGGCACATGCGACGCCCGCTGTGAGTGCGGCCTAAACAATCCTACGGACCCCGGCCGCGTTGTCGCCACGTGGCCCATCCACTGTTTGTGTGTCGCTCTTCTGGTGGGACGAGTTGCCTGGAGGGGTCCGGGTGGCGGAGCGGACTGACACCGTGGATCCTGTAGCTCGGCCTGACGTCTCCCTTCGCCGGGCCCACGATGGGCAAGCACGACCACAAACAGTCTAAACTCTCCTTTGCGGCCTCGGCTGTTAAAGCGGGGCTGCGGAGTGCGCCGGATGCTGGAGATGGACAGGGCCCTCCGATGGCGGACGGGGACGGGGCCGCTGCGACGCCGGATCTACGAAGCTTACAAAATGAGCAATGTACTGAGGGTCATCGCCGCTAAGAACGAGGAGTTGGAGGCCCGCAGCCGACGTAATAATATACGCGTGGTAGGTGTGCCGGAGTCCACCAACACGGGGCGCATGGAGGACTACGTGGAGAGGATTCTCCTGGCCGCTGTTGGCGCGGAGGCCCTCTCTAAACAGTTCATCGTGGAGAGGGCCCACCACTCCCTCGGGCCGCGGCCCCGTCCTGGCGCTCCGCCTAGGCCCATCATCGCGCGGCTCCTAAATTACCGGTACCGGGACGCTGTGCTGCGGGCTGCGCGTCTGAACCAAAATTTATCTTGTGATGGGGTCAGCTTTACTATCTTTCCAGACTTTACGCCTGTGGTTCAAGAACAGCGGCGCAAATTTGTTGAAGTCCAGAAGAAGCTCCGGGCTCTCCAAATTGATTACGCGTTGCTGTACCCAGCGAAGCTACGAGTCACGCATCAAGCGAAGCAACACTTCTTCTTGAACCCTCAGCAAGTTGAGGACTTCTTGAAATCTTTGCGGAAAGTGCGGGATGCACGACCTGAAGAGGAAGATGCTGATTGTGGTAATGAACATTGACTGCTGACTCGCCTGCCATTGAGGTCGGGATCCTGCCTCGTAAGCAGCCCCTCTGCTTTTTTCCTGGTGGCTCGCGGCGGACGTCCCTCCTGTTGGGCGGTGGCCCTGGCTGACCGAGACTGTTCTAGTCGTGTGCTGGCCGATGGTCGGTAATGTATTCCAGGCACCACCCTTTCCCCCGCTTCCTGTGTCTCGGAGGGGGAGCGGGCTGCAATGGGTGGATATGTGTGCCCCCTGGATGTCCCCCGTAGGGTGTAGCCCATTGACTAAAATGACTTGGTTGCTCCTGTTGTGCTGTTTGATTGCACTGATGGGTGGGGGGTGGGTAGTCTTTTCTGGCGAGTTGGGGCTGCTTCAGTGGGTGGGGGGTGGGGGGGTGGATTTTGGGGCCTTGCAGGTTTCCTCCATTCGTCTCCTGGGGGCGGCTGGGTTGCTGCTCCTGCGGGATGCGTGGTGCTCCCTTGGGCTCTACTTGACTCTTCTGCCTTATTGGGTTTCGCTGCCCCTCCTGTGGGGGGTCACAGTGCGGCCCCTAGGCTGGACGGCTTGTTTCGACTTCTTGTTACCTACTCTGTTGATTTGAGCAGCGGGGCGCATGACGCGGGATGGGGGTGCGTGCTGATCTCAGTTGGGTGGGAGTCAGGGGATGGAGGTGGAGGGTGGGCTCCTCTCCCGGAGTGGGCAGCTCGGCACATCGGTCTGGGAAGGCTGCACGGCAGGGTAGGCTCCTGGATGGTATATGGCGATCCTGGCACCAGACCTTCTGTGAGGGGCTGTCACACTCCTCCTGCTCGATTAGTATGGGGGCTTTGCATAGGCTTCCAGTTGATATTGTTGTCAGGGGTGGTTGGGAGTTCGGGAATGTTCCATATGGTTGATGCACTGTTGAGAACAGCTGTGGTTGGGATAATATTGTCCACGACGATGTCCGGGGTTGTCGCTGAGTGGGCGGGACATGGCCCCCTTGCGTGGTGGGGAGGTTATACAATTGAAGACGAGGTATGCGGGTGTGGCCTTACGGATGGTGGGAGCTGTGGAGAGACAGGGCCTCTGCGAGTGATGTTTAGAGTAGAGGACGTGCGTGCTTGTTTGAAGGTGGATGGCCGAGGGCCCTGTGCCGAGACCTGCTGCTATTTATATGTTCTGACCTGCTTATGGGGGATACTGACCTAAACATCATCACTTGGAATGTCAGGGGCCTCGGAGATCCTAGAAAACATCGGCACATCCTGTCTTATTTAGATCGGCACGCAATCCACATCGCGTTTCTTCAAGAAACCCACTTCCGAGCGCAGTCTACTCCTACCTTCGCGGGTAGATGGGCGCAGTGCACTGCCTTTTTTTCCTACTCTACATACTCCCGTGGGGTTGCAATATCGGTCAGAAGAGGTACCCCCTTTGTTCTGGCGGGTACTAAAGGCGATGCCCGGGGCCGCTATAGCTTGATGTGGGGCAGACTGGGGCACAGGATGGTTACGCTTGCGTGCTGCTACGGTCCCAATGTGGACGACCCTACCTTTTTTGCAGACTTGGGTGCAGATATAGTGGGTGTGGGCACGCAACACCTCATATGGGGGGGTGATTTTAATGTCGCGCTCCGCCCTGCGATGGATAGATCTCACCCGGCCCGCATCATTATACTAGGTCCCGGGAGGCGCTGTCTGCGATCGTGGAGGAGCATAGACTCATAGACACATGGAGACACCTCCACGCTGGGACCCGTGAGGGCACACACTTTACATCGCAGGCCCGCACCTGGGTCCGGCTCGACTATGTCTTCCTGGCCCCGTTGTTCCACGCGGCGCTGGTTACGGCGCAACACCTCCCGCGAACCTTCTCTGATCACGCACCAGTGCGGGTTACCTTGCGGGCTGCGGGCCTCGGCCCCCCTCTGGCGGCCTGGCGTCTGCAGCCCTTGATGCTCCTCGATCCCCCTTTCCAGGAGGAACTGCGGGAGGATTGTCTGGACTTCTTTAGGCGTAACAAAGACTCCATGCGGGATGTTGAAACCATCTGGGATGCGTTCAAGGTGACCTTGCGAGGCCTGTGCATTGCCAAAGGCTCGGGAGTTCTGAAGAGCATAATGTCGCGCCTGCGGGCATTGGAGGCAGATCTCCAGGCGCTTGAGGCGTCGCTGGCTGTAGGTCCGGATGATGCCACGCTTGCTAGTATTCGGGACAAGGTCTCGGAATATACTGCTGAAGCTGCAAGGGAAACGAAGTTTAGGGGTAGGTACTGGGTGGCCCGGAGCTATGGGGAGGGTGAGAGGGCAGGGAAAGCCCTGGCGGCGACCATGCGACTAGTGCGTCCTTCTAATACGATCATGGAGATAGTGGGGGCGGACGGCACGCTTTATAGGGATACTGCACACATCCTCAACACCTTCGTGGCACATTACCGTGTGCTGTACGCGTCGTCTACGTCAGAAGAGCTGCGTTTGCACGACTACCTCGAGGATGTCTCCCTGGGGTGGCTTAGTGATACACAAAGGGAATTCTTAAGTTCTCCTTTTGAACTGGATGAGGTAAGGGAGGCCATCATGCACATGAAGTCAGGCAAGGCCGCCGGGCTAGATGGGATACCAATCGAATTCTACAAAACCTACATCGATTTTATGGCACCGGTCTTGCGAGAGTTGTATGAGGACGCCCTGGAGGTGGGCCACCTCCCCCCCTCTATGCGCATGGCCCTCATCACTTCGCTTCTGAAGCCAGGGAAGGCGGCGAGTGATTGTGACTCTTACCGGCCCCTCTCCCTGCTAAATTGCGACGTGAAAATCCTAGCTAAGATCATAGCCACCCGCATCAACCTCCTTCTCCCTAACCTGATACTGCCCGATCAGTCCGGGTTTGTGCCAGGTAGGGCTACATCCCACAATCTCCGCACTTTCTTCTCGGTCCTTAATTCTGTACACGAAGACCTGCCCATGGCCGCCGTCTTCCTTGATGCCACGAAGGCGTTTGATTCTCTTGAATGGGACTATCTGTTCCAAGTGTTGGGGCGGATGGGATTCCCGAGCATTTTCATTTCGTGGATCAAGTTGTTATACATTGATCCTAAGGCTAGGGTGTTGGTAAATGGTCAGCTCTCCTCTGCGTTCCCTATTACTAGAGGCACCAGGCAGGGATGCCCCCTCTCGCCCCTGCTATTTGCCTTGGCCATGGAGCCACTGGCGGCCAAGCTGCGGCAACACCATCGAGACAAGGCGTTGCGTTGCTTCCAGCGGCAAATATTGATATCCATGTACGCTGATGATATCACCCTTTACGTCCGTGACCCTAAGGAGAACCTCAACCCGATCCTTCGAGAATTTGTTCGATTTGGCATGCTTTCTGGTATCCAGATCAATTGGAGCAAGTCTTGCCTGTTCCCACTGACTGCCTCTACTGCGCGATTTGAGCTTGACTTCCCCCTTGCCTGGAGTGAGGGGGATTTCAAGTACCTGGGCGTCCGCATTGAGAGGAGTAGGGACGAGCTTCTTCGGGCTAATTATGGTACTGCGATGTCTCGCATTACGGATTATGTCACTCGCTGGATCGCGCTGCCCCTCTCTATGGCTGGCAGGTCATCATTGATTAAAATGGTAATATTGCCGCAACTGTTGTACCTCTTCTTAAATATTCCCTTTTCCCCCGGTGCCTTCTTCTTTCGCCAGCTCCGTTCGGAGCTCACCAGATTGGTGTGGGGAGGTAAGACGCCTCGGCTCAGGTGGGAGATACTTATTAAGCCCTACGACCAGGGCGGGTTTGGCATTCCCAACTTCGAGCTCTATTACCTAGCGGCCCAGGCGCACTATGCCTACTTTTGGATACGGCAACCTAAATATATGCCACAAGTTGCGGCTGAACACTGGCTAGCGCACCCCATTCCTATAGAGGGGGCATTGTACATTCCGGTGCAGGGGAGAGATAAGACGCCCACGACGATGATTAGCACAGTGACTGCGTGGCAGAGGTTGGCTACCATTCTACGATTGGACTTGCTGTACGCGCCGCTGTTGCCCCTTGCTTACCACCCGAATATGCCCCTGTTGCAGGAGGCAGGTTTTCGGAAATTACTTCACGCTATACATGTTGAGACATGGGGGGATTTGTATCACAATGGCGCGTTCCGTTCTATGGAACACTTGTATGGCGGTATGCAGCCTACTCCCCTAGATACTTTCCTGTACCTCCGACTCCGGCAGGGGGTGAGGGCACTCACGCCCGACTTTCCGCAGGAACCCCCACATATGGTTCCACTGCAACGCATATTGAATGACGACAATCCTGCCAGGCTCGTTTCCAGAATATACCGCTCAGTGCATGCTTCGGCGCCGGCGCCGCAGCTGGCGGCTAGGGAGAAATGGGACAGTGAACTACCGGCCCCGCTAACGGATAAGCAGTGGCAATTCTGCTTAATGCAGACAGATCGCGTTTCCTCCAGTAGTCGCCTTAGAATTATCCATTACAAATACATCCACAGGCTTTACTATACCCCGGCTAGGCTTCATAGCTATAAGCTTCGCGAGGACGACCGGTGCGAGCGCTGCCGGGCTCCCGGTGCGGACTTTCTCCACCTAGCTTGGTCATGTGCGGCGGTGCATCAATATTGGTGTCAGGTGTTCGAGGCGCTCTCGAAGATGATCTCCACAGCTGTGGCGCCATCTCCCCTCCTTGCCCTGCTGGGTTACGTGGAGCCTATACAGGCGACGCACCGCAAATTCATGGCACTTGCCTTTCTGCTTGCTAAGCGACGGGTGGCGTGTCGATGGGGTAGGGGCAGGGCTCCGAAATTCAAGGACTGGGTGCGGGATCTGGTATACTGTCAAGAACAGATATGTACTTACTCTGAGCTTATGCCCCCGACGTCCAGGCCCACGGACATTTGGGATCCGCTGCATTGCTATTTGCGAAATGAGTGCGCCGCCACAGGAGATGTGCTGGCAGCTGAGTAGTGGTGTGCTGGTGACCGAGGAGACTGGCGTAACTGGATGCCTGGGCTGCTGACATGTGGCAGGAGCGTGGTGAGTGCTTTGGTTGTAAGTCGTGCGACTGGCTGCCTCGATATGTCTCCGGTATGAGGTGTGCAGCGTCTGGGTTCCCTCCCTGGGGCGTACGCGCCGGGCATCGTTGTCGGCGTTTGGAAACAGAAATGTTGGTTTGCATTGTTCTCATGCTGATGCTCTAGCTTCTGTTATTTGCACTGTACTACGAATTCCTCCACCACGCCTAATCTGTCTCATGATGTTTGCTATGTGATTCAGTGCTGCTCCTTTGACCACAGCTGTATGTTCTGCTCTAAAATTCTCAAAATAAAGTTTAAAAAAAAATATATATATATATATAATTACTTTACATACACAATTATTAAAATATTTTTAAAGCTTTAATAAACATTTATAAATTTCTCTATGCCTTACTGCAGGGAGATCTTTGATTGTGGAGGTGTCCGCCCATTGTGCACAATGTAAAATACAGTCATATAGTCACTACTTCTAGCTTTACAGTCATATTTGACCTTTTTACAGATTTCATCCCCTACTTAAAGGAGTGGAGACATGCAAGTCCACACTTTTGAATATTTTTATCCAAATGAATCATTGTTAGCCAAAAGCAGTAACATTACTCAAAACTGAATAGCCAAAAGTAGTGAATTTATTTAAAAGTGTAAGAGTAACTTTACATGCGTAGATAGATTTACTCTAGAATAAAGTTACCTTTGTGAACGTCTTGATACTTACATTGCTTTGGGTGTCTGTTGTAAGAGGTTGCACGTGATTCCTAAATGTTTGATGTCAAGTGTGAGTCTTTGCTTTGTACTTTCATCTCCACAACAGGCCTGTCACTAGCACTTTTCATTTTCTTGGTGGTTATAAAAGATTATGGTGCAGATTCACAAAGGCATGTATAAGGACCTCAAACAATACGCTTGTCATACTTTTTTACTTACTCTTACACGCTTTTGTGAATTATACCCAAAACATCAACATTTGGCAATAAAATGGGGTCCCAAGGGGATCGCGGCACGAGCAGCTGTCCCCTTGGGGAATTTCACGCGGTGGAACAGTCCACACAGTGCGTGAGGGCTCTAGGCAGGCAGGGGGCGGGGCTTAGCACCGTCGAGCAGAGCAGGCAGCAGTTAGGGGAAACGGTGGTTTTTTTCTGTGAAGAGATTGGGAGGCTGTCGTTTTTGTGACACAAGCCTTGCCAATTTTCCTCATTTTCTGCTAGTTTTGGTGTGTTTTTCTTCAGGCTTTGCTTCAGGATGGCAGAGTCAGAGGCTGTGGAGGAGGCATTGCGCATTATTTATGATGCAGGTCGTGAGGACTTATGGCAGCCTGGTGTTTCAACAGTTTTAGCGGCGGTGGGGAGACGCCCGAGGAAGATGGCAGCTCAAGGAGTTTCGGAATCAGTGGCAGCTTGTTTACCTGCGAAGAGCCGGTCGCAAGGGGCTGTGGGTCGTGCTGAGGTGGAAACATCGAGGTCGTGTGGCACATCGCAGCGGAGCCAGCAGGTCACAGGCTACCAGATGTCAATCACTTCCTGACAAGTCTTCAGGTCAGTTGAGGGCGGTATCTTCTCTCCGCATGGGGCTTGCTAGGAGGAGAATACAGGGCAGGGGTGGTACTTGTTGTAATCTGTACAGGATGACACTTGTAGCCATGTTGTAGGTTTCAAAGCCTTCTTTATTAGTTCCAGTTCCAGATCACTTCAGACAAGGTTCAGCCACGTACCAGCTTCATCATTAGCCTATCTTAGGCCCTTGTTACAGCCTCTATGTCAGCCCATGTAACAGCCCATAACACGGCCCCACCAGGAGCAGCCTGCCTAGCTGCTCAGCCCATCTCCAACTGTCATCACTCACCCACACAGGCACCCAGGCATTCCATTCATCACAGTCACACCAACATTCCGTTACCATCTCTCACTCTGGCTGAGCAGCTAGGAAGACCTAGGCTAATTACAATTAAGTAAAACTCAGGATATAACAGTACTACCTCCAGAAGCCTTACTACAACAAGCTCCCTGTCAAGCAGGGGGAGGGGGGGCTCTTATGACATTGGGGTAAAGGAAAATTTGGTTTTGCCGGCACCTACATCAGCTTTTAGGAGAGCGCACGTCGGTGGCAAGGTGCTCACAAACAATGCTAATTTTCAAGGAATGTCTTCCATTAATATTGCGCCTCCTGTGTCTTTTGAGGGACGCTCTGCTGTTTTGGTGGATTATTCCACTGACAGTGGGGATGACAGTGAGGGGGTGCAAATTTTGCCAGCGGGAAAGCAGACTAGTCCGAACTATAATTTTGCTCTGGTGCAGTGTACTGTAGGGGAGGGAGCTGTTCCTGAGGTGTTTTTGGCCCTGGTGCCTAGGGGCCAGCCTGGGGAGTATGTCAACTCATATTTACAAGACAATATCAACACTTTAGCTGTTGATTTAACAGACTCAGCGTTTGAGGAGGTTTAGGATTTGGATGGTGCTGACTCACTGTCTCACAATATATACCCTACGTCACGTTCTGAACCTCCTGGTTATTTTTCAGGATTTGAATCTATTTTTATGGAATCTCGTTCTCCTCCTTGTTTCTCACAGTTTTCTTTTGACTCTGCATTAGAGCCAAGTCGAGGGCAATGGGTCTGGGTGGATCATGCCACTCTTTCATCTTCGGCAACGGGCAGTGCCATGCAGTTTCGGGATGGTGGTAAGTTGGTAGCGGCGTCTGGCGCGAACGGCTGGAAGTCTTCATCTTACAAGGTCCCGCAGATGGCGGCGGGCGTGTCCAAGTACAAGGAGGCAAAGCATGGTGCGGCTGTTGGTAAGGGTGTTGTGTCACAGAGCGGATCAAAGGCGGATTTTTCTGTGACCAATTGGGATTGTTATGATGGCGGGGTGGGAGACGGGGAAATGCCGAGTGGGAGTAATAATGATTTGGTCATACCTGATGAATGGATGTATGATGTTACAACGCATGCTTTTACAACGCATGCTGTTACAACAAATTTTTTACAACGCAAATGCTGTGACAACGCAAGTCTTTACAACGCAAGTCTTTACATCGACTTGCAGTAGATGGCGTGCTAACATTAAAAAAGGGTAATTTACTATTCTAACTCCAGTCCACGTTGCAGTAGGGAAGGTGTTTGGATAGTAAACTACACTATTTTTAATGTTAGCACGCCATCTAGTGCAAGTCGATGTAAAGACTTGCGTTGTAATGGCATGCGTTGTCACAGCATTTGCGTTGTAACAGTTTCGTTGTAATGGCAGTGCGTTGTAAAAATTGCGTTGTAATGGTTGTTCACCCTGATGAATATGCGGGTCAAGGTTTGGTGGACGAAAATATACATGAAGGTTTTCTATTTGATGAAGGGATTTTTTATACAAGAGCTATGGGTCAAGAACAAGTAGCGGTTACAAAGGGGTCGGGGTCAACTGTTGTTGCTAGTATTTTTCAGAGGTCACGAGCGGGAAAGACAGCGCAGCAGGAACGGCTTCGGGGGCAACAACGGCAAGAGGATCCTCAGGAGTTCCAGAAGCGGGCTACTCAATTGACATCAGGTTGGCCTCAGTGGTGGTCTTCGTAGCCGCAACCTTTGACAGCCAAACCCAGAGTACGTTCAGTGGGGGTGGGTGATGACTCAGTGAAGGAAGGTTCGGGTTGCGGGGTGGGGGAGGCGGTTGGTAAATCTGCAGAACAGGTGGGAGTGGGTTCAGGTGCTGTGGGATCAAATAAGGCGCCAAGCATTGATTAACAGGTTAGCTATGATAAACAGGTTTTGGATGAGTCTGAATCCTCATCTGGGCAAGTTTCAGGTGCTGTTCACCCCATGCATAACAAATTACCTTACATGGGTTTGTCCATGCCCCTGGGTACGCATTTGGCTGAGAAAACTAAGAAGAGGATGGGGGACCACAAATTTGTAGACGTATTCAAGCTCCTTCATAGGGATTTTCAAGCAAAGGAACGGTCCAAGGAAGAAGAGTGGCTGCTTTCGAGGCGTCCTAGGGTTCCAAAAAATATTAAAATTGGACGGCAGCATTTTTAATTTATGCAAGTGTCTATTGTGAAAAACATCAGGAAAGGGCTGTTGCAATGTTTAAGTATATTGATATCATACGCAAAGCACATTTACCGTCCGGAGGGTTCGCATGGCTCGAATATGATTAGGAGTTTAAGGCTAGAGTAAGTCTTTTCCATGATAAGCCTTGGGGGGATGTGGTTCAGGAACTGTGGCTTCAGTAGATGTCCTCGTCTCAGACGCCTGCGACAACGCATACTGCAAGCGGGCTCCCAATTACTTATCGGCCCTTTCTGCCTCGCCCCGCCCATTTTGAGGCGGGTGTTGTGGGAAGAGGACAACTACCAGTTATGGGATCCTGTTGGAACTTTAATCGAGGTTCCTGCATCAGGTAATTTTGCAGGTTAAAGCACGAATGTTCACAGTGTGGTGGGAAACATGCCATCATCCAGTGTTTTGCCAACCAAAGGTTTGGGGATCAGGGAAAATCACCAAGAGGTAGGGGAGCTTTTCTGCAGTTTATCTCAAAGGACTCATACCCCAATTAAGTTATCGGTCATGACAAAGTGGTTGGAAGGGTATCCTGATACGGAATCAGCTTCAAAACTCTATTGGGGTTTCAAGGAGGGTTTTAAGATAGGTTATCAGGGTCATTCCAGGTGTTAATAACTCAATTGCAGATGCTCTGTCTCAATTCAATTGGCAGAAATTTCACAGCTTGGCGCCGGGGGCGGATGGCTGCAAAACTTCGATCCCGAAAGACATCTGGGCGCTGGGGGAATGAGAATCGTTGATCTGGTGGAAAATTCTTTAGCCCCTTCTACTAGACGCAGTTATCGTCAGGCCTGGTTGGAGTTTTTAAGTTATGTTAAATTTCACAAAATGGTTCTTTCTACAGAGGGTATCAGAGAGGTTATGTTACGGTTTGTTTTGCATTTGGTCAATTTGGGGTTATCTCATACAACAATCTCAGGAAAATTGGCCGGCATTTCGTTTTATAGTCAGTTGTGGTGGGAACAGGAATTTACGGGGGATGTTTTATTAAGGCGTATGTTGAAGGGTCTGGGGAGGGAACGTTCCTTTTCTTCGGAGTTACTTGAGCCAATCACTTTTCACATTTTGCAACAAATTTTAAAGCAGTTAACAGTGTGCTGTTAGGATTTGTGGGAGGTTTCACGTTTTAGACTTTGTATGATTTGGCTGTTTTTTGGCGCTTTTAGAGTTTCCGAGTTGTTAGGTCTGCGGGATCAGAAGGGCATGCCGGTAGAGGATATTCAAGTGCAAGGTGGGAAGGTTAGGATTCTTTTTGAGGAAGTCAAAAACTGATCAGCTGGGTAGTGGCACTTGTATCTTTTTAAAGGGTAGCGGAGTGCACGATTGTTGTCCAGTGAAGGAATGGGAGTCATTTTTTGTTTCCTTAGGCCTACAACGTGGGGACATATTCATTCACAAGAATGGGAGTAAAATTACTAGTGGACAACTATTGGCAGTTTTACGTAAAACTTTGTAATTGTTGGGAAATACCCCGCACTTTTTGGGACTCACTCTTTTCGGATAGGGGCAGCGTCTGAAGCCTACAGATTGGGTTGGGGTTTGGATGACATTAAAAAGATTGGGAGATGGAAATCTGATTGCTGCACACGTTATGTAAGGAAATGAGATGTTATTTACTATGTGGACTAATTTTGTTTTTTTCCCGCTAGGTCGTGTTAAAAGTTGATTATCATCAAAGAGGCGGACATGGATAGTGGGCCATTCGTTTGTAGAGTGGTTAGCCAGCTTCGCCCAACAGCAGATTTATGGCCAAGCTCTTGGTTTGCCTAGCAAGGGACATGAAGTTGTATGGCAGGGGAAGGGGGGGATGAAGTGGGATGATTTATTTCCTATGCTCTCTGAGCTGTCTTTTGCTAGAGGTTTCCATGATTTATTAATAATCCATTTGGGGGAAAATGATCTTGTGGCATTGTCCGGTTTATCCCTTTTTGAAGAAAATGAAATTGGACTTGGCGGTGCTCAAGCATAACTGGGTAGGTACAACTCTGGCTTGGACTGAATTTATTTACAGGCACCATTGGAGGGGAGCTCGCAACCACACGGCAATGGAAAGGGCTCGGAGGAAAGTCAATCTGGAAATTAAATTTTTTTGTTCTGCAATGGGGATAACGTTTTCAGCTCATGATAATATCACGGGTGCGGAATATCATCTTTTCAGGGAAGACGGGGTGCACTTGTCACAAATGGGCCAGGCATACTATTTAATGGAGTTGAGAGATCGATTGGCGGATTTTTGGTGAGAGAATCTTTGGTGTTCCTTTAATATCCACTAAGGTTGTGGCAGCAAACATAAATTTTGTTTAAAGAAGGGGAGGACCAGGAAAACTCTCTGGTTTTCCTGGGTGGTGTTTTTTCTTGGGGGTTGGATTGTCTGGGGTGGGGGAGGGGCATTGGAAGGGTTGATTGGGATTGTGCATTTCATGGGGTATTTTTGATGAGAAGTCTTGTGGGGAATATTTGGTTGGATAGCAAAAGTTTCAAGAGTAATGACAATGGGGTTTTTGTTCCAAGAATGTTTATTGTAGCAAGATTGTAATTTATGTTGCCTGGCCTAATAAAGTGACCTTTTATGCTAAGTGCATATATTTGGTGTGGTTGTTCTAATTGCGCGATGGGGGCTGGAGGGGAAGTCCGCCACCCAAAGCAGGCAATAACGTCTGTCTTGAAATGCCTTAAAAAAGGAAGTAAGGTTCAAATTCTGTACTCGTAGGAGATTTGCTGCGGGCTCCTCACAATACTGAGTATGGTCGAGTGCTGGGTTAGATTTCTGGTTGGTTAACTGGATCTACTAGTAGGGGTTCAGGGTATCTTGGCTTAATAAAGGGCCGCATTTTAATGCCCCAGGCGTTGAGTTGGGCATACTCATTCAAGACTTTCTTGGCTAAGTCTAGTGATGCCCAGACTGTTTTGGTTGCTTCAGTTCCCGGTTGATCTGTTGCTTCCACAAATTCTATTGACTCCAAGTCATTGATTTTTAGATTCTTTAAGCTACTGATGGATTTTCAGAGACGTAAGATGTTTCTCCTGTTTAATATGTCAGCCCAGCCCTTTGATTTGTATTCAGGAAGAAACACAATGGTTGTTGACTCCTACTCCTATTAGGCTGCTTGTTCGCCGAGTGACTATATAAGTTGATTTTTTAGTCTTGGGCTTTGGGGACTCGTTTCGCCCACCCGTGCTGAATCTATGTCAGGACTTGGTATTATGGTTACAACCCCATGTGTGATTCCTCTTCTGTCTCAAGGGTTGTCATTAGCATCTATGCTGTTGTATTTCCGGTAGCACTTCTTTGGCGTCTTTAAGCCCTTCCTGGATGATGTTCTCTACTGTCTCATAGTTATGATCATGCTGTTCCCTCTCCAAAGTTGAGATGCCTAGTGAGTTCACCTTTGGTTGATTACCAGGGCATTGACTCTGATCACGGGTGGGAGATGCTGGTTGAGTCATTTTCCTTTTCCGACCCTTCCTCTTCTGCTTTCTCCGCTGATTTTATAGTTATTGATGAATCAGTTTCCTGCAGAGATTTACTTATCATGACAAGATCCCCATTGGGGGTGTGAAGACCCTTCGAAACAAGGATGTATTAGAATCTTTTGCTTTTAGCCTCGAATCCTCGTGGGGCTGCCCTGCTTCTGATTTAAAATTATAACTGAGCTTGCCCCAATCTCGATTTATTGGGTTTATTGCTGGTGGGTCGGTATTCTTGGCTGGGACTGTTATTTTTGCTGATTGACTTACCATAGCCTCTCTTATATCAGCTAAGAGATTGCCCATTGCTGTTGGTAATGTTGACAATGTATCTACAATTGTTACGCAGGTACAGCTGGCCTGTGTAAATTACGCCTCTGATTGGGCCTTCCTGATCAGGTTGTTAAGGTCTGCCAGTTTATTATCAATATTTGTCACAAAAATAGAGAGTGAATTTAAGACTAACAGTTGGATATCCATCTTGTCAAATTGGTATTGCATGGCATTCACGGACATTTACGTAGTATGCAACAGGGAGGTCCAGATGTCTTTTCTTTCCTGCAGTTTGTCTTGTTTGATATCACATTCTGATGAGATCCTGCTCTTTCCTTTTGGTTCTTCTCAAGAGGCCTGGTTGTACGAGGCTACCAACTCCTCCCATTGTTCTGGTGTAAGATAAGATATCTCTAGGTCCAATTCCTGAGTTTTTAATGTGTATAGCCCTTGCGTTTTGTTATTGAGTTGAGTTTGAATGGTACTTTGCGAGAGTTGGTGGCTCATCTGTTCCTGTGATAATCTATCCAGTGGCTCTACTGTTGTTGTTTGGAGCTCATCAGATGTTTGTATTACTTTTTTGCTGACCGCTGAGTTCTGTGGGGTCATTGTTACCCTCTGTGACCTCTGGTATGGCTGCTGAGACTTGTTGCCTCTCCTGTTTAAATTCTACCTGTGTCCCAATTGACTCATGTTGTTGGAGGGTCTCAAGGATTCCTACGTCTCCCTTTGGGGTGGTGATGTTATTTGAATGTGTTTTTAGTTGTACCTCCTCCTCCTCCTTTTACTTGAGTAGTGCGAGCCATTTATCCGCGTTTTCATCCTGAGAGTGCCCGTTGGAATTGTGATTTTTTCCTTTTCCCTTCTCTTTCCTAGCTAGTTCATGGCTCGTAGGCTGTCCTGGAGCATCATTCTCACTCCCTGTGCTTTTTACGTAGCTGTCGTAGGTGCCACAGATGCTGGGCCTTACCGGCTCTTGCATGTGCATAGATTCTTGGCTTGTTTACTCCCTTTCCTCGATTCCTTTCGTCTTCTCTTCTTTCCTTACTTCTTCTAGCTCTCTTGTACTTGGAAGTTATTGGAAGTTGTAGGTTCTCCGCATTCCTTCTTCTGTTGTTGCTGTACTATCGTTGGTTAGACAGGAGTGGGAAGACTGCTTAGACTGTCATTGCTCGAACACAGCACTGCCCCAGCATCTTTTATAAAAGAGAATTTGGTGTATATTTTTGGTTGCTGATTAGGTTTGTTCAAGGTGGTCACGCTAGATGTTGTAGGGGTTATGAAAGCGGAGCCTGTGGGCTGGAGAGGAATAGCGAGACCAGGGAGCAGTCTTCCTCATTTCTCGTCAGTTTACTTTTGCTTTCTTTAGAGTTTGTTTTGACAGTTGTCTTGTGAATCCTTTTACTAGGGTTTGTTACGGTCTGCTGCCTTACTTTCCCTGATCTCATTATGTTTTCGAACGATCTCAGACGATCTTAGACGCAGGGATCCAAGTCCTTTCCTTACCCTTCCACAGCGGGTCAGTTTTCGCCCTTTTCTTCCGCGTCTGGTGCCTCCGCTGTCTGACATGTTTACCCTCGGCCTCTGGGTTGGTTCTGAGCGGGACAGAGCCGGCACACCGGACGTGGAATTGTGGATAGCAGGTGTGCAATTCTGTGGAAGAGTGATCGCTAGTGTGTGGTGTGGGGGGAATCTAACAGAATGAGTGAGTGAGGGCTGAGTGAGGTAGCAGGCTGTGGTGTAGGGGCAAGCCACACCGGACTAATTCGGGCCGCTTCTGCTCCTATTCCCACAGACACCAACCACCTAGAGTCTCTCACTACCCTCTGCTCTCCGTCCTTACCCTGCTCTCTATGCTACAACAATCTTGCTGGTTGTATTACCCGGAGTTTTAGAGGTCTCATAGATCTTAGAGCCTTAGCATTGTTTGTCTCGTGTTGTGCCGTGCGGCCCCACTATGATGCTGCAGAACGCTGTCGGAGCCTCTCAAGAAGACTCTACAGTGACCTCTTGGGGCCTAATTGATCTGCCCATTATTTAATCACTACTGCACTGTTACGTTTCAATTGCTGTTGCTGTCGTCTGGGGGTGCTTTGATTATCAGTCAATAAAAAAAGTTAGTGGGGGCTGGAACCGAAATGGTGGGTTGGAATGGTGGATTTGACCCTCGAACAGGCTGTTAATGCTAGAAGTTAGGGCCTCTGGCCTCCCTTCGGCACTCTCAGGACTCCTCCCTTCAATGCTTCTGCATTTCTCACGGGTTTAGTAGCCGCTTATTGGCTGCCCCCCCACTGACCACCCCTCGGCGGAGGTTAGAGAGACCCCCTGCCAGTCAGCTACCACAGCCCACGAGCTCCCCAACTCGCTCACCTCCTCTCCATAGGTAGAGGTCGGGCTGAGGTCTTTCTGGGGCTTTGGGACACCAGATCTGCAGGTTTCTAGGCAGGTCTTAGACAGCAGGCCCAGAGCATCTCCTGCAGGTTGGCGCTCCCTCGGAGTCTCCTTTTCCGCTTCTCACCCACACCAGGCTGCGCTAGTGGTAAGCGGTTTGGAGCAGCAGAGGCGAGAACGAATGAAGCAAAATGGAGAAAATCGGAGCAGCAGCGCGTGGGCAGCAGGTAACCGCTGAACCGCTGAGCTCTGTAGCTGAAGGAAGCAATGTGGTAGAGTGGTCCTGAAAACTGACCCCAATAAGATTCAGAGGGAAGCAAGAACATGGGTGGTGTGATGGGGAATGTCAGTCTCTCCGAAGGGAACCAAATAGATTAAGGAGCGAAGATCCCCTCTGATAAAGATGACCACACGCACCTAAAAATGTTCTATTTAGCAGTGTGCTCTCAAAAAAGAAGCACACTTTGAGGCAAACTGGAGAAAAAATGCACAATGCTATTGCCAGGGGTGACTTGCGGCTCTTCTGGCACTTGGTACATAAAGTGCGTACAGTACCACCTTCCAACTTAGAGGCCCAAACTCTTGAATCCAAATGTGTCATGTTTTTAACTGAACTTTATAAAAGACCCAATGATGAAGATTAAAGGGATCATCAAGCAGATTGTATCAATCTGTGGCAAGTACAGGAGTCGGGTATTTTATCAGGGATAATTTCCAGTTTGAAACCATCTTAGGCAGATTGCCCAGAGAGCCTCCCAGATATTCTTAATAAGTCTAACCAATTGTGGTGGCTGAATGCCCTAGTTCCCATTTTTAAATGGGTTTCCAAAACAGGGGTAATTCTGAATTTGTGACAATGTGCAGTATTAAAGCCCATCCACAAGAATGGTTCCTGTGATGACCATGCAAATTGCCGTTTGATCTCTTTAGTGGATGTGTCCTAAAAGATCTATGCCCAGGCTATTTTTATATCAATTATGCTAGGACTTTTGGCTGTATGAGAATTGCTAAAGAGCATGGTGAGTTTTGGTCAAAGTGTCACACAATTTACCATTGATTCTCTCTGAGTCTCGAAAGAAGGCCCACAAGCACAGTGGGCAAATTATGCTGAAGTTTTGTTGACTTCCAGGTGGAATTCAGAGTACTGGACCATGGGATACTATGGAAAACATAGTTTTACCCAATACCTGCTGGCTTTGATAAGGCAATGATGTGCAAACAACTGGGTTCAGATAAACCTAAATGGGCTAGGATTTTTTATGGATCTATTTCTGGGTAACAATGGTTTAAGACAGGGATGAGCTCTAGTCCCCATATTCTTCAGTTGTTTTCTTTCTGGTCTCCCAGAAGTGCTAGGGAGTGTGGGTTCTTGCTTCTCTGAAATATCATTGCCTTATATATGAAGATGACTTAGGGTCTGATTTATATATTGGCAGAGTCTACGCTGTCTCCATTATCGGCAAACTTCTCTGATGGCCCTAGGGAGTAAGAGCTGTTAGAAAAAATGGCTACATATCCACCCACCAACTTTAGATGGGCAGATATGTAGTCATTTGTTACTGTTCCTTCCACAAGGTGAAACCTAGCGGTAAGGAACTGTAAAACTATAATAATGCTTAGTCTACCATGGGAGAAGTCTCCCATGGTGAGGGAGCATTCATTTGTTTCTTTCCAAAAAGCAAATTCAATTTCAGGATTTTCTGTTTGAAAAGAAAAATAGATTACTGTTTGCTACAGGGTTGCGTCCTTCGGAGAGGAACCGCTGTGACGAATGTTCCTGCCATTGCCTTTATACATGCTGCTTGGCAGTCATTTGTAAATTACATATAAATCAGGGCTTGATGGATCTTACACCTATAGCAGTGGCGTAACAATAGCCCCTGCAGCCCCCAAGCTCCAGGGGCCTCCTCCGCACTATGCACTGGCGGTGGGGCCCCAGGCCATAAAGCTGCTGACTGGGCACGGAGCATGTGTGGTCCCCTCGGTTAACTTTGCAGGGTCCCCCCCAAGTTTTGTTACACCACTGAATTATAGGCTTGAAACACAAGTTGCAAGCCTTATATGCAAGCTGTGAAATTAATTTCCAGACAATTAATGTGGTTAAACCCAAGACCTTGAGCTTTTTTAGACGAGGCCAAATACATTTTCCTGGTATTTTAGTACGTCCCCTTTAGAGAAGGTAATCTAGGTATTAGCTTGTCCTGGAATCCGAAATGGGATAGGCCCATGTCGAAGATACAAACTGTGCTTTTAAGCACAGTTAATGCTCCGAGGAGATTTGACCAGAGAAACAGGGGTCTATCCATTGATCCATTTTTAAAAGCAGTATCAGGGAAACTGATTACTCAGGCCCTATAACTTGCATTGTGTTATATATTTTTTATATGTATATATATGTGTGTGTGTGTGTGTTGAGCAGTAATTATGGTAAAGCAGCTAAAGAAGCTTCCTATGGGCCTCCAGGCCCATAGGAATGACTAGGAAGGTATTCCTTATTACCGATTCGGTAAATACCGAATCGGTAATAACGAATATTACCGAATCGGTAAACTTTACCGATTTTTTACCTACATTCTATTTACCGATTCTTAAATACCGAATCGGTAAAATTCGGTATTTAGGAATCGGTAAATAGAAATTACCTACATATGGCCCTTAACATCTCAATGCTGCCACAGAATGTGTAGACATGCACTTTCCTGTAATATCCTATAGCATGCAAAAGGAAACTTGTTGTTTTACATATATCTCCTTTCAGCTGATCACTGTTCCTTTGAAAAACAAATCTGAAAAAAAGCAATTATTGCAGTTGTAATTATGCTCCGAGATCTGCCTTCCAGTGCCCCTGCTGGCTTTGGCAATAGACGTTAAAATGTCACAACTTAACTGTAAACCTTATTACACTTCGTCATTCATTTACAGGTGACTAGAGATGTAATAACTGTAGTGTGAAAAGGAAATAATGTCCCTTGTTTATATATATTATAACAGTATTAGCCATCCTGTTATTCTACTCCCATGCTAAGGACAATGTGGAAAAGGAAGTGCCCACATTACATGTCTTTTGGGTAATATTGCTGCTCGTTGTTGATCTGAATTTCCTACAGCAGGTGGTTAGGTTTGTTGTGTATTAGTGGTAAGAATGGACCTCCCTTGAATGCCTCGCTTATCTGATATTTGAGCAACTCTACTTCCAATTTTCCATCTTTACCCGAAGCAGCTCTTTAGCCTAAACCTCTTATTAAGGTCACTATCAATCTACTCCACTCCTTTCTGCTTTCTCACCCTACTTTCTCTAACTCTCCACTCGCTCCCTCTATTTACTGTGCCCTCTTATGATATACCCTACCCCCGCTCTTTAAATTGTTTCTTGGCAAAATTCCCCACTCTCTCTCTCTTTATATGCTAAAGCCTGCCCTCAGTCCACTCTACCCACCAATGCATTCCTTTGGGAAAGTACTCTTCATAACTTTATGTGACTAACCTCTAAACACTTGTAAACACTTGTAACTAAATAAAACAAATGTTGACAATACACACCACACTGCTACGGCCTCCTCTGCCCCTTGACTGAAGCCGCACTCCTTCCACCCTGCAGTTTCCACGTGCTGACTGAGTGCATTTCTATAGTTTCTAGCCACAATCTTAGTGATGCCACAAGGCACCACTCATCAAATCAATGACAGAAAAGCGAAATGATATGTTAGTGAATTTTATTTAAAAAAATAAGTTCACAAGAAGAATTACACTAACATACAAGAAAAAACACAGCACTGACTAGCCAGCCTTAATTTATAGATTAAGAAGATGTAACTGAGCAGTGGTCTAGGTGTGGGTAATGTCTTAATGTTCTCATTCTGACCATGTAGCCCATCTCTCATCCCTACTTTAATCTGCAGAAGAGAGACACTGTGTTAACCCCATGCCTCTCTTCCATCCTCTTCTGCAAGATACATCCTCAGTGGGTCATGAACGCTCTTCATATTGTGTTGAATACTTCTTACTGATCATGTTGTCTCTCTTTGTAGCTTTCATAATTGTTGATTTTTTGGGATTTCACTCCTCTTTCTTTCAAAATCAGGTCCTGTGGTTCATGTATCAGCATCTGACCATTTGCTGTATTTCTAGTACAACAGCAATGGATAGGTACCTATTGCCTTGTGTGGTTCCCTACATCAATGGTCCCTTTGAAGTCCATGAGGTAGTATACTTTTAGGTTGGTGGGTGGGTGGGTGATTGTCCAAGGTGATGGTAATCCCACAAACCTGAATACCTGTTGGAGGTCTAGCAAGCGTATGACCCCACTTGGCCTAGCTACGTTTTAAAAAAAGACAACAATAATTGGGGTAGAGACTGCTTTGCCCCTAGAAGAAACATTAAAACTGAGTATTCTATTCCATATACCTTTCAGGTACCAATTTTAGATTATAGCTCCCATACTGTCAAAGTAAGGAGAGGAGCAGTCACAGGTGCACAAGCTTGAAGAATGAGAGATTCTCTAACAGTTTGTCAGAAGACCTGTCATAGTTATAGATTCTAATACACAGAAGGCCATCTGAAAATGTGTTAGCAGTATTGAATACTTTAGCAAAATAAAATGGCTGCTGTTGTGGTGAAAGTACTTCAATTAATATACACCTATTGTAGGGAGTTATAAGATGGTGCCAGTAGGATATTGCTACTGTACCTAAAACAATTCTGTATTATGAGCCCTTTTGTCTGTCCAGGGCCCTCTCTGCCTAGCAGGGTACAACACAGATCTGATACCGGTGAGGATGTAGTATTCCACCGAATATAGGGTCCATGTTAACATTCTTCACCCCTTCAGGAAGCCTTAAGGTGAAGGCCCGGAGGAGGCTCGTGAAGAAGATGAAGAGCTCAATCCTGGCCAGCGTCTCCCCCAAACACACACGGTGTCCTGTAAGACGAAAGACAAGAATGTTGCTGTCAATTCTCCTACAACTATCACAGGCAATGGTTAACATACATAAACCGCAATCATATGGGAGAAGTCATACCTCTGATGTGGAGATGGGCATGGTGCACAGGAGCACAAATGGGGAAAGCTGCGGTGCGATAACTCCAAACAGCTTTGAATGCAGGGAAGCATCTCTCTACATCCAGATTTTGGCAGCGATTTACTATGATTTTGTCTCAGGGTATGTCCATTTTATGGCGCAGCCAAGATGCAAAATCCTTTTTGGTATTTACTAAGCAATGCAACATTTATTTTAGTTGGCTTTGCATGGTTTAGTAAATAAAGTGACAGCAAGGCAGTGCTATGTGCTGCCTTGTGTTACTTTGCATTGAATAGGTATTACATGTGTGGAGCATTAGCTTTCCCATGCATCTACCCATGTATTTTGATGGAAACCCAAATTTACAACTACATATAAGCCTGGGTTCACATCAAAAGGGTGTGCCTAACCAAGGGAGTCATAACAAGGAGAAATATCTTTATTTCTCCTTGTTTCGTCCTCTTTCCACGTGTGTTGCATTCTGAGGCACACATACAACGAGGAATATACCTCTAAAGATTGTTTTTGTACAGGAAGGTATTCCTTCCTGCACAAAAACAGTCTTGCTCTTTAACACAAGCACCCTTTGCTTTGGCTGCAGGCAGCCGCAAGAGCTCCAGTGTAGAGAGAGAGGTGACGTTTTCCATATCTTAAAAGATATGATGGCACTGATGAGCGCTCTCCCCTTCTTGCAATGCAGCAAAGCAACTCTGCTAGCCATTCTATGTTGTGTGAACTTTTGATAAAATTGCCCATTTTTGCAATGGTTTCTTGCTTGGCTTTCTCAGGTCTTTTCCCAAGCACATTTTAATGGGGAAAGTGCCCTTTTATGAATAGGCATTGCTGTGCTTTTCTCCAGCAAATAAACTTCTTTCAGCAATATATTTTAACCATCTAACTTTTTAAAACTATGCAAACATCTTTAAGTTATATGTTCAGATATTCAGAAATGACTCAGCCTGAATCTTGCGTGAATATTGGGGAACAATAGTACACAGATTGAAAGCAAAGTAGTGACCATAAATAATAAGAATTGTCCTTGAGAATTGTTGCAAGCAAAACTTCAGAGTTGAGAAGGAAGGCTGTTAGGACAGGAAGAGTACTTCATACAACAATTACTGCATACCAGGCAATTTTGTTTGCACAACTCACACTTTGTAAAAGCAGGTGAAGTTTGTGGTGTGAAAAATAGTAATATTTCAAATTCTCAGTTTGAAGCATTTGGATTATCAGTTACCCCTCATTCCAGCCTCTAGTACTCAGAATACAATAATAATATTGCACAGTGGAAAACTGCACTTGTGGTATCTGCATTCCCTCAGCAGTATTCCCAATCCTTAAGAAAGGAGAGGGATGTTGTACCAATCCCCACCCCTAACCCACACTTGGACAAAATAGAGGATATAGTTATTAGCTGCCCCTATGTATAAACTGGAATTCCCTGGCCCCATCTCCAATGTAAATCAGAGAATGGGTGGGATACTGGACAAACTCTTCAATTCATAGGGCACATATTTCTCCACCACCGCTTCTGAAGGTGGGAAATGACTGTACCTGCCTCAGGGCAGTCTAAGGGTGAAGAACATTTTTTGTGGAATCGCTCCCTCACAGGTGAAACAGGCCGAGGAGAAAGCTGTATGTTTGTAGAACTTATATTGCAGCAGTCTAGCTGTGGAGAAAAGGACTCTGCAGACATATGCATAAACAAAAGGGACATTTCTTAAGAAGTGGCATGTCAACCTTAACTACTTAGGAGCAATACATTTAATAGACCCTTTAAAAAGGAATGCATACACCTTATTCCATGGACCAGGACTCAAATCTGCTTCTGCATAAGTCAGACCTAAACCATGCATAGCTCTTCAGATCAAGAACCCATAAGACAAGTGGAATAGTCACGTTCAGTTATGATTTACTTATCCAGCAAATTTGTATGTACTTTGCTAGGACAAGATGTTGAGGTTTTTCCTATGATATCACATGTATTATTATTATGATGACCTTCTTTACTTTCGAAGAAAAACTAAAACTTCACACTAGTCATGGAGAAGCATTTCTTTAAAATCAAAATTGCCAGTACCATATCAACTTAAACAAAAGGTGGAGAGACCTCATGTGGGTGCAAGGAGGAGGGGAATGAGATTACTTGATCATAATAGTCGCCTGGAGAAGATCTGAAGGAGCCAGAAGACCACGGAAGCACGAAGCAACCACAACAGCACACTGAAGGACTACCACCAGCGTATAAGGGACACCAAAAGGACCTTCATCAGAGACTAAGTCATGACCAACTCATCCACCGTCAAGGAACTGTTCAACGTCATTCAGCAGTTCGCAAAACCCACCTGCGAAGCCACTGACATCACACCCTCCCAGGAACTCTGCGACAAACTCAGCTCCTACTTCCACCTGAAGATCAAGGCCCTTTATGACAACTTCAGCGAGCCAGCAGAAAACAGCACCACATCACCCACCACTGCCGAGAAACCGATCCTCTCCTCCTGGGCACCCGCGTCCATCGAACTCATCTCCTCTACCATGAAGAAGACACACTCAGGAGCCCCAACGGATCCCTGCCCCCCTCACATCTTCCACAGGGCCACCGCAGTCATCGCACCTGAACTAGGACGAACAATCAATTCCTCCCTCTTATCCGGCATCTACCCGGATGACTGGAAGCGTGCAGAGGTGAAACCCCTCTTCAAGAAACCAACGGCCGACCCAACTGACCTGAAGAACTACCGGCCCATCTCTCTCCTCCCCTTTGCAGCCAAAGTAAGCGAAAGACTCGTGAACGCCCAGCTGACCACCTTCATCGAAGAAAACTCCATCCTAGACGCATCCCAGTCTGGCTTCCGCAGCAAGCAGAGCACCGAGATCGCCCTCCTCGTCGCCACTGATGACATCCACATGCTGCTAGACCAGGGACACACCACAGCCCTCATCCTCCTAGACCTCTCCGCAGCCTTCAAAATCGTCTCATATCGCATGCTAGCCGCCAGACTCCACCCTCAACTGGATCCAATCCTTCCTCTCCGACAGAACCCAGAGGATCAGACTCCCCCCCCTTCCTATCCAGCCCCACCAACATCATCTGCTGAGTGCCTCAGGGATCCTCACTAAGCCCAACACTCTTCAACATCTACATGGCCCCCATTGCCGCCATCGTCAGACAACACGGGCTCAGTATTGTATCCTACGCCGACGACACACAGCTCATCCTTTCCCTCACCAAGAACCCAGAAATCATTAGACTCAGCTTCCAGGAACGAAAGAGTAACGTAGCCGCCTGGATGAAGGACAGCTGCCTAAAGCTCAACTCTGAGAAGACCGAGGTCCTCATCCTCAGACCCTGCACGTCCACCTGGGACAACACCTAGTGGGCTTCCGCCCTCAGGAGCCCACCCACCCCGACAGACCACGCTTGGAATCTCAGCATAATCCTCAACTCTTCCCTCTCCATGATCCGCCAGATCAACGCTGTCGCGTCCACCAGCTTCAACTGCCTCCGCATCCTCCGCAAGACCTTCAAATGGATCCCAACTGACTGTAGAAAGACCATCACCCATGCACTCATTACCAGCAGACTAGACTACGGCAACGCCGGAATCAACAAAACTCTTCTACACAAACTCCAAACCATCCAGAACGCCGCAGCCAGGCTCATCCTAGGGACTCCATGCCACGAACATATGACCCAACACCTCTGAAGCCTCCACTGGCTCTCCGTCGAGAAGAGGATTACCTTCAAACTCCTCACCCACACCTACAAATCCCTCAACAACATCGTACCCAAATACCTCAACAATCGAGTTTGTTTCCACGCACCCAAGAGGAACCTCCGCTCCGCTGACCTCGCCCTGGCAGAGGTCCCCTGCATCCGCAGAAAGAGAACCGGCGGGAGAGCTTTCTCCTACATTGCAGCCAAATCCTGGAACGAGCTCCCGGTCAACATCAGACGTTCCTCAACCCTCCACACATTCAGGAAGGATCTCAAGACCTATCTCTTCAACTGACCCGGAGCTGCTTCCCCCCCTCCCAATGCCTTGAGACCCTCATGTGTGAGTAGAGCGCTCTATCAACCACTGATTGATTGATAATATATTAGGGAGCTGATTTAGAGTTTGACAACATACCCTGCCAACAAAACCCTCAGTTTGCACAGCCCATTTAGATATTGGTGGACCTTAAATATTCCATCTACAGAGCCCTGTTTCCTCCATCGATGGAAAACGTCTTCTAACAGCCCAACGGGGTAGGGAGCACCAGAGGAAGAACATTACACCATTTGCCCTATGTCAAGAGGATGGTGTCATTCCTTTTTTTCCTGTCCATCACGAGGACGGGAAAAGAAACAAGAATGACTTGAACGCCCAAGGAGAAAACTCCCATGGTGTGTCGTAGATTATATTTTAGTTTTTTAGAAACAAACTCCTGCCTGGTAGTTTGTTTCTGAAAAACTAATATTAATTGTCAAGATTGTGGACAGCTGTTCAAACTGACAACAGCCATCCGCCAAAGTGTTAATGCATTGAATGGAACCACTATGACAGCGGTTGCCTTCAAGGTACAGAGATGACCGCTTAGCCATGTCTAAATTTGGCGGATGAAGTACCATTAAGATGAAGGAGGTAATGTCCTCCAATTTTCTGATGAACACTACTCTTTCTGCCAAACTCTGATTCTGGCATTAAATCTCTTGAACCCTGACTTGGCGTACCTGCAGAAAAGGCTAAGAAGGCCTCCTTGTTCATGAACTTCCGTTCTTTGTCAAGGAAATGTCCCGGATTGAACTGCTGAGGTGTCTCCCAGTGCTCAGGATCACACAGAGCTGAGGAAAGATTAGGTATGATGAGAGAACCCTGGGAGGGAAATATAGGTTATTGGGTTAGAATGACAGGCAAAATATGTTCCTATTATATAAATTATTTCATATGGCTCAACTCTCCCCAAGGTGGATGTCAGTGCTCTAAACTCGGTTCTGAGAAGGTGGAAGTTGGACGGGTGTCTTAATCTTTCCAGACTCCAAAATTCATGCAGTCATCTAAGTGAGTTTAATAATGATCATTGAGAGTTTGGAAGGAAGATGACCATCGAGTCATAAAATCTCTGAGGAATGTCAAAGAAGAATTCTCAGAGGTAATACATGATGAACATAAACCTGCAGGTCTATAGTTGTCTGTCTCTCTGGCCTTAATTCTGATGAGTAACTTCTAACAAAATATTTTAAATGTCCATTTCATACTTTACTTCATGTATGAGGTGTGTCTTGAAAGTAACTGATGGCAAAACTTGTAATCTCTGCCACTGCACCACCTCGTAATGCTGATGATTCGTTCCTTTTCATGAGATAAACCCTGCACTTTGTTCTTCGTATCCTGCCTCACAATACTAGTGTATTCACCTTGCTCATCAACAGATTCCCCAAATGTCAGCCACAATGTTAGTGCATTAGCACCTTGCCTGATGGTAAACTTTATACTCAATATTACGTATTTTACCTCACAATAATTCATTACCTATACACTGCCAGATGATAACCCTGCTCTGTCTGCTTCGTATTTTGTCTCTCAGTGCTGGTCAATAGCTGACTCAATGCTGGTGCATAAGTACCTTCTCAATGTTGAATCCCTGCAATGAGGTCTCCTTCACAGTCTTCCTTAAAAGACCAATAGGTGCAATGTTGCTCATGCGCTGTATCTCATGGATCACGGCATTGGTGTAGGGAAGCCTCTTCCGGTCCTCATAGTGAATGATCTGGGACTCTCCTAGGACATCATCCAGCTCCTTCTGAACATTCTCTGGTGAGAGATATTTACACAAATCAGGGAACTGGTGGCATTCTAACCCACTAATGTCTGCAAGTAAGATAGTTTTTGCAAGATAGTTGACAATATAAGCCCATCCAGTCCCTCAACCCATCCTAATTCAGACCACCTGAGCTCAAACCAACTCATTGGAAGTCAACTCTGCTCAGTTCAATTGAATACACCTGCGCCTAATGACATAAAATAAAAACCTCCATCCAAGTGCCGAAAATATGCTCTATCATTTGATTTAAGGAAGAGACCGGCACTCTGGGAGCGATTTCACCATTTTGTTTATTACAATGCCACAAGGATTAAGCACATCAATGCTCATGGCTTTACACAAGCCTTGGCCATGATGTTCATCGCCATCTTTGATGGTGCTTTATATACATTGTAAAAAAAGTGAAAACAGACCGTAATACAAAGACTGAAAACTAAACATATTTACATGATACTAAGAACACATGTCTGCACAAAAATAATTCCTAATCAATTTACACACAGAAGTTTTGGAAATAGGCAAAAACTATAAATTCATCTCCTTTCGAACTCACTAATAACTCAATAAACCATCAGTATTCACCTGTATTAATTCATCCAGCTCAAGGCTTAGCTTTTAAACAAATTGACTTAACATACTCCACAGTATTTAACAGGCATATATCATAATGAACAAATATTCACATAGAGTATACCGCTTGTCAAACTAAATAAAAAAATATAAAAGATATATTAAATTAATAAAATGAATCATATTCCTGTTAACTCATGATCTGCTCTCATGTCCCAGTGGGCTATCACAGGCACTCTCTGAAATATACAGGAAGCTCACTAGGGCAGGAGGGCTGATCAGGAGTTCTAAGGAATATAATGATTGTATTCACTTATAATACTGTGATGAGAGGAACATAGTATTTTTGTTTAATTTTTTTATTTATTAGATTAAGCCCTTCACCCAACCCCCGTGGGTGCACAACCGTCTTTTAAAAAAAATAATTGGTGGGGTTCCATTTATCAGCAGTCAATGGTCAACCATATTTTGCCCTAGTATTTCTCCTCCCTTCTTCCAGAGTGGTACCAATAATCTTGCACAGTTTTATACAATAGTTTTATGTGAATAATGTGCTAATAATATATGATTTAGTACTCTCTTTACTCTTCTATCTTTATAACCTGCTGCTGTTTTTTTTCTTTTACTTTATTAAACATTAAATAAAAAGAGTTTGAGATAAGTAGAAAATGGTCAAGAATTGGTATGGTTTTACCATAGAGTTATTGTCAGCTCTTTAAATAGGTGGTCGCAGCGGTATGCCATGAGAGATAGCAGTCTGTGACTGAAGTATTCACTTTATTAGCAGCTAATGGCACAAAATATGTGCGCTCCCTGCATAATCTGGTAAATAGTTTGAGGTTTACAATACCATTGGAAATTTATGAAAAGAGCTAATTTATGCTAATAAGAAACATTCATGAGAAGAAGACCCAGCACTATCTTAGCACAAATAATAGCTATAGAGAAGACTATAATGGCCAAGGTGTGTTTACAGTGCGCTCTTGGAAATCTAGATACCTATACATTTTGGCATTTAATTGAATGGACCTCATATTTAGCCAAAGACATTCTCTGTTTCTTGGTTAGATGAGAGGAAAACATTTATAAACTTTACAATGGGACCAAAATTCGAAAGTGGGGATGTTTATGTTTGTGTTTTAAATATGTTTCACATCCATTATCAGGTTTCTCCGAATTAATCAAGAGCAATCAAGATGTAAACCTGTGACCATGTCCTTAGAGTAAGGGTCACTGTTGGCACAGGACTCCTTTTAAAGTGGTCAAGCAGTCTCACTATTCAGCCACGTAAGTGAACATCACACTTGATCTTCCATCTGCCACCACGGCCACTGGAAGAAGAGACAAGCAATCTCCTATAAACCTGGAATGAGTAAATGTGTTTTTCTACGCACACCGGCCAGGCAGTGGTGTATTATGAGGCAGAAGTGTCAATGCATTTTTCAGGTTTCTGTCTTCCATTAGTGGTAGGACCATTGTTTCCACAAACAGAAGATAGAAATGTCTGTTTTTCTTTCTTGATAAACTCGACCATGTTCCTGTGAAGCATCTTCATCATCTGCTTATCGAATTACACCTAGATAACGGTGCATTGGGGGCTTGTGGAAGTGATATTTACCCTTTGTCACATAAATCTACCAATCAAGTGTTAAAATCGGGGAGATATTGGCACTGCTGCTATTCAGACTAGACAGAGCATAAATAAAGAAAGCACTGAATAAAGTGCATAATTTTCTTACTTTAGGGTGGTGATATTAAACATATTGGACCTGAGGCACAAAGGTAACTTACACTTTTGAGTAAGTTTATGCTTTTGAAGAAGTTTACTACTTTTTTTTGGTATTTAGAAACTGTGCTTTTGTAGTAACCCCCATAGAAAATAATGTTACAGGAAATCTAACTATTTTAAATAGTTAAAATAGTTAAACAGATAAATTGAATAGTATATATTTGCTATTTAATTGAAAAATATTTTAATAATCTGCTGTGAATTTGAAAAATAATGTAATTAAACATTTTTTTGAAAATCATTAAAATAACTTTAATTCAGTCTGTACATTACTTTTAATAATTATTAATGCACATAAAAAACTATCACTGCCTTGACTGCCACATTCAGGGTGGAGGACTCAGCATGGTAAAGTGTGGAGAAACATTAAACAATTACTAATTGTTACAAGTGATGTAGAGAATTAATTATAATTCATGTAATTAGTTTTAAGAAAGATTTATGTTACATTATGTTGAATTATGTTACACTTAATTAATAGATATTCTTACTTTTGCATATATTTCAACAATAACAAATATGTCCTATTTTTACAAATTATGTTTAGAATTAATTTATATTTTTAGGTATTTTAAATAATCTGATTTAATTTAACATTCTTCCCAATTGGGTTTTATTTTAACTCCCTGCCTCCATTATTTTGGGACGGTGTTGCTATACCAGTAGCTGGTCCTTTGTAGTGCTGGCCTTACTATAATATTGTAATTTACTACAAAAGTATAAGTGAAAAGGGTTGATTACTACAAAAGTTTGTGAATAGCACATTGTAGTAAGTTTTGTAGTAGTACTACTCTGGACTACAAAAAAGAACCACAAAGGCCAGTTAGTGAATCAGGCCTGAGGTTTAAACGTTTGAAAAGTGTTAATATGCCGCTGACCTATGGGTGCACGGCATCTGACATATAGTTAGAATACTAAGAGAAAATCCTTAAGGAAAGATTTTCACTCATTACATCAGTTGTTTGAAAGATTAGTCTGAACTGTATTTAAAGTCAGGTGTAAGCAATACATAAAGCGATTTATTTAAGTATAGTTTTTTCAATACTAAATCACACTGTGATTAATGTTTTTTTTTAATACATACAACAACAGTTGCCTTAAATTAGTCCACGCATCAGTTCGTAGAGACATTTGATAGTGTATAAACCAGTGAGACAAAAGAGAAAAGTCTCTGTAGTTATTTATGAAGCATCAACTGTTGGTTTGTCAGGCTGATGGGAAATGACCTGACATATGGTGGCTACACCATAGTTATATGTTAAATATGAAATCAAATATAACTTTTCAACTTTTTAACAACTTTTATTATTACTAACTTTTTGTGATTTATGAATTGTGCACTTTGTTTTACTTTGTTTACTGCTAGCATGAAATTGTTATGATTTCAACAGTGTCAAAGATCAATTCACATCTCTTTCTGGTGTGTTAACGTGGTCAAAGGTAATGTGAAATCACAAATTGTGGTAAGAATAGAAGCTGTATTAAGGTTATGGAGCATATTTACAATAAAGTGGTGAAGCGTGTCATTAAGCCAAGAAGGCTAACGACAAGCTTCGTCACTTTAGAAATGCAGGGCTGCACCATATTTACTACAATATGGTGCAGCCCTGCATTTCCCCCTGCGCTGGAGTTAAATTAAGCTGCATAGCGCCAATGCAGGCACCCTTGCACCATAGTGCAAGTGTGCCTGTGTTAAGGGGAAGATTGTTTATGTGCAGGAAGATCCCCCTTCCTGCAAATAAACAATCTTTAAATGCTGTTTTGTAACTTCTATCTGTGCTGCTTGATGCTGCACACATAGAAGTTGCAAAACGGGTTTCTTTTTAAATGATAGCCCTGCATTTCATAGGCAATTTGCTGTGTCTATATGTCCTGACAAGGCAGCACACATGGAAACAGCAAAAACGAGCATTTCTCCTAATTTTGCGTGGTTAAGACCAGGTTTTCCATGGTCTTAATGTTGGCGCTGCCTCCTATTTACATCACCATCCTAATGGGTATTGCGGTGGAACACCCATTGCCCCCCCCTTTCACGCTAAACACAGTGTAAAAGGGTGCCTTATGTACAAGGTAGCATTAAGCCACGTTAATTATCAGTGAAAGTGATGTTGTGAAGCGATAGTGGTTTTTAAATATGTCCCTGTGTGACTTCATTTCTGCTACCCATGGCGTTTGGTGAATTACTGTCATTGACTGTTCGCCTATACATACCTAAAGGACATTCTGCACATGGTGCTTGTTTTGAGCTGTAAATAAACATTCATCTCTTAGTAGGATATCATGCAACCCAAATATAATTCTTTATTTGCATTTGTTAACCTACTGAACATGCCCATTCCTTAGACTTCTGAATTAATACCATGTAGGGTATAAAATACTTTCTGCAGTAGCCATCCTAGACCTCACCTTGAATTTCTGGGTATTTCACCATGTAAAGGAGTGCCCAGCGTAGAGTGGTGGTGGTGGTCTCTGTCCCAGCTCCAAAAAAATCAGCTGCAAGGCGGACCATGTTATGCTCATTAAATGTAGAGGCGACATCATGAGAGTCCTGAATGGAATATTATTATGCAAATTCAGAAAATGTGAAATATTGAACCAGCTTATTGTGAAGACATCATAACTTGGGTAACTGATTAGTAATGTAAAGCAGTATTGTCTTGGTCATACAATCAAACCAACGGAAATTAGTATGTTGAATTGCATAAATAAATTATACAGATTGCAGATTTCATTTTATCATAGGTACAGATAACATTGGGTTAGATAAATTAGGGTAAGGGTATATTATAAACTCTGACATGGAAGTATAATGAATGTGGATTAGTGATCATGCTTGCAGTAGTTATGGTGATATTAATTGATTCCTTTATCCAGAAGAATGGAAGTGAAGAAAGACCTAAGAAATCTGATGGATGGGCAGATTCAATAAACCTACATTAAGGAGTGATCGGAAAGAGCAGTATTTCCCTTTGAAAAGTGGAATGGAACAAATTAGTAGCAGATAGGAATTTTAATAAAGGAAGGAAGGATGATAGAATCAGTGAAGGATGATGAATTTATTCAGCTTTTTTGTTCTGTAAATTGCCACATTTATTGCCTTTCTTTTCCTTTGGACAGCTGTGAAACTATCTCTGTCAATAGGGTTTGGTTGACTTAGTGGGGTTGTGTTTGCAGTTTGATCCTGTAAGAAATGAAGTGAGTTCTAAGCTTGCTGAGGTTTGGGGCCCACTACCATGTTACGGAGGAAGACGTGTTATTCACAGAAGTGACCAGGGGCGGTAATATAGGATGCAGCTTACTCTCCTTGTTAGTGTGGAGGGCACCTATCAAAAGGTGAGCTTGATGTTAAGAAGGAGAGTGCACCGTATTATGTTGCGTGTGCAGCCCCCTGGCAGCCAAAAAGTTTAGCTGCCCTGGGAGCAAGGCAATCATCTGACATACAGAGCTTCTTTAAAGATCCCCTTGCAGGCGGGTGCAGTGGGGGACTGCACCCCTTTCTCCCCTCTAGAGGGCAGGGGGCGCACTGATAATGCACCACATTATAGGTGGCGCACTGTCAGTGTTCCTCCTGACAGCTTCTTTGCCTTTGCGCACATATCTATAATACGGCATAGAGGCAATGGGATTCCCTAATTTGCATGGAGCCAGTCCCCCAAGAAAACGAGGGAACACCCTCTAGTGATAGCGCTGTCTCTATATGTGCTCCAGCACTATTTGGATTACAGAAAGGGTAGCAGAAGTGTCAGCTGACTTTTCTGGAATACCAAAGTGCCCCCGGGGTGCGCAAAGCGGGCGCACACACCCGTTTCATGCCAGGAGACTTTGCATAATACGCCCATAGGTGCTGAATTAAAACCTTAAAAAGGCATGGCCTTTAAAAGCTCAGTTGGTTTGTTAGTTAAGAGCTGAAGTTAATCAAACTATCTGAATACAGAACTTTTAATTTTTTACTCTTACACTTTATTCTTCAGTTAATTTTACACATTTGCATGAGAAACCATTCAGTCATAAAGATTCCTGTTGTGTGACATTTTTATTTTTTCATCGCTTGTTTTTTTTTTTAATGTACAAAGCGCCACCAGGGAGCTTGACCAGAGCAGCCAACATGGCAGAAGCAAACACTTACTGTTGATATTTTAGCATGGTAGAAATCAATCAAGTCCTGGGGCTCTTCAGGCACTTCATTCTCTTTGTGACTCTGAATCTCCTTCTTCACAAATTCTTCCACAAAGGCATTGCTCTTGAAGACATCCTGATGAGGTCCTGGAAGATGCCGCATCAGCCAGGGGAACGCATCAAACAGCTGGAGTGAAAGATATTGCATTGATTAAGGAGAATGTCCTTTCTGATCTGATTTAATAAAAATATTGTAGGAACTTAGCAGGATACTCCCTGAATGTTCTGGTTTGACACAATCTGAATCAAATACAGATGTATTCTGGATTATCGGTAGACAATCATGAATCTTCACACTCTTATTTATGTGAGTAGGTGTGTGGGAAAAGTGTTTGATTGTATGCTTGCCTAAGAAAAAATGAAATTAGAAACTGCATTGTCAGAACATTTAGAACATAAGAAATAGTATGTAAGAACTAGGCAAGAGAACTTTGATTAAACTCAATCTATACAAGTTCTGATTCTTCTGTGTAATCTCGAAGGAAAGCCTTGCTGTTTGTGTCAAGCTGTTATGGTTGAGCTCAGATTCCCTACAGTTACTAGCGTTTATTTCTAGGTGCCATATTCTAACTGTGTTAGAACCCAGCCACAGCTCACATCACTTTTGAGGCTTCTCTCCCACACCTTCAAAGTTCCCTTGTCCATCAACCCTCCTTACTCTACCTCTTATTCAAATGAACCCTGCTCACCCATTCTTCGAAATCCTTTTGTGCCCACCACCCACAGACGGGTCCCACAACAACAACATATCTTTGCTACTATTGTCCAAAAGCATTTCCTACATCTTGTTGCTTTGAAAGTGGACTTGTCTCTGAGGCAGTTTCCAGAACTCTAGTGAAAAATGTATGGATCCAAAAGCAAGTGACAAAACATCCAAGTACTTAGTGACTTAGAATCAGTCCTGAGGCCGACATGCTAAATGAGAAATACAGAATGTGGAAAAAGTGCAGGGCACTAAAAAATTTAATCTTAATAAAAATTTGATGATGTAAGAGTTCAGAAGTGATGGAGAAAAACTATAGCACATGTCAGAAGGGCAACTAAACAGAGTCAATGTGAATTCAATTTCAATGGTGATCTGTCCTTTACCCTAAACCTACATATGAAATTCAGAAACACATCATACTATAGTGTTCGCTCACTGTCCTGTGTCTAGTCTTAATGTATGATACAAGCTTTGTTGCCACCTCTAAAATATTTTAAAGTGCTTTGAAGAGGATTAGTGGTGGAAAAATGCGAAACATAAAAGCACCTATGTGAATTCCATACATAAGACTGTAATAGAGAATTGTGCTGAAATTATCCCTGATCATGAGATCATTAATATGATGTCAGCTACTGTGGGATTTTTCTATCTCTGAGAACATCAGCCTCTCTGACTAGTGTAAACTGCCCTCTCTGTGAGTATAAACTAAACCAGTCAATATTTCGGAAAGGTGTTGGTGTGAAATTGTGTAAGATTGAGAAAATGTCATCTCATCTTTTGACTGTTGTATTCATCTCTTTCTCTTAAAATGTATATTTTATCCCAATTTCTCATCTAACTTTTATTTTTATTCTTTATCTCTCTATTTTCTCTGTCTTTGGTGGTGTGCTCACTCTCTTTTACTTTATCTATCATTGTCTTCATCCTTCATTTTGGTCTTGCACATTTTAATCTCACTGAATGTGATGTCAATGTACGCCTGAGCGTACATTGACATCACATTCAGTGTCAGCAATGTCAGTACCAGTAAAAATGATGTATGCTATGACAAATGTACGCATTATAATGAGAATGTGGGTAAATATGATATCAATGACCGCCATGTTCTATGTACAAGTCATATCATTGCTGGCAAATTCACCACAGATGACCTCCTCATCAACCCCAAGTCAGAGATATGTGGTGAGACAGGCCCTGCGACCCAAACCCAAGCCTACTGATCAATAGGTCACAGATGGGGTTACACTTAGCCTGAAGACAAATGCGCAAACAGGGTACACCCTGACTGATCCCACAGATAGGCAGTTACACCACAAACAGGTCCAAGGAGATTGACCCCAGTAAAACACGTTTGGCCAAAAGCGTGCATTCCCAAAATACAACAAAGTTAGATGCCACATGTAGTTAGGAACACTTACCCAACCAGAACACGGCATTCACACAGCTCCCTATGACGGCTATCTGGACAGATACACACTGGCCCACTCCAGCTATCCATGAGGCCGAGAACCACCTGTGCCCCTATTATCAGATGGTTGTATTTATGGTTCATGATTAGGCCTGGATCTACATGCTTTACAAGAATGTGTAACTATTCAATTGTACCTAAGGAACTGTATATTACCGGCCAAAACGTCTGTACATTGAGACTGTGGTCAGACACTACTCAGTTGATGCTCTTCCGGCTTCTGCGTTTAATTAAACCAACCTGTTCCTATTTTTCCAAACGCCTTGTCTTTTCAATTTGCCAAGGTAAATTCATATCCGAGCAACACACATGTAATATTAATATTAGAGCTGGTATACCCCATTGGGGTAGCTATGTGCTCTACAAACTTTAATAATAATAATAATAATGATGTTCTATCGTCTACTGCTGCAGGTTTTATTCTACGCCTGTGCTTTCATGGTTTAGCATACTGTCTCTCTGTTTTTTTTCTTACCCGATCCCCTCCATTTTCCATTTCGTTTGCACATTCCTCTCCTTCTCCTTTTCCCTTTTAAGTTCCCTTACTCCTTTACCTAATTTCTCATTTTGATAAATCTGTTTCTCTCTACATGGGCATTTATCTTCTTCCTAATTTTCTCTCTCTATCTGTAACAGAAAGCTTGCATCTATGATTCATCAACTTTTCTTTCACAAGCTAACTTATAATCTGTCTCAGGTCACACATTGAAGTTTTCATGCACAGGTTGCTTCCTCTGATTAACCACTCACCTACAGTATGAAGTCATCTTAAAACTCACCCTGCCCCATGAGCTGACTAGTTTGCTAGCAATTACATCATTTGTTTCAATGAGCTGATGGAATTCTTTATCGTCTCTGGAGAAGCGGTGTCCAAAAACCACTGCAGATATCACATTAGTGACAGAATGGACGATCGCAGGAGTTGGATCCAGGCTTTTCCCTGCAACAACAAAAAGAAGAATTATAACCCACTCAAGTAAGGTATAATATACGAGAGCTGTGGGGCCCACACCTGATCATACCTGAAAAACTGAGAAAAACAACAGTGGACTGGAATGCTTTTCAGAGTAATTTAAGAGGTTATTTCAAGAATTCGATCCACTCCCCTTTTTTCTGAATATTTAGCTATCAGCGTTATTCTCATGTTCTCTCAGGTGCAAGGACAACCTACTAATGGGTTGAGAGATTTCCAAGTGTCCGGCACAAACCAAGACATTGATTACTCTTTTTGCAATGGAAAGTTTGTTTCCGAAGCCTCCTTGACTTTGGAAGTAGTTTGCTTTGATCACTTAAGGTCTGCCTCAAAGGATGTAGTCTGATGCTAGAGTTTAGATCCGGTACAAAACAGATGCAGCTGAAATAAAGATTGTAAGAAAACAGGCGTTTTTTTGCAGATGCCCCCCCCCCCTTTTGCCCCAGTTAGACCACCAGATGTTTTTTTTCGACTCTGAAAGTGCCCGGGAGCCTGCTTACCAGGCCCCAGTACCAGAGCACATTCCCCTAAACTGATATCTGTCAATTGGTAACCTCAATTGGCAAAGGACTTTAACCTGCTTATGAGTCCCTAATATATGGTACCAATGGTGCCGAGGGCATGGGTTTTAAAAGGGGCGCCAGTTCTACAACACAGTTTGTGCCACCCTGAGTAATCCAAGTAAACTACTGACAGCAGGCCTGCAAATGCAGACTGCCGGAGCAGTGCAGACTGCTTGAACTCACCATTTGTCGCAAAGTCAATGCACTATTTTTAATATATGCCAGTCTCCCCTAAGGAAGGCCTCCTAAAGTCCAAGAGGCAGGGTGCATTATATTAAAGATGTGGGCATGTAAGTGCATGCTTATGTGTCCCTATAGTGGCCTTTACTATTAAAGGAAACTATAAGTGAAAGACGATCAATAGGATAACATGGGCTGGCACCTGGGCAAACCTGATGTTGGCAGCTCCATTATGGTACTGCCAAATATGTCATGTTTTGTATCAAACAACATGCCTCCTCCTCACCCCTAACATGAATCTCATGTTGAGGACGATGTGGCATACACCATGGTGGCTACCTTAGCCTGGTTGACCCAGCCTTTCCTGTGAGTTAGCTGCCAGCCGGCGCTTGCTGCAGCCACAACTGGAATCTGACCCCCTGCCAGGAGATCACACCTCCCTCCCTGATAGGCAGGCTAGTGAAGTGGCATTTCAAGGCAGTGAGCTGCAAAGGCTGCACCACCTGTGATATGCATCCAAGCTTCGTTCCAAAGGAGAAAGTAGCCCTCCACCCGTCCACAGGTAAATGTGCACTGGGGGAGGCAGGAAAATTAGATAATCAGGGGCTGTACATCTAGAAGGCAAGTCACACCTCTAGGGTGAGATACCTGGTCTTTACAGCTGAGGAAAACTACTGTCATTTTTAAAAGTGGTAGAATAGTAGTTTTGGTGTAGAAGAGATGACCTACACCCCGGATGTGGTCACTTCAGGGGTGGAATAGCCACTGGGGCTAGTAGCCCAATGGCCACCTGCACCCACACCCAAAAGGACAAAGAAGAGACTGAGTCTGCGACAATAGGACTTGCACATTCTAAAAGAGGAACAGTACACCTGTGGCAACACTCTTGGAACTGCACAATCGTGACTCATCATTGGCTAAAGATCAGTTTCCCCAGACAGAGGGATCCCCGTGAAAGCCAGAAGCAACCTCAGACTTCCTTGGACTAGTAACACTAGTTGCCTGCAACCGCAGGTAAAAACAATGTGCTAGAACCAAAGAATCGATAGCCATTGGGTCCTCCGAGGGATCGTCCAGGAGTAGATGGTCCAGTCCATTGTGGGAATCGAAGTCCTGCCCTTCACAAAGTTTCAGGCAGCTACCATGTTCCCCAGACCTCCACAATCATGTTAACTTTCTACTGGGCTTACCTCTGCCAAGACTTAGTGGTCGTCAGCCCGGCAACCACCCCCTTTACTTGAAGCTGCACCTCAAGGCGACTCCGCAAAACCTTCATCCGACGTCAACAGTGACTTCATCGTCAACATTTTGCACCCTGTCCGCCTCCAGCACTGTGCAAGCTGTAAAACCCAATTCAGCACCGAGGACTGCCAGGACAACTTAAACCCAGGCTTTCTCGAGCCAGGTAAAATGGAGCTTACTGTAATGGATTGGTCCTGGGACCAGCAACACCTTTACTCTCCTTGGGACTCACGCAACTCGACCTGCAAGTGACCGATTGTCAACAGTGGTTTTCACCATTGATTCCAATGATAAGGTTGCACTATATTATTTTGCACTGATTTTATATTGCTTCTAAAATGTATAACTGTGATTATATGTATCTGATAAAGTTCATTTTGGTGTCTAAATTAAGATCAAATCAGCTTTATTTTGATAAATGTGTTTTGGATTTCTTTCAAGTCATTTCAATTATTGATCCTCCATGTTGGTACTCTGAAATGCTTAAAACATGTTCCTCTAGTAAAGACTGACTGCTCTTTGCCACTCTACCAGAAATGAGGTAAGGGTATATTATTTTAAATCCAACTATTTGGGGTTTGTGAGAGTATTGCATGGTAAAGCCTAACTTGAATCACAACATAATACTCCAGTGTCCCACAAAGATGAATGTCCAGGGTTCCTTTTATGTATCAAAGAAAAAACATTTGTATCACCATGTATATATATGTATGTATGTATGTATGTATGTATGTATCTATGTATCTATCTATCTATCTATCTATCTATCTATCTATCTATCTATCTATCTATCTATATATATATATATATATATATATACATATATATTTATATATATATCTGTGCAATAAGAATACCAACCAAACAATTAAAAGCAATTCAAGCAAAAAATAATGCACAGAAATACAGCTTGAGCACTGAGCACAGAAGTTACAAACGCTATATACTATTCTCGGTTACTAAGTGTTCGTGTAAACAAAAGAAAACCATGCCCTACTTGCCAAATAAAATAACTATGTTCATAGTCTGTAACCAATGATGAACAGCCAACATCACAATACAACTACCACAGGGATCAGGCTGCAATCCTTCTAGTTCTTTCCTACCTGGATTATGTCATTAAACTCAACTGTCATATCTGGAAGACATGAGGATGCACAGTAAACATGTTTGTGCCACAGGACACATAGTGGCCATTTGTTAGGCATCTGTTTTTGGCAGTTTTTGGTAGGGTGGTAGATATGGCTAGTTAGGTCACTGGCTTAAGGGTCACTAGTTATTTCAGTTGGGACGCCTGACAGCACCATATTAAGATCCTGGTGAAAAAATAATTCCACATGAAACAGGCAGGCATTAGTGTTGATAGGACAGTTTAAGAAGCTGACTGATCAAAGCGAAAGGCATACTGTTCTACTGAAATTAACGGCCATGCAGGACGCTTGGTACCTGATTCCTAATGTGAAATCCACATGTAGAGCTCTTCACAAATGTTGCTTTTAGCATATGCAAATGTGGTGATCTCTGCCCAGAAGGTATGCACTAACTTTAGTGCTAAAATATCGCGCTAGATGCTGATTTTGCATTTTACATATTTTTATATATTTATATAGGAATTTGGTGTAATTCGCAGAAGCTAATGACACCCCTACTTAAGACTTCCCACAAGGGCATACCTTGGACTATCAGTCCATCAATCGTTCTCCGAGAGGTAGAAACAACACAATTTTGATAATAATTATCAGTTCTTTTTCTCCAAGAATGTCCATAAATCTTGATCATGATTTTCATAACTTCATAAAAAAACAATTGTTAAAAAAACAAGCAGCAAATACATTTTGTGACAACAGTTCTTCAGTGCGACAGACGCAATCGTCCAGGTCAAATGTTACAACGAAAACTTTAATTAAGGTCACAGTCATCTAAAGTAGTACAATATGTTTTTAGTGGGAATAACAAGATATCTTCACGAGTTCAATTCTACAGAATATTCATAGCCAAGGTAAGGGCATACAAAAGAATATTATTTCCAGCTCAGTTGTGCGAATGTTATGAAACACAAAATGATGAAGGCTGAATTTGGGCCCACCTAAATTATCAATGGGAAGCTGATTTAGAATGTTGCTGGAAGAATTTCTGTGCCACTCTGATGATGAGGAAGCTGCCATGAATTGAGTTAATAGACCTAGCTGTGCATATTTCACCAGCATAGATTCAGCCTCCATCTTAGGAAGAAGGCATATCTGGCTGGTATGAAACTGCTGCCAGTGTAAGAAGCTTGAACTTCCTCTATCTGATGTGGATACTGGATATATGTCCGTAAAGTGATGTCCAGTTGTGAGTGCCCACATAGCTTATATATTTACCAAGCCTGGGGTGTTTTTCAACTTGTATGGGAGACAATACCATTTTTTGGTATCTCTTCTATGGCAGTCTTCCAAGAGTCTAACTTTAGCAAACATTGGGGAGAGGAGTTGGCCTAACGGCTAGGGTGGTCGACCTCGAATCTGGGGAACCAGGTTCGAGTCTCGGCAATGACGCTGAACATCCTGTGATTCTGGGCAAATCATTTAATCTCCCCGAGCCTAACATTTATAAATTTGCCCTCATGTCATGCAACTGGAGCTATGTAAAGCACTCTGATACCCGATTCAGGTCAAGTTCGCGCTATATAAAACTCTGTCAAATAATATTTTTTTTTTAAATGGTGCAAAGGCCGCTTTTGGGGGAGGTAGCAAATTCCTGTGACTGCTGCTAAGACTGTCACCTTGTAGAGAGCTTTAAATTGAGAGGCTGAGCTGATGGAACAATTAAACTCCAGAGGTCCATGGGAGTGCCCAGGTTCAAGCTGACACTTCCTTAGACAATAAGCACACAATAAGGAATGTCCCATAAGCAAATAATATTTCAATTTCCCCATATCAAAGTTAGGCTTTGGGGTCCTCTGGAATCTGCTGTTTATTTTCTCCAGATTCTTCAATTTGTCAACATTCCTTGTATCTTTCCATCACTGCTTACATCAAGTACCTGTTGTCACGTTTGGATTAAGAGCATCTATGTTTCAGGTTGACCACGGAAGACCATTGTTTACAATGGTTCTTGATTAATGCAATAGCCTACAAGGTATTATAGCTGCTTGTCAGATGGTGTTGGAGAGGACTCGTACAAGAAGTTGGTGTGGCAGCAGAGAAGAGTGAAAATCACTGGCCGGAGGCTAAAAGTTGTATGACTTACAGTGCATGCTTTTACCACACATGCCTCTTCTACACATTTTTACAATGCATTCATTTACCTAGCATCTGCCTTTACCACACATGCTCTTACCACGCAGGTTGGTATAAAGAAGCCAAGTGAAAAAAAAATATATATATATATATATATATATATATATCCAACATCAAGTTGCCTGCTGTAAGGAAACCCATCACAGGTAAGTTCAGTTTCAGCCGTCATTTATTAACTGGAGGACATACAGTGTTCAAGCAAACGGCAGTGTCTCGCATAAATGAAATGTCCTGCCCAACGCGTTTCGTGATGCCAATCACTTCATCAAGGGCTGCAGGCATTTTGCGAAGGAGGAATCACAGCTTTAATTATCTCTCCCGCCCTTGTGGGCGTGGCCACTCCCGTGGCTTGCTGGACTTTGGAGTTTTGATCTTATTTCTCCCAGTGGAGCGCTGTGCATCTTACTTCAAATAAAACACTGATAAAATCCCAAGTGGGTTGGTGAATACTGGAGATGCCTGTCATGCCTTTACAGTCCTCCCTAGGCCAAACCTGTTCCTCTTGCCCCAGCGTCGGTTGACACTGAAGCGGAACTGCACGGAGTGCAGCGGGGCATTCCTCGCGGCTCAGGCGGGGCCGCAAACACATCCAACATCAAGTTGCCTGCTGTAGGGAAACCCATCACAGGTAAGTTCAGTTTCAGCCGTCATTTATTAACTGGAGGACATACAGTGTTCAAGAAAACGGCAGTGTCTCGCATAAATGAAATGTCCTGCCCAACGCGTTTCGTGATGCCAATCACTTCATCAAGGGCTGCGGGCATTTTGCGAAGGAGGAATCACAGCTTTAATTATCTCTCCCTTTAATCACAGCAAGTCTTCCAACATAATGCGTTTTGACTTTAACAAGTCTTAATCATATGCAGCAAATGAGAGTGACCATTCATGTGATCTTATTTAAACACAGCTTCGAAAACAGTGAGCAGGGGCGGCCTTAGGCATGTGCAAGCTGTGCACCTGCACAAGGCCACCAAACCCCAGGGGCCACCACGAGGAATCGGATACAATACATATTCGTGGCGGCCCCTGACAGGGATTTGGCGCATGAACAACTGAGGCGTGCTAAATCCAATGTGATGCACGCTGAATGGTTGTTCTTATACTCTTTTCCTTTCTAACCCAGTCTCGTCTTTGTGTGGGGTCGGCCTTGTTTCGGGCTCTTCTGGTAGGTCTTGTGCTTGTTTAGAACTTTTTTTCCAGGAGAATCGAGCTTGTTTTAATAGTCCAGATCTGGCACCTCCGGAGGCTCGCATGGGCGCGCATGCGCAGTGCCCGTGAGTCCTGCAGCGAAGGGGTTACAGAAGCACCACGCATCACTGGCGACAGGAGGGGTGGCAGCACCCGTGCCCGGCGTGCAGCGAGCAGCACCGAGACCGGCCGAGGCCATGTACCGGCGCGCCTAGAGACCCTGGGCATGAAAGGCCGCCTTGCAGAGGATAGCATGCCAGTGTGCAACCTTTGGTGCCAGCTGCGAGGTGAGCAGCCTGAGGGTCAGGGCATGGGGAGGGGGAGTGAGGAGGTCAGCGTGTGCCACTGCAGAGTGAACCCGAGGGAAGGTGAGCCATTGGACGAGGGTGCGGGGAGCCCTGGGGAGGAGGGCAGATCAGGCGTAGGAATGTATCCCAGCCCGTGGGGGTGAGGAGCCGGGCGCGTGGGGAAGGTTGGGTGAGGATGTTATTGTAGATGGTGTGTGCTTTGGGTCTGGGTGGAGGTAAGCCATGTGAGGTGGCGAGCTGGAGGTGTTCTGGTGGTCATGGGAAGGGAGGGCATGATGAATCGTGAGAGAGAGCCTCTCTCTCACGATTCATCTCTGAGAGGGCGCGGGTCGGAGAGGTGGTCACCGTGCGCCATGGGTAGGGAGTGGTACAGATCGGCGCTGTATGTTGAGGGAAGAGTGAGTCAGGAGTGCAGGGGCGGTGTTTACTTGTGGCTGAGGGGAGGCATGGTGACTTTTGGAGGTGTAACTTGGGAGGCACGGTCGTATTAGGGGGAAGAGGAGAGCAGGGTACGAGGTGTTAGACGTAATGTTAAGGATTAATTAAAATTATTACAATTACTTATCAACAATCATGAAAACAGAGTATGAAGCTGATACTTGTGATCTAATGAGTGGATCTGCCTGCACAAATCTTTTAAAACATCGAGTGTTCGAATGTACTTGGCATTTGGTTATGTCTGTTTATATGGTGTTGAGGCAGACATGAAATGCAAGCACCTAAGGATGGACGCCTGGAATAGGATGGCAGTGCCTACCCATGTTAACTCAATCTAATACCCTTTTGCTGAGACCTTGGTAGGAGACTGGCTTCTTGGTCATTTCTTTAATTACATTCCAGTGCTTGTCATGTGACTAGCAGAGAAAACTAGTTTAACTAGTCCTCAGTTTGCAATTGGTGAAGCAGCCTTCTCTGTCCATACTAGGGGCATAGTTACCATTGGTTCAGCAAGTACAGTGGTACTGAGACCCAAAACCCTCAGGAGCCCATTGAACCCTGATAATTGCTATATTTTACTTCCTGAGCAGCAGCCAAAGGGGCCATTTTCCTTGCTTATGCCACGGCCCATGGGGTCGTTGGTACGCTGTGCTAGTGATTCGTACGTCTGCTTGAAAGTTGTCTCCTGACTGGATGTTCCTTGCACATTAATTTTGCTTCAGTGAACCTCTAGTGCCTTTTCATAGCCTTAGGACTCACTGTAATTAATCCTTGTTTAATAGGTGCTCTGAAAGCGAGCAGAACTGGTTGCTGGAATATGGCACTATACAAGAAACCTTAATGAAATATATTGTATTTTGTCTTTTGACAATGTGGTAAAGTGGACGAGTCTTTGGTTACCTGTAGGCTGTCTTCAGGATCAGTTAGTGACGTACTGAGACAGGTCTCTGTGTGCCATGATTTCAAGGTAGCTTACTCTCTTCCTGCTAAGGTCACTTCCCAAATAGATCATGAACTATTCTCCAGGCTCTACTGTTCTCAGTGGACTGAGAAAACAGACCTTGTATGCCAAGTCACATGATCTACCCTATAGTTTTATAACACTCTTCAAATAAACCTTCCATATGTGGCTAGTCCTCACAATGTGTCATACATGTAGTGGGAAGGGTAATTACTATCAATCAGTCAGCGTTTGTAAAGCTCAGCTGCTTCACACATAAGGGTCTCGAGGCGGTGTGGGATTCATGCTGCTGGATCATGCTGCTTGTTGGTTGAACAGCGAGGTCTTGTGGTCCTTCCTGAACTGCTGGAGCGATGGTGAGGCTCTGAGGTGCAGGGGGAGGGTTTTCAGGTCTTCACTGCCAGGTGGGAGAAGTAGCAGCCTCCACTGTTTTATCAGCGGCTGCATTGGGTGGCTGCTAGGGAGATGGTTCTGGAACATATTTTCCTGGTAGGTTGGTGGAAATTCACTTGTTCATTAAGGTATGCTGGTCCTTCATTGTGTAGTCCAGGGAAGACATGGCTTGGCAGTTCGGGCTGGACTGTTCCCATGAGGCACAGGGTCAAGGCTGATTTGCATATGGCCATGTCTGAACTGGGGTGGTGTGGTGAGCAAAAAAACGATGGATTTAGGCCCAGATCTCTGTACTGGGGTGAATGTATGACATTGTTCTGCATTCTGTCCATCAACTGTTGTTTTTGCAAGAAAATAAAAATGACACATCAAAATCTTTCAGCAGCCGCCACTGCTGATTGTCTTCTTTTTTCCCCTACCCACTGCTAGCCTCGCCCGCTGCATTGCAAGCAAAATGAAGAGAATTCGAGTACACAAATCTGGTTATTCGAAACGAAAGAGAAAGGTGGCTCAGCAGGCTTTCGTAGTGTCACAGGAAGGAGCAATCCTGAACTTTATCACCCAAGGGAAACCTAAAGATGGAGAATCCTCTGGCCAGAGTACTGCTGATGCACTAGGTAAAACAGGCGCTGACGACCATAAAGAAGAACAAAAAAATGATGATATCCATGAGCAGAATGATACTCATGAGCAGACCAATGAAAATGAACAAGGTGACTCTGAAATTGATACAAACATGCAGCAATTACCAACTCAGGATGAGGATTATTACAAAAGACCCTCAGACAGAGAAACTGAAACATCATTCATCGGTCCATCAACATCTGGCATTCTGAAGGAGGTTCAGAGTTTACAGACGGATGATGCTGGTATTGAAAAGGAAGCCAAAGAGCAAGACCATGTTACAGACCCGTGTTCTGAATATGATTTATGTGATTGGAGGGATCCTACTTTGTGGCCGAACTCTCTTACGGACGTGCAACGTGTTTTTCTTGTTGAAAGAGGTCCCTCCAGAGACCCAGATTCTAAAACAAAGTATCCAAGTGATGAGCACTGAAAAAGTAAACGTTGTTTTTCTGTTACCATGTTACTGGTCATCTAACGCCTTTTCTGGACGTTTTATTAAAACACCTTCCTGAGCTCCGCCCGGACCCCCTCTTCCGGGGCCCCCTACCTGCGCTCCCTGCACAGGGCCACCATGAGTCTAGAGCCGCCCCTGCAGTGAGGAAGGACCAAGGTACCCAGGCATTACACCAGATACAGAAAGTTGCATTGGGTCGGTCTTTAAAAATATTCTGCACAGATGTATTGCATGAAAAGAGTGTAAACATCCAAAGTTCCATGGGGTAGTCAATCCAATGAAAGTACAGTACTTCAAGTTTACTGATTTCAACTCTGCATTCACGTTGCTCATGTACTAAAGTCATAAGGACCACAACTTTCATAATGCTTTGTAATTGTTTGTATACCCTTTCCCAATCCTTCAATGTCTTTCACTTGATTCATTAATTTCCTTCGGTTACACGTACCAGCATGCCCTTTTTGTGCCTTCAAAGGATATAATTCCACATATGGCAGAGTCATTTGGCATCCATGTAATGTCAAAGGAAATGGCACTCTCGTTTTAAAACCCGGTTATCTAATGGTTGTACGACATGACTGCCTCGAGTTTTCTTCAACACGGAGTGCACAAGTCCAGTGATCCCACAAACTCTGGCTGTTCCAATAAACTTTCCAAGTCGGGCGGGCCTTCTCGCCCTGCCAGCCACAGTTTTTCTGCATCCTGAAATTTAGCCAGCGGGCATTCTTTTCCAATATGTTCCAAAAGCAGGTGACGCTGGGGATGCCCAGCCTTTCGGGTCGGGGCCTAAGAGAGTGCATCAGTCACCAATATATTCCAAAAGAAGCATGTACTCTCCCTGCAGTACCATGCAAACATCTCATTTGACATCACTGAGGAAATAATCCAAAGAACAACTCACACACCCACTCACAACCCCATACAACCTCTCATATACCCATTCAAACCCCTGCAACCACTCACATACTCATTCAAAGACCCATACAAGTACTTACTCATGCATTGAGCCAGTCACACATCCACTCAGTAACTTTAAAGCCACTCATACAACCCTTCACTCACCCATAAAGACACTCACACGCCCACTCACTTACTCATACAGATACTAACACATGTACTCAATCACCTGAACAGTCACTGAGACAACCACATATTCTCCCAAAGAGCCTCTCTCACACTCACTTAACTCACCCATACAGCCACTCACACACCCATTCACTCATCCATACAGCCACTCACACACCCACTCACTCACTCATACACCTACTTACACACCCACTCAACCTGCTGTCCCCCTCTTAGCCGCCGAACCCACTGAGGGAGGGATCTTTAGCGCTGGGATACCTCAGGGTGACTACGCGCTCTATAAATTTTTTTAATAATAATAATAATAATTTAAGCACCATCTCATTCACCAATACAGCCACTCATGCCCCTCTCATTCACCATTTACAGCCACTCACACACCCACTCAGTCACCCATACACCCACTGATGTACCCTTTTATTCACCATTTACAGCCACTTACATACCCATTTACTCATCCATACAGCTGCTCACTTATTCTTACAGCCAGTGACACACCCACTTGCTCACCCATATAAAAACTCACACACCCACTCACTCATCCATAGTCTCTCACATACCCACTCACTCACACATACACCACTTACAACCCACTCACTCACCCATACAGGCACTCACACACCCTCTTATTCACCCAACAGCCACACACACACATGGATACACACAGTTAACAGACATGCACATTACCTTAAAACAGAATCACTCATTAGTAATACACAAACTTAACTAAGTTATTTTTTGCGGTACCTTAGAATGTATGTTTAAAACTCAGAAACATTTAGCAAACACTCACAATCACTGGATGATGTCATCAGTGAAGTCAGTTGAGATGTCATTAGTAATGTCACTGACTATCTCAGGAGTGATATAATATCTGAGGACATAAACAGTGCATTACAAGGGCAAAAGTTATAGTTAGCTAAGGTAACTATAATAGGGGAATTTCTATGGTTCTGTATGAGTGACATATGAGCCTAACTATAATGTTACTTTAACCTTTGTTTTTTCATTCAATATATATTCAGAAAAAAATATATACATGTAGATATATATAGATACACACACACACACACATATGTGGGACAAGGGACATGAAATGCGCCAGCCACGCTTGCCAGAGGCTCATGTGAGAGCCTGCATTCAACTCTGAAAGCGCATCCATCCAGGAAAAGAAAAAGACTACACCTCCCATAAAGCAAAGCATAGACTCATCCAGAGCAGCCAATCAGGGGCATGCTATGTTGCTTGAAATTTGAAGGTGAGCCAATCATGCGCTTTCTGACTGCAACATCCTTTGAAAAAGAGAACCTCTTGAAACGCGTCAGGATTGCAGACTAGTTTGCTGACGAGGGTTGCTGGCTGATTCGAAAATAAAGGTTGTTTGGGAAAAACCTTCCCTTTGTCCGAGTGCAGCTCACCTGTTGGTCACTCCCCACTGAGCGCGACAGATTGGCGGCCGTCCTGCCGCTGGGTTTGCACCACTCCGGAAGCTGGAGGCCACAGGGCTTGTATACGAGGGGCTCCATATGTGGGACAAGGGACATGAAATGCGCCAGCCACGCTTGCCAGAGGCTCATGTGAGAGCCTGCATTCAACTCTGAAAGCGCATCCATCCAGGAAAAGAAAAAGACTACACCTCCCATAAAGCAAAGCATAGACTCATCCAGAGCAGCCAATCAGGGGCATGCTATGTTGCTTGAAATTTGAAGGTGAGCCAATCACGCGCTTTCTGACTGCAACATCCTTTGAAAAAGAGAACCTCTTGAAACGCTTCAGGATTGCAGACTCATTTGCTGACGAGGGTTGCTGGCTGATTCGAAAATAAAGGTTGTTTGGGGAAAACCTTCCCTTTGTCCGAGTGCAGCTCACCTGTTGGTCACTCCCCACTGAGCGCGATATATTGGCGGCCGTCCTGCCGCTGGGTTTGCACCACTCCGGAAGCTGGAGGCCACAGGGCTCGTATACGAGGGGCTCTATATGTGGGACAAGGGACATGAAATGCGCCAGCCACGCTTGCCAGAGGCTCATGTGAGAGCCTGCATTCAACTCTGAAAGCGCATCCATCCAGGAAAAGAAAAAGACTACACCTCCTATAAAGCAAAGCATAGACTCATCCAGAGCAGCCAATCAGGGGCATGCTATGTTGCTTGAAATTTGAAGGTGAGCCAATCACGCGCTTTCTGACTGCAACATCCTTTGAAAAAGAGAACCTCTCGAAATGCGTCAGGATTGCAGACTCATTTGCTGACGAGGGTTGCTGGCTGATTCGAAAATAAAGGTTGTTTGGGGAAAACCTTCCCTTTGTCCGAGTGCAGCTCACCTGTTGGTCACTCCCCACTGAGCGCGATATATTGGCGGCCGTCCTGCCGCTGGGTTTGCACCACTCCGGAAGCTGGAGGCCACAGGGCTCGTATACGAGGGGCTCTATATGTGGGACAAGGGACATGAAATGCGCCAGCCACGCTTGCCAGAGGCTCATGTGAGAGCCTGCATTCAACTCTGAAAGCGCATCCATCCAGGAAAAGAAAAAGACTACACCTCCCATAAAGCAAAGCATAGACTCATCCAGAGCAGCCAATCAGGGGCATGCTATGTTGCTTGAAATTTGAAGGTGAGCCAATCACGCGCTTTCTGACTGCAACATCCTTTGAAAAAGAGAACCTCTCGAAACGCGTCAGGATTGCAGACTCATTTGCTGACGAGGGTTGCTGGCTGATTCGAAAATAAAGGTTGTTTGGGGAAAACCTTCCCTTTGTCCGAGTGCAGCTCACCTGTTGGTCACTCCCCACTGAGCGCGATATATTGGCGGCCGTCCTGCCGCTGGGTTTGCACCACTCCGGAAGCTGGAGGCCACAGGGCTCGTATACGAGGGGCTCTATATGTGGGACAAGGGACATGAAATGCGCCAGCCACGCTTGCCAGAGGCTCATGTGAGAGCCTGCATTCAACTCTGAAAGCGCATCCATCCAGGAAAAGAAAAAGACTACACCTCCCATAAAGCAAAGCATAGACTCATCCAGAGCAGCCAATCAGGGGCATGCTATGTTGCTTGAAATTTGAAGGTGAGCCAATCACGTGCTTTCTGACTGCAACATCCTTTGAAAAAGAGAACCTCTCGAAACGCGTCAGGATTGCAGACTCATTTGCTGACGAGGTTTGCTGGCTGATTCGAAAATAAAGGTTGTTTGGGGAAAACCTTCCCTTTGTCCGAGTGCAGCTCACCTGTTGGTCACTCCCCACTGAGCGCGATATATATATATATATATATATAAAAATATATATATACATCACCAATCCCACTTCCCCAAGGAAGAGGCACGCACGCCGGTCTGTAAGTATGGGGCTGATTTAATAGTATTTCAGGTCGCCCTCGACCCCGCAGAAAAGAGAGACGCGTTTCTAAGTTGCACCAACATTTCAAAGATATATATAGCACTCCCACTCTTTCAAACATGTATAGACATGGTAGAAAGACTAGATGCAAAATATCACTGGCAAATCCTGGCTAAGATTCGCTCAGTACCAGTAATCCGAGTATCAGCTAATGTAAAATATATAGTCACTGAAAAAAACTACACATTAGCATTTCAAAGTATGAAAAACACAGAAATTCACCAGTTATAGTTAACAGCGCTAACCATAACTTGCACCCCACCATGCCCTGTTTAAGACCTCACATCTGGAACAACATCATTGATGACAATTCAATTTGAGTGTGCTAGTTTGTTTTACAATTTAGATAGTGGTGGGTAACTACCATATTACTTTTCTACCAAATTGTGTACAGCTTGGGGCCAGCTAATCGGTAAAGTGTATACAAAATGCATGTACTCCTAATGCACCATAGCTGTGTAGAGGTATTGAACACATTATAAATGTTTGTATTCAAGAGTAAATCAGTTTGCAAGTCCTGGTGGACTTGTATTCATTATGCTCCACACAACCTTTTGGTTCTGCAGAAAATGTTTCCAACAGGAGAAAGATTCTACTTAGTAGATACTAACTTTTGTAAAAAGCCTTGAGTTATTATAGAGAATCGTGTCAGCATGATAAATTATACTTAACATAGAAGAGTGTGTGCACCGAATACTAAGCTATGCACATGTGCTTGTTTTGCTTCAGAAGATGGGCTATTTGTAAAGTTTTCAACACAGTATGAAGGCAGCAGGTAGTATGATCTTTAGCACCTTCAGATCTTAGTTACTTTTAGCAAATAGTGTATTTTTAGACAATTGTTACATAGAATGTACACTGTTCTTAGTAGATTCTTTCAATACCCTGTGGTGTATTTCTCATGAGAATGTCACTGTTTGCAAACATTGGGGTATAGAATGAACTCTTTCCATAGAGTAAACACTGTTTACAGTACTTGGTTCTCTACTGATCTCAACTTCATTTCTTATAGTAAGTTTGTTGAGTCTCAGGATTTTGATGCAGACAAAAGCTGTCTGGAGTAGGGCATTCTTTTTTAAATTAATACTTGCTATTTTGGCTTTCTCTGAACAGTTGTATACAGATTTGAAGATCGTACTCAGTGAGAGTTTGCCATATATATGTTGATGATTGGTAATGTGAACTATGCTACCAGTAAAGTATATGCTATATGGTCAATGTGGCACATAATGCTTGTTATCAACACCTAAGGCAGTTGTTTCTGTGTTGGTCGTTATGATGCCAGATCTTCCCCTGAACTATTTTGTATCTATTGTCAGACCTCTAATGTATACAACAATATGCCGGAAAACAAAGCTTGGATGATGTAATAATAATAATAATAAGGGTAGCTTATAAAGCGCATGGTTACGCAGAAGCGTGTCCCCGCGCTACAACTGAAAAACTCATTGCGAGGGTTGCAGACCGGAGATCTTTTATCTGGAGAACAGGTATGTTTTTAGGTTCCTGCGGAAGCTGGTTTCGGATGAGTCAAGGCGAAGATGGAGAGGGAGGGAGTTCCAGCTCTTTGCTGCCAGATAGCGGAAGGAGCGTCCGCCCATGCGGGCCTTTTTGATTCTTGGAACCAGTAGTAGACCCCCATATGCTGAGCGCAGATCACGTGCTGGTGTATACCTTGTCACCAAGTTCTGGAGTGGGATCGGAGATTTTTTAGCCAGGATGCGGTGACAGGTGCAGAGGGCTTTAAATACCACTCTGTTTTTAACTGGCAGCCAGTGGAGGGTTTTGAGAGCGGCTTTGGTATCTGATCGTTTTGGGATGTTTAAGATGAGACGGGCAGCCGCGTTCTGTATTACCTGAAGGCGGTTCATGGCCTTGCAGGTGGTGCCCAGGTAAAGTAGATTGCCATAGTCTAGGCGTGATGTCACCAGGGCATGTACCAGTGTTCTCCGTGCTGACATAGGGAGAAGGTCAAGGACCTTCCTTATGGTTTTTAGGATGCCAAAACAGACCCCTGCAACTCGGTCTATTTGGGGTCCAAAAGATAGGTCAGCGTCGAGCCATATGCCAAGATTTTTGACTCCCTGGGTGGGTATGGGAGCCTCGCCCAGGCATGGAGGCCACCACGTCGATGACCAAGCAGATGGGTCCCTCCCCACCACGAGCACCTCGGTCTTGTTGCCGTTTAATTTAAGGCAATTGGTGGACATCCAGGTTGCAAGTTCTTGCATGCAATCCCTGAAACTGTCCATCGCAAGACCGGGTGCACGCGATAGGGAGATAGCCAGCTGCGTGTCATCGGCGTATGACACGATGCTCAATCCGTGACTCACGGCAATTGAAGCCACTGGAGAGACATAGAGATTAAACAAAGTTGGGCTCAGGGACGAACCCTGGGGAACACCCTGTCCCAAGCCTATGTCTCTCGAGTAGTGGTCACCTTGGCGAACCTGGAAGCTTCTCCCTGTCAGGAAGGATTGTAGCCATTGGAGTGCAGCTTCGGATATTCCTCCATTATTCAGACACTGTAGCAAGTTGTAGTGCGCTACAGTGTCGAATGCTGCACTCAAGTCCAATAGGATGAGGGCCATGGTATGTCCCTCATCCACCCCCTGGCGTAGGGTCTCTACTGCTGTTAGGAGTGCAGACTCTGTAGAGTGGCGAGGTCGGAATCCAAATTGGGTGTCGTGTAATAGGGCAGCCTTTTCCACGAAGTCCATTAGCTGTATATTGACCGTTTTTTCCGCCACCTTAGCCAGGTAGGGAAGGAGTGAAATTGGGCGGAGGTTGTCGAGTTTCTCAAAACAGATGGTGGCTTTCTTCCTAAGGGGTAGAACAACCGCCTTTTTCCAATCCCTAGGTACTGTCTTTGTGCTGAAAGATACATCGAGCAAATGTCTAATGTATGGTTCTAGTACTCTTAGACTATCTGTTAGGCGTTTGGGTGTGGTTGGGTCTCGAGGAGAGCCCGACTTCACCGACCTGCAAATTTTTAGAAGATCTTCCGTGGGAGGGGTGACAAAGTTGGTAAGTATAGGTTTATCTCCCCATTCCCTAGGGTTTTCGGCGAACTCTGCCCCGGTTTTGGGCTGCGTAGGGAATGCTAAGTATATTTTTGTTATTTTTTCTGAAAAGAAGTCTGCGATTTTGTCACACAATTCTGGCGAGCAGTCATCAGGGATAGTAGCTGAATTTCCACCTGAAAGAGTTTTATAGAGTGTGAACAGCTCTTTTGTTGAATTACCCGCCTCACTAATCCTAGACGTAAAGTATGATTTTTTTGTTTTTCTGATTAGTCCATGGTAGGTTCGTCTCTCGGTTAGGTACTTAGTTCTGGTTTCTTCAGAGAAACTCTTACGCCATTCTCTTTCAGTTCTTTTTAGAGCAGTTTTCTGGACTCTTAGTTCGGCGTTGAACCAAGAGGCGGTTTTGTTTACCCGGCTCCAAGATTTGGTTTTTAGCAAGGGGGCTGTGCAGTCAAGTGCCTCATTAATCCGTGTGCAGAAGTTAGTATTGGCTGTGTCCACATCCTCCCCCCCTGGGCTTCCTCCTTTCGTCAATTCTTCACAGAATGCCATCAATGATTTCATTTTAAAGGCCATCAGTGATGTCATAAATGATGTCATAGAACATGTCATGAATGATGTCATATGTGAGGTCATAAGCAGTGAATGGCGGGGGTGCAAGTTATAGTTAGCTCTAACTATAACTGATGAATTTCAGTGTTTTTTTGTAGTTAAAATTTTTTATGTTGTCACTTCCAAATTCACCTAACAATAACATTACGTTAACCTTTGCTTTTTTCAGTATATTTCTAAGGTTTTAAAAAAAAGAAAATACAGATACTTTTATCACACCTAACTATAATGTTGCCTTTGTTTTTTTCGGTGCATTTCTAGGATTTTCTAAACATATCGTAATACTTAATTACCATACGTAAATGCAAGCCTGCCAGGCCCTGCAGCCAACCCTATGCCTTTGGCCATGAGAAGCGAGTGGTTGGCCATAGGGCTTGGCCATTTGTTTTTTAATTAAATGGCAGAGTGGCAGTGCAGCTTCCCTCACTGAGTTGTTGTCGGCCACGTGGACCCATCCCCTTGGCCACTCATTTAATTAAGGGGAGTGGGCACACATGGCCCCCTCCTTCGGCCAATTTGTGCATGGCGTTGGTGCAAGTTATAGTTAGCTCTGCTAATTATAGCTGGTGAATTTTTGTGTTTTTTTTAAGTTCAAAGCGTTAAGGCTGTCACTATCCTATTTACTTCACTTTAACATTAGTTTATCCTTTGCTTTTTTCAGTGAATTCCTAAGTTTAAAAAAAAAAAATCTTTCTATCAAACCTAACTATAAGGTTACTTTAAACTTTGTTTTTTTCAGCGAATTTATAGGTTTAAAAAAAAATTTAAGTAATACTTTATTACCATATTTAATTAATGAAAGGTGGGTGCCTTCATGCCTACCCATGGCACCCACCATATACTTGTTGAAGGCCACAGGGGGAGCCAAAGGGCCCCCACAGCCCCAGCCCCAGTCGGCTCCCCCCATGCAGCAGCACTGCTCCCACCCGGAGGGAGCAGCTCCTAATGCTGCTCCCTCCTGGTGGGAGCAATAGTTTGATCTGTTTTCCTAGCCACAGGACAGAATTTTTAAAGTTCCTGTCAGCTGGAAAAAGACTTTGTGTTTGCTGCCGCTTGGTGGGAGTTAAAAAAATGCTCCTGCCAAGCAGTAGCAGACACCTTTCCAACGCCGGTGTAGGCAAGGAAACCACTATCTCCTGGAGGGTGGTCTCCCGGGACATTGTCATTAAGCTGGCCTCCAGGGGATGGGGTCCCTAGGTCTATTAATGGCACAGGGAGGGGTGCCGCGTGGCCAGACAGCCCTCTCCCCTTTATTATTGAAATTAGCCCTGGGGAATGGGTCCCTCTTGACCTCTGGAGGCTTGGGGAGGATGGCCACACGATCCCCCTCCCCTTCCATGCAAATATAGGCCCTGGGAATGCTATGGGACTTGTTCCAATGTGAATTTCAACTGGACTGATAACAGTCTGGATTCCTTGGCCATTGTATCTTGTTCTGATTACAAATGCCATGTTGAAAGATAAATGGTGCCCACGTGCTATTGCTCTTCTTTAGTTCTTGCCTTCGGTTTGTTAATCTTCACTTAACTTTCTGTTAGAATCTGTTAATGTGGATGATTGTTGATTTAAATGTATGTAACTAATCAAAATGTTCACGTGTATCCTAACCCATAAAGTTGATTTGTATGCTGGTTGTATGATATAGCTACTGTTTATTTAAAGCGTTTAGAGATTCCTTCAGGTCTGATTTGTGCTATATAAAAAAAATACATAAATAAATAAATTATGATACCTTAAACTGAATGAGCCCAATATGGGGTCAGATGTTTAATATCATGGAAGTGGCACCTGGGCCTGAAACCATTTACCTTTCTTTGTTGCAAAGAACTCCACCAAGCTCTGGGCCTCCTCCTGGATTCGCGCTTCTAGATTTTTCTTCCCAAGTCCTAGATTCCTCAGAGTCGTGAGGCCGAAGCGTCTCTGCTGCTTCCAGGTGTGTCCAGAGGAAAAGAAAACTCCTAATTAAACAATTGTATATTAGGTTTTAGATAATTATATCTTCAACGTAAAATATGTATTTAATTTTTCAACCTGGCTAAATAATGCTTTGGTCCTCGCTGCTAACATAATGCATGTACAAGTAGAGGAATTCTGTGCAAAAGGCTGCAAGAGTGACTTATTTTTGAGCTACAAATATCAGTCTCTCTCTCTCTCTGCCACTCATTCAGTTCTTGCTGCTTCCTTTACTAACTGCAGAAAATACATTTTGAAGATAGAGTCGCTGACACACTGTGGGATCTATAATTGTCTTCCTCCCATGCACATCCAGGAGCCCTATATCAGCAGCACAGGACACACAGAACATTCAATATGTTTTTGTTAAATAGATAGAATGCTAGCTCTTAGATTCTGATTGTTGCACATGTACGTCCACACCACTGGGCAGGGATACTCTCTTTCAAAGAGTATCTCAGTGCCAGGATACCCTCCTGGGTGATAGTGCTCTCTACAAATCTGCATACCATAATAGTGTACATAGGTAGGTTTGTCGGGTAACACCACTGCAGCCTCCTGTCAGTAGCACACACTTTAGGGCCTAGACAGAGAGAGCACAGAACTGTATCCCATTGCAGAGGGAAGGCTGCTGAGAAGGCTTCCCGACAGCCAGGTCACTACACACACTTTGCCACTGTGGCGACAACACTGAATTGTGTAACTAATGCACAGCATTTACTGGCTGCCCACCCTGAAAGTCCTAGTTCTTCATCGTCTGTGCTAATATTGCTCGATAGTCTGTTCGTTCGTCTGTCCAGCCATTCATCCATCCAACCACTTACACAATGGCTACACAATTCACAAAGGTTCACTCCATGAGTAGGAATAGGTTAAGAGTAAGTCGCACAACCCAACAAGGAAATCCGTTTATATCCGGTCAGTGAGTCTTTACAGCAGTCATGAATATCTACACACAGCTTGTATTTCATCCATTCATAACCCAATCAATAGCACTTCCTGATCTCTGACCCCTGTCTGCTTTTTAATACTCTGAAAAGCTGGATGAATGGCTTATTGAGTTACACCTTTGAGCCAATAACATACTGTGCAGATCACACATTCAAACACTTGCATGCTCTTGTCCCTGCATCTTCTTGTTCTTCAAGGTTGGTAAATTGAGTGCCATTAAATTGGATCATAATATCTCATATTAATCACAGAGCTTAGAAATGATTGAAGTGCGGCATGAAGCACTATATAAAAACAAGTTATTTGCTACTTAATTATGCTGTTGTGAAGCGAGAGCTACCTACCCTTGCCCTTTGACAGCTCCTGAAAAGTTGGGATTGTAGGGCGTCCAACAAGCTCTTCGGAGTGGTTGATTAGACCATCTCTTAAAGCCTGGTATCCATTCAACACAATCACTGGCTTCGGCCCCAGCCACAGAGTGAACACGTTCCCATAGGTCTTGGCAAGCTGGGGGTGGAAAGTAATCATGGAGCGATTTAATGGAACAGCAAACAGAGGAAAGCAAGTACTTACCCTGCCAAATACATATCTGATCTCTTGGGGGAGGGTAGCTATTATGCATTTCAGACTCTGGGCAGCCTGGGCAAGGCATGTTACCTACGTACAACTTATGTTACTCTATGTAGGGTAGTAAAACTGGCCTACCATCCAGGAAGATAGTGGCTCACGCAAACCTTGCCCCTTCCTAGGTATTATTTAGCTTCTGAGAAATTAAGGTACTGTTAGCCAATTATCATATTTGAAATTGCCTTAACTAAGTAGTATAAATGATTAAGTGTAAAACTACCAAGTTTAAAGATGCACAGCTTACAGTTCATGCATACATGGGGGCATGATAGGATCCAAATGACTGTCCTAAACTGAACTCCCTTCTCTTTTTTACTTTGCACATTGCAAATCTCCCTTTACACACTGCAGATCAAAATCAGTGTCCTCCACCTTTCAAGGATGGAATTATCTGCATCATTAATAATGGGTCGTACATCTATCAACAATAATTTTATTTTAGAAATATCTTTTGGTGTCCAATTGCCAAAGAGTTTTCTGTGAGCAGTTGTGTCTTAATCCAGGCCTAGGCATTTTTTATCCATGTATTTTTGGGAGAAAAATGCATACCAATGAAAGAAGCTGTGTAAATCACAAATTCTCTAGCCTGCATTAAACGTTGTTCTTAATGGGAGCTAGACACACACATGAATTTCTGTCACATGGTCCAGACTCTTTTGTAAATCCTCTCATACACCTCTTTGAAGACTTTGCTCTGGAAATAGCACATAGGAGTTTATTGAAGTGATGGTCGTCTCACATTAAGTTGACTAGACTGTCTAAAAGAATGACAGTGCCACATCCATGCACTGTCACTTACTGTCCTGGGTAAACCATGTTTGTCTTAAGGTTCAAGTGCTACATAACTACACAGTAGGCAATTACCAGGGACTTGGTATACACAAAATGTCTTGTGGGAACTATGAAGATAGACGTGCCACAGCTACATGCTCTGCACTAGCAACATGTGCACCCTGTCTTTGGATATGAAAGAATATTTCATGTATGATTATAATGGAAATGGCCACTAACGCGCAATACCCAGCATTATACAAATCGCCTGCAGAAAAAAGAACACTATTTTGCCCACCCCACTGGTATTGTTATCTTTCTGTTATTATGTTTGTTTGTGTGGCAGGGCAATGTGTGTTTTACAGGATCAATGTGGACATCACCATGGCCATTTGATAGGCAACATAGAAACAGGCATAGCAATGTGTGCTTAACTGTGGCAAGCTGGTGTGATAATGCTTGCTGTCTGGAGCGCACTTAAAAACTAACTTATTGCACATTTTGAGTAGCTTGAGGGTAAATCTCCTGCCTGAGCATGGAAAACCTGTAATCTCTACCACCAACTCTAACACTAAAAGCAGCTCTTTCTAGGAATGGCACCCCTCCTGTCTGAGAAGCATCACTGCACTTTGAGCAACTGTGGCCCATTTGAGCCCCGGCATTTACAAGTTGACTGACACTGAATATCACCCACCAGAGCCCAGCAATATGTAAGAAGCACAGTGTACTATCTGAGCAACAGATACATCATGTAGTTACCCAGACATTTGATGGCAGCACAAGGCATAGAATGTGGCGTTGCAGAAATAAGCAACATATTTTGATGGGTTAATAACTAACAGATCAGCAATAATATTACACGCATCAGGCACCGCATTTCCTGTGGCAGAGGTGTCTGTGTTTTTAGTATTTAGTGTTTTGCTTCTGTATGTATTTTCTGACAGGTACAAACATGATCTGCTGCAGACAATCCCGAGCATGGCACTGAGGCAGACCTGGCTGTAAGGATGCACAGATTGCATCCTGAATCTGTCTGCCCCTGAGGGCTAAGGCCCATCTATTTACCTCAGCCCTCTATGCTTATGTTAAAATCATGAGCACTTCACACTTGGACAGTTACACTGGTAAAAGGAGTCAGGCCTAATGGAATATACACCCCCAACAGTGTTGGTGTTAAAGAATCACATGGCAAAAGTAACAGAGACATGTGAGCAGGGACATATAAAGTGGTCACATAGAATAGGCAGCTGTTTGTCTTGAACCAACATCAATAGGAAACCATTGACTAATGAATCCCTGAGGAAACCCCATGGCTGATCCTTCACACCTCAGTGCAACGTTGAATGAGGTGTCCTCTTACTCTACTAATGAACTGACTCACTCTTGATTTACAAGGGGGAGCAACACTCACACCAGAAAGCACTGGCTAACAACCAAGACCCTCGGTTTTCTTGAACAGAGCCTGTCAGAAGCCATCATTGAGAGTTTCACTGAGATAACTTTGTAGTAAATGGTGAGTGCAGTTGAGTTTAGGAAAATGTAATACTTGGTGCAGTAAAAACTGCACCACAGGAACCGTTTCTGAACCTTTGCACCTGAGAACATACCCCTAAGAACCATCAACATACTAACTAGTCTGGGTGCTCACTTACTACTCTCTGAGGGCACAGAGAGGCCCAGTGGAACAAGAGATCAGTGAACTCCTCTGGGTCTTGTGATAATTTGGTTTATTTTTATAGTACAAAAGGGAGCAAAATAAAGTGACACAGAGCATTGGCAAGCTATCAAAATCCTTTGCCATCTTGAAAACGCCTTTAGGAGTTTGAGCCGATTTTGTAGTTAAACTGGGCATAGACTAGTTTAGGGAAAGACCTACAAATGCACCCATAGGAAAGCATACAGCATTAAAAGTATTGTTATAACTGAGGAACATTTTTTTGGTGGATGGAAGAGCAGTAGAAGAAACATTCTGATCGAAAGGTTTGTGTGCGTGTGTTTGTGTGCATGAGTTGTTTGTATCTATCTATCTATCTATCTATCTATCTATCTATCTATCTATCTATCTATCTATCTATCTATCTATCTATCTATCTATCTATCTATCTATCTATCTATCTTTGTATATATAAACACTTTTCCCGGGCTCCTGTCGAGTGCTTGGAATTTATGCCACAGGACCAGATGACTCATTTATATTGTAAAGGGTCTATTACATTTAAATTGACCTCTTGGGTACAAATAAGGAATAATTGTTGTGGGTATTTTTAAAGAAAAGTGGACCACAGACATATTAATAAGATAATGTGAATATTCTCCGGTTAGTCTTTTACATAACACATTGGGTTATCACCTCTGTGGTGGATAATTTTCTGTTTGTCACTATCCTTTTATTATTTGACCTCTCCAAAGGGTGTGCAAATGAACAGGAAAGAGAACAGTCTCTCTGGGCTCCGCTCAAGTGTTTGGTGGCAGTGCCAGAGGTCCTGACTGCTATAGGGTATCCATTTGCCTTGTTAAATTCATTTTAAGTTTAAATTACTCTTTAGATACAAACTTAGAGTATTGATTGTGTATGTTTTAAGGTAAATTACTTTGTGCAAGGAACATTGTCCTTGAAAGCAGAATGTGAAATTAGCTCAAATGACAGCATATGGATAAATATGTCAGCAGCTTTATTCCAAACAGACCTCATTCACCAGCTTCCCTCATCGACCGACTGAATACCTGTCGAAAATTGCCTCCACATTCCATTACATCACATTCTTGAACATAAATGTTCCAGGACATTACACGTCTTCCTTTTTTTCAAAATCCACAAAACAGAGAGACCACCATACTACTAAAATATATAAAACAATTTATTACGTGCAACAAAAACTCAATTTTCATTTTTTACATTTTTGAGCATATTCTTTCAGATAGTTGGGGTTGTGACTTTTTCTACCACTCCAGCTTCTTCCATTACTTTCTTGATGATTTTCATCATTTAAGTTTCCCATCCTTGACAAAGGGTATTCCTCCTTTTGCTTCAGTCATCAAAGAATATCATCAACCTTTCAAAAACATACATATTTGTAATAGCTAATCTGTTTCTAAATGTGGTCAAAGACAAATTCTAGCCTTTCATGAGCCACTGTGATAGAGCAACCCACCTGCACATTTTTCTTAGACCCAAGTATCAGGGTGTGTGTCTGAGTCAAGAGCACTATAAGCTATACATTCAGCTGGGAAACATTTGCACACTCAACAGAAGTAACAACCACCTTGTAACCAGGTCTACAATACCTGCATGAGGACCTCGTGGTGGAGCACGAATTTCAGGGTCCAGAGATTTCCAATGATGGGCAGCGGAGTCGGTCCAGGAGGGTATCTTCTCCTCAACCACTGAAGCTTGAAGTAATGTGCAATGAAGAGAGTAAGAAACAGAGCAATCAACAGCTCGGTGATTGACAGCATGGTGGACGCCTGTCTCTGCTTCTAGCAGATCTCCTAAACAGTGGAATTTAAAATTTACTCTAAGCGCTATTCTTCCCTCTTGTCTTAGTATAATTTATTTCGAGTTCTTTATGAATCCTATATCTATTTCTCTAGCTGATCCTGTCCTTTTTTCTCTCTCTTTATCTCTTTCTCTCTCTATCTCTTCCTTTTTCTCTCTTTATCCCCCAATCTACACTGAGTCTATAGCATGTCTTTATCTGACCTGAATGTCTGTTTCCCTTTCTTCCCTTTTTCTGCCATCCCTTTATTTAACTAAATTTCACCTCCTTTCTCTTCCTTTATCTACTTTCAATTCCTCTTTTCTTATTGCCTTTCCTCCTTTATGTCCAGCCTTAATATCTATCTTCTCCAGTATGTATGCATCTCTCTCCTCCTTTCGATTTAAGTAAAAGTCACCTTCTCACTCGCATTCTTTCTCACGTTCTCTCCCCTTTTATACTTTGTCTAAGAACCACAGAGGAGGCGTATATTCTCAAAGTGTACTAGATAAGAGATTGTTGTGTAACATGCTTGCTTATCACCTGCAAGTTTGAATATTTGCTCTTTTATCAGTGCCCTGCTGTTGTTTGTCCTCTTGTTGGTGCCTGCCAAACAACTGCCAATAAACACATCTCTTTTCCTGGGATCCTGTCCAGTGCTTGGAATTTATGCCACAGGACCTGATGACTCATTTATGTTGTAAATTGACCCATCTGGTACAAATAATTTATCATTATTGTGGGTATTTTTAAAGAAAGAGTGACCACAGACAAGTTAATAAGATAATGTGAATATTCTCCAGTTAGTCTTTTACATAACACACTGGGTTATCACCTCTACGGTGGATCATTTTCTGTTTGTCACTATCCTTTTATTATTTGACCTCTCCAAAGGGCATGCAAATGAACTGGCAACGAAATAGTCTCTCTGGGCTCTGCTCCAGTGTTTGGTGGCTGTGCCAGAGGTCCTAACTGCTCAAGGGTATCCGTTTGCCTTGTTAAATGCATTTTAACTTTAAAGGACTCTTTAGACACAAACAAAGATTGTTGATTGATGATGTTTTAAGGTAAATTACTTTGCGCAAGGAACATTGTCCTTGAAAGCAGAATGTGAAATTAGCTCAAATGACAGAATATGGATAAATATGTTAGAGCTTTATTCCAAACAGACCTCATTCACCAGCTTTCCTCATCAACCGACTGACTAACTGTAGAAAATTGCCTCCACATTCCATTACATCACATTGTTGAGCATACGTCTTCCACGTCTTCCCCTTTTATTTTAATGCACAAAACAGAGATACCACCATACTACTAAAATATATAAAATAATATAATACGTTCAACAAAAACGTCTTTTTTTTTTAACATATTCTTTCAGATAGTTGAGGTTCTGGCGTTTTCTACTACGCCTGCTTCTTCCACTGCTTTCTTGATGATTTTCATCAATTAAGTTTCCAATCCTCGACAAAGGGTATTTCCTCCTTTTGCTTCGTTCGTTCAAGAATATCATCAACCTTTCCAAAACATACATTTTTGTAATGGATATCTGTCTCTAAACTCTATTTACCATAACAGAAACCCCACATAGGGATTTCCTATTTATCATAACCTCTTGGTTTTACATCTAACATTTCCAGATTATTACATTCTCTATACAAACATTGGTAGTTTTTCTCAGATATTATTGTCAATCGTGAACATGAGTTAAAGAACATTCTTACCTTCACACATTCACACTTACAGCTTCACACAGGTTGCCAAATACGCTGCAACACAATTGTAAAATAACTTGACTGCAACTTTCATTGTCTTGATTCGGTTTTGTAACCTATATGAATGACCTGCATAAAATTATCCGTTTTCTGCATTTGTTACAAATACTCTTTTGGGCAGGGCAATCTCTGAAACTGGCCATGTGTCCTTGCTGGATATGCCTATAGCATGTTCTCTTAATCCTTCTATCACTCTTTCTGCTTCTCTTTTACTTCATACTCTTCATAGCATTAACATGTGCTTGTGCTTTATCACTTGAATTATTCTTTACCCCCGACATGCTCCAATCTTTTAAATGTCACTAATACTTCACACAAAGATGGCTCATCTTTTAGCCAAAGTTCCTCCCTTAACTACCCCTCTTTCCAGTTGAGAAGAAATTCTGGTGCTGTGGGTTCAACAGATGCAGGCCCAGTCCTTTTTACCCAGACAAGAGGGCAGCGGGTCAGCACGGCTGGGTAGCAGTCATTCAGAGCAACAGTCTCCAGAGAGGCAGTCCTTTCATCTGCACAACAGTCCTTCTTTCTGGCAGAGTATCCACAGGTACTGAAGTGTACTGAAGAGTTTGTGTTTGGGATCCCACATTGATACCCGGGCCTTCCTTTGAAGTTGGAGAAGTTTCTAGAGGTTTCCCTTTGAAGTGCACAGGCCCTCTACATTCCCTGTCCTTGCTCCAGACTAGCTACAGGGGGTATGCAGCCCTTTGTGTGGAGATAGGATACAGCCTATTCAAATGTAAGTAGGACTTACAGCTTAGCCATCCCATCCTGTCAGTGATGGCCCATCCAGACACACCTAAAGCCGCCTCTATTGCGTGTGGCTGACTTAAAGGAATACACAATGCCCAACTGTCAGCTACACCCAGTCATGTGATCCAGAGACATGCTCCAAGCACTAAATGGCTAAAGCAGGAAAATGCCAACTTTCTAAACGTTCCATTTTCAAATTTGCAATTTAAAATCCAACTTTACCATTACTGAGAATTTTTCATCACAATTTCAAAGACACCAATCATGAACTGTTTACCTGCTCCCATTTGAAAATTATCACGTATTAGATGTAATATTAGTTAACTTCAATGTTAGCCTACGGGAGAGGTAGACCTTCACTCGGAGTCCAATGGTTGCCCACAGAAGGAAAGTTGAATGCCACGATAAAAACATCTCGAAAAAATGAAAAGAAAGGAAAAAGAAACACTTGACTCAACTGGAGGTGTTATTTCGAGTTTGGGCAACAGCACAGTGTTCAAAATTGGTATATATTGCGGCAGTCCATAGGTACCTGTAAGAATCATGGTTCATTGGTTGAACATATGAAATGGAGCTCTTTTAATGTTGTGTCCTGGGGAGAACCCTTAAAGAAATGCGCCAAGGTTTGAAACGCGTTGACAGCTTCTTTTTTCAACCAAATAAGTGTTCAATACATGGGTTACCACTGTTTGCTCACAACTAAGAATTGTTGAAAAGTGCAGAAAAACATATTTCATGTGAGCACAGTAGGGTCACTATTTGGCAACTGCTCCTGCTAAGAATATTTGAATTTTCCCTAGTTAGGTAGTAGTCATGGGCATCATGCTGTTCTTGCAGATGTAACTGTACAGAACCTGAGCTTACAAAAATCTTTTTTTGTTACGTGTGGAGTATATGTTTTATTTATCTGTGATGTAATTTACATGTTTGTCTGTATATGTTTTTTGGTTTTTGAAATCTTGTGATTCCTGTGTATGGTGAAAAAACAATGAAATTCTAAATAAACAATTACGTTTTCAATAAGTTACTCAAAAAAACATGCTTTGCACAAAATTAAAAAACTATTTTTTACAATCGATCATAGAAATTGATTTGTGTGATGAGAAAATGAATGGGTGATTGTATTATAATCAGTACTGGCATTGTTTCTGATCTGTTGTATTTATGGCACAGCCTTACTGACTTAAGGCCAAACCCTTTCTTGGTATGTGACTTTATAAAAGTGTCATTTTCAAAATTGCATTATAAAATCCAACTTCACCAAGACAGAGGATTTTTCATTACAATTCCAAAGACACCAACCATAAAATGGTTACCTGCTCACATTTGGGAATTTTCACGTATTAAATGTAATAATGTTACTCCTATCTTGGCCTATGGGAGAGGTATGCCTTGCAGTAGTGAAAAACAAATTTAAGGGCCTTTCACTACCACAACTCGTAAAACTAAAAAGCACATGTCCCACGTTTTAGATACATTGTACCCTGACCTCTGGGCTGGCCAAGGCCTAGTTGTGACTTACATGCATTAAAAAGAAAGGTTTTGGCCTGGTAAAACATTTCCTTTGCCAAGTTGACAACACAGTTTAAAACTGCAGGACACAGGCTGTAGTGGAAGCACTGAGATATGGTTAAAGGGCTACTTAAGTGGGTAGGACAATTAGTGCAGAAAGACCACAAGTAGCATTTACTTTACAGGCCTTGAGCATAGGTAGTGCTACTTTACTAGGGACTTATAAGTAAATGAATTGTGCAAATGGGTCATAAGCCAATTCTACACTGTTGTAATGAGAGAACACAATCACTTTAGCACTGGTTAGCTGTGGTAAAGTGCACAGAGTCCTAAATTACGCATGCAAATGAAGGCAGAAAGCAGGAGGACTTAAGGCAAAAAGTAAGGTGGAAAACCACACCAAGAATGCCAGGTCTAACACTGGGTATGTGTCAAGTCCGTGCACAAATATTAATCCTTCAAATGTGAAATGGTGTGCCAGTCATCGAATATGATCCAAGTAAGTAGACAATATTGATAGATCAGACGTGTAATGGTTTACCAATCACCAAATAGGATCTGATTCAGCCCACATTTTTAGTTTACAAAATCATGGACTAATATTTCTATATTAGTGTGCCTTCAAACAAAGGCAATTAAAGTCAACAGGACTTTGGACAGTGTCTATCTCGTGTGCCTCTGTGACATGCTAATTACGACATCACAAATACCCAACCTGGCATGGGTGGAGTTGCACAGAATGACTTTTGGGCATGTAAAACACTTTCTGTAAATGCACCAATTCAATTTTTGCGTATACGACATTAGCCTTAATATTTATTATGCAACAACGTGGTAATAATGTTCTGTTTGTAGCAAATATGGCAGAATCATTTACAAAGGATCCCAAAGTCTCAAGATGTCTGTCAAATATTGCTCAACAATCCCGGTAACATTCACTCACAATGTCATACCATTTCAGACTACCTCAGGCATATTGAAAAGTGTCCCATTCCTTGTGACATCAATTTTAATCAACAAGGGGGGACGTAGGGCTTTTGGTAAGGTCCAGCATACATGCCCCAGTCAGTTCAACAAAAAGATGTATGCAGTTCCTAAGTGATATGCAGTTCCTAGGTGGGTCTAGTCGATAGGATTAGAGAGAGGAGTCCAGAGATAAGCTCATAAGGACATCGTGGTCCAAATTGTATGGGTCAGGAGGGGAATTCCTCCTTATACGGCAAAAGATCTCCGCCAAAGAGCCCCTCATTGGGTGCCCGTCGGGTACTGCAGCGCCGACCTGAGCAGGAGCAGGCCCAATGATGAAGCATGGCACCTAGCTGGCTGGGTGTGTGTGGACCCTAGTTCCGTAAGCAGGAATTCCCCTCCTGACCCATACAATTTGGACCATGGTGTCCTTATGAGCTTATCTCTGGGCTCCTCGTTCTAATCCTATCGACTAGACCCACCTAGGAACTGCATATCACTTAGGAACGGCATACCTCTTTTTGTTGAACCATTCCTCGTGACAGCCATGATTTGAGTCTTTCCCATTATCACAAACAGTTGGGTGAGGCTAAAGTGCCATGATGGTAACAGGGTGGGTGTTGTGTATTAGGTGACCAATATAATGGGGAGAGATTTGGGATATTTGAAGAAACTAGAACTAATTTTGAAATAGGGTCTGATCAAATCCTGTTTAATGGCCGCATGAAGCAGGCTGCACACCGTAAACGGGAGGGATTTCTCGCAAGACCACAGAAATTGGCTCCCCTGGCAGTACTTTGTGAACTCAAAAAGGGTAATAAACTGATTCCTAGTATGTACAAAACCCTTGGCGCCTGATTTAGATTTTGGTAGATGGGTTACTCTGTCACAACAGTGATGGTTATCCTGCCCACTGAAATATAAATCCTATAATATCCTAAGGGATTTATATTTCGACGGACAAGATATCTGTCACTGCTGTAACGGCGTAACCTGTCCACAGGAATAAAAATCAGCCCCTAAGATACTGCATCTAAAGATATTGGAAAAGGGGGACATTACCTTGATTTTCAGTGTGTAATGAATTGGGTGAAACACTAGTTTAGCATAAAACTGTGACAAGTAATGCAAGATTACATTTTACCCAGGTTAAGACTATGCACAAAGATATCCATAATTGCTGGGTTCCTTTTTCCACAACGTCAAGACAGTTTAAAACTGCAGACACAGGCTGCAATGGCAGCACTGAGACATGGTTAAAGGGCTACTTAAGCGGGTGACACAATCAGTGCTGAAGGACCACTAGTAGCATTTAATTTATAGGCCCTGGGCATAGGTAGTGCCACTTTACTAGGGACTTACAAGTACATTAAATATGACAATTTGGCATGAGCCAATTCTATCATGTTTTAAGGAGAAAGCACAAGCACTTTATTATCGGTTAGCGTTGGTAAAGTGGGTCCTAAATTCAGCATAAAACAAAGTCAGCAAAACAGGGGGGTTGAAGGCAAAAAGTAAGGTGGAAAACTGTGCCAAAGATGCCAGGTCTAACGCTGGGTATGTCTCAACTCAGTGCACAAATATTAATCCTTCAGAAGTGAAATGGTTTGCCACTCTTTGAATATGATCTAAGTAAGTAGACAATATTGATAGATCATAAGTGTAATGGTTTGACTATCACCAAATAAGATCTGTTTTAGCACACAACATTAATATATCACAAACACATGCACTAATATTTCTATATTAGTGTGCATGCCAACAAAGTCAATAAAGTCAACATGACTTTCAACAAACTCTATCTTGTGTGCCTATCACCGCTGTGATACGCTAAATACGAAATCACAAATACCCAACCCGTCATTGGTGGAGTTACACAGAATAACTTGTGAGCATGGGAAACACTTCCTTCAAATGCACAAATTTAATTTTTGCATCTACAATATAAACCTTAATATTCATTATGCAACAACGCGGTAATAATGTGCTTGCTATAGCAAATTCTCAAGATGTCTGCCAAATGTTGCTCAACAATCCAAGTACATTTGCTCAGAACATCATACCATTTCAGACTGCCTCGGGTAATTGAAAGGTGTCCCATTTCTTGAGACAGCCAGGATTTGAGTCTTTCCCATTATCACAACTGCGGGGTGAGGCTGCAGTGGCAGGATGGTATCAGGGTGGGTGTTGTGTATTAAGTGACCAATATAATGGGATCATATTTGTGGCATTTGAAGAAATTGAAATTGAAGAAATTAGAATTAATTTTGTTAGGGTCTGATCAAATCGTGTTCTATACTAGCATGACATGGGCTGCACACTGTAGACAGGGGGCATTCCTTGAAAGACCACAGAAATTGGCTACACTGGTATATACAAAACCCATAAAGATATTTGAAAAGTGGGACATTACCCTGATTTTCTGTCTATAATGAATTGGGTGACACACTAGTTTAGCATAAAACTGTGATAAGTAATGCAAGATTACATTTTACCCAGGTCAAGTTTATGCACTAAGATATCCATAATTGCTGGGTAAAATATACATGCCAGTTCATAAGACCACTTTTGATGTCACAGCATGGAGGCTGAATGTTTTCAGATACAATGGAGTGAGGAAATACAGTTTGTTATATGGCATGGTTGTGTAACCTCAGCATTTAATAAATTCACAGACCTATCTTGGGCCCAGCGAGGCTTGTTTGTAGAACCTTAGCTCAACCCTAGGTAGCTGTGGGTTTGAGCCGTCAGGCTTTATCAAATGAAAAAGATAAAATCATGTAAGTACCAAAACAATCAAATAATAAAGGAAACACAACACAAAGGAAATCCAACATTTATCTATAAGAAAGTAAACAAATGATCTTTATGAATGTTTAGACAAAATCCAGGAGAGGCTTCTGGAGGTTTCAATTATTAAGGAAATCGTAAATCACTGCTTTTTCACTCCAATTACAAACAAGCAGTGGCAACTAATGCAGTTAGATGTTACTTTAAAAACTTTAGAAAACGTTTGTTAAGTTGGGATTTGGTTACTCCAGCCCACTTATGGTGACCAGCTCCGGCAGGTGGCAAGTCACAGGGGCCAGTAATGCTGAGCAGGACAGTTACCTCAAGCCACAGACGTCATTGAAGTGGTTCTGATGCAAGGCATATGGGATGCTTACGGTGCTGAGAATCCTGTGAATGCTGATTTCGTCAACGGAGACCCTCATGGGGCCATTCCTTTGTCTACAAATGTGGTGGAGTGTCTTTAACCAAAACGGTCAGTGTCCCTTGAAATCCAGGTGAAGTACAGCCAAAAACCATTTTCCATTGTCCTACTGGTCTCCGGTTACAGCATAACCAGCTGGTCCTTTAACTAAGGCTAGTGTCCAGCTTGGGTGACCAAACTGCACACTGACGACTCTCTTGGGTCCAGCAGGCTTGGGTACAACTTTTGAGTGTTGAGTCTTGGTCTCCCCTGCTGCGCTTCAACTGTGATGAAGCAATTGTAGCTACCAACTTGCCAAGGCAGCTTCTTCAGCTTTTGAGGCCCAGGAGCCGTACCTGGAATTTAGCCAATTGACTTTTGGAGTTGACCTCTTCGGTCTGGGGCTCATGGACAACTTTTTTGGAGCAGGGCACCACAGACACAGTCCCCTTGCTGGACTAAGGATAAGCAGGTGCAATCTGAGTTCAAGGAACAGCAGAGCAGTCCTTCTTCACTCCTTTCTCCACTGCAGACATAATCTGAGGTCTGGCTAATAGGGGTGCCACTCTTATGCCCACAACTTGCTTGTGGTGATGTAGTGAATACAAGCAAATCGGCTACCAGGTTCCCTCCCGCCTGATGATAGACCCACTCGATGGCTGGGACAGGATGAACCCAAATTTGGAGGTCAAACTAAGGGGGAGTGGGGTTTTGTACATGTTAGTTTACCAAGATGTATTGCTTGCTTAATGAAGCTGTAAACCATGGGAGGGATGGGAGGATGGCTGGCACAAGTTTGTTTACTGTAATCTCCTGCAGTTTTGTTTAAAAAACAACAATAAAAAGTGTTATTAAAAAATTACAATAAATTCGACGTGTGCATCAAATTGGGGTTTAATGTAACTATTCTTCTGATATCTTGAAGTACCAACTTAAGTAGGCCCATTCAGAAGTTTAACACACTTGAGGTGTCAGCGAATAATCATATACTTGCCAATGGGGCTACTAGCTCACACTCTGGTAGCTAGGTACAGAGCAGGCAGGCATACCCCTGGAGGCAATGTGTCAAGTATTTGTGTCAGACACAAACCCAGTAAAAAGTGAAGCTCCACCAAAGAGGAGGGGATGTATCCTTATGGTTAGAGCGGTCGACCTTGAAGCTGGGGAACCGGGGTTGAGTCTCAACAACGACTCTCAACATCCTGTGATTTTGGGCAAATCACTTAAACTCCCCGTACCTAACAAAAAATGAATGTGTCCTTGTGTAACGAAACAGGTGCTCATGTAAAGCGCTCTGATACCTGATATCTACTGGTCTAGTTTGCACTATATAAAACTCTATAACAAAAAGACTACACGGATATAGAAAAATAAAGAATCTTATTGTCACTAAGATAAGGTTAAAACAACATAAACCTAATTCTGGGTTAAATTGACTCAAATGTGCACATGCAAGGCAAGAAAACAGCGAGAAGCTTTGAATCATCAAGATGGGGCTGCAACAATGAAACGTCAGTGACTGAGGTTACAGGTATTAAAGTTATGAGTACACAGCAAAGAGCTGGTATTTTAGAAGTTAAATGCCATCTTGCCGCTGTTGCTGCTTTTGCACACGACACTACAGGTAGCTGTTATCATAAATAAAACTGCTTGCTTCCTTTTCTTCACATGAGAACGGTCTGTCGTTCACATCCCTAGACGTGCACCGCGACCTTAGTCTGAACACAGTGTGCAGAAACCGTCAAGGTCAAATAACAATGTATGCTGTTGAATTCAGGTTTACACACTCACACAAGCACACAGCTGCAAATATCTGAAACTTGGGTGCCTTTAATATTTCATTGCATACATGATGCTGACACACTTGGAGAAAATCTTTCCAGACACAGAGAGCAGTGCTGATCCTGTGATGTGATTCACCTAAGCTGATCTTGGAGGTATGGGGTTCCCCATTCAAACCAAGAGAACTTCTATTATTATAAAAAAAATAGCTTATTAGGCAGGGGAGGGTGGTTCACAAGGTATTATAGGACCTCTTTCCAATATCATTGTTACATGATTCCTCCCTTCATTTTCTATGGAATTGTAACAATGCTGATGGTTCTATTTCTATTCATTTGTTTGCTTATGTTAGCCAAAGTACTGCACCTTAGAGCACATAGTTAAAAATAAACATTTTGAACTTTTCCGTGTCTCTGATTACTCACGTTGTGGACTGATATGAGAACAATAACGAAAAGGTTTTCTTGATTCCCACCATTTCTGAGAGTATTCTAAGTCGCTTGTTCTGGGTTGTCTAATCATTGGTAGCTTCGATATGATACGGAGAACGAATGAGACACTGATGCTAGTCGGATAGGGGGTTCTAGGTACTGAGATGAGTTTTTGGTACACCACAATTCACTGAGGTCCTGGATTCCTGCGCATAGTTCTGTGAATGAGCAGAATCCCCGCAACAGCCACTTCTGCCAGGTGTTTCTTGAAGACCCCACAATACATGATCTTGTGTCAGGCATTGGTAGGGTGTGCAGTGTCCAGCAATACATGGCCACATCAGCCAGCTGTTTCTTGCAGACCCCACAACACATGATCTTGTATCAGGCATTGGTAGGGTGTGTGGTATCCAGCAATACATGGCCACATCGGCCAGGTGTTTCTCGCAGACCCCACAACACATGATCTTGTGTCAGACATTGGTAGGATGTATGGTATCCAGCAAAACATGGCCACCTCTAACAGGTGCTTCTTGCAGACCCCATAAAACACGATCTTGTATCAGGCATTAGTAGGGTTTGTGGTATTAGCAACACATTGCCACTTCTTTGAGGTGTTTCTTGCAGACCCCACAACACAGGATCTTGCATCATACATTGGCAGGGTGTGCAACAAAGATTCACAAACAGCTCCGCAGACCAAACTTCAAAATCCTCCTCAGGCACACAGTTAATAAAACAGTATTGTTTCTAATGTACAGGAATATACATCTTCATGTCTTAAGCTCCTGAACTAAGTACTCATTGAAGGTCATGTTGTATCTCACTCTTTTACAGTCTCTGACACTATCAAAAAAATAAACCCTGCGATAAAGCGCAAAGAACAAACTCTCACAGAGTTATCCCCACTCATGCAGACTCAAGGCTAAAGATGTAACAGCCAGCTTTCAAAGCATCCTCAAATATATTTTTGGAGAAGGTTCCTAAAGCAATCACTAATAAATAACAGATGTTATGAAACACACTAAATATTCCTGTGAAAGTCCTTGTCCTAATAATTGTCAGATGAAGCAAGAATAAGTATAATTGTTAAGTCAATGGTAATTATATACACTATAATGCAGGTATGCCATGGTCGGCAGGTGAGCCGGGAATATGAAAGCACAATTTAAAATGAAAAGTGGCAAGTTATATATTTGTAGATAAGACAGTACATCTAAGCAAGTGTTCCACAGTGGATAGCCAGGGAGGACCCACATTATTGATCCAAATAGAGGATAACTAGTCAAAATCCAAATCATTCATTCATAAAGTTGTTAGTAAATAGTCAAGGACTATTGTTAATGAACAAAACCGATGATCAATATATACACACACAAAGCAAATATGATTATTAGAACACAAATTGGACATGTTTCTCAATTTTTTCAGAGATTGCTACTAATATGATGAAAAGACATGTCCTCTCAAAATACAGGGATAACCAAATTACACCATTAAGGGAGAGCTAAACCCCTGTGCCATATAATACCATGTGTTGTCCTCCAAATAGCAGATTTTGGGCCCGAGTCACAAAAGTAATCTGAGACAAAATCCTAACTTTACGACTTTCGGTATTCCCAGAAGGCATTTAGGAGTAATAAAGGTAGGATTCCTAACTTGCCTACTCCTAAATGTCTTTTGTGAATACTCAAAGTCGTATAGTTAGGATTTTGTCTCAGATTACTTTTGTGAATTGGGGCCCTTTATTTTTCAGGCCATACTATTAGCATGAGTGTTTGATTGGTTCTGATGCTCCGTCCATCACCACCCCCTTTTGTACCGATTTGTTCGCCACAAGTTGGCAGGGTATGCTCAGACGTTGAGTCCCTTGCTCACTTTGCCACTGGATTCAAGCAAGCCTGGCTGAAGACGGCTGAAATGCCAGAAACCGGTCCTAGGAAGCTTGTTTCCGGTCCAGGGAAGGTATGGCTTGGCAGTTCGGGCTGGACTGTTCCCATGAGGCACAGGGTCAGACTGATTTGCATATGGCCATGTCTGAACTGGGGTGGCAGAGTCGGCTAAAGAACGGTGATGGATCAAACCCAGATCTGTTGACTGGGTGTGAGTGTTTGATTGGTTCTGATGCTCCGTCCATCACCACCTCCTTTTGTACCGCATACTATTAGCATTGTCACTCCTCTGTGTAGCCATAACAAGTAAAAATACACTCAGGGGGAGAATTAAGGTTTTGCGCCTTGTTTCTGTCACAAAAGTGCCTCAAAACGGCGCAAAATCTCTTTTCCTAACTTTCTTTCCTGCGCTAAGCATGTTTAGCGCTGCAAATAACGTAAAAGTAATGCGAAGCAGCGCATAACACTGCTTTGCATTACTTTGCGCCATGGGGGCATGCCAAGGGTGGTGCATGGGTGTTCCCATGCAACCACCCAAGGTTTCTCTCACTTAACTCAATTTGCCAAATCCAGTAGATTGGCTTTAACGTGAGAAAACTGTGCCCTTTTAAACTAGGCGCAAGGAAGGAGAAATGCTTTCATTTCTCTTTCCTTTTCTGACTTTGCATGCGCATACAAAGTGGGAAAAGCTTTCCCTTGGGTCTAGGCATAGTATTTTGTACGGGATAGGTACCCTTCCTGTACAAAACCTATGCTAGACTCACACACACACCCTAGTGCTATGGCGCTAAGGTGTGTGCCTGGCGTACAGCAGCTGTAATCAGCGCCAGCGCAAGGGAAAGGGGAGGAGAGAGCTATATATTTGAAAATATGGCACTCTCCTGCTCTTTCCCTGACCCGCAGCGCAGCCTTGCGGGAGGCTGTGCTGCGTTGCGGGGCGATTTGGTAAATCTCCCCCTCAATGTATAACTAGGGCCACATCAATTACGAGATTCTGGAGCCAAGGTTTGTTTTAGCATAATTAAGGATTTGCCACATTTGCCACATGATCCATCATATGCTGCAAAATCAGCTTATTTTAATTTAAAAAAAAATGGTTTCTAGCTCGAATGGATCAACATGTTTTCGAGGGCAATAAAAGGTGCTTCACAACGGTTACCTGGTCACCTTTCATTCGCTTACCTCTGTATTTGGTTGATCAACTGGTACCAATGAGCTGAAATATTTGCCCAGATAGTATTACCATGTGTAGAAATTACAAAATAATGAACTAATACCATCAAAAAATGTGCTGCGTTCTGCCTTATAATTTGCCTTATCTGGTTGCATACTGTAGACAGCCCTGATGCATAAGTTGGTGCTCACCTGCCGCATGATTCCTGTGGCCCTGATTATAAGGAGGCAGCACCAGAAATGGGGGGAAGGCATATTTATGTGAAAGTTACGCAGCGCACCAAGTCACCTTGCTGTGCTCTGCTGCATGACAGGAAAAGGGAAAGGGCAGGAATGATCCGTATTTAAAAGAATACAGCGCATTCCTGCCTTTGCCCTGCGCTGGACCCTTTTGGCTGTCTAGCGCCAACGCAGGCAACATTGTACAAAGGTGCTTGTGTTACATGCAAGATTTTTTTTGTGCAGGAATTGGTACCTTCCTACACAATCACAATCCTGAGAGCTATATTCCTGTTTCTCTGTGTTCTGGAAAGTGAAAGTAACGAGGGGAAATAACAATATTCTTTCCTTGTTACGCCTCCCCTGAGAAGGCGTATCTTTTTGGCACATCCCAGGTATACCACCTTTTGGTAAATCTGGGAATGCGTCAAAAACCATGGGAGTTGCGTGGGAACACCCACACAATGCCCATTGAAAGCCTTTCCGGGGCAGAGTAAGGCAATGCAGCTATGTGCGATGTGTTGCGTTACTCTAGATTTATGAAGTCACTCAGGGCCACTCAAGGTGGCCTTGTATGCCTTTTAAAATCTAATTTTGGGTTTGCGTTGCGCTTGCTCTACGTTGCGTGCTGCAAGAGCGAGACAACTCCCCTCATAAACATGCACTTGTGGTTTAAGTGATTTGCAATAATAATACCTAACAGAGGCGGTTCTTCTTTGAGGGACTAGGGGCATTGTCCCACTGATATTTTGCCCCCAGGCCCCAAAATTAATATTTTATTTTCTCCAACAGCTGTGAGGGCCCACTGCATCAGTTTTTATTTTATTAGCCGTAGCCGGGTATTTCGACATGGGGGGCAGGGCTTCAAAGTAATTTTCATGCCACGTAGCTGGTTGTCAACACTGACTCTGACTCCCAAACAAAGTGCGCATGTCAGGTCGGCCGACTGCCTGTAGGGGGCCAACCCAACATGAGCTCTGCAGGACTCCTAGTCTCGCGGCCAGTGAAATGGTGCAGTGGTCACTAGAAACTTCTTGAATATACAAGAAGGGATTCGTTTCTGACAACCGCCTAAACATGACAACTTTGTTTCCTTTTAGAATCGGAACAGTCTTGGAATCATGGAAACAATAGATAACAGTTTCACTCAGTCAATCGTGCATGCCTCGTTTCTGCACAGAAATAGAGAGACGGGCGTTTCAATAAAAGGGTTTATTGAACAGTCTTATTTCTCATGCAAGAGATATGAATTGCTACAATTGTAAGACAGGCTGCGAAGTACAATATGTACGAGGTTAGCAGTAAGATAAAATAATACTGCAATAGCATGGTTCATAGCTATGACATATATTAATCACAATAAATACATAAATAACATAAGCTAAAATGTGATACTCATCTGATGCTTCTAAATTGTTCTACCCCAGTATACCTACCCTAAGTGCAGTATGAGGTTAGAAGTAGGTGCCTACGTTCCCTTTAAGGCGCGCGCGCGCGGGCACCTTCCATGACGTCAGCGCGCACTCCCGGATGTGGAGCGCGCACGATGATTTCAGGACGTCGGGAGAGAGGCGCCGCCGCTTTAAGAAGCGGGCGGCGCGAAAAGCAGGCACTTTTGAAGCGGTGCCGGAGAGGAGAGTGCAGGTAAGGGGGCTTGGGGGCTTGAGGGCTTGTGGCGGCTTGGGGGGGGGGCTCGGGCGTGTGGATGCAGAGCGCGGGGCTGATTGTGGCCTTTTGTTTATGTATTGATGGCAATCACAGCCCGTGAAGGGGCTCTGATTACCATCATTACTTAAACAAGAGGCCACAATCGTCCCCGCACCGCGCTTTACTAACAAAAGAGTTTAAAAACACAGCGTGTACTTTGGTACACGCTGTGATTTTAAACCGACTCTACTGTTTTGTCAGTAAAGCGCGGGGACGATTGTGGCCTTTTGTTTAAGTATTGATGGTAATCAGAGCCCCTTCACGGGCTGTGATTGCCATCAATACATAAACATTCAAGGTAGACGATTAATCACCTGAGTTATCTTGACATTTTAGTTAATGCCTGAAAATTGCTAGAGGCCAGGAACATGGCAGCAGGTGCTTTTTAAATTTTAAGATACTTACAAAAATGATGCCCCCACTCCAAGTGTGCGCCCGGTGCAGTGGCACCGATCGCACCTCCCTAAAGCCGGCCCTGGTATTGCGCCCCCTAACCCGTGGACCGTTAAGTAGGACGAATTTTTTTTCTTTTACAATTTTGCGTTCCCTAAGAATTTTGCGCCCGGTTACTGCTCTTGATGATGACAAATGAGTGGGTAAATTAAGTAGCATGCATGTATGCTGTGCAAGCTTTAAGAAGAGGTACTTCTCTAGGCACTGTACTTATATGAAGGGAGAGATACCTATTGGAGAGGTGGCATTAACGGAACTCACATTTCACCACCTTTAATGCTGAATTCTGTAATCCAAGTTAGAGTCTTGCTGTGAAGCTATGCTAAGTACACCTGCTCTCTGTGTGATAGGGATGCTTGCATCGCCACTGCGGATTCTGTATGTGTGAGAGAAGCTTGCATTGCTTCAGTCTCTGATGCATCAGTTTGTGTAAGATGCTGGCACTGCTTCTGCCTTTGCTGTGTCTGTTCTCTTTATTTGAGAACACCGCTGCCTGTGCCTCACGAGTTGTGAACGCGAGGGTACTCCTCGTTTCCGCCCAGCTGCGTCTGAGGTAGAATAAGGTTTGAGGCCCTTGGTGCTGACGGCACTACATGCCTTTGGTACTCCCTTTTTCTTGATGTATGGCACCATTGATGTTCCTTACTGCTATCGAAGCGTGTTGATTACAAGGGCCATTAGGGTTCATTAACCTCTTGAGTGCCCATGACGAGATGGTCTCGTCATGGGCCGCGGTTGCGCTGTGCCCATGACGAGAATATCTCGTCATGAGCCCCGCCCGCTAATGAAACGCCCATGATGAGATGGTCTCGTCATGGGCCGCGGTTGCGCTGTGCCCATGACGAGACTATCTCGTCATGAGCCCCGCCCGCTAATGAAACGCCCGGCACACGGCGTGGAAAGGGCGGGGTACTCAAGGGGTTAATGTCTGGCCAGCTCAGTCTCTTGTGTCTATTGCTCTTTTTGCACTTGCGTATGATTGTATGATCTATGTCAATAGGTGCATACACAGTCCTCTCTTTGAAGCATGCACTATACAAAAGCCAAAAGAAATGGCGTTATCAATCCAAATGCCACATTGTGCTTTCTATTGCTAGTTATTATTTGACTACTATAGCGCCTTTATTATTTTCCTCCTAGCCGCTCTTCTGTGCATCATCCTCTAGCTTGTGACTACATACATGGAGATGCTATACCTTGCAACTCTGCAGTCTGTGACTTGGCAAATGCACTATTTTTGCATAACTTTGATGTATGGCTCCACGATTAATTGAATACAAGCAAAATGAGCATTCACTCAAAAGGCAAATGTATTGCCAATTACAGTTTGATAGAGTCGGTTAAGCACCAGACCCTACATTTTCACACCTGCTACCAGTTAAATTTACATAAAAGTATTCCCAGCTGTGACTTTTATTCTATTGAACTGCGATTATGTTTTCATCGGCGCGAGGGGGAAATGAAAAGAGGGTGGTGTTGGTGAAAGTGAATGCTTGTGATACTTGCTAGTAATGCTCGAACTGGCATATAAGGCCTGGAGTTAAAGCAGTGAATTTTGTGGCATTTCCATGTATTGTCTCATTCTGTATTTTGCTCACTCCTTCCATGCTTTGAACATGACCTTGTTGAGGAGGCAAAGTACATGCAAAGCATCAGAAACTATAACTTTCTTTGCCCCTGCGCCTAAACACCTCAATCTGGGGAGCTCTGTATGGCACACATTTTTAGGCTTTTCATGGTATTCAATGAATGTTATTTTATATGTTGTTGCTAATCCAAGAAAACATTAGAAACAGTAACAGAAACAAACCCTTCTGTCAAACATCCCATCCTGGTGAGCCATAAAATTGCAAGCGATGAAACCTGATGCTCATTGAATTCACCTAGGCCCAGTTGTTTTCTTCTTTTTGAAACATGCTTATAGCTCTGGCCTTGACTGCTGGTGTGCAGTGAAACAAGCAATGCACACACTGTTCAGAATCTGTGTCCTAGTAACTCAAGAGCAGAGATCTGTTCTTTTTTCAGATAGATTTCTTAGGTCTGGAAATTGTATGTTTGCTTTGTAACAGGAAACTCTGCGACCCATTCAGTTTTCTTTTTTATGATGAAGGTTCATTTTATTTATAACATAACCAGAAGCCTCAAAGAAACTTCACTTCACTTACAATACGTTCCATACAGATTTCACAAAAATACTCATATGAGAAAGAAAAAAAAATCTCAGGCGAATGAAATACGTTTTCAGTGGGGTAAAATCTTGCAATGCCAGAGTACAACAGTTTTTGATGTGTGCATTGCAGCTCGCGAGGCCTCTTCTGTAATACCAAATTTACTGGAACATTTGGTACGCCTACACATTTAGAGGGGGTCAAAATTCAGGACAAAAATTCAGGGCAGAAGGTTTAAATTCAGGACAAAACTTCGGGACAAAAGGTACGTTTTACAGACACATCAGCGGAAGTTGCGCGATAGCATAAAAGTACGTAAATAGACAACCAATTAAATACAAGTAAAAATAAGTTTTATATTAGGTTGAGACAATCGTGCACTTCTCGGTTTTTCAGTATGCGTGCAGCTGTGCAGGTCTTTTTGTGGTATTTCATATCATAATAATATATTTATATGGTTACTGCACTGGGTTGTCCAGTCTAATATTTTGTTTACAACTCATGGTCCTGAGCAGGCATGTTTGGTGAGAGAAGTGGTCAGCAAAAATCAGCACGGATGGACCTTGTTACTAGCATCTCTTATCTGAGTGCTATTGTGAGATGTAAAGCGGCACGCATAGGTGAATTAAAGGGAGGATTGCTGTGATGAACCGTCTATAGGGAATGCATTATGGGTGTTTCAGCAACTGGAACTTAAAATATGGAATCTGACTTTGCTTATGGGGCTTCGCAGAGAGAATCCCAACAAAGATTGTTGTATGCTGGTGCATTGTAAGATTGTCATTTACTATTCCTTAAAAGCTAATAAAAGTCAATATATAATGATACATGTGTTGTAGAATGCACCATCGATTCCTAATTTTCTTGGGGGGAGAGGCCACTCACTGCACTTAGGGGCCTTGTACTGTGAAAGAAAACTAACTATTTAAAAGTTAATCACCGAGATGCAGCACCAACCTTCCCACTACATGTTCCCGTTTTTGGCAAACTCTTCCAATATAAAATACTAAATTCATTAGTAATTAGAGTTTGTTTTTGTGTGCCCATGTGTTTATTTTTTTCGAATTACTCTTGTACTGTTTACATCATACTAATAATGAAACACATTGGCACATGCCTGTTTGTCCTAGACTGGAATCCCAGGTAATTGTTTGGTATTTTTTTCTATTGGTGTCTCTAGACCGGTCCCATTCATAGTTTGTGATTCTTCAAGCATTTGCTGACTATCTTGTCTTCAGTTGCAGGTTTCCAGTCTGTAAGGTATTTGGATAGGAGTGGTCAGGTGCGAGTACCCACAAAGACAAGGTAATTCTGTGTACGTTCCTCGTTGGGTTGGGGGTTGCTGGGTAAATAGAATCACAATCTGCACCCCTTTTCTTTTGCAGGTTTGGGAGACCGTACTATGAATACAATTGCACAGGCAGACGGGAGTACAGTCAGAACAAACAGGTAATTGTTTGCTAGAGTTAAAGTAGTGCATCTTCTGTTGCAGGTTTCGTAGCCAGAACCCCATACATTCACACAGGCGTACGTGAGTTCAAGCAGAAGAGGTAATTGTTTGGTAGAGTTAAACTGTGGTGCATCTTCATCATTGTAGTATAATGTACTTACCCATGTTTTCTTCTGTTGCAGGCTTCGCAGCCAGAACCCCATACATTCACACAGGCGTACGTGAGTTCAAGCAGAAGAGGTAATTGTTTGGTAGAGTTAAACTGTGGTGCATCTTCATCATTGTAGTATAATATACTTACCCATGTTTTCTTCTGTTGCAGGTGTGGCAGCCAGAACCCCATACATTCACACAGGCGTACGTGAGTTCAAGCAGAAGAGGTAATTGTTTGGTAGAGTTAAACTGTGGTGCATCTTCATCATTGTAGTATAATATACTTACCCATGTTTTCTTCTGTTGCAGGCTTCGCAGCCAGAACCCTATACATTCACACAGGCGTATGTGAGTTCAAGCAGAAGAGGTAATTGTTTGGTAGAGTTAAACTGTGGTGCATCTTCATCATTGTAGTATAATATACTTACCCATGTTTTCTTCTGTTGCAGGCTTCGCAGCCAGAACCCCATACATTCACACAGGCGTATGTGAGTTCAAGCAGAAGAGGTAATTGTTTGGTAGAGTTAAACTGTGGTGCATCTTCATCATTGTAGTATAATATACTTACCCATGTTTTCTTCTGTTGCAGACTTCGCAGCCAGAACCCCATACATTCACACAGGCGTACGTGAGTTCAAGCAGAAGAGGTAATTGTTTGGTAGAGTTAAACTGTGGTGCATCTTCATCATTGTAGTATAATATACTTACCCATGTTTTCTTCTGTTGCAGGCTTCGCAGCCAGAACCCCATACATTCACACAGGCGTACATGAGTTCAAGCAGAAGAGGTAATTGTTTGGTAGAGTTAAACTGTTGTGCATCTTGAACATTGTAGTACAAAGGATTGCATTCATGAGCTAGGCGTCAACGTAAGCCATGTTCCCTTATCGTGCAGGCTTTGTGGCACAGCAGGTTCAAACCGGCGGGCACGGAAATGTTCAAGCGCAAAGCTGTCACTTTGGGAGAGTGCAATGCTTCACCACAAAGGAAGAAATGTTGCCTTGTATTCAAGGGAGAGTGGATGAAGGAAATTTTGGAGGCTGAGACGCAGAAATCACGGAGCAAGGTTCGCGTGCAACTCGGGGAACTTTTCCAATACAGTCCAGACGTGGGCTTGATTTGCAAAGCATGTGCCGAAGCCAAGATTGTTGGGGACTTTTCCACAGGGAAGAAATGGAGTAATGGCTGGAAACTGGATTACATGAAACGCCATCTACTTAGCAAAGTACACGAGTCTGCCATGGTGATCTTGAGAAACAGAAGTGCTGCTGCCAGGTTCGGTTTTGGAGTGCGGACAATGCTGACAGAAACTGCCACTGACAAAGCAAATAGAATGGAAGTAGTTGAACGCCAAAGATCTGTGCCTGAAGAGATAAAGATTCTCATCAACAACGTGTTGCTGGCAGTCAAGATGAATACTTTAATGTTATCTGTACAAGACATCCATGACCACCTAGCTTTGTATGTCAAGATACCAGACAGCTGGAGGAGCAAGAACTATGCCTTTGAGTTCCTTGAGGCCATCAATAGCGTGATACACTGTGAAGCTATGGCAGGACTTCGTAACGCTTTGTATCACACATTGATAATTGATGAGAGCACTGATATTTCTGTTTCAAAAATGCTCATCCTGTACTTCAAGTTCCGACCAGTAACATCAACAGAGCACAAAACACAGTTTGGGGCATAGTGAAGCTGACTAGTTGTAATGCTGAGGCTATCACTACTGCTGTGAAAGATTTCTACACTGCCAATGAACTGGACCTTATGAAAATGGTCATGTTCACATCTGATGGTGCGTCCGTGATGCTGGGTAAGAATAATGGTGTTGCTACTCGCCTTAAACAATCCATACTTCATCTAGTTGAGCAGCTTTGTGTTGCCCATCGAGAAGATTTGGGAGTTGATGATGCCTGGAAAAGGGTTCCAATGGTTAAAGAGATGGAGACATTATTGAGGACTGTCTACACTGTGTTCTCCAGATCTCCTGCAAGGAAGTCCAAGCTGGATGAAATTGCATCGGTCACTGAATGTGAAGTGGTCTCTTTTCGACCATTGAATGAAGTCCGGTGGCTTTCAAGGCATTTTGCTGTTGGTGCACTAATTCGTAATTACGAGGCTGTTCTTAAGTACTTTAAGCATGAGAAAGTTGAGGAGAATGATCCAGTTGCTAAATATTGTTATAAAAAGCTATCAAACTCCAACTACCATATTTCACTTGCAGTACTTAATGACATTCTGGGTGAATTTGCATCTTTGTGCAAACTATTCCAAAAAGTTCTCTGACTACTGTTGAAGCTGTACAGTATGCAAGAGCAAAGATTGGCCAAGTTAAGCAACAGTATTTGGGGGACACTGTCTTTTGGAGCAGCAATGTAAGAGATCTGATGGTGTTGTACAAGGAAAGGCAAGAGTTTGACAGTGGGCCTATTTTGTCTTTTGTTTCCCTTCTTTGTGAGCACATGCAAAAAAGGTTCCCTGAAGATGAGCTGAAAGAATGGCCAAGTTTTGAAATCCAGGCAATGGCCGCACAATCACATTTTGATTTTGGGACTGAGAATATACAAAGACTTGTAGAAAAGTATAAAAATGTCTTGGTCCTGGGTGATTGCGAAACACCAGAAGATGTTGTTCGACAATACAGAGACTATAAATATGTGGTGGCAGAACATGTAAAGGATGGGTTATTTACCACCTTTCAAGATATGGTGAATTTCACTGTATGCAATGCTGCTCAGTATAGTGTGGTGGCTCAGCTTGTTGATGTCTGCGCAACGTTTCAAGCATCTAGTGCAGATTGTGAACGAGGATTCAGCCTCATGAATACTATCAAGAGTAAGTTGAGGAATAGACTAGAGCAGAAGCATTTGGATATGCTGATGAGGACAAAGGCCTACCTCCTGAACGGGAAAGTTGACCTAGATCGAGTTTATCACCACTGGAAAAATGCCAAAGATCGCCGTGAGAAGCAACCCTGTCACTCCTCTAGTGATACCACTTGACATGACTCCCTTATTGTTTGTATGTGATAATGTATCGGCTCCCAACATTTCCCCACCCAATTAACAGTGCTCACGTTAAGAATATTTATTAAAATCATATGATGGTACCACCGTTTAAGTCTTGTGCTTTTCTAAACTTGAAGTGTACTTGCCTGTGTAACCAATTCATGTCATGGCGTGTTTATCCAATTCGGAAACTGCCCTTAAGACACTTATTGTGGCACTGTATGTGTGAAAATGCACCATCTTTTCACTTTTTAAAGTAAACGTTCTGAGTGACATTTGGCGCCGCGCACACGCGCAGTCTGGTTCCTGGCGCACATAGCCATGGTTGCAGCGCACAGAGACCCTCCACTGCCGCACACAGGAAAGAAATTAGAGGGAACATTGGTAGGTGCCATGTCTAAAGTATAGCTAGCTATATGTTAGTTTAGCCAAGAGTTGCCAAAAGTTTCTCTAAGTTCTAGCCGGCTCCATACCTTAGAATGAGAGAGGTTGGAATCTCTTTTCTGGACTCGATACTCTAACCCCCCGCAAGGGAAGTCAGAGAGCACTGGAGCTGGATTCTCTGTGAGGATGACAGCGTCAGGTCGGTGCATCAGGCTGGAACTCGATCTCCTTCCGGACTTGCTGTGGCGAACTGCGTAGTCTGGGTTGGATTGAATCCTCCGGGAACCGTAATTTGCCAGGACAAGTGCTGGTATATTTATACCTTGAAGGTGTCTAGGAATGCCAGTATTGACGTAAAAGTCGGGCAAAGAAACGCCATGAATGAAACCCTAAGTAATAGATGTTCATGCATACTTAGTGAGTTCTTGGAGAAATCAATTTTCAAGCTGAGGGAAATTCCGAAAGGCTTAAGGGTCTGGTTTTCCAAGAATTCATTGTGACGTGGATAGACGGATGTAGGTGGCCATGCCTGTATTCGGTGTGTACTGACAAAGTCTAAATAAGGGCCGGATTTCTAGGTCCAAATAAGGGCAATGTGAATTGTACATATGTAAGGGCATAAATCGGGAAACCTATATGAGGAATCTAAATCTGCACACAACACCCACTCCAGTTTCGTATGAACAACGTTACTAAGTCCTAAACGTTCTAAACATATCTTAAAACAGAGTATTGCATGGGTTTGCTAAAATAAGCTAAAAACATATCTAAAACATGTGTTCTAAAAATACATTACAAAACCATTGCTATGCATAAAGTGTTGTACATATTAAAGGCAATGTTCCATTCTAAGCATAGGATCACATTGGAATGCTAAATGAATGAACCAAAATATATACATGTGATGAAATGGTTCATAAATACAGAAGAAATAGGGGCTGAAACCATTTCATATCAGGTTACACAAGTCAAATTGTTATTCATGACAAGGTGGCATACTGTCCCTGGAAGTGTTATCAAAGAATTCTGTTCTCTATGAATAGTTCTACTATAAGCAGATTACTGTGCCAAAAAATGAAAATACAATTTTGGGGTGGGAAGAAAAAAAATATATAATTATAGAAAAAGTTCCAAAGTCAGTATCACGTTTGAAAAAGAATGAAGGCCAAATTCAGAGTCTCTCCGGAACACTGTGTGCTCGAATCAAAACTCAGGGTGTGGGGATGGAGAAAACATAACATTTTCTAAATCTGTAGACAACAAGTCATCTACCGTTGTGGGTGAGAGTGGGAATACCTTGTGTAGAAAATCAACAGCACATAGATGCGAACTATCGTCTTCTGCATGGGAAGCATTAGCAATGTCCGGATTGGATGTTACCTGCGCGCCTGGTGTTTCCTCTCGTACCTCAGCAGTAGCATGTTGCGTCTGTGAGATCCCAATGAATGCCGCCATCAGGATTGGTAGGCGCTGGGGACAACACATAGCATGGGCCGTTATCGGGTCCAGCATGGTATCGATATCCGTAGGCACGACTGATGGGAGTGTCAGACAAATGTCCAGCATGCATCCTTCACCACATAGCAGGCAGCGTAGAACAGGTAAGATGCAATTGTTTGAATTTACAGAAACCAAGTGGTGTTTAATTCTCGTAGACGAGGTAAACCCAGAATTTGGACGATGCTCTCACGACACTTCATCTCCAATAGAGTTCTTTCCATGGTGAACTGGGTGTCGCTGGTGATTTGGCTTGCCATATCGTAGCATTAGGAGCAAAAATAGTATCCCTGCAACGAGTGCTAAAAGGAGCGGCAGTCCGCCAAACACAGAGAGCACAAAATTTAGAAATATTCCGAGGACTGCTTGAAAAGGTGCTAACAGTCCAGCACACACTTTCTTAAGTATATGTACAATACCGCTCATATCAGACATGTTTAAGATACGACCTAACATTTTTGAGAAATGCACAGGGCAGTCTGTATACAAAAGGGTATGTATCTTTGCAGAAGTCCTTGCGACTTGGAGATCATAGGTTTCTTTGGCAGAGGTCAAAGGCACAGTTTTTTGTAAAAGAATGGCTTTCATTCTGCTTAGAGGATCAACTCGTATAGAAGAGATATTCAGTGAAGGACATAAAGGCGACTCGCTGACTATGTCTATTTGGGGAAACAAGATTTGCATACAGCAAGTGACCCTGGATGTAACCGTTACTAGATATGGGATACCTGGCAGCATGCCACAGCAGCTGTGATCATTCAATATAGTGTAACTCCCATTTGAAAGTTGACCAAAGATTGGATTAATCACTGCTGCTGGTGAACCGTGCAGGTGGCAGGATAAGTTTGTAGTGGAACCGTCACAGGCCCCGTGCAAGTTAATACCCTGACAAAGGAGATTACCGCTTAGTGCGTGTTCACAGTTTTCACTGCTAAGAAACACTTCACGTCCCCCACTCCAACATCTGTGTGTGAAAGGTAAATCCCAGGATGTCTAGATGTATTCTCTAACCAACCTTTCATATTTGCCTGCTGGTATATTTTGTAGGCAATACTGAAAATGGAAAGTCGTAACAGGCAGAGTAATCTTACCATGTATGATCCACTCAGTAGCTGGTTTTTCTGCCACTGTGAATGGTAATTTCTCCAGTTTTTCAATGCTCAGCACCATATAGTCTGTTCCCCTTTGTGCCAGTTTGATCTGTCTATCAGTGAGATTGAATTCTGCAAACAGTGACGTAGTATTGATTAAACGCTCAGGCACATAGCCAGAACGCAGATTTGGAAGCGTCCAGCCTATTAGCATGATAGAACGTAGCTGTGACTGACCATGTTGCAACATGACCAAGTCTTGTTCCATGATGTCTATGACAGAGGATACAATGCTGTCCAAAGAATATATCTTGGACGGCAGAGTCGTTAACCCATTGTCTACTACAGAGAGAGATTTCTCTAAATTGATACAATCAATTTCTCGTATTTGTTCTGCAGTCTCTGCTTGGGTGACCTTCCATGCTTCATTATAAGCAGCGTAGATACCGGCATATATGAAACGTTTTTGACACGGTTTTCTTGGTCCTAGCAAGAATTCCCTAAGGTCTGCACCTTCTTGAAGTAAAGTTAAGTGTTGTTTTACATCCTCTAGTGTAGCTTTCTGTAGCCAATCAAGGCAAAGTTTTCCTACACTATAAGTTGTTACTACCCCTGGATGCGGTCTTTGGACATAACGTGGGTCTGGCCTATGAAAGGTAAAATCTTGTGTTTTGTTCAGGAATCTATCTTGACAGTTGCTTGTGTCTAAGGGCCAGAGCAATCATTTTTTCCATTCAGGATCTGATCTGTTATTTTTCAAAATAGTATGTACGTTGACCTCCCCCTGTGTAGTGCTTTCACTTGTAGGTGCAGGTAGAGATGGAGTGTTCATGTCTTTTATCTTGGCTATTCCAAGGCATGATGTTTGTTGGACAGTGTGGTTCAAAAATATAATTTGCTCAGGGATGATACAGGCTCTAAACAAAGCTTCTATTCCCTGTACTTGCCAATCTTTAGTACCCCAGACAGTTTTCGTCTCAATGTTGTCTTTCCAAAAGTCGTAACCCTATCTAGACAGTTGGGCAATAAAGGCTGTAGAATAAATCCGTTTGGTATTCGTTAACATAGTTTTCATTCCTGTCTTATTGACATTCTTAAAGTAAAATGTCTCTGCATTCGAGATATTAAACCCTGAAAAATATGGAAATTTCATTGCAAATGTTTTTGACCTACCCTTTGGTGTTGTAGGACAATGTTCCCATTGGTTATACACAAATACATTTCTAGGTGTTGCAAATTTATGCAAGAAATGATGACCGTAGTGGTTATAACAATACAGTTGTTCATAGTCTTATGAACCTTGTAAATATTCATTATTAGTGAATGCAGTTGACATCTCTAGAGCAAACATCATATTATTAACAGTCTCGAAGTCCCAATCATCAGAAAAGGTACTGAAATAATAAAGTCACTTAATGAAATTGTAAATAAATGTGGAATCTTCAAAAGCTCAGACGGGCCAAAAATGTCATATTCAGTTTTGTCCCAAACTATATCATCAGGTATAGGAATCGCTGTGATGTTACTGCTGACAAGTCTCTTGCTTCACGATGGGATGATTTGTGTGGCTGGAGAAGTAAGTTCACTCTTTTCCTTGCTGTGTCCATTTGAATATATCTTCCATTAATCAGCATACCCAGAGTTATTACCAGAGCTAACCAAAGTAGAAAGAAGTATATTCCCAAAACAATCCATACTTCAATCCATGGTGAAACAAGATAGTTTTTTCCAGTAGATGAAAAAAGTCTGTTGCTTGTTCTTTGAAAGTTCTTCGTACTGGCCTCGTTTCAGGCTCGCTGGGATGCTCAGAAAACGTATCAAAGTTCATGAAATAGCCAGAAGCAGTTCTGTCAATGGTTGGAATTGCATCTGTATTTGATGAAATTGCTTGAACCAGTTGATCACTTGTTACTTCGTTGTAAACAGGTGTGTCTGGACGAACTGTTATTTGGGTCTCAAGAGGTACAAGGTCCATAGCATTGTTGCTTAGTCCTCTATTTCTTACTGTCGAATCTTCAAAGGTGATGAGTCTCTCAGTTTGAACCTCTTGGATTGTATGTATGTATGTATGTATTTAATTCTTATTAAGCGCATCTGTCACCCCAAGGGTATCCTGGCGCTGAGACCCCATTAAACCATCGGAAGAATTAGAATTGTAGCTAGAGGAGTGTGTCTGCTACATTGGCGGAGTCCACTTGGCCTACTGTTCAGTATCGGCCACATAGTGTGGTTTGATCAGGTCGATGGGCACAAATCTTTTCTCCTTTTTACCAGCAAGCGGCGGCAAAAGTACTGTTCTTGATCCAGGGTTTGCTAGGACAGGTACTGGTTGTCTGTATGAAGGCCCAAATTCCTTCTTATATGCCATCTTTTCTCTGACTAGATCCCCAAGCTTTGGGATCCAGACAGGCCTTGCTGGGACGGCTGGGTTTTTCTCTGTGGTGGTTGGCTTCAGGTCCACGTTGCTTTGTTGCTTTCTTAGTTTATTTAAGTCCTGCAAAACAGCCTAACGATCTTTGATATCAAATAGTTTGTTTTCCACCACTGTGCCTTTCATGTCTAAGTCCGGAACCAATATTCTAGTCCCAAACAGGACCTCATATGGAGTGACACCCTCTAGAGAACTTCTTTGCAAGTTGTTTATTGCGCGCTGGACCCCATATAAATGTTTGACCCACATGAACCTAATACCCTAGCTGTTATAGACTGCTTTATGTCCCGTTTTTTTTTTCCACAAAAGAATTTCCCTCAGGATGGAAGGGAGAAGAATACCGCAATGCTACGCCCAGACTGGCCATGACTTCTTTTTAGCCCTAGAGCTGAATGCAGGACCCTGGTCAGAATGTAGTGTGCCTATTGGGTATGTGCCAATAAAGACTTGCAAATCTTTTATAACAGTTTGAGCGTCAGCCGAGCACTGATGCCACATCCATAGGAACCTTGATTTAGTGTTTGTGGGACTGCATTTTTTCAAGAGGATGCCTGCAAGTAGTTAGTCTAATGCTGTCTAATAATGGTGTCTGAACTGGGCTAGCTATGTTATAGTCAGGTATCTGGTGGCGGTTTGTACTGCGATCTCTATTGCAGTCTATGCAGTTATTGATGAAGATATGAATCAATGTATTAATTCCTGGCCACCAGTACATCTCTTTTAGTTCTAAAATTGTTTTAGAGATCCCCTGATGTGTCAGACCCTCTCCCAGATGTGCTTCGTAAATCAAAGCCGCTCTTCGTTCCCTGTTTGGAATTACTCTATTCCCCACTCCAGGGATTCGAGCAAACGGAACGCCATTCGCATCAATTATATATGTGTATTTGAGTGGAAACTTTTTAGGTAATGCCGCACCGTTGCCTTTGCTTGATGCATTGACAGCCAGCATTATTTCGCTGTCTATTTTCGTTTTTGAACGAGTGATTGCAGCTACGGAAGCCGTTTGCACAGCCCCTTTCGCGGCTTCACCAGCCAATGAATTCCCTTCAACGTGAACGCCATCACGTTGGTGACTCAGTGTATCACGTGAGTGTTCTGTAGTCCGTTTCGCAACTGAACTGCTTGTTCCCAAAGCAATTTGTGCTTGATTGTGCCACCTTTTGCATCTTTGAAACCAATTCTGTAAATATTCATTGTAAGATTGAACAAAGTACAAAGAATCGCACAATATCAGTGTGGGGAATTCGCGATCTGTATTTTCAAGTGCCATCTTAAATGCTTGTAGTTCAGCTCGCTGAGCTGTACAATCTCCGAGAGATTGGGTTTTTGTGACCATTGGTCTGATTTTGCCATCTCGCATACGACCTTTAATGATAGCATACGCTGCACTGTAAGCTTGTTTACTCTCCGTAGCGGGCTGTGCAGATCCATCAGTATAAATGATAAATTCATACTGGTCAAGGGGGAGAATTTCAGTAGGCAGAGGACATTTGTGTTCATATTGCAGGAATGCTTGTGTTTTTAAATATGGATCAAAAACGTATTCAACATCAGTTGCAGCAAGAGAATTAACCCATTGTATCCATCTCCGATGTAAAGCTTTTTGCATTTGGAATGCTAGCCTTTGTAACTGCCTACAGGGCTGGTACAGGAGTCACAACCATAATGCGTTTCCCCTGTGCTAGGGCTCTTTCTTTTGCTACAGCGGTTTGAACTGCTGTAATTTTTTCTGTAGAAATGAATTTCATTTCTGCTTGTGTATACAAGTGGGATTTGTATGCGATTGGTACTTTTTCACTTTTGTTAAAAGTTAAGTACGTAGCAACTGGGGGAATAGCAGAGGCAAGATGGCTCCGGTGCATCCGTAACGACTTTTGATAATCTCAACTGCACCACGATGTTCTAACTTTTTTTTAAAAGGGGAAAGAAAAAAGGGAACTGGAAAATATCTGACCTGCTTGGCGGCTTCTGGCGGCTTCTGCTCGTATGGTTGTCGTCTTGGCTCCGAGGCAGCGCCGGGATCGGCTTGCGTTGCTGGCGGTGCTGTGCTGGAGGGACAGACCGCCGATTGCATTCCAATTGGGGAGTTTGGTGTGTCAGGCGAGTCAGGCGGCTCCAGTATCCTTGCGCTGTGCCGTCCTGCGGCCGTTCTCCACGGCGTGCCGCGCTATGCTATCGGGGATCTGGAGGCTTCTGACGCCGGAACTGAGTGCAGCACAAAGAGGGAATCACAGTGATAGGACGCAACAAAGGATACTTTGTTACCCGGCAGCCAGCAGTTTCAAAAGGGGAAAACAAGCAAGGATCTCGGGGCGAGGTACGAAAGGAGGGAAAGCCAAAAGTAATCAAGCATTGGCACATACAAATAAGTCCATGCAGCCTGAAAGCTTACAAAGACGCCCAGAGACACGAGGATTAAGGAATAAAGGACAAAATGAGCAGAATGGGCTAACAATTGCAGATGATAAAGAAAAGCCAAAGCCAAACAGAAAGGCACAAACATATAGCTCACAGCCATTAATTTCTAATCTGTTCAGCCCAGTGGAAATAGGTGGGCTGGGCAACAAGTCTCGAGAAGAGGAGGCAGCCGCAGACCAGTCAGAAGTCTTTGTACCACTCTCAGCAGACGGAGGAGTAATATTAAACCCCACCACGTCATCACCAGTGGCCCTTATCGTACAAACAGTACACCATACTTCACCAACAAATTCAGATATGATTTGCAAGTCAGCAAGGAATACTGAAACCAGTCAGCAAAGAGAAAAGTCTTTGACTGTACCCCCATCTACCATCTTAGGAGCCGTAGGCCCAGAACTGAAGACAATAAATGTAACAAGCGTAACAAATAATCTTCAAATAAACGGAAGTGCAACAAATAATCTTCACAAAAATGCTGACAACTCTGAGCCACCCGACGTTCTGGATAGACTTTGCCCAATCACAGATGACTCAGAAATGTATGAAACTGGCATATCATCATCATCCAGTGAAAGAGTAAATAAGGAAGGAAAGAATGAATGGGGTGATAGTACTGATTCTGAGACCCTGTGGCAAAAGGTTGCCCAAAAAAAGAAGCAAGAGAAGAAAAAAAGAAAAAAAAGACATAGCGATCATAAAACCGGGGGATCCTCAGATCAGGATAGTAATCCCGACCTCAGATGGGATTACTCATCCTCTAAATTTGCGACACCATCAGTACGGTCAGAGCATATTCCTTCTTCGACTGCAACCTTGAGTGGGAATGCTAGAAATATAGTAGAACCTACCCTTGCTGAAGTCTTGCAATCAATTAAGGGTTTTCAGGAAGAAGTTAAACAAGATAATCGGAAAGGCCGACAAGCTACACAAAAACTCCAAGGCGCTATTAGAAAAGTGGGCCGAACATGCACTGAAATTGCAGATAGGATGTCATCTGTGGAAATTCGAACTGAGAATCTAGAGAAAGATGTCTCGACATTGAAAGAACAAGGAGATGCGCATGATGCCATAGTTAAAGAGCTAATGGGGAAAATCGAGGAGCAGGAAAATAGAATGCGACGTAATAACTTACACATCCTCTGGATTCCGGAGGGAACGGAAGGTAATGACCCCAGGGCATACATCATATCACTTTTTAAAGGCGCCTTTCCGGAGATGCAATCCTGGGACTGGGATAAAGAAGTACAACGTGCACATCGATTCCCCTTGACACCTTCTAAACGACCCACTTCTCAAAACCAATATCCACATGCAATCTTAGTGTATTTTGGAAACTTCCTTTTGCGCCAAGCTCTTTTTGATGTAGCTAGACCAACAAGCAAAAAATAATATAATGGCATCACTTTCTTTACCAGGCCAGATTTCGCCCATACCACCGTTGAACGTCGATGGAGATTGAGACAGTTATTCATGCCCTTTCAGCAAGCTGGAGCTACGGTATACTTACAGAATCCGGCACGGTTAAAAATTATCTTCAATGGGGCTACTCGAAACTTACGTCAGAAATTCAAGCTCAAGCTTATTTACAGGAAATTACAAAGACAAATAGAGATAGATCCACAAGCTGAACTGATATAAACTCAATACTTAAGGTTTAGGGTCACTTAAAGGTCTGAATTGGGAGCAATATGATAGGTATTGAAATCGATAAAAATGTGCAGTTCAGGACATCTGACCGGACCGGAGGGATGGTTCGAGACACTGCCGTCTTAGATGTTCACACCCTGGTTCAAGTTGAACCAGGTAGGCCTCAGTGGTGGGTGATGGGGGGGTGGGGTCTTTGGGGGGGAAGAGGAAGGGAAGGGAAGGGGAAGGGAAGGGAGGGGGTAATGGGTTGACCCTAAGAAAATCTGTTCTATTAATGAGCTTTTTCTTAAATGTTTCTCGACTATTTAAATTCTCCTATTCTTTATACTGGGGCGACAATAGGAGATATTATTATGATCTGACTAGGGTCCTCTCGAATGGGCTTAACCTTAAGCCTAAGAAATGAGTAAACTACGCATAGCCACATTAAATATCTATGGTTTGAATGACCCAAGGAAACGTCGTAATACCGCAGTAGCCCTTCAATTATTGAAAGCTGATATCGTATGTCCACAGGAGACACATATTGATAGGACACAGACTCACCTTTTAGGTACACTGGGATTTAAATTAATAGGTGCTACTTCACAGAGTGTTAGGACACGGGGGTCGCAATATTATCTGCCAAAAGTACACTTCAATTCTCACGCACATTAGTTGATCATAATGGGAGGTGGGTTATGACTGAATGCCGAAGGGAAAACGGAGCTATAATCACGATATGTACGGTCTATGGCAGTATTGTTGATGATTCTGCAGTTTTTGATTTTTTTAAATAATGAATTGGCCGAGTGGTCACTGCCTATTATTATATGCGGCGATTTTCATATAAATATACCACCTAGTCAAAGTGTCTCCTCAGACACCAACTGGAATTATATAGGGTGGAAACCAAAGGTGTTTAAAGCCTTGAAGACCCTAAGCCAGGAGCAAGCATTAATTGCTGTTTGGCAATCATATTATTCTACTGACCCAGGCTATACCTTTTACTCTTTTCCGCATAGAAAACCGGTTAGATTAGACTACATTCTTGCATCCTACACTATTCTCCACAAGTGCTCAATAGAAAAACATACACAAATCAAATCCTTTGGTTTTAGAAATAAGAGGGGAAACAAGGGTTAACCAAGATATGATTAGTTGGTCATTCGATCGCTCTCTACTTTCTAATGATGCATACTGCAAACATATGAGACAATGGATCCCCCCATTTATCAAGGAGAATTTGGCTAGTACTAAGATAGAAGTGGTTTGGGACGCACTCAAGGCCGCTATAAGAGGAGAGACAATGAGCCTCTTGTTAGCTTTTAATAGGGACAAACGTCTGTTATTGGATCTTCTGCAAGCACAACTGGCAGCCGCAGAAGAAAACCTGATTAAGGTATATAGAGAGGGGGAGGATCCTACAGTAGCATTGGCGAAAATACTTACAGCTAAATCATTAGTTATGGAGGTCATCGCCAAAAACGCAGCAGATAAACTAGAGATTTGAAGAAAAGAAGCGTACGAATGTAGTGAACAAGTTGGACACCATCTTGCAGTTAGAGCTAGACAAAAAGCTACAAAAATACTATTACAGCAGTGAATGACATCTCTCAGACTACAATTACAGATCCAGAAGGGATACGTAATGAATTTTAAGATATTATCAAAATCTATATCAAGAATCTACCAAATCTCAGCCAGATCGTATTATGTCTTATCTTAATCAAATTTCAACAGAACAACTATCTCCAGATGACCAGGCCCAACTTGAGGAGCCCCCCCAATGGGTTGACGCCCTGCTGTGTATCAATAGTCTCTCTAATGGTAAGGCAACAGGCCTAGATAGTATCCCGGCAGAGTTTTATAAGAAATTTGCGACAGAAATAAGAGAAGCTATGCTTCCGCTATTTATACATGTCTTTAAGGGGGGAAGACCACCGGAATCATGGTCGCAAGCAAAAATAATTGTCTTTTTGAAAAAACGTAAACCAGTACTAGAGCCCGCTTCTTATCGGCCAATTACATTAATAAATACGAATAGCAAAATTTATTCTAAAATATTAGCGACTAGATTAGCAGGGGTGATCCATAAAATAATATCCCCAAGGCAACATGGATTCATCCCGGGACGTGGTACCACAGATCATATAAGAAGAACCATTTCACTTTTTGATGCAGTACAAATTTCTGGAAATCCCATGGCACTTATCTTACTTGATGGCGAGAAAGCCTTCGACAGAGTCTCCTGGCCATTTCTCTGGGAGTCTCTGTCGAGGATTGGGATCGGCCAACATTGTATACAGGCATTCAAGATGTTGTACTTTCATCCAACCGCCAAATTATTTATAAATGGTTCACTTACTAATTCTTTTAAAATAACCTGTGGCACACGTCAGGGATGCCCCAGCTCACTGCTGCTTTTTGCCATCTATATCGACCCCTTCTTACGCACTCTAGAATATAATCAGAGGATCAGGCCAATTGTCTGTCAAGGCTGGGAAACAAAAGTATTGGCGTATGCCGATGACATAGCACTAGTAACATCCAATCCGAAAGAATCAATGGCAGAAGTAGAGCAGGAAGCGTTAAAATTTGGCCTTGTAGCCGGATACTCATTAAACAAAACTAAAACCCAGATTATTTGTAAAAATGTCAATATGGGCGATGACAGGAGACAGGTAAGAAGTGCCACTTATCTGGGGGTAGAAATCACCGCCAATATCGAAAAGCTAGTTGAAGCAAATATCGATCCAATGATCGATAAAATAGAACCAGAATTGAGACGACTCCACAACTTGCATCTGTCTATAATCGGAAGATGCAATATAATTAAAATGATCTTTTTCCCTAAAATCCTATGTCTGATAAGAGCTATCCCACTGGAATTTAATCCCAAATGTATAAAAAAAGATTGAAGATATGTTCTCCTGGTTTATTTGGTCTTATGGGAAACCTAGAAGGGTATATAGGTTTCTCTCTCTACCAAGGGATAGGGGCGGCTTGGCTCTTCCAAACATTAAACTTTATTATTGGGCAACTACTCTCTTATATAATCATACCCTTTTCTCTGATAAACCACTAGATGAGCTGCCCAGCTATGTCCCCACACCTATAGAATTAATAATGGGCAATCAGGCCTGCGGTTGGGCCTGGAAATTCCTAAATGACTCCCACTACAAAAAGGTACGCTATAAGACGCTGGTTGCAAGATATAAAACTATGAAGGCAATTCGGAAGATGTTAGGACTGGGCCGTTTGAATTATTACACTCTGATAAATAATAATTTTAATTTGCCGGGAGTATTTACAGACCTTACAACCAGGAGATGGATAGATAAAGGCTCAACCAAGCTTGGAGATTTTTATTCTCTTACGAATATAATCACTTTTGAAAATCTCAAAATACAATATGGATTAGATTGGAGAGATTTTTTTAAGTATCTACAAATATGTGATTTTTTAAGTAGGAAGGGTGGGGGACCAATAGGATTTTTAAGTAACTCCATTATAGATAAACTAAGACAGTGTTAAGGTTTGTGCAAGTATCATAGCTCAGCCTCATACTGAGTCATAAAGAACATATGCGCAATCATATTGTTGCTGTGCACTTTGCGGAGAAAACAATATGTAAATAAGTCCTTGGTTTATTATTAATATGCACAATTATTATGAGGCCTTATTATTTGCACTAAAACCATTGTAAAAATCATTGCATTTGCTTATGCTTGTTTCTGGAGTAAAAGTCAAGGAGCTCTTCCTAAAAAAACATGCTGCCAAATCAAAGACTAATTTCCATAAAGAGCACGTTGCCTACTTGACAGTTGAGGCACGTGCAACACGTTTCTCTGCCTCCCCAACTAAAGAACCCCACCCTTCAAGAACTGTAAAAAAGCCCCTGAAATCCAACTGCACACGATTGCACTCGTTTTCATTCTTCCTCACCTAAATTCCAGAGACGTCTTCGAGCCTGCAGCAAGAGTTTTCTCTCACCGAAGCTCACATTCCCAGCTGGGTCTCCACAGCAACGCTGACTCGGAGATTCATTTTTCCGGTTCTGAATCCTTTCCGGTCCTGCATCCTTTCTGCTCCAACCTGAAACACAAAGCAAGAAGAAAAGGTCAAGTAAGGTTATCGCGTGTGTGAATAGAAGAGCATTTGAAGAGACTAAGGTATTTAAGAATTTGATTTACTATTTCTTTCTTTTGGAGTCAAAGCTGAATGCCTACAAAAAACGATAATTTGTGAGTTGTCAAGCCAAGACATAATTATTTTTTAGTACGCACAAGAAACAAGTTTTGAGAATTAAGGCATGCTTTCATTTAATTACCTTGGAACATTGGAACATTTTCCAGAACCTTGAAATAACGAAGGACAGCAATTACGCCTGAAAAGAAAAAGATCAAGAGAAAGGACAATAAATAAGGACATTTCTCAGATTCATTACATATGTTTTTAAAGTTCATTATTAGTAAGTGAGAGTCAAAAGCACATTATACTGAGGACTAGGAGTGGTGCATAATAGTGAATATTGTTCCTTTATTTTTACAGATACTTGTCAGAATAATAATTTGTGCTGCATATTTAAATGAACACTTTTATGGTGAAAATAACCACAAGCACTGAAAGGTATTTTCCTAAATGATAATAGATAGTCTGAGGGAAACAGTATATGAGAAGAGTTAATGTGTTTTCACTTCTGTTTTATTTAGATATCAGCTCACAGACGCAATAATACCTGATATAAGGAAAAGAGTGGCGTCAATTGAAGCTGTAACCAGTGGAGTGTTTCTTTTGTTTATTATTTTGTCCCTTTTTTCCCCCTTCCCCTGGAGATTCATACTTATCGGACTGCGTTGTGAATTCAGTCAGATGGGTATAGATTTTTAGGGGCAGAAGAGAAATAACGTCTCAGCTCTCAAGTTGAACAACCTGGAATTAAGGTGATTGAAGGTTTACCAGAAGCGCAAGCCTTCACAACAATTTAAGTTCTCCTTGAGAGATATGGACTTGAAAGAAGACAGGATAGATGGCCAAGCCATGGCTAATGCTCTAGTTGAAGATGTAGAGAGGAATAATTCAGTAACCTTGATGTTACAACAAATGCAGTCAGAAATAGATAAGTTAAAACAGGAAAACTTGACTTTGCGTCAGGAGGTGGTGCGATATAAACCTAGAGAATCTTTATGGGAAGTTCCTTTTTCTTCTGCTTTCAAAAACTCTGCAGAAACAAGAGCCAGGGCCAAGACCTCAGATACATTCATGGCATCGGAAACAACTACTACGCCAGTACAAGTCACAGTGGCAGTTCCAAATGATGTGCCTTTATCTGCACCAGAGCATTTCTTTGGCGATAGTAGTAAGTTTAATGTTTTTATTAGCCAGTGTCAATTACACTTCATTTGTAAACCACAATTGTTTCCTACTGATGCAACTAAAGTTGCTTTTGTGCTTTCTTATTTAGGGGTACCGCAGCTAAGTGTTCCATCCCATATATCGATAGAGATGATCTTATTTTGCATAATTGGCTTTTGTTTAAGAGAACCATGACAAAATTGTTTGCAAAACACACTTATGCTCAAGCCAGTGACAACAAGTTACTCAACTTGAAGCAAGGAAACAAAGATCTGTTAACTCATGTTACCATGTTTAATAGGTTATTAACTGAGACTCAGTGGCCAGAAGAGAAACGCACTTCCTTATTTTATAGGGGCTTGCGAGATGATTTAAAAGATGCCCTGCTGCACATTGTAGAATTACCTGATGACTACTCGGATTTTGTAGATCTGGTTGTAAAGTTAGATCATCGTTTAGGAGAGAGAAAAGGGGATAAGTCAAGAATGGAAGCTAGATTCTCAGTAGTGAAACATGACAAGAAAGAGTCAGATAATAAGGCATTAGAACCAGAACCTATGCAGATAGGAACCGTTAAAGGACCTTTGACTAGTGAAGAAAAAGAAAGAAGGAGAAAATTAAATTTATGTTTATATTGCGCCCGATCTGGACATTTCGCCAAAGATTGTCCTATAAAGCCCAAAATACCTAGAAAGACAAATGCCTTAGTGATGAGCCCTTTGGAGCAGGAAAACTAAAAAACTCGTCAAGAACGGAGATCGCTTGTGCGAGTAATAAAAAGTCACAGATCTCCCAATATCTAGCAAACACAGTGACCCGTATACCTCAACACTTTGTTATTCAGGTTATTTTAATTATCAGTACTCAACTGCGACATTCTGTACCAGTCTTATTGGATTCTGGAGCTACGGGGAACTTTGTGGATATTAACTTAGCTCAAAAATTACATCTTCCCACAGAGTGGAAAATCCAACCAGAATCAGTTTGTGCAGTTGATGGGTCCGAATTATCTTCAGGATTGATAACAAAAAAAACGTGTCCCATTACAATGGTATGTCAAAATGGTCATACGGAAATGATAAGTTTTGATTTGATGGATACACCTACATTTGGTCTTCTTTTAGGTGTACCTTGGTTAACAACACATAATGCTAAAATAAATTGGGCTTTACGAACAGTAACCTTAGATTCCTCTCATTGTCGAGCATGTTGTTATCAAGAAGCTCCTAATGATTCCATGACTGTTTTACATTGTGCCAATACACTAACACCATCTCCTAGAATTCCGCTTGAGTACCAAGAATTTAAAGATGTATTTGATCCAGTAAAAGCTTGCACGTTACCACCACATAGATCATAGGATTGTCGTATAGATTTAATACCTGGGGCTCCACTACCAAGCAGTAAAGTTTATGCTCTTTCTGAAGAAGAAACTAAATACTTGAGAACCTATTTAGATGATTTATTAGCATCAGGTTTCATCCGATACTCAACATCCCCTGTTTCTTCGCCATTATTTTTCATTCCTAAACGTGACGGTGGCTTGCGCCCATGTATAGACTATCGCGGATTAAACAAAGCTACAATTAAAAATAAATATCCTTTGCCATTAATTCCATTCTCCTTGACCAATTACGCCATTCAACTATATACACCAAGTTAGATTTAAGAGGAGTTTACCATCTTGTCCGAGTCAAAGAGCACGATGAATGGAAAACAGCTTTCCGAACCAAATTTGGTTTGTTTGAATACACCGTCATGCCCTTTGGCTTGAGTAATGCCCCTGCGGCTTTTCAAAACTTTATAAATGAAGTATTGAATGAATTCCTTGATATCTGTGTAATTGTTTACATAGATGATATACTCATCTATTCTAAGACCAAAGAAGAGCATACATATCAATTAAGAGCAGTTCTTGCCAAATTACAAGAAAACCATTTATTTGCAAAATTAGAAAAATGTATCTTCAATACAAACACCGTAGAGTTTCTTGGATATTGTCTGCCCCCAGCAGGAATCATGATGGACCCAAAGAAAGTGAGCGCTATAAAGGATTGGCCAGAACCCACATCGGTAAAAGAAGTGCAGAAAATGTTAGGTTTCGCCAATTTCTATAGGCGTTTTATACCTCACTGTGCAGAGACAGTGGTGCCCATTACTAAACTTTTACAGAAGGGACAAGTATTTTCTTGGACAGATCAGGCAGCCCAAGCTTTTGTTCATTTAAAAAAGAAGTTCACTTCTGCACCTTTATTAAGACATCCAGATCCGGATCTTCCTTTTTTTGTAGAAGCGGACGCTTCACAAATGGCGGTTGGAGGAGTTCTCTCACAGAGAGATACTCAAGATGGACAGTTACATCCTGTAGCGTTCTATTCTAAAAAACTCCTCCCTGCCGAGCAGAATTACACAGTGGCAGAGAGAGAACTCTTAGCAATTAATTTAGTTTTCACTGAATGGAGACATCATTTAATGGGAGCAAAATATCCTGTAACCATATTTAGTGACCATAAGAACTTACAATTTTTTAGTTCTCTAAAGGCACTCACACCTCGTCAAATGCGATGGTTGAATTTTTTTAGTGCTTTTGATTTTGTGATTACTTATAGGCCAGGGACACAACAAGTGCAATCAGATATTTTATCAAGATATGGTTACACTACTGAATCTAAGAAAGATGCGATAGGTCCTCCTATCATTCCCCCACAGAAAATATTGGCATCAATTACACAAAGCGATTTCATGACATTAGTCAGGACAGAACATCTTAAGTTAAATGCACAAGAATGGCTAAAAAATCCCAAGAATTCAATCCAACAGGGTTTATTCCATCATAACTCTTTATTATTCCTACCAACCATTGAATTACAGAAAATAGTGTTAACATGGCATCATGATTCAACCTTAGCGGGCCATCCAGGATATGAAAAAACTCTAGAAAATTGCAAGAAACATTTTTGATGGTCTTCGCTGATCACAGACGTTCAAAATTATTTAACAGCCTGTCCTATTTGTGCTAGAAATAAATCGTCACATAAAGCACCAACTGGATTTCTGCAACCATTATCAACCCCACCAACTCCTTGGCATACAATAAGCGTAGACTTTATTTCTAATCTACCTGCAGCAAATAAATATACAACTATTTTGGTAGTCGTAGATTATTTATCTAAAATGGCACACTTCATACCTCTACACAAACTCCCAACTGCAATAGAATTTACTAACATCTTTATAAAAGAAATAGTGTGTTTGCATGGCTTGCCGACCAAAATTGTGTCTGATAGTGGTAACCAATTTACTTCTAAATTTTGGACAAGTCTGTGTAAACAATTACAGATGGACATAGCTCTTTCCACAGCCTTCCATCCGGAAACCGATGGTCAAACGGAAAGAACTAATCAAACATTACTACAAACACTACGCTGTTTAATGGCTGAATTTACCAGTGAATGGGATAAACCATTGCCAGTAGCAGAATTTATTTATAATAATAATGTACATTCAGCTACGCAATGTACACCATTTTATTTTCTAAATGGTTATTATCCAAGAGCATTACCCATAACGATAACTTCTTCCTTTACACCGGCTGTCACAGAACGTCTCAATCATTTATTAGACATTTAAGAAAAGGCAAAAAGACATTTACATAATTATAAAGAAGTGATGAAAAAGCAAGCAGATAAGCACAGAGCTGTCGCTCCAGATTATCAAGTTGGAAATAAAGTGTGGCTTTCCACCAAAAATTTAAAGATGATAGGTCCCCGAAAATTACAACCACGTTATATTAAACCATTTCCCATAAATCGAATTATAAACCCAGTTACGGTACAGTTAGAGTTACCTTTTGAATATTCCATGCATCCCACCTTTCATGTTTCCTTGATAAAACCTTACAATCCAGAAACAAGACCTGAACCACCACCCCCACCTATTCCTATCGATGGACATTTAGAATACGAGGTACAACGTGTTTTAGATGCCAAAAGAATTCAAGGTAAACTGTATTATCTGATAGCTTGGAAAGGCTATCATGCTGATGAGAATTCTTGGGAACCAGCATCTTTCGTTCACGCTCCTAGATTGGTGAGACAAATTTAAAATAATGTATTGAGTTTATATAATTAGGACGTTTAGATGATAAAATTCATCTCGTTCTTAGCACATTCACAGGTGCATGTACCAACAGGACAGGTTTGTCTGCAGTGATATTAAGTGGCGTTTCCACTAATACAATTATAAAAATTAGTCCTTAAGATGGTTTATACCTAGAGTGTTGATTTTGACTGACGTGCTTGGAGCATTTGTTTGAAACTATGGGATGGTATTTTGTGAACAGTGGGATTGGTCTGGAATTGAGAGAACAAATTGATTGTGCGAGTGACTAAAAATGTGTTATATATGTTCTTTTTCAGATCACTCGTTTTTATACATGATTGTTGTTGGGACCATAATTTTTAAAATTTTCCTGAAGAAGGTGTTGGCAAGGAATCAGTGCCCACCGAAACGCGTTGATGCTCTCAAAGAGGGAACCACATAAAATCTTTGATTACAGTTCTTTGTGACATATATAATTGAAAGTAATACCAATTGGGGTCACAATTGATGAATCGTTGATCTGGTGAATTTCCTCTGTGAATAGGACTTATTGTCCTTTTTAGACTGTTCCCAATTGTATGTTTTATGGTGTTTCTTAATCATTATTGTGGATATTTTAATCATTACTGTGGATATTTTCGTCAATATTAGTTTGATACTTTGGTATTATATTGTTATTGCTTCCTAATTAGCTTCATAACAATATTTAGGATTATATTCACAGAATCTTTATTGTGTACAGGATTTGAATTAAATTGTGAATAAAATATTGTTTATGCTATTTTTTCTCTCAATTGTTTTGACTACATCTGCGCTGTTCATTCCTATCCCGTCAGTGTGAAAGGTGTGTTGACTGTTGTGTACTTATGACTAGGAGGTTTTCTTTGTGACTAAGGTTGATCTACATCTGACATTTCTTCAATGTCAGGATGAGGTGTGTAGCCGGCTAAAATCGGCCATCCTGCTCCTGGTCTACCTAGTGAACCGAGGCTGGTAATGTGATTGTAATGTTTTAGGGCGCCTTTAAACTAGAGCTCATGCTCCTGGTATGTGAGTGGAATTTCAATATCCTCGAAAGGAATATATTCCTCAGGTGGTTCATCTTTGTAAAAGTGAAACAGATGTGTTACTGGATTTGATTCTGGGAATACTATCCATGAATAGAATACCTCTGTCTGGTGAGATTCATGTACCTCCATCACAAAAACTGCTCTACCTCCTCTTGGTGTTAGGCCATGTTTTATAAGTTTTAGAGTGATGGCTCTCCTTAAATTTGGATGGATGTTTACAGCATCCTCGTCAATTTCTTGAAAACCTGTACGATTAAAAGCTGCTGTGACTTGATCAACCACAGCTCCACCAGTATCGGTGTTTGTGCCGCTTTCGGTCATTGTTTAATGAAAGTTTCAGAGCAAGTTTCAAGGGAACAAAGATAAGGTGCACAATATTTTGGAACACTGTATCCTTCAACGTTGAACAAAACCAAACAGCTAATACATTGGACTTTCGTCCTACTCAGCTATGACGGATATTATCCCTACCCACTCCACACGTCTTATAGAGTTTTATGAGTAGAGGGTCTCTGAGAAAAGCACGACTGAGTTACTTCAGTATCTAGCATTAAATTAGTGGCTTACCAAACCGTTGGGCGCCATGTAGTGTAGTTCCTATATCCCTGATAGGCTCTACGCATTGGAATAACTTACACTATAGATTTGACATAGGACTAAGGTCAGTATGTATCTATCGAGTATATTAAACTTAATTACTTGTGGGTGCCAGCTAACTCTGAGGTCGCTAGAAACTTCTGGAATATACAAGAAGGGATTAGTCTCTGACAACCGCCTAAACATGACAACTTTGTTTCCTTTTAGAATTGAAACAGTCTCGGAATCATGGAAACAATAGATAATAGTTTCACTAAGTCAATCGTGCATGCCTCGTTTCTACAGAGTTGCACAGAAATAGAGAGACGGGCGTTTCAATAAAAGGGTTTATTGAACAGTCTTATTTATCATGCAAGAGATATGAATTGCTACAATCATAAGACAGACTGCGAAGTACAATATGTACGAGGTTAGCAGTAAGATAAAATAATACAACAATAGCATGGTTTGTAGCTATGAAATATAGTAATCAAAATACATACATAAATAACGTAAGCTAAAATGTGATACTCATCTGATGCTCTTAAATTGTTTTACCCCAGTGTACCTACCCTAAGTGCAGTACGAGGTTTGAAGTAGGTGCCATGTCTAAAGTATAGCTAGCTATATTTTAGTTTAGCCAAGAGTTGCCAAAAGTTTCTCTAAGTTCTAGTCAGCTCCATACCTTAGAATGAGAGAGGTTGGAATCTCTTTTCTGGACTCGATAGTCTAACCCCCTGCAAGGGAAGTCAGAGAGCACTGTAGCTGGATTCTCTGCAAGGAGGATGGCAGCATCAGGTCAGTGCTGGTATATTTATACCTTGAAGGTGTCTAGGAATGCCAGTATTGACGTAAAAGTCAGGCAGAGGAACGCCATGAATGAACCCCTAAGGAATAGATGTTCATGCATACTTAATGAGTTCTTGGAGAAATCAATATTCAAGCTGAGGGAAATTCCTAAATGCTTAAGGGTCTGGTTTTCCAAGAATTCGTTGTGACTTGGATGGACGGATGTAGGTGGCCATGCCTGTATTTGGTTTGTACGGACAATGTCTAAATAAGGGACGGATTTCTATGTCCAAATAAAGGCAATGTGAATTGTACCTATATAAGGCTATAAATCTGGAAACCTATATATGGAATCTAAATCTGTACACAACAAGAACCAACACCAGAGAATGTCATTGGCCACTACAGGCTCAAAAAGACAACCATCCTCCGCATCCTGGCCACCATTGCCCACAGGCTGATGGTAACAACACAGTGGACACCCAACATCCCTCTGGAGACAAAGCTGCTGGCTGTGCTGCCTCTGGGACCTTTCAACCAACAACTGCCAGAGTAGGAGGAGTCTCACAGCTAGTCCTATCAAAGTTCATCACAACTGTCTTGGATGCCATCATCAGCTTGGTACCCAGTACCTATACTCCCCCACACTGCACAGGAACAGCTGGAGACCAAGCAAGGTGTCTACGCCACGCCATCGCTGGCTTCCCGCACGTGTCAGGCAGCAATTGACTGCACACATGTCCGACTTGTGCTCCCTGGTGACACTGCACACAATTACCTCAACAGAATGCACACACATTCCATCAATGTGCAGGCAACAGTGGACCACCTGGGAATCACCACCAACGCCGTCGCCAACTACCCAGGCAGTGTGCATGATTCCTACTTCTACCGACAGACCATCATCAACCAGCGCTAACAGGATTGCACCCACGGAAATTCACTGCTCGTTGACAAGTACCAAATGAACACACCACACACCCCAAATACACAATCATGCAACTCACAACTCTGGCAATGCACACGTCACAAAATCACATACAAAATGCAAAACAACATGCCCACCCACCAGACACGACAGCACAACTTACTGTGTTAACCCTTGGTTAGCCATGTACATGAGCCATCAACGGCATGGCACCTCAGACCCACAATAGCGGAATATGTGAGGAGGTGGGAACTTGTGACGTCCCCCCCTGTAAGCGTGAGCAGAGTGGGCTTGCCCGGTGTAAACCAGGCATGCGTAAAGGTGTGAATAAAAAGCACGTAGCTCTGGGCGTGGTTCTCTTCTGGAATGTCCAACATCTCTGCCAGGGCGGCACCTCCCAGCTCGCCATGAGGCCTACGCCCTCGCCGTGAGCGGTGTGGCCTGCGATCCTGTGCACCTGCTGCACCCCGGGTCGCTGGTCCCTGAACCCGTCATGCCCGTCCCTGCGCAGCCATGCCTCACTGCTCACCTGACGACACCGGCATATGTCAAAGAGGGCCCACAACATGCTGGCGCTAGTTCCAAGCCTAAGGGCCGTGACCTTGGCAGCCTCCTCAGACCATCACGGCCTCCGCGACACAGGCCCACTTTGCTCCTTTCTTGTTGACGTACTCTACCGCTGCCTCCGGCCTACACTACGGTCAAGTAGGTCACACATTTGGAACTGAGTCTTGATTATGCAATGGCAGAGTACACACTTAATGGCTGATTTTATGTCACTATACTCTCTTCAATGTGGTGACACCAAGTCTGTGCATGGCATCCCAACCACACATGTCTGTGGGCCCTTGATGACCATGCCTTCGGCCTACACTGCGGTCCAGCAGGCCTCAGACCAATCCAAATCAGTCCATACCAGGCAGGACACAGCATCGTCGCTGGCAAACCACTCGCTCAGCACTGTTGCTCCTACCTCTGTCAACCCCAAGTCATCCCCACATGCCATTTCAACGTCGTGTGTCAGAGTTCCAGGATGAGCTTGCTGAACAGACTTTGGCCCGCGCTGACCGCTGCCTCCGGACTACACAGTGGTCAAGTGGGTCACACAGTTGTAACTGAGTCTTGATCTGCGTATGGCAGATTCAATATCATTGTACACACGAAAGGAAGGTGCATTCAATGCGAAGTCAATAAATTAGTCCAATGTGATCACAAATTTCTTCTTTTATTAAGATAGTCATAAAAACTGGCCCACAGCCAATGCGTTTTGTTCCCAATTACCAGAGGGAACTTCGTCAGGGTTTTGGAACTATGAGTGAAGAACCAGTATATAGTATGTATAAAAATGTACAGGCTTCCTAACGCGATAAATATCAGATCAGAAATGAGCATATATATTGTAAGAACTCAAATCAAAAGAATACACGGTTCATAATATCGGGTATATAAGAAGTCACATGAGTCCATAGCATTGTACATGTGAATTTGATATGCTTAACCTCAGTCAGCCATTTGTTCTTTCTCTTTTGCTGTTAATCCATATCATTGTACGCAAGGAGAGGAGTAAGAGGAAGACGTGCTGCAGTTCTGAGGAAAAAAGGATTATCGTCACGGGGGTGATCTAACACTGCCAACAACTGCTCTAGTGTTACTAACTCTGTGCCTCGCGAGCCAACGACACGTGGCTGTGTGCCTCTGCTGACCGCTGCCTCAGGCCTACACTGAGGTCGAGTAGGTCACACATTGGGAATTCAGTCTTTATTTATTTATGGCTGACTTTATCTCATTGTACTGGCCTCATCGCTGACTGCCTCCCCTTTCAGCTCCGGTGCCACTAAGTCTGATCCCCGACATCCATGGACACTCTCACATTGAACTTTGGTGACAACTGAGTCTATGGACTTGTGGTTGTCTTCATCATCATGTCGATGATACTGACTTTGTGGCAAAAACGATCCACTCCTCCATTTGCCGATCCACTCCTCCATTTGCCGCTTCCGGCCGGCTTCTGTCCTCTGCATCATGCCCTGGAGGACACCTTCTACTGTTCCCCACAAACCTCCGCCACATTCACCTTGGACATCGACGAGGACCCGCTCAGCTCGCGTGGCCCTAACTCACTGAACCGCAAGTCATCGTCCCATGGCAGTGTGCCTGTGCCGGCCACAGTGCATCCAGGGCCACTAACTCTGTGCAGCTCAAGTCATGGACCCTTTCTAAATGAATATTGGATGGCCTCTGTGTTGATGGTCTGGGGCACATCAAGGCCATGTGTCTGTGGCCCTGTGCTGTCTGCTGCCTCTGGCCTCAACTGCAGTCCACCTGGGCTCACACATTAGATCCAATTCCGACCTGCCCAGACGTCGCATCACCGCAGGATGCACACGCCACCACCACCAGGACCAAGTCCAAACAACAGGTGCCAGAGTTGGAGGTGTCTTACTGCCAGACTATCAGAGTTACTCCCACCCTCGTGGGTGCCATCATCAGTTTGATACCCTGCTCAGCTCTTCAGGAGCCAATGACTCAGTGCACCAAACCTCATGGGCCATTCTGGTTGCATATTGGGTGAACATTGTACTTTCTCCGGCTACCACCATGATGCTTCACAGTTGTTTCTGTTATGCTTGTGTTTTCTGTTTCCACTCAAAGTTATGATCACTGTTCAAGTTTTTACCAGCACCATTGACTCCATGAGGGCTAGCTTACACTCACCCCACACACATCCAGCACAGGCATCACTGTACATGTGATCTTGGTAATAAAAGATGCGGGCGCACGTTCCCGTAGCTAGTCAACGAACTATCTGAGTTTGTCCTTGTGCTCATGATGTGTTCATTAGGGCCTCGGGCCCTATAAAATAACATTGTGCAGTGTACTGCAGACACAGCCATGTCACTGCCGGCAGCGGGTGAGACCTTGCAAATGTGGCTTTGTCGTCCCCCACTCAATACGTGAGAGGAGTGAACTGAGCTGGCGTACACCAGTCCAGCGTGGGGGTGTGGCTCTGGGTGTGGGTCAGTGCAGGAACTGTGCAAAGGCATGTGTCTCTGTCGCAGTGTGTTTCTCCGTCGGGGAGAGTAGGTGGTCCCTGATGGTACTTAGACACCCACGTATGTGATCTAGTCTGGCTTCCATGAGGTAGAACCCCACCCACACCTGTTCGGCAACCCCCTTCTGGCAGTCTGACACCTGGCCTTGGAATGCGATGTGTGTTTCGGTGCACTGCTGGGAGCCAGCCGTGGTGGTGGGTGTGTCCAGCTGTGTGGTCTATGCAGGGGCAGGGCTATCCTCGATGCAGCTGGGCTGCCCTGCTCCTGGAGGTCATTTTCCTAAGATGTCCATGTACTTTTGTAGGTTGTCGGAAGTGTGGAGGTCCTCTTGAGCATCACTGTTGAGTTGTCTGGTCTGCTCTGCTGGAGGTGTTGTTTGTCCCTCTGCAATGTGAAGGGGAGATGCTTGTTGACATTGTGTTGTCATGTATTTGGTTCATTGTTCAAGTTTACATACAGACTGCAAGGCAATGTACATTGTGACTGTTTGAGAGGAGCGGACAATTTGATGCGGTACAGTGGACATTTGGACTACATGACATAGGTGAGGTTGTACATGTACATTTTTATCTCACAGTTTCCTGCTTTGTAAGATGATTGGCCCTTTTCTATGCACAAGCAGACCCAGTTGTGTCCTCTGTTCTACAGTGTAAGTGTTGCACTATGTACCACATTGTCCTCCATGTGGATGTGCTTTTATTGCTATGTGTGTGTGCAGCATTGTGTGAGATTTGTCCCTGCAGCTGTGATTTTGCTGCCCCTTTTCCCTTGGAGGTGGCGTGCCTTTGACTTCTGTGCTTTTAAGGTGCTGTGATGTTGGCGACTTGGGTCATTTGTGCTCTTGAATGGTTTTTGCACTCTTGTGCATTGTTTGTTTGCATATGTGTTTTCAACAACATGGGTGGTAGGTGCACGTGAATGTGTCAGAGTGTGACGTGCTCCGTTCCGTGTCTTGACGTGCTCAATGTCATTGTGTTTGTACTCCAGCCATGCTGCTCGACATATAGTGTCACTTGCATTGTGTGTGTGGCTCACAAATACGCATCTTTACTGTGTTTCGCACGGGTGCATGTGTGTGTTTTGGGATTGGTGATGTGTGGAGGGTCCCCTTTGGGGACATGGTGGATGGGGGCCTAGTTGTTGTTTGGATGTGTGCTGCAGTGTGCCACGGGGATAAGGGACATGACTCTGGGTCATTGTGGGTGTGCAGTGTGCTACACGTCCTTGTGCATGTGTGCCATTGTGCCCGTCCCCCCAGTCTCTGTTCGTGACTCACCCTGTTGATGTTGTGTCATGTCGAGCTGTGTCCGAACTCCCGACTCCTTGCACCGTCTCCACACTGATGACTGTGGCTGCCATTTGCTCAGGCTCCTCCTGTGGCGCAGGACTCCCACCTCCATTCGCCATAGCTGCCTTCCTGTTGGCATTGGGTTTCTGTTTGGTTGGGCTTTTCACATCATGCCAGTACATCTTGGCCTCCTCAACACTCCGACTGCATTCAGGATGGGATGCCATTTTACCGTCTGTGTTGCGAATGACACGGCGGAGGTGACGGACAGTTGTCGTTAGTGTTCTGTCACCTACGTGACGATGATCCGGATGTCATGCGGACTGTACCCCATCTTCCTCTTCCTCTTCTCCTTGGCCTTCCCTGAGGTTCCTTGCTGGTGGTCTTTGGGGCTTGAGGCGTTCGTGTTGACCTGGGCACTCGGTCTGGGTGCATCCATGTTGCTACGCGTTTTATCTTGTTTTTGGTGTGTTTTTCTTGTTCTGCTTTTATAGTGCATTTTCCCGCATGCAGCGTGGGAATTGCAGGTCTGTTGCTGGTTTTCGCTGGTTTTTGTATCGCTATTGGCCTCATCGCAGCTTTTTTTGCATATGTGTTTCGCATTTTCGTGGTGTTGCTTTGACTTTATCGCGGACATATGACGTGTTATCGTAGGCCTATCGCATGGTACCGCCGTGTAGAGAATACCACGTTACCACAGTGTTATTTTCCCGCGATAGACTGCGATGTGCAAAGTTGCGTTAAGCTAATTTTGCGATGATTATCACGTTTTTGAGACTATCCCCCTTTGTTGTTTAATATATACCATCCTCGGCTCTTATTGCATAACACAAGTGAGTGACAAAGTGGCGTCATTCAGTACTCACGGTCAAGGTTAACAACGAGGTAGTGCCACAGTAGTGCAGGTGTTTGTGGGTACATAATCCTAACTTAACAGTGGTTGTGTGTGTGTCTTTGTGGCATTTTAGAATGAATGGAATTTGCCCTAATGAAAATAAACTGCTCTCTTTTTATGGCGCCGAGCATTTATGACCAGTACACACATAACTTAAACCTCATAAAAAGGCAAATGTGAAAGTTGAAACAAATAAATGAGGCAAGCTGAATAAGGTGTTTAATCAGCTGAACAAATAACACATTTCATCAATGCCCTCTAGCACAGCTCAACGAAATGAGTAGATATCTTCAGGCTTGCTGGCTTTCAGCCAAACGTATAATTTGGCAGATTTATCAGTCCATTTGCAAAGCCCAGGACATGTTTTTTTGTGGAACTCCAGATTTAAGCCCAGGTGTATTTCTTTTCTGCACATAGCCAGATGTCGTGGTACTGTCCTTAAAATAAATATGCAATTTCTAAAAGCACCAGTGTAAATGACAAGCATGTGTTGTGGCTGGCCCGGCCTCTCAATCACTACTACAGTCCTACCCTCGAGGACGGCCGCTTTCCGACCATCGCAAGTTACGGCCACGCTGAGTAACTGACCCTTATTCTTCCTTTAGTGCCCCATCCTAGACAGCATGGCAGGACCTGGCCTGACCGCTACTGGGAAAAATTCATACACTCTGGTTTACCCTCCCAACCTCTCCAAAACCGCTGCAAAATCCTTCAAGCACTCCACCCTGAAAAATCACCCTGAGACACTGATCTCTGACCTACGTTTCAGTGCGGACAACAGCAGTCATTAATGACCTCATTTTCCATTCCAGAAGAACCTCCTCCTGGCACAAAACCTTTGCACACCTCCTCAATGTACGCGCAACCAATGTTATGTTATGTTATGTTAAAATGGGACTTTTATAGCGCAACGGCTACTCCAAAGGAGTGTCCCGGCGCTTTGTGCTCCAGACCTAAAGAAAGAACTGGAAAACATAACAGTAAAAAGACAGGAGCCTAAAAGAGGAAGCGGACTAAACAGAGAACAGCCAAGTTTTTAAGTCCTTCCTGAAGGCAAGCAAGTTCGAGGTAGTCCGCAAGGACACCGGTAGAGAGTTCCATAGCTGGGGGGCAAGGAATCTAAAGGACCGGCCGCCTAGACGAGCCCTTTTGATACGTGGTACCCGAGCCAGAGCCAATGTTTCCGACCTGAGGGATCGTGTAGGTCGGTAGAAGTCCAGCCTCTTCTGGAGATATTTTGCACCATTACCATGCAGGGCCTTATGGGCTAGGGTCATGGCCTTGAACAGTATCCTCTTCTGTACAGGAAGCCAATGGAGGGATAGAAGAAGGTTAGAGGCACTAGTGCGACGATGCAGGCCAAAGATCGCTCGAGCAGCAGCGTTCTGGGTCACCTGCAAACGCTGAAGGAGATATTCTGGCAGACCCAGATATAGAACATTTGCATAGTCCAATCTGGATCCTATAAGTGCCTGGACAGTTATCCTTCGATGTTCCTCTGATAGAAGGGGAAAGAACTTACGCAACATTCTGAGGATCCCGAAACATGTTCCCGTAAGAGTAGAAACCTGGGATTTGAGCGAAAGCTCATTGTCAATTTTTACTCCCAGGTTCTTAGCCCACTTAGATGACTGAGTTGGAGGGAACATGTCAGCAGGCCACCACCCATGCCAATCTGGTTCCGATGGGCATCCGAAGAATAGTATTTCGGATTTATCCGAGTTGCACTTGAGGCTGTTGAGTTGGAACCAATTAAAAACAGCCCCAAGGCACTCACGGATCCTTTCTCCATCTAACTCTTCGCTCTTACGGCAGGTGAACAGAAGCTGGGTGTCGTCAGCATAAGAGACGATCCGGGCCCCATAGGACTCTGCCAATGTCGCCAGAGGGGTCATAAGGATGTTAAATAGAGTGGGGCTCAATACAGAGCCCTGAGGCACTCCGACTCCCAATGGCGGCATTTCGGCAGATCCAGGTGGGACCCAGACCGTCTGCCGGCGGTTGGCTAGAAAGGAACGAAACCAGTTGAGCACCGTCCCCCCCAGACCGATGTCGTGTAGTCTAGTGAGGAGATCCTCATGGGGGACGGTGTCAAACGCCGCCGACAGGTCTAGCATAACTAACATCACCCTGCCTCCGGTATCCAGCACCTCCTTCACGATCTCAGAAACTTCCAGGAGCGCCGTCTCGGTGCTTAAGTTGGAGCGAAAGCCCGATTGGTATTCATGGAGTAACTCGTTTGACTCCAGGAAGTTAGAAAGCACGCTATGAACGTGTTTCTCCAGGATCTTGGTAAGTGCTGGAAGGAGCGAGATTGGCCTATAGTTGGAGGGCACTTCTGGGTCAAGATTAGGCTTTTTGATAAGAGGGATGACCATGGCCTGTTTCCAGGACTGGGGCAGAAATCCCTGACTCAGGGAAAGGTTAAGAATGGGATTAGCTATGGGGTTAACGGCATCTGCCATTCTCGCTAAGAATTTTGCTGGACAGGGATCTAGCGGTGAGCCCGATTTAAGGTTCCTCATCAAGGCTAAGGATGCGGGAGCCGAAAGGGGCGGGAAGTCTAGCAGAACTGGGCCAGGAGACGACAGGAGAGTTGTCTCAATCGGCAGTGTTGACGGGTCATCTATAGGTCTCAAAGGAAAGGAATCCTGAATTTGCCTAATTTTGGTGGTAAAAAAATTAGCAATGGTGTTGGCCCAGGTCTCCACCGGAGCGTCCTGAGCTGAGATTGACCGCGGGCTGGTGAATTCTCGCACAATTGAGAAAATCTCCTTACAGGAGTTTGCCGCGTCTTCAATCCTTTTGGCAAAATAGCATTTCTTGCCCTGAAGTATTAAATCATGATATGATTTCATCATGGTTTTATAAAGTTGTTTGGCCTCAGGTTCGTACTGGGCTCTCCAAGCCCGCTCAGCGACTTTGCATTGCCTACGGTGATGGGCCAATTCCTCCGTAAACCAAGGGGCCGAGACCCGTTGGGCGGCAGACCTGGGTGGCTGTAATGGGGCGAGCTCATTTAATCTAGCAAGGAGCCAGGATTGCAGGCTCTCCAGGTCTTTCTCCAGGTCACCCGTATAAGACATGGGGTGATCCACCAGAGCCTGCGCTAGCAGATCCGGAGTCACCCGATGGAGTGCCCTATAGCTGCTACCCTGCTGTCTCGTGGCACTGGCCGTAGAATTCGTAGTAGATGATATTTCAAAATGAACAAGACAATGATCAGACCATAAGACTGGCAGAAGTGTTACAGCCATAATAGGTGAGGTGGAAAAAACCTGGTCAAGTGTGTGGCCTTTATCATGGGTCGGGCCAAAGATATAGGGGGAAAGGCCCAGAGTAGATGTAATATCAAGCAGCTTGATAGCATCCTGGTCTTGGTGATCATCCATATGGAAGTTAAAATCTCCAGCCAATATACACCGCTCCGATCTTAGAACAAGGACCGACATAACCTGCTGGAGATCATCAAGAAAGGATCCCACCGGGCCCGGAGGTCTGTAAACAACAAAACCCTTCAGCGCTTGCTGAGGCGATAGGGAGATGGTAAAGGCAAGAGAGTCAGCCCCTACGATGGTATTTGTGTGCGTGACCGTGCACGGAAAAGATTTTTTCACAACCAGGGCAACTCCTCCCCCCCTACCCTTGTCTCTATCTTGTCGATGGATGATATAGTCAGAGGGAATGGCTACCGCGATGTCCGGGTGGGAGGATTCATTGAGCCATGTCTCAGTGAGCATCAGACAGGTAGGACTGGTCGTCGAAAGGAGATCATAAATCTCTTGAGTGTGTCGGTGCAACGACCTCGTATTAAGGAGTAGACAAAGATGTTTAATGCTACAATCCTTAATAGAGCGGGGGGAAGGGAGATTGCGAGTAGGATGCCATTTACAGACAGGGCACTTATGTTTACCCCTATATCGGCCAGGAAAGACTGAGTGACAGGACGCATCCCCGTCACGCAAAGAGTAGAGTTCCTGAGCGGAGTAGGAAAGCATAATGGCCAGAAGTACCTGCCACGCCGAACGCCTCCGGGACGCCGGCGCGTCCGCAGTCCGCGTCCGCTGCGCGGAGGGAGGGGTGAGCTTTTTATAGCGCTACTAGAGCGCGAGGGCGGAGAGTCCTACCCCCAAGATGGCGGCCAAAATGAGATCCCAGCCCTCGGCGTCAACACTCAGCCGAGGGCAGTCTCACAGTCCCAGGCAAGGGAGAGGGAGCAGGGCAAAGCGCTTACAAGCGCTGGGAAGTCTAAGGCAGGCAGCGCTAGGCTCAGGCACGCTTATAACACAAGCGCGAGCACAAGCTGCACAAGACAAAAATTAAAATGACAAGCATGAAAGTCAAACACGCTAGGTTAAAAATGCCAAAGAATAGTAGAGAGACCTCCCGGCTTCCGCCTCAGGAGGGAAAGGTAGGTAGCAGTTGTTAATCACATGCAAGATGTTCCGTTTCCCTTTTATAGCGCTACTAGAGCGCGAGGGCGGAGAGTCCTACCCCCAAGATGGCGACCAAAATGAGATCCCAGCCCTCGGCGTCAACACTCAGCCGAGGGCGGTCTCACAGTCCCAGGCAAGGGAGAGGGAGCAGGGCAAAGCGCTTACAAGCGCTGGGAAGTCTAAGGCAGGCAGCGCTAGGCTCAGGCACGCTTATAACACAAGCGCGAGCACAAGCTGCACAAGACAAAAATTAAAATGACAAGCATGAAAGTCAAACACGCTAGGTTAAAAATGCCAAAGAATAGTAGAGAGACCTCCCGGCTTCCGCCTCAGGAGGGAAAGGAACATTCCATAAGGCACCAAGCTTGCAATTGCGCCCTCCCCAACCCTGCAAGCTGACCTCACCATCCCTCTCCAAGTCTCAACCAAAAACCTGAATAAATTTGCGGACCTTTTTATCCTCCTCAGAAACCATGTGCAAGACACTGGCAGGGTAACTAACACCCGCCCCAATGAGCCTCTGACCAGCCTATCTAGCGTGACTAGCCACCCACAAACCACCGCTCCAAGGTTTCCCAATGCAGTTCTTCCCAACCCTTCCAGCACGTCTCCTGGCCCTGCCAACAGAATCGTCCTTAGACCTTTGGTCTTATCCCCGCTAGCTCCCCAATATGACTATGAGACCAGTACGCCTCCAAACACCTTCGATTCAAGTTGAGCTAGCCCTTCCAGCCCACAAATCAACCCTCCAAGGGGTTCCAACACAGGTCTTCTTATCCCCTCCAGCACATCTACTGGCCTTGCCAACAGAATTGCCCCTGGACCGCGTGTCTCCTCCCCGCTAGCTCCCCACTCTGACTGTGAGACTGGTATGCTCCCAAGACCCACGATACAGGTCAAGATAGCCTGTCTACCCTATCACCTATACAGGCTGATAGAACTGCTCCTGAACCACTGCTCCCCTGCCCACTAGCGCCTCTCTCTTATATGGATTTCCTTATTCTGCACGCTAGAGCTGCCAAATTAACTCAGAGCATCCATATCTCCATTCTGGATCTAATGAACCTTATTTATCTTGCAGAGCTCTCCCTCGCTAACCTTAAGCCCCCGCCAAACTCCCCCCTCATATCTCAGAGTTCCCCAAACACCCACTTCCATTATCCTTGTGACACCTTCACCCTCACAAGCAACCATGCCACCTCTCGGAGGAGGAAACACTAGCTCTCACCATCTCCTACAACTCTACCCCTGCCACCCCAAGTCCGCGTGACCTCACTGAAAAAGAAATCCTTGCCATCCTCTGGGACTACAACTCTGCCCCAGCTACCCCTTGTTTACTTGACGTGAGAGCCGAACATGCCATCTGCACGGTCTCTATTATCCCCAACAGATCAGCTACCCTCCGTAACAGAAGCGTGATCAAAAGCAATCTTGCACCTTTCCGCCCGACACTCCCTCCAACCCATCTCTGTCTGGTCTCTTAATCAACTGCCGATTGGCAGCTAAGCATGCCGCCAATATTGCCACTCTCATCCTGAACAAGCATTTTGACATAGCAATCCTAACAGAATCGTGGCTCAACGAATCCTCATCTCCTTGCCTGGACCTCTTAGTCCCTCCCGACTATAACATTGAAAGGTTCGACAGGCAATCTAGCAAGAAAGCAGAAGGCATTGCCTGCATCTACCACTCTAACCATTTAGTCACAGAACTTCTGGCGGATACCACTGACTCCTGTGAATACCTCACCCTCTCCATTTGCAGCAACTCCACCCAACTGTGCAATCTACACATCTTCCACCACCCCCCAGGCGTGAACAACTCCTTCACTAACCATCTCATGGAAATCATCACAACCTGGATTTCCTCCAATGCTAAAGATATTTTCCTTGGTGATTTCAACCTGCACTGGAACAATCCCAAGGATCCTCATGTCAATGCCATCAAAGACCTTGAAAGGGGCCACTCTTGACTGGATCATCTCTAAGGAATCAACAGTCAAGCTTATCTCTATAGACCCTTGTGACTGGTCTGACCATCATACCATCTCCTTCCTACTACCGGGTACCCACAAGACAAGGGCACTGCAACCGGTGCGGCGCCGCATCACTAGAGGCACTGGGGGGCCAGAGCCACATGCCACCGATATTCATCCCTGATATCCTTCAACTTCCATTGCAGGGTCTTGGCTGCTAACTCCTGCCTGTTTGATTGGGAAGGAGTAGCTATTTCAAGAAAGTAAAAAGACAATTGTGACTAATACTCTTTTCAAAACAGTAACACAATATCATACACATACAATTATAGTGGCACAGTAGCATTAGCACTACATAACATTTGTGGTATCCTCACTTCCTCGGCCCCTAAGATTTGGATACAATTAGAGTTTCAGGCATTAGGCACTATGGAGTAGAGAGGTATTCTTCTTCTCTCTCTTGTTTAGCTAAATTTATCTTGTATGCATGCCAGCTCAGTCAGCTTGCGCCCTAGACAGACATATTCATGTCGCAGACTCGCATTACTTTACTACTGTCTGCAGGTGGGGCAGCTGTACTACACAATTATCTATTTTTCTACTATGGCCATACTCTGTTCAATCAATGGCAAATACTCAATTTCACTTTCACCCTGAATACTACCACAAGCCACATGATATGATTACTCATATGATTGATGATATACGTCACAATGTCATGTGTCATGAGGTACTACTATTGTTTGCTTGTAACCATGCAGCTGACGGCGATAGGCCACCCATGGCTGACACGGTCGAAATGACATGGGTAGGGAGTGGGAGTGGACCTCGGTGTCAGAGGGAGGCGATTGATGATGGGTGGGTACATACACAATATATATTATATGTTGTGCTTGCAAACTACTGTGAGTCAAGAGAGTAGTCTGAAATACACCCTCAAAACTTTGAATCAAAAATTTTGAAAACAAATCAGTCCTTTTTTATTCTTCTTCCCAGGGATTTTTCCATTTATCATTGCACTGCTCTTCTAGCATTATTTTTATTCTTCACCCTTGGCTTTGCTACTCTGGCATGGTTTAATTTTCTTTTACCTTCTCTTCATCCAGTCTTCACCTATGATACCATCCAGGCATTCATCTATCCAAACATGGCTATCATTCTCAACAAACCTTACACCAACAACATATATTTGCTATTTACTACCCATGCATCCTTGCTTGCTTGCCTTTGAGTTTGACCCATCAAACCACCATGAGGATTCCTTTCACCCATACAGTTTCACTCACCCAGGCAGGCATGCTTTTTTCACCTTTCACCCATCCTTCAACCACCCATGCATCCTATCAGCCACCTATATGCATCCCAGGCCCCCTTCCTTCACCCATGCATCCTTCTCTGCCAGTCATATATTACATGTCATCCATCCTTCCTCCTTCCATCCTCTTTCCCTTTTCAATCAACCTATCAAGGTTGCCTGACTCTTAGGCTATTTCATAAAACTTTCTCTGCTGATTTGAAGATAGAAGAGACCATTAGTTACTCAACTCCTGCTAATGCTAAGTAAAGGGTGTCTTCTCCAACTGTTCACTTAGGAGCTTATTTACAAAGCTCTTGCACCACTTTTGCTTAATTTTTAACATGGGTAAAGTGACGCAAAAGTGGCGCGACAGGCTTGTAAATCTGGCCCATAGTCTTAACAGTACAGAGTACGCCCTTGCAGCGAGTGTATTGTTAATAAGTAAGAAACATAACTTATCACCGCCTGCCATTGCTGCTGGATCACCCCCTGCGGCTGCCGCATCAGCTCCCTCCTAGCTAGCGTAGTCTTCTCCGCTGGCCCTGGCACTGGTGGTCGGTATGTCTAGAAAAAACATTTCACATTTTTTTAGATGCCATATATGCCTCACCCTATTTATTTTTTTCACAAACAAGATTGAAAATACAATACAAACACCACACACATCACTACAATTCGGGTACTAGAGTAGAGTAAAGTAGACAGTATGTCCTATCAAAAATAATAAAATATCCGGTTGGGCATTTTGTTGTTGGCATTTTGAAAAGCCTCTCTAGAAGAGGACAACCCAAAGGACTGGAGTCAGTGGCTAGAGCTGTTGGTGAATCTGAGTTTTTGAAAAGTAAAAGAGTGGCCAACTGGGTGGACAATTGGACATAAGGTCTCTTGTTTGGAAAATATAATGGTGCTGTCCTCCTCCTCTTCCTCCTCATACTTCCTTCCAGCCATGGTGCACGGTAATCAGTTGTTCACCATCAACTGCTGCTGATAAAAATAGAGGTAGGCCTAGATGAGAAAAAGTAAAATACACAACTTTGGGGGTGTCCAACGTGACCATCATGTACTGATTGAGCATTAGACAGTAAAAGAAAAGAAAGCCTTCTCATCTCAATAAACAAGCGCAAGCGAGTGCAAAGTTGTAAATAAGTACGATTAGGTAGTGCAAAACACCTGTCTAGAATAACGATCACATAATATAAGATTTTTAAACGTAACTTACCTGCAGGTGAGCAGCAGCATTCTTGTATTTGGGGAAAATGTTATATTCGCAATAACATAGAACACACAATAATAATTATAATTAGCTAGTACTCACCAAGCCCCGCAATCTTAACAGCTAGCAGGTCCAGCAGGTCCTGATCTCGGTCCAGGATGTCAGTCCACCGGTGGGTCAGTTGGTTATGGGTGCGCCGGACCCCAGAGCAGCGATACACTGCCTAGCGTACCCTTGCCCACTGTTAATGGTGCTCCCGGAGCCCGGACACAGGCCTGCTGCCTGCTGCCAGGGCGGTGGGGAGGTGAGGCTGCACAAAAAAACATGCAGCCACCTCCACCTCTGAAAACAAGGCCTGGGGCTGCACCCCTTCCAGGCGATGCCTTCCGCAAATAAGGCGGCTCCTCTTTCCCCGGGTCGCACTCGCACTCTGATTCTTTTTTGCCATGATTCTGGAGGGGCGGAAAAGAAAATGTAGAAAGTAAAAAATTAAGTGAGTAGAAGAGGAAAGGAAGTAAAAAAAAAAGCAAGTCATAGAAAAAAACTGTACAAAAACAAGCTAAAAACACACAAAAAGAAGAAAAAACTCAAAATATACATTAAGAAGAGAGAGGGATAGATAATAAGCCTGGGCGTAGTTCGCTTATTCGCGCTTCGCGAAGCTACGCTAAGATGTTCTTGCACTACGCGAGCTACGTGTAACCATAGTTGCTTGGGGTGCCTGTTCGTGATGCCTTTTTCTTGTTCGGGAGCGCGGTGAGCGTGTTCGGGGAGCTGTTTGCATGCTCGGGGGATAATATCTTGCAATCTTATCCATGCGGTCGCCAATGGGTGCGGCCATCTTGTTTTTCAATTGTCCCGCCCGCTCCCGATGCCTTATTTCCTGTTCCGGGTCACGTATAGCGTGTTTGCGATGCGCATATCGTGTTCAGGAGCACATTTTACTTGTTCGCTACAATTATTGCATGTTCGAGAGAAATATCGCGCAAACTTACCCACGAGGTCGCGAATGGGCGCGGCCATCTTGTTTTTCACTCTATGCTATGGTTCTGGGCCTACTTTTCTAACCTCCCTTAATCTTTGTAATCCTTAGTATTTAAAACATTTTTTCTGACTTTTTTAAGTTATCATCTATCTCTCTCTTTCCCTAAGTTTATATTTTGCATTTTATTTCTACTTTTACTGTGTTTTTTTTAACTTTTATTACCTCTTTCTTACTTATTCTCCCTAACTTTTTTTTCCCCTTCTAACTTTTCTTTTCCGCCTCCCACCTCAGAATCATGGGCAAGGGCACATCATCTTCATCTAGCTCTAGCGCAAAGGGCAAGGGGCCTGCGGCCAAGAGCCGCCTGCCTTGCGGCAGAATGCGTCCGGCTGGGGTGCAGGCCCGGCAACTTTTTTGTGAGGCGGAGGTGGCCGCCCCCTTGTTTTTTTCATTCAGTGCCACCTCCCCTTGACCTTGGCAGCAGGCATCAGGCTCCGTGTACGCTACCCAGGAGCGTCACCGTCGGTGGGCGAAGGTGCGCTGGGCAGTGTTCCAGTGCTCAGGAGTCCGGCGCACCCATAATCAGCTGGCCCACCGGTGGTCTGACATCCTGGACCGGGAGCAGGACCTGTTGGACCTGCTAGATGTCGAGGTCGTTGGGCTTGGTGAGTAACTTATTGTGTATCAATTAAGTTTTTGATGAATAACAAGATTACTGCTGCGTGCTACGCGTTGCTGGTAAATTACGTTTCAAAAATCAAAATCTTCTGTGATTGTAGGACCCAGATGCTCGTGGCTACTCTTACTTGTTTGCAACTTTGCGCTAGCTTGTGCTGATTAATGTAAGAGTTTATTTTAGAGAACTGAAGTTAGGTAATGCTATTGCTAGAGAGACTCTAGTCCTTCCATTGTCCTCCTGTGAAATAGTGGTGGATGGATACTGGATACTAGGTTTAGTTAGCGGTCTGCGTGACGCCTCCTCTGTCACTGAGTGCTTGCAGTCCTCCGTAGAACCTTTTGTAGTTTGTTTAGTGAGTGGTAGGCTTAGCAGGGTCAGTCAGTAGCAGAACTAGATCAGAATCATACAACCAACCCACAATTTGTTGAATGTATGCACAAATGTATGCATGTGTCCTCCATCTCATCTATGCATTTGATGGCAAAAAAAAATGGAAATGCAGACTTAGTGAACAATTGGTACGTCTGGAACTAGACTTCGTTAGTATTTGTAATCAGAATGATTATGGAACACTGAAGTGTTCATAAATAAGTAGACGATCCGTGAATCCAGCAAGCAGCCCAGGAGTCGATCCATCTGATTAGATAGGTCAATTTTATTGCAATTGTTGTTTCCTAAAATGTTTTTTGACTTATTTTTCCAAATGATTTATTTGTTTCACAGCACTCCTTAATGTTTGTCTCTTTCTTTATTATATTTTACATGATCATCAACACCACCCAGGGGCAAGAAGACGGGGTCCGAGTCGGCGGGACAACCACAGGACCGCTCCTCTACAGAGGCTCCTGCTGCTGGCCCCAGTAAGTCCTCCAGTGGTTATATTAACAAATATATTTCCCTAACTTTTACTGCATCTTTTTTTCCGAACTATAAATTATGGTTCCACTTTCTTTTTTTTTTTTTTTTTTTTTTTGAAACCGTTTATTTCAATCTCAAATATATACAGGTATGGGCCTACAACCTTCCGGCCGGCCGCTAGAGTGACGAAGGCAAATGACATACATACAATAAGGCACTTGGCTTTACATAGACACTAAGGCAGGAGGTATCAAACACGTGGGCCATACGACTCTAAGCCCACAATACGGTTTCATTTTATACAACACAAAAACATAGAAAACACACACCCGCAAGGCAACCCACGATCAAAGATGACAGCACATGCTCCTCGAATGGGGGACCCCGAGCCATCCACAAAAATCCAGAGAGGGGAAGGGAAACAGATCCGGGACTGGGAGAACACTGTGCCCGGGGCTAAGGGAGGGGGTCAACTAGGGGGATGGAGCTGGTGAAGCGGGAGGCAACAACGGCGGCTCGCAGATACCCCCGCGGTAGGCGTTCCAGGGGCCCCATATCTTCACCCATGCCCCAGGCTTACCCCGCGCCACATACACCACCTTTTCTCGGAACATGCACCAATCCATGTGCTCTTTCCAGGCCGACATCGCCGGGGGCCTCTGGGATCCCCACATTTGAGCAATGTCACGTTTAGCCACCATATATCCCAGAGTCACCCATCGCGTCTGCGGGACCGAGTAATCGGTCGGTTCCCACACATTCAGCAGACATCTCCTCGCTTCAGGCGACAGCGCGACATGCGTAACCGCTCGCAGGACCTCATGCACTCCACGCCAGAATCGCTCCACCCTCGGACATTCCCACAGAATGTGCAAAAAAGTCGCCAAGGCACCACACCCACGCTTACACAATCCATCCTCGGCATAGCCCATTCGCAGAAGCCTCGGCCCCGTCATGTACACCCGGTGGAGTATCTTAAGCTGGACGAAGCGAAGGCGAGCCGGGATGGCCACCTCCGTCGGGGAGGCCACCGCGGAAATCCAATCCTCGTCGTCCAACTCCAGCCCATCGGCAACCCAGGCCTCGCGGAGGCCAGTCAGTAAGTCTGAGCGATCATTTATCAATTTCTTGTAAATGAGGGAGATCGTGCTGTCCGGAACGTGGCCATCTAGCACTCGATCCTCCAGGGGGGAGGACTCCGGGATGGAGGCCGCGTCTGGGAAGACGGAACCCAGTGCGTGACGGACCTGCTGGTACCGAAAGTATTCACTGCCCCGCAGCTGAAACTCCGCCTGCAGCATCTCGAATGTTTTGAATCCTCCCCTCGTCCAGAGATCCCCCACTGTACTGATGCCTATCGTGTCCCACTGCTCAAAGCCCTTCGAGGTCCACAGAGAGCCCAACCTCTCAGACGCATACAATGGTGACGCCCGGGTCAAACGGTCCTTCCAGCCCATAGCTGCATTAGCCGCGTGCCATACTCGCACCATGACACGCGTGGGTCCCGTCAGGCGGGAATCGGGCATGCTTGCGTAGAGCGCCCGATTGTAGTCGCCACCGGGCAGGAGCATCTTGTCCATTTCAAATGCCGGGTTTAGGGCGGGCCCATAGAGGCCATGATTAATTGCAGCTAACTGGGAGGCCCAGTAATACCGTTTAATATCCGGAAGGGCAATCCCTCCGTCATACCACGGGAGCGTCAACTTTGCCAGGGCTATACGCGGCCTCCCGTCCCAGAACAGGCGGCGCTGTAAACCCTCCACCTCACGGAAGTAGCGCGCTGGGACCAGGTCCATAGTGTTCTGGAGGGCGTACAGGAAACGCGGCAGTGACATCATCTTGAACAACGCCGCCCGGCCGAGCGGCGAAAGCGGCAAGCGCCGCCAGCGCGCTACATCCTCCTTCAAGCGCCGGAGGGGGGGAAGCACATTTCGCTCGTAGCGGGCCACCGGGTCCAGCGTTATGTAGATACCCAAGTATCGAAATCCCTGCGAGGCAATCTGGATCGGACAGCCCCGCGGGAGGACAGGAGCCTCCCCGGAAAGCACATAGACACAGGATTTAGCCCAGTTGATGACAAGGCCTGAATTGCGGCCAAAAGAGCGCAGAACATCGACCAGGACAATCAGTGATTTGCGCGGGGAGGCTAAGTACAGAAGGATATCGTCGGCATAGAGGGACACACGGTCCTCATACTCGGGGGTCCAACGGAGACCACGGATAGAAGGGTGCCACCGCAGCCACTCCGCCAGGGGTTCCAAGGCCAGTGCAAACAGGAGCGGCGACAGGGGGCAACCCTGTCGCGTGCCCCGTCCCAGCACGAATGGGGCCGAGACTCGACCGTTCACCACCACCTGCGCAAGTGGGTCCGAGTATAACAATTTGACCCAGCTGATGAATCCCGGCCCAAATCCAAATTTCGCCAGCATAGCCCAGATGTACGGCCACTCGAGCGTGTCGAACGCCATAGTGGCATCCAAGGACGCCAAGATGGCCGGCTCCCGCACGAACGGAACACGCGCCAGCACGCCGTGCAGGCGTCGCAGATTAAGGGCCGTATTACGATGGGGAATAAAGCCGGACTGGTCTTGGTGGACCAGGTCGCCCACCACGCCGACCAGCCGGTTGGCGAGCACCTTGGCAAGGATTTTAGGCTCCGCATTCAAGAGCGAGATGGGCCGATAGGATGTGACCCGGTCTCGCGGTCTCCCCTCCTTATGGATGACCACGATGGTAGCCAGACGCTGGTCCGGCGGGAGGGAGCCCCGCGAGTGGGCCGCAAGAAACATTGCGCGGAGGTGGGGTGCCAGTACATCCGGTCGCAGCTTGTATAACTCGATAGGAATGCCGTTCGGGCCCATGGCCTTGCCAGAGGCGACCGAGCGGATGGCGATGGAAATTTCGTCCGAGGTGGGGGCGGCATCCATCAACTCCCTGTCCTCCACAGAAAGGGAGGGGAGCGCGATGTCACGCAGCAGGGCATGGGAATCCTCCTCCGAGCAGGGAGAAACCGGGGAATATACCTCGCGGAAATAATCCGCGAAGCAAGAAACAATGCCTTCCGGCTCAGTAACACGCACACCATCCATCCTCTCAATCAACGGGACCACACGACTAGCTCTCTCCTTCTTATCCAACCACGCAATCAATTTGCCAGCCTTATCACCCACATCATACAATCGCCCCTGTTGCTCTCTACTGAGGCCCCTGGCCGCCTCTGTGACGAGGGCCCTATAGGCCGCCTGTTTAAGGTGTAGAACGTGCAGCGCAGCGTCAGTCACCCCCCTCCCCAGATCACCCTCCAATTCAGTAATTTCGGCTTCCACCCGGGTCACCTCCTCCTGTGCGCGCCTCCGGGCATGGGAAATAAAGGAGAGGGCCTCCCCTCTAAGTACCGTCTTGAAAGCCTCCCACAGGGAGATAGCCGACTGGACTGACCCCACATTCTCTTCAAAGTACCGTTGCAGGGATTTGATCAAGTCAGCACGAATAGTGGGGTCGCGCAGGTACCAAGCATTGATTGGAGCTACCCTGCCCTCCCCCCTCGGGAAGACACCAAAGTGCAACAGGAGTGGGGAGTGATCTGAGATGCCCCGCGCCAGATGGCGCACCTCCCCCACTCTCCCGGCATAGGCCGCAGGGACAAGGATATGATCAAGCCGCGAAAGGCTACCATGGGCACCCGAATGGAAGGTGTACTGCAGCTGAGTGGGATGTTTTAAACGCCAGCAGTCCACCAATCCCAATGTGTCCAAAAGGCCGGACAGCCACGCCTGTGCCCGGGGGAGGTCTCTAGGGGGATGCCGATCCATAGTCCCAGAAACCACCGCGTTGAAGTCCCCCCCAACCACCAGAAGCCCCCCCGGAAGGTCGAGAAGGAGGCGTCCCAGGTCCGCGAAGGTGGTGGACTGTAACCCCGGTGGGACGTACACTGAGACAAAAACAACTACCCTGCCCTCCATTCTCCCCACCAAAACAGCGTAGCGTCCCCTCTCATCATGTCGCACCTCGTCTATTTCTAGTGGGAGCGAGGTCTTGACCATAATGCCCACCCCTCGTGAGCCTGATGTGAAGCCCGAGTGGGCCACCAAACGATAGCCACGTCGATTCATGGCACAGAAGGAGTTACCAATGAGGTGTGTCTCCTGCAGAAAGACCACATCAGGCGAAATCCGTTTCAGATACTGCAGGACCACCCCTCGCTTAATCCTATCACCCAGCCCGTTAACGTTCCAGGACAGCAAAGTCAGGTCCCTACCCCCCATCACATACAGAAGCCATCATTTGTCCCCTCGAGAGCATCTCAAAAACACCAATACAATAAAGGGTTTGCCTTGCGGTAGAAACGAACCACACCCCACCCCAACCCACCCATCCCAACAGAACTCCCCCCACCCTGCACCCCTGCATGAGCCCAAACAGCCCCCCCAAAGTGCAGTGTGCCTGTCGCCCCATAGAAGAAAACTAACTAGTCCCCCAGAGGAGGAGGGAGATCCGAGGGACCCCACACGACCTCCACAGGAGGGGAACTTACCCTAACAGTCAATGGTGACAATAACACAGTCCGGAGCAAGGCCTACCATTAGTTCCTTAGTCCTGATCCGGTGGGCCCTCCCCACCAACCGCTCCCCCCCCGCCCCCCCGGCACCGGTCCCCGGGCAAAGTGTCCAGCCAGTCCCCGGCCGCCTCAGGACGATCAAAAAAGTGCGTGCGGCCGTCCACCTCCACCCTAAGCTTAGCTGGAAAAAGCATCGCATATTTGAGATTCAGGTCCCGTAGGCGACGTTTGACACCCAGAAAGCTCAGTCTCTGCTTTTGGACCGCCGGAGTAAAGTCAGGATAGAAATTGATATCCATGTTGTCAAGTTTGACCGGCCCTTGGAGCCTTGAAGTCTGCAGGATAGCATCTCTGTCCCGAAAATTGAAGATCCGGGCGATGAGAGGCCTCGGAGGGGCGCCGATCTTAGGCCTACCCCCGGGGACCCTGTGGGCACGTTCCACTGCAAAGAATTTACTCAGCCCCCGAGGCTGGAGATAGGTGAGGACCAGGTCCTCCACAAACAGATCCGCTGCCTCTGCCTCGCGTCCCTCCGGCACTCCGATAATGCGGACGTTGTTTCTCCGGGCCCGACCCTCGGAATCCTCCAGTCGACGATTCATCAGGGCGCTCGCCTGGCCAAGCCTGCGCACCTCCTGTTGAAGGGCCGTCACGTCAGACGTGAGGCCTGTGGTAGATTGGGCCAAAGAATCGACCCGGTCATTTGTTTTTGAGAGATCGGCTCTCACAAGGCCCACGTCCACGAGGACCGAGTCGATCTTCTGCGCCAGAGTGTCGAAGCGCTGGTCCACCGAGGCCTTCATCTCGGCGATGGCGCCCATGACGTCTCGGAGGGTCAGGTCCGTAGACAGAGCAGGAGCATCCGTCGGGCCCGTGGGGGACCTACGCAGTGCCTCCGGAGATCCCTTCTGGAGGGTGTAGCGGTCCATGATGTTGGATTGATGGGCCGCGCCACGCCGGGTCGACTTCACCTTGGCACGATCGCCATCTTGTTTTTTGGCCATGGCCGCGGTCCCCAAATCGAGCCAATCTCTTCAAAAAGGGGGTAGTCAATCCCGTTCAGGGGCTCCGGGGGGGGTGACCAGCGCTCCACAGGACGGACTGCAGCTGGCGGGCCGGCAGGGCACCCCAACGAGGCCACACCACCGCACACCGCTCCGCAACCCCACCTCGCCTGGCAGCAAGGAGGGCGCAAAAGCGAAAGTGAAAGCGCGGGGTACGCGAGTCGCTCAGCCCCGCCCGCCGCTGTTGTTCAACTTGTCGCCGGATCACCCCACAACTCCAGTACGGGGGGCCGGTGTGGAGAAGGCCGCAAACCTCAATCGGTGCTCCCGCCGGTTTCCGAAGTCCGATTTGAAAACGGAAAACGGGCGTCACCTCAGCTCGGGTTCACAAACACAGTCCCCTCATTTAGGACAGGATTCCGCCAGGATTTATGTAGGAGGTCGCGGAGGTCCTCAGGAGCCTCGCACCTACGCGGCCATCTTGGTTGCGCGCTAGGCTCCTCCTCATGGTTCCACTTTCTAATTCTATTTTTTACAAAAGCTTCTTTGACCTTGACTATCTGTTTCCAAATTCTGTTTATCCCTGCCTCTAACTAAGTTCCTTCTAACTGCCTCTGTTATGACTCTCTGTACTACTACTACTATTATTCTGTCTGTAGCGAAGCTTGCACAGTTGCCCACTCTTTATTGAAGTTTTTCTTTGGAATAATAAAACTCAGATTGACCAATAGCTCTAGCCACTGTGTCCTGTCCTTTGGGTTGTCCTCTTCTAGTCTTCTTAATGTTGAGGCTTTGACAATTCCCACAAACAAAATGCCCAACCAGATATTTGACTAGTATTTTGGATCGGATAGTACATACTACTACTGTTGGAGTGATTCTGCAGAGCCACATACAGAACTATGCACAACAAAATAGGATGTTGGTGATGGGAGGTTGGACCTTACTCATCACACCTCAGTCCGAAGAACCCACAATCCCCTGACCGACTAGCTATAGTGGCTCACATTGCGGTCCCACTCCCGACCACCCCCCCATGAAAAAGATACACAATGATGATGACTGAGGCAGACAACCCAGAACATAACACCTTTTGCTCACTCACTTGTGTAAGTCCACCCCACCACACAAAATACCAAAGAGTCTATGTGTAAGTTCAAAAGGTTTATTTGAAACAAGTAACAAGCTCTGTACATCGTTATATGAAATTTTACTACAGCCATCGTCAATAAGCCAGAAAAAAGCATAAGATTAAAACAGTGAACATTTACAAGTGCAGGACAACAAGAACAAGACAAAAGATCTGTTGAATTCTGGAAGACCCCTCACCGTAGAACGTAGAAATGCTGGTTACATCATGCATCATAAGCTCTGCAAATCTCTGGTTTGTAGAAGGGAATCTTCCGCCTATTATATGAGAAAAATGCTGCGCGTTAGATAGTATACTGCAATAATGCAAGCATTTCGCAGTCATGGCAAAAAGTGTAACATGTATGTGATGGCTAAGCAATACGGACTAACCAAACTCCATAACAAAGTGACTTGTTTTTCGACCTCTTCACTTGTACGCAACCATCATGTGGCCTCAAAGGCATCTACTGCACATGTCAATAAGCTGCAAGGTATAATTAAATATGCGCAAAAAGAGTAGTAGTCGACATGATGAATCTAAAATGGTTACACATGGCTCAGGCTAACGTTCAAAAGAGTAGACTAGGACTAGATGACCCTAGGAACCATATCACTACTAGTGTCTGTCTACTGACTGTACTACTCTAGTGCTGATGTATGTTGTATTAACTTTTTTTTCAATCTTCCAAGTGAACACTAATAAAATAGGGGGAGGTTTCCAGGCATCTAAAAATGTGTAATGTTTTTTCTAGGCATACTACCAACCACCAGTGCCGGCGGGGCCAGCGGCGATGGCGATGCGGCCATTCCGGTGGGGGCAGAAGAACTGGCGGCACCTGCAGGAGCGACAGGGAGCCAGCAGCAGTGGCGGGTGGTGGTAAGTTATATTCATTACTTCTTGACATTACTACTAGATGGAAGTGTGTTCACTACTTCACTCACTGTACTGTGCGATTTATTAAGTTGTAGTGAACATTATACAATGGTTGAAGAAGACACCCTTTACTTAGCATTAGCAGCGTAAGTTGAGCAACTAATGGCCTCTTCTATCTGACTCCAACTCAGCTGTGAAGGTTTTATGGAGAAGACAAACTCAGATCAGATGACCTTGATGGATGTGTTGAACAAAGAGGGAAAGAAGGGTGGAAGGACGGGTGACATAAATAATATGACTGACTGGCAGAGAAGGATATGTTGGAAGCATGCATAGGTGGCTGATAGTAATCAGATCAGATGCATGTGTTGTTGAAGGATGGGTGGAAGGTGAAAGAGGATGCCGTCCTGGATGGGCGACACAGTATGGGTGGATAGTACTAGATAGCAAGAATCAGCGGTGTTTGGTTCAAACTCAAAGCCAAGGCAAGCAAGGAAGGAGCGGACGCATGGGTGGTTGTTGGTGAAACCAACTAAGGTTCGTTAAGAGATATATAAAAAAGAAGGATAGACATTTACTTTAATGGATGCATGCCTGGATGTACTATCATCATTAGATAGCATAGGTGGAGACTGTCACTGGAGAGTCTTACTTTGAAGAAAATGTAAAAGAAACTGCGCCAGAGTAGCAAAGCGGAGGGGAATATATAAGTAGTATTTTTAGAATACAGTTGACTCGCAGTAGTTTGCAAGCACATCTTATATATATAAATATATTATCAAGCCGAAGCGCCTTCCACTGACTCCGAGGACCACTCCCTACCTATGTTAATGTATTTTTGATTGTGTCGGCCAGCCTGCAAAGGGTGGCCTATCTGTTGGTTACACATACACAATCAATGAAAGCATAGTACCCTATGCAGTAGCGGTCGGTGGTGGGAGTGCTGGCGGGCGGTGACATGGGGAGGGGCAGGGTGGGTGGGAAGTAAACTATGTATTACGGCCAAATACAGGTAAGTAAACATAAAAATAAATAAAATGATTTTCATTGTGCGCACTGCACCGCCAAATGTGATTTATTTATTTATATGTATTGTTTAATTACCTGTGATTGTCCGTAATCCAAAGTTTTCTACCCCCACCCTGCACCTTCCCACGTCACCGCCCGGCAGCACTCCCACCACCGACCGCTACTGACCTGTTGTCGTATTACCATCAATAATATAAGCAATGATCATTGGATCCGATAAATAATCAGTTTTTTTCTAGTACCCAGGGCAGGGTGAAAGTGAAATTGAGCATTTGCCCTCATGTAACAGACAGAGTATGGCCAGTGCCACCTGCCGTAAAACAAAAATATGAGCTTCCCCACCTGCAGACAGTAGTAGTAAATAAAACTAACGTGAGTCTGCATCATGGGACCCATATCTATTTCTCTTGGGTGCAAGCTTAGCTGACTGAGCTGGCATGCCGGCTACAACAAGGTTATGTAATTTCGCTAAACTAGAGATAAGAACAACACGACTGGTGTGTACTGGAGTACATAGTACGAGTATAATGTCGGAAACTCCCACAAATGTTAGAGTCCTTGGAAGTAGGAGTATAGATACTTACCACCAAATCACAAATGTTATGTACTGTGCTTGCTAGTGATACTGTGCCACTATGTGTTGAATTAATTTTGTGTTTCTGTTTTGGAAAGAGTATTGGTTACAACATGTTCTTTTTCTTTCTTGATATAGATCCTCCTTCCCAACCAAAAACAACGAGGAAGGAGTTGGCAGCCATGAGCCGGCGCCGCAAACTAGAGGCCATTTGCGATGAATATCGCCGGCTGGTGGCTCAGGCGGAGGAGGAGGAGGCGGCTGCAGCTGCAGCTGCAGCCTCCTCCAATGCCCCGGGCCACACTCAGGCCCTACCTCCAGTTTTTCGGCTCCGTGGTCCGGCAGCTGCCCACCACCGTGCCTCGATATCTACCACTGCTGCCCCCCACCCTGCATGTAACTGCAGGGCATTTCGCCGCCAGATGCTCTGCCGGATGGCCCGCTTGGAGGAGCACCTAGAGGAGCGTGTCAAAATCCTTGTGGATAAACACCTGAAGGCCTGCCAATTATAGGACCTTGTCAATTTTCCCCTTTTTTAAGTCCTTTTGTTGGTGGGTGGGTTTTGGGTGTTGGGGTTTAACTTTTTTACGGACATTTTGGACTTTGACTTTAGTTTTGGACATTGGTTGGGGTTAGGTAGGGGGGTGGGTCAGGTCAGAGTGGGATAGTTTATTTTTGTTAGGGTATATGAAATTTTATATTATTTACTTAAACATATGATGTTAATGTTTTGTGGTGGGTTACTGTTTTACTAATTCAATTTACGTCACATGGTTTGTTACTTTGTTTCCTTGCTGCTGCATGCCCGCAGCCAGTGTTTGATTTAAAAGATCTGCTGATTTTGTAACACACAAACAGATAGATGTGGTACCCCTCACTGAGTTATTTTTAATTGTCATACTAGTACTGTCAGTCTATCCTCCTAGTCCATTATACCTCCCACTAAACGTATCTTACCTGTGTTTGATGATGATGAAGTTCGGCACAGTGATGGCTGCATGGTTGGTTTCCCAAATGAATGGATAAGATGCCATTATTGTGGTGGTAGTAGTAGACAGTGGCAATAGCATTTGAAAAAAGAAAGAGAACGTCACTTGACTGAGACAGACTGTGGGAGGAGTAGTAGAACAAAGTAAAGTACAGCATGGGTGGGCAAGCAGAAGAAGATCCTTGCCCTGCCTTAGTTGAAATTCAATTAGTGTTGCTTTCGCCACATACCGCCCCAGCAAGCGTGTGATCAATTGTTGGTGTACATTTAATGTAGTCACATCACACCTCAATATAAATCACACAGCCCGGGGTAAGAGGGTTAGGGATTGATGAATGGATGGGAAGGGGGGTTTGGTTAAAGGTTTGACAAAGAAAAACAGACAGTATGCATGGACACAAGAAAAGTAAAACACAATCTTGGAAGACGACCATGATCCATTATCAAAGAAATCTATAAAGTGAGAAAAGGAAATGCATGCATGATGAAGAAGAGAACTTGATGGTTATTGATAATGAGTTGTACTTACTAACTACTACTACACAATTAGACTGTACAGGGCAGAAATTATTAATATGAAATTTGCCTTGCTTGTCTGCCCTCAGAGTGAACCAAATTACATGCTGTACTGGGCTTACTTTTATTTTTCAAGCTAGCAAAGGAAATGAAAAAATAGTTGTAGGGATCAATTACCAAACACACCACAACACACAGTCGTAAAGATTGAAGAGAAAAAAGGAATCAAATACATTTAAAGACGAATGATGAATGATACTAAAGTTACTGTATTATCCTGGTCCAAATGTGGAGTTGCATCATTCTCGTCATTCCTCTTGGTCCTCCCTTCCATGGACACTCCGCACATCAATCTGGGGTACCACTGCCTGCCTGATGCGGATTGGTAAGGTAAGTGTGAGTTGTTTCTCCCACTATAGCACAGGTTAAAGGCCGGCCTGTAAGTGTAGATGGAAAAACAAAAGGGGTATTGAAAAATAAATGAATAAAAAAATAAATAAACTCAATTACAGTGGAGTGCAAGAAGAGAAGACAAGACTCTTGAGAGAACACTTTCAGACTGAGGCGGCTTGGATACATAGTGTCTACTCTGCAGCATTAAGCTGCATCAACGGGACAGGAGCCAGCACAGAACAGGCCAACCACGGCACAGGCCAGGCACTCTACCCCATTTACCTTAAAGTTTGACAGAGCCAGACAAAAGGCATATGCACTGCAGCAATCTAGCATTTTCCAAATGAAGTGACTAAATCAATGCGCCACTGTCCCTCATACCACTACACTCTACTCCAGTCCACACCACTACACTGACACATAGCCTAGGTCTGCTGTGGTTCTTGTTGAAACTGTTTACCTTTTAAGGCAGTCCATGAAATGCAGTTATTCCATCAATTATCTCCGATCCAACTGACTGACTGTGTGCAAAGATAGTATGGTCAGCATCATGACCGTGTGGTAAGTGTTCTCCAACACCAACTCAGTCTGTAGTGACTGATTAAGTTGATAATATATTCCATATTACAAAATTGCAACGGATATTGGCCGGCACCTGCAGTGGTAGGAGTACAATGTGGTTATTAAACAACAAGGAAACATTGACTGTCACCTGAGTCACTTTTACTTTTTAGATAAACTAGTATAGTTCGACTTCATGCACATTCACTCGTAGTCAGCAAGCATCCAATGCAATGTATGCCATCATTCAAAATAATCATTACCTGTCTTGCTCTTCTCTTTGGCTGTCAGATCAGATGCCTAGCCTTCTGACAGTGATGAGTTTCTTTCAGCTTGGAAACAAAACGGAATATAGCTGTAGTCACGTTTCACTTCTTATGGAGGGACTGTTAGAGGCAACATATATTGTACTATTCTCCCTCTCCATCCACTGTCTGGCTTGCTTGAAATGTATATAGAGAGAGTAAGGAAGATGGAGCAGGACTCTGAGGAGTGGAGTGGACAGTTATGCACAGACATGCAACTCCAATAGGGAAATAAAAAGAGGAGACTGTTGATGGATTTATTGTGATTAGATTTGAACCAGAAATACAGATACACACACAAATAAAGAAAGGAAGAACAATTTGAAAGCCTAGTTGTCAGGGAAGAGGAGCTCGTCCTCAAACTCTGGTGGTTCGGACAGAAGTACATCATGTAATAACCCACTACTTATGTCATCGAAGTCGCTCTCCTCTTCCTGCTGTGATTAACGTATTTTGCACTCCGGTGGTATAAAGTGCTGATTCATTTTGATCATGGTTAACCTCTCTGCGCTTTTGGGCGAGAGACTGGTCCTTTTCACAGTAACAATGGCACCAGCAGCACTGAAAACACGCTCTGAAGAGACACTTGCAACAGGGCAAGCCACATACTTTATCGCCAGCCTGCTGAGCACTGGCTATTGGCTTCTTTTCCCATGCCAATACACCAATGAGCTTTGCTCCATGAAGACCTCTGTTGTGTCATCGAGATAGGCCTGAACCAACCGCTCAATGTTCAGGGGTGCTCCAATTTGCTTGGCCTCTTTTGACTTTGCATCAGTAATGGACGTACAAAACCCTTTCCGTAAAAACCAATCACCTGCCGTTTTTTTTAAATGTGGCTGATGATCCTGTTGGTGCTGTTGTTGATGTTATTGCTGGCAGTGTTGTTGACTGCTGGGAGGCAAACGCACTGCTCTCGGGCTCTGAAGTAGAACTTGACTCTGGGTGCCCTGTAGTACTTTTTCTGCCCTGGGGTGGTGGGCCTCTAATTAAGATCCGTTCGTTTTCAAAGTCAGTGGCTTCCTCAGCTATCAAAATTTTGTACTTGGCAACATCCACTTCTGAAAAAGGAATTACTTCATTACTGCTCAGCAATAATTTGTAACATGGATCCAAAATTGAGGCAGTAATGTAATGTCGATGTGACACAATGTTATTTTGAATCCTTGTATTTTCAGATAAGCGAACGGCTAAGGTGTCCGCCAAATAATATGAGTCTACTTTGTCATCCACACCTGCGTACATTTCTGACACCTCCTTCAGCTCTTGCTCTAGCATGTGCAACAATGGGATAGCTTGGCCCATAGTACAGTCCTCCCTGCTGACTTCAAGTAAGAAGACCTCAAAAGGAAGTAGCATCTCTGTCAGGCATTTAACGAGGTCCCATTGGGCCATCTCAATGGTCATGCCTTTCACAATAGGATCTCCTGACCTTTTCATGACATAAGCATTGAGTGGTATGTACTGCTCAAACAGATGCTCAAGCATGTTATAAGTTGAGTTCCAACATGTTGGCACCTCCTGGATGAGTGCTTTGACTGGCATTTTATGCTCACGTTGAATAACCCTCAGCTGCTTCCGGGCTTTAAAAGCATGGTTGAAATGTGTGCATATTCTTCTGCGGGTGGTCAGTAAGTTGCTGAGTTTGCTTTCATTTTTCAGAAAGTCTTGAACAACAATGTTAATGCAGTGTGCCAAACACGGGACCCTGAAATAGCCACCATTTTTCATGGCCCTAACTACATTACTGCCATTGACTGAAGCAACAAAACCAATGTTAAACCCTCTTGGTCACAGCCACTCAAACACCTTGCTGTTAAACTCATCCAAAATGTTTGCAGCAGTATGAGATTTCTCCATAGCAAACATGGCTACATTTGCATGTTTGCGAGTGTCTTTAAAAATCTCAGCGGTGTCAACAATACCTTCAGATATCTTATCTTTAACACCCGAAAAAGAGACCCAGTGTGCAGTGATGCACATGTAATTAGTGGCTTGGCAACTGGTCCACATGTCTGTTGTCAGGTGGATACTCTGAACAGCACTCTGTTTTAAGGCTTTCCAAGCAATTCCAGCACGTCGTGATGTAGTGCTGGAACAGCAACTCTTGCGAAATAGTAGCGGCTGGGAACCTTCCATTTGGGCAGATGGTTGTCACAAATTCCAGAAAACCTACCCCTTCAACAAAAGAAAAAGGGAGAAGGTCCAGTGCTAACATTTTAGCCAGCTTCGCATTGTACAAACGTGCTATTGGGTGGTTACATTTGTACTGCCCCTCCGGCCTAGTAAACATGCTAAGAATAGTAGGCTGCATGGTATTCGTTCCTGTGCTCAATGTCGCACTTTTTTTAAAAGCAGTACTCCTTGGTGTCTCAGGCTGACTCTTACTCTTGTGCCACTAAGATGTTGCTGAGGATGTGGGCGTTACCACTGCAGTGCTGGGGACAGGGCTACTTTGTGTACCACTTCCACAGAGAATGTCTCCCTCTTCTTCTTCTTCCTGTTCCACCGTGAACGGACTTTCTACTCGTTTATCCCCACCAACAGCAATGGTTCCAGTTTTTATGCGACGAAGGTGATCCTCCCCCTGGATTGCATGGTGTTTTTTCAGATGGGTAATTTGGCCTCCGGTACCATAGTTTGTACCAAGCTTACCACGACTAACAGAGGTATGACAAACGGAGCATATACCAATGTTCTCCTCCTTTCTGCTAACCGTAAAGAAGTCCCACACTGGGGAGCTTAACTTTTGTATCCTGCTGGAGGTGCCACTTCCAATGCCGGATGAACTGGAGGGTGTGTGTTGAATTTGACTCTGTGCTGTACCACTACCTACTTCTGCTGAGGTGGTGCTTGTGCTGGATGTAGGATGCTGCCGGCCCTTTGCTAATGTAAATATGGAATCTGGAGGTCTTGTTGGTGTTACCTGTGTTGGAGGTATGCGTGCTACATCCCTCGCAGCCATTTTGGATAGTGGAAAAATGTTGGTCTCCATCTCCTCTGGGCCGGGAGTGATGTTCGTGATGACTGGCTCATCATCATCATCATCCTGCTCTTCTACATCAACCTCCATAAGTGTAAGGCTTTCTGGAACCTTCCTTTTCCCATGCCTGCTCTTGAGACGTGTCTCCCTCTTAGACTCAGTTTGTGGCTTCCAAGTGGCATCTAGATCATCAAAAGGGGGGCTTGGTGAAGAACTTGATGTACTAACCCTCCTTTTCCTTGCTGGGGATTTGGAAGACAATGGAACTTCTGAAGGAGTGGTTTCCTCTTCTTCCTCTGCATGAGGCTCAACTTCCTGAACAGCCCCAACTTCGGGAGGAACAACAGCTACTATTGCGGGTGGTGGTTGCGGCTGTTGTTGTTGACCACATATCTGCTGTGTTTCCTTCTGCATTGTTTGTGTACTACTTTGAGATAGCGATAAGTTTAGTTCAGGCTCAGCATCACTGCTTTCCACCATTAGGCTGGCTACCTCTTCCACACTCATCTGCTTGGGCCTGGGTTGGTGGGTTGGGCCCACTGATGCAGAGGTGCTGCCCCCAGCTTGGCCCCCGGACACCGCTGCTGCAGGCGTCATTTTTGGTGTCCCAAAAAAGGTTTTGGGAGGCACATCTGACTTAAGTGACACTTCCTTCTTCTTCTGTTCCTTCTTCTCCATGGCAACTTTCTTGGTTCCGGAGGACCTGCTACCTGCTTTCTTTGGGGAAATCTTCTTCAGATGTCAAAACAGCACAAGTTGCAGAGATGGCTGGTCAGGTCACTCACACGCCACATGGTGTACAGCAGCAGGACGTCGGTCTGGCACCACAACAGGTGATGATGACACACCTCCTCCGTCTTTTGTGCACCTAAATGCAAAAAAGCCAGAAGAACATCAGTCAAAAGATAGTACAATCAAACTAACATAATATATGACTTCTTAGTGTGTGGTGGGTGGTCACAATTATTACATTTTATTAAGTCAGTGAACAACAACAGTATAGCCATTTATGAGACTGACAAGGCCAGGGCTCCTGGTGTACTACTGTACTGTGTACACTCAGGAAGAATAAGAATAGCAAAGAACAAAAACATAATTGTAGCGTAGCCTGTTTGCCCTAAATAAAAATTTGTGCATCACATGGGATGGATGCAGCATCAGGGAGCAACAACAACGAACATATACACATAAAAAAGCATTTATTTACAACACCCAAAAAGTGAAATATACCCCAGAAAAAAAGTAAAGCCCACATTTTGCAATTCAATCCAAAGCCATACATGATGTTGAAATTCAACGCACAACACAAAAACAGTTGTTTAACTTCCATGCACCCATGATGATTGATGAGTAGTACCCCTGAGCCTACTGGCAGACTAGGCCACAAGCTTGGAGGTCTATGGAAAAAGCATTGTGGCTGGTCCCACAAAATGACCACCACCACATGGCCAGGCCACTCACAAAAACAAGAAAAGGTCAGGAATACAAGACAGACAATGCAGGCCTATTGCAAAAGCACAATGCCTGCCTTCACAAAATGGCCACCACCCACATGCTCAGGCCACCCACCACAATAATAACAAATAAGTGAATACAAAGGACAGGAACAGGAAGTTGGAGTCTCTGTGGAACTTACTTCCTCTCCTAAAAATATTTAAAAAAAAATAAAAGTGACTCCGTGCTCCAAAATACAGCAAAATGACAACCTGAGGAGTTTTTTTAGCACAATGCACAAAATCAGCGTCTTCAAGAAGGTTTTATGTTGCTCGCGAGATATTGTTTGACAGACTCCAAATTCTGCGTGTTCGGCATCGCGAACTGTACAAAAAGTCGTTATCACGTGCGCGAACACGCATGTTGAGAGCGCGAAAATGACAAAAACTGTAAGTCCGCGTTGTCGCGCTGTGCAGAGTTGCCAAAAGTACGCGAGCTGAATTCCTAGGGTTACCTACTGGCTGAAAAGCCCTATTTATTTAACACACACCCAAAAACTGCAATTCCACCCCAAAAAACATCTTTTGCAATTCAATCCAAAGCCATCCATGGTGTTAAAATTCAACAGACAACACAAACTGTTTTTATGCACCCATGATTTGAGGATGACTACCTTTGGGCCTACTGGCAGATTAGGCCACAAGCTTGGAACAGAATGGCAAAAGCAAGCACACTGCTTGGATGGCGCCACAAAATGGCCGCTACCCACCCACAACAGCAAGAAATATAAGACAGACAATGTAAGCCTATGGCAAAAGCACAATGCCTGCCTTCACAAAATGGCCACCACACACATGGCCAGAACACAACAACAACAAGCATAAGCCAAGGGGAACAAAGAAAAGAAATGCAGGCCTTTATGGAAAAAGAAGCACACACTACTAAACTACCACCACAAAATTGCCACAAGCCACATGGGCACTCACAGTCACAACAGGCCATGGAAAACAATGAATTGAAGCAGGCCTATATATGACCGGACATAGGAGGCCTGCTAAACAACACAGCTTTAATACAAAAATGAAAATCAACAGGGCTACGAAAGGATTGGAAAGAAGTTACACATCAAGCACACACATCCAACAAAGGTATTTAACACACACAAACAGTGAAATACACCACAGCCACATTTAGCATTTCAATCCTATGCCATCCATGCCCTACATGATGTTTAAATTCAACAGCCACCACAGAAACATGGACCCATGGGTACCCTACTGGCTGAAATTGCAAAGAAAAACAACTAGGCCCCTATTGCAAGTACAGGCCACCCACAACAATAATTTTTAAAAACAATGAAAATCCCAGAAAAATGTAGGTACAAACAAGCCCCAATGAAACAAACATGTACACCGATTCTCAAACTTACTTGTAAAATTAAATCTCAAATCAAAAAGTCCTCAAATAAATCCAATCCAATGGTTTGATGCAGCAGACAGACACAAAAAATGATCCTTCCAGCTCCAAATCCAAATGAAAGTGAACAGCACATGGTCAAAGCACTGGGAGGAGCCCGCTGGACAGGAACAGGAAGTTGGAGACTCAGGGGAATTTCCTTCCACTTGAAAAAAAGAGACTCCTTGCACAAAAGACTACAGCCAAATCACAATCTGAGGAGTTTTTCTGAGCAAAAAGATCATTTTCGAGAAGGTTTTATAAAGTTCGAGCGATATTCTTCGCCAGATTGTAGTTTTTGCATGCTCGGTATCGCGATCTTACCAAGACAGCTGCCGGAAGTCAGCTCGCGCGTCCGAATGACGTGTTCGCGTTCGCACACTCTCGCGGGATCGGGAGGCCAGATTACAAATCTCGTGGCGCACGCGAACGGACAGAAAAGCGAGTTGGCGAATGCAGAATCACGGTAAGACGTTACCGCGCGCGCGAGAATGAATATTGAGCGTGTGAGGAAGCAAAACTACTACGCTACGCGGTAGATTGCGTAGCAATCTGCAACTTCGTGCTCTACGTGAATCGCGCACTTACCTAAACTTCGCAAGCTCCGTGAGCGGAGCGTAGTTCACCGCCCAGGCTTAATAGATAATAAATAAAAAAGATTGGAATTTCTTTTTAGGTATAAAGGATTGCAAAAATTTAGGGAGGATTCATAAACAGGGCCAGAACAATAATAGTAAGCCTGGGCAAAGCACCACGCTACGCTCGCGTAGTTTGCGAAGTTCACGCTACTTCGCACTACGCGAACTGCACGTAGCACAGTGCGAACACGCGTAGCGTAGTGTTGCGTAGTGCTGCGGTCATTTTTTGCTTGCTCGCGGTCCTCAACGTCAAGTTGGCGACCGCGAGCAAGCAAAATGACATCCCGGCGAGACTTTTTCCTTGTTCGCGATCAGCAACTTCAAGTTGGCGATCGCGAGCATGGAAAATAAACCTCCCGGCGAGATTCCCAACGCGAGGAGGTCAGGTTTCTCATTGCGAGTGGTCGCGTATGCTCGCGACCGCTCGCGATGAGAAACTACCAGTTCGCGTTGAGAAAGCTGAAGCACGAGTAAAAATCTACTCGAGCAGCAGAAAACTACAGCTTTCACTGTGCAAGATGCCATTTTCAATGATTGCACAGTGCTGGTTGCTTGTCCGCACTGTGCAATCATTGAAAACGACATCTGGCACAGTGCGAACAAGGTACTACGCAGTTCGCGAAGTGCTACGCGTAGCTCGCGTAGTGCGAACTTCACTTTGCGTAGCTTCGCGAAGTGCTACTTCGCGAACTACGCCCAGGCCTAAATAATAGAGAAGAAAAACAAGATGGCTGCACCCATGTGCGACCATGTGGTGAAGTTTGTGCAATATTTTCCCCCAAACACGTAATCCGCATTGCCGAACGTCAGAAACGTCTCGCAAATGGGCAGAACAAACAACTCCATCTGCTTGCAGAACTCTGTGTAGCTCTGCAGAGTTTTTTACCGCTTTGCGGAGTTCCATGTAGCGCTGCTATGCAAACTGATGTTTTTGGAATGCGTGTACCCCTCCAGCCACATGGGCTTTATTGAGGCCAATCTCCCTCGACCATTTTGGTGTCGCTGCGCTTATCTGGGGGTTAGACCTGAGTTTCCTGTTCACACATTTGTCTGCCAGTTACATGCCACCCCACCTGTGACCTGTCAATTAGTAACCCCAGGCCTGGGTCTGAGAGCCTGCCCAACCACATATTTCTGAGTTGGGGTTGATGGAGAGTTCATGACGGCCGAATTTGATAATAGTGATGCGATTTTGTTCTCAATTACAAATGTATCTTTGTGCACATTGACATCAATTTTATCAATCTTAACATCCCCCCTCTAGTTGAATTTTCCCCTACATTATCTGACCCATACTTCATGACAGTTACATTATTAGAGACTTGTTGTTCTTCAGTTTTGATAATAACTACTCTCCTAGTTACTTGCATTCTACCCAATTTGAGGGCTGTGTTTTTACAGCAGGAAACTCTCAATTGCATGAAACCACACAAACACAATAGCAATATGAAAACAAGCACCAATGACGTACACAGATCTTCATCCACGGGGGTAACCAGGAGAACCAGTTCATATACCACTCCTGCTCAGGGCCACCTCCCTCCTCACACATGTCTCTTTGTAAACAGTGCAATACTTGGATGGCAAGAGTCAAAGTCCTATTGTCCATGTCATTACCTGTGATAAATGTGAAACAGGACCCACCGATCATGGCACACATACCTCCCTCCATTGAGGTCATTAAGTCCAACACATATTGATGTTGCATAACCATGAGGCGGATGGCTTAGTTCTTCCTGCATTAAGACCAAGCTCAGGGCTGTTAATTATCTTGAGCATACACCACCTGGTTATCTGTAACCAGCTGCCGTTCACCTTCATCTGCACTATAAAGATGGGTATGGCCCTCTGTCTGATACTTGTGTGTCAGAAAACTGTCTGAATTCTTCTGGAATGGCCTTATACTGAGCCCAGCCAAAATATTCAGCAGTTCTTTTTTCTCTAGCCTGATGCAACAACTTAGTCTTCTTTTTAGCGGATGTTGGTGCAACTCTGACAGATCTTCTCCAGGAATGACCAGGGTCGGAGTGTGTATAGTGATGAGGGAGCAGAGGCCACACTATCCAGGGAGCCACACCATCCAGGGACAGGCTGAGTGTAGGCATGCTAAGTGTAGGTATTGCATGTACGTATCCATCAACGTGGAGGTGCCCCATTGTCCAGAATGTGCAGTATTGTGCCACAGTTATAATTCGTTCCCAGTGGAATGGCTCCTTAACCTCTGAAACACAAGGAATGCAGCGTTAGTTTCTGTACAATTAGGGGTTGCCCCTTCCCTTCGCACCACGTATATCTATTCACCCCAGTATCTCAAATTTCCTGACATAGGGTATTTATTCTCTGGTTCAACCCTCCCTCAAGACACTCAATTCCCTTTTATCATTGAGGTAGATAGCTGTACACTGGAACTCCATTTCTGGGGTCCATTTGTTCTTGAAGAAGACAGCCCCAGATATGTTAACTAAGGGCAACTTAGGCTTCATCCTCCAACTTTTATGTGGTGTTGTTGTTTAACACGTGAGCTGAACGGGTGTCATAATAAAGACTTGTAGACTTCACCAGTTGAGAATTGATTCTCCGTGACTACCTGAGTAGTTTGTACATTCCCAAGGACAGAGCAACTGTGCCAGAATGTATAACATACTATGTAACATTTATGTACCAAGAACAGGTGCTGTGAACTAGAATAGTGAGAACGTTTTCGAATGTATTTCATTACCACTGTTGCTCTTTGCCTAATTTGTGTTGGTTGTGAGCATGTGAACCATGTATTAATGTGGTAAATGTGTGAAGCTTTTGTCAAAAGTCATATAAAAGGACACGATTTCGCTTTGTAAGAAGGGGTCCCTCCCCAATTCTTTGAATGCAAACCTGTCCTATATTTGACCAGAAATCTATTGGGTTTTGCTGTGTTTTCTATTGAACCTACTGTTTATTGATTTAACATTGATGGCACAACTTATGCAGCTATGTATTTTAATAAAATAGCCTTAGAAGATAGGAAGAAAGAGATTAGACAGAAGGCTTGGGTTGATCTGATAGAGGCAGGTAATGCAGGAACAGTAAGAACTTGTGGGCAGTTTCTTTTTGAAGTACAAGGAACCCAAATTCGAATGTCAAGTTAGTGTGGACAGTTGGAAGGAACAGTTTAGATCAGTGTTTTATACTGCTGCGGGAAACGTCCTTGGATAAGGGTATATTCCCCCAATGTGGATATGCCATCTGCCCACACTTGTAGTCAGTCACTCAGTCTTAGTGAGATTATAGATAACATTAATAAGACTGCCGTCGGCAAAGCCCGTAAACCTAATGGGGTCCTGGACGATAATTTTAAAGTTGATGCAGACTTATAGTGGCCTTTATTGACAAATGGATTCTGTGCAGTAATTGTTGGTTCACTCTGGTACACATAGAAAGAGGGAGTGGCAGTACCTGCTCGATCTGTTTTGTGCACCGTGCTAGTGTATGAGCGCTTTAAAATTATTTGTATCTGTTTTTTAAACTGTAAATGTTTTATTACTGCTTGGCATTATATCGTGACCTGATTTTAAACTGATTAACATGTAAAACTTGCATTATTGTGGCTCAACATGCACCCACCTCGGATTCACATCCGTGAGGTGTGCTTTGCCTGCCCCGGTCCACCGTGGCAATTAGTGCCGTTTGAGCGGAGGGCAGTGAGCCATCTTGGGGCTATTTCCAGATCCCGGTGGGGCTGAAGTTAGCGTTCTAGCTGGGGGAGGGACTACCCTACTTAACGCGCATGATCAAACGAACTCGCCCGTCTGCACGCGTCCGCGTGCCGGGTGACATCCAGCGCCACCCATGCTGCCAGTAATCAGACAGAGCTGCAGGGCGGTCAGAGGTACTTCAGTCGCGGAGAACTTTTGGCTTTTTTTCACAGTAAGGGTAAATGTGGCTGCCACTGGGCAGCACTTCAAAATTTGTCTAGGACATGCGATATATAGAAATTCTGCTTCCAAACTGAGCTGATGGTCCCTGCTCCCGCAGCTGCCCTGGTTCCCTGTATTCAGAGGGGGGACTGTATTCGAGCTGCGTTAATTAATTCTCGCTCACTGGTCGAGCATGCCCCAGATATTTATGAGCTTCTCTCTGATGAGCAGCTAGATTTGTTATTTGTAACTGAAACCTGGCTTAATGAGCTCTGCGCCCCAGTGGTCGATCTAGCCATCCCTAGGGGTTACAAAATAGCAAGGGCAGACTGTAAAATTGGCTGGGGTGGAGGGATAGCTGTGGTCTTTAGGGACACTTGGGCTTTTACCAGCGAGGAACCTTTGGGGATAGCTGATGGGGAGGCACTTGATTTACCATCGCTATGTCGCCACATTTTACACTTGGTGGCACACTGGTGTTTAGCCCCCCCCCCGGCCCCCCTGGAGCTTTTTTGAAAGCACTAGATGATGCTATTGTTCCCCGGGCGCTACGCTGTTCAATTTTTTTACTTCTGGGCGATTTTAATATCCATCTAGATTGCCAGGAGGCTAATGACTGTAGGGAACTAGAGGACTCGCTTAATCTGGCACAACTGACCCAATGGATCAACTCTCCTTCCCATAAGGGGGGGCATCTGTTAGACTTGGTCTGTTCTAACTTCCCGCTGTCCATTAGGGAACCCCTTCGGGTCCCTTGGTCAGATCACTATCTGATCCAGTTCTCTTGGACTATCATGAGGCCCCTTTCCCCTAAAGACATTGCTCAAGGTAGACCATCGCCGAAAATAGATATCCCTGCTTTCTCTACGGCTTTACTAGCTTCACGGCCGGTTGTCGCTCCCAATCTGGAAGGAGCGCTGGATAGCTTTGCCAATTGGATCTCCCAAGGGATTGATTCTGTATCTACACCACTTTCTAATAGACGAGTGAGAAAAGCTCCCTCAAAACCCTGGTACTCTGGTAAACTTAGAGATCTCAAGCAGGGATGCAAAAAAAGTGAATGTTGCTGGAGACCAGAGTATTATCCCCTGGCTATAATTGCCCTTCGAAGGGTTCAGAGAGACTACTATGCAGCCATTCGAGAGGCGAAAAGTAGCTTTTATGTGGAGCGCATTGCTAAATCCAACAACAACAGTAAGGACATTTTCTCCATTGCCCAGAGCTTTTTATCAACGTGCGCTGAACATACTGCTCTGCCGGCTTCGTCAAAAGGGTGCGAGGAGCTGTCATCTTTTTTATTGAGAAAATACAGACTATTCAAGTTAGCCTAGGGATGTGATCCCTGGAGCAGGTAGAATCCCACACCCTGTCAATTTCAGTTCCTATCCCGTCAGCTTCCCCATTGACAGAATTCTCCCCCATTGCTTTGTCAGACACGCTGTCTATCCTTAAATCGCTTAAGTCGGGCTCTCCCACAGACCCATGTCCGGCTAGGCTACTAGCAGGGGTTGCAGAGGTGGTCAACCCAGTGGTTAATATTATTATTAACCTATCCTTACAGTTCACCACTGTCCCATTGATCTGGAAACAGGCTTAACTGCTGCCACTTCTGAAAAAGCCTACTCTAGATCCCACCAAACTCGCTAGCTACCGCTCTATCTCTCTTCTACCTGCGGTGGCAAAGGTGTGTGAAAAAGCTGTCTTTAGACAGCTAGACGCCTATGTCGAGTCATCCGGTGCACTCCACCCTGCCCAATTAGGATTCAGGGCAACATACAGCACGGAGACTGTGCTCGTCAAAATGTCGGAGGCAATAAGGGAGTGCCTGGACGCAGGTGGGGCAGAGCGGCTCTGATTTTACTCGACCTCTCTGCCGCCTTCGATAAGGTGCCCCATTAACAACTACTTGCTAGACTTTTGAATATCGGAGTTACTGGTTATGCCTGGGATTGGCTTAAATCCTATTTAGCTGATCACACCCAGCATGTCTGGATGCCACCTTCTTCGTCGGCCCGCAGGAAAATGTCCAGAGGAGTGCCACAGGGCTCCACTCTTAGCCCTTTGCTTTTTAATATTTATATTACACCCCTGATCTAGCTTGCTGAGGAGCTGGGAGCCAAGATCATAGCGTATGCTGATGATACCCATCTCCTCTTTACCTGGAAGGATAATGACTTGTCCTCGGTAACAGCCCAGAAGTGTCTTTCTACTGTCTTCAAATGGCTTGCACTAGCACAACTTAAGTGCAACGAGGACAAGTTGGAGGTCCTCCTCTACGGATCCTTCCCTCCTTCTTTTAGGGAGACACTGTGGCCCTTGGACTACCCTCTCCCAACTCAGTGGGCAATCCTGCTAAGAACTTGGGGGTCTGGTTTGGTGAGGACCTTAGGTTCTCTGTGCAGATTAAGAAACTTGTGGGGGTATGCTTTGGCACTCTCAAATCACTTAGAAAGTTTTTTCCCTTGCTACACAGGTCAGCCAAAGAAATGGTGGCCCGTGCTCTTATTTTTTCACGCATTGACTATGCCAATGCCTTGTACATGGGCATTCCGGGCTACCTGCTGAAAAAACTACAAACAATACAGAATGCTGCTGCCAGACTTCTGTTCAACAATACAGGAAGGTCAAGCGTTAGACAGCATCTGCGGGATCTGCATTGGCTGCCTGTGACACACAGAGTGCAATTCAAAGCCCTCACTCTGGTTCACAGAGCCTTGTATGGACTAGGGGCGACGTATCTCAGGAAGCGTTTTTCCTTTTATGTCCCCAGCAGAGTTTTGCGCTCGGCCATGCAACGGCTGGCTGTGGTCCCCTGTTTTCGCAGGATGCATCTGGGGGGCCTCTCCCCCTCCGTCAAAGCAGCAATAGCATGGAATTCTCTCCCCATGGAATTGCGGAATATTCAAGACCCTAGGCTTTTTAAAAAACAATTAAAAACCCTAATTTTTAATATGCCCATTTAAATTAAAATTTCAGCTCCTCACTGCCACAGTCACTTCCTGCGCTGGGACACTCTTGAGTATCTGTGCGCGTTAGAGGTGTATTATAACATATAACATAACATATTTAAATAGGGGGATAGAAATCCTCCCTCTTGTTACCAAACTATGGGCCATATGTAGGTAGCCTAATACCGGTGGGTAAAGGCCGATTTTCGGTAAAAATCCCGTTACCGACCGGTATTCAGGCTTTTGGTATGTAGGGGGGACATTTCAGGATTCGGTAATTTACCAAATCGGTAAAATTACCGAATCAGTAATTTTACCGATTCGGTAAATACCGAATCCTGAAATGAGATGTAGGGGGAGTGTGTGGGTGTTGTGTGGATTCGTTATTTACCACCAACTAAAAGTTGGTGGTAAATGACGAATGGCTTAGAAAAAGCATTTTTTGGCACTTAGAAGTGTGCAATGTGGCATACATACATGCCCTTAGGGCATGTATGTGTGCCCCATGTGCACACATGCAGGAATCAGGGGTGCAACAGGGTGTCACTGTGACACCCTGCCACCCTTGATTGTGCTCCCCCCCATTACCGAATCGGTATTTACCGATTCGGTAATGGTAACTGGCTTCCCATTGATTCCTATGGGCCTCCTGGCCCATAGGAATCAATGGGAGGCCAGTTACCATTACCAAATCGGTAAATACCGATTCTAAATTACCGACCAATTCCGATTCGGTAATTTATACCGACTGATTACCTACATAGCATTTACCACTTCATAAATACCGAATCGGTAAAATTCGGTATTTATGAAGTGGTAAATGTTAGGCTACCTACATAAGGCCCTTAATCTTTACTTGATTCCTCCTCTAAAATATTGGTTCGCGTTGCAGTCCATCAAAAGCACAGCAGTCCTTCTTCCTGGCAGAGGATTTACAGGTCCAGAAGTTTACTAAAGTGGTGGTGTCTAACGTCCAGCACTTATACCCAGTGGTGCCTTTGAAGTGAGAGGAACTTTGGAGATATGCCTTTGAAGTCCAGAGAAGCCCTCCCTTTTTGCCTTGGCTCCAGACTCACTGCAGGGGGGTATGCAGCCCTTTGCTTGTGGGTAGGATACAGCTTATTCAGGTGTAAGTAAGGATGGGCTCAGCTCCTTACTCCCATCCTGCCAGAGATAACCCATTGAGAAACACCTAAGCTCCCATTGTGTGTGGCTATCTAGGAGAAATACACAAAGCCTAACTGCCAATTACACCCAGTCATGTGATCAGAGACAGGCTACAGACACCAAATGGTTAAGGTAAGAAAATACCATCTTCCTAAGAGTTTCATTTTTAAAACTGCAATTTAAATCGAAGTTTACCATAAGTATGCATTTTAAATTGTGATTCCAAAGAGATCAAACTTAAATCGTGTATATCTTCCCATTTGGAAATTATACTTAGAAGATGTCATAAGGTAATTCCACTGGGAGATATACGCTTTGTAGTGGTGAAAAAACAAATTGAAGTGTTTTTCACTACCAGGACATGTCAAACCTAAAAGTGAATGTCCTGCTTTTTAAGTACAATAGACCTTCCCCTCTGGGCTGTCTAAGGCCTACCCTAGGGCTGACTTATCTGTATTAAAAAGGAAGGTTTGGGCCTGACAAAAGGTTTATTTTGAAGGTTGATATAGAAGTAAAAACTGCACACATAGGCTCTGCAATGGCAGGCCTCAGACATGGTTAAAGGGCTACTTAAATGGATGACACAATCAATGGTTCAGGCCCACTAGTACAAAAAAGAAGGGGCTAGGCCCATAAGTAACGACATATACTAGGCCCCTTTAATTATATGAACAAAAGCAGTGTCTAAGCGCCAAATTCTGTATCCCCATCAAACGTAAAGGACCAAACATTTACTTTTAAAGGCCCTTGTGATTTAATTCACTTTTCTTCTGTGGTAATCTTAAAATTATAGAACATTTCTCACATGTCTTTTTGAAGAGCAAACAATTTTTTAAAGGTCAACTGTACATTTCAAAACACATTTTGACATCTAAGTCAATATGACCACATATAATGACAAAAAAGAACAATAACGTTTTCTACAATTTGAGAACAAAGTGTAAAGTAGACAAGTCGTTACAGACCAGTCCTACATTTAAACAGAATGCCACCTGGCGGAAATGTCATTTAGTTAGCAATACAATGTATCCTGAGGGTGTAAGCTACTGGGGTCACTAACCCTAGACGTATTTTACTTAAAGAATAGGCACCCTGCCATATCTCCTAGCTAATGGCGGTTAGGTGCAAATGTTCTTCCCCCAGAGTCAATGGAAGTCCGACCGAAAGGAAGTGGGGTTGTACGACTCTACAACTCAGGTAAATACATCGCATTCCTTTGCCATGCATTTATTAGCACGCATGTTTTTACTAGGCCTTTGCAGAGTATGCAGAGTGGTGTTCCACGGAATTCAACAGAGTTTTCAAAAACTCTGCTCCGCCCAAGCCCCACAATTTAAGAAAAGAAACACTTACCTTCTCTTCTGTCGTCTGCGAGCTGCCCTCCTCCTTGCCGCAGTGATTCCTTCTTGCCGTCGTCCTCCTCCTTGCGTCCCCCTACGTATTACGTCTGGAGCCCGTGGGAGGCTGACTTGGCTGAGGGGCATACTTGCCTCCGCCACGGAGTCGGAGTTTTGCCGCAACTTCCCGTTCCCAATGGAGCGCGGACTTGGTAAAACTCCACAAACTCCACTGGCAGAAAGGAGTACTCGGCCCGGCCTTAGTTTTCACAGCGAATATGCATTTACAATGCATGCCGATACGACGCATTGTTTTTAGATTTAAAAACAATGTATTTGTGGGGGGAGATCCCCTACCCCCCATCTTACATAAAATGCGTGGTATTAGCATATGCGTGCTAAAAAATGTGTGGTAATCGTACAACGAGGTCAAAACCTTGTTGTGAAGGCTGTTTCGCTGAACCATTGTAATCGGTCAGCCGGACTCCCCGAATTCGATTAGGTCTGAAACCATTCCGAGACCGATTAGGTTGGAATGTTTTCCAACCAACATCGTAATCGGCCCCGTAAAGTGAAATACTGAGAGTTATAGTCACGGGGAAGGCGTCTGCGACGGCAATATTGGCATGCTGAAACACGTTGACAGAAAAGAGAAGCAGTGTCCATTGCTCATCCTTCCTGTTTTCAATCTTGTGACAGGAAAATAACGGTAAAACTATTCTTAGCTCTACCACATACAAGTGTTATCAAGACCTGACAGATTAACAAAGGGAAAAAATAATACTTGACATAAGGGACATAACCTCATTTAAACTATGGAACCCATAACCAGGAGTCTGTACTATGACTGAACACTAGTATGACAATATTATTTTGAAATGTAATATCGCAGATAAGAATATCTTTTTTTTTACCTTGTTAAAAATATCAAAGCATTTATTGTCCTATGTATTATTGTTAAATAGTATACCTGGTTTTTTTGGTAATATTTGTATCAGTCTTATAACTATAAGGTATTATTTTTTTGTTGATTATTTTGTAGTAACGTTTAATTTTATGATTGGGAATATAGTTGAAGAATTATATTGTACTTAAAGTTTATTTATTGGCATTTTCGTTGTAAGAAAATGTGGTGTGAAGTGTTGTAAAATGTTATCTCAATATTTTATAAATGTTTTATTAAAGAATTAACTTTGATTGATAAATGTAATTATAATCTAAATAATTAATGGTATATTTAAGTTTTATACATTTGTTGTGTATGAAATGTAATACGTTTTAATAATATATTTAGCATAGATTTTTGTGTATACTAATTAGTGACTTTTTAATATTTTTTAAAAAGTTTAATACAAATGTTTGAGTGAGTTAGTAGGTTTGTAGGGGATGGTATTTTAAAATATATATTTTACATGTTTTATATTCATTATCGCATTTTTTATTAAATCTTCAAGTTAATAAAACTATGTTTAAGGTAAATTCTATAGGTAGTTGGTAAGTTTGTAAATTGATTGACGATACATTTTATTTTCTTATTATTAATAATATTTTTATTATAATAACGGATACAGTTATTGTTTGGAATTTGTTACATTCAAATAGTTTTTTTCACATTTTAATTTTTTGTGGGTCATTTGGTTTGTAGGGAGGTAGGATGGAAGTGTTTTCAAATATACGTCTATTAATTTAGTATTTGTATTGCTTATTGTTAAAATTATGTAATAAATAAGTAAAGTTAGTGTTTAAAAATGTTTATATTGACTTTACCTTCGTTTGTTTAAATTGTTTCTTTTTTAATTTATGTAAATTTTTCATATAATATGCCAATTGTTATGTTAAATCTATTTATTTAAAAATGTATATAATGTATTTAAATGTCTTTTACTATTGATTTATTTGATTTTGAAAAAAATATCTGCATTGATTTATATCTTCTTTGAATATTTAATGTATTGTGTTTGTTGAGTTTTGAGTGGTAAATTTTTTTCACTTTATATTATACGTTTGTGAATGGTAATTTGCTTGAGGTTTAAACATTTTGTGCTGCTGTTCGGTGACAACATTTACCTACTGTTGTTTAGGTGCACAACCTTAATATTGTTACAAAAATATTCTGGGACTCCAGAATGTTGGCGTCCCAGAATATTGTGATATCTAACCGTGGGCGTAGTATTACACTACGCTCGCGGAGCGTGCGCAGTTTGCGCTAATAGGCAAATTGCACGTAGCACAGTGCAAAAACGCATAGCGCAGCGGGCATTTTTTGCTTGCTCGTGGTCCTCAACGTCAAGTTGGCGACCGCGAGCGAGCAAAGTCAACATCCCGTTGAGACTTTTTCCTTGTTCGTGATCAGCAACATCAAGTTGCCGATCACGAGCCCGTGTTGAGAAAGCTGCCGCTCGAGTACAAATCTACTCGAGTGGCAGAAAACGACCGCTTGCACTGTGCAAGATGCCGTTTGCAATGACTGTACAGTGCAGACAAGCATCCGGCACTGTGCAATCAGTGCGAACAGCATTTCCCTACCACACTTCACAGTTTGCGTAGCTACGCGAAGCGTGCGTAGTTCGAAGTGCACTTCGCGTAGCTACGCTTAGCGCAACTACGCAAATTATGCCCAGGGTTAGTGATATCAAGAAGAGTGCAGGACAGAATATTGCAGGTGGATCTTTCCATCTTATACAAACGAGTAGAACTTTATTGCATTTCTCGAGTCCTTATTTATTGACGTCTCAAAGAGCTTGTGACAATACCAGCCATAGGCATAGTATGTGAATGAATATCCCTTCTGAAACCCATAAAGGCTACAGCAAAGTTATAAGTTCCATTCCCAGTTTGTAGATGCCACTAGCGCATTCTAATAGTCATGAAGACATCACTGAAGGTAGGAATCTATCCAGGCAATCTTAAAGAATACTTAATATGTTGCTGTTGCAGGAGATGTTCAGCAGATGTATCTTTGCAGGTTGTAAAAGGTCAGTATCAATGTAAATATAAATATTCTCTTCAGTTCAGTTCAATTCAATAAGCTTTTATTCGGTTTGCATAACACAACCATATAAGCTGAACAATTAAATCAACATTTGTAAAATCTTCCTCATGTATAATCATTACAAACACAACACCAACAATACTCCTCCATCTAAATGATTACTATAATACATGTTCATAATTGAACATCAAAGTGCATTGTGCTATAAAATACCAGAATTCAGATAAAAGTATTGATCCATAAAATTATTTCAATATATAAAACTGTGCAAATTTGCTATAAAGTGACATACGCTAATGTGCAAAAAGGCAATATCTGACTAACTTTTACGGTACATAAAGCTGTACAGATTCATAATGAGAAGCATCTACTAATAATATATAAATGTGCAATTTTGCAATATCTTAACCAACTGTTGCAGTACATAAGGCTAAACAAATTTGTTATAAAATGCCATATTTTATATGTGCAAATTTGCAATAAGACAATATTTTTCAGAGTATTATTGACTTTCTAGCAGCTCTACATTTCATGATAAAACTAGCCACATAAAAACAGATATCTGGACTCTCCAGTTTACATAGTAATCTCATAGCATTTACAGTTAAACGAATGTTGTATTTTAAAAAGATCGGTTTTAAATAGTATTTCCTAAGTGATACAAAAAATTTACAAAAAAGTAAGAAATGGCAGCAACTCTGATAAGAGATGTTGTCACATGGGCACTTGGCTTTAGAACGTTTGCCCATGTCCGGGAAGGCTACGAGATGGTGGACAATACCCAGCCTGAGACGAGATAATACAAATCGGTGTGAAGTTCTTGTTACATCTTCCAAATACTGCTGGAATCCACTTTTAAGTTCGAGTTGCCTATAGAACACAAGTGTTTTTTGAGTCTTAGTTATATTGTTATCTCGTTCCCCCCTCTTAAAGGATAAAAAACAGTCTTTTATCTCTTTTTTGGATAGTGTTACTGTGTGCTCGGACTCATCAAGAATATTAAAATCAAATAAAGTTTTGTACCAATGGTTAATATAACTTATCCACAGTATACGGGTACAGAAGTCCAACTTTAAACAGTCCTTAATTATGGACTGTGTGAACTCAGTTTCGCTCTTGGACCAAATAGAACGCCAAAGAAGTAAAGGCCGCAGAGCAGCCAGATTAGAAATATAATTAAGACCGGTTTCCATATGAATTAATTCAGTAGAAGCTGAAGCTGGAACACTCAACAATCGTTTAAGAAAACTATTTTCATCTGATTGGAGTTGATCAGCTGGATAATGACCCCAAATTCCGGCCCCATAAAGGGCTGAGGAAACACATCTTGCATTGTATATTTTCACCATGTCCTTTACCCTTCGGTCTCCTAATTTGGCTGCGAACCTAAAGATGCCATTGGTATTTCTAATCATTTTATATCTAATATTTTCGTGTTCCTTGGTCCATTTACCACTTCCGGCAAAAGTGATACCTAAATAACAAAAGGAAGTAACAGCATGAATTTTAAAACCATCTAAAAAAAAGGATCTTGATGAGTTCGACTTTTTACCACATGTCATAATATAAGTTTTGATTTATTAATTATGAGTTTCCTGCCTATGATAAATTCTGAAAATGTATTAATAAGCCGTTGAAGGCCTAATGGGGTACGGGATAGTAAAACAGCATCGTTGGCAAATAGTAGTATTGGTACTGCCTTTTTATCGGTGCATCTGCTGGAATCTGATTTAAAACCGTGGCTATTTGATTAATGAATAAGGAAAATAAAAGAGGGGCCAAAACACACCCCTGCCTGATACCTCTTCTCACGTCAAAGAATGGAGTTCGATTGCCAGTTGGCCCGTATCGTACACTACAGGATAGTTTCTCATACACTCGTGCCAGAAAAAAATACTATCTCTTCCGATGCCCCAGATTCAAGCAGTACAGACCACAAAAGAGAGTGGTCCACTAAATCAAAAGCACTGCTTAAATCAGCAAAACATAAAAACAAGCTACCCCCTTTCACTAGTGTATATTTATTAATTAACAGATCCAGATTCACACATTGTTCAAGGGTACCAAGGCCTTTCCTAAATCCATATTGGACTGGAGTTAAAATCTTGTGGTCTGATGCCCATGTTTCCAACCTTTTCAAAAGGACCCTACTCATAACCTTTATTGAAGAATCCAATAAAGATATTCGGACGATAATTGCATGCTTCAGAGCGGGAACCCTTTTTAAATAGTGTAATGATTAAAGATTGTCCCCAGGATTTCGGGAAGTTCTCTGTAGCCGCAATATTAAAAACCCTCTTAAGAATTGGGGCCCATAGATCCATTTTGTTTTTGTATAGATCAAGCCGGAACACCGTCCGGACCTGGTGCTTTTCCTCCTTTGCTGTTAATTAGCCCTTCCTGTACTTCATCCACATTAATTAACATAGGTAATAAAGGCCAAGGACGATCTATGTTTAATGTTGTGGTTAAAGGTACCTTATCTGGGTTAAAAATATTAGTGTAGTGTTCGATCCATTCAGTACAATTCACTTGGGACGGCAATTCCGGTGTACATTTATCTCGCAAATAGGGACTGTTTACAGTTTCCCAAAAGAGTTTGCTATTATTAGTGTTAGTTTCAGAAAACCTTAGCAGATCTTGCCGATTCCACAGGAGCAGATGCTTGATTTCCACTCCTCCACTCCGCTACCGCGAGCTAAAAGCTCATGAGCAGCAGAGAGGGGGAAAGGGGAATTGGACAGACAAGAGAGACAGCACTGCGTCTTCTTCCTGGACTGGACTCGTAACTTCTTCCTCACGATTCCTGCAATGAGAGTTACTCAGAAACAATTCTTCACTTGACTACACTAATGGGTTATGGTAGTTATTCACACACTATACCTGTCCTGACACAGTGGGTAGCTGCTCTCTGACTCTAACTGGTGCCTTCTAAGGAGTAGAGGAGTTGCTCTGTTGGCGTGTAAAGACTCCTGCAAAAAGAATCATATGTAATCCCTGTTACCTGATACCTCACTCCCCACCCTTCACTTTGTCTACCATTACCTGTCTAACCCCTAGTAGAGTCTTGACTTTTCATAAAATGTGTGATAGTTCTTCTTTTTAACAACTAATCTTCCTTCTTGATCCAGTACCGTGCAGGGTGTGCTAAGTTGACAGTTCCCTTATATATATATATATGTATATATATATAAATGCATTTACATGGAATTACAAAGAAAGTCTTTTCACTCTTCTGTCTTCTTCTCACTCTTTTAGCTGAATTCTGTACTTGATACTGAAACTACTACTGCCGCCAAGTGAACTTGGAATGTAGACTTTATTTACGATACTCTCTCTCACTCACTTGCTTAATGTCAGTGAGTTCTTTTAGTCTCTTTTCATAAACTGTCTCTGGAAGCCTTCAATGGAGCGCTGGCACATCCAAGAAATACAGAAATAAATGGAACTTACTTCTCTTCAGAATGTTCACCGGACTTGCCTCTACCTTTTCTCTGCCGTAGATGCGCTGAAGAACTTCGTCGAGTTCCAGATACTTGTCACTCTCTCGAAGTCTCTGAACTGCCTTAACGCTAACTTGAAGATAGAAAGTAATGTGAAGAAAATACCCAGACTCAGGACAGATATGGACCCAAAGAACTGGAATGGGTAAGTTTCCTCTAAATCTCCGTAAGGGAACTCTGACTGGAAATACTTCACGAGAAGCGCGGAGCTCAAAGAGAACGCCGCCTTCGCAGAGATTTGACGGTTGAAGTGCGCCGCGCTCAAAACGCGAGCGCGCCACATCAAACCCAGGGAAGCATGCACCGCTGCCAGAGCGGGCCACTGGGAAACAATCGCAGACCAAGCCAGTGGCCATCTTGGGAGAGGGAAAAAAGACCTAAACTCTCAAAGAACGAAGGAAGGCGGAGAGTGATCTCACTGAAACACTCCTTCGCCTTCCCACCAAGCGCCAAAACCGGCTCCTGGGTTGTATGCTCAACTTTGGGAACCTAACCATACCAGCCCCAGTCCTGACAGTACCTCCCACCAAAACCCCCCTCCTCTCCTCCTTGGGTTTAGTGGGGTGAGTGCGATGAAACTCTCGGAGCAAACGTGAAGCATGGATATTGGATTGTGGTTCCCAGGATCTCTCTTCCGGCCCATAACCCTTCCAATCAACCAGATAGTAGATTTACCCTCTTTGAAACCTAGAATCAAGAATTCTCTTTACCTCAAATTCCTCCCTTCCTTGCACTAAAACTGAGGAGGGTGAATTACCAGCCCTAAATCCCTCAGGACTACGCTGGAGCAGAGAAACATGGAAAACTGGATGTATCTTCAATCGGGGAGGAAGTCTAACCTTTACACTGACGGGATTCACCATTCGGTCTACCTGAAAGGGACCCACAAATCTAGGCTGAAACTTCCGATTCCCCTTCAATCGTAAATTTCTAGTGGAAACCCAAACCTGATCTCCCTTTTCAAAAACTGGATTTGGACGTCTCTTCTTGTCTGCCTGCTTCTTGTAGGAAACCTTAGCCTTAGACAAATTTCTGGAAGCTAATCGAAAGGCCTCATGTAACTCTTGTACTACCGTTTCCACGGCAGGTACATTACTGATTTCTTTATCAACCAGAGTGTTTGGGTGTCGACCTGAATTTAAATAGAACGGGGAGTAACCAGTGGAAGCATGCTCGGCATTATTATAGGCGAATTCAGCTGCCCAAATCAAGTCTGGCCACTCTCCCTCCTGATCCATCAAGAACAAGCGCAAGTATTGCTCCAATTCCTGATTGACTCTTTCCGTCTGTCCGTCCGTCTCCGGATGGAAGCTGGAAGACAGACGGGAGTCTACACCCAACCTTTTCAAGAAGGATCTCCAAAAACGAGAGACAAACTGAGGGCCCCTATCTGAGATGACTATCTTGGGGATACCATGGGCCCTTACAATGTGTTGCGTGAATAGTTTGGACAACTGTGTAGCATTTGGGAGGGCTTTTAGAGGGACAAAATGGCTCATCTTGGAGAAATGGCCCACCACCACCCAAATGACTGAATGACCACCACTGGATGGGAGTTCCACAATGAAATCCATGGAAATGGTATGCCATGGGTACGGGGCTTGGGGTATAGGCAGCAAAAGACCTTGGGGAGCCCTTCGAGGAGTTTTTCCCTTGATACACAACTCACAAGTGGCTACATACTGCCGCACCTGAGCTTCCATTGCCGGCCACCAAAACTCTCTTCGGATCAGCTCCATAGTTTTCTTCACCCCCTTGTGCCCGGCCAATGGCTCGTCATGGAAGTGTTCAATGATTTGTGTTTGCAGCTCCAGATTTGGCACAAACAACTTGTCTAGGTAGGTGGGCCTTCCATTCCTGACTTGGAATTCTTTCCCCTTCGCCATCCAATCCCTCATCTCATCTGGGGACGACAAGTTTGGTAGTTCTTTTCAATGTCTGTGTAAGTGAGTGTTCCGATGATTCGATCCACAGGAATAATTACTCCTTTTTCAGCAGCTTGAACTTCGGTGCTCACATTCAGACGAGATAAGGCATCAGCCTTTCCATTTGCCGATCCAGGCTTGTAAGTTAAGACAAAGTCATAGTCTGCAAAAAATAGGGACCATCTCAATTGACGTGGGGTAAGAGTTCGGGCGGATTTCAAAAACTGGAGATTCCGATGGTCCGTAAAAACAGTAACAACATGCTGGCCCCCAGTAAATAATGTCTCCATTCCGTGAACGCGTCTTTGACTGCCAACAGCTCTTTATCCGCGATGGGATAATTAATTTCTGCCACAGTTAATTTCCTTGAACGAAAAGCTACTGGATGTAACTGGCCAGTCTGCTTATGGCGCTGAGACAAAATTCCTCCGATGGCCAAATTGGAGGCGTCTGCTTCCACAAAAAATGACTCTCCCGGATCTGGATGGAGCAGCACTGAGGATGATACAAACATTCTCTTGAGTTCATGAAATGCTGATTCAGTTTCCGCATTCCACTCAAACTTAGTCTTCTTCCTCAGTAATCTTGTGAGTGGATTAACTCTCTCGGAGAAGTTGATAATGAAGCGCCTATAGAAATTGGCGAAGCCAAGAAAACTCTGAACTTCTTTCACCGATCGTGGAGAGGGCCACTGCTTGATAGCCTGTACCTTAGAGTCATCCATAGATACACCATTCGGGGACAGAACAAACCCCAAAAACTCAACTTGCGTAGAATGAAACACACACTTCTCCAATTTAACAAAAAGTTGATTCTCAAGTAACTTCTTCAAGATGGATATGACGTGCTGGATATGTTCCTCTAAGCTGGCCGAGAAAATGAGGATGTCGTCAATGTACACCACTGCAAATTGATCCAGAAATTCTTGCAAAACGTCATTTACAAAGTGTTGGAAGGCTGCTGGAGCGTTGCATAATCCAAAAGGCATGACTTGATATTCGAATAACCCAAAACGTGTACGGAAAGCCGTCTTCCACTCTTCTCCCTCGGCCATGCGTACCAAGTGATACGCCCCCTCAAATCCAGTTTTGTGTATACCCTCGCTCCCTTGACTTGGTCCAAGAGCTCTGAAATCAAAGGTAGCGGATATCGATTCTTCTTGGTAACCAGATTGAGAGCGCGATAGTCTATGCAAGTTCTCAGTTGGCCATCTTTCTTCGGAATGAAAAAGAGTGGAGACGAAACTGGTGACTGTGAAGGGCGTATGAAACCATTGGCCAAATATCTGCTCAGATATTCTTTAAGATGGACATTTTCTGCTTCCGACAGCGCGTAAATTCGGCTACAGGGCAGGGAGGCGCCAGGCTCCAGCTCAATTCGGCAATCATACTCTCGGTGGGGAGGTAAACGTTCCGCTTCCTTTTCATCAAACACCGAGGCGAAATCTTCATATTCAGGTGGAATTTCTTGGGTGTCAACAGCACAAATGGTCTTAGGAAAGCTTGCTAAAAGTTGTGATTGCGAAGCTCCTGGTGGTTCTGGATTCGAATGAAAATAATGACGCAAACAATAATCTGAGCTCATACGAATTGATCGTCTGGCCCAATCAATTTGAGGATTATGCTCAGTGAGCCAAGGCAGACCCAGGATTAGTTGAAATTGCGGAGCATCGATCAAACTGAATTGCAAAGAACTAAGATGTTGACCGGGTCCACACAACAAGATCTCCTCGGAATCAAAAACAATCGGCCCAGAGGACAAACTAGTTCCATCCACTGCGCGTACCGGTTCAGGCCGTTCCTTCCTCAAAAAGGTAATTCCGAGAGCCTTGGCAAAACCAATATCGCAAAAATTACCCGTGGCCCCTGAATCGATCATGACCGAAATCCCTTCCTTGATCCTACCACCAAATCTTATTTGGACAGATAAAATTAAATGTGGAGCCGATGATTGCAAGGTATTAGCCACTAATTTTGGATCTGGAGTTGACTGTTCCTTCGCTTCCACCAGGGCAACCCCTTCTACTGGTGGAGCCGATCTTTTACCCAGGAATTGCTCTTGGGCTTCTTTGGACATTCCTTCACAAAGTGACCAGAGTTCCCACAGTACATGCACAACTTGCCCAAACGCCTCTTCTCTCTTTCTTCCTTCGACAAAGGTCCTCTTACCGAACCAATCTGCATAGGCTCATCTTCAGACACCGAATCCTTGGGCTTGGATCCCTCTGATTTCATCCTATCAAAGCGGGGTGGAATATACCTTGTTTCCTTTCGCCTTTCGTTCCTTCTCTCACTTTGACGCTGATCAATCTGAAGAACTAAATCAATTAATTCTGAAACCTCTGTGGGACGTCTTGGAATCTGTGATAGCCCATCCTTAAGCTCATCCCTTAGACCGCGATAGAAGATTGCAGCTCGTTTAGCCTCAGGCCAACTTGTTTCCACAATTAGCTTGTTAAATTGAGCCAAGTATGCCACTAGTTCACGATTTCCCTGCTTAAGATCTAATAACTCATTATCTGTGGCTTGAGAGATGGACCGTCTGTCAACAATCCGCAGAAATTCTCTTTTGAAACCCTCAAATTCATACAAAATGGGATCATTGTTGTTCACCAAAGGCATGGACCAAGCGGCGGCATCTCCACTCAGGTACGACAGCATGAACGCCACCTTAGACTGGTCTTCTTTAAAAATGATGGGCCGACAGAGGTAGTGTAAAGAACATTGCGTGAGAAAAATTTGAGCCTTGTTTGGGTCCCCACTATATCTTTCTGGAGCGGCCAATGGAATAGTAGGGGAGATTGCGTGAATTACCTGCGTAGTGAGTTCTGCAGCAGATGGGGCGGGGGCAAAAGAGGGTGGCTTATCTTCTTTTACTGTTGGACGAGAACCCCGAGAAAACTCTTCAAACTGTTGACGCAAATAACTAGCATCTTGGGCAGACTTCCCAACCTCCTCTCTAAGGGACTTGTTTTCCTCCATGGTGTCACTTAACTGCTTTTGTATACTATCTAACACTGTGGCCAGAGCCTTAACATCAATTCCCTCAGCCATCGTGCTCAGGTGGAAAATAATTGTGTGGCACTTCAATCTGTCAGAAAACCTTAGCAGATCTTGCCGATTCCACAGGAGCAGATGCTTGATCTCCACTCCTCCACTCCGCTACCGCGAGCTAAAAGCTCACGAGCAGCAGAGAGGGGGAAAGGGGAATTGGACAGACAAGAGAGACAGCACTGCGTCTTCTTCCTGGACTGGACTCGTAACTTCTTCCTCACGATTCCTGCAATGAGAGCTACTCAGAAACAATTCTTCACTTGACTACACTAATGGGTTATGGTAGTTATTCACACACTATACCTGTCCTGACACAGTGGGTAGCTGCTCTCTGACTCTTTTAACTGGTGCCTTCTAAGGAGTAGAGGAGTTGCTCTGTTGGCGTGTAAAGACTCCTGCAAAAAGAATCATATGTAATCCCTGTTACCTGATACCTCACTCCCCACCCTTCACTTTGTCTACCATTACCTGTCTAACCCCTAGTAGAGTCTTGACTTTTCATAAAATGTGTGATAGTTCTTCTTTTTAACAACTAATCTTCCTTCTTGATCCAGTACCGTGCAGGGTGTGCTAAGTTGACAGTTCCCTTATATATATATATATATATATATATATATATATATATATGAACAAACAATCCACGTCCCTCGGCAGCGCCATGGAAGGAAGCACGGACACAAGTGGTTCGGGAATCGGCATCGCTTTATTCAATTGTAGTCGCCGTCAACCCCGAGCATCAGGAGAGACGCGTTTCAGCCTTCAGGAGGCCTTTGTCAATCTAGTTTGGTGTGCTGTGGTATTACGTTTATAAAGCCCTGCCCACCTGACTGCTGTATGGACTTGGAAAACATACTGAAAGGTAAGTGATCCGCTAATCGGCCCAAATGCGTCATGAAGATGCTGTCCAGAGCCAGGTAACAGCAATAACACAAGTAAAGCAATACAATAAAAATAAATGTAAATGTTGCATGCAATGCCTACATTTTGATTTGCATAAAATACTGTTGAATACAGGACAGCCGAATTTAAGCATTCATGAGAGTTACATAAAGCATTAGTCACGATGGGATTGTTATGGGCGTTTTTAAAAAGAGCATCACCAAATACTAAATCCTGAGTTGTCTTTATCAACAGTGGTCGTAAAAAATAGTAATTGTTAAAAGGGAGAGAAGATGTTAGCCATTATAATTCGTAGCCATTATAATTCGTATTCAATGGTTTTTGCCGATACTGTATAAAATTCATCCAAATAAATGTCAAGTCTGTAAAGGCGTGACCTCCGGTGCAAACTGCAGCATTGAAATAGTTACTGCCCAGATCAAAATATCACAACGTTAGTGTTCCTTAAGCTGCAGGACTCAATGATAGTGGTCTGGTGACGGGATTATGCTCGTGAACGCAGAGTGTTTTTTGCAACTCCAAGGTTCGTAGAGCGCTAAACAACTCAATATCCCATAATGCAGCAATATGCTAAAGGTACTAGATGGGGCAAATGACTGCAGCTATATGTTACAGGGTCATGATAATGCTGCCTTTCAAAACAGAGGCAAAAATGTTACATCCCCGCAATGGCTGGCACCATAAAATAACTCTTAATGCAGTACAACCTCGGGATTGAGGGGGACCCATCAGTAAAATTGATAGCGCCAGAGCCACCTCACCGCATTGGCGATAAACGTCTGCAGAGCCCAGTTTCCAGTTAGTGTTAGTCTTCCGGACAAGGCAATTCTTGCTGGCGTGAAAGCACAGACCCCGTGCTGGCTGTTACAAAAAACCGCCGCGCTCAGGGACCCACATCGTCCACCGCAGTCATCCTTGTTCCTCTTCCTGCCACTCAACCGGGGACTTTCCCTTGTAAGCACTCCAGTACTGCTCCTCCATTTTCGGTCTGAAAAGGGAAAGCCACAAGCAACTGGTGATCCGTGTAGGCGTGACGACCGCTCACGCTGAGATAAATGAACAAACAATCCACCTCCCTCGGCAGCGCCATGGAAGGAAGCACGGACACAAGTGGTTCGGGAATCGGCATCGCTTTATTCAATTGTAGTCGCCGTCAACCCCGAGCATCAGGAGAGACGCGTTTCAGCCTTCAGGAGGCCTTTGTCAATCTAGTTTGGTGTGCTGTGGTATTACGTTTATAAAGCCCTGCCCACCTGACTGCTGTATGGACTTGGAAAACATACTGAAAGGTAAGTGATCCGCTAATCGGCCCAAATGCGTCATGAAGATGCTGTCCAGAGCCAGGTAACAGCAATAACACAAGTAAAGCAATACAATAAAAATAAATGTAAATGTTGCATGCAATGCCTACATTTTGATTTGCATAAAATACTGTTGAATACAGGACAGCCGAATTTAAGCATTCATGAGAGTTACATAAAGCATTAGTCACGATGGGATTGTTATGGGCGTTTTTAAAAAGAGCATCACCAAATACTAAATCCTGAGTTGTCTTTATCAACATTGGTCGTAAAAAATAGTAATTGTTAAAAGGGAGAGAAGATGTTAGCCATTATAATTCGTAGCCATTATAATTCGTATTCAATGGTTTTTGCCGATACTGTATAAAATCCATCCAAATAAATGTCAAGTCTGTAAAGGCGTGACCTCCGGTGCAAACTGCAGCATTGAAATAGTTACTGCCCAGATCAAAATATCACAACGTTAGTGTTCCTTAAGCTGCAGGACTCAATGATAGTGGTCTGGTGACGGGATTATGCTCGTATATATATATATATATATATATATATATATATATATATATATATATAATTGAATTTACATGGAATTACAAAGAAAGTCTTTTCACTCTTCTGTCTTCTTCTCACTCTTTTAGCTGAATTCTGTACTTGATACTGAATCTACTGCTGCCGCCAAGTGAACTTGGAATGTAGACTTTATTCACGATACTCTCTCTCACTCACTTGCTTAATGTCAGTGAGTTCTTTTAGTCTCTTTTCATAAACTGTCTCTGGAAGCCTTCAATGGAGCGCTGGCACATCCAAGAAATACGGAAATAAATGGAACTTACTTCTCTTCAGAATGTTCACCGGACTTGCCTCTACCTTTTCTCCGCCGTAGATGCGCTGAAGAACTTCGTCGAGTTCCAGATACTTGTCACTCTCTCGAAGTCTCTGAACTGCCTTAACGCTAACTTGAAGATAGAAATTAATGTGAAGAAAATACCCAGACTCAGGACAGATACGGACCCAAAGAACTGGAATGGGTAAGTCTCCTCTAAATCTCCGTAAGGGAACTCTGACTGGAAATACTTCACGAGAAGCGCGGAGCTCAAAGAGAACGCCGCCTTCGCAGAGATTTGACGGTTGAAGTGCGCCGCGCTCAAAACGCGCGCGCGCCACATCCCAGAGCGGGCCACTGGGAAACAATCGCAGACCAAGCCAGCGGCCATCTTGGGAGAGGGAAAAAAGACCTAAACTCTCAAAGAACGAAGGAAGGCGGAGAGTGATCTCACTGAAACACTCCTTCGCCTTCCCACCAAGCGCCAAAACGGGCTCCTGGGTTGTATGCTCAACTTTGGGAACCTAACCATACCAGCCCCAGTCCTGACAGTTAGCTGCCAAATTTAATTTGTCCCATGCATCTACTTGAAGTTCTTTTTTTGGGTTACTATAGCTTGCTTGTATGCTACTCGCAGCTCATGTATGTACGATTGATTTCGGGGAATAGTCCTCAGTGCCAGTTTTAATTTTTGTAATACAAGTGTACATTTTGAGTCAAACCACCTCAGAACTATTTTTTCCAAATTTTTAGTATTTTTGGTTAATAGGATCTTTATTAATTTGTTGATATCCGAGAAAGCCTCTAACAAGGTGTCAGGAAGGAACTCTTAACTGAGGCAATAATCAATTTCATTCCTACAGTTTGTAACCACCTCCTTTTGGACTTTGGGTGGATCTACTCCAGTCCATTTAATTCTCATACCATTAGATCTAACAGGAAGAATATTTAAAATACAGTCCTCGGTATTCACCAATTTGTTACCCCAGTCTAAAATTACTATGGAAATACTATTATGATCACTCACTGCTTGTTCAGATATCCATAAGTCGGTATAAAAACTATTTTTGTAAAATAAAATGTGGTCTATATTACTAGAGGCTTTTCGTCCGGTAAAGGTTGGACATTTAATATAACCCCTACTAAATGAACAGTCTAATAGATCAAGGTCGAATTTTGGCATTATCATATTTAAAGTTGTACAGTATCTACAATGGAGAAAGTGCAATATATCATCGTCATTCTCGTTTTTACTACCATCAGCTTTCATAAAGCCACAAGAATTAACTTGAGTTGAGAGACATGTTCGTATATTAAAATCCCCAACCCAAAGAATGATGGCAAGTTTACCGAAAAGTGCCAGAACCCTGTCAATTTCCTTTTCCAGTTCCTCCAGTAAATCTCCCCTGTCACTGGAAAAATTAGAGTTATAATAATTAATTAATATCAGATCCTTACCCTTTGGGAACTCGAATCTCAATATTTGGCTGTGATTACATATGGACGAATAACTTATAACTTTACACCCAAGTATTTTGTTTGATATAAGTAACAGCAGTCCTCCCTTGGGTCTTCCTATTGTGGACGGTATTGCATTTAAACAATATGAAGAATATCCTTTAACCACAACCGGACCTGTACTCCAAGTTTCTTGTAAACAGATAAAATCATTGCTACAGGAAATAAACTCCTGCCAAAAAAGTGTATCTAATTTTTTACCAAGACCTGCAAAGTTCCAAGTTATAAATGTATAACCCCCATGTATTTTTTTTTGCATTCTTGGACTTGTTATAATTGTATTTGCTACAGTTTCGGTATTCAGTGACCCAACTTCTCGCTTGTTAATATCATTTATGACAACAGAAACATCATTCCCAATGATGTGATTATCTAAGGCCACCTGCTTGGGTTTTGTATGTTTACTAATTCCATTTCTGCTGACAACTGGCCTGTGATCTACCCCACTGTCTTTACCTTCGGTTAAGGGTACAACCTCGGGGCTCTCTCATCAATCGTTGTCCTCCAGTGTTTGGTTATTTTCCACTTGCCCTTCCCGCAATTTGTGTACGTTGGAGAGAACAGCGACATATGGCCCACATTCTGGTGGTAGGTTAATGGCCGCTGGTGTATGAATATTATTAAAATTTCCTATATCTCGTGGCTTTCCTACCTGTTCTAAGGTTTCAATCCTTTGAGTTCCTTTACCATTTGTTGGCATGATACTTTCAACTTCGATTTATTTATTTATTTCCTCTGGGTTTTTCCTATTATCTAAATTACTACCAATAGTTAGACCAATAGTAGAATCGACCAGTGCTGATTTTAACAAATTATTAATTACTAAATTCGTTGGGGCATTATTTGTTGTCATATTAAGCTGGTCCCTTGAAGTTGCTAATTGAACTTGCGATCTGTGGTTGTCCATATGCCCACCAAGTCTATAAACCTCTCTGGTCAAAATATCTATTTTCTCATATAGTGGTCTAATTATTTCTGTAATTTTCTCGGTAAGAACCTCCATGCTAATGCTAATAGAGCACATAGGTTGCCCGTTATCCGGTGCTACTTTCTGTTTTTGCGACGTCCCTCTTGTAGCTATATGCTTTCCTTTGACTGTCTTACTAATTCCCTGACCTGTGTTTTTCCTTTTGCCCCCTTTCACTACATTCATAGGCTGTAGGGGGGGAAGGAATTAGGTGAATCAGGTATGATTGGGATCTGGGTGCTATGTGAATTCTCTGTATCAACCACAGCTATAACAGAGGTTATGCTCGGTGACCCGTCTGCAATGATCAAACCTTCCTCCCTAGTTATATGAACCTCTGCAGTGACATTAACCTGGTCCCCACCCCTTGTACCTGTTCCCATTGAAATCCGTCTTTCAAATATTCTCTTAATCACTGCTTGTAATAATATTGCTTAGGGTGGGCTAAATGTAACTGACTGGAGATTTGTGATTGGGTCACCATTGTGTCTACTTTTATTTCCTATGTGATAAAAGACTACTGGGTAACTTATGAGTGGAAAGCCATATTTTGATCTTAAACCCTTCTGAAGTAGGCATTTCAGGAGCGACATGGACACCATTCTTATGGTAAAAAATTAGACTTAGGAATTTAAATCTAAGGGGCCTAACCCAACCAATCTTTCCCCTCTATGTAGATCATCCCTAGTATAATGGAGGCTTCTTAATTTATTTGCATACCATATTAAAGATTCAGACATTGGTTTTGCTTTTTAAAGATTTGCAAAGTCAAACATCTTTACTTTCTTCTTGTAAGATACTGTTCCAAATGTTAGTGGCAGTCCTGGAGTTTCTGAAGTTTAAAAGCCAGTTGGTAGTTTTACATTCCTTAACAATCTGGCATTTATTATGATTCTTTCATTTATGACATATGTATCTATGCATTGAACCATATCATAGAAACTTGATGCACGTGCAAAAACAGGGCAAATGCATGTGCACCATTTTTGCTGCATGTGTGATACAAAACCAAGAAAATGGCAAACGTATATCAAAAATATTTCACAAATTTGGGGATTTTTATTTTTAAAAAAGTGGATGAAATACATTTCCTCTACCCCTCAAAAAAAACAAGGGACTGCATTGGAGTCCCACTCAGGTTGTTCCACTTTTATGGCCTGTTTAGGAAAGATAGTGACTATCAGATTTCTTAATTTTCTTTTAATGGGGATTATTAACGGAATATGTGTCAAAATATCTAGACTAACACACAATCATTTAGAAGAAATACATGTGTTGCATATGGTTCCGCAATTTCTTTTCTCCTTTTTGTTCTCAAGCTTTTTCTCACAAGCGCATACATTGTTCCTTGATATGGGAAGGAGCACATTTTATCTGCTACTTTTTGTGATGTACAATCAAAAGAATGAAGCATACAGATTGCATTGTGTTTTTTTGTGCACTAATGCAAAGTTGATATGGCCTCTATATCAGCAACAATTCTGGCTTTCAGTTCGGGCTATAATTTAATATCCTATTTGAGAACTGAGGCTGTATATTTTTAAAATGCAACAGCCCTTGTTTAAACTCAAATTGAGGGATGTTAAAAAGGTAATTTTGTTAGAAAATGTTAAATGATCTGATTCAGTGATCTGTACTTTTGTGCATGAGTAGTATATGTTTATAATGATATAGAGTATATGTAACAAGTATAGTTGGTTGCGTTGTGCTTCCAACATTGCAGAATAGGAAGTGCTAGGATACAATAGGCCCTACTGACAAACTGCATTTTGTAGTATGTTTAGTAGTACTGCAGTAGTATTGCTTAAATACTACAAAATGCTACCTGCATAACTTCTCTGCCTCCATCTCAGCCGCGGCCCATGCACCTTAGAGCGATGGGGCTGTGGTTCCCGTGGGGAGGGATTTCGACAGACGATGACGAAGGAAAATTAATATTTATTTAATTTTACCTCATCAACGTTTGTCAAAATCCCCACCCCCCATCGGGCCCCACCGCCCCACCACTCTTACCTGCACGGGCAGTGGTTGCTCCATCTCACCTGTCTTTTATGTGCAGAAATCTCCACTCCGACAACAGAGATCTCTGCCCACGTAAGTACGCATTTTGGTTGTAAATGGATGGGACAGGCAGAAGTGGCCCGAAAATGGTGAAAAATAGGGGGTTATGGAAGTAGTAAGGAGGGGTTAAGGGGTTAAGGGAGGGCCACTAAGGGTTTAGAAAGGGACCTGCACCCACCCACAGAAGAGTAAGCCCATTGGTATTCACATTGACATTTCTATAGTTACTACGGCCACAAAATGTCCCAAAACCTCAGAGGTGGAGTTAGTCCAGCTTGACATATGGCCACCCATTTGTACTGCAGCGCTGTCCCATAGAAAATAATGAAGATAGGGACCTGGAATATAATCCGATTGGGAACTAATTTAAAATAACATATATATATAAATCATATATACATTTTAAAAATATTTTTATTTCAAAATAAATTTAAAATTATAATAAAAATTATAGTTTATTTTACAATAATTTATTGTCAATATTATGAATTTAAAAATGTATGTAACTTTAATTAAAAAATACTAACATTAAATTAAATTAATGTTATACGTAATGTCCAGTGAACTTGCATACATAATAAATAAGGACAAATATTTTATTTTATGTGGGTTTATTTTACAAATAATATTTAATAAAATATTTGAATTTTAGTATATATAAAAATTGTTAGACCTGGCACCTTGGCGTGAGTTTCCCTTCCACTTTTTGATGGTGTGCCTCGATTGTTTTGCTGGTGTTGTCCGCTCAGGGCACTGCGCCACGGCTAATCCGTGCCGCAGTGCAAGTGCTCCCTAGGTACAGTGTACCTGTAATTGATGTTCATGATTGGTTTATTGGATTCACTGTCAGTCCCCAGTAGAGTGCACCAGGGGTGCCAGGGCTTGTGAATGCCAATGCTGCTGGTGGGCTTGCAGCGCTGGTTGCGCCACCCACAGGAAGCGGCCTTGTAAAATGTGTCTAGGGTCTGCCACCGCAGACCCTGTGCGCGGTCCGGGACCGTCGCGCTGACTGCGCAAGTGCCCCCACTTGCCAGTCCCTAAACCTTCCCTTACCTACATATTAGCCACCCCTCTGGTAGGCCCACGTGCAGGGTGCATTGTAGGCATAAGGTAGGGCATGCCCTGATGTGAGTGGCATGTCTTAGTAGTGAATTACAGCCCTTTCCGTTTTTCACTATTGAAGGCTACCTGCTCTCCATAGGCCAGAATGGGCTGCTGGGATCACGCCAACGCTGTGACCCCAGTGGACTCAGAGAGCATGGTAGAGTGTCAAGTTTAGTATGCCTGAACTCAGAATAATAAAATACTTCTTGTAGTCAAGTTTATTTTAATATCCTGGGTTTGTAAATACTGCTTTTAGAAAGTTAGTATTTACTGACCTGACCATCTCAGTCCGCCTCTGGTGTGTGTGTGTGTTCTGCCTAGCAACCGTAAGGAGCAGGGTGGGGGGATCCCCAGAGACAGGTTGGCTGCCAGGTGGTGGGTAGAGAGATTACACCAGGATGGGTGGGAGGAGTACACCTTGACTCTTGAATAGACCTGTGCTCTGCCACCACAAAGCCGGCGCCGCCCCCTGTGGGGCGGCTGATGTCTCTGCCCTGCTGCTGAAAGGAAAGAGCAGAGTCACCACAACAAAGTGCTCCAGAACTGGACTGAGCCAGGCCCAGGCCCCCTGGCGCTAAAGAACAAAAGAATCATGGTATAAAAGTAGGAGCCTGGCTCCTAAGAAATCAGAATCCTGTTGACCACAAAGGACCTCTGCCCGACTAGAAGGAGAAGGAGACGCTGGAGGAGCTGGCCTGCTGCCTGCCTTGCTGAGAGAGGAGAGGAAGAGACTATTGAAAAGACTTTGCTACTTTGTGCTTGAACATTCTCCAAGGGCTTGATCTGAGCTTGCCCCCTGAACTGAACCCCAGGACCAGTGGGTTCTCTGTGCTTCTTGCTCGTCCTCCAATTCGAGCTGTGTGTGCATCCCGCTGGAAAAGAGACTGCGCCCCTCATCGCCCCTCCTAGGGCCGTGACACTCAGGAGCTCGCCTGCCGCAACCCCGTGAGAGCCCCGCTCCGTCCGGAGCCGCTCTCTGTCCCCGGGCTAGGCTGCCTGCCCCCCTGTCACCGCCTGCCATTGGAGCGCGCTGAACGCGCTATCACCCCTCCCGCCGGAAGCCGTCCGACGACTGTGATCTACGCCGGGTCATCCAGCTGCACTGACTGTGCCCTGTGACCCCGCTTCGCTATCCCCGGACATCTCAGGCCGCGCCGCCCCCGCTGTGGAGACCCTCCTGCACCGCCGTGCCAAAGGGTCGCGGGCCGCGCCTGCCTACTTGCCCACACCCGCTGATTGAGGACCCAAGAACACTTCCCAAGCTGAGAGTCGCACCGACCTGTGCCGACTCTCCACATCACGAAAGAAGTTCCAGTATCGGGCTCGGGGCCCGCAACGCCTTATTTCCCCGTTCGCCGGAGCCGATCTCTGTGAGTACTGGAACCCCAAGTGACATTTGCACGAGACTGCAAGATATCTATTTGAAACTACGAACAAAGAACATTTGCCTGCTTTACAACCTGGTGGCCTAGCGAAAACGTTATTGGTCTTGTGATAAGTCTGCTGAGATATATCCCTATTTTTACATAAAGAAGCGTATTTTTATATATATCCAAGTCTGGTGTCCGTTTCTGGGGGGATTGATGTATTTACTGTGTGTGTGATTGTAAGTGCTTAACCAACAACGCCTGAGGAATCGCCTTGGCTGCTTACGCCACGCACCTAGAGGGTGAGCAAGGGTCATTCAAAAGGGGTTATCCTGCGCCCTGACGTGGAGGAGAGGGTTCCTGCTTGACACAAGGGCAACCTTGCGCCAACCGGAGATCCCCGACTCTAACAAAAATTTATAAAAAAGGTCATGCAAAATTTAGTTAATAGTGCTGTAATATTTTAGAAATAAAACTCTATGTTTTAAATGCAAATATAAAATTACTTTACATACAAAATTATTAAAATATGTTTAAAGATTTGGTAAACATTTATAAATTTCTCTATGCCTTACCGTAGGGGGATCTTTGATTGTGGAGATGTCCGCCCATTGTGCAGAATGTAAAATACAGTCATAAAGTCACCACTACTAGCTTTACAGTCATATTTGACCTTTTTACTGATTTCTTCCCCTACTTCAAGGAGTGGAGACATGCAAGTCCACACTTTTGAATATTTTTATCCCATGAATCATTGTTAGCCAAAAGGAGTAACATTACTCAAAATTGAATAGCCAAAAGTAGTGAAGTTATTTAAAAGTGTAAGAGTAACTTTACATGCGTAGATAGATTTACTCTAGAATAAAGTTACCTTTGTGAACGTCTTGATACTTACATTGTTTTGGGTGTCTGTTGTAAGAGGTTGCACGTGATTCCTAAATGTTTGATGTCAGGTGTGAGTCTTTGCTTTGTACTTTCATCTCCACAACAGGCCTGTCACTAGCACTTTTCATTTTCTTGGTGGTTATAAAAGATTATGGTGCAGATTCACAAAGACATGTACAAGGACCTCAAACAATACGCCTGTCATACTCTTTTACTTACTCTAACACTCTTTTGTGAATTATACCCAAAACATCAACTTTTGGCAGTAAAATGAGCGCGGGAGGGAAGTCCGGCACCCAAAGCAGGCAATACCGTCTGGAAATGCCTTAATAAAGACAGTAATGTTCAGGGCCAATGCACGGTAATGCCAGGTGGTTTACAGCAGCAACAATAAAAAGACCAGCAGGGGGCGCCAGCATTTTATAAATCAGCCAGAAAAAGTATGTTTAGTTTGTTGAGGAAGAATCTCCGCAAGGGACACTTTCATTTTGGCACAGGGATCCGAAATTACTTTCACTGATAATGAATGCTTTTAGTTTTACAAGATCTTTGGCCTGTGAATGTATGTTCATGGCCTGTTATCAATACGCATGGATACTTTGCAGGTGTTTGGTGCACATTAGGCTACTGAGCTGCTGTCGTTGGCTGGTCCTGCGGGGGCCCTCAGTCCAAAATACACCAACGACTGTTTAGTGTGGTCATCGATTGGCCACGCCTAGAACGTCGCCTGCATCTTTGAGAGCAAACGTAGGGACGCCGGACGATTCTAACGTCTGACGGCCTGCAGGGTGTAAATAACTAAATGACCACCCCTACGAGCCTGGCCCACTTACACACCCATGTAACCCCAGCACACTACTTCCCTCTTCTTTTGGGATCATAAAATAATCGACCTTCAATACAACCATGAACTAGTTATGAAAACATAAGTTCAGTCTCAATAGAAAATGTAGGGCCCGATTCACAGAACTAACTTAAGACAAAATCCTAAACTTACTACCATTTTGGTATGCACAAAAGGCACTTACTCAGTTTGGTATTCGCAGATGACACTTGCTCACTTCGGTATTCACAGAAGTTAGGCAGTCCTAAATGCCTTCTGTGAATACCGAAAGTCTTAAAATTAAGATTTTTCTCAGTTTAGGAGTCCTAAAGTTAGGACTCCTAACTTTACTACTACTAAACTGAGAAAAATCCTAATTTTAAGGCTTTCGGTATTCACAGAAGGCATTTAGGAGTCCTAAAGTTAGGAGTCCTAACAATACTACTACTAAACTGAGAAAAATCCTAATTTTAAGGCTTTCGGTAGTCACAGAAGGCATTTAGGAGTCCTAAAGTTAGGAGTCCTAACTTTACTACTACTAAATTGAGAAAAATCCTAATTTTAAGACTTTCGGTATTCACAGAAGGCATTTAGGAGTCCTAAAGTTAGGAGTCCTAACTATACTACTACTAAACTGAGGAAAATCCTAATTTTAAGACTTTCGGTATTCACAGAAGGCATTTAGGAGTCCTAAAGTTAGGACTCCTAACTTCTGTGAATACCGAAATGAGTAAGTGCCTTCTGTGAATACCAAAATGGTAGTAAGTTTAGGATTTTGTCTTAAGTTAGTTCTGTGAATCGGGCCTGTAGGGTGCTCATTCCCAGTAGGAGACAAAATCTCGGAGCCTCTTGGAGGGAGACGGATTGGCCCACAGATGGTATCGCCCGGTCCCTGCTCATTGCGCTTGCAGGGTGGTGCTCTGCTGCTGGCACTTACAGAATCGGCGTGAGAGTCAGGACCCAAACAGGTGGATTACGGATCCGCCCTGTGCAAGCCTGGTCTGGGTGATCGTCTGTGCTCTGACCTTTGGCAGTCATGTCTGACATGGCGTCCTTTTCTTCTGCTTGTTGGTCCCCTTGATGACTGTTAGAAATGGGATTTCTGGCTGGCTAAGGCGTGCGCCAAAGCCAGGCAGAAACCACCACTCTAGTCAGTGCAAGGAAGTTACACGCCAAAGATAACCCCTGCTCACCCCCTTGGTAGCTTGGCACGAGCAGTCAGGCTTATCCCGGAGGCAATGTGTAAAGCATTTGCACACGCACCCAGCGACAACATCCCAGGCCCACCACAAAAGAAACTCCACACAAGGTTATATAGAAATAGCCTTTGTATTATCATAACACATTAGAATAGTAAGCACATATTTAGGCTTTCCTGTTTTCAGTTTCTATGTTTGGTAAATTCTGGTGGGGTTTTTTCAGTTTTTTCAATACCTTAAAAAACAGTGGTTATCATTGGTTACACATTTTTGCGCCATTAAAAACAACAGAAACCGTTTTTTTCCGGTGTTTATGGAATTTTAATTTAATTTTCATTATTGATTGCTTTCTGCACCCATAGTGCATGTGTCTAGATAGCATGTGCACAGGGTATATGAGATCCAAATACATTTTTCTGCACCAGAATGGACTACACAGTCAATAGCATTCTTCATTAACTCTAAAGATTGTAAAGATGCTTTCAGCATACCATCTAGCAAGTTACAAGGATCTATTACAGGGGAGAACTTGAGCTCAGGTATCGATTTTGACAGACCATCATACAACTTTTTCATATACGTAACTGAATTACAGCAAATACAAAAATGTCACTCCAATCTTTATTGTACTTGGTAGGAACTTTTTTCAGCAGCATTCCAAGTGAAACTGTGTTCCATGTTTACCAAACGTCTGGTGTCATGTTTTCACCACTATCTCAGATGTTTAATGACAATATTCCTTTCACATATACCCGTCATTTCATCTTGCATTGAATGTTTAAAGCCTGGTGTGTTTGGCAGTTCACTTACAATCAATACTGACTCTCTAGAAAAGGGGGCTGATGTATCAAAGGATTTCACCCATTCTCTGTCTGTAGGTAAATATGATGGTACATATTAGGAAAGATTCTTATGAAACCAGCCATTTTATTTATCAGTGAAATAAAATGTAGCCAAAATATCAAGTAGGATTTTGATGTTTCCCTATTCTCTACAGTTCATAAAATAACTAAATAAGACCCAAAACATGCTTCTAAACACTGCATCTTTAGACCAAAGACCACAAAACTAAAAGAAGCAGAAGGAAGAAGAGACAATGTTTTAGAGACATCCCTAAACAACAAAACTCACGTAGAATAATGTTAGCCCAGTCTTTCTTGATGCTACCTTGTATAACAAAGTTACATTGCAATGGCCCCTTCAAGAAAACATAAAAATGCCTTTTTCACTCATCTTTTCCTTTCTTTGAATGGCACTTAGTTTGTGGTTGCAAAGGTGTTTATTCAGTGTTTATATGTTTACATCGGTTATGGCTAGTTTCCTTTCAGTGGGGTTTTATCAGTTATTATAGGTTTAAGCCTAAAACCAGACAGCCTACACATATTATACACTGTGCCAACTGGCACTGGGCAATATTTACAAGGGATTATGTAGACATGACAGGGCCACATGGACCACTGTCAGAACCATCACAAAGCGAACCTAGTAAAAGTACAGCAGATCATAAACATACAGCCTGCAACCACTGGGAATCACTGTTCTTAGCATCTGCCTGTAACATAAACTACATTATGCACAGTATCACATTAGGCGCCAAACGCATTGTACGGCAACCTTATCAACATAACCACATTATTCAATTCTCTCACAAGTCTAAACACATTAGACCCTAACCTCCTAAGTATAACTACATTAGGGAATAACTCTCACTAGCATAAACCATTATATGCGAACCAACCTCATAATCATAACACACATTTAGAGGTATCAACACAGGTGCGTAAATCATTCTACATACATTACATTTCCTAGCACCCAAGAATCACAGAAGGGCCTGGCACCCTATAACTCTGACAATCCTCCTGGCCAACAGGCCATCCAAAAAGGGGGCTCAAATGCCCTATGTCCCGAGAGTCAGGGCGCGCTGCCAGAGCAGCGAAAGTCAAGGGTGCGCAATCTGCGCAGGCCTAAACGTTGCAGCTACCCACTACTTGCTGGGTAGCTGAGAACCATAACATGGGGGCCTAATCGATGCAGCTGGCACTAATTGCTGCGCAGCTGTAAATATCAAGATGTGGGCAGAGGCTCTTACTGGCCCTGGAAATAGATGTGCCTAACATTGGAGCCACCTAGGCTCTACACCTCATGTCCCCTGGAGCACACTGGCTCCAGACATATTTATGCGCAAACTTAGAGAAAGAACTGGCCCCAAACACTGTGAAAAGGACTGGCACTTTAAATAACACTGGCCCCACATCGTTGCAGTTGCCCACTGGTAACTGGGGCAACTGAGACCATGGCACGGGCCCCTCTGGGCTCCCTTGTGCCCAAAACAAAATTTCCCCCAAGCACTGGAGCGGCTGGCTCCCAAAACAACAGACGCCCCCGATGGAGCGGCCCTCTGCCATGTGGGTCTGCTCAGGCGGTAGGCACCGGTACTTGTGCCTCGGTCCCCTCTTCCCCCACAGCCCTCTTCACTCACCGGCTGGGGTGAAGGCAGCACTCTCCTCCCTGCGGGCAGTCTCGGTCAGGGCCCGCTCTTCCTGCAACCTCTCCGCCACACGTTGCGCTGGTTACTTCCGCTTCCGTCCGGCGGCCCCGCCCACAACTAGGCGGGCCGCGGACGGCGGCGGCGATCTCGGCTCTCGGGGGCAATGAGGGGTAGGCTCCCTCCATACAAAACAAAAAAAAAGAAATAGCAAGCGGGGTGGGCACCCGCTCAATCTAATCCTGGCAAAGTCGCGGGGTGAGCACCCGCGCAATTAAGGCATGAGGAGGCGGCCATGAGGGGGGTGGGCACTCGCTTAAAATCATGGAAATAAGCGGGGTGGGCTCCCGCTCGACAAGGCAAATGTGGGGGAATCCCTATGCTGGGGATTCCCTCTGAGGCGACGTGCAGCCCAGTGCTGCGACGATCCAGCGCTCCTCTTTAGGAAAAATAAAGCGCTCTGCAGCAACATGAGATAAGCGCTCACCAGGCGCTAAGATCAGGACAAGCTCCTCCACGGTCCTGGAGGATCAGAGCAAACGGTCCCAAAAACAGAGTCTTCCAGGCATCCAGGGGCAGGGCAGGGCCCAGGGAGGCAAGCCTTCCCCTGGGCCCCAGGCCAGCAGCAGCACGCCCCAGGCAGATTCCAGTCCAAAAACAAGAACATTTTCATGGGATCACAGCCCCTTCTTTTATACTGCATTTTCCTTTGTCTCAAAGTGTAGGCAATGGGAGAACCAGATACAACTGGTTTAGGAGCACTATGTTTTGCTCAGCTCCCCTCTCTATTCACAGGACAGGCCAGGGACATCGGACGCACCACAGGAGGTGGAAACAGCATTGTGAAGGGAAAGCCCAGCCCCATTTAGGTCCCAGGTGCAACTCCTCCCTCCCATCTACATGCATATCTCTCCATTCACCACCGGGCAGACTCATCCTGGCTCCTGGAATTCCCCAGCCCTCTCAGCTCCTGTCAATCACAAGCCAGATAGGCAATTCTCCACCAGTCACAATAAATCTGTGCACACCATTGCGCAGCATTTATTCTCACGAGTTCGCACATACCAAACTTGCCCCTGCACTCCTCTCACATCAGGAACTACCATGGACACACATATCTCCCATGCATTCCCATGGGAGGGCAGGCCAGTCTCACTAAATGTAACACAGAGCGCACGCACTTTACACTGGGACACAGTGCTAACGTGCCTATAGGCCTAAAACTACTAACGCTACATCGGGAAAAAGGGCAGGATAAATGCAAAAAGGTTTAGGGGTGAACCTGCCAAAAGGGCCAGGTCCAACAATGACCTGCACATGCTATCTCTCATTGCCCCTGCCATTTTCCAGGTGATAGACTCAGCCCCTCTGCTAGCAGTGACCATGGTCTACTTTCACGGAAGTGACCACCCGGGGACGGCTCAGCAAGCAGAGGGAACTTCCCAGTTGGATGTCTATCTCTCACTGGTACAGAATCTCCTGGATGGATTTGGTGCTGTTTGGCCCACCTCTTCCTTCCGGCAGATGCATTGTTGTTGACCGACGAATAAATGTCTAATTGATTGAGTGGGTCAAGGTGTTCGACCCACGCTGGGTGGTGAGGAATCATATCTGTGATAGTGCAGCCTAGGTAGAGTTTGCTGGGAGCTATCCCTGTGGTGGACCGGGGTATCACTCGATGTTCCCACTGGAAAGAGTAGGTAGCTCCCCCCACATTCCTTCCTTCTGCTGTCGCAATCCAAGGACTTTTGTCACAGTTCATATGAATCGTTCTACCTTACTACTTACCTGGGGGGGGCTACCGGGGTGTAATGGGCCGGTGTTTGGTGTTGTGGTACTGAAGTCATTGACACATGCAAGGCTGTTGAATGGAGGACCGTTGCCTGTGAGAAGTTCCCCAATCAGGCCATGGGTGGCTATGATTTTTCCATTTTCTGCACTACTTCAGATGCAGATGTTGACATCACAATCTCTCCTACTGAGTGAGAAGTCGTCAATCACAATGAGAATGTATGTTCCATTTGGTAGGCTCCTGAAATTTACACTTGCCTGTTGTTTTGGGGCCGTCGGTCCTTCATCCGTGATGACGAGAGCAGGGGTGTCTGGGGGATTGCTCACTTGGCAGGTGGTGCATTCACTCACAATGACATTCACACTCTAGTCCAAACCCGGGAACCATACTTTACTCCGAAGCCTGCTCTATGTTTTCACCATTACCTGGTGTCCTCCCTTGGGTGCGGTGGACAGCTTGCTGTTGAAGACTCTGGGGTAAGACTAGCCTCGGACCCCTCATCAGGCAGCTTTCGGTGGTTACAGAGAGTTCCTGTTTCAGGGCTTGTAATGTCGATCTGGCTTCCTCTGTCCTCCTGCTTGAGTGGGAGTGCAGAACTTTCCAGTGTCCGGTTCGTACTGCAATGAGTTCCAGCTGGAGGTAGTCATCCTGCTCCGTTGCTGCCACCACATCTGATGGTGACATCAGCAGTGGCCTGGTTCATTCAAGCACCAAATGGATGTACTCTTTCGTGTCCTGTGCCTCTGTGGTCTCTTTTAGTGTGGCATGTCTGGCATTCCATGACAGGAAATCCACTGGGTTATGGGTGCTTAATCTCTACATCACTGTGAAATTGAAATGCTGCAGTTGCAGAATCAATTTGTCAATCTGTGAGGGTGGTTTGGACACTGACCCTTTGAAGAGAGGGATTAGAGGCTTGTGAACAATGAATGGGTGCCTATATAGGCAGATGAAGGAGTGGTGATACCCCCAGTGTTTCATGATGGCCTCCATCTCTATTTGGGAGTAAGGCTGTTCGTGGGTGTCTTGGGTGCGGCTCACTTTAGCGACGGGGGCCTATTGCCCACAGCTCTGAAGTTGTGAGAGTACTGTTCCTAACCAATGGGATGCCCCGATGACATCAAGGTTAGGCATGAGGTGACATTCACCATTGATGACTACATTTGGTACTCTCATATTGATGCAGATTCACACTGTGTGCGCTGCTTTGACTTCTTGGCAACAACAATTGGGAAGATCCAAGGGGTGGGCCTGGCGACTCTTTCTATTATGCCGGCCTACTCCATGTGTTGCAGTTCTTGTTTCATCTTGGGGGCAGAGATGGAACACCACTTGCCGCTACAGGTTCGATCGATTTGTCTATGTGGAGCTTGACAGCTGGGCACTTGAGGCATCCAATGCCTTTGAGCAGCGGGGCAAACCCTTGCATTAGACTGTCAATCTCACTGACGTGGATGCTGAATGCGACACGTTCCAGGCTGAGTTCTTCAGCCATCCGGCACCTGATCAAAAACCCACTGCCCACTGTGGACACTTAAACTTTGACCTCTGTGGACACATATACTTTGGCCTCCATGACAATGTTATGATGATTGATCATGGTGTGAAAGACTCTTGCGAGATTCAGTGGCATTCAATGCCAAACGCATAGACCTTGACTTTGGTTTGGGCTTAGTTTGTGTGGTGCTGGCCGTTTTTGGTAGATGTAGCCATGAGATTGCTGGAGACTCCTCTATCAATCAGAGCTGTTATTGATTTGCGTGATATGTTGATATCACACTTGGGCAAGGTGCAGGCTGCGATTCTGTGAGGCTCAATAGTATATATCACATGGATTGTCTCTTGTCCATCATCATCCATGTTACTCCCCTCTGCAGATTTGGAGTGAGTGTTCACCGTGCACACCGTTTGTGTTGTTCTGGGATTGGAGGATTTCGGAGTCGCCTGGCACACTTTGGTGAAATAATTCAGTTGGCCACAGGCACTACACTTTATACCTCTCACACAGCAGTTCTTTTGATGAGGTGATGGCCCTGCATGGTTAATTAGGCAGCTTGGGAGCCTTGATCTTTGTGAGGCTCTTCCTGACTACATTGCCGGGCTCAACCTTGATGGAATGTTGTAAGGCTGCATCTTGGACAGCTCCTTTGATGGCCTCAGGGTAGAATGTTCCTCATTGACATGTTGCAAGATCTAGTCCTGCAGCTTCACTGAAGCGCACCCTTGTATGAACTGCATCCTCGTCTGGCAGGGTACGCATGCTGGCTAGTTCTTACAGCCTAGTGTAAAAGATATCCACAGTCTCCTTGTGCTTTCGGCATGCTTGCTGAAGGAGGAATCTTTTGTAATCTGTGTTTGCAAAAGCCTACTGCTAGAAAGTAGGTCTCCCGTCTTTTGACCCATGCTTTCCACCACGTAGTCTTCATCATCGGTGCTATGCCCGTTATTGCAAAGGGCTAAAAAAACTGGCATGGACGCCATGGTCGGCAAACTGCTGGAGATTACTGAGACTGCAAAGAGACTTTCACTGGCATTGTGGGTATGGTGGACTGTCGCGGGATGTGTAGTAGCTGTACACCAGTGTACTACGGAGGGGTGCAGTCACATGTATGCCCTTTCCCTCCTCCCCTGCCAGTGGGGATAACGCGGGGCAGTCTTGTGCAGCATGGCCCTGTGTGCCTCTCCTGGTTGCCCCTCCCCAGCAGAGACCTCAGGTTAAAGCCACACTTGAAGCTGGTGCATTGCTCTCACCTGGCAGGTGGGCTTGCTGTTGGAGGCTGCCTGGGGTCGTGAGGTGGCACCCCTGCAATTGAGGCAGAGGTACAGTATGATGCTGAATGGAACACTGGCCGTGGGGTCTCTTGTGCTTGTGGCCTATTTCAGCTGGTACGCCCAATGGGCAGGGCTACCGTTAAGCGCAGTGCTGTGCATGCTCCAGCTGACCTCTGCGCAGCCTCAGGCACATGCCTCAAGGTCAATGGCTGCGCGCCCGTGTGTGTCAGGCCACCCTTGGGGGAGGAGGACACCTCACTGAGGCCGAACTGTGCCTCTGATCACTTTGCCACTGGCGCAATAGAGTTGATATTGGTTTTCCTCCTGGGGCAGCAGCTGGGCACATGGGGACACCTTTCTTCAACACCAGTTTCATGGTAGGCCCTGCGGGGGACCTTTAGTACAAAATGCACCTACCATGCCTACTGCTTCGCTAGCCTCTATATTTGAGAGCAAGCGTAGGGACGCCAGGCGATACTAACATCTGGATACCCCCAGCCTCTAATGCATAACTGAAAGGCCACCCCTACATGCTTGATGCACATAGACACATCCATGTAACCCAGGAACACTACAGCTGTCATGTGTCAGGAAATGTGAGATTTTCCTGTAGGAATATGTATGTCTTTATTTAGACGCAATTGTTTAGGTGATGTGGTTTAATTGATATTAGTACATTGAAATGTTGGGAGCCGCATTGCAGACAATTGGGGAGGAGCGGGCTGTAAACCCTGTTATGGACCCTGGCCCTCTGCTGTCAACTGTCCAATGCTGTATTCCACATTCTCAGACTCTCCTTCTTCCCTGCTTCTTCTCTTGCTATTTGGGGTGCACAGGGGAATGAGAGAGCCAAATGCTGAAGAGAAGGATTCACAGAGAGCCTTCCCATTCTTACCAACTTTTAATGTCAGTGTCACTGAGCTTCCGAAGAAGGAAGGATAGAGTTTTGCTCAAATTCTATTGTCCCTTGTCCCTGAAAATACAGAAAAACTATTTGGCAGAGCCCAAGGAGACTAAGAGGCTGTCTGCTGTTCAGATCACAGTTCTTGTTGTGTGTGCACCTTAGCAGCAATCAAGCACACTCAGCAAGACCTGCAAATGGTACTCAAGCTACAGAGGTGCAAAGCGGTGTAAATCCCCACTTTTTCCCAGAATGCTGCTTTAATCATTAGGATATTCTGCAGAATGTTCTGATAGCCTTCTAGCCTGTGGTAGCAGTTTATACCATCCACTAAGGTTCCGCTCCCTTGTTAATGGACTCACCCTCATCTTCAGACTCTGACGCTCGAGTGGGCCTTTAATATAGCCTTATAGCACACTGCTGAGGGTTATACCTGTTGCTAAAGGCCCAGAACCTGAGGTATAGTGAGGGAGAGAGTCTTTAACACCCGGTATAGCCAGAGTCAGAAGGGCTATTTAAACATTCCACCCACTAAAGGTAGAATGTTCCAATTTAAGAAGGTCATAACAGAAAGACAATCATTGGAATGTTATAGCGGAAGTCTTATACCAGCCATTGTAAGGCCTAGAGCTACTCCATTTTCTTCAATGAAGCTCTCAACATTCCAATGTTCGAATGGCAAGGATATGCTGCTACCGTGGGCTGCAAGGTTAGTTTAGAGTTTTTAATATTACCTCATAAGGGCCTCATTTATGAGTTGAAGCAATATGTATTACAAGTCAGACTGTGCAAAATTATTGCATAGTGTTATGTGTCAATTTTGCTCTATTGGATTCGTTTTTCAGCATGTTAAAAAAATGCTTGTCAAAATTGCATGCAGAAATACATTCAAATTTACTACAGCCTTATAGACTACTGTCGAGGGCTATACTAGTTGCTAAAAGGTACTGAACCCTAGATAAAGGCCTGAGCTGCAGGTGAGGGCCTATAATGAGGGAGAAAGCCTTTAAGAACTTTAAAGAGCTGGTATAGCTCTGGTGCAGAATGGCTGTAAGGCTATTAGAACATTCCACCAACTAAGGGTAGAATGTTCCAAATTAAAAAGGCAAAAACAAGAAGACAAACATTGAAATGTGTGTGCTCTTGGTTTATATCAGCCAATGTAAGCCTAGAGCTACTCCATTGTCTTCAGTGGTGTTCTAAACAGTCCAATGTTCTAATATAGGCTTATAGCCACCATAGCGGGCTATACTGGCCTTTGACGGCCGGCTCCAATGTTAAAGGCCTGAGCCGAAGTCTAAGGCCTTTAAGAAGGTAGCAGGACTTTAATGCAGGTATAGCCCAGCTATGGAGGGCTATGAGGCTAAGGGAACATTCCACCACTAGAGGGCAGAATGTTCTCACAAATAAAACAAAGGTCTTACGAAGCTCGCTCAAGGGGATTTAAATCCCTTTAGGCTCTGTGAGGCCTTTGTTAACAGTAACAATTTTGAAGGACAACATTGGAATTTTGGAGCACCGGGCAAAATCAACGTTATGGATGGAATGCTCGAATTAGTCAAAGGCACTGGCAATCTCTCGAGACTGCATCCCAATCCATAATGTTTCTCCTACCATGCCACCCCAGTATGGACCCATCAATATGCAAATCAGCCCTGACCCTTCTCCTGATGGGAAAAGTCCAGCCAGAACAGCCAGGCCAGGTACTCGCTGAACAGAACACAGACAACCTGGGACTGGTTTTGCCCTAGTTAGGGCTCCTCAGCCAGGCATAGTTTGGTTCCAGTGGCACAGTGAGCCCAGGACCCACATCTGGGCATACCCGGCACACTTAGGGCATCAAATGCAAAAACAACAAGGAGATGGATTGAATGCTTGAATTAATCTCAGTACTGGCAATTTGTTTGGCCTGCACCCCAATCCATCATTTTTCTTCCACTATGCCACCTGACTTGGGACCCTGCCGTATGAAAATCAGGCTTGATCCTGCTCTTCATGGGGACAGTCCAGTCTGAACTGCTAGGTCCACCCTCAACCAGTACACTATCAATCTAGGACCAGTTTTGCCCTAGTTAGGGCTCTTCAGCTGGCTTTAAGTTGAGTCCAGTGGCACAGAGAGTCTCAGCCATTGGAAATCGCTTGGGAGCACATCCCAATCCATAACCTTTCACCCACTATGCCACCTCAGTTTGGATCCAGCCATATACAAATCAACCCTGACCTGCCAGTCCGAACTTCCTTTGGCAGTCTCACTCTATAATCTTTCTCTTCCTCTTCACACTCAGACATGGGCACATCTAACAGATGTTGAGGAATGAGTGCTGACAAAAGTGATAAGGTAGTAGTCACTGTGGCAGTTAAAGTTGTTTCAGGAATTTGAGTAGTGGTCAATATTCCAGAATCAAGCTGACTGTGTGTTATTGTGCCAGTTGCAGTGGAAGGATAGATTGCCCGTAGCCACAGTGCTTGAGATCACAGATGGTGTTGTTGTTGGTTGGCTTATAGATACTGTTGTTGTAGCAACTGTGGCATATACTTAATTGATCCACTTTGCATTTGGGGGCTTTTTAGGTAGTGTTGGTGGTACAAAACTTGTAGAGTGCAGTTCAGAGTGTTCATATAATGTGTTTTCTACCACAAGTGTAATAACTTCTTTACTATCTTGCTAAAATCTCTGAATATCCCATACCATTAATATTAACATTTATCCTTTTGTCTCAGACTATTCTATTTCATTTGTAATTCTTTCTGAAGTTTTTATTGACTCACAAACATCAATCATGAAATTGAAATGCGCCATAAGTCCTGTGTGTTATACTGATGCAAATACATATGCGGTATGGTTGTATGGAACTTAACATGATTCATCTACAGCTCCAGCTTCTGCTCTACCTTCTATTCCCTCAGTGCTGCTTATGTTTATAATACTCCTTCCGGGAAGTTGACTTGAGCTCTGGAGCTGGTCTCCCAGCAGTGTCCAAGCTGTACTGTCTGTCATTCAACATCAGGTAATGAACTCAACATTTGAGGTCCTGAAATCATTTTTGCATTATTCAGCTCTCGGGTGTGCAGACACAGAATTGACCTTATCTGGTATTTTCTTCCATAAATTTGATCTCTTTTTTGGTACTGCTTTTCTGGACCAAAATGCTCCATTAGATGTGCCTCATTTGACTACTACACAAGCACGTGCCATTCAAAGTCATTGAATTGATATTTTCAGATTCTCTCCAGAGCCATACTTGAAAGTTGAATAGGTTTAAGAGATGGATGGTTGCTTTGTTGGATTATAATGGATTGTAAATCCACAAAGTGGATGGGATAGGAAATGAGCATTGCTCCGAGGAACAAAGGGAAAATTGTTTTCATTGAACACATTCCTATCCTTTCAAGTGGCAATGTGCTAGGTAGCAGGAAATTACACACTTTCTATTTTTTATAATTTATTTCCTGCTGATGCAATTTATCTACAAAACACAAAGAACTATCTTGGGTCTAAGAGTGAACAATGATCACAAGTGACAGAGGTTAGTTACGGTAAACTCCCACTAGGAAAAATCCCTTTATAGGACTGGAACCCTCACTCACCCTAGGTGACATGCTTCATCATTGAGCTCTTTCTCCCGATGGAAAAACCTAGTTCCACCGAGGGCTACAATCCCCCCACTGTGAGGGAGGAGTCTAGGGATGTTATATGTAAAGATGAGGCTGTATACAAAGGAGATCCTTTTTAGTCCCTTATGCGGTGAGTGGAGTCAGTCAATCAATCAATCAATCAAAGCATTTGTATAGCGCGCTACTCACCCGGAGGGTCTCAATGCGCTTGGGGGAGGGGGGTCCGCTACTGCTCGAATAGCCAGGTCTTGAGTTGCTTCCTGAAGGCGAGATGGTCTTGGGTCAGGCGGAGGTGGGTGGGGAGGGAGTTCCACGTCTTGGCAGCCAGGTAGGAGAAGGATCTTCCTCCCGTAGTGGCTCTTCGGATGTGGGGGACGGCGGCGAGGGCGGGCTGGTCGATCGAAGCTGGCGGGTGGGGGTGTAGAAGGTCAGTCGGTCGTTGAGGTATCTAGGGCCTTGGTTGTGGAGAGCTTTGTGTGCGTGGGTGAGGAGTCGGAACGTGATTCTCTTGTTGACGGGGAGCCAGTGCAGGTTTCTCATGTGTGTGGAGATGTGGCTGTGTCGGGGAATGTCCAGGATGAGGCGTGCTGAGGCGTTCTGAATGCGCTGTAGTCGTTTCTGGAGTTTGGCTGTGGTTCCGGCGTAGAGGGAGTTGCCGTAGTCCAGTCGGCTAGTGACGAGGGCCTGGGTGACCGTCTTCCTGGTTTCGGTGGGGATCCACCGGAAGATCTTACGTAGCATGCGTAGGATGTTGAAGCATGATGAGGAGACGGCGTTGACTTGTCTGGTCATGGAGAGGGAGGAGTCCAGGATGAAGCCCAGGTTGCGTGCGTGGTCTGTTGGTTTGGGTGTGCTACCCAGGGCAGGGGGCCACCAGGAGTCGTCCCAGGCGGAGGGCGAAGATCCCAGGATGAGGACTTCCGTCTTGTCTGAATTCAGTTTCAGCCGGCTGTTCATCATCCACTCGGCTACGTCTTTCATTCCTTCGTGTAGGTTGGTTCTGGCGGTGGCGGGGTCGTTTGTGAGGGAGAGGATTAGCTGGGTGTCGTCGGCGTAGGAGATGATGTTGAGGTTGTGTTGACGTGTGATGGCCGCAAGGGGGCTCATGTAGACGTTGAACAGCGTGGGGCTGAGTGATGATCCTTGTGGTACGCCGCAGATGACTTCGGTGGCCTCAGGTCTGAACGGGGGTAGGCGGACTCTCTGTGTTCTACCGGCGAGGAAGGAGATGATCCATTCCAGTGCCTTCTCCTGGATTCCGATGTTGTTGAGGCGCTGAACTAGGGTGCGGTAGCAGACCGTGTCGAACGCCGCGGAGAGGTCCAGGAGGATGAGTGCCGCTGTTTCCCCGTTGTCGAGCAGGGCTCGGATGTCGACAGTGGCTGCGATGAGGGCGGTCTCGGTGCTGTGGTTGGCTCTGAAACCGGACTGTGAGTGATCGAGGGATCCATTCGTCTCGAGGAAGGCGGCCAGCTGTCTGTTGACGGTCTTCTCGATGACTTTGGCAGGAAAAGGCAGGAGCGAGATGGGGCGGTAGTTTCTGAGGTCGGTGGGGTCCGCTGATGGTTTCTTCAGTAGGGCGCTGAGTTTGGCGTGCTTCCAGCTCTCTGGGAAGGTGGCGGTGTCGAAGGAGGCGTTGATGATGTCCCGCAGATAGGGTGCGATGATGGAGTCGGCCTTGTTGAAGACGTGGTGAGGGCAGGGGTCGGTTGGTGATCCGGAGTGGATGGAGTTCATCGTGCGGATGGTGTCTTCGGCGTTGATTGGGGTCCAGGCGCGGAGGGTGGTGGTGGGGGCATTGGAGCGGTTGTAGGGTACGTCGGCAGTGCGCTGAAGCTGTTGTGTATGTCTGCGATCTTGCTGTGGAAGAACGAGGCGAGCGAGTTGCAAAGGTCTTGCGAGGGAGTGATGTCGTTGTTTCCGGCGCTAGGGTTCGAGAGCTCTTTGACGATGTTGAAGAGTTCCTTGCTGTTGTGAGCGTTGTTGTCCAGTCGTTCCCTGAAAGCGGTTTTCTTGGTGGCGTGATTTAGCTGGTGATGTTTACGAGTGGCGAGCTTGAGGGTGGTCATGTTGTCTGTAGTAGGGTCTTTGCGCCAGGCTTTCTCGAGGGCCCGGCAGTTCTTCTTGGAGCTCTTGAGTTCGTCGGTAAACCAGGATGCTTTCTTGGTGGCGGGTCTGGCGGGGGGGGTTTTCAGTGGAGCGAGGTCGTCTGCCCAGTTGCTGATCCACCTCGTGAGGTTGTTGGCTGCTTGGTTGGGGTTCGCTGAGCTGGCGGGAGGGTTCTGGATCAGGGATGTGGTGAGTTGGTCAGCTGTGATCTTGTTCCAGCTTCTGCGAGGGGAACGTTGTGGGTGGTGGTGGAGCGTGGTCCTTCTGAAGCTGAAGTGGACGCAGCTGTGGTCAGTCCAGAGGAGTCCGGTGGCGTGGCTGAAGGAGACGTCCTTGCTGGAGGAGAAGACGGGGTCAAGCGTGTGGCCGGCGTAGTGGGTGGGGGTGGTCACCAGTTGCTTGAGTCCGAGGTTGGCGAGGTTGTCTAGCAGGGTGGTGGTGTTGCGGTCGTTGTTGTTCTCCAAGTGGAAGTTGAGGTCCCCAAGGAGGATGTAGTCGGTGGAGGGGAGGGCGTGCGGGCTGATGAAGTCGGCGATGTCTTTGCTGAATTGTGTGCGTGGTCCCGGGGGTCTGTAGATGAGGGTGCCTCTGAGGGTGGTCTTGGGGTCGGTGTGGATCTGGAAGTGCAGGTGTTCGGTGGCTGTGAGGGTTTCGTCAGAGTTGGTCGTGATGCGGATGGTTTTCTTGTGGACGATGGCGATGCCTCCTCCCATCTGGTTTATGCGGTCCTCCCGGGTGATCTTGTATCCGTCCGGGATGGCGATGGCGATGTCGGGTGCTGAGAAGGCGTTCATCCATGTTTCCGTGAGGAAGGCGACGTCTGGTGCTGTGGTGTCGAGGAGGTTCCAGAGTTCTATGGCGTGCCTGTGGACGGAGCGAGTGTTGAGCAAGATGCACTTCAGGTGGTTGCTGCTGGTTCTCGTCTTGGCGGGTGCGGCGCAGGTCCGGATGCAGGAGAACTTGCAGGAGTGGCAGGTGAAGGGTCCGTGGGTGCGTCCTGGGGTGGCTTGGTGGCTTGGTGGCAGCCGGGGGATCGGCCGGTGGCGAGTGCGCTGAGGATGGCGCCGTCGTACGTCCGGCGGGTGGGATGGCATCTGTGGGGGCCAGGGGCTCTGGCGCTGGGCACGGTCCAGGCACGGACGGGCACAGACGGGCTTACCTTTGGCGCCGGCTGCGCATGAAATGGCGTAGTGGGGGGGCGGAGCGAGGGAGCGAGGGAGGAGCAGCTGGGAGGCGGGAGCGGGGTGGCGAATGGGAAGGGAAGAGGTCTAACGAGGGAAGGGGGCGGGGCCGCAGGGGAGCAGAGGCAGGGAGCGGGGAGCGGGGAGCGGGGTGCGACGGCAAAAAGGCGGGAAAAACGGCGGCAGTGCAGAGTCACTACACGGGAGGAAACAGCAGGCACAGAAGGAAAGCTGAGAGAGGCACAACAGAAAATACCACAACAGGCAGAGGAAAAGCAGAGAGGCACAGGGGCTGATAGACAACAGCAGTAATATCAGAGAAGGGCACTGGGGAAATAGCACAACAGCACAAGTCGGGTAGAGGCACAGGGGTCACGCCTACAGGAGCGGCGGTGAGCGGAGGGAGCAGGGGGACCGGGTCAACTCAAGGAGGAGACACGCGGCGGGTGGAGCGACCGTCTCTGACGATGTCAGGTCAGGTCACCCAGGAGTGAGAAAACAGCAGCGCAAACAATAAGCTAATTTAGGAAAAAGAGTGTGGTGAAGTTAAAACTGAGTGGTGAGAACCAAAATATTTTTATTTTGTAGGTTTCACCATCAGGGTTAAAAAGCAGTGCAAATAGAGCAGTATAGAGCTTTAAACTGCTCGATGTAAAAGGTCAACATGTTTCAGCCCTATTGATCTGTAGAGAAGTGTCCGGGCTTTCTTCAGGAATGTGTGTAAACAATAAGCTGCTGCTATTTGGTGCTCAGACAAACAAACAACAAATTTTAATACTACACCAGTAATCAGTTCATATGTCTTCGGTATCACTGGTTATATCCAAATAGTTGGATATACACCCTCACCTCAACCTGGTAACAACTCAGGGAAGAGGGGCCCCGCTCTCTCCGTCGGTACCCCGGACGGTGACCGTCCAGGGTACCGACGGAGAGAGTGGGGTACTGACGGGGAAGAGGTGTGGCGCCGCGGCCAGGGCGACTGACTCCGGAATCTGGGAATCACGGTTCGATCGCCGGCGGCAGATTAGCCCAGCACCATGTGACTCTGGGTATTAGCTTGCTTAATCTTCCTGACGGCCCCCAGTGCCTAGAGACCCTTATGGGTGATTGTTCGCGCTTTACAAATGTGTATTATTAATGATGAAGCATGTCACCTAGGGTGAGTGAGGGTTCCAGTCCTATAGAGGGATTTTTCCTAGTGGGAGTTTACCGTAACTAACCTCTGTCACTTGTGATCATTGTTCACTCTTAGACCCAAGATAGTTCTTTGTGTTTTGTAGTAAACTTGATTGGGGTATTACTATCTTGCAGGTCTATAAACTTTTCTCCCTTGGACCCTACCCCATTGTTGTGTTTTCGATGCAATTTATCTGCCCATGAATGTTTATCAAGCATTTTCAGTGGTCAAAAAACTACATACAATAAAATTGTGTGCGCTACAATGACACCCACTAAAATCAGTTTCACACAACATGGAAACTACTCATCAAGAGCGATTTTACGGATCCCATAGATGATATTACTGCCCCGTAAAAGTAAATTCCAGTGTGATTTTACCACTCCAGATTTACCAAGTAACTCATAATCATGGCCACTTCTAGCTCTTTCAAGTGTTACTAAAAGCTGATATGTAGCATTGCTGGTAAGTGTGAATCCTAAGATCTGTGAGTGAAGCAATAGCAGATTTTGGGGTAACCAAGTTGTAACATAAACAATTCTCTTACAACTAGAGAGTAGTCTGATAATATCTCTGACTAAAGTTAGACCAAAATATCCCTAGAAATAAGATGATACTGAACAAAGCCCTGAACATAATATCCCCCCCAAAAAACAGCACTAATGTACACCTCTTTGGATGGATCTGATGGTTAAAGAGGAGGCTGAGACAGTAGAGTGAACACTGATCTGAAAATGTTGCAGACTTGGTCGGAAAAATGTGAAACCATTCAAGATGTGGGAAGGAGATAACGCACGTTTGTTTTTTACTTGATTCACCTGTAAATTTGTTTAACCTAGTTTTGTTTGGAAGAACATCTGTATAGAATTTCAAGGATTTTATTGATTGCTTACAGAAGACCTGCTTGCTTCAGGGTATAGATCAATGAAGACATATAATTTTGAAACTCAGTGTAGAATATAGCTGTTCTTATTCTCTTTGTGTGAACACAGGGTTCCTGCTTTCTTTGTGTCAAATATTGTGTTACATAGATGCCCTCACTGCCTCTCTTCAATTTAAAGTTCAGTGAGTCTTGGCTTTACCAAAGCATCCCATGAGTGTAACATTTCATATGTGATAGAGTACCCTAATCTTACATTATAAGGATACTGAAGGTCACAATAGATTTGCCTGAGCATAACAAGGAACAAGGCATTTGGGTGAGTACTTTTATAAGATCATGGAACTCTGAGGTGATTAGCTGTATCCATATAATTTACAGCAGGGGGTACTTTACTCCTTATAATGTATGGTCTCAACATCATCCTTTCCACAATTTGTTTAAATCCTTGGTGTGATGTCCTTTCATAGGAAAGAAATAGGATTTTTGCAAGATATGAAAGATAAAAATAGGAACTTCTGTGAGAAATTAACTTATACCAAAAGCAATTAGTAATTTATTGCTGAAAGATATTAGAACCATTTTAACATAAGTTAGATAAAAAAAAATCTGTAGCAGAAGGAATAGAATAGAATAGAATCTCTTTATTTGCATGATTAATTAAAACCGTGGCAATAATGTACCTAAAAAGTAGAATAATAAGCAGAGAAGTCAAATTGTGCAATTATTACATTAACACAGTTTCATGTGAGAAGTCAATAAAATTGAGTTAAAAATGTAAAGCTAAGCGTCACTGGGGTATTTTCGTTCAGAGTGCCGTGCTGAAGAGGCCACTATGGGTGTAGGTTGTGTGCAAGAATTGTCATTCGCAGGTTTCAGAAGCCATCTTATACAATTAAAAAGAAAAGGTAGCAGCAGCATTTAATTAGTATCTTTGACGGCTCATCTGCTAAAGTTTTGATGAGGGGCTCATCCACCCTAGGTCCTCTTTAAGTTTATGTGCTCATACCATTGTTTTTTTGTTTATTGGTTGTTTATCTTTTATCTTTGTGTCCACTATTGTCAAAATGATACCAGACAGCAACTCCGCTGGACGTCTTTGCCAGAGAAACTTGCTATCACTGCTTGTCTGCTTGTCCGTATGTTTTTTTTGTTGAACAAGGTTGTTAAGGTCTGCCAGTTTAATTCTCGGCGCTCCCTTAGTAGTTCTGTGCAAATAGTTAGGAAGTACAGTATGTCCTCCTACCCTTCTCCGCAGAGTTGGCAGGTTGCTGGAATCGGAGGACGTAGCCACGGTGGCAAGTGGAATGCGGATGGTAGTATACCTAGGCGAAAATTCAGGACCTTCACTTTAATGGCCTTAGAGAAACCGTTGTGAAGGTACGTTTGCCGCATAACTTTGGTGTAACTGTAAATAGTGAACCAGACGTGTGCTCTCTCTGACAGGATGGCTTTATCTTGTACAATAGACTCTCTTTTGACAATTTTGTTGACTACGTTTTTGAAGCTCACGTAGGTCCCTGATGTCTCCCAAAGGCCACGTAACCGTAAATGATCAAGCTAGTCTTCAGATAGCATCTAGCTAAACCTGCCTCCTTAGTTTGCAGTTCTTTCCATAAGTATGCATTTAGGGTTTCTGGGTCCCCCTTTCTTATTTTGTACCAGCTTTTGATATATGCTCCTTTGCAGGCCAGGTCTTGTTTTTGGATCCTAAACTCTAATCTCAATTGTCTGGGAGATGTATATCTCGGCAAGCCATAGATCATCCATAGTGCTCTTGCTATTGTGCCGTCCAGTGTTTCTGCTTCCCTCCCTCTCAAGGCCTCAGTTCCGTAGGTGATAGACGTGTGAGTTTCTCATGTATCACCCGAGTCAGCGAGGAGAAACTTGTGCCAGAGATCTTATGTTTCAGATTTCTTAGTCCCACGACTGTCGCTATCCCCCTCTTTTTTATGGCCTCGTGTTGGGCAGAGAAGTTCCCTTTGCTGTCAATAATGACTACCAGGTATTTCTATTTTTGTACAGTTTACAGCTGGTGTGTTGCCAGGTGCCAAGGTAGAATGACTTTGCTCAGCGTGTATTCACGCACATGACCTTTGTTTTTTCTTGGTTAATGCTCAATACATTATCTTCTGAGTAGCAAGATGTTACGTCAAGCAAATGTTGTAAGCCATTTGGGGTCCAGCTAATCAGCACAAGGTCAACGGTGTATGAAAGCTTTGAGAAGGCCAAGCCTCCCAGCTTCGTGCCATGTGAATTGCATGCATGCAGCCTGGCAGATAAAAATGCCATAAAAAGATTAAAAAGTGTTGGCGCAAGCATGCAGCCTTGTTTCAGTCCTGAGGTCGTAGGAATCGTTTTTGTTAGGTAGTCTCCTGTACCTAATTTTATTTGCACCCATGTGTTGAAGTGTAGGAGATTTAACTATTTTAAAAGTAGTGGTGGCATTTTCAGTTTTTGCAGCTTTTGCCATAATATATTTCTGTTGATGTGGTCAAATGCTGAACTGCAGTCAATAAAACATATGCACAGGGTTTGTTTAAGTGCACTTGTGGCATCTATCATCAGTGAAAGGGTGAAGATATTAGAAGTGGACCCCATGTTCTCACAGAAGCCTGTTTGATTTAGTGGAAATGCCGCATTTCCTGTGGCCCAACTCGTTAGTTCCTGTAGTATTATCCCTGCGTAGTATTTGGCTTCATTGTCCAGTAAGGCTACTAGCGGTAATTTTTCATATCATTCCTACTACCTTTTTAGTGGATAGGGGAAATAATGGAACCCCTCCATGATGCTGGAATAGTTGATGTTTGCAGGATTGTTACGAAGATCGTTTTTAATGCTTTGGCCCAATGTTCTTGGTCATGTTTGAACAGAATTGGTGGGATCCCGTTAGGGTCTGGTACACCCTCTGGCTTGCCCTTAGAAATTCTTTTACATATTTGATTGTCCATGATGGTTAATATCTGTTCCGGTGTGAGAAAATGATCGGATTGGGACGATGATTCTAAATTATTCCAAGGTGTGTTTGTGCGGGTTTGGGTCCCTAAATCTCTGTTAAAATGAAGTTGGAGAAAAGTTGACCAGGTGTCTTCTGTCAAATGTGAATTGATGCCTTGGATCGATGAACTGGTCAAAGTGTTAATTGTTTGCCAGAAAAGCGAGTTATTATTGATCTTAATATCATATAAAAGTTTTGCCCACAGAGCCTTTTCTTCTTCTTTTTTGAGGCGTCAAATATTTTTTTTTTGTGTAGCTTTTATTTGACTCAGGTTGTTCAAAGCAGAAAGATCTTGACCACATTTTTTAAATTTCCTAAGTGCATGATTTATGGAGGCCTTAGCATGTTTTACTTGTGCGTTTTTTTCAATAGCGGAAGTAAGGGATCTGCTTTGAGGCAGACTGCTCTCCTGTTTTGTTGTTGTTCATTTGTATCTCCTATGTGTTGTTCCTTTTGATCTCCATATGTATTGCCTAGGTTTTTAGTGAATATCTCCCAGCTTTTTATTGTATCAGGCTCTGCAGCTTGTGCTTCTCCGAGAAGTTGCTTTGCAAGGGCCAGACAGCCTACCGGGTCATCTGTTTTGCATTTTACTCTTTTGTCTTTAGTTGTACATACTTGGCATTGTGCTTTTGCTGGCAAATATCTGGTTGTTGCCAACATTTTTATTGTAGTTTCTTGCGGAAAGTGATCGCTGTGATCCAAGATTCCAATATGGTAGTTCTCTACTTTTTTCAAACATATGGAGAGAGATAAAAGTATATTCGATTGTCGTGCTTGCTACTGCGTTATAGAATGTTGCCGTCTGTGGGCCATCTCCTGGGAATCTGCAATTTAGTGCACAGAAGCCCAGTTGCTCTAGGGTTGCAAGGAACTTCTGCGCTAACTTAGTTTGTCTTCCGCTAGTTTTGCTTTCTTGTGGCGGTATGTTCCATGCGCACAGTTTATCTTCCATATGATTGTCATCGACTGTTGAACTGTTGAACTCAGCATGTGTAAATTAAAGTCCACAGTAATGATCATGTTGTTTTTTTTCTCCTCCGTTAGTATTTTCATCAATTCTTCCCCCAACTGATTGGTGGCCTTGATTTTATCACACGGGTGTAGGTATGAGTTTATTAGTAGCACATATTGATTTTGATTCACCCCCTGTGTCATTATTCTACGTACTTGCATTGTGTTGGGGGTAATAAATTGTAGGGCAGTGATTCCACTGCATAGATGCTCCTAACAGAGCTGTATGTGGCAAGACCCCCCTTCCGATGGCCGAATCTGGCACTCTTCGTGGCTGCTACATGATGTAGATTAAATCCTTGCATTTAAATTGGTGATTCGCTCTATGTTTCATGCAACAAAATGATGACAATTTTTTTTAAATATAATTGCAGCTCCAGGGTCCGAAGTCTTGTCTCCCATACCGTTAATGTTCCAGGAACAGAGTTTTAGAGTATTTTTAAAATTTGATGTAGTTGGTGAATTATGTAAAAGATTATGACTTTTGGTGTTAATAGTCCTGGACAGCCATCCTCGTTCTAGTGGGGCTATAGTTCTGGTTTTGTTTATCCTAGAATTCGGCTGCTCCACGAATTCTGTAATCGTAGGACATTTGCTGCGGGCTCCACGTAATACTGAGTATGGTCGAGTGCTGGGTTATATTTCTGGTTGGTTATTTGGGTCTACTAGTAGGGGTTCAGGTATCTTGGCTTATTAAAGGGCCGCATTTTAATGCCCCAGGCGTTAAGTTGGGCATACTCATTCAAGACTTTCTTGGCTAAGGCTAGCGATGCCCAGACTGTTTTGGTTGCCTCTGTTCCCGGTTGATCTGTCGCTTCCACAAATTCTATTGACTCCAAGTCATTGGTTTTTCTTTTTTTTTTTTTTGAAAAACCTTTATTGACATTTCAACCAATGACAAGTATGGGCCTACAACCCCCGGGGCCGGCCGCTAAGCAGTCAGAGTAACAGAAAGCAAATTTTACCACAGGCAGCACCTCGGGGAGCAGAATCTCCATGCTAGTATACTCTCGGCCACTGAACAGCCCAAGTAGGAGACCAGGATACAAAAGGTTTTCATTTTATAATAAGGGAGGATGGAAGGATCAGGTGCCAAACAGTTTCCCAGCAGCGAAAAATGGCAGGCAGAATAATAAACGTCAACAATAAAGAGCAATCTATCTAATCAATGGCGCTGAAACAGGAAGTTCAGGATGTGGAGGAATATCACGGCCATTTGCGCCTGCAGTCCCCTGCCCTAAGACCCAGAAAACACCACGGAAATTGTGGCATACATGAAAAACCAGCCATTAACAACGAAGGAGTTCTACCATGCTGATCCCAGAAAAGAAAGACAAAGAAGAATAAGAGAAGAAAAAGGAGGCCATGGAAGAAAAGGGTTAAAGACTAAAGAATCCCCTCCCCCAACCCCCCACCCTGCACCTCTGCAGATGAGTACGGCCCCCCCCCCCAGCAGTGTGCCTGTCGCCCCGGAACCAGACCCGAAATATAGAAGAAACAGAGAAAAAGGAGTAAGAAAAGAAACCCCACCAGACGGGGGGGTAGAGAGAGAATTAATAAACTGGAGGAGGGCCTTCAAAACATGCCCCCGGCTTCTCCCTCCCGCACAATATGTTTTCCCCCAAAGCAAACAATAAACAACACAAAATCGACCATGTCAAAGAAAAGTGGGGAGCATTACGCACCTATTACACTAACAGTTATGCCGTGAGAGCACGCAACCCCTGAGCCCGCCCGCCTATTAGATGACCACCTCTGAAGGATCAGCCTTATCCTTGGCCACTCTTTGCGAATCTACCCATGCATACCCATCGACCCAGTGCCATGTCCAATGTTACAAGGAAGAGGAGCGTCCAAAAAAGACCAGGAAGCGACACACACAGGTAGGGTGGAAGTCTCTGAATACCGTCACAGTCAGCATTATGGAGGGTCGTCTTTCCCAGTGCTGCCCCAGGATCTGCACTGCACACAAGGTCCAGGAAGGCGGAATCAGCCAGAGCAGGCAACCGTTGCTTGAATATTGCCTGGGTCGCCAGAGGCTGCGCACGGGACAAGGCCACCACCCCCCACTCAGGTCCAAAACCTCCGGAACAGACCAGACCCACAGCCAGCCGATCACACGTTAGTATACTGTCCGGAGTTTCCAGCTGTTCACTATTCACAGGGGCGGCCACGACACTGTCCTCCTGTGTGCAGTGTAGGAAGTCCCTGCGTACCTGGGGACAGGCCGGCCGCAACTGTTCCGACGCTGATGCCACACCATCAAGCTTACTCCCCAATACCCAGGCGCCGTGAACCAAGGTGGAATGAAGGGCACCGAGAGCTTCGAGAAGGTCACCGTACCCCAGCACAGCTCCCGGCACTCGCTCCGCTACGCTCCTCATAGTCGCACACTCCCAATCTTGCTGCGACCCAGTGTACAGGATGGTAGACTTCGTCCTATCAAGATGGCCGCCGGGTAGGTCCAACCCAGATTGGGACCGGGACTCAGGCACAAGCGCCTCAAGTTCCATGTCACTGGAAACAGGGTTCCGGGGGCAGGCAAAAATATATATCCGGTGTGTGGTCACGGGCAACAGTCATCCCCGCCACGGACCAGCGCCCACGAAAATCCGGGAGCAGCCCGCGAGAATCGGGGCGAGTTACGGGCGGCGTCCGGGCAGCTCACCGGCGAAGGCTGAGGCAATCACCGGAGAATCTTGGAATTGCCACCTCGGGCATGCACTCGTTCCGCTACGCTTAGTGGTAGGAACGACCACGGCGAAATGTAGGCCGATATTTGCACCGCTCCGGTAGTCCGACTCCACCCAGTCACCAAAGGCCGCTGTTGTTGAACTGCCGCCCGGCCATGTTGTCCACTCGAGGTCCCGGTTCCAGGGTTGCACAGGCCGCAAACTTCAAATGGACATTTCTCCGGCGGTACCGCCGCCAGAAACTTCGGAGTCACACGATCGGTTGCCGCTCTCATTCACCAACACGGGCATATAGCGCAGGCTAAGGATCTCATGCAGGATATCTGTGCGGGATGCGGAGGTTCACGGAGCCGGGAGCCTACGCTGCCGTCCCGGTCGCCATCTTGGCTCCTCAAGTCATTGGTTTTTCGATTCTTTAAGCTACTGATGGACTTTCAGAGAAGTAAGATGTTTCCCCTGTTCAATATGTCAGTCCAGCCCTTTGATTTGTATTCAGGAAGAAACACAATGGTTTTTGACTCCTGTTGGGCTGCTTGTTCGCAGAGTGACTATATAAGTTGATTTTTTCGTGTTGGGCTTTGGAGGCTCGTTTCGACCACCCGTGCTGAATCTATGCAAGGACCTGGTATTGTGGTTACGAACCCATGTGTGATTCTTCTTCCGTCTCAAGGGTTGTCATTGGCATCTATGCTGTTGTTTGTTGTTATATTTCCAGTAGCACTTCTTTTGGTGTCTTTATGCCCTTCCTGAATGATGTTCTGTACTGTCTCATAGTTATGATCATGCTGTTCCCTCTCCGAAGTTGAGATGCCTACTGAGTTTACCTTTGGTTGATTACCAGGGCTTTGACTCTGATCACGGGTGGAAGATGCTGGGTGAGTCATTTTCCTTTTCCGACCCTTCCTCTTCTGCTTTCTCTGCTGTTTTCATGGTTATTGATGAATCAGTTTCCTGCGGAGATTTACTTATCATGACAAGGTCCCCAATTGGGGCTGTTAAGACCCTTCGAAACAAGGATGTATTGGAATCTTTTGCTTTTAGCCTCAAATCCTCGTGGGGCTGCCCTGCATCTGATTTTAAATTATAACTGAGCTTGCCTCAATCTTGGTTTATTGGGTTCATTGCTGGTGGGTCGTAGGCTTGGCGGGGACTGTTATTTTTGCTGACTGACTTACCATAGCCTCTCTTATATCAGCAAAGAGATTGCCCATTGCTGTTGGTAATGTTGACAATTTGTCTACAATTGTTACGCAGGTACAGCTGGCCTGTGTAAACTGCGCCTCTGATTGGGCCTTACTGATCAGGTTGTTAAGGTCTGCCAGTTTAATATCGATATTTGCCACAAAAATAGAGAGTGAATTTAAGACTAACAGTTGGATATCCATCTTTTCAGATTGGTATTGCATGGCGTTCATGGACATTTGCGTAGTATGCAACAGGGAGGTCCAGATGTCTTTTCTTTCCTGCAGTTTGACTTGTTTGATATCACATTCTGATGAAATCCTGCTCTTACCTTTTGGTTCTTCGCGAGAGGCCTTGTTTTACGAGGCTACCAACTCCTCCCATTCTTTCGGTGTAAGATAAGATGTCTTTAGGTCCAAGTCCTGCGTTTTTAATGTGTGTAGCCCTTGCGCTTTTTTATTGAGTTGAGTTTGACTGATACTTTGCGAGAGTTGGTAACACAGCTGTTCCTGGGATAATCTATCCAGTGGCTCTACTGTTGTTGTTTGGAGCTCATCAGATGGTTGTATTACTTTTTTGCTGACCGCTGAGTTGTGGGGGTCATTTTTACCCTCGGTGACCTCTGGTATGGCTGCTGAGACTTGTTGCCTCTCCTGTTTAAATTCTACCTGTGTCCCAATTGACTCATGTTGTTGGAGGGTCTCAAGGATTCCTACGTCTCTCTTTGGGGTGGTGATGTTATTTGAATGTGTACTCAGTTGTACCTCCTCCTCCTTTTTCTTGAGTAGTGCGAGCCATTTATCCGGGTTTTCAACCTGAGAGTGCCCTTTGGAATCGGGAATTTTTCCTTTTCCCTTCTCTTTCATAGCTAGTTCATGGTTTGTAGTCTGTCCTAGAGCATCATTTTCACTCCCTGTGCTTTTAACATAGCTGTCGTAGGTGCCGCAGGTGCTGGGCCTTACCGGCTCTTGCAGGTGCAGAGATTCTTGGCTTGTTTGCTCCCTTTCCTCGGTTCCTTTCATCTTCTCTTCTTTCCTTACTTCTTCTAGCTCTCTTGTACTTGGACCATTATTGGAAGTTGTCGGTACTCCGCATTCCTTCTTCTGTTGTTGCTGTACTATCGTTGGTTGGACAGGGGTGGGAAAACTGCTTAGGATGTCATTGCTCGAACACAGTACTGCCCCAGCATCTTTTATAGAAGAGAATTTGGTGTATATTTTTGGTTGGCGATTAGGTTTGGTCAAAGTGGTTGCGCTAGATGTTGTAGGGGTTATGAAAGCGGGAGCCTGTGGGCTGGAGAGGAGTGGAGAGATCAGGGAGCAGTCTTCCTCATTTCTCATCAGTTCACTTTTGCTTTCTTTGGTGTTTGCTTTGACAGTTGTCTTGCACATCCTTTTACTAGGCTTTGTTACGGTGTGCTGTCTTACTTTCCCTGATCTCATTATGGTCTCGAACGGTCTCAGTCCTTTCCTTACCGCTTCCACAGCGGGTCAGTGTTCACCCTTTTCTTCAGCTCCTGGTGCCTCGGCTGTCTTACATGTTTCCCCTTGGCCTCTGGGTTGGTTCTGAGCGGGACAGAGCCGGCACACCGGATGTGGAATTGTGGATAGCAGGTGTGCAATCCTGTGGAAGAGTGCTAGCTAGTGTGTGGTGTGGGGGGACTCTAATGGCCTCTCTGATGGCCCTGGGGAGTAAGAACTGTCAGAAAAAATGACTACATGTCCTCCCACCAAGTTTAGATGGGCGGATATGTAGTCATTTGTTACTACTCCTTCCACAAGGTGAAACCTAGCCGTAAGGAACTGTAAAACAATAATAATGCTTACTCTACCATGGGAGAAATCTCCCATGGTGAGGGAGCATTCATTTGTTTCTTTCCAAAAAGCAAATTCAATTTCAGTATTTTCTGTTTGAAAAGAAAAATCGATTACTGTTTGCTACAGGGTTGGGTCCTTCGGCGAGGAACCGCTGTGACGAAGGTTTCTGCCACTGCCTTTATACATGCTGCTTGGCAATCATTTGTAAATTACATATAAATCAGGGCTTGATGGATCTTACACCTATAGCAGTGGCGGAACAACAGCCCCTGCAGCCCCCGAGCTCCAGGGGCCTCCTCCGCACTATGCACTGGTGGTGGGGCCCCTGGCCATAAAGCTGCTGACTGGGTCCGGAGCATGTGGGGTCCCCTCGGTTAACTTTGAAGGGTCCCCCCCAAGTTTTTTTACTCCACTGAATTATAGGCTTGAAACAGAAGTTGCAAGCCTTATATGCAAGCTGTGAAATTAATTTCCTGACAATTAATGTGGATAAACCCAAGACCTTGAGCTTTTTTAGACGAGGCCAAAGACATTTTCCTGGTATTTGAGTACGTCCCTTTTAGAGAAGGTAATATAGGTATTAGCTTCTCCTGGAATCTGAAATGGGATAGGCCCATGTCTAAGATACAAACTGTGCTTTTAAGCACAGTTAATGCTCTGAGGAGATTTGATCAGAGAACAGGGGTCTATCCATTGATCCACTTTTAAAAGCAGTATCAGGGAAACTGATCCCTCAGGCCCTATAAGTTGCATTGTATTATATATATATGTGTGTGTGTGTGTGTGTGTTTGTGTTGAGCAGTAGTTATGGTAAAGCAGCTAGAGAAGCTTGAAATGTATGATGAACTTGATTGAGTTTAGGGAATGATGTTCTATATTGTATTTGAATTGTTTTAAAGAAGATACTGTATGATGAATTTGAGTGTTTTAGTATGAATGTATATATTCTTTTTTAGTCCTCATTTCAAGACGATGTCAGTGTGCATATTTCTATGTGGTGTATGTTTCAGAAGTAAAGTATTTAACATCTCAATGCTGCCACAGAATGTGTAGAAATGCACTTTCCTGTAATATCCTATAGCATGCAAAAGGAAACTTGTTGTTTTACACATATCTCCTTTCAGCTGATCACTGTTCCTTTGAAAAACAAATCAGAAAAAAAAGCAATTTTTTCCCTTGTGCAGACCTGCAGCTGTAATTATGCTCCAAGATCTGCCTTCCAGTGCCTCTGCTGGCTTTCGCAATGGACATTAAAATATCACAACTTAACTGTATAACCTTATTACACTTCGTCATTTGTTTACAGATGACTAGAGATGTAATAACTATAGTGTGAAAAGGAAATAATGTGCAAGCTCCCTTGTTTATATATATTATAACAGTATTAGCCATATTGTAATTCCACTCCCATGCATAGGACAATGTGGAAAAGGAAGTGCCCATATCACACGTCTTTTGGGTAATATTGCTGCTAGTTATTGATATGAATTTCCTACAGCAGGTGGTTAGGTTTGTTGTGTATTAGTGGTAAGAATGGACCTCCCTTGAATGCCTCGCTTATCTGATAATTGAGCAACTCCACTTCCAATTTTCCATCTTTACCCGAAGCAGCTCTTTAGCCTCAACCTCTTACGGTCACTGTCGATCTCCTCCACTCCTTTCTGCTTTCTCACCCTACCTTCTCTAACTCTCCACTCGCTCCCTCTATTTACTATGCCCTCTTATGACATACCCTACCCCGCTCTTTAGTTTGTTTCTTGGCAAAACACCCCACTTTCTTTCTCTATATGATAAAGCCTGCACTTAGTCCACTCTACCCACCAATGCATTCCTTTGGGAAAGTACTCTTCATAACTTTACGTGACTAACCTCTAAACACTTGTAACTAAATAAAAATATGTTGAGAATACACACCACACTGCTACCCCTGCCTCTGCCCCATGACTGAAGACACATAAGCCACACTCCTTCCACCCTGCAGTTTCCATGTGCTGAGTACATTTCTATAGTTTCTAGCCACAATCTTAGTGATGCCACAAGGCACCACTCATCAAATCAATGACAGAAAAGAGAAATTATATATTAGTGAATTTTATATAAAAAAAAAAAGTTCACAAGAAGAATTACACAAACATACAAGAAAAAACACAGCACTGACTCTGGCCAGCCTTAATTTATAAATTAAGAAGATGTAACTGAGCAGTGGTCTAGGTGTGGGTAATGTCTTAATGTTCTCATTCTGACCACATAGCCCATCTCTCATAGCTACTTTAATCTGCAGGAGAGAGACACTGTGTTAACCCCATGCCTCTCTTCCATCCTCTTCTGCAAGATACATCCTCAGTGGGTCATGAACGCTCTTCATATTGTGTTGAAGACTTCTTACTGATCATGTTGTCTCTTTTTGTAGCTTTCATAATTGTTGATTTTAGGGGATTTCACTCATCTTTCTTTCAAAATAAGGTCCAGTGGTTCATGTATCAGCATCTGAATATTTTATATATTTCTAGTACAACAGCAGTGGATAGGTACCTATTGCCTTGTGTGGTTCCCTACATCAGTGGTCCCTTTGAAGTCCATGAGGTAGTATACTTTTGGGTTGATTGGTGGGTGATTGTCCAGGGTCATGGTAATCCCACAAACTGGACTACCTGTTGGAGGTCTAGCAAGCATATGATACCACTTGGCCTAGCTAAGTTTTTTTAAAAAGACAACAATAATTGGGGTAGAGCCTGCTTTGCCCCTAGAAGAAACATTAAAACTGAGTACTCTATTCCAAATACCTTCCAGGTACCAATTTTAGATTATAGCTCCAATACTGTCAGAAAGTCAGGAGAGGAGCAGACACAGGTGCCCAAGCTTGAAGAATGAGAGATTCTCTAACAGTTTGTCAGAAGACCTGTCATAGTTATAGATTCTAACACATGGAAGGTCATCTGAAAATGTGTTAGCAGTATTGAATACTTTAGCACAATATCATGGCTGCTGTTGTGGTGAAAGTAGTTCAATTAATATACACCTATTGTAGGGAGTAATAAGATGGTGCCAGTAGGACATTGCTCCTGCCCCTAAAACAATTCTGTATTATGAGCCCTGTCGTCTGTCCAGGGCCCTCTCTGCCTAGCGGGGTACAGCACAGATCTGATACCCGTGAGGCTGTAGTGTTCCACCGAATATAGGGTCCATGTTCACATTCTTCACCCCATCCGGAAGCCGGAAGGTGAAGGCCCGGAGGAGGCTTGTGAAGAAGATGAATAGCTCAATCCTGGCCAGCGTCTCCCCCAAACACACACGGTGTCCTGTAAGATGAAGGACAAGAAAGTTGCAGTCACTTCTCTTACAACTATCACAGGCAATGGTTAACATACATAATCCGCAATCACATGGGAGAAGGCATACCTCTGATGTGGAGATGGGCAAGGTGCACAGGAGCACAAATGGGGGAAGCTACATTGCGATAACTCCATGAATACAGGGAAGTATCTCTCCATCCAGATTTTGGCAGGGATTTACTATGATTTTGTTTCAGGGTATGCCAATTTTATGGCGCAGCCAAGATGCAAAATATTTTATGGTAAGCAATGCAACGTTTATTTTAGTGGCTTTGCATGTTTTAGTAAATAAAAAGTGACAGCAAGGCAGTGCTATGTGCTGTCGTGTGTTACTTTGCATTGAATAGTTATTACATGTTTGGAGCATTGGCTTCCCCATGCATCCGCCTATGTATTTTGATGCAATCCCAAATTTACAACTACATGTAATCCTGGGTTCGCATTAAAAGGGTGTGCCTAACCAAGAGAGGCATAACAAGGAGAAATATCTTTATTTCTCCTTGTTTTGTCCTCTTTCCATGTGTGTTGCATTCTGAGGCACACATACAACGAGGAATATACCTCTAAACATTGTTTTTGTACAGGAAGGTATTCCTTCCTGCACAAAAACAGTCTTGCTCTTTAACACAAGCACCCTTTGCTTTGGCTCTAGGCAGCCTCAAGAGCTCCAGTGTAGAGAGAGAGGTGACGTTCTCCATATCTTAAAAGATATGATGGCACTGATGAGCGCTCTCCCCTTCTTGCAATGCAGCACAGCAACTCTGCTAGCCATTCTATGTTGTGTGAACTCTTGATAAAATTGCCCATTTTTGCAATGGTTTCTTGCTTGGCTTTCTCAGGTCTTTTCCCAAGCACATTTTAATGGGGAAAGTGCCCTTTTATGAATAGGCATTGCTGTGTTTTTCTCCAGCAAATAAACTTCTTTCAGCAATATATTTTAACCATCTAACTTTTTTAAACTATGCAAACATCTTTAAGTTACATGTTCAGATCTTCAGAAATTACTCAGACAGCCTGAATCTTGCGTGAATATCGGGGTAAAATAGTACACAGATTGAAAGCAAAGTAGTGACCATAAATATTAAGAATTGTCCTTGAGCATTGTCGCAAACAAAACTTCAGAATTGAGAAGGAAGCTGGTAGGACAGGAAGAGTACTTCATACAACAATTACTGCATACCAGGCAATTTTGTTTGCACAACTCACCCTTTGTAAAAGCAGGTGAAGTTTGTGGTGTGAAAAATAGTAATATTCCAAATTCTCAGTTTGGTACATTTGGATTACCAGTTACCCCTCATTCCAGCCTCTAGAACTCAGAATACAAGAATAATATTGCACAGTGGAAAAGTGCACTTGTGGTATCTGCATTCCCTCAGCAGTATTCCCACTCCTTAAGAAAGGAAAGGGTAGTTGTACCAATCCCCACCCCTAACCGTACTTGGACAAAATAGAGGATATAGTTATTAGCTGCCCCTATGTATAAATTGGACCTGCCTGGCCCAACTCCAATGTAAATCAGAGAATGGGTGGGATACTGGACAAACTCTTCAACTTATAGGGCACATATTTCTCCACCACTGCTTCTGAAGGTAGGTGAAGAACATTTTTAGTGGAATCTCTCCCTCACAGGTGAAACAGGCCGAGGAGAAAGCTGTATGTTTGTAGAACTTATATTGCAGCAGTCTAGCTGGGGAGAAAAGGACTCTGCAGACATATGCATAAACAAAAGGGACAACGTTAGAAGAATGACATTTCTTAAGACGTGTGATGTCAACCTTAACTACTGAGGAGCAATACATTTAAGAGACCCATTAAAAAGGAATGCATACACTTCATTCCGTGGACAAGGACTCAAATCTGCTTCTGCAGAAGTCAGACCTAAACCATGCATAGCCCCTCAGATCAAGACCCCAAAAGACAAGTGGAATAGTCACTTTAAGTTATGATTTACACATTCAGCAAATGTTTATGTACTTTGCTAGGACAAGATGTGTAGGTTTTTCCTATGATATCACATGTATTATTATTATGATGAACCTATTTGCTTTAGAAGAAAAACGAAAACCTCACACTTGTCATGGAGAAGCATTTATTTAAAATCAAAATTGCCAGTACCATATCAACTTAAACAAAAGGTGGAGAGAACTCAGGTGGGTGCAAGAAGGAGGGGAATGAGATTTTTTGATCATAATATATTAGGGAGCTGATTTAGAGTTTGACAACAACCCTGCTTACAAAACCCTCAGTATGCACAGCTCATTTAGATGCTGGTGGACCTTAACTATTCCATCTACGGAGCCCCATTTCCTCCATCGATGGAAAATGTCTTCTAACAGCCCAATGAGGTAGCGATCACCAGAGGAAGAACATTACACCATTTGTGCTATGTCAAGAAGACAGTGTCATTCCTTTTTTTCCTGTCCATCACGAGGAATGGAAAAGAAACAAGAATGACTTGAACGCCCAAGGAGAAAACTTCCATGGTGTGGTGTAGATTATATTTTAGTTTTTTAGAAAAAAAAGTCCTGCCTGGTAGTTTGTTTCTGAAAAACTAAAAATAATTGTCAAGATTGTGGACAGCTGTTCATACTGACAGCAGCCATCCACCAAAGTTTTAATGCATTGAAAGGAACCACTATGACAGCGGTTACCTTCAAGGCACAGAGATGACCACTTAGCCATGTCTAAATTTGGCAGATGAAGGACCATTAAGATGAAGGAGGTAATGTTCTCCAATATTCTGATGAACACTACTCTGTCTGCCAAACTCTGATTCAGGCATTAAATCTCTTGAACCCGACTTGGCGTACCTGCAGAAAAGGCTAAGAAGGCCTCATTGTTCATGAACCTCCGTTCTTTGTCAAGGAAATGTCCTGGATTGAACTGCTGAGGTGTCTCCCAATGCTCAGGATCACACAGAGCTGAGGAAAGATTAGGTATGATGAGAGAACCCTAGGAGGGAAAAATCGGTTATTGGATTAGAATGACAGGCAAAAGAGGTTCCTAATATATAAATTATTTGATATGGCACAACTCTCCCCAAGGTGGATGTCAGTGCTCTAAGCTCGGTTCTGAGAAGGTGGGAGATGTACGGGTGTCTTAATCTTTCCAGACTCCAAAACTCATGCAGTCATCTAAGTGATTGTAATAATGATCATTGAGAGTTTGGAAGGAAGATGACCATCGAGTCATAAAATCTCTGAGGAATGGCAAAGAAGAATTCTCAGAGGTAATACATGTTGAACATAAACATTAGGAAGGCTCATCAAAATGGATAGTGGTCTGAAGGGAATTCAATATCTTTGAGAAACCAGGGAGATTCCCTCAGGAGATAGACCAATATGTCTACTATGATCTCCTTTTTAAAGGTCATCTGTTTGATGGGCTTAACTCTTTGGCAACTCTTTCTGGCTTGTTGCACAATATTATTTCAGAGAATACCCTTATCAAGATCCCTTTCATGGAGCAAGTAAGAGTGTGGAGATGGGAGTTGATGTAAAAAAGTTATGGCCAGATACTCTCTGGTAGGATTCTTTGGGTCATGTGGTGTTCAGTTCATAAAAATGTAGGAAAGTTGAACTCAACACTAGAAAATGCATTTGATTTGATGGTACTCCTTAGTAACATAAGGGTTCTTCAAGCTCCCACCAGTAATGCTAACTGAAAAGAGGTGGCGTAACAGGAATGATGTGAAATAACATTCATGAAGAAGCATACCCATAGAGTACCAGAAGGAAATTAAGATTATAAAGCAACTACTTTGGAGATAAATATAGTTATAGCTAGTATAGATGTTCATGTTGCAGTCCCTGGAAACTAGGATGACCTCACCTGTTGAGATGCCACATAAGAATGTTAAATTGTTTCACCACTTAAGTTTACTTTTTGAGCACAACATTGCTTATTTCTCCAACCCACTGGTATATAGTTGTCTGTCTCACTTGCCTTAATTCTGATGAGTAACTTCTAACAAAATATTTTAAATGTCCATTTCATACTTTACTTCATGTATGAGGTGTGTCTTGAAAGTAACTGATGGCAAAACGTGTAATCTCTGCCACTGCACCACCTCGTAATGCTGATGATTCGTTCCTTTTCATGGTATAAACCCTGCACGTTGTTCTTCTTATCCTGCCTCACAATACTAGTGTATTCACGTTGCTCGTCAATAGATGCCCCAAATGTCACCCACAATGTTAGTGGATTTGCAACTTGCCTGATGGAAAACTTTATACTCAATATTACGTATTTTACCTCACAATAATGCATTACCTGTACACTGCCAGATGATAACCCCGCTCTGTCTGCTTCGTATTTTGTCTCTCAATGCTGGTCAATAGGTGACTCAATGCTGGTGCATAAGTACCTTCTCAATGTTGAATCCCTGCAACGAGGTCTCCTTCACAGTCTTCCTAAAAAGCCCAATAGGTACAATGCTGCTCATGCGCTGAATCTCATGGATCACGGCATTGGTGTAGGGAAGCCTCTTCCGGTCCTCATAGTGAATGATCTGTGACTCTCCTAGGACATCATCCAGCTCCTTCTGGACATTCTCTGGAGAGAGATAATTACACAAATCAGGGAACTGGTGGCATTCTAACACACTAATGTCTGCAAGTAAGATAGTTTTTGCAAGATAGTTGACAATTTAAGCCCATCCAGTCCCTCAACCCATCCTAATTCAGACCAACTGAGCTCAAACCAACTCATTGGAAGTCAACTCTGCTCAGTTCAATTGAATACACCCGTGCCTAATGACATAAAATAAAAACCTCCATTCAAGTGCTGAAAATATGCTCTATCATTTGAATTAAGGAAGAGACCGGCACTCTGGGAGCGATTTCACAATTTTGTTTATTACAGTGCCACGACGATTAAGCACATCGATGCGCGTGGCTTTACACAAGCCTTGGTCATGATGTGCATCACCATCTTTGATGGTACTTTATATACATTGTAAAAAAAGTGAAGACAGACCGTAATACAAACACTGAAAACTAAACATATTTACATGAGATTAAGAACACATGCCTGCACAAAAATAATTCATAGTCAATTTACACAATTTTTGGGGGAAATAGACAAAAACTATAAATTCATCTCCTTTCAAACTCACTAATAACTCAATAAACCATCAGTATTCACCTGTATTAATTCATCAAGCTCAAGGCTTAGCTTGTATTCAAATTGACTCAACATACTCCACAGTATTTAACAGGCATATATCATAATGAACGAATATTCACAAAGAGTATACTGCTTGTCAAACTAAATACAAAAATAAAAAAGATATATTAAATTAATAGAATTAATTATACTCCTGTTAACTCATGATCTGCTCTCATGTCCCAGTGGGCTATCACAGGCACTCTCTGATGTATAGTGGAAGCTCACTAGGGCAGGAGTTCTAAGAAATATAATTATTTTATTCACTTATAATACTGCAATGAGAGGAACATAGTATTTTTATGTAATTTTTTTTATTTATTAGATTAAGTTCCTCACCCAATGCCCGTGGGTGCACAAACGTCTTTTAAAAAAAATAATTGGTGGAGTTCCATTTATCAGCAGTCAACCGTCAACCATCTTTTGCCCTAGTATTTCTCCTCCCTTCTTCCAAAGTGGTACCAATAATCTTGCACAGTTTTATACAGTGCTTCCTCCACCCGGAGGCTTTTACCACTGGTAGTCACAGTAGTGATCGTGAATAAAAAAGGTGAAGTGATTGTGGTGAAGAAAAGTGTTGTTTTAAAAATCTCGTAAAGCCAGTAGATTTCTTTATTAGTACTGGATTCGGGATAGGTTTAAAAAAGTTTTCTAGTTGTGCACATATCCGACTTATTATGGTCAAGTGCACTTTTTAAAAAAATTTGTGTCCAAAAAAGGTCGACATGTTTCAGCCCTCGTCAGCCCCTAGGGGTCAAGTGGGCTTTCTTCAGGACCTGGTGCAAAACAGAGTAGCCTTAACTACAGGCACCCTTGTGGATGTGCGGGAAAATTGTTTCCTTCTTGGTTGCACATTCAATCTAAAACCATTGGGAAAAAATATTTGTAGGGGGAGGGGAAAGAAAGAAGGAAAAACACAAAAATCATTGTGAATTCATTCAATATATATGCAATCATAAAATGACAAAACTTTTTCTTGAGTGAGACCCCCTAGGTGGGGAAACACTTGGTATGGCAAAGTTCGTCCCTCCTTTACTTGTAAGAAACAGACCCTATTCACAATCCATTTTGTCATATTCCCAAAGGGGTGATAAACCAAATCTCCAAGCATCTCCTCATTACCAACACTAGAAGTGCGTGCTCTGTACTCCCTTGTGAGCGATTCAGGTTAAGGGGTCAAGAGAAATAACACTTCTAGATGTTCACAGAGGGTGACTGGGACCTTGGTCATCACATGGGACCACATTGTAAATCGGGATGAGACTAAGCTCATTTGAAAGCTTGTAAATAGATACATTTCTGGACAATAAAGTTTTTTCAGACAGACAGAGCTAAGCGGTACGGGACTTTCGTTTGTATTAATTCCGTGGCTAAGTTTTTAGAGATAATAACCCTGTAATATGAAACAGAACCTTGAAAATGAAAAAATACAATGCGCTATTCTATTCTTTTCAATGGCTTCTGAGTTGCGTAAGGCGAGTAAAATACACGACATTGTGAGCACGCTAGAGACAGAAATGCAGAAACTGTCGTGGTTACCTGGTCTCCTTGGTTACAGGCCACAACGGGTACTCTAGGGGGGTCGCTTCACGCTCTAGTGGTGATTGAAGAAAAAGCAGTGCTTCAAAGAAAGTAATCTTAGGAATACGTTACGTTTTTTCTCTCTCGGCGCTCTGGATCTCCTTCCATTACCTCTTTGGCGTCGGTCTGTGACCTGTGCTGACTCTGCCTCCTTTGACCCGGTGAAGACAAAGGTTCCGGGTCGGCTAGTTCTTTTGAAGGCAGAGTGGTCATAGACATGGGAAAAAGACTCACTAGTTTCATCAATACTTTCATGATGCGCAACTAGATTTAATTGCCGTCTAATTCTCATGATATAAAAAAGGGGTATTCGTGGAAGAAAGTCAGAAAATTAAACATAGAGAGTTCTTGTATGTCTTGACATAAAAGTTCGTTCATCGATTCATTGTATTCTCCGTTACCATTGTGAGTATGATACCGTGATCTTTTGAAGCAATTGGTGATCACATTTTTTAACAAGGATCAACTACTTTTTTTCTCAAAAATTAATGATATAGGTTTCTTCAAGCTCAGGTTTGTTGATAAGGCGTCTCTGAACTGTAAAGCATCTAGTGAGTAGATAGGTCATTTGCACATCTACTTACTGTGGGAGATGGACAGATATGGCCGCATTGGTCAATGCTCATATTCGTAATATTTCTCTCGTTTTTTTGATAGAAAGGAAGAAATATTGGTTTTCGGAATAGCGCTAAAGTTCTCAAATTACTTCACGTTGATGGGTGTTGATCTATCAATCATGTGTTCTTGAGGCTGAGCCATGGGATATTATCGTTCAGACCTCGTCTGTGTGTTTGGAGACGATATACCCATCTTTGTTCCTTTTTGAACAGTGTTCTTTCGGCATTGAAGTTTCTAAAGGGTAGAGTCTCTAAAATGACCCATTGCAGATCATCAACAGTGTGTCCTTGCTCTAGGAAGTGACAACTCATCTTTGTGGTCATTTTTTTGCATTTCACATTGCTTCTATGTTCACATAGTCTCGTCTTGGCTTTTCGTGTGGTCATGCCAATGTATCTTAAACTGCAAGGGCATGTAATCATGTAGATTACATGGGTGGTATTGCAGTTGGTATGTGATCTGATTGTCCATTTTAAATCAGGCAGTAGTTGCAATGTTTTGGTCGCTGTAGTTAGGTGACATACTGAGCAGGTGCCGCATGGAAAGTGTCCTGTTATGGGTGAGTTGTTCCATGGACCTCGTGGGATTTCATTGACAGTTTTCTCTGGAGGTCTTGTATGGACGAGTAGGTCTTTTAAGTTCCTAGTCCTTCTATTCGAGAACCTTGGTTTTGGCCATTTTAGAGATCCAGAGGTGAGGATCTTCCAGTTCTTGTTTACGATTTTCTTGATGTTATTGGACATCGTACTATAGGTACTCACACAGGTGATGAGGTCAGGTGTTGGTTCTTTTATGATGGTTTCGAGTGGCACTTCTCTCTGTTGATTTTTCGCCCTCTTTTGGCATTTTTCGATGGTCTTGATTGGGTAGTCTCTTGTACGGAGTTTCTCACTGAGTTCCCTAGCTTGACTTTTGTAATCTCTCATCTCACTGCAATTACGTCTTAACCTAAGGAATTGCCCATAAGGGAGATTGTCTCTTAATGGGCGTGGGTGAAAGCTCTTATAGGACAAGAGACTATTCTTGGCGGTTGACTTAAAGAACGTTTTGGTATGTATTGTGTTGTTTTTGATGAATATCGTGACATCCAGGAAATCCAGGCTATTTGAACTCGCTGTATATGTGAATTTCAACCACGCATCTCTCTCGTTCAGCCAATGGTGGAATTCAATCATGGTGTCTCTATCCCCTTCCCATATTAGGAGCACATCATCGATGTAGCGTTTCCAAAAGACGATTTTGTTTCGAAAAGGGTTAGAGGTGTCAAAAATATGGTTCGTCTCAAAGTCACTGACATACAGCCCTGCCACACTAGGCGCAAAGGTGCTCCCCATAGATGTTCCGTGGCACTGCTTGTACATTGTTTTGTTGTATTGGAAGTGGTTCTCAGTTAGTGCAAATCTGCAGCATTCAAGTACAAAGTGTCTCGGTGTTTTGTGCTCCCATTGTTGGTTGAATAGTAGTGTCTCTAGGGTTTCTAGGGTCTTCTGTTGAGGCAGGCTTGTATATAAGCTTTCAACGTCTAGACCAACCAATAGCATCTTATCCTCTGAGAATTGTAGGTTCTGGAGATTATGCGATCACGTTAATACCAAATCCAGCGGAGAATCAAGATATACCGCTAATCTCGATCCCTTACCAAACGTGAATGAGGGTTTCTTAAACAGTACAAAGTACTAACCATGCAATACCCTGGTTTCCCAGGACCAGTGATCCACTCTCCTATTGATTTTTTGATATATTGAGATAAGGAAGCTGAGTGGACCTAAGCCCTTCTTTCTCCCTCCTATCTGATTTTTGAGCAGTTTTATACAGTACATTTATGTGAATAATGTACTAAGAGTATATGATTTAGTACTCTCTTTACTCTTCTATCTTTATAACCTACTGCTGTTTTTTTTCTTTTACTTTATTAAACATTAAATAAAAAGAGTTTGAGATAAGTAGAAAATGGTCAATAATTGGTGTGGTTTTTACCAGAGAGTTATTGTCAGCTCTTGAAATAGGTGGTCACAGAGGTATGACAGGAGAGAAAGCTATCTGTGACTGAAGTATTCACTTTATTAGCAGCTAATGGCACAAAATATGTGTGCTCAGTGCATAATCTGGTAAATAGATTGAGGTTTTTTCAATACCATTGGAAATGTATGGAAAGAGCTAATTTATGATTATAAGAAACATTGATGAGAAGAAGACGCAGCAATATCTTCGCACAAATAATAGCTATAGAGAAGCCTATAACAGCCAAGGTGTATTTACAGTGCGCTCTTGGAAATCAAGATACCTATACATTTTGGCATTTAATTGAATGGAACTCATATTTGGCCAAAGACATACTATGTTTCTCGGTTAAATGAGAAGAAAACATTTATAAACTTTACAATGGGACCAAAATTGGAAAGTGGGGATGTTTATGTTTGTGTTTGAAATATGTGGCACATCCATTATCAGGTTTCGCCGAATTAATCAAGAACAATCAAGATGTAAAACTGTGACCATATCCTTAGAGTAAGGGTCACTGTTGGCACAGGACTCCTTTTACAGTGGTCAAGCAGTCTCACTAATCAGCCACGTAAGTGAACATCACACTTGATCTTCCATCTGCCACCAGGGCCACTGGAAGAAGAGACAAGCAATCTCCTACAAACCTGGAATGAGTAAATGTGTTTTTCCTACGCACACCAGCCAGGCAGTGGTGTATTTTGAGGCAGAAGTGTCAATGCATTTTTCAGGCTTCTGCCTTCCATTAATGGTTGGACCATTGTTTCCACAAACAGAAGATAGAAATCTCTGTTTTTCTTTCTTGATAAACTCAACCATGTTCATGTGAAGCATCTACATCATCTGCTTATCGGATTACACCTAAATACCGTGCATTGGGGGCTTGTGGGAGTGATATTTACCCTTTGCCACATAGATCTACCAATGAAGTGTTAAAATAGGGGAGAAATTGGCACTGCTGCTATTCAGACTAGACAGAGCATAGATAAAGAAAGCACGGAAATAAGTGCATAATATTCTTAGTTTAGGGTGGTGATATTAAACATATTGGACCTGAGGCACAAAGGTAACTTACACTTTTGACTAAGTTTATGCTTTTGAATAAGTTTACTACTTTTTTTGGTATTCAGAAACTGTGCTTTTGTAGTAACCCCCATAGGAAATAGTGTTACAGGAAATATAACTATTGTAAATAGTTAAAATAGTTAAACAGATACATTGAATAGTGTATATTTGCTATTTAATTGTAAAATATTTTAATAACCTGCTGTGAATTTGAAAAATAATGTAATTAAACATTTTTATAAAAAATCATTAAAATAACTTTAATTCAGTCTGTACATTACTTTAAATAATTATTAATGCACATTAAAAAAAATCACCGCCCTGATTGCCACATTCAGGGTGGATGTCTCAGCATGGTAAAGTGTAGAGAAAAATTAAACAATTATTAATTGTTACAAGTGATGTAGAGATTTGATTATAATTAATGTAATTAGTTTTAATAAAGATTTATGTTACATTATGTTGAATTATGTTATACTTAATTAATAGATGTTCTTACTGTTGCATATTTTTCAACAATAATAAATATGTCCTATTTTTACAAATTATGTTTAGAATTAATTTATATTTCTAGGTATCTTAAATAATCTGATTTAATTTAACATTCTTTCCTATTGGGTTTTATTTTAACTCCCTACCTCCATTATTTTGGGAGGGTGTTGCTATACAAGTGGCTGGACCTTTGTAGTGCTGGCCTTACTATAATATTGTAATTTACTACAAAAGTATAAGTGAAAAGGGTTGGTTACTACAAAAGTTTGTGAATAGCACATTGTAGTAGGTTTTGTAGTAGTACTACTCTGGACTACAAAAAAGAACCACAAAGTGCAGTTTGTGAATCGGGCCTGGGGTTTGTACGTTTGAAAAGTGTTAATATGCAGCTGACCTATGGGTGCACGGCATCTGACGTATAGTTAGAATACTAAGAGAAAATCCTGAAGGAATAATTTTCACTCATTACATCAGTTGTTTGAAAGATTAGTCTGAACTGTATTTAAAGACAGGTGTAAGCAATACATAAAGCGATTTGTTTAAGAGTAGTTTTTTCAATACTAAATCAAACTTAGATTAATGTTTTTTTTCAATACATACAACAACAGTGCCCTTAAATTAGTCCACGCATCAGTTCGTAGAGACATTTGATAGTGTATGAACCAGTGAGACAAAAGAGAAAAGTCTCTGTAGTTATTTATGAAGCATCAACTGTTGGTTTGTCAGGCTGATGGGGAAGGACCTGACATATGGAGGCTACACCCTAGTTATATGTTGTCATGAAATCAAATATAACTTTTCAACTTTTTAACAACTTTTATTATTATTAACTTTTTGTGATTTATTTATTGTGCACTTTTGTTTAACTTTGTTTACTGCTACCATGAAAGTTTTATGATTTCACCAGTGTCAAAGAGAAATTCACATCTCTTTCTGGTGTGTTAACGTGGTCAAAGGTAATGTGAAATCACAAATTGTGATAAGAATAGAGGCTGTATTAAGGATATGGAGCATATTTACAATAAAGTGGCGAAGCTTGTCTTTAAGCCAAGAAGGCTAACGACATGCTTCGTCACTTTAGAAATGCGGGGCAGCACCATATTTACTACAATATGGTGCAGCCCTGCATTTCCCCCTGCGCTGGAGCTAAATTAAGCTGCCTAGCGCCAACGCAGGCCCCCTTGAACCATAGTGCAAGAGTGCCTGTGTTGAGGGGAAGATTGTTTATGTGCAGGAAGATCCCCCTTCCTGCAAATAAACAATCTTTAAATGCTGTTTTATAACATCTGTGTGTGCTGCTTGATGCTGCACTCATAGAAGTTGCAAAACGGGTTTCTTTTTAAATGATAGCCTTGTATTTCACAGGTAATTTGCTGTTTCTATATATGCTGCACAAGGCAGCACACATGGAAGCAGCAAAAACGAGCATTTCTCCTTGTTTTCCTGATTAAGACCAGGATTTCCATGGCCTTTATGTTGGTGCTGCCTCCTATTTACATCACCATTCTAAATAGGGAGCAGCGTCAAAATCAATGGGTGTTGCGATGGAACGCCCATTGCCCTCCCCTTTCATGCTAAACACAGTGTGAAAGGGTGCCTTATTTACAAGGTAGCATTAAGCCACGTTAATTATCAGTGAAAGTGACGTTGTGCTGGCGATAGTGTTTTTTAAATATGTCCCTGTGTGACTTCACTTCTGCAACCCATGGCATTTTGGTGAATTACTGTCATTGACTGTTCGCATATACATACCCGAAGGACATTCTGCACATGGTGCTTGTTTTGAGCTGTAAATAAACAGTCATTTCTTAGTAGGATATCATGCACCCCACATATAATTCTTTTATTGCATTTGTTAATCTAATGAACATGCCCATTCCTTAGACTTCTGAATTAGTACCACGTAGGGTATAAAATACTTTCTGCAGTACCCATCCTAGACCTCACCTTGGATTTCTGGGTATTTCACCATGTAAAGGACTGCCCAGCGCAGGGTAATGGTGGTGGTCTCTGTCCCAGCTACAAAAAAATCAGCTGCAAGGCGGACCGTGTTATACTCACTAAATGTAGAGGCAACATCATGAGAGTCCTGAATGAAATATTAATATGCAAATTAAGTAAATGTGAAATATTATAAAAGCTTATTGTGAAGACATCATAACTTGGGGAACTGATTAATAACGTAAAGCAGTCTAGTCTTGGTCATAAAATCAAATCAACGGAAACTAGTATGTTGAATTGCATAAATAAATTACACAGATTGCAGATTTCATTTTATCATAGGTACGGATAACATTTGGTTAGATAAATTAGGGTAAGGGTATATCATAAACTATGACATGGAAGCATAATGAATGTGGATGAGTGATCATGCTTGCAGTAGTTATGGTGAGATTAATTGATTCCTTTATCCAGAAGAATGGAAGTGAAGAAAGACCTAAGAAATCTGTTGGATGGGCAGATTCAATAACCCTACAATAAGGAGTGATAGGAAAGAGCAGTATTTCCCTTTGAAAGGTGGAATGGAACAAATTAGTAGCAGATAAGAATTTTAAACAAGCATTGGCATAGCCAATAGGTCTCGTCTTTGGGACCTTGTAAGTGTTTGGTTATCCAGCAAATATCCTTGGTGCAACAACATCAACTGTTGCATGGCTAAACACTTATGAGGTCCCGAAGGCAAGACCTATTGGCTATGGCAATGCTTGTTTTGGTCTGGGCTTGTGAAATACTTTATTTCCCCCCAACCTCATGTAATTCAAGGTCCCCCTTCAATAAACAGTGCATTTTGAGGATGCTGTACAACGTGGCCAGATTGTGGAAAAAATGCGCAATGATTCAGGAGCGTCTTTTGGTAAATATGTCTCATTAAATATGCCTACCTATAAAATGACGGTCACATTTTGTTTGTATTTATTGATCTGAAATGGATTGATAAATTAAAAACCATGATACAAAACGTCACAAAAGCCATAAGTGGCAGCAGCAGCTTGCTTAAAAAAAAGTTACAAAAAGAGGGTGGGGACGGGGCAACAGAGGAGCGAGTGGGGGGTGGCAACAGGGCGTGGGAGGGGAAAAGCATCAAATAAGGGAAATCTACATGGGGTTGGGGCGAACCACATGAAGGATAAAGCAACATGGGCCAACAAGGGAATTTTTTGCTGGGCGGGAGGGCAAGCTTGGAAGACCAGGAGGGAGACAGCAACAAAGAGCGTGAGGTCCAATGTTATGCGGTTAAGCATGACCAATTACAGTACCTAGGGCATCAGATTAGCAATGAGTCATTGATGTGCGTTAGCAGTCTAAGCGGGACGTTAGCAGCTTTCCATGAAGGAACATGCATTCTCCACTATCCTGCGTGAGCATACAACAAATTTATAGCGTATAGCCTTTTGAGCAAAAAACAGAAATACAAGACAAACCTAAAACTTCCAAGATATTGGTAAGCAATAAAACTTGTGCACAAATAGCTACCACACCCCTTTTTTGTGTACAGCTTTCCAGCAATAATTACAATCCCGCGGAATGAAAAATAATATTCCTTTAGTTAGTTATTATGCATTTTTGCTGGCACACAACCACACATTGTTTGAAGTAAGTTCTTCAGCCTTATATCATATACCATTTTTTTTTTTAAAGTTGTATAAATATTGGTATGTAGAAAAACTTGCTGGTAGAGCAACATTATTAATAATAATGGTAAACCTGGTGACTAAAGCGGAGTGATAAACCCATGCTTGCAGTGAATAGTGTATGGGATGGCGTGTTTGAACCCCAGTATTTGATAGCTGCTGCACTGTTTGAAAGCGAAAGTGTTTGCCGCTGTGCTAGTTTAAAACATATTGGCCCACTGTGAGCCACGTATGTGAGTCATGCTGAAAAGCCAGAAAGATTTTAAGGTCCCTTCACCCAACAATGTAAATACTGTGAGAAGCACTACAAGGCTTTTTTTCTTTTTATCTGCCGTGCGAGTGCGTGTTGTTAAAAGACGTGCAAACTTATAATGAACACATGACAGGTCAGTTTGTTTGGTGTAATTTGACTCGGGGGGTGACAGGGAGTCAGCGACAAGGGTCTGGTCATAGAGATACGTGGTATCGACAGTACACTTTGGGAGAAAGGTATCGGGGATAGGGTGGCCATGAAATACCTTGGTGGGGTGAGGAGAGGGGAACACAAGACAGGAGGGCAAAGTATGCGTGGCTTTGCTTTCTGTGAATATTGGGAGCTGAATTGTGGATGTGGTTCTAGTCTTCCCCCTCGCTTTTCTCTTCCTCTAAATATTACTCCCTTGGACAGTAACGAAATGCTGACATGCTCTTGTGTCCTAACAGTTACTGTAATAATCCCTTCCTGCTGAGGAGCGCTTTCTGCGACAGGGCCGTTTGAGACATGATGGGCGACATATCTTAATAACTAACCTAACCGGTATGAGATAAAGGCTGGATTTTTTTGTCTAGATATTTTTTTAATGCGTGTCTGCGATTATCGCAGGTCAGATGGCACGGTGTCGCCTCTGCTGAGCACAAGAGAGTTGGGTTACTAAGAGTCCTTTGTAGTTCAGATGGCTTTCCCAGATTTAAGTGTAAGTGCTCCCAGCTCAGAATTGCCACTTTAGTCATACGTGTGTTCTCACTTAAGCACAGGGCACAAGTCCTAAACAAGCGGTCTTCAAAAAGGAGACTGAGAGGGCGGAGCGAGGGGGCGCGCTGCGGCAAAAGTGAAAGCAGCTGCAGCTTCCCGCGAGTTTAAGGGTGCCCACGAGCGATGCGCTGAGCGCATGATGAGAGAGGTAAGCCAGATTGCACCTCTGCTCATAACTGTGCGCGTAACCGCACGCTTGAGGCCACACAGAAAGCGTGTGGTTGGATTTTTGAATGCCCACTTACTAAAAGTCTCACCAGAACAGGGCATACGCTGGCTCAGGTGAGACCTAAAAATGGTATGGGCTGAAATCTCCTCAGTGCGAGGCGTTCATAATGGCAGCCACTGCTATCCGCAGCTGCAGTATAACGTCATGTCCCAAAACATAGCAACCACAAATGAATAAGTGGTCAAATATGGCTAGTAGGTGGAAATATATTCCCCCATACCTTCGAACATAACTCCTGGGTGCTGGCTGGATTACTAAAGGTAAGGAGGCTGTTTTGCCACCCGACCGCTACAGAGCTTTGTCAATGAGAGGCCATGCTCTTCGGCATCTGACCATTCCCCCCTAGCCCATGTACCTTGAGCACTATCAGATGGCATGAAATGTAGACCTACAAGTAATTTGGTGAGTGTGAATATCAATCAATCAATCATTTGTAAAGCGCACTACATACCCGCGAGGGTCTCAAGGCGCTGGGGGGCCCACTACTGATCGAACAGCCAGGTCTTGAGTATCCTCCTGAAGGTCAGCAGGTCTTGGGTCTGTTGTAGGCTCAGTAGGAGGGTGTTCCATGTCTTGGCGGCGAGGTGGGAGAAGGATCTCCCGCCGGTGTTTGTTCTTCGGATGCGAGGGACGGTGGTGAAGGAGAGGTCGGCGGAGCATAGCTGGCGGTTGGGGATGTAGAAGGAGAGCCGTCTGTTGAGGTAGGCTGGGCCGGTCTTGTGGAGTGCTTTGTGTGCGTAGATGAGGAGCTTTAAGGATATCCTCTTGTTGACGGGGAGCCAGTGCAGGTTTCTCAAGTGGGGGGTGATGTGGCCGTGTCGTGGTACATCAAGGATCAGTTGTGCCGAGGCGTTTTGGATGCGTTGTAGTCGTTTGATGAGCTTGTGAGCTTGATGAGTGAATATAGTACTCTCTATGCCTTCCCTTGGCTCAGGTGCATCTCCAGTGACAGACATGACATGCTGTATGGACTCCACGTTGGGACAATAGATTGCCAGCACCTGAAACTCTTAGGTTTATGTTTTAAGTCTTGTCCTGGAACTCTGGGGACTTCGCCTCCATTTAGGGACTGGTATTGTCCTCTGGCACTGTTCTGCCTGGTTTTCATCCACCAGCAGCAGTATTGGCATTTGATGCAGTGTCATGAAGCACTCTAACTCAGTCATGGTGGTTGCGATTGTTTGTGTGGCTTAATTTAAGAGTCTTGGAAGTTAATTGTTTCACCTGTGTTTGGGTGGTGTTCATTACCGTGATCATATTGTAACTACTAATGGTTTATAGAATAAATGTGAAAAATACATGTAATTTTTCCATAATGTATATTTTTGTATTTCATTAATTTCTGCTGTCACAAATGTAATGTGAATGTTTCTACTTAGACGCTGACATTTGGGTGTTTAATTTTGTTGTGGTATGGTTTACCACCTTGTTTTTGTGGATGAAACTTTTTGGGCTAAATTTAGCTATTGCTGGTTCTGCAGCTTGCAGTAGCTTGCATTGTAGTCCATGTGGTTTTAGCTCATACGATTTTAGCGCAGGCACTTACCCTTACGCACTGCGTTTGTCCTGGTTAAAATTGCACTCACTTTTAAACTTTTAGCGGGAGCACTCTCTTTGATAAAGGGAGTAAAGGCGCACTCGGAATGGAGCTGTTAGCGGAGTACAGTTTTGGGCCAAATAATATTTCCCCTAAGAAACCTTATCTGCTCCTTCCCCCTCCTACTCCTCATGCCCCCTGCACCACCACCCACACAGAGGCGCTTGCATAAATTTACCACCTGCTCAGGCAGTGCTTAATTTGTGCCGGTGCTTTCCGGTGCTAAGCACCGGCACCTAATTATCAGGGCCGGGTCTACACACTCAGGTGCACTTAATTATTTATATACAAGTAAAGTAACTTACTTGCTTCGCTAATGCTACTACGGGACACTTGCAGTGTAAAAGTAAAGTGTTTAACTTCCCGTCGGACTACGGACTGTACAGTGTGCAGAGTGCAGACTGTATGACACACTCGATTGTTGATGCGCATAGCGGAGACGCGCCCGCGCGACACTGTTGGGCAGGGCTTTTTGGTTCTCGCTTGAATCTCGGGCTTCGGGGGTGCAGGGCGGGGGCTGTACGCGGCAGCGTGCGTACTGCGCAGATGTTCTCAAATTGTGCTTCATTGCGCACGCCACACATTCAGTGCCACGCCGCGCACCTAGTCTTCGTGTTGGTGTTGGCGGTTCGACTTCTTCGCCGTGGCCCGCCGTTCACAAAAACTTCACAACAATTAAAACCCGGCCGGACGACGTGAGCCAGTTAGCCAGGGTCTGGCAACAGCGGCTGCACCAGGTGAGAGTGAGTCGAAGTCCAGTCAGGTTTGGAGGAGGGGATCCTTGCTCGCCTCTCAGCCACCACGCCTGCCCCGTGCTCCACCTGGCAAAGGTGCCGTCGTGGCAGTGTCTGCGTGGGAAAGCTCCCATACCAGGATCGAGCCCAGAAAATAAACACACACCCGGAATAAAAAGTGCTTTTAATTTGCCCAGGTGTGCGCATTGTTGTCCGTGACTGTACGACGGAAGCACTCACAAAGGGCAAGCCCAAACACGAGGGGTAGGGGTGGGACATTTACTCAGGAGGTGCGGGCGGCATGTCGCGGCCTCTGGGCCTGGCGCCATATATGTGTTCACAGTCACACTTCACTGCAGCTGAAACGGACTCCTCGAGTTCTGGCCTCTGAAACTGGCAGACTATCACTCCTTCCACGCCACTGACCACATGGACTCCAGTGGCCTCTTATTTATTCTCCATGGCAGACCTCGTGCACTAAAACGGTGCCTCAGTTTAGTAACCTAACCCTCATCTAATCTTACGAAGCCTGTCTCTTTCACCCATTATTACTGGCTGCAGTGGCTGCTTACATTAAGGACACTTGTCCGTCAATCAAAATACGTTATGCTCCAGGAGATGGATAGATACATGAAGAGGAAGGAAGGCCTTTGCATAAGAAGCAATCAAATAAGATTGCTGAGAAAACGAACGAATGCAAGAGGTGGGCTGGCCCAAAGCCCACTGTTAAGTATTTATATTGTCCAAATTGGCGTTAGACAACAGACAGCTTAAAACAATAGACCTTGCCAGCATCCGGAATTATGCCACAAATCCACTATGTGTGCCAATATGATGCATTGTGCCGATTGAAATTGTTTTGGGCGTTTAGGTATTCAGAGATTTTTACTTTGTGTAATAGCCAGATTTTCGTGCTCACTGGCTAGTTTTAGTCTATTGTTCACCATGAACTTATCTCTGCAGCTGTTCTCTTGAAGCGATGCCATGTGCGCTTCACAGCACCATCCTAATCCCTGAGTTTGAGAGTTTGATCATGGCTAAGGTTCACGCTGCCTCTCATCCTTCAGAGATCGTTAAAACGAGTATCAACCTCATTGGGTGAGAACTATTGCGCCCCTCGTTAAGCGCTTAGATAACTATACCAAAAGCGCTATACATGAAAATGAATAACACTGCTGCTGTCGCGTTCGCTGCAGACCTCACCTGCCCTCTCCAATGTGCCGCAGTGATAGGTGGATAAATCGCTCTATCTGAATCCCACAACCGCGGTGCACCTGCTGCGCGCGAGACCGGTCAAAAGTGAACGCGCCTACAGCCAGGGCCATGGAAGGCACAGGTTTTATAACATTGGGGCGGTTAATGCCCTCCTAAAAATACAAAGTAATACCTTGCGTCTCTTGCTGTACTCTCTCAGGTAGCAAATGAGTTTATCACCCGCCTGTACTAGGCAACTGGTAGTCAGGCCCGTAGTGTGATCCTGAGCATGCAGCCCTTCTACAAGAACCACAAGATCCTTTCCCTGATCAAATTTCATGGAGGAATCTGATAGAAGCGTTAGAACATGGGAGTTATTCCTCTGGTGAATTAGATCAGTCAGACCCAGTGACGTGGGAAGGGTGCCATGAGCCCCAAATCAAGCATGGAAAAATGCCCCCCTCCTGGATAGCAAAAGTAGTTACAATGGTTTGCAGTGTGTCCCTCACACCTCTTGGTCCTGGTGTCACTGCACGTGCTGCTCTATTGATAGCCACTCCCCAGATCTACAAACAGGAGAAACAATAATATAGTTTACAAAAAGCCCTGAGCATTTTTGCATACGAACAGGCAGCCTCCTTTTCGTATGATGGTGAGATTCGGAAGCTATCTGTCCGATCAGATGCAACTACAAAACCATACAGTGCGACGGCCCTACAGTTCAAGTGGCTGCTGCTGCCTCCAGGCAGTTGTTTCAACAGATGCGTGTCTGGATGATGAGTAATCAGACGATAGTCACGCAAATCCTTCGTCCACTTCACCTTCAAGAGAACGACGACCCACCAACACCAGCAACAGGCCGCCCACAGAAGCTGGAACAAGATCACAGCAGACCAGCTCGCCACCTCCCTGAGCCAGCACCCTCCTGCCAGCTCAGCGAACCCCAGCCAGGCCGCCGACAACCTCACGAAGTGGATCAGCAACTGCGCGGACGAACTCGCCCCACTGAGGACCCCGCCTAGCAGACCCGGCAGCAAGAAGGCTCCATGGTTCACCGACGAACTCAAGAGCTCCAAGAAGAACTGCCGAGCCCTCGAGAAAGTCTGGAGAAAGGAACCGACACCGGACAACAGGACCTCCTTCAAACTTGCCACCCGGAAACACCACCAGCTGATCCGCGCCGCCAAGAAAACAGCATTCAAGGACCGGTTGGACAACAACGCACACAACTGCAAGGAACTCTTCAACATCGTGAAAGAGCTTTCCAACCCCAGCGCAGGAAACAACGACATCACCCCATCGCAAGACCTCTGCAACTCCCTCGCTTCATACTTCCACAACAAGATCGCGGACATACACAACAGCTTCTACAACCAACCAACGCACACCATGACCGAACAACCACCCCCCACCACCACCCTCCACGCCTGGACCCCGATCAGCACCGAAGACACCATCCGCACGATGAACTCCATCCACTCCGGATCACCGACCGACCCCTGCCCTCACCACGTCTTCAACAAGGCCGACGCTGTCATCGCACCCCACCTGCGAGACATCATCAACACATCCTTCGACACCACCATCTTCCCTGAGAGCTGGAAACACGCCGAACTCAGCGCTCTACTCAAGAAACCAACAGCGGACCCCACCGACCTCAAGAACTACCGCCCCATCTCGCTCCTCCCGTTTCCAGCCAAAGTCATCGAGAAGACCGTCAACAAGCAGATGGCCGCCTTCCTCGAGACGAACGGATCCCTTGACCCCTCACAGTCCGGCTTCCGAGCCAATCACAGCACCGAGACCGCCCTCATCGCCGCCACTGATGACATCCGAGCCCTGATGGACAATGGAGAAACAGCGGCCCTCATCCTCCTAGACCTCTCCGCGGCATTCGACACGGTCTGCCACCGCACCCTAGTACGGCGCCTCAGCAACATCGGAATCCAGGACAAGGCGCTGGAATGGATCATCTCCTTCCTCGACGGAAGAACACAGAGAGTCCGCCTACCACCGTACAAGTCAGAGGCCTCCGAAGTCATCTGCGGCGTCCCTCAAGGATCATCTCTGAGCCCCACCCTCTTCAACGTCTACATGAGCCCCCTCGCGGCCATCGTACGCAAACACAACCTCAGCATAATCTCCTACGCCGACGACACCCAGCTGATCCTCTCCCTGACCAACGACCCCACCGCCGCCAGAGCCAACCTGCACGAAGGGATGAAAGAGGTAGCCGAGTGGATGACGACCAGCCGCCTGAAACTGAACTCGGACAAGACGGAGGTCCTCATCCTGGGCCCCTCACCCTCCGCCTGGGACGACTCCTGGTGGCCTCCCGCCCTGGGCACCGCACCCAAACCGACAGACCATGCACGCAACCTGGGCTTCATCCTGGACTCCTCCCTCTCCATGACCAGGCAAGTCAATAACGTCTCCTCGGCGTGCTTCAACATCCTACGCATGCTACGGAAGATCTTCTGGTGGATCCCCACCGAGACCAGGAAAACCGTCACCCAGGCCCTCGTCACCAGCCGACTGGACTACGGCAACGCCCTCTACGCCGGTACCACCGCCAAGCTTCAGAAGAGACTCCAGCGGATCCAGAACGCCTCAGCCAGACTCATCCTCGACATCCCACGAACCAGCCACATCTCCGGACATCTGAGGGACCTTCACTGGCTCCCCGTCAACAAAAGAATCACCTTCCGCCTCCTCACCCACGCACACAAAGCCCTACACGACCAAGGCCCGAGCTACCTCAACAGCCGAGTCAACTTCTACGCTCCCAAACGCCACCTCCGATCAGCCAACCACGACCTCGCCGCCGTCCCCCGCATCCGAAGAGCGACTACAGGAGGAAGGTCCTTCTCCTACCTGGCCGCCAAGACCTGGAACTCCCTCCCGACCGACCTGCGCCTGACCCAAGACCACCTCTCCTTCAGGAAGAAGCTGAAGACCTGGCTGTTCGAGCAGTAGCGGCACCCTCCCCCCCCCAGCGCCTTGAGACCCTACGGGTATGTAGCGCGCTTTATAAGTGTCATTGATTGATTTATTGATTTATTGATTGATTCGTCACACACAAGGCAGCCATGATGAGAAATCAGACGATAGTCACGCAAAGCCATCGTCACACACAAGGCAGCCATGATCAGAAATTATACGATAGTCACGCAAAACCATCGTCACACACAAGGCAGCCAGACACCATGGAATGCTGAGACCCTCCTCAACAGGAAATGACAGGGTTGATTTCCCAATTTTTTAAGGAAGAACAAGACAATGATGCTGCATAAAGCTGTAATTTGTTCGACATTTGCCCTTAATTAAAGGAAGCGTGCGTACCTATTAACTGTACAGAACTCCAGTGCCAGGTGTGCACATTGTGCGCTCTGACTCAGAACCCGATTTTACATAGAGAGACGATCGGTCTACATCAAGAGTACGTCACAGGGACACTTTTTAAAGTGGTTTGCATAGGCCCACATTTGTAATTACTTTCTTTTTTAGGTCGTTTACGACAAAGGCCAAATGCAGCGATGCGCTATTTTGCACCATTTTTCATCATTTATGCATTTGAGGGCACCAGAGGGGACTGAAGCCGCAGATCCTGTTAGAGAAGCTCTCACTGGTGTCACTCTGTCCAAAGCATGGGGATAGCAGAGTGGCATCATAAAACCTCGCCTCCAATAACATAACAGAAACTGACACCAAGTGAGCGTTGGTGTCAATGACGTTTTTCTAGAAGTGACGTCACACTGCCTTTTACTTTAATGATATTAGGAAGCTCTTCCACGTCATTAGAATGATTAAATCACCGATTTATTGTGGAATCCCTGATTTTTCACTGGTTAAGCAACCCCACCTGGCCCTTTAAGCAGCAAAATTCGTAAAGTGCATTCATAATCAATAATAACAAGCATTGGGCGCGCGGCCGTGAAAGTGACACGGCCGTGAAAGTGACATGGCCGCGTGGCTCGCGAAAGTGAAAGTGATCGCGATCAAAGGCAGATGGCGGCTGCGCGCGTGCACGCTTGCGTGAACGCAAGCGCAAGGCCACCAAAAGCCTGTGGCAGCACTTTGAAAACCCCGATACTAAATTTCTCGCAGAGCAGCGCATGCGCTGACTCAGCGAGACCTAAAAAGGAAGGGAGGATGATAGAATCAGTGAAGGATGATGAATTTATTCAGCTTTTTGGTTCTGTAAATTGCCTCATTTATTGCCTTTCACTTCATTTGGACAGCTGTGAAACTATCTCTTTCAGTAGGGTTTGGTAGACTTGCTGGGGTTGTGTTTGCAGTCTGATCCTGTAAGAACTGAAGTGAGTCCTAAGCTTGCTGAGGTTTGGTGCCCACTCCCATGTTAAGGAGGAAGACATGTTATTCACAGACGTGACCAGGGGCGGTAATGTAGGATGCGGCTTACTCTCCTTAGTGTGGAGGGCACCTATCAAAAGGTGCGCTTGATGTTAAAAAGGAGAGTGCACCGTATTATGTTTCATGTGCAGCCCCCTGCGCAGACAAAATTTTTAGCTGCCCTGGGAGCAGGGCAATCATCTGAAATATGGAGCTGCTTTAAAGATCCCCTTGCAGGTGGGTGCAGTGGGGGACTGCACCCCTTTCTACCCTCTAGAGGGCTGCCATCAGGGGGCGCACCGAAAATGCACCACATTTTAGGTGGCCTGCTGTCAGTGTTCCTCCTGACAGCTTCTTTGCCTCTGCGCACATATCTGTAATACGGTACAGAGGCAATGGGATTCCCTAATTTGCATTGAGCCACTCCCCCATGAAAACGAAGGAACACCCTCTAGTGATAGCGCTGTCACTATATGGGCTCCAGCACTATTTGGATTACAGAAAGAGTAACAGGAGCGTCAGCTGCCTTTTGTGTATTATCAAAGTGCTCCTGGGGTTCGCAAAGTGGACGTTCATACCCATTGCACGCCAGGACACTTTGCATAATACGCCCATAGGTGCTAAATTAAGACCTTAAAAAGGCATGGCCTTTAAAAGCTCAGTTGGTTTGTTAGTTAAGAGTTAAAGTTAATCAAACTATGGGAATACAGAACTTTTAATTTTTTACTCATACACTTTATTCTTCAGTTAATTTTAGTATAAATACCCATTTGCATGAGAAACCAATCAGTCATAAAGATTCCTGTTGGATGACATTTTTTCTTATCATCGCTTGGGTTTTTTCTAATGTACAAAGCATCGCCAGGGAGCTTGACCAGAGCAGCCAACATGGCAGAAGCAAACACTTACTGTTGATATTTTAGCATGGTAGAAATCAATCAAGTCCTGGGGCTCCTCAGGCACTCCATTCTCTTTGTGCCTCTGAATTTCCTTCATCAAAAATTCTTCCAAGAAGGCATTGCTCTTGAAGGCATCCTGATGAGGTCCTGGAAGATGCCGCATCAGCCAGGGGAACGCATCAAAGAGCTGGAGTGAAAGATATTGCATTGATTAAGCAGAGTGTCCTTTCTGATCATACAATCAACAAACATATTGTAGGAACTTAGCAGGATGCTCACTGAATGTTCTTGTTTAACACAATCTGAATCTAATACAGATGTATTCTGGATTATCGGTAGACAATCATGAAGCTTCACGCTCTTATTTAAGTGAGTAGGTGCCTGGGACAAGTGTTTGATTGTCTGCGTGCCTAAGACAAAATGAAATTAGAAACTGCATTGTCATAAAACGTAGAACATAAGAAAGAATCTGTTATGGTATGAACTGTACAACTACAGTAACAGTATGTAAGAACTAAGCAAGAGAACTTTAATTAAACCCAATCTATACAAGTTCTGATTCTTCTGTGTATTCTCGAAGGAAAGCCTTGCTGTTTGTGTCAAGCTGTTATGGTTGAGCTCAAATTCCCTACAGTGACTAGCGTTTATTTCTAGGTGCCATATTCTAACTGTGTTAGAACTCAGCCACAGCTCACATCACTTTTGAGGCTTCTCTCCCACACCTTCAAAGTCCCCTTGTCCATCAACCCTCCTTACTCTACCTCTTTTTCAAATGGTCAATGCTCACCCATTCTTCTAAATCCTTTAGTGCCCACCACCCACAGACGTGTCTCACAACAACAACAGATCTTTGCTACTTGTGTCCAAAAGCATTTCCTACACCTTGTTGCATTGAAAGTGGACTTGTCTCTGAGGCAGTTTCCAGAACTCCAGTGAAAAATGTAAGGCACCAAAAGCAAGTGACAGAACATCCAAGTACTTGGTGACTTAGAATCAGTCCCGAGGTCGACATCCTAAATGAGAAATACAGAATGTGGCAAAAGTGCAGGGCACCAAAAAATTAAATGTTAATAAAAATGTGATGAAGTAAGAGTTCAGAAGTGATGGAGAAAAACTGTAGCACATGTCAGAAGGGGAACTAAACAGAGTCAATGTGAATTCAATTTCAATGGCGATCTGTCCTTTACCCTAATCCTACATATGAAATTCAGAAACACATCACACTATAGTGTTCGCTCACTGTCCTATGTCTAGTCTTAATGTATGATACAATCTCTGTTGACACCTCTAAAAATGTGAAACATAAAAGCACCTATGTGAATTCCCTACATAACACCGTAAGAGAGAATGGTGCTAAAATGATCCCTGATCATGAGAACATTAATATGATGTCAGCTACTGTGGAATTTTTCTATCTCTGAGAACATCAGCCTCTCTGACAAGTGTAAACTGCCCTCTCTGTGAGTATAAACTAAACCAGTCAATATTTCGGAAAGGTGTTGGTGTGAAATTGCGTAAGATTGAGAAAATGTCATCTCATCTTTTGACTTTTGTATTCATCTCTCTTTCTCTTAAAATGTATATTTTATCCCACTTTCTCATCTAACTTCTATTTATATTCATTATCTTTCTATTTTCTCTGTCTTTGGTGGTGTGCTCCCTCTCTTTTACTTTATCTGTCATTGTCTTTGGCCTTCATTTTGGTCTTGCACATGTTGATTTCACTGAATGTGATGTCAATGTACTCCTGATAGTGCACATTTAGCAATGTCAGTACCAGTAAAAACAATGTAGATGTATGCTATGACAAATGTACGCATAATAATGAGAATGTCGGTAAATATGATATCAATGACCACCATGTTATATGTACATGTAATAACTAAGTCATATCATTGCTGTCAAATTCACCCCAGATGACCTCCTCATCAACCTCAAGTCAGAGATATGTGGTGAGACAGGCCCTGCGACCCAAACCCAAGCCTACCTATTAATAGGTCACAGATGGGGTTACACTTAGCCTGAAGACAAATGCGCAAACAGGGTACACCCTGATTGATCCCAAGGATAGGCAGTTACACCACAAACAGGTCCAAGGAGATTGACCCCAGTAAAACTCGTTTGGCCAAAAGCGTGCATTCCCAAAATACCACAAAGTCAGATGCCACATGTAGTTAGGAACACTTACCCAACCAGAACACGGCATGCACACCACACGCAGTAATCAAACGCTCCCTATGGCGGCTATCTGGACAGATTCACACTGGCCCGCTCCAGCTATCCATGAGGTCGAGAACCACCTGTGCCCCTGTATTTATGGTTCATGACTAGGCCTGGATCTACATGCTTTACAAGAATGTGTAACTATTGAATTGTACCTAAGGAACTGTATATTACCGTCCAAAATGTCTGTACATTGAGACTGTGGTCAGACACAACTCTGTTGATGCTCTTCCTTCTGCATTTAATTAAACTAACCTGTTCCTAATTTTCCAAACGCCTTGTCTTTTCAATTTGTCAAGGTAAATTCATATCCAAGCAACACACATGTAATCTATTCATATTACATGTGTGTTACAAGAGCTGGTATACTCCATTGGGGTAGCTATGTGATCTACAAACTTTAATAATAATAATAATGATGTTCTATCGTCTACTGCTGCAGTTTTTATTATACGCCTGTGCTTTCGTGGTTTAGAATACTTTTTCTTACCCGTTCCCCTCCATTTTCCATTTCTTTTGCACTTTCCTCCCCATCTCGTTTTCCCTTTCAAGTTCTCTTACTCCTTTACCTACTTTCTTATTTTAATAAATCAGTTTCTCTCTACATGGGCATTTATCTTCTTCCTAATTTTCTCTCTCTGTCTGTAACAGAAAGCTTGCATCTATGATTCATCAACTTTTCTTTCACAAGCTAACTTGTAATCTGTCTCAGGTCTCACATTGAAGTCTCTGTGCACAGGTTGCTTCCTCTGATTAACCACTCACTTATAGTATGAAGTCATCTTAACACTCACCCTGCCCCACGAGCTGAATAGTTTGCTAAGAATGACATCATTTGCTTCAATGAGCTGATGGAATTCTTTATCGTCTCTGGAGAAGCGGTGTCCAAAAACCACGGCAGAGATCACATTAGCGACAGAATGGACGATCGCCAAAGATGGATCCAGGCTTTTCCCTGCAACAACAAAAAGAAGAAACATAACTCACTCAAGTAAGGTATAATAAACCAGAGATCTGTGGGGCCCACGGCTGATCGTACCTGGCAAACTGAGGAAAACAACAGTGGACTGGAATGCTTTTCAAAGTAATTTAAGAGGTTATTTCAAGAATTCGATCCACTCCCCTTTTTTCTCAATATTTAGCAATCAGCGTTATTCTCACGTTCTCTCAGGTGCAAGGACAACCTACTAATGGGTTGTGAGATTCCAAGTGTCCGGCACAAACCAAGACATTTATTACTCTTTTTGCAATGGAAAGTTTGTTTCCCAAGCCTCCTTGACTTTGGAAGCAGTTTGCTTTGATCAGTTAAGGTCTGCATCAAAGGATGTAGTCTGATGCTAGAGTTTAGATCCGGTACAAAACAAATGCAGCCGAAATAAAGATTGTAAGAAAACAGGCTTTTTTCCAGATGCCCCCCCTTTTGCCCCAGTTAGAATACTAGATGTTTTTTTACGACTCTGAAAGTGCCCTGGAGCCTGCTTACCAGGCCCTAGTACCAGAGCTCTTTCCCCAAAACTGATATCTGTCAATTGGTAACCTTAATTGGCAAAGGACTTTAACCCGCTTATGAGTTCCTAATATATGGTACCAATGGTGCCCAGGGCATGGGTTTTAAAAGGGGGGGCAGGTCTTCAACACAGTTTGTGCCACCCTGAGTAATCCAAGTAAACTACTGACAGCAGGCCTGCAAATGCAGACTGCAGGAGCAGTGCAGACTGCTTGAACTAACCATGTGTCGCAAAGTCAATGCACTATTTTTAATAAATGCCAGTCTCCCCTAAGGAAGGCCTCCTAAAGTCCAAGAGGCAGGGTGCATTATATTAAAGATGTGGGCATGTAAGTGCATGCTTATGTGTCCCTATAGTGGCCTTTACTATTAAAGGAAACTATAAGTGAAAGACGATCCATAGGATAACATGGGCTGGCACCTGGGCAAACGCGAGGTTGGCAGCTCCAATATGGTACTGCCAAATATGTCATGTTTTGTATCAAACAACATGCCTCCTCCTCACACCTAACATGAATCTCATGTCGAGGACGATGTGGCATGCACCATGGTGGCTACCTTAGAGTTTGCCCACCTGGTTGACCCAGCCTTTCCTATGAGTTGGCTGCCAACCGGCGCTTGCTGCAGCCACAACTGGAATCTGACCCCCTGCCAGGAGATCACACCTCCCTCCCTGAGAGGCTGGCTAGTGAAGTGGCATATCAAGGCGGTGAGCTTTAAAGGCTGCACCGCCTGTGATATGCATCCAAGCTTCCTTCCAAAGGAGGAAGTAGCCCTCCACCCGTCCACAGGTAAATTTGCACTGGGGGAGGCAGGAAAATGTGATAATCAGGGGGTGTACATCTAGAAGGCAAGTCACACCTCTAGGGTGAGGTACCTGGTCTATACAGATGAGGAAGACTACTGCCCTTTTTTAAAAGTGGTAGAATAGTGGTTTTGGTGTAGAATATGACCTACACCCCAAATGTGGTCACTTCAGGGGTGGATTAGCCACTGAGGCTAGTAGCCTAATGGCCACTTGCACCCACACCCAAAAGGACAAAGAAGTGCGACAATAGGACTTGCACATTCTAAAAGAGGGACAGTAAACCTGTGGCAACACTCTTGGAACTGCCAATCGAGGCTCGTCATTGGCTAAAGATCAGTTCCCCCAGACAGAGGGATCCCCGTGAGAGCCAGAAACAACCTCGGACTTCCTTGGACTAATAGCACTAGCTGCCTGAAACCGCAAGTAAAAACAATATGCCAGAACCAAAGAATCGATAGCCATCGGGTCCTCCGAGGGATCGTCCAGGAGTAGATGGTCCAGTCCATTGTGGGAATCAAAGTCCTGCCCATCACAAAGTTTCAGGCAGCTACCATGTTCAAAAACACAAGAAAGAAGAGACAAGGATTAAGCTTTCTCTGACTCCCTTACTAATACTTAGTCTCACACGACAGAGAAGCAATCAATAACATAAATAACTGTGCTGGACGCTAAACGTGGGAAAATCAATAGATGTCTTAATACTGCCCTCACACACTTGGCAGTGTCATGCTTCATCATTGGGCCGCATCATACATCCAGGTGCAGACCCTCACCTTGGATGGAGCGCAGTTTTTTAGGATATAAGATGAAGAGAAGTGGTGAGGGTAGAGTATAATTAAGAAGACAGACAAAATGAAACACAAAAGTGTAACTCAAATCCAAAAAGGAAAACAAATCTTCTCCTGGAAGAAGGGACCAAGAGAAGTGCAGATATAGATATAAAACTGTCTCGAGGTTAACCCACAAATTTTATTATTGTCAACCTCTGGCAGGATTAAAATCAACAAGATGGGGTATTCAGGGAAGGTAACGACCCTTCAGTCCCCACTGCAAAAACCAACATGTTTCGGCCAGATTTTTATGTGTCCAACCGGATCACTCTGGCATTCATCAGGGTGTTGGTCCCTATTCAATGGTCTGTACCGCTACTCGGGTATTCTTTACCTTTTCAATCGGGGTATTATCCCCAGACCTCCGCAATCAAGTTAACTTTCTACTGGGCTTACCTCTGCCAAGACTTAGTGGTTGTCAGTCTGGCAACCACCGCCTTTACTTGACGCTGCACCTCAAGGCAACTCCGCAAGACCTTCATCTGACGTCAACAGTGACTTCATCGTCAACATTTTGCACCCTGTCCGCCTCCAGCCCTGTGTAAGCTGTAAAACCCAATTCAGCACCAAGGACTGCCAAGACAACTTGAACCCAGGCTTCTCGAGCCTGGTAAAATAGAGCTTACTGTAATTTGATTGGTCCAGGGACCAGCAACACCTTTACCCTCCTTGGGACTCACGCAACTCGACCTGCAAGTGACTGATTGTCAATAGTGGTTTTCACCATTGATTCCAATGATAAGGTTGCACTGTATTATTTTGCACTGATTTTATATTGCTTCTAAAATGTATAGCTCTGGTTATATGTATCTGATAAAGTTCATTTTGGTGTCTAAATTAAGATCAAATCTGCTTTATTTTGATACATTTGTGTCTCTGTGCAATAAGAATAGCAACCGCACAATTAAAAGCAATTCAAGCAAAAAATAACACACAGAAAAACAGCTTGAACTGAGCATAGAAGTTACAAACCCTATATATTATTCTCGGTTACTAAGTGTTTGTGAACAGTAAACCATTGGTAAGCAAAAGAAAACCATGCCCCATGTGTTCATAGTCTGTAACCAATGATGAACAGCCAACATCACAATACAACTACCACAGGGATCAGGCTGCAATCCTTCTAGTTTTTTCCTACCTGGATTAAGTAATTAGACTCTACAGTCATATCTGGAAGACATGAGGATGCATAGTAAACATGTTTGTGCCATAGGACATATAGTGGCCATTTGTTAGGCATCTGTTTTTGGCAGTTTTTTGTAGGGTGGTAGATATAGCTAACTTAGATCACTGGCTTAAGGGTCACTAGGGAAACATAGTTATTTCAGTTGGGACCCCTGACAGCACCATATTAAGATCCTGGTGAAAAAAAAATTCACATGATACCGGTAGGCATTAGTGTTGATAGAACAGTTTAAGTAGCTGACTGATCAAAGCGTAAGGCATACTGTTCCACTGAAATTACCGGCCCTGCAGAATGCTTGGTACCTGATTCCTAATGTGAAATCCACATGTAGAGCTCTCCACACATGTTGCTTTTAGCATATGCAAATGTGATGAACTCTGCCCAGAAGGTATGCACTAACTTTAGTGCTAAAATATAGCGCTAGATGCTGATTTTGCATTTTACATATTTTTATATCTTTTTTTAGGAATTTGGTGTAATTCGCAGAAGCAAATAACACCCCTACTTAAGACGTCCCACAACGGCATACCTTGGACTGTCAGTCCATTAATTGTTCTCCGAGAGGTAGAAACAACACAATTTTGATAATAATAATACAGTGCTTTTTCTTCAAGAATGTCCATAAATCTTGATCATGATTTTCATAACTTCATAAAAAGAAATTGTGAAAAAAACAAGCAGCAAATACATTTCGTGACAACTGTTCTTCAGTGCTAAAGACTCAATCGTCCAGGTCCAATGTTACAACGAAAACTTTGATCAAGGTCACAGTCATCTAAAGTAGTACAATATGTTGTTAGTGGGAATAACAAGATATCTTCACAAGGTAAATTCCACAGAATATTCATACCCAAGGTAAGGGTATCCAAAAGAATATTATTTCCAGCTCAGTTATGCGAATGTTATGAAACACAAAATGATGAAGGCTGAAGTCGGGCCCACCTAAATTATCAATGGGATGCTGATTTAGAATGTTGCTGGTGGAATTTCTGTGCCACTCTGATGGTGAAAAGCTGCAATGAATTGAGTTATTAGTCCTGGCAGTGCAAATTTCACCACCATAGATTTAGCCTCCATCTTAGGAAGAAGGGAATATCTGGCTGGTGTGAAACTGGTGCCAGTGTAAGAAGCTTGAACTTCTTCTTTCTGATGTGGATACTGGATATATGTCCGTAAAGTGATGTCCAGTGTGCCCACATAGCTGGTATATTTACCAAGCCTGGGGTGTTTTTCAACCTGCATGGGAGACAATACAATATTTCGGAATCTCTTCTATGGCAGTCTTCCAAGAGTCTAACTTTTGGAAACATTGGGGAGAGGAGTTGGCCTAACGGCTAGGGTGGTCGACCTCGAATCTGGGGAACCGGGTTCGAGTCTCGGTAATGACGCTGAACATCCTGTGATTCTGGGCAAATAACTTAATCTCCCCGTGCCTAACATTAATGAATGTGTCCTCATATAATGCAACTGGTGCTATGTAAGGGCTCTGATACCCGATTCGGGTCAAGTTTGCACTATATAAAAATTAAATAAATTAAAAAACATAAAAAAAATTGTGAAAAGGCTGCTTTTGGGGGAGGTAGCAAATTCCAGTCACTGCTGCTCAGACTGTCACCTTGGAGAGAGCTTTAAATTGAGAGGCTGGGCTGATGGAACAATTAAACTCCAGAGGTCCATGGGAGTGCCCAGGTTCAAGCTGACACTTCCTTAGACAATAAGCACATAATAAGGAATGTCCCATTAGCAAATAATATTTCAATTTCCCCATATCATATTTAGGCTTTGGGGTCCTCTGAAATCTGCTGTTTATTTTCTCCAAATTCTTCAATTTGTCAACATTCCTTGTATCGTTCCATCACTGCTTACATCAAGTACCTGTTGTCACGTTTGGATTAAGAACATCTATGTTTCAGGTTGACCATGGAAGACCATTGTTTACAATGGTTCTAGATTAATGCAATCGCCTACAAGCTTTTATAGCTGCTTGTCAGATAGTGTTGGGGAGGACTCCTACAAGAAGTTGGTGTGGCAGCAGAGAAGAGTGAAAATCACTGGTCGGTGGCTAAAGGTTGTATGACTTACAGTGCATGCTTTTACCACACATGCCTCTAGTACACATTTTTACAATGCATTCATTTACCTAGCATCTGCCTTTTCCACACATGCTCATACCACGCAGGTTGGTATAAAGAAGCTATATATATAAAAAATATATATATATATATTCCAAAAGAAGCATGTGCTCACCCTCCAGTGCCATGCTAACAAGCACAACAATGTGTTTTAGTGAAAATCCTTTAATCACAGCAAGTCTCCCAGCATAATCTAAGTAGTCTTATGCAGCAAATGAGAATGACTGTTCTTTTGATCTTATTTAAACACAGCTTCGAAAACAGTGAGGCAGGACCAAGGTATCCAGGCATTACACCAGATAAGAAAGTCGCATTGGGTTGGTTTTGTATATTCAGACTACCAGTCCCAGAATACCCTGTGCCTGGAACTCACCTGAGACACATTTGGTGTGAATTAAAAATGGGGATGTTACTGGTGTCTCTAAGCCTGCTGACTTTTGTGAGAACTGCCCAGGAAGAAGGGCGTGTGCCCGAAACGCATAGGCAGGAATCTGTACCGCGTGTCCTGCAGCGCGGCTTGTGCCTTTCCAGCGTTTTTACTTTGTGAGTGCATCTTAAGAAAAGGCAATTCTTCAGTTCAGTTAATGTGGCCGTGCCTGTGGCCACGAGATTGCACCGCCACCATATCCTTGTGGTTCTGCGCTGGATATTTGGGACAGCAGAGTCGGAACAAAGTTGCTGGGTAATTTTTCAAGATCGCGCTGCATGTGTCATGCTATGGTGCCAATAAGAACTTACATTTTACTTGCAAATGTTGGCTGGCGACCCACATGGGTTTTGTATATTCAGACTACCAGTCCCAGAATACCCTGTGCCTGGAACTCACCTGAGACGCATTTGGTGTGACTTAAAAATGGGGATGTTACTGGTGTCTCTAAGCCTGCTGACTTTTATGAGAACTGCCCAGGAAGAAGGGCGTGTGCCCGAAACGCATAGGCAGGAATCTGTACCGCGTGTCCTGCAGCGCGGCTTGTGCCTTTCCAGCGTTTTTACTTTGTGAGTGCATCTTAAGAAAAGGCAATTCTTCAGTTCAGTTAATGTGGCCGTGCCTGTGGCCACGAGATTGCACCGCCACCATATCCTTGTGGTTCTGCGCTGGATATTTGGGACAGCAGAGTCGGAACAAAGTTGCTGGGTAATTTTTCAAGATCGCGCTGCATGTGTCATGCTATGGTGCCAATAAGAACTTACATTTTACTGGCAAATGTTGGCTGGCGACCCACATGGGTTTTGTATATTCAGACTACCAGTCCCAGAATACCCTGTGCCTGGAACTCACCTGAGATGCATTTGGTGTGAATTAAAAATGGGGATGTTACTGGTGTCTCTAAGCCTGCTGACTTTTGTGAGAACTGCCCAGGAAGAAGGGCGTGTGCCCGAAACGTGTAGGCAGGAATCTGTACCGCGTGTCCTGCAGCGCGGCTTGTGCCTTTCCAGCGTTTTTACTTTGTGAGTGCATCTTAAGAAAAGGCAATTCTTCAGTTCAGTTAATGTGGCCGTGCCTGTGGCCACGAGATTGCACCGCCACCATATCCTTGTGGTTCTGCGCTGGATATTTGGGACAGCAGAGTCGGAACAAAGTTGCTGGGTAATTTTTCAAGATCGCGCTGCATGTGTCATGCTATGGTGCCAATAAGAACTTACATTTTACTTGCAAATGTTGGCTGGCGACCCACATGGGTTTTGTATATTCAGACTACCAGTCCCAGAATACCCTGTGCCTGGAACTCACCTGAGACGCATTTGGTGTGACTTAAAAATGGGGATGTTACTGGTGTCTCTAAGCCTGCTGACTTTTATGAGAACTGCCCAGGAAGAAGGGCGTGTGCCCGAAACGCATAGGCAGGAATCTGTACCGCGTGTCCTGCAGCGCGGCTTGTGCCTTTCCAGCGTTTTTACTTTGTGAGTGCATCTTAAGAAAAGGCAATTCTTCATATATATATATATATATATATATTCCAAAAGAAGCATGTGCTCACCCTCCAGTGCCATGCTAACAAGCACACCAATGTGTTTTAGTGAAAATCCTTTAATCACAGCAAGTCTCCCAGCATAATCTAACAAGTCTTATGCAGCAAATGAGAGTGACTGTTCTTTTGATCTTATTTAAACACAGCTTCGAAAACAGTGAGGAAGGACCAAGGTATCCAGGCATTACACCAGATACAGAAAGTTGCATTGGGTTGGTCTTTAAGAATATTCTGCGCAGATGGATTGCATGAAAACAGTGTAAACTTCCAAAGTTCCATGTGGTAGTCAACCCAATGAAAGTACAGTACTTCACATTTTTCTTATTTCAACTCTGCATTCACGCTGCTCATGTACTAAAGTCATAAGGACCGCTACTTCCATAATGCTTTGTAATTGTATATATACCCCTTCCCAATCCTTCAATGTCTTTCACTTGATTCATTAATTACCTTTGGTTACACGTACCAGCATGCCCTTTTTGTCCCTTCAAAGGATCTAATTCCACATATGGCAGATTCATTTGGCATCCATGTAATGTCAACGGAAATGGCACTCTCGTTTTTAAACCTGGTTATCCAATGGTTGCACGACTTGCCTGCCTCGAGTTTTCTTCAACACGGAGTGCACAAGTCCAGTGCTCCCACAAACTCTGGCTGTTCCTATAAACTTTCCAAGTCGGGGCGGGCCTTCTCGCCTTGTCAGCCACACTTTTTCTGCATCCTGAAATTCAACCAGCGGGCATCCTTTTCCTGTATGTTCCAAAAGCAGGTGACTTTGGGGATGCCAGCCTCTCGGGTTGGGGCCTAAGAGAGTGCATCAGTCACCAATTTATTTCAAAAGAAGAATGTACTCTCCCTTCAGTACCATGCAAACATCTCAAATGACAGCACTGAGGAAAGAATCCAAAGAACAACTCACATACCCACTCACAACCCCATGCAACCTCTCATATACCTATTCAAACCCCTGCAACCACTCACATACTCATTCAAAAACCCATACAAGTACTTTCTCACTTATGCATTGAGCCAGTCACACATCCACTCAGTAACTTTGCAGCCACTCATACAACCATTCACTCACCCTTGCAGACACTCACACACCCACTCACTTACTCATACAGATACTAACACATGTACTCAATCACCTGAACAGTCACTGAGACAACCACATATTCTCCCAAAGAGCCTCTCTCACACTCACTTAACTCACCCATACAGCCACTCCCACACCCACTCATTCATCCATACAGCCACTCACACACCCTCTCACCCACCCATACACCTACTTACACACCCGTTCAAGCAACCATACAGCCATGCATGCACCATCTCACTCACCAATACATTCATCATTTACAGCCACTCACTCACCCACTCACTCAACCATACACCTCTTATTCACCATTTACAGCCACTTACATACCCACGTACTCATCCATACAGCCACTCACACAGCTGCTCACTTATTCTTACAGCCAGTGACACACCCACTTGCTCACCCATACAAAAACTCAAACACCCACTCACTCATTCATAGTCTCCCACATACCAACTCACTCACACATACACCACTCACTCACCCATACAGGCACTCACACACCCACTTATTCACCCAACAGCCACACACACACACACTCACACATGGATACACACAGTTACACAGACATGCACATTATCTATGTTTTAAAACAGAATCACTCAGTAGTAGTACACAAACTTTTTTTTGTGGTACCTTTGTATATATGTTTAGCACTCAGAAACATTTAGCAAACACTCACAATCACTGGATGATGTCATCAGTGAAGTCATTTGAGATGTCATTAGTAATGTCACTGACTATGTCATGAGTGATATAACATGCGAGGTCATACGCAGTGCATTACAAGGGCATAAGTTATAGTTAGCTAAGGTAACTATAACAGCAGAATTTCTATGGTTTTGTATGAGTGAAATGTGAACCTAACTATAATGTTACTTTAACCTTTGTTTTTTCATTCAATATATACTCTGTAAAAAATATATATGTGTAGACATATATATATCCATATCTATATATTAATTCACTGAAAAAAACTACACATTAACATTTCAAACTATAAAAACACAGAAAATCACCAGTTATAGTTAACAGCGCTAACTATAACTTGCACCCCCACCATGCACTGTTTATGAGCTCACATCTCGAACAATATCATTCATGACATCACTGATGACATCATCCAATGAGTTTGCTAGTTTGTTTTACAAATTATATAGCGGTGGGTAACTACCGTATTACTTTTCTACATAATTTTGCACAGCTTGGGGCCAGCTAATCGGTAAAGTGTATACAAAACGCATGCATTCCTAATTCACCATAGCTGTGTAGAGGTATTGAACACAGTATAAATGTTTGTATTCAAGAGTAAATCAGTTTGCAAGTCCTGGTTGACTTATATTCATTATGCTCCACACAACATTTTGGTTCTGCAGAAAATGTTTCCAACAGGAGAAAGATTTTAGTTAGTAGATACTAACTTTTGTAAAAAGCCTTGAGTTATTATAGAGAATCGTGTCAGCATGATAAATTATACTTAACATAGAAGAGTGTGTGCACCAAATACTAAGCTATTCACATGTACTTGTTTTGCTTCAGCAGATGGAATATTTGTAAAAGTTTCAACACAGTCTGAAGGCAGCAGGTAGTATGATCTTTAGCACCTTCAGATCTTGGTTACCTTTAGCAAATAGTGTCTTTTTTGACAACTGTTGCATAGAATGCATACTGTTCTTATTAGAGTCTTTGAATACTCTGTGGTGTCTCTCTTGTGAGAATTTCACTGTTTGCAAATACTGGAGTATAGAATGAACTCTCTCCATAGAGTAAACACTGTAAACAGTACTTAGGGCACCACCGCCTGCCACCGTAACGGGAAAAGGGACCGACCGCCAGAGGTGCAGCGGTCCAAAGAGGCAAATTAGGATGCGCCCGTCACAATGGCGGGCGCATTCTTGCCTTTAACATTGCGGCGGGCGGTGCTGTAAACAGCACCCGCTGCAATGTTAAAGGTGCATGACGTGCATTGCAATGCACAACGTGACAGGCACCACGCGGTGCCTGCCACCTAGTGTAAGGCAATAAAGGGGGTACCACAGGTACCCCCCGTGCAGCCACTCACCCCCCGGGGGCCCTCAACGGCCCCCCAAAATCAATCTCCGCATGTCTTTCCATGGCAGACTCTCTGCCATGGAAAGGCATGCGCGCCGCACACATCATAATATGGATGCAGTGCCTGCAGGGCACCACCACCATATTGTGGGCCTTTTCCGCCTGGTAGGCAATCGTGACAATTGCCTGCCGGCAGAAAAGCGGCGGACGGTCTTTCCGTCTGCCGCGGTACCCCCGCCATGGTACTATGGCAGGGGTAATTGGTGGTTGGGCGGGGAGTTATGGCGTGCGGATCGCCACCTCTGGTCGGGCGGTGGTGATCCGCACGCCATCATAATAGGCCCCTTAGTTCTCTACTGATCTTAACTTCATTTCTTATTGTAGGTTCAGTGGTATCAGGATTTTGATGCAGATAAAAGTTGTCCGTAGTAGGGCATTCATTTTGAAATTGATACTTGCTAGTTTGGCTTTCTCTGAACAATTGAATACAGGTTGAAGATTGTTCTCTGAGAGAGTTTACCATATATGTGGATGATTGGTAATGTGAACTATGCTACCAGTAAAGTATATGCTATATGGTCAATGTTGCACATAATGCTTGTTATCAACACCTAAAGCATTTGTTTCTGTGTTGGTCGTTATGATGCCTGATCTTCTCCTATACTATTTTTTATTTATTGTCAGACCTCTAGTGTATACAACAATATGCGGGAAAACAAAGCTTGGATGATGTCATCAGTGAGGTTATCATGGATGCCATCAATGATTTCATTTGAGAGGCCATCAATGATGTCATAAATGATGTAATTGAACATGTCATGAGTGATTTCATATGTGAGGTCAGAAGCAGTGCATGGCGTGGGTGCAAGTTATAGTTAGTCTGCTAACTATAACTGGTGAATTTCTGTGTTTTTTTTAGTTCAAAACTTTAATGTCGTCACTGACAAATTCACCGAACTATAACGTTACGTTAACCTTTGTATTTTTTCAGTAAATTTCTAAGGTTTTATTAAAAAAGAAAATACAGATCCTTTTATCATACCTAACTATCACGTTACTTTAACCTTTGCTTTTTGCTGTGCCTTTCTAAGGTTTTCTAAACATATAGTAATATAGTAATATGTTAATGCAAGACCTGCCAGGCCCTGCAGCCAACCCTATGACTTTGGCCATGAGCAGCGGTGGGTTGGCCATAGGGCCTGGGAACCCCATTCTTTATGGCCATTTTTTTTTATTAAAGGGCAGAGTGGCCGTGCAGTTTCCCTCACTGAGTTGTTATTGGCCCCGTGGACCCCATCCCCTTGGCCACTCATTTAATAAAGGGAAGTGGGCACACAAGTCCCCCTCCTTAGGCCAATTTGTGCATGGCGTTGGCGCAAGTTACAGTTAGCTCTGCTAACTATAGCTGGTGGATTTTTGAGTTTTTTAAAAGTTCAAAGCGTTAATGCTGTCACTGTCCTATTTACTTTACTTCCTATCACACCTAAATATAAGGTTAATTTAAACTTTGTTTTTTTCAGCAAATTTATAGGTTTAAAAAAAATGTAAGTAATATTTTATTACCATATTTCATTAATGAAAGGAGGGTGCCTTCATGCCTACCCATGGCACCCACCATATACGTGTTGGAGGCCGCAGGGGGAGCCCCAAGGTCCCAACAGCCCCATACCCAGTCGGCTTCTCTGCATGCAGCGGCCCTGCTCCCACCCGGAGGGAGCAGCTCCTAATGCTGCTCCTTCCTGGTGGGAGCAATAGTTTGATCTGTTTTCCTACCCACAGGACAGTATTTTTAAAGTTCCTGCCAGCTGGAAACAGACTTTGTGTTTGCTCCCGCTTGGTGGGAGTTTAAAAATGCTCCTGCCAAGCAGTAGCAAACACAGGTTTCCTTTCCCACGCCAGTGCAGGCAAGGAAACCGCCATGTCCCGGAGGGTGGTCTCCCGGGACATTGTCAATGAGCTGGCCCCAGGGGATGGCACAGGGAACGGTGCCGCATGGCCAGCAGCCCTCTCCCCTTTATTATTGAAATTAGCCCTGGAGGATAGGCTCCTCAGGCCCACTGGAGGCCAGGGGAGGAGGGCCACACGGTCCCCCTCCCCTTCCATGCAAATTTCATCCCTGGGAATGCTAGGTGAATTTTTCCATCGTGAATTTCAACTAGACTGATAACAGTTCTGGTTTCCTTGGCCACTGCATCTTGTTTTGATTACAATGATCATGTTGAAAGATAAATGGTGCCCACCTGTTATTGCTATTATTTAGTTCTTGCCTTCGGTTTGTTAATCTTCACTTATCCTCACAGCTAAAATGCTTAACTTTCTGTTAGAATCTGTTAATGTGGATGATTGTTGCTTTAAATGTATGTAAGCAATCAAAATGTTCACGTGTATCCTAACACATAATGTTGATTTGCATGCTGCTTGTATGCAGTAGGTACTGTTTACTTAAAGCGTTTAGAGATCCCTTCGGGTCTGGTTTGTGCTATATAAAATAAATAGATAAATAAATAAATGATGATTGCTGAAACTGAATGAGCCCAATATGGGGTCAGATGATTAATATCATGGAAGTGGCACCTGGGCCTGAAACCATTTACCTTTCTTTGTTGCAAAGAACTCCACCAAGCTCTGGGCCTCCTCCTGGATTCGCGCTTCTAGATTTTTCTTCCCAAGTCCGAGATTCCTCAGAGCTGTCAGGCCAAAGCGTCTCTGCTGCTTCCAGGTGTGTCCAGAGGAAAAGACAACTCCTAAATAAACAATTGTGTTTTAGGTTTTAGTTAATTATATCTTCAACGGAGAATATGTATTTAATTTTTCAGCCTGGCTAAATAATGCTTTGGTCCTCGCTGCTAACATAATGCATGTACAAGTAGAGGAATTCTGTGCAAAAGACTGCAAGGGTGACTTATTTTTGAGCTACAAATATCAGTCTCTCTCTCTCTGCCACTCATTCAGCTCTTGCTGCTTCCTTTACTAACTGCAGAAAATACATTTTGAAGATAGAGTCGCTGACACACTGTGGGATCTATAATTGCCTTCCTCCCATGCACATCCAGGAGCCCTGTATCTGTAGCACAGGACACACAGTACATTCAGTATGTTTTTGTTAAATAGATAGAATGCTAGCTCTTAGATTCCGATTGTTGCACATGTATGTCCACACCACTGCGCAGGGATACTCTCTTACAAAGAGAATCTCAGTGCCAGGATACCCTCCTGGGTGATAGTGCCCTCTACAAATCTGCATACCATAACAGTGTACATTGGTAGATTTGCAGGGTAATACCGCTGCAGCCTTTTATCAGTAGCACACACTTCAGGGCCTAGACAGAGAGAGCACAGATCTGTATCCCATTTGAGAGATAAAGGCTGCTGAGAAGGCTTCCTGACAGCCAGGTCACTATACACACGGTGCCCCTGTGGCGGCAACACTGTATTGTGTGACTAATGCACAGCGTTCACCAGCTGCCCACTCTGAAAGTCTAGTTCTTTATCGTCTGTGCTATTATCGCTCGATAGTCCATTCGGTTGTCCGTCCAGCCATTCATCCATCCAACCACTTACATAATGGATACACAATTCACAAAGGTTTACTCCATGAGTAGGAATAGGTTAAGAGTACGTCGGACAACCCAACAAGGAAATCCGTTTATATCCGGTCAGTGAGTCTTTAAAGCAGTCATGAATATCTACACACAGCTTGTATTTCATCCATTCATAACCCAATCAATAGCACCTCCTGACCTCTGACCCCTGTCTGCTTTTTAATACTCTAAAAAGCTGGATGAATGGCTTATTGAGTTACACCTTTGATCCAATAAAATACTGTGCAGATCACACATTCAAAAACTTACATGCTCTTGTTCTTCAAGGTTGGTAAATTGAGTGTCTTTAAACTGAAAATCAAAACTCCTATTATTTACAGAGCTTAGAAATGACTGAAGTGTGGTATGATGCACTATATAAAAACAAGTTATTTGGTACCTGCTGTTGTGAAGCGAGAGCTACCTACCCTTGCCCCTTGACAGCTCCTGAAACGTTGGGATTGCAGGGCGACCAACAAGCTCTTCGGAGTGTGATATTAGACCATCTCTTAAAGCCTGGTATCCATTCAGCACAACCACTGGCTTCGGCCCCAGCCACACAGTGAACACGTTCCCATAGGTCTTGGCCAGCTGGGGGTGGAAAGTAATCATGGAACAAATTAATGGAACAGCAAACAAGAGGAAATCAAGTACTTACTCTAACAAATAACTATCTGATCTCTTGGGGGAAGGTATCTATTATGCATTTCAGACTCTGTGCAGCCTGGGCAAGCCATGTTAGCCACGTACAACTTATGTTACTTTATGTAGGGTAGTAAAACTGGCCTACCATCCAGGAAGATAGTGGCTCACGCAAACCTTGTCCCTTCCTAGGTATTATTTAGCTTCTGAGAAATTAAGGTACTGTTAGCCAATCATCATATTTGAAATTGTCTTAACGAAGTAGTATAAATGATTAAGTGTAAAAAACCAAGTTTAAAGTTGCACAGCTTACAGTTCATGCATACATGGGGGCATGATAGGATCCAAATGACTGTCCTAAACTGAACTCCATTCTCTTTTTACTTTGCACATTGCAAATCTCCCTTTACACACTGCAGATCAAAATCAGTGTCCTCCACCTTTCAAGGATGGAATTATCTGCATCATTAATAATGGGTTGTACATCTATCAACAAGAATTACATTTTAGAAATCTCTTTTGGTGTCCAATTACCAGGAGTTTTCAGAGTAGCCGTGTCTTACTCCAGGCCTAGGCATTTTTATCCATATATTTTGCTGGAGTAAAACATGCATAGCAATGAAAGATGCTGTGTAAATCACAAATTCTCTAGCATGCATCAAACTTTGGTCTTAATTTGAGCTACCCACACACATGAATTTCCCTCACATGGTCCAGACTCTTTAGTGAATTCTCTCATACACCTGTTTAAAGACTTTGTCTGGAAATAGAATACAGGAGTTTATTAAAGTGATGGTCCTCTCACATTAAGTTCACTAGACTGCCTAAAAGAATGACAATGCACATCCATACAATATCACTTACTGTCCTGAGTGAACCCTGGTCTGTCTTAAGGTTCAATGCTACATAAATACACAGTAGGCAATTACCAGGTACTTGGTATAAACAAAATGTCTTGTGGGAACTATGAAGATAGACCTGTGCCACAGCTACCAACGTTTGCACCTTGTCTTTGGATATGAAAGAATATTTCATGCATGATTTTAATAGAGATGGCCACTCATGCGCAATACCCAACAATATACAAATCAAATGGAGAAAAAAAAACAGTTTGTGACACCCCAATGTTATCATTATTTTTCTGTTATTATGTTTGCTTGTGTGGCGGGGCAATGTGTGCTTTACAGGATAAATGTGGACATCACCATGGTCATTTGATAGGCAACATTGAAACAGGCATAGCATTGTGTGCTTAACTGTGGCAATGTGGAAGCTCGGTTGATGCTTGCTGTCTGGGGCGTACTTGAAAACTAACTTATTGCACATTTTGAGTAGCTTGAGGGTAAATCTCCTGCCTGAGCATGGAAAACCTGTAATCTCTACCACCAACTCTAACACTAAAAGCATCTCTTTCTAGGAATAGCACCTCCCCTGTCTGAGTAGCATCACTGCACTTTGAGCATCTGTGGTGCAATTGAGCCCCAGAGTTTACAAGTTGACTGACACTGAATATCACCCACCAGAGCCCCGCAATACGTAAGAAGCACAGTGTACTATCTGAGCAACAGATACATCATGGATTTACCCAGACATGTGATGGCAGCACAAGGCATAGAATGTGGCGTTGCAGAAATAAGAAACAGATTTTGATGGGTTAATAACTAACAGATCAGCAATAATATTACACGCATCAGGCACCGCGTTTCCTGTGGCAGAGGTGTCTGTGTTTTTAGTATTTAGTGTTTCGCTTCTGAATGTGACAGGTACAAACATGATCTGCTTCAGAAAATAAAGAGCATGGCACTGAGACAGATCTGGCTGTAAGGATGCACAAATTGCATCCTGAATCTGATTGCCACTGAGGGCTAAGGCCCATCTATTTGCCTCAGCCCTCTATGCTTATGTTAAAATCATGAGCACTTCACAGTTGGACAGTTACACTGGTAAAAGGAGTCAGGCCTAATGGAATATACACCCCTACAGTGTTGGTGTTAAAAGATCACATGGCAAAAGTAAGAGGGGCATGTGAGCAGGGACATATAAAGTGGTCACATAGAATAGGCAGCTGTTGGTCTTGAACCAACATCAATAGGAAACCATAGACTAATGAATCTCTGAGGAAACCCCATGGCTGATCCTTCACACCTCAGTGCAACGTTGGATGAGGTGTCCTCTTAGTCTGCTAATGAACTGACTCACTCGTGATTTACAAGGGGGGCGGGGGTCAACACTCAGTGCCAGAAAGCACTGGCTAACAACCAAGACCCTCGGTTTTCTTGAACAGAGCCTGTCAGAAGACATCCTTGAGAGTTTCACTGAGATAACTTTGTGGTAAATGGTGAGTGCAGTTGAGTTTAGGAAAAGTTTACACTTGGTGCAGTAAAAACTGCACCGCAGGAACCGTTTCTGAACCTTTGCACCTGAGCACATACCCGTAATAACCATTAACGTACTAACTAGTCTGGGTGCTCACTTACTACTCTCTGAGGGCACAGAGAAGCCCAGTGGAACCAGAGATCAGTGAACTCCTCTGGGTCTTGTAATAAGTTGGTTTATTTTTAAAGTACAAAAGGGAGAAAAAATAAAGTGACACAGAGCATTGACAAGCCATCAAAATCCATTCTCATCTTGAAAAAACCTTTAGGAGTTTGAGGCGATTTTGTAATAAAACTGGGCATAGACTAGTTTAGGAAAAGACCTACGAATGCACCCATAGGAAACCATACAGCATTAAAAGTATTGTTATAATTGAGGAACATTATTTTGGTGGATGGGAGAGCAGTAGAAGAAACATTATGATCGAAAAGTTTGTGTGTGTGTGTTTGTGTGCTTGTGTTGTGTGTCTATCTATCTATCTATCTATCTATCTATCTATCTATCTATCTGTCTATCTGTCTATCTGTCTATCTGTCTATCTGTCTATCTGTCTATCTGTCTATCTGTCTATCTGTCTATCTGTCTATCTGTCTATCTGTCTATCTGTCTATCTGTCTATCTATCTATCTATCTATCTATCTATCTATCTATCTATCTATCTTATATATATAAACACATCTCTTTTCCTGGGCTCCTGTCCAGTGCTTAGAATTTATGCCACAGGACCAGATGACTCATTTATATTGTAAAGGGCCAATTACATTTAAATTGACCCCTTGGGTACAAATAAGGAATAATTGCTGTGGGAATTTTTAAAGAAAATGTGACCACAGACATTTTAATAGGATAATGTGAAAATTCTCCAGTTAGTTTTCTACATAACACACCGGGTTATCACCTCTATGGTGGATCTTTTTCTGTTTGTCACTATCCTTTTATTATTTGACCTCTCCAAAGGGCGTGCAAATGAACTGGAAACAGAACAGTCTCTCTGATCTCTGCTCCAGTGCTTGGTGGTTGTGTCAGAGGACCTGAATGCTCAAGGGTGTCCATTTGCCTTGTTAAATGCATTTTAATTTTAAATTACTTGACACAAACATAGAGTGTTGATTGTGGATGTTGTAAGGTAAATTACTTTTTGCAAGGAACATTGTCCTTGAAAGCAGAATGTGAAATTAGCTCAAATGACAGCATATGGATAAATATGTCAGCTGCTTTATTCCAAACAGACCTCATCCACCAGCTTTCCTCATCAACCGACTGAATGCCTGTCGAAAATTGCCTCCACATTCCATTACATCACATTCTTAAACATAAATCCCCCTTTTTTTTTAAATCCTCAAAACAGAGATACCACCATACTACAAAATATATAAAACAATATATTACTTGCATCATAAACTCAATTTTCTTTTTTCTAAAGTTCTGACTTTTTCTACCACTCCAGCTTCTTCCATTGCTTTCTTGATGATTTTCATCATTTAAGTTTCTCATCCTCGACAAAGGGTATTCCTCCTTTTGCTTCAGTCATCCAAGAATATCATCAATCTTTCAAAAACATACATATTTGTAATAGCTAATCTGTCTCTAAACATAATCAAAGACAAATTCTAGTCTTTCATGAGCCACTGTGATTGAGCAACCCACCAGCAAATGTTTCTTAGGCCCAAGTATCAGGGAGTGTGTCTGGGTCAAGAGCACGATAAGCTATACATTCAGCTGGGAAACATTTGCAAACTCAACAGAAGTAACAACCACCTTGTAACCAGGTGTACAGTACCTGCATGAGGACCTCGTGGTGCAGCACGAATTTCAGGGTCCAGAGATTTCCAATGATGGGCAGTGGAGTCGGTCCAGGAGGGTATCTTCTCCTCAACCACTGAAGCTTGAAGTAATGTCCAATGAAGAGAGTAAGAAACAGAGCAATCAACAGCTCGCTGATTGACAGCATGGTGGACGCCTGTCTCTGCTTCTAGCAGATCTCCTAAACAGTGGAATTTAAAATTTACTCTAAGCACTATTCTTCCCTCTTGTCTTAGTATAATTTATTCCTAGTTCTTTATGAATTCTATATCTATTTCTCTAGATGATCCTGTCCTCTTTTCTCTCTCTTTATCTCTTTCTCTCTCTATCTCTTCATGTCTCTCTCTTTGTCCCCCTATGTACACTGAGTCTATAGCATGTCTTTATCTGACCTGAATGTCTGTTTTCCTTTCTTCTCTTTTTCTGCTAACCCTTTATTTTACTCAATTTCACCTCCTTTCTCTTCCTTTATCTACTTTCAATTCCTCTTTTCTTTTTGCCTTTCCTCCTTTATGTACAGCCTTAATATCTATCTTCTTCAGTGTGAATGCAACTCTCTCCTCCTTTCTATTTCAGGAAAGGCCACTTTCTCACTTGCATTCTTTCTCTCCCCTTTTATACTTTGTCTAAGAACCGCAGAGGAGGCGTATATTCTCGAAGTGTACAAGATAGGAGATTGCTGTTTGTGTAAAATGTATGCTTATCACCTGCAAGTTGGAACATTTGCTCTTTCATCACTGCCCTGCTGTTGTTTGACCTCTTGTAATAGCTGCCAATAAACACATCTCTTTTCCTGGGCTCCGGTCCAGTGCTTGGAATTCATGCCACAGAACCTGATGACTCATTTATATTGTAAAGGGCCAATTACATTTATATTGACTCCTCTGGTACAAATAATTAATAATAATTGTGGGTATTTTTTAAAGAATAGGTGACCACAGACATGTTAATAAGATAATGTGAATATTCTCCAGTTAGTCTTTTACATAACACACCGGGTTATCACCTCTATGTTGGATCATTTTCTGTTTGGCACTATCCTTTTATTATTTGACCTTTCCAAAGAGCGTGCAAATGAACTGGCAACAGAACAGTCTCTCTGGGCTCTGCTCCAGTGCTTGGTGGCAGTGTCAGAGGTCCTGACTGCTCAAGGGTGTCCATTTGCCTTGTTAAATGCATTTTCAGTTTAAATGACTCTCTAGACACAAACATAGATTGTTGATTGTGGATGTTTTATGGTAAATTACTTTGTGCAAGGAACATTGTCCTTGAAAGCAGAATGTGAAATTAGCTCAAAGACAGCATATGGATAAATATGTCAGAGCTTTATTCCAAACAGACCTCCTCCACCAGCTTTCCTCATCAACCGACTGACTACCTGTCGAAAATTGCCTCCACATTCCATTACATCACATAGTTTAGTTTAAGTCTTCCACGTCTTCCCCTTTTATTTTAATGCACAAAAGAGATACCACCATACTACTAAAATATATAATATAATATATTATAATACGTGCAACAAAAACGTCTTTTTCTTTTTTTTTTAACATATTCTTTCAGATAGTTGTGGTTCTGAATTTTTCTACCACTCCAGCTTCTTCCATTGCTTTCTTGATGATTTTCATCATTAAGTTTCCAATCCTCGACAAAGGGTATTTCCTCCTTTTGCTTCGTTCATTCAAAAATATCATCAACCTTTCCAAAACATACATTTTTGTAATGGCTAATCTGTCTCTAAACTCTATTTACCATAAAAGAAACCCCAGATGCAGGCCCAGTACTTTTCATCCAGACAAGAAGGCAGCGGGTCAACACGGCAGGGTAGCAGTCATTCAGAGCAACAGTCGCCAGAGTGGCAGCCCTTTCAACTGCACAGCAGTCCTTCTTTCTAGCAGAGTATCCACAGGTCCTGAAGTGTACTGAAGAGTTGGTGTTTGGGATCCCATTTATACCTGGGCCTTCCTTCGAAGTTGGATAAGCTTCTAGAGGTTTCCCTTGGAGGTGCACAGACCTTCTTCATTCCCTGTCCTTGCTCCAGACTAACTACAGGGGGTATGCAGCCCTTTGTGTGGAGGTAGGATACAGCCTATTCAAATGTAAGTAGGACTATACCCAGCTTAGCCATCCCATCCTGTCAGTGATGGCCCATCCAGACACACCTAAAGTCTCTATTGCGTGTGGCTGACTTAAAGGAATACACAATGCCCAACTGTCAGCTACACCCAGTCATGTGACCCAGAGACATGCTGGAGGCCCTAAATGGCTAAGGCAGGAAAATGCCAACTTTCTATATGTTCCATTTTCAAATTTGCAATTTAAAATCCAACTTTAACATTACAGAGAATTTTTCATCATAATTTCAAAGACACCAATCATGAACTGTTCACTTGCTCCCATTGGAAAATTATCGCGTATTAGATGTAATATTAGTTAACTTTAATTTTAGCCTACGGGAGAGGTAGACCATCACTCGGAGTCCAATGGTTGCTCACGGAAGGAAAGTTAAATGCCACGATAAAAGCATCTCGAAAAAATGAAAAGAAAGGAAAAAGAAACACTTGACTCAACTGGAGGTTTGAATTCGAGTTTGGGCAACAACACAGTTTTCAAAATTGTTATTTATTGCGGCAGCCCATATGTACCTGTAAGAAGCGTGGTTCATTGGTTGAACATATGAAATGGAGCTCTTTTAATGTTCTGTGTCCTGAGGAAAACCCTCAAAGAAATGCACCACGGTTGGAAATGCGTTGACAGCTTCTTTTTTCAACCAAATAAGTGTTCAATACATGGGTTACCACTGTTTGCTCACAACTAAGAATTGTTGAAGAGTGCAGAAAAGAATATTTCATGTGAGCACAGAAGGGTTACTATTTGGCGACTGCTCCTGCTAAGAATATTTGAATTTTCTCTAGTTAGGTAGTAGTCAGGGGCATCATGGTATTCTTGCAGATGTAACTGTACAGAACCTGAGCTTATAAAAATTAATTTTTTGTTACGTGGAGTATATGTTTTATTTATCTGTGATGTAATTTACGTTTGTCTATATATGTTTTTGGGATTATGAAATCTTGTGATTCCTGTGTATGGTGAAAAATAATGAAATTCTAAATAAACAATTACGCTTTCAATAAGTTTCTCAAAAAAACATACTTTGTACAAAATCAAAAAAATTGTTTTTACAATCAATCATAGAAATTGATTTGTGTGATCAGAAAATTAATGGGTGATTGAATCATAATCAGTATTGGCATTGTTTCTGATATGTTGTATGTATGGCCCAGCCTTACTGACTTAAGGCCAAACCCTTTCTTGGCATGTGACTTTATAAAAGTGGCATTTTCAAAATTGCAATGTAAAATCCAACTTCACCAAGACAGAGGATTGTTTATTACAATTCCAAAGACACCCACCATAAAATGGTTACCTGCTCACATTTGGGAATTTTCACGTATTAAATGTGATAATGCTACTTCTAGCTTAGCCTATGGGAGAGGTATGCCTTGCAGTAGTGAAAAACAAATTTAAGGGTCTTTCACTACCAGAACACGCAAAACTAAAAAGCACATGTCTCACGTTTTAGATACATTGTACCCTGATCTCTGGGCTGGCCAAGGCCTAGTTGTGACTTACATGCATTAAAAACAAAGGTTTTGGCCTGGTAAAAGGTTTCCTTTGCCAAGTCGACAACTGCAGGACACAGGCTGTAGTGGAAGCACCGAGATATGGTTAAAGGGCTACTTAAGTGGGTAGGACAATTAGTGCAGAAAGACCACTAGTAGCATTTACTTTACAGGTCCTGAGCATAGGTAGTGCTACTTTACTAGGGACTTATAAGTAAATTAATTGTGCAAATGGGTCATAAGCCAATTCTACACTGTTGTAATGAGAGAACACAAGCACTTTAGCACTGGTTAGCTGTGGTAAAGTACGCAGAGTCCTAAATTCAGCAACAAAATGAAGGCAGAAAGCTGGAGGACTTAAGGCAAAAAGTAAGGTGGAAAACCACACCAAGGATACTAACACTGGGTATGTCTCAAGTCCGTGCACAAATATTAATCCTTCAGAAGTGAAATGGTGTGCCAGTCGTCGAATATGATCCAGGTAAGTAGACAATATTGATAGATCAGACGTGTAATGGTTTGCCAATCACCAAATAGGATCTGATTCAGCCCACATTTTTAGTTTACAAAATCATGGACTAATATTTCTATATTAATGTGCCTTCAAGCAAAGGCAACATGACTTTGGACAGTGTCTATCTCGTGTGCCTCTGTGACATGCTAATTGCAACATCACAAATGCCCAACCTGGCATGGGTGGAGTTGCACAGAATAACCTGTGGGCATGTAATACATCTCTCTGAACATGCCATACCATTAATATTTACGTTTATCCATTTGTCTCAGCATATTCTGTTTAATTTGAAATTCTTTCTGAAGTTTTTATTGGCTTTCAAACATCAATCATGAAATGCAACATGCCATTATGCCTATGTTTTATACTAAAGCAAATACACATGTGGTGGGGTTGTCTGGAACTTAATATGATTCATCTACACCTCCAGCTTCTGATCCACCTTCTATTCCTTCAGTGCTGATTATATTTATAATACTCCTCCCAGGAAGTTGACTTGAGTTCTGGAGCAGGTCTCCCACCAGTGCCCAAGCTCGTCTGTTTGTACTTCAACAGCAGGTCATGAACTCAACATTTGAGGTCCTGGAATCATTTTTGCATTATTCAGCCCTGGGGTGTGCAGACATAGAATTGACCTTATCTGGTATTTGCTTCCATAATTTTTTTATCTTTTTATGGTACTGTTTTTCGAGACCAAATGCTCCATTAGATGCGCCTTTTCTTTCACTACTCCACAAGCATGTGCCATTCAATGTCATTGAACTGATATTTTAGGATCCTCTCAGGAGCTATGCTTGAAAGTTGAATGGCTTAAAAGATGGATGGCTGTTTTGTTGGATTGTAATAGATTGTAAATCGACAAAGTGGATGGGGTAGGAAATGAGGATTGCTCTGAGGAACAAAGGGATAATTGTTTCCATTGAACCCATTTCAATCTTTTGAAGTGGCAATGTGCTAGGTAGCAGGAAATTACACATTCTATTTTTTTATATTTCATTTCCTGCTGATGAAATGTATCTGCCAATGAGTGTTTATCAAGTATTTTCACTGGTCAGAAAACTGCATACAATAGAATCAGGGGCAATAAAATCACACACAGTAAAATCAGTTCCGCACAACATGGAAACTACACATCAAAGAGCAGTTATACAGATCCCATGGATAATATTACTGCCCACTAAGAGTCAATCCCAGTGTGATTTTACCACTCCAGATTTACCATGTAACCCATATTCATGGCCACTTCTAGCTCTTTCAATTATTACTTCCAGCTAATATGTAGCATTTCAGTTAAGTGCAAATCTTTAGATTCGTGATTGAAGCAATGGTATATTTTGGAGTAACCTAGTTGTAACATAAGCAATTTTCATACAACTAGAAAGTTGTCTGACAATATTCCTGACTGAAGGTAGACTATGATATCCCTAGAAATAAGATGATGCTGAACGTAGCCCAGAACACAATTGCCCCAAGCCCACATTAATGTACACCTTTTTGGATGGATCTGGTGGTCAAAAAGACGCTGCTAAAGTGGATTAAACACTACTCTGAAATGTTTCAGAATTGGGGCCTCATTTGCTATATTCTGACACATAGCAGCACAGTTAGCCTTCTTCTTCTGATGCTGTGCGTCAAAAAAAAGGGCAGGTATGCACCACATCTACAAGATACTGCGCCTTCCTGTCCTTCTCCCTTGCCCCTGAGGAGGCGTGGGATTCTGATGCATTCCCAGGTTTACAACACTTTGTAAATCTGGGAATATGTCAGGTTCCGTGGATGTTGCATGGGAACACCCACAGCAAAACCTATGGAACTCCACTTTCACGCAGATTAATGTGTGAAAGGGGCCTATATTTACAAGGCTATGACAAGTCACGCAGGGTGACTTTACAAGGCCTTACAAATATGGGCAGGCACACTGCGCTGCCGATGCATCTGAAAAAGTGAAGCAGCGCAATAGGCTTGCAAATGAGGCCTTTGGTCGTAAAACTGTGAAACCATTCCGGAAGTGGTATGGAGATGACACACATGTTTATTTTTTACTTGATTCCCATGCATATTTGCTGAACCTAGTTTTCTTTGGAGGAAAATCTGTACAATATTTTGAGGAATTTGTCAATTTCTCCCAGACAACCTGCTCGATTAAGGTTATAGATTGGCAAAGGCACATAATTCTAAAACTCGTAGGAGAAACATTTGATTTGTTTTTTAGCTAAATTTGAGGTTTGCAAAGGATTCTATGTAGGAAAATGTGGGTGAATCCACGCAAGCCATATCTCCCTGGACACCCCAGTGTATCTAGTTTTCAGTAATGTTTGGGTTTGGTAGGTTTCCCCAGATGACTGCAGAGCACGGGGCCAAAAACCCATGTGACCCCCCTTGCAAAACTAGCCTGTTTTTTTATAGGCAATAATGATGTCTCCAGAATAAGTTTTCAGCCCTCACCTGCTGCGGGCACTTGGCCCACCCACACACGTGAGGTTTAATTTTTATCGGAAGACTTTGGGGAATGCGGGATGGGTGGAAGTTTGTGGACCCACACAGATTCTAGAACCTTCCATCACAGAAATGTGCGGAATATGTGTTTTTTTCAACAAAGTTGGAGGTTTGCAAGGGATTCTGGGTAAAATAACCCAGTGAGAGCAACACAAGTTGCCCCATCTTGGATTCCCATGAGTGTCAAGTTTTCAAAAATGCATACGTTTGCTAGGTTTCCTGTAGTATGCGGTACCTACTGCTCCAAGACATTTTAAGACATCAAGTAGAATTCAGTACACGTAATGTTCCAAGTGACATATTGTTGGTGTCATGACTTCTTGATTGGAATGTTGACATTCAAGAAGTCAGCTGTTAAATATACTGAGCTTTGTAAGCAGGCTGAGGTGTTAAGGACCTCCTTAATAAATACAACTTGGATTTGTTCATATACCACCCTTTGGAGTGATCATTACAATGGCGACGTGCTGAAAGAACCCTTGGTCCTTTACTTAAGAAGCTTTTACTTCACCTCAATTCTACCAGCTTTCTACACCTTCTCTTCTCTTCATAACAGTGCCATCTCTTCACTTGGTATCGTATGAGTTTTATTTTCAGGACGATATACTTATTTTTGCAAGTACCAAACAAGAATATGATAACAGGGTCAGGATGGTAATAAATAAACTCAAAGAAAAGGGTCTAACTCTCAAAGCAAAGAAATGCAAGTTTAATATCTCCAGCATTGATTACTTGGGTCATACTATCACGGGATCGGGCATCAAACCCAAAAAAATAACTGGTTGATACCATCAACAAGTTGGCCAGCCCTCTTAACAAAGATAAAGTTGTGAAATTACTGGGGATGTCAGAATATTATATTAAATTCATTCCAAACTTCGCTGACAAAACTCATAATATGAGACTTTTACTAAAAAAGGGTATTAGCTACGCTTGGAATGCTGAGTGTGAAAGAGAGTTCAAACTCATTAAGAAACAGTTGTCTGAAGCTTCCTCTTTGTAGGACTTTGATCCAAACGGTGAAATTGTTATAATGACTGATGCCAGTGCTACAGGATTGGGTGCGATCATGATGCAGGAACTTGATGGAGTAGACGTAACCATTCTATCTTTATACAGGTGTTTGAAAGGGGCAGAATTAATTATTCTGTAGTGGAAAAGGAAGCCTTGGGAGTATACTTCCATGAGGAAACTTCGAAAATTCTTGTGGGGAAACATTTTACTATTAAGACAGACCATAAGCCACTGAGAGAGATATTTGAGAAGAAGGGCTTAGACAACATATCCTCTAGGATACGCAAATGGGTGGTCTCACTTGAAGAATTTGACCTTCGTGTAGAATACATCCCAGGCGCCAAAAACAATATAGGCGACTGTTGTTCTCACTTGACCACGAGAGAAAATGATAAAGACAAGATTATTTAGGACGTTTCTAGTGAGTTTGATGAGTACGCAGTCTGCAGTGTCAATGACAGCATAATAAAAGAAGATGTAGCATCAAAAACAGTTGGAGCAAACATGACAGAGTAAATGATGCTCTAGCTGGATTTTATCGTGTGAAGGATGAGCTATCGTGCCAAAATGGCATCTTGCTGAGGGGAACCAGGTTGATTCCTTCAATCAACTTGCGGAACCAATTAGTTGAATTTGCCCATGAGAGCCACCCAGGTATCTCTAAGATGAAAGAAATACTAAGGCAAACATACTGGTGGCCAGGGATGGACATCTGTATTGAGAGGTATGTCAGGGAATGTGTTGAATGCTACAAATGTGGCAAGAATCTCAAACCCAGAGTTTAACCCATGACTTTAAGAAAACTACCAAAACTAGCTTGGGAAGAAGTTGTGATTGACATTTAGGGTCCCCTCAAACATACCAGCGCAGACAAATACATCATAGTACTTATAGATGTTTACTCTAGGTGGCCCGAAGTCAAAGTTACCAACTCTGTAGAGACAAGAGACGTGATAAAGTTCTTGGAAGATATTTTTATGAGAGGGTTTCCCAAACTCTGTGTTATCGGACAATGGAGTGCAATTCACGTCAAAGGATATGGATAAGTACTTGTCTGATAAAGGTATCAATCACAAAAGGTCTGGGTTATACCACCCAGAAACAAACTGAATTGTGTCCTACCAGAAGTGTTGGCAAACTGAGGTTCTGAACAAAGTTAAGAACTACAGATTCACCCCACATTCCATGACGGCAAGAACCCCTTTTGAACTATTCAGCAAAAGGAAAGCATGTACGATGTTATGCCCCTCTTGGATCCTGAAGAAATCCCATGATTTGAAGCACGTTGAAAATGGCTAAGAGAAATCTAAAAAGGAAGTGAAAAGAATGCGCGATAAAAGGTGTTTTGATGTTTGGAAAGCAGTAAAAGGGACAGTCATTAATGTACGTGACTTAGTTAAGATTAAAAATCATCTCAAGGGCACTACTACTCTTGGGTCTAAATACCTTTTGCCTATGAGAGTGATTAAGGTTTTTAAAAATGCTGTCAGAACAGAAAACCCCAGAGTTTGGAATTTAAGCAGGGTTGCTGAACTTCATTGCCTACATCCTTCTGCTGATCGTAAAGACAACGACAATGAGCAACCACTATCTTTGAAATGTCGCAGTGAGGCAAATAATTTGAGGCGATTTAGTTCTAGACATTGTACCAAGCCTAAATATTTGAGTGATTATGTAGAGTAATAATCATCAATGATTATGTAGTGTAATAACCATCAATCACATGTAGAAATGTTGCATGTCAATCTTACCATGCTTTAGTTGTACACTCATGTTTCTGGTTCTTATTAAATGGTTTTTTTTATTATTATTGGGGCAAGATGTGTAGTATGCTGTACCTATGTTGGTGTTATGGGCCCCACCAGCGGATGTAGTGAATGAGTGTGTTTGCGTGATCTATGATCTGTGACGAAGGAAGGGAGTTTGTGTTCCGCGCTGTAACAGTTTTTCTTGGTTTTTTTTTTTTTTTTTTAGAGAGGATATACCAATTTACTAAATTAAACCCGCTTCAGCACCTTCTGCTCCAAGCCATTGTAAAACATCAAGTAGAATTCAGTACACATAATGTTCCAAGTGACATATTGTTAAAGTCATGACTTGTTTGGTATGTTGACATTCAAAAAGTCAGCTGTTAAATGTACTGAAGCTGTGTAAGCGGGCTGAGGTGTTAAGGACCTTCTTAATAAATACAACTTGGATTTGTTCATCTACCACCCTTTGGAGTGATCATTACATTTTCCTTGGCGCCGGATGAGCTTGGGTTCACAATCCACAGCTAGGCACATTGCAAAAAAAGGGTCAGTTTTCAGTGGAAAAATGTGATGTGTCCACGTTGCATATTGGCCTGTTACCTGTCGCGGGCACTTGCTCTACCCACACAAGTGAGGTGCCATTTGTATTGGGAGACTTTAGGAAATGTGTGGTGGGTGGAATTTTTGGCATCCATGCACATTCCAGAATTTTCCATCACAGAAATTTGAGGAAAAACTGTTTTCTTTTACAAAGTTTGATGTTTGCAAGGGATTCTGGGTAACAGAACCTGGTGAGAGCCACACAAGTCACCCCATTCTGGATTCCCCTGGATGTCTAGTTTTCAAAAATATATAGGTTTTCTAGGTTTCCCTTGGTGCCGGCTGAGCTAGGGTTTACAATCCACAGCTAGACACATTGCAAAAATAGGGTCAGTTTTCAGTGGAAAAATGTGGTGTCCACACTGCATTAGGGCAGTTTCCTGTCACGGGCACTAGGCCTACTCACACAAGTGAGGAACCATTTTTATTGGGAGACTTTGGCGAATGTGGGGTGGCTGGAAGTTTGTGAATGCACGCAGATTCCAGAACTTTCCATCACAGAAATATAAGAACAATGTGTTTTTTTTTTTTACAAAGTTTGAGGTTTGCAAGGGATTCTAGGTAACAGAACCTGGTGAGAGCCACACAAAAGTCACCACATCCTGGATTCCCCTGGGCGTTTAATTGTCAATAATGTACAGGTTTGCTATGTTTCCCCAGGTGCCAACTGAGCTATGGTCTAAAATCCACAGCTAGGCACATTGAGAAAAAGGGTCAGTTTTCATTAGAAAAATGTGATATGTCCATGTTGCGTTTCAGGACGTTTCCTTTTGCAGGCAGTAGGCCTACCCACACAAAGTGAGGTACCATTTTTATTGGAAGACTTAGGGGAACACAGAATTGTAAAGCAACTGTTCATACCTATTGACTTTCTATACATTTCTGCCTTCCAAATGTGAGACAATGTGTAAAAAAGAAGTCACTTTGAAAAATGTCCTATAGTTCACTTGCTAATATGGGTACCCACAATTTCGGAGATGTGCAAATAACTACTGCTTCTAAACTCTATATTGTGTTCCCATTTAGGAAATACATAGGTATCTTTTAAAAAAAAATACTTTTTCTTGGTATTTTGCATATATTCAAACATTATTACATTATCAGTACACATGTCTCGTATATCATACATGCACCTCTTTTTACCACACTCAGTGACATTATGGCTTCATTATATATTACATGTGCGTTTACATGCTAAGGCTTATACATCACATGGCTTCAGATATATAACAGTCTTTTCTCTTCAGCTCAACTCTTTCCCAATATTCAACCACGTAGCTGGGTGTCCACTTACATTATTCTATATCAACACAACGAGTTAGGCATTATCCTACAAATTCCATAGCTTATGCCTTGTTTTCTTTAAATGATTTCCATCTCACCCTATGTTAGGATTTACTTAACAGCTAACGAATGTGATAGTAAATAAGTCTTCAATGGGTCTCATATATCTTTTGGGAGTGATGTTGATGGGAGCAGTTCCGCATACGTCAACGTTTGCTCCTGCCAGAATACCAGATCTAGGAGCCAGTCCTTAAATATAGGAGCTCTTCCCCGTCTCCATTTCCAGGCCCCTTTTCGCTTAGCTAACAACAGCCCAAGTGCTACATAGTGCCTGTATCCCACAGTTATCTGTTCAGTGTATCCCAGAAGAGCCAATATCGGGGATGCAGGTATTAGCGTTGTTGTCATCTGTGTCAGCGCTGTAAAAACATGCTGCCAGTATTGATTTATACTATTACAGTCCCAGGCTAGGTACATGAAATCCGCCCCCTCAGCCCCACATCTGTCGCATCAGTCATTTTCCCTTATTTTGAATTTATGCATTTTTGCTGGCATATCGTATATGCGATGCAGAAATGTAAAATGAATTCTGCGTAGGTGGCCACTTGCGGCTATCTGCCCGGTTTGTGTGCAGCAGTATTCCCACTGTTTATCTGTCATTTCAAATCCTAGCTCTTTTTCCTATTGTCCTCGTGCAGTGCATTGATCTACCGCATGAGTAGTTTGAATGTTATGATATAGTAAGGAGACCATATGTTTAGGTGTCTCTAACTGCAGTAGTGTTGCTGTCTTAGTTTGGACACCAGGGGCTCAATAGCTAGAGCAAATAGTAGGGGAGACAGCTGGCAACCTTGCCTTGTCGCCCTAGTGATTGAAAATGGTGGCAAGCTTTGTCCTTTAAGCAATATTCTGGCTGTTAGGGAGCTATATAGCAGTGTTATCCATGGGAGAAAACCTACTGGCTTTCCCATTTGTTGCAGTATCTCGAATACTTAATCCCACTCCACCGAGTCGAACGCTTTTGTGGCGTCAAGAAAAACCGTTGTCGCCGCCAACTCGGACTCAACGTCTTGCATAGTAGAAAACAGGGTGCGAAGGTTATGAGATGTCACCCTCCCCGGGATAAAGCCTGCCTGATCTGGCAGTACCAATATCTCCATTAATAGAGTTAGCCTGTTTTTGCATCGTTGTTTATAAGGGACAGTAGCCTATATGAATCACACTGGTCCGCTGGTTTCCACGTCTTTAAGAGCGAAGATATAAGGGCCTCCCTCATGGTCTGAGGAAGGATCCCATTTTTGTATGCCTCTTCATACACATTTTTTAATATAGGTATAAGTTGGTCAATATAAGTTTTATAGACATAGATCGGGAGGCTGTCTAGTCCTGGTGCCTTGTCCAATTTCATCTGCATTATTGAGGCATGCATTTCATCTTCTTCCAAAGGCGCTTCTAAAAACTCTTGCTGTGCATTACCCAACCACCTAGGGCTACGTCATCTAGGTATGCGGCTATATCTATCTGTGCTTGTCTTTCACTTGTGTATAATGTAAGTAGTATACCCTAAACACTTGGAGTATTGCAGCGTTATCTCTATGGGTGTTGCCTTCATGGTCTGTGACTTCTGATAGATAGTTGGAGAAGCGCGGTCTCCAACTTTCCTCTGCTAACGCTTTTCCGGCCTGTTCACCCTCTCCATATTTTCAGGTTCTAAAGTATTTTCCCCGAAATAGGCACTCCCTATCTGCTGTTTCTTTACAATCCGTCAGCTTATCCCTCAGTTACTTTTAAAGGATGCCATTTACCCCACTATTCAGATCTTGTTCCGTCCTCTTCAAGTCTGTCTCAAGCCTGTGCAGTGTTTTACGAATGTCACGAAGGACTCCAAACACTTTAGCAATGCAGAAACTTCTGATAGTGAACTTGAAGGCCTCCCACACCATGGGTATGTTTGGCACTGTGTCAAAGTTTTGCTGGAAGAAGTCAGAAATTTCTTGAAGAAGCTCTGTATGAAATATTGTATCTAGTAGTATACACGGCATGAGTCTCCAATTCCTATACGGTGTGGTAAAGTTTGCTGGGTCCAGTGGCATTTGAACCGGTGAGCGACCAGAGTATGTTCTTGCCAAATGAACTACTTTAGTGATCCAGGGTCCCATTCCTTTAGAGACCACTCAATAGTCTAGCCTGGACCAGGAAGAGTGGAATGTCAAATAAGGTGTCTCTCCATGTATCTATAAGGTCATTGTCAGTAAATATACTCTGCAGCAACTTAGACGTTTTGGAATAATGATGAGGGAGGTGTGTGGACGTGTCCCAAGGAGGATTTAATGTTGTGTTAAAATCTCCCCCCCAAATCAAGTGCGTAGACCCTATTTCACATTCAGCATGGTTTCCCCCACATCATAGAGTATCGTCCCAACTGATCCTGAGCCATTCCCAATGGGATAAATGGGATGTTCTTTTTGATCAGAATTGCTGTCCCCCTAGAATACGTAGAGTATGATGAAAAATTTAGATGCTCAGCCCATTTACCGACAAAAGATGGGGTGCCACGGGGTCTAGATGTGTCTCTTGTAGAATCGCTATAGGAATATGATGGCGGTTTAAATAGGCTAGTATCTGCCTGCATTTACGTGGTTCACCCAAACCTCTGACATTCCATTTCAGCAGCTGTATTTCCTGCATCTCATTATTTTGTGTCATAGGAATATGATAAGGGATATTGAACTGAAGGTTCTAATGCCATTTCGATCAGTAACTGTCGGTGCATGTGTGAATATCTTGTTATGTTTTGTGCATTGTTGTGTACCAACTTCTACATTTGTTCCCCATTCCTCCCCTACCCACAACAGCATCCTAACATTGCCAGAATCACTATTGCCAACCCTTCCCAAACAACCCAAAAAATTAAACTCTAAAGTCATCTCAAATCGTGGGGGACTTCCCTTTAGGGTGCGCCAGGGGCTAACACAGTTCTCCCTTACCCCCCCCGCTGGTAAAGTATCTATGCACGGGGTAAGGGGTGCTCAGTTCTGATTTGTTTACATGTCCCAATAGTTTGCTTATCTTCTTAACACATCGATTTGTGGTTGCAATGTCTTTATCCAGCAGTGTCATCTTCCAGCATTGTCCCCCATATAGTCAGCCAGGACTAGTGCGTTGTATCTGGACATCGATTCAGCATTAGTCAGCATTTAGTCATCGTGTGCCTGCTACAGCCATTGTACTCTTACGTCACCAATACATTTCATTCCGGTGTAGGTGCTGTTGCTCTCGCGGTCAAGGCCGCCTGCTGCTGGTGTGAGCCCTTGCGGGTATTGCGTTTTAAGAATTCCTCCACCTGTTGCACATGAAGGAAGAAGTGCTGCTTTTCTTGATGTGTGACTCTAAGGCACGCTGAGTACATTAGAGCATAGTCTATTGTGCCTCTCTCAGTTTTAGTTTCACCAGGATGATTTTCCTGCAAGCTTCTTGCACAGCAAGTGTGAAATCTGGGTATATAGTGAAATCATGTCCAACAAAATTTAGGTTTCTTTTTTCTCTGGCTAATCTCAGTGCCACATCCCTATCCCGGTAATTAAACAACCTTACAATAATTGGACATTGCGGAGTTCCCGGAGGTGGTCGGTGGCCCAACGAGCGATGTGCTCGCTCTACCACCATATGTGGGGAGATTGAATCTGCTATGAACACTGCGCATAACATGCATTCAATGAATTCTTCCATCTGGCCAGTATTTGCATTTTCCTGTATTCCTATGATGCGTATATTATTGCGCCTAGATCGTGCCCCCAAATCTTCATTCTTTTCTGTGATCACCTTTAGCACCTTATCCATCTGCGCCACTTGTTTCTGGACCCCAGCTGAGTTGTCTTCTGCATCCGAGATTTGATGCTCTGCCTCTGTGATGCTTGCGTCGTGCTTTTCAATTTTAAGTACTTTGGAATTCATGTGGGTTGTCATTGAGTTAATCTTATTCTCTGTAAAAATGAGCCTCTGTTTCATGGCAAGCAGAAGTGTTTTTGGTCTCAAAGTTTATTTTCGCCAGCTTTCCATCCATTTTTCCCATGGCCGCATATAGGACGTCTGCTCTCTGCACAGCGTGTTATGCTTGTGTCCTAATATTCAAATCTGTTTCAGCCACCCTAGCAATTCTAGCTTGTCATTGGGTTTCTGAAGGCCGGCATAACACTCCCCCCCGAGTGCTGTGTAGTCCAGTTTAAACCTGCCACATGTGCTTTCTGTAATCCTGCGATAACAGCTCCTGGGTTTTGAAGTCAGTTTGCTCACTATACGTGTTCAATGTATTTTTTTAACGTACCCTGTAGGGTTTTTTTCTGATATATATGTACAGTGCTCCTCAGTGACTACTGCCTGTACATCTGCTCACATTTGCCCAAACCGCTCCATCTCTCATGCAGAGGCCATCCATCCATATTGGCCGCTATTTTGAATCTGGATTTCGGCGCTGATTAGCTCCATGTGGTAGTGTTCAATTCCAGGCCTGTAGTGCACCACAACACTCTCTATGGACCAACACGCTCTAATTTGAGCCACTTATCTCACTGCTGTTCCATTTATTTATTTCCTTGAGGTGCCTCGTTCTTGCTGTCTACGCCTCTACCCGCAATAGCCATGCACCGACTTCCTCGCATACACCTTACTTGCTTTGTGCAACATGACCTACATTCCGATTGGAAGCTGTGAACAGTGCGAGGTACGGGATCTCTGCACATTTCTTCTTCACATACAGGCGTTTTTTCTGTTGTGGCGGAGTTAGTTTCCGATGCAATATCTCATCAGAGCATTCCAATCTCCGAGGTATGCGCTGCCGGTCCTTCTCCGGATGCGGATTCCTCGGCCTTGCGTGACATTCTTCCCAACAACCTAGATTGACCTTGCGTAGAGCAGGCTGCCACCTCCGTGAATGATCGATGCTACAGAAGCTTTCCTGTACCGTTAATGTTCGCTGAGGCTCACAGCTGGTGGTGGCATTCAAGGTCTCCTTGCTCCCACTTCCTTTTTCTCTTGTTGTGAGCTTTTAGGGCAGGATTTTTATGGATAATTACACCAAGCTGCTGGAGCTTCACTGATGTGCGGCCATCTTGATCGTGCGCCACCTAGCGCCCCTTACAAAGGTATCTTTGATAACTATTTTTCCCTCTTTATATTTTACTAAATGAACTGCTATATACCCGGTACACAATGAAAAACCATAGCAAGATGCAGCTCAGTTATTGGCTCCGGGTTCCTCGGGTTCTTGGAGAACCTACAGTTCCTATATAGCCTTCAAATACTGGTCGTTACAGTGCCCATCTTCTCAAAACTCAATTACTGTAACAGACTGTGCATCACCTTACAACAGATACTGTTGAGAAAACTTCAGATTCTGCAAAACACGGCAGCTTGCCTTATTTTTAACATCCCCAAATATCAGTCGGCCTCCCAGGCATTACGGGAACTCCACTGGCTGCCAATACGGAGTAGAATAATTTTTAAGGTTCTTTGCTTTGCCTAGTGGACCTTCCACAACTCTGGCCCACAATTTTTTAGACAGAAGTTCATCTGGTACAGTCCTGTCAGAACATTGCGATCAGCGGAGAACAGACTTGTAGTAGTGCCATCCTTTAAGTGTGCATGCTGGGGAGGAACCAGTTTTGTGAGTAGCACCTCAAAGATATGGAACTCCCTCACTCTCTACCTTAAGGCATCACCTAATCTTCTTCATTTCTGGAAATCCTTAAAGCCTGGCTTGTTAATCAATAAACTTAGGATAGTTGTGCTTAACTTTCAAACATCTTGTGCTACTTTTGCCCCAGACAGCGCCAAGACTCCTTCGGGCACTCGGGCACTCTACAAACCATAATAACATACATATCCCCACAACCAAGAGGATCCAGCGGATGTAACGGTATATTGCTTAACAAAATCTGTCATACTTTTTTTCAACTGCTAGTTTCTATAAAAAAACTTGAAGGATCTACACAAATGACCCCTTGCAGAATTTAGAATTATGTCAAATTTTCAGAAATGTATAGGTTTCCAGGATCCATGGTTTCACATCCACTTCTACCACTAACTGGAAGGAGGTTGAAAGCAAAAAGTAGCCTAGCAGCGAATGGGTTAAGGGGATTTGATATACCCCGACCGTGAGCACCAACAATCCTTCTGACCGCCTTATATATATTTTTTTTCCACTGAAAAAAACATAGGTTTCAGACATGTTATAGTTAGGAATTAGCATTTAAAAAACCTTAGCAATTCATTGAAAAAAACAATAGGTTTCAGGGCTGTTATAGTTAGCTGGACATTTCACTCATACAAAACCATTGAAATTCCTCCGTTATAGTTAGTTCTGCTAACTATAACTCGCGCGCCCGCAATCCACTGCTGATGATGTCACATATTACATCATTCATGACATGGTCACAGTGACATCACTGATGACATTACTGATGACATCTCAAATGACATCACTGATGACATCACTGATAACATCATCCAGTGAATGTAGTTTGGGTTGTTATTTCAAGATGTATTATATATATAGCAATCTGCATTGAAGAATGAGTGGATATATAAATATAAATATCAGGATGGAGGATTTAGTAGCAGTGTGATTGACTGTTTACTTGACTAATTTATAGCGTCTCACTCAATATATTGGATAGTGACTAAACTGTGTGAATATCTGTATCACTTTGTCAGTTGTTGTGTAAACTGCTGCACCAGTTGGTTACTAGCTACGTGAAAGTCTATATTAGTTATTGATTAGTTAACTAGTATTTGTATGGGAGAGTGAATGTGTGTGTGGTTCAGTGGGGGGTGTGTGACTGCCCAAAGATGTGTGAATAGTTGATTCAGTAGGTATATGAGGTTAAGAGTACAAGTTATAACAGTTGTTTGGGTGAGTGAATATCTTTATGGGTGTAGTGATGAGCAAATATATCTCTCAATGGTACATGTCCAACAAACTAGAAAAGTAAAAGGCAGTGTATGTGACAGTTGTTGTATATATATAAGTGTACATAAGACTCAGTGATTATATGAGTGACTGTATGGATAACTGTATTTTATAACACACTAAGTATGAGTTACTACCTATATGAATAAATGAAGTGGTGTTTGTATAAATGTGTAGCTGAGTAAATGTAAGTATGACATCCATTGTTTGCAAGTGAGTAGGATGACTGCATAAGTGAGTAGGATGTGTTCTGGTGTGCAATGTCGAGATAGGTGTATTTGATAGTGTTCTATTGATCATTGACAGCATGTATGAGTGAATCTATAGGTAAGTGATTAGATGTGTGTGTAGATCTAGTAATCACTGAGTGGGTTTTTAGAAACTTGTATTGGTGTATCAATGAATTCAAATATGGTACTCTGTATTTTACAGTGAGTGATGAAAGGTTATACTAGTGTATGATGAGGTGTATCTGATTGTCACGTGGATGATGTCATCAGTGATGTCATTTGAGATGTCATCAGTGAGTGTCATCAGTGATGTCACTGACCATGTCATGAATGATGTAATATGTGACATCATCAGCAGTGGATTGCGGGCGCACGAGTTATAGTTAGCAGAACTAACTATAACGGAGGTATTTCAATGGTTTTGTACGAGTGAAATGTCCAGCTAACTATAACAGCCCTGAAACCCATGGTTTTTTCAATAAATTTCTAAGGTTTTTTAAATGATAATTTTTAAATGTAATAATAGTTATATATATTTGTTTATACTAATTTTCTACAGTTTTTTAACTGTTTATTTTTACATATTTCATTTTTTAAATTACATTATATATTTTTAATATAAATGGAAATAAAAATGTTTTTTAAAATATTGAAACTGAAATGTGTTTTTTTGTTGAATGTATAAGTGCAGAACTATAAGTGTGTTGGTTAGTTAGAGGACTGCATGCATAGTGGATAGGGGTTTGAAGCAGCAATGGAAGAGGTGTGGTGCCGCGGCCAGGGTGACTGACGCAGGAATATGGGGATCACGGTTTGATTCCTGGCACCGGCGGCAGATTAGCCCAGCACCATGTTACTCTGGACAATAGCTTGCTTAATCTTCCCGACGGCCCCCAGCGCCTAGAGACCCTTACGGGTGAGTGTTCGTGCTTTACAAATGTGGATATTATTATTATTATTATAAGCAGTCCATGTGCTAAGGCCTAGCTCGCTGCATAAGTACATGGGTACTGACTGAATGATTAGAGTACTGCAAGGAGAGTGCCAGGGTGAATTTCTAAGTGGTTGGGTTTTTGTGCAGTGAATGGATTAGTACATGGTGCTGAATGGGTCACTAGAGGAGTGCAAGGGGAGTGAGTCCTAGAGCCAGTGCCATGCTAAAAGACACTTAGAATACAGTTAAAACACCTACATACACTAGGGAACACTATGCGTTGGGGTATCCCTGTGATTAGAATGACCTCCTCTGTAAGCTCCTAGTACATAATAGGGCAGGGGGATCTCTTACCTCTTAAAATGCGCCACAGGGTGAGTTTGCACACTGGTGAAGGGTGGGGGGCTAAACTGACATGTGCAAACACGCCCTGTGGCCATTTTAATTTGGGAGATAAGGTCCCCTTGAATCCTGAGTGTCCCTTGGGTCCAACTAGCCCACCAGGTATCTCCAGTTAGTGCCACAAAGCTGCGTTGCAGAGAGGTGTAAAAAGTGGCACGGCCTGGACCACCTCTCTGCAACGCAGCGCAGTGGCGCTTACTGGAAGCACCTGGTGGACTAGTTGCCCCCATGGGCCATCAGGATTGAAGGCGAATTATTTCCCCATCTTAAAACGTGCCACAGGGCATGTTTGCATACGTCACCTTAGGCCCCGTCCCCTCCCTTCGCCCCTGTGTAAACGCGCCCTGTGTCCGTTTTAAGTTGGGAGATTAAGTCCCCTTGAATCCTGAGGGTCCCTAGGGTCAAACGAGCCCACTAGGTACCTCCAGTAAGTGCCACAGAGCTGCATTGCAGAGAGGTGTAAAAAGGGGCGTGGCCTCTGAACACCTCTCTGCAGCGCAGCTCCCTGGCGCATACTGGAGGTACCTGGTGGGCTAGTTGGCCCCCAGGGACCCTCAAGATTGAAGAGGAATTAATTCCTCAACTTAAAACGCACCACAGGGCACATTTGCACAATGGTGAAGGAAGGGGGCGGGGCCTGAGGTGACATGTCTGCAAACACACCCTGTGGCGCATTTCAAGTTGGAAAATTAATTCCTCCTCAATCCCGAGGGTCCCTAGGGGCCAACTAGCCCACCAGGTACCTCCACTATGGGCCAGAGAGCTGCATTGCAGAGAGGTGTTCAGAGGCCAGGCCCCTTTTTACAACACTCTGCAACGCAGCTCCGTGGCGCTTACTGGACGTTCCTGGTGGGCTAGTTGGCCCACACGAACCCCCAGTATTGAAGGGAATTTAATTCCCCAATTTAAAACGCGCCACAGGGCGCGTTTGCAGAGTGGTTCCATGAGGGGGTGGGGCCTAGACACGATCGCATATCTTTAAAAAAAAAAAATAATGGAAGGGGGGCTGTGTAACCCCCCTTATTTTTACTTTTTTTGGGCCCTGGGGACCCCATCCCCCAGGGCCTGACCCCGAATGTTAAAAAAAACAATTATTAATGTGAAGGGGGCCAAGTGGGCCCCCCTAGTGAGCTCAATTCCGGGCCCCAGGGACCCCATTCTCTGGGGCATGGGCATTTTTTTATAGTGTTTTTGAGGGGGGGCTGCATGGCCCCCCTCTGAAGGCCATTTCTGGCCCCAGGGACCCCATCCCCGTGGCCCTCCTTTGCCTTTTTTAAAATAATTAATATTGGGGAGGGGGGCCTGGCCACCTCGTTGTGGACCGTGTGGGGAGCCCCAATGCCCCCACGGTCCCAGCCAGCTGTTTCCCCGCGTCCTGCGGGAGCCGGCATTGCTTTTCCACATGGGGAGCTGCTAAGATGCAGCTCCCCATGTGGAAAAGCAATTTGGTTTGAATTTGAAAGAGAGAGCAGGTTTCTTGCTCTCTCTTTCAAAATTCAAACCATGTTTGCTATGGCAGGGCGGGAGCACTATAGTGTCCCGGGGGTGGGCACCCCGGGACACTGCAGGAGCCGGCCCTGGGGGGTGGCGGTCCCCAGGGCCATCAAGGGCTCCAGGAGGGGGGCCGCACGGCCCCCTTCCCAATATTTCCAAAGTCCCGGGGAGGTGGTGGTCCCCGGGGCTGGGGGGGCTCGAGCCCCCTCCCACACAGGCTATTTCTTTTTTTTTGTTAAATACACAAGCCCACCCGCAAAGATTTTCACAAAGTCCCGGGGGTGGCTGTCCCCGGGGCTTGGGGGGGCCTTTGAGCCCCCCACTCATTCAGTTTTGAAGCCCCGGGGGTGGCGGTCCCCCAGGCTGTGAGCCCCCCCAATATTTACATAAAGCCCTGGGGGGTGGCGGTCCCTGGGGCTGGGGGCCCCTCTGGGCCCCCCAACCCAATGCTATCATTGCCCCCGGGATTTGGCCCCCCAGGAGCTAACTAGCAAGGCAAGCGTGGGAGCCAGCGCTTCGTTTTTTCTTCATCAGCAGGATCCGCGCACCCATTTTTTTGGGGCCTTGTGGGTCCTTGTGCGACCCCCTAAGCAGGCCTAGGGGGTCAGGGTATTTCTACCCTGCCCCCTTTTTGAATCTTGCGCATTTGTTTTACTGTTTTCTTGTCCCTCGGTTCTACTGAGGCACAAGATGGCTGCCAACACTTCCTGATTTGGAGTATTGACAACCAATTAGCATACAGCTTGTGATCTGGAGGGTGCGCACTGGGTGCGCATAGGGTGCGCGGATCCTCCGATGCCATAGATATATCTATGATTTTACTTTTGATTTTCTCAGCAACTACTGAACGGATTTACACCATTTAACCAAAAGGCACAAGTGTGAACCAAGGGCTACCTCTTTGCCAAATTTGGTGTAATTCCGTGCAGTTTGGGCTGCAGCTGCGATTAACGGTTCCTATGGAAAATTGCATGGGGAAAACACTTTTCGGGACCCCTCTTTTTTCTCGGCCCCCGCTTAACGAATCACCCCGAGACTTTCAGGATAGTAGCACCCGGAGCGCCCCACCAGTTTTGATAATTGCGCGAAGATTCGTCAACCGGCACCAAAGTTATTCCAAATAGAATGTTGCGGATTTCCTATGAATAATTGGTCCTAACTATAACTACCTACTGGCGACTGCCAGTAGGTAATATATATATATATATATATATATATATATATATATATATATATAATATATATATATATATATATATTCACTGAAAAAACCATAGGTTTCACACACGTTATACTTAGGAATTAGCATTTAAAAAACCTTGCAGATTCACTTAAAAAAACATAGGTTTCACACATGTTATAGTTAGCTGGACATTTCACTCGTAAAAAACCAATGAAATTCCCCCGTTATAGTTAGTAAAGTGAACTATAACTCACGCGACCGCAATCCAGTGCTGATGACGTCAGATATTACATCACTGTATTTAGACACTTATTTACCCATTTTTCCTACCTTTAACCTTTAGCTATACATATTTAATAAATATTTATTTTACAGAAATACACATATGTCATCTGACATGTAGCAACCAATCAGAACTACGCTCGCGCACGTTAGGGTGCGCGCCTATAGATATGTATGTACTTTTAACTTCAATTTTCTCAGGAACTAATGAACAGATTGACTCCAGTTATGCAAAAGGCACATCCCTGACCTGAGGACTACCTCTTTGCCAAATTTCAAGTAATTTTGTTCAGCCGTCTGGGCTGTACCTTGGACTAAAGGACCCTATGGAAAATTGCATGGGAAAAACGCGTTTTGGGACCCCCCTTTTTTCTCAGCCCCCGCTTGACGAATCCCCCCAAGACTTTCAGGGTACGAGCGGAGCAGAGCGCCCCACCTATTTTGAAAATTTCATGAGGATTCGTCAATCGGCGCCAAAGTTATTCCAAATAGAATGTTGCGGATTTCCTATGGAAACACGGTCCTAACTATAACTATCTACAGGCGACCGCCAGTAGATAATATATATATTATCATGGTACTGGATTTATCCAGTTAGAAAATTCGTTTTAAAACTTCAGGGATTTATCCTGTAAATACAGTAATTGTGGGATATAAATATGTAACAAAGATATATGAAAATACATATGTCGAATTAAGACTTGCATGTAAACATATTGTTTTAATGGAGTCAGCCTACATCAATGTCCTCGGCAAGTCTTTCTACCCTGTTCATTACCATGTGACACGGAACTAGGGAAAGTGGGTGGTACACTTAAAACACATTTAAAGTGGAAAGCGAAAGGTTAACTTGTATGTGATCAAGGGCTCTTGAAGCCCGAAACGCGTCATAAGTGGATTGTGATTTGCAATAAATAACATCTGACCTGATGTCCAGCGGGGTCCGAGTTTCCTTCTTCGCCGCCGCCGAGTGGAAGTAGCAGGAATTTCGAATTTGGTGATATATATATATATATATATATATATATATATATATATATATATATATACAAGAAAGAAGTGACTCAAACAGATAGATTCACCAAAGAACAAGAATATATTTCCACTACAACGTTTCAGCTTCTGCCTTCCTCAGGTAGTACAAGATGGTTTGCTCTGTGGCTGCACAGATGACAGCTGAATTTTCAAAAAGCATCATGAGTGAAGATTCCATTTGGAATGTGGAATCAATGCAGTCCTGAGAGCTCTTGAGATATGCAGTAATCAGGCTGTGTTGTCAGTAATGTTCAGTCCATCTGGATGCAGTGATTTTAAATGGTACATCCAGAAGATTTCCCTGGAGTCCAGTAGTTCTTCCTTTGAAACATGTTCCAAGGGGAAAATCTTCAAATCTGATAGTGAATGATCCACAAGGTTAAAATGATTGGCTACAGGCTGGTCAATTTTCTTATTAATTATTGCAGATTTGTGGTTCCCAAATCGTGTACGGAGGTCATTCACTGTTTGGCCTACATATTGCTTTTTACAGCTTTACCGTTGGCACTGAATCACATAAATAATGCATGTTGAGCGACATGTAAGATGCTGCCTTATTGCATAGGTCCTTCTCGTAACAGAACTAGTTACAGATGATGTTTGTAAAAGAGCCAAAGGCTAGGGGGTCAGGAACTCTCTACCCTGCCCCCTTTTCACGTTCTTACATTTGTTTTTTCTTTTTTTAAGGTTTTTCCACCGTGCGCGAACGGTGCGCGCACCCCGCGATTTAAAAAAAAAAAAAATAAAAAAAAAATTCACCCTTCGGGGTCCTTCAGGGACCCCCTGACAAAGGCTAGGAGGTCAGGAACTCTCTACCCTGCCCCCTTTTCACGTTCTCCACCTTTGTTTTTCTCCCTCACACAAGACAAGATGGCGGCCGACACTTCCTGATTTCATCCGATTCTTACGTTGCGTGATATCTAACAAACAATCAGAATTTCGCACGCGCACGCCACCGTGCGCGCACTGTGCGCGCTTATAGATATTTATGTACTTTTAAATGCAAATATCTCAGGAAATACTGTACAGATTGACACCAGACATGCAAAAGGCACTTCCTTGACCCAAGGACTACCTCTGTGCCAAATTTCACGTAATTCTGTTCAGCCGTTCGGGCTGTACCTTCGACTAAAGGTCCTATGAGAAAATGCATGGGGAAAACGCGTTTTGGGACCCCCTTTTTTCTCGGCCCACGCTTGACGAATCACCCCGAGACTTTCAGGGTAGGAGCTGAGCGGAGCGCCCCATTAGTTTTGAAAATTTCGCGAAGATTCATCGACCGGCGCCAAAGTTATTCAAAATAGAATTTTCAGATTTCCTATGGAAACACGTTCCTAACTATAACTATCTACTGGCGACCGCCAGTAGATAATATATATATATATATATCAACACAGATTGGAGTCCCAAACGCGCTCTCGGAGTCACAAAATCACCAGGGAAACGGGAGGTCACTTAGACACAGGTAGGTTTATTAACGTCATAACCATGAGATTTAACTAGAATGTTCTCGTTTTGGTTAGCAACATAGAGTTTTCCAGAGGAACAAAATATGTAATGTGTTGACATGTTTCTCCTAGTTGAACTTGTTTTTGAACTTAACCATGTGTTTTTAACGACCAATGACTTTCCGTTTGCTTTCTCTCATTGTGCTTCTTTTCTCTCTTTTGTCTTGTTCTTCTGTCTGCAGGAGGAAAGGAAGGGACTGTTGCCTAGAGGATCCAAGGGGGTCCCTACCCTTTTCTTCGCTCGTACTTCCGGGCATTGGGCCTTTTGACAACTATCAAGCACTTGACTTTAAGTTGTGGTTCCGAGTATTTAACAATGAATTGAATCTTATATGTACTAATCAGATATGTTAATGATCTAACCTCTCATTTGACCTTAGGTCATTTAGTAAACAAAGATGCACTCTTTTCTCCCTCTCTAATATGATTCCGTTTTTCTACATTGTTTGATTGTGGCCTACACTGATGGTGTTTAAGGAATATAGATTGAACAGGGCAACTCAATTTGCTACTTACATACTTTGAGACCACATCTATCTGAGAGATGTGAGTTAGGTGTCTGGATCCACTTCACTACGAGACAATCCCTTTGTATGGATACTGTTGGTTGCACTATTTGCATACACCTAGACATCTTTACACATTTTACGTTTATGACTGAATGAATTGATTTTGTGTTGTGCCACTATTGGGCGAACATGACACTCCTTTGGCTTTACATGTGATTATTTCTACATCGTCTTATATACATTGTTGGGTCAGCGCCCCCGAGTATTTTCTCACACATTCTTTGGATATGCGTGTGTAAGGGGCGGTAAAACGTTTTTTACAATAGACAGTCTCTTGCCACTATCAGGCGATTACAATAGTTTGTGTATTGAACACGAGGCTGTATAAAGTTTTATTTGTACAAAGTAAAAGTAACTTTGCTTGACTCCAAGGTGCCACAATAGATGCCACGCTGGTAATGACACATAGCGGAGTACAACTTAACACTTAAATTCACGAATTATTATGCGATTTTTTGAACAAGAATTTAGGTTTTGTGTCATTTTTACTTTATCACTTTACCTCGCAACACTATTGTATTACTATTTAGAGTATTGGTTTTCACTGTGTATAATTACGAATTGCATAGATTGAAATGCATTCAATGTTCATTTAACAATACTGACCAGCAGTACTAACAGAGTACAAAATGGCGCTGTGTGTAACTCAATTTGTTGATACATGTACCTTTGAATGGGAGTCACGAAGTCCTCTCTCTATGACAACTATGTCTACACGAATCAGTATGTATTGTGGCATTTGTTTTGAACACGCTGTGTGAACAAGCCCGTTCGCGGGTGAAACGCGTTGCAGCAGGTTTATGACGTTAATAAACCTACCTGTGTCTAAGTGAAAAAAAAAAAAAAAAGCAGCAGGTTTATGACGTTAATAAACCTACCTGTGTCTAAGTGACCTCCCGTTTCCCTGGTGATTTTGTGACTCCGAGAGCGCGTTTGGGACTCCAATCTGTGTTGATAAAATTGCCGGTTGTCTCCGCCGGTCCGCGCCACCCCTCCCATGGGGCTTGAACTTCAGAAGGAGTAACTTTGTGGACTAATATATATATATATATATATATTCAGTGAAAAAACCATAGGTTTCACACATGTTATAGTTAGCTGGACATTTTACTCGTAAAAAACCAATGAAATTCCCCCGTTATAGTTAGTTCAGCTAACTATAACTCGCGCGCCCGCAATGCACTGCTGATGACATCATCCTTGTGATAGAGTGGCAGACCTCCTCTTCCCCTAATATAACCTTTGATACACACATTCAAAAATAGAGACTAAAATTTTCAAAACAATGGACATACCAATACCAGTTACAACAACCTCTTCAGTAATTCTAAGATCCACATACACATCCACTCATTCACCAACAGTCCTATACAGTCACTCATACATGTACTCACTTATCATATGTACTCATACACCTATACATCCTGTTACACAATGCCACTCATCCATAGAGCTACTCACACACATAGTCACTCATGCTAATAAAGAATCAAACATACATTTACTTGCATATACAGTTATACACACACCACCACACTTACTTCTACGGAAACTTACACATACTTAGTCTTTTAAACAATCACTTATAGAAACACATACTTATTCATACAGGAACTCTTTCAATCTCTCACTCTCACATATACTCACATATATACACCAATAGTCACATATACTAGTTTAAAACATATGTAGTTACTCATAAAGACACTATTGAGACAGTCATTCACTCACTAACACACCCATGCACACACTCATCCACCCATGCAGTCCTGCACACATGCTGTCTTCAACACATACAAACAGTGAGTCACTCATTCATGCACCTATGCACTACGTCATACCCCCCACCGAACCATGCAGACACTCAGACTGATACTCAAAAAACCAACTAATAACCTATATAGACACCCATGTAGCTACTCACCAACCCATGCAGCCACTTATACACAAAGTGAGAGACTGATACAGATATTTACATATTTAAACATTACTCACTAAGCCATGTATTCACTATGATACACTTACTCAGTCAGTTACACAATCAATTTTTCAAAAACAAATCATCCATTTAGACACTTATATACCCATTTATTCTTCCATCGACCTTGAGATATACATATATAAAACATATTTAATTTTCAGAAAAACACACATTCACTGGATGATGTCATCAGTGATGTCATCAGTGATGTCATTTGAGATGTCATCAGTGATGTCATGAGTGATGTCACTGACCATGTCATGAGTGATGTAATATGTGACGTCATCAGCAGTGCATTGCGGGCGCGCGAGTTATAGTTAGCTGAACTAACTATAACGGGGGAATTTCATTGGTTTTTTACGAGTTAAATGTCCAGCTAACTATAACATGTGTGAAACCTATGGTTTTTTCACTGAATTTCTAAGGTTTTTTAAATGCTAATTCCTAACTATAACGTGTGTGAAACCTATGGTTTTTTCACTGAATTTCTAAGGTTTTTTAAATGCTAATTCCTAACTATAACGTGTGTGAAACCCATGGTTTTTTCAGCGAATTTGCAAGGTTTTTTAAATGCTAATTTTTTTTTTTTCTTCTATTTTTTTAAACATATTTTTATTTTAATTTTGTTACCTTTTATAAAGACTATGGTTAAATTTTTAAAATTCTTTAATATGTTTTTTTAATATATTTTATAAAATAAACATGTAAAATTTATTTGCAGTACATTTTTTCTATTTTTTTTATTATTTTTTTAGTACGCGTACCGTAAGCTTACGGTAAGCGTACGGTTTACGCAACGTCCGTAATTTATCTACGCTGTTTGCGTATATTTACGCAATTTGCGAAGCCGCGCGTACTCTGCGCGGGACGTGTACGCGTGTACGCTACACGCGCACGTTACGTGGAAATGTCGGGGAGTGACTGTTAAGCGCATGCGCGCAAGCGCGTGTCTTTTTTACGTGCATTCGTACTTTTGCCGTAAGCGTACCGTAAGCGTACGGTAGGTCATGTGATCATGAAACACAACTTTTGATTGGTTGAAACTACTTTCAGTTCTAGAACTCTCCTACACCACACCCATTCCCCTCATTTCTGCTTGTGATCCCTTAGGAGAAGGAGCTGGGTTGTCTTTGTGATACGATGGCAGAACAGCAGAGCCCTTCTGAGAGTGAGGCTAGCACTAGCAGCACTACCTTGAGGCAGAGAGCGAGGAAACAAAAGACCTCTTATGTATGGGATTATTTTACTTTTCCTGAAGGCCAGCAAAAGGTAAATGCACCCTTAGTTACTTGTAAGCTGTGTCAGCGTGTACTTTCAAGAGGTAATCCTGACAGGAAGTATTCCTTTGGGAATCATACCATGATGAGACACCTCAAGGATGTACACAAAAGGACACATGCTCTACTTACTGGAGGTAACCCTTCAGTAAGTCATCCAAGTACATCCACAGCAGCTCAGCCTGGACCATCATCTGCATGGCCGAGTCCTGCTTCTGCAAGTCAGGTGAGCCCTTCATCTGTGGGGGGAGCATCTCCTTTTGCTGGCCCTCTGGAAATTAACCCTCGGTTTGCGAGGGTTGAAGTACGGTGCGCCAATTGTCATGATCTAATTACTTATAGGGAGACCAGTATTTCCCTAGTGAACAATAAAATAGATCAGCACACTTGTCGTACCGTCTAATATTCCCAATCTTTCTTTCCTCTGTCCCTGCATGAACACAACGGCTCTTTTAAGAGCCAACCTTATCTTTCATCTTTTTTTTATATATGTTTTTAAAAACTTTTTTTTTTTTTTTTTTTACCGTACGCGTACGGTGCGCGTAATTTTTTTTTTTTTTTTTAAAAAACACTAAAAATCAATTATCACATGACAAGGTCTTTGAGACACTACAATTATTATTATTGACTTACCATACCCACTCAAAAAAATATTTATTCATTTGTTTTTTTTTTTTAAAAATTGCTTTAAAAATGGTTCTAGTTTTCGCAAATTTTCTAAATCAATCTGAAAAAAAAGGAAAAAAGTATTAATATTTTTTAAACATTTTAAAATACAGTACACGTATTTACATATTTACCAAAAATATTTTTGCCTTATTTTTGCTGTTTTCAGAATATATTGCATTTCACTATAAATTGTGAAAGCAATTGCATTCATCATTTAACAGCGGGCAAAAAAAAAATAACAATCTCAAAGATTGTATTAAAAAAGCCCAGAATCTCTTCTCACTTAAACTTAACATTACAGAAATGCATAATATTCTAAAAAAATATCATCAAAAAACAATACTTATTTCTTTAAAATACCGTCTGATATTTTTGTTTCAGAAGTATAATCACAATATTATATCTCAAATAACTCCACAATACATCTGATTCCATTTCCTTTAGGCCAAATAGTAATTTTAAAAAATTTTTTGGATTAAATTTCCAATGGTAATCCAATAAAATTCTAAAGTTTAATTTGTCCAGATCTCACCGATTCTCTGTAACATTTTGGTTCCCGAAATTTTTTTAAATAATTTATTAAGTCCACAATAGAATTGGTTACTTTTCCGCATGGCCAAATAGTAATTTTAAAAATCTTTTTTGAAAAAATTTCCAATGGCAGTCCAATAACATTCCAAAATTTAAATTGTGCAGATGTTACCGATTTTCTCTAAATTATTGGTTTTTGAAAGTTTCTTAAAAAATTAAAAAAGTCCACATTACAATTGGTTATCTTTCCATTAGGCCAAATGATAATTTAAAAAATCTTTTTTTTTGAAAATTCCAATGGTAATCTAGTAAAATGGTAAAATTATTTTGTCCAGATCTTGCCAAGTCTCTCTAAAATTTAGGTTTCAGGAAGATTAGATAGGAATTTGCTAAATCAAAAGGCAAACGTTGTTTGAAAATCAATTGGGAATCATTACACAGTGTCCAGCCTTTTTCACATTTAAGATAAACTGTGTAATGTCCAGAAGTAACAGTAGGTCCATCATGGAAAATAATTGCAACAGTTACAAAAGTTTTTCCTGAAATTGATAATTGCTGTCCTGTAAACTTCTTTATTAAAGTATCCAATTTTGAACCATCAGCTCTACATCGTTGCATCATTAAAATTACATACAGTCCGTATTCCTTTAAAATTAATGTTGAAAACATGTCAGATTGACACTCACCGCATTTCATGCTATGATTAGCATCTTTAACTAATTTTGCAAAAGTGACTGTTTTACTCTCTGGCAATGTCAAATAAATAAACCTTTCATTATCAACATTAGAGCCACATATATTATACCAGTTTTCACAACTATGTTCCCATTTATAAGAGAGACCAAATAAAATATCAATTGCAACTTCTTCTTCTTCCAGTACTTGAAGAAAATACATCAAAAATTCCTGTGCGTCTTGCTGTACATTTTGAGAAAACTGTGTTCGTCCTGAACATACATCTAAAAGTTTTCTAATTTCAGTTGCACTTTCTATTTGAGTTTTATCTTTACTCAGCTTTTGAAAAAGTAGACTCAGCACAGAACAGAATCTTTTTCCATGATTTACTATTATCTGCTCTTGCAAACTTTCCAGATAAAATGCAACATTCAGCACTACATTTGCGTAGCAGTTGACACCAGAGCTATTTTCAAAATGACATCCTACAACCTGTTCTTCATTTTCCTTTTTCTTTTTGCTTGCAATTACATCACTCCTCTTTTTTTTCCTCCTCTCTACATCGTCATCACAGATATTCTCATTTCTCCTTTTACGAGAAACTACACGTTTCTCCAACACAGGATACTGACCTAAATGAGGAGCATAGCTTCTTCTTAATCTATTATACTCCTTTACACAATTTGTATCAGCACTAACTTTTGAGTCATCAAAGTCTATCATGAATAAACCTGATAATGTTTTCACTCGTGACAAAGCAACATATGCCATACCTTCTTTGAACACAGTAGAACCAATGTTCACAAATGCACAATCTACAGTCAATCCTTGAGACTTGTGAATAGTTACAGCATATGCTAGCGAAAACGGAAACTGCTTCCTACATACATATAAGTCTTTCACAAGCATGAAACGAACTGTACAACGACAAATGTCTTTAACTTCTTCTATCTGATCAAATTTTATTTTTAAACATTCAATTCCATCTTTTTTCTGATAATTAATAAAACCCACAACTCTTCCCATAGCTCCATTAACTAAACCTTTTTCAACATCCAAATTTCTCCTTAAAAATACTCTACAGTTCATGCAAACATATAGATTTTTTTCTAATCCAGCTGTTTTGGAAATGTTCTTCTCTAGTGAATCCAATTTATTTTTCAGTGTGCCTGTTAATGTGATAGTAATTCTTCCAACCTCAAAACCCCACTCGCTTCTAAATACTGTGCATGATTATACATTGAAAGGAGCTGGGTGTGTGCTAAGAGTCTGCTTCTGCACCAAAAAAATCGCTCCCCCTTTTTCCTACTAATGCAACTGTGAAATCACCAGAGCAAAACGCAATAAATCTCTGCCTGTAATTCCTATTTGCACACAGAGTCATGTTTTCACATTAGTCCCAAAACGAAATTTCTTTGCCAATTTGAATGCACACTTACTGCTCTTTTTTTTTGACAAGTGAAAATCACTTTTACAGACTAACACATTATGAAACCACTTTTCAGTTTTTTTAAAAAGCCCATGTCCAGACTGCTTTTTCAGACCACCACCATGTGTATCCTCGGTGACTGCCTACACTCCAGCAAGGGCAACCAGCCTTAGTGATGCTGAATGTATTTGCATTACAGACTGAAACCTCAAAACCCCACTCACTTCTAAATACTGTGCATGATTATACATTGAAAGGAGCTGGGTGTGTGCTAAGAGTCTGCTTCTGCACCAAAAAAATCGCTCCCCCTTTTTCCTACTAATGCAACTGTGAAATCACCAGAGCAAAACGCAATAAATCTCTGCCTGTAATTCCTATTTGCACACAGAGTCATGTTTTCACATTAGTCCCAAAACGAAATTTCTTTGCCAATTTGAATGCACACTTACTGCTCTTTTTTTTTGGCAAGTGAAAATCACTTTTACAGACTGACACATTATGAAACCACTTTTCAGATTTTTTTTAAAAAGCCCATGTGCAGACTGCTTTTTCAGACCACCACCATGTGTATCCTCGGTGACTGCCTACACTCCAGCAAGGGCAACCAGCCTTAGTGATGCTGAATGTATTTGCATTACAGACTGAAACCTCAAAACCCCACTCGCTTGTAAATACTGTGCATGATTATACATAGAATGGAGCAGGGTGTGTGCTAAGAGTCTGCTTCTTCCCCCAAAAAATCGCTCCCCCTTTTTCCTACTAATGCAACTGTGAAATCACCAGAGCAAAACGCAATAAATCTCTGCCTGTAATTCCTATTTGCACACAGAGTCATGTTTTCACATTAGTCCCAAAACGAAATTTCTTTGCCAATTTAAATGCACACTTACTGCTCTTTTTTTTTGGCAAGTGAAAATCACTTTTACAGACTGACACATTATGAATCCACTTTTTAGATTTTTTTAAATGCACATGTCCAGACTGCTTTTTCAGACCACCACCATGTGTATCCTCGGTGATTGCCTACACTCCAGCAAGGGCAACCAGCCTTAGTGATGCTGAATGTATTTGCATTACTGACTGCAACTTCAAACCCTTGAAGTATTCCTTATTTTTACCAGTACACCTTAATTTATCATGAAAAAATAGTCCATATTATTTTACATGTTCCTCACATTTAAATTTCTCCCAAAACACAAAATAATAAACACAACTTCTCCAAAAGGAATTCCAATTCTATTATTCATTTCTTAATTTACCATATACATCCCCTCTCAAACTCATAACTCACCTTTAAAATTAGTTAGCTGTGAAAGAAATGTGGCACTCAAACAGCAGATTATCAGAGCCAGGATCTCTGTTCTCTACACCTCTCTCCTCTCAGCAGAACCAGAAAATGGCAAAGTTTCCCTCTATTTTTCCACACATATACATGTAAGTTTCAAATCTCAGTGCTTCCCCCTTTTTTTCAAATGTAATCACACATTTCTATTGGTTGAAAACCAACCCTTTTCTTAAAGTACCCTTCCCCCAACTTGACTTATGCCTGCTACCATAGCAACAGCTCATGGAACACTGCTGTGTGGAGTTAGGTCAGAAGTTCGCCAAACAATGTTTCAATTCCACAGAGCAAGAGTGCTTGACTTTTCAAACCTTACAGCAAATTCATAGTACTGTTCTTTGGTAACACATTTTTCTATACCAATACAAAACATGCTTCTATAAATTTACACATACAGCCTAGTTTTTAGTGTAGAATGGTATGAAACAGCCAATCAGTTCTTTTTTTTTATTTAAAAATATGTATGCCTCCATTTCCAACCTGTCTTTCATTTCTTTTTCCCATTCTACTGAATTACACCTCCTGAGTGCATCCAGATCTCCTTTGAAGATGTTCACAGTGTGGATTGTAGGGCACAGCTATGTCTTCTGGAGTGAAAAGTTTGCAGAGAAAACAGATATGGTGAGAGACCTTGCTTTGCCAAATGTAGACATTAAATGGATTGGTCAGAGAGGGTTAAAGTGGCACCAATTGATGCCATTGGTGAAATCCTTCATGCAAAACCAACACCCTGACCTCATAATAGTGCACTGTGGTGGCAATGACCTAGGCACTTTGACTGGGGTAGGTCTGGAAATGCTTATGAAGGACACCTTTGCACAACTGTTTTCTCTTTTCCCTAAAACTGCCTTTGTGTTTTCCAACATATGCCAAAGGCAAAAATGGAACTGGTCCAATCATTTCTGTCCGCAAATTGACAAAGCAAGAAAGCACGTCAACAAATCTGTTTCTGCTTTCCTCCGTGACTATGGTATGGGTGCCATTTACCACAACAACTTGCGTTATGACATGCAAGACATTTATAGAGGAGATGGTGTGCACTTCAATGATGAAGGGAACAGAGTCTTCCTCTTGAACCTTAGACTCTGCATCGGTACTTACTTGTAGGTACCAATAAAAAATCACTTCATTAACACAACGGCTCTTTTTAGAGCCCCCTAATATCTAAACACTTAAATCTGAATTTCATTTCTTTTATTTTTTTTTTGTTACCGTACGCTTACCGTACGCGTACCCCGTGATTTTTTTAAAAATCAATAAATGTTTTCTTTGTACTTTTCTGTCCTTCTTTGACCCCCTCACAAATGTAAGGGGGTCTGTAACTCTCCTCCTTGCCCCCTTTTCTTGTTTTCACTCTTTTTTTTCAGAGTGAAACACACAAAATGGCGGCCGCCGCTTCCTGGTTTCGGCCGATTCGAATGTTTACTAAGATCTAAGAGCCAATCAGAATCGCGCTCGCGCACGCCACCGTACGCGTACGGTAAGCGTACCGTAAGCGTACCGTAAGCTGGCTCAGATATATATATTGATTTAAAGGCTATTTTCTCAGAATCTACTGAACAGATTTACACCAAACCTACAAAAGGCACTTCCTTGACCTAGGGACTACCTCTCTGCCAAATTTCTAGTAATTCTGTTCAGCCGTTCGGGCTGTAGCCCTGTCTAAAGGTCCTATGGAAAAATGCATGGGAAAAACGCGTTTTGGGACCCCCCTTTTATCTCAGCCCCCGCTTGACGAATCCCCCCGAGACTTTCAGGGTAGGAGCGGAGCGTAGCGCCCCACCTATTTTGAGAAATTCGCGAGGATTCATCAACCGGCGCCAAAGTTATTCAAAATAGAATGTTGCGGATTTCCTATGGAAAAGGGGTCCTAACTATAACTACCTACTGGCGACCGCCAGTAGGTAATATATATATATATATATATATATATATATATAAATATCCGACTGGCAGTCGCCAGTAGGTAGTTATAGTTAGGACCTTGTTTCTATTAAAAAAGCATTTTTTTTCCCAATATCTTTGGTATACTTATGGCCCGCTCCGGTCGACTCCTATGTTATTTCCCATAAGAAACTTTAGACACAACTACAGCCCGAACTGCTGAACGGAATTACACCAAATTTGTCAAAAAGGTAGCCCTTGGTTCAGAAAGCGACCTTTTTTTAAAATGGTGTGAATCCGGTCAGTAGTTGCTGAGAAATTCAAAAAATAAGAGTCAAAAAATCAATTTCCCATAGGAAACTTTATGCAAGGCTACAGCCGAAACTACTGAACGGATTTACCCCAAATTTGGCAAAAAGGTACTGCTTGGCTCAGAAAGCGACCCTTTTAAAAATGGTGTAAATCCGTTCAGTAGTTGCTGAGAAAATAAAAATAAAAATTTCGATATTTAGAGGCACGGAGGATCCGCACACCCTCCCGATCGCGAGCTTGATTCTAATTTGCTGTCAAAACTCCAAACCAGGAAGTGTTGGCAGCCATCTTGTGCCTCGGTAACCGAGGCACAAGAAAACAGAAAAAGAAACATGCAAAAAAAAGAAAAGGGGGCAGGGTAGAATCACCCTGACCCCCTAGGCCTGCTCAGGGGGTCCCACAAGGACCCCCAGGGCCCCAAAAAGCATTCTTTTTAAACGGCGAGATTCGCGCACCCAGCGCAAATTTTGGCTGAAAATGTAATAAAAACCGAAGCGCGGGCTCCCACTCTTCGTTATTCTTTAGCCTCCGGGTGGGCCAAGTCCCGGGGGCATTCAATAATGTAATTGCGGGGGCCAAGGGAGGCCCCCGCAGCCCTGGGGACCGCCACCCCCCCGGGGCTTTCCATAAATATTTGAGGGGGGCACATGGCCCCCCGCAGCCCTGGGGACCGCCACCCTCAGGGCTTCTTATTTTTAAAGTGTGGGGGGGCTGATAAGGCCCCCCCAAGCCCCAAGGACCGCCACCCCCTGGGCTTTTATTAATTATAATTGCGGGGGCACATGGCACCTCCGCTGCCCCGGGACCGCCACCACTCGGGGCTTCTATTTTAAAAAATGTATATCTGTGTGGGGAGGCTTGAGTCCCCCCACATGCCCCGGGGACAGCCACAGAGCGTGTTTGCACACGTCACCTCAGCCACCCCTCCCTTCACCACTGTGCAAACGCGCCCGTAGTGCGTTTTAAGAGGTAGTTTTAATCCCTCTGCCCTATTATGTACTAGGGATTTACAGAGGAGGTCATGCTAAACTCAGGGGTACCCCAATGCATAGTGTTCCCTAGTGTCTGTAGGTGTTTTCACTGTATTCTAAGTGTCTTTTAGCATAGCACTGGCTCTAAGCCTGGTTAATCAGAGTCAGTTACCACCAGTACCCTTCTGAAAAAGTTGTGGGCACAGGATGATTTTGCAACAAGGCCTCTTTCTGCTCCTCTGTTGGTTCTTTTTGCACATGTCTTGCTTCTTCCTGCACTTTTCTTCGTCTTTGTGGACTTCTGTTGCTTCTTTCTGCATTTCATTTGCTTCTTTCTGTGCGTTTTTTTCTTCTTTCTTCACATGTCCTACCTCTGTAGGCATAGTTAGAAACTAGCATTTAAAAAACCTTTGAAATTCACTTTAAAAACCATAGGTTTCAGGCACGTTATAGTTAGAAATTAGCATTTAAAAAACCTTTGAAATTCTCTGAAAAAGCCATAGTTTTCAGGCACTTTATAGTTAGAAATTAGCAATTAAAAAACCTTAGAAATTCACTGAAAAAAACATTGGTTTCAGGCACGTTATAGTTAGAAATTAGCATTTAAAAAACATTAGAAATTCACTGAAAAAACCATAGGTTTTAGGGAAAGTTAAAGTTAGTTGGCCATTTCACTCATACAAAACCAGAGAAATTCCCCCGTTATAGTTAGTTCAGCTAACTATAACTCGCGCCCCCGCAATGCACTGCTGATGACGTCACATATTACATCACTCATAACATGGTCAGTGACATCACTGATGACATCACCGATGACATCTCAAATGACATCACTGATGACATCATCCAGTGACTGTGTGTTTCTGTAAAGTTTAAATATGTTTAATATATATAGGGAAAGGCGTATTGAAGAATGAGTGGGTGTATAAGTGTCTGAATGGATGATTTAGTAGGTTCGTGACTGATTCTATAAGTGAGTGATTAAACGTATCTTACTGAATGCATGGGTTAGTGACTAAACTGTGTGAATGTCTGTATCCATCTGTCTGTTGGTGTGTAAGCGGCTACATCGGTTTGTGAATAGCTACATGAGTGTCTATATGGGTTATTGATTGGTTGTCTGTGTATCTGTATGGGTGCCTGAGTGTTTATGTGGGTGGGGTGTGTGAGACTCTGTGCATAGATGTGTGAGTGGGTGATTCACTGGGTGCATGATTTCAAGAATGCATCTGTGATGGACTGTATGGGTGGGTGAGTGTGTATATCTCAGTGGTACATGTGTGGGTAACTACAAATGTGAAAGGCAGTATATATGTGTGTTGGAGTACATAAATGGGTATAAGTGAGAGTGTGTGATTGTGAGAGTGGCTGTATGGATGAGTGTGTGCTTGTATCAGTGATTGTATAAGAACGTAAGAATGTGCTAGTATTTGTATGAGTGATTGAGCTGATGTGTGTATAACGTATAGGTGAGTAAATGGTAGTGTGATTAATTATTCGCATGACTGACTAGGTGTGTAAGTACCTATATGGATGAGTGGTGGGGTTTGAGTGTATATATAGGTGTATGAGTGCATATGATAGTCCTGTACTGAGTGACCACAAGTATGACTGACAGTACAGGTGATTTAGTGGATGTGTGTGTAAACCTAAGAATCAGTAAGTGTGTATGTAGTTATTGCTGTTGGAGTGTCTATGGTTTTGAGAATGGTAGTCTGTAATTTAGAGTGGGTGTATCAAAGGTTATATTAGGGTGTGAGAAGATGCATCAAATTATCACACGTAATACATATATATATCACTGCTCAGAATCCACCAGCAGTTGCCGAACTCTAAAGGTGGGTGTCTCCAATTACGTGAGGGTGGAACTCACATTCCACATTTAAGCACCAACAATAAAGCAGCACTCACGGGGTTACTTCTGTCATACATTTATTAATGCATCCGCGTTTCGCGCGAAGCCTTCCTCAGTGCTCTCAATCTATGTTTGTGGCACATAACATTGAATTCATTGAAAAAATGTGTACACACTTCTCATTGGTGACTTTGAAAATGATGGTAAACAAGGAAGGACTTCAGAGGTATTCATTCAATATCAGCTGCCATGTTGGAAAGGCAACTTCTTCATACTCATAGTTAATGATAGATTATCGACTCAAATGCCCCAATCGAACATTCTGCCTCAATGGGTGAGTATTCCATCATTGTCCTTACTTTCATGGCCTGTCGCCCAGAGTGCCAGTTGTTTCTTGCATATCTGCCCTTCATGGGCTTTTGCAATGTTCTCGTGTGCTGTACACCCCTCGCCAAGCCGCTGGTTGGTAAAAAATCCACAGGCAGCAGTCAAATTACCGCTGGCCCTGGGTTTGGATAACCCATGACCTTGGTTCATGGAGCTTCCTTCAGCGACTGTAGTGGCGGCTTTATGAATTCTCTTACAGCTTGCATCATTTGGCTAATGGCACATTGAATTAGCCTTCTTTGTCATAGAAGTCTATAATTCATTGTCTATGAGTTGACCTCATGTTGCCTCGCAATTGTATGCAATAGCATGTTGTTGTTCAGTTCAAGCCTCTCCCAATGACTTGTACTGTTACACAGAGACACCATCTGATTCCTCATTGTGATTGATGCATTTGTGAGTCTTAAGTAGTTTACTGTAAAGAAGTATGAGTATCCTTCATGGCAGCAATTATCTCAAAATGTCGGCCAGATTGTTTCCTACGCCGATGACACGCAGCTGCTTTTCGTGTGTGGGAAGGATCAGGCTTTTGATGGGGAGAACATCCGGGGCTGCTTGGAGTCGTTTTTTAGCTGGTTCCAGTCGAATGGCCTTAAGGCCTTAAGGCCAATTCAGATAAATCGGAGGTGTTGTTTTTTGGCTGCTCCCTCGACCCTGATTGGCGGGCCTGGTGGCCGTCGGATATGTGTCCCCCTGCCCTGGCTTCGCTGGTGGCAAAGAATTTGGGTGTAAAGATGGATAATATCCTGACACTGGTGCCACATGTTCGTGGTCTTACGGGCACTTACTTCGGGCTACTCAAGATGCTCCGGAGGTTTTTGCCTCTGCTCTCGGAAGAGCACAGAAAGATCACTGTACAGGCCTTGGTTGGTTCCAGATTGGACTATGCTAATGTCCTGTACAGTGGTCTTCCGGACTATCTTGTTCAGCGGCTGCAGGCTGTGCAGAACGCTGCAGCTCGCGCTATTTTTGGCCTCCATAGGCGAGTTGGAGCCTCCGGTTTGTTGCAGTCGCTTCATTGGCTGCCCATCCGGAAGCGGATCATGTTTAAAGTTCTGACGCTGGCGCATAAAGCGCTTTTTGGCGTGGGCGCGAAATACCTCCAACGCAGGCTCGCCTTCTACCGCCCTGCCAGATCCATGCGATCCGAATCTCTGTTCTTGGCTGTGGTTCCTCGAATTAGGAAGGCACGCTCTGGAGGGCGCTCCTTTTGTCTGAGGGCCCCTCAGTTGTGGAACACCCTCCCTTTGGCCCTACGGTCCTCTATTAATCTGCTTCACTTTAGGAAGAGCCTGAAGACCTGGCTTTTTAACCTTTAGTATTTCTGCTGGTTTTTTTTCAGTTGTTCGCTGTATGGTGTTATGTTTTTTATTCTGAGCTGCCTCGATAAAGCGCCGGGACACTCCTTCGGAGTAGCCGTGCGCTATATAAATAAATGTATAACATAACATAACATAACATAACAAATTGTATACAACAGAGGTGGTGGTATTTTCATATGACGCAAGCTATATTCTTGTGCTGATGGGCCCCACTGAATGTATGTCCCTTCCTTTGGGCAAAAACAACAAGGTGATGAAGGGAATGCTTGAATTAATAACAGCCACTGATAATCACTCACAGCCACATCATACCACCTCCATTTGGGCCCCGCCATATGCTGATTAGCTGTGACCCTGCTCCTCATGGGAATAGCCCCGCCCAAACTGCCAGGCCTTGACCTCTGTGAAGCGGAACACAAGCAACCTAGGACCGGTTTCACCCTAGTTAGGGCTCTTCAATGAGGTATAGCTTGGTTCCAATGGTATAGTGAGCCCTGGAACCCCATCTGGGAATACCTGGTGAACTTTGGGCATCACATGCAAAAAAAAAAAAACAAGGTGATGGATGGAATACTTGAAATAAATTCATCCACTGGCAATCCCTCGAGCCACATCTCAATCCTGTATTTTTTCCCCACCATGACACCTCAGTTTGGACCCAGCCATATGCAAATCAGCCTTGACCCTGCTCCTCATGGGAACCTAGGATCAGTTCTAGCTTTGTTCCAGTGACACAGTGAGGCAGGAACCACGTCTGGACACACCTGGTGCACTAAGGGCATCATATGCAAAAACAATAAGGGGATGAATGGAATGCTTGATTAATTCCAGACACTGGCAATCCCTCTGGCCGCATCCCAATCCATCATTCTTTGCCCACAATGCCACCACAGTTTGTACCTAGCCATATACAAATCAGCTTTGACCCTGCTCCTCAAGGGAACAGTCCAGCCCGAACTTCCTTTGGCAGTCTCACACTATCTTCTTCCTCCTCATGTTTACATTCATACCTGGGCACTTCTGACAGGCTCAGAGGACTGGGTGTCAACAAAAGTTGTCTAGTAGTAGTGACTGTGGCAGTTGAAGTGATTTCAGGATTTTGAGCAGTGGTCATTATTCCAGAACCAATCTGGCTGTGTGTTATTGTGTCAGTTGAAGTGGTAGGATTCGATAGAATGGTCGTAGCCACAGTGCTTTAGATCACAGATGGTGTTGTTGTTGAATGGCAAATATACACTGTTGGTGTAGCAATTGTGGCACAAACTTCTTTGGCACACTTTGTTTTTGGGGGCTTTCTTAGTAGAGGTACTAAACTTATAGGAGGCAGTTATGAGAGCTCCTATAATGTGTTGCCTGCCACAAGGGCAATAACTTCTTTACTATTATGACATGGTCTCTGAACATTCCTTACCATTAATATTTACATTTATCCTCAGCATATTCCATTTCATTTGTAATTCTTTCTGATGTTTTATTGGCCTGCTAACATCAATCATGAAATTGTAACACGCCATAAGTCCTGTGTATTATACTGCTGCAAATAAATATGTGGTATGGTTGTATGGAACTTAACATGATTTATCTACACCTCCAGCTTCTGCTCCACCTTCTATTCCCTCAGTGCTGACTATTTTTATTATACTCTTCTCAGGAAGTTAATTTGAGTTCTGGAGCAGGTCTCTCACTAGTGTCCAAACTGTCCTGTCTGTCCTTCAATAGAAGGTCATGAACTCAACATTTGAGGTCCTGGAATTATTTTTGCATTATTCACCCCTGGGCTGTGCCGACATAGAATTGACCATATCTGATATTTGTTTCCATAATTTCGACCTTTTCTGGTACTGCTCTTTGAGACCAAATGCTCCATTAGATGTTCCTCCTCTTTGAGTACCCCACAAGCACATGTCAATCAAGATCAGTGAATTTACATTTTCTGGTCCTCTCAGGAACCATGCTTGAAAGTTGAGTAAGCTGAATAGAAGGATGGCTGTTTTGTTGGATTATAATGGTTTGTAAATCCATAAAGTGCAGGGTAAAATAAGTGAGGATTGCTCTGAGGAACCACAAGATGATGGTTTTTATTGCTAAACGTCATTCATTTGATCTGGCAATGAGCAGGGAAACAGCAAATGGCACACTTTAATTTTTTACATTCATTTCCTGCTGATGCAAAAAGTCTGCCAATGTGTATTTATCAACTGACAAACAACAGGGGTATACCCAATTAACCCTTTATAAACCTGGGTCAAGGACGTAGTCTTATACAATCAAAAAATTGTATAAAGGAATAGATATACAAATATTTTTTGAGTAGAGCACATTCAATTACTCCCTCTCTAATTATTACTCTAGATAGATTTATATCAAAACATTTTACACTCTACATAAATAATGGCATCTGATCATGAAGAAAACAACAATACATGTATACACAAACAATGTACATACATAATTACATGACATAAATCCTAACATACAAAGAGACATCAATATATAATACACTAACCCCAAAGAAAAATAATTTCCACTAGTGTCCTCCTTACAACTCTGGACGGACCACTGGGAGGTAGTCCAGATAGTACACAAAAGGTCTTTTAGTTAATGTAGGCCATCCCAGTGTACCATCATGCAATGTCTCAACATTACTATATTTCAGCGACTTCTCCTTTTGAAATGTCTACGCGACCACGTTTCAGCCTTACTCCTTCTTTGGCCTCCTCAGGACAGGGTTAACACATTACTGTACACACACTACAAAAAGATAATAATAAAATAATGATGAAATTACTTCAACCCTCCACAGCGCTAAGGTAGGGTGGTAGGGAGTGGTGGCAGCCCAAGGTGTCTTCTGATCACCAGTGCGTCTATGGTACTCCTACTGACACACATCAAATTCTGATGAACAATATCTATTCAATAACCAGTGCATCCCACATGCAAAATCAAACAGAAAAAACTAAAAAAGAAGGAAAGACACTAAACCAATCTACCAAGTGCTATTCAGCATAGGTGAACGTATGCCCCAATGCTCCACTCAAAAGGGGCGAAGGCAAAAGCCATGCGTGCACAGCAGGACTATCATATATTCACATCTTATAGATGGATCCCGCTGCCGCAGATTCACAAGAAGCAGCAAATTCTAATTAACGAGGTGCTGCAGAGGGTAATACACCTAAAAGATATTGTAAACACTACTAGTAAAATCAAGCTCCAAGATTAGTGGACCAGAAGTACCCGGCTCAAAAAGTCACTCACAATGCAAGAGTCTTACCTCCCTGGCCCGAATAACGGACCTCCTTCAGTAAAAATAACGCCAATGTCACAATTTCAATTTCTTTCCACCGCTAGGTCTTGATTCAAATTCGACCTAAATAAAGCGGGCAAATACCAGTGAGAACAAATATCTCTCCCCATCTATACTCGACAAAGAAGCGCATATAATGCTCCCGCGTTAAATCAGAGCACACTTACTAAACTAATTTCGGGTCCAATTGCTTGTTCGGTCCTCCGTGATCCAACAACCATCAAGGTGTATTCAGTGGCGGTTTCACTCGTCTCTATACGTGTATTCCCTACCCGCCATGCCTCAAACCGACATGGATGCATAGAGATAAAAAGGGGACTGGGAAACCTCCGTATTCAAACTAGTAAATAAGCGGCGGCCATATTAACAGGGCAATTCTTCCCTGATCTAAGCAGGGCGATTCTTCCCTGATCTAAGTAGGGCGATACTTCCCTGATCGAAAACTAAACATTGGGATACATCTCTAAATAAAAAACGAATTAGATATAGAAATTATAAATAAATAATAAAAATAAATATTATAAAGAGAGAGGAAATATATATAAATATATATATATATATATACACCTTTATTTATAAGTGGGGAGATGACAACCCGGTGCCCCAGAATCCTCTCTCAAACAAGGCAGCGACTAAAGAGCCTCCATCCCAAGGTAAACGCGTAGAGAGTTGAGCAATTCACCCACACATCAATTTAACAATATACACAATATATACAAAATATACCAAATTACATTCCCTATGTACACTATACAACACCAATAATAGAGAAACGTCAATGTTAGGCTTGCCATGCATTCCCATGACATTAAACTCCAAAATTCACAATTCAAAATACAAAGATTAAAAATTCAAAAATCCCCTCTTCACCTTACAGCGTACTACTCAAAATATCAAACTGCTGACATATTCAGATCAAGGCCCAGATTTCATCATGGTCATTCAATCCCTGTGTGGATGTATGGTACCGTTATTTCATACGTGCCTCTAGGCGGTTCAAAGAACTTTGTAATGTTATTTTGTTGGGCGCTTTCACTACTGCTAACACAGTCCAATAAAGTTAATTCTCGACAGGATTCATTTCAATGAAATGTTGGGCCATAGGAGCCCCTAGGGTCCCACAGCGTATGCGGGATTTTTGCTGTAAAATCCGCATCTTAATGGCTTGAGTTGTCTGCCCAATGTATGTTTTTGCACAGGGGCACGTGACTGAATACACTACATTTTTTGTGTTGCAGTTAGAAAAACTCGACTGCAAATGTAATACTTTATTTATTTCCACAGACTTAGAATCTTTCGTTTGTGGGCACACAACACACCCATTGCACCTATAATGCCCTATGAGCGCAGGTAAACCCATCATTCCTCGCAAGTCAACTGGTACAGATGACGGGCGAGTGGCTTTAACCAAATAGTTTCTCAAGTTATTTCCTCTGCGAAAAGCGAACAAAGGCTTAGGGATATTCAAATGTTCTACTAGCCTAAGATTTCTTAAGATTATTTGCTTAACCTTATTCACTTTAGGGTTAAAAGTCAGTACACAAACCAATTGTTCTGTTTCTTGTTTAATTTTGGGTGTGAGTAGTATTTCTCTAGGGTATACCATGCTCTCTTTAAGGCGCCCCTGACCAGTTTCCTCGAGTATCCACTTGTAGTGCTTGGCATTCCTGAAGTAATCATTTTTGTCAGTGCAATTACGCTGTACTCTCAAAAACTGCCCATAGGGCAAATTGTCCCTGAGGTTACGCGGATGTCCAGACGTATATTCCAGTAGTGTATACCGGTCGGTGGGCTTGGTGTACAAGTCCACCTCTAATTTGCCATCCTTGTCCACAATCCATACATCTAGGAAATGTATACGCTTATTACTTGATGCCATAGTAAATTTTAAATCTGGCGTCCGGGTATTAAGGCACGAAGGGAATTGTTCTAATTGTTCCTGTGACCCCTTCCAAATCATGAGTACAGCGTCGATGAAGCGTACCCATCCAAGGGTCTGCTCCTTGAAGGGGGACGCTTCATGAAAGATGTATCTCATTTCAAACTGGTCCATTACTAAATTGGCAATTTCAGGTGCAAAACAGCAACCCATCCCTACACCTTTAACCTGTAGAAACAAATCTGTTTTGAAGGAGAAAAAATTATTTTTCAAACAGATCCGAGCTAGGGAGAGTAAAAAGTCTGTTGGCACACAAGGAGGTCTCGGTCTCTGATCGAAAACCAACTCCATAACCATAAGGCTTCATCCTGAGGTATACTAGTAAATAGACTCTCGATGTCGAAAGAAACCAGCAGCTGCTGGGTTCCATCAAACATCGAGAGTTCTATCTTAGAAATAAGATCCATTGTGGCTATGATATAAGCTTTTGTTAAAGGGACAAAGGGTTTCAAAAATACATCGATATATTTAGCCAGTAGCTCCAAAATGGACCCGCAAGATGCAATAATCGGTCTCCCCGGTGGTTGGGTTGTATTTTTATGGATTTTAGGAAGGACGTATATATTAGGTACCTGTTCAGTAAAATTCAAATATTCGTATTCTTTCTTGCAGAGGTATCCTGATTCCATCGCATCAGTAGTAAGTTGTAATATCTGTGCTTTTAATCTGGCTGTAGTGTTCTCTGTAATGGGGCGAAAGTGGTCCCTATTACTCAGTTGCCGCATAATCTCTGCATCATACTTTTCATTATCCCATAACACTATCCCCCCTCCCTCATCGGCTGGTTTAATAACCGTGACGGGATTACGAGAGAGTTCCTTTAAAGCCAACTGTTCCTGTTTTGAAAAATTAGATTTAAAAGCAATTTGTTTGGTATTGAGTTGATCTATTTCACGTAGAATTTGATCTTCAAAAGTCAGGATTTCCTCTGGCATGGCCATACGGTGGGGACAAAAAGAGGATTTTTTCTTTAGACCACTGATATTGATCTCGTTGGTATCGAGAATAGATATTGTTCATCAGAATTTGATGTGTGTTAGTAGGAATACCATTGACGCACTGGTGATTAGAAGACACCTTGGGCAGCCACCACTCCCTACCACCCTACCTCAGCGCTGTGGAGGGTTGAAGTAATTTCATCATTATTTTATTATTATCTTTTTTTAGTGTGTGTACAGTAATGTGTTAACCCTGTCCTGAGGAGGCCGAAGAAGGAGTAAGGCCGAAACGTGGTCGCGTAGACATTTCGAAAGGAGGAGTCGCTGAAATATAGTAATGTTGAGATATTGCATGATGGTACACTGGGATGGCCTACATTAACTAAAATACCTTTTGTGTACTATCTGGACTACCTCCCAGTGGTCCGTCCAGAGTTGTAAGGAGGACACTAGTGGAAATTATTTTTCTTTGGGGTTAGTGTATTATACATTGATGTCTCTTTGTATGTTGGGATTTATGTCATGTTATTATGTATGTACATTGTTTGTGTATACATATATTGTTGTTTTCTTCATGATCAGATGCCATTATTTATGTAGAGTGTAAAAATGTTTTGATATAAATCTATCTAGAGTAATAATTAGAGAGGGAGTAATTAAATGTGCTCTACTCAAAAAATATTTGTATATCCATTCCTTTATACCATTTTTTGATTGTATAAAACTACGTCCTTTACCCAGGTTTATGAAGGGTTAATTGGGTATACCCCTGTTGTTTGTCAGTTGTTCTTTACACTTTGTGAAGTGTGAGGTGTTGATTTTCAAAGAATTTATCACATTGTGCATGGATAAAAAAAGTGTAAATTATTTCTACAAATTGTGGCATTTTGGTTATTGAAGCACTATAATTGTTAGGTTATCTTATGTGGATTGTATGTACATTGAATTGTCTATAGAGAAATGTCTGAACCGTATATGGTTAGCTACTCAGAGGAAGATATTAATAGATTAAAACGGATCCCGTCATTATTATGCGGTGATACACCTGGGACGAGTAACCTTAATTCAGACAAAGGTGACCGTCTAATTCAACTTAGAAAAAAGAACACCAGAACTCAGCTCCATGCTCAGGTATTTTTGAAATACCTTAAATCTAATACGATACCTGCAGGCTTGCAGGTGAAAAATATCCCAGTGATCTTTATAAATGAGAAGGCGTATTTGGTTGATTTTAGTGGTGTTGGTACAAAATGCTCCAGTGATTGGATTGTATTATCAATCCAGGCCGCGCTGAGAATAAGTGAGGAGGAACTAAAAGAAATTAAGACGTTAGAAGAAGAAATTGGGGGGACACCTCTATATCTGATGCAAAGTCACTGTTAGAAACTATAGATAAAACACTAGCAGACTTTAAAATACATACAGTAAACTTGAAGACATCCAAAGTGGTGAAAGATATAAAAAAAATAAAATTGGAGTGGGTCTACCCGTATTTGAAAGAAGATTTTTTTAAGAACAATAATCCAAGTAGTCTAAATTTGCAATATAGAAGAAGGTCTTGCACTAAATTTGTGACCTTTTCTGATTCCTCCTCCTCAGACTCAGATCAAGGAATAGGCCCTTTTCTTCAACCATACCCGCCATACCAACCATACTACCAGTACCCAAGAGCGCAGCCACCCCCTTTTTTAGACAGAGGAGGGAACAGGGGGCGATTCAGAGGAGGATGGCGAACGCTGATGCAACAAAATCAAGAACAGGGATTTTTCATGACACGGCACAGGGTATACAGGTGGTAGAGCCAGTAAGCATGGATGATAACCATATTGAGACGGCCACAATGCCGATTTATAATTTGTCTAAACATCCCCTAACAGATATGGAAATAAAAATACTCCAAAAAGGTTTATCCTTTGTCCCCACGGTACTGCAGGACCCAGTTGACACTAAAACTGAAGTTTTACAATTTTTAAGGAAAATTAGACTTAAGGTCTTCTTTTCTGAATATAATGACACCAACGAGATCAATATCAGTGGTCTAAAGAAAAAATCCTCTTTTTGTCCCCAACGTATGGCCATGCCAGAGGAAATCCTGATCTTTGAAAATCAAATTCTACGTGAAATAGATCAACTCAATACCAAACAAATTGCTTTTAAATCTAATTTTACAAAACAGGAACAGTTGGCTTTAAAGGAACTCTCTCGTAATCCCCTTACGGTTATTAAACCAGCCGATAAGGGAGGGGGGATAGTGTTATGGGATAATGAAAAGTATGATGCAGAGATTATGCGGCAACTGAGTAATAGGGACCACTATCGCCCAATTACAGAGAACCCTACAGCCAGATTAAAAGCACAGATATTACATCTTACTACTGATGCGATGGAATCAGGATACCTCTGCAAGAAAGAATACGAATATTTGAATTTTACTGAACAGAACGTACCTAATATATACGTCCTTCCTAAAATCCATAAAAATACAACCCAACCACCGGGGAGACCGATTATTGCATCTTGCGGGTCCATTTTGGAGCCACTGGCTAAATATATCGATGTATTTTTGAAACCCTTTGTACCTTTAACTAAAGCTTATATCAGAGACACAATGGATCTTATTTCTAAGATAGAACTCTTGATGTTTGATGGAACCCAGCAGCTGCTGGTTTTCTTCGACATCGAGAGTCTATATACTAATATACCTCAGGATGAAGCCTTGATGGTTATGAAGTTGGTTTTCGATCAGAGACCGAGACCTCATTGTGTGCCAACAGACCTTTTACTCTCCCTAGCTCGGATCTGTTTGAAAAATAATTTTTTCTCCTTCAAAACAGATTTGTTTCTACAGATTAAAGGTGTAGGGATGGGTTGCTCTTTTGCGCCTGAAATTGCCAATTTAGTATGGACCAGTTTGAAATGAGATACATCTTTCATGAAGCGTCCCCCTTCAAGGAGCAGACCCTTGGATGGGTACGCTTCATCGACGATGTACTCATGATTTGGAAGGGGTCACAGGAACAATTAGAACAATTCCATTAGTGGCTTAATACCCGGACGCCAGATTTAAAATTTACTATGGCATCAAGTAACAAGCGTATAAATTTCCTAGATGTATGGATTGTGGACAAGGATGGCAAATTAGAGGTGGACTTGTACACCAAGCCCACCGACCGGAATACACTACTGGAATATACGTCTGGACATCCGCGTAACCTCAGGGACAATTTGCCCTATGGGCAGTTTTTGAGAGTACGGCGTAATTGCACTGACAAAAATGATTACTTCAGGAATGCCAAGATTTTGCAAAAAAAACTCACTACAAGACAATACCCGAGGAAACTGGTCAGGGGTGCCTTAAAGAGAGCATGGTATACCCCCAGGGAAATACTACTCACACCCAAAATTAAACAAGAAACAGAACAATTGGTTTGTGTACTGACTTTTAACCCTAAAGCGAATAAGGTTAAGCAAATAATCTTAAGAAATCTTAGGCTAGTGGAACATTTGAATATCCCTAAGCCTTTGTTCGCTTTTCGCAGAGGAAAGAACTTGAGAAACTATTTGGTTAAAGCCACTCGCCCGTCATCTGTACCAGTTGACCTGCAAGGAATGATGGGTTTACCTCCGCTCATAGGGCATTATAGGTGCAATGGGTGTGTTGTGTGCCCACAAACGAAAGATTCTAAGTCTGTGGAAATAAATAAAGTATTACACTTGCAGTCGAGTTTTTCTAACTGAAATACTAAAAATGTAGTGTATTCAGTCACGTGCCCGTGTGCAAAAACATACATTGGGCAGACAACTCAAGCCATTAAGATGCGGATTTTACAGCAAAAATCATGCATACGCTGTGGGACCGTAGGGGCTCCTATGGCCCAACATTTCATTGAAATGAATCATGGCGGGGAGGAGCCTAGCGCGCAACCAAGATGGCCGCGTAGGTGCGAAGCTCCCGAGGACCTCCGCGACCTCCTGAATTAATCCTGATTATATCCTGTCCTTGATGAGGGGACTGTGTCTGTGAACCCGAGCGGAGGCGGCACCCGTTTTCCGTTTTCGAATCGGACCCCGGACACCGGCGGGAGCACCGAGTGAAGGTTGCGGCCTTCTCCACGCCGGCCCCCCGGATTGGAGTTGTGGGGCGATCCGGGGACAAAGTGAACAACAGCGGCGGGCAGGGCTGGGCGACTCGCGTACCCCGCGCTTTCACTTTCGCTTTTGCGCCCTCCTTGCCCTCAAGCGAGGTAGGGTTGTGGAGCGGGGTGCGGTGGTGTGGCCTTGTCCGGGTGCCCGGCCGACCCGCCGGCTGTGTGTCGTCCTGCGGTCCAGTGGTCACCCCCCCCGGAACCCGTGAACTGGTTTGCCGGCCCTTTCGAGGAGATTGGCACGACTTTGGGAGTGCAGACATGTCCACGAAGCAAGATGGCGACCGGGCGAAGGTGAAATCGACCCGCCGTGGCCCGGCACATCAGTCCAACAGCATGGACCGCTACACCCTCCAGAAGGGATCTCCAGAGGCACCGCGTACGTCCCCAGCGGGCCCGACTGAGGCGTCTGCTCAGCCCGCGGATCTGATGTGGAAATGTGAATTTTCATGATCCATTATGTCCCCTATCTTAGACCTCAACGGTTCCATGTATATGTTACAAGTACATGTATGTTCTTTCCAGTTCCAGTTATGAAGACGCAAACACATGTGCGTCCACCGTCAACATGTCACCTTTCAGATCCACCATGAATGGGTCGGATATTCCATTCCAAAGTACAAAAGGCCACCGACTTTATATGGCTCAGTTACTCCATTTTTGCAGTTCAGGCGAGTAGGCCCTGATTCTGCCATCAAGCTTTCCCTGCTCTCTGCCTCTGACAGCTTCAGCTTGAGCTCGCATCTGTATCCATGAACTTTGTCCTACTCCCTACGCAGCTAACGGTGCTTGACTTCGGCCTGTCTGCCTGCCAACAACTGTATTTCACCTTCAAAGATTATCTGTTTCGCTCCCTGCCCGATGCATTCCTGTCTAAGTGATTTAAGTAAACATTCTGCCAGCCCCCTAGCAAAGGCCCGGCTTCTCTGTCCTCATGCAAGTAATTCATAGCCCTGTTACTATGGAAGATTCCTGCTCTCGCATCTAGTGTAGACGCTTAAACGCTTGTACACGCACACACAGTCAGTATAGAATAAGATTCTATCCCAAGAAACCTTCCTTTAGGGATAACATAGTTCTTTAAACATAGGATGTTAGATATGATTTGGGATTAGGTTGACTTGACCCCCCAGACTTCTTGTCTCCACGTGTAGAGCTAAATGTCAAGTCCCCTTCACCCCCTAGTTGCACGTCAATCACACGTCATGCTGCTGCGCGCGCATCTATGCCAAATATAATCTTATAGATCCACCTATATATGACATCATAACCAATTATGTTTCTCTGTTACGCCCCATTACGCCTCTTTTCATTACGTATGTGTATTCTTATCTGTATTATCAGCTGTTACGCCTCCTGCATCTGCCTTAATGTAAATGTTTTCATATATATATTGTTACCCATCAATAATGTGTTGTCCTTCACTTCCTGAACCTTCGTGGTGATGGAACTTGAAGTCCCAGATCCGAATCTGCCACGGAATAAAGCCCATTCCGAACCTCTAATACCACGGATTCTGCCTCTTATTTTACTGAGCTATTTGTATTATGTTCCCGTATCAAATTAAGCCCAGGTAATTAAATTATTTACCACATGAATGGCGCCCGAACAGGGACACTTTCTCATCTCACGCACCGGTGGTGCGTTGCAGGCCCGGTCTCCTGCCACAGCTGGACGGACAACAACGCGTACCAGCAGGATTTCCTGTATCTCCCTCCGGTCAAGCGGGGGCGACTGAGGCTGCGATCAACACCCAGACGAGGCGGTGAGAAGTGCGAAGTATCCCGACCAGAACCTAGCTGAGAGAGCAAGATCCGAGGTATGCAGAGGCCCACCAAGTCCCGAAGTTTCAAGTCGAGTCCGAAGTTTCAAGTCGAGTCCAGTCCTGTAGTCCGGTAGTCCGATCCAGTTCAAGTTCAAGATCCGTTCCGAGGCCTTCTGTTCCGAGCTACCCGGTGAGTACCATTACCGGGGAGGCGTTTCTGACGCGCACAAAGATTGTGCCGGTCATCAAGACGGGTTTGGGTACACAAATCCGGTCTGCACTGTTTCAGCAGTGTATCTGTACTGTTTAGCAGTATATCTAGTCTGTCAAGTATGCCAAGTAACTAGTTTCCTAATGGCCATCATTATTGTTCGTTAAGTGTTAAATGTTAAATGTTAAATGTTTTAGATACGTTCTGCATATTGTGGGGTGAATGATTGTTCATTATTGTTCATTATTTTTTGTTTAGCTGTATTAAGTGTGTTTAAAATCAAGTATCAGATCAGTTCTCAACATGCCGCTCTTTTCAAAGTTAAGACAAATCAAGACTAGAAAAGGGGTACTCGAAGAAGCTGTTCCCATTCCTCCTAGGGACACTCCAGGGTACTTCATGTATCATAAACATGGCCTAGATGCCGTATTGTTTCTCGACTTATGGGTAGACTATACCAAGGAACTACCAGAAAATCAGAGATGGCCCGCAGCTGGGACCTGGGATGCAGATTGCATCATGAGAGTAGAGGAAGTGATATGGAAAAAGAAAACTAGACAATCACAGAAAGATGCCATTGAATTATGGCGTAAAGAATCTCATAGACGTACAGAAAAAGCGCTCAGACTAGAAGAGAAGAGTAAGGAAAATTCAAATAAAGCACAAGAAAATCTCTTAATTGAGGAAGGTACACGAGTAAAGTCAGAACAAATAGACAGACAAAGAAATGCCCTCATGAATGGTATGTATCCACTTTTGGCCGAAGGGTTACCTAAGGCTACTCCGGAAATACCAAAAGACTTGCCACCCCCATTGTTTCCGATAAAAATACATCCCAAAGGGCATCCCCGAACCGCAGAAGATGTTTTTCTTTCTTCATATTTAGACGACGCAATTCCCGAGTATGCTAACACCGCACCACATAGAGCGTCTGCCTTGATGCAACGCCAAGACCCTGTGTCTGTACCTCCGCAATCACAAATTCCGACACAAGTTCCGGCAAGCACATCTGTTCCTACATCTGTTCCCACAGCCGTTTCTACAGCTGAGTCCACACCTATGGTTGCTGTATCAAGTTCAACGAATCCTTTCGCGCCCAGTACCCCAGATGGGGCTACCGGAGGTGCTATCAGCGTTCATTCTACACCATCCCGAATAAATAAACTTACTTTTCAAGAAGCAGCACATCCACGTACCCCCAAACTTATAAACTCCCGCACGCTTAAGGAACTTCTTGTAGATTGTCGATATGACCCGGTGCCCGGCAAAGAGGACGAAATGGTCTTAGCATCATTACGTATCAGACGAGCTGCAATGTATTTAGAGAAGCTACCAGGAATGACTATGCACCTAGATAATATATATTATTTTGTCCAAACAGGGCGAGATTCTGAATGTATTAACAGAGCTATGGAATATCAGAAAGTAGAGATACAAGGGGAACTGTTACGTTTCCTCATAAATTGTGTGATCAGAAATCAAGACCGACCGGGGGTAAATCCGGAAACAATGCAAATTCTTACGAGATGGAGTCAGAATATATCAGAGGGGAGACATGATAAGCAATTATGTATAGTAGCCATGTGCCGGAAGATCCGCAAAGAAATAGAACGAATACACGAAGAGAGATTAGAGATAGACGAGCTTGAACCAGACAGAACAGACGAGGAAGAGACAGGACCACCAACAGGAAACATAGACACGGTGGCTTATGTAGGTAGAGGAAGATTCTCTAATAAGACTAGATGCTATAATGATTCGATACGTCCAACACGTCCAGAAAGTAGCAGACATTACCAAACTCCTATAATAAATATAAGATCTCCCGAACACTTATTCCAAGCCGCTGACAACCTACTTCGAGAACGAAGAGGATGTCATATACTTGATTCATTGGACGAGCAAGAATTAGCCAGATCAGCGGTACTATGGGCTGACAGTCCCGGAAAATACAGTGATGATACATTAGCACACACGTTTTTAAACCTGACCCCAGACGAACAGCGTTTAGCTGGTATATACATGATTCAACATCTTCTTATATTATATAAAAGCCAGCACTCCGATCCTGGTCCTTTACCTGATATATTGACTGAATTACTCACGAATAAATGGAGAGGTTCAGGTACTGATTTAATCAAAGAAATACTAGAATTCAGAAACCAGTATATCCTTTTTATATGCCCAGAACATGTCTCACTACCCATCAAGGAAAGAACGACATATTATATGGATAGACAGAATCCCTTACGCGAAGTACACCCAATAAAGGGTGAAGACAACCTGTTTAAACGTGTATTTGTATACGCACCCATATCTAAAATAGAATTATTAGAAATGAAGAAGGTGGTACCCAGTCATGATAAAGACCCAGCGGGTTTCCACCGGGAAATTAAAGATATGTTACTCATGGGAGAGTATACCTACCCCGACACTATGAAGATATTAAAGGTTCTAATGCCAGCTGGCATTTACGAGAAACTCAAGGAAAAAGATTGGGAGGTGGGAGACCAAAAGATAGATTGGACAGCATTAGAAACCGAAGAAAGAGCCCGAGGTGCAGGTTCAGGGCTCGGGACAAAGACTAAAGCATTACCAGGTTTACTAGTACAGGTATTGCCACGTTTATTAACTACGAAAAAGGAAGACTGGGGTGCAATCTCAGCCTGTAAACAAAAGCAAGATGAAGACACTAGTGATTACTATGCCCGATTTGAAAAATGTTTTGGTATAAATAGTGGCATAAAAGCAAGTAGCGAATCATACCCACATCTGTTTGTGACAAAGTTAGTTGAAAACTCCCTGCCTCAAGTCAAGAATAGAATATTGAAATTTGAGAGTACCTGGCAAGGTAACACTCCGTCACAAATGTTACAAATGTTACAGTATCACCACAATAGAATTAGGGAGGAACAAGAACATGAACACAGACGAATGAAAGACACGAAAATGAAAATGTTAGTCTCCCAGACAGTTCCAGCTGACGGTCATAAAAAAGGTATGACACAGTCCAGTGACTCAGCAGGCCCTGTGAAAGGGACATGCAACTATTGTAAACAGCCAGGTCACTATGTACACGATTGTACAGTCTTAAAATACAATATTGCCAGAGGTGCAACTAAGGAAAGACCACGTTCGCTTAGACAGGATCAGAACCAACAAGGAGCCCTCCAGCATGCACAATCCATGCCAGCTCCGCAACAATCCATGCCAGTTCCATCACAGTCTATACCGTTTGTGCCAGCTGCATCAGCGCAGCCTATTGCTACTACACAATCCACGACACGACAAATGTACCAGACCGCACAGTATGATTACCCTGATTATCAACGATACTCATGAAACAGCCTAGAGAAGGAAGTTGACTTACCCCTTATCGAGGTTCCTGTAGATCAAGAAGGACCTTATGTACACAGTGAATTGTTAGGCCAAGACAGAAAATTTTTACTCGATACAGGGGCAAGCCGAACAACAATAAAACGTAGTGAAGTTCCAGGGGTACCCCTCTCAGGCTCACAGAATATTTCCCTTGGGTTCTCAGGAAAACCTATCATGAACGAAGTATCACAGCCTCTTCCACTTACGATTGGTCCCTTGACACGAACTACAGATTTATTGCTCACTAAATCATGTCCAGAAAACTTGTTAGGTATAAAAACTCTGAAAGCTCTAGGAGCTATAATATGCTGCTCTCCGGAAGGAGTACGATTGTTTTTACGTGATTTTAAAGGGCACTATGTGTCTCGAGAAATGGATTCCCGATTGCAGAATTTACCTGTACACTTATGGGCACAAGACCCTACTGATGTTGGTTGCATGAACATTACACCATATCAAGTCACACTAAAGACAGGAGTAGTATTACCACGAATACGACAATACAGGTTACCCCCAGATGCTGTAGTGGCTTTACTGCAAATCATTGACGAGCTTATTGCCCAAGGAGTGGTTGTGGAAACCGACTCCAATGTATGTAATTCTCCGATAATTCCGATTCTTAAACGAACTGATCCAAAAGCTCCGCCAGTATATCGATTGGTTATTGATCTGCGCGAATTAAATAAATGCATTGTGCCACAATTTCCAGTGGTCCCAGATATCTCGTCATTATTGACAGCCATTGATTCCGAAGCAACGTTCTTTACTGTAATTGATCTTAAAAATGCCTTTTTCAGCGTCCCAATAGATCCGGAAAGCCAATACTTGTTCGGATTTAGTTTAAATGGACGAAGTTTTAAATTCACACGCGCACCTCAAGGATTTACAGAAAGCCCCAGCATCTATAGCCAAGCACTGAAAAGAGAACTTGACAGTATACACATGCCAGTCAACACAGCATTGTTCCAATATGTTGATGATCTGCTGATCACCGCTCGAAGTGAACCTGAATGTGAAGAAGCATCACTGACGGTTTTGCAATTTCTGGCCGACAAGGGGCACAAGGTGTCCCCTTCTAAGCTGCAATTCTGTGTCCAGCGAGTAGTTTATCTTGGTCACTCGCTGTCCAAGGAGGGAAGGCAGCTTACACCCGACCGCATTCAGTTAATAGCTAATATGCCAATACCCAAGACACAGAAGGAGGTGCGGGCTTTTATAGGCCTCACTTCATATTGTAGACAGTGGATCCCTCAATATGCACTTCTAGCAAAACCGCTCATTCAGTTGACAACACAGGAGGCAGCCACGCCGACTGTCCTCCCTTGGACCCAGGAACACACACTAGCTTTTGAAAGCTTAAAGACAGTTTTATGTCAAGCACCAGTTTTAGCAACACCATGTTACAGCAAACATTTTACACTCTTTGTTACAGAACGCGAAGGTACTGCCTTGTCAGTACTCACACAGGAACAAGCAGGATCGCACAAACCATGTGCTTATTTTTCTAGTACATTAGATCCAGTAGCCCAGGCTCTTCCTGCGTGCCTAAAATCAGTGGCAGCAACAGATTTAGCAATCAGACAAAGTGATGCCATAGTGTTAGGACATCCATTGACAGTTCAAGTACCACACGCAGTAGAGGTGCTTGTAAATAGAACGCAAACACAACACTCGACCATAGCACGACTTACAGGGTACGAACTTACATTGTTCCAGCCACATATAGAAATCAGACGTTGTAACACATTGAATCCGGCCACACTTTTGCCAGTAAACGGAACAGACCCACTAGCACATGACTGTATTGATGTTATTACTATCACGACGAAACCCAGACAAGACTTGACAGATGTCCCATTGTCAGATCCAGACCTAACATTATATGTAGATGGTTCATGTATGAGAACAAGTACAGGAAAGTTAGTGGCCGCGTATGCAGTCACAACAGAAACTGAAGTCATTGAAACAAATTGTATTAACACTTTGTCAGCTCAAGCCGCAGAGCTCATCGCTCTGACACAAGCCTGTATTCAAGCCACAAATAAGAAAGTCAACATATACACTGATTCACGTTATGCATTCGGAGTTGTACATGACTTCGGCGTGCTGTGGCGAGAGAGAGGTTATTTAACTTCTCACGGTGCCCACATTCAGCACGGACCCCTTATTCATGCCTTTTTAGATGCGATACATTTACCCACGGCAATATCAATTATGAAATGCAAAGCTCATACGAAAGTTACTGATATCATTTCTCAAGGCAATGATCTAGCTGACAGAACAGCTAAACAGACTGCTCAAACACAAACATCCGACATGACAAAGACAATAGTCCCGACGCCGACACATTGCCTGGCAGTTAAGGATCCCGCTCTTGATGTAATTGACATACAGACACATGCTACACCAGACGAGATAAAGAAATGGACTGAATCAGGAGGGATCCAAACGGACCAGGGATGGATGACGAAGGAAAAATCTGTGTGGTTTCTTCCTGATTCAATGGTTCAAGTCGTTATAAATACTATACATAGTCCAGCGCATCTAGGAGAAAAAGCTATGCTAGACAGCATTCAACACATTTGGTTCAATAAACATTTACGAGCAGCAGCCAAACAAAAGGTCCGTACCTGTATGATCTGTTGTCAGTTCAACCCAGGAAAAAGCGTTCCCGTAGAACAGGGTGGATTTCAGCCTCCTGATCACCCTTTTGAAGTCCTCCAGATGGATTATATCCAGATGGAACGATGTCGAGGATTCAAGTATGTTCTCGTAGTTGTATGTGCTCTCTCCCGTTGGACAGAGGCGTACCCGGTTTCAGATTACACTGCCCCGACTACTGCCAAACAGTTAGTTCGAGAATTCTTCCCACGATACGGTTTACCACGTGTTGTCTACTCAGATAACAGCCAGCCGTTCTCATCCGAATTAATGAAACACGTTTCACTTTTGTTAGGTTATCAGTGGAGATTCCACTGTGTCCGACACCCCGAGGCAGCAGGTCTCGTAGAAAGACATAATCAGATCCTGAAAATCAGATTGTCCAAAATATGCAGAGAGAAAGGTGTCGACTGGGTAGTAGCTCTACCAGTTGCACTCTTTTACATGAGAATGGTAGCGCACTCTCGAACAGGGCTATCCCCGTATGAGGTGATCTTCGGCAGACCACCAAATATGTGGGGGACGCCTATACCACGTAAAATAACTGATATTGACTGTAATATGCTGACAGATTATTTGGCTTCCTTGATGTCTGCACTACAATCTTGTCGTTCACAGGTAGCTGCAGCTTTTCCTGACAATACCGAGGTGAAACCCCATGACGTAGTCCCGGGGGACTTGGTCTTCGTGAGGAACTTTGACCGAAAAACTCAGCTGGAACCTAGGTGGAGGTCACCTCAGCTGGTGCTGCTAACGACAAGAACAGCCGTGAAGATCGAAGGCAGAAAGGGATGGATTCATTCAAGTCATATCAAGAAATTTCATGGACTACCAGCCGATGTGAATACCACACCTCGTGTGCCCTCGCCCATTGACTCAAAACCTCCTTTTGTTGAAAAAAGTAGTTCTGAACTTTATAAACTAAAGCTTAGGTCCAACCAGTCGAGCAATTTGATTGTTTAAGTCCTCTCCAAGGTGAAGCGGTTGAATTGTCTCTGACATGTATCCCTTGGACCTAAATAGAGAAAGCACCCGGAAAATGTTGAAACGACAGGCGTACTGTAAATCACTGCGTAGCCATTGCATAATGACGTTATTAATTTTGTTTTTCTTGAGTCTTTTAATAATCACTGCAAGTATATTGTTGCACATATATTATCCAATTTCTAAACATGTTTACAATGTTACTGCCGAACATTCTTTTAATGAATTACCACCGCATGAATTGTCCTATAGGGTTGCGCTGCGCAATAACACTTTCATTAGTATGTTACAACATTCCCATCAGACCAGTAATGCTACCAATTGTTGGATATGTGGCCAACTCCCTCCCTATCAGGATTATAAAGGAGTTTTGCCTCTCTTTCCATATCCATTCACACACAATGGCTCCTGTGGAGCATGGTTCAGTTTAATCAATTCCTTAGATTCAAATTCAGTAGTTCATCAAGACAATTGGGTATGGGGAAACCTGAACCCAGCTTTGCTTAAGGTCTGCTACCCTAACAAGGAGGGACTCCCCAAAAGAACAGGAACTGATCTAGAAAATGAAGTATATGGATTAGGTAATTTTACACTTAACCTCATGATCCTGAACGTTGAATCTGAATCTGCACCAATCTTGCCCGCCATGTCAGTATTCCCAGTAAAAGGGGAAATATGTATAAGAAAGAATGGTTCCATACACCTGGGCCATAGTAAATGCACCACTGTGATAAAATTCAGTGATCAAGGCAAATCTACATTTAGAGCTTCGCGTCATTCCTACTTTATATGTGGTCACACCGCATATATACGCTTACCTCCAGATTGGGATGGTACCTGTTACATAGCATTCCTTCTACCACCCGTTTTTCTAGCCCCGCCTGATTATCATAGGAATATCCATTTAGTGCACAATAGAGAACAGAGAGATCTCCCAATTGTCGATTACACTGAGACAGCATGGGAAAAATATACAGATTTCAATAAAGGTCTTTTTCCCTATATAGGCACAGTTACTAATAGTAAACTGATACGTAGATTAACTAGGACCCTTGAAGCAGTAGTGAATGAAACTATTTCTGCCCTAGGCAACTTGACAGAGGAACAGTCTGCGATGAGGATTGTTGTTCTTCAAAATCGTCTTGTCCTTGACGTCATCCTGGCCGATAGGGGTGGAGCTTGTAGGGTCATCGGATCAAGTTGCTGCATATTCATACCAGAAAATTCGCCATCTGTATATAAAGCTATAACTCGCCTTCATAAGATTGTAAGCCAGATACACCAGAATCCAGGAACCTGGACTTGGTCCAGTTGGTTTTGGAGCGTGTTGTCAGCCTGGGGATGGAGAATACTATCCTTCCTAGGTATTGGCTTTCTCGTACTATTCAGTTGCTGCTTATGTCTGCAATGTGGGCCAGCGATTTGTGGTCTGTGTGCCACATCGTGTATCCCACATTCAAGTTTTCGTTCAAACTCCCGGAAGAAGAAGAAAGAAGAACAAATGATACTATATGAACAGATCGATGAATTGATGAAGATCGATATTTCTTGAGGCCAGTAAGGGACAAGGAGGGAATGTGGAAATGTGAATTTTCATGATCCATTATGTCCCCTATCTTAGACCTCAACGGTTCCATGTATATGTTACAAGTACATGTATGTTCTTTCCAGTTCCAGTTATGAAGACGCAAACACATGTGCGTCCACCGTCAACATGTCACCTTTCAGATCCACCATGAATGGGTCGGATATTCCATTCCTAAGTACAAAAGGCCACCGACTTTATATGGCTCAGTTACTCCATTTTTGCAGTTCAGGCGAGTAGGCCCTGATTCTGCCATCAAGCTTTCCCTGCTCTCTGCCTCTGACAGCTTCAGCTTGAGCTCGCATCTGTATCCATGAACTTTGTCCTACTCCCTGCGCAGCTAACGGTGCTTGACTTCGGCCTGTCTGCCTGCCAACAACTGTATTTCACCTTCAAAGATTATCTGTTTCGCTCCCTGCCCGATGCATTCCTGTCTAAGTGATTTAAGTAAACATTCTGCCAGCCCCCTAGCAAAGGCCCGGCTTCTCTGTCCTCATGCAAGTAATTCATAGCCCTGTTACTATGGAAGATTCCTGCTCTCGCATCTAGTGTAGACGCTTAAACGCTTGTACACGCACACACAGTCAGTATAGAATAAGATTCTATCCCAAGAAACCTTCCTTTAGGGATAACATAGTTCTTTAAACATAGGATGTTAGATATGATTTGGGATTAGGTTGACTTGACCCCCCAGACTTCTTGTCTCCACGTGTAGAGCTAAATGTCAAGTCCCCTTCACCCCCTAGTTGCACGTCAATCACACGTCATGCTGCTGCGCGCGCATCTATGCCAAATATAATCTTATAGATCCACCTATATATGACATCATAACCAATTATGTTTCTCTGTTACGCCCCATTACGCCTCTTTTCATTACGTATGTGTATTCTTATCTGTATTATCAGCTGTTACGCCTCCTGCATCTGCCTTAATGTAAATGTTTTCATATATATATTGTTACCCATCAATAATGTGTTGTCCTTCACTTCCTGAACCTTCGTGGTGATGGAACTTGAAGTCCCAGATCCGAATCTGCCACGGAATAAAGCCCATTCCGAACCTCTAATACCACGGATTCTGCCTCTTATTTTACTGAGCTATTTGTATTATGTTCCCGTATCAAATTAAGCCCAGGTAATTAAATTATTTACCACAGGGACGTCATGGGCGCCATCGCCGAGATGAAGGCCTCGGTGGACCAGCGCTTTGATACTCTGGCGCAGAAGATAGACTCGGTCCTTGTGGATGTGGGCCTGGTGAGGGCCGACTTGTCTAAAACAAATGACCGGGTCGATTCCCTGGCCCACACTACCTCGAGCCTCACAACAGACGTGGTGGCCCTCCAAAAGGAGGTGCACCGGCTTGGCCAGGCGAGCGCCCTGATGGACCGTCGATTGGAGGACTCCGAGGGTCGAGCCCGGAGGAACAACGTTCGCATTGTCGGGGTGCCGGAGGGACGAGAGGAGGAGGCGGCAGATCTGTTTGTGGAAAACCTGATCCTCACCCGTCTCCAGCCCCGGGGGCTGAGTAAGCTCTTTGCGGTGGAACGCGCCCACAGGGATCCCGGAGGAAGACCTAAGGCCGGAGCCCCGCCGCGGCCTCTCATCGCCCGGATTTTTAACTTTCGGGACAGAGACGCTATCCTGCAGACTTCTAGGCTACAGGGACCGGTCAAGCTCGATAATATGGACGTGAATTTCTACCCTGACTTTACTCCGGCGGTCCAAAAGCAGAGACTGAGTTTTCTCGGAGTTAAACGTCGTCTACGGGACCTGAACCTTAAGTACTCAATGCTTTTTCCAGCTAAGCTGAGGGTGGAGGTGGATGGTCGCACGCACTTTTTTGACCGTCCCGAGGCGGCTGGGGACTGGTTGGATACTCTGCCTGGGGATCGGGGCCGGGGGGGTGGGGGGGGTGCGGTTGGCGGGGAGGGCTTGCCGGATCAGAACTGAGGGGTGAATAGTAGGCCTAGCTCTGGACAACATTCCTGTTACCATTTACTGATCGTGTATGTTCCCCTCCTATGGAGGTCGTACGGGGTCTATTGGGGGCTTTCCCTCCTCCTCTGGGGGACTAGTTAGTTTTTCATCTATGGGGCGACAGGCACACTGCACTTTGGGGGGGCTGTCTGGGCTCATGCAGGGGTGCAGGGAGGGGGGAGTTCTGTTGGGATGGGTGGGCGGGGGGGGAGTGTTGTTTGTTTGCACCGCAAGGCAAACCCTTTGCTGTATTGTTGTTTTCGAGATGCTCTTTGGGGGACGACTGATGGCTTCTATGTATGATGGGGGGTAGGGATTTGACTGTGTTGTCATGGAACGTTAACGGACTGGGGGATAGGATTAAGCGTGGTGTGGTCCTGCAGTATCTGAAACGAATTTCACCAGATGTGGTCTTCCTGCAGGAGACACACCTTATAGGTAATTCCTTTCATGCCATGAATCGGCGAGGCTATCGCTTGGTGGCCCACTCGGGCTTCACCTCGGGCTCGCGGGGGGTGGGCATCATGATTAAGAACTCGCTCCCGTTGGAGATTGATGAGGTGCGCCATGATGAGAGGGGACGCTACACTGTCTTGGTGGGTAGAATGGAGGGCAGAGTGGTCGTTTTTGTATCAGTGTACGTTCCGCCGGGGTTACAATCTACCACGTTTGCGGACCTGGGGCGCCTCCTCCTTGACCTCCCGGGTGGGCTTCTGGTAGTTGGGGGGGACTTCAATGCGGTGGCTTCTGGGTCTATGGATCGTCATCCCCCTAGGGACCTCCCCCGGGCACAGGCGTGGCTGTCCGGCCTTTTAGATACACTAGGATTGGTGGATTGCTGGCGACTAAAGCATCCCGCGCAGCTGCAATACACCTTCCACTCGGGTGCCCATGGTAGCCTCTCGCGGCTTGATTATGTCCTTGTCCCTGCGGCCTATGCTGGGAGAGTGGGAGAGGTGCGCCATCTGGCGCGGGGTATTTCAGATCACTCCCCACTACTGTTGCACTTTGATGTCTTCCCGAGGGGGGAGGGCAGGGTCGCCCCAATCAAAGCCTGGTACCTGCGCGACCCCACTATTCGTGCCGACTTGATCAAATCCTTGCAGCGGTACTTTGAGGAGAATGCGGGGTCTGTCCCTTCGGCTATCTCCCTGTGGGAGGCTTTTAAGGTAGTTCTCAGAGGGGAGGCCCTCTCCTTTATCTCCCATGCCCGGAGGCGCGAGCGGGAGGAGGTAACCCGGGTGGAGGCCGAAATTACTGAACTAGAGGGTGACCTGGGGAGCGGGGTGACGGATGCCACATTGCATGTTCTACACCTCAAGCAGGCGGCCTATAGGGCCCTCGTCACGGAGGCGGCCAGGGGCCTCAGTAGAGAGCAACAGGGGCGACTGTATGATGTGGGTGATAAGGCTGGTAAATTGATTGCGTGGTTGGACAAGAAGGAGAGAGCGAGTCGTGTGGTTCCGTTGATCGAGAGAATGGATGGTGTGCGTGTCACCGAGCCGGAAGCCATTGTCTCCTGCTTCGCGGATTATTTCCGCGAGGTGTATTCCCCGGTTTCTCCCTGCTCGGAGGAAGATTCCCATGCCCTGCTTCGGGACATCGCGCTGCCCTCCCTTTCGGTGGAGGACAGGGATTCGCTGGACGCTCCTCCCACCTCGGACGAAATTGCCCTTGCTATCCGCTCGGTCGCATCTGGCAAGGCCATGGGCCCCAATGGTATCCCTATCGAGCTGTATAAGCTGCGACCGGATGTACTGGCGCCCCATCTGCGTGCGATGTTCCTGGCGGCCCACTCGCGGGGTTCCCTTCCGCCGGACCAGCGTCTGGCCACAATCGTGGTGATCCACAAGGAGGGGAGACCCCGTGAGCGGGTCACATCCTATAGGCCTATCTCGCTCTTGAACGCGGAGCCCAAAATCCTTGCCAAGGTGCTGGCCAACTGGCTGGTCGGCGTGGTGGGCGATTTGGTCCACCAAGACCAGTCCGGCTTTATACCCCATCGCAACACGGCCCTTAATCTGCGACGCTTGCACGGGGTGCTCGCGCGTGTCCCGTTTGTGCGGGAACCGGCCATCTTGGCGTCCTTGGACGCCACCATGGCGTTTGATACGCTCGAATGGCCATACATTTGGGCGATGCTGGCGAAGTTTGGCTTCGGACCGGGATTCATCAGCTGGGTCAAGTTGTTGTACTCGGGCCCATTGGCGCAGGTGGTGGTGAATGGTTGAGTCTCGGCCCCATTCGCACTGGGACGGGGCACACGTCAGGGTTGCCCCCTGTCGCCTCTCCTGTTTGCACTGGCCCTGGAACCCCTGGCGGAGTGGCTGCGGTGGCACCCCTCCATCCGTGGTCTCCGCTGGACCCCCGAGCATGAGGACCGCGTGTCCCTCTACGCTGACGATATCCTTCTGTATCTCGCCTCCCCGCGTAAATCACTGATCGTCCTGGTTGATGTTTTGCGCTCATTCGGTCGCAACTCAGGCCTTGTCATCAACTGGGCGAAATCCTGTGTATATGTGCTTTCCGGGGAGGCTCCGGTCCTACCACGGGACTGTCCGATCCAGATTGCCTCCCAGGGGTTTCGGTACCTGGGTATATATATTACTCTGGACCCGGAGGCCCGCTACGAGCGGAATTTGCTACCCCCCCCTCCAGCGCTTGAAGGAGGACGTTGTGCGTTGGCGGCGTCTGCCGCTTTCGCCGCTCGGCCGAGCGGCCTTGTTTAAGATGATGTTGTTGCCGCGCTTTCTGTACGCTCTCCAGAACACTATGGACTTGGTCCCGGCGCGCTACTTCCGTGAGGTGGAGAGTCTGCAGCGACGCCTGTTCTGGGACGGGAGGCCGCGTATTGCCTTGGCTAAATTGACGCTCCCGTGGTACGATGGGGGGGTTGCCCTCCCGGATATTAAACGGTATTACTGGGCCTCCCAGCTAGCTGCAATTAATCATGGCCTTTACGGGCCCGCCTTGAACCCGGCATTTGAAATGGACAAGATGCTCCTGCCCGGTGGCGACTACAATCGAGCGCTCTACTCTGGCGCGCCCGACCCCCGCCTGACGGGACCGACGCGTGTCATGGTGCGTGTATGACACACGGCTAACGCAGCTATGGGGTGGAAGGACCGTTTGACCCGGGCGTCCCCGCTATATGCGTCTGAGAGGTTGGGCTCCCTGTGGACCTCGAGGGGCTTCGAGAAGTGGGACACGATCGGCATCAGCACAGTGGGAGATCTCTGGACGAGGGGGGGATTCAAAACTTTCGAGACGCTGCAGACGGAGTTTCAGTTGCAAGGCAGTGAGTACTTTCGGTATTTGCAAGTCCGCCACGCGCTGGGCTCCGTCTTCCCGGATGTCGCATCCATTCCGGAGTCTTCCCCCCTGGAGGACAGAGTGCTGGATGGCCATGTCCCAGACAGCACGATCTCCCTTATATATAAAAAACTGATTAACGACCGATCGGGCCTGCTGACTGGCCTCCGCGAGGCCTGGGTCGCTGATGGGCTGGAATTGGACGACGAGGACTGGATTTCCGCGGTGGCCTCTCCGAAGGAGGTGGCCATCCCGGCTCGCCTTCGCTTCGTCCAACTTAAGATCCTCCACCGGGTTTACGTGACAGGGCCAAGGCTTCTACGTATGGGCTTTGCTGAGGATGGATTGTGTAAGCGTGGCTGTGGTGCTTTGGCAACTTTCTTGCATATTCTGTGGGAATGCCCAAGGGTGGAGCGATTCTGGCGTGGTGTGCATGAGGTCCTGCGAGTGGTTACGCGTGTCGCGCTGTTGCCTGAAGCGAGGAGATGCTTGCTGAATGTGTGGGAACCAACTGACTACTCGGTTCCGCAGACGCGGTGGGTGACTCTGGGATACATGATAGCTAAGCGTGACATTGCTCAATTGTGGGGATCCCAGAGGCCCCTGGTGGTGTCGGCCTGGAAAGAACACATGGATTGGTGTATGTTTCGTGAAAAGGTGGTGTATGTGGCGAGGGGTAAGCCTGGGGCGTGGGTGAAAATCTGGGGCCCCTGGAACGCCTATCGCGGGGGTATTTGTGAGCCACCACTGCTGCCGGCTGCCTCACCAGCTCCGTCCCCCTAGCCGACCCCCTCCCCCAGCTACGGGCACGTGGTTCCCCAGTCCCTGATCTGTTCCCATTCCCCTCTTCAGAGTTTGGCGGCTGGTTGGGGTCCCCCACCTAAGGAGCGCGTGCTGTCACTTTGGATTGCGGGTTGCCTTGCGGGTGTGGTTTTTTTTTTTGTGTTGTTGTGTTTTGACAAAAGGAAACCGTATTGTGGGCTTGGAGTTATGTGGCCCGCGCTATTGATATCTCCTGATTTACCTTTTTGCACCGCCAAGAGACTTTTTCTGTATGTATGTCATATGCTTCTGCCCCTCTAGCGGCCGGCCGGACGGTTGTAGGCCCATACTTGTAACTATTTGAGATTGCAATAAACGGTTTCAAAAAAAAAAAAAAAAAAGAAATAATGAATCATGGCGAGAATGAACTTTATTGGACTGTGTTAGCAGTAGTGAAAGCGCCCAACAAAATAACATTACAAAGTTCTTTGAACCGCTTAGAGGCGCGTATGATAGAACGGTACCATACATCCACTCAGGGATTGAATGACCATAATGAAATCTGGGCCTTGATCTGAATATGACAGCAGTCTGATATTTTGAGTAGTACGCTGTAAGAGGAAGAGGGGATTTTTGAATTTTGAATCTTTGTATTTTGAATTGTGAATTTTGGATTTTAATGTCATGGGAATGCATGGCAAGCCTAACATTGACGTTTGTCTATTAGTGATGTTGTATAGTGGACATTGGGAATGTAATTTGGTATATTTTGTATATATTGTGTATATTGTTGAATTGATGTGTGGGTGAATTGCTCAACTCTCTACGCGTTTACCTTGGGATGGAGGCTCTTTAGTCGCTGCCTTGTTTGAGAGAGGATTCTGGGGCACCGGGTTGTCATCTCCCCCTTATAAATAAAGGTGTATATATATATATTTATTTATATTTCCTCTCTCTTTATATTATTTATTTTTATTTTTTATTTATAATTTCTATATATAATTCGTTTTTTATTCAGAGATGTATCCCACCGTATAGTTTTCTATCAGGGAAGTATCGCCCCACTTAGATCAGGGAAGAATCGCCCTGTTTAGATCAGGGAAGAATTGCCCTGTTAATATGGCCGCCGATTATTTACTAGTTTGAATATGGAGGTTTCCCAGTCCCCTTTTTATCTCCATGCATCCATGTCGGTTTGAGGCATGGCGGGTAGGGAATACACGTATAGACGAGTGAAACCGCCACTGAATACACCTTGATGGTTGTTGGATCACGGAGGACCGAACAAGCAATTGGACCCGAAATTAGTTTAGTAAGTGTGCTCTGATTTAATGCGGGAGCATTTTAATGCGCTTCTTTGTCGAGTATAGATGGGGAGAGATATTTGTTCTCACTGGTAATTGCCCGCTTTATTTAGGTCGAATTTGAATCAAAACCTAGCGATGGAAAGAAATTGAAATAGTGACATTGGCGTTTTTTTGACTGAAGGAGGACCATTATTCGGGCCAGGGAAGTAAGACTCTTGCATTATGAGTGACTTTTTGAGCCGGGTACTTCTGGTCCACTAATCTTGGAGCTTGACTTTACTAGTAGTGTTTACAATATCTTTTAGGTGTATTACCCTCTGCAGCACCTCGTTAATAAGAATTTGCTGCTTCTTGTGAATCTGCGGCAGCGGGATCCATCTATAAGATGTGAATATATGATAGTCCTGCTGTGCACGCATGGCTTTAGCCTTTGCCCCTTTTGAGTGGAGCATTGGGGCATACGTTCACCTATGCTGAATAGCACTTGTTAGATTGGTTTAGTGTCTTTTCTTCTTTTTTTGTTTTTTCTGTTTGATTTTGCATGTGGGATGCACTGGATATTGAATAGATATTGTTCATCAGAATTTGATGTGTGTTAGTAGGAGTACCATAGACGCACTGGTGATTAGAAGACACCTTGGGCAGCCACCACTCCCTACCACCCTACCTTAGCGCTGTGGAGGGTTGAAGTAATTTCATCATTATTTTATTATTATCTTTTTGTAGTGTGTGTACAGTAATGTGTTAACCCTGTCCTGAGGAGGCCGAAGAAGGAGTAAGGCCGAAACGTGGTCGCGTAGACATTTCAAAAGGAGGAGTCGCTGAAATATAGTAATGTTGAGACATTGCATGATGGTACACTGGGATGGCCTACATTAACTAAAAGACCTTTTGTGTACTATCTGGACTACCTCCCAGTGGTCCGTCCAGAGTTGTAAGGAGGACACTAGTGGAAATTATTTTTCTTTGGGGTTAGTGTATTATATATTGATGTCTCTTTGTATGTTGGGATTTATGTCATGTTATTATGTATGTACATTGTTTGTGTATACATGTATTGTTGTTTTCTTCGTGATCAGATGCCATTATTTATGTAGAGTGTAAAAATGTTTTGATATATATCTATCTAGAGTAATAATTAGAGAGGGAGTAATTGAATGTGCTCTACTCAAAAAATATTTGTATATCTATTCCTTTATACCATTTTTTGATTTTATAAAAAATGTGTATTTATCAAGGATTTCTACTGGTTAGAAAACTGCATACAATAAATTCGAGTGCAATAAAATCACACCCACTAAAATTTGTTCCTCATATAATGAAACCTACTTGTCAAAGAGCAGTTTTAGGGATCCAATGGATGATATTACTTCCCAGTAACAGTAAATCTCATTGTGGTTTTACCACTCCATATTTACCATGTAACTCATAATCATGGACGCTTTCACTTTTTCAAGTGCTACCACTAGCTAATATGTCTCATTGCCATCAAGTGCAAATCCTTACACATGTAATTGAAGCAATAGCATATCTTGGGGTAATCTAGCTGTGCCCTAAACAATTCTTATAGAACTAGAGAGTTGTCTTATATTATCCCTGACTAAAGGTGGACCACAATATCCCTCGAAATAATATGCTTTTGAACATATCCCAGAACAGAATAAACACCAAAAAAGCCAGCTTTAATGTGGATAGATCCGTTGGTCAAAGGAGATCCTGCGAAAGTAGAGTAAATACTGATCTAAAATGTTTCAGACTTGGTTGGAAAACTGTGAAACCATTCAGGAAGTGGAATGGAGATAACACTCATGTTTATTTTTTTACTTGATTCATGTGTAAATGTGTCTAACCTAGTTTCGTTCATAGGAAAATCTGTACACAATTTCAAGGATTTGATTGATGGCCTGTTTGATTCAATTTATAAATTAGCAAAGACAAATAATTCTGAAACTTATTGTAGGATATAGGTGCTCCAATATTATCTTTGGGTGAAAATACATCTCCTGCTTTCTTTGTGTCAAATATTGTGTCAAATAGATGCCCTAGCTGCCTCAATTCAGTTTCCAGTTCAGTGAATCATGACTTCACCAAAGCATTCTGTCAGCATAACATTTCATATGTGATAAAGTATCCTAATCTTAAATTCTATTGATACTGCAGGGCACAAAGAATTTTGCATGATGATAGAGAGGAACAAGGCATTCATTTATAAGTTCATGGAACTCCACGGTGACTAGCTGTATCCATAATATAATGTACCTCATGGGAAACTTTACGCCATATTGTGCATGATCACAACATCACCTTTCCCACAAACCTCTTAAATCATTGGTGCAAAGTCCTTTCATAGGAAAGAAATAGGATGTTTACAGATGTAAAAGATAAAATAGGATTTTTTGTGCAAATGTCAATTATACCAAAAGCAATAGATATTCGTTGCAGAAAGGTAGGAGAATCATTTTAATATAAGCCAGATTTAAAAAATGCTGTAGCAGTAGAAAGCAATGCAATAGAGTGTTAAGTATGGCTGATTAATAAAGTGCTGTCGCTCCTGAAATATGGCCCCCATTAACATCCAAAGGGAGGCAAAAAAAGGGTAGTGACTTGATGGGGAATGTCAGCCTCTCCGAATGTAACATAAAAGACGGAGGAGCAGAGATCTCTCTGATAAAAAAGGAAATCTTAGCATGACTATGGGCACCAAAAAAAGTTCTATTAGGCCCAAAAAATGAGCCCACTTTATGAGGCAAACTTGAGAGAAATGCACAATGCTATTGCCCAGAGTGGATTGAGGCTCTTCTGGCACTTTGAAAATAAAGTGCATACGGTATCTCCTTCCGTCTTAGAGGCCCAGAGTCTTGATTCCAAATGGGTCCTGTTTTTATCTGAAATTTATAAAAGACTCAATGATGAAGATGTAAGGGATCATCAAGCTAATTGTATCAGTTTGTGGCAAGCACGAGACGGGTATTTAGAGGTGGTTTCCAATTTGAAACCATCACAGGTGGGTGGCCGAGCTAGTCTTTATACGTCTAACCAATTGTGGTGGCCGAATGCCATAAGTTCCATTTTTAAATGGGTTTCCGAAACGGGTTAATCTGAATTTATGACAAGGTGCAGTAATAAAGCCCATCTACAAGAATGGTTCCTACAAATTACAGTTTGATCTCATTGCTGAATGTGTCATCTAAGATCTATGCCCAGACTCTTTTTATATCACTCTTGCTTGGGCATTTGAAGAATTCCTAAAGATCAGGGTGGGTTTGGGCCAAAGTATTCTACTATTGAACATTGATTTCCACTCTGGGGCGCTGCAATTATGGCAACAAGCATATTGGGCAAATTCTGTTGCTGTTTTGTGGACTTCAAGCTGGCATTCAAACTATTGGACCGTGGGATTTTGTGGGAAAAATTAGCTAGATGTAGTATTCCCCATTACCTGCTGTCTTTGATAAGGAGATTACATGTAAACAACTGGATTCAAATCGACCTAAATGGACGAAGAATTTTCATGAATCAAATCCCAATAAACAAGGGTTTAAGACAGGGATGAGTTCAGGAAACCCTGCTCTTCATCTTTTTAAATTTTTGTTCTCCCAGAAGGGCTAAGGACTGTGGATTCTTTCTCCCCTAAGATAGGCGGGGAACATACTCATTGTCTTTTGTATGCAGATGACCTAGGGCCTGATTTATATATTGTTGAGAGGGTACTTTGTTTCAATGGCAACAGAGTTCCCTCCCTGCCTAAATAGTGCTCCGCCTGCCGAATGTAATTGCGAGTGGACCAAAATTTGGCCATGGTGGAGACTCCTCTGTCTCCGCCATGGACACACATCTCCTATGACCCTGCGGAGTAAGAACTGTCGTAGAAATGCCTACAAGTCCGCCCACCCAATTTAGATGGGCAGACATGTAGGGGCAGATTTACAAGGAACTGACGCATCTACATAGATGCGTCCGTTTCCTTGCGTCACCTTCAAATGTCCTTGCGCCCCCATGGATGCGCTGTGTTTACAATACAGTGCACCATGGCACAAGGAATTACAGATGCATCAGAAATTCTGACGCATATGTTGGAGGAAAAGTGACGCATTGTTGGAGTTGGTCACAAAAGTGACGCAACTCCAGCAATGTGCCAGAAAACATAGGTGGGTCCCATGTAAAAAACCCTGCGTCAATCCCTATGCCTGGTCTGAACAGGCGTAGGGATTTTGATGCAGTGAAGGCATAGTGTGACGCAGTGAAATGTTGTAAATTTCCCTCTGTCAATTCTACGTGGCTTTTTGCATGAGAACGCCTACCCTACATACATTATACCTGATGCAGGTATAATGCGACGCAGGGCTTTACAACAAGACGCATCTCCCTAGATGAGTCACTTTGTAAATTTGCCGCATTGTTTGTGCTGCCGTTGCATCAAAAAAAGTGACACAATGGAGGCGCAAGGAGGCGTAAGGGGCTTGTAAATCGGCCCGTAGTATTTTTTTGCTGTACTGTGCCACCATCTTAAACCTAACAGTAAGGAACAGTAAAGCATTTAAAATACTCCCCTGCCATGGGAGAAGCCTCCCATGGTGAGGGAGCATACATTTTTTTCTTACCAGAAAGAAAATCCCAATTGAAAAGAAAAAAAAGAATACTGTTTGCAACAGGGCTGTGTCCTTCCAATGCAGCCCTGTAGCAAACAGTAAAGGCATTAACAGGAACCACAGTGATGGTGGTTCTTTCCAATGCCTTTGCAAATGCTGCCTGGTGGGCAGGGGTTATTTTAACCCCTTCGATGCGGCGCCGATTCCCGCTGAGCGCTGACCGTTTCTTGCGCGGGCGTGGTCATGACGGAACGGTTCCGTCATGAGCACAGCTCAACCGACGCTCATGACGGAACCGTTCCGTCATGAGCGCCGAAGGGGTTAAAATGATGGGAGTGTTTGCATTTTGATACAATGTGTCTTAGTAGAAAAGTATTGTATACCTCAATGCTGTAGCACAAAATGTGCAGAAATGCACTTTCCTGTAATGTCCTTTAGCATGCAAGAAGGTGTATATGTATATATATGTATCTGTATTTATATACATATACATATATATATATATAAATATATATATATATATTTATATTTATATTTATATGTATATTACCTACTGACAGTCGCCAGTAGTTAGTTATAGTTAGGACTTATTTTCCATAGAAAATTCGCAACATTCTATTCCCAATAACTTTGGCGCCGGTCAACGAATCTTCGCAAAAGTTTCAAAACGCGTGGGGTGCTCCGGTCCGCTCCTATCTTGAAAGTTTCGGGGTGATTCGGCAAGCGGGGGCCGAGAAAAAAGGGGGTCCCAAAACATGTTTTCCCTATGCAATTTTACATAGGAAACTTTAGACACGGCTACAGCCCGAACTGCTGAACGGAATTACATCAAATTTGGCAAAAAGGTAGCCCTTGGTGAAAATTCGTTCAGTAGTTGCTGACGAAATCAAAATCAAAAAAGTTTCGATATCTATGGCTGCCGAGGATCCAAGCACCCTGCAGATTAGGATCCGCGCACCGTGTAGATCAGGATCCGCGCACCCTGCCGAGCATTCTAATTGGTTGTGAACACTCTAAACCAGGAACTGTTGGCAGCCATCTTGTGCCTCGGTAGAAGCGAGGCACAAGATGGCAGTAAAATGAAGGCGGAAAACAAGAAGAGGGGGCAGTGTTGAAACACCCTGACCCCGTAGGTCTGGCTTAGGGGGTCGTACAAGGAATTTCCAGGGCTAAAAAAAGATAATTTTTTTTTAAAACGCCGTGATGCGCACAAGGTGCGCAGATCCAGCCGCGAAAATAAAAAAAATGAAGCGCGGGCTCCCGTGCTTCGTTTAAATAAAGCCCCTGGGTGGGCCAGGTCCCAGGGGCAGAAAAGCAAAAAGTGTGGGGTGGGGGGGGCAATCCCCCCCACATTGCCCCGGGGACAGCCACCCCCGGAGCTTTTATTAAAAAACATTTGGGGAGGCACACGGCTCCCCCGCTGCCCTGGGGACCACCACCCTAGGGACATTTATTTTTAACCCACCCTTTCCCCGCCCTGTGCCGGCCGTTTCATTAGCGGGCGGGGTTTGTGACGAGCTGGTCTCGTCATGGGCACAGCGCAACCGCGGCCCATGACGAGACCAGCTCGTCACGGGCATTGAAGAGGTTAAGATGGGGGGCATCCAAGCCCCCCCTCAAGCCCTGGGCTTTTATTTAAATATTTTCGGGGTCCACCACCCCCTGGGTCTTTGTAATTGTTGGGAGGGGGGCCGCACGGCCCCCCTCCTGGAGCCCTCTATGGCCCTGGAGACCACCACCCCCCAGGGCCAGCTCCTGCAGTGTCCCAGGGTGCCTACCCCCGGGACACTGCTGTTTGCTATGGGAGGGTGCGAGCCTCGTGGCTGCCGCTCTCCCATAGCAAACTCTGCTTTGGTATTTGGAAGAGAGAGCAGGAAACCTCAACACATATAAATAAACAATGTTGACAATATGTGCCACACTGCTACACCCTTCTCTGCCTGGTTGGAGGGGAAGACTAGGGTGTGGGCCAAGCCTCTGCTCTCTCTCTCTGGCAGAATAGCGTAGCAAAGATGGTTGTTCTACCCAGGTTTCTGTATCTATTCATCAACATACTGCTCCCGTTGACACAGTCGTTTTTTTAACACCCTTCGGTATCTCATGATCTCCTTGGTCTGGGCAGGGAAGCAGGCTTGAGTGAGTTGGGAGATACTCACCCTCCCCTTGGCACAAGGGGGGCTCGGAGCCGCGAATATGCCGCTATGCGCTTACTGTGCGCAAGCACAGTTTTTACATTTTTGGATACATCCAGTTCCGTTCCAGCCACATGTGGCTGTTGAGATGGACATTGCAGCCCTATGCCCCTACACGTCTCTGTATATGGGAAATACAGCCCCCCTAAAGATGGTATAGACACTGTAGAGAACGTGAGGTGGGAACGCTTAAGTATTGGAGCTGGGCTGGAGACGCTGTATGCTCCGTCAGTCACTCTGCCTTACAATCCACAGATCCCGGCCATGGGTGATGGAGGAAATGTGGCACTGGCAACGACTATGGGGCTCGGAACATTCACAGACCTATACCCTGAAGACAAGTTTTGCGCTCCACCGGAAGCTGGCACGTACAACTCGAAGTATTTTTTTGTCACTCTTCCTTTATTGTAAAGTTAGGGTCACATGTAGGCAAATGCATTCCTCTTTCTCAAAATCCCCTGTACCGCTGCCAGCCCTTGAACAACTGATTACAGCGACCAGTTCCCGCAGACTCATAACATGACTGTATGGTTCTTTGCAAGCTACGTCACCTATTGTCATACCTAAGGCTCAATTAGATTGGAATACAGAACTAGATGGACAGGTGACAGATAAAAAGGGGACTTCTGCTGCGGTCAACTCAAGGTAATCTCACCCAATTATAAACTGAGATTAATACACTTCAAATATATACACCGGTTCTATAGAACCCCTAGTCAACTTTCCTGTATGGGATTATGACCAGAGTCTGGATGCTGGAGATGTGGCTTCACTCCTGCCACCTTTTTACATATGTCCTGGCATTGTCCACCCATTGCTGCCTACTGGACTGTCATCTTCAATAAGATTCATGATATTTTAGGGACACCCCATGTGCTGGATCCGTTAATAGGTCTGCTTCAGTTATGATAAAGACACAAAGGCTGAGCACCGTAAACTGCAAGCTTTGTTACTCCTGATGGCCAAATACAGGGTATCTATCCATTGGGGGCGGAAAAAGAGCACCTTCAGTTAAAGTTTGGATCACTGATGTTACATTCAGCCATACCCAATTGTCGCCTTTTTGGGAGTTGATGCCTGCGGCCTCCAGGCCGAGGAATATATAGGAACCATTTTTAGATTGGTTAAAGTAGCTGCAAGAGGATGTATCTGCCCCCCCGATCTGGGGGCGGCTGGCAATACGGAGCCATCTGGGGCGCAATCTGTGAGTCACACAGACTAGCTTGCTTGCATCAAGTTGACAGGTGTGGCCTCCGACATATAGCTCTTGTGGGTGGTGGTAGGTACCGAGGCACTGCCAGCTGTGTCTTCTGCTGTTGACTGCTCTGGGTATGATCTGGCCCGATGTCCTTTACACACAACACGAGGATGAGCATTGTATAGTAAGCCTGATATCTGCTTAACAAGAATGTGGATTGCTGTTTCCTGTTTGTGATTTATTGTTTTAGTTTTAGTTATATTTGTTTACTCATGGGATCAGTCGTATACAATTTCTATAATGTCCTATAAAAATGCCGTTAGATGTTTGTATTTTCTAAAATGCTAATAGATAAAAAAAAAGAAACTATAGAAATGCACTTAGCACATGGAAACTTGAAGCAGGGTGGGAGGGGTTGTGGCTAATGTGTCTTCTGCCACTGGGCAGAATAGCACGGCCATAGTTCAGATTCCATATTTTCTGCACGTCGCAGCTCAACCAGGTGCCCAAATATTTAACCGGGCTCTCCGCCCACTGAAGTGGAAATTCTTGATCAAAAGGCTTACTGGCCGGCGTTAAGGGGAACAGAGTCGATTTGGACCAATTTTTGAATATATCCGTAGTCCGCCAAATTTTGTGAGCTCTCTGAGTAGTGGTGCGAGGTGGACCTCGGGGTCGCTTATATATAGAGTTATGTCGTCTGCATATAATGATATCAAAAGTCCCCTAGAGCTAAATCCCAGTCCCCTAGCAGCGTGATGTTGACAGATCCTGGCCACAATCGGCTTCATCGCTACAGCAAACAATAGCGGGGACAGGGGACAACCCTGTCTTGTTCCGCAAGAGATGTTAAAAGGAGTAGAGATCAAGCTATGAAGTTGGGACTGAGACCCATCCTGACTAGGATGGTGAACAGATATGGCCATTCCAAAGTATCGAATGCTTCAAGAAACACGACAAGCACTTTGGTGGTTGGGCTCAGGTAATGTAGCACAGTGAAGAATGTGCGAAGATTGTGAGCGGTAGATCTTTCAGGTATAGACCCGGACTGATCGGGTCTCGCGATCATGGGAAGCAAGGGTTACAACCTGTTGGCCAATAATTTTGCATACATCTTTGCATCTATATTAATTAGGGTTAGCGGACTGTACGAGCCCATCTCCTGACCAGGCTTAACCGGCTTCAGTAATGCAAGTACTATCGCCTCACGCATTGGGGGAGCTTGCCCGTATCCTGGGCCTCCTGAAAGACCTCCAGTAAGTGAGGTGCAAAAGTATCCACATACGCTTTATAGAATTCGGTACTCAACCCATCAGAGTCAGGGGCCTTGGCTGCCGGGAGGCTGCTAATAACCTGTTGGCTAGTGAATGGGTCGTAAAGATATTCCCTATGGGCCCCATTCAGCTACAAAAGCTCTATGAACTCAAGAAAAGATAAAAGCCCTTCCCGCTCCACGCGGTGTGTGGATATGTATAGGTTGGTGTAGTATTTTTTAAATTTCTCCAACACTTCACAGGGACCTCGAATGACCGCGGAGTTTGAGCCAATGATATATAGGCAGTTGTGCATGACGGTTTCAGCAGGCTAGCCAGGGTTTTTCCCAGTCGATTGGCCTCCCCATAGTGCCTAGCTTGTGTATATTTTCCTAGAAACTTTACCTCGTGTTGCGCCTCCTCCTCAAATTCAGATATGAGTTCCCTAATTCTCAAGATTGTGGGGTCTGCGGTTTTAAAATGGTCAGACTCTAGTTCCCTAACCCCTTCCATGCGCGGGGAATTCCCGCGCTGTGCGGGCATTTCTATTAGTGGGCGGAGATTCGGACGGCCGGGAGCCGTTGTGCGTACACGCCCACCGTGACACGTGACGGCTCCCGGGCATCATGCGCATGGAAGAGGTTAATACGGGTTTCCAAATAGGCCAACGTGCTCCTAATAGCTTTAAGTACCCCAGCATGTCTTGATATACACTTACCCTGCATCACCACCTTAAAAGCCTCCCATAGTGTCGCATATGTGGAAACAGACCCAGTGTTTGTATTAAAACATTCCTAAATGTCTCTGTGTATCTCTTCTCTAAAGGCCTAATCAAGTAAAGCGTTAGGGACCAGCCTCCAGCTATAGATAGGGGAGAGGTGTTCGAGAGTGTCACTTGCAGCAAGCAAGGGGCATGATCAGAGAGCGTCCTGGGGCAGTGAGCGCTGTCAGAGGTCCAGGCAACAATGTCGCGGGATACCAGCCAAAAGTCTAATCGCGACCAAGCCCCGTGATATGTTGACACACATGTACCCTCTAATAATCCCGGGTGCCTAGCTCTCCAGATGTCAGCCAGACCTCCCTCATGTATCAATGCTCTTAGGGCCTCACTTACTTTGGGGGGCAGACTGCAAGACATGCCTTTCCTATCAAGTGTATGATTTAGTACAGCATTAAAGTCCCCTCCCCATATTAACGTGTCACAGCCTGTAAGCTGAATACAGGCCCACACTTTCCGAAAGAACTCAGGGCAGTCTGTGTTAGGGCCATAAATGGCCGCTATCGTCATCTTTACTTCTCCCAATAACCCACATAGTATCACAAACCTACCCTCCGGGTCTGTCTGTGACTCTATCGTTGACAAATTCAGCCCCTGCCGTATCAATAAGCCACACCTCTAGCATAATTCAAGTATATAGAGGAAAAGGTGTGAACCCAATGTTTATGTTGTAATTTCACGTGACGTGTTATTCAGATAAGTTTCCTGCAAAATTCAGATATCTACACGGTGTCTTTTTAGATATGCATGCACATGTCTGGTTTTTCTGCAATCGTTCAAACCACAGACATTCCTGGTTACAAATCTGACAGTAGTCATGCCATCACAGTAACCCAATAACCATACCAAAATCTTGCCTATCCCTGCTGTGCCAGCATCAGCCGCATTCTAAAGGAGCTCAGGCTGTACCACCATTTTGAGCCATGTGACCTGCATGCTGGGATACTAGTAATGTTTTGTATAGTACAGTAGATTGCTGAACAAACCCAGCTCCACCCCCACCCACAGCAACCCCCCAATTAGGTTGTGCAAAAGACTCACCCTCCCTAAAAAGGAACAACAAATAGACCCAGGACCAAACCTAGTGGTAGTGCATGGGAACTCTCCCCTGGGGCGTGGAGGCACCGGCATACAACACGTCCCTGAGGCGGGGTGGCCACGAAATATATCCCACTCCAATAGTGTACATTCAACAGCACTATATTTTAACCTCAATGTGTAACACTAAGCCGAGCTAAGCCCATCAGCAACCAGGTGAACTATATCACAGCACCCATGTAAATGCGACAATAAAAGGAATGGCAAAAAATATCTATCACTAATACCGAGTAATGTTCAGTCATTATCACTCAGAGTCCTCTCAGGGCTCTTCTGGCCCTTGGCCCCAGTGGTGTGCCTCTTCCCCCTACATGTTTTGCGAATTTCATCGCTGACTTAGCGTCCGTGAAGAAGTGAGGGGTGCCCTCATGCCTGACCTTCAGTTTGGCAGGGTACAGGAGGGCATAAGGAATCTCTGCCTGTTGCAGCAAGCGTTTAATTGGGGCAAATTCACACCTCGCCGCCTGAACTGTTGGGATGAAGTCTGTAAAAAATGAAATTGTGTTGCCCTTGTACTGGATGGTGCCCCGTTCCCTGACAAGACAGAGCACCACATCTCGGTCTCGGTAGTTCAACAGACGGGCCAGGATCGGTCGCGGAGTGGCGCCCACAGGAGGTCAAGGCCCCAGCGTGCAATGGGTGTGCTCCACACTGAAGACGAGCGAGAGATCAGCTCCAAAAAGGTCACACAGTACCTCCTCCACAAAGGTTTCCATTTTGGTAATGGCCGTGGTTTCAGGAATACTAAGCAGGCGGACATTGTTACACCTTGACCTGGCTTCTAAATTGTCATTCTTGTCTCTAATTAGGGACAATATCTTATCCATTTGCAGCAGTTGTTCCTTGGCTTCCACCTGGTGAACGTGCGCATCCGAGGAGCAGTTCCCCAATTGATCCAGCTGCGTTTCATGGGTGTCGACACGTTTCTTGACATTATCGAGCTGTGAGGTAAGTACGTCAAGTTTTGTGTCAATCGTTTTTAGACTAGATCTCATTCCTAATAGTAAGGCACGCACATCTTCATCCTGATCATCAGCATGACCAGATGGAGGGTTATAGTCGTCACCCTCAGTTCCAGAGTCTGTTTGACGTGTGTGCCTCTTGTTGTCAAAGGACAGCTTGGACTGCTTGGGATCTCTCTTCCCCATCTTGATTCCGTCACACCACCCCGAAGAGGGCTCCAGGAAATCAGCCTCCTCCAGAATACCCTCCACGTGGCTTTCCCAACAGGAAAGTCAGGCATCTCAACTACAGACAGTCTCTCCTTAGTGATAGAGAGGGAGCCATCAATTCAGGTAGACACCGTGGAACACCCAATAACACAAGTGCATTCACGCGCACACTGAAGTTCAGCTGAGGGCTCGACGCAAATTTAGATGCTGTGTGGGGGGACAGTGCATGCCTCACAGTCTAATGATTCAGCCCAAACATGCACCGGTGATCAATGAGGGAGCTGCCACACCCCGACAGTCCGACACTGGGGTCAAGAATCTCACCAGGTCAGCACCGCGGGCAGCCCCTGTTCATAGGGCACCCTGTTCCGAGAAGCCTCAGCACTACTCCTGGTGCGGCCCACGATCCCCTTGGGGCCCTTTTCTATAGCCACACACAGATCATTAAAGGCAACTGAAGTCCCATGAGGGCTGCCACTCAACTCATAGTCTTCGTAGGGGCTTGCCTGGCGGGAGGCCCGTGCCAGCCCCAGGACATCGGGCAGCGCGGAACGGTCTTCCCCCTCTCGTGGCCCCCCCGTTACCTCTGTCCAGCCCTGATGCTAAACTGCGGTCAGCTCACTTCCAATTCACAGTCAGTGGATGCGCCCTGTGTCAGAGCTGGAGCGGCGCAGCGCCGCGGCCCGGCTCCACAAGATGGCGGCTGCAGTTCTTCAGCGGGCGAATCCCCACTGTCGCTCCTGGCTCACTGTCTCCTGGCACAAGCTTCATTGCAGACAAGGCGTCCACATCCCCACATCGTGCCACAGCCTCGATCAAATCACCGCAGATGTTGGCGTCCACCGGCGTCTTCGCACAACTTGCACACCGCACCGGCCGCCCTATGCAAAGCTGTGCTGAGTGCAGCCCCCAGTCACAGGGACAGGCAGAGCCCGTGGCACCCCAGTAGCGGTATCGTTCTGCTTCACGTCACAATGGGTGAATTAATATCAGCAAAAGTGCCACCTCAGGTGCGGCTAGAAGGATGTATTAATGCCGGATTTTGTCTTGGCCGGCGGAGCTCGCTCAAGGTGCAGCCATTTTGCTGCGCGGCGGGACCACGCCCCGTATGTCTATAGTTTCTAGCCACAATTTTAGTGATGCTACACAGCACCAGTCATCAAATCAATTTATTGAGTTCACAAGAAGAATTACATGCACATACAAGAAAACACACAGCATTGACTAATTTATAAATCAAGATATTACTGAGCATTGGCCTAGGTGTGGGCAATGCCTTTATGTCCTCATTCTGACCACAAAGTCCATCTCTCATGCCTTCTTTAATCTGCAGGAGAGAGCCACTGTGTTAACCCCATGTCTCTCTACCATCCTCTTTCCAAAGATAAATCCTCAGAGGGTCATGCATGCGCCTCATATTGTGATGAAGACTTCTTACTGATCATGTTGGGTCCTCAAGAAGCTTTTCTAATTGGGAATTCTTAGGGGATTTAGTCATCTACCTTTCAAAGTCAGACACTGTGGACATCTACCAGCATCTAACCAAGTACTGTTTTTTATTACAACACCAATGGATAGGTACCTATCCTCTTGGGTGGTTGTCTACATCAGTAATCCCTTTGAAGTCCATCAGGTAGCATATTTTTGGGTTGGTGGGTGATTGTCCAAGGTATGTTCTCTAGTCATCATAATCCAATGAACCTGAATACCTGTTTGAGATCTAGCAAGCAAATGAGCCCACTTGCCCTAGCTGCGATTTAAAAAAGACAACACTACTAGGGGTAGTGGGCCTGCTATATTCCAGGGACAAACATTATAACTGAGTCCTCTATTCCACATCACTTCCAGGTACCCATTTTAAATTATAGCTCCAATGAAGTCACAAAGTCAGTGGAGGAGCAGTCATAGGTGCACAAGCTTGAAGAATGAGATATTCTCTAAGTTTGTCAGAAGACCTGATATAATTACAATTCTAACAGAAGGACGGTCATCTGAAAATGTGAAAAGTGGCTGAAAGCTTGTATTTTACAGTAGTATTGAATACTTCAGCACAATAAAATGGCTGGAGTTAGAGTAAAAGTGGTTGACTAAATTTACACAATGGTGTAACTAAACTTGAGGGGGGCCCTCTGTAAAGTACATTTATGGGCCCCACTCATGTTTTGGACACAGTCAGGATCTCTCCTGCCAAGGGCCTACTGCCCATGCATCATGCCAGACAGGGCCCCCTGGAGCTTGGGGGGCCACCTACACCACACTCTGCTGGGGCTATTGTTACACCACTGAATATACAGGATTGTCGGTAGTTATAAGATGGCTCAAGGAGGACACTGATACTGTAAATAAAACAATTCTGAATCATGGGCCCTTTCTTCCATCCAAGGGCCCTCTCTGCCTAGCGGGGTACAGCACATATCTGATATGGCTGAGGCTGCTGTGATCCACCGAAAATAGGGTCCATGTTAACATTCTTCACCCCTTCAGGAAGCCTTAGGGTGAAGGCCCGAAGGAGGCTTGTGATGAAGATGAAGAGATCGATCCTGGCTAGCATCTCCCCCAAACACACACGGTGTCCTGCATGATTAAGAACAAGACAGTTTAAGTCACTTCTCCTACAGCAGTCACATACAGTTTTAATCATACATAACCTGCAATAACATTGGTAAAGTAATACCCCTGATTTGGGGTGGGCAAGGTGCATAGGAGCACAAATGGGGGAGACTACAGTGCGATAACTCCAAGCAGCTTTGAATTCAGAGAGGCATCTCTCTACACAGTGCAATAACTTCAAATAACAGCTTTGAATGCAGGGAGGCTTCTTTTTACATTCAGATTTTGGTCAGATTTACTATGATTTTGTGTCAGGGTTGCGTCACTTTTATGGCACAGCCCAGAAGCAAAATCCTTTTTGATATTTACTGAGCAATGCAAAGTCAATTTTAATGGTTTTCTGTGTAGTAAATAAAGATCTGCAACAAGGCAGCCCATAGTGCTGCCTTGTGTCACCATGCATTGGCTAGGCATTACATGGATGGAGCATAGGCTTTCCCATGCATACCCTTGTAGCTGGATGCAAACCCAGATTTACAAAGACTTGTAAACCTGGGTTTGCATCAAAATGCTGCACCTAACCGAGAGAGGCATAACAAGGAGAAATATCTTTATTTCTTTCGCCCATTAGAGATATTTCTCATGGAAGTCCCAAAACTCACTAGTAGACACTTTGAAAGCCAGGAGTCACTTAAAAACAAGGTCATACACTGGCTTAGACACACACACCAATGTTACTCAGTAATCAGGGAAGACATCAGAGTGGTTAGAAGATTACCATTGCCAAATACCACAAGGGTTACGATTGAGGTCAGCTTCTATGGTGCTGCTATAACCACTGGTCTGCTATCGATGGATGCCCGCACAGTCCCTCCCAAAAATTCCAATATAACTATTAGATATAGACCACCACATGGTTACCTCCCTAGTACCCTCTTGACCCCCACTATTGACCCTCATGTAGGCTTGCGTCCTTTTGTCCTGGGAGTGGTTCCCCGTAGGCCCCTTCTGCTGAATAGGGCAGATGGAAAGAAGATCAGTTGACCCCCGGGAGACAAAAAGCAAACATTTGCGGATAGGCAGGATTCCTCTAGTCCCCAAGTGCAGATTAGCCTCAATGAAAATAGAACCTTAGCCTCGAATCCTACTCCTTTAGCCTGTGTTTTGGAACCATCTGTAGCTATGCACACTGACTGTGCACTCATTGCTGAACCCGGGACGGAGGCAGTTTTGCTCAGAGGAGAACCAACAAGGCCTGAGGGTACCAAAGGGGTCCTGTCACAGCCACCATCCCTTAGGGTACTGGTTTGGAACGTGGCGGGGATTACCAAGTTTATGGCAGACCTAGATTGGTGTACATTCATAGACTCCTTTGATGTCATCTTATTTCAAGAAACATGGAGCCTTACGTGCCCGTACAGAACTGGCTTCTCAACTCACGCCAAAGATGCCAATAGAAAAGAGAGAGGTAGACCCTCAGGAGGTTTAGCTGTCTGGGTGAATAATATTAAACTAGGGTGCAAAGTTAGACCATTGCAGGTGGAGTCAGAAGACATACTAGCTCTGGAGGTCAGCTTCAAAAGTGGCACTAGAATAATAATTTTTTATGTTTACAATAGGGTACAGAAGGGTATGGCGGAAACAGATACTCTGTGTATCCTTGATACTGCATTAATGCAACACTCGAACAATTCCCAGTTATTGGTGTGTGGGGACTTCAATTGTAAATTTGAACCGCTGGCTCCAATTCCCCCTAACCTGACTGATGAATGGGACAATGAATGGCAGGTCCCTCAATTAGACTTGCCCCTGGTAAGGTAGAGTGCGAGAGGAGCGCAGTTGTTGGCTCTCACAATGCAACATGATCTTAGTGCGACCAGTGGAAGGACCTCATCAGACACTAAAGGGGACCCCACTTTCAATAGGACAGCTCAGGAAAGCAGAATTGACTATTGCCTAGTATCCTTAAACTAGGGGCACCTTGTCATGGATATGGCAGTGCTCAAAAGGGTTGACCGCGACCACAACGCCCTTGCTCTCACTCTTACAAACCAAGCGTCTGTGGGGACTGTCAACCTGGGTTCGCCAGACATTGGTATACTATCAGCAGCAAACAATCGGAAGAGAATTAAGTGGAATTGGGTTGAGGCTCACCCGGAGGCCCTAGGCGCAGTAAAGAGGAAGGTTTGCACATTTCTTGAGAAAGCTGCAAGCTCAACTGTGGAGCAGGTTGACGAGGTGAGGCTTTAGTCATGAACTGCTATACAAAGAAATTAGGGATCTACTGGGGCCGCCTTAAGGCGGAAAGACCCAGCCTACAACAGACACAAGATCAACAGGGTACATGGTATTCCAAGGCCTGTAGGCTCTCCAAGCAGCAACTAATAAAGGCAGTCAAACAAAAATCACGCCCTGAAAAAGTGTCTTGCAGAGCCAAGTATAAACAAGTAGTCGACTCTGCCAAAAGGGTGTGGGAGGGTTCCCTATGGTAATCTCTGAGGAGAGCATTGCTAGACAGAGATTCGAAAAACTTCTGGAGTCTAGCAGCATATTGGTTAAAGGGTAACAAGCGACAATTGGAGTTTACAGTACACCCTGAGGCCTGGGAAACCCATTGTGGTACCTTATATGAACCCATGAATGTGGTACCTGTGGGACAAAACGAAGGCCTGATCAGTGATGCTGTGGGGGCAATCGACCTCCATATTACACTATAAGAGATCAAAGCAGCAATTGCCTCCTGCACCTTGGCTCGTGCGCCTGGCCCTGATCGAATTCCCAATGACCTCTACAAAGAGGATGTGGCTCTCTGGGGTCCAAACATAAATGTATTATCTAATTCAATCCTCAGAGGTAGCCCCATTCCTCCATCGTGAAAAATGCTGATATCGTTCCGATCTACAAAAAAGAGGACAGAGCGAAGCCATCTAGCTACAGGCCAATAAGTCTTATTGATTCCCTACAAAAGATCTTCTGCAAGCAGATCTTAGCTCGGCTGCAGGAATGGATCATAGCGTCTGAAGTTTTGAGTAAACTCCAGGCAGGCTTCCGAGCCAAAACTAGCACCTTAGACCAAACTTTTCGTTTGTTATGTCTATATTGGAAGGAAGTATATATATCAAAGGAGGGGAACTCCATGTGGCTTTTGTAGACTTACGGTCTGCTTTTGACTTAGTCCCCTGAGCAAAATTGTGGAGGGTTCTTAAGAAGCAAGGTATGCCACAGAATCATTTAGATATTTTAATCAGACTCCACAAACTCAACACAGCACAGGTGAGATGGGGTGGGAACAATCAACTCACTGACACTTTCCCAGTTGAGTGTGGTGTGAGACAGGGCTGTGTCCTTGCCCCCACACTTTTTATTCTTTTTATCAATGATGTCATCAAGTGTTTGGATAGGGATGGGTGTGATGCTCCGAGAATCGGCAGTACAAGAGTTCCAGCACTCCTCTTTGTCGACAACACCCTTTTAATCGCAAAGACTCCACAGGGACTTCAGCAGCTCTTAAATGATTTCATTATGTTTTGTGACGAGCAGGGCCTGGTGCTGAATGAAACTAAAACCAAATATATGATTTTTAGGAAGGGCAAGGCCAAATCAAACAAAAGACAAGTCCTGGACGGCAGTAGCAAGAAAGAACGCGTCAACACCTTTGACTACCTGGGCATTCGCCTAACTCCAACAGTTAAGTGGGATCAACATATTGAAAAGGTGAAGATACAACTCATACACCAGACTGCAAACTTGGCCAAAATATATAGAAATACATATTCAAGGCAGCTAGCGCCAGCCCTAGAAATCTACAGCACAAAAATCTTAGGGGGCGCACTTTATGGGGCAGAACTATGGGGCACAGGCTCAACTAATCCCCTTTCACTAGTAGAAAATGGCTTTCTCAGATCCCTGACAGATCTTCCTGCAAGCACACGACTGATGCCCCTTTGCCTTGATTTAACACACAGACAGCTGGCCCAAAAGTTCAGCTATAAGCTCCTGATGTTTTGGTATAGATTGTGGACCATGGAAGAGCTCAGCCCCTACCGGGAGCCACTTTTAGAGCTCATGAAAATGCCCTCTTTTATAACAATTCCTTGGTTTAGAGCCCTAAAGGTGCTTCTAGGGAGGCTAGGAATGTTGGGGTTTTGGTCTGACCCTGGAAGCATGAACTCCATATCGAGACCCCAGCTAAAGGGAAAGGTTTTGGGAAATAACACTTCTGCAAACTGCACTTGACGCCAATTTCCTCAATTTTAAATGCGTTCCTCATTTTGAGGGCACATTGGATGAAATTGTCCCTCCCTTGGCCCAGAAGCTGTTTTTCCAGTTCCGTTACAAAACACTATCCCTTAACACTTTTTGTAAAAACTGGAGGAAGGATATAGAGAACGATGATCAATGTCCCGCCTGTAATGCAAGTGCTGAGTCCATCATCCACCTCCTATTCTTTTGTCCGAAGTATAAATCTCTGAGGGACAAGTGGATCTTTCCACTCTGCAAAATTGTTGGGATCAGACATCACTTGGAGGTGCTTAGATCTCTGAGCACGGACACAAGCAGAGTTGTGGTTTTTGATTTGTCTAGATATTGGTATGCGCTGTGGTTGAAAAGGTCCAAATGTTTGCCCTGATAGATGCTGTAAAGTGACGGACAAAATTGATAAAGACTTTAGATTAAATCCTATTGAAGCAACATAGGATCATTCTATCTATGATGGCCCGCTCGTTTTTCTTATTCTTATTTATCTTTGTATTTCATCTGTAGTTTTTTTACCTTTACTTCTTATCAATCACTTTTAACTGTATTTCCTACCATGCTGTGTGTACTTTTATGATCCTATGGTCGAAATAACGTACATGATGATGATGATGAATATTTACTTTCTCCTTCCATGTGTGCTGCTTTCAACATCGTGCATAGAAAGAGAAAGACGCCTTTAAGGATTATTTTTGTGCAAAAAGGTATTCCTTCCTGCACAAAGCAGTCCTGCTCTTAATGCAGGCAAGTGTTTGCCTTGGCTCTATGCAGCCTAAAGTACTCCAGTGTTGAGAAAGAGCTGAAACACTTGATACCATAGTAGAGATGTCAGTGCTCTACCCTCTCCCATTCCTGCAATGCAGCACAGCAACTTTGGTTGCCATCCTGCATTGCAGGAAATTTTAATAAATATCCCCTTTTGTGCTATGGTTTTCATGCTTGGCCCGCTTAGGACTTTTGTCAAAAACCTTGTCAGTCAGAAAATGTTCCTCTTAATAATAGCCTCTGCTGTGCTTTCTCCAGCAAAACCCTTCTAATAACAATATGTTTTAACCAGCTACCTTTTTAAAACTTCCTTGCAGACATCTTTAATTTCCATGTGCAGATCTTCACAAATGGCTCAGACCACCTGAATCTTTAGGATAATGGTGTAAAATAGGAAACAGTTTGAACGCAAAGGAGTGACCATGAATAATACATGATTTTGTTTGAGTTTTGGTATAGAATTGTCCTTGAGAAGGGTGGCAAAAGAAACTTCAGAGTTGAGAAAGAAGGCTGGGAGGACAGGAAGAGAACTGCATACCAAAATTATTGTATACCTAGTGAAATTGCGTTGTGAAAAATAGCAATATTCCAAGTTCTCTCTCTGGAACATTGGGATTATCAGTTGTCCCTCATCCCAGTACCTAGAATTCAGAAAACAAGGGTAATATTACACAGTGGAAAACTGGACCTGCAGTATCTACATTGCCTCAGCAGTATTACCACTCCTTGAGAAAGTTGGGGGATGTTGGACCAGTTTCCACCCCTACCTGTACTTGGACAAAATAGGGACATAGCTATTAGCTGCTCCTATGTGTACATTTGAACCTCCCCCAGCCCCACCCCAATGTATATCAGAGAGAGGATGTGCATTGGTCACAGTCTTCGACTCTTTGATCACATATTCCATCCCCACTGCTCCTCAAGACGGGGAATGGATGTTCCTGCCCCTGGGCAGTGTAAGGGAGAAGGACCTTTTTAGTGCGATCTCCCCCCAAAAGAGGAGATCAAACTCCTCTGTGGGGGTGCCGAGGAGAAAGCTGCTTGTTTGTACGTATGTAGAACTTATATTGCAGGAGTCTAGCCTGGATGGAAAGGAAACTACAGACATACCTATAAACAAAAGGAACAAAGTTGCAATAATGGAATTTCTAAAGAAGTGTGATGTCAGCCTTAACTACAGAGGAGTAATAGCATTTAATGGACCCTTTGAAAAGGAATACACACTCTTTGCACCTTGGACCAGGACTCAGGTCTGCTCCTGCACAAGTCCACCCCAAAGCATGCATAGCTCCTCAGATCGATACCAAAAGTCAAGTGGAGTAGTCACTCTCTGTTATGTTTTATTTATCCTGCAATTTTTTATGTATTTTGCTAGAACAAGATGCTGAGGTATTTTCTATGATTTCACATGTATCACTCACCTCTGACCTTATTTAGTTTAGAAGAAACCCTAAAACCTCTAATTAGTCATGGAGAAGTAGTTATTTTTAAATCAGAATTGCCAATACAATATTTATTTGAATAAAGGCAGAGAGACCTCAGGTGGGTACAAGAAGGAGAAGAATTACATTACTTGATCATAATATATTAGGGGACTGGCTTAGAATTTGTCAGCAGGGAACGCCATCGCAAATGGGTATGATGGCGTAAACTGCACGCTAAACCCTCGGTTCGCCCAGCTGATTTAGAGTGTGTTGGACCTTAAGTATTACATCTACGGGGCCCATTGGATCCATTTATGGAAACCTTTGTCTACTGGCCCAACGGCATAAGGGTTGTCGGAGGAAGAACATTACACAAGTCAACCTATTTAGGGAGGATGGTGTAATGCCTTTATTTCTGTCAGTCAAGAGCACAGGAAAAAAACAATAATGACACTGGCACCCTGGGAGAAAACTCTCATGGTGTGGTGGAGATTATGTTTTTGTTTTTCAGAAACAAACGTCTGCTCAGTAGTTTGTTTCTGAAAATCTAAAACAATAAAATAAATTGGTGGACAGCTGTCAAAACTGACAGCCGCCATCCACCAAAGTTTTAATACATTGAAAGGAACCACTGTGCTATTAAGTTACAGAGATGACCGCTTGGCTGGCGGTCATTTTTAAATATGGTGTTTAATGTACAGTGAAGATGAAGGATATAATGTCCTCCGATATTCTGATGGACATTACTCTGTCTGCCAAAAACGAAATCAGGTCCTAAATATCTTTAACTCTGACTAGACGTACCTGCAGAAAAGGGCAAGAAGGCCTCCATGTTCATGAAGTTCCCTTCTTTGTCAAGGAAATGTCCTGGATTGAACTGTCGAGGTGTCTCCCAGTGGTCAGGATCAAACAGAGCAGAGGAAAAATTAGGTATGAGGAGGGAACCCTACGAGGAAAATACAAGTTAGTGGAATACAATGATAGACAAAACATGGTTCTAATATTTAAATTATTAAAATAATTAATATTTCCAATTTTCATACAGCACAACTCTCCCTAAAGTTGGCGTCAGTGCTCTAAACTCTGTTCTACGAAGGTGGGAGTCGGCCAGGTGTCTTAATCTTTCCTGACTCAAAAACTCATGCAGTCATCTCAGTGAGTTTAACAATGATCATTGGGAGTTTGATGGGAAGATGACCACGGAGTCATAAACTATCTGGGGAATGATAATACAGAATTTTCAGATATAATACGTAATGAACTTGAACAGGCACATCAACACGGATAGTGGTCCAATGGTAATTCAATATCTTTGAGAAGGGTGATAGGTAGAGCCCCTCAGCAAATAAAGCAATATGTTCACTTTGATCTTCTTTTTAAAGGTTATCTGTGTGGTGGGTTTAGAACTTTAAATCCTCCAGCTGGCTTGTTGGACAATATTTTTTTTAAAAATACCCTTATGAAGATCCCTCTCTAAGAGGATAGAGACGTGTTAGAGTTGATTAAGAAAGGATATGGCCAGATACTCTCTGGCAGGATTCTTTGGGGTATATGATGTTCAGTTCATCAAAATATGGGAATGTTGAACTTAACAGTAGAAAATGAATTTGATTTGATGGCATTTCTTAGTAGAATTCAGGACCTTCAAGGTCCCACCAGAAATGCTAACTGTAAAAGAGGTGGTAGAACAGAAATGATAGGGTAAGCCATTCACGAAGAAGCATACACTTACGGTACCTGAAGGAAATTAGGATTGTTAAGCAATTATTTTGGAAGCTAGATTCGTTCTGGTTTAGATGTGCAAATAGCAACCTTTGGAATCTAATGTAATCCACCTGTTGAGATGCCAGATAAAATTGTTAATTTATTTCACCACTTAAGTTTAATTTTTGGACACAGCATTGCTGATTTCTTTAACCACCCACAGGTCTTCAGTTGCCTGCCTCTTTGGCCTCAATTCAGATGAGCAACGCCTAACAAAAGATTGTAAATGTCCATTTCATACTCTACTTCATGTGTGAGGTGTGTCTTGAATGAACTGATGGTAAAACTTGTAAACTCTGCCACTGCACCACCTTGTAATGCTGATGATTATGTTCCTTTTCATGGGACAAAGCTTGCATTTTTTTCTTCCTGTCTTGCCTCACAAATTGTAATGCTAGTCTATTTACCTTGCTCGTCGATAGATGGCCGACGTGTCAGCCACAATGTTAGTGTGTTTGCATCTTGCCTGATGGTAAACTTTCTACTTAATGTTCTGAATTAAGCCTCACAATAATGCATTACCTATATACTGCAAGATGATAACCTTACTCAGTCTGTTTCCCATTTTGTCTCTCAATGCTGGTGCATAAGTACCTTCTCAATGTTAAATCCCTGCAATGAGTTCTCCTTCACAGTCTTTCTAAAAAGACCAATAGATATAATGCTGCTCATGCGCTGTATCTCATGGATCGCAGCATTGGTGTAGGGAAGTCTCTTCCGGTCCTCATAGTAAATGATTTGGGACTTTCCAAGGACATCATCCAGCTCCTTCTGAACCTACACTGGAGAGAGAGATATTTACACAAATAAGGGAACTGGTGACATTCTAACCCACTAATGTCTATACGTATTCACCTGCCAAAGTGGGTTAACTTTTAAATAGATTGACCCACCTTGCTCAACAGTAGTTAACAAGCATATATACTAATTAACACATTTTCATATAGAGCATTCCCATTGCCAACCTAAATACAGAAAATAATAAAGTATTAATAATTATTAAAATTAATTGTATTCCTTTAAACTCTTGATCAGCCCTCCTGCCCCAATGGGCTTCCACAGGCAGGCTCCAATGTGTAGTGGGAGCCTACTGGGGCAGGAGGGCTGATCAGGAGTTCAAAGGAATATAATTAATTTTATTCACTTAAAATACCACAATGAGAGAAACATATTTTTTTGTTGAGCAGTTTATTTTTGTACTTAGATGAGGCTTTTTACAAGATTCCCCATAAGTGCCTAAATCGGTGTGTCCACAAACCAAATTTTTATTTAGTTTTAGGGTTCTGTGGGTCAGCAATCAAATGCTAACCATCCTTTGCCCTAGCATATCTACCCCTCTCTTCCAGAGTGGTACCACAAATCTTGCACAGTTTTATACAATACATTTGTGTGGAAAATGTGCTGATAATATATGATTTGGGTAAACACGTTACCCTACTATCTTTATAGCCTACTGCTGTTTTGTTCTTTTACTTTATAAAATTATAAGTAAAAAGTCATTGAGATAAATAAAAGTAAGGTAGGTATAAAATGGTCAAGAATTTTTATGGGTTTACCAAAGAGTTATTATCAGCTCTTGAAACAGATGGTCACAGCCATAGGTCATGATAGATATCTGTCTGTAACTTACTTATTCACTCTATCAGCAGTTAATAACACATGAAGTCTTCAGTTCATTGTATAATCTGACAAATATTTTGAGGCTTTCAAGACCATTGGAAAATCATAAAAAAAGCTAAATTATAGTCACAAGAAACATGCACAAGGAGAAGATGAAGTTGTATTGTTGCATAAATAAAAGCAATATAAAAGCATACAATAACAAAGTTGTATCCACATTGCGCTCTTGGAAATAAAGATACCTATTCATTTTGGCATTTGTTGGATTAATCGAAAGACCGCATATTCAGACAAATACATACTCTTTTTTTGGTTAAATAGGAGGAATACATTTATAAGCTTTACAGTGGGACCAAAATTAGAAAATGTTGCTTGGTTTTTAATTATGTGCTAGATTCATTGTCAGGCATTTTTGTTTTAACAATTTTATTTTAGGTTTTGAAAAAACAAGACACATATTACAGCTTTGTCATGGTGGAAAATATATATTGAGTGTTATTTGACCTCATGAAAGCTCGCAGGATATTACTCATGCATTGTTGTCCCCTCGCCTGCCATACAAACCCACCCAGGCAGACTGTCTGTTCATTCATAGTTCGATTGTTCAGGACAAGGTTTTGGCCATTGTCAGATGTATCCCCTGTGCTCTGCCGTCTTTTCAAGTAAGTGATAAAAGGGTGCCATACTGAATCAAATTCTGTGACCCTATTATGAACAATGGCATTGAGTTTTGTCATGGCATGCATATACTACCCCATCCTCTACCACATGCTGAGCGAGGGTGCCTGTAGTTTTATCCATTTCTGGGCCACATGCAGGCATACGCCCAGAAGAAGTTGAGAGAACAGCCACCCCTGATGAGTCATTGTAGGCTAAAGTCGATCCTCCCCTGGGCCCCCTAGAAGGATCAGTAATGGGTCATGGGGCAAGGAGACATGGGTAAGGGAGTGTATCCTGAGAAGGACTTCATCCCAAAATGCCTGGATTTGCGTCTATGTCCGCTACTCCTGAACATCCTGTGAAATCACACTGGGATGAGGACCCAGCATGTGAGTATTTTGCAGACATTCTCCTGTAGCAATAGTGAAGGAATGACTTGGAAGCCCTCTGCCATATAGCGCCCCAAGACTCATTTTAGTGGCCAAATGTGTCACGTATGCATGATTTATGGTGGCAATGAGAGCTAGGATGTAGTGGTGTAGCCATAATATGCCTTTACAGCTAATGTTATTGGTGTATAGTGATTCTATTGGTCATTCCTCCCTTTGCACAGCTCTGCGATCATGGTCTCTCCCAGCCCAGTGTAGTGCCTGAGTGGCCCTATATGTATTGCCCATACTTTGCGAGTATTTCTCTATGAGGTCCCCTCTTGTCCTAAGGTAGTCGTTGGAAAAGCCCTTTGGAGAAGGTGACCGGCCTTGGTCCCAAAAAACAGGGATCTGGGTCTGAGTTCAAACGGAATGAGTTCCGTTTGTGTGTGTCTAAGTTGTGTTGGCAGGAAATTCCAGACTTTGGTCCCTAGAACCGCAATTGTCTTTCCACCTCTAGTTTAAGTTTTATTGAGGACTGTTAAAAGATTCTCTGAAGATGACCATAAAATGTGTTGTGAGGTGTATGGCATGTTTCTGCAATTCAGGTATTCTGGTCCGTTTTTTTTTTGTAGATTTATAGAGGATCGTCAGGACTTTGAAAAGAATCCTCTTATGGACCGGCAGCCAATGGAGGGTTCTTAGTGCTGTTGGTGAGGAGGAGTCTCTGGGCAGTTTGAGTACCAGCCTCGCTGCAGCATTCTGGACTACCTGTAGTCTTTTCAGGACCGTTTTTTTGGTTCCAGTGTAAAGAATATTACAGGAGTCCAGGTGAGATAAAATTAAGGCTGCCACAACCGTCTTCTTAGCAGGAACCGGGAGTAGATCGAAGAATTTTCTGAGAATTTTTATTATTTGAAAACAGGTGCCTGCCACAGCGAGAGCTTGCTTGTGGAAGGATAATGTGTGATCAAATTTTATTCCCAGATTTCTTACTGTGTCTACTGTGTTAGGAGGTGGAGCCAAATTTGACGGCCACCACTGCTTTGGCCTGAATACATTGGTCTTGCCAAACAGCATAATCTCTGTTTTAGAGCTGTTACATTTAAGATGATTCAGCTTCATCCAATCCATCACTGCTATTAGACAGTGGTGAAATCTTTCTTCCGCCACTATAGAGATTTTATCGAGGGTGAGGATCAGTTGAGTGTCATCTGCATAGGCAATGGATTCAACATCATAAGAGTCCATCAGAAAGAGAAGTGGTGCCATATAGAGGTTAAAAAGGGTTGTGCTCAAGGACGAGCCCTGAGGAACCCCTGATGCCAGCAATTTTTCCCCTGATTTGTAACTTCCCAATGTTACAATCTGTAATGTGCAATGAAGAGAGTAAGAAACAGAGCAATTAATAGCTCAGTGATTGACAGTATTGTGGATGCCTGCTTCTGCTCAAGCTGTTCTCCTAAACAATGGACTTTTACCTTTAAATGATTCTACTTGATATTCTTCCCTATTGTCTTTGTATATTAGTGACTATTTATGAATCCTGAATCTGATTCTCTAGCTGTCTATTGTTGCTCTAGCTGTCCTGTCTTTATTCTCTTAATCTCTTTCACTCTCTATCTCTTTCTGTCTCTCCCTTTGTACTTTGATTCTATTGCATGACTTTCTCTGCCGTGAATGTCTGTCCTCCTTCCTTGCCTTTTCATCTGACCTTTTATTTTACCCAATTTCACTTTCTTTCTCTTCCTTTGCCTGCTTTCACTTCCTCATCTATTTGCTTCCTTTCCTCCTTTATGTCATTGTCTATGTTCTTGTACATAAGCTTAGCCTGTGCACCTCTGTCCCTTTCTATTTCAATAAAGGCCACCTTGCCTAACTCATTCTTTCTCATGTTCTCTCCCCTTTTATACTTTTTCTAAGAACTCCAGGGGAGGCATATATCCTTGGTGTGTGACATTTGAGGGTTTGTTTGTGTGACAAACATGCTTATCATATGTGAATTGGAACATTTGCTCTTTCATCACTGCTTGTCATTATCCTTGTTTGACCTCCTTTAAGTGCATGCAGATGTTCTGCCAATAAAAGCGTCTCTTTTCCTGGGCTCCTGTCCAGTGCTTGGAATCTGTGCTACAGGACCTGATGACTCATTTTTATTGTTAAGGACCAATTACATTTAAATTGACTCCTCAGGTGCAAATAAGGAATAATTACAGTGGGTATTTTAGAACAAGGTGACCACTGCCATGTTCATTAGATAATGTGAATATTCTCCAGTTACTCTGTACATGACACACAGGGTGGATGATTTGCTGTTTGTCACTATCCTATTATCATTCGCCCTCTCCAAAGTGCTTGCAAATACATTGGCGACAGAATAGGTATTCTGGGCTCTGGCCCTGTGCTTGGAGGATGGGCCAGAGAACCTGGCTACTCAGGGGTGTCAATTTGTCTTGTTAAATGCATTTTTAGACACAAACATGTTGACTGGATGTTGTGTGGTATATGACTTAAATTGTGCAAGGAACATTATGCTCGAAAGCAGAATGTGAAATAGGCTCGAATGGCACAGCATATGGATGAATATGTCAATCAATCAATCAGGGGAATTTTAAGCGCGCTACTCACCCGTGGGGGTCTCAAGGCGCTGAGGTCCTCTGGTTTGCTTAGCCGAAGAGCCAGGTCTTGAGGGTCTTTCTGAAGGTGTTCAGGGAGGGGGCGCATCTGAGGTCTGCCGGTAGCTCGTTCCATGTCTTGGCTGCAATATGAGAGAAGGATCTTCCGCCTGCTCATGCTCTGTGGATGCGCGGGGTTTCGGCCAGTGCGAGGTTGGAGGATCGGAGATTTATTTTGGGTACGTGAAAGTTGACTCTGTTGTTGAGGTATTCGGGGCCGTTGTTGTGTAGGCATTTGTATGCGTGGGTGAGGATTTTGAAGGTGATTCTTTTCTCTACGGGGAGCACGTGAAGTCTTTGTAGGTGTTGGCTGGTGTGTTCTTGTCTGGGGATGCCAAGGATGAGTCTGGCTGCGGTGTTCTGTATGGTATGGAGTTTGTGAAGTAGGGACTTGTTGATGCTGGCCTAGATTGCGTTTCCATAGTCCAGTCTGCCAATGATGAGTGCGTGGGTGACTGTCTTTCTTGACTCGTGGGGGATCAATTTGAAGGTCTTACGGAGTATGCGAAGGGTGTTGAAACAGCTGGATGTGACGGTGGTGACCTGTTGGTTCATGCTGAAAGAGGAGTCGAAGATGATACCCAGGTTCTTGGCATGGTCTGTGGGGGTAGGTGGGCTCCTGAGGGTGGTTGGCCACCAGGTGTTGTCCCATGCCGAAGGGGTGGTTCCAAGGACGAGGACTTCTGTCTTCTCAGCGTTGAGTTTCAGGCAGCTGTTGGTCATCCAGTTAGCCAAGTCTTGCATTCCTTTCTGGAAGTTGAGTTTGGCGGTGGTGGAGTCTCGGGTGAGGGAGAGGATGAGCTGGGTGTCGTCGGCATAGAATATGATGCTGAGGCCATGTTTTCGTACGATGGCTGCGAGGGGAGCCATGTAGATATTGAAGAGGGTCGGGCTCAGTGATGATCCTTGTGGGACTCCGCAGGTGATTTATGTAGGATCGGAAAGGAAGGGTGGTAGCCTGATTCTCTGGCTTCTTCTGGTGAGGAACGAGCAGATCCAGTCCAGGGCTGTTCCTTGTATGCCGGAGTTGTGTGGTCTGGTGACTAGTGTGTGGTGAGAGACGGTGTCGAACGCCGCTGATAGGTCGAGTAGGATGAGGGCTGCTGAGTGTCCTTGATCCAGGAGGGTGCGGATGTTGTCTGTGGCGGCAAGTAGGGTGGTCTCTGTGCTGTGGTTGCTTCAGAATCCGGATTGGGACGGGTCGAGGATGGAGTTCTGTTCAATGAACAGTGTCAGTTCTCTGTTGACCAGTTTCTCTGCGACTTTGGCTGTGAAGGGGAGGAGCGAGGTGGGCCAGTAGTTTTTGAGGTCGGTGGGGTCTGCTGTTGGCTTCTTGAGTAGGTGCCTGACTTCTGCACATTTCCAGACATCCGGGAAGGTGCATGTTTTGAAGGTGGTGTTGATGGTGTGTTTCAGTTCAGGTGCAATGGCGGCCGCGGTTCTGTGGTAGATGTGGGGAAGGCAGGGGTCGTGAGGGCCCCCGAGTGGATGCCTTTCATGGTTGAGGTGGTGTCTTCGGTCATGAGGGGTGTCCAGCTGGAGATGGTAGGTTGGCTGTTATCCTTGGGGGCGGGGGGAGGCCATGGTGTCTGCAGGACGGTCCGTGAATTTGCCGTAGAGGCTTTTGATCTTGTGGTGGAAGAATGTTCCGAGCTTGTTGCAGAGGTCTTGGGAAGGGGTGATGTCTGTGGCTTTGCCGCACAGGTTAGTGAATTCCTGGATGGCGCTGAAGAGTTCCTTGGAATTGGTGGAGTTGGGGAGGATTTTGTTATGGATGAAGTTCCTTTTGGTGGTTCTGATTTGGTTGTGGTACTCCGTAATGGCTTCCTTGTAGGTGGCGTAGTTTTTGGCTGTCTTGGTGTTTCTCCAGTACTTCTCCAGGGGTCTGCAGGTGCGCCTGGTGTCCTGGAGGGCGGTGGTGAACCAGACAGCTTTCCTGGGGTGTTGCTTGTTGGGGTTGCATAGTGGGACAAGCTCGTCTGCGCAGTTGGAGATCCAGGTGTTCAGTTCTCTAGCTGCGCTGTTGGCGTCTGCAGTCCAGGTGTGGCTGTCCCAGGTGAGGGTGGAGTTAAGTTGTTCATCGGTGACTTTGCTCCAGTTCCTTCACAGTGGGCGTGGAATAGGTTTGGGTGCCCTTGATTTGTCGATGGTGAAGTGTACGCAGTGGTGGTCGGTCCATGGTGGTTGTGTTGTGTGGCTGATCTGGATGCTGTCTCCTGTGGCAAAGATGGGGTTGAGGGTGTGTCCTGCTCGATGGGTCAATGTGGTGACGAGTTGTTTGAGTCTGATGCTGGCGAGGTTGTCATGGAGGGTGGTGGAGTTGCGGTCCTTTGGGTTGTCGAGGTGGAAGTTCAGGTCTCCGATGAGTATGTAGCTTGTTGATGCGATGGTGTGAGGTGCAATGAAGTCTGTGATGGTGGTGGCAAAGGTTGACAATCTGTAGACAAGGGTTCCTTGGAGTGTGGCATTGGGGGTGATCTGGATCTTGAAATGCAGGTGTTCGGGGAAGGGGAACGTTTCGCTGGAGGTAGTGAGGCGGAATGTGCTTTTGTGGGCGATGGCTAGGCCCCCTCCCGGGTGGTTGGGAGTGTCCTTCCTTTGGATCTTGTATCCGTCGGGATGGCGATGTTGATGTCAGGGGCGGAGGAGGAATTAGTCCAGTCTCCATGAAGAAGGCGATGTCGGGCAAGAGGGAGTCACGAAAGGTTCCAGATTTCCTTGGCATGCTTGTGTACGGAGCGCACGTTTAGTAGGATGCATCTCAGGGTGTCTATGTTATTGGCGTCGGCGGTGTTGGGGGCCGGTGTGGTGGTCAGGGTCTGGCGACAGTGGCCGTGTGTTGTGTTTGGCGAGATCTGTGTGCAGGATCAGAGTCTTCCGGGGTTGAGTGCGTGGATGGCGGCGGACTCATAGCGATGGAGTATCATAGATCTGGGGTTCCTGGCGCTGGCCTCGGTCGGGATGCAGACGGGCGCAGGCAGGCTTGCCTTAGGTGCATTGGTCGCCATAAGTAGGGGAGGCGGGAGGGACGAGCAGCTGTGAGGCAGGGGCGGGAAATGGTGGGAAAAGCAGAACGACAGCACAGTAAGGGGGCTGAGAGGGGAGATGGGCACAAGCGACGAGGAGAATAACCAACAATAAGCAACAATGAGACAAAATATATCACACAAAAATCAGCCTGAGGCAAGGTTAAAAAAAATACAGAGCAGAGACACGAGATACCGGATGAGACACAGAGTGGTCTCGAACCCTACCAGGGTGGAGCTCGCGGCGCAGCAGAGTACAGCGGAGCTGTTGGGGAGAGAGCAGGCCTCGGACCGAGGGTCTATATGTCAGTGCTTTATTCCAAACAGACCTCATTCACTAGCTTTCTCATGAACTGGCTCCCCATAGAACATTTCCTCCACATGCAATTACATCACATTCTTGAACATAAACATTCCACAACATTACACTTCCTCCCATTTTTGTTTGTTTTTTAACCCCCAAAACGGAGATACCAGTTGACTACATATAGAACAATATAATGCATGCAACAAAAACTCCTTTTTCTTCTTCTTTTTTGTGTTTTGAACATTTCCTTTCAGGTAGTTGGGGTTCTGAATTTTCCTAACCCTCCTGCTTCTTCCTTTGCTTTCTTGATGATTCTCATCACTCACGTTTTCCAACTTCGCCAAAGGTATTTCTCCTTTTGCTTTGGTCATCGCAGTACATCATCACCCTTTCAAAAACATACATTTTTATAATAACTAATTTACCGTAAAAATACCCTCACATTGGATTTCCTATCTACCATAACCTCTTGGTTTACATAAAATATTTTCAGATTATTACATTCTCCAGCAAACATTGGCAGTTTTCCTAAGACATTACTGTCAATCTTGAACATGAGTCGAAGAACATTCTCACCTTCGTACGCTCCACACTTATGGCTTCAGACAGGTTGCCACATGTTGCTACACAATTGTAAAATAACTTCACTACAACTTTCATTGACTTCATATGACTTTTTGACATTTATTAATGACCTGCAACACTTCATAAAATTACCTTTTTCTACCTTTGTTACAAATACGTTCATGGGCAGGGCAATCTCTGAAACTGGCCATATGCCCTTTATGTTCACACCTATTATATGTTCCATTAATTCTCCCATCATGCTTTCTACCTCCATTTCTTTCACTCTCTTCAAAGCACTAACTTGTGCCTGCGCGTTCACACTTGAATTCCTCTTTAGCTCCAACGAGTGAAGTGATCCACTCTTTTAGATGTCATTAATACTTCGTCCAAATGTGGCTCATCTTTTAGCCAAAATTCCTCCCTTAACCTCTCCTCCTTACACTTGAGAAGCAATTGATCAGTTATATGGTCTTCACACACTCTACAAAATTTATAACTTCCAGCTGGGTTTTTAAGATTTGTAATATACTCCTCCAGACTTTTATTCTCTCCCAGCATTCGGTAATGCTCCAAGCAGGTGCTTATAAACCAATATAACTGAAACTTTGTTATACACATTTACAAATAATTTAACTCACAAACTTCCTTTGTATCCAACTCTGGTAAGTCTTCTAGTACTTCGTGGCCTTCAACCTCTGGACAATGTACCAATAGAACCATTTTGTTATCCACTGTCATATTGTTTAGACATACACAAACATACCTTTTTTCGACCACTGTACTTGTGGTTCTCCAGGTCTGAGTGGCAATGTTAATAACAATAACTTACTCACAACAGATGAACACATTTTGCAATAACATTTCTGTAACTACATACTCCTATACTGACATAAATTTACATAATTTGCACTAAAATATGTTCTGCACCATCCCAAAGCAGTATGTAAATCATGGAAGGAGGCACGAAAACAACTATGTTTTGATTTTTGCTTTGTAATTGAATCTGTTGGTGTCATTTGTTCTTTGCTTTACAAACCATGTGTATTTTCCCAGAAAATGTTTTGCCTGACACTGGGTATGCCTCGAGTCAGCACACATACATGAATCCTTCAGAAGCTAAATGGTGTGTCAGTCACTGAATATGATCTAAGTAACACACAATGATGATAGATCAAAAGCTTAATGGTTTGTCAGTCACCAGTTAGATCTGAGTCAGCACACAACACTAATAGTTCACAAACGTATACACTATTACTTCTGTATGGATGTGCATACCAACAAAGTTAATTACAGTCAACTATTTCTTGGTCGAAGTCTACCTTGTGTGTCTATCACCTCTATGACATGTTAACTACGACATCACAAATACCCAATGTGGCACGAGTAGAGGAGCGCAGATTAACGTGTGAGCATGCGCAACACTTCCTTCTGATGGAGCAAGGTTTCGCATCTAAAGAAACCTGCTCGTATGCAATCCTCTCGAATAACATGTAATACTGTAGCCAACCTATCCGTGAGTACTAACAGTGCACCACATTTTTCATAATCCTATCTAGGGGAAGCTTTTCTATGTGCTGTCTTAATAAGTAACCCGAGTGTCCTAAAAATGGCCGCTTAAAACGCGGGAACTCTTCTGCGCAAGCGTCTACCACATCACGTGGTGTGACGTTCTTCTGTCGCTTGGGGGGAAACTTTGCAGCTGCGCAGTAGCTTCTAAAATGGCCGCTTTAAAATAAAACACTAATGCACATGCCGAGCTGAAACTAACCTATGCACGTACTACTAAACTATTAATGCAAAAGATTTATTAAGTAAATGGGGTTAGAGTAGAAGTAAGTGGTATACAGTGAATTCATTTAAGTTTGTATTCTAACGTGTTCGACTTTGATTTTATTAATAGTTCCCATTTGGGCCTTGGAGGATGACCACCTCTCTGTTTCCATGTGATTTCTACATATGCGCAGAATGTCTACTTGCCCTGAGCAAGTGAACTAATTTTGATTGACTGCCAAACTCAAGCTCAGCAAGGACATGGGAACCTAACTTTCTGAACCCTACCAGAGGAAGTTAAAGCAACATTGTACAACACATTAATCGATCATAAAATGAGATGCTTGTGGGAATGAAGCTTGTGGGTATTGAAATTAAGTGGAGGAGAATTAGACAATAGCCTAAAGAAAATATTGCACTTGGTATGGTGTGATGTCCTCACCCCACTATTTGGCCCAATCAAATTGCTGGTGAACATGGAATTGAAACATTTGGGGGTGGATCATACAGTTGAAGTTGGTATAACAGAGGTAAGTTATAGATAGTTAGACACACTTGATGCTGAGATGCTGATGCTATGCTGAGATGCTGCCCGATTTCGCTGCAATCTGACTGAAGAATCCAACACTAGGGAAATTCGCGGAACAACCAAGGAGGCACATCTAGGGAAGGGTCTGGACGCGCCCGAGCCAAAGAGAGTAGCATCAGAGAGGAGTGTAACGCTGGCGTTGCACTAGAAGAGGTCACTTTCCCTGTCCTGAGCTGATCCTGACGCTCTGATTCTCTGATGTTGGGGTCCTCTCACCATTTCTAGGTAAATAAAATTGTAGGGTAAATGCTCCGTACTTGTTCTCTGTCCTTTCTCTTCTCAGGGGCTGTCATTGCAAAGATGTATTAATGCAAACTGATTATAAGCTAACTGCACTATTTTCCTGATGTAGATTTCTGGTTTATTCATGTGTATAGTGATTTGACTCACACAATTATTAATTCAGATACACTTTTGAAACTCCTTCTGAGTCTGTGGTTCTTTTAAATAAAAGTTAAATGCATTTATTGCATTTCCTCACTATTCTAATCTACTACTAGATCTATACGACTGTGCATTTACTCAGGAGACAGGAATGTTAAGAATACTAGTGTAAAGGTTTCTTAGGGTAATACAAAATTGATGACCAGTGGATATTTACTAGCTCATTGATTGTATGAATGTATATGGGCCCAAATGAGTGTTGTGTGTATGAATGTGTAGAGCTGGTAAACTCCGCTGCATCAGTTTTACTTGGTAGCAGAGACATGGTTAGTATAGTTAGTTAGGTGAGGAGTGTATTTGAAATTGTGAATTATTGATCGATGTTTTAACCAAAACCCGTTATGTATTGTTTTACGTTGTCTGGAAAATTCCCGGGAATATTGAATAGCGGGTGTTAAGTAGAAGCCACACTGCATTGAGGTTATTGGTCTGGATCGAGAAAGTGCTGAAAGTTACGCAGGTCTGGAAGCACTAAGTTAGGGAAAATTTCTTGTATACTAGTGAGAATAATTGATAGCGAGGAGTTCGCTGGTGAAATTTTGGTATTATATCACATAGAAAGGGTAATACTGAAAGAGTAGCAGGTTCTCTGATGCTTGTGTGAAGGTAAGCGGAAAGGTTTTACTCGTAGTGTGTGAAGAGTAAACGGAAGGGTTTTACTCGTAGTGAAAGAAATCTTACTATTCTTTGAATTAGTGGGTCAGACACAATAGCGAATGTTTATACGTTGTTAATTAATGAAACTGTATGAAACGTTTTGTGAAAAATAAGTTGTCGCTTTACCTTGTGAAGGAGGGGTCAGTTGCGGGTGCTGCACTGACGTCACCAAGAGCCGCGCTGGGATTGGTTGAAACAGCGGGCGTGTAAATGATGCGAAATTGTAAAGGAGGGGTCAGTAGTAAGGAGTGATACTGACGTCACAGAAAAGCCGCGCAAGCATTGGCTGAGCGAGCGAGCAGAGTAGAAGTTGTTTGGTCCTCAGAATAGAAAACGAGCTAGTATTGGAGAATTATCAGAATTAAAGCAAACGTTTGATTGGTCATCAAAATAGAGATCCCGATAATAATAATTGAGAGAGGAGATTGCATGTACGATCCAACATTAACAGGGACTAGACCAGATAGAAGGTTTGTGGGGTATGCTTACGAGCAGTACACATAAGCACAAGCACGCAATGGAAGGAGAAAAGAGAAAAATTGAATTTCTACAAAAAGTTAAGAATTATTTCAAAAAGGACAAGCCCATTGAGAGTAGAGAGGGGATTCTCATTCCTTCTCCAAATACGCCTGCATCATACATGATGGTGGAAAGAGGCTATCGTACTTGTGTATGGTTAGAAAATTGGGTAGAATACACCAAAGATGATGGAACATTAGCCTTTCCAGAGTACGGAAGGTTTAATGAAAGACTATTGTACAACTTAAGAACACGAATGAATGAATTAGACCCCAGACATAGATTGACTCAATATGAGGCTTTAGAAGAATGGGAAATGGAAGCCTTTGAACGTGACAGACACCGAAGTAACAGGACCCTAAGCAAATATCTCCAGAAATTTCCCCGAGAGACTAGAGATAGTCAAATGAAGCAATGGAGACCGGCCATGGTGGCAGAGGGTTTATATCCTGTGTTAACATCAGAAGAGCAGACAGGAAGTACATTTACAGAGAAAACCAAGCACTTAGCCATGTTGGGTAGCAGAGAAACAGAAGAGGGATACCTTGAAGACATACTGATGAAAAGTCCTCCACCTTATAATGACGGATTCAATAGAATGACCCCTAGTGCCCCAATGTTAGGAACACCTTTGGTTCCACAGACAGTACATGACACCACAGATAGGGTACTTCAAGAATAGGAAAGGGAAGCAATAAATAAAAATAGAGACAAATTGATTTAGAGAATAGCCCAGATAAACGCACATCCTGAAGCATTGACCATACCAGTGACAATAGGTCCGGTAGTACCATTGTATGACAAAAAATCAAACTGTCCTAAAGTTCCTGTAATGCCTACTCCAAACATAGAGCCAAGAAAAGAAAAGGTAATAATAGATGATCAGGCAAGTGAATGTGAATCCATAATATCATTGATGGATTTGCCCATAAGAGAGCCAATGATGAAAACCCCAAAAATAAATGTGCCTAGTTGTACAAAGGAAGTTAGACTAGAATCATCATCAGGAACTAGAAGTGTCACAATAGTAACCCCAGAAGATATAGGGAGATGGTCTAAAGAAATAAAGAAGCCAAAATCACAGCCAAATTATTAGAAATGTTTAAATTGAGGGTAGAATTGGAAGAAATGGTTGCTGGGAATGTGACCCTGGACAGGTTAAACACATACAGTGAAGACGAATTACTGTTTATCTGTAGGAGCATTACACGAAATACAAAGGTATTCCAAGAAAAGTTGACAAATTTGGCTTTGGCTTCGGAAATGGGAATTGACATAGGGAAATCAAAGGTGTTGCAGAAACCATATAGAGCAGAATTCTCTGATAAGGATTTGGAAAACATGAATGTGTCTGTAAGAAAGTTGAAGATCAGAGAGTTGTTATTTCTGTTACAAAAGTGGGGAGATCTTGAAAGATGGAAAGTTAGGTGGGCAAAGAAAAAGTAAGAGGCACAGGTAAATCGAACGACATCTGAATATGTCATGAGAGAAACAGAAAAGGCTGAAAGGTTGTATCCGATGAGAGAATTACCCGCAGGGGGGTACGTACATGTGCCATGGACTAGACAGGATATTTTGTCTTTTACAAATGATTTCCCAAAATTGAGAGAGAAACCAGTGGAATGGAACAGATAGGTTGAGAGGTTTGTGAAAGTTTCAACAGTTTTATTGGAGGATCTGGATGGTCTATTTGACATTTGCAAATTTGTGGATTACTGTGGATTGGCCTAGTGAGGAATATCCAAGAGACTCAAAAACAGGAGCTCCGTCAGAGGATGTAATGAAAAAGTATCATCAGGTAATCACCTTTCTGAAGAGTAAAATTCCCCCGAAAGAAACTTATTGGGTAAAGATAGACCGAAAGTCTCAAGAAAAGGATGAGTCTGTACATGCCTACTATGAACGTCTTTTGCAGGTGTTCAAACAGTATAGTGGGTTTGAAAGTTTAGAAAATAAAGACATGACTCATTTTGTGTACCGATTTGTGTCTGGGCTGAGATTGGATATATCTCAAATTATTAAGCAGCACATGCTGTGCCGGCAGTCAAAGCCCATTGATGAGATTTTAAAATATGCTAAATATTGTGGGGACGAAATTGATAGCAAACGAAAAGCGTTAAAAGAAAAACTAATGTGGGCACAAGTAAAATTAGCTGAACAGCAAGAGCTCCAATTAAATAAACTCAGTGAAGAGCGCAAGGTCAAAGTGACAATAATGGGGGAAAGCCACGGGGCAAATTAAATTGGGAAGAGGCAAAGAAAAAGTTGCCTTGTCAGAACGAGTGTAAAGCCATACAAGTTAATAACGCCCGAATCAAAATTTGAAACCAGAGACAGAGAATGAGGTGTTAATGAGTCATCAGCAACAGGGTATAGATCTTCAGAGTCAATTGCCACCTGCCCCTAAATCAAATTTTTTGAATCAAGCCAAGTGCAGTGTGGATGCCGGATTTCCAGAAGGAAGTGGTAAGAAAAATGTTGTAGCATCTCAGTTTCTATTGCAGAACCCACTGATTGATTATGGTCAAGAATGACGGTGCCCGAGGGGGGAGGAAGGGGAGTGCGTACTTGGCACATCCCTACCGGTAGATCAGTCAGGGCCTTACATAGAGGGTAAAGTAAAGGGAAATGATATTACCTTCTTGTTAGATACTGGGGCTACCAGGTCTGTGAGAACAGCAGACATTTCTAACCTGCACCTCTCGGGAGAAGAGATACAAGTTGTAGGTGTTTCAAACAAACGGATTAGCACTCCAATCACAGAACCCATGGAGGTGCGAGTTGGTAATTTTAAAGAAATGCATAAGTTTGTGGTCTGCGACTCAAGCCCTGTAAACTTGCTTGGAAGAGAACTGTTGTGCAAAATGAATTGCACTATATTTTGCACACTGGATGGTGTTGCAATACAAACCCCAGATGAAGATGGAGTTTACAATTTCTTGTTAGCTAAACAGGGAACAGAAGTAAAGGAATTATATTCAATGATGACACAAAATGAATTACCTGCAGAAGTCAAACTGAGTGTAAATGCAGAAATATGGGATTTTACTGGAAAAGAAATAGGATTAATGGCAAATGTAGATCCCGTAAAAGTGACTGTGAAAGTAGGTGTTGTTTACCCGAACACCCGACAATACAAAATGAGTCCAGAAGTAAAGGCAGGTGTTGCAGCAGAAATAGAGCAATTGGTCGAACAAGGCATTCTGAAGGAAATAATGAGTAGCCCGTGGAACTCACCTATAATTGGCATTAAGAAACCTAATGGAAAATACAGGGTAGTTCAAGACCTCAGGAAAATTAACAAGATTGTTGTACCATGCTGCCCAGTAGTGCCCAATCCAATTGCGATTCGTTATCAGATACTATGGAAAGCAGAATGGTTCACAGTGATTGATTTATGTCATGCATTCTTTTCTATTCCAGTGCATCCGAATAGCAAGTTCTTATTTTTGTTCAAATTTGAAGAGCATGTTTATGTTTGGAATCGTGTGCCTCAAGGGTACACAGAAAGCCCTTCTATTTTTAAACAGATTCTCAAAAGAAGCCTTGCATCTCTTGTATTGCCCAGAGAGTCAGTCCTGCTGCAATATTCCCCTGAGAAACTTCAGTTTTGTAAAAATTCAGTCAAATACCTGGGACATCAAATAGAAAGAGGAGTTAGAAGGGTGACCTCTGAAAGAATTAGAATAATAAGACAAATGCAGTTACCACAAACTCAAAAAGAAATAAGAATAGGTTAATGTAGACAGCTGATTGTAGGATTTGCTTTACTAGCAAAACCTCTAATACAAATGACGAGAAAAAGAGAAAAGGATCCTATAGAATAGTATAGAATCTTTTAGGAAATTGCACAAATGTTTGTGTGAAGCACCTGCTTTGGGCATGCGCGACTATTCAAAAGAATTTGCAATATTCTGCTATGAGCGGGGCAATTGCGCACTTTCAGTTCTGATACAGAGACACGGATTAATGAGAAGGCCAGTGGCCTATTTTTCTGCTACCTTGGATCCTGTGGCCTGTGCATTACCAGGTTGCCTGAAAGCTGTGGCTGTAACTTCCTTAAGCATAGAACAGAGTGAGTCAATTGTGATGGGACACCCTGTCAAGGTGTATGTTCCTCATGCAGTGGTGATTTTTCTGGAAAGGACCCGAACACAGTACCTATCTCCCAGTAGGCTGATAAAATATGAAAGAATTATATTGGGAGCTGAAAATGTGACAATAGTGAGGTGTGCGGTTCTAAATCCAGCCACCTTACTTCCTGATCCTTATCATTAAGAAGGGAGGGATGAGGTTGAGCATGAATGTCTTGATGTGACTGAACTTAGTACCAAACCTCATCCTGACATACCAGAAGATCCTTTGAAAAATGCAGAACATGAGCTGTTTGTAGATGGCTCATGCATGAGACACGAGGAGGGAGGATTAAGTGCTGCTTACGCTGTATGTACATTAACTGGAATAGTCGAAGCATCCTATTTACCAGAAGTCAAATCTGCACAAGTTGCTGAATTGATCGCCTTAATTAAGGCATGCAAAATTGGGAAAAATTAGAGAGTAACCATATTTACTGATAGTCAATATGGTTATGGGGTTGTGCACAATTTTGGCCAACTGTGGATGCAGAGGGATTTCCTGACTTCTTCAGGGACTCCTATTAAAAATTTAATTTTTGTGAAAGAATTGCTAGAGGCAATTCAATTACCAAAAAAAGTGGCCGTGGTCAAGTGTGCTGCTCACCAATCAGTAAATGACTATGTGACAGCAGGTAACCGATATGCTGACCAGGTTGCCCAACATTGTGCAAGGCATAAGATTGCATTAAACCAGAAAATCGAAACTTGTGGAATCAGCTGCCAACTTATGCTACTTGCAGGAGTGGGGACCTGGGAGGAGGTGAAAGGTCTGCAGGATGCAGTAGACACGAGAGAAAGAGAAGAGTGGGTGAAAATAGGATGTCAAAGAAGGGCAGAAGACGGAGTGTGTGTCTGTTATGATGACAGACCAGTCATGCCAGACAGCATGCTTGCGCCAATGGCTAGAATGTACCACGGAGACACACATGTGGGCAGGGATGCAATGATTCGACTTTTCAGACAAGATTGGTTTAACGCAAAGTTTAGGAATGTAGCAGCGAGCCTTTGCCAGAGATGTTTAATATGTCAACAAATAAACCCTGGCAGAAAAACTGTAGTCTGCATGGGAAAGATTGGAAAGGCAGAGGGACCTTTTGTGAGACTCCAGTTAGATTTCATTCAACTGCCTGCTTGTTGAGGGTTGAAATATATACTTGTCATAGTTTGTTTATTTTCAAAGTGGGTGGAAGCATACCCCACCCGTAGAAATGACAGCTTGGCAGTGGCCAAGCTTTTAAGAGAACTCATTCCTAGATTTGGTTCTCCAGTAACGATTGAATCAGTTAGAGGGTCACATTTTAATAATGAAATAATTCAACTAATCTGTTAAGCGTTCAAAGTCGAACAAAATTTGCACTGCACTTACCGTCCAGAGGCTTTTGGAGTGGTAGACAATTGAATGGCACAATCAAGTCAAGACTCGGAAAGGTGTGTGCATCACCCAACTGGAATGGCCTGATGCTTTGCCTCTTGTTCTGATGGAACGCAGAAGTATTCCAGACAGAAACACTGGACTGAGTCACCATGAAATACTCATGGGAAGAGCAATGAGACAAGCATGTGTACCAGGACACAAGCTATTGAAAGTAACTGATGACTTGGTTTTGGAGTATTTCAAAGAGTTGGCTGACAGAGTGCGCTCTATCTCTCATCAGGTTGGGGAAGACGCTTTCAACAGACAACTGAACTACTCACATGATCTGAATCCCGATGATTGGGTAGTTGTGAAGAATCACACTCGAGAATTGTGCCTGGCACCAAGGTGGGATAGCCCGCATCAAGTTATTTTGACTACCTTAACAGCTGTAAAGTGTGCAGGTTTGCCCAATTGGATTCATGCAAGCCATATCAAAAGGGTACCAGCTCCAGAAGAAAATTAGTTACAATTGAAACCGGAAATTGATGGTGCTGAAGGTTGTGCAGCTGAAGAACTTCCTATAGAAGATCCTGAGGTAGCTGCCCAAGATCAACCAAGCACTTGTCAGGGTGGACATACCTGAAGTACTTATAAGAACTAGAAGTCAAACACAGTTAGATAGACAGGAAAAGAGTTAGGACCAGACAGGTGTAGAAAAAGTCGCTCAGGAAATTAGGGACACGACTGTTAGGGAGCCTGAGCAGGAGCAGATAAGGAGAGAACAATATACTCAGACAGAAGAAACTCAAAGCACCGTTCCAGAGTCTTAGTAGGGACAGCCAGGAATTAGAGAGAATTAGAGAAAACGTTCAGGCAGAAGAAGGTAAAGAGGTAAAAAGACCTGAACAGGACCAGATAGGCATAGAAACACAAGTTCAGGAAACAGAAGAAAAACCAGACATCACTAATCCTGAACAGGGTCAGATTGAGGTAGATGAACCCATCCAGGCAGAACAGGCCAAATTAATAAGCCCTGGACAAGGTAAGATAGAGAGGAAATCAGAAGACGAAGCTGATCAAGTTGTGCAAAAATCTAAAGAAAATAAGAGGAGTCTTGAAGAATCTGGCAGTGCAGTGAAGTTTAAGAAAAGACGAAAAGGTGATAATTGGCCAAGAATTATCAAGAGACTGAGATATCGATTTAAGACAATCAATGAAGAACCTGATCAAGCAAATGAAGTAAGTAGTCAATCTGGACCTTCCAAAGTAATACCAAAACGAAGGAGTCAGAGATTAAAGACATTGAATAACAAGTTCAAGGGACCTGAATGGACATATGTCATTCTTGAAGACTTTGAAAACCTCAATTTAAATGAAGAAGGTGATGAAGAGCTGAATATTGAGCAAATTGAGGAAGAAGTGAGACCGACTTGAAATGGAGAAGACGCTCAAGGTGTTTTCTCTTACCAGGTTCTGAATTAAAGAAGATATAATCTTCTTGCCCAAGCTGTCTGATAATAATGTTACCGGAAAACCAAAACAAAGCTGTATAAAGAAGTGTTGCAGGATCTGTATATGTATTTTAATATTAGTCCTCATAATATGGGTAATATTAGCAATAGCTATTCCCTACCTTATGGTTACTGACAAACAGAATAGTACTAACACTCATACAGAAGTTGCAAACATTAAAGGAGATAGAGTAGACTTAGAAACACCAGATGAGCTAGATTTACACCACAGTGTAGATAAGAATGAAACTGATTTAAATGTATTTGCAAATCTCTTAGTACATTATGTAGAAACTATGGAAGTTAGTGATTGTTACGTTTGTATGAAATTGCCAAGCTCAGTAGCTGAAGGGGTAACTTATCATCATTTAACCTTGACATATGGAATTTCATGTAGTGTACTTGCTAGTTTATTCTATAGAACTGGGAAATTACAGTATTATTATTCAAATGTAGATGTCATATTTTCAGAAGTTCCCATGCAAAAGAGCATGAACCCTGTCCTTAGTACTAGAGACTCACAATTCATGTGTGAATATTTCCTAACCATGAAGACAATAGATATAGTTGATGCACATAAACGCAATTTAACCTGTAAATTGCACGAAGAAGAAAATATATTTCTGAATTTAGTAGAAAACAGGAGACAGGATTTCCTAAGAAGAGCCTCTGAACCAAAACCTCAGATACCTAAATGGGCTGAAAGGAAGACCTTTTAGTAACTGGCAAGACTCATACTGCTATGTCTCTGGACTTTAAAAAGAAAGGGAAAATCTGTCTCCATAGGCTTAAAACAGAATATAACAGTGTATTTATTGGTTCCAGTGAATGTGAACATAATTTCTTAGTGATTGGGGGTTGGGGACTAAAAGGAGGAACTGATCCAGTATTTCCTGGAATTTATTATATTTGTGGAAACAAAGCCTATTTTAGGTTGCCTTATCACTGGTATGGGATTTGCTTTTTCGGAATAGTATTCCCTAAAGTCTATCATGTCAAAAGAATCACTGGAAGCAATAACGACAGTAGTGGACTAACAAGATATAAAAGAGTTAGTTTTTCCGAAATAGTAGGTGATATATCTGGTGCATTGATACCTTCAGTGGGGGTTCTGCTGAATTCTCAGAAAATGTGTCAATTGTCAACAGTAGTTGATCGGTTATCTACCGACACTGCGGGAGGATTTCTGCTGATCAATACAGAATTAGCTGCTGTCAGATCTATGGTTTTGCAAAATCAACTTGCCCTTGATAACTTATTGGCAAAAGAGGGTGGAGTCTATACAATGCTGAAAGCGCAACATTGTTGCACGTATATACCTGACAAAAGTGTAGAAATTGGAAGATACATTAAAAACATTACTCATTAGGAAGAGAAACTGAAACCACTGGAGGTTGACAGTGTATGGAAGAAAATAACAAATAGTTTTTCCACCATTAGTAGTTGGCTTTCTAATATAGGTAAAGGTATTTTAGGTCAAATATTATTGCCAATCATGGGTCTAACTTTGCTAGTTCTGATGATAATGTGTTGTCGCAAATGCATTGGGAAAAGAAAGAAGTGAGAAGTGAATGAGAAAAGTAGGAAAAGAAAATTAGAAGAGATACGACTTGATAAGAATTGAAAGGAAATATCTACAAAAGAATGAAAGGATAACAATTTAAGAAAGATAAGGGAAGAAATAAAAGATTTGAAGATATCAAAATGGTAGAATGCTAAAGTTGGCATCTGATTTAATAGAATTTAGTGATGGCATAAAATGCCATCAGAGAGGGGATTGATGGAGCAAGGTTTCACATTTAAATAAAACTTGCCCATATGCAATCAGATGCTGCCCAATTTCGCTGCAATCTGACTGAAGATTCCAACACTAGGGAAATTCGCGGAACGCTGGTGTTACACTAGAAGAGGTCATTTTCCCTGTCCTGAGCTGTTCCTGAAGCTCTGATACTCTGATGTCGGGGTCCTCACACCATTTCTAGGTAAATACAATTGTAGGGTAAATGCTCCGTACTTGCTCTCTGTCCTTTCTCTCCTCAGGTGCTGTCATTGCAAAGATTTATTAATGCCAACTGATTATAAGCTAACTGTACTATTTTCCTGATGGAGATTTCTGGTTTATTCATGTGTATAGTGATTTGACTCAAAAAATTATTAATTCAGATAAACTTTTGAAACTCCTTCTGAGTCTGTGGTTCTTTTAAATAACAGTTAAATGCATCTATTGTATTTCCTCCTTATTCTAATCTACTACTAGATCTATACGACAGTGCATTTACTCAGGAGACAGGAATGTTAAGAATACTAGTGTAAAGGTTTCCTAGAGTAAAACAAAATTGATGACCAGTGGATATTTACTAGCTCATTGATTGTATGAATGTATATGGGCCCAAATGAGTGTTGTGTGTATGAATGTGTTGAGCTGGTAAACTCCGCTGCATCACTCCAATGCACCAATTTAATCGTCCCATCTACAATGGAAGCCTTAACATTCAGCATATAAAACGTAGTAATAATGTGCTTTCTCTAGCAAATTCGGCTGAAGCATTTCCAAAGAATCAAAAATTCTCAAGATAGCTGCCAAATATTGCAAAAAAAACCCTGTAACATTTACCCACAATGTCTTTCCATTTCAGACTGCCTCAATTAAATTGAAAAGTGTCCCATTTCTTGCTACAGCCAAGCTTTGGGCCTTCCCCATTTCTTCAAACTGTGAGGTGGGGCTGGAATGTCAGGATGGTATCAGTGTGGGCGTTGTGTATTGTTTGCTTTGTATGATGGGGACAGATTTGTGACGTTTGAAGAAACTAGAACTCATTTTACAATAGGGTCTGATCAAATTCTGTTTTACACTAGCATGACACAGGCTGCACACTGTACATGGGAGAGAAGCCCACCCTAATCAACTAAACTGGCAGACCTTTTTGAGCTCACAAAGGGGAGTTAATTTCTGCTATACACAAAACACCTAGATGCTGCCCCTAAAGATATTCATAAAAAGTGGAACATTACCTTGTTTTTCAAAGTATAATGAATGGGGTGAAACACTCGTTTACTATAAAACTGTGGCAAGTACACAAGATTACATTTTACCCAGTTTAAGATTACACACCATTTTCTTATCCATAATTGTAGTAAAATATACATGCCAGTTCAAAACACCACTTTTGATGACACCACTTGGAGGCTGAACTCTTTCAGATACTGTTGTGTGAGGAAATGTGGTTTAAGTCAGGTTTCTTTCTAAAACCTTCGCTAACCCCTGGGTAGCTGTAGCTTCAAGCAGTCTAGTTTTATCAAAGGAACAAGAGCAAAGCATGTAGACATATCAAAGCGATCAAATAGGAAGGAAATGCAACACAAAGGTAATTCAAAACCAATTTTTGAATATAGATCTTATTTTTATGAATTCTTAGACACCAAAATGAATAAAATCCACTTGAGGCTTTCCGAGGGATAAATTATTAAACAAATCGTAAATCACTGCCTCTTCACAACAATCACAAATAAGCATTGGCAACTACTTCAGGTAGCTGTTACTGTAAAACGTTGAAACACTTTTGTAAAGTTGTGTTCGGTTACTCCAGCCAACTTTTGGCAACCATCCCAGCAGAGAGCAAACCTCAGGGACCAATAACGCATAGCAGAACAGTTACCTCAATCCATAGACATCAATGGAGTGGTCCTGAAGCAAGAAATACAGGATGTTGAAGATGCTGATTATGCTGTGCATACTGATTCTGTCAACGGGGCTCTTCCTAGGACCACCCCTCGGTCCATGAACACAGTGGGTAACTTTGGCCACAGAGGTCAATGTCCCTCAACATCCAGGTGAAGTCCAGCCAAAAAACACTTGCCACTGGTCCACAAGCCTTCCATCACAGCGAAACCAGCTGTTCTTTTAACTGAGGCTAGTGTTCATCTTGAGTGACTAAACCACCCCAATGACTCTCTCGGTGTCCAGCTGGCTCAGGTACAACTTTTTAGTGTCAGGTCTTAGTATCCCTGGTTATCTTGAGCGGTCAGCCGCAATCAATCAATTGTCGCTACCAACTTGCCAATGCCGTTTTTTCAGGTTTTGAGACCCAGGAGCTATAACAGGAAGTCAGCCAACTGACTCATTGAGTTGGATGACTTTCCTTGAGGAAGGAAACACAGGCACAGTGTTCTCTTTGCTCACCAATGTATCAGCAGATGTAGTACAGGCTCTGGTGCAGCCTCTCTTTTGTTGGGTACAAGGAACAGAAGAGCAGTTCTTCTTCGGTCCTCTACCCAGTGCAGATGTGAACTGAGGTCTGGGTCCTAGGGGTGCCACTTTTGTTCCCGAAACTTGACCTCAGGGGATACAGTGAGTACTAGCCAATGGGCTGCCAAGTCCTGTCTGCCCTCATTCAGACTTCCTGCAATGTGTGGCATCTAGCTATTTTAGAGTGCACTATTCTGGCTTCTACCAAGATGGCAGAAACATATTCCCGGTTTGTGGAGCTTGGTAGCCCACCCTAAAAGTGTGTCTCCCTGATAGCCACGTGTCCTCTCAAAAGCTGGGTAAGCAACTGTTTTCCTATGTTCCTGATGCCAACCTGTCTAGCAAAACAAAAGAAAGACCCTCTTGTGCGTCTCCACCATTTGGACTTTGAAGGAGGCTTCCCTTTTCAAGCTTGCTGCTTGGTCTCACACATATTTGGCTTTCCTGCCAAGAAGAGGTAACACCTCTTCCAACGGCAGGCCAATATTCTATCCTTCACATCTCTCATAAGGAGGGAAGAAGGCTGTCTCATGGCCAGCAACTGTAACTTGCCGCTGGAAGACTTGGGTAATGAAGTGGGAACTTTCTGAAATTGCCTTATACTCAACAGAGCCCTACATAGAGTTACAGCCAGCGGACTTACTCTAGAACTTGAAATATTTCTGCAGGATATTATCGGGGACCTCAGGGCTGGCAGGGTACGTGAGCCTTGCCATGGGATATTTGGTGGCAAAGAGACAGCCTTTGCATGACACCCCGTCCCCCACGATGGTGGAATGGGTCAATGGGATGAACATTATGGGCCTCATTGCGATGTGGTTCGGATCGCAACTGACCGGCCGTCGGTGTTGTCTGTCCGACATCTGGTGCCACAGTCCGACTGCCACAATATGATGCAAGGTGGTCGGAGGCAGTGGGTGGAGGAACCGACTGACTCTTTCATTGGGCTCAAGAATCCTGACTGACCATCAGTCAGAATGTAATACCCTACAATAGGGCAGTGCCTGCTCAGGCACCGTGGTAGGGATTGCAATTTCCCTTTCAAAGAATAGAAAGCCAAATGAAGGCTGTTGGGGGCCTCCATCAGGGCCCCTTCTACCCAGCCTCTGCTATGAGGCCTGGGGGGAGTTTAACATCAATACCCTGCGTGCCAAGCGCCACATGGTGCCTGACACACAGTGCATGGATGTTTGAAAAGATTCATTTTTTCTATGTGGCTTGTGCTGTGGCCCTTTCCTGACTGCAGCATAAGTCCCAATGGAAAGATGGAGGTTTCTGACCACCTCATGAGTGGTCACATCTTAATTTGTCGGATGGAACCGCCGACTACTAGTCGGGGGGTTTCTATTCTGAATTGATGCTGGTCAGATGCATGTCCAACTGGCATCGTAATAAGCTCCTAAGTGCGACTATGTAGAAGCTGGTATACAAAAGCCAGAGTAGGGACTCACTGGAAAAACAAGAAGATTTGGGGACATTCCTAGACCAAATTGATGGTTGGGAGAGAGTAAACCTCATTTTCCAAGGTTGTATTTAGGGGAAGTGAGGCATTGTGCATGTTGGTTAGCCAAGATTTATTGTTTGCTTAATGAATCTGTAAACAACAGGAGGGGCAGGAGAACAGCTGGCACATGTTCCTTTACTGTTATCTCTTGCAGTTTTATAGTCAAAACAACACTAAAAAGTGTTAGTAAATGAAAAAATACAATACATGGGACTTGGGCATCAAGTTGGGTTTAATGTAATGATTCCTTTGATAGCTTGATGTAACAATTAAAGTAGTCACATTCAGAATTTAGCATAGTTGAATTGTCAGAGTGTAACCCTGTACTTGCCAACGTGGCTACTACCCATTCCACAATAAAAATAACAATTGTGGGTTTTTACTGTTAGGACATAATTAAAACACACATCTTGCTAAGGGCTCAACATGTGTACCATAAGGATGACTTATATATGTTAAAAAGGGTGGGCTGGACTTTGTCATCAGTTTAAATAGCAAAGATGATCTTCCAGTTTATAGTGGAGGCTGGGGGGCATGCTGTACTTGGTCACTCTCATGGTGGCACAGTAAGTGGGTACCCCTGGTACCATATATTAGGGCCTTATAAATACTTTAACTTATGCCATTTGGGTATCAACCAATCAAACATATCATTTTAAGGGTCAGGGAACTGGTGTAGAGGTCTAGTTAGCAGCCCTCAGAGCACTTCCATAGCCGAAACACCAGCAGCATCAGTCCAAAAAGTTTGGGGAAGTCATTCAAAGATGGATATTTGCTTACATGTGGACATGCCCAGTGGTAGAGAACAATTAGAAATAGGTGACAACTATCCTGAGAAAGGAAACAAGAAATATTGTCACTGTTAGACCTGCCAGCCTTAGGGTGGTCTTCCTCTCGAACTTTTGGCTGTCACGCCTTCTTTTTGGGCTGATCTTGTTTTTGCTGGCCTTAGGACTCTGTGCACTTCACCACTGTTAACCAGTGCTAAATTGCTTATTCCCGCTCCCTAAAATATGGAAGAATGGCTTTACACCCAATTGTCATACTTAAAGTCACTACTAAAGGGGTACTACATATGCCCAGAGGCTGTAAAGTAGCTACTACTGGGTCTGCAGTGCTGATTGTGCCACCTACTTGAGTAGCTCTTTAAACATGTTTCAGGTCTACCATTATAGTATGTGTGTACAGTTCTAAACTGCTATTTCAACCTGCCAAAATAAAACTTTAGCCAGGCCATAGCTTTCTTTTTTAATACATATATGCCACCACTAGTGTAAGCCCAGGACAGCCCAGAGGGCGGGGTGCAATGTATTTAAAAAGTTGGACATGTACATCCAACTTTTACATGTCATGATAGTAAAAAACATTGGAGTCACCTAATTATGTTTAATAAGCTGTAGCTTCCAAATGGGAACAGGTACACTGAGCATGTTTGGTGTCTTTGGAATTGTAATGAAAAATCCTCTCTTATGGTAAAATCAGATTATAAATTACAATTTTGAAAACTGTTAGAAAGTTGTCATTTTCCCGCCCTAGCTAATTAGGGCCCGATTTACAAACAGCCTCCGCAGTCATGGCGGAGGCCCCACAGCTGTTGCAGAGTCTCCGCACTTGTGGCGGAATTGCTACAATGAGAAATACAGTGCGGAGATCCCGCCACTAGGACGGAGAATCCACCATTAATACAGAGCCTCTGCCACAACTGCAGAGGCCCTTTGTAAAAGAGGCCATTTAGTGCCTGCAGACTGTCTCTGGGTCACATGACTGGCGTACCTGACAGTTGGGCTTTGTGTGTTCCTCCTAGTCAAGCAACCACATACAAGGTGATGGGAGGCTGCTGGCAAATAGTCTTACCACTGGCAAAAGCTGGGGGTAGCAGTCTGCCCCATCGTTATTTTGCTCACCATGCCGTTCCAGTTTGAACCCAGCCATATGCTAATCATTCCTGACCCTGCTCCTCATGGAAACAGTCCAGACGGAACTGCCAAGCCAGGTCCTCCCTAAACAGGAACACAAGCAACCCATGACTGGTTTCAAAAGTTAAGTAAAGCTTGGTTCCAGTGGCACAGAGAGTATAGGACCCACATCGGGGCACAACCATGCCATTTATGGTGGTGCATGAAACACAACAAAGGTGATTGGAAGCAGCTTGTAGTTAGTCTAATCACTGGCACTAGGTCAGAGTAGCAGTCCAACCCATTGTTCTTTTGCTCACCAAGACACCTCAGTTTGTTCCCAGCCTTAGGCTAATCAGTTTTGGCCCTGCTTCTCATGAGAACAGTCCTGCTTGAACTGCCAAGTAATGTCTGAATTATGGATTCATTACCCAGCTGTAGGGACCATTACTTGGGTTAAACCAGTCCTGGGTCGCTCGTGTTTCAGTTCAGGGAGGACCTGGCCTGTCAGTTCGGGCTGGACTGTTCCCACAATTATTGCTATCATTAGCCAACAAACCAACATGCAGGGGTACCTTTATATAGCTAACATTTTGGTCCACTGCATTCTTCCTACTCCACAAAAACTCATGTGGACCATGGTGAGCATGACTAGGACGTGGAGTAATGATTATTATCCATAGGTAATTAAGCCATCTACAAAATATACTCAGCTTCTAACTATATGTAGGTTCTGTCCCAAAACTCTGTCAATCTCTACATACTCTTCTGAACTCCAAAGTTTCCTGAATAATTTGTTTTCTAAACTCCTGTGGGGAGCTGCCTTTCAAGAATTGCTGCCTCTTGAACGTGTCCTCCATGCTCCGTGAACACCTCTCTTTCTGCAAACGCACTGACTACATTGCTGAGTTTGTTGCTTGGCTGACAGCCTTTCTCTGCATGTTCTGGTCACTGTGACTACTTTAAAATATTTTTAGTGAATTGAAAAATCAGCTCAGTTGCACACACCTCTCTACAAAGTGCATAAAAAACAAAGGTGTCTTTCTCTGAAGAAACTGCTCCATCCATCCAAGCTTGATAAATTGTGTAGTATAAGAGTGGGTATTAGTAATATCCATTATTTTCAGAACTAAGAAATGAGGCAAGTTTGGAGATGAAGAAAATCAAATGGTTCTGTATTTTACATCCGTTCAATGAGCTGCATCAATTGCATAGTAACTCGATGAGTTTTTGTGGGTATTTAACAAACTGAAAATTTTGTGTACTACTCATGAGATTATATTTGGAGTCCAGATACCATATGGTGAAAGCTGGGTCCAAACAAGTACGCACTCCTTAGGTGTGCCTAGGGTGTAGACTTGAAAGACAACTGTGAGTACCCTAAAACGTTTATAAAGTGTGCCTTGTGTTTGCATTCTGAGCTCGGGATAATCAGTTCAATGCTTAAAGGGGTCATCATATGTATTATAGGAGAAGTTAATGTAGATTCCCTGGAATATATACATGCATAGTTGCTATCCAGACAAAGTCTTACATCGAGTTAGAGGGTGAAGGTTTCCATTTCTAGTTACATGGTTTTAATTCATTCATCCACACTTAGTAAATGCTGTTGAGTCTTGATCTGAAAACATATAGTTTATTTGGCAAAATCAGCATTGCACGTATTTCTTAACAGTACCTCTAGATCTTGGCTGGTAGATTACATTTCTGTCAAGTATTCCATTGTGTAGTGACTACCTTTGATACAGTTCATAATAAAAGATCAAAGCTGGGTTACTTTTTAACTGCAAAGGTACTTGGAAACGCACATATTAACTCATGTAAAGTGAAATATTTAAGAACAAATGAGGCCATTTTTAGATTTTCACAAAAAAATAGGCAATAAGTCAGTGCGGGAAATCTTAAAATTATATGGGAGCAAATGTATAACAGGGGTATGCTATGGTGGAGCACTATGGGGTATGGCAGACACCACCCCATTACAAATATTGGAAAATACATTTTAAAGAAGAGTGTTATCAGTGCCTAACTCCACGGCCACTTACATTGTTCATAAGGAAACAGATGTGCCATACCCTAGTGATCTGATTAGTATGTCTCCCCTATACTATGGCTCCAAATTTGAACAAAGGATGAAACTCATTTTACTAAGGAAATAATACGAGATTGCCTTATACTCAACCATTCAAAGAAAATTCCACGGTTAAAATATATATATAGCCTCCTCACTGAGTGCGATGTGGCAACTGATCTTAAGGACCCAGCAATTATTGAGATCTATAGTAAGGGGTAGCTAAAAAGGAGACTTTTTAAATCCAGGGAAAAAATTAGGGAAGCTGCGACGTGTACGAAATCATGCGTTAGATTGTACTGTGAAGGGCCCTTATCACTGGGTACCTAGCCATATCTTGTTTTCATTAGAAATGTTCAACATAGATTTTATTTAACAAGATTAAGGCTGAGTATGCTGCACTTTCAGATAGCATTCCCAAAGATGGGGAGATGGAGTGCAAATCTCCCTAAGTGCCTGTGTGATGGTAAATCGCCCCAAAGCACTATGCACTTTGTATTGTTCTGCAATTTTTATAGGGATATCAGGAAATCAATCTTACGTCCACTTTTCATCTCAAACAGCCTGTATTCATATAAAACCGCCTTTTATTTTATTTTTAATTTAGAACATGTTTCAATATGTAATGCGGTTATTGTCTTTACCCAATTGGCCATCAAGCGAAGGAAGGAACTTTCATCTTTGGAATCATTGAATTACGAAATTGAATACCCTGTATATCTTCTGAAAATTCTGGCCTCTTTTTAACAAGAAATATTTATTGAATGCATCTTAGCTTTTTTGTGTTGTTATATACAATTGATCGATTTACATGGTTTATATGTATCAATGTTGAAAATGTGTTTTTAAATAATTTTATTATGGTGAAATTGTTCAAAGGAGAATGCATACTGGGGAATTAATTAGACTACTGTAAGACCTGTGAAAAATTGTTTTTCTTTTTGTAGAATGCTTCTATGGATGTATTCTTATATACCGAATAAAGCTTGTTTTGACTTTGACTTTGAAAAGATCAAAGCATCTTCCTACATATTGTTAATGCCTTATTTTTCATTGTATTTCATGTTCATACAAATCTCTAAAAGACTTCTTGCCCACACATATTTTGTTCCCACAATATCCCAAATATCCCAAATGTAATCAGGACTAGAAGTAATACAAACATCCATAAATTTACCATCTCTCTCAAATATACACAGAAACTAGAGGTACATTGCCCAGTGATTACCTGATTATTTCCTCAGGTAATAGTGGTCTCATCTCTAACCTTATTTGGGGAAAGTGTCATGGCATTACCTAAAACGCACAACACACAAAAGGTGATGGGAGGATGCTTGCAATAAGTCTAAACACTGGCAAGCATGATAGAATTCCTACCCATCTTGTTCTTTGCACACCATGCGCCCTCAGTTTGGATCCATCCATCCCTTCACCTTTTGTGTGTTTGACAACATTATTCAAACCATGAGTATTCATATGTCTACAGATATCAACTTCATCCATGAGTCCTCAATAACACAGTGCACTCTGTCAAGGATTAATAATATGCAATTTCCACATATTTTTGAGTCCTGTCATGCAGTGTTCCATACCAGGGATCTACCACATGACGTTTTAAAGAGTTATGGGAAAAAAATGCATCATGGTGTCATAGAATTACAAACAAGTCTAACCCTCCATTCATTTCACACAAATCTCATGCATTTTCAAAAATAAAACTTCAGACAACTGAGAGAGAGAGAAAATTCCAAAAATATCCATCATTACAACATCTTATGCATGTGGCTAATGAATTACCCCTTGTACACTATTCCTCTTAACAAAGAAACAATTCTCATTTGCAAGAAAAAGGTCTTGTCAATCATGAGGCATTACGCTGGTCCAAAGTAATTGCCCTGTATTAAATTTCTTCTGTTTGTCGCCAGTTGCTCAGACTGCAGCTCAGTCCCTATAGAATTTCAGCATAAAACTCTGCATGGAAGGTGGTTGTGTGATTTAGGGGGTTATTACAACTACGGCGGTCCATTGGACTGCTGAAGTCGCGGTGGCAGTCTGACGACTGCCGCACTGAGCCTGCCACGAAAAGGGTGTCGGTGAAGAAATTAAGGGAGCCCTACACTGCCCCCTCTTGTCTGTGTGCACGGGGGCTCATGCAGGGGGGCACAGGGTGTGCCCCCCATATGTCTGCACCCCCAGTTTTAGCACACAAAAAAATGCACAACATGGTGCCTTTCTCTCCATGCTGGAGCGTTCTTTGGCACTTCCAATGTGTTGCCTTTTTTAATGCTTAGATATGAGCCCAGAATAGTAGCTCTGTGTAACTGCCAAAGCACCGCCCCCAGACCAGGATGTAAGTCCTAATCTGGCAGGCAGAGTGACTATGAATTTGCTGATCTCGCAACAGGGTGCTGGCATGGCGGCCAGCTGCGAGACTGCCAAAATGATAATAAGGTCCTTAATCTGTGCCGCCTCCATGAAATCCTTCTGCTTACATGAGTCATAGATATCCTGTGCCATCTCATAAATGTATTTAAATAAGTCAGGTATGGTTGTTTCTATACCTATTTTAACCATTTTAAACCCACAAATGAAGTAAAAACGTCCCATAATTCTCAATCCCACCTAACCTGCTTGTTTTTGACATCTTCATGTTTACTTTGCGTAGTCCATACACCAGAACAAATATCCAGGAGCACCACAGGCACAAGACCACTTTCCAACTTTAAAATGTAACTTCCAAAGTGATATAATCTAAAGTATACCTATGAATCAGTCCACAAAGTTGTTAAGTCGCCTTATTTGATTAATTGCTATTAAACCAGTACAATTATTATTTTTCATTTGCATAATTATGCATCTTGATTTGAGATGTGCAATATTGAACTTCAATTAATATTTCCATATAGCTCATTTCCAAACTTGAACTTTCCAATCAACATTATTCTATTAATGAGCACCATGAAGATCACATCATAACTCTATCGTGGCCAAACAAAGTTGTCTATAATGGTTGGGCAATGTACCCCAAATCATGCGCTCATGTGTTGGCATCTAGAATACTTGCCATCTTGCTCGCCTGTTTTAATATCTGTCCTCGTGTATCAGCTGGTACACATATTCTCAACTTATCAAGCAAATCAGCCACAATTTTCAATGTAAGAAGCCATCAAAATATTCAAGCCTGTGTAGATTTTTCCTCTCATCAAGATAGGATATATAAATTCACTCCTCAATAGCTTCAAAAGTCTACCAAAATTAATAATTGGTCATATTTTGTCTTTCCTATATCCATCCTTATGTAACCTACATTGCAGGTATCTGGCAAATTGGCTGCCATCACCTAATGTTCAAAGCCATCACAACAATCTAATTGGTTCATATTTCCTGCTACCAATATACAAACCGAAACCCCACAACCTGTTCAAAAGTTGCCAGAAATATTAGATATAGCATATTATATTATTTTATGTCGTTCACTATGTAAAATATAGTGCATCAGGATCCAAATAGCTCCCAACCTTCACACTTTTAATTCTCTTTTACCACTCCTAATGTCACTGGGTACATGTTCCACAACCAGGAATCTCAGACCAATCTCCACTATAATGCAATGGTTCTCAATACAATGAGTAGCCAGAGTTAGTGACGGTTGCTAGGTCCTATTAGCCCTTGTGCATTTATCTATCCTTTGTCAAATAGGTCTTACCGTGCTTTGCATTGGACCCCGTGGTGAGGCCGACTCATATGTGTGGGTGCCTACTGACGTCCTTGCTATTCTGGCCTCAGCATCAGGTAGACTGCCCTGAGACTACCAGCCCCTTTCATATGAGCAGAGCAGGCCCTGCGGGTTTTGTTCCCCCTTACCAGTGACCACGTATAGTCCAGTGGTGAGGCAGCAACAATAGAGTCGACAGAGCTCTACTCACCCCGCTGCATTGGAGAGAGGTCCTGTGCTGTCACCCTGTCACCATGCATTTCTGTGGCACCCTTGGGACCAGACTTGTCAGGTCACTCAGCCTTGAAACTCTTGCTCTTTCCCTGGCTCACTGTAGGGGGATGTGTTGAACTGCTAATTTGCTTGCTTCTCCCCTCTTGCCTAGTGAGACTCCTGGTGCATGTCAGATTGCTGTGTTGGGGACTTGGTGCTGAAAGAAACATTTACCCAAGGAATATCTATGGCCAGGTGAGGCCCCTTTGACCAACGGACTTCTACACAACTGCAGGTTCATGGATGGTGGCCAGGTTCCTGCCTTAAATTCTTCTTATATACCTTTGCTGGCCGGTTCTTGTAGTTTCCTAGGGTGGTGCTGCAGTTTTCATTGTCTATCTCACCTCTGGCTGCTGTTGTTGGATCCTTGTCAGTGGCAACCCACAGCTTCAGCTCCTGGGATCCATGACATACTTCTCTAATTGAACTGACATACTTCCTTCTAGTTTGTGTAATTTTGCTGGCTCTGGGTTTTTCTTTGATTTTGGTTGGTGGCAGCCAAAGTGCAGTGCTGATTGCCCATCAAAGTAACAAAAGCAATTAATATCTGTCTTTATTTCAAGAGTATTCATGGCATTGCTTTCTCTGGGCTGATCTCTGTCGTGATTCGTTGGCCTTGTTCCAGACGTGCACCCAGTTGTCCATTGCTTCACCTATCTTATTGGTAAATTCATTTACCTTCAAGTCTGCACCATCTACTCTGTGTTTCACTTATCTGAGTGGATAATGTGGTAGCAGGGATACTGGGAGAGAATTGCTCCATGCTTTGTTTTGGGTGTGCAATTCCAGTGGTTGGCTTTGGGTTCCTGTAGCCAGTCTTGCTTTGTAGCCAATTGGCCTTATCTCCTTTCTTCAGGTATCCTGATGTTCAGTTGTCTCTTTGGCAGGCTATTTACATCACTGTTCCTGCAGTTTGGGGGGAGAGACTTTGGAAATGTAATGACTGTGATGAGGTAAATGGGTGAGGTTGTAATAGCTTGATCACTTACAGGTAATCTTCAGTACTCTGAGTAGCTGGCCAGCTGGCTAGACAACATTGGCTCCAAATTCACAAAGGGATTATGTTCAATTTTCTTTGCTGTCACATTGCCTAGTTTTCAAGCTCTTTCCTCATTTACGGTTACTAATGTTTCCTTATTTCTATTCCTTCACAAACGGTGTAGGGTGGGAACATCGAATCCCAAATATCAACGAGACAAAATAACATTGAATGGTAAATTTCTATAAATTTCTATACCCTAATTCCACGTATACGTACCTTGGTGATATATCTCTTAAAGGTTTGTAGATTTAGATTTAAGAATAGCAAATCATTACCTCCTGGGGGGGCGCTTACCTTTCGATATGTTGTCCCTCAATATTGTCAAGATATTCTTTCCTGCCAATATTAGGATTCAATATTCCCTTTTACAAACCTTGGGTTCTTCCATACACAGTTACTTCACAGTCTTATAGTCAAAAGAACCCATGCAGCAGCCCATTTCTTTTTCTTTCTGGCGGCCACTCACTGTAATAGTCGTCCCTTTATTTACGTTGTGTATGATATCCAATCTTCTGAAAAAATATAAAAACCTCTATTTGGCGTATTTCCCCATTTGTTTCATTGATTTGGTAGACCTGTATCTATGGTATTAGTTTATCACCAGGACATTTTAGGTTAACTGAGCTTTCTTTAGACTTCATAAATATTCATAACTACTAACTAGTCAGTCTTCCAGCCCTGCTAGACTCCCCCAGGCCCTCCTATGTGTGTGCTGTCTGGCAGGACCTATTGCTTTTCGGTAAGGTTGAGGTGGTGCATATTATTTTACAGATGGGGGCTTTTTATAGGTCATGGGGTAAAGGGTAGTCCACTTTAGAGAAGGAAGAAGAACTAAGGGTCTCTTTTGCAAAATAAATGGTGTAGGGCAGCGATGCAAGTCTTTTTTGCTGTGCTGCCCTATGCCAATTTTAAAGGGCAGGGATGCACCAAATTTATAAAATACGATGCATTCTCTTCCTTTCTGCCTGCACCAGCGCCCAATTTGGTGCCATGCAGCAAGGCAAGCAATCTGGAACTATGGGCCAAGGGTATCTGCGTTGTTGGCAGGATGGTTTTTATGAAGGAAGGGGCACCTTCCTGCACAAAATCAATCCATGGAGGCGTTTTCCTCCGTCGATGTGTGCTGCAGCACACATTGAAAGAGTTAAAAAGAAGGAGAAATGACATTTCTCCTCATTAAGCATGCTCTTCCTGCACAAAATCAATCCATGGAGGCGTTTTCCTCATTCGATGTGTGCTGCAGCACACATTGAAAGAGTTAAAAAGAAGGAGAAATGACATTTCTCCTCATTAAGCATGCTCTTCCTGCACAAAATCAATCCATGGAGGCGTTTTCCTCATTCTATGTGAGCTGCAGCACACATTGAAAGAGTTAAAAACAAGGAGAAATGACATTTCTCCTCATTAAGCATGCTCTCCCTGCACAAAAACAACCAATGGAGGCGTTTTCCTCATTCTATGTGAGCTGCAGCACACATAGAAAGAGTTAAAAACAAGGAGAAATGACATTTCTCCTCATTAAGCATGCTCTGGGGAGATGTAAGATTTCTGCACTGCCCCAAGTTTACGGGATTTTGTAAATTTGGAGCTGTGTCAAAATCCATGGGTGTTGCGTTGGAGCACCCACTGTAACACTCATGGAACGCCTCCTTTGCCCGGAGTGAGGCAACGCACGGCTTTCCACTGCCTCACCTAGCTCCATATCTATGAGGGCATGCAAAGCCAAGCAGGGTGGCTTTGCGTCGCCTCATATACATGATTGACAGCCCTGCACCACCGGAGCCTCATGAAAAGAGAGGCTCCGGCGGCGCTGGCCTCTTGTAAATATGCTCACTTGTCACCAAGATGGGAAAGTAGTGAAACAGAAGGTTGCCTGTCTCAGATGTTTGGCTCATTTTGTGCGCGTCAGGAAGCCTAGGACTCGAAATAAAAAGTAGATTACAGGTAAGTAATCGTGTGAGCTACAACCTCTGTTGAACTTCACTATTTCTACAGACTCATTCTCTGCAAAATGCTGAACTCCAAAGTTTAGTCAACAATCCCTTATCTTAACTCCAGTGAAGCTCTGGCTTTCCACATCATTTGAAACACGCCCTCTAAGCTCACCTGAAATGCCCCTCGCCACCACACTCTGACCTACTGAAGAATTCACTGCTGGGCTTCTGGGATTTAGTGTGCCTGTTTACAAAGGTGACAAAGATCACTGTACCATGAGCTCTGGCGCACACTCCCTTCTGGAAAGTGTCCAGTAGGTGTTTACCTCTAACAAAAGAATGTTCCTCATTTCAATTCTAAGACAAACGGCAGCAAACAAAGAGACTTGAACCTGATAGGCAGCTTTCGATAAACATGTTTTGCTTTGGACAGAGTGCAGAGATGCTACTTGAGCAGTGCACGCAGTTTGTACAAAAAGATTCTCCTGCCCTCAAATTATTTTATATTACATTTCTCGTGTGCAAGTCCTGCCGCTTGTCACTGGGATTGTACTTTTAAAGAAATGATTCAAATGAAAGTTTGCATTTGATTCCTAGTTCCACGTAGTGTTCGCATTGTGTAATTTGGAGGGATAGCTCTGGTGTGCAAACATGAAGGACGTGATTTTTTAGAGAATTGTGATGAAGTGACAGTCCTATTATCAAGAGTGGTGTTAGAGTGCCACCTGAGGTGATTCCCTGAAAGTGACTTTATTCCAGCCCTGAAAGCAACAGCTGATTGGCTAGAGTCCCCACAGTGATTGTGTTGTTGATTTGTATGGCTCACGAATCCACCGCGAGTTATCCAGGTGCTTGAGCGGGGTGTAGGCGTGTCGGCCTCGCTACATTTTTAGAAGAGCCAGGTCTTCAGCTTTTTGCGAAACTCAAGTAGCGGGGAGGAGGCTCTAATATGTTGTGGGATGTCTTTCCATGTTTTTAGTCCAATCTGAGAGAATGGGTGACCGCCTGTTCTGCATTTGGAATGCGGTAGGTGGGTGCGAGTGAGTGTGAGGCTGGGTGTAGGTGTCTCAATGGGTTGAGAAAGTGTTTTTGGCTGTTGTGGTAAACGGGTCCTATGTTGTGTAGGCCTTTGTAGGTGTTGTGAGGAGTTCAAACTAGACTCGGTGCAGGATTTTGAGTTGGACCAATCGCAATCTCATGGGAATGGCCAAATCTCTAGGTGAAGCCAAGGCGTCTCGCCAATCATCCTCATCCAGCCGCCAGATCAGCCACAAGCGCGTGAATGGGTCGGGTGTTTGTTAATCAATTTTTTTAATGTGAGGGAGATGGCCGTCTTGACCATGAGGTCGAGTATTAACCTATCTTCCAGTGGGGAGGCCTCGGGAGGGGGGTCGCCCCCTGGTTTTGCTGCTTTGGCAGTGTTTGTGGACAGGGAGCCAGCAGATTTCTCGAAGGTAAGGTGAGATGTGGGTATGGTCAGGGAGATTGGGTTTGAGTCTTGTAGGAGAGTTCTGGATGGTCTGGAGTGTGTCCAGCAGATGTTAAACGATTACGGTTTATGGTATGTTCCCATAGTTAAGTCAGCTTGTGCTGAGTGCTCGCGTGATGGTACGGCTGGCATTCCGCAGAGGCCACTTGAAGATTTTTCCTAGCATTTGTCGAATGCGAAAGCAAGCGGAACTTACCGTGTTGACCTGTGCCTTCATGTTGAGCTTGTCGTCCAGGATAATCCTCAGTTTTCTGCCGTGTTGGAGTGGCTCTGAGTTCTGCTGGCAACCAGTCCCACCCATCACAGTCAACAGCTCTATCATTGACAGTAACAGTGGCATTCTTATGTGTCATGACAAGGTCTGCTCTGTTCATGATAGTCTGGATAAAGAGAGTCCTCCTCACAAGGGGCATATAATTCTCAGCCTAGCTGTGTCTCCTGGCTTCCTACTTGTTCCGACCTACAGGGACCTCCTAAAGGATGCGTATCCTAGGATGCTGCCTGTTTGCCTGTGGTTTGCTTGCTGGTGCTCTAGGTGCACTGTTGTTTTGGGGCTTGGGTTTGGGTGTGAGCTTGATGTCATGGCTCTCCTCAACCTCTTGTGTTATTGATTGATGTCCATCAGGTATGCATCTCCTGGTTAACGATGTAAGTAATAATGTGAACAATCCAAACCAAGTAGGGAGTAATTCATCACACTTCAGCGGTGAACAAATTCCTCCATCGTAGCAGAATGCTACAATGTTCAGTTCCTTTGGGTGTACCAAAGTGCTCAAGAATGCCCATGAAGGAGCACACAACGTCCAATAGGATGGCTGAGACGCATGCCTCCTCTTTATTGCCTTTAATTGCTTCTTGGCATCTACTTTGCCCTACATTACTACAGATAGATAATAGACAAGCATTAGCAAAGTCAATAGATTTGATTTTTGTGGGCTAAGGCTTGCAAACACAAAGTGTCCTGTTCTACATTCCATGTTTTTCACAAAGAGGTATATTGCAGAGAGATATGGCACAAACTGTGCCTTCTGCCCATACATGTTTGCCTGCTGTAGCACATTAAATCCAGATATATTAACTTTTCTAAAGCTGGTATGTCTCATGTGATGTCATTGTATACATGTTAGTATTTACCATCCTAAGTACATATGTGTTGTATTAAATTTGTACTTACTGAGAACGTAGGGGCATATTAACAAGGGCTTTATCTCTGCTTTTTTGGCTTTAAAAGCCAAAGAAGCGGAGATAAAAATATCGCCCTTTCAACAACAGGGTGCTAACATGCAAACTTGCATGTTAGCACCCTTTTTCACTATGCTTCCCTTTGCATCTCTAATGAGGTGCAAAGTGGGCGTTCCAGAGCAAAATAATAAGAGCAATGCGACATTTCTCCTATTATCAAGCTTCACTCTAACCCTGTTAGAGACACAAAAGCTACGCTAACCACAGTTAACGCTGCTTTTTCACGTCTGCTACTTTTCAGATTTAGCCATGTAATCCAATGGGAGGTAGATTACATGGCTAAGTCCACCATGGGCTATCAACAAGGATATCCCTATCCTTGTAGTTTTATCACTGCATTACCAGCGATAACCTCCCAAAATGCCGCTATCGCTGGATTTTTTATCGCCTAGGTGGTTAGCGTTGTTAATAACGCGATAACCAGGCGATATTATCCAGCGATAGCGGGCGTTAAGAAAATTAACGCTAAGCGCCCTTAGCGTTAATTTTCCCTTTTCCTTGTTAATATGCCCTGAAGTGAGTTAAATGCTTGGTTTTGGCAGCTTCATTTTACAGCAGGGTACAGATTTAATTCTGCCAAGCCGATTCATCTATCTTTCTTTCAAGGTCATTATTTTGAGAACCACTACAATGAGTAAGAGCTGCAACTGTCAAAATTGTGCTATTAAGCACCGTGCAACAAGCATTGGCAAAAACATGTGCCGTTAGATCTACTTCCCCCTCTTTCTAACTTTTCTCTTCTTCATGCTTTCTTTTACCGTCCCTGGGGCATATTATCAAGAAACGGCGTTAAACTTATCGCGGCTTTAGTGGCGGCGATAATGGGCTTGATAATATGCCCTTGAGAATTCCAATAGAAGCTCATGTTCTGGTGTCAACATTGGCTTCTATTGGAATTCTCTGCGGCATATTATCAAGCCCATTATTGCCACTTTAGCAGCAGTTTACTGCCGCTAAAGCGGCGATAATTTTAATGCCCTGCTTGATAATATGCCCCCACCTTTTTCTCTCCCTTGCTTCTTTCCTCCATTTCTCCTAATATTCTCTCCTTTAACTCCTTTTCTCCTCTCTACACAGGCCCCCTTTAATCTCGCAGCACATCTGTTGCATTACCTTATTCATTTTTACATCTAGATCTTATTTTTGCTTTTCTCTCTACCCTTCTTTATTTCCCCAGTCTTCTTCCTCCTGATCTTTTCTTTTACTCTCTTTATCTCTTGTAGTTCTATTTTCCCAGTTGTCCCTGATCTTTTAGTCTTTTTTCCCACTTTTTACTTTCCATGCTAACATTTACACTTTCGCTTCCTTTTATGATTCACCACTTTTCTCTTCTGCTTCTTTTTCTTATTCTTCCTTTCTCACTTCTATTGCTTATATTTTCTGGTTCTCTCATTCCTCTCTCTGTTACTGCTATTCTCTCTACACTCATACCTCCCCTTGTCCTCACTCTTTATTTTCCACAGCTTCTTCTTCTCTTTACCCTCTCAGTGCTTTCTTTGATTATGTGTGTCGTTCTTCCCTTTTCATCTATCTACTCTTTCTGTTATTTCAGTTTTTTTACTAGCATTGTTGTAACTTTTCTCCAATCTCTTCTCTACTTCTATGCTCTTTGGTTTATATTACCTGTGTCTTTTTTTCTCACCCTTCCCACCATGTGCCTTCTTTCTCTCTCCACTGTATCTCATCTCTGTGCACTGCAGCACAATGTTACTTTCTCTCCTTGATAGGCATATAGGGGCATATCAGCAAGGCGGCGATAGAAAATTATTGCTGCTTTTGCGGCCGTTTTCGGACGAAAAGCGGCTATAATTTTATCGCCTAATTAGCAAGGTCACGCTAACGCGTGAAACCTTGCTTTAGCGCATGAAATCTTAACGTCCAGCTTTGCATCTCTAATGAGATGCAAAGTGGGCGTTCCTGACCTAACATGACAGGAGAAATGTCGCTAAGCGACATTTCTCCTATCATCAAGCCCCACGCTAAGAAGCATAGCGGCAGGAAAAGTAGCGATAACCCCTATGGAATATATGCAAACACAGTAATGAAGCGTGCTGACATTGAAAGCCTTTTGTAAAAGGCTGGCACCTGTGTCCCCATTTACAGTGTAGTCACGCAGGCTGTGGCTAGGCTGCTCCAATAGCAGTCACCCACTAGGCAACTGTCTGTTACCTGTATCACATTAATGCCATATCTGGGCATGCCCGGTTACTTACGGTAATATTTTTTACTCCGAGTCCTTGTCTTCCTCGTCATAGTCCTCCCTTCGGAGTTTAATCCTTTCTTGCAGAACCTAACCACCAAACCTGACTTCCCTTCCCATTCCAAATGGCCCCCATACTCCCAGAGTACATGTACCTCACTAACTGGGAAGGACTTCCTGAAATAACCAAGCAAGACCGCAATCAGTGGATAGAGTACAGACGGGCTCTGGCCTTCACGGCCTTCTCTCCTCGGCTACCTACCTTGTGTGGCCTGCCTGGCCAGTAACAGTGGCATCCCCTGCCAGGCCATCAGGTTATGAGTCCATGGGGAGAATGGGAATATGCAGCGGCTTCGTGGGAGGGGAATGATTTAGGGGCTGTTGAGCTGTTTTCACCTAAGTCTCCCTGGAGCAGCATTAGAGGTGTTCCTTTCTTGACCCCTCTCTTGCCAGGCCATCTCCCTGTGCCTATCTATGGTGAGCTGGGTTATGTCTTCCTGGCCCCAGTGTCTTTTAGGCATTGTTGGGGAGCCTAAATAATGGGATGTGGCATTATGGTAAGATCTGCCAGGTTTGAGTCCTGCCTTTATGTGCAAATCACTGAATCTCCCTAATAAAAATGTATGTAATCTTCTGTAATGTATCTGGGGTTCATATAAATTGCTCAATTTCCTCCATTGCTTCTGGGAAGTGTTCACACTATATAAAACTACAAACAAAATAATACAAAAAAATAACCAACCATATCCTGCAAAGGCTGGCCAATGATAATTAAAGGGGACTCTTCATACAAAGAATTAATAATTATTCCTTTTTACATGATGTTTCTGTGTTTGTTTAGTTTAACTATCAGCCATGGGTCATTAATGCCACTCTGGAACACATTTTAAAGTGCCTTCACCTTACGTTTACTATTTAAAATACATACTGGTCAGGGTAAAAAATACAGACTTTGGGTGATTTTCTTCTGTTTTGTACCATCCAGGATATTAAAATTCGGTCCAGGTGGCAACCCTGGCCAGATCAAGTGCTGTGGCCTTTAGACTGTTGTATTTCTCCTCGCCTGCCCAGCCAAGATGCAGTGCTTCTAGTTATACCAATGTCACTGGCCCTAGAAGCTTTTAGAAAACCAAACATTTCTCAAACAAATTTGTTGACTGGGACTAAGCAGATCATGATCTATGAAAGGGACGATACGGTAATGTGGCCTAATTTTTTTGTGAGTGCCCTGGCCTAATTGTGATCCCAATCTGACCCTGTTGTGGAGGAACCAGTGCCAATCATGCGAATATTTGAAAAAGCTGAGTTTAAGTCTGGCTTCTCTGATTCTTCTATCATGAGTGTTGAGGATCTCAATTCATTCCAATTTGGGATAATCTATCCCCAGTTACCTGGACCACTGTTCCCAAAGGCGGCTCTGTAGTTGAGAGGAATTTTTGTCTTCCAATAACATCAAATAAAGACCAGACACCACTCAAGTGTAGGAGCTCCATTGCCTGAGGTAGTCATGAACCCCTGATTGGAGGAGACACCTGAGGGCTGTGGTCAAGCAGTGGTGCAACTGAAAGTTATCTCCAACATTGTAGTGGTCGCAGATGGAACTGAGCTCCTCGTTTAGAAGCAGCTGGGCCACCATATATACCCTAGTCGGGCCACCTCATCCAGAGGAACGTACATCCATCTAGGAGCAAGACTGTTGTTCCAGGTGGGGTTTGGTCATGTATGTATATGGGTACGCGCAACTGTTTATGCATTCCCTTCTAAGCACATTCTGTTTCTCCTAGAAATGGGTTTGGACTCCCAACCTCAGGCCACTGGGAATAGAAAAGTAAGGCAGAGCTGATCTGTCTCCTAAGGAGTTGTTGCTCGATAAGGACCCAGTCTGATCTTTTCAAATCAGAGGAGTAGAAGTATGTAAAGTGCACCAATCTGTGGGCTCTATAGTAAAGAGACATTTCTGTAAGCAGCAGGCCTCCGGAGCCTTTCCGCTTGTTGCTTAGACATCTTAAGACAGGTCTTTGTCCGTCCCAAACATAGAGCCTGATTTGAATCTCAGCTGACAGGTTACTCCGTGACGGATATCCTGCCCGACTAAATATAAATTCCATTATATCTTACGGGATTTATGTTTCAGCAGGCAGTATATTTATCACCATTGTGACGGGGTAACCCATCCGCTGAGATCTAGATCAGGCCCATAGTCTTTGATCACTTTGCTCACATTAGAAATTCCACAGTTGGGAAGGCCTGTTGGGATCATCCCAAAAGATTAGTTGAAACGAGCTCCGTCACACTTTTGATAATTTGTGTGCGGCCCCTTAGAGACAATCACAGTTAAGACCATCTTGCAAAGTCAAGTATCGTTATTGTTATCAAACATTCCAATTTTCCAAAGAGAATCTCCAGGTTTATAATCGTGGTAGTGGACCACCTGCACTGGGAACCAGACAGAAAGTCAGGGGTATTGAACCAATTCATTTTTTTTTTTTTTTTTAAATTATTTTTTATTTTGTACTTTCAATGATGCACATTTAATACATTCATGTATTCATTTTCACCACATGATCCTTTGAATGATATCAAAAAACGAGAAAAAATGAGAGAAGAAAAAAACAGATATCATATAAACAAAACAGTATAGCTCTGGCCAATCCCTAGATCAGATGTTCCTAAATTACCAAATTACCAATTTACCCTATCCCGTCCCTCCACCGCGCTAGTGGCCCCCAAATTCTTATGCCTAGAGCTCTCCCCACTCTACCTTTTCTTGCATAAATTGGCTTTTCCAAATTAAATGTGGAAATTAAGTTTGCTAACCATACTTGCATAGACGGAGGGGATTTATCTAGCCAAGCCCTGGCTAGGATTAGTCTATACACCGCCATTGCCACAAAAACAAATTCCCTCTCTACATTGCTGCTTCCATCATGGTCTATCCCTAGCAAAATACACGAGGGTGATAAGGAGATCTGTAGCCCTAAAGTCTTATCGAGAAAAACCTCTATGTCGCTGATTAAAGTATATAGTTGTGGGCAAGTGGCCAACATGTGAAGTAAATCTGCGTCTAATGCGCTGCATCGAGGGCAGCTTATCCCAGTTGTACCCCCCATTTAGCAATTCTAGCGGGCGTATGGTATAAGGAAAAGAGGGTTTTATAATGTTGTGATTGTAGGGGGGCTGAGCATAAAATATTACACCCCAGGTCCAGCGACTCCTGGAAATCCTCCATTTCTCCTCCCAGCTTCTCTGCCCACTTGCGCTTGTGTTTGTCTAGATCGTCCACTTTAGTTTGGACTAATATCGCGTAGGCTGACCTAATGTTGTGATAGCCGCCCGTGGTTAAAATCTCCAGAAAATCATTTGTGTTATATCCTGCTGAGCCACCACGTTTATCACCCAAGAAGCTTCTTAGTTGTAAATACTTAAAAAAATCTCTCCTGCTTAGCTTGTATTTATTTGCCAATACCTCAAACTGTACCACTCCCGCATCCTCTCTTAGGTCCCCTACTTGGTTAACACCTTTTCTGTTCCATTCGGCCATTACTGTATCCGAGAAAACTTCTGAGGGGAACGACTTATTCTTATATAGTTTAAGATATCTGTTATATCGTCCAAGGCCCGTCTTCCTCATAAAAGTCTTCCATACATTTAAGGCCGCATTTAGTGTCTTAAATTGCTTCCTTCTAAGATAACCAAAATCAGTAAAACATAACAAGCAATTTTCTGTATCTTGTCCTAACAGGATTGCATATACATCTGTAGATTCGGAAGTTATTCTTTGAAGCATCCCCCCTCCTCCGATTAGGCCTTGCATATATTGAAGGGCAGTTGCCAAATAATATAATCTAAAATCCGGGGCTCCCCACCCCCCTCTGACTCTCGGTAAGGTCATAAATTTATACGCCCTACGAGTTTTCCCGTGGGCCCATATAAACTTGTTGAGAGTACCTTCCAGTATATTAAACCATTTGGCTTCGAAAATTAGCGGAATTGTTCTAAATAAATAAAGAAATTTTGGCAATATACTCATTTTTAACACGTTGGTGCAGCCTACTAGAGAGAGGTGTAATTTGTTAATCCTATTTAAATCTGTTTTTACTTTCTCAAGGAGAGGGGTTATATTATTCTCAACAAGGGTATCTAATTTTGCAGATATTACTATACCTAAGTATGTCGCCGAAGTAGTCACCCTAGAATCAGTGCAAGAAATGGCTTCATTCATGACTATCTGAGTCTTAGATCTATTTAGCTTGTATCCTGATATTTTACCAAACTTGTTAGCTTCCCTTTCGACCTCTATAATAGCTAAGTCTGGATTCGGGGTGAGTATCGCGACATCATCTGCATACGCCAGAATTTTAATTGACCGACCGTTTAAAACCATTGGTAAAATCTCTCTATTTCTGTCCAATTTCCGTAAAAAAGGCTCCAAAAATAACGCAAATAGTAAGGGGGATGAGGGGCAGCCTTGTCTCGTTCCCCTAGAAATTGCAATTGATTCTGAATATCCTCTATTTACCCTAATTTTAGCTATTGGGCATTCATATAAGGCTCGGACAGCTGTTATAAAGCCTTCCCCAATACCACTCCATCTCAAAACTGCCCACAGGAAACCCCAGGCAACCCTGTCGAAGGCCTTCTCGGCATCCAACAACAACGCTGCCGCAGGGTCGCCCAGGGACTCCGCGGCGTCAAACACCGTTATGAGTGTCCTGACGTGCTGAGTAGTTCCCTTGCCTGGTATGAAGCCATGCTGGGATGAACTTACCAGCTGCTCTATATTGTCTGCTAGCCTTGTTGCCAGCATTTTTGAGTAAAGCTTAATATCGGCATTCATGAGAGTGATGGGTCTATATGAGCCCGGGAGTAACGGAGGTTTACCTTTTTTGGGGATGACTATAATATCCGCCGCTCCCCAAGACTCGGGAGGAGAGCCCCCTTGTTGTGTTAGTAGCATGATGTTAAACATATCATCACCTAAGCTGTCTTGGAATACTTTGTAAAATTCTACCGGAATTTGGTCTGGCCCTGCCGCTTTCCCCGAAGGGAGACTCTTGATTGCTTTCTTGAACTCATCTAGATGGAAAGGAGCATCGAGCCCCGCTTTATACTGTGCAGACAGAGAGGGAGCTAGGATGTCCCTTAAATAGCTTTCCACCTCTTCCTCTGTTAGAGTACTCCCTTCCTCGCAGGTATATAATTTGGCATAAAACTCCCGAAATACTTCCCGGATAAGATCGGGGTCTGTAACTAAATTCCCCTGACTATCCTGAATTTCCTTGATATCAGCCATGGCAGTACGCTGCCTAGTTCTGACAGCCTAAATGTGCCCGATCTTCTCACTTAGTTCGTAAGAGTCTTGTTTATGCCCCAGATATTTTTCAGCTGCTTTCGCGCTGATGCCCTCAGTAGCAACCCATCTGAGGGCAGTTAAGCTGATTAAGAAGGGCTCGAGTGGGAGACCTTGCGTTATAGATCTAGCAAGATTTTCCTCTGCAGCAAGCAGTCCTCGTCTTATATCCTCCAGATGTCTTCGGTCTTTTTTTTGTTTAGCCAATACATAGCTCAGGGTTTCTCCCCTCACTCCCGCCTTGAAGCAATCCCATACCACCCCCGGGGGGGCAGTGCCTCTATTAATATCCCAAAAGAACATTATCCAAGATTTCATATGCTTCTGATATGCCCTATCGCTTAACAATGTACGCTCGAACGTCCACTGGGGCTTGTTAACTTTTATATTCGTAGTATTTAATATTAAGACAAGAGGACTATGGTCAGAAAGGATTCTGGGCTGTTTTTCTATTTTTGTGTGAGAAATTATGGAACTAGACACTAAAAAGTAATCCAGTCTCACTAAAATTTTATGCGGAGCCGAAAAATAGGTACTACCATCCATAAAGGGATGTAACTTAATCCATGGATCAACAAGGGAGTTAAGTTGGGCCATACTAGCCAGTGCTTTAAATGTCTTCCTCTTCCTCCCTACATAACTCCCCCCGGGTTCTGTAAAGGAGCTTGTTTGATCGTGGATGTTAAAATCCCCACAGAGTACAATGGGTTCTGGCCACTGCGCTAATTCCAAATCCATGAACTGCCAGACATCTGGGTCATCTTCAGTGGAGCCATATATTGTACCTACTGTAATTTTTACCCCTTTTATACTCAGTTCGACAATAACCCATCTCCCCCATTGGTCCTCCTTTTTTCGGTGTATCACCACCTCGTGTTTCCTCCCTAGTATTGCAACCCCCCTAGTTCTAGTCCCCTGTTTGCTAGCAGCTAATACATCAAAATTAAGCTGTTTTAACAGATAAATCTGTGATGCTTGGATATGGGTTTCTTGGAGGCAAACTAAATCCAATTTCAAAGTTCTTAACAACCCTGCTACTTTCACTCTCTTCCCGGGATTATTCAAACCACACACATTGATTGAGGCAATCTTACAAGGCATTACAGGAGGTCATTGGAGTTCTTACATCTGATCAGCCAAATATTAAGCATTAACGTAAGCATGAGCATAAGCATCAAAGAAGAAATAGCAAATATATGCATTAAAATGTGCATTATCAAACCAAGAAAAACACAAAATGTTATCCCTATTGGACCCCCTAGTGACCCCCCCCACCCAAACCCTCTCCCCACCCTTCCCTTGATCCCCACCCCCACCCTCCCCTACACAGGCAAATAGGTCAGTCAGACCTATATGTAGCCGGTTTCGGGCTACTAGAGTCGCACCCCTTTCCCACCTTCATCTCAAACACTATATTTCAATCAACTAGCGCCCCCCATGTACGACCACAAAAACTTCTGTCCCCCAGAATAGCAGTAGGGAACCTTCCCTCCCTGCACATCTTATTTTTTCACATCATCTAGATACTGCTGAGCTTTAATCTCAGAAAAGAACATCTTAACTCTTCCCTGAGTGATTACTTTCAATTTCGCAGGGAACATTAAGTAAGCCTCTGATCCTAACTCCTGAAATTTTGAGATCAGCTGTCGCATCCTCCATCTCCGTTCAACGGTAACATGGCAGAAATCCGGTCTTGCAAAAAAAGAGGTGCCTTCAAATGATCTCTTATTTGTAGGTCTAACTTTCTCAATGATTTCCTGTCTAATAAGATAGTTGCCAAAATAGACTAAAATCGCTCGCGGGAAGGAGGCCTTCCTACCCCCATCTGCCTCGGAGCCCTTTTTAAGTGTAAAAGGAAACCTGTGCACTCTCTGAATCTCCCTGTCCCACTGCCACTGAGACTCTGGGAAAGCCCCTCTTAGTAGATTAACAACAAAGCGCTTTATATCCTGTCCTTCAATCCCCTCCGCCACGCCCAAAATTCGAACATTGTTCCGCCTTTGGCGGTTTTCCAAATCCTCCAGCTTCCATTGCAAGTCATCTGTGACTTTTACTTGCTCCATTCTGGAAGTCTGCCAATTTCCAAAATCATTTTCTAGCTTGCTCGTGCGCTCCTCCACCTCCGCCACTCTGCCAACCAAATCTTCATAGAGCTTATTAGTTTTTCTCAATGAGACTTGTATTTTTTTTGCATCTTGCCTTGCTTTCCGATTTGCAACCCTAGCTTCTGCCTGCATCTGCTTGAGCGTATTGAGCAGGACGCTGGAGGGTATGTTCTGACTCGGTGAACCGGCAGGTTCCTCCTCCTGATATGTTTGGGAGGTTCCTAGGTAATCCCATGCTAAACCTCTCTCAGTGCTTCCCAATAGTCCAGCCTGTTGGCTGCTTGGCTTTAGTTTAACCTGCCTTTTCCTTAAAGTTGAATCATTTCCTGTACATAAGTCGTTGTCGTCGCCCCCTGACGAGCTAGAATCCGACAGCTCATCCTCCCCTGATCTCGCCACCTCCTCTTCTCCCTCTGTACTCTCCTCTATGCTCGCCTCACTATGCTGTAAAGAGAGGGAGTCCGAGTCTTCATTAAGAAAAAAAAAATTCTCCCCATCTGCTTCACCAATACTGCTCTTCTCCATTATCTCCGGCTCCTTGTACCCAAGCCGTCCTGTCTCCTTTGCTGGGTTGATATATTTTTCAACTGTAGCTGTGGGCCCGAATCCCTTAGTCTTCTGTAATGTTTCAGGGGCCTTAGGAGCTCCTAGCTCTGCCTCAAGCAACAGGATTACCTCCATCATCTCTGCATTTGCACTCTGCTTCACAGGTAAGCTAGTTTTACTTGCCTGGGGCTCCTCAGTGTGCTCAATACTCTCGGAGGTCAGTAGCAACACCGATTGAGGTGATGGCTGCTTCGGGATTTCAGCGTTGCTGCTAGACTGCAGGTACAGCTGTTGCTGAGCAACGCGGGCGTCTGTGTTTGACGTGCTTCCCGCGTCCTCGAGGACGCTGAGACTGAGACTGCCGCTGTTTTCCTCTCTGCCGGTTTCGCTTCGGATTGCTGTGGGTTGTGCGGAGAAGACTTCTGATAAGGTAGGTTGCCTGAGGGGGGTCACTCTGCTTTTTTCCTCACACCTTCCTGATCCCGTCCTCTTCTCGACACCATCCTCCTGCTGTGCTGGTCTTGAGTTCAGTGCTTCGGTGGCTCCATCTGCCCGACTGAATGAACCCGTGAGAGTGCTTACAACAGATTTTTCTCCCCTCCGTGTCTCAGTCTTCTTAGGCCGTTGTATAGTCGTAGTCTTCCGAATTGCTCCTAGATCCCTCGCAATCAATGGCGTCTCCTTGTTTAGATCACCCGAGGGAGTTTTTTCAGTCTGTCGATTCTCCTTATGTTTCTCCTTCGCTTTATCCATTTTAGCGGGGCGCGGATGTATCTTGTATCGCCTTATGCAACGCAATGTCAGGATACTCAGCGTGTTCTCCCAGGTTCTCCAAGCACTCTCCAGAGCTTCCTTCAGCCAAATCAGCTCAGGTAGTTTCGGCACTCTAGATGGATATTGAGTCAGCGCCAATAGGTTTGTATACCAGGAACGTATCAGGGCCATTAGGGGGGAGATGGTACAGACACCAGTGCATGTCTCAGGGCACTAGGTTACTACCATTGGGAGAGGTATGAACAGCGACTACTCAGCCCAGCCCGTCCGCGGCCATCTTGCCCCGCAATGCACTCGGTATTGAACCAATTCAAAGGTAGAGCCTCACTCTTGTCTAAGTTTATCTCATAGCCTGAGAACCTCTTCAACGTGTCAATCATGGACAAGAAAGAAGGAGAGGCAGTGTGTATATGTGTCATGAGTTTGTCATCAGCACAGAGGAGTAATCGTATTTCCCGCCTAAACATATGGATGCCAGTTATTTGAGGTGACATCCATATTTTGATTGCTAGAGGTTCTGGGGGAAAAGAAGACGTGACAATGGGTATCAATGGTGTCCCCCCACCCACCCAGAGGATGTCAAACCTGTCAGATGTGAAGGATTGGTAGCAAAAAGCTTCCTTTAAAACCTGCACACTTCAGTGTGTGAAATATCTATGGTCATACGCCGTTTTGGTAACGAGTGATGTCACAACTTTCTGCTCTCTGTCTTTGTTCACCAGTCATATGAGTGAGGTAGCAGACTCATGTGTTAAGCCATCCTCTCTGGGTGCCCACCTTATGGATATTTGCTTGATGGCCCCTGAGGTGTCCTCTGCCATTATTATGTCACAATCCAGATCCATAACCAAGGTCTCTGTAAGACAAGCGAGGGTCAGGTTGTCAAAAATTGACTTCTTTTCAGGCAATTAAGTCATCCCCGTTGTAGAAGAATACAAATCCTTGCAGAAAGTCTTGATTGTATTGTGAGCTTGGTGAGCACAGAGATCCATTTGGATCCAACCAAGTATGGAGAATCTGAGTAGTTTATGGAGAATTATGGCAGAACCGCCTTTCTTGGGCTGTGGATCCATCTTGTAGAGCACCTTCTTAACCCAGGCTCTTTTCAGTTTTGAAGATTCTGTGGAAGAGAAGTGGAAATAAACATGGCCAGGTATGATAAGACTTTTTTATTCAGATTAACAAAAACGACCATGAGCCCTTGGGGTGCCATTATTCCAGGTTATGTCAGGACTAGACAATTGGAGAGTCAGTGAGATATTCCAAAGGATCAAGCCTTGGTTACCAACCAGGCTACTGAAGGTTTATGCTGTTTAACATACCTTGCAGTCAATTAAACTTTTCCCATTGCTCATATGTACAGAAAATGACATCACCGCGTTTCTCATCATCCATCTGTGCATGAAGTGATATCACCAGAATTCCCATCATCCATCTGCACAGGAGTGACATCACATGATTTCCCATTACCCATCTGCGCAGAAAGGAACATCATTGGTTTCCCGCCAAAACCATCCTTAAAAGAGGAAGCCAAGCAAGAGGACTTTATTTCTCTTTACATATTGGCCAAACAGTGTGAATGCATGTAGCGGCATGCCAGAGGCAAGATCATTTGTGCCTGTCGATGCCTGGTCCACGCCCAGCACCAGGAACCATGATTATTCCCCTACCCACTAATAACCTGCTGCACTCCTCCATGATCTTAACCCAGGCCACACCTCGCCTCACTGCTGCCACACCGCAACACACAACACAGGAGTAACCCTGGGCGGACAACTACGCTATGCTTGCAAAGTTTGAGTAGTTTGTGCTACTTCGTGCTACGCGAATTGCACGTATTACAGTGCAAAATTGCGTAGCGTAGTTGGCATTTTTTGCTCGCTCGCGGTCCTCAACGTCAAGTTGGCGACCGCGAGTGAGCAAAATTACATCCCAGCAAGACCTTTTCCTCGTTCGCGAACAGCAACATCAAGTTGCCGATCGTGAGTGTGGAAAATAAACCTCCCGGCGAGATTCTCAACGCGGGGAGGTCAGGTTTCTCATTGCAAGTGGTTGCGTATGCTCGCGACCGCTCGTGATGAGAAACTACCAGTCCGCATTGAGAAAGCTGCCACTTAAATAAAAATCTACTCAAGCGGCAGAAAACGACAGCTCGCACTGTGCAAGATGCCGTTTTCAATGATTACACAGTGCTGACAACCATCCGGCACTGTGCAATCATCTCAAAAAGTGTACTACGCAGTTCGTGTAGTGCGAAGTGCACTTTGCGTAGCTACGCGTAGCGCTACTATGCAAACTACGCCCAGGGTTACACAGGAGGAGCATTCACATGGGCCTCCTGCAAGTTCTTATGCACTCTCTTACACCCTAAACCTATCACTCCTACACCATCAGCACCCCACTTGTTCGCACTCACACGAAAGAGCCACCTGCTCACGTTCACACAGATAAAACACTGCCCAAACAACACGCCACACTCATATGCAAGCTACTCAACACCAGCTCACTCACTAAATATGCAGAGATAGGGGGCCTACTGCACCCTCTTGTTCCAGACTTGCTCTTTCTCATGGAAACATAGTTGAACCCAACCTCAGCACTGGAAATACCTCACAATCAAGATAAGCACTACAGCTAATTTCTTCCTGGGTGGAACACTCATATCCAGACTACCAGGATCCCAAACCAATTTCGCCAGCGACATCACAGACTTTGTCACACCCCTCATCATCAACACCAGCACCTTCATCCTTCTTGAAGATCTTAACTTTCAACTAGATGACTATACCGACCCAAATGCTGTGGCCTTTCAAGATAACCTTGAAAATCTTGGCATCACCCCGAATGTTACTGAATCCATCTGATTTTCTCCGCAATCAGTAAAATCACAATTGACAAGCCGGCAACTATCACCTGGACAGACAAACTTTCATCAGCTCCATAATTTCGATCCCTCACCATCACTGACCTGCCACCACCGAAACCGCTTGCCACAGCTAGAAAAGCATCTCAGATGAAGAGTAGGCTTCTGCTCTCTCCAAGCTCTCTTCAAGCACCAGCCGAAAGAACACCAGTGACTTGCTCAAAGCCATCAAAAACCTCAACTGTAGGATCACCGTAGGCGCCAACAATCTGGCTCCTATCAAGTGTAATTCAACAGCAAGTGCCCAATCACAGTCCAGCAGGTACACAGAGGAACTCAGACTGATGAAACACCACTGCAAGCAACTGAAGCGCTAATGGAGAACAAGTTGAAACACCTCAGATGAAGACATCTTCAAATCAGCCCTAAGATGTTACCGCCAGCAGATTCACATCACCAAGCACACAGCTCTTGCAGATAAGATCGACAACAGCACTAACAGCAGCAAGGACATTTTCACCAACATCAAAGATTTCACAGCAACTCCTGCCAGCTCCAGCAGCATCACGGTCTTACAAAACATTTGCAACAAGCTCTCGAAATTGTTATCTAAAAAAAAACACCTCCATATACAGCAACTTCGATCCTCAGCCAGACCCCATTGCTGTTGCAACTCAACTTCCAATCACAGCCAGCTAATGAATGAACCCTGACTTTGTGGCCTGCCGTAATAATCATCAAAATCACTGCTATTGTAACACCAATCACTCAGGGCTCAATCTGACACTTGCCCTCACCACTCCATCACCAAAGGACTTTTACTGACCATTAAAGCATTACCACCTATCCTCAACACCTCAATCAACTCTTGCTCAAGAACCCATCCACTGAGCCAGCCACGCTTTTCAACTACAGACCCATCTCGCTCCTACCTTACCCAGCAAAGGACTTAGAGAAACTAATCAACCAATGGCTCACTGACTGTATCACGAGCCACTGGAAAACTTAACGCCACACAGTCTGGATTGAGGCCCAAACACAGTATCCGTGCACATGACATCAACATCCTCTCCTATGGAGATGACAGGCAACTCATACTCTCTCTCTCTCTCTCTCTCAGAAAAGACCCCCAACACTAAAAACAAGTAAACCACCTGCATCAACAAAGCCACTAACTAAATGAAAGCCAACTGTCTTAAGCTCAACACTTACAAGACAGAATATTAATTTTCAGTAAGGACAACTCACCATGGTACACCAACAGGTGGCTAGCTGAATTCAGGATCCACACTCACACCCAGAAAATACACGAGGAACCTCAGAATAATCATCAAAGGCAAACTGGAAGTTACTGCACAAGACAACACTGTCACTGCATCCTGCTTTCACACCCTGTAAAAGCAGCTGAAGATATTCATATGTTTCCAAAGCAAAACTAGAAAAACTGTCACTCACGCCCCAGTCACCAATAAGTTTGACTATGGAAACATCCTGTATGCGAGGATCACTAAGCAACATTAGAACACTACAAGCCATCCAGAACATGGCAGCCAGACTCATCCTCATCAACCAACACAGAACTCACATCACACCACACCTCAGAGAACTACACTGGCTCCAGATACACAAATGATGTCACTTCAAACACATTCAAGGCACTACACAGCTCAAGCTCCGCTTAACTGAACAGTCACATCTTCCACTAACCACTCAGACACCTCTGCTCTGCAGGACTCCTAGTCGCACACATCCCACGCATACACAGAACCAGATCAAGAGGATGGGCGTTCTCCTAGATCGCTCCTAAAGCATGGAAAGGCCTCTCACTCCACATCAAGCCTCATCCTCTCTTCTTGAAGTCCTCAAGAAACTGAAGACCTAGATTTTCAATTAACCAACCTAGCATAGGCAGGGTGAGGTACACACACCTGCTCAGCACCAGGATACCCTCGCGGCTGATAAGTGCACTTTATAAATACACATAACAAACTTTACCGGGGGACAGTAGAGCTGATCCCGGCCATATTATCAAAGATAATGCAACATGTAGGGCTGAAAGTACAATGATGATGTCAGCGGTCATTCCTGAGCTCCATTGACACAGGTGTTTGTTGCCTCTTGTGTTGATTAGCAGGTAGACAGGGTGGTAGGCTGTCCTGGTCCCCCTTCGATGAGTCTAATTGCCGGGCCGCCCAGAGAACTACCGCCCCCAGGAGTCAGAAGGGTACATAGTGTTTGATCAGTCATGTCCATTTGCAAGTCAAAAAGTGCTCTAGGGCTGCTGGGTTTGTGTATTCATTGGTTACACTGTCTAATGTGATATTCATAAGTGCTGGTTCAAGCAGGCTGTATCAAATGCCTTTGAGTTTTAAAGTAGGATACAGAACTTTTTTCTGATAAGACTAGCCACCAACTAACATTCCACAGCCAAGGAGTTTTTCTGCCCCTTATATTGATAAGGACCATGCTGTCTGAAATGTTGAAGCACTGAGCATATCTGACTGTGGCGAAAAAGATGTGCTGTAATTGGTCAGGGTGTCTTAGACATGGGTTCCCAATGTATTCTTCCCTGTGGATCTCTGACTGCAGATCAAACATGACCTGGCCTGAAAAAGGGGAGGCAGCCAGAGAGACAAAAAGGACTTTATGTCCTCCCCTTCTTTCTCTGGAACCCCATAGATGTGGATTTTATCCGATCAACTGCGGTCCTCCAAGTCTTTGAGGCTACGCTGCGTATTCCGAAATTCTGAGCTTCAGTCCGGTTCCCTGTCCAATCTAGTTTATAGGGGCTGGATGTAACAGCATTAGGAATTCCAATTTCCTCATTGCGATTCTCAAATAGACCTACCTCAAGTATATTAATGAGGTAGGTCGCCATTTCCAACCCATTAGAAATCACTGACATCACGGGGATGATGGCCTGAAGAGGCCAGCAGACCACCATGTCTGTGAATGTTTTTTAATAAAGCAATCTGTGTTTTTTGTGTTTGTTTTTTAATGCAGACCCTTTTTCTCAAAGGAAAACAGGATGCTCTTAAAAAGACAAAAAAGAAACTTTGCAGTTTCAGTTTTTTAAGAGTAGGCACTAGTCTGTGAGACCATTGCCTGCTTTCAACAAATATTTTTTAACATTCTCAAAGGGTAGGGTTCTTCAGTGTGACTAGTAGTGGGGAATGAAGTACTGAGAATTAATGGATTTTATTTGAACTGAATTACTACGTGGCTTTGATGCTTATATTAATAGGGACAGTGGTCATTGTGTCTTTATGGTTTTATGTGGATTTCTAAAGACTATGCTGTATAAATTGCTTCTTTAGGCTTTACATCATTTGAAGGTAACTGTAATTCAAAGATTGAACAGGTTATCATAGTGCACTGTGGGCCAAGGTGAGGTGTAGACTAAAGTGCCATCAGTCACACCAAGATAGAAACTCTTAGAAATTGGGTTGTTGGTTGACTGGGGTTTGAGCCATAATCAAGCAGCACCACAATCCTAGTCAGTGTAAGATGTAAACAAACCCTAAATTAACCTGTGCTCGCCATCTGGTAGCTTGACACAGAGCACTCAGGCTTAACTTAGAGGCACTGTATAAAGTATTTGTTCAACACTTCAAACAGTAAAAAAGTGAAAACAAAACATGATTCCAGACCAGTTTAGAAATATAGCTCCGATTTTAATAATTAAAACACGACCAAAACAACAAAAATCCTATTGGTAGAACTGGACATATTGATTTTTAAACTTTATAGTGTAAAAATAGCACCAAGAACCAAAAAGCGCTATTTGGGATATCTGCAAAATCAAAGGGGATGATGGACGGAGTGTTGAGCATTGCAAGCACTCACCCCCAGTCAACTGATCTGGGTTTAATACATCATCAATTCTTTAGCTCACTCCGCCACCCCAGTTCAGACATGGCCATATGCAAATTAGTCTGACCCTGTGCCTCATGGGAACAGTCCAGCCCGAACTGCCAAGCCATGTCTTCCCTTGACCGGAAACAAGCATCCTGGGACCGGTTTCTGGCTAATCAACCGTCATCAGCCAGGCTAGCTTGAATCCAGTGGCAAAGTGAGCAAGGGACCCATGTCTGGGCATACCCTGCCAACTTAGGGCGAAGAAAGCAAAACCAAAGGGGATGATGGACGGAGTGTTGAACATTGCAAGCACTCACCCCCAGTCAACTGATCTGGGTTTAATCCATCATCAATTCTTTAGCTCACTCCGCCACCCCAGTTCAGACATGGCCATATGCAAATCAGTCTAACCCTGTGCCTCATGGGAACAGTCCAGCCCGAACTGCCAAGCCATGCCTTCCCTGGACCAGAAACAAGCATCCTGGGACTGGTTTCTGGCTAATCAGCCGTCATCAGCCAGACTAGTTTTAATCCAGTGGCAAAATGAGCAAGGGACCCATGTCTGGGCATACCCTGCCAACTTAGGGCGAAGAAAGCAAAACCAAAGGGAATGACGGACGGAGTGTTCAACTTTGCAAGCACTCACCCCCAGTCAACTGATCTGGGTTTAATACATCATCAATTCTTTAGCTCACTCCGCCACCCCAGTTCAGACATGGCCATATGCAAATTAGTCTGACCCTGTGCCTCATGGGAACAGTCCAGCCCGAACTGCCAAGCCATGTCTTCCCTTGACCGGAAACAAGCATCCTGGGACCGGTTTCTGGCTAATCAACCGTCATCAGCCAGGCTAGCTTGAATCTAGTGGCAAAGTGAGCAAGGGACCCATGTCTGGGCATACCCTGCCAACTTAGGGCGAAGAAAGCAAAACCAAAGGGGATGATGGACGGAGTGTTGAACATTGCAAGCACTCACCCCCAGTCAACTGATCTGGGTTTAATCCATCATCAATTCTTTGGCTCACTCCACCACCCCAGTTCAGACAAGGCCAAATGCAAATCAGTCTAACCTTGTGCCTCATGGGAACAGTCCGGCCCGAACTGCCAAGCCATGTCTTCCCTGGACCGGAAACAAGCATCCTGGGACTGGTTTCTGGCTAATCAGCCGTCATCAGCCAGGCTAGCTTGAATCCAGTGGCAAAGTGAGCAAGGGACCCACGTCTGGGCATACCCTGCCAACTTAGGGCAAAGAAAGCAAAACCAAAGTGGATGATGGACGGAGTGTTGAACATTGCAAGCACTCACCCCCAGTCAACTGATCTGGGTTTAATCCATCATCAATTCTTTGGCTCACTCCACCACCCCAGTTCAGACAAGGCCAAATGCAAATCAGTCTAACCTTGTGCCTCATGGGAACAGTCCGGCCCGAACTGCCAAGCCATGTCTTCCCTGGACCGGAAACAAGCATCCTGGGACCGGTTTCTGGCTAATCAGCCGTTATCAGCCAGGCTAGCTTGAATCCAGTGGCAAAGTGAGCAAGGGACCCACATCTGGGCATACCCTGCCAACTTAGGACGAAGAAAGCAAAACCAAAGGGGATGATGGACGGAGTGTTGAACAACGCAAGCACTCACCCCCAGTCAACTGATCTGGGTTTAATCCATCATCAATTCTTTAGCTCACTCTGCCACCCCAGTTCAGACATGGGCATATGCAAATCAGTCTGACCCTGTACCCCATGGGAACAGTCCAGCCCGAACTGCCAAGCCATGTCTGCCCTGGGCCAGAAACAAGCATCCTGGGACTGGTTTCTGGCTAATCAGCCGTCATCAGCCAGGCTAGCTTGAATCCAGTGGCAAAGTGAGCAAGGGACCCACGTCTGGGCATACCCTGCCAACTTAGGGCAAAGAAAGCAAAACCAAAGTGGATGATGAACGGAGTGTTGAACATTGCAAGCACTCACCCCCAGTCAACTGATCTGGGTTTAATCCATCATCAATTCTTTAGCTCACTAAGCCACCCTAGTTCAGTCAAGGCCATATGCAAATCAGTCTGACCCTGTGCCTCATGGGAACAGTCTGGCCCGAACTGCCAAGTCATGTCTTCCCAGGACCAGAAACAAGCATCCTGGGACCGGTTTCTGGCTAATCAGCCGTCATCAGCCAGGCTAGCTTGAATCCAGTGGCAAAGTGAGCAAGGGACTCACATCTGGGCATACCCTGCCAACTTAGGGCGAAGAAAGCAAAACCAAAGGGGATGATGGACGGAGTGTTGGACATTGCAAGCACCCACCCCCAGTCAACTGATCTGGGTTTAATTCATCATCAATTCTTTAGCTCACTCCGCCACCCCAGTTCAGACATGGCCATATGCAAATCAGTCTGACCCTGTGCCTCATGGGAACAGTCCAGCCTGAACTGCGAAGCCACGTCTTCCCTGGACAGGAACAAGTATCCTGGGACTGGTTTCTGGCTAATCAGCCGTCATCAGCCAGGCTAGCTTGAATCCAGTGGCAAAATGAGCAAGGGACCCGCGTCTGGGCATACCCATCCCACTTAGGGCAAAAAGTGTTACAGCAAACAAATGATGGACTGAATGCTCACAATGCAAACATTCTCCTCCAGTCAAAAGATCTGGGTTAAATCCATCGTTCTCTTGCCCACTACGCCACTCCAGTTTGGACCCAGCCATATGCAAAACATGCTTGACCCTGTGCCCCATGGGAACAGTCCAGACCTAACTGCCAGGCCAGGCTCTCCCTGGACCGGAAACAAGCATCCTGGGACCAGTTTCCGGGCATACCCTGCCAACTTAGGGCGAAGAAATCAAAACCAAAGGGGATGATGGACGGAGTGTTGAACACTGCAAGCACTCACCCCCAGTCAACTGATCTGCCCAGAAGTGGGTCCCGTGCTCTCTGTTCCACTGGAATCAAGTTATCCTAGCTGAAGAGGGGTGAAACCCCGAAACCGGTCCTAGGATGCTTGTTTCCAGTCCAGGAAGGACCTGGCTTGGCCGTTCGGGCTGGACTGTTCCCACGAGGCACAGGGTCAAGACTGATTTGCATATGGCTGGGTCCAAACTGGAATGGCATGGTGAGCAAACAAAACGATGGATTTAGGCCCAGATCTCTGTACTGGGGTGAATGTATGACATTGTTCTGCATTCTGTCCATCAACTGTTGTTTTTGCATCTGTCACCCCGAGTGGGACGGGTATGCCCAGAAGTGGGTCCCGTGCTCTCCGTGCCACTGGAATCAAGCTATCCTGGCTGAAGAGGGGTGAAACCCCGAAACTGGTCCTAGAATGGTTGTTTCCAGTCCAGGGAGGACCTGGCTTGGCAGTTCGGGCAGGATCGTTCCCATGAGGCACAGGGTCAAGACTGATTTGCATATGGCTGGGTCTAAACTAGAATGGCATGGTGAGCAAAAAAACATTGGATTTAGGCCCAGATCTCTGTACTTGGGTGAATGTATGACATTGTTCTGCATTCTGTCCATCAACTGTTGTTTTTGCATTTGTCACCCCGAGTGGGAGGGTAATGCCGAGACGTGGGTCCCGTGCTCTCCGTGCCACCGGAATCAAGCTATCCTGGCTGAAGAGTTTACTACCTCCCACCCTGCCCCTCCCCTCCCCTGCCCCACTGCCCTGCAGCACGCCCTATGCGAGCCACCACTGATTGAATATGTATACAGCCACCAAGGCAATGTGTCTGTTCTGAGATGGGACGAGGCTGCGGTGTGAGGCCCTGTTGCATCAATGTTGGGGGACTGGGCTTGCAATGAAAAGTCCGGTGTCGAGGATACGAGGTGCAGCAGAGTGGATGCATCGATCCAGCCTGCCATTGGCGGGGAATATGTGGAACTTGCGCAGGGAAAAGTGTTGTGCAGCAGCGGTTCCCAAGTGGATGTGTCAGTCCCAAGATTTGGGATTCACCGCTGATGTGAATCTTTTTGCGATGAGCCCAATCAATGCAGTAGCAGCGATGCCTTGATTCTACTCATGGATGTGCCACTCAGCAGAGAAGAGGCATTGGTTCTGCTTGTAAGAAACTTAGGCCTGCTTCAAAAGGTTTAGGACTTGGGTGGCACCACTTTACAGGGTAGACTCACAGATGGCAAAGTACAGTTGCAGATGGAAGAAAGTTGGAAGCCTGTTTTGTCACAGAGGCTTCAGATCAGGAGGCCTGATACCTAGCTCTTGGAGTCACTGAGGTTCTGGGTTCAGAAAATGGAGGTCCAGTTCTTCTCACTCAGGCAAAAGGCAGCAGGCCGCAGATCAGCAGGCCAAAGCAGGAGTCCAGCAGAGTACAGTCCATCTGAGTGGCAGTCCTTGAGCAGCACATCAGTCCTACCTGACAGAGTATCCACAGGTCCAGAAATGTACTGATGTTTTGGTGTCTGACGTCCAGTACTTATACCCAATGGTGCCTTTGAAGTGGGGGAGACTTCAAATAGATGCCTATAAAGTGCACAGAAGTCCTCCTTTCCTTCTCTGGCTCCAGACTCACTACAGGGGGGTATGCAGACCTTTGTGTGTGGATAGGACACAGCTTATTCAGGTGTAAGTGGGGCTGGGCTCAGTTCCTCCCTCTCCAGAGATGGTACATTGAGACACACCTAAGCTTCCATTATGTATGGCTGTCTAGGAGGAATACACAAAGCCCAACTGCCAACTACACCCAGTCAATTGATTAGAGACAGGCTACAGTCAGTGAATGGACAAAGTAAGGACATGCCAACTTTTTAAGAGTGGCAATGTCAGAACTGCAATTTGAAATCTGGCTTTACCAAAAGTATGGATTTTAGATTGTGATACCAGAGGCACCAAACTTGAATCAGTTATATCTTCCCTTTTGGAAATTACACTTAGACAATGTCATAAAATAATTCCAATGCCATCCTATAGGGGATATAAGCCTGATAGTACTGAAAACAAATTGAAGAAGTTTTTCACTACCTAGACATGTCAAACTTAAAAGTACATGTCTTGCTTTTTAAATACATTAGACCCTGCCCTCTGGGCTGTCAAGGGCCTACAATGGGGATGACCTATATGTATTAAAAAGGAAGTTTTGGTTCTGGCAAAAATTTTATTTTGCAAGTCAACACAGCAGTATAAACTGAACGCACAGACTGAGCAATGGCAGGCCTGAGACATGGTTAATGGGCTACTTAAATGGATGGCACAATCAATGCTGCAGGTCAATAGTGTTACAGCAAACAAATGATGGACGGAATGCTGACAATGCAAACATTCTCCCCCAATCAAAAGATCTAGGTTAAATCCATCATTCTTTTGCCCACTATGCCACCCCAGTTTGGACCCAGCCATATGCAAATCAGTCTTGACCCTGTGCCCCATGGGAACAGTCCAGACCAATCTACCTGGCCAGGTCCTCCCTGGACGAGAAACAAGCATCCTGGGACCGGTTTAAGGGGATATCACCCTTCTTCAGCCAGGCTAGCTTGAATCCAGTGGCACAGTGAGCAAGGGACCCGCGTCTGGGCATACCCATCCCACTTAGGGCAAAAAGTGTAACAGCAAACAAATGATGGACTGAATGCTGACAATGCAAACATTCTCCTCCAGTCAAAAGATCTGGGTTAAATCCATCGTTCTTTTGCCCACTACGCCACCCCAGTTTGGACCCGGCCATATGCAAAACAGGCTTGACCCTGTGCCCCATGGGAACAGTCCAGACCTAACTGCCAGGCCAGGCTCTCCCTGGACCGGAAACAAGCATCCTGGGACCGGTTTAAGGGGATGTCACCCTTCTTCAGCCAGGCTAGCTTGAATCCAGTGGCACAGTGAGCAAGGGACCCGCGTCTGGGCATACCCATCCCACTTAGGGCAAAAAGTGTTACAGCAAACAAATGATGGACTGAATGCTCACAATGCAAACATTCTCCCCCAATAGTAGCATTTAATTTACAGGCCCTGGGGGCATGTAGTACTATTTTACTAGGGACGTATAAGTAAACTAAATATACCAATTAGGGATAAGACAATATTACCATGGTTAGAGGAGAGACCACATGCACTCGTTAGCAGTGGTAACATGCTGAGAGTCCTAAGGGCAGCAACATCTAATTCAGCAAAAAGTATAAGGTGGAATCCAAAAGATTTGGCAGTGACCCTGCAGAAAGGGCCATTTTACAACAGCGAATTAACTTTGATATTTTGAGATTGTGCTAAATAGGGCAGATTGTTGCTCATTCCTAAGTCCACACTGGTCAGGGCAAGCTTGCACAGGTCAAAATCTGCCAATGTATGAGTGTTGTTCCCCTTGCAGTGCCAGCGCAAAAAAAAGGTATTTAATGTATAGGTTTGTGCGTTGACACCACCAAAGACAGGTGAAAGCACAAGTCGAAATGTTTGTTAATTGATTATCAAAAGTATGGAGCGCAACATAATATATGCTGTTGGATTTGAAAGGTTTAATAAATTGAAGAGTACCATTTGCTGCAAAATGAATAGGAGTAGGTGTAGATAGTATAGAATGTTTCACGCCAATCCCTGGTCACATAGGAAAACATTCTAAAAGAGTTCTGAATATGTTCATTCACAGTACAGAACAATGGCGGCCCTCAACATTTTGAACATGTACAGCATTGATGCTGAGTTTGCCCAACACCCTGTAGGCAGACATTTAGAGGCTTTTGTAAGAGGTTGGCATCTGTGTGCCTGCCTTCAGCATAGTTACTTAGGCTGTGGCTCAGCTGCTCCAATAACAATGAGATACTAGGTAATATCTACTTCGAAACATATGCAAAACCATAGAATTGTCACAAACAGCAAGTCTCCAAGTGACTGCAGCATCATTTTCAGGACACTGATTGGTGTATTACTTTAGCAAGGATGGTGTCAAATCTTGTATTGTCACTATCTTGTCCACCTATGAATCCACATGAACATTGCTGTCACTGTGTTAAGCACCCTCTCCACATATCTATCTGTGACCTACATTTCATTCATGCCATAAATTAACATGTTCTGTGAATGATGAAAGATTGTACTAGTCTTCCCTGCTTTTCTGGAGGAAGAATATTGTCCTTGCTAACTTCTGAGAGAGAAGCTTGCTTTTATTACTGCCATGCTGTACCTGTTGTGTGAGGCAGCAAAGCATGCATTGCTGCTGCCCAAATTGTATGTGTACTGTAATGAGGAAAATGTTTGCTGTGTTTGCACTAGCTATACTTGTCCTTTGAAGGAGAGAAGCTCACACTTTTTGTACCCAAGGTATATCAGTTCTAAAAATAAGGGTTTTTCCACTGTTGCTTCCACATTTTATGAACAAGCAAATATGTTGAATCAACTTGCATAGCATGCCCAATTAATAGTTTTACAATATTTAATGTGAGATACTGAAAGATATAGTCCTGGAGAAGGCGTCTCCCTCTGCGAGGGCAATATTGGACTGCTGAAACAAGTTGGCAGAAAAGAAAAGCCGTGCCCATTGTTCATCCTTCCTGTTTTTAATCTTTTGACAGGGAAACAATTCTTATCTCTCTCATGTACACGTGTTATCAAGGCCTGACAGATTAACAAAGGGAAAAAATAATACTCAACATAAGAGGCATAATCTCATTTAAACTATGGAACCCATAACCTGCAGACTGTACTTTGAATGAACACTAGTATGGCAATAATATACGTACTATAGAGACGTAATATATTTTTTTACCTAGTTAAAAATATCAAAGTATATAACATGGTCCTATGTATTACTGGTAAATTTTATATCTGTTTTTATATTTTTTGTTAGATTTCATCAGTTATAGAGCTGTAAGTTATTATTTATGTGTTGATTGTTTTGTAGCAACATTTGCTTTTTAGGATTGGAAATTAAAGAATTATAATGTACTTACATATTATTTATTGGCAACTTGTTTGTAGGATAATGTGATGTGAAGTGTTTTAGAATGTAATCTTATCATATTTTATAAATGTTTTAATAATGAATTAACTTTGATTGATTCATGTGAATATTAGTTGAAAATTCATGGTATTTGTACGTTTTGTACATTTGTTGTGTATCAAATTTAATAAGTTTAATTAATATATTTAGCATAATTGTTTGTGTATACTATTTCTGAACTTTCTTTTTAATTTCTTTTAAAAAGATTAAACATTTTTAGCTAATTTGTTTGGGTCGGTTAGTTGGTTTGTAGGGGTTAGGGTGGTATTTTAAAATATATATTTTTCATTTTTTATATTTATTATCTAATTCTTCATTCCTTTGCTTATTAAATACACACATTATGTAAAATATATTTTTAGGTCAATTCTATAAGTAGTTGGATACTTTGTAAACCGAATAACTATACATTTCAATATCTTATTATTATTAATATTGTTATTATAATACTATTTCTAAAAATTATCATTATTAATATTGTTTGCTTTTTGCTTGATACATTCTAAATACTTTTTCATATATTTTGGTTTTTGTTGGCCCATTTGGTTTGTAGGGAGGTAGGGTGAAAGTGTTTTGAAATATATTCCTAATAATTTTGTATTTTTATTCATTGCTTATTGAATCAGTAAAGTAAGTTTTCAAGAAATGGTATATTGACTTCACCAACATTTGTTTTTAATTTTTCTTTTTTAACTTATGTAAAGTTTTTATATAATATGCCTTTTTAATTATAAAACCAATTGTTATGTTTTGTTTAAATATGTATAACTGTATATAGTGTATTTAATTGTTTTGTATTAGTCATTTATTTGATTTAAAATAATATCTGCATTGCTTTATATATTTTTTAGATTTAATGTATTGTGTTTGTTGAGTTTTTTTTTTTTTTTAATTTTTTTTATTCGAAACCGTTAGCACACAATAAAATACAAACAAGGGCCTACAACCACCAGGGCCGGCCGCTATACAGCCCGAGGGCCCGCAATGTAACGCCACACAATCCGTTGAACCATAGGCAAGGCGCCCGGCAGTTCGTGAATACATATAACAGGCCGTGGTCATAGGCCAGGAGCAATTGAAAGCAACAGTTTCATTTTGTATTAAGTAGAAAACACACTCAAGGCAATGAGAGTCCGAAGTAGCAGCGTGCTCTTCCCGGGACGGGGAATAACATATAATGTCCAAAGCAGTTCCTGTCCGGGAGCTGTAGAGGGGGGCAATGGGAAAACAAAGCATGGAGCACACATCAAGCCCTCCCGCGGAACGCGCGGCTAGGGGGTCAGAGCAATATCGATCTCTAATGGCAGAGGCGGGGTGCAGATACGTCCCCGATATAGATTCCACGGACCCCATACCCTAGTCCATTTCCCTGGCTTACCTCTCGCCACATACGCCGTCTTTTCCCTAAACATACACCAGTCCATATTCTCCTTCCATACATCAATCGTGGGCGGCCTCGGGGAGCCCCATAGCTGTGCAATGTTACGCTTAGCCACCATGTACCCCAAGGTCACCCACTGCGTCTGTGCCGCATTACAATCATTCGGTTCCCAGACATTCAACAAACACCTCCTAGCCTCTGGCAACAGGGCCACATGCGTGACCCCCTCCATTACAGTGTGGATACCGTTCCAGAATCGCACAATCTCCGAACATTCCCACAAGATATGAAGGAACGTGCCCGGTAGGCCACATCCACGCTTACACAATCCATCCATCGAATAACCCATACGCAGCAAACCGGGCCCTGTGACATACACTCTATGGAGGATCTTCAGTTGTACAAACCGTAGGCGGGCCGGGATCGCCACCTCTTTCGGGGATGCCACCGCCGATACCCAGTCCTCATCATCCAATTCCAAGCCATCGCCTGTCCACGCCTCCCTCAAACGGAGCAGCAAGTCCGCACGATCGTTAATGAGTTTCTTATAAATCAGGGAAATAGTGCTGTCGGGCACGTAGCCATCCAACACTCTATCCTCCAGTGGGGAATACTCGGGGATAGCAGTAGCATCCAGAAAAACCGAACAAAGCGCATGGTAGACTTGAGCATACCGGAAGTACTCCCTATCGTTTAATTTATATTCAAGTTTAAGCGTTTCGAACGTTTTGAAAGATCCCTTCGCCCACAGATCACCCACCTTACATATACCAATCATATCCCATTTCTCAAAGCCTTTCGATCTCCACAAACAGCCCAACCGCCCAGAAGCATACAACGGCGTCGCCCGAGTCAAGCGATCCTTCCACCCCATCGCAGCATTTGCCGCGTGCCACACACGCACCGCCACCCGCGTGGGTCCCGTCAACCGCGTGTCCTGGGTCACCGAGTACAGCGCCCTATTATAGTCCCCACCCGGAAGCAGGAGTTTATCCATCTCGAAGGCCGGGTTTAAAGCAGGACCATATATCCCGTGGTTCACCACCGCCAACTGAGACGCCCAATAGTATCGTTTAATGTCGGGGAGGGCGACCCCCCCCATCATACCAAGGGAGCGTCAACTTGGCGAGAGCAATCCGCGGCCGCCCGTCCCAAAACAGTTGGCGCTGCAGACCCTCCACCTCCCGGAAATAACGGGCCGGCACGACATCAAGAGTATTTTACAAAGCATACAAGAAACGCGGCAGCGACATCATTTTAAACAATGCCGCCCGTCCGAGCGGCGAGAGCGGAAGTCGTCGCCATCTCGCTACATCGGCCTTCAATCGTTGAAGGGGAGGTGGAAGGTTTCGCTCATAGCGAACCGCGGGGTCCAGTGAGATAAAGATTCCCAAATATTTGAACCCCAGTGTAACAATCTGAACTGGGCAGTCCCACGGCAGAAGGGGGGGCATCCCCCGAGAGGACGTAGATGCACGACTTGGCCCAGTTGATGACCAGGCCGGAGTTGCGGCCAAAAGAATTCAGCACATCCACCAATACAATTAGCGACCGCCGGGGAGACGTAAGATACAGAAGGATATCATCCGCGTAAAGGGAGACACGGTCTTCGAATTCCGGCGTCCATCTAATGCCTCGCAGTGACGGCTCCCAACGCAACCAGGCAGCGAGAGGCTCCAAAGAAAGTGCAAAGAGAAGGGGTGATAGCGGACACCCCTGCCGCGTACCTCTCCCCAGTGCGAAGGGAGCCGACACCCTACCATTCACCACCACCTGAGCCAGTGGGTCAGCGTATAGTAATTTTACCCAACCAATAAACTCCGGGCCGAACCCAAATTTCGCCAACACGGCCCAAATATATGGCCACTCCAAAGTGTCGAATGCCATAGTAGCATCCAAAGATGCCAATATGGCCGGCTCACGTATGAATTCCGCTCTAGCAAGCACGCCGTGCAACCGCCTCAGATTTAGAGTGGTATTCCGATGGGGTATAAAACCAGACTGATCCTGATGAATCAAGTCGCTCACGACCCGAACCAGTCGGTTAGCCAACACTTTAGCCAGAATTTTGGGTTCCGCGTTCAACAGTGAAATGGGCCTATAGGAGGCGCAGCGATCTCGCGGCTTCCCCTCTTTGTGTATCACAACTATGCTGGCGAGGCGTTGGTCAGGGGGGAGGAAGCCCGTCGCACGTGCCGCCAAAAACATGTCTCGAAGATATGGTGCTATCTTATCGGGACGCAACTTGTAGAGTTCGATGGGAAGACCATTAGGACCCACCGCTTTACCCGAAGCAATCAAACGAGTGGCCAAAGCGATCTCATCTGACGACAACTTCGCCTCCATCAACACCGCGTCTGCCTCCGACAGGGTTGGCAATGCAATGTCTCTAAGCAGGCTATGGGAATCCTCCTCCGATCGCACCGAGACCGGAGAGTATACTCCGCGGAAATGAGCCGCGAAGCAGTCAACGATCTCAACCGGGTCAGTCACACGCACTCCATCACTCCTCTCCACAATGGGCACCACCCTGCTAGCTCTCTCCTTCCTATCCAACCAAGCGATCAGTTTTCCGGCCTTATCCCCCACATCATACAACCGCCCTTGCTGCTCTCTACTCATCTCTTTAGCAGCTTCCGTGACTAACGCTCTGTAATCTGACTGTTTGAGGCTGAGGACATGCAATTTCTCCGCAGTAACCCCACTCTCCAAGTCCTCCTCCATTACAGCTATTTCCGCTTCCAGGCGGACCACCTCCGCTCTCTCACACTTCTTAGTATGGGAGATAAGGGACAAGGCCTGCCCCCTGACCACCACTTTATAAGCCTCCCATATGGAGACGGCCGACGACACCGACCCCACGTTATCAGTAAAGTAGTGATCAGTGGACTTGACCAACTCCGCGCGGATCTTAGGGTTACGAAGATACCAGGTGCTAATGGGTGCCACTCTCCCCTCTGCCCCAGAGACAACCCTCAGCTGCAACCATATAGGGGAATGGTCAGAGATACCTCGGGCTAAATGACGCACCTCCCCAATCATTCCAGCTTGGGTCGCCGGCATAAGCATATAGTCAAGTCTCGAGAGACTCCCATGGGCCCCCGAGTGAAAGGTGTATTGCGCCTGTCCCGGATGCATCAATCTCCAGCAATCTACAAGTCCCAGAGTGTCCAAAAAGCCACCCAACCAGGCCTGAGCCCTAGGGAGATCCCTGGGAGGGTGACGGTCCTCCAACCCGGAGACAACGGCATTAAAATCACCACCCAACACCAGAACCCCCCCAGGGAGTCCCAGGACCAAACGCCCCAAATCAGCAAACGTAGCCGTCTGTAACCCCGGAGGTACATACACAGCCACGAGTGACACAGTCCTGCCCTCCCATCTCCCCACCAGCGCCACATATCGCCCCCTATCATCGTGAAGCACCTCGTCCACTTCCAATGGGAGAGAGGCCCTAACCAGAATGCCCACTCCCCTAGAGCCAGAAGTGAAACCAGAGTGAGCGGCAAGGCGATAGCCCCTCCTATTTAGGGCCTGGAAGGAGTTCCCAATCAAATGTGTCTCCTGCAGGAAAACAATGTCGGGCGAGGCTCGTTTCAGGAACTGCCACACCACCCCGCGCTTGATCCTGTCCCCCAGACCGTTCACATTCCACGAAAGGATTCTCAATCCCCTACCCCCCATCCCACTCCCGCACATGATACCCACATCCCGGAGAGCACAACCCGGAGAATTGACCAGAAAACTTCACATTGCCTTGCAAAACAAGAAAACAACCATCCCCAACAACCCCCCTCCCCCACAATCCCAGAACAACAACTCTCCCCTCCCTGCACCCCTGCTTGAGCCCAAACAGCCCCCCCAACTTGCAGTGTGCCTGTCGCCCTAACCTATACCACAAAAAGAACCCCAGAAGGAGGAAAAGACCCCAATAAGCTCCCCACAACCCCCAGGCACTTGAAGGGCATGATGCACCAGAGTAAAGTACAATTAAGCCAAGGTACAAAACCTCACCAGTCTAGTCCATTGCCAGGAACCAAGTTCTAGTCCCGCTGCACCACATCCCGTTCGTTTTCCGCCGTCCGACTGAATCGGTCCTGTCCCCGCGGCAGGGCATCCAACCAGTCTCCAACTGCCTCCGGCCGGTCAAAAAAGTGGGAACGACCCTGGAACTCAACCCGCAACCTTGCCGGGAACAACATCGCGTATTTCAACTCCATGTCCCTCAAGCGCCGTTTCACACCCAGAAATCTCAGCCGCTGTTTCTGGACCGCTTGCGTGAAGTCCGGATAAAAGCTGACATTGGAGTTCTCAAACTTCAGCGGCCCTGCCACCCTAGACGCCTGAAGGATAGCGTCTCTATCTCAGAAGTTGAAAAGTCGGGCAATTATAGGCCTCGGGGGAGCACCCACTTTGGGCGCACCACCCGGAATCCTGTGGGCCCGCTCCACCGCAAAGAACTTACTCAATCCCTTGGGCGCGAGATGATTGATCACCAGATCCTCCACAAATAGATCCGCGGCAGATTCCTCCGATCTTTCCGGCACTCCGATGATACGAACGTTATTCCGTCTAGCCCTGCTTTCAGAGTCCTCAAGTCGACGATCCGTTTGGTCACTGGCAAGCCGCAGCCGGCGGACCTCCGTCTGCAGGGCTGCCACATCCACAGTTAGGCTCGACGCCGCTTGAGACAAAGAGTCGACCTGATCGTTGGTTTTGGACAGGTCTGCCCTGACCAAATTCACATCAATAAGGACCGCGTCCAATTTATGCGCTAGGGTATCAAACCGCTGACCCACCGCAGCCTTCATCTCCTCAATGGCGCCCATAACGTCCTGCAGGGTCAATTCTGACGATGGGCCCGAAACCTCTTTAGCCCTCTCAGGCGATTTATGCAAGCCACTGGGGGATCCCTTCAGCTGCGCGTACCGATCCATATTGTTGGCCTGTGCATAGGATCCCCTCCGGGTTGACTTGGGTTTCGACTTGTCACCGTCTAGTCTAGTCGCCATCGTCCGGAGGCCACCAAGGTTGGCACTCGTCGAAGCCGGGGGCAGGAACCGGTTGGCCAAATCAGTCGAACACTGCAGTCGCGGGCAGGAAGTCCGTGTGTAGCCCGAGAGTCAGGCCAGACACTCCGCCGTCCGCTCTCCTCTGAAACACCGAGGTCCCTCGGCCGATCTCAAAGAGACAGACTCGAAAACGAAAGTGAAAGTGCGGGGTACGCGGCTAGTCAAGCTCAGTATGCCGCTGTTGTTCACTTCGTACCCGGACACCCCACCAACTCGAGATCGGGACCAAGGCAACAACAGGCCGCAATCTTCGGAGGGCGACCATTCGGGTTCCCGGCGTCCGATCTGAATTTGGAAAACGGGTGGCACCTCAGCGCGGATGCCTCAGCAAAAGCCCATCAAGTTTACCAGGATTTAGTCAGGATAGACGTGGGAGGTTGCGGAGGCCCTCGAGAGCCATAAGCCTATGCGGCCATCTTGGTTGCGCGCCTAGCTGCCTTTCTGTTTGTTGAGTTTTGAGTAGTAATATTTATTTCACTTTTTATTTTATGTTTGGTAATGGTAAATTACTCTTTTTAGGTCTAAACATTTTCTGCCGGTGTTCGTATACAACATATTCCCTACTGTTTTTTAGTGCACAACCTTTATATTGTGACAAAATATTCTTGGACTTAAATAGCATCTCAGAAATATTGTGATGTCAAGAATAGTGTAGGACAGACTATTGTGGGTGAATGTTTCCATTTCATACAAACAAGTAGAACTTTATTGCATTTCTTGTTTCCTTATTTATTTACGTCTCAAAGGAGCTTTTGATTTATTAATCATGCCAGCTGTAGGCATAGTACAAAAATGAATATCCATTCCAATACCCATAAAGGCAACAGAAACGTTCTGAGTTCAATACCCAATTTGCTGCCTTCTAGTGCATTCTAATAGTCATGAAGATATCACTGAAGGTAGGAATCTATCAATGTGATCATAAAGAATACTAGAATATGCCAATGTTGCAGGAGATGTTCAGCAGAAGGCCTATGCAATGATGTATCTTTGCAGGTTTGTAAAGGTTCAGTAGCCAAGTAAAGATTCTCCTAATCACTGCTTATAATAATATTGCTTACTCTAGGCAAAGTGCAAATGACTGGAGTTTTGAGATTGGGCCGCCATTGTGTCTACTTTTGTTTCCAAAGTGATAAAAGATTGCTGGGTAAATTATTTGTGGTTAGCCATTTGATCTTAAACCCTTCTGAAGTAGACATTTGAAGAGAGACAGGGACACCGTTGGTCTGGTAAAAAGTGAGACTTAGATATTAAAGTCAAAGAGGGTATCCCTAACCACACTTAACCCTCTTTGTAGATCCTCTCATGTATAATGGTGGCTTCTCAATTCATTTGCAAACCATGATACAAGACTCATACATTGGTTTTGTTTCTTAGAGATTTACAAAGCAAACATCTTTACTTTCCGCATGTAAGATACTGTTCAAAATTTTACTGGCATTTCTGGAGCTGCTAATGTTCAAAAGCCAGTTGGTAGTCTTAAATTCTTTAACAATCTGGCATTTATTATGATTCTTTAATTTATGATTTGAATCTATGCATAGAACCATATCATACAAACTTGGTACACATGCAAAAACAGGGGAAATGCATGTGCATCATTTTTGCTGCTTGTGTGATACAAAACCAAGCAAATGGCAAACATGATTTAACGATACTTCACACATTTTTTTGATTTTGATTTTTAAAAAGGTGGGTGAAATACATTCCTCTACCAATAAATACACAAGGGTCTGCATTTGAGTCCCACTCAGGTTGTTCCATTTTGTTGCCTAATTAGCTAAAATAGGGACCATTTGGTGGTTTAAATTTCTTTTTAAAAGGAATATTGATGAGTTATATGTCAAAATATCTACAACTAACATGAGGAAAAGTAGGTCGCACACCGCTCGTCACACCAGCAAGTTGCCCCAAAGGACTGTGGGAAATGTAGTGGCGACGGCGGGTACGCCTATGCCACAAAATGTAAATAGAACAGTATGTGTATGTGTTAGCCATCCCTGGACACGTGTTTCGAGGTAGTTGCCTCTCGTCAGCAGGGAGCAGGTCAATGTAAAGGGGTGCCGCATGGACTGCCAAATGTAATTAAAAGCAGGTCAAGTACCTCTCCTGGCGCGCAGGTGCAGACTCAAGGCTCGTCAGCCCGTTAGCTTAAGGAAGCCGTTTAAATTGAGGAAAAGTAGGTCGCACACCGCTCGTCACACCAGCAAGTTGCCCCAAAGGACTGTGGGAAATGTAGTGGCGACGGCGGGTACGCCTATGCCACAAAATGTAAATAGAACAGTATGTGTATGCGTTAGCCATCCCTGGACACGTGTTTCGAGGTAGTTGCCTCTCGTCAGCAGGGAGCAGGTCAATGTAAAGGGGTGCCGCGTGGACTGCCAAATGTAATTAAAAGCAGGTCAAGTACCTCTCCTGGCGCGCAGGTGCAGACTCAAGGCTCGTCAGCCCGTTAGCTTAAGGAAGCCATTTAAATTGAGGAAAAGTAGGTCGCACACCGCTCGTCACACCAGCAAGTTGCCCCAAAGGACTGTGGGAAATGTAGTGGCGACGGCGGGTACGCCTATGCCACAAAATGTAAATAGAACAGTATGTGTATGCGTTAGCCATCCCTGGACATGTGTTTCGAGGTAGTTGCCTCTCGTCAGCAGGGAGCAGGTCAATGTAAAGGGGTGCCGCGTGGACTGCCAAATGTAATTAAAAGCAGGTCAAGTACCTCTCCTAGCGCGCAGGTGCAGACTCAAGGCTCGTCAGCCCGTTAGCTTAAGGAAGCCGTTTAAATTGAGGAAAAGTAGGTCGCACACCGCTCGTCACACCAGCAAGTTGCCCCAAAGGACTGTGGGAAATGTAGTGGCGACGGCGGGTACGCCTATGCCACAAAATGTAAATAGAACAGTATGTGTATGCGTTAGCCATCCCTGGACACGTGTTTCGAGGTAGTTGCCTCTCGTCAGCAGGGAGCAGGTCAATGTAAAGGGGTGCCGCGTGGACTGCCAAATGTAATTAAAAGCAGGTCAAGTACCTCTCCTGGCGCGCAGGTGCAGACTCAAGGCTCGTCAGCCCGTTAGCTTAAGGAAGCCGTTTAAATTGAGGAAAAGTAGGTCGCACACCGCTCGTCACACCAGCAAGTTGCCCCAAAGGACTGTGGGAAATGTAGTGGCGACGGCGGGTACGCCTATGCCACAAAATGTAAATAGAACAGTATGTGTATGCGTTAGCCATCCCTGGACACGTGTTTCGAGGTAGTTGCCTCTCGTCAGCAGGGAGCAGGTCAATGTAAAGGGGTGCCGCGTGGACTGCCAAATATAATTAAAAGCAGGTCAAGTACCTCTCCTGGAGCGCAGGTGCAGACTCAAGGCTCGTCAGCCCGTTAGCTTAAGGAAGCCGTTTAAATTGAGGAAAAGTAGGTCGCACACCGCTCGTCACACCAGCAAGTTGCCCCAAAGGACTGTGGGAAATGTAGTGGCGACGGCGGGTACGCCTATGCCACAAAATGTAAATAGAACAGTATGTGTATGCGTTAGCCATCCCTGGACACGTGTTTCGAGGTAGTTGCCTCTCGTCAGCAGGGAGCAGGTCAATGTAAAGGGGTGCCGCGTGGACTGCCAAATGTAATTAAAAGCAGGTCAAGTACCTCTCCTGGCGCGCAGGTGCAGACTCAAGGCTCGTCAGCCCGTTAGCTTAAGGAAGCCGTTTAAATTGAGGAAAAGTAGGTCGCACACCGCTCGTCACACCAGCAAGTTGCCCCAAAGGACTGTGGGAAATGTAGTGGCGACGGCGGGTACGCCTATGCCACAAAATGTAAATAGAACAGTATGTGTATGCGTTAGCCATCCCTGGACACGTGTTTCGAGGTAGTTGCCTCTCGTCAGCAGGTACTTGACCTGCTTTTAATTACATTTGGCAGTCCACGCGGCACCCCTTTACATTGACCTGCTCCCTGCTGACGAGAGGCAACTACCTCGAAACACGTGTCCAGGGATGGCTAACGCATACACATACTGTTCTATTTACATTTTGTGGCATAGGCGTACCCGCCGTCGCCACTACATTTCCCACAGTCCTTTGGGGCAACTTGCTGGTGTGACGAGCGGTGTGCGACCTACTTTTCCTCAATCTACAACTAACATATAGACATTTATAAGCAATACATGTGTCACATATGGTTCCACAATTTCCTCCTCCTTTTTGCTCAAGTTTAAGAATCGGTCCTTGATACAGAATGGACAACATTTTATCTGCTACTTTTTGTGAGGTACAATCAGCAAAATGGAGCAAACAGATTGTACTGTTTTTTTGTGCACCGATGCAAAGTTGATATGGCCTCTGGTCTATCAGCAATAATTCTGGCTTTTGGTTTGGGCTATAATTTAATATTCATTTTGAGAACCGAGGCTGTATATTTTTAAACTGCAGCAGGTCTTGTTTCACTTCTAATTGGAGTTGTGCATCATGAGGGATATTAAAAAGGTAATTTTGTTAGAAAATGTCAAATAGATCTGATTCAGTGGTCTGTGTTTTTGGGCATGAGAGGTACATGTTTATAATGATATAGATTATATGTAGCTAGTATGCTTGGTTGCGTTTGTGCTTCTGGCATTGCTGTGTGGGAAGTGCTAGGATACAATGGGCCCTACTGACAAACTGCATTTTGTAGTATGTTTTGTTGTACTGCATTAGCATTACTCAAGTACTACAAAATGCTATCTGCATAAATTCTCCACCTCCATCTCACCTGTCTTTTATGTGCAGAGATCTCCGCTTGCTTCGACTGCAAAGATCTTAGCATACTAAGCTATGCATTTTGGTTGTAAATGGAAGGGACTGACGGGATGGGCTGAAAATAGTGAAAAAATAGGGGACTATGGAAGGCAGTAGAGTAGGTTAAGGGAGGGTCAGGTAGGGGTTTAGAGAGGGACCTGCATCCACTTAAAAAAGAGTAAGCCCATTGGTATTCGCAGTGACAGTTCTATAGTTGCTACAGTGGAGTTAGTCTAGCCCCACATATGACCACTCATTTGTACTGCAACGCCATCCCATAGAAAATAATGAAGATAGGATTCTAGAATATACCTCCATAGGAACTAATGTTAAAATACATTTTAGAGATTATAATTTTATGAAACATATATATCCATTTTATATAAATTTAAAATTTTTATTTCAAATTCAATTTAAAATTATAATATAAATATAATTTTATTTTAAATTAATTTGTCAGTTTTATGAATTTAAAAAGGAATGTAACTGTAATTAAAAAAATAAATTACATTAATGTTATAAATAATGCTAAGAGATATTGTATTCATAATAAAAACATACACATATTTTATTTTAGATGGGTTAGTTTAAAAAAAAAAACGAAAATTGAATTTATTATACTTACATTGATCAAAAATATCATTTAGTGTTGTAATATTTTAGAAATAAAATTCATGTATACAATTATTTAACAGACAAAATTGTTACAATATTTTTTAAAGCTTAAATACATTTTTATAAGTTTCTCCATGCTTTACTGTAAGGAGGTCTCTGATTGTTTAGGTCTCTGCCCAGTGTGCACAATGTAAAATGCACTCATAAAATCACTACAAATAACTTTACAGTCATATTTGCAGTTTTACGGACTTCGGCCACTATTTCAATGAGTGGAGACATGCAAGTCTACACTTTTGAATATCTTTACCCTCGTACATTGTGGATTGCCAAAAGTAGGAATGGTACTCAAAACTGATTAGCCAAAAGTAGTAAAGAAATTCGAAAGTGTAAGAGTAACTTTACATGTGTAAATTTACTCAAGTATAAAGTTACCTTTGTGAAGGTCTTGATACATTGTTTGGGTGTCTGTTGTAAGAGGTTGCACGTGATTTCTATATGTTTGAGGTGCCCGGCTGTGCTTTGTACTTTCATCTCTACAACAGGCCTGTCACCAGCACTACCAGGTGGATTAAGGCAGCAAAAAGACCACAAGAGGGCGCCAGCATGTTATAAATTAGCTTAAAATGTATGTTTAGCTTGGTGAGGGAGATTCTCAGAAAGGAGAACTTTCATTCTGCACAGGGATTTGAAAATTCTTTTACCTGCAGGGGGTAATGCACAAAAACATAAAGGCCACCCCTAACAGCCTGGCCCACATGGACACGTCCACATAGTCCCGGAACACTACATCCCTTTCTTCTTTTGGGTTAACAAAACAATAATAGACCTTCAAAACCGTACAACACCAACCAGTCATGAAAACACAAGTTCAGTCTCCATAGAAATCTTGGGGTGCTCATCAGTGGCGGTGCATCCATTAAGGCACTGGGGTGTTGCCTCACTACACACAATCAGCACTGTGTGACTATTACTTAATCAATTTAAGTCAATTTAACTTACTCCAGGGCCACTCAAATTCGAATAATTATTCCGGCCGGCTGGCCGGCGGGTCACCGGGCCATGCCAGAGGCAGTCAGGCAACAGGTGTGCAATGGCTGGCTCTGAAGGGGGTGGGACACGCACTGGCAGCAGGCACCAGTCACAACAACATGCTGCAAGGATCAGTGGTGGTGGAGGTGTAGTGCAGCAGCAAGAGAGTGCGCATGTTTGGTTTTGAGCTGATAATTTTTGTGACCAGCCCGAACATGCGCACTAGACTTCACATTAGGTGACCCAGGTTTGTTTCATACCGCAGCCCCCAGTCTCCTAATAAGCAGGGAGTATCCCCTGCTCCAGCCAATCATGTTATCCTGGCGCTGCTAGAGCAGCGTCTTGGCTCACAGTCCTGAGTATTGGGCATTGAGTGTGGGCACTGTGTAACCAAGCTGGTCCAATCACTGTCATGGCTTATGAAGCCATGCAGACAGTGATTGGCCATTTCTACACTGTAGGCGCAAGCGTGACTGTGACCGTGACGTTACGTCGGAGCAGACCGTGCCAAAGACACCTCGTGCTCGTGAGTGCTGCCTACTGCTCGCTCTTACTTGGGTCCATCTGCTTGGGTCACCGTGGTCACGTCACCTCAGCTGCTTAATTTATTTAATTTAATTGACATTGACTAGTGAGTAAAGGTAAGAGACAACTCCTGTTTTCTTCCTTAACAGTGTCTGTCATTTTTGCTTTGGTGCTACAATATTAGCATTGACAGTGTATTTTAGGGAGGCGGGCTTTTCACTGCAGCGAGTCCCTGGGCCCTGAAACCATATACCAATCCGGAGACATTCAAATGGGTCCTGGCAATAGTTAGTAGACTCTCCCCCTTTATGACTTCATAATATCACCTCAGCAACTCCATGCCAGCGGATCCCCTGCTGAGCCAGTGAGGCCGCAGGCCTGGTGTAGTTTATTGCGGGGGAATTTACCCGAATGCAGTAAAATTGGTGCAGCAGGGATATGGGATGTGGCAGAGGGAGGGGGGCGTCAAGGTTTGTCGTGTTGGCCCTCGGTGCGGATTAGGCAAACAGGGTTAGTCACTGGGGAGGGGGGCCCCCACCATTTCCACAGGTTCAGCAAGAGGCAAGGATGGCCGTGAAGAAGCACCTGTGGAAGGAGGGGCCGGTCCCAGGTGCTTGAAGATAGCAAACACTGGGGCCAGATCCTGCGTGCCGGTTGCCGGGAAATGAGGGCTTTGCTGTCCTCGGACCTCGGGGAGAGGGCGATGGCAGGCTGGCCCTTCGAGGGGTATGAATGTCCTGATGGAGCAAAGAGCGCGAGCTCTGTACCCAGGCGACAGCCAGGTCGTGGACATCACAGAGCGGGGAGGCAGTTGCAGGGCAGCGCTTGCCATGGAGCACTCATAAGTCGGGTGCCGGGCGACGGCCGGGCCCAGTGCGGACGGATTCTGCTTAGAGGCCGGTGCTGATCTCTTCGCTTGTCCAGCTGGTAGGCCCCGGAGAGAGAAGGTGCATTGCCAAATAATACTGTCGAATAGAGAGCCCAAGTCCTGCTGGGCAGCAGAGATGACGTGCGAGCCGCCAAAGCCGCAAATGGGTGTCGCCTCCCGAGCGCGAGTCACCGAGGTCAGAGGGCCGCGAAGATCGGATGTATATTCAGGCGGCTGGCAAGTCGCAGACTCAGCAGAACGGTCAGGGGGCCACAACCGATGCCCTGCCCAGGACAAGCCAGAACTGCACAAGTCAGGTGCCGAGTGTCAGCCGGGTCCGGCGTGGGTCTGAAGAGGCGGCCATCTTCACCGCTCTCCCCGCCCGGCTGGCTAATAGGGCACCGGCTCCTGCCATCCAAGGCACAGATGGCACGTGGGCTCAGAGGCCGTGCAGGCCACAGTTGTCCCCCTAAGAACGTATTGATTCTGGGAGGGCGAGGGGACATTTCTGAAGGAGAGGAATATAGTAACGAACATGTCCTTGTAATGGGTTTGTATTTATAAATAAGACTTTGAGTATAGAAATACTTCTCTTTCGTGGAGTCTTTCAACTTACCACAGTCCTGAACGGAGGAATGTAACCCACTTTAAGTGCATACTAAGCAGCCAAATGATGCCCTGCTCGATGCAGTGTGCAATGTGATGCAAAGCTACTGCTCAGTTATTTTCGTTTTTTCTCTGTTTTGTAAGATGTTTGATTAAACTAAATAAAAAATAGCTTTCTTTCACTGCATAATTATGATAGCTGCATTTGCCACTTAATCCTTCATCTGCTGCATAATCTGCAGATTTTAACAAAAAATGTGTTTCTAGCTCAAACGTATCAAAAGTTACTAAAAACGTGGTGATGTGTTCCTACCTAGTGCAAGACACTTCACAAAGGTTATCTGGGTGTGGATGGATGGGTTGTCGAACGGACTGGTTCCTGCATGTGAAGGCTGAGGAGCGCTGTCTCATCTGTGAGAGGACCGTCTGTGTTTGGTTGACTAAATTGTTATATTTTTATTTTCAGCACCTGGTAAAGCCTGACAAGCATCACCTCATTTTTGGGCCATTTTTAGGTGAAGAACAAGAGGCCCCAACCTCCTTTGCTGCTCTTCCGCCACGGCTACAACCCAGCAAACACCAGTGTTAAAGGTAAGGAAACTGATGCTATATGTTTTTTACATTGGAGTTAGGGCTATGTATGTGGTCACTCTACATGGTGGTTGGGGTGAGTGCACATTCTGAACATTGTACCCTCAGTGGATGGAATTTACTAATAGCCTTAACCCTGTGCTTTGGGCAATAACGGTTGTTAGAGGCACTATCTATCCCGTGTCTTGTTAAAGGCCCTCAAGCAGTGTCTGTTTCAGTGCCTTCAGCAACCAGTATGCCACGCAGAGGCAGCAGGCAGTAAGGCTGTATTTTTAGCAGTCATGTTGTGCAAAGGGGAGCTGTTGAAGATCTATTGCGATAATGCACAAGACATATGTATTTATACTGAAAGTTGATATAATTGCACCAAAGCTTATACGTTGCACTTTGATTATTGGAAGGTTTCTTTAATAGTGGTAAGGCCAGCATCAGCATGAATACAGTGGAACAGCTACTTGCAAGGTCATTCTTTGGACGGACACGTGAAGAAAAACTAAATATAAAGCAATTAAGACCTGATCGGCCTGACCCGAAACTACAATAAATTACCCAAGACAGAGGAAAGACTTACAAACGTACATTCTCAAACACCTGGTACACAAAAGCTGATTGGCTTATAGGGTGAGCGTCCAAAAATTCTCTGTTCTGCTTCCCCTGCTTGCTGTTTGGTGGTGATATGTCTTGGAAAAAACAAGGAGTGATAGACTTGAAGCATTTGTCTGACAAAATCAAGAAGCATGCACACACAAGAAGCCAAATGGAAAACCTGACGAGACTGGGAATGTTGAGAGACACACCAATTGAGCACCACATAAGCGATGCATACCTCAAAACAATACAGAAACACAATGAAGCAGTTGATAGGAACAGACAGATTCTATCCCAAATAATTGATTGCATTTGTTTCTGTGGTGCTTTCGAACTGGCATTGCGAGGCCATGATGAATCGGAAAGTTCCTCAAATCCTGGAATATTCAGAGACCTTGTGGATTTAATAGCAAGCATATACCATGACATAGAAGCACATTTAGCAAGTGCTACAGTCTTTAAGGGCATCTCTAAAGCAATACAAAATGAACTCCTTGAGTGCATGCTAAAAATATTGAGAAGCCATATTGTCCAAGAGGTGCAAAACACAGACTTTGTGGCTATTCAGGCTGATGACATCACTGATGTGGCCACAAAAATACAGTCCGTATTAGTCTTTCGGTACCTTGACAATGACAGTAAAGTTGTGGCGATGTTCTATGGTTTCAAACATTTAAGAGACTCTAGTGCAGAAACCATTACTTCAGCTATACTGCGTGAACTGAACTTCATTTTTCTAGAGCTGCCTCAAAAAAAAACTTATCGCACACAGCTATGATGGTGCGTCTGTAATGAGTGGAAGCCTTGGTGGAGTACAGAAAAGAATTAGAGATGTGTACCCTAATGCTTATTATGTGTACTGTTATGCCCACCAACTTAATCTTATTATGCAACAGGCAGTATCAAAGATCTCAGAGACACAAATTTTCTTTCTGGATGTAGGAGGCATAGCAGCATTCTTTTTTTTTTCTCTTTTTTTTGTGCATATTTATATAGCGCGAATTCGACCCAAAGGTATTGGAGCGCTTTACATGAGCACCGTATTTACATTACACAATCAGGCATGGGGAGATTAAGTGATTTGCCCAGAATCACAGGATGTGGACGCGACCCAGAGGCTCGAACCCTGGTTTCCAGCACCAAAGTCGGCAGTCTAGCCGACGGACCACATCCTTTCATCCTTCTCACGTTCCCCCAAAATTACGGAAGCACTGCAGGAGATTGTGGACAAAAAGCTTCGAGGGGACCCTCAACTCATTGGAACTTTAACATACATACAGTCAACCTAATATATAAACATAGGGAGGACCGTGAGAGGTTTTGCCGCCATAGGAGCCAATGAAGACTTAGATTAAAAAAATCTGAATGAAGCTCGTGGCTTTGCTAGAACACTACTAGACAGAGAGTTTCAGTTCTTTCTGTTTTTATTTCATGACATAGGGCCTCATGTAGGAAGCCAAATACCGGTCGGTAACGGCCGAAATTCGGTAAATATCCCGTTACCGACCGGTATTTAGGCATTTGCTATGTAGGGGGCTCATTTCTGGATTCGGTATTTACAGAATCGGAAATTAAGAAATCGGTAAAATACCGATTCGGTAAATACCGAATCCAGAAATGCAATGTAGGGAGCACTCTAAAGAGTGCAAATCAGTATTAAGAATTCGTTATTTACCACCAAATACAGGTTGGTGATAAATAACGAATACCTTGCAAAAAGCAATATTTTGCTGATTTAAGTGTGCCATGTGGCAGACATACATGCCCTTAGGGCATGTATGTGCGCCACATGTGCACACATGCAAGATTCAGGGGTGCAACAGGGTGTCAATGTGACACCCTGCCACCCTTGTATATGCTTCCCCCATTACCGAATCGGTATATACCGAATCGGTAATAAGACATACCTTCCCATTGATTCCTCCAGGCCCATAGGAATCAATGGGAAGGTATGCCTCATTACCGAATCGGTAAATACCGATTCATAATTTCCGAATTTTACCGATTCGGTAAACATTACCGAATCATTACCTACATCACATTTACCGATTCATAAATACCGAATCGGTAAAATACGGTATTTATGAATCGGTAAATGTGAGGCTACCTACATATGGCCCATAATGTTTTTTGCACGAGCCATAGATACTGTCTCTGTGCAAAGAGATACCAGTATGTTTGTCACCAACATGAGCAAAGGGAAAGATGGGGATGCCAATTTAGACAGCAAACTGCCTGAGGATTCTACTTTTTCAAACCGCAGGAAAAACATCAGCAGTCTGGTCCGAATTGCAAAGGAGATATGTGACATTATAATTGTGCATACACTAGAACGTTTTTCTTTCACCAAACATTTGGTGAGTGCCGCATTATTGCAAAGTGAACACTTTGCAAAATATGATCAATCCTTCCCTGAGCAAGCTCTGAATGAGGCTGTGGAAGCTTCTCCTATACTCAACAAAGAGGACCTGAATACTGAGTTGACCGTACTGTACGGAATGAGTGTATACTGGAAGGCCACTTGTGCCATTTCTTTGCTGTCCTTAATTTTATGGCAAGACAGGAGGCTAGCATTATGCATAAAGCCTTTATTACTTCTTCTGAGCAGCAACAACAACTCCAAAGCTTAATATGGAAAAGTCACTTACAGAGACAGTGGCTTTACTAAAAATTGTCATTACCACTCCTATGACAACAGCAGAGTCAGAACGATGTTGTTCCACCTTAAACAGAATTAAGACATTCCTGAGGAACACAATGATTCAGGAAAGACCTGAAGATATAGAGAGCGACCTAGATAAAAGAATCCCAGACTTTAATATTCAAGTTATTGAAAAGTTTGCTGCTCTTAAAGACAGACATGCTGATCTTATCTACAAAAAGTGAATAATATGTTGAATGCTGCTAGTTTGTGACCTGTTTAATTGTTTGTTGAATAAAAATATCTATGAGGTACTCAGAAATGCATTGTATCTCGAAGTCTGTTATGAAGCTCTGTGGTTATGCCGAATAAGCAGCTACCTATGTTATTTGACATCTTTTTATTAATGTAATAACTACACTTTCACAATTGCTTTATTAACCTTCCTGCTTTCTCAAATTTGCTTGAAAATTCACCATTTGTCAACTCTTTTTTCAAAATTTTCTCGGGGGAGTGAACTCCCCCAAACCTGACTTAGCTTGTTCGGGCTGGCTCGCTACGCTTGCTTGCTATTGTGCAGTATAACAATCATTTTACACCCTCGCCACTTTCAAATGGCACCAGCCGCCACTGCTCAGTGCCAGATTAAATCCTGTGGAGGGCCCTAGACAGTTGAAATTTCGGCTCCCCCTTGCAAATTATTTCCTAATACACAATGCAGCAGATTTGTTTACAAACTGACAACTGTCAGAAGATGAGCTTTTAAAAGTCAAACTGTTATGTGAAACTGATGACTCTGGATTATGTACTTTAAGTTGTTAATGTGTAAATTACATTAATACAATATTTTCTAATATAGAGTCTTTAATGTAACATTTTCGTTTCTTTGAGTTGATACATTTTTTCCTATGTTTTAGAAACAATATTTAAGAAAACTTGATTGTAATTTTCTTTCAAAATCCAATCAACATTATTTTGATCCGTTGTTGAGGGTCCCCTAAAAGGAGTGGGGCCCATAGGCCGGTGCCTACTTTGTCTATTTGGTAATCCGGAACTGGTAGGGCTAAAAAAATCTCGGAGCCTCTGGAAGGGATGTGGATTGGCCGACAGACGATATAGGCCGGACTCTGCTCATTGCACTTGACAGGGGGTTGCTCTGCCACTGGCACTTAATGAGTCGGCTTGGTAGTCAGGACCCAAACTGGTTTAGGACGAATCCGCCCTGTGTAAGCATAGTCTGGGACCTGACCTGTGGCAGTTGTGTCTGACATGGCGTCATCGTCTTCTGCTTATTGGTCCTCTTGATGACCTGGCAGTGCCGAGTACCAACTGACTACCGCCCTCAGTCCACCCACCGACCCCACCGACCCAGACACCGCCGCGATCAACCTCACACAGTGGATCAATGACTGCGCCAACACCCTCGCCCCTCTCAAGACTCCCACAACCAACCACACCAACAAGAAAGCCGCCTGGTTCACCGAGGACCTCCGGATTTCCAAGCACACCTGTCGGAAGCTGGAGAAGAAATGGCTCCACGACCGAACACCAGACAACCACACAGCCCTCGAGCGTCACCCGCAGACACCACCAACTCATCAGGACCGCCAAGAAGACCGCCTTCAAGGACCGCCTAGACAACAACGCACACAACACCAAAGAGCTCTTCAGCATCGTGAAAGATCTCTCCAACCCCAGCTCCAACACCAACGACATCCCGCCATCACAAGACCTGTGCGACTCCCTGGCCACCTTCTTCCACCGCAAGATCACCGACATCCACGACAGCTTCAACTCCGACCCCCCCGCACCCACCACCGAGTCCACCACCCCTGCGACTACCACCCGCACCAGTCGCCTGACCGTCTGGTCCAGCGTCAGCAACGAAGACACCATAAAAACCATGAACTCCATCCACTCCGGATCCCCATCGGACCCCTGCCCTCACCACGTCTTCAACAAAGCCAGCACAACCATCGCGCCCCACCTCCGGAAAATAATCAACTGTTCCTTCAAGACAGCAACCTTCCCAGAAAGCTGGAAGCACGCTGAGATCAACGCCCTTCTGAAGAAGCCCAAGGCGGACCCCAAGTACCTCAAGAACTTCCGGCCCATCTCCCTGCTCCCATTCCCGGCAAGAGTGACTGAGAAGATTGTCAACAAACAGCTGACCCGCTACCTCGAAGACAACATCCTGGACCCTTCCCAATCCGGTTTTCGCAGCAACCACAGCACCAAGACCGCCCTCATCGCCGCCACTGACGACATCAGGACCCTGATGGACAAAGGAGAAACAGCCGCCCTCATCCTCCTGGACCTATCAGCAGCCTTTGACACGGTCTGCCACGGCACCCTATCAGCACACCTCCATGACGCCGGTATCCAAGAGAAGGCCTTGGCCTGGACCTCATCCTTCCTCTCCGGCAGAACCCAGAGCGTCCGCCTCCCACCCTTCCGCTCCAAAACCACCGAGATCATCTGCGGCGTCCCACAGGGATCCTCCGTCAGCCCGACGCTGTTCAATATCTACATGGCACCTCTCGCCCATGTCGCACGACAACATAACCTCAACATCATCTCCTACGCCGACGACACCCAGCTGATCATATCCCTCACCGAAGACCCCCACACCGCCAAAGCCAACCTCCACAGAGGAATGAAGGCCGTAGCCGACTGGATGAAGGACAGCAGACTGAAGCTGAACTCAGACAAGACGGAGGTCCTCATTCTCGGACCCACCCCATCAGCCTGGGACGACTCTTGGTGGCCCACATCGCTAGGCACAGCCCCGGAACCCACGGACCCCGCACGCAACCTGGGGGTCATCCTCGACTCCACTCTCTCCATGACCAGGCAAGTCAACGCCGTCTCCGCGTCCTGCTTCAACACCCTCCGTATGCTCCACAGGATCTTCAAATGGATCCCCCTCGACACGAGAAAAAACGTCACCCAGGTCCTCATCACCAACAGACTCGACTACGGGAACGCCCTCTACTCAGGAACAACAAATAAGCTCCTGAGACGACTCCAACGAATCCAGAACGCCTCGGCCCGACTCATCCTCGACGCCCCCTGCCGCAGCCACATCACACCCCACCTGAGAGGCCTGCACTGGCTCCCTGTCAACAAAAGGATCCCCTTCAAACTCCTCATCCACGCACACAAAGCACTACACAACACCGGACCCTTGTTACCTCAACAACCGACTCAGCTTCCACACCCCCACCTGAAGCCTCCCCTCAGCCAACCTCGCCCTCGCCACAGTCCCCCGCATCCGGAAAACCACCGCCGGCGGCAGATTCTTCTCCTACCTTGCCGCCAAGACCTGGAACACTCTCCCCACCATCCTACGACAGACCCAGGACCTGCTGGCCTTCAGAAGACTCCTCAAGACCTGGCTCTTCGATCAGTAGCGCCCCCCCCTCCCCAGCGCCTTGAGACCCTCTCGGGTATGTAGCTCGCTTTACAATGGCAGTGATTGATTGATACTTTTGCTCATAGCCCCTGACACTTTCCTAAAGTAGGAAATATTCCAGGTGACACATTCAGCCCCTCTGCAAGCAGTGACCATGGTCCTCTTCAACAGTGGTGACCACCCCCAGGGACGACTCAAAAGGCAGAGGGAACTTTCCAATGGGTCTCTAGCTCTCACTGGTACAGAATCTCCTGGATGGGTTTGGTGATGTTTGGCCCGCCTCTTCCTTGAGGCATACTCAACATCTGATTGATTGGGTGGATAAGAGCATTCGTCCCACGCTGGGTGGTGAGGAATCATGTCTGTGATAATGAGGCCTAGGCGGAGTTTGTTGGTAGCTATCCTTGTGTTGGAGTGGGGTGTCACTCTATAATCCAGCAGGAAAGAGTGGATAGCTCCATCCAGATTCCTGCCCTCCGCTGCCGCAAACCGGATGACTTTGGTCACACTTCATACAAATCATTCCACCTCTCCATTTGCCTTGGGTCACGGGAGTAATACCCCGGGTTTTGGTGTTGCGGGACTGGAGTTATTTGGCCCATTTACTGCTGTTGAATGGAGCCCCATTGTCTGTGTGAAGTTCCCTAATCAGGCCGTGGGTGGCTTTGATTTTCCCATTTTCAGCCCACTTCAAATGCAGATGTGTACAGAATCTGTACCTTTGGATAGCGTGAGAAGTCATCATTCACAATGCGCATGTACGTGCCAATGGGTAGGCTCATGAGATCCGCACATTCCCGCTGTCTAGGGGCCGTGGACCCCTCCTCACTGATGACCAGAGAAGGGGTGTATGGGGCATTGCTTGCATGGAAGGCAGCACAGTCTCTTACCACTGCTTCCACACTCTGGTCCAAACCCTGGAATCATATTTTGCTCCAAAGCTGCTCTATGTTTTCACCATTCACTGGTGTGCCCTATGGTCCAGCTATACTGCTTTACTTTGAAGTCTCTGCGGTAAGACTAGCCTTGGATCCCTCAGCAGGCAGCCTTTGGTGGTTACAGAGAGTTCCTGTCTCGCTTGGTGCAGGGCTTGTAAAGTCGATCTGGCTTCCTTTGTTCTCCTGGTCGAGTACGAGTACCAGGCTTTCCACTCTCCAGTTCATACTGCAATGAGTGCCACCAAATTTGCAGGTGACATTGGCAGTGGCATGGACCTCTCAAGCACCAAATGGATGTACTCTTCCATCTCCTGTGCCACTTGGACCTCTTTCTGCGTGGCAGGTCTATGAATTAGTGCCCATACAGGTACACGTAGAAGTGACAAAACCTCCAGTGGATCGAAATGGCCTCGCTCTCTATTTGGGAGTAATGCTGTTCGTGGGTGTCAGGGTGCAGCTCGCATAAGCGACAGGGGCCCATTGTCAAAAACTCTGTATTTGTGAGAGTACAGCTCCTAAACAATGGGGCTCACATCAATTGCTAGCTCAAAGTCTTTCTTTGGATCGAAGTATGCAAGCGTCATGTTATGGATAGGTCATCTTTGGTTCTTTGGAAAGCCTCTTCTTGTCCTTTGCTCCCCACCAATGAACTGGAAATCTTAGTGAGCTCATAAAGGGGCTTGGTAGGATAAGAGAGAGTTTTCATAAACTGGCTACAATATGTCACCATTCCTATAAAGCTTTGGACTCAGTACACTGTAGTGGGGGCACGCGCATCCTCAATATCCTTGGCTGGTCCAGTCCGATGCCTTTTACCAAAATCTGGTAGCCAAACGAACTGATGTCTCATTGCAGGAATTCTCATTTGTCTCTGTACAGTTTCATGCCTTTCTCTTGGAGCCTCTGATATACGGTGTAAAATCATGCAAGGTGGCTGTCGGGGTTAGTGCATGCACCATGATGTCATCACACACATTTAGGACGCAAGGAGAGGAGGTGGCCTAACAGCTAGGGCACTCGACCTCGGACCTGGGGAACTGGGTTCGAGTCTCGGTAATGACGCTGAACATGGGCAAATCACTAAATCTCCCTGTGCCTAACAAAAAATGTATGTGTGTCCTCATGTAACGTAACTGGTGCTATGTAAAGAGCTCTGATACCTGATTGGATTTGGGTCAAGTTCGCGCTATATAAACCTCTGCAAAAAATGAAAAAAAAAAAGGATATTTTGTAAAGCTTCAGCAGCACTTGATATGCCGACTTTCAGTATGGTGTACCACTGGAGGCAGACATAAGTTGAAAAGGTCATGATGGGTCAGGAATCTGTGTGGAGAGGGATCTGGTGATACCCATACCTCAGGTCCATTTTGGAAAACCACTGTGACCCTTACCAACTCCCTGATGATGTCATTGATGGTGGGCATGGCTGGTGTTTTCACTTGAAGGCTAGATTCGGTACTTTCATACCCTACGCAGATTAGCACTGGCTTTGGCTTCTTGGCAACAACAATTGGGGAGATCCATGGGGTCTTTTTCTGTTATGCCTGCATACTCCATGCGTTGTATTACTTGTTCAACCTTGGGGCGGAGGTGGAACCCCACTTGCCAGTGGTGGAGGGCTACAGGATTCATTGATTTGTCGATGTGAAGCGTGACAGCTGGGCCTTTCAGGAACAGCGGTGCAAACTCTTGCATCATACTGTTTATCTCGCTGGAATGGACACTGAATGCGAAACTTACCAGGGAAAGTCCTTGGGCAGTCCGGCAGCTGATCAAAAATCTACTGCCCTCTGTGTACACGTTTACTTTGGCCTCCATGGAAGAGTTATGATGACTGATTGTGGTGTGAATGACTGTTGCAAGATTCAGAGGCGTTCGATTGCCAAACAAATAGACATTGACTTTGGTCGGGTTCAGTTTGGGTAGTGCAGGCAGCTTTTGGAAGATATTGGGATTGAGGTTGAGATTGATGGAGGCTCCTCTATCAATCATGATGAATACAAGCCCCAGCTAGGCCCGCAAGAGACAAGGGTTCGCTCTTCTGTAACGAAATCTATAAGGAAGTTGGCACGGAAACTGCAAAGTACAAAAACAACGTTTATTAACCCTTAAGGGTGGTCCTACAATCCACACAACACTCTTCAGTATTGCAAGGAGTAGCACAAAGAACTTGCGTACATTGTCCCCTTTTATACACAACAGAGGGGCTCATGAGTGGGTGGGTACCACATGAAGTCGAAGAACATTACCATTTAGGGTCATTCCCGATACTGAATCAATACATGGGCGGAGCTAACACACTCCTTGAGCCCGCGAAAACACATGGTCAAACAAAGCTAATTATAACAGATGTGGTCAAGTCTGGGCATGCGCCAGATGGACAAGAGGACTATTTATAAACTGTTACTAGGCAGATTACAAGAGCAACTAACACAGAGGTCGGACTCTCCTCGTGACGAACACATGGCAGCATGTCAATACAAAATGGAGTCCGGACTTCGGTCAACATATGAAGAAAACACGATAGAGAGGGAGCATTAATGTTTTCAGTAAATGCTTAATCACATCCTGCTTTAATTTACAACAGACGACCCTTTCAGCATTTACTGAAGACATCCGGCTTCCAAGAATAATCATCATATATGTCAATTATCATCATTCCTTTAACCTCTTTAGCTAGACCCTTCTGGCGGGCCATATTGGCAATGGCTTTCTTATCGGGAATGCAGAATGAAATACAGGCGGAACAGCACAATGGTCCACATTGAATACACATACAGAAAAAGAGCAGAATTGTTATAATAATACAGAGACCAGTTAGAACCTTCCAACCCCAGGCAGTAACCAACGCCCAAAACCATCCAGAAAAGGACCAAGTGCCGTTTTCTGTGTGGATTTCAGCTGCTATTTTATGCAGTTTATTAATGGCGCTATAAACAGATGGCGTATGATCAGGGATGAACACACAGCAGCTACTTCCAATAATTTTACAGGCTCCTCCTCGATCAGCTAGCATTACATCCAATACCATACGATTCTGCAATGCAACAATCCTAGTGATTTGCAACTCTTCCGTAAGATTCCCAAGAGCAGCAGCAGTCTGATTAGTCACAGCTTCTACCACTCTCGTTAATCTTCGGATCTTCCTACTATTCAAAGCAGCTCCGACAAAGAAAAACAGTCCTAAGTTAAAATCAATATACTGTTGCAAGCTGGTATCAGTTTGATCCACATCGTCGATCGATAGAGTACGTTTATATCTATTTACAGTCACATTATTCAGCAATTTCAAATCCTTATGATATGACGCGGGTGCTAAGAATACAGGAGGTAATAGGAATGATACATAGCATACCCCAGACCACCCAGCCGGCAAACGGTAATAACCTTTATTTCCACATACGAAATAGGTATTATGGGATGCTAGGAAGGTGCTGTTGTTTAACCCATCGATGTCTAATACGGTTATACAATCACTGACACCAACAGGAATAAAACCCACACTCTGGACACACAGGTCCGCTTGCGCTTGGGCCACTTGGATCACAAATTTGTCCTTCCCCACAGTGTCTCTGGTATTCGTGAAGATATAGGGAATGGATTCATTGTCCGGTCGGTACTCTTCCCATTCCCAAATTGTTCCATTTGCTTGTGGATATCCATTTCTGTCCTGATGACATTCTTTATTAAGTCTGAAAAGCAATCGTCCCACTGTCGGTTTCCGAGTGGCAAACAGCAAAGTGTACCATGCTCTGCAAGAGCCATTATGAGAGAAAGGAAGTGGTATGAATGGCGTACCTCCTTTCTTCTGATGGGCTGGCATCATCCCACATATCCAACAGTTCGTAGCGTTCGTAGCAACGTGGGTATGATGCAGCATCTGAATGAAAGTGTTATTCAAATAGGACTGTCGATGCTTCAACTCTTGATACGGTAATGTATAAAAGTAGTGCTCCGCAGGCACTGGAGTCGTCAACACAAGTGTTTTCCGAGCAGGAGTTACCTCCTCCACAAACCATGTTGTTATGCCAACAATAGCTACTGTTAGCATGAACCCCAACGCACAAAGGACTTTCTTCGTCTCCATGTCAAAAAGAAACAGTACCCTGATATCTTCCTGAAACTAAAAAGGTCTGTCAGAACTCTTCCCCTTGGGCAGCGGTTGATTTCTTCACCAGCGGGCCAAGACGGGTGTCACTACACTAATGCAGGGCTGATCCCCCCCCCTTGCCTCATCGGCTCTCCGTTTCACTAACCCAAGGGCCGTTCTGACAGTATGTCCCGGCACTGGAAATCTCACTTCCTTGGTCGCAGATGATATCGCCTTCCTCCAGAAGTCGTGTGGTCCGAAAAGAGCTCCTCAGTGTCGTTTGGCCCCGCAGCACGGCCTGTCTCTGCTGCTAGGATTTCTCGTTGATCGGTCAGCACGGCAGACTCCACCAATCCGGGCGGTACCTTTCGACAGTGCAAGGAATGGATCCAATTCTTCCTGTTCGAGACTCGCACTGCCGTCCTCGTTGCAAGAAGGACTTGCTCAGGTCAATCAATCAATCAATCAATCAGTGACACTTGTAAAGCGCGCTACATACCCGTAGGGTCTCAAGGCGCTGGGGGGGGGGGGTGCCGCTACTGCTCGAACAGCCAGGTCTTCAGCTTCTTCCTGAAGGAGAGGTGGTCTTGGGTCAGGCGCAGGTCGGACGGGAGGGAGTTCCAGGTCTTGGCGGCCAGGTAGGAGAAGGACCTTCCTCCTGTAGTTGCTCTGCGGATGCGGGGGACGGCGGCGAGGGCGTGGTTGGCTGATCGGAGGTGGCGTTTGGGAGCGTAGAAGTTGACTCGGCTGTTGAGGTAGCTCGGGCCTTGGTCGTGTAGGGCTTTGTGTGCGTGGGTGAGGAGGCGGAAGGTGATTCTCTTGTTGATGGGGAGCCAGTGAAGGTCTCTCAGATGTCCGGAGATGTGGCTGGATCGTGGGATGTCGAGGATGAGTCTGGCTGAGGCGTTTTGGATCCGCTGGAGTCTCTTCTGGAGCTTGGCGGTGGTCCCGGCGTAGAGGGCGTTGCCGTAGTCCAGTCGGCTGGTGACGAGGGCCTGGGTGACGGTCTTCCTGGTCTCTGTGGGGATCCACCAGAAGATCTTCCGTAGCATGCGTAGGATGTTGAAGCACGCCGAGGAGACGCTGTTGACTTGCCTGGTCATGGAGAGGGAGGAGTCCAGGATGAAGCCCAGGTTACGTGCATGGTCTGTCGGTTTGGGTGCGGTGCCCAGGGCGGGAGGCCACCAGGAGTCGTCCCAGGCGGAGGGAGAGGAGCCCAGGATGAGGACCTCCGTCTTGTCCGAGTTCAGTTTCAGGCGGCTGGTCGTCATCCACTCGGCTACCTCTTTCATCCCTTCGTGTAGGTTGGCTCTGGCGGCGGCGGGGTTGTTGGTCAGGGAGAGGATCAGCTGGGTGTCGTCGGCGTAGGAGATGATGCTGAGGTGGTGTTTGCGTACGATGGCCGCGAGGGGGCTCATGTAGACGTTGAAGAGGGTGGGGCTCAGGGATGATCCTTGGGGGACGCCGCAGATGACTTCGGAGGCCTCTGACTTGTAAGGTGGTAGGCGGACTCGCTGTGTTCTTCCGTCGAGGAAGGAGATGATCCATTCCAGCGCCTTGTCCTGGATTCCGATGTTGCTGAGGCGCCGTATTAGGGTGCGGTGGCAGACCGTGTCGAATGCCGCGGAGAGGTCTAGGAGGATGAGGGCCGCTGTTTCTCCATTGTCCATCAGGGCTCGGATGTCATCGGTGGCGGCGATGAGGGCGGTCTCGGTGCTGTGTTTGGCTCGGAAGCCGGACTGTGAGGGGTCGAGGGATCCGTTCGTCTCGAGGAAGGCGGCCATCTGCTTGTTGACGGTCTTCTCGATGACTTTGGCTGGAAACGGGAGAAGCGAGATGGGGCGGTAATTCTTGAGGTCGGTGGGGTCCGCTGTTGGTTTCTTGAGTAGAGCGCTGAGTTCGGCGTGTTTCCAGCTCTCGGGGAAGATGGCGGTGTCGAAGGATGTGTTGATGATGTCTCGCAGGTGGGGTGCGATGACAGCGTCGGCCTTGTTGAAGATGTGGTGGGGGCAGGGGTCGGTTGGTGATCCGGAGTGGATTGAGTTCATCGTGCGGATGGTGTCTTCTGTGCTGATCGGGGTCCAGGCGTGGAGGGTGGTGGTGGGGGGGGCTGGCTGGTCGGTCGTGGTGTGCGTTGGTTGGTTGTTGAAACTGCTGTGTATGTCCGCGATCTTGTTGTGGAAGTATGAAGCCAGGGAGTTGCAGAGGTCTTGCGATGGGGTGATGTCGTTGTTTCCCGCGTTGGGGTTGGAAAGCTCTTTCACGATGTTGAAGAGTTCCTTGCTGTTGTGTGCGTTGTTGTCCAACCGGTCCTTGAATGCTGTTCTCTTGGCGGCGCGGATCAGCTGGTGGTGTTTCCGGGTGGCAAGTTTGTAGGAGGTCCTGTTGTCCGGTGTCGGATCCCTTTTCCAGACTTTCTCGAGGGCTCGGCAGTTCTTCTTGGAGCTCTTGAGTTCGTCGGTGAACCATGGGGCCTTCTTGCTGCCGGGTCTGCTAGGCGGGGTCCTCAGCGGGGCGAGTTCGTCCGCGCAGTTGCTGATCCACTTCGTGATGTTATCGGCGGCCTGGCTGGGGTTCGCTGAGCTGGCAGGAGGGTGTTGGCTCAGGGAGGTGGCGAGCTGGTCTGCTGTGATCTTGTTCCAGCTTCTGCGGGCGGTGTGTTGCTGGTGTTGGTGGGTCGTTGTTCTCTTGAAGGTGAAGTGGACGCAGCTGTGGTCCGTCCATTGAAGCTCTGTGGCGTGGCTGAAGTCGATGTCTGTGCTGGATGAGAAGACGGCGTCGAGTGTGTGTCCGGCGAGGTGGGTGGGGGTGGACACCAGTTGCTTGAGTCCCAGGTTGGCGAGGTTGTCGAGCAGGGTGCTGGTGTTGTGGTCGTTGTTGTTCTCCAGATGGAAGTTGAGGTCTCCCAGGAGGATGTAGTCAGCGGAGGGGAGGGCATGCGGGCTGACGAAGTCGGCGATGTCGTCGCTGAATTGCGTGCGTGGTCCAGGGGGTCGGTAGATCAGGGTGCCTCTGAGGGTGGTGTTCGGGTTGGTGTGGATCTGGAAATGCAGGTGTTCGGCGCTGGTCAGGGTGTTGTCGGTGCTGGTCGTGAGGCGGATGGTGTTCCTGTGGATGATGGCGATGCCTCCTCCCATCTGGTTGGCGTTTCGGTCCCTCCGGACGATCTTGTAGCCCTCTGGGATAGCGATGGCGATGTCGGGAGCTGAAGAGGCGTTCATCCAGGTCTCCGTGAGGAAGGCAACGTCTGGGGCTGTGGTGTCGAGGAGGTTCCAGAGTTCGATGGCGTGTCTGTGGACGGAGCGGGTGTTGAGGAGGATGCACTTGAGGTGGGTGCTGCTGGAGTTCGACTTGGCGGGTGCTGGTGCGGGGCTGGTCCGGCTGCAGGAGAACTTGCAGGCGTGGCAGCTGAATGGTCCGTGGGTGCGTCTTGGAGTGGCTTGGTGGCATTCTGGGTGTCGGCCGGTGTTGAGAGCGGTGAGGGTGGCGGCTGAGTACGTCAGGCGGGTCGGTCGGGCTCTACGGGGGCCAGGGGTCCTGGCACTGGGCGCGGTCCAGGCGCGGACGGGCGTAGACGGGCTTACCTTTGGCGCGCCTTCGGCGCACAATCGGCGCGCCCGCTGCGCGTGACCGCTGCGCGTTCGCACGGTCGCCATTTAAGGCGAAGTGCGCGGGTGGGCGGGGCAGCTGGGAGGCGGGAGCGGGGAGGGTTACAGAAGAAAAAGGGGCGGGGACAAGCGGCGGTGGCGGGAAGGGAGGGCGGGGGGCGGAGCGGTAGGCGGACAACCAGGAAGGAGGGTACACACGATACAATACTGAACAGGCACAAAATAGCGACAAAAACGGGGAAAAAGCAGAGAAAACAACAGATCAGTGAGACAAGCACAAATACCTGACAAAACAACCAAAACAAGGGGAAAAAGTGCTCGCAGCGGCGGCAGCCGGCGAACGAGGCAAAAACGAGGCAGCAGCGAGGCAAGGGGCACACGCAGCAGCTGGTGGCCGTGCGGCGCGGGGGTGTCCCACAAGTGGGTCACACTCACCTGCGTCGCACGGTCGCCATTTAAGGCCAAGTGCGCGGGTGGGCGGGGCAGCTGGGAGGCGGGAGCGGGGAGGGTTACAGAAGAAAAAGGGGCGGGGACAAGCGGCGGTGGCGGGAAGGGAGGGCGGGGGGCGGAGCGGTAGGCGGACAACCAGGAAGGAGGGTACACACGATACAATACTGAACAGGCACAAAATAGCGACAAAAACGGGGAAAAAGCAGAGAAAACAACAGATCAGTGAGACAAGCACAAATACCTGACAAAACAACCAAAACAAGGGGAAAAAGTGCTCGCAGCGGCGGCAGCCGGCGAACGAGGCAAAAACGAGGCAGCAGCGAGGCAAGGGGCACACGCAGCAGCTGGTGGCCGTGCGGCGCGGGGGTGTCCCACCCATCTCGGCTCCAAACTGTTCGATCTGTCGAAAACCTTTATCATCACATGATCTCCGGGCCGGAGACCATGTCCTTCGCCGGTAGACCGATCAGGGAGCGCCTCTCGGACCTGTTGATGAATAGAAACCAAGTTATCCGTTAACTGTGCCAGATAATCACTCATCATCACACAAGGTACATCATACACAGCCTTAGGTCTTGGTGGACCCCAAATATTCATTGGGCGTCCAAATACAATCTCATAGGGTGTAAGGCCGGTTCGAGAGTGTGGCACCGACCTAATTGACAATAACGCCAGTGGCAAGGCGTCTGGCCAAGTCAAAGATGTTGAAGCTTGGATTTTGGCGATCTTAAGCTTCAGCGTACCATTATACTTCTCGACTAGTCCTGCAGACTGGGGGTGGAACACGGCGTGGAACTTCTGGGTGATGCCTAGGCCCTTCAAGACATACTTTATAACATCCGCTACAAAGTGCGGGCCATTATCACTCCACAGAAGTCTACAGACGCCGTATCGAGGGAAAAACTCTTTTAGCAGTAGCTTCGCCGTGGTCATTGCAGTATTATCTTTCGCAGGGTACGCCTCAACCCATTTACTGAAGGCGCAAACCACTACTAGAACATACTTCAAATTGTTACAGCGCTCAAGCTGGATGTAATCCATCTGCAGAACCTCAAAGGGTGCAGTGGGCGTCGCAAATCCTCCTGCTGGAGTTCGCGTGCCTTTCCCTGGATTATACTTCAGACAGATCATACAGGTCTGCACCACCCTCTTTGCTGTGCTAGCAATCTCTGGATGCTCCCAGACTTGGGTAAGCAATTTCACAATTGCGGAAGCTCCAACATGTGCTAGCCCATGTGCCATTTGAACCATAGGTTGTACGAAAGCCGTGGGTAACTTCCATCTATCCATCTGCTTATTTCTCCAACAACCCTCATCATCCAACTCTCCCTCGCTAGCCCATTGCTCCCGCTCTTTATCAGAAGCGATCCTTTGCATTTCTCGCACTTCTTCCTTTGCATCACGCCATCTCTCCACCTGTGTTTTCACTACATACATGGCAGTGGTACCGGGCTGCATCGCAGTTTCCCGTGCCACTCGGTCTGCTAACGCATTCCCTTCTCCAACTTTATCAACCACTTTCCTATGGGCACTACACTTAACAATGGCAATTTTCTTCGGATATGTCAATGCAGTTAAGAGATTGTGGACTAACTCCCCATGCATTATCTGTACCCCGTGTGACGTTAGAAACCCTCTCTCCTTCCAGAGTAGGCCGAAATCGTGCGCTACCCCGAAGGCATAGCGACTGTCTGTGTAAACATTCACACACAATCCTGTACTGAGCTCACACGCTCGTGTTAACGCTATCAGTTCCGCTGTTTGAGCTGATTTCTGTGGTATGCGTGCTGTCTCCACTATCGTCTGCAACGTGGTAATTGCATACGCTGCTGAAGCCGTACCATCTGGCAGCTTCAGACATGATCCATCTACCCACAGTTCTCCATCTACCTCTGAAAAGGGCGTATCCTGGAGATCAATACGACCCTTTGTTTGTTCCTCAGTCACAAGAATACAATCATGCGCTTTCTGTGCCTCCGGCTGGGTCTCGGGGTATGGCAACAATGTGGCCGGGTTTAATGTCACGCACCTTTTCAACGTAATATGAGGAGCCAAAACCGTCAGCTCATATCCCGTTAAACGGGCACTGGTCAAATGCTGTGTCTTTGTTTGATTAAGCAGGGCATCAACAGCATGGGGAACTAACACCAACAGTTTATGGGACAACACAATTCCTTCACTTTGGCGTATTGACACAGCTGTCGCCGCAACCGAGCGAAAACACCCTGGCAATGCGCGGGCGACAGGATCAAGTACAGCCGAAAAGTATGCACAAGGGCGTTGCTTATCACCATGCATCTGTACTAAAACTGATAATGCACATCCATCTTTCTCGTGCACATACAACGAAAAGGGTTTAGCATAATCAGGGGTCCCTAACACTGGTGCTGAACAAAGGGCCTGTCTTAATTGCTGAAAAGCAGCATCACACTCATCTGACCAAGGGATTGGGATAGGCGTATCTTTTGTCAAGAGAGCTAGTAATGGCTTAGCCGTGTGTGAAAACCCCAGTATCCACTGTCTACAAAAAGAAACGAGGCCCAAAAATGCACGCACATCCTTCTGCGTGGATGGTCTCGGTGTGTCCAAAATTACTTGGATACGATCTGGTGTGAGTGCACGCCCCTCCTTAGACAAAAGGTGACCCAAATAAGTCACCGTTGGTCTACAGAATTGCAATTTCTTCCTAGACACCTTATGATTGTGGGACGCTAAAAAGGAAAGTAAGGATAACGTGCTCTTCTCACACAACTCCAGGGTGTCAGCCGCCAACAAGATGTCATCGACATATTGAATGAGGGCGACCCCCTCGAGTAAAACAAAGGAATCCAACTGTCGTTTCAAAGCCTGACTATAAATACTAGGGCTTTCTGTGTAGCCCTGGGGAATTCTACAAAAACGATAAGATCTATTGTTTAATGTGAACCCAAAAAGAAATCGGCTATCAGGGTGAATGGGAATAGAGAAGAAGGCATTTTTCAAATCAATCACTGAGAACACGGTCGCCGTAGGCGGGACCAAGGTAAGCAACGTCGTGATATCAGAAACCACCGGGTACTGAGGTATCACGATCTTGTTTACCTCCCTCAAATCAATTATGAACCGATAGACCTTTGCATCCGTGTCCTTTTTCAGAATAGGGAGAATCGGACTGTTACAGATATTATAGGGAACTTCTTCCACTACTCCTACTGCGATCAAATCTTGCACAATCTGTATGAGAGCTTCCTCGCCCTCCTGGGAAATACGATACTGTGGGAGGCGTGGTAGCACCGCCCCCTCCTGGACACTAATGTGGACCGGAGGAATCACCATTTGTCCCACATCCGTGTCCGAAGTCGCCCATAAAGCTCGGGGGAGGGTAGCCAACAACGCATCCTCTGAGATCGTACACATCCGCCCAGATCGGGGGTAGTTGTCATTTAAAATCACCCTCACGCCCTCAGGGGATCAGCGAATTGTGGCCCTAAAGTGTTTTAACATGTCAAGGCCCATAATGTTATCCGGTGTATACGGGGCAAGCAGGAACGGGCAGGGCGCAGAAAAACAATCAACCTTAAATGTAAGGGGTGTGAAAGAGGGCTTCGGGAGAGTGTACCGTCAAACCCTACCGATGTAACCATTGAGCCGGATGGGGGAGCCCCCGGAACCAAGTACCTAGACAATGCACTACGTGTCGCTCCTGTATCCACTAGGAACTGATCAGTAGAACCTAAAACCTCAGCCGATACATAAGGACCCGTCTGATCGACCGGCACCTCAACTGATTCAGACCCCCATCCAACGCATTCCTATGCGTGCTGAGAATCATGGTATTCCGAACGATCGATATCCGATACATGATACTGGTGCTGGCGATCAAAAACATTCGAGCTATCTCGGTGCTGTCCGGCAGTATCGAAACGGACATTATCGTTAGAATTCCCTCTAAAGTTCGAGAAGCCCCCTCTACCTCTCTGGCCACCCGGAGTGTGCCCCTGCCGCGAAGCACGCAACACTGGGCACTCCCTGGCCCAATGGCCCAACTGCTTGCAGTACGCACATTGGTTCCTATTCAAATCAGATCGGCCCGAAGGGGGACCATAAGATCCGCCCCTTCCCCTATTATTATTACCCCGGCGGGGCGGGCCATATACTTGTGCTAACATCACTTTGGTTTTGAGATCTTTCGATTTCTTCTCCTCCTGGCCCTTCGCCTCGTGCTCCTGACGCTCATAATACTGGGCGATGGTCAGAAGGGCCGTCGGTGTCGCGGAGGACCAAGAACTCTCACTCGCTTTTAACCGGGCCGCAACTGCCGGCAGCAGATTAGCCACATATTTGTCCGCGAAAAGGTGGCGGCCTGTGTCGTCAGTAAGCGACTGGCCACTAAAGTCATGGAACGTTTCTTCAAAACGCGTGAAGAAATCTGCAACTGACTCGTCAACTTTCTGCTTACATGCCGCTAACATATTCCAGTCAATCTTTTTAGGGGGGATTATTGTTTTCAATTTAGCCACAATAGCAGCAGGGAGATCCAAAATATTCTGGGGTGGTTTCTGTGCGGGCTTCCTCTCCCTGTCTTCGTCCTCAAGCTCAGACCATCGGGCCTTGAAGGCAATCGCGTCATCCACCTTTCGGACAGACCGCCACGTGTCCGGTGGTAGAATAAGGCCAAAGAACAGGTCTATATCTGCTAAAGTCATGATGCAAGAATTCAAGGCCCCCTCAACTTCCTCATAAAAGGCCGCTGGATTCTTACGGGGGTCAGGCAACGCATTCTTTAATGCCATAACATCGGCCCTATGCCATGGAGTATAAACCCAGTTATACACAAAATATCCCCTAGCATCGGCGGAATTAATGTCCGAGCTAGTCCCTGCTCCTTTCGGAGGGACATACAAAGGTGCCGCCTCTCGCATCGGTTTAGCATGCACTATATTATCCTTATCTGACTGGGAGGTGGATGGGTAGCCCCCTGCCGCAACCGAATCCGACTGCTTCTCCTCCTCCGCTTGTTGGCGTGCTTTCTCTCTAAGGGCCAGCACCACGTCCCGTAAGGCGAACAGCCGCCGAGCCGCCTCAGGAGCCTGAGAGGGAGAAAAAACACCGTTACGTATTGCTCTGGCATCCAAAGCCACTTCGTCAGGCTCTAGGACATCAGAATATTTTCGAAAAGCAGTAATCACTTCATCCGCGAAATGACCCAGAAAATACACTTTATCTCTCTCCTGCCACGGCCCCCAAGTTTGAAATAAGTTCTCCATGGATACCTTGCCCTTAAGTGCACGGAAAGATATTTTTCGAAGCTCAGCCATTTGCTCGGCCGACAGCATAGACCGTGTGTCTACTTTACCCGAGGCTGGGTCGGAATCTTGCGGCCGTGGAGCAGACGCGCCGACATAAGGGGGCGGAGAGCGATCTAGCAAAGAAAAATCATCATCAGGATTATTAAGGACAGGGTAAAGCGGCTGACGAACAACATATTGACCCGAAACTTGGAGCCTACGTTCTTTCTCTTGTCTGTCCGTTTGCTCTTTGTCCTCCCGACGCTTCACTTCTTGCGCTCGCACATGATCATTCTTCCGTTGTTCTTTATCAAACAGCGCTTTCTCACGTTTCTCTCGCTCACGCACTTCCTTCACCCATAATCGCACACACTCAAACATATCCTGACGAGCACGTCGCTTACACATACACTGTTCCACATACTCAATCTTACGTATATCAAACGATCCATACAAAGGCCATCGCAACTCAGGATCCTTCCTCGTATATTTCCTCCATAACGTGCTGTACATTATGGAAGAAAGACCATGCTTCACGTACATATCCCTATTAGGAGTCCCCTCTGGGGGAGCTGGAGCAGATTCCTCGAGGTTCAACCGGTTCCCGAAACAGCAGCACCACTTACGGAGTGCGCTAAAAGAAGGCATGCTAGGAATAATGCAAAATATGCAGTATTATCAAGAAAGATAGCACTTACTCGTTGCGCCGTTCAAAGTTTACACAGCTCCGGAGAAATTTCTCCACATTACCTGCCTATATGTGTTGCAACGCATATATGTTCACAAAGACAAATTCAAAATATGACTAGTCACCATCAATCAAACTCAAATAGCCAGACCAGGCTTCAAAAACTCGGAGCAAGTACCGTACAACGGTTCTTACCAATCAAGAGTCCAGGTTCCAACTGCCAAGCTCCACAATCGCCCAAACGGCTCTCACGGCAGGACCGACAGAAGAGGTCTCAGTCGATGACCGGCGCCACCCAGACGGTCAGCTCGGAAGGGAAGGAAGAAAAACCTCGGGATGCCAGGGCTAAGACGCCACTGGCAGTGATCACGTCCCCGGCCAAACTCCTCACCTTCGTCGCGACCAGTCCTTCGAGCATCCGAGTCGCCGATGAGCCCCACGTGACGGGCGCCAATTGATGAATACAAGCCCCAGCTAGGCCCGCAAGAGACAAGGGTTCGCTCTTCTGTAACGAAATCTATAAGGAAGTTGGCACGGAAACTGCAAAGTACAAAAACAACGTTTATTAACCCTTAAGGGTGGTCCTACAATCCACACAACACTCTTCAGTATTGCAAGGAGTAGCACAAAGAACTTGCGTACATTGTCCCCTTTTATACACAACAGAGGGGCTCATGAGTGGGTGGGTACCACATGAAGTCGAAGAACATTACCATTTAGGGTCATTCCCGATACTGAATCAATACATGGGCGGAGCTAACACACTCCTTGAGCCCGCGAAAACACATGGTCAAACAAAGCTAATTATAACAGATGTGGTCAAGTCTGGGCATGAGCCAGATGGACAAGAGGACTATTTATAAACTGTTACTAGGCAGATTACAAGAGCAACTAACACAGAGGTCGGACTCTCCTCGTGACGAACACATGGCAGCATGTCAATACAAAATGGAGTCCGGACTTCGGTCAACATATGAAGAAAACACGATAGAGAGGGAGCATTAATGTTTTCAGTAAATGCTTAATCACATCCTGCTTTAATTTACAACAATCAGAGCCATTATTGTTTGGTGTGGTATGCTGATACTACACTTGGGGGAGGTGCAGGTTGCAACCGTGTGAGGCTCTATAGTATGTATCACATGGATTGTCTCTTTTACATTATCATCCATGTCACTCCCCTCTGCAGCTTCAGAGTGAGTGTTCACGGTGCGCACCGCTCATGAGGTTCTGGGATTGGATGATTTCGGAGTCGACTTACCTACTTTGGTGAAGTGATTCAGGTTGCCACAGGCGCTACACTTTTTATCTCTCTCAGGGCATTCTCCTTTTAGGGTGATTGACCTCCGCACCACCAGCATGGTCGACCAGGTGGCTTGGATGTGAGCACCTTGGTATATGTGTTGAAAGGCTCCTTGCTGATTACATTGCTGGTCTCCGTCTTGATAGGATATTGTAAGGCCACATCCATATGTGCTTCCCCCATTTCCAACATCTCCGTTGATCGCCCCACGTCGAGAATGTCCCTCATTGACATGTTGGCCTCTTGCAAGATTTGCGCCTGCAACTTTACTGAAGCGCACCCTTGTACAAATTGTGCCCAGACTTCGTCGGGCAGTGTACACATGCTGGCTAGTTCCCACAGCCTGGCTTAAAAAATATCCACGGACTCCTCAGACTTCTGATGTGCCTGCTGTAGGAGGAACCGTTTATAGCCCAGGTTTGCGAACAGCCAAAATGGTCTGTGATGGCATTCTTGAGAGTCGTGTATGTGCGGAGGTCTACTTCCATTATGGTTTTAGGGAACTTGTATATGGCCACCCTTCCTGGGTGGAGAAGCAGTGGGCTTTCCCTTTCATTGGCAGTGCCTACTCCTAGAAAGTAGGTCTCCAGGAGTTCAACCCATGCTTTCCATCTCACAGCCTGTGTCAGTGGTTGGCCTGTTAGTGCAAATAGCTCCAAAACTGGGATGGGATTTCTGGCTAGCTAGGGTATGCACCTAAGCCAGGCAGAACTCACCACTCTAGTCAGGGCAAGGGAGTTACACACCGAAGATAACCCCTGCTCACCCCTGAGGTAGCTTGGCAGAGCAGTTAGGCTTATACCAGAGGCAATGTGTAAAGCATGTGTGCAACACACATACACACCAGTGACACTCTAGGCACACCACAAAAAGAAGGACTCCACACAAGGTTATAAAAAAATATCCTTTGCATTGTACATAAAACACTTTAGACCACAATCACATAAATTACAGTTCCACTAGGCATTTTCATAACATCACATAGATCATAAAATCACTTTGCAAATCCGGCAATTGTCATACCATCACAAGGTAGTGCAACCAAGTAAATGCTTGTAGACTCCATACATTATAAAAACAAATCATCAGTGTGCACATAAAGGCAAATTCCTGGAGTAATACTTGGTATCCTGATATTGTAAGGCATAAGCAACACATATCAGATCAGGCAGGAATATGAGGTAGTTAAAGTGAGGCATATCACATAGGAAATACAAGTATACACATTACGATTGGTTACAACAACACTAGTGCTCCTACTACATGTTTTGCAGTAACTGTCTCTCCCTTTCTAAGCTCCTGGGCAACCTACCTGCCTACAACAGTGAATGCGGTAATGAGCAATGAGCCTTCAAGTTTTAATTATGGCCCATCGGGTTCAGGGAGACTGTGACTAGTGTGGCCACTCGGCACCCCCCCTAAGTATGTACCAACACATGAGGGGCACAGAATTTTTTTTTCTGTGGGGCAACCTCGCTGGGTCCCCTCCGTGGATCAAGCACCCCGCAGCAGCCCGTGAGCCCGCAGGGTGCTGCTATCAAAAGGTGAGTAACTTTTAACACAAATATGGCTGAGTGGGACCTCTGTTGAGGAGTCCTCTCTGCTCGGCTGATGGCCAGAGAGTGACATGGGCACACGCCGACCCGGCGAGCATGCCACTGGCCGCTCCCTCGGTCTCCCTCTGCCCTGTGGTACCTCCAGCTCGCTCAGGCCTGTGAGGCTCCGTCCGGCAATGGGTGGGGCTGGACCGGGGTGGTGTAGCAGCTGGGGCTGCTTCTCCTAAACCTCGCTGCAGGCCCCTGGCATCTGCAGCATTGGGCCCTCCCAGAACAGCACCCCTTTTTCCGGTGCGAGGTTGACTCGGCCCTTCTCACCGCATGTCACCAGCAGGGTTCCTTCAGGCCCTGGATGCCCTGTCCTAGGATTTCCTTCCCAGGTGCAGTGCATCTCTCTCTCTGGAGAGTACCGCTCTGTCAAGGGAGGCAGTCACGTACCGCTGGATCCCCCTTTGTGGATCAAGAACCCCGCAGCTGCCATGAGCCCACAGGGTGCTGCTATCACAAGGGGAGTGCCTTTTACCACAAATGTGGGTGAGCTGGACCTCAGTTGTGGATTCCTCCAAGCTCGGCTGATGGCCAGGGAGTGACACGGGCAGAAGTCAACCCAGCGAGCGAGCAGCAGGTCGTTTCCTCGGTTCTCCCTATGACCCATGGGACCTCCACCTGGAAAAGGGTGGGACTGGGGGCTGGACCGGGGCGGTGCGGTGGCTGCGGCCGCTTCTCCCTGCAGTCCCCGGGCATCTGCAGGGTCGGGCCCTTCCAGTGCGGGCTCACTTTTTTTGGAGTAATTTTTTACTCTGCCCTTCTCAATGCATGTCACCAGTAGGGTTCCTTCGGGCCCTGGACGCCCTGTCCTAGGTTTCCTTCCTGGGTGAGGTGCCTCTCCCTCTCTGGAGAACACCGCTCTGATGAGGGAGGCCCTCACGCACCACACTTTACTGTACAAAAACCCACCCCTGGGGCTCTACAAACAAAGCGCAGTGCTCCACCTCAGGGGAAGATGCATAAAATGAAATGCAGTCAACAGTGCAACGTGTTTACCAGCGCAGGACAAACAAACATGAGCTGCCCACAGGGCTCCCAACATCCTGGGCTCCTGGAAGAACAATGGGGGGCACGCAGGTTCATGAAAGCAGGCAGCAGACCAGCACACAGGGTCCTTGGAGCAAAGAAGCACAGCAAGGCCAAGTCAAAGTTGTGGTTCCCTGGTAACACAGCAATCCTCTGGTGCAGCATGTACAGCCAGAAGCATCTGGTTACAAGTCCCACGCAGCGGCTGAGTCATTCTGGGTGCAATCTGCAGCCCTCCTTGGCATGGCAAAGGTCAGCAGACATATGGGAAGCACAACAAAGCAGGGCAGCAGTTCCTAGGAACAGTCAGTCATAGCAATGCGGCAATCCTTTCAGCGCAGCAGCCTTTACTCAAGCAGAGCTTCTTCCAGGTCCACTAGTGTACTCAAAAATGTGGGGTAAGAGCCCCGGTATCTTAACTCTGATGCCTCACTTCTAGAAGGTGGGAGAAGGTTCCAGCTAGGTCTGTTCAGCCCCAGGAGTTTCCCTCCACCCTTGCACTGGCTCCAAACATCAGCAGGGGGTAAACAAGCCCTTTGTGTGAGTGCAGGACACAACCTATACAAATGTAAAGTGTCATGCCTCTCACTCTCCCAGCATAGGAAGAACATTCACCATGCAGAGAAATACAGATGCAACTCTGTTACAACCAGCCCTCCCTGTGTAATGGATGTCTGGAAAGTATTGACGCAAGCTGAGCTGTCAATTTTCCCTAGATGTGGATTGGATTCAAGCTGCATAGCACGTACAGTAATTAGCACAGAGAAATGCCCACTTTCTAAAATTGGCATTTCTAGAATAGTAATAAAAAATCCACCAACACCAGTTAGCATAATTTTTCACTACTATTCCAAACATAACAAACATGACAGCTCTATGCCTTTCAGATCAGAAATTACCACTGAAACACATATCAGGGAATTCCCAATGCAAGCCTATGATAGGAGCAAGCCTCACAACAGTGAGAAACAAAGTAGGCTGTTTGTCACTGAAGGAGCAATGACTCATAGAAAATAGACTTGCTCAGACGTAATAAGCTCCTTTAACTTACTAACAAGTTATTAAATTTGTTTTGTGTAAAACGAATGCGCACCACACGAATACGAGGGTTAGTGAAGCTTGCTTATGTGTTTACTAACTTGAACGAAGGACTAAAACCGCTTTAACTGGGAAATCTTTACTGAGCATGCATCAACTGCATCGAGGCAGTATGACGAGCTATCGCTTGAAGAGAAATTCTTGCGCATGAGCAGAAGCTTTAAAAATGGAGTCTTGCAGGCTCGCATGCATGGCATATGCTTAGCTGAAATAAAAATAAGCAATTTTACTAACGCTAATGCGGGGAAAGTATTATTAAGTAAATGGGAATAGAGTAGAGGTGGGTGGTATACAGTGAAACCATTTATCTTTAAAATTAATATTTGTCTTTCTGACTTTATTATTAGTGCGCATTTGGGCCTCTCATGTATGACGGAAGTAAGCTGAGTAAAAGAGACTGCGCATGTCCACTGGAAGTTAACCCGGACTGAATGACACAAACGTTGGATAAAATCCAAGGTCGCAGAGTGTTAGATCCTGGGAACGGAGGGTGAAGAGTTTGACGAAGTGGACTCACATACAGACTATTAATATAATGTAACAAATAAAAAAATTAATGCGTGTGTGAACCAAAAACTTTGAATAAAAATTAAGGGGTGGATTTACGAACAATAGTGGTATTGCTTTTGATGGCATGTAAGCATGGTGTGATGATCTTTCCCCTTTGCCTGACAAATCATATTTCGTATTTTTGCGATATTGAAACTTAGTGGGTGGAACATTAAGAACGAAAGGTATAATTAAGATAGTTTTAGTTAGTTAGCTAGCAGAGCGTGGGGATGCTGTCTGTGTAGCGGGAGATGCTGTTGCTGAGAGAGAGATGCTGTGAAATGCTGATGAAGATCCGAATGCAGAAGCTGAAGCAGAACTTTCTATCCTAATTTAATTGGGTTAGATAAGAAGATCGCGGAAGAATCTCAAGAAGGAAGAGAGCGTCAGAGAGGGGTGCGGCGCATTCGCCGGTATTCTAGAGAGGTCATCTATCCTGTTCTGATTCCTGTCCTGAGCCTTTGTCTCCTGATCTATCCCAGGGGACCCTCACCAGCCGTTTGGCCAGGGGGTTGGTCTTCCCACCATTCTTGGTAAATATACATTTCTGTGATTTAGCTATATGCCCTTTTCTCTCTATCATCTCTTTCCTTAGACATTTGTTCATTGAGTAGCTCCATGTTATGTTTGATTGATAATAATTGATTTTGCCTCTCCACTGAATGATGGTGATTGCCCTGTGTATTTGAGATGGTTCACATGCACTTGAAATTTAGATAAAGATTTAAACTTCCCTGAGTCTGTGGTTATTTACTTCAAATTTTTATGAATAGTCAGAATGTTGTCCTTTTCACCATCAACTAGTTCAACTAATGGTCCATCGACCAGAGGAAAGAACTTTTTGATCAGTGAAGGGTTAGTTAGAGATGAACAGTGGTACCAAAGAACGTATCCCGAATGTTATGAAATCTATAAACTCGACTCCAGCGGTTTACTACAATTTGTGAGTGTGTGTTGATGGGCCCAGGTGAGTATATGGTAGTAGAGTAATTGTTGTTGGTACGCCGCTGGATCATCACTACCAGGACATGCCACACAGCTAAGGAACATGTCTTACTTTTTACCAAGACAGCACCCTGGCAATAGGGTTAGCTAAGGCCGACCTAAGGGGTGACTTATTTGTAGTAAAAGACGAGGTTCAGACTTGGCAACCACTTTAAATGCCACGTCTCTGCAGCAGTAAACTGCGCAGGCAGGCCCTGCTGCAGCAGATTCCTGAGGCAGGTTTGAAAGGCTACATCTGTGGGAGGCGCAAGCAGCACTGCAGGTCCACTAGTAGCATTTAATATGCAGGTCACGGGTATATGGGACACCACTGTACAAGGGACTTACATGTAAATTAAATATGCCAAACAGGTGTAGGCCAATCTTACTAAGTTTATTTGAGAGAGCACATGCACTTTAGCACTGATTAGCAGTGGTAAAGTGCCAAGTGTCAGAAAATCTACAAAAACAGGACCAGCAAAAATTCAGGAGGAAGGCAAAAAGTTCTGAGAAAACCTGCATAAAGGGCCAGTTCCAACAACAATGTGTTCGGCGAACTGCTGGAACTTGCTGCACTTGCGAAGAGACCGTTGCTGGCGTTGTGAGTAGGGTAGGCTGCCGTGGGGTAGTGCTGTAGTAGTACACCAGTATTCTACAGAGGGGTGCAGTCAAGTGTATGCCCTTTCCTTACTCCCCTGCCAGTGGGTATAGCAGTGGGGCAGTCTTGAGAAGCAGGACCCTATGTGCCTCCACTAGTCGCCCTTGTCCGGCAAAGACCTCAGGTTGTAGCCTTGGTTGAAGCTGGTGCACTGCTCTCACCTAGATGGTGGATTTGTTGCTGAAGACTACCTGGGGTCGTGCAATGGAGGCAGAGGCACAGTGCAGTGCTGAATGGGTCACTGGCATCCCGTGCCTAATGCTTGCGTCCTGTTTCAGCCGTTAGGCCCATTAGGCAAGGTTACATCACGCAGAGCATGCCCCAGCCAATCACCATGGCACTTCATAGCCTCAGGCACACCCCTCTTGGAGGCCGACTACTCGCCTGTGCGCATTGGGCCACCTTTGAGGGATGCCTTCAGCATGTGAAACTATCACTCAATAAAATCGCATGCAGAAATACATTCAAATTTACTATAGCCCGCTGTTAAAGGCTATACTGGTTGTTAAAGGCCCTGAACCTGAGTAATAGGCTGAGCCACAAGCGAGCGCCTATAACGAGGGAGATAGCCTTTCAGAGTGGTACAGCCCGAGACAGAAGGGCTATAAGGCTATGAAAACATTCTATCTACTAAGAGTAGAATGCTCTAAATTAAAAAGGCAAAATTAAGAAGACAAATATTTGAATTTTGGAGCTCAGGTTTATACCAGCCATTAAAAGCCTGGAGCTACTCCATTGTCTTCAGTGGAGCCTACAGCAGTCCAATGTTCTAATACTCAGTTTAATCTCATGAGGTGAAATTAAAACTGCTAATATGAGTTGCCTTTTTCCCAGAGCAAGTGGTAAACATAAATCATAGCTGAAACAAAGGCGAAAATATTAAACCATAGATTAAAATTAATACAAATCAATAGAACATGTTTTATTAAAACAATTATATAAAAAATTAATCTATTATCTTTAATTTATCCGTTTGAAGTATACATTTTGTTTAAAATAGATGTGGACATAATTAGTAAAATGCAAAAAGAACAAATGAACGGAATGCTGAACAATTACAAACACTCACCTCACTACAGGGTTGTTATTTTACTCACCAAGCCACCCCATTTTGGACCGAGACATAGTCAAATCAGTCTTGACCATGCTCCCAATGGGAACAGTCCAACCTAAACTGCCAAACAAGTTCTCCCTGCACCGGAAACAAGCATCCTAGGACCGGTGATGTTTTAGAGATTTCAGTCATCTTCCTTTCAAAGTCAGGTCCTGTGTTCATTACCAGCATCTAAACAAGAAGTGTATTTCTAATACCACAGCAATGAATGGGTATCTATAGTCTTGTGTGGTTGCCATGACAGAGATCCCTTTGAAATCCATCAGGTACCATATTTTTGGTGGGTGATTGTCCAAGGTATGTTCTTTTCTCATCATCATCTCACAAACCTGAATACCTGGTAGAGACCTAGCAAGCATATGTGCCCACTTGCCCTAGCTGAGATTTAAAAAAACAACACTAATTGGGGTAGTGGGCCTGCTATGCCCCTAGTAGAAACATTAACACTGAATACTCAATTTTATTTCCAGATTCCTCACCCTACCTTCCCTACCTCTCCACTCACTCCTTCTATTTACTCTGCCCTCTTGTGACATGCCCTACCCCTCCACTCTTTATATTGTGTCATGGCATAACTCCACACTCTTTCTCTTTATATGCTGAGGCCTAGCCTTGTTCCAATCTACCCACCAATGTATTCCTTTTGGAAAGTACTCTTCATAACTATCTGTGACTAACCTATAAACACATGTAAATAAATAAAACAATGTTGAGAATACGTGCCACACTGCTATGCCCTCCTCTGCCCAGTGGCCGAAGACACATCAGCCGCACCCTCTTCACCCTGCTTCAAGTTTACATACGCTGAGTGCATTTCTATAGTTTCTAGCTACAATATTAGTGATGCTAAACAGCACCAGTCATCCAATCAATGACCGAAAAGTGTAATGATATATTACAGTTTTCTTTTAATGAATTCACAAGATGAATTACATACACCTACAAGAAAACACTCAGCACTGACTTTTGTCAGCCCTAATTTATAAATCAGGACACCACTGAGCAGTGGCCTAGGTGTGGGCAAAGTCTTAATGTCCTCATTCTGACCACAGAGTCCATCTCTCATACCTTTTATAATCTGCAGGAGAGAGCCACTGTGTTAACCCCTTGCCTTTCTTCCATCCCCTTACCCAAGATAAATCATCAGTGCTAATTATTGAACCTCATATTGTGATGAAGACTTCTCACTGATCATGTTGTCTCTTCAAGAAGCTCTTCTAATTAGCGATTCTTTGGGGATTTCAGTCATCTTCCTTTCAAAGTCAGGTGCTGTGGACATTTACCGGCATCTAACCAAGTACTGTATTTCTATTAGAACAGCAATAGATAGGTACCTATCCTCTTGTGTGGTTGCCCATTGCCTACCCCAGTGATCCCTCTGAAGCCCATCAGGTAGCATATTTGTGGGTTTGTGTTTGGGTGATTGCCCAAGGCATGTTCCCTACTCATCATAATCCAACAAACCTGAATACCTGTTAGAGATCTAGCAAGGATATGAGCTCACTTGCACTGAGATTTAGGGAACATTAATTGGGGTAGTGGACCTGCTATACCCCCAGCAGAAACATTATAACTCAGTACTATATTCCACATCCCTTCCAGGTACCAATTTTAGATTATAGCTCAAATTCAATCACAAAGTCAGAAGAAAAGCAACCACAGGTGCACACGCTTGAAGAATGAGAGACACATGTAAAGTCATCCGAAAATGTAAAAAGTTTCTGAAAGCATATTTTTCATAACAGTATTGTGTACTTTAGCAAACTAAAATGGCTCATGTTAGAGTAAAAGTTCTTCAATTGATATACAGCCATAGTAGATAGTCATGAGATGGCACCAGGAGGATATTGATACTGTACATAGAACAATTCTGGATTATGGGCCCTTTCTTCTGTCCAGGGGCCCTCTTTGCCTAGCGGGATACAACACAGATCTGAAATGGCTGCGGCTGCAGTGTTCCACCGAACATAGGGTCCATGTTAACATTCTTCACCCCATCCGGAAGCCGGAAGGTGAAGGCCCGGAGGAGGCTTGTGAAGAAGATGAAGAGCTCGATCCTGGCCAGCGTCTCCCCCAAACACACACGGTGTCCTGCAAGAGGGAGAACAAAAACATTACAGTCATTTCTCCTACAACAGTCACATGCACTGTTTAACATACATAATCTGCAATAACACGGGAGTTGGACTACCCCTGATGTGAGGTTGGGCAAGGGGCATAGGAGCGCACATGGGGAAGGTTGCAGTGCTTCAAACAGCTTTGAATTCAGAGAGGCATCTCTCTACAGAGGGCAATAACTTAAAATAACAGCTTTGAAAGCAGGGAGGCATCCCTCTACATCCAGATTTTGGCCAGGTTTAATATAATTTTATATAGGGGTTGTGTCACTTTTTTGGCGCAGCCCAGATGCAAAATCCATTTTGGTATTTACTAAGCAACGAAAAGTGGATTTTAGTGGCGTTGCGTGGTTTAATAAATAAAAAGGTACAGCAAGGCAGTGCATAGTGCTGCCTTGTGCTACTTTGCGTTGGGTAGGCATTACAAGGGTGGAACAGAAGCTTTTCCATGCACCCACCCATGTATTTTGATGCAAGCCCAGATTTACAAAGACTTGTCAACATGGGTTTGCATCATAATGGTGCGCCTAACCGAGAGAGGCATAACAAGGAGAAGTATCTTTATTTCTTATTGTTACTTTCTCTTTCCATGTGTGCTGCTTTCTACAGCACACATTGTAAGAGGAAGATGCCTCTAAGAATTGTTTTTGTGTAAGAAGGTATTCCTCCCGGCAAAAAAATAATACTGCTCATAATGCTGGCATTCTTGCACCATGGTGCAAGTATGTTTGCTTTGGCTCTAGGCAGCCTCAAGTGCACTAGGACAGAGAGAGAGCTGGATCACTCCATTTCCTAGTGGATATGTCACTGTTCAGCCCCCTCCCCTTCTTGCAATCCATCACAGCAACTTTGCTTGCCATCCTGCATTGGGTGAACTTTTAATAAATATACAGCCTTAGGACATGGTCTCCTTGCTTGGCCATCTCTGAGTTTTTCTCAAAAACATTTTAGTGGGAAATGGTCCTTTTAAGAATAGGCCTTGCTGTGCCTTTCACCAGCAAAAGCCTTCTTACAGCTATATATTTTAGCCAGCCACTTTTTGAAAACTTTGCAAACAACTTTAGGTTACTCGTTCAGATCTTTGCAAATGATTCAGACTAAATCTTAAGGGAATAGTGAGGTAAAATAGGAAGCATTTTGAAAGCAAAGCAGTGCCCATGAATTATAAGTGATTGTTTTGAGTTTTGGGATAGACTTGTTCTTGAGAAGTGTTGCAAACAATACTTCAGAGTTGAGAAGGAAAGCTTGGAGGACAGGAAAAGAACTACATACCAAACTTCCCGAAGTTATTTTTTAGTGTAATCTCCCCCATAGGTAAAACAGGCCAAGGAGAAAGCTGCATGTTTGTACGCATGTAGAACTTATAATGCAGCAGTCTAGCTGGGGAAGAAAGGACTTTACAGACAAATGTATAAACAAAAGGGACAAAGTTGCAAGAATGGAATTTCTTAAGAAGTGTGATGTCAATCTTAACCACAGAGGAGCAATAGCATATAGCATTTAATGGACCCTTTTAAAAGGAATACACAATCTTTGCACCTAGGACCAGGACTCAGATCTGCTCCTGCACACGTTCGCCCCAACGCATGCATAGCTCCTCAGTTCAACACCAAAAGTGGAATAGTCACTCTCTGTTATGTTTTATTTATCCCCCAAAAATTTCTGTATTTTGCTAGCACAAGATGTGGATGTCTTTCCTATAATTCCACATGTATCACTCACCTCTGACCATATTTAGTATAGAAGAAAAACTATAACCTCAAACTAGTCTCAGATAAGTATTTGTTTAAAATCACAATTGCCAATACCATATCAACTTGAACAAAGGCAGAGAGTCCTCAGGTGGGTGCAAGGAGGAGAGGATTGGCATTACTTGATCATAATATATTAGGGGTCTTATTTAGAGTTTGCCAATAGAGAACTCCATCGCAAATGACATGACGTACTCTGCCCGCCAAACCCTCAGTTAGCCCAGCCCAGCTTATTTAGAGCCTGTAGTAACTTAAGTATTCCGGGGCAGATTTACAAGAAAGTGACGCATCTCCACCACCCTTAGAAATCCTTGTGCCACCATAGATGCGCAGTATTTATAATATGGCGCACTATGGCGCAAGGATTGACAGATGCGTCAGAAATTCTGACGCATCATCTGTTGGCGGAAAAGTCATGCATTGCTGGAGTCATGTCGCAAGCATGACGTATCTCCAGCAATGCGTGTTGAGGCCTATTCCCACTACACTGAGTCACTACTTACGCCTGCTTGAAGCAGGCGTAAGGTTTTGATGCAGTGGCGCCCTAAAAGTGGCGCAGTGAAATCTTGTAGATTTCACTGAGTCACTTTTACGAGGCCTTCCTGCGTGAGAACGCCCACCCTGCATACATTATACCTGACGCAGGTATAATGAGACGCAGGGATTTACAACGTGACGCATCTCCCTAGATGTGTCACGTTGTAAATAGGCCGCATTGTTTGCACCACTGTTGCGTCAAAAAAGTGACTCAACTGCAGCGCAAAAGTCACACAAGGGGCTTGTAAATCTCCCACTCCATCTATAAGGCCTGTTGGCTCCATCAATGGAAAACGTCCTCTAAAGGCCCAAAAGAGTATGGGTCGTTAGAGGAAGAACATTACACAATTTTCCCTATTCAGGTAGGATGGTGTAATAATGCCTTTTCTCCTGTCTGCCATGAGGACAGTAAAAAAATACAATAATGACACCCACGCCCTGGAAGAAAACTCCTACAGTGTGGTGGAGATATTTTTGTTTTTCAGAAACAAACTTCTGCTTGGTATTTTGTTTCTGAAAAACAAAACAAATTCAAAAGATTGGTGGACATCTGTCAAAATTGACAGGAACCATCCACAAAAGTTTTAATACATTGAAAGGAACCTCCGTGATGGCGATTGCCTTCAAGGTACAGAGATGACCACTTGGCTGGCGGTCATCTGGAAATTTGGTGGATGAAATGCCGGTAAGATGAAGGAGATAATGTCCTCCAAAATGCTTACGGACACTACTCTGTCTGCCAAATTCTTAATCAGGCCCTGAATCTCTTAAACTATGACTGTCATACCTGCAGAAAAGGGCATGAAGGCCTCGTTGTTCATGAACTTTCCTTCTTTGTCAAGGAAATGTCCTGGATTGAACTGTTGAGGTGTCTCCCAATGGTCAGGATCAAACAGAGAAGAGAAAAGATTTGGTATGATGAGGGAACCCTACAAGGAAAAAACAGGTTATTGGATTAGAATGTTAGGTGAAAAGTGGTTGTTAGACTTGACAGCCTTAGGGTGGTCTTCCCCGAACATTTTGAGTGCCACCCTCTATTTTTCTGACCCTAATTTTGTGAACTTTATCACTGCTAACCAGTTCTAAAGTGCTTGTACTCTTTCCCCTAAACATGGTAATATTGGTTTGACTCCAAATGGAACATTTATTTCACTTAGAGGTCCCTAGTAAATTGCACTATATATCCACTGGGCTTGTTATTGCTAGTTGGCCTGCTTCACTGATCGTGCCACCAACATAAGTTGTCACTTAACCTTGTCTTAGGCCTACCACTGTAGAGCCTGTGTCTCAGGCCTGCCACTGTAGAGCCTGTGTCTCAGGCCTGCCACTGTAGAGCCTGTGTATGCATTTCTAAATTGCCATATCTACCTCTCAAGGAGACCCTCTTGCCAGGCATAAACCTTCCCTTTTTATAAATATAAGTCACCCCTAAGGTAGATCCTGTATAGCACAGAGAGCAGGGTTCAATGTGGTTAAAAGGCAGTACATGTTTTTTTCAGTTTTACATGCCGTGGTAGTGAAAAACACCCAATATTGTTTTTTACTACTGCAAGGCTTTTTTCTCCCATAGGATAATATTGGGATTACCTTATTACATATTTTAAGAGTAATTCCCAATTGTGAAGAGATAGACTTTTTCACGTTAGTGTCATTGGACACACAATTAAAAATTACAACTTATGGTGAAGTTGGATTTTAAATCACAGCTTAGCAAATGCCAATTTTAGAAAGTTGGCATTTGGTGCCTGCTGTCTGTCTCTGTTCAGTCTGGGTGGGATGACAGCTGGGATGTGTGTATTTCCTCTTGACAGCCACACACAAAGGACTTGTAGGTGGGGCTGCTGGGTCTTCCTGGGAGATTAGGAAGGAAGAGCTGCAGACAGCCTCACACAAACGCCTACCCTAAAGAGGCTGTGCCCTGCACATACACAAAGGGTTGCATACACCCTGCTGTTAGTCTGGAGCCAGGGCAGGAAAGGTGTCAGATCTGTCAGAAGATGCCTACATCAAATTCCACAGGAACTGAAGATGTACCCAATGCCCCTCCACCAGTACCCGAGTCCACCATATATTCTCTGTAGTCTCAGGGCAACAATGGGGGGGAAGGGGAAGTGGATAAAAGAGAGACTGCCTTGAAAACAAGATTGTCTGTAGTTCTTTTCTGTCAGCTCTTATCTCTTCTATTGGGATTTGGTGTGTCGTTCCTGCACAAGGAGAAAGGTTAAACAAACACACTATTTAGCAACCCTGTGAAACTACTTACTAAGATAGAAAAGCAGACATTTGAGGTGAGCAAATCTCGCTGGTGTTGAGGGTGCTCTATACAGAGGCTGCCTTCCACCTAAACTAGAGAACTACCCAGGATTCTCTTCTTCTTTTTTGCATGCATCACTCTATGCCTGCAAGAGTATTCTTTTGATATATTTATATATATATATATATATATATATATATATATATATTTATTATTTTTTTTTACTTTAAATTTTTCAACAATGTGGCTCAAAAAACTGTGCTCTCCATCGCAGGTGCGTAAGTCAGGCCGAGCCATCAGCCTCCATTGATTCAGTAACAACAATTTGTTTCGCGCTCAGAGATCTGGGAACAGTTAATTTATTTCATACGCAGAGCCAGCCTGGCTCCACCAACGTGCTTCAGCCTTACGGCCTTGCTCACGGTTGAGTGACAATTGGCTACGTAGTGTTTTTATACTTCTCCCCTTACAGACCCATTATGTGGCCTTCTGGGAGTTGTAGCGTTACATAATAAAATACAGTTATGTCAGCACAAAATGTGGCTGATGGCCATATTAATACATTACAAACCATATGTATGCTCATATGTCAACTGATTAACTCGATTTACTTTTATCAGGACAGCAATTTCCACTGGAACTATTAGTGCCTTATACTTAGTATAATTAGAAAGCAGGCATAAAGTTGTATATTATCTCAACCTTTGCATGGTATAGTGCCATCACATTAAAAAGTTCCACTGTTGTCACTATAGCAGAAAGTTTTTATGTGTAAAAATACTTACAGTTTGAAGGTTCACTGTTACCAGAGGGCTATTTGTATGTGTCTAGTACACTACTAAAATCGTTAGCTATATATTGAATCCCTCTCTGTTCAATACACCTGTATCTTACTTGAAAACTTATAATCTTTGGTTTAGTACCCGAATATTAATCCTGTTATTTGTCCCCTTGGCATTCTGATTTTTTAATCCAGTGATTGTTCTATTTACAGGTGGATGTACAGTTCTTCATCATTATTAAGCCTTCTCTGGGTCTTTGTACGTAGCCTGATGATATAATGTGACTCGAGTTGTCTTAATTTGAGTTTTCTGTTTCCTCCTCTTTCACTCTGTGGGATAGTACCTAATCCAAAAAATTCTATTTGCTTCCAGTTGTTGTTTTGGCATTCTGCCATGTGTCTTGCTGAGGGATTAAATCCAGATCCTTGTGACTGGAGGTGAATGTTTGCATTGTCCAGCATTCCGTCCATCAATGGTTACTTTTGCGTAAGATGTTCTAAAATGGCATGACATATTAAGCAACACTACTTGGTGTTCTAAAAGGGTGTGACATATTCAGCAACACGACGTAATATTTTAAAAGGGAACACGATATTTGTTCCTTGTACTCACCTCCAGGTCTACTCAGGCTGTCTACAGCCATGGTGCAGTTGCTGTGATGCGCCTTCAGCCAAAGAGAGGGCTGCACAGCCAGAAGGGCTGCGCTGAAGGATCTTACACCTAGCTCCCCCAAGAGGCCACAGGTCACACATAACAAGTAAAAGGGTACGAGGCACATGCACAGCGTACGAGTGCGACCAGAAAAAGAGAAGCATGACGGACTGCAGCCCAGCTGCGAGAGATGGTAATCACATAACTTAGGCATAAAAATGAAAGAGAGACAAGAACTCCACACATAGCATCTCTCAATGTGTAGTTATTGAAGGTAGGGGTAGTAGTGCCGGAAAACTACACTAATCGGCAGATGGCGAAGTCTTTTTTCTAAACTCCGTGCTTCAAGCGGAGCACGGAGTAGCAAACCTCTGTGACCTCTGCAGGCGGAGCGAAATTCACTACCCACTCCTAATCCTAAAAGGATACTGTTTCAAGGGGACTTCAATATCTTTGAAACGCCAGGTAGAGCACCTCAGGAAATATAGATCAATATGTCCACCATGACCTCCTTTGTAAAGGTCATCTGTTTGGTGTGTTTAGACCTTTGGCAGCTCCAGCTGGCTTGTTGGACAATATTTTTTAAAGAATACCATTATCAAGATCCCTCTCACACAGTAAGAAAGAGTGTAGAGATGGGTAAGAGTTGATTTACAAAAATTATGGCAAGATAATCTCTGGCAGGATTCTTTGGGTTATATGGTGTTCAGTTCATCAAAATGTGGGAAAGTTGAACTCAACAGTAGAAAATGCATTTGATTTGAAGGCATTTCTTAGTGACATAAGGTGCCTTCAAGATCCCACCAGAATGCTAACTGAAAAAGAGGTGGCGGAACAGGAATGACACGGTATGACATTCATGAAGAAGCATAAACAGAGAATACCAGAAAGAAATGTAGATTGTTAAGCAACTACTTTGGAGAATAGTTCAGATCTGGCTTAGATGTTCACACAGCAGTCTCTGGAATCTAAGGTATTCCCACCTGTTGAGATGCCAAATAACAGTATCTATTGGTTGTCCTGTGGAAAAGTGGATTTCCCTGATCAGTTATGTCCCCTATCTTGGACCCCAACGGTTCTATATGCATGTTACAAACACATGTATGTTCTCTCCAGTTCCAGTTTCGAAGACGCAAACACATGTGCGTCCACCGTCAACATGTTCTCTGTCAGATCCGCCATCAATGGGCTGGATATTCGATTCCTAAATAGGAAAGGCCACCGACTTTATATGGCTCAGTTACTCCATTTTTACAGTTCAGGCGAAGTAGGCCCGATTCTGTCCTCAAAGCCTTTCCCTGCCTCTCTGTCTCTGACAAACGTCAGCTTGAGCTTGCATCTGTATCCATGAACTTTGTCCTATTTCTTGTGCAGCTAACGGTGCCTGCCTCGGCCAGTTTAGCCTGTCTGCCAAGAAGCTGTATTTCACCTTCGAATTATCTACTTTGCTCTTCAGCCGATGCATTCCTGTCTAGTGATTTAGGTAAACATTTCCTTTAGCTTCTGAGCCAGAGGCTTGGCCTCTTTGTCCTCCTGCAAGTAATTCATAGCCCAGTTGCCATGGAAAGTTTTCTGCCTCTCGCATCTCACATAGACACTTAGACGTTTGTGCACGCACACAGTCAGTATAGACTAGATTCTGTCCGAGAGTCCTTCCTTGTGGATAACATAGTTCTCTAAACATAGGATGTTAGATATGATTTGGGATTAGGTTGACTTGACCCCCTAGACTTTTCGTCTCCACATGTAGAGTTAATGTCAAGCCCCCTTCACCCCCTAGTTACACGTCAATTGCACGTCATGCTGCAGCGCGCGCATCTATGCCAAGTATTATCTTATAGATCCACCTATATGTGATAACTTTAACCAATTATGTTTCTTTTTACTCCTTATTACGCCTAGTTTCGTTTACGTAGTTACTATGTCACTTTTCATATCAATTGTTACGCCTTCTACATTCATTTCATTGTAAAATACTTACTATAAAAATGTATGTCTGTCAATAAAGTATCGTACTTCACTTCCTGAACCTTTGCGGTGACGGAACCTGAAGGCCGCCACTCGAGTCGGCCATTTTGGAATAAAGCCCATTCAGAAACCTCTTATACCACGGATTCTGCCTCTTATTATTCTGAGCTATTTGTTTAAAGTATCCCGTATGAAATTCAGTATGGTAATGAATATTTTATTTACCACATAATGGCGCCCGAATAGGGACACTTTCTCATCTCACGCGCCGGCGGTGCGTTGCAGGCCCGGTCTCCTGCCACAGCTGGACGGACCATAACGCGTACCAGCAGGATTTCCTGTAGCTCCCTCCGGTCAAGCGGGGGCGACTGAGGCTGCGATCAACCCAGACGAGGCGGTGAGAAGTGCGAAGTATCCCGACCAGAGCCTAGCTGAGAGAGAGCAAGATCCGAGGTATATAGAGGCCCACCAGGTTTCCGAAGTCCCGATGTCCAGAGGGTCCGATGTCCGAAATCGAGTCCAGTTTCCGAGGCCTTTCGTTGTGAGCTACTCGGTGAGTACCATCGCCGGGGAGGCGTGTTGACGTGCACATAGGTTGTGCCGGTCAAGACGGATTTGGGTACACAAATCCGGTCTGCACTGTTTAGCAGTGTATATGTACGGTTTAGCCGTATATCAAGTATTCCGAAGTATCTAGTTATTGTCAAGAATTCTGCTTGGTGATTAGTTATGCAGACTGTCATCATTGTTGGTCATTTTTAAAATGTTTAATGTTTTATTTCTAACGTGTTAAAATGTCCTGCATATTGTGGTATGAATGATTGTTTTATTGTGCTTTGTTCATTATTGTGTTTTTCGTACTAAGTGTGTTCAAGATTAAGTATCAGATCAGTTGCGTTCAAGAGTAAGTACCAGATTGGTTGTCAATATGCCGCTCTTTTCGAAATTAAGACAAATCACTACTAGAAAAGGGGTGCTTGAAGAGGCAGTCCCTATCCCTCCTAGGGACACTCCAGGGCACTTTATGTACCATAAGCATGGCTTAGATGCCATATTATTTCTAGATCTATGGGTGGACTACACCAAAGAGTTACCAGAGAATCAGAGATGGCCCGTAGCTGGGACCTGGGATGCAGCTTGTATCATGAAAGTAGAAGAAGAGTTGTGGAAGAGGAAAGCTAGACAGTCACAGAAAGGCGCTATTGAATTATGGCGTAAAGAATCGCATAGGCGCACCGAAAAGGCGCTAAGACAGGAAGAGAGAAGTAAAGAAAGTGCAGATAAGGTTCGAGAGAAGCAGTTGATTGAAGAAGGTACAAGAGTACAAGCAGAACAAACAGAGAGACAAAGAAATGCCCTTATGAAAGGGATGTATCCCCTTCTGGCCGAAGGATTGCCTCAAGCCACTACGGCCATACCAAAAGACTTGCCACCCCCATTGTTTCCAATAAAGGTACATCCTAAAGGACATCCTAGAACCGCAGAAGATATTTTTCTTTCCTCATATTTAGATGATACAGTTCCCGAATATGCTAACCCCGCACCGCACAGACCGGCTGCTGGGGGGGTTCAACGTCAAGATCAAGTATCTGTCACAGTACCACAGCAAGCTCCGACACAAGTCACGACACAAGCTTCGGCAAGCACATCTGCTTCCGCGTCTGTCCCCGCAACTGATTCTACAGCCGTGTCTACACCTGTAGTGGCTGTAGCACGTTCAACGAATCCTTTCACGTCTGACACCTCAGAGGGGGCTACTGGAGGTGCTACTAGCCTTCATTTCACGCCACCCAGAGGGAGTAAATTTACTTTCCAAGAATCAGTACATGCACGTACGCCCAAACTTATAAATAACCGTACGCTTAAGGATCTTATGGTAGATTGCAGATATGACCCGGTACCTGGTAAAGAGGATGAAATGATTATAACATCATTACGTATTAGACGAGCTGCGTCATTTTTAGGAAGGTTGCCAGGAATGGCCGCGCATTTGGATAACATATATCATTTTGTCCAAACAGGGAAAGATCCTGAATGCATTAACAGAGCTATGGAATATCAGAAAGTCGAGATACAGGGAGAATTGTTACGTTTTTTTATAAATTGTGTGATCAGAAATCAAGACCGACCGGGGGTAGACCCGGAAATAATGCAAACTCTTACTAAATGGAGTCAGAATATATCCGATGGAAAACATGATAGACAAGGAAGTATAGTAGCCATGTGCCGAAAAATCAGGAAAGAAGTAGAAGACATACATGCAGAGAGATTAGAAACAGACGAGTTCGAGCAAGATGAAGAGTCCGACTCGGGAGATTCAGGAAGACAGCCAGACACCATAGCCTATGTGGGCAGAGGAAGGTCCTGTAATAATATCGGAGGTTTTTCTGATCCGATACACTCTATACGTCCGACTATAATAAATATGAAATCTCCCGAGCGTTTGTTTCAAGCCGCAGATAAAATACTCCGGGAACGAAGGGGTTACCACCTCCTCGATTCCATGGACGAACAAGAATTAGCGAGGGCAGCTGTTCACTGGATGGACAGTCCCGGTAAATATGGTGATGTAACAGTCGCACACGCGTTTTTGAACCTCAGTCCAGACGAACAATGTTTGGCTGGGATTTATATGATCCAGCAACTTCTTATACAATATAAGAGCCGACATGCTGATCCTGGTCCCTTACCCGATATGTTAACCGAACTACTCACGAATAGATGGAGAGGTTCCAGTAACAAGTTAATTAAAGAAATACTAATGTCGCGTAAACAGTATGATCTTTTTGTAAACGCAGATCCTTTCGTGATCCCCAACAAAGAAGGAACATCGTACTACATGGATAGACAAAATCCCCTACGAGAAGTTCACCCAATAAAGGGTGATGACGATCAGTTTCGTCGTGTATTTGTTTACACACCCATATCAAAAATGGAATTATTAGGAATGAAGAAAGTAGTACCAAGTCATGATAAAGACCCAGCGGGTTTCCACCGAGAAATTAAAGACATGTTACTGATGGGAGAGTATACCTTTCCTGATATTATGACAATATTAAAGGTGCTTTTGCCTCCTGGCATTTATGAAAAACTGAAAGAAAAAGAGTGGGAAGTGGGAGACCAAAAGATAGATTGGACAGCATTAGAAGCAGAAGAAAGGGCCCGAACTGCAGGTTCAGGGCTCGGGGATAAAGTTAAACTGTTACCAGGCTTACTAGTACAGGTACTGCCACGTTTATTAGCGACGAAAAAGGAAGATTGGGGTGCAATCTCAGCCTGTAAACAAAAACAAGAGGAAGACACAAGTGATTATTATGCCCGATTTGAAAAATGTTTTGGTATAAATAGTGGTATAAAGGCAAGCAGTGACTCATATCCACATTTATTTGTGACAAAATTGGTGGAAAATGCATTACCTCCAGTGAAAAATAGAATATTGAAATTCGAGAGTACCTGGCAAAGTAACACTCCGTCACAAATGCTACAAATGTTACAGTATCATCACAATAGAATTAGGGATGAACAAGAACACGAGCATAGACGCATGAAGGATACTAAAATGAAAATGCTAGTTTCTCAGACAGTACCAGCGGATGGTCACAAAAAGGGTGCGACACATTCAGGAGAATCTGCAGTTCCCGTAAAAGGAACCTGCAATTACTGTAAGCAACCAGGCCATTATGTACACGATTGTCAAGTCCTGAAACGTAATATAGCCTCAGGTATTGCAAAAGAGAGACCACGATTAGTTAGACAGGATCAGAATGAACAAGGAACTATGCAGCATGGACAGTCCATGCCAGTTCAGCAACAGTCTATGCCAGCCGCACAACAGCCCATACAGTTTGTGCCAGCTGCACCACCGTTGCCTGCTGCTGCCACACAAGTAACTTCACGACAAATGTATCAGACCGCACAGTACGAATATCCTGAGTATCAACGTTATGCATGAACCAGCCTAGAGAGGGAAGTTGACTTACCCCTTATCGAGATCCCAGTGGATCAAGAAGGACCTTATGTCCATAGTGAACTATTAGGTCAAGACAGGAAATTTTTACTCGATACAGGGGCAAGTCGAACAACTATCAAACGTAGTGAAGTTCCAGGGGCACCCCTCTCAGGCTCTCAAAATGTTTCCCTTGGTTTTTCAGGAAAGCCTATTGTTAATGAAGTAACACAGCCACTTCCACTTACGATTGGTCCCTTGACACGAACTACTGATTTATTGCTTACCAAATCATGTCCAGAAAACTTGTTAGGTATAAAGACATTGAAAGCCCTAGGGGCTATTATTTGTTGTTCTCCAGAAGGAGTAAGATTGTTTTTACGTGATTTTAAAGGTCACTATGTATCCAGAGACATGGATTCCTGACTACAGAACTTACCAGCGCATCTATGGGCACAAGGCCCTACTGATGTTGGTTGCATGAACATTACACCATATCGAGTCACACTGAAGGCAGGAGTGGTATTACCACGAATGCGACAATACAAGTTACCACCGGATGCTGTAGCGGCTTTACTGAAAATCATTGATGAGCTAGTTGCGCAAGGAGTGGTCGTAGAAACCAACTCCAATGTGTGTAATTCACCGATAATTCTGATTCTTAAACGAACTGATCCTATGGCCCCGCCAGTATATCGATTAGTTATTGATTTGCGTGAATTAAACAAGTGCATTGTGCCACAATTCCCTGTGGTCCCCGATATCTCATCATTACTGACAGCTATTGATTCTCAAGCTACATTCTTTACCGTAATTGATCTCAAGAATGCCTTTTTCAGCGTCCCAATAGATCCGGAAAGCCAATATTTATTCGGATTTAGTTTGAATGGACGAAGCTTTAAATTCACACGCGCTCCTCAAGGATTTACAGAAAGCCCCAGCATCTATAGCCAAGCACTGAAACGAGAACTTGACAGTATACACATGCCCGTTAACACCGCATTGCTTCAATACGTTGATGATCTGCTGATCACCGCACGAAGCGAACCCGAATGTGAAAAAGCATCACTGACAGTTTTACATTTTCTAGCCGACAAAGGACACAAGGTGTCTCCTTCTAAGCTGCAATTCTGTGTCCAGCGAGTTATTTATCTTGGTCACTCGCTGTCCAAGGAGGGAAGGCAGCTTACACCTGACCGCATCCAGTTAATTGCCAACATGCCAATACCACAGACACAGAAGGAAGTACGGGCTTTCATAGGCCTCACTTCATACTGTAGGCAGTGGATTCCCCAATATGCATTTCTAGCGAAGCCACTCATTCAGTTGACAACACAGGAGGCAGCCACGTCGACTGTCCTCCCTTGGACTCAGGAACACACACTAGCTTTTGAGAGCTTAAAGAAAGCTCTATGTCAAGCACCTGTTCTAGCGACACCATGTTACAGCAAACATTTTACACTCTTTGTTACAGAGCGTGCAGGTACTGCCTTGTCAGTACTCACTCAAGAACAAGCAGAATCATGTAAGCCTTGTGCTTATTTCTCCAGTACATTAGATCCCGTAGCTCAGGCTTTGCCTGCGTGTCTGAAATCAGTGGCAGCAACAGCTTTAGCAATCAGACAAAGCGATGCCATAGTGTTAGGACACCCATTGACAGTACAAGTACCACATGCAGTAGAGGTTCTTGTGAATCGAACGCAAACACAACACTTGACCATAGCAAGACTTACTGGTTACGAACTGACATTGTTTCAGCCACATATAGAAATCAGACGTTGTAATACATTGAATCCTGCTACACTTTTACCCGTAAGTGGAACAGACCCACTAGCTCATGATTGTGTTGAAGTTATTGAAATAAAGACGAAACCCAGACAAGACTTAACAGACGTTCCATTGTTAGAGCCAGACTTGACGTTGTATGTAGATGGTTCGTGCATGAGAACAAATACAGGAAATTTAGTTGCCGCATACGCAGTCACTACAGATACTGAAGTTATTGAAACAAACTGCATAGATACTTTGTCAGCCCAAGCAGCAGAACTTGTTGCTCTAACACAAGCCTGTATTCAAGCCACAGACAAGAAAGTCAACATATATACTGATTCACGTTATGCATTTGGAGTCGTACATGACTTCGGAGTGCTTTGGCGGGAGAGGGGTTATTTAACTTCTCATGGAACCCATATTCAACACGGGTCCCTCATTCATGCTTTGTTAGACGCAATTCATTTACCGACTGCAATATCGATTATGAAATGTAAAGCACACACGAAGGTTACTAATATCATTTCACAAGGCAATGATTTAGCTGACAGAACAGCTAAACAGACTGCTCAGACTCGTACATCCGACATGACAAAGCCAATAGTTCAGACACCAACACAGTGTATGACGATTAAGGATCCCGCACTGGACGTAATTGACATACAGACACATGCTACAGAGGAAGAAATAAAGAAGTGGACTGAACTAGGAGGGATCCAGACAGATCAAGGATGGATGACGAAAGAGAAATCCGTGTGGTTTCTCCCTGATTCCATGGTTCAAGCCATTATAGCTACAGTTCACAGTCCAGCACATTTAGGAGAAAAGGCCATGTTAGACAGCATACAGCACATTTGGTTTAACAAACATTTACGAGCAGCAGCTAAACAGAAAGTCCGTACCTGTATGATATGTTGTCAGTTTAATCCAGGAAAGAGTGTCCCCGTAGAGCAGGGTGGATTTCAGCCTCCTGATCATCCTTTTGAAGTCCTCCAGATGGATTATATTCAGATGGAACGTTGTCGAGGATTCAAATATGTTCTCGTAGTTGTCTGCGCTCTCTCCCGTTGGACAGAGGCGTACCCCGTATCAGATTACACTGCCCCGACTACTGCCAAGCAGCTAGTTCGAGAATTCTTCCCACGGTACGGTTTACCACGTGTTGTATATTCAGATAACGGCCAACCTTTCTCATCCGAATTAATGAAACATGTTTCGCTTCTGCTAGGATATCAGTGGAAGTTCCACTGTGTCCGACACCCCGAGGCAGCAGGTCTCGTGGAACGACATAATCAACTTTTGAAAATCAGATTGTCAAAAATATGTCAGGAAAAAGGTGTTGACTGGATAGTAGCCTTACCAGTTGCACTGTTTTACATGAGAATGGTAGCACACTCTCGAACAGGGCTATCCCCGTATGAGGTGGTCTTTGGCAGACCACCGAATATGTGGGGGACGCCTATACCACGTAAAATAACTGATGTTGACTGTAATATGCTGACAGATTACCTGGCTTCCTTGATGTCTGCACTACAATCTTGTCGTTCACAGGTGGTCGCAGCCTTTCCTGACAACACTGAGGTGAAACCCCATGACGTGGTTCCCGGTGATTTTGCACTCGTCAGGAATTTCGATAGGAAAAGCCAATTGGACCCCAGGTGGAAACTTCCTAAACAAGTCCTGCTGACAACAAGAACAGCCGTGAAGATCGAAGGGAGGAAGGGCTGGGTGCACTCCAGCCATATAAAAAAATTTCATGGACTTCCTCCTGATATGAACAATACTCCCCGTGCATCTTCTCCCATTGACTCAAAGCTACCTTTGGCTGAGGCCAGTAGCACCGAACTCTATAAGCAAAAACTTAGGTCCAGGCCTAAACTGTCGGACGATTTGATTGTTTAAGTCCTCTCCAAGGTGAAGCGGTTGAATCTGTCCTGACATGTCTCCCTTAGGTCTGAATCATGTAGAGTCCAGAATCATAATGAAAAGACATGCATACTGTAAATTACTGCGTAGCCACTGTATTGTGACTTTATTAATTTTGTTTTTCTTGAGTTTTATAATAGTTACTGCAAGTATATTATTGCATATGTATTATCCTGTTTCTAGACGTGCTATTAATATAACTGATGAACATTCTTTTAGTGACCTACCCCCACATGAGTTGTCCTACAGACTTGCGCTGCGTAATAACACTTTCATTAGTATGTTACATCATTCTCACCAGACTAGTAATGCCACTAATTGTTGGGTGTGTGGTCGACTCCCTCCCTATCAGAATAACAAAGGAGTTCTGCCTTTCTTTCCACATCCGTTCACATATAATGGCACCTGTGGAGCATGGTTTAGTTTATTGAATTCCATAGATTCAAACACAGCAGTTTATCAACACCATTGGATATGGGGAAATCTGAATATAGTGTTATACAAGGTCTGTCTCCCTGACAAGGAGGGTCACCCTAGTAGAACAGGAACTGATCTAGAAAATGAAGTATATAGCTTAGGTAATTTTACACCTAATCTCATGATTCTGAATGTCAAATCCGAAGTTGAGCTAATCTTGCCCACCATGTCAGTATTTCCAGTTAAAGGTGAATTATGTGTAAGAAAAGTTGGTTCCATACCTATGGGCCATAGCAAATGTGTTACTACAGTAGAATATAGTGATGAAGGCAAATCTACATTTAGAGCTTCCCGCCATTCCTACTTTATATGTGGTCAGACGGCATACATGCGTCTACCTCTAGATTGGGATGGTACCTGTTACATTGCATTCCTTCTGCCACCTGTTTTCTTAGCTCCTCCTGATTATTATCGAAATACTCGTTTAGCACACAATAGAGAGCGAAGAGATCTCCCAGTTGTCGATTATACTGAGACGGCATGGGACAAGTATGTAGATTTCAATAAAGGTATTTTTCCATATATAGGTACAATTTCAAATAGTAAGTTGATACGTAGACTAACCAAGACTCTTGAAGCCGTAGTGAATGAGACTATAGCTGCCCTAGGCAATCTGACAGAGGAACAATCAGTGATGAGGATCGTTGTCCTTCAAAATCGGCTTGTCCTTGACGTCATCCTGGCCGATAGGGGCGGAGCTTGTAGGGTCATCGGATCCAGCTGCTGCGTATTCATACCAGAAAATTCGCCATCTGTATATAAAGCTATAACACGCCTTCATAAGATTGTGAGCCAGATACACGAGGATCCAGGCACTTGGACTTGGTCCGGGTGGTTTTGGAGTCTGATATCAGCCTGGGGATGGAGAGTTCTATCCTTCCTAGGTATTGGCCTTCTTATACTATTCAGTTGCTGCTTATGTCTGCAATGTGGACCAGCGATTTGTGGTCTGTGTGCCACATCGTGTATTCCACATCAAGGTTTTCGTTCAAAATCCCGGAAGAAGAAAGAAGAAGAAATGATGCTCCATGAGCAAATCGATGGATTAATGAAGATTGATGTTTCTTGATGGGCAAGTAAGGGGACAAGGAGGGAATGTGGAAAAGTGGATTTCCCTGATCAGTTATGTCCCCTATCTTGGACCCCAACGGTTCTATATGCATGTTACAAACACATGTATGTTCTCTCCAGTTCCAGTTTCGAAGACGCAAACACATGTGCGTCCACCGTCAACATGTTCTCTGTCAGATCCGCCATCAATGGGCTGGATATTCGATTCCTAAATAGGAAAGGCCACCGACTTTATATGGCTCAGTTACTCCATTTTTACAGTTCAGGCGAAGTAGGCCCGATTCTGTCCTCAAAGCCTTTCCCTGCCTCTCTGTCTCTGACAAACGTCAGCTTGAGCTTGCATCTGTATCCATGAACTTTGTCCTATTTCTTGTGCAGCTAACGGTGCCTGCCTCGGCCAGTTTAGCCTGTCTGCCAAGAAGCTGTATTTCACCTTCGAATTATCTACTTTGCTCTTCAGCCGATGCATTCCTGTCTAGTGATTTAGGTAAACATTTCCTTTAGCTTCTGAGCCAGAGGCTTGGCCTCTTTGTCCTCCTGCAAGTAATTCATAGCCCAGTTGCCATGGAAAGTTTTCTGTCTCTTGCATCTCACATAGACACTTAGACGTTTGTGCACGCACACAGTCAGTATAGACTAGATTCTGTCCGAGAGTCCTTCCTTGTGGATAACATAGTTCTCTAAACATAGGATGTTAGATATGATTTGGGATTAGGTTGACTTGACCCCCTAGACTTTTCGTCTCCACATGTAGAGTTAATGTCAAGCCCCCTTCACCCCCTAGTTACACGTCAATTGCACGTCATGCTGCAGCGCGCGCATCTATGCCAAGTATTATCTTATAGATCCACCTATATGTGATAACTTTAACCAATTATGTTTCTTTTTACTCCTTATTACGCCTAGTTTCGTTTACGTAGTTACTATGTCACTTTTCATATCAATTGTTACGCCTTCTACATTCATTTCATTGTAAAATACTTACTATAAAAATGTATGTCTGTCAATAAAGTATCGTACTTCACTTCCTGAACCTTTGCGGTGACGGAACCTGAAGGCCGCCACTCGAGTCGGCCATTTTGGAATAAAGCCCATTCAGAAACCTCTTATACCACGGATTCTGCCTCTTAATATTCTGAGCTATTTGTTTAAAGTATCCCGTGTGAAATTCAGTATGGTAATGAATATTTTATTTACCACAGTCCACTCAAGTTTAATTTTTTGACACACATTGCTGATTTCTTCAACACACAGGTCTATAGTTGCCTGCCTCTCTGGGCTTAATTCAGATAAGCAACTTCAAGCAAAATCTTTTCAATGTACATTTCATACCCTACTTCATGTGTGAGGTGTGTTTCTTCTAAGTAACTGATGGTGAAACTTGTAATCTATGCCACCACACCACCTAGTAATGCTGATGAATATGTTTCTTTTCATTGTATAAACCCTGCACTTTTTTTCTTCATATCCTACCTTACAATGCTTGTAAATTTACTTTCCTCGTCGATAGATACCACAAGTGTCAGTAACAATGTTAGTGTGCTTGCACCTTGCCTGATGGTAATCTTTATACTCAATGTTATGTATTTTAACTCCCAGTAACTCACTACCTATACACTGCCTGATGATAACCATGCACTGTCTGCTTCACATTTCATCTCTCAATGCTAGTCAATAGGTCTCACAATGCTGGTGCATAAGTACCTTCTCAATGTTGAATCCCTGCAATGAGGTTTCCATCACAGTCTTCCTAAAAAGACCAATAGGTACAATGTTGCTCATGCGCTGTATCTCGTGAATCACGGCATTGGTGTAGGGAAGCCTCTTTCGGTCCTCATAGTGAATGATCTGGGACTCTCCAAGGACATCATCCAGCTCCTTCTGGACATTCTCTGGAGAGAGATATTTACACAAATCAGGGAACTGGTGACATTCTAACCCAGCAATGTCTACAAATGAGATAGTTGACAATGCAGGCCTATCCAGTTCCTCAACTCATCCTAATTCAGACCAGCTAAGTTGAGCTCAACTCACTGCAACTCAACTCTGTTCAGTTCAATTCAAACCACCAAACCTAATGACATACAAAAAAAATCTTTCGACAAGTGCAGATAATATGCTCTTTCATTTGAATTAAGGAAGAGACCGGAATTCCAGCAGCAATTTCACAAATTCATTTATTACAATGCTGTGAGGATTAACCACATCAATGAGTTTGGCTTTACACAAGCCTTGGTCACAATGTGCACCCCCATTTTTGAAGGTTCTTTTTATACAGAGTAATAAAAAGAGAAAAAAAGACTGTGGTACAAACTCTGAAAACCAACCATATTTTCAAATATTCTTATTTGATATTAAGAATGTATTTGTGCACCCAGATAATTCCTAATACATTTACCCTCTCAATTTCCAAAAATAAGCATAAACTCTAATTTAATCTTCTTTCAAACTCACTAATAAATCACTATCAGTATTCACCTGTATTACATCATCAAGCCTCAGTAGGTTCACTTTTAAACATATTGACCCGCAATGCTCAACAGTATTTAACCACCTTATTGTTAGACCTGATACACTTCAAATAGTGTTTTCCTAACCCTTTTGCTGTTTCCTTCTGAGTTTTGTTAATTCTCTTGCAGTGGGCTTAGGGCTTTGGGCACTTCCCCCCTGTAAATGCAGTGTGAAAGTGGGCACATCCTTCCTATTTATGGTAGGAAGTGGTGCTTACATGGTATTTTCAAACGTGTGTCTGTCCTGCCAATGCAGGTCGGCGTGTGCACTCAAACGGATCATGCTTTTAAACATGTTTACAAACCTACCATGGCAGGTCTGTGATGGTGCCATTGCGTTTGTACTCAGGCTGGTCTGTCAAAAGCACGGGCCATCGTAAGGGGATCTTTCACTTCTAAGCAAAGTGGAAGGTGAAGGACCAGGCAGGTACACAGATGTGTTCCCTCCCCAGGTAGCAGGGAATACCCAAGCGGGATTCTCTAACTATGAGGCTTGCTCTTCCCATAGGTTAGCATCGGGAAGTGGTTGACAGTACTTCAAACTGCAATAGTGGATTGCAGTGGTGCAGCCTTATGATGTTTCCTATCAATGTCTTTGCAATGCCAACCCCTTTCGAGTGATAAGGATGAGCTTGGCATACTGGCTTAGAAACGCCACTTATAGAATTGAGGACATTTCTATGCTCTGAAACTCTGTATCTGCCGTGGTGCCTGGTGCTGGTCAACGAGGAGGCCTAGGGAGCACATCTAGGCATTCTCCAGTGACAGCCATGAACCATTGTGCATGCAGTTGAAATGGCCCACCTCTGCCATTTGCTGGCCTGGTGGAATAGATGGAAGGCAGAAGTTGTGACACTTGGCCTCTGGAGCCAGATTATGGGCCCCATAAAGATGGGGATTTGCATTCCATGGTCTCATGGCAGACAGGATGGAAATTTAGAGGACACATCTGTGAGTCAAAGAGATACCCTTTGAACCCCCCAACTTTGAAGGCCCACCACAGTATAACTATGGGTGCCACCCTCCTACAAAAGAGAAATTTGCTTGTGGATATGCGGGACCTGAGAACCAGGACTGCGTGGTGCACACTGACAGAGGAATCTTTTGTGCAAAAGGAGGATTAATGCCATTGGAAGGGAGCGCGTATCCTTCCTGAACAGTGGCTGGCCTGGGCTGACTACCTGCTGAAGTGTGGCATCCTGAAGTGGGCTCTCCAAGGACCAGTTGGCTGGTCCCTGCTCTCTCTGAGATCTCAGGGATTTCAAAGATCTCCTATGGGGGACCCACACCATCTACCAGTGACATCTGTAGAGCGGTGACCCCTCAAGTGCCCATATTGACTGCTGAATTCCAATGGACGTACTGGTAGAAGTGTGCCTTCAAGGGATTTTTTAAGAAACTAAGTTGTATGATTTTTATATAGGATAAAAATATACCTATAAGTCAGGTTTCTCTCAAAGTACATATATTATAGGTTATACACTATGCATTAGTCATATGTATATATATCATTCCAACATAATTGAAAAGAACGAATACATGAATAATAAAATCATCAAATAAGTAAATAGTCAAATAATCAAAAGAAGCAAAGGGTGTGTAAAAAGAAATGAATTTATATCAGTGAATGGTATTCAGGGTACCTAAAATGAAGACAGCTATACAAAATGTGGAAGGAAATAATACATTCAATGGTTCCTTCACTCAACAATAAATCAAACACTTTCTCATAACAATATTCAAAAAATTATATAGAAAACAGTGTGAGAGTCGGGGTCCTGGGGTCAACTTTTAATCTACTAGTCCTGAAGATGGTCTTATGGAGTGAAACTTAAAGACCGAAACGTCGACTCTCACACTGTTTTCTATATAATTTTTTGAATATTGTTATGAGAAAGTGTTTGATTTATTGTTGAGTGAAGGAACCATTGAATGTATTATTTCCTTCCAAATTTTGTATAGCTGTCCAAGAAAAGGAATCTGGGCCCGACACAAACCTGGGTGGAAAATTTGTTTTATTAGCAAGGGTGGTAAGGGGTAGACCAGGAATGCTTGTTTTCTCTTTATTGTTTGCCAGTGGCCAGGAGGTTGGCTGTCAATGGCAGTAGAGGGAAATCCTGCCCAAGCAGCGACAGTCAGCCACAAACGTCCACAAAGAGGGATCGGGGAAAAGACCTGTACCCAGGTCTTATCCTCGGGTCATGGCTGCAGTTGACAAGAACGGTAGCGCTGAGTCGAAAGCATGTACGCAGAGAAATGCCTGGGAAGCCCAAGACGCCAACGGCAGTAGAGCAGAATAAAGATGATTTTGCTACCATCAGGGATTTACCCTCCTATGCAAAATTTAGCATTTTGGTCCGGATCAGTGCTTGGGTTGATTTAGGGAGAGCTATGGGGAAGGTCTGGAGGGCATATAGAAGCTGGGCACTAAATTCATTTTTAAGCTATTGATGCGTCCTAACCAGGATATCTCTAACTTGCCCCATCTATGAGGTCCTTAAAGAGGGCAGTGAGCAAGGGGGAAATGTTGCTGTCATAAAGGGTGCTCGTACGGGTCGGAAGCTGAACCCCTAGGTATGCTATGGGCGGCGCGGCCCATATGAACCCGCCCCTTTCGACGGGGTCTCGAAAACTGCTTTATGGGTCTGCTACTCCATTCCATTTGATCTGGAGTAGTCCATTTTGGAGCCCGTCACCTGTGAAATGCAATCTAATTAAACCAATAGTACCTGGATGCTTGTTTCCAGATCGGTGACAAAGTATACAATATCATCGGTTAAAAGGGGGGACAAGGGACATCCCTGCCTCGTACCCTTAGTCAGTGGGATGTCAGGTGTGAAGGCAGCATTAATTTTGAGCTTTGCTGACAGCTTTTAGAAGTTTTAGCTGAATAAAAGTTTTCATCTTGGGGCCTAAGTAAACTCTATCCAGTACCCTCAACAAATATGCCCAATCCAATCTATTGAATAACTTCTCAGGGGGATATTCAGAAGAACATGTGGTAATCATCTCCAAAATCAGTTAACACAATCCCACATATCGCCGTCTATCGCGGGGAAATAACTCGGTGTCAACGTCATATTCACAACACGGCGGTAACATGCGATAGTCTCCCAACAACGCATCAAATACCAGCGATAAAAGTCCCTGGACAGAGATAAAAATCTAAAGCCCAGCGCGAAAAAACTTGTGATGGGCACAACTGCGAAAAAAAATCCAGAAAGAAGCAGCGACAGCTTGCAAGTCCCACAAGTCATGCAGCCACAATCACTATAAAAGCGGCAACCAAAAACACGAACAAAACGAAAAACAACTGCGAAGCACCCTGGAGGTGGCCGGAGCAAGTACAGAGGACAACATGAACCCCGCAAGCCCCATCGAGGACCAGCCTGGGACCATCATTGGGGAGACGGTGGCAGGAGTCGGGGGACTGGACACTGCACAACATGACCTGAGCCAACAGCAACAGGGTGAGTAATGACCAGGGACTGGGGAGACGGGGGAGATGGGCACAATGGCACACATGCACAAATAAGCATAGCACATCTGTGGACAAACCATGCCCAAGAGTCACAACTCCGAAAAATGCCCAGTTTACCCAAGTCTGCAACATCTCAGCACTGCATAAGCACATATGTGAAAGGCACACCGCCAGCCAAATCAGAGCCGAAGGGGCAGCTCACCCACAATGCAGCACACACACATAAGATGCAGATCACCCCAACATTCACAACATGGTACAAACTGCAACACTTTCACAACAGAACAGAGGACACAACTGCTGCCCCCTGTACATAGAACATGTCCATTCGCATTTGGCATAGCAGGAAACTGTGAGATGACAATGTACAAGTATGACCTCACATCCCTGATGGTGCAGAAATGCCAAGTGTCCCACTTCCGACAGGCGTCTCCTCATTAACAGTCACAATGTACATTGCCATGCAGTCTGACAGTAAACTTGTACAATGCGTGAACATACATGTGAACACAATGTCAATCTGCATTTCCCCTTCACATTGCAGAGGGAGAATCAACACCTCCTGCAGAGTAGATCCTACAACTCAGCACTGATGATGAAGATGACCCCCTCAACGTCTACACCGACACACTGCAACAGCTCAGGAACAGCTCCGGCACCCAACCTCCCGAAGCAGAGCAGCCCAGCTTCATCCATGAGACCTCACCCCCTGCACAGACCACACAGCAGGAAGCACCCACTACCACGGCTGTCTCCCAGAACCCCCATGACCAACACATGGCATTCCAACGCCGTGTGTTAGGGTGCCAGGAGGAGATGTCTGACCAGCTGCGGGTGGAGTTCGACCTCATGGCAGCCAAACTAGATGCCATACGTGGGTATCTAAGTCCCATCAGGGACCACTCACAGCCCCTAACGGACACCCACTGTCCGCTCCTTGCTCTACAACAAGCCATGGCTGGCATTGCTGGAGTCTTGACTCTGAGCCAAGAACAACTGTCTAGTCAGAGTGGCCCCAGCGATGTCATCCGTGAGATGGGACACATAAGGAGAATGATGGAGAGCTCAGAGCCGATGCAGGTGGAAAGAATGTTTGCCACGGCTGCACACCAGCGAGATGTAGTTGTGAATCTCCATGCCCTGCAGATCCTCGTCATGGCATTACCACCACAAGGCCTGGCGCGGATGGATGCTGCTGCTACCTGCGTTTTGGGGATACTGGTTCCTTTCAGTGGAGACATGCGAAGTTGGACCCTGTGGACCGGAGGAGCAGGCGTTTTTGTATTTCTTATTTATTTTAGATTTAGTGGCAGGAGCGTTATGCCATTCTTCTACTTCTTGTTTCCTGCGTTGTCGTCTGTGGCTGTTTCCCGTAAATTGGTCTTGAAATGCTTTTCATCCGCTTTGAGGCATTTTACATGTCTCAGTAGGGGCAGTGATGTCAGTGTCCTATTGGCGGTTCCAGCAATGTCAATCCTGACGTCTTTCCAGTGTACTGGCAACGGTTTCCTGGCAGCCCGTTTCGCACTGTGAGACATCCATTTCCACAGCGCCTGCGCTTCCCAGTTTCCTGGTAACGCCTACTCATCTGCAGTCTTCAGTGTGGAAGGATTCCTTGCTTCAGGGTGCATATTTTCCAGGCAGCACATTGGAAAAGCTTTCACCAAAGGTACAGTAGATTTGCTTCAAGTGTGTGCACTTTTTGGTGATACACGCATCTTTTACTATTTAATTTGCATATTTGTATGTCAGGGGTACACGCACCCTTAGTTTTAGCTATCAAGGCCTTTTTGTGCACTCCTGTCGGTGATGTGCACACCTACATATATTACTCCTCATTCTTGTGTAATTGTGATGACTATGTGCATCCACAATTTAACAATTTAACAGTCTGCCTAGCTCATCTTCATTTTTGTATTTCAGTGCATTTTCTACACAGTATTGTACATTTCTTCAGCTAAAGATTTTCTGGCACAAATTTTATTTCACAGTTTTTCAATTTTATTGCACATCATCCTAATACCGATGCAACTATCATTGTTACTACCTTCCACCTTTTAAACAACACCGGGAAACCCCCCTATGGAGTGGGAGTTGTAGTTAGAGTGATTTGAAGTTTATTTAGAGGCCATTGGAGCAGAGGTTTTCACCCGAAAGAACATACCGGCTGTGTTATGCCATTCTTTGGGCATGGGGGGAAGGAAAGTTTTAAAACACTTAAAATGATGGATGCAAGATTAAAAAAAAGTGCAATCTTGTTATGGAAATTCACAAATTTTATATGAGGAAGCAACTTCAGGGGGTCACCAGTGGAGGCTTTTATGAGTGATCTCAGGGTTTTAGCTGCAACTTGTGACTATAAAACCTTTGAGGATGAAATGTTAGGGATCAACTAGTGGAAAAAACCAATAGCGAACAGATCCAGGAGAAGCTCTTGATGATGGAGAACTTAACTTTGGATAAAGCATAATAGATAGCCAAGAGTGTGGAAACAACTGCTATGTACATGGATGAGATGGTGTTGGAAAACCGAGTTAATGATGTTGTTGTGGGTAATGTGCTAAAGAAAAGGGAAAAGAAGGTGGATAGATAGAAACCTTTAGAGTGTTATAGATGTGGCAGTAGGAGTCATTTGGGTAATGCCTCCTCTTGTGCCAAACTCGACAAGTATTGCGCAAAGTGCAAAAAAGAAAGAATATTTTGCTAGGGTGTGTAAATCAAAGTCAACAAATGTTAAACCTAAAAAGGTCCTTTCCTTGGAATGCATATCAAAAGGGAATTCTGATTCAGACTGTGAGGATTGAAATGTTTTCATTATGGTGTCAGATTCACTTAAAGCATGTGGTCCCGATATAGATCTGGATGAACCTAATGTGTTAAAGCTCAATACCATAAGCATCAGGAATTCTGTCTAGCATATGGTATTAAGCCTTTGTAAGTGTTGGGGGAATTTGATAGTGTATTAAGTTTTAAGAAGCATTTACCTCTGCCACGATTTATGTGGCAAAAGATGGATCTTGTCTTCTGGGGTGGTTGGACCAAAAGAATCTTGGAATCATCTTGTACCCTAACAGTTCAGACTAGGTTTTGCTCAAAGATGAGTGCCAGCCAGTGTGGGCTGTGGGTGTGGTAGATTGAAGAGCGTAGTTTTCAGAAGTCTTTAGCAAAAAGCTTGTGAAAATTAAATGTTTTCCACACCGCATAATTCTGAAGGGCGGTGCTCAACCTGTTGTTCACAAACCCAGACGGGTAAATTTTGCGATTAGGAAGGAATTGAGTCAAGAGTTGCAATGCTTATGTCAGCATGGGATCATCGAGCCGAAGGAGAGCTCAGAGTAGTTGTTGCCCGTAGTTTAAGCCAGGAATGGGAATGGTGCTTCCAGCTGGGTATTGATTCCAGGGATCTGAACGAGAGGATATGGGTCAATAGACACCCATTACCCACCATTACGGAAATGTTAGGTTCATGGAAGCGGGTGAAAGTTTTCACCACATTAGACATGTCTGCTGCCTACCATCAAATCACCTTACTGAAGGAAAGTTGCCATTTGACATAATTTGTAACCTCAGCTGGCACTTATAAATTTCGCAGAATACCCTTTGGGTTTTGCGTCAGCCTTAACAGTTTTCCAGAGGGTGGTGGAGGCTATGTTTTCAGGGGTTCCTAAAGTAAAGTGCTTCCAGGATGACATTCTGGTGTATGGTAAAGATATGGAATGTCATGACAAGATGTTAGCCAGATTGTTATCTATTTTGACTTATAGGAGGGTTACCTTGAAGGCAGACAAGTGTAAGTTTGCTGTGGATGTGGTGCATAATTTGGGCTACAAGTTGGGGGGGGGATTGAACCAAAAGCCATAAAGGACCAGAGGCCATAAAGGAATTCCTTGTTTCACAACATAAAGATCAGCTTCAATCATTTTTTGGAATGCTGGAGTTCTATTCTCATTTCATTCCCAACTGCAGTGGGAATACCCATAACGTGGGGGCTCTTTTAAAAAAGAATCAGCAGTTTGTGGGGTCGTCAGAGCAGGAGCGGGAGTTCCAGGAAATTTAGCTCAAGCTAGGAAGTGTCATTCCCCTTCAGCCTTTTGATGCTCATCTATTGTGGTGACAGATGCCAGTCAGCATGGGTTGGGTGCTCTCCTACTACAAAAAAGAGATGGCAGAGAAGTGGTGGCTTTTGCGTTGCAAACCTTCTGGGGTGCAGAATCTACTTACTTTGCAATTGGATGTGAGGCTCTTGCTTGCTGGTGGGGCATAGACCATTTTAGAAAGTATCTTTGGGGTACTGAATTTGTCATCTGCATGGATCATAAGACTTTGGTGAATATGTTTACCACAAAGGATGCCTGTGCAAAGAATGTTTTTGCTGACTGTTTGTCCAGATTACTGCTTGGGAATGAGCAGACTGATGCAGAGTGGAAGGAAGATTGTTGCTTTGTAGCTTCGTAGGAAGAGTCTGGTTTTGGGTGTATATCGGAGGAGGAATGGAAAACGGCCATGCAGGAGAATGAAACGATTCAGGAGGTGGCTAGAATGTTGGGCAAAGGTTGGATATTTAAAGACGCGAAGGTGAGCTTTTTCAAACATGTATTTCCGAAACTTAACATGGAGATGGGACTAATGAGAAGAATGGATTTGTTGATTGTGCCACGGAAAATGTCAAGTAATGCATTGGCGTTGGTCCTTGAGGGTGTGTGGGCATGACAGCCATGAAAAGATGGATCAGGGAGATTTTTTAGTGGCCAGGAATGCATCGTGGGGTGTAACATTATTTGAGAGATTGTGTGGCAAGTGCTGTGAGTGATAAAACTCAAGTCTCAAACTCAACTGGCTCCTCGTCAACAAGAGGATCACGTTCAGGCTCATCACCACGCACACAAGTCTCTCCACGACCTGGGCCCCAAGTACCTCAACGACCGCCTGACCTTCTACACGCCCACCCGCCAGCTACGGTCTACTAGCCTCGGCCTCGCCGCCGTACCACGCATCCGAAGAGCCACCGCCGGAGGCAGATCCTTCTCCTACCTGGCAGCCAAGACATGGAACTCCCTCCCCATCCACCTTCGGCTGACCCAGTACCTTCTCGCCTTCAGGAGACAACTCAAGACCTGGCTGTTCGAGCAGTAGCGGACCCCTTCCCCCAAGCGCCTTGAGACCCTTCCGGGTGAGTAGCGCGCTATACAAGTGGTATGATTGATTGATTGATTGAAGTCACTTTTTCGAGTCCGATTGAAGCAGTACCTGTACTGGATAAACTATGTTTCAAATTGGGGCTGGTTATCATTGGACCAAGTATGTATTGGATGAACGGAGCGGGGATGGGTTGATGTTGGTGGATTAAGACACACAATGGCCCGAGGTGCATTTTGTGGAGTCAGCTAACACTGAGGAGGTGATAGAATTTCTGCAGTTTTTATTCTGAGAGGGAGCTCCAGTTTAACTTTTTACTGACAATAGATTGCAATTTGTTGCTAATGAGTTCCAAAGATTCATATTTAATTGGGGTATAAAGTACATTACTACCTCTTTCTATCATCCCCGCAGTAATGGTTTGGTGGTACTGTGCTTATAGAGTCGTAAAGGACAGTATACAATTGTAGGTAGCCAATGGATTGAATTGGAAAAAGGAACTCAGGGATTTGTTGTGGGCTTTAGACTAGACAGAGCGCCATTACAAATGAATCACCTTTTGCCTTATTGAAAGGTAGAGTGGCTGCCACTCAACTGGTTGGACCTTGAACTTGTGATTTGAAAGTGTCTGATGTTACATGTGAGCAGATGAGGGATAGTTGTGAGTAGGCTCAACGTAAGTATGTTGCCAAAGAGGCAATCAAAGAAAGACACCAAGCCACATTCAAAACAGGAACTTGGGTTCAGGTCAGGCTACCTGGTATAATAGCTAAGGGGCATGCTGAATTTTCCAGTCCCATGCAAATTGTTTCTGCCGAGGACAGAGACGTCCAATTAGGTGCTGGGAAGTGGTGGAATAAAGAGAGATTGGCCTAATAGAATGGGGCAGAAAAGGCCATAATTAAATAGAGCACATTTTCACCTATGCAGAAAGATCCTGGTCTGAGTGGTTAAAAAACTTGAGAGAAGACTACCTGCATGGCTTAAAGACTATTTGAGTTCTTGAACTGAGACCAATCTTTCACCCTGTGTTATACTTTTATGTTGGTCCATTTCAAATAATCCTTGCATTGTTGTTCCATTGTATATTTTCAATGTATTCTTACGGTTAACTTTTTTATGCATTGTGAAGGAATAATGGGTTTCCATTTGTAAATATATATTTTTTCATTTAGCTCTGTTATGGGGAAAAGATGTGTTGGGTTCAGCTCTCAGAATCCATCCCTCACTCCATCGTGACAACCATCACCAGGGAGTAATTTAGAATGGGAGGAGATGGTACCGTCAGTTGCTGGTGGCTGCCTGCTCTGTCCAGTCCTGTTGATAAATAAATACCTTTTTCTCTTACCCAAGTTTTGTGGATGCTGGTTTGTTTCACCTACTTATTGTGAATGAAGCCTGATTGCTCTGGCCATTAGGGGTCGGCCAGATAGGTTGGAGGAGATCCATGAGTATTGATGCAAAAAGTTTTACATCGCTATTCGGTAAATTATTGGCCTATATCAATCAATCAATCAGGGTTTTTTAAAGCACGCTACTTACCCGTGAGGGTCTCAAGTTGCTGGGGGTGCAGTTCTGGATCAGTCGAAGAGCCAGGTCTTGAGGCTCTTCCTGAAGGTGTGCAGAGCATCTGATGTTGACTGGGAGCTCGTTCCATGTCTTTGCTGCGATGTAGGAGAAGGCTCTTCCACCAGCTCTGGTTCTGTGGATGCTTGGGGTCTCTGCCAGGGCGAGGTCGACGGAGCAGAGGTTCCTTTTGGGTACGTGGAAGGAGACTATTTCGTAGAGGTATTTGGGTCCGATGTTGTGGAGGGATTTGTAGGTGTGGGAGAGTAGCTTGAAGGTTACTCTCTTCTCGATGGGAAGCCAGTGGAGGTCTTGTAGGTGCTGGGTCATGTGCTCATGTTGTGGGGTTCCAAGGAATAGTCTGGCTGCAGTGTTCTGGATAGTTTGGAGCTTGTGTAGCAGGGTCTTGTTGATTCTGGCGTAGAGGGCATTACCGTAATCCAGTCTGCTGGTTATGAGTGTGTGGGTTATGGTCTTTCTGCATTCGGGGGTGATCCACTTGGAGGTCTTGCGGAGGTAGTTGAAGCAGGTGGAGGCGACGGCATTGATCTGGCTGGTCATGGTGAGGGAGGAGTCTAAAATGATGCTGAGGTTTGGGGTGTGGTCTGAGGAAGTGGGAGGGTTTCCGAGGGTGGAAGTCCACAAGGTGTTGAGTTTAAGGCAGCTACAATTCATCCTGGCTGCGACGTCGTTCATTCCTTCATGGAAGCTGAGTCTGGTGTCTTTGGGGTTCTTTGTGAGGGAGAGGATCAATCAATCAACCAATCAGATGTTTGTTAAGCGTGACTACTCACCCGTAAGGGTCTCAAGGTGCTAGGGGTAGGGGGGATGCAGGATCCATTCCATTAAGGATGTCTAAGAGCCAGGTTTTGAGGTTTCTTGCGAAGATGGGGAGTGATGTTGTCTGTCTGATGTGGAGTGGAAGGGCGTTCCAGGCTTTGGCTGCGAGGAAGGTGAAGCAGCGGCCTCCCGATCTGGTCTTTCTGGTGCCGGGGACCATGGCATAGGAGAGCTGGGTAGATCGTAGGGTCCTTTGGGGTGCGTGGAATTTGAGTCGGCCGTTCAGGTATGCTGGTCCGGTGCCGTAAAGGGCCTTGTGTGCATGGGTGAGTATCTTGAAGGTGATTCTTGCCTCGACGGGGAGCCAGTGGAGTGTGCGCAGGTGCTGGGAGATGTGGCAGTGTTTTGGCAGGTTGTGGACCAGTCTTGCGGCGGGGTTCTGGATGTTCTGTAGCTTGCGGGTGAGGTTTTTGTTTATTCTGTCATAGAGTGCGTTGCCGTAGTCGAGTCTGCTGGTGACAAGGGCGTGAGTGACCGTCTTTCTGTGTTCAATGGGGATCCATTTGAAGGTCTTACGAAGGAGGCTGAGGGTGTGGAATCAGGAAGACGAGACAAAGTTGATCTGGTGGTCCATTTTGAGCTCGGAGTCCAGGATGATTCCCAGGTTGCGTGCGTGGTCCGTGGGGGTTGGCGGGTTTCCGAGGGCGGGGGCCACCAGGTGTCGCTCCAGGCATCGGGGTTTGGGCCCATGAGGAACACTTCTGTTTTGTTGGTGTTTAGTTGTAGGCAGCTGATTTTTATCCATTTAGCGACGGCTTCCATGCCTTCTGGAAAGTTGTGTCTGGCGGTGTTGGGTTCGTTGGATAGGGAGAGGATGAGTTGGGTGTTGTCTGCGTACGACACAATGTTGACTCTGTAGGTTCCGACGATGTTGGCCAGTGGAGCCATGTAGACGATGAAGAGCGTCGGGCTGAGGGAGGAGACTTGGGGGACTCCTCAGGTGGTAGGTGTAGGGCACAAGATAAAAGGGGGGAGTCTGACCCACCGCGTTCTGCCAGAGAGGAAGGACCGGATCCAGTCGAAAGCCATGTCCTGGATTCCTGCGTCATGGAGTCTGTGTATTAGGGTGCGGTGAGAGACTGTGTCGAACGCCACTGAGAGGTCGAGGAGGATGAGGGCTACTGTTTCTCCTTTGTCCAGTAGGGTGCGGATGTCGTCTGTTGCAGCGAGGAGGGCGGTTTCCGTACTGTGTTGTTTTCTAAAGCCGGATTGGGAGGAGTCGAGGATGTTGTGCTCTTCGATGAATGTGGCGAGTAGGCTGTTGATGGCTTTCTCAATGACTTTCGCTGGGAACGGGAGCAGGGAGGTGGGTCTGTAGTTTTTGAGGTCAGTGGGGTCCGCTGAGGGTTTCTTCAGGAGGGTGTTGACCACGGCGTGTTTCCAGTCGTCAGGGAATGAGGCGGTAGCCAGGGAGAGGTTGATGGTGTGGCGGAGCATGGGTGCGATGGTGTCGGCGGCCCTGTTGAAGATGTGGTGGGGGCAGGGGTCCGTGGGGGCCCTTGAGTGGATTGACTTCATTGTCTTCAGTTTGTCTTCGGTGGTGAGGGCTGTCCAGTTGTCAATCGCTGGTTTTCGGGTGTCAGGGGTGGTTGGGGAGTGTTCAGTGTGTTGGTTGTCTTCATTGAAGTTGTCGTAGATGCTCTTGATTTTGTGGTGGAAAAAGGTGCTGAGTTTGTCGCAGAGGTCTTGTGAGGGAGGGATGTCTGTAGACTCGCTGGTGGGTTGGACGAACTCCTTGATGATGTTGAAGAGTTCCTTCCTGTTGTGCGCGTGGGTGAAGATTGTCTTCGATCACCGTTTTCCTAATTTCTCTGATGAGTTGGTGGTGGGCGTTGGTGGTGGCCCTGAAGTTGTTGTGGGCTTCTGTGGATTTGGTGTTCCACCAGGCCTTTTCGAGGCGGCGGCAAGTGCGTCTGGACTCTCGAAGTTTGGTGGCAAAACCATCTGGCTTTCTTGGCGCAGATATTGTTGTTTTTCTTGAGGGGGGGTATGGAGTTGGCGCTGTCCGAGACCCATCTATGCAGGGTTCAGGCTGCGGTGTTGGGGTTGTTGTTTTCCACGAAAGTTGGGGTGGAGTTGTTGAGTGAGGAGGTGCGCTGGTCGTCGGTGATTTTGGTCCAGTTTCTTCGTGGGAGCAGATGCTGGTGTCTGTGGATGGTGGGTGTACTGAAGTTGAAGTGGACGTAACGATGGTCGGTCCTTGCGAGTTTGGTGGTGTGGCTGAAGGTGATAGAGTTTCCTGTAGTAAAGAGGGGGTCGAGGGTGTGTCCTGAGACTGTGAGTGTGGTGCTTGCTCATGATCTGGGTAAGTCCAATGTTGTGGAGGTTGTCCAGGAGGGATGCGGTGTTGGGGTCCAGTTGGTTGTTGAGGTAGAAGTTGAGGTCTCCCAGCAGGGTCTAGTTGGTGGATGCGATGGCCTGTAGGGAGATGATGTCCATGATGGAGTTGGCGAAAGGGTCCGCGGGGTCTAGGGCGTTGGTAGAGGAGGGTTCCTCGGAGGGTGGCAGTGGTGCTGGCCAGTATCTTGAAGTGAAGGTGTTCCAACAGGTCTCTGTGCTTGTCAGAGTGTGCTCAGGTGGAGGAGTGATTTGTGGATGATGGCGATTCCTCCTCCTGGGTGGGTGGGGCGGTCCTTCCTGGAGATCTTGTATCCTTGGTGGATGACAATGGCGATGTCCGGTCCCGAGGTGGTGTTGATCCAGGTTTTGGTGAGGAATGCTACATTCGGTGTGGTGCTGTCGAGGAGGTCCCAGATTTCAGTGGCATGTTTGTGGAGGGATCGGACGTTGAGGAGGATGCATTGCAGGGTCTTCAGTTCGGTTGTGTTCTTGTGGGCGGGTTGTGCTGGATCTGTGTTCTTGGAGGTGCTACAGGTGTGCCTGCAGTGATGACAGCTGAAGGGTCCGTGGGTGTCGGCTGGTGATGCTAGCTTGCAGTTCTTGTTGCAGCCTGGGTTGAGTGCGTGGAGTGCTGCTGGGTCGTAGCGTTGGTTTGGCGCAGGTCCAGGGTTTCTGGCATTGGTCTCGGTTGGGTGGCAGACAGGCGCAGACGGGCTTGCCTTTGGCGTGCCAGCGGCACTGTCGTGCAGCAGCCGCCATTATGTAGGGGTCAAGGAGGGCTGGACAGCGGGAAGGCTGGAAGGGGAGCTGGATTAGTTGCGCTGGATGTGCTGGAGGGAGGGGCCACGGGGGCAGCAGCGGCGGTAGAAAAATGGGTGGGAAGGTGCAGGAAACAGAAAAAAGCTGAACTATAGATTTAGGAAAGAGGGTGAAAAACGAGTGAAAAAACTAGTGAAAACGAGTAGAAAGACGGAGCAGAAAGTGGGAGACAGAGGTCCACTGGACCACCAGGGATGAGGCACAGGTGAACCTGCAGGTGGAGGAGGGCCTCGAACACTCACACTAGAGAGTGCAGGGGCTGGGGAAGGCCTCACTCAATGGTGGAGCTGCTAGGGTGGGAGAGCAATTTCACTGACAAGAGCTGGGTGTCGTCGGCGTAGGATACTATGCTGAGCCCATGCTGTCTAACGATGGCGGCGACTGGGGCCATGTAGATGTTGAAGATCGTGGGGCTGAGCGAGGATCCTCGGGGTACTCCACAGTTGATCTCTGTGGGTTCGGAGATCTATGAGGAGCATAGCATCATGGGCTTGTCAGGTTTCAGGAAGAGTGTGAGGTAGGCCCGTAGCATCATTTTTAGAAAAAAGTTGAAAACCCTTGTTAGGGGCCATTCAATGGGGTCGCATAGATTTTGTAAAAGGAGGCAGGAAACCCATCTGGGCCTGGGTTTTTACGTGATGGGAGGTTATTAATCGCAGTCCAGACCTGGTCCATTGTGATGTCCTTATCTAACTGATGCAACTCATCCTCTCTGTTCGGGTGTGTATACCTGCAAAGATATCCCTCTTGATGTTGCCAATATAAGGTCTGGGCGTGGCAGAAAGTACTATAAAAGGACCGTAAAACTGTGCTTGGCGCAGCTGGCCATCCTCGTCTCTGACCTCCTTGAAGTAGTTATGCGTCACTCACTAGCACAGCTTTTGGGCTAGGAGTCTATCCGCCTTATACCCCCATTTGTAATAAGCTTGATTGACATAGAGTAACGTCTTAGCTGCCTCCTTCGTCAGTATCTGTTTGAGCTCTCATCTAAGCTTGCGGAGATCTGTTAGGGATCTATTTGAGCATCCTTTCTTGAGGAGTTTGGCCATGCGCTAAAATGCAGTCACGTGGGAGATGAGTTTCCCTCGGGAGACCGCCTTAACTGCATCCTAAAGGTTTGCAGTTGCACCTCTGTGTTATCGTTGTCGGTGAAGTAGTGTTCTATTGTATCTTTTATAGAGCCTGATAAGGTTGGGTCTTGGAGCATCCCCTTGTTCGTCACCCATGGTCTCAGAAACAGTCTATGTGGCTCTGCCAGCCCCACCACCAGCCCCACTGCCGTGCGATCGGAGAGGACCTTGACATTAATTTTGGAGTCTATGGGCCTGGGTAGCCAGGAATGGGAAGCAGGAGGTAATTTCTGTATTAAAAGGTTTTGTGTAATTTGGAGTAAAATGTATTGTCCTGTTCATGGGGGTGGCGGTGATGCCGTGCTTACACTAGTGATAAAGCAAAACAGTGGTGCTATGGGGTCTATGTACATGAATAGTGACTGACTCAGGATGCAAAAGGTGGTTTGTACACACTCTGACAGAGTGAAATACTCAGGTATCAAAATATAAAACAGTATTCTATTATTGTGTCAACCTTTCAATCCAATGCATACAATTTAGACATGGTCTTCATCTGGGTGCAGGTTGGGAAGCACCTGTGGGGGAGAAAATGCCTAGTGGGCCTAATTTAATTGAATACAATTTAAATGTATTAATTGTACTGTTGGGTGGGCCAAACTAACCTACAGTCGAGTGGTTGTGATGGAAACCCTGGATTGGGTGACTCATCTGTGGTAATAATGAGGGAACGCATGAAAGTGTCTTGTGGTGGTTTGTACCAGGAGGAAAAACTCACCACAACAATCTTTAATTAAGGTCATCCTGAAGCTCAAGGTTGTTCCAATTTCCAGTTTCCCTAACATTCTTAACTTTTTTTTAATGTAATTGCTTGCTAAGTTATAAGTGCAGACGCAAATAATATGTTTGCACTTGTTGTCTATTTGCTGTGGTTGTAGGAGTACATCCCCTTGCACCGAACCCCTTTTTGTGCTTGCCTTACAAGGCGCCTGGGATAACCAAGTTCGATACATTTTTGGATAAGCATATTAGATTCATGATTCATGAAAATAATCAGATCTCTTAGTGCAACTGAATGTATATGTCACTTTTATTCTCTGGTTACTATCTAGACATGACGGTTTTAGGCTATGTGGGTACTCGTCACACATCATAAGTTAGCGTGACTTACCACGCATTGTTTGTAGGTGATACCCAGTACTACGATGTGTGTATTGTCTAGACACATATTGGCTATGGTCATTAGCATGCTGAATGGGAATATTTGACCTATCACTTACTTGTTCCACCAGTCAGAGAGATATATACTGGTCTTTTCCCATTACAGACCTCAACCTTAACCTCAACCTTACTTCGTTACACATATCCGGCCTACACTAGGATTTCCTTGATATCCTGAATATGATGACCAATCTTGAATACTTTGAAATAGAGGTTACTTATAGTTCCCTTATATCCGTGGTGACAATTGCTTTAAACTACTCACAATTTGCCACAAATACATCCACACTTTTGCCCACTAATCTAACCATACTCATGACTAGCTAAATTATATGGTATGTAACATGTATGTTTGGAACTCTTCACTAAATTGCATGAGAAGTACACTGCATTGAGTGCACCCATAACAACACCTCTTTCCTCGCTTCACTGACACTACTTGTAAACAATATTGAATTACTCCATGGTTTGACTTTTAGGATTAAACACGGCACAAGTTGGGTGCCCTTTAGGTCAGTGACCCCCGGTGATTGGACTCTTTAATTTTCCCAGAGTTTCCTCTGTTTTTAATACTCCTGTATTTATAATATAGCCCTGAGGAAGTCTGCTGTCACAATTACAGCTTAATTCTAAAAATGTGTTGGGTATTGGGCGAGTGAAAAGCCAGAGTGTAAGGACTAGAATTGGATACTGCAATAAAAGAACAGTCGATAACACAACCCTCGACAAATGATCGATTTTCTTGAGTGTTCGGAGATCCCGTTTGAATTCAAATTGGAAATGTATTTTCCGAAAGAGAATGATTGGGTGGCTCTTCATCCTCCAGAGCACCATACAGTTAATGAACATTTAAGATGCAGATTCTTAGTCACTCTGCACCTATATACCTCGCCACCACTCTCCTTGTCTAAGATCTTGTCTAAGAACTTAGTGTAGTTCTGGAGGAAGTGCCCAAAGAGCAAAGTGTCCCCCAGGTTCTGTGAGTGACCACTAGAGTAGAGCAACACATTCCTCTCAGTAAGTTTCCTGTACAGTGAAAAATAGCTATAGACTTTCTTGACTTTGACCCACAAATCTAGAAATGGAATAGCTGTGTTGCTGAATTCACAGGTGAACCGTATGTCAGTGGACAGTGTATTAAGCCATATGTGGAAGTTGTGTAGTTCATGTTCTGACCCCCTCCATAGAAAGAACACATTATCTATACGTCTCACCCACTTTTTATTTTCTGTAGATGGGGGTTTGGGGTTGTAAAGATGTGTCTGTCTATGTAGTCAGCCATATAAAGGTTTGCTAGGTCTGGGGCAAACCCCACCACCGTAGCTACGCTCTTGACCTGAAAGTAATAGTTGCTGTCAAATTTGTAGTAATTTCTTGTCATCGCTATCTTAGTGAGTTCTGTGATGAACCATCTGGGTACCTGTAGGGGTTGTGGCCTTGAATCCATGAGCTCAATGATCTCTCTCAATACCTCTTCATGGGGTATGTTAGTGTATAAAGACTGTATGTCTGTTTGATGTAGGGATTGGTCGAGATCGGTTAAGACCCCAGTGAAATCTAGCCATAGTGAAGTCGTGTCTTTGTGGAATTCAGAGAGTAATAGCTGGATGGCTTCCTTGGTTTCTGGGGCCTTGGGGATCAGGATTCCCCCCCACCACGAATCACTGGGTGGCGGCTGGGAGCTCTCCCAATGGTTCCCCTCAGGTTTCTGTAGTATGTCTCTGTTGGAGGAAGAGCAAGGAACCTTTGCTCTGTTGAACACCATCGGCGCAAGGGACAGATGAGTCCAAGGGCCCCACGGGACCAACTTCCAGGGAACTCCACACTGGCGAAAGATTCGATAAGCCCCCCTCAGGGCCCCTGGATCCTATGCCTCTCCTCAGGTTCTATTTTACAGCAGGGCTGCTGATTAGATCTACAAGACCTCCAACCCTTTTCTACTCACTGTCCCTTCTAGGGTTCCTAAGTGGGGCCAACCAGTATCAGCTGCCTGCTCGGCACACCCTCCCCACCCAGGAAAGTCTCCTCAGTGCCTGAGTCCAGTGCCATGCTGTAGCTGCATCGGTGAGGCCTCTGTGTCTTGTTGGTTGTGCTCCTTCATGAGCCTCCCGGCCGGCAGTCGCTACACAGCCCCACCATCAAGCTGGGGCTAACATGCACTCTTGCGGCCCCAGTATCCTCATGCAGACACCATTGACTGCATGGATGGGCCCACTGCCAGTTCTGGGCCTGCCCACTCCATCACCCTCTGGGGATTGTCCTCAGATCGACATTGCATCGTGGCATGGGCCCGATCCCTAAGGCAGGCCCGCTGCTGAGATAGAGCCCCTCTGGATCATCGCCACCTCGAGGACCCTGTACCGGCTCTCTTTTGCCTTGTGTGGGTACCTCTGACCACTGCCAGACTGGGGTCCGCCTGCTCTGTCTCTGCTCTAGGGGTTATTGCATAGGCTACTTGTACCCCTCAGTGCGGGCCTGCTGCCAGAACAGGGCTCATCTGTTTTGCCTCAGCTCTGGACACCATCTCTGGCACCTCCATGGGGACTCTGGGCCTGCTTATGAGTGCGGCCACGTGCCGTGGCAGGCCTAGGGCCCAGTCAGAGCCCCAGTGCTCACTCCTGGACTCCTAAGGGAGCCCTCTCCCACTGATGCCATCGCTCTATCTCCTCATGGCTCTCTTCACTGAGGACTCATTCCTGCGGATCACGGGGATAGTATGTCTTTGGCCTGGTGCTCTCTAGGAAGATAGCCACCTCCGCGCCGGCAGCCGTGTCTTTTTTTGGCCTCCCCTCCATCTAGGCCTAGCATCTTGTCTGGCGTCCCCCATGACTCTCGTCTCTCATAATGGGGTTGCGCCAAGGTTCACTCCTGTAAAGATTTAATGCATTGGGGGGAATAGGGGCTCTCACACGGAGCTCAGAGGAGACACGTCTTGCCTGGCCTTCTCCCTGGCCACACCCCCTCAGGCTTTTCTAAACCATGAAATGAAATAAAAGTGATACCCTTGGGTGTCTAGGCACTAGTCTCAGAGAGATGAGATGTATAAAGATGAAGACGGTGAGAATATTGATTAAACAGTTACGTTTCAGTGCTTTCTTGAAAGCTAACAGATCAGTTTTAATTTTCAGTTCCCTGGGAAGAGAATTTCATAGCCTGGTTGTGTCCACAACAACACCTCTGCCACCCTAGCTGGCTTTCCTGTATGCAGGCACTATGAGATTATATTCTGATGCAGACCAAAGTAGCTTGGAGAGATGTACCATTGAAAATTCAAGAGCAATCAAGAACAATCAACATGTAACTATTCACTATTCAGCCACGTGAGTGAACTTCACATTTGATTTCCCATCTGCCATCAGGGCCACGGGAAGAGTAGACAAAGCAATCTCCTGCAAACATGGAGGTAGTAACTGTGCTCTGCCTGTTCACACCAGCCAGCCAGTGGTGTGATTTGAGGCAGAAGTTTCAATATGTCTTAATGGTTTCTCTTGTCCATTATTGGGAAAAGCATTGTTTCCATAATCAGAACATAAAAGTCTATGCTTCTCTTTCTTCATAAACTTAATCATGTTCAAAAGAAACATCTTCATCATCTACTTATTGAATTACACCCAAATACATTTGATTGGGGGCTTGTGGAAGAGGATATATTTTTGCCTTGCCAAGTAGATCTACCAATCAAGTGATGAAATAAGGGGGATATTTCATTGCTGCTATTCAGACCATACAGGGCACTGAATAAAGTGCATACTTTTCCTAGTATTGGGTTGTGACATTAAATATATTGGACCTGATTCATAAAGGTAACTTACACATTTGAGTAAGTTTACTACTTTTAGGTATTCAAAAACTGTGCTTTTGTATTAACCCCCATAAGCAATAATATTAAATGAAAACCAATTATTTTAAATAATTAAAGTAAGTAAACATATAAACCAATAATACACATCATTTTAAAAAATAGTATTCATGTATTTGTTTAATTATAAAATATTTTAAATACCTGTTTTGAATTTGAAAGACAACGTAACAATACTTTTTAATTAAAAATCATTGAAATAATTTAAATTAAATCTGCACATCACTTTTAATAAATATTAATGTACATTAAAAAAAATCACAGCCTTGACCACCACATTCAGGGTGGAGATCTCTGCATAGAAAAGTATAGGGAAACAATAAAAAAGTCTATTTTAAACAAAAACAGATATTACAAATAATTTTATGTTAAATTGTAATGTAAATTCACGCTATATGTGTGCTTTCATGTAGAAGAAAATAACGAAGTAGTACAGCATTAATAAATTCATTTTGAATTAAAACTTTAATTGATGGCAATATATTTTATTTTATTTAAATATTTTTCTGACATTTAAATTAAAAAAAGAGTTCCTACCTAGAGAAAAATGTTAATGTCCATTAATAATTATTAGAATTAAGTAAATGTAAGTTAGTTAGTTTGAATAAAATGTAATGTCATATTATATTTAACTAGAAGCAGGTTGTTAAAAATGGTATATTTAAATAATAAAAATATACTAGTTTTGCATCTTTTTAAACAATAATACATAAATATGGATTGTGTATAAATTATGTTTAACATTAATTTATGTTTTTATATAATTTAATTTAACATTATTTCCTACAGGGTTTTATTTTAAGTCATTAACTCCTTTACTTTGAATGGGAGAGAGTTGTTGCACCAGTCTTTGGTGCTTTCTAGTGCTGGACATGAGCATGACTCATTACAACGCATACTAATACCACGCGTGCCATTACAACGCAGGTATTACTATGTGATGCAAGTACAAAAACATGCCATTACATCGCATACTTTTACCAAGCATATGCTTTTACCACGCATACCATTACAACGCAAAGGCATGCGTGGTAAAGCTATACTCATGTTAAAAGTATGCAATGTAAGTGACACTACCCTGCCCTGCCCTAAACCCTAATTTAGTACCACTGCACAACCTTCCCTGACCCCTAGTACTCTCCCTACATGAAGACTACCCAGCACGACCCCCTGACAGTACCCTAAACTCAACAACACTACCCTGCACTACACACACACACCACGACACTACTCTAAACCCTAAAAAACTACCTCCAGCATGACCCTCCCCCGACCCCCAGTCTGCTCCCTACACTTAAACACTACCCTGCATGACCCCCGATACTACCCTAAACCCTAAAACACTACCCTGCACTACACACACACCACAGCACTACTCTAAACCCAAAAACACTACCTCCAGCACGACCCTTCCCCGACCCCCATTCCGCTCCCTACTCTTAAACACTACCCTGCACAACCCCCCTGACACTACCCTAAACCCTAAAACACTACCCTGCACTACACACACACCACAGCACTACCCTTAAACACTGCCCTGCACGACACCCCAGCACTACCCTAAACCCTAAAACACTACCCTACACTACACAACATTACAACAGTACCCCAAACCCTAAAACACTACCCCCAGCACGACCCTCCCCTGACAACCAGTCTGCTCCATACAGTTAAACACTACCCTGTACAACCGCCCAACACTACCCTAAACTATAAAACACTACCCTGCACTACACACACACCACAACACTACCCTAAACCCTAAAATGCTAACTCCAGCACGACCCTCACCAACCCCCAGTCCGCTCCCTACATTTAAACACTACCCTGCACAACCCCCGACACTACCCTAAAACACTACCCTGCACTACACACATACCACAGCACTACCCTAAACCCTAAAACACTACCTCCAGCACGACCTTCTTCCAACCCCCAGTCCAGTTCCTACACTCAAACACTACCCTGCATGACCCCCCGACACTACCCTAAACCCTAAAACACTACCCTGCACTACACAAACACTACAACACTGCCCCAAACCTTAAAACACTCCCCCCGGCCCAATCCCCCTTACCTCGCTCTCCTCGTGATTCCTCTCCCTGGTTTCTGCTTCGCTTCACGTCGGCTGAGGTGCGGTGCACGATGCACGTCGTTGTGAGGAAACGGAAGAGCCTCAGTTTCCTCACAATGAGGTGGATCACCATTACATTGCATGCATTGCAAAAGCGCATGCGATTAAATAACATGCGTAGTAAAGGCTACGCCTTGTTACATTGCATGCGTTGAAACACATGCAATGTAATGGTATGCGGTGTAAAAGCTGTGTTGAAATGGCTGTTTACCACTGGACATATCACACAATTGCAAGTTACTAAGTTACAAGTGTAATTTACTACAAAAGTGTAAGTTACACATATGCGTTATTACAAAAGAGAAAGTTACACCCCATGATACTACAAAAGTGCAGTTTGTAAATAGTACTTTGTAGTATCGGAAACAGGACCGCCTGAGATGGTGTTGGCGGTCCCGTAAGAGGCATTACAAAGTGACCGCCACCACGGCGGACGCAATGCCTATGTTTTGCATTGCGGTGGGTGTTGCTGGTTGCAGCACCAGCCGCAATGTAAAATAGGGACACCTGACATATACCTGAACTACGTGGCAGGCACACGGTTCAGGGATATGTAGTGGGGCACCATAGGTTTCCACCAGTGCCCATATCGGAGGGCAGGGGAGAAGGGGGGCCCACCATGGGCCCCCAAACTCCCTTTTTGCCTACATGAAAAATGCAGGCGGAAAGGGACATCATATTCCCTTTGGTGGGCCTGGCAGGCACTGTCACCGTTGTGGGGATATGCTTCCCCTGTGACAGTTCCTCGAACCCTGCTTACGATGGCAGTGAGACCACCACTGTCAGGCTGGCGGTGGCGGTCTCACCATCATCGTAATCAGGCCCTAAGTTCTTTCAATACTAAATCACACAGTGGTCAATGTTTTTTCAATACATAAAAGAGTCAACCCAACTAGCACAACACAACAACAGTATTCCTAAATTGGTTGGTCCGTCAGGCCCTAGTGACATTTTCTTGTGTATCAACCATCCAGGAAAGAAGAGAAAGTCTCTGTAGTAATTTATGAAGCATCAGCTTTTGGTTTGTTAGGCTGATGTGGGATGATCTGACATATATCATGGCTGCACCCTGGACTATATGTTGATATGAATTACAATATAATTTTTCAACTTTTTAACAATTATTATTATCATGAACTTTTCTGAGTTGTATTAATTTTACACTTCTTTTAACTTTGTTTACTGCTAGTTTTACCAGTGTCGAAGATCACTTCCTTCACATCTCTTCCTGTTGTGTTAACACGGTCAAATGTAATGCAATGTCACAAATTGTAATAAAAATAGAGGATGTATTAGGGTTGTGTGATCTCACTTCTGCTACCCATGGCATTTTGGTGGATTGATGCAATTGACTGTTCACCTATACATCCCATAAAGTACATTCTGCAAATGGTGCTTGTTTTTTAGTAGATTTGACAGGCCACATATATTGTGTCAAATCTGTAAATAAACATCCATCTCTTAGTGGAATATCATGCAACCTCAAATATAATTCTTTAATTACATTTTCTAATCTACTGAAAACACCCATTCCTTAGACTACTGAATTCATACTACGTAGGGCAAAACATACTTTCAGTAGTACCCATCTTAGTGCTCACCTTGAATTTCTGGTTGATTCACCAGGTAAAGTAGTGCCCAGCGTAGGGTGGTGGTGGTGGTCTCTGTCCCAGCTAGAAACAAATCAGCTGCAAGGCGTACCATGTTATGCTCATCAAATGTAGAGGCGACATCCTGGGAGTCCTGAATGGGATATGAATATAAAAACTTAGCAAATCTGAAATACTGAAAGAGCTTATTGTGAAGACATCATAACTTGGGGAACTGAGTGATGATGTAAAGTCCTGGTCATAAAATGTAATTGATGTAAATTAATATGGTGAATTGCAGAATGAATTTATACGAATTGCAGATTTAATTTTCTCCTAAGGTAAGGTTATATTATAACTCTGTTATGGGGACATAACTAATGTGGATGAGGGCTCGTGCCTGCAGTATTTATGGGTGAGAATAATTGATTCCTCTATCCAGTGGAATGGATAGAGGAATGGAAGCGAAGAAAGACTTAAGAAATTGGAGGGATGGGTAGTTTCAATAATCTCACATTGAGGAGTGATTGGGAAGAGCAGTATCTCCCTCTGAATAGAGGAATGGAATTACTTAGAAGCATATATGAAAGAGGTGAAGGGAGAAAGGACAATAGAATTAGGGAAGGGTGATGTATGTATTCATTTTGTGTTCTGTGAATTGCCACATTTATTGGCTTTCACTTCCTTTGGAAAGCTGTGAAAAAATCTCTGTCAATAGGATTTGGTTGACTTGCTGGGGCTGTGTTTTCTGTTTGTTCCTGTAAGAAATGTGGTGAGGTACTAAGCTTGCTGAGGATGGGGCCCCCTCCTTTTTAAAGATGAAGAAGGGTTATTCCAAGAATCAACCAGGTACTGATTTATGACCTTAAAAAGGCATGGCTTTTGAAAGCTCAGTTTGTTTGTTAGTTAAGAGCTGAGGTTATTCAAGAATTGTGCACACAGAGCTTTTTATTATTTATTCACACACTTTATTCTTCAGTTATTGTAGGATGAATACCCCTTTGCATGAGAAATCAATCAGGTAGAAAGATTCCTGTTTGACCTTTTCTTTCTTATCATGGCATTTGTTTTTTCTATGTACAAAGCACCCCCTGGGAGCATAAGTAGACCAGTCAACATGCCAGAAGGAAACACTTACTCTTGATATTTTAGTTTGATAGAAATCCAACAAGTCCTGGGGCTCCTCATGCACTCCATTCTCTTTGTGACTCTGGATTTCCTTCTTAATAAATTCTTCCAAGAAGGAATTGCTCTTGAAGACATCCTGATGAGGTCCTGGAAGATGCCGCATCAGCCAGGGGAACACATCAAAGAGCTGGAGTGAAAGAATTGTATTGATTAAGCAGAGTGTCCTTTTCTGATCATACAATCAACAAAAATATTGTAGGAACTTAGCAGAATGCTCTCTGAATGCTATTGTTTGACACAATCTCCCTCTAATACAGATGTATTCTGGGTTATCAGTAGACAGTCATGAAGCATCACTCTCTTATTTATGTGAGTAGGTGTGTGGGACAAGTGTTTGATTGGCTGTGTGTCTAAGACAAAATTAAATTATGAACTGAATTGTCAGAAAACTTAGAATAAAAGAAAAATGATGGGCCCTATTGCGATGTCGGCGGAGTTTCCTCCAGCCGACATTGTCTCATGGTCTCGGTCATGGGACCAACCGACACCCGGTCGACTGTCCCAACCTACTAATTAGGATGCGACCGAACAGTCCTATACTTTACAATGGGAGCATTTATTCCAGCTGTAATGCATGCTCCCATTGTTAAATAGAAGGTTCAGTTCATCCCATGCAGGGCTCAACGGGGCCTCCAACCAGAGGCCATGCACCCAAGGGGGTCCTGCTGGGGGCCCTCAAAGTCGAGTTCCTACAGCCTTTCTGTGTCGGAAAGGCCAGCACAGAAAGGCTGCCAAAACACAACATCGTAATCCCTAGGGCGGAAAGAGCCGCCCTTTGGATAACTGCCTGCATTTCGACTGGCAAACGGGCTCTCCCACCCTGTTGGAATGACTGTTCAGATTCCTTTCCGACCGCCTTCATCGCCAGCATATTATGATGTGGTCAGAAAGGCTCTAACCAACAGTTGGAGCTTTTTCCAACCGCATCGTAATCGGCCCCTAAGTTGTGGTATGCCCTGTACAACTACAGTGATAGTATGTAAGAATTGGGCAACAGAACACAGATTAAACTCAATCAATACAAGTCCTGGTTTTCCTGTGTATTCTCGAAGGAAAGCCTTGCTGTTTGTGTCAAGCTGCTATGGTTATGCTCAGATTCCCTACAGGGACTAGTGTTTAATTCTAGGTGCCATATTGTTGTAACTGGGTTAAAACTCAGCGACAGCTCACATCACTTTTAAGGCTTCACTCCCACAGCTTTAAAGTTCAATTTCCTATGTCCATGACCCCTCTTAATCTACCTCTTGTTCAACTAGTCCTTGCTCACCCAATCGCTTAAGTCCTTTTGTGCCCACCACCCACAGCCGGTATCCACAACAACCACAGATCTCTGCTACTTGTGTCCCTAACCATCTCCTACATCTTGCTGCTGTGGAAGTAGATTTGTCTCTGATGCAGCTTCCAACTCTCCAGTGAGAAAGGTAGGGCGCCAAAAGCAAGTGACAAAAGGCCCATGTACTTTGCAATTTAAAACGTGCTCTGAGATCGACGTGCTAAATGAGAAAATATGTAATGTGCAAAGGTACGGGGCAGGAAAAATAAAATCTTAATAAAAATGTGACAACAGGAAGAGTTGGGGACATTTGGAGAAACACTGAAGCACACATCAGAAGGGGAATTATACAGAATCAATGTGAATTTGATTTTAATGGTGATGTCCTTTGGATGTGAGGAACACATCCTACTATACTGTTTGCTAACTTTAATGTGTCCTTTCTTAATGTAAGCTCTGTTGCCTCCTCCTCTGTTTTGAATTATCACTCTGCTTCTATTTTGTGTATATTTCAATATGCTCGAAGTGAATTAAAATTCAATTAATGCAAAACATACAAAACCTATGTAAATCCCCTACATAAATCTGTAACAGAGAATGGTGTTAAAATATTCCCTGATCATGGGAACATTGAAATGATGTCAGCTGTGGTAGATTTTTTCTACCTTCAATGCTAGGACCAGTGGGGCCCTAGTCTCCACGCACAGTTGCGTTCAGGACAATGCCTTGAAATAATTCTCAAAACTATAGTTCATACTTAATCCAACATTTGTAGTGAGTGAATTAAATCAATGTCTCAGTGATTAAAGCAATTTATTCATTGCAAAAATATTTGTTAGTTGAATCTTCATTCAATTCTTCATATAAATCCAAATTACGCTCTTACAAGAAGTTCACTTTTTGTGAATGCCCAATGCATTTCGAGCCAACCGGCTCTTCATCAGGGGCTATGTATCTAAAGAAATAAATAAACAATGCATATTTACACATTGACCGTTACAATGATGGCAAAAACATCAGTTTGCAAATACATGATCAAACTCAGAAATTCATAACAACATTCCATGCTGAAACAACTAAGTGAATAAGTTGAGTGACCGTATAATGACCCAAAATGACCATCACCAAGAATGTTTGAATAAAGTTGTATAGACGGTGAAAGAAGCCGAAAAAACTCAGAGAGACTGTTACCTTGTTGGGCAATAAACAACCGCTTTTCAAAACGGATGAATCAACCTGAAAACAGAACACACTAGAATGTCGTCTCTGAACGTAGAGAAAAAAAACTGGCAAGAACTATGAAATGAAAATTCAAAATGAGAAATCTTACCGACACAGTACAACGTGGTCGATTCAATGAAAGGAACCTGTTCGACTGCTGGCTCAAAAAATCACCAGGTGAAACTCATGGCGGTATGTTGGGAGCATGCGCTTAAATCAGAGCATGTTTAGACATAAAAAAGGTGACTGAACAACGATACCCTACTCAAAATGGGTGGAACTATCTCAAAAAAAGGTGACTAATGATACACGGACTATCATCAAAGGTAAAACTGGTTCCACTATAAAAAATAAACGACAAGACCAAGTGCAAAAGCCTGAATCAAGGTGGAGGTAATACTCGCGTGCATACTGTGCTACTGAAATTTTTTTTTAAACAAGGTGACTGGATGAATGGTACCGCCATCTTGAAAGAGAGCGAAAAATGAACCTGGACATGAGAAAAATGGTGAAAAATTTAAAAACGTATGACCGGAAAAAATTAAAACGTGTGTTGGTGAGGGTCACTGGTCAGGGTAATCTAACCCAAGAAGAAAGGTTGATCACATAGGTATATATGAATATGCAGTACTATCCTGATACAAGAAACCTTTGACACAAATACATCATAAATAACAAGCATAGTCTATTTTGTCATTAATGCCTTTCTCCATTAAGGTGTCCAAACGCTTAATCCAATAGGTTTCCCTCTGTAGGAGACTTCTAGTCAGATCTGTGTCTTGACGTTGCTCTACTCTTTCTAGGACAGAGAATCTGAGTTGGGCGATACTGTGCTTCTCTTCATTCCAATGCATGGCCAAGCTGCTGTGTTTGTTGAGTGTTCTGATTGTACTTTTGTGCTCAGAAATCCGGGTTTTAATTTTTCTTTCGGTTTTGCCCACATACAACTTGCCACATGGACATTTGATGTAGTAGATGAGTTTGTTTGAATTGCAATCAGAATTATGGTGAAGTCTGATGATTTCTCCAGTACATGGATGGTTTAATGTATTGCCGATTATAACGTTATTGCAATGAATGCAGTTATGACATTTACTCATTCCTTTGTGGGCAATGTTCCCTTGCTTAATGGGAGTGTTGATGATTTCTTTGATGTTTTTTGCGCGTTTATAAGCAAACATTGGAGGATCTTTAAAAATTTTGTGAAAGTCAGGCTCATTCTGTAACAATTCCCATCTTTTGATGATGATGTTCTTCACTTTACCGGATGCTGTGGAGAATTTTGATACAAAGACTTGTCTGTTTGTCTGTTTTCGTGGTCAACTTGTTAAGAGACTCTCTCTATTGAATTTGGATGCGCGTTGTTTAGCTGATTCAATCACTTCTGTAGGGTATCCCCTGGCAAGATACATCTGCTGTTGGAGTGATAAGTTCTTCTCCGTATCCTCTGCAGTAGAGCATATCCGTTTTATCCGCAAAAATTGGGACAATGGTAAATTGTGTTTTAAGCTGTTAGGATGGAAACTTTGGAAATGGAGCGCGCTATTCACATCTGTTTGCTTTTTGAAAACCTCCGTTTTTATGTAACCCGCTTCTTTGGTAAGGATGACATCAAGGAAAGATATTTTAGTCTGGTCAATTGCATGGGTGAACTGAATGTGTTCATCAATTTGATTTAGTTGTTCAATTTTACTTTCCAACATTTCCTGAGTGTTAATCCAGAGAATAAGAATATCATCAATAAATCTGCAATATAGCAATAAATTTCCAGTCCATCCGGTATCTTTGTAGATGTAGTCTGATTCAAATTTGGCCATGAAAGTGTTGGCATATGCCGGCGCCCCGGCAAAGCCCATGGATGTGCCTTGCTGCTGCAAATAAAAATCATTGTTCCAGTAAAAATAACTATGATGCAAACAAAAATGTAAAAGTTCCAAAATGAACACTTTATCTGCTCTGAGCGAAGATTGGCGCAGTAGAGCCCATTCTACCGCCTCCATGCCAGCTGAGTGAGGGATCGAAGTATATAAAGACTTGACATCTATAGTACAAAAAATGATGTCTTCCATGAACTTAATTTTCTGTAGCTTAAGTAAGAAGTCTGTCGTGTCTTTGATATACGAGGGCCATTCTTGAACCAACGGTTGTAGGAAATAATCAATATAGTGTCCCAAGGGCTCGAAGATGGTTCCACAACCCGTTACTATGGGCCGCATCGGTGGGTTAAACAAGTTCTTATGGATCTTTGGCAACATGTACAGGGTGGGTTTCCTTGGATACTCTACTGTCAGAAATTTTTTGGTGGTTTCACTGATCCATCCCATTTCCAAAGCATGATCAAGAATGCTTCCAAGCGTTTCCTTAAGCTCAAATATAGGATCTTGATCCAATTTCAGATAAGTTTGAGTGTCTGATACGTGTTCTTGTACTGCATTGATGTAAAATGAGCGATCCATAAGAACAATTGCGCCTCCTTTATCTGCTTTTTGAATCTGTATTTCTGTGTCCTTCTGAATTGATTTCAGTATATTTTTTTCTTGTAAAGTTAGATTAGAATTCTTCGCTTTCCTGAATTGTAATTTTTGTAGATCTTTCCTCACTAGATTATCGAATGAATCTATGATTTTATGCGAAACTGGTGCCTGGTATGTGGATTTGGGTTTGAATTCAAGGAACTCTTTGGTTTGTATGTCTTCCTTGGCTGGTAATACATTTGTAAAAAAATGTCGTAATCGTAGAATTCTGGTGAATTTGTATAGGGCTAGTTCACATTCCAGTAGATTGGTGTCATAAGTTGGAACGTATCCAAGGCCTTTGTTCAATGTTTGAATTTGTGCATTGGTGATTTCCTTTGAAGAAATGTTGACTACTAGATTTACTTCTGGCTCCTTGTGCGCCCTTGTTTTGTGGTTGCTTCTCCTGGTTTTACGCTTTTTGATTGACCCGGTGGTTGACTTGTATCCAGGTCCCTGGACAAAAAATGTGTGGATCCAGATGCTCCTGATTCTTCGATGATATCTTTGGTGATATCTGTGGTTGATTCTGGACTGGGTAGTTGACTTTTCGCTGTGGGTCTAGTGGTTGTGGTGTCGGTGTCTGTGGCTATACTTTCTTCCGAGGAAGTATTCGTGGTTGGTTTTCTGGATTGTGGTCTTCTTTGTGCATAGACTTCCGCCCATGTATAAACTTCGTTGAGTTTATAATCCAACGTGTCACGTTTATATTTTCGTAATTTACCTTCCTGTATTTCTTTCGTGTATTTGTCCAGTCTCATGTTGATATCATCTAAAGCTTTTTTGAGCTCATCATCATTCATTCTGGTTGATAAATTATGTTTTATTTCTGAAATCTCCTTGGCAAGTTCATTGATAACTTTAGATAATTCTTCTACTAACAATAAAATTAAATCAAGTGAACATTTGTTCAATATTGAATACCACCGTTCCATGAAATCTTTGTTTAGATGAAACCTGTATAGCATGGGTTTAATGGACATCCTCAACCCTCTTGGAATTCTTTTGGCTCTATGATATTGTATCAGGGTAGATGCATGAAGTCGTTGGTTCATTTCTCTCTTCAAAGAGTACTCTAGCTGTTTTAATTGCTGGATGACCGTGTTGCCTTGCAAATCTGACGCTTTTACATCCTGTATCAATGCATATATTTCTGATGCTTGTTCTGTTGAATACGCTAGGGTACTAGCTCTGTTATCTGTCAAACTTGAAATGGAGTCAAATGACATGATTGGGTGCTCTCGTACCAGATGACTGTGATACTGAAACAACAAAATGGGTGGTAGAGGCACTCCGAATTTGTTTCAGAAACAAAGTTTTACTCGTTTAACACTTCTTCTCAATAGCGTGCTGTGGAGTGGATTCCAACAGTCATGGATTCCTGACACTTCAAACCTTCAATGCTAGGACCAGTGGGGCCCTAGTCTCCACGCACAGTTGCGTTCAGGACAATGCCTTGAAATAATTCTCAAAACTATAGTTCATACTTAATCCAACATTTGTAGTGAGTGAATTAAATCAATGTCTCAGTGATTAAAGCAATTTATTCATTGCAAAAATATTTGTTAGTTGAATCTTCATTCAATTCTTCATATAAATCCAAATTACGCTCTTACAAGAAGTTCACTTTTTGTGAATGCCCAATGCATTTCGAGCCAACTGGCTCTTCATCAGGGGCTATGTATCTAAAGAAATAAATAAACAATGCATATTTACACATTGACCGTTACAATGATGGCAAAAACATCAGTTTGCAAATACATGATCAAACTCAGAAATTCATAACAACATTCCATGCTGAAACAACTAAGTGAATAAGTTGAGTGACCGTATAATGACCCAAAATGACCATCACCAAGAATGTTTGAATAAAGTTGTATAGACGGTGAAAGAAGCCGAAAAAACTCAGAGAGACTGTTACCTTGTTGGGCAATAAACAACCGCTTTTCAAAACGGATTTTTTCTACCTCTGGAAGCGGCAGGTTCCCTGATAAGTGGAAATTGCCACCAGCTGTGAGTATAAACCAAAATAGTCATTGAGCACTCCTAAGCTGTCTTGGTTGTGTGCTCCCTCCCTTTTTTTTTATCTGCCTTTAGTTTTACCTTGCATATGTTCTCACTTCTACTGCTGCAGTTTTTGTTGTACATGACTTTTCTTTTGTATTTTAGCATACTTTGTTTTCTTTTTCTCTTACTCGCTCCGTCTATTTTTCATTTATTCTTTACTTTCCTCTTCCGTTCTCTTTCTCCCTTAGCTTCTTTCTCATTCTACAGACTCTCACTCACTCAGTTTCTCTCTTCTTGGGCATTCATCTTCAGCCTAGTTTCCTCTCTCTGTCTGTCACAGAAAGCGTACATTTTCTTATTTATCAGCCTTTCTTTCACAGGCTAACTTGTAATCTGTCCCAGGTCACACATTCAGGTTTCTGTGCTCAGGTTGCTTCCTTTGATTAACCACTCACTTAGAATATGAAGTCATCTTAAGACTCACCCTGCCCCATGTGCTGACTATTTTGCTGGCAATGACTTCATTTGCTTTGATGAGCTGAGGGAATTCTTTATCGTCTCTGGAGAAGCGGTGCCCAAAAATCACAGCAGAGATCACATTAGTGACAGCATGGACGATCGCTGGAGAGGGATCCATGCATTTCCCTACAACCACAAATGCAAAAACATAACTCACGTTATAGTACACTTTTAGTATTTCCCCTCCTGGGCCCAATTTGGTTCTCCCTTGTTACACGTATTAGCAGCTTTAGGCTGCCTTTGCTTTGCACAGACACACATAATGCATTTGTTTTTGTGACATGATATTATTTTAGCACGCTATGCATAATATATTTTATTCAGTGACTTTTCCTGGGATTTAGTCTGAACATTATATACAAGGGTGAACAACATTAGGGCTCATTACTACGTCGGGCAGAAAGCCTCTGCCCGACAGTTGGAATCTTCCCCAGCGCGTCGGAGCCCATCCGACCGCCAGATTACAATGTTTGCAGTCGGAATGTGAACTGGCCAGTCATTTCCACTCGGTCCCAATCGTGGAGTATTCCTGTAGGTTGGAACCGCACCGTAACTAAGGGCGGGCAGAGAACTCTGCTCCGGCAGCGGAGTGTGTGGAGTTTTGCCTACTCCGCTCCCCGCTGAGAACGTGGAGTTTAGGGGGCGGGGAGCCGAGTTCCACAGAGTTTTTTTCCAACTCCGTGGAACTCTGTGTAGTGGCACTATGCCAGCTTTGCATGGGTTTAACCATAACCCCCTATATATGGCATTTCAGTCGTCGGGATTACTATGTTGGTTTCCAACAACCTTTCCGCACAGTCCTTTCCGACACAGAAACACTTTTGGAAAGTGACTTTTGGGCCCTTTGGCAGAGCCCCTTAGCCCCCAAGGCCTACGGTTGGTGGCCAAGGGGGTACCTAAGATACCCCCCTGTAAAACCCTGCACTGTGTGGCAAGCACCATGGATGGGTGCCTGCGACAGGGTGCAGGGTTTTACACAAACACACCCCATTTCCCCTTAAGAGCCTGTGTTATGGCCAGTTCTCAGGCCTACCAGGAGCTCCCGTAGTAAACAATAGGAATCTGACCGAACCATGTTCGGATGCATCATAATCTGCCGTCGAAACTGCAGACTGCTTGTCAGTCGGTCCGGAATCCAAGACGGTGTCAGGCGGAGGCTTTTTGCCCGACACCGTAATAAGCCCCCTAATGTACTGTTTCTTCTACCCAGTCAGTAACTTCTCCTAACATTGTAGACATAACACGGTAGCATAGCTGCAGGTTTTTTAACACAACAGTTTCTATACAATAAATTGTGGCTTGACCCTTTGGACGAATTCCAGCAGAGGGACAGGTTGCAGCCTTGTGTAAACCGAGTTTACACCTATGATGCGGACCACCTAACTACACACACTAGGTATGGGGTTGGGTGCTAATCTCGGAGTCACTAATATATTCCTGTGAGCTGTGGGGCCCACAGTTGACCATACCTAGCAAACACAGGAAAACAACAGTAGACTGGAATACTTTGCAGACTAATTTGAGAAGTTATTGGAAGAATTTGATCCCTTTTTTCTTAATATTTTGCTTTCAGGGTATCCCCAAATGCTCTCAGGTTCAAGGACACCCTACAAATGAGATATGAGTTTCAAAGTGTCCGGTACTAACCAAGAGGTTGATAACTCTCTTTGAGATGGAAAGATGGCTTCCCAAGCCTCCTTGACTTTGGAAGTAGCTTGCTTTGATCAGTCAAGGTCTGGCTCAAAGGATATAGTATGAGGATCGGTGTGAGAAACAATACAAAACAGATGCAGTTAAAATAAAGAAGATTGTCAGAGTTCCGTTTTTTGTATCAAAGAACAAAGCTTTGATATCACCTTATGCATAGGTTTCTGTGCAATAAAAATAGTAACTAAAAATGAAAGACAATGCATTCAATAAAATAACATGCAGAAATACAGCTTCAACACTGAGCACAGAAGTTACAAACCCTATGGGGTCTATTACGAATTGCCCGCCTGCCACCGCAACGGCAAAGGGGCCAGCCCGCCATTGGTGTGGCGGTCCCGCCATTCAAATTAGAATGCACACGCCACACTGGTGTGCGCATCCTGCATTTTTTACATTGCGGTGGGCAGTGGTGTAAGCAGCACCCGCCGCAATGTAAAAAATGCATGAAGTGCATTTGCATGCACAACGTGACAGGCACCATGCGGTGCCTGCCACCTTGTGCATGCAACTGACAGGGGGTACCATAGGTACCCCCATGTGCACCCCCCACCCCCCAACATCCTGGGAGCCCACTACAGGCCCCCAACAGTGAAAACCGCATGCCAAAGGCTGCTCTCCACCTGCATCGTGATATGGATGGCGGTGCCTTGCAGACTCTGCCACCATATTCAGGCCCTTTTCCGCCCGGTTGACGAGTCTACAGGCGGAAAAGCGGCGGACTGTCTTCCCGTCCACCGCGGACCCCCAGGCATCATAATGTGGTGGGGGGTCATTCTTGGAAGGATGGCAGGCGGATCGCCCCCACCAGGCCGTCAGTGGCTGCCGCCGGCCCGGCGGGGGCGATCCACCTGCCATCCTAATGGGCCCCTATATGTTGTTCTCAGTTCCTAATTATTTGTGGCTAAACCATTTGTAAACAAAAGAGAACCATGTTAATTTGCCAAATACAATAACTCTGTTCATAGTCGGTGCCAGTGATGAACAGCCAACATCTCATGACAACTTCCACAGGGTTCAGGCGACTATCACAATATGTCAATGGACTTAATCTGGAAGACATGGGGATGCAAAGCAGAAATGTTTGTGCTACCGGACACAAAGTGGGCATCGGTGAGGCATCTTTTCTGGGCATTATTTTTGTAGGGTGTTAGAGGTGGCTAAGTAAGGTCTCTGACATGAGGGTCCTAAGGGAAAGTATAGTTGGTTCAGATGAAACCACTCACAACCCCAAAATACCATCCTGGTAAGAGAAAGTTCCACATGAGGCAGGCAGACAATAGCATTGATGAGACAGTTTAGGTTGCTGGCTGATCATAGGCTGATCAAGGCATATGGGATACGTTTCCACTGAAATTACAGGACACTTGGTACCTGATTCACAAAGGGAAATACACATGTAGCGATCTCTACACATGAAGCTTTCAGCTTATGCAAATGTGGTGATCTCTGCCCAGAAGGTGTGAACTAATTTGGTGCTAAAATATAGCGCAAAAAGTTGATTTTGCATAATTTTATATACCTTTTGCAGAATTTCATTGAATTCCCATAAGCAAATGGCACCCCTAACTAAAACCTCTCAGAAGGGCATACCTTGGACTATCAGTTCATCCATCTTTTTACAAAAGCTGGAAACAACACAATCGTGATTTAAAAAAAAAAGCTTTTCTAAAAAGTTATTTTTAATCATGAATGTTCATAAATCTGGCTCTTGGTTTTCACAACTTTTGTGACAAAGAAGAAACCAACATATGTTTCGCAACAGCAGTTCCATCTTCAGCGCTAATAAATGAATTGTCCTGTTTGTGCACAAAATGTTACACAGAAAGCATCCGTTAAAGTAAGAGCCATCAAAAGTAGTACAATATGTTGTTAGTGAAAATAACTAAATATTTTCTTGAGTTAAATTCTACAGAATATTCATACCAAAGATAAGGGCATCCAACTCAATTGTTCGAATGTTGTGAAGCCCAGCATGATGAAGGCTGAAGTAGGGCCCACCTAACTTATCAACGTGATGCTAATTTAGAATGTTGCTGATGGAATTTCTGTTCCACTCTGATGGTGAGAAAGCTGCCATACTTTGAGTTAATAGTCCTGGCAGCGCAGGTTTTACTACCAAAGATTCAGCTAGAATAGAAAGAATGTGGAGACATCACCAAGATACAGCCAGTCAAAAAAGTTTATAAGGACATCGTAAATAAATATCATTATGCATAAGGAAGGCTAGAGTCTCCTTCCTTTGTACAGAGATAGAACATGCTGGCAACTCAGCAAAATAACGTTTTAAAGTTGACAATTCATTTATAGAGCCTCCCACACCACAAGGAGGCCCTGTTAGCTTCCAAAGCCAGATTACAACATGTGAGCTATGTACTTTGTGGAAAAAGTCAAAAATATCTGTGCCATTCTGCCCAGGGCTGTGCCCCAAATTACCACGGTCAAATTAACACCCCAGGTAGAGAAGGCAAAGAAGAACCTTTCATCCTTCAGGAAGATCAAAACAGAAGACTTAAAAAGCGTACTCATGTATTTAAATAAGGATATCCGCTGGACTCTGCACCCCCACAGCATTCTCCTTAAAGATGGAAAAATCTTCTTTCCAGTCTTGGCCAACATACTCAACCACTCACTAGAGAGTAGCATTATGCCCCCATCATTGAAACATGCCATATTGAAATCACTTTTGAAAAAGCCTACTCTAGATCTGGCACTACCTGAAAGTTATTGACCCATCTCCCTGCTCATTAAAATTGAGAGAAATTTGTTAATAAAAAATCTCTCCTCTTTTATGGAGGATCAGGGAATCCTCCACCTTAGTCAAATAGGCTTCAGAGCAGGAAATAGCATGGGAACAGCCTTGTTAGCCATGACCGATGAGCTTAAAGGAATCTTAGATTCAAATGGCTCAGCTGCAGTGATATTCCTGGACCTAAGTACCACGTTTGGTTCACTGTCAAAATATCAACTAGTAAAACATCAATCTACAAAAATATTGACTACAAAAATATCAACTACCTTTACTTAAAAAGACAAGTACAAAAATGTCGGGAAAAATATAGTTTACAATAATATCATATTAAATATAGTTTTTAAAATATACACATTAAAAATAAAATATATTAAATATAACATTAATTTAATATAAAAAAAACTATATTTAATATATATTTTAACAAATAGAACAAATAAACTTACTGTCAAAAAGTTAAACACACAATAAATATATACTTATGAATTAACATATTTTTTCACACAGAATGCTCCTTCTGGCTGCAGGGTACCCTAGGGAAGTGGTGCACACACCGGCGGAGCGCGCCAGTAAGTTAATCCAACAAAGTTCCACTATTGTGCGCTCTCAGTGTACCAGAATCCATGACAATCCAAGGTTCCAAGGGTGTTTATTTCACTACGCGTTTCGGCTTACTGCGAAGCCTTGTTCACGTGAAAAAATGTGCACACAAACATGACTGATAAAGCATTAAGGCATGAACATAAACAAGGAACACCACTAGCAGACATTTCAGTCAAGGAAAGTTATGCAAATGCGGCACAAGAAAATACGCACCCATCGCACATCCTACGCGGATCCTGCACAACAATCCTAAAATGGCGGCTAGGTTCCGCGCAGTGATCGAAAAAGGTATGCTTTGGGTGCACGACTCCCCAAAAAAATATGAAAAAAAATAAAGAAAATAATATAAATATATTTAAAAAATATAAAACAAAAAAATATTAATCAATATTTTTTAAGAAAAGAATCCATTTATATTAAAAATATATAATGTAATTTAAAAAATAAAATATGTAAAAATAAATAGTTAAAAAAATGTAGAAAATCAGTATCAAAAAAATAAATGTAACTATTATTACATTTAAAAATTGTCATTGAAGAAATCTTTGAAATTCACTGACAAAACCATAAGTTTCAGACATGTTATAGTTAGCAATTAGCATTTAAAAAACCTTTGAAATTCACTGAAAAAACCATAGGTTTCAGACATGTTATAGTTAGGAATTAGCATTTAAAAAACCTTTGAAATGCACTGAAAAAACCATAGGTTTCAGACATGTTATAGTTAGGAATTAGCATTTAAAAAACCTTAGAAATTCACTGAAAAAACCATTGGTTTCAGGGGTGTTATAGTTAGCTGGGCATTTCACTCATGCAAAACCATTGAAATTCCTTCGTTATAGTTAATTCTACTAACTATAACTCGTGGTGATGATGTCACATATTACATCATTCATGACATGGTCAGTGACATCACTGATGACATCACTGATGACATCACTGATGACATCACTGATTACATCATCCACGTGACAATCAGATACACCTCATCATACCCTAGTATAACCTTTCATCACTCATTATATAATACGGAGTACCATATTTGAAACCATTGACACACCAATATAAGTTTCTAAAAACCCACTCAGTGATTCCTAGATCTACACACACACATCTAAACACTTACCTATAGCTTCACTCATACATGCTGACAAAGATAAATAGAACACTATCAAATATACTTATACACCTACATCAACATTACACACTTACATACATCCTATTCACGTATGCAGTCATCCTACTCACTTATGCAAACAATTGATCGTACTTACATTTACTCAGCTACACACTTATACAAACACCACTTCATTTATTCATATAGATAGTAACTCATACTAAGGGGCCGATTCCGATCCGGGTCGGAAGGGCACCGAACGCGATCCGGCTGGAAAAACTACGAGCCGTACAGGTGTTTTCCGGCCAACTCGTACAGCTGCACGAGCGAGCAAGTACGATGCGAGCTACATGAAATTCACCGACAAGTCATTTCCGGGTCCAAACCGCTCCGTATGTCTCGTTCGTAAGCTAACCGCGGTGTGCAATGGATGCGATTCACGACCGAGCCAGTATGATGCATGCGTCGGACAGCCTGTGCGAGCCGGAGGGTCCGGCTCGCAAATTGTCCGGGTGGTTGCCTTTGGGGGTCCGCGTCGGACCCCCTGTCACCCGCAGCCCTACGACTCGGACACAGGGGGAGACCCATGGGTCTCCCCAACACAGGCATGTAGGGTGCGGATGGCACCAACGCGTAACCACTGTAGGGGGCGTACTTGTCCGCGACGTACCCATTCAGTCAATGGGAGCCCATGTACGCGTCATACGACCGGCTCACATTGACGTCTATGGGAGTCCGGAAGCATATGGCCACATCGTACTCGCTCGGTTGGACTGCAGGACTCCGGCTCGGTCGGAAAAAACTCCGGATCTGGCTCGGTCGGAGTGCTTTCCGACCCGGATCGGAATCGGCCCCTTAGTGTGTTATAAAATCACTATTACAAGTATACAGTTATCCATACAGTCACTTATAGAATCACTGAGTCTTATGTATACTTATTTATATACTACAACTATGTTGGACATGTATCATTGAGAAATATATTTACTCATCACTACACCCATAAAGCCATTCACTCACCCAAACAACTGTTTCCACTTGCAGTCTTCACCTCAGATACCTACTAAATCAACTATTTACACATCTTTGAACAGTCACACACCTCCCACTCAACCACACACACATTCACTCTCCCATAAAAATACTCACTTAACTAATCAATAACTAATATAGACTTTCACATAGCTAGTAACCAACTTATGCAGTAGTTTACACAACAAGAGACAGAGTGATACAGATATTCACACAGTTTAATCACTATCCCATATATTTAGTGAGACACTTTAAATTAGTCACTTAAACAGTCAATCACACTGCTAGTAAATCCTCCATCCAGACACGTATACTTCCACTCATTCTTCAATGCAGATTGCTATATGTATAATACATATTTAAATATCGAACCAAACCACATTCACTCGATGATGTCATGAGTGATGTCATCAGTGATGTCACTGGCCATGTAATGAATGATTTAATATGTGACATCATCAGCAGTGGATTGCGGGTGCGCGAGTTATAGTTATTAGAACTAGCTATAACGAAGGAATTTCAATGGTTTTGTATGAGTGAAATGTCCAGCTAACTATAACACCCCTGAAACCTATGGTTTTTTTCAGTGAATTTCTAAGGTTTTTTTAAATGCTAATTCCTAACTATAACATGTCTGAAACCTATGTTTTTTTCAGTGAATAAATATATATACACCACAAACATAAAATATTTAAAACCAAACTGCTTTAATTAAAATTAGAAAGTAAACATCATACATTTTTTACAATTTTAGAAAAATACTTTACAAACAAAAAACATCAAACATTATACATATTGTTCTTCTAAATAAACAAAAACATAATTACATAAATTAAAACACTGAAAAATAAATTATTAAAAATTAAAATGAATACATATACATTTCTCACTACAAACAAAACAAAAAAAACTAATTTTTATGCAAATTATATATAAAATGTACTGCTCCCACCTCACACAACACAACAGTAATAACATTGTTACATCACACAAAAGTAAAATGTACTACTCTCACTACAATAAATAAATAAACTGATAAAATATTTTATTGCAAAATACAAAAATGTATTATTCCCACTACAATTAATAAAACACTAGTAAAAATGTTAGATTGCAAGGAAATAAAATATAGGACCCTATTACGATATTGGTCGATGAGCCCTGTTAATCCCTGCACCGTGTGGTAGGTAATAGAAACTCACATGTCTCTATGGGAGCTTGTACTGTGGCCTGTTTCCGACTGCGGCACAAGCTACCATAGAGAAATGGGAGCTTGTGACCGCATCATGGGGCTCATTATGATGTGGGTCGGAAAGCCTAAAACCGACAGTTGGATTCCCTTAAACTGTGTTGGAACTCATCCTCCCGACTCTGGGCCCGATTCCAATCTCGTCCTGAAAGCCCTCCGTACGGGTCGGATCCGGAGGGCTTTCCGGACGAAACGTTCTCCGGGAGTCTGAACGAGTGAGTATGATGCATCCCTAAGTATACGGACTCGGTTCGCTCAGACTTCCATCCAACTCTATGGAGCCTGTGTACAGACACGTACACAGGATCCCATAGAAAAAAGGGGTGGGTGGGGAAAAGAGTACACCCTGTGGCAGACACCCCATGGTGACTGCCACACTGTGCATGCTTGGATCGCGGGGACACATCGGTACCCCCGTGACGAATTTAGAGGGCCCCAGGGGAAGGGGGGCATGCTACAGCTCCACGAAGTACGCTTCTGACTGCCGTATTGTCCAGCTGAGACCAAGCCGAAGCGGCTGTCCGAATCGTGCATGGTACTCACTCGGTCAGAATCCGGCTCCATTTCGTGGAACAATTCCTTTACAAATGAGTTGTATGGACATGGTTCCGTCAGTAAACAATTCGGTTGACGCGTACGAGATCTGCGCATCGTACTTGGTCGTTCGGACCTGTGTTTGATTCGATCATAAATAAGGTAATCTGGTAAAGCCAAATCCGATTCGGAGGCCTTCCGAATGAAATCGGAATTGGGCCCTCGGCCGGAAACAATTCCTTGGGTTGGAAGGGGAACAATTCGGTCACTCAAAATTAGTTCCTACCAACATTTGGAGAATCTGAGTTGGTTGGATTTATACAGCTCAATGGACAGCATTTCCGACCGACTGATTACGATGTCGGATTTCAACAGCCTTTCAGAACTGGGTCTGTCTGACACAAAAAGGCTGTCTGGAACTGACTTTGGGGGCACCTAGCAGCCCCCCCTTCACCCTGAGGCCTCCGGTTTGGGGTAGAGAGGGTACCCGAGGGACCCCCCTGTAAAACCATGCACAGTGTGGCAGGCACCATGGGATGCCCGCCTGTCAGGGCTCACCTTCAGCTTCTCGCTGATTTTCTGTTGTCTTGCACAGGAACAGAAGTCGCTAGCTTCCCAACTCCCACTTCCAACCACTCAGCCCCAAGTTGTACTTAAGGGGCTAACTGGTTAGTGAGGGGGAAGGGGGAAAGTGGATAAAATAATAAATATAAGAAGAGACTGGTTCTGGACCTTCTGGTTTTCTATCTGGATATCTTCTTCAGCCTTCACACACCCTATCAAAGACTCCTAAGGAAAACTAAACACACAACAATTTTATTCTTTCCCTTCCTCTACACTATTCTATCTCTTTTCTTCTTTTTCCCTTGTGATTTGCTACCTACCCATAATACTGACCTCTGTGCTTCTCTTCCTGACCAACTCTGTTTTCTTCGTTTCTTGTTATGGACGTCTTTATTTATCTGGAAAATAGTTACCTTTTGATTAAATCCTATTTAATTCCTGAGCGTTTATCTAATAACCTTATTTATATATACATAACCTACCAGCAGTTGGTTTTTACTGGGGCTTTCTCTTTTATCTCGTCGTCTTTTCTTTTTCTGTTCTTTCAATACTCTAACTCTTGTCTTTTAGATTATTTCTTCCTGAGTTTAAACCCTTTTATCTCTGTTCTCTTTTTTCTCCTCAGGTTAATGTTGTGGTGGAATTGCTCTGGTAAGTCTTTCTCCTGTCAACCTTTTTTCCTGCTCGTTTACAGCTTTTATTTGGCTATGGTTCTACACCACTCTAACTCACTTCTCTTTTTCCTTTTACAGGACGGGGTAATCTTATTAATGCAGATACGGTAAGTTTTAATTACTTTCAACGATATTGCATCTTTTGACATTACTTGACATTATTTATATGCCTGAGAACCTTTCCAGTAATTCACTTAGCTTTCTGCTTGTTCGCTGTCAGGTGTAGCTGAATCTTCACTCGGAACGGAAGAGACGAGGCGTCTACAATCTCTACTCTGGTAAGTCTCTCAACACGAACTCCAAGCGTCTTCTTATTTCTTCAGGTAAGTATTGTTTCTTTGACTAGGGATTGATCTCGAAGGGGTAAGACTCTGAAAACTTCGTACTCTAGGATAATTCACTTCAAACTGGGAACACTGGGGAAAAAACAGTCTTCTCTGAGGGAAAGTCTTTAGTGAAGTGCGCAATACTTTAGGCGTGCGCGCGTCACGTCAGCCTCTCTGGATTGCAACAACTAGACCGCCGACCTCAGCTCCTTAGCGGCCATCTTGGAATTGCGCACATGCCACCAACTCGACCATTGATGCCTGGTCAACCCTGTAGCAACACTTGAGTTTAACCCCTTGCGCATCACTTTGAAACTCGCATTAGGGATCCTGACAGTACCCCCCACCAAAGATGGTCCTCCCACTCTAGGTTTGGTTGGATTGCGCTGATAAAAAAGTTTTATTAGCCGAGGAGCATGAACATCTGAATCTAATTCCCAGGACCGTTCCTCAGGACCATAACCTTTCCAATCAACCAGAAAATACAGTCTTCCTCTAACAAATTTTGAGTCCAGAATTTCTTTTACCTCAAACTCCACTCCTGTGTCTAGCTGAATAGGGCTTGGAATCGATTCTTTTCTCAAATTGGGATCTGCCTTCTTCAAGAGAGAAACGGTCTTTAACTCTCCTTTGTGTCCAGCCAACACATGGTCGTGACATTCCCGCAAGGCTTGCTTCTGTAACGCGGTAGTCGGCAAATACAATGCACCTTCTTTAAATGGTAGATCATCTCGAACTTCTCTTCCCGGCTCTAGTTGCGCCCACTTCTGCATTTCTTCTGGGGTCAATTCTTGGATTACTTTTTCCTTGAAGTTCAGTATATCTGTGGCGCAAATGATCTTGGCATCTGGAATAATCACTTGAGCACTTAGCGGGTTCCTTTCTTCTCTAGTTCCCATCCTCGACAAGGCATCCGCCTTCCCATTCTGAGTACCCGGTCGATAGGTGATCACGAAATCATAATCAGCAAAATACAATGACCAACGAAGTTGGCGAGGTGTCAAAGTTCTGGCTGACTTCAAAAATTTTAAGTTACGATGGTCCGTGTAAACTGTTACCACATGGTGGGCGCCCATTAAATAATATCTCCACTCCTTGAAAGCGTCTTTAATAGCCAGCAACTCTTTTTCGGTAATTGTATAGTTAATTTCAGCCGGTGTCAACTTCCTAGATCGATAAGCAACCGGGTGTAATTGGGCAGTTTTCTTATTCCTCTGAGAAAGAACTCCTCCTACTGCAAAGTCAGAGGCATCTGTCTCAACATAAAAGGGCTCCATCGGATCGGCATGAAGGAGGATGGGTGCAGTGGTGAACTCGACCTTCAAATCCTTAAAGGCTAGCTCTGCTTCTTCTGACCATTCGAATCGTGTTCCCTTCTTCAGTAACCGCGTCAAGGGTAGTATTCGTCGAGAAAATTCTCCAATAAACCTTCGATAGAAATTTGCAAACCCAATAAACGCTTGGACTTCTTTGACACTGGTGGGTGACTTCCATTCTAGTACAGCTTGAATTTTCCGTCTGTCCATATGAATTCCTGTTGGCGAGATCACAAAGCCCAAGAATTCTACCTGCGAAACTCCAAAAGCGCATTTCTCCAATTTGACAAATAATTTATTCTCTCGTAGTTTTTGTAAAACTCCTCTAACTTGTGTCTGATGCTTCTGCGTATCTTCAGAGTAGATCAGTATGTCATCAATATACACAATTGCGCATTGATCGATGAATTCGCTGAGTACATCATTTATAAAATGTTGAAACGCTGCAGGCGCATTACTCAATCCATAGGGCATAACCTGGTACTCAAATAGCCCAAAGGGTGTCCGGAAAGCCGTTTTCCACTCGTCACCTTCTCTAACTCGAATAAGGTGGTAAGCCCATCTCAAGTCCAACTTCGTGAATATCTGTGCTCCTTTGATCTGGTCCAATAAGACGGAGATAAGGGGAAGAGGATACCTGTTCTTCTTTGTTATTCGATTTATGGCTCTATAATCAATGCACATTCTTAACTCGCCCTGCTCCTTCTTAGGCACAACAAATAGTGGCGAAGACACTGGAGATTGGGAAGGACGTATAAATCCATTGGCCAGGTATTTGTCAATATATTCTCTCAGATGATGGTTCTCTTGTTCTGTCAAGGCATACACCCGACTGCAAGGTAAATTCGCCCCTGACTCTAGGTCTATCTTGCAGTCGTAAACGCGATGAGGCGGCAGTTGTTCAGCTTCCTGTTAGTTGAAAACGTCCTCAAAGTCCTGATACTCTGGTGGTATTGATTGCGTATTGATTACGCACACAGAGACTTCGGCCAAACATAAGGCGTGAGCTGGGTTTTGTTTACTTGTTTCCTTGTGAGCTCCAAAACAGTTCTCTCTACAATACACTGAGTTCATTTCGATTGTTCTGTCACTCCAATTAATCGAGGGATTATGTTGTTGAGCCATGGAAGTCCCAATATAAATTGAAATTGCGGGGCATCAATTAAATTAAAGTGTATAGCTTCTCTATGCCCATCTTCTCGAATCAGCTCTACCAATTCTGTGTGACTCGTGATAGGCCCAGAGGATAGGTTGGTACCATCAATCGCTCGAACTGGTTCTTCTCTTGCCTTGGCGATTGCTTGCAGCCCAATTTTTGCCGCGAATTTCAGATTGCAGAAATTACCTGTGGCTCCTGAGTCCACCATCACCGCTACTCCTTGTTTCTTGACGAAATCGGATTGTCACAGATAAAATTCAAATGGGGTGAAGACGACTGTAATGTATTTGCCAATCGATGTTCCTGGGGAGTTGATTTTGGATTCGCATCCACCTACACAACTCCTTCTACAGGTGGTGCTGCGAGTTTTCCTTCAGTTTAAATGAACCCTTTGTCTTTTTTGGACAATTTCGCACAAAATGCCCACTAGACCCACAATACATACATAAGTTGCTGACTCGCCTCTTTTCCTTTTCTTCTTTAGTGAGCGGTCCCCGGATTATTCCTATTTGCATAGGTTCAGATCCTGAGACACTTTCTGTGCCCTTTCCTGTTTCTGTCTTAGCTCTGTCTTAGCTCTGTCGAAACGTGGGACCGTACTTCTGAATTCTCGTCTTCTCTCTCCTCTTCGCTCTCCCTGACGGAAATCCAATTCTAGAACCAGATCTATTAGGGCGGAGATTTCAGTTGGACGGTTCGGTATTTGAGTAATAATCAAAGGGAATGGATCACTTGTAGCTGGCACCAGGGTTCAGATCGTTGTTTCCGATATTCGGTAAAAAACCCTCATTCACGTAAGATAATTTGTGGGCGGTATATCTTGGTTCTCCGCCTTGATATTTAGATACGTGACAGCATCATCATAGGGTTTTTCCCATGCTTCCTCCAACCCGGAGGGAACCACTGGACGATCCAGTAGTGATCAGGGAAAAAAATACGAAAAAGGGGGTGAGAAGTGCTCAGGTGTTGTGATTAGATTAAAGAATTCCTCTAGCTACCTATATATAATTTTATTCCGTTAGGTGCAGGGAAGAGAAGGATAAAAATAGCTAGTTGCAGAAAGGACATATTATGAATCCGCTGCAGTTGTGGTCTGAGTGGTTGGTTGACATGTTTCAGCCCCTAATATGCCCAGAGGGGTCGGGGGGCTTTCTTCAGGACCTCAGGTGAAAGTGAAGTGAAGATTGTATAATATTCAATGACAGATGGAAGTTCTAGTGTTAATTTCAAGAACTTCTTGAAGGTTAATACCTAGGTTTGGGGGGGGCAGGGAAGGTAGACAAACGTCCTTAGTTAATGCAGGGATGACGAAGTTGTTGGTTCGGTATTTGAGCCAAACCATCTTTTAGTTCATCTCGCAGGCCTTGATAGAATATTGCTGTCCTCTTGTTCTCCGGCCAATCAGTTTCCATTACTAACTTGTTGAACTGGGCTAGGTAAGCCACCAAGTCTCCATTTCCCTGCTTCAGCTCCAATAATTCGTTATCTACAGCTTGAGAGATCCGTCTTCGGTCAAAAATTCTCAAAAATTCTTTCTTGAACTCGTCAAAATTCTGCAATAATGGATCATCTCGTGAAACTATCGGCATCGACCATGCCGCAGCATCTCCACTTAAATATGACAAAATGAAGGCCACCTTAGATTGCGCATCAGGAAAAATAGAAGGGCGGCACATGAAATGAAGTGAGCATTGAGTAATAAACACCTGCGCCTTTTGTGGGTCCCCACTAAATCTCTCGGGCGCTGCCAACGGTATCACTGGAGATAAGGAATGTATTACTTGTGTTGTTAATTGTGTTGTGTCTCCCATAGATGTGGTGGGACCCTCCCTTCCAGCAGCATACTGTTGTCTTATTCTCTGTGCTAATTCTGCCGTCTCCTTCCTAGAACTCATGACCTCCTGTCTTAGGCTTTGATTCTCTTCTTTAACTCCTACCAGTTCCTTTTGTATCGCCTCTAGTACCGACCCTAAGGTCTGTAAATTAATTCCCTCAACCATTTCTTTTCTGTTCGTGTGCAAGATTAGGACGTGGGCACTTCACTCTGTAAGGGCTCACCTTCAGCTTCTCGCTGATTTTCTGTTGTCTTGCACAGGAACAGAAGTCGCTAGCTTCCCAACTCCCACTTCCAACCACTCAGCCCCAAGTTGTACTTAGGGGGCTAACTGGTTAGTGACGGGGAAGGGGGAAAGTGGATACAATAATAAATATAAGAAGAGACTGGTTCTGGACCTTCTGGTTTTCTATCTGGATATCTTCTTCAGCCTTCGCACAGCCTATCGAAGACACCTAAGGAAAACTAAACACACAACAATTTTATTCTTTCCCTTCCTCTACACTATTCTATCTCTTTTCTTCTTTTTCCCTTGTGATTTGCTACCTACCCATAATCCTGAACTCTGTGCTTCTCTTCCTGACCAACTCTGTTTTCTTTGTTTCTTGTTATGGATGTCTTTATTTATCTGGAAAATAGTTACCTTTTGATTAAATCCTATTTAATTCCTGAGCGTTTATCTAATAACCTTATTTATATATACATAACCTACCAGCAGTTGGTTTTTACTGGGGCTTTCTCTTTTATCTCGTCGTCTTTTCTTTTTCTGTTCTTTCAATACTCTAACTCTTGTTTTTTAGATTATTTCTTTCTGAGTTTAAACCCTTTTATCTCTGTTATCTTTTTTCTCCTCATGTTAATGCTGTGGTGGAATTGCTCTGGTAAGTCTTTCTCCTGTCAACCTTTTTTCCTGCTCGTTTGCAGCTTTTATTTGGCTATGGTTCTGCACCACTCTAACTCACTTCTCTTTTTCCTTTTTACAGGACCGGGTAATCTTATTAATGCAGATACGGTAAGTTTTAATTACTTTCAACGATATTGCATCTTTTGACATTACTTGACATTATTTATATGCCTGAGAACCTTTCCAGTAATTCACTTAGCTTTCTGCTTGTTCGCTGTCAGGAGTAGCTGAATCTTCACTCGGAACGGAAGAGACGAGGCGTCTCCAATCTCTACTCTGGTAAGTCTCTCAACACGAACTCCAAGCGTCTTCTTATTTCTTCAGGTAAGTATTGTTTCTTTGACTAGGGATTGATCTCGAAGGGGTAAGACTCTGAAAACTTCGTACTCTAGGATAATTCACTTCAAACTGGGAACACTCGGAAAAACAGTCTTCTCTGAGGTAAAGTCTTTAGTGAAGTGCGCAATACTTTAGGCGTGCGCGCGTCACGTCAGCCTCTCTGGATTGCAACAACTAGACCGCCGACCCCAGCGCCTTAGCGGCCATCTTGGAATTGCGGACATGCCACCAACTCGACCATTGATGCCTGGTCAACCCTGTAGCAACACTTGAGTTTAACCCCTTGCGCATCACTTTGAAACTCGCATTAGGGATCCTGACACCGCCATAGGATGCAAGGCTTTCCGCAGACACCTATTTTCCCCATAGGAGCCTGTGTTGTCGGTCTGAAAACAGGCTCCCTTTAAAGTCAATGGGAGTCCTTCCGAATGGTGTTCGGAAGCATCAGAATCAGTCGGGTGGAACCGCCAACCGTGAGTCGGTTGGAACCGAATCTGACAAGGAGTTAAGCAGTTAGTTTCCGACCGACATTGCAATGAGCCCCCATATGTGGTCACATCATAATTGCGGTGTCTGGACCGCCGACCTGAGGCCGGTCCATCCCATGACCACAATGATGTCAGTTGGAGGCAACTCCGTCCCACATCGTATTGAGCCCCTTAATATTGCCACTCCAATAACTGCAACAGTAGAGAAAGTGTGGGATTGCGGAGTGGTACAATTTACTATTCTCATTCCACTGAGTGTAACAGTAGGGAAAGTGTTGAATTGAGGAGTGATAGCATTTAATATTCCCACTCCAGTCAGTGGAACAATAGGGAAAATGTTAGATTACGGAGGGGTAAAATGTAATATTCCCACTCCAGTCAGTGCAACAGTAGGGAAAGTATTTGATTGGGGAGGGATAAAATGTAATTTTCCTACTCCAGCCAGTGCAACAGTAGGGAAAGTGTTGGATTGCGGAGGGGTAAAGTTGACTATTCCCAATCCAGTCAGTGCAACTGTAGGGAAAGTTGGATTGCGGAAGGAAAGCATTTAATATTTGCCCCGCAGATAGTACTACATGTAGAAACAAACAAATTCTCTACAAAGCAAAAAAATACTTCCAAAAACAAAATTACAAATTAAAATATAAATATTAAAAAAATATATATATATTTCACATTGTGTTTTTTAAATAAATGCATAATATAATATTAAATGCATATCATAAATACTTACAAACATTATTAAAAATTAAATCCCCAAATAATTGTCATATAAAAATATTTTATTACATAAATTCTATTTTAGTTACCTTACACCATATACAAAACTTACAACCAACACCTAAAACTTAACTTTAAAAAGCTAATCATTTACACTATTAAGATAAGTATTTAACAACAAACTAATTATCAATAATTAAAAATTAATTATAATTTAAATGAATATATTTTACTTTCCACAACATAACCCTATAAAATATACAATACACTCTTAAAATGTATTAAAGAATGAATTACACCATTAACATAATTAGTTTTAAATTAACTAATCATTATTAAAAAAATATATAAAATGTTAACTTTTTAAATGTACTTCCCACCCGATACCCCAGTAAGCACAGCAACCCACCCCATAAATTAAAAAAATTGACTTACACAAATAACATAAGTAATTATCAATTAAATAATTAGTATTAATTAACAATTAGTTATTAATTAATTAAAATTCAATTACTTCCCACCCTGTACCCCTATAAACCTGACAACCCACATATGAAATGGAAATAAAAAGAATTACACAATTAACATAATTATCAATTAAATAATTAGTATTAGATAAGAATTATTAATAATTAATGAAAATTAAATTACTTCCCATCCTAAACCCCTATAAATCCCACAACCCACTCATGGAATTTGAATTAAAAAAATAATTACACTACAAACCTAAAGAATTATTTATTAAATAATTAATATTAATAAAAAAATTATCATTAATTTATTATAATTAAGGGACCGATTACAATAGCAGGCCATCCTGTCGCAGACGGGACCACCCAACAGGCTGTCAGCAGTCTTGCAGTAGGCATTAGGATGCGACCGCCACCACGGCGATCGCAATGCCTATATTTTGCATTGCTGTGGGTGCTGCTGGATGCAGCACCTGCCACAGTGCAGAAAAGGGACACCATACGTATCCCTGCACTACGTAGCAGGCACCATGTGGTGCCTGCCACATGGTGCAGGCCTCTATAGGGGCACCATAGGTGCCCCCCAGTGCCCACAGCTTAGGGTTAGGGTGGAAGGGGGGCCCACTATGGGTCCCCAAGTCCCATTCTGCCTGCCTGCTCATGGCGGGTTAACTGCCATGAACAGGCGGGCGGAAAGGGACATCGTAATCCTATGGTTGTGCCTGGCAGGCACCGCTACCATTGTAGGGAATGCGAGGCCCTCCACCGCACCGGCGGACTCAAGGAGCCCGTCGGATGCATGGTGGTCGGGATTTCCGACTGGCATCCTTTCACATGTCATTATAATATGGCGGGCAAAAAACATGCAAACGATGGCGGTGAGACCGCTAGTGACAGGCTGTCGTGGCGGCCTCACAGCATCATAATCTGCCCCTCAATTACTTCCCACCGTGTGCTCATATAAACCCACAAGCCGCTACAGTACTAAAAATAACAAAAATTACTTACATCACATAACATTTAAAATATATACCAAAACACATAACAATTAAAAATCGATATAAACAACTATAATATTGTAATCGATAATAATGACCTTGATATTTTAAAAATCAATATTACTTACCTTAAAATGGATATTCTTGACAAGGATATTCTGGCTGACGATATTTCCATGTCACAATATTTTTGGCTCGATATTTGTGCAAGTCGATATGTACAGCTCTATATTTTGTCTCACCATCCCAAGTTTGACATGGCATCTCACCTAATGCTCATTGAAGGACTGGAAGAAGCAGGAATCAATGGTACAGCTCTTAAGTGGCTAGCTTCATTTTTAAGAAACAGAAGCTTTCAGGTTTGCGAGGAAACATTCTGCTCAAATACTCTGGCCCTGGAATATGTAGTGCCACAAGGTTCATCATTGAGCCCCACTCTGTTCAATGTCTATGTTCGACAATTGACAGATAGTATAATGCGGCATTGATTTTAAATGTTATCTTCTGCTGATGATACTCAAATAATCATTTCCCTAACAGCAGATACTGCAGCACTCCCTACCCAACTTAATGCTTGTCTAAGAGCAATCACTGACTGTATGCCTAGCAGTAACTTGAAACTCAATGGAGACAAAACTGAGGTCCTGGTAGTCAGTAACAATCCTACTCTTTGGACTGAGTTACTGTGCCCCGACTGCTTAAGTGACCTATTGCTTCACAAAAAAGAAATAAAAAGTCTTGCCGGATTGACAGCCACCTCACTATGGAGGTTTGAGTAGGAAAAGTAGCAGCCCCTTGTTTTTGCTTTCTAAGAACATTAAGGTAGGTCCTAAGTTGGCTCCCTCTTGCCACTCGAAGAACTGCAGTCCAGGGTCTTATGCTGTCCCGTCTTGACTAGTTTAACTGGGAAGCCTTTTGTATGTAATCAAGCGACTAAAAGTGGTTCAGAATGCTGCAGCGTGCACTGAGTTGAAAGATTCCAAAGCATCATTTGGTTTCCTCGTCTCTTGCAGCCTTTCACTGGCAGCCAATATCCTGGAGAAATACATTTAAATCCCTCTGTCTTGCCCTTTGGGCCATGCATAACAAAAGCTCTCCTCTAATACAGTGGTTGCTGACCCCCCTATAGTGCCAAGAGATCATTACACTCCTTTGACAAGAGGCTTTTTACTGTGCTTAGAATTGAGAAAACCCAAAGCAGAGGGGGTTCTTTTGCCTACCTGGCATCAAAATTCTGGAACAGGCTGCCTTCAGTCTTGAGAATGTTTAATGAAGAAAGCAAATTCAGGAACTTCTCAAGACCCACCTTCTTCGAGTGATATGCATTACGTCAGCTACTACATTCAGTGCTAAGAGGCCCGTGGACGCTGGAAATGTATCTGTAAAGCAATGTTAAGTTGTGAGTGTCCAGCGAGACCCGAAGCCAGGACATGGGAGAGGAGATCGCATCTTGGTGACCTGCCAGTCAGATGACCACCTCCTTTCTGGCGATGGGGATTGAGTTTGGAGATGCTGTGAAGCTTTGTGACTGCCGCGTTGTGACTTATTCCATCGTGAATTTCAAATGGGTTGCTAACAGTTCTGCTTTCCTTGTTCACTCTATCTTGGTCTGAATATGGCGGCCACATTGAAATGTAAATGATGCTGCTTGCTATTGCTTTCCTTTTGTTCTTGCCTTCAGTATTTTATTCTCCACTTACCCTCATAGCTCGAGCGGACCCACAGCTACTAGCATCGCAGAAGGAGCAGACAGGTCAGACCTGCTCTCTCAGGAATTGAACTTAGAAATTGAATTTTAAAAACTGCACTTTGTTTTAAAATTGCATTTTGTGTTAAAAACTTCACTGTGCTGCCCTGGTCTGCCGCGGCTTGCCATTTGAGCAGAGGGCACGCACACCACCTGGCACATTAAAGGAAGTGCACTGAGTGGACGCTTGCAGCGGTGTGCCGGCGGCGCACCTTAGGCGCGCCAAAGGCAAGCCCGTCTGCGCCCATCCAAGCTAGGCCAACGCCAGACGCCAGACACCCTGCCCGTTTCCCCACCCACCCACCACACCCCCCGCCCACCTATGGCCATAATAAAATACTCCAGCCAAGAACTCCACGCAATCAACAGCCAGCCCCCTCGGGCATCTGACATGACCTCACCACCAGGCCCACGCCTAGGAGCCTTTACTCAAAATATCTGGAAATGCCTATATTGCAACGCCCGCTCACTCCCTAAACATGCTCTTGAAATCTGGTCCCTACTAGACTCCGAGAAACCGAACTTATTTTTCATCACAGAGGCATGGCTTCATGAGGCCTCCCAACCAGATATCTCCATAGCCCTCCCTCCTGATTATCAGCTGACCAGGTTGGACAGGAAAGGAGGGGGCATAGGGATTGCTTCTAGGGCCAACACTGATATCCAAACCATTGACTCTGTCCAAGTGTCTTGGAGAGAAATCTGTATATTTAAAATAAACAACATTAGGAAAGGAACATGGAGAGGGGCCTTACTATATCATCCGCCTGGCAACAAAAGCCTCTTTACCATCCATTTAACGGAGGCCATTGCACCACACGTCCTAGCTGCGGACAACTTCCTCCTTCTGGGGGATTTTAATTATCACACAGAACAACTTTCTGACCCTCACTCAGATGATCTTATCACCAGCCTTAACACTCTCGGCCTTGACCAACTGGTAAAGGGCCCCACCCATACAGCAGGTCATACTTTAGATCGCCTATTTTCCAACTCTCCCCTAGTAAAGGTCGATCAACCAGTCCCTGGCTTTTGGTCTGACCATCACGTCCTCAAGTTCCAAATACAGGGTACAGCTACCCAACCAAATCCATCGATAGAATTGCTTCCTAGTAGACCCTGGAATAAAATAAACCTACACTCCTTCGCCACCCTTTTTGCCCACCTTTCACCACCCAAACCAGAGCTCCCTAATGAGGTGGCCATATCACTCGAGCTAGCAGTCACTTCCACCCTCGACAAAATCGCCCTGGTCAAACAAACTAAATGCCCTCACAAACTCTCCCCTTGGTTCACACCTGACTTGAAAAATGACAAACTAGCAGCCAGAAAGGCTGAACACAAATGGAGACACACACAAAGTGTCTCAGATAAGCAGTACTACAAAACAAGACACCTGCGCTATAAGGACCATATAGCCGCCGCCATAAAAACCTACTTAGGGGATAGAATCAACCGAGCTTCCAACTCACAAAAAGAGCTTTACAAGATCCTGAAAGAATTCACCAATCCCCCCTCCTGTCAACCCATTCAGATCTCCTCACAAGAATGGGCCGACTCCCTCTCAGTCTTCTTCGTGAATAAAATCAATATCATACATAGCACCTCCCCACAGTCCGAAGGATTACCCCCTTCAGCTAGAAATCCGGGCATCTCCAGATTGCATCTCAACCCCCTCAGAGAATTCCACCCCACAACCGAGGAAGAAGTTCTAACCACCCTTTCTAGGATCAAATTTAGCTCCCCCATTGACCCAGCCTCTGCCCAGATTATATCCAAAATCGGACCAGCCCTTATACCCAGACTGATGCCCCATGGGAACAGTCCAGCCCGAACTGCCAAGCCAGGTCCTCCCTGGACTGGAAACAAGCATCCTAGGACCGGTTTCGGGCTTTCAGCCCTCGTCAGCCAGGTAGCTTGATTCCAGTGGCATGGAGAGCAAGGGACTCACGTCTGAGCATACCCTTCCCACTCGGGGTGACAAATGAAAAAATGACTGGGGGAGAATGTCTGCATTGTCAGCATTCCGTCCATCATTTGTTTGTTGTAACGCTTTTCGCCCTAAGTGGGATGGGTATTCCCAGACATGGGACCCGTGCTCACTACGCTACTGGAGTCAAGCTATCCTGGCTGATGACGGCTGATAGCCAGAAACCGGTCCTAGGATGCTTGATTCCGGTCCAGGGAAGACATGGCTTGGCAGTTCGGGCTGGACTGTTCCCATGAGGCACAGGGTCAAGACTGATTTGCATATGGCCATGTCTAAACTGGGGTGGTGTAGTGGGCAAAAGAACGATGGATTTAACCCAGATCTCTTGACTGGGGGAGAATGTCTGCATTGTCAGCATTCCGTCCATCATTTGTTTGTTGTAACGCTTATACCCAGACTGGCCAGGCTACTCAATGACTCACTGTCCCTATCCACTGTACCCACCATCTGGAAAGAGGCTAGAGTGAGACCCATCTTAAAAAAGCCCAACTTCAACTCCAAAGATCACAATAATTACAGGCCCATCTCCCTTCTACCTCTCTTTGGGAAAGTCCTGGAAACATTAGTAAACAAGCAGCTGTCTGAACACCTTGAGAATAACAACCTGCTTGACCCCTCTCAGTCCGGGTTCCGGGCCTTCCACAGCACCGAAACAGCACTGCTGGAGATGGTCGACAACATCAAACTCGCCCTAGACGCCAAACAACCTGCCATCCTGGTACCACTAGACTTGTCTGCAGCTTTTGACACCTTCTCCCACAGCATCCTCTTGGGCCGCCTGTGGGAGCTTGGTGTCGAAGGTACTACATTGAACTGGTTCAGGAGCTACCTCACCGGCCGCAAATCCAAAGTCAAAGCATGAGCTTTCACCTCCAGTAGCAAGCCTATAGATAAAGGTGTCCCCCAAGGTTCTATACTCAACCCCACCCTCTTTAACCTGTTCCTATGCCCCATGGCTAAAATAATCAAAGCTTACAGCTTTGATACAGTGTTGTATGCTGACGACACCCAATTATTAATCACCCTTGCTCCAGACCCCACCTCCATGAAACTCAAATTTAAACAATGCATGACAGACATCAAGGACTGGATAACAATTAACCACCTCCAACTTAATGCTGGAAAAACGGATATCCTACTCTTCGGAAAGGCCCAACTGCTATGGACTGATGACTGGTGGCCCTCCACTCTAGGTCCATGCCCAGCACCAAAAAAGGCAGCACGCAATCTTGGCGTGCTAATAGACACCAAGCTCTCAATGTCTGATGACGTTAATCAGATAGTGCGCACATGCTATGGGCTAATGCGTAGCCTAAGAAAAATCTTCAAATGGATACCACTCTCCTCACGTATGTCATTAGTACAGGGACCAGCCGCCTTGACTATGGCAACGCCTTGTTGGCATCCATCAATGAAATCCACCTAAATAAACTTCGGGTCCTACAGAATACTGTGGCAAGACTAGTCCTTAAACTATCCGCCCGTGTGCCCACTGCCCCCAGTCTGAAGTCCCTGCACTGGCTGCCCATTAAAAAACGGATCACCTTTAAAATATGCTGTCTCGTACATAACATCCTAAACAGAAATGGACCCCGCTACCTAGCGCAGAAACTAATCTCGTATCAGCCCACAAGAAGCCTCCGCTCTGCCAGCAAACATCTCCTAACCATACCAAAGACCCGTATCGTCAAATATGGCAGCAGGTCTTTCTCCAAAATCGCCCCCACAATCTGGAACTCGCTACCCTTACGCCTCAGAACAGAAAATGATCATAAGAAATTCTGTAGGTCCCTTAAAACCCTAGTATTCTAAACTCCCCTTACCCTCAGATCGTCCTCTCTGTGACTTACTGTGATGCTCGTATGCAGCGCTATGAGACCTAAGGATGATATATGCGCTTAATAAATGTCACATAACATAACATAGCTAAGTACCTTAGCTTTCTGTTGAAATTTATTAATGTGGGTAATTGATGTTGTATGTAGCTACACAAAACGTTCACATGTATCCACCTGTTCTTTTGCAAGCTGCTTGTATACAGTGGTAACCTTTTGATGTAAAGTGCTTAGACATCCCTTTGGGTTTGTCTTGCAATATAGAAAACCATGCAAATAAATAAATAAATTCACATTATATCAGATAAAACTGAATGAGCCTAATATGGGGCTCAGATGTTTAATATCATAGAAGTAGCACCTGGGCCTGAAATCATTTACCTTTCATCATCGTGAAGAACTCCACCAAGCTCTGGGCTTCCTCCTGGATCCGCACTTCCAGAATTTTCTTGCCAACCCCGAGATTCCTCAGAGACGCCATACCAAAGCGTCTCTGCTGCTTCCAGGTGGGTCCAGAGGAAAAGATAACTCCTAAGTAATCAATTGTATGTTACCTTATCAGTTAATTGTCTCTTCAGCGTGATATACTCATTTTATTTTTAGGTCTGGCTAAAGAATGGTTTGGTCCTCTCTGCTAATGTAAAGCATGTACAGGTAGAAGTAGTCTATGCAAGAGGCTGCAAGAAAGACTTGTTTGACAATGACCTTCATTTTTGAGCTACAAATATCATTCTCTCTCTCTCTCTCTCTCTCTCTCTCTCTCTCTCTCTATCTCTCTGTAACTCATTCAGCTCTCGCTGCCTTTACTATCTGCTAAAACACTGTGGGATCTACAGTTGTCTTCCTCCCTTGCACTTCCAGGAGCCCTATATCTGCAGCACAGGACACACAGTGGATTCACTCTGTTTTTGTTTGATGCATAGAATGCCAGCTCTTAGATTCTGATTGTTGCACCACTGGACGGGCCCACTCTCTTTCGAGAGCTAGCTCAGGTCCAGGATACCCTCTCGGGTGATCGTGCACTCTACAAATCTGCATAACATAACAGTGTACATTGGTAGATTTGCTGGGTAACACCACTGCGGCCACTGTCAGTAGCACACACTTCAGAGCCTAGACAGAGAGAGCACAAATCTGTATCCCACTGGAGAGGGAAGGCTGCTGAGAAGGCTTAACTGACAGCCAGTTCACTATACACACTGTGTCACTGTGTCCCTATGGCAGTACCACTGTATTGTGTGACTAATGCACAGCGTTCACCAGCTGCCCACCCTGAAAGCCCTAGTTCTTTATCATCTGTGCTAATATTGCTCCACAGTTCATCCATCTATCCACTTGCCCAATGTATACCCAATTCGCTAAGCTTTCCTCCATGAGTTGGAATAGGTCAAGTGTGAGTTGCACAATCCCACAAAGAGATCCATTTATATCTGCTCAGTGAATCTTTCCAGCAGTCATAAATATCTACACACAGCCTGTATTCCATTCATTCTTAAACCAATGAGAAGCACCTCCAGCTCTCTGGCCCCTGCTTTTTAATTCTCTCAGCAGCTGGATAAAAGGCTCATGGAGTTACATCTATGATGCTGAAAAAGGCAGTGCAGATCACACATTCAATTACTTGCATCTTTCTTGTTCTAGCATCCTCTTGTTCTTCAAGGTTGGTAAATTGAGTGCCATAAAATTCAATCACAATAACTCTCTATTATTTACAGATCTTAGAAACGCTATATAACAACAAGGTATTTGCTGCGTAACCGTGCCATTGTGAAGCAAGAATTACCTACCCTTGCCCCTTGTAAGTTCGTTGTAAGTTGGGATTGTAGGGCGTCCAATAAGCTCTTCGGAGTGGGAGATTAGACCATCTCTTATAGCTTGGCATCCGTTCAGCACAACAACTGGCTTCTGACCCAGCCACACAGTGAAAACATTCCCATAGGTCTTGGCAAGCTGGCGGTGGAAAGTAATCATGCAGCGATTTAATAGAATAGCAAATATAGTAAAGCAAGTACTAACCCTACCAAATAAATATATGATCTATTGGGGGAAGGTAACTATTATGCATTTCAGACTCTGGGCAACCTAGAAAAGGCATGTTACCCATGTACCACTTATGTTACTTTGAGCCAGATGTACGACCCACCAAGCTGCGACTTGCAAATTGCGTTGCATTTGCGATTCGCAAATTGGGATGTATAACAGTGTCTCAGACACTGTTAGCGATTCCTAATGGGGTCGCAAATTGCATGTGTTAGACCCGGGATCCCTGGTTGGCTGAGGTAGGTACCTAGGCCAAATAGGGACTTCCATGTCAGGGAAAGGAAGGACACCTTCTCAGATAGCTCCCGCTCACCCCCTTGGTAGCTTCGCATGAGCAGCCAGGCTTATCTTCAAGGCAAATGTGTAAAGTATTTGCTACCACGCTCACAGCAACCCAATGTTGACACCACAAATGGACTCCACACGAGTTTCATAAAAATACGAGTGTAAATTTATACAAAAGAATATACGATAAGACCACACAATATATATCCAACATATGCATATTTGTAATATTCCTCTTGGGCGGTTGTTAGGCCAGCCAGCCCTTGTAAGTACTGGCGATACTAATGAGCAATTCTAAATGTTCCACTGCAGTCCTAATATAATGCTATGCAGTTTGTAATGCTAGAATCAGGCACTTTGCAATGTAAAAATAATGCAATGCGTAACGCAACAATCAGGTACTTTGCAATGCAGAATTAATGCTATGCGTAACGTAACAATCAGGTAGTTTGTTATGCAACCTAATGCAATCCGTAATGCAACAATCAGGTACTTTGCTATGCAGAAATAATGCAATACGGAATACACAAGTAGTTTGATATTCAGGAATTTTGCAATGCGTAAAATAACAATCAGGTAGTCCATTATGCAGAAATATTGCAATGTGTAGTACGACAACCAGGTACTGATCACGGTGCCCTAGGCAGTCTCTGCCACTCGTACTGACTCTCAGTCAGCCTCTGTCAACAGTTGTCCCCACATGGGTATGATGTGAACAAAAAGTGCAGCTCCGCACTCTGGCCCCGGTACTGCCACTCCTTTGACAAGTACGGGCCGTGATTCGAGCCGAAGCAGAGGCCCGCGCTGCCGGAATGGGAGAGGCCAAGAGCATCACACTCTGAGCCCGCACCACACCCCAGGTGTCGACACACGTTACCTGCGGGGCACGAACTCGCTCTCCTCTCCTCTCCTCTTCCAGCGACTTGGGCCTCCGTTGCAATCTTTGTGAATTCCGGGCAGTCGAACTCGGACCCTCCCTCAACAAGGTTGGTCGGAGGTCCCACTCTGGCAACAGTGGGCTCAGGCTGGCAGCTCGGCTCCTCCGGGGCTGCCGGTCCAGTCCGCTGATGCTACGAAGATCTCAGCCTGTAATAGGGCACACGCACACAGCGTCGCTGAGATTCACTTGGACTCCAGGTGTGCATGATAACAAGGCAATCCCCATGAAGTTCTCAGGCTGCAAAAAGAACACTCACACAGCGTCTCTGAGACTCACTTGGACTCCGGGTGTGCACGATAACACGCCAATCCTCACTAAGGTCTCAGGCTTCACAAAGCACACGCACACAGCATCGCTAAGGCTCGCTTGGACTCCAGGTGCCCACGATCACAGGGCAATTCTTATGAGGGTCTCAGGCTGCAAAAAGCACACGCACACAGAGTCGCTGAGACTCTCCTGGAAACTTTTGTGTTCCTGAGTTTTTGAAACAGGGAGCCAGCTCACCTCGGGCCCTTGGGGATAAGTTACATCCGGACACAACACACAGCAAAGTACGTTCAAGGAGGGGGACACAGCACACAGCAAAGTCCCTTCAGCCTCTCCTTGGTTAAAACAGAAAACTGCAGGCCAGCCCCAGAACACACAGCAAGGGTCAGTCTCTTCAGCTTCTTCTTCCTTGGCAAAGGTTCCTCTTGACCACAAAGTACCTTCAGTCTTGTTCAATGTTGATCAAGCCATTCTCCAAAGTTTAGGGGCTTCTGCTCTCATAGTTATACCCCTAAATGTCTTTGAAGTCTTTGTATTCGGGGGTCACTAACCCCTGTTAAAACCAGTTCTGGGTATCTACCAGCCAGTGACACCTTTTTCTTTTGATTAGTTGGGGTTTGGATTCTCAATCAGTCAGCAGGAGATGGGACCATTGTTTTATGGCTGCAACCCAGGTCTCTTCACCTCTAGGGGCTACTCCTCCCCCTACACTCCAGATGCAGGTCAGCCTGTTGCTTCTCACCTCCTCCCTTGGGTCAAGACATTCCCCAGATCCGATTATTTTCAAATCCAGACAGTCAATCAACAACCAGGCAGAGACACACAGAAATGTTAAAGCACAAAAACCCAGCCACTTCTAAAAGATTGGCTTCTAAACACACATTGCAAAAACCACCTTCATAGAAGGATGTGTTATTACATTGTGAGTTCAAGCACATTAAACTTCACCTCTCCATCTTAAGTCTTTGGGAAGATAGGCTGGAAAACATATTACACAGCCTCCCCATTCTGTCCTATGGGCAAAATGGCCTTTCCACGGGGAAAAACGAAATGGAGATAATTTCACTGTCAGGACATGGTACACATCTTAGTACATGTCCTACCTTTCACATGCACTGCACTCTGCCCTGGGGTTACACTGGACCTACCATAGGGGTGTCTGATGTGCATAGAAAGGGAAGGGTAAGGTCTGGCAAGTGGATGCACTTGTCAGAACAACATGGCAGTTTAACAAACTGTGCGCAGCCCCTGCATTGGCAGGCCTGAGTTCTCTTTTTAAGGCTACTTGTGTGGGTGGCACAATTAGTGCTGCAGGCCCACTAGTAGCATTTGCATCACCAGCCCTGGCACACATAGTGCTCTTTACTAGGGTCTTTACTAGTAAGGCAAACATTCCATTCATGGACAACCAATTACTATTATACTTTATACAGGGAGCACTTGCACTTTGACACCGTGGCAAAGGGTTCAAGGCATCTAATTTGGCAACACCATGTTAGAAAAAAGGTCTAGGGGAAAAACAAAAAGTTTAGGGAACTTTAGCCAAAAAAGGTAAAGTCCAACAGCATGCCTCATGAATATTAATGAGGCAGTTGCAATTTGCGACCCCATTAGGAATGGCTACCACTCCCAGGGATGATGACCTGCTGCAGTCAGCAGACCACCGTGTCTGGGAATGCTTTTAAACAAAGCAGTCTTTTTTTTTTAATGCAGCCCATTTTCCTTAAAGGAAAACGAGATGCATTTAAAAAAGAAAAATGAAACGTATCAGTTTCATTTTTTTAAGGGCAGGCAGTGGTCCCTCACATACTCACAAAGGGGAAGCGGTCCCCTGGGGACCCCTTCCCGTTTGCGAGTGGTTAACCACCTACTTGAAATAGGTGGTAAACTGCAAGTGTTTTGCAGCCGCAAATGCGGTCGCAAAACAATTGTACATTGCATGGTGGCTCGCTATTAGAAAAGGACGCCCCTTTCTAATAACGGGAGTTGTAAATGCTATTTTGCGAGTCAGTGACTCCTTTTTTTGTGGTCGGAAACGCGGGGATCTCCTGTTTGCGGCTGCAAAAAAGGGTCTTACATCTGGCCCTTAATGTAGGGTAGTTACACTGGCGTACCATTCAGAAAGATAGTGACACACACAAACCTTGCCCCTTCCTAGGCATTTTTTACATCCTGAGAATTTAAGGTACTCTTAGCCAATCATCATATTTGAAATTGTCTTAACTGAGTAGTATAAATGATTGAGTGTAAAACGACCAATTTAAAAGGTGCACAGATTACAGTACATGTATACAAGAGGGCGTGATAGGATCCAAATGCTAGGAGCTATGTAAATCACGAATTCTCTAGTCTGGATTAAAATTAGGTCTTAATGGCAGCTAGACACACACCTGAATTTCACTCACTTGGTCCAGACTCTTACATGAATGTTCTCATACACCTGCTTAACGACTTTGCTCTGAAAATAGCATACAGTAGTATGTTGAAGTGATGGTCCTCTCACATCAAGCTCACTAGACTGTCTAAAATAATGAAAATGCCACATCCATGCACTGTAACTTATTGTCCTGGGGGAACCCTGTCTTTTGATATGAGCGTACATATCATGCATGATTTTTGTGGAGATGGCCACTCCTGAGTAATACACAAAATTATAGATTTTACCTGGAGAAAAAGAACACTATTTTGCCCACCACAGCAGACACAATATATCACTTTAAAGAAGTTATTTATATGGCCTTTTCACCTACGAGACCCACCTCAATGGGAGGTATTTTCTTAATGGCATTTTGTACAATTACCCACAGCTTCCCATCAGACATATACCTTTTTTGGTCATGTCAAAGCTTCAATCTAGAGGATTAAATTTCAATGCTTTGCAAGATCATGAGGGAACTTGAATGTTGGCCAACTTCAGACACCCTTTCCAGGGGTTGTCCACTTCCTCCCTAGGTGCTTTTGATAATGTCAATTGAGACAAGCAACGGACGAAGGGTTAAAATGTGGCAATATCTTACAGACCAGGGCATCCATGTGGCACAAGAAAAGCGAAAACTCTCTCACTAGAAATAGTTGTCAGGAGTCTATAAAGTACTTTGGAGTTTCAGACATGGCCAGGAGATCATACCACCATCAACACCAAAAATGCCATCAAAGTTGTCAAAGATCACATGACTTAATCTGACAATAAAACACACAAAAGGTGACAGGAGGAATTCTTGCAATCTGTCTAAGCACTGGCAGTTGAACAGGGTGGCGTCCTAACACATCGTTCTTTTGCTCACCATGGCTCCTTAGTTTGGACTCCGTCATATGCATTCCCCATTCCTATTGGTTGGCTTTACGATTATCTGTAACATGCCCCAATACCTTTTTGATCCTAGCTCTGCTACACAAATGTTCAATGGTGAAGAAATAGTCCCAGAAAGAAAATGGACTCATATATTCCGGTTAATCTTTATTACTCCTGGGACTATCACAATATTCCATTACCTAGCCCTCTTTCCTCAGGGCTCTTCTGGGTACTCTCTGAATGGGTTGTCTTGGTATTTAGAGTAGCTTATATCTAGGAATCCCAGTTACAGTCACTCTCTGGGTTGGGGTGTGGGAGAAGGTGGAGCTGTGATGGGCAAAAGTTAGTATAGAATGTTGAGGCCTTGAGGTTCCTCTGTGAGAAGTTCACATCACTGAGTAAGGAAGGAACCAAGAAAGATGACCCCAGGTGTAATTGGCAGACTTCCCTCCATCAAGGTTTTTCAGGGCTAATATCGTGGATTGTGAAAAATCCACAGGCATTATAGTTAATTTACTGTTAGTGAAATAAAGTTAACAGATTTCATCAGTGCAGGTGGTGAATAAGTGTTGAGGTTGCACTAATTCCATTCGGTTGTGGCCATCTAGCAGAAATTGTGTTCTTGTCTGTAGATCAGTGAAACCTGTGAGCCTCCAACTTCGATGTGATTACTGCTGCGGTGTGGGGAGACTACCGGTTTACCTATATACTTATAGATAATCTTCAATAATCAGGTGGCCACCCTTGACTTAATGCCAACATAAAGCTAGTGTGTTTGCCTGTTTTCCTTTTTAATACTGTATACGTGTAAGCAGAGTACCTGTGTGATGTTCATATTATACATGTACAGGAGGCAGTAGAGAAGTGTGCATTATTGCTGTCCATGCTTTACATTGTGTGAGTGACTTTGTCTGTCTGTATGTAGTGGATGTCTGTGACTGAATGCCAGTGTGTGTGTGTGTTTGCATTTGAGGGTTGCACTGCCTGTGCATGCACGGTTGTTGCCTATACCACTCCTGTCTTGTTCAAGTGAATCTTGCATTGCTGTCTTCTATGCTGTGGTTATTCTGGGTGTTTGCTGGACTTTTGTATTGTATTGCTGCTTCATTAGCTGCACCTTTTTTTTTATAACACTTACACTGATGATCCCTGTGCAGTGCCTGTGTATGAGGGAAGGTTGCCATGCTGATGTCTGTGCTGCTCCTGCTTTGTGTGTGAGGGAATCTTGCATTTCTCAAACCTGTGCTTTACCTGTCCTAAGTGTGAGGAAAGCTTGCACTGCACTTCTCTTTTTGTGCATATCTTTCTGTTATTGCGTTTGTTTGTGTGGCGTGGTAATATGCGCTGTGCTTTACTGGACCAATATGGACCCCTCCATGGTCATTTAATAGTTAACATAGAAACAGGCATAGCAAGGTGTGCTTAACTGTGGCAATGTTGAAGCTGGTTTGATAATGCATGCTGTCTGGGCTGTGTTTGTAAACTAGCTTATGGCACTCTCTGTAACTTGAGAGTAAATCTCCTTCCTGAGCATTCTAAACCTGTAATTTGTGCCACCAACTCTGGCACTAACAGTGTTTATTTTAAAAGAGCAGAAGTAACAGGGACATGCGAGCAGGCACATATAAAGTGGCAACATGGAGTTTCTGGAATAGAGGCTGATTGTTTTGAACCAACATCAATAAGAAACCGTATACTAATGAATCTCAGAGGAAAACCTCGGCTGATCCTTCGCACCTCAGTGCAACGCTGGGTGAGGTGTCCTTTACTCTGCTAATGTACTGAGTCACTTTTGAGCTACAAGGGGGAGCAACACTCAGTGCCAGAGAGCACTGGCTAGCAACCAAGACCCTCGGTTTTCTTGAACAGAGCCAGTGCAAGTCCATCCTTGAGAGTTTGACTAAGATAACTTTGTAGCAAAAGTGAGTGTACTTCAGTCTAGGAAAGGTTATACTTGGTGTGCTAAAACCTGCACCACAAGAACTGTTTCTGAACCTTTGCACCTGAGCACATAGCTGGAAGAACCATCAACTTACTAACAAGTCTGAGGGCTCACTTACTACTCTCCGTGGACACAGAGAAGCCCAGTGGAAACACTAATTGAAGCCACCTTTAGGAGTTTGATTGAGGTGATTTTGTAGTAAAACTAGGCACAGACTAGTTAAGAAAAGGATTCAGCTTGGTACACTGAAGACCTACAAATGCACCCATAAAAAAACATGCAGCATTACAAGTATCATTATAATTGAGCAACATTATCATGGTGCATGGAAGAGTAGTAGAAGAAACATTCCAATGAACAGGTAGGTATGTGTGCTTGTGTGTGTTTGTGTTTTTATATATATATATTTGTGTATGTGTCTTTGTGTATGTGTGTGTGGTCAAAGACAAACTGAGGCCTGGCAAGAGCCACTGTGATGGAGCAACAAATAATCAATGATCAGTGACCCACCTTCAACTTTTTTCTTAGGTCCAATTATCAATGTGTGTGTCTGTGTAAAGAGGACTATAAACTACAAACACAGCTGGGAAACATTTACACACTCAACAGAAGTAACAACAACATTCTAACCAGGTCTACAGTACCTGCATGAGGGTATCATGATGAAGCATAAAGTTCAGGGTCCACAGGTTGCCAATGATGGGGAGAGGAGCTGGTCCAGGAGGGTATCTTCTTCTCAACCACTGAAGCTTGAAGTAATTTGCAATGAAGAGAGTAAGAAACAGAGCTATTAACAGCTCAGTGATTGACAGCATGGTGGATGCCTGGCTCTGCTTCGAGCTGTTCTCCTAAACAATGGACTTTTACTTTTAAATTATTCTACTTGCTATTCTTCCCTATTGTCTTAGTCTAATTTATTCCTTGTTATTTTTGCATCCTGTATCTGTTTCTCTAGCTGTTTACTGTCCCACTTTATAGTTTTCACTCTTTATTTCTTCCTCTCTCTCTCTTTGTCTCCCTTTGTACTCTGATTCTTTTGCATGTCTTTCTCTGCCACGAATGGCTCTTCTCCTTCCTTACCTTTTCTTCTGACCTTTAATTTTGCTTAATTTCACCTTCTTTCTCTTCCTTTGCTTGCTTTCAGTTCCTCATCTCTTTGCTGCCTTTCCTCCTTTATGCCCAGCCTGAATGTCTATCTTTTTGTATATACGCTTAGCCTGTGCACCTCTGTCCCTTTCTATTTTAGCAAAGGCCACCTTGCCGATCTCATTCTTTCTCATGTTCTCTTCCCTTTTATACTTTGTTTAAGGACCGCAGAGAAGGCGTATATTCTCAGTGTGTGCAATCTGAGAGTGTGTTGTTTGTGTAAGTAATGCACATGCTTATCAACCGTAAGTTTGGGCTTTTGCTCTTTCATCACTGCTTGTGATTGACCTTGTTTGACCGCCTTTAAGTGCATACAAATGTACTGCCAAAAAAAAACATCTCTTGGGATCCTGCCCAGTGCTTGTGACCTTTACCACAGCACCTGATGACTCACTTATATTGTAAAGTGCCAAATACATTTAAATTGACTCCTCAGATACAAATAAGGAATAATTACTGTGTGTTTTTTAGGAAATGGTGTCCACAATCATGTTAATAAGATAATCTGAATATTCGCCAGTCAGTCTTTTATATAACACACCGGGTTATCATCTCCATGTTGGATCATTTGCTGTTTTGTCACTATCCTTTCATCATTTGAAAAGTGTCCTATTTCTTGCCACAGCCAAACTTTGGGTCTTCACCATTTCCACAAACTGTGAGGTGGGGCTAGAATGGCAGGATGGTATCAGGGTGGGTGTTGTGTATTGTGTGACCTGTACAATGGGGGCAGATTTCTGATATTTGAATAAACTAATTTTGCAATAGGGTTTCAAATTCTGTTCTACGCTAGCATGACACCGGGTGCACACTGTACATGGGAAAGAAGACCATGTAAATCGGCTACACTGGCAGCAATTTTTGAACTCACAAAGGGCAGTAAACTGATTTCTACTGTATACAAAACACCTAGACGCTGCTCCTAAAGATATTCGAAAAGTGGGATATTACCTTGTTTTTAAATTTATAATGAATGGGGTGAAAAACTAGTTTACCGTAAAACTGTGGCAAGTCATGCAAGATAACATTTTACCAAGTTTAAGATTACACACAAGTACCTTATCCATAATTGCTGTGTAAAATGTGCATGCCAGTTCAAAATACCACTTTGGAGTTTGAACCCTTCCCGATACTGTGGTGTGAGGCAATGCAGTTTATGTTATAGTGTGGTTGTGCAACCTCACAGTGTAAAAAACTCACAAACCAGTCATGGGTCCAGCCAGGCTAGTTTATAAAACCTTAGCTAAACCTTGGGTAGCTGTGGCTTCGAACAGTGTGGCTTTATCAAAGGAACAAGCGCAAAGATTGTAGAAGTACTAAGGGGATCAAATGGAGGCTTCTGGATATATAAATTATTAAGCAAATTGTGAATCACTGCCTTTTCACTACATTTTCAAACAAGCAATGGCAACTACTGCAGGTAGCTGTTACTTTCAAACTTTTGTATAGTGTTCGGTTACTCTGGCCCACTTTTGACAACCATCCTTGCAGGGGCCAATAAGGCTTAGCAGACATCAATGGAGTGGTCCTGATGCAAGGTATCCTGATGCAAGGCATACGGGATCTTGAAGATGCTGAGGATGCCGTGGATGCTGATCCGGTCAATGGTGTGTTCCTGGTACTACCCCTCGGTTCACAGACACAATGAGGTGATTTGGCCAATGTCAATGTCCTTCAAAGTCGAGGTGAAGTCTAGCCAAACACCAATTGCTGCTGATCTACTGTTCTCCCATCACAACAAAACTAACAGTTCCTTTAACTGAAGCTAGTGACCGTCGTGGGTGACCTAACTGCACTCCAACAACTCTCTCGGGTCTAGCAAAATCAGGTACAACTTTTGAGTTACAGGTCTTGGTCTCCCTGGCTGTTTTCAGCAGTCAGTGGCGATCAAGCAATTGTGGCTACCAACTCACCATGGCAGCTTCTTCAGCTGTTGAGACCCAGGAAGTCAGCCTACTGACGCTTGGGGGATGTCTTGCGGGTTCCTTTAATGGATTTCCTTGAGCAGGGCACCACAGGCACAGCCCTTTCTTTGCTAGCCCAAGGATCAACAGTTGTAGTACAGTCTTTGGTGTAGCCTCTCTTTGTTGGGTTCAAGGAACAGCAGAGTCGTCTTTCTTCGGTCCTCTCCCCAGTGCAGATGTGATCTGAGCTCTGGGTGCCAGGGGTGCCACTTTATGCCCGCAACTTGCCCTGAGGAGAAGTAGTGACTACTAGCCAATGGGCTGCCAGGTCCTGTCTGCCCTGATGCCGACTTTCTGCAATGCATGGCATCCAACTATTTTAAAGTGAAATATTCTGGCCACTCCCAAAATTGCAGAACCCTTTTCTTGGTGTGTGGAGCTTGGTTGCAGAACCTAGAGGAGTGGCTTCCTTAGATCTACATGCCTAAGTGAAAACTTGTATGGCAACTGTTTCTCTCTGTTCCTGATTCCAACCTGCCTACCATAACAAAAAAGAAGACCCTCACATGTGTCTCCACCTTTTGGATTTCGAAGGAGGCTTCCCTTTTCAAGCTTGCAGTTTAGGCTCACATATGTTTGGCTTTCCTGCCAAAAAGAGGTAACACCTTTTCCAACAGCAGGCCACTACTGTGTTCTTCACAACTATCACAGGAGGGCAGAAGGCTGTCTCATGGCCAGCAACTGCAACATGCCACTGGAAGACTTGGATAATGATGTGGCAACTTTCTGAAGTTGCCTTTTACTCAACAGAGCCCTAAATAGAGTTACAGCCAGTGGACCTACTCTAGAACCCAAAATAATCCTGCTGGGTATTATGGAGGACCTGGGGAATTCGGGGTACATGAGTGTTGGTTGTCATCGGATATTTGGTGGTGAAGATAGAGTCATTGTACGATGCTGGTGAGATACTCACCTCCCCCCTCACGATGGTGGAATGGGTCAATCGGATGAAAATTATTTGTGACTATAGAGAAGCTGGTATACAGATCCTGTGGAGGGGCTCACAGGAAATATGAGAAGATTTGGGGATCCTGGAACCAACCAATGGGTGGGACAGGGAGTACCCACATTTCGAGAATTGAACTAATGGGGGAGCTGGGCATTGTACATGTGTGTGTGTACCAGAATGTATTGTTGGCTCATTGAGTTTGTAAACCACTGGAGGGGCAGGAGAATGGCTGGCACATGTTTGTTTACTATAATCGCATGATGTGTATCGAAAAAACAACAATAAAAAGTGTAAGTAAATAAAACATAAGAAATTGCAATAAATTTGGCTTTGGCATCAAGTTGGGTTTAATGTTATGATTCCTTTGATAGCTTGAAGTACCAACTTAAATAGTCTCATTCAGACTTTAGCAGAGCTTGGTTGTCAGCGTGTAACCCTGTACTTGCTAATAGGGTTACAAGCCTTTCCACAATAAAAACAAGAATTTGGGTTTTATACTGTTAGGACATGTAAAAACACACATCCTGTTTTCTAAAATGCAGCACCCTGCCTTAGGGCTCAACAGGCCTTCCTTATTGATGACCTAAATATATTTAAAAGGGAGGTCTGGAATTTGTCATTAGTTTAAATAGCAAAGATTATCTTCCACTCTACAGTGGCAGGCTGGGAGGCGTGTTGTACATGGTCACACTGATGGTGGCACAATAAGTGCTGCAGCCCATGGGGATACTTTAACTTATAGGCCCTGGGTACTCCTTGTACCATATACTAGGGACTTTAAAAAAAGTTAACCTATGCCATTTGGGTATCACCCAATCAAACATATACTTTTTAGAGTCGGAGAACTGGCACATAGATTAACTTATCAGCCCTCAGAGCACTCTCAGTGTTGAAACACCAGCAGCATCAGTCCAAAACTTTGTGGATGATCATGCAAAAAGAGGCATTTCCTTACATGTGGACATGCCCAGTGATGGAGAACAACTGGAAACAGGTGACAACTATCCTGAGAAATGAAACAACACATATTGTCACTGTTAAACCAGCCTTAGAGTGGTCTTCCCCTCAAACATTTTGCCTTCATCCCTCCTTTTTGTGCTGATCTAATTTTTGTTGGTCTTAGGACTCTGTGCACTTTACCACTGCTAACCAGTGCTAAAGTGCTTGTGCCCTCTCCCTAAAACATGGTATAGTTCACTTACACCCAAGTGGCATATTTTATTTACTTGTAAGTCACTAGTAAAGTGGTACTACATATGCCCAGTGCCTGTAAATTAGCTATTTGCGGGTCTGCAGAGGTGAATGTGCCAACCACTTGAGTAGCCCTTTAAACATGTCTCAGGTCTGCCATTGTAATCTGTGAGGCTGATTCACAGAATTAACTTAAGACAAAATCCTAAACTTACTACTTTTGGTATTCACAGAAGTTATGATTTTGTCTTAAGTTTGTCTTAAGACAGACTTAAGACAAACTTAGGACAGACTTAAGACAGACGTAAGACAGACTTAAGACAAACTTAAGACAAAATCCTAACTTAAGTCTGTCTTAAGTCTGTCTTAAGTCTGTCTTAAGTTTGTCTTAAGACAAACTTAAGACTAAATCCTAACTTCTGTGAATACCAAAAGTAGTAAGTTTAGGATTTTGTCTTAAGTTAGTTCTGTGAATCGGGCCCTGTGTGTGCATTTTTATACAGCCATTTAAACCTGGCAAAATAAATCTTTAGCAAAACCAAAGGAAATGATGGACGAGTGTTGAACATTGCAAGCACTCACCCCCAGTCAACTGATCTGGGTTTAATCCATCACCATTCTTTAGCCCACTCTGCCACCCCAGTTCAGACATGGCCATATGCAAATCAGTCTGACCCTGTGCCTCATGGGAACAGTCCAGCCCGAACTGCCAAGCCATGTCTTCCCTGGACCGGAAACAAGCTTCCTAGGACCGGTTTCTGGCATTTCAGCCGTCTTCAGCCAGGCTTGCTTGAATCCAGTGGCAAAGTGAGCAAGGGACTCACGTCTGAGCATACCCTGCCAACTTATGGCGAACAAAGCAAAACCAAAGGAAATGATGGACGGAGTGTTGAACATTGCAAGCACTCACCCCCAGTCAACTGATCTGGGTTTAATCCATCACCGTTCTTTAGCCCACTCTGCCACCCCAGTTCAGACATGGCCATATGCAAATCAGTCTGACCCTGTGCCTCATGGGAACAGTCCAGCCCGAACTGCCAAGCCATGTCTTCCCTGGACCGGAAACAAGCTTCCTAGGACCGGTTTCTGGCATTTCAGTCATCTTCAGCCAGGCTTGCTTGAATCCAGTGGCAAAGTGAGCAAGGGACTCACGTCTGAGCATACCCTGCCAACTTATGGCGAACAAAGCAAAACCAAAGGAAATGATGGACGGAGTGTTGAACATTGCAAGCACTCACCCCCAGTCAACTGATCTGGGTTTAATCTATCACCGTTCTTTAGCCCACTCTGCCACCCCAGTTCAGACATGGCCATATGCAAATCAGTCTGACCCTGTGCCCCATGGGAACAGTCCAGCCCGAACTGCCAAGCCATGTCTTCCCTGGACCGGAAACAAGCTAAATCTTTAGCCAGGTGCAAACCTTCCTCTTTAATACATATAAGCCACCGCTAGGGTAGGCCTTGGACAGCCCAGAGGGCAGGGTGCGATGCATTTAAAAAAATGGACCTGCATTTTTAAGTTTTACATGTCCTGGTAGTAAAAAACTGTGTTTTTCTCTACTGCAAGGATTGTTTTTCCCATAGGGTAACATTAGAGTCATCTTATCACATTTAAAAAGCTGTAACCTCCAAAGGGGACAGGTTACCTGTGCATGTTCGGTGTATTTAGAATTGTAATTATCGTAAAATCAGATTTTAAATTACAATTTTGAAAATTCCACTTTTAGAAAGTTGGCATTTTCCTGCCTTAGCTATTTAGGGCCCGATTCACAAAGAGCCTCCACAGTCATAGCAGGGGATGTGCAGCCATAGCAGAGTCTCCCCACTCCGGGCGAAATCTCCACAATGAGAAACTGCAGTGGGGAGATCCTGCCACAGGACAGCGTCTGCGTCACAACTGCTGAGGATCTTTGTAAATCGGGCTACTTAGTGCCAGCAGTCTGTCTGTGGATCACATGACAGGATGAATCTGACAATTGGGCGTTGTGTATTCCTCCTAGTCAGCGAACTCACAAAAGGGGATGGGAGGCTGCTTGCAATCAGTCTAAATACTGGCAAAAGCTGGGGTAGCAGTCCAACCGATTGTTCTTTTGCTCACAATGCCACCTCAGTTTGGAACCAGCCATATGCCAATCAGTCTTGACCCTGCTCCTCATGGGAACAGACCAGCCTGAACTGCCAAGCCAGATCCTCTCTGAACAGGAACACAAGCAACCCAGAACTGGTTTCGACCGAGCTCAGTGCTATTCATCATTTTATGCATCTCCCACCTGGTTATTTGCAACCAGCGGTCATTAGCTTTTGTTTGTAGGGTAAAGAAGCATATAGACTCTCCTGCCGATACTTGTGTGTCTGTGAACAGTCTAAATTCTTCTTGTGCTGAGCCCAGCCAAAATATTCCGCAGCTTTCTTTTCAAGAGCTTGGTGCAGCAAAGTTGTCTTCTTCCTTAATGGGTGCTGGTGGAAGTCTGACAGTTCTTCTTCGGGAAGGACCAGGGTTGGGGTGTGTATCGTTAATAAGGGACAGAGTCCGCGCCATCCGGGGACAAGCTGAGTATAGACAAATTCAACACACTGCCAGTAGTAATCCATCAGCGTGGAGGTAGCCCATTGCATATCTGGTATGTGCATAATTGTGCCGCAGTTATCATTCATGCCCAGCGGAATTGTTCCTTGACCTCTGAAATATAAGGAATACAGTGCAACTTCTGTACAATTAGGGTTTGCCCCTTCCCTTCTAGCTAAGTGTATACAACCACCTCGGTATCCCAGATTTCCGGACATGGAGTGCTCATGCTCCAATTCAAACCTCCCCCATGTGACTCATTCCCGTTTTTATCCTCCAGGTGGACAGCCCTACACAGGAACTTCATGTCAGGAGACTAGATGTTGTCAAAGAAGACTACCCCAGATACGCCAAGGGCCACCCTCAGTCCACAAATGGATGCTGTTGCAGACGTGTTTGTGCACTGAGTTGGGGGTTTTGCTACATCCAAGAATCTCTTCTCTGGTAAGTCTCAGGGCCAACCAGTGTCCTCCCCTATGGTGCCCTTTCTACGCATCCTGTCCAGCTTGGTTTGGATATCATTAGGCTCAGTAAAGTGGTATCAGTCTATTGGGTGTATTTCTTATCGGTTCAAATTGACCACTACCCTGTTGGGTTGGATCTTGGCTCTAATTCTGCATAGATATAAGTGTAGAAGGCAGTTTCCTTTTCGGCGGCTACCTCTTGGGATAATTAAAGTCTGACTGCGCCTACTGCATGCAGAATGAATGAACAGTCGTAACATTACCTGGCTGATGTTTGGGATCCTACTGTGGTCATGCGCTGATAGCATGTGTTGTGTAAAAGGGTGCTGTGTAGTGCATGTGGGATGCTAGTGCTTGGTTTATTGTAATTGTGGGTGGCATGGGAGAGATCCATATGCAAGCTCTGTGATAATTTTTTAATAGACTCCTGTTGACTAGGCTGTTCGACGATAGTGAATAAGTGGGGTATCAACCAGAGTAGACAGAGGTTACATAACAATACAATTGTATGTAACTTCTTATTTGACATTGCAGATCTTGATATGGGTCCCCAAGGAAGTATCTGTGGCTCTCCTTTGGCTTCCCTTATTAGATCAAACAAAAAGTGTGCAGTGTTAGTTCAAAGTCTTGACTTGTACAATTCTTGTCCATGCTGGGGTGTTTGATATGGCAGCTGGGTGGTGCACTTGTAGACTCTGTGGTTGACCTGTTTGGAATAAGAACTTGGTTTATTTGTTAACTTGAAAACATTACATGTGCGCCGTAATCAATTGTTTCTATTCTCCTTAGGGATGTGTTCTCCACGCTCCACTAGTCACAATTTTAGTGAGGCACTGGAAGGTGTCTCCTGTCGGGGTATCATATCATTTTTGGGGAATTATGGATGGTTATTCGTTATCAGGCAGGCTAATCTAATGAGTCGTTAAGCCCGCCCCCCCTCCTCCATTCCTAACCGAATGCTTAGATTAGTGCAAAATATTTATGAGGTGATCTCATGAGCATAGGCGATGGATCGCATCATGTTTTAGCAAGGGCTCCAGGGGCGCCACTAGCTTTCCAAGAACATGTCTCGTCTGGTGTGCGCATGGGTGTAGGATTTTTAAATAATTTCTCTGGGTGCCACCCGCTCCATCATCAGACTCCCCTGGAGTGTGGTCAACCAACACAGTTCTCAGTCGCTCTGACTCCCCGGATGCAAGGAAAGTTTGAATTCCCAATGCTGTCTCATTGGTCCTTCTTTTGGTTTGGTACAGTTTGTGGGAAGAAGGGTGAGTGGGTACTCATTTTTCTTACTTATGCAGAGGGTTTATCTTACTGCACATTTTGGCTCTGTGTTAGTGTGAAGGGGTTACCTCCCCAGACAGTTACCCCACCCTGCCAAGGTTGTGGCCCCATTCCATGTTGGGCTGAGTTCACTGTCTGCGGTTGCGGCTGCCACGTGCTTGTTTAACTACCTGATGCCTGCTGCGGGAATGTGGCAGATGCCATACCTCTCTGAGGTTGAGTGTAGGGTGCACTCTGACTCCCCTGTGCTTGGTTTTGTGGATGAACATTTGTAGAGTTTTGTGGTGGCTGGCCTGACCCATCGATCTCTGCTCGTGGTATACCTTTAACCAGCATCTGTCTACCGGGTTGCTCATCCTGGCTCACTCCCTAGGGTCTGGGTGCTGTCATTTCATAACATTAATAGTGAGTATAGGTGTGAGTGTGTGTTTATATATATAAATATATTTCAAAGACAGTTTTCTCAGCAAATATGGGCGCACGACTGACCAAGAGTCTCCATCAAACAGAAACAGGCCCCCCGAAAAATCCAGCTGACGCGTTTCGAAGTTCAATCTCCTTAATCATAGGCATCCTGCAATGTCTCTGCGCTGCTGCTGATACACCTACATGTAATGTATTTATGTTTTTGAACATTCTTAAAGAAATTATAAATTCCCGACAGAACCATTGTATTTATCTAATACGCATACCCAGGTTCTGAGGGACACCGGGTCACCCCATTATTTTTGCTAAAGGTATCATCTTCAGGACAAAAGAATAGATGCCTAAGGCGATTGCCTTGGATTGGATAGATATGGGGAGAGGGTCCCGGAAGTACGGTCCTGGAATTAATACCCATCAAGGGTGGCCAATAGAGGGCACTGCAGGGGGCCATCGGGAGAAATTGGGTCCAAGAGGGGTTATTTTTTCCAAAGGAGGCGAGGGGCTGTGTCCCTCAATATCCCAGTATTGGGAGGATGAGATCAAACGAGGGCATGCAGAGAGGATACCACTGAAGGGAAGGAGAACGGGACCGGAGTTCCAATATGTGTCTGGCAACCGAAGTGGATGCTGCATGAGGAAGGCAGTCACTTTCACTTGCACACACCACTCACATACGCAAAAGCAAAGCAGGAGGTCACTAATTCTCCTACATCGCGCCCAAAACATGGAACGAAATCCCTCAACACATCAGAGCCTCCTCCTCACTTCTTGAGTTCAGAAAAAAGCTGAAGGCCTGGCTCTTTGAATAAAACAATGTGGGCCACACACCTACTCACCTGACCAAGTGCCTGGATACCCTCAAAGGTAATTAGTGTGCTAAACGAATCTAAATAACATAACAGTATGGAGAAATTCCGGCAATGGCCAATCATCAACGGAATATCGTAGATGCTCTGAGGGATACAGGAGCCAGCATGACCATATTGGTGGACCGGCTGGTTTTGCCAGAGCTACAGAAGTTGAGCTCAAGTTTAAATTACTGTGTTGTGTGTTTCGTGCATGGCCCGTTGTAATTTTCCCTATGTTAGCCTAACTGTATGCAATGTAGGCACGGTATTATTTGATACACCTGTTTTTGTGCCATATTGCGTTTTCGCACAGAGTTTGCCCATGTTTTCATATTTTGTTCTTCTCCGACTGAGAGCTGACAAGACATGCTGAAATGCAGATCGCGTAAATCATGCGACTGGCTTAAATCCTAAATGCAATGAAGATACGAATCCTTTACCGCATAGTTCCTTGATACCTTCAAGGCCATCTCCTGACTAAATAGGACCACAAATTGACTGAGAAACTCATTGTGCACGCAGATATTAATCTAAATATACTCATGGGCTGTATACCCATACTCACTGTCCTGAGGAAGACCCGCCGTGATGCTTATTAGACTTTGTGCATTACACGGGGTCGAAACGTCGACAAACCTTTAAATGTCTACGCAATGCTTATGATCACAAATTAATTCACACAGGATTGCGAAGTATATGTGAGAAATCATAAAGGCATAACAAGAAAAAGTGTACCTTTTGTTTTACTTATTAACTTTTGCCGCATTTGAAACTATACTGTATATAATATTTATCATCACATGTCACCTATTCATCACAAGTCACTAATATTTTGCTCGTTCAATTGAACTTATGTATTACGACAGCCCATAATACTTTATTTCTTTAAATTATCAAATCGCAAACTTCTATTGGTGTGTGTTTCTTTCCTCACTCATTTGATATCTGTTACATGTAATATATTTATGTTTTTGAGCATTCTTAAAGAAATTATAAATTCCCAACAGAACCATTGTATTTATCTGAAGATGATCCCATCATTCATGTAAACAGATCAAAACATTGTCAACATCTCGCACCCTGTCATAACTGTATAATTTTTGTCAATATATGCTAGCATGCACTAATGTATTCATTGGCGGCCTGATTGTTTCAAATCGTTCGGCCACATTTCTTTGTTTGCCTAAATCCTTTGATATAATTTTGTTCCCAACTGGATGTTCTCTTTTACCATTTACATTAAAATATCATGTCCACTTGGACGAAAAAAGTAGATATCACTGTATTACTATTTTCATATGTTCTGTCTCAAAAACCTTCTTGTTAGGGACCATTGTTCCTTAAAACAGCAAGTGAGAGTGAGGCAGAGTGTAGGTTTATGGCGGGCTGGTAAAAGTGTATGTGGCTGTTGAGGTATTCTGCTCCTGTGTTTTGCAGGGCTTTGAATATGTGTGTGACACATTTAAATTGAATGCACATGTGAATGGAGAGCTATTAGAGCTTCTTGAGGAGGGGTGTGATGAAGGTGCAGCATGGGAAGTTCAGTAGGAGTCTTGTAGCAGCATTCTGGGCTGTCTGGAGTCTGTGTATGAGCTGTACGGGCATCCTGCCAAGAGGATTTGATGCTGTGGCGAAGAACATAGCGGGAGTTGTGGCAAAGTCAATCACACTGGTGATGTCCCTTCGTTGCAACAGCTTACAGGTAGGTCCCAGTCTCCTGTCAGTTCTCGCTGCAATTTTTGCAGAAAATGTTTGCAGGTCCCAGGTTTTGTTTTTTAGTAGGGTAGAGGCAACTTAAGCACCATTCCAAGGATCCAGGACCTGAGAGGCCTATACTTTGGGATTAGGACTCACTCCAGCAGGGACCAGCAGTATAAGTAAGGCATGTTGCAGAGTCTCTGGAGCTTTTTTGCCCCGTAGCTCACTCTGGAGGCCTTAGAGCTGGCCCTTGAAGTCACTCTGTTGGTCCAGGTTTCAAGAAGCAGGTCCATTCTTCGGACCTCAGGCAGCAGGGTAGCAGGGCAGTCTTCCCAGCAGCAGGGCAGTCCTTCCAGCTGCAGATCAGTAGTGAAGTCCTTCTGAATCTTCCACAGGCCCAGAATTGATTTGGTTTGGGGGCTGAGAGTGCTACATTTTATTCCCATTGCCAGCCTTTGAGTGGTGGATGCCACTTTTTTCTCCCTTTCATCATTCCTGAGCCTGGCTCCAAATTGTCTCGGTTAACAAAAGCAAGGGCAGGCCTAGTGTTATGTCTCTTTATGTGTACAGGAGGCAAAGCCCTTTGAAGTGTAAGGTGGGTTGGGCACAGCTCCATCCCCGGCCATCCTGGCAGGATGGTGCAACCTTGCAACACCAAGTCCTGGGTTCAAGGAGCAGGACCATTCTTCGTACTTCTGGCTAGAGGGTAGCAGGACGGTCTTCCCAGCTGCAGGGCAGTCCTTCCAGCTGCAGAACAGTAGTGGAGTCCTTCTGAATCTTCAACAGGTCCAGAATTGATTTGATTTGGTGTCTGAGAGCGCCATGTTTTATTCCCAGTACCAGCCTTTGAGTGGTGAATGCCCCCTTTGTCTTCCCTTCCTCATTCCTGAGCCTTCTCCAAACTGTCTGCGGTAACAAAAGCAAGGTATCATGTTTCTTTGTAAGTACAGGGGGCAAAACCTTTTGAAGTGTAAGTGGGGCTGGGTACAGCCAGGGCAGGACTGGCCATAGCGGGCACCAGGCATATTCCCCTGGTGGGCCACAAGGGTGGGGGCTAGTTTTGGGCCCATGGGGGGCCGTTTTTGCAGCATAGCTGCAAAATCAGCCCCTGCAACAAAATCAGCCAAAACCGGCCCTGGCAAACCTCGCAGCCTCCAACCCCCCTGGGGTGGCGGCCAAGCACTTTGCCAGGGCCATTTTTGGTTCCTAGTCCAGCCCTGGGCACAGCTCCACACCCGGCCATCCTGGCAGGATTGTGCAACCTTGCTACACCAAGTCCCCTTGTCTCACTGTCTGGCAGCAATACACAACCCTCAACAGCAGAGTCATGTGAGCCAGGCTACTGGCAGAAAGGTACAGTGGATTTGTGCACAAAAAAGCCGACTTTCTGAAAGTGACAGTTTTAATATTGTAACTCAAATTTCCAGCCTTTAACATTAAAGAGGATTTTCAATTCAATTCAAAAGAGACAAATAACTATTTTATACCAGCTCCCAATCCAAGGTTAGCTAAATTTAATAAGGCAACGCTATGTAAGTCCAAGGGAAAGGTAGACCATACAGTACTGAAAACCATCTTTCACTACCAGGACACGAAAAACTTGAACCCACATGTCCTACTTGTTAAGTACCATGCACCCTTCCCTAGGAGCTTTTCGGGCCTATTTTAGGGAGTGACTTATATATTTTAAAATAGAAGGTTTAAGCCTGAAACATGTTTTACAGTGCTACTTTAGTGGGTGGCAAAATGAGTGCTGCTGCCCACAAGTAGCATTACATTTACAGGCCCTGGTACAGGTAATACCATATACTAGGGACTTATAAGCAAGTCAAATGTACTAATCAGATGTAAACTATTTGTACCATGTTTTAGGGAGCACTTTACCACTGAGTATCAAAGAAAAGGTGCACATAGTCCTAATGCCAACAACAAGGGGTCAGCAACAAAAGCAAAACATGCCAAAAAAACTGTGGGTTACCCAGCAAAAAGGCCCAAGTCTAACACTTGTCTTCCCGGTCAGTTCTCAGGTCCAACACTGGTCTTCCAGGCCAGTTCTCTTGGGGTGGTTTTCCAAAACTGTGAATCCTGTTTTTAGTGTCTGCTCTACATTCCTCAGTCAACCTGAAAACCTGGTTCATTGTGAACTGCAGGTTAACAGATAGTGGCCAGGTTCCTATTTTAATTCTTTTTATAGACCGTTGCTGGCTGGTTGCCCAAGCTTTTCTTGCAGTTTCATTCGATGGTGCTGCAGCTTTCAATGTCCCTCTTACCTCTGGCTGGTCGTGTTGGTCCCTTGTAAGTGGCAACTCACAGTAACAGCTCCAGGGATCCATGGCATACCACTCTGCTTGTACTGACCTACATGATCTTCCTCACAGGATGTGTAATCTTTGCTTCTACGGTTTTGTCTTTGATTTGGGTTGGTGGCACTCAAAGTGCACTGCTGAGTGTCTATCACAGTAGCAAAATAAATCTCTGTCTTGCTTTCAACAGTATTAATGGCACTGCTCCCTCTGGGCTGTTTCCTTCGTGCTTTGTTGGACTTGTTCCAAAAATGCACCCAGTTGTCCATAGCTCCACTAATTTATTTGGTAAATCCATTCACATTCAAGTTTGCACCACTCCCTCTGCACCATCTCCTCTGTGTTTCACTTCTCTGAGTGGTTAATTTGGTAGCGGAGATACTGGGAGAGAATTGTTCAATTTTGAATGTTGGGGGCATATTAACAAGGGCTTTATCTCCGCTTTTTTGGCTTTAAAAGGCAAAGAAGCGGAGATAAAAAATATCGTCCTATCAACAACAGGGTGCTAACATGCAAAATCTCATGTTAGCTCCCTTTTTACTACACCTTCCCTTTGCATCTCTAATGAGATGCAAAGTGGGCGTTCTAGAGCAAAATAATAGGAGAAATGTCGCTAAGCGACATTTCTCCTATTATCAAGCTTCACGCTAACCCTGTTAGAGACAAAAAAAGCAGCGCTAACCACGGTTAACGCTGCTTTTTTACGTCTGCTAATTTTCAGACTTAGCCATGTAATCTAATGGGAGATGGATTACATGGCTAAATCCACCATGGGCTATCAACAAGGATATCCCTACCCTTGTAGTTTTATCGCTGCATTACCAGCGATAACCTCCCAAAATACCACTGTCGCTGGAGTTTTTATCGCCTAGGCAGTTAGCGTTGTTAATAACGCGATAACCAGGCGATATTATCCAGCAATAGCGGGCGTTACAAAACTTAACGCTAAGCTCCCTTAGCGTTAATTTTCCCTGTTCCTTGTTAATGTGCCCCTATGTTTTTTTGAGGTATGTAATTCCAGTGGTTGGCTTAATCTCCTTGCTTCAGGTATCCAGATGTTCAGTGGTCTCTTTGGCAGGATGATTACATCATTGTTCCTGCAGTTTGGGGGAGAGAGTTCAGAAATGTAATCACTGTGATGAGGTTAACAGGTTACATTGAAAAGGCTTGATTACTTATGGGTAATGTTTATTACTCTGAGTAGCTGGTCAGCTTGCTAGATGTCACTGGCTCCCAATTCACAAAAAGATCATGTTCATGTTTCTTTGCTGGTGCAGCGCCCAGTTTTCAAGATCTTTCCTCATTTACAGCTACTAATACTTCCATATTTATGTTTCTTCACAAACGTTGTTTGCTGGGAATATCGAATCCCAAATATCAACGGGACAGAATAATGTTACAACAATATCGACTGACAGAATATTGAACGGTAAATGTCTATACATTCCTATACCTAACCCTACATATACTACCTTGGTGATATATCTCTTCAAGGCATGTAGATGTGGAGTTAAGAATAGTAAATCATTACCTCCCGATGGGCACTTAACCTTCGATATGTTGTCCTTTGCTATTGTGAAGGTACTCTATCTTGTCAGTATTAGGATTCAATATTCTCTTCCACAAACCTTATGATCTTCCACATGTCATTTACTTCACAATCTTATAGTTAAAAGAACCCATGCAGCAGTCCATTTATTTTTCTCTCCGGCTGCCACTCACTGTAATAGTCGTTCCTTTATTTAACTCTGTGTATGATACCCAACCTCATGAAAAAAATATAAAAACTTCTATTTGGGCTTTTTCCCATTTTTTCATTGAATTGGTAGACTTGCAGCTGTGTTCTCAGTTCATCGCCAGGACATTTTAGGGTAACTGCTTTCTATAGGCTTCATAAGTATTCATAACTATTTCCTAGGCAGTCTTCCAACCCTGCTGGACTCCTTTCAGGGCCTCCTATGTTTGCTTTTTCTGGTAGGGCTTTTGGGTCAAGGTTATGGTGGTGCTTATCTTACAGATGGGGACTTAAGGGCTTTGTGTAGGTTATGGGTTAAATTGTAAAACAATTTAGTGATGGAACAACAAAGGGCCTCATTTACAAAAAAATGGCGTTGGACAGCGCTGCAAGTCTTTTTGCTGCGCTGCCCTACACCAATTTAAAATGGCAGGAATGCACCGTATTTATGGGATACAGTGCATTCCTTGCCTTTCTACCTGTAGCGGCGCACAATTTGGAGCCTAATACAAATGCAGGCACCCTTGCACCATGGTACAAGGGTGTCTGGATTGTTGGCAGGATTGTTTTTGTGCAGGAAGGAGGCACCGTCCTGCACAAAAACAATCCATGGAGGTGTTTTCCTCATTATGGCCCCCATTAGGATGGCGGGTGGACTTCAGTCCACCTGCCAGCCTAGCGGTGCTGGGACCGGCTGCCAGTGGTGCGGTGGTCCCGCACTGCCAATTAGGATGCGACCGCCACCCTGGTGGTTGCATCCAACATATTCAATATTGTAGCGGGCGCTGCTGTAAGCAGCACCCGCCACAATGCTGAAAATACATGTTGTGCATTGGCATGCACAACGTGACAGGCACCGCGCGGTGCCTGCCACCTTGTGAATGCCAATGTAGGGTGGTACCACGGGTACCCCCCAAGTGCAGCCCCCCACCCCCCCGGGAGCCTGCAACGGGCCCCCAAAGTAAACACTGCATGCCTTTCCATGGTGGAGTCTCCGCCATGGAAAGGCATTCCACCGCACACATCATAATATGGATGGCGGTACCTGCAAGGCACCACCACGATATTATGGACCTTTTCTGCCCGGCAGGCAATCGTGACGATTGTCTACCGGCGGAAAAGCGGTGGACAGTCTTTCCATCCGCTGCGGTACTCCCGCCATGCTAATGTGGCGGGGGGTAAATGGCTGTCCGCCCACCATGCTAATAGGCCCCTATATGATGGAAAGATGAAAAAACAAGGAGAAATTAAGACATTTCTCCTCATTATGCATGCTCTGGTGAGGCATAAGGTTTTGACACCATCCCACATTTACATGATTTTGTAAATTCAGGACAGCATCAAAATCCATAGGTGGTGCGTGGAAACACCCACCGCAACGCCCATGGAATGCCTCTTCGACGTAGAGTAAGGCAACGCAGCGATTTGTGCTGCCTTGCCTTACTCCATATCTATCAAGCCATGCAAAGTCCCGCAGGGTGGCTTTGTGTCGCTTCATAGATATGACTGAGAGCCTTAAAAAAAGTGATGCTTCGGCGGATCTGACCCTCTTGTAAATAAGCCCCCTTGTCACCAAAGAGGGCAAGTAGGGAAATAGAAGGTTGCCTGTCTCAGACTTTTGGCTCATGTTAAGCATGTCAGGAAGATTAGGACTCGAAATAAAGTACATTACAGGTCAATAATCAAGTGAGCTACAACCTCTGTTGAACTTCACATTTTCTAGAGACTCATTCTCTGAACTCCTCCTTTCTCTGCAAAATGCTGAACTCCAAAGTGTAATCAACAGTCCCTTATCTTAGGTCCAGTGAAGCTCTGGTTTCCCACATCATTTGAAACACGCCACCACTCTCTGACCCTGCAGACGAGTTCACTGCTTGGCTTCCAGCCTCTGGGATTTAGTGTGCCTGTTTACAAAGGTGTCAAAAATCACTGTACCATGAGCTCTGGTGCACACTCCCTTCTGGAAAGTGTCCAGTGGGTGTCTACATCTGACAAGAACATTTTCACATTTCAATTCTAAGACAAACGGCAGCAAACAAAGAAACTTGAACCTGATAGAGGCAACTTTCGATAAACATGTTTTGCTCTGGAAAGAGTGCAGAAATGCTCACTAAGCAGTGCACGCAGTTTGTACAAAAAGATTCTCCTGTCCTCAAATTATTTTACATAACATTTCTCGTGTGCAAGTCCTGACGTTTGTCACTGGGATTGTGCTTTTAGAGAAATTAGTCGAATGAAAGTTTGCATTTGATTCTCATTTGCACTTCGTATCCCTGGGTACACTGACAAAATATCCCCATACAAAAATATTGTGCCAAAAATATCCATATCAAAATAATCAACATCCTATACTTATAATGGTAAGTAAAAAAAAAAATTGAGGAAAAAATTTCGATTTTTAAATATATATAAAATAATTAATATTAAATATATTACATAGTAAAATTAATTTAAAAGAATAATATATATCTTTACGAATATAACAAATGTAACTAAAAAAGTTAAACACACATATGAAGTAATTACAAAAAAGTTATTAAACTAATAATTTCAATGTATATATTATAATTTTAAAATAATATAAAAACAAAGAAATATATGTGTGTGTGTGTGTGTGTGTATATATTATCTACTGGCGGTCGCCAGTAGATAGTTATAGTTAGGACCGAGTTCCCATAGGAAATCTGAAAATTCTATTTTGAATAACTTTGGCGCCAGTTGACAAATCCTCGCGAAATTTTCAAAACTAATGGGGCGCTCCGCTCAGCTCCTACCCTGAAAGTCTTGGGGTGATTCGTCAAGCGGAAAAAAGGGGGGTCCCAAAACGCCTTTTCCCCATGCATTTTCCCATAGGACCCTTAGTCGAAGGTACAGCCCGAACGGCTGAACAGAATTACTTGAAATTTGGCAAAGAGGTATTCCTCAGGTCAGGGATGTGCCTTTTGCATATATGGTGTCAATCTGTTCAGTAGTTCCTGAGAAAATTGCAGTTAAAAGTACATAAATATCTATTTGCGCGCACCGTGCACGTGCGTAATTCTGATTGGTGGTTAGATGTCAGTCAACATTCGAATCGGTCGAAATCAGGAAGTATCGGATGCCATTTTGTGTGTGGCAGTGAAAAAGAAAGGTGGAGAACGTGAAAAGGGGGCAGGGTAGAGAGTTCCTGACCCCCTAGCCTTTGTCACGGGGTCCCTGAAGGACCCGAAGGGTGAAAAAAACATTTAAAAAAAAAAAAAAAAAATCGCGGGGTGCGCGCACCGTGCACGCACCGTGCGCGCACCGTGAAAAACCCTTAAAAAAAAACATTTTAAACAAGCCATTCCATATTACAGGATACAGTCAATCTATAACTATATACATAGGTAGTTTATTGTAAAATAAATCTATAAAAAATATAATAATACATACATAAATTAGCATTTAAAAAACCTTACAAATTCACTAAAAAACCATAGGTTTCACACACGTTATAGTTAGGAATTAGCATTTAAAAAACCTTGCAAATTCACAAAAAAAAACATAGGTTTCACACATGTTATAGTTAGCTGGGCATTTCACTCGTAAAAAAAACATTGAAATTCCCCCGTTATAGTTAGTTCAGCTAAATATAACTCGCACGACTACAATCCACTGCTGATGACGTCACATATTACATCACTCATGACATGGTTAGTGACATCACTCATGACATCACTGATGACATCTCAAATGACATCACTGATTACATCACTGATGAAATCATCCAGTGAATATGTGTCTTTCTGAAAAATAAATATTTTTTATATATGTATATCTAAAGGTTAATGGAAGAATAAATGGGTAAATAAGTCTCTAAATGGATGTTTATTTTTGTAAAATTAATTGTATAACTGACTTATTAACAGTATCTTAGTGAAGTAATATGTGACGTCATCAGCAGTGGATTGCGGTCGCGCGAGATATATTTAGCTGAACTAACTATAACGGGGGAATTTCAATGGTTTTTACGAGTGAAATGTCCAGCTAACTATAACATGTGTGAAACCTATGTTTTTTTTAGTGAATATATATAGGCTGTCATGTGATCAAGGCTCCACGGAGCCGAAACGTTATGGCCGTCGCTCTGGGCAATAAATGGAACCTGCACTATCCTCAGGCTCGTGTACTTACTTCTTTGGCAGTTGAAGGATTTTCAAGGCTGATGGGAGTAGTCTTTTTGATATATATATATATATATATATGCTCCAAAACTCCTCGTACTTCCTTTTCACGGCGAACAGAGAAGGACGGACCCAAACAGGTAAGGCAGTAGATGTAATTTATTGACTCCCTCTGCGACGCGTTTCGAGCACCCTGTGCCCTTGATCACACAAGAAAGCAAATGTCTGCCAGCTTTTTCAAATGCTGCGTGTCCACCCATTGGTCAGTTACAATTTCATAGACATGGAAAAAACATTGTAAACAACAACCGGTATTTTGTTCTCGTTTGTTTTAGACATTGTAAATATGTATTGCTTTTCTCATGAATCATGTGTAAATACAAATCGTTTTTTGAGCTGCATAATGCTTAGAACATAGAATAGAGACATTTAAAGGAAAAATACCCATATAAATATGTATATAATATTTTTTTCAAAATGATCAGCTAAAACATTTATGATAAAAATATATATAAAATCCATAAACATGACCTTAAAATAGTTGTGCAAAAAACAATCACTTCCTGTGCAAATATGCAAAAAAAGGAAAATATTTTTTTGATGATCACCTTTATCTTAAAAAATGTCATTTTGTTTTAGCAATAGCAAAATTAATTTAACTGCATCAATGCAATTTGCTGTTGTCACTATGTCTCTAAATGTCCGTCTATATTTGAACCACAATACAAATGTCCTAATTGTTTTTATAATGTCCTGATATACCCCAGGTTGTAATCTAAATATTGTTTTTTTCTCTATTCTGTTAATCCCAACTTGTGTAGAGTATACAATATCTATAAAGTGCATTAGTGCTTACAAAAAGAGATTTTTTTAGTGTGTATTTACCAAGAATATCCTAAGTATATCCTGTGACCTATGGAAATGAAGAAGCCTCATACAATTGGCCTCTTAAAAGTAGCGATAAACAAGAAATAATCTAATGTTGAAAACACCCTAAAAAAAGTGCTTTAATTATAAATTTATGTGTATAAAAAGGATACACATCATTGCATGAAAGTTTTTTAACTAGAATTAGTCCTCCTAATGAGTCATCTCTCAATAAATATCAGATATAAAACATCAGATAAAATCTGATAAAAAATATCCGATAAAAAAGTGTATATGTATAAATATATAAAAACATATACAAATATATAAATATATAAATAAACATATATGGTGGTTACTTCATTTTGTTTTGACATGATATACTACAAAACAGGCATTACACAATACCTTTGACATATAACTGTAAAATTTAAGAAAAAACTGATTCTTATTTATAAAAAATTATGCATATCTTCTGTAGTATTCAGACCATGGGGTGCCTTACTGTCTAAATCTAGAATTACACGTGTTTCTAGTCTTCTTAGTAATTTTTCCCTATTGCCCCCTCTTCTTAGTGGTGCAATGGCATTGATTACGTAGTATGTAAGGCAGTTTAAATCATTGTTATGTATGGCCTTGAAATGTCTGGCAACTGGATATGTGCTGTCATTATTAACAATTGCCCTGAGATGCTGTAGAATCCTGACGTGCACCTGTAGCTTAGTGCTTCCCACATAACGTAAGCCACAGGTGCACGTAAAACATACACCGCATATTCTGTTCTACAGCCAAAGCTGCCATTGATGGCTACTTTGGTCTCAGAAAAAGGGACTGCATAATGTGTCGTATTGATGCCAAATTTGCACGCACGACATGAGGAGCATTTATGGAAACCCTGCCTTGGTTTAAGCCATGTACCTGATGTGCCTAGTTCTGGGCTCATTTTAACTAATGCACTTCTCATAGATTTTGACTTTCTATAAGTTATTACGGGTACTTCAGGTAGCCTGTTTCCTACTACTCCATCGGTGCAAATAATAGGCCAGTTTTTCTTAATAATAGACTTGATCTTTCTTTCTTGTTTGTTATATGTCATTATTAGGCGGGGATTTTCATCCTCTTTGTTTGCATCATTTGATGTGTCTTTGGATGAAAGCAATGTTTCCCTTGGTCTTTCTTGTGCTTTTCTTAGTGCATTGGTTAGTACTTTTTCACTGTAGCCTCTAATACGCATTCTATTCAGTGCATCCTGTGTGCATTTTTCCAGCTCATAGGGTGTGCTACAAATGCGTTTTAGTCTTAGTAGCTCACGTAGGGTATGCTATCAATCAGGTGTTTTGGGTGTCCACTACTTGCATGTAATGTGCTGTTACCCGCTGTTGATTTCCTGAAAAGTGATGTCTCTAACTTATTGTTGATAACCATGAGTTGCACATCTAAAAACTCAATCGTTGTATTGCTTATTTTGGAGGTGAAGATGAGGTTACTAGAGTTAGCATTTAGGGCTGTTATAAACTCTTGGGCTTCTTTTTCATCACCATCCCAAACAATAAAAACATCATCTATAAACCGTAACCACTGTCGCACATGATGCACATTATGGACCTTTTGTAGGACCTGTTCCTCCCACCAGCCTACATGTAGACAGGCATAGCTGGGGGAGAAACAGGAACCCATCGCTACACCTCTGACCTGTTTTAGGGTTTCTTTTCCAAACAAGAAATAATTGTTATTTAAACACCATGAAATCAAGTCTAATATCATTTTGTTATGTCCATAATATTCAATGGGTCTTTTATCAAGAAAAGATTTGACAGCATTGAGTCCGTTCACATGGTTGATACTTGTATATAATGACTCAATGTCCAAAGTTATTAAAATCAGACCTTCTTCCCATTTTGTGCCACTGATCTTGTTCAGAAAATCTCCCGTGTCCTTGACATAACTTGGTAAATGCTTTACAAAATCCTGTAGATAAAAGTCTACAAATTGTGAGATATGCTCACTGACACTGTTTATGGCAGAAATGATTGGTCTACCTGGTGTCGGCGAACCCATTTTGTGCACTTTGGGGATTAGATACATCACGGGAATAACCGGACTTTCAACATGCAGGAAATTGAATTTGGTTGATGACACCAAACCTTCACGTTTGTACTGTAGTAATTGCTTTTTGAGTTCCTCTTTAGCCTTGTTGTATTCTTTTATGTTGGTCCGCATGTAACATTTTTCATCATTCAATTGTCTCATTGCTTCCGTGATGTACTCTTTTTTGGGCCATAAGACGATATTTCCACCTTTATCTGACTTGTTTATGATTATTTCTTGGTTGTCCCCCAACTTTTTCATTAATCTGGCATACTGTATTGCTCTGTGGTTGTTTTTGAAGTGATTTTTCTATTTTGTTGCATGACACAATCGCTTCAAGTCCTCTACCACACATTCATGGAAAATATCTATTGCGTCTTTTGGCATCATAGGTATAAAAGTACTCTTTAATTTGAATGGGCTTTCTCCTGCACCTTTTTGTGTGATATCAATTGCCTGTAATCTTGATTGAGTGTTTATATCAATTGTCTCATTTGGTCGCTGAATAGGATCTCTATCAGTGCTAAGGTCTTGAAGAGTGAGAAGAGTAGACGCATCTGACGCCAATAGTGGTTGCACATTATCTTTGCTGGAATTTACAGTTGTTGTTGTGGCCTGTACTCCAGCTTTAATAGTAAAGAATTTTTTTAACTTAAGTTTTCTTATGAAGCAAAATATGTCAATACGTGTATTAGCATAATTGAATGTACTTTCAGGACAATAATTAGGTCCTAATGTTAAAAGTTGTTTCTCCGCTTCATTCAGAGTAATGTCCGATAGGTTAATGATGGTTTGATCATTCAGCGCTGTTTCTTGAACCCATGTTGCTTTTTGTTTGGTTGTTTGTTTTTGTTTTTGTTTTTTGCGCCTGGCTCTTCTCCTTGCGTTTCTCTTTTTTCTTTTGGTTGTATATATATATATATTCACTGAAAAAACCATAGGTTTCACACATGTTATAGTTAGCGGAAATTTTACTGATAAAAAACCAGTGAAATTCCCCCGTTATAGTTAGCGCAGGCAACTATAACTCACGCGACCGCAATCCTCTGCTGATGCTAATACTGTATTTAGACACTTATTTGCCCATGTCTTCTTCCATACATTTTTAGCTATACATATATTACAAATATTTTTTTTTCATAAAGACACATATGTCATCAGCAGAAGATTGCGGTCGCGTGAGTTATAGTTGCCTGCGCTAACTATAACGGGGGAATTTCACTGGTTTTTTATCAGTAAAATTTCCGCTAACTATAACATGTGTGAAACCTATGGTTTTTTCAGTGAATTTGCAAGGTTTTTTAAATGCTAATTCCTAACTATAACGTGTGTGAAACCTATGGTTTTTTCAGTGAATTAGTACGGTTTTTTAAATGCTAAGTTTTTTTCCCTTATAATAAGCCCTGTACATTTGGTGGCCTACGGCCACCAAAAGCACAGGGGGTGGGGTAAGTGTGGATAGTGTTTTTTTCCATTGTAATAAGCCCAGCACATTTGGTGGCATTCGGCCACCAAAAGCACAGGGGGTGGGGTAAGTGTGGATAGTGTTTTTTGCCCTTAACATAAGCCCTGTACATTTGGTGGCCTTTGGCCACCAAAAGCACAGGGGGTGGGGTAAGTGTGGATAGTGTTTTTTTTATTTTAATTTTTTTACCGTACGCTTACGGTAAGCGTACGGTAAGCGTACCCCGCGAAATTGCCGAAAAAAAAATAAAACCGTTTTTGCACTTGGGGGATGTTTGGGGACTCCCTCAACATGACTATGTGGGAGGGAGTTGTCAAAACAGCCCCGTAACATGTTTTTGGCCATCCTGTTTGATAAACAACACTCAGTGCGAGAGACAAAATGGCGGCCGCCGCTTCCTGGTTTCGGCCGATTCGAATGTTTACTAAGATCTAAGAGCCAATCAGAATCGCGCTCGCGCACGCCACCGTACGCTTACCGTAAGCGTACGGTAAGCGTACCGTAAGCTGGCTCAGATATATATATTGATTTAAAGGCTATTTTCTCAGAATCTACTGAACAGATTTACACCAAACCTACAAAAGGCACTTCCTTGACCTAGGGACTACCTCTCTGCCAAATTTTGAGTAATTCTGTTCAGCCGTTCGGGCTGTAGCTCGTTCTAAAGGTCCTATGGAAAAATGCATGGGAAAAACGCGTTTTGGGACCCCCCTTTTATCTCAGCCCCCGCTTGACGGATCCCCCCGAGACTTTCAGGGTAGGAGCGGAGCGTAGCGCCCCACCTATTTTGAGAAATTCGCGAGGATTCGTCGACCGGCGCCAAAGTTATTCAAAATAGAATGTTGAGGTTTTCCTATGGAAACGTGGTCCTAACTATAACTACCTACTGGCTACCGCCAGTAGGTAATATATATATATATATATATATATATATATATATATATATATATATATATATATATATATACATATATACATATATATATATATATATATATATATATATTTTTTTTTTTTTTTTTTTTTTTTTTTTAAAAACCTTTATTCGTGCATCTTAAAAGAACAAATACGGGCCTACAACCGTCAGGCCGGCCACGATACAGTGAAGCACTGATCCCCACATTACAGCCCCCGTGCGTCAACGGACAAGATGAACACCAAGTTATGGTTACATACTGGAAATAGCTTTGACACCCGGGGAAGGAGGAGTGAAGGTTAATTTTAGGTTTTTAAGGTAATTTTATCAAGGAAAAAAGGTAAGTGAAGGATAAGAACAAAGGAGATTCGAGTCCGCAAGATAGCTTCACCACACGGGAGAGCAGCAACATCAATAAAAACAACAATGGAAGTAAATCTCAAGCAGTGAGGAGGTGTAGAGATATAACAGGATAGTCACATGAGCAAGTACGCACCCCTCCTGAGCCGCCCCCACTCGATCCACCCCACACCCGGACCCCGAATAGAAGCAAGTAGAGCGCAGAGACATAAAAGAAAAAAGGCCCATAGAACTAATTAAGAACAGAGTATAATCCCCCCACCCAACACCAATGCGGAGGCTACGGCCTGCCCCCCCCCCAGCATAGTGCCTGTCGCCCAATGAACCCGAAATATAGACAAGAGAGAAAGTAGGAATAGAGTAAAGAAATGAAGAAAGCAGAAAAGAAGGTGAGGAGGAGCCCACGGGACACCAGAGCGCCCCGAACCATCAGCCAGTTATGGCCTCCACACACTCAGAGCCCACTACGCCAAAAAGACTGCATGCGAAGATACCCTGTCACCACAAGTTAAGCGAAGGAATACAAGTAGCGACGAGTGCGCACAAAACATACATACAGTTCCAGTCCCAGGCCAGCCCGTCCATGAACCATGGCGATAGAAGTCAGGCTAGCCCTGGCCCGATCGCGGGCTTGAGATTAAACCAGCCCCTACATGAAGGCCCCGTGTCCCGAGCAGACAAAAACAAAATGGCCGCTTGTGAGAAGATGGTGAAGTAGGATCACGAAATGGCCGCCGACCAGCTAGTGAGGTCCCTCTATGCGCCACATAAAATCCAAACCTGGCAAGTAAAGTACAGGAGTTCCACAAAAACGAAGCAGTAGGCCACCGCGGACGGTTCCTCGGAGCCGTTAGGGGTCGCTCAGCAGGATACTCTTGCGGACGCGGTGAGGCAGGCAACAATGAAGCAGGCGGCCATGACCAGGGGGACAAAGTATCCGCAGTTGAGGTGGAGAGCAGTGGACCCCGGGTGCCGGGAACGCCGGATGAAGGCACCAGTGTAGCACAATCATACACCGCCGTTGCGTCCCCGCACGAGGATAAAAGCACCGGGAGACCCACGTCCCGTGGATGACAAACAGAACGCTCACGACCTGCAGCCGACAGTATGGGGTCGAACCGCTCACTCAGCGCCTGCAGGCCAGCGCACATCTGTAGTTGAAAGTCCCGCAGGACAGCCAGAACGGAGCCGCACGTCAGCGGAATCTGGGCCCCCACATCGGCAGCAATCCGGGACGGCACCGTGGAGCTGGTGTCCGGAAGAGGGAGGTCGAAGTGGGCAGCGGGCAAGACCGGAGTATCACCCCCCAGCCGCGAGCAGACACTCAACGCCATGTTTCGCCGCTGTACGTTGCAATGGCCAGGGGGGGGGGGGTCGTGGCAAGGAGTCAATTCCCCTCAGGTCTACACCGCAACAAGGAGGGCCGACAGTCGCTTCTCTACTCGCAGGTTCTCATTGCCGCCGGCTAGGCAATAGGTGAAGGGGGTCAGCCGCCTCCCACAGCGCGGTCCCCAGAGCGGGGCAGGAGACCCGCCGTACCGGGGCCCACTCCACAGCTCCAGCCCGTCAGGCACAGGGTGCAGGAGGTGTCCGGCCGTCTCTCCCCGGACTCATCCGGCAACGATCCGCGATGCGAGGTGAGATCGGGACCGCGGGGCTCAGGTTAGCGCTAGCTAGTCCGGTAACTGCGGAGCTTCCAGAGGGCCGGCAAAGGCCATAATGGCGCAGGGGTTCAGTGCAGAGGACAAAAGCACCCAGAACTCGGGCATCCGGGCGGGCTGAGACTCCGGGAATTCGGCAGCGCGGTCAGCGCGTCTTCGCACACGTTGCACCTCGAAAATCGTCGAGGATGGGCATCAGGATAGTAGTCCGAGGCCACGGGCCGACGGAGCCGGGCGCTCAAGCGTCTGCTCCGGTCGCCATCTTGGCTCCTCCCCCTATATATATATATATATATATATATATATATATATATATATATATAATGGCTCCCACTGCACCTGAGACCAGCGCACTCGCGGACGGGTGCTTTATCGCGCCGAGGTGCAACCGCGCTAAAATGTTCGCTCACTCTTTTATCTCCATCCGGATTAAGGAAAGAACTCGCAGGGGTTGTTTTACGTCTTCTTTATTTGGACCGCTTTAAAACATGACGCGTTTCGGCTTGCGCCTTAATCTGATGTTTTTAGATTTCGCGCCGTGAAACGGCCAACATTTTTAACAAGGTGTCAGAGGTCACATGATACATCGATGTATAGAGAGCAAAAAAGGACCACCATATATTCATAGGCAGGCGCCATATTGGAGTGGATATACTCCCATTGAGACATCATAAGCGACAGTTCTGCTGAATAATTTAACAGCATACGGTACATATATATGTTTACCCCACACGCGTGGGCCGTATTATGTATAAAATAACACCAACTGCAACTTATTGTTAATTGACACAATCATGCCGTGTATCGGCATAAATCCTCGGTGGTATATTATTGCGCCGTGTATCGGCATTTATCCTGTTCTCTCACATATAGTTCTGGACCAACCAACGTTTAAAAAAGGGGAAGGGAAGTTTACATAAAGGAGTACACAAATCTGAATTCAACATCATCATATAGAAACACAGTAGTACTTAAACAACTTCAAGAGTGCGAAAGAATTAATCACCTAGATGCACTGCTAGTTCTTCCCCTACATTCATCCCTTGGGGTATCTTTGTTCCTAGGTCTATAATGTATCTCGATTCTAATCTACGAAGCTGTTTAATCCTGTCCCCTCCCCTGATGTTCAAGGGGATTTGATCTAGCCCATAGAAACGCAGCAGTTCCCTGTTACTTTCATGTTTTTCAGAGAAGTGTCTTGCCACAGAATAGGTGGCATCATTTTTTGCTATTGCTCTCATGTGCTCCAGGATTCTTACTTTGACTGGGTGGATAGTGCTGCCAATATAACGCAGACCACATGGGCATTCTAAGCAGTACACTACGTAGGAGCTGCTGCAAGAAGCCTAAAACCATAACCAAGTTTTTGACATGCAGCAGCTCCTACGTAGTGTACTGCTTAGAATGCCCATGTGGTCTGCGTTATATTGGCAGCACTATCCACCCAGTCAAAGTAAGAATCCTGGAGCACATGAGAGCAATAGCAAAAAATGATGCCACCTATTCTGTGGCAAGACACTTCTCTGAAAAACATGAAAGTAACAGGGAACTGCTGCGTTTCTATGGGCTAGATCAAATCCCCTTGAACATCAGGGGAGGGGACAGGATTAAACAGCTTCGTAGATTAGAATCGAGATACATTATAGACCTAGGAACAAAGATACCCCAAGGGATGAATGTAGGGGAAGAACTAGCAGTGCATCTAGGTGATTAATTCTTTCGCACTCTTGAAGTTGTTTAAGTACTACTGTGTTTCTATATGATGATGTTGAATTCAGATTTGTGTACTCCTTTATGTAAACTTCCCTTCCCCTTTTTTAAACGTTGGTTGGTCCAGAACTATATGTGAGAGAACAGGATAAATGCCGATACACGGCGCAATAATATACCACCGAGGATTTATGCCGATACACGGCATGATTGTGTCAATTAACAATAAGTTGCAGTTGGTGTTATTTTATACATAATACGGCCCACGCGTGTGGGGTAAACATATATATGTACCGTATGCTGTTAAATTATTCAGCAGAACTGTCGCTTATGATGTCTCAATGGGAGTATATCCACTCCAATATGGCGCCTGCCTATGAATATATGGTGGTCCTTTTTTGCTCTCTATACATCGATGTATCATGTGACCTCTGACACCTTGTTAAAAATGTTGGCCGTTTCACGGCGCGAAATCTAAAAACATCAGATTAAGGCGCAAGCCGAAACGCGTCATGTTTTAAAGCGGTCCAAATAAAGAAGACGTAAAACAACCCCTGCGAGTGCTTTCCTTAATCCGGATGGAGATAAAGGAGTGAGCGAACATATATATATATATATATATATATATATATATATTTATTTATATTCTGAATTCCTCAGTTCCTCTATCCCATTTGGAGTCGATGAAGGATCATAGCACCACATTCAGAAGGTTTTCAAGTACGTGCAATTTTATTCAACCATTGTGCAATTTACAAACTGGTAGAGGATGGTCTACACGTTTTGGCTCCCAGCATTCTACTGGAACATAGACCATTAACATAACATCTTAAAAAAAATAAAGTGTTATAATTAAATACAAAATTAAACACCTTAAAATTCTTTAAATGCAGCAAGAAATATTTCACTCATTAAAAATATTATTAATTAAAACTATTATAATTTTTAATACATAAAAACGTAATAATATAAATTATAACAGCATAACATAAATTATAAAATGTAATACATATACTGATCCTACTACAATTTATACCAAATTACACAAACTATTAAAATTAATATATAAATAATGTACTACTCCCACGTCACACAAGCAAAAAAGAAAACTGGTTAAAATTTACAAATCTCCCTCCAATAAATGCAACAGTAGTAAAAGCGTTGGATTGCCGATAATTAATATTTACTGTACCCATTTCAGCCAGTACAACAGTAGCAAAACTGTTGGAGTGCGAAATGGTAAAATTACTATTCCTGCTCCAATCACTACAACAGTAGTAAAAGTGCAAGATTGCGGAGGAGTACAATTTACTATTTACACCTCAATGAATGTAACAGTAAGGAAAGTGTTGGATAGCGGAGGGGTAACATTTACTACTCCCCCTCCAGTCAGTACAACAGTAAGGAAAGTGTTGGATAGTGGAGGGGTAAGATTTACTATTCCCACTCCAGTCAGTACAACAGTAGAGAAAGTGTTGGATTGAGGAGGGGTAAAATGTACTATTCTTATTCCAATAAGTGCAACAATTGGGAAAGTATTGGATAGTGGAGTGGTAACATTTACTATTCCCATTCCTGTCTGTTCAACATTAAAAAAAATATATATATATCTTCAACAAAATAAAATACTTTAAAAAAAAAGAAAGTTAATATAAAAGTCTATAAATATGTTAAAAAATAAAAAATAAAAATATATTTAATATTAAAAATTAAAAAAATTAAAACAAATCACAATCTCAGATACATATCACAATTAATTGTCATACAAATAAATATGTTTACTTAGAAATGATTTCTTAACAAAAACATTAATTAATATATACATTTAGTTTAGTTACTTCTGACCTTATAACACCACAAAACTCACACTCTGCACCTAAAAAATTCTTTGCACTATTTTATTAATTAATTATAATGAATGTACTTCCCACAATAAATCCCTACAAAGCAGACAGCACACATAAAATCTAACAAAAAAGTATTTACACTATTAACATAATTAATTATTACATTAATAATTATTATTAATACAAAATAAATATTCATTGCTTAAATTAAATTAATTCCAACCCTATACCCCTACAAAACCCACAACCCACATCTAAAATAAAAAATGTATTTGCACAATTAGCATACATAATTATCAATTAAACAACTATTATTAATTACAAACCCAATTCTAATCATTAAACTTAATTAATCTTCCACTCTTTACCCCTATAATCCCCACAAACCGCACCTGTAATTAAATTTAAAAAAATGAATAAAAAAATCTACATTCATTTATAAATAAATAACTAATAGTATTTAACAACTGATTATATAGTAATTAAAAATATGTTACTCCCCACCCTTTCCCCCTATAAACACAAACCGTGCGCCTAAAAAAATGTAAATAAAACATTAACATAATTATTTATCAATTAATGCATGAATGAATTATCAACTAATTATAAATTAATTTAAAATATATTACTTCACATCCTTTACCCCTAAAAACCCCACAAACCACACATACAATTTACCCCCCAAAAAATAAAAGCACAATTAACACAATTAAATATCAATTAGATAAATATTATTAAATAAAAAAATAATGATTCATTTATTCTAATTAAGGGGCTCATTAGGATGGCGGGCGGAGGCACAACTGCGGTGCTGGAGGAAAACGACCTTTTCCACACTCCAGCAGTGGTCCTCGCGTCCGCCATATTATGATGGGCAAGCATAGCCCATTTTCCGTCCACTGCAGAGTCACTCGAACCCCCAGATTTTTGCGCCTGCCACCGCGGCAGAGGGAGCCAGTAGAGACACACCACGTGCGGAATGACATCCTGCCCGCCATACAAATCACGATGTCGCAAAGAACCCATAACACTGCAGCGGAGAAACCTCCCACGACTGCAGAGAGCGAAACCAGACTCCCGGCCCCCTCCACCCAATCCTGACCACAATGGATCCAGCTCTTCAAGCCTTTCCGCTACTGTACCTCATCCACTACCAGTAAATAATGCACCGTCACGGACAACACCGCAGGTACGCTAATACACAACTTCGCACACAACCACAACACACAACTCCTGTGCTGACACACGGTTCCTGTCCACATCAGACACTGTAGTGGGGACAGGAACATATCCACCAGTGGACCCACAAAGGTCCTACCTGTCAGAAACTCACCCCTCTGCATCTGGGTCACCTATCAACCGCAAAATCACCCGGTCATGTCACTGCAGCGGTGAAGACGCGGGAAAACCTGCGCACAATGTAGTAGGCAGGGCATGTGCCAGGCATGGGCAGTCCGCCAAGATTCACAGGGCTCCACCTTCACCCTTACTGCACCACGCTTCCTACACTCATTTGGGAACATGCTGTCTGCTCCTCCTGTGCCCCCCTGCACAACAAATCTACCAGGTGTAGCCAGACCTTGCACCTCACACATCAAAGGACAAGGGAGATTGACTGGGAAGGTGGGGGTGAAGAGGAACACCCTGGACAGAAGCTCAGGGCTGGAAACCCTCCTCCACACACCTACCTTCCACTCATGTGAAGCAAACTGAGTATGAACACCAAAATGATGACTCACACTGCATATGAACATCCGCTGAACTGTTCACACTGCTTGTCAAGTCACTCACAAACACCCATCATTGACACAATGCCACATACTCATATCATAGGTTCAGCAGCAATGGAGGACAATGAAAGGGCCCTCTATAAGTGAAGTGGACAGTGCTGGAAAACCATGGAGCAAGCCACATAGCATCCGTACATCACATGCAAGAGAAGGGACATATCACCCCACCCCTAGTCCATCAAATCAGACATGGGTGGCACAGTGAGTGAAATTAAACCAAAGTGACCTCTGTACAACTACTCAGGGAGACATCAAGGCAAGTCATTCATAGGCACAGGAATGATAGCAAGTGTCTGAAGTCATACAGTGACCAGCCACACATCTGTGTCAACGTACTTGACATGTGTATGTCATCAGTACAACACACATGGCCCATTGTCACACTCCTTGACTGTCAAACACAAGTAGGACCTTCACACATATCCCTCCTCTACCCACTTCACACCTGCAACACTCAATACCTGTGAGAAACACACATAATGGCCAAAATGATGTCCTGTGAGTTCAATGACAACCAATCACTCTCCCTGTGGTGCATCCACAAACATCACACTCACACTCGGGGATGCCGGAACCAGTGCTGACACAGAAACCATAGCCAAATACAAAGCTCACAAACAACATACACAGAAGTCCAAGAAGCCCACACATGTGCAGCCCAATTGTGGAAAGGCAATGTGGCCCTAGACAGAACAGGAGTACACAACATTGTCACTCAGGGCCAATGCACATACACTTTACCCGAACACAAACAAGAAGTGCATCATCAAAAATAATTCATGAACACTAACTGGGATCAATGGGACAATCAGATAACACAGACAGATACACCGCACCACTCATCAAGTGAACAAGGAGGCATAGTGTACCACAAGCATGCACATGCACAATCCTGTCATGTGACAGGTCAAAAATAGGAGAACAAACCACCAATGTGCACTCAAAACAAGCTCAGTAACAAGAATCCACCTTGCTGCTTGTGACAGACCCACAAGTAATGCACACTACACCTGCAACACACATCTAAATGTATCACACAGCAACAACTACTCACACGCAATATCATGCAAATAGAACATCGCACACACAAAGCATCTGTCAATAGAAAGAGCCAACACAGGTAAAACACTGCATACTTCCACAACAAAAACACAACAGATGCACATGCCAATCCATCACATTACAAACTCAGCTGGACATCAGGGGGATGCACACCAGGCAAGTACAAGGCAACATACACTGACAGCACTGCATGCATACCAAGCAGTGTGTGCACACCAACCAAATCAGTAGCACACACATCTGAGTGCCACACCATGAACACCCATAACACAAATCATCACAGTACACAGAGAAATGACACTCAGGAAGGGTAGCAGTACCTCAGCAAACACACATACAGCTGAACCATCACCCATAGAGGCACAACTAAGGGAAACCGAGGGGCAAACAGCCAGACTAGAGGACTGTGCCGCCCAAACATATGCACTGCACATGAGCAACCATGACAGCAAAACAATAGAAGAAAATAACACATAACAAATTGGGCAAATTTCCTGAGTGGCACATTGGTCCGGTACACAGATCAGCCTCACAAAGCATAGTGTCACACTATGAAGTGGTGGGGAGGCTCACACACTGGTAAGCCATGGGGTGGAAGACATGAGATTGAAGTGGTGTGCATGCCGGGGAAGTTGTGGGGGCGGGGGTGGAGGGAGGGAGGAGGGGGGTTAGTATGGTAGAGATGTTAGGTTTGCTGTTCTTGTTCCTGATTACGTGATGGAGCTTCTGCATGTCTGTACTGTTAGTCAGGGTGCCGTCTGTTACTTTGATGTGGAAGCAGGTGGGTGGAGCTGGTGGGTGGTACACTGCGAGGACTTGTGGTGCGTGTGGGTAGTACCGCCTGCGCTCCATGGGGTAACCATGGATGCGTGTACACAAGGATTATTATATGTGAGGGCTATTTTTTTAAAAAAAATTTTTGCATGAAGTGAGGCTCCTGATCGGATTGTTACTGAGTGTTATGTGATGTTGCTCAATGCATATATTTGCAAATGTATCCTGTCAACGAAACCTTGAAATGCCAATACAATATGTTATAAGAAATAAATAAATGAGATTGAAGTGGTGTGTTTGTCAGTATTGGACAGGGGAGGAGTGTACAGTACACAAACACATAGAGGAGTTGTTAGACCTGCACCACTGTTGCCTCCGATGTCTTGCTATGTTGCTGCTGGTCTAGATGCTTTGGGCACTTTGCCACTGCTATTCAGTGTCAAGGTGCAAGTACTCCCTATTGTAAATTGATGTATTGTATTACTGACTCACTTGTCAGACCCTAGTACAGTGCACCAAGTGTGCCCAGGGCCTGAAAAATCAAATACTGCTGGTGGGGTTGCAGCACTGATTGTGCCACCCACAGAAGCAGATTGTAAAGTATGGCTCAGGCCTGCCATTGCAGAAGCTGTGTGCAGCCTGGGGCTGCCATGTCAACTTGGCAAATGTACACACTTACACGTCCCTAAACCTTCCTTTTTCTACATGTTAGTCACCCCTAAGGTAGGTACAAGGGCAGGGTGCATTGTATGTAAAAGGTAGGACATGCCCTGGTGTGTGTGGCATGTCCTAATAGTGAATTACAGCCAATTTTGTGTTTCAGCATTGCAAGGCTATCTGTTCACATAGGCCAGAATGGGCAGTTTGATTATAACATCTTATAATCATAACTGACCCTAGGAACAAGATGGGAAAATAAAGTTTAGTATGCCTGAACTCAGAATGCTAAAACACATCTTTTAGTGTGGGTGATTTTTACATTCTGTGTTTGAAAATATCACTTTTGGAAAGTAGGTATTTTCTTGCCTAACCATCCAGCATGCCTCTGCTAGGTTTGTGTATTCCATGTCTGGTTTGTGAGTGACAGGGGGCTGAAGAGGGCTTTGGCTCCAGCAGTCTGATGGGTCAGGGCTGGGTCGAATAGGGCCTGCATTGAATAGAGAGTGGGGGGCGGAGATTTCCTTTCACTGACCTGAGCCTTTATAGAATAGAGAGTAGGGGGAGGAGATTTCCTTTAGCTACCTGGGCCAGGTCTGCCTTCAACAATGCTGTCTCCACCTCCTACCAAGAAGCTGCACAGAACTGGTTTTGGCTGGGCACAGGCACCCTCTGCCTTCAGAGGAGAAAGGATTTACTGGTATAAATATTGGGGCCCAGATCCCAGAACTTTAGATCACTTCTGGGATATAAGACAAACCTTTGCCAAGGAGAAGAACCAAAGAAGCTGAAGGAGGAGACTGCCCCTGTGATGTGCTATTTCTGGGGTTGACCTACAGTGCTTACTTTATCTACCAAGGAAAGGGGAAGAGGACTTTGTGAAATTTTCATAATCTTGAAGAAGAATCTCCAAGGGCTTGAAGTGTGCTTGCCTCCTGTCTGATGTCTCAGGGATACAAGACTTCACCAGCAGCTCCCCTGAATTCCCTTGCTGGGAATTCTACCTGCAGAGAGGTGCCGACTGTTGTTTGGGCCCTCTGAGAAGACTGTGTGTCGCTGGGTGCTGGAAGCGCGACGCAATGAAGAGAAGCGTGTCGCCTCCGCAGCAGTTGCCGCTGCATCGCTGAAGAAGCGGGCCGCCACCGCAGCTGTTCGCCGTTGCATCACCGGCGAAGCGCGTCGCATCACCAGAGAAGCGTGTTGCCGCCGCAGAGGTCACCATCGCATCACCGGAGAAGCATGTTGCAGGGCCTGTCGCAGCTCAAGAGTTCACTGAGTCACTGCACAGCCGTCGGGAGTGCACACATCCCATCCACGTTGTCGCATCGCATCAAAGATGTCATTTTGTCGCATCGCACCGGATCCTCACATCACATTGAGGCGCCATCTTATTGCACCGTCACCGGGCCGCAGTAAGAAATGACGCATCAATTCCCCACACAGTAAGGAAGCGACGCATCACCTCCCCTGCGCTGCAGTAAGGAACCGACACATCCACTCCCCTGAGTGTAAGGAACGGTGCACCAACTTCCCTGCGACCCTTTTGTTTGTATTGCTTGACGCATCGCAGGTACTTTGAGAGTAATGTGTCGCATTTACCATCTACATTGAACTAAGCTATTTCTACCATTTTAAAGTCTTATTTTTGATTACAGTATTGTGGATTTTTGTCATTTGGTCTTGTGTTAAGTTCAGTAAAGATTACCTATTTTTCTAAACTGGCATTGTGTCCATTTGTAGTGTTTTCACTGTATTACTGTATGTGTTCACAAATGCTTTACACACTTCCTCTGAGATAAGCTTGTCTGCTCATGCCAAGCTACCAAAGGGGTGAGCAGGGGTTATCCAGGAGTGTACCCCCCTTTCCCTGACTAGAAGCAAGGGCCCCTACTTGGTCATAGGTACCTACCTCTGCCAACTAGAGACCCCCATTTCTAACAGGAGTCACTCACAATGTTTAGGCATCAGAAGCACCTATAGGGGATGGCATGACTCCACATACCACATACTATACTGAAGCCAAAAATGGGTCAAGTGACAGCAATGCATGACAAAACTCACAACTAATGTCAGTGTGGCTGAGCAGGTCTGCAAAGTGAGCACGAACAGAAACAAGACACATGGCTGACCAACAAAACACAACACAGACTTGGCAGTCACACACTGCATACTCACAACTGACAGCAACAACAAGTAGGTGTCCCCCAGGAGTGCAAGGACACACCAACACACTGCACAGTGCCCAACCTACCAACTCCTACATGTGCCCATAATCTGAAGCACGTTGCAGACAATTCAAACAAACAGGCACTCATCAACTGGATTACATCTGTGCAGTTAGCATTGCAGGGGTAAACACACATCAACACTACTGACAATGACAGCCCATTCACACTGTATGACCACTCAAGCTCACATAGCCTAATGTACCCATGTGACTAGGAAGACAGGCCTACACAAGATGACCGCACATCAAGAAAGATCACACAGATATGATGGACCCTGGACACCATGCAAGTAATCCTGTGGATAGAAGTCACCCCTGTCGTGGTATTGCATCATAACATGACATGTTCAATTTAGCAAACATGACCATAGAATGATCAGGATAACAGTAGATCATCACAAACAACCATCATTGCACCCTCAAGCCTCGGAGTCCACAAGAACTGAAGTGCCTGTCACCTCTGGCAAACTCTGAAAAAGTAAAACAAGCAGTTGGCAATGTTAAAGTGGCATACAGAGCATTTGTCACATGCAACAATACCCATACAGAAAACATTTTATTTAGAAAGGACACTGACAAAGCAGACAACAGGAGTAACTGTATTTATGACATATCACCCAGATAGGCATCAAAAGTAGAAAACAGCAAGGCCATTGGCCAGTCCATAGTTCAAAGTATGTACATGTGTGCATGAGAACCTGCACAGGGAATGGGCATCCAAAGTGACAAACAGCAAGGCCATTGGCCAGTCCATAGTACAAAGTGTGTACATGTGTGCATGAGAACCTGCACAGGGAATGGGCATCCAAAGTGACAAACAGCAAGGCCATTGGCCAGTCCATAGTTCAAAGTATGTACATGTGTGCATGAGAACCTGCACAGGGAATGGGCATCCAAAGTGACAAACAGCAAGGCCATTGGCCAGTCCATAGTTCAAAGTATGTAGACGTGTGCATGAGAACCTGCACTGGGAATGGGCATCCAAAGTGACAACCAGCAAGGCCATTGGCCAGTCCATAGTTCAAAGTATGTACATGTGTGCATGAGAAACCGCACAGGGAATGGGTAACTGCGTACACTGCCATGGGAATCACCACAGATCTGGGGATACAAATGGGCAGTCCAGGCACTGCTGTGGGAGGGATGGGGTTGGGAGGGGGACTTTGCCTCAGACTTGGCTGTCAGTTGAACTGGGAGGTGGATGATTGTCGGGGCCAGTTTGTGAACTGAACCTGGGAGAGAGAGGACCAGCTGAGGTAGAGTCATCATTGGCTTTGTGAGCTGGAGGGCTGCTTGGACCAGTTGGCATGGTGGCACGGGGAGCCGGAGACATGCTGCTGTGAGGCACAGTGTGTGAGGGTGAATGTGGAGGGCTGCCTTCTTGGGAATTCGATAGCCAAGAATGGTCTTAGTAGGAGTGGGAAGTGGGGCGGGCACAACAGCCTCAATCTCCACCAAAGGTGTATCAGGTGCAGGTGGTTGCCCTCGCTGTGGGGATTTGCTGGATCTGGTGGTACGCTTGGCTTGGCCTTGCCTTTTCCCCTCATCCCCTGTTGCCCAGGTGAACCCCCCACAATGCTCTCCTGTCCCAGCTTCACAGAGGTGTGGGTGGGAGTTGAGGTTGTGGGTGAATATGCCTTAGAGAGCTGTTTCTGTGGACTCTTTGCAGACACTAGCTTCACAGCAGGCAGGGCAACTGTTTGTCTTTGGGCGCAGGTTTGGTGACGGGAGTGTCCTTGGATTGGGCTGATCTGGATGCATGTGAGCCTGAGGCCTGCTTCTTGGCCTCATGCCCCTGAGTGTCACCTGTAGGGCTTTTGCCTTTGCGATCCAGTGTGTCTGTTTTTTGTTCTGAGGATGGTGTCTGCGCTCTGGGCCGCTTGGTGTGTTGCTGTTGTGTGCTGCGTGTTGAGTACTTGAAGCCTGAGGGCTGTGGTGTGTGGTCACTCTCGTCAGATGTTGCCACTGACAGGGTGGTAGCTGAAGGGACTGGAGCTGGACTCTGAACCTGTACCAGCTGAATGGCTGCCGTCACTTGGGAGGACAAAGACTGGACAGTTCTGTGTCAGAATGAATGCCCTCCATGAAGGCAACTACCTGTGCCAACTTCTTGTCATGATCCTGGAATGCATTCATGAGAGTAGTCTGACGCACACACAGCTGGCTCAAAAGGTCCACCGCCTCAACACTGAGGGCAACAGGGGAGACAGGGACAGGGGAAGTGGTGCCTGAGGGGAAGGAAACTCTTCTTACTGATGCAGGCACAGTCAGCACTAGTGGTGGTAGCCGGGAAAGTGGGCACTGGACGATGTGTGCTAGAAGAAGAGGCACATTTCCCACTCCCTGTGCCCGCCAACATAGAGGAGTCACCGCTGGAGTCAGATGAGGTTGAGGTTGGTGTTTCTGGATGTGATTCTTCAAGGACACTCCTGTCCCCCTCCGAGGCGCTGGTCACATCAGTGTCAGCGAGCTCATGTGTAGCAGTCGTGCCAGATGCCTCCCCACTGGTGTCCGTCCCCTATGCTTCCGTGCCCTCGGTAGATGCTGCAATAGACAGAGACGTAGGTTCAGTATAGTGCCATACTCACAAACATCATATGCAAGCAAAGCACAAAACTAGATTATGATACCCCCATGTTGCACACCACCCTGTGCAGTCTGCATGTGCAACCTTAATGCAAAACTCAGAAGATGCATGGAAACATGCATAGTTGGCATTAATGACCCATGTGACGTTCACACAGCCAAATAGCTGGCCCGTGCCTCCATGTAACCTGACATACTGATTTCTGTAAGCATACCTACGTGCCTGTAGGCGAGATAGATGTACATCTCACCATGTTGTCACAGTCACATACGGAGTCACTTTAAGGGGACAACACAGATACTGACTCCAGAATGTCTTTATACTATGGCCATGAGCAACTGATGTCCACCATGTTGTGCTTTGAAGCACAACGACCGTAGCACATTGGTGTCAGATGTGTAGTTCTCAAAATTGCCAAGTCACGCACTGCACACATCAATGAAAGCACACTAAGATGAGGCACACTGCTGTTCACTGCCCGGTGACGTCCATGACACCCATATTGCAGGCGATGTCATAAGGCCACATCTCATTTTGCAATGTCAAGGGCAATTAGATTAAACACATGAGAAAGTTCATGTAACGTAAATGCATGGCAGTTGCACGCAGCACAGAGGGCACTCATAAGCCATTGCATCACACAAGAAACACCACAGAGCTCCGCACTGGCTCAGGGTTGGGATACATGCTGTCACTCACACCCAAAGTCACTCCTTGCAGAATACTCACCCCCAACTTGCTGCTGATGGGCCCTCAAACGTGCATCCAGCTCTGGCTGTGTCACTGCCAAGATGCGGACCATTAGTGGTGTCATGCACCTGCGCGCCAACCTGCCATTCTGAGGGAGCAGCCCCAGCATCATCTCTGCCATGTTTTTTCTCAGCCGGCAGATGTCATCCCACCTCTTGTGACAGTGTGTGTGCCATCGGTTGGAGACACCCAGAGCCCGCACCTTGCCTGTAATGGCCCTCCATAAGGCCCTACTCTAGCAGACTTCCAGCTGCAGGCATGGGAGACAAGAAGAGGAAGTTTCAGTGACCCTGGGTTACGTACCACTGTGTCTCATTGCAGGAGCATGCGCAAACTTAGCACAGCTATACAGAGCAGAGCAGAGGCCATACAGCATAACACATAGTACATTAGCATCAGATAAACGTGTAGAAATGCATGCAGGTATGAGGATGGACTCAGTACTTGGCCATCTCATAAACATGCAGAATGCCAGCACAGAAAGCAATGTGAAGAAGGCCCTCATCTGCGATGCAGTATGTGAGGGAGCAAGACATACATTACATTTGAAATGATGTGTTGGGGCAGACTCACTGTGACCAACACTACACACCCCTGAATGTCCTTGGCATGTGAATGGCTCACTGTGCCATGGAGGTCACATTCAGGGACATGATCCTACATTCTCACACTCTTCTCACAAGGTCTGTCCTGTGCAATCCAGAGGCCTAAGATAGCTCATTGATGAATAGGGTGGCAGACAACACATATGTCTCACTCTGTTCATGTATTGAAGGGTCCCTGTAAAATTGGGCACTAACTGGGCAGGCCAGGGGTCTCACACTGAGGATAAACGTGGGCCATCTAAACAGTCACATGCATGATATGGCAAACAGTGCCTACACATAATGAAAAGAATGGAAGTTGGATGTTTCAGAAGTAGAACAATCTGCTGTGTCATAGGTGACTTCCCACCAAGAGTGTCACCCTCAGGCATTTCACTCTTGTGCATAATGCTTACATATCCATGGTGGCAATATGAAAGTTAAACACACTTCCTTCACTTCTCTCTGGACGGAAATCTTTTGTAATGTCACAAATGAGCATGTGAAAACCTCATGGACTCTGACATCCATCAGCACAGGCAATGTTTGTTCTGACTTCCACTTTCCAAACCAGCAGTGTTACTGTATGGAAACAAAAACACTGCATGTCCCTCCCATCCTGAAATGCAGCCAGGGATCTGTGGAAATTAGGCCACAAACCCCATTTCCCTTAAGTCAGCATGCTAGGCAGTGTATCACACAAACATGCACTCACAGGCACATACTACCGCAGATGAACTTCATGTGGGCACTCTTTGCACTCTACTACGGTTATTCTGAAACACTTACCTTGACATCAGGCGCACCAAATAGCCTCCCATACTGTGAAAGCACCTCGTCCACCAGGACCTCCAGCTCCTCTGTGGTGAAGGGACAGGCCCTGATGTTCTCAGTTCTCGCCATAACTGGGTCCAGGAGAAAGAAACAGCAGCAGTTGGTGGTGCAGAGTGTCAGGCAGCAGTGTCTGGATGCAGTGAAATGTGTGGCTCTCTCCCAGATATATATAGCCCCTGGGGTCGTTTCAGTGGTACTCAGCTGCTGCAACTGGTGTTCCAGATCAGCTTTTTTCAATTGTGACCAATGACCGGCCCCGCGGTAGTGGAGCACTCCTACCGCGATTTTCAAAAGTGCATTTCACTACCGCGATTGCGGTTCCCATTGGCTGAAAGGGCATTGGCATTGGCGGTGCCACACCACAGGGACCAGGCAGTCGCTACCACAATTTGGCATCTTTGAATTGGCGCCAATGGCTGTGATTGCCGTGGCGGTGCACGCCTACCGCGGGTTTCAAAAGAGCATTCCACTACTGCGATTGTGGTTCCCATTGGCTGGAAGGGCATGGGCATTGGCAACGCCACACCGCAGGGCCAGGCGGTCGCTATCATGATTTGGCATCTTTGAATTGGTGCCAATGGCCATGATTGTGGTGGCGGTGCACGCTTACGGCACCTATGGACACATCATGCTGTGGCAATGGCCAGTTCTCAGCATTGCACAATAGACACTTACTATGAATTATGACACCAGATCGTGTAATTAATTGCTAGTGTGACATTTAACTCACTGATGCCATGCCATGTCAGTGCACAGGATTAAATGCATTGCCATGTACTCCCTCACATGTGATGTTGTTGAGCATGTACAGAGATCTGTTGTGTGAGTGACTTTCAAATATGTACACATGTCAATGTGTGAGAAGGCTAAGCAACCCACAGTAATGATGGACCTACTCCATAATGTGCCTATTTCACTGTGCAGATTGCTGAACTTGTCCATACTTGTCCATACTTGATATTTATGCACACACTGTGCTCATTGTGTTGGTAATGGGTGCCCTGTCCGACTCACGCAAGGTGTTGCAGGTACAGCAGCTACGTAGAAGCCAACAGTGTTGCTGTTTCACGCATGTGCTGTGTCAACTACTCTCAGGGCTAGTGACACAGGATGTTGGAATGTACCATTTGGCATTCACATATTCTGAATCTGTTTTGGGGGTACTCACTATGTACATACTGGACACGTGAACAACTACTTTGGATCAAGGTGTCTCTACTTGTGACTTGGGCTGTAAGCTATTGTTTCTGGCCAGTCATTGTTGGCGCAGTGTCAGACAAAACGGAAGATATGTAACACATCTCATAGGGCGATTGAATTGACATGTTTTCCCTTTCATCTTACCTAGGATGCGCCAAAATGTGCATCGTCCATTCACATTGCTTGGGGACATGAAGGATGAGGACATCATACGTAAATTCAGTTTGGACTGACCTACCCTTCAATACCTATGTGCTCAGTTGGAGCCCCATCTGAGGCCTTGTAGAACATATCCAACTGCTTTGACACCAACATGTAATGTGATGGCAGCCCTGCATTTCTCTGCAACTGGTTCGTTCTATTACACGGTGTCCAACGCAGTTTGGATGTCTCAACCAATGTTCAGCATGGTGCTATGTGATATCCTGTCAGCTATGATGACCTACAAGGAAAGCTACATCCATTTTCCGAGGAGCCATGAATTGGCAGCTGTGAAGGGTTAATTTTATGACCTTGCCCACATCCCCAATGTTGCTGGTGCCATTGACTGCACACATGTTGGCCTGTTTCCACCACAGGCATGTGAGCACATCTACAGGAACAGGAAGCATTTCCATTCCATCAATGTGCAAGTGGTATGCCAAGTGGATATGTTAATCTCCCAGGTCCGTGCCAAATGTCCAGGATCAGCACATGACTCCTACATACTGCGTAACAGCATCGTGCTACAGCTGATGGCAAATCTGCATCCAGAGCGAGCGTGGATTGTGGGTGAGTACGCAGAGTCAAGTAGCGTGCTGTATGTGTGACATGCTGTCCTCTGCCACAGTAATATTACAAAATTGGTCTGTGTATCTCACATATAGGTGCATATCCCAACCAGCCTTGGTTGCTTGGGCCCAATGAGGAATCCCAGGACCCCAGGTGAAGTCTGCTACAATGAGGCCCATGGGAGGACAAGTCGTGTGGTGGTGCGTTCATTCGGTCTTCTGAAGTCTAGATTCCGGTGTCTGGACAAGCGCGGAGGTGCAGCACTCTACTCTCCCCAGAAGGTGTGTCAGATCGCAGTTGCATGCTGCATGCTCCACAACCTGACCTTGCGCAAAGAGATCCCCCTGCTCCTGGACGATGATGAGCAGCAGATGCCCCCGCCTGCAAACCCACACATGTCCAGTGACGAGGATAGTGGAGAGGAGGAAGGTGTCAACCTGCGTCAACAGCTCATCAACCGCTACTTCCCTTGAGTGTGAGTGACATTGTACAACAGTGACATTTGTCTGCTATCTTTGATGGTTGTGCAAAGGCCTAGTGGAGCTTTCTGACTGCTGCCTGTTGTTGGCTCTGTGCTGATGGCTGGTGTTTGTGGGACAGTGTAGTCAATTGTTGATCTCCTGTTGGACAGAGGTGAAATGGTCATTGAAGTTCACCCCACAAGCTTGGTGTTAGATGTTTGAATGTTACATGTGATACACCACACAGTTTACATTGATGTCACTTTGTTTGGCTGCACGGTACTGAGCATCATGTCATGATGTGGAGGTACATACATTAATTGTCCATGGTGTGACATGTCACTAGATACTATGCTCCACGTACAGATTGTGTGATTACAAGGACATGTCGTCATCTCACAACTAGCAGCATGACAACTTTGTGTGAGGTGTCTTTTTTTGTTTACTCTGCATGGAAGACATTACATCTGAGCAAGGACTAGCCATTGTAATATTATGCATACCTTTGTCATATCATGTACTTTACTTTCTTTTACAAACTGACCATGCATAATTTGTGTTCATATGGGCCTTGATGCTCTGCTTCTTGGCACTTACACATGGCATTCAGTGCTGTGCATGATTGTGCCCTGAATTTCTTCAACATGGGACATTGTGGTTCAAACTTTAATTTATGTGACAGTTACATACACTTAGCTCTCTGCCCACTGGAAGTAGGTATTGGATCTATACCAAGTTGGATGCCATGTGAGGGCTGGTGTGGTCATATGGATCCATGCTTTTTTAGAGGAATGGCAGGGTGCCTACTGTTCTGGGACACAGTTGAGGTGAATTGCTGCCACATGGTTGTGGGTGTGGGGAGTGCTCCATCCTACTGGGCTTTGGGACAGGGGGCCTGGTGTGAGTTGTAGTGCAGGCTTCCCACCCACAAACACCCCTCCATGTTAAGATGGCTGCCTCCCTGTGAAGTGGAAGAGAGGAAAGAATATGCTACACATGGCTCTTGGATGGGGGAGTGTCCCATCCTGCTGAGCTGTGGGACAAGAGGGCCTGGTGGGGTTGTAGTGCTGGCTTCCCAACCACAGACACCCCTTCTTGTTAGGATGTGTGCCTCCCTGTAAAGTTGAGCAGAGGAAGGGAATATGCTACACATGGCTCTTGGATGGGGGAGTATTCCATCCTGCTCAGGGGTGGGACAAGAGAGCATAAGATGGCTACCTACCTGTTAGGTGAAGGTGAGCAATGCAATGGCTGACACATGGTTGGGGGGGTGCTCCATCCTACTGGGCTTTGGGACAGGGGGCCTGGTGAAGAACCAGAACCTTTTGGACCTGGTGGCGCAGGGTACGCCCTCTGTCTTCGGAGTTCACCTGCTACGCTACACAGAGACACGGGACACTCTGTCGGCGGTAGAAGTTCAGATTTATTTAGCTGCAGCTAGTACAGTTATCCTAGAAGTACATAAAGTAGGTTCTCAGGAGACTGCCACTTCACTCTGTGGCGCATCAGATTAAATATCATACAATACAGAAATATTAACAAAACACACGCCCCAAGCAAAGAAGAAAAGAGCCAATAGGGTAAGTGGAAAACAAAGCGGAACCAGTAAGAAGGGTTCGAAAGCAGAAAGATCAGATGACTCAAAGAGACCTCTCCTCCAACTGTGTTTGTCATCCCCACCCCCGAACTAATTTATTAACAGATTACAACTGACTTGCAGGTGGTGAGATACGTTTGTGTGTATTGGAGGACAGGCATGACACAAGAGAATGCTAGCAGGAGACAGTGAAGGCCAGTCGATAAGATATGAACGGGAAAGAATGGTGTGAGCCTACAGATTGTTGAAACAGGGATTAGGAAAACCAGACACGGATTAGTGTATTCGGCTAGTCCAAACATCAGCTTCACAAACAAGGCCGAGGACGGATTTCGACACCAAGCTACAGGAAAGGCAGAATAGACTTTGTTCGCCGTGCTGCCTGAGTGATGGCAACACAAAAGGACGGCGGGTTACAAAATGGTGGGTCGATTCGATCGTGATCGAAAATCGAAGTTCCTCAGACCCTCCTTTTGCCAGAACTCAGGCAAGATAGACTCACAAATCTGAGTCCACATCAATAGCCATGAGATCATCAAGCTGTTGTTGTAACATCATCCTTATGTTTTCTGTTACTTGAGGTTTGGGTCTTGAAATGCACATGGTAGCACAAAGATCACAAATAGCGGGACCACAGTGCATACAAAGGCAACAGGAAAATATGATGGTCAAGATTATTCCAAGAAATGTCAATGCTTTCCAGCCCCATTTGGACAGTAGTCCCCAAAACCATTCCGTTAAGGACCAATCTCCTTCGTCCTGATGAATAGACTCAGAGATTATATGCAACTTGGAAATAGCTTGGTATACTGTCGGAGCGTCATTAGGAATGAAAATACAACAGCTTGACCCGATCAATTTACATACTCCACCACGATCGGCTAGAATAAAGTCTAAGGCAACTCGGTTTTGCAAGGTCATAAGACGATCCGCCTATAGTTCCGCCGTGATATTACTCAAGGCTCCTACAGTGATGTCTATTGTAGTTTCTACAACACGGACCAGTTGCCTTATATTTCTGCTATTGGCCATTGGACCCCAGAAGGGAAGAAAACCTTTAAGGAAATCTCCTCCTTCTTGTCCCGTGGTGTCTTTTGAGTCAATAATTCCTCGACTGAGACGGGTTTGGTGATAATTGGCAGAAGCAGTGTAAGTAGGAGGAAGAAGGAAAGCTATGTAGCAGGTACCAGAGAAACGAGTTGGCAACCAGGTATAAGCTCTATCATGACAAATGAAATAGGTGCCTTGAGACAGTACTAGAGGAGGTGAGTTCAGAGAGGAATAAATGTATATGTAGGAACAGTTACTCTTTGGTGCAGTGTCAGAAGAGCGATCGTTTATTTTTAAACAGAAGTTACCTTGATGCGGTACAGTCCAGATTGGTGAGGATTTCTCCTTTCCCATTTTATTATTAAGACTCGACATGTATTGGGTAACGTTCCAATTGGTGTATGCTTTTCTTTCATCGATAGAAATCTTGCTATTCTCCATGATTTTAGCCATAACTACCATACCCTTAATCAAAGAACTATGACTAACATCTGGATAACTAATTTGTGTACTAACAGATCGTCTGAATTTACTTTGATAAGCATTGGAGAAAATGACGAAGTAAGCCCAAGCAGAACCTTCATAAGAAAAAGGAAGGACTAGATATGGTATTCCTTTCTCTGTGGTATGTGGCATAAGACCACACACCCAACAATCAGTTGTGTTAACCACTAATTGATGCTGGTGTAATAGTTGGACAAAAGAATTTTGTAATACTCGGTTCTTCTGACAAGTTCATGTGAAGGAAAGGTATGAAAGAGGTGTGGAGAGATAGTAGAAGAAGGCAAAGAGGCGGAAGGGGAGGTGTTTCTTTTTTTTTTTTTTTTTAAAAACCTTTATTTTCAAAAGTCTGGACACAGCTATTCAGCCGACAACCCGGAGGTTCGGCAGCTTCGATAAAGAGGAACAGAAACGTGTCCAGTGTACAGTGAAGGAGGAGTGCAAAGATTCCATTTTTAAATAAACACAAAACACACAACAACCCCCAGCAAGGCAAGAACACTGAATGCCCATGGTGAAAGCCCCCCAGGGGAGGCAGGACCCCAATCATCTACCAGTTACAGTACTATGAAAAGAGGAAGAAGGGGGACAGCAGAGACCAAAGAAGTCCATTAACCATACTGAGCTGGAAAGAAGGTTAGGAGGAAAGCTGTTCCTCGGGGGGATCCAAATCAGGGGCAAGACATATTCCCCCCCTGTATTGATTCCACCGCCCCCAGATGGCGTGCCACTTCCGAGGGCGGCCTCTAGCGCAATATACCGTCTTCTCCCTTAGCATACTCCAGTCCATATTTTCTTTCCACGCGGTCAATGTGGGGGGCCCCGCGGAGCCCCACAATCGCGCGATATCTCTCTTAGCGACCATGTTACCCAGAGTCACCCATTGGGTCTGTGCCTCATCGTGGTCAGTGGGCCCCCAGACATTCAGGAGGCAACACCGCGCTTCCGGCTGCATAGCAATGCCCGTCACCTCCCCCATCACTGCATGGACTCTCCTCCAGAATTCCGTAATGACACCACATTCCCAAATGATATGCAGGAAAGTACCCACCATACCACATCCCCTCCTGCATAGGCCGTCCTCCGAGAATCCCATGTGGACCAGCCTTGGCCCGTCACATACACTCGATGCAGTATTTTAAGCTGCACCAGCCTCAGACGCGACGGGATCGCAAACTCTTTAGGAGAGGAAACAGCAGACTGCCAATCCTCGTCATCCAACTCGAGGCCATCCCTAGTCCACTGGTCCCTCAGCCCCAGAAGCATATCCGCCCGGACGTTGATCAGTTTCTTATAGATGAGTGAGATCGTGCTCTCGGGCATATGGCCATCAAGGACCCGGTCCTCCAAAGGAGAGGACTCAGGCACCTTCTCACCCTCTATGAGGACTGATCGGAGGGCGTGACGCACCTGAATATAGCGGAAAAACTCGGATGGCCCCAGCTCATACTCCTTCTGCAACTCATCAAAGGACTTCACTCTCCCCTTAATCAGCACATCTCCGACTATGGAGATGCCGATCAAGTCCCATTTGTCAAAGCCTTTTGTGTGCCAAAGCCTACCCAGTCTCTCAGATTCAAACAGCGGGGTAGCGAGGGTGAGCCTATCCTTCCAGCCCAGCGAGTCAGTTGCCATCTTCCTCACACGCACCGCCACTCCAGTGGGCCCCGTGAGGGACGAGTCCAGGGACCGCGAGTACAATGCCCTGTAATAGTTACCACCACGCAGCAACCACCTGTCCATGGCATACCCAGGGCTGAGGGCAGGGCCATAAAGCCCATGATTAATCGCACTCAGCTGGGTGGCCCAATAGTACCGTCGGATGTCTGGAAGCGCAATACCCCCATCGTACCATGGAAGCGTCAACTTTGCAATAGCTATTCGCGGCCGCCCATCCCACAGCAACGTTCGTTGGAGGCCTTCGACCTCCCGAAAGTAGTTGGCCGGTACCCAATCCAAAGTATTCTGCAGTGTGTAGAGGAACCGGGGAAGAGACATCATTTTGAACAGGGCCGCGCGCCCAACGAGGGAGAGCGGCAGCCTCCGCCAGCCCTCCACATCCCGCCTCAGGCGCGCCAGGGGGGGGAGCAGGTTCCTCTCATATCGCACAGCAGAGTCCATGGAGGGGAGGTGTTTCTTGGCTGTAAAACATAAACTATCCAACCAATAATCGCCAAAGCAATACATAATGATATCAAAATACATAGAGTTACACTGCAACGACTGTACATTATTTTACAAGATACTTTCTTCATTTCATTTCTTCTCTCTTTATTACTTGGTGTAGTTTCCATTTTCACTAGTGGATGCTCATGGCAATCTTCCTCAATCACTGAAGTCACGATGCTCAACCGTCCTACGACACTGAAGATCCTGCAGACCTATTGTCTCTATTCAGGTCGTGACCTAGACTCCTACCGTGACCCTGAAACCTAAACAGAATACTACACAAGGGAGAAAAAGAAAGTTCAATTGTTCTTTGGTCTGGGCCTGAGGTGGTAGCGCTCCTTCCCTAGAACACTCTGATCTTGAAACAATGTTCTTGGTTCAGTCGTATTCAAGCGACGATGCAATGGAATTGCTCCCTGTAAAATGTCGTCATCCACTTTTTCAGACAATGTCCCATTCAAGTGTGCATCGCTAAAGGGTACAAATCGTGGAACTGTTTCGCCTTCACAGTCACCAACCCCTCTACGAACCCACTGATCAAAAGGCAAGGGCAAAGGTACTTTCTTGCAATGCACACAGTGAATCCAATTTTTCTTTCCTTCAACTTTAACTGCTGTCCTCGTCGTTAGTAGGACCATTCGGGGCTCCCGCCATCTGGGCTCCAAATTCTTTTTCTTCTGAAATTTTCGGGTGCAGACCCAGTCACCTGGTCGGATGGAGTGACCTGGATCTGTGGAAGCCTCCGGCAAAGCACTCTGAACCTGTCGATGAAGGACATGCAATTTAGTTGTAAGGTCATGCAAATAGTCAATTAACATTGGGTAGGGCAAATCTGAGAACTTTTTAGGACGAGGTATTCCCCATACGTTGGCCGGACGGCCAAACACCACTTCGTAAGGGCTAAGTCCCAAACGAGAGTGCACTGCAGTTCTGGTGGATAGCAGAGCTAACGGCAAAGCATCAGGCCAATTAAGTCCCGTACTTGCTTGAATCTTCGCTAATTTTAACTTCAAGGTCCCATTGTAGCATTCTACTAAACCCGCTGATTGGGGATGATTTGCCGCATGGAACTTTTGCTTGATTCCAAGACCTGCACAAACTTTCTGCATGACTTGGCCAACAAATTCTCTCCCATTGTCACTCCAGACAATGCGCGGCAATCCAAACCTGGGAATGAACTCTTTCAGAAGGATTTTGGCTGTGGATAAAGCTGTGTTGTCTTTCAAAGGGTATGCTTCTATCCATCTTGAAAAGGCACATACTACCACCAGAACATATTTGAGGTTGTTGCATCGATCCATGTGAATGTAATCGATTTGCAACACTTCAAATGGGTATGTCGGAGGAGCAAAGTGACCTGCTGGAGTGGGGGTTCCCTTTCCTGGATTATACATCAGATAAACAATACAATGCTTTACTAGGTTGTCTGCACATTTCGGGATACTTTCATTCTGCCAAACTGGAGCTAGGAGTTTACAAATGCCTTTTGCACTAAGGTGAGCTGGACCATGAGCCATAGTAACCACTGGGAGTACATAAGCATCCGGTAACAACCATCGTTGATGTTCGGATAATTCTACCCAACAACCCATCTCATCTAACATTCCCGTACTTTCTCTCCACTTGCTTATCTCTTTTTCTGTAGCCTCTTTCTGAATCGTTTTCATGCTTTCCACTGTATTCTCACACATTCCTCTCTCTCTGACCCAATTCGCAGGACCTGCCATATACATTTGACTCGTTGAATCTCTCGCTGTTTTCTTTGCTGTTTCATCAGCAAATGCATTTCCTCGTCCAACATCATCCGTTATCTTCTTGTGAGCACTACACTTCACTATCGCTATTTGGACAGGTAAAGCAAGTGACTCAAGGAGATCAGTCACTAACTGGCCATGCTGTATCTTAGTGCCATGTGAAGTTAGGAAACCCCTCTCTTTCCAGAGACGCCCAAAATTGAACGCGACACCAAAGGCATACTGACTGTCAGTGTACACGTTCACTCTTTTCTCTTTTGATAATACACAAGCTCTCGTCAGTGCTAACAACTCTACTGCTTGCGCTGAATTGTGTCTAATGCGTGCAGTTTCCACAATCGTATGTAAGGTAGTTACAGCATAGGCTGAAACCGTATCTCCATTAGGCATTTTGAAACAAGAACCATCTACCCATAGAGTCCCATCTGGATTCTCTAATGGTGTGTCTCTCAAATCAATCCTTCCTTTTGTCTCTTCCTCGGTACGGAAGAAACAATCATGCTGATCCTCAACACTCTCCTCATTTGGAAGGGGCAATAAAGTAGCTGGATTCAGAGTATTGCATTGTTTGATGTGTACGTGACTAGCCAATAGTGTCAGCTCGTAACCAGTTAAACGTGCACTCGTGAGATGCTGTGTCTTCGTTCTGTTTAGTAAGGTATCCACTGCATGTGGCACCATGACAATAAGAGTGTTATCTAACACTATCCCAGCGGACTGTCGGATAGAAATCGCTGCGGCTGCTGTGGCTTTGAGACAACTAGGCAATGCTTTTGCTACGGGATCTAACGTAGCCGAAAAATAAGCACATGGCCGCTGTCTATCTCCAAATTGCTGTGTCAAGACTGATAATGCACAACCTTCTTTCTCGTGAACATACAGCGTAAAAGGCTTAGTGTAATCTGGGGTACCCAGTACAGGAGCAGAACACAGAGCAGTGCATAAATCAGTGAAACTCTTTTGGCACTCTTCAGTCCAAGGAAGGGGCTGAGGCGTATCTTTTAAAGTGAGTGCCAACAAAGGTTTGGCGATCAAAGAGAAGTTAGGGATCCACTGTCTACAATAAGAAGTGATTCCTAGAAAAGCACATACTTCCCTTTGTGTGGATGGCACAGACATTCGAGCAATCGCCTGAATTCGTTCTGGTGTCAATCGTCGTCCCTCCTTTGATAGGAGATGACCCAAGTAGGTAACCTCTCGACAAACATACTGTAGTTTGGAAGGTGAAACCTTGTGTTTCAGCTTAAACAAGTGACGCAATAGTGCAACAGTGACATCCTTACAGATATCTTCTGAATCGGCAGCGACTAACAATTCGTCCATGTATTGGATAAGAGCAGCACCAGACGGCAAGTGAAAAGTATCAAGATGACATTTCAAAGCTTGGCTGTAAATGGAGGGACTTTCACAGTACCCTTGCGGTGCGCGCTTAAATCGGAAGCTTTGGCCTCCAAGAGAAAAAACTAAAATATCCCTACTCTCTTCTGCAATTGGAATACTGAAGAAGGCATTCTTTAGATCAATAACAGAAAACCAAGTTGCTGTAGAAGGTATCATAGTCAATAAGGCAGTGATATCTGGAACAACAGGAAATTTTGGAATCACAATTTTGTTTACTTCTCGCAGATCAATCACAAACCGGTACACAGGCGGCTGAGAAGGATCAGTACGTTTTAGAACAGGAAGAATAGGACTATTGCATGTGTTGCCTCTCGTTTCTTCGACCACACCCTTCCGAATGAGATCATGAATGATTTCTAAAAGCGCCTTTTCACCTTCAGCAGAAATTCGATATTGTGGAATATGTGGTAATTCAACATTGGGCTTGAGAGTAACAACATAAGGCGGTATCTCAAGACAACCCACATCGTTCGGACCTGTGGCCCAAAGTGCTGTTGGAAGAGAAAGCAATTCAGGTGGTAATCGATCTTTGGACAAATACATTGGGGAGACCAATTTCTGTCCTAAAGTAAGATGTACGCCAGAAGGAGAACAATATATTGTAGCATGCATTCTTTTCAATAGGTCTAGACCCAACAGATTTTCACCGCAACCATTCGTCAACAAAAGTGGAGCTTCCAAATCATACGGACCAACTGAAATAGGCAAAGGGCAAGAAACCGGATTGCGAACAGGGGCACCAGAAAATCCTACAGAAATATTCGTTAAGCCAGACAAAGGTGCCCCAGGGAGTTTAGAATGAATGATAGAACTTCTCATTGCTCCAGTATCTAGAAGAAATGGCTCTGAAACACCCATTGTAGTGACGTTAACATAAGGACCATTTTGATCTACTGGGATTGGCACAACTCCCTTACTTTGTCCATGGCTGTCCTAGTTAGCATGAAGACTCTCATTCTCACCTTCAACATAATGGTCTTCATTGTAATATTGAGTAGACCTCACAGTTTGCTGATCAAAGTAATTCACAGAATTGGGAGAAGGAAGGGCACGCTGTTCTTGAGTCAACACATCTCGACCTCTACCTCTGATTGCTGACTGGAGGCCAGCACGACCTCGTGGAGCGGGTAACGCTCCATTGCGCTGTAATAAAACCGGACAACTATTCTTAAAATGACCTTCTTCTCTACAATAGGCACATTGATTAGGACCTAACAAAGGTCGCGGAATGTATGGCTCAGGTTTCTGATACAACCTCTTAAACTGCGGTGGCTGCTGAGTCTGAGGCTGAACATAACGTGGAGGATAGGCTTGCTGCAAGAGAACCTTTGTCTTTAAATCTTTCGTCTTTTTCTCTTGCTTCTCTTTTTCTTCCTTATCTCTATTCTCGTAATATTATGCAGTAGCCAATATCTGGGCAGAAGAAGAAACAGCCCAAGAACTTTCTGAATCCTTTAATTTGTGTGACAGCTCGGGAAGCAAATTGAATACAAATTTGTCCACGAATAGTCGCTGTCCACCCTTGGTAGCCATGTCCTGACCACTATGATCAATAAATGTCTCCTCGAAACGAGTAAAGAAATCAGAGACACTTTCATCTTTCTTTTGTTTACATGCTGCTAGCTTATCCCAATTCACTCTCAATGCAGGCATCATAGTTTTCATTAACGTAATGATTCTACCAGGAAGGTCCGAGAGCAAAGTGTCAGGCTTTGCACCACCCACTTGGTCTCTATCTGTATCAGCTATGACATCCCAAGTAGCACCTAGTTCCTATGCGTGATCCTCTCTACGAATCTTAGCCCATACTGTCTGTGGGACTACATTACCCATTAACATATCAATATCTGCCAGATTCATGATACAAGCATCGACTGTCTGCGATAATTCTTTATAATAACCTGCAGGGTTTTTACGAGGATCTGGTAGAGTCTGCTTAAGGGCCAAAACTTCAGATCTCTTCCATGGTACATGTACCCATATACGCTGAAAGTGAGCTGGAATAGCTGGATTAGCACCTACTCCCGCAACCTCTTCCTTCCATACTGGCGGAACCTCTCTCATAGGGTAATTTTTCGATGTCAATTTAACCGATGGATCAGAATCAAGAAAAATCTGAGAGAACAATAAGGTTCTATAGGAGATGAGTGTCCTTACAGCTTCCTCAACTTTGGAACCTACAATAAGTCCTTTTTCAAAATTGGCTTGGACATCTAACAAATCTTGTGAGATCGGACTCAAACTCACATCTTCCCATTCTTTAATGAGAATATCGCACATTACATTAAAAACATACCTTTGCGTAGGTGCATTCCATTGCAAAAAGGTAGACATAATATCAAGCACACTGTATTGTGGACCCTTCTTGATCCATCTTTGTGCCAGAGAATCTAGCTTCTCTCGTTCCTCGAAATCTGGGAACTGACTACGAGATTGTCTTCGAGAAAAAGCCGGAGACGCATTAAGAGCTCCAAAGAAAGGAGATAAAATACTAGTGACAGAATCTGTGAGACGCGTACGCATAGATGGTGAATTAGACATCAGAACTGGAGACAGAATATTAGGAGAATTATCAAGAGGAGAACTAGAATTCACAGGAGGAGCAGAAGGCAAAGGAGAGCTAAGATCAGGAGATGAAGGCTGAGAAGCTGAAACTAATGGTAAAACCGGCAAGGGCGGTAGTACTGGAGGAGGCAAATGCTGAAGAGCCGGAACCAGCGGAGGTATTACCAACAACTGAGCAGGCTGTAACGGCTGAGGCACGTTAGCATTTTGCGCATAGGGCGGAGGCAACCTCAATAAATGGGACATTAGGGGATCTTCTTCTATATCTTTCTTGTTATCAGAAGAAGAAACAGGCAACACCGGATAGCATTTATCTATCGCCATACGATGTTGTCTTTCTGGAATTTCAGTCGCATTGTCAATTTCATCATTCTTGAACTGTTGGGCAGCCTGTATAATCGTCATACCCTGTGCTTTCCTAGCTCGTTTTGCTTGTTTAATTTCTTTCTGTTTGGCTTCCTTACGCCAAAGGCGAAGAGAGTCAAACATTGCCGGCCGGGCTTTTCTTTTGAACAAAACTGTTTCTAAATTATCTAACACATCAGGGTCAAAACTACCTTTTTCTGGCCATTTAAGAACACCATCCTTCTTCGTGTATCGAGTCCATGTCTTGTTAAAGGCAATGGGGCCGATACCATGTTTCGAGTAGAGCTCATATGTGGGAGTTCCAACCGAAGGAATCGGACAAGAGTCCTCAAGTCGGGAGTCCCTATTACAACCAAGACAACAAATTCTTCCAAACTTAGTCAGACCAGGCATTTCACAATGTCTCTGGACTGTTCACAAACTTCAAGGGAGTAAAACTCAGTTTACGCAGCACAAATGCACTTACCCTCGGCTTTAATCTTTGCAAGGACTAAATCTAAGTAACCTAAGGACATCAAACAAAGAACCAAAATTTGTGGGCGCGACCCACGAAAATACTTAACTTAACTGAGGACGTCTTCTTCCACCAACAGAGGCCCGTCTATCGTCTCGCCTTACCATACATCATCAAAGGAAGGGCCAAAGCAGGGCGGCAGTCAGGGCAACGGTCGTCAGTAGCCGCCAGGAAGGAGTAAACTAGCAGGAGACAGTGAAGGCCAGTCGATAAGATATGATCAGGAAAGAATGGTGTGAGCCTACAGATAGTTGAAACAGGGATTAGGAAAACCAGACATGGATTAGTGTATTCGGCTAGTCCAAACATCAGCTTCACAAACAAGGCCGAGGACGGATTTCGACACCAAGCTACAGGAAAAGCAGAATAGAATTCGTTCGCCGCGCTGCCTGAGTGATGGCAACACAAAATGGCGGCGGGTTACAAAATGGTGGGTCGATTCGATCGTGATCGAAAATCGAAGTTCCTCACTGGTGTGAGTTGTAGTGCAGGCTTCCCACCCACAAACACCCCTCCCAGTTGGATGAATACCTACCTGTTAGGTGAAGGTGAGCAATGCAATGGCTGACACATGGTTGGGGGGAGTGCTCCATCCTGCTGGGCTTTGGGACAGGGGGCCTGGTGTGAGTTGTAGTGCAGGCTTCCCACCCACAAACACCCCTCCCAGTTAAGCTGGATACCTACCTGTTAGGTGAAGGTAAGCAAACACCTCTCCCTGTTAAGACGGCTACCTACCTGTAAGTGTGTGTAAGCAAACACCCCTCCCAGTTAAGATGGCTACCTACTTGTTAGGTGGAGGTGGCAATGAAATGGCTGACACATGGCTGTGGGGGAGTGCTCCATCCTGCTGGGCTGTGGGACAGTGGGCCTGGTGGGAGTTGTAGTGCAGTCTTCACATCCTACACATACCCCTTCCATTTAAGATGGCTTCCTACCTGTTAGGTGAAGGTGAGCAATGCAATGGCTGACACATGGTTGGGGGGGTGCTCCATCCTGCAGAGCTTTGGGACAGGAGGCCTGGTGTGAGTTGTAGTGCAGGCTTCCTGTAAAAAATAGGCCTCAGCTAGGCCTACTAGTGCAAGGGGTTCGTCCTTCTCTGCACAGAGTCCTCAGACTATTAGAGAGAAGTTGGCACAGAAACTGAAATTGAAAATACATAGTTTATTAAACCTCATAAGGTGGAACCACATTCACCCAGCACCCTGTGGTGCTGAATGAAGGTAGCACCCAGAGTAGAAGAACCATGGGTCTTTTATACCCACACAGGGGCTCAGGAAAAGGGCGGTGCAAGCATACATGAGAAGAGTTACATACATAGATGGTCATACAGAAATGCACCGTCAATAGCAAAGGAGGAGCTAGCAGTTGCTGACTCTGGTAGAAACAACCTGATAGTTACAGACTAAAAACAGATGCATGGACAGTTAGATATTCCTTCGCATGTGCAGGGTAGCAGAGTCTAAGTATAGCCAGTCCTTTAAACAGAGCACAAGGGAAGACAAAATGGCTGCCAGAAATTCAAAATGGATTCCACAAAATGTACAGGATAGCCTCTAAATACCAGATGGATTCTGCTAACGCTAATTTAATCGCAGCCAATTTACGACATTCCCACCCACAAGTACCCCTCCCAGTTAAGATGGCTACCTACCTGTTAGGTGAAGGTGAGCAATGCAATGGCTGACACATGGCTGGGGGGAGTGTTCCATACTGTTGAGCTGTGGGACAGTGGGGCCTGGTGGGAGTTGTAGTGCTGACTTCCCACCCACAGACACCCCTCCCTGTTAGGATGGCTGCCTTCCTGTGAAGTGGAGCAGAGGAAGGGAATATGCTACACATGGCTCTTGGATGGGGGAGTGCTCCATCCTGCTCAGAGGTGGGACAAGAGAGCATAAGAAGGCTACCTACCTGTTAGGTGAAGGTGAGCAATGCAATGGCTGACACATGGTTGGGGGTAGTGCTCCATCCTGCTGGGCTTTGGGACAGTTGGCCTGGTGGGAGTTGTAGTGCCGTCTTCCCACCCACAAACACCCCTCCCAGTTAAGATGGATACCTACCTGTTAGGTGAAGGTAAGCAAACACCCCTCCCTTTTAAGATGGCTACCTACCTGTAAGTGTGTGTAAGCAAACACCCCTCCCAGTTAAGATGGCTACCTATTAGTTAGGTGGAGGTGGCAATGAAATGGCTGACACATGGCTGTGGGGGAGTGCTCCATCCTGCTGGGCTGTGGGACAGTGGGCCTGGTGGGAGTTGTAGTGCAGTCTTCACGTCCTACACATACCCCTTCCAGTTAAGATGGCTTCCTACCTGTTAGGTGAAGGTGAGCAATGCAATGGCTGACACATGGTTGGGGGGTGCTCCATCCTGCTGAGCTTTGGGATAGGGGGCCTGGTGTGAGTTGTAGTGCAGGCTTCCCACCCACAAGTACCCCTCCCAGTTAAGATGGCTACCTACCTGTTAGGTGAAGGTGAGCAATGCAATGGCTGACACATGGCTGGAGGGAGTGTTCCATACTGCTGAGCTGTGGGACAAGGGGGTCTGGTGGGAGTTGTAGTGCTGACTTCCCACCCACAGACACCCCTCCCTGTTAGTATGGCTGCCTTCCTGTGAAGTGAAGCAGAGGAAGGGAATATGCTACACATGGCTCTTGGATGGGGGAGTGCTCCATCCTGCTCAGAGGTGGGACAAGACAGCATAAGATGGCTACCTACCTGTTAGGTGAAGGTGAGCAATGCAATGGCTGACACATGGTTGGGGGAAGTGCTCCATCCTACTGGGCTTTGGGACAGTTGGCGTGGTAGGAGTTGTAGTGCAGTCTTCCCACCCACAAACACCCCTCCCAGTTAAGATGGCTACCTACCCGTTAGGTGAAGGTGAGCCATGCAATGGCTGACACATGGCTGGGGGTGAGTAGTGCTCCATCCTGCTGGGCTATGGGACAGTGGGCCTGGTGGGAGTTGATGTGCTGGCTTCCCACCCACAGACACTGCTCCCTGTTAAGATGGCTACCTACCTGTAAGTCTGATGTGAGGAAACACCCCTCCCTGTTACGATAGCTACCTACCTGTTAGGCGGAGGTGAGCAATGCAATGGCTGACACATGGTTGTGGGTGTGGGGTGGAGTGTTACATCTTGCTCAGCTTTGGAACTGGGGTGCCTGGTAGAAGTTGTAGGGCTGGCTGCCTGTGCACATGCCCCCATGGTAATATTGCTAGCTACCTGTGGGGTGAATCAGAGGGAGTGGATGCTGGATCTGTGAGACTCGTTCTGGGGAGAGTGTGGTGCACATACATGCATTTGGGACTAGGAGGTGTCGCTTTGTAGTTGTGCAAGACAGTACATAGCAGTGTAATGATAGACATTTGTTGGTACTTACCAGCCTCCACTCCCCCTGGTATTCCTGTGAGACGCTCTGGATGCAGTGTGGCAAGCACCTTCTCCTCCCATTCGTTGAATGTTCGTGGTGGAATGGGAGGGCCACCGCCAGTCATCTGAGCCAGCTTGATGTTCTTGTTGTTCCTCTCTTTCACCTTGCACTTGAGGTCATTCCACCGCTTCCTGATCTCCTTCTTGGAGTAGGGGATGGTCCCTACTGCATTGATTTTGTTGAATATCCTTTCCTACATTTCATTTTTTCTGGCCTGTGGTGTCTGTTGGACTAGGCTTCCAAACAAATGTGGTTCTAATCTGATTACCTCATCTACCATCACTGCCAACTAATTGTCAGTGAATTTGGGCATTTTCTTCTGTGACATGGTGTGAAAATGTGTGAAAAGTGCAGTTGTGAAGGTGGTGGTGGTGATGTGTGTGGTGTGTGTGTGTTGTTATGCTGGTGAGATGTGTGGTGATTTGCCTCTCCTTTCTGCTGTGGGGTTGGTTCCTTCAGTAGTGGAGAATTGCAAAGGATTCTGGTCAGGGAAAGGGCTAGTTTTATACTCAGCTATATGGGTGGGTCAAAATGGAATGTTCCTGTCAGGTGCCTTGTGTGGGTTGACCTGGGATATGTATTTTTAGTTGCCATGGGGATGTGTCATTGGGGTGTGCTAGGTGTTTTTTGAGGCAGAGCCAGGTTAATGTCCAATCTTCGTAGCCTTGTGGTGTGTTTTTTTGTCGACCGCCATTATTGTTCCGGAGCGACCGCGATGGTGGGAATACAACAGCCCTTCCGTCGGCTCTCCCATTCATCTATAGTTGCAATTGCAGCAGTCGTAAACAGCGGATCGTTCCGCTATCACTGCAATGGTATCCTAATTGGACGTGCAGTCATTCCGCTGGACGTGCGGCGGTTTTGGGTCTTTCCGCAGCGAATCCGACTGCCACGGATGGATTTTCACATGCTCTGCACGCTGCTGGCGGTCTTTCGCGGAATCCGCCCCCCACGGTTGGATTTTTCTAGTGGTTCATCCTAATCTGACAGCCGCGTTTCCAGCGGTGCATGCGGGTGATTAATTTCCACTACCACGGCGGTCGGAATGGTTTTCCGACCGCCATCCTAATAGACCCCTAAATTACTTACCACCCTATTCCGCTATAAACCCACAACTCACTTCGGAACTAAAAAACACAACATTTATTTAAATTAAATGTAATAACTACTAAAAATTGAACATATATATTAAAAAACATAAACAACAATCACACAAATAATTACATCACATACATTTGAAATAAATACTAAAATACATACCACTAATTAAAAAATTGTATTTTAAGCAACTATATTTTTGCAAACGATATTAATGACTACTATATTGTAAAAACTGATATTCATTACCTTCATATCGATATTCTTGACCTCGATATTCTTGACCTCGATATATCCATGTTAAGATATTTTAAACCCGATATTCTTGTCTGTTAATATTTGCAACTCGATATTTTGTCTAAACTCCTTCACAGACCTTTTTATCAAGAGTGGTGTTAGAGTGCTACCCGGGGTGCTACCCTGAAAGTGACATCATTCTAGCCCTGGAAGCAACAGCTCATCCGGTAGAGTCACCATAGTAATTGTTTTGTGTTGTTGATTTGTATGGCACACTAATCACCTGAGAGGTATCCAGACTCTTGAGCGGGGTGTAGGCGTGTGGCCCTCGCAACATTTTTGGAAGAGCCAGGTCTTCAGCTTTTGGCAAAACTCAAGTAGCGAGGAGGTGGCGCTAAGGTGTTGTGGGAGGTCGTTCCATGTTTGGGTCTAATCTGTGAGAATGGGTGACCTCCGGTTCTGAATTTGTGAATGAGGGAGCTATGTGCGAGTGAGTATGATGCTCTGCATAGGTGTCTCGATGGGTTGAGAAAGTGCTTGTGGCTGTTGAGGTAAGCAGGTTCTGTTTTGTGTAGGGCTTTGTAGCTGTTGTGAGGACTTTGAATTGGATTTGTTTGTGGATGGGGAGCCAGTGGAGTTCCCGATGGTAAGGCGAGATGTGGGTGCTGTGAGGGAGATTGAGTATGAGTCTCGCACCGGCTTTCTCGAGTCTGTTCAGGAGATGCTTGAAGATTCCCACGTACAGTGTTTCCATACTTGAGTCAGCTTGTGCTCAGTGCTTGCGTGATGGTATGGCTGGTGTTCTGCAGGAGACACTTGAAGATTTTTCCTAGCATTCATAGGATGTGTAAGCAAGCGGAGCTTACTGTGTTGACCTGTGCCTTCATTTTGAGCTTGTCGTCCAGGATGATCCTCAGTTTTCTGGCGTGGTTGGTGGGAATTGGAGTGGGTCTGAGTTCTGCTGGCAACCAGGAGTTGTTTTAACGAGGAGTTCTTCTTTCCAAAGATTGTCCAGTTAATGACAGTCCTGTTGATTTTATGAAAGTCTTACTAGTGAGATCACTTTACAAACATTTCCATTAGAGATAGTTCTATTAATGGCAGATAACAATTCAATTAGTGACAAGACTGACAGTGGGAATGCATTGATGAGGTTCGACAGTGACTTCATTATTCATGACCCTCGCTTCAGTGAGAGCCCTAACATTGACTTCCCTGACAGTCCCACCCGTGACAGACAACAGTCTCGTCAGAATCTGCTGGTCAGCAGCGTCCCTGTATTGTCGGGGGAGCTACTGGCAACTCATCCTCAGCGCATGCACTCGAGGTGGCTTCTAAACCCTTGGGGTGAAGTTCTCCTAACCGGTTCGTGCAACCGAGACGGGGAATGAGGCTCATTCTGAGGCACCCGATATATTGCGTCCGGCTCTACTTAGCGCCAAGGGTATGGAAGCCACCATGAGTGTTTGCGTCGAGGATGAGTTGCCACTAGCTCCCCCGACAATACGGGGACGACGCTGACCAGCAGAATCTTACAATTGGTTCTTTGACCTACCAGCTGGCTGTATCCTTTTCATCCCACCTACCAGACTTGGTATTCTGGTGAAATTCACTACTTCACTTTGGTTTGACACTTCACCTGGTCCTGAATAAAGCCACGTCACCTCTACGGAGGGCATTTAGGCTGAAACATGTTGACCATTTGACCACCTAGAGGCCATGGCAGGTTAAATCTTCCTGCCGTAGCCCACACCCCTCTTCTTAAACCTGACCCCTGGATGTCCCATCAAAGTTTATCTTCAGCATACCAGGTAGTCTGTTTTAACTTCACCCTCACTATCTTCACACACTCCCTCCACGCCCAGCTCATCTGAAGGTTTTAGTATGCCTCCCTACTACTCCAAAAAAACATTCCTGAGCTCCTCCCTCATAGTGAGGAGGTTGTAGGCCACACTGCGACTAGGTTCGCAGTGTGAAGAGGTTCCTGATGATGAAGCATGCCACCTACGGGTGGGTGAGGGAAATCGTCCTTTAAAAAGGGATTGCCCCATACTCCGCCATTTCAGTTCAGACCCAGGGTTGCTTTTTTGTGTTGCCATATTTGATTCAAGGGGAGTTGCTCCCTGTCAGTCTTTAAAACTCCTCAGGCCTCTTTTGTGTGTATCATCAGGCATATATTGATGCCAGGTTCCACGACTGGAGCAGCTCCTGCAGATATGGGCCAGAAGATGCAACTGTGGTATAAAGCTGTGGTATTCTGCTGTGGCGCTTGCATGAGCGGAGCTGATTTCTAATTGGATGACTGCTTCAGTCTCAAACCCAGCCTCTGTGCTGTACCTGTTGAAAATGTAGAGGGCCAGTACTCTTTGGTACTGTGTTTGAACATTTCCTTCTCAGTTATCGGGGCGTCCATGTGTTCTCTACCTTCCCTTGTAAGCCCCAGAAGCCTGGCGCTTTCCAACCAAGCACTAAGGGGCATATTATCAACGGCCAGCGAGTGTAGCGTGTATTTCTTTGACCTCTAAAGCATTGAAGCGTAGGCCTGGGCAGTGAACTTCACTCCGTTCGCGGAGTTTGTGGAGTTTTCTGCACTCCACGGAGCTCGCGGGGGCAGAAAACTCTGCTCCGTGATGTGCAGTGGAGTTTTTTCCCCGATTGTGATTGCAAAAGGTAAGCTGGCGTGCGCGAGCTGCCGCTCGGGTAGAATTTCTCCATGAGCGGCAGGAATACCAGCACAAACTGCAGTTCCCACTGCACTCCGCCACTCGCGGAACTTCACTGAGTTTTTTGTAACTTCGCGGAGTTTCGCGTAGCAGAACACCGCAAACTACTCCCAGGTTAAGTACCATTCTATCTGCCGCATGGTCTCAGATATGTCATGGCAATAGGTTAACCTCTTTTATTTTCATCAGCCAGACATGATCCAAGCTGGAGAAGTGGCAATACTTCTTACTATGGAAAGTTGAGGCTCTTCTTGAGCCCATTTAATATCTCCAGATATCCTCCATCCCTATATTATGGAGCATATTTTTAAGGCATTGTCTCACCCTAGGGGGCTTGGTAATAGAACTTCCTAGTAGATCTATCTAAAAGAGGGCCAAGAAGGGTATTAAAATCTCCACCAATTATTACAGGGGTTTTCACCTCCACTAATTTCCACTCCAGATTTATTATATATTGGGGATCGTTGCGATTCGGCCCATAAAAACTGACACACATAAACTCAAAGGGGCCGATTAGGATGGCAGAAGGCCCGCCAACGCCGGGACGGTGGTGGCGCTCCTTCCGCCATAACTAAGCATTTCATCCACTGTTCAATTAGGATGGTGGTGGGTACCGCGGCGGACGCAAAGTTCACCTGCCACTACACCGCCAAAGGCAATTTGTACCGATTGCCTGGTTGACAGTGCAGGGTGCCTAAAATGGTAAAAGTGCCTAGCAGGCACCGTCCAACAAACTAGGATGTTGTGAGGAAAAGGCCTTGCCATGGCGGCGATGCCTCCATGGAAAGGGTGGCGGGGATGAGGTTTGGGGGCTGGTTGCGGGCCCCCTTTTTTTTCCAGGGGGAGGTTTTGATGCACATTTCCCTGCACTGCGTGGCAGGCACCATGTGGTACCTGCCACGCAGTGCAGGCAAATGCAGTGCATGCCGTTTTAACATTTCGAACGGTGCAGCAGCCTGCAGCACCATCTGCAATGTTAAAGGCCCGGGATGCGCCTGCCATTCTGGCGTGAGCATCGTAATATGTGTGTTGGGACCGCCACATTACTGGCCTGCGGTACCCACCACCGCAACGATGGCGGGCGGACATTGTAATGAGCCTCTAAGTCTTCACATCTCATGGCTGCCATAACCCAGTTACCAGAGCTATCTGTTTTTGAAGACATCACCCCCACCCCAGCTCATCTCCTTATCAAAAAGGCCACCCCCTTACAATACACTGTCTGCTGTGAGACAACATACCTTTCTATCCATCTGAATTTAGAGAAGAGGGCTCTGCTTTCGCTGGCCATTAAATGGGTCTCTTGTAATATAATTATATGGGCCAGGCTATCCTCTTAATATCGCATTATCAGTCGCTGCCAATTTTTTATTCTAAGGCGATTTGCATTCCACAATATGAATGAGATCTCCTTGATACTACCCATCATCACCTGGGGACATAGGACCTGTATTTAGATAGACCATCATTGGGCAAGCGGTTGACCCTATTTGGTAGAGTGACATTGAGGACTTCTTTTTATTTTTTCTCCCACTGCTTTCCACCCTGTGCCCTACCCCACTCGTAACCCCCCACCTGCCAGCTCTGCCCACCCTGGGGACCCTCCCACTGCTGACAGGTATGGAGTGCCTGATGAGCTTTTCTGCTGAGGATTAAATAAACTCAAATTAGCTTAGCTTTGACAGAATCCCCTTTTATTTCCACCCAACAGTGCACTTTGTATTGGTAAAAAATTCAGTAGCCCACCCTGTTTTTGATTAGTTTAATTAGGGCCTCTGCCTTTTCCAAAGCTTGAAAATTATGCATTTGATTGTTCCACTATGAATGCAACAATATCTCAGAAGGATTTATTGAGACTGTTTAAACTTGTATGTGCCATACATTACGATAAACGAACACAAGACAAGAGGCTTCAAATAATTCAATCAATGCGCCCGTAGGCGTCATATATTTTAAGAAGATCAGAAAATACACAAAACAGTTGTTAAAGCACTGGGCAACCCTAAAGGAAAGTGTACAAAGTGCTCGTGACAATGAAGTGACGGCGCAAGTGACAACGTGAGAAAACACCACAGCATACGGCGCAAGAGAACATACAATATATATACACGATTAAAAAGGTTCAAACATCAAATTATTCAAATATACAATTGGTCATTTTCGTTATGTTAAACAACCAAAGGTCAAGGTGCGCCTAAGGCGTTTAAGCTGGTGGGCAGGGGTCAACGGCGTTTCGATCCTATTTAATTAGGATCATCTTCAGGACCTGGGTTGCCTATTCGAGGAGTGCTGAAGCGCGTTGAATAAATCACTGGCACAGAGGAGGGAGCAATGAAAACGTGAAGAACGACGGCTGAGTGGTCGAATTTCAATTTGAGCTGTACGTCAGGGATAAATCAGTCAGTGGGTCTCGCTACAAGATGACAAGCGGGGGAAGGTACCACCCTGATCGATATGGTAAGGATCAGGACGATGCCTGTTTTAAGGGTCAAAGGATCAGAGGCTGGAATTAATCCAAAATTCAAGGCCATCTTCACTTTCTGGGACACCGAGGGGCGAACTTGCTTTCCCACCTCTAAGGTTGCCACGATCCGCAAACCCCTGCGGGGGTTGCCTTTTTCTTGCTGCTTCGTCAGACAGAGTCACGTCGCCATGGACTGTGGCGGTCCTCTGCTGGTGTGCACTTCTCAAGGGGGATCTCGGCAGCGCTTCAGTACTGGCCCAGTGATGGCTCCCCACTCAGGTCAGGCACTGTTACACACCTCCAAACAACATGATTCAGGTAAGGTGTGGCCAGGGCATACAACGCCGCTCGTCCGGAGCAGGAGGGTGCATAAGTGCCTCCATTCTATTTGGATCAGGACAGTTTGGCCTCACAATGATGAGAACCACACCCAGCTTTCAGCTTGCCGGACCAGGGCCCTTGTAGGAGCGCTTCCTTCCCAGATCTGTGAGCAGCGCCAATTTGCATTGAACGTTAAGGACATAACTATAGGGCCCGAGACCCGTTTTAATGCCCGTTTTAAATCACTACTGGGTTTGAGACACAGAAGGACCAGACCCACTTGAAGCCCTGCCTACACCCCACATCTATGAGAAATACTCCATTTGCATAGCTCACACCTCCTCTATTTCTTCTTCAGCACCCTCTTTTCATCCTCTCCTGCATGTTCTTCCTTTTATCTCCTTCACCTCACCATCCCCACACACCACTGGCACTCACTCACCTGTGTGCACTTCATCTTCTTGTATTTTCTCAGTGTCAGTGTTTCAGCTGCTGTGTACCTCTTTCCCAAGCTTTCGCATAGTATCACAATTCCAGTTGGGTCACATGACCATTCCTGTGTGCGATCTGCAGAGAGCCCAATGATTGGATGAGCATGTATTCTTAACTCCTTTATGACCCACTCAAGGGCGCTGTGAGACACTCGCACTGCCTCCAGCCTCAACTGAACACTTATAAAGACCCAAAGGCCAGACCTATTGGCTATGCCAATGCTTGTTAATAAAGCAATCTTTTTTTTTTAGACAGTGGTATGTGGGACCACTGCCTGCTCTTAACAAATATCTTTTTAACGTTCTCAAAGGGGAAGGGGTCCTCAATGGGACTTGTAGTGGGAAATGGAATATTGAGAAATAGTTGACATATTTGAACTGAATTACTACATGGTTTTGATGCTTGGATTATTAGGGACAGTGGTCATTGTGTCTTTAATGCTTTTTGTAGAATTCTGAACACTATGCTGTCTAAATTGCTTCTTGAGGTTACCAGTTAAAGGTAACTGTAATTTGGAGATCGAACAGGTTGCAATAGTGTGAGGTAAAGTGAGGTGTACTTTAAAGTGTTATCAGTCAACACCAAGATAGAGACTCTTAAAATGTGGGTTGTTGGTTGCCTGTGGTCTAAGCACTGGTCAAGCAGCCCCACAATCCGATCAGGATAAGAAGTAGGCAAACCTTAAATTAACCTGTGCTCACCCTCTGGTAGCTGGGTACAGAGCAGTCAGGCTTAACTTAGAGGCAGTGTCTAAAATATTTGTGCAACACTTCAAACAGTAAAAAAGAGAAAACGCAACACAACATGATTCCAGCCCAGTTTAGAAATATAGCTCTGATTTTAATAAATAAAACAAGACCAAAGCAACAAAAACCCTATTTGTAGAACAGGAGATATTGATATTAAAAATGTATGTTGAAAAAATAGCACCAAGAAGCAAAACGCTTTATTAGGGATATCTGGTCGCACTGGACCGGAACATAGTTACAGGTTCAGACCGACAGCCATGGAGCATAGGCCAGCTACATGGACCCAGTTTGGCCCACTGAACACAGTACCTTAAATCCTAATGGTGGACTTATGGTGGCCTTTATGGACAAATGGGTTCCGGGCAGTAATTGTTGGTTCACTCGGGTACACATGGAAAGAGGCATTCGCTTTCCCCATGATTAAATAGGGAGATAAAAATCATCCCTCTTATTACTGTCCCATATCTTTACTTGATTCTCCTCTAAAATATTAGTTTGCGTTGCAGTCCGTCAGCAGCATAGCAGTCCTTCTTCCTGGCAGAGTATCCACGGGTCCAAAAGTGTACTGAAGTGGTGGTGCCTAAGGTCCGGTACTTATACCCAGTGGTGCCTTTGAAGTGGGGGAGATTTCATATATACGCCTTTGAAGTGCACAGACTTCCTCCAGACCCACTACAGGAAGGTATGCAGCCCTTTGTGAGTGGATAGCGTATTCAGGTGAAGTGAAGCTGGGCTAAGCTCCTCCCTTTCATCCTGCCAGAGATGGACTGTTGAGACACACCTAAGCTCCCATTGTGTGTGGCTGTCTAGGAGCAATACCAAAAGCCCAACTGCCAACGACACCCAATCATGTGATCAGAGACAGGCTACTGTTTAAAGTAAGAACATGCTAACATGCTTGTTTAGAGTTAACACTGGTTGGTCGTAGTAGAGTTGGGTCCGGGTGGGGGTGAAAGTAGAGTAATCAGTTAGGTTCTTTTTTCACTAGGAGATGTTGAGCAGCCAGTTAAACTGTTCTTTCTATTTTCATTGTAGTTAACCCCTGACGAAGAATCAAAAAGATTCGAAATGCATTGGGAAAAATATTTTGTAAACCCACTTTTGAAACATGTTTGACCTCACATGCCTCTGTAAAAGCCTGGATTGGCAACGGTTGGCACTTGAAAATGTTGAATAAATTATTACAGAACAAACATGTTGTCTCCGTGGTGGTGATGGAAAGAGGAAGTCATATGACGTAAAGCTCTGGAGTACGACAGATGAACTTATGATACATTTTGAAAATCAAAGGAACTGTTTCAGGAATATTTTCCGTTTCTGGAGTGCGACAGTTGGGTGCAAAGGAAAAGTGCCCTTTGGGAGAGTTGTTATTTCATGAAACCGTGATTCGAGGCGATTTCACGGAACCTGTTCGCACGCACTTCATTCATTGTAGTTGAAAAATTAGATTAACGTATTAAGGGAAGGAGTGCATTCGCTCAATAACGATTTATCTGCTTAGCAATGTTGACGCCTCAAAACGAGCTTGCACCCCAGCGTTGTTTAAATGAAGTTCAAGTAATTAGTATCATCACGGAGACAGAGGAAGATCTAGTGTGGAAAGTTTAACATTCAAATGAAATGATCACTAACAACGGCATCGGAATGAAGGGACAGTTGAACTTTGTTGCTCTAATGTTTTTCTTCTTTTTTTGTTAATGTGATGTGTAAAATATCGTTCATGTTTTTGATTTATCGTTTATGTTTTTGATATACAGTTAATTGGAAAGACACAAGCAAGTTTATTCACAATGATAGATTATATCTGCACGCGTTGGATTCATTAGGGGGGTGGATTTTAATTTTGTCAATTATGGTTTCGTTACACTTGGGTAGTGCATTGTGGGATTTGTATTTTGCTCAGCAAGGGGGAGGAGTTCAGTAGGACTAGATTAGTCACAGGTGAGCTTTTGCTTTAAAAACGGCCCGAGTGGCAGGCAATACGAGCGTGAGTTTTGGGAAGAGTAAGTGGAGTGAGGTCATGCTGCCGGTTGTGGCGTTGAGAAGGTAAATAGTATTCATTAACAAGGGTGGCACATTATTTGTAAGTATTAGTATGGTGGGAGGATGTTGGGGGTCACGGTTTGCGGTAGTATAACATTGGGATGCACATTATTGGTATTGTGGAAATGTGGATTTTCCTGATCAGTTATGTCCCCTATCTTGGACCCCAACGGTTCTATATGCATGTTACAAGTACATGTATGTTCCCTCCAGCTCCGGTTTCGAAGACGCAAACACATGTGCATCCACCGTCAACATGTCCTCTGTCAGATCCGCCATTAATGGGCTGGATATTTGATTCCTAAGTATGAAAGGCCACCGACTTTATATGGCTAAGTTACTCCATTTTTACAGTTCAGGCGAAGTAGGCCCGATTCTGCCATTGAATTCTTTCCCTGCTCTCTGCCTCTGACAAGCGTCAGCTTGAGCTCGCATCTGTATCCATGAACTTTGTCCTATTTCCTGTGCAGCTAACGGTGCCTGCCTCGGCCAGTTTCGCCCGCCTGCCAAGAAGCTGTATTTCACCTTCGAATTATCTACTTTGCTCTTCAGCCTATGCATTCCTGTCTAGTAGTTTAGGTAAACATTTCCTTTAGCTTCCGAGCAAGGGGCTCGGCCTCTCTGTCCTCATGCAAGTAATTCATAGCCCAGTTGCCATGGAAAGTTTTCTGCCTCTTGCACCTCATATAGACACTTAGACGCTTGTGCACGCACACACAGTCAGTATAGAATAGATTTTGCCCGAGAGTCCTTCTTTGTGGATAACATAGTTCTTTAAACATAGGATGTTAGATATGATTTGGGATTAGGTTGACTTGACCCCCCAGACTTTTCGTCTCCACATGTAGAGCTAAATGTCAAGTCCCCTTCACCCCCTAGTTGCACGTCAATTACACGTCATGCTGCTGCGCGCGCATCTCTGCCAAGTATTATCTTATAGATCCACCTATGCATGAAATTATAACCAATCATGTTTCTTTTTACTCCTAATTACGCCTAGTTTTGGTTACGTATTCACCATGTCGTTTCTCTTATCAATTGTTACGCCTCCTACATTTGTTTCATTGTAATGTATGTTCTATAAAAGCAATTTCCTGTCAATAAAATATCGTACTTCACTTCCTGAACCTTCATGGTGACGGAACCTGAAGGCCGCCACTCGAGTCGGCCATTTTGGAATAAAGCCCATTCAGAAACCTCTTATACCACGGATTCTGCCTCTTATTATTCTGAGCTATTTTGTTTAAGATCCAGTATGAAATTCAGTCCCGGTAATATTTTATTTACCACATAATGGCGCCCGAACAGGGACACTTTCTCATCTCACGCGCCGGCGGTGCGTTGCAGGCCCGGTCTCCTGCCACAGCTGGACGGACCATAACGCGTACCAGCAGGATTTCCTGTAGCTCCCTCCGGTCAAGCGGGGGCGACTGAGGCTGCGATCAACCCAGACGAGGCGGTGAGAAGTGCGAAGTATCCCGACCAGAGCCCAGCTGAGAGAGCAAGATCCGAGGTATACAGAGGCCCACCAGGTTTTCGAAGTCCCGATGTCCAGAGGGTCCGATGTCCACAGTCGAGTCCAGTCCATTCTCCGAGGCCTTTCGTTTTGAGCTACTCGGTGAGTACCATCGCCGGGGAGGCGTGCTGACGCGCACATAGGTTGTGCCGGTCAAGACGGATTTGGGTACACAAATCCGGTCTGCACTGTTTAGCAGTGTATATGTACTGTTTAGCAGTATATCAAGTATTCCGAAGTATTTAGTTATTGTCAAGAATTCTGCTTGGTGATTTGTTATGCAGATTATCACCATTGCTGGTCATTTCTAAAAATGTTTAATGTTTAATGTTTAATGTGTTAAAACGTCTTGCATATTGTGGTATGAATGATTGTTCATTGTTCACTGTTTATTATTGTGTTTTCCCGTATTAAGTGTGTTCAAGATTAAGTATCAGATCAGTTGTCAATATGCCGCTCTTTTCGAAGTTAAGACAGATCACTACTAGAAAAGGGGTGCTTGAAGAGGCAGTTCCTATTCCTCCTAGGGACACTCCAGGGCACTTCATGTATCACAAGCATGGCTTAGACGCCATATTATTCCTAGATCTATGGGTGGACTACACCAAAGAGTTACCAGAAAGTCAGAGATGGCCCGTTGCGGGGACCTGGGATGCAGAATGTATCATGAAAGTAGAAGAAGAATTGTGGAAGAGGAAAGCTAGACAGTCACAGAAAGACGCTGTTGAGTTATGGCGTAAAGAATCACATAGGCGCACCGAAAAAGCGCTAAGACAGGAAGAGAGAAGTAAAGCAAGTGCAAATAAGGTTCAAGAAAATCTGTTGATTGAAGAAGGTACACGAGTACAAGCAGAACAAACAGAGATACAAAGAAATGCCCTTATAAAAGGAATGTATCCCCTTCTGGCCGAAGGATTGCCTAAAGCTACTGCGGCCATACCAAAAGACTTGCCACCCCCATTGTTTCCGATAAAAGTACATCCTAAGGGACATCCCAGAACCGCAGAAGATATTTTTCTTTCCTCATATCTAGATGACGCAGCTCCCGAGTATGCTAACCCCGCACCACATAGACCGTCTGCTGGGGGGGTTCAACGTCAAGACCAGGTATCTGTCCCGATACAAGCCCTGGCAAGTACATCTGCTTCCGCGTCTATCCCCGCAACCGATTCTGCAGCTGCGTCCACACCTGTAGTGGCTGTAGCACGTTCAACGAATCCTTTCACGTCCGGTACCCTAGAGGGGGCTACTGGAGGTGCTACTAGCATTCCTTTCACGCCACCCAGAGTGAGTAAATTTTCTTTCCAAGAATCAGTACATGCACGTACGCCCAAACTTATAAATACCCGCATGCTTAAGGATCTTATGATAGATTGTAGATATGATCCGGTGCCCGGTAAAGAGGACGAAATGGTCCTGGCATCATTACGCGTTAGACGAGCTGCATCGTTTTTAGGAAGGCTACCAGGAATGGCTATGCATCTAGATAGCATATATCATTTTGTCCAAACAGGAAAAGATCCTGAATGCATTAACAGAGCTATGGAATACCAGAAAGTAGAGATACAGGGAGAATTGTTACGTTTTCTTGTAAATTGTGTGATCAGAAATCAAGACCGACCGGGGGTAGACCCGGAAATAATGCAAACTCTGACTAAGTGGAGTCAGAATATATCAGACGGAAAACATGATAAACAAGGAAGTATAGTAGCCATGTGCCGAAAAATTAGGAAAGAAGTAGAACGCATACATGAAGAAAGATTGGAGACAGACGAGTTTGAGCAAGATGAAGCGTCCGAATCAGGGGATTCCGTAAGACAGTCAGACACCATAGCATATGTAGGTAGAGGAAGGCCCTGTAATAACACTAGATGTTTTTCTGATCCAATACACTCTGTATGTCCAAACAATAGCAGAACTTATCCGACGCCTATAATAAATATGAAGTCTCCCGAACGTTTGTTTCAAGCCGCAGATAAAATACTTCGAGAACGAAGGGGTTACCACCTCCTCGATTCTATGGACGAACAAGAATTAGCTAGGTCAGCTGTCCATTGGATGGACAGTCCCGGAAAATATGGTGATGTGACAGTCGCACACACGTTTTTAAACCTCAGCCCAGATGAACAACGTTTAGCTGGAATCTATATGATTCAGCAACTTCTTATATTATATAAGAGCCAACATGCTGATCCTGGTCCCTTACCTGATATATTAACAGAACTACTTGCGAATAGATGGAGAGGTTCTAGTAACAAGTTAATTAAAGAAATACTAATGTCACGTAAACAGTACGTTCTTTTTGTAAGCCCAGATCCTTTCTCGATCCCCAATAAAGAAGGAACACCGTACTACATGGATAGACAGAATCCCTTACGAGAAGTGCACCCAATAAAAGGCGAAGACAGTCAGTTTCACCGTGTATTTGTATACACACCCATAACAAAAATCGAATTGTTAGAAATGAAGAAAGTAGTACCCAGTCATGACAAAGACCCAGCGGGTTTTCACCGAGAAATTAAAGACATGTTACTGATGGGAGAGTACACCTACCCTGATATTATGACGATATTAAAGGTGCTGATGCCTGCTGGCATTTATGAAAAGCTGAAAGAAAAAGAGTGGGAAGTGGGAGACCAAAAGATAGATTGGACAGCATTAGAAGCAGAAGAGAAAGCCCGAACTGCAGGTTCAGGACTCGGGGATAAAGTTAAAGCATTACCAGGTTTACTAGTACAGGTACTGCCACGTTTATTAACTACGAAAAAGGAAGATTGGGGTGCAATCACAGCTTGTAAACAAAAGCATGATGAAGACACAAGTGATTATTATGCCCGATTTGAAAAATGTTTTGGTATAAATAGTGGTATAAAAGCCAGCAGTGACTCATATCCACATTTATTCGTGACAAAATTAGTAGAAAATGCATTGCCTCCAGTGAAGAATAGAATATTGAAATTCGAGAGTACCTGGCAAAGTAACACTCCGTCACAAATGCTACAAATGTTACAATATCATCACAATAGAATTAGAGATGAACAAGAACACGAGCAAAGACGTATGAAGGATACTAAAATGAAAATGCTAGTTTCCCAGACAGTACCAGCGGATGGTCACAAAAAGGGTGTGACACATTCCGGAGATTCAGCAGTTCCTGTAAAAGGAACCTGCAATTACTGTAAGCAACTAGGCCATTATGTACACGATTGTCAAGTTCTGAAGCGTAATATAGCCATAGGCATTGCAAAAGAAAGACCACGACTAGTCAGACAGGATCAGAATGAACAAGGAGCTACGCAGCATGGACAGGTCATGCCAGCTCAGCAACAGGCTATGCCAGCCTCACAACAGCCCATACAGTTTGTGCCAGCTGCACCACCGTTGCCTGCTACTGCCACACAAACAACTACACGACAAATGTACCAGACCGCACAGTATGAATATCCTGAGTATCAACGTTACACATGAAACAGCCTAGAGAGGGAAGTTGACTTACCCCTTATTGAGATCCCAGTAGATCAAGAAGGACCTTATGTACATAGTGAATTATTAGGTCAAGACAGAAAATTTTTACTCGATACAGGGGCAAGTCGAACAACCATAAAACGTAGTGAAGTTCCAGGGGCACCCCTCTCAGGCTCTCAAAATGTTTCCCTTGGTTTTTCAGGAAAGCCTATTGTTAATGAAGTATCACAGCCACTTCCACTTACGATTGGTCCCTTGACACGAACTACTGATTTATTGCTTACCAAATCTTGTCCAGAAAACTTGTTAGGTATAAAGACATTGAAAGCCCTAGGGGCTATTATCTGTTGTTCTCCGGAAGGAGTAAGATTGTTTTTACGTGATTTTAAAGGTCATTATGTATCCAGAGACATGGATCCCCGACTACAGACTTTACCCGCACATTTATGGGCACAAGGCCCTACTGATGTTGGTTGCATGAACATTACACCATATCGAGTCACATTGAAGGCAGGAGTGGTATTACCACGAATGCGACAATACAAGTTACCGCAAGATGCTGTAGCGGCTTTACTGAAAATCATTGACGAGCTTGTTGCCCAAGGAGTGGTTGTGGAAACCGACTCCAATGTATGTAATTCACCGATCATTCCGATTCTTAAACGAACTGATCCAATGGCCCCGCCAGTATATCGATTGGTTATTGATCTGCGCGAATTAAACAAATGCATTGTGCCACAATTTCCTGTGGTCCCCGATATCTCATCGTTACTGACAGCTATTGATTCTCAAGCTACATTCTTTACTGTAATTGATCTCAAGAATGCCTTTTTCAGCGTCCCAATAGATCCGGAAAGCCAATATCTGTTCGGATTTAGTTTGAATGGACGAAGCTTTAAATTCACCCGCGCTCCTCAAGGATTTACAGAAAGTCCCAGCATCTATAGCCAAGCACTGAAACGAGAACTTGACAGCATACACATGCCAGTTGACACTGCACTGCTTCAATACGTCGATGATCTGCTGATCACCGCCCGAAGCGAACCAGAATGTGAAAAAGCATCACTGACAGTTTTACATTTTCTAGCCGACAAGGGGCACAAGGTGTCTCCTTCTAAGCTGCAATTCTGTGTCCAGCGAGTTATTTATCTTGGTCACTCGCTGTCCAAGGAGGGAAGGCAGCTTACACCTGATCGCATCCAGTTAATTGCTAACATGCCAATACCCAAGACACAAAAGGAAGTGCGGGCTTTCATAGGCCTCACTTCGTACTGTAGGCAGTGGATCCCTCAATATGCATTCCTAGCAAAACCACTCATTCAGTTGACAACACAGGAGGCAGCCACATCGACTGTCCTCCCTTGGACTCAGGAACACACACTAGCTTTTGAAAGCTTAAAGAAAGCTCTATGTCAAGCACCTGTTTTAGCGACACCATGTTACAGCAAACATTTTACACTCTTTGTTACAGAACGTGAAGGTACTGCCTTGTCAGTGCTCACTCAGGAACAAGCAGGATCACGCAAGCCATGTGCTTATTTTTCCAGTACATTAGATCCCGTAGCTCAGGCTTTGCCTGCGTGCCTGAAATCAGTGGCAGCAACAGCTTTAGCAATCAGACAAAGCGATGCCATAGTGTTAGGACATCCATTGACAGTACAAGTACCACACGCAGTAGAGGTTCTTGTGAACCGGACGCAAACACAACACTTGACCGTAGCTAGACTTACAGGGTATGAGTTGACATTGTTTCAACCACACATAGAAATCAGACGTTGTAATACATTGAATCCTGCTACACTCTTGCCCGTAATGGGAACAGACCCACTAGCTCATGATTGTGTTGAAGTTATTGAGATAAAGACGAAACCCAGACAAGACTTAACAGACGTTCCATTGTTAGATCCAGACCTGACGTTGTATGTAGATGGTTCATGCATGAGAACAAGTACAGGAAATTTAGTGGCCGCGTACGCAGTCACAACAGACACTGAGGTTATTGAAACAAACTGTATAGATACTTTGTCAGCCCAAGCAGCAGAGCTTATTGCTCTAACACAAGCCTGTATTCAAGCCACAGACAAGAAAGTCAACATATATACTGATTCACGTTATGCATTCGGAGTCGTACATGACTTCGGGGTGCTTTGGCGAGAGAGGGGTTATTTAACTTCTCATGGAACCCATATTCAGCACGGGTCCCTCATTCATGCTTTGTTAGACGCAATTCATTTACCGACTGCTATATCAATTATGAAATGTAAAGCACACACGAAGGTTACTGATATCATTTCTCAAGGCAATGATTTAGCTGACAGAACAGCTAAACAGACTGCTCAGGCTCGCACATCTGGCATGACAAAGCCAATAGTTCCGACACCAACACAGTGTATGACGATTAAGGATCCCACACTTGACGTAATTGACATACAGACACATGCCACAGCAGAAGAAATAAAGAAATGGACTGAACTAGGAGGGATCCAAACAGATCAGGGATGGATGACGAAGGAGAAATCTGTGTGGTTCCTTCCTGATTCAATGGTCCAAGCCGTTATAGCTACGATTCACAGTCCAGCACATTTAGGAGAGAAAGCTATGCTAGACAGCATTCAGCACATTTGGTTCAACAAACATCTACGAGCAGCAGCTAAACAAAAAGTCCGTACCTGTATGATATGTTGCCAGTTTAACCCAGGAAAGAGTGTTCCCGTAGAGCAGGGTGGATTTCAGCCTCCTGATCATCCTTTCGAAGTTCTCCAGATGGATTACATCCAGATGGAACGATGTCGAGGATTCAAATATGTTCTCGTAGTTGTCTGTGCTCTTTCCCGGTGGACTGAAGCATACCCAGTATCAGATTACACTGCCCCGACTACTGCCAAGCAGCTAGTTCGAGAATTCTTCCCACGGTATGGTTTACCACGTGTTGTATATTCAGATAACGGCCAGCCTTTCTCATCCGAATTGATGAAACATGTTTCACTCTTGCTAGGATATCAGTGGAAATTTCATTGTGTCCGACACCCCGAGGCAGCAGGTCTCGTGGAACGACATAATCAACTTTTGAAAATCAGATTGTCTAAAATATGTCAGGAAAAAGGTGTTGACTGGATAGTAGCCTTACCAGTTGCACTATTTTACATGAGAATGGTAGCACACTCTCGAACCGGGCTATCCCCATATGAGGTGATCTTTGGCAGACCGCCGAATATGTGGGGGACGCCTATACCCCGTAAAATAACTGATGTTGACTGTAATATGCTGACAGATTACCTGGCTTCCTTGATGTCTGCACTACAATCTTGTCGTTCACAGGTAGCTGCAGCTTTTCCTGACAACACTGAGGTGAAACCCCATGACGTAATCCCAGGCGATTTCGTCCTTGTACGGAATTTCGACCGAAAGACTCAGCTGGAGCCCAGGTGGAAGACTCCTAAGTTAGTCCTGCTGACGACAAGGACAGCTGTGAAGATCGAGGGCAGGAAGGGCTGGGTCCATTCCAGCCACATCAAGAAATTTCATGGACTTCCTTCAGATATAAACAGTCCTCCCCGTGTGTCTTCCCCCATTGACTCAAAGCTACCTTTGGCTGAGGCCAGTAGCACCGAACTCTATAAACTGAAACTCAGATCCAGATCCAAGCTGTCGGACGATTTGATTGTTTAAGTCCTCTCCAAGGTGAAGCGGTTGAATCTGTCCCCGACATGTATCCCTTAGGTCTGAATCATGTACAGTCAAGAACAATGTTGAAACGACATGCATACTGTAAATTACTGCGTAGCCACTGTATCGTGACTTTATTAATTTTGTTTTTCTTGAGTTTTATAATAATTACTGCAAGTATATTGTTGCATATATATTATCCCGTTTCTAAACATGTTTTCAATATAACTGATGAACATTCTTTTAGTGACCTACCCCCACACGAGTTGTCCTATAGACTTGCGCTGCGTAATAACACTTTCATTAGTATGTTACATCATTCCCATCAGACTAGTAATGCTACGAATTGTTGGGTGTGTGGCCGACTCCCTCCATATCAGAATAACAAAGGAGTTCTGCCTTTCTTTCCACATCCGTTCACACATAATGGCTCTTGTGGAGCATGGTTCAGTTTAATCAATTCTATAGATTCAGATACAGCAGTTTATCAACACCATTGGATATGGGGAAATCTGAATATAGTGTTATACAAAGTCTGTTACCCTGACAAGGAGGGTCACCCCAGTAGAACAGGAACGGATCTAGAAAACGAAGTATATAGATTAGGTAATTTTACACCTAATCTCATGATTCTGAATGTCGAATCCGAAGTTGAGCTAATTTTGCCCACCATGTCAGTATTTCCAGTTAAGGGTGAATTATGTATAAGAAAAGTTGGTTCCATACATATGGGCCATAGCAAATGCACTATTACAGTAGAATTTAGTGATGAAGGCAAATCTTCATTTAGAGCTTCACGCCATTCCTACTTCATATGTGGTCAGACTGCATACATGGGTCTACCACCAGATTGGGATGGTACCTGTTACATAGCATTCCTTTTGCCACCTGTTTTCTTAGCTCCTCCTGATTATTATCGAAATATTCATTTAGTACACAATAGAGAGCGAAGAGATCTCCCAGTTGTCGATTATACTGAGACAGCATGGGACAAGTATGTAGATTTCAATAAAGGTATCTTTCCCTATATAGGTACAATTTCAAATAGTAAGCTGATACGTAGACTAACCAAGACTCTTGAAGCCGTAGTGAATGAGACTATAGCCGCCCTAGGCAATCTGACAGAGGAACAATCAGTGATGAGAATTGTTGTTCTTCAAAATCGGCTTGTCCTTGACGTCATCTTGGCCGATAGGGGCGGAGCTTGTAGGGTCATCGGATCCAGCTGCTGCGTATTCATACCAGAAAATTCGCCATCTGTATATAAAGCTATAACACGCCTTCATAAGATTGTGAGCCAGATACACGAGAATCCAGGCACTTGGACTTGGTCCGGGTGGTTTTGGAGTGTGATATCAGCCTGGGGATGGAGAGTTCTATCCTTCCTAGGTATTGGCCTTCTTATACTATTCAGTTGCTGCTTATGCCTGCAATGTGGACCAGCGATTTGTGGTCTGTGTGCCACATCGTGTATTCCACATCAAGGTTTTCGCTCAAGATCACGGAAGAAGAAAGAAGAAGAAATGATGCTCCATGAGCAAATTGATGGATTAATGAAGATTGATGTTTCTTGACGGGCAAGTAGGGGACAAGGAGGGAATGTGGAAATGTGGATTTTCCTGATCAGTTATGTCCCCTATCTTGGACCCCAACGGTTCTATATGCATGTTACAAGTACATGTATGTTCCCTCCAGCTCCGGTTTCGAAGACGCAAACACATGTGCATCCACCGTCAACATGTCCTCTGTCAGATCCGCCATTAATGGGCTGGATATTTGATTCCTAAGTATGAAAGGCCACCGACTTTATATGGCTAAGTTACTCCATTTTTACAGTTCAGGCGAAGTAGGCCCGATTCTGCCATTGAATTCTTTCCCTGCTCTCTGCCTCTGACAAGCGTCAGCTTGAGCTCGCATCTGTATCCATGAACTTTGTCCTATTTCCTGTGCAGCTAACGGTGCCTGCCTCGGCCAGTTTCGCCCGCCTGCCAAGAAGCTGTATTTCACCTTCGAATTATCTACTTTGCTCTTCAGCCGATGCATTCCTGTCTAGTAGTTTAGGTAAACATTTCCTTTAGCTTCCGAGCAAGGGGCTCGGCCTCTCTGTCCTCATGCAAGTAATTCATAGCCCAGTTGCCATGGAAAGTTTTCTGCCTCTTGCACCTCATATAGACACTTAGACGCTTGTGCACGCACACACAGTCAGTATAGAATAGATTTTGCCCGAGAGTCCTTCTTTGTGGATAACATAGTTCTTTAAACATAGGATGTTAGATATGATTTGGGATTAGGTTGACTTGACCCCCCAGACTTTTCGTCTCCACATGTAGAGCTAAATGTCAAGTCCCCTTCACCCCCTAGTTGCACGTCAATTACACGTCATGCTGCTGCGCGCGCATCTCTGCCAAGTATTATCTTATAGATCCACCTATGCATGAAATTATAACCAATCATGTTTCTTTTTACTCCTAATTACGCCTAGTTTTGGTTACGTATTCACCATGTCGTTTCTCTTATCAATTGTTACGCCTCCTACATTTGTTTCATTGTAATGTATGTTCTATAAAAGCAATTTCCTGTCAATAAAATATCGTACTTCACTTCCTGAACCTTCATGGTGACGGAACCTGAAGGCCGCCACTCGAGTCGGCCATTTTGGAATAAAGCCCATTCAGAAACCTCTTATACCACGGATTCTGCCTCTTATTATTCTGAGCTATTTTGTTTAAGATCCAGTATGAAATTCAGTCCCGGTAATATTTTATTTACCACAGTATGGCAATCATTGGAAACACGGCGGGGGTTTTTCTTTGTTTAGAGTTAACACTGGTTGGTCGTAGTAGAGTTGGGTCCGGGTGGGGGTGAAAGTAGAGTAATCAGTTAGGTTCTTTTTTCACTAGGAGATGTTGAGCAGCCAGTTAAACTGTTCTTTCTATTTTCATTGTAGTTAACCCCTGACGAAGAATCAAAAAGATTCGAAATGCATTGGGAAAAATATTTTGTAAACCCACTTTTGAAACATGTTTGACCTCACATGCCTCTGTAAAAGCCTGGATTGGCAACGGTTGGCACTTGAAAATGTTGAATAAATTATTACAGAACAAACATGTTGTCTCCGTGGTGGTGATGGAAAGAGGAAGTCATATGACGTAAAGCTCTGGAGTACGACAGATGAACTTATGATACATTTTGAAAATCAAAGGAACTGTTTCAGGAATATTTTCCGTTTCTGGAGTGCGACAGTTGGGTGCAAAGGAAAAGTGCCCTTTGGGAGAGTTGTTATTTCATGAAACCGTGATTCGAGGCGTTTTCACGGAACCTGTTCGCACGCACTTCATTCATTGTAGTTGAAAAATTAGATTAACGTATTAAGGGAAGGAGTGCATTCGCTCAATAACGATTTATCTGCTTAGCAATGTTGACGCCTCAAAACGAGCTTGCACCCCAGCGTTGTTTAAATGAAGTTCAAGTAATTAGTATCATCACGGAGACAGAGGAAGATCTAGTGTGGAAAGTTTAACATTCAAATGAAATGATCACTAACAACGGCATCGGAATGAAGGGACAGTTGAACTTTGTTGCTCTAATGTTTTTCTTCTTTTTTTGTTAATGTGATGTGTAAAATATCATTCATGTTTTTGATTTATCGTTTATGTTTTTGATATACAGTTAATTGGAAAGACACGAGCAAGTTTATTCACAATGATAGATTATATCTGCACGCGTTGGATTCATTAGGGGGTGGATTTTAATTTTGTCAATTATGGTTTCGTTACACTTGGGTAGTGCATTGTGGGATTTGTATTTTGCTCAGCAAGGGGGAGGAGTTCAGTAGGACTAGATTAGTCACAGGTGAGCTTTTGCTTTAAAAACGGCCCGAGTGGCAGGCAATACGAGCGTGAGTTTTGGGAAGAGTAAGTGGAGTGAGGTCATGCTGCCGGTTGTGGCGTTGAGAAGGTAAATAGTATTCATTAACAAGGGTGGCACATTATTTGTAAGTATTAGTATGGTGGGAGGATGTTGGGGGTCACGGTTTGCGGTAGTATAACATTGGGATGCACATTATTGGTATGGCAATCATTGGAAACACGGCGGGGGGTTTTCTTTGTTTAGAGTTAACACTGGTTGGTCGTAGTAGAGTTGGGTCCGGGTGGGGGTGAAAGTAGAGTAATCAGTTAGGTTCTTTTTTCACTAGGAGATGTTGAGCAGCCAGTTAAACTGTTCTTTCTATTTTCATTGTAGTTAACCCCTGACGAAGAATCAAAAAGATTCGAAATGCATTGGGAAAAATGTTTTGTAAACCCACTTGTGAAACATGTTTGACCTCACATGCCTCTGTAAAAGCCTGGATTAGCAACGGTTGGCACTTGAAAATGTTGAATAAATTATTACAGAACAAACATGTTGTCTCCGTGGTGGTGATGGAAAGAGGAAGTCATATGACGTAAAGCTCTGGAGTACGACAGATGAACTTATGACACATTTTGAAAATCAAAGGAACTGTTTCAGGAATATTTTCCGTTTCTGCAGTGCGACAGTTGGGTGCAAAGGAAAAGTGCCCTTTGGGAGAGTTGTTATTTCATGAAACCGTGATTCGAGGCGTTTTCACGGAACCTGTTCGCACGCACTTCATTCATTGTAGTTGAAAAATTAGATTAACGTATTAAGGGAAGGAGTGCATTCGCTCAATAACGATTTATCAACTTTCTAAACGTGGCATTTTCAGAATTGCTATTTAAAATCTGATGTTACCATAAGTATAGATTTTAGCCTGTGTACTCTTAGAATTATATAAAGTTCTTTCTTGATTATATATAGCTATCGGTCGCCCAAACCACACCTGAAACAAGGGGGATTCTGAATCCTTCCATCTTGCTGTAATTAGCAGCCTAGCGATTTCAACTGATATAAAGACAAAATTAATCTAGGTTGTGTCTAGTTTGCTGCTAATATCATACCCCAATACCATCATAGATGGGCTGAGACAATTCTTTCTCCTGAATAGTTTCTCCGAGATTGTCTCCAAGCCATTTTTCAAGGGTGATAGCTTGTTGAAGCTATAAAACGTATAGACCAGCTAGACTGGACCATCACTGCACATGGGACATTTATCATCTTCCCATTTTCCCCCACCCAAACATCTTAGCCGGGGTGAAGTATACATTTAATATTGTCTTATAATGCTAAACTTTCAGACTAGCTGAGAGGAAGATCTCTGAGGCTAATCCTAATGACATATCTAAATTTGTATTTGGATCCTCTAGTTTCCAGGCCCAGTTTGTTTCAGTCTACTCCAGATCATCAGGAATATTATCCAATAATATATTGTAAATGTTCCTTATCTTATAATCAGCATGGACGAATACCTCTAAGAGGGGGATATTATCCAAAACACGCCCCCGCCTCAGTTGAATAATTCTTTTGCTTGTAGATGCTTACATTATGAGCTATCTGGTACACTGAAATCAGGCTATAAATCTCAAAAAGATCACAATTGCCCTGATGAAAACATGTTCCCAATCTTAGTGAGACCATGCTGCTCCCATTGTCTTCCCATTTCATCATAAAAAAAGGGAGGCAAGAGCGAAGATCGCCACAAAGGAGTATATCTATTATAGTTTGGGATCTCCATCAATCTTCAAGCCTTAATCCAAACTTTCCAAGCAATAATTATAATCTTAAACCGTACTTTCTTAAAATCACTCTGTTCCAATTCTTGAAGCAACATACCACCTGCTGCCTTTCCAACTGCAAGCTCATAGATAATGGATGAAACCTTGGGGGGCTTTTATATCTTCCCTATCCTTAGAGAGTAGAACATTTCAAGGAGCGCCATCCCTTCCCATATTGCCATGTGAAATTTATAAAGATGGAATCCAATGTTTTCAGTACAGCTCCTTCGGTCTCTAAAGCGAGAGATCTAAATAAATACAAAATCTTTGGTAACATTATCATCTTGAGAATATTGGTCCTACCAATCATTGAGAGATGTAATCCATTCATATGTCATAGATCGGTGGATGTTTTGCTAACCAAAGGTTTAAAGTTAATCTGACTAATTGTATCTACTTTAGGATTAATCTTGATACCCAGGTATGTAGCCGTGCCGACTCGCCGAGTGACCATATTTCCCTGCCATCTTTTCTACTTCCTTCATTGTGCTTCCTGAATCTCTAGTTACTATGGCGATATCGCCCACATATGCCAATACCTTCATTTCGTTGCCATTCAGGATAACCAGCTTTATTTTCTGATTGTGTAAAATTTGCTCAACTAATGGGTTAATGTAGAGTGCAAATAAAAATGGAGAATAAGGACATCCCTGTCTTGTTCCTTTGGCCACTTTTATTTTTTCCAATTCTTCAACTATTAATTGTAGTCTGGGATACAGATCTATATACATTGCTATAAATTTAGTCATCATCCGGGGGCCAAATCTCTTTGCCTCTAATATGTCCCATAATTACCACCATGTCACACGATGCATTTTCGGCACCAAGGAGGATCATAGCCATCTGACTCCCGGTCTCTTTAGCAATATCAAATAGCAATATAGCTCACCTTATATTATCCGTTGTATCCCATCCTCTTATAAAACTATGCTGCCATGGTGTGATGAGGTGGGCTATGATCCTCCCTAAGCACACTGCTAAAATGTTGTAGTACATTTCGGCGTACGTATTTATAAGGGATATTGGATGATACGATGTGGGATTATCTAAGGCTTGTCTTTTTTAGAAAAAATATGACAAAGTCCATACCCTTCCAAGACTCTGGGGGAAGCTCATTCAGTTGTACTCGTAAACATAAATCTAATAGAAGAGGAGCTAACTCTGTTTGAAGTGCCTTAAATAGCTCCAATAGTATTTTCCACCCCCTGAGCTAACTGTGGAGCAATCTTCTGGCAGTCAACTTTATAAAGATCTTGATAACATTCTTGGAATACAGCCATTATATTATCAACACCGAGTAGGGTTTCCCCATACTTTTTGACTGAGGTAATCTTATTCCAAATTTCTTTATGTCTTGTACGGAAAGCTAGGAGTTTCCCAAACTGATTCACCATATTCAAAGCTGTCATTCCTGTGAGTTTGATATCATTCCACAATTTTCTAAGTAAGATAGCAATATATTTCTGCTTTAACCATTGTGATTTTAAGCTGTGTTTGTACTACTTTTAACCCCTGGTGGATCCTTACCACAGGCTCTTTCTCTACCTCAGCTATCTTTCCTTACAATCTCTTATTCTCAGCTTCTTGCTGTTTCCTATTACAAGCCACAAAGCTGATGATCTCTCTTCTTAATCGGGCTATAAAAGCATCCCATACAATTTCCTGCGGGCACTGTACCTATTATAATCAAAACAGTCAACCGTCTAGTTTCTCATATGCTCAATAAATGCTTCATTGGCCAGCAATTTTCCATCAAAGTCCATTTATTTTGGGGCTTAAAATTCCTTTGGGCCACTACATCAAGAACCAAGAGATTATGATCTGACAATAGCTTTGGGAGTTTCCTAATTGCAGCTTTCTCCAACATTCTGCTCGAAATCAGAAAATAATCCAACCTGAGATATATTTTGTGTGGACAAGAGAAATACATATAGCGTGGTCCAAGGGCTGTTTAATGGCTCAAACCTCAATTAAACCATGGCTGACCATAAAACAGGTCAGAGCCATATGTGCACACATGTTTTTCCCCTGATATTTACTCATGTGGGTCCTACCTACTGCCTGATGTATGTTCAAGTCCTCACAAACTATCAATGAATCCGACCAGGAAGCTAATTCCACCTCCAAATCATCCAAACCTTTTTGATCATCCTGATTTTAACCAAATATAGTATATACTGTTAAACCCATATCTAGCTCCATTAATGTCCATCTACCACAGTTACCCACCAATTTATGTCTCACCGGCTCTATTTTAGTCCTAGCTGAGATAGCTACCCCTCTGATATTAGAACTTTGAGAGTAGCAAGCCACTAAAATATACCCTTTAATCATTAACAAATCCCTTCTACCCAATGGGATGTGTGTCTCCTGCAGACATATTATGTCCTCGAATTTTATGTACAGTTTTAATTTGTTTAAATAGGAAGATTGTTTCAAACATTGATTATACCAGTTATTATGTATTTGAAACGTTTTGTGGCTTGGTAGCTGAAATAAAAGTTATATGTATAATATTAAAAAATGTATTGTCAGTTTTATGAATTTAAAAATGTATGTAACTTTAATAAAAATATTAGAAAAAAAAACCAAATTAAATTAATGTTATACATAATGTTAAGTGACATTGTATACATACTACAAAACCTACAAATATTTTATTTTAGGTGGGTTAGTTTATAAAAAATCAATTAAAACAAGTACATTTATTATAATTGAATTTTTTCTAAAAAATATAATTTAAAATTTAGTTACTAGGCTGTAATATTTTAGAAATTAAACTCCATATTTAAAATGCAGATATACAATTATTTAAAATACAAAATATAACAGTGGAGGGGCTCTGGCAGGGGGCTTGCCCTCTCTGACCTGACACTTGCTTGACTCTGCAGCCAGCAGACAATGAAATCATAATCCGGAGGTACCGTGCAGCCTGAACATGTGTCTTCAGCTCAGGAAGAGTTTCCATTCAGAGCATGGATCTCTAATCTGCTGCTACTTTAAAGTCTTGTACCAGCACCAACAGTGTCCAGGCCAGCAGCTACCGGTTGAAAGGTGGAATCAATTCAGCAGCACACAGGTAAATGTTGTATACTTGTAAAGCGCACAGCTGCCCCAGCAACAGGGCGTCCCGGCTCTGTATACCGCTGGGGAACCCATCCTGGCTTTCCCTGTGAGATGGTCCTTACTGGGAATCTCCAAGGTGAAGACAAGCATCCCCGGCGCTGATGGGGCCATAAGTGGAGATTAAGAAAGCTGTTGCCCAGAGTTGCTGAGTGGGATCCATGGTTAGAGTAGGCACCGAGGCGAGAATTATCGAGTCCGCTGACCTTGGCCCAAGACCCTGCCGCGTCGGGAATCGAACCCTGGTCCCGGGCAGACCTCTGCTTCTGGGTCTGCCGCCTCTAACCAGTGAGCCACACCACTCCACAGACTCATATCTACTGTTCATCGAGTAAGAAAACAAACATAATGAGAAAGGAAAGGACCCGTGTCTTATAAGAGGTGTGAGTGAGCCAATGAATTAGGAGAGCGCTCTCTAGACCAGTATGCATTCACTGTATTTGGATCAGGTGACGTCTCGTTGTTTCAATGACATGGTGTTCTGCTGGGGTTGCTCTGCTGTCTTTTGCTGTCAGGGGTGAAGGCAGAGGACTGGGTTGTGAGTATTCCCCTGGGTGCCAAAACATGTAGCATGTTGAGTCAGGAAGCCATTGTTTAGTGTACCCTGCACCTGCTACTCTCATTTACAGTAAATGCATTGCAAAATAAATCTGCATCCAGAACTTTCATTGAAAATTAATCTACAATCAATATATAAAGGAAAGTATTAAAATGTGTGGAGAATACGGCTGTTAAAAATATGCATAGTAATAGAGACCACAGTGTGGCAGGGTGTGGCTATCCGGCCAAGATGGCAGACGCACTCTAGCGAGACTCCTTCCCTTAGCCCGCAAACTCGTAATTTATCCTGTGCTTTACAAAGCCATCGGACAATTAAACCTCATCTGCTGGGCTGTGAACAGTGCTGCGGCTACACACGCCAAGTTTGGGCGAGCTAAATGCCCTTGCAGACGTGGAATTGCAGCCTGTGCGGAACCAGCGTTACAAGGCCGCAATGGGACTCTAGTCGGTGTCGCAGGGCGTGTGATTGCCGGGGCTAGATCCGGCCGACTGACCTCGCAGGAGCGGGGGCAGCCTTCTGGTACTTGGCGAACCTCTGAGGGGAGGTTACTATGTTTCATATCGGTACTCTAATATAGGTCCAGGGAACATCGTACCCTTTCCCTACATCATCTCCCCCACATTTCAAATGAACGAGCCTTATAAGGACATAACTCCTAATAAGGACAGAATGCCTTATAGGGACAGAACACCTTATGAGGATGGACGCCTTTTATGGACTAAACCTTTCACCTAGTTCCATGCAGAGGAAGGGTTTTTACCCAATCAATAATGCTAAGACGTCATCCTTAGCACATATGAATAATTTATTAAAACACTACCCAGGGGGTATACTTCACCTCTCCTATCTACGCACAAGGTTTAATCCCATACCTCATCCTCATACTAAATATTGGCAAGCACAAGGACTGTATAAATACAGCACCTCTTGCTATCAGTAGTTGGAGGGAACAGAGACTTCAAGTCTGACACACTAACCAGAGATGCTGAGACTCTTGCATGCAGTTGCTCCAGCTGACAGTGGTCTGAACATCCCTTGCGGGGTGTCCAACTTGAGACCAGGACGAGGTCCCTCACTCTCATTATTCAGATAATGGAGTTCGACTAAATCCTAGCGGGATTAGTGGCTTTTAGGCTTATTACCTTTTTCACACCTACTTACATGCTAGGTACACTTAGGTACATCTAGACCGGCATCCTAGGAGTATGTGCTTTATTTTATAAATGCATTTTATATTCATGAATATGTTCATGACTATTGCAAAATGGTAGAACTGTACTATTCACTTTAATTCACTGTACTGCTGATCCTATATCTCTGCTATTGTGTAACAGTTGTAGCAGCGCATATATTTTACACTAGAAGAACAACAGTGCAATAAATTCCTATTGTAAAAACGCTCGACTGTTTCTTCTGTGTATGTCTCTGAGACAAAATGAAAAAGCACAAATAACTGGGTCAAAAGTAGGATATTGTTTCCACGAGGAATCAGGGTTTGTTTTGTTCTGAGGTTGCCAAAAAGTAATCTCTCTGATAGAAGGAGATTCTAGTGGCACTGTGAGCTAGCTTATGAAAACTAGGCTAACATACGCGGTGGCAGTGGCGTCACTAGGGTTGGTGTCACCAGGTGCGGGTAACTCATGGTGTCACCCCCTCACGACTTACCGCATGGACCTCCTCCGTTTCGAGTCCGCCAGTGGACACAGTTGGCAAATAACGGGACCATACAGAATCCTTAGTAAGGTTTGTAAATGTAGGTCCTATATTTACAAAATGTGCCTGTTAACAACAGTGTGATAATGACTCATTAATCAGGTTTTACAGTGGGCTACCTGCTAGTTCACAGTTTATTTGAATTTATAATATCATAGGTATGGTACTTTTTACTGGTGTGGTGTTCCCACTATCCAGCAACGCGATATATCAGTGGTCGAAGTGGGGGGAAAAAAGTAGGGGAACTGTGGGCGGAAAATCGGAGGGTGGGAATAACCCAAGGATTGGATCAGTGGGCAGAGCCAGAGGCGTGGCCAGAATGCGAAACTTCCCAATTTTTGGTATTTGTTTCGTTTCACTGCCCAGTTTTATCAACCAATGGATACACATGATTATTTAAGGTTATAATGAGTTATTGACAGTAAAATGTATACAAAGTGGGATATGCTTCTAATCACAGAATGTCCCCAAATACGATAAAATGTGGAAGCACAAGCCATTTGTCTCCGAGCCATGGAGTTTCTGTCATCAGCACTTCTCCCTTTTCCAAAACAGCAGTTCAAACATGAATGGCTAAAAATCCTAGTTTGCAAATGTTTTCTAAATAATAATGGCTCTGCCATATTTGCCTCATAATGCAAGATCTGCAGCATGATCTGACCATTAAAACTAATAAATTGTTTGTAGCTCAAACGTATCAAAAGTTAATAAAAAATGTGACTTGTGTTGCTGCGGAGTAGATGACAGTTAATAGCTCACTGTTCTATGTTAGGATTTTAACTTATAAACTGCAAGTAACAAAAGGATCTCTCTGACAAAAGCAGTAGCCCACTGGCCTATTTACATTATGTGCACTTTGTGATCTGCATGGTACATGTTCTTTGCAGCAGGTACATTAACCCTCTGAGCCACCTTTCCATGAGTCAAATCTTCCATGAGACAAAATTCCGATCTCTCTCTAGGAAGAACATTAATCATCAGTCATCATGACATTTTTATTGTTACCGAAAATTACTGGAGGCCAGGAAGGAGGCAGCAAGTGCTTTTAAAACCATAATATACTTGCAAAAATGATGCCTCCACCTAAAGTCAGCACCTGGTGCGGTCACACCGGTTGCACCGTCCTAGAGCTGGCCCTTCTCAAGGGCCCTGTGATCTCAGTGACAGGGTCACTGTTGTTCTAGGGTGTACTGCTTCATAGGCCTGGCCGCAAGACCCTAGCATGACAAGTGTAGGTTAACCTTCAAGGCTTGTCTACCACTATTCATACTGAAGTTCACCTCCAGTCTTGCGGGGCCCCCTCCTTAACTGGAAATACAACGCATGATGCCAAAGGGAAGTGGGTGAGTAAATGTATGTGTTGAGCAATTATGGAGCAATCATGGATATCCAATTTGAAGCTAAGGGCCAGGATGGGGTGACTTGATTGCGTCTAACCAGGTTCTGTTACCCAGAATCCCTTGCAAACCTCAAAAATTGCCACAAAAAAAACAAATTTTCCCCATATTTCTGTGGTGGAAAGTTCTGGAATCTACTTGGATCCCCAAATTTCCACCCACCCAGTGTTCCCCAAAGTCTTCCGAGAAAAATGGTACCTCACTTGTGTGAGTCGGCCTAGTGCCCGCGACAGGAAATGGCGCAAAACGCAACGTGGACACACCTCAATTTCGCTTTGAAAAATGACCCTTTTTTGGCAAAGTGCCTAGCTGTAGTTTTCTTACTCTGCGTTAGGGAGGCATTCCATGGACGCTGCAGTGGGTTTTCCACACAACACCCATGGATGTTGATGCTTTCCCATATTTACTAAACCGTGTAAACCTGGGGATGCCTCAAAACCTTACACCTCACTCAAAATATCTAACGCAAAAATAAAGAAAACAATAATATAGAATATATTAGACTTGGCATCAGGGTGTATCCTTATGCCTCCACGTGAATTGTTGTATTTAGTTGTCTGAAGGACTATTTGAAAACAATACCCTCTCTGTTTGCTTGTGCTGGCTCCCTTCTGTGTGTCTCACGCTAATGTGCTAATGCTGCACGTGTTAGCACATTAAATGGTGACTTTATAGCTTTACACTTGTTTGTTCACTCCTTTTTTGGGCATATGTATCACATTGTAAATGTGCTCTTGGGTGTTCAGTTTTCCTTTTCAAATTCCTATTGAATTTGGGTCCCCAACTTTCTTAGCTTGCATCATATAGCACGTTCAACCGCTAGAGAGCACTGTGAGAGAAGTGCATAAAGCTCTTAATGGGAGAAAGGGGCACTAAAAGATCTACCCCAGGAAATACAATATCAAGGTCCCATAGAACGAATACCCCAAAAAGAGAAGGCCCTACATTTTCATTATTATAAAACACTGCTAAAATCTACTGTCGTCACCAAAGCCCTATCTGACCCTTACTTAAAGACAACCACACACTCTGATTACCTTCATTCAGTTCAAAATGCCATGAACATCTCTAGCACCCCCTCAGTGCTGCTCTAACAACTTCTAATGAAATTGAATATAATGTTGAAATCCAGTTTCCCTAAAAGTCTCAGCTTCATGACTACATAATCTGTTTATTGCACCACACGGCTGAGAAAACCTTGCTAATCAAACCGAGAATGTTTTGAGGCCTTCATCAAGCAAACGTAGATGCGGAAGGATGTATACACTCGACCATCCTCTGTGTGTTTCTGGTGGCAGCCTCTCAAGGTCTACCAAGAGGTTGCAACAACAAGTGGTGGAGCCTAGGCAGCTCGAGTGAAGAAAGCCACTGTGACCGATTAGAAAGCCCTAGATGAAAACCTTTACAGACCTGGGATTTCTGCCAGTAGGCCAGAGAGAAGAATAGCATCATTTAGCAGATATGCACCAAAATGCACTAAATACACAAAAAATACATATAGCCACATGGAGAAAGCACCATTTCCTTTGAAAATTTACTCCCTCGTCTGGTATGAGACAGTGCTTGAAATGGAAATTTACAAATGTAGATACTCACCATCCCAGAGTACCTGTTCACGCCTTAGAAATGCAGGTACCCTCCCAAGAAAAGGACTGAACCATTGCTGAAAGTGCTGGTAGTGCTCCTTTTAAATAGACATTGAAGGTACTCAGCGCCCGAGAGTACCTGTCCTCCTCCCATCCTAATGTAAAGCGCTCTGATATCCCTTGGGATCTTGTTCGCACTATATAAAACTTTATAAATAAATAAATAAAATACCTGCCCATTTAAAGTGCTGGTTTGAGAGCATCTTCACTGTCACCAAGCCAAATTGCATCATGGTAGATGTGAAAATCATAAAAAAGAATAAGAAAGGAGAGAAAAACTGTTGAAATGGTTTGTTGTATTCAGAAAACATGAGGCACCATATTAAGTTATACCTTTTCTGTATAGTGTGACGTTCGCCAAGATAATGTATGTTTGTGATGTTGGGTATCTTGTTTGTGTGTACTGCCATGTCCAGGTTGTGGGCTTGCCAGTGAATGAGGCTCTCAAGGGTACACTGGTCTTGAAAAACTCTTGCCCCACCCCGATCAACTATGTGAGCGCCACCTATTTTTCAGCCTCAGCTTCTAGGCGGCGATGTCATATTGCAGTCCTTGTTTAAATTCAGTCACTGGTAGGCCATACCCGGTTGACCTACATGTTCTACTGGAGACACAATGCTTCATTTTATCCCAGAGATAGTCTGGTGCCTGTCTATGGAGAATATCTAGATCAGTCAAGTTAACGTAGGCAGATACTGGCCTTAGTTAGGAGGCTACGCAAGGAGATGTGCATTTCTTGATCTTTTTGGCCAGTCCCAGTGCAGTATTGTGCAGCACCTGCCCAGATTTCCAACTTTCATTTCACTTGTACTTCTTCCCTTGCTCTTAAGTGTATAAGATGCTTTCCCTGCCTTTAAAAGGCTGCATAGCTTCTGCTCATGTTACCAACCTTAGTTACTGCTGCAGCTGCTGTTTGACCCAGTTGGCATTATTTCACTCATTCAGCAGTATCCCTCCCCACCTTGTGCATGTTAACATTTGGAATACTGAGTCTTCTGTGGTTTCCATGTTTTTGCTGTAAATGCCCACATCGCTGCTTCGCTGCCCTCTCGCCATTTTAGTGCAATGTAGATACCTGTAATCGAAGCCCCACCACACTCGGATTTACAGAACTATTCTTCATCAAGCAGAACTCAAAAGGCACGGTCGTGCTTCTTGATAACATGGTACATACTCTGGTGGTAGTTAAACAGTGCCAGTGTCTTCAGAGGTTGTGTCTATGGTTGTTTCTTTGTTAGCCCACATGTCTGAAGCAGTTATTTGAACCTCAGGTATATCACCCAATACCTCCCTTATAGACCAACAGCCTATAAAACGTAAACTCGGACATCACCAGATATCTCAGAGCACTTTATGACTTCGCTAACCCTGCAATACAATAAGCAGAGGGTTTACTAGAAGAGCCAGCAGAGAGGTGAGGGCAGCAAGGAAAGGTGAAGCTTACAGCAGTGAGGAGGATTTCGGGTTTAACCCACCTCCCTTTTACCCCCTAATTTCCAGGTCCCCATTTTGGGCTTTTACGTTCTCACGTTCTTAGATCTGTCATGACAGCGCAGTTGTCTGCAAGACTATTGTTAACCAGTTCTTTAGCATATACTTAGAGTGCTCTTTGGCTCCTTTCCCAAAAAGCATTACCCTCTCACCTCACGTTATTGGTTGGTTGGTGTTCCATTCTACCTCCTATTGAATGCTTGCACTGCAACACAAGAGGGACTATTTTACATCCCAAACGTGCATTGACATCACTCATTAAATACAATATCTCATAGATGTACATTATGCAGAAAAAGGGTTCTTGAATATTATTTGTTCCTTTCCCACCAGCAAATTACTGTTAAATGTTTTTGGCAACTCTAAATACAAACCAGACCTTTTGACTTAATCCGATTGGTTTCTATTTTCTTCGGTCTGAAAATCTGTGTCTTTTATTACTCTCAATCCCTCCCTCCTTGAGCTGTTCTACCCTTTTCCCATAAGGATCCCTTCCTCTGCTTTCTTTCGTGATTTCCTTCCCAATATTCTCTCCCTCTCTTCTCCCTTGCTCTCCGTTAGCCCAGACAATCTTCTCATTTTAGCTTTTCTTTTCCACAACCTCTTCTTTTTCGGACCCCTCCCTCTCGGTTCTCTCCTCTCCCCCTCTCTCCCTGCTTTGCCTCTTTCTCTCCTGCTCTTTTGTGAACCTGTCTCGGATTTCTTGTCACCTTTCCAGATCCACGTAGGCTTTTGGAAAGAGTGACCCAAGCAGCGTGGCCTACTCCTCGCAAAACAGCCCACCCCTTTCAGAACAATCCGGGGGTTGTCTCGATAGAAAAGGCAGTTAATTGCCCTGTTTATCTTTCTCCCTTAGGGACGGTGGGCCGTTGGGACAGGAAATCGCTGCAAACATAGTGTGCCTCAGTTTGAAGGGCAGGCGGGGGGCTCTCAGAGGCTGACAGACTAGAGAATATCTTACTATTTCCATATCTACCAATATCAGCGCATTTCAACCAGGTAACTGCCACTCACCTGAGTTGGTGGCAGACAGCGGGTGGGGGGGGACTACCTCGGTCGGCGCTTGGCGGCTAGCCCCCTTAAACCAGGCTCCGCTCCTGTCCTGCTTGGAATAAAATTTAATTATAGGCGCGGCGACGGTCGACCTGAGACGGGATGACCTCCTCCTCGTCCCTCGTGATGCCAAGTCACGCGCACTTGGGGCCCCCAATGCGCATGCGGGATTCCCGTATTCAAAACAACATCACTGCACCCCTCTAGTGACGACGTGACGTCACTGCCGAGGCGCGCAGACTCGGCGGAGGAGGAGACAGTGCGCGCTGCGCACAGGCACCTCCTCGCTCCTCCTGCTGCATAGTTAGGTTGCGTCGTTGCGTTGCTCTGCAGTCTGCACCACAGTGACCGGCCCTTTGGTGTCACCCCGCGTAAGGGTGTCACCCGGTGCAGTCCGCACCACCCGCACCCCCCTAGTGACGCCGCTGCGCGGTGGGGGTGCTCAGAGTCAGTCTACCACGCAACCCACAGTGTATGTTGTCCAAAAGCGCAGGTCCTGCAGGGGTACTATAGGAAATAGTACATGGCGCCCCCAACGTTTGGTTTGGTACTTATTTAACAGTAGAATCTGAGTAGCTGAGTCATGCTTATTCTCAGAGACCCCTACTCACAAAAACCAGAGATGTATGGAGTGGGTGGGCACAAAACTCTGCCACAGCTGAGTAGGCAAAATATTCTATTTATTGGCTGTTGGTTAATCAAGCTTGAAGGCCATTTTTCCCAAAATTGTGCGAAACACCTTATATTAGTTTCCTTAGACAGTTATTCAATGTCTTAAACTCAATGACTACCGAAATAGGAAATTTAGAACAGGCACTTAATCACTCAGAAGGTGAAGCAGATGCCAATGCAAAACACATTGCACCCAATGTAAGACACACTCTGACAGTTAAACTCGTCAAAAAAGGGTTACCACTCAGAGGTGTAATAATATTCGTGATACAGCTACACAAAGGTTTCCAAACAGAAGTGTTCTATTCATGGGTTACATTCCCAGCAGCAAATGCTGTAACAGAAACTTTTCATTATTACATACATGAAGAAGTCCCAGCGGTATACACTCCGTTTGAGGAGATTGAAATTCCGCTTACCTACCAGGAACGTAGTTTCTGGTTTAATGGTGCCCTAACCCACACAAGAACAAAAACAAGAACAAGGCTTGGTCCTTTAGGAATACCAGGAGCAACATGGCCGATATTAGCTGCCTATGCACCACTTCCTGACATTGACACAATGCCATGTGATGAATTGCTTGTTCAACACAAAGAGTTGATAAAACTTTACAGAAGCATGACACAATTCGTTATGAGTACACTAGCGGTCCAACCTACAGTAATTACACCAAATACAGCTCCTACAGAGCACAGCTACTAAAATTACTCCACAAACATTACACATGGTAATAGGTAAATTGCCCACAAAACGTGAACAAATTCCTTTCTGGGTAGCTCAGAAAATAACGCAGTTAGAAACAGTACACCCAAATACACCACCATTTGAAAAACACAAAATGTTAACAATCTGCTTGCTCATGGGTATTATACCACAGTTAGAGGATTGTACCTCTTGGGGTACAGTCTTTGCTGCCATATATACCAGAACTCATGCCTCTGGATCAGTATGAATATATTATTTACACTGATGGATCTACTGAACCGGCCATAGAAAGTAAGCAGTAATACAGTCCGGCGTGTGCTATCGTTAAAGGTCGCATGCGTGATGGCAAGTTCCATCCTAGTTGCACAAAAATGCAATCTCTAGGGGACTGCACGGCTCAGTTGACAGAATTAAAAGCACTAATACTGGCACTTGTAAATACGGATCATGAATTCCCCACACTATTCGTGTGTGATTCCGTTTACTGTGTACAGTCGTACAATGAGTACTTACATCATTGGGAACAAAACGGGTTTAAGGATGAGGAAGGTGGCACAATTAAGCATAAAAAAATGCTATGGGAACAGGTCGCAGAGTTGGAAACCGACCTACCAAGGACTCACAATGTGATGGCGTTCTCATTGCGGGGAATTCATTGGCTGATGAAGCCGCAAGGGGGCTGTTCGCATGGCTTCGATAGCTGCACTCACTCGTTCAAAAACGAGAATAGATGGAGATATTATGGTATCTGTCATCGCATCACGCAAAGGCAACACAGCAGTGCCTATAAAAATTCCATTCAAATACTCCTAGGAGTTAGATGCACAAAACATTCCATATGCTCAGATTCCTGGAGTGGGGGATAGAGTAATATAAAATATGGATCGTAGGCAAGGTTTAATACTAGCTGCACACGAGGGTTTGGGCTCTGCGCACACAGGCGTTACAGAGACTATTTCTTTACTGAAACAGCGCTATTGGTGGCTAGGGTTAACTAAGCAAACTAAAGACTTTGTTTTGAATTGCGACATCTGGCAGCAGATGAAAGGCTCTACGATAGCAAAACCTGCGCAGAGGCCATTATTAAAATCAGACAAACCTCTTGCATGTTGTGTACTTGGACCACTGCGGCCCCTTGCAAACGGACGAGGCTTATAAATATATAATGGCTGCAGTGGATTCCTGCTCGAGATTTCTATGGGTATGGCCTCAGCGCTCGGCTGACGCTCAAACTGTTATCTAAGATTTACGAGTCTTTATCAGCACATATACGCAGTTAGCACGTTACATTCTGACCGCAGAACCGGAACTTAAAGCAATCTTTAACAGCTAGGGTATTATGCAAGGGCAGTAGTTGGGTCACACACCTTTATGGGGTACAGTGGACGTTAAACAACCAGCCAAGAAACTCTCTAGAGGGTGTCACTCCATATGAAGTCCTCTTTGGGACACACATGAGGGTACCTGATCTTGATTGTGAAGGCGCAGTGGCGGATGAAAAACCATTTGATATCCATGATCGTTTGGCTGTTTTACAGGATCTAAGTGAATCCAGGACAAAACAAACCAATGTCCATCTAAAGCAGACCGCCACTGAGGAAGTCAAAGTAGTCACGGCAAGACCTGTCTCGATCCCAAAATTTGGGGATCTGGTCAGGGAGTAAATTGCGGACAAAAAGGAATTTAGATGTTCATACAGAAAACCTGTACCAGTCCTTGCAGTACATGGAACAAGAACAGTGCTTCTCCCGCCTCTTGCCGGAAAAAAGGAGAAAAGATTTGTCTTAATTGACTTAATCAAACCGCACTATGTGGCCAATACTAAACAGTAGGCCTTGTGGACTCCACTGTAGTAGACGCCCTCCACTCGCTACAATCAAAGAAGTTCAAACAGAAAGACTCATCACGTTTGAAGAGCCACCTGTAAGGAATGAAGGACTAAGCAACAACGCTATGGAATTTCTTCCTCTTGAACCTGAGCTTCGAAATCAAGCTCAAAGCAATGCCCAAGTTGCAATTAAACCTAATACAGACATCTACATCAATGTGCCTCATCGAGTGAAAATAACGTTTCAACTAATCCCGATGTCATTCCCACAATTGATCGAACTGCTTCTGGATATTTTATTAACTTTGATACGTTTTCTATGGATCCAAGTGAGCCGGAAACAACGCCAGCCAAAACACCATTCAAGTAACAATTAAATAACTTTTTTCACTTTCTTCAAAAGACATACCTGGTATCACCTTGGATTGAACTCTGGGTAATTTCTGTGATATTGTTTTTTCTTTTCTGACTAGGCTTAGTACAAACTTTTACTATGCTTATTAATGGACACTATCTTCAACAAAGTTCCACAGCCCAAAAGGACAACATCCTACTGAAGCCACATCCATCATCACATCGTAAACAAAGAGACTTGTCATCAGTGAACATTACAGCAGTTCCTATACCGGATGGTATAGTATGGGACTAGGCTGATTTTAACATATTCGACCCAACCAAACTTTTAAAATTTCGATAAGTGATATTGTTACCTCATGTACATTTTCTGATGATTGGGACCCTGAAATGATCAATAACATGGTGTCTGATTTAGAAAAAACTGCTGCATTTTCTAATAATGGAATGTTAGAGGGTTCTTCAGATTATGACACATTGTACCAACATTATGGTCATCATTTCCTGCACAAATCCATTTCAGCTAGGAATTTCATTGAGTACCATCAGTGGGAACATTGCCCAACACCACCAAAAAGTAGTTCACAAGCGTTTGCACAGAAATGTTCATACTTTTCAGAGTTTAACACCACAGATCCAGCCTTATATTACTATAAGGTTGCACCAACATCAGCACTGAAAATTATGTTGACAAACACTAAACAGATTTACTCTGCTTCCTTTTTGGCCTAATTGTCTGAACAGGGTTTCAACCTATGGAAAGACGAAATTGACTCAAAATCAATTTGGGGTTCGAGGGACTTGCAAGTCCATCAACAGAATGGCTATTTCATGGACAAATCACTCTCCTGGTCACGACCTTTCAGTTTCACTATTGCATTGAGCAAAGGCAGGCAGGCAGATAAGGAAAATTGGGTAAAGAATATGCCTGGGCGTAGTTTGCGGAGGTTTGCTATGCGGAACTTCGCGAAGTTATGAAAAAACTCTGTGAAGTTCCGCGAGTGGCTGAGTGCAGTGCAAACTGCAGTTTGTGCTGGTATTCCTGCTGCTCGGGTAGAAATTGACCCTGAGCGGCAGCTCGCGCTCGCAAACTTACTGTTGGTGTTCGCGAACTTACTGTTCGCGATCGGGAACTTACCGTTCGGGATCACGAACGGGGAAAACACTTTGCTGCACATCACAAAGCGGAGTTTTCTGCACTCTGGGAGCTCCACGGAGTGCCGAGTGCAAAAAACTCGTCAAACTCCGTGAATGGAGTGAAGTTCACTGCCCAGGCCTAGTAATTATATTAAGAAATCCTGGGATTTACCATATAGATTTCGATGCCGGAGTGGGGATCGAGAAGTGTTTCTTAGTGGTACAAACTGCAAGAACGCTTTAAGCGGTTCTCTCATGTGCCAAGATATTGTTTTGCACGGAGCATTTAATGGTTCAATAGAAAATCTGTCTTGCCACTGAAAGGAACTCTAGCTGCTGTGATCACGCCAGTGTTAGAGTTACTTTCGAATGAGAGTTACTTGATGCTGGATGATCAAGGTTGCTGGGGCATGCTTCCAGGCATCGCCTATCTGGTCACTGTGAACACCAGGGTTATTTGCTGTATGCAAGTATTGTTTCCTCTGACAAATACAGTCAGGGAGGGGCAGCTATGACCTTCACTGAATGTTTCTTTTATACAGTTTGATGCTTTGAGCAGAATGAAATCCATGCTTTTACAGCAGAACGTACCCTTAACCTCCGCTCGAGAAACCTTTGAACTTCAAATTGCAAGGACCTTGACTGAGATAAAGGCGCTTATTCGTACAAACTGCCCCCTACATTTCTTAGAAATGGTGGGTCTTATCTGTAATATGTCAGATACGAGTGGTATTGTACTCCTATTTAAGACCATAGGGTGAGGATTCCTTAGCACCTTTAAAAAAATACTCAGAGTTATTCCTAACTTTATACGCTCCGTATTTGGAAGCATTTTTGGGGTTCTACCTCTGATCCTGCTCGCAATTGCTGGAATCCTGATTGTCACTTGCCTGCTACGCAATGGACGGACCAACCACCAGCGAGATGGCAAAAGCTCTCCTGGAGAGATATTACCATGAGCGCATGGTACAACATCTGGGTGCACCTCGCCTTCGAGAGCTAGTGCTTCTTGGTTCCTGTCGTTCAGACCAGTCTTTAAAGTCTGCATTGTACCTGTTTTTCGATGCCTGTTTTGTAAGGGAGAATGCAAGTTGGATATCTGTCTGACACCTCTAATGGAGATGCCAGCGGACTTAGACTCAAGGCTGGAGCCACTGTGGACCCATGCTCGACTATGTCCGCAGCATATTCCCATCTTGACAAATGCATTCCTTGAGGATCCGCAGGTGCCTTTTACAACTGAGTTGAACTTTAGCTCCACCGTTCGCACCGAGGTATCGACTACAGCACCAGCTGCCTCTCCACCAGCTTTTGGCAGCACTGAATTTCATCTATGCACCCTTGATGTGCTATGCGAGGTATTACAATGTTTGTCCCCTGCGGCTGCAGGCAGTGATAATGTTGCATCTCCCAGCCAGGACATTTAACCTAAATCTGGCTCATTGTGTTCTGGGAACGAATACAGAGTTTTTTCTTTTCCATTCAACAAAATTCCTCAAATTGACACTTTCCATAACAAAGCATGGCCTTCTAAGTATGCTTGCAGTAGTTCAACATGTATGATCAAACTCATTTAGGACTGTGATTTGCGGAACTTTAAAACAGAAATCATATTTCAAGAGAACATTTTTCTCTCCTCGTTTTTTAAACTGTTTTTAAGATGATTTTTTACGTTTTTAGAAAGATTTTAAATGGCTCTCTGATACTTTTATGCACTGACACCTGGTTAAAATGTTTATCATAATTGTGTTTTATTATTGTTGAGTATTAGGAGGAGTGGGTGTTATGTTTCATATCGGTACTCTAATATAGGTCCAGGGAACATCGTACCCTTTCCCTACATCATCTCCCTTACATTTCACATGAACGAGCCTTATAAGGACATAACTCCTAATAAGGACAGAATGCCTTATAGGGGCAGAGCGCCTTATAAGGATTGACGCCTTTTATGGACTAAACCTTTCACCTAGTTCCATGCATAGGGAGGGTTTTTCCCAATAAATAATGATAAGACGTCATCCTTAGCACATATGTATAATTTATGAGAACACTACCCAGGGGGTATACTTCACCTCACCTATCTACGCACAAGGGAGAGAGTGTACCAGCAGGCATTAAAGACTTACGTCATCCTCATACTAAACAATGGCTAACAAATGCACAAGGACTGTGTAAATAGAGCACCTCTTGCTATCAGTAGTTGAAGGGAACCGAGACTTCAATGCCGACACACTGACCAGAGACACTGAGACTCCTGCATGCAGTCGCTCCAGCTGACAGTGGTCTGAAAATCCCTTGAGGGGTGTCCAACTGGAGAACAGGATGAGGTCCCACACTCTCAATATTCAGGTAATGGGGTTCAACTAAATCCTAGCGGGATTTTTGGCTCTGAGGCTTATTAGCTCTTTCACATCTACTCACATGCTAGGTACACTTAGGTACATCTAGACAGGCATCTTAGGAGTATGTGCTTTATTTAATGAATGCATTTTATATTCATGTATATGTTCATGACTATTGCAAAATGGTAGAACTGTACTATTCCTTTTTATTCACTGTACTGCTGATCCTATATCTCTGCTAGTGTGTAACAGTTGTAGCAGCACATATATTTTACACTAGAAGAATAACAGTGCAATAAATTCTTATTATAAACAAGCTCGAGTGTTTCTTCTGTGTATCTCTTTGAGACAAAATAAGCAAGCACGAGTGACTGGGTGAAAAGTAGCATATTGTTTCCATGAGTCTGGGGAATCAGGGTTTGTTGTGTTCTGAGGTTGCCAAAAACTAATCTCTCTGATAGAAGGAGATTCTAGTGGCACTGTGACCCAGCTAATGCAAACTAGGCTAACATACGCGGGGGGGTTGCTCAGAGTCAGTCTACCACCATACCCACAGTGTATGTTGTCCAAAAGCGCAGGTCCTGAGGGGTACTATAGGAACTACACTACAAGGTGAAGACACCGAGATCCAGCCCTGAATGCCGCATTGCTGGCCTGATTCAGAATCACTGCGAGCACCCGGCCCGAAGCAGGACGTGCTCATCCGGCGTAGACACATCAGCCGGGACCCCTCTCCGTGACGGGAGAGAGTGTGCAGTGCTTCCAGCCTGGAGTTTTACAGCGGTACCCGCAAGAGGTACATTGGGTAACTAGGCTGCTGGATAGCTGTTGAAATAGGTCGTGGCACTAGCGCTATGGGCCCTACCAGGCATAAACCTGTGAATTGAGGTGGAGCTGGGGATTAACTTTGGCCCAGGGAACTGAGGGCAGAGCGAATGCTGCTAGCTGGAGCAACTGTGGGTGGAGGCAGTATGCACCGTGTGCGGAGGCACACAGACCTCTGAGGCCTACCCTCTCGATACACCGTGGACACAGAGGGCCCGGAGAGGTGACTGTGACCCTCGGCCGGGGGCTGGGCCCGAAACGGAGCACAGAGATACTAGTCTGCTGAGTAAGGGGGGCAATATGTGTGGCTGTGGATCTTCCCCCAGGTCTGTGGAGGTGTGTAGTCCTTAATTGGTCACAGAGTGTTGGAACGCACCTGTACCAGGCCAGACACAGCGACGTCCAAAGATGCAGGGAAATAGCGGCACCCCTCAGACGAATGTGAGTGGTGGCAACGCTCAGCACCCGGACGCCCACATTGTAACCAGTGATATGCCTTGAGGACGCAGAGACAGGGTCGGAATGTTTCGCCCGGCTCCAAGCCCTCACATAGCTCAGACTCAGACGTTATACGTTGGAGCTGCCTGAGAACATTCCATGAAGGACATCAGAGACGTGCGTCGTTAAGAACCACGAGATCACTGTTGGAGGCACACCGAAGGGGCCATAGAACAGGTACATGTGCCTGTCATGTGATCAGAGCTGGGGCAGTCACACAGATAGTTGCGCTGTTCCTGACCAGTGACCACCTAACTCAATGTGAAGGAGAGACCCCCCAGGAGAGTAAGGAGATACAGGGACCACTGCAAGATGCCCCGACCCCAACCCCAGTGTACGGTACACCTAACCAGCATGGGCAGACAACGCACTGGTACAGGCACGGTGCCTGTGCGCTCGGCATCCAGCCCAACACAGTCCGATCGGTAATCCGAGGCATCGAGCACCTCCAAGACGTCTACCCTGGAGTCCAAAATAGATTCTTTGCTTCAGGCAGTCACGCAGCTTGACGAAGCACTAACGCAGACTCGTACATCGCTGGAAGGCCGAATTGACAAGGTCACAATGGACTTCACACTCTTACATGGCGATCACAAGAAATTGACAGGAAGAGTCAGTGATCTTGAGAAGGAAGTCAAGAAGTCGCCCCAGAGGCCAAAGAATTGGCCGTGGAAGTGTGTCACCTCACAGCCAAATTCCATTCCCTGGAGCACAGAGTGTATGATGCAGAAGGCAGGTCAAGGAGGAACAATGTACATGTGGTAGGACTACGGGAGGGCACGGAAGGCAGAGATTCGGTAGGGTACACTGAGACGAGGTTGCAGACTTTAATGCCCGCTGGTACACTCTCTCCCTTCTTTGCGGTGGAAAGGGCACACATGGTGCTGTCGGGTCGCAGCCACAGGGTAATGGACCATGGCCTTTCCTGTTCCGACTCATGAACTTCAAAGACAGGGACACAGTGTTACCAGGAAAATAGACTCAATAACAGTGGACAATTCACAGGTCCTCTTTTTTCAGGACTATGCACTTGGGGTACAGAGACAATGGAGCACCTTTCTCCCTGTCAAGAGACAAATGAGACAACTGAATATGAAGTACTCCCTCATATACCCAGCCTGACTGCGAGTGATAGCAGATTGCTCCTCACACTTCTTCAGTACAGCGGAAGAAGCATGGAGTGGCTGGAGACCAAGGGCCACCATACCTCACAGAGCCAGAGACTGTGTAACGTGTGCCCACGGCCGGGCACTCTCAGGAGTCGTCGCACCAAATGTAAACAAAGAGCAACAGAGCCACCAACGCAGTCAAGAACCGCTCCTGGCAATGAACAGGTGCTACAGTAGAGACGGACGCACTGCAGGACGTATCGAGCTTGAGAGACCGACAAAGTAGTAGGGATGCGAATGCTTCCTCTGAACAGTCACTAAGCAAAGACAGCTCGCAGACCATATGGACGGTCCATGATGACTCGCAATCCCTTCCGGCCGTGACGCCTCAGATGATCTGATGTAACTCTAAAATGTACTGTGTGGACACGCAAGTATTAAGTAGCAGCCGCGCATCATAGTTAGAAACATACACGCACAGCGCGATACATATGGGGTGCTCCCAGTTGCGCTGCTTGGATCACAGCACTCAAGCAGGCCAGTATTCCTACTTGCACCCAGCAGGCAGCAAGCAGTTGGCATACATTCTACGATGCAGTGTAGCGCACACCTGCATATACATAAAGCAGGACAAAGCTTATACATTTCGCTCACAGCTCTTTTCAGCCCGCCCCACCCTTTGAAAGGAATGAACCGGTGATCGTTGCCGTAAGTTGCCATATGGCATCATTACTAGTTTGGACAGATGCATGTTGCCTATCTGTCCTATCCATGTTGACGCTCGTGAGGGCCCTTCCCACTACCCCTGTTAGAGTTAGCCCACCTCTGCCCTGATGGACATTGCATGCACATTCACTGAATGCCAGAATACTGATGTGTAGTCGCTACATCACTATCAATACCACCCATCTGACAAGTGCGCCAACCCATTATCATACACCATGCTGCCCACAAACGTAATAGCCTGGAATGTTAGGGGGCTCCACACGCCTGCTGGAAGATATCAGATATACGCGTACCTTAACCAACATATAGCCCTCCTACAGGAGACATACATCTCGCAGCCATAAATCCATACGTTACAACAGAAGGGGAGAAGTAGTGGTAGGGTCTATATATGCCCGAAAACGGATCAGGGCGCTTTTTGGCACACACTGACAGGCTTACTATCTAGCTGGTGCGAGATCCCCTGGCTATTAGGAAGTGACTTAAATTCAGTACTGGACACTACACTCGACAGGTCCTTTCCACCACTACCGCAGACCGTAGCGACACCCAATGCCAGAAATCTGAGAGAATAGCTACACAGATGGGACCTTTCAGATATATGGAGGACCCTCCACCCCCAGACACGACTGTACTCTCACTACTCGCACCTGCACAGACTGCATGTTCGTATAGCCCGTTTTGTCGTAAGCTCTCCCCTATTGGCCAAATGCCTTAGCGCGGACTACCTAGGAAAAACAAACTCTGACCACAACCTAAATATCAGGAAACTGCGAGGCGACTAAGAGGGGCCCACCACTGGGTTGTGGAGACTACAGCCTCTGGTGTTGGAGGACCGCCCTTCAGAGAGGCAGTGGGCACCGCGATCGATTCGTACTTCGAAATTAACACAGGGTCAGTCACAGACACAGGCACTCTATGGGGTGCGGGAAAAGCAGTGGTTAGAGGGTGCTGCATGGGATTGAGCTGGAGAGTAAGGAAACAACTGGATGACGAGGTCAAGCAAGTTGAGGACGCTCTGACTTGACTAGAGGCTGAGCTGGCGACAGGTGCTGATGTGCAGTGGGACATAGAAATGCAGCGGCAAACGCACGCAGAGGTGATAGAGCGATTACATTGTCTAAATTATGCTTCAAACGCTGCGCACACACATACAGTGGCAGACAAAACGGGCAGATTGCTGGCGCATATGATTCGTCAAGAACAGACATGACTACCTGTGCTGCGGTTGCGTTCCGCATCAGGACTGTTGCGCACTACGCAATATAATATACAAATTGAGTTTGCCGCACACTACAGCAGGGTGTACAAGTCGCTGCATCGCGTAGCGGCATCAGCTATTGAGGATTTTCTCGCTCCCTTGAATCTACACCAACTCATGGATGGACAAAAAGATGAACTTAGTGAGCCGATTGCGCTAGAGGAAGTGCAAAGTGCTATTCGCTCATTGGCCACGTGCAAGGCACAGGGCCCAGATGGCTACCCGGCTGAATATTACAAAGTCTATCAACAGGCCCTGGCACCACGCCTTCTTGCAATGTATCAAAACACACAAGAAGAGGGCGCACTCCCAGCTACACTCCGTGAGTCCCTGCTGGTGTCCCTACCCAAACCTAACAGAGATGCGGAGCTAATAGGCGCGTACCGGCCGTTAGCGCTCCCTAATATGGACTATAAAGTCCTAGACAAGATGTTAGCGAATAGATTGGCCCCTTTAGTACCGCAATCGGTACACGCATACCAAAATGGATTCATGCCAGCGTGCAACACGTCGCTAAATTTACGGCGCTTCTTCCGAGTGGCAGGTTACTCCAGGGACAGATGGGCGCAGGCTGGTTGCCTGGTGCTAGAACTGGAGAAAGCGTTCCACACGCTGGAATGGGAGTTTCTATTTAATACACTGCGTAAATATGGACTGGGTGAGGGGTACTTGGGTCTAGTTAAGCTACTTTATACAACCCCAACCGCTAGAGTCAGGACAGGCCCTTATGTGTCACAGCAAATCCCCCGGCAGGGCTGCCCACTTTCCCCTTTGTTGTTTGCGCTCGCTATCGAGCCTCTAGCTGAGACGCTACACAGCACACAAGAAGAGTGGGGAATCCTCTTATGAGACGACATCCATGCGGTTTTATTATATGCGGATGACCTGCTCATATATCTAAGGGATGTGGGGAAATCATGCGCGGTAATCAAGGATGAGTGATCCCGATTTGCCTCGGTGTCAGGCCTGAAGGTAAACTGGGAAACATTGTGCTTGTACCCCTTTGCTGCAACCACTCCACATCCATGTTTAGTTAGTAATGGTGGGGCTGTGCGTTGGCAATTGGAAGTGTCTGTGCCCGAAGCTCCCCACAGGAGCCTGCTGCTATTCAATGCCAAAGCTGCATAGTCTTAAATTCATCTCATACCTCCTAAATGCGATATGACACACTCCCTACCCCTTTTATCTCACTCTTGCAGGCTTCTGCTTTCTCCTTTGTGACGTTTTTTCTATATTTCTCTTTTTCCTGCAGTTTTTCCATTTGGTGATCGTTTTTTAAGTGGGGGGGACTAAATACTTGCCCTAATTACTACCACCAGTGTGCCAAGCTCAACAATTCATTACTAATGCCCATCTGCCATTTTATCAGCAAACCGTATCCTAAGACTTTGAAACAATTTGCCTATAGATGCCCCCCACACACATTTGGAGCCCCCATATGTCAAAAACTTCCACTAACAAGCAAGAGCCAGTATTTGTCCACATACTCCCATTGCCATCAGTAGCCTCTCTTATACCAAGATGTACCTCCAACATGCCCAACACCACCATTTTATCAGAGGCACCCTAACATACCAAGAATTATCTTTAGTAGACGGACGGGGGAACATGGCGGCTGGCTAAGAGCAGGTTTATGAGGGGAACGCTGTAATGGCTCTTACATGAAGCTTCGAGGAGCGTTTCTGCCGGCAGAGTTGATGGGGCGGTGGCGGCGGTCGAGGCTGCTGAGCATGGGAGGACAGAGGCGGCTCAGGAACGACGGACTGGCTCGGAGTTAGAAGTGGAGGCGGGACTTGCCCGGAAACAACAGTCAGATGGCCCCACAGCGTGGAAGAGAGTAGGAGGCTTCTGGGCAAACGCCGCTTTGCAGTTTCAGTACCTGTGCAGAGCTACATCAAGAGTAAGTCTCAGGGGCCCCTTGTGCAACTCCTCTTGTTTCTCCCAGCTACTTACCATAGCTTTAAAAACTGACAGCAAAGCTAGGCAACAGTCTAGGGGTAACGCCACAAACCCACAGAAAGGGACTGCTAAAAGGAACGTGGTCACTGGATGTTGCTTGTATTTTGACGATTATATAGATAGTGTGAGTATAAATGACGGATTCTGTATGAATTCCACAAAGAAAAAAAGCAAAGCAGACATAGGAGGGTCTCCACTTTTAAAATAACTTTAGAGGCTTCTCTACAAGGGACTACCTCGTTACAAGCGTTGCCCTGTCAAGATAAGTTAACACTAGAAGTGGGGGTCGCTCCAAGAATTAAGTGCCTGAACCTAGACTCACCATCCCCAGGCAATGATATCAACCACTTGCCAGAAACTGTATTATCAGAAACTGTATTGATAAGAGAACAGGAGCCGGTCAAAGAGATATCTACAACTCAAGATAGTGATTCAAGTAGACCCACGAGCAGGAAACAAAGAGCTCAGAAAGTAAAGGTGGAAAATAACAGCTGTAGTCTAAACAAGAGCGGCAAGGTCCAACTTGAAAATGACGCCCTGTTGGAAATGGCCTTTTCTGCAGGGTTATCGCTACACTTTTGGCTTGTTCCTCCTATTTTCTCCTGACCTGTGTGTGTTGGTTTTAGGACTCTGGGCACTTCACCACCGCTGATCAGTGCTAAAGTGCGTATTCTCTCTGTGTAAACTGTGTTTTGATTGGTGTTTCCATGATTGGCTATTTGATTTATGTGTCAATCCCTAGTAAAGTCCACGGCGAGTGCCAGGGCCTATAAATCAAATGCTGTTGGTGAGCTGCAGCACTGGATTGTGCCACCCACGCAAACAGTCTGTAAAGTGTGTGTAAGGCCTGTCATTGCAGAGCCTGTGTGCAGCCTGGGGCTGCCATGTCGACTTGATAAGTGCACACACTTGCAAGTCCCTAAACCTTCCCTTTTCTACATGTTAGTCATCCCTAAGGTAGGCCAAAGGTACCCCTGTTGGCACGGTGCATTGTATGTGAAAGGTATGACATGCCCTGGTGTGTGTGGCATGTCCTGATAGTGAATTACAGCCTACTTTGTTTTTCACTATTGCAAGGCTACCTGTTCTCCATAGGCCAGAATGGGCAGTTGGGTTATTACATCCTATAATCCTAACTGACCCAGGGAACATGGTAGAAATTCGAGTTTAGTATGCCTGAACTCAGAATTATAAAATACATCTTTTAGTGAAGTTGGTTTTAACATTCTGAGTTTGAAAATACCACTTTTAGAAAGTAAGTATTTTCTTGTCTGACCGTCCAAGCCTGCCTCTGCTAGGTTGACTATTCCTTGTCTGGAGTTTGAGTGAAAGGGGCTGGGGAATTCTAGGGGGCTGGGGAATTCCCAGAGACAGGGTGAGTCCGCCCAGTGGTGAATAGAGAGATCTGCATCTAAATCGGAGGGAGGAGTTGCACCTGGAACCTGAATAGGACTGTGCCTGCCCCCCATAGTGCCGGCTCCACCCCCTGTGGTGCGTTTGATGTCTCTGCCCTACACTGTGAAAGGAGAGAGGGAATCATGTCAACAGAGTGCTCCAGGGCTGTGCCTTTCCTCCACAATGCTGGCTCCACCTCCTGTGGGGCGTCTGATGTTTCTGCCCTGCACTGTGAAAGGAAAGAAGGAGTCATGTAAACAGAGTGGTCCAGAACTGGTTTGGACTAGGCAAAGGCCCCTCTGCCTTCAGAGGACAAAGGATTTGCTGGTATAAATATTGGGGCCCAGACCCCAGAGATTGAGATTACTTTTGAACTAAGGAACCTGCCAGGAAGAAGGACCGGGAAAGCTGGAGGAGGAGTACTGCCCCTATGCTGCGTGTTGTGGAGTTGGCCTGCAGAGGTTGCTTCTGTCTTGGATACAGAAAGGACTGGACTGTACTTTCATCATCCTGCTGTTAGAATTTTCTCCAAGGGCTTGAAGTAGAGCTTGCCTCCTGTTGAAAGTCTCAGGGATAGAAAAGACTTCACAGATCTCGCTGGAATCAAGGAACCTGCCAAGACAAAGAGCTGGAAGAGCTGCCAGGAGGAGTACTGCCACTTTGCTGTGTTGTTGCTTTGTTGGGTTGGCCTGCAGCTGCTGCTTCTGCCTTGGGCAGTGAAAGGACTGGACTGAACTTTCTCTACTTGTGCTGAGTATCTCCAAGGGCCTGAACCGAGCTGGCCTCCTGTTAAGAAGTCTCAGGGACTACAAAGACTTCACCAACCTCTGGAACCGCTGTTTCAGTTGCCACAGAGAAGAGGGAACCGCAACCGACTCCTTTGCTGGCCTTGTGTCCTGAAGGCACCGCAAGCCACACCGAATCGCCCTGCACCGTAAGCCTTGGTCTCACCGACCCCGTCACCGAGCCACTGCCTGCACTGCATCGAGAGACACCGCAACCTGCACCGCCTCACTTCACTTCACTGGCCTGGGCTCACCGACACGATCACCAGTGTCACTTCCTGCCAACCGGCTCTGTCGCTTGCATCGCAACTTGCCAGCACCGCATCGAGCACCGATCGCCCTGCACCGCCCACCTTGGTCTCACCGACGTCGTCTGGATGATCGTCACCGAGCCGCTGCTCGCACTGCATTAAGAGGCACCGCACCGTGCACCGCTGACACTTTGCACAGTAACAGCGACAGACGCGAAGACCGACTCGCACCGCCGTGTGGGTCACACTAAGAAAGGTACTGTGAACGAATCTTTCCCGCTTTTGCTGGCCTGCACCGATGCGGTCAGCTGGAACTGCGAGACTCTGTTGTTTTCAGCATCGCGGTATGGTCGGACCGAGCTACCGACTCGAACAAACTGTGTTTTTCAACGTATTTTGCAACTTAAAGACATTTTGAGAAGTAACTATTTCTGAAGTACTGTATTGTGGATATTTATCGTATTTGGTCTTGCTCATATAAAAATATTGGATATTTTTCTAAAAGTGGTGTGTCCATTTGTAGTGCTTACATAGTATTACTGTTGGTTTTGTGCAAATGCTTTACACACTGCCTCTAAGGTAAGCCTGACTGCTCGTGCCAAGCTACCAAGGGGGTGAGCAGGGGTTATTTTAGGAGTGTAACTCCCTTGTCCTGAGTAGAGTGGTGGTTTCTGCCTGGCTTGGGTGCAAACCTTAGCCATCTAATCACAAAAGGGCTTCACTATATGTGTGGAGGAGGGAACAAGAGGCATGGGGTTCTAGGAGCTAGCAGCCTCCAATATTAAATGTTTACCACAAAAAGCTGCTCCTAGAGTGATAACCCAAGAGAAGTTACGAGAACGTCGTGAGTGTGGGCATCTCACAAAAAGTTACGGACTTGTCTCACACACCACCTGGTGTCATGCTTCATCATCGACCAGTCCTCGCCCTCTAAAACCTTCATTTGATAGAGGGCGGGCATACACCTGACGACAGGGATGCACTTCTAAATGACTAAGTGGGGGCCCTTGATATTGTGAGTGGATTTAAAAATCATTATGGTTATCAGAAGTGCTATTTTAATGTGACTGATAACTATATGATATTAAAAATACATCGGACGGTGAATGGGGTAATTAGTGTCCCCTAACCGTCTTGTGAATGGTCAACATGTTTCTGCCGTGTCGGCCCAATTGGGTCCAAGGCATTCATCAGGACCTAAGTTAACAGGGGGCTCCGTTCTTACCAACTGGTGGCAAGATATTACCACTGCGCGGGTGTGGCAAAGGCCACTCTCCACTTCCTAGATGGCTTCCAACGGTGAAGCCTGAAGAAAATATGGAAGAAATCAGGGTTACTTCGAACATATTGGGTCAAAAACCTGTAAAAGAAAAGAAAACAAAGCATGCATTGGTTTCTAAGGTGAGTGATTGTTGCACGTGACTTCGTGACACTCTATTTGTGTATACATTGGTGAAAATTTGAGAAATGGTAGTAGCTGAGGACTACTTGCCCCATGGGGGGAGGGGGAGGAGAAATATCCTGTTTGTCCGCTCTGTAAAAAAGAAGCATAAAAAACCACCGTTTTCATCAGTCAAAGTGGTGGAGCAAGGTCTCCAGACATAAGGAAAACATCCGCTCATACACCCGAGCGAGTACATAAAAACTTGCATGTATCTCGACTCATTCACACTCTTACTGTGACAGGAAATGGATTCCTCTGAGGTCCTATGTGGCTGCTCCCGGTCCTCCCGAATGTCGGAATGAGGGAGAGCGGCCGTAATCATATATAGTGTGGCCGTGTAACTAATTAGTGTGATTGGTGCTAGTTAAAGAAAGATGAGTGTTACCTGGTGTGCGTCTTCCGGTGTCCCGGGCGTTCAGGACAGAGCGCGCCTGATCACAAGATGGCGTTTTAATGGGCGTGTCTAGGAGAGTAGTGCGCAAAGTCGAGTAAGCCCATACGGAGTGAGGCTGGGGGCGGTCCACGTGGTCTCGTGGTTTGCTGAAGTATCCGTAAGGGCGTGTACAGTTGTCAAACAGGCGCCACATGTGTCAGAATCAGAGCTTCCGATTGGCCAAGGTGTGTCAATGCGTGCTTGGTTGGCATGGTGATGTAGCGCGCGCCGTAGGTGGAAGCGCTGAGGGCAAGGGATAGAATTTGCCTAAATGGTATTATATATACGTAGCTAGCATGTGCCTAAAGCACCCGCGCAACGGAGTACGAAATGATTGCGCTTCTGATACGATGGATCGGCCCACGTAATCACGTGGTTGGTTGAAGTACCAGTGAGGGTGTGTGCAGTTGTCAAACAAACATCCCATGTGTCAAAATCAGGGCTCACGATTGGCCATGGTGCGTGCTTAGTTGGCATGGTAACGTCGTGCTCGACATAGATAGGAGCGCTGAAGGCAAAGGAAAACTCTGTAATGAATGCGGGGAATAGAAATATGCACTGCGCCCGCCTAATGGTGCGGATGTGTACATGGTATAGCTAAACAGTATGGTATACGGGAGCGAAAAAACGGAGATGTAATGGGTTACGCAAATGTCACAGATTGAGCGCCCGCCATTTCTAAAAGTCGATGTGCGAGTGTGTTCAATGAACAGAAATAATGGGAAGATATGTATGTATATATATATATATATATCTCTGGTGCAATAGATATTATTATGGGGGTAATAGTGGACGATGTCAGTATCTTATTATGTGCGTTCTGTAGAGAGAGAACATACTGTAGAGAGTAGATCTTAACTAGAAGCGATAGCTGTCATACTGATGGACAATCATCATCGCGCAAGTTGCAGCCATGGGATGTCATCGTTAAGGCCCCTCTCATAGGATCGTAAGCGATAGACCCATCGTTGCTCCCTCACATGCAGGGCTTTGGTTAGGTCGAATGTACTTTTTTTCATGACCTCAAGGATGGTCCAACTCAGATCCGTGTCATTATGATTTTTCTCAACAAAATGTCGTGTCAACCTTGTGTTTGTTTTTTTACACCTGATCGTACTTCGGTGTTCATTAATGCGGGTTTTTATCTTCCTTGTTGTCATTCCCACATACCGGAGGTTGCATGGGCATGTTATCAAGTACACAACATTTTCTGTGTTACAATTACAAAATGTTCAGAGCTGCCATGGTTTTCCTGTGCCTATGTCCACTTCTTTTGTGTTTTTGGTGAGATTGCATGACATGCACCCACCACAGGAAAAGTGTCCCACTGCTCGTGGCTGATCCCAGAGTCTCTGTTGTTCTGCGCCCTCTTTGGTGGTCATCTGGGCGTGTACTAGTTCATTCCGTAAGCTTCTGTTGCGTTTGAATGCAAACAAAGGGGTTTCCCATTGTTTGCCGGCACTGTTCAATATATGCCATCTTCTTCTGATGATTTTTTGGACTAAGTTAGATACTGGGGTGAACGTGGTGATGCACACCGGTCTTCCCGTGTTTTCTTTCTCTACATTTTCCAAAAGTGCTTCTCTTGAGTTGTTTCTTGCTCTTTTCTTCGCCTTTCTCACCATTTTTCTGGGGTAGTGGCGTTCAATGAGTTTCTTCTCAAGATGTGCTGCCTGTTCCCACTTAGTCATTTAGAAGTGCATCCCTGTCGTCAGGTGTATGCCCACCCTCTATCAAACGAAGGGTTTTAGAGGACGAGGACTGGTCGATGATGAAGCATGACACCAGGTGGTGTGTGAGACCAGTCCGTAACTTTTTGTGAGATGCCCACACTCACGACGTTCTCCTAACTTCTCTTGGGTTATCACACTAGGAGCAGCTTTTTGTGGTAAAGATGCAAACCTTAGCCAGCCAGAAATCCCATTTCTAACACTCCCTTATTACATTCCTTCTTTAAGGTACAGGAGAAGCCAGCTCTAAGACACGGGTCACTTAGATCGGAGAACGTTACTGAGAGTATTCAAGCGGAAAGGTCCCGGTCAACTCTAGCAGTAATGGAATCCCGTAATAAGTATCAGGCACTTATCACCACAGACTCGGGACTCAATGAGGAGAATAACACCGAAACTACTGAAGGCTTGGAAGTTATTGAAGTTGAAGAGCTACCAGAGAGAGAAGACTCAGAAACACCTATGCAGGCTGAGGTTGGGGACTTGGTGGGTTCACTCTTTAAGGAGATGAAACTCAGCTTTGCAAAATCGGAGAAAAGCAAAGAAAAAATCCAGGCCACTTGCGAAGCATTGGAATCTAAAGTTAATGCCTTAGTAGACAGGGTTAGGGGTGTGGCAGTCAAAACTGCCTTGGAACAGACTAGGGAGGAAGTGAAACTCTGCCAGGTAGACATTGTTAAGTTGACATTAACTGAAAAGGAACTGAGGGGCAAAGTTGAATGAAACCTTGGAAAATAACTCAAGGAGAAACAATCTAAGGCTGTTGAATATCCTGGAAGGTCAAGAAGGGCAGAACGTAAGGAGTTATATAGTTAATCTATTAAAAGAGTTCACTCCTGATTTGGACTGAAAAACCCTTGATGAAGTCATACAAAGGGTACACAGGGACCCTTTCAGACTAAATAAGGACAGTAACCCCCCCCCCCCCCTCAGAGCCTCAGAGCATCCTTGTCAATTTTAAAGTTTTGAAGTCTGGTAATCTTACAAAAGATGGTTTTAACTATAAAATCCGCCCCAATATTTCTAAAGCAACAGCAGATAGGCAGTGGGCCCTGGGAAAATACATGCAAGATCTGAGGGATGAAGGCACAACTATACAAATGAAATTCCCAGCTCTCCTGCGAATAATGTGGAACAATAAAATATATAATACTTATAAAATGTGAAAAATGGGTTGGAGAGAGCGTCTGCACAAATCAATCATGCAACATCAAAGGAGTTGCAATTATTATAAAAAAAAGTCAGCTAATTTAACACTATTAGGGGAGATTGCAGACTCAAGGTGGGCTATAGCCAATATAAGTCGGACGATATATCTTTATCTGTGGTGGGGTACTATGGACCAAACACAGATAATCCAGTGCCTCTTCAATCCCTTTATGCTCAGTTGATAACAATCTCTTTTCCAATCATATTAGGTGGAGATTTTGATATCTTATTAGACCCCAAAAAGGATAGACATCCTCCTGGCAGGGCTCTGAATCTCCCCAGAATGAGAGAATGTCTGAATAGACTAAAAGATGACTTGGGGCTAACTGACATTTGGTAATTTAGAGGTGACATGATTAATAAATTTACTTATAGGAATCATAAATATGGTCACCTCAAGAATTGACTTCTTCCTAATTGATAAAACTCTAGGAAATAATGTTAAAAGGGTCTCCCACATGCCTGCCCACTTATCAGACCACTCCTTAGTCTACCTCGAGCTAGGCACTAACAATCTGCAGGGAGAGAAAAGATGGACACTGGATCGCACACTCTTACTGGACCATCGAGTAATAGATAAATTAAGAGATACTACACTAAATTACTTTATAGACAGCATCGATGGAGAGCTGTCTAAGATAACAATATGGGACGCTTTTAAATCAGTCCTCAGAGGAGTCTTAATCAGTCTAGCAATATCTAAGAATAAAGAGAAAAAACTTAAACTCGCACAATTAGAGGTCGAAATATTAGGAAAACAAGGGAGGTTGGAGGCCAGTATCACGGAAGAAGATCAGAATAAAGTTAAGGAAGATATATTGAAAACTAAATGGGAGTTAGCCTCTTATTTGGAGGAAAGGGTAAGGAAAAGATGGCAGGCCAGCGCTCTATCGAACTATGAATTTGGGGAAAACAGCAGCAAACTCTTGGCATGGAATGGTAAAACCGAGTCCAATAGAAACAAGATCATGGCAATTATAAGGCCAAAGGAAGGGAAAAGGTAGAAGACAGAGCTGACATAGAAGAGGTTTTTTTGTTGACTTCTTTCAGTTATTGTATGAGGAAGACCTTTCCCCCATCACCCCTCGCGGTAGATGTATACTTGAAAAAATCACAACTTTCGCAACTGGAGGCAGACTCCCGCAAATCATTAAATGCTGCCATAACAGCGGAGGAAGATTTGGAAGTAATTAAGAGTTTGAAAAGAGGGAAGGTGGCGGGGCCTGATGCAATTCCCAATGAACTTTACCTAGTTCTGACCTTTTTAATTCTCTTTACCTAGAGGGTTCCCCGATTCCAAAAACTTGGAACGATGTGACTATCAGTGTGATTTTAAAACCTGGAAAGGATCCTTTAAAATGTGAGTCATTAGGCCCATTTCCCTTCTTAACAATGATTATAAAATATTTACTCAGATTTTGGCCCAAAGGCTTGGCTCTCTCTCAAATAACCTTATTCACAAAGATCAAAAGGGCTTTATAAGGGGGAGACGGCTACACGATCTCACCCACCAACTAATTGGAGCCATCGATATTGCATCTCAGGAGAAAGCTCCTCTGGCGGTTCTTATGTTTGACGCAGCAAAAGAGTTTGACCAAGTAAATTGGCTATATCTGCAGAAGGTTATTCACTATTATGGATTAGGGGAGAACTTCTTAAGGGTCATTAAGAATATATACACAGCTCAGGTGGGAAAAACACTCTTTAATGGTAGAGTATCAAAAGGTTTTCAAATTAGAAGAGGCACCAGACAGGGTTTCCCGCTCTCCCCTCATCTTTTTTATCTATACATAGAACCTTTAGCCAACATGACAAGGTCCTCCACAGAAATCACACCCTTTAGTTTTAATGGTTGGAACTTAAAAGTGACATTATATGCTGACGACTCTTTCGATAGTATAAACTGCCTACTCACCGAATTTGGGAACATTTCTGGTTACCAAATTAACCATCAAAAAATTGAGGTTATGCATTGGAACATAACGAAGCCCCTGATAGAACCCAAAAATAAAATAAAATACTTGGGGATCGAAGTAACAAGAAACATTGATGAACTTGCCCAAGTCAATTTTGACTCTAAAACTAAAGAAACGAGGAAATTATTAAATCATGGAGCTATCTACTTTTTTACCTTTATGGAGAAAGCTAATGTCATCAAAATGACCATTCTACCAAAGTTTACATTTATATTCAATACAATTCCCCTCGAGTTCAATTTAGCGGGTATAAAAAAGATCCAGAGTGATATTAATACCTTTATATGGGCCTCTTAAGGAGTAAAGATAGCGTGGACAAAGCTTTGCCAAAAGAAAAATTGGGGAGGGATCGCTCGCCCAGACCTAGCTATGTACTACAAAGCCTTTCGATTTAAGAACGCCAGGATCCTTTTTCGTGTTCAGGAGTTTTATCCCGCCTACTGTAAAGCTGTAACTAATCACGATCAACGTCTTTATAAATTCGGCCATCCTAAATATTTTAAAAGGATTAAACTGAAGGTACTGAGATCAGCCTATAAAATATGGTTCGAGATAAGGAAAACATGGAAGTTTTCGTATTATAGCCCTCTGGCCCCAATATGGAACTCTCCCTGAAAACACCAGATTGCTGGAAAGAATCTCTAGCAGACCCCCTGAAAAGATGAAGAATAGAAAAGTGGGGAGATCTTCTGGTAAACGGGAACCTTAAAAGCTGGGATGCCTTAGTGTAAAGAACTAACAATGAAATATCGAAATGTAAATACCACCAGATGGCCAGTTGGGCTAGAGAACAAGCTTTACTACCGGACCCTTGTTGGAAGCTGGAGGAAGAAATTCAGAAAGATCCATTTTGAAAAGAAGTATCTAAGTGGTACTGGTACCTGATCGAGGGAATTGAGGTTGACTTTGATATACCAGACGCTATTTGGAAAAAAACGTTTCCGGCCCAAGACTTGCAACATCTCTGGCAAGTATCCTGCACCTTTTTATGGCACATTAATATTTCTGCACCTCTTAGGAGAAATCATCTTTTTACTTTGCACAGGTCGTATTGGACACCCGAAAGATTGTAAAAAATGAATACACAGGTGACGAAAAAGTGTCCTAAGTGCGGTGAGACTAATGCAAATGACATACATAGGTTTTATACATGCACCCACCTTGATGCCTACTGGTATGCAGTTGGTAAGATTGCTGATAAAGTTTTAAACATCAATATCAAGGTAAGCGCTTTTATTATTATATTTGGCATTTTGGACACCGAAGATTCTATCATTATCCTAAGTAAAAATTAGAAACATCTTTTATTCACTTTTATGTTACTAGCCAGACGTGAGGTGTGTAAAATCGGGATTCTTCCATCACTTCCTATTGTGGATGATTGTGTTAGAGTAGTGGACAAGTTTAGAAATTTGGATGATTTAAGAGGTAAAAGTAAACGTTCGAAACACTGGGAACTCTGGGACACGGCTTATGCGGAAGGATAGGAAGGAACGTCCATGATTTAAAATTACACGATCAAGCAAATTCATGAGTTTTAACATGGCGGTACATTGACTTTTAAACTCATAAAAGCTGCTGTTTTTTTTGGTTGACTGGGGTTGAGTGTTTGATTTGCTCAAACGCTCCGTCCACCATCCCCTTTGGTATCGCTTGTTCGCCCTAAGTTGGCAGGGTATGCCCAGACGTGGGTGCCTTACTCACTTTGCCACTGGATTCAAGATAACCTGGCTGATGAGGGTTATGAACCCGAAACCGGTCCCAGGTTGCTTGTTTACGGTCCAGGGAAGACATGGCTTGGCAGTTCGGGCTGGACTGTTCCCATGAGGCACAGGGTCAGACTGATTTGCATATGCCATGTCTGAACTGGGGTGGTAAAGTGAGCTAAAGAATGTTGATGGATTAAACCCAGATCAGTTGACTGAGGGTGAGTGTTTGATTTGCTCAAACGCTCCGTCCATCATTCCCTTTGGTATCGCTTGTTCGCCCTAAGTTGGCAGGGTATGCCCAGACGTGGGTCCCTTGCTCACTTTGCCACTGGATTCAAGATAGCCTGGCTGATGAGGGTTATGAACCCGAAACTGGTCCCAGGATGCTTGTTTCAGGTCCAGAGAAGACATGGCTTGTCAGTTCGGGCTGGACTGTTCCCATGAGGCACAGGGTCAGACTGATTTGCATATGGCCATGTCTGAACTGGGGTTGTGGAGTGAGCTAAAGGATGATGATGGATTAAATCCAGATCAGTTGACTGAGGGTGAGTGTTTGATTTGCTCAAACGCTCCGTCCATCATCCCCTTTGGTATCGCTTGTTCGCCCTAAGTTGGCAGGGTATGCCCAGACGTGGGTCCCTTGCTCACTTTGCCACTGGATTCAAGATAGCCTGGCTGATAAGGGTTATGAACCCGAAACCGGTCCCAGGATGCTTGTATCCGTTCCAGGGAAGACATGGCTTGGCAGTTCGGGCTGGACTGTTCCCATGAGGCACAGGGTGAGACTGATTTGCATATGGCCATGTCTGAACTGGGGTGGTGGAGTGAGCTAAAGAATGATGATGGATTAAACCCAGATCAGTTGACTGGGGATGAGTGTTTGATTTGCTCAAACGCTCCGTCCATCATCCCCTTTGGTATCGCTTGTTCGCCCTAAGTTGGCAGGGTATGCCCAGACGTGGGTCCCTTGCTCACTTTGCCACTGGATTCAAGATAGCCTCGCTGATGAAGGTTATGAACCCGAAACCGGTCCCAGGATGCTTGTTTCTGGTGCAGGGAAGACATGGCTTGGCAGGTCGGGCTGGACTGTTCCCATGAGGCACAGGGTCAGATTGATTTGCATGTGGCCATGTCTGAACTGGGGTGGTGGAGTGAGCTAAAGAATGATGATGGATTAAACCCAGATCAGTTGACTGGGGGTGAGTGTTTGATTTGCTCAAACGCTTCGTCCATCATCCCCTTTGGTATCGCGGGTTTTTAAAGATACGGTTGCACCTAGTCTCCTTGGGCGTTCTCCCGTGCATGATTAAGAGGTGACCCTGTTGCTATACCATGAAGATTGTATAAATGAGGACAAAAAAATAAAAATTATCTTTAGTATGTTAGTGGTTATATTTTGCCATGGGTAACTGCTCCCTTATATGCCCTCCCTCATAAACCAAGAAGTATTGGAGAATCTCAGAGACAGCAGCACACTCATAAGCCTAACATGCCCACTCTCATATATTTACTTGTACACTCTTACACACATGCATACACTCACTGTCACAGAATCTCTAACTCACACTTTCAAAACTCTCATAGTTACTCATCCTTACACTGTCACAGACACACACACTTGCCCACTCTATAACAAACACTCACATAAACTCTTTCACAATGTCTCACACTCACACACATGCACACTCAGTTACACTCACTCACACTCTTTCACATACTCTCTCACTCTCAAACACACTCTTACACTTACTCCTGCACTCCCATACTCTGACTCTCACATACCCTCACACCCTCACTCTAACACATTCTCACACAATCTCACTTTCTCTCACAATCTGACATTACCATTTTTCTAATTCACTTATATTTTGTTAGAAAAGCTTGCACTGCTGCTGTTCCTGTAGACTTCAAACATAGAGTCCATATGTTATGTATAACTGCTTCAGGCAGTTCTGACTTTTTAGCCAACAACAATTTAATTTTGTGATTTTCAGCCACTACTTATGATACAAAAACTACAAATTCCAGCATTATTGTGTCTAAAAAGCTAGGACTGACTGAAGATGTCAACCAGGACAATTGATTACTTTGCAATGCAACTCTGAAAAAGGTTTAAAAGGTCAAGTTTGTGATTGGAAGGAATCACAGTGTAATCAGTGAAGTGGTGAAAGCACAGAGACTGCATTTCATGTGCAGATGTTAGAACTCTATCGCTAGTGGGAAAACATTCACACTCCTCTAAAGCAATGAAGCTTCCTTAAAACTCTACTGCCTGCCAGAATGAGAGCTGCTGCGGGGTGTGGGGCCCAATGTTACAACATCAACTGTAACCCCCACCCTCCTGTGGTTACGCTGTGTAGCAGAAACAGAAGAAACTGAGGGGCATATTATCAAGGACGGCGTTAAAACTGCCGCTAAATTGGCGATAATGGGCTTGATAATATGCCCTTGAGTATTCGAATAGAAGCCCATGTTGACACAAGAACCTGGGCTTCTATTGGAATTCTCAAGGGCATATTATCAAGCCCATTATCGCCACTTTAGCGGCAGATTTCTGCCGCTAAACCGGCGATGATTTTTAACGCCGTCCTTGATAATATGCCCCTCGATGCGTCTGAACTGTGAAGATGAACAGAAAGCCTCACTGCTGGGGACTTTGTTCCCATGCAGAAGCCAGTCTGTATTCCTGGAGCCCCAGGTAGTGGCAGGTGTCAGGGCCATGTCAAGTTATGGTGCATGCAGGTTTTGTTTATGCCCATCTGAACTGATGATCAGCCTGCTCTGCTCTGATTGCAAATTCTGCCCAACAGTTTATCCACACAAAAGGAATCGCAAACAGTCAGATGGATTCTGTGATGATCTTGCTACTGTCTATATTGTGTTCTGATGGTGCCCTGTTTGCAGGTTTCTTCTATGGTTTTAGAGCACCTGTTGTTGCGTTCCTTTCCTCCAGCAATTTCCAGGCAACAAATAAATGTTAATATAAGTTAACTCCAGTGATTAATGTCCTTTCTTGTGAGAGAGATCAGAGTTTTGTCTAGTTTAGGTTTTGACTCACTTTAAAGTAGTGCAGATGGTTAATATGCCTTTTTTGTTACTTGAAATTTATAAGTTAAAATCCAAATATAGAACAGTGAGCTATTAACTTTAATCAAAGAACTGCATGCACACTGTAAAGTATAGATCAGAGCATATATGAATGTTGCAAAAAGGGTTAATTTGGGTAGAAATCGATTCTTATTATTAAAGAGAACCCCTGGCTATGGTGTTCCTTTTTACATTCTGAGTTTTTGCTTCTCTAGACCAAGCAATCTTAAACTATACTTCTTACAGATGACATGTCACTCCTACACCTTGTAATGCTCTGACTTATGTAACATGTCCTATACACTGATTTAAAACCTACGATTGATTGTCTCTGTGTAATGTGAGTGTGATGCAAAGTACTCTGACAACCTACACTGGTATGAGTGGCGTTATAATTTATTAAATGCATCTGAGACTTGGGCACTGTTAAAATGTGTTGGGGAAGGAATCTGTGATGGAGGTGGTAATTTGGGTACACCAGCAACCATTGTCGCATATGGCGCCACCAACGCTAAAGCCAGCCCTGATTACGTAGTTAAAACTGCAGTTAATGACTGTGTTCAAATCTTTGTCATGTGTTATTGAAGCACAGCCAGGAAGGTGTTTTACTGATGTGTTTTGTGTGTTTTTCTTTTTGAAGTAAGCAATGTTATTGTTTACAGCTTCACACTTCTAAGCGGCATCTACCCCTTTAGAAAGCCCCAGGGCCAGCAATCATTTTCAGATCCCTGCTGCTTTTGAAGGGGACATATACACAATCAAGCTCCAAACGTGTCTCTGGCTCACTGAAGACAGCGGTTCATTGCTAGGCATGACTTATGTTTACTGATCGGGCCACACAGTTCCCAGAGTTCATTCATTATTTATTTATGTGTTAATTGGGCTGAACAAACCATGGCAAGCATGCTCTCCTTATAGCACACTAACTGCAACTCCACGCTCCCAGCTCATAAATGCAGAACAGATATAGAGCGCCCCATATGCCTATGGTGAATGATTGCTTTGCGTCTCAACTGCAGCAGCAGAGAAAGATACATGCAATCTGCCAATGTATTGATAAAAGTCAAATAAACATTCATTAAATATAGTAGGGGTGTGTGAGCACACTCACTCACCTCCCAGCACAGTTCAACCCTTAGCATAATGGTAAATGCAGTTCACAGTATATTCTTACTTGAATATTAGCTGTATTACAGAGCAATTTCACGTATTGCAATTGTGATTCTGTGCAACTATGTGAAAAGTAGGTACACAGTTGACAAATATTGAAATGCCAAAGTAAATAAAAATACAGTGGGTACAGGTGAGTGGGTGAGTTGTGTGTTTGGGGGTTTTGAAGTGAAGGAGACGCAAGGAAGTACATTCAGTAGTCAGTGAACGGAGGCTGCTGACGAGGCTAATATATGCAGGTGGACTTGATGTGGCGAGAAAAGGGTACTTATGTTTAAGATAGAATGAGCATAACAGGCATGATTGAGACACTCTGAAGACCACTATCTCTTAGTGATCAGTAATGTATAATTCAATCTCACAATGTCAGAATTGAAACTAGCCCTGGGCGTAGAACTACGCTATGCTTGCGTAGTCTGCGCATCTACGCTCTACGTGAATTGCACGTAGCACAGTGCAAAAACACGTACCGTAGTGGGCATTTTGTGTTTGCTCGCGGTCCTCAACGTCAAGTTGGCGACCGCGAGCGAGCAAAATGACATCCTTACGAGACTTTTTCCTCGTTTGCGGTTAAGCAACATCAAGTTGCCGATCGCGAGCGTGTAAAATAAACCTCCCAGCGAGATTCTCAACTCGGTGAGGTCAGGTTTCTCATTGCGAGTGGTCGTGTGTGCTCGCGACCGCTCGCGATGAGAAACTACCAGTCCGCGTTGAGAAAACTGCTGCTCGAGTACAAATCTACTCGAGTGGCATAAAACGACCACTTGCAATGTGCAAGATGCCGTTTGCAATGATTGTACAGTGTCAACAAGCATCCGGCACTGTGCAATCAGTGCGAACAGCATTTTCCCTACCGCACTACGCAGCTCGAGTAGCTATGCGAGGCTTGCGTAGTGCGAAGTGCACTTCGCATAGCATAGCATAGCATAGCACCACTATGCAAACTACGCCCAGGGTTAATTGAAACATTTTATTTATTTTATTAACTTTCTTGCTTTCTCAAAATTGCAATAAAATGCACCATTTGCCCACTATTTCATACAAATAACCCCCTTATGATAGTCTGGCTTGCTTGCTCACCAGAGGGCACTCACCCCAAACTTTTACGCCTCAGTACTTTCAAAAGTCACCAGCCACCACTGCACAGCTATAAAGAGCCCGTGCACGAGTAGAGAGACAGGAAAATATTTGTCATGTAAATTAGGCCCCAGGTGTATTTCTTAAACATGAGAAAAGCTGAAGCGTTTCACCTTTAAAATTATATCAGATTGTCATTGGAGGGCATTGATGAAAACTGATGCCTTTTTAGAATTCAACAAGAAGTACACTCCTGCCCCCACCCCACTTTCAGACCAATGGCATTAGTGAACGCTCAGAGGACGAAGCTTGCTATTATACCTGGAGAAAAATTAAAGCTTAATAATTCAAAAATATTAGGTTTTTGTCCAGGGCAAATCCTAAAATCACATATTTGAAGGTGCTCCCATACCAATGATGAAGAAAATTGCCGTACATGCAAAGATCACACAATTTGATTAAGCAGGGAAGCCGGAATCAGTCCCATATTTTATAGTTTCATGTTGTGACATTTAAATTAGACACTAAATGGACATTTTTCTCTCTCCAGTTTTACATCAAAGATTAATGCTTGGACTTAAACTCTTAATGATTTCGGAAAGCAGAAGCGTTTTATCTTAATATTTTAGATTATATCACCTCATTGAGTGCAAGTTATTAAAGCAAGTTTTAAACTCTCCCAGATGACAGAGCCATTAATGAAAAATAGGAGCCAAGTCACTTGTCAGGTGTCCTGTTATTATATGTGAAGCACCGTTATGGTCTATTCAAGTCAAACACAATCCTTTTTTGTACAGCACATACTCTAAACTCACATATTTGAAAGTATTTATTCTCATACATAAAGATATTTATTCTTATATGTGATAATAAAGAAAATTGGGGCATCGTAAAAGAAAATATTTTTCTGGGATCACACAATTTGATCAAGCATGGGAGGTAGGATGATCCCATATTTTATAGTTTCACATTGTGCCATTTAACCACTAGATGAGAATCTTTTTCTCTCATCTGTCTGTTTTAAAACAAGGGTTTATGCTTTGACTTTAAGTCATAACTCTACAAAGCAGAAGTGTGTCCTGCCACAGCCACCAAAGCCATTAGTGTACACTTAGGTGCCGATTACGATCCGGTAAAAAAATAGCCCGTACGACTCGTATCCGGTCTTTTTACCGTACGAATCGTACAAGTGCCGTACAAACTGCCAATTACGATTCGCATGGTAAAAAGTCCATACGAATCGCATTGGAAAGTATTCCCCACACGTCCTCGGGTCGGAAAATGTGTCCAACACGTCCACGGACGATTTACCGTACAAATGTGAAATGTGAAGTCCGACCGCGGAATCACGATCCATCCCGTGCGTCCGATGTTACAACCGTATGGAAAATGCACCGTACGGACCGACCTCCCATAGCAACCATGGAGACATGTGGCCGCATACGTGCCCAACACTCCCCCCAGCCCCCGTACATTCGAGTCGTACCCCCCGTGTATGTACACCCCCGTGTATGTACACCAGTGTACGTGTCGTACCCCCGTGTATGTACACCCGTGTACGTGTCGTACCCCCGTGTATGTACATCCCTGTACGTGTCGTACCCCCGTGTATGTACACCCGTGTACGTGTCGTCCCCCCTGTATGTACACCCATGTACGTGTCGTACCCCTGTGTATGTACACCCGTGTACGTGTCGTACCCCCATGTATGTACACCCCTGTACATGTCGTACCCCCCGTGTATGTACACCCATGTACGTGTCGTACCCCCGTGTATGTACACCCCTGTACGTGTCGTACCCCCCGTGTATGTACACCCGTGTACGTGTCCCCCCCCCCTGTATGTACACCCGTGTACGTGTCGTATCCCCCCCTGTATGTACACCCGTGTACGTGTCTTACCCCCGTGTATATACACCCGTGAACATGTCGTACCACCCCTGTATGTACACCCATGTACGTGTCGTACCCCCGTGTATGTACACCCCTGGACGTGTCGTACCCCCCCTGTATGTACACCTGTGTACGTGTCGTCCCCCCCTGTATGTACACCCGTGTACATGTCGTACCCCCGTGTATGTACACCCGTGTACGTGTCGTACCCCCGTGTATGTACACCCCTGTACGTGTGGTACACCCATGTATGTACACCCCTGTACGTGTCGTACCCCCCCTGTATGTACACCCGTGTACGTGTCGTACCCCCGTGTATGTACACCCGTGTACGTGTCGTACCCCCCTGTATGTACACCCGTGTACGTGTCGTACCCCCCGTGTATGTACACCCGTGTACGTGTCGTACCCCCGTGTATGTACACCCGTGTACGTGTTGTACCCCCCCAGTATGTACACCCGTGTATGTGTCGTACCCCCTGTGTATGTACACCCGTGTATGTGTCGTACCCCCAGTGTATGTACACCCGTGTACGTGTCGTACCCCCGTGTATGTACACCAGTGTACGTGTCCTACCCGCCCTCTACGTTCGTGTCGTACCCCCGTGTATCTACACCCGTGTACGTTAGAGTCGTACCCCCACCCGCGTATGCATGGAACGTACCCCCACCACAACATTCTAAGTACGGAGCGCACCCCAGGCCCCAACATCACAACTGCATGTACGAGTCATACCAAGCCACACACAAGGACAGCACTGTACAACAAAATGGCCCATGTACACACCGTACACACGCAAAAAACGCACGTACACAACCAGGACAAACCAAAACGACACAAGAATACACCATTCGAATGGCACAAAGCCACAAAACATGTCCAACAACCACTAAAACAACACATTCACTGACCTGCAACTGCCAAAAACAAACAGAGGCCCAAAACACCACCACTCCTTATAACACACCCACCCAAAGTTCAAACACAGCCACACCCACCAATGGACCAATAAAAAGGGCCCACACACACAAACCATGAGCCTTTGCAACAGACTCACTGCTGCCAGACCCCACAGACAACCTACAGCACCATACTAGAAGCTTTACCACACCTTACACTTGCACACCTTCACACACACACCTTCACAAACACCCCCTCATCACATTCACACACACACCTGCACAACCACACCCACACACCCACACACCCACAACCATCCACACACACCCCCCCACCATCCACACCCACACTCCTCACCATGACCACTAACAAGAATCCAAAGTTCACTAGCCGAGAGTTGGAGGTCCTTGTCGATGAAATCCTCAGAGTCGAGCCACACCTCTTTGGAACATTGGTCAGAGAGACCAGCACTTCAGCAAAAACAGCCATGTGGCAGACCATCGTCGATGCTGTGAATGCTGTTGCGGACACCAGAAGGAACAAGCAGGAATGCCAAGCCAGGTGGTACGATCTGCGGAGGAGGGTCAAAGCCAAGATGACGGATGAACACAACCAGGCCAACGTCACTGGAGGAGGGCCGTCCCTCAGACCCGTACAGTACCATCCCTAGGAGGAGAGGGTGATGGCCATACTGCCGGTGGAGACAGTGGAGGGATTAGGAGGACTCCGAGACCCGGGTGAGTACACAACAAACGCACCTCACATGGGGGGAACGTCATCCACAACCAAACTCACAAACAGGCACGCAACCAACCCAAGCTATCGCATGACTCAACCACACTCCATGAACACGCACATGCCACTGCCGCCACCATGCCCCATGCACCCAGCTGGACAATGTCAAGTCACAGGCCACAGAAGACACCAACACAATGACACGGTAAGCCGGATGGCGGGAGGGTGGGCCCCAAAAATCACATAGTGCAACTCAGAAGCAGACAACAATGCCCCCTGCCCATATGGCCTAGGTCACAGCCAGACAAACAGTGTGTCCCAACACAGGAATGACTTGCCAGCAAATGGCGGACGCCTTGCATCAACACATGGGGGTCACGGCACGTTCTTGCACATGACAGCAGCTAATGAACAGCCAACACTGTGAAAGAGTGGCAGCACACACCACCACAGCAGCAGTGCAGACACAGACACAACACCCAATGGGTGCCTGGAGATCAGAAACAAACTCACATCAACAATCCAAGGCCCATTCAAAGATCTGCTAACAGTGTGTGCACAGGAAGCTGGGCTGAGGTGACAGAGGGTGACACACAGAGGGAGGGAGAGGGGGACAGAGAGGGAGGGAGACACAGGGAGACGGACAGAGGGAGGAGGCCGACACACAGAGGGAGGGAGAGGGGGACAGAGAGGGAGGGAGACACAGGGACATGGACAGAGGGAGGAGGCTGACACACAGATGGAGGGAGAGGGGGACAGAGAGGGAGGGAGACACAGGGAGACGGACAGAGGGAGGAGGCTGAAACACAGAGGGAGGGAGAGGGGGACAGAGAGGGAGGGAGACACAGGGACACGGACAGAGGGAGGAGGATGACACACAGAGGGAGGGAGAGGGGGACAGAGAGGGAGGGAGACACAGGGAGACGGACAGAGGGAGGAGGCCGACACACAGAGGGAGGGAGAGGGGGACAGAGAGGGAGGGAGACACAGGGACACGGACAGAGGGAGGAGGCTGACACACAGAGGGAGGGAGAGGGGGACAGAGAGGGAGGGAGACACAGGAAGACGGACAGAGGGAGGAGGCCGACACACAGAGGGAGGGAGAGGGGGACAGAGAGGGAGGGAGACACAGGGAGAGCAAATCAGCCTTGTGGTATGTGGGAATGTCTGCTCGTCAGCAGGTGGACTGCGTGCATGTAGACAAGGGTGGCCAGTGCCAGCACCCCCCCTCTCCACCATGGCAAAACACAGGGCCATGTCACAACCTGTGCACGAGCACAACGACAGCTACCTGCATCATATAAGTGTGTGAAACAACTTCATGTGCCCACGTACAGTGCTACACGGAATGCGCCAATGCACGGCTCGCAACACCTGCCCACTCCACTGCTGACTGCAGTCACACTTGACGCAGCAAGTAAGACTGTGCCACACATAGGTAAAGTCGCCAAAGCTGTGCCCAAGGGACATACCCATGCACAAGTGCACTGTGAGTGGAATGCAAGACATATCCAAATTCCCAGAGGAAATCTTCCAACTTTGAAACTAATGAAACATGGATGTTGCATGGAACAAAATTAACATTGTCTCTCTCACACACAGGTCAACGTCGTGGATCACCCCCCAACACTGGGGGGGGGAAGACTCACAGGACCCGGCTCGGCGGGATGAAGGAGCCACCGGCAGCGACGACTCTCACCACTCTGTGGACCAACCTGACCCCGACCAACCTGGCCCCTCTGGTGTCCAACGACCTGCAGCACCTGCGTCAGGTACAACGGGGCCAACCACCACCCCCACTACTGCCACATCCCAGGAGACACCCAGGATCCCTGCCCCACCACCACAAAGCAGCCAGGCTAGCCAGGAGGGACACGGTGTCCCGGGCACCCAGGAGGAGGCAGGCGACAATGCCAATGCCACCCCTCAGGGGTCCCGGAGACCTGATGTGCCCACAAGGGCAGGCCAGGTGTAAGTGGGCAGGGGTGGTGGGAGTGGAGGACGGCAGAGGTGCCAGCCTGACCAGTTGGCTGGGGAACCGGTATATTCCCATGTCCGAAACATCCTGGACACATACCGGCAGGACACCACGGGCATGGCCCAAGTTGTGTCCATCCTCGAGGGGATCAAGACCCAGCAGGCCCAGCAACATGCGGAGCAACATGCCTGTCTACTGCAACACCAACGGAGGATGGAGGACAGACAGGCGGAGCTCGTGACGGTGTTCACGGGAATTCACAGCACTCTGTCGGATGGCCGACAACATGGGCAACCCTCCCTGTGCCAGAAGGCATAGAACATCACCACCCACAGGGAGGGATCAGGAGGAGGAGGAGGAAGCATCCGATGGAGCATCCCAAACATCGTCACGGCCTGCTGCTGAGGGTCCCCGCAGGAGGGCGGGTCGTCCACGTAAAAGACCGTGAGGGTCGGCGCCACAGCACCATCTCCCAGGACACCTGGCCTGGCACCTGGCCCACTGGAGCAACAGCGGCACAGCATCAAAAGACATTCTCTGCCACATGGCCTTGCTGGTCACTCTCTGACCAATGTTGACAAAGACTGTGGCATGGACTCTGAGGATTTCTAATGGCAAAGACACCAACTCCCCTAGTGAACTTTGGATTCCACACACCCGGAAAGCCCCTCATGTCAACCCCCCTGTTGGACAGGCCACACGAAGCGCTTGCTCCCTCCCCGCACGACAGGGCCCGAGCTCCGGCCCGCCAGGCATAACCCACGAAAAGCACCTGCACCCCGTCTCCCGACGGATCTTCTGCCCTCGGACCTCTACTCATCACGGGCCCCAGCCCCACCGGCTTCCCCGGCCGGGTCAAGCCGCCATCTTGGGCCCTGCACCACGAGGCCGCGTGGCCTCGCCCCGACCCTAACCCCGGGCCTGGCCGGCCCCGACATCCCGGCACCACCATCCACCCAGGAGGTGAGCGGACCACTTGGCAGGTCAATGGGAGAACGAAGCGTCAAGAGCTCTTCCCCCGCCAGGTGCCGATCGCCTCCAGATCCCCCAGGCGCTGGCTCCACCCCCTGCTGGGTGTCTGGACACCTTCATCCCGGGCCCTCCGACCTCCAAGTGCGAGGGTCCGGACATCAAAGGGCGCCTGCCCTATAACTGGGGCAACTCCGGAGCAGGAAGGCAGTTGTATCCTGGAGTCGAGAGACACCGAGAGAACTCAGCCTTGACGGACTACTGGCGCTGCCGTAGCCCTATCCTGCGAACCATCGTCCTGCCTGCTGGCGCTGCCGCGGCCTTCTGCAACATCTATCCTCGTCGGGACCTGCTGGCGCTGCCGCGGCCCGTTGTAACGACCATCCTCACCGGGACCTGCTGGCGCTGCCGCGGACCGTACATCGACCATCTTTCCGGGACCTGCTGGCGCTGCCGCGGACCGTGTACCGACCATCTCGACCGGGACCTGCTGGCGCTGCCGCGGCCCGTACCAGCTAAACCACCAAGCTCGAGGATTGTGAGCTAATCATCATCTCATCCGAACTACCTGACTGGTAAACAGACTGTCCCGCTACCCCCTTCCCTACTTTGAGAGACTTGAATCGAGGGGACCCCTGAGTCCAGACCTCCTTGTACCATTCAACCGTACCTTAAGAAGTGCTTATAAAGAACGCTGAATCTTATCCTTGTGTGGTATCTGTCTGTGGGGGGGAAGTTACTTGTCTGTACGATCGCTGGAGACGGCTCTCCCCGGAGACCTCTCCCCCTGACCTCGGCCGACCCTCCCGGTCCGTCTAACCTTTCTAACATTGGTGGCCAGCGGCGGGATCCGAATCAACGCGTAATCGTACAGAGAGTAGCTCACCCCACGACAAAACCACGATGTCAGCCAAAGATAGCGGTTCCACTGAGAAATTCCAAATGGATAAGTTAGAAGAATACAGCCACCGCGAACTGAAACAATTCTGCATAGAACTTGGCATTGCTACCACCGGCCTGAGTACCAAAGAGGATCTAAAGCACGCCCTTGAGTCGTGGACGGAAACTGGGATCACCGGACCCTCCGACCAAAACAGTGTCGCACCAGAGGGGAACGCCACGGCTCCCGAGGAGCGGGGAACGGGCCTCTCGCAGGAGGAGATCCGAGAGAGAGAAAGAACCAGATTGCACGAGTTGGAAATGGCACGACTCAAGATGGATGGGGAACTCAAGTTAGCCGAACAGAAACTCAACTTAGAGCACATGCGGCTCCGAGAAGAACGAGAAGAAAAGCAGAGACAGAGAGAGCTGGAGGAAAAGAGAATAACACTCGAACACGAGCGCCAACTGGCGGAAATAGAACTTCGGAAACAGAGTAAAGAACTGGGGGTGCCTGAGCGACCGCACACCCCGGGGCCAACCGAGAAAAAAGTCCACATCCCCAAGGATGTTGTCCGCGAGTATGTCCGAGAAGACGACATACAACAGTGGTTTAAAGCCTACGAGATCGCCATGACCTCCCACCGGATCGACCGGAGCGATTGGGGAGCCGGACTATGGGGGAGGTTCGTCAACGAGGGTCGCGATGCCCTGCTGCAGCTCCCAGATCACCAAATGTCGTCCTACGACCACATGAAGGCTGCCCTCCTCACCCGCTACGGCCTCACACCCGAGATGTACCGCCAGAGGTTCAGAGATTGCACCCGGATCCCAGGTACAACTTGGGTAGAATACGTGAACTATTTCAGCCGTGCCTTCGAGGGTTGGATCAAGGGGAGCCATGTCACCACCTACGAACAACTCTTTAACCTTATGGTATGGGAGCACCTGTCGAACAACTGTTTCGTCGAGCTCAGGCAGCACCTCCTCGACAGTAAGCTGACTGACCCCCGGCAGCTCGCCGCCGAAGCTGACCGATGGGAAAGCACCCGAGTGGGCCGGAAAGGGCCACACGAGCAGAACAGAAGCAACCAAGGCCAGCACCGTCCTCGGGGAGGAGGAGGGGGCCAGGGGCGAGGGAGAGACGCCTTGCCAGCAACACCCGTGGCCAGCACCCCGCCTCCGGCCGGCCGGGGCAACCCCCCGTTGCGTCCTGGGTTCCGAGCCAACGTCACGTGCCACCGATGCCAGCGAGTCGGCCACTACGCCAATGACCCGAGCTGCCCGCAGAACCAAACACCCAAGCCCCGCCAGGTAGCTGCCGCCGCCCTGGGGGAAGAGCGATTACCGGAGGAACCAGAAGAGTATGAGCCGGCCCAGCACGAGTGGGAACCGGCTGCCATGGTCCTGGCGTGCTTAGGGGGAAGAGACATGATCCCGCGGGCTCCCCTACCCGCTAACACCAGGAAATACGGTCAGTGGGTGACCATTAATGGACAGCGAGCCGAGGCCTTGCGTGACACAGGCGCCAGTGTGACGGCCGTCCGCTGTCACCTGGTGAAGCCCGAGCAGATCCTGCCGAACATTCTCTGCCCCGTCCGCTCGGCAGACAACTCTGAGAGTATGTGTCAAATGGCCTGCGTCCCATTCGAATGGGGAGGGGTCTCCGGCCTGTTGAAGGTGACGGTCCGGGACGATGCCCCCGTGGACTGCCTCCTGGGGAATGACCTCGAGAGTTCCCCGTGGGCCACCGTTGAGAGAAGAGAGCACCTGGGGATGCTGGGCCTCCCGGACTGGGCCTGCATAACCACCCGGTCCATGGCCGCCCGTGCCGTCCCCCGATCAGAAGAACCGGAATGGCCAGCACCTCCACCCCCGGTCGCCCCAGTAGAAGACCACGACGAGGCCAGCCTCCCAGACCCGACGACCGAAGGGGACGCGCAACCCCAGGACCTTCCTGACCTGGCTCAGTGGCGTCAAGAAGGGGGGCCCACCCAAGAACAGTTCCGCCAGGAACAAAAGACCTGTCCCTCCCTCGAGGGACTCCGCCAATAAGCCAGCGCCCAGAACGCAGGGGACTCCACCGGAACTCACTGGGTCTACTGGGATAACGACCTGCTATACAGCGAACAAAGAATCGCCGAGCTGGGGGCCGGTCGAGTACTGGTGGTACCTCTCCGCTTCAGAGACTTTCTGCTCAACCTGGCCCACGATGTCCCCCTGGCTGGACACCTGGGCCAGGACAAAACGTACAGCCGCCTAGTGACCCACTTTTTCTGGCCGAAAATGAGGAACGACGTCCTGAACCACTGCCGATCTTGCCCCACATGCCAAGCCAGCGGGAAGAGTGGTCGGAAGCTGAAAGCCCCTCTGCAACCCTTCCCTGTGGTCACCACCGCGTTCGAGAGGGTGGGGATAGACATTGTGGGGCCTCTGGACCCCCGCACGGCACAAGGACACAGGTTCATCTTAGTACTGGTGGACCATGCCACCCGCTACCCCGAGGCGGTGCCCCTACGGACCGTGACAGCTCCGGTGGTTGGCCGGGCCCTAATGGGGATCTTCTCCCGGGTAGGCTTCCCCCGAGAAGTCGTCAGCGACCGAGGCACGAACTTTATCTCCAAATACAGGAAGTCCCTCTGGCAACAATGCGGGGTCCCCTACAGATTCACGACCCCTTATCACCCCCAAGGGAACGGACTAGTGGAGCGTTTTAACCGCACTCTCAAGGGGATGATTGGGGGATTGGAAGAGCCCCTCCGTCGCCAGTGGGATGTACTACTCCCGTGCCTCCTCTTCGCCTACCGAGAAGTCCCCCAGAAGTCCCTCGGCTTTAGCCCTTTCGAACTCCTGTACGGGCACCCTGTGCGAGGGCCCCTCAGCCTAGTCAAGGAAGGTTGGGAGATGGCCCCCCTAAAGACCCCGCCAGACGTCTTCAAATACATCCTGGCCCTACGCAATCAGACCCGGCGCTTCAGGGAGATGGCCAAGGCGAACCTCGAGGCCAGCCAGGAGGACATGAAGAGGTGGTATGATCACAATGCCTCCTCCGTTGAGTTCGAGCCTGGTCAACAAGTATGGGTGATGTCCCCCACCGAACCATGTGCCTTGCAAGATAAGTGGACGGGGCCCTTCAAAGTGGTCTAGCGCAAAAGCCCCGTCACTTACCTCATCGACATGGGGACCTCCCGGAACCCCCTTCGGGTCCTCCACACCAACCGACTCAAACCACACTTTGTGCGCTCAGAACTCAGCCTCCTGATGGCTACGGACAGTGGGGCAGAGGAAGACTCCGAACCCCTCCCGGATCTTCTGAAGACTCAGGAGAATGACGGCTCCGTGGACGGGGTCCGGCTCTCTGACGCCCTCACTTCGGAGCAACGCCAGGGCTGCCGGAACCTCCTGCTGCAGTTCGCTACCCTGTTCTCCCTCACCCCCGGGGTCACCCCTTGGTGTTTGCACGACGTGGACACCGGGGACAGTCCCCCTGTCCGACACCGGGCCTACCGCGTACCAGATCGGGTACGGGCCTGCATACAGGAGGAGGTGACCAAGATGCTCACAATCGGGGTCATCGAGCCCTCGGACAACCCCTGGGCCAGCCCGGTTGTATTGGTTCCCAAAGCCGCTGCCCCCGGCACCGCACCTGAACTGAGATTCTGCGTCGACTACCGGGGCTTGAACGCTGTCACCCGGACCGACGCTCATCCGATCCCCGAGCAGACGAGCTGATCGACCGGCTGGGGGCCGCCCGCTACCTTAGTATCTTCGACCTAACAGCGGGCTACTGGCAGATCGGCCTCACACCCAGGGCTCAGGAACGGTCAGCCTTCTCTACCCCCGATGGCCACTACCAATTCAAGGTCATGCCCTTCGGCATGAAGAATGCCCCCGCCACGTTTCAACGCCTCGTGAACCAGGTCTTGGCGGGGCTCGAAGAGTTCAGCGCTGCCTACCTGGGCGATATCGCTGTATACAGCCGCCACTGGTCCGACCACCTCCGTCACCTCCAAGAGGTCCTACAGGCCCTCCAGCGGGCCGGCCTCACAATTAAGGCCGGCAAGTGCCAAATTGGCCAAGGGTCCGTGACCTACCTTGGGCACCAAGTGGGAAGCGGGCTGGTGGCCCCGCTGCAACTTAAGATTGCTGCCATCCAGTCCTGGCAGCCCCCCGTCACCCAGACCGAGGTCCGAGCCTTCTTGGGGCTCACCGGCTACTACCGGCGGTTCGTGAAGGACTACGGCAGCATCGTGGGGCCCCTCACGGGTCTCACGTCCAAGAACCAACCGAAGCGGATTAACTGGACCCCCGATTGTCAAGCGGCCTTCGAGAAGCTGAAGGCCGCCCTGTGCACCGCCCCTGTGCTCCAGGCCCCCGATTACAGTCGGGAATTCGTGGTACAGACCGACGCCTCCGACCACGGCATCGGAGCCGTTCTTTCTCAGTTAAACCCCGAAGGTCATGACCAGCCGGTGGCCTTCATCAGTCGACGTCTCCTGGCCCGAGAACAGCGCTGGAGCACCATCGAGAGGGAGGCCTTCGCAGTGGTGTGGGCCCTCAAAAAGCTCCGGCCCTATCTCTTCGGTACCCACTTCCGGGTACAAACCGACCATCGACCCCTGCAGTGGCTGATGCAGATGCGGGGGGAGAACCCAAAACTCTTGCGCTGGTCCATTTCCCTGCAGGGAATGGACTTCACCGTGGAGCACCGACCAGGCCAAGACCACGCCAACGCGGATGGCCTGTCCCGCTTTTTCCGCCTCGACGAAGAGAGTCCCCAAGGAGATGGGTGACTCTCCCCGCCTTCAGCTGGGGGGGACGCATGTTGGACAGGCCACACGAAGGGCTTGCTCCCTCCCCGCACGACAGGGCCCGAGCTCCGGCCCGCCAGGCATAACCCACGAAAAGCACCTGCACCCCGTCTCCCGACGGATCTTCTGCCCTCGGACCTCTACTCATCACGGGCCCCAGCCCCACCGGCTTCCCCGGCCGGGTCAAGCCGCCATCTTGGGCCCTGCACCACGAGGCCGCGTGGCCTCGCCCCGACCCTAACCCCGGGCCTGGCCGGCCCCGACATCCCGGCACCACCATCCACCCAGGAGGTGAGCGGACCACTTGGCAGGTCAATGGGAGAACGAAGCGTCAAGAGCTCTTCCCCCGCCAGGTGCCGATCGCCTCCAGCTCCCCCAGGCGCTGGCTCCACCCCCTGCTGGGTGTCTGGACACCTTCATCCCGGGCCCTCCGACCTCCAAGTGCGAGGGTCCGGACATCAAAGGGCGCCTGCCCTATAACTGGGGCAACTCCGGAGCAGGAAGGCAGTTGTATCCTGGAGTCGAGAGACACCGAGAGAACTCAGCCTTGACGGACTACTGGCGCTGCCGTAGCCCTATCCTGCGAACCATCGTCCTGCCTGCTGGCGCTGCCGCGGCCTTCTGCAACATCTATCCTCGTCGGGACCTGCTGGCGCTGCCGCGGCCCGTTGTGACGACCATCCTCACCGGGACCTGCTGGCGCTGCCGCGGACCGTACATCGACCATCTTTCCGGGACCTGCTGGCGCTGCCGCGGACCGTGTACCGACCATCTCGACCGGGACCTGCTGGCGCTGCCGCGGCCCGTACCAGCTAAACCACCAAGCTCGAGGATTGTGAGCTAATCATCATCTCATCCGAACTACCTGACTGGTAAACAGACTGTCCCGCTACCCCCTTCCCTACTTTGAGAGACTTGAATCGAGGGGACCCCTGAGTCCAGACCTCCTTGTACCATTCAACCGTACCTTAAGAAGTGCTTATAAAGAACGCTGAATCTTATCCTTGTGTGGTATCTGTCTGTGGGGGGGAAGTTACTTGTCTGTACGATCGCTGGAGACGGCTCTCCCCGGAGACCTCTCCCCCTGACCTCGGCCGACCCTCCCGGTCCGTCTAACCTTTCTAACACCCCCCCCCCCCAAAAATAAAAAGTCACACCATGAAGAGAAGATGCCTGCTGGTTGCATTATTACCTTACATGTGTCTTGTAAAGTCTAAACATGCCTGAGTTCTCATTTGACTTCAACCATCCACACCCTGGGGCCTGAGTCTGGCACAGGACACACGGGTCACAGTGTATTAGGCAAGACAGACATGGAGCACCATACACACCCGTGATGGGCCCAACCAGCTGAGGGGGTGGCCGCACAACCGTGCCGACAGACATATTGAGTACAGCAACAGTCATGCGCAGCGGTCAGGGATCATGTCGAGTGTCCTGGGGGGCACCCAGGTATGTGTAGACAGGTGGCAGAACCATGTCCTGCAAGCTTGAGTCAGGTGGATGCAGAGAATGGTGGCCTTACCAACGTTGGATGCATGGGGATGGCACATGTCACTATACCCACACAGTCATGGACATCATGCACAATACACAGTCTAATCCCACACAAACAGCCTGCATCTTGCTACTCGACACATAGACACATAGCCACTATCACGGAAAACCATGCCAGACATGCCGGATGCACCGTGGCAACACACCAGCATTGACTGAGAAGAGGCACCTTGGTGGCATAGGGACACCTTTATTAGTCATGTATTCGGGATTGCAGAGGCAACTAGGAGTACACATGAACGTGTCATGTGGAGTTACATGTGGGTCCAACACTGGAACCCCCCTTCTGCTGCACAAATGCGTGATAGCCATGGAACTGGCACACAAGTGTCGGCTAACAGCTAAACACCCCCTGCTGCTCACGGAGAGACTGCCATACACCATTGATCCGCTGATGTGGAAGTCCCACAGCATGTCAAGCCAAGGCAAACCGTATGTGTCCGAGGGCAGTGTAACACACAATGATGCCATCATCACATTCCACAATCCCATCACTGATGACTGTCAACAAGTCAGACCATCTATTCAGGTGTACCCAGCTGCATGTAATGTGTACCATGGTGATGCGACATGTCTGCAGAGGAACCAAACATAGACAGGGGCAGTGTGCAGACATCGTGAACAACTGCCACACCCAATACACCCCTGATGCATCCCTTACCCTAAGGAGACTTCCAAACTTGTCCGTGCGTGTAACGCTGAGTCAGCACACGATGACGTGTCCATGAGGAATAGCAGTGCCACAACAATGCAACCAGCAGACGGCATGCGCAAGTACCTGGGGATGAGAGACACACAAGAAGTCAGCCACAAAAAGCACAGCCACTTGCATGTGCATGTACTCGACACATGTAAGGATGACAACATGCCAGGTCACAATTATGACTGGGGAAATACACATCACTGCCACCATCACTCCAGTGACACATCCACACACACCTTTGACTCACGTGGCATACATGCAGATGGACACACACATGGCAACACATGCCACACGGGGACCAATGCGTGCACACACAGACACTGGTACTCACCACTAAGCAAAGAAGTCGCGTATGAGCCGAGTCCGGATATCCTCTTGCGGCTCCACATCCTCCACATCACTAGCCCCATTGCCAAGACCTTCGTCCTCCACGGGTGGATGGTCCTGATCATCTTGATCCAGGATGAGTGGCACAGCTTTCTCAACTGCCATGTTGTGCAGCATGCAGCAGACCATGAAGATTTTGCAGACCTTCGCCGGGGCATATGGGAGCACGCCGCCGGTCTTGTGGAGGCATCGGAATCGGCTCTTCAGGAGGCCAAACGTCCTCTCTATCACTCGCCTTGTCCGGCCATGGGCGGTGTTGTAGCGGAGCTGGGCCGGCGTGATGGGGTTGCGGAGAGGTGTGATCAGCCATGGCATGTTGGGATAGCCAGCGTCCCCTACATGGAAAGCACATGGACATCGTTAGGACAGGAGAAGCGGTCGTGCTGGAAGTCTACGCAAAATACAGGACAGACAGACTGTACCCACCAACAACACATGCTCGTTCGTTGCGCAGCTGCGTCATCATTTTAGGCATCCTGCTACACCTCATGATGTAGGCATCATGTGCTGATCCTGGAAAACGAGCACAGACATGTGAAATCACCATGTTGGACAGACACACCACAAGGGCATTGATGGAGTGGTAGTGTTTGCGATTCCTGTACGCTACCTCCTGTGCCTGTGGTGGTACCAAAGCCACATGTGTCCCATCTATGGACCCAATGACATGGGGCATCCCTCCCAGGGCATAGAATCCACGCTTGACCCCAGTCAACATTTGAGGGGTTGGGAAATGGATAAACTCATCCAGGTGATTCAACATGGCCTCTAAGAAATCATGCAGCACACGGCAGAACATGCTCTGGGACATGCCACCAACATGAGCTATGGTATTTTGAAAGGTACCCGTGGCAAGAAAATGTAGGGCTGCCATTACCTTGGTGTCAGTGCCGTAGGATACCTGTGCAGCGGTTGCAGGTGTGGTGCCAGTCTCGCCGTCAACTCCAGAATCAACCGTTGGGGGAAGCGGTAGCACCGGATATAGTCATTCTCCCGCATGGCAGCCAAGTCCGGAATTGGTCGGGGAACAGGCGGCGCTCTGCAGTAATTTGGAAGTGACAAGGAAGAGTGAGTGCACCACAACAACAATTTATTTGTACTGAGCACATGTTAATCTGTCTATACACATATGCTACATACGGAGTCAGGTATGTGCCACATGCCCTGGATACGTATGGCTGCCAGGTGACACTCCTACCAAGACCCAGCTACACACGGAGATTGTGAACCTCCACATGCCATGGCATGGGATTAGCTGTGGCCCAGTGTAAGTGAACAGCCAGACGCAAGACAGGAGTGACATACATCTACACATCAGCAGAAGTAGGATGTCGATTTCAGAGACTGGTAGCGGAACACTAGAGCCACAGGTCACATGACATTACACTAGGACAGCCCACACACCTTGCCATTAAGGTGTACATGTGATGACTCACCACACATTCATAGAGAGGATGCAGACATGTCCTTGTTACGCTACTCCGTGTCCCATGCATACATACGCACCTCACATCCGATACCACATGTGGCATGGTGTGCGGAACAGTGTGCAATGTCAATCTACACACAGACACATGTTGGTTGCTGCAACAGCTGAAGCTTTTGAGGGAGCTCCAACATCAAGCTAATGCGAATCCCCCACACATACATGACAGAGTCACATCGTGCACCGTGGGTAGTGACATGTCAGGTGTGGTAACCCCTGTACCGGGCCTCAGGGGACACTTCCGTGTGTTGGTGTCCGTGCCATGCCAGTGACGCTCATCCCAAGTGTGCAGTACGACATGCACACATGTCAAAGGAGTCAAGGGCATGCCTGGCACACATTGCACCGTCACACATTACATGTGTACACATCTCATCATACATCTGGTGCCTTCTCGACTCAGGAGTAATGTGCCACATCACAGCCTTTCACACCTGTGCCCCACACATGTAGTACTGGCCAGACAATGCCTTGATGTCCATCCATGGACATGTATGTCAGCCCTATTCCTTCCTGTGTGCTGCCTGTCACCACTGTGATGTGTGAAAACCACTGTACTTTTGCTAAGAGGGCCTGTGTACGTTCCCGTATCACTATGGGAGTGCTGCCGTATGTGTACCCATAGTGATGGTGAGCGTACAGGTGTGTGTACGGTCCGTACCACCATGAGTACACATACGCGAGAACACCCATAGTGGTACGGCCCGTACACGCGTGCGTACGTTCACTATCACTATGGGTGCCCTCGCGTATGCGTACTCGTAGTGATAGTGAGCGTACAGGCGTGTGTACGGGCCGTACCACTACGAGTACGCATACGCGAGGGCACCCATAGTGATAGTGAACGTACAGGCGTGTGTACGGGCCGTACCACCACGAGCACGCATACGCGAGGGCACCCATAGTGATAGTGAGCGTACAGGCGTGTGTACGGGCTGTACCACTACGAGTACGCATACGCGAGGGCACCCATAGTTATAGTGAACGTACAGGCGTGTGTACGGGCCGTACCACCACGAGTACGCATACGCGAGGACACCCATAGTGATAGTGAACGTACGCACGCGTGTACGGGCCGTACCACTATGGGTGCCCTCGCGCATGGGTACTCGTGGTGGTACGGCCCGTACACACGCCTGTACGTTCACTATCACTATGGGTGCCCTCGCATATGCGTACTCGTAGTGGTACGGCCCGTACACACGCCTGTACGTTCACTATCACTATGGGTGCCCTCACGTATGCGTACTCGTAGTGATAGTGAGCGTACAGGCGTGTGTACGGGCCGTACCACTACGAGTACGCATACGCGAGGGCACCCATAGTGATAGTGAACGTACAGGCGTGTGTATGGGCCGTACCACCATGAGTACGCATACGCGAGGACACCCATAGTGATAGTGAACGTACGCACGCGTGTACGGGCCGTACCACTATGGGTGTTCTCGCGTATGCGTACTCATAGTGGTACGGCCCGTACACACGCCTGTACGGGCCGTTGCCATGCATTTGGGGTGCCCTAGGGCCCCGGAACGCACCGTACCTGTGTGTGAAGCTCAAAATTACATAGGGGACACATGAGGGACAAGTATTAAGGCCTATATGCATGCTGGTTGTCATGGAGACCAAGTTTAAAGTTTGAATTTGTTCTGGAAGGTGCACAGCAGAAGTCAGTTGGAATGAATCTACTTTGTTGCAATGTGTTTGTGGGGTTGACATCATGCTGAAGAAAAAAACACAATAAGAACCCACTGACTGTGCTAGGTTTGAAGGGATTGGAGGAAACATAGGATGCAAATGTGAGTGACCAATCACTCTGTACTCCTGTGCATGAAACAGGCCAGCAAGGCAGATATAAGGCATGAGGGAGCACTTGCCTGCACATCTCTGGATTCCACGACCCAGCTGCTGCTACTGATTCCCTGGAACCATGTCAAGGTCTGTGGAGAGGTCACAGCCCTTCACCCTGGAGGAGAACATTGCTCTGCTGGATGTGATCCTCCCACAGTACCCCATGCTGTATGGGCGTTCAGGGTATCAGGTGAGTGCAGAGTCCACTGGCACAGACTGTGTCCCTTTTTTGTGACTGTGACTTCTGGCATTGTGTCCAGGTGTCTCACACATGCTATGTACTGTAGGGGGGGTCCCAGGGGGGGGAATGCCTGATGTCTCCCAGCCAGAGCATGCAGTGGTGCATGTCTGCCGTCCTCACTTGCATCGTGTTTACTGTGACAATCACTGCATGGTGCATGCCACATTCTGCCTGTCTTATCCTCCTGGGAATGTTGCCTCTACAGTCCTCATGTGATTATGTGGTCAGCCCAGTGTGACAGGTGACTGTACCCACAGATGTGCGTTAGTTCTGTGTACCTGTGCTGAGAGTGGCCACATGATGTGTTTGTACCCTGGACATCGGTGTGTGTGTAAGTCCCCTGTCATGTGGGTGGGTGCATATGTGGAGTGTAGCACCCCAGCTGCATGAGGGATGGATATACCCTGGCCATGTGATGTGAGCAGGGAGCAGTGCTGTGTGTCTGACGTGCAGAGCCAGCCCCACACCTGTGAGCCCCCCCCCAATCTAGTGGCACATGTGCAGAGTGAGGTTTGTCACTGCATTTGGCAATGGCAGCTGAATGTCCTGTGCCTGTGTGTGTCTGTGTACTCTGCTGCGGTAGCGTCAGTGGCCTGTGGCATGTGACTGCTTGGAGGTGCTGCACATTATCCTGGTGTAGCTTGTGATGCACAGTGTGAGCCTGGATCATTGATTGTGTAGTTGCCCTCATTCCACCTGTGTACTTTCAATGGCACGTACTGCTTTTGCCCTTCCCCAGAGGATCATGTCCCTATGACAAAGGTGCAATGCGTTGGATGCATACTATGCCTTGTTGTAAACAGCAAATGTGTTCTAATATGTGTCTCTGTGACATGTGCCAGGTGTATTGATGTAGTGTCACTTGTTCATCCTCACAGGTGGGAGCCTCTGCCAAGGAGCAGATATGGCTGACCGCCGTCAGCACCGTGAGGAGTGCGGATGGTCGGAAGCGGCGCCTGTCCCAGGTGAGGAAACGCTGGCAGGATATCCGGTGCTGGACGCGGAGGATCGCACGGGTCCTGCTGGGGGACTCACCTGAGAGCCATAAGAACCGCGGGCGCCGCCGACTGAGCCACATCCACAAGCGTGTGCTGCCGGTGGTCTTTCCAGACTTGGAGAGGCGCTTACAGGAGATGCAGCAGCAGGAAGGGGGTAGGTACATGTGTGCTTGTTGTGTTTCACCAGCATTTGTAAGTGCACAGTTGCATGGATACACTGCCAGGGTTTAAAGATGCTGTGCAGATCCAGTTACCCACTGTATAGCTGTGCTCTCCTGCCTCCCTTCCCCTCCTTGCAATGTGTTCCCTGGTCTGTGTGTAGTCACTCCTTCACAAGGTTATCTAGGCTGGCACTTTCTCCACGTGAACTATGCCTGTAGCATCATGTGTGGGGGTGGTGTGTAACAGGTTTTGGGACCTTGCCTGTGCCCTGTCCAGTTCAGTACATGTGGGTTCCATGTCAGTTGGCACTGATGCAGAGTCCAGACATGGGAGTTAGTCTCTCAAGTGTCATGCCTTACGGCACGCATGTCCTATGTTGTGCTCTGTGCCATTGTCCCCTGGCACCATGTATATTGACGTGAAATGTAGTACAAGTGTCCACTGTACAGCCTGACCTGATTTTCCTTGTTCATAGTCACAGTGGCCAGTGCCTGTGTGTCTTGTAACAATCATCTGATGCTGGCCATTTGTATATGATTATTTGGACAGGCGCACCTCGGGTATTTGGCGTCCAATCTTGCATTTATGCATCCCCTGTGTATTTCACCCAGACTAAGAGATGTAAGTGCCACCTGTGTCTCAACAAATTGTCTCATGTAGGGGGGGTTGGTGCGGGGCAAGCCTACATGTCAAAACCTGAAATCTCCTTGCTAGTTCTGGCCAGTGTGTGATGTTTGGCTGGACATACACTGAAGGTGCAGTGAGCCAGTCATGTTGGGCATGTTTTGAGTATTACCTATGCAGCATGTGCCTCAAGCTCATGGATTTGGTCCCTCCTCATCCCTATTGTCGGCAACGCTGTGTGGTGCAGATGCAGTGCTGGATTGTCCCCAGGGCCTGGCTCCTATGTCAAACTCCATTTCATGTCATTTGCTATTGTGTCATGCTCTCCACGGATTTTCATTGGCATGGTAGGTCAACCAACTGTGTGTTGCATGCCCTACATCTGTACCTTGTTTTGTAGATGTTACTGATCTTTCTTTTCAGGCTATGCACTGTAACCTATGTAGATTGGACTCGTGTGACATATGTATACAGGTGTGTGATTAATTGCTGTCTCTTCACCTTGCCCACAGCATCGTCGGGGGACACGGAGGGAGACATGAGCACAGACGGAGCGGAGGGACCGAGCACCAGTGCCAGCGTTGACATCGTGGCTGGCACATTGAGTGGTACAGAGGCGGAGGAGAGTGAGGCCGAGGACCTGTCCACTGGCACCAAGCAAGCGGTCAAGGGAGTCCCCGGTCAGGGGGGTTGATTTCCCCCCCCTGTCTACACCCTCCCCCAGTGGCACTGCGACCCATCCCTCTGACCCCCCCCCTCCTTGGGGCCTGTGGTTCCTTCGGGTGCAGGGGATTCCCTGGAGGACCTTGCTAAGGTGTGCAGCGAGATCCTGGCCTCCGCCTTTGGCCCTGCCCCACCCCCTGTGGTGGAGTCCTCCATCCCTGCACCCAGGACACCTACCCTTCGCCCTCCTGTCCCTGCGGTGCCTGGTTCTTCCCCCCCACATGATGCCCTCACCCCTGTGGAAGACGACGGAATCTAACTGTGCAGGCAAGCTAGGGGACACGCATCCCACTGTGTCCCCCATCCAGCTGTGACTTCTGGACTGCCCTATGGGCTTTGTAAATATTGAACTTCCTACAAACAAGATTTTTTGGTTCATGCTGAATAAAGCAATTTATTTTTTCCCTCTTGGAACACTACTGCTTTGCTGGTATTGCTGTTGGTGGGGCTGCTACATGGTTTTGGGTGGTGTTCATGTGTTGGGTGTGTGGGAAATGTAGTAGTGTGCTGGTCATAGGGGGGACCCTGGGATCTGTGTGCCATCACACGGTGTTAGCTAGGTTTCTCTGTTCATGTAAGCAGTTGCTGCATGGTGAAATTGTCCAAAGGTGTATTCCTTGCTCTGTGTACCCTGGCATCTTCCCTGCAGGGTGTTCCCAATATTTAGCACTGAGCTGTGTGTACATTAGCTGGGTGTGTGACGGACTCCTTCAACTTTGCACATGCATGCTGTGCAATGTCTCCACCTGCATCATTCGTGGCATCCTTGGTAGTCATTGTACTTGTGTATGTGGACTGTTGACATGATTTCATGTGGACATGTTTTCTTTTCTGCGCTATGCATGCGTATACTCCCAGCCTCGCACACATGTGGTACATGTACTGCAGGGTCTTTGTGCACCTGACTGAAATTTGTGGGCATGGTATCTGTGGGTACTCCACCCTTTGCGTTACATGGGCACTGCTGTGAGTGTTAGGCACACACCCCTCCTGTGTCTGGGCACTGCTGGGAGGACTCTGCACCCACCCCTCCTGCATCTGAGCACTGCTGGGAGTGATAGGCACACACCCCTCCTGTGTCTGGGCACTGCTGGGAGGACTCTGCACCCACCCCTCCTGTGTCTGGGCACTGCTGGGAGGACGCTGCACACACCCCTCCTGCACCCACCCCTCCTGTGTCTGGGCACTGCTGGGAGGACGCTGCACACACCCCTCCTGTGTCTGGGCACTGCTGGGAGGACTCTGCACCCACCCCTCCTGCATCTGAGCACTGCTGGGAGTGATAGGCACACACCCCTCCTGTCTCTGGGCACTGCTGGGAGTGATGGGCACACACCCCTCCTGTGTCTGGGCACTGCTGGGAGGACTCTGCACCCACCCCTCCTGTGTCTGGGCACTGCTGGGAGGACGCTGCACACACCCCTCCTGCACCCACCCCTCCTGTGTCTGGGCACTGCTGGGAGGATGCTGCACACACCCCTCCTGTGTCTGGGCACTGCTGGGAGGACTCTGCACTCACCCCTCCTGTGTCTGGGCACTGCTGGGAGGACTCTGCACACACCCCTCCTGTGTCTGGGCACTGCTGGGAGGACTCTGCACACACCCCTCCTGTCTCTGGGCACTGCTGGGAGTGATAGGCACACACCCCTCCTGTGTCTGGGCACTGCTGGGAGGACTCTGCACCCACCCCTCCTGCGTCTGGGCACTGCTGGGGGGACTCTACACCCACCCCTCCTGTGTCTGGGCACTGCTGGGAGGACTCTGCACCCACCCTCCTGTGTCTGGGCACTGCTGGGAGGACTCTGCACACACCCCTCCTGTGTCTGGGCACTGCTGGGAGGACTCTGCACCCACCCCTCCTGTGTCTGGGCACTGCTGGGAGGACTCTGCACACACCCCTCCTGTGTCTGGGCACTGCTGGGAGGACTCTGCACCCACCCCTCCTGCGTCTGGGCACTGCTGGGGGGACTCTACACCCACCCCTCCTGCGTCTGGGCACTGCTGGGAGGACTCTGCACCCACCCCTCCTGCGTCTGGGCACTGCTGGGGGGACTCTACACCCACCCCTCCTGTGTCTGGGCACTGCTGGGAGGACTCTGCACCCACCCCTCCTGTGTCTGGGCACTGCTGGGAGGACTCTGCACACACCCCTCCTGTGTCTGGGCACTGCTGGGAGGACTCTGCACACACCCCTCCTGTGTCTGGGCACTGCTGGGAGGACTCTGCACCCACCCCTCCTGTGTCTGGGCACTGCTGGGAGGACTCTGCACACACCCCTCCTGTCTCTGGGCACTGCTGGGAGGACTCTGCACCCACCCCTCCTGTCTCTGGGCACTGCTGGGAGGACTCTGCACACACCCCTCCTGTCTCTGGGCACTGCTGGGAGTGATAGGCACACACCCCTCCTGCGTCTAGGCACTGCTGGGAGTGATAGGCACACACCCCTCCTGTCTCTGGGCACTGCTGGGAGTGATAGGCACACACCCCTCCTGTGTCTGGGCACTGCTGGGAGGACTCTGCACCCACCCCTCCTATGTCTGGGCACTGCTGAGAGTGATAGGCACACACCCCTCCTGTGTCTGGGCACTGCTGGGAGGACTCTGCACACACCCTTCTTGTCTCTGGGCACTGCTGGGAGTGATAGGCACACACCCCTCCTATTTAACAATATGTATGCTTAGAACATACACGTGTGTGGGTTCGCTCCATGGGGGTACGGTTCGTACTTACACTGTTGGGGTGGGAGTACGCTCCATGCATACGAGGTGGGGGTACAGGTCGTACATACACGGTTGGGGTGGGGGTACGGGTCGTACTTACACTGTTGGGGTGGGAGTACGCTCCATACGTACGCGGGTGGGGTACGGGTCGTACTTACACTGTGGGGTGGTGGTACGGTCCGTACATACACTGTTGGGGTTGGGGTACGCTCCATGCATACGAGGTGGGGGTACGGGTCGTACTTACACTGTTGTGGTTGGGGTACGCTCCATGCATACGAGGTGGGGGTACGGGTCGTACTTAAATTGTTGGGGTTGGTGTACGCTCCATGCATATGCGGGTGGGGGTACGGGTCGTACATACACGGTTGGGGTGGGGGTACGGGTCGTACTTACACTGTTGGGGTGGGAGTACGCTCCATACGTACACGGGTGGGGTACGGGTCGTACTTACACTGTTGGGGTGGTGGTACGGTCCGTACATACACTGTTGGGGTTGGGGTACGCTCCATGCATACGAGGTGGGGGTATGGGTCATACTTACACTGTTGTGGTTGGGGTACACTCCATGCATACGAGGTGGGGGTACAGGTCGTACTTACACTGTTGGGGTTGGTGTACGCTCCATGCATACGCGGGTGGGGGTACGGTTCGTACTTACACTGTTGGGGTGGGAGTACGCTCCATACGTACGCGGGTGGGGTACGGGTCGTACTTACACTGTTGGGGTGGTGGTACGGTACGTACATACACTGTTGGGGTTGGGGTACGCTCCATGCATACGAGGTGGGGGTACGGGTCGTACATACACAGTTGGGGTGGGGGTACGGGTCGTACTAACACTGTTGGGGTGGGAGTACGCTCCATACGTACGCGGGTGGGGTACGGGTCGTACTTACACTGTTGGGGTGGGAGTACGCTCCATGCATACGAGGTGGGGGTACGGGTCGTACATACACGGTTGGGGTGGGGGTACGGGTCGTACTTACACTGTTGGGGTGGGGGGTACGCTCCATGCATACGCGGGTGGGGGTACGGTCCGTACGTACCCGTGCCCACGCTGTGGAATGCTTGTGCGGGCCGTACCCAGGCCTGTGCCACGTGGGTACAGCCGTCCCGCCATTGTTGGGGTGACGTAGGTGTGGGCGTGGTACGACTCGTACCCATGCTCTTAAGGCGTGGGTACGGGACGTACCGGTATAGTTGTGTTGCCGGTTCGCGTCGTCAGGCACTTCCGTTGTGGCGGATGCTGGCTTTGCTGGACACGCCCCCACCCCCTCATAGTGACCAGGGCCTGGGGGTCAGGTATGTCCAGGGCATGTGTGCTGTGTGACTTGGGTGGTGGTTTTGTGGCCTGCCCCTGGTCCTGCACCCCCCCCCTTTTCCCCCTCCCTTAGTTGTTCTGACCTTCTGCGTCCGAACCTGTAGAGGAGGTCGACTGCTATGAGGGCCGGGATGACACGTAGGTTCGGGTCCATGTCTGTCCGTCGCGTACAGGTCCTCCTTGTTCGCGTCGTCCTGATTTCCCGGCAGTTTTTGGCAGCCGGAAAATATTGTCCGTGCGGGATGACGTCGGTGCGAATCGTAATTCCTGGTTCGTGAATGGCAGGCTGCGTGCGTCCCGACGTCACGTCGGCGCTTTCCCGGATCGCATTTGTATGTTTATTTTCGTCGGTCGGGGTTTTGTACGAATCGTACGGAAATGGAGTTTCCGTGCGATTCGTAATTCCATGTTTGTAAGTTTTGACGACCGGGTACGCGTCGGACGGAGAATATGCTCCGTCCGACGGTTCGTACCCGGTTTTTACAGGATCGTGATCGGCGCCTAAGAGGCAAGTCAGTATTCACGTGTGCCCTATATTCTTATTATACATTGAGCAACACTTCAGCCTATTATATCAGACTAGGCCTGGGCGGTAAATTCCATTCCGCTCGTGGAATTCACGGAATTCGGGTAATTTTGCCTTCGGCAGAGTACGCGGAATTGCCCAAAATTCTGCGTTCCGCAGCTTCGTGGAATTTTTTGCTTGTTCGCGTTCTCAAAATGTTTGTTCGCAAGATATTTCCCCCCGAGCACGCAAACAGCGTTCGCGGACCAGAAAAAAGCATTGCGAACAAGCAATTACGTGTGTTCGTGGAATTTCTGCGTGCTCACGGAGAATTTTTACCATTACGCAGAGCTTTGCATAGCGCGACTAAGCAAATTCCGCCCACCCCTTCATCAGACACAATGGGGCAGCTTTACAAGCCCATTGCGCCACTTTTGCGTCACTTTTCCCATGTTAAAAGTGACATAAAAGTGGCGCAGGGGGCTTGTAAATCTGCCCTAATATATTTTTACAGCTCACAACCTGAGCTTGCTTATTTGAAGGTGTTTTTATATATGATAATGAAGAAAATCCCTGCATAGTGCAATAAAATCTTTGTGTAAGATCAGGCAATTCGGTCAATCAAGGTAGATGGGATTGGTTCAATGTTTTGTAGTTTCACATTGTGCAATTTAGCCACTAGATTAAAATCCCTTTCTCTTATCCCTCTGTTTTACATCAATGGTCAATGCTTACATTGGATTTTTTTCTGTTTCCTGTTTTACAGCAGGGGTTAATAATTTGGATTTAATTCTTGGCATTTAGGCTTAGGCTGTGGGTGGCAGACGGAAGCCATAATAGAAGAAGATTCATTTTCAGCCAAGGGTCTAAGAGGAACTCGAGCTGAGTAGGACCAGGTATCTGGCTTGAACCTTCAGTGGCTTACTCACATCTACTTTTTCACCACAACTGGCAGTGGCAGGTAGTGTCACAGACTTGATTAACCAAGTTTAATCTCACTATAGCTTTTGGCAAATGGATTAATGGCTTCAAAGTGTTCGAATGCTATTTTGTGGGATGTTGAGCTTTAAAAGTGTAGCCCCTTAAAGTCTGTGATATTGGCTGGATCACACCTGTGCACTAGGTAAGGGAAAAGTTGTATGGGGACTTTACCTATACTAATCATTTTATAGCCCTCTCCATGGGACCTAGACGCTTTTTATTTCCAATAATTTAGGGTGGTCATGTTTTGAAAATCAAAATCTAGGAAACATACCTAAAAAGTGATGGCACGCTGAAGAGAAAGTCATTTAGAATGTTTATAGTAAGACAGGGAGACAGTGGGTACCTTACTGTAGAGACGTTGTTGTGATGAGAAGATATGCGTTTTCAGTTTCTTCCTGAATTGCAGCAGGTATCAAAGAAGATGGTCCAGATTCTGGGTGCATATATAGGTGAGTCCTGTCTTCTGGCCTTATAATACCCTGATGTCAAAGGTCCTAGTATCACAATATTTGACCATGCCAGTTAGTTTCTTGGCCAGGTTTGCTGGGGATTTGTTTCTGAGAGAGTGTGTAGATAATGCTGAGTTATTATTTTTGATGCTGTCAAGTTTTATCATACATCTTAGGCTACTTGACCCAGTCAGCTGAATGTATTCTTTGAACTACCTTTACAAACGATTGAAATTACGGTTAATGTAGTATCTGTTTAAGAAAATACAGTGACAAATGCTTTGACATTCTAAAAAAGATCAAATTTGAGTCAGTGATATGAGGTGAATCGAGTGTGGAATTTAAATATTAAGGTTGTTTTAGCACCTATGGAGTTTAGAAAAAAAGAACAATTTGTGGGACTGAAAGGCACCGTACTGCTGCATAGCACCAGTAGTGGCTCTCCTGGAGCAATGAGGTCAAAGAATAGAGTGGATATACATGGAGTGGATGCAGTGAGAGAGAGCATGTTACTCACAGACATGATAGAGACTCCAGAATTAGTTAAACTTGCATAATGTGAAATATTTGGGAAAGGAAGAATTGTGATATGTGTGTTTCTCCTCACTCCACCTTTTTGATATAGAGAAGAGAACAGCCAGCCACAAAGATGTAGGATGCATTGATATACATAACACTCTACTCAACTAATTGAAATTGAGCTACATGAAACCTGCTGTTACAGGAAAGTAAAGGAGAGTGGAAGTGATTAAAGTATCTTGATAAGGACAATAGTGTGTTGGGATCTAGTGACATTGGCACATATTGACTTGCATTTGGAGAATAGCAAATCTCAAAACAATAGGTTCAACTGTAGAAACAAGGCATTTAGCAAATTTACAGTTAAGGGTATATCATTTAAGGAGTGTGCTAGCCTGTAATGGCTCATTTACCATTTTGCTTTTCATGTTATAAATATAGATACATTTGTCATGAGAAACCTAAATGGGGAGAGTAGTCTAAGTACTAAACCCACATGTTCGAGTGGAGCACTCAAGTGGAGCCTCATCAGAATCTGTGGCTTCTAATACAGGTGTACCTTTAAAATCTTCTTTTTCTGATACTGCTGGTGCACCTGCACAGTCTTCTGCAGAATATGCTGGTGGTAATTAAAAATGTCACTCAAGAATTTGGTACTAGAGACGCACCGGGAACTTAAGCTGAATGTTCTGGTTCTGGCCAAAACAGTACTGTCACTCCTCATAACATTAAAAATGATGCACCTACAGGAATAAAATTGGTAAGCTACCACAAAACAAATTTGGGGTTGAGCAAAAGGTGCTGTATTTTATTACCCATGCCGCATGTTTACCACATAAAATGATAGGGATTTAATGGAACAAGCAAAGAATTCTGAGTCCAGAAAGGTTTGTGTGTCACAGACCTGCTATATACCAAGCATTTAGAGAAGAATTGCTATTATCTAAAGTCCATTTTTTTGATGTCATAATATTTTTGACAGTAAATGAGCTTGGTCTAAGAGGCAGAAATAAAACTTTAGGCAAGAAGAATCCAGGTTTGTTCCTGAAAATATTTGAGTACACCCTTCTAAAAGACCCACCGTTGAATTCAATAGCTTCTAGTATATCCCACCAATGCAAAATATACCTCATCCCAAACTGTTGTGAGGGATGTGGCACCACAGATACCACCATCGCCAGCTTCCATATTTGCAAAGTCGTGAACTACATCCACAGCCAACTCAGTAGAAGTAGGTACTGTGGGGAGGCAAAGGTCAAAACGCCCAACTTCTACCACTTCATCCGACATTGGCAATGCCATCAGCATCAGAAAGTGGACCTTCCCAATTTGGGATTTCTTTACGGTAAGCAATAAAGAGGTCAACATTGCCATATGCTCCATTTGTGGAGCAAGTTTTAGTCGAGGTGAGCTTGGTAGAAACTATGGTACTGGAGGCCAAACAACCCATTTGAGAAAACACCACACGATCCTTAGTGGTCAAAAAACTGCAAATGGTGTTGGTGAAGGAGGTGAAAGGCTGAGCAGGGAATCCAATCCGATTACAGTTGAAGGTGAAGAAGAGGAAGACATTTTCATTACTCAAAGCATCCTTGTCCCCAGAAGTGCAGCTGTAATGCCCTCATCAGCTACATCCCTATGGCACAACACTCAGGTCAAGACACCAAGGCAAGAGACTACAGTGACTGCCCCGCTTACATGCACATTGAGATGAGCCTACCAATGTCTGCTTTCGAGAAGTCACCTGAATCAGTGGCATCAGAAAAGAAAAAACACCAGGCTACTATTCTTTGCATGTTTAGGCAGGAGTGGGAGCATGAACGGAACCCCCCAACAGCATGTTTGTACAACACGTAGCTGGCTAAGATGTTAGTGCTGGGCCTCCTCCCTTTTTCTTTTGTGGAAGGGGTGAGTTTTCTAGAATTTGTGGCAGCCATCTGCCTGAAATGGTAGATTCCCAGCCAGTCCCATTTTTCCAGAGTTGCTTTTCTAGCACTACATCACGGTGTTTGGGAATCGCTTGGACAAGCTTTGCGGGAGAGTGCTGTTCACACTATCCACCTGATGAGAGAGATGTGGACCAGTAGCCAAGCCACTGATTACATGTGCATCACTGCACACTGGATCTCTTTTGTGGGGTTTAGAAAATAAATATCTGCAGGTGTTGGCACTGCTGAGATTTATAATGGCGTTTGGAAGCACGCAACAGTATCCATTTTTGCCATGGAGAAATCCCATACTGCTGCAAACATTTTGGAAGACTTTAACAACAAGGGTCTTTATTGGCTGTGACCAAGAGAGCTTAACATTGGATTTGTTGCCACGGACAATATCAGTAATACAGTTAAGGACATGGCCGATGGTGGCTATTTGAGTGTTCTGTGTTTGGGGCACTGCATCAACATAATTATACAGGACTTCCTCAAAATGGAAGACCAAGTAAGCAACTTACCGTTCACCTGCAGAAGAATCTGCACTTATTTCAGCAATTTATTTAAAGCCCGGAGGCAGCTGAGGGCTATTCAGCAATGCATGATAACAGAATGCCAGTTAAAGCAGTCATGCAGGAGGTGCCAGCATGTTGGAGCTCAACTTATTACATGTCGCAACGTCTGTTTGAGCAGTACAGACCAATCAATGAATATGTCATACACAGAGGCGAGGCAATAATAAAAGGCATGATCATTGAGATGGACCAATGGGACCTAGTCAAATGCCTGACAGAGATGCTGCTTCCTTTTTAGGTGTTCACACTGGAAAACAGCAAGGAGGACAGTACCATGGACCTGGCTATCCTGGAACAGCTAAAGGAGGTGTCTGCCATTTACGCATGTGTTGAGGGAAAAAAGATGCGTTGATTGAGAGCACAATCCTTCACTTACCTGTTAATAAAAGGGTACATAGAGACATTGTGTCATTCAAAACATTATATCCGTGCCACAATTCTTGATCCACAGTACAAACCAATAATGTCCACTTTCATTCCTTTTTCAGGTGAAGATGTTACAAACTACAAAACATGGATTGCGGGGCAAGTCAGTGATCTTGGAAAAGAACGGCCGGGAATTAGAGGCCTCCTCCAGGGCACAAGTTCTGCAGTGCAGCTGTCAACTTTAGAGCCTGAGGGCAGTACTGTTGGCTCACAGCAGCCAAAGCTTACGAAAAAGAACACCAGCAACAACCGAAACAGGAGCATCAGCCCCAAAATATGCATATGATTGGTTTCTACAGGCAGGGCTTAAGTCTAGTGGAGCAGTCGAAGGCAAAGGAGGCCAAGCAAGGTGTAGCACCATTGACTATTTAGCGGATGCTTCAGGCCTATCTGGATGACCCAACAGAGGTCTATTTTGATCAAACCCCATTGGTGTATTGGTATGGGAAGAGGCGCCAATGGGTAGCACTCAGCAGGCTAACAATAAACTACCTGGCTTGCCAGTTAGCCAGTGTCTCTGCTGAATGTGTTTTAAGTGCTGCTGGTGCCATTGTCACAGTGAGAAGGACCAGTCTCCCACCCCAAAAAGTGGCAATATTAACCGTGATCAAAATGAATCAGCACTTCATACCACTGTATTACTCCATACCTGAAGTATGACAGGAGGAAGCTGAGGGAGACTCAGGTCAAGGAAGTAGTGTGTTAGCTGACCTGCTTGTGGATGAGCTACCTAGGTTTGAGACAAGCTCTACTTCCCTGACTACTATGCCAACAACTATTGAACTTTCTCACTATCACTGATCTGCTTTGACACCAATAAAAAAACTGATATAACTAATAGGGGAACATTATTTATTTTTTCTTGTTTGTGTTTGGCTGACTAATTCAGCCCTACCGACTTAGACACATTTTATTGCCTGATTGGAGTTGCACCAGTGTGCAGTGAAGAAGCACCCCCTAACCCTTTTCCCTCAAGGAAATTTGGAGATACAAATGTGTGCCTTCCTCCATCCCTAGGCCGTGACTGTCGGTTCTTTCCTAGTTTATTCCCCTAGCCGGACTGCCCCACATTATTTGATTTATTACAAGACTGGCTAATGTCTGTTTCATGAACAATGGATTGGCAATGTACCACGGTGACCCTGCCTGAATTAGGAGAACAGGTAAATGGCATGCATTGCATGCTGAGTGATTGTTGTTTGTGAGTGTGTTGAGATGATTCATGTGGTGGCAGGAAGTGACACTGGGTGTTTGTTGATCTGTAACTATTACGTTTAAATGTGTTTGTGATGAGTTGCAATGTTGGTGGCCTACCAACGGCTGATCATATTTTACCTGTAGGCAATTTTTTCCTTCACCTTTGAGAGTTAGCAAGGTTTGTTCACTGGGTCCATTCCACACTGCTTTGTTTTCTGCTTTATGCGGCTCAAAGAGTTAGACCCGACCAATCTCTTTAGATAACTTAAACACAAATCTAAACTGTACAAAAAATGACTCAAAGTTTCTCTTGTTGTGCATCAACAGCTTTGTACTACAGGTCGATCTATTGCATTTGAATTGGGAGTCAGGACACAGTCGGTACAGTATTGGACACCTTACTTGGAGTCAGTAGGATCAGGACGATGAAAGCGTGACTACTGCTACCAAAAGAAGGACGGTTTCAACTTCACTGAAACCAACCTATTTGGTGATGACTTTAAAGTGGCCTACCCAATTCTGTGGAGTGGTGGTGAGTGGTGACAGTGGTACACTGATTTGACTTGATTTGGAAAATACTATTTTGCTGGGTTTGTATGCTCGGTGTGGTCTGACTCAAATTTGAAGCACAGTGGTGATTGGGTGGGGAGCCTGTTGTAGTAGGTAACTGAGACAGACATGTGGTCATGAATGATCATCACATGCATGTGCTGTTGGACTACATATTATTGTTATGATTTATGATGATAAATTGATGATCATGACAGTTGCGAGTTTGATCAGCCCGATATAGATAGTTACATGTGGCCACTTTTGTGAGATTTTTGGTTGCTGTAAAATTGCTCTCCCTTAATTGTTCACACATCAGTCATAAAATGTATGAGTGCAAAAGGACTTTTTTTCTCTTCTCTTTTGCGCTGCCTCTGAGTCTTCTCAGTGCACTCCTTATGAAGTTTAACTTCTTTTTTTCTCCTTGATTCTACAATATCATTTTTGTTTTACAATCCACAGGCCCTCTTATCCTGCGCAAAACTGGAAAAGCAACATAGCACTCATGCTTAGCTTACAGGACTGCCTCCGCCAGGCACCCAAGATTGATGAACAGTCCTAGAAGTATGCAGATGCATCTCCCAATTTGGCAATAAAGTATCATTTTTCTTTTGATAAACATTAGAACTGTGTGTGTTGTTCGCTTGACTCCTACATAATTTTTAATATCTTTGCTAGCTTTTAAAGGTAGGTAACACAAGATGTAGGTTACTTGGGTCTCTCTGAGGGTATACGGATAGTTGCATTTGCATGGCATTTAAGTTACCTGTATTCATTTATTTGTTTCCTTCTCCTCCCATAACAGATTTGTGATGGTTGGCTGCTCATTGCCCAGATTGATGTGTCCTTGTGTAGTGTTTGTCTTTGTCAAACCTTTCCCCAAATCCTCCTTTCCATCCATTCATCAAACCCATAAACGTCTTCCCCCAGGCTGTGATTTATTGAGGTGTGACCTAATAATTTACACCATTAATTGATCACACACTTGGTGGTGTGATGTGGTGATAGCAACACAAACTTAGTGCAGATTCTTCAGCTTTAGGTATAGCCCACACTGGCCATATTCACCCACCCGCACATAAAAACAGTGTTCAATATTTTTAAAAGAACATCATTGCCAGCATTATTATTCAGGCGCTGTGTTGGGTCAAAGCTTACCCTTGTTCACTTCAGAGTTCGATTCCCCTTCATTTTATGACTTTTACTAGCTCACCATTGTTCTGAATAATTCAATTTAGCATTGCTTAGTATATTTTCTCTATTGTGTCTCTTCTTGTGTACTAGTAGTCTAGTCTGGTGACTGTCTCAATTGTTTGTATAGTTTTCATATAATAATATATAACCCATTAACTCATCTTTTATTTCAATCTAGTAAGTTCCCTGCGAGTAATAGTCCTTATCCTGCAGTTTAAGTTCACCTAGGAGGGAGTGAGGCCTCAACTTTGATGCCTTCACTATTACTGTGTTAGCATGCTACTACTACCACCACCATCGCTCCTTGGGAAACCATGCAGCCCTTACTTCATCTATTCAGGTTAGAGAACTGTGGAGCATTGTAGGACTAAAGTAGTCGGACATTGGTATAGCATAATTTGTTTTACACTATCAGCAGATGTTTAAAACAGGCTGCAACAAAAGCAGCAGTGTGTAGTAAAACACCCCAAAAAAGATTTAAATCATAATGTAAAATGATGACATATTTATTTCCCTAACATTATAAACTAAACCCACAACTGGCCCAACCCTCTTCCCAAACATATCTCCCTGTCCTCAACCAATGTCCCAAAAGAAAGTTGTGTCCAAACTGAAGTAATTCCCAAGATGAAATTGTCCAAAATATGAGTGTGCTAACTCCTACATTTCCACCCTTTCCCAACAACAAGTCCCACCCACCAAAAAAAGGATTAGAAAAGTGGTAGAAGAGGGCACTAACGGTGGGCTAGTAGCTTCTTCAGGTGCCTATCCATTTGTTCCTACCTGGCCTCTATGCACTCCAGCCTCTGTATGATGCGGGGCTGAAATGCGTGGAAAAAGGGGGGCATCAGTGATGGAAGGGCGGCGGGCAGCTGCCACAGGACTGTGGCGCTGGTGCACTGGAGGTACTCAGGATTGACTGGGGCCCTGGGCATCTGCAGTGGGTGCCGCCGCCTCCTCCTTGACCACCAGCCACTGGTATTGTGTCCTGATGTCCTCTAGTTTCCTCTGCCTCATATGGGCTGCTATCTCCTAACTGTTAGGACCAGCAGGATTAGCTATATTAAGAAAGAAAAAAGACAAATTATAAACAATGCTCAGAGAAAAACATATAATGTAGTGGCACAGTAGAACTACAAACATTTGCTGGCATCTTCAGACCATTCAAACTTGATGTTTTTAGAATTTCAGACATTATACACTATGGAATACTCAAGTATTCTTCTCTCTCTTGTGCTAAATTAATGGAGGCATGGAAGCTTACCTGGGGCCCTAGTCATACTTGCATTATATTGAAACTGTCTGCAGGTGGGGCTGCTATAATAGACAATGATCTTATTCCTATGGCCGTGCTCTGACTAAGATGCCTTTTAATTTTATCCTAACTACAAGGCAGATGAATACTATGAATGATATATGTTGCATGAGGCACTATAAATTCAGTCATGCAGACATCCTCTTTTTTGCCATAAGTAGACAGTGGGAAAAGAGATGCACTACAGTATTGGGAAAGGATTAAGGGACAGGATAGTGTTTAGCGTGTTTGTCACAGACTTTCCCACACGCAAACCTCAAGGCACTTACTCTTAGTCCTACTTTACTCCCTAGCCTCAACCTCTGTCACCACACTTTGGAATTACTTTTGTCCAACAAAATAGATTTGATTGGTGGTAAGGAAAAGAATGATTGACTTACTCCACTGCGGATAAGTTGGAGGAAGTAGGCCGGGTAGGTATACGTTTTACTGATCATCATCATGATGTGCCTAAGCTTTGACTAGTAGTGAGTGACTGGTTGGCAAATGTTGAAAGGGAAGAATTTGAACAGATGTAATCCATTATGGAAGCCATGAGAAAATATATCACTTGGCCAGAAGAATGTATATATGCAAATAATGTTTTTTTCCATAATTGTCAGAAGGCTGGGACAGAACTTAGGAAAGGAGTTATGTACATATGAAGTGACTGGGTTGACACTGGGAGGGAAGGGAAGCATACCTTGTTTTTGCATTGCCATGTACTTTGTAAATGGCACCCTAACTGAAGTAGATGCACATTGCACAGCCAACAATACAGTGCCATGCACCTTATGCATCCATCCTTCACCCACCTATGCATCCTATCACCCACCTATATGCATCCTTTTACACATGCATCCTTCTCTTTCACTCTTATTACATTTCACCCATCCTTTCTCCCTCCATGCTGCTTTCCCTTTTACATCATCCCATCATAGGTAAAGTTCATTATGAAACTCTGTCTGCTGAGTTGTAGATAGAAGAAGCCATTAAATACTCCACACCCACTGTATCTGCTAAAGATGGGTGTTCCCAAGTCAACAGTACACACTTGCAGTAAGTATAGTATTAATTGTCAATAAACAAGCAATACGACTCACCACCACCCGCCACTGCCGCTGCCTCACCCCCTTGAACAAATGCCATGTCTGCTTAGCTGACGTTGTCACTGCTGACCCCAGCACTGGTGGACAGTGCAGCTGGAAAACACATTATACATTTTTTAGATGCCAGGTATGCCTCCCCCTATTAATTTATTTAATAGCAAAATACAACCACAATACATCACTGCAATTCGGTCACAGTATATTTTATCAAATATATCAGGGTGAGCATTTTGTTGGTGGCAAGTTTTGAAAATCCAGGTAGTCAAGACAAACAGTAACTTTTTGTAATGAACTGACAGATCTATTGATGAATCTGAGTTTTTGAAAGGAAGTAAAAGGGTAACAACTGTACATATGGTCTTGGTGAGCAAATGTAATGGAGCGATCCTCCTTATACATTCTTCCAGCCATGGTGCACAGTCATGATCAACTGCTGGTTTACTATATATAAAAAAATACATATATAACATTGGGGTGTCCAACCTGACCATGGCCAGTCTCTCGTTTTACTGATTGGGCATGATCAAGTAAAAGAAAGCCTTATCATCTCAACAAATATGTATAGAATACCTTACTTGGGCATGAAATCTTCATGGCAGAGTAGTAGTATGTGATCAGGGGGTTTTCTGAGTCTTACAGTACCACCACTGGGGAGTTCACAAGATATATAAGGGGACAGGGATTGCTGACAAAGCGGAAGAAAGGAAGTTACAGACAGACTAGTACAAAGACAGAAGTAAAGTACAGAAACTTGAAATATAGAAAATAAGTAATTAGGATAATGCAGGCAATAACAAGAATCTATCAATGATCAGATCGAACAGGATTTGGAAAATGAGTAGGAACTAGGAGAAGGGCAGAAATAATTCACAATAAGGAGCGGCAAAAGTTAGAAGAATAATTATTAATGTTAACAACAGTAGGACTTAATGGGGCCAGCAGAGCTATTGGCAGCAGAACTTTGGGAGGCACCTCTAGCTCCCTCACCCACCTCATCAGCTCTCTTCTTGCCCCTGGATCCAGATGTAGGACATAAAGACAAGAAAATAAAAAATGATCGGTGGTAAATAAATCATCTTGGGCGAAAAAGTAAAAGACACACAATTGATGAACGCAATGCACAACAAATCAAAACATTCACCCCCAGTCAAGAGATCTGGGTTAAATCCATCATTCTTTTGCTCACCATGCCACCCCAGTTTTGACCTGGCCAAATGCAAATCAGTCTTGACCCTGTGCCTCATGAGAAGAGTCCAGCCCGACTACCAAGCCATGTCCTCCCTGGACCAGAAACAAGCATCCTTGGATCAGTTTTGGGGTTTCTCCCCTCATCAGCCAGTATAGCTTGAGTCCAGTGGCGCAGTGAGCCCGGGACCCACGTCTGGGCATACTTTTGCTCACCATGCCACTCCGAGTGGGCCAGGTATGCCCAGACGTGGGTCCCGTACTCTCCATGATGCTAGAGTCAAGCTATCCTGGCCGATGAAGGGTATAACACCGAAACTGGTCCTAGGATGTTTGTTTCCAGTCCATGGAGGACCTGACCTGGCAGTTCAGGCTGGACTGTTCCCATTGGGGGCAGGGCCATGACTGATTTGCATACGGCTGAGTCAAACCGGAATGTCATGATGAGCAAAAAAAATATGGATTTAAGTCCAGATCTCTGTACTGACATTGTTTTGCATTCTGTCCATCAATTGTTTTTTTGCAAATAAATAATCTCTCCAAAAATATTTTTTGGCAGTTAAAAGCAATCACAATAACATCAAACTTTTCTAAATCAGATCAACTAGTAGTATGGCGGACCGTCCTATTCCAAATTTCCTAAACCTACCTAACCATATTCCAGATTTACTAAACCAGATTTTGGCATTAGTAATAAATTGCAATGAAGGATGTTTGCTTCTCACCTCATTCGCAATCATTAAACACCCTTCGATGGGACAATTCATTAAGTCTGCATTTTTCAACGCATAGATGGATGCATGCATACATATCACTGGGAAATTGCTTGACACTGTAAGAGCTACAAAAAAATAAAGGCTCTGAGAAGTGAGAGAATGCCCTAATTTACTTATACTAACTACCACTAGCTTAGTGAAAGGACAAGGACCAGACTCTGTGCATCACTTCTTAAATAATCAGCCCAAACGAGCACCAACAAGTACGATTAGGTAGCGCTGAATGCCTGTCTAGAATAATGTTCACATAATATTTGTAAACTTTACTTACCCGCATGTGAGCATTATGCTTGCTATTTGGGAAAAAAATATTAGCATAGAACACAAGTAATAATATCAATAATAAGTACTCGCCAAGCCCCATGAGCTCAACACCTAGCAGGTCCAGCAGATTCTGGTCTCATTCCAGGACATCGGAACAGCGGTGCGTCAGCTGTTGCAGGGTGTGCTGGACACCAGAGCAGTGGTGCACAGCACGTTGAACCCTCTCCCACCACTGATGACGCTCCCAGAGTCGATAACCACAACCACGACTGCCATCTGTTGCCAGGCTGGAGGGGAGGAGGTGCTGGACATAACATATCAGTGCTGCCACCTCCACCTCTGAAAACAGGGCACAGGGCTGCACCCCTTCCTGGTGCCGCCTTTCACCTCTCTTTTGGAGCCCTGCTCGGCCATGGCACAGGGTTTGAAAGAGAGAGAAAAAAAAACAGAAAAAATAAGGAAAGAAGCTACCAAAAGGACGCAAAGAGAAACATTTTAAACGTGAAAAATGTGTGCAAAAACACACAAAACATTTGATACAAAATAAAAACGCCCAGGTACAGATAAATGGTAAGATAATAAATAAACATGCTGGGGAAATACGTTGTTCAGGGGAAAGATTAAACAGATTCATTAAGGATTGAAATAGTAGGACCCTGCATCATAATCAGATTGAAAACAAGATGACCGCTACCCATGCAATCCTTGTGATGCAGTTCACGCAAGATTTCCACCCAAGAATATACTTCGCGTTGACATAACGTAGACGTCATGCGCACGATGAACATTGCCCGCTTGCGGAACTCCACGTGGTGCAGCGGAGTATTTTTTCGACTTCGCAGAGTTCCACGCAACTATGCAAACTCCCCCGTGGCCTACACTATATAACACTTTACTACAATGCACAATACACTACTACGCTCTACTCTACTCCACTTAAATAAATTCTACAATACTCCAGTCTGTGACAACAAACTCTACTGTATGACACTCCACATAACAACTCTCCACCCGTGACACTGGATTCTACGATTTGAAACACATTTTTATTAAAATTGAAATTCATTGAAAACAAACAAAGTTTAGAGCTTAATGATAGTCAGGAAAACATATTTTCCCTATACAAACACATTTTAAAATATACAAACTTTAAAAATGCAAAGTTATAGTTATAACTTTTATTTACAATTCATCCATCACCTTCAAAGTATTATAAGTAGCAGACCTCATTACTCAGTCTTTTCAGCTTACTAACCAGACAACACTAATTATAAGTCGCCACTCTACCATTGTTAGAAATGGGGGTCTCTAGTTGGCAGAGATAGGTACCTTTGTCCAAAAAGGGACCCTTGCTTCTAGTCAGGGTAAGGAGGATACACACTTTAGATAACCCCTGCTCACCCCCTTGGTAGCTTGGCATGAGCAAACAGACTTATCCAAAAGGCAATGTGTAAAGTATTTGTACCAACACTCTCAGTAACACAGTGATAACACCACAAATGGACAACACACCGGTTTAGAAAATAAAGTATCTTTATCTAAACTTAACAAGACCAAAATGACAAACATCCAATATACCAGTATCAAAAAAATGACTTTCAAAAGGTTTTAGCAACTGAGTCCTTAGAAAACTATAGATGAGTGATTTCTTGCAAAGTACCTGTTGTTGCAACAAAGTTCACCAAGCCACACAGCCGCAGTAATGAGAAGTGTTGAAAACAAAGAGATACGTCATTTCTGAGACCTTCGTGAATACGATGCCATAGCTCTGCTGTACACAGAGGAGCGATGCATTAGGTCCGGTCTGTAGGGGGAAGAGATGCGTCGGTTCTGAGACCACTCCGATCCGCAGGTGATGCGTCAGGGAAAACGTGCGACATAGGGACGATGAATGGCGCTGTTTCGACCTTTTCAGCCACAATCCCTCGATACATCGATTCTTGCAGCTTCAACAGGCACTACGTTGGTTCCAGCAGCGGCGCTGTGGGGAGATTCTTCTCGCACCACGGTGTTGCATCGGAAAACTGTTGCCAGAAGACCGATGCATCAACTTCCTTGTTTGTTGCATTGCTTTCCAGCTCCCAGCAGCAGAAACAACCTCCAGAGGCCCCACACAGTCACAGGCACTCCTGGAAGGTCAGAACTCCCAGCAAGGAAGTTCAGGGGAGCTAGGGGTGAAGTCTGTGTTTCCTGCAATTTCAAAACAGTAGGCAAGCTCTACTCAAGCCCTTGGAGACTTTCCTCAAGCAGGGGACACAGCACACAGCAAAGTTCCTCTCCTTTATTTGGCAGAAACAGCAACTGCAGGCCAACCCCAGACACATAGCAAGGGCAGTACTTCTCCTCAGTTTTTCCCGCACTTCTCCTCAGCAAAGGTTCCTCTTGATTCCAGAAGTAATCTAAATTTCAGGGGTTTTAGGTATAATATTTATACAACAAAATGTCTTTGTTCTCTTTGTGCAAGGGTCTCTGAGCCCAGTCCAAACCAGTTCTGTCCTCTCTGGTGCAGCTGCCCGACAGGAGGTGGAGACAGCATTGTGGATGGCAGACAGGCCCTATTCAGGTGCAAGGGAATTCTCCCCCCTACCACTCTGAATGCAGACCTGTCCTATTCAGGTGCTAGTGAGAACTCCTCCCCCTACTCTGAAATCAGCTCAGGTCTATTCAGCCCAGCCCTGACTCATTCAGGAAAGGCAGGACACACATCAACCCCTCCCTCCCCCAGTGGCTGTCTGACAGAATGCACCTCCCTAGCCCCTGTCACTCCAAAACCAGATAGCCAGTACACAAACAAGCAGTGGCACAGTGAATGGCTAAACAAGAAAATACCTACTTTCTAAAAGTGGCATTTTCAAACACACAATTTAAAAAACATCTTTAGTAAAACATGTGTTATTAAATTCTGAGTTCAGAGAGCCTAAACTTTATTTTTCTATCATATACCTATGGGAAGATATGCTTGTAAAATGTTACAAAGTATTCCCCATTCTGTCCTATGGAGGGAGATATTCTTTCAATAGTGAAAAACAAAATTGGCAGTGTTTCACTATCAGGACTTGTTACACACACCAGTACATGTCCCACCTTTCACATACACTGCACCCAGCCCACAGGGGTACCTTGGGCCTACCTTAGGGGTGACCGACATGTAAGAAAAGGGAAGGTTAGGGCCTGGCAAGGGGGTGCACTTGCCAAGGCGACATGTCAGTTAACAACTGTGCACAGACACTGTAGTGGCAGGTCTGGGTTACCATTTCAGAACTACTCATGTGTGTGGCAAAACCAGTGCTGCAGGCCCACTAGTAGTATTTGATTTACCAGCCCCGGCACACTCAGTGCACTTTACTAGGGACTGACCAGTAAATCAAATATGCCAATCAGGGAGAACCAAACATAATAACAATTTACACAGAGAGCATATGCACTTTAGCACTGATCAAAGTGACCAGAGTCCTAAAACCAACAACAACAGGTCAGGAAAAAATAGGCGGAAGAAGAAAAAAGTTTGGGGATAACCATACAAAAAGGGCCAAGTCCAACAACCATGCACTGTATTCTCACAAATAATGATGCTCCCTTATAAAATATTACACTGCACAAGACTCTCCACCACTCTACTGCATGGCACTACACTCAACAACAATGAACTATGCAACATTCTACTCCACTGAACTCCGCTCTATACCAATACACTCTACAACACTCTGCTACACTCTATACCACTTTCCGACACTATGCTCTATGACACTCCACTCCACCACACTCTATTTCATGACACTCCAGTTGACAACACTCCACTGTATAACACTCAGCTCTATTGTTAGAAGCGCCATTGCACTGTACAACATGCCGTTCCACAGTATTACTCCACTCCTTGAAACGACAAACCACACCACTCTACTGTATAACACTTTACTCCACATCACTCCACTGTACTCTACGTCACTCTATTCCACGCTACAGTACTCCACTCTGCGACACTAGACTCTATGACACTCTCCTTTACTGTACTGTACTACACTCACAACACTCAAATCAATGACATTGTGATTGGAAGCACATTTTTATAAAAAAATGCAAACTAATAACATACAATAAAAAAACAAAGGTTAAGGATAATTTATAGTTAAAAATACCTTGCGTATTAATTCTACACAAAACCAATTTAAAATACACAAACATTACAAATTGTATAGTAATACATACAACTTAAATTTATAATTTATACACTGCCTTCAAATTTACTATGAGTCACACACCACCAAACACAGTCTTATCATCTCACTCGGCACACCGCATTAACTATAACTCATGCCCTTTCCATGCACTGTTTATACATGTGCATACATCATTTATAGCATGGCAAATCATAACATGCATAAAACACTTATAACTTCTCAAATGACAATATTTGTCAGAACACAGTGCATGGTAGAGTGGTGAGTTATAGATAGTGCTGTCTTGTTAGTAAGCTGAAGAGAGTTTGTAATGAGGTCTGCTACTTAAAATAATTTGAAAGGTAGTGGATGAAATTGTAAATTAAAGTTAGAACTATAACTTCAGATTTTTTTTTTTTAAAGTTTGTGCTGTTTAAACTTGGTTTTTATAGGGACAATAAGCCTTCCTAACTATAACTAATGCCTCATCATATTAAGTGAAATGTCAGTCATCTTGGACTGGAATATATACACTACATTTTCCTATACAGCTGATGCATAAGCATGGAACATCATTTTGCAGTCTGTTCTCGGACATTATTAAAAATAGTAACAACTTAAAAATTCTTTAAAAATTCAAAGAATTTGTAAATTAATTAAACGTTCTTTCCAAATGGACACATGTAATATATGGGAAGAATCATCAACATCAACATATATCAGCGACAGTGTTGACCCAGTGGGCATACAATCGTAATTTATTAATGTTACCCTTGCATGAATAATAATACAAATCATACCAAATTAATTAAATGCATTTGTTTTTTAGAATAAGCAATACATTACTGTTACTGGAAACATGCGATTCCAACAGGGCACATATAAATTAATTAATCAAAGTAGATAAGTAATGCTATAAACCATCCCGGAAAAGATGTAAAAATAATCATGGCTAAGTGGGCAAAAGTACGCATGTCCAACTGGGTAATATGAAGTAAAAAAATGTCATGCCAGCAAATTTAATATGATAAATAACAAACCACAATGAAATAAAATAAAATAAAAATTAAAAAATTCTGAGAATCTGCAATCCCAGCTAGGCCAACATAAAATATGAAATGCAAATTGCATGTCATGCTCTAATAAAGGCAGGTAAATAATACTATACATCATCCCACAAAGATGTAAGAACAATTAAGTCCAAGTGTGAAACTTGCACAAACATGCGTGCCCAACTAGGACATGTAAGATCCATGCATATCATTTGCAAACAACCATCATAGTAAATAACAAATTATTATGTTTTGTAACTCAACCACTCCAAGATCTGGGATGCCAAATTTCCAGTGTACTTGGGTATACTAGTGTGAACATTTAAAACTAGTTTTAATGCAAACGAAGAGCAAAGAGTAGTAGTGTTTTATGCACACAAATGTAAATTATATTTTTATCACAGTTTTCTCCTGAGATCTACTTTACTAGCACATATTTTGCCATTTCCACTGCAACAGAACATTTTCCGCGAATTTTGTCTCATCTCACTTGTGTTAGTTTGTGAATTTGACTACTTTTTCTTCCTGAAAACCTTTACTATGAAAATCATGCACATTGCATAGCCTAGGCAGTACCTGATATAGCTGTACAATGTTGTAAATGTGTGTACCAAATGTGTCAAAAGCAGCTTCTTAAATCCAGGCTGGAAGCCAAGGGCCTAACCTGAACTGCAACAGAGCTTGCATCAGTGGGGCAAGGTTGAGAGTTCAAATGTGGTTGGAGACGGAAAAGTACAGGGCAGTTCAAAGATAGAGATGTTCAGCAAACAGTGAATTGTCAGGTCAGGAGAGCTTGACAAAGTTTAAGTCCATCATAGTTTGAACCATTGAGATAAAGCAAAGAATGCAAACAAATAGTTTTGTCAGAGTTCATGGACAGAAAAGTTCAGGAGAGTATTAAGAGGCAAGCGTTCAGCAGAATATGAAGAGGGAAATGGTTAGCCAAGTTAAAAAAAGTTAAAGGTCAGTAGAGTCATGAGGGTAGCGAAAATAGAGCTTTGTGAGGCCGGGTGAGTATCTCGGAAGAACGAATAATTTGTAGTCGTAGTGTCAATGTACAGCTATCAGTGACCTATTGAGGTGAACTTGTTTGTGAATTTTTAGAGGCAGATATGGTGAATTTGTATAAGTAAATCTGTCTTTTGATTGGTAAGTGGAAAGTAGGTCTTGACAAGATTTCAACTATGCCGGACTAATTGGAGTAATTTTAGTCATTTGCACTCTTTAAGCGATTGCACCTGCTCGAGTAATTTGGGGCAAAAAACTTTCCTTAGGAGGACAGTTGCAACTGACGTAGAAAGACCGAGTAGCTACTGGGCGCTGCCATTTGTGTCCTATTGCATTTAGTGCTAATGTCTAACCACAAAAAATCATTCTATTGTCTGTTTTAGACAAAAAGGTGTATTTTGTGCTAACAAAAAATTGCTAACTGTTGGATTAAGCTTCTCAAGAAATTATGAGCAATTTTGTAGTAATTATGCTAGAGGCAATTAAGCGAGTTATGCCCATCTCTGGAGGAAAATCCTCAGTTTGTTTGGTGGAGTAATGATATAACTAGGTTTGAAGAGCTAGCTCAGTTACTGAGTTTGTAGTGTCTTGATGGGTTCTAGATTCACATCCAACAGTGGGTTTGTGGGAGAGTTTTAGTAGAAATTTTGTAAAGGTAGATATATTGGTGTATTTACTTGTTACATTTATCAGTGTATTTTCACAAGTGTATTGTGATCGTGATCAACTTGCCTGTAAGTTTCAATGTGTGGATTTGGCAGTTGATTTGAAACAATGGATTTGTCAGTGAGCTTGTGGAAACAGATTTGTCAGTCAGCATGCGCTGGTAGATCGGCCAGTAAATTTACAGATGTAAGCTTATCAGCAGGTTTGCATTGGTCGATTTGTCAAGGAGTCGTAAGGGTAAGTTTGTCAGTGAGCATCTACAGGATTGATCTGTGTAGAGGTAAGTATAACAATGGGTTTGTAGTGCTACATTTATAAGAAGATTTGTAGTGGAAGCTCCTTCTGTTAGCTCAAGGAAGTATCAGTATTAGTAGCTGCGTTGGAGTATATCTATTAGACATTTTGTAAAGGTAGAATTTGCTGTGATTTCACAGATCTAAAAACAGTGAATTATTACCAGTAACTTTGACTCCAAGTTTATTGATGTAGATTTGTTACGGGATTGGTGGAGTGATATTTGCTCATGAGCTCATAGAAGATAATTGGTCTGCTGGATTGTGGATGTAACTTTGTCCGCTTTAGCACTATGGATTGTCACCCTGGGAGTAGCTGGAGAGTTGAAGGAAAGGGGCAGTGGGGTAACCCTGCCAACAATCACTAGGACATGTGTAGTCAGTTGAGGAATGTATGTCTATGTCTATGGGCATATGAAAGCCAGTTAAAGCTGTAATGGTTTGAGAGCCCATGTTTCCTGAAAAAGGAAGTGGTATTTTGATCAATAAATACAGCCCAATCTGAAATATTGAGCTTGAAATTTAATCCAGAGATATTCCATGAACATAACGTGGACTTATTAACTTAAGATTTGATACAAAAGTCTTCATAGTTAAGTGGTCCATTAGAATAGCTACTACTGCTACTTCCACTGAGGAAAACTGGCTGTGTTTTCATATTCAACTGGACACAGAGAGCCTGAGGCCTCCCCGTTTGTTTCGTAACAAAAATATTTTCCCCTCCACTGAAAATCCTGTTCACCGTGTGGGGACATCATTTTCATGCACTGTGGGTCTATTATATGGGGGGATACTTACATTCCCTAAGCTACTACCTGTTAAAACATTATAACTCCTATGACACACCTTTCCTACTTTAAGGACCCCATACCTTCATTGGCTTCCCTATCCTTTCTCAGAGGGGAGCACGTCAAAAAGGGATCATTGCCTCTTGAAACTGGTCACTTTACCCAATCCAGGGCATCAAAGCAGTTTGAAACAGCTATGTTAAAACAAGGAGGATTCATTACATAATAATTATCTGCACTAAGTGGGAGAGAAGAAGGTTTGTATGTGAGGGAGTCAGACTATTTAATAAAGGGGGCGTTTGTAAAAATACCCCAACGGAAATGAACCAATCTTAGATTCCCTCAAGTGTCTCAAAAAAGCACCAAAGAACAACCTCTGTACTACCTAGGAGGATCGAAAATAAATGAATAACACAAGCATCACAGTGAACATTTGACCCCGTCCCCAACCAGCTCACTCTCCATGTGAGCAAAATCTCTCCTGCCATGAAGTAGGGAAATTGTCCCTCATGCGTCAGCCAATTTCAGCATTTGTTGGTCAGTTCATCCTGGCCCTCTCTCTGGTTTTCCCCCAGTTCCGGAACACCAACCAATATGAGTACATAGGGGCAAGAGGCTGGTGGAAGATCTACCACAGGCTGCCTCTTTTTGGAAACAAGGGAGTTAGGCACAGGCGGATTCCTCAGCTCTACACCAATAGGAAGGGGGTTAGGGACTTTTGTAACTTCAAAGGATTTGGTAGCATGCAGAGTCCCCTAAGCTTTGGTCTCTTCGACATTGTTTGGTAAAGCATGAGTGGGTGCAGTAGATCTAAACTTGTTGCATCTTAAAACCTATACAGAAGTACCCAGCTTATTGATCAATTTGTTTTGCAATCAAATATTAAAGCACAGGCACGGACTTCTACCTCAGTTAGGTGGAAGACAAGTTGTTTTTGGTAACTAGAGATATTATCCAAGACCTTTCATTGGTTGCCATCTGCTCTGATAATGAGGATAACTCTCTATGTAACAGATCTTTGTTTTTCCCAAAGTATGATTCCATAAGGTGAATTGCCCAGGATGGTTTAGGCACTGCACCCTGGAAGCTGGAAGTGAAACGAGCCTCTGTGAGGAGATAAGTCCAATTTTGGACCATTTGAGGGCTAGCAAGGTCCTCCAAGGGGAATGGAGGGGCAGAACAATTCCTGCGATGTTTAGCAGCTCGAGTATGCCAGGGAGTAACCGTTTTTCTAACCCCCAGACAGTTATGAGCCAAGGTTAGGCACTCCTTGTTGCCAGGTTTCGTATCTGCCACTTGGTGGTCCACCGTTAGGTAGTCCTCCATATTGTCTGTACTAGAAGGTCCCAGCAACAAAGGCTAACTGGTGCTTAGATCCGCAGGGGTTCCCAAGGAAAATCTTCTCTCCGTTAGTGCAATCTCAGTTGAGATGATCCTCATGGCCCTCTGGAGCATTTTATCTATGGTGGTGGTGTTTGGAGGGGAGTGGGCTCAGTGTAAACCCCCTTTCCTTTTGCACCTGGTAATTAGCTCAAGAAAACGCAGAGGATATTTCCACAAGATGTAACCACAGAGATAAGAAATTACTAATTCAGAATATGGGAGATCCAGACCTAACTTGCCGCCCAAAAACCCAGTACCCTCTCATTTAATGCCCATTGCAGACATGGCGGGCGTACTGGACTCCTTCCATGTATTGATGACGAATTTGTTGGACTCAAAGCTGGGCCCGATAATCAGTTGCTTAAACACTATTGAAAAATGTTTTGAGACCCCCAAACGTGGTGACTCATCTTCATCATTGGGAGGGACAGGGGATCAGAAAGGTCAATGTTGTGTGCATTTACCCATCATGATTAGTCCGCCTGAAACTATTAGGGGCCAATTACAGACACAGTCTCACTTACAGTCACATTTACTGGGGGGGGCAAGTAACCGCAAGCCACGTAACAGACAAGCAAGGGGACAGTCAAATCTCTATTAGGGCAGCAGCTACTTTAGGGGGAAATCACAACCACAACCGAGTTAGCTTGCCAAATCAGTTCGAGCCAGATCTTGTGCCTCGAAGAGTACTAACTAGAAGGCGTTCAGGTAGCCAATCCAAGGGGGATCGGGATCTCCTTCCTCAGCAGTTACCAATCATTCACTTACCACCAGCATCCACTCCTGACGTACTGGTATTGGGAAATGTGCCAACTCTCCCTCAGGGTTCCAGGGAGTATTTTTGCCATTTAAAAAATAAAGACTTCCACTGGTTTTCGCTCTGAACTGTAGAAAAATATCAACATGGTACGTAGAGTACGTTGGATGGGTAGCTCATGCAAATCAGACGCAGGGGACTGTGTCATTGTTAATTTCAACAAACCGCATTTAGCGGAAAGGATATAGAGTCATACCCTGTCAATCGTGGATCAAAATGGACCATTGTGGCTTTACCAATTGGTTTCTTTTATAAACCTGTTCCGCCGGCACGCAGTAACATACTTACCAATGATGTGGCTCTACCTGATAGTCTGTTACCACAAGTCCCGCCTGCCAGGCTTGGCTATCAGCACCGGCCACTGTGGATAGATTTTGCAAGGCAGATGCCTTCACTGTGGCAGAATATTGGTCCTCCACCTGTAGAGCTGACTAATAGGTTTACCCGGTGAACAACCTTTACAACGCAACTTTTACACCGCACTACCATTACAACAAAACTATTACAACGCGAAATCTGTTACAACGCATGCCATTACAACGCATGCCATTACAACGAAATGCACTAGATGGCGTGCTAACATTAGAAATAGTGTAGTTTTACTATCCAAACACCTCCCCTACTGCAACGTGGACTGGAGTTAGAATAGTAAATTATACATTTCTAATGTCAGCACTCCATCTAGTGTACGTCGTTGTAAAAGCATGCGTTGTAAAGGCTGGCGTTGTAACAGATCTTGCGGTGTAAAAAATGCGTTGTAACGGCATGCGGTGTAAAAGCATGCGTTGTAACGTCATACATCCGGTTTACCCCATAGGCTACGCTGGAGGCATGTGATTGACTTATTAGTCCTGCTCCCATGGTTTCTGGTAGGCTGCTTCCCCAGGAGGATCCTGTAGTGTTAAGTAAGGGGGACATAGGGGGTCTGCTAATAATGTAATATCCAGGAATGTTGCCGGTTTGGCGAACAAGTTTTCTGATCCTCTGTGGGTGGCCTATGTGAAACAATTTAGTGGTATATGTTTCCAAGAAACATGGTTATTAGATTACAGCCTATTTTTGCAGGGCCACGAGGCCTTTTTCGTCTCTACTTTACCCTCTTTGGCTGGCAGACCAAAGGGTGGTCTTGTAATATACATCTCAATAGCACTGAAATGTCATATTCAAGTCTTGCCCTCGACAATCTCATGTTTACAGTCCATGGTCTTAAGCAGAGGGGCATACAAAAAGGTTTTTGTAAACTTTTATAATGCGACATCATGCTCTAGCGATGGGTGTAACATCACACTGTTAGGAACTTTTATATGACGACACTGCATAGCAGATCTTCACAACCTTATGGTTGTGGGGGATTTTAATATACATCCGTTTGGGGACCCTGGGACTACACGTTTAGCCAACATGAGATGTCCAAGGGCAGAGGGGGTTCGCTTCAAACATTCTGTTCAGGGGGATGTTCTGAACGGCCTCCTACACAAATTTAACCTGATATCTCTCATGTCCTTGGGTGATCTGTTGAGCACGGCCTCTGTCCCCTCCTTTAAAGGGAGATGTAGCGGCACATTTATTGATTTTATTTTATTTTTTTCCCTTTTACAATCCTAATTTCAAGGTTTTATAATTGAGGACAGTGTTTTCAGTGACCATAACCCCCTCTGTGTTAAACTAGGAGGCCCTTTATTGACCACCCAACAGATCTCTCCCGAGAGTCTGTATAAATCAGTAAAAGAATCTTGTGCTAGTGAATTTTCACTGTGTACCTCGTCGGGTACTTCCCTGGAAGAGGTAATAAGGGCTTTTAACACTATCTCCCTTAGAGTAGGAGAATTTTGTAATTCTCCGGTACACAGCACAGTTTTAATAACCCCAAAATGGTTTGACTCGTCCTGCTCGCTGGCTTCAAGAAAACTGCGGGAGGCCCTTGATGAGAGACCCAGGAACCAGGCTTTGGTTAGAGCATGCCGCAAAGATTATAAATTGAAGTTAGCTAAACGTAAATCTATTTTGAAGGATGAAGCATGGAGGGAGTTGTCAGAAGCCAGTACCCTGAAGAATAGCTCCAGGTTCTGGAGCATTATGAATAGACCCTTCCTAGTCCATGTTGAAGGTGGGGACTTGGGCGCACATATTACCGAGGACGAATGGGTGCTCCATTTCCAAACTATGTTTGAAAGTCCGTTATAGCAGCCATGTCAGCATGGGAAAGGGGCAGATGCACTGGTTTTAACCTTCGAATTGGGGGAGGTCATGGAGGTCATTATTGGCTTGACAAGTAACAAAGAGCCGGGACTTGATTGTATTCCCCGGGACCTTTTTAAATCTGACGTACCCTTTTGGGCTCCTGTGCTTACAGCCTTTAATAATGAAACTGCTAAGAAAGGATGCCCGGAGTCCTGGCCAATCTTGCCAGTTTTTATAAAGGGTGAACGAGGCCGTACACATTGTTCCAGGCTCATTTTGCTGTTGGACTCAGTAGTCAAGGTGCTGGGTCGTGTGCTACTTGATAGATTGACCACCTGGACAGAGGAACATGAGATACTCACAGAGGTACAATATGGGTTCCGCTCGGGCCGGTCAACCATCACCCAATGTCTCAACCTAAATTTGATACTTAACAAGTACACTGTGGCGTGATACTGCACTATTTATCTAGCCTTCATGGACTTCTCCACGTTTCATCGTGTGAATAGGGGAAAACTGTGGCAGTCCATGAAGGATATTGGAGTTGATGCTTCTGTCGTCTATTTTTTGGCTGACCTTCACCAGGCAACTAAGGCTAAAGTTAGATTTTCAAACGGGCTCCGGGTGTCCCGGAACTTTGACATTTGACACAAGAGGTGTACGACAGGGGTGTATTGTGGTGCCTTTTTTGTTTAACCTTTACATTAATAATCTAGATAAAGCTATTTTATCAACTGGGGTGGATTATCCCCGAGCAGGCCGCCGAGGCCTCCCTGTTCTACTTTATGCGGACAACGCGGTCCTCATTTCCAGGACTGCTAGGGGGCTCTACTCTCTGATCATAGCTTTTTCTGATTTTATGTCGGAACATGATCTAACCATTAATAACTCAAAATCTTTTGTTATGGAAGTAGGGATACGCCCGAAAAAGAGTTTTCAATTCAGAGTAGGTACACTTAAGGTACCCCGATGCTTTCTCCTATCTCTGAGTTATCCTGGATGACCAGCTAAAATGGGCTCTGCTTAAACAAAGGAAGAAGGGGGACCTGGCGCGGGTGAACACAGCTATTTTCAACTTTGCCTCTAAACTGGGCAATAGGCCTATATCTGCCCTGTTGAAGATCTACCAAGCAAGAAGTATAGCCACAGCCGCCTATGGGAGTGAACTATGGGGGTACATTGCCACAGATGTTTTTTAGGTAGCTGAGAATTCCTTTCTAAATCGCATGTTAGGTGTACCCCAGGGCACGCCCCAACCTGGTGGTACACGAGGAATTGGGGGTACCTTATCTAAGCGATACTTTGGCACTCAGACCCTTGATTTTTTGGCTAAAAACCTGGTTAAACGTGGGCCTAACACTTTGCCATTTGATTTTAAAGGATTGTATGTCCCTGGATCATGCGATTAATATACCTTGGTTTAAATACATTGAGAGCAGCTTTGAAAAAGTGGTACGAGCTGAACTTTTTACTAACCCTGATTTAATAACCAATAAGGATGTGAGGATAATAAGGGAGTCCTCTATCAGTTTAAGAACATTGGAAAGGGAAGAGCTGGAGCTGCAGAAACCAAGGATTCGTAAATTTGTAATGCTAAAGACGACCCTATTAGCCGAGCCATATCTCCTGTGGCTTTTATCTGTTCACCTCCTGCTTGCCTTCCCCAGGGGTTGCAGTAGAGGCCAGCAGCTCGCATGCTGTGGCTTCGATGGTGAGTCTCCACAGGACCTGCTACATTTTATGTTTTGCTGGAAATTTTATGAGGTTCAGAGGAAGTCTTTTTTAGTCCCTATATTTCAAAGAAGCTGAATTTTGCTCAGGCGCGCCCAGCTCTCCTGTATCTATAACTGCTTAAGGACAATTGTATTTTCTTCTTTGTTGGTTATCTGAAATCTGTGGTGAAATCCAGGGCTTGTCTTGATTAAAAAGTGTTGAGTGTTTTAGGCTTATGGTTACCATTTTTAAGTTTTATTCACTTTTATAAAATAGGACTCTTTTATTGAGGGAATTAACTTAAAGGGGAAAATTGTCGATTTATGAATTGCAATTTGATGTCACCAAACAATCGGATATATGTTATAACGTCGTTTTACAATGTTTAATGGTGCTGACCTTTCACAATTTTATAATACCTTATGATTTTGTGTCACTCTGTTTTATGGTTATTATGTTACAGTCTACCATGGGACAACTGATGATAAATTGTGCTGCTATTCTGAATATTCAATTATTTTTATGTTCTGTCAACTTTTATGGTTTTATACTTCAAAAACCGAATAAAGTTTATATTGATTGATTGATACTAATGCAGAATATGGGCACTCACCTAAAGGTCCCAATATCAGAGAGTGGGCCCAGCCAGACAGCCTGCTCCTTGCTCGGGCACGCCCCCAGGTGCATCCTCTGCGTGTCCCATGGTGTGGGAGGCCAGAAGCAAACAAGCAGCATCCTAAGGCTCTCCCGGTCACAAAGCATGCTTGGGAACAAGGTCCCACCCCTGTGCATGCAGGAAACAACTTTTGTGGGCGCAGAATCGTTGATGAAGGCTCCCCCGCATTTATTTTCTATAATATGGATGCACACATTTATGATTGAGGACATAATTAGTCACTCACGATGAATGTTATTTTTTAATTATGAGACAAATACATTACAAGATAAAATCTTATTAATCTCTACCTTCAGATAGCTACAAAAAACAAACAATGGAATGAACTCAGTCAAGATTGATTACTTTTATTTGTTCAGTCACAAAATTATTTGCCTAAATATAATTTTTTAAACACACAAATTATACTGTTCTTTTCCTGGGATAAGGTTTTAACACACCACAAACCAAAGGAACACACAAACTAATGATAACTACATATGTCCTTAAACACCAAACCAATCAAAATTGTTCAGAATCCATCTTCTTAAGAACACTTATGCAGCAATCTTTGTTTGCAAATGTACTATCGATCCCTTAAATAATAGCTGTAGGAGTAGACTTTTTTCAAGGCCTGATAACAAAGACCTGTTGTTAAGGTGTGGAAGAGGAGGATGGTAGGGCAAAGGGCTGCTTGTGCTTGAAGAATGAATATGCCACCAGGCATTTTTCTAAAATGATTGGCCACAAGGGCATACGTATTTGACTTTAGTGAAAAAGCATGCTTATATATCCTTCAGAAACCCTGCTTATAAATTATCTTTCTGCATGCATCATTTGTACATCATTTGTACATTAGTTCATTGTCTTTTCAGCAAGGGTCCACCAAACATTTTCTATGAGCGGACCTTATATTGTGTTGCAACTGTATGCAACAGCATTGTTGCTGCTCAATTCTTCACAATATGACCTATTCTGTTACACAGAGTTTCCATCCGATTCCCCATTGGGATTGCTGCATTTATGGAGTATTTGGAATTTTGCAGTAAAGAGTCATGAGCTTCCTATGTGGTAGCAGTTCTTTGGAAAAGTTTGACCAAGGCGTGTACTACAAAGATGATGATGGCAGATGGTGAAAATTTATCAGCCACTTTATGTCTGCCCCTCCATTTGGCTGTTTCATACCATCATCTTGCTCCCTCTCTTCCTGGCACATCTAATAGACTTTGAGGGCTGGAGGCTCGCCAAAGTGATCTAGTTGCAGTGATGGTGGCAGACATAGGTGTGTCAGGAGATTGGGCAGTGGCCATAATTCCAGAAACAGTCTGACTGTTTGGTACTGTGGCAGTTGGAATGGTAGTTTTTGATTGAGTGATGGAAAACACAGTGCTTGAAGTCACAGACGGTGTGGTTGTTAGTTGACTAGTGGACACTGTCTGTGTTGTTGTAGCAAAAGTGGTGTAGGTAAGTGGGTTCCGGTTGCAGTACTAAGCCCATACTTTTTGTCTGGCTTGTGCTACAACTTTGACTGTAGACTACTGTGTCCCTGCTAACCAGGTTTCAAGTACCAGTGTTCCTTCCCAAAACTGTACCATTGTTTCCCCAATCAATTGACACACCTCTGGCTTATTATAAGTCCCTTGTAAAAGTTACCAGGGGTACCGAGGGCCTTATGACCAGAGAGGGTCTCTAGGTGATATAGCATGTATCATGCCACCCTAAGAGTCTCCTCACCAACCACATGCACACTGCCACTGCAGCCTGTGTGCTTTGGTGCAGATAAAAGTGAAAAGTCGACTCAGCATACCTCCCTGTGTGTCAGGCCTACCAGCACTGCAAGAGGCATAGGTAAGTTACCCCTACATCAGGCCTGACAGCCCTAAGGCAGGGTGCACTATACCTCATGTCACGGCATAATCGCATGAGCAGATAAATCCCTATAGTGTGTAAGTTCACTCTTAGACACTATAACGGCACAGTGAGGCCATACTGGGTACTTGGGCTGGGAGCTTTGTATTACGAGTTCCACAGCTCTAGGATTGCTTCGCTGAAGTCCAAGAAGTTAGGTATCAAACATCTCAGCTTAATAAACTCACACTGATGCCAGTGGTGGATTTATTAAGAAATGCACTGAGAGGGCACCTCAGAGGTTCCCCCTGAAAACCTACCAACTTACTAGTGTTTGCCTGACTGGTCTGCACTAGCCTGCTACCTCTAGACATGTTTCTGACCCCCTGATGTAGGAGCCTTTTGCTCTCGCGCGACAGAAACAAAGCTGTCTCTGGGTGGAGGTGCTTCACACACACCCCCAAGCAGGAACAGCATTGAAAGGCGTGAGTCTCAAAGGCTTCCCACCCTTTGTTATGCTGAGCACGCTCTCTACAGCTAGTGAAGATGCCCACCCACCTGACCAGGCCCCACTTTTGGTAGCAAGGTTTTTTTTTTTTTTTTTTAAAAAACCTTTATTTGTGCATAGTAAAGGAACAAATACGGGCCTACAACCATCAGGCCGGCCACAATACGTTGAGCACAGAAACAAACGGTACATCCCCTGAGCATCAATGGTCAAGGTAAGCAACGAATCAGGATTACACTGGAGGGATCCTTGACACCAGGGGCAGGAGAAGTGCAGGTTAATTTTAAGGTTTTTAAAATAATTTTATCGAGACAAAGTCAGTAAAGGATAGGAACAAGGAGATTCGAGTCCACGAGATAGCTTCATACACTGGAGAGCAGCAGCATCGGTAAAACAGCCATAGAAATCACATACAGTAAGGCGATGCAGCTAGAGAACAGGATCATAGCATTAGCGAATACACACCCCCTAAACGCCGCCCCTTCACAATCCACCCCACACCCGGAGCCCGAATCGAAACAAGTATAGCGCAGAGAGATGAAGAAAGAGGCCCATAGAACTAAAAGGAAACAGTAAATTACCCCCCCACCCTACACCAATGCGGAGGCTACGGCCTGCCCCCCCCCCAGCATAGTGCCTGTCGCCCAATGAACCCGAAATATAGAAGAGAGAGAAAGTAGGAATAGAGTAAAGAAACTAAGGAAAGAGAAAAGGAAGAAGGCGGGGAGGAGCCCACGTAACCTCGGAGCGCCCGACACCACCGGCCAACCAAGCCGCCACACACTGAAACCCCACTACACCCAAAGGCTGTCGTGTGAAGATAGCATGTAATAATAAGGAAATGAAGGCAAACAGATCACGACAAGTGCGTACAACATGTGCAAACAATTCCAGTCCCAGTCCAGCCCGTCCGAGAAACCATGATGATATCAAGTAATCTAGCCCTGGCCCGTTCGCGGGCTTACGAGTAGACCCGCCCCCTCGTGAAGGCCCCGCATCCCGAACAGACAAAGGCAATATGGCCGCGTGGAAGAAGAAGGAGAAGTAAAGTCACAAAATGGCCGCCGATCATCCAATAAAGTCCCCTTGCACACAATATGAAATCCAGACCTGGCTTGTAAAGTACATGAGTTCCGTATTAAAGGAGCCGTAGACCACCGTGCACGGTTCCTAGTGAACGTCCGGTGTAGCTCAGCTGGAAACTCCTGCGGGCACTGTGAGGCAGGCAACAACAAAGCAGGGAGCAACGACCGGGGAAACAAAGTATCCGCCATTGAACAGGAGGGCGAGTGATCCTGGGTGCCGAGAAAGCCAAATGCGGACACCAATGTAGCACTGTTATACCCAGTCGCCGCTTCCCCGCAGGAGGACCAAAGCACAGGCAGACTCACATCTCGTTGATCACAAACGGGGCGCTCACGACCCGCAGCAGACAGTATGGTGTCGAACCGCTCACTGAGCGTTTGCAAGCCGGCACACAATTGCAGCCGAAAGTCCCGCGGGGCAGCCAGAACGGAGCCGTATGTCAGCGGAGGCTGCGCCCCCACAGCGGCAGCAATCCGGGATGGCACTGGGGAGCCGGAGTCTGGTAGAGGGAGGGCGAAGCGGGCAGCGGGCGAGACAGAAGCATCACCCCCCAGCAGCGAGCAGGCAAACAGCGCCATGTTGTACCGCTGAACGGTACCGTGGTCGGGGGGGGGGGGTCGTGACCAGGAGGCAATTCCCAATAGGTCTGCGCCGCAACAGGTGAAAGCCAACAGTCGATTCCCCTCCCTCGGCCTCTCGTTGCGGCCGACTAGGCCGTAGAAGAAGGGGGTCTGCAGCCCTCCACAGCGTGGTCCACAGAGCGGGGTAGGAGACCCGCCACGCCGGGGCTTACCCTCCAGCTCCAGGTGCAGAGTGCAGGAGGTGTCCGGGCGTCTCTCCCCCGGCTCTTCTGGCGACAGTCCGTGGGGTGAGGCTGGATCGGGACCGCGGGGCTCAGAGTTGTACCAGCGGGTCCGGCGACCACGACGCTTCCAGGGGGCCGGCCGCGGCCACAGTAGAGCAGGGGTCCCGCACGGGGAACAAAGGCACCAAGAACTCCGGCGTCCGGGCGGGCTAAGACTCCGGGAAAGCGGCGGCGTGGTCAGCGCGTCGTCACACACGTTGCACCTCGAAAATCAGCAAGGATAGGAATCAGGATGATAGTCTGAGGCCAAGGGCCGACGGAGCCGGGCGCTCAAGCGTCTGCTCCGGTCGCCATCTTGGCTCCTCCCCTTTGGTAGCAAGGTTGACAGGAAAATTAGTGAGCAGGAGAGGTTTGTCCCCACTCAGCCAGGACCACCCCTAAGGTGTCCTGAGCTGAAGGGACCCCCTCCTTTGAGAATCCTCCATATTGTGTTTGAGGGTTCTAGCCAATAGGGTTAGGGATATGCCCCCTCCCCAAAGGGAGTGGACATACAAAGGGTGTAGTCACACTAAAGGTAAGTAGCCCGTTGGCTACTACCTTCTAATCCTGTAAAGCTCCTAAATATAGTATTTAGGGGCATCCCTAAGCCTTAATCCTTAAATTACAGACAACCTAAGAAGAAGACAAAGAAGAGCCGTGCAGCAGCGAAGACTAAAGATACCAACTGACTTGACCATAGCCCTACCAGCCTGTCTGCTGCCCTCAAAGACCCTGCTACAGAAAAGCGACTCATCCCTCAACTGAACGACCTCCAGAACACAGGGAGGACTGCTTGCCTTCTAAAAAAACTCCAGATCTTTTGTGGATAGCAGACCTGTCCAGTAAAAAACTAAGGGCCTTATTTACGAGGCCTTGTGTCACTTTTATGCTGACTGTGTGTCACTTTGTGTGACGCACCAGCGGTGTAAAAAATGCGCCAAGTTACGTCATATTAACAAAGTGACGCATCCAGGTAAATGCGTCACCTTGTAAACCCCTGCACTACACTATACCTGAACCAGGTATAATGTATTCAGGGGGCGTTCTGACGCAAGAAAGGGTCGTAAAAGTGATGCAGTGAAATATATGAGATTTCACTGCGCCACTTCTAGGAAGCAAATGCATCAATATCTTACGCCTGCCTTGTGGCAGGCGTAAAAGTGACGCAGACACATTTCAAATGGGACTTGCCTATTCGTAATGGCCCATTGCTTGAGTTGCGTCACTTTTGTGATACACTCCAGCAATGCGTCATTTTTGCGCCTACAGATACGTCAGAAAGACTGACGTATCTGTAACTCCTTGCTACATGATGCGTCATACTGTAAATATGATGCATCAATGGTGTCGCAATGAGGGCGCAATGAAAAGTGACGCATCACTGTTTTCTCGCAGCGATGCATCACTTTTCATAAATGAGGCCCTAAGTTTAAAGACCAAAGCTCTGTCTGTGGAACTGCAAAGTTGACCACTTCTGCACCCGATGCCCACGGCCCAAGTCCAAGAGTCCCACCGGTCCAGAAAAGGTTACCCAGTGATCATGAGCAAGAGTTCCTAGTGGGATTACCCCAGCTAGACTCCACATCAAAGCCTGCAGTCTCTGCACGACACCCCCCCAACGCCAACTGCACCAGTAAACTGATTTCTGATGCCAAAGGACACCCTAGGACACGGAGCTGCATGGCCCTGGGGAGATCTACTGACGGTGTCCTGGTGCTCCAGCACATCCCAGCTTACCTGTGCAGCTGTAGGATTCTCTTGTCCGGCCTCCTGCCCTGATCCTGCAGCTTTTATCCAAATTTCAGATTCCCCTTTGGTTTGCATTAGGAGCCTGATGCTGTGCTGGCATGCTGCCCCTGACCGGCCTTGAGCCGCTGAGGGTGTAAGTTTGGTGCTGCCTTGTGCCCCCCCTTTGCTTGCTCTAACGCCCGAAGACTGTGTTACAATACCTTGCTACATACCTGTAAGCAGTACCCCTTCGATTGCCCTCTTTATCAATTGTATAACATTGGCACCACAGACCGAGTTTGACCTCTACACTTGGCCACCCCAGTGCCACTGGTGGTGCAGTGAGGTCATTTACCTGAACCTTATCTGGTACTGATTATTCATTCTCCATCCAAAAGCTCAATACTATAAATCATTTACTTACCTGCAAATTGTTGATTGTGTCACCACCCAGAGGATAACGTTGTACAGTTTGAAAAATACACTGTGTATACTTTTTACATTGATAAACAGTGATATCGTAAAATTTATTTTACGGCAACAAAGTATCTTTGGTTCTAAGAAATAAATATACAAGAAGAATATTTTTACAAACCATTGGTTTCTGATTTAGTCATTGAGTGTGTGTAATCATGTATTGCCTGTGTGAGTACAACTAATGCTTAGAACTGCCCTCTGATAAGCCTAACTGCTTGCCCACACTACCGCAAAAGAGAGCATTAGTATGATCTACTTTAGCCTCTGTAAAGCCTTTAGGGGGGCTACTGGACACTGGGCACACTATACCTGAGTATATTATAATATACAAAAAGCCAGCTTCCTACAAGTGGCACAAGCTTCTTTGGCAGATTCTGACTTTCAGTGCTTTTTGCAGGTAGTGGTTGTGGTTGTGGTGGTCTGAACTTTTTAGAGGGTGGTTCAGAGCTTTTCTTTAATGTTTTTCCTGCAGCAAGGGTAATAACTTATTTCCAATTTTCACATAGGCAGTCTCTGCCATTGATATTTGCAATTACATTTTGTCTCAGCATATTCTATTTATTTTTGTAATGCTTCTGTATATTTGTTTAAAGGCATGCAAATATCAAGCATTACATTTTAACATGCCTTGCAGGCCTACATGTTGTACTGATGCAACTCCATATGAGGCACTTTTTCTTTACACCTCCAGTTTCTGATCCACCTTCAACTTCTTCAACATGGATTACATGTATAATGTTCCGCCCAGGAAGTTGACTTGGAGCAAGTCCCCCACCAGTGTTCAAGTGTCCTGTCTGTCCTTCAAAAGCAGGTCACAAACTCAAAGTCTAAAGCCCTAGAATCATATTTGCATTCATCCACAGTTCTGTGGTGTGCAGACACAGTATAGACCTTATCTGTTTTTTGTTGCCATAATATTCATCTTTTTTCACGCTGCTCTTCTAGACTAAATGCCCCACTAGATGTACCACCTCTTTGACTAGTACACAAGCACTTGTAATTCAGGATCACTGAATTTATATTTTCAGATCCTATCAGGAGCAACTCCTGAAAGTCAAATAGGCTGAATAGATGGATGGATGTCAGTTTTGTTTGATTACAATTATTGTAAATCTACAAAATAGCTCCAGCTGGTGAAAGAAATGAAGATTGCTCTCAGGAACAATGTGATGATTGTTTTTGGCAGACAAACGTTTATCCTCTGAACTGGCAATGAGCTAAAAGCAGGACTTGAGAAACTGCGATGCGGGCAGGGAAACGGATCTAAAACACAAGATGGCGGCGTGAGCGGACGCGTCTCCAGTGCCCTCTGCCAAGACCCCCAAATATCCTGTATCTGGCTGCTGAAAATCATGGCTGGAAGCCCCCACGGGTGTACTGCGAACAATCTGAGCCCTTCGGTGATAACCGCAACTATGGGGAAGCGAGTCCGAAAAGCGAAGACTCAGGCTCCGGGCTCCGGCCCCTCCCCCACCGGACCTCTGCTGTAGACGTACCCGGCCAGGGGCACCTGACCAGCTGCAAGCGGCCCTCGCTGCTTACAACCTAAGAATTACCCAACGATCCCCCGGTACCTGCGGAGTGACCGAGACAACACTCTTCAGACACAGCCTCGCCTGGTGAACCCACTGGGTGCACGTGGGTGACGGCGCCGACGAGGAGAGGGTCCCACACTTAACAGCTGACACGCAGCAGAGACTGTGAGGCGGTGAGTGGGGGAGCGGAGTTAACACCTGCCGATCTGAAAGGGAGCTCAGAGGAACGGAGGGTACCCGAATTAAGCCCACAAAGAAACGAACTCTGAAAGCATTTTCTGGCGGGACCTCAAAATGGCACCCACCAGGGACATGTCACCTTAGAGCGAGGTCCCAGCTGGATAATTAGCATACCTGATCAATTCGAACCACTGAATTAGAGGCAAGCCCATCTGCAGAGTCTCGGGGTCAAACAGACTCAACTGTCTGACTGTAAGATAGTCTGTTTCTAACTCCAAGGTCAGAATCCCTTGCCTGACCACAAGATGGCTGCCACATTTTTCCCTACCACCGGACTCCGACCAGACCGTGAACACATCCCTCATCGACCTAAAGGGCGGCCCCAGCTCCTTCTCTGTTTTGTTTTTACTCCCTCCCCCACCTCCTTTTTTTACCTTTATCCCCTAGTGGGGACAGGCTCTTCCACTACTTGACTCTGTTACTGTAGCCTATGTATCTATTCAAAAAGTTTTTTCCTGAATGCTGAGACCTGAGCAACATGGCTGATGCCCGGTGGAGCTGCTAGGCAGCTAATGAGGAGATTGGCCCTGGTTTCCCCCTTGACTGTCACCTACCCAGCCAGACATTGGGCACAGTTCCTCCTCGTCTCCCCGCTATTACTCCTTCGAATTCTTGCAACATTGTTGATGTGTACTGTACCTTACTATGCTCTTTTAACTGATGTAACTTTTAGCGCAACGATCCTAAATGTAAAGCACTCTGATACCCTCTTGGGTTAAGTTCACGCTATATAAATAAATAAAATAAATATTTTGCGAACCGCAGGGACCAGTATTAGAAGCTGCTTCCTGTGGGTGGGAGCACTGCCAGCTCCCACTGGATACGGGGTGCTAGCTGGGGTAGCGCGAGACTTAGTGTTCCCCTGTGCAGCCCCCAACTACAGAATGGTGGGCGGCTTGGGTGGGCACCAGGGCACCCAACCTTAACAGTGCTGGACTCCAATGATAGGGTCCCTGGTACAGAATTCGGCCTGGGGAGGACGGCTCCTTTGGATGGTGACCCCAAGGCAGAAATCAGCGAAGAAAGGGGGCCATGCACGCCCCTCCCCCTAGGAATGCTGTTGGTCTCCGGGTGATGGAATACCAGAGGATGAAAATGGCCCAGGGGGGCGTGTGCCTCTCTCCATGTTGAATGCTGGAAGGCCCCAGGGGATGGGGTCCCCGGGGTCGAAGTCGGCCCGGGGTAGGGAGCTGCGTGTCCTCCCCAAATTATTACCCCTGGCCTTGGAGGATGGGGTCCCTAGGGCCAAAATTGACCTGAGAAGGGGGTGCACCTGCCCCCTTCTAAGTACTACTGGGCCCCGGAGGATGGAGAAACCAGGGTTGAAATCAGCCATGAAAGATGGGACAAGCGTGCCCCTTCCCCCTAAAAATGTTGTCAGTCCCTGGGAGATGGAGTCCCTGAAGCTGAAATCCATCAAGGGTGGGAGGTGCATGCCCCTCCCCTCTCCCTGTTGAATAGTGGTGAGCCCCAGGGGATGGGGTCGTAATCAGCAGGGAATCGGGTGCTGCATGCGCCCCGTCCAATAAAAATTACACCATGCACCGGGGAATGGGGAACCTGGGGCCAAAATTGGCATGGGAAAGTGGACCGAATGCTCACCTCCCCCTTTTAATAAAGCTGTGGGAAAGGGTCCCCAGGGCCAAAATCCACACAGGAAAAGGGCTGCATGCCCCCTCCCCCAAAGAAGTGCTGGGCCCCTGGGCATGGGTTCTCCCCGGAGACCAAATCCCCGGGGAGGGAAGCTGAATGCCCCCTTCCCCTGAAAAGTGTGCTGGACCCAGAGGATGGGATCGCCGGAACTGAAAGCAGCACATGGAGGGGGACCACGTGCCTGCTTCCCGCTAATAAGTATGCCAGGCCCATGATAATGGAGTCCCCGGGGCCAAATTTGGCCTGGTGGGGGCGCTGCATGCCTCCAGCACCTGATAATAAAGTCAGGCCCTGGGGGATGGGATCTGCAGACTAAAATTGGCCCAGGGAAGTAAGCTATGTGATCCCCTTGCTTTGTAAAATTTGTCAGGACCCAGGGGATGGGGAACCCAGGGCCAAGATCAGCCCGGGGTAGGTGGCCATGTGCCCTGGATAAAAATCATGCTGGGCCCCGGGAGATGGGGTCCCTGGGGCCACAATCAGCCTGGGGAGGTGGGGGCACATGCGCCCCCTCCCCTTTACTTAAAAAAGTAGCCCTGGGGGATGGGTTTCCAGTGCCTAACAAGGCTTGGGCAGTAGTGGCACACAACCCCCTTCCCTTTATTTAAATAAGTGGACCCAGGGATGGGGTCCCTGGGGCCAAGATCAGCTAGGGGAGAAGGGGCACACAGCTCCCTTTCCCTTTAGTTTAAAAAAACACCGCCCGGGGATGAGGACCACACTTTCGCATGTCGACCTGGGCACCGGAAAATCTCTGACAGGCCTGGAAATGGCTTCCAGTTAAGGTGATATTGGCACAGATATTTGCAGATGTTTGCTGGGCAATCTCTATTTTTTTTGTTTAAGTTCTTGAGTCATCTATTCAAATAAATTTTTATAACATTTCTAATGCAAAATGGAAGAAAAAAACTGATTACAGAGGTTAAACCCTTGGTGAATCACACATCTTTCCTTTATAGTGAGACAGCCATGAACCCAATCAGACAATACATTTACCAATACAGTTTTACAAATGCTGCAGGTCGAGGTCGAAATCGGAACCTACATATATTACAGTAGAAAAAAATGAACAGCTAGAAGAAAATATCAGAAGCTCTGTGCTGGAAAACCATTATAATTGTACCTTTTATGCAGGAGCAGCTTTAGAGTTGGTGGTGCCCTGTGCGGCAATTATTGTTGGTACCCACGAATAACCTCCTTCGCCAGGGATTCCCTCACTACCACCTTCCAGCAGAGCCCATCATATCTCCATAGCCCCTCTCTCACATATATATTTCATTTGTTTTCTAGCGCTACTCATACCAGTATAGGGTGTCAGAGCACTTTACATCACACAAGTTATACTGAGACAATGAATCATATGTGTAAGATAGGATATATTATGTAAAACAATGAGGACTACAAGGTGTAGGAGTCACATCTTATCCAGTACACGCTATATTTTAAGAATACTTTGTCTGGAGAAGCACCAACTCAGGATTTAAAATGGAACACAGAGTTTGGGGTTGGCTTTACAAAAAATAATTTATTTCTACCCAAAACAAACCGCTTTTTAGAAAGATCAGACTAAGGAAAGACTGGGAAGAAACATAACGTTCTAGCACATACCTTGCGGTTTGCATGCAGCTCTTTAACAGTTCATAGTTTACTATGCTATATTAGGATTGTAATTTATGCAATACAAGGAACAAAGGTCCAGATTTACGAAGCATTGCTGAGGGTACAAAATGATTTTTCGTATGTAAAAACACCAAACTGCGATTCTATAAAATCGTAATTTAGGTTTGCAAATCAGTATTTGGATGGGGCGTGTTTATGGCATTTCTTCCAAATACTGTTCTTCAGTAGTATGTATTAATGTTCTGTGACTAAATTACAGTCGCAAAACAATAATTTTTTTACCAACTACTGAAAGGGAGTGGTAAGTATTCCACAATGTAAATCCAAATATTTAATAAAAGCAGCCAGTGAACCAAGGACCACGGCCTACTCTTAAAAATTAATTTAAAATGTTTTTCGTTTGAATTACATTTAACTTTCCTTTAAGGAACAGGCCTAGAATTTCATAAACAAACAGATTTCTTTATTAAAAAGCAATCACAGACATGGTGGTCTGCTGACCCAAGCCAGCCACCATCCCTGCGATGGCTGTCATTCCTAATGGGTCTCAAACTGCGACTTACCGAGGTAGGTCGATTTGTGACCCACTAGGAATAACTAATTTTAATTTAAAAATTTCATACATTAGAAATAGAGATTTCATAATTGCGATTCGCAGCAAATCACAATTAGGAACTCACTATTCCTCATGTTAGTACATCTGAACCAAAAGAATTTCTGACAAAAGCAGTAACTCACTGAGGTATCTACATAAAATATAGTTCTGTGATCTACACGGCACACGTTCCTTGCAGCAGGCATATTAACCCTCTGTGCTACTTTATAATGAGTCAAAAGTGTCACTAGACCAAACTACGATCTCTCTCTAACAGGATCATTAATCACCAGAGTGATATTGATATTTTTATTGTTGCAAGAAAATCGCTGGACACACAAGGAACTCTGCAACAAGTTCCTTTAATCCTATAAGATATTTCAAAACTTCTCTCCGCCGAGCTTGGTCCCTCCTTCCTAAAGCCGGACCTGATTTTCTGAATACGGGTATTTGTTTTTATTCATGTCTTCTCACTTCCTAGCATGGCGCAGCACAGATCTTATATGGGTGAGGTTTCCGTGACAATCCAAAGACATAGCTCAAATGATGTCTGCTGAAAGGTGAAGACCCGAAGCAGAGTGCAAGAGAAGATGAAGAACTCAGTTCTGGCTAGCAGTACCCCAAAACAGACACAGTGTCCTTCAATAGGAGGAGTAAGAGAGATGGGTTAACTCTGTTAAAACATTTTAACATGAATAAGTACAGAACAGATGACAATTCTTTAAATATACATTAGCATTGCCATTAGATCTGGTGCTGACTGTCAGTCAAAAACCAGCATACCCACTTTTCTGCTCAAAACAAAGGAACACGGCGGGAACCCACTCAAGTTCAACCTCTCAAACATCAAGCAACCTAGAAGCCTCCAGCCAGAAAGCCGATTCCATCAACTGTGATCAAAGGGAGGCTACCACCGAGGGCACTCCAAACTCAGAAGCCAAAAGCTCCACAACAGACAACCAAGGAGGAGATCCAAACCTCCCCCGGGGGCACAAGCCACTCCTCTTAGAACTCTAAGCACTTCAACTAGCACATCAGCAAATGTGCAGGCTATTTCCAACAGGAAGGTCCTAGCAGAGACTCGGCAGGTGGCAAAGACTAAGTAAGTAACAATGCGAGGGAAAGCACAGCCTTAACAGCAACACAGACAAACCATAGGTGCTGGGACACGAGGACCATGGATACCCATGAACTCAGTCCTGGCCTCCCAATTTTTCCAGACAACACAGGGGGCCAAGTGCCGAGATCGGCCAGCACAGAATATCCATCTGGTCAGCAGTCATTAGCCACTGGAACACCACATGTCTACTATCACCCCACATCGAGGGAGAAAGCTAATTATGGTGATGGGGCACCAAACCTGCAATCACCAAGACAGCTCCCAAGTGGACATGATCACACAAGTGACAGCCCTGCCAGACAGCAACCGAACCAATGTACCATGCTCCTGAAACCTGATTTCAAGTTGAAAGGGAAATGTGATGTCATGTACAGATGTAACATTTTGCAGTTAAATTCAAATATTCCAAGTCTAGGAGACATAAAAACAACCGACCTGCATCCAATGGAATGTATCAGGACAGACACACACTTGGTAAGAAAAACTACCAAGGCCACATGGAGATCATCATAGCTGGCCAACAAAGTACTAGGCGAACATGAACATTTCAAGTCATGGGGGGCAATATGCATCTCACTTCACCTCAGTGCAGGATACCCTTTTCCACTATTAACCAACAAAGGAAAGTGGTTCCGGATCCCATGTAGTAGCATCCCGCTACTAAGCGGGACTTTGCACGCTGATATACAGTCTTATTAAGGATTTTGGATTTTACTTCAATCCTACCTGTATTGTGTTGCACCGGCTACTACATAGTATACATTATTGGAAATATTTCCTCCCTTTTGCATAATAAGGAAATTGGATTATTCTTCCTTTGGCCACGGTTCGGTTATCTGATCCGGAACCACTTTCCAATCAATAGGGTATGACATCTCTTATGTTGCAAACCAAACCCTGATGAAGTTCCGTCACTGGAATGAAACGCGTTGGCTGAAGACCATTTTAAGATTTTAAATTACAATAAAGAAGACAATTGGACTCATTTGGATGGATGGTTGGGACTCTTTCTCTGGTGCACCTTCCTTTTAAAAAAGGGATTGTGCTTAACAATATTGACAGACTGACTGCACTGGGGTCCAAGTGCGCATGTTGGGTTGGACTGCTGCAGCTCTAACCAGACATGTGCACGAGAGGCCAATCAGTGTCTCTTCACCTGTGCATTATGGAGCTAGGGGTGACTCAAAGCTGCAGCCCTAGGTCTCAGTTTGATGAGGTTGTTTGCCCCAGCCAATCCAGGCTATGCTGTAACAGCAGGAGCAGCACAAGGATTGGATGATAGGTCTAGTACGGTAGTTGCTAGGGGCCTCTTACAGTGTGCACAGAACGTCACACAGCGCATGCGGATATGCAAATGTTTACACAGGAGTACCCACCCTCAGACAGAATGGTACAGGTCCATATACTCCACACAAGCTAGTGGGGCAACATAAGACATTACACTTACGGGACATTCAACTTCTTTTTAATATTGTTTGTATAAAATAACAGAAGACTAGCCATGATGAAGTCTAATGCAACACTGTCAACATTAGAAGAAACATGTGTTAGCGAGGGCAAGATAGACTAATGGATGTCTAATAAAGAACATGTGTTAAAACCACGACCTCAACTCTTGATTCTTTAGCGCTCAGCACCCCCTTCTTTCACCTTTGGAATTCTTCCAGCAGAAGGAGACTTGGTGGCTCTTCCTCCTCCTACAGCACGAGACACTTATAGACATTTTCAAAAAAATAATTGTGTTTAATTGTGACTAATGTGGATGCGTGCGGCGTCTTTCCCAGCCACCACACTTAAATGCTTTATCAGGAGACCTCTTCCAGGTTTGTAAAAAAAGAAGAGAGAGACCATGTAGCTGTCACTAAGGAGACTATGTATGGCCTAATGGCAGAGGTTCCTGTGTCACTTCACATCAAGCATGCCTGTCTAACACCACCACCAAACAATGTATACCTTTGTCAATACCATAATCAAAGCAAGTGAAATGTACAGTGTTTTGTGTATGGCATCAAACAAACCCTCATGCAAGCTCCACCCATTTACACCATCCAGCTTGCCAAGTCTAACCATCAGACAATCACAATGTCAATTTCAAAACACACATAAACAAACTCTTTCAGAAGTAACAAACCTTAGGACAAGCAGTTTCAAGTCACACAATGACTGACTGTCTCGAGCCTAGGGTCCAATGTACAACCATTAAGTTTAGCGAGTCGAAAATTGCGCAAAATTGCGACTCACAATTTGCAACATGCTAAACTTAATGTACAACAGTGTCTAAGATACTGTTTGCGATTTCCAATGGGGCCACAAATTGCGTGCCTCATGAATATTAATGAAACTGTCGCAATTTACAACCAAATTGGGAATGGCTAGCGCTCCCAGGGATGGTTGCCTGCTGAGGTTAGCAGACCACCATGTCTGTGACTGCTTTTTTATTTCACGTTCAGAAAATGTTATTTCAGCCAATGTGACCATAAAGTTATATATATGATACAATACATTTCATTTGATTCAAAGATACAATAGTAAAAGGAAATCCATTAGTCTCACAGGAGGGTATGTTCATCACATAAATATGACATGGAAACACAATTTGTTTTGGCCAGCCAAAACCCAAAAACTTCATTAAAGTTCATGTGCAATTTATGTACAATATAGAAATAGGGCAAAAGTAAACACACAGTGATCCTCGTGAGGACGAGTTCAAGCCCACTGGCCCTCCATTACAGTAGCTTTCTTTTAAGTGCTTGTGCCTATCAACTGTTTACATGGGCATAGGCCCTATCCCAGAAACCACCATTCAGCTTGTTAGTGACATGTACAGTATTCATAAAACCAAATATATATCGCTAATATAGTTAAAAGAGCTTATTAAAAAATCATAAATATTACACACAGATAAAAAGACATTCAAAGTCCAGTAAAAATGTTATAACATAAATTTTATAAAATAATCAGCCAAAATCTATGGGGGTCAATTTCAAGAGAGCTCTGCGAGTGCACCACATAGAGAATAAAAAGCCTGCTACTGAAAATGCAACAGGGAGATGTGTATCATATTTCAATATCCTATAAGCCTCTATGCAGTGCCTGGTTCCCAGGTTTCCACATACCTGGATCAGCCATCCTTTTCTCGCCTTCTTATATCCTGGGCAGGAAAAAAGTACATAATATTCTGTCTCTTCTACGTTATTACAGGCTGGGCAACCCAAAATATGTGAGCCCCCCCATTTGTTTGTGAAAGCACGCAGCAGGAGTACCCCATGCCTGAACTGTAGATATAACTTCCTCGCAGCAGCTGGTTTAATGTCACCCAATACGGGCTCTAATTTGTACTGTTCTTTAATTTCTAAAAACACTGTGGTGAACTTGCCTATTGAAGAACTCCCCTGGAGGTGGGCCAGTTTATTCTCCCATTAGCTCCCTTTCCAATCCTTCCTTGATACTATAGGATAAGTTACTTCTGGGTTGTACACCAGATTGCCCCTTCCCATCGCCATAAATGAATCCTGGATAAAAGCCAGCCACAGTAGTCTCCCCACCCCTTGTATACTCAGAACCTCTTTCAGTTCTTCCCTGTACTCAACCAATTGTGGGGTGGCCCACAGATGCCACAAGAATAGATTAGGTCTAATGGCAGCTTCATCTGCGATTGATCTGACCCCAAGGTCTAGACGGAGCAGTGTAAGGGGTGAGCTACGAGTGAGGCCAAATATTTACCTGGCAAAAGTGTTCTCGACTTTTGCTATGTTGCCAGGTGAACAGTGGCCCCAAATTTCAGCCCCATATAGGGCAGCACCTCTAGCTTGCACTTTGTATATTTCGACTAACGGGCCAACAGGTTTGTTGATGGAGTTTCAAAATACCTTAGTCAGGCCTCCCATTGTCTGAGCTAGCTTCAGACTGGCTTTTTTCATTTGGGCTCCCCAGTCCATTTTTTCTGTGATCGTGATACCGAGGTACTCAAAAATGGACACCCTCTCCAGGGGTCTGCCTTCCAAACACGTATTTGACCGGGGGCTATTGCCTGAGTTAAACACCATACATTTTGTTTTCTGCAGGTTGGTCTCAATCCCTCTTTCCTGTCAGTAATAAAGCTTTTTTTTTTTAAATGCAGCTCAAAAAATAAAAATGAAAATTTTCAGTTTTATTTTTTAATTGCAGGCTGGAACCACTGCCTGCTCTTAAAAAATATTTGCAACCCCATTCACAAAGGGGAAAGGGTCCCTTGGTACACCTTCCTATTTGCAAGTGGTTTTCCACCCTTTTGAAAAGGGTGGTAAACTGCGAGTGTTTGTCAACCGCAAATGCGGTCGCCAAACCATCAAAAACAGGTTTGAGATTCGCTATTAGGAAGGGATGCCCTTGTCACACCCCTTCCGAATAGCGAGTCGCAAACCATATTTTGAAAGTCGCTAATTGGTTAGCGACTTACAAAATATGGTTGGTTCATTAGGCAGACCTATTTTGCGGACGCAAACATGCAGAATGCCCATTTCCGACCACAAAAAACGGTTGTACATCTGGCCTCTAGTCATAAACAAACTGCAATTAGATCCTGGTGGAGAAATTTGAGTGCCCCAGGATGCATTCTGGACGACACAGCCCCAAAGCAATAGCCTACAGTTCTATAAATTCTAGATGATAGTTTCTCTTAAAATAATGTCTTCTAGTTAAATAAATAAAATATAGTTGCTTTGTTGAAGTCTTTCTGAAAGTGCTTTTACAAGGGCTGTCCAGTGTAGAGAAAAACAGACGTCCTCTTCACCCAGTTACCCATCTCTTGTAGTGGTCAACAGTAGGCTTTCAAATTGTTTGATGACATCATTCAGCATTCACTGTTCAATTTCATTTGAAAGACAGCAATAATCACAACTCCCTTCCCTGTCTGCAGGTTAATTCCAAATAGTGTGTACATAGCACAGTACTTAGATAAATGTAGGCCCAACGTTTTGCTCAGAAGTCTACGGTCAGTGTTATCGAAGGTCGGGGTGCTGACTACGAAGCTTGCAATATTTTAATTCCATCTCCTGGCTCTTAATATCCCTACCATACACTCCCTTTATCTCTGTCCCCAAAAGTGAGTTCTGGAGGGTCCCACTTGCAACCACCATCTCAGATTAAGCACTAATCCCAGATTCCTGATAAAATTCGGAAGCAGGGACCTTACTAGCTCGATAAATTGGTCTTCTTAGACTTCAGTACCTCAGCTGCTTAGGAAGCCTGACAAATTCTATTGTAACAAAATGCCATTAACATTAGAGGTGGGTGAGCCACAGAAAGCTTGAGCCAGACTCAAGCCTGTAGTCTGGTTCTGACACAGCTGGAGGTCCTGTTGAAGCCTCAAGCCCATAACGATCCAAGCCTTCTTGTAGCCTCTACCTGCCACCCTCTCTCTACCCTCATGCACAAAGACGTAAAAACAAAGCATGAGCATTTCAGGTAAAAAGCAGAGACAAAATAGGTACCCATTTAGTGGCTTATTGCTACAAAGCGCTACCAGAATACCAGGAATAATAAAGGCCTCACCGTTAACCAAATAGCATGATCTTATGCAAGTATTTTAGTTCACGTTTTCTACTTTTTCTACTTTTTGCACACAAAAGCACTTTCAAAAAGATGAGTTTAGAATGCCAGCTGTACAAAAAGGTATTGTGTATAATTTAATAGACTATAATGTTGCTCGATCTAGGGCCTCATACAGGGTTCACAGGAAAAACTGTCCTACCCTTTATTTCACAAATGTCACTGTCACCAGGGTAAGGGTGGTGGCAAGGATGGTTCTAACTTCATATTTATAAAATGTCTCTTTTATTTGAGTACTTTAAATTTTGAAGGAATTTTATCATATTTTCTGGTCTTGGCTCGTGCATGGGGTCAAAGATCCAAGCCAGACCCTTGGCTCACTACTGGCTCGGTTCTCCCTGGTAATTTGTTGGCTCACACACCTCTAATGAACATATGAAGTTCATAGGTTTCCAAGGTACTTCACATGGGAGTTCTCAGATGTAAACATAAGTATTTTAACACAACAGAACAACAGTCTTGTCATCGGTGCAGTCAACGTAAATTTTCTGATTCTTACGTGGTGCCCTGATTAAATCTTTTTAACCCAAAGAAGAAACAGAGATTAAGAAACAACAAGTGAGCTATAACATATATTTACCATTACAATCAAGACCTACTTGCGGAGAATGCCAAGAAGGCCTCATTGCTCACAAAGTTCCCATCCTTGTCCAGAAAGTGGTTCGGGTTGAATCGATGGGGTGTCTTCCAGTGATCGGGGTCAAGATGACAGGAAGCCAGAATAGGAATAAGGATGGTGCTGTAGAAAGTATTAAACCCCCTTTAAGTTATTCTCAACTTTTATATCTCTTCTCATAGTCATTAAGTTAAACCTCTTATTCAATTTCACAATGGTGATCTAGATGAAAGCAAAAACACACTGGAAATTGACACACTGTTGTTCCAAATCAGGAACATACAGACTGCACTGGTCTCTACTATGCCAAACAAAACATTTGCCAAAGTAGCATTTACACATAATTCAGAAAGGATATTTAATGACCATAAATGCATTATACAGTATAATTTAAGTGGTATGGTGTCTGAATATCATGGACTAAGTATCTGGTTAAAATATTATGCCCTAATTTTAGTTTTTTACAAAAAAATTGCCCAATTCAAGTCAACAATATCAAATCATCACCCAATAGAACAATATTTGTGTGAACAATATTTAGGACACAAAATGTATGCCAAGCAATAGTTTTTCAACAATATTCTTAAATACCAACATTTAAACTTTTTCTATCAATTTAACTATGCATGCAGTGGAGAGCTGCAGGAAAGTATACTGACTTAAAACAATTATATCATTATGCCATTCCAATCACATGCCTACCCTGGTGTCACGTTTGCTAAAGAAAGAACTATGAAGTCAATTTAAAATGCAGGATAATGTACAGGAACGCTCCCTAGATAATATTACCCGTCACAGCGTCATTAGATCACTGCCAGTTGATCTTGCCATCTGAGGTGTCCTCAACCACTCTTTGGGGTCTCTCTATTGCCTCATAATTCTGTCTTATTGACTAACACCCTCCCCTGTAGAATATTAAGGATTTAGAACCTTCCATTCAAAATTGCATTTATTTGAAACCTTTGTGTAAAATGAATTATTTCTCTGTTTTGAAAATCCTAGAGAAAGTGTGTGATTATCATGGAACACCCATGACATGTAGAGTATTGGCCAGCTCACATTCTGTACCCCTAAGTGTGAGTTTAGATATAGCAGTGACTTTGTTAACATGAGAGGAGATGGGTTTCCAGTTATAAATAGATAAGCACCTGACTACAGTAAAAGAAAAGGGGTGCTAGAGAGCGTCTTGGCCCGAATCTCAAACCCTGTACCTACCTCCTGATTTCCCTGGTTGGCGTCCTTGTCAAAGCTCGATTCTCCCTCCCGCCGCCGCACCTGCAATCTTCGTGGCCACTGTGGGGAGGGAGAGAACTACAACTCCCAGGCTCCCCGGCTGCCACCACCAGAAGCTGCTTCTCCACCTTTAGCGCCTGGGGGCGCTTCAAAAACGTCTCCACTCTCGGCGGAGCGGGTGCTAGAGAGCGTCTTGGCCCGAATCTCAAACCCTGTGCCTACCTCCTGATTTCCCTGGTTGGTGTCCTTGTCACAGCTCGATTCTCCCTCCCACCGCCGCACCTGCCATCTTCGCGGCCGCTGTGGGGAGGGAGAGAACTACAACTCCCAGGCTCCCCGGCTGCCACTACCGGAAGCTGCTTCTCCACCTTTCGCGCCTGGGGGCGCTTCAAAAACGTCTCCACTCTCGGCGGAGCGGGTGCTAGAGAGCGTCTTGGCCCGAATCTTAAACCCTGTGCTTACCTCCTGATTTCCCTGGTTGGCGTCCTTGTCACAGCTCGATTCTCCCTCCCGCCGCCGCACCTGCAATCTTCGCGGCCGCTGTGGGGAGGGAGAGAACTACAACTCCCATGCTCCCCGGCTGCCACCACCGGAAGCTGCTGCTCCACCTTTCGCGCCTGGGGGCGCTTCAAAAACGTCTCCACTCTCGGCGGAGCGGGTGCTAGAGAGCGTCTTGGCCCGAATCTCAAACCCTGTGCCTACCTCCTGATTTCCCTGGTTGGCGTCCTTGTCACAGCTTGATTCTCCCTCCCGCCGCCGCACCTGCAATCTTCGCGACCGCTGTGGGGAGGGAGAGAACCACAACTCCCAGGCTCCCCAGCTGCCACCACCGGAAGCTGCTTCTCCACCTTTCAAGCCTGGGGGCGCTTCAATAACGTCTCCACTCCCCGCGTCGCGGGACCGCTTTCGGGCAGCGCCGGGCTAAGCCCTGGCAAAGGGCGGGCCGTCTGTGGCCATCAGGGTCCGGAAGAGGCTGGGCTGGGCCACCCCCCTTGTTCTGAGGTAAGGTTGGAGAGGAGTTCACGGACGACGAGAGAATCCATACCCGCCCGATGACTGTGCCGATTAGGTTATAAAAGGATCAAGGCATATATTGCTGTTATAGGTCCCACCTGCTGTTGTGATCTGTGTAGAACTGGAGGTCAGCTCCTGGGGGAGGTGACGCTGTTGGTCTCCCTGTCGCTTCCTCGCTCCACCGTGCGGTCAGAGTCTACAGCTCCTAGAAAGCATTGCGGGCACTTCTATTTCCTCGCTCTGATCGCACCCGGAGGCACTTTCTAAGCTGAGTTGCTCCCTTCACTCCCGGGAGTAAGGAGAAGGGCGGGCAGCCTGTTGCAGTTCGGTTAGACCAAGGCTACCCCCCTGACTGTTGCGTTACTTAAGTACGCATTGGACACAGCAATACGATTGTTTTTTGTAATTTGTTATTATTGTTTGGGATATTACTCAACAAGTATTTGTAAGGCTTAAACACTGCTTGGTAGTATTTACTTGAGGTGTTTTTTTTTATATATAGCTCTGAGAGTTAAGCATTGAGTACCCTAATGGTTAAAAACAAATCAACCATGGATAATTACTTGGTAAAGGTGGTGAGTAAGATTAATAACGAGAGAAGGAAATCACTGGGCCGGGAGAGTCTCCCGGAAATATCATCTCCTACCCCTGACGATAGTAGTAGTCCAAATGTTGTTGCACCTCTTGTCACTGACGCTTTATTAGTGGAGATTCCTGTATTAACGGCCGTAGACCAGGATATATTAGACCAGGACCCACCAGATGATTCCATGGTCGCTCCAATAGTACGCTCTCCTGTTAAGAGAGCGGTAAGGAAGTGTAGGAAAACGCAGTTTAAGCGGGGTGGTGCACAACACAAGCTAACATCTGAACCAGTACAGAGAAGTACTATTGACCATAAGGAGACCATGACCAACAATTGTGGCACTAATATAGACATGAATTCAGATTGTTTGGCTCATATAGCCAAGGTACTTGAAGCTAACCTAGAAGTTGTTGTTAAGCCACTTGTAGAAAAGATAGATTCATTGACAGCTGAAGTGACTAGACTGGGTGGTCTCTTAACTAAAATAACCAATGATCAGTGTTTAATACAGAGGGAGATAGTGGAACAACCTGGAAATGTTGTACAGATGCCGTTGATAGAAAGAATAAGTACATCTAACCCCAGGGAGATAAGCCGAACGGTCGACAATACTACTCCGACTAAAGTGGCTTCAACTAGCACAGTGTGGTCCGCAGTCCCAGTGAGGAAAATACGCTCCATTAGTTTACCACCAGAGTGTGAGCCATATGTTGTCGTTCTCTCAAATGTTCCACTGTTAGATCTGGGGGTCTCTAGTTGGCAGGGTAGGTACCACTGTCCAAGTAGGGACCCTTGCTTCTAGTCAGGGAAAGGGGGATACACTGTTAAGATAACCCCTGCTCACCCTCTAGGTAGCTTGGCCTGAGCAGTCTAGGCTATCAAAGGCAATGTGTAAAGTATTTGTACCAACACTCACAGTAACACAGTGAAAACACCACAGATTTACTCCACACCAGTTTTAGAAAAATAATGTATCTTTACTAAAAACTTCACAAGACCAAATACTACAGACAAACCAACATGTAATTCAAAAAGGTTACTTTAAAGATAGTTCAGAGTTTGCAGAAAGTACTCCAGGATGTAAAAGTCAGTGTCCTGCACAATGCGACTCTCAACGCACAAAATGCGACACTTTCGTGCCCAACAGTACCTGTAGTTGCGATAAGGTTCCCAAAAGCTATAACAAGGAAGCTTGCAAAGGCGATGCGATACTCCTGAGATCCTGGGGAGGCTTTGCAGCAGCCCTGCTTCACGCAGCAGAGGTGGATGCGCCGGCTCCGATCTGTAGGGGGAGGATGCGATGACTTTGGCTTTCGTTGCGTAGGTTTCTTAGGGGGAAGCTTCACGCACAGGTTCGATGCGACACTCTTCGATGTGGCACGATGCGCGGCGCAGCGTTGACTTCCGGCCCCGCAACTCTCGATGCGCCACGGAACAGGACTCTGCGTCGACGCGCGCAGCGACTGGATATTTTCACGCACCGGCAGTGGTGCGGCCCGCAAACTGGTTCTGCGACAACCCTCGCAGCGTCAGGAATCTTCTCGCACCGGGACGATGCTCGACGCACTCTGCGATGCGGGGACTCCGGGTGCTGCGATTACGCCGCGATGAAATTCTCCTCGCACTCTCGTTCTTGCGACACGCAATCGGATGATGCGTTGGGTACCAGTTACTCTTTTTCACGCTTCTGCTTCCCAGCTCCCAAACACAGCAAAAACGACCTCCTGAGGCCCCAAGACTGGGCAAGCACTCCAAGGCAGGTCAGAACTCTCAGCAGAGTTCCAGGGGAGCTGGTGGTGAAGTCCTTTTGTTCCTGGGACTTCTAAACAGGGAGCCAGCTCTTCTCAGGCCCTTGGAGATCAGAATCAAAAGAAGGGGACACAGCAAAGTCCTTCCCCTCTCCTTGGCAGAAAAGCAAAACAGCAAGCAGGCAGTCTTCTCCTCTTCAGTCCTTTTCAGCTTTCTTCTTGGCAGAGGTTTATTCTTAGTTCCAAAGTGATCTAAAGTTTTAGGTGTCTGGGGTCCTCTTCTTATACCCCTCCAAGTCTTTGTCTCTCTCTGTTCCAGTGGGGGGATTCCCCTGCTCAAACCGGTTCCTGGGTGTGCTCTGCTCTGGAGCACCTGGTTCTTTTCAGAGTGAGGGGCAGGGTCGTTAGACGCTCAGCAGGAGGTGGAGCCTTCTTTGTGCCAGCAAAGGCAGAGTCCTCAGCCTGGCCAGCAGGGGGTGGAGCCAGCTTTTTGTTGGCAGGGCCAGCCCTATTCAAACCCAGGGACTACTCCTCCCACCCATCTAAGGCAGATCTCCCTATTCACCCTGCTGCTGACTCATCCAGGCTCCTGGAGCCACCTAGCCCATCACATGACACCCTTCAGCCAACCAGCACACAGGCACACAGGAAGGTTAAACAGGAGAATAGCTACTTTCTAAAAAGTGCTATTCTCACACAGTGAATTTAAAAACCATCTTGCTAAAAAGATCTATAATTAAATTCTGAACACAGAGATACCAAACTTGGATTTTCCATCTTGCCCTTATGGGAAGATAGGCATGTAAACAGCCTTCCCCATTCTATCCTATGGGCAAGATAGCCTCTCAGCAGTGAAAAACGAAAATGGCTGTAATTCACTACCAGGGCATGTTACACACCTCAGTACATGCCCTACCTTTCAGATACACTGCACCCAGCCCAGGGGGGTACCTAGGGCCACCATAGGGATGCCTGACATGTACAGAAAGGGAAGGATAAGGCCTGGTCAGTGGGTGCACTGGCCAGGTCGACATGGCAGTCCTGGACTGCACATAGGCACTGCAAGCAGGCCTAAGACATAATTTTAGCGCTACTCCTGTGGGTGGCACAATCAGTGCTGCAGCCCACTAGTAGCATTTGAATCACCAGCCCTGGCACACTCAGTGCACTTTACTAGGGGCAAACAGGTGAAACAAATATACCAATCATGGATAACCAATCAATATAACAATTTATACAGAGAGCATATGCACTTTAGCACTGATCAGCAGTGGTAAAGTGCCCAGAGTCCTATTGCCAACAACCACGGGTCAGAAAAAATAAAGGAGGTAGAAGCAAAAAGTTTGGGGATAACCCTGCTAAAAGGGCCATTTCCAACACAACCCCCTTCCAGCCTAAAGCCAGGGTAGACCAAGCGATACCTCGATGGGATTCCCTGCTTAGGGCGATAGAACACGGAAACTGGCCCAAACAGCAGGGCACTATTCCTGTTCTACGCCTTCCTGAACCCGGTTGTATCTCTCCATCCATACTCTCAGGGTCCACCAAGCCAACCCATGTGGAACCCTTCTCCTCACCTGTGGACACCACCTGTGCAGCACCTAGCCTTAACTTGCTCACAGATGTGTCCCAACAGACAGACAGCAAGCCGCAGTGACCAGTGACAGTGGTCAGGGATGAGACCCAGGCCTTATGCATCTCAGGGCTCTCAAACCCCTGTGGCGTCAGAGGGTGGGGGGCGGTAGCCCCAGGTGCTTGGCACCCTTTGTCCACTCCCTTCCCTGTCAGGTCGGGTCTGACAGACAACCTGGCACTGACCGACCAGCCCCGGGCCTGTATCCGGCGGCTGGACAGGAGGCGGGGATGGGCCGTTCCATACCCGTTCCTCCTCTTCCTTGGGGCTCTGTACCCTCCCACCTGGAGCGGTACCCCCTTCTAGAATAGTCAGGGCACCTGTGGCAGGTGTCCTGCACCATTCGCCCACCAGTTCAGGGGTTCTATCCTGCAACTGGGACTCGAGGTCAGGGGGGACACCCCGGACCTGGCCCTCCAACCTAGGGTCTAAACCCTCCAGGTGAACCGGGGTCAGAGGCGAGGACTCCCTCCCTCTGCATCCCCTTTCAGAATTCTGCACCCTCCTACTCGGAGCGGTACACCTCAAAGACAAACTGGTAGAGACACTGCTTACAGATGTCCCTCCCTCCAGTTCAGGACCTTTCTCCAGCAACTGGTCTCCCAACCTAGGGTCTAAACCCTCAGGTTGCACCGGGGTAAGAGGTGAGGACTCTCTCCCTCTGCACCCCCTTCCAGAGAGCTGCACCCTCCCCACTGGAGAGGTACCCCTGGAAGCCAAACCGGTCAGGACACAGCTTACAGATGTCCTTCCCTCGAGGTCAGGCAGATCCTGAACCTGGCCTCCCAACCCAGGGACTAAACCCTGCGGTTGCACACCTGCCTGGCATGCCAGGACTTCTGGGGACTCACACAGTATCTCCCCGAGGGTGACACATGACTCATGTGTCTCATGACAGTCTGCCTGGCGCAGATCTCCCGGCCCCTGTCCACCTGACAGTGCGCGACGATCCCCCAGGACAGAAGTGGTGTCACCATGGTCACTCCTAGGGGACTCAGCCCTTCTGGCCGGTCCCTGACCAACTGGTTCTCCCACTGGGGAACACATCCCCCTCTCACCCCTCAGTCTAGACTTCTGCACCCTCCCAACTGGAGCGGTACTGCCAGACACCAGAACCACTGGAGCCCTGTTTACAGAGGCTCCAGGTTCTCCTGACACTAGGAGACCCTCCTCAAATGGCCTATTAGCACTGTCTAGGCCCCCAACCTGGTGTTCCCTTACAGAACCCTCCAGGCCCTGAGACTGGGTTTCGGGCACCTTGGGACCCACAGTCCCACACTCACCCCTTCTCCACTGAGACAGGACATGAGCCCATACACCCCTCCCACTACACTGGGACCTAACCGAGCTACACTGAACCTCTTCCACCTCACAGGTCTGGAAGATATCTGGGCCACTCCTTTTGGGATCACTCCCCAATGCCTCTCCAGACCTTTTGGCATCCAACCAAAGGTCTGCCTCCAACGCAAGCTCCCTGGAGCCAGAGAACTCACTCTCCACCGGGTGTTGGCATAGCTCTGGAAAACAGGGACTTAAAATATGCTCTCCAACAAATGAATCACACAGCCCCCCACAGTTGTTAACCAAGCTACCATTTGCCTCACCCTCCAGTGCCTCACACAAGTACCCCACACCACTCTCCTGAGATTGGCAAGACAGTACCTGACTGTCTCTGTCACACAACTCACACTCTTCTGGGTAGTCTTCACACTCACACACCAAGGTTTCTACCATGGGGGAACCCCTCTTCCTGTACCTCTCATCTAGGGTCAGTAGAGTGTCCCTCCCACCACTAGGAATATGGTCCCCTGTGCCAGTTCCCCAATCCACTTCAGGACACTGCACTCCACTGGAACTACATCATAAACCTGAACCCCCTGGTGTATGTCGACCCCCTCCCTCAAGTTAGGCACCACATCTCTGGGTGTTTGTACCTCTCCCTCAGCACTGGATATTACAATCTTTCTGCCACCATCTGAGCTGGACTCCACCTCCAACTCAGCAAAGCTCACTTCTTGAGCTAGCCATTTTTCTTCAGCTGAGACACTCATGGCCTCAAGCCTCTCGAGCTCCAAATCAAGCTCCCTCATTTTTAATTCATGTGCCAAGGTCAATTTCAATTCTTCCAAGGCATACATCTTCTTGCTCTCCTCCGCCGCCTATTCTGATTGCTTCATTTCCATTTTCATTATTTCCAATTCATGGTTTCTCACCCTTTGATTCTCCTCCAACTCCTCTGGAGTGAGCCCCCTACTGGAATGGGAGCTGCCAGCCCTTGAGACTGGTCTGCCCACGGGCACATCTTGGTGAACAAAACCATTCTCTTCATTTGCATCATCCTCCTCTTGGGCCTCCCAACAGGCCTGCAACAATCTTTGTAGCACATCCTTTCTAGATCCGCTTTTCACAGGGCAACCAAGGTCTTTGCAGAATTGCTTGAGCTCCTCAACTTCGTTCGAATACAGATCCTCAATGGAAAACTCCAATTCTGCCCTCTCACTTGTTGCCACCTGAGACATGATGCTCTTGAAGAGTTACTCAAAAATAGAAATACAGTATGTGGTTGTCTATTGGTCTGCACTCCTAGTGATGTACACCAATTACTGTGGGTCAAGTACAAATACAAGTTCAATCCTCACCGCTGACCACCAATGTTAGATCTGGGGGTCTCTAGTTGGCAGGGTAGGTACCACTGTCCAAGTAGGGACCCTTGCTTCTAGTCAGGGAAAGGGGGATACACTGTTAAGATAACCCCTGCTCACCCTCTAGGTAGCTTGGCCTGAGCAGTCTAGGCTATCAAAGGCAATGTGTAAAGTATTTGTACCAACACTCACAGTAACACAGTGAAAACACCACAAATTTACTCCACACCAGTTTTAGAAAAATAATGTATCTTTACTAAAAACTTCACAAGACCAAATACTACAGACAAACCAACATGTAATTCAAAAAGGTTACTTTAAAGATAGTTCAGAGTTTGCAGAAAGTACTCCAGGATGTAAAAGTCAGTGTCCTGCACAATGCGACTCTCAACGCACAAAATGCGACACTTTCGTGCCCAACAGTACCTGTAGTTGCGATAAGGTTCCCAAAAGCTATAACAAGGAAGCTTGCAAAAGCGATGCGATACTCCTGAGATCCTGGGGAGGCTTTGCAGCAGCCCTGCTTCACGCAGCAGAGGTGGATGCGCCAGCTCCGATCTGTAGGGGGAGGATGCGATGACTTTGACTTTCGTTGCGTAGGTTTCTTAGGGGGAAGCTTCACGCACAGGTTCGATGCGACACTCTTCGATGTGGCACGATGCGCGGCGCAGCGTTGACTTCCAGCGCCGCAACTCTTGATGCGCCATGGAACGGGACTCTGCGTCGACGCGCGCAGCGACTGGATACTTTCACGCACCGGCAGTGGTGCGGCCCGCAAACTGGTTCTGCGACAACCCTCGCAGCGTCAGGAATCTTCTCGCACCGGGACGATGCTCGACGCACTCGGCGATGCGGGGACTCCGGGTGCTGCGATGACGCTGCGATGAAATTCTCCTCGCACTCTCGTTCTTGCGACATGCAATCGGATGATGCGTTGGGTACCAGTTACTCTTTTTCACGCTTCTGCTTCCCAGCTCCCAAACACTGCAAAAACGACCTCCTGAGGCCCCAAGACTGGGCAAGCACTCCAAGGCAGGTCAGAACTCTCTCAGCAGAGTTCCAGGGGAGCTGGTGGTGAAGTCCTTTTGTTCCTGGGACTTCTTAACAGGGAGCCAGCTCTTCTCAGGCCCTTGGAGATCAGAATCAAAAGAAGGGGACACAGCAAAGTCCTTCCCCTCTCCTTGGCAGCAAAGCAAAACAGCAAGCAGGCAGTCTTCTCCTCTTCAGTCCTTTTCAGCTTTCTCCTTGGCAGAGGTTTCTTCTTAGTTCCAAAGTGATCTAAAGTTTTAGGTGTCTGGGGTCCTATTCTTATACCCCTCCAAGTCTTTGTCTCTCTCTGTTCCAGTGGGGGGATTCCCCTGCTCAAACCGGTTCCTGGGTGTGCTCCGCTCTGGAGCACCTGGTTCCTTTCAGAGTGAGGGGCAGGGTCGTTAGACGCTCAGCAGGAGGTGGAGCCTTCTTTGTGCCAGCAGAGGCAGAGTCCTCAGCCTGGCCAGCAAGGGGTGGAGCCAGCTTTGTGTTGGCAGGGCCAGCCCTATTCAAACCCAGGGACTACTCCTCCCACCCATCTAAGGCAGATCTCCCTATTCACCCTGCTGCTGACTCATCCAGGCTCCTGGAGCCACCTAGCCCATCACATGACACCCTTCAGCCAACCAGCACACAGGCACACAGGAAGGTTAAACAGGAGAATAGCTACTTTCTAAAAAGTGCTATTCTCACACAGTGAATTTAAAAACCATCTTGCTAAAAAGATCTATAAATAAATTCTGAACACAGAGATACCAAACTTGGATTTTCCATCTTGCCCTTATGGGAAGATAGGCATGTAAACAGCCTTCCCCATTCTATCCTATGGGCAAGATAGCCTCTCAGCAGTGAAAAACGAAAATGGCTGTAATTCACTACCAGGGCATGTTACACACCTCAGTACATGCCCTACCTTTCAGATACACTGCACCCAGCCCAGGGGGGTACCTAGGGCCACCATAGGGATGCCTGACATGTACAGAAAGGGAAGGATAAGGCCTGGTCAGTGGGTGCACTGGCCAGGTCGACGTGGCAGTCCTGGACTGCACATAGGCACTGCAAGCAGGCCTAAGACATAATTTTAGCGCTACTCCTGTGGGTGGCACAATCAGTGCTGCAGCCCACTAGTAGCATTTGAATCACCAGCCCTGGCACACTCAGTGCACTTTACTAGGGGCAAACAGGTGAAACAAATATACCAATCATGGATAACCAATCAATATAACAATTTATACAGAGAGCATATGCACTTTAGCACTGATCAGCAGTGGTAAAGTGCCCAGAGTCCTATTGCCAACAACCACGGGTCAGAAAAAATAAAGGAGGTAGAAGCAAAAAGTTTGGGGATAACCCTGCTAAAAGGGCCATTTCCAACACAACCCCCTTCCAGCCTAAAGCCAGGGTAGACCAAGCGATACCTCGATGGGATTCCCTGCTTAGGGCGATAGAACACGGAAACTGGCCCAAACAGCAGGGCACTATTCCTGTTCTACGCCTTCCTGAACCCGGTTGTATCTCTCCATCCATACTCTCAGGGTCCACCAAGCCAACCCATGTGGAACCCTTCTCCTCACCTGTGGACACCACCTGTGCAGCACCTAGCCTTAACTTGCTCACAGATGTGTCCCAACAGACAGACAGCAAGCCGCAGTGACCAGTGACAGTGGTCAGGGATGAGACCCAGGCCTTATGCATCTCAGGGCTCTCAAACCCCTGTGGCGTCAGAGGGTGGGGGGCGGTAGCCCCAGGTGCTTGGCACCCTTTGTCCACTCCCTTCCCTGTCAGGTCGGGTCTGACAGACAACCTGGCACTGACCGACCAGCCCCGGGCCTGTATCCGGCGGCTGAACAGGAGGCGGGGATGGGCCGTTCCATACCCGTTCCTCCTCTTCCTTGGGGCTCTGTACCCTCCCACCTGGAGCGGTACCCCCTTCTAGAATAGTCAGGGCACCTGTGGCAGGTGTCCTGCACCATTCGCCCACCAGTTCAGGGGTTCTATCCTGCAACTGGGACTCGAGGTCAGGGGGGACACCCCGGACCTGGCCCTCCAACCTAGGGTCTAAACCCTCCAGGTGAACCGGGGTCAGAGGCGAGGACTCCCTCCCTCTGCATCCCCTTTCAGAATTCTGCACCCTCCTACTCGGAGCGGTACACCTCAAAGACAAACTGGTAGAGACACTGCTTACAGATGTCCCTCCCTCCAGTTCAGGACCTTTCTCCAGCAACTGGTCTCCCAACCTAGGGTCTAAACCCTCAGGTTGCACCGGGGTAAGAGGTGAGGACTCTCTCCCTCTGCACCCCCTTCCAGAGAGCTGCACCCTCCCCACTGGAGAGGTACCCCTGGAAGCCAAACCGGTCAGGACACAGCTTACAGATGTCCTTCCCTCGAGGTCAGGCAGATCCTGAACCTGGCCTCCCAACCCAGGGACTAAACCCTGCGGTTGCACACCTGCCTGGCATGCCAGGACTTCTGGGGACTCACACAGTATCTCCCCGAGGGTGACACATGACTCATGTGTCTCGTGACAGTCTGCCTGGCGCAGATCTCCCGGCCCCTGTCCACCTGACAGTGCGCGACGATCCCCCAGGACAGAAGTGGTGTCACCATGGTCACTCCTAGGGGACTCAGCCCTTCTGGCCGGTCCCTGACCCACTGGTTCTCCCACTGGGGAACACATCCCCCTCTCACCCCTCAGTCTGGACTTCTGCACCCTCCCAACTGGAGCGGTACCGCCAGACACCAGAACCACTGGAGCCCTGTTTACAGAGGCTCCAGGTTCTCCTGACACTAGGAGACCCTCCTCAAATGGCCTATTAGCACTGTCTAGGCCCCCAACCTGGTGTTCCCTTACAGAACCCTCCAGGCCCTGAGACTGGGTTTCGGGCACCTTGGGACCCACAGTCCCACACTCACCCCTTCTCCACTGAGACAGGACATGAGCCCATACACCCCTCCCACTACACTGGGACCTAACCGAGCTACACTGAACCTCTTCCACCTCACAGGTCTGGAAGATATCTGGGCCACTCCTTTTGGGATCACTCCCCAATGCCTCTCCAGACCTTTTGGCATCCAACCAAAGGTCTGCCTCCAACGCAAGCTCCCTGGAGCCAGAGAACTCACTCTCCACCGGGTGTTGGCATAGCTCTGGAAAACAGGGACTTAAAATATGCTCTCCAACAAATGAATCACACAGCCCCCCACAGTTGTTAACCAAGCTACCATTTGCCTCACCCTCCAGTGCCTCACACAAGTACCCCACACCACTCTCCTGAGATTGGCAAGACAGTACCTGACTGTCTCTGTCACACAACTCACACTCTTCTGGGTAGTCTTCACACTCACACACCAAGGTTTCTACCATGGGGGAACCCCTCTTCCTGTACCTCTCATCTAGGGTCAGTAGAGTGTCCCTCCCACCACTAGGAATATGGTCCCCTGTGCCAGTTCCCCAATCCACTTCAGGACACTGCACTCCACTGGAACTACATCATAAACCTGAACCCCCTGGTGTATGTCGACCCCCTCCCTCAAGTTAGGCACCACATCTCTGGGTGTTTGTACCTCTCCCTCAGCACTGGATATTACAATCTTTCTGCCACCATCTGAGCTGGACTCCACCTCCAACTCAGCAAAGCTCACTTCTTGAGCTAGCCATTTTTCTTCAGCTGAGACACTCATGGCCTCAAGCCTCTCGAGCTCCAAATCAAGCTCCCTCATTTTTAATTCATGTGCCAAGGTCAATTTCAATTCTTCCAAGGCATACATCTTCTTGCTCTCCTCCGCCGCCTATTCTGATTGCTTCATTTCCATTTTCATTATTTCCAATTCATGGTTTCTCACCCTTTGATTCTCCTCCAACTCCTCTGGAGTGAGCCCCCTACTGGAATGGGAGCTGCCAGCCCTTGAGACTGGTCTGCCCACGGGCACATCTTGGTGAACAAAACCATTCTCTTCATTTGCATCATCCTCCTCTTGGGCCTCCCAACAGGCCTGCAACAATCTTTGTAGCACATCCTTTCTAGATCCGCTTTTCACAGGGCAACCAAGGTCTTTGCAGAATTGCTTGAGCTCCTCAACTTCGTTCGAATACAGATCCTCAATGGAAAACTCCAATTCTGCCCTCTCACTTGTTGCCACCTGAGACATGATGCTCTTGAAGAGTTACTCAAAAATAGAAATACAGTATGTGGTTGTCTATTGGTCTGCACTCCTAGTGATGTACACCAATTACTGTGGGTCAAGTACAAATACAAGTTCAATCCTCACCGCTGACCACCAATGTTAGATCTGGGGGTCTCTAGTTGGCAGGGTAGGTACCACTGTCCAAGTAGGGACCCTTGCTTCTAGTCAGGGAAAGGGGGATACACTGTTAAGATAACCCCTGCTCACCCTCTAGGTAGCTTGGCCTGAGCAGTCTAGGCTATCAAAGGCAATGTGTAAAGTATTTGTACCAACACTCACAGTAACACAGTGAAAACACCACAAATTTACTCCACACCAGTTTTAGAAAAATAATGTATCTTTACTAAAAACTTCACAAGACCAAATACTACAGACAAACCAACATGTAATTCAAAAAGGTTACTTTAAAGATAGTTCAGAGTTTGCAGAAAGTACTCCAGGATGTAAAAGTCAGTGTCCTGCACAATGCGACTCTCAACGCACAAAATGCGACACTTTCGTGCCCAACAGTACCTGTAGTTGCGATAAGGTTCCCAAAAGCTATAACAAGGAAGCTTGCAAAGGCGATGCGATACTCCTGAGATCCTGGGGAGGCTTTGCAGCAGCCCTGCTTCACGCAGCAGAGGTGGATGCGCCTGCTCCGATCTGTAGGGGGAGGATGCGATGACTTTGACTTTCGTTGCGTAGGTTTCTTAGGGGGAAGCTTCACGCACAGGTTCGATGCGACACTCTTCGATGTGGCACGATGCGCGGCGCAGCGTTGACTTCCAGCGCCGCAACTCTTGATGCGCCATGGAACGGGACTCTGCGTCGACGCGCGCAGCGACTGGATACTTTCACGCACCGGCAGTGGTGCGGCCCGCAAACTGGTTCTGCGACAACCCTCGCAGCGTCAGGAATCTTCTCGCACCGGGACGATGCTCGACGCACTCGGCGATGCGGGGACTCCGGGTGCTGCAATGACGCTGCGATGAAATTCTCCTCGCACTCTCGTTCTTGCGACATGCAATCGGATGATGCGTTGGGTACCAGTTACTCTTTTTCACGCTTCTGCTTCCCAGCTCCCAAACACTGCAAAAACGACCTCCTGAGGCCCCAAGACTGGGCAAGCACTCCAAGGCAGGTCAGAACTCTCTCAGCAGAGTTCCTGGGGAGCTGGTGGTGAAGTCCTTTTGTTCCTGGGACTTCTTAACAGGGAGCCAGCTCTTCTCAGGCCCTTGGAGATCAGAATAAAAAGAAGGGGACACAGCAAAGTCCTTCCCCTCTCCTTGGCAGCAAAGCAAAACAGCAAGCAGGCAGTCTTCTCCTCTTCAGTCCTTTTCAGCTTTCTCCTTGGCAGAGGTTTCTTCTTAGTTCCAAAGTGATCTAAAGTTTTAGGTGTCTGGGGTCCTCTTCTTATACCCCTCCAAGTCTTTGTCTCTCTCTGTTCCAGTGGGGGGATTCCCCTGCTCAAACCGGTTCCTGGGTGTGCTCCGCTCTGGAGCACCTGGTTCCTTTCAGAGTGAGGGGCAGGGTCGTTAGACGCTCAGCAGGAGGTGGAGCCTTCTTTGTGCCAGCAGAGGCAGAGTCCTCAGCCTGGCCAGCAGGGGGTGGAGCCAGCTTTGTGTTGGCAGGGCCAGCCCTATTCAAACCCAGGGACTACTCCTCCCACCCATCTAAGGCAGATCTCCCTATTCACCCTGCTGCTGACTCATCCAGGCTCCTGGAGCCACCTAGCTCATCACATGACACCCTTCAGCCAACCAGCACACAGGCACACAGGAAGGTTAAACAGGAGAATAGCTACTTTCTAAAAAGTGCTATTTTCACACAGTGAATTTAAAAACAATCTTGCTAAAAAGATGTATAATTAAATTCTGAACACAGAGATACCAAACTTGGATTTTCTATCTTGCCCTTATGGGAAGATAGGCATGTAAACAGCCTTCCCCATTCTATCCTATGGGCAAGATAGCCTCTCAGCAGTGAAAAACGAAAATGGCTGTAATTCACTACCAGGGCATGTTACACACCTCAGTACATGCCCTACCTTTCAGATACACTGCACCCAGCCCAGGGGGGTACCTAGGGCCACCATAGGGATGCCTGACATGTACAGAAAGGGAAGGATAAGGTCTGGTCAGTGGGTGCACTGGCCAGGTCGACATGGCAGTCCTGGACTGCACATAGGCACTGCAAGCAGGCCTAAGACATAATTTTAGCGCTACTCCTGTGGGTGGCACAATCAGTGCTGCAGCCCACTAGTAGCATTTGAATCACCAGCCCTGGCACACTCAGTGCACTTTACTAGGGGCTAACAGGTGAAACAAATATACCAATCATGGATAACCAATCAATATAACAATTTATACAGAGAGCATATGCACTTTAGCACTGATCAGCAGTGGTAAAGTGCCCAGAGTCCTATTGCCAAAAACCACGGGTCAGAAAAAATAAAGGAGGAAGAAGCAAAAAGTTTGGGGATAACCCTGCACAAAGGGGCGTTTCCAACATCCACCCCTAGACTCTTCACTACCTAATTCACGAAATGAATCACATGACTCACTTAAACGAAAAACAACTTCCTGGTTGAACAAAAATTGTGGGTTTCCTATAAATTATTCGGACCAGATATTATCGACTAGACGGGTTTCTTGGATTGGTAATGCTAGGAAAACCTGTAGAGGTGAATGTGTAATTATAAACTTTAGACATCCCCAACATGTTGCGACTGTGTTACTTAGAGCGGCATCGCTGGCACTGGGGGAGAATAGTGTGGGTGCGCACCCTTTGGGATATTTTTATAGTTATCTAGCTAGGGCCCCCCAGGTTAACATTATAAGTAGGCCTCAGAATCCCAGCAGATGCCCAATCTTCCAGATTCCTACTAATAATAGATATCTGGCACTGAGTACTCTGGATCAGAATGATTGACTCTTGTCGGTTGGTAATTTTGATTTAGAGGTAACTGTAGACACTCAGGCTGGAAAGTTGAATCCGAGTACTGTAGAGTACGAACAAATAAGGATGGAGGCTCCCACACTATCATACGATGTTAGATCTAGATCTGCCTTGACTCTTAAAGTTGTGGTAACTGATGAGCTCCCAAATAATGTAGGAGCTAGCAATGTTAGTCTGGGTGAGGCTGGACAGTGTTGTATTAGGAGCACCGAGGTAGAGGGAAATAATATTGTAAAATTTCCAGTTGATGGAATAAACACCTCAATTAGCCCTGTAGATGGTTCAGCTAGGCATGATAGATTGGTGAATGCAATTTCACCTTGCCCAGAAGGAAATTTACCTGTCAGATTAAAATCATGGAACATAGCAGGTATAGCTAGGAACCTACGGGATGCAGCTTGGTGCTCCTATATCGAGGAGTATGACATCATTCTCCTTCAGGAGACTTGGGCCGTAGAAATGCCGCATAGGCTAGGGTACAAAACATTTTGTTGTGACGCAATCCCGTCAGTAAGAGGGAGAGCGTCAGAAGGATTGGTGATTTGGGTAAGGGTTACTCTAGAAATAGATATTACCCAACTGTCAATTTCTTCTCCCAATTTATTGGGATTAAAAATGGTGACTAGGGAAAAAGGAATCATATATTTAATAAATATGTACAATAGACCACACTCATCTAATAAGGAATCCAAGGTGGTAGAGCTTTAGGATTCTTTTTTAGATACACTAAGACCAAATGTACACATAGTAGTCAGAGGGGATTTTAATTGTAAATACGAACCAGTGTCGGGCCTGGACAACTTATTTGACGAGCAGGATATTGCAAATAATGTCCTGTCTCTGGATTCCACTGGGTCAGCTAAAAGCTCTATAGCTGCTATCCAGATTTTACAGCTGTCCGTGGCCCATGATTTAAGGGCATGTAATGGCCGTTTTCAGTCCGACAGACCATTGGCTCCAACATTTTGCAAAGGCAACTGTAGGTCACATAGAGACTTTATATTGGTCTCTCTGAGCCTCTGGTATTTAATAATTGACTTTAAAATAGATCATAGGACAGAGAGTGACCATCTTCCACTTCAACTATGGTTAGACCCTGAGCCTTTTATATCTAAATTAGCTGGAGAAGCTATGTTAATTAGCTCTCTTGGGGAACCCCAGGTAACAAATAATAGGCGTGCTCTAAGATGGCCTTATATCCTGGCTAAAGAAGAGACGATGCTAAATATTTACAATACATTTGCTGATACCATTGAAGCATGCCAGATGCCCCTATTGGGCACCCAGGGTGTTTTAGATCTGCACTATAAATTGGTAGATGCGCAAACTCCCCACTTGAGTAAAATTTACAAAAAGGACAAGAACGGGAAAGAAAACCATTTAGAGTTAGTTAACCAATGGTATAACAAGGAATGTCATATAGCTAAGTTCCACTTGATCCAGGCTGTCAAATCAAAGAACCCACAGGCTATAAGTGATAGCAGACAGGCATATAATAAAACACTGATCCAAGCAAAAAAAGCTTGGGATGATGCCTTATGGGATGATCTTTTAAATGCGGCTAAATTGAGAGATCAGGGTGCTTTTTGGAATTTAATTTCAAAGGGAAATAAAAAGGGCAGATCACCCAGGGATATTTACCTGGATGAAAAAACATGGTGTGACCATTTTTCTAAACTTTATTCTAATGACAATGAGGGGCTGCCCATAGGGGATCAAGAGATTAACTTAGTATTGAGTATTGCTCCCTTGCGATTTAGCCTAGAGGAGACTATCAAGGTATTACAGGCCGTCAAAATGGGCAAAGCCCCAGGACCTGATAAGATCCCCGGCGATTTATTGAAGCACGATGTGGAAGTTTGGGGGCCCTATATTAATTTTTTATGTAATTCCATAGTGGCCGGAACACCAATCCCCGAAACCTGGAAAGGGGCTGAAATTGTAACAATTTTTAAAAAAGGTGATCGCTATGATCCGGGCAATTACCGTCCTATAAGTTTAATAGATCTTTTACAAAAGGTTTTTGTCAGACATATTTTAGATAGACTTTTAGAATGGATAGAGGGGACTCAGATATTAACTAAATACCAGGCAGGGTTCAGATCAAAAACCAGCACGGTTGATCAAGTATTTAGGTTCATGTGCATCTGCTGGCAATACATTAATATAAGGAAGGGCAGTTTGTACGTGGCATTTATAGACTTGAGGGCCGCCTTTGACCTCGTTCCACGTAATTTGTTGTGGTCCACACTTAAGAATATGGCAGTCCCTGGTGAGTTACTTAAAGAACTCATTAGATTACATACAGGGAATTACGCCAAAGTCAGATGGGGGAAGGGAGGTGAAATTTCAAAGGCCATACCTGTAGGTCGGGATGTGCGTCAAGGCTGTGTGCTGGCGCCGCCACTCTTCTCATTATATGTCAATGATATACCTACCTACCTAAGGGACTGTGACCATGACTCCCCGAAGTTAGGACATGAGGCGATCATGGCATTACTTTTTGCAGACGATACTATTCTCATCTCACAGACTCCAAAGGGTTTACAAAACTTAGTGAATTCCTTCAATAGCTACTGTGCAGGGAAGGGGTTAGAAATAAATTTATGCAAAACAAAATATCCATAAATCCTCAGAAGTCTTTCAGGAAGAACTTGGCCTTAAATAATCAAAAACTGGAGTACGTGGGGAGTTTTAATTATCTAGGAATTATGCTGGATAGTACACTTTCATGGAAGGGGCAGTTGGAAAAAAGTATATTATCCTTAAAACAAATTTCTATGCCTATTTTAAAAGTGCATGGCGGTAGTCACTCTAAAGCCATTACTAAGGGTGGACATAGTTCGCGAAGTAGCACTTCGCGAAGCTACGCAAAGTGAAGTTCGCACTATGCGAGCTACGCGTAGCACTTCGCGAACTGCGTAGTAACATGTTCGCACTGTGCAAGATGTTGTTTTCAATGATTGCACAGTGCGGACAAGCAACCGGCACTGTGCAATCATTGAAAATGGCATCTTGCATAGTGCGAGCTGTAGTTTTCTGCTGCTCGAGTAGATTTTTACTCGAACGGCAGCTTTCTCAACGCGAACTGGTAGTTTCTCATCGCGAGCGGTCGCGAGCATACGCGACCCCTCGCAATGAGAAACCTGACCTCCTCGCGTTGGGAATCTCGCCGGGAGGTTTATTTTCCATGCTCGCGATCGCCAACTTGATGTTGCTGATCGCGAACAAGGAAAAAGTCTCGCCGGGATGTCATTTTGCTTGCTCGCGGTCGCCAACTTGATGTAGAGGACCGCGAGCAAGCAAAAAATGACCGCAGCACTACGCTACGCCTGTTCGCACTGTGCTACGTGCAGTTCGCGCAGTGCGAAGTAGCGCGAACTTCGCAAACTACGCGAGCGTAGCGTAGTGCTTCGCCCAGGCTTAGCCATTACGCCGGCACTTGAGGTATTTAAGGCGAAGGCCCAATCAGCGGCACTTTATGGTACTGAGGTATGGGGGCATTCCTGTAAAAGCAACTTTGAAAAGGAAGAAAATTACTTTATACGTAGGTTGCTTAAAATACCAATCAGAACTCCCCTAGTCCCAGTGTTCCTGGATATTAATCTTTAAAGGACAGACTATCAAGCCATATTAAGGCCACTGCTGTATTGGGCTAGGCTATGGACAACCCCGGAGTTGAGTGATTATAAGAGTGGATTGATAGAAATAATCCAGATCGATGGGTATAAGAAAATTGCATGGTTAAAGCACATTTTCCAGTGGTATAACAGGCTAGGGCTCTCCTATTTATGGGAAGAACCTCAGAATATGACGCCGCCCTTCAAAAAGCTTGTAAAGTCTACTTTCTGGTCTTATGTCAATCGTGAATTTTTTCATAGTTCAAAGATTGGCACATTGACTCAGAAATTTTTGACTATAAAGGATATTCCTGAATTTGAACAATTCACGGACGAGATAGGACCACCACTAGCAAAAACATTATATCTGCAATTTAGATATGGGGTCCTACAGACTACCGCAAATACTTGCAGGTGGGGGGTAAAAATGACAGTGGTTAGTGTACCCTCTGCTCTCTAAAGGCAAAAGAAGATGATGTCCATCTATTGTTCTTTTGCCCAGTCTATAAAAAATCAAGGGACCGTTGGATCAAACCCTTATGCAAAAACATGGGGGTTAGGTCTTACAAAGAGGCTGAACGTATATTCAAGTCAAATACCTCGCAACTGGTAGTGTTTTGTACAAGTAGGTTTTTATTTAACGTGTACCTCATTAGGAAACAGATTGGTTGTAAGTTGTAATGTACTGTTGTGGTCTGCAGTTTTCCTTAGCCCTGTATAGTTAATATAAAATGCATTGATTCCTTCTTTTTAACGTGTTTTTAAAAAAAAAAAAATGTTTTAAAACCTGGCTTTTTAAACTAAATTAAAAAGTATGTTTTAGATTTTTAATGCAGTAATTGCACTATCGTTGATGTAGATTAATTGTTTGTTCGCCCCACTGTATGTATTAACTTGAATATTTGGTCTGTGTATTTGTATACAATTGTTGGAAATGTCTTTTTATGTACTTCTTGCTTTTATGGCTATATTAGCCGAAATAAAGCTTAAACAATCTAACAAACAAATGCCCTATAAGCCTGAATCCTTTGCTAATTTTACAGACAATACTAGACGTGATCAGTACATGACATCCATGCAAGTTTTCAGTAAGATGTTTGTTAATTTCTTTCTAGTGCCTTCATTGGTTTGAAGCTAACTGGCTATTTAGGCTGGTACTTCCAGTCTTTGCAACTGAAGAGCAAATATGCAATCATTCCAACGAGAATTGCAATTGACCCTGGCACCACAGACAGCATTTAATACTGCAAGCTCACTGAACTGCCAAGTATCTAATTTTTAGGCTTTGGCATTTATGGTGTAGTGAGATCAAGCAGTCAAGGATTCCTCTTGGAGCGTGGTGTTTTGTAGAGAATAAACCTCCAGTTAAATGTAATATTCAGGCACTGTTATTATTATTACAATCAGATAACTCTTACTACATGAACAAAGATGAGTAGAGGCTCAAGGAAGTTCAGTTGTGTGTCATACTCTGCAGGTGCAACAGCAATTTCTAAAATGAACAAAGCAGCTTTCTATCACATAAAAGTGTCTTTTGGCTTAGAAGAGAACATAATTGAGAAAGATTACAGAACCGCGGATGGTTTAAGGAAGGTTAGAGATAAATTGGGTGGTGGCAAATGCCCAAATGAGAACCAAGATAGATTCCTGTGAACGTTTTTGCATATGAATGCAGTATTTGTTGGAGAAGTCAAATATGGGCAACACAATGGATAGGTACACATGTGAGGTTACTTCAGCGACAGTGGGATAAGAGGTGATAAAAGAGTAGTTTACTGATCTAGAACTGACTGAGATTTGTAAAAGTAACATATGGCAGAATGTGATTATGCATTTGTTACATCTCTATAACATATATTTGAAAAATAAACACATAATGGTGACCTCAGGACTGATGAGAGAACTTAGAGATTTGAAGATTTCATTATTACACTTTCTCAGTAAGTATAGCTATGAAGGTCTCTGCCATCAAAGACTGGATTTGGAGAGTGGGGCTATATTTAATGCAGTGAACCTCAATCAATGCCTTGAAGAGTATTTAGGATGTAATAGAAACATTAAGTTGAAAGAAGCTATAATGTGGTACTGTTAGAATTGGCTTTTTCAGTGGGTTTACCCCCAGACGTTTTGCTTTTTGGCCTCCTGTTTATGACCCTGTTTTCACTGGGCATTTTACCACTGCTGTTCAATATGTAAATTATGTTATGGATTGGTGCTTCCATGATTGGCTTTTTTGACTTACTACTAAGCCCCTAGGATAGTGCACTGTGTGATCCCAGGGCCTGTAAATCACAGGCTGTTTGTGGGCCTGCAACACTCATTGTGCCACCCACACAAGCAGCCTTTCAAAGGGTTCTCAGACCTGCCACTGCAATGTTTGTGCACTGTTTCTACTGCCATGTCGACCAGGCAAGTGCTCCCACTTGCCCGGCCCTAACATTCCCTTTTATTGCATGTGAGTCACCCCTAAGGTAGGCCCAATGCATAGCTGTGGGCAGGATGCAGTGTATGTGAAAGGTAGGACATGCACTGGTGTGTGTGACATGGCCTGATAGTGAAATATGGTGTATTTTGATTTTGACTATTAAAAGGCAATCTGTCCCATAGGATAGAATGGGAGTTTATTTATGACATCTTATAAGTATCACTTCCCATTGGAGCAAGTTAGGAGTTTAGTGTGCCCGAACCCAGAATATAAAAATGCAGCTTTTAGTAAAGATGATTTTCATGTTGTATGTTTGAAAATACCACTTTTAGAAAGTGGGAATTGTCTTGCTTAGCCATCCTGTGTGCCTCTGCTGGTTTCTGTATTGACTTTGGAGTGACAGAGGCTGGGGATGTGCATTCTCTCAGACAGCCACTGGCAGCTCGAGGTGTCTCCTGCCTTTCCCGAATGAGTCAGGGCAGGGCTGGATAGACCTGGGCTGCATTAAGAGGATGGGGAGAAATTTCCCTGCACCTCAATAGGCATGGTCTACCTCATTCAATGCTGGATCTGCTGGGAAGCTGGGCCGGAAAGGACAGAACTGGTTGGGGCTGAGTACAGACACTCTCTGCCACAAGAGAACAAAGGGAAATATGGTATAAATATCGGGGCCCAAACCCCTGAACTTTAGAACTCTTTTGTACCAAGTAGACTACCAAGAAGAAGAGCTAGAGAAGCTTTGGGGAAGAACTACCACATTGCTGTGTGCTTTGCTGTGTTGGCCTCCAGTGGTTGCTTCTGTCTTAGGCAGTGAAAGGACAGGAATGAACTTTCTGCAACTTCAGGAACAGCAAATACTTAAAGTTTATCTGCTATCAGCACTTGTAACTGTGTTTTGTGCTGCAACAGAAGAAAAAGTAACCCGACGCTGTCAACGACACCACTGCTGATTTCCTGTCCTGAAGGCACCTCAGAGTGCACCACAGCACTTCGCACCAAAACCCTGGTCCCACCGACGACGACACCAGATGCTGCCACTGAGCCGCTGCTTGCACAGCGACCTGTGTGCATTGCACTCCGCACTGCCTCACTTCACGCCACTGCAAAGGGATTAGTTTAGGAGTGTAACTCCCTTATCCTACTACGAAGAAGGGTCTCTAGTTGGCTGGTTGTTACCATGTCCAAGTAGAGACCCTTTTTCCTAGTCAGGCCATTTCTAACAGGAACACATACAAAGCAGCAGAGAGGTGAAAGATAATAAATTGCAATCGCAGGCACTAGGTTTGGGACTTTGGGAGAAGTACAGAAAATAAAAGCCCAGAGGACGATGTTGTCAATAAATAAAACTGAGGTCAAAATTGGCTATTAATCAAAAGGTATGTGGCAATGGGGATAAGACAGATGCTCTGCTTGATAGTATAAAAAGACAGATCAAAAATATGGTTCATTATGGATGCAGATAAAGAGCAAATGGTGAAGGACCTGGTGAAGTTCTTTTAATGAGTCTCTATATGCGATATGAGAAGGCAACACAATACAGTATGAGACTTTTTTGGGGGGCACTGAGTTACAGAATGCATTATAGGGCCAATTGATAGCTCTAGGGTTAGGGATTAATAAATGAATAGTTCTACAGACTATTTATGGCCTTTAGTGAACAAGGCACGGGGACCTAGTGGATTTACATGAGTTTTATGAGACCATCAGCGACCCGTCGTTCAAAGTCTATATACTGAAAGTTTCATGCATAGTGGAGATTTTCTGTAAATAATAAATAACACCATCTGCTCAATATCTAAATGAGGGATATTCTACTAACACCACATATTTTCCAATAGTAAACAAACATTTTCATACAAAACAATATAGCACTAAAAGACTAAAAAGAAACCCTATCTTTCATGCAAACAACTATCTAATATGTAAACTTACACATGTACCACACGTGGATAAGCTAATGCTTCCAATGGTATGGAATATTGACACAATATTCAGTGCAGCAAAACCATAGTGTAATTATACATAGTAAACACCAATATGTCCCTAGTGCTTTCAAAAGTTCGCTAGAATAACAGATCAATATACCGTACTTGGTTCCATATCACAAAATAACGCTATATAGAAACAGAGAGTACTCCGACATCCATGTAACAACAGTGCAATTATAATATATATTAAAAACAAACTGCTTCCATTATACTTAGCGGTCTACTAACGCAACATTCGAGACACCATATCAAGTTCCTTTCTAGTAAGATTAGAGTTATGTCGCAACAGAGAGTACTCCAACATTCACATGTATTATCGGCCTGTATAATAGATGCTATTTTTAAAAGGTTGTTTACACTCTCCACTTGGTAGTAGAAAAGACGACGAACTGTGCCCTACACAGCGCATCAAAGTTAAGATGCCATACTGAATCATGGCGGCCACTTTGAAACTGCTGCCAGCAAAGAAGTTGAAAGCAATGAAAACATTACTTTGTTATTCTTCCTATTATCAAACAACATAAATCATATACCACATCACGAATATGCCTATCCCTACGTAGAAAATAATTATATTCTCATTACTTAATATAAGCCAGAGTCCACAAACAATATAACGTCATAACCATCAATAAGCAACATACTGCGTCTAACTTGGCTTGTCAAGTTGAAAAAGTCATTTTAACAAGACGTGAACATATGTATATTATTGCATAAATTACATTAACATTCAAAATATTTGATACCTTCTCATCAAAATAAACATTATATCACAGACTACACCCTATTGGGATCAACAGGATTGGAATTGGACATATCTAAAGCGAAAAAGTAACAGCCATGTTACAGATGCTGACACTGTTTAATATCACCAACATTTAACTGCATTGTTCTGCTAAACAACATAGGGCCTAATTATGACTTTTGGCTGAGTGGTGTCGCAGCGCTGCCAACCACTGCACCAGCACTTCGCCGAAGGTCGCTGGCGCCTGCTTGCCAGATTACGACCACTTTGTGGTCTGGCGGTTGGGAGGCGTGGCGGTCCCACTGCAGTGCGTCTTTCGAAGGCGGCGATGCCGTTAAAAGAGACTCCACAATGGGAATGCCACACAGGGTTCCTGCACAACATGGACTTAAAAGTCCATGCCATGCAGAAACCTGGATACATGCACACAAGGGGGCACATGTAGTGACCCCCCCCATGAATTCCCAGGCTGAAGAGGCACATGTTTCAGCACTGCCAGCCTTTTCATGGAGGAAAGACCTCCATGAAACCACTGTCCGTCCTGAGATTTGTAATATGCATGGAGGTGCTGCAGCAGCAGTCCCTGCATATTGCATAGCCCCTTACCACCGCGCAACCGCTAGTGAACGGTGGATACCTGGCTGAGCCGGGAGTCCATTTGGGGTCTGACCACCCAAGTCTCAATTTGGCAGTCGGGCGGCTGGTGTGGCGGTGAATGGGCCACTGCACTGCCGCCACGCCACCACAAGTCTGGCAATCCTTGGACTACCAGACTCATAATCTGGCCCATAGTGTCCATCAGGTCGATTTTTCCACATTAGAATTCAGAATGATGTGCATTATATGACTTGGCTTGCTCGTAAAGATAAAGCAGTCATCAAAACCGGTAAACATGAGCCTACCAGTACATAAGTTACCTTTGTATTCATACTAATATGTATAGAGACTAAAGTCAAGAAAAAAAATATTGCCGCCTTTAAATATCAATTGGTTGTCTCATTGTCGTAATATTCATGAAAACACAAGCTACATCCGACCGGGCCAGTCAAGGCCAGGAAGTAATCGCATCTGAAAAAAACATATAACATCAACTGTAATCCTGTTGGCAATGTTTCATATCGTGTATGTGTTAAGCATGTGTTATAATTGCACTGTGATTACGTAGATTTCAGAGTAGTCTCCGTTTCTACACAGAGTTATTTTGTGATAAGGAACCCGGTATGGTGAATTGATTGGCTACATGTTCACTATATGTTAAAATGTTACTGCTGTTGTGTGGGTGTCTGACTATTCTCCCTTTTCACACAGTCTATTTTTGTGATATGGAATCCAGTAAGGTGTATCAATCTGTTATAGTAGCGCACTTTTGAGAGTACTGTGGACATTTTGGTGTTCACTATGTATAATAATGATGTCAATATTCAATACCATTGTGAGAATAAGCTTATTCGCCTATAGTATGTGTGTAAATTTGCATATTGGACATTTGTTTGCATGAAGGACTATTTTAGTACTATATTGTTTTTTTATGAATTTATTTTGCCCTATTGGCCAATACATGGCATAAGTAGCATTTCCCTCATTTAGATATTGAACAGAAGGTGTTTATTATTCTTTACAGAAAATCTTCTCTCTTTATGAAACTCTCATAATATAGACTTTCAAATACAGATTTGGAATGGCAAGATTTGAGAATTTGGGATATGTGCACAGTGAGAGTTATTAGACACATCATAAGATATTAAATTTTGTTTTCATTTCATCTATTGTATGTCTGACTACTTGTGGTCCCATAAGCACAGGATGTCTGTTTTGGAATGAGCTATGTATTCCTCTTAGGGAAGAGGTAAATATAGAATATTATTAATGATTTTGGGTAATATGAATGGTTGTGTGACTTTCCTTTCCTATTTTGGTTTAAATATTCATCTGGCATTTCATTTTACAATTTATTTCTGGACAACTGTTTCTTCTTTGGATTATAGGATGAGCTATTTACCATTTTTCTTTTGGATGCTTTGTCTTGTTTGTGGTTACACGGTTCTTAACACTTAATTTCAATCTCAAGGAATAGTCTTTTTGACTATGAGGTAACACAGGAGTTTGTGCACCGGAATACGGTGGTTGATTACTGCAAAGGAATGAGATCTAGTAGTCGTGTATAGTTTATTTTGTTTATTTGTAGCCCTGATGAAGTTGAGGTGGAAATACCATATTGACGAAACATGTGTTGGCTACAAAGTTTATCAAGACAGCTGAATGCGTGTCGAAATACGAAATAAAAGTACAACTGATTACATTGGACTGTTGAATTTTGAATAACTTTTAATTTTGTTACTCAGGAGATTTTACAATACTGTTTAGTAAAATGTATCATATTTTCCTGTGCTGGAGGAGGAGTTTTATTGTGCTATTTTCCGATTTACTAACTGTTTTGGTACTGATAAATGCTTAACATTTAGGTGTCCTTTGAATTAAGCTTGAATGCTCTGTGCCACAGAGACCAAGTACTGAAATGATGTTTAAATTAAAGTAACCTAACTGGACTTGAAACAGGATTGTGACAATATTACTTAGTGATGTCTCAAAACCAACCCCACTAATAATCCACATTCTCACAGATCTCAGCTACCACAAGAGTACCTATTTGAAACAAAAGGAACCAAGATTTTAAATGGCATCAGATAACCCCAGTACAGAACCACCCTCAATGACACATTAAAGCCACATAAACAGACGTGCTATTTTACATCTCTCATGGCAATGCCTTTAAAAAATATTTGATGAATGCCTTACAATACATGCAATGGCAGAGATATGAAAAGAAAATAGATTAGATTAAGCAAAACAAAATCAGGGGCAAAGCATTCCCAATCAAATTGTAAAACAAAAGCACACTTGAGGTAAAGGTGACTATAACACTCAGCGGTCAGTCTGCATAAAAATTCCCTTACACTTCTTGGCACTTCTGCACTCATATAAGAGAAAACTGCTACAGGTAAAGTCCCCATCACCTGGTACTGTACCAGTTCATAGCAACAGAGAACCCATCACCAACTGAACAGTCATGAAATTGATTAATTGAAGAGATCTACCACATGCTGATGGCCAATGGAGGACTTAATTTAGTCCACCATTGCAGCTCTTGACCAGTTTCACACTACTGCTGCTTCTTAACATCTCACAATGGCAATCAGATATGGGATAATATTAAGTCAATCCCAGCAGATCTCTCTGCAATTTATCCCTCCAACCTGTGCCTGCTCAGGATCATAAACTTTAAATAGAATATCTCAGAATGGACCCTCAGTACCTCTAAGTGGACAGTGATCATACAAAATACCATATAGCGACTTGCAGAGATTTTAAAAGCTGTCAGTTTACTGAAAACTATAATCTGCGTGCTTTTCTCTCACACTTGTTCATCCATCACACTGCTAAGTGCTGCATCCAAAAACACGATACTGCACCTCAGTCGTCATCACGCACATCATGAAAATACTTCCTACATAGGATCAAAACAAAGACAACACACTTCTAACCATACACCGTACAAGGTCTTCGGTGTCCCACATTGGGTCAGTAAGCTCTATATAAATGTCAAATTTAGTGCAATCAGACTGTACAATAAACAGTACAATAAAACGGACTTGCATACATTACAGTTTTTTGGCATTTTTCTTTGTGGTGTCTATGCAGCAGTATGGCCATTTTTGAAGAACAGACATTAATGTTCCCAGATTGTTGCCTGCCATTATCAGCTCTGCTAGTGCTATTGGTAATGTTAGCATTTGGATGGTAGGGATAGAGAGGCGGTGAATGGATAAGAGGAAAACATCGAGCTATAGAAGTGCTCAATAGCGACAGCCGAGTGAGTGGGAGAGAGCAATCTAAAGGCATTGTGGGGTTAGGATGTCTGGAGGAAATGGACGATGGCTGGGGAGCCAGAGCAGGAAGAAAGAGTTTGACATTGAGATAGAGAGAGCAGGAGAAAGAGAGGGGACAAGGGAAGTGAACCCACACTCACTACAAGTGCTAAAGTACAAAGGGCACACAACTTTAAATAGAAAAATAGTTCCCTGATATCAACAGTGGACAGATAACTTTAACCAATCAAAAAGCAGGGTGACACCTGAATGCACTGGGGACGTACAAGCACAAGAATATGGAGGATATTCATTGGATCAAGAGCAGGGACCTGAAACAGAAAAGAAAGCTTGCCAATCATTGACTAAGGGCCCGAAGTGCACTTTAAGTATACACTAATTTATTGTTTACACTACTGAATATAAAGCTTTCTGTACAGATATCACAAAAACAGTCATGCAGCTTAGGCTTTGAGACTTGGAAATATGCTCACAATATCAATAGTGCTGCTGCTAGCACATACACATTGATAAACAGGCTCACTGACTCCTATGACATAAATAAATACTAAGGGCCCCATTATGATGGAGGCGGATCGCCACCACCTGGCCAGCGGTGGCGATCCGCCCGCCATCACAACCACAGTTACCCCCACCATATTACCGTGGCGGGGGTACCGTGGCAGACGGAAAGTCCATCTGCCACTCTTCCGCCGGTCGGCAATCGTCACGATTGCCGACTGGGCGAACTCGGGCATAATATGGTGGCGGTGCCTGGAACGCACCACCATCCATATTATGATGCCTGGCGGTTCAGGCCTTTCCATGGCGGTGATGCCGCCATGGAAAGGTAGGCGGGAATTGCTGTGGGGCCCGTTGAGTGCCCCCCGGAGGTGTGGGGGGGGTTGGGCTGCACTTGGCATTACCATGTACAAGGTGGCAGGCACCGCGTGGTGCCTGTCATGTTGTGCATTGCAATGCACAACATGCCTCGTTGGCATTGCGCGATGTTAAAGATGCGGGATGCGACCGCCAGGGTGGCGGTCGCATCCTAAGTGGCAGTGCGGGCCCGCGCACCCCTGGTGGCCGGTCCCAGCACCGCTAGGGTGGCGGGTGGACTGAAGTCCACCATCCTAATGGGGCCCCATGGCATCTAGAAAATGGCAGGTGCCTTGTACATAAACCATGACCTGCGTAACAATATACACAGAAAACAGCTGCATGCATTCCTTAGAACCATGAAATACGTAAGCATGTACGAAGAAAACAGCAGGTTAGACAGGTTGTGAGATGGGAGTAGATGGGAGTAAAGAGTTCTTGAATTAGTTGGGTGCCTTTTCAGGGCCATTCTGGTGTATATGTAGATTTTTTTTTTAGTTGTTTTTGTTTCCTGCACATCAGGAAGGTGGTTGTAGTTCAAATCTTTGCAGGAAGAGGGTCTCAAAGAGATATGATGGCACCAAAGCAGGTTTGATTGAATGTTTGATAGCTTTAAAATTTAGATGTTTCAATGTGAGGGTGATTTTGATCTACAGAACTTGCTGGCCTCTTAAGATGGTGAAAACACTGGAAAGATGAAAAGGATGATTCAGGCAAATGCCTATGCTCACCAGGCAGTGTTTTTTGTGTTTATCTGTGCTTCACAGGGGAGCCAGTGAAGTTCCTTAACTATTGGTGGAAAGTAGTAACATTTTATGATGGAAGACAAAAATGGGCAGTGGAGTGATTGACTGCTCTAATGGGAGGCAGAGAGGATTTAGGCACTCCAGGCAGAACATTTCCAGAGGCCAAAAATGTGTATATTATCAGCAGACAGTTGATACGAGAAACTAAAGCAGATAGTGTCTCCTAAAGTGGTAATGTAAAGAAAAAAAGGAGGTACTAAGGCAATGGATGGGTCACCGGGTGTCAGAAAAGGAACACTTGTAGAGGTAGAAGTTGAACTATTCCAAGCCTTGTGTGTGATGTCCAAGGAATATTGAACCACTAGCACCACTGGATGGAAGGCAGTGATAGGCTGTAGAAAGGTCAAGGGGGACAAGAATTATGGAACAAGGATTATGATAGGCTGAAGTGCTAGGGTTTCATTTATGTGCATGAACTATATCAATGGAATGAAATAGATCAAAAGCAATTGCAAAGGTATTCTTAAGCTATAGGTGGAAAGGGATGAACTCAAATAAATGTATCTCAGCTGTGCAAGACACTTGCAGCAAAGGAGAGTTTGAAAACTAAGCAATCTGCTTTATTTTTTTTCAACAGAGCTAGTATTTTCTGGGTAGGAACCACAATGTAGGAAGTGGTAGAGCAGATTGTAAAACAGCAGGCACATGGGCAAGTGCTTTGGTAAATCTGAGGGTAAAAGGGAGCAAAAGAGCATATTATGGGTTAGCAGATCTAAACGTTGCCACCATTTCAGCTGGTAAGGTAAGAGAGAAGGGGTTCAATCTAGATTAAGCGAGAGGTGATAGGCAGTGGGTTGAAAGATAATGGAGGTGGGAAGAAAACTGTTGTAATGAGCATGTTCCTGAGAATGACTGTTTTTTGAAGGGATATAGGAGGCTTAGTCCCCTACAGTAAGACTAGATATAGATATAGTGATGGTAGAATTGAGAGAAGTAGAAATTATTAGTTTGGCATGTCACATGAGATGGCATACTGATTTTAGATGAATTAACCACAGAGATCATACTGGTACAATCCATGCGTTGAAGTTTCCAGAGTGATGGATTGCCGTTTTTAGCATGGAACGGAGCAACAATTTTATTTGAGTGGATGGATGGGCATGTGACACACAGTTGTAGACAGGGGTCACTGCACCAAAACGTCTGTAAGTGATAGTGGGAGGTGGGAGTTGTACAGATTATGCTCTAGGTGACAGAACATCAAAACATATGCAAAGGATGAGGCTTTCAGGGCAGGGTGTTCACCCACTAGGGATGTGTGACTGTATATTTTCAAGCTGAGTTGAAGTAGAACCAAAAATGCTGTAAATTTTCAATGTTCCTGATACTGCAGAAACATGCTTGGTGTAAGCATTCTTACTTATATGAAGTAAGATAAAGCCCTTTATGGATAAATGATATAATATCGATCCAAAAAATATCCAGAAACACAAATATTGGAAATTCAATATTGAGCGCAAAAATAGCACCTCCATATACAACATTTTAAAAAACACTAATATCGAGCACACAAACATTGTTGTTAAAAACAGCGATTTTAAAAATATCGATAGCAAAAATATCGAAAACACAATTACTGATTTTTACATAGACCATCTACATCAAATAAACCCTACATTTATCATTAACAATTATAATTTAATTGAAATATAATTAAAAAAATTGTACGCCTGACAATAAATACACCACGACATTATTATTAACTTCAAACATTAAAACACAGACAAAAACAAATTGTAAGATATAAAAATAAATTCATTTATATTCATTTAAAACAATTCAAAATAATGCTATATAAATGGACAGGCTGCATCGGTCACGACACAAACACCACAATAAATTCCAAATACCATGGTGGAATATCTATGACAGCACCCTGGCACAAAAAGCCAAAACAAACAACACAGTGGAAGGGTGGCACAATGCCTTCCAATCCACACTGCACTATGCAAATTTATTGAAGCAATACAAAAGGAGCAAAGCTACAAAAAATCAAGAATAGAACAGTCTGTTACTCAAGTTGGCCCTAAACCTAACAAACAAACAAAACTGATGTACAAAATGATGCAATGCATAGTCTGAATCTTTGTAAATAACAAAGAACTAGACTACTTAGAATTAATAGCAAAATCCATCTTTTAAAACACATATAAACCTACCAAAAACCTCACAAACATACTCTAAACTAATAAACTAAATATCTATTTTTGTAATAATTATATGTTTATTTTATTACATCAGTGAAATAATTATACACAATTAAAAAATAAACAATGATATAATACGAATATACATATTACTAATTACAAAAAAACTCCACATAATAATAAAATAAACACAATATAAACAATATATAGCATTTTACAACCGCAAAAAAAATCAATATAACACTTACCATTTTGTAGGTGTAGATCTTTCTCCACCTCGACATAACATATACTAATAATCCAATAAAAAAAGAGGAATAACATTCCAAAAAGCCCCCTCAAAAATGCAAAAATATAAAGACTCTATTAGAAATCTCTCAAATTAATCCAAAGTGTGTAGGTGTCATAAAAAACAGAAAAAATGTTTTAAAAAACAACCTGCATCATCACACCCGCAAAAAAAGAAAATCTAAGTAAAAACAATTGGTTTATAGTAAACCAAAATTGATTTCCTTTAAAAAAAATAACCTCCAACTTCCCATTGAATTCGTTCATAGATAAAAACCCCAAAAAAAACATTAAACACCCACCCATACAATACATTACATTCCCAAAAATACACATGCATCACACTTAGGGCCATATGTAGATAGCTAAATACCGGTCGGTAACGGCCGAAAATCGGTAATTTTCCCGTTACCGACCGGTATTTAGCCCTTTCCAATGTAGGAGGCAGGTTTTAAGGATTCGGTAATTTGCCGAATCGGTATTTGAAGAAATCGGTAAAATACCGATTCGGTAAATTACCGAATCCTCAAATCCTATGTAGGGAGCACTCAAGTGAGTGCTTTTCTGTTTCAAGGATTTGTTATTTACCACCAACTACAGGGCATGTATGTGCGCCACATGTGCACACATGCACGATTCAGGGGTGCAACTGGGTGTCAATGTGACACCCTGCCACCCTTGAATCTGCTCCGCCTATTACCGAATCGGTATTTACCGAATCGGTAATAGTCAATGGCTTCCCATTCATTCCTATGGGCCTCCAGGCCCATAGGAATGAATAGGAAGGCATTCCTTATTACCGATTCGGTTAATACCGAATCAGTAATACCGAATATTACTGAATCGGTAAAATGTACCGATTTTTTACCTACATTATATTTACCGATTCATAAATACCGAATCGGTAAAATTCGGTATTTAAGAATCGGTAAATATAAATTACCTACATATGGCCCTTAGTGCCTGATTAGGATGGTAGTCGTCAGTGGCGGTCCGAACGCCATACAGCATAGCGGTCTGACCGCTGCATTATGATGTGTCGGTGCGACCGATGAGCTCGAAAGAACCGACCAACACATCCAACAGGCTCAAGGAGCCCGTCATGCTGTTGGTTGGATTATAATCCTTGCAATAGGGGCGGTGCCTGTGCTGGCACCGCCATAGGGATTATGATGTGTCTTTCCTACAGCCTTTCCATGGCGGTCCGAACGCCATGCAAATGCTGTCAGAAAGGGACGTTTGGGCCCCTATCAGGAGCCCTGTCCCCCCTAACATTCATGCATTGTGTTCCAGGCACTACATGGTGCCTGGCACACGGGCGTGGATGTTTCAAAACATCCCCTTTGTCACTGCAGCTTGTGCTGCGGCCATTTTCTGGGCCGCAGAACAAGCCGCAATGGAAGAGGGGATGTTTCCGACCACATACGCAGCAGTCACATCTTAATTTGGCGGGTGGAACTGCTGACTATATGTCGGTGGGTTTCCAACCCACTGCGATAGGCCCTTATTGATCAAAAAATAAGTAACATTATTTTAACAGAACATAATCATATCTTAGTAATAAATTGTGAAAAAACATCATACAACAAAATAGTGAAATACACTAATAAAACACATTTACGTATACTTGTAACTCTTAAATGACAGTATAGTCAACTTTTAAACATCCATCCTTGATTCCCCTACCCTTAAAAAATCCTTAATAAATGGCTTACATGTTCCGATCAACTGCAGCACCTAACTGCAACTCAGTTCCTGGAGAAAAGACCCAAAACAACTTCTATAGACTGAAAAATACAGGGTAGCCATAAAACAAAATGGCTACCAAAGAAACAAAAAAAGACTATCTCCCCATAGAAATCAATTGGTAATATAAATGTTTAATAACTGTTAAAATAAGGGAAAAAAATATATGTTAAAATTTCAAACAATATTGTAAACAATGTGGCAAAATGTGTAAAGTATAACTTAATTTTTTTGTATAAAATATAGACACTTATTTAATATACACTAATACATTTTTTTAATAATGTTTAAAAAATGTATAAAAGAAGGTTTGAAATGTGTAAAAATGATATTCAATCAAAAAGTCCATGTGAAAATATGCATTATACAAATATGTATACAATCCTAATGTATTTGTATTTTTTAGGATTCATAAATACATTATTTCATTTACTTGAAAATATATTTAACAAAATGTTCCACTGTACAATAAATAGAAATTATGAAAAATAAAACTTTTAAATTATGTGTGACATCTTTTTATTATTATATATTTATAAAATAAGAAGTTGGCATTTGCTATTTCTACTCAAACCTAAACAAACTTGGGGAAGGTGTTGCACTCTAAAAGGGTGAGATTTACTATTCCCACTGTAATCTAACCATATTGGTGAAGGTGTTGGCTAGTAAAAGGGTGACATTTACTATTACCATTTCAGTCTAACCATATTGGAGGTGTTGAACACTAAAGGGGTTACATTTACTATTCTTACCCCGATCAAAACCACCTTGGGCAAAGTGTTGGACACTAAAGGGGTTACATTTGCTAATCCCACTCTAATCTACCTATATTGGGGAAGGTCTTGGACAGTAAAAGGGTGACATTTACTATTACCCCTTCAGTCTAACTATATTGGGGAAGGTGTTGGACATTAAAGGTGTGACATTTACTATTCCCACTACAGCCTAAACCAACTCAAAGAAGGTGTTGGACACTTAGGGGGTTACATTTACTATTCCCACCCCAATCAATACCACCTTGGGCAAAGTGTTGGACACTAAATGGGTTACATTTACTATTCCCACTCCAATCTAAACCAACTTGGTGATGATGTTGGATGCTAAAGGGTTACATTTACTATTCCCACTCTAATCTAAACTGAATTAGTGAAGGTGTTGGATACTAAAGGGGTGACATTTAGGTGCCTATTAGGATGGCGGTCGGAAAACCACCCCGACCGCAATGGAAACGGAAAACAACCGCCCGCCTGTACCGTGAAAAAACCAGCGGGCAAATTAGGATCATCCGCCCAAAAACACCAACCGCAGCGGAACGGGGCGAAGAAAAAACGCCCGTAGCGGGCGGTGAGTGCCAAAATCCGTCTGCGGCGGTCAGATATGCGGCGGAAAAACACCAACCCGCCCCAAGCATAGCGGAGACACCGCACGGGAAATTAGGATATCCCCGACGGTCCCTCGGTACGTACCACTGTTTCCAACTGCCTCGGTCACACACTGGGATGAATGGGAGAGCCAGCAGAAGAGCTGCAGCACAGCCACCGCTGCGGACGATCCGTGAAAAACATGGCGAACGAAGCCAAAAACCCACAATAAGGCAAAAAGTGCACACAGCAAACTAGCCATGCCCCCATACACAAAACACATCCCAATGCCACAACCACATGGCAAAAAGAAAAATTCATCTCCCAGGACAACACACACACCACACCTGACAGCAATACCCCATTTGGACATACCCACATAGCTGATTACAAAACCAGCCCCTTCCCTGACCACAATCCTTTGCAATACTCCAGGACAGAAGGGACACACACCCCAGCTTAAAGGAGAGGCAAAGAACACAACATCACTAGCCACACCACATGCAGCATCACCACCACCACTTACACACCTGCACTACTAACCCCCCTGCACATCACACACCATACACACCACATCCACCACTCACATCCCTGCACCCACAACCCCTTTGCACACCACACACCATGGCAACACAGAAAATGCCCAAATTCACTGAGAGTGAGTTGAAGGTTATGGTAAATGAGATAGTCAGAGTGGAATCACAACTGTTTGGTACCCTGGTCCAACAGACACCATTAGGCACAAGGACACAAATGTGGGCAAGGATAGTCCAAAGGGTCAATGTAGTAGGGACCACCCCAAGATCCAAAAAGGAGATCATGAAGTGGTGGCATGATCTGAACAGGGTTGTCAAAGAGAGGTGGAGCAAGAACCGTGAGCTGGCTCAGAGGACTGGCGGGGGCCCTCCCATTCCACCAAAACCCTTCACACCATGGGAGGAGAAGGTGCTTGCCATACTGCATCCAGAGAGTCTCACAGGAGTAGCCGGGGGAGTGGAGGCTGGTAAGTACGAACAAATGACCACCACCACACTGATATGTACTGACTTGGACAACTACAAAGCTACACCACCTAGGACAAATCCCATCAACCTGCACCACACACTCACAGAAACATGTCTCACAGATCCAACAATCACCCACTCCCATTCACCCTAAATGTAGTTAACAACATTACCATGGGGGCATGTATACAGGCAGACAGCACTACAACTCCCAACAGGCCCCCTTGTCCCATAGCATCAGCAAGATGGAGCCCTCCCCCCCAGAAGCAAGTGTTAGCCATGACATTACCCTCATCAAAGTTACAGGTAGGCAGCCATCTCCACTGGGAGGGTGTTTGGGGGTGGGAGGCCTGCACTACCACTCCAACCATGCCCCCTGTCCCACACCTCAGCAGGATGGAGCCCTCCCCCACCCCACCCAGAAGCATTTGGAAGCCATCCCAGTGCACCAAACAAGCTTACAGGTAGGTAGCCATCTTCACATTGACGGTGTTTGTGGGTGGGAGGCCTGCACTACTACTCCCACCATGCACCCTGGCCCACACCTCAGCAGGAGGGAGCCTTCCTCCACCCCACCCAGAAGCATTTGGGAGCCATTGCAGGACACCAAACAAACTTAGAGGTCAGTAGCCATCTTCACATTGAGGGTGTTTGTGGGTGGGAGGCCTGTACCACTACTCCCACCATGCACCCTGGCCCGTACCTTAGCAGGAGGGAGCCCTCCCCACCCCACCCAGAAGCAGTTGGAAGCCATTACAGTACACCAAACAAACTTACAGGTAGGTAGACATATTATTCTGTTTTGTGACCCCATTGAGCAGCATGTAAGCCTCCACCATGCACACACAGATGTGTCACATAACAAAGCCAAATGTGAGCACATTACAGGTAAGTAGCCAGTACATGCACCCACACATTCGTCACAAAAGAAATGGTGCAATATGACAACACCAGCCCTCCCATTGCACAAATATGCACACCTACCCCATTGCCACGCACAGTGTGCACACAGGTAAGCTAAGGAAACTGTCACAGCTACCAAAGTGTGACACACCAATGTACATGTAGTATAAAGTCTGGGCACAATCATGCACAGCACCTATTGACATGTGCATCGCCATGGTGCAAGTGCAACTAGGACCATACGAAAAACACAAAAGCATGTGTGGTGGTACAAATCAAGATAAGCACATGACAGGACAAAGGTATGCAGGAGATGACAATTGCCAGTCCATGGCCAGATGTAACGCCTGCCAGGTTAGACAAATCAACAAAGAGTCCTCAATGAAAAACATGTTGTGCCAGTCCCTAGATGGCAACAGGTCCCTGTAATCATGAATTATGCACGGCTCGCATGGTATGTCTTGACACCTCACACCATGGACAAGTAATGCATGTACCACTGCATCAAGTCAGGAAGCACAGTTGTGCACATAGTAAACAATGTGATGATCAGTCAATTGTGCAGTGTACAAAAAGTGAATGACACACAGCTAACACAAAGCTTGCGGGGTGCACTACAATGACCATTTTCCCATCTGATCCACAGGTGACCAAGAACTCACTGCTGAGCCAGTCACCACTCCCAGTACATGGACTCTTGGATGTTGACTCCAGGGATTCTCTGGACGATGAGCCAGAAGTTGGCCCATCTGGTGTGCCAGGGAGCAACAGGTCCCAGGACCCCATCATCCCCACCACCACATCTGCGGCAATAACAACTTCTCTGCAGACCCCTGCTGTTACGGCCTGTGTTGCCACCACCACCACCGCCACCAGTGCTGCCTGAAACTCCCTCCCTATCCCAGAGGATGACAACCCTACACCACCGACGGTGGAGGGCAGGGAGAGGATGCGGGTGCCCACAGTGGTGAGGCAACAGGTCCGTGATAGCAGGGCAGGTTGGATGGGCAGGGTCACCCACAGACACCAGGAGGCTGGGACCCAATCCCTGGAACACATCACCAGAGACCTTGGAGCATACGAACAGGCCCAGGGATGAACGGGCCGGTCTGACGAACTGTTGCACAAGCTCATCCTGCTGATGAGGTTTGTCGACACCCGCATGGGACAAATTGTGGACTTCTTGGGCCAGCAAGTGACGGTACTGAGGGACAGATCTGCGGCACAACACCTCCACCTCCCTCTGGTGGGCCGCAGGATGACAGTTCACCGTTCTCTCCAGCGTCCACAGAGAGACGTGAGTCCTCAAACCCCACTGGCCCTGCAGCAGGGACCCCCTTGCCAAACGATGAAGGGGCCGTCCTAAGAAGACCCTGGGAGTATCTGGAGGCCAAGCACCTGCCAGATGCCAGTCACAGAGCCAGCCATGATGGCAACCCTCTTCACCACTGCATTGCCTTGTGAATGGCATCTGTCTGTTGGACTCGATTATCTCATTTACCATTACTGTCAACTCACTGCTCCACCACCACCTCAATGGAAATGTACACCCCCCTCACATGTCACCATTGCAAATAAAATATCCTTACACACATTTTGCTGTGTCTGCTCCGTCTTTATTGCAGGATACACAGCCTTCAACATGATCACAATGTACCAGGAGTATGGGCTGTATGTAGACAAGGAGAAGTCGAAGGCACCTAGGGAAACACAACAGAACAACATTCACTGGTCTGAGTGTGGCACCACAGCCATCACACAACACCTACCATGAGGATAACCCAACATGAACACGTCACAATGGGCAGAACGTGTCAACATACACGTCCTGTAGATGTTCCCAAATGACCTGTCCCAGAAACATTGCCAACCACTGCTGAGTCTACAAATGGCTGCTGTTACAATTCTCACATACCCTTCACGACAACAGCAATATCAGCAGACAATGGGTATGTCACCCACCGTCTAGTGAAGTAGCGGGTGATGAGCTGTTCACACATGTCAACACCTTCCTCCTGTCGACTGTCCTCATCACTGTACACGGGTTGGTTTGCAGGCTGGGGCCTTGGGTCCTCACCATCATCCAGGAGCAGGGGAATCTCCTTGCGAATGGCTAGGTTGTGGAGCATGCAGCATGCCACTACAATCTGACACACCTTCCCGGGTGAGTATGCCAGTGCACCTCCGGTCCTGTCCAGGCAGCGGAAACGTGACTTGAGCAGACCAAAAGTACACTCCACCACACGACGTGTCCTCCCATGTGCCTCATTGTAGCAGACTTCAGCAGGGGTTCTGAGATTCCGCAGTGGGCTCAGCAACCAGGGACGGTTGGGATATGCAGAGTCACCTAGGGATGACAAACACAAATACACATTGCATTGTCGCTGAGGCCGAGGGCAGCAGGTCACACACCCAGCACGCCATATGACTAGGCATACCCACCCACAATTCATGCACGCAGATTAGCCATTAGCTGGGGCACAATGCTGTTCCGCAGGATGTAGGAGTCATGTGCCGAGCCGGGGAATTTGGCACACACATGGGAGATGATCATATCTGCCAGGCACACCACTTGCACATTTATGGAGTGGTAATGTTTGCGATTCCAGTAAATGTGCTCACTTGCCTGTGGTGGCACAAGACCGACATGGGTGCAATCAATGGCACCAACAACATTGGGGATGTGTCCAAGGGGATAGAAGTCTCCGTTCACAGCTGGCAATTCAGCACCCCTGGGGAAATGGATGTATCTGTCCTTGTATATCATCATGGTGGACAGTACATCACGCAGCACATCGCTAAACATCGGTTGTGACATCCCACCAGCGCTGGCCACTGTCTCCTGGAACGATCCAGTGGCAAAAAAATGCAGGGCCACCATGACCTTATCAGTAGGGGTGAAAGCTACCAGGCTGCAGGTGGGACTCCAACAGGTCACAAAGGGTTTTCAGGGTGGCTCTATCCAGCTGGCATTTCCGGATGATCGCAACATCCTCCATGTCCTCCAGCACCATCAAGTGACGAATCAGATTTGGCCTCCTCCTATTTGATATGAAAGTGGACACATGTCAATGCAATACATCATGAGATGGGCACAGCATCTCACGTTCTGGATGGCACAACGACAACAATGACTGCCATCAAAATTGAGTTACAGACCAGCTTACATGTAGGGACACCCGCAGCTGCACAAAGGGCACACCTGTCAACTTACACACAACAAGTAGCTCAAATAGCACCTTGGTCAATGTGAATGCACATAGGGATATGGCCACATTTCACATGGGTACGCCTAGGAGTATAGCATCTAGCACATGCGTAACAAATCAACCCCACTGTCTCCTACATAGCTGCTGTACCTGTCACACCTTCATGCGTCATCTCAACATGGCACACATCCACTACACAATGTCAAATGTGTGCATGAGCAGACAGAAGAGGCCATGCAAAAAGGATCATCATACATTGAGCCAAGCATTGCTGTGATTGTCAATGCACTTCAACCCTTTGACATGTATCCACATTGTAGAGCCTAGGACAACACTGTCCTGCCTACCCGACCATCAAATCCATAAGTGACATGTGAGGGAGTGCAGGCCAATACACAAATGCACACACACAAACATGGCATGCGTAGTCACCAGTGGAGTAAATGGAACATTGGCATCGTGTGCACAATGATGTGCCATTGACCATGTGGGCACTGTGCACTGTTGATGTTTGCCAGATGGCCATTGGCATTGTACGCCATCATATTGCGGTAGCTACCGCCTGACCCCGGCGGTGTGTCACCAGCACCCCCCATTTACACAAGCACGGTAGTGATAGGCATCGAGACATGGGTAAATGGCAGTTGGCATGCTCCGCCATCCATATCGCGGTAGCTACCTCCTGGCCCCGGCGGTGTGTCACCAGCACCCACCATTCACACAAGCGCGGTAGTGATAGGCATGGAGACATGGGTAAATGGAGGTTGGCATGCTCCGCCGCCTGAATCGCGGTGCCTTGTGTCAATGTACGGCACCCATATCATGGTACCTACCGCCTGGCCCCGGCGGTGTGTCACCATCATGGAGCTTGCCCTAGAGCCAATGGGAACCTTGATAGTGGTGGCATGATGCAATTTTGAAGATCGAGGTAGGCGTGCTCCGCCACGGCGGAGGCGGCCATTGGATGCATTTGAAAGAGGCAGACCTGGACCACCAATTGCTGCAGCTTGGCACCTTAGAAACTACCCCAGGGGACTATATATGTGTGGGAGTGAGCCTCACATTTCCACTGCTCCCATAGCCTGCTGCCAGAGACCACTCACCTGCTGCTGCCTCCAGGGACTGCTGCCAGAGACACCTCACCTGCTGCTGCTTCCTGGGACTGCTGCCTGAGACCCCTCACCTGCTGCTGCCTCCAGGGACTGCTTCCAGACCCCTCACCTGCTGCTGCCTCCTGGGACTGCTGCCTAAGACCCCTCACCTGCTGCTGCCTCCAGGGACTGCTGCCAGAGACCCCTCACCACCCAATTCCGCTGCTGTTGTCTCATGTCCACAGTGATAGCAAGGACAGAGAAGATCCGTGCCAGTCCCTTCACGAGCGAGGAGCTGGAGGTCCTGGTGGACGAGGTGCTCACACAGTACCCAAGGCCATATGGTGCCCAAAATGTTGTGGTAAGTCATCAACAGTGGGGGGTAGGGCAGGGGGGACACACATGTAGTTGGACTGATGCAGTATGTGCCTGGGAGTGTGGGGTTGTGTCATGTTGTGTCCACGGGGAAGGTGTGTGTACCCAATCCCACAGGTTTGCCTGCCTGCACATGGATGTATGAATGACCTGTGTTGTGTTGTCAGCCATACAGTGACGCAGAAGGTTGTTCATGCAGGAGTCAGGACAGTGATTGCTTGACTGAATGGCTGTGTGTGCCCCTGTAGTTCATCTCAGTGTGATCCCAGCTGGCCAGCACAGTCCCCACCCACATAGACAAGGACACATCACTTCAGCCACAGAGTATTAAGTTAGTCTTTTCACATTGCACTCCTGCTATGGGCCATCTCAGCACTGTAGATTGCACACAACCGGCCCTGTGAAGAGGAGTTTGGATTTGTGAGATCATGTCCCTCAATGTGACATCCATGACATAGTCATCTATTCACAGGGCAGAGACATTGAGGGCTGTGCAGTCCCGGATACAGTGAGTCTACCCTCAAACACAGGTTGACATGTGATGTATGTGATGCTCAAGCCAACAATAGACTGGAGATGTGGGCAGGCTACATAGGTGTTTCAGTGCTGGCATCCTGCATGTATGTGAGATGTGCAGGGACTGTGTTCCCCCTCACACCTGCATACTTTTACATCAGCTTTTCCCATGCAGGTGTACCACGTGAGATGTACTCTAGTCTCTGTTAGACATATCGTTGGATATGTGATGAGTTTGTATCTTGCTGCTACACTGATAGATGTCGGTACATGACACTGTGTCACTGATCAACTTCTCCTCTTGTCTCCCATGCCTGCAGCTCAAGGTACACCAGCGTAAGGCCGTGTGGAGGGCCATTGCAGAGAAGGTGCGAGCTCTGGGGGTCTCAAACCGATGGTGCACCCACTGCCACAAGAGATGGGATGACATCAGCCGGCTGGCAAAGAACGTGGCGGAGATGACCTTGGGGCTGTTTCCTCGCACTGGGCATTTGGCACAGCGCAGCATGACACCACTAATGGGGCGCATCTTGGTGGTGACACACCCTGAGCTGGATGCATGTTTGAAGGAGCATCAGCAGCAAGCCAGGGGTAAGCATTTGGGGAGTCTGACTTTGGCTGGGAGTGGCTGCATGTGTACAGAGCCTGTGCCAGCGCTGGCATATGTGATGTTGGTAGTGTGATGCTGTGGCATGTAAGTGGCTGCTGGCTTGGGTGCCAGTGGCATGCATTTGCCCTACCTGTACTTACAAAGGTGATTTGGATGCTGTGCATTTACATTACATTCAGAGTTGTGCTCTTCAGGTTTCTTCTGCATGGGGATAGTCTTGGGACTCCCATGGGAGGGAACGGCAGTGTGCCCGATCTGACTGTACCTTCATCAATGCGTCCATTGCATGCACCCAAATTGGGGAGGCCTACACATCTGAAAACAATGTGCACCATTCTATTGTCCCAAAAGTACAACATGGTGGGTGGCATGGTCTAATGTCCATTGTGGACTGTCATGTTGTAGTCTGTGTCTGTGTTGTCCCCTCCTGTTACATCCAGATCTGTCATTGGCAACAAGTAGTGTGCACCCTTCATGTCCCTAGGTGTGCTCAGAGGTAGCTGTGTGTCTGGTTGAACAGAGCTACAAGCAGGGTGTTGTGCTGTGTGGTCATCACATTGCTCACTCATGCCTGAGTTTCCAGTTGCTACGCACTACTTGAGTCTATATAGTGAGTTGGCACGATGTTATTGCACAGGGTGGTGTGCAACATGTAGATTTGGTCATCTTTTGTAATGCATTGCTTGCATATGTTTGTTCTGTCGCTGCCACTGACCTGACCCTACATCTCTCTCTCTCATGCAGCATCTTCTGTGGTCACGGAGAGACAGGAGATGGACACCTGTGGGGGTGAAACTAGCACAACAGCTGCACAGGAGCCCCGTGACACAGATGTCACCAGCGCATCAGAGGGGGACAGGAGTCTGCTGGAGGAATCCCAGCCTGAGACGCAAAGCACCACATCATCTGATGCCAGCGGAGATGCATCCATGTTGGAGGGCACAGGGAACGGGGACTCTGCATCGTCTTCCACCACACAGTAGCCATTGCCCACCCTCCCAGCCACTTCCTCTGGTGCTGCCCGTGTCTGCCTCAGTAAGAGGGGAAGAGTTTCCTTTACCCCTGGCACCGCTGCCCCTTCCCCTGTCCCCCCTGCTGCCATCAGTGCTGAGTCTGTGGACCTTTTGCACCAGCTGTGTGTAGGCCAGACAGCTCTCCTCAATGCCTTAATTGACCACAACAAGAAATTGGCCCAGGTGGTTGCTTTCATGGAGCGCATACATTCAGACGTGGGTGGGCTACACAGGACAGTCCAGGCTTTGTCATCAACAGTGATGTCTGCCCTTCAACAGGCACATACTCACAGTCCAGCTCTGGTCCCTTTGTCCACCCCCCTGGCAGTGTCCACGTCTGATAGTGACCACGGTCCACATACATCCAAGTCAAGATACAGCACACAAAGCACACAGCAGCAGCAACCCAAGCGGTCCCGGGCGCAGACACCATCCCCACAGAAGGCCAAAGCCACCCCAGAGCGCAGGGAGAAAAGCTCATCAGGTGACACCAGTGGGCAAAAATCAAAGCAGCAGACCTCAGGCACACATGCCTCAGAGGCATCCCCAACCAAGGACTCTCCTGCCCCTAAAGCATCGCGCAAAGAGAAGCATACAGTGTCTGTGCTCACCAAGGAGGTGGTGCATGCCAAGGGTACACCTAGGAAGGGCTCCAAGGCAGATTCACCCACCACCTGGACTCCCATTCCAAGCCCTGTGAAGCCAGGCAAAGCATTCCGCTGGGTCCAGCAGATCACCAGAGGGGGTGCCAGCGCCTGCACCTGATGCAGCTTTGGTGGTGAGTGTGCCTGTTGTGCCCACACCACTTCCCATTGATCCACAGTCAGGCAAGCCATTTAGAATCCCCAAGAAGTGGAAAGGCACCCCTCCACAATCTCCCAGCCACACCGTGTCTCCCATCTGCATGACTCCACCTCCATGTGCCACTACACCACCAGGTCCAAGGAGCCCTCTGGCTTGCCAAACCACTGATAGCTCCAGCCCAGCTGTTCCGCTCTCTCCCCGGTCAAGTGCCCCGACAGTCCCCGAGACAGCCAGCTCCCAGTCCGCCTGACAGCCAAGTCTGTGTGTTAGTCACCCTCACACACCGGTCTCTCACACAGGTGGGCCTGTACTGCACATTGTTACCCCCTGACTGTGTTGCTGACCATGGAAAGGTACAGTCGCAAACATTCCCTGTGCAGCCTCTCCTGGACATACTCTGCACTTCGATTTTGCCACTGGCTTTGTTGCTCTTTGCTGTGTTCAAGTATTCCCTGTGCAGCTTCTCATGGACATACTCTGCACCCTGAACTGGCCACTGGCCTTGCTGTTTTGCCCTTGCCTGTGCAGCTTCTCATGGACATACTCTGCACTTTGCCGTGCCAACTGGCCTTGTCATTCACTGCTGTGTGCATCTTGCCTGTGCAGCTTCTCATGGACATACTCTGCACTTCGTTTTTGCCACTGGCCTTGATGCTCTTTGCTGTGTTCAAGTATTCCCTGTGCAGCTTCTCATGGACATACTCTGCACCCTGAACTGGCCACTGGCCTTGCTGTTTTGCCATTGCCTGTGCAGCTTCTCATGGACATACTCTGCACTTTGCCCTGTCAACTGGCCTTGTCATTCATGGAATTTTTTCCTTGATCAAATATGATTATGCATATGAGATTTTTTTGGGTACTTCCCGGTGAACTAATCAAGCTGTATGTTGTACTTTTGTGTTTGTCAGTCCTTTTTATTGTTGTGTCCAGGGAGGGGATCTTTGACCTCTTGTGTCCAGGGAGGTGATCTTTGACCTCTTCTGCCCTGATGAAATTGCCAGAAACGAAGTGGCAATGAAACATGTTGGCCGTCATTATCAAGGTATTCAACATGCTGTGTTTTTAACCAGCGGGATAGACTCCTAACAAGAATAAAAATATATTTGTGAGTCTAATCCCTTCTTTATCTTTGTTGCACATCTTTTGTGTTTTTGTTTTCATCATTCACGCCTTTTTTGTTGTGTGTTTGTTCTTTCTTGCACTGGACACTTCACGTTTTTTCTAAGAGAAAGCTATCAATGATGAAATAGACGTGGGCAAGCTGGTGAGAACCAACCAGTAGCTCCTCTGGTGGTGCGCACGTGAGATACTTTCTCTTCCTTTCCACATTTTTCACCATTCTTTCGTTATTGAGGGTATGTGTAGAGTGAGCGAAGATATTTAATTAACCTGTGGACTGACTTTACACTTTCTTATTTCCACCTTTTCTGTCATCTTGTAAAAAAAATTTTACAAAATTTTTGTAGCACATTGGATGGGGTTATACCACATTGTCTAACGGGTATTGGAGGCTATTGATAAAGCATTCTTGCTTCCTCCCATTCAAGATTATAAAAGTTATGCTACATGGTGCCAGTTCTTCTTTGTTTATATTATATTGTACACATGTCAGGTTGGGTGGCACTGCCAGCACAGAGTGGGTTTCTGCACACAGCATTGCAGGCAGGCTGGCCAGGGTAATCATGTAAACGTGTTCTTCCTTTATGTGTGCCCAGTGGTATATGTGTGTGGTCATCTTCTGATGGCCAGTCATCCTAGTCCCATGGCTTACTTTTCATGTGTGCTCTTGGATGGCCAGGTAGTGTGCTGTGTGAAGGGGGTGAGTTTGTGGGGAGTGTTGATGTGTACATGCCTCTGCAATGTCAACTACACACATGTGTCACCCAGGAGTTGTGTGCCTGTTGTTTTGATTGTTTAACCCTGTGGATGTGGTTGTATGCACATTTGTAAGTTGTATGTTGTGCAGTGTGTTTGTGTGTCCTTGCAGTTCTGTCTGACTCCTACTTGTTGTTTTTGTTACTTGTGAGTATGCAGAATGTGTGACTGGCAAGTCAGCGTTGTGTTTTTTTGCACATCCATGTGTCTTGTTGCTGTTTGTGAAGACTGTGCAGACCTGCTGTTCCACACTGCCATTGTGGTTGTGTTTTCTCATGCATTGCTGTCACATGGTGCCTTCTTGCCTCCAGTGTGGCATGTTGTGTGTGTTGACATCCCATCCCCTATCTGTGCTTCAGGTGCCTACCCATTTTGGGTCTGCACTCCCTCTCTTTGTGTATGGTACACTCCTGCCATGCCCCCTACTGACATGCAGTACACTTCACTTCGGTGTCAGCTGTCCCCTTGGTTTACATGGCATCTCACCAATGGGTTGTATGTGATGTTCTGGTGCTGCTTGTCAGTCATGGTTGCTCCTATGCAGTTCAAATGTGTGTGCTGCCCAGTCCTCTGGTCAAGTTGTTTCCACCTTTGTCTCCTAGACTTGTGCATCTGTTGGTGTTGTGTTGGATGTGTGTGTGTTGGCTGTGTTCTTGCTTCACTTCCTTGGTGTGCTGTTGTCTTTGTGCTGTGCTGATTGTTGTTGTGTGGGTTGCTGTTCTGTCACTGATATCTGTGTGTGGCTGGTAGGCTTGGTGTGCACACACTGCTTGTTGTGCATGCAGTGCTATGTTGGCTTGTCATTGCCTGGTGCATCCCCTGATGTCCAGCTGTGTTTGCTATGTGATTTTTCTGCCTGTGCATCTGTTGTTCTTTTGATGTGGCTGTGTTGTTCTGTGATGGTGAACTTCTTGTGTGTGTTGCGGTATGTCTGTGCATTGTTACTGAGTGATGAGGTTGTGCACTCCTGTTGTGTCTGTGCACCCATTGTCTTTCCACAGTTTAGCTGCACAGGACATGTCTGTTCTTGTTGCGGTTATGTGTGTGTTTCTGTTGAGTTAGGTGTTTGTGTGTTCTTTTTGTGCAGACATTTGTTGTGACATCCCTGTGTGTGTGTGTGATGTTTGTGGCTACCTTCCAGGGTGTGTGGTTGTTTGTGTGTGTATTGATTAGCAAGTATTGCCAGCCTTCTGTGTGTTTGGCATTGGTGTTGTGTGCTGCTGGTGTGAGGGGGGTATGTGTGTAGATTCCTGCTGGTGTTTGTCAGTCATGGAGTGTGTCAATGGGCCCTGTGTCTAGTGCTGCTGGTGTACTCCTGTGAAGTAGTTGTATAGATGTGTGGCTGTTCACAGTTTGACTTCAGGGCCTTCCTTTCATCCTTGTGCCTATACGTGGTTTGCCTTGCTGTCTCCCTCGGTTGTTGCACTGAGCTGTCTGTGGTTTGGGTTCACTCACTGTGCCAGCCATGTGTGCTTTGATGGTGTGAGGGTGTTGCTCTCTGTTCCTTGTCTTGCATGTGATGTACACATGCTTGTTGTGTGTCTCCATGGCCTTCCATTTGTGTGCAGCCCACTTTGGGTTCCCTATTTGTTGTGCTCCATTGCTGTTGGCATGTGGGGTGTGTATGTGTCTGAGTGTCAGTATGTGGTATTTATGTGTGACTGTGCAGGCTGTGTATCCATTTGGATGTTAATTCCTTGTATGTGTTCATTTGGTGCTTGTCCTCATTTTTGTTTCCCTGAGTGTGGTGTTTTGGTGGTATGTGTGTTTCCATGGCCCTGTGCTACTGTGCTGTGTGTTGTGTGTTCCTGTGCAGCCACTCCTGCAGTGTATGTCTCCGTGATTGCTTGTTGTGTGGTGCAGGGTGTGTATTGACCTGGCTTGTTGTTGTGCATGGGGTGCACATGAGGGGCACATGGCATGAGCCTTCATGGGGTGTGCTCGTGTGTAGTGGGAGGGGGTGTGGCCCTGTGGTCTTTGTGCCCTGCCCATGCCTGGTTCTGGCACTGCCTTCTGCATTGTGCGCATGTGTTCCCTTGTGTTTGCCGCTGCGGTGACGTGACCGGGACATTGCTGCATGGTGGCGGTAGCTGTGTGTCCAGGATGCAGAGGGGTGACTTGGCGGCAGGTGGGTGATGTGTGGGTGCCCTTGTGGATGTGTCCCTGTCCCCACTAGGGTGTCTGATGTGGATTTTGACCCTGTGTCTGCCCGTGTGTTGTGTGCTGTGTTATTGCGTACCTGCGGCGGCGGCCGTGGCGGTCCATTAGTTCCTGGTGATGTAGCAGGTACAGCACCAGAGAGACGTGTAGAGCAGGATCCATGGCGGTTGTGACCGAGTGGTGTGGACCAGGACTCTGGTTTCGCGCTCCGCTGTCGAGCTTCCACCGCCTCTGGTTGGGCGGTATCTCCGCTGCGGTGTGTCTGCTTGTTTGGGTCATCCTAATTTGTGGAGCGGGGTGGACGTCATTCCGCGCGGTGGAGGGCCTCCATTGGCTCCCACCGCCGTGGTGGCAGGTGCATTTTGATGGCGGTGCGCGTCGCACCGCGGCGGTCAGGAAATGGGCTATGTTTGGCCATATTAATATGGCAGGCGTGAGGACCGCTGCTCGCGGGTAGAAAAGGGCATTTTTCCACACCACCAGCACGGCCGTGGTGACACCGCCCGACATCCTAATGGACCCCTTAGTATTCATAATCATGTCCAACTATATTGGGGAAGGTGTTGGACACTAAAGGGATGACATTTACTATTCACAGTCCAATCTTAACAACCTCAAAGAAGGTGTTGGATGCTAAAGGTGTGACATTCGCTATTCTCACTCCAATCTAAACCAATTTAAGGAATCTATAAAAAACTACATATTTTTTATCCAATTCTAATTCTAAATACAACTTTTTACTTCAAATATTATCTTTAAAAAATACACAATACACTATTAATAGTACAAATGCTCAAACTTTAGTAAATGTTTAAATTTAAAAAATATTATCATAAACCACTATGTTCAACTACTAACATTTATCTACAAATTTAAATTTAAAAAGTGACATTTAAATTTTATTTTATAATAATGTTTCAAATTTATAAATAAGATTATCTACCATTCATAAACTTAAAAAAATGCAATTACAATTATTATATATTACCAAATTTTCAAAATAAATTGGATAAAAAAATTCTTACATTTTACAAATGTTTTTCTAACAAACCATTTCCAAAGTTTTCTCTAATTTTAAATATTATATACAATTATATAAATTTTATCAAAAATAAAAAATATATAATATTTCATATAACATATCAATATAAATTAACAGTTTAATAAAATACTATTCACAAAACAAAATTATTTGCATGTTTAAAGATTATTATCTTACAAATAAAAATGAAAATATATATTTTTTATATCTCCCCTCACTTATCCCCTATTAACCCAACATTCCACTACAAAAAATATTGTTTCCATAAATAAAAAAAATACATTAAAACAATTAAGTATAGACATTTCAACAATTCAATAAATAAATAACTACTAAAAAAAAAATCATGAAATTATAAACACAAAGATTAAAATAAATGTAAGAAATTACATACTATTTAATGATAAAAAAATGATATTATATCCAATTATGTTCACTACTTTGTTGCTTTTCACATTGATATTATAAACAACACTAAAAAATGTATTTTTAACTATGATATTACCACGATATATGTGAAGTCCGATCGGGCCCTCAAGTTCTGCCACTCGGCGATGCAGCACTTGATGGAATGCAGATGTACATCAAGCTCAAGGTTCTACTGTACTGATTCTGCAGATGTTTTATAAGATGTAAACCTTAGTGGCGGTCTCCAAACTGCAAGGGCCAAACCAAACCTTAAACCTTTGGCTGTAATGGGAAAGCGGCCCTCATATCCTTACATCCCAGACCTGTTTGGGCACAGCTTCCTAATCTCCCACAAAGTTAAAAATGTGGACTTTGAAATGTATATGAATGCCCAGATAGGTGCCTAGTGGATTGTTGCCTTTACCACTTAACAAATTAAGATAAATTCTCCTCTTTCTTTCCAGTAAACATAAGCGGTTGTAGTGGTTGCAATATCCAGGTCCTGGAATGAGTGATGTATTGCAATTTAGGCCAGCACCCCGGAGTCCAGACCCACAGATACTAAAGGCCACAAAGAGCACTGTTCAATGGGTCTTTGGGCCGGTTAAGCCCCTTCACCATCGCTGGCTTTGCCATCACTAGGAGGAAACAGGTATGGTGTACGATGATGCTGAGAACCCTCTTCAAATTACATTATCTTGCTTGCTGCAGTCTGAACAAGCTGTCACCGATCTATCTTCAGTCCCATGTTCATCCTTAACTACTGTGGTTTATTGATCAAATGTGTATGTCTGATTTTGTGTGTAAGGATATGTGAAATGTGAAATGTGGATTGTTAAGAAGTGAGGTATGTGTGTGGAGAGTGAGATAAACGGGAATGTGAGTGTTCTGTAGGGTTTAAATTTGATCACTTTGAGCCTGGACCTGTTAAAGAGTAATAACGCATTGGCCGCAAAGTATCATTCCTAGATCTTGAACATAGACTTGAGAATTTGATGTTAGTTATGGAAATGTTTGTTAATTTCCCTCCAACACCCGGCTTCCAAGAACCTTGAAAATGCAGGCCTCAACAATCCTCAAAATATTACTAGTTTTGCAGTTCTAGTGACTTAAATAATCTACTTAAATTGGTTTTAAATTATGTTATCCTGAGCCCCCCTATTTTTCTTTATTACATACGAGAGCACCTTCAAATCCACGAATTCAGCATGTCTGCTGCACAAAAAATGCTTTTGTTTGATTTAATGGACTAAACGTTTGCTCCCTATACAATACAAAAATAGCCACATATAGGATACACATGACCATTGACTTGCTCTTAGTTCGTTAACTACATTTTCATACGGGTGGGGGCAGGAATGTATATCAAATCATGTTTAAAAACTATCACTTTTAACCCCTTTGCTGCTAGGCACTCCCCCCCCCCACCCCCCCCACCCCCGTGCTAAGCCTTTTTTTGGCTATTTGGGGTAGTTTGCGCTGAGGCTCCTGTAGCTTTTTGACCACATAAGGTATCCACACCAAATTTGCGTCCTTTTTTTCCAACATCATGGGGATTCTAAAGGGGCCCAGGGTTAGTGGATTCACCTGGAGGGGACCCAGAAATTAGCCAAAATACAGCTAAATGTGGGTTTGTTTTGGAAAAATGGGAAAAAAGGGCTCCAGATGAAAGTGTTTGGTTTTTTCCCTGCAAATGGTATCAGAAAAGGGTGTTGTGGTGCTCAAAATCACCATATTCCCAGCTTTCATGGAGAAGAAGACTTTTGTCAGAAAACCAACATGTGTTACACAGTTTTGCCATTTTTTGGGACATAGCCTATTTTTGCTATTTTTTGTGCTTTCAACCTCCTTCCAGTTAATGGTAGAAATGGGTAGGAAAGAAATCATGTATCCTGGAAAGCTATAGATTTTAGAAAAGTAGTCAAAATTCTGAATTCAGCAAGGGGTCATTGGTGTAGATCCTTCAAGGTTTCTTTATAGAAACTAACAGTTAAATACAGGACAAATTGAAAATTAGTTGAAAAAAACAGCTGTTTGTGTCAACATTTTCACCTATAACTTTTTCTAATTATGACAGCTGTGTGAAATAAATATACCATTACATCTGCTGGACCTTTCTGGTTGTGGGGATATATAGGACTTGTAGGTCCACCAAGAACCCGACGAACCAAGAGCCAATAGCTGAGCAGCGACTTGCAATGATTTTTTATTATATACCGGGTATCTAGCAATTATTCTGGTAAAATGTATACATGGAAAATTGGTATGAAAGACACCTATGTATTTTTGAAATGGGAACAAAATATAGAGTTTAGAAACAGTAGATATTTGCACATTTCTGAAATTGGGAATACCCATACTAGCATGAGAATTATAGGACATTTTTCAAAATTACTTCTTTTTTACACATTGTCTTTCATTTGGAAGGCAGAAATGCATCAAAAGACAATTGGTAATACCAGTTGCTCTACAATTTTGAGTTGCCCTAAGTCTCCCGATAAAAATGGTACCTCACTTGTGTGGGTAAGCCTAGTGCCTACGACAGGAAACGGCTCAAAATGCAACGTGGACACACCACATTTTCACAATGAAAAATTACCCCTTTTTTTGCAAAGTGCCTAGCTGTAGTTTTTTAACCCTGGCTACACCGGCACCTAGGAAGACCTACCAAACCTATACATTTTTAAAACTAGACACCCAGGGGAATCCAGGATTGGGTGACTTGACTGGCTCGCACCAGGTTCTGTTACCCAGAATCCCTTGCAAACCTAAAAAAGTATCAAAACAACCACATTTTCCTCACATTTCTGTGGTGCAAAGTTCTGGACTCTGCGTGGATCCACAAAATTCCACCCACCCCGCGATACCCAAAGTCTTCAAAGAAAAATGGTACCTCACTTGAGTGGGTAGGCCTAGTGCCCGCGACAGGAAAGGGCTCGAAACGCAAGGAGGACACACCACATTTTCAATGTGAAAAATGACCCTTTTTTGCAAAGTGCCTAGCTGTAGTTTTGTAACCCTAGCTCCACCGGAAACTAGAGAAACCTAGCAAACCTATACATTTTTAAAGACTAGACACCCAGGGGAATCCAGGAAGGGGTGACTTGACTGGCTCTCACCAGGTTCTGATACCCAGAATCCCTTGCAAACCTAAAACAATTGTCCAAAAAAACGCATTTTCCTCACATTTCTGTAGTGCAAAGTTCTGGAATCTGCGTGGATCCACAAAATTCCACCCATCCCGCGTCCCCAAGAGACTTCTGAGAAAAATGGTACCTCATTTGTGTGGGTAAGTAGATTTAGCTGAAAAAATCACTTTTTCCACACATTTTTGTGTGGGAAAGTTGTGGCATCACCGGGCTGACACAAATTTCCTACCACCCAGCGTTCTCCCGGGTCACTGGGTGGTAGGAAATTTGTGTCAGCCCGGTGCTGCTTCAACTTTCCCACACAAAAATGTGTGGGAAAAGTGATTTTTTCAGCTAAATCTGATGTTTGCAGGGGATTCTGGGTAAGAAAACGTTGGGGAATCCACGCAAGCCATACCTCTCTGGAATCCCCCGGGCATCTAGCTTTGAGAAATGTGTTGGTTTGGTAGGTTTCCCTAGCTGGCTGCCAAGCAGGGGGGCAAAAACCCAGGGGAACCCCCTTGCAAAACCAGGTCGTTATTTGGTAGGCAATTTTGATGTCGCCTCAGTAGGTTTTGAGCCCTTGCCTGTCACGGGTCCTTGACCCACCCACGCGAGTGAGGTACCATTTCTATTGGGATACTTGGAGAAAGGCGGGGGATAGGAAATTTGTTGTTTCTTTCTGCAGAGTGAACATTTTGGCACAATAAAGCAAGGAAAATGTGACAGACACATTTTGAGGTTTGCAGAACATTGTGGGTAGGATAACTTGTTGGGATCCACAAGAGAGACATCTCCAAGTACTCCCATGGGTGTTTAGTTTACTACAATATCTACAGTTGGTAGGTTATTGTTAGATGGAATGTACACCTTGGCAGAGAGACGAAAAAGACAAAGATTACTGCACAGCCATCTATTCCTCAAGCACACACACATACTGGTTGGATTTGGCATGAGGGCGAGTGATGGTTCAGTATATAACATTTTATTAACAAGAGATTTCACAAAAATGAAATGCACTGTCAATAGTTGAAAGGACAAAAAACTGAACCAGTGACTCGCAGCTTGTGAGTTGTAAAGCCACGTCAAGGTCCCAACCACTTTACAGGCCATTCACACACCTTTCATACGTGATACATACAAGACCATTTACACCACCAAGCATGAAAAACACACATTACAACATTCACAAAAAGGGACAAGGTACACCCTGATTGAGAAAGACAGAAAAGACTAATATTTCTGCACAACCACCTATTCTTCAAGCACACAAACATTATGGTTGGATTTGGCACGAGGGTGAGTGATGGTTCAGTATATACAGTTGTATTAACCCCTTCCATGCTCATGACGGAACGGTTCCGTCATGAGCATCGGTTGAGCTGTGCTCATGACGGAACCGTTCCGTCATGGCCCCGCCCGCGCTCGAACCCTTCAGCACCGCGGCGGAATTCGCCCAGCGCTGAAGGGGTTAACCAGAGATTTCACAAAAATGAAATGCGCTGTTAATAATTGAAAGGATGAGAAACTGAACCATTGACTCACAGCTCGTGAGCTGTAAAGCAACGACAAGGCACCAACTGCTTTACAGGCCATTCATACACCTTTCATATGTGTGACACATACAAAACCATTCACACCACCAGCCGTGGGCCCAGCACATTACAACACTCACACCAGCAGACAGCGCCATTCAAGGGCTCATCACTTTCACACGCCCAGATTCCTGACATAGCAACCACACCAGCTCATGGATTGCGTGGAGTGGCATTTAGCTAGCAGTGTGTGTAGTGACCAGCAGCAAGTCACTACTCACACACTGCCAGCCAAGCACCAGTCCAAGCACACCAGTAGCCAAGCACCAGTCCATGCACACCGCCAGCCAAGCGCCAGTCCACACACACTGCCAGCCAAGCACCAGTCCACTCACCGCCAGCCAAGCACCAGTCCACGCACACCACCAGCCAAGTGCCAATCCTCACACACCGCCAGCCAAGCACCAATCCACACACACCGCCAGACAAAGCGCCAATCCATGCACACCGCCTGCCAAGCGCCAATCCATGCACTCCGCCAGCCAAGCACCAGTCCACTCACCCCTAGCAAAGCACCAGTCCACGCACACCACCAGCCAAGCTCCAGTCCACGCACACTGTCATAATTTTTTTTAAACAAGAAAGAAAAAACAAACCAATTTCAACTAGATACAAAACTATAACTACAAAAACAACAGCAGTAACTAAAGACATCATTCTATTGCCAAATGTGAAACTGAACAACTATATAAAACCATACAGAACAGGCAGTACACTATTAGACTCACCGTTGCTCTCAAAAACTCTTTTGAGTGTGATACAATCTGAAACATGTGGGAACACACAGCCCAGGATTAGAAGGACAATTGGCACAGTGCATAAGACTCTCCTTCCGCAACCTCTTCGCAAGCAGACTCTACAACTCTTACAGGGATTGTTTTTTTGGGGGGTTGGAACAATTCGATCAGGAAAGTGGCGATCTTTCAATCGAGCTACATCCTCCACCACCCCAACTCTACGAACATTTGCCTGTGCCCCAACAACAAAGATGCCTATCACAGACTCCTGAAACTGAACAAAAGTCATCTTTGACGCAGGAGAACACTCCTTGTACACAACAAAAGCATTGAAAGTTGCTAAATTGAAGAGATGGATGGCAAACTTCTTATACCAAATGTAAGCCTTACGAATAGCAGTGTAAGGTTCCAACCTCTGATCTAATCTATCGACACCACCCATGTGCTTATTGTAGTCTACAATGCACACAGGTTTGTGCACTTCAGCAGCCTGACCCCAAACAGTCACAGGTGAAGTACTCTCATAATGAATGGTAGTCAGCATGTACACATCCCTCGTGTCCACAAATTTCACAGCTAGCAGTTCCTCACAACTAACCCTGGGCAATAAACACTGCTCCGCTGTTTGCGGAGATTTGTTAACTACACATTCCATTTGAAACACAGAGATTTGTTAACTACGCATTCCATTTGAAACACGGAATTCAGGCGAAACACGGAATTCAGGCAAAAACTTTGTTTCTCGTAGCGGAGACAGCTACCAAACTGCACCCACAAATGCTTTGATGAAGCAAGTTTACATCCTAAAAAGCATATAACTAATTCACAAAAGTGAATTTTGAAAATGAAAAATATCAGGCAATGAGAGAGCTGATGATTTGACGAGTCAAATGCAAAATCATTGAAATTATTACATCAAGCTGCAGTTCAACTAGTCATTACTAGGTGTGCCTCAAGTCAATTGCTTTTGCATTTGACTCATGAGGGACACCTAGTAACAACTAGTGGAACTACTGCTTCATGAAAGGGTTTCAATGCTTTTTCATTTGACTCGTGAGGGGCACCTAGTAACGACTAGTGGAACTGCAGCTTGATGTAATAATTTCAATGCTTTTGCATTTGACTCATGAGGGACACCCAGTAACGACTTGTTGAACTGCATCTCATTATAGAATTATTTTGATATTGGATACTATAATATTCACTGCCCACTGCTAATCTCGTCCCATAATGCTTTGCAGAGCCTTTTGTTGGGATTGTTTTTTTGCCCATAACTGTGCTTGGGGAGGTCCTAAGAGGATGGGACAACCACCGAATCATTCAGCAAGATGTGCTCTTTGTTTTCAAGGCATCTACTTGGTTCTCTCCCTAGGTTAGGGAGGATCCCAAAATCATCACCTCTCTCACTGCTTGCTAAATTTTCATTTTCACTTTTGTGAAATGACTATATGCATTTAAGCATATAAGACAGAGATACTTGTTATTTTACCAAAAGTATATAAGGTTTCTCTTTTCAGAGTTTTTGTTCAACTTGGTGGAATTCCGTGTAGTAGTACTCCACCAATTACGCCCACCCTTACTCACTACCCAAGGCACTTTACTGGCCCTTCCCTTACTCACTACCCAAGGCACTGCACTGTCCCCCCTGAAGCTTTTTGCAAACAAGCACTTTTGGGTAACCTTTACGGTTAGAGCCACAAGCTAAAGTGTCCACTTTGAACAATTCCTTAAACAATTGCACAGCAGTGTAGAAGTTATCAAGGTACAAATGGTGGCCTCTATTAAACAGTCCTCTAGCAAGATCCCACACAATTTTCTCAGAAACTCCAAAAGTGGGCGGACATCCAGGGGGGTCAACAGTGGAATCCCTACCAGTGTATACCCGGAAATTACAGACAACATATACATCCTAATTCCATAACGTGCCCTCTTGCTAGGAATGTACTGCCTAAAAACCAAACAGCCCTTGCACAGGACCAAACTCTCATCAAGAGATATTTCTTTGCCTGGAGTATAGATCTCTGAAAATCGATCTACAAAGTGATCAAGAACAGGCCTAATCTTAAAAAGACAGGGTTATCTCGTGGCAACGACAAAGCATGATCAACAAAATGCAGCATCCGAAGCAAAAGTAAATACCGATCACAACTCATAATTGCAGGAAATATGGCAGTTGCCATCAAGGGACTGGTAGACCAATATGAAGCCAGGGATGGCATCCTTATCAAGCCCATCAAAAAAGTCAAACCCAAAAAATTCTTCATCTCATTCAGATTTGTCGGAGTCCACCAGGTAGCTGTAGAGCAGGGCCTAAGTCTGGCACTGTTGTCCATCAAAAACTGTTCAGCAAGGTGGTCTAGTCGGCCACTAAATAAAAAATGGTGAGATCTGCCCCCCTAGGGGGGGACAAACAGCCAAAAACATTGCCCCCAAGGGGAAGCGACCCTTTCCCAAGGGGTCCACTCCCCACAAATTAATCCCTCGTGGTCTAGTGGGCAATTAAAATAAAAAAATGGCGAGATCTGCCCCCTAGGGCGACGGAGACAGCCAAAAATATTGCCCCCAAGGGGGAGTGACCCTTGATCAAGCGGCCATGCCCCACAAAATAATCCCTGGTGGTCTAGTGGGCCACTGAATAAATAAATATGGCAAGATCTGCCCCCACTGGGGGAAGACAGCCAAAAACAATGCCCCCACTGGAGCGACCCTTGCCCAAGGGGCCACTCCCCATAAATGTATCCCTGGTGGTCTAGTAGGTCACTTTAATTTAAAAATAATGGCGCGATCTTGCCCCTAGGGGGGCAGACTCAGCCAAAACATATTGCCCCCAAAACACAAAAAATCTCTGGTGGCCCAGTGGGCACCTATACATAATTATAATTTTTTTGGGGCCAATCTGCCCCCTCCAAGGGAGGCAGAACAAAGTAAAAACATTGTTCCCCCAAGGGGATCGACTCTTGCCCAAGGGGCCGCTCCCCGTAACAAAATGGCCATTTAAAAAAAAAATCACTGGTGGCCCAGTGGGCACCTATACATTTAAATAACTATAATTTTGGGTGATCCGCCCCCACCCCAAGGGGGAAAGAACAAAGGGAAAACATTGCACCCCCAAGGGGAGCGACCTTTACCCAAGGGGCCGCTCCCCGAAACAAATTGTCCCTTAAAAAGAAAACAGGCATTCCTGCTGCATGATTGCACCCCGGGCATGATCGTGCAGCAGGAATGCTATTTTAAAAGACATTGGAGGAAAGGAAAACCCTTCCTTTCCTCCGATGCCTTTTAAAAAGTAGCCCCCACCCTCCCAGAGGAGAAACTCACCTCCTCTTCCCTGGATGCACTGGAAGCAAATGGGTTCCAGTGCATCTGGTATTCCCTAATGACGCCAGCGCGCCTCGCACGCTGATGTCATTAGATGACGTAGAGGGAGGGGGAGGGGGTTAGGGGAAGGGCTTCTCCTGCCTTCCCTGGTGGGGGCAGATTTAAGGGTGACCCACGGGGGGAGTGCCATCACTTCCCCTGTGGGTGGGTGCTAGGACAGCCAGGACCCATCCCACGCACACGCCACCCATGATGTCGGATATATTTTGATATACTTGTACTATCGATTTACAAGCTGTTTAAATGTTGTTACAAAAAAACAGACATCTTGCAGCCTTTAGTTTCACACTGATTGTCAGACATCTCACTTGACAAAAACCTCTAATTGTAATTAGAGAAAAAAAAGTAAACACATTTTCCAGGATAAGAAACAATTAGTAAAAAGACAAATTGACATTCGACCTCTGTGCTTGAACAGACAGCAAATATGTCAATATAAAAACATGATTTAAAGGTGTTTTTATTGCTCATTCACTTTCTGAATGAACTGAAACACCTGTTCCTTCCAGTTCAAATTTACTCAGCAGAACTGAGGAGTAGGTGCTAAAAATAGCTATATAAAACCTGACTTGCCACAGCAAGTGGGCAAGTCGATTTTTGGAGGCTTGAAGAAGTCAGCTCAATCTTGTTATGAAGTCTTGCTCTCAGCTTATGTCTTCTCATTGCATAAGCCTAAACCAGTCTGGAGTTTCTTCTGTTTGTTTCCCTCTGAAGGGGACCTGGCCTGGTAGTTCAAGCTGGACTGTTCCTATTGGAGGAGGGTTACTGATTTGGCTATGACTGGAGTCAGCTTATAGTGGCATGATGGGTCAAAAAATGATGGACCAAAATGTGGCCAAAGTAATTACCAGTGACTGAGAATAATTCAAGCATTTCACCCAGTATATTTTACGCCTGGCTTGACGGTGCAGTTGTTTGCATACATGTTGTTATCAGTGCTTTAAAATATACATCTAGCGGGCTTTGGCTCATAATCTCACATCATGCTATTGACTTTTGGTGTATCATTCTGCTTTCTATGGAATGCTTGCACTGTAGTGCAGGGTGATTTTACTTCTCAAAGGTACGCTAAATTACACATACTTTTTTTTATCTCCTTCATGAATTGTGTAAGGAAAATAATACTTTTTTACACTGTGGCATGCTTTTTTAATGTTTTAGTCGGGACTTAAAAAGCAAGCCAGACTTTTGGGTTTCACGATGCTTGCTTAATTTCTGATTGAGAAGCCCTAAGTGAAAAATATATGACCAGACATTCATCCTAGGACCACTGTGCATACAGGACTGAAATTGCGTTTCACTGGCGAGGCACAGATATGCTGAAACTGGTCTGGGGTGCTTGTGTCTCTGTCTGATGGGGTGTCTGCCTGATAGTTCGAGTTGGGCTGCCCTTTTAGGAGCAAGACCAAATCTAATTTCTATATAGCTGGTCTCTGTTTAGAGTGATGCACTGGGCAAAAAAATGATGGACTAGAATGTGGTCCTCAGGGATTACCAGCAGTTGAGATTAATTCAATCATTCCACCAATTATCTCTTTTTAGGTCTCACCTAAGGCAGCTCATTCGCTGTCTGCTGCAAGACATATTGTTAGTTGAAAGTGGGCTTAGAGACCGTCCATTGCTTACCATTAATTGCCTTTATTGTCACTCTCATTTGCTTGCTACTTGTTCGTGAGCTTCTGTAGGATTTCCTTCCTCTTCTGGTGTTTGTCCCTCCTCTGGAGCATGGACCCATTACTTGAGTCCTTCCGCTGCTCCCTTTTCACGCACTAATTTTTTCTTTCTGGTTAAACATCTTTCAAGAGTGCATGTGTTTTCCAGCTGTCCCACTAATGTACTTCATGTTCCTCTTTCTTGACCTTGTGTTTCTCCCCTCGCAAACCCTTACTTCAGTTGCCATTCTTGCTTCCCCACATCCAGCTGTCTGTGTGCCACCCCATCACACCCTGCCCACCCTCCATTGTCAGAGTGCTTCCCGATCCCTGCCGGCCTTCCGTTGACCATGTGCTTCCACATACCTGCCTGCCAATACTCTGTTGGCTGTGTACTTACTCATCCCTGCACGCCCTCCGTTGTATGGTGCTTCGCCATCTCCACCAGTCCACCATAAGTTGTCTGTTTGCTTCCCCATCCCTCCCCCTCTGTTGTCCCTGTGCTTCCCCATTATTGTCACTGCTTACCTTCTTTGCTCCTCCTGTATCTCCTCCCCCCTCCCTCCCTCCCTCCTTATTGGCTCATCACCTACCCACTTCCCACCACTGAAGTATTGGAGGCGTAACTTCACTAGTGAGTACCATGGTGAAAGGAAAGGTATTTGCAACCCAGTCAAGTAGTAGTGGAGAAGTAAAGATCATGTGGGGCATGTTAACAAAAGGTTTACTCCCCCAAGTGGTGGGGTTGTTGTATGCATGCTAAATATCGTGCTTGTGTTATTCTTGTTTGTGCCGCCTAATTGTACATCAATCCAATCCTCAACCCACTCCACCATTTGTTTATATTTATTTTTTAAAGCACATTAGCTATGCACCCAAAAAATCACATTATGCATAACTTTTTATTTACTAATCTATCTTAGTTTGGTAAATAAAAAATAAAATACTACATGCCTCAGTCATTTCTTTGTATGTGCACGCATCCTTGTTGCCAGGCAGCAACAAGATGATACGACGGCTACACCACAGCACTTCTTCTACATTATTTTCCACCATAGTAAACAGCAACTGAGCTGATGTACAGCATGGCTAAATCTTATTGCCTAAGCCAACTGATCTCACAGGTGAGAACTATTGGCTTTGCCAATGTTTGTTTATGTTAGTATGCGTGTGTGTGTTGCCATTGTGTGGTTACAAATGTTCATTTAATTAGGCGCATTTGTGCACATACGCACATGTGCATACATTTATATCTTGATTTATTAGTGTGAGTCCGTATTTGTGTCTCGGTGTATGTCTGTGAGTGTGTAAATATGCGTGTTTATGTGCGCATGCTTTGTCGGGGAGCATCACCGTCTTGCAAAGGCATGACCCGTGCTACAGCAACTCAAAAGCAGCACAAAGGAGAACAGAAGAACAGATCTTGGAGGGGCCAAAGCTTTCAAACCTGGCCTCTAAGAGCTCCTTTTACACCAAAAGAAGGTCTGTCCAGGTGTGAGGCCTACTCACGATGGATGGTGGTCCCACTTTACATATCCTAGGAGGAAAACCACACCCAGAAACACAGAATACTCTCTTTGTAGAATTATTCACATGGAGAGCAGCGTCCATTGGTGCAGCAGGTGCAGTGGCACTGGAGCCAGAGGCATGAGAGACCCACTACCTTGATTATGCCGTATTTTATCATTCAAACAGCAGCCAGGGAGGGGGTACAATGGCCTATGACACACTGACTACCCTACTGCTTGAACACGATTCAAAGTCGTGTAATCGTTTTTGTTGTCAGTTCATGCATGAGGGTCTCATAGTGAAGCTGAAATCGGAGGGTCCACAGGTTGCTGATGATAGAGAGTGGGATCGGTCCTGGGGGATACCGTCTCCTCGACCACTGCAGCTTGAAATACTGGGCCGCCAGGAAAGCCACAACCAGAGCGAGTAAGGCAGCACATGGTGCACGTTTGCCAAAAAAAGACCCCTTCCTCTCTGTGTACCAAGCGGGCGGAATCTTTCCTCACCCTACACTCTGGCTCCTTTCTCGTTGCGGTGTTTTTATATAAAGTGTTACAGACTTCTGTGTTGCTGTTTTTGGGTTCTCCAAGCGTCTTCTTCTCAGCATTTCAAATGTATGTCTGTCTGTCCATGCCCTTTATACCCTCTGTGACAGCTAATGCCTGGCCCTGTGTATTCCCTGAGTTTCCATGTTTTTATGTTTAACCTTTGCTGGCTCGCCACCGCCGGCTGTCTTGTAACTTGAGAGCACTGTGTTTAAACACAGTGCTTCAATTGCATATAGCGCAGACTTTACCCAAAGGTGTCAGAGGGATTCACAATTGAACCAAGTACGTTACATGAAGAGAATATTATATATTTACTGCTGCAAAGTCATCCTGTGCCCTGTGCACCCCCAACTTTTTGCTGACTGGTACTGGTGGTAACTGACTCTAACTGACCCTGGGCTTTGCCTAACCAGGCCCAGGGCCAGTGGTATGCTGAAAGACACACATTTAGAGTACAGTAAAGACACCTACATACACTAGGGTACACTATGGTATGGGGTACCCCTGTGATTGGCATGACCTAGCCATATGGCCCTAGTACATATTAGGGCAGGACGTTTGAAACTACCTATCAGTCCCTAGTATCAATAGGGCATGGTAGTGTAGAGGCCAGCAGACCTTTCTGCACTTGCATGTGTGCACTGCTGAAGCCTGAGGTATCTTTAATAGTGGCTCTGTTTAGCAGAACTGCTTTTAAAAAGTAAATTGTGCCAAACTCAACTTTTGTGTTTGGGGCACTTAAAAATGGATACCCTACAATGTTTTGGCATATTAAGAACCCCCAGGGTCTCCCCTAGGAGTCCCAGGGCTGGGGGGTCAGATATTTAAAAGCTAGACCCTTATATAATGAGTTTTATATGCCCTGGGTTAAGTGAAATTTCACATTTCACTCCCCACATTGTGACAATGTGCTGCCCAAATTCGTCTTTGATGCTAGGAGCACTGTGAAGGGAGGATCTGCAATATTTCAACAGATTCAGAGCCCCTGAAGTCTCCCCTAGTTTTCCCATGGGGTGGGGTCCTGTAGATATAAGCGAAGTAATTATAAAATATGTTTTTTTAAGCCCTAGTGTAGGTAAAATGGCCCAAGTAATTTATCCCATTGCAAATCCCATGCCACATAGGTTAACATGGCAAGAAGATATTAACTAATAACTCCTGATAGGAGAATGATAAAAACTTCCATTCAAAGACTTCCCAGAATGGTAGCGATAAATCCAACAACATAATGTTGTTGAATTTCTCCTAAAATGTACAGACAAGAAGTTATAAGACTTTCTTGTTTGTAAGTCCAAATTCAGCCTTCCAGTGGTCTGTCCTGATTGGTCAGAGTTAAGTGGATTAGCCAGGCTGCCTTGACGAGGTGATAAAGAACCCCTGGCGTTAACCAGCTCTACTGGGAGGGCAGTGTGCTGCTACACAGGAATGTCAGAGGAGGGGGAGGTGTCGTAAACCATGGTCTTCAAAGAGAAGAGGATGGCCTCAGTGTCATTTACAACTTCACTCTTTTGACCCAAAGTGAGAGCTAGGCTTATGGAAGGAATGCACAGATGCAGGGGGGAGAGGCTATGGAAAGTAGCCATCCTAGGGGTGTGTTTAGCCAGCTTTTAGCTCCCTGCTGGAAAATCGGCCATTATGAATTTAGAGGATTTGGTGAATTCTGGGACAAAATAAGGCCACACTCTACAGCATGTGGTCATATTCTTGGGGAGTTGCCCTGCTCCCATTGGTCAGGAGTGACCTCCTGCTTGACCCTGAGAACTTGGAATAGGTATCTGAGAGGGGCAGAGTCTCTCAGATCTGCTGCTTGAAACTTAAGAAAGCAAGACGTTTCCATGCTGAGAAGTTGGGGTGCAAAATTCTAAGGCCTGCCCTCTGAAGACTGCACCAGCTGAAACTACAGCCCTGTGGATTACCTTGCTGTAAAGGAACTAAAGAGTGGACTCCCTGCAAGCTACAGGTCAACAGAGCTCGCCTGGAACATCACCACCAAGGATCCTCAACCTGGAGAACAACCAGTGGATTTGTAAGGGTTATGTCCAAGTGGATTGTGGGAACTGAAGTCCTCAACTTTCAAGGACCATCTTGGAGCTTCCAGACCCTAGGAGTGAGTTTGAGATACATTGGGACCCATTGGGGAGCCTCAGGAAGACGTTCCAAAGGTTTGGAGAACTTTGGAGCAACTTTGAAAAAAGCTCCATAAGGGGACCGACTCAACCTGGCCAGCCAAGCTGCCTGCCTTCAACCGCGAGCCGGCCAAGCCATCCAGGTTCGTCCTGCTAAAAGCTCCGTAGGTCCAACTTCTAGAGTTTGACCGGGAGTAGAAGAAATCAGAGGCCGGCAAACCCTCACCGAATCCAGCCCTGTGAAGAGCATCGAAGGGACCCCGCGAGAAAAAGCTCCAGAAAAGTTTCTAAGTCCGAAGGTAAAAACTGTGACCGGAACCTACAGCAAGTGGTAGCCGCTCAGGGCTCCATTGCGGCCAGCCTGAAACTTTGACTTTGAGCCGGTCTATCACGACCAGATGTCCCAATAGGGTGCCATAAGTTTCCAAATGCTATAAAGTGATAAATCTTTAAAAATTCATATCTCCGGTTCCCAACATTAGATTTTTGTCGTTATGGTGTCATTTTACAGATAAAAATATTCTCTATTTTTATAAATTTGTGTTGGATTTTCATTATGAGCGTGTCTTCATTTTATACTGAATTGGTGTTTATAAATGCTTTACATACCTGTCGTTGAAGTTAAGCCTGTCTGCTTGCAGCCACGTTACAAAGGATTGAGCATGGGAATAATTTTCCAAGACCTATTATGAGCCCTATACTGTGTAGTGGCCTTATTGCCAGTGGCAGACCTACATTTGCCCCTACCAATAATCCACTTCCAACATTTAAACGTTACAGAAACAAACGAGAAACAAGAAAAGATAAAATAAAACAATAGATGGTAGTCACACAAAAACACAAAAAAACACAATAGGATGAAGATTGTACAGGCATAGATTACAAATTTACAATAATGAAAGAACTTCCTAGAGGGATATAAAAAGGGGTGTATTAGTTCTGGAAGTGTCTTTGGAAGAGAAGAGATTTGAGGTCGGTTTTGAAGGTCCGGGTAGAGGGTGTGGTACGGAGTAGTGGAGGAAGCGAGTTTCAGATTCTCACCGCATTGCCTGAGAAGGATGGAGCCATCGATCTTTCCCTTTTGAAGGTGGAGGGCTCAAGCAGTAAATATTCCGCACTACGAGACGGTCTAGAGCCTCCAGAAATGTTCAGTTTATTCGCCAGGTATCGAGGGGAGGAAGTGTGCAAGGTTTGTGGGTGAAACAGGTAGTCTTGTAGATTGATCTTGCCACGATGGGAAGCAATCGAACAGAAGACAAAATGGGTGTGATGTGGTCACTTCTTTTGGCCCCAAAAATAAAATGAGCCGCTGAATGGAGAATGGATTTAAGAGGGGAAAGGTGGGATTTGGGAAGGCCAGCAAGAAGAGAATTCTAAAAGTGCAATCCAGAGAGAACCAGAGATTGGACCAAGGTTTTAAGGTCTTGCTCCGGAAAGAAATTGAGTGAGCTTGAGTGAAGCGAGGTATATTATTATGATTAATTCTTGTATAGCGCCAGGCCCGGTTCTGGCGGGTAGGCCAGGCCCACCCAAACATGATCCTGGCCCACCCAAACATGAACCTTGGCCCTCGCAGTGAGGTAATGAAGGCCAATGGAAAATGGGCACTATAATTTAAAACGCCTACTATTCTGGGAGTTGCGTGATTGGGCCTGGGCTCTTCCTCACAGCTGTCCCCAATCACCCAACTCCTTTTAGAAAGGTGGGCTGTGTCATGCAGGAACAATAGGGGCATGGCGAAGGGGACAAATTCTTTAATTGGCACCCAGTAACTTTTGCCTACTATCCTGCTACGTGGATATATCCTTTTCTGTTTCACCTGTCCTGACCCCTGCAGCTGCTTATCAGATCAGGCTGTGACACAATGTTTGATTAACAGAGTAGGTAAGAGAATGTGTTGCTATTTGTATTTTTTAAATCTGCACAGGCCCAGCAAGGCACATACTTTGTGTATGCTTCATTTAAATAGTTTTTATCATTATCATGGCCATGGATGCAAGACAACAATAAACATGTCCAGATAACTGGTGATTAATGATTCTGCTGGAGAGCAATCCTCTTGCCTGTTAGTAGTTTTGAAATGCATATAAGCTGTGTTTTATTTGGATAGCTCAATAGGTTACTGCTTTTGTCACAGAGATTTTTGTGTTACTTGCAGTTCAGAAGTTACAATCCTAACATATAACAGTGACCTATGAACTGTCATCAAACAGCTGCAAAGAAAACATACATGGTATGGTTAGAACTTCACTATAATAGCGCATAGCATCCTGTGAGGTTTCCTAGTGCTAAAATGCCACCTTTGGAACGAGAGAAACCCAGGCTCGAATCCAGGGTTGGATTCTCAGACATGATTCTTCCAAATTTTCGAAGATAAGCTTTGAGCAGGCCCAGTTCACTTCTTGTATTTGAACCTTGCTCCATGGCATTGGCCTTAAGTTTCAAATTTGACCCGGTCTAGCCAGACCAGATTTCCATTGTTGGCGCTCTGATCTTTTAGGCACTAGATTTCTCTTAAAAGTTTAAAAATTCACCTTTAAAATGTTGTCTCTTCTCTTTTCCTTTCCCCTTCATTTATATATGTATGTTTTTTTTGTTTTGTTTGCAGTTTTATACAGTGTGAACTTGACCCAAATCCAATCAGGTATCAGAGCGCTTTTCAGAGCACCAGTTACATAACATAAGGACACACATTCATTTTTTGTTAGGAACGAGGAGATTAAGGGGCATATCAACAACAACCGGCGATAATTATCGCTAAGCGCATTTAGCGCTAGGATAATTATCGCCGGCTAGCGTGAATTTTTATCGCTGAGATAGCGTGCTATTAGCAACGCTTATCTCAATAGCGATAAAAATCCTCACGCTAACAGGCTAACGTGAGATTATCGCTGGAAACCCAGCGATAATCTCACGTTACCTTGTTGATAGGGACAGGCAAACTTAGCCATGATATCCTCCTCCCATAGGATATCATGGCTAAGTCAGAAAAATACCAGACGTAAAAAAGCAGCGTTAACCGCGGTTAGCGCTGCTTTTTTTGTCTCTAACAGGGTTAGCGACATTCTTGATAATAGGAGAAATGTCGCTTAATGACATTTCTCCTATTATTTTACTCTGGAATGCCCCCTTTGCATCTCATTAGAGATGCAAGGGGAAGCGTAGAGTAAAAGGGTGCTAACATGCAAATTTGCATGTTAGCACCCTGTTGTTGATAGGGCGCTAGTTTTATCTCTCCTTTTTTGGCTTTTAAAGCCAAAAAAGCAGAGATAAAGCCCTTGTTGATATGCCCCTTTGTTATTTGCCCAGAATCACAGGATTTTTAGCGTCATTACCGAGACTCAAAACCAGTTCCCCAGGTCGGAGGTTGAGAGCCCTAGCGTTAGGCCAACTCCCCTCCCCATATTGCAGTGCTTACTACCAGGACATGTGTGACTATGCTTAGAATATCTCCTTATATGCCTCCTCTCTTAATGTATATGAGTGCTATTTGTTGACATGATGCCTGTATATTTTTATTTATTAATGAACGTAATTTGGGGGATGCTCTTGTACTGTAGTGGTATGACATGATGATATTGATAATCTTGAAGCTTTGTCTCTTGTACCTAAGGCATCACTTGGTTGCCCCATGTCATGTATATTGTTTGAATTATTTAACTTAGTATGTGGGGAATATTCATATTAGATTGGGATTTGGAGGTACGTATGTATTTTATTCCAGTTTGCTTGCTGTTTTTTCTAAAAATTAAATATTTGGAACACACAAAAAACTTTACAAATGCATAACTCTGCTTTACTGATTGGATTTTTGTTATTTTGATGTCATATGATTTATTAAAATTTACTCTATTTTTCTAAATTGGTTTTGGATTTTTCTTGTGTTGTGTTTTCACTTTATTGCTGTTTGTGTGTTGCAGAAATACTTTACACATTGTATCTAAGTTAAGCCTGACTGTGTTTTGTGGCAAGCTACACAGGGTTAAGTCCAGGTTAATTTAGTGACTTTTTGTGGTCACCCTGGAAGGATCTTGGCTGTTGCTTGACCAGGGCTCACACGCCAGTCAAACAGCAACCCAATTGTTCACAAATCAACTGACAATTCAATTTCTATTTCTATTTCTATTTATTTACTTATAGAGCGCCAGAATCACCGCATAAGGGTTTCTCCGCGCTAGGACCGCAAAAGTGAGCTAAGGAGGGACCATCAAAACAGTGAGGTTTTCAGCAGCTTTCTGAATGCCAGATAATCCGTGCATTGACGCATGTGAATGGGGAATTCATTCCAGTAATGTGGGGCCAGATGGTAAAAGGCTTTACCACCTAGGCGTTTTATTTTAAAGCGCGAGACTTGGAGCAGTGCTTTAGCTCCAGAGCGGAGGGGTCTGGAGGCAACATAGTTAACAAATGTATTGTTTAGGTAGCTGGAGCCTAGGTTGTTTAATGTTTCGTATGCCATACAACAGATCTTAAATGTAATCCTCTTCCGTATTGGCAACCAGTGTAGTTTTTGAAGCAGAGGGAGTGATGCGGTTCTTGTGGGGGCATTGGCCAACAGTCGGGCCGCGTTGTTCTGAACCACCTGGAGTTTGTTTAATGAACTTTCATTGGCTGAGATCAGCAGCACGTTACAATAGTCCAAGCAGCTTCGGACTAGTGCCTGAATCAAGGTTTTTCTAGTTGATAGTGGCAGGAAAGGGAAGACTCTTCTGAGTAACCTAAGGCTGTGGAAACATGCTCCAGTGGTGGAGGAGGCATGATCTCCCAATGTGAGTTTGTGGTCCAACCAAACTCCAAGGTTTTTTACCACCTGTTTGGGACATGGGGTAGGACCTAATTCCTCTGGCCACCAGCTAGGGGACCATTTCACAGTGGCTTCACCAAATAGCATAATCTCCGACTTAGTTGCATTGAGTTGGAGAAAATTAACTCTCATTCACTCCGCTATGGCCTTCATTCCTTCTGCAAAGGTGTTCTAAATGTTGGAATTAGTTTTGTCAAATGAGAGGAGCAGTTGGGTGTCATCAGCGTAGGATATGGGGATACATCCCAACGTCCTCAGCAGTCTTGCCACAGGAGTGACATAAATGTTAAACAAGGTGGGGCTCAGACATGAGCCCTGTGGTACTCCCTTGGTCACCCTGGTGGTCTGTGAGTAGAATGGGCCTAGGTTAATGGTCTGTCGGGCAGAAAGTTGGACAACCATTTCAATGCATTCCCTGTGATGCCTATGTCTCCGAATCTCCTAAGTAGAGTCTGGTGGGAGATGGTATCGAATGCAGCGGAAAGGTCAAGCAGCACCAAAAGCACAGCTAGACCGTTATCCAGCAACATCCTGATGTTGTCCGTGACTGCCACCAGCACGGACTCTGTGCTATATCTGGGATGGAATCTCGACTTAGAGGGGTCCAGGCAGTTTGTAGATTCAATGAAATCTGATAGGTGTTTATTAATGTGCTTTCCAAGATTTTGGTGTGTAAGGGGAGTAGGGAAATGGGGCGATAGTTGGTTACGTCCTCCGTGGAGATTTTAGGATTCTTTTTAATAGGGAGAATCTGCGCAGCTTTCCAATCCAGAGGGAGGGTGCCTTCCTTCATGGAGCTGTTTAGGATAGAGCAGATGGGGTCGGCTAGTTGTTTGGACAGAGTGGCGGCTATTTTAGCAGGAATGAGATCCAATGGGGACCCTGATTTTGCGCTACTTAATAGAGCTTCTGTCTCCTCTGTAGTGAGTAACGGGAAGTTCTCCAGCATGTGAGAAATGGGCGAGGCCGGTGGGCGATCAATCTCAGGGTCAGTCTGAGGGCCCTTCGTTGAAGTAATTTTATTATAAATCATGTCAATTTTCTGAGTTAGGTGGCTTGCTATATTGTCGCACAATGTTTGAGATGGGGCGGATTCAATGTTACTGGCTTTAGGGTAGGGTTCTACCACTAGAAGCCTAACAAAACTCAGTTTTCGGACTCCTGATAAGTCCCCCTAGACTTACCTAGAAAATCCACCCTGGAACTCACTAACACGTGCTCATGACACTCAATAACAAATCAACCCACAGAACTTAATAGGATATGTATAACTCACCAACAAATCAGCATGTTCAGACTCACTAAAATATCTACCTATAGAACTCACCAACAAACCGACAACTTGAAATTCGCTGACAAATCTACTACTTTAGGTCAGTGACTAACGCAGCCATCAAACTTGGTGATGAATACCGAAGTCAATGGTACATGCATCATCACAATGCCTCTCTCACTGTGTGCAAACACCCTGCTAAGTGAAATCACAGAGAAACCAACAAAGGCTGCTAAGAGCAATATTGGTCAAACATGCCTCAGCACAGTTGAAGACCAAATGGGAGCTAGATGTGGGGGAAATAGAGAACCTGGACTGGGAAATGGCGCTGATGCATCCTCGCGAGGTGGCCATTAAATCACGATTACGATTGGTCCAACTCAAATATTTACACAGGGCGTACTATGATAGGGCACGTCTATTTCGAATAGGGAGAGCGGTGGAACCCAACTGCCTGCACTGCCGATTGCCGGAGGGTACCTTCTTTCATACGGTTTGGGAATGCTCCCAGATTCAGAGATGCTGGGTGAATCTATTATAAGAGCTGGAGGCCATTCTGGAGGGGACGATCCCCTTGAACCCGCAGTTAGTCCTGCTAGGAATTCTCACAGAAGTTGATCTTCCTAGGACAAAAGTATTGCTAATCCAGCTGGGACTGGTGGTGGCGAAACGTGACTTGGCCAGGACATGGGGGGCAGTGTTATGCCCATCACTGACTGAATGGAAGCAAAGCATGGACATGTATATGCTGGGGGAGAAAACGACCTATCAGACAAGGGGCTGTCCCAAAATGTTCTGGAGAATATAGAAGCCGTGGCTTGAATACTATGGACTTACACTTACTGAATCCCAGTGAAGTCCTGGGATGCGCGAGGCAGGAGGTTGGGGGGTGGATTAGAGGGGGACCGATGGGACATGCAATTGTTGTCTTGCTGTTTACCACTGTATAACAAACTTGATGCTGAGGTATTGATGTTAAAACGTCTTCACATTCTTGTTGTGCACTGTTTCTGTAATGCAATATGAAAAATGCCAATAAATATATATTTTTAAAAAACATGTCTCTGCACCTTCATCCCCAAACCCATCGGCATGCTCACCAGCCTGGAGCTCTTTGAAACTCCAGAGGGCCTCTGCTTCCTCAAATGTATGAAAAATCTACTTACCCTGATGACCCTCTTGCTCTCCCAGTTTACCTGACCATAGCAAACTCTGCTGACATCCTATGTCTACCAGTCTATCTGACCACAGCAAACTTACCTGACCTCTTACATCTACTAGCCTATCTTATCACAGCAAACTGTGCTGCCCTCCTAAGTCCATATTACCACCGCAACCTTAGCTGACCTCTTACATCTATTAGCTTATCTGATCACAGCACACTGTGCTGCCCTCCCGTGCCTACCGGTCTATCTGATCACAGCAACCTCTGATGGCCTCCTATGTTTACCAGACTCTCTGATCACAGCAACCTTTGCTGACCTCCTATATTTGCCAGCCTATCTGATCACAGCAAACAGTGGTGACCTCTCACTTCTTCCTACTTACGCCAGCACAACAAGCTCTGTAATACTCCAATGTAATATTAACTACTCCTTCGCCAAATACACCTGAACATGGGGAGGGCCTTTTTGACTATTTACATCTGCAACTTCACCAAAGTATCTCTTCCACAAGGCAGTGAACACAGTGAATAGTAAACAAACATTTGCCCGTCAGCCTTTATCTCATGTGTTACTATTATTGCTTCTGGCAATGTGCCATTCCTAAAGCAGCAGATACCAAAGTCCAATGATATTGATGAAAACCTTCAAAAGCTAGCTCTGGGACAGTCTCCTTGTTGCAATTTGCAATGCACTGAATTTAGAGTGTTGCGGTAAGAGTACATGAACTTAGTTACTGCTCCTATCAGATGTATGAGGACTGGGTTTACATCTTGGGACTGTGGCAGCTTCGCATTTGTCTCTCCCCTGAGGCGGAAGCCGGGGGCTTTGCCTTCTTGTGTGCTAATTTTTAACATTGTGTATATTTTTAAAAATACCCTCACTGCAGTTGGTTAGTTTATGTAAAGAGCTACCTGCACGTTTTTTCGCCCTCGAGCCCAGCGCGCATTGCCACATCCTCGCGCCTGGGGAGAAGGGGTTCGGCCATCTTGGGTGAGGGAGGGGTAGCGCTGCAGCTGCTGGACGCCTCCCGCCCTCCCAGAGTACTTAATTAGGCGAGTAGCGCTGCGCGCCTGACTTCGCATTTGTCTCTCCCCTGAGGCGGAAGCCGGGGGCTTTGCCTTCTTGTGTGCTAATTTTTAACATTGTGTATATTTTTAAAAATACCCTCACTGCAGTTGGTTAGTTTATGTAAAGAGCTACCTGCACGTTTTTTCGCCCTCGAGCCCAGCGCGCATTGCCACATCCTCGCGCCTGGGGAGAAGGGGTTCGGCCATCTTGGGTGAGGAAGGGGTAGCGCTGCAGCTGCTGGACGCCTCCCACCCTCCTCACACCGGATATAAGGGCATGAACATCCGTCCGCGCAGCGGGCGGGCGCAGCGGGCGTGCCGGCGGCGCGCCAAAGGCAAGCCCGTCTGCACCCGTCCGCGCCTGGCCCGCGCCCAGGGCCAAGACCCCTGATCCGATCCCCCTACATCACAAGTTAGCCTACTCACGTATGGCGTTGATGAAGCTTCAACCAACCCACTCCTCTCGATGCACCAAACACGACCTATCACAAACATCGAAGGCTGCCAACCTGATCTGTACCCACTGCAACACTATGATTCGTACTAATAACTCGAAGACTCTCTCTAAACTGCATTGCGATGTCAACGAGGTGGTAATTCTTATGGCCCTTATTAATGCGCGATCATTGGGCAAACACAGCCAAGAAATAGCGGACCTCATTACTGATAACAACTTAGATGCCCTGTATATCACGGAAACATGGACTGACGATGCTTCAGCCCCCGATCTAGTAATTGCAGTCCCTCCCGGCTACAAAGCCTATCGACAGGATAGGGTTGGCAAAAAGGGAGGGGGACTGGCCATTATAACAAGAGATCGGTTCGAACATCATCCATTCCTGCTACATCATGTAAAGCCATGCACTTTAATATAAAGTTCACAGCCCTTTTCAACTTTAAGGGAGTACTTTTATATCGTCCCCCCGGGACAAAAGCAGGTTTTCTGACCAACCTAAGTGCAATTACCGAATCGATAGCCACCGAAGAGTCTACGACAATGATGGGTGACATGAATTTTCACCTAGAACAAGCAAATGATAGGGATACCGCCGCCCTTACATCAGATCTAGAAATAATGGGCCTTAGACAACTGGTTACCGCTCCCACCCACCAGGCAGGACACACGCTGGATGGCATTTTTTCCAACGTAGAGGGCCTGCACATATTAAACATTTTACCCATGTCATGGACGGATCACTTTGCCATATTTAGCGGCCTTACAATTAAGGAATCACCAAGGAAGAAGGTCACATCTACAAAGCCACGCTCCTTTAATGTATGGAAGAATCTAGACCAAACTGAACTTAAAACACTTCTGGACAAAACCTGCCCAGTTCTATCCGACGAACCCAATACCGCCACTCGTCAATTCCACGAATGGCTTGGTGAGGCCGCGAATCTCCTAGCACCCACTAAACTCCACTCTAGGAATAGAAGCACACCGACCGCTCCGTGGTACACAGAAGAACTAAGAACTCAAAAACAATTAAGTAGGAATAGGGAAAGGCAATGGCGCAGAAGCTATGATGCCGAAAGTAAGATCATATATAAAGAATCGTTGGCCACCTACAAAACTATGATTGTTGCAGCCAAAAAAGCATTTTTTTCGGAACAAATTGAAAATGCTAAAAATTCTAGCAGACAACTATACGACAATACTAAAACATTATCCGGTAATGCACCAGACTTAAATCCACCCCCGTCACAATCAATCTGTGACGCGTTGTCTGAACTCTTTTTTTCTAAGGTCAATGACATATACCAAGCCTTTACTTCTAAAATCAACATCACCAAAGCCTCTCCCTTTTGCACTTCCTCAGGAAACATCTTGTCCAGTTTTAGGGCTCTTACTATTGATCAAATAAAAATCATTATTACATCCATTAAATCGGGATCAGCTCTGGACCCCTGCCCCTCCTCAGTTCTCTCCATGGTTATGGACACTACTGTTCCGGTCATCACACATGTTTGCAATACAATATTGAGTTCTGGGAGCTATCCAGATTCCTTAAAAAACACACTGGTTAAACCCCTGCTGAAGAAACCCAGTTTAGACAAGGAGGAACTTAAGAACTACAGGCCCATAGCAAGCCTTCCTTTTCTAGCTAAAGTGGCGGATAAAGCCATGAACCAGCAGCTCTCAGAGCATATAGAGAAACATCAGCTCCTGGATGACACACAGTTTGGGTTCCGTAAATATCACGGTACGGAAACCGCCCTCATCAAGGCAGCTGACGACATCAGAATTATCCGTGACCAGGGAGGGACAGCATTACTTGTACTGCTTGATCTCTCAGCAGCCTTCGACACGGTCGCCCACAAGATCCTGGTGGACCGTGTCGGAAGGATGGGCATTCACCACACGGCGAGAGACTTGCTCTCTTCCTTCCTGGCCGATAGAACGCAGGTGGTCACACTGGGGCCATATCAATCGGCCAAGCTGTCACTTCCGTGTGGGGTTCCTCAAGGCTCATCCCTCAGTCCGACACTATTTAACATCTATGTGTCGGACCTTGCAGGTGTAATCAAAGCATATGGGATGAGCCTCACCTCATATGCAGATGACACGCAACTGGTGTTGGCCATTAAAGGCGACGGGCTGGAAGTGGCAGAGCGCTTCCAAAATGGAATCAGGGCAATCGGAAAGTGGATGGCAGGTAATTGCCTGAAGCTTAACTCCGATAAAACGGAGGTGGTTATCTTTGGATCCCTCTCTCCGACTTGGCCTGTATCCTGGTGGCCATCAGCCTTTGGCACCCCACCCAGCCCGACCCCTAAGGTCAGGAATTTGGGAGTAATTTTTGATGATCACCTTAACTTCATGGCACATGCAAACAAAGTAGCAGCCAGAGCCCATCACAAACTCAGAATGATAAGGAAAATCATTCCATTCCTCCGGATGCTGCTGCCAAAACACTGGTCAGCTCCTTGGTACTTTCCGACACTATCAGGACATACCACTGGTTGACGATTCAAAACAGGATCAAGTTCAAATCCCTCTGTATAGTTTACAAGGCACTTCACGATCAAGGTCCACGCCCTCTCAAGGACCAGCTTATACTCTATAGACCGGCTAGACAACTTAGATCGACAACCCTCAACCAACTAGTGGTTCCACGTTCCAAAACAGTCTCCTGGGGTGACCGCCGATTTTCAGTTGCGGCTCCCAAGATTTGGAATACTCTGCCACAACATATTAGAACCAGCTCCTCACTTTCCCAGTTTCGGAAGAATCTGAAAACCTGGCTGTTTAACCAGTAACACTGCCCCTGTTCCTCCGATGCTGGGGAGAGATAGCTGCCATAGTCAAGCGCCGAGACGCCTACGAGTATTCGTTCACTCTCAATAAATGTCATAAATAAATAAATAAATAAAGCAGCTAAATACTCCACTGAAACTATGTGGCAGAGTGAGTACTTACTAAGAAAATCAAGATCTTATTTCTGATTTTCCAGATAATTCCAAATTCCTCAGTGGAACCTCAGGGTGACATTCTTAGTCCCCAGTACACCTGCACCACTGGAGTCACCGGTAACTTTCTTGCCGATAACTCTAGAGAGCTAGTGGAGATACTGTCCGGCAAGAGTAGGCACTTAGAAGGATGCCTATAATCACTCATTAATTACTTGCAGGCACTTGAGGCTGACTGCAGGAAGTAGCCCCTCTACCTCTTTGGTGATCCATAACCAGAAGCACTCCAGGTTATCACCACACTAAATGGTAAGGAAGCAATGAGAAGATGTGAGCTGGTGTAGTTTGAACCCGTCTTCAGTCTCCCATAATAATAAGAATTACCTAAAGCTCCTGTCTTGAAAGCATGGTTGTGGGTCAATTTTGTGAGCAGTCCCTTTACTTGGCTTTTCCCTGACTTGGCTAATTTGCGAGCCTTAAAGTCAAAGACCCGGTATCCATCACCTTTGTCTTTGTCACCTCAGACCTCAGACTAGGAGTTAATGGATTCAATGTTGATGTCTTGTTGCCATTTCCTTGGGATGGTGACCCAACCATCAACCAGATTGGGATGGTACTTTATTGTCAGGTAAGGGGTGGCTGCTGAAGGTCGGATCGGTGGCTTATGGATGTTCACAATTCCATAGCTGTCAGCTTTTGTCTAAGGCTGCCTTTTCTGCCTGTAGTTTTCTGATAATGTCCTAGTAATGGATGTGTTGATCCGTGTATCCTCTCCTAGGCCCCTTCCTCAAAAGTGAGGGGCATGATCAACATCTTATTGAGCCATGGGCTGAGTATCTTCTTGTGAGTAGGTAGGTTACACAAGGTGGTCAGAGGTTTAAGTATGTGTTAGTCAGGGCTGTTTGATTTCAATGAAACTATGCGCATAACATAGTTACCCATAGAGGTCTTTAGACAAGCTCCATCCATTAATCAGTGGTTGGTGTCATTTACATTTTACTTCCACACACTCCAGCATGCATTAAGGTGCAACGCATCAGCCCACTTCAGCCATTGGCCGACTTCACTACCAGTTACAGCATGCCTCCCATTAGCATCCACACACAAAGTAGTTCCCTTACGTGCTAGGGAGTACTGTGGTAATGTGTTTTTGAGACTCAAACAACTTATTTCCTTGTAGAAAATGTCTTTATTTTGATTGTTGAGAGCCCAGCATATTACCAAACAAAGTTTTGCTAAAAACATGGCAAAACAAAAAAACATTGCCAGAAGGCTGTCAGCCAGCGTCAAACCTATTGGATTTGCCAATGCTTGTTTTCCTTATTATGTAAACCCAGCCACTGGAAAAAAAATCTTCATGTTATACACAGCTTTCCCCATTACAAAATATGTGAATCTGTGCAAGAGAGCTTGCATTATTTTTATTCAACGGTAGACATGATTCCAGCATGCCAGGAATTGCCCAAAAATGCATACATTACAAGGACTACTGGTGAGAGAGTGCAGACACAGTCATTGAGAGGTTGTGGAGGCTGTCAGAGAGAGTTCAGATGCCAGAACTGAGACAGAGCGAAACACAGAGAGAGAGAGACAGAGAAAGAGAGAGATAGAGAGAGAGAGAGAGAGAGTATTTCATAAAAAACTAATGTAGAGGCTAAGAGTGACAGAATGCAGATGCAATCTGTGAGCAAGTGATAATACCACTGCGTGAAAGTCTAGAGGTTGTCAGAGTTGAAATGGTGCATGGTGTAGGCTGCACTGTACTGAGAGATCCCCACAGCCACTGTGACTGATTAGTAAATGGGGTCAAGGCACACATGCTCAGTTCCCTTTTTTAACCCAGTGACTTGACCTGGTGGCATTAGCTCATGGTCTGGTGTGGTTCAGGTGAGTGGAAGCCCTTCAGAAGATGGACTGTCCAAGTAGCATGTCCTTCCGGACATATAATTTCCGCCAAAAACAAATGAGAGCCCCAAGCACTACAACAGCAAGAAACAGAACAGCAGGACAGCTATGTAAGCCTGTCATAGTCTCAGAGTCATTCAGGAGGGCAGAGATGAATGTTAAATGAATGATGTCGCCTACAACACAACATCGTCATTTGGGCTCAAGATTGATCCTGATTGGTCGGTATGGAAAAGAACACTCCCTAAGGACGCGTCCAAGACAGTGGCAAAATCTTCAGCCAACCAATGACATAAAGGCCAGGACGATGCCAGGAGAGTTAGGTTGAGTCCACCTTGTTGATTCCTTCAATAGATGGTGATCATTGTCTCAACATTTTAAACATTGCTTATGTACATCGAGGAAGGAGTGCTACTAAAGTCATATTGCATTGGTTGTAATTCTTGACTTCTGAAGAGTGCCTTGGGGCCACCTTTGGGTTTGGAAGTGGTGTGGCTGCATATTGGTTGCTGCACCATTGCAGATGGAGTGCTGATGAGCCACTGCCTAGTAACTTGTGGAAAGCTTTGAGGTAGGTGGATGATGCATCAGGATAACGTTGGGGTGAAGAAGACGACCATCAGTGGCTGACCGTTGCTTCAGAATGGCAAGTATGCTTCATGAACATCTTGGCATGGTACTGATAGCATATGGTAACAAAGATTTACTTTGGAGTAAAACTGGCATGGCGGTGGTGTTGTCACCAGTTGGGACTCTCTTACATGACATGGGTGTCTGGATCCATTCCTAATCAAATATTGGCTGAATCAGTTTTTGTAAGACATCCAAGGTGGAAATTGGTAACTGAACTGTAACTGCATTAAAATCCCTGCCGGCTGTAACTCATACTTTTGTAACCTTCTAACTGGGTGTTGTCTGCTTACTCGTGGATTCACAGTGTTTGCTCCATTGTGTGTCTGAGGACAGTGCAACCAATCTGGATGATTTAGTTCCCAGGCTGGTAAAACATTTGAGAAACCCACAACAGACTTTGTATCCTGGTGGACCTATGAGTCGCCGAGGCATTGCACTTGCCAGATGTACTGCCCCACTTGAAGAATCTTTAATTTTACCCTGTGTGACATGTCAGTGGTTCATCTTGTCTTGAATGGCATGGTGTGTAAGGTAGTCATCAACCAGACTTAGAACAATTGCTGTGGGTGGTATGATCTGTGCTCTCCTGCCAGGCGTTTGCCAAATGGCCATCTCAAAGGTGGAGATTTCAAATAGATGGTGATCATTGTCTCAACATTTTAAACATTGCTTATGTACATCGAGGAAGGAGTGCTACTAAAGTCATATTGCATTGGTTGTAATGCTTGACTTCTGAAGAGTGCCTTAGGGCCACCTTAGTTCCCTTTTATTTGCCTAGTCATCTGACCCGGTGGCGTGGGTGTAGTGATAAGTTTAGTGCAGGTAAGTGAGATGCCTTCAGTGGAAGAGGGAGGGGTCCTAATTATCTCCTCTTGGGCATAAAAGATTTAGCAAAGAATCTGGAAAAAAGATTGCTTCCTTTCTCAGAGAAAAAAACAGCCACATGTTACTCGACAGACCATGTTCTGATAGCTGAATAAGATTGTGTGAAAAATCACTTGCATTCCACTTTTATTTTAAATATATACTAAAATTTAGAAAATATTAAAATACATATTAAACATGCAAAAAGTGTATCATACCTAAACAAAATATTAGCAGTTAAAAATATAATTATATTAAATACATAATAACAACAATAACTAATATCAACATTGAAAAGTAATAGGTAGATGAAAGTAAATAAAGAAGGCTGAGCTACTAGAAACTATTAATAGCAATTAATTGCTACAAATACATTTAAAAAATATTATTTAGGCAGTATAAGAAATGTAATAAACAACCCCCTTGCAAAAGATTTAGAGCCTCATTCTGATGTTGGGCGGGAAGCCTCCTCTCAACATTCGGATTCTCCTAGACACCGTTGCAACCCTTCCGACCAACTCGGTCAATTTGCAATTCGACCGAACGATTACGATGCTCACGATCAGATTGTAAACTGCATGGTCTTTCCGAATCGGTTCCGCTGGTTCTCTGAGAATTTGTGTTTGTCAGAACCACACCGTACAGCTCTATGCACTGCGTTTCCGACAGAGAGCGATTACAAAGTCCTTTTACAACAGCCTTTCCGAGTGAGCCTTTCTGACACAAAAAGGCTGGCAGAAAGTGACTTTTGAGGCTCCTAGCAGGGGCCCCTTCATCCTGCAGACTATGGTTGGTGGTCCTCAGTAAAAACCCTCCACTGTGTGGCAGGCACCATGGGTTGCCTGCCACAGGGTGCATAGTTTCCCTCACCCCCCCTCATTTACCCATAGGAGCCTGTATTGTCGGACGGAACATAGGAGTAAATGGGAATCCGACCGAGCAGTGTTCGGTCGCATCATAATGGATCCGGCGGAACCGCCGACCGCGAGTCGGTTAGTTCTGAATCCGAGTCGGTGTTGGGCAGAAAGTTTCCGCCCGCTATCGGAATGAGGCCCTTAATGTTTAAATTAGTTTGTTTAAAGCATGACCATTAATCACCTAGACAAGTAAAAGTTATCCAAGACCACCACTGAATAATAGATAACATTTTAGCATCTTTCCAATTTAAGGTTATGGATTTCATTGCTGAAGAGATCGCATATTCAACCAATTACTTATTTGCTATGACCCTTGCTATGACCAGTCATTTAACCTGGGACATTACAAATGCTTCAATTGCAACAAGTAGAACGAGTTGCAAGTGTCCTTCATTTGTCATTATTTGGCCGTGTATCGGCAAATGCTTCCAATGTCCCAGGTTCTTCACCAATCAATATTACAACGATCAGTATTCGCATTATATTACATTACATAATTGCAAGTTGCCCAGATGAACTGTCAATTCTTCCCCACCATTTAACCCATTCGGGGACTTGGATTGGAGATCTATGATGTATCGTGATTCTAGTCTTCGCAATTTCAGTACCCTGTCTCCTCCCCTACGTCGAATGGGATACAGTCTATGCTGAAATATTGCAACAGATCCCTGTTCGTTGTAATATTGATTGGTGAAGAACCTGGGACATTGGAAGCATTTGCCGATACACGGCCAAATAATGACAAATGAAGGACACTTGCAACTCGTTCTACTTGTTGCAATTGACCGATATACGGTAAAATTACAATTAAATGACTGGTCATAGCAAGGGTTTGATTATAAAATCAAGCAAACTGATGAATTTTCATGTGAATGCATAAAATGTTGTATTTATTAATTGTACTTCACGAACCATGCACAATTGACCACTCTAAGATGGCGCGCGTAAAGGAAATGCGTCAGTCCCTTGTCTATGTTTATGTCGACTAATGTGACTCTTTTTAATGGCGCCTCACAGCGCGGAATGCAAACACTGAAGAAGGATCTATTTTGAAACGCATCTGTTTGTATTAGGTTTTACCATTAAACCTTGCTGAAACAAAAGCCCCGTGAGTGCCGTTTTTCCTTCCAGAGGACGGGGGAATTTTGGAGCTTGCATTTTGTGCGGTACACCACCGCATTCGGCACCCGCCCGCAAAGAGTGACTCGTACTTTGATGTACTTGGAGCGACATATATATATATATATATATACGGCTGGGGGGGTTCCACAAGGACCCCCAGGGCCCATAAGAGCATAAAAAAAAAAAACGGGCGAATCCGGCTGAGAAAACAAAAATAAATAAAAAGCGTGGGCTTCCATACTTCGTTATTGTTAAGCCCCAGGGTGGGCCAGGTCCCAGGGACAATGGAGAATTATAAAGCTGGGGACCGCCACCTCCCCCAAGCTTCATTTTAAAAATGAGTGGGAGGGGCAACTGCCCCCCCATGCTGCCCTGTGGACCGCCACCTCCCCTGAGCAATGTTTATTTATGTGCGGGGGTCTCAAGGGCCCTCCAAGCCCCGGGGACCACAACTTCCTGGGGAAATCTGTAAATATGGGTGGAGGGACCTCGCAGGCCCCTCAAGCCCCAGACACCACCACCTCCCCGGGGCTTCATAGTAATAAGGTGGGGGTCCTCTCGGGTCCCCCCAAGCCCTGGGGACTGCCACAGCCCCAGGGCTTTGCTGAATAATTAGTGTTGGGGGTTTGAGCACCCCCAACACTGCCCCGGGGACCACTACCTCCCTGGGACGCTGTTTATTTAAATGCAGGGGTCCATTGTGGACCCCTAGGCCCTTGGACCACCACCTCCCGGGGCTATCTTAACGTTGGGAGGGGGGCCACACGGCCCCCCCTCCTGGAGCCCTTGATGGCCCTGGGGACCGTCACCCCCCAGGGCTGGCTCCTGCAATGTCCCGGGGTGCCCATCCTCGGGACATTGCCATTTGCTATGGCAGGGCGGGAGCACGGATCCCGCCCTACCATAGCAAACTCTGCTTTGCCTCGTTAAAGCGAGAGCAGGAAACCTGCTCTCGCTTCAATGAAGCAAAGCAGGATTGCTTTTGAGCTAGGGGAGCTGCATGTCAGCAGCTCCTCTTGACCAAAAGCAATGCCGAATGCCGGCTCCCGCAGAAGGCGGGGAGCCGGCAGGGACTGTGGGGGCATTGGGGCTCCCCCCACAGTCCCCAATGCAAAGGGCCAGCCATGGGGGAGGAGGTCCCTGGGGCCAAAAGTGGCCCGGGATGGCCCCCCTCCCTTTACTTAAAGAAAAAAGAATGGCCGGGTCCCGGGGAATGGGGTCCCCTGGGCCAGAATTGGCCTGGGAAGGGGGGCCACGCAGTCCCCTCCTCAAATTCAAATGACGTAAATAATGGCCTAGCCACTGCAGATGGGTTCCCAGGGGCCAATAGTGCCCGAGGACCTCAGGACACAAGAGGACCTCATCCCCGAGCAGCAGTGTGCCAGGGGCTGTGTCTGCAGAGTGGTGTAAAAAAGGGGGTGGCTTTGGAATACTCTCAGGAATCCAGCTGTGTGGGGCTTGCTGGAGGTACCTGGTGGGCTACTTGGCCCTCAGGGACCCTCATGAGGAAAGGGGACTTCATACCCCAACCAAAAGCGTGCCAAGAGGCATGTTTGCAGAGTTGTGGAGAAAGGGGGTGTGGCCTGTGTCTACCTCTCAGCAGTCCCACTGTGTGGGGCTTACTGGAGGTAGGAGGTAGGCTATTTGGCCCATACGAGCCCCCAGCAGTGAAGGGGACTTCAATTCCCATCAAAGAGTGCACCAGGGATCGCGTTTGCAGAGTGATGGGCAAAGGGGGCGTGGCCTGTTATGAGAACTTAGGAATCCTGCTGTGTGGTACTTACCGGAGGAAATAGGAAGGGTAGTTGGCCCCCAAGGATGTCCTTGGGGGCCAAGTACCCCTCTTGTTACCTCCAGTAAGTCCCACACAGTAGGATTGCTAAGACGTCTGTTGAGGCCATGCCCCCTTTCTCCACCTCTCTGCAAACGTGCCTCCTGGCAGACTACAGTATGGGGGATGAAGTCCACTTTACTCCTGAGGGACTTTGGGGGCCTAGAAGCCCCCCTGGTACCTCCTGTAAGTCCTATGCAGCAGAATTCTTGAGCGCTGGTTGGAGGCCCAGCACTCTTTCTCTACAACTCTGCAAACGTGACTACTAGTTAAAGTAGCATGTTTCTGCATTTTAGACTTAGAGGTACTTTTAATCCCCCTGCCTTATTATATATTAGGGCCTTACAGGGGAGGTCATGCCAATCGCAGGGGTACCCCAACCTATTGTGTACCCTAGTGTATGTAGGTGTTTTCACTGTATTCCAAGTGTTTTTTAGCATAGCACTGGCCCTAGGCCTGGTTAGTCAGAGTCAGTTACCACCATTACCCGTCAGCAAAAAGTTGGGGGCACTAGATGACTTTGCAACAAGGCCTCTTTCTGCACCTCTGTTGGTTGTTTCTGCATATCTTTTGCTTCTTTCTGCACCTTTCTTTGTCTTTCTGGACTTCTGCTGCCTCTTTCTGCATTTCTCTTGCTTGTTTCTGCGCCTTCATCTTTCTGCACATTTCCTACCTCTGTAGGCATAGTTAGAAATTAGCATTTAAAAATCCTTTGAAATTCAATTAAAAAACCATAGGTTTCAAGGATGTTATAGTTAGTAATTAGCATTTAAAAAACCTTAGAAATTCACTGAAAGAACCATAGGTTTCAGCCATGTTATAGTTAGACATTAGCATTTAAAAAACATTTGAAATTCAATGAACGCACTGCTGATGACATCACATATTACATCATTCATGACATTTTCAAATCCTCTTCTATTTCATTAAAAATTTCTGACATGCAGACTGAAACATGCTGTTAGAATCCGGGTTCTCTGGTTGGCACAGGTAGGTACTTGTGACAAGCAGGGAACCTTTCCTCTAGTCAGGACAAGGGGGTACACTCCTCAAATAACCCCTGCTCACCCTCTAGGTAGCTTGGTGCGAGCAGACAAGGCTTATCTCAGGGCGTTATAGGTTAAGCATTTGTGAACACATACAGTAACCTAGTGACAACACTACAAATGGACACCACACAGGTTTTTATATTAAAAATAAGGATTATTTATATAGAGTTATCACAAGACCATTAAACGAATAAAAATACACAATACGGTTGCTTAGTTGGTAGAAGATTGCTTAGTTTCTCTTAAGTTCTTAAATGCGACACTTTAAGTCAATGTACCTCAGATGCGACACGCAGGGCAACGAAAGTGTTGCAGCGATGCAAATGCGTTGAAGTTCTTGGTGCAAAAGAAATAAAGACGGGATCTTCCAGGTGCGTTACGCTTCTCCGATGTTGCGAGAAGGTTCGACTCGATGCGTCAGCTAGAGCGGCGTCACCTTTGACGAGATGCGACGACAGCAGCCTTGGCAGCGGCACTCTTCTCCGACGTTGCGAGACGTTTCCGCTCGATGCGATGCTGCAGCGGCGACACCCCTTCTGCGAGATGCGACGACAGCGGCTCTGACGGCGGCACGCTTCTACGTGGATGCGAGGCGCTTTTCTGGATGCGGTGCAATGCGACAACTACGATGGCTGCGATGGCGACATGCTTCCTCCTCGATGCGAGACTCTTCTCTCGATGCGGTGCAATGCGACAGCTACGATGGCTGCGATGGCGACACGCTTCTTCTGCGTTGTGAGACACTTCCAGGTCATGTGAGACGCTTCCGCTCGATGCGATGCTGAAGCGGCGGCACTCTCTGCGAGATGCGACGACAGCGGCTCCGACGGCAGCACGCTTCTCTCTCTTCAGTCGCGCTTCCAGCTCCTTGCGACACGCAGTCCCTCAGAAGGCCCCACAACAGCAGCAGGCACTTCCAAAAGACTTTGGGGAGCTGGAGGGTGAAGTCCACTGGTCCTGGGACTTCGTTCAGGGGGCAAGCTCAGTTCAAGCCGTTGGAGATCTTTTAAAGCACAAGTTGAAATAAAGTCTTTAGTAGTCTTTCTCCTCTCCTTCAGCAGCAAGGCAACCACTGCACGGCCAATCCCCCAGGTCAGGGACAGTACTCCTCCTACAGCTTTTCCAGTTCCTTCTCCCCTGGCAGAGGTTCTTCTTGTTTCAGCAGGATCTAATTTCTTGGGAGCAGGGTCCCAATACTTATACCCCTAATTCCTTTGTTCCTCTGGGGTAGAGGGGCCTTTACCCAGTCCAAACCAGTTCTTGAGCACTCTGTTGACATGACTCTGCCTTTCTATTCAGGGTGCAGGGCAGAGACATCAGCCGCTCCACAGGAGGTGGAGCCAGCATTGTGGTGGCAGAGCACAACCCTATTCAGAGTCCAGGTGTACTCCTCCCACCCATCTGGCTGTCAATCTCTCTATTCACCACCAGGCTACCTAGCTCTGCCCCTCTGGGTTTCCCCAGCCCTGTCACTCACACAACCAGACAGGCAGATACACATCATATCAGAGGCGGGCTGAAATGGTCAGGCAAGCAAATACCAACTTTCTAAAAGTGGTATTTGCAAACACAGAATATTAAAATAAACTTTACTAAAAGATGTATTTTATTATTCTGAGTTCAGGCATACTAAACTCAAATTTCTACCATGTTCCCTGGGTCTGTTAGGATCATAGAATGTAACAATTCTGACAGCCCATTCTGGCCTATGGGGAACAGGTAGCCTTACAATAGTGAAAAACGAAAATGGCTGTAATTCACTATTAGGACGTGCCACACACATCAGGGCTTGTCCTACCTTATGCTTACAATGCGCCCTGCCCTTGGGCCTACCATAGGGGTGACTAATATGAAGTTAAGGGAAGGTTTAGGGACTGGAAGTGTGTGTACTTGCCCAGTCAGAATGACAGTACCAGACTGCACCCAGGTTCTGCAATGGCAGACCTTAGACACATTTTACCAGGCTGCTTCTGTGGGTGGCACAACCAGTGCTGCAAGCCCACCAGCAGCATTTGTATTTACAAGCCCTGGCACTCCTGGTGCACTTTACTGGGGTCTGACAGTAAACCAAATAAGCCAATCATGGAATCCAACCAACATATACATTTTAAATAGGGAGCACTTGCACTGTGGCACTGGTTGGCAGTGGCACAGCGCTCTGAGCAGCTAATACCAGCAAAACACATGAGGCACAGCGACAAAAAGTGGAAGGGAGACCAACGCCAAGGTGCCAGGTCTAACACATGCACTTTCAATACCAGCAGCAGACTTCCCTGTTGAGCAGTAGCTTTACTACAGTGATCTAATGAGCAACTAAAGTGCTAACATTTAGACTTTATGGCAAATGTGTGACATATCTGAATGCCTTCTTGATGGAATCAAAGTAAAAAACTGAAAGCATTTCCTACTGTGGAGACTGCAGTAAATGAGGAAATTAGGAAACTTCATAACAAATAAATTTCCCAAGATGGCCACCAGAGACAAAAGAGCCCAAATGTAGCACAAATATCACCCAGATGTAGCCCACGTGTAGCCCAATGACAGAAGTGTATGTCTATGTAATTTCTAAAGGAAATGCTCTAAGTATTACAGTTTTGATTACATCAAGATGACGTCAGGCGTGCCACACTTTTGTAATAAATATAGAATGTTAGCAATCTAGTTGTTCATTAGGATACTGTTGAGAGGCAGAGGATAGGGGCACGGACTCAGAAAATTTAAGGCAGGCAGGAAGGGCAGTTGCAGCACAACAGACTATGGCGGGCAGCGGAAAGGGGGGCAGGGGCAACAAACCAACAATACAGGACAGGCAAAAGAGGTTGTGGCAATATAATAGATCATTGTGAGCAGAAGGAAGAGGCAGTGGTAGTACAACCATACATGCCAACAGACCTGATTCATTTCAGACAGGAAACGCCCAATGTTTTTAAGCCCAAATGGGCTTTATTTGATCTTTCTCCTGACTACAATCTCCTCTTTTTCAATGTAAGTCAATGGGGAAAATTAATACCTCAGTTTTTTTCCAAAATCTCCCTCTTACCAAGTTCAAATTGTTAGCAAGTAGGGTACATTGGATCATGGAAGGCAGGAGGAATTGGGGTAGGGACATGGACACGGATAACAGAGGACAGGAGGGACATGGAGAGGTGCACCAAACTGACCTTACAGGGTAAGCATCAGGGTTTGCAGCAGCACAATACACCACACAGGGCAAGCAGGACGGGAGTACAGCACAACAATCCATAGAAAGCAATAGGGATGGGACAGGACCATGCACATGGACAACAGAGAACAGAGGGGAAAGAGGCAATGGAAGCTAGCTGACCATAATGGACAGACAGGAGAGAAAGCTGAAGCATAACGGACCATAAAGGGCAGCAGTGAGGGATCAGGGGCATTACAATGGAACAGACAAGCCAGGAGGGAGGGAATAGGGGTCTGCACATGGAAAACAGAGGGCAGGGGGCAAGGGGCAGGGCAGGTGCAGTAAACTGAGCATGGAGGTCAGGCAGGATGGGACTAGAAGCAAGACACACCATGGAGAGCAACAGTGAGACTATAATGGCATACGCACAGACCATGGATGGAAGATGGGAGGGGGTTAGGGCAGCTAGCTGACCACACAGGGAAGGTGGGAGGGGCCGTGGCAGCACAGAAGACCATGCATGGCAAGCGGGAGGGTTAGTGGCGGACCAATGGCCATGATGGGCAAGAAGGAGGGGCAGGGGCATGCACAAAAGACCATGGAGGATAGAAGGGAGGGGTAGGAGCTTGGTACAGACAAGAGAGTTCAGGGGAATGGGCCTCACAACAGACCACGCGGGGCAGGCAGGAGGAGCAGTTGCAGCACAACAGAACAGGAAGGGTGTGGCAGTAAAATGGACCATGGAGGACAGGAGGAAGTGGATAGAGGCATGGAACATGGACAGGCAGGGTGGAGGTGGCAGGGCCAGTTTACAGTCATCTGACAATGCTATGCAGGTGGGAGGGGAGTGGCAGCTCAACAGAACAATCAGAGTAGATAGGTGGGGCAGGTCCATGGAACATGGTGGGCAAAAAGGATGGAGCAGGGACATGTGCACAGACATCAGAGGGCAGGGGGAAGGAGAGTAGGGGCAGCAAGCTAAGCACAGGGGCTAAGCAGGAGGTCAATGATGGGGCATAGAATTGGGCAATGGAGGGCAGGAGGAGTGGACTGGGACATCATGCTAAATGGAGGGCAGTGGCAGCACATCACACCATGCATGGCAGGAGGGAGGAGGCAAGTGCATGGATTCAGAAAACTGAGGATAGGGAGGAGGTGGATGGGGCAGCAAGCTAACTGTTCAGAGAAGTTGGGAAGGCCAGCGGCAGAACCACGGCCACACAGTGCTGTAATAAGGGAGCAGGGACATGGACTTGGACAATGGATTGCTAGGAAGAGGGGAAGCAGGAGCAGCAAGCTTCGGTGGGGCAGCACAATGCCAGGCAAAGCCCTGCTATCAGCCCCCCACCATCCATTGTGATATGCATATTACTTAATGTTACAAAAAACCTAGACATTTGCTGAAAATAAAACAAAGATTACAGGGACGTTATAGTTAGACTCAGATTTCACTCATACACAACCAGTGAAATTCAGCAGTTATAGTTACCTGAGCCAACTATAACTTACGTCCCCACAATGTACTGCTAATGACCTCAGACATTACATCAGTGATGACATGGTCAGTTACATCAATCATGACATCTCAAATGAGCTGTGAATGGAATGGAACTATAATCGCTAGAACTTTATTTAGGAATAGTGTGTGTATATTATTAACACCCCTTTTTTTCTTTTCTTTTGTGTAAGAACCATTATAATACACAACGTGCCCAGATCAATATGGCCGATAGCCTTTCACTTTAAAATAATTTGTAGTTCATTGTTAATGTTGATGTTTGCAATCCTACATATGTTTATTATGAATAAGTCACGTTGATGAAAATACAGGTATGGCGGTCATGGGGCAAGATATGCTGAAATGACATTGTGTGCATATTAACACTTGTTTTCTTTTCTTTATTGTATCAATTCCTGAATTTTCACATCGTGACCAGGCCAATATGGCCACAAGCTTTTTGGATTAGAGTAATATGTAGTCCTTTGTTAATGTTGGCAACTGGAGGCATTTGTACATTTAAATAAGGAAGCAACAATGATATCTTGTATCGTGATCAAGGTTCGGATGAGCCAAATGCGTGGATTGTGGACTTTGCAGATTAAATACTTCAAAACTACAACCTGAGTGCTGATTCCTTCCTTGTAAGAGTGAGACGCAATTAAATACGTATATATATAAAATTCACTGAAAAAACCACAAGTATCAGTCACGTTATAGTTAGAAATTAGCCTTTAAAAAACCTTAGATATTCACAGAAAAAAACACAGGTTTCAGAGACGTTATAGTTAGTCTGACATTTCACTCATATAAAACCAGAGAAATTCAGCTGTTATAGTTAGCGGAGCTAACTATAACTCATGCTCCCGCAATGCACTGCTGATGACGTCACATATTTCATCACTGATGACATGGTCAGTGAAATCACTGATGACATCACTGATGATATCTCAAATGACATCACTGATGATATCTCAAATGACATCACTGATATCACCGATGACATCATCCAGTGACTGTGAGTGTTTCTAAAAAGTTTAAGAATTTGATATATATATGATGATTCAGTCAGTGTGTGACTGACTGTATAAGTGAGCGATTATACGTGTCTGGGTGAATGTATGGGTGAGTAACTATTCTATGCGAATGTCTGTATCAGTTTGTCAGTTGGTGTGTGGCTGCATGGGTTGGTGAATAGGTAAATGAGTGTCTATATGAGTTATTGATTGATTGTCTAAGTACCTGTATGTGTGCCTGAGTGTATGTGTATTGTGTGACTACCTGCATGGATGTGTGAGTTGGTGATTCAGTGGCTGTATGGGTTCATGAGTGCATCTCCAAGGGGCTGTATGGGTGAGTGAGTGTGCATATGGCTGTGTTGGTGAGTGAATGGATGTCTCAGTGGTATTTGTGTGAGTAACTGCATATGTGAATGGCAGTATATGTGAGTGTTGGAGTATATAAGTAATAGGCCTGGGCCAAAATTCCGTTCCGTTCGCGGAAGTTGCAATATTTTGGCATTCTCGCGTTCCGCGGAAAGCGCGAAAATGTCAAAATTTCCGCATTCCGCAGCTTAGCGATAATTTTTTTCTTGCTCGCGCTGTAAAACAATACATTCTCGCGCGCGCGCGATCGCCTTACCTGAATCCCTGCGTTCTCCGACAAGTTTTCTTGACCCGGTCGCGTTCTCCACGAGATGTTGGATTTTGGTAGCCATTTTGCGCTGTCTCGCGAGAGTTCGCGGCCGCATTCAAGTCATTTTTCACGCGATCACGTCATTTGTCGCGCGATCAGGTCTTTCTTCTCGCGATCATGCACCGCGCGAGTATGAGAAGATTGAGATCTCGAACATGTCATTCTACATCGCGAGCCAGAGAATGAGGACGCGGGCACATGAAATCGAACGCGAACAGGAGAAAGAGACCGCGAACATGTCATATCCAACGCGACAGGGACAAAGAAGAGAACGCGATCATATCGTTTTCGACACGCCGGCGGAAGTAATGTGAAGCTGGAGAACTCAACAACGTAAAATTTACAATTTGGAGAGGAATATCGGCTCTAGCAGCATGAAACCATCTGCAAATACTGATTTTGGATGAAAAGAACTCCTTACATTCACATTTGGCTTTCCTTTTTTGTGCAAGGACTCCAGGAGTCATTTTTTTTTTACAAAGTGGAGAGAGGGAGGAAGTGACACAGATTCTCCAACTTCCTGTTCCTGTCCAGCAGGCTCCTCCCAGTGCTTTGTCCATCTCCTGCTCATTCTGCCTTTGGATTTGGAGCTGGAAAGATCTCTCTTTTTGTCTGCTGCATCATTGCAATTGGATTTCAGGATTTTTGGAATAGGATATTTTACAAGTAAGTGGTTGTTGTGTTTGATTGTGGGCATTGCAGTTGTTGTGTAACTACAATTTATTTTTGATAATTAATTATCATCATTCCTTTTTTTTTTTTTTAATTTATTTTAATTTTGTGGGTTGTAGTAGTAGGCCCGAGCTAGCCATGGGCATGGCCTCATGGGTGTGTGTGTGCATGATGAAGCAACTGTTCCTTTTGTTTTTTGAATATATTTCATTTTCAATCACATTTAGGGCATGGATGGCATTGGATTGAGTTGGGGAAGTGTGTTTTTTGGGGTGGCCTTGCTGATGTTGTTGGGCCTGGACATGTGGCTGGTGGCCATTTTGAGGCCTAGGCCTGCAAGCTTGCCTGGCCTTGTCTGCCAGCAGGCCTGCTTTCATCCACTGCTACCAGAGCAGGTAGCCACAGCTTTAGTAATCTACTGTTTTCTGTGTGCTCTGTTGAATTTAGACATCATTTTGGGCATGGATGGCATTGGATTGAGTTGGGGAAGTGTGTATTTTGGGGTGGCCTTGCTGATGTTGTTGGGGCTCTCCATGTGGCTGGTGGCCATTTTGAGGCCTAGGCCTGCAAGCTTGCCTGGCCTTGTCTGCCAACAGGCCTGCTTTCATCCACTGCTACCAGAGCAGGTAGCCACAGCTTTAGTAATCTACTGTTTTCTGTGTGTTCTGTTGATTTTAGACATCATTTTGGGCATGGATGGCATTGGATTGAGTTGGGGAAGTGTGTATTTTGGGGTGGCCTTGCTGATGTTGTTGGGGCTCGCCATGTGGCTGGTGGCCATTTTGAGGCCTAGGCCTGCAAGCTTGCCTGGCCTTGTCTGCCAGCAGGCCTGCTTTCATCCACTGCTACCAGAGCAGGTAGCCACAGCTTTAGTAATCTACTGTTTTCTGTGTGTTCTGTTGATTTTAGACATCATTTTGGGCATGGATGGCATTGGATTGAGTTGGGGAAGTGTGTATTTTGGGGTGGCCTTGCTGATGTTGTTGGGGCTCGCCATGTGGCTGGTGGCCATTTTGAGGCCTAGGCCTGCAAGCTTGCCTGGCCTTGTCTGCCAACAGGCCTGCTTTCATCCACTGCTACCAGAGCAGGTAGCCACAGCTTTAGTAATCTACTGTTTTCTGTGTGTTCTGTTGATTTTAGACATCATTTTGGGCATGGATGGCATTGGATTGAGTTGGGGAAGTGTGTATTTTGGGGTGGCCTTGCTGATGTTGTTGGGGCTCGCCATGTGGCTGGTGGCCATTTTGAGGCCTAGGCCTGCAAGCTTGCCTGGCCTTGTCTGCCAGCAGGCCTGCTTTCATCCACTGCTACCAGAGCAGGTAGCCACAGCTTTAGTAATCTACTGTTTTCTGTGTGTTCTGTTGATTTTAGACATCATTTTGGGCATGGATGGCATTGGATTGAGTTGGGGAAGTGTGTATTTTGGGGTGGCCTTGCTGATGTTGTTGGGGCTCGCCATGTGGCTGGTGGCCATTTTGAGGCCTAGGCCTGCAAGCTTGCCTGGCCTTGTCTGCCAGCAGGCCTGCTTTCATCCACTGCTACCAGAGCAGGTAGCCACAGCTTTAGTAATCTACTGTTTTCTGTGTGTTCTGTTGATTTTAGACATCATTTTGGGCATGGATGGCATTGGATTGAGTTGGGGAAGTGTGTATTTTGGGGTGGCCTTGCTGATGTTGTTGGGGCTCGCCATGTGGCTGGTGGCCATTTTGAGGCCTAGGCCTGCAAGCTTGCCTGGCCTTGTCTGCCAGCAGGCCTGCTTTCATCCACTGCTACCAGAGCAGGTAGCCACAGCTTTAGTAATCTACTGTTTTCTGTGTGTTCTGTTGATTTTAGACATCATTTTGGGCATGGATGGCATTGGATTGAGTTGGGGAAGTGTGTATTTTGGGGTGGCCTTGCTGATGTTGTTGGGGCTCGCCATGTGGCTGGTGGCCATTTTGAGGCCTAGGCCTGCAAGCTTGCCTGGCCTTGTCTGCCAGCAGGCCTGCTTTCATCCACTGCTACCAGAGCAGGTAGCCACAGCTTTAGTAATCTACTGTTTTCTGTGTGTTCTGTTGATTTTAGACATCATTTTGGGCATGGATGGCATTGGATTGAGTTGGGGAAGTGTGTTTTTTGGGGTGGCCTTGCTGATGTTGTTGGGGCTCGCCATGTGGCTGGTGGCCATTTTGAGGCCTAGGCCTGCAAGCTTGCCTGGCCTTGTCTGCCAACAGGCCTGCTTTCATCCACTGCTACCAGAGCAGGTAGCCACAGCTTTAGTAATCTACTGTTTTCTGTGTGTTCTGTTGATTTTAGACATCATTTTGGGCATGGATGGCATTGGATTGAGTTGGGGAAGTGTGTATTTTGGGGTGGCCTTGCTGATGTTGTTGGGGCTCGCCATGTGGCTGGTGGCCATTTTGAGGCCTAGGCCTGCAAGCTTGCCTGGCCTTGTCTGCCAGCAGGCCTGCTTTCATCCACTGCTACCAGAGCAGGTAGCCACAGCTTTAGTAATCTACTGTTTTCTGTGTGTTCTGTTGATTTTAGACATCATTTTGGGCATGGATGGCATTGGATTGAGTTGGGGAAGTGTGTATTTTGGGGTGGCCTTGCTGATGTTGTTGGGGCTCGCCATGTGGCTGGTGGCCATTTTGAGGCCTAGGCCTGCAAGCTTGCCTGGCCTTGTCTGCCAGCAGGCCTGCTTTCATCCACTGCTACCAGAGCAGGTAGCCACAGCTTTAGTAATCTACTGTTTTCTGTGTGTTCTGTTGATTTTAGACATCATTTTGGGCATGGATGGCATTGGATTGAGTTGGGGAAGTGTGTATTTTGGGGTGGCCTTGCTGATGTTGTTGGGGCTCGCCATGTGGCTGGTGGCCATTTTGAGGCCTAGGCCTGCAAGCTTGCCTGGCCTTGTCTGCCAGCAGGCCTGCTTTCATCCACTGCTACCAGAGCAGGTAGCCACAGCTTTAGTAATCTACTGTTTTCTGTGTGTTCTGTTGATTTTAGACATCATTTTGGGCATGGATGGCATTGGATTGAGTTGGGGAAGTGTGTATTTTGGGGTGGCCTCGCTGATGTTGTTGGGGCTCGCCATGTGGCTGGTGGCCATTTTGAGGCCTAGGCCTGCAAGCTTGCCTGGCCTTGTCTGCCAGCAGGCCTGCTTTCATCCACTGCTACCAGAGCAGGTAGCCACAGCTTTAGTAATCTACTGTTTTCTGTGTGTTCTGTTGATTTTAGACATCATTTTGGGCATGGATGGCATTGGATTGAGTTGGGGAAGTGTGTATTTTGGGGTGGCCTTGCTGATGTTGTTGGGGCTCGCCATGTGGCTGGTGGCCATTTTGAGGCCTAGGCCTGCAAGCTTGCCTGGCCTTGTCTGCCAGCAGGCCTGCTTTCATCCACTGCTACCAGAGCAGGTAGCCACAGCTTTAGTAATCTACTGTTTTCTGTGTGTTCTGTTGATTTTAGACATCATTTTGGGCATGGATGGCATTGGATTGAGTTGGGGAAGTGTGTTTTTTGGGGTGGCCTTGCTGATGTTGTTGGGGCTCGCCATGTGGCTGGTGGCCATTTTGAGGCCTAGGCCTGCAAGCTTGCCTGGCCTTGTCTGCCAACAGGCCTGCTTTCATCCACTGCTACCAGAGCAGGTAGCCACAGCTTTAGTAATCTACTGTTTTCTGTGTGTTCTGTTGATTTTAGACATCATTTTGGGCATGGATGGCATTGGATTGAGTTGGGGAAGTGTGTATTTTGGGGTGGCCTTGCTGATGTTGTTGGGGCTCGCCATGTGGCTGGTGGCCATTTTGAGGCCTAGGCCTGCAAGCTTGCCTGGCCTTGTCTGCCAGCAGGCCTGCTTTCATCCACTGCTACCAGAGCAGGTAGCCACAGCTTTAGTAATCTACTGTTTTCTGTGTGTTCTGTTGATTTTAGACATCATCTTGGGCATTGATGGCATTGGATTGAGTTGGGGAAGTGTGTATTTTGGGGTGGCCTTGCTGATGTTGTTGGGGCTCGCCATGTGGCTGGTGGCCATTTTGAGGCCTAGGCCTGCAAGCTTGCCTGGCCTTGTCTGCCAGCAGGCCTGCTTTCATCCACTGCTACCAGAGCAGGTAGCCACAGCTTTATTGATCAAGTGTTTTCTATGTGATCTGTTGAATTTTTAGACATCACCTTCCTGAGAGTGTAGTGTGGCTGTACACAGTACTAGTAGTATAACATAGCTCTAGTTAAAAAAAATTCATAAATGGCTAGACTATCTTTTGTTTGCACTAGTACAGTACTAAGTAACTGAACCACAAAAACAAATGCAACATTTCACTGATGTTCTTCTCCTGTCTTCTTTGCTTTTAGGTGCACAAAAGACAGAGTAGGAGGTGTCATCGGCATCACCTGGCTACCCGTTGTACTGCCAGCCAGACAGAAGTCCTGCTGCGCATCACGCCCACGTGTGACCAGAACTTGTTGTGCATCTGCCTCCTGCCTGACGTCGGAATAAGATGGCCCCAAAGAAAGGTACCAGGTCCAGTACCAAGAAAGTTGCTGGTGAGAAGAAGGAACAGAAAAAGGAAGTGCCATTAACCACGACTGGTGGTGTGCCGGCCAAGGTTTTTTTTGGCACCAAAGCGTTGTCCGGGAACCAAGCTGGGAGCAGCACAGCGGTCCAGCAACCCCACCAACCTAGGCCCAAGGGCTTTACTGTCGCAGAGGTAGCCAGTCTACTAACGGGCAGCGATGTTGAAGAAATGTCATTACCGCAAAGTAGTACACAATCAAGTTCAACGCAGGCGCAAACTCAGCAGATCAGTGTGCAGCCGGCGCAACCAGAACAGCAGCAGCAGCCGGCGCAACCAGAACAGCAGCAGCAGCCGGCGCAACCAGAACAGCAGCAGCAGCCGGCGCAACCAGAACAGCAGCAGCAGCCGGCGCAACCAGAACAGCAGCAGCAGCCGGCGCAACCAGAACAGCAGCAGCAGCCGGCGCAACCAGAACAGCAGCAGCAGCCGCCGCAACCAGACCAACAGCAGCAGCCGCCGCAACCAGACCAGCAGCAGCAGCCGCCGCAACCAGAACAGCAGCAGCAGCCGCCGCAACCAGAACAGCAGCAGCCGCCACAACAGCCCACCATAGTAGTTGTTGCTCCTGACGTAGGGGCATTTCAGGAAATCGAGCTTCCTGCAGACAAAGCGGAGCGAAGTCAAACCACTGTTTCAGAACATCTATTGTCTTCCAGACCACCAGCAAGGAAAAGGAGGCTTAGTCCATCATCTTCTTCTTCAAGCCCCGCTTCTGATGATCGTGATGACACTTGGGTCCCACCAGCTCGGTCTGAGAGTGAAGTACGCCACAAGACATTGCTTCTGAAAAGGAAGGTCCCAGAAAAACTTAGAGTTATGGAGGTAGATGTAGAAGAGGGGGGTGATGATGTTGATGAAGACGAGCCAGTCATCACGCACATTACTCCCGCCCCAAAGGGATTGGAGACCGACATTCTAACCCTATCCAGAAAGGCTGCTACTGAGTGGGATGCAGCACGGATCTCACCAACACAGGTTACACCACCACTACCTCCAGCTGCCATATTTTCCAAGGCCCGGCAGGGACCTACATCCAGCTCAACCACCTCAGTAGGAAGTGGTAGTAAAAGTCACAGTGTAGGTGGACAGGGTCACATATTTTCAAGGACCCCCTCAAGTTCATCTGGTGTTGAAAGTGGCACATCCAGCAGTGCCAGAAAGTTCTCCTCCCCAGTTTGGGACTTCTTTTCTGTTAGCGCCAAGGAGGAGAACATTGCTATATGCGCAATTTGTCGGCAAGGTGTTCGGCGTGGTAAGCTTGGTACAAACTATGGTACCGGAGGACAAGCAAGTCATCTCAGAACACACCACACTATTGTGTGGGAGGATCACCTACTTAAGTTAAAAGAAAGTAGGAAAACTAAACCCTTTGAAGTTGGTCAGGAATCAGGGAGCGATATTATTGTGGTGGCAGGTGAAGAACAGGGAGGCATTTCTAGCCCTGTCTCCAGTAGTGCAGTCACTGCAGTGGTAACGCCCACATCCTCCTCAGTAACATCAGAGTGGCACCGCAGTAAGAGCCATACTCAGAGTGTGGGTGAGACACCAAGGCGACCGGCGGCGAGTACCTCAATGAGACAATCTGTGTCTTTGAGCCTTAGTGGGTTAATGGCACCACTAAGGAAAGTAAGCCAGCCTACCATTGACAGCATGTTTAGGTTGGAGGGGCAGTTCCAACGCAACCACCCAACGGCACGATTGTACAATGCGAAGCTGGCTAAAATGTTAGCGCTGGACCTTCTTCCTTTTTCATTTGTGGAAGGGGTGGGTTTCCTTGAATTTGTGTCTGCCATCTGCCCGAAATGGAAAGTTCCAAGCCGGTCCTATTTCGCAAGAATTGCTGTCCCGGCACTACATCATGATGTGCTGGAATTGGTTGGACAAGCTTTGCAGAAGAGTGCTGTGCACAATATCCACCTGACAACAGACATGTGGACCAGTTGCCAAGCCACAGATTACATGTGTATCACTGCACACTGGATCTCTTTTGTGGGGGTTAAAGATCAACTATCTGCACGAGGTGTTGTTGACACAGCTGCGATTTTTGAAGGTACTCGGAAACATGCAACTGTAGCCATGTTCGCCATGGAGAAATCTCATACGGCTGAAAACATTTTAGAAGAGTTTCGCACCAAGGTTTTGGAATGGCTGCAGCCCAGAGGGCTTGGTATTGGTTTTGTTGCCACAGACAATGGCAGTAATGTACTTAAGGCCATGGAACTTGGTTCCTATTTCAGGGTTCCGTGTTTGGCACACTGCATAAACATTATAGTGCAAGACTTTCTGAAAAAAGAACCCATAGTAAGCAATTTACTGTCCATCTGCCGAAGAATATGCACTCATTTCAGCCATTCTTTTAAAGCTCGGAAGCAGCTGAGGATCATCCAACGTGACCGTAGGGTGCCAGTCAAGGCACTCATCCAGGAGGTGGCAACACGTTGGAACTCAACGTATTACATGCTTGATCGTCTGTACGAACAGCACAGGTCACTCAATGATTATGTCTGGTACAGAAGCAGTGATGCTAGTGTTAAAGGCATGACCCTTCAGAGGGAGCAATGGACCCTAATTCAATGCCTGACTGATATGCTGTCTCCTTTTGAGGTCTTCACACGTGAAGTCAGCAAGGAGGACTGTACAATGGGCCAACCGATCCCATTGTTGCAAATGCTAGAGCATGAGCTGAATAATGTGTCTGAATCCTACAAAGGTGTAGAGGACAGAAGGCAAGCCCATGACTTGGTGGAGAGCTTATCCAGGCGCTTATCAGAAAATGTAAGGATACAAAATAAAATTTTGTCACAAGACCATTACATTTGTGCCACAATTCTGGATCCACGTGCAAAATTAGGACTATTCCGTTCTTTTTCCGACACTGATGTTGCCCGCTACAAAAGTTGTATAGCTGAAGCAGCCATCAAGTTTGAAAACGAAGGGCTGCTAATTAAAAGCCCGCCACATCAACCCACAACAAGTACTGATACTGAAGCAGGCCATGCAGAATCAAGTGCAACTTCGTCGGCTGAGGGCAGTGCGGTTGGCTCACAATCGCAACACTCACCATCACCATCGACTACAAAAACAATAACTGGATCATTCTGCCGAGTACAATCATTATCAGATTGGTATGTAAAGATGGGCTTTAAGCACAGTGCTGATGCACAGAAAAAACAGCACAAAAGCTTACCAGCAGCAACCCTGAACATTGAGCGGATGGTCCAGGCCTATCTGGACGACCAAACAGAGGTGTACGTTGATCAAAACCCAGTGCAGTATTGGTATAGGAAAAGGTCTGAATGGCCACAGCTCAGCAGGCTGGCGATAAGCTATCTGGCTTGCCCTGTCGCAAGTGTCTCTTCCGAACGTGTTTTCAGTGCTGCTGGTTCCATTGTAACCTTGAGAAGGACCAGTCTATCTCCCAAAAACGTGGAGAGGTTAACAATGATCAAAATGAATCAGCACTTCATACCACCGAATTACACAATGCATGAATCAACAGAGGAAGATGAGGACAGCGGCTCAGGTGACGGAAGTATTGTGTCAGATGATTACCTACTACTGGACGATCCCCCAGAGTTTGAGGACGAGCTATACTTCCCTGACAATTAGGCTCGCACTTACTGTCTTCCTCCCTTTTTTCCCCCTTTGTTTGTGTCTGTTGTTCCGGTTATAAACTTGTGAATCGCAACCAATGCATTATCACCGTCTTCTAATCTTCTAATTTAAGATACAAGTTTCAGGTGTCTGCCATTTGACACTACAGTCCTCAGAATCCAGCTCCTCCGCTCGATCATACTGCATCTCCTGGTCAATTCCATTTCCCTCATGAATGATGATTGGATGATGGTAACAACAAATTCAAACTTTCCTCGTCCTTCCAAAACAAGTGGACCATGAATCTGATGACTTCTATAGCTATCCTCCTTCAGAGCCGAGAGAGACTGGCCATTAACTGAAAATAAGATGCAACAGGTAATGATTGATGCCATGCATTGTCCGCAGAAAAGCAGACTGAGTGATGTAGATTTTGTTGTGTGTGTTGCGCATGAATGAATTGATGTAATTGTGCACTGCCACTAATCAACTTTCTACAGAACACACTAGTAATTACTAATTTTCCTCTTCTGGCAAACAAGAAATGTGTACTTCTCTCCTGCATCTTGGTGATACATTGCTTTTAATTCAATACAGGAAGGGCACTCACTCAATCTGCGCAATGCAAATGACTGTGACTTAACAGCACCGTCCATCATGATGATGGCGAAAGAGACGGCCTGCAGCGTTAACGAGATGAGATGCAACAGGTAATGATTGATGCCATGCATTGGCCGCAGAATAGCAGACTGAATGATGTAGATTTTGTGGTGTGTTTCGCATAAATTGATGTAATTGTGCACTGCCACTAATCAACTTTCTACAGAACACACTAGTAATTACTAATTTTCCTCTTCTGGCAAACAAGAAATGTGTACTTCTCTCCTGCATCTTGGTGATACATTGCTTTTAATTCAATACAGGAAGGGCACTCACTCAATCTGCGCAATGCAAATGACTGTGACTTAACAGCACCGTCCATCATGATGATGGTGAAAGAGACGGCCTGCAGCGTTAACGAGATGAGATGCAACAGGTAATGATTGATGCCATGCATTGGCCGCAGAATAGCAGACTGAATGATGTAGATTTTGTGGTGTGTTTCGCATAAATTGATGTAATTGTGCACTGCCACTAATCAACTTTCTACAGAACACACTAGTAATTACTAATTTTCCTCTTCTGGCAAACAAGAAATGTGTACTTCTCTCCTGCATCTTGGTGATACATTGCTTTTAATTCAATACAGGAAGGGCACTCACTCAATCTGCGCAATGCAAATGACTGTGACTTAACAGCACCGTCCATCATGATGATGGCGAAAGAGACGGCCTGCAGCGTTAACGAGATGAGATGCAACAGGTAATGATTGATGCCATGCATTGGCCGCAGAATAGCAGACTGAATGATGTAGATTTTGTGGTGTGTTTCGCATAAATTGATGTAATTGTGCACTGCCACTAATCAACTTTCTACAGAACACACTAGTAATTACTAATTTTCCTCTTCTGGCAAACAAGAAATGTGTACTTCTCTCCTGCATCTTGGTGATACATTGCTTTTAATTCAATACAGGAAGGGCACTCACTCAATCTGCGCAATGCAAATGACTGTGACTTAACAGCACCGTCCATCATGATGATGGCGAAAGAGACGGCCTGCGCGTTAACGAGATGAGATGCAACAGGTAATGATTGATGCCATGCATTGGCCGCAGAATAGCAGACTGAATGATGTAGATTTTGTGGTGTGTTTCGCATAAATTGATGTAATTGTGCACTGCCACTAATCAACTTTCTACAGAACACACTAGTAATTACTAATTTTCCTCTTCTGGCAAACAAGAAATGTGTACTTCTCTCCTGCATCTTGGTGATACATTGCTTTTAATTCAATACAGGAAGGGCACTCACTCAATCTGCGCAATGCAAATGACTGTGACTTAACAGCACCGTCCATCATGATGATGGCGAAAGAGACGGCCTGCAGCGTTAACGAGATGAGATGCAACAGGTAATGATTGATGCCATGCATTGGCCGCAGAATAGCAGACTGAATGATGTAGATTTTGTGGTGTGTTTCGCATAAATTGATGTAATTGTGCACTGCCACTAATCAACTTTCTACAGAACACACTAGTAATTACTAATTTTCCTCTTCTGGCAAACAAGAAATGTGTACTTCTCTCCTGCATCTTGGTGATACATTGCTTTTAATTCAATACAGGAAGGGCACTCACTCAATCTGCGCAATGCAAATGACTGTGACTTAACAGCACCGTCCATCATGATGATGGCGAAAGAGACGGCCTGCAGCGTTAACGAGATGAGATGCAACAGGTAATGATTGATGCCATGCATTGGCCGCAGAATAGCAGACTGAATGATGTAGATTTTGTGGTGTGTTTCGCATAAATTGATGTAATTGTGCACTGCCACTAATCAACTTTCTACAGAACACACTAGTAATTACTAATTTTCCTCTTCTGGCAAACAAGAAATGTGTACTTCTCTCCTGCATCTTGGTGATACATTGCTTTTAATTCAATACAGGAAGGGCACTCACTCAATCTGCGCAATGCAAATGACTGTGACTTAACAGCACCGTCCATCATGATGATGGCGAAAGAGACGGCCTGCAGCGTTAACGAGATGAGATGCAACAGGTAATGATTGATGCCATGCATTGGCCGCAGAATAGCAGACTGAATGATGTAGATTTTGTGGTGTGTTTCGCATAAATTGATGTAATTGTGCACTGCCACTAATCAACTTTCTACAGAACACACTAGTAATTACTAATTTTCCTCTTCTGGCAAACAAGAAATGTGTACTTCTCTCCTGCATCTTGGTGATACATTGCTTTTAATTCAATACAGGAAGGGCACTCACTCAATCTGCGCAATGCAAATGACTGTGACTTAACAGCACCGTCCATCATGATGATGGCGAAAGAGACGGCCTGCAGCGTTAACGAGATGAGATGCAACAGGTAATGATTGATGCCATGCATTGGCCGCAGAATAGCAGACTGAATGATGTAGATTTTGTGGTGTGTTTCGCATAAATTGATGTAATTGTGCACTGCCACTAATCAACTTTCTACAGAACACACTAGTAATTACTAATTTTCCTCTTCTGGCAAACAAGAAATGTGTACTTCTCTCCTGCATCTTGGTGATACATTGCTTTTAATTCAATACAGGAAGGGCACTCACTCAATCTGCGCAATGCAAATGACTGTGACTTAACAGCACCGTCCATCATGATGATGGCGAAAGAGACGGCCTGCAGCGTTAACGAGATGAGATGCAACAGGTAATGATTGATGCCATGCATTGGCCGCAGAATAGCAGACTGAATGATGTAGATTTTGTGGTGTGTTTCGCATAAATTGATGTAATTGTGCACTGCCACTAATCAACTTTCTACAGAACACACTAGTAATTACTAATTTTCCTCTTCTGGCAAACAAGAAATGTGTACTTCTCTCCTGCATCTTGGTGATACATTGCTTTTAATTCAATACAGGAAGGGGACTCACTCAATCTGCTGCGCAATGCAAATGACTGTGACTTAAACAGCACCGTCCGTCATGATGATGGCGAAAGAGACGGCCCGTTAACTTAAGATGAGAAGTAACAGGTAATAAATGATGATAATTAATGGCATGCATTGGACACCTGACTCTGAGCTATTGATCTTTGTGTTTGCGTTGTTTGTTGTGCACAAAGTGAATGATGTCAAAGTGTACTAGTGTTAATCTATCTTTCTGTACACAATAAAGAATGACTCAAGTCAGTAATATTTATATTTCTACTCTTGTTGTGTTCTAAAAATTACACTTGTACTGCAGGCCGATCTTCAGTCAGTAGAAGTATCAGAGCTGATGATGAAGTCAGGAGGATGTTTCATGAGTGGCATAAAACGGAAAAGCCTAAAGGTAAACACGTGAACCACAACCACAGCACACCCAAATGTCTGTGTAGAAGTTGAATAGAGTGTAGCGGTGGGATGACTGCAGTGCATTGATTTTACTAACTTTAACTGTAAAATGCTATGTCTGGAATGGATAATGTGCTTTGCGTTTGTCCAACTCTTTGAGAGAAAAAAAAAAAGGACTCTAAAGTGTTAACGTAGGATGTGCTAATGGTAAGCACTGTGGGCCTGATCTCTCCTGTTACTGTTGAAGGTCTATGCTGGAAACAGACTACAGTAGAGATGATGCATATGCATACATGCCACCTCGGAAAGTGTTCTTGTTGCACTACACCATCACTTGTGCATTTGTTTTCACTTTCTTTCTGAATATCCCCTTTGGTTTTCAATCTAAAATTACAGGCCGGGCCTTGTCCAAAACTTTGTAAAACATTACAATGCATATTAATTACCTTACCAATCAATCACCTTTTTATTCCAGCCGGGCAGTGGCGAGTGGTGAGGCGACACACCCAAGATTGATGGACGAGAGGAGCAAGAGGAATGCCGAGATGCAAAAAACCAGTCCACATTTTTGACCAGGATAAGACAGTAACAGTATCCACTTTTCACTTCTTTTAAATAATTTGATTAATATCTTGTATACATTCTTTACAACAGTGTGTTCTTGGAGTTGTTATTATCAATCATCATTACGTTTGCTCTGTGTTTACGATTCTTCACTACCAATATTTAAAATTTCTATTTGCTATCTGTTAAAGTTTTAAGGCCGGAACAGAACAAGAAATAGAAGTGTATGTAATCCGGGTCTCATCATGCATGCATTTCCTTTTTTATACCTTAACATATGGAATGGATATGGTATGGTAGTCTTCAATGATTGTCGTTTGTTTGTCTATGTATGCATACTGTTTTTCTATGTCAAACCTTTCCCAAAATCCCCCTTCCCATCCAATCAACGGACCCTAACCCTCTTCCCCCGGGCTGTGTGACTTATTGTCGAGGTGTAACTAAATTAAATGTACACCAATACTTAATCACACACTTGCTGGGGCGGATGTGGTGAAAGCAACACTACTTCAATTTCAATGCTGAGCGATGATCTTCTTCTGCTTGCCCACCCATGAGTAGGATATTTCACAGGTTATTTTATTTAACAAAGGAACATATACCTCAGCATGAATTGCCGGCATTGATTTGATTTGTTTGTTGTCATTCCTCATATACAGCACTAACTGTTAGACTGTAGGCATAGCCAAGTCGACAAAACTATAGTTTGTAACTCTGTCTAGTAGGCTATCCTCATAATATCCAGCATTCATTTTTTTTGTCAAATATTTGAACATATAATTGTTGCTCGGTAAATTCTGTGATGTACTTCATTCAACTACTCCTCTAACAGTCTCTCAAAGGCGATTGACTATCTCCTTTTCTTTTTTTGGAAATGCTGCTACCCTGCCAGTGTATACTACTACTATACTACCACCACCACCCCAATCATGGCATGTATGAAAAAGGAAACCATCTTCACCATGCAGCCAGTGCTGTGCCACAGTTGGACATAAACATCAAGCACCGGTAAGAGAGAAGTTTGGGGGAGGCAGAATCAATAATGGACATGTTGTCAATGATGTCAGTTTCAAACACCACTCCAAAGAATGCATAGTAGGACCAGTCAATGAGTGAGGTGTGTCGCATCTATCTGTTTGTGTCTTATACAGTCAGCAAATTATTGAAATCAAACACACGCTATGGGCGGCCATGCACCAGCAAAGAAACAGTGTGATGTAAAACAGTTACCCCACCTACAAAACATTAACAACATTGCATGTAACATAGAAAAATATATTTAATTGACCCTAACAAATAAACTAAACCCACAAAAGCTGACCCACCCCCCTCCCTAACCCCAACGACTGTCCATAGAAATAGAGAACGCCCAAACGAGTGAGGAAACAAACAGGAATTAAAAAAGGGGCAGTGACAGGGACTAACTGGTGGGGCGGGACTGGAGGAGGACACGAATCTGGTCCTCTAAATGGGCGACGCGGCGTCTAAGGCCGCGGCAGTTGCAACCACAGTGGGGGGGGGGGGCACCGGAGATGGCACGGTGGCAGCGGGCAGCCGCCAGACGGTGGCGCCGTACCGCTGGAGGGCGGTGGCTGGGGCCCGGGGCACTGGAGGAGGCTTCAATTGCTGCTGCACTCTCCTCCTCCTCCAGGACCACCAGCCGCCGGTATTCCTGCTGGATTGCCTCCAGCTTCCGGCGCCGTGCCTTGGCGGCCAACTCCTTCCGGTTGATTTTCGGAGTAGCTGTGTATCAAAAAGAAAAAAACAAGACAATTGTAAAATATAGTCTTAATAAAACAGTAGGACAAGGTAATTATTTATACACATAGTGGCATGGTAGAGTAGCACTATAAAATAAAGCACAGTAGTACATAACATTTTAAATGTCGCCCGTCCTTCTTCCTTCCACCTGTCTTACACTTTTTAGTTGAACAGTGCACCAGGTGCTCTTCTCCATAAAACTTTCAAAGCGGAGTTGAAATCAGATAGATGAGGCCATTGGTTACTCAATACTCTGGCTCCTAGTCCTATACCAATTAAAGGGAATTCTAGTCTTCTAGTTCACTCTTCAAACGTCCCCAAGAACTCATACTTACTTACGACATCGGATAGCGGGCGGACTTTGTCCGCCCGCCATCCGACTGCTAAAAAGGGTGGGGGTCCCGTGGGGACAATTAATTAGGATGATGCGCCCGGCACAGTGGCGGGCGCACCCTGTTATTTTAAATTTAAATTCTGGTTGGCTTTGCTGAAAGCAATGCTAAAATGTTGTGCTGCTTTTCCAAGCACAACATGACGGGCCTCGCACGGAGCCTGTCACGTTTTGCTTTGAAAGTCGGGGGGTACCATAGCATCGGTAGGTACCCTCCATGGGGGCCCCCAAGCATACTCTGCAATGTGTGCATGCCTTTCCGTGGCGGACGGTAATGCCGCCACGCAAAGGCATTCCAAAATGCAGATTATATGGCTGCCGGTGTGGTGAGAGAGACACCACCGCCATATTGAACCCTTTTCCGCCTAGACATGTCTGAATATTTTCTACAGGGATGGCGGGAGGTTTGCCCCTGCTGTGACGGCAGTGAATTCCAGCCAGCCCGGCGGGGGCAACACGCCCACCATCCTAATGGGGCCCTAATTCACAACTTTACAGTATACATATACATACAGTACACCTTTGCAGTGAGTGTGCTGTCAAGTTCAACAATAGTTAAAGATTATGAATCTAACTTACCACCGCCTGCCACTGGTGCTGCCACTCCCCCTCCGTTGCTATCTGCAACTGCCGCATCCTCGCCCTCTGCGTCGCCTTCGCTGGCCCCAGCAATGGTGGTCGGTAGTGCGCCTAGAAAACATTACACATTTATTAGGCAACATATACACCTCCCCCCTATTGATCAGTAGCAAGGTTGAAAAATGAGTTAATACTAACATAAATCACTAGTACAAATCAGGTAGTAGTAGAGTAGACACTAAGTTATATGATCATTGTAGCATTTGCTTGATTAGCCCTAGCCATGCACATGTGACGTTACCTTTACCTTGCAGCTTCTTAAGACACCTTTGAGCCCACATGACCTGCCTCACACTGCTACTGTCTAGTCTACGCGCTGCGTACAGGCGGTCAACAAACATTAACAAGCCACTTTTTTAGGAAGAACTGGTGTACTACTGTTACTGTTAGTCCATATTGCTTATCCATAGATGCTACACTTTTTGGCACGGCTGAGAAATGCTTGCAAGTTGCAATATACTAACGCACACCATTTCCTTTTTTCGCATTACAGACGCAAGATTCGCTTCTACGAACCAGAGCTTCTGAACGATGCACCAACTACCAGTACTAGGTTCTTCTGAGGTGAGGGGTCCCTTCACTCACATCTTCATTTATAAATGTATATAAACTAAATTGCTATGGGATGGTGGTGCTGCCTTCCACCACTTCAGTTATCATGATTTAATTCCCAACTGTATTAGTGTAACAATGTATTTTGTTTTAATGTTATTGATTTGCCGGTTGGTGCTGCTAAGATAACAGTGTACAGACCTTCTCAAATTGAAATAAAAATTTTAAACTTACATAGACTTTGTGGTATTTGGTGTGGAGTGGACTAACTTACACGATTGAGCAAATTAAAGTAAGGGTGTGCATGTGAATTGCTTCCACGACAGAGGTTGGGTGTGTTAATGTTCTGGGTTGTCTACTTGTTGGTTGTCTTGGGGGGAGGGTTCCGAGACCTAATAGGTATGACAAGACAGTACTATAGTCAAGCAGTGGAATTGTGGTGGGTGCGGAATTTCTGATTGAGGTGTGCAAGGAAGGTCCAACCTACAATCACCAACATCCTATTTTCTGGTGCAAATGTATGTGCAAGATCCCTACAACAGTTGTATGTCCTATAGGGTATCATATCAAAATATTAAGAAATCTGGTAGGGCTGTTGCTGTGAATTTTCAAAGCCTAAACATCAACAAGAGTAAAAAGTAGTACAAGACAACGACCCAACGGATTGTACGAGCTACTGGTGAATATGAGTTTTATATTACAACCTTTCACAAAGAGTGGCACTGGGCAAGACTAGCTACTACAGTACAGACAGACAGACTGATAGTATGTAGTAGTACTCAGTCATCATAGCGGAGGCAGGGATAAGCTTTTTGAAACCGTACAGATCGAAGGATAATTGGTGGTAAAAAAATAGCATTTGGAAACACACTATAGTTCGGGAGAAATGGGGCAGTAAAAGTTATGGAATAAGAAATATTATTAAAAACAAGAAGACTTACTGGGGCCAGCAGAGGAGCCCTCAGCGGTGTCCTCCTCGTGGTGTTCCTGTCCCGCCGACTGCCCAGTCCCTGCCCGTCTGCCCCTGGGTGCTGATGAACAGGAAAGATATAAGAAAGACAAACATTGATGGATGGTGTCAACTTAAGCAAATACAATTTTTTTCAACAACGGTCAAAAAACACTTATGTAAACAATTGCAATAACTACATTGACCGATCTCATCTGGTCAACATGTAATATCGGGGGATTCGCAGTTCGACTACTTAAGTTACTATTTATCAACAGTAATCCATTCTTCCATTCTGATTCCAGAAAACTAAGTTACAAGTAAGCCTAAGTATTAGTACAACCTACCACCCAACCTAGCCCACCTATTCCAGGCATGCCAATTGTACATTAAGTATGCATTTCGACTGTATTCCTCAACAATGTGTATGATCCAATCATGGAGGACACATTAACATGACTACATTTTTTGTATATACACAATTTTGGTTTGATTGATGCTCATCTGCTACTGCTAAGTAACTGCAAAGCCTACCTCCACTCATTGAACAAACTAGAAAGGTTCTAAAGACTGGCGTACTAGCAGCACGTCACGTAACTGAGTGAGGGGGCATCACGCATACCACTAACCAATTAGAAGCTCATACAAAGTACCTAAACCCATGTATCAATCCGCCCCTATCTATTAGTGACAGGACAAAGTAAGGAGTGGACATGAGTCACTGTAGCATTACGTAACTTAATTTCTCTAAAATAAACTCGTAAAGAATCACGCTAAGCAAGCGCAAACGCAAAGCTGCAAACAAGTAAGATTAGTAGTAGCGCAGAAGAGCACCTGTGTCATAATCACAGAAGACTTTTAAACATTATTAACCTGGAATGTATTGCAAGCAGCAACATTCTATCTGGTTGGAAGGAAAAAAAGATATTCGCAATATATAACATAGAGCAGAAGAACAGACACAAAGTTGTAATAATTAAATAGGTACTCACCAAGCCCCGGGACCTCCACTCCTAGCAGGTCCAGCAGGTCCTGCTCACGGTCCAGGATGTCGGACCACCGGTGCGTCAGCTGTGCCTGGGTGCGCCGGACCCCAGAGATGCGAGACACTGCCCGGCGCACCTTCCCCCACCGCTGCCGACGCTCCCGGAGGCCGTACCCAGACCCAGGCCTGCCACCTGCTGCCAGGGTTGAGGGGAGGTGGCGCTGCACAAAGAAAATTAGTGCAGCCAACTCCACCTCCCCAAATAAGGCCCGTGCATGCACCCCTTGTGGGCGCCGCCTTCCGCAAGGAAGGCGGTCGCGGCTCTGGCTGCGCCGGCGAACAGCCCTGCCCTTGGACATGGTTCTGGGGACGGGGCGGGAAAGAAAAGGTAAAATAAATAAAGGAGTAAAGGAAATAAATAGCAGGCAATACAAAGAGAAAAAGTAGCTAAAAAACAAAAAAAAAGGTACACAAAAACCAAAAATATAGAGGCAGGAAAATAGTTAGAGAAATAATAAGTAATAAAGATCCGAAAAAAGATTGAAAAGATTTAGGGAGGATTGAAAATCAGGCCCCAGAACCATGCAATAGAGTGGAAAACAAGATGGCCGCGCCCGTTGCGACCACGTGCGCAAGTTCGCGCGATATTTTCTCCCTGAGCAAGCAAAAAGCAACGCGATCAAGTAAAAGCGATCGCGAACAGGAAATATCGACCGCGAACATGCATTGCGCGACCCGGAACAGGAAGTAAACAACGCCAGAGGGCGGGACAAGTGAAAACAAGATGGCCGCGCCCGTGAGCGACCGCATGGGTAAGTTGGCGACCCGCGAACACGCAAAAAATACCGCGAACAGGCGGCAAAAAACTTCCGCATCTTCGCGATATTTCCGGCGTGTTTGCGGAGATTTTCTGCATTCTCGCGATAATTTGCGGAGGTTAATTCCGCAAATTCCGCCCACCCCTAATAAGTAACTGTATGTGACAGTGAGTGATTGTGAAAGTGGATGTATGGATAAGTGTGTACTTGTGTCAGTGATTGTATAAGAGTGTAAGTATGTGTTAGTATCCGTGAATAAGTGAGGTGGTGTGTGTATAATTGTATAGGTGAGTAAATGGCATAGTGATTGACTCTTTGGGTTACTGACTAGGTGTGTGAGTAACTCTATGGGTCAGAGACGATGTGTGAGTGTCTGTATGGGTGTATGAGTGCATATAATAGTGGCTGTATTTATGAGTGACTGCATGTATGAGTGACTATATGGGTGAGTGAGTGGAAGTGTGTGTAGACCTATGAGTCAGTGAGTGGGTATGTACTAACTGGCATTGGTGTGCCTATGGTATCGAGAATGGTAGTCTGTATTTTAGAGTGGGTGTATAAAAGGTTATTTTAGGGTGTGAGTAGGTGCATCAGAGATTAAGTGGATGATGTCATCAGTGATGTTATTTGAGATGTCATCAGTGATGTCATCAGTGATGTCACTGACCATGTCATGAGCGATGTAATATGTGAATATATGACGTCATCAGCTGTGCATTGCGGGGGCGTGAGTTATACATATATATAACGCAGGAAAACAAGGTTTAAGCGGTATTGTAAACCGGACTTCTTCTTGGTGACCCACTGGAGGGTAAGAATTAATTGCTATGCAGTGTTTTGTTGTCAGAATCCACTGAAGGATATAATGATACGAGGGAAAAATACAAGTCCCAGGATGCTTGCAAATGAACTGCACCTGAGCAAGCCCACCAGGGGGCGTGAATAACATTTAAGAATCGGGACTTGCTTCCCCGTAAATCTGCCTCAAACACTTGTGCCAGCCCGTGAGCAAGGAGAGAGAGTCTTCGAAATGCGTAGGGCTTTTAATGAATGCTGAGAAAGAATGCTGGTTTTCGCAAATAAAGGACTCTGTTGCAAATGATGGGGTCCTGCCTTGTTTTCGAGTTGCGTCCTCAAGCAATGGGCAACTTTTTGATGGATATATATATATATATATATATATATTCACTGAAAAAACCATGGGTTTCACACACGTTATAGTTAGGAATTAGCATTTAAAAAACCTTAGAAATTCAATGAAAAAACCAAAGGTTTCACACATGTTATAGTTAGCTGGACATTTCACTCGTAAAAAACCATTGAAATTCCCCCGTTATAGTTAGTTCAGCTAACTATAACTCGCGCGCCCGCAATGCACTACTGATGACGTCACATATTACATCACTCATGACATGGTCAGTGACATCACTCATGACATCACTGATGACATCTCAAATGACATCACTGATGACATCATCCAGTGAATGTGTGTTTTTCTGAAAATTAAATATGTTTAATATATGTATATCTCAAGGTCGATGGAAGAATAAATGAGTATATAAGTGTCTAAATTGATGATTTGTTTTTGAAAAATTGATTGTATTACTGACTGATTAAGTGTATCTTTATGAATACATGGCTAAGTGAGTAATGTTTAAATGTGTAAATACCTGTATCAGTCTCTCACTTTGTATATAAGTGGCTGCATGGGTTGGTGAGTAGCTACATGAGTGTCTATATAGATTATTAGTTGGTTTTTTGAGTATCAGTATGCGTGTCTGAGTGTCTTTATGGTCCGGTGGGGGTTATTATATAGTGCATAGGTGCATGAATGAGTGACTCACTGTTTGTATGTGTTGAAGACAGCATGTGTGCAGGACCGTATGGGTGGATGAGTGTGTGTATGGGTGTGTTAGTGAGTGAATGACTGTCTCAATAGTGTCTTTATGAGTAACTACATATGTTTTAAACTAGTATATGTGAGTATTGGTGTTTATAAGTGAGTATATGTGAGAGTGAGAGATTGGTAGACTTCCTGTATGAATAAGTATGTGTTTCTATAAGTGATTGTTTAAAAGACTAAGTATGTGTAAGTTTCTGTAAAAGTAAGTGTGGTGGTGTGTGTATAACTGTATATGCAGGTAAATGGATGTTTGATTCTTTATTAGCATGAGTGACTATGTGTGAGTAACTCTATGAATGAGTGGCATTGTGTTACAGGATGTTTAGGTGTATGAGTACATATGATGTGTGAGTACATGTATGAGTGACTGTATAGGATTGTTGGTGGATGAGTGGATGTGTATGTGGATCTTAGAATTACTGAATAGGTTGTTGTAACTGTTATTGGTATGTCCATTTTTTTGAAAATTTCAGTCTCTATTTTTAAATGTGTGTATCAAAGGTTATATTAGGGTGAGAGGAGGTCTACCACTCTGTCACAAGGATAATGTCATCAGTGATGTCATTTGAGATGTCATCAGTGATGTCATGAGTGATGTCACTGACCATGTCATGAGTGATGTAATATGTGACGTCATCAGTAGTGCATTGCGGGCGCGCGAGTTATAGTTAGCTGAACTAACTATAACGGGGGAATTTCAATGGTTTTTTACGAGTGAAATGTCCAGCTAACTATAACATGTGTGAAACCTTTGGTTTTTTCATTGAATTTCTAAGGTTTTTTAAATGCTAATTCCTAACTATAACGTGTGTGAAACCCATGGTTTTTTCAGTGAATTTGCAAGGTTTTTTAAATGCTAATTCCTAACTATAACGTGAGTGAAACCCATGTTTTTTTCAGTGAATTTGCAAGGTTTTTTAAATGCTATTTTTTTTTTTTTCTTCTTTTTTTTTTTACATATTTTTATTTTAATTGTCTATCCTTTTTTAAAGACTATGGTTAAATTTTAAAAATTCTACAATATGTTTTTATTTTACAATTTTTTTAAAATAAACAGGTAAAATTTATTAGCAATACATTTTTTTTTTTTTTTACCGTGCGCGTACGGTAAGCACACGTCTTGCTGTAATTACGTTAGATTTCTACGCTGTTTGCGTTCATTTACGCAATTTGCGTAGACACACGTCACGCGCGCATAGCGCGTAACGCGTACGCTGCACGCGCACGTTACGCGGAAGTGAAGGAGCGTGCCTGTTTTGCGCATGCGCGCATGCACGTGTCTTTTTTACGCGCATGCGTACTTTTGCCGTAAGCGCACCGTAAGCGTACCGTAAGCGTACGGTAGGTCAGGTGATCATGAAACACAACTTTTGATTGGTTGAAACTACTTTCAGTTCTAGAACTCTCCTACACCACACCCATTCCCCTCATTTCTGCTTGTGATCCCTTAGGAGAAGGAGCTGGGTTGTCTTTGTGATACGATAGCAGAACAGCAGAGCTCTTCTGAGAGTGAGGCTAGCAGCACTACCTTGAGGCAGAGAGCGAGGAAACAAAAGACCTCTTACATATGGGAGTATTTTTCTTTTGCAGAAGGCCAGCAAAAGGTAAATGCACCCTTAGTGACTTGTAAGCTGTGTAAGCGTGTACTTTCAAGAGGGAATCCCGACAGGAAGCATTCCTTTGGGAATCACACCATGATGAGACACCTTAAGGATGTACACAGAAGGACACATGCTCGACTTACTGAAGGTAACCCTTCAGTAAATCAACCAAGCACATCCACAGCAGCTCAGCCTGGACCATCATCTGCAGTGCCGAGTCCTTCTTCTGCAGGTCAGGTGAGCCCTTCATCTGTGGGGGGAGCATCTCCTTTTTCTGGTCCTCTGGAAATTAACCCTCGGTTTGCGAGGGTTGAAGTACGGTGCGCCACTTGTCATGATCTAATTAGTTATGGGGAGACCAGTATTTCCCTAGTGAACAATAAAATAGATCAGCACACTTGTCGTACCATCTAATATTCCCAATCTTTCTTTCCTCTGTCCCTGCATGAACACAACAGCTCTTTTAAAAGCCAACCTTACCTTTCATCTATTTTTTATATATGTTTTTAAAAACTTTTTTAAATTTTTTTTTACCGTACGCGTACGGTACGCGTAACTTTTTTTTTTTTTTTTTTAAAAACACTAAAAATCAATTATCACATTACAAGGTCCTTGAGAGACTACAATTAAAAACTGAAAATGTGATTGTAGAGAAGTGGAAAAAAGGGACCATGATATTATTGACTTACCATACCCACTCAAAAAAATATTTATTCATTTAAATTTTTTGTTAATTGCTTTAAAAATGGTTCTAGTTTTCGAAAATTTTCTATCTCAATCTGAAAAAAAAGAAAAAAGTATTAATATTTAATAAAACATTTTATAATACAGTACACATATTTACATATTTTTCAAAAAATATTTTTGCCTTTTTTTTGCTGTTTTCAGAATATATTGCATTTCACTATAAATTGCATTTTGGTTTCCGAAAGATTTATTAATAATTAAATAATTCCACATTACAATTGGTTACCTTTCCATTAGGCCAAATGATAATTTGTTAAATCTTTTTATTTGTAAATTCCAAATGGTAATCCAATAAAATGGTAAAATTGTTTTGTCCAGATGTTGCCAAATCTCTCTAAAATTTAGGTTTCAGGAAGATTAGATAGGAATTTGCTAAATCAAAAGGCAAACGTTGCTTAAAAATCAATTGGGAATCATTACACAGTGTCCAGCCTTTTTCACATTTAAGATAAACTGTGTAATGACCAGAAGTTACAGTAGGTCCATCATGGAAAATTATTGCAACTGTTACAAAAGTTTTTCCTGAAATTGATAATTGCTGTCCTGTAAACTTCTTTATTAAAGTATCCAATTTTGAACCATCAGCTCTACATCGTTGCATCATTAAAATTACATACTGTCCGTATTCCTTTAAAATTAACGTTGAAAACATGTCAGATTTACACTCACCGCATTGCATGCTATGATTAGCATCTTTAACTAATTTAGCAAAAGTGACTGTTTTACTCTCTGGCAATGTTAAATAAATAAACCTTTCATTATCAACATTAGAGCCACATATATTATAACAGTTTTCACAACTATGTTCCCATTTATAAGAGAGACCAAATAAATTTTCAATGGGAACCCCTTCTTCTTCCAGTACCTGAAGAAAATACATCAAGAATTCCTGTGCGTCTTGCTGTACATTTTGAGAAAACTGTGTTCGTCCTGAACATACATCTAAAAGTTTTCTAATTTCAGTAGCACTTTCTATTTGAGTTTTATCATTACTCTGCTTTTCAAAAAGGAGACTCAGCACAGAACAGAATCTTTTTCCCTGATTTACTATTATCTGCTCTTGCAAACTTTCCAGATAAAATGCAACATTCAGCACTACATTAGCGTAGCAGTTGACACCAGAGCTATTTTCAAAATGACATCCTACAACCTGTTCTTCATTTTCCTTATTCTTTTTGCTTGCAATTACATCACTCCTCTTTTTTTTCCTCCTCTCTACATCTTCATTACAGATATTCTCATTTCTCCTTTTACGAGAAACTACACGTTTCTCCAACACAGGATACTGACCTAAATGAGGAGCATAGCTTCTTCTTAATCTATTATACTCCTTTACACAATTTGTATCAGCACTAACTTTTGAATCATCAAAGTCTATCATGAATAAACCTGATAATGTTTTCACTCGTGACAAAGCAACATATGCCATACCTTCTTTGAACACAGTTGAACCAATGTTCACAAATGCACAATCTACAGTCAATCCTTGAGACTTGTGAATAGTTACAGCATATGCTAGCGAAAACGGAAACTGCTTCCTACGTACATATAAGTCTTTCACAAGCATGAAACGAACTGAACAACGACAAATGTCTTTAACTTCTTCTATCTGATCAAATTTTATTTTTAAACATTCAATTCCATCTTTTTTCTGATAATTAATAAAACCCACAACTCTTCCCATAGCTCCATTAACTAAACCTTTTTCAACATCCAAATTTCTCCTTAAAAATACTCTACAGTTCATGCAAACATATAGATTTTTTTCTAATCCAGCTGTTTTGGAAATGTTCTTCTCTAGTGAATCCAATTTATTTTTCAGTGTGCCTGTTAATGTGACAGTAATTCTTCCATCCTCAATTTTGTCCACTGCTTCCAATTTCCTGATATCTTCCTTTTCCAATTTTAAAAGCTCCTCATTGAATATTGAGCATTCACGTAGAGTTGGCATTAAGCAGATGACACTTTTGTTTTCTGCAATGTTCTTGTATATCTTCTCTGCAACTATTTCTTCCTTTGGAAATAAATTATGTAGCAGCCGACTCTGTAATGCTTTTTTGCCAGCTTCAGTGAGTAGTCCAATTCTGATATCTTTCAGAATACTTCCATATTCTTCATCGTTTGCTTGCCTCATATTAGTAGTAAGTTCCTTGTACTCAAAGAAGGACCAAATATTTGTATTACCGATGCTTCCCAATGACTTCTTCGTGTCTTCATGTGTCACAGTATTAAACACTGGTTGTCCTTTAACTGGAGTAAGTTGCAAAAGATCTCCAAAAACTATGACGTGTTTTCCTCCAAATAACACGTCATAGTCTGTCTTCAGAATTTGCTGCATTCTTAAATGCACAAAGGCAAGCATTAAGTTTGATACCATGCTCACCTCATCAATAATGAGAACTTGCATCTTCTTCAATACTCTTGAAACTTCCAAGCATGCTTCTCCAGTTAGCTTGTTGTATTGTATTTTGTTCTCATGCTCCACTGGTAACATTAGCAAACGATGTAAAGTGATTCCTTTTATGTTATATGTTGCTAACCCAGTTGGAGCAGTAACCACACAAGACAAAGTAGAATCCGTTTTTTGCTGTAGGTAGCTTCTGATGACTTTTATTAGGAAACTTTTTTCCAGTTCCAGCTTGTCCGCTTACATACATCCTGATTGGATGAAATGATGTGCATGAGCACTCTTTTTTTCATGTAGAAATCCGTGATCAATTTTGTTTCTGATCTCTTCATAAATTTGTTGCTGCTCTTCGTTCAGTTGTCTTTCCAAATTTTGTAAGTCTATAAATTCTTCTTGAGCTTGATTCATAGCCGTTTCCACTTCATTCATGGCTATTGATGCTTCATTTTCAACGATTGGTTGTCCTAGGGGATCTTGACTGAGTGTTCCTGAACTTTGGCTGTCCTGAGAACTGCCTCTAGCTATTTCTGCTGCAATTGTAGTTTCCTGTTCAATTTCTTCATTTAACATTTGCAGATAACTTGAGAATGTACTGCATTGTATGCTGTCTTTGCAAGCATTAAAAGAATCTTCATAGCTTTGAAATTCTCCCAGTAGTTCATCCTCTGTACGCCATGGTTTAAACAGCTGTAAAAGAGCCAAGTAGTAAAATTCCTTTTTGTCAGTAGTGTCGCAACTCAGCTTCCTGTGATTTATCAAACTTCCTTTTGTTTGCTTCACCAAACATCCTTCCTCACCAATGACTTTATATTTTCCATTGTTGATGTCTTCTGTGGCTTTCCGTGAATAAATGTAGTTCTGCAGCACTTCATAGAGACACATGTTCTCCAGATGATGACTTCTCTTGGGATAATATGTGTCCAACATGTTTGATTTCAAAATATCTGTACTTTCTGGGTCATTCTCGGCCAAATATTCAATTTCTCCAACAGATTTCAGTACCCGATTTCTCATTGCTGCAAGGCCTAAACTTGCCCAAATTATTCTTCTTGATTTCGAGTAGAGACTTGCAGAAGATAACCTATCTGAACATTCGTAGGATCCAATTTCTCGATGCGATAACATCTTCAAACTGAAACTGTACAGCTTCTTACTGACAGTTTTCTCGTGAGAAATCTCTTCCCACATATCCTTCAATTCTGTTTTTTCTGATTTCGTAATGTAAGACGTTACATATCGAGCAACAGCAATGGAATTGTCAGCTACATACTGTATATCCATGTTAGCGTTCCACATGGATAAAATCACTGGGTTGTAGTCATTTATATTTTTTGATTCTTCTTTTCTTTTAAGGTTGTAGGTATTCTTAGGTGATTTTCTTGTGATAGTATGTCTCACAGATGACATAAAACTCTTAACTCTTCCATTTGAAAGAACAGGTCTAGGAAATCCAAATCGACATTTATGCCAATTCCGATCCGGTAAAAAAATTCCCCGTCCGACTCGTATCCGGATTTTTTTCCGTCCGAATCGTCAAAGTAGCGTACAAACTGCCAAGTACGATTCGAACGGAAAAAAGTCCATACGAATCGCATTGGGAAGATTTCCCCACACGTCCTCGGGTCGGGAAAAGTCACCGACACGTCCCCGGTCGAAAAACCCACCGTGCGGAAAAATAAAGTCCGACAGCGCAAGTACGATCCCTCCCGTCCTCCCCATTTCACAACCGTACGCAAAAAACACCGTCCGAACCGAACTCCCATAGCAACCATGGAGACATGTGCCCGCATACGCGCCGAACACCCCACCACCCCCCCGCCCGCGTATGTACGCACCGAAACCCCCGCCGTGTATGTACGCACCAAACCCCCACCCGTGTATGTACGCCCCCGAACCCCCACCCGTGTATGTACGCACCAAACCCCCACCCGTGTATGAACGGACCGAACCCCCCCCAGCCGTGTATGTACGCACCGAACCCCCACCCGTGTATGTACGCACCAAACCCCCCCAGCCGTGTATGTACGCACCCAACCCCCACCCGTGTATGTACGCACCGAACCCCCACCCGTGTATGAACGGACCGAACCCCCCCCCAGCCGTGTATGTACGCACCGAACCCCCCCAGCCGTGTATGTACGCACCGAACCACCACCCGTGTATGTACGCCCCCGAACCCCCACCCGTGTATGTACGCACCAAACCCCCACCCGTGTATGAACGGACCGAACCCCCCCAGCCGTGTATGTACGCACCGAACCCCCACCCGTGTATGTACGCACCAAACCCCCACCCGTGTATGTACGCACCCAACCACCACCCGTGTATGTAGGCCCCCGAACCCCCATCCGTGTATGTACGCACCAAACCCCCACCCGTGTATGTACGCACCCAACCACCACCCGTGTATGTACGCCCCCGAACCCCCCCCCAGCCGTGTATGTACGCACCGAACCCCCCCCAGCCGTGTATGTACGCACCGACCCACCACCCGTGTATGTACGCACCAAACCCCCCCCAGCCGTGTATGTACGCCCCCGAACCCCCACCCGTGTATGTACGCACCAAACCCCCACCCGTGTATGTACGCACCGAACCCCCCCCAGCCGTGTATGTACGCACCGAACCCCCCCCAGCCGTGTATGTACGCACCAAACCCCCACCCGTGTATGTACGCACCTAACCACCACCCGTGTATGTAGGCCCCCGAACCCCCACCCGTGTATGTACGCACCAAACCCCCACCCGTGTATGTACGCACCCAACCACCACCCGTGTATGTACGCCCCCGAACCCCCCCAGCCGTGTATGTACGCACCGAACCACCACCCGTGTATGTACGCACCAAACCCCCCCCAGCCGTGTATGTACGCCCCCGAACCCCCACCCGTGTATGTACGCACCAAACCCCCACCCGTGTATGTACGCACCGAACCCCCCCCCAGCCGTGTATGTACGCACCGAACCCCCCCCCAGCCGTGTATGTACGCACCGAACCACCACCCGTGTATGTACGCACCAAACCCCCCCAGCCGTGTATGTACGCCCCCGAACCCCCACCCATGTATGTACGCACCAAACCCCCACCCGTGTATGTACGCACCGAACCCCCCCCCAGCCGTGTATGTACGCACCGAACCACCACCCGTGTATGTACGCACCAAACCCCCCCCAGCCGTGTATGTACGCCCCCGAAACCCCACCCGTGTATGTACGCACCAAACCCCCACCCGTGTATGTACGCACCGAACCCCCCCAGCCGTGTATGTACGCACCAAATCCCCATCCGTGTATGTACGCACCGACCCCCCCCCAGCCGTGTATGTACGCACCGAACCCCCCCCAGCCGTGTATGTACGCACCGAACCACCACCCATGTATGTACGCACCAAACCCCCCCCAGCCGTGTATGTACGCCCCCGAAACACCACCCGTGTATGTACGCACCAAACCCCCACCCGTGTATGTACGCACCGAACCCCCCCAGCCGTGTATGTACGCACCGAACCCCCCCCAGCCGTGTATGTACGCACCGAACCACCACCCGTGTATGTACGCACCAAACCCCCCCCAGCCGTGTATGTACGCACCGAACCACCACCCGTGTATGTACGCACCAAACCCCCCCCCAGCCGTGTATGTACGCACCGAACCCCCACCCGTGTATGTACGCACCAAACCCCCACCCCAGCCGTGTATGTACGCACCGAACCCCCACCCGTGTATATACGGCCGTACCCACACCCCACCAGGGAATGTACGGACCGTACCCCCACCAGTGCATGTACGGACCGTACTGACGCCAAAAACACACGTACTGAACCAGGACAAACCATATTTACACAAGGAGAGTCAATTAGAGTTTCCCCACACCACCAAACATGCCCAACAACCCCACAAACATCACATACACTCACCTGCAACTGGCAAACTGCCAAACAGAGGCCCAAAACTCAATCACTCCTCATAACACACCCACACAAATTTCAAACACAGCCACACCCACAAATGGACCAATAAAAATGGACCACACACACAAACCATGAGCCTTTGCAACAGACCCACTGCTGCCAGAGCCCACAGACGACCCACACCACCATACTTGAACCTCACACTTGCATACCTTCACACAACCACCTACACAAACACCCCCTCATCACATTCACACACACACCTCCCCTACCACACCCACACACCCACAACCATCCACACCCACACCCCCACAACCATCCACACCCACACCCCCACAACCATCCACACCCACACCCCACGCCATGTCCACCACCAAGAATCCAAAGTTCACAAAGGAGGAGCTGGAGATCCTTGTCGACTAAATCCTCAGAGTCGAGCCACAGCTCTTTGGGACATTGGTCAGACAGACCAGCATATCCGAAAAAACGGCCATGTGGCAGAGGATTGTCGATTCTGTGAATGCTGTTGGGACCACCAGAAGGACCAGGCACGAGTGCCAATCCAGGTGGTACGATCTGCGGAGGACGGTCAAGAGGAAGATGACTGACAATCACAACCAGGGGAACATCACTGGAGGAGGGCCGCCCCCCAGACCGGTACAATACCATCCCTGGGAGGAGAAGGTGATGTCCACGCTGGCGGTGGAGGGACTACACGGACTGCCTGGACTCCCAGACCCTGGTGAGTACACAAACAACTCACCTCACATGGGGGGATGCCATACACAATCAATCATGCATGCCACCCCCCCCAAGCCACCACCGCACACAACAACACTCCACAAACACACACATGCCACTAGCGCCTCCATGCCCCATGCATCAATCAGGGCCATGCCAAGTCACAGGCCACACAAAACACCAACACAACACAGGATGTGGTCGATGCTGGGAGTGGGGGCATCAAAACTAACATTGAGCAACTCACAAGCACAAAACAATGCCCTCAGCCCATATGGCCCAGGGCACAGCCATACAAACTGTGTGTACCCACACAGTACTGTCTTGCCTGCAAATGGTGGCTGCCATGCAGGATGACATGGGTCTGAAGGCACAATTTGCACATTACAGCAGACAATGAAGATGCATCGCTCTGATAGAGTCTCAGCACACACCGCCACAGCAGCAGCCTACACTCAGACACACTGCCCAATGGGTGCCCGGAGAACAGGGACTAACTCACATGAACAAGCCAATGGCCATTCAAAGACCGGCTAACTGTGTGTGCCCAGGAAGCTGGCCTGAGGTGACAGAGAGTGACAAAGAGAGGGAGGGAGAGGGGGAATGAGAGGGAAGGAGACAGAGGGGGACACAGGGAGACAGACAGAGGGAGGGAGTAGGGTGACAGAGGGAGACCGACAGAGGGAGGGAGGAGGGTGACAGAGGGAGGGAGGAAGGGAGACACAGGGAGACTAAATCACCCTTGGGTGGTGTGGCCATGTCCACTCGTCAGCCGGTGGACTGTGTGCATGCAGACCAGCTCTGGCAGTGCCTCAAACCCCCCCTTCCGTAGATGAAGACCGGTCCATGTGTCAATCTGTGCACGAGTCCATCCGTGCTGCAGGCACAGACCTAACCACACACCCAGTATACCCACCCACTGTGTCGGTAAGAACCCTGTCACAAATGCTTCAGTCCCCTACCTGCAACATCAAATTGCCTTGGCAAAACACCATTTGGCCACGTACAGTGCAACACGTAAGGCGCCTCTGCATGGCTCGCTACGCCCGCACACCACACTGCTGACTGTGTACCCAAATAGATGCATCAACTAAGATTGTGTCTCACACATGCGTAAAGCCCTGACAGCTGTGGCCAAGGGACATACCCATGCACAAGTGCACTGTGAGAGGAATGCAAGACAGATCCAACCACCCAGAGGAAGAGTGCCAAATCAGAAATGCATGAAACATGGATGCCACATGTGACACTGTTAACATTGTCTCTCTCACACACAGGTCAACGTCGACGAACACCCCCCAACACTGGGGGGGAAGTCTCACAGGACCAGGCTCCGCGGGATGAGGACCCCACCGCCAGCGATGACTCTCACCACTCCGTGGATGACCCAGACCAACCTGGCCCCTCTGGTGTCCAACCACCTGCAGCACCTGCGTCAGGTACAACTGTGCCAACCACCACCCCCATTCCTGCCACATCCCAGGAGACATCCAGGAGCCCTGCCCGCACACGACCACCCAGCCAGTCTGCCCAGGAGGGACACGGTCCTCCGGGCACCCAGGAGGAGGCAGGCGGCAACGCAGATGCCATCCCTCAGGGGTCCCGGAGACCCGATGCACCCACAATGGCAGGCCAGGTGCACGTGGGCAGGGGTGGCGGGAGTGGAGGACGGCGGAGGCGCGAACCTGACCAGGCAGCTCAGGACCCGGTAGTGTCCCAGGTCAGCAACATCCTGGATACATACCGGCGTGACACCAGGGGCATGGACCAGATTGCGTCCACCCTCAATGACATCAAGGGGACCCTCCAGGAGATGAAGACCCTGCAGGCCCAGCAACATGCCTGTCAACTGCAACACCAAGGAAGGATGGAGGATAGACAGGCTGAGCTCGTGGCGGTGCAAACCCAAATGACCGGTGTACTCCGTCGGATTGCCGACAACATGGGCAACCCTCCCTGTGGCACCAGGCGAAGGCCATTACCAGACACAGGGAGGGATCAGGAGGAGGAGGATTCATCCGACGGAGCGTCACAGACATCGTCACGGCCTGCTTCCGAGGGTCCCCGCAGGAAGGTGGGTCGTCCACGAAAAAGACTGTGAGAGTCAGCAGAACATCACCATCTCCCAGGTCACCTGGCCTGGCACCTGGCCCTCTGGCCCAATAGCAGCACATGACATTCTCTGCCACATGGACTTGCTGGTCACTGTCTGACCTATGTTGACGAAGACTGTGGCATGGACTCTGACATTTTGCAACGGCAAGGAGACCAACTCCCCCAGTGAACTTTGGATTCTACACTCCCGCTGTGCACCTCTTGTCATCCCCACAAACCCGTACCCCACCACAAATAAATTAATCACACTTACAAGATGATGCCGTGATTCTGCATTATTACAATACATGTGTGTGTCGTAAAGTCAAAGCATGCCTGATCTCAGAATTAACTCCAACCATCCAAACCGTGGGGTCTCAGTCTTGCCCAGGACACACATGGGTCCCAATGTATCATCTGATACAGACATGGAGTACCATACTCACCTGTGCTGGGCCCAACCAGCTGAGTGGTTCCCGCACAACTGTGGCTACAGACACATTCAGGGGAGCAACAGTCATGCGCAGAGGTCAGGGATCATGTGGAGTGACCTGGCTTGCCGCTCCCAGGTATGTCTAGACATGTGTCCCTACAATGTCCTGCATGCTTGCGTCAGGCGGATGTTGAGAATGGTGGCTAGCCCAAGGTTGGATGCATGGAGATGCCAGAATGCAGTTTTGGAACACAGTGCCACATGGTTGTGTTGGGGTTGTGGGCTGCATCATGAGTGTGGGCGTGGATCGCGAAGGTCATCCTGCAGCTGGCTGTGAAACATTCCCCCCATCCCGTTTGGACGTTGATGTGGCCTGGTTGCCCGACGCAGTAGCAGAGCTGTGCAGATGCACTCCGGATATGGACAAGTATCATGGGAGTCGTAAGGCACATGTCCGTAGACTGCAGGGTAGGATTCGACACGGATATTGTAGTTGCCCTGGGGGATGGTCTCTCTTGCCTTGAGGTGGATGGAACTGTGCATCTTGTGCATAATACAGTTCCCACTCCCTGACAAACCCCTAGCATCTTGTCACTCTACACATAGACACATATGCACCACCTATGAAAACTATGCCAGACATGCCGCACGCACAGTGGCAACAGGCCACCATTGACAGGGAAGAGGCACCTTGGAGACAGAGGGACAAATTTATTAGTCATGTGTGTTGGAATGGCAATGATACTCTGTCAACACATACACAGGTCATGTGGATGAACATGTGGGAGCAACGCTGGCACCCCCCATTGCAACACAGATGCTGGTATTCCATTGAACTGGCACACAAGTGACGGATAACAGCTAAACACCCCCTGCTGCCACGGAGAGGCCGCTATACACCATTGAGGCCCTGATGGGGCAATCACACACCATGTCAACCCGGTGCAACCTGTATGTTTCCGAGGTCAGTGTTACACACAATGATGGCCTCATCACAATCCCCAATCCCCTGCCACATGACAGTCACCAAGTCTGACCATGGCTCCAGGTGAAGCCTGCCCCATGTCATGTTCCCCATGTAGGATCAACATGTATGCAAATGGAACACACATGAACCGGAGAAGTGCACACAGACTACAAACAATTCACACACCCAAAACGCCGTGAGGCATCCCTTACCCTAAGGCGATTTCAACACTTGCCCGTGCATGTGACGCTGAATCAGCACATGTTGCTGTGTTCATGAGGAGTAGCAGGAGCACAACAATGCCACCAGCAGACAGCATGCCCATGGACCTGTGGAAGAGAGACACACAAGGAGTCAGCCCAAAGGAGCACATCCGCAAGCATGTACTCAACACGTATCATGTTGTCAACATGACAGGTGACAATGATGACCCTCAGACAACATCCTTCCATTGCGCCATCACTCGAGTGACACTTCAATACACACCACTGACTCACTTGGCAGACATGCAGATGGACACACACATTGCAACACATGCCACACACGGCCCAATGCGTGCACACTCAGACACTGGAACTCACCACTAAGCAAAGAAGTTGCGTATGAGCCGACTCCGCATGTCCTCCACAGCCTCCTCCTCCTCCACATCACTTGCCCCGTCACCAAGGCCTTCATCCTCCACGGGTGGATGGTCCTGGTCATCTTGATCCAGTAGGAGTGGAACAGCTTCCTCCACTGCCATGTTGTGCAGCATGCAGCAGACGATGATGATCTTGCACACCTTCACCGGGGCATATGGGAGTGCTCCGCCGGTCTTGTGGAGGCACCAGAATCGGCTCTTCAGAAGTCCAAACGCCCTCTCAATGACTCTCCTGGTCCGCCCATGTGCGTTGTTGTAGCGGTGCTCGGCAGCCGTGCTGGGGTTGCGGACAGGCGTCATCAGCCATGGCATGTTGGGATAGCCAGCGTCCCCTACAAGGAAACATCATGGACAGAAGTGTGTCAGCACAGGCAGTGAGATTGGAAGATGACGCCAAACACTGAACTGCCAGAGTCTACCCACCAACAATACATGCTCGCTCGTTCCGCAGCTGCAGCATCATTTCAGGCAGCCTGCTACGCCTCATGATGAAGGCATCGTGTGCTGATCCTGGAAAGCGAACACAGACATGTGAAATCACCATGTTGGACAGACACACCACAAGGGCATTAATGGAGTGATAATGTTTGCGATTCCTATACACCACCTCCTGTGCCTGTGGTGGTACCAACGCAACATGTGTCCCATCTATGGACCCAATGACATGGAGCATCCCTCCCAGGGCATAGAACTCACGCTTGACATCTGTCAACTGCTCACGAATTGGGAATTTAATGTACTCATCCAGGTGAACCAACATGGCCTCTAAGAAATCATGCAGAACACGGCTGAACATCGTCTGGGACATGCCCCCGACATCAGCAATGGTATGTTGGAACGTACCCGTGGCAAGGAAATGTAGGGCTGCCATCACCTTCAACTTGGGTGTCAGTGCACTGGGATACCTGTGGCGCTGGAGGAGTTGTGCTTCCAGCCGGCCAGTCAACTCATCAATCAACCGTTGGCTGAATCTGTAGCGGCGTATACAGTCCCGTTCATGCAGGGCAGCCATGTCTGGCATACGTCGAGGGAGAGGCGGAGCCCTGCAGTGAAATGGAAGGAACACCGAAGAGTGAGCAATGTACAACGACATTGTCAATGCACTGAGCACATGTTACACAGACAATACACATATGCCACATTCTGAGTCAGGTCTGTGCCACATTTCCTGGACACGTACGCCAGTCAGGTGACACTCCTACCAAGGGACAGCCACTAACGGAGGGGGGCAAGATCACGATGACATGGCATGAGACTAGCTGTGGGCCAGTGTAAGTGAACATGCACACGCATCACAGGATTCACAGACATCCACACATGTGCAGAAGTAGTATGCGTATGGTACAGACAGGTTGTTGGATGCGATATGCACTGGTCACATGTCATAGGAATAGGACAGGCCACACACATTGCCTTGGAGGAGTACATGTCGAAACAGAACATACATAGAGTGCATGTGGATATGTACTTGTGTTGATACTCCGTGTAGTTGCATACATACACACCTCATGGCAAATCACATATGTGGGCTGGTGTGCGGAACAGTGTGCCATGGCCATCTACACACAGACACATGTTGGCAGCAGCAACTGCTGATGCATTGGACCACACACCTACAGCAAAATCATGGAAAGACATGCCACACACATGACATGGTTGCAGCGTGCAACGCAGCCATACACATGTCATGTGTAATATTCCGTGTACCTGGCATCAGGGGACAGGTGCGGGTGTCCGTGACTGGGACATGCAAGTGACTCATGGCTCCACTAGTGTGTACGACATGCACACATGTCAAAGGAGTGCAGGGGATGTGTGGTACAATGCGCACCATCACACACGACATGTGTACACAGCTCATCGTACATGTGCTTTGCCCACACCTCAGGGGTAAAGTGCCACATCACATCCTGACACACCTGTGTCACACACATGTGGTATTGCACAGACAATGCATTGGTGTCCACCCTTGGCAATACCTGACCGCTCCATTCCTGTCTGTGTGCCGCCTGTCACCACTGACAGTTGTGAAACGCACCGTACATACGCTCGGAGTGCGTGTATAGGGTCCCTGTGCCAATATTGCCGCTGGCGTATGCGTACGCCACAGTAGTACGGACTGTACACGCGCTTGTACGGTCCGGATCACAATATGGGCGCTGGCGTATGCGTACGCCACAGTAGTACGGACTGTACACGCGCTTGTACGGTCCGGATCACAATATGGGCGCTGGCGTATGCGTACGCCACAGTAGTACGGACTGTACACGCGCTTGTACGGTCCGGATCACAATATGGGCGCTGGCGTATGCGTACGCCACAGTAGTACGGACCGTACAAGCGCGTGTACAGTCCGTACTACTGTGGCGTACGCATACGCCAGCGCCCATATTGTGATCCGGACCGTACAAGCGCGTGTACGGTCCGTATCACTGCTTGTGGGGTGCCCTAGGGCGTGGAACGCACCGTACCTGTGTGTAAATGTATGAAAACACATAGGGGACACATGAGGGACAAGTATAAGGGCCTAAATGCATGATGGTTGCCATGGAGACTGAGTTAGATTTTTGAATTTGAGCACCAGGTGCCCAGCAGAAGTCAGTTTGAAAGAATCTACATTGTTGCAATGTGGATGTTGACTTGACATCATCATCAAAACTGAAACCATGCAAAGGCACACACTGGGGTAGGTTTGAAGGGATTGGATGAAACGTAGGATGCAAATGTGACTGACCAATCAATCTGTACTCCTGTACATGAACAGGCCAGCCAGGCATATATAAGGCAGCCAGGTCCCATGAGAGAGCACTTGCCTGCACATCCATTCATCCATGACCACTGCTGCTGATAGTGATTCCTCTGGCACCATGTCCAGGACTGTGGAGAGGTCACAGCCATTCACCCAGGAGGAGAACCTTGCCCTGATAGATGTGATCCTCCCACAGTTCCAGAGCCTGTATGGTCGACCAGGGGTTCAGGTGAGTGCAGACTCCACTAGCTTAGTCTGTGCCCCTTTTGTGTGACAGTGACTTCTGGCATTGTGTCCATGTGTGACAGACATGCACTGTTGTTTGGAGTGGGTCCCAGGGTGTGGAAGGCCTCATGTCACCCATGCAGAGCATGCTGTGTTTCCTGTGTGCACTCCTCACTTGCATAGTGCCTACTGTGACAATGAATGCAAGGTGCATGCCACATTCTGCCTGCATACTCCTCCTGGGGATGTTGTTTCCACAGTCCTGATGTGATCCTGTGTTCCCCCCAGTGTGACAGGTGTCAGTACCCATGGATGTGTGTTTGTTCAGTGTACCTCTGCTGTGAGTGTCCAAAGGCCGTGTTCGTCCCCTGCACATTGGTGTGTGTGTAAGTTCCCTGTCATGTGGGTGAGTGCATATGGGGAGTGTTGCACACAAGCAGCATGAGGGATGGATATAGCCTGGCCATCCGATGTGAGCAGGGAGCAGTGCTGTGTGCATGCCGTGCTGAGCCAGCCCCACACCTGTGACACCCCCCGTCTACTGGCACATGGGTAGAGTGAGGTGTGTACCCGCAGTTGGCAATGCCATGTGATTGTCCTGTACCTGTGTGTGTCTGTGTACTCTGCTGAGGTAGCATCAGTGTGCTGGGGCAGGTGACTGCTGTGAGGTGCTGTACATAATCCTGGTGTAGCCTGTGAGGCACAGTGTGATCCCTGGTCAGTGAGTGTGTGGTACCCCTCATGCCACCCGTGTACTTTCAATGGCACGTAGTGCATTTGGCCTTCCACAGTGGATAATGTCCCTATGACAAAAGTGCAATTAGTTGCATGCATACCATGGCCTATTCATAAAGAGGATTGTTCTATATGTGTGTCTCTGTGTCTTTGCTCATGTGGATTAATGTATTCTCACTTTTGCATCCTCACAGGTAGGCGCCATTGCCAAGGGGGAGATCTGGAGGGAAGCCGTCAGTGCCGTGAGGGTTACAGAGGGTCGGAGGCGGAGCCTGTCTCAGGTGAGGAAACGCTGGCAGGACATCCGGTGCTGGACGAGGAGGATTGCACGGCTCCTGCTGGGGGACTCACCTGAGAGCCGTAAGAACCGTGGGCGCCGTCGTCTGACCCACATCCAGAAGCGTGTGCTGGCGGTGGTCTTCCCCGATATGGACAGGCGCCTACAGGAGAAGCAGCAGCAGGAAGGGGGTAGGTACATGTGTGTCAGTTGTGTGTCCCCAGCCAATGTAAGTGCGCAGTTGCATGGATACACTGCCAGGGTTTGATTGTGCAGTGCGTCAACTTGTCCCCAAAGTAGCCCGGTGCTGTTCTCACTCCCTCCCTTCCCCTCCTTGCCATGTGTTCCCTGGTCTGTCTGTAGCCACTCTTGCACAAGGTTATTTAGGCAGGCAGTTCATGCAGGTGCCCTATGCCATCAGCATCATGTGTGGGGGTGATGTGCCACAGGTATGGGGACCTTGCGTGTGCCATGGCCAATTTCAGTCATTGTGGTGTCCATGTCACTTGGCACTGATTGTGAATCACGACATAGGGGTGTGTCTCCAAACTGTACAGCCTTCGAGCATGCATGTCCAATTGTGTGCCCTCTGACATGATGTGCCTGAGTGGGAGGCCTGCTAAGTGCAGGGACGGTTGCTTAATTTGCAGTCATGTCCATCCTGGACCATGGAGGAGTGTGGGCAGTACTGTGCCCTGGGGCACCTCTTCCTAGGTCTCATGTGCGTCATCCAACAATATGGCCATTCACTGTGTCTTCGCCATGGATTGGGTAGGGTGGCATTGTACCCTGGGCTCAACTGTTAGGACCTACAGGTTGCTACATGTGTCCACTGTACAGGGGGACCCATTTTGCTTGTGCCTACTCACAGTGGGCATTACCTGTGTGTGTTGTTGAGACAATCTGATGATGTTTGTCTGTCAATGATGTGTGGACATGGCCACCAGGGGCTGTGTGTGTACAGTCATTAATTGGTGGAGGCCATGTGTTTTCATCCCAGAGTAAGAGGTGTACATACTTTCTCCGTCTCAATGAGATTGTCTCAGGTGTGGGTGGTTTGTGCGTACAAGGCCTACATGTCAGGAGCTTCATCCTCCTTGCTGGGTTTAGCCTGTGTGTGATGTTTGACTGGACATACGCTCAAGGTGCAGTGACCCAGTCATGTTTTGCCTGGTTTAATGTATTGCCTTTGCAGCATGCGGCAAGAGTAAATGTAGATCATTCATGCTCATCCCTTTTTGACGACACAGTGTGGTGCAGGTGCTGTGCACATTTGTCCCCAGAGGCTGGCTCCTCTGTAAAATTTCAGGTGCAGTGATTTGCTGTTGTGTCATGCTCTCCATTGTGTCTCAGTGGCATGGTGGGTCGAAAAACTGTGTGTTCCATGGCCTACATGTGTACATTGTTTTGTAGGTGTTACTCCTGTTGCTTTTCAGGCTATGCAATGCGACCTATGTATATTTGACTCATGTGACATATGTGTACAGGTGTCTGATTATCTCCTGTCTCTTCACCTTGCCCACAGCATCGCCGGGGGACACGGAAGGAGACACTAGCACGGACCGGGAGGAGGGATTGAGCACCAGTGCCAGCAGTGCTGTCCAGTCTGGCACATGGAGTGGCACGGAGGCCGAAGGGAGTGAGGCAGAGGACCTGTCGACTGCCAACACAGACTATGACGCAGACGGGTCCGAGGCTGAGCTCCAAGAGGTGGCGGAGTCTGCCCCCCCAGCTGATGGCAGCCCTCCACATCCCCCCGCCACCTCAGGTTCCATCACCGGCCTCCCACATGCTCGTGGCCCTTCCCTCCGTGCTCGGTCCCCACATGTCTCCTTCCTGCCAGGCACCGCACCCCCTGCCCCTGTCACCACTGCTGCGGTGAGTGCGGAGTCTGTGGACATCCTGAGGCAGTTGCAGGTTGGTCAGACTGCGATGCTAAATGTCCTCCATGCCCACACCCAGGTGCTGACCCAGATGGAGGCATACATGGAGGGCATGTCGGCTGCGCAGTCTGACCAACGGCAGTTGCTGAGGTCCATTGACTCCACACTGACTGCAGCACTGGATCTCCTGCAGCGCTGCGTACCCCCCCCTACCCCTGCCCCCTCCACAATTCCCACTCCCGTGCCTGTCACACGCACATCCAGACGTCAGCGTGCACGCACCCCAACAGACACAGGCACCACACCACCAGGGAAGTCGAAGCGCACACCTCCTGTCACGCACACACAGGGTGAGGAAGGCACACCCACTGGGTCGGGGTGGAAACGTAGAACACGCAGCCACAGTGGGAGTCCGCATTCCACACAACCCACTCCCTCCAAATCCACTCCCCTTAGCTCTCCTGGCCAACAGTCGGTGACAGCATCATCCACTGCGAGTGTGCCCCCCAGCCCCAGGATGACACCACCCCGCAAGCGGTGGAGGCGGGACCCGGCCAGGGGAGTTGAGTCCCCCACCCTGTCCACACCCTCCCCCAGTGGCGCTGCGACCCATCCCTTTGCCCCCCCCCTCCTTGGGGCCTGTGGTTGGATTGGGTGCGGGGGAGTCGCTGGGGGAACTTGCCGACGTGTGCAGCGCCATTCTGTCCTCCACCTTTGGCGCTGGCACCCCCCCTGTGGCAGAATCATCCCTCCCTGCACCCACAACACCTACCCTTTCCCCTCCTGTCCCTGCGGTGCCTGTTTCCACCCTCCCCCCTGATGCCCCCTCTTCTGTGGATGAAATGGACTTGTGAACTGTGCAGGCAAGCTAGGGGACACACGTCCCGATTTCCCCCCCCCCCCGGACTTTGCTGCTGGGCTGGCCCATGGCCCTTGTACATAGTGGACATTTTCTCAGAGATATTTTCCTGCTGAATAAAGCATTTTCTTTTGGTTTTGCACACTGATGCTTTCCTGGACTTGCTGTTGGTGCTGGTGCTCCCTGCGTTGGGGTGGTGATAATGTGTTAGGGGTCTGTGAAATGTTGGAGTGTGCTGCTCATGGGGTGTACCCTGCCATCTGCGTGCCATCACAAAGGTCTCTGCCAATGGTATTTGGTCATGTTTGCTCTCACTGTATGGTGACATTGTCCCAAGGTGTGTTCCATCCTCTGTGGAGCAGGCCATTTTCCCTGCAGGGTGTCTCCCAAATGCTGTGCTGTGCTGTGTCTACATTTCCTGGATGTGTGAGGGTTGCCGTTCAATATAGCCATGCTGGCTCAGCGATGGCTACGCCTGCATCTGGGGTATCACCCTTGTTGGTCACTGAACTTGTTGATGGGGTATATTGTCCTATGTCTGGGCACTGCTGGGAGGACTCTGCACCAACCCCTCCTGTGTCTGGGCACTGCTGGGAGGACTCTGCACCCACCCCTCCTGTGTCTGGGCACTGCTGGGAGGACTCTGCACCCACCCCTCCTGTGTCTGGGCACTGCTGGGAGGACTCTGCACCCACCCCTCCTGTGTCTGGGCACTGCTGGGAGGACTCTGCACCCACCCCTCCTGTGTCTGGGCACTGCTGGGAGGACTCTGCACCCACCCCTCCTGTGTCTGGGCACTGCTTGGAGGACTCTGCACCCACCCCTCCTGTGTCTGGGCACTGCTGGGAGGACTCTGCACCCACCCCTCCTGTGTCTGGGCACTGCTGGGAGGACCCTGCACCCACCCCTCCTATGTCTGGGCACTGCTGGGGGTGTTTGGCACACACCATTCTTATTGCAGGTTCGGTGCGTACATACACGGGTGGGGGTTCGGGGCGTACATACACGGGTGGGGGTTCGGGGCGTACATACACGGGTGGGGGTTCGGGGCGTACATACACGGCTGGGGGTTCGGGGCGTACATACACGGGTGGGGGTTCTGTGCGTACATACACGGGTGGTGGTTCGGTGCGTACATTCACGGCTGGGGGGGGGGTTCAGTGCGTACATACACGGCTGGGGGGGGTTCGGTCTGTTCATTCACGGGTGGGGGTTTGGTGCGTACATACACGGGTGGGGGTTTGGTGCGTACATACACGGGTGGGGTTTGGTGCGTACATACACGGGTGGGGGTTCGGTGCGTACATACACGGGTGGGGGTTCAGGGCGTACATACACGGGTGGGGTGGGGTTTCGGTGCGTACATACACGGGTGGGGGTTCGGGCGTACATACCAGGGTGGGGTGGGGGTTCAGTGCGTACATACACGGCTGGGGGTTCGGTGCGTACATACACGGCTGGGGGTTCGGGGCGTACATACCAGGGTGGGGTGGGGGTTCGGTGCGTACATACACGGCTGGGGGTTCGGTGCGTACATACACGGGTGGGGGTTCGGGGCGTACATACACGGGTGGGGGTTCGGGGCGTACATACACGGGTGGGGGTTCGGGGCGTACATACACGGGTGGGGGTTCGGGGCGTACATACACGGGTGGTGCTTGGGTGCGTACATACACGGGTGGGGGTTCGGGGCGTACATGCACGGGTGGGGGTTCGGGGCGTACATACACGGGTGGGGGTTCTGTGCGTACATACACGGGTGGTGGTTCGGTGCGTACATTCACGGCTGGGGGGGGGTTCAGTGTGTACATACACAGCTGGGGGGGGGGGGGTTCGGTCCGTTCATTCACGGGTGGGGGTTTGGTGCGTACATACACGGGTGGGGGTTTGGTGCGTACATACACGGGTGGGGGTTCGGGGCGTACATACACGGGTGGGGGTTCGGGGCGTACATACACGGGTGGTGGTTCGGTGCGTACATTCACGGCTGGGGGGGTTCAGTGCGTACATACACGGCTGGGGGGGGGGTTCGGTCCGTTCATTCATGGGTGGGGGTTTGGTGCGTACATACACGGGTGGGGGTTTGGTGCGTACATACACGGGTGGGGGTTCGGTGCGTACATACACGGGTGGGGGTTCGGGGCGTACATACACGTGTGGGGTGGGGTTTCGGTGCGTACATACACGGGTGGGGGTTCGGGGCGTACATACCAGGGTGGGGTGGGGGTTCGGTGCGTACATACACGGCTGGGGGTTCGGTGCGTACATACACGGCTGGGGGTTCGGGGCGTACATACCAGGGTGGGGTGGGGGTTCGGTGCGTACATACACGGCTGGGGGTTCGGTGCGTACATACACAGGTGGGGGTTCGGGGCGTACATACACGGGTGGGGGTTCGGGGCGTACATACACGGGTGGGGGTTCGGGGCGTACATACACGGGTGGGGGTTCGGGGCGTACATACACGGGTGGTGCTTGGGTGCGTACATACACGGGTGGGGGTTCGGGGCGTACATGCACGGGTGGGGGTTCGGGGCGTACATACACGGGTGGGGGTTCTGTGCGTACATACACGGGTGGTGGTTCGGTGCGTACATTCACTGCTGGGGGGGGTTCAGTGCGTACATACACGGCTGGGGGGGGTTCGGTCCGTTCATTCACGGGTGGGGGTTTGGTGCATACATACACGGGTGGGGGTTTGGTGCGTACATACACGGGTGGGGGTTCGGGGCGTACATACACGGGTGGGGGTTCGGGGCGTACATACACGGGTGGTGCTTGGGTGCGTACATACACGGGTGGGGGTTCGGGGCATACATGCACGGGTGGGGGTACGGGCCGTACTTCCACGGGTGGGGGTACGGTCCGTACATACCCCTACCCACGCTCTGCGTGCCTGGGTACGGGCCGTACCCATGCCTTTGGTGGGTGGGTACGGTGCGTCCCCCCATTGTTGCGGTGCCGTGGGGTCCGCACCGTACACAGGCCTTGGGGGCGTGGCTACGGGTCGTACCACGCGTACCCCTACATGACCCCAGCAATGCTGGTACGAGCCGTACCAAGGCATTTCTGACGTGGGTACGGGCCGTACCGCCATTGTTTGAGTGACGTAGGGGGACGCGTGGTACGTTCCGTACCCACGCTCTTGCGGCCTGGGTAGGGTACGTACCGGTTCGCGTGACCATCCACTTCCGTTGTGGCGGACGCTTGCGTTGCTGGCCTCGCCCCCACCCCCTGGAAGTGACCAGGCCCTGATGGTCAGGTATGTCCAGGCCATGTGTGATTTGGTACCATGTGTTGGTGTTGTGTGTCCTGCCCCTGCCCCCCCCCTTTGCCCCTGGTTGTTGTGCTGACCTTCTGCGGCGTCTGCGTCGGTTCCTGTACGCCAGGTGGACTGCTAGGAGGGCAGGGATGGCACGTAGGTTCGGGTCCATGTCTGTTCGTCGCGTCCAGCTGCTCCTTGCGTGTGTCGTCCTGATTTCCCGGCAGTTTTTGGCAGCCGGTAAATATTTTCCGTGTGGGATGACGTCGGTTCGAATCGTACTTCCTGGTTCGTGAAACGTAGGCTGGATGCGTACCGACGTCACGTCGGCGCCTTTCAGGATCGGAATTGGGTTTTGTTTCTGTTCGGTCGGTGTTTTGTTCGATTCGTACGGAAATGGTGTTTCCGTATGAATCGTACTTGCATTTTCGGATGGATTTCGCACCGGGTACGAGTCGGACGGAGAAAAGGCTCCGTCCGACGGTTCGTACCCGGTTTTTACCGGATCGGAATTGGCACCTTAGTGTAGTATTTATCTTTGCTCTTGTATTTCCGTCGACAGTATTTTCCACACCGATGACTTTGGAAACGTAAAACTTGCTCCTTTAACTTTTTCTCTTCTGTGCTTTTTGGTATAGCACATGTTGCATATTCTTCAATGTAAGATAACACTGCTTCATCAGTATCTGTTCCAAACTTTGGGGCATCCTTGATCCACAACAGCATATGAATATGAGGAGCACCTCTTGCCTGGTACTCTTTTCTCCAAAAGAAATCCACTACTTCTCCTAGAGGTGGATTTTTTTTATTGCAGATGAAGGACATCATAGCCTCAAATCTATGATTGAAATATCTGCAAACATTAACCGGATCCAATGAGCACAGTTCTCCTGCTGTCTTGTATTCGGTGTTTTTAATGTTTGAATTTGCCTCTCGTAGAAAATCCAGTAAATCATCCCAAGCGTACTCGGCACAGCTTAGGGTAACGAACCATGTTGGTGTTCCTAAATTCCGTAACATGCATTTTAATTCACCATGGCGTCGGTACCAATATTCATTTGTCCCACGCTGACAAGCCATCAGATTGATCAGTTGTGTTTCCAAATGATCATCTCGGTGCTGCACTTTCTCCATAAAATCCTTAGCAGACACATTTTGTAAATGTACTCCACTTTTTAAAATGTGATTTACTGCATAAGACAATGCAGACAAGTCGCTTTCAAATAAAAGATGGAACAAATAAGGAATACTTTGTCGAAATCTGGGATCTTCAGCATATAGTCTTGTAGTCCGATACTCAGAAGCTGGAATCTGTTCCGGACATTCATCGTATCGTCATCCTTTTCCTTTAGGAAACAGCTGGGGAAAACATCGAGCTTCCAAGCTCTCCTCCCATACACTCACGGGAGTTCCTTTTGCTTTCTTCATCTGAAATAGATCAATATTGTCTCCCATAACTTCTTTTGAATGAAGAGGATGTATGCTAAAATGTTCATAAATTTCTTCTTCCTTTGACTTGTCCACTTTTTCAATTTGTCCAGTTGGTGTTTCTGTGTCTTCTTGTAAATCTTCTTCTTCTTCTTCTTCTATATAAATTGATTCATACCATTTGTTATTCCTTTTGAAATACAAATTTGCTCTTTGTACTTTCCGTACATCTACCAGCTCCTGCCAAATCTTCTTATTCTTTGTAGGTACACCATTAACCAGAATAATTAATGGTTCAGTTTCCAAAGTATCCGCATCAATAGTTTCCATATTTTTTTTCAAATCCAAGGGCAAATACACCACTCTACCTTTTAAACCTCTCAGTAAATCTGAAGGAGGTAATTTACCAGTTTTGGGCTCCATACGTACTATGGTCTGGAACGGATGAACACATTGAATGAGTATAGACTCATATGTATTTAATTCAGAAAGTTCAGCAGGAATAGCATCCACTTCTAAGTTATTATGTACAGCTCTGGTCGGCATTCTATTTTCCTCTAACTTGTTGTAACAGTATTTACAAATACGCTGATCTTCACCCAATTCAAAACAATTTTCAAGAAATATATATGTGGCAAAATCCTTCCACTTATAATTATCTTCATTTTCACTCTTTCTGTAGAGATCAACATTCCTAGTTTGTTTTCTATAATGAGTTCTGCGGCAACAAATACAAGTAATATTTGGTCTTTCATTAGAGATTATTGCAAATTTTGTTATGTGATCATTAAATGTCTTACTTACAGAGGGTTCTACATTCTCTTCCACTTCTTCCTCATTTACTGTGTCCTTCTCTGCACTGTTTTGTTCAGGACCAAAGTAACAAAACTGAATTTCATCAACAACCTTCTCTACATCTGATACCGTTCCACGGAACAGAGCCCTATTCAATTCATCTAACTTTATTGCTGGACTTTTAGCAAAATACAACCGTCTCACAAACTTTCTCATTTCAGTATGATGAACAGCCAGAATCCTAAAATGATGGAAAACACTATTACACACTTTTCTAGATAGACAAGCCAGAGAATGACCCTGCAAACCAGTATTCTCTCTCACTCTGCATGGATCCAGACTTTGAAGCACCTTAATCTTCTGTTTTACACTTTTTTTACTATATTCTCTTAGAAACTCACAAAATTTATCAATAGATTCCTGACGCACAGTGCAAATACTACTACAATTCCAAGTGTACACTGGGGCTTTAGTACGTCTCCCCATAGCCTCATCCGCCATCACTTGTACCTCATCTCTTGGAACCATTATCTCCTTCTCCATTATGCAACCATTTTTCACTTCATAAGCACGACCTCTGGTGTCAACTGCATGCAGCAAACTATTACTTTGAAAATAACTCTCTTCATTAAAAAAAGGTTCACTACTTGAACTATGCATCCATTTTCCTAAAAACACTTTAGAAAAGTTTGTTCTGTTCACTACTCTTTTCCTTTTGCTATGTGATTTCAGTACATTAACCATTTTGTCTAATGTACGCATCCTATTCAAAATTAAAATGAATAGTTTCCTTTTTAATTCTAATGCCTTTGCTGCAATGGCTTCAATTTCTTTTTTTCTCTTATAAAACTCAGCCTTTTGCTTATATTTCTTCACATCCTTTATCATGCGACTCATGATAAGGGCCACACGCTTGACCAAGTGTTCTCCACCTTTCCCCCTATTATGTCCCGTCCCACCCCTGTTCTCTGGTCCGACCAGTCTTTGATTAGTTTTTTAATTCAGGGCAGAAGTAAAACATCTTATACTAACCCAGACCACCTTAGGCACCCCAGACGACCTTTGCATAAAATCACCCTTGAGAATCTTGCTCAAGCGCTTCACGAATATCCCTGTATCCTATCCGGCCATCTGGAGAGGGACCTTGAAACTTTCCAGGAATGGTTAGTTGGAAGGCTTGATGATCTTGCTCCTCTTTCTACCCCCTCTTAATCTGTCAAGCGCAGTTCGGCTCCTTGGTTCTCTAAGTCACTTGCTCTGGCACGGCGTAACTGTAAGTTAGCCGAAAGACTCTGGCGGAAGCAATATGACCAAGAAGCTAAGTCTGCCTATAAACTATCTATTAAATCTTACCACTCTGACATTCTTGAGGCCAAAAAGAACTATTTTGCAAATAGAATTGAGTCTGCTTCAAATTCCAGTAAAGAAATTTTTACCATTGTTAAAGAGTTTATCTCTCCTAAATCTAGCATAGTCCAGCATAAGTTCTCCGAATCCTGGGTAAAGGAGCTGGCCACTTTCTTCAATACGAAAATCAAATTGATTCAAGAATCTTTTCCACCAGCTGCCCCAAGTGCTTCAGTGCATGACTCTATTTTGATGACTTTACCTCCTGATTCTTGCCCCATTTTATCGGAGTTTCCTCCTTTATTGGATTCTAATTCTCTGGATCTTTTACTCAGGATTAAATCTGGCACTCCGCTCGATCCATGCCCGGCGAGCTTTTTAGCCAGGACTGCCAAGATTCTGAATTCCTTAATCTCTCCTGTTTTGAACCTATCTTTGTCCAGCGGCATTGTTCCGCCAGCCTGGAAGAAGGCAATGGTCGTTCCCCTTCTTAAAAAACCAGGCCTTGACCCAGAGATACATGCTAACTATAGGCCCATTTCTCTCCTGCCCAGCTTGGCTAAGATCGTCGAGAAGCACGTCCACTCTGTGCTTTCTTCCTTCCATGAAGACCATGGGTTACTCCACTCTACCCAATCTGGCTTCCGCTCCAACTTGAGCACGGAGACCGCTCTTTTGGAAGTTAATGAAGCCATTAAGGAAGTTCTTTACTCAGGAGGAAGAGCAATGCTGGTGATGTTGGATCTGTCGGCAGCCTTCGACACCGTCCCGCATGAGGCCCTCTTGAGAAGACTTCACGAGATCGGTCTCAGAGGGACGGTGTTGAGCTGGCTGAGATCTTACCTAGCGGGTTGTCGACAAGTGGTCTGGGCCCCCCCGTACTCCGCCGAGGTGCCGCCTATGAATGTCGGAGTCCCACAAGGGTCGGTGCTGAGCCCGACCCTTTTTAACATCTTCATGACTCCATTGGCGATACTGGCGGAGTCGATGGGTGCCCAGATCATATCATACGCTGACGACACCCAGCTCCTCTTCACCTGCAAGAAGGGCATGGAGTTTGACGGGGAGAGCATCCGTGGCTGCCTTGGGGCTGTCTTCAACTGGTTTCAGCGGAGCAGCCTTAAGTGCAACCCTGATAAATCCGAGGTGCTCTTCTTCGGCTGTCAGGCAGAACCGCCCTGGCAGGAATGGTGGCCGGTTTGCATGTCCCCCCCTTCCTCTTCCTCTTTGGTCGCTAAAAACCTTGGGGTCAAAATCGATAACACCCTGGCTCTGAAAACACAGATCACAGGTCTCACGGGTACCTGTTTTGGTCTACTTAAAATGATGCGTAAATTCCTTCCTTTGCTCCCTTTAGCCCACAGGAAGCTGACAGTACAAGCTCTGATCTGTTCCAGGCTTGATTATTCGAATGTCCTCTACCTGGGTTTGCCGGACTATCTCTTGCATAAACTTCAGGTTGTACATAATTCAGCGGCAAGAGCCATCTTCGGCCTACCCCGGCAAGCCAGATCATCTGAGTTGCTTTCCTCCCTTCACTGGCTTCCGATCAAGAAGCGAATCACATTCAAAGCTCTTACACTGGCCCATAAGGCACTCCATTTGGTGGGGGCCTCCTACATTCAGAAACGGCTTTCTTTTTACAAACCCTCCAGATCTCTCCGGTCGGAAAATCTTGGCCTGGCAATGGTGCCTCCTATTAGGAAAGTCAGAATTGGTGGACGTTCCTTTAAATATCTCGCTCCCAAACTATGGAACTCCCTTCCTGTTGATCTCCGTCGTATTCCCAACCTGTTTGCCTTTAGAAAGGCCTTGAAAACCTGGCTTTTTAATCAGTAATTCTGTTATGTTTCTGTTGTTCTTTTCTCTTTTCTCAGTAATGGGTCAGAAAGCGCCGGGACACTCCTTGGAGTAGCCGTGCGCTATACAAGTCACCCATTAACATTAACATTAACATTATCAAATTGGACATAACTCTTCTCTGAAACATTTTTCTACGTATCTCTTTAAATGCTGTTTTTCTGTTTAAGTTAATCTTTTTAGTTGCAGAAGGTATATTTGCATTAACTAAATTCTCAATTTTTTCCTGTCCTTTTCTATTGAAAACATTCTTTCCAGTACAGACATTTTGTACATTTTTCCTTTTTTTGAATATGTTCTTTAGAAAAATTTTTGTCTGCTTACCAGAAGATTTTTTCTTTTTCCCAACATGAGCATCTTCAACTAACTTAGGTCCTCCAGTTGTCTTCAAATATAGGTTTTTTTTGTGGTCTTTTTTTACTCTGGACTTTTTAGGCATCTTAAATTTTGTTCACTTCTCTTCAGCAATACCTGAAAAAAACAAAAAAAAAATTCCTTTATTTTATTTAAATATATTACTACATTTGTTTTCACATTAGTCACAAAACGAAATTTCTTTGCCAATTTGAAAGCACACTTACTACTCTTTTTTTTGGCAAGTGATAATCACTTTTACAGACTGACACATTATGAATCCACTTTTCAGATTTTTTAAAAAGCACATGTCCAAACTGCTTTTTCAGACCAGCACCATTTGTAACCTGGGTGACTGCCTACACTCCAGCAAGGGCAACCAGCCTTAGTGATGCTGAATGTATTTGCATTACTGACTGAAACCTCAAACCCCACTCGCTTGTGAATACTGTGCATGATTCCACATGGTAAGCAGCTGGGTGTGTGCTAAGAGTCTGCTTCTGCACCAAAAAATGGCTCCCCCTTTCCTTCTAATGCAACTGTGAAATCACCAGAGCAATACGCAATAAATCTCTGTCTATAATTCCTCTTTGCACACAGAGTCATGTTTTCACATTAGTCACAAAACGAAATTTCTTTGCCAATTTGAAAGCACACTTACTACTCTTTTTTTTGGCAAGTGATAATCACTTTTACAGACTGGCACATTTTGAATCCACTTTTTAGATTCTTAAAAAAGCACATGTCCAAACTGCTTTTTCAGACCAGCACCATTTGTAACCTGGGTGACTGCCTACACTCCAGCAAGGGCAACCAGCCTTAGTGATGCTGAATGTATTTGCATTACTGACTGAAACCTCAAACCCCACTCGCTTGTGAATACTGTGCATGATTCCACATGGTAAGCAGCTGGGTGTGTGCTAAGAGTCTGCTTCTGCACCAAAAAATGGCTCCCCCTTTCCATCTAATGCAACTGTGAAATCACCAGAGCAATACGCAATAAATCTCTGCCTGTAATTCCTCTTTGCACACAGAGTCATGTTTTCACATTAGTCACAAAACGAAATTTCTTTGCCAATTTGAAAGCACACTTACTACTCTTTTTTTTGGCAAGTGATAATCACTTTTACAGACTGACACATTATGAATCCACTTTTCAGATTCTTAAAAAAGCACATGTCCAAACTGCTTTTTCAGACCAGCACCATTTGTAACCTGGGTGACTGCCTACACTCCAGCAAGGGCAACCAGCCTTAGTGATGCTGAATGTATTTGCATTACTGACTGAAACCTCAAACCCCACTCGCTTGTGAATACTGTGCATGATTCCACATGGTAAGCAGCTGGGTGTGTGCTAAGAGTCTGCTTCTGCACCAAAAAATGGCTCCCCCTTTCCTTCTAATGCAACTGTGAAATCACCAGAGCAATACGCAATAAATCTCTGCCTGTAATTCCTATTTGCACACAGAGTCATGTTTTCACATTAGGCCCTTAAACAAAATTTCTTTGCCAATTTGAAAGCACACTTACTACTCTTTTTTTTGGCAAGTGATAATCACTTTTACAGACTGACACATTATGAATCCACTTTTCAGATTTTTAAAAAAGCACATGTCCAAACGGCTTTTTCAGACCAGCACCATTTGTAACCTGGGTGACTGCCTACACTCCAGCAAGGGCAACCAGCCTTAATGATGCTGAATGTATTTGCATTACTGACTGAAACCTCAAACCCCACTCGCTTGTGAATACTGTGCATGATTCCACATGGTAAGCAGCTGGGTGTGTGCTAAGAGTCTGCTTCTGCACCAAAAAATGGCTCCCCCTTTCCATCTAATGCAACTGTGAAATCACCAGAGCAATACGCAATAAATCTCTGCCTGTAATTCCTCTTTGCACACAGAGTCATGTTTTCACATTAGTCACAAAACGAAATTTCTTTGCCAATTTGAAAGCACACTTACTACTCTTTATTTTGGCAAGTGATAATCACTTTTACAGACTGACACATTATGAATCCACTTTTCAGATTTTTTAAAAAGCACATGTCCAAACTGCTTTTTCAGACCAGCACCATTTGTAACCTGGGTGACTGCCTACACTCCAGTAAGGGCAACCAGCCTTAGTGATGCTGAATGTATTTGCATTACTGACTGAAACCTCAAACCCCACTCGCTTGTGAATACTGTGCATGATTCCACATGGTAAGCAGCTGGGTGTGTGCTAAGAGTCTGCTTCTGCACCAAAAAATGGCTCCCCCTTTCCATCTAATGCAACTGTGAAATCACCAGAGCAATACGCAATAAATCTCTGTCTATAATTCCTCTTTGCACACAGAGTCATGTTTTCACATTAGTCACAAAACGAAATTTCTTTGCCAATTTGAAAGCACACTTACTACTCTTTTTTTTGGCAAGTGATAATCACTTTTACAGACTGACACATTATGAATCCACTTTTCAGATTTTTTAAAAAGCACATGTCCAAACTGCTTTTTCAGACCAGCACCATTTGTAACCTGGGTGACTGCCTACACTCCAGCAAGGGCAACCAGCCTTAGTGATGCTGAATGTATTTGCATTACTGACTGAAACCTCAAACCCCACTCGCTTGTGAATACTGTGCATGATTCCACATGGTAAGCAGCTGGGTGTGTGCTATGAGTCTGCTTCTGCAGAAAAAATAGCTCCCCCTTTCCAACTAATGCAAATGAAAAAGTACCAGAGTAATACGCAATAAATCTCTGTCTATAATTCCTCTTTGCACACAGAATCATGGTTTCACATTAGTCACAAAACGAAATTTCTTTGCCAATTTGAAAGCACACATACTACTCTTTTTTTTGGCAAGTGATAAACACTTTTACAGACTGACACATTATGAATCCACTTTTCAGATTCTTAAAAAAGCACATGTCCAAACTGCTTTTTCAGACCAGCACCATTTGTAACCTGGATGACTGCCTACACTCCAGCAAGGGCAACCAGCCTTAGTGATGCTGAATGTATTTGCATTACTGACTGAAACCTCAAACCCCACTCGCTTGTGAATACTGTGCATGATTCCACATGGTAAGCAGCTGGGTGTGTGCTAAGAGTCTGCTTCTGCACCAAAAAATGGCTCCCCCTTTCCATCTAATGCAACTGTGAAATCACCAGAGCAATACGCAATAAATCTCTGCCTGTAATTCCTATTTGCACACAGAGTCATGTTTTCACATTAGGCCCTTAAACGAAATTTCTTTGCCAATTTGAAAGCACACATACTACTCTTTTTTTTGGCAAGTGATAAACACTTTTACAGACTGACACATTATGAATCCACTTTTCAGATTCTTAAAAAAGCACATGTCCAAACTGCTTTTTCAGACCAGCACCATTTGTAACCTGGATGACTGCCTACACTCCAGCAAGGGCAACCAGCCTTAGTGATGCTGAATGTATTTGCATTACTGACTGAAACCTCAAACCCCACTCGCTTGTGAATACTGTGCATGATTCCACATGGTAAGCAGCTGGGTGTGTGCTAAGAGTCTGCTTCTTCCCCCCAAAATGGCTCCCCCTTTCCATCTAATGCAACTGTGAAATCACCAGGGCAATACGCAATAAATCTCTGTCTATAATTCCTCTTTGCACACAGAGTCATGTTTTCACATTAGTCACAAAACGCAATTTCTTTGCCAATTTGAAAGCACACTTACTGCTCTTTTTTTTGGCAAGTGATAATCACTTTTACAGTCTGACACATTATGAATCCACTTTTCAGATTTTTTAAAAAGCACATGTCCAAACTGCTTTTTCAGACCAGCACCATTTGTAACCTGGGTGACTGCCTACACTCCAGCAAGGGCAACCAGCCTTAGTGATGCTGAATGTATTTGCATTACTGAGTCCAACCTCAAACCCTTAAACTATTCTTTTTTTATACCAGTACACCTTAATTTATCGTGAAAACATAGTCCATATTATTTTACATGTTCCTCACATTTAAATTTCTCCCAAAACAGAAAATAATAAACACAACTTCAACAAAAAGAATTGCATTTCTATTATTCATTTCTTAATTTACCATATACATCCCCTCTCAAACTCTAAACTCACCTTTAAAATTAGTTAGTTGTGAAAGAAATGTGGCACTCAAACAGCAGATTATCAGAGCCAGGATCTCTGTTCTTTACACCTCTCTCCTCTCAGCAGAACCAGATAATGGCAAACTTTCCCTCTCTTTTTCCACATATATACATGTTAATTTCAAATCTCAGTGCTTCCCCCTTTTTTTCAAATGTAATCACACATTTCTATTGGTTGAAAACCAACCCTTTTCCAAAAGTACCCTTCCCCCAACTTGACTTCTGCCTAGTACCCTTCCCCCAACTTGACTTCTGCCTGCTACCATAGCAACAGCTCATGGAACACTGCTGTGTGGAGTTAGGTCAGAAGTTCGCCAAACAATGTTTCAATTCCACAGAGCAAGAGTGCTTGACTTTTCTAACCTAACAGCAAATCCATAGTACTGTTCTTTGGTAACACATTTTTCTGTACCAATACAAAACATGCTTCTATAAATTTACACATACAGCCTAGTTTTTAGTGTAGAATGGTATGAAACAGCCAATCAGTTCTTTTTAAAAAAAAAAAATATGTATGCCTCCATTTCCAAACTGTCTTTCATTTCTTTTTACCATTCTACTGAAATACACCTCCTGAGTGCATCCAGATCTCCTTTGAAGATGTTCACAGTGTGGATTGTAGGACACAGCTATGTCTTCTGGAGTGAAAAGTTTGCAGAGAAAACAGGTATGGTGAGAGACCTTGCTTTGCCAAATGTAGACATTAAATGGATTGGTCAGAGAGGGTTAAAGTGGCACCAATTGATGCCATTGGTGAAATCCTTCATGCAAAACCAACACCCTGACCTCATAATAGTGCACTGTGGTGGCAATGACCTAGGCACTTTGACTGGGGTAGGTCTGGAAATGCTTATGAAGGACACCTTTGCACAACTGTTTTCACTTTTCCCTAAAACTGCCTTTGTGTTTTCTAACATATGCCAAAGGCAAAAATGGAACTGGTCCAATCATTTCTGTCCACAGATTGACAAAGCAAGAAAGCACGTCAACAAATCTGTTTCTGCTTTCCTCCGTGACTATGGTATGGGTTCCATTTACCACAACAACTTGCGTTACGACATGCAAGACATTTAGAGAGGAGATGGTGTGCACTTCAATGATGAAGGGAACAGAGTCTTCCTCTTGAACCTTAGACTCTGCATCGGTACTTACTTGTAGGTACCACTTAAAAATCACTTCATAAACACAACGGCTCTTTTTAGAGCCCCCTAATATCTAAACACTTAAATCTGCATTTCATTTCTTTTTTTATTTTATTTTTTACCGTACGCGTACCCCGCGATTTTTTTTAAAATCAATAAATGTTTTCTTTGTACTTTTCTGTCCTTCTTTGACCCCCTTACAAATGTTAGGGGGTCTGTAACTCTCCTCCTTGCCCCCTTTTCTTGTTATCACTCTTTTTTTTCTGAGTGAAACACACGAAATGGCGGCCGCCGCTTCCTGGTTTCGGCCGATTCGAATGTTTACTAAGATCTAAGAGCCAATCAGAATCGTGCTCGCGCACGCCACCGTACGCGTACGGTAAGCGTACCGTAAGCGCACCGTAAGCTGGCTCAGATATATATATTGATTTAAAGGCTATTTTCTCAGAATCTACTGAACAGATTTATACCAAACCTACAAAAGGCACTTCCTTGACCTGAGGACTACCTCTCTGCCAAATTTCTAGTAATTCTGTTCAGCCGTTCGGGCTGTAGCCCTGTCTAAAGGTCCTATGGAAAAATGCATGGGAAAAACGCGTTTTGGGACCCCCCTTTTATCTCATCCCCCGCTTGACGAATCCCCCCGAGACTTTCAGGGAAGGAGCGGAGCGTAGCGCCCCACCTATTTTGAAACATTTGCGAGGATTCGTCGACCGGCGCCAAAGTTATTCAAAATAGAATGTTGCAGATTTCCTATGGAAACGTGGTCCTAACTATAACTACCTACTGGCGACCGCCAGTAGGTAATATATATATATATATATATATATATATATATATATATATATATATATATATATATATATATATATATATATATATATATATATATATATATATATATATATATATATATATATATATATATATATGTATTACCTACTGGCAGTGACCTGCTGTAGGTAGTTGTATTTAGGACCTATTTTCCATAGGAAATCCGCAACATTCTATTTGGAATAACTTTGGCGCCCATTGACGAATCTTCGCGCAATTTTCAAAACTTTTGGCCAGCTCTGGTCCGCTCCTATCCTGAAAGTCTCGGGATGATTTGTTTAGCGGGGGGTTGAGAAACAAGGGGGTCCCAAAACGTGTTTTCCCCATGCAATTTCCCATAGGACCTTTAGCTGCAGCTACAGCCCGAACTGCTGAACGGAATTACACTAAATTTAGCAGAAAGGTAGACCTTGGTTCAGAGTCATGCCTTTTGCTTAAATGGTGTAAATCCGTGCAGTAGTTCCTGAGATAATCAAAAGTAAAATCACATATATATCTGGGCAGAGCCTAACCACACATCTCATCGTGAGATCTGATTGGCTGTCAGCACTTCATCCAAGAAGTGTTGGCAGCCATCTTGGGACCAATATACATGATAGCACCTCATTAAAAAGAATTGCAGTTAATAGAAGGTTTTACGACTTTAGTTACATTATAAATCATTTGTTGATGGTACCATAATCATTTTAGGAATTGTGATATGTTCTAAGGTGATTTTACCATATGAAAAAGCCTTCTGCTGGGATATCATGAATCATGTTTGTGAGAAAACTATTTTCTCATGCTTTTCCCACAGAGGTTTGGAAGGTGATGTATAAGCTAAACTGAGAGCATATTTTCTGTAAATTCACATTATCTTTCTCAGTCATGTGAGAATGAAGTCTGACATTCTCAGTAAAACATGTACATCCAACAAGGGCAGAGACTATCAGTTGATTCCTTTGTGTTCTACTGCAGCTTCCCAGAGTGTTCCAAAGAACAACTAGAGCACTAACAGTCTTACTTATGACAAAAGTATGGCACACCTGAAGTCATCTTGATTGGAATAAAGTGGTAACACTTAAAATATTTAATTTGCAAAGGAACAAAATGAGGGGGTTCATTTTGCCAAAGAAATTATGATTAGTGCTGCAGAAAGAAACATTAGGGCACATTTTGACTTGTCAAATCCTCTTCTATTTCATAAAAAAATTCGGACATGCAGACTGAAACATGCACTTTGAATACCAGTGCTGGAGCGGCTAATGCAAAATTTTGTATACCCCCCAATTTGCATGTGCATAGAATTAATTAATTATAACCATATTAAGTGTTTGAAGTGGAATATTAATCAATCCTATTAATGTATGAATGACACGTGGGATTTGCATTTGCATGGCCAAAATAATTTGTAAACTAAAATATGTACGCATACTAATACTAGAAAATTAGAATATTGCATGTTATATGTTGCTTTTGTGACCTAATTGTGAGTCGCACCAGATGACATCACTGGGTGAGTGTAAACGCTTTGACTGTTGCCATAATGCTAGATAATTACATACACATAGGAGAATTAGTGAGGGTTTAACAATTTATTAGCCATTTCCATGTTTTAATTATGTTTTGTGTTTGTTTTACTAAAGTTGACCATTTGGGCCTTCATAAAGATGGCCGATCCTTTGACTCGACGCAATTGACAACACTCCACGAGGTTCTGGGTGAAGTGCGCCTGCGCTAAGATGAGCAACAGTGGCCTCGTCCTGACCCCAGGCAAACTGTACCCATCAAGGTTGCACTGGGAGAAGTGCCAAAGAAAATGAACAATGGACTGTCTTTAAAACCGGAACCAGCAAGTGCGATGATCTAACTTAATGAACTATGTGAGAACTTCACCGACCGACCCAAATCCACCAATGAGGATCGTCTAAGACTTATATTTGTTACAATTTTACATTGATTTTGCTATATAAATTCGATAGAATAGTGAGTGATACGTACGTTCGCACTTCAGTCTTTTCCTGACGTTATGCTGACGGAGAGGACGGTGACACTGCAGGACAGCTGTTTCCCTGAATCTTTGACAGACTGAATTGCTGACAAATTTTCTGAGGAACTGAAATCTTCAATCTAATGGGCAAAGATTGACCGGTACGCGCTTATGGTCTCGACCCAACCTATGGGACTGTAGCGTGCTGCAGGACGTCTTGACTGACTTAGAGGACGATAATTAGCCAGAATAGGTATTAGCCAGAATAGGTAAATATGGTGATCTGTGGTTCGAATGACAGTTCATTTTAATTTGCATTAATTAAGATAAAGCTTGCTAATGATTACTGACAAATGAGTTGGGTTATTTATTCATACAGAATGTTTAAATGTATAATGTAAATTAGGAGATTTGAGGATCCATCTTACCAAACAACTAATTTAGGTCCATCGAGTAAATGGAAGGGATATCTAGATATTAGGAATAAGATGTGTTGGATTATATATAGATTATGCATAACTTAAGTGAATATATTTACCTCTAGGTTATAAGGTATTCCTTTCATGTCAGCGTTTGGAACAATCATCTCTCAGAAAGAACAGACCAATGATGTATGAATGATGGTGTTATGGGCCCCACCAGTGAATGTATTGATTGAATGTGTTAGTGAGATATACGGTCTGTGACGAAGGGAGGATTTTGTATTCCACGCTGCATCCGTTTTTCTGGTAGCAGTATGATGGGTATTATTGTTTTGGTTTGGTGATTATTGCTTGTACATTGCTTATTGATTATTGATTGGTATTGATGTATGTACTAACACTCTATGTCGAGTTACGTCGAGTTCTATGTTGTTTGCACGGCTTCTGGGATGTAGGAAGTCGGCAGTTTGTAACAATTCCGTAGTAGAACAGAGGTAAGCGCTGCTCTCGGGAAAGACAGAATTGTTGTTGCCCTGTAGGTACACCGGGGAAATGCGTAACGATTGAAGTTGCACGACGCATTGTCTGGGTTCGATTCGGTAGCATCGTCGTGTGTTGCCATCAGAGATATTTCTGTATAAGAGAAGTGTGTATGATAGCAAAGGTCACCTGTGAAATTTTTGGTCTTAGGTACCAGGAGGCCAGGAGGTACTCTGATAACGCTTATCACTGGAAAGGTAGCAGGTGTTCCCTAAGCTTGCTAGAAGGATAAAGTAGAGGGAAGTGCTACTTTGTTAACAAGTGTCATAATTCTGTAGTAGGACAGACTGTTCGCTGTGCTCGGGAAAGACAGAATTCTGTGTGATTGTACTACATTTTTCCCATGTGAAAGTGTGTGAATGTAAAGGCATTCAGGTCAATTGTGAAACTCTGGTTTTATTTCTCAGGAGCATTGGGTCTCCAACTAGGTGTCTTAATTCTGGAGAAACAGTTAGCTAATGCTTACTAGAAGGGTAAGGTAGAGGGATGTGCTACTTTATCAATGGAAGTAACGATTCCGTAGTAGGGCAGAGGTAAGCGCTGCTCTCGGGAAAGATGGAATTCTTGTGAAAAAGGTCTTTTACTATTCTTTGGTTAGTGAAGCGGACAATGGTGGTGCTTTTATGTAGTTACTAACAGAATTGTAAATTTGAAAAGTTTGAAAGCTTACCGAGAACATTTTTTGTAAAGGAGGGGTCAGTAGAAGCAGGAGTAGGAGCAGCGGCTGTTGATGCCAGAAAGACCGTGCTGGGATTGGCCAGTTAGCTGGTGACGTAGATGCTCTTGAGTGGTGCATTACTGTACGCTGCACTGGGACTGGAGAATTAAAGGGTGACGCACACGCTCCCGATTGGTGCGTTAGTGTGAGTCGCGCTGCGATTGGAGAATCACAGAGGTGACGCAGATGCTCCGGATTGGTGTGTTAGTGCGAGTCGCGCTACGATTGGACAAAATAACAGTACAGTTGTAAGGAGAGACTAGCGATACACGGAAGACAGGAAAATGTATTACAATACATCGGAAAAGGAGAAAAAGTCTTGGTTTGGGAAATTAAAAGGTGGTTTAAAAAGGACAAACCGATTGTGACAAGGGAAGGACAGTTGCTTCCTCCGCCGAAAACCCCTGCATCCTTTATGGTTGCAAAATATGGATATCATACTTGTATTTGGTTAGACAATTGGGTGAAATATACGAAGGACAATGGAGTCCTGGCTTTCCCAGAACATGGTTCATTTAATTTGGCAGTTCTGAGAAACTTGAGAGAGAAAATGATGAATTTAGAACCAAGACCTAGACCGACACAGTTTGAGGCATTGACAGAATGGGAAGATGAGGTGCATGAACGAGAGGGACAGAGGAGTGGTGGAAGATATAGGTACATGTTTGGTAGACAGTATGGACATGAAAGTCATGATGATCGGATGAGAAGGTGGTGGAATGCTAGTATGACTGAAGGTTTGTTTCCTGTAAGAACAGCAGAGGATAATAGAGGACAAAAATGAACAGAGAAAAGACATAATGTAGAATTGAGAGGGTATGGAGTGAATGAATCAGAGGATGATGTTCTTGATGACATGTTTTATAAAAATCCACCACCGTATCGACCAGAACCAGAAATATTAACACCAAGTGCCCCAATGAAAGAAACATTACGAATTATTAAGACAGAACCAATGTCGCAAGATTTAGAGAAGAGTAACTCCATTAGAGAGGTCGAAAGGAAGTCAGAGAGTAGAACAAATGATGAAAATTCAGCGGAGTTAGCAAAAACAACCTTAGAATTAACAGAGAAAATGAGAGAACTGACAAAAAATTTGGAAGCTGTAACAGTTCCAGTGACGATAGGTCCAGTAATGCCTATTTTCGATAAACAAAAAGATACCGAACATTCTGGGCCAACTCTAGGGCGGTGCGACCTGTGCCACCGCACCGGGTGCTGGCTTCCTGGGGCACTGTGTTTGCAAATTTAGTATGGTTTTCAAGCACCTGCTGCAGCGTTTCTTTCCTCTGCAATTGCATGGCCTCACAAAAATGTCAAGATAGCTCGTGTGATTAATTATCTTCCTGGAGAGAGAGATCAGCGTTTTGTATAGTTGAGGTTTTGACTTATGTGAAGTTAGTGCAGAGTGTTAATATGCCTGTTGCAAAGAACGTGTACCAAGTAGATTACAGAGTCCATATAATGTAAACTGATCAGCAGGTTATTGCTTTTAAAAGAGACATCCTTTTGTTACTTGCAAGTTATAACTTAAAGTCCTAACATTCAACAGTGAGCTATTAGCTTTCATCATAGAACTGCCTACACACTGCAAAGTATACATTAGAACATTGATTAATGTTGCATAAAAGGTTTATTAGGCTAGAAATCGATTCTTATTATTGAAGAAAACTCCCAACTATGCTGGTTCTTTTTCGACTCTGAGTTTGTGCTTCTCCACACCAAGCACTCTTAAACTATACTGCCTGCCAGTATGGATGACATGTGACTCCTACACTTTTAGTCCTTTGACTTATGTAACATTTCCAATACACTGATTTACACAGGTATGATTGATTGTTCCTGTGTAATGTGTGTGTGATGTAAATAAGTCAACAAAAAAGAGGGACAAATGGGTAAGTTTAACGAGGTCCAGTGTACATACCCTAACGACTAATAATACAAAAAGAGTACAAAGTTCCTCTGGTCAGAGAAGGAAAGGTAAAAGTATCAGCGGTATAATAGTGTGTCATGGAAGGGGGAAACCCTTTTGTTGGAACTAGGGCTCTCACACACCCAGCAAGCTAGGTATCATGCTTCATCATTTGAGCCTGCCCCTCGTCAGGTCGGCGCTGCAATTCCTGACGGGCTCCCAATAATGGGGCTCTTTAGCGGGGATCTTCTGTTCCTGCCGAAGGGTGCTGTGGGGGTAAGGGGCCCTAGAATGTGTAGATGTGGTGAAAGGATAAAATAGGTACTGTTTGTCCACGAAAAAATGTATTTAATAAAGTGGTAAACAGCCTAGTTAAAAGAAATGAAAAAAAAAAAAAAAAATGAGGTGGGTATAGCTACTAGTGATTATGACGCTAGTTGTGTATGCCCTACACTCAGGAAGATCAACATGTTTCTTGCCTATACTGCCAGTAATTGGTCACGGCAATTCATCAGGATCAAAAAAAAAAAACATAAACTATCTACAACGAAGGTATGTGGATCCTACATACCAAAGAAGTGCTCAGAAGTAACCTAGGGAAAGATGAGAAAACAGAGAAAACACATGACAGTATACCACATGATAAATATTACACACACAACAAAATAAGCTGCGATCATCAAGAGAATCCTGGGGGAATGCTCCCAGGAGGGTAATGAAAGGTCACTAATGACGAGACAAGACCAAAGACAGGACTAAGGGCAGAGACAAGAGGGGGAGGTGCAGAACTCACCTCATGTACTTGCAAGACAATCTTGCAGCAGTCTCCGGCGGGTAAAAGGACTCCAACGTGGGTCCTGGGGTAAAAACCGGGAAGGGGAATGTTAAAACCTAAAAAGATCAAGACCCGTGTATGGCGCGATCGTCCCAACAATCCAAGGGGGTGAGTGAAGTGCAGGAAGGTAAAGGCAGCCTTACATTTCATAATGTACTACCATGGGCGGTATGGTATGCAGCCATGGTGGCCCTCATACTCAGGGGCTCAGGCGTGTCACCCCACAAATGGTTAGAGGGGTGAATCTCCATAGTGTCATGGAGAACTCGTAGACATAGTGGGAGCCGCCGTAGCCCCTGGTAGTGGCTGGGTCAGAGCAGGACGGTGTCGCCCATGGTGTCATTGAAGTCAAGGAGGCGCCAGCCACCCTCTCCGTGTAGAATGACTCACCTTGCGGACGTCGAAGAGGCGGAAAGCCCGGTACACTCACCTGCGTCGTTCGACGCTCGTACTGGAAGACCTACCCCTGCCGCCGGACCTGGGATGGGTACCGGAGAGTGTGAGTCTGCGCCAGATAAGGACCCCGGGAGACGCCATTGGCGTCACGTGACCCCGGGTGTCTCAATCCCATTGGTGGAGAAATGAACTGTAGTGCGGCCATGTTGGAACGGGTAGCATACTCGACTGTCGGTATCCGGTGTGTACCCGTGACCGCAGGAAGTGGTTCCCCATAGGTTGAGGTTAGTAAGGGACGGGTTGCTATAGCGATACAGGGTAATGAAGTGCAAAGTGTACAGGAAGTGGTGGACAAGACTACGCCCCAAGGAATTGAAATAGCGAAGGCAGTCGCGGGGGCCATGATACAGTGTCAAGGTAACAAAGAGCCTAAGGTGATATGGCCCGTAAAATGAAATCTAAAATCAAAGCGGTAACAATCCGCAAGGGCAAACCGGCAAACAACAAAGAAAGGGAGGGTGGCAAGTGAAGATAAAATAAAATACAGTGTGTTATATCTATACAGTACAGCTGAAAGTAATACCAGAGAGATCTAAATGGCATCTGGTCTACTAATAGTGGATGCACCAACTTCATCAATGCCACGAGGGCGTGGTCGTAGGTAAGGATACCAAGTCCAACAGAGAAGTCGAGTGGGATATAAAACACACATAGTGTATTCGAGGGGGCTCAAACTTTACCCAGGAGCGTATTTAACCAATGAGTGCGGACCATGGGATGTCATCGTTCAAACCCGTCAAATGTGAAGACAACCTTAGGACCCATCTTTGTTCTAGTTTGAACAATGCATTTTGAGAGATCTGAGGATGTGCTTCTAAGACCACCCAGTTGATAGAGTCTGTTTGGTGTTGCATTGTTTTGAAATGGGTGTAGAGTTTGGTGGTCACTCTCTGACAACGTATGTTGCTCTTGTGTTCCATTATCCTGGTCTTGACCGCACGGGTAGTCATGCCTATGTATACCAACTCGCAGGGACATCTGATCATGTATATGCAGTTCTTTGTGTTGCAGTTAGTATGTCTGTTCAGTATCCAGTGGAAACCATCCTTAAAAGTGATGTCCTTACAGGTGCTGGTCAATTTACACACTACACAGGAGCCACAGGGGAAATGACCCATGACTGGTGGTAACTCCCACATTGTCCTTTGTGAACCAATGGTACTCAATTTAGGTCTAGTGTGTACCAACAGGTCTTTGATGTTTTGTGTGCGTCTGTAGGCAAATCTAGGTTTTGGTATGTTGAGATTACCCGTATCTAGAATCCCCCAGTTATTCAAGATGATCTTTCTAATCCTATTTGAATCAGATGTGAAGGACGTGACACAGGTCAAGATGTCAGTTTCAGGTTTGGTGTGTGTTTCTAGTAATGTCTCACGTGGGTTATTCTTAGCCCTTTTCATAGAGTTTTGGACACACCTAGAGGGGTAGCCCCTGGCCATCAGATTGGTTGATAGTATTTTAGCTTCTGTGTTGTAGTCCGTTACCCTAGTGCAATTGCGTCTAATGCGTAGGAATTGCCCGAAAGGCAAGTTATCCCTCAGTGTTTTGGGATGGTGGCTGTCGTAACGCAGTAGACTATTGCGGTCAGTGGGTTTCTTGTACAGTGTGGTGGTGAGTGTACCATTAAGTAGAGTGATATTCAGGTCCAGGAACGGTACCGAGTGCTCTGATATAGTGTGAGAGAATCCGAGGAACTCGTTCTGCTCATTGATCCATTGTATGAAATTCACACAATCAGTGTGTGTACCGTGCCAAAAGACGAGTATATCGTCTATAAATCATTTCCAAAGGGAGATGTTGTCATGGAAAGGATTTGATGTACTTAAGATCACATTTTTCTCAAAGTCAGCCATATAAAGACATGCTACACTGGGAGCAAAGGTACTACCCATAGATGTGCCTTGACTCTGATGGTACAGTTGTCTATTGAATTCAAAAAAATTCTCAGTTAGAGCCAAGGTAGCACAATCAATGATAAATGTGACTGGTGTAGGTGATAACCAGTCGAGTGCCCGTAGTGTAGACTCAATGACTGCCAAGGTGGCCCTCTGGGGGATGTTAGTGTAGAGGGCCTCCACGTCCAAGGTCACAAAATAGTCAATGACACCAGTGTCTTTATATGGCTGACTTTGAGAAAAATGTGATCTTAAGTACATCAAATCCTTTCCATGACAACATCTCCCTTTGGAAACGATTTATAGACGATATACTCGTCTTTTGGCACGGTACACACACTGATTGTGTGAATTTCATACAATGGATCAATGAGCAGAACGAGTTCCTCAGATTCTCTCACACTATATCAGAGCACTCGGTACCGTTCCTGGACCTGAATATCACTCTACTTAATGGTACACTCACCACCACACTGTACAAGAAACCCACTGACCGCAATAGTCTACTGCGTTACGACAGCCACCATCCCAAAACACTGAGGGATAACTTGCCTTTCGGGCAATTCCTACGCATTAGACGCAATTGCACTAGGGTAACGGACTACAACACAGAAGCTAAAATACTATCAACCAACCTGATGGCCAGGGGCTACCCCTCTAGGTGTGTCCAAAACTCTATGAAAAGGGCTAAGAATAACCCACGTGAGACATTACTAGAAACACACACCAAACCTGAAACTGACATCTTGACCTGTGTCACGTCCTTCACATCTGATTCAAATAGGATTAGAAAGATCATCTTGAATAACTGGGGGATTCTAGATACGGGTAATCTCAACATACCAAAACCTAGATTTGCCTACAGACGCACACAAAACATCAAAGACCTGTTGGTACACACTAGACCTAAATTGAGTACCATTGGTTCACAAAGGACAATGTGGGAGTTACCACCAGTCAAGGGTCATTTCCCCTGTGGCTCCTGTGTAGTGTGTAAATTGACCAGCACCTGTAAGGACATCACTTTTAAGGATGGTTTCCACTGGATACTGAACAGACATACTAACTGCAACACAAAGAACTGCATATACATGATCAGATGTCCCTGCGAGTTGGTATACATAGGCATGACTACCCGTACGGTCAAGACCAGGATAATGGAACACAAGAGCAACATACGTTGTCAGAGAGTGACCACCAAACTCTACACCCATTTCAAAACAATGCAACACCAAAGAGACTCTATCAACTGGGTGGTCTTAGAAGCACATCCTCAGATCTCTCAAAATGCATTGTTCAAACTAGAACAAAGATGGGTCCTAAGGTTGTCTTCACATTTGACGGGTTTGAACGATGACATCCCATGGTCCGCACTCATTGGTTAAATACGCTCCTGGGTAAAGTTTGAGCCCCCTCGAATACACTATGTGTGTTTTATATCCCACTCGACTTCTCTGTTGGACTTGGTATCCTTACCTACGACCACGCCCTCGTGGCATTGATGAAGTTGGTGCATCCACTATTAGTAGACCAGATGCCATATAGATCTCTCTGGTATTACTTTCAGCTGTACTGTATAGATATAACACACTGTATTTTATTTTATCTTCACTTGCCACCCTCCCTTTCTTTGTTGTTTGCCGGTTTGCCCTTGCGGATTGTTACCGCTTTGATTTTAGATTTCATTTTACGGGCCATATCACCTTAGGCTCTTTGTTACCTTGACACTGTATCATGGCCCCCGCGACTGCCTTCGCTATTTCAATTCCTTGGGGCGTAGTCTTGTCCACCACTTCCTGTACACTTTGCACTTCATTACCCTGTATCGCTATAGCAACCCGTCCCTTACTAACCTCAACCTATGGGGAACCACTTCCTGCGGTCACGGGTACACACCGGATACCGACAGTCGAGTATGCTACCCGTTCCAACATGGCCGCACTACAGTTCATTTCTCCACCAATGGGATTGAGACACCCGGGGTCACGTGACGCCAATGGCGTCTCCCGGGGTCCTTATCTGGCGCAGACTCACACTCTCCGGTACCCATCCCAGGTCCGGCGGCAGGGGTAGGTCTTCCAGTACGAGCGTCGAACGACGCAGGTGAGTGTACCGGGCTTTCCGCCTCTTCGACGTCCGCAAGGTGAGTCGTTCTACACGGAGAGGGTGGCTGGCGCCTCCTTGACTTCAATGACACCATGGGCAACACCGTCCTGCTCTGACCCAGCCACTACCAGGGGCTACGGCGGCTCCCACTATGTCTACGAGTTCTCCATGACACTATGGAGATTCACCCCTCTAACCATTTGTGGGGTGACACGCCTGAGCCCCTGAGTAAGAGGGCCACCATGGCTGCACACCATACCGCCCATGGTAGTACATTATGAAATGTAAGGCTGCCTTTACCTTCCTGCACTTCACTCACCCCCTTGGATTGTTGGGACGATCGTGCCATACACGGGTCTTGATCTTTTTAGGTTTTAACATTCCCCTTCCCGGTTTTTACCCCAGGACCCACGTTGGAGTCTTTTTACCCGCCGGAGACTGCTGCAAGATTGTCTTGCAAGTACATGAGGTGAGTTCTGCACCTCCCCCTCTTGTCTCCGCCCTTAGTCCTGTCTTTGGTCTTGTCTCGTCATTAGTGACCTTTCATTACCCTCCTGGGAGCATTCCCCCAGGATTCTCTTGATGATCACAGCTTATTTTGTTGTGTGTGTAATATTTATCATGTGGTATACTGTCATGTGTTTTCTCTGTTTTCTCATCTTTCCCTAGGTTACTTCTGAGCACTTCTTTGGTATGTAGGATCCACATACCTTCGTTGTAGATAGTTTATGTTTTTTTTTTTTGATCCTGATGAATTGCCGTGACCAATTACTGGCAGTATAGGCAAGAAACATGTTGATCTTCCTGAGTGTAGGGCATACACAACTAGCGTCATAATCACTAGTAGCTATACCCACCTCATTTTTTTTTTTTTTTTCATTTCTTTTAACTAGGCTGTTTACCACTTTATTAAATACATTTTTTCGTGGACAAACAGTACCTATTTTATCCTTTCACCACATCTACACATTCTAGGGCCCCTTACCCCCACAGCACCCTTCGGCAGGAACAGAAGATCCCCGCTAAAGAGCCCCATTATTGGGAGCCCGTCAGGAATTGCAGCGCCGACCTGACGAGGGGCAGGCTCAAATGATGAAGCATGACACTTAGCTTGCTGGGTGTGTGAGAGCCCTAGTTCCAACAAAAGGGTTTCCCCCTTCCATGACACACTATTATACCGCTGATACTTTTACCTTTCCTTCTCTGACCAGAGGAACTTTGTACTCTTTTTGTATTATATGTGATGTAAATAACCCTGGGCGTAGTTCGCGTAGTAGCGCTACACGTAGCTACGCAAAGTGCACTTCGCACTACGCGAGATATGCGTAGCACTACGCGAACTGCGTAGTGCGCTGTTCGCGATGATTGCGCAGTCCCGGATGCTTGTCCGCACTGTGAAATCATTGAAAACTGCATCTTGCACAGTGCGAGCTGTTGTTTTCTGCCGCTCGAGTAGATTTTTACTCGAGCTGCAGCTTTCTCAGCGTGGACTGGTAGTTTCTTATAGCGAGCGGTCGCGAGCATATGCGACCACTCGCAATGAGAAACCTAACCTCCCCACGTTGAGAATCTCGCCGGGAGGTTGCTGATCGCGAATGAGGAAAAAGTCTCGCCAGGATGTAATTTTGCTCACTCGCGGTCGCCAGCTTGACATTGAGGACCGCGAGCAAGCAAAAAATGCCAGCTACGCTATGTGATTTTGCACTGTGCTGCGTGCAATTTGTGTAGCGCGAAGTAGCACAAATTACGCAAACGTCGCGAGCGTAGTGTAGTTGTCCACCCAGGGCTAGATGTAAAGTGCTCTGATACCCTACACTGGTATGAGTGGCTCTATATAACTAATTCAATGCTTCTGAGAGAGTGTGGTTATGGAGACTTGGTCATTTTTACAGGGTGCTAGTGAGAGAATCCATGGTGGAGGTGGTCATTGGGGGGGCGCCAACAAACATTGTCGCACAGGGCGACACCAGCGCTAAAGCCGGCCCTGCGAACATTGTTTAACAGTTCCTTATAAGAGCCATAAACAGGTTGAACAGCCAAAACCGAGCCAAAATGAAAACCCATGGAGACAGACAATAAGTATGATCGAACCAAATGTTTCAAGCAATCCATTCATAAGTCAGAATTTTCCTGAAAAGAGTAGAACAACAGTAGAGTCAATATTAGAGACACAAAAGAATTCGGAACAAGATAGCATAGAGAAACCAGTAGGACCATCTACAGAAGAATTAAGTGAATGGTTAAGAAGTTTACAGAGAAAAGACAAAGAATCCCAATCAATAGATGTAGCCAAATTTATGAATGGTATTAGAAGAGTTAATAGTAGGAACTTTTCCCACAGAGAAATAAAAAAATTACCAAAATGAGGAATTACTATTTTTGTGCAAAAGTGTGACCTAGAGAGCGAAATACCTACATGAGAGGTTAGAAGAAGTAGCAAATGAAATGAGAATAGACATTGAAAAGGTAAAAGCTTTGCCAAAACCATATCGAATCGATTTCACTGAAAAAGATATCGAAAATCTGAATACCACAGGACGGATAAGTCAGATTAAGGAAATAATTGTCTTATTGAAAAAATGGGGAGATGTGGAAAAATGGAAAAGTAGGTGGTATAGGAAACGTGATGATGCCTCAGATAAAACATTTGCAGCATTTCCTGTAAGAGAAAAGGAAAAGTTAGTAACAGAATGCCCTATGAGAGAGATTCCAGGAGGAGGATATGTATATGTCCCATGGACAAGACAGGATATCTTGTCTTTTACAAATGATTTCCCTCGACTACGCGAAAAGCCTGTCGAGTGGTACAGGCAGGTGGATAGATTTGTGAAATTGTCTAAAGTATTATGGATTGACCTGAATAGTCTATTTGACATAATAGTACCAGCAGATTTATGGACAGAGTGCAAGCTCATGATTAATTGGCCAACTCAGGAATACCCTAGGGATCCAAAAACAGGGGCTCCAGACCCCGAGGTAATGAAGAAATATGAACAGGTTATTGCATTTCTGAAAAACAAGATACCTCCTAAAGAGACAGCTTGGGTAAAAATTGACCGACCACATCAAGAAAGTAAAGAGTCAGTGCATGCATATTATGAAAGGCTAATACTAGCTTTTAAACAGTTTAGTGGAGATGAGAATCTGAGTGAAAAGGATTTGAGTCATTTTGTATACGATTTGTTTTGGTCTACGTCCAGAAATTAGTGAAATGATAAAACAACATACTGTTGATTGGCAAAATAAAAAAATAGATGAAGTACTAAGACATGCTAAATACTTTAGTGATGAGATTGAGGCAAAGCAGCGAAAATTGAAAGAAAAGGCTATGTGGGCACAGGTAAAGGTAGCAGAAAGGCAGGAAGCTCAATTAGAAGAACAAGCGAATAAAACAGGAACAAGACAAAAATTTGGTCCTGGGAAAGGAAATGGAAATATAGAAAAAGCTAAAAAGAAGTTCCCATGCCATAATTGGGTAGGATAGGGCATTGGAAATCCGAGTGTAAATTCCCCCAAGTACTAACAATGGAAATCCATCATTGAATTCACAGGTGCAGAATGAGGTGAGTGGTCAACTGCAGCAACAGCAGCAGGTTGTTACACCCCAGAATCAGGTGCCAAAACCGCCTTTTCCACAGAGCAGAAACTCTCAGAAGTATAGTAGTGAAACGGGATTCTACGATGAAGAACAGGTAAATAAGCTGCCACGCGCTAGCGCTGTCTCGCAATATTGGCTACAACGCGATGAAAGTGACTCAGAAGAAAGCTATTGGCGGTGCCGAAGGGAGGAAGAAGAGTGCGTACTTGGCGCAGCTCTAGAAGTAGACCAGACAGGCCCATTTGTATATGGGAAGGTTAATGATGAAAATATTACATTCCTAGTTAATACTGGTGCTACTCGATCAACTGTTAGATCAGCTGATGTTAAGAATCTTCCTCTCTCGGATGAAACGATCCAAGTAGTTGGTGTATCCAACAGACAGATTAAAACTTACCTTACAGAACCGGGGGAAGTAAGCATAGGGAAATTTTCGGAAATGCACCGCTTTGTCGTGTGTGATACCAGTCCTGTGAATTTATTAGGTAGGGACCTGCTGTGCAAAATGAATTGCAACTTATTTTGTACCCCGGATGGGATAGCATTTGAAACACCAGATGATGATGTACTGTATAAGATGACAATAGCTAACAGAGAAAATGAGGTTGTTGAAACCTATGCTGTATTTAACCCTGATGAAACCTAAAGAATTGAAACAGTCTGTAAAAGCAGAAGTATGGGACTTCACCAGAGAAGATGTAGGACTAATGAGGAATGTAGATCCAGTAAAAATAACAGTAAAAGAAGGAGTAAGCTATCCAAATATCCCTCAATATAAATTGACACCTGAAATAATTGAAGGAGTAACTCCTGTAATAGAGAAAATGATGAGACAAGGATTTTTGAGAGAAATAATGAGTAGTCCATGTAATTCACCAATAATAGGACTGAAAAAGCCTAATGGGAAGTTCAGAATAGTACAAGATCTGAGAAAGATAAATAAAATTGTTGTGTCATGTTGTCCCATTGTACCAAATCCATCAGTTATTTTATATCAGATTCCCCATGACGCAGAATGGTATACAGTGATTGATCTATGCCATGCTTTCTTTTCTGTCCCATTGCACCATGACAGTCAGCAAATTTTTGAATTCCGTTTCGGCGAGCGTATTCTGGCTTGGTGCCAAATCCCACAGTGGTATACAGAAAGCCCCTCAATATTTAATCAGCTATTGAAAAGGTCTTTGGAAAGTCTAGAAATGCCCGAAAATTCGGTATTGGTTCAATACATCGACGATCTCCTTGTGGCGTCCAAAACACGTGAAGCGTGCGAAATAGGCGCTATAGCATTGCTGAATCATTTGGCAGATGGAGGACTAAAGGTGTCACCATCAAAATTACAGTTTTGCAAAAAGGAAGTACAGTACCTAGGGCATAACATTGAGAAAGGACTGAGAAAGATAACGGTAGACAGAATCAGAATCATAAAAGGAATGAGAGCTCCCATGACCCAAAGAGAGGTGAGAATGTTTCTGGGAATGGTTGGATATTGTTGTCAGTGGATTAGTAATGTTTCTTTGATCGCAAAACCTTTGGTACGAATGACGAGAAGTGATGTGAAAGATCCCATTGATTTGAACAAGGAAGAATTGGCAGCATTTAAACGATTGAGAGATGGATTGTGTGAAGCACCTGCATTAGGTATGCCTGATTATGAGAAAGAATTTGAGTTGTATTGCAGTGACAGAAATGGATGTGCACTCTCTGTGTTGATACAGAAGCATGGAAAACTGAGGAGACCAATAGCATATTTTTCATCAATGCTTGACCCAGTAGCAGTGGCTTTACCTGGGTGTTTGAAAGCAGTAGCTGCTACATGCCGAAGTTTGGAGCAGAGTGAAGGGATTGTGATGGGATATCCTGTAAAAGTGTTTGTGCCTCATGATGTGGCGATTCTTTTAACAAGGAGTCGTACTCAGTATATGACACATAGTCGGCTGACTAAGTATGAAAAGGTCATATTAGGTGCAACTAGTGTAAGTCTGTGAGATGTTTGAATGTGAATTCTGCAACGTTGTTGCCTGATGCTGAGAATGTGGAAGTCAGAGATGAAGCAGTTCATGACTGTCTGGATGTACTTAATTATTGTACAAAAGCACGACCAGATATAAAAGATGTACCTTTACCAGAAAGTGATTTTGTGATGTTTGTTGATGGGTCTTGTTTGAGAACAGATGAAGGAGTGCTGAGTGCAGCATATGCAGTATGCACAGTCGCAGCAGTACTGGAAGCATCCTATCTGAAAGGAGGAAAATCAGCCCAAGTAGCAGAGTTAGTGGCCCTAACTAGAGCATGTAAGATTGGGAAAAGTGTGAGAGTGACTGTGATAACCGACAGCCAGTACGGCTTTGGAGTTGTACATGACTTTGGCCAACTATGACTACAGAGAGGTTTCCTAACCTCGAGTGGAACTCCTATTAAGAATGCTGAAGTGGTTGGAAAGCTGCTTGAGGCAATACAGCTGCCTAGGCAATTGGCTGTTGTGAAGTGTGCTGCCCATAGTCACAGTGGTGATTATATCGCCACCGGAAATAAGTACACAAACGATATGGCACAATATTGTGCACGTAATCAGAATTCCATCAATTGGGCTAAGGAAAGGGAAATTAATTTTTGCTCCTTGATGTTTACTAACATTGTAGGAACTTGGGAAGAAGTAAGACAGTTGCAAGAAGAGGCATGAGATGAGGAAATGAAACAGTGGATAAAAGCAGGATGTGCACCGAGAGAGAAGGATCATGTGTGGGTTTATCGAGATAGAAGACCAGTTATGTCTGATAGCATGATGTCTACCATGGCACGGATGTATCATGGACAGGGACACATAGGGAGAGACGCTATGATCAGGTCATTTAAGCAGACCTGGTACAATGCAAAGTTCAGACTTGTAGCAGAAAGTCTGTGTCAGAGATGCCTAATATGTCAGCAATACAATCCTGGGAGAAAGACAGTAGTGAGTCTAGGAACAATAGGCCGAGAATGCAAGTGGATTTCATTGAGATGCCTCCCTGTAACAGATTGAGATATGTATTGGTTATGGTCTGCCTATTCTCCAGATGGGTGGAAGCATTTCCAACAAGAAGAAATGATGGGATGACAGTGGCAAAGCTACTTTTGAGAGAATTTACCCCGCAATTTGGGTTCCCAGTGACAATTGAATCAGACCGAGGAGGTAATTTACATAATGAGATCATAAAATTGATTTGTGAAGCATTGAATGTACAACAGAAACTACATTGTGCCTACCAACCAGAGGCTTCTGGTGTGGTTGAACAAATGAATGGTACTATCAAAAATAGGATAGGGAAGATGTGTTTAGCCACAGGTATGAAATGGCCTGATGTCTTGCCTCTGGTACTCATGACTATTAGATCAATTCCAGACAGAAATACAGGGTTAAGCCCCCATGAAATAACCATGGGACGCGCCATGCGGCACGTGTTTATACCAGTCAACAAGCTGATGACTATAACTGATGACATGGTGTTGTAATACTGTAAAAGCCTGGCTGACGCAGTTCATTCTGTGTTTCATCAGGTTGGAGCGGATGCCACCACCATTGAAAAGAAGCCAGCCCATGATCTGAGCCCAGGGGGCTGGGTAAGGATAAAGGCCCACAGAAGAAGAAATTGTTTGGTTCCAAGGTGGGGAAAACCAAGACAAGTGATTCTGACCACGACAACAGCTGTGAAGTGTGCTGGACTGAAAAACTGGATCCATGCAAGTCATACATTGAGAATTCCAAATCCAGTGGACAGCACAGAAAAGGAATATTTTGATGAATCAGAATCCAGTACTGAGTCAGATGACGGAGAGTCAAAAACAAGAGAAAACTCTGAAAGGGGGGAAACAGAACCAAGTCTAACATTAGTCCCCAGAAGTAGCTCTCTAAGAAGAAGATTGCAGATTTCTGATACCAGTTCAGATTCCGAAAACGAACAAGGAACGCAATGTCCCAGAAAAGAACATGGAAAGAACAGAGATAAAGACAGTGAAAAAAAGTACCAGATGAAAGATTGAGAGAAATTCCACTTGAAATAACCAATTTAAGTAAACAAGGGACAGGTACAGAGAGAGAGGGACAGATTGCTGCGGAAGACCTCCGAGGAGGCGTAGGGAACAGCAACATCCAGTTAGGTGAAGGGATAAGTAGTCAGCAGGAAGATTGCGTGTCGGTGACTCGAGGAGGGACAGAAGTAGGGAAAATAAGACAAGTGGTGGAAAAAGAAATTGTTGAGAGTAAAAAGCAAGTTGAGACAGAGTCTGAAGAAAGCGAAGATGAAAAACCTGAAGGTCGAGTTCTAAGAAAGAGAGCTTGGAGAAATGAAAAGAACGACAAAGGAAGTAAATAAAAAAGACCTGCAAAAGACGACGTTTGGTCGAATAAAATAAAGAAATTGAGATATCGACTGACACGAGTAAACTCACCAAGGGCTGAACAAGTGAATGAAGTGTCGAGTCAGGAGAACTCAAAAGAAGAAGAGACAAGTGTGATTAAAGAAAGCAAAAGAACAAGGAAACCTGACCAGAAGTATAAGTCGCCGGAATGGATGTACGTGGCTTTGCCTGAAAGAAGAGAAGAGACAGATAGTCAAGGAAATCCAGAGGAGACTGTACTGAAAGTGGTTGAAGAAGCGGAAGAATCAGAAATCCTGAGAGTTCTCTTGTCTGACATTGGGGAAGAAGAAACGGAAGTTCAGGAAATTCTGTATTTGGATCACAAAAAGAAAGCAAAAGACGATGAGATGCCGAACTGAATAGACCAAGAGAGTTGCTGATGAAGAAACATTAAATAAGACAAAAACATAACAACTGGTAGAAACAAGTAGGTGCTTAGAGCCTTGGGTTAGAAAACTAGTTGTGAAGTAGAAGAGGCTAAGTCAAAAGACACAGTCCATTTTAGCAAAAATGCAAACATACATAGTAGCAAAGGTAGATGTACATTTATGAGGAGATGGTGTAAAATGTGTTGTTGTACAGGATTATTAATGCTTCTGTGGAGCATACTTGCTCTTCTGATCTCTTTTAAGGTTACTTTAGATACACTAGAAGGTCATGGTGAGAACAAAACTAATGTAGGAAAAATTCCAAAGGTAGTACCGACTGTAATAGACAAAAATTATTTACATAAAGATAGGTCTATAACTGATTTTTCTAACAATGTGTTTTCAAAATTATTGTATGAATATGTAAAGACAATGGATGTAAGGGACTTCTACGTCTGCATGCAGTTACCTGCTTCTGTTTCAGAGGGAGTGACTTATCATCACCTCCCAGTAACATATGGAATAACATGTAGTGTAATAGCTAGTTTATTTTATCAAACGGGAAAATTAGAATATTATTTTTCAGATGTAGATAACATTTTCGCACAAGTACCTGCAATTAATAAACTAAATAAGGTAAAACCTGGTAAGGTATTAGGTGAATTTTTCTTAGAAACCAAAGAACTAACATTAGAATATATATTTAAAAACAATTTGACTTCCAGTTTAAAGAAAGAAGAAAATATATTTTTTGATATGGTTGAAGAAAGGAGACTGAAAATGCAAAGAAAGGCATCTGAAGGGAAGGTGGAGAAGACAGTCTGAGATGTAGAGATGGAAAAACACTTGAAAGGTGAAGCTAGTCCAACTATGGCTTTAGATTGGCCTCAGAAAGGGTATTTGTGTATTAGAAGGAATCAAACTGTATATGACAATTACTTTCTAGGTAACAGTGAGTGCCATGATACATCCCGAATCATGGGTGAATGGGGATTTAAAGGTGGAAAAGATCCAGTTTTCCCTGGATTATATTTTATTTGTGGGAACAGGGCATATTACCGTTTGCCAGACCATTGGTATGGCACATGTTACTTAGGCCTGGTCTTCCCGAAGATCTTTCATATGGATAGAGGAGAAGACGGTGTACATAGTTTAGGTAGTTATTTAGTACGTAGTAAGAGAGACTCTTGGACAGAAATAGTGGATGACATTTTTGGAGCATTGATACCAGCAGTGGGAATATCTCTGAATGCAAACAAAGTTAGAAAATTATCAACAGTAGTGGATCGCTTGTCAACCAGCACCGCTGGAGGATTCTTATTAGTAAACACTGAAATGGTTGCCATGCGTGCTATGGTAATGCAAAATCGACTTGCCCTTGATATATTATTGTCAAAAGAGGGTGGGGTCTGTGGAATGCTGAAAGTTCAACATTGTTGTACTTACATTCCTGATGAAAGTAAAGATCTTAAAATTTATATTAAAAATATTACAGAATTGCATGACGAAATTGCACCACTGGAGGTTGAAGGTGTTTGGGAAAAGATGGGAAAGAAAATAACAGCTATTAAAGATTTCTAAGTAAGATTAGGTAGTACATTTTTAGGTAAAATATTATTTCCATTAACATGTGTAATTTCCATAATATTAGTGATAAGATTAGGGTGTATTTGTTGTAAAAACAAAAAAAATCAGAAAAAGTTAAAAGGAGAAAAATTAAGGAGAAAAGACAAGAAACAAGAAAGGGAATTTGATGAGATAGAATTAGAAGAGTTTAAAGAGAGTATGTACAAATCGGCAAAAAGAGAAGAAATAGGGGAAAAGGAGTTATGAATAAGAGCAAGACATCATTTCAAAATTTCCGTAATTCAAAATTTTGATGGTGTGGTGATAAAATCACCAAAGGGGGGATTGCTGGAGCGGGTAATGCAAAATTTTGTATACCCCCCAATTTGCATGTGCATACTAATTAGAATAATTAATGAATTATAACCATATTAAGTGTTTGAAGTGGAATATTAATCAATGCTATTAATGAATGAATGACACGTGGGATTTGCATTTGCATGGAAAAAAGTTAACTCAAATATGTACGCATACTAATACTAGAAAATGTGAATATTGCATGTTATCTGTTGATTTTGTGACGTAATTGTGAGTCGCACCAGATGACATCACTGGGTGAGTGTAAACGCTTTGAATGTTGCTATAATGCTAGATAATTACATACACATTGGGGAATTAGTGAGGGTTTAACAATTTATTAGCCATTTCCATGTTTTAATTATGTTTTGTGTTTGTTTTACTTAAGTTGACCATTCGGGCCTTCCTAAAGCTGGCCGATCCTTTGACTCGACGCAATTGACAACACTCCACGAGGTTCTGGGTGAAGTGCGTCTGCGCTAAGATGGACTGTAGCGTGCTGAAGGACGTCTTGACTGACTTAGAGGATAATAATTAGCCAGAATAGGTAAATATGGTGATATGTGGTTCGAATGACAGTTCATTTTAATATGCATTAATTAAGATAAAGCTTGTTAATGATTACTGACAAATGAGTTGGGTTATTTATTCATAGAGAATGTTTACATTTCTAATGTAAATTAGGAGATTTGAGGATCCATCTTACCAAACAACTAATTTAGGTCTATTGAGTAAATGGAAGGGATATCTAGATATTAGGAATAAGATGTGTTGGATTATATATAGATTATGCATACATTAAGTGAATAGATTTACCTCTAGGTTATAAGGCATTCCTTTCATGTCAGCATTTGGAACAATCATCTCTCACAAAGAACAGACCAATGATGTATGAATGATGGTGTTATTGGCCCCACCAGTGAATGTATTGATTGAATGTGTTAGTGAGATATACGGTCTGTGACGAAGGGAGGATTTTGTATTCCACGATGCATCAACAGCAGCAGACTTCCCTGGTGAGCAGTAGCTTTACTACAGTGATCTAATGAGGAACTAGAGTGCTACCATTCAGAATGAATGGCAAATGTGTGACACATATGCATGCCTTCTTGATGGAACCAAAGTAAAAAACAGAAAGTATTTCCTACTGAGGAGACTGCAGTAAATGAGGAACTTAGGAAACTTCATAACAAATAAGTCTCCCAAGATGGCCACCAGAGACAAAAGAGCCCAAATGTTGCCCAAATATCACCCAGATGTAGCCAAAGTATAGCCCAATGACAGAATGTCCTAGAGTGTTCTTGAGAACAACTAGAGCGCTTACTGTCTAACTTATGACAAAAGTATGGCACACCTGAAGCCATCTTGATTGGAATAAACTGGTAACACTTAAAACATTTAATTTAAAAAGGAACACAATGAGGGGGTTCATTTTGCCATAGAAATTATGATTAGTGCTGAAGCAAGAAAATGAGGGCACATTTTGAGTGACTTCTCAAATCCTCTTCTATTTCATTAAACAATTCTGACATGCAGACTGAAATATGCACTTTCAATACCAGCAGCAGACTTCCATGGTGAGCAGTAGCAGTAGCTTTACTACAGTGATCTAATGAGCAACTAGAGTGCTAACATTCAGAATTCATGGCAAATGTGTGACATATCTGAATACCGTCTTGATGGAATCAAAGTAAAAAACTGAAAGCATTTCCTACTGAGGAGACTGCAGTAAATGAGGAAATTAGGAAACTTCATAACAAATAAATCTCCCAAAATGGCGACCAGAGACAAAAGAGCCCAAATATCACCCAGATGTAGCCCAAGTATAGCCCAATGACAGCAGTGTGCTAAACACTTATTTTTTTGTGTTTTTTCAGTTTTATATAGTGCAGACTTGTCAGGTATTGGAGTGCTTTGCATGAGCATTGGTTACATCACACAATAACAAATTCATTTTGGTTGTAGAAATTGGGAGATTAAGTGATTTGACCAGAATAACAGAATGTCAAGCTGAAGCAGAAACTCCAACCTGATTCCCCAGTTGCAAAGTCTGCAGCTCTGGAAGTAACACCACATCCTCTCCCCTAAGTGCAACATTTAATCAAGTGTTCAACTGGATAAAAAAACATAAAGATAACAAATAATTTAAAAGTGCTTTGTCTCTATTTGAAAACTCAGAAAATATGTCCTCATTTTCGTTTTTTAGAGCACTAACTATAATTTTGATGCAAATAAGACCCTCTCACATATGTAATTTCTAAAGGAAATGCTCTAGGTATTACAGTTTTGATTACATCAAGATTACGTCAGGCGTTCCACACTTTTGTAATAAATATAGAATGTTAGCAATCTAGTTGTTCATTAGGATACTGTTGAGAGGCAGAGGCCAGGGGCACGGACTCTGAAAATTGAAGGCAGGTAGGAGGATGCAGAGGCAACAATTTGACCACACTGGGCAGGCAGGAAGGGCCGTGGCAGCACAACAGACTACGGAGGGCAGTGGAAAGGGGGCCAGGGGCAACAAACCAACAATACAGGACTGGCAAGAGAGGCTGTGGCAATATAATAGACCACTGTGGGCAGAAGGAAGAGTCAGTGGTAGTACAACCATACATGCCAACAGACTCGTTTCAGCCAGGAAACGTCCAATGTTTTTAAGCCCAAATGGGCTTTATTTGATCTGTCTCCTGTCTACAATCTCCTCTTTTTAAATGTAACTCAAAGGGGAAAATCAACACCCCAGTTTTTTTTCAAAATCTCCCTCTTACCAAGTTAAAAATGTTCGCAAGTATGGTACATTGGATCATGGAAGTCAGGAGGAATTGAGGTAGGGACATGGATTTGGATAACAGAGGACAGTAGGGACATGGAGAGGTGCACCAAACTGACCCTGCAGGGCAGGCATCAGGGTTTGCAGCAGCACAATACACCACACAGGGCATGCGGGACGGGAGTGCACCACAACAATCCATAGAAAGCAATAGGGAGGGGACAGGACCATGCACATGTACAACAGAGAACAGAGGGGAAAGAGGCAATGGTAGCTAGCTGACCATAATGGACAGACAGGAGAGAAAGCTGCAGCATAACAGACTATAAAGGGCAGGACGGACAGATCAGGGGCATTACAATGAAACAGACAAGCCAGGAGGGAGGGAATAGGGGTCTGCACATGGATAGAGAGGGCTGGGGGCAAGGGGGCAGGGCAGGAGCAGCAAGATGACCATGGAGGTCAGGCAGGATGGGCACTAGAAGCATGACACACCATGGAGAGCAACAGTGAGACTATAATGGCATACACACAGACCATGGAGGGAAGGTGGGAGGGAGTCAGGGGCAGCTAGCTGACCACACAGGGAAGGTGGGAGGGGCCGTGGCAGCACAGAAGACCATCCATGGCAAGCGGGAGGGTTAGTGGCAGCACACTGGCTATGATGGGCAAGAAGGAGGGTGCAGGGGCATGCACAAAGGACCGTGGAGGATAGAAGGGAGGGTCAGGACCTGGGCACAGACCAGAGAGTTCAGGGAAAGGGGCCTCACAACAGACCATGCGGAGCAGGCAGGAGGAGCAATAGCAGCACAACAGACCAGGGAGGGCAGAAGGGTGTGGCAGTAAAATGGACCATGGAGGACAGGAAGAAGGGGATAGGGGCATGGCATGTGGACAGGCAAGATGGAGGTGGCAGGGACAGGTTACAGTCATCTGACAATGCTAGGCAAGTGGGAGGGGAGTGGCAGCTCAACAGAACACTCAGAGTAGATAGGAGTGGCAGGTCCATGGAACATGGTGGGCAAAAAGGATGGAGCAGGGGCATGCACAAAGACATTGGAGGGCTGGGGAAAGGAGAATAAGCACAGAGGCTAAGCAGGAGGTCAATGATAGGGCATGGAATTGGGCAATGGAGGGCAGGAGGAGTGGACTGGTACATCATGCTAAATGGAGGGCAGTGGCAGCACATCAGACCATGCATGGCAGGAGGGAGGAGGCTAGTCGATGGATTCAGACAACAGAGGATAGGGAGGAGGGGGATGGGGCAGCAAGCTAACTGTTCAGAGAAGGTGGGTATTAGGAACTTTATTGTTTTTACAATGTGTGTCTGTGCAAACTACTCAAAATATGAACAAGTATGCAGCATAATATTCACTTTTATTCAGGAAGAAGAGGACGTTTGTGACTGTGACTCCGGGCTCACTTGGCAGAAACACCCCCTGACAATCCACCCCCATCGCAAAATGTAATACCCGTGAAAAGGGTAGGAGAACGCAGTGTTATATAGAACATAGTCCTGAGAGCACGATTGAAAATGGAAACTAGATATAGTGTATGGTATAAATTATGCACCAAAAAGTGTGATATAAGATGAACCGGGCGTGAAATATAATATGCAATACATTATGCGCAATGACAGATTCATTGGAGAGCGTGAGATAGCACAGGCACTAGCGTGTGCTATGCGATATGCGCCTTGGAGTGTAATATGCACAGGGCAGTGTTGTGTAATTTAACTAGTCTCTAAAGTTGTAATATAAAATATGTGCTGGGGAGTGTAACGTTGCATATGCAATGTGACAAAGATATGGATCCCAGATTGTTAATATGTCTGGCTTAGCGCTGTTCGTTATAACATAGGCATCGAGGAAGGCACGTTAGATGGGGCAATATAACCCATGCGAAGGCAAGTGTGGCATGACATATTCACGGGGTGGTGTTACAGTACACATGGGCCAGAGAGTGTCATAGCATACGCACTAGCTGGTGGAATACAACACAGAGGTGTGTGGCACTCGGCGGGCACTGGTGGGTGTAACACAGCATTGTGCTCAGCCAGGAGTGCTCTGTGACTCTCAAGTGAGGTTCGTCTCCTTTCCAGAGAGTAAAATAAAAAGCATTACACATCCGGCGGTGGATGTGTGTTTGATTAACCGTGAGGGGGGTTTCTTGCATAGTTTTGGTCGAATTTTTGTCGAATCCCCTTTGAATGGCTTGGTGTGCGTGTATATTAAATGTGCCCGTCAATAGCTACCCATGTTTGTATAACTAAACAACAAGGGTGTCTACTTGGAGAGTACCCACCAGCGGGGGCACCGGGATTAGGCACGGTAGGGCGTCAGACACGTCAGAGCTTCACTAGCGGTGTAAATACATTCCACGTGGATTCATTGTATGCATAGTCACCTTTTAATGAATATCACACAAATCATCATGGTGATAGGTATGTACGGTTTGTCCAGCATGTCCTAGGTGTTTCTACAAATATATATTTATTAAAAATAATAAAAAACAATGGCCGGCCCTGGGGGATGGGGTCCCCGGGGCCATAAGTGGCCTGAGGTGGGGGTAACGCAGCCCCCCTCCTAAAGCATTTTTTTAAAAAAGACCATGCCCTGGGGGTTGGGCTCCCTGGGGCTGATTAAGGCCTTGGGAGGGGGGCCACGCGTCCCCCTTCCAATTTTTTTTTTCCCCCCAAAAAAATTAGGAGGCAGCCCCTGGAGGATGGGGTCCCCAGGGCCAATAAATTAGAAAACGAAGGGGGGCCACACAGCCCCCCTTCTTAAAAAAATTAAATAAATAAAAGACCGGTATCGCGCCGGAGGCCACGCCCCCTCCTTGCAGCACTCTGCAAACGCACCCCCTGGCGAGTTGTAAGTTGGGGAATTAATTCCCCTTGAATACTGAGGGTCCCTGAGGGCCAACTAGCCCAACAGGTATCTCCAGTATGCACCAGGGAGCTGCGTTGCAGACAGGTGTTCTGAAGCCACGCCCCTTTTTACACTTCTATGCAACGCAGCTCTGTGGCACTTACTGGAGGTACCTAGTGGGCTAGTTTGACCCTAGGGACCCTTAGGATTCAAGGGGACTTAATCTCCCAACTTAAAACGGCCAGAGGGCGTGTTTACACAGTGGGGAAGGGAGGGGACAGTGCCTGAGGTAACGTGTGCAAACACGCCCTGAGGCACGTTTTAAGAGGTAGTTTTAATCCCCCTGCCCTGTTATATACTAGGGGCTTATAGAGGAGGTCATGCTAATCACAGGGGGACCCCAACGCATAGTGTTCCCTAGTGTATGTAGGTGTTTTCACTGTATTCTGAGTGTCTTTTAACATAGCACTGGCTCTAGGACTGGTTAGTCAGACTCAGTTACCACCAGTATCCTTCTGAAAAAGTTGAGGGTACAGGATGATTTTGCAACAAGGCTTCTTTCTGCTCTTCTGTTTGTTCTTTCTGCACATTATCCTTCTTCCTGCACTTTTCTTCGTCTTTGAAGACTTCTGTTGCTTCTTTCTGCATTTTTTTTTTCTTTCTGTGCATTTTTTTCTTCTTTCTTCACATGTCCTATCTCTGTAGGCATAGTTAGAAATTAGCATTTAAAAAACCTTTGAATATCACTGAAAAAGCCATAGGTTTCAGGCATGTTATAGTTAGGAATTAGCATTTAAAAAACCTTAGAAATTCACTGAAAAAAACATAGGTTTCAGGGGCGTTATAGTTAGCTGGACTTTTCACTAGTACAAAACCATTGAAATTCCCCCGTTATAGTTAGTTCAGCTAACTATAACTCGCGCGCCCGCAATGCACTGCTGATGACGTCACATATTACATCACTCATGACATGGTTAGTGACATCACTCATGACATCACTGATGACATCTCAAATGACATCACTGATGACATCATCCTTGTGATAGAGTGGCAGACCTCCTCTCACCCAAATATAACCTTTGATACACACATTCAATAATAGAAACTAAAATTTTCAAAACAATGGACATACCAATACCAGTTACAACAACCTATTCAGTAATTCTAAGATCCACATACACATCCACTCATTCAACAACAGTCCTATTCATTCACTCATACATGTACTCACTCATCATATGTACTCATACACCTATACATCCTGTTACACAACGCCACTCATCCATAGAGTTACTCACACACATAGTCACTCATGCTAATAAAGAATCAAACATCCATTTAATTGCATATACAGTTATACACACACCACCACACTTACTCCTACAGAAACTTACACATACTCAGTCTTTTAAACAATCACTTATATAAATACATACTTATTCAAACAGGAACTCTTCCAATCTCTCACTCTCACATATACTCACTTATATACACCAATAGTCACATATACTAATTTAAAACATATGTAGTTACTCATAAAGACACTATTGAGACAGCCATTCACTCACTAACATACCCATTCACACACTCATCCACCCATACAGTCCAGCACACATGCTGTCTTCAACACATACAAACAGTGAGTCACTCATTCATTCACCTAGACACTACGTAATACCCCCAACGAACCATACAGACAATCAGACACTCATACTGATACTCAAAAAAACAACTAATAACCTATATAGACACTCATGTAGCTACTCACCAACCCATGCAACCACTTATACACAAAGTGAGAGACTGATACAGATATTTACATATTTAAACATTACTCACTAAGCCATGTATTCAGTAAGATACACTTAATCAGTCAGTTATACAATCAATTTTTCAAAAACAAATCATCCATTTAGACGCTTACATACCCATTTATTCTTTCATCGACCTTGAGATATACATATATAAAATATATTTAATTTTCAGAAAAACACACATTCACTGGATGATGTCATCAGTGATGTCATCAGTGGTCATTGGAGATGTCATCAGTGATGTCTTGAGTGATGTCACTGACCATGTCATGTGTGATGTAATATGTGACGTCATCAGCAGTGCATTGCGGGAGCGCGAGTTATAGTTAGCTGAACTAACTATAACGGGGCAATTTCAATGGTTTTGTATGAGTGAAAAGTCCAGCTAACTATAACGCCCCTGAAACCTATGTTTTTTTCAGTATATATATATATGTATATATATATATATATGTATATATATATATATATATATATATATATATATATATATATATATATATATATCGCACAGCTGAAACTTGAGAACTAGCCTGGGTTGCCACCTCGTTTCTTCTTTTTAAAAAAAAAAAAGAAATTTACGTTGCACTCTAAGCCTTAAAGGGCATTTATTATATATAGAATGCCCCTTTTTTGACTCAATACATTAAAATTTTTAATATCACATGAAGACAGCCCATGGTTTAGCTCAATGTCATATGCAACAATGAAGTCAACTCTACCCCATGTTTTGTGCAATAATTTATTGACACGCTAGGCACAAACTCCCTCTTTAACTAACGGAGCGGCTATCCAATTTTTATTTCCCACGGTATTTTCGACCCCTTGTACTACTCTGTGGATACTACTTTCACTATTCTGTGAATGTTGTTCTTCATTTAGAGTGTTTGCTTTTTTTACTTTATTTTCTCCTGAACTCGCGGTATTTTCGACCGCACCTACACTCACTGATTTTCCCCGAGCTGCCCTCTTTGCTGGCACGCACCGTGTGATACGTGTCACATGGCAATACATCTGCATTATCTGCGCATATTCTCATGCCGCACACTAGCAGCTGCTCATAGGGACGTTACATCTACTAGTATACCATACAGTTCCATAGAACCTTTCGCATGCTAAGATTGTTAATCATTTCGAAAAAACCATCCCATGGTCAGCATGTGTAGGGGAACAGAAGGCACACCATGCCTGCATCAAAAAAGCAGAAGGCGAAAGAAACACCCACACTTTTTGATGTAGAACATTTTTTTCAACAGGGGTTTTTAATTATTTTTGATAAAGTTTTGTATTCTAAATTTCTGCCTCCATAGTGAATTGGGAGTGTGGTGTGCATTTGTTGTTTTACTCACAACTCGTTCATTCTTTACAAAATGTACTTGTGTTTCTTCTAGCTCTCGGTTGTTTGTATTTCTGCCTGTCTTTTTCTTTATTTCTAAGAGTGTTTTTTGTTATTCGCTTCCCACCGGTCTTTCTGTTATCATCTCAGTCTGGTTTCACTCCATTTCCCTTTTATGCTAGTATCTGTCCTTCTACCATCCACTAGCTGCAAACGTTTTACAATTTATGTATTTTACTATTTGCCCTCCCCTCATCTAGAAGCCTGTCTTCTGCTTTTTAAGTCTTTCAACCGATCTATCTTCCCCGTTTATCATCCGCTGCACATCAGTAGCGCTTGACTTTTCAACATTTTCTAGCTGCTTTACTTGTTTTCTCTCTGTCTGCCCGACTTATCTATGTTCAAGCTGTGCATGACTGCAGGAATGTGTGGTTGCCATGTTCTGTCTGAGTTCCCATTCGCTTGTCATTCCATCTATCTTGTGCCAAATTTATTTTTTACCCTTTTGCGTGTGTGTGCCGTTTGCCCATTCTCTGTCCTACTGCTTAATGATTGTTTTACTTTTCAGTCTGTCTTTCATCATTTTTTTATTTGTCTGTCTGGCTGGTTAAACCTAATGTTGGCTTTTTATACCTGCTTGTTTTTTTAATATTATTGTATCTGTCCCTTAACCTGCCTTTCTTCATTTTGCCCTCTTGGTTTACTTGTGTGTATCTCTTCTTTAACTATATGCCTCCCTTGTTGTCATTCTCTGTTTGCTTTAACTTTTTCCATAGCTAGCTTTTCTCCACCTTTTATCTGCCTTCCTGTGTCTCTTTGCTGCGTGGCACCTGTCTGTCTGAATATTCGTTCATTCTTTTGCCTTTTTTCTATCTGCCTGCCTCCGCTTTAGCCATAGCTCACTGTAACTGTCTCTTTGTTATAATTTTATTTTTTTTATCTGCGTGTTTCCCTTGTTACCTTTGTTTCTGTCTGTCTTTTCTCATTTTCTATCTATCTTAATCTTTTCTGCCTGTCTTTTGTGACAGTTGACCACTCTGTCTCTTCCCCCCTCCTGCCCCTCTGCCCATCTTTTCCCATTTTCTATGTGTGCATCTTCTCTGTTTTCTACTTTCCTTTCCTTTTTTCGAATACTCCAACTGTCAGCCTCCTCACACCCCCTTGCCTTTTCTATACGTTCCTGTTTTATTCTCATTATATATATATTTTTTTCTAATTCTCCCGCTTGTTTTGTACCTAACACAATACAGTTATGAAGTCATGCCATCTTGTCCCCGAGCTCTTTGGTACAATGCATGTAGATGCTTAGCAAGTGACAGTACCGCAGGACAGGCTTCTGCAATGGTTTACAAGGCTCACATCATGGGTCAGATGGACCTGAAGACACACCAGCATTTCACAGCGCATATGTGCCCACACAGTGTACCTCTCCACTCCCTGCAAGTACGCCAGTGGTGAACCCTAAGATTCTAGAGAAGCAAATGGTACTGCATGGATCAATATGTCATAAGCCTGTTTTTGCACCTCTGTTGGTTCTTTCAGCACTGCACCTCTTTTGCAAATTTCTGCATCCCTCTTGCCTATTTCTGTACCCCTCTTCCTTTTTTGTCCACTTCTCTTGCTTCATTCTGCACTTCTCGTTCTTCTTTCTGTACTGCTCTTGCTTCTTTCTGCACCTCTCTTGCACATTTCTGTATCCCTCTTGCCTCTTTCTGCACCCCTGCTCCCCCTTTCTGTACCTTTCTTGCCTACTTCTGCACTTGTCTTAACTCTTTATGCACCTCTGTTGCTTCTTTCTGCACTTCTCTTGCATCTTTCTGTACCCCTCTTGCCTCTTTCAGCACCTCTGTTGCTTCTTTATGCATTTCTCTTGCCTCTTTCCGGACCCCTCTTGCCTCTTTCTGCACCTCTGTTGGTTCTTTCTGCACTGCTTTTGCTTTTTTCTGCACCTCTATCCCAAATGTCTACATCCCTCTTGCCGCTTTCTGCACCCCTCTTCCCTCTTTCTGCACCTCTCTTGCCTCCGTCTACCCACCTGTTTCATCTTTCTGCATCCCTTTTGCCTATTTCTGCAACTTTTTTGCCTCTTCCTACAGTTCTCTTGCCTCCTTATGCACCTCACTTGCCTCTATCTGCACCTCTGATGGTTCTTTTGCACTGCTCTTGCTTCTTTCTGTACCTCTCTTGCAAATGTCTGCACCTGTCTTGCCTCTTGCCTATTTCTGTACCCCTCTTCCTTTTTTGTCCACTTCTCTTGCTTCTTTCAGCACTTCTCGTTCTTCTTTCTGCACTGCTCTTGCTTCTTTCTGTACCTCTCTTGCACATTTCTGTACCCCCTTGCCTCTTTCTGCACCCCTGCTCCCCCTTTCTGTACCTTTCTTGCCTACTTCTGCACTTGTCTTGATTCTTTCTGCACCTCTGTTGCTTCTTTCTGCACTTCTCTTGCCCCTTTCTGAACCCCTCTTGCCTCTTTCAGCACCTCTGTTGCTTCTTTCTGCATTTCTTTTGCTTCTTTCTGCATCCCTCTTGCCTCTTTCTGTACCCCTGTTGCCTCTTTGTGCACCTCTCCTGCCTCATTCGGTACCTCTCTTGCCTTTTTCTGCAGTTCTAGTGCCTCTTTCTGCGCCTCTTTTACTTCGTTCTGCACTTAACTTGCATCTTTCTGGACCCCTCTTGCCTATTTCTGCACCTCTGTTGGTTCTTTCTGCACTGCTCTTGCTTTTTTCTGCACCTCTATCCCAAGTGTCTACATCCCTCTTGCTGCTTTCTGCACCCCTCTTCCCTCTTTCTGCACCTCTCTTGCCTCCATCTGCCAACCTGTTTCGATCTTTCTGCACCCCTTTTGCCTATTTCTGCAACTTTTTTGCCTCTTCCTGCAGTTCTCTTGCCTCCTTCTGCACCTCACTTGCCTCTTTCTGCACCTCTGTTGGTTCTTTTGCACTGCTCTTGCTTCTTTCTGCACCTCTCTTGCAAATTTCTGCACCTATCTTGCCTCTTTCTGCACCCCTGTTACCTTCTTCTGTACCTCTCTTGCCTCTATCTGCACCTCTGTTCCCTCTTTCTGTACCTCTTTTGTCTGTTTCTGCAAGTCTCTTGCCTATTTATGTAGTTCTCTTGCCTCCTTCTGCACCTCTGTTGCTTCTTTCTGTACTTCTCTTGCCTCTTTCTGCACCCACGGTCTTCATTCTATAATTCTCATGCTTATTTCTGTAGGAGTCTTGCTTCCTTCTGCACTCCGATTGTCTCTTTCTGCACCTCTTCTACCTCTTTCTGTACCTCACTTGCTTCTTTCTGCACCACTTGCCTTTTCTGCACCCCTCTTCCTTCTTTGTGCAATTCTCTTGTCTTTCTACACCTCCCTTCCCTCATTCTATACCTCTCTTGCCTTTTTCTGTACCTCAGTTGCCTCTTTCTGCACTTCTCTTGCGTCTTTCTACACCTCTGTTGCTTCTTCAGCAATTCCCTTGCCTCTTTTTGCACTTCTCTTGCCTGTATTTGTACCTCTCTTGCCTCTTTCTGTACCTCTTCTACTTCTTTCTGCACCGCTCTTGCCTTTTCTGCACCCCCTTCCTTCTTTGTGTAATTCTTTTGTCTTTCTACACCTCCCTTCCCTCTTTCTGCACCACACTTTTCTCTTTCTGTACCTTTGTTGTTTCTTTCTGCACTTCTTTCTGTACCCCTTGTACCTCTTTCAGCACCTCTATTGCTTCTTTCTGTACTTCTCTTCCTTTATTCTGCACCCCTCCTGCCTCTTTCTGTACCCCTCTTGCCTCTTTCTGTACCTCTCCTTCCCCTTTCTGCACCCCTCTTGCCTCTTTTTGCACCTCTGTTGGTTCTTTCTGCACTGCTCTTGCTTCTTTCTGCACCTCTGTTCCAAATGTCTGGATCCCTCTTGCCTCTTTCTACACCCCTCTGCCCTCTTTCTGCACCTCTCTTGCCTCAGTCTGCCCACTTGTTCCCTGTTTCTGTACCCTTTTGCCTGTGTCTGCAACTCTCTTCCCTCATTGTGCAGTTCTCTTGTATCCTTCCGCACCTCTGTTGCTTCTTTCTGTATCTCTCTTACAAATTGAGGCACCCCTCTTGCCACCTACTGCAACTCTGTTGGTTCTTTCTGCACTGCTCTTGCTTCTTTCTGCACCTCTTTTGCCTGTGTCTGTACTTCTCTTGCCTCCTTCTGTACTCAAATGGGAAGTGCAAGCTGTCAAGTTTAAAGGTCTGCGTGCTCTCGTGACTGAGGTATATGTCTGCTTGTATATGTATTATTACATCTGAAGATTGTGGCTTATACAGCGGGTAACTTCTCCAATAGGTGGTGAAATCTTCTCAGTTCTGCCATGTTAATCGGTTGCACAGGCAGACATGTCTTATGTATTAATGTGTTGCAGAGCCCCTCAAATAAACTATTGCATATCCATGTGCCCTGTATTGTGAGCAGAAAGAAATGCATATACCTTCTTTTACACAGATTTACAGAGTATGCTGTTTGAAACACAGGTATTCAAGTGTTTGTATGTTTATTTTAATTTACTGTCACTAGGTAAAAGCATAGACAGGCATGCATACCTTCACAAACTTGGTCATACTTACAACAGTGATATGCTTAGGATTGCTGTTTTATATTTGGTAGGCCTAACATTCTGAGCAGTCAATTTATAGTGAACCTTCAAGAGAATACTGAGGTTTAAGCCATCTTCGGGGAAGGATTAGTGATTAGGGTACTTTGTATGAGTCTGTTGTAAGGTACAGTCAAAGTAGGCCTCTTTCTGCACCTCTGTTGGTTGTTTCTGCGCATTTCTTCATCTTTCTGCACGTCCTACCTATGTAGGCATATTCAAAAATTGGCATTTAAAAAGACTTACAAATTTACTGACAAAACAAGAGGTTTCATGGACGTTATAGTTAGGATTTAGCAGTTAAAAAACCTTGGAAATTCACTGAACAAAAAGAGATTTCAAAGCCGTTATAGTTAGAAATTAGCATTTAAAAAACCTCAGAAATTCACTGGAAAAAAATGCAGGTTTCAGGGACGTTATAGTTAGTTGGACATTTCACTCGTACAAAACGAGAGAAATTCCACCGTTATAGTTAGTTGTGCTAACTATAACTCGCGCCCCCGCAATGCACTGCTGACATTTTTTTGTAAATTTGCCCCAAAGTCTTTTGCCATTTCTACAGCAAAGTCTCTAAGCATAGGATTAGCACAGTGCCATCCACGCTGACCTGTAAAATGACAAAATGCTTTTATAACTCCAGGCTTGCTTCACATGGCCAGGAGCTAGCATTCTCCTTTCACCTATTGCACTCATGTAAATCTCTAAAATGTGCTGTCACAAAAAAGTTCATTAGGTCAAGGCCAGGGGAAGTCATTGTAACTGAGGCTCACTTATCGCCTCATAATATAAATGTTCTTGATGTCTCATGTCCAGGTGTGGGCTTTCTAAATGCGGTTGTCTGTCGGTCATGTGGATTATTGTTACAGTAGCGCCCCATCTTTTGTCATATTATGTGAATTACACCTCCCCGAAGCACCTGTTAAGAACTGAGTTCTGCATTCTTCATTAGATACATACAGCCCTACGACACAGAAATAATACAGAAAGGAAAAAAAAATATGAATATGTCAAGTGCAAAAACCCTAAAATTAACTACGTAACACTGCATATGCAAACATTTCCTGAGTTCCTTCATATCATGGGGCATGCACATTCTTCCTTCTATAGGGCAACCTACAGAAATTGTTAAAAATTTAAATTTCATAGCATTATATACACAGAATTCTTAAGTTCTGATTATCACGATGTATTTAGGATCATCCACATGTATAAATGGTTATCTTTATGGTAAACAAAATTGTAGCCAGGATGTTTTGGCAGGCCGATATTTAATCGTTCATAGTAAACATAACTCTGATTATTCACCCCCCAGTAAGTGTTTGTTTGTGAGGGGATGGCTGTGTTCTGCAAAAAAATATTTCTGAAGAATTCTTATTTCAACAAAGTACTGAAAAAATCTTTAGCCACTGTACTGCAGGCTACTGAATATTTAGTTTTCGTACAAAGTACAGAAAACCATTGCACTTGTGAGGTAATCATTTGTGTAGCGTATGGTTTGATGGCCAACTCATTTATGGTATAGATACAAGAATATCATAGGCACAATATTGTGATACATAAATATTGTGAGCAAAATATTGTGAGCACAATACTGAGGAAGTAAGTACATATAGAGGTAAGTACAGGTTTACTGTAGTTAAGTCATCATATATGTAGCTTCACAATATGTATATATTCAAGGAACCTGAGTGGGGAATTGCCAATAAAAAAGGCTATATGCATATTTTTGCCCATAATCATTTTCATTAAGGTTGAAAACACACCATGACAAAAAATCGTTTCGCCAAATTCTGTCCCTTGCCATTAGGAATCCCACCCACTTCATTACAAAAAATCTGGAGCGTTTCCCACCCTCCCACCTCAAGATAAGTAGCCACTCCCTATGCCAGAGAAATGCCATCATTGTCCCCAGATTTTCTCCTTTTTTTCGCAGGTACCCTCTGGCCCAGTGGATATTGGTTTCTCGATTTTAGCACGCCTGTCCATGGCAAAGGGCTATTTAGAGATGCTTGGGGCTGCGGTTGTCTGTTCCAGAATTGAGCTATGTCTCTTTTAACCAGAACTGTGGCGATGCCAACCAACATGCAGTCAGGTCCTCCAGAATGCTCAGTATGGCCACTCTCAGGGTCAGCGTCACAGGCTTCTCCTGTTGTTTAAATTTTGCTCCAGTATCTCATTATTGAGGGACAGAACATCTTTATTATATTGATTTACCTGCACAATGTTTTATTTGAGATTATTTAGCTCACAATATCTCTGTCTTAGTTGTTCTGATAACAGTGGCAGCTGACAACATTAAAATGGTGCGGGTGCGATGCCCAAAAAACTCACCATATATGTTGCGCAGGGATATGTCCAGTGTCTCTCTCCTCGGCAGTGACTCTAGCAGGAAAGGGAAGGACTTCCTCTATTGTGCAACGTGATTCCAACCAATCTCACCTCCAAGATTGGTTGGAGCAGGCTAACCCACTACTCATTTTGAGGCTGGGGGCCTGTGGGTGCAATCCCTTATCTGTTTCTCAGCCCTGGGATTCAATCAATCAATCAATCAATCAATCAGGGATTTGTCAAGTGTACTACTCACCCATGAGGGTCTCAAGGCGCTGGGGACAGGGGGTTTCGGCAGCTCCAGTCATCCTAAGGGCCATGTCTTGAGGCTCTTCCTGAATGCTTCCAGCGTGGGGCTTTGTGTGATGCTGAGAGTGGGTTTGTTCCAGGTCTTGGGTGGGATGTAGGAGAAGGATCTGCCTCCCATTGTGGCTCTGTGGATGAGGGGGATTTCTGCCAAGGCTAGCTCAGCGAAGTGGAGGTTTCTCTTAGCGGCATGAAAAGAGATTATTTTGTTGAGGTTTTGGGGTCCAGTGTTGTTGAGGGCTTTGCAGGCATGTGTTAGCAGCTTGAAGGTCACTCTTTTTTCGACAGGGAGCCAGTGAAGGTCTCGTAGGTGCTGGGTGATGTTATATTGTTGTGGGATGATGAGAATGAGTCTGGCTATGGCGTTCTGGATGGTCTGGAGTTTGTGTAGTACAGATCTGTTGATTTCCGGAATAGAGGGCGTTTCTGTAGCCAACCTGCTGGTGATGAATGCACATTCTAATTATAGGAGAGTCCACCTTTGTGCCCATGTGTGTAAGATGCTTTATGGGTTCTTCTCTGGTTGTTTCCCAGACTGTGAGGTAGTTATAGCTGGCCGCTGTTTCAATTTTTAGTGGGCCCAGACTCCAGGTGAAGTTTGATTTTTTGATTGAGCAATCAAAAAGTAATGCTTTGGTCTTGGCTCCATTCACCACCATATTGTTGTCCTGGTTATACTTGTTCAAGGTATTTAGGGCCCTCTGTAGGCCAACTTTGGTGTGATCCAAGAGGATGATGTTGTCTTCATATTGTAATAGTGGAACCTTAGGGGGGTCAATTTAAGGTGCGTTTAGATTTGTGTGTTTCAAAGCTTGACTCATCTCAGCTGCGTAAATATTGAAGAGCTAACATGCAGCCCTGCAAGAGGCCAAAATCTGTCTCAATTTTCTTGCTCACCGTTGACAGTGTTAGCTTGACCCAAACCCAAGTAGAGGTGTAAAGAGAGATAATGGCCTTGAGCAAGTTGTTGGGTAAGCCCGGCTCTCGGGGTTTTCTCCACATGATATTCATGTCAACCAGGTTGAAAGCGGATGAGTAGTCCACAAAACAAACAAAGAGCGGGTGTTGTTTCTTACGTGTTGCCCGGTGGATTAAGTACGATAGGGCAACTGTCTCCCAGTTGAATCTCGTCTGAAATTCAAAATGCTGTCTATCGTGCATCGGGCCCTTTATGGCCTAGGCCCTATTTATTTGCAGAAGAGGTTTGCCTTCTACATACCAGGGAGACAGCTGCGCTCATTTGCTCAGCTGTTGATACAGACCCCGAGGTTTAATCGCCAAAGACTTGGTGGGAATTCCTTTGTGCGGAAAGCTGGTCTGGCCTGGAACATGCTGCCCTTGGCTCTTCAGGGCATCCAGGATCCACTGTTGTTTAAGAAGAAACTAAAAACGTTGCTTTTTTAGTCTCTGATTTGTGTGCATTTTTCTCTTTCTGAAGCAAGTGCCGGGACACTTTCGAGTAGCCGCACACTGTATAAATTAAAATAACATAACATAACTACGTTGTCTAGAGTGGAAGAATTAGCTCTAAATCCTGTTTGACTAAATGGTATTATTGTATTAGATTCAGGCCAGCGTACTAGATCTTGAAGTAGGATCGAGGAGAGCGATGAGGCGCTAGTTTTATGGATTGCTTCTGTCACCATTCTTGTATATGCTGTTCAGAATGGGACCCCTCCAGCTCTCTGGAACTTGCATGATTGATAGAGTGAGGTTAAGATGGCAGACGACAGGTTGGGATCATCCTTGAAGACCATGGCTGGTATCCCATTTGGTCCGGGCACTCCTAGCAACAGGATTGTTTGTGGTCATCACCCCTAAACCTTGGGCCTCCTGACAGGTAGTTAGGGCCTCAGATCCTATATAGGTGGAATTTGTTAGGTCATACAGACGTTGTACATGCAGATCAAACTGCTGTTAGTGATGGCATTGATTCTGGCAGCTAGTGGACTGGTTTTGTCCTTAAAGTAACCCCATAGCTCTGCTTGCCCTTGTGTGCCCATTAGTGTGTGAACTCCATTCTGTTTCCAGCTGTTCGTGTTTTGCTGCCGATACCATCAGTTTGTGTTGTTTGTTTAGGGTCCACATGTGGGCTTTTAATTCTTCCTACGTTGTTTCCCATTCTTTTTGAAAAATTTGTTCGATTCAATGTTTATTCATAGTGTGTCTTTTTAACTAGTGCAGTTTGGGGTTACATGTTAGTGGCTTTGAGGCATATATGTTATGTGCTGCATATGTGTGAAGTGTTCTGTGTAATGTTTACTGTAAGACGTGTTGCTGTGAGTGTACAATGCAAAGGTTTTCAGGTTTATGCCCTAGATTTTGTAGTGGTTAAACTGCACTCCTAAGTTACTGATACTGAGGGTACCCGTAAATCTGAACCTGCAACTCAAGCTGCACAATTGCCAGGATTACTAGAGGAATCAAGAGATTATGAGAAATTATTCCAAGTCTGGCTCTCCCGGTAATGCCTCATTCTCCCAGGTTGATAACTACTGGGTCCTGGTTGTAATGCTTAGGGAGGCAGATGTTACATGCATATCATCACTACTTCATATACTTTTCGTCACTGAATGACAAGCAGGTAATGTATTGCCAGCATGTATGGTACACATGCACACAATCTAAGATCTTTGAAAATAATGTAAGCACCTTCTATATTGCATTCTTATTTTTGAGTTTTACTTTGATTGCTATGTTGCTATTTGTTTTTGCGGATTAGTTGTACCTTGATATGTTTTTGTTTTGTTGTTAATTTGCTTTGCTGTTTTGCTGTGTTCTGCTATATTATGCAATTAATTTAGACTACATTTGCTACATTTCCAACTAAATGCACCACACTGATTTAACGTCCCAGCCATTTACTAGTGTCTAAGGTGATAAAATAATGCAGCTCACGACCCAAGCAGTGACAGAAGTGGAGCAAATATCACTAGATTCCATATGTTCCACCTGTTATTGAGCCAGGTGTTGGCTGGCCCTAGTGAAATATTATGAATTTTTCCAGTGTTGTTTTCTGACAACTGGAGACATTCAACAGTGCCCATACATTGCCTGCTTTTCATTGGGAACAGCAGCCTCCATGTGTTGAGGGGTATTTGTTTTCCAACTAGGCCAAAAAACAAAATACCTGTTTTAATGGTTCATCAGCCCCTTTGTTCTAATGTCATTCAGGCTTATAGCTACCTCAAGCCTAACCCCTACATGCTAATATAATGGGAGGAAACACAGGCACACAGCTTATCACTTCAAGAAGCATATTTACAAGCCCTTTCTGAAGCTGGAACATCACTTTTTGGCACATTTCAGTGGTGCACTGGGCTTAGCCATGTCTATAAGGCCACTTAAAGCCACCCTATGTGGCTTTTCATGGCCTTGTAGATATGGAGTAAGGCGAGGCAGCATAAGTTGCTGCATTGCCTTACTGTACGTGAAAGAGGTGTTCAGTGGGTGTTGCTGTGGGTGTTCCCACTCAACACCCATGGAATTGGACGCTGTCCCAGATTTACAACATCAGATAAATCTGGGCATCACCAAAACCTTGTGCCTCCCTAGAGCAGGCGTAATGAGGAGAAATGTTTTTTCCTCGTGTGATGAATTCTACAGCACACATAGAAAGAGGAAAATGCCTCTTGTGATTGTTTTTATGCAGGAAGGTGCCCCTTCCTTCACCAAAACAAATGTGGCAACAACAAAGACACACTTACACCATGGTGCAAGGGTGCCTGCATTGGAGCACGGCTGCAAACTGTGCCCTGGCCGAAAGACAGGAATGTACAGTATCTTGTAAATATGGTGCATCCCTTCGAATTTTCGTAGGGCAGTGCAGTAAAATGATTGGAGATGCTGCCCTATGCCACTACCTTGTAAATATGCCCCCAAGTACTTAAGAGAAACTATTTTTGAGTGAAAGGGTTTTGACTTTGTTCAACACATGTACTATAAGAATGTCAGATGCATCTGTCTGAATGAGTAATTACCCAAATATGGATATAAATAGCACCTACTAAATGTATTTATTTAATTTTTTTAGAGGGCTATTCATCCCAATGTAGAGGGCCGGAATGCTTTACTTCACATGCACACCTAATACAGAGACAATATATCATGAAAATGTGTAAAACAATGTTCAGGAAATTTTACATAAGATGGTCAAGCTTAGGAGGTGTAGGACTCCCATATCATCCTTATTGGTAGGCATTATATATTAAGATGGCAAGGTCAGGGGCACCACTAAGTCAGGATTAAAAAAATGATAAAGTGGTAGTGGTTGTCAGTACTAATAAGAATGTATTACTCCCCATATGAAACCTTTTAGGTCGAGCCTAGGCAGCGCATGCGCTGTTGCAAAGCATGCATGAGTGGAGTATGGCTTTGAAGCCCCTCCCACTCTCCGCCCATATTTTTTATTGGCTTATGTCATTGTCCTTCATAAACGCTGGCTTCCCAGTCGTTGCTAGGCTTGTTGGTCTCTCCTTGGTACAACATTGTCTACATTTGTTACCTCCCATAATGACTGGACCTTTTACTTGTCTTGTTAGATGGTCTGCTTTAATTTGGCTGTGAGCACTATTTTGTTTAATGGTTTGCCCCTATTCCAGCCACTGGGTCGCAGCACGCTGCCCACTTTTATTTTACTTATTAATGGTGGTCTACTTTAACTATAGCGGCCACGTTTCTTTCTTTACTCTACTTACTAATGGCGGTCTGCATTAAGTATATTATTTTTAAATGTATTTGTTTGCTATCACCAAAACGGTGCTTTCACGTTCCAGGAGGCCACGCCCCTTTCTTTAGACAAGCCGTGTCTAAAGAAGGGTGAGCAGCCACTTTCAAAGTGAAAGCGCAGCATGGGTGCTTTTACAAAAAAAAAAGAAATCTGTTTGTCAACTTCACAAACTTGCTTTTTTTGTCAAAGCGCTGCATGCAGTAGTTTCACTTTAGTGTCAGCCACGCCCCTTTATTTTGACATGTTTGTCTAAAGAAAGGTACTGAAAAACAATGTTCACAAGGAACTCATTTGGAATTCATTTCCTAATAACAAACAACATCAATAGTTGTCATAGAATGAATCTTTCACTAAGTTAACATAAAGTTAACACATAGAGTAAGCCTACACACAAAAATTATTTCACAAAGCCTCAGCCGAGGTCTTTTATTGAATTAGAAAATTGTCAAAACACATATTAAAACATATCATATATACAATATTCCTCTCTTCTTCTATTGTATTTACAGTGCAAAGTGACCCCAGTGAAACCATAACCATACACACACTAATATACAAAACACTTTGTAAAGATAACAAAAAAGGGTTATTGGAAAAGTTTAAACAAGGACAGTTTTGTAAATGTAGTAATGGTACAGTCAGAGCTGTCTCTTATTATGTATGTCGACGACGTTTCGACCCACTTCTAGATGCCGGGTCTCATCAGGACTGTTAATATGGGGACTGGTGAAAGAAAAAAGAGGAAGTATGACTATGTTGGACAGAATAAAAATATTTCTAATTAAGCACTATAAGGGTATTATGTATGTAGTAGCAGGCTTACCTAGTTTAAAGCATACACATGTCCATGTTGGATCCCGTATGCAAATTATTTAATGGTATCAGCACCTATAGACAATGGATATATGTTTTTTCATTATAGGCCCGTGTTCACAAAGAAATTTAGACAATTTCTTAGCAGTACACCACAGAGTGTAATAATCCAATATACTCACTTGGCCAATAGAGCGTCTACTTATAACTTCCACTTGTATGGATGAATTCGGTCAGAGTGGAATGGAAATCCTAATGCATGAAGAATAGGGATATTTACTTAGATTAAATGATTTCCCATATTAGCACCATGGTGTCACTTATCCCAGTGAAACACTTACTTGGGATTCTTTACTATGGATATCCCTTATTTTCTTGAAGCCCCATCATTCTAGAGTGATGTGACCTGTTCTTTTTGCGCTATGACTGTGATATATAAAAAGAAACAAATTCATTATGATGTTCTATACATCATTCTCACAACCGTTTGAATTTATCACTGATTGCAAGTACTTACATTCTTGCTGAGTTGTAATGTTGCAATACAGGGGGGTTCCGCGATACTATTGGCAATTGAATTGCACCTCCAACACGCTATTAGTTCGTGTCTTCTCTTCAACGGACCGAATCACGCTGGCTCCTAGACTCGCAGAGCGCGTGTCCGCTCTCCTTTTATGTCCGATTCAATCAGGGGAATAATGGCGGCCATCTTGTAATGGCTAAAAGTGGCTCGAAGTATGTTCGCTATAGTTCCAATGACCGATACATACATTCCAATAGATAATATGCCTCAGTGTCGAAAAGTCTATGTACATTACTATCGCTATATACATAGGATCGAAAAAGAGAGACTGCATCTCGATAGATTGTGATGGAGTGGCCATCTTAGATTGGGATATTCTCCCAGGAAGTTGTATGTGTCAGAAATTTGGAGGCAGCCATCTTGTAATGGCTAAAAATAGCGCGAAGTATTTTCGCTATAGTTGCAATGACCAATACATACATTCTAATAGATAATGTGCCTCAGTGTTGAAAAATCTATGTTCATCACTATCGCTATATAAATACGATCGAAAAAGAGACTGCATCTCGGGAGATTGCGATGGAGTGGCCATTTTAGATTGGGATAGTCTCCCAGGAAGTTGTATGTGTCAGAGATTTGGAGGCGGCCATCTTATAATGGCTAAAAATAGCGCGAAGTATTTTCGCTATAGTTCCAATGACCAATACATGCATTCTAATAGATAATGTGCCTAAGTATTGAAACGTCTATGTCCATCACTATCGCTATATACATAGGATCGAAAAAGAGACTGTATCTCGGGAGATTGCGATGGAGTGGCCATCTTCGATAGGGATAGTCTCCTAGGAAGTTGTGTCAGAGATCTGGATGGGAGTGGCCATCTTAGATTGGAAATGTTTCATGGCCAACTTGTCTGTTTCGACATGAAAAATAGTGAAAGGACTCTTCACGATAAGATGTCAACACCCCATCTTCACAATCGAGTCTTGATGCCCGATATGAGTTTTAGTACGTTTTTAAAATTAAAAGAACTCTATCCTATACTTTTGAGTAAATTTACAATGCAGTGGCCATCTTGGAATGGGACAAAAATCACATTGACAACATGATTGGACAGAATATTGCCCGTACCCACTCTCTAGCTATATTCCATGGGGTATTTTTATGAAATGGTCCTCTATTGTTATTGTTCTAAATGTCACCTTTTGCAGTATTTTCATATTTTCACCTTTAGTTAATTTTTTTTTTTTTTTTTTTTTTATGTCGACTATGGAAAAATCTAATATGTGAACCCTACAATACAATGGGTGAATACGAACTAAACTATTTTGAGATAGAAGCAACATTGTAATGAATGTGGATCATTGTGGTGTCATTGCGCATCAGACAAAAGAATGTGTTACCATGTCTCTGCAATCTATATCTTGACTCTATCTTAAGGTTTTTCCATAGTCGACATAAATAAAAAAAAAAAAAAAAAAAAAAAAAAAAAAAAAAATTAACTAAAGGTGAAAATATGAAAATACTGCAAAAGGTGACATTTAGAACAATAACAATAGAGGACCATTTCATAAAAATACCCCATGGAATATAGCTAGAGAGTGGGTACGGGCAATATTCTGTCCAATCATGTTGTCAATGTGATTTTTGTCCCATTCCAAGATGGCCACTGCATTGTAAATTTACTCAAAAGTATAGGATAGAGTTCTTTTAATTTTAAAAACGTACTAAAACTCATATCGGGCATCAAGACTCGATTGTGAAGATGGGGTGTTGACATCTTATCGTGAAGAGTCCTTTCACTATTTTTCATGTCGAAACAGACAAGTTGGCCATGAAACATTTCCAATCTAAGATGGCCACTCCCATCCAGATCTCTGACACAACTTCCTAGGAGACTATCCCTATCGAAGATGGCCACTCCATCGCAATCTCCCGAGATACAGTCTCTTTTTCGATCCTATGTATATAGCGATAGTGATGGACATAGACGTTTCAATACTTAGGCACATTATCTATTAGAATGCATGTATTGGTCATTGGAACTATAGCGAAAATACTTCGCGCTATTTTTAGCCATTATAAGATGGCCGCCTCCAAATCTCTGACACATACAACTTCCTGGGAGACTATCCCAATCTAAAATGGCCACTCCATCGCAATCTCCCGAGATGCAGTCTCTTTTTCGATCGTATTTATATAGCGATAGTGATGAACATAGATTTTTCAACACTGAGGCACATTATCTATTAGAATGTATGTATTGGTCATTGCAACTATAGCGAAAATACTTCGCGCTATTTTTAGCCATTACAAGATGGCTGCCTCCAAATTTCTGACACATACAACTTCCTGGGAGAATATCCCAATCTAAGATGGCCACTCCATCACAATCTATCGAGATGCAGTCTCTCTTTTTCGATCCTATGTATATAGCGATAGTAATGTACATAGACTTTTCGACACTGAGGCATATTATCTATTGGAATGTATGTATCGGTCATTGGAACTATAGCGAACATACTTCGAGCCACTTTTAGCCATTACAAGATGGCCGCCATTATTCCCCTGATTGAATCGGACATAAAAGGAGAGCGGACACGCGCTCTGCGAGTCTAGGAGCCAGCGTGATTCGGTCCGTTGAAGAGAAGACACGAACTAATAGCGTGTTGGAGGTGCAATTCAATTGCCAATAGTATCGCGGAACCCCCCTGTATTGCAACATTACAACTCAGCAAGAATGTAAGTACTTGCAATCAGTGATAAATTCAAACGGTTGTGAGAATGATGTATAGAACATCATAATGAATTTGTTTCTTTTTATATATCACAGTCATAGCGCAAAAAGAACAGGTCACATCACTCTAGAATGATGGGGCTTCAAGAAAATAAGGGATATCCATAGTAAAGAATCCCAAGTAAGTGTTTCACTGGGATAAGTGACACCATGGTGCTAATATGGGAAATCATTTAATCTAAGTAAATATCCCTATTCTTCATGCATTAGGATTTCCATTCCACTCTGACCGAATTCATCCATACAAGTGGAAGTTATAAGTAGACGCTCTATTGGCCAAGTGAGTATATTGGATTATTACACTCTGTGGTGTACTGCTAAGAAATTGTCTAAATTTCTTTGTGAACACGGGCCTATAATGAAAAAACATATATCCATTGTCTATAGGTGCTGATACCATTAAATAATTTGCATACGGGATCCAACATGGACATGTGTATGCTTTAAACTAGGTAAGCCTGCTACTACATACATAATACCCTTATAGTGCTTAATTAGAAATATTTTTATTCTGTCCAACATAGTCATACTTCCTCTTTTTTCTTTCACCAGTCCCCATATTAACAGTCCTGATGAGACCCGGCATCTAGAAGTGGGTCGAAACGTCGTCGACATACATAATAAGAGACAGCTCTGACTGTACCATTACTACATTTACAAAACTGTCCTTGTTTAAACTTTTCCAATAACCCTTTTTTGTTATCTTTACAAAGTGTTTTGTATATTAGTGTGTGTATGGTTATGGTTTCACTGGGGTCACTTTGCACTGTAAATACAATAGAAGAAGAGAGGAATATTGTATATATGATATGTTTTAATATGTGTTTTGACAATTTTCTAATTCAATAAAAGACCTCGGCTGAGGCTTTGTGAAATAATTTTTGTGTGTAGGCTTACTCTATGTGTTAACTTTATGTTAACTTAGTGAAAGATTCATTCTATGACAACTATTGATGTTGTTTGTTATTAGGAAATGAATTCCAAATGAGTTCCTTGTGAACATTGTTTTTCAGTACGTTGTACTTACCCGGTTCGCAGGGACATTAGGGTTGCTCTTGTGTTTTTGAATATATGTCTAAAGAAAGGGGCACGGCCTCCATAAATGTAAAAGCGCTGCATGGGCACTAGTAACACCGTTACAGCTCATTTCCCTGTGCTGCAGTCTGTTTTCTTCGTGTCAACAGTTTTTGCTTTGCAACAGGCACTGCAGGCACGTTTCATCACAATCAGGTTCTCGTCTGATAATGTTGAGGGGCCTGAAGCCTTGTAGAAGTGGTGCAGTGAAAACTGTGAGATTTCACTCTGCCCCGCCTTTGACTTGACTCTGTCACAATCCTTACGCCTGCTTCAAGCAGGAGTAAGGAGCGATGCAGGGCCACTCCTATAACTTCACACCATCACAATCCTTACGCCTGCTTCAAGCAGGCGTAAGGAGTGATGCAGGGCCTTTTGCCTGGGACTCACCCCATGTGTAATGACAGTGCAAGAGTTGCGTCTGTTTACCAACACACTCCAGCAATGCATCAATACTGCACCACCAGATACGTCAGGATTCTTTATGCCTCTGTGAAATCCTTGTGATATGGAGCTCCATAGTGTAAATACTGTGCATCCATGGTGTCGCAAAGATGGCGCAATTAAAAGTGTTGCATTCTGTTTTTCCCCTGGGATGCAACTCTTTCCTAAAATGAGACCCTCAGTTGTTACCCTCTGCGTGACTGGTTCTCAATCAGAGGCCAGCCTCAACATCTCCGTTATCAAAGGATTTCTCAAGTACAATTGTTTGAAACAATATGAATCCCAACTTGAAAGCAGAACAAAGAGCCCTGTTCTAAGTACTTCTAATAATCTATCTCCACATTTGAGTTGTTCTATTAGTTTAAAGGTGGCTGATCAAATAGCTTGGACTGTCATGTATTTAGGTGACAGTTTTATTAAGAGTTCTAGTTCTCGTCCGCATTAGGTCTTGGCTATTGTGAATAAAAATGTGAAATTATTGAGTCTATAATGATCATAGTTTTGTTTACTTAGGTTGGGATGTAATCTAGCAGCCTAATTCTTCACGGTCTACAGTTTACATTACATTTTGTTGGGACGTCCAGTGCCAATTAAGTTGTTGCTATAGGTTAGGGCAAGTGTTAGATCTTTCCTGTTGGTTTGAAGTTGTGGAAGGCTTTCCCAAAGCATGTAGTGGTGGAACACTAGCTTTATAGCATCATTGATCTGGGGAGTGGAGGTTGGATCTGCATCGAAGTTGATCGGCTAGGTTTTTAGTTCATGATAGGGATAGCAGCAATCCCAGACACGCTGAAACACAAACGGTCATCATAGTAAGCATAGGCTTGAGCACCAGTTGTTGGATTCGAGGAAGAGACGTATAGTCACTGCAGAGGCCACCTGTGTAGTGCTATTTGATCTGTGAATTAGATTAATGAATGTGAATTTATTTTCATGTTGTGGATGTGTTTCCATGAGAAGAGCTCATGAGTTGGCTCCTCCAAATGGACCGCTGGGAACAAGGAGTATTCACTTTAACATCAAAGAGCAGGCCAGGGCTAATCCCTTTTAATGAATGGCTGTTCGCAGGAGGTGACAACATGTGCTGGGACAGACACAGGTAATCATAAAAAAAAATTGGGGTGACTAAAAGATATTGGAAGGACAGGAAGGTGTGGGAGGAAATCTGCTGCATCGCTAAATATTATACGGTCTTAAAGGTGAGACCATTTGGCTATGCCGATGCTTGTTTATATTTATCTAATAATTCCACCCACCCCTAATAGATGACCGTCCTGTCATGTTTCCTCTCAGTGTAATAATATAGATCGGAAGGTAATGTCGAGTGTGGGAGGATTTGAGTTAGAGGTGTCTTGTTGTTCTGTTGGTAAGTAATTCCATTACAGATTCTTAGCACCTAATATTTGGCGAATCATCTTTTTAACCATCTCACGTGCTGTCATGGCAGAACCCCTGCAGCAACATCTGGATCACTATCATTATTGGTAGACCCTGTAAGGGACCCAGACTCATCCACTGACCATTCTGTACAGTCAAAAGCTAAATGAAACAATCATTCTGCTCCATTTCCGAGTCATTCCCCCCCCACTTTCAGTCCCCACAGGACGGGCAGCCAGTAGCTGAATTACTTTTGATGTTTAGACACTGACTAAATGTTGGTCTGAATAATCTAGATGGGTCGGACTGATGGCAGGGATACACTTTTCTTCTGTATCGCTAACCAGAGGGCTCTTAATCAAAGTGACCGATCCTGGTAGGGGCAAATCCCCTTTTTTAGGTCTAGCCTGGCGAAAAGCAGCGCATGCGCTGCTCTTGTCAGAGAGACCTTTTGCAATCGATTCTGCCAAAACCTTACTTGCACGCGCAGGGATGGACAAAGATGGCTGCTGTCGCCATTTGTCCAAACTGAACAGCATGCGCGTGCATGTAAGGACAGTGGACAGTCCGCCACCATCTTGTTAAACACGCGTGCTTTCACTTTAAACACAGTTTAAATTGAAAGCACGCCGCTATGCGCGCGCATGTGAACTGCGTGCCAGCCCGGCCGGCCTCCCAACAGCACTGCTCCGACGCTGTGAGAGCATATTCACGGGGCGATAAGAGGAATGCATTCCCCTGGATGGGATTTATAGGGTAGATAGTTGCATCCCATTGCACAAGTCACGAAATCCGAGTTACTGCTTGAAACCGACCTAGCTTCCTGGGAGAAGAAAGCTTACCATAGTCGCCTATGCGTGCAACCAAACCCCTGCCTAATGCATTCAAATGTCAGTGCTGAGGATCCCAAGCAAGCAGCAGCTGGAACTGCTGGTATTCAAAACAACAGGCAATAAAAGTGGCCCTATCGCTGGAAAGAGACACTGAGGTATGCATTCTTCCAAGTTAGGAATGCGGCGCGGCATGACACCCTCAGCGCAAGATGTTACCAGCACATGCATGCCGTCTTCAAAGCCCGGAATGCAGCCCCTGCACGTCTCCTACAGTTCACCATATTATCAGCACATGCATCCGGACTTCTGGAATGAATGTTAACCCCTTCCATGCCCCAATGCATGCACTCCTCTGGGCAGGACATACCCCACACATGCAGCACTGTTCCGTTCGCTGCATTTCACACTATTTCACAAGCGACAACCTTTGCTTTATTTGTAGTTTTTAAAGTGATGGAGTTTGGACTGACTGACTGACGCTTGGGAAGAACAATTCAGAGAGAGTCACTCATAAAAGATGCGATCTTTGTCGCATGCCTTGTCTATGGAAAAAAAAACCACTGGCAAAGCCGATACTGTGGAGGAATATGCCAACAAACTGTCAATGCCTAGCAAATAAAGAAGTGCCTGTTATATTCCAGATTTATATAGCGTGAACTCAACACAAAGGTATGGGAGCGCTTTACATGAGCACCAGTTACGTTACACAAGGACACATTCATTTGTTCTTGGAGACACGGGGAGATTAAGTGATTTGCCCAGAATCACAAGATGCTGTTAATGTTCTCCTTTCGGTGATGATGCTTTGGCCCTAAAACCAGCAATAAAACAAGCATTGAAAATTCAATTGGTCTCGCCTTTGAGTAAGTTAAAGCCATTTGCTTTGCAAATGGTATTGTATAGGCAAAGCAAATGACTTTAACTTAAAAGGCAAAACCTGTTGCATTTTCAATCCTTGTTTCATCTGGGTCCTCACACACCACACTCTTAATGCTCGCCGTACTTGCATCGCTATTAGGGTTAGTTTTTCCTGATACAGGTTAGCCAGTACTATCTTTCATTTTTTTAAACTGGAAAATTAGGAAATAAAACAGTCATACCTCCGTCCTGGGGAACCTGGAGTCCTGGTCTCTGCTGAAACCTTACTCACATTGGATGGAATTGCCTTACCGTCTGGCGCCCTGCGATCTGCTGCGTCTGCCGTCAGTTTCTCAGAGCTGACACATGGTCAGGTCAGATGATTCCAGGAGTCTCCTGTGACATTGAGCTCCCGTACCCCATTTGAACCTCGCAGCATCTCCAGTACTGTGGAGCCGGTCGAGGAGTACTGACTCAACACAGCCCCTTCTTTTCAAGGTGTTCTCCACCCTAGACGCCGGCACTGCACGTCTCCCACTCTCCCGCAGTATTGGGCCACCTGTGGCCCCGGCTCCTGCTCTGGAATCCACGGGGCCAGGCGGGGTTACCAAAGGAGGGGGGACAACCTTCTGGGTCGCTCCTGCCGCTTTTGGACCCATCTTTGCGGCTGAAGGAAAACAAGCACTGCAGTCGGCATTGTCCAATACCGCCACGATCAGGCAGGCATCCAAGAGCAAGCAGGCGCTCTTGGATCTTCACAGCCCTGGAGCAACAACAAAGCAACCGGTGAGCCATAATTGAACCAACCAGGGTCATAGCCACTTTTCTGGGTGAGTAGAGTCTTTATCCATTCAGTTCGACATGATTTGATGTACTGCCTAACTGCCCCCACAGGCATCCGCCATCTTGCTTCTCACTTCCAATTTTTTAAAGGAATATTAATGGATTATTTGTCAAAATATCTATGACTAACATACAATCATTTACACGCAATAAATGTGTCATATATGGTTCTACAATTTCTTTTCCTTGATATGGACTGGAGAAACTTTTATCTGCTACTTTTTGTGATGTACAATTAGCTAAATGCAGCCAAAGGATTGCCTGTTTTTGTGTGCACCAATGCAAAGTTGATATGACCTCTGGTCTATCAGCACCAGTTCTGGCTACTGGCTTGGGCTCTAAACTAATATTCTTTTTCAGAACTGAGGCTGTATATTTTTAAAATGCAGCAATGTTTAACCTCTAATGGGAGTTGATCGTCATGTGGGATGTTAAAAATGTAATTTTGTTGGAGAATGTCAAATAGATCTGATTTAGTAGTCTATGCATTGTGCATGAGAGGTACATGGTTATAAGGATATAGAGTATATGTAACACGTGTAATTAGTTGTGTTGTGCTTCTGGCATTGTTGTGTGGGAAGTGCTAAGATACAATAGGCCCTACTGACAAATGTATTTTGTCGCATGTTTAGTAGTATTGCAGTAATATCACTCAAGTACTACAAAATGCTATCCACATAACTTTGGTGGTTTGTACAAGGGTAGGGATCATTGAAACAATGCAACCAGCTCCACCTGTGGGAGGAATGGGTGGGTAAGTTGGAATCGTTACCCAACAAGAGAGTGGGGTATCCACCACCAGAGCAGCCTATTTACACATTTCCCTAGCTGAAACAGATCGGGCATTAAAACAGTTAAGAAAAGAAAAGGCGCATGGAATAGCTGGTATACCAGGCAATCTCTTCTCACCTCAACCAGACAGCTGGTCCCCATATTTAAATGTAGTAAGCAACAGCAGTCTAAAAGGCGGTCCAATTCCCCCCACATATCATGGAGCTGTTATTATCCCCATATATAAAAAGGGTAACAGAAATAATCCCTCTATTTACAGATCTTTTAGTTTGCTGGAAAGCACACAATGTATTTTTTGTAGGCAGGTGTTTATAAGGCTCAATGACTGGATAGAAGAGAATAACATTCTTGAAGATGTGCAAGCGGGCTTTAGAACTAAGATCAGTACCTTGGACCAGGTCCTCCGCTTAAAGGTGATAACTTGGAAATATGTCACCTTGAGGCGAGACCATTCTATATGTTGCTTTAATTGACTTGAGAGCTGCATTTGACCTGATACCAAGGGAAACCCTATGGGAAGTTCTGGATGGGTATGGAATTCCTATAGATCTACTAAGAAAACAGAAGGCCCTCCATGAAAATACCTATGCAAAGGTGAGATGTAATACTATAGGAAACTTGACAGATCAGATTGATCAGAGACAAGGGTGTGTTCTTGCCCACACACTCTTTAGCTTATAAATCAACGGAGCTGTGAGAAAGTTGTCTGAATGCAGACATGATGCCCCTAAATTAGCAGGAGTGCCTACTCTGATCTTGATGTTCATAGATGATACCCTATTAATCTTGAGAGCATCAATGGGGCTCCAATCTAAATGGAATGCCGTTGTCACTTTCTGTGAACCCAACGAAATCTAAATGTATGCCCTTAACTCCCCATAGATTATTTTGATTATCTGGGTGACAGACTAACAGATAACCAAACATGGGAAGCCAAGTTAGAAAAAAGAAAAGCCACCCTACATCTGAAAACTCTGCAATAGGGAGGAAATCTAAGGCCTTCTTAGGGTGTGCAGTGCCCCCTGTTATCACAGTATATAGAGCCGCAGCGTTAACAGAAGCAGTCAATGGAGCTGAAATATGGGGCTATGTTAAATCAGAATCTTTGACCAAAATTGAGAATAGGTTTATCAGGGCTCTATTTAAACTCTCCCCACCCTCACCTATCACACCAGTAAGATTAGATCTAGCTTTAAACCCAATACACTTATTTTTTTCTGATTAAAACATTGTTGTACTGGATCAGACTTTGGTCTACTCAAGAACTAGTAATATACAGGGACTCTGTAAAGGACCTGCTAATTCTTGACAAGGACCTGAGTACTCCTTGGTTGAAGGTAATAAGAGAAACAGCAAATAGAATATGAATGGGAGAACTGTGGACGTCACCAGAGCTGATCGCCGAAGGAGATGCAAAGAAAGCAAAGCATTTATACTGGAAGGAAGTCTTGAAGCAAACACGGAGAGTCCTTGAGAAAAACAGTATATCTGGCCAGTTTTTGAACCATAAATGTGTACCAAAGTTGGAGCCTTATAAGGATAGAATTAATTCATCCCTTCCAGTCTAAATGTTTATATCTACAACATAGATGTGGCCTCCTTCTACTGAGAGCTCATACCTCAAAATGGTTTAATATACCTCTCAACTCTAAATTTTGTCAAAGTTTTCCACAAACTGTAGAATTGGAACAGCACTTCTGGTTTTTCTGCCCTCTATATAAAACAGCACATAAGAAATTGTTGATTACTGTATGTAAACTCCTGGGAGTGAGGCATTATTGGGAAGCTGCAAAGCTACTGAAAAGTGATCTAAGAGAATAAATAGTTGTTGCGGAATCTCGTTCTCTTTACTGTGCTTGGAATCAAAGAAAGCAGGCCCTAGGTGATTACAAATTTTGAACATCAAATGTTTAGAAAAGCCTTTTCAAGATTACCTGGTTGTTCTTTCACTGCTATAGAGTTTTTATTGCTAAAATCATTGTATTTGTACTTATTTTTAAAATAAATAAATGTTTTTATTGACTTCCATTTGCACTTGAGGCTTTAAGTAATTTAACATAACTATAGAGGTATATAGTACAGACATGTACTGTCATCACAATAATTATCCTCCAATTTTATGTACAGTTTTCATTTATATAAATAGGAAGATTGTTTAAAATATTGATTATATCAGTTTTTCTGTGTTTGCAACTTTTAATGGCTTGGTAAATGAAATAATAAAAATATATATATATATATATATATATATATATATATATATATATATATATATATATATATATGATCCAAATCCTTATTCAGTGCAAGGGTTTTCACGAATAAAGGGACGGCACACCAGGAAACGGCACAAAAACTTTATTGTGCACTAGCAGTAAAAGGACGACGCGTTTCGGCGTTTGCCTTTGTCAAGTTACTTCCTGCATGCCCACAAGCCATAGAAATACATTCGCAAGGTTCATAAACATAGACAACATACTTCGACATTGTATTTGTGGTAATGGATGCTGACAAGTATAGATCGGAAGCAATGCGACAACTCACTGATGAAACATGCTACGAACTTATTGATTGGGTCCAATACAAAAAGACCATTCTGGATTATCACAAACTTTTGAGTGACTGGTTCTTTCAAGGATTGATAGACACAGATGAGTACAATTTTTTAAGAACAGAGAAACCACGCATACCATGTATATACTTTCTCCCAAAGATTCACAAAAACGCCACTTCTCCACCAGGGCGTCCAATAGTCTCGTCGAATGGAGGACTGCTTGAAAATACATCCATATTTTTGGATTTGTTTTTGTCCAAATATGTACTTAATTTAGTGTCATATTGTAAGGACAGTTCTGATTTCTTACGCAGGCTCCATGATATACAATGGGAGGATGAATACATAATGATTAGTCTAGATGTGTGCTCGCTTTACACATGTATCGCTCAACACAAAGGGGTAGCAGCCTGTATGCATTTCCTTAAAAGCAGACACATAGATCTCTGGGAGCACAATAAAATGTTAGAGACTATGATGCTGTTTTATCTTCAAAATAACATCTTTCTCTTTGAGAAATCAGTGTATCGCCAGCGGTCTGGTACAGCGATGGGTACTTGTTTCGCCCCCAGCCTAGCGAATCTTTTCCTGGGCTGGTGGGAGGAACAAGTAGTGTGGACACATCAACTACAAAAATATACCGACCACATATTGGTGTGGATCAGGTATATAGATGACCTGTTCCTTATTTGGAACGGATCTCAAAATCTAGCCAGGGAATTCATTGATATACTGGGAACCAATAATTTAAATTTACAATTTACCCATAAGATCAGCCCAGTTTACTGCGAATTCTTGGACATAGCGGTAGAGATAAAAGAAGGGAAAATCACAACACGACTTTTCCGCAAACAAACCGCGGGCAACACCCTGTTACATGCGGCCAGCCATCATCCAGTCCCCCTTAAACAAAGTATACCTTATGGGGAACTGTTAAGAGCTCGCCGTGCCTGCAGTACGGACTGTGATCTCAAGAAAGAACAACAGAACCAGAACATGCTCACACGGTTCAGAACACGGGGTTACAAAGAGGAAACCTTAGGTATAGCTCTGAACAAAGTTAAGGATCTACAACAACATGACACATTATTTAAACCTTCTAGCAGTACCATTGATAAAGGGAATAAGAATAATGACTCACCCAATACACCAAGAATGATAACTCAGTACAGAAGGGGAGCATGGGCACTAAATAAAATCATGAAAAAACACTGGAATTTATTGACAGCAGATCCCATCATCGGTGAATGCATAAGAACCAGACCACAAATAACATACAGAAAGGCCAGATCTTTAAAAGATAAATTAGTTCACAGCTATCGCGGGGATGACATCAAACCGCAATGGCTACAAATGCCTAATGGCTTTACCACATGTGGGATGTGTAAGGCAGATCGTAACGGTAAGAACTGCAAGGAGTACATCACTGGTAATAAGCAAAAACGTCCAATCAAGCACATTATTAACTGCAACAGCGATTTTACTGTCTACATACTCGAGTGCCCTTGTGGCCTCAAGTATGTAGGCAGTACGAAATTACCATTGAAACTGAGAATCCTACAGCATGTGCGAGCCATTGCTAACTGTGACCATAATTATCCAGTAGCGCGTCACTACTCTGAAGTTCATCATAGTGACAGCAGAAGCTTATGATTTTTTGGTGTTGAAAGAGTTCCCAGGGACATACGAGGAGGGGACCGAGAAAAACGTCTAAGAGTACTCGAGTCCAGATTCATTTTAGATCTGGACTGTAAGACACCCAAAGGACTGAACAGTGGGAAGGAACTTGCAACTCATATAGGCATATAGTCCTCAGATACACTGTCTTTAGGTATACATGATTATTCCCAAATGTACTTGGGATTTTAACGACCTCGAATATTCAATTCATTAAACTCACTTTTAGCGAGATAGGGATATAGGCCTATACTGGATAAAATGTTTTTCCCAATGGGGACATTATGGCAGGATTTACCGTACAGAAATGGAAGCACTTATTGGAATCATAAGCGCTTCCAATTAGTATTCCAGTTATCCCTCTATACCCTTCCTCTCTCATTTTCATTATTTTAATTTGACATCCCTTCACATATAGCACTTCCCTATCACTCCCTCAATATCTAGTGTTCTGTAAAGGATACTTCCCACCTTTGCCCCTTGAAGTTTATTTCTAGTGAGGAACAGTTTCTGTATCTACCTTTACTGGGAAACTCATGACAGATGATTGTAGCCAAGTACTAATTTGATCATTTGGCATTTAATGAATTCAAACATCAACAAAAATTGAGGAGTACATAGATATATAGAATTCTTTCATTGTACACAGAATACATGACCGAGAAAAACTTTTCGGCTATTTTAGCCTTTATCGTAGTTTTATTCTCATGTCATTAATGTATATTATGCCTCTGAATTAATTGACGATAATGTACATCATAATTATGTTTGGTTAAAATCAACTTCTGAGAGTTTTGCTTGTGTATATATATATGATACCTCTGAATCAACTGGACATATTGCATCTCAGAATTATGGTTGGCTCACTCTAATTTCAAAGAGTACTGCGTGTCTGTTCCGGGTAATGAAGAAACTTAATATTCTTGTAAATAGTTTGGCTATTGTAGCCTTGATTGCATTGATGAAATATTGTTTTGATTCTCATTATCACAAACTAAGCCGCAATATCCATAATATAATGGTATGCTCACGCAGTTTGAGTCATAATGAGTGAAGTATCTGCATTAATTACACCACTGATCCCGTTTTTCTGTTTGTTTCCAACTTTATTGTTCCCCTCGGCAATTGCCAGCAAGGTCATAACATTCATTGAAAGAGCATACGCCCCAATCTCTCTTCCCCCCCCTTTTTTTTTTTTTTTGCAATTGCAAGTTTAGTTACGTACATAGGTATTCTCAATTTGTAATATGTCTTCGATGAATTTAATTTAAATTGAGTTGGGTTGCGATTGCTAAGAAATACAATGTCGAAGTATGTTGTCTATGTTTATGAACCTTGCGAATGTATTTCTATGGCTTGTGGGCATGCAGAAAGTAACTTGACAAAGGCAAACGCCGAAACGCGTCGTCCTTTAACTGCTAGTGCACAATAAAGTTTTTGTGCCGTTTCCTGGTGTGCCGTCCCTTTATTCGTGAAAACCCTTGCGCTGAATAAGGATTTGGATCATATACGGTGGCTGCTGCTGCCACCGACGGCACCAACGTCGTAGGCAAGGGGACTGCTCTGACAGCAATTCGAGGAAAATATATATATATATATATATATATATATATATATATATATATATATATATATATATATATATATATATATATAAAACCAGGATCCCAAAGAACGAACGCGGTGAGCCAAACAAGGGCACAGTTGAAGATGCAATAAAGAGAATTTACTGTCTTAGCATGTCAGGATGACGTGTTTCGACCACAAGCCTGTGGTCTTGATCATATATATATTCCACAAGCCATACCACACAGCCTTCACTATGTGAGCAAACAAGCCCTCCAGTCGGGATTGAAGTGAAACAAATTTTGTTTATTCCAGCATGTACCAGCAGCATAGCATTACGCATTTAAATGCTGTTGGATAACATGACATTAAGGAAGGACTAACATTCTCGTATTCAATCAATGTCTTAATCATGGTGATGTTTGCAAATAGGTTTTAAACATGGAAGATCAGTCCTATATTTTAACATATATATAATATTAACATGTTTTGTTGTCAGTTTTATGATTTTAAAAATGAATGTAACTTTAATAGAAAAAATAAAAACTAAAAAAACTAATTAAATTAATGTTATATATAATGTTAAGTGACATTGTATACATAATCCAAAACATACAATTATTTTATTTTAGGTGGGTTCATGTATTGAAGAAATCTTTTTTTTAAATTAAGTTTAATATAATTACATTTATAAAAAATATCATTTCAAATTTTGTTACTAGTCTGTAATATTTTAGAAATAAAAATCCATATTTAAAATGCAAATATACAATTCTTTAACATACGAAATAGTTAAAATATTTTGTAAAGCTTTATTACATTTTTATACATTTCTTCATGCTTTACCATAGGGAGATCTCTAATTGTGGAGGCCTCCGTCCAGCGGTCACAATGTAAAATGCAGTCATAAAGTCACTGCTACTAACTGTACTGTGATATTTGACCTTTATACTGACTTCACTGATGAATAATTTTACCCTCATAAATTGTGGATAGCCAAAAGCACTAAAGTTACACAAAACTGAATGGCTAAAAATAGTAAAGGTTTTCAGAAGTGTAAAAGTAGCTTACATTTGTAGATTTACTCAAGTATAAAGTTACCTTTGTGAATGTCTACATACTTAGATTGTTTCGGGTGTCTTCCGGGGCTGTAGCTACGGGGGGCAACAGGGCCGGACAGGCCTATATTTTCTTGTGGCCCCCCAAACATCACAGGTTACATCACTGGTTATGCTTGCTGTCAATTCGGGCCAGTTCCTCCTTCCAAATTCCTAATATACACATCCTCAGCACACCAGATTGCTTTCTGTGAGTGCGGGTGGGAGGGTACTACCCTCGCTGAGCAGAGAGTTTGCTGCAGAAAGTTATGCACGTTTCTAACTGCACATTGTCAAATATTTATAGTTTAATAGATTAACAAGAGAGGCAGTGGAGGGGCTGTGGCTGGGGGGTGCCCTCCCTGGCCTGATCCATGGTTGACTCTGCAATCAGCCTACAATGAAATCATCTTCAGGAGGTGCCGTGCAGCCTGAGCACGTGTCTTCAGCTCAGGAATAGTTTCCATTCAGAGCATGGATCTCTAATCTGCTCTAAAAGGCTTGTAGCAGCAGCACCTGTGTCCAGGCCAGCAGCTACTGGTCGAAAGGGAGAATCAGTTCACCAGCACACAGCCAGACTCGTATCTGCTGGCCATCAAGTAAGTAAACAAAGAAAATGAGAAAGGACAGGACCCGTTTCTCATAAGACGTGCGAGTGAGGCAATAAATTAAGAGAGCGCTCCCCAGACTGGTATGCATTCACTACATTTGGATCAGGTGAATGATATGGTGTGTAAGCCCGGGCGTAGTGGGCGTAGCGAGGCTACGCGGAGGGCCACAGAGTTGAAAACAAACTCTGTGGTACTCCGTTGAGCTCTGCTACGCCACCCGCCTCCCACCTGCCGTATTAACAATTATTTACAACTTTTAAAAAGCGACATTAAAGTACATAAAACCACCTTACCCTAGCTGCAGCATCCCCGGGCTGCCCTCCTCCTCTTCATTGCGAGCGCGCGCATGTGCAGTTTTCACAGAGAACACGATGAAGAGGAGGAGGGCAGCCCGGGGAGATCGCAGCTAAGGTAAGGTGTTTATAATTACTTTAATGTAATTTTTTAAAAGTTGTAAGTATCTGTTAATAGGACGTGTGGGAGGCAGGAGCTGGGCAACTCCGCTCCGCCGCGGAGTGTGCGTAGATTGGCCTACTCCGCGTTCTCTGCAGAATGCAGAGTAGGCAAATCTCCGCACACTCTGCAGGCAGAGCGGAGGTCTCTGTCCGCGGTTAATGGTGTGCTTCCTGGGCTGCTCTGTTCTCTTTTGCAGTCAGGGGTGATGACAGAGGCCTGTCAGGGCCGTGTAATGTTGTGGTGCATGCAGGTTGTAGTATGCCCATCTGAACTGATGATCAGACCGCTCTGCTTTGATTTCAAATTCTACCTGACAGTTTATCCACACAAAAGGAATCGCAAACAGTCAGATGGATTCTGGACGAGCTGTGATGATCTTCTTGCTACTGTCTAAATTGTGTTCCGGTGGCACCATTTTTGCAGGTTTTTTCTACGGTTTTCAAACACCTGCTACTGTGTTCCTTTCCTCCAGCAATTTCCAGGCAACAAATAAATGTCAAGATAAGTTAACTCCTGTGATTAATGTTCTTCCTTGAGAGAGATCAGAGTTTTGTCTAGTTCAGTTTATGACTCACTTTAAAGTAGCACATGAGGGTCAATATGCCTGTTCTAAGAACGTGTGACACGCAGATTATAAAGTGCATTAATATAACTAGGCCAGTGGGGTACTGCTTTTAAAAGAGGTATCCTTTTGTTACTTGCAATTTATAAGTTAAAATCCAAATATAGAACAGTGAGCTTTTAACTTTCATCAAAGACCTGCATGCACACTGCAAAGTATAGATTAGAGCAAAAAGGGTTAATTTGGGTAGAAATGGATTCTTATTATTAAAGAGAACCCTTGGTTATTGTGTTCCATTTTCAATTCTGAGATTGTGCTTCTCTAGAACAGGCACTCAAACTATACTTCTTACAGTATGGATGACATGTCACTCCTACACCTTGTACGCCTCTGAATTATGTAACATGTCCTATACACGGATTTACAAATGTATGATTGATTGACTCTGTATAATGTGAGTGTGATGCAAAGTACTCTGACACTCTACACTGGTTTGAGTGGTGCTATTACTTATGAAATGCATCTGAGAGAGGGTGGTTATAGAAGCTTGGGCACTGTTAAAATGTGGTGGGGAAGGTATAGGTAATAGAGGTGGTTATTTGGGGGCACCAGCAAACATTGATGCATGGGCGCCCCCAACGCTAAAGCTAGCCCTGATTACATAGTTAAAAGTTCTATTAAGGACTGTGTTCAAATCTTCGTCATGTGTTATTAAAGCACAGCCAGGAAGGTGTTTTACTGTTGTGCTTTGCGTTTTCTTCTTATTGAAGCAAACAATATTATTGTTTACAGCTTGAGACTTCTAGACAGCATTTACCTCTTTAGAAAGCCCCAGTGCCAGCAATCTTTCTCAGATCCCTGCTGCTTGTGAAGGATACATATACACGATGAAGCTCGAATCAAGGCTCTTGCTCATAGAAGACAGCGGTTCATTGATAGGCACAGCTTATGTTTACTGATCGGGCCGCGCAATTCCCAGAGTTCATTAATGTATTCATATATTTATGTGTTAACTGGGTTGAACAAACCATAGCAAGCATGCTCTCCTTATAGCACACTCACTGCCACTCCACACTCCCAGGTCATAAATGCAGAACAGTTATAGAGCACCCCAGATGCCTATGGTGAATGACTGATCTGCCTCTCAACTTCAGCAGCAGAGAAAGATGCATGCAATGTGCCAATGTATTGATAAAAGTCACATAAACATTCAATATATATAACAGGGGGATGGGAGCACACTTTCTCCCATCCCTGGACTGTTCACCCTTTAGCATAATGGTAAATACAGTTCTAAGTATATGCCTAGATGAATATTAGCTGTTTTACTTAGCAAATGTCACTTATTCTAGTTGCAATTGTGATTCTGTGCAACTATGTGTACAGTAGGCACACAGTTCACAAATATTAAAAAGGCAAAAGTAAATGAAAATACCGTGGTTACAGGTGAGTGGGGTTGTTGTGTGTTTGCAGATTTTTGAAGTGAAGGAGACGCGAGGAAGTGCATTCTGTAGTCAGTGAAGGGAGGCTGCTGAAGGGGATAAGATATGCAGATGGACGATATGAGCATAATGGGCATGATTGAGACACTCTGGAGACCACAACCCCTTCAAAAGGCCTCAGTAATGTTTAATTCAATCTCACAATGTCAGAATTGAAACATTTTATTTATTTTATTAACCTTCTTGCTTTCTCAAATTGGCTTCAAAATGTACCATTTGCCCACTCTTTTGTCAAAAAGTTCCCCCTTGTGACAGTCCGGCTCACTTACTCACCAGAGGACACTCATCGCAAACATTTACGCCCAACTACTTTCAAATGTCAGAAGGGGGGTGGGAGCACACTGCAACTTCCCAGCACAGTTCGCCCCTTTGCATCCTGGTATATGCAGTTCAATTTCAATGCTTACTTGAAATTTTGCGGAGTGTCTCACCAAAGTTGGTGCAGGTTTGTGCTGTTAATCTCCAGACACATGTGTTTCTGGATTTCATCCTTCTTCAGTAGAGATAAAACGAAATTCTTCTGGGGTTTGCTGAGAAAGCTGCCACAATCCTCTCAGGTCTCTGTACCTCTCCCTGGCGCACAGGTGCCTCCCATGAGCTTGTCAGCCCAGTGGCTCAAGGGAGCCTTTTTGAAACAGAAGGGGGATGGGAGCACACTGCAACTTCCCAGCACAGTTCGCCCCTTTGCATCCTGGTACATGCAGTTCAATTTCAATGCTTACTGGAATTTTTGCGGAGTGTCTCACCAAAGTTGGTGCAGGTTAGTGCTGTTAATCTCTAGACACATGTGTTTCTGGATTTCATCCTTCTTCAGTAGAGATAAAACGAAATTCTTCTGGGGTTTGCTGAGAAAGCTGCCACAATCCTCTCAGGTCTCTGTACCTCTCCCTGGCGCACAGGTGCCTCCCATGAGCTCGTCAGCCCAGTGGCTCAAGGGAGCCTTTTTGAAACAGAAGGGGGATGGGAGCACACTGCAACTTCCCAGCACAGTTCGCCCCTTTGCATCCTGGTACATGCAGTTCAATTTCAATGCTTACTTGAAATTTTGCGGAGTGTCTCACCAAAGTTGGTGCAGGTTAGTGCTGTTAATCTCTAGACACATGTGTTTCTGGATTTCATCCTTCTTCAGTAGAGATAAAACGAAATTCTTCTGGGGTTTGCTGAGAAAGCTGCCACAATCCTCTCAGGTCACTGTACTTCTCCCTGGCGCACAGGTGCCTCCCATGAGCTCATCAGCCCAGTGGCTCAAGGGAGCCTTTTTGAAACAGAAGGGGGATGGGAGCACACTGCAACTTCCCAGCACAGTTCGCCCCTTTGCATCCTGGTACATGCAGTTCAATTTCAATGCTTACTTGAAATTTTGCGGAGTGTCTCACCAAAGTTGGTGCAGGTTAGTGCTGTTAATCTCTAGACACATGTGTTTCTGGATTTCATCCTTCTTCAGTAGAGATAAAACGAAATTCTTCTGGGGTTTACTGAGAAAGCTGCCACAATCCTCTCAGGTCTCTGTACCTCTCCCTGGCGCACAGGTGCCTCCCATGAGCTCGTCAGCCCAGTGGCTCAAGGGAGCCTTTTTGAAACAGAAGGGGGATGGGAGCACACTGCAACTTCCCAGCACAGTTCGCCCCTTTGCATCCTGGTACATGCAGTTCAATTTCAATGCTTACTTGAAATTTTGCGGAGTGTCTCACCAAAGTTGGTGCAGGTTAGTGCTGTTAATCTCTAGACACATGTGTTTCTGGATTTCATCCTTCTTCAGTAGAGATAAAACGAAATTCTTCTGGGGTTTGCTGAGAAAGCTGCCACAATCCTCTCAGGTCTCTGCACCTCTCCCTGGCGCACAGGTGCCTCTCATGAGCTTGTCAGCCCAGTGGCTCAAGGGAGCCTTTTTGAAACAGAAGGGGGATGGGAGCACACTGCAACTTCCCAGCACAGTTCGCCCCTTTGCATCCTGGTACATGCAGTTCAATTTCAATGCTTACTTGAAATTTTGCGGAGTGTCTCACCAAAGTTGGTGCAGGTTAGTGCTGTTAATCTCTAGACACATGTGTTTCTGGATTTCATCCTTCTTCAGTAGAGATAAAACGAAATTCTTCTGGGGTTTGCTGAGAAAGCTGCCACAATCCTCTCAGGTCTCTGTACCTCTCCCTGGCGCACAGGTGCCTCCCATGAGCTCGTCAGCCCAGTGGCTCAAGGGAGCCTTTTTGAAACAGAAGTCGACGGGCTTAGGTTACGCACCTGCGTTGCTACGAGAGGTACATAACTGATAATGATTTTAGCAGCCTACACAGCAACCCTGCACTCTTTCCTACTCCCTGCTGACGAGAGGCAACAACCTCGAAACACGTGTCCAGGGATGGCTAACGCTATTCACACTTGCACTCACGACACGAGCATAGGTGTACTCGCCGACGCTGACTACAGGGACCACAGTTCTTTGGGGTAACACGCAGGTAGGTCAGCAGTGTGCGACCATTTTGGATTTAGTTATTTAGTGGCTCTTTGAGCCGGGAAGTCGACGGGCTTAGGTTACGCACCTGCGTTGCTACGAGAGGTACATACCTGATAATGATTTTAGCAGCCTACACAGCAACCCTGCACTCTTTCCTACTCCCTGCTGATGAGAGGCAACAACATCGAAACACGTGTCCAGGGATGGCTAACGCTATTCACACTTGCACTCACGACACGAGCATAGGTGTACTCGCAGACGCTGACTACAGGGACCACAGTTCTTTGGGGTAACACGCAGGTAGGTCAGCAGTGTGCGACCATTTTGGATTTAGTTATTTAGTGGCTCTTTGAGCCGGGAAGTCGACGGGCTTAGGTTACGCACCCGCGTTGCTACGAGAGGTACATACCTGATAATGATTTTAGCAGCCTACACAGCAACCCTGCACTCTTTCCTACTCCCTGCTGACGAGAGGCAACAACCTCAAAACACGTGTCCAGGGATGGCTAACGCTATTCACACTTGCACTCACGACACGAGCATAGGTGTACTCGCCGACGCTGACTACAGGGACCACAGTTCTTTGGGGTAACACGCAGGTAGGTCAGCAGTGTGCGACCATTTTGGATTTACTTTCAAATGTCACCAGTCGCCACTGCCCAGCTGTAAAGAACCTGTTCATGATCAGTGAGTAAAGCATTGAAGTTGCTCTCAACAGTAATGGAAAATCTCCAAGTACTCTGTGATTATAATTCAAGTCCTTCCCTACTTAAGGAGTTTCTGCAATACCCACTTTTGCTTGCATCTGATGTAATAATTCCTCCTGCATCAAAATGCCATAAAATGCCCACCTCGCTCTTTAGAGACACTGCGGTAATAGAAACAACCGGGCAAAAAGATCCTGCATTTGATAGTGATAAATCAGTTGCTAATTTGACCGGAGTATATTACAGCATAGTTGACAACATAATTGGAGAACTTGAAAAGCGTTTCAGTGAAAGAAATTTGAATCTATATAAATCATTTGCTGCTTTGACACGTGCCAGTGAGAATTTCTTGGAGAAATCAGTATTTTCAGCAATTATTGATTTTTCACATACTTCAGGTAATATTCTAAGTGGAGTTGATGTGGCAAAGACTCTAATTTTGACAAATGTACAGCAAAGTGCTGATGTTTCAGACACACTTCTCTACTAAAATGCTTTTCCACACTTATATAGGCACTATGCGATTGCTGTATCCTTTGCTGCTTCAACAGCATCATGTTAAAGATTCATTTTCTTGCCTTACACAGGTATTCACTCCATTTAGAAGGACTATGAGTCATGGGGGGGGAGAGCAATTTAGTACTTTTAGCTGCAGAAAAAGAATTAACTAGAGAGCTGTATTACAAACAATTCCCAGCTGACTTTAAGAAAGCATCTAGAAGACTACCTGTTTTCCAACATAGAAATGCTGAACAAAAAGTTGTGTTCCAGTGTGTGTGACTTAGCCTTTAGTTTATAGTGAGCCATTTTGGAATTTATTTTTCAAAAAGATGTAGATGATGCCTTGTTGTTCTTCATGTTGAAGAGTACATGACTTTCTCATTTGAATAAAAAGCATTCCCTTAATCAAGGAATTATACAACTTTAAATAAAATAAATGTTTTAAAAAATATATTCCTGTAATTAATTGTTTTTGTACAACTTCTTTTGTATTTGTATAATTTTCTTATCTAGTGTGCTATTCATTTTATAACTTTGTAGTTGTTTTGTAGGCTTTTTGACACACATTACTGGTTGTTTGTATCAGTAATGTATGAAATATGATAGCAGCAAGGTAAAATAAGCTATGGAAGTGAGAGTGGGTCTGCACTGCAGTTGTGGAGTGGAACAGTTGATATTTTTGAAATCTGAATAAAGTTCTGCAGAAGAACTTGGAGCTGAAGTAACAGAAACCCGGAAATATATGGTTAGCATAGAGCTCCCACAGATGTTTTGGTACAGCAGGAATTAGGCACTGATGTGAAGCATTTGCAAACATTCTCCTTGGAGATAACAAACCACCTATAACCTGTCTTTTGGAATTTTTACTGTTTCAGATGTAAAGCCACCATCTGAAAACTGTTGGATACATGCTTCGGGGTCTACCCTTGTGTCTTCATAAATAAATCTCCATATCCACTTTTTGAAAGTGAACACATATTTTCCAAACTAGAAATGTTGAACAAAATGTAGTGTTTCCAGTGTGTGTGACTGAGCCTTTATTTTATAGTGAGCCATTTTGGAGATTATTTTTCAAAAAACTGTAGATGATGCCTTTTTGATTTACATGTTGAAGAGTACATGATTTTCTTTATTGGATAAAAAACATTCCCTTTCTCAAGAAATTATACAACCTAAAATAAAATAAACGTTTTTAAACATATATTCCTGTAATGAATTGCATTTGTGCAACTTCATTTGTATTTGTATAATTGTCAGAACTAGTGTGCTATTCATTTTGTAACTTCGTAGTTGTTTTGTATTTTTTTACACACATTACCGATTGTCATATCACAGATGTACGTAGTATGTTACTACAAAGATAAAATACGGCTATGGAATTGAAAGTGGGTGTGCACTCAAGTTGGGGAGTGCAACAGTTGATATTTTTGAAATCTGAATAAGGTTCCACAGAAGAACTTGGAGCAGAAGTAACAGAAACCCGGAACTATATGGTTAGCATAGAGCTCCCACAGATGTTTTGGTACAGCAGGAATTAGGCACTGATGTGAAGCAGTTGCAAACATTCTCTAGAAAATGTATGCAAGCTCACTCCCTGTAAAAATAATGTGGAATCTCTAAAATGTATTATTTGACCTATATTTTAGCATATATTTTCTTAGAGTCACTGCTTAGTATTTTGGGGCATTTCTGACACTCCTTGGAGATAACAAACCACATATAGCCTGTCTTTATTTTGTCTGTTGTTCCATAATGTTAGAGGATATGCTATTCATTTTTTTTGCTTTTTAGGAAAGTTCCCAAACCTCCCATACAGTTGCATTTTAATTATATCCCGTGTTAGCTGTGGTAAATGTTCCAATAAGCTGTGTGATGTTTCATATGCCACAACATAAGACAAAACTCCTAGGGTGGCATTCCCAAAGTTGCCTTAAACATTTTGACCATGGCTGCTAACTTTACATTTTCAAATGTACACCACTGCACATTCATGTTCTCAAAAACTCTTGTGGAAAACCTGACCATTTTGTCTCACGCTGTAATAGTCTGATGTAAAATGATCTGAATTTTTACTTAACATGCTTTAAAATACATTGGGGCATATTTACAATAACTGGCGCATCCCTGCATATCAGCAGGGATGCGCCAGTTATTCTGCGCCACAGCTCCGCCACGATGGATGCGCCGCATTTACAATGCGGCGCACCATGGGGCAAAAACGGCACAGATGCGTGACACATCGTGCCGTAAAAGTGGCGCATTGCTGGAGTTGTGTCGCAAGCACAACGCAGCTCCAGCAATGCTCTGGGGGGCCCTATCTTGTTAATGCTGCGTCGATCGTTACGCCTGCTTCAGGCTGGCGCAGGGTTTTGACGCAGCATAGGCCTAAAAGTGACTGAGTGAAATCTTGTAGATTTCACTCAGCCACTTTTAGGAGGCGTTCCTGCACCGGAACGTCCCCCCCCTGCGCAGGAACGCCTACATGTGGTGCAGGGCTTTACAACGTGACGCATTTCCCAGAAGCGTCATGTTGTAAGTACCCCACACCATGGCGCAGGATTTGCGCCGCCGCTGCGTCACAAAAGTGATGTAACGGCGGCGTAGATGAAGCTCAAGGGGCTTGTAAATCTGCCCCATAATTTGATGCATATTTTCACCAAATATCCTCAGGGAAGTGTATACTAAAATCAGAAATATGCCAATGAAAAAACATAATCTGCTTTGAAATCACATTAATATAGCAGATTGTTCCCCCAAAACTTTAACCCCTTCAGTGCCCATGACGAGCTGGACTCGTCATGGGCTGCGGTGGCGCTGTGCCCATGACGAGTCCAGCTCGTCATGAACTCCGCCCACTAATGCAAGGCGCGGCACTGGGCGGGGAAAGGGGCGGGCATGCAAGGGGTTAAGGTAATATAACCTGCCCATGCCCCCCAACCAAATATTCAAGGCTGCGGACCTGAAGCAGCCTTGCAATGTGTGTATAGATTAGTGATGTTATGGATATGTAGATAGCCCTGTCGCCCAATGGATGAAGATAGTGATGACATTTGTATGTAGTGCGAAACGAGACCTTGTACATGAAGTTCAGAGCGTTGTGATAATGTTGTGGGAAGCTAGATGTGAAAACAAGTTTAGTTTCAGAGTAACTAATACAATATTGCCGTGTATGCAAATATGTGCAAAATGTCACAGTTGAAAATATTATTTGTGAGGACAATGTAATAAATAAGCTGCTTTGCTACATAGGCCTAACTCAGGAATATAACACCCACTCCTGATACTAAAAAGCTATCTAAAAAAGCCAGCAGACAATTTGAAAAGCGTTAAAAACTACTCTTAAAAGCATCTAAAAGGGGACTTCTTATCAAAATATCTATTTAAAAAGTCTTTAAGTCATATTATCTGTTTCTCAGACAAGGACCTTGCAACCTGAAGATCAAACGTCTCTTTGGCTGAAGTTAAGGCCACATCGTTTTGCAAGAGTATGGCTTTCAGTTTGCTATGGGAATCACATTTTATGTTGGAACCATTTATTGTAGGCCATAGCACTGCCTACCTATCTGAGCGGGCAGGTGGAAACATTACTTGTGTTCAACAAATCACTATGGAATTAAGCGTCACTAGATAAGCGATGCCCGGTTCCATTCCGCAGCAACATCGATCACTCAGCATCAAATAGATCCCATTCGAGAGCAGCCTGATCACAGGATCGATCACAGCAGCTGGGGAACCCTTCACATTACAAGACAAGTTTGCCTCTGAAGCATTGCATGCCTATTGGAGAGAAATGTCCTTGCAAACCAAGGAGCCGCTTAAGGCATTTCACAGTTGGAGCCACTAAGAAAAACTTCTGTTTTCCCATTCCTGCATCTAAACCTGTACGGTAATTCCCAATACTCATGCAAATATAGTTCCCTAGCACTTCAACTCTGCCTACCTGTTGGTATTCGAGGCAATATTGGAGTTAAAAGGTCATGACTGGTAGGGTGATGTAATCATGGATTATACAGTCAGTGGATGGTGTCTCGGCCACGGTGACAGGTAATAGGTCTAATTTTTTAATGTGCAACATTGTAAATTTTGCATCTCTGCATGCCATTACTATCTGTCTTTCTGTTGGATCATGTGCTGAAAACAGATTTGTACTGTTGATGTAACGCCATATAATGCCATGGCATGTGGCCAGAACGTAACATTTGAAACTTCCAGCTCAGTATTACAATGTCAATTGCGGAAGACACTATGTTGCCCAGTGAATACATTCTGGATGATAATGTGGTCATATTGTTGTCAACTACACCCAAAGCCTTTTCTAAATTAACTCTATCAATCTTTCACAATCTCTCAGCAGCTTCCTGTTGAAAAATCTTCCACCGCTCATTGTATATTCCGTACAAAAAGCACTTTTGACATGGATTCCGGACGCCTAATAAAGAATCCCTGAGATCCATGTCAACCCAAAAGAAGGGTCAAGTGTTGTTTCACCTGGAAGAGTGTTTACGTTTGTAACCAAACTAGGCATAGGTTCCCAACTCTATATGAAGTCACCAACCTGAGTGTTCTGTTTGTACATATCATTGATCAGGCCAATTGATCATTAACCCTTCGGTGGTACCCAGGAATGTAGATTGACATCCGTTTGTGTCCACAGGCCAAACCAACCATCCCTTCCAATTGAGGTATGATGAATTGAAGGAACCATCACGTATAGTATCAAGTGTGTCCTTTTTGAAGTGTGTAAAGTGCTGCCAATTCTCGATACATGAGAATGCGAAAATATGTGGCTGCCTTCAAATCTTTTATTTTTGCTATACCAAGACATGCAGGTTGTTGCACTATTTTGTTCGGGAAAATAACTTGATGTGGTATGAGGCATGCTCTGAATAAAGCCTCTGTTCCCTGAACCTGCCAATCTTTTGTCCCCCAGATAGATTTAAGGTGTCTTTCCAAATGTCAAAATCCTGTATAGACAGTTGGGAAAATAAAGGAAACAGACTATATCAGCTTGGTGTTTGTTAACGTATTTTTCTTTGCAGATATAGGTACAAGCCTGTAGTAATATGAGGCTGGATCTGATGTTTCAAAACTTAAGCAACCTTCTGTGTAAAAGTCTTTGAACTACCTTTTGGTGGTGTTGGGCGGTGTTCCCATTGCGTGTAATTATAAACAGTGCATGGGATACTAGCTTTATGTAAAAAATGGCGACCTAATGCTGGTAACAGAACATGTCTTCAAAATTACTTGTACCATCATACAATTCATCCTTAGAAAACACAGCTAATTGCTCTAAATCTGAAAGCAAATTATGAAATTTCAATGTCCCAATCATCAGAGAAAGTACTTGAGGTGATGATGTCATTTAAATAAATTTTAAACAAATAAAGTATTTTCAAAAAAGTTCAATAGGACCAGACACATCATTCCCTGTCCCATACAATTCCTTCCGGAACTGGAACTGCTGTAATGTTCACCAGAGACAAAAGTCTCCCAGTTCATGGTGTGATGATGCATGTGGTTTAAGAACCAAGTTCACAAGTTGTACTGCAGAGCATTCTGGTAGAAAGTGTCCATTCAGAAGCAGGAAAAAGACAGTCTCTATACCAATCCAAAGTACTAGGAAGAGTAATCCAATTGTAATCCATAGATGTATCAAGGGAACAATAAAGTAAGTTGTTTTCAGCCAAAGATAGAAAGCATGCACTCGTAGCTTGAAATGTAGAAGAGGTGTTGGCAGTTCAGGTTCACTTGGATCCAATGAGACATTACCATAATGCATGAAGGAGCCAGATGCAGTCCGGTCTATTTTTGGCAGCTCATCAGGTTTTGTAGAACTGGTAGATGACTCGATCTGTGGTATGTTTACAAACACATCATCAATTTTTAGAATTGAAATTTCTGTACTTGTTGATTGTACAGGTGTAGTTGTTTGAACAGGGAGAAGTATCATTTCATTGTTGTTTACAGCTTCTCTTTGGAAAGCGGAGTCTCCAGTTGTTATTAAAGCTTCCATTTGAACTTCCTGTACAGTAGCGAGAGGAGCGCAGCAGCTACCCAGGAGGCCATATGGCCTACTGTTGAGAATTGGCCACATAGTGTGGTTTGATCAGATTAATTGAGACAAACGTCTTGTTTCAGCTGCCAGCAAGTGGCAGAAGCCGGTACAGGCGTTCTGTAAGATAGCCCAAATTCTTTCTTGTCCACAATTTTCTCTCTAACCAGGCCCCCAATCTTCGGGACCCAGCCAGGTCTTGCTGATACTCTTTTCACTTCTCCAGTTGAGGTGCATTTTACTCGGACATTTCTTCTTAAAGCTCTGAATCCCTAAAGTCCTGTAAAACATCCAAATGATCATTGATGTCAAATGGGGTTTCAGCCGCCACTGTGCTTACAGTATCAAGGTCAGGTACCCACATCCTTACCCCAAACAGGAGTTCATAAGGTGCACGACTACCCAGGGATATTCTTGGCATATTGTTTAGGGCCCTCTGGACCCCATATAGATGATTGATCCAATTGCCTAATACCCTTGCTGTTAAGGATTGTTTTAAGTCACGCTTTTTCCTCTGCATGACTGAATTACCCTCAGGATGGTATAGGGAGGAGTACCACAAGGCCACACCCAAACTTCCCATGGCTTCTTTGTAAGAACTAAACCCCTGCCCTGGTCAAAATGTAGTGTGCCAATTGCATTTTTGCAGATAAAGACTTGCAGATCCTTTACAGCAGTTCAAGCGTCAGCTGAGCCCTGGGGCCAAACCCTCATGAATCTGGAGCATGAATCTACTGCGACCAAGATGTACTTGTGAGCTCCGTATGAGTGTAAGGGGCCGCAGTGATCCAAATATACACAAGCAAGAGGTTTGTCTGAGATCAATAATGGTGTTTGTGGTGGATGTGGTGGACATGCTACGGTGGAGCCCTTCATCTGCTGGCAGATGTTGCATTTGAGGACAAAATCCTTAGTCTGTTTAGTAAGACATGGCCACCAATAGCACTGCTTTAGTAGTGAAACTGTAGCAATGATCCCTGCATGTGCTGAACCCAAATGCTGGAGTACGGCTAGTATCAATCCCAATCTGCCATAAGTGTTTGGTATTACTCTATCCACGACTCCAGGAATTTGAGCATACAGAATATTTTGTGCAACTAACCTGTAGGAGTACTTGAGTAGATAGCCTTTTGGCAGGGCTGTTTGTGCATGGCATTGACAGCTATCATAGTTGTTCCGTCTGTCCTCGAACTGGAGTGAGTCATCACAGCAACAGCAGCAGTGCGTACTGTTGCATTGGCAGCTTCATCCGCCATTGAATTCCCTTCAAAGTGAACACCAACACGTTAATGACTCAATGTATGAATAGCATGAGCCCGTGGCAGGCCACCTTTCAGCTTTGCCACCTGTTCCCAAAGTATCTTCTGCTTAACTGTGCACATTTTGGAATCCCTAAATCCATTCTGGCCCCAATAAAGTAAATATTCGTTATAGGGCTGGACACAGTAAAATGAATCAGACACAATTACTGTGGGGAATTTATGATCCATATTTTGTAGCGCCAGTATCAGAGCTATAATTTCTGCCAGCTGCCCCGTACAATTCCCTAAGGTGTGTGTGTGTGTGTGTGTGTTTTTACAATTCTGCATTCCACGGAATATTGTTATTTCATTCCTACGGCCGGCTGGTCAGATCCATTAGTATAAATGATACATTCATATCGATCTAGAGGCATTATTTAATTCTGCAGAGGATATTCTTGTTCGTACTGCAAGAATGCTTGTGTTTGTAATGTAGAATAAAATCTGTAATCGATATCTGTTGCAGTGGGGGGAGTAAGTCCATTGAATCCATCGTAGGTGTAATGCTTTAGCATTCGGGATGCTTTCCTTTGTAAGAGCCTTAAGGGTACGTACCAGGGTCATGACAATTATGCGTTTCCCCTGCACCAGTGCTCTCTCTCTCACTACAGCAGTCTGTACCACTGTGAGAATCTTTTCAATTGGTGCAAAACACATTTCAGTGTTCGTGTACAAATGTGATGTGTATGCAATAGGGACTGTAGCACCTTCATTGAAGGTAATATATGTGTACTCCGTTGGACCAGCGACTACGCGGATCACCAGGTTAGTTGTGTTGACACACATGTTCTAAATGTTTGGAAGCTATCGTGTCAGCTTGTACGGAACACAGAATATCTGTATGTTCCTGTGTCCAATTATGTACTGAAAAATCAGGTCTAGTTAAGCCATAGAAAGGTTTCTCTCTTGTGTAATCCAAAATGTAAGTCCTGCCAAAATTCAAAAATCCTAAAAGGGATTGTAGTCTCTTCAGAGTCGTTGGAGGCTGAAGCAGTGCACATTTTTCTGAAAATTGTGCAGCTAGGCTTTTACCTTCACCTGACAATTCATACCCTAAAAATAGGACTCTGAAATGGGCACGTTTTGATTTTTTGAAATTTAATTTGTATCTCTGGTGGGCAAACCGGAGGATTAGGTGGCTCACCCTGGAGAAGTGTTCCATTAATTTATCGTCCATCAGATAGATGTCATCTACATAGAGCAATGCCTCCTCATCAAAATTTTGCAGTAACTCTGTTACCTTGGCTGAAAATAACCTAGGCCATTCTTATACCACTGGGGTAATCATCAACATTTACATTAGGGGCCTAGTGCCAAGAATGCTGCCAAATTTCGTCTCCCAGGTGCTATATTTTGGCAGAATAATCCATTCGAGATGTCTCTAGAGTTGTTTTTTATTTTCTGCCCAATGTTATTCATCAGTACGGCACTCTGTGCATTTTTGTTCTACAAATTTGCATGTGGCTGCATTAAAATGTCTATAATCTAAGATTAGATAATATGATTTATGGGGTTTCATTACGGAAAACAAGGGATTGTTCATAGGTGAGGTGCAATTTTAAATCACACCTGTTCAAATTGACTTAGGATCTCCCTGACTTGTTTCTTTGCCTCATGTTTAATAGAGTATTGTTTCTTTGGTTGAGGAATTGATTTTAATGGGATTTTGTGATGCGGTGAGTCTAAATCCTACCCAACATGATTGCGGTAAAGTGCAGAAGCTAACGCTAATGCCCACTCATTTTTAACTGATTCTGGTACGAGGTCCGAGAAAACAGGTAAAATAACTCCTTTCCCCATTGGAAAATCCATTACAAACTCAGGTGGCCAATCATTTTCGGCCAAAGGAATATCTTAACCAAATGTCAAGTTCTCCCAAAAGAGACCCTTTACTTGCCTGGGTATGTCGTCCTCCCCCATTTGAAGCGGTATTTCGTGTAAACGATGTAGGACACTTACCCTTGTATCAGGTGTTTCCACCGTGATATTCTCGTTTGGCATTACTAATCCCAGATAATCCATTAGGTTCTGGCAAGGTATTGTGACGGTTCCATGATGGAATATCGTTAACATAAATATCGTCAGAAATAAATATCGTCACTAAAATATCGCTTACATTAATATCGTCATCCTATACTTAAACAAGAATTCACACAAATATCGATTTTTTTTTATCGACAACCCTAATATCGTTCACACTAATATCTACAACATAAATATCAACTACTACATTATCGACTTTATTATCATTACCTTAGACATTTATATCGACTACACTAACATCGACGACCTATCTGCTTATAGAAATATACAAAAAATATCGTCTTTTTATTACCAACTCGATATGCACGATTCTTTTATTTTACTCACTTGTTTTTACTATTTTACTTTACAAAACTATTCACACATATAATTATTTAGTTTTCCTAATACTTATTGATATAAAAATATATAATATATGTTAAATAAAATTACATTTACTGATACTATCATACACTCCGATGGCCTAAATGTGAAACACATTTCATTATTTTCTACATATAAACTATTTACATATAAAACAAAAAAGCACATATAAAACTTTTTACAATGTACTTTAACAAACAAATAGTGATGCAACAAACTCTTACGAAAATAACGGTTTTCTAATTCGAAATTACGTTCTCGACCAATGATTTTGAAATTTCACTAATTGAACCAATCAAAAGCTACCATTAATTAACTCACTAATATAAAAACAATTATACACTTAACGTAATTTACCATTTTTGGCACAAACTTGGAGAAAAACGGTTACCTTGCTGAGAGAAGAGAATACAAACCTACGACTACAACTACAAAACGTCATACTACACTTCAAGTAAGTAAAATCCCATTGCTTTTTTCATTCGAACTTAGCAAAAAGTAGATAAACTCCCTAATTTAAAAACTGTTCTTCTTTAGAGTGAAAACAAAACATGTTGAACTTATCAACAACGACCAAAAAATTAGATGTAAAAACATTTATAAACTACCTTATCCATGTCTACTTAAATAGCTGATAAAAATTATTTAAACTTGCTAAGTAAATGTACTATTTACTTCATATGTTAACAACTACTATCAATCAAATACTATAAGTAACACAATGATTATTTTTTCCACAGACTCTACAAAATTATTTACCTATCTACAACTACACTACCAACATCTTCTACTACATCAAGTAAGTATAGTCACTGTATGTATAACAATTCTGAAAGTAAAATCAAACACCTATAACACTAAATCATGTCTTTCAATTATTCTTTAACACTACTACAGAACTTAAAAAGAAGAAAATTCAGAAAGAGAAATAAGAATAAAAGAATTACCAGTGAAGCCACATAGTAAGTATATGTTCACGCATTTTCCTGCTCTTATACACATCTCTGTAAATCGTCTTCAATGTTCTTAAAAATACATATATATATTTTCCACAGATCTACCTTAGACATGGCAACTGGAGCTACTTTCATTACTTCGCAAAAAGGGAAACTAATGCTGATCTACATAGGTTACACCTACACCCAAGAAAGAGTAAAAGCGAATAAGACCCATTGGAAATGTAGCAAATATTACTCAAGTGCATGCTATGGTAGAGCAACAACTGTTGATAACAATGTGGTAAATGTACGTGAGCATAACCACCCACCAAATGTAACAGAAGTGGAAGTTAGAGAAGCATTGGAAACATTGAAAGATGCTAGTAAAGGATCACAAGAAACAAGCACTAGTATTTTGAAAAATGTTTTAAGCAAAGTGCCAGAACATGTGACAGGACAGCTACCTTCTATTCCCAACTTAAAAAGATTAATTTCAAAAACTAAACGTGCTTCAGATCCAACTCCACCAACGCCAGAAAGTTTTAAGGATATAAAAATATATCCTGAATATACCATTACACATAATGAGGATAAATTCCTAATGTATGACAACCAGAGTCATGACAAACGATTTTTACTTTTTGCTACTAATAGTAATTTGCAAAAACTTAAATCATGTGAAACATGGATGATGGACGGGACTTTTAAAGTTTGTCCCAAACCTTTCTATCAACTTTACACCATCCATGGGGAATACCAAGATACAAATATCCCTCTAATTTATACTCTGCTGCCAAACAAAACAAATACTACCTACGTTGAACTTTTAACAAAGATCAAAGAATTAACAGATAATTACTATCCTCAAAGAATTATAATTGACTTTGAAATAGCCATGATTCAAGCTATCCTTAAGATATATCCCCATACCTCAATACAAGGTTGTTATTATCACTACAACCAAAGTATATGGAGGCACTTACAAAAATCTACCTTAAGCATTGAATATTCTACAAACAGTCACTTTGCTTATCAAATAAAAAAGTTGATTGCATTGGCATATGTACCAACAACAGAAGTAGCTAACTACTACAATGTATTAATTGACAGCCCTTTCTACCGCACCAATGAGAAAATACTAACTCCCTTCTTGGACTATTTTGAAGATACCTGGGTTGGAAGATTACATCGTTCAGGCCACCGTTGACAACCTAAATTTAAGATTCCATGGTGGAATGTGTATACTAGTACAATAGCACAGAAAGCTAAAACTAACAACGCAGTTGAAGGATGGCATAATGCCTTCCAAGCCACTTTAGGAAGAAGTCAACCAACACTTCACAAACTAATCCAAAGCATTAAAAAAGAACAAAGCTACCAAGAACTCAGAATAGAGCAATCCCTTTCTAAAATTGGCCCTAAACTAAGTAAACAAACATTAAATATGTACGAATATCTCCAGCAAAAAACTAGACTGTACCCAAGTATAGAAGGTCTAGCATACTTAGACCTAATAGCTAAATCCATCCTTTAAATATAAATGTACCATGTTTAGTAATAATTTACTTTTTATTCTTAAAAAACAAATGAATATTGTAAAATATACATTAATATGTTCAATAGAATTATGTATTAATTGTTTATTGTATATTAAAAAATGTTTTTCATTGTTAAATATTTTTCTCAGATGTTAAAAAATGTAAATTTATGTTATGTACATATCGTGATAAAATCAATGTCATAAAAAATATGTAATATATTAAATTTTTATAAAAAATATTAAAATTTAATATACTAATGTATGCATAATTGAAACTGTATTTATGTACAAAACTGCAATATAATTTGTTAACAAAAATTATGTGAAATGTTTTATAAAATGTTCAAAATCTTTGCAGTAACAAATTAAACTATGAATAAAAAAAAAGATCTAAAAATTTTTATTTCTTAATTTAGAAACTTGTCATATGTATGTAAAAATGTTATAAAAATGTTTTTAATTTATATTGTTGAAATGAATATTACAACATGACATATATTATTCTTATTAAAAATAGTAAATAGATAATGCTGGATAATAAACCATAATAATTAACTATTCTAACTCCAATCCTACGTAAGTCAGGGTAAATGGTGGATAGTAAACCATTATAATTAACTATTCTAACTCCAAACAAAACATAAGTCAAGGAAAGTGCTGGATTGTAAACCATAATAATTTACTAATCTAACTCCAATCCAACATAAGTCAGGGAAAGTGCTGGATTGTAAACCATAATAATTTACTATTCTAACTCCAATCCAACATAAGTCAGGGAAAGTGCTGGATAGTAAACCATAATAAATTACTATTCTAACTCCAAACATAACATAACTCAGGGAAAGTGCTGGATAGTAAACCATAATAAATTACTATTCAAACTCCAATCCAACATAAATCAGGGAAAGTGCTGGATAGTAAACCATAATAAATTACTATTCTAACTCCAAACATAACATAACTCAGGGAAAGTGCTGGATAGTAAACCATAATAAATTACTATTCTAACTCCAATCCAACATAAGTCAGGGAAAGTGCTGGATAGTAAACCATAATAAATTACTATTCTAACTCCAAACATAACATAAGTCAGGGAGAGTGCTGGATAGTAAACCATAATAAATTACTATTCTAACTCCAATCCAACATAAGTCAGGGAAAGTGCTGGATTGTAAACCATTATAATTTACTATTCTAACTCCAATCCAACATAAGTCAGGGAAAGTGCTGGATAGTAAACCATAACAAATTACTATTCTAACTCCAATCCTACATAAGTCAGGAAATGTGCAGGTTAGTAAACAATACACATTTTTCTATCTAAATTATTTTTTTTATACCCTATTACCCTATAATACCAAAATAACGCTTCTTCAATATTAATTTAATATTTTTTATTAATATTAAAAAATAAATTTCATGTAAAATTTAAAATTTCGAAGTTAAATTTTGATTTCATGATAAATTTCTAATTTATTAATATTTTATACACTTTTAAAACACGACATTTTTAAATTACTACCCACCCTAATCCCCTATAATACCAAAAACCCGCTCCTAAAAATTTTTTGGGGAAGTTTAAAATTTAAGTACTAATTTAATTTGGTGAACAATTCGAAATTTCTAATTAACATTTCGATTTCTTAATTATTTTCTAATATTTTTATATTTTAGAAATTTTGTAAAAACCAAATTTTAAATTACTACCCACCCTTATCCCCTATAATACCAATAACCCGCTCCTAAAATTTTTTGGGGGAATTTTAAAATTTAATTACAAATTTAATTTCGTGAACAAATCGAAATTTCTAATTAAAATTTCGATTTCTTAATTATTTTCTAATATTTTTATATTTTAGAAATTTTGTAAAAAACAAATTTTAAATTACTACCCACCCTTATCCCCTATAATACCAATAACCCGCTACTAAAATTTTAACAATTCTTTGGTAGAAAATATTTTTTAACACATATTATTACTAGTAGGAGTTTTGTAAGTTTTTTAAAAACATAATACATATGTTTTTATAAATTTTATAACAACTTATATTTTTCTGTCGATATTATATAAAACGACATTTTGATCAACGATATTCTGTTCATCGATATTTTTTCTTGAAGATATTTTTGTCATTCTCAAGAAACGATATTTTTTACAAAGATATTTTCTATTACGATATTTTTCACAGTCGATATTCTTACCACGATATTAATGCTAGTCGATATTTTCCCGTCGATATTCTATCTTTATACCATTGTGACTACTGCCGCGCTGTCCAACAATGTCACTGTCCATTCCCCGTTCAGAAGCAGAGTCTGCAGTAGCCTGGGCATTTCTAATTTTCATATCGCTACATATTTCTTTTTAAATTGAGGTCTGGAAGTATTTTGTTTATCTTCTTGTTAAAAGCTGTAGTCCAAAGTGCGATATGTCTCCTTCTTCAGCTTGACTCGCTCTTCCAATCTGTGCTCTGACCGTCTATTTCTCTCCAAACGTTTTTTGGATGACTCTGAAAAGGAACGAGAGGAATGTGTATCAGTATCCTGATTCCTGTCAGGCTTTCTAATATTGTCATGCTTTCTCAAATTGTATTTTCTCTTGGTGTGCTCTTGCTGAGGAGACCCACCCCATGACTGTGCTTAGTTTTGCTTATTTTTTTGTTTATTATCCATTGCTTCTTTAAGAATCCGGTGCTGATTAGAGTTATCGTTTTCAGAATTGCTCTTAACTATTGGATTCCCAGGTCTGGCTCCCAGATTATATCTACCTAGTGAAGCATATGTATCTTCTATAATCTTAGACACTTCTCACTCCTGATGTGCAGGAGTGAATTCCCTCAGTTGTTTGGATATAGCCACCTCTGCTGCCTCCCCTTTTATGTTACTCAACATAATGGCCGATACCTGGGAAAAACTGCACATCAGTTTCATCCCCAGATCTGAGCAGGCTCTGCCCCATACAGATTCGGAATCTGTTTCAGTACATCTGGTATGACTGCTATTGAAGGGGTACCATGTGTTTTGGTATATACGGCAGCGAAGATTGTACCCCAAGTGACACAATCTTCTATCGGAGGAGCCATCCCCATTGGAAAGCAAATTGTCAGTATTCTGTGTTTTTCCTGCGGACCCATATGGGGAAAACTGCTTCAAGCTGTGCTGTTTTTTGTGCTATCCAAAATGGGATTTGCTCCTGGCTGGTAGGGACCTTTCCCATAACAGCGTTTAATGTTTGTGGGCTAATACCTCTAGTAATAATGTGTGGTTCTGTAGCCTGAGCAACCCTTGCAGGTTAAACTGTTAATGTTCACATTAGGTATTGTGCAAGATTTCTGTACATTTTTACTAAATCTCTGTAGGTTGTACACATTCCTGCTGCTCAAAAAGCAAAAATGTCTGAATGGGTGTGTATGAAGCTAAGCCCAGCCAAGTCACTCCTTCTCTGCTAAGTGGACCATGTCTCACGTGTCCTGTGGTCTGGGGTAGGGAGCCTCTGAACCAATTGATGTGCTTGTGGTAAGTTAACAGGACTTCTAAGTCCACGTACGGGAAATACTCATCAGGTGGTTCAACTTCAATGTATTCATGAATTAACCCAAGAAAAGAATACCTCTGCTCTGAATGCTTTGCGTGCCTCATCCATGAAGGTAACATCTCCACCTATTGCTGGGATGCCATATAGTAATAACTTCATGGTAACTGCATGTCTGCAATTTTCTGAAATATTTAAAGCCTCTACCTGCTCTTCAACATTCTCAATTTGTTCAGTCATTGTCAGAGCAGTAGTTTTTACCTAAAATCTTATAGAGATATAGGATGCACATATTAACCTACAGCCACTTTATAGGGTATACCTACTCTGCTGAGGCAAAGTCGTTTCCCTTCCCACTACGGACATCTCCGGTTAAAATAGAAGTAGGGGTCCATGAGAAAGCACAACTGAACTACTCAGATTTGACCATTAAATAAGAGTCTAACCAGCTTTGACAGCACCATGTCGTGCCGTTCCTACTAATTTGTAGGATCAGCACATTATTTGGACAACATAAAGTAGGGGCTTGATGCCAAGACTGATTCCAGCCACCCGCTCAGGATATGTTGGCCTATAGACCAGCTTGCTCACAGTGCCACAGTAAGCGCCCCTAACCTACCAGGTAGAGAATGGTTTTCTGGCAACCACTGAACATGACAACCCTGCCATCTCTGGAATCATGGAAACAGTGCAGAAGTTTTCGCTCAGTCACTCGTGCTTACTTATTTTCAGGGAAATATACAGAGAATACACAGTGAAACGCTTTTAATATCAATCAATCAATCAGTCTTTATTTCGACTTGTTGTCATAAAAGACAAATTAAAAACACAATTCATCATCAGATACATAAAAATAAAAAAAACACAGTTCATCATCAGGTACATCCGTTAGAGCTGCACATTTGAATTATACACAGAAAGCATGACACTGAAGCTAAAAACAGCAGGATTTAAGTTCACTACATAAATGGTATTCCTACTCGACCAAATAAGAAAATAAATATTTGTCTTCCATAATAAACATACTAAGACTTTAAAAAGTACCACAATTGTACTGGGTTTACTTTAGGGCGACTGGAGAGCTTTCAGTTTCCCAACTCTTATTGTCCACATCCATTTCAAACATTTTGCTATCGCTATCACTATTGTTTCAGAACAGTCGGTTTGAAATATTCTCAGTGCAGTAATCCCCGTCATAATACCCTTTTGAATGCAAACTGCTCTTATCCATTTGTGACGGGGGGCCTTATATTCTGGGCAAAGAAACAAAACATGGGCTATGGTTTCCGGGTGTGTTATGCAGAAAGGGCACATTTGGTCACTTTTACTAGATGCCCATTTACAGGTGACCATATTCAATGGGAGAGTACCTACCCTAAACTGATGGAATAATTTCCTATCATGAGGCATTGTAATCAGATCCCAGTACATCTCATACCCAGGAGTGTGTTTCAGCTCCAAAAAAGCCTTAGTATACGATGGAGCAGTGTGTGACAAACTCCTCATGGGAAATGAATGACCAGTAGGCCTCTTTTAACTGTTGTTTGGTAGGAAATAATGTCTCCTGAGGATTATCCCAAAGATCCCCCATACCTAGAGACTTAAGGAGAGTTTTAACCTTTCTAAACCATAGAATTTTACCCCCAGAATCCATATCACGCGTTTCCAGGAGTGCTAACGCATAGTGATGCAATTCTGGGGTTACCCACAGTCTTCTCCAATAGGCAACTGGTCTAAATCTAAAGATATTTTCTAGACTCTGACATCCCAGATCCATGCGCAGAGGTACGAGTGGTGTAGAATGTGGAAGCGGAGAAATTTGTTGTGTGCTTTTTGTAGACCTGCTATATCAGACGACCCCCACAGTTCCGCTCCATATAACATGGAAGATCTTACTCTTGAGTCATAAAGTCTTAATACTGGCGCTACAGGTTTAGTGGCTGACAACTTAAATTCTCTTAGAAGAGCACCAGATAGTTGTGCGTGCTTGGAGATTAAGTGGGCCACATGCGGCTTCCACTGTAACCTAGAGCCCAATGTGATACCCAGGTAGCTGAAGCTATCAGTCTGCTCTAACGGTTCCCCATTCATAAAGACTCTGCCCCTAATGTTCCCATGCCTATGCATCGTCATAAATTTGGTTTTAGAGACATTAACAGAGAGGCCATAGTCATTGCAAAATTTTTCAAAGCAGTCTATTGCCTTCTGAAGCCCTTCCTGAGTCTTTGATAATAGGAGGGTATCATCGGCAAACATTAGCAGGGGGACAGGGATGCCGTTCTGTTTGGGTGCATCAGTAGTAGAGTCCCTATAATAATCTATAACTCTATTTATATATAGTGTGAATAATGTGGGTGCCAGCACACACCCTTGCCGCACACCCCTTTTCGTTGGAAATCTGACGGTCACCTGGCTCTGGTTACCCCATCTGACCTGCGCGTAGTTATTTTCATGTAGTTTTATCAAAACCGCAAGCAGTTCTGGTGGAATACCCTGCTCGTGGAGCGCTCTCCACAGCCTATCTCTTGGGACTAGGTCGAATGCAGCCTTTAAATCAACAAAGGCTGCATAAAGTGTGCCACCCCCCAGGACCACCCATTTCCAATATATTGTGGAAAATCTAAAAACTTGATCTACCGTGCTAGTCAGGGGTCGGAAGCCAGCCTGTAAAGTGGACATGACTCCCGAGTCCTCGATCCAATTCTGGACCCTAAGAAGTACCATTCTTGCCACAACCTTCTGAATACAGGCTATTAGGCTAATTGGCCTGTAGTTTCCCGGGTCAGCTCGGTCACCCTTCTTAAAAATTGGTATGATTTCTGCTCCCCGCCATATATCCGGCACCGTAGTGCCTTTGGCAATAGTGTTCGCCAGTAATTCGATGTAAGGGACCCAGACTGATTTACTATGCAGGAACAAATCTGCGGGAATTTTATCTAAGCCCGGGGCCCTGCCCTTGGGTATTAAGTTAAGGGCACATTCAACATCTTTCTTGGTGAACACTAGCGTATTTGCTAATATAGGACAGCTGAAAGAGGCTAGGGTAGGTGTTGGGACATTATTTGTGTTAGCAAACTGGGACTTAAAGTGCTTAACCCAGTGTTCTGGCGGGACATGATTAACCGGGATTGGTTTTTGGTTCCCCGTGCCCCACCTCACAAGATGCCAGAAGTCCGTCGAATCTCTGGACTTACTGGCTACCAATAACTCCTCCCAGTATTTAGTGTCCCACGCTTTTTTCGTGGCATTTTGTTTCCATTTGTAATGGTTCCTTGCCGCCCGAATGGCCTCCCTATCAGTGGATCGCACTGCATCAGCTAGAGATTTGTATGCAGTCCTGCAGTTTTTATCATACCATGACTCCGGTTTACTTTTCCCCTTACCAGAGTTCCTCTTCCTCAGAATACTAAAATATTTACTTAGTTTAAAAAAAAAAGGTCGAGTGAATATGGACTACCCTGCTGCAGTAATCCTCATAATCCAGCTGCCCCTGCATTTTAATGATTGCTTCATTTTCCATGTCATTCATTTCACTAATGGTTTCGGGTTTACCCAGACACTCGGCCCATCTAACCCGCCGAGTATCATTTGCCATGACGATGTCATCTATTATATCATCTGGTATTAACCCCAGCCCTTTGTGAAGCTGTAGCTCAAGACTGAGAGGGTTGTGGTCACTTTCGATACGATGAATTACAGTCATATCACGTATTGATGACCAGAATTCAAGATTGACCAGAATATAATCAATTCTGCTGGTGCTCAGTCCGTTATTAAAAGTTGGATTACCCTGCTCATCCCCTCGTGTCCTACCATTCACTGCTCTCAACCCGTGTTCTAAACTGAAGGTCTTAAGTTGTAGGGCTGCCTGGGTCCACCGTTTAATAAGGGGTATACTAAGGGAGGGGATTTGCCAACAGATATCCTCTGCCTCCGTGAGCTCTAGATCCATATGGTCCAGAGGCTCATAGGAGCAGTTGAAATCTCCGCAAATTAATATGTTAGCACCTCCCCTCCAAATACTAACATAGTGTCCCAGTGCCACCACAACTTCTGACGATTTCCCTCCCGGCTTTCCCCTGGCCTACACGTTAAAAATAATGAGTTCACCAAATGAGGGAGATTTTAACTTGACCCCCAGAATATCCCTTGAATTAATTGCTAGTTGTGTAGTTGTAAATCCATCATCCTGTTTTACCCAAGTGGTCAGTCCCCCCTTAGGTCTTCCTTTATTTGTTTTGGTTGCAGCTATTGCAAAGTGAAGATACCCTGATCTATGTTGGGGTTCTAATGCCCATGTTTCTTGCATACTGACAATCAAATAATTATCAATAAAGGTAGCCCAATCCCTGGAGGCCATCTTATTTTTGAGACCTGCCACATTCCACGAGACCAAAAACTGGCTCTCCACATTACTGCTTAAAGGATTGTGAACATTTGTAGTATCTCCTATGCTGCTGTTAGCCAGCACTCCCTCTGTCTCTGGTCCACTGACCTTCACCAGACATTCAGTTTCATTGGCCTTCCCTGAACAGTTACTAGGTGTAAAATAACCTGTGGCTCCAGGGACAGCTTCATAGTTGGTTAGACCATGGATTGTTGTATCACTTATACGGCTACCTTGGTTGTCTGTTTGTGTGCAGTGGTCAGAATTATTTGGCACATTTATGATGACACTAGTCGGATCAGGAACTCCATCGGATATACTTGGAACAATGGGTACATTCCCTTCCAAAGCCTCAACCAAACCACCTGCATTTAAAAAATGTGCACCCACTATCTCCTCCCCTCCTGACTGTAGGCTTCAATCACAGGCATCCAGACCACTAAAGATGTCAAACCTGTTTGACACCTCCAGTGGAGTGAATGGCACTGGATAGTCCGTACTCCTATGTACAGTAATACTTGGCCTAGTAGGTACTATATTCCACCCAGGTGTTTCTGCAATTGAAGCTGCATGATGCACATAGGCTGAATTCCTATTATTCATCATAATGGGGAAGTAGGTAGTAGGAAAAGAGTAACCATGGGCAGGTTGGGAAGGAAATACTACAGATCTTGGGTAGAAGTAGGTCAGAGGGCGTGGAATGATGCTACTGTTAAGATTTACCTGAGGCCAATTCAGGATGTAGCGTACTGCATTGTGATCTCTAAAATTGACCACAACCACGTCCCCCCCAATATCTTTAGGTCTTCCACCCAACCACTGAAGACGGCGTACATGGATTATTTCGCCATCTATGTTGCTGTCAATTGGCCTGTGTGATGTCAGCCAGTGTGTTATTTTGTTCTTTAGTTGGGAAAAACCCTCTCTCTTGTTCACTGGGAGCTCTGGTACCCCTGTGAGAATCACTACATATGGTACGGCCTCTGGCGGAAGATCCGGTAGGGGTCTTCTTAACTGTTCCCCCCGGGTCTGCCTGAGGCCTCCCTCCTCATGTCTCGTTGATCCATTCGGGCAATTGCCCAGATCTCTGGTAGATTTATTATCAGAGATTGTTGGATAACAGTTAATTTTAACTGTTGCAATGCTTGCGGGAGCATTTGTCTGATTAGTAGTGAGATTATTATGAGCGGGTTTAGGGGCAGGAGCTGTCCCACTCGAAGGGTGACTACTAGAGGACGGGGCGTCTAGTATGGAGTTATTTGAAATTGTATTTAAAACTGACCCAATTTCGGTAGGTGATGGTCGAGAGTTATTGGCGGATTTAACCGCTAGGGAAGGAACTGAGACCTGTTTAAGCTCTAAATTAGCTTTTTGTCTAGTAGGACTTCTCTTCCTACCCAGGTCTGCTTCTATTTTCCCTAATCTGTTCTCCATATTTTTCAATCTTTCCACTATTGCTAGAGTATAAGTTCGCATAATCATCTCAATACTATCCAAAAGATTACTGGTATGTATTGTATTAGACCCATTGTCCTCCAAGCTATGTTTTGTGCTGTGTTCCCCCTCTGTATGTGCAGAAGTTAACACTGATATAGGAACATTATGCATTCCAGTCACGTCCGTGAGAACTGCAGCAGTTATAACGTTAGTACTAGAGGGGGTGGCCTTCTTCCCAAAGTCAGTAAAGCTCAGCTTCTGCTTGGAAGGTTCCATCCTATTGCGTCTCTTCTTGGTAGGTGGTGGACCATACTTTGTAGTTTGTACAGGTTTCTTAGACCTTTGTCGTATTGTCTTAGGAGGAGTGGGTGTCACAGCAATCAGAACTCCTGATGTACTGGGAATGCAAAAAGGATTATGTGGTGAGTTTGGAATGTCTATTCCAGTAGAACAGGTGCTGGGCACTTCACAATCTCTCAGCAAAAGAGGTACACCATCTGTGAATAAAGTGTCATTAGCAAGGTCTGGGGCTAACTCATTATTTGGAATGGCTGCGGGGTTAGGCTCAGACAGTGCCCTATTCTTAATATTTTCTATAGAGCGTCGACGCTCAGCTCGGCGCTCTGCGAGTGAAAGTTCAGTTAAGCCTCTGGATGGTGTTCTAGTAAAATAATTATCCAGGGTGCCATTCAATAAAGTCCCCACTCTCAGCCACTGTTATTATCGGACTCAGCACAATCGTGGACATGTTATAAACTTGACAAGTAGATGTCGTAGCGATAGAGTGTAATAGCAACTTACTATACGCTGGGTTCTTTTAAATCACAGTTTGCCCAGGGGGACGGGTCCAGTCCAGTCTCATAGGTCCTCGGAGGGCCACAGAGGGCCCGCCCTTTGTCCGGGCTTCGTCCGGCGCATCCCGCTCGCGTACCGCGAGGCGGATACCGTCAGAACTTATGTAGGACGTCACAAGACTGAGGCGGTGGGCGGGGAGAAGCACAGGTGTGTCAGCGCACAGGCTCCTGGGAACCGGAGTCCCGTGCAGAGCCTACTCCCCACGTTGGTGCAGCCACTCTCGGCAGTCAGCAATCAGCGGAGCCCCTCCTAGGGCGACAGTACAGCAGCCAGTATCAACGATGCAGGAAGGTATAGGAGCGATGCGGGACCCGCGCCAGCGGGTTCCGCAAGGATGTTATCAGCGTTCTTGAAGCGGTGGGCGGGGAGAAGCACAGGTGTGTCAGCGCACGGGCTCCTGGGAACCGGAGCCCCGTGCAGAGCCTACTCCCCACGTTGGTGCAGCCACTCGCGGCAGTCAGCGATCAGCGGAGCCCCTCCTAGGGCGACAGTACAGCAGCCAGTATCTACGATGCAGGAGGGTATAGGAGCGATGCGGGACCCGCGCCAGCGGGTTCCGCGAGGTGTTATCAGCGTTCTTGAAGCGGTGGGCGGGGAGAAGCACAGGTGTGTCAGCGCACGGGCTCCTGGGAACCGGAGTCCCGTGCAGAGCCTACTCCCCACGTTGGTGCAGCCACTCGCGGCAGTCAGCAATCAGCGGAGCCCCTCCTAGGGCGACAGTACAGCAGCCAGTATCAACGATGCAGGAGGGTATAGGAGCTTACTTATTTTCAGGGAAATATACAGAGAATACACAGTGGAACGCTTTTAATACTATTAATCGAACCAACATGATTCTTGCATAAAATACATGTGCTATAATGATTAGTAGAGCGAAGCAGATAAACGTGATTACAAGCACCTAAAGTGTAAATAGTAGATATAGTTCTACTATGGTGCTGAAACAATGTATATATGCAGGCATATACAACAAGGTGGTAATCTAGCGTACTCCTACTACAAGAATTCCCCCAAGAGACTATCCAAACCCATTACCTGATGGGTTAGAGTGAATGGCCTTGGTCAGAAACAGGACAACCCTCATGAGATGTAGCACCGCTGCGTGGTGATTTCTCAGCATACAAGGACCTCGCTGTCAGTGTAAGTGCCTCCACTGCTAATCTATTGGGATACTGTTGAGAATTGGCCACATAGTGTGGTTTGATCAGATTAATTGAGACAAACCTCTTGTTTCAGCTGCCAGCAAGTGGCAGAAGCCGGTACAGGTGTTCTGTAAGATAGCCCAAATTCTTTCTTGTCCACAAGTTTCTCTCTAACCAGGCCCCCCAACTTTCGGGACCCAGCCAGGTCTTGCTGATACTCTTTTCACCTCTCCAGTTGAGGTGCATTTTACTCAGACATTTCTTCTTAAAGCTCGGAATCCCTAAAGTCCTGTAAAACATCCAAATGATCATTGATGTCAAATGGGGTTTCAGCCGCCACTGTGCTTACAGTATCAAGGTCAGGTACCCACATAATTACCCCAAACAGGAGTTCATAAGGTGCACGACCACCCAGGGATATTCTTGGCAAATTGTTTAGGGCCCTCTGGACCTCATATAGATGATTGATCCAATTGCCACCAAAGCCTAATACCCTTGCTGTTAAGGATTGTTTTAAGTCAAAATTTTTCCTCTGCATGACCGAATTACCCTCAGGATGGTATGGGGAGGAGTAGCACAAGGCCACACCCAAACTTCCCATGGCTTCTTTGTAAGAACTAAACCTCTGCCCTGGTCAAAATGTAGTGTGCCAATTGTATTTTTGCAGATAAAGACTTGCAGATCCTTTACAGCAGTTCAAGCGTCAGCTGAGCCCTGGGGCCAAACCCTCATGAATCTGGAGCATGAATCTACTGCCACCAAGATGTACTTGTGAGCTCCGTATGAGTGTAAGGGGCCGCAGTGATCCAAATATACACAAGCAAGAGGTTTGTCTGAGATCAATAATGGTGTTTGTGGTGGATGTGGTGGACATGCTACGGTGGAGCCCTTCATCTGCTGGCAGATGTTGCATTTGAGGACAAAGTCCTTAGTCTGTTTAGTAAGACATGGCCACCAATAGCACTGCTTTAGTAGTGAAACTGTAGCAATGATCTCTGCATGTGCTGAACCCAAATGCTGGAGTGCAGCTAGTATCAATCCCAATCTGCCATAAGTATTTGGTATTACTCTTTCCACGACTCCTGGAATTTGAGCATACATAATATTTTGTGCAACTAACCTGTAGGAGTAATTGAGTGGATAGCCTTTTGGCAGGGCTGTTTGTGCATGGCATTGACAGCTATCATAGTTGTTCCGTCTGTTCTCGAACTGGAGTGAGTCATCACAGCAACAGCAGCAGTGCATACTGTTGCATTGGCAGCTTCACCCGCCATTGAATTCCCTTCAAAGTGAACACCAACACGTTGATGACTCAATGTATGAATAGCATGAGCCCGTGGCAGGCCACCTTTCAGCTTTACCACCTGTTCCCAAAGTATCTTGTGCTTAACTGTGCACATTTTGGAATCCCTAAATCCATTCTGGCCCCAATAATGTAAATATCCATTATAGGGCTGGACACAGTAAAATGAATCAGACACAATTACTGTGGGGAATTTACGATCCGTATTTTGTAGTGCCAGTATCAGAGCTATAATTTCTGCCAGCTGCCCCGTACAATTCCCAAAGGTGTGTGTGTGTGTGTGTTTTTACAATTCTGCATTCCACGGAATATTGTTATTTTATTCCTACGGCTGGCAGGTCAGATCCATTAGTATAAATGATACATTCATATCGATCTAGAGGCCTTTTTTAATTCGGCAGAGGATATTCTTGTTCGTACTGCAAGAATGCTTGTGTTTGTAATGTAGAATAAAATCTGTAATCGATATCTGTTGCAGTGGGGGAGTAAGTCCATTGAATCCATCGTAGGTGTAATGCTTTAGCATTCGGGATGCTTTCCTTTGTAACAGCCTTAAGGGTAGGTACCAGGCTCACAACAATTATGCGTTTCCCCTGCACCAGTGCTCTCTCTCTCACTACAGCAGTCTGTACCACTGTGAGAATCTTTTCAATTGGTGCAAAACACATTTCAGTGTTCGTGTACAAATGTGATGTGTATGCAATAGGGACTGTAGCACCTTCATTGAAGGTAATATATGTGTACTCCGTTGGACCAGCGACTACGCGGATCACCAGGTTAGTTGTGTTGACACACGTGTTCTAAATGTATGGAAGCTATCGTGTCAGCTTGTACGGAACACAGAATATCTGTATGTTCCTGTGTCCAATTATGTACTGAAAAATCAGGTCTAGTTAAGCCATAGAAAGGTTTCTCTCTTGTGTAATCCAAAATGTAAGTCCTGCCAAAATTCTAAAATCCTAAAAGGGATTGTAGTCTCTTCAGAGTCGTTGGAGGTTGAAGCAGTGCACATTTTCCTGAAAATTGTGCAGCTAGGCTTTTACCTTCACCTGACAATTCATACCCTAAAAATAGGACTCTGAAATGGGCACATTTTGATTTTTTGAAATTTAATTTGTATCTCTGGTGGGCAAACCGGAGGATTAGGTGGTTCACCCTGGAGAAGTGTTCCATTAATTTATCGTCCATCAGATAGATGTCATCTACATAGAGCAATGCCTCCTCATCAAAATTTTGCAGAAACTCTGTTACCCTGGCTGAAAATAACCTAGGCCATTCATATACCACTGGGGTAATCATCAACATTTACATTAAGGGCCTAGTGCCAAGAATGCTGTCAAATTTCGTCTCCCAGGTGCTATATTTTGGCAGAATAATCCATTTGAGATGTCTAGAGTTGTCTTTTTTTCTGCCCAATTTTATTCATCAGTACGGCACTCTGTGCATTTTTGTTCTACAAATTTGCATGTGGCTGCATTAAAATGTCTATAATCTAAGATTAGACAATATGAATTATGGGGTTTCATTACGGAAAACAAGGGATTGTTCACAGGTGAGGTGCAATTTTAAATCACACCTGTTCAAATTGACTTAGGATCTCCCTGACTTGTTTCTTTGCCTCATGTTTAATAGAGTATTGTTTCTTTGGTTGAGGACTTGATTTTAATGGGATTTCGTGATGCGGTGAGTCTAAATCCTACCCAACATGATTGCGGTAAAGTGCAGAAGCTAACGCTAATGCCCACTCATTTTTAACTGATTCTGGTACGAGGTCCGAGAAAACAGGTAAAATAACTCCTTCCCCCATTGGAAAATCCATTACAAACTCAGGTGGCCAATCCTTTTCGGCCAAAGGAATATCTTAACCATATGTCAAGTTCTCCCAAAAGAGACCCTTTACTTGCCTGGGTATGCCCTCCTCCCCCATTTGGAGCGTTATTTTGTGTAAACGATGTAGGACACTTACCCTTGTATCAGGTGTTTCCACCGTGATATTCTCGTTTGGCATTACTAATCCCAGATAACCCATCAGGTTCTGGCACGGTATTGTGACTTCTGCCGCGCTGTCCCACAATGTCACTGTCCATTCCCCGTTCAGAAGCAGAGTCTGCAGTAGCCTGGGTATTTCTAATTTTCATACCGCTACATTTCTCTTTTTAAATTGAGGTCTGGAAGTATTTTGTTTATCTTCTTGTTAAAAGCTGTAGTCCAAAGTGCGATGTGTCTCCCTCTTCAGCTTGACTCGCTCTTCCAATCTGTGCTCTGACCGTCTATTTCTCTCCAAACGTTTTTTGGATGACTCCGAAAAGGAACGAGAGGAATGTGTATCAGTATCCTGATATCTGTCAGGCTTTCTAATATTGTCATGCTTTCTCAAATTGTATTTTCTCTTGGTGTGCTCTTGCTGAGGAGACCCACCCCATGACTGTGCTTTGTTTTGCTTATTTTTTTGTTGATTATCCATTGCTTCTTTGAAGAATCCGGTGCTGATTAGAGTTATCGTTTTCAGAATTGCTCTTAACTATTGGATTCCCAGGTCTGGCTCCCAGATTATATCTACCTAGTGAAGCATATGTATCTTCTATAATCTTAGACACTTCTCACTCCTGATGTGCAGGAGTGAATTCCCTCAGTTGTTTGGATATAGCCACCTCTGCTGCCTCCCCTTTTATGTTACTCAACATAATGCCCGATACCTGGGAAAAACTGCCCATCAGTTTCATCCCCAGATCTCAGCAGGCTCTGCCCCATACAGATTCTGAATCTGTTTCAGTACATCTGGTATGACTGCTATTGAAGGGGTGCCATGTGTTTTGGTATATACGGCAGCGAAGATTGTACCCCAAGTGACACAATCTTCTATCGGAGGAGCCATCCCCATTGGAAAGCAAATTGTCAGTATTCTGTGTTTTTCCTGCGGACCCATATGGGGAAAACTGCTTCAAGCTGTGCTGTTTTTTGTGCTATCCAAAATGGGATTTGCTCCTGGCTGGTAGGGACCTTTCCCCTAACAGCGTTTAATGTTTGTGGTCTAATACCTCTAGTAATAATGCGTGGTTCTGTAGCCTGAGCAACCCTTGCAGGTTAAACTGTTAATGTTCACATTAGGTATTGTGCAAGATTTCTGTAAATTTTTACTAAATCTCTGTAGAGTATACACATTCCTGCTGCTCAAAAAGCAAAAATGTCTGAATGGGTGTGTATGAAGCTAAGCCCAGCCAAGTCACTCCTTCTCTGCTAAGTGGACCATGTCTCACGTGTTCTGTGGTCTAGGGTAGGGAGCCTTTGAACCAATTGATGTGCTTGTGGTAAGTTAACAGGACTTCTAAGTCCACGTACGGGAAATACTCATCAGGTGGTTCAACTTCAATGTATTCATGAATTAACTCAAGAAAAGAATACCTCTGCTCTGAATGCTTTGCGTGCCTCAACCATGAAGGTAACATCTCCACCTATTGCTGGGATGCCATATAGTAATAACTTCATGGTAACTGCATGTCTGCAATTTTCTGAAATATTTAAAGCCTCTACTTGCTCTTCAACATTCTCAATTTGTTCAGTCATTGTCAGAGCAGTAGTTTTTACCTAAAATCTTACAGAGATATAGGATGCACATATTAACATACAGCCACTTTATAGGGTATACCTACTCTGCTGAGGCAAATTCGTTTCCCTTCCCACTACGGATATCTCCGGTTAAAATAGAAGTAGGGGTCCATGAGAAAGCACAACTGAACTACTCAGATTTGACCATTAAATAAGAGTCTAACCAGCTTTGACAGCACCATGTCGTGCCGTTCCTACTAATTTGTATGATCAGCACATTATTTGGACAACATAAAGTAGGGGCTTGATGCCAAGACTGATTCCAGCCACCCGCTCAGGATATGTTGGCCTATAGACCAGCTTGCTCACAGTGCCACAGTAAGCGCCCCTAACCTACCAGGTAGAGAATGGTTTTCTGGCAACCACTGAACATGACAACCCTGCCATCTCTGGGATCATGGAAACAGTGCAGAAGTTTTCGCTCAGTCACTCGTGCTTACTTATTTTCAGGGAAATATACAGAGAATACACAGTGAAACGCTTTTAATACTATTTATCGAACCAACATGATTCTTGCATAAAATACATGTGCTGTAATGATTAGTAGAGCGAAGCAGATAAACGTGATTACAAGCACCTAAAGTGTAAATAGTAGATATAGTTCTACTATGGTGCTGAAACAATGTATATATGCAGGCATATACAACAAGGTGGTAATCTAGCGTACTCCTACTATCCGAACTCTACTCTATGTGTACCTAGAGTGTGTGCAGGTGTATAGCCAAGAATTCCCCCAAGAGACTATCCAAACCCATTACCTGATGGGTTAGAGTGAAGGGCCTTGGTCAGAAACAGGACAACCCTCATGAGATGTAGCACCGCTGCGTGGTGATTTCTCAGCATACAAGGACCTCGCTGTCGGTGGAAGTGCCTCCACTGCTAATCTATTGGGATGCTCATCTTTTATAATAGAAAGCAGTCTTGCAATGTGCGTATATATTAGTGATGTTATGGATATGTAGACAGCCATATAACCCCGTGGATAAAGAGAGTGATGACATTTGTATGTATTGCCAAATGAGACCTTGTACATGATGTCCAGGGTGTTGTGATGATGTTGTGCGGAGCTAGATGTGAAAACAAGTTTAGTTTCAGAGAAGCTAACCCAATATTGTCATGCATGCAAATATGTACAAAAGGTCACAGCTGAAAATGTTACATGTGAGGATAATGTAAAAAAAATAACCTGCTTCGCTACATGGGCCTACTCTGGAATATAACAAAGGAGATTCTCTAACAGTTTGACAGAATGCCTGACATAGTCACAGGTTCTGACACATGGAAGGTCATCTGAAAATGCAGAAAGTGGCTGAAAGCATATATTTTACAGCAGTATTAAATACTTCAGCATAATAAAACAGCCGGTTTTGGAGTGAAAGTGCTTCAATTAATATTCAGCTATTGTAGGTGGTTATAAGAAGGAGCCAGGAGGACATTGATACTGCACTTAGAACGCTTCTGAATCATTGTCCCTTTCATCTGCTCAGGGGCCCGCTCAGCCTAGCAGGGTACTGCACAGATCTGATATGGGTGAGGCTGAAGTGTTCCACCAAAAACAGGGTCCATGTTAACATCCTTCACCCCTTCGGGAAGCCGGAAGGTGAAGGCCCGGAGGAGGCTTGTGAAGAAAATGAAGAGCTCGATCCTGGCCAGCGTCTCCCCCAAACACACACGGTGTCCTGCAAGAGGGAGACAAGAACATTACTGTCACTTCTCTTACAGCAGTCGCATGCAATGTTTAACATACATAATCTCTAATAACATGGGAGAAGGAATACCCCTGATGTGGGGGTGGGCAAGATGCATACAAGAGCACAAAGGGGAAGCTGCAGTGCGATAACTCGAAACAGCTTTGAATGAAGTGAGGCATCCTTTTACACAGTGCAATAACTTAAAATACCAGCTGTGGATTGTAGAGAAGCATCTCTCTACATCCAGATTTTGGGTCAGAGATACTATTATTTTGTGTCAGATTTGCGTCACTTTTACGGAGCAACCAAGATGCAAAATCCTTTTTGGTATTTACTAAGCAATGCAAAGTGTATTTTAGTGGCTTTGCGTGGTTTAATAAATAAAAAGCTATGTGCTGCCTTGTGTTACTTTGTGTTGGGTAGGCGTTACATGGTTAAGCATCGGCTTTCCCATGCATCCACCCATGTATTTTGATGCAAACCCATATTTACCAAGACTTATAAACTTGGGATTGAATCAAATTGGTGCTCTCAACAGAGAGAGGCACAACACAAAGAAATATCTTAATTTATTTTTGTTCCTTCCTCTTTCTGTGTAGAAAGAGGAATATGCCTCTAATGATTATTTTTTTGCAGGAAGGTATTCCTTCCTGCACAAAATTAATCATGCTCGTAACAGCAGAACAAGGGTGTTTGCTTCTGCTCTAGGCAGCCTCAACTGCACCAGTAGAGAGAGAGAGCTGACGCGCTCCTTATCTTAGTAGATTTCACTTTTCAGCCCTCTCCCCTTCTTGCAATGCAGCGCAGCAACTTTGTTTGCAGTCCTGCATTGCATGAACCTTTAGTAAATATGCCGCTTTCTGCTATTGCCCCTCTCACAGCTTTCATCAAAAACGTGTTAGTGGGGAAATGGTCCTCCTAATAATAGGCCATTGCTGTGTTTTTCTTGAGCAAAATTCTACTTACAGCAAAATGTTTTTAGCATCTACCTTTTTGAACAATTAGCAGACATATTTTGCTTAAACACAAATGACTCAGACTACCTAAATTTAAGTGAATATTGGGGCAAAATAGAAAACAGATTGAAAGCAAAGTAGCAACCATGAATAAAAACGTGGTTTTTGTAGTCTGGGCAAAGAATTGTCCTTGAGAAGTTTTGCACATAAAACTTTTGCGAAGGGAGGCTTGGAGGTGTGTGTTTTGTAGGGGTATATTGTGAAAATGAATGTATTAAAATTAATATTTAATTATTGATAGTAAGTTTTAATACATATTTATAATAATAATGTACATATTGTGCTATTTAAAGTTAAGGTATAGGTGCAGGTTCTAAGTTTTGTAGGGTTATAAGGTGGGAAGTAACTAAATCAAATTTATGTAATAAATATTTTTTTCTGTTAAATAATTTCAAAATAAAAATATTTATTTGTATGAAAATGATGTTTGTATTTAATTTCTAATAATATTTGTAGTTTGTTATATGCACTTAACATCTTAACATTTTTATGTCTAATATTAAATATATTTGTAGGTTTTTTGGTACCTATTTATATTTTTCTTTATTTAATTTGTTTTTGAAATAATTTTATTTTGTTCAAGATATTTTATTTCTTTTTAATGTTGCACTGACTGGAGTGGGAATAGTAAATTTTACCCCTCCGCAATCCAACTCTTTCCCTACTGTTGTATTGACTGGAAATAGTAAATGTACCCCTCTGCAATCAAACACTTTCCTTACTGTTGGATTTATTGGATTGTGGGATAGTAAATTTCACCCCTCCGCTATTCAACATTTTCCCTACTGTTGTATTGACGGGAGTGGGTATAGTAAGTTTTACCCCTTTGCAATCCAACACTTTACCCCACTGTTGTACTAACTGGAGTGGGAATAGTATAATTTACCCCTCCCCAATCCAACACTTTACCTACTGTTGCACTCATTGGAGTGGGAATAATAAATGGTTTCCAATCGCATTCCAACACTTTTCCTACTGCTGTATTGACTGGAGTAGGAATAGTAAATTTTCCCCATCCGCAATTCAACACTTTCTCTACTGTTGCACTCATTGGAGATGGAATAGTACATGTTACCCCTCTGCAATCCAACACTTTCCCTACGGTTGTACTGACTGGAATGGGATTAGTAAATTTTTCTTATCCGCAACTCAACACTTTCCCTACTGTTGCATTTACTGGAGGGAGATTTGTAAATTTTACCCAGCTTTATTATTTTTGTGCTGCTTGAATTGGGATTACTACATTTTTTCTATATTTACTATAATAGTTTTTATAGTTTTGAATAAATTCTAGTGGGAATAGTATAAGTATTGCATTTTATATTTTATTTTATATTGATATCATTTATATTATTGTGTTTTTGTTTATTTAAAATTTTAATATTTGAAATTATTAATGTTTTTCATGTGTTTATACAAAATTTTAAGTTGTTGATGGTTATTTATATATATTATTATCTACTGGCGGTCGCCAGTAGATAGTTATAGTTAGGACCGAGTTTCCATAGGAAATCTGAAAATTCTATTTTGAATAACTTTGGCGCCGGTTGACGAATCCTCGCAAAATTTTCAAAACTAATGGGGCACTCCGCTCAGCTCCTACCCTGAAAGTCTCGGGGTGATTCATCAAGCGGGGGCTGAGAAAAAAGGGGGGTCCCAAAACGCGTTTTCCCCATGCATTTTCCCATAGGACCTTTAGCCGAAGGTACAGCCCGAACGGCTGAACAGAATTACTTGAAATTTGGCAAAGAGGTAGTCCTCAGGTCAGGCATGTGCCTTTTGCATATATGGTGTCAATCTGTTCAGTAGTTCCTGAGAAAATTGCAGTTAAAAGTACATAAATATCTAGAAGCGCGCACCGTGCGCGCACTGTGCGCGCACCGTGCGCGCACCATAACGTGCGCGAGCGTAATTCTGATTGGTGGTTACATGTCAGTAAACATTAGAATCGGTCGAAATCAGGAAGTGTCGGCCGCCATTTTGTGTGTTTTGTGTGTGACAGTGAAAAAGAAAGGTGGAGAACGTGAAAAGCCTTTGTCAGGGGGTCCCTGAAGGACCCTGAAGGGTGAAAAAAACTTTTTTTTTTTTCAAAAAAACGCGGGGTGCGCGCATGGTGAAAAACCTTAAAAAAAAAAAAAATGTAAACGAGCCATTCCATATTACAGGATACAGTCAATCTATAACTATATACATAGGTAGCGTATTGTAAAATAAATATATAAAAAATATAATAAAACATACATAACTTAGCATTTAAAAAAACGTACAAATTCACTTAAAAAACCATAGGTTTCACACACGTTATAGTTAGGAATTAGCATTTAAAAAACCTTGCAAATTCACTTAAAAAACCATAGGTTTCACACATGTTATAGTTAGCTGGATATTTCACTCGTAAAAAACCATTGAAATTCCCCCGTTATAGTTAGTTCAGATAACTATAACTCGCGCGACCGCCACTCTATCACAAGGATGATGTCATCAGTGATGTCATGAGTGATGCCACTGACCATGTCATGAGTGATGTAATATGTGATGTCATGAGCAGTGGTTTGCTGGCGCGCGAGTTATAGTTATCTGAACTAACTATAACGGGGAAATTTCACTGAAAAAACTATAGGTTTCAGTAACGTTATAGTTAGTTGGACATTTCACTCGTACAAAACCATAGCAATTCCGGTGTTATAGTTACTTCATCTAACTATAACTCGCGCCCCCACAATGCACTGCTGCTCACGTCCCATATTACATCATTCAGGACATGGTCAGTGACACCACTGATGACATCTCAAATTACATCGTGCTGGGGTAGTGTTTTAGTGTTTAGGGTAGCGCAGTGGTGTTTGGGTAGTGTAGGGGTCATGCTGCGGGTAGCGTTTCAGGATTTAGGGTTGCGCAGTAGTGTTTGGGTAGTGTAGGGGGTCGTGCTGGGGGTAGTGTTTTAGGGTTTAGGGTAGCGCAGTGGTGTTTGGGTAGTGAGGGGGGTCATGCTGGGGTAGTGTTTTAGGGTTTAAGGTAGTGCAGTGTTGTTTGGGTAGTGTTTGGGGGTTTGTGCTGGGGAAATGTTTTAGGGTTTAGGGTAGGTCAGTGTTGTTTTGGTATTGTAGGGGGTCATGCTGGGGGTAGATTTAGGGTTTAGAGTAGTGCAGTGGTGTTTGGGTAGTGTAGGAGGTTGTGCTGGGGGTAGTATTTTAGGGTTTAGGGTAGTGCAGTTGTGTTTGGGTAGTGTAGGGGGTCCTGTTGGGGTAGTGTTTTAGGGTTTAGGGTAGTGCAGTGGTGTTTGGGTAGTGTAGAGGGTCATGCTGGAGGTAGTGTTTTAGGGTTTAGGGTAGTGCAGTGGTGTTTGGGTAGTGTTTGGGGGTTTGTGCTGGGGAAATGTTTTAGGGTAGGTCAGTGTTGCTTTGGTACTGTAGGGGGTCATGCTGGGGGTAGATTTAGGGTTTAGAGTAGTGCAGTGGTGTTTGGGTAGTGTTTGGGGGTTCGTACTGGGGTAGTGTTTTACAGTTTAGGTTAGTGCAGTGGTTTTTGTGTACTGTAGGGGGTAGTGCTGAGGGTAGTATTTTAGGGTTTAGGGTAGGGCAGTGGTGTCTGTGTAGTGTACTGGGTCATGCTGGGGGTAGTAGTTTAGGGATAAGGGTAGTGCAGTGGTGTTTGTGTAGTATAGGGGTCGTGTTTTAGGGTTTAGGGTAGTGCAGTGCTGTTTGTGTAGTGTAGGGGGCCATGCTGGTGGTAGTGTTTTAGGGTTTAGGGTAGTGCAGTGGTGTTTGTGTAGTGTAGAGGGTCATGCTGTGGGCAGTGTTTTGGGTTTAGGGTAGTGCAGTGGTGTTTGGGTAGTGTAGGGGATCATGTAGGGGTAGTGTTTTAGGGTTTAGGGCAGTGCAGTGGTGTTTGTGTAGTGTAGGAGGTTGTGCTGGGGTAGTGTTTTAGGGTTTAGGGCAGTGGAGTGGTGTTTGGTTAGTGTAAGGGTGTGTGCTGGGGGTAAATTTAGGGTTTAGTGTAGTACAGTGGTGTTTGGGTAGTGTAGGGGGTCATGCTGGGGGTAGATTTAGGGTTTAGGGTAGTGCAGTGGTATTTGTGTAGTGTTTGGGGGTTCGTGCTGGGGGTAGGGTTAAAGGTTTGAGGGTAGTGCAGTGGTGTTTTTGTAGTGTAGGGGGTCGTGATGAGGGAAGTTTTTTAGGGTTTAGGGTAGTGCAGTGGTGTGTGTGTAGTGTAGGGGGTAGTGATTTAGGGTTTAGGGTAGTGCAGTGGTGTTTGACTAGTGTTTGGGGGTTTGTGCTGGGGTAGTGTTTTAGGGTTTAGGGTAGGTCAGTGTTGTTTGGGTATTGTAGTGGGTCATGCTGGGGGTAGATTTAGGGTTTAGAGTAGTGCAGTGGTGTTTGGGTAGTGTTTGGGGGTTCGTACTGGGGTAGTGTTTTACCGTTTAGGGTAGTGCAGTGGTGTTTGTGTAGTGTAGGGGGTAGTCTTGAGGGTAGTGTTTTAGGGTTTAAGGTAGGGCAGTGGTGTCTGTGCAGTGTAGGGGGTCGTGCTGGGGGTAGTAGTTTAGGGTAGTGCAGTGGTGTTTTTGTAGTGTAGGGGGTCGTGATGAGGGAAGTTTTTTAGGGTTTAGGGTAGTGCAGTGGTGTGTGTGTAGTGTAGGGGGTAGTGATTTAGGGTTTAGGGTAGTGCAGTGGTGTTTGGCTAGTGTTTGGGGGTTTGTGCTGGGGGTAGTGTTTTAGGGTTTAGGGTAGGTCAATGTTGTTTGGGTTTTAGGGGGTCATGCTGGAGGTAGATTTAGGGTTTAGAGTAGTGCAGTGGTGTTTGGGTAGTGTTTGGGGGTTCGTACTGGGGGTAGTGTTTTACAGTTTAGGGTAGTGCAGTGGTGTTTGTGTAGTGTAGGGGGTAGTGCTGAAGGTAGTGTTTTAGTGTTTAGGGTAGGGCAGTGGTGTCTGTGTAGTGTAGGGGGTTGTGCTGGGGGTAGTAGTTTAGGGTTAAGGGTAGTGCATTGGTCTTTGTGTAGTATAGGGGTCGTGTTTTAGGGTTTAGGGTAGTGCAATGGTAGTTGGGTAGTGTAGGGGGTCGTGCTGGGGCTAGATTTATTGTTTAGGGTAGTGCAGTGGTGTTTGGATTGTGTAGGGGGTCGTGCTCGGGTAGTGTTTTGGGGTTTAGGGTAGCACAGTGGTGTTTGGGTAATGTAGGTGATCGTGCTGGGGGTAGTGTTTTAGGGTTTAGGGTAGCACAGTGGTGTTTGGGTTGTGTAGGGAGGCGTGCTGGGGGTGGTGTTTTAGGGTTATGGGTAGCGCAGTGGTGTTTGGGCAGTGTAGGGGTCGTGCTGGGGGTGGTGTTTTGAGGTTTTGGGTAGCGCAGTGGTGTTTGGGTAGTGTAGGGTGTCTTGCTGGTGGTAGTGATTAGGGTTTAGGGCAGTGCAGTGGTGTTTGTGTAGTGTAGGGGGTAATGCTGGGGGTAGTGTTTTAGGGTTTATGGTAGCGCAGTGGTGTTTGGGTAGTGTAGGGAGGCGTGGTGGGGGTGGTGTTTTAGGGTTATGGGTAGCGCAGTGGTGTTTGGGTAGTGTAGGGGGTCGTGCTGGGGGTGGTGTTTTGAGGTTTGGGTAGCGCAGTGGTGTTTGGGTAGTGTAGGGTGTCTTGCTGGTGGTAGTGTTTTAGGGTTTAGGGCAGTGCAGTGGTGTTTGTGTAGTGTAGGGGGTCATGCTGGGGGTAGTGTTTTAGGGTTTAGGGCAGTGCAGTCGTGATTTTGTAGTGTAGGGGGCCATGCTGGGGGTAGTGTTTTAGGGTTTAGGGTAGCGGAATGGTGTTTGGTTAGTGAAGGGGGTCGTGCTGGGAAAGTGTTTTAGGGTTTAGGGTAGTGCAGTGGTGTTTGGGTAGTGAAGGGGGTTGTGCTGGGGGTAGTGTTTTAGGGTTTAGGGTAGGGCAGTGGTGTCTGTGTAGTGTAGGGGGTCGTGCTGGGGGTAGTAATTTAGGGTTAAGGGTAGTGCAGTGGTGATTGTGTAGTATAGGGGTCGTGTTTTAGGGTTTAGGGTAGTGCAGTGCTGTTTGTGTAGTGTAGGGGATCATGCTGGGGGTAGTGTTTTAGGGTTTAGGGTAGCGCAGTAGTGTTTGGGTAGTGTAGAGGGTCGTGCTGGGGGTAGTGTTTTAGGGTTTAGGGTAGCGCAGTGGTGATTGGGTAGTGAAGCGGGTCATGCTGGGGGTAGTGTTTTATGGTTTAAGGTAGTGCAGTGGTGTTTGGGTAGTGAAGGGGGTTGTGCTGGGGGTAGTGTTTTAGGTTTTAGGGTAGTGCAGTGGTGTTTGTGTAGTGTAGGGGGTCCTGTTTTAGGGTGTAGGGTAGTGCAGTGGTATATGGGGAGTGTAGGGGTCGTGCTGGGGGTAGAGTTTTATGGTTTAGGGTAGTGCAGTGGTGTTTGTTTAGTGTAGGAGGTTGTGCTGGGGGTAGTTTTTTACGGTTTAGGGTAGTGTAGTGGTGTTTGGGTAGTGTAGGGGGACCTGCTGGGGGTAGCGTTTTAGTGTTTAGGGTAGTGCAGTGGTGTTTGGGTAGTGTAGAGGGTCATGTTGGGGTAGTGTTTTATGGTTTAGGGTAGTGCAGTGGTGTTTGGGTAGTGTAGGAGGCTGTGCTGGGGGTAGTGTTTTAGGGTTTAGGGTAGTGCAGTGGTGTTTGGGTAGTGTTGGGGGGTTTGTGCTGGGGTAGTGTTTTAGGGTTTAGGGTAGGTCAGTTTTGTTTGGGTATTGTAGGGGGTCATGCTGGGGGTAGATTTAGGGTTTAGAGTAGTGCAGTGGTGTTTGGGTAGTGTTTGGGGGTTCGTACTGGGGGTAGTGTTTTACAGTTTAGGGTAGTGCAGTGGTGTTTGTGTAGTGTAGGGGGTAGTGCTGAGGGTAGTGTTTTAGGGTTTAGGGTAGGGCAGGGGTGTCTGTGTAGTGTAGGGGTTCGTGCTGGCAATAGTAGTTTAGGGTTAAGGGTAGTGCAATCAATCAATCAATCATGTCATTTGTATAGCGCACTACACACCCGGGCAGGTTTCAAGGCGCTGGGGGGGGAGGGGAGGAAGTTACTGGTTGAAGAGCCAGGTCTTGAGTTGTCTCCTAAAGGTCAGCAGGTCTTCGGTTTGGCGTAGGTGGATGGGGAGGGTGTTCCAGGTCTTGGCGGTGTGATGGGAGAAGGATCTGCCTCCGGAAGTAGTTCTCCGAATGCTTGGGACCGTGGCCAGGGCGTGGTCAGCGGAGCGGAGTTTCCTGTTGGGTACGTAGAAGGAGAGTCGGCTGTTGAGCTAGGCTTGGCCGGTTTTGTGGAGTGCTTTGTGTGCGTGGATCAGGAGCTTGAAGGAGATTCTCTTGTCGACAGGGAGCCAGTGCAGGTTCCTCAGGTGGGGGAGATGTGGTCGCGACGTGGGACGTCGAGGATCAGGCGTGCAGAGGTATTCTGAATTCTCTGTAGTCTGCTGATGAGTTTGGCCGAGGTTCCGGCGTAGAGGGCGTTTCCGTAGTCGAGCCTGCTGCTGACCAGGGCTTGGGTGACTGTTTTCCTCGTGTTTGTCGGGATCCATCTGAAGATCTTGCGGAGAATGCGGAGGGTATTGAAACAGGTGGAGGAGACTGCGTTGACTTGTTTGGTCATGGAGAGTTTTGAGTCGAGGATGACTCCCAGGTTGCGTGCGTGGTCGGTGGGGGCCGGGATGGACCCCAGAGATGTGGGCCACCAGGAGTCGTCCCATGCGGAGGGGTTGGACCCGAGGATGAGGATTTTTGTCTTGTCTGTGTTCAGTTTAAGCCGGCTGTCCTCCATCCAGTCGGCGACAGCCTTCATTCCCTGATGAAGGTTGGATTTGGCGGTGAGGGGGTCCTTGGTGAGGGAGAGGATCAGTTGCATGTCATCGGCGTAGGAGATTATGTTGAGGTCGTGATGTCAGGTGATGCGTGCTTGTGGTGCTATGTAGACGTTGAACAGCGACGGGCTGAGGGAGGATCCTTGTGGGACGCTGCAGATGATCTTGAAAGCCTCGGAGCGAAACGGGGGGAAGCGGACTCTCGGAGTTTTGACGGAGAGAAAGGTGGTGATCCAGTCGAGGGCTTTGTTTTGGATCCCTGTGTCGTGGAGGCGCGTGCGTATTGTGCGGTGGCAGACGGTGTCGAAGGCGGCAGAGAGGTCCAGGAAGATGAGGGCTGCTGTCTCGCTGTTGTCTAGCAGTATCCTGATGTCGTCTGTGGCGGCGACGAGGGCGGTCTCAGTGCTGTGGTTGCTGCGGAATCCTTATTGTGATGGGTCCAGGATGTTGTTGTCTTCGAGGTGTCGCGTGAGCTGCGTGTTCACTATCTTCTCGATGACCTTAGCTCGGAACGGGAGCAGGGAGATGGGGCAGAAGTTTTTGAGGTCGCTCGGGTCTGCTTTGGGTTTCTTCAGTAGGGCGTTGATCTCTGCGTGCTTCCAGCTCTCAGGGAAGGTGGCGGTCTCGAAGGAGAGGTTGATGATTTTGTGCAGGTGGGGTGCGATGGAGTTGGGTAGTGTAGGGGGTCGTGCTGGGGGTAGATTTATTGTTTAGGGTAATGCAGTGGTGTTTGGATTGTGTACGGGGTCGTGCTCGGATAGTGTTTTGGGGTTTAGGGTAGCGCAGTGGTGTTTGGGTAATGTAGGTGGTCATGCTGGGGGTAGTGTTTTAGGGTTTAGGGTAGCGCAGTGGTGTTTGGGTAGTGTAGGGGGGCATGCTGGGGGTGGTGTTTTAGGGTTTTGGGAAGCGCAGTGGTGTTTGGGTAGTGTAGTGTGTCGTCCTGGGGGAGGTGTTTTGAGGTTTTGGGTAGCGCAGTGGTGTTTGGGTAGTGTAGGGTGTCTTGCTGGTGGTAGTGTTTTAGGGTTTAGGGCGGTGCAGTGGTGTTTGTATAGTGTAGGGGGTCATGCTGGGGGTAGTGTTTTAGGGTTTAGGGCAGTGCAGTGGTGTTTTTGTAGTGTAGGGTGTCATGCTGGGGGTAGTGTTTTGGGGTTTAGGGTAGCACAGTGGTGTTTGGGTAGTGAAGGGGGTCGTGCTGGGGGTAGTGTTTTAGGGTTTAGGGTAGTGCAGTGGTATTTGGGTAGTCAAGGGGGATGTGCTGGGGGTAGTGTTTTAGGGTTTAGGGTAGTGCTGTGGTGTTTGTGTAGTGTAGGGGTCCTGTTTTAGTGTTTAGGGTAGTGCAGAGGTGTATGGGTAGTGTAGGGGGTCGTGCTGGGGGTAGTGTTTTAGGGTTTAGAGTAGTGCAGTGGTGTTTGGGTAGTGTAGGGGGTCCTGCTGGGGTTAGTGTTTTAGGGTTTAGGGGAGTGCAGTGGTGTTTGGGTAGTGTAGAGGGTCATGCTGGGGTAGTTTTTTAGGGTTTAGGTTATTGCAGTGGTGTTTGTGTAGTGTAGAGGGTCATGCTAGGGGTAGTGTTTTAGGGTTTAGGGTAGTGCAGTGGTGTTTGTGTAGTGTATGGGGTGATGGTGGGGATAGTGTTTTAGGGTTTAGGGTAGTGCAGTGGTGTTTGTGTAGTGTAGAGGGTCGTGCTGTGGGCAGTGTTTTAGGGTTTAGGGTAGTGCAGTGGTGTTTGGGTAGTGTAGAGGGTCATGCTAGGGGTAGTGTTTTAGGGTTTAGGGTAGTGCAGTGGTGTTTGTGTAGTGTAGGGGGTGATGCTGGGGGTAGTGTTTTAGGGTTTAGGGTAGTGCAGTGGTGTTTGTGTAGTAGAGGGTCATGCTGTGGGCAGTGTTTTAGGGTTTAGGGTAGTGCAGTGGTGTTTGGGTAGTGTAGGGGGTCATGTAGGGCTAGTTTTAGGGTTTAGGGCAGTGCAGTAGTGTTTGTGTAGTGTAGGGGGTCGTGCTGGGGTAGTGTTTTAGGGTTTAGGGCAGTGCAGTGGTGTTTGGTTAGTGTAAGGGTTCATGCTGGCGGTAAATTTAGGGTTTAGGGTAGTGCAGTGGTGTTTGGGTAGTGTAGGGGGTCATGCTGGGGGTAGATTTAGGGTTTAGGGTAGTGCAGTGGTATTTGTGTAGTGTTTGGGGGTTTGTGCTGGTGGTAGTGTTTTAGGGTTTAGGGCAATGCAGTGGTGTTTTGGTAGTGAAGGGGGTTGTGCTGGGGGTAGTGTTTTAGGGTTTAGGGTAGGGCAGTGGTGTCTGTGTAGTGTAGGGGGTCATGCTGGGGGTAGTAGTTTAGGGATAAGGGTAGTGAAGTGGTGTTTGTGTAGTATAGGGGTCGTGTTTTAGGGTTTAGGGTAGTGCAGTGCTGTTTGTGTAGTGTAGGGTGTCATGCTGCGGGTAGTGTTTTAGGGTTTAGGGTAGTGCAGTAGTGTTTAGGTAGTGTAGGGGGTCGTGCTGGGGGGAGTGTTTTAGGGTTTAGGGTTGCGCAGTGGTGTCTGTGTAGTGTAGGGGGTCATGCTGGGGGTAGTAGTTTAGGGTTAAGGGTAGTGAAGTGGTGTTTGTGTAGTATAGGGGTCGTGTTTTAGGGTTTAGGGTAGTGCAGTGCTGTTTGTGTAGTGTAGGGTGTCATGCTGCGGGTAGTGTTTTAGGGTTTAGGGTAGTGCAGTGGTGTTTGTGTAGTGTAGGGGATCCTGTTTTAGGGTTTAGGGTAGTGCAGTGGTGTGTGGGTAGTATAGGGGGTCGTGCTGGAGGTAGTGGTTTAGGGTTTAGGGTAGAGCAGTGGTGTTTGGGTAGTGTAGGGGGTCCTGCTGGGGGTAGTGTTTTAGGGTTTAGGGTAGTGTAGTGGTGTTTTGGTAGTGTAGAGGGTCATGCTGGGGTAGTGTTTTATGGTTTAGGGTAGTGCAGTGGTGTTTGGGTAGTGTAGGAGGCAGTGCTGGGGGTAGAGTTTTAGGGTTTAGGGTAGCGCAGTAGTGTTTGGGTAGTGTAGGGGGTTGTGCTGGGGGTAGTGTTTTAGGGTTTAGGGTAGCGCAGTGGTGTTTGGGTAGTGAAGGGGGTCGTGCTGGGGCTAGTGTTTTAGGGTTTGGGGTAGTGCAATGGTCTTTGTGTGGTGTAGGGGGTCCTGTTTTAGGGTTTACGGTAGTGCAGTGGTGTATGGGTAGTGTAGGGGGTCGTGCTGGGGGTAGTGTTTTATGGTTTAGGGTAGTCCAGTGGTGTTTTGGTAGTGTAGGAGGTTGTGCTGGGGTAGTGTTTTAGGGTTTAGTGTAGTGCAGTGTTGTTTGGGTAGTGTAGGGGGTCATGCTGGAGGTAGTGTTTTAGGGTTTAGGGTAGTGCAGTGGTGTTTGGGTAGTGTAGGGGGTCCTGCTGGGGTTAGTGTTTTAGGGTTTAGGGTAGTGCAGTGGTGTTTGGGTAGTGTAGAGGGTCATGCTGGGGTTGTTTTTTAGGGTTTAGGGTAGTGCAGTGGTGTTTGTGTAGTGTAGGGGGTCATGCTGGGGATAGTGTTTTAGGGTTTAGGGTAGTGCAGTGGTGTTTGTGTAGTGTAGAGGGTCGTTCTGTGGGCAGTGTTTTAGGGTTTAGGGTAGTGCAGTGGTGTTTGGGTAGTGTAGGCGGTCACGCTGGGGTAGTGTTTTAGGGTTTAGGGCAGTGCAGTGGTGTTTGGTTAGTGTAAGGGTTCGCGCTGGGGATAAATTTAGGGTTTAGGGTTGTGCAGTGGTGTTTGGGTATTGCAGGGGGTCATGCTGGGGGTAGATTTAGGGTTAAGGGTAGTGCAGTGGTATTTGTGTAGTGTTTGGGGGTTCGTGCTGGGGTAGTGTTTTAGGGTTGAGGGTAGTGCAGTGGTGTTTTTGTAGTGTAGGGGGTCGTGCTGAGGGAAGTGTTTTAGGGTTTAGGGTAGTGCAGTGGTGACTGTGTGGTGTAGGGGGTAGTGATTTAGGGTTTAGGGTAGTGCAGTGGTGTTTGGGTAGTGTTTGGGGGTTCATGCTGTGGTTGTGTTTTAAAGTTTAGGGTAGTGCAGTGGTGTTTGTGTAGTGTACAGGGTCGTGCTGAGTGGAGTGTTTTAGGGTAGTGCAGTGGTGTCTGTGTAGTGTAGGGGGTTGTGCTGGGGTAGTGGTTTAGGGTAGTGCAGTGGTGTTTGTGTAGTATAGGGGGTCGAGTTTTAGGATTTAGGGTAGTGCAGTGGTGGGAGGGTAGTGTAGGGGTGGTGCAGGGGGTAGATGTATTGGTTAGGGTAGTGCAGTGGTGTTTGGGTCGTGTAGGGGGTCGTACTGGGGTAGTGTTTTAGTGTTAAGGGTAGTGTAGTGGTGTTTGGGTAGTTTAGGGGGTCGTTCTGGGGTAGTGTTTTTGGGTTTAGGGTAGTGCAGTGGTGTTTGGATAATATAGGGGGTCATGCTGTGGGTAGTGTTTTAGGGTTTAGGGTAGGGCAGTGGTGTTTGGGTAGTATAGGGGGCATGCTGGGGGTGGTGTTTTAGGGTTTTGGGTAGCGCAGTGGTGTTTGGGTAGTGTAGGGAGTCATGCTAGGGGTGGTGTTTTGGGGTTTGGGGTTTGGGGTAGCGCTTTGATGTTTGGGTATTGTAGGGGGTTGTGCTCAGGGTAGTGTTTTAGGGTTTGGGGTAGTGCAATGGTGTTTGTGTGGTGTAGGGGGTCCTGTTTTAGGGTTTACGGTAGTGCAGTGGTGTATGGGTAGTGTAGGGGGTCATGCTGGGGGTAGTGTTTTAGGGTTTAGGGTAGTGCAGTGGTGTTTGTGTAGTGTAGAGGGTCGTTCTGTGGGCAGTGTTTTAGGGTTTATGGTAGTGCAGTGGTGTTTGGGTAATGTAGGGGGTCGAGCCTGGGGTAGTGTTTTAGGGTTTAGAGTAGCGCAGTGGTGTTTGGGTAGTATAGTGGGTCATGCTGGGAGTAGTGTTTTAGGGTTTAGGGTAGCGCGGTGGTGTTTGGGTAGTGTAGGGGGTCGTGCTGGGGATAGTGTTTTAGGATTTAGGGTACCACAGTGATGTTTGGGTAGTGTAGGGGGTAATGCTGGGGGTAGTATTTTAGGGTATAAGGTATTGCAGTGATGTTTAAGTAATCTAGGGTGTCGTGCTGGGGGCAGTGTTTTAGGGTTTAGGGTAGCCCACTTGTGTTTGGGTAGTATAGGGTGTTGTGCTGGGGGTAGTGTTTAAGGGTTTAGGGTAGGTCAGTGGTGTTTGTGTACTGTAGGGGGTCGTGCTTGGGGTAGATTTAGGTTTTAGGGTAGTGCAGTGGTGTTTGGGTAGTGTTTGGGGGTTTGTGCTGGGGTAGTGTTTTACAGTTTAGGGTAGTGCAGTGGTGTTTGTGTAGTGTAGGGGGTCGTGCTGGGGGTAGTAGTTTAGGGTTAAGGGTAGTGAAGTGGTGTTTGTGTAGTATAGGGGTCGTGTTTTAGGGTTTAGGGTAGTGCAGTGGTGTTTGTGTAGTGTAGGGTGTCATGCTGCGGGTAGTGTTTTAGGGTTTAGGGTAGTGCAGTGGTGTTTGTGTAGTGTAGGGGATCCTGTTTTAGTGTTTAGGGTAGTGCAGTGGTCTGTGGGTAGTATAGGGGGTCGTGCTGGAGGTAGTGGTTTAGGGTTTAGGGTAGAGCAGTGGTGTTTGGGTAGTGTAGGGGGTCCTGCTGGGGGTAGTGTTTTAGGGTTTAGGGTAGTGTAGTGGTGTTTGGGTAGTGTAGAGGGTCATGCTGGGGTAGTGTTTTATGGTTTAGGGTAGTGCAGTGGTGTTTGGGTAGTGTAGGAGGCTGTGCTGGGGGTAGAGTTTTAGGGTTTAGGGTAGCGCAGTAGTGTTTGGGTAGTGTAGGGGGTTGTGCTGGGGGTAGTGTTTTAGGGTTTAGGGTAGCGCAGTGGTGTTTGGGTAGTGAAGGGGGTCGTGCTGGGGCTAGTGTTTTAGGGTTTGGGGTAGTGCAGTGGTGTTTGTGTGGTGTAGGGGGTCCTGTTTTAGGGTTTACGGTAGTGCAGTGGTGTATGGGTAGTGTAGGGGGTCGTGCTGGGGGTAGTGTTTTATGGTTTAGGGTAGTGCAGTGGTGTTTGGGTAGTGTAGGAGGTTGTGCTGGGGTAGTGTTTTAGGGTTTAGTGTAGTGCAGTGTTGTTTGGGTAGTGTAGGGGGTCATGCTGGAGGTAGTGTTTTAGGGTTTAGGGTAGTGCAGTGGTGTTTGGGTAGTGTAGGGGGTCCTGCTGGGGTTAGTGTTTTAGGGTTTAGGGTAGTGCAGTGGTGTTTGGGTAGTGTAGAGGGTCATGCTGGGGTTTGGTTTTTAGGGTTTAGGGTAGTGCAGTGGTGTTTGTGTAGTGTAGGGGGTCATGCTGGGGGTAGTGTTTTAGGGTTTAGGGTAGTGCAGTGGTGTTTGTGTAGTGTAGAGGGTCGTTCTGTGGGCAGTGTTTTAGGGTTTAGGGTAGTGCAGTGGTGTTTGGGTAGTGTAGGGGGTCGTGCTGGGGTAGTGTTTTAGGGTTAGTGCAGTGGTGTTTGGGTAGTGTAGGAGGTTGTGCTGGGGGTAGTATTTTAGGGTTTAGGGTAGTGCAGTTGTGTTTGGGTAGTGTAGGGGGTCCTGTTGGGGTAGTGTTTTAGGGTTTAGGGTAGTGCAGTGGTGTTTGGGTAGTGTAGAGGGTCGTTCTGTGGGCAGTGTTTTAGGGTTTAGGGTAGTGCAGTGGTGTTTGGGTAGTGTAAGGGTTCGTGCTGGGGATAAATTTAGGGTTTAGGGTTGTGCAGTGGTGTTTGGGTATTGCAGGGGGTCATGCTGGGGGTAGATTTAGGGTTTAGGGTAGTGCAGTGGTATTTGTGTAGTGTTTGGGGGTTCGTGCTGGGGTAGTGTTTTAGGGTTGAGGGTAGTGCAGTGGTGTTTTTGTAGTGTAGGGGGTCGTGCTGAGGGAAGTGTTTTAGGGTTTAGGGTAGTGCAGTGGTGACTGTGTGGTGTAGGGGGTAGTGATTTAGGGTTTAGGGTAGTGCAGTGGTGTTTGGGTAGTGTTTGGGGGTTCATGCTGGGGTTGTGTTTTAAAGTTTAGGGTAGTGCAGTGGTGTTTGTGTAGTGTACAGGGTCGTGCTGAGTGGAGTGTTTTAGGGTAGTGCAGTGGTGTCTGTGTAGTGTAGGGGGTTGTGCTGGGGTAGTGGTTTAGGGTAGTGCAGTGGTGTTTGTGTAGTATAGGGGGTCGAGTTTTAGGATTTAGGGTAGTGCAGTGGTGGGAGGGTAGTGTAGGGGTGGTGCAGGGGGTAGATGTATTGGTTAGGGTAGTGCAGTGGTGTTTGGGTCGTGTGGGGGTCGTGCTGGGGTAGTGTTTTAGTGTTAAGGGTAGTGTAGTGGTGTTTGGGTAGTTTAGGGGGTCGTTCTGGGGTAGTGTTTTTGGGTTTAGGGTAGTGCAGTGGTGTTTGGATAATATAGGGGGTCATGCTGTGGGTAGTGTTTTAGGGTTTAGGGTAGGGCAGTGGTGTTTGGGTAGTATAGGGGGCATGCTGGGGGTGGTGTTTTAGGGTTTTGGGTAGCGCAGTGGTGTTTGGGTAGTGTAGGGAGTCATGCTAGGGGTGGTGTTTTGGGGTTTGGGGTAGCGCTTTGATGTTTGGGTAGTGTAGGGGGTTGTGCTCAGGGTAGTGTTTAAGGGTTTATGGTAGTGCAGTGGTGTTTGGGTAATGTAGGGGGTCATGCTGGGGGTAGTGTTTTAGGGTTTAGGGTAGTGCAGTGGTGTTTGTGTAGTGTAGATGGTCGTTCTGTGGGCAGTGTTTTAGGGTTTAGGGTAGTGCAGTGGTGTTTGGGTAGTGTAGGGGGTCGTGCTGGGGTAGTGTTTTAGGGTTTAGGGCAGTGCAGTGGTGTTTGGTTAGTGTAAGGGTTCATGCTGGGGATAAATTTAGGGTTTAGGGTTGTGCAGTGGTGTTTGGGTAGTGTAGGGAGTCATGCTAGGGGTGGTGTTTTGGGGTTTGGGGTTTGGGGTAGCGCTTTGATGTTTGGGTAGTGTAGGGGGTTGTGCTCAGGGTAGTGTTTAAGGGTTTATGGTAGTGCAGTGGTGTTTGGGTAATGTAGGGGGTCGAGCCTGGGGTAGTGTTTTAGGGTTTAGAGTAGCGCAGTGGTGTTTGGGTAGTATAGTGGGTCATGCTGGGAGTAGTGTTTTAGGGTTTAGGGTAGCGCGGTGGTGTTTGGGTAGTGTAGGGGGTCGTGCTGGGGATAGTGTTTTAGGATTTAGGGTACCACAGTGATGTTTGGGTAGTGTAGGGGGTAATGCTGGGGGTAGTATTTTAGGGTATAAGGTATTGCAGTGATGCTTAGGTAATCTAGGGTGTCGTGCTGGGGGCAGTGTTTTAGGGTTTAGGGTAGCCCACTTGTGTTTGGGTAGTATAGGTGTTGTGCTGGGGGTAGTGTTTAAGGGTTTAGGGTAGGTCAGTGGTGTTGTGTACTGTAGAGGGTCGTGCTTGGGGTAGATTTAGGTTGTAGGGTAGTGCAGTGGTGTTTGGGTAGTGTTTGGGGGTTTGTGCTGGGGTAGTGTTTTACAGTTTAGGGTAGTGCAGTGGTGTTTGTGTAGTGTAGGGGGTCGTGCTGGGGGTAGTAGTTTAGGGTTAAGGGTAGTGAAGTGGTGTTTGTGTAGTATAGGGGTCGTGTTTTAGGGTTTAGGGTAGTGCAGTGCTGTTTGTGTAGTGTAGGGTGTCATGCTGCGGGTAGTGTTTTAGGGTTTAGGGTAGTGCAGTGGTGTTTGTGTAGTGTAGGGGATCCTGTTTTAGTGTTTAGGGTAGTGCAGTGGTCTGTGGGTAGTATAGGGGGTCGTGCTGGAGGTAGTGGTTTAGGGTTTAGGGTAGAGCAGTGGTGTTTGGGTAGTGAAGGGGGTCCTGCTGGGGGTAGTGTTTTAGGGTTTAGAGTAGTGTAGTGGTGTTTGGGTAGTGTAGAGGGTCATGCTGGGGTAGTGTTTTATGGTTTAGGGTAGTGCAGTGGTGTTTGGGTAGTGTAGGAGGCTGTGCTGGGGGTAGAGTTTTAGGGTTTAGGGTAGCGCAGTAGTGTTTGGGTAGTGTAGGGGGTTGTGCTGGGGGTAGTGTTTTAGGGTTTAGGGTAGCGCAGTGGTGTTTGGGTAGTGAAGGGGGTCGTGCTGGGGCTAGTGTTTTAGGGTTTGGGGTAGTGCAGTGGTGTTTGTGTGGTGTAGGGGGTCCTGTTTTAGGGTTTACGGTAGTGCAGTGGTGTATGGGTAGTGTAGGGGGTCGTGCTGGGGGTAGTGTTTTATGGTTTAGGGTAGTGCAGTGGTGTTTGGGTAGTGTAGGAGGTTGTGCTGGGGTAGTGTTTTAGGGTTTAGTGTAGTGCAGTGTTGTTTGGGTAGTGTAGGGGGTCATGCTGGAGGTAGTGTTTTAGGGTTTAGGGTAGTGCAGTGGTGTTTGGGTAGTGTAGGGGGTCCTGCTGGGGTTAGTATTTTAGGGTTTAGTGTAGTGCAGTGGTGTTTGGGTAGTGTAGAGGGTCATGCTGGGGTTGTTTTTTAGGGGTTAGGGTAGTGCAGTGGTGTTTGTGTAGTGTAGGGGGTCATGCTGGGGGTAGTGTTTTAGGGTTTAGGGTAGTGCAGTGGTGTTTGTGTAGTGTAGAGGGTCGTTCTGTGGGCAGTGTTTTAGGGTTTAGGGTAGTGCAGTGGTGTTTGGGTAGTGTAAGGGTTCGTGCTGGGGATAAATTTAGGGTTTAGGGTTGTGCAGTGGTGTTTGGGTATTGCAGGGGGTCATGCTGGGGGTAGATTTAGGGTTTAGGGTAGTGCAGTGGTATTTGTGTAGTGTTTGGGGGTTCGTGCTGGGGTAGTGTTTTAGGGTTGAGGGTAGTGCAGTGGTGTTTTTGTAGTGTAGGGGGTCGTGCTGAGGGAAGTGTTTTAGGGTTTAGGGTAGTGCAGTGGTGGCTGTGTGGTGTAGGGGGTAGTGATTTAGGGTTTAGGGTAGTGCAGTGGTGTTTGGGTAGTGTTTGGGGGTTCATGCTGGGGTTGTGTTTTAAAGTTTAGGGTAGTGCAGTGGTGTTTGTGTAGTGTACAGGGTCGTGCTGAGTGGAGTGTTTTAGGGTAGTGCAGTGGTGTCTGTGTAGTGTAGGGGGTTGTGCTGGGGTAGTGGTTTAGGGTAGTGCAGTGGTGTTTGTGTAGTATAGGGGGTCGAGTTTTAGGATTTAGGGTAGTGCAGTGGTGGGAGGGTAGTGTAGGGGTGGTGCAGGGGGTAGATGTATTGGTTAGGGTAGTGCAGTGGTGTTTGGGTCGTGTAGGGGGTCGTGCTGGGGTAGTGTTTTAGTGTTAAGGGTAGTGTAGTGTTTGGGTAGTTTAGGGGGTCGTTCTGGGGTAGTGTTTTTGGGTTTAGGGTAGTGCAGTGGTGTTTGGATAATATAGGGGGTCATGCTGTGGGTAGTGTTTTAGGGTTTAGGGTAGGGCAGTGGTGTTTGGGTAGTATAGGGGCATGCTGGGGGTGGTGTTTTAGGGTTTTGGGTAGCGCAGTGGTGTTTGGGTAGTATAGGGAGTCATGCTAGGGGTGGTGTTTTGGGGTTTGGGGTTTGGGTTAGCGCTTTGATGTTTGGGTAGTGTAGGGGGTTGTGCTCAGGGTAGTGTTTAAGGGTTTATGGTAGTGCAGTGGTGTTTGGGTAATGTAGGGGGTCGAGCCTGGGGTAGTGTTTTAGGGTTTAGAGTAGCGCAGTGGTGTTTGGGTAGTATAGTGGGTCATGCTGGGAGTAGTGTTTTAGGGTTTAGGGTAGCGCGGTGGTGTTTGGGTAGTGTAGGGGGTCGTGCTGGGGATAGTGTTTTAGGATTTAGGGTACCACAGTGATGTTTGGGTAGTGTAGGGGGTAATGCTGGGGGTAGTATTTTAGGGTATAAGGTATTGCAGTGATGTTTAGGTAATCTAGGGTGTCGTGCTGGGGGCAGTTTTTTAGGGTTTAGGGTAGCCCACTTGTGTTTGGGTAGTATAGGGTGTTGTGCTGGGGGTAGTGTTTAAGGGTTTAGGGTAGGTCAGTGGTGTTTGTGTACTGTAGGGGGTCATGCTTGGGGTAGATTTAGGTTGTAGGGTAGTGCAGTGGTGTTTGGGTAGTGTTTGGGGGTTTGTGCTGGGGTAGTGTTTTACAGTTTAGGGTAGTGCAGTGGTGTTTGTGTAGTGTAGGGGGTCGTGCTGAGTGTAGTGTTTTAGGGTTTAGGGTAGTGCAGTGGTGTCTGTGTAGTGTAGGGGGTTGTGCTGGGGTAGTGGTTTAGTGTTCAGGGTAGTGCAGTGGTGTTTGTGTAGTATAGGGGGTCATGTTTTAGGATTTAGGGTAGTGCAGTGGTGGGAGGGTAGTGTAGGGGGTGGTGCTGGAGGTAGCTGTATTGTTTTGGGTAGTGCAGTTGTGTTTGGGTAGTGTAGGGGGTCATGCTAGGGGTGGTGTTTTGGGGTTTGGGGTAGCGCTTTGATGTTTGGGTAGTGTAGGGGGTTGTGCTCAGGGTAGTGTTTAAGGGTTTATGGTAGTGCAGTGGTGTTTGGGTAATGTAGGGGGTCGTGCTGAAGTGGTGTTTTGGGGTTTTGGGTAGGGCAGTGGTGTTTGGGTAGTGTAGGGGCTCGTGCCTGGGGTAGTGTTTTAGGGTTTAGGGTAGCGCAGTGGTGTTTGGGTAGTGTAGTGGGTCATGCTGGGAATAGTGTTTTAGGGTTTAGGGTAGCGCGGTGGTGTTTGGGTAGTGTAGGGGGTCGTGCTGGGGATAGTGTTTTAGAATTTAGGGTACCACAGTGATGTTTGGGTAGTGTAGGGGGTCATGCTGGGGGTAGTATTTTAGGGTATAAGGTATTGCAGTGATGTTTGGGTAATCTAGGGTGTCGTGCTGGGGGCAGTGTTTTAGGGTTTAGGGTAGCCCACTTGTGTTTGGGTAGTATAGGGTGTTGTGCTGGGGGTAGTGTTTAAGGGTTTAGGGTAGGTCAGTGGTGTTTGTGTATTGTAGGGGGTCGTGCTTGGGGTAGATTTAGGGTGTAGGGTAGTGCAGTGGTGTTTGAGTAGTGTTTGGGGGTTTGTGCTGGGGTAGTGTTTCACAGTTTAGGGTAGTGCAGTGGTGTTTGTGTAGTGTAGGGGGTCGTGCTGAGTGTAGTGTTTTAGGGTTTAGGGTAGTGCAGTGGTGTCTGTGTAGTGTAGGGGGTTGTGCTGGGGTAGTGGTTTAGGGTTCAGGGTAGTGCAGTGGTGTTTGTGTAGTATAGGGTGTCATGTTTTAGGATTTAGGGTAGTGCAGTAGTGGGAGGGTAGTGTGGGGGGGTGGTGCTGGGGGTAGCAGTATTGTTTTGGGTAGTGCAGTTGTGTTTGGGTAGTGTAGGGGGTTGTGCTGGGAGTAGTGTTTTAAGGTTTAGGGTAGCGCAGTGGTGTTTGGGTAGTGTAGCGGGTGATGCTGGTGTTAGTGTTTTAGGGTTTAGGGTACTGCAGTGATGTTTGGGTAGTCTAGGGTGTCGTGCTGGGGGCAGTGTTTTAGAGTTTAGGGTAGCCCACTTGTGTTTGGGTAGTATAGGGTGTCATTCTGGGGATAGTGTTTTAGGGTTTAGGGTAGGTCAGTGGTGATAGGGTATTGTAGGGGTTCATGCTGGGGGCAGATTTAGGGTTTAGGATAGTGCAGTGGTGTTTGGGTAGTGTTTGGGAGTTCGTGCTGGGTTAGTATTTTAGGGTTTAGGGTAGTGCAGTGGTGGGTGGGTGGTGTAGGAGGTCGTGCTGGGCATAGATGTATTGTTTAGGGTAGTGCAGTGGTGTGGGGGTCGTGCTGGGGTTGTGTTTTAGGGTTAAAGGTAGCGCAGTGGTGTTTGGGTAATGTAGGCTGTCGTGCTCGGGTAGTGTTTTAGGGTTTAGGGTAGCGCAGTGGTGTTTGGGTAGTGTAGGGGGCCATGCTGGGGGTGGTGTTTTGGGGTTTTGGGTAGCGCAGTGGTGTTTGGGTAGTGTAGGTTGTCTTGCTGGTGGTGGGGTTTTAGGGTTTAGGGTAGCGCATTGGTGTTTAGGTAGTGTAGGTGGTTGTGCTGGGGCTAGTTTTTAGGGTTTAGGCCAGGGTACTGCTTTGATGTTTGGGTATTGTAGGGGGTCGTGCTCGGGGTAATGTTTTAGGGTTTATGGTAGCGCAGTGGTGTTTGGGTAGTGTAGAGGGTTGTGCTGGGGTATTTTTTTTAGGTTTAGGGTAGCGCAGTGGTGTTTGGGTAATGTAGGCTGTTGTTTTGGGGTAGTGTTTTAGGGTTTAGGGTAGCGCAGTGGTGTTTGGGTAGTGTAGGGGGATATGCTGGGGGTGGTGTTTTAGGGTTTTGGGTAGCGCAGTGGTGTTTGGGTAGTGTAGGGGGTCGTGCTGGGGGTGGTATTTTGGGTTTTTGGGTAGCGCAGTGGTGTTTGGGTAGTGTAGGTTGTCTTGCTGGTGGTAGTGTTTTAGAATTTAGGGTAGCGCATTGGTGTTTGGGTAGTGTAGGTGGTTGTGCTGGGGGTAGTGTTTTAGGGTTTAGGCCAGGGTACCACTTTGATGTTTGGGTATTGTAGGGGGTCGTGCTCGGGTATTGTTTTAGGGTTTATGGTAGTTCAGAGGTGTTTGGGTAATGTAGGGGGTCATGCTGGTGGAGGTGTTTTAGGGTTTAGGGTAGGTCAGTGGTGATTGGGTATTGTAGGGGGTCGTGATAGGGTAGATTTATTGTTTAGGGTAGTGCAGTGGTGCTTGGGTAGTGTTTGGGGGTTTGTGCTAGGGTAATGTTTTACAGTTTAGGGTAGTGCAGTGGTTTTTGTGTAGTGTAGGGGGTCGGGCTGAGGGTAGTGTTTTAGGGTTTAGGGTAGTGCAGTGGTGTTTGTGTAGTGTAGGGGGTCGTGCTGGGGGTAGTGGTTTAGGGTTCAGGGTAGTGCAGTGGTGTTTGTGTTGTATAGGGGATCGTGTTTTAGGGTTTAGGGTAGTGCAGTGGTGGGAGGGTAGTTTCAGGGGTCGTGCTGGGGGTAGATGTATTGCAGTGGTGCTTGGGTCGTGTAGGGGGGTCATGCTCGGGTAGTGTTTTAGGGTTAAGGGTAGTGCAGTGGTGTTTGGGTAGTGTAGGGGATCGTTCTGGGAAAGTGTTTTGAGGTTTAGGGTAGTGCAGTGTTTTTTGGATAATGCATTGGGTCATTTAGGGTAGCCCACTTGTGTTTGGGTAGAAAAGGGTGTCGTGCTGGGGTAGTGTTTTAGGGTTTAGGGTAGGGCAGTGGTGTTTGGGTAGTGTAGGGGGCGTGCTGGGGTGGTGTTTTAGGGTTTTGGGTAGCGCAGTGGTGTTTGGGTAGTGTAGGGGGTGGTGCTGGGGGTGGTGTTTTGGGTTTTGCGTATCACAGTGGTGTTTGGGTAGTGCAGGTTGTCATGCTGGTGGTAGTGTTTTAGGGTTTAGGGTAGCTCATTGGTGTTTGGGTAGTGTAGGTGGTTGTGCTGGGGGTAGTGTTTTAGGGATTAGGCCAGTGGTACCACTTTGATGTTTGGGTAGTGTAGGGGATCATGCTCGGGGTAGTGTTTTAGGGTTTATGGTAGCGAAGTGGTGTTTGGTTAATGTAGGGGGTCGTGCTGAGGTGGTGTTTTCGGGTTTAGGGTAGCGCAGTGGTATTTGGGTAGTATAGGGGGCATGCTGGGGGTGGTTTTTTAGGGTTTTGGGTATCACAGTTGTGTTTGGGTAGTGTAGGTTGTCATGCTGGTGGTAGTGTTTTAGGGTTTAGGGTAGCTCATTGGTGTTTGGGTAGTGTAGGTGGTTGTGCTGGGGGTAGTGTTTTAGGGTTTAGGCCAGTGGTACCGCTTTGATGTTTGGGTAGTGTAGGGGATCATGCTCGGGGTAGTGTTTTAGGGTTTATGGTAGCGAAGTGGTGTTTGGTTAATGTAGGGGGTCGTGCTGAGGTGGTGTTTTAGGGTTTAGGGTATCGCAGTGGTATTTGATTAGTATAGGGGGCATGCTGGGGGTGGTGTTTTACGGTTTTGGGTAGCGCAGTGGTGTTTGGGTAGTGTAGGGGGTCATGCTGGGGGAGTGTTTTAGGGTTTAGGGTAGCCCACTTGTGTTTGGGTAGAAAAGGGTGTCGTGCTGGGGTAGTGTTTTAGGGTTTAGGGTAGGTCAGTGGTGTTTGGGTATTGTAGAGGGTTGTGCTGGGGGTAGATTTAGGGTTTAGGGTAGTGCAGTGGTGTTTGGGTAGTGTTTCGGGGTTCGTGCTGGGGTAGTATTTTACAGTTTAGGGTAGTGCAGTGGTGTTTGTGTAGTGTAGGGGGTGGTGTTTTGGGGTTTTGGGCAGCGCAGTGGTGTTTGAGTAGTGTAGGTGGTTGTGCTGGAGGTAGTGTTTTAGGGTTTAGGCCAGGGTACCGCTTTGATGTTTGGGTAGTGTAGGGGGTCCTGCTTGGGGTAGTGTTTCAGGGTTTATGGTAGCGCAGTGGTGTTTGGGTAATGTAGGGGGTCGTGTTGGGGTGGTGTTTTAGGGTTTAGGGTAGCACAGTGGTATTTGGGTAGTATAGGGGGGCGTGCTGGGGTGGTGTTTTAGGGTTTTCGGTAGCGCAGTGGTGTTTGGGTAGTGTAGGGGGTCGTGCGTTGGGTAGTGTTTTATGGTTATGGGTAGCGCAGTGGTGTTTGGGTATTGTAGGGGGTTGCGCTGGGAGTAGTGTTTTAGGGTTTAGGGTAGTGCAGTGGTGTTTGGGTAGTGTTGGGGGTCATGCTGGGGGTAGTGTTTTAGGGTTTAGGGTACTGCAGTGATGTTTGGGTAGTCTAGGGTGTCTTGCTGGGGGGAGTGTTTTAGGGTTTAGGGTAGCCCACTTGAGTTTGGTATTATAGGGTGTTGTGCTGGGGGTAGTGTTTTAGGGTTTAGGGTAGGTCAGTGGTGTTTGAGTATTGTAGGGGGTCATGCTTGGGGTAGATTTAGGGTTTAGGATGGTGCAGTGGTGTTTGGGTAGTGTTTGGGGGTTCGTGCTGGGGTAGTGTTTTACAGTTTAGGGTAGTACAGTGGTGTTTGTGTGTTGTAGGGGGTGGTGTTTTGGGGTTTTGGGTAGCACAGTGGTGTTTGGGTAGGGTAGGTTGTCTTGCTAGTGGTAGTGTTTTAGGGTTCAGGGTAGCTCATTGGTGTTTGGGTAGTGTAGGTGGTTGTGCTGGGGGTAGTGTTTTAGGGTTTAGGCCAGGGTACCGCTTTGATATTTGGGTAGTGATGGGGGTCGTGCTCTGGGAAGTGTTTTAGGGTAGTGCAATAGTGTTTGTGTAGTGTAGGGGGTCGTGCTGGGGGTAGTGTTTTAGGGTTTAGGGTAGTGCAGTGGTGCTTGTGTAGTGTAGGGGTGATGCTGGGGGCAGTGTTTTAGGGTTTAGGGTAGTGCAGCGGTGTTTTGGTAGTGTAGGGGGTCATGCTGGGGGTCGTCGTTTAGGGTTTAGGGTAGTGCAGTGGTGTTTGGGTAGTGTAGGAGATTGTGCTGGGGTAGTATTTTATGGTTTAGGGTTGTGCAGTGGTGTTTGGGTAGTGTAGGGGGTCATGCTGGGGGAAGTGTTTAAGGGTTTAGTGTAGTGCAGCAGTGTTTGGGTGGTGTAGGGGGTCCTGCTGGGGGTAGTGTTTTAGGGTTTAGGGTAGTGCAGTGGTGTTTGAGTATTGTAGGGGGTCATGCTGGGGGTAATTAGGGTTTAGGGTAGTACAGTGGTGTTTGTGTAGTGTAGGGGTAGTGCTGGGGGTAGTGTTTTAGGGTTTAGAGTAATTCAGTGGTGTTTGTGTAGTGTTAGGGGGTCGTGGTTTAAGGTTTAGGGTAGTGCAGTGGTGTTTGGTAGTGTAGGGGGTCGCGCTGGGGATAGTGTTTTAGGATTTAGGGTACCACAGTGATGTTTGGGTAGTGTAGGGGGTAATGCTGGGGGTAGTATTTTAGGGTATAAGGTATTGCAGTGATGTTTAGGTAATCTAGGGTGTCGTGCTGGGGGCAGTGTTTTAGGGTTTAGGGTAGCCCACTTGTGTTTGGGTAGTATAGGTGTTGTGCTGGGGGTAGTGTTTAAGGGTTTAGGGTAGGTCAGTGGTGTTGTGTACTGTAGAGGGTCGTGCTTGGGGTAGATTTAGGTTGTAGGGTAGTGCAGTGGTGTTTGGGTAGTGTTTGGGGGTTTGTGCTGGGGTAGTGTTTTACAGTTTAGGGTAGTGCAGTGGTGTTTGTGTAGTGTAGGGGGTCGTGCTGGGGGTAGTAGTTTAGGGTTAAGGGTAGTGAAGTGGTGTTTGTGTAGTATAGGGGTCGTGTTTTAGGGTTTAGGGTAGTGCAGTGCTGTTTGTGTAGTGTAGGGTGTCATGCTGCGGGTAGTGTTTTAGGGTTTAGGGTAGTGCAGTGGTGTTTGTGTAGTGTAGGGGATCCTGTTTTAGTGTTTAGGGTAGTGCAGTGGTCTGTGGGTAGTATAGGGGGTCGTGCTGGAGGTAGTGGTTTAGGGTTTAGGGTAGAGCAGTGGTGTTTGGGTAGTGAAGGGGGTCCTGCTGGGGGTAGTGTTTTAGGGTTTAGGGTAGTGTAGTGGTGTTTGGGTAGTGTAGAGGGTCATGCTGGGGTAGTGTTTTATGGTTTAGGGTAGTGCAGTGGTGTTTGGGTAGTGTAGGAGGCTGTGCTGGGGGTAGAGTTTTAGGGTTTAGGGTAGCGCAGTAGTGTTTGGGTAGTGTAGGGGGTTGTGCTGGGGGTAGTGTTTTAGGGTTTAGGGTAGCGCAGTGGTGTTTGGGTAGTGAAGGGGGTCGTGCTGGGGCTAGTGTTTTAGGGTTTGGGGTAGTGCAGTGGTGTTTGTGTGGTGTAGGGGGTCCTGTTTTAGGGTTTACGGTAGTGCAGTGGTGTATGGGTAGTGTAGGGGGTCGTGCTGGGGGTAGTGTTTTATGGTTTAGGGTAGTGCAGTGGTGTTTGGGTAGTGTAGGAGGTTGTGCTGGGGTAGTGTTTTAGGGTTTAGTGTAGTGCAGTGTTGTTTGGGTAGTGTAGGGGGTCATGCTGGAGGTAGTGTTTTAGGGTTTAGGGTAGTGCAGTGGTGTTTGGGTAGTGTAGGGGGTCCTGCTGGGGTTAGTATTTTAGGGTTTAGTGTAGTGCAGTGGTGTTTGGGTAGTGTAGAGGGTCATGCTGGGGTTGTTTTTTAGGGGTTAGGGTAGTGCAGTGGTGTTTGTGTAGTGTAGGGGGTCATGCTGGGGGTAGTGTTTTAGGGTTTAGGGTAGTGCAGTGGTGTTTGTGTAGTGTAGAGGGTCGTTCTGTGGGCAGTGTTTTAGGGTTTAGGGTAGTGCAGTGGTGTTTGGGTAGTGTAAGGGTTCGTGCTGGGGATAAATTTAGGGTTTAGGGTTGTGCAGTGGTGTTTGGGTATTGCAGGGGGTCATGCAGGGGGTAGATTTAGGGTTTAGGGTAGTGCAGTGGTATTTGTGTAGTGTTTGGGGGTTCGTGCTGGGGTAGTGTTTTAGGGTTGAGGGTAGTGCAGTGGTGTTTTTGTAGTGTAGGGGGTCGTGCTGAGGGAAGTGTTTTAGGGTTTAGGGTAGTGCAGTGGTGACTGTGTGGTGTAGGGGGTAGTGATTTAGGGTTTAGGGTAGTGCAGTGGTGTTTGGGTAGTGTTTGGGGGTTCATGCTGGGGTTGTGTTTTAAAGTTTAGGGTAGTGCAGTGGTGTTTGTGTAGTGTACAGGGTCGTGCTGAGTGGAGTGTTTTAGGGTAGTGCAGTGGTGTCTGTGTAGTGTAGGGGGTTGTGCTGGGGTAGTGGTTTAGGGTAGTGCAGTGGTGTTTGTGTAGTATAGGGGGTCGAGTTTTAGGATTTAGGGTAGTGCAGTGGTGGGAGGGTAGTGTAGGGGTGGTGCAGGGGGTAGATGTATTGGTTAGGGTAGTGCAGTGGTGTTTGGGTCGTGTAGGGGGTCGTGCTGGGGTAGTGTTTTAGTGTTAAGGGTAGTGTAGTGGTGTTTGGGTAGTTTAGGGGGTCGTTCTGGGGTAGTGTTTTTGGGTTTAGGGTAGTGCAGTGGTGTTTGGATAATATAGGGGGTCATGCTGTGGGTAGTGTTTTAGGGTTTAGGGTAGGGCAGTGGTGTTTGGGTAGTATAGGGGCATGCTGGGGGTGGTGTTTTAGGGTTTTGGGTAGCGCAGTGGTGTTTGGGTAGTATAGGGAGTCATGCTAGGGGTGGTGTTTTGGGGTTTGGGGTTTGGGTTAGCGCTTTGATGTTTGGGTAGTGTAGGGGGTTGTGCTCAGGGTAGTGTTTAAGGGTTTATGGTAGTGCAGTGGTGTTTGGGTAATGTAGGGGGTCGAGCCTGGGGTAGTGTTTTAGGGTTTAGAGTAGCGCAGTGGTGTTTGGGTAGTATAGTGGGTCATGCTGGGAGTAGTGTTTTAGGGTTTAGGGTAGCGCGGTGGTGTTTGGGTAGTGTAGGGGGTCGTGCTGGGGATAATGTTTTAGGATTTAGGGTACCACAGTGATGTTTGGGTAGTGTAGGGGGTAATGCTGGGGGTAGTATTTTAGGGTATAAGGTATTGCAGTGATGTTTAGGTAATCTAGGGTGTCGTGCTGGGGGCAGTTTTTTAGCGTTTAGGGTAGCCCACTTGTGTTTGGGTAGTATAGGGTGTTGTGCTGGGGGTAGTGTTTAAGGGTTTAGGGTAGGTCAGTGGTGTTTGTGTACTGTAGGGGGTCATGCTTGGGGTAGATTTAGGTTGTAGGGTAGTGCAGTGGTGTTTGGGTAGTGTTTGGGGGTTTGTGCTGGGGTAGTGTTTTACAGTTTAGGGTAGTGCAGTGGTGTTTGTGTAGTGTAGGGGGTCGTGCTGAGTGTAGTGTTTTAGGGTTTAGGGTAGTGCAGTGGTGTCTGTGTAGTGTAGGGGGTTGTGCTGGGGTAGTGGTTTAGTGTTCAGGGTAGTGCAGTGGTGTTTGTGTAGTATAGGGGGTCATGTTTTAGGATTTAGGGTAGTGCAGTGGTGGGAGGGTAGTGTAGGGGGTGGTGCTGGAGGTAGCTGTATTGTTTTGGGTAGTGCAGTTGTGTTTGGGTAGTGTAGGGGGTCATGCTAGGGGTGGTGTTTTGGGGTTTGGGGTAGCGCTTTGATGTTTGGGTAGTGTAGGGGGTTGTGCTCAGGGTAGTGTTTAAGGGTTTATGGTAGTGCAGTGGTGTTTGGGTAATGTAGGGGGTCGTGCTGAAGTGGTGTTTTGGGGTTTTGGGTAGGGCAGTGGTGTTTGGGTAGTGTAGGGGCTCGTGCCTGGGGTAGTGTTTTAGGGTTTAGGGTAGCGCAGTGGTGTTTGGGTAGTGTAGTGGGTCATGCTGGGAATAGTGTTTTAGGGTTTAGGGTAGCGCGGTGGTGTTTGGGTAGTGTAGGGGGTCGTGCTGGGGATAGTGTTTTAGAATTTAGGGTACCACAGTGATGTTTGGGTAGTGTAGGGGGTCATGCTGGGGGTAGTATTTTAGGGTATAAGGTATTGCAGTGATGTTTGGGTAATCTAGGGTGTCGTGCTGGGGGCAGTGTTTTAGGGTTTAGGGTAGCCCACTTGTGTTTGGGTAGTATAGGGTGTTGTGCTGGGGGTAGTGTTTAAGGGTTTAGGGTAGGTCAGTGGTGTTTGTGTATTGTAGGGGGTCGTGCTTGGGGTAGATTTAGGGTGTAGGGTAGTGCAGTGGTGTTTGAGTAGTGTTTGGGGGTTTGTGCTGGGGTAGTGTTTCACAGTTTAGGGTAGTGCAGTGGTGTTTGTGTAGTGTAGGGGGTCGTGCTGAGTGTAGTGTTTTAGGGTTTAGGGTAGTGCAGTGGTGTCTGTGTAGTGTAGGGGGTTGTGCTGGGGTAGTGGTTTAGGGTTCAGGGTAGTGCAGTGGTGTTTGTGTAGTATAGGGTGTCATGTTTTAGGATTTAGGGTAGTGCAGTAGTGGGAGGGTAGTGTGGGGGGGTGGTGCTGGGGGTAGCAGTATTGTTTTGGGTAGTGCAGTTGTGTTTGGGTAGTGTAGGGGGTTGTGCTGGGAGTAGTGTTTTAAGGTTTAGGGTAGCGCAGTGGTGTTTGGGTAGTGTAGCGGGTGATGCTGGTGTTAGTGTTTTAGGGTTTAGGGTACTGCAGTGATGTTTGGGTAGTCTAGGGTGTCGTGCTGGGGGCAGTGTTTTAGAGTTTAGGGTAGCCCACTTGTGTTTGGGTAGTATAGGGTGTCATTCTGGGGATAGTGTTTTAGGGTTTAGGGTAGGTCAGTGGTGATAGGGTATTGTAGGGGTTCATGCTGGGGGCAGATTTAGGGTTTAGGATAGTGCAGTGGTGTTTGGGTAGTGTTTGGGAGTTCGTGCTGGGTTAGTATTTTAGGGTTTAGGGTAGTGCAGTGGTGGGTGGGTGGTGTAGGAGGTCGTGCTGGGCATAGATGTATTGTTTAGGGTAGTGCAGTGGTGTGGGGGTCATGCTGGGGTTGTGTTTTAGGGTTAAAGGTAGCGCAGTGGTGTTTGGGTAATGTAGGCTGTCGTGCTCGGGTAGTGTTTTAGGGTTTAGGGTAGCGCAGTGGTGTTTGGGTAGTGTAGGGGGCCATGCTGGGGGTGGTGTTTTGGGGTTTTGGGTAGCGCAGTGGTGTTTGGGTAGTGTAGGTTGTCTTGCTGGTGGTGGGGTTTTAGGGTTTAGGGTAGCGCATTGGTGTTTAGGTAGTGTAGGTGGTTGTGCTGGGGCTAGTTTTTAGGGTTTAGGCCAGGGTACTGCTTTGATGTTTGGGTATTGTAGGGGGTCGTGCTCGGGGTAATGTTTTAGGGTTTATGGTAGCGCAGTGGTGTTTGGGTAGTGTAGAGGGTTGTGCTGGGGTATTTTTTTTAGGTTTAGGGTAGCGCAGTGGTGTTTGGGTAATGTAGGCTGTTGTTTTGGGGTAGTGTTTTAGGGTTTAGGGTAGCGCAGTGGTGTTTGGGTAGTGTAGGGGGATATGCTGGGGGTGGTGTTTTAGGGTTTTGGGTAGCGCAGTGGTGTTTGGGTAGTGTAGGGGGTCGTGCTGGGGGTGGTATTTTGGGTTTTTGGGTAGCGCAGTGGTGTTTGGGTAGTGTAGGTTGTCTTGCTGGTGGTAGTGTTTTAGAATTTAGGGTAGCGCATTGGTGTTTGGGTAGTGTAGGTGGTTGTGCTGGGGGTAGTGTTTTAGGGTTTAGGCCAGGGTACCACTTTGATGTTTGGGTATTGTAGGGGGTCGTGCTCGGGTATTGTTTTAGGGTTTATGGTAGTTCAGAGGTGTTTGGGTAATGTAGGGGGTCATGCTGGTGGAGGTGTTTTAGGGTTTAGGGTAGGTCAGTGGTGATTGGGTATTGTAGGGGGTCGTGATAGGGTAGATTTATTGTTTAGGGTAGTGCAGTGGTGCTTGGGTAGTGTTTGGGGGTTTGTGCTAGGGTAATGTTTTACAGTTTAGGGTAGTGCAGTGGTTTTTGTGTAGTGTAGGGGGTCGGGCTGAGGGTAGTGTTTTAGGGTTTAGGGTAGTGCAGTGGTGTTTGTGTAGTGTAGGGGGTCGTGCTGGGGGTAGTGGTTTAGGGTTCAGGGTAGTGCAGTGGTGTTTGTGTTGTATAGGGGATCGTGTTTTAGGGTTTAGGGTAGTGCAGTGGTGGGAGGGTAGTTTCAGGGGTCGTGCTGGGGGTAGATGTATTGCAGTGGTGCTTGGGTCGTGTAGGGGGGTCATGCTCGGGTAGTGTTTTAGGGTTAAGGGTAGTGCAGTGGTGTTTGGGTAGTGTAGGGGATCGTTCTGGGAAAGTGTTTTGAGGTTTAGGGTAGTGCAGTGTTTTTTGGATAATGCATTGGGTCATTTAGGGTAGCCCACTTGTGTTTGGGTAGAAAAGGGTGTCGTGCTGGGGTAGTGTTTTAGGGTTTAGGGTAGGGCAGTGGTGTTTGGGTAGTGTAGGGGGCGTGCTGGGGTGGTGTTTTAGGGTTTTGGGTAGCGCAGTGGTGTTTGAGTAGTGTAGGGGGTGGTGCTGGGGGTGGTGTTTTGGGTTTTGCGTATCACAGTGGTGTTTGGGTAGTGCAGGTTGTCATGCTGGTGGTAGTGTTTTAGGGTTTAGGGTAGCTCATTGGTGTTTGGGTAGTGTAGGTGGTTGTGCTGGGGGTAGTGTTTTAGGGATTAGGCCAGTGGTACCACTTTGATGTTTGGGTAGTGTAGGGGATCATGCTCGGGGTAGTGTTTTAGGGTTTATGGTAGCGAAGTGGTGTTTGGTTAATGTAGGGGGTCGTGCTGAGGTGGTGTTTTCGGGTTTAGGGTAGCGCAGTGGTATTTGGGTAGTATAGGGGGCATGCTGGGGGTGGTTTTTTAGGGTTTTGGGTATCACAGTTGTGTTTGGGTAGTGTAGGTTGTCATGCTGGTGGTAGTGTTTTAGGGTTTAGGGTAGCTCATTGGTGTTTGGGTAGTGTAGGTGGTTGTGCTGGGGGTAGTGTTTTAGGGTTTAGGCCAGTGGTACCGCTTTGATGTTTGGGTAGTGTAGGGGATCATGCTCGGGGTAGTGTTTTAGGGTTTATGGTAGCGAAGTGGTGTTTGGTTAATGTAGGGGGTCGTGCTGAGGTGGTGTTTTAGGGTTTAGGGTATCGCAGTGGTATTTGATTAGTATAGGGGGCATGCTGGGGGTGGTGTTTTACGGTTTTGGGTAGCGCAGTGGTGTTTGGGTAGTGTAGGGGGTCATGCTGGGGGAGTGTTTTAGGGTTTAGGGTAGCCCACTTGTGTTTGGGTAGAAAAGGGTGTCGTGCTGGGGTAGTGTTTTAGGGTTTAGGGTAGGTCAGTGGTGTTTGGGTATTGTAGAGGGTTGTGCTGGGGGTAGATTTAGGGTTTAGGGTAGTGCAGTGGTGTTTGGGTAGTGTTTCGGGGTTCGTGCTGGGGTAGTATTTTACAGTTTAGGGTAGTGCAGTGGTGTTTGTGTAGTGTAGGGGGTGGTGTTTTGGGGTTTTGGGCAGCGCAGTGGTGTTTGAGTAGTGTAGGTGGTTGTGCTGGAGGTAGTGTTTTAGGGTTTAGGCCAGGGTACCGCTTTGATGTTTGGGTAGTGTAGGGGGTCCTGCTTGGGGTAGTGTTTCAGGGTTTATGGTAGCGCATTGGTGTTTGGGTAATGTAGGGGGTCGTGTTGGGGTGGTGTTTTAGGGTTTAGGGTAGCACAGTGGTATTTGGGTAGTATAGGGGGGCGTGCTGGGGGTGGTGTTTTAGGGTTTTCGGTAGCGCAGTGGTGTTTGGGTAGTGTAGGGGGTCGTGCGTTGGGTAGTGTTTTATGGTTATGGGTAGCGCAGTGGTGTTTGGGTATTGTAGGGGGTTGCGCTGGGAGTAGTGTTTTAGGGTTTAGGGTAGTGCAGTGGTGTTTGGGTAGTGTTGGGGGTCATGCTGGGGGTAGTGTTTTAGGGTTTAGGGTACTGCAGTGATGTTTGGGTAGTCTAGGGTGTCTTGCTGGGGGGAGTGTTTTAGGGTTTAGGGTAGCCCACTTGAGTTTGGTATTATAGGGTGTTGTGCTGGGGGTAGTGTTTTAGGGTTTAGGGTAGGTCAGTGGTGTTTGAGTATTGTAGGGGGTCATGCTTGGGGTAGATTTAGGGTTTAGGATGGTGCAGTGGTGTTTGGGTAGTGTTTGGGGGTTCGTGCTGGGGTAGTGTTTTACAGTTTAGGGTAGTACAGTGGTGTTTGTGTGTTGTAGGGGGTGGTGTTTTGGGGTTTTGGGTAGCACAGTGGTGTTTGGGTAGGGTAGGTTGTCTTGCTGGTGGTAGTGTTTTAGGGTTCAGGGTAGCTCATTGGTGTTTGGGTAGTGTAGGTGGTTGTGCTGGGGGTAGTGTTTTAGGGTTTAGGCCAGGGTACCGCTTTGATATTTGGGTAGTGATGGGGGTCGTGCTCTGGGAAGTGTTTTAGGGTAGTGCAATAGTGTTTGTGTAGTGTAGGGGGTCGTGCTGGGGGTAGTGTTTTAGGGTTTAGGGTAGTGCAGTGGTGCTTGTGTAGTGTAGGGGTGATGCTGGGGGCAGTGTTTTAGGGTTTAGGGTAGTGCAGCGGTGTTTTGGTAGTGTAGTGGGTCATGCTGGGGGTCGTCGTTTAGGGTTTAGGGTAGTGCAGTGGTGTTTGGGTAGTGTAGGAGATTGTGCTGGGGTAGTATTTTATGGTTTAGGGTTGTGCAGTGGTGTTTGGGTAGTGTAGGGGGTCATGCTGGGGGAAGTGTTTAAGGGTTTAGTGTAGTGCAGCAGTGTTTGGGTGGTGTAGGGGGTCCTGCTGGGGGTAGTGTTTTAGGGTTTAGGGTAGTGCAGTGGTGTTTGAGTATTGTAGGGGGTCATGCTGGGGGTAATTAGGGTTTAGGGTAGTACAGTGGTGTTTGTGTAGTGTAGGGGTAGTGCTGGGGGTAGTGTTTTAGGGTTTAGAGTAATTCAGTGGTGTTTGTGTAGTGTTAGGGGGTCGTGGTTTAAGGTTTAGGGTAGTGCAGTGGTGTTTGGTAGTGTAGGGGGTCGCGCTGGGGATAGTGTTTTAGGATTTAGGGTACCACAGTGATGTTTGGGTAGTGTAGGGGGTAATGCTGGGGGTAGTATTTTAGGGTATAAGGTATTGCAGTGATGTTTAGGTAATCTAGGGTGTCGTGCTGGGGGCAGTGTTTTAGGGTTTAGGGTAGCCCACTTGTGTTTGGGTAGTATAGGTGTTGTGCTGGGGGTAGTGTTTAAGGGTTTAGGGTAGGTCAGTGGTGTTGTGTACTGTAGAGGGTCGTGCTTGGGGTAGATTTAGGTTGTAGGGTAGTGCAGTGGTGTTTGGGTAGTGTTTGGGGGTTTGTGCTGGGGTAGTGTTTTACAGTTTAGGGTAGTGCAGTGGTGTTTGTGTAGTGTAGGGGGTCGTGCTGGGGGTAGTAGTTTAGGGTTAAGGGTAGTGAAGTGGTGTTTGTGTAGTATAGGGGTCGTGTTTTAGGGTTTAGGGTAGTGCAGTGCTGTTTGTGTAGTGTAGGGTGTCATGCTGCGGGTAGTGTTTTAGGGTTTAGGGTAGTGCAGTGGTGTTTGTGTAGTGTAGGGGATCCTGTTTTAGTGTTTAGGGTAGTGCAGTGGTCTGTGGGTAGTATAGGGGGTCGTGCTGGAGGTAGTGGTTTAGGGTTTAGGGTAGAGCAGTGGTGTTTGGGTAGTGAAGGGGGTCCTGCTGGGGGTAGTGTTTTAGGGTTTAGGGTAGTGTAGTGGTGTTTGGGTAGTGTAGAGGGTCATGCTGGGGTAGTGTTTTATGGTTTAGGGTAGTGCAGTGGTGTTTGGGTAGTGTAGGAGGCTGTGCTGGGGGTAGAGTTTTAGGGTTTAGGGTAGCGCAGTAGTGTTTGGGTAGTGTAGGGGGTTGTGCTGGGGGTAGTGTTTTAGGGTTTAGGGTAGCGCAGTGGTGTTTGGGTAGTGAAGGGGGTCGTGCTGGGGCTAGTGTTTTAGGGTTTGGGGTAGTGCAGTGGTGTTTGTGTGGTGTAGGGGGTCCTGTTTTAGGGTTTACGGTAGTGCAGTGGTGTATGGGTAGTGTAGGGGGTCGTGCTGGGGGTAGTGTTTTATGGTTTAGGGTAGTGCAGTGGTGTTTGGGTAGTGTAGGAGGTTGTGCTGGGGTAGTGTTTTAGGGTTTAGTGTAGTGCAGTGTTGTTTGGGTAGTGTAGGGGGTCATGCTGGAGGTAGTGTTTTAGGGTTTAGGGTAGTGCAGTGGTGTTTGGGTAGTGTAGGGGGTCCTGCTGGGGTTAGTATTTTAGGGTTTAGTGTAGTGCAGTGGTGTTTGGGTAGTGTAGAGGGTCATGCTGGGGTTGTTTTTTAGGGGTTAGGGTAGTGCAGTGGTGTTTGTGTAGTGTAGGGGGTCATGCTGGGGGTAGTGTTTTAGGGTTTAGGGTAGTGCAGTGGTGTTTGTGTAGTGTAGAGGGTCGTTCTGTGGGCAGTGTTTTAGGGTTTAGGGTAGTGCAGTGGTGTTTGGGTAGTGTAAGGGTTCGTGCTGGGGATAAATTTAGGGTTTAGGGTTGTGCAGTGGTGTTTGGGTATTGCAGGGGGTCATGCAGGGGGTAGATTTAGGGTTTAGGGTAGTGCAGTGGTATTTGTGTAGTGTTTGGGGGTTCGTGCTGGGGTAGTGTTTTAGGGTTGAGGGTAGTGCAGTGGTGTTTTTGTAGTGTAGGGGGTCGTGCTGAGGGAAGTGTTTTAGGGTTTAGGGTAGTGCAGTGGTGACTGTGTGGTGTAGGGGGTAGTGATTTAGGGTTTAGGGTAGTGCAGTGGTGTTTGGGTAGTGTTTGGGGGTTCATGCTGGGGTTGTGTTTTAAAGTTTAGGGTAGTGCAGTGGTGTTTGTGTAGTGTACAGGGTCGTGCTGAGTGGAGTGTTTTAGGGTAGTGCAGTGGTGTCTGTGTAGTGTAGGGGGTTGTGCTGGGGTAGTGGTTTAGGGTAGTGCAGTGGTGTTTGTGTAGTATAGGGGGTCGAGTTTTAGGATTTAGGGTAGTGCAGTGGTGGGAGGGTAGTGTAGGGGTGGTGCAGGGGGTAGATGTATTGGTTAGGGTAGTGCAGTGGTGTTTGGGTCGTGTAGGGGGTCGTGCTGGGGTAGTGTTTTAGTGTTAAGGGTAGTGTAGTGGTGTTTGGGTAGTTTAGGGGGTCGTTCTGGGGTAGTGTTTTTGGGTTTAGGGTAGTGCAGTGGTGTTTGGATAATATAGGGGGTCATGCTGTGGGTAGTGTTTTAGGGTTTAGGGTAGGGCAGTGGTGTTTGGGTAGTATAGGGGCATGCTGGGGGTGGTGTTTTAGGGTTTTGGGTAGCGCAGTGGTGTTTGGGTAGTATAGGGAGTCATGCTAGGGGTGGTGTTTTGGGGTTTGGGGTTTGGGTTAGCGCTTTGATGTTTGGGTAGTGTAGGGGGTTGTGCTCAGGGTAGTGTTTAAGGGTTTATGGTAGTGCAGTGGTGTTTGGGTAATGTAGGGGGTCGAGCCTGGGGTAGTGTTTTAGGGTTTAGAGTAGCGCAGTGGTGTTTGGGTAGTATAGTGGGTCATGCTGGGAGTAGTGTTTTAGGGTTTAGGGTAGCGCGGTGGTGTTTGGGTAGTGTAGGGGGTCGTGCTGGGGATAGTGTTTTAGGATTTAGGGTACCACAGTGATGTTTGGGTAGTGTAGGGGGTAATGCTGGGGGTAGTATTTTAGGGTATAAGGTATTGCAGTGATGTTTAGGTAATCTAGGGTGTCGTGCTGGGGGCAGTTTTTTAGGGTTTAGGGTAGCCCACTTGTGTTTGGGTAGTATAGGGTGTTGTGCTGGGGGTAGTGTTTAAGGGTTTAGGGTAGGTCAGTGGTGTTTGTGTACTGTAGGGGGTCATGCTTGGGGTAGATTTAGGTTGTAGGGTAGTGCAGTGGTGTTTGGGTAGTGTTTGGGGGTTTGTGCTGGGGTAGTGTTTTACAGTTTAGGGTAGTGCAGTGGTGTTTGTGTAGTGTAGGGGGTCGTGCTGAGTGTAGTGTTTTAGGGTTTAGGGTAGTGCAGTGGTGTCTGTGTAGTGTAGGGGGTTGTGCTGGGGTAGTGGTTTAGTGTTCAGGGTAGTGCAGTGGTGTTTGTGTAGTATAGGGGGTCATGTTTTAGGATTTAGGGTAGTGCAGTGGTGGGAGGGTAGTGTAGGGGGTGGTGCTGGAGGTAGCTGTATTGTTTTGGGTAGTGCAGTTGTGTTTGGGTAGTGTAGGGGGTCATGCTAGGGGTGGTGTTTTGGGGTTTGGGGTAGCGCTTTGATGTTTGGGTAGTGTAGGGGGTTGTGCTCAGGGTAGTGTTTAAGGGTTTATGGTAGTGCAGTGGTGTTTGGGTAATGTAGGGGGTCGTGCTGAAGTGGTGTTTTGGGGTTTTGGGTAGGGCAGTGGTGTTTGGGTAGTGTAGGGGCTCGTGCCTGGGGTAGTGTTTTAGGGTTTAGGGTAGCGCAGTGGTGTTTGGGTAGTGTAGTGGGTCATGCTGGGAATAGTGTTTTAGGGTTTAGGGTAGCGCGGTGGTGTTTGGGTAGTGTAGGGGGTCGTGCTGGGGATAGTGTTTTAGAATTTAGGGTACCACAGTGATGTTTGGGTAGTGTAGGGGGTCATGCTGGGGGTAGTATTTTAGGGTATAAGGTATTGCAGTGATGTTTGGGTAATCTAGGGTGTCGTGCTGGGGGCAGTGTTTTAGGGTTTAGGGTAGCCCACTTGTGTTTGGGTAGTATAGGGTGTTGTGCTGGGGGTAGTGTTTAAGGGTTTAGGGTAGGTCAGTGGTGTTTGTGTATTGTAGGGGGTCGTGCTTGGGGTAGATTTAGGGTGTAGGGTAGTGCAGTGGTGTTTGAGTAGTGTTTGGGGGTTTGTGCTGGGGTAGTGTTTCACAGTTTAGGGTAGTGCAGTGGTGTTTGTGTAGTGTAGGGGGTCGTGCTGAGTGTAGTGTTTTAGGGTTTAGGGTAGTGCAGTGGTGTCTGTGTAGTGTAGGGGGTTGTGCTGGGGTAGTGGTTTAGGGTTCAGGGTAGTGCAGTGGTGTTTGTGTAGTATAGGGTGTCATGTTTTAGGATTTAGGGTAGTGCAGTAGTGGGAGGGTAGTGTGGGGGGGTGGTGCTGGGGGTAGCAGTATTGTTTTGGGTAGTGCAGTTGTGTTTGGGTAGTGTAGGGGGTTGTGCTGGGAGTAGTGTTTTAAGGTTTAGGGTAGCGCAGTGGTGTTTGGGTAGTGTAGCGGGTGATGCTGGTGTTAGTGTTTTAGGGTTTAGGGTACTGCAGTGATGTTTGGGTAGTCTAGGGTGTCGTGCTGGGGGCAGTGTTTTAGAGTTTAGGGTAGCCCACTTGTGTTTGGGTAGTATAGGGTGTCATTCTGGGGATAGTGTTTTAGGGTTTAGGGTAGGTCAGTGGTGATAGGGTATTGTAGGGGTTCATGCTGGGGGCAGATTTAGGGTTTAGGATAGTGCAGTGGTGTTTGGGTAGTGTTTGGGAGTTCGTGCTGGGTTAGTATTTTAGGGTTTAGGGTAGTGCAGTGGTGGGTGGGTGGTGTAGGAGGTCGTGCTGGGCATAGATGTATTGTTTAGGGTAGTGCAGTGGTGTGGGGGTCGTGCTGGGGTTGTGTTTTAGGGTTAAAGGTAGCGCAGTGGTGTTTGGGTAATGTAGGCTGTCGTGCTCGGGTAGTGTTTTAGGGTTTAGGGTAGCGCAGTGGTGTTTGGGTAGTGTAGGGGGCCATGCTGGGGGTGGTGTTTTGGGGTTTTGGGTAGCGCAGTGGTGTTTGGGTAGTGTAGGTTGTCTTGCTGGTGGTGGGGTTTTAGGGTTTAGGGTAGCGCATTGGTGTTTAGGTAGTGTAGGTGGTTGTGCTGGGGCTAGTTTTTAGGGTTTAGGCCAGGGTACTGCTTTGATGTTTGGGTATTGTAGGGGGTCGTGCTCGGGGTAATGTTTTAGGGTTTATGGTAGCGCAGTGGTGTTTGGGTAGTGTAGAGGGTTGTGCTGGGGTATTTTTTTTAGGTTTAGGGTAGCGCAGTGGTGTTTGGGTAATGTAGGCTGTTGTTTTGGGGTAGTGTTTTAGGGTTTAGGGTAGCGCAGTGGTGTTTGGGTAGTGTAGGGGGATATGCTGGGGGTGGTGTTTTAGGGTTTTGGGTAGCGCAGTGGTGTTTGGGTAGTGTAGGGGGTCGTGCTGGGGGTGGTATTTTGGGTTTTTGGGTAGCGCAGTGGTGTTTGGGTAGTGTAGGTTGTCTTGCTGGTGGTAGTGTTTTAGAATTTAGGGTAGCGCATTGGTGTTTGGGTAGTGTAGGTGGTTGTGCTGGGGGTAGTGTTTTAGGGTTTAGGCCAGGGTACCACTTTGATGTTTGGGTATTGTAGGGGGTCGTGCTCGGGTATTGTTTTAGGGTTTATGGTAGTTCAGAGGTGTTTGGGTAATGTAGGGGGTCATGCTGGTGGAGGTGTTTTAGGGTTTAGGGTAGGTCAGTGGTGATTGGGTATTGTAGGGGGTCGTGATAGGGTAGATTTATTGTTTAGGGTAGTGCAGTGGTGCTTGGGTAGTGTTTGGGGGTTTGTGCTAGGGTAATGTTTTACAGTTTAGGGTAGTGCAGTGGTTTTTGTGTAGTGTAGGGGGTCGGGCTGAGGGTAGTGTTTTAGGGTTTAGGGTAGTGCAGTGGTGTTTGTGTAGTGTAGGGGGTCGTGCTGGGGGTAGTGGTTTAGGGTTCAGGGTAGTGCAGTGGTGTTTGTGTTGTATAGGGGATCGTGTTTTAGGGTTTAGGGTAGTGCAGTGGTGGGAGGGTAGTTTCAGGGGTCGTGCTGGGGGTAGATGTATTGCAGTGGTGCTTGGGTCGTGTAGGGGGGTCATGCTCGGGTAGTGTTTTAGGGTTAAGGGTAGTGCAGTGGTGTTTGGGTAGTGTAGGGGATCGTTCTGGGAAAGTGTTTTGAGGTTTAGGGTAGTGCAGTGTTTTTTGGATAATGCATTGGGTCATTTAGGGTAGCCCACTTGTGTTTGGGTAGAAAAGGGTGTCGTGCTGGGGTAGTGTTTTAGGGTTTAGGGTAGGGCAGTGGTGTTTGGGTAGTGTAGGGGGCGTGCTGGGGTGGTGTTTTAGGGTTTTGGGTAGCGCAGTGGTGTTTGGGTAGTGTAGGGGGTGGTGCTGGGGGTGGTGTTTTGGGTTTTGCGTATCACAGTGGTGTTTGGGTAGTGCAGGTTGTCATGCTGGTGGTAGTGTTTTAGGGTTTAGGGTAGCTCATTGGTGTTTGGGTAGTGTAGGTGGTTGTGCTGGGGGTAGTGTTTTAGGGATTAGGCCAGTGGTACCACTTTGATGTTTGGGTAGTGTAGGGGATCATGCTCGGGGTAGTGTTTTAGGGTTTATGGTAGCGAAGTGGTGTTTGGTTAATGTAGGGGGTCGTGCTGAGGTGGTGTTTTCGGGTTTAGGGTAGCGCAGTGGTATTTGGGTAGTATAGGGGGCATGCTGGGGGTGGTTTTTTAGGGTTTTGGGTATCACAGTTGTGTTTGGGTAGTGTAGGTTGTCATGCTGGTGGTAGTGTTTTAGGGTTTAGGGTAGCTCATTGGTGTTTGGGTAGTGTAGGTGGTTGTGCTGGGGGTAGTGTTTTAGGGTTTAGGCCAGTGGTACCGCTTTGATGTTTGGGTAGTGTAGGGGATCATGCTCGGGGTAGTGTTTTAGGGTTTATGGTAGCGAAGTGGTGTTTGGTTAATGTAGGGGGTCGTGCTGAGGTGGTGTTTTAGGGTTTAGGGTATCGCAGTGGTATTTGATTAGTATAGGGGGCATGCTGGGGGTGGTGTTTTACGGTTTTGGGTAGCGCAGTGGTGTTTGGGTAGTGTAGGGGGTCATGCTGGGGGAGTGTTTTAGGGTTTAGGGTAGCCCACTTGTGTTTGGGTAGAAAAGGGTGTCGTGCTGGGGTAGTGTTTTAGGGTTTAGGGTAGGTCAGTGGTGTTTGGGTATTGTAGAGGGTTGTGCTGGGGGTAGATTTAGGGTTTAGGGTAGTGCAGTGGTGTTTGGGTAGTGTTTCGGGGTTCGTGCTGGGGTAGTATTTTACAGTTTAGGGTAGTGCAGTGGTGTTTGTGTAGTGTAGGGGGTGGTGTTTTGGGGTTTTGGGCAGCGCAGTGGTGTTTGAGTAGTGTAGGTGGTTGTGCTGGAGGTAGTGTTTTAGGGTTTAGGCCAGGGTACCGCTTTGATGTTTGGGTAGTGTAGGGGGTCCTGCTTGGGGTAGTGTTTCAGGGTTTATGGTAGCGCATTGGTGTTTGGGTAATGTAGGGGGTCGTGTTGGGGTGGTGTTTTAGGGTTTAGGGTAGCACAGTGGTATTTGGGTAGTATAGGGGGGCGTGCTGGGGGTGGTGTTTTAGGGTTTTCGGTAGCGCAGTGGTGTTTGGGTAGTGTAGGGGGTCGTGCGTTGGGTAGTGTTTTATGGTTATGGGTAGCGCAGTGGTGTTTGGGTATTGTAGGGGGTTGCGCTGGGAGTAGTGTTTTAGGGTTTAGGGTAGTGCAGTGGTGTTTGGGTAGTGTTGGGGGTCATGCTGGGGGTAGTGTTTTAGGGTTTAGGGTACTGCAGTGATGTTTGGGTAGTCTAGGGTGTCTTGCTGGGGGGAGTGTTTTAGGGTTTAGGGTAGCCCACTTGAGTTTGGTATTATAGGGTGTTGTGCTGGGGGTAGTGTTTTAGGGTTTAGGGTAGGTCAGTGGTGTTTGAGTATTGTAGGGGGTCATGCTTGGGGTAGATTTAGGGTTTAGGATGGTGCAGTGGTGTTTGGGTAGTGTTTGGGGGTTCGTGCTGGGGTAGTGTTTTACAGTTTAGGGTAGTACAGTGGTGTTTGTGTGTTGTAGGGGGTGGTGTTTTGGGGTTTTGGGTAGCACAGTGGTGTTTGGGTAGGGTAGGTTGTCTTGCTGGTGGTAGTGTTTTAGGGTTCAGGGTAGCTCATTGGTGTTTGGGTAGTGTAGGTGGTTGTGCTGGGGGTAGTGTTTTAGGGTTTAGGCCAGGGTACCGCTTTGATATTTGGGTAGTGATGGGGGTCGTGCTCTGGGAAGTGTTTTAGGGTAGTGCAATAGTGTTTGTGTAGTGTAGGGGGTCGTGCTGGGGGTAGTGTTTTAGGGTTTAGGGTAGTGCAGTGGTGCTTGTGTAGTGTTGGGGTGATGCTGGGGGCAGTGTTTTAGGGTTTAGGGTAGTGCAGCGGTGTTTTGGTAGTGTAGGGGGTCATGCTGGGGGTCGTCGTTTAGGGTTTAGGGTAGTGCAGTGGTGTTTGGGTAGTGTAGGAGATTGTGCTGGGGTAGTATTTTATGGTTTAGGGTTGTGCAGTGGTGTTTGGGTAGTGTAGGGGGTCATGCTGGGGGAAGTGTTTAAGGGTTTAGTGTAGTGCAGCAGTGTTTGGGTGGTGTAGGGGGTCCTGCTGGGGGTAGTGTTTTAGGGTTTAGGGTAGTGCAGTGGTGTTTGAGTATTGTAGGGGGTCATGCTGGGGGTAATTAGGGTTTAGGGTAGTACAGTGGTGTTTGTGTAGTGTAGGGGTAGTGCTGGGGGTAGTGTTTTAGGGTTTAGAGTAATTCAGTGGTGTTTGTGTAGTGTTAGGGGGTCGTGGTTTAAGGTTTAGGGTAGTGCAGTGGTGTTTGGTAGTGTAGGGGGTCGCGCTGGGGGTAGTGTTTTAAAGTTTAGGGTAGTGCAGTGGTATTTGGAAATTTCAAAATTCTATTTTGAATAACTTTGGCGCCGGTTGACGAATCCTCGCGAAATTTTCAAAACTAATGGGGCGCTCCATTCAGCTCCTACCCTGAAAGTCTCGGGGTGATTCGTCAAGCGGGGGCCGAGAAATTCCCCATGCATTTTCCCATAGGACTTTTAGACACAGCTACAGCCCAAACGGCTGAACAGAATTACTTGAAATTTGGCAGAGAGGTAGCCATAAGGTCAAGGAGGTGCCTTTCGCAGGTCTGTTGTAAATCTGTTCAGTATTTCTTGAGAAAATAGCATTTAAAAGCATATCAATATCTATACGCGCGTACCGTGCGCGCACTGAGCAAGCCCTGTGCGCGCACCTTGCCGTGCGCGAGCGTAATTCTGATTGGTTGTTACATGTCAGTAAACATTCGAATCGGTCGAAATCAGGAAGTGTCGGCCGCCATTTTGTCTGTCGCACTGAAAAGGAAAGGTGGAGACCATGAATAGGGGGCAGGGTAGGGAATTCTTGACCCCCTAGCCATTGTAAGGGGGTCACAGTAGGACCACGAAGGGCAAAAAATATAGATTTTAATTTTTTTTAAAACATCGCGAGGTGCGCGCACCCAGCACGCACCCGAAAAAAAACATTAAAAAAATAGAATTAAAAATCAAGTTTAAGTGTTTAGATATTAGGTGGCTCTAAAAAGAGCCCTTGTGTTTATTGAGTGTTTTTCGGTACCTACAAGTAAGTACCGATGCAGAGTCTAAAGTTCAAGAGGAAGACTCTGTTCCCTTCATCATTGAAATGTACACCGTCTCCTCTATAAATGTCTTGCATGTTGTAACGCAAGTTGTTGCGGTATATAGAACCCATACAATAGTCTCTGAGGAAAGCAGAAACAGACCTATTGACGTGCTTTCTTGCTTTGTCAATCTGCGGACAATGTTGGTTGGACCAGTTCCACTTTTGCCTTTGGCATATATTAGAGTATACAAAGGTAGTTTGTGGAAAAAGTGACATCAATTGCACAAAGGTGTCCTTAACAAGCATTTCCAGACCTACCCCAGTTGAAGTGCCTAGGTCATTTCCACCACAGTGCACAATAATAAGGTTAGGCTGTGGGAGATGTAGAAAGGTTTTCACCAAAGGCATTAATTGGCGCCACTTTAACCCTCTCTGACCAATCCATTTAATGTCTACATTTGGCAAAGCAAGATCTCTCACCATACCTCTTTTTTCTGCATACTTTTCACTCCAGAAGACATAGCTGTGATCTACAATCCACACTGTGAACATCTTTCAAGGAGATGTGGATGCACTCAGGAGGTAGGAGATGATGACAAACCAAAACATGAGAGTAAGGCGAATGCAAGCTTACCGTAAGCTTACCGTACGCGTACCCCGCGATTTTTTTTTTAAATTAATAAATGTTTTTTTGTACTTTTCTGTCCTTCTTTGATCCCCTTTCAAATGTTAGGGGGTCTGTAACTCTCCTCCTTGCCCCCTTTTCAAGTTATCACCCTTTTTTTTTTCTGTGTGAAACATACAAAATGGCGGCCGCCGCTTCCTGGTTTCGACCGATTCGAATGTTTACTAAGATCTAACAGCCAATCAGAATCGCGCTCGCGCACGTCACCGTACGCGTACGGTAAGCTTACCGTAAGCGCACGGTAAGCGCACCGTAAGCTGCCACAGATATATATATTGATTTAAATGCTATTTTCTCAGGAACTACTGAACAGATTTACACCAGACCTACACAAGGCACTTCCTTGACCTGAGGACAACCTCTCTGCCAAATTTCAAGTAACTCTTTTCAGCCGTTCGGGCTGTAGCTGTGTCTAAAGGTCCTATGGAAAAATGCATGGGAAAAACGCGTTTTGGGACCCCCCTTTTTTCTCAGCCCCCGCCTGACGAATCCCCCCGAGACTTTCAGGGTAGGAGCGGAGCGTAGCGCCCCACCTATTTTGAAAATTTTGCGAGCATTCGTCAACCGGCGCCAAAGTTATTCCAAATAGAATGTTGCGGTTTTCCTATGGAAACAGGGTCCTAACTATAACTACCTACTGGCGACCGCCAGTAGGTAATATATATATATATATATATATATATATATATATATATATATATATATATATATACATACATACACACACACATACACCAATAACACAAAACCTTTAAAAAACAAACCGCTCTAATTAAATTAAAGCAATGTATATGTATATTTGTTTTATTTTTAGATTTGTTAAACATTATAATATAAATTAGAATGATTAGCTTAATATTTGTTTTTAAGTAGATATATCTAAATATATAGCTTTTGGGCACCCCGGGCCACTACGCATCCCATATTGCGCCTGGATCCACGCTTCCTGACCCAGTGAAAGGAGCCACTGGAGGGATCAGTCTCTGTGCGGTTTCTGCCCGGTCCACCCCCCCGCCTGGATAAACAGTTGCTGGCCTGACAGGAGAATTTACTGGAGGGGTCAGTTTTTCTATGTGACAGTCCAACCCTGCTTATTTTCCTTCAAAAACATCTAACTGTCTAGCTTACTGCCTGTGCCATGGGGAGGGGCTGTGGCTGGATCGGGGAATTGCTGTAGGGTGCTTTTTGTATGTCCTCACGGAGGGGTGCTGACCTATCCCCTCTATTCTGTTCCCCCTGACGACCAGCATCCACTTTAACACCCTATACCCTCAACTTTCAGTGCTGGTCCATTTTCTCTTTCACCCCCTTGCCCTATTCTCTTATTGCCCTTCCCTCCGTTCTACTCTATCGAAATAGAAAGAGGACTGAGAGCAGCTTCCTGCTATGGCGGCCATCTTTGACTGGTCTCATTCTCACCTCTACCCACACTAACCCTCTCCTGCTACAAGGGTGCATCCTCTACTTTAATCACACTTACCTCTCCCCCAGGTGAACTAAAGCTTTTCCAACACCCAACCTAGATGACCACCCCCACTGGGAGAAACTGACAAAGGACTTTGCTCCTGCTGTTTCCACTAAAACTATAGTAGGACTAAACCAACTCTAGAGTCCTGTAATGGTCCTTCCTGTGTGACTCCACTATAAGCCTACACTTTCAACCCCACCCATGAGCTTAGCTCCAGGCCTGAAGCTGCCCTCTGTTTCACACCCCAATACCTTCCACCACCCATCTCAAAAGAACAAACTTTTAAGACTACTAACCTTGCCCAGCCCAACTCTCCCCTGACAGATCAGCTCTATTATATCCCATCCCATATGGTCTATTCTGGAGCGCCACCCTATGAACACATTTTAATTTTCACTCAGGAGCCGCCTGAATTCTACACCTCCCCTCCCTCCCGAACAACCCTCTGCTGTAGGATCTTCCCATGCCCAATTCTTAGTGCCCCCCCCATATCTTGTGGATACCGCTCAGTCTAGAAACTCCACTTGAATTCTCCTCCCTCTCAACTCCCGTAGTGAGGAAGACGACAACAAACACAAGAACACACCACCAGACCACCCCAGAAACCCCCCTTTCACATCTCTCCAACCTTAAACCCTAGGGCCCTCACTCCTTCTCCATCACCTACCCGCCCAACCTCTCAGCTAACGCCACCAAACTCTTAACGCACAGACTGCTCAAGCAATACCCTGAAACACTCATAGCTGACCTCTACTGTAACCCTTCCAAAAGTAAGACTAAAACGGATAAAAAAATTTACACCACCCATCAGGCCAAATTGAGAAATAACCTAGCTAACCACCTGTGAGACACCAAAGCCACCAACATCCCTTACGGCCAAATATTGCTAATCTCCAAGTCATTTGCCTTCAAAATCAGCGCCACCATAACAGTATACGGAAATGGCAAAGTCATGGTCCAAGCCAAAGACTTCAACCTTCACCAATTTGAACTCGCCTTCCACAAGCTGCGAAACTACATTTCAAACCCTTTCCAATTATTCAATCACTTCCCAACCCACCACCCAGAACCCGACCCAAGAAACCTGCCATAAACTCTCAATTATTGAACTCCTCAGACCGTCACTCCACCCCTACACCATATCCCTCTTCTCCCCCACCCTCATCCCCCTCAACCATATCTCCCACCTCAAGACATCGCTCCCTATCTCACCTCACACCCCACTCAATACACTTACCCTATTCTCCCTACCTGCAGAAACACCAGCATTTGACTAAACTCCACCCAATCCTCAGACAAAGAAAACCAGTACACTCGAGAAGCACTCTCCCCAGTCTCCCCACCTCCACCCATCCGAAGACACGTATGTCTCCACTTCCCATAATCCTACCACCCCCCAACCCTCCTGCTTCCAACCAACACCTCCAATCTAATCTGCCCCCCAACTCCTTCGCTCCCCCTACACCTAACCTAGAGTTGATGGCAGAACTGACCAAACGCCTTACACGTATGGAAAAACAACTCCACGCTCTCTTACCAATGGACCCTATGCACATCATATCCATAACTGAAAACCTATCCCATACCCATAGCCAAATCAACACAATCATTCAGGGCATAAACAAAATCCTTCTCAAAACCAAAGCCCCCTTTTCCCCGCCAAATACTTACAACTCCCATCCCTCATAAACATCAGTGAGCCCTCTCAACTGCTGAATCCCCAAACAAACAGCTGGCGCACTACGCCTCTAAACACCCAATATCACAGACCAAAAAGAGAGAAACCTGAAATGTCCTTGAGAGATGCGATGAATCATGCTAAAACCTACAACCCCAGAACAACCTAATCCCCCCCAACATACAGGTAATCACTGGAATTGGTAGAGCCAACAACCAATTTAGGACTACAAGACTTCCCTCTCAATGCAGAGTCATACCCCAGGCTCCCCCTCCTCCCAAAACTATTCCATCAGCTGCAAGGGCATCTGCATGCTTGTTAACTGCAGATCTGCAGTCAAGCACGCAACAGAGCTGGCTGTTGTCATACTGAATTACGACATTGACATCGTGTTCATCACAGAAACCTGGCTCAATGAAACATCCTATCCGATCCTTGACCTACTAGTCCCCCCTGATTTCTCCATCATTAAAAAGGACAGAATCGCCATCATTCATAGGAACAACATCAAAATAGTTGAAACCAAAACCCACTCCTTCTCTACTTTTCGAATACCTCCACACCAACTTAATACGACAAGGTAACAAAGTAACTAAATGCCATCTCATCTACCACCCTCCAGAAAACACTCTTACATTCGAAGAACAAATTTCTGACCTACTTTCATACTGTTCTCTATACAACTCCTACAACATCATCCTAGGTGACTTCAACCTCCACTGGAACAACGAAAAGGACACTTTAATACAGTCACTAAATGAACTCCTTCTCACCAATGAGCTCACCCAACGCTGCAAGGGACAAACCCACAACAAAGGCTCTACCTTAGATGCTATCATAGCCAAAAAACGAAATAATAAGCATCAATGACATTCTCCCAATCGACTGGTCAGACCACCACATCATTCGATTTAACATCAACCAAACTGCAGCGCCACCAGTCAAAGCCCAGATTAACCATCAATGGAGCAGAAACCTCAATCCCATCTCCCTCTCTTACCTCGAAGAAACAATAACACCACTTCTCCCTCCCTTCACAGACAACCTTAACATGGTTGTGCTCACTACACTGTACAACACGACGATGGAAACTGCACTTGACCAACTACCTCCCATGAAAAACAAAAGGATCAGAGACATCCCATCCAGAGCCTGGTTCAACAAAGACCTCAACTTAGAAAGAGGACAAGTAAGAGCCGCTGAGAGACTCTGGAGAGTAAACATATCTACAGCCAACCTCTTCCAGCTCAGAAGAGAACGCAGGAATTTCAAAAAACAAATAATCAAGGAGAAAGCCTCCTTCTTCTAGAGTGCGCTAGACAAAGTAAAAAAACGCCCCAAAGAACTCTTCAACATCATCTATAAACAGACCTCCAAGCCCACCAAGGTAAATCCTCCTGCCTCCAAACTACAGTGTGACAACTTGGCCAAATTCTTCAATGACACAATCACCACCTAGCAAGTAATCGCTTATAACGAAAGAAAAGCCAGCCCCAGTTAACTCCACGATCCCCAAAGGCGAGACCCCTCTCGAGCCAACCACCCAAAGAAGCCTATACACAAGAAGAGGACATTTCCACGGTGATTGCCAACTCCAAACCCTCCAACCACTATGCAGACCCACTACCTGCTTACCTGTCTAAGAACCTCAACCTCACCCTAATCCTACTGTGGACGAAGATCATCAATAGTTCCCTCAACAACAGACTGATGCCCATCTGCCTTAAACAAGGCCAAATCACTCCCCTACTAAAAAACCTGATGCTGAGCCAAACGATCTCAAAAACTTTAGGCCCATCACCAACCTTCCTTTCATAGATAAAATCCTCGAGAAATGTGGTCTCTCCCAACTCAACCAACACCTGGAATAAAACAACCTACTTGACTCACACCAATCTGGTTTCAGGATGGGATGCAACACAGAAACCACTATACTGAGTATAACTGATGACAATCACAACTCCCTTGACTCTAACAGATGCTGCCTCTTGCCCTCCTTGATCTATCAGCGGCTTTTGACACTGTGGATCACAAGCTACTTTTAGATGCCCTACAAAAGCATATCGGAGCAGATAGCACTATCGTAAAATTGGTCTCCTCATTTATGCATAACTGATCCCAATTCATAAAAATCTAAAACTCTATGTCCGATATCTCACCCACAACCGGAGGTGTCCCTCAAGGCACAGTCCTCTCCCCTACTCTCTTCAACATCTACATGGAACCCCTCACTACCATTCTAAAACAAGCAAATATCGCCTAGCATCTCTATGCCGACGACACCCAGCTGTACCTCCAAATATCCTCCATTAAAGACATCCTCAAACTCAACCAAGAAAACAAAAAAATTCTTGTCTTCTCCAATCATGACCAACCCCCTCAGATCCAAGTATGGATAAACAACCTAGACTCCCTAAATGTCAAACTTACTCCAGAAATCTTAGCTAAATCTCTAGGGATCTCTCCGGACACAAGAGTTAACATGAGCTCCCACATAAGCTCCACTGCAAAAGGTGCATTCTACAGCCTAAAGCTCCTCAAAAAGATCAAGCCTTTCACACCCCCCAATGACCTCAAAATCGCAACTCAAGCTCTAGTTCTGTCCAGACTTGACTATGGAAATGCCACACTGTGGCAGCTAAAACACACATAGGCCCTATGAGAGCCACCCTAAATGCAGCAGCAAGAATGATCATAGGTTCCAAAAAAACACAACCACATCAACCCCACATTGCAGGACCTAAAAAGGCTACCTATCAAAGCACACTGCTGTTGCAAAACAGCCTGTCTCACCCATAAAGCCCTACACACAGGCTAACCGGATTACTTTGCAACCAAACTCACTACAGCAGGACAATCGAGAAACCTAAGAACCTTCAAATCGCTCCTCTTAACCCCCAAACAGATATAAACAAAGAGCCCTCTCCCGCTCTTTCTCAGGGAACGCCCCCAAAAGTTGGAATTCTCTCCCTATTCATATCAAAACTAACCCCTCCTTCGCAAGTTTCAAGAAACAACAAAAAGAATTTCTCCTCAAACGTCATCTGCCTCTGGACAATAACCACCCAACACTTTTTTTTTCCAGAACTTTGTAACCTCCAGTATCTAGATGTATCATTGTACTTGACTGTTTATGCTTCTATACATGTATGCTGATTTAAAGTGCTCTGATACCCCTCGGGTCGTGTAAGCGCTATATAAAAATAAAAAATAAAATATATGGATTATTATATATGTCTTTTTAACTTTTTTATATTACGTTTATAGGTTATGTTTGTTGAAATATATATTAAATCTATTTTTAATGAATGTTTCTATTTAATATATTTCATATTTATTATTTTAAATTATATATATTTTAATATAATGATTTATTACAACAATATTTTTTCTCTCGATATTTTTGTACTTACCATTATTAGTATAGGAAGACGATAGTTTGGTCATTATATTTTGGGGGTCAATATTTTGTCAGTGAACCTCCTCAGCAGTATTACCACACCTTGAGAAAGGCTGCTGATGTTGGACGAATTGACACCTCTACACACACTTGGAGAGAATAGGGGTCATAGCTACTAGCTGCCCCTATATATATATATGTGCCCCCCCAGTCCCACCCCAATGTAACTTAGGGAGAGGGTGGGACATTAATCACACTCCTTTTCTCTTAGGTCACATATTCCTCCACCACTGCTCCTCAAGGAAGGGAATGAATGTAACTACCCCAGGGCAGCGTTACGATGAAAGTCTTCTTTAGTGTGATCTCTCACCCGCAGGGGAAACAGGCCGAGGAGAAAGCTGCATGGTTGTATGTATGTAGAGCTTATACTGCAGTAGTCTAGCTTGAGAGGAAAGGACTCCGCAGACATATGTATAAACAAAAGGGACAAAGTTACAAGAACGGAATTTCGTACAAAGTGTGATGTCAAAATTAACTACTGAGATGCAATAGCTTTTAATGGACCATTTAAAAAAGGATTGCACATATCTTGCACCTTGGACAAGGATTTAAATTTGCTCCTGCACTAATCAGCCCCAACCCATCCATAGCTCCTCAGATCGGCTCCAAAAGACAAGTGGAGTAGTCACTCTCAGTTATGTTTACTTATCCTGAAAATATTTATGTATTTTACTTCAAGAATGTATGGAGGTCTTTACTATCATATCACATGTATCACTCACCTCTGGCCTTATTTAATTTAGAAAAAAAACTACAACCTCAAACTAGTCATGAAGAAGTATTTGTTTAAAAACCATATCAACTTGAACAAAAGGCAGAGAGACTTCAGGTGGGAGCAAGGAGGAGGAGAATTATATTACTTGATCATAAAATATTAGGGGCCTGATTTCGAATTTGGCAACAGGGTACTCCATCACAAATTCTGTGGCATACCCTGCCCTCCGAACCCTCAGTTCGCCCAGCTCATTTTGAGGCTGACGGACCTTAAGTATTCCATCTATGGAGCACTGTTGGCTCCATCAATGGAAAACTTCCTCTAACGGCCCAAGTGAGTAAGGGCCGTTAGAGGAAGAACATTATGCCATTCACCCTATTTAGGGAGAATAGTGTAATGTGTTTTTTTTCTTGTTCATCACAAGGACAGGAAAAAAAACAATAATGACTCCCACACCCTGGGAGAAAACTCCCACACTGCTGTGGATATTATATTTTTGCTTTTCAGAACCAAACTCCTACTTGGTAATTTGATTCTGAAAATCTTAAGAAATTCAAAGGTTTGATGGACAGCTGTCAAAACTGACTGCAGCTATACACTGAAGCTTTAATACACTGAAAGGAACTGCTGTGGTGGCAGTTTCTTTCAAGCTACAGAGATGAATGCTTGGCCAGCAGTCATCTCTGAATTGGTCGGATAAAGTACCGCTAAGATGAAGGAGGCAATGTCCTCAGATATCCTGATTGAATCTACTCTGTCTGCCAAACTCTGAATCAGGCATTAAATCTCTTAAGCCCTGACTAGGTGTACCTGCAGAAAAGGGCAAGAAGGCCTCCTTATTCATGAACTTCCCTTCTTTGTCAAGGAAATGTCCTGGATTGAACTGTCGAGGTGTCTCCCAGTGGTCAGGATCAAACAGAGCTGAGGATAAATTAGGTATGATGAGGGAACCCTATGAGGAAAAAATAGGTCATTGGATTAGAATGATGGTTATAGATGGTCCTCATATTGAAATTATTTATTTATTTATTATTTCACATTTGTATAGAGCACAACTCTCCCCAAGGTGTGTATCAGTGCTCTAAGCTCTGTTCTGAGAAAGTGGGATTTGGACGCGTGTCTTAATCTTTCCAGACTCCTAAATTTATGCAGTCATCTAAGTAAGTTTAACAATTATCATTGAGAGTTTGGTGGGAAGATCACTATAGAGTGATACATTCTCTGGGGACTGACAATGGAGAACTCTTAGAGGTAATACATGATTAATGTAAACATTGGGAATGCACATAAAAACGGATAGTGGTCTAAGTGGAATTCAATATCTTTGAGAAGCCAGGGACAGCTCAGAGGAAACAGGCCAATATGTCCACTATGTTCTCCATTTTAAAGGTCACTGTTTGATGGGTTTAGCCCTTTGACAGCTCCAGTTGGCTTAATTGACAATATTTTTTAAAGAACAGCCTTATCAAGTTCCCTGTCACAGAGCAAGTAAGAGGGTGGATATGGGTTTGAAATTGATTTAGAAGTCTTTCGGTCAGATACTCGCTGGCAGGATTCTTTGAGTTATATGGTGTTCAGTTCATAAACATGTGAGAAAGTTGAACTCAACAGTAGAAAATGCATTTGATTTGATGGCACTACGTGGTAAAAGTCTTCAAGGTCCCACCAGAAATGTTAACTGAAAAAAGGGTGGAGGAACAGAAATGACATGATATGACATTCATGAAGAAGCATACAAATAGTCTACCAGAAGGAGATTAAGATTCTAGAGCAACTACTTTGGAGAATAGATCAGAGTAGGTTTAGATGTTTATGTAGCAGTCTCTAGAATCTAAGGTGATGCCACCTGGTGTGATGTCAGATCAGAATGTTAATTTGTTTCACAACAATTAAGTTTAATTTTTAGACACACATTGCTGATTTCTTCAAATGACATGTCTATAGTTGCATGCTTCTCTGGCCTTAAATCAGAAAATCACACCACACATTTGGGGTGCCCTTCTAACTAAAAAGGAACAAGGTCAGTTCACAATAAAAACAAGAAGGAATCCCTTTTGCGTCACTCACTCTTTCCGCCAGTCATATATCCTGATTTGTGCTGGGTATATAGATACCGATCACCTTTTACCCCCAATTTCTCCACTGTCTAGACACTGAACACTATTATATATAAAAATTTCTCATTTATTCAAAGTAACTACTTTCAAATACAAGGTTGAAAATATCCTCTTTACTTTGGAAAGAATCCAAATTAGTAAATAGATAGTGGTGAGAAATTCCATGACTGCATGGGGTCGGTACATACCTGGATGACTCAAAACTGTTTAAAACTGAACTCGAGCAAAACCGAGGTGATCATCTTTGGAAATAATACTAACTTCTGGTCACCTAGATGGTGGCCTGAGAAATTAGGTATCCTTCCAATGCCCGTCAGGAAAGCAGAAACCTAGGAGTAGTAATTGACATTAGGCTCACCTTTGGGATCAGGTGAATGTGGTCACTTCATCTACTTTCCAGACGCTTAGGATGATAAGAAAAATGCTACCCCAGGAAAGCCAACGAATAGTGATAATCTCCCATATTCTATCAAAACTTGATTACTGCAATGGTTAATACCTGAATATCCTACAGCAACACATGAACAAACTGCAATTATTGCAAAATGCAGCAGCTAGGCTGCTAACAGGTACTCCTAAATTTAAATCTGTAAAAACAGAAATTAGACAGCTCCACTGGCTGCCAATAAGGCAACTAGTCAGATTCAAATCGCTTTGTACTGCCTTCAACACTCTGCATGACGGTGGACTAGACCATCTTAGGCAGCGCTTTAGTTGGTACACCCCCAACAGAATGTTTCGCTCCTTATGAGCTAAGACAGTGATAGTGCCTAAATTCAAAAGAGCCAACTGGGGCGGCAGAAGCTTCATACCTGCACCTCTAGGGAATGGAAAGAACTTCCTTTCCATATTCGGGCCTCCCCAACCCTTTGTCATTTAGGATGGCACTAATAACTTGTCTATTCAGCAATTAGTTTTACCTGGGTCTTTTATGTTATTCTGCTATCTCGGCTGTTGAGCTAAGCGCCAGGACACCTTCGGGTAGTCGTTGTGCTCTATAAATTTATTTAGCATAACATAATATAGCGCTGTTATATCACAATAAAAATATCTTAAAATCCATGTCAAAATGAATGTGTAATGATCAAGAGATTTGATGACAGTTAATTCAATAGTTTTTTAATCATACATTCTTGTTTTTGTATCAAACAAATACATTCTATAGACTATTGAAATATACTAATAATGTTTTCATAGACATATGTATGGATTGTAAAATATTTATTGTGATATAACAACGGAAAGAGTGAGTGACTCAGAAGTGATCCTTTAATTCAGCTAAGCAACTTCTAAAGAACCTTTTTAAATGTTCAGTCCATACTCTACTTTATGCCTAATGGTTAACTTTATACTCAGTGTTATGTATTTTACCTCACTATAATGCGTTACCTATATACTGCTAGATGATTACCATGCAGTGTCTGCTTCACATTTTATCTCTAAATGCTGTTCAATAGGTCTCTAAATGCTGTTCAATCGGTCTCTAAATGCTGGTCATTAGGTCTGCCAATGCTGCTGCAAAAGTACCTTCTCAATATTGAATCCTTGCAAAGTGGTCTCCTTCACAGTCTCCCTAAAAAGTCCGACAGATATAATGTCACTTATGCGCTGTATCTCGTGAATCACGGCATTGGTGTAGGGAAGCATCTTCCGGTCCTCATAGTGAATGATATGGGACTCTCCAAGGACATCAACCAGCTCCTTCTGCACATTCTCTGGAATGACATATTTACATAGATCAGGGAACTGGTGACATTCTAATTCACTAATGTCTACTAGTAAAATCGTTTTTCCAAAATAGTTGACAATGTAAGCCCCCACCCATTTTGATTCAAACAAACTGAGTTCAACTCATCTCACTGCAACTCAATTCTGCTCAGTTCAATTCACACCACCAAGCCTTATGACATAAAATAAAATCCTCCCTCCAAGTGCAGATAATTAGCTCTTTCATTTGAATTAAGGAAGAGGCTGGCACTCCAGGAGCGGAATACGCCGATGTTGACAGGCAAGCCCTACTCAAAGAAATTGAAACACTCTCTGAACAACTAAACAAACTACCAGGACAAGACACTATTAAAAAGCTACAAATGGAGATGCAAGAAAGGGTAAAAAAGTACGAGCAAATCATTAAAGACCAGAAAGCTGTGAAGTTCAGAAGAGACAAACTGGACTACCAGAGAGGCCAAATCTTTACATTCTCGAAGCCTTTTGAGAATATTCAACGCCAGAAAATGGCAAATGGTCTACGAGGCAGCACAGCACAAATTAATGCAGAATCGGAGTCAGAGATCAGCTCTGAAGCGGACACAGATAACAAAGACTCACGCCAGATAACACTAACATCAGTATAATCAATTTGTCTAATTTACCGTTAAATGCAGAAGAAACCAACATTCTTTCACGTGTCTTTCTTACAGTGCTCCTGAGGACATGGATTATGTTCAAACTCAAATAGACTGTTTTAAATTAACCCGCAGGCGCAGGTTGGCCAAATATTTTGCAGTAGGCAGGACAGCAGAGGGGCGGAACCCTGTTGCAACTGAATACACTACTGCACTGCAGATCTGTGACATTGATCTATTAAGGGACCTGGACAGCCTAGAAAGAAGAGGCATGCAAGGGGTAACAGATGATGCATTACTTAGAGAAAAGGGTCTAGGTGTGTATGGTAGACCAAGCACGCCTTTCAAACCCTGATCTTTATTTTTAGCCATGGTCCCCAAAGATTATATAGATTCCTTTACAAACTAGTTGTTCATGATTTAAAACAGCTATATGTGGATCAACAGGCCAAAAGTCCAACTATGACATCAGATATATGGTATAGGAATCTAGTGAAGAAATTTCAGTGAAGACCTGATATAGTGGGAAGACAGGCAGACAAGGGCGGGAACATTGTCCTTTGGCCCCTTGCCATGTACCATGATGAAGGAAGGTTACATTTCAGAGAGAGACAATGCTATCGCAGAGTAGATAAAGACATATTACAAGCCATTACTGTTAAATTCCATTCTGAGTTAGCACATTGGAGATCTGTAGGTCTTATTTCCCAAACAGAGCACATGTCCCTGAAGATTGATTCACCAGTAACACCGGTGCTATATCTCATACTGAAAGTGCATAAAAATGTGAATGTTCTACCAGGACATCTGATTATATTGGCAGTTGGTAGCTTTATTGAAAATACCTCCAGGGTTTTAGATTTGTTCCTGCAAGATTTTGTAAAAAATCTCTCATCATATACAAAGGACATGGGAGACTTCAATCGGGAGGATCATTTTATCATGATGACATTGGATGTCTCCTCCCTGTACACCAGTATTTCACATGCATATGGTATACAGGCGGTGCAGTAATATCTGAGTACGCGACCATTGACCCTGTATAGATATACAGAAATGTTGGTAAACATGTTAAGCTGCTGCCTGAAAAACAACATCTTTCTTTTTGGCAAGGACCTGTATCAACAGGTTAGGGGGACTGCGATGGGCACCAGCTTCACCCCCAGCTATGCTAATTTGCATATGGGCTGGTGGGAGGAGCAGGTGTTTGCCACGCAGTTCACCAAAGAAATGTCTGAGAATGTGGTCCTATGGACCCGCTATATTGATGATCTTTTCATCATTTGGCGAGGGGATATAACATCAGCAGAGGTATTTATTGAGAAACTAAATACCAATGACCTAAATTTACATTTCACAATGCACCTGAGTGAGAAAGAGGTACAGTTCTTAGATCTCACAGTATACATAGTGGATGGGGAACATCCGAAAGAGTACTGCTGGCAATGCAATACACCATGCCCGCAGTTTTCATCCTCCCATCCCGTATGCTGAGAATCTTCATATGAGAAGGAGCTGCAGCTGTCCAGACCAATTGTATAAAGCAATAGAAGAGCTTACTAACCACTTTGAACAGCTAGGTACAGCAAGGCTGTTCTTAAAACAGCTAGAGAAAAAGCAAATTTAAATCCTATAGAGCAGTTAATATTTGCCAACCCTTCAAACACAAGGTTGTCCCAAGATAAAGCTGATCCCAAATTCCGATACATCACGGGCTACAACAGGCAGCATCAGAGCATAAGAGCTATAATTCAGAAACATTGCCATGTGTTACGAGGTGATCCAATTTTGAGACAGAAGTTGGATAACAGGCCTTTAATAACTTTCCGCAAAGCTAGATCACTGCGACAGGCACTGGTAACAAATAGCCCAGGGACCCCACAACAGGTAACTTGGCTGAACGAAAATAAAGGGTTTAAAAGATTTAACAAGTGTAAGGTTTGTAAGTTTGGAGTGAACACAACAGAGGTACCCTTACCTTTCACAGAAAAGTAGTGGAAGATCGTGAAACCATTGAATTTGTTGTATATGCCCTCAGGTGCAGTTGCCTTAAAATGTATATAGGCAGTACCCTTTTACCAGTTCAACAGCACATTTTACAACATATCAGAGCCATAAACAATAGGGATCAAGCGTATCCTGTGGCAATACATTTTGAGCAATTTGTAAGCATCAAGGTAGAAGATTTAGTATACTTTGTGTCACAAAGACTGAGAGGTGGCAACAGAGAAAGGTGCATGAGGCAATTAGAGTCAAGGTACATTTTACACTTTAACCCCTTCGCCGCTGGGGTAATTCCCCCACGGTGCGGGGGGGCGGCGGCAGCGCTGTGCTCGTGACGAGCCCAGCTCGTCATGAGGCACAGTGGAGCTGTGCTCATGACGAGCTGAGCTCGTCACGACTCCGCCCACTAATTGATTCTCCCGCACAGGCGGGGAATCAATCGCGCGTGGGCGGAGCGCGACCATTATGACGAGCCCAGCTCGTCATGAGCACAGCTCCACTGTGCCTCATGACGAGCTGCGCTCATCATAAGCACACAACGGGTTAACAGCAAGATCTCTAATGGCCACAACACTGAAGAAGATATGTATGTCCATTTGTAAAGAGACAGGTATGTGTTTTGGTGTCCATTGACCCGTTTTGAATGGGCAATGCATTTACGGTTACTGCTTTGAGATTGCTTAAGGATAGGGATAGAAAGTAATCAAGCATTTGCATTTTAATACCCTCCAGCTAGTATTATTGAATTATATTTACACAGTTTTAAATTCTTTTGCACAGCACTTTCATTTTGAAGTGACCAAACTTTGTTGAAATACAGAAGGAATATTGGGCACTGGCACTAAACTGAAACTGAGGCTAAGGCCGAGAGTGAGGCAAATGTTTTATAATTGCTATTTAAATTTAAAATATATCTAACTATGGCACTCATTGAACCTGGCCTAAAAAAGAGTATTTGGAGCAAAAAATAGCAGGGAATTAGCCCTGGAGTAAACAAACAAATGATGAACTATGAGAAATTTCATATGCATTTTAAGTTTTAATGTATTTGTATATCATAAGTGTTGTTTATCCTATGTTATCCATATATATGTGACTATAGCACTTTACTAATATGCTCTTTGCACAAGGTACAGGGGACTTTATCTCGGAAACAGAGATTGCACATGTCACTTTAATAGATATTTAGAGCGTTTTGCCCGAGATTGTGTTTTGGAGTATAATACGGCGATGAGCACTTGCCTTTGAAATGGTAAATCAGAGATGAATCATATGAAATTTTAAATGCATTTTAATTGTTAATGTATTTGGAATCAATTGTCACCGTTTATATATTTTGCCATATAATTAATATAAGTATGGCGATTCAATGAAAATGCTCATTTGCATAAAGGACAAGTCACTTTATCCTGTGATCAGGATTGCACATGTCACTCTAATTCAAATAATGTGCACCGCCACTTTAAGGTTGATTGAAACTTTGTAGACAATATAAAATGCCCAGACGTGGGTCCAGTGCGCAATGCGCCACTAGATTCAAGCTAGCCTGGCTTATGATTGGTGATGCCCCAAAACTGGTCTCAGGATGCTTATTTCTGGTCCTGGGAGGACTTGGACTGGCAGCTCGGGCAGGATTGTTCTTATGAGATACAGGGTCAAGACTGGTTTGTATATGGTGAGTCCAAACTGAGGTGGCGTGGTGAGCAAAAGAACAATGGAATAAAACAGATCCTTGTGACTGGAGGGGAATGTTTGCATTGTTCAGCATTCTCTCCATCATTTGTACCATTTGTCTTTGTTGCCCTAAGAGGGAAGGCTGTGCCCAGACGTGGGTCCTGTGCTCACTGCACCACTGGATTCAAGCTAGCCAGGCTGATGAGGGGTGATGCCTCGAAACAAGTCCCAGGATTCTTGTTTCCGGTCCAGAGAGACCATTGCTTGGCAGTTCAGGCTGGACTGATCCCATGAGGAACAGGGTCAAAACTAATTTGCATATGGCTGAGTCCAAACTGACATGGCGTGGTGAGCAAAAAAACAATGGATTAATCCCAGATCTTTGTGACTGGGGTGAATGTTTGCATTGTGCCGTATTATATGGTCCTATTGTCTTTGTCGCCCTAAGTGGGTAGGGTATGTTCTGATGTGGGTCCCGTGATCACTGCGCCACTGGATTCAGGCTAGCCCGGTTAATGAGGGGTGATGCCCCGAAATCGGTCTCAGGATGCTTGTTTACGGTCCAGGGAGGACCTGGCTTGGCAGTTCTGTCTGGACTGTTCGGTCAATACTGATTTGCATATGGCTGAGTCCAAACTGGGATGGCATGGTGAGCGAAAGAATGATGGATTAAACCAAGATCCTTGTGACTGGGGGTGAATGTTTCCATAGTTCAGCATTCTGGCCATCATTTGTTCCTCTTCTCTTTGTCGCCCTTAGCGGGAAGAGAATGCCCAGACATGTGTTCCATGGTTACTGCAGCCCTGGATTCAAGCTAGCCTGGCTGATGAGGGGTGATGCCCTGAAACCAGTCCCAGGATCTTGTTTCTAGTCCTGGGAGTACCTGGCTTGGCAGTTCGGGCTGGACTGCTGCCATGAGGAACAGGGTCAATACTGATTTTGATATGGCTTGGTCCAAACTGTGGTGGCGTGGTTAGCAAAAGAACAATGGATTAGACTAAGATCCTTGTCACTAGGGGTGAATGTCTGCATTGCTCAGCATTCCGTCCATCATTTGTTCCTTTTGTTTTTGTTGCCCAAAGTGGGAAGTGCACGCCCAGACATAGGTCCCGTGCTCACTGCACCACTGGGCCACTGAATAGAAGCAAGCCTAGCTGATGAGTGGTGTTACACTGAAACCGGCCCTCGGATGTTTGTTTCCGGTCCAGGGAGGACCTGGCTTGGCAGATCAGGGTGGACTGTTCCCAAGAGAAACAGGGTCAAGAGTGATTTGCCTATGGTTTGGTCCAAACTAGGGTGGCATGGTGAGCGAAAAAACAATGGATTAAACCCAAATCCTTGTGAATGGGTGTGAATGATTGCATTGTTCAGCATGCCGTCCATCATTTATTCCTTTTGTCTTTGTCGCCCTAAGTGGGAATGGTATGCCCAGACGTGGGTCCCATGCTCACTGCACCACTGGATTCAAGCTAGCCTGGCTGATGAGGTGTGATGCCCCGAAATTGGTCCCAGGATGCTTTTTTTCTGGTGTAGGAAGGACCTGGCTTGGCAGGTTGGGCTGGACTGCTTCCATGAGGAACAGAATCAAAACTGATTTGCATATGGTTGGGTCCAAACTGGGGCTGTGTGGTGAACAAAAGAACAATGGATTAAACCCAGATCCTTGTGAGTGGGAATGAAATATTTGCATTGTTCAGCATTCCGTCCATTATTTGTTCATTTTGTCTTTGTCACCGTAAGTGGAAAGAGTATGCCCAGATGTGGGTCCCGTGCACAGTCGCAGGATGCATGTTTCCAGTCCAGGGAGGACCTGGCCTGGCAGTTCGGGCTGGACTGTTCCCCATGAGGAACAGGGTCAAGACATATTTACACATTGCTGGGTCCAAAATAGGGGTGGGCGGAATTTGCGTAGTCGCGCTACACAAAGCTCCGCGAAATGGTAAAAAATCTCTGCGAACACGCAGAAATTCTGCGAACACGTGGAATTACGTGTTCGCAATGCTTTTTTCCTGTTCGCGATTGCTGTTTGTGTGCTCGGGGGGAAATATCCGCGAACACCCATTTTGAGAACGCAAACAAGCAAAAAATTCCACGAAGTTGCTGAATGTAGAATTTACGGCAATTCCGCGTTCTCAGCGGAACGCAAAATTACCCAAATTCTGCAATTTCCGCGAGCGGAACGGAATTTAATGCCCAAGCATAGTCCAAACTGGGATGCCCAGATGTGGGTCCTGTTCTCACTTCACCACTGGAATCAAGCTAGACTAGCTGATGAGGGGTGATGCCCCGACACAGGTCCCAGGATGTTTGTTTTGGGTCCAGGCAGGACTTGCTTTGCAGTTCGTGGAGGACTGTTCCCATGAGGAACTGGTTCAAGACTAATTTGCATATGGCTGGGTCCAAACTGAGGTGGCGTGGTGAGCAAAGGAACAATGGATTAAACCCAGATCCTTGTGTCTGGGGGTGAATGTTTGCATTCTTCAGCATTCCGTCCATCATTTGTTCTTTTTGTCTTTGTTGCCCTAAGTGGGAAGGGTATGCCCAGACGTGGGTCCTGTGCTCACTGTGCCACTGGATTCAAGGTAGCCTGGTTAATGAGGAGTGACGCCCCTTAACCATTGTCAGGATGCTTGTTTCAGGGCCTGGGAGGACTGAGGTGGCTTTTTGAGCAAGAGAACGCTGGATTAATCCCAGATCCTTGTGACTGTGGGTGAATGTCTGCATTGTTCAGCATTCTGTCCGTGAATTGTTCCTTTTGTTTTTGTCGCCCTAAGTGGGAAGGGTATGCCCACACGTTGGTCCCGTGCTAACTGCACCACTGGGCCACTGGATTCAAGCTAGCATAGCTGATGAGTGGTGATGCACTGAAACTGGCCCTCAGATGTTTGTTTCCGGTCCAGGGAGGACCTGGCTTGGCAGTTCAGGGTGGACTGTTCCCATGAGGAACAGGGTCCAGAGTGATTTGCCTATGGCTTGGTCCAAACTAGGGTGGCATGGTGAGCGAAAGAGCAATGGATTAAACCCAGATCCTTGTGAATGGGGATGAATGATTGCATTGTTCAGCATGCCATCCATCATTTATTCCTATTGTCTTTGTCGCCCTAAGTGGGAATGGTATTCCCAGACGTGGGTCCCATGCTCACTGCGCCACTGGATTCAAGCTAGCCTGGCTGATGAGGTGTGATGCCCCGAAACTGGTCCCAGGATGGGTTTTTTTCCGGTGTAGGAAGGACCTGGCTTTGCAGTTTGGGCTGGACTGCTTCCATGAGGAACAGAATTGAAACTGATTTGCATATGGTTGGGTCCAAACTGGGGTTGCGTGTTGAACAAAAGAACAATGGATTAAACCCAGACCCTTGTGAGTGGGAATTAAATATTTGCATTGTTCAGCATTCCATCCCTTATTTGTTCCTTTTGTCTTTGTCACCGTAAGTGGAAAGAGTATGCCCAGATGTGGGTCCCATGCACAGTGCACCTCTGGATTCAAGCTAGCCTGGCTGATGGGTGTTGATGCCCCAAAACCGGTCGCAGGATGCATGTTTCCAGTCCAGGGAGGACCTGGCCTGGCATTTCGGGCTGGACTGTTCCCATGAGGAACAGGGTCAAGACACATTTGCATATGGCTGGGTCCAAACTGGGATGCTCAAATGTGGGTCCTGTGCTCACTGCACCACTGGATTCAAGCTAGCCTGGCTGATGAGGGGTGATGCCCCGAAACAGGTCCCAGGATGTTTGTTTCGGTTCCAGGGAGGACTTGCTTGGCAGTTCGTGGAGGACTGTTCCAATGAGGAACAGGGTCAAGACTAATTTGCATATGGCTGGGTCCAAACTGAGGTGGTGTGGTGAGCAAAGGAACAATGGATTAAACCCAGATCCTTGTGACTGGGCGTGAATGTTTGCATTGTTCAGCATTCCGTCAATCATTTGTTCTTTTTGTCTTTGTTGCCTTAAGTGGGAAGGGTATGCCCAGACGTGGTTCCTGTGCTCACAGCGCCACTGGATTCAAGGTGGACTGGTTAATGAGGAGTGACACCCCTTAACCATTGTCAGGATGCTTGTTTCAGGGCCTGAGAGGACTGAGATGGCTTTTTGAGCAAGAGAACGGTGGATTAATCCCAGATCCTTGTGACTGTGGGTGAATGATTGCATTGTTCAGCATTCTGTCCGTGATTTGTTCCTTTTGTTTTTGTCACCCTAAGTGAGAAGGGTATGCCCACACATCAGTCCCGTGCTAACTGCACCACTGGGCCACTGGATTCAAGCTAGCATGGCTGATGAGTGGTGATGCACTGAAACTGGCCCTCAGATGTTTGTTTCCGGTCCAGGGAGGACCTGTATTGGCAGTTCAGGGTGGACTGTTCCCATGAGGAACAGGGTCAAGACTGATTTGCATATGGCTTGGTCCAACTAGGGTGGTGTGGTGAGCGAAAGAACAATGGATTAAACCCAGATCCTTGTGAATGGGGGAAATGATTGCATTGTACAGCATGCCGTCCATCGTTTGTTGCTTTTGACTTTGTCGTCCTAAGTGGGAAGGATATACCCAGACATGGATCCCGTGCTCACTGCCGCACTCGATTCAAGCTAGCCTGGCTAATGAGGTGTGATACCCCGAAAACGGGTCCCGGGATGCTTTTTACTGGAGCAGGGAGGACCTGGCTTGGCAGATCGGGCTGAACGTCTTCCATGAGGAGCAGAATCAAAACTGTTTTGCATATGGCTGGGTCCAAACTAGGGTGGCGTGGTGAACAAAAGAACAATGGATTTAACCCAGATCCTTGTGACTGGGGATGAGATGTTTGCATTGTTAAACATTCCATCCATTATTTGTTCCTTTTGTCTGTGTCACCCTAAGTGGGAATTGTATGCCCTGACGAGAGTCCTGTGCTCTCTGCGCCACTGGGTTCAAGTTAGCCTGTGTGATGAGTGCTGATGCCCTGAAACCGGTCCCAGTATGCTTATTTCCAGTCCATGGAGGACCTGCCTTGGCAGTTCAGCCTGAACTGTTCCCATAAGGAACAGTGTCAAGACTGATTTGAATGTGGCTAGGTCGGGTGGCGTGGCCTGACGATCGGCAAGATGGCCGCACAGTAGTGTCACTCTGCCGGCTGCCGAATTAATCCTGTAATAATCCTGCCCCTACCAAGCCATCGACCGTGATATTGCAGGTAGAAGTGCTGCCGACATTGCAGGCGTTCTTGCGGTGTCTCTATGGACAGTGCACTCTGACCAAGCGTGTAATGGCGACCGCGAGGTGTCGGCGGTGAAAACTCCTGGATTCTCTGATCGCGGCTGCTGAGCCGACCGCGGTGCTTCAGGGGGCCTGGAGAGCTGTGTGGACGGCGGCGACTGCCGTTGTGGGTCGAGGTGTGTCCCCCATGACACGAAAGGGAATGCGGAGTGCGGCAAGGTGAGCACGTGTGTGGTCCCTGAGGCACGACGGGAGCCCTGAACAATGCAAGCGGCTGGCGCTGGTTTTGGAGAAAGGCAGCGAAGAGTCAGCGGAGGCTCCCCGCGTGTGCTGGAGATTGCTGCCCTCTGATTAAAAGCGATGTCCCTGGATTGGACTGCGCCGCTTCCTACTCGCACGGGCGCCTCTCCGAAGTGCGCCGTGGGCTTGTGGAGCTGCTGGTCAGATACCGAGCATAGGGGGAAGGAAGACGATAAGAAGGTCAGGTTCCAGCAGTGGCCAGATAAAACCATAGATAACTGGCTATCCGCCTTCTCCATCCTCCAATCGGTTATACTTGAGAAATTTCCTGAACAGGGGCAGGCTTTAGTCCTGTACCAGCGGTTAATTCACACAGAAGCGCAGAAGTGGGGCGGGGAAGGGTGGCTCAATTATGACATGGAGTTCAGAAAGAAGATGGCCATTTGCCCAGAGATGGAATGGGACCAGAAAGAGGTACAGCTGTGGATGGACCACATGGGGTCCCGGGGATCCCTGAACTCTGCCCCGCTTCCCAAAGGGTCAGGAGGGGGGGGCGGCCAGCCAGGGAGCGCTCAGCTCAATGTTAAGCACGCGAGGCAGTCCTTTCGGGGGGGCCGCAGAGGAGGTGGCAGGGGAGGGGGGGGCAAGCGGGTCTCGCCCGGGACTTGCAACCTGTTCAATGCTGGCGCTTGCTCTTGGGGGGTCAGGTGCCGTTTCCAGCACTCATGCAGCAAGTGCGGGGGGGGCCACCCCGCCTCCTCGTGCCATGCCAAACAGGACAAGAAGCCTGCTGACTCCTTCAAACCATCCTCGTGAGCCACCCTCGCATCCTCCCGCAGCTGCGCCCTCTCCTCTCCCCCTCACTTCCACCGCCCAAGCAGCCAGCGCTCCGGCGCTCCTGGCCACCAAGGGTCCATCCCCTGTCATTCTTGACCGCTTGCTCGAATTACTCAGACTGTACCCCCTCTCCTCAGACAGCGCTCTCCTGCTAGAAGGCTTCTCGCTGGGCTTCACCATCCCTTATGTAGGTCCCCTGTCCAGCCGCGAGGCGGAGAACCTCAGATCTGCCAGGGTTCTCCCACAGGTTTTAAAGGAAAAAGTTCAGAAGGAACTGAGGCTGGGACGGGTGGCGGGTCCTTTTAGGGAGCCCCCGTTAGAAAACTTTGTAGTCTCACCCCTTGGCTTGGTCCCTAAAAAAGAACCAGGGTCTTTCAGACTGATACATCACTTGTCTTACCCAGAGGGGAGCTCAGTAAACCACGGCCTCCAAGAGGGGTCTTGCTCGGTGTCGTATTGTACATTGGATGTCGCACTTGACCTGGTAAGGAGGGCTGGCAAGGGAGCATGGTTGGCAAAGGCTGACATTGAGTCGGCCTTTCGGTTACTACCAGTTCACCCTAGCAGCCAACACTTGCTGGGTTTCAAGGTGGACGGCATGTACTACTTCGACAAGTGCATGCCCATGGGGTGCGCGGTTTCCTGTGCCTTCTTCGAGGCCTTCAGCTCTTTCCTTCAATGGGCCTTTCAGCACACCTGCAGCGTCTCCGGGGTTTCCCATTACTTAGATGACTTCCTTTTCATCGGGAGGGATGGCACTCAGGAATGCAGGGCAGCCCTCGATGACTTTCAGACCCTGATGCATCACCTTGGCGTTCCCTTAGCCCCTAAGAAAACGGAGGGTCCGGCCCAGGTTCTCTCTTTCTTGGGTATTGAGTTGGACACAGTGGCGGGGGAGGCCAGGTTGCCAGCCGACAAGGTGCGGGACCTGAGAGATCAGATTAGTCAAGTGGTAGGGAAGGAGAAGGTTTCCTTGGCAGACATTCAGAGCCTCTTGGGGAAGCTAAACTTTGCGGCCAGAGTCATCCCTGCGGGCAGGGCCTTTGCGAGGAGGTTAGCCAGAGCCACGGCCTCTGTGAGTAAGAAGCACCACATGGTTAAATTGAGCAAGGGGATGCGTGAAGACCTGATCATGTGGGCAGACTTCCTATGCAACTTCAATGGGGCAGTCATCTGGCGCGACCCCTGGGCCAACAGTCGGGAGCTGGCCCTCTTTTCTGATGCGTCTGGCCGGGAGGGGTTCGGAGTGATTTTGGACAGGGAGTGGTGTGCAGAGAGGTGGCCTAACGCCTGGCACAAGAAAAAGGTCACGTCCAAGATCACCGTCCTGGAACTCTTCCCTATTGTGGTAGCTTTTCATCTCTGGCCCAGGGCCCTGTCCGCCAAACGTGTGCTTTTCTGGTCGGACAACCTGGCGGTGGTGCAGGCCATCAACTCCCAGTCTGCCTGCTGCCCCCTGGTCCTGTGTTTACTGCGAGAGCTTGTCAGGGCCTGCTTATTTAACAACGTCGAGTGCAGGGCCAGGCACATTCAGGGGATTTCTAATGTTGCCGCTGACTCTTTGTCTCGATTCCAGTGGCACCGCTTCCGGGAGGCCTGGCCGAGCGCACGTCAAGAGGGGACTCCTTTCCCGCCGCACTTGTGGCGGCTGCTGAAGTGGGACCACGGATGAGGGAGCTGGGAGAACGGGCCCTAGCACCCAGAACTGCAAAGCGATATGGGAGCTGTGTCACTCTGTTCAGTGCAGTTACAGGAGGATGGGAGGAGGATCAGGTGGCCCTGGAGCTGAAAGTGCAACAATTCTTGCTGTGGGCCAGAGGGGAGGGCAAAACACATTCCTGGATAGCTGGTCACCTCGCTGCCATCAGCCACCACGCCAAACTGAGGGGACAGTCTGATCCCACCAAGGCTTTTGTGATCAAGGCAGCCTTGCGAGGGTGGGCCAAACTGGTTCCACGATCCCCTGATCCCAGGTCCCCCATTAGTTTCACACTGCTACAAGGGATGTTAGATTGTATGGGTAGGGCCACCCTCTCGGGGTACGAAGCCACACTGTTCTCGGCCTGTTTTTCCCTAGCCTTCTTTGGGGCCTTCAGGATCGGTGAACTAGTGGCTCGCTCAAAATCTGATTCCTCGGGGGTGGCCTTGAATATAAATGACGTAGAGCTGGAGCCGGGGTGCCTGAAAATAGTCATGAGACAGTCCAAGACAGACCAGCTAGGGCGGGGGAGGTCTTTTGTGCTACACAGCCTGGGGGATGAGAGGTATTGCCCGGTAGCGTGGGTCAGAACCTACCTGCCGCTTCGACCGCGGGGGGCGGGTTACCTGCTGGTGCATCAGGGTGGCCTCCCGGTCACGAGATTCCAAGTGGACCACATCCTCAGGGCCTGCCTAAGGCTGTCCGGCCATGAGGTTAGGGACAAAAAATTCAGCAGCCATTCTTTCCGCATAGGTGCGGCCACCACAGCTTTCCTGGCAGGACTGCCCGCAGAAGGTATAATGAATGTGGGGCGCTGGCAATCGCTTTGCTTCAAGCGATACATTCGGCCCTAGGTGTGGCAGGGCGGGCAGTGGGACACGTTGGTTGGACTGTCTGGTCACGCTTCCCCCCCCCCCCCCTTTTTTTTTTTTCTCTGGCTCCTGATTGACGTATATCTGGACTGTAGATGTGCTTTGCTTGCTGATTTCCGTTTAATAAACAGATACTGAAATTCAATTTCTCTTTATTAGGTATGAAGGTGTGGGTAATTGGTCACTCAATCATTGCAAGACTGGCACATTGGGCGGAGGCAAGAGAGTGGCAGAATGGCTTTGCCAACACAGACATCACGTGGTTGGGTTTCCCAGGCTTGCGCTGGTGCGAGCTGTTACGAAAAGTGAAGCAGAGACTCCAGGGGGGAGGGCTCCCGCCCAACTTCTTGGTGGTGCACCTGGGGGGGAATGACCTCACATCACTAGGAAGGAGAGCTTTGCTCGAGGACATGAGGGATACTTTCTGCAAGTTAAGCGTGTTGTTGGGGCCGTGTGAATTGTGGTGGTCGGAGATGACACCACGCGCGTTTTGGCATGGTGCTCGCTCAGGGGACGCCATCGAAGTGTCTAGAAGAAAAGTTAACAGCGCCATGCGCAAGTTCACTGAGCAGAGAGGCTTTGGCTTCATCAGGCATGGCCTGCTGCACGCCAAATCAACTGGATGTCTATCAGGAGATGGGGTTCACCTCTCGGATCTAGGCATGGAGTTGTTTTTACTGGATCTAGGGGAAGCACTGGCAGCTGCGGGTTGCAAATAATAGGGGACTTTGGTGGGGGGCCCTGGTAGTGACGGTGGCCACTCCCAAGGCTGTGGAGGAGTTACAGGGCGATCCAGGGTCTGCACTTACCAAGGGGTACAGCATGCAGCAGCACCATGGGGTGCTAAGCCAGGATACCCAGGGATGTTTAGCGGGTCCCCTGGAAGAACGACGGCGCCCCGCTATCCGACAGGCGGTTGTGGGTCTGAGCAACCGGGGGCTGCCATGTAGGCTCCGCCCACCCATCACGGGGGGGCGTGTGTAGCAAGTGGACTGGTGGTCCACAGGTGGGAGGGGGGGACCCTCCCAACATTAGGTACACACCAATTGGCGTTGCCATGGTGACTCTAGGCTTATCAGACGGGCAGGCGGCATAGGGGCTGGCCTGCCCTGGGATCGCCCGTAAGATAACCCACCATGTTTGCATATTGCTTATGCTAATAAACCTGCAGCAATATTTCTCCACTTACATTCAGTGTCGTGTGTTTTATTTATGTACTTATGTGTGTTGTGGTAACTGTTGCCGATATTGGCACTATGTAAGGCTGCCCGGGGGGGGGTTGCGCAGCGGCCCGCCCCTTTGAGGGCGGCCGCCTTAGTGCCACAGGAAGGCACAGGGGTGGGAGGTCGTGTCCCTGGGATGGACCTAGGGAGACCCCAGCGGTGAGCTGCTTCCGGCGGGGAGGAGCCAGGGGGGGGTACATATTCTGTCTCCACCCCCTCCTCGCCCTCTTGTCCGCTCGTTCGCCTTGCCCGCCCTTCCGCTTACCCGGCGTCCGGAGGGACAATGGGGGGGCCAGGTTTTTTCTAACAATTCTCGCTTTGTGTTGCAGGAGGAGTTACAGGGCGATCCAGGGTCTGCACTTACCAAGGGGTACAGCATGCAGCAGCACCATGGGGTGCTAAGCCAGGATACCCAGGGATGTTTAGCGGGTCCCCTGGAAGAACGACGGCGCCCCGCTATCCGACAGGCGGTTGTGGGTCTGAGCAACCGGGGGCTGCCATGTAGGCTCCGCCCACCCATCACGGGGGGGCGTGTGTAGCAAGTGGACTGGTGGTCCACAGGTGGGAGGGGGGGACCCTCCCAACATTAGGTACACACCAATTGGCGTTGCCATGGTGACTCTAGGCTTATCAGACGGGCAGGCGGCATAGGGGCTGGCCTGCCCTGGGATTGCCCGTAAGATAACCCACCATGTTTGCATATTGCTTATGCTAATAAACCTGCAGCAATATTTCTCCACTTACATTCAGTGTCGTGTGTTTTATTTATGTACTTATGTGTGTTGTGGTAACTGTTGCCGATATTGGCACTATGCTGCATGGAGGGGGGGCCCAGGAGCAGTGAGGCTTGAGCAGTCAGAGCTTAAATATATAATGCACTCGTGTTGCAGACAATTGTAGATTCAACTATCCGCCTTGAAATATCCACACTTGGGTCCTAATACCGGGAGAGCTGGTGGACTGACGCAGGCAACCTTGGGCCCTGGAAGTAAGGAGGTGGACGCTGGCGCCGTATTGAATCACCAGGCTGCGAAGGGGAGGCACCACATAGCACGCCACTTCTGTTGCGGTGTGCTGGCAGCCGGGGGGCCCAAGACCTTTCTTGCTCGTCCCCAGTTAAAGGGAGTGCTACTACTTTGTGGTGAGAGACATTGATGTGAAAGCTTAGGGCGCACCATAAACTGGTATCTGCGTGGTCAGATTAAGTCTTTCAGATTGTGAACACGGTGCACAATTTCCCCAAATCTACCCACCACGAGTGGCACTGCGTCACATCAGTGCAGGGCCCCCTCTGCTGTGAGCATCATGGGTAAGCCAGAGATAAATCAGCCACGGCTCACATTTGAATTGCGCAAAGGCGGGAAGTCATCACAGAGTGCCGCCTCGGATTCGGAGCTGGAATCGGCGGCCCAGGCCCCCACAGCAATCGAAAAATCACTCTCTGCCATACAGGCCAGCTTGCAGATCATTGATGGTAAGATTGAGGCCCTAAACGGCAGGATGGATCTCTTCTCAGCTAAATTGGATAAACATGCAGCGCGGATCAGGGAGGCTGAGCAGCGTATATCTGACGCGGTGGATGGCCTCCAGCAAATGGCTACGAAGACTTCAGACATCACGAAACTCCTAGATGTCATTCAGGTGAGAAATGAGGACATCGAAGCGTGCTCTCAGGGCAATAACGTGCACATTTTGGGCCTCCCGGAGTCGACCAATGTTGGGTGCCTGGAAGACTACGTGGAGACTTTATTGCGAGATGTCTGCGGTGCTGATACCCTCTCGGCAATGTTTGCCATAGAGCGGGCGCACAGATCCCTGGCAGCGCGCCCACCTCCTGGTGCCCCCCCCGACCGATCATCACCAGGTTACTAAATTTCAGGGACCGAGACACTGTGCTGTGCATCACTCGCCAAAAAGGCACAATCAAGTACCATGGCAATGTGTTATTGTCTTATCCTGAATTTACAGCCACGGTACAGGCGGCGTGGAAGGAGTTTCAAGGAGTCAAGAAACTGCTCATGAAAGAACAGATCCCATATGCTATGCTTTATCCGGCGCGGCTGCGCAAAGGCGAGACGGACGCCGCTAAGATCTTCACGAATCCTAAGCAGGCAATGGAGCAAGCAAGATCCCTCCGCCGACAGCGGAACTCTCCGTCTCATTGACGACTGAGTAGTAAGAAGCTCCACGATATTTCATCTAATCATAACTAATTGTTAATCAGTGTTGAATAATGTAGAACAGAGTTGCACTACATGTCTCCATTGCTGGATATACGGAATGAGATGGCTGCACACTGCATATTCGGGGGAGAACCCCATGTTTACTGCTTATTATTGAACTCATGGTTGTTCATATTTCACTATTGATTGAGTGGGTGCTATTAGCTCTGACACTCACGGGTCCGCTGTGCTCCTTATACATGTGGGCTATGCCCAATGTGTGTATCGCTGTAGACGCGGAGCCCTGTGCCCAGTATTCCTCACCATGCCCTGCGACACAGGAACGGTAAGATCGCTATTGTGTAGTGGGCCGCAATGACTTATCGGCGGCCCCCTCCCTGCTAAAACTGGGAGTGGACCACACCGCTACGTCCCCCAATGGGTACACCCCAGTTGGTACATTACATAGATTTGTTGTTGTTGGGATGGTTTATATTGGAGGGTTTTGTCTTTGGCAAATTGGGGCTGCTAAAGTGGGTGGGGGGAGGGCAAGGGTGTTTTAGCTCAATAGGTTGGAGGTACTGGGATCAGATTTATAAATGTAACTATGATGTCTATCGCTATTTGTGCACATTACATACACGGAAATTCGACAAGTATTAGCACAGTTAGGTAGACATGCTGTAAAGATTGCATTCTTACAGGAGACCCACTTGAGTAAACAAGCTAAAGTAAGGATTGCACACAGATGGGCGACTTTCCGTTTGGCCTCATCATACTCTACATATTCCAGGGGCGTTCTTATCCTCATTAAAAAGGGAGTATCGTTTCAACCTGTACATACATGCACAGACACCGAGGGCCGTTGGGCCATGGTGCAGGGCAAGCTGGGAATGGCACTAGTGACATTGATAAACATGTATGGTCCTGTGGTAGACGACCCAACGCCTTTTCTTCAAATGTTGAAGGTGTTGCGTGCATGGCCTGAATCTGCGATTCTATGGGAGGTGACTTAAATACCCATCTAAATCCACAAGTGGATAAATCCAACCTATCAGGCGCGTGCACGCTCAACGTTGCCTAGTGTATCAGGGATGCAATGGCAGAAATGGGTTTACTGGACGTTTGGCGACTGTGCAATGAGGGGGCACTGGAGGGCACACACATCAATCCTGCATTTAATAGCTGGTCTCGCCTAGATTACTGGCTGCTGAACGAAGAAGCTAATAGATGGGTAGAAAAGGTACACACGCTTCCACACACATTATCTGATCACAACCCCTTTCTCCTTACCATCTGCATTCCCACAAATCCTCGCTGCCCTTTCATGTGGAGGTTTAGAGCAGAGGCATTGCTAGATTCAATATACAACGACGCTGCAAGAACAGCTATTATACACTACTTTGAATTAAACGTGGGCTCAGTGGATAGTCAGGCTACCTTATGGGAGGCATTTAAGGTGACAATACGGGGGTGTGTGCATAGGTACCACAGCGGGTATCCTAAAAGACTTTAGAGGCCAACTGACCAAAACAGAACGGCCTCTGGAGTTGCTTAAGAAACAATACATGCATTCTCCGGCCACAGATACAGTGGCGCGTATTCACAAGTTACTAGCGGAGTATAATGACCTAGCGGACACTGAGGCGAGATCCCAATCCAAATGGCATGTAGCACGGGCCTATGGGGAGGTGGGGAGACGGGTAGAAATCTAGCTGAAAAACAGCGCTCTAGAACTGACAACCCCCCAATTGATCATATCATCGATACACATGGGTTTGCGCACTCCACTCCACACGCTATAGTTGGCCAATTCCAGCAATTTTACACATCCTAAACTTCCACCCCGCCTCCTGCCCCTTCCACATCCAAATTCCCTATTCCCATTCCTATCCAAAGCAGATGCACACTTAAGTATGCACACACTTCATCAGACACAAGCACTTCACACATACAAAAGAGTTTAAAAAAACTCAAATATACATGCACACCACTGACACTAATGCCCATCACCACACCCACCATCACTAATATACCCCCAGGCACCACAGCAACCCATACATTGCCCTCCACAGACTCACCCATACCCGCAGGCACCACAGCAAAACACACTGGCATTCCACAGACATATCCATACCCACAGACACCACAGCAACACTCACAAACCCCTCCACGGATACAACCATACCCAAAGACACCACAGCAACACTCACTGACCCAAAAATAACCACAGACACCATAGCAACAGCCATGGACTCCTCCACAACACCCAGCACATCCAGATCACTCCCACCAAAAAAAGTGAATGCTCACAGTTACATACACAACAGACACCAACACAACATACAGTGCAAAAGCAGGCCCACCTCCACTCCCTCTTCCTTCATGTTTGCCCTTGCCCTTACCTCTCTGACATCTGACACCCTCTCCCAAAGTCCCAAAAACATCTCTCAGACCCAAACCCATCTCTGCCACTTCCCACTCCAACACTGAAAAACAGTCTCCCCACCCCTGAACCCAGCACAAAAAAGAGAAAAAAACTGAAAAGAAACTCCTAATCCCAGCCCCAAACCGCTCAAACCCAAGAAGCCCCCTTGCAAAGGCAAAACCCACCCCTCCCTAAACCTTTGCCCCCCCCTCTTCCCAAGTTCCATCTTCTGCCATACCCAATGGATAACCTTTGTGAGGAGGTTCCCTGGCAGTGTCAGTGGGGGCAATTTTGGAGCACAGCCTTGTGGTATGCCTTAGAGTGCTAGCATAGACTGGCCATTGGCCTTTCTTCATACTCTTGTTGTGACATACTGTCATTAAAAAAAATCAGAATTTGAAGACATTGGTCCTGCAATTACTTTTCTGATATCTGATGTTTTTGTAAAGTTAGTGATGTGTAAGTATAGGTGTGTTTGTTTCATCCATGATTACTGACCCAGTTGAAGTGGTTAGTATGATGTGACCTCAGAGCCAGTGCTGGAGTAATTCAGGACAAGGGGACATTTTGGATGGATGTCTATGTGTGATGACATCCAAATGGGCCATTATCAATGCAATTTAGCTTGCACTTCTCCCTATGATGTAGGATGAACATGTGTTAGGTGTGTTGAAGTTAGATATTTGTGTATCCACACTTGGAGGGTGCCATACCTTTGCCTAGTTCTGCATAGACATGTGTCCATTTTGCAATGTGTACCTTACAGCGACTTCATCTAGATGTGTGCCATCTGCTGTTATTGCTGTGTTTGCTGTCATAAGTGCAGTTACCCATTGCCTAATCATGCCTAGCACTTGGTTATGTTATTGGTTGTCCCTGGTATACTTCAGTTCCCAGGTCCAGTGCACAAGGAGTTTGTCAGGCATGTGCAACATTTACTATGCCCCAGGGCCCCAGTTTTTCAGGGTTTCACTTGACAGAGGCATAGCTATCCTGCAGAGTATTTCCATTGTGCCCTAAGGATGGTTCTCACACTGAATCTTTGTAATCCTATTGACCTATATTGCCTTTTCATGTGGGTGATGTGTGAAAGTCCAATACAGAGTTGTAGCAAAGAAGGTGTTTCAGTTTAATGACACATCCATACAGATGTTTCTTTAACATCAAAACAGGACTTGGGATGTGTGCAATGTGAGTGTGTCACATTCACTATGGCAACTTGATTGGAGTTGGTGTGAGACGACCTCATGGTAGTTTTAGTCACATCAGTCTCACTTTACCAACACTTGGCATATGGCAAGCTATATGAACAATGACGATCAGTAGTAACATGGCAGACAAGAGAGAAAGGCAAAATATGTGTGTTGCAGACATTAACAGGTATGATATTGATGAGGAGGTGCTATTGGAGAACACAATATCATGCACACATCACTATCACTGGCCTAGACGGGCATCCTACAGATGTATTTATGATTGTTGTAATGAACAAATACTAGACAGGGTCTCTGTATACTTATAAATTACTTAGGGGCCCCAACTCCCATGACTGGCCCATGGTGGGGCATCATTTTGCAGAGGAGTCTATGGAAACTAGTGGGAGTGATTTTTGAATGTGGCCAGCAGGTACAGCAGCTGCAGGACGTTTCTAATGGGCTCCATGACATTAGAAGATTAGTAGGGGTGAGTAGAGGTGAGTTTCATCTTTATATCCCTCCCTTTCCGCTTTCTCAGATGTGGTGGTTGGACTGCCATGGTCGAGCCAGCGGTAAAGCAACTTGTAATTAGGCCAGCCGTTTCAATGGTGGTAATACAGAGATTGTGGCGGTCGGATTGTGGGTACAGTGGTCCATGGACTGTCGAACTCATAATGAGGCCCTAAATATGAGAAGGATAAGATCTGATGCCCTGCAAACAGCTGGCCAACGGATTGAACGCTCGACTTGGACTAGTCATCTGCTTGCAGATCATTAGAAAAATCAGGGTTAAACCATAGAGATGTATAATGAGTGAGAGAGGGAATTGAAAATGTAGCTCTTAAACTTTGCAACACGTGGTAAAACACCTGGAGGGCCTGTAACTGAGTACGCCTAAAGTAAGAGGGATTGTGGAACCATAGCCTTGGGCCAGCTTCGAAATATAGAAACCGCAAGTGCCAGAAATCATGGTAAATCATTAATAGAGATATGCGCTTCGAGATAGCAGACCAATAATAGTACTTTAAGATAGGAAGCAACCACCCACCTTTATCTTTCGCTAGTTGCAGGATCCATATTGAGCAGTGAGAGCATTTATATTGTCATATAAACTGGACCTAAGACCTTTCAACCCAACAGAAGAAAGCAACTGTTATATATAAAGAAATAGCCTTGAATAAATATATACATTTAGGGAGGATCACCATTTTGATCAGGTCAAAACGTCCCATAAGTCCTAATGGTAGCCATTTCCATTGCTCGAAGAAGTGCCTCAATTTAGCCAAAACTGACTTATAATTCAAAAACACAATCTCCTTTCCCTGCAGAGAGACGGACTCACAAATATTGTGCTTTTATCAACATATCTCCTGTCACCTTTGGGACTGGGTTTATTAAAAATAAATTGCGTCTTTGAACTTTTGAGCTTATATCCAAGGAGTGACCCGAATATCTGAGGTTCCTGCTAAATTTCTACCATGGATACTGATGGATCATAGATGAACACAGCCACGTCATCAGCATATGCAGCTATGCTATACGTTGATGCACGTTGAAGCAATGATACAGACATCAACCTCCCCTGAGGTAGCAAACCTAGCAAGCACTGTCTTATGATCTGAAACTATGCATGGGAACAGACAGGTTGAGCTATCCCTGGCATCTGGCAAATATTATATCCAACCTAGAAGAATGCCGACGAGGAGATGAGTAGAATGTATACCCTGATAATGTAGCATTTGTGGCAATTGTCGACTAACCCATATGTTTTCACGAGGTGATGCAGGGTGGCATGTGTAGCTATCTTGCTAGATTCACAATTCCTATTTGAACTATCAAACTTGGGGAACATGGTCACATCAAAGTCCCCACATATAATTATGGGATTTTCCAACTTGGCTAGCTCTACCAGAATCTGCTGAATAAGAGTAGGGTCATCTTCATTGGCACTGTAAATACAGCATGTTGTTAGTTGCAACTGGCTGAATCTTAGATTGGCAATGACTCAACGACCCATCCAGTACTTTTTTAACTTTAAGTATGTCCATGAGGCTCTACTTGCTAATATTGCTACCCCTCTTGTGGGCTTGTCATACCCAGAAGTAACCATTATCTGGTATCCTATGCCCTCCTGCCTCGCCTCTGTCTGCATCAAGTGAGTTCCTGAAGACAGACAGTAACATATTCATCATTTGTAGCTCTTGCTGGACCATTTGAATTTTAGAAGAGCAATGTAGGCCATTGACATTCCAGGGTACTATCCTCACCTTGTGTGCAGATAATGTTTTAAATAATTTGCCCATTCGAAAACATATAAACATTTATATTGATCACTCTGACCACTTTGAGCATCATATTTCGGATATAATTTGAAAAAATCATAAAACCTAAACCCCTCACCTCACCCCTTCATCCAATGCCCATCCCTACTGCCCACTCCACTTCCATTGCCTCTGACTTTGAGACAGTGCACTTGTGTAAGCCCCCTACACTTCCACCCCATCCCTTCCCTCTTGGCAAAAATAGCTACAACCGGTGAAGTGCTACATGACCACCCTGATGCCTGTACCCCAAATGCATTCTTTCCAGTAAGTGCCCTTTATCAAGTGAAAGACTACAGGTCAAGCAAGGCCATCTTGCCCAAGTCGTGCACTTTCTCAGCCTATGTATCCTTCTAATCCTTATTTATAAAAGCAATTTGTTCAGGCTCTTGAGACTACAGTTCAATGAGGCCCTTATCATGATGTACCGAGTCGGAGAAGTAAACCTGCTATTGTAGAGGATCTTAAGCTTAGCAGACTCCTGCAGGAAGACCTGGGTCCCAAGGGCTGGAAATGAGGAAACATGCTCCAGAGTTGCCAGCACCAAGGTACTTTTGCTGGGCAAAAGTGAGACCGAATGAAGAACCTAATATTCCTTACCTCGGCTGGTTTGCTACGGCATCCTGCATTATAGAGGAGTTGGCGCAAGAATAAAGTTCCCACGTTTTTAGAATTGACCCAGGCTTGTTGATGGTGTTAGCATGTTGCGATCTACAGAATGGAAATCAATGGGCCCTTTGAACTTGACAGTCAATTTCCCAATCGGAAAGGCCTATCTGAATAACTGAACAATATAGCCACGGGGATCGTCCCCCTCAACATCCTTGGGAATGCCAAGGACTCTAAAATTGTTCTGTTGCATCTAAGTTTCCAAATCCTCAAACTTTCATGAGAGATCCTTTGTGATATTCTCGTGGTCTTTCAAATGCTCCTTGACCATTTTGGCCTTATCCTCGAACTCTGAGATCCCTTTTCAGCTTCTGTTGCTCTTGTATTCATAGTACTCAGCTTTCAATGGGGTTGCAGTGAAGCTTGAGTCTTCAAATGAGATATCTTTAGCAAGGCTCAGTCCTTTTTGTATTCTTCCCTATGAGTACTCAAGAGATCATAGATACCGATCAGTGAGAGCGTCATTTAGAGGACTGTTAGAAATGGGATCTCTGGTTGACTAAGGCTTGCGCCAAAGCCAGGTAGAGACCACCACTCTAGTCAGGGCAAGGGAGTTACACGCCAAAGATGACCCCTGCTCACCCCCTTGTAAGCTTGGCATGAACAGTTAGGCTTATCCCGGTGGCGATGTGTAAAGCATTTGCGCAACACACACAGCAACAACATACTAGGCACACCACAAAAGGAACTCCACACAAGGTTACATATAAAAATAGCCTTTGTATTATCATAATACATTAGAATGGTAATCACACAATTTACACTGTCCCAACTGGCACTGGGCAATATTTACAGGGGATTATTTACACATGACAGGGCCACGTGGGCCACTGTCAGAATCATCACTTTGTGAAAATAGTAAAGTAAGAACATCTCATAAACGTAGACCTCAACCAGTAATTACTGGCAAACACTATACTCAGCATCATCCTGTAACATAAATCATATCATGTACAGTACCACATTAGGCGAGAAATATATTCTGCGCCAACCTCATAAGCCTAAACATAGTAGACCCTAATCTCCTAAACATAACTCACATTAGGAAATAAATTTACTAACATGAGCCGCAGTAGGGAAGAACTTGCACCTAAACCACAGTAGAGAATAAACTAAAACATAACACAGTATGCAAAACCTCATAATCATAAAAACCACATTTAGAGGTAACCAAAACAGGGTGCGTAAATCATACTACATGAATCACATTTCCTAGCACCACATAAATCACATTAGGGCCTGGCGCCCTATAAACCTCCCAGTCCCCCTGGCCAACTGGCCATCTCAAACAAGCATTGGCATAGCCAATAAGTCTCGCTTTTGGGACCTTATAAGTAGTTAGTTATGCAGCACAATATCCTTGGTGCAACAACATTATCTGTTACATGGTTAAACACTTATAAGGCCCAAAGGCGAGACCTATTGGCTATGTCAATGCTTGTCCTATATTCCCCTATTTCCTGCGACAGCTAACTTCAGGGATTTAGGGATAATACGGGTTCTCGGCCTGTCTGACCAGTTGGATCCTGACAAAGTGTTGCCACCCATATGTAGCAGGTAATTTTAAAACTCCCCATTCCTTCTTAAGTATTATAGATTCAGATGGTGCTTATAGGAAGTATTAGTGTGAAATACCACCCTACCTGATGCTACCTTGAAGGATTTACCACTAAAAATGGGGATGACTCTGTGCGTATGTGACTAATTCCAATAGCCTGCGACCTAAAAGGAAAAATTGTGATTGAAACAATTATTTCTTAAACAATTCAATTACCTTACAATCATTCTTAATGGTTGGTGTTATAATGAGAAGACAGAAGAGAGGCCATATTGTTCAATAAGCTCTACTGATTGTTGTCAGGAACGATGTCCTGTTTGGTTCTCAACTTATTGTGTGCATAGATGGGGAAATGCTTTTAAAATAAAAAAGTTACTTTGGGGAGTGCGTGTGTGGAAGTCCATCCTGTTAGCAGTCCCTTACAACTCTGACGGACGAAAGTTACTGCCCCGCCCGATTACAGGTTTTAATGGGTGCAGGAACGCGCTTGGCAAAAGCAAATGTGTTTCCAAGCACTACTTAAACAAAGGGATCCACCCGCATGTATAGTAGATCAAGAGACTCCCGTTCATACCATGTGTGTCCCACGGTCGTGGAGAATACACATCAGTTGTTAAAATACCCCTCACACACCAAAAGGGCCCTTGGTGTCATGCTTCATCATAGGGGTCTTCCCGCCCCTCTACGGGACGGGGCGTGCTACGACCAACGTATACGTGGGAGCACTGTTCTTGGTGAGACTACTATGTGTAGTGCAAGGGTGTGCAAGGAAGGGTCAGGAGTGAGTGGAGAGTGATTTTAAAAAAATACCTGGCTCACTGGACTAGGAAAAATTTTTTTATTCTGCCATCTAAGCTGGTATTAGTAAAAAGGTGGGGGTGGAGGGTGTATGCCTCAATGAGCTTGACCTCCTGGTGTCGACATGTTTCGAAGCTTCCCCAAGCTTCTTCGTCAGGACCTAAGAAGATCCCTTCCAACGACGCACTGTGATGTGGTGAAAAATAGTGGGTGAAAAAATCAAATAGGAGGTAAATAGCCTCCAAGAGTTGGTAACGCCCCAATGGGTCTTACATACTCCTTGTAACCTAAATGGAGAGAATGGTATGAAATGAGAGATACACAAGACATTATTGTTATAAGGATAGACGTTCATTCCGTCGTGTTTAAAACAGTGATCTGAAAAGGAAGTGAGCGATGATCGTCTTCTAACGCTATCACGTGATCTGTGATAAAAATATGGTGTGACATACTACATTAAAAACATACAATAACAAAACAACAGAAAACACACACTCTACTTAGAAAGGAAACGAGGTTCCTGTAGGGCGAAAATGTCATTGTGGTTGTTTGCATGCCCAACAAAGCAAAGAGAAAAACATACTTGCTGCAAAGAGAACAATTTCCTCATGAGCTCATTTACCGAGTGGTTGGAGTGCCAAATAGGCTACCTAAATAGCGGGAGGAGACTGTAATCCAATCGTCATTTTTTTGAAGGTAAATCTTCCACCTGCCGGCTATGCCGTACTTACGCCTCCTAGGATCAGTGTCCCGCTCAAATAACCACCCCGGTCGGCTCCGTCGATAAATTTAGACTGGAGATATTGTAGTTTAAATACCCCCACCAATCAGGGAATAAGTGCCACTCCGCCCCGTTTGACAGACCAATAGAAGGCAACCTGCTCACAAAGTAAGTGGAAACCCGCAGGCGCTGCTACACCACCACACACTTTAAGGCAACAGCTAAGAACTGTTTACTTTTGTTTGACAGTTTCCACCCCCGTCACCTGAGGGAAAACTTACCGTACGGTCAGTTCCTCCGTCTCCGAAGAAACTGTACTGAACTTAGTGACTTCAAACAACAAGCATCTGAACTGCGTACCAAACTGATAAAACGCAATTATCCTGAGAAAATCGTTGACAAAGCCTTGAAAAGAGCAAGGAATAATAACAGAGAGGCTCTTTTGGAAGACAAAGTGGAAAACCAGATCGATGAGAGACCGATATGTGTAACAACTTACAATACACATTCTAACCAGATCACTAAGATAGTGAATAAACACTGGCGTCTACTCAATTCCTGCGGCTTGAACATAACGAAACCTATGTTCGCTCACAAGCGGGGACGCAACCTAAGAGACATGCTTGTTCACACAAGACCAAAGAACATATCTCGACCAAGACCTGTTGGTCTACTACCCCCAGTACAAGGGCATCATCCCTGTGGGAACTGCAGTACCTGTCACCTGACGAGAAAAAGTACACACATTACGTTCCGGAATGGCGATGAGTGGGACCAGAGAAGCTTCACGAATTGTAATAGTAAAAATGTTGTATATCTTATCACTTGTCCGTGCGGCCTTGAGTATGTGGGGATGACATCCAGACCAATTAAGGTACGTATTGGCGAACATCGCAGTAATGTCAGATGCGGTAGGAGCACTACCAAGATGTCTAATCACTATATTTCCAAAAGTCATTGTATAGACGATTTACAGTGGACAGTGATAGAACAATTGAGTAACGAACACAGCCTCCTAGAGAAGGAACAACGATGGGTGTTCCGTCTCAAAACACACATCCATGGATTAAATGAGGATATACCATGGAATCAGTTCCGAGTATAACTATCATCATACCTGACTGAATACTGTTCAGCTACCGTTTCTCCACCTGACGAAAATAATCCTTTCACGTTTTTTCTCCCTTTTTTTTCGGTCCCCCGTATCTGTCCTGAACCAGTGTAGTACCACTCTAGGACCATTGTGTAATTTCTTTGTCTTTTTTTCATGCCCTTGTCAATTACCCCTCCTGACCACAGCTGAGGCCCCCCTGCTGTAGCCTCCTTATTCATGTGGGCTTTGCATACCTCATGCATATATGTACCTCTTGGTTTAGCTATGTACCAGCTGGGTGTCTCTAGTACGCAGGTTGGGGGCATTTCTCCTACCTGTTACATGCCTTTATTGATTTTATTCTTTTCATCCCGATGTTATTCAGGCAACCTATATGGACACCTAGGGATACTTTCTCGATATATGCATACCCTTTCCCAGTTTATTTATTTGTTTTTTTACATTTAAACCTCAAAATCAGGTGATGTTGACTGTCCATTCCACGCAGTTTGGAACATCTATCACCCTTCATTAATGGGTTTCGTCAGCGCTCCATCAGGCATCCGACATAGACACCTCTCTCCCTCTAGGGGTCCTTTGCGGTCTCACCACGGTGACCCGGCCGCTTCTAACTTCCGGTTCCGGGTCCCGTGTAGCAGCGCCTGCGGGTTTCCACTTACTTTGTGAGCAGGTTGCCTTCTATTGGTCTGTCAAACGGGGCGGAGTGGCACTTATTCCCTGATTGGTGGGGGTATTTAAACTACAATATCTCCAGTCTAAATTTATCGACGGAGCCGACCGGGGTGGTTATTTGAGCGGGACACTGATCCTAGGAGGCGTAAGTACGGCATAGCCGGCAGGTGGAAGATTTACCTTCAAAAAAATGACGATTGGATTACAGTCTCCTCTCTCCCGCTATTTAGGTAGCCTATTTGGCACTCCAACCACTCGGTAAATGAGCTCATGAGGAAATTGTTCTCTTTGCAGCAAGTATGTTTTTCTCTTTGCTTTGTTGGGCATGCAAACAACCACAATGACATTTTCGCCCTACAGGAACCTCGTTTCCTTTCTAAGTAGAGTGTGTGTTTTCTGTTGTTTTGTTATTGTATGTTTTTAATGTAGTATGTCACACCATATTTTTATCACAGATCACGTGATAGCGTTAGAAGACGATCATCGCTCACTTCCTTTTCAGATCACTGTTTTAAACACGACGGAATGAACGTCTATCCTTATAACAATAATGTCTTGTGTATCTCTCATTTCATACCATTCTCTCCATTTAGGTTACAAGGAGTATGTAAGACCCATTGGGGCGTTACCAACTCTTGGAGGCTATTTACCTCCTATTTGATTTTTTCACCCACTATTTTTCACCACATCACAGTGCGTCGTTGGAAGGGATCTTCTTAGGTCCTGACGAAGAAGCTTGGGGAAGCTTCGAAACATGTCGACACCAGGAGGTCAAGCTCATTGAGGCATACACCCTCCACCCCCACCTTTTTACTAATACCAGCTTAGATGGCAGAATAAAAAAATTTTTCCTAGTCCAGTGAGCCAGGTATTTTTTTAAAATCACTCTCCACTCACTCCTGACCCTTCCTTGCACACCCTTGCACTACACATAGTAGTCTCACCAAGAACAGTGCTCCCACGTATACGTTGGTCGTAGCACGCCCCGTCCCGTAGAGGGGCGGGAAGACCCCTATGATGAAGCATGACACCAAGGGCCCTTTTGGTGTGTGAGGGGTATTTTAACAACTGATGTGTATTCTCCACGACCGTGGGACACACATGGTATGAACGGGAGTCTCTTGATCTACTATACATGCGGGTGGATCCCTTTGTTTAAGTACGCTTCATTGGGAGGAAGTATCCACCTCCACCACTCGTTGAGTGGAACCTCTCTACTCCCCCCTTTGTTTTTCTTTCCAAGCACTAGCCTGCAAACGGAAACGCAATCAGGGAAACCATGCATAACCTGTAGTTACTGTGTCAAATTCTGCATGCGGTACCCAGTTTCCAGTCGATTACCAAGAGGAAGATACTGTCTACCTATTTCATCCATGTCAGGCGTAAACGTATGATTCAACATGCTTACCTAGTAGTTCTCTATGATAAGTAAGTCGGTGGTGTGGAAATGGGTTTTGTCTGAAGAGGGTGAGCTCTGATTGGCTGGTGTACTTATGTTGAGATGACAGAGGAGCCAATACGCAACGTTGAACTCCAGTTAGATGGGGAGAGAGAGCAGTTGACATGTGGAGGTTTCTCTGAGAGCTGATGATGAAAGTAATATTTCAAGACGAGGTTTGCTTAAAAGAGCACTACCCTGGGAAGCGTCCTCTCTGTTCTTTAACGCTGCCATTAAGAGCCTCTCAGTTATGCACAACACATCTAGACCTCAATTTATTTGACTTATTTGCACAAAGTTTAGGCAATTGTTTCTGAGAGCAAGTAAAGTATTCTTTGGGGCTGCTATGACTGTTGGTATTGTCCTTGTGCAGGTTCTCACATGGCTGTCGCTCGGTTGTTACAATGTACAGGTAAGCTTTTACAGAGAAATAGCCCTAAGAGCACATAGTGCGCATAAGTACATACAGTAAACAAGCGGCCGCGAAAGTGAATGTGATCGCGCTCGCTATCAAACATCAAAGCGGCCCGTGCGGCCGCGAAAGTGAAAGTAATCACAGTCAAGCGCGGCGCGTGCGCCCGCGCACATGCACTGTAGCTCTATGCTGGCCTGGTAGCACTTTTTGGAGCCCTCTCAAAAAGTCTCGCCAGACCAGCGCATGCGCTGGGTCAGGTCGAGACCTAAAAAGGGGCTCAAATGCCCTATGTCCAGAATGTCAGGGCTGCCGCACCTGCAGCAGAACAAAATGCGTGTCATTGTACTAGGCCAAAAGGAGTGAACCTCACTGCTGTCTCACACAACATGCCCCCCAAGAGAACCTTGCCTAAATGTTGCAGCTGGCACTAAGTGCTGCACATCTGTGAGGACCACATGTGGGCCCTGGGCACTCACTGGCCCGCTAAACAAATGGAACCAACCGTTGCAGCTGCCCTCTGTCAAGCGGGGCAGCTGGCGCAGGAGCACGAGCACCGACAATGTGCTCCAATATCGGAGGCCCCAATGGGCTCTCTCTGGGGTGAAATTACCACATAGACGTCGCAGCTGCCCTCTAGCAAGTGGAGCAGCTGTACCAAACTAGCCACGTGGGGAGGCACGGGTACCCCGGGGGCCTCTAGACCTCTGTGACTCGCGTTGGAGCGGCCCACTGGCAGGCGGGGTCACTCAGAATCCCCCAGGCACTGGTAATGTGCCTCGAACGGCACCACCACCCTGGAGATAGCCCCTACTCACTGGGCTCTCCCTGGATGCTGGTCTCTTCGCTGGCATGCGGGTATCAGGAGATCCCCCACTCCTTGGGGACTCCCTCTCCTCTCTGCTGCTCGCGGGGCTTTCTTCACGGACATGGGAGCACCGACTCCCCTCCGGCACGGTTGCCTGGCTTCCTTGTTGACGTCAGCCACCCGCTCCTGCTCTCGCACAGGGTGCTGCTTCCGTTCTTCACCCAGGGCAACCACCAGCTCACGGGAGCCCCGCTGTGGGCTCAGGTGACTTCCTGTCTCACCGGCAGGACCCTCCCACGTTGGGCTCATCCTGCCTGACTTCCGGGTCGCGTTCAGAAGCGACTCGGAGATTCCTTTCGCTTTGGCCCGGTTGTGGCGGTGATTCCTTCCTCAAGGGCGGGGTGGGCACCCCGTGATGAAAATGGACAAAACCGCAGTGTGGGCACCCGCTTGAAACCACCACAAAGGAGCAATGCGGGGTAGGCTCCCGCGTAGTACACATTCAATTGTGGGATGGGTACCCGCCCTTAAAGAACAATGAAAAGCGGGTGGCACCCACTATCCTCAACAGCAATAAGCGGGGTGGGCACCCGTGATTATCAGCACAACCAGCGGGGTGGGCTCCCGCTCGGTTTCACAGCAGGGTGGGGGAATCCCCACTTCGGGATTCCCTCGAGTCTAAGAGCAGCTCAGCGCTGCAGTGCCCACAGGCTTCTCTTCTTTCAGCCAATTTTCCAAATATAGCGCTCACGATGCAGCCCAGCGCTGCAAATGCCAGCTCCTCCCAACAACACCAAGCAGAGCTTCCTGGTCCCAAGAGCAAAGCGCTCACGAGGTGCTAGATTAAAGTCCTGGAAGTCCTTAAAGATGAGGGGGCAATGCAGGCCCAGGGAGGCAAGTCCTCCTGGCAGCCCTCCCAGGGCCCCAGCTGCATGCCCCAGCAGGATCAGCACCAAGCACAGCACTGGACAACTTTCATGGGGTCACAGCCCCTATATATTTATATGCCCTTTTCTTTTGTGCAAAGGTGCAGGGTTTGGGGGAACCAGATACAACTGGTTCAGGAGCACTTTGTGTACATGATTCCTTCCTTCTTTTCTCTGGACAGGCCAGGGACATCAGATGCACCACAGGAGGTGGAGCCAGCATTGTGGAGGGAAGGCACAGCCCTATTCAGGTCCCAGGTGCAACTCCTCCCTTCCATCTGCATGCAGATCTCTACATTCACCACCGGGCAGACACATCCTGGCTCCTGGAATTCCCCAGCTCTCTCAGCTTCTGCCATTCACAAGCCAGACATGCAATTCACATCAAGTAGGCAGACACACAGCATACAGAAATGCCAACTTCTAAAAGTGGCATTTCTAAAATAACCACAATAAATCTGCGCACACCATTCTCACACATTCGCACATACTAAACTCGACCCTGCACTCCTCTCACATCAGGAATTACCATGGACACATATATCCCCCATGCATTCCTATGGGAGGGCGGGCCAATCTCACCACACGCACTCACTTTACACTGGGCCACAGTGCTAAAGTGCGCAGAGGCCAAAAATCACTACCACCATATCAGAGGTTAAGGCAAAAAGTTCAGGGGTGAACCTGCCGAAAAGGGCCAAGTCCAACAAGGAGGTTGGCGCTTCTGCTCCTCTTTTAAATCCTGAGCAGCAGTCAAAGCCTCCTGACAGTGAAGAATAGTGTCCCCTAGGTCTATGTCCAATTTCTCCCTGCAGCTCTGCTGTGCCGTCTCTTGCCTCCAGACCCCGACCTCCTCCTTGGGAGGTTCGAGGCTGCTGTGTGCTCCTGTGCCTGCTGCCCGCTCCAACTGGGACCAGACTGCCTGCAACCACCGTAAACTTTCTCAGCCATTTTTTTTTCTTCTTACTTTTCCATGTTGTGCCACTGTTATTGTGCCAATCTGTGTCTTACTCTAATTCCACTACTGTTTTTATTTTCTCCTGCCTGCCTGTTCCTTTCACCTTTCGCTGCCCCTGTGGCCCCTCCCCCTGGAATTTCCCCCTGAAATTCCACCGCTTCCGCATCCCAGCCTCTCCTCCTTCCCACCTCCCTTACTTAATGGCGGCTGCTGTGCGGTCGCGCCGCAGGTGCGCCGAAGGCTCACCAAAGGCAAGCCCGTCTGCGCCCATCCGCGACCCGACCGCGGCCAGCACCAGGAACCCTGGACCACCCACAACCCATCACTACAACACCACCACCCTCCTCGCACTCAACCTTGGAAGACTTAGAGAATGCCAAGAGGCCTCGCTGAACATGACCCATGGACCGTTCTCCTGCCTCCACTGACTCCAGACCCTCACCACCACCCTGGCCTCCAACACCGCAGACGCCAGCACAGGCAACACCCTAAAATGCATACTCCTGAACGTACGCTCCATACACAAACACACTATGGAAATCTGGAACCTACTCGACTCTCTATCGTCCGACATCGCCTTCTTCACAGAGACCTTGACCAACGCATCCTCTTGCCCCCGACATCAGCACCGCCATCCCAGATGGATACAAGATCCAGAGGAAAGACCTCGCCAGTATCGGACTTAAACAACTCGTCAACACACCGACCCACAGAGAAGGACACACCCTGGACCCCATCTTTGCGGCAGGAAACAGCATCCAATTCAGACACACAACGCAGCCTCCATGGACTGACCACCACTGCGTACACTTCGCCATCAACAAACCCAAGGCACCCAAACCAGCCCCATGCCCACCACAAAGGAACTGGAGAAAGGTTACCGACGAACAACTTAACTCCACCCTCACCCGAGACAACCACACGTGGGCACCCGATACAAACGACGCAGCCAGAGAACTCCACACCTGGATCTCCGACTGCACAGACGAGCTCACCCCACTAAGCAGCCCCGACAGGTAATGCCCCAGGAAAGTCGCCTGGTTCACCACCACTCTCCAAGAAGCCAGATGCACCTGCAGACGCCTGGAGAAGAATTGGAGAAACACCAAGACAACCGAAAACCACACCACCTACAAGGACGCCATGATGGACTACCACAACCAGATCGGATCCTGGCCAACTCTACCAACTCCAAGGAACCTTTCAGTGTCATTCAAGAATTCACCAACCCACGCAGCGAAGCCAAAGACATCACCCCATCCCAAGACCTCTGCGACAAGCTTGGAATCTATTTCCACCTCAAGATCAAAAACCTCTATGACAACTTCATCGACCATCCACCAGGTGCCACAGATGCCCCCCCACCCCCCAGAAACAGCAGCCATCCAACTGGACACCGATCATGGCCGAAGACACCGCCTTGAAAATGAAAAGCATCCACTCGGGGTCCCCCACCGACCCCTGTCCCCCTCACATCTACCACAGAGCCACGGCTGCCATCGCACCCGAACTACAATGCACCATCAACACCACCTTCAAAATAGGCACCTTCCCAGACGACTGGAAGAGCGCAGAAGTCAGACCTCTGCTCAAGAAGCCACAGCTGACCCCACCAACCTCAAGAACTATCGGCCCATCTCGCTCCTCCCCTTTGCAGCCAAAGTTGCAGAGCAAACAGTCAACAGGAAACTGACACGATTCATTGAAGAGAAAGCCATCCTCGACCCGTCCCAAGCTGGATTCCGAAGCAACCGAAGCACAGAGACCGCCCTATTCGGTGCCACAGATGACATCCGCACCCTACTGGACCAAGGCCACTCTGTAGCCCTCATCCTATTCGACCTATCAGCGGCCTTCGACACCGTCCCCCACCGCACACTAGTCGCCAGACTACACTACGCAGGCACACAAGGAACAGCCCTGGACTGGATCTGCTCATTCCTCACCGGAAGAAGCCAAAGGATCAGAGTCCCACCCTTCCTCTCCGACCCCACGAAAATCACCTGCGGAGTACAACAGGGTTCATCCCTGAGCCCCACCCTCTTCAACATCTACATGGCCGACCTCGCAGTCTTTGTCTGACAACACGGCCTCAACATCGTATCCTACGCCGATGACACCCTGCTCATCCTCTCCCTCACCAAAGACCCCACCACTGCCAAACACAACTTCCAGAAAGGAATGCAAGACGTCGTAGTCTGGATGACCAACAGCTGCCTGAAGCTCAACGCCGAGGAGACACAAGTCCTCGTCCTCGGTACCACCCCTTCTGCATGGGACAGCACCTGGTGGCCGACCACCCTCAGGAGCCCATCTACCCCTCAGACCACGCTAAGAACCTCGGCATCATACTCGACTCATCACTCACCATGAACCGACAGGTCAACGCCGTTACCTCCAGCTGCTTCAACACCCTCTGCTACCTCCGCAAGACTTTCAAGTGGATCTCCCCTTAGTCAAGGAAGACAGTCACCCACGCACTCATCACCAGCAGACTGGACTAAGGAAACACACTCTAAGCCGACATCAACAAGTCCCTACTCCGCAAACTCCAAACAATACAGAACACCACCGCCAGACTCGTCCTCGGCATCCCTCGACACAAACACATCAGTCAACACCTACGAAGTCTCCAATGGCTCCCCGTTGAGAAAAGAGTCGCTTTCAAAATCCTCACTTACACCTACAAATGCCTACACAACAACGGACCCAAATATCTCAACGACAGAATCAACTTCCACGTACCCAAAAGAAACCTCCAATCTTGCAACCTCGCATTGAAACCCCGCGCATCCACACAGCCAAGCAGGCGGAAGATCCTTCTCTCACATTGCAGCCAAGACCTGGAACGAGCTACCGGCAAACATCAGACGTGCCCCCTCCCTGAACACCTTCAGGAAGACCCTCAAGACCTGGCTCTTCTGCTAAACAGATCTGCGGACCCCCCTCAGCGCCTTGAGACCCTCATGGGTGAGTAGTATGCTTATAATTCCCTGATTGATTCATCTGCCAACTTGTTAGCAGACATGTCCCAGTGCAGATGTCCTTCAAGCTCATCGCTCCCACTCTCAGTCTAAGCCCAGCTCTTAGCGGCCAGCGCCGTGGTAAGTGTTTGTTCCTGGGGCTCACCTAGTGATGTGAACCTTCTGTCTTGAGCCTGTAACTCCTCTGGCCTGCCCTTGTACTTATCCATCCCGAAATCTGATAGTTCATCCTCTTAATAGTCGGAAAGCGAAAAGAAAACCTCTGGGCTATCCTGAATTGTTACAGCTTGCTCACAACCCAAGCCTGCTATTAGACCAGGCCTTTCCAACTGAATACTATCCATCATTGATATCCTTGAAACCATATTTGAGCTAGTCAATAGTTCTGCCATCCTGCCACCTGTGTCCTTTGGAAGAATAGTCTTCCTAAGCTGGATATCTGTGCGCAGACCTTTGACTAGGGCGCCGTCTCATGAGTCTGTATCTACTGTCTCCACAAAATTAAAGTATGTTGCGTAGACTCATATGGACTTTGATGGAGGACATCTTGATTAGGTAGAACAGGGGCAAGGGTCACACAGAAGACTGAGCTAGATTTTGAGGCAACAGGATGTGGAAGTATTTTAGCTCGAACACCAAGAATTTCAACTTAGAGTTGAGAACCGGAAAAGCACTATGTACAGGTTGCCCTCCATCTCCAACTCCAGTTTCTGTGTCGTTTTCAGCAACCAATTCAATTTAAAAATTCTTTATTTCGGCCAATTAGCCATAAAAGAGTACAAAGTAAAACACAAAGGGGAAGAAAGGGAGAAGGGAAGGCAAATAGCATTTAAAATTCATTTACATACACATGGCAATATTTTCGTACAGGCAAAAATACCCTCTCATCTGTAAAATATTTAAAAATGCATCAGGTTCCAAACACTCATTTCATAAACATTAAGGCTAGCAATCGATATCGATTAATTTACGCCGTTTGCACCACATAGCTAGCAAGAATTTAGAAAGTGCAAAAACAATAGGGCTCGATGTACTAGTTTTAAAAATTCTAAAAGCATTCAGGCAATGTTTAAAACCCAGATTTCTGCACAATGGTATCAACCAATATTTTCTTGGTTTAATATATGCTGGACAAAAGAAGAGAACATGAAGCTCATCTTCTGAGTCACAGCTGCAGCCCGGACAAGACTTATTGGAAGAGGCCGTCCACTTGCTTGTGACGGCCTTGAGGGTTAAAGTGCCATGTCGCCATTGGATAAAAAGTTTGCGCGCTAAAATCGGGAAGACAACATCCATGAAGTCCTCGAAATAATAAGAATTTTTGAATTCTAAAAAAGAGTTAGTGAGGGAACCTGCATTAGGGGTGGTGATTAAAAGTTCCAGCTTTTGCCCTTTGTAAATTTTAGTAAGCATCTTTCCTGATATCCGGCCACATGCCCTATCTGTATCTTCCCACATGGATTGTAGTCCTAGACTTAGAAGTTTGCGCTTAATGAACGCAAGCTAGGGGATTTTGCTTACATAATTGAATCTAAGGATCTGTTTAAGTTCGTCCCTATAGTTTAAAAGATCTGGAGTTGTCCATAGTCTGTGCCAGAACCTTAGGGGCTGTACTGCTAGCTCATTTGCAATAGACGTCAGTCCCAGGTCTAACCTCAGCGGTGTTAATGGAGTACTCTGAGGAAGCGATAGTAATCGCCTTTCAAATTTAGACTTAACTTTAGTGATTTCAGGGGCAGCACAGTGACCCCAAAGCTCACCCTCATAGAGAGCAGCTGCCCTTGCTTACGTCTTATAGACCTCCAAGGCAGGATTCACTGGTCTAAAACTTTGAGTTGGAAACCTTTGAGATAGCACCCGACAGCTGTGAAAGTCTCATGTGGGATTTGGCCTTTTGCGGACCCCATGACAAATTTTCATGAATTGTGACACCCAGGTACTGGAAGGTCGTAACCCTTTCCAGACATACATCGCCCAGTGATGGATGTGCGCGAGTATACACTGGCGGTTTAAAAATCGCGTTGATCTCAAGGCCTCTGCTCCGACAGAAGTCCCCAAAGCCGTTCAATATCCTCTGGATCACCATGGGAGATTTGGAGAGTAGGAGGGTGTCGTCCACGAACATGATCGCCGGCACCCTCCTACCAGCCAGCCTTGGTGCGTCATTGTCAGGGACGCTGTCCAGATGTGAGATTACCCCGTTGACATAAAGGCAGAACAGGGTCGGTGCTAGGACAAAACCCTGTCTCACCCCCTGCCAACGGGGAACCTTGGTGACAGCGTCCCATTCTTGCCACAGCGAACCTGGGCGAAGTTCCCCTCATGCAATCTCATGAGTAGCACTAAAATCTGATGCGGGAGGCCCAGATTCTGAAGGACAGCCCACAGTTTCCCCCTAGGAACTAGGTCAAACGCGGACCTGGGGGTCCACGAAGACCATATAGAGGCTGCCACCCTCTACCTTTACCGTCTTCCAGTACAATATGATCAGTCGGAAGATTTGGTCCATAGTGGACGTATTCCTTCTGAATCCTGCCTGGAAGGGGCTCAGTACGTCGTGATCCTCCATACACGTCAAGAAATGGTCCAGGACCAGTCTTGCAAATATTTTTTGTTGAACGTCGATTAAGCTGATTGGCCTGTAGTTGACTGGGAGCAGAGGTGACCCCTTCTTAAATATCGGGACTATCTCTGCCCCCCGCCAAGTACTGGGAATTTCCATGCCTCTTGAGATAGCGTTAAACACGACAAGGAGATAGGGGCCCCAGATTTCCGGTTGATGTCTAAAAAGATCCCCCGGTAATTTATCAAGTCCCGGGGCCTTTCCCACTGAAAGTTTGCCTATTACGCTTATCACCTCCCCCAAGGTAAACTCCAGGGCCTCCTGCTGATCTTCTGGTACTTGTGAGTCAGGCAAACTACACAACGCCGCTTCCCCCCATATAAACCTTTAAAATGGGCTTCCCATGCTGATGCAGCAATATTCCGTTCTATGGCAGATTTTGTGTCACCCGAACCATGGTTAACAAGTGACCAGAATCTGCGCGCATCTTTTGTGTCCAGGGCTAGCTTCAGGTTCATCCACCTTTCCATGTCCCATTCTTCTCTTGCATGCCCCATGACCTCCTTGTACTGCAATCTGCAATCTCAAATCACCATTTTGCTGTGCCCTGCCTTAATTGCTGTAACAAGATTGCTCTTTGCTCTCCTGCATGCTGAATTATACCAGGATGAGGCAGGTTGTCTGGGCCTTCTCGTGGGTGCCTGGGGGTAGAAAACTTCAGCCAGGTTATTGGCCAAATCTGAATGGATTACACTAAGTTCTCCATTGAAGTCACTGGGAGCATCTTGGGAGATTAGAGTTTCGACTCCCAGGAGTCGTGATAGAACTATGTTGTAGACTTTAGCTAAGTTCTCTTCCGAAGCTACTATTCTACCCCACTTTACCCTACGCCTGTTACTTGATAAAATCAGACCAGTACCCTCATCATCTCCTCCTGCATTAAGTGAGTCTATTTCTTGTTGCCCTGGATTCACCAGCTCCTGGCGTAACGCGTTGTGGTCACTATCGGCCCTCTCAACTACCCTAAAATCAATGAGCATCGACCACATCCGGGTTTCCACCATGATGTAATCGATTCGTGACTCTTTCCCCTTCTTGTTAAAGGTGCATACTGACGGGCTATCGGATGCTGAACGGCCATTACAAGCCCTAAGGGAATTATTTAATGCAAGGGCTGTGATCTGAGTAGCCAATGGTGACCACACCTTAGGGCGTGGAGGCTGACATTGGGGGATCGCCCAGTAGGCGTCCTCTCCCATAAGCACACCTTCGCTACTTCCAAAAAAGGGTCATATTGCTAATTCACATCCCCTGCCACCAAAAGACTAGAATCCCCTGGCAATGTACTCAAGAATTGGGATAGATCATCGATTGTGGATGACTCAAGCCCTATCCGAACTGGCCGAGAGTAAACATTCACAACCGCCAGACCATATCCATTGGGCCATTTTAACACTAAACACTGCACATCCTCTGAATGCAACCCAAGTGAAGAGCAACCCATATAGCCAACCCCCCAGAAGGTCTTCCTTTCCCTCCCCACCTTGCAGGCACATGATAAGTGGCAAATCCCACTCTTGAGTGTTCCTCCCTGGCCCAAGTCTCCTGGAACAAGCATAAATCCATCTGGTCTACCAGGGCACCCCAGTCTGTGCAATGTAGCTTGTTTGTTATACCCGCCACGTTCCAGGACAGTATTTTAATTGATGTCAGTGCCGTGGCTGCTTTGGTTACTGCAGCACTTCCTAGTGTCTCACCTACACTCTGTGCCCCACCTACACTCTGTGCCCCACAATCAGGTTGAGCTTGGTGCTGTAGCACCACACTTTCTTGAGTCACAAGCCCCTCTGCCGTTTTAGGTACCCAGGTCTGGATAATTGGAAACGCACTTTCTAAACCACCCTCAGATTCCTCTGCACTTTCAGTAGTCTTTTTAGAGTCCATAGTCCGGGAATTGCCCACCCTCAGCTCCCTATCCGCAGAAAGTCAGTCCACCATTTCAAGGGAACAAAACCTATTATGGGTCACAGGGTAGTTTTGGGTGAATAGGTTTCTGTGTCCGCCCCTGTTCACCCTTTGACCCCGCCTTTGCATCACCAGTGACCAATCCAAAGCGCAAACTGGCGTTACAGGTCGAGGGTAAAAAAAGGACAGGGGATAGGGTTTGATCCCTGAGCCTACACTGTCGTGAGTCCAATTGCAAATGTGTTCTACTGTTCGCGGATCCCTAAAATTAACCAGAACACAATCGCCTGGGATGGTTTTTCTACTGCGTCCCACCCAAGCTATCCTACGTACCATCAGTACTTCACTTTTGACATTGTGCGGTAGGGGCCTATTATGATTGAGCCACTGGGTCACTTTATTTTTTAAGGACATAAATGATTCCTGACCTGGGTTGCTAATTTCAGGAATACCTGTAAGTACCACCACATACGGACTGGTTTCAGGCGGTAAATCAATTCTTTTCGCAACCTGGGGTGTAGAATTAGGTAGAGACTCTCCCTCCTCTGGTGCTATCGCGTCTGAGGTGGACGTACTCAAATTGACTGCCGGTACTGCCCCAGCACCAACTCCTGCAGCCACAGCTGTCATGTTTGCAGCTGTGATAGGAGGCCCCGCAGTAGGAGAATGAACAAGACTCGCGACCCCAATGGGCACAGAACTGGTTTGGGCTGTATCCGCCGACCCCATTCCCAGCCATAGCCTGTTGTAGCTGGGAGAGCTGAGATTCCATAGGAGCTAGTCTCTGATCTAACGGAGCAAGCGCTATCTTTAGTAAGGACCCCAGTCTCTCTATGAGGATATCATCTTCCCCCTTAGCCTCCCCCATGCACTGAACCTGCTCCGGAGTCGTGGGTCCTTTTGAAGCTGGAGGTGACAGGGATAAGTCAGTGTCCGGGCCAATCGAGTCATTCAAGGTAGGACCTCCCTTGGGTTTTAAGGACGTAACACTGCCAGTCCGGCCCTTCGCTGTTCTGGTCTTCCTATGACAAATCACTTTAGTGGCAGCCCGCTTCCTCTTGTATTTTGCCGCTCTTTGATTCCCCCTCGATGGATTTGCCGGTGATTTCATGGGCGAGGTTAGCAAAGATGAAACCTCTGATACCACAGTTGCCACAGTTACCTCTGGAATTGGGGAGCCTATAGTTGAAGAGATATGGCCATCGTCCTGAGCAGCATGTACCAGGGCTGGGACGCAGGTGGTATTGGTATGATTGTCGTGCACAGGCGTCCGAGCATTGGCAAAGTGGCCCAAGGAAGATCGTTTAGCCATTGCTAGGTCCTGAGACACTCTGCGCTCCATGAGGATAATACCCTGGTCAATCACTGCGTTTGCTCTAATGATAAAATTATCTTAAGTGCCAGTAACCAACCCTCTATTGGCCACTGTATTGCTCCTCGTTCCCCGAGCAGCCATATTAGTGATATCCCCAACAGTACTTACTGTGGCAGATGTAGTACAGTTCTAGAGCCACAGGCGAAAGAGGAATGGCCCGGCCTCTCCGGCCCCGGACGGCCACAGACGGCCCCGCCCTTGTCCCGGGCTGCTCCCGCACAAGTGGTGGTGGAATAGGTAGTGTCAGTAGGGGAGGCGTTGCTCTATCCCAGGGGCAAGTCTGTGCACCAAAAGGATTCCTGGGACTTCGAGTCCTTGATTAAATAATTAAATAATGCGCCTCTTTTTATCTTTCGTGCAACGGGACCCCCAGTGTTCTGGCCTCCTCACAAACGTAATGGGCAAACGTAATGGGCACAAGCTCAGCACTCCACAGGATGCAGCAGCACATTGAGCCCTCTCTTTTTGCTGTTCCCAGAGCCCGAGCTGGGGAAGCAGGCGGGGCCCGAGACAGGCACCCCACCTCCTGCTCCTCAGTGGCGTCTGCTCTCACTCACTCCCGATTCAGGTAGCATAAATAACAAATAAAGCAGTCCAGAGTCACCAAAGTCACGGAACAGTGGAAGCAGAGTCAAGATGCACTGAGATAACCCACGTCCAGACAACTTCTCTTTCAGTCGTAGCTCCCGGTGCCCTCACAAGGTCTCCACAATGCACTAACTGACAAACTGCTACTGACTTTATCTGCCCTGGTCACAACTATTGCGAGTGAGAATAGGGCGGGAAAGCGTCCAGCTGCTTTGGCCACAGCGAAAAGACAGGCGAGAAGACAGGCTGTGTCTCAAGTCAGCCTTGCCATTGCGCTTCCCTCCGTTCTAATAAAAATTGCCCATCGGCGCACCGGGTGGCACAAATACAGGCCCAGCCTCGCAGCCCATTCCACCTTCGAAGCTCCCAGTATTATGCCACCCCCAGTCGCAATATCTGTGAATGTCAATAGCCCACTAGGCATTCAGGGCAGTCTCCAGGGGGCCCCGTACATAGGAGGAATAAGGTAAAGGTAAAGGGTAGCAGTTCTCTGTGCTCTCCAGTGCAGGCCTCTTCCTAGGCTCCTAAATACACTGTGTGTGTCAAAACTTGTACAATCCTCTGTAGAAAAACAGCCAGCTAGGGGGTGGGGGCAGGGGCTGATATACTCCTCTTCCCGCTTCCCCTCACCTCGCTCAAGCTGCCCGGCTCTGTTCCCAGCTCCAGGAAGCTGCCCACCGTATGACGGCTTCGCTCCTCTAGGGGACCGGCGCTGGCTCAGCTCTGCAGGCTCAGAGACTGGTGGCCGACCTGAATTCAGTCTCTGCAGTCTCAGCAGACTGCAGCTTGCGGTTTTGCGGTTCGCGGCTCACAGCGTTTCACAGCTCACAGCTCACAGCTCGCAGCTCGAGCGGGCTCCTCCTCCACAGGCGCGTAGTGCGTCACTCCCCAGCAACCACAATCAATCCAGTATCAGCCAGCTTTTCTAAACTGTGCTGCTCCTGCAAGCCAATCCCCATCTTTGAAACTGTATCCTTGCAGAAGCCAGCCACGACATTAACATACTTAATGTCAGACCTCTCCTTGTGAGTTTTAGCCGCAATATGAAGAGTGCCACTATATGATGCTATCTCCTTGCAGGAGAAGTTTGAGCTGCTGATCTCATGACAAATATATATTTGAACTATTTTATGTAATCTAATTTAATTTAACATTGTTTTCTATGGGCTTTTATTTCAAGCTAATAACTCTATTATTTTTAATGGGAGGGTATTGCTGTACCAGTGGTTGGTCCTGTGTAGTGATGGACTCATTACCAAATTGTAAGTTACTACAGAAGCGTAGGTTACAAGTGTAATTTACACATACAAGCTATTTCAAAAGAGTTAGGGGCCAGATGTACAACTGTTTTTTGCGGTTGCAAACGGGAGATCAGTCCATTTGTGATCACAATAAAGGGTCCTGGCATGTACAAAAGTTATTTTGCTAGTCACTGACTCGCAAAATAGCGCTTGCGACTCATGCTATTACGAAGGGGCGTCCCTTCTTAATACCGGTTGTCAATGCAATGTACTATTTTTTTGCGACCGCAAAACTCTCGCAGTTTACCACCTACTTAAAGTAGGTGGTAAACCACTCGCAAACGGGAAGGGGCCCAAGGGGACCTCTTACCCTTTATAAGTGTGTGCTAAAATATGTTTTAAGAGCAGGCAGTGGTCCGAGGGACCACTGCCCTTCAAAAATGAAACTGAAAAGTTTCATTTTTCTTTTTTAAATGCATCCCGTTTTCCTTTAAGGAAACGGGCTGCATTTAAAAAAAAACTGCTTTATTTAACAAGCAATTGCAATGCAATAGGTCTCGCATTTGCAAAAGTTGGATCTATTGGCATTATAAATGATAATGTCTTTTACCCATATATTTTGTTTTGGAATGTATATATGTGGTGTGGAGTGGAATTATGTGGGTTGTATTGGAATTGTGTGGGGTGGAATTGAGTGGTGTGTAGTGTATTTGTGTAGTGGAATTATGTGGTATGGGGAATAAATAGGCATGGGATCTGCACAGAATAAAAAGGAAGATGGAGAGGGATAGGTAGTTTGTGCACGAAGGGGTGAACAAACTCCATATCAAGGAGTAGAAGGAGTGTGAGAGAAAGAAATGGAGAGCAGGCCACAAACGCATAAAGAGAAAGCACCTGTGTATGCAGAAGACACCTTAAGAAGAGGAGGAGAGCGTGGGTTTGAGGGACGGAAACCCTGAAAAGGCAGGGGAAAGAAATTGTGCTTGAACACCTGAAGTTAACCACATGAGAGAGACAGGAAGAGTGTGTGAGAGAGTGAGAGAGAGTGGTAGGAGAGAGAGAGAAAGAAAGAGAGGGATGAGTGGGAGAGGCACCCAGAGTTAGGGGGAGGCCAGAGGTGGACCAGTGCACAGTGTGAGGAGGTACAAGAAGGTAGCATGTGTGAGCAGGCAGTGTGGAGAGAAGAGATGGAGTGTGAGGGAGAGATGAGAAGGGTCAGTGGGATTATAAAATGAGAGGGGTTAGTGGCAGTGAGGGGGCAGTGGTGTAATAGAGAGATGATAGGGTTGGTGGAAGTGAGTGGGAAAGATGGTTGTATTAGAATTTCTGTTGTGGAATTGTGTGGCATGGAATTGTGTGTTATTGTGTGGCGTTGTGTAGTTGAAATATGTGGCATGGTGTGCTGTGGAATTATGTGGATAGTAATTCAATGGAATTAAGTGTACTGGATTTATATACAGTCAAATTGTGTGTTATGGAGTTTATTATGTGTAATGGTATTGTGTGTAGTGGAGTGGCATCTTATAAAGTTGAATTATGTGGTGTGCTTTTAAATTTCATAGCATGCTGTGGAAATCTGTGGTGTGGATTATAGGTATATGTTGTGTTGTGGAATCGTATTGTGTATTTGAAATATGTTGTTTGGTGTGGTATTATGTGGCGTGCATTTGAAATGTGTGGAGTTGAATTGTGTGGCCTGGTAATCTGTGGGTTTGGGTGAAAGTATGCTTATCGGAAGTGTGTGTCATTATGTGGAGAGCATTTATGCGGATTGTTGGAATGTGGCAAACAGTGCATTTATGTGGGTGCATTTATGTTGTATTGAGTAGGGTGTTATTATGTGGAGTTTGATTATGCTGCAATGAGTGGTATTATGTGGAATGTAATGATGTTGTATGGTGTAGAATTGTGTGGCATTGAATTGTTTCGTATTGTGTGAAATTATGTGGGATGGTTTGGAGTGGTATTATGTGTCATGGTGTGAAGTAGTATTATATGGTGTGGAATTATGTGGCATGTTGAGAAGTTGAATTTTGTGCAATGCCAATAGGTCTTGCTTTTGCAAGAGTTAGGGCTATTGGCGTTGTAAATGATAATGTCTTTTACCCATGTGTTATGGAGTAGAGTGGATGTATGTGGTGAGGAGGGGAATTATATGTGGGTTGGATTGGAATTGTTTGCTGTGTAATTGTGTAGTGTAGAGTGGATGTGTGTAGTGGAATTATGTGACATGGTGTGCAGTGGAATAATATGGATAGTAATCATGTAGTTTTGAGTGTACTTGAATTATGTGGACTGGGATTATGAGCTGTAAAGACTGGATGGGCTGGGGAAGTGTTAGTTGGACCGCAAACCCTACTTCACGTGCAACTCACTGCCACTGTAAAAGGTGAAAACTGTGGTGCCTTTATAAAAAGTAATAAAATCCATGTTACTGCATTGGATATACTAAATGGGTTGAGACGGTGTCAGTGGCATGCTTAAAATGCAGCTCACTACCACTGTAAAATGCAAAAATATGGTGGCTTTTAAAACTAAATATGCTATATGTGTGTGCCTGCACACAGACCACACATAAGGATGGTTGCATATTTTGTAATCAGTAGTTGCACATAATATAATATTTATTGCAAACAATATATCTCTTAACACAGCTGTTTGCTGCGATTCATGAACCGCAAACTGTCACACGGCCAAGTGACACTTGTAACATGTATTGTTGAAGGCAAAAAATCTGACTTTAATGGACTAACACTTTGAAATTGCTTTTGTGCCCAACTAGATTTGTGTTTGTTAGCTCCATACCACAACAAGCATTTGCAAACCAATAGGTCTCACATTTGTCAGAGTTAGAACTACTGGCATTATAAGTTACTATTTTTCTTATCTATGTGTTTTGGTTTGGAGTGTAGTGGGTGTATTTTTTTGTGTCGACATTTTTTATTAGCATTTCATAAATACAGAACAGAAATAATATCATTAAGTAGCAGATTCTATAGCCCTTTGCAGTATAGAAATATTGATAAATACAATTGTATATAAAAAACGAATGCATCAAAATATATAGATTAATGTAAGTGAGGAATGGATAAGGATAAAACATTATTTTAAGTACAATTAAAACAATCATTATTAAATATGAGACTACTAGAGTGTCAAGCTAACGTAATGCAAAAAAAAAAGGGTTAGAATCTGAAATTATGAAGGTATCAATTTGCTAGTACATTAAATTACACAGTTCATTAAATAAATACATTTAAATATCAGAAAGGTAATATATGGATAAAAATACAAGTTCATCCAATTGAAAGTAAGAATGTAATGGTATTGGCTGAAAAGGGCTTATCAAGTGTACAAGACTTTAAACTATGTAAATGCCGTAACTAGGCCATTGAGGGAGAGGGATAGAAAATAATTAATTATAATTATATAAAAGTGGCCAAAGTAAATTAAGTAGTGGAAGTAGTTGCGGATACATTTTCTATATTTAGGAAAGGATCCCACACTTGTAAAAATAGCTCTGTTTGGTCTTGAATGTTATATATAACTCTCTCATGTGAGGCAGTTTGAATCATTGTTGTTAACCAATTCTCTTGAGATGGTGGAGATGGGGATTTCCATTGTCTTAAAATACAAATTTTAGCTATAGCCAATGCGGTATGTACAAGACGGCATTGCGGTTTGGAGAGTGTAGGAGAATCCTGTAAGTGATGCAGTAAAATAGTTTCTGGCGAGAGTGGTAAATGTAAAGAAACAGTGTTATTTAGAACCTGACCTATGTAGGACCACTATTGCTGAACCATAGAACATTTACATATGATGTGGACTATATCACAGCCAGAGCTGTTACACCCCCAGCAATTAATATGCGATAGCAGGCCTGCCTTATGTAATTTCACTGGTGACCAATGCCAGTCATGAAGTATTATAAACAAACAGAATTTTAGACGAGCTTCCCGGGCACCTTTAGCCAGGTTTTCCAGCAATTCCACCCATTCATCATCTTCATAAGAAATTGCTAAACGTGATTGCCACTTAAAACGGAGATCACGAGATAAAGGGTGTGAAAATAGTTGTGCTGTGACTGTTTTATACAGACCATAGATAACCCCTTTATGTTTCCCCCAAATGTGAAAATAAGACACTATTGGCGAAATTTGCAGTATCAAGGGTTTCATACCTAAAATCTTAATAAGGGAATTTTGAGTTGTAGATAATTGTCTGATTTTGATAAGGGGAGATTGAACTCACCCACCAATTGGGAAAAAGGTTTAAAATCACCATTGTGAAGAATCTGATCTAAGGTAATGATGCCTGCTAATTTCCATTGGGGCCAGGAGAGAGTTTTCCCTTTAATGCATATACCGGAGTTATTCCATATTGGGGCTTTTGCATGTAAACGTGGATTAAAGCCCAATATACGATGTGTTCTTAGTAACCCTGGGCGTAGTTCGCGAAGTAGCGCTACGCGTAGCTACGCAAAGTGCACTTCACACTACGCGAGCTAGTACTCTGTTCGCACTGTGCAAGATGTCGTTTTCAATGATTGCACAGTACGGACAAGCAACCGGCACTGTGCAATCATTGAAAACGGCATCTTGCACAGTGCGAGTTGTAGTTTTCTGCCGCTCGAGTAGATTTTTACTCGAGCGGCAGCTTTCTCAACACGGACTGGTAGTTTCTCATCGCGAGCGGTCGCGAGCATACGCGACCACTCGCAATAAGAAACCTGACCTCCCCGTGATGAGAATCTCGCCGGGAGGTTTATTATCCACGCTCGCGATCGCCAACTTGATATTGCTGATCGCGAACGAGGAAAAAGTCTCGCCGGGATGTCATTTTGCTTGCTCGCGATCACCAGCTTGACGTTGAGGACCGCGAGCAAGCAAAAAATTACCGCTGCACTACTCAACGCTACGCGTGTTTGCACTGTGCTACATGCAATTCGCGTAGTGCGAAGTAGCGCAAACTTCGCAAACTACGCGAGCGTAGCGTAGTGCTTTGCCCAGGCTTAGTTCTTAGCCATGTTTTATGCATTGCAGATAACATAGGGTTACGGGGATCCAGTCGACTTGTGCCTGACCCATATAGACCTGAAAGTCTTATTTCTGTGGATAACAGGAATCTCTCAACATGTACCCATTGTGGTGTATTAGAGTTATCTTGGAGCATGTATGTAAGTTGAGATAGTTGTAATGCAAGTGAATAATGTTCTATCAAGGGGAGACTCAAACCTCCATTGGCGTGATGAGCATTTAGTTTGCTTACAGCCAAACAAGGTTTTATGGAGCCCCATACAAAAGATTTTATCTTAGAGTCTATGAGGCGCAGTGTGGATAACGAAATATGAAAAGGAAGCATTCCGAGGGTATAGAGAAAACGTGGAAGTGTAACCATTTTAACAGCTTGGACTCTACCCCACGAAGATAAGCCCAATGCGTTCCATTTATCGAAGTCACGTTGCATCTGAGCAACCAAGGGACCTATATTATCCGAGACCATTGCTATTGTTCCTTTGTTTACAAGAATACCTAAATACTTTAAACGAGAGGGTTGCCAATGGAAGGAGTAATCTTGAATTACATCTTTTGAGGTGCCATCTGATATGGGAAGCGCTTTACTTTTGTCCCAATTAATTTTATACCCAGAGAAAGAGGAGAAATCTTCAATGATTTGAAGAAGCGATGGCAATGAACGTGATAGATCGGTAATGGTGAGTAATATGTCATCTGCGTAGAGATAAAGTTTAGATTCTCCCACCGGAAGGGGGATGCCAACAACAGTGGTTGACTGGTGAATTGCTGCTGCAAGAGGTTCAATGGCCAACAGGAACAAAAGAGGTGAAAGGGGGGCAACCCTGGCGGGATCCTCTACAGATTGGGAAAGCATCAGAAACAAAACCTCCACAATTAACTAGTGCGGTAGGTTGCTCATATAACACTCATACTTTATTTAGAAACTTGTCACCCAATCCAAACTATTCTAGAATTGTAAAGAGGTAATCCCATTCCATGCGATCAAATGCCTTCTCGGTGTCAAACGATAATGCTAGGGCATCATCTTGATAAAGTTTGGACAGGTATGGGCTAAGGAAACGCAAATGGTTTCTGGAAGAGCGCCCAGGTATAAATCCTACTTTGCTATGATGAATTAGGAAAGGTATGACTCTGCGGAGACGAGAGGGAAGGATACTGGCCAAACTTTTTATGTCACAATTGAGGAGTGAAATAGACCGATAGCTGCTACATAATAAATGGTCTTTCCCTGGTTTAAGCAGAACTGCTATTACTGCTTTATTAGAGAGACATCCTAAAGAGGATGAATGCTCAGCTTCTTTGAATGTAGCATGTAAACAATCTATTATGTTGTCACCTGACCAGTGGTAAAATTCCACAGGGAAACCATCCTCTCCTGGGGCTTTATGATATGGAAGCTTGGCTATAGCTTTTGTTATCTCTTCTTTACTTATTTCTTCATTTAAGAGTGCTCTGTCCTCTGCAGAGAGGAGAGGCAAGTCAAGACCTGCAAGAAAGGAAGTCATCTTAACATGATCTATGTGTGTTCCTGGGGTATATAAAGATTTATAGTAAGTAGCAAATTCATTAACTATATCCTGAGGACGTGTCAACATGGTCCCTCCAGATGATTTTAGGGTTTGGAATGGCCATGGCAACGTCTCTTTGTCTCAATTGTGCCGCTAAAAGTCTACCCGCCTTTTCTCCCTATTCATAATGCCTACCTTTCATTTTTTGTAGAGCATATTCTGCCTTAGAGGTGAAAAGACTATTCAGTGCCATATGGGCTTGTTCTAGGGACTTTCGATTTTGCAAACTAGGTTTTTTGGTGTATAAGCGGGTGAATGATGCAATATTCTGTTCCAATTCCTGCTGCAGAGCAGCATTTTTCCTATTGGCCTGGGCTGCATCACGCATAAGTTGCCCTCGAATTGTAGCCTTAGCAGCAGCCCATATGGTCCTACTAGATGTCACAGAGCCTTGATTTAAGGAAAGGTAGTTGTGAAGATGATCCTGTAATTGTGCTTTACCCTTAGGTGTTTTGTGACGTTGAATATTCAATCTCCAAGGTTTACGACCTAGTCTGTTTATCCCTGTTTGTAAATGTAATAAAACCGGAGAGTGGTCGGACATTGATGCCTCCAAAATTTGAAAGTCTTGAACTGACTGGACTATATTCTGAGAGATTAAAAAGTAATCCAAAAGGGAAAGAGTTCCATGAGTGGGGGATGTAAATATGTATTCGGTATCATCTGGGTGCGAAAGACGCCAATGCTCTACAAGACCATTGTCCTCAATCAAATCATTCATGAGTGCTCTGTCTGCAGCATTATTTTTGTCGAGAGGACCAGTTTTGTCTAAAATTGGATGCCACACCAAATTCCAGTCACCTCCTATAAGATACTGTGAAGCATCGATCTCCGACAACAAGCGACTCAGATGTAATAAGAAGGATTTCTTGCTACCATAAACTGACCCAACACAGATATAAGTGTCTCCAATACGCAACTTGGCAAAGATGTAGTGACCGTCTAGATCTTCCCATGTTTTGGATACCAGAACTGGGAGGGTTTTGTGTATGAGGAGTGCCACACCACATTTTCTAGTAGGGCCTGACTCTAAGGTTCTCTCTTCGTGTATACTGCTGTGGAAAACTTTTCCCACCTAATCCCTGCACAATTTTTTTGATTCAAGTTTGTCAAGATGTGTCTCTTGAAGAAGAGCCACATCTACTTTTTTTGATTGGAGATAAGAGAGTACTCTTTTCCTCTTAATTTAGCATGTTAAACCATTAACATTCCATGATATCGTACATAAGGCATGAGTAGCAACCATGTCTATGAGAGTACTAGAGCTTGTTTTGTTTATTTAGAAAAGGTAATGAAGAGTTGGATCCAAAAGAGGGGGGGGGAGAAGTGTGTTATTGAGGAATAAGTTTTCCCTAATGTTCAATGTAAGATTTGTTAATTCTCTAGCCATTGAAAAAGAAATATTTTATGTAAAATAAACAGAAATATACGTTCAAATCACAATATGATGGAATATAAGGTGTTTCAATATTAAAACTTTTAAGCGCGGGTCTGGTTTCACTAGAGCAGCACCGCTCCGGGCAGGACCCCCACCAGGAGGGTGGGACAAAGACCTGGACTGTTCATAAGAAGTGTTAGAATCTGGGGAATCCAGTTATAGTTTGTGTTGATCCGTGAGAGGGAAGACAAATCCTCATAAAACATAGAAACAAGCAAATCTGCGACATATAAAAGAGAAATCCAAAGAGCATTCTGAGGAGATAGACTTGTCAATAGTATAAATAGGTGAGAATGTTTCATTCTTAAAAATAGCATACAAAAATCAAATGTATAATATATTATAATCACAACTATAAATATCACTTAATAAATATACTTGTAGAAGGATTTTGAGTAGAATAAACACATTTCGGATGACGAGGGATCTTCCAATAAAATAAGTATGAAAAGAAGAGCAGATAAGGAAATATAATTCAATTAAGAACATCAATAATGAAGAAATAAATAGTTAATGCAATAAACATTTATCCTAGACGGAAATGTTAATAATAGATATGAAGAAAAATTTGATTACAATAACATTCATAACTAAGAGGTATATCTCTATAAAACCAGCTGAAAATATTGATGAGGTACTAAATAACTTCAAGAATTATCAATAAACTAGAAAAGTTTGATTTGGATAAAGCCGATGAAAAATCACTTATGAGAACTTAAAAACCATGACAATAAATAGTGCAGAGGAAACATATCTCTATAATATTTATAAACATGTTAAATAAATTTCAGGTCATAAAATGTGAATAAATAAATATATAAACATTTCATTTGGAGCTGGCAACAATAATGAGGAAATAGATGAAGAAGTAATACAGATAATTATCATCTGATGCATACGAAGGAGTTGTCTTCCTGAGAGTCATAAACATAGAAGTCATAAACTAAAGTTGCTATTAATAATGAAAGAAATATGACGTTAAAGACTACTCTCCATCTGAAGCAGATTTTAAGGGAGAGCGAGATTTATCCCTGTGCTGGTCCTGGGTGAAATTAGATACTGTCTGTAAAGCTGAAGTTTTATCTTCCTGCATACGATCCGGCCTCTCAAGCTCTCTGGCGCGGTGCCGAACTTCACCCATGGTGCGACGTCTGTTATCTGGAAGCTGAATAGAGGGTCGAGAACATTGAGAAACCTGATGCGTAGAGGTATGCTGTATGTCCATATCCTGTTGTTGCATGTCATCTAGAAAGTGTTGTAGTTCTTCTGGATTGTAGAAGTCTCTTGAGTTTCCATTTTTAGTGACACAAAAATGGGCTGGATCAAACAAACCATATTTGATGTCCATTTTCCGTAATTGAGGCCTCATAGCTAAAAATGCTTTCCACCGATCATTGGTTTTACGGGAAAAATCAGCTGGCAACCGTATTTCCTGGCCTTGATAACTGAAGAAGCCTTGGGTGCGTGCTACTGTAAGCAGTTGTCTAACCTGCTTGTGTCTCAAAAAACAAGCAATGATGGGTCTTGGACGAGTAACTGTGTCTTTCCATGGTGGACCAAGATGGTGTGCCCGTTGAATTTTAAGCATTGGGTCAAAATGAGTACCAACTAGTTTTGGAAGGACATCACATAAAAAAGCTCTGGTATTCTGGCCGTCAATTTTCTCTGGAAAACCAAAGAAACGGATATTATCTCTCCTACTGCGGTCTTCCAAATCGACCAGTTTGCTACAGAGAAATAATAGTTCTTGATCTCTGTTTTGCACTGAATCAATGTTATTCTCAACTACTGTTAATCGTTGATCCAGACCTTCTGTTTTAGTATGAAATTGCACTGTGTCAGCTCTGATTGATTTAGTCTCTGATGCAAGAGAGGAAATGTTGATGTCCATGTCTGTCAAACAACAGCTGATTGTTGAGACTTCTTGAAAAAGACGATCCATAGCGTCCCCTTGTATTGTAGTTGTAGTAGGGTGGGGCCGATTAGACGACGGTGAGGCAGAACCCTTCTTGGACATGGTGTGTGACTGCTTAAGTGCGTCAGCAAAAAGTAATTGTTTAGTGGGCTTGTTCTCGTTCTTGTTGTGAGACATTCAAACGGTGTCCCAAATATTTTTTAAAATATAAAGAACAATTATTGGCAGACCTGCTAGTAGAGACAAAGTAGCTTATAAGTACTCAATGTATTTTTTTTTTTGATAGGATGTTGAGTATACAACCTTTTGTTAGGTCCTTTTGAGGGGGAGCAACCCAGTGAATAAGCCTCTCAGACTGATATGATGAAAGACCAGGAACAGGTGGAAATGTGTTGCCTGTTTAAGGAGGTGTAAGCAGAACAAAATCTGTCGGGGACTAGAAGGCCACTGTCAGATGATATTGTTTACAAATAGACAATAACAAATCACATAAACCACTCCTCATAAATGACACCTATATTTTCTCTGATATTGGTGGAATGGGCGGTGCCAAAATTATAACTGAGACTCTTCACATTCCGTTGGAAGACCAGGATCAGGATGAGACGTATTGGCTGTTAAGGATATGCAAGCAGAATAAAACCTTTTGAGTGATACAAGGCCACGTTCTCGGCTGACACTATTGTCTGTAAATTAACAGTGAAAGTTCCATAAGCCACTGACGCAACATAAATTACTTCTTATATTGGTGGAACAATCGGTGTCAGAATTATAGCGAAAGTCTTCACTTTCCAGTGATAGATATCTGAGGAAAAATTATTTATTCAGTAGCTGAGAACTCATTATTCAGATGTTGTGGTAGAGACTCATTATACAGTTGACAAGTCACACAAGATACAGGGTAGGTATTGCATAATAGAACTTTTGCTCTAGAAAATTGTTCATAAGTATGAGCAGAATAGAAACTGAAAGAGACCACCTCACAGCAAAGCCTAGACCAGTCACAATCGCATTCATTTCCTCACAGATTGTAAGAAAAACAAGTAGCAGGTCTTCCAACCACTGAGTCTCTATATTTGAAGAAGGATGTAGAGAATTACACAGGTAACCGCTGAAATGTGAGGAATTCTAAGGTAGACTAGCTCCTGTCAAAGCGAACATGTGTTGAGAAAAATGTTGAGGGTAACATTCTCATTGAAAAGGCTATGTGTGATATTCAGCGCAATGGAGACTTATTTTATCTTTTTTCCGGCATTGAAAGGCAATTTTACTGAGTCTCTGTATGCAAGTTGTTGCTGTAGTGTGAGGAAAACCTCGATAAACTAACACTTGTCAAGGCAGATATATCAAACGGGAAATACAGCTCAAAATAGTAGTCTTTTGCCATTTTTTTTTCCATTCAAAGGTAATTTATATGTACATTTCAGCAAGCTGCATATTGTAGAAAGGGAAATGTTAGTTCTTAATTTAGTAACCCTATAGAGGTGATGACAGGAACCAGAGCAAGTTTACTATAAATCATTGTAATACAGAGAAACTGAATGCAGTCACACCTCTGAGCTAATTTATCTTTGTTGTAGAAGCACTTCACTTCAATAATAGCTCAAAAGGGAAAAAAATACCTTGTGACTGGGAATCCTTCTGTTTACTCTGCAGATAGTATCCTTGAGAAAGGCATTTAGCTGTGAACTCGGAATGGCCACTGCTCACGAAGAAAGTGATTTTTTAACCACCTGCCTCATAAATCTCCACACGCGAATTCCAGGAGTTCTTCAGAGAGGCAGGTTCGGAGATTACGTGAGGACCCCGGCTTCAAATACGTCACGGGGCCCGGCTGGCGCTCGTCTCCACAGACATACCTTGGTGTGAAAAAGCCCCAAATAGAGGTCGCTGGTCAACAAACACGCAGTCAGACCGCTGTGGAGCGTCTCGATAATGGTTCTGAATGCACTGCAAACAACGCAGCCTCCATGTGGGTGCCCCTCTGGAGCAGAGCCCCTCGTTTAGGCGACCATGTTCCTGCGTGGCCAGACCACGCCCCCCGTGTAGTGGGTGTATGACCAGAAACACTTCTGCAGCACTGCCTAGAGGACTTACTGGCACATGCATCAAGCAAAAATCCAGTCGGTAAAATACCGAATCGGTAAAATCAGCCGTTAGCGAGTGTCAAAAACCGAATCCCAATGCATCAACACAAATCGGGAAAAAATAAAGAATCGCTAAATAATGCCCCGGAAAAATAAGGAATCGCTAATAACCAACCCGCTATAATAAATAATCGCAAAATACCGAACTCGCTATCACCGAAATCACTATTAGCTATTTCGGTAATACCGATTTCGCTAATTGCTCTTGGGTGTTTAGTTTACTCGCTATTGGCTATTCGGTAAAAAATAGCGATTTTTAAGGAATCCCTATTTTTTAACGAATCTGTTGATGCGTTCACATAAGCGATTCCTTAATACCGATTCCTTATTTCTCGCTATTAAGGAATCGCTTTTGCTTTTGTTGATGCATGTGCACCTTAGAATGGGAATTACCAATGGGACCAGAGAAGCAGCTGCAGCACTGCCTAGAGAACTAAGAATGAGGAATTACCACTGTGAACAGAGACACAGCTGCAGCACTGCCTAGAGGACTCAATATGAGGAATTACCTCTGGGACAAGAGAAACAGCTGGTGCACTGTCTAATGGACTTAGAATGAGGATTTACAGACGGGACCACAGTAGCAGCTAGCAGCACTGTTTATAGGATATAGAATGAGGAATTACCGACAGGACCAGAGAAACAGCTGCTGCACTTTCTAGTGCAATAAGAATGAGGAATTCAGTGCTGCATAGAGGATCAAGAATGAGGAATTACCACTAGGACCAGAGAAGCAGCATATTAAAAAAGTAAGGAAACTATGATGTTGTGCTCTATGGGGGCATACCCGTCCTGTGACAGTTATCTTTTTACAGAAAATAGGGGAACTGTTATCCTTAAATTAAAAAAGTGTGGGCACCTTGGAAGTAACAATGCGCTATATGCAAGACTTTTAGGTGCTAGTATCAGACAGTAACCAATCCAGCAACGACCTTGATTACCAACCTCATTCACTGAAAACACCATCCTCGAACACAACACCTAGCAATCCACCCGATGTCATCTGGCTAGTTGGTTCGGAGGGTGGAGCTTGCAGAACCTCTTCGGACATGACACCATAGAAAACATGCACAAGTCCGCACACAGCGCCATTTAAGAGCACCAAGAAACAATGCCACAGTCAAAGATGTGCTAAACCAAAAATCTTATCTACAACATTTTTGTCACCTAACTTAGACTTCAGTATAAACAATACCCAAGTCGATGTGTGGAAATGGCTCATGATTTGAAAACCATCTGCAATCCGCTCCTGCTTGTGGGAAATGAGCTTTGAAAAACTTTCCAAGATCTCAAGAAACTTTTCTCAACGGACCAAGCTCCACCTCATCCTGAGCTTGTCAACCTGCAACCAATGATAATCTGGAGCTCTTCCTACAATGAAGTAACTCAGCAAACCAGGGATGTTAGATAACACTATGTGTTCCCTCCCATGCATTTTAACATCATTCGAAATTGTAATTTTTGGTATTTCATTTATTTTCTGTTCAAAAGAAATTGATTTTAGAAGTTTTGATCTTCTTTGTGTAGAAGTAAGTGGTGTTCCAACACAGATGACAGAGTGGTTTGATGAGTTGCAGAGACCTGTGGGGGTGTTAAGAGGTGAATGAGCAGCGTATGGTTCTCTCTGTGTGAATAGAACGGTTAAATGTAACATGCGCTGTCAAAGTTTAAAGCTTCACATGGTTGCAACAGACTGGTGCATGTGGCTAGGAGAGAAGCCCTTATAGTGGCATTTCATTGTTCATTATATCTCATCTAACAGAATGTGTTACCTCTTTGTATTTACCAACATAAAGTGCTTGATGCTGGTATTAGACAGTGATGTCAGCCCCCATGACGACGCAGGCCACGTTCCTGGTTTTATCAGGGAACCATGCATTCACCCTGGCTTTTGGGCATGGAAAATAGGGGACAAGACCTCCGTCGCGCACCAACCTGCGCCTGACTGCTGTGCCAACAAACCCCACTTTTAATAGGATTATGATGAACTATCTTGAAATTGAATTATTGGTTATTTTTATGTGTGTTTATATTTCCTATTGAAATGATTTGATGAAAATGGACATCGGTGAAATCTAGACATAAATAAATTCCGAGAAAAGTTGAGATGAAGAACAAAATGCACACCCTTCAAACTGAGCACAAGGGCAATCTCCATGGCCCAGCAAATATCTAACACACATAAAACTAAAATATATAGCCGAACAGAATTGGCTGAAGGGTACCTCCCACAGAGGCCTCTGTAGCACACTAACACCTCTTCCGCTTCACGCTAAATAGGTTCTCTGCTGGTAGGTCCGCCTGACTCTCCCTTGTTAACTGTAATGAGACTGTGCCTTCATAATCCACTAGAGGGTGGTCTCTGTTAATCAGGGTGAGATAGTGTGCTCTTGTTGATTTATTGTACTAGACAGTTTATATATCATACCAGACAAAAGACGCAGATATTCTTTACTTTGTTCTACAGCCCTTATTAAAAAACAAAAGAATACTTTGCAAAGCGTGGTGTCTGGACTTTTTTGTGACATACGTGGCTGCACTCTTTTTTCAACATTTCACTGGCAGAGTTCAGTTTTGTGCATTTAACCAGAATACCCATTTATTTTATAGGTGTTTCCATGCAGATTTTTATGTGCCAAGTAGACTTAAGTGTAGCCTGTCATCAGGGGAGGCGGTACATCTTGCCCATTCATAATGTCCATATTCCTTCTATGTACTTAACAGGATTTATGGTGGGCCAGTAAACTTTGCATTAAAACTTAGATAACCTGACGTCTAGCCACATCCACATGCCAGCTTTCTTTGTAGGATAAGATCCCTCAGAGCCTCAAAGAGATTCTATAAATTAGGCCGCTTTGTAGTGGGAAAACAGCCCAGGGCTTGAATGAGACACCCACCCACCACCTGACCAGGAGCCTGGGATCAAATACAGCCGACCCGAGTCACCAGCTGATACTGCTCGCGCAGACCGCTGGAACGGAAGCCGCTTCTCTCCTAATGTGCCTCCAAGTGGTTCCAAATACGAATCTAGGTTTATTCACAGATATAAAAACGTTGGTGGTCTTAACTTTCTGGTTGTTAAACATTTGCAAAGGGTGCGTATCGTGTTGCTTTGCAAAGTAAACATAAATTTAAGAACTGCAAATTTCTGCACACTTCCTCAATGCAACAAGGCCATATTGTTCCGTATGTTCGGGAGTCTCTCTATAAATGATGGCAGATATGGTACAGACATAGTTATATGTAAGCCGCATTCTGCTGCTTCCGGACTAAGCGGAAATCAGTATCAGATCAACAGCCAGTAAACTCCCAGCTAACAAGAAGTATGCCAACGTTAAACAAATGGTAAGCGGCAGGAGATATTACCCAGCAATAGGAGGAGTTTCACCCAACATATAGATTACTTGAAGTCTCGGAGAGGCAGTGCATGCGCTCCCTAGGCGAGACCTAAAAAAGTGAACTCAAGCGCTCATCAGAAATACATTCTTGTCATTAGCAAGTCATGTTGTGGGCGGAGTTCTGAAAGTGCTGTCATTTGTAATCAAGGCCTTCATGTTTGACACAGGCACTCTTGCAAATGAATTCCAAAATATGCTTTTATCCTTAACAAACGACTTAAAATTACATTTATTTAATTTATGTATGCCCTGCTTTTTAGGAACAGACCTATTTAGTTTGTTTGCACACATGCAATATTATTGTCAGCAAGCACGATTTTCCATTCAGATTTGGCCGAGATGTGGGAATTCAAAGTGGAAAACATCCAGTAAAGTGTTGCATCACTTTAACATATGGTTATTTTGGGCAATTTACAGTGTTTAGGGCCCATTTCCTGTGGAGACTGTTGTAGTGGATGATAAGATATCTGCAGACTACAGAGCCAGCCAGCCTGATCCTTTCCACATCTCACTGTGATGTTCACAACACACGATTGAAGCTTTCAACCTAAGTGTCAAGCACTATTCTTGGTTCACTTCGTTTTACAACTAGGGGCATGTGAAAGGAGTGTGTCTTTCCCTTCTTATCTATATTATAGTTTGCAAGCGTTACCTTGAAATTATGGAGCACAAGTTGAAAGAAAAAAAGAGGAAAGAAATAACACCAGGGATTGAATAGCTAGCTATACAATTACTGCTCACTGGGTCATGCAGTGTGATTTAAGAATACATGCTTGCTTGATACACGGAATGGAAAGTGTTTCACCTAAAGTGCACAGTTTTAAACATTTTGCAAAGGCTGCCCTCTGACCCCAAGTCTTGCTCGAAGGCTTTTGGTGGGCAGTTATCCATCACAAGAAAAGAAACAGTTTATCTGAGGGCATATAGGCACGCCTCTTTCTTCAATTACTTCAGTCAACAGAGATTGAATTAGGTCTCCTTCTCTTTCATATTTTATTTTTCCAACCTGTATATATTGCTTTCACTTCACAACAGTCACTGAGCACTTATTTCACTACATTATTTGTCACTGTGTTTGTTGACAGCCTGATAAATTTAGTTTAAAATAAATATCCTGATTGAATTCGGTATATATGAAGTGGTCTCCACATGTGTTCCTATTGTCTACTTTGAATATAATAATGTTGTGAAGAAATCAGTCACATACCTGACAGAACCACTGTAGCTTTATTGTTTCATACCCAGGTTCTGAGGGACATAGGGTATCCCCATTGTTTTTTGTGATTTCTAAGAAAGACAGCACGCAATTGGCCCAAGGCGGGTGCATGTCCCACCTTCTCTGTCCCCTGGCCTAGGGTGCAGCAGCGCGGCCGGGTGCCAGGTGCATACCTCGCATTCATGCAGTGTGTGCACAGCGCGCTTGTTTTCTCCTTTCTTTCGCCCTCTTCTGCCCGGCTTTCTATGACTCTCTCCAGTCCCCTCTGGCTCTTGGACTCTCTCGGGCCCTCAGTTAATGTGCGATGTTGAAAGATAAGTCCCAGCTCCCAGAGTGCCGATGGCCACCGCCTGCATCTATGGACACAAAGCGCACACCGAGCACACTTCACAACCGGGCTGAAGTCCGCCACTACACTATTTAAACCACTGTCTCAGTCTCCATTTAGCAATTTCCGAGGGATGAAAGAATAAGCTGATCGTGTCAAAAGCCAACCTGTGACCAGTGGATGAAGTGCCAATACCAGCAGCAGGAGGAAAACCCACTGAGTTGTTCTACATGACAATGGAAATGTTGGAGGTGGAAGTTTCTACAGCCTGGACTGCTGGAACACCTTTCATGTCTGAAAATGCCGACTCGTGATTAAGGGTTTGAATGCATCACTGTGCGAGTCAGACAGACCTGGGCAGAGAGGATTGTGGGATACCTCCATCTGGACTGCATGAGTCACGAGGGTGAAACAGGCTTCTGCTATCCAGGGCAGACATTTAGTGGAATCACACTGACTCCTCACGTCTGAGATTGCACGGTCCCCTTGCACAGTCACTAGTGCTCCATGAATAAGAATGCTCGGCTATCACCCAGAAGCCTCTGATTGAATTACACCGCCCCCTGATGCCCTACTGGCCTTTGATGTTATGCGGTCCAGATGCTGATTTTAAACGACGCACTTGGAGGGCTACACCCGAACGTGGCTTTTTTTTCTGTCATATTGTCATCTCGGAATGACTAACATATCTGTGACCCCCCCCAAACACATTGACTCTAGTGCATGCAATAGAAGGCCAGGCAAAGCCTGCCTTTTCATGGGCCTCTGACATTGCTGCGTTTCTTGGTAGCCCACATCAGGCACCTGATAGTGCATCGTTTCTTGGTAGCCCATGTCAGACACCTGCCAGTACTGGCTTTTTTGGTAGCCTACGTCAGGCCCCTGACAATGCTGCATTTCTTGGTAGCCCACGCCAGGGCCCTGACAGTGCTGCGTTTCTTGGTAGCCCATGTCAGGCCCTGACAGTGCTGCGTTTCTATACTGCCATCACTGTTTTTTTTTGGAGCCCCTAGTTTCATTTGGATTGCTATAAACCCGTTTATGGACAGGCCAGCCCAACGTTGTCTAAAATACCCCAACAGGAGACATTTTCGCTGCTCTCCTGAAAGTGTAAATAAAGTATGTGAAAAGGTCTCGGTTCTTAGCCTTGGTGGTAGGAGCCCCACAGAGAGGTCCATTCACGGCACATAGGAACAAGGAGAGAATTGTAAACAAAGTTCAACAAAGTTTAAAATTAACTATAGTAAAAATAAATACCAGAGAAAGCCATTCATAACTACAAACCCCCCAAAAGCGGGCAAAGCCATATCATTAATATTAAAAAGTGTATGTGAAAATGTACATGAAAAACATTTTTCATGACTTTAGCCTAGGGGTGGGCAGAATTTGCGGAATTCACTTCCGCAAATTATCGCGAAAATGTAAAAAATCTCCGCAAACACGCGGAAATATCGCGAAGATGCGGAAGTTTTTTTCCCGCCCGTTCGTGGTATTTTCTGCGTGGTCGCGGCTCGCCAACTTACCCATGCGGTTGCTCGCGGGCGCGGCCATCTTGTTTTCACTTGTCTCGCGGTGCATGATCGCGAGAAGAAAGACGTGATCGCGCGACGAATGACGTTACTGCGGGCGCGAACTGTCGCGAGACAGCGCAAATGGCTACCAACAATCCAACATCTCTTGGAGAACGCAACCGGATCGGGAAAACTTGTCGGCAAATGCGGGGATTCAGGTAAGGCGATCGCACGCACGCGAGAATGTATTATTTTACAGCACGAGCAAGCAAAAAATTTCCGGTAAAATGCGGATTGCGGAAATTTTTATATTTTCGCGCTCTCCGCGGAACACAAAAATGTCAAATTATCGCAATTTCCGCGAGCGGAACGGAATTTTAGCCCAGGCCTACTTTAGACACATGTTGGGCCTGAGAAGATGGCTGTTTTAGGTCGAGCCTAGCGCAGAGCGCATGCGCTGCCCTAGGAAAACGACCTCTTGGAATCGCTCTCATGCTCATACGTGTGAAAAGGCCTACCGCTTGCGGTTACCAGTAGCGGCGCGCAGTGTGCCATCTGTTATGTCAGATTTCACACTAGCACGAGCGCACCACTCGCGGGATGCAACAGCTGCTGTAACTTTTGCCGCCACTTGGCCACGCTTGTCTTATTAGCTTTCACTTTCATGAAAGTTTGCAGTCTCATTTGTTTGCAGCCAGGGAGCCCTGTCGTCCATCCGCGCAGCCATCAAGAGAATTAAGTCTTTTCACTTTACTCCTATCTGTGGTTTAATGCTGAGCACTCTCTCAGGGGACCCGATATTCTCGTCCTGCATTTCTTCGTAGCCCATGTCAGGCCCTTGACAGTGCTTTGTTTCTTGGTAGCCCATGTTAGGCACCTGCCAGTACTGGCTTTTTTGGTGGCCTACGTCAGGCCCCTGACAATGCTGCATTTCTTGGTAGCCCACGTCAGGCCCCTGACAGTGCTGCGTTTCTTGGTAGCCCATGTCAGGCCCTGACAGTGCTGCGTTTCTATACTGCCATCACTGTTTTTTTCTGGAGCCCCTAGTTTCATTTGGATTGCTATAAACCCGTTTATGGACAGGCCAGGCCAACGTTGTCTAAAATACCCCAACAGGAGACATTTTCGCTGCTCTACTGAAAGTGTAAATAAAGTATGGGAAAAGGTCTCGGTTCTCAGCCTTGGTGGTAGGAGCCCCACAGAGAGGTCCAGTCACGGCACATGGGAACAAGGAGAGAATTGTAAACAAAGTTCAACAAAGTTTAAAATTAACTATAGTAAAAATAAATATCAGAGAAAGCCATTCATAACTACAAACCCCCCAAAAGCGGGCAAAGCCATATCATTAATATTAAAAAGTGTATGTGAAAATGTACATGAAAAACATTTTTCATGACTTTAGACACATGTTGGGCCTGAGAAGATGGCTGTTTTAGGTCGAGCCTAGCGCAGAGCGCATGCGCTGCCCTAGGAAAACTACCTCTTGGAATCGCTCTCATGCTCATACGTGTGAAAAGGCCTACCGCTTGCAGTTACCAGTAGCAGCGCGCAGTGTGCCATCTGTTGTGTCAGATTTCACACTAGCACGAGCGCACCACTCGCGGGATGCAACAGCTGCTTTAACTTTTGCCGCCACTTGGCCACGCTTGTCTTATTAGCTTTCACTTTCGTGAAAGTTTGCGTACAAACTCCTGAACGGTCCTTCTCTAAATGCACTTGCACCATAAAAGGTCCCCAATGTAACTGTTTTGCATTCTCACCATAATCCAGGCTGATAAGACCAGCACAGAAGTTTGTCGCAGAAATGGGTGTAGGTTGTGGTAATAATAAACTGAAAGTACAGGAGAATACGAAAACCAGGCAACCAGTCACATGCCCCCCAAAAAAGTCTCGCCCTCTGTTTTTCATATCCCGTGGTGCATTCAGCTGCCGCTTCCGGGCCACACCCCGCCTATCCAGTGAGGTCGCTTTCAGTATTACATTGGGAGTCCAATGTAAGCAGTTCAGACTTCGATTACTCCTTGCTTGTTTGTTTTTCCTCTCGCTCGTGTTTTAGGAATGTGGTGTTTCTGTGATTGGTGAGCGAAACACGGAAACACATTCTGCTGGCAGCATTACCAACGTAGGTGAGCTGGGTGAGTTGGCAAAGTTTGTAGATGTTCCGCACAGAACTCCTCCGGGTTATTTCTGTGGGGCAAAAATATTGTTTTTGTCTGCTCCTGTCCCTCTTCATTGCTTATTAGTGTCCTCCCACCTGCCGTGCTTGTAGTCGCCTCTCGTGTTCCTTTATCTAACTCTGTCACGCTGTCTGTCTCTTTTCTTCTGTCTTGATTTTGGGGCCTTCCTCCATACCACTGTCTCTGTGACACGGTTTGCTCTTGTCTGTCTCCCTGTCTTCATTTCCGCACCACCTTGTTTGTCTCGCTTTATGCCCCTTGTATGTCTCTATTCCCCTGACCTCTCTATGTGCCCCTCCGCACCCACTCTAGATAACCGCAGGATTTATGCCTTTTCCCCTCTATCACCAGCGCAACCTAAAAGAACTACAAATCCCACAATCATCGCCCCTTGAATCAGCAGTGCACCCTAGAGCAACTTCACACTCTGGAGCAGAAGCTACCTCGAAGCACCCCAGCAGCCAAGGAAACTGGAGCACCCATGCATCTGGGAACCTCCCCACCCTGGAGCTCCCACAACCTCGCACGTAAAGCCATACTTTCAGTGACCAAGAGTTCAGACTGTGTTTTTAGAATCGCAGATCAGGGCCAATTTCACTCACTTCTAGAGCCAGAATTCAGCAGTTATGTCTCATTGATACCCATTTATTAGCTGAATTGTACAAAGTTAAACCAGAAAACCTGGGCATATTGTGTCTTCTTCGCTACCTGGACACATTGTCTTCCACACTTAAATTGTGTTATCAAGTAAATTATTTATTTCACTAAGAATATATTTTTTCTTCATTATCCAGATATGTGAGTTCAGACTACCAGTTGTACAAAAATAACACTTTAAGTACTTCTCAATGCAGTGCTATAATGGCAAAGAAAAGTAGAAGTTGTAGCACTCAGGATAATATGCTGCATGGCTGAATACTTATAAGGTCCAAAAGGTGAGACCTATTTGCTTTGCCAATGCTTGATTTGTTGTTGTTGTTATTCCCATTGATATTGGTATCATCATCTATGTAGCAAGTCATAAAAATAAGTGACCCCGGCGCTTTCTTTAGAGTTGGCCCTCCTCTCATCCTCCTTGGTATCTGGTCTACAACAGGCTTATCTGCAAGGAGCGCAGAGAAGGTGATGAATAAGACCATTCTGACGCCTTCATTGCGTGCAGCCGTCTGAGCTGGGTGAACTGACGTCATACTGTCACTATGGGCCTTTAACACATTCATACTACATCTGTGCGCTATACGAATACGAATGATAAGTGACACGTTCTGCACGCTGAGATACACTACTGGGTCAGGCTACCTTCACCCCTTGGCCATCACTGTATATGTCCATCTGGTTCTTCTGTGTGTTGGAGCCCTAATGTTTATAAACAGGTAAAAGGACCGTAGCCCATGAGTCTACGCTGCAGGCTTTTCTTTAACCTGTCAGCCAGTGCCACATCGGCTGGGAGGCGGCACTTGACCCCGCTGATTTGAGTCTGAGGGGCTCCTCTGACAGGGCTACAGTGGGCACCAGTGCAAGCCCCATGATGCCCCAAACATGTGGTAAACAGCCTTCTGCAAAAGAGCACGAACATGGTGCAGTAAAAAATGCAACTTCTATAGCTAGTAACCCTCTCAGCTGTATGTGAGGAGTCTGCCTTTCATTCCAAGTCAGAAAGAGAGAAAACAGAGTGAAGAACTCTAAGGCAGGACCGCTTCCTGACTGAGAACACTGCGGAATGGATGTGAGAGAACCCCCCCTTCTTTCAGAATCAGGGCTCGGTTGGGGCACCAACATGCCAGGACATTCCCCACTGTGCTTCTCCAGGGGGCATACTTCACCATGTACTGTGGCATGCGCATGACTCGAGTAATGCAGGGCTTTCTGGTACTGTGACAGAAACACTACTCCAATAATGTGGTGCTATATAGTGAAGTGGATAAGAAACATTCCTGGAATAATGTGGTACATTCCAGTACCCTGACAGAGACACTCCTAGAACAATGCGGTGCTCTAAGGCGAAGTGGCAGAGAAATTCCTGGAATAATGTCGTGCTTTCCAGGATCATGATAAACACACCCCAGGAATAATGCGGTGCTACCCATAGCGTGACAGGCGCACCACTGAAATAATACGGTGTTTTCGGTACTGTGACAGACTCGCCCATTTATACGTGATTTAACTTACATTTTGCCACAGAAAAACGGACACGCTATTGGTGTTTCCACTGAAGAACTTTGTTATGCCCTGCATTGTTCACTTATTCCTTGTAGTTTCCTATCTTCCTGCTGCTCAGCCAGCGTGCGTGTTTACAGTAGAATGTTGGGATTGCAGTGATGCATGGAATGTTGGGTGTGTTTGAGTGAGGAATGACAGTTAGAAATGGGCTGAGCAGCAGGCAGGCTGCTCCTGGTGGGGATTGCTGTCACCTGGAACTAAGGGCTTGAGTACTGGCTAACCTACATCATTAATACCTGTTTACCTGGACCACCTACCTAGTATAACTGTGTACCATCTTCATGTACTTGGACCAGCTACAGAATAAAGGTACTCCTCAACTTTACTTGACTAGCAGTGTCTACTTGTGTCACAGGGTACAACATATTTGGGCGACGAGCGAGAGTTGGAGACGTTCCCCCTTGCCTACTTATCTCCACTACTGGTCAAGGAAGCGGAAGATGACATCTTTAATGAGTCCAGAAGGCTAGAAGAAGCCACAAGTATCACTAGTGCATACAACTAAGAAACAATGTTAAATCAAGCTTACAAGTGGCAATGCGACAAGCATCAAAAGAGAATTCATCGCAACAAAATAATTTGGTACAGCATACTCAGCAACCCCACCAGTGTCTAGAACCACCAGACAGCCCCAAAGAAAGCATGCTGTACCCTGTGTTTGCCACAGAAACTGCACAATCAAGGGAAGAGTGTTCCCTGGTTATGACTTTAAACATGTTTAACTGTGATTGCATACAACACATGTCAAGATTTTGAAAAAGTGTTTCATTTTGTACAAACTGTGTTTGGATGCAGCTCTTGTCTTGTTCTTACCTCGCATCTAATCTGCACAAATTCTAACTTCTTCTGGATGTGGGCGCAACTTTGGAAGTGCCTAGATAGTGTTTTCATGTGCTACATGCATCTTATTTGGAGCAGAGATCCCTACGGTCAGCTGTGGACGATCTCAACGTTGCTGACACTTCACACGAAGGTGAGCTGTGTACTTCACACGATGGAGAACTGTAGTTTCCAGTTAGCTTTTGGCATTGTAGGGTTGCCAGAGTCGGACCCGACCACTTGTGACAGGGGTCCCAGGCGAGGGGTCTTGTAACCTCCCCCCTGAGCGTATGCGTGGTGGGCGCGCCTTACGTCTTGACGGAAGGCACGCCCGTGAGGTAATAAAGAGCCCAGGGCGCTGGGCGTGGGAGGCATGTTGCTGAACACCACCTAAAGCACACGTGTGGTCCAGCTCATTTATAGGCCCTAGGCCAGAACGCTACACTGGCGACGAGGTGGTCTCGCCACCCCATCGCGTGCTCCGGTCCATCACGCTCTTGCCCAAGGAGCGGATCGTCGCAACCCCTGCAGCCTCCCTCCTCGTTGAGGCTGAGTGCCTATTCCTGCCGCGCTGCATGAGCGCGTGTGGCCCCAGTGACCCCTGGGCCGAGATCACCTCGCCCTGCATCTCTGCCTGCCACCATCTGGCCGAGCTCACGGCACCCCCTGGCCCCCTGTGACTGCCTCCTGCCTGCCTGGAAGCTTTCTGCCTCAGCGGAGCCTGCTCCCGCGCGGCATCGGACACGCCTGCCGTTCCTCATGCTTCTCGCATGCAACAAATCGCCAGACCCTGCCGTTTCTCACGCATCTCGCGTGAGGGCCCGTTTTGGCCGATTTGGAGGCCCTGATCACTCCTTCTGTGCTTCCAGGCGCCCCTGGTCGTCGAGGCAGCCCTGTACGTCGCGAACACCGCCTGAACAGCTGGTGTACCTTCCCGGAAGTGTGCAGGTGAGGCCCCCTGCTGCCCGCGCCCCTCCTCGGCAGCCATGGCCAACGTGCCCCCCTGGAGCCGTTCGCAGTCACCGGCACCACCCTGTCGCAAGCCGCACGGTGGAAGAAGTGGGTGGAACTACTTTGTGGCGGCAGAAGTCACGGCTGAGCGACGGCGCGCCATGCTGCTACACCTGGGAGGAGAAGCGATTCACGACATATCGAAGGACGTAACCGAGGCTGGCCCGTCCAGAACATACGCCATGCTGTGCGACGCTATCACGGCGGATTTTGAACCTTTTGCAAGTGTGGACTATGAATGATTCCTGCTCCGCCAAGCCCACCAGCTCCCAGATGAGTCTGTTGACGTTTTTTACACAAGATTGAAGAAGCTAGCCAGCACGTGCACTCTTCCCGATGTGGACGATGAGACCCGTGCCCAATTCATCCAAGGCTGCGCGTCTTTAAAGCTGCGCGAGAGGGTGTTGGAGGCGGACAACATGCCCATGCGCGACATCCTCGTACTAGGGTGCTCAAAGGAACTATCCAAGGCCAGAGATGCGCACATGGAGCCAAAGGCAGCGGTTGCCGTCAAGACAGAGCCGGTGTGCGCCCTCAAGACCGTGGCCACCGAGAACTGCACGAAACAACCCAGGCGAAGAACCCCAAGACCGGCTCAGCCCTCCCCCAGCCCCGCCTGCGCGTGGTGCGGAGGCGCGACGCCCCACAGAGGAGCATGCCCGGCACAAGGCAAGATCTGCAGCGCATGCGGTAAGGCCAACCATTTCGCAAGCGTATGTCTGTCGGTGCCAAAAAAGAAGCAGAGTGGCCCGCCCAGAAGGATAAGACAGCTAGAGCCACTGCCCAACACCCCTACCAGCAGTGACATGGACGACGATGAAGCGGACGTGGCCTCCGTCCATGTTGTGCAGGTGCTCAACACCCTGGCAGCAACGCCGTCCACAGTCAATGTGCAGGACCAAGCCGTAGCGCCATTGATCGACACAGGCGTGTCAATCAACCTGATGGCCGCCAGCGTGTACCGGACACTTGATAAGGCACCAGCACTCCATCCCACGAGGGTGCAAGTATACGTGTACGGCACAGTCGCCCACTACGCCTATGTGGGATGTTCCGGACGAACCTGTCCCACGACGCCACTCACCTGCAAACCAAAATCTATGTGTCGCAAGAAGGATCAGGTTTCTTGCTAGGCTGCAGAACAGCCCAAGACCTTGGGCTGATCCACTTTGCACTTACAGTCCAAGCCCGCAGCCTTGACCATCTTGTACTAAAACACACGCCACTGTTTGAAGGAATCGGCTGTCTGAAGGGACCCGCCATCCACCTCCACATAGACAAGTCGGTCGCCCCCGTGGCCCTCCGGCACCGACGCATTGCATTCCACCTACGACCCAAGGTAGAAGCGGAACTACGAGTACTCGAGCAGGCCGGAATCATCGAAAGGGTAAACGGGCCCACTCCCTGAGTGTCGCCCATAGTGGTAGCCAAGAAGCCGAAGCAGCCAGACGCCGTGCGGATCTGCGTGGACATGCGCATCCCCAACCTCGCAATCAAGCGTGAGCGCCACCTGACACCAACCATAGATGACATTGTTGGAGAGTTGTCTGGCTCAAAGTGGTTCTCGAAGATGGACCTGAGGTCTGGGTACCACCAAATTCCCCTACACCCGGACTTGCGCCTGATTACCACTTTCTCCACTCACGCTGGCCTCTGGCGGTACACTCGGCTCAACTTCGGGATTTCGAGTGCAGCGGAGGTATTTCAAAATATCATCCAGAACGTTCTGCAAGGACTGGACGGCGTGTTAAACATCAGTGACGACATCCTGGTCCACGCCCCAACTTTGGACGAACACATCCGACGCCTCCAGGCAGTGTTTACCCGGCTTCAAGAGCGAGGGTTGACCCTCCACAGAGAGAAGTGCGATTTCCTACGTAAGGACATCAGTTTTTTTGGTTACAGGTTCTCCGACCAAGGAATTGGCCCGGACCCAGAAAAGGTCAAAGACATCCACACAGCTCCCACCCCTACGTCGATAACAGCAGTCTGCAGTTTTCTAGGGATGGTCACCTACTGCGGGAGGTTCATCAAGGACCTGTCCGATCTCACCGGGCCCCTCCGCAACCTCACGAAAGCCTCTGCCACCTGGGAGTGGGGTCCGGAACAGCAAGAGTCATTCCAGAAGACCAAGGCGGCGCTCTCAGCTGACACGACCCTAGCCTACTTCGACCCCCGGAACGAGTCACAACTCGTGGTAGACGCCAGCCCGACTGGTCTAGGAGCCGTGCTGACCCAGCGGCAAGCATGCAGAGAATGGGCCCCCGTCGCATATGCTAGCAGAACCCTCACCCCAACGGAACAGCGCTATTCGCAGATTGAAAGGGAGGCCATCGCCATCCTGTGGGGGTTCCGGCACTTCCACATCTACCTGTATGGACACCCGTTTGTGGTAATCACAGACCACAAACCCCTCGTCCCACTGTTCCGAGGCTCCTCCTCGCGGCCTCCTCCCCGGATTGAGAAATGGGTGCTCCAGCTCCAGGAATTTCAGTTCACCGTGGAGTATTGACCAGGCACCCGAAATCCAGCCGACTTTTTGTCAAGACACGCTCGCCCGGCCACTGACTCGGAAGCGATGGAAGCCATGGCCACGGAGGAGTACGTCAGGATGATCGTAGAACGGTCAAGACCTCTGCCAATCTCTCTAGAGGACGTGGCGCAAGCCACCAAAGACGTTGATTGCCTACAGATCGCCATCCAGGCCGTCACATCAGGCAACTAGAAACCACTCCAAAGCCCGTCATCCTTCCGCACGCCGGGTGCCCAAGCAACGCTGAAGGCGCTTCACCAAGTCCAGGACGAACTGTCTGTGTCCCCGGAGGGGTGTCTCCTGAGGGGCCCCCGCCTGGTGCTACCCGGCTGCCTCACCCAACAGGCCGCCCTCCTGGCGCATGGCACGCACCAAGGCATCGTAAAGTCAAAATACCGCTTCCGAAGCAAACTCTGGTTCCCAGGCCTGGATAGAGTAGTAGATAAAATCGTCCAACGATGTCCGGTGTGTTTGGCGACCAGCTTACCCAACCCTCCGGCGCCCGTAATCACCGAGGATGGACCGACGTCCCCATGGGCGCGAGCCAGTGCAGATTTTGGCAGCCTCCCCGGGGGAAAATACATGTTGGTTGTGGTGGACGACTTCTCACTGTACCCCGAGGTAGAGGTCCTATCCTCGACTGCTGCCTCCGAGGTAATTCCCAAGCTTGAAAAGATAATTGCCACCCATGACCTCATTGGGGAACTACGCATGGACAATGGTCCACCATTCAATGGCGCCGAGGTGGCTGAGTACCTGCAGTTCCACCGTGTCAAACACCGACGCATAACCCCGAGGTGGCCTCAAGCTAACGGGGAAGTCGAGCGGCTTATGAGGACTCTAAACAAGACTATTCAGATAGCACTAGCGGATGGACAGGGCCTGGAGTTATCCATCTGCCAATTCCTACGCGAATACAGAGTGACACCCCACTGCACCACAGGTATTCCTCCAAGCCGCCTCTGTTTTGGCAGAGCAGTTACGGACATTATCCCACACCACCCCAGGTGGGCGTCATCACCAAACCCGCCTAACCGATCCATGGAGCGGAGAACAAAGACCAATCGCGAAGCGTCCCAGAAGAGAAGGGCCGTCGACAGCGCTATCAAAATTGGGGACAGGGTGTTAGTGAAAGACCGCCATCCGGGTGGAAAGTTCCGCCTGCCATTCGAATTAGACCCTTGGACTGTCACTAACATCAACGGTACACTGATCACGGCGGTCAGGGACGGCAAAGAGGTAACAAGAAATGTATCATTCTTTGAGAAGGTCCCACAAGGAGTCGAGGAAGAGCCTTCCGAGCCAGAAGACTACCGCCCAGCGTCATCCCCATGCCTTCGAGAAGCCACAGAGGAAGAGACTCAACGCAGAGTAGAGAACACCGGGAACGACTCGGCCACGCAAGCCCACGGAGATCCGGTGTCACCAGGGACACAGAGCCGCCCGGACGTGGTTGAGACCGACTGTTCGGAGGACATGTTCCAAACCCCTCCGGAAGGGCGCATTCAGAGCAAGTACCACCTACACCCACATCCACAGCCATCCCAGAGGTACCGAGACTTTGTAGCCCGATTTCGACTGCTGGAGTGAGAGTGGGCTGTACCTCCGCCAATACCAAGTAAGACTGTTCCATGTGTTTTGGTCATGAAACTCACAGAAACTAGTTTAGATCCTTTAAGACTTTTGCGTTATGTTTAATAACTGTTAAGTTTTTACATCTATGGGTAAAGGAGGAATGTAGTGTTGCCAGATTCGGACCCGACCACTTGTGACAGGGGTCCCAGGCGAGGGGTCTTGTAACCTCCCCTCTGAGCATATGCATGGTGGGCGCGCCTTACGTCTTCGACAGAATCTGTTTGTTTTCTTGCCATCTTACTCCTGGACAGTAACTAAGAGTAATATGATTATATACTCTTGTTCATCTGGCAGAACACGTATGAGAGACTTATTGGAGCAGCTGGCATTTTTCAACATGAACTCTGACTCGTTTTTTTTTAATACCAAAAGAAAAGTGACTCGTGTTTTTTTGCCCTAATGTGGTGTGAAAATGTTCGAAATTGTGGGTATGATTTGTTTTTCAGTATTGTCTGCCCAGTGTTATGCTGCCATCTAGTGCTTAGTTGGAATTTGACGTTTAAGTAGTAGAAATGTACCAACAATCCACGTTCTCTTAACTTATATCAGGCACAATGTTTTTGCCTTGCTAGTACAATGTGTTAGTAAGGTTTAGTATCCATGCTTGAGGGATTTAAGTTTACAATGTATTTGTCCCAGCTTCCACAGTTTAGGTTTTGTGTCGCAAAGGACGTCCTTGTCTAGTTTTTTAGTGGGTAGCTGTATTAAATTCTCCCTTTCATGAGGTATGGGCATGGGTTTGGGATTTATTTTCTTTTGCATTAAGCATCACACGTGGCTCCTACGTAGGGGTGGGTAATATGAGGTATTTCTCATTAAGCATTACATGCAGCCTCTTCACAGAGGTGAGTTCTATGGTATGCTTCCCATTCACAGTTTTTAGATTTTTTCTATTTGGTAACCCTGACACGGGTCGTGTTTATTGGGTCTCCACCAATTAGCATAACAATTAACCCTTACACTGGGTTGGTTTTAGTTCATGGGTACGATTCCCATTGATAGTTCTTCGTTTGGTAACCCTCACACGGGGTATGTTTATGGGGTTTCCTCCAATTAACATAACATTTAACCCTTACACTGAGTTGGTTTTAGTTCATGGGTACGATTCCCATTGATAGTTCTTCGATTGTTAACCCTCACATGGGGAATGGTTATGGGGTTTCCTCCAATTAATATAACATTTAACCCTTTCACTGGGTTGGTTTTAGTTTATGGGCATGGTTCCCCTACACAGGGTGCATTTTCAAGGTTTATAGTCCCATATACATGGTTAAAGTCTCAGACCCTTACAGGAGGGAGGACTTTATGGGTCTCTGTCCCAAGTGTTTGTACCTCAAATGAGGTGTGAAAGATTGGTTTTTAGCTCCATTCATCACTGCGTACGTAAATTCCTTATGTGAGGAATGTTTTTTATTCATTTGTTCCCTTGTTGAATTTGCAGGGTGTGCTTTTGCCTTTTGCAATTCGCAACAAAGCTTTTCCCATTATATTTATTGGGAGAGGATGGATTATTTTACTCAATTTATTGGTTGTAACCTATCCATTCTTTCCGTTTTCAATGGCTCTGGCCTTTTGTGATGTTTATTTAATTGCACAGACCTGGGTTTTGAGCTGTTTATTCCATTTATAATTTTTCATGTTTATAGTTTTTTTTCTCTTAATATTTACATGTATGTGCAATTTAAAATTTTCATTTTAAAAGGAGGGGGATGTGTTATGCCCTGCATAGTTCACTTATTCCTTATAGTTCCCTATCTTCCTGCTGCTCAGCCACTGTGTGGGGCAGATTTACAAGCCCCGTGCGCCACTTTTGCGCTGCCGTTGCGTCACTTTTGTGACGCAGCGGCGGCGCAAAGCTAGCGCCAAGCTGCGCCAGATTTACGACGTGACGCATCTAGGGAGATGCGTCACGTTGTAAAGCCCAGCGCCACATTAAACATGCGTCAGGTTTAATGTATGCAGGGTGGGCGTTCCGTCTGAAAAAGCCTCGGAAAAGTGACGCAGTGAAATCTACAAGATTTCACGCAGTCACTTTTCCGACGCTGGTGAGTCAAATCCTTACGCCTGCTTCAAGCAGGCGTAAGGCGTGATGCACCATGTTAGTGATAGGGTAGGTTGGAACAGTGCTGGAGTTGCGTCGCGCTTGCGACACAACTTCAGCACTGCGCCAACCTTACGCCGGCAGATGCGTTGCACCTCTGCTTGTCCTTGCGCCACGATGCACTGCATTGTAAATGCGGCGCATCTGCGGTGGCGCAAGGGCAAACTTGCGTGACGCATCTTCCCTGGAGCATCCCTGCTGATTTGCATGGATGCGCCAGGGAACATAAATCTGCCCCTGTGTGTTTACAGTAGAATGTTGGAATTGCAGTGATGCATGGAATGTTGGGTGTCTGTGTGAGTAAGGAATGACAGTTAGAGATGGGCTGAGCAGCAGGCAGGCTGCTCCTGGTGGGGTTTGCTGTCACCTGGAACTAAGGGCTTGAGTACTGGCTAACCTACATCATTACTACCTGTTTACCTGGACTACCTTCCTGATTTAACTGTGTACCATCTTCATGTACTTGGACCAGCTACAGAATAAAGGTACTCCTCAACTTTACTTGGCTACCAGTGTCTACTTGTGTCTCAGGGTACAACAAATCTACTTTAAAAAAACAGAAACAAAACAAGTCAAACAATGGTACACGCGAACAAAAATGAAAGTCACCATGTAGTCCAGACCGACTCATGTAACAACAATAGCTCAGATCTACACAGGGGAAGGTACTTACAGATGAAGTAGCAAAGGGAGGAGGAACAGCTGGCAGACAAGAAACGGAACAGACACAAAGCATGGCACTGGGGAACAGAAAGTGCACGTAACCAAAGAACAAAACAGAATGACAAGCTGCAGGGGGGTGGGGGGTGGAGCTATGGGATGGCAAGTGGCGACCTGGTAGGGGTGGTGGGGGCAGGGAAGCAATGTTGAGAGAGGGGGTTGCGGGGATGGGTGAATGTGCTGTGCTGAGGCAGGAAGAACTTACTGCACAGAACAGAGCTTGAAGCAGCGTGAATGAAAGAACTGAAAGAAACAGCGCATTAAGATGAAAGCGTACATATACGGGAAGTTCGGCGCTGCTGCGTGGGAGGATACCAATGCCAAGAAGGCGTGAGAAAGAAAAGAGTTCACCAGTAGCCACAAAGCATTTTTGAAGGACAGACAAAGGAATGAATGGCAGTGCATAGGTGGGATGTAAAGCCACAGAAGAGATTACAGCTTGTCTCGTAGAGACAGCGCATGCACTGCCTTGGCTCAACCTAAAAAGCTGTCACAGACATGATGGTCTGCTGACCCTACCAGGCCACCATCCCTGAGAGTGCTAGCCATTCCCAAAGGGGTCGCAAATTGTGACTGCCTTATGAATATTAATAAGGCATGCAATTTGCAACTCCATTAGGAATCATCACAAACAGTGTCTGAGACACTGTTGTCCATTCAATATTGAGAGTCGCAAATTACGAGTCGCAATTCGGCACAATTTGCGACTCGCAACATTGAATGGTCATGTATCTAGGCCTAGGTTACGTATGTAAGTTACTACTGTGGAAGAGGTGTGGCGCAGCGGCCAGGGTGCCTGACTCCGGACTACAGGGTTCACGGTTCGATCCCCGTACCAGCGGCAGGTTAGCCCAGCACCATGTGACTCTGGGCAATAGCTCGCTTAATCATCCGAGGGCCCCCAGCGCCGGGACACCACTTCAGAGGTAGCTGTGCACTTTACAAATACTGGTATTTCATATTTCATTTCAAAAGTGTAGTGTGTGAATAGTACTTTGTAGTATGTTTTGTCGTACTACATTAGTACTACATAACTTACCAATACGTGCAGTTTGTGAAATAGGCCCGAAGTTTACACATTTGAAAAGTGTTATTGTGCAGCTGACCTAAGGGTGCACTGCACCTGACATATAGCTGGAATATAAACAGAAGCTCCTGAAGGAATCATTTTCAATGATTGTATCAACTGTTTGAAAGCTTGGTCTCAACTGAATCCAAACTCAAGTGTAAGCAAAACATTAAGAAACTTATTTAGGCACATATGGGGCCAGATGTACGACCATAGCATTTTGCAACTCACAAATTGTGGCAAATTGCGTGTTGCAATTTGCGAGTCGCAAAATGCTATCTACAACAGTGTCTGAGACATTGTTTGTGATTCCCAATGGGGTCGCAAATTGCATGCCTCAATAATATTAATAAGGCAGTCGCAGTTTGCAACCCCATTGGGAATGGCTAGCACTCTCATGGATGGTGGCCTGCTGGGGTCTGCAGACCACCATGTCTGGGACTGCTTTTAAATAAAGCAGTTCTTTTTTTTTTTTTAAATGCAGCCCGTTTTCCTTAAAGGAAAACGGGAACGCATTTAAAAAATAAAAATGAAACTTTTAAGATTCATTTTTTAAGGGCAGGCAGTGGTCCCTGGGACCACAGCCTGCCCTTAAAAAGTAATTGTGCATGCATTTCCAAAGGGGAAGAGGTCCCCTGGGGACTCCTTCCCATTTGCAAGTGCCTTACCACCCTTCTGAGAAGGGTGGTAAACTGGGAGTGTTTTGCAACAGCAAATGCGGTCGCAAAACATTCATACATTGGTTATGAAGTTACTATAAAGAAGGGACGCCCTTGGGACGCCCCATCCTAATAGCGAGTCGCTAACCCTATTTTGCGAGTTGCTAATTGATAAGCGACTCGCAACATAGGGTTGGTACATGGGCCACACGTTTTTAGCGGTCACAAACAGGCCTAAAACCTGTTTGTGACCTCAAAAAAATGTTGTACATCTGGCCCCTAGTTCTTGCAATACTGTTAGAAATGGGTACCTGGCTGGCTAGGGTATGCATCTTAGGCAGGCAGAATCAAGCACTCTAGTCAGGGTAAGGCAGTTACCCACTCAAGGTAACCCCTGCAACCCCCTTGTTAGCTTGGCACGAGCAGTCAGGCTTATCCCAAAGGCCATTAAACATAGACTAAACCAACATCAACCAATAATTACTTTGCCAACTAGGCAATTGTCATAACATCACAGTTAGTGCAATAAGATACTAACTTATATGCTGCATATTTCACCAAACATAATCAAGGGCAGCATTACTGTGCATGTTATACCATCAAATTATGTTACTTGTTAGCCTGACTATGCAAGGTATAAAACGACATATCCCTGTGAACGTGAAATGCAGCATGTAACGAAACATAAATCAAAATGCAACCATCCAAATATACATCATTACATCAGGACATAAAATGCAGCAGTTCATTTATTGGGGAAAAACACATGAATTCCTATGTCAATATGAGGCACAGCACCTTTGTGAGCCTATTAACCATGATATGGTAATCTGCGAATTCCCCACAGACTATGAATCTCCAAACATAGGCCTGTGGCGTATCTGCGCTCCTGTTTCAGGAAATGTGGTAATAGCATGATTAGAAGACCGGCCCCTAAATTGAGGATTTTCCTCTCATCCTGCTGCCAGTTTCAGCTTCTCAGGGCTATCCCAATGTATGGGCAAATATGGGGGCCCACACACTAAAGGTAAAAGATTAGGGACATGACTGGGTCTCCCACAGACAGGACAGCAAGAAATGCAGCCGCTTGGTTGCACTGACCTGGGTCCAAAACACTGAGAATTGCCAAGTGGGGCCTCGCGGCCTCAACAGCACCTCTCGCTCCAAGTAGAGGAGCCCTACCGTTCTGGGGATACACTCTTATACCAAGGGAGGGGCATGCCGACTGGACACACATGGGCTGCTCTGAGGGACGGCCTCTCTGACGGGCCTTGAGTCCCTAGCCTGCACATAGTTACCAGGCAATGGTATTATGGCAGTAATGGGGCGCTGACGTTGCTGGTGGCTTCTCTGTTTCCCCAGTTACAAGTCTGGCAAAGCATGTTGGTTTGGTCTCCTCTCCTCGGTGCAGCCCACACCAGAACAGAATCCGAGTCAGAGACAGAGTGCCCGACAGTACAACCATAGAAAAAAAAAGCTCAATCCTTAGAGAAGCTGGAAGGCTCCCCACTGTTCACATAAATGAAGTGCCCGCCACATGTCAGTTCCTGGTAGGGGATAAGGGCCAAATTTAGCCCTCACCACACACTCCACAAACCAGCAGAAGGCAATTGAATCCTACAGGTTGCTGGGTTTCCAGCAAAACAGGGTGGGAGAAGCAAGCCACAAGCCCCTGGAGAGCACTGGGGGGCATTCAGTATGCAGATGAAGGCGACATCGAGCCGAGGCCACCCAGCGACATCGAGTCGAGACCGCCCAGCGACATCGAGTCGAGGCCGCCCAGCGACATCGAGTCGAGGCCGGCCAACGACATGGAACCGGAGCCGCCTCTCGGCGTCGACACGGTGCCGAGCGGAGCCGATCATCGTGAAAAGGACAGTAAGTGGTAGAGGGGGCATCTGAGGCCCCGTGGAGCCCTAAAAGACCATTCTAGGGGTTAAAGGGGTGCTAGAACCAGCCTGAGAGTGCCAGGGGTGAACTGAGACTGGTACAGTGACCTACATAAAGAGCTGTGTAGTTTGGAGGGCCAGATATTTAGATTACTCTTGTTCTGCCTCAGTGTAGGCCCCAGCCTTGACCAACCTAGGTGGGACACCCCCATGCCATCCAAGTGTCCTTAAGTTGGGTATGGCCAAAGTAAGACCAAGTGACCTCATGTAAATGATTTGAACTGTAACTGTCATTGATTGTTTTACCTTATTTATTGGAGGTGCTTTATTTATTGTCATCCACTAATTTATTCCTGCACTATATTTATTGTCTGACTGTATTTATTTGCCATCTGTATTTATTGCACGTCTATTTATTCTTTGCTTAATGAGGACCTGAACCTATTTATTGAAATCCCAATGTAGTATTATTTATTTGACCTGCTCTTTTAAGGAAAATCTTATTGTATTGTATTTATGTAATGAAACCTGCAACTAAGAGAAAATAAGATAAAGACATATATATATTTTCAATTTGACTTGCATAATTTTTATGGTGTAGTGTCGTTTTTGGAAAGGATGAACGCATGGTTATTGTGAGGGTGTGACGTACGCTTAACATGGTGCCTGACCCCCAGCCGCTCGAGCCAAGTTACCATTGTGCTGGGAACCTGGTGACTGCTAACCCGGTTGCCCGGTTTCCAACATAAAATTGGTGTTCAGTGGTGGGATAGAGCTGTGCTTGCGTCTACTCGACAATAACTGTGGGTAGTCCATAGGCCTACACCGGGAGTTTTCTCCAAGCGGACTTCCTAATTTTGAGTTTTGTTTTTTTCAAATTTACTTCTGGTGGTGGGAGGAGGTATTACAAAAGGTACCCTCCTGCATAGCTTCTGTAAGCAACTGTCTTCTATCCTGAGTGGGTAAAATGGAGTTTGTGTTGGAGGATCTGGAAACTTACACGGTGACCCAACTCAGAGAGTTTTGTCAGAGAGAGGGGGTGTTTTGTCCCCAAGGTGCGAAGAAGGGTGAGCTCCAGACCAGTTTAAGGGCTTGGGGGGAGGCACGACGAGAAAGTAAGGTTGAGAAGGAGCATAGGGATGGAGAGCCTGATAGCGAGGGGGCTGGTTTGTACCAACCTGATGTGGGGGACCTAGTAGAGGGGCCCAGAACACTTTGAAGGAAGGGCAGCAGTGTCTCTAGTGGCGGCTTATCAGAAGCAGTATTAATTGACCGGAGGGAGAAAAGACAGCTCACATGGGATTTGGCGAAGCTGGAGAAAGAAAAAGAGGAACGGAGGATGGCTCACGAGTTGAGGCTCAGGGAGATAGATCTCCAGATCCTACGGGTCGGGGCACACACTGTTCCTAATGGTGGCAGCAAAGAAAGAGAAATCACCAGGGAACCCAAACCCTATTTGCCGAAAGACATAGTAGCCAGCTATAGTGCGGGAGATGATATCGCCAAGTGGCTAGCGGCCTATGAGGTCTCGTTAAGAGCCCATGGGGTTCCAGAGAAGTATTGGGGAGGGGGATTGTATAAATACATGCCTCCAGCTGGCAGGGATACATTATTGGCCCTAGAGCAGGATGAGCAGACCCACTACCCCACCATGAAAGTGGCGCTCGTGAGGAAGTTTGGACTAACACCCGAGAAGTATAGACAGAAGTTCCGGGGTAGCCACAAACTGGGCACACAGAATTGGGTGGATTTCCTGGACTATGCAAAGAAGGCATTAGAGGGTTGGATACAAGGCAGCGAGGTGAGGGACTACGAGGGGTTGTTTGATTTGATGTTGAAAGAACAGCTGCTCGAAAAATGTTTCCCTGACCTGCGTCAACACCTGGTGGATAGCAAGCTGACCAATCCCCGGAAGCTTGCTGAGGAGGCGGACATTTGGGCTAGTACACGGGTGTCCACAAGGGGGACTGGAGGGGACTCTCAAAAGACCGGACAGGGCGCCCCCCAGAAGAAAGAGGGAGGGGAAAAGAAAACGGAGTTCTCTAAAGGCCCCCAAAATAGTTTCCAAGGGAAGGGAACGGGATTCACCCCTAGGGCTAACCCACCCAGAAACCCTAATCCTGGCCAGAGTCAGCGGCCAAGGGTTGTCCATTGCTTCGAGTGCGGTGGTGTCGGACACTATAAGGGAGATGTGAAGTGCCCGAAAAGACCACCCCCTCCCATTGGAGGAAAGTCCCCCGGAGTAGCTAGTGTAGTGCTCGGGAAGGAGATGCCTTTAGATAAGGGGAGGGAGTGGGCGGGTGTCACTTTAGTGTCCCTGGGAGAACGGGAGATGGTTCCTAAGATCCAGGTGCCCGCAAATACCACAAAGTATGGGCAGTGGGTCACCATCAACGGTCAAAGAGGGGAGGCTCTGAGAGACACAGGAGCCAGTATGACTTTGGTACGTAGCCAACTGGTGTCTCCAGAGCAGGTGATTCCCCATGTACTCCACCCTGCCGCGATGGCTGACGGCAGAATGGGCCACTATCCGGTGGCCGAGGTTCCATTTGAATGGGAAGGGGTTGCAGGGTTACTTCGAGTTGCCGTAAGCCCTGCCGTGCCAGTCGATTGCCTGCTGGGGAATGACATGGAGCATAATGCTTGGAAGGAGGTGGAATACCGGACTCATGCTGAGATGCTGGGTACACCTGACTGGGCCTGTGTCAGCACAAGGTCTGCGACTACCCGGAGGGGGAGTTCGTTTAGGCGGGAGCCTGGAACAAAGGCACCGCCGGCTGCCGACCAAGGGAAGAACCGAGGGCAGGAGGAGCCTGCCTCTGCATCCGCGCCCCGTGTGACGGATAGGCCACCGGAGGTGGTGGACCAGGAGTCCGCGGAGGGGGATGTTACCGGACTGGAGGACCTACCCATCCCGGCCAAGTGGCACGTGGAGGGAGGGCCGACCAGGGAGGAATTCTGCAAGGGCCAGAGGGAGTGTCCTGCCCTTGAGGGACTGAGGCGACAGGCCGAAGCCCAGGCAGCAGGGAACGTTGAGGGGAACTACAATATTTACTGGGAGGATGGCCTCCTCTACAGTGAACCCAAGGCACCCATGCATGGATCGTCAAGGGCCTTGGTTGTCCCTCAACGTCACCGAGCCTTCCTTCTGGAATTGGCTCATGAGATCCCCTTGGCAGGACACCTGGGGCAAGACAAGACCTTTGCCCGGCTTGTCCCACACTTTTATTGGCCTCAGATGAAAGTGTCGTCCGACACCTACTGCCGGACGTGTGTGTCTTGTCAAGCCAGTGGGAAAACAGGGGTGAAGCTGAAAGCTCCCCTGGAACCACTTCCTGTCGTTAGCACCCCCTTTGAAAGGGTGGGCATCGACATTGTGGGTCCGTTAGATCCGCCTACTACAGCTGGTCACAGGTTTATCCTGGTTCTGGTGGATCATGCCACACGGTACCCAGAGGCTATACCTCTGAGGACCATTACGGCACCTGTTGTGGCTATGGCCCTGATGGGAATCTTTACCCGAGTGGGTTTTCCCAAGGAAGTTGTGTCCGACAGGGGGACCAACTTCATGTCAGCATACATGCGGGCGATGTGGAAGGAGTGTGGAGTGACATACCGGTTCACCACTCCTTACCACCCCCAGACCAATGGCCTGGTGGAGAGGTTCAATAAAACCTTGAAAGGCATGATCAGAAGTCTGCCTGAAAGCCTGCGGAGGAAATGGAACGTCCTCCTACCCTGTCTATTGTTTTCTTACAGGGAAGTGCCACAGAAGGGAGTGGGCTTCAGCCCCTTCGAGCTTTTATATGGGCACCCTGTGCGTGGACCTCTCAGCCTGGTGAGAGACGGATGGGAAAGAACTCCCAGAAAGCTTCCCCAGGACGTTCTGAGCTACATGCTGGCCTTCCGGAGCCAAATGGCTAAGTTGTGGAAGCAAGCTTCTGACAACTTGGAAGCCAGCCAAGCAGTGATGAAGGCGTGGTATGACCACAATGCTCACCCGGTGGAGTTGGAGCCTGGCCAGAAGGTGTGGGTGATCGAACCAGGAGAGCTTAGCGCCCTCCAGGATCGCTGGTCAGGACCCTTTGAGGTGTTGTAGAAGAAGGGTAAGGCTACCTACTTGGTGGATCTGAAGACCCCTCGTCAGCCCCTACGGGTGCTGCATGCCAACCACCTCAAACCCCACCATGAGAGGCCCGAAGTCATATTGTTAATGGTGACTGACGGAGCAGAGGACTTGGAAAGCGAGCCTCTCCCCGACTTATTTGCGTCTCAAGAGAAGGATGGGTTGGTGGAGGGAGTGATTCTCTCCCCGTCCCTAACTCCTGAACAGCAGGAGGACTGCCGCCAGGTCCTGGGGCAGTACTCTTCGTTGTTCTCCCTTGTTCCGGGTAGGACTCACCTGTGCGTCCATGACGTGGACACAGGAGACAGCCCACCTGTGAAGTCAAAGATCTACCGGATGACAGACAAGGTGAAGGCCAGCATTCACAGTGAAGTCACTAAGATGCTGGAGCTAGGAGTGATTGAACCTTCCAGCAGCCCCTGGTCCAGTCCGGTGGTACTAGTACCAAAAGCTGCACCACCGGGGGCCCAACCGGAACTGAGGTTCTGTGTGGACTACCAGGGACTGAACTCAGTAACCAAGACTGATGCTCATCCGATCCCAAGGGCGGATGAATTGATTGACCGGCTGGGAGCTGCCCAATATTTGAGTACCTTTGACCTTACTTCCGGGTACTGGAAGATCTCTATGACTGATGGAGCTAAGGAAAGGTCAGCCTTCTCCACGCCCAAGGGCCACTACCAGTTCTGCGTGATGCCCTTTGGGCTCAAGAACGCACCTGCCACGTTTCAGCGTCTGGTGAACCAGATCCTCGCCGGAATGGAGAGTTTCTCTGCTGCTTATCTGGATGACATTGCCGTCTTCAGTAACAGCTGGGAGGATCACTTGCGTCACCTGCAAACTGTTCTCCAGGCCCTGAAACACGCTGGTTTAACGATCAAGGCCAGTAAATGCCAGATCGGGCAGGGGTCGGTAGTGTACCTTGGACACTTGGTGGGTAGAGGAGCGGTGCAACCCCTCCAGGTGAAAATCGAGGCTATCATGGCCTGGGAACCCCCCAAGACTCAGACTGAGGTCCGAGCTTTTCTGGGCCTCACTGGATATTACCGCCGCTTCGTGAAGGGGTATGGGACCATTGTGGCCCCCCTCACGGAGCTTACGTCCAAGAAGCAACCTCGACAGGTAGTCTGGACGGAGGCTTGTCAGCAGGCATTTGTGAAACTGAAGCAAGCCATGTGCGAGGCCCCAGTCTTAAGGGCCCCAGACTTTTCCAAGGAGTTCATTGTCCAGACGGATGCATCGGAACATGGCATTGGGGCAGTGTTATCGCAACTCAATGAAGAGGGTCTGGATCAACCCGTGGTCTTCCTATCCCCGAGACTACTTCCCAGGGAACAGAAGTGGAGTGCAATAGAGCATGAAGCCTTTGCAGTGGTATGGGCTCTGAAGAAGTTGCGGCCATACCTGTTTGGCTCGCACTTCCTAGTTCAGACCGACCACAGACCCCTTCGGTGGCTGATGCAGATGAAGGGGGAGAATCCCAAGTTACTAAGGTGGTCTATCTCCCTACAGGGAATGGACTTTCAGGTGGAACATCAGCCTGGAGTGGACCACGCCAATGCAGACGGTCTCTCAAGGTATTTCCGCCTTAGTGATGAGAACTCCCAAGGGGTTGGGTAGCTCTCCCCACTTTCAGCTGGGGGGGACGCGTGTTAGACCTGTCAGCCCTTTGGGTGGTCCCTCCTCATCATTATTTATTTTGTCCCCCTTCTGCCTCAAACCCTGTTATAATTTTTCCTTTTTGGAAACCACCAGACTTTTTAGTGTTGATGCAGGGTCAGGGAGCCATTTTCCCTACCCCTGGAACTTCTGTCTGAGGGCCTGAGACACAAAATGGTGGCCACCCTGTACTGCTCGATTTTCCCGGCCTTCTTGTGTTGAAGGGTGATTAATGTGACTTCAGTCTCTTACCATCCAAGTCTAAGGGTTAGAGTTGTGAATGGAGCCTATTTACTAGGCACTTCGACATGATCCAGTGCTCTTCCCCATAGATCAGGGCTTGCACACATAGCCTAGGGGATAGATTCGTTAGTATTAGGGATAACCTGTCCTGTAGGGAGGGTATTTCATGGAGCCGTGCTGAATTCAGGCCTGGTAGGCCTTAAACGGGAGAGACTCCATCTTTCTTTCTGCTCCGGCAGCTTGGGATGCTTCTAGGTCAAATGTAATGTTTTAGTTATGAGGTGTTATTCGCTTGGAGAGAACCGGTTCAGGCCGGCCCTTATCGAAGGATTGTATTTTTCTTCATGCCGAAGACACTACATCAGGCCGGCCGGCTGGGAACGTGTCCTTGGTACGGGGAGGTACAAGAATTTGGTGGGCGACAGGTTACGGGCCGGAATTTTCCATGAGGAAACGCACCTCTATATTAGTGAAAGTCCGAGGCAGTTACTTGGCACTTGTTTCAGTCCGTAGGCGGCATCTAGCCGTTAGCAGTAAAGCTACTACTTATTCCAGGGAAGACAGACGCCATCTTGAAGGCGGAGAAAAACCGAGAGACAGATACTCTTCTAGCAGAATAGTCAGAGAGGAGAGAGTAGCCGATGAGGAAGAGGTCCCAGTGACTCGGAGAAGGGTGAAGGGAACAGATCCGTGACTGCAAAGGTGTGACTTCCAGGCGAGCCGAGGCACAGACGAGAAGAGAACCTAGATGACCATTGAGTGCAGGCTACACACTACTAAGGTGATGTCGACCCCTTTCTTATTAGAGTGTACAACTTAATCTTTCACTTTTCTTTGCAGGTTATGTGTTATATTGTAATGTTATGTGATTGCGTATGTAATGAGTAATAAAGTACCCAGTTTGTAGTGAACCAATATGTGCTGCGTGTTCTTGTATAAGAGGGTAGCCTATTCTTCTAGTCAGCTGTGACTTGACATGAACAGATGTTAACCCTGATCAGGTAAGTGGTAACTGAATAAGGGAGAGAGGAGCCCCTCGAACCAGAGAACAGGCTGTGCTCGAACTAGCAATCCTTGTGTGATCTGATGAATAGTGAGACTGATTCCCTTCCTGTATGTTATGGTGATCATAGGATGAACTTGTGCTGAGGCTGCCGTCTGGGTAGGAAGTCCTGGATCCGTATGGGATCGCGAGGCCGCCACTTGTGTCTGAGGCTGCCGTCTGGGTAGGAAGTCCTGGATCCGTATGGGATCGCGAGGCCGCCACTTGTGTCTGAGACTGCCGTCTGGGTAGAGAGGTCTGGATCCGTATGGGATCGCGAGGCCGCCACTTGTGATACTGTCGTATGGGCAGAGAGGTCTGGATCCGTATGGGATCGCGAGGCCGCCACTTGTGATACTGTCGTATGGGCAGAGAGGTCTGGATCCGTATGGGATCGCGAGGCCGCCGATTATAAGAGGTCTTGATATATATATATATAGTAGGAATTCCCTGTCCTTAGGTGGTATATACATGTGGTTACTTATTGTGAATAGGCCCTAGGGAGGGGGAAACGTTCTGGCTGGGTTAGTGAGGCTCTGATGAGCGAATTCTATCTGATCCGAAAACCCAAGCAGAACATTTGGCGTCACGAACCGTTTACGAAACCTGTGTGCGTTGTGGTTGTATCGTGTTTGCTTTCGGCGCGTGCGTGGTTTTGTTTGTATATTATTTGTGGTATAATTGTGTGTATAGTTTTTCTTCTTCTTTCTTTTCTTTTTCTTTCTTTTCTTCTTTCTTTTCCAAGATGTTTTCTAGAAAGTCGAAATCTACTTTTAAGTTGCCTGTTGATATTCCCGGATGGGATTCAACGCCGTATGAAGCCTTAGCCCGTGAGTGGGCTGATTCTACTGGTTTGAGTGAGAATTGGAATTCTTTTTTGGAGCTGGTGGAGCCGGCTAATGTGATTACTTGTTTACAGAAGGCACCCGTATCGAAGGGTGATGAGATTCCCATTTTGGGGCGCAGAGGTTGGATTTTTCTGTCTGCGTACAGGATTCTGCATGAGAGGTTGTTGAAGTTACAGATATCTCATAAGGATGTGGAAGCGCACTTTGTTGAGATTCAGAATTCTCATACTTTGTTGCGGTGTCAAAATAAGTTGCTTGCTGACAAACTTGAGACTTACCAAACTATTGCCGAGAGGGCGGCTGTGCGAATTGCTCGTTATAAATACAAGAATCGGTGTGGTCGGGTTTCGACGCGAAGGGTGCGTCTGGTCGTGGCGAAAGCCGGACTAGATTGGAATCCTGATGAATGGGATGGTAATATCTGGAACTCGAGTGATTCTTGTTCCTCGGGTGAGGAGTCTGCCAAGCGCGAGTCCTCTCGCTCCGGCCGTGATTGTAAGTCTGCTCCTCGCACCTCTGATGGTGCACCCCGTGATTGCGCTCGTCCTTCGAGTGGGGTCGATGCTTCTTACACTGATTGTCCCTCTACGTGTACTGATCGAGCTCCTTGTGATGCTCGTCCCGCGGTCTCAGTGCATCCAGTTTTTCGACGGAAGTTGCAGCAGTCTCCCAATGCTCCGAATGGTGTTTCTTTAGATTCTTTGGAGGATTTTACTCAACAAGAAATTAGTGATATTTTGCAGCGATTTCGGCATCGAGCTGGTGAGACCTTGCTCACATGGATGGTGCGCCTTTATGAACTGGGCGCTGCTGGTATTATGTTGGATACTGGCGATTGTTTGAAGTTTTGTTCCTTGAGTTCGGATTCTACTGTACAAGATCATTTTCGTAACTTTAATGGTGGTGGTCAAATTTCTTTGCTTCAGTTAGCGACTGAGGGTTGTAATCAAAAATATCCTACTGAGTCTGACTGGCCTGTGAATGACAAACCGTGGTATACTTTGCGCGACGCTGCGCAACGTCTCAAAGAGGAGGTGATGAAAACGGCAATTTTTCTGGGTACTGCTGACAGGTTGCTTGATGGTTTGTTGACATCTTCTGTGCGGAATCGTATTATTCGTTCTTCCCCTGTTGCCTATAAGCAGGTCATGATGACTTTATTGATTAATCAGACTGGTAACGTGTTATCTACGGTGCTGGAATCGGTACGCCAACTCGGTGAGTTGGGTGAGTGGTTTAAACCTGAACGGCAGTCCCGGCCTGACACTCGTACTCCTGGTGACAATAAACTTACTAGACGTGATATCTTTTCTGGTCTTATGGCCGATGGTGTGCGGAAGGAGGACATTGACGGTGAGACTACTGCTCGTTTGTGGGAAATGTTTCGCAAACGTGGCTTGGATCGAAAGGAGGGTGCCCGGCGTGTTCGGATGACTGAGTGTGATCGTGGTTTTTCTGACGGTAGCGGTGATGATGACCGCCGTGGGCGCTCTGATCGTCGTGATGATCGACGTTATGTACGTGATTGGTCCCCCCGTCGTGAGAGAGACAGAGAGAGAGAGGGGGAAAGAGAAAGGGGGAGAGATGATTATGTTAACAGCAGACGTAGAGATGATAGGGATCAATCCCCTGAGTTGAGCAGGAGAGAGGATCGACACAGATTGGCCGATCGAAACCTGCAGTACAATGCAGAGGACAGGAATCCATTTCGTAATGGAAATGGATATGAACAGGAGGTATCGATACCTAAGAAACGTGAGAGTCTTTATCCTGATTTATCCTGGTACACAGAATGCAGTAAAAATGACTAGGAAATAGGTCAAGCTCCAGTACACAGATGGGCTCATAGAGATAATAGACCCTATGTAGATATTGATATTTATTGGAGACATCGTAATATCCAAAGGGCCCGAGCATTGGTAGATACAGGAGCGGAGGCCACTCTTATTCATGGAAAATCAAAGAAGTTTAAAGGTCAGCCTTTTACAATTACCGGATTAGGTGGAAAGGAAACTCCCGCAGTTCAAACTTTACTTGAAATGAGAATAGGTAGAATCCCTAGAAAAGAATACTCTGTATTAGTGGTGCCACTCTTAGAATTCATAATTGGAATTGATATTTTGAAGGGAATGACTTTGCATCTAGATAATGGATGTTACCAATTTGGAACTACACATTATATATCGTCCAGACCTGTACGGGTTGGTCGTTTAAGAATGCCCCCCATAAAAGTTCCCCAGGCGACAAAAGTGGTTTGTCAGAAGCAGTATCGTATTCCAGGTGGTCATGAAGAGATTAGTACCACTATTCAGGAGTTGGTGGATGCAGTGGGTTATGAGTTCGCCGAAAACTCACCGAATTGGACACGCTCAAGAGGCAAGTGTGATTAAATGGAAATGGTATATACAAGACAGGGCACGTGTGGGACAAAAAGGAGTTGCATCTTTGCATGAGCAGGTGGCGCGAGCGCCATCGACTGAGACTGAGAGTGAATGTTCCGTACCTTTAGTACAGGAGTCTCCTGTTAAGTGGGGTAGACCTTTTGATGATTTGTCCGCAGAGGACAGAAACCATGTCTGGTTTACGGATGGTTCAGCAAGGTTCATAGGGACGAAACGGCACTGGAAGGCGGTGTCCTATAATCCGATCACACAAAAATTGCTGAGCACAACTGGTGAGGGTAAGAGCAGTCAATTTGCTGAACTCTATGCTGTTTATCAAGTTCTGAAACAAGAGTTACCTGGTACATGTCATATTTTCACCGATTCCTTGTCTACTGCCAATGGACTGGCAGTTTGGTTTCCGACTTGGCATTCCCATAGTTGGAAATTGCATTCAAAAGAACTGTGGGGAAAAGAATTATGGCAGGAGATTTGGGAAATGCTCCCACAGAGTACTGTTACAATCTTCCATGTGGATGCTCATACCCCGATAGACTCTCTTGACAAATTTTTTCATAACATTGCAGATGAGAAATCTAAAATTGCTGAGGCAGTGGTGGACAGGCAAGATTCTGATATTGCGGGATTGGCGAAATGGGCCCACCAGAAAGCAGGACACTTTGGAGAGAAAGCCACTAGCAGGTGGGCTGCTGATCGAGGAATTTATATTCCCCTAGATTTAATCAAAAATGTTATTCTACATTGTCCCATTTGTCAGCATATCAGGCAGCGTAAAGTGCCCCAAATTGTTAAAGGTCATTTGCATCGCGGGAAATTGCCCGCTCAAATTTGGCAGATTGATTACATCGGTCCACTTCCTATGAGTAGGAATTGTCAATATGTTTGCACTATTGTTGATACATACAGTGGCCTGTTGGTGGCCCTTCCCTGTAAGCAAGCTACCCAATTGAATACCATTAAAACATTGGAATTGATTATGATGTATTATGGTGTGCCATTCCAAATTCAATCTGATAATGCATCCCATTTTCGTGGAAGATTGGTACAGGAATTCTGTGTGGAAAACAATATTGAATGGGTGTTTCATATACCATATTATCCACAGGCCTCGGGTCTTGTGGAGAGGTTGAATGGCTTGCTGAAAGACCAATTGCGTAAATTAACAGATGACAAGTATAAGATTTGGCGAGACTTTTTGCCTCAAGCGCTATTGATTTTGAATAATCGTCCTTTTCTAAATGCTGAATCCCCACTTATGCGTTTGTTTCCTCCGAATGTTAATGCTAAGCCCAATGAAATCAGAGAGACTGTGATGTACTGGGAAATTACTCCCGGAGCTTTGGCTCCATGTAGAGCGACCCCAGGGTCGGCAGGTTTAGACTTGCATGCCATGGATGACACCGTTATAAAAAGTAAAGATCGGGTCATCATTGAAACTGGTGTTGGTGTTCATATACCAACTGGGAATTTCAGATTAATCGCCCCTAGATCGGGGCTGGCTGTAAAAGGCATTCAGGTGCTTGGAGGAATCATTGACAGTGATTATCAGGGAGAGATTAAGGTGCTCCTGCTGAATAGCAGTGAGGTTGACTTACTGATACATCAAACTGACCGAGTGGCTCAATTGCTAATAATGCCTGTTTTCAGTGGTGAGATAACGAAAGGCACTGCCCCAACGTTGCTAACTGTACGAGACCAGAAATGTTTTGGCTCCACAGATAATCCTGGGGCCAGAGTTTGGGTGCAGTCGCCTAAGAATCCCCCTGAACAAGCAGAGGTCATTGCAACCGGTCAAGACAATACCATTTTAGTTATGAGACCAGGGAAAGATAGCTGGGAAGCAGTCCCGGCTGACAAATGTTACTTACGAGAATGAATAATGCCTGTATTTGATTCTCTTTCAGATCATTCTTTGGACTGTTGCTGCAGGATGTGTCGGCGTTGGACTGTTTTTGGGCTGGTACGACGAGAGAGGAGGGATCCCATCAACCCGGGATGAGTTGAGAACCCGAGTGTCGCGTTCCTTCGCTGCGTGGGATTCGTCGTCGAACTTTTGTACTTCACTAGCGAAACGGGTGACTAAAGCCCCTCACTTCTGTTTGACACCGATGAGATCGGTGAATGATATTCTAGCAACTTGTTTGGTTGCTGTCCCTGCTTCGTTGGAGACTTTGACTCATATTTTCAATATATCGAATGCTCGCCCCAATGTTCTTCTGGGCGATTTTGCTACCCATGAGTATTGCCCCTTGTGTACTGAACTGTCAGACCCGATACCCCCCATCCAGTCCCAAATAGTTACCTATAATATCACACAAGGTGATTTGTGTTTTTTCCTTACGTGTAATCCTAGTGCAATTTCTGAATGTATGCGTTTAAAATTGAAAGGTGACACTTTATTCACCGCTCATGAACGAACTCTGTGCCTTCAAAGGACACCGAAAACATGTACTTCTGTTCAGAATAACATGACTTGCAAGAGTTTGGTAGTTGCCCCCAGTCATTATCGCACGATGTTACTACCTGCCGGATGGCTTTTCTCATGTGGTAATACTTCCTGGCCATATGTCCCCGCAAATATTTCTGGAGGCCCTTGTGCCATTACTAGACTGAGTTTATTGATGTTCTCATCACATCCGAATGCCAACTCTCGTGTGATTCGAGATATAGTGAGGTTACAGGAGGATTGTGACTCATCTTTGCATTTATATTCCAAGTCTGAATACCTTAGCCTGGCTATTTCAATTATTGGTGTTCCTGCTTTGGCAGTTTATAATGCCAAATCTATTGAGAAAATGGCCTGCTGGATGGTGAAATCCATTAATCATACTTCTACAGTCCTGTCTGACATGCTATTAGACGCCCAGGGTGAACGCAGAGCTATCTTGCAAAATCGAGCGGCCATTGATTATCTTTTGCTTAAACATGGACACGATTGTTCTGATTTTGAGGGTCTTTGTTGTTTTAACTTGTCTGATCATACACAATCCATTCGAGCTCACATTGATAAGCTACATGACTTGACAGAAGAAGTTATAAAACACATTGACCAGGGCTGGTTTGACTGGCTCTTTAATTGGTTACCTGATTTGTATATGTTACGTCAAATATTAGGAGGTATTCTGATTACTATCGCCATTTTGATTTCTATCTGTTGCTTTATTCAGTGTATTCCTTCACTACTTCAATTCTGCACACCTGGTACTAGACATAGATCAGTTAGTTTTGTTTCATATTATTCTTCCACAGATGTTAGTTCTGTTTAATGGATGTATAATAGACAGAAGTCAAGGGTGAAATGTACTGCTCGATTTTCCCGGCCTTCTTGTGTTGAAGGGTGATTAATGTGACTTCAGTCTCTTACCATCCAAGTCTAAGGGTTAGAGTGGTGAATGGAGCCTATTTACTAGGCACTTCGACATGATCCAGTGCTCTTCCCCATAGATCAGGGCTTGCACACATAGCCTAGGGGATAGATTCGTTAGTATTAGGGATAACCTGTCCTGTAGGGAGGGTATTTCATGGAGCCGTGCTGAATTCAGGCCTGGTAGGCCTTAAACGGGAGAGACTCCATCTTTCTTTCTGCTCCGGCAGCTTGGGATGCTTCTAGGTCAAATGTAATGTTTTAGTTATGAAGTGTTATTCGCTTGGAGAGAACCGGTTCAGGCCGGCCCTTATCGAAGGATTGTATTTTTCTTCATGCCGAAGACACTACATCAGGCCGGCCGGCTGGGAACGTGTCCTTGGTACGGGGAGGTACAAGAATTTGGTGGGCGGCAGGTAACGGGCCGGAATTTTCCATGAGGAAACGCACCTCTATATTAGTGAAAGTCCGAGGCAGTTACTTGGCACTTGTTTCAGTCCGTAGGCGGCATCTAGCCGTTAGCAGTAAAGCTACTACTTATTCCAGGGAAGACAGACGCCATCTTGAAGGCGGAGAAAAACCGAGAGACAGATACTCTTCTAGCAGAATAGTCAGAGAGGAGAGAGTAGCCGATGAGGAAGAGGTCCCAGTGACTCGGAGAAGAGTGAAGGGAACAGATCCGTGACTGCGGAGGTGTGACTTCCAGGCGAGCCGAGGCACAGACGAGAAGGGAACCTAGATGACCATTGAGTGCAGGCTACACACTACTAAGGTGATGTCGACCCCTTTCTTATTAGAGTGTACAACTTAATCTTTCACTTTTCTTTGCAGGTTATGTGTTATATTGTAATGTTATGTGATTGCGTATGTAATGAGTAATAAAGTACCCAGTTTGTAGTGAACCAATATGTGCTGCGTGTTCTTGTATAAGAGGGTAGCCTATTCTTCTAGTCAGCTGTGACTTGACATGAACAGATGTTAACCCTGATCAGGTAAGTGGTAACTGAATAAGGGAGAGAGGAGCCCCTCGAACCAGAGAACAGGCTGTGCTCGAACTAGCAATCCTTGTGTGATCTGATGAATAGTGAGACTGATTCCCTTCCTGTATGTTATGGTGATCATAGGATGAACTTGTGCTGAGGCTGCCGTCTGGGTAGGAAGTCCTGGATCCGTATGGGATCGCGAGGCCGCCACTTGTGTCTGAGGCTGCCGTCTGGGTAGGAAGTCCTGGATCCGTATGGGATCGCGAGGCCGCCACTTGTGTCTGAGACTGCCGTCTGGGTAGAGAGGTCTGGATCCGTATGGGATCGCGAGGCCGCCACTTGTGATACTGTCGTATGGGCAGAGAGGTCTGGATCCGTATGGGATCGCGAGGCCGCCATTTGTGTCTGAGACTGCCGTCTGGGTAGAGAGGTCTGGATCCGTATGGGATCGCGAGGCCGCCACTTGTGATACTGTCGTATGGGCAGAGAGGTCTGGATCCGTATGGGATCGCGAGGCCGCCACTTGTGATACTGTCGTATGGGCAGAGAGGTCTGGATCCGTATGGGATCGCGAGGCCGCCGATTATAAGAGGTCTTGATATATATATATATAGCAGGAATTCCCTGTCCTTAGGTGGTATATACATGTGGTTACTTATTGTGAATAGGCCCTAGGGAGGGGGAAACGTTCTGGCTGGGTTAGTGAGGCTCTGATGAGCGAATTCTATCTGATCCGAAAACCCAAGCAGAACACACCCATTGTCACTTGTGACATCACCAGAACCTCCTGGAACATTCTAGAACCCTGTGACAGTGGGAGGCAGTTTAGAATGTTGGGAGGCCATCTCAGAGTGGCAGTTGGCAACTGACTGAAGAAGAGAGAGGACAGAGATAGAAGGAGGTCGGAGTAAGGCAGCAGAGGTGGAAACCAGTGCTTGGAGTGGGGTCCAGAAACCCACCCTTGATGCTAGTCTCTACTGACCAAGCCCAGCCTAGAGCCCTGTGTGGGACCAAGACCAGACGAACCATCTTAAAGGACTGAACATTTGAAACAGGCCTTAAAGAAGAAGAACAGCAAGTTCCTGACCTGTTCAGCAGTGTCCTCCTGGAGTCCTGACGTCGAGAAGCCTGGAGACCTGGGGCCGGAGGTAGAGAAGCGGCGCTGACAGAAAGCAGACGTCGTACCCGGAGCCGCCAGAGGTCGAGTGAGGGCGCCGACGGAGGTCGTGGAGAGGCACCGGAGGTCGAGTAAAGAGTCACCCGAGGTCGAGTGAGGGCGCCGACGGAGGTCGTGGAGAGGCGCCGGAGGTCGAGTCGGGAGTCACCTGAGGTCGAGGTGAGGCGTCGACGGGGGAGTGAAGTCCGCCCACCGGAGTCGCCGGAGACTGAGGTGAAGCGCGCCGGAGGTCGGGAGTGGAGATCGCACTCCAGAGACACCAGGAAGTGGGGAGTCCGAGTCCCTGCGACGCCGGAAGGCGACATCGAGACGAGGCCGTCCAGCGACATCGAGCCGGGGCCGCCCAGAGACCTCGAGCCGAGGCCGCCCAGCGACATCGGGTCGAGACCGCCCAGCGACATCGAGTCGAGACCGCCCAGCGACATCGAGTCGAGACCGCCCAGCGACATCGAGTCGAGGCCGTCCAACGACATCGAACCAGAGCCGCCTCACGGCGTCGACACGGTGCCGAGCGGAGCCGATCATCGTGAAAAGGACAGTAAGTGGTAGAGGGGGCATCTGAGGCCCCGTGGAGCCCTAAAAGACCATTCTAGGGGTTAAAGGGGTGCTAGAACCAGCCTGAGAGTGCCAGGGGTGAACTGAGACTGGTACAGTGACCTACATAAAGAGCTGTGTAGTTTGGAGGGCCAGATCTTTAGATTACTCTTGTTCTGCCTCAGTGTAGGCCCCAGCCTTGACCAACCTAGGTGGGACACCCCCATGCCATCCAAGTGTCCTTACGTTGGGTATGGCCAAAGTAAGACCAAGTGACCTCATGTAAATGATTTGAACTGTAACTGTCATTGATTGTTTTCCCTTATTTATTGGAGGTGCTTTATTTATTGTCATCCACTAATTTATTCCTGCACTATATTTATTGTCTGACTGTATTTATTTGCCATCTATATTTATTGCACATCTATTTATTCTTTGCTTAATGAGGACCTGAACCTATTTATTGAAATCCCAATGTAGTATTATTTATTTGACCTGCTCTTTTAAGGAAAATCTTATTGTATTGTATTTATGTAATGAAACCTGCAACTAAGAGAAAATAAGATAAAGACATATATATATTTTCAACTTGACTTGCATAATTTTTATGGTGTAGTGTCGTTTTTGGAACGGATGAACGCATGGTTATTGTGAGGGTGTGACGTACGCTTAACACGGTGCCTGACCCCCAGCCGCTCGAGCCAAGCTACCATTGTGCTGGGAACCTGGTGACTGCTAACCCGGTTGCCCGGTTTCCAACATACTTGTAGAAGGATTTCGAGTAGAGTAAACACATTTCGGATGACGAGGGATCTTCCAATAAAATAAGTATGAAAAGAAGAGCAGATAAGGAAATATAATTCAATTAAGAACATCAATAATGAAGGAATAAATAGTTAATGCAATAAACATTTATCCTAGACGGAAATGTTAATAATAGATATGAAGAAAAATTTGATTACAATAACATTCATAACTAAGAGGTATATTTCTATAAAACCAGCTGAAAATATTGATGAGGTACTAAATAACTTCAAGAATTATCAATAAACTAGAAACGTTTGATTTGGATAAAGCTGATGAAAAATCACTTATGAGAACTTAAAAACCATGACAATAAATAGTGCAGAGGAAACATATCTCTGTAATAATTATAAACATGTTAAATAAATTTCAGATTATAAAATGTGAATAAATAAATATATAAACATTTCATTTGGAGCTGGCAAAAATAATGAGGAAATAGATGAAGAAGTAATACAGATAATTATCATCTGATGCATACGAAGGAGTTGTCTTCCTGAGAGTCATAAACATAGAAGTCATAAACTAAAGTTGCTATTAATAATGAAAGAAATATGACGTTAAAGACTACTCTCTATCTGAAGCAGATTTTAAGGGAGAGCGAGATTTATCCCTGTGCTGGTCCTGGGTGAAATTAGATACTGTCTGTAAAGCTGAAGTTTTATCTTCCTGCGTACGATCCGGCCTCTCAAGCTCTCTGGCGCGGTGCCAAACTTCACCCATGGTGCGACGTCTGTTATCTGGAAGCTGAATAGAGGGTTGAGAACATTGAGAAACCTGATGCGTAGAGGTATGCTGTATGTCCATATCGTGTTGTTGCATGTCATCTAGAAAGTGTTGTAGTTCTTCTGGATTGTAGAAGTCTCTTGAGTCTCCATTTTTAGTGACACAAAAATGGGCTGGATCAAACAAATCATATTTGATGTCCATTTTGCGTAATTGAGGCCTCATAGCTTAAAATGCTTTTCACCGATCATTGGTTTTACGGGAAAAATCAGCTGGCAGCCGTATTTCCTGCCTTGATAACTGAAGAAGCCTTGGGTGCGTGCTACTGTAAGCAGTTGTCTAACCTGCTTGTGTCTCAAAAAACAAGCAATGATGGGTCTTGGACGAGTAACTGTGTCTTTGCATGGTGGACCAAGACGGTGTGCCCGTTGAATTTTAAGCATTGGGTCAAAATGAGTACCAACTAGTTTTGGAAGGACATCACATAAAAAAGCTCTGGTATTCTGGCCGTCAATTTTCTCTGGAAAACCAAAGAAACGGATATTATCTCTCCTACTGCGGTCTTCCAAATCGACCAGTTTGCTACAGAGAAATAATAGTTCTTGATCTCTGTTTTGCACTGAATCAATTTTATTCTCAACTACTGTTAATCGTTGATCCAGACCTTCTGTTTTAGTATGAAATTGCACTGTGTCAGCTCTGATTGATTTAGTCTCTGATGCAAGAGAGGAAATGTTGATGTCCATGTCTGTCAAACAACAGCTGATTGTTGAGACTTCTTGAAAAAGACGATCCATAGCGTCCCCTTGTATTGTAGTTGTAGTAGTGTGGGGCCGATTAGACGACGGTGAGGCAGAACCCTTCTTGGACATGGTGTGTGACTGCTTAAGTGCGTCAGCAAAAAGTAATTGTTTAGTGGGCTTGTTCTCGTTCTTGTTGTGAGACATTCGAACGGTGTCCCAAATATTTTTTTAAATATAAAGAACAATTATTGGCAGACTTGCTAGTAGAGACAAAGTAGCTTCTAAGTACTCAATGTATTTTTTTTTTGATAGGATGTTGAGTATACAACCTTTTGTTAGGTCCTTTTGAGGGGGAGCAACCCAGTGAATAAGCCTCTCAGACTGATATGATGAAAGACCAGGAACAGGTGGAAATGTGTTGCCTGTTTAAGGAGGTGTAAGCAGAACAAAATCTGTCGGGGACTAGAAGGCCACTGTCTCAGTAGGTGATATTGTTTGCAAATAGACAATAAGAAATCACATAAACCACTCCTCATAAATGACACCTATATTTTCTCTGATATTGGTGGAAGGGGCGGTGCCAAAATTATAACTGAGACTCTTCACATTCCGTTGGAAGACCAGGATCAGGTTGAGACGTATTGGCTGTTAAGGATATGCAAGCAGAATAAAAGCTTTTGAGTGATACAAGGCCACGTTCTTGGCTGACACTATTGTCTGTAAATTAACAGTGAAAGTTCCATAAGCCACTGACGCAACATAAATTACTTCTTATATTGGTGGAACAATCGGTGTCAGAATTATAGCGAAAGTCTTCACTTTCCAGTGATAGATATCTGAGAAAAAATTATTTATTCAGTAGCTGAGAACTCATTATGCAGATGTTGTGGTAGAGACTCATTATACAGTTGACAAGTCACACAAGATACAGGGTAGGTATCGCATAATAGAACTTTTGCTCCAGAAAATTGTTCATAAGTATGAGCAGAATAGAAACTGAAAGAGACCACCTCACTGCAAAGCCTAGACCAGTCACAATCGCATTCATTTCCTCACAGATTGTAAGAAAAACAAGTATCAGGTCTTCCAACCACTGAGTCTCTATATTTGAAGAAGGATGTAGAGAATTACACAGGTAACCGCTGAAATGTGAGGAATTCTAAGGTAGACTAGCTCCTGTCAAAGCGAACATGTGTTGAGAAAAATGTTGAGGGTAACTTTCTCATTGAAAAGGCTATGTGTGATATTCAGCGCAATGGAGACTTATTTTATCTTTTTTCCCGCATTGAAAGGCAATTTTACTGAGTCTCTGTATGCATGTTGCTGCTGTAGTGTGAGGAAATCCTCGATAAACTAACACTTGTCAAGGCGAATATATCAAACGTGAAATACAGCTCAAAATAGTAGTCTTTTGCCATTTTTTTTTCCATTCAGAGGTAATTTATATGTAAATTTCAGCAAGCTGCATATTGTAGAAAGGGAAATGCTAGTTCTTAATTTAGTAACCCTATAGAGGTGATGACAGGAACCAGAGCAAGTTTACTATAAATCATTGTAATACAGAGGAACTGAATGCAGTCACACCTCTGAGTTAATTTATCTTTGTTGTAGAAGCACTTCACTTCAATAATAGCTCAAAAGGGAAAAAAATACCTTGTGACTGGGAATCCTTTTGTTTACTCTGCAGATAGTATCCTTGAGAAAGGCATTTAGCTGTGAACTCGGAATGGCCACTGCTCACGAAGAAAGTGATTTTTTAACGTCCTGCCTCATAAATCTCCACATGCGAATTCCAGGAGTTCTTCAGAGAGGCAGGTTCGGAGATTACGTGAGGTCCCCGGCTTCAAATACGTCATGGGGCCCGGCTGGCGCTCGTCTCCACAGACATACCTTGGTGTGAAAAAGCCCCAAATAGAGGTCGCTGGTCAACAAACACGCACACCCTTCATCACCACGATAGTCAGACTGCTGTGGAGCGTCTCGATAATGGTTCTGTATGCACTGCAAACAACGCAGCCTCCATGTGGGTGCCCCTCCGGAGCAGAGCCCCTCGTTTAGGCGACCATGTTCCTGCGTGGCCAGACCACGCCCCCCGTGTAGTGGGTGTATGACCAGAAACACTTCTGCAGCACTGCCTAGAGGACTTAGAATGGGAATTACCAATGGGACCAGAGAAGCAGCTGCAGCACTGCCTAGAGAACTAAGAATGAGGAATTACCACTGTGAACAGAGACACAGCTGCAGCACTGCCTAGAGGACTCAATATGAGGAATTACCTCTGGGACAAGAGAAACAGCTGGTGCACTGTCTAATGGACTTAGAATGAGGATTTACAGACGGGACCACAGTAGCAGCTAGCAGCACTGTTTATTGGATATAGAATGAGGAATTACCGACAGGACCAGAGAAACAGCTGCTGCACTGTCTAGTGCACTAAGAATGAGGAATTCAGTGCTGCATAGAGGATCAAGAATGAGGAATTACCACTAGGACCAGAGAAGCAGCATATTACAAAAGTAAGGAAACTATGATGTTGTGCTCTATGGGGGTGGGACAAGTAAGCATACCCGTCCTGTGACAGTTATCTTTTTACAGAAAATAGGGGAACTGTTATCCTTAAATTAAAAAAGTGTGGGCACCTTGGAAGTAACAATGCGCTATATGCAAGAATTTTAGGTGCTAGTATCAGACAGTAACTAATCCAGCAAAGACCTTGATTACCAACCTCATTCACTGAAAACACCATCCTCGAACACAACACCTAGCAATCCACCCGATGTCATCTGGCTAGTTGGTTTGGAGGGTGGAGCTTGCAGAACCTCTTCGGACATGACACAATAGAAAACATGCACAAGTCCGCACACAGCGCCATTTAAGAGCACCAAGAAACAATGCCACAGTCAAAGATGTGCTAAACCAAAAATCTTATCTACAACATTTTTGTCACCTAACTTAGACTTCAGTATAAACAATACCCAAGTCGATGTGTGGAAATGGCTCGTGATTTGAAAACCATCTGCAATCCGCTCCTGCTTGTGGGAAATGAGCTTTGAAAAACATTCCAAGATCTCAAGAAACTTTTCTCAATGGACCAAGCTCCACCTCATCCTGAGCTTGTCAACCTGCAACCTATGATAATCTGGAGCTCTTCCTACAATGAAGTAACTCAGCAAACCAGGGATGTTAGATAACACTATGTGTTCCCTCCCATGCATTTTAACATCATTCGAAATTGTAATTTTTGGTATTTCATTTATTTTCTGTTCAAAAGAAATTGATTTTAGAAGTTTTGATCTTCTTTGTGCAGAAGTAAGTGGTGTTCCAACACAGATGACAGAGTGGTTTGATGAGTTGCAGAGACCTGTGGGGGTGTTAAGAGGTGAATGAGCAGCTTATGGTTCTCTCTGTGTGAATAGAACGGTTAAATGTAACATGCGCTGTCAAAGTTTAAAGCTTCACATGGTTGCAACAGACTGGTACATGTGGCTAGGAGAGAAGCCCTTATAGTGGCATTTCATTGTTCATTATATCTCATCTAACAGAATGTGTTACCTCTTTGTATTTACCAACATAAAGTGCTTGATGCTGGTGTTAGACAGTGATGTCAACCCCCATGAAGACGCAGGCCACGTTCCTTGTTTTATCAGGGAACCATTCATTCACCCTGGCTTTTGGCCATGGAAAATAGGGGACAAGGCCTCCATCGCGCACCAACCTGCGCCTGACTGCTGTGCCAACAAACCCCACTTTTAATAGGATTACGATGAACTATCTTGAAATTGAATTATTGGTTATTTTTATGTGTGTTTATATTTCCTAATGAAATGATTTGATGAAAATGGACATCGGTGAAATCTAGACATAAATAAATTCCGAGAAAAGTTGAGATGAAGAACAAAATGCACACCCTTCAAACTGAGCACAAGGGCAATCTCCATGGCCCAGCAAATATCTAACACACATAAAACTAAAATATATAGCCGAACAGAATTGGAACTGACAGCTATACTCGGCTGAAGGGTACCTCCCACAGAGGCCTCTGTAGCACACTAACACCTCTTCCGCTTCACGCTAAATAGGTTCTCTGCTGGTAGGTCCGCCTGACTCTCCCTTGTTAACTGTAATGAGACTGTGCCTTCATAATCCACTAGAGGGTGGTCTCTGTTAATCAGGGTGAGATTGTGTGCTCTTGTTGATTTATTGTACTAGACAGTTTATATATCATACCAGACAAAGGACGCAGATATTCTTTACTTTGTTCTACAGCCCTTACTAAAAAACAAAAGAATACTTTGCAAAGCGTGGTGTCTGGACTTTTTTGTGACATACGTGGCTGCACTCATCTTTTTGCAGCATTTCACTGGCAGAGTTCAGTTTTGTGCATTTAACCAGAATACCCATTTATTTTATAGGTGTTTCCATGCAGATTTTTATGTGCCAAGTAGACTTAAGTGTAGCCTGTCATCAGGGGAGGCGGTACATCTTGCCCATTCATAATGTCCATATTCCTTCTATGTACTTAACAGGATTTATGGTGGGCCAGTAACCTTTGCATTAAAACTTAGATAACCTGACGTCTAGCCACATCCACATGCCAGCTTTCTTTGTAGGATAAGACCCCTCAGAGCCTCAAAGAGATTCTATAAATTAGGCCGCTCTGTAGTGGGAAAACAGCCCAGGGCTTGAATGAGACACCCACCCACCACCTGACCAGGAGCCTGGGATCAAATACGGCCGGCCCGAGTCACCAGCTGATACTGCTCGCGCAGACCGCTGGAACGGAAGCCGCTTCTCTCCTAATGTGCCTCCAAGTCGTTCCAAATACGAATCTAGGTTTATTCACAGATATAAAAACGTTGGTGGTCTTAACTTTCTGGTTGTTAAACATTTGCAAAGGGTGCGTATCGTGTTGCTTTGCAAAGTAAACATAAATTTAAGAACTGCAAATTTCTGCACACTTCCTCACTGCAACAAGGCCATATTGTTCCGTATGTTCGGGGGTCTCTATATAAATAATGGCAGATATGGTACAGACATAGTTATATGTAAGCCGCATTCTGCCGCTTCCGGACTAAGCGGAAATCAGTATCAGACCAACAGCCAGTAAAATCCCAGCTAACAAGAAGTATGCCAATGTTAAACAAATGGTGAGTGGCAGGAGATATTACCCAGCAATAGGAGTTTCACCCAACATATAGATTACTTGAAGTCTCGGAGAGGCAGTGCATGCGCTGCCTAGGCGAGACCTAAAAAAGTGAACTCAAGCACTTATCAGAAATACATTCTTATCATTAGCAAGTCATGTTGTGGGCGAAGTTCTGAAAGTGCCGTCATTTGTAATCAAGGCCTTCATGTTTGACACAGGCACTCTTGCAAATGAATTCCAAAATATGCTTTTATCCTTATCAAACGACTTAAAATTACATTTATTTAATTTATGTATGCCCTGCTTTTTAGGAACAGACCTATTTAGTTTGTTTGCACGCATGCAATATTATTGTCAGCAAGCACGATTTTCCACTCAGATTGGGCCGAGATGTGGGAATTCAAAGTGGAAAACATCCATTAAAGTGTTGCATCACTTTAACACATGGTTATTTTGGGCAATTTACAGTGTTTAGGGCCCATTTCCTGTGGGGACTGTTGTAGTGGATGATAAGATATCTGCAGACTACGGAGTCAGCCAGCCTGATCCTTTCCACATCTCACTGTGATGTTCACAACACACGATTGAAGCTTTCAACCTAAGTGTCAAGCACTATTCTTGGTTCACTTCGTTTTACAACTAGGGGCATGTGAAAGAAGTGTGTATTTCCCTTCTTATCTATATTATAGTTTGCAAGCGTTACCTTGAAATTATGGAGCACAAGTTGAAAGAAAAAAAAGAGGAAAGAAATAACACCAGGGATTGAATAGCTAGCTATACAATTACTGCTCACTGGGTCATGCAGTGTGATTTAAGAATACATGCTTGCTTGATACACGGAATGGAAAGTGTTTCACCCAAAGTGCACAGTTTTAAACATTTTGCAAAGGCTTCCCTCTGACCCCGAGTCTTGCTGGAAGGCTTTTGGTGGGCAGTTATCCATCACAAGAAAAGAAACAGTTTATCTGAGGGCATATAGGCACGCCTCTTTCTTCAATTACTTCAGTCAACAGAGATTGAATTAGGTCTCCTTCTCTTTCATATTTTATTTTTCCAACCTGTATATATTGCTTTCACTTCACAACAGTCACTGAGCACTTATTTCACTACATTATTTGTCACTGTGTTTGTTGACAGCCTGATAAATTTAGTTTAAAATAAATATCCTGATTGAATTCGGTATATATGAAGTGGTCTCCACATGTGTTCCTATTGTCTACTTTGAATATGATAATGTTGTGAAGAAATCAGTCACATACCTGACAGAACCACTGTAGCTTTATTGTTTCATACCCAGGTTCTGAGGGACATAGGGTATCCCCATTGTTTTTTGTGATTTCTAAGAAAGACAGCACGCAATTGGCCCAAGGCGGGTGCATGTCCCACCTTCTCTGTCCCCTGGCCTAGGGTGCTCGGGAGCAAGCAGCAGCGCGGCCGTGTGCCAGGTGCATATCTCGCATTCATGCAGTGTGTGCACAGCGCGCTTGTTTTCTCCTTTCTTTCGCCCTCTTCTGCCCGGCTTTCTCTGACTCTCTCCAGTCCCCTCTGGCTCTTGGACTCTCTCGGGCCCTCAGTTAATGTGCGATGTTGAAAGATAAGTCCCTGCTCCCAGAGTGCCGATGGCCACCGCCTGCATCTATGGACACAAAGCGCACACCAAGCACACTTCACAACCGGGCTGAAGTCCGCCACTACACTATTTAAACCACTGTCTCAGTCTCCGTTTAGCAATTTCCGAGGGATGAAAGAATAAGCTGATCGTGTCAAAAGCCAACCTGTGACCAGTGGATGAAGTGCCAATACCAGCAGCAGGAGGAAAACCCACTGAGCTGTTCTACATGACATTGGAAATGTTGGAGGTGGAAGTTTCTACAGCCTGGACTGCTGGAACACCTTTCATGTCTGAAAATGCCGACTCGTGATTAAGGGTTTGAATGCATCACTGTGAGAGTCAGACAGACCTGGGCAGAGAGGATTGTGGGATACCTCCATCTGGACTGAATGAGTCACGAGGGTGAAACAGGCTTCTGCTATCCAGGGCAGACATTTAGTGGAATGATGCATCACACTGACTCCTCACGTCTGAGATTGCATGGTCCCCTTGCACAGTCACTAGTGCTCCATGAATAAGAATGCTCGGCTAGCACCCAGAAGCCTCTGATTGAATTACACCGCCCCCTGATGCCCTACTCGCCTTTGATGTTATGCGGTCCAGATGCTGATTTTAAACGACGCACTTGGAGGGCTACACCGAACGTGCCTTTTTTCTCTGTCATATTGTCATCTCGGAATGACTAACATATCTGTGACCCCCTCCCCCCCCCAAACACATTGACTCTAGTGCATGCAATAGAAGGCCAGGCAAAGCCTGCCTTTTCATGGGCCTCTGACAGTGCTGCGTTTCTTGGTAGCCCACATCAGGCACCTGACAGTGCTGCGTTTCTTGGTAGCCCACATCAGGCACCTGACAGTGCTGCATTTCTTGGTAGCCCATGTCAGGCCCCTGACAGTGCATCGTTTCTTGGTAGCCCATGTCAGGCACCTGCCAGTACTGGCTTTTTTGGTAGCCTACGTCAGGCCCCTGACAATGCTGCATTTCTTGGTAGCCCACGTCAGGCCCCTGACAGTGCTGCGTTTCTTGGTAGCCCATGTCAGGCCCTGACAGTGCTGCGTTTCTATACTGCCATCACTGTTTTTTTCTGGAGCCCCTAGTTTCATTTGGATTGCTATAAACCCGTTTATGGACAGGCCAGCCCAACGTTGTCTAAAATACCCCAACAGCAGACATTTTCGCTGCTCTCCTGAAAGTGTAAATAAAGTATGTGAAAAGGTCTCGGTTCTCAGCCTTGGTGGTAGGAGCCCCACAGAGAGGTCCATTCACGGCACATGGGAACAAGGAGAGAATTGTAAACAAAGTTCAACAAATACTAAAAGTTTAAAATTAACTATAGTAAAAATAAATACCAGAGAAAGCCATTCATAACTACAAACCCCCCAAAAGCGGGCAAAGCCATATCATTAATATTAAAAAGTGTATGTGAAAATGTACATGAAAAACATTTTTTATGACTTTAGACACATGTTGGGCCTGAGAAGATGGCTGTTTTAGGTCGAGCCTAGCGCAGAGCGCATGCGCTGCTCTAGGAAAACGACCTCTTGGAATCGCTCTCATGCTCATACGTGTGAAAAGGCCTACTGCTTGCGGTTACCAGTAGCGGCGCGCAGTGTGCCATCTGTTGTGTCAGATTTCACACTAGCACGAGCGCACCACTTGCGGGATGCAACAGCTGCTTTAACTCTTGCCGCCACTTGGCCACGCTTGTCTTATTAGCTTTCACTTTCGTGAAAGTTTGCGTACGAACTCCTGAACGGTCATTCTCTAAATGCACTTGCACCATAAAAGGTTCCCAATTTAACTGTTTTGCATTCTCACCATAATCCAGGCTGATAAGACCAGCACAGAAGTTTGTCGCAGAAATGGGTGTAGGTTGTGGTAATAATAAACTGAAAGTACAGGAGAATACGAAAACCAGGCAACCAGTCACATGCACCCCAAAAAAGTCTCGCCCTCTGTTTTTCATATCCCGTGGTGCATTCAGCTGCCGCTTCCGGGCCACACCCAGCCCCTCCAGTGATGTCGCTTTCAGTATTACATTGGGAGTCCAATGTAAGCAGTTCAGACTTCTATTACTCCTTGCTTGTTTGTTTTTCCTCTCGCTCGTGTTTTAAGAATGTGGTGTTTCTGTGATTGGTGAGCGAAACACGGAAACACATTCTGCTGGCAGCATTACCAACGTAGGTGAGCTGGGTGAGTTGGCAAAGTTTGTAGATGTTCCGCACAAAACTCCTCCGGGTTATTTCTGTGGGGCAAAAATATTGTTTTTGTCTGCTCCTGTCCCTCTTCATTGCTTATTAGTGTCCTCCCACCTGCCGTGCTTGTAGTCGCCTCTCGTGTTCCTTTATCTAACTCTGTCACGCTGTCTGTCTCTTTTCTTCTGTCTTGATTTTGGTGCCTTCCTCCATACCACTGTCTCTGTCACACGGTTTGCTCTTGTCTGTCTCCCTGTCTTCATTTCCGCACCACCTTGTTTGTCTCGCTTTATGCCCCTTGTATGTCTCTATTCCCCTGACCTATCTATGTGCCCCTCCGCACCCACTCTAGATAACCGCAGGATTTATGCCTTTTCCCCTCTATCACCAGCGCAACCTAAAAGAACTACAAATCCCACAATCATCGCCCCTTGAATCAGCAGTGCACCCTAGAGCAACTTCACACTGTGGAGCAGAAGCTACCTCGAAGCACCCCAGCAGCCAAGGAAACTGGAGCACCCATGCATCTGGGAACCTCCCCACCCTGGAGCTCCCACAACCTCGCACGTAAAGCCATACTTTCAGTGACCAAGAGTTCAGACTGTGTTTTTAGAATCGCAGATCAGGGCCAATTTCACTCACTTCTAGAGCCAGAATTCAGCAGTTATGTCTCATTGATACCCATTTATTAGCTGAATTGTACAAAGTTAAACCAGAAAACCTGGGCATATTGTGTCTTCTTCGCTACCTGGACACATTGTCTTCCACACTTAAATTGTGTTATCAAGTAAATTATTTATTTCACTAAGAATATATTTTTCCTTCATTATCCGATAGGAAAGCACTTCCAGATATGTGAGTTCAGACTACCAGTTGTACAAAAATAACACTTTAAGTACTTCTCAATGCAGTGCTATAATGGCAAAGAAAAGTAGAAGTTGTAGCACTCAGGATAATATGCTGCATGGCTGAATACTTATAAGGTCCAAAAGGTGAGACCTATTTGCTTTGCCAATGCTTGATTTGTTGTTGTTGTTATTCCCATTGATATTGGTATTATCATCTATGTAGCAAGTCATAAAAATAAGTGACCCCGGCGCGTTCTTTAGAGTTGGCCCTCCTCTCATCCTTCTTTGGTATCTGGTCCACAACAGGCTTATCTGCAAGGAGCGCAGAGAAGGTGATGAATAAGACCATTCTGACGCCTTCATTGCGTGCAGCCGACTGAGCTGGGTGAACTGACGTCATACTGTCACTATGGGCCTTTAACAGATTCATACTACATCTGTGCGCTATACGAATACGAATGATAAGTGACACGTTCTGCACGCTGAGATACAATACTGGGTCAGGCTACCTTCACCCCTTGGCCATCACTGTATATGTCCATCTGGTTCTTCTGTGTGTTGGAGCCCTAATGTTTATAAACAGGTAAAAGGACCGTAGCCCATGAGTCTACGCTGCAGGCTTTTCTTTAACCTGTCAGCCAGTGCCACATCGGCTGGGAGGCGGCACTTGACCCCGCTGATTTGAGTCTGAGGGGCTCCTCTGACAGGGCTACAGTGGGCACCAGTGCAAGCCCCATGATGCCCCAAACTTGTTGTAAACAGCCTTCTGCAAAAGAGCACGAACATGGTGCAGTAAAAAATGCAACTTCTATAGCTAGTAACCCTCTCAGCTGTATGTGAGGAGTCTGCCTTTCATTCCAAGTCAGAAAGAGAGAAAACAGAGTGAAGAACTCTAAGGCAGGACCGCCTCCTGACTGAGAACACTGCAGAATGGATGTGAGAGAACCCCCCCTTCTTTCAGAATCAGGGCTCGGTTGGGGCACCAACATGCCAGTACATTCCCCACTGTGCTTCTCCAGGGGGCATACTTCACCATGTACTGTGGCATGCGCATGACTCGAGTAATGCAGGGCTTTCTGGTACTGTGACAGAAACACTACTCCAATAATGCGGTGCTATATAGTGAAGTGGATAAGAAACATTCCTGGAATAATGTGGTACAGTCCAGTACCCTGACAGAGACACTCCTAGAACAATGCGGTGCTCTAAGGCGAAGTGGCAGAGAAATTCCTGGAATAATGTCGTGCTTTCCAGGATCATGATAAACACACCCCAGGAATAATGCGGTGCTACCCATAGCGTGACAGGCGCACCACTGAAATAATACGGTGTTTTCGGTACTGTGACAGACTCGCCCATTTATACGTGATTTAACTTACATTTTGCCACAGAAAACGGACACACTATTGGTGTTTCCACTGAAGAACTTTGTTATGCCCCGCATTGTTCATTTATTCCTTTTAGTTTCCTATCTTCCTGCTGCTCAACCAGCGTGCGTGTTTACAGTAGAATGTTGGGATTGCAGTGATGCATGGAATGTTGGGTGTGTTTGAGTGAGGAATGACAGTTAGAAATGGGCTGAGCAGCAGGCAGGCTGCTCCTGGTGGGGATTGCTGTCACCTTGAACTAAGGGCTTGAGTACTGGCTAACCTACATCATTACTACCTGTTTACCTGGACCACCTACCTAGTATAACTGTGTACCATCTTCATGTACTTGGACCAGCTACAGAATAAAGGTACTCCTCAACTTTACTTGACTAGCAGTGTCTACTTGTGTCACAGGGTACAACATATTTTGGCGACGAGCGAGAGTTGGAGACGTTCCCCCTTGCCTACTTATCTCCACTACTGGTCAAGGAAGCGGAAGATGACATCTTTAATGAGTCCAGAAGGTTAGAAGAAGCCACAAGTATCACTAGTGCATACAACTGAGAAACAATGTTAAATCAAGCTTACAAGTGGCAATGCGACAAGCATCAAAAGAGAATTCATCACAACAAAATAATTTGGTACAGCATACTCAGCAACCCCACCAGTGTCTAGAACCACCAGACAGCCCCAAAGAAAGCATGCTGTACCCTGTGTTTGCCACAGAAACTGCACAATCAAGGGAAGAGTGTTCCCTGGTTATGACTTTAAACATGTTTAACTGTGATTGCATACAACACATGTCAAGATTTTGAAAAAGTGTTTCATTTTGTACAAACTGTGTTTGGATGCAGCTCTTGTCTTGTTCTTACCTCGCATCTAATCTGCACAAATTCTAACTTCTTCTGGGTGTGGGCGCAACTTTGGAAGTGCCTAGATAGTGTTTTCATGTGCTACATGCATCTTATTTGGAGCAGAGATCCCTACGGTCAGCTGTGGACGTTCTCAACGTTGCTGACACTTCACACGAAGGTGAGCTGTGTACTTCACACGATGGAGAACTGTAGTTTCCAGTTAGCTTTTGGCATTGTAGTGTTGCCAGAGTCGGACCCGACCACTTGTGACAGGGGTCCCAGGCGAGGGGTCTTGTAACCTCCCCCCTGAGCGTATGCGTGGTGGGCGCGCCTTACGTCTTGACGGAAGGCACGCCCGTGAGGTAATAAAGAGCCCAGGGCGCTGGGCATGTTGCTGACCACCACCTAAAGCACACGTGTGGTCCAGCTCATTTATAGGCCCTAGGCCAGAACGCTACACTGGCGACGAGGTGGTCTCGCCACCCCATCGCGTGCTCCGGTCCATCACGCTCTTGCCCAAGGAGCGGATCGTCGCAACCCCTGCAGCGTCCCTCCTCGTTGAGGCTGAGTGCCTATTCCTGCCGCGCTGCGTGAGCGCGTGTGGCCCCAGTGACCCCTGGGCCGAGATCACCTCGCCCTGCATCTCTGCCTGCCACCATCTGGCCGAGCTCACGGCAGCCCCTGGCCCCCTGTGACTGCCTCCTGCCTGCCTGGAAGCTTTCTGCCTCAGCGGAGCCTGCTCCCGCGCGGCATCGGACACGCCTGCCGTTCCTCATGCTTCTCGCATGCAACAAATCGCCAGACCCTGCCGTTTCTCACGCATCTCGCGTGAGGGCCCGTTTTGACCGATTTGGAGGCCCTGATCACTCCTCCTGTGCTTCCAGGCGCCCCTGGTCGTCGAGGCAGCCCTGTACGTCGTGAACACCGCCTGAACAGCTGGTGTACCTTCCCGGAAGTGTGCAGGTGAGGCCCCCTGCTGCCCGCGCCCCTCCTCGGCAGCCATGGCCAACGTGCCCCCCTGGAGCCGTTCGCAGTCACCGGCCTCCCCCTGTCGCAAGCCGCACGGTGGAAGAAGTGGGTGGAACGACTAAAGAACTACTTTGTGGCGGCGGAAGTCGCGGCTGAGCGACGGCGCGCCATGCTGCTACACCTGGGAGGAGAAGCGATTCGACGACATATCGAAGGACGTAACCGAGGCTGGCCCATCCAGAACATACGCCATGCTGCGCGACGCTATCACGGCGGATTTTGAACCTTTTGCAAGTGTGGACTATGAATGATTCCTGCTCCTCCAAGCCCACCAGCTCCCAGATGAGTCTGTTGACGTTTTTTACACAAGATTGAAGAAGCTAGCCAGCACGTGCACTCTTCCCGATGTGGACGACGAGACCCGTGCCCAATTCATCAAAGGCTGCGCGTCTTTGAAGCTGCGCGAGAGGGTGTTGGAGGCGGACAACATGCCCATGCGCGACATCCTCGTACTAGGGTGCTCAAAGGAACTATCCAAGGCCAGAGTTGCGCATATGGAGCCAAAGGCAGCGGTTGCCGTCAAGACAGAGCCGGTGTGCGCCCTCAAGACCGTGGCCACCGAGAACTGCACGAAACAACCCAGGCGAAGAACCCCAAGACCGGCTCAGCCCTCCCCCAGCCGCGCCTGCGCGTGGTGCGGAGGCGCGACGCCCCACAGAGGAGCATGCCCGGCACAAGGCAACATCTGCAGCGCATGTGGTAAGGCCAACCATTTCGCAAGCGTATGTCTGTCGGTGCCAAAAAAGAAGCAGAGTGGCCCGCCCAGAAGGATAAGACAGCTAGAGCCACTGCCCAACACCCCTACCAGCAGTGACATGGACGACGATGAAGCGGACGTAGCCTCCGTCCATGTTGTGCAGGTGCTCAACACCCTGGCAGCAACGCCGTCCACAGTCAATGTGCAGGACCAAGCCGTAGCGGCATTGATCGACACAGGCGTGTCAATCAACCTGATGGCCGCCAGCGTGTACCGGACACTTGATAAGGCACCAGCACTCCATCCCACGAGGGTGCAAGTATACGCGTACGGCAACAGTCGCCCACTACGCCTATGTGGGATGTTCCGGACGAACCTGTCCCACGACGCCACTCACCTGCAAACCAAAATCTATGTGTCGCAAGAAGGATCAGGTTTCTTGCTAGGCTGCAGAACAGCCCAAGACCTTGGGCTGATCCACTTTGCACTTACAGTCCAAGCCCGCAGCCTTGACCATCTTGTACTAAAACACACGCCACTGTTTGAGGGAATCGGCTGTCTGAAGGGACCCGCTATCCACCTCCACATAGACAAGTCGGTCGCCCCCGTGGCCCTCCGGCACCGACGCATTGCATTCCACCTACGACCCAAGGTAGAAGCGGAACTACGAGTACTCGAGCAGGCCGGAATCATCGAAAGGGTAAACGGGCCCACTCCCTGGGTGTCGCCCATAGTGGTAGCCAAGAAGCCGAAGCAGCCAGACGCCGTGCGGATCTGCGTGGACATGCGCATCCCCAACCTCGCAATCAAGCGTGAGCGCCACCTGACACCAACCATAGATGACATTGTTGGAGAGTTGTCTGGCTCAAAGTGGTTCTCGAAGATGGACCTGAGGTCTGGGTACCACCAAATTCCCCTACACCCGGACTTGCGCCTGATTACCACTTTCTCCACTCACGCTGGCCTCTGGCGGTACACTCGGCTCAACTTCGGGATTTCGAGTGCAGCAGAGGTATTTCAAAATATCATCCAGAACGTTCTGCAAGGACTGGATGGCGTGTTAAACATCAGTGACGACATCCTGGTCCACGCCCCAACTTTGGACGAACACATCCGACGCCTCCAGGCAGTGTTTACCCGGCTTCAAGAGCGAGGGTTGACCCTCCACAGAGAGAAGTGCGATTTCCTACGTAAGGACATCAGTTTTTTTGGTTACAGGTTCTCCGACCAAGGAATTGGCCCGGACCCAGAAAAGGTCAAAGACATCCACACAGCTCCCACCCCTACGTCGATAACAGCAGTCTGCAGTTTTCTAGGGATGGTCACCTACTGCGGGAGGTTCATCAAGGACCTGTCCGATCTCACCGGGCCCCTCCACAACCTCACGAAAGCCTCTGCCACTTGGGAGTGGGGTCCGGAACAGCAAGAGTCATTCCAGAAGACCAAGGCGGCGCTCTCAGCTGACACGACCCTAGCCTACTTCGACCCCCGGAACGAGTCACAACTCGTGGTAGATGCCAGCCCGACTGGTCTAGGAGCCGTGCTGACCCAGCGGCAAGCATGCGGAGAATGGGCCCCCGTCGCATATGCTAGCAGAACCCTCACCCCAACGGAACAGCGCTATTCGCAGATTGAAAGGGAGGCCATCGCCATCCTGTGGGGGTGCCGGCACTTCCACATCTACCCGTATGGACACCCGTTTGTGGTAATCACAGACCACAAACCCCTCGTCCCACTGTTCCGAGGCTCCTCCTCGCGGCCTCCTCCCCGGATTGAGAAATGGGTGCTCCAGCTCAAGGAATTTCAGTTCACCGTGGAGTATTGACCAGGCACCCGAAATCCAGCCGACTTTTTGTCAAGACACGCTCGCCCGGCCACTGACTCGGAAGCGGTGGAAGCCATGGCCACGGAGGAGTACGTCAGGATGATCGTAGAACGGTCAAGACCTCTGCCAATCTCTCTAGAGGACGTGGCGCAAGCCACCAAAGACGTTGATTGCCTACAGATCGCCATCCAGGCCGTCACATCAGGCAACTAGAAACCACTCCAAAGCCCGTCATCCTTCCGCACGCCGGGTGCCCAAGCAACGCTGAAGGCGCTTCACCAAGTCCAGGACGAACTGTCTGTGTCCCCGGAGGGGTGTCTCCTGAGGGGTCCCCGCCTGGTGTTACCCGGCTGCCTCACCCAACAGGCCGCCCTCCTGGCGCATGGCGCGCACCAAGGCATCGTAAAGTCAAAATACCGCCTCCGAAGCAAACTCTGGTTCCCAGGCCTGGATAGAGTAGTAGAGAAAATCGTCCAACGATGTCCGGTGTGTTTGGCGACCAGCTTACCCAACCCTCCGGCGCCCGTAATCACCGAGGATGGACCGACGTCCCCATGGGCGCGAGCCAGTGCAGATTTTGGCAGCCTCCCCGGGGGAAAATACATGTTGGTTGTGGTGGACGACTTCTCACTGTACCCCGAGGTAGAGGTCCTATCCTCGACTGCTGCCTCCGAGGTAATTCCCAAGCTTGAAAAGATAATTGCCACCCATGACCTCATTGGGGAACTACGCACGGACAATGGTCCACCATTCAATGGCGCCGAGGTGGCTGAGTACCTGCAGTTCCACCGTGTCAAACACCGACGCATAACCCCGAGGTGGCCTCAAGCTAACGGGGAAGTCGAGCGGCTTATGAGGACTCTAAACAAGACTATTCAGATAGCACTAGCGGATGGACAGGGCCTGGAGTTATCCATCTGCCAATTCCTACGCGAATACAGAGTGACGCCCCACTGCACCACAGGTATTCCTCCAAGCCGCCTCTGTTTTGGCAGAGCAGTTACGGACATTATCCCACACCACCCCAGGTGGGCGTCATCACCAAACCCGCCTAACCGATCCATGTAGCGGAGAACAAAGACCAATCGCGAAGCGTCCCAGAAGAGAAGGGCCGTCGACAGCGCTATCAAAATTGGGGACAGGGTGTTAGTGAAAGACCGCCATCCGGGTGGAAAGTTCCGCCTGCCATTCGAATTAGACCCTTGGACTGTCACGAACATCAACGGTACACTGATCACGGCGGTCAGGGACGGCGAAGAGGTAACAAGAAATGTATCATTCTTTAAGAAGGTCCCACAAGGAGTCGAGGAAGAGTCTTCCGAGCCAGAAGACTACCGCCCAGCGTCATCCCCAAGCCTTCGAGAAGCCACAGAGGAAGAGACTCAACGCAGAGTAGAGAACACCGGGAACGACTTGGCCACGCAAGCCCACGGAGATCCGGTGTCACCAGGGACACAGAGCCGCCCGGACGTGGTTGAGACCGACTGTTCGGAGGACATGTTCCAAACCCCTCCAGAAGGGCGCATTCAGAGCAAGTACCACCTACACCCACATCCACAGCCATCCCAGAGGTACCGAGACTTTGTAGCCCGATTTCGACTGCTGGAGTGAGAGTGGGCTGTACCTCCGCCAATACCAAGTAAGACTGTTCCATGTGTTTTGGTCATGAAACTCACAGAAACTAGTTTAGATCCTTTAAGACTTTTGCGTTATGTTTAATAACTGTTAAGTTTTTACATCTATGGGTAAAGGAGGAATGTAGTGTTGCCAGAGTCGGACCCGACCACTTGTGACAGGGGTCCCGTGCGAGGGGTCTTGTAACCTCCCCTCTGAGCATATGCATGGTGGGCGCGCCTTACGTCTTCGACAGAATCTGTTTGTTTTCTTGCCATCTTACTCCTGGACAGTAACTAAGAGTAATATGATTATATACTCTTGTTCATCTGGCAGAACACGTATGAGAGACTTATTGGAGCAGCTGGCATTTTTCAACATGAACTCTGACTCGTTTTTTTTTAATACCAAAAGAAAAGTGACTCGTGTTTTTTTGCCCTAATGTGGTGTGAAAATGTTCGAAATTGTGGGTATGATTTGTTTTTCAGTATTGTCTGCCCAGTGTTATGCTGCCATCTAGTGCTTAGTTGGAATTTGACGTTTAAGTAGTAGAAATGTACCAACAATCCACGTTCTCTTAACTTATATCAGGCACAATGTTTTTGCCTTGCTAGTACAATGTGTTAGTAAGGTTTAGTATCCATGCTTGAGGGATTTAAGTTTACAATGTATTTGTCCCAGCTTCCACAGTTTAGGTTTTGTGTCGCAAAGGACGTCCTTGTCTAGTTTTTTAGTGGGTAGCTGTATTAAATTCTCCCTTTCATGAGGTATGGGCATGGGTTTGGGATTTATTTTCTTTTGCATTAAGCATCACACGTAGCTCCTACGTAGGGGTGGGTAATATGAAGTATTTCTCATTAAGCATTACATGCAGCCTCTTCACAGAGGTGAGTTCTATGGTATGCTTCCCATTCACAGTTTTTAGATTTCTTCTATTTGGTAACCCTGACACGGGTCGTGTTTATTGGGTCTCCACCAATTAGCATAACAATTAACCCTTACACTGGGTTGGTTTTTGGTTCATGGGTACGATTCCCATTGATAGTTCTTCGTTTGGTAACCCTCACACGGGGTATGTTTATGGGGTTTCCTCCAATTAACATAACATTTAACCCTTACACTGAGTTGGTTTTAGTTCATGGGTACGATTCCCATTGATAGTTCTTCGATTGTTAACCCTCACATGGGGAATGGTTATGGGGTTTCCTCCAATTAATATAACATTTAACCCTTTCACTGGGTTGGTTTTAGTTTATGGGCATGGTTCCCCTACACAGGGTGCATTTTCAAGGTTTATAGTCCCATATACATGGTTAAAGTCTCAGACCCTTACAGGAGGGAGGACTTTATGGGTCTCTGTCCCAAGTGTTTGTACCTCAAATGAGGTGTGAAAGATTGGTTTTTAGCTCCATTCATCACTGCGTACGTAAATTCCTTATGTGAGGAATGTTTTTTATTCATTTGTTCCCTTGTTGAATTTGCAGGGTGTGTTTTTGCCTTTTGCAATTCGCAACAAAGCTTTTCCCATTATATTTATTGGGAGAGGATGGATTATTTTACTCAATTTATTGGTTGTAACCTATCCATTCTTTCCGTTTTCAATGGCTCTGGCCTTTTGTGATGTTTATTTAATTGCACAGACCTGGGTTTTGAGCTGTTTATTCCATTTGTAATTTTTCATGTTTATAGTTTTTTTTCTCTTAATATTTACATGTATGTGCAATTTTAAATTTTCATTTTAAAAGGAGGGGGATGTGTTATGCCCTGCATAGTTCACTTATTCCTTATAGTTCCCTATCTTCCTGCTGCTCAGCCACTGTGTGGGGCAGATTTACAAGCCCCGTGCGCCGCTTTTGCGCTGCCGTTGCGTCACTTTTGTGACGCAGCGGCAGCGCAAGGCTAGCGCCAAGCTGCGCCAGATTTACGACGTGACGCATCTAGGGAGATGCGTCACGTTGTAAAGCCCTGCGCCACATTAAACATGCGTCAGGTTTAATGTATGCAGGGTGGGCGTTCCGTCTGAAAAAGCCTCGGAAAAGTGACGCAGTGAAATCTACAAGATTTCACGCAGTCACTTTTCCGACGCTGGTGCGTCAAATCCTTACGCCTGCTTCAAGCAGGCGTAAGGCGTGACGCACCATGTTAGTGATAGGGTAGGTTGGAACAGTGCTGGAGTTGCGTCGCGCTTGCGACACAACTTCAGCACTGCGCCAACCTTACGCCGGCAGATGCGTTGCACCTCTGCTTGTCCTTGCGCCACGATGCACTGCATTGTAAATGCGGCGCATCTGCGGTGGCGCAAGGGCAAACTTGCGTGACGCATCTTCCCTGGAGCATCCCTGCTGATTTGCATGGATGCGCCAGGGAACATAAATCTGCCCCTGTGTGTTTACAGTAGAATGTTGGAATTGCAGTGATGCATGGAATGTTGGGTGTCTGTGTGAGTAAGGAATGACAGTTAGAGATGGGCTGAGCAGCAGGCAGGCTGCTCCTGGTGGGGTTTGCTGTCACCTGGAACTAAGGGCTTGAGTACTGGCTAACCTACATCATTACTACCTGTTTACCTGGACTACCTTCCTGATTTAACTGTGTACCATCTTCATGTACTTGGACCAGCTACAGAATAAAGGTACTCCTCAACTTTACTTGGCTACCAGTGTCTACTTGTGTCTCAGGGTACAACAAATCTACTTTAAAAAAACAGAAACAAAACAAGTCAAACAATGGTACACGCGAACAAAAATGAAAGTCACCATGTAGTCCAGACCGACTCATGTAACAACAATAGCTCAGATCTACACAGGGGAAGGTACTTACAGATGAAGTAGCAAAGGGAGGAGGAACAGCTGGCAGACAAGAAACGGAACAGACACAAAGCATGGCACTGGGGAACAGAAAGTGCACGTAACCAAAGAACAAAACAGAATGACAAGCTGCAGGGGGGTGGGGGGTGGAGCTATGGGATGGCAAGTGGCGACCTGGTAGGGGTGGTGGGGGCAGGGAAGCAATGTTGAGAGAGGGGGTTGCGGGGATGGGTGAATGTGCTGTGCTGAGGCAGGAAGAACTTACTGCACAGAACAGAGCTTGAAGCAGCGTGAATGAAAGAACTGAAAGAAACAGCGCATTAAGATGAAAGCGTACATATATGGGAAGTTCGGCGCTGCTGCGTGGGAGGATACCAATGCCAAGAAGGCGGGAGAAAAAAAAGAGTTGACCAGTAGCCACAAAGCATTTTTGAAGGACAGACAAAGGAATGAATGGCAGTGCATAGGTGGGATGTAAAGCCACAGAAGAGATTACAGCTTGTCTCGTAGAGACAGCGCATGCACTGCCTTGGCTCAACCTAAAAAGCTGTCACAGACATGGTGGTCTGCTGACCCCACCAGGCCACCATCCCTGAGAGTGCTAGCCATTCCCAAAGGCGTCGCAAATTGTGACTGCCTTATGAATATTAATAAGGCATGCAATTTGCAACTCCATTAGGAATCATCACAAACAGTGTCTGAGACACTGTTGTCCATTCAATATTGAGAGTCGCAAATTACGAGTCGCAATTCGGCACAATTTGCGACTCGCAACATTGAATGGTCATGTATCTAGGCCTAGGTTACGTATGTAAGTTACTACTGTGGAAGAGGTGTGGCGCAGCGGCCAGGGTGCCTGACTCCGGACTACAGGGTTCACGGTTCGATCCCCGTACCAGCGGCAGGTTAGCCCAGCACCATGTGACTCTGGGCAATAGCTCGCTTAATCTTCCCGAGGGCCCCCAGCGCCGGGACACCACTTCAGAGGTAGCTGTGCACTTTACAAATACTGGTATTTCATATTTCATTTCAAAAGTGTAGTGTGTGAATAGTACTTTGTAGTATGATTTGTCGTACTACATTAGTACTACATAACTTACCAATAAGTGCAGTTTGTGAAATAGGCCCGAAGTTTACACATTTGAAAAGTGTTATTGGGCAGCTGACCTAAGGGTGCACTGCACCTGACATATAGCTGGAATATAAACAGAAACTCCTGAAGGAATCATTTTCAATGATTGTATCAACTGTTTGAAAGCTTGGTCTCAACTGAATCCAAACTCAAGTGTAAGCAAAACATTAAGAAACTTATTTAGGCACATATGGGGCCAGATGTACGACCATAGCATTTTGCAACTCACAAATTGTGGCAAATTGCGTGTTGCAATTTGCGAGTCGCAAAATGCTATCTACAACAGTGTCTGAGACATTGTTTGTGATTCCCAATGGGGTCGCAAATTGCATGCCTCAATAATATTAATAAGGCAGTCGCAGTTTGCAACCCCATTGGGAATGGCTAGCACTCTCATGGATGGTGGCCTGCTGGGGTCTGCAGACCACCATGTCTGGGACTGCTTTTAAATAAAGCAGTTCTTTTTTTTTTTTAAATGCAGCCCGTTTTCCTTAAAGGAAAACGGGAACGCATTTAAAAAATAAAAATGAAACTTTTAAGATTCATTTTTTAAGGGCAGGCAGTGGTCCCTGGGACCACAGCCTGCCCTTAAAAAGTAATTGTGCATGCATTTCCAAAGGGGAAGAGGTCCCCTGGGGACTCCTTCCCATTTGCAAGTGCCTTACCACCCTTCTGAGAAGGGTGGTAAACTGGGAGTGTTTTGCAACGGCAAATGCGGTCGCAAAACATTCATACATTGGTTTTGAAGTTACTATAAAGAAGGGACGCCCTTGGGACGCCCCATCCTAATAGCGAGTCGCTAACCCTATTTTTCGAGTTGCTAATTGATAAGCGACTCGCAACATAGGGTTGGTACATGGGCCACACGTTTTTAGCGGTCACAAACAGGCCTAAAACCTGTTTGTGACCTCAAAAAAATGTTGTACATCTGGCCCCTAGTTCTTGCAATACTGTTAGAAATGGGTTCCTGGCTGGCTAGGGTATGCATCTTAGGCAGGCAGAATCAACCACTCTAGTCAGGGTAAGGCAGTTACCCACTCAAGGTAACCCCTGCAACCCCCTTGTTAGCTTGGCACGAGCAGTCAGGCTTATCCCAAAGGCCATTAAACATAGACTAAACCAACATCAACCAATAATTACTTTGCCAACTAGGCAATTGTCATAACATCACAGTTAGTGCAATAAGATACTAACTTATATGCTGCATATTTCACCAAACATAATCAAGGGCAGCATTACTGTGCATGTTATACCATCAAATTATGTTACTTGTTAGCCTGACTATGCAAGGTATAAAACGACATATCCCTGTGAACGTGAAATGCAGCATGTAACGAAACATAAATCAGCCCTACTGTGCATGCATGCAAATTGCAACCATCCAAATATACATCATTACATCAGGACATAAAATGCAGCAGTTCATTTATTGGGGAAAAACACATGAATTCCTATGTCAATATGAGGCACAGCACCTTTGTGAGCCTATTAACCATGATATGGTAATCTGCGAATTCCCCACAGACTATGAATCTCCAAACATAGGCCTGTGGCGTATCTGCGCTCCTGTTTCAGGAAATGTGGTAATAGCATGATTAGAAGACCGGCCCCTAAATTGAGGATTTTCCTCTCATCCTGCTGCCAGTTTCAGCTTCTCAGGGCCCTCCCAATGTATGGGCAAATATGGGGGCCCACACACTAAAGGTAAAAGATTAGGGACATGACTGGGTCTCCCACAGACAGGACAGCAAGAAATGCAGCCGCTTGGTTGCACTGACCTGGGTCCAAAACACTGAGAATTGCCATGTGGGGCCTCGCGGCCTCAACAGCACCTCTCGCTCCAAGTAGAGGAGCCCTACCATTCTGGGGATACACTCTTATACCAAGGGAGGGGCATGCCGACTGGACACACATGGGCTGCTCTGAGGGACGGCCTCTCTGACGGGCCTTGAGTCCCTGGCCTGCCCATAGTTACCAGACAATGCTATTATGGCAGTAATGGGGCGCTGACGTTACTGGTGGCTTCTCTGTTTCCCCAGTTACAAGTCTGGCAAAGCATGTTGATTTGGTCTCCTCTCCTCGGTGCAGCCCACACCAGAACAGAATCCGAGTCAGAGACAGAGTGCCCGACAGTACAACCATAGAAAAAAAAAGCTCAATCCTTAGAGAAGCTGGAAGGCTCCCCACTGTTCACATAAATGAAGTGCCCGCCACATGTCAGTTCCTGATAGGGGATAAGGGCCAAATTTAGCCCTCACCACACACTCCACAAACCAGCAGAAGGCAATTGAATCCTACAGGTCGCTGGGTTTCCAGCAAAACAGGGTGGGAGAAGCAAGCCACAAGCCTCTGGAGAGCACTGGGGGGACAAAGGCAGGAAAAAAGGCAGCAGGCCAGCACATAAGGCGGTGCAAGGTGATAGACCCTCCTGCAGCCCAGCAATCAGCAAGCAGCAGGTCAACACAGCAAAGCAAGCAGTCCAAATGGCGGTCCCTCCTGACAGAACAGCAGTCCAGTCCCTGGCAATGTGCAGCATGTAGGGCCAGCAGCATCTGGTTACAAGTCTGACACAGTATCTAAAATCATGGGGTCAGTGCCCCTGTACTTATACTCTAAGGGCCTCATTTATGAAAAGTGACGCATCACTGCGTGAAAACAGTGATGCGTCACTTTTCACTGCGCCCTCCCTCCGACTCCAATAATGCGTCATATTTACAGTATGACGCATCATGTCGCAAGGAGTCAAAGATCCGTCAGTATTTCTGACGTATCTGTAGGCGCAAAAGTGATGCATTGCTGGAGTATGTCACCAAAGTGACGCAACTCCAGCAATGTGTCCTTTTACATGGGGCAAGCCCCATGTGAAAGGGCCTGCGTCAGTCTTACGCCTGCTGTGAGGCAGGCGCAAGATATTGACGCATTTGCACCCTAGAAGTGGCGCAGTGAAGTCTCGTAGATTTCACTGCGTTACTTCTACGATGCTTACTTACGTGGGAACACCCACCCTGCATACATTATACCTGACGCAGGTATAATGTAGCGCAGGGGTTTACAAAGTGACGCATCTACCTAGATGCGTCACTTTGTAAATATGGTGCAACAAGGTCCAGTTTGTACGCCGCTGATGCGTCACAGAAAGTGACGCACCGGCGGCACAAAAGTGACGCAAGGACTCATAAATGAGTCCCTAAATTTCTTTGATGTGGAAGTAACTTCAAAAGAACTTTAGAAGTGCACAACACCCCCATTCAATCACAGCTCTGGCTCCAGACATCAGTAGGGGGTAAACAAGCCATTTGTGTGAGGGCAGGGACCAACCTTTACAAATGTAGGTGTGGCCCATATCTCTCTCTCTCACCCCAGGAATACCATTCAGTATGCAGATGAATGCAGATGCAACCTTGTTACACCCAACCCTTTCTGTGTGATGGCTGTCTGGAAAGTGTGCACAGGCCCAGCTGTCACCTTTCCCATGATGCGGATTGGAGTCAGGCTGCAAAGCACAATGAGTCATAAGCAAGTAGGAATGCCCACTTTCTAAAAGTGGCATTTCTGAAATAGTCATGAAAAAACCTCCTACACCAATAAGCAGGATTTATCACCTATATTCCAAACATATCAAACTTGGCAATGCTACTCATTTCAGATAAGAAATTACCACTGAAAAACATATGAGGGAATTCCCAATCCAAACCCATGAGAAGAACAGGCCTCACAGCGGTAAGAAACCAAATAGACTGTGTGTCACTACCAGGACAAGCCACACAATGAGAGCACATATCCCACCTTTTACTTACACAGCACCCTACCCACAGGGCAACCTAGGGCCTACCTTAGGGGTGACCTACATGTTGTAAAAGGGGAATTTCAGGCTTGGGAAGTAACTTTAAATGCCAAGTCACTGTAGCAGTGAACTGTGTACCAGGTCCTGCAGTGGCAGAGGCCTGAGACAGTTGTGAAAGGCTACTTCTGTGGGTGGCGCATGCATCACTGCATGCTCACTAGTCACATTTAATTTACCAGCCCTGGGCCAACACAACTAGCACAAAACAACAACAGTCCAACTCAAACTGGTTCATCCATCAGTTCATATTGATATTTTGTAGTGTATCAACCAGTCAGTAAAAAAGAGAAAAGTCTCTGTAATCATTTATGAAGCACCAACTGTTGGTTTGTTAGGCTGATGTGGGTTGATTAGACTTATAGTGGCTGCACCCTGGGCTGAATTACAATATAAATGTTCGAACTATTTACCTATTTGTACTTTATTTTACTTTGTTTACTGCTAGTTATGGCATTTTTTTTTATTTCACAAGTGTCAAAGCTTACTTCTCATCTCTTCCTTCTTGTGTTAACGTGGTCAAAGGTGAAGTGATGTCAAACATTGTGGTAAAAATAGAAGAGGTATTAAGGTTATGTGATCCCACTTCTACTACCCATGGCATATTGGTGAATTGATGTAATTGATTGTTCCCCTGTACATGCTATAAAGTACTTTCTGCAAATGGTGCTTGTTTTAGAGTGGGTTTGACAGACCACATACATTGTGTCAAAACTGAAATTAAACATCCATTTCCTAGTGGAATATCATGCACCCCAAATATAATTCTTTAATTACATTTGCTAATCTACGGGACATGCCCATTCCTTAGACTTCTGAATTCATACCACATAGGGTACAAACTACAATCAGTAGTACCCATCCTAACCCTCACCTTGGATTTCTGGGTGTTTCACCATGTAAAGCAGTGCCCAGCGCAGAGTGCTGGTGGTGGTCTCTGTCCCACCTAGAAACAAATCAGCTGCAAGGCGGACCATGTTATGCTCATCAAATGTAGAATCAACATCAGGAGGGTCCTAAATAGGATATTATTATGAAAATTCAGCAAATCTGAAATATTGAAACAGTCTATTATGGCTTATGATTATGCATATTAACAACTTGCGGACAGAGTATTGATGTAAAGCACTCTAGTCTTGGTCATAAAATAGAATTGATGGAAATTAGTACAGTGAATTGCAGAATGAATTTGTATAGATTGCAGATTTCATTTTCTAGTAGGTATGGATAACATTTGGTTAGCTAGTTTAGAGTAAGGGTATATTAGAAACTCTGAGATGGGGGCCTAATGAATGTGGATGAGGGCTCATGCCTGCAGTAGTTATGGGTGAGATTAATTAATTCCTCTATCCAGAGGAATGGAAGCAAAGAAAAGACTTCAGAAATTAGAGGGATGGGCAATTTCAATAACTTCATGATGAGGAGTGATTGCAAATAGCGGTATCTCCCTCTAAAAAGAGAAATCGAACTACTTAGTAGCAGCTATTAAAGAGGAAAAGGAAGAAAGGATAATACAATTAGTGAAGGGTTATGTATTTATTCATTTTGTGTTCTGTAACTTGCCACATTTATTGGAAAGCTTTGAAAGGATCTCTGTCAAAGGGGTTTTGTTGACTTGCTGGGAATGTGCTTGCTGTTTGTTCCCATAAGTAACAAACTTGCTGAGGTTCTAGGGCCACTCCTTTTTACAGATGAAGAAGGATTGTTCACGAAATTGGCGAGTTGAGGATTTCTGACCTTAAAAGGCATGGCTTTTGAAAGCTCAGTTGGTTTGTTAATTAAGAGTTAAGGTTATTCAGAGATTGTGAACCCAGAGCGTTTTAATATTTACCCACATACTATTCTTAGTTTTTTTTTATAGATACCCCCTTGCATGAAAAACCAATAAGTCAGAAAGATTCCTGTTGTTTGATTTTTTTCTTATCATTGCTTGTGTTTTCTATATACAAAGCACCCCAAGGAGCCTGACTAGAGCAGCCAACATGGGAGAAGTAAACACTTACTCTTGATATTTTAGATTGGTAGAAATCAATCACGTCGTGGGGCTCCTCAGCCACTCCATTTTCTTTGTGACCCTGGATTTCTTTCTTCACAAATTCCTCCAGGAAGGCATTGCTCCTGAAGATATCCTGATGAGGTCCTGGAATATACCGCATCAGCCAGGGAAGAGCATCAAAGAGCTGGAATAAAAGATATTGTATTGATTAACAGAGTGTCCTTTTCTGATCATACATTTAACAAACATATTGAAGGAGTTTAGTAGATTACTCCTTGAATGTTCTTGTTTGACAATTTACTTCTAATACAGATGCATTATGAATTATGGGTAGAAAGTCATGAAGCGTAACACTCATATTTATGTGAGTAGGTATGTGGAACAAGTGTTTGTGGGAGTGTCTAAAAGAAAACTAAATTAGAAACTGCATTGTCAGAAAACTTACAACATAAGTAGGAAGTTGTTGTGGTATGAACTGTACAACTACAGTGATACTATGTAGGAACTAGGCAAGGTGACAGAGATTAAACCTTGCCTATGGAAGTCCTGGTTCTCATGTATATTCTCCAAGGAAAGTCTTGCTGTTTTTGTCAAGCTTCTACGGTTGAGCTCGGATTCCCTACAGTGATTAGTGTTTATTTCTAGGTGTCATATTGTGTAACTCTGTTAGACCTCAACCACAACTCACATCACCTTTGCGGCTTCCTTCCCTCAGAGCTTCAAAGTCCAGTTTCCCACATACGTGAACCCTCCTTACTCTACCTCTTCTTCATCTGGTCCCTACTCACCCAATCCCCTAAATCCATTTGTGTCCACCACCCACAGCCGGTGATCCACAACAACCACAGATCTCTGCTACTTGTGTAGGGGAGCGTCTCCTATATCTTGCGGCTGTGGCAGTAGACTTGACTCTGATATAGTTTCCAACACTCCATTGAGAAAGTTAGGGCACCAAAAGCAAGTGACAGAGCACCCATGTAATTTGGGATTTCAAAACGTCTTCTGCGATCAACATGCTAAATGAGAAAATGCAGAATATGCAAAAGTACAAGGCAGAAAAGAAAACCCTAATAAAAATGTGACTAAATTAAGAGCTGGGGACAGATGGAGAAAACTTAAGCACACATCAGAAAGGGAATAAAAATGAGTCAATGTGAATTTGATTTCAATGGTGAGCTCTCCTTTACTTAACCTACATATGGAACTGAGGAACACATCATACTATACTGTTTGCTAACTGTACTGTGTCCTTTCCTAATGTAAGATGCAAGCTCTGTTGTGGCCTTCTCTGTTTTGAAATATCACTGTGCTTCTTCTATTTTGTGTATATGTTAAGGTGCTTTGAAGTGGGTTAATGGTGGAGTAATGCAAAACATACAAACACCTACACAAATTCAATACATAACTCTGTAAGACAGTATGGTGCTACAATAATCACTGCTCATGGGAACATTGAAGTTATGTCAGCTGTGGTAGATTTCTTTCTACCTCTGGAAACATCAGGCTACCTGATAATGGAAAACTGCCCCCAGCTCCTAAATAGTCATAGAGCACTCATGAAAATCTCTTTCAACTCAAATGCCCAAAGAAATGTTTCAGGAAGGGTTTGATGCAAAATTGGGTAGGATTGAGAATGACTTCATCTCATCCTGTGACTATTCATCTCTCTCTTCATATTTCTCTCAGACATTATGTCCAATTGGAATATGAAGTACTTTGTGAATAAACCTACCCACTCTGAAGGCCATCTGCTTGATCCAGTCTTTTCCAATGGCTGTATTAAGGTTGTAGAGGTCTTGAGCAGCACTTGGTGGGATCAATTTTCAGTGTAATTTTCGTTGGTCATTGGAGCCTAGCCCCAGATGCAGAAGATAAAATTCTGCCCTGCTTATCATAATTGGCTAAGGTTAAGACAGAGGAAACCATCTCTTTCCTTAATAATACTGGTCCGGTGATCTCTGGAACTATCAAAGCAGATGCACTGGTAGTAAATGCCTGGTTAGGCAATATGGCCGACCAGGTGGCATCCATTAGATCTGGTTCAGGTGGTCAGCAACAGCCATCACCTCCTTGGTTTAATGAGGAGCTTAAAATAATTCGGCAACATTGCAAAAAGCTAGCGAGCCTTTGATGCAAGCGAAATTTGACTGAGGACAAGGAGCAATGCAAACTTGAGCTATCTACTTATCAAAGAGGCATTAGAAAAGCCCAAGCAAAGTACTTCATTGATGAAATCACCAAGTATAATAATCTACCTTAAGAGGTTTTTAAAATCATTAAGAAGTTTACCAACCCCCTCGCTGTATCTCAGCCCATAGAATCTTCACCGAAACTTTGCTCTCAACTCTCAGACTTTTTTTAGAACAAGATTTTGGGCATCATGGGGTCCTTAACAGGTGATCGTCCTAACAACAGCATTGATTCTTATGGGTTAGACGGCCAGGAAATATTCAATGCTTCTAACAACAGTGAGCTTGGCCAGTCTGTATATCGGCACTGTATAGTTCCTCTTCCATTATCTTGCTATCTTGCAGAGTGTTCTCTCATTTTATTGGATGATTCTGATCTTGCCCTTAGAGCCTGTAAGTTGGGGTCCTCCGAAGACCCATGTCCTCCACAAATCTTGGTTGCTAATGCAGGGGCCATAAACCCTACACTTAACTTGTTGATCAACAACTCATTACGCCAGGCTTATGATCCCAGGGGCTGTAAGAACACCAGGCAAATTCCACTGCTCAAAAAACCTAAGTCCGTCCTGGCCAACTACAGGCATTTCCCTGTTACCAGCCTTTGCTAAGATCCAAAAATAATTTGTCAATTTCCAGCTTTCAAAATATCTCGACTTTAATCAATTGCTGCATATTGCCCAATCGGATTTTCACCCTGGACACTGCTCTGAGTCTGCTTTGGTTGAGGTCTCAGACACTATTAAAAAGGCTGTGGACAACTATAAGAAAGGTGCCTTGCTGCTTTTAGACATTCCAGTGGCATTTCATAGGGTCTCTCACCCTATACTGATTTGCTTGCAAGATATCGGTTTGGGTGTGACCACCCTGGCCTGGCTGCATTCCTTTTTAATCTGAACTGGGTTGACAAAGTGAGCTAAAGAACAATGATGGATTCAACCCAGATCTGTGACTGGGGGTGAATGTCTGAAAAGTTTCAGCACTCAGTCCATCATCACCTTGTATTTACTTTGCTCGCCCTAAGTGGGCAGGGTAGGCCCAGATGTGGGCCCCTTGCTCACTTAAGCTAGCCTGGCTGATGAGGGGTATTACATCGAAACCGGTCACAGGATGCTTATCCCGGTTCAGGGAAGACCTGGATTGGCAGTTCAGCCTGGACTGTTCCCATGAGGCACAAGGTCAAGACTGATTTACATATAGGTGGGTCTGAACTGGGGTGGAGAAATGAGCTAAAGAACGATGATGGATTCAACCCAGATCTGTGATTACGGGTGAGTGCTTGAAAAGTTTCAGCGCCCCGTCCATCATCTCCTTGTGTTACCTTTTTAATCGAACAGAGATCAGTTGGTGAGGATGCCGCCATTTGCTTCAGACTCTAAGTCCATTAAGTTTGGAATTTCTCTGGGTACTGCCTTGAGCCCGACATTGTTCAATGTCTATATGTCCCCTTTGGCAATTCTGGTGGTATCCTTTGGAGTGCTGATCATCTCTTACGCTGACGACGCGCAGATTATTCTAGCTTGAGATGGGAAGATCTTTGGTGCCCAAAGCAGATTTAAGACATGTCTATCAGCAGGTTTTCAATGGATGTGCTAGAGTAACTCCAGCACAACACAAGCACAACAGTGGTACTGGTTTTTCTCCCCCCCTGTTGTTGGGTGGTGAGGTTTGACCTAGTTCTGCTCCCTCTCCTCCGACTCCAACTATGGTGGTTAAGAACCTGGGAGTGAAGTTTGATAGAAACCATCTTTTAGCGCCAGCTTAAGGAGCTACACTGGCTTACCATACAGACTAGAGTGAAGTTTAAGGGATTGTTGCTTGCCCAAGCGTCTCAGCCTTTACCATCCTTCCAGAAGCTTTCATTCAGTGGACACTTTATTGGGTGTTCTACCGAAGACGAGGTGGAAGAGATGGGGAGGCACTTCCTTCTCGACGCTAGTTGCTGCAAGGTGGAATGTCCTTCCCTTGAATCTCATCCGGCCCCGGTGGTGGGCTCTTTTAAATGAAGCTTGAAAACTTGGCTTTTTAATGATGCCTTCCAGATTGTGTCCGCATGTGGCAAGACCTGGTCTATTGGACCTGCAGTGCCAGCACACTCTTTTGAGTAGCTGCACGCTTTACTAGTACTATTTGATGATCGATATCCTTCTATATCTCTTGCTCTTAAAACATATATTTTATTCCACTTTCTTATCTAACTGTTATTTTTTCCTTTTTGTCTTTCTATTTTATTTGTCTTTGGTTATTTGCTCCCTGTGTTTCATTTTATCTATCATCGCCTTAGGTTATTGTTTTGACCTTGCATATGTTCCCTCTTCTCCAGCTGTAGTTTTTATTGTACATATCTTTCCTTTCGAATTTCAGCATACTTTATTTCCCTTTTTTCTTACTCGCCCCTCCATTTTCCCTTCCTGCTTCACTTTCTGCTCCCTCTTCTTTTCCATTTCAAGTTCCCTTTAACTTCTTTCTCATTTTACTCAATCATTTTCTCTCTACTTGGGCATTAATCGTCTTCCTAATTTTCACTCTGTGTCTTTAAGAGAAAGCTTGCATGTCTTATTTATCAGTCTTTCTTTCACAAACTTTTTTGTAATCTGTCTCAGGTTACACATACAAGCTTCTGGGCTCAAGTTGCTACCTTTGATTAACCACTCACTTAGAATATGAAGTTATCTTAAGACTCACCCTGCCCCATGCGCTGCCCAGTTTGCTAGCAACAACATCATTCGCTTTAATGAGTTGTTGAAATTCTTCATCATCTCTGGAGAAGCAGTGCCCAAAAATCACAGCAGAGATCACATTAGTGACAGAATGGATGATCGGCGGAGAGGGATTCTGGCTTTTCCCTGTGAGCAAAAAACAAAAAACATAACAGACTGGAGCAAGTTATAGTAAACCAGAGAGCTGTTGGGTCCATGGCTTACCGTACCTAGAAAACAAAGCTAAACAACAGTGGATTGGAATGCTTTGCAGAATAATTTAAGAGGTTATTTCAAGAATTTTGCCTACACCCCTTTTGAGGTGAAGCCTAGAAAGAACTTGCATTGTGTCTTCGAGACAGACATGTTGTATTCTACTTTGTGACCTTATAGCTCACCCCTGCATTTTATTTGTCAGTGTCCTTAAAAATTCAATAGTTAACTAACATGGGGCAATGCCCCAGGACTTGTACTCTTCCACTTGCCTTGTTTATTTCCTGGAACAGGGACCATTTTTTTTAAATTTTCAATGAGCACTTTCTACAAGTGTGTTTCTTTTGTTTCCCTTGCTCAGTGCAGCACCCGCTTCATGACAACTGCGCTTCTTCTATGTGTGCGTTTCATTGTTTCTTAGTTTCCTGCTTGTCTCTACGAGTGCTCCTGTTTTACCAGCTCTGCTGTAGATAGGGCTGTAAATTTTGTTTTTGGTTGTGCCCCATCTGGTGAATTTAGTCTGATTACAAACCCCCTCCAGGCGGCGAGTTGTCTTGCCCCGCTCCCCTTGCCCGTTACCACCAACTGCGCGCTTTTACCTTAAATCACCACTGGCAACTTCTCGGGTGCCTGAAAAGGTCGCAGTTTATTCATCAAACATAACTTTGTACATTTCAATTGTTCATGGTTGTATACACATTTATTGTCCATGTTAATTATTTACATCTATTGCTCCTTAAACTTTTTCTTGCATTATGGACCCAGCCTCCTCAGTCACCTGGGAGGGGAGGGGCCCTTTTTCTGGGCTTCCGATTCATGGGTCTAGGCTTCAGCTTGCTACCGATTTGAAGGGTGCCCGTCTGGACCTGCCCGGGCCGCAGCACGTGCCATCACGCTCACCCTGTAGCTCTTCCGTGGGCCCTCCCTTCTCCCAGGGGTCCCTGCCGTGTGGCATCCCAAGGACCGTACTTGAGCATCAATTCTACCTTTTGAGGCTGAGTCCTTGCCATCTTCTCTCTCTGTACCCCTGTCATGAGGCATCCCAAGGGTCCTGCGGGAGCATCACATCTACTCTTTCTATGGCAGCACGCCACCCCTTGGCTGCCTCAGTGCCCCTGCGGTGAGGCATCCCAAGGACACTATGAGATCCTTCCATCTACCTACTCGTAAGATTTCTCTTTTTACTAATTTTTGTTGAGTTTGATTCCGCTACCCCTCCAACCTTATGGCTGCGATGCCCGAATCTTAGGTGTGGGTGGGTGGGATTCTTCTCCTTCCTTTTTTGCGAGGGGTGGGAAGAATGTGCTTCTTCAGGCCGTTAGCCCCCTTTTATCCCCCCTTGCCCTAGCTAGCTCGCTCCTTGATTGAGGGGGCTCGCTTTGCCTGAAAGAGGGCCAATCCTGGCCCCCACCGGCCTAGCCGGCATGCAAATGAGGGCGGGGGAGGGCCTCCCGCCTCCGGACGGTGTTTTACCCGGGCCTCCATTGGGTCCGTCTTCGCCTACCCGGCCCGGGTTCAGAGGGCCTGAGATGGGAAGCACTTGTTTAAGAAACAATTAATGGGGAACAGGGAAGGGGATCTAGCTACAGAATGCTTTGAGCAGAAGCCGATTAGACCGTCCATCTTCAGAGAGATACGTTTAGTATTTATCCATCTAGGTCACCATTTGACAAACAAAAATCTTGTAAAGCTTAACTACGTTATTCTTTACCAGTGAAACACGACTATTTGTGATTCATCTGAAAAATAATTTCAAACTTATTTTAAGAACATACTTGTGCATTAAAAGTAAATTGCTTGTAGGGGAAATAATGAAGATTGTTCACGCATTTACATTTCTAAAGTACTGTTTTCAAGATGTACGGTTCCGTTAAATAAACCCACGGCAGAACCAGGAACGAGTACACAAATAGTATGTCCCAAGTTGGCGTCATTCGTCACAACGCACTGTGCAGTTGGAGGCCTTGGTTTTGATATTTCACAAGAGCTGTTCCTGAATTGACGGCAGCATGTCCGCGCTGTGTAGAGCCGCCTGCCTGAGGTTGCTGCCTCTGGCCTGGGCCCTCCTTCAACGCACTGTAAGCATACATATCATAAGTTCGGGGGACTGCTAAAGGCGTACATTTACAGAAGATGCATATGTTCCTAGTTCTAGTTTTGGGTTGGCTCAAAATACCCCACCCCAAACCCTGCAAACAACGGACTGGATTGCAGTGATCATGTGCGAACTGTGTAGTGCATCTATTCTGTTTATTTATGGGGTCGACAGACAAACCCTACTTTTCTCCATACCTCTTGAACAGGGGAAAAGAGAGATGTTTCAGTAAGTTGAGATATAAATGAACAATCCTGAAATTTGTATATACTATACCAGTGGCGGCTGGAAGGGAAAGGGGGTAGGGAAAAAATGCAAAAAAAAACCACTCACCTCCTCACAGTCACCATGACCGTCTCTTCACCATCGTGTCTCCTTCTCCGCTGAGTCCCAGAAGCAGAAGCACACAGGCTCCCCTACGCCAATCAAAATACTGCTGCAATGCAGTGTTGTGATTCGTCTGTGCACACAGGCTCCCCTAAGCCAATCACAACATTGGAGCATTGAAGCGTTGTGATTGGTCTGAGCGCCGTGGTTGGTATTTATTACTCATTCACAGTGCACAGTTTGCATAGCCCACTCTGATTAACACATTTGCTTTGAGGACTTGAATGTTCTGCTGGCACGTGGCCTATAGCCTCTCACCCGATCACTAGGAGTTAACTACTTTAGTGTTGTCCCTGGCAGGGTACAGTCATTACAGCTGTGCTGTGTGATTCCTCTTTGTCGGGCGATTTCCTAGGTCCAATAGGTGCCGTTCGTCAGATTCCTTTTTTAGACAATATATTTCTATATACCCTGCTCGTCTCTTTGCACCCACAGTGCTGGTAAAAGAAAATATTTTCGATACCCTGCTTAGGAATTCGGGCAGCCAGAAGGAGGCTGGGCCTCACCAAAGTGACTTTTGTTTCTTAAGTTCTCTGCTGAAAGGGAGTGGTGTGACAGCTCTCTCAACAAGGTAATCCAATCCTCTCCTGCCTCAGATCTGATGAACATGTTCTGTCAGAGAGACAGGGATGCAACTGGGTAATTCCTACATCATACACAATCCAGCTTCTGCGCAGTGCAATGTAGTTAACCCTTTCAGGCCCCCGACAACAGTCAAGTTGAAATGCGTTACATAAAATGTGAACATTCTATTTAAAACCACTTTCTTTCTTGGCCCTAGGGAATAAAATAACTGAAAACGATCTCTGTTCCTGTTAGGGTCCACCAATATTGGCGTATATCACATACACTATATGTCTCCATGGCGCCTTGCTGCATAAGCCCTCCACCATTCCCTGCTTACCGCCAACACGACAGGCCCATCACTGCCATCTCGTGTGCAATCTTGTATTAAACATTAAACAACCATCTGAAGAAACAGTGTCCTGCTTTGGTGAACACTCAGTTACATTATCTTGTTGAAAAACCTAGTAGATCTGCAACAAGATATCCTACATCATTAAATGCTCCAATTTTCACCTCCCCGCCTACATTTCAAAACTATTATTGAACACTGATCAATCCCTAAGACACCATCTCTCTTGTGGCTCTTTACACCTACTTAGCCCACATCCTAAATCCAGTACTCAAATCCACCAATCTTGGAAGTGCCCCATCCAACCCTTTCAGCTTTCAAGCAATTACCTAGAATGTATGGTCTGACCTTCCTATTAAACCTTGGTCTTGTCTATTACTTAGCCATAATGCTTGCAAAACCGCTGTGACATTACCCTTATTCAAGACACCTGCAGCACACCTCACTTTCGAACTACAACTGAGTCTCTAGTTCTGTTCTTCTGCAAAAAGTTGAATACTTCTGTGCTGACAAACCTACTGAACCCCTTCACACTTAATTTCTGTGACCTCTGCTCTACTGAATCAGTCTTGCACATGAAGCTATCATCGCCTCCACCCACCTTATCCTCATATTACTTGATCTACATGCTACTTTTGATAGCTAACTTGGCATCCTAATGACCCTTGGAGTTAGTGGCTCTGCTCTCAATTGGTTCTCTTCCTACCTTTGGAACCAGCTTTACTAGTGTACTGACAATCCATCAGAATCCCTACCACTCCACTTCTGGTTAATGTCCCCCAAGGCTCTCCTTTGGGGTCAGTTCACTTCTTGCTATTTACCACCTTGCTTGGTGATCTCATCTTTTTAGGTTAACACCTCTACATGGATAGACATAAATATTTTCCTCTTTCCCCACTTTCTCACTCCATTTTGCAATCTCGGATATCAGGCTGTTTTGCTGTCATTGGTCACGCTCCCTCATGCTGAACTCTGCTAAAACAGTGGTTCTATATTTGCGCTCCTTCTCTAGAAGAACCTACAATCCAAACTCTATCTAATTCCCAATGAACGCTCTCACGTTTGCCAAGTCAGCTAGAACTCTAGACATATTTTTAATTCCTCCATTCAGATGGAATCTTTCAATACCAGAACAGCAAGATATCAAATCCTAAACAATTGTGGAATACACTCCAAAACCCCCTTCTGCAGAGACAACACTGATGAAGTCACCAGTTATTAACACCCTGGATTATTGCAAAACTGATTTAGAAGACCTTCCTTGTAACATCTTTGATCTACTTTACAATATATTAAACTCTCTGCAGTACTATTCAGTCGAACCAGAATAACACCTACTTCAACCTTTCAACTTCAAACCAGTTGTCTTCCGGGTATGAATTGGGCCCTTTAAGAACTGTTAACATTGGTCTTCAAAGCTGTGCATTGATCTGCCTATGTTACTTTTTACAGTACTATTTCCCCTTATAATTCCCTCATGGATTTTAAGATTAGTCAACTAGCACTTCCTAACAACACCTAAATCACACTGAGGTGTGTAGAGATTCTGGTCCTTCCAACGTCTTGTACATATTCACTCAAATGCTGTCCCACTGAACACCAGGGCCAATGGTATGAAACAAAACTATAAACACTCCTTTTGAAACTTGAATGGCACAGAGATTGAATGTTTACCACAAATGTAAATGTATCCACCTTTGTTTTTGGCATATATACCTCATGCTAACGGCTTCTACCGTCTATATTGATATCTTCTATACATTATTGTGTTCGTTTTCTTCTGATGTCTTTGCTGTTCATAGTGTCCAAACAATGGCTTATTTACACCTTTCTGTCATACCCTCATTGCTTTCTGTAACTCCACAAACTCCATACATTTTCATTTTTACCGTAATTCATTCTCTGCCTCTTATGCAGCATTCCTGAATGAAATGCTACAAGATCCTCGAAATAAAAAAAGTTAAATATTTCCTACCTGTTCCTTTCTGCTTGAGTGACAGTTATCTAAAAGTTGGTCAAGACTGTTTCCTTGGTCAAGTTTCATACAAGGATCCCACAAGCAGACCAAATACATATGGTGGGACCAGCAGACTGCCAAGCTGTACAGTTTCCAACAGTTCATGCAGATTGCCTAGTGGATGGGTCTATGTTGCATGGCCTGTGTATCCTTGTTCCTAACCCTGTTTATTGCAATATGTTGGTACTTAAGCTGGCAATGGACCAGAATTCCTTAGTTCTATTCTGTACATATCCTCTAGCTGTATAAGGTTCAATTTAACTGAGTGTCCGATGGGCTCAAAGTTGCAGGACATGGCTATATTGCAGATCCTGAAGATGCGTAGCGGTGCCCATAAGGTGATGAGACTCTCTCTACTGCTCTTCACAAGTGCAGACCACTCTCCATGACATGGAGGAGATGGTTGCTTCTGCACACAAGGACTTTGTGAAAAGGCCCGTAAGTGGAACACTATGAGCCTGTGTCACAGAAAATCACTAGTCCCATTTCACTTCAGACATTCAGCTCATATACACAAATTAATTTTTTTCTGCGTATAATGGGGCACTACGCAGTGAGGTTAGGGCCTATTGGCCTTTAAAAGCATTAATGTAAGTTAACTTGTTTTGTGCTGATTCCAGTACAGTGTCTGGAGTGAGTCAGTGTCAAATTAGGGTATTACACTGGAAATGGGAGTGCGAAGGAGAGGAATGTTCTTAGTTTCTGGACACTGGTTTTTTATGTAATGATAAACCATATATGAACAAATGTTTATTGGTTCGAAAAAGTGTGATAACTAGATATAATAGATCTTGTCTGCTGTCATATGTTGGGTTGGTGGCACCAAGTTAGTGCTAGGCCCCCATCGCTGGAGAATTATGATCACACCGACACAGGTTTACTTAGTACTGCACACTAATCACAAGGTAGACTCCCCTGGCCTTTAGATTAGCTCTGCTGAGATGTAGTCAAAGCAACCATTAATGTCAAAAGTGGTGAGGTCCATTATTTAAACCCCCTTAGGAAATACACATTGTGGGATGACCCATCCCAGCATAACATTCCTCCTTTACCCAGACGTCAAAAACACACAAAAAATAATGGCTCCTGCACAGTATCAACACAAAGTAGGACATCAAGTAATAACTGAAATCAAGGGAGTCCAAGAAGAAAAGGAAAGAGAGGGAAAATGAGGAGTGAAAAGAAGAAGTGAGAGAGAGAGAGACAGAGACAGAGATAACCTCTTGATGGTAGTTCCAGCTCATAAACTGGCTTATTTTGCCACAGAGTCTTGCAGACGGGAGGATCTCATTGGATGCGGCCTGAGGTGGTATCTCTCGGTCCAACGCCACTTGGAAGTTCCACTCCCACTTCCGGGTCTTGCTGGCATTAAAGGAAGCTCAAGAGGGTGGTTAGGTTTGGATGAACTGCCCACAGTATGTAACCATCCCTAAGAAACTGCGTAAAACAGTGACAGTGGTGGGTGCTGGAGCTGCTTGGATGTCGTGGGCTTTTGCAGGATCTGACATGATTCCCTCCTCTGAGAATCGGTACCCAAAGAACGCTACCACCATCTGAAGGAAGGCACATTTCTCTTTGTGAAGTGTGAGGCCATTTTCCTTTAGCCATTGGAATGTCGCTTTAAGGCGGTCCAGGTGTTCTTCAAGAGTAGGTGTGTACCAGAATGTCATCTCGGACATTGATGACACCTGTAAGGCCAGCGAACACTCCTCTGATGTTGTCCTAAAAACCTTTCCTGTGCTTGACACTCCAAAACTGAGGTGTTTATACCTCTGCAGAACCACATGGTTAGAGAAGTTGGTGATTGCTTTTGATTCCGGTGTGTGCAGTAACTGATGATAACCTGCCCATAGATTCATCTTAGACAACCACAAGCCACTAACCACAGCCGCAGTGTCATTAACCATGGGCGTCGGGTGTCTCTCATGTTGGATGGCCACATAGGGTAGATGCATGTTGACACATATCCTGACATCTCCTGGCTGCTTGGGTTTTTTAATGGGACCACGATCAGGGATACCGACGGCATAGAACTGCCTACCGTCTCGATAATGTCCATCTGTTCTAGCTTCTGTAGTACTGCATTCACTTAGGGGCACAGATGGGATGCTAGCCTCCAATGCTTCAACATGACACGCTGGATGGAGTCATCAATGTGCAGGTGTATGAGATGGTTTTTGAGGCATCCTAATGCATCAAATAATGTTGCAAACTCATTTAGCAGTTTGTCCATGGTACCCAGATGGACACTGAAAACATAAGCGACTAGTTGAAGACGTTCCACTGTCCGGCAGCTCAGCAACATTGCTGAGCCACACTTGGTCATGTATACTTTGGCATGAGTGGTGTGAGACTCATGCTTGATCTCCGTCGCGAATACACCTGATAGTGAGAACAGCGTTGATGATCAATGCGCAAAGGCTAGGGTTAATGTGGGACATAAGGTCGGTTGTAAGGGGAGAGTCTTCAGGACATCCTGAACCAGAATATTAATGGAAGCACCTGTAGTGATCAACGCCGGCAGCCGATGACCTGCCATAAACATTCTGCATTTAGGGATGGGTCTCAACGGATATCAGCCAGGCTGCAGAGAATGAATGAATGTTATCATCTTCTATGCCTTCCTCATCCTCTGAAAGGTTCCAGAGTCTGCATAGCATGCACTGCTTTGGTCTTCTGCTCTCTTTTGAATGTGGAAGAGCGGCACACCTTAGTGAGATGGTTGGGTGTGTTGCAGACCTTCCACTTCTTACAGGCTCGGTCTTTACGTGTTTTTGCAGAGTCGCTTCCATGTGCGCTGCTCGAACTGTGAAGAGTTCTTTGGACCAACTTATCATCAGCAAATCACCCATGGGCAATCCCAGGAACCAAAGAATGCTTCCCCTGAGCTTGATTGAGGAACAGCCTTGAATGAACTGCACCTGAATCGCATCATTAATGCCTGGCAAGATGCAGGTACTTGCCAGGTCTTTGAGTTGAGCGTAGAAAGTGTCCACTGACTTCAGGTAGCTGACAAGCCTGGCGCTGCAAGAATCTCTCATAATCAGGATGTGATAAGTGCTCGAAGTGGGCAGTTAACGCCTGTTTCAATGTTGAATATGTGAAAGGTGGGCCAGTTTCCACAACAGACTTCCCCAACTTCTAGATAGCCAACCCCTGTTATCTCCCAGTGCCACAGATGCAAAGTAGGTCTCCTGCTGCTCCACCCAATCCTTTCATTTGGCAGCTAGGGCCGGTGGAGGGCCATCTATAACAAATGGCCCCAGAGCAGGGATTGAGGTCATGAAGAAGCAGACCGAGGCTTGTCACCACCAACACAGGGATCTGAGCACTGACCTGGGGCAAAGTCACTCAATTACAACCCACAAATGGTGCAGCAGAAGGATGAGCAGGTGCAGGATGAAGCCAAAGGGTAGTGGTCTGACCTGCAATGAACTTCACGTGTCGAAGATACTCGTAGTTGTATGCTATCATTGGTCTTTGCACAGGGCAGGGCCTGATGGCCTTCATGCAGTCTGCACACTTGCAAATGTTCCTCTGGTCCGGCCCGCACAGCTTCGGGGCATGCACATTGTGAATGCACAGGAAAACTCTCCCCCGCTGGAAACCTGAAAGGGCTGGATATTCTGCAGGACAAACCAGGTGCCACTTGGCAGGCTGCGCAACAGGCAGGGAGGCACTTCTTGCCTCTAGCCTTTGCAGATGCAGGACTTATGAGGCCACAGCAGTAGACAAGCACTAGGTGGTCACAGCAGCATTACTGCCCCATTATGGGTAGCACAAACCTTCTGATATGGTGGCGGGGCCTGGTATCAGCCATCAGTTGAGAATGCCAACCCCACAGGCACCAGGCGGTGCAGCGCCGACCTGGCAAAAGCAGCCAGATGATGCGGCTTCTCCCTGCAGGCACCACAGTGTTCCATCACCTACATGTCAGCAGGATGTGAGCGTGCACCGCCATGCACTCGGACCAGGTAACTGGAAGTACAGGCCACATGGGTGCAGCGGGACCGCAGGATATGCTCTGCAAACAGAATATAGGAGTGAAGGCCACCGTAAGCAGCAGAGGCAGCACACATACGGGTGAGTCAGAGCTCGCTCGTCGCTAGTTGTTGGGTTGGTGGAACCACGTTAGTTTTTAGGCCCCACCAATGGAGTATAATGATCACACCGACACAGGTTTACTTGGTACTGCATACTGACCGCTAAGTAGACTTCCCCAAGCCTTTTAATTATCAACACTGGTGGGGTTCATTATTCAACCCACCTCAGGAAATACACAACATGGGATGACCCATCCCAACATAACTTTATTTTTTACAAAAACAATGGTCCTTGATAAGGCTCAATATTAATCGAAATAAATGTAGAATGCAATCTCTTCCTTATAGTCACTGTCCAGCCGGACAGTGAGATTTAATCAGTAGATATGTTCAAAGAATTCTCAGCAACACATGAATAAAGTGGGACACAGACCTGTATCCTACATAAAACATTAGACATAAAAGGACAAACAATCAGGCAAAACAAAAGGAGGCTTGTTGGTGAATAATCAAAGTTAAACAAGCATAATGAACAACCAAAAACCGTTACAAATTAAATATGAATGAGTTTGTATACACGGTTTAAAAAGTCGACGACGTTTCGATCCCTTCTAAACACATAATGGGATCATCTGCAGGACAAACTTAAATAAATGCCTGAAAGACATGAGGCAACGGTTGTGAGGTGCTAATGAGCAGGGGGACTGAAAAGATTCCACGAGGATGGTTGCGGTGCTCTTAAGTAAATAAATTACTTGGCGTTGCTATTTAGCAAGGAGTCTGTTCCGGCAATTGTGGAGGCAGACATTAGGGAATTGTCAAGCTAGTCCGGCTCTAAGCGGTGAATACTGCGTGGTGCTAGGAGCTTGGGGATCCGGGTCGGCACAGTGTCCATCCCAACATAACACCATACACTGAATTGTGACATGCTGCTTGTTAGGTGTATCGCTTCAAGTGCTAAACACGGGTGACAGATGCAATTATCTAGCAAAAAGCTATCTGTGCCCTGCTGAAAGTTCTACTACAATCAGAGGTAAACCAACTATTGCGAGAATGGGTACCGTCTATTAAGTATATAGTTGTTCTCCTTGGCTAAGCTGGCACTGTATATAAATGGTAGTTGTAGTATTAATGTTATGTTAAAAACATTGCAGATCTGGTTTGATATGCTCATTCTATAGCAGCGGGGGCATTATGTTTTCTGAAGTACCTTTCACTCATGCAGCCTGTCAGCTCCCTATCACCATAACAGATTTTTCCTGCATCGTGCCTGTCTTGGTGTCTTTTGCATGTGTCAGTTTTGCATTTCTATCAGCAGTCGGTTCAAATTAACTCGAGAACAACTTAGGACCAGTACTAAATGAAATTACTACTCTCTTTTCCCTCCCATTTTGTATTTCCATTATTGTGTTTTCCAACTTACCTTCCTTAGTTCATAAATGTATGAGAAAGTGTTCCTGTATTTAAACCTTAAATAACACCTCATAGTTGATGCATCCAGAGAAGGCTTAAACAAAGTAGATTAGTCAAAAATCTTCACCTACTAGCATTTTCCATCCATCACTCTTTGCTGTTTCCTTGATTTTAGCCTTCTTGACCACTGCAATTACATCTGCTAAAGATGCCAACTAATATATACACAATCTCTCCTGAATATGCTCGTTATTGACATACATTATGATCTGGTAATAAAGTAGCTCATCATGTAAAGTCCCAAATCTACACGTAAGAGCAAGCCTTATTGGGTTTGAGACATCATCTTCCACAGGCTCCAATTTGTTCTGTTTTCTCATGAGAAAGTTGTCCCTGTCAATCGCAATACACACAGGGGTAGAATAATTTGTATCCATATCCTCTAGCGCATGTTGAAATACATCAGAATCACTTGAACTGCAAGGTTTTTTTCTATGATGTTGTACACTATGAGCCCCTGAGGACATAATGAGTGGAACAGTATTTTCTTTTTTCTCAATTGCGATAACTATTCAGCCTCAATAGTGTCAATATTGTTAGGAAAGTACCCTTTCCACTCATGCCATTTAATGACTGGACCACCTGAGGAAGTTCAAAATGGTTGTGGTGGTGTCAATGAAAAAGTATGAAAAGCACACATGACTCTATAAGTTACCTTCCTCTAGAACAGTACACATTACAAATAGTCCTACACACTACTATTGAAAGGTGTACATTGCAATCTCAAGCTGTGTCCTATTTAGAGGAGAGTTACTGCAAAATGCCCCCAAAAGAAGGTAGAAAATTAATCCACTTGTATGCTGGCGAAGATCTGCACGCAAGTTCTACGTACTGCCACCGTCCAGGTATAATCCACTTTGCACCTCAATCTAGTGTGAAACTCCCTGCAGTCCCACTGACATGACCTTAAATGGGTATTCTATTCCTACCACTGTTGAGGTGTAACCCACTGTGCACTGCAAACTCGCAAAAAATCTCTCCACACTCTCAATCATGTGCACTAACATTATATTATATGTGTGTAAGTTGAAAAGCTGTTAAAAAAAACTGCAGTAATATAACTCACAGCAAAAAAGAAACACTGGCCAGGAGCAACACAATTACTAGCTCCTCATATTAAAGCAGGCAATGCTGGCAACAATTCCACTCCGAACTAGTCACTATACAAATGTATGTACATATCTGCAGAGGCGATACTAGAGCCCAATTCTTGGGGGGGCTACGAATTTTTTTTTTGGGGGGGGGCTAATTCTTCCATCAATAGGCAGAGTGGAGATGCAGGGGCTCAAAGAAGGGGTGAAAAACACATTAACAAGTAAATACCTGTGAAGTACTCGGGTCCGGCTGTGTGTGGGCCCGGGAAGCTGTCTCAGCCCGTGCTGACACACACGATGGGGGGGGGGGGGCTGAAGCCCTTTGATACCTATGGGCGTTGCGAGCCTGCATCTCTGTGACAGCAGGGTATACAATAGCGTGGGTGTAGCACAGTTGCAGATTCCTTGGCTAGCAGCTGGGCGCACAGGCAAAAATTACTTAAAAAGAAAGTACTCACTGCCTAAGGGACTCTGTGCCAGCAGGCACTGCACTCCTAAGTCTTGCCACTGCCAGCACCTTGAAATAATCACTCTTCACTAAGCACGTACAGTATCGTGCGTATTAATGCCTTCAACCCCAGTTCAAAATGGAGGTCACGTTAAGTGTGCACGTCACAATTACGTATCACTGGTTTCTTAGCAACTGCCTCCTCAAAGGTTGCCATCTATTAAACTCTTTGACGTGCATGCGAACATGTCAAAAGCCCTTTCTGGCAACTTCCCAAATATCCTCCTCATCATCGCTACATGTGTGCTTCGAGTGTTGCTGTATTTTGGCCTCAATCGACCAATCTGACTCGGGCAACCAGGCTCCTGCTGACTGGTCCCGCAATCTGCGGTTCCTTTGGCGCAAAACTGCAGAAATTCCTAGATACAATCACCCAGCTCTTTGTCAAACTTGTTCAGTAATATGCCAGGGGAACAACTACGTAGGTGTAGTGACCTGGGTCAAGGGGCACTAGGACCCTGCACATGACCATTGGGAGAGGACAGCAACCGGACACCAATTCCGGTCAGGGAGTGGGGAAGGCATTGCACAGGGATGAGGGCTAGGAAGTGGACGTGCATGTGGGCGCCATGACGAAGATACAATAACGAATCTAAAGCTGACCCAGCTGTCTGCGCGTGTTCTTGTGTGGCGACACGACAACTGGCGACGAGGGTGGGATCTGGAATGGCCACCAGAAGCGCGTGCCACAGACGATCAGATGGAACCAGGAGCCCACCCTGATCCGCCTACTGCAAAAAACAAAGGACATCGGGAGTCCACCCCGGTCGCAAGAAATGGAGCCAGGAACCTATCCTGGTCCGCCAGCCCCCAGACGAGAAGACGCGAAAGCGGGAGCCCACCCTGATCGTGAGTAAAGCGAAGCCAGGAGCCCACCCTGATCCACGTGCAGAGAATAGAAGCGACTTCGGGAGCCCACCCCGCCCGCATCAAGTGAAGAAGGTGAGGAGAAGGGGTGCAGGGCATCTGACCGTGACTGCAGCCGCCCACTGACGAACAAGATAGCTCTGAGCCTCCCGCGTAGATTTCAAGCTGAAATCCTGCGAGAACTCGGCGGCCATCTTAGAGTTAGGCGGGAAAACCAATCAAAGGCTGAGAAGAGCCCGGCGCCCATCTTGGAGTCGGGCAATGGAAGAGATAGCGAATCTCACTGAAAAAAATATTGGCAGCCATTTTGGAGTCAGGCGGGAGAGCCAATAAGGAGCTGAAGAAGGCCAGTCGGCCACTTTGAAGTCAGGCAACACTGAAAAAGGCCCAAAAAGAGGAAAAAAGAGAGAAACAAAAGTGAATTACAACAACGAAAGGTGAAAGAAAGAAAATAAAGGATAAATAAAAAGAAATTATAAGAAAATAAAGGGAAAAAGGAGAAATAAAGAGAAATTACAAGAAAGAAAGTTGAAAGAAAGGAAACTAAGTACAGCAAAAGAAGATAGTCTGCACAACAACAAAATGACAAAAGACGCAAGCGACAGGAATAGCGCAGAAGCAATTTCCCGCTGACCATGACCAACAAAACCAGAACAGCTACAGATGTCGGAGCTTCCAGGGGCAGTGTGGCCAACGTTGGCAGCAGACTTCTATGGGCCATTGGACACGGGCAATTACTTGCTAGTGGTCATTGATGAATACTCCAGATTTCCCATAGTTCGACATCTCTCGTCAACATCAGCGACCGCGATGTTGCCCATACTTGATGACATATTTGCAGCCTGGGGTTCCCCACAAACAGTGAAGACAGACAACGGTCCTCCTTTCTCAGGAGAGCAGTTTTGCAAGTTCATGGACTACCTAGGTATTCACCACTGGAAAATAATGTCTATGTGGCCACAAGCAAACGGCATGGTGGAGAGGTTCATGGAGAACATAAAGAAAGCCGTCCAAAGAGCAAAACTGGCGCAGATCTCCATAGGACAAGCACTCTGTCAAATACTAAGAGACTATCAAAACACCCCCACAGCTCCACGGGGCGATGTCCAGCAGAACTAGTCCTGGGAAGGACAAGCAGAACAAGTTTACCACAACTAGAAGCAAGAGCGCCACCAGAGCACAACAGCATTGCAATAAGAGACCAGGAGGAGTAAAACAAGATGAAAGGCTATGCGGACGCCAGGAGACATGCCACTCCTTCGCACCTGAAGCAAGGGGACTCAGTGTTGGTGCGCCGGTGGCAGTCAAGAAAATCAGACAGTTCGTTCTCAGATGAACCACTGAGGATAATAAACGTCAAGGGGCCAATGATAACAAGTGCATCGGGCCCCTACCGGATCACCAGAAATAGTTTCCACTTCAAGGGAATAAAGAGGGATGAAGGCGGAGGAGACACAACAGCAAAGAACAACGAAACACATGGAAAAGAGGAAGTGACGGACAGCAAGGGAAGAAGGACATACAACAGTAAGAGACAAGAAGAGGGATCACAGAAGGAAACGGAAGGAGCATGTCCAAGAAGAGTGAGCAAAAGGCCAAAAAGACTGATTGAGGAAATGTAACGATGGGGATCATTCTTTCTCTCTCTCTGTCTCTCTCTCTCTCTCTCTCTCTCTATCTCGTTACCACTTTTCCGTCATTTTTTTTCCACAAAGGGTGAGATGTAGTGACCTGGGTCAAGGGGCACTAGGACCCTGCACCCGACCGTTGGGAGGGGATAGCAACTGGACACCACTTCTGGTCAGGGAGTGGGGAGGGCATTGCACAGGGACGAGGGAAAGGAAGTGGACGTGCATGTGGGCACCACGATGAAGATACAATTGAGAATCTAAAGCTGACCTACCTGTCTGCGCGTGTTCTTGTGTGGCGACACGACAGTACGCAGACTTCTTTATTTAGGTTCATGCGAGATAAAGGCCAACACATCCTTTCCCATCAGAAGTCCAGCTGTAACTGCCCAAATCCCCCCAACACTCCCATATTCTAATAAAAACAACAACCACGGGCTGGCACTAGTATCGGTATGCACAGCGCGTGGTTTAAAGACAAACACAACACTTACCCATACAACTGTTCTTTGCAAGCTGCTTCTGTGCAGTAGTAACTTTTCTATGTAGGGTGCTTAGACATCCCTTTGGGTCTGTCTTGTGCTATAGAAAACCCCGTAAATAAATAACTTCAAATTACTGCAGACGAAACTGAAAGAGCCCAATATGGGGTTCAGATGTTTTGTTGTCATAGAAGTAGCACCCGGGTCTGGTCTCATTTACCTTTCTTTGTTGCAAAGAACTCCACCAAGCTCTGGGCCTCCTCCTGGATCCGCACTTCTAGACTTTTCTTTCCGAGTCCGAGATTCCTCAGAATGGTCAGGCCAAAGCGTCTCTGCTGCTTCCAGGTGTGTCCAGAGGAAAAGAGAACTCCTGAGTAAACAATTGTGTGTTATGTTTTTAGTTGTCTCTTCAATGTAATATGCCTATTATATTTTTAGGTCTGGCTAAAGAATACTTTGGTCCTCTCTCCTATTGTAATGCATTTTCAAGTCGAGTTACTCTACGCAAAAGGCTGCAATAAAGACTGGTTTGCCAATGGCTTTCATTTTGTAGCTAAAAATATCTTGCTTTCTCTCTCTTGTTCTTCGAGGTTGGTAAATTGAGCGCCATTAAACTGGATCTCAATAACTCCTATTATTGACAGAGCTTCGGAATGGCTGAAGTGTGGTATGAGGTAGTATATAAAACAAGTTATTTGATGCCTAACTATGCTGTTGTGAAGCACGAGCTACATACCCTTGCCCCTTGTAAGATCCTGGTAAGTCGGGGTTGCAGGGCGTCCAACAAGCTCTTCGGAGTGGGAGATTAGACCATCTCTTATAGACTGGCAGGCATTCAGCACAACCACGGGCTTCTGCCCTAGCCACACAGTGAAAACGTTTCCATAAGTCTTCGCAAGCTGGGGGTGGAAAGTAATCATGGAGCGATTTAATAGAACAGCAAAGAAAAGGAAAGCAAGTTCTACCCCTACCAAATAAATACATGATCTCTTGGGGGAAGGTAACTATTGTCTATTTCAGACCCTGGGCAGCCTGGGCAAGCCATGTTAGCTACATACTACTTATGCTACTTTATGTACAAGCTGGCATCAAAGACACACAATAGACGGAATGTAGAATACATCAAAACATTCACCCCCCAGTTAAGACATCTGGGTTAAATCCATCATTCTTTTGCTCACCATGCCACCACCTCAGTTTAGACCTGACCATATGGAAATCAGTCTTGACCCTGTGCCTCATGGTAACAGTCCGGCCCGAACTGCCAAACCAAGCCCTCCCTGGACCGGAAACAAGCATCCTAGGGCCGTTTTCGAGGTTTCACCCCTCATCAGCTAGGGTAGCTTGAATCCAGTAGCACAGTGAGCCAGGGACCTACGTCTGGGCATTCCCAGCGCACTTAGGGTGAGGAAGCAAAAGACTCACAATTGATTGACAGAATGCAGAGCACATCAAAACATTCACACCCATTCAAGAGATCTGGGTTAAATCCATCATTTGTACCTTCCAGTTAGATAGTGGCTCACGCAAACCTTGTCCCTGCCTAGACATTATTTAACTCCTGGGAATTTAAGGTACTGTTCACATTTGAAATGATCTGTTGACTGATTAGTAGAAATGATAGAATGTAAAACGACCAATTTAAAAGTCGCTCTGCTTACAGTTCATGCATATGATGGAGCAGGTAGTGCACCATTTTGTATACCTCCTCTATTTTGCATGAAAGTATTAATTGAATAACCTACTTATTATAATTTACTAATTGTGTGCCATGATATATTAAAATTAACCAACCTGCATACACAAATTACACGTGGGAACTTGCTATTTGCATGGCAATATAACTCTAATAACTAAAATACGTACGCATATTAACAGTAGTATATGTAATAATTAGATATCGCATGCTTTATGTTGCTTTTGTGACGTTTACACCTTCGTGGAGTACCGTAAAGGTAAATATACTGCTTTAAATGTCGCTATATGCTAGGAAAATACTAAAACATAAAGGGATTAGTGAGGGTATAACATTAGAAGCATCTTTTCTTTGTATTAACTACTCTTTTGTGTTTGTTTCGCTTAAGTTGACATTTTGGCCTATCGAAAACATGGCGACAGAGACCAAGTTCAGAATTGGCCACCGTCTCATGAAGCGCGAAGTCTACTGCGCAGAATCGAATGGCTCCGTGAACTTCCTAACGAACTCTGTACATGCCGTTCCTGTCAAGGATATGTTATTGGTGGACTGCCAAAAGACCCCGGATATTAGAAAATTGTATAAATTAACAATGGACCTTTTAAACTAGAAGTTGAAATATTGCAACAATCGGAATTTGGTCATAACCGGAAACATATCAGCAAAATCCATGTGAAAATGGACTATCCTAAATCAGACGTTTTCCCCCGACCAATTGGAACCTTTCTCCACCCAAAAATGTTTCATGTTATCCCGAAATTTATAATAAAAAGAGTAGTAGATTAGGGAGGGGCTATCTCTGTTCTTTCCAGACCTTTTCGATCACATTCGGCGGTTATTATGACTGCCCACCCTCTTTTACCCCACAGGCGATGACGGATGCTGGCACGATTTCTGGTCCTTTGATGATCTTTGGGACTGTAACGTGCTGAGCAAAGGACTTTCGGACTCTGAGATCTGGCCTGTTCTTTGGACAATTTAACAACAAAATTCGGTTTTGCTGAGCCAATGAAATAGAGAAAACCCAGATAGCCAGAATAGGTAAATATGGTGTTCTGCGATTTAATTAAATTGATCTAGAAATTCTAAGATTTGAAGAGACAAATGCTAATTTAATGGCATTTTAGATAAACAAATATTGATTAACAGAAATTATGAGTTTGTGGTTCTTCGATAAAAGAATAGAGGATTCTGAGTCTTAAATGTGTTTTAGTTGGTTCTAAATCACCATCAACCAATCCAACTATTTGGTCCGATCGGCCAAGTGGGCGGAGTGCCTTGATGTTTAGGATTAGGAGTCTATAGGTGACGAATGTTAATGTGTATGATGTAAGATAACTTTTCTTTCCCTATAGGTTATAAGGTACTCCCACCCACATGTCCGGCGCATCATTCCCCCTCCTGTGTGCAGACCTGTGAAAGAGAAACGTGTGAGTGTTGGTGTTATGGGCCCCGCCAAGGAATGTGTGTGTGAATGAGTTAGTTTGATGGCAGGTCTGCGACGCAAGGAGGATAGTTGTGCTCTCACTTTTTCCCCGAGTTGTTGTTTGCGCTGGATCAGATTTTCCTGGTAGCAGAGTTATGGTTTTATTACATTGGTTTGGAAGCAGTAACTGTTCCGGTAACAATAGGACCTGTAATGCCTATTTTTGATAAACAGAAGGATAGTGAGCATTGTCTGACGATTCCTTATGATGGAAACAGAGAAAATGAAATACAAAGACGAGATACAAGAGAGAATTTGTGGGGACAAACGGTAGGAATTTCTGAACAAAGTACTCCCAAAAATTTGACAGTAAATCAGAGTTTAGTAAATAGAGCAATAATGACGACAGAGTCAGTACCAGGATCACCAAAAGGAATAGAACAAACACGAAATAAGATGATTCCTGTAGGTCCTACTTCGGATTAATTAGGTGATTGGCTAAGAAGTTTACAACAAAAAGATGCTGAGCCTAAACCTCTGGATGTGTCCAAATTAAAAATAGTACTAGAGGAAATAATAGTAGGGACTATTCCTACAGAAAAATTAAAGAGCTATCAGGATGAAGAATTAATGTTTCTATGCAAAAGCATAACATGGAGAGCCAGAAATTTACATGAAAGACTAGAAGAAGTGGCAAATGAAATGGGTATTGATTTTGAAACGGTAAAGTCATTACAACAACCATATAGAGTAGATTTTTCTGAAAAAGACATTGAAAATCTAAACACGACAGGACGAATGATTCAGATTAAAGATTTAATTATATTACTGCGAAAATGGGGTGATGTAGACAAATGGAAGAATAGATGGTTTCGAAAAAGAGACGATGCAACGGATAAAAGGTTTGCAGCTTACCCAGTAAGAGAAAAGGAAAAGGTAGTAACTGAATGTCCCATGAGAGAAATTCCAGGTGGAGGATATGTACATGTCCCCTGGACTAGACAAGATATTTTGTCATTTACCAATGATTTTCCTCGACTGCGCGAAAAGCCAGTTGAGTGGGACAGGCAGATAGACAGGTTTGTGAAATTATCAAAAGTTCTATGGATTGATTTGAATAGTCTTTTTGACATAATAGTACCTGCAGATTTGTGGACAGAGTGCAAGGTAATGATTAGCTGGCCTACACAAGAATACCCTAGAGATCCAAAAACAGGTGCCCCTGATCCAGGTACAGAAAGAGGTGAGCTGTCAACCACAGCAACAGCAGCAGGTTGTTCCCCAACAGAATCAGGCGCCAAAACCGCCTTTTCCACAGAGCGTAAATCATCAGAAATACAGTAATGAGACAGGATTCTACAACGAAGAACAGGTAACTAAACTGCCGTGCGCTAGTATTGTTTCGCAGTATTGGCTACGACGCGATGAGAGTGAGTCAGAAGAAGGTTATTGACGGTGCCGAGGGGAGGAAGAGGAGTGCGTACTTGGCGCAACTCTAGAAGTAGACCAGACAGGCCCATTTGTGGATGGAAAGGTAAATGACGAAAACATTACTTTCCTAGTTGATACTGGTGCTACTCGCTCAACTGTTAGGTCAGCTGATGTTAAAAATCTTCCTCTCTCGGACGAAACGATCCAAGTAGTTGGAGTATCCAACAGACAGATAAAAACGTATCTCACTGATCCAGTAAAAGTTAGCATAGGGAAATTTTCTGAAATGCACCGCTTTGACGTGTGCGATTCAAGCCCTGTAAATTTGTTAGGGAGAGATTTACTGTGCCAGATGAATTGCACCATATTTTGAACTCCAGATGGTATAGCATTTGAGACTCCAGATGAAGATGTACTGTAGAAAATGACTATGGCTAATATGGAACCTGAGATTACTGAGGCATTTGCTGTATTTAACCCTGAAGAGCTGCCTCAAGAGTTGAAAAAGACAGTGAAAATGGAGGTATGGGATTTCACAGGAGAAGATGTGGGACTCATGAAAAATGTAGATCCTGTAAAAGTTGCTCTAAAAGAAGGAGTAAGTTACCCAAATATTCCACAGTACAAATTGAAACCCGAGATAATTGCAAGAGTTACTCCTATAATAGACAGAATGATCAAGCAAGGTATTCTGAGAGAAATAATGAATAGTCCATGTAATTCACCAATTATGGGTCTGAAGAAGCCTAATGGAACATTTAGAATAGTACAAGACCTGAGAAGAATAAACAAAATTGTTGTGTCATGTTGTCCCATTGTACCAAATCCATCTGTGATTTTGTATCAGATTCCTCATGATGCAGAATGGTATACAGTAATTGATTTTTGTCATGCGTTCTTTTCCATCCCATTGCATCCTGATAGTCAACAAATCTTTGCGTTCCGGTTTGGCGAACGTATCTTGGCATGGTGCCGAATTCCACAGGGGTACACCGAGAGTCCCTCAATATTCAATCAGATATTGAAAAAGTCTCTAGAAGATTTAAAAATGCCTGAAAGTTCAGTTCTAGTACAATATATAGATGATTTGCTTGCAGCATCAAGAACTCGAGAAGCTTGTGTAGTGGATACCATTGCACTGCTGAATCATTTGGCAGATGGAGGACTTAAAGTATTCCCATCGAAATTACAATTCTGTCAGAAAGAAGTACAATATTTAGGCCATAAAATTGAAAAACGACTGAGAAAAGTAACTGCGGATAGAATCAAGATAATAAAAGGAATGAGAGCTCCAATGACACAAAGAGAAGTGAGAATGTTTCTTGGAATGGTTGGATACTGTCATCAATGGATAAGTAATTTTTCCCTGATTGCAAAACCTTTGGTACGCTTAACCAGAAGTGATGTAAAAGATCCCATTGAATTAAATAAAGAAGAATTGATGGCTTTTAAACAATTGAGAGACAGTTTGTGTGAAGCACCAGCGCTTGGTATGCCTGATTAAGAAAAAGAATTTGAACTCTATTGCAGCGAAAGAAAGGGATGTGCACTTTCTGTATTAATACAGAAACATGGAAAACTAAGGAGACCAATTGCATATTTCTCAGCTATATTAGACCCTGTAGCTGTAGCATTGCCAGGTTTTCTGAAAGCTGTAGCAGCCACTTGCAAAGGTTTGGAACAAAGTGAAGGAATTGTGATGGGACATCCTGTGAGAGTGTTTGTACCTCATGATGTGGCAATCCTTTTAACAAGGAGCCACACCCAGTTCATGACGCACTGTCGTCTGACTAAATATGAGAAAGTTATCCTAGGTGCAATAAATGTGAGCTTGGTGAGATGTTTGAATGTGAATCCTTCAACGTTACTGCCTGATGCTGAGAATGTGGAAGTCAGAGATGATGTGGATCATGACTGTTTGGAAGTGCTTGACTTCTGTACCAAACCCCGACCTGATATAAAAGATGTGCCTTTGACAGAAAGTGACTATGTGATGTTTGTGGACGGATCATGCTTGAGAATAGATGAGGGAATTCTGAGTGCAACATATGCAGTATGCACAGTAGCAGCTGTTTTGGAAGCATTGTGTTTGAAAGGAGTAAAATCAGTCCAAGTTGCTGAACTATTTGCCTTAACAAGAGCATGTAAGTTGGGAAAGAATGTGAGAGTGACTGTGATAACCGATAGTCAATATGGCTTCTGTGTGGTGCATGCATTTGGCCAAATTTGGTCACAAAGAAGATTTTTGACTTCGAGTGGGACTCCTATGAAGAATGCTGAAGTGGTTTGAAAATTGCTTGAGGCGATACAGCTGCCTCAGCAGTTAGCTGTTGTGAAGTGTGCAGCCCACACAAAGTCCAATGACTATGTATCGGCTGGTAACCAATTCGCCAACGATTTGGCTCAATATTGCGCATGGAATCAGAATTCTATCAACAGGGGAAGAGAAAGAGAAATGAATTCATGCCCCTTGTAGTTTACTAACAGTGTGAATACATGGGAGGAAGTAAGGCAGTTACAGGAAGAAGCAGGAGATGAGGAAATGAGACAATGGGTAAAAGCAGGATGTGCTCCACAGGAAACAGATCATGTGTGGGTTTATCGAGATGGAAGACCAGTTATGCCTGACACCATGGTGTCTGCCATGGCACGGATGTATCATGGACAAGCACATGTAGGAAGAGATGCAATGATCAGACTTTTTAAACAGACATGGTACAATGCTAAATTTAGACTTGTAGCTGAGAGTCTTTGTCAGAGATGTCTTATATGTCAACAGTTCAATCCTGGAAGAAAGACAGTGGTAAGTCTAGGAACGATAGGTCAAGAAGGACGGCCTTTCACCAGAATGCAGATTGACTTCATTGAAATGCCCCCCTGTAACAGGTTGAGGTATGTCTTAGTGATGGTTTGTCTGTTCTCACGGTGGGTGAAAGCATACCCAACGAGAAGAAGTGATGGAATTACAGTAGCCAAGCTATTATTAAGATAGTTCATTCCTAGGTTTGGTTTTCCAGTCACAATTGAGTCAGATAGAGCAAAACATTTTCATAATGAAATCATGAAGTTGATTTGTGAAGCATTGAATGTACAACAGAAACTACATTGTGCCTTTCGCCCAGAGGCTTCTGGTGTGGTGGAACAAGTAAATGGCACCATTAAAAACAGGCTGGGAAAAATGTGTTTAGCCACAGGTTTGAAATGGCCTGATGTCTTGCCTCTGGTACACATGACTATTAGATCAATTCCAGATAGGAATACAGGTCTGAGTCCCCATGAAATTGTCATGTTTTCATACCAGTCAACAAGCTATTGCCTATATCTGATGACTTGGTGTTGGATTATTGCAAGGGATTGGCTGATTCCGTTCATTCTGTGTTCCATCAGTTTGGATCGGATGCCACCACCCTTGAAAAGAAGCCAGCTCATGATTTGAGCCCAGGGGACTGGGTGAGAATAAAAGTGCACAGAAGACTAAACTGTTTGGTCCCACGTTGGGGAAAACCACGTCAGGTGATCTTGACCACGACAACAGCAGTAAAATGTGCAGGAGTGAAGAACTGCATTCATGCTAGTCACACCTTGTGAATTCCTAACCCCGTGGATAATAAGGAGGGAGAATACTTTGAAGAATCAGATACAAGCTCTGAATCAGATACTGAAGAAATAAGAACAAGACAAATTCCTGAAAGGGGGGAATCAGAACAAAGTCCAGCTATTGCACCAGAAAATCTTCCTTTAAGAAGAAAGTTACAGATTTCTGACACCAGCTCATAATCAGACACCGAACCTGCTCAAGCACAAAAAAGAGAGAGTAAAAACAGCGAAGAGACTGTAAAAGAAATTTTTGATAAGACAGTCCCGAATGAAAGTTCAAGAGAAATTCCACCTGACGTAATAAAATTAGATGGTAAGGTACCAGATACAGAGAGTGAGGGAAAGATTTTTGCGGAAGACCCCCGAGGATTTGTAGGGAATTCACACATCCAGTTAGAGGAAGGGACGGTTAGTCAGCAGGAAGATTGTGTGGAAGAACCACGAGGAGGGACAGAAGTAGGGAATAAAACAGAAGTGGTGGAAAAAAGAACAGTTAAGAGTAAACGTCAAGTTGGAACTGAATCAGAGGACAGTGATGATGAAGTACCAGAAGGTCGAGTCCTGAGAAAGAGAGCGTGGAGAACGGAGAAAAATTAAAAAGGAAGTAAGTTGAAAGGGGCAGCAAGAGATGAAATTTGGCCCCACAAGATAAAAAGGTTAAGATACAGCTTGACACGAGTGAATTCATCTAGAGTTGAATAGGTAAATGAAGTGTCTAGCCAAGAGAAATTGAGAGATGTGGATCAAACGACAGTAGAAGAAAATAAAAGAATGAGAAAACCTAACCAGAAGTATAAGTCGCCGGAATGGTCATATGTGGCATTGCTTGAAATAAAAGAAGAGGCAGACAGCCAAGGGGATCCAGTGGTGACTGTACCAGGAGTGGTTGAGGAAGACGAAGAATCGGAAATCCTGAGAGTTATCTTGTCCGACATCGGAGAAGAGACGGATGTTTAGGAAATTCTGCAACAGGATTACGAAAGAAAAGTGAAAGACGATCAAATGCCAAATTGAAAAGATAAAAATTTTCAAAATAGAGAAACAATAAATTACCGGAAAAGACATAAAACTGAAAGAACCAAGTAGGTGCTTAGAGCCTTGGGTTAGACAAAACTAGTTGTGAAGTAGAAGAGGCTAAGTCAAAAGAAACTGATCATTTTTCGAAATGGCAAACACAGAAAATAGAAAATCTAAATGTGTGTTCCTTAGAAGATGGTTCAAAATGTGTTGTTGTTGTACAGGATTACTAATGCTTCGGTGGAGTGCGTTAGCTCTAATGGTTTCATTTAAGGTTACGCTAGAAACAATAGAAGGACTTAGCGAGAATAAAACTAACGTAGAAAAAACTCAGAAGGTATATCCGACTAAAATAGATAGAAATTATTTACATAAAGATAGGTCCATAAATGATTTTTCTAACAATGTATTTTCAAAATTGCTATACGAATATGTGAAGACGATGGACGTGAGGGATTGCTACATCTGTATGCAGTTGCCAGCGTCTATATCTGAGGGAGTGACTTACCATCACCTCCAGTAACATATGGAACAACATGTAGTGTAATAGCAAGCTTGTTTTACAAAATAGGGAAATTATAATATTATTTTTCAGACGTAGATAATGTATTTTCACAAGTACCTGTAATTAACAAGTTGAATAAAGTAAAACCTGCGAAAGTGTTAGGTGAATATTTCTTAGAAACTAAAGAATTAACATTAGAATCAATATTTAGAAATAATCTAACTTGCAGTTTAAAGAAGAAGGAGAAGGTTTTCTTGGCTATGGTTGAAGAAAGGAGATTGAAAATGCAAAGGAAGGTACCTGAGGGAAAAGAAGAAAAGAAAGTCTGGGATGTTGAAAGAGAAAAACATTTGAAACGAGAAGCTAGTCCAACAATGGCTTTAGATTGGCCTCAGAAAGGGAAGTTGTGTATTAGAAGGAATCAAACTAGATATGATAACTATTTTGTAGGCACTAGTGATTGCCATGATACTTATAGAATCATGGGTGGATGGGGATTTAAAGAAGGAAATGATCCAGTTTTCCCTGGACTATATTTTATCTTCGGGAATAAAGCATATTATCGATTACCAGATCATTGCTATGGCACATGTTATCTAGGCCTGGTTTTCCCAAAGATATTCCATGTGGGAAGAGGAAAAGATGGTGCACATGAGTTAGGTAGTCAACTAACACCTAGGAAAAGAGAATCTTGGTCAGAAATTGCAGGAGACATTTTTGGAGCGTTGATACCAGCAGTGGGAATATCTCTGAATGCATACAAAATTAGAAAACTATCAACAGTAGTGGATTGCTTGTCAACAAGCACCGCTGGAGGATTTTTAGTAGTAAATACTGAAATGGTTGCCATGCTTGCTATGGTAATGCAAAATCGACTTGCGCTTGATATAATTTTGGCAAAAGAGGGTGGAGTCTGTGGAATGCTGAAAGTTCAACATTGATGTACTTACATTCCTGACGAAAGTCAAGATTTGAAGACATACATTAAGAATATAACTGATTTGCATGAGGAAATTGTTCCATTGGAGGTTGAAGGTATTTGGGAAAAGATTGGGAACAAGTTTTCTACTATTAATAACTTCTTACTTAAGCTAGCTAGTACTTTTATTGGTAAAATATTAATTCCAGTAACATGTGTGATTATATTAGTATTAATTCTAAGACTAGGATGTTTATGTAGCAAGAAAAGGAAATTACAAAACCACATTAAAAGAGAAACTGTAAGAAAAAAAGAGAAAGAAAGAAAAGAAAGAGAATTTGAAGAAATAGAATTAGAAGAGTGGAAAGACAATATGTATAGAAAAACAAGAGAAGAAGAGACAGGGGAAACAGTGATGTAATCTAACAAAAGATTAAGAGTATAGAATTCATTTCTTTTACAAAATGTTTTTAAAATTAAAAGGTAGTGTGGTGATGTTATAAATCACCAAAGGGGGGATTGATGGAGCAGGTAGTGCAAAATCTTGTATACCTCCTCTATTTTGCATGAAAGTATTAATTGAATAACCTACTTATTATAATTTACTAATTGTGTGCCATGATATATTAAAATTAACCAACCTGCATACACAAATAACACGTGGGAACTTGCTATTTGCATGGCAAAATAACTCTAATAACTAAAATACGTACGCATATTAACAGTAGTATATGTAATAATTAGATATTGCATGCTTTATGTTGCTTTTGTGACGTTTACTCCTTCGTGGAGGACCGTAAAGGTAAATATACTGCTTAAATGTCGCTATATGCTAGGAAAATACTAATACATAAAGGGATTAGTGAGGGTATAACATTAGAAGCATCATTTCTTTGTATTAATTACTCTTTTGTGTTTGTTTCGCTTAAGTTGACATTTTGGCCTATCGAAACCTTTCTCCGCCCAAAAATGTTTCATGTTATCCCGAAATTTATTGTAAAAAGAGTAGTAGATTAGGGAGGGGCTATCTCTATTCTTTCCAGACCTTTTCCATCACATTCAACGGTTATTATGACTGCACACCCTCATTTTACTCCACAGGCGATGATGGATGCTGGCACGATTTCTGGTCCTTTGATGATCTTTGGGACTGTAACGTGCTGAGCAAAGGACTTTCGGACTCTGAGATCTGGCCTGTTCTTTGGACAATTTAACGACAAAATTGGGTTTTGCTGAGGCAATGAAATAGAGAAAACCCAGATAGCCAGAATAGGTAAATATGGTGTTATGCGATTTAATTAAATTGATCTAGAAATTCTAAGATTTGAAGAGACAAACGCTAATTTAATGAAATTTTAGATAAACAAATATTGATTAACAGAAATTATGAGTTTGTGGTTCTTCGAGAAAAGAATAGAGGATTCTGAGTCTTAAATGTGTTTTAGTTGGTTCTAAATCACCATCAACCAATCCAACTATTTGGTCCGATCGACAAAGTGGGCGGAGTGCCTTGATGTTTAGGATTAGGAATCTATAGGTGACGAATGTTAATGTATATGATGTAAGATAACTTTTCTTTCCCTATAGGTTATAAGGTACTCCCATCCACATGTCCGGCGCATCATTCCTCCTATTGTGTGCAGACCTGTGAGAGAGAAGCGTTCGAGTGTTGGTGTTATGGGCCCCACCAATGAATGCGTGTGTGAATGAGTTAGTGTGACGGCAGGTCTGCGACGCAGGGAGGATAGTTGTGCTCTCACTTTTCCCCCCCGAGTTGTTGTTTGCGCTGGATCACATACAAGAGGCCATGATAGGATCCAAATGCCAGAAGCTATGTAAATCACAAATTCTCCAGTCTGGATTAAAATGAGGTCTTAATGGTAGCTAGACACACACCTGAATTTCCCTCACTTGGTCCAGACTCCTATTTAAATGTCCCCATACACCTGTTTACAGACTTTGCTCTCGAAATAGCATTCAGGAATTTATTGAAGTGATGGTCCTCTCACATTAACTTCACTAGACTGTCTGAAAGAATAACAGTGCCACATCCATACAGTATCACTTACTGTCCTGGGTGAACCCTGTCTTTGTATATGAGAGCACATATCATGTATGATTTTAATGGAGATGGCCGCTCCTGCAGTACACATAAAATTATACATATTACCTGCAGAAAAAAACCACTATTTTGCCCACTGCATCAGACACAACATTTCATTTTAAAAGACTTATTTATATGGCCTTATCACCTAGGACACCTACCTTCTCAATGGAGTGTATTTTCTTAATGGCATGATGTTTAATAACCCGCAGCTTCCCATATATACCTTTTTTGTCATGTCACAGGTTTCATCTAGATGATTCAATTTTAATGCTAAGCACGATCATGAGGGAACTTGAATGTTAGCTAACTTCAGACACTCCTTCCAGTGAGTGTCTGCTTCTTACCTAGGTGCTGTTGATAATGTCAATTTAGACAAGCAGTGGACAAAGGGTTACAATGTGGCAATATCTTACAGTCCAGGGCTTTCAAGTGACACAAGAGAAGCTACATTTCTTTAACAAGAAATAGTTGTCTGGAGTCTATAAGGTACTTTGGAGTTGCAGACATGGCCCAGAGATCATACCACCACCAGCACCAAAAATCCCACCAAAGTTGTCAAAGATCACATGGCATAAATCTGACAATAAAACACACAAAAGGTGATAGGAGGAATTTGTGCAGTTTGTCTAAGCACTGGCAATCTCTCGGGGTAGCATCCCAACCCACCAGTCTTTTGTTCGCCATGCCACCTCAGTTTGGACTCCGTCATATGCGTATGCGTTCCCCATTCCTATTAGTTTGCTTTACGATTATCTGTAAGGTGCCCCTATACCTTTTTGATCCTAGCTCTGTTTGTTCAATGATCAAGAAATAAGCCCAGAAAGAGAAAGAACTAATTATTTACTGTAGGAGAGTAGGATCTGCACTTATGTTGCCCCCACATTTTTTCTGATGTTTACACTGGTTTCTGGCTATAGTCTGGCTGGGACCCTGCTAATCAGGGCCCCAGCCTCTCTGTTCTTTCTAAACAACTTGGAGTGCATATTAGATGCACTAGTGATTGCATACTGTGGTACCTTATGAGCCCCTAGTGTATGGTTCCTTAGGTATCAAGGGCATAGGTACTTCACAGGCCTACCAGGGGCTGAAGCATGTATTATGCCACCCCTGGGAAGCAGACTAAATCTGACACCACAGGCCTGCTACTGCAGCCTGGGTGAGGTAGTGTTAGCACTCCTCACTGAGATATAGGTTCACTATATCTCTCCTTACACACACACATAAACCTATCAGTCACCCCTAAGGCAGGCCCTATCAATCCTGAGGGCAGGGTGCTTGGTTTCCATGTGAGGGGGTGCTTCTGCCTGAGCAGGGCCCCTCTGCAGCTCTCAGAGTCCATTCTATGTAGCTGTTTGTGGATGCGGTTAAACCATATACTCTTAAGTGCATTATAACCTAGCGGTAAATGCTAACTTTGGGATGGCTGCAGGAAAACATGTCGTGTTTGGTGTCAAACGCTTTGGAATCATACCCCCACACCAGTAACAGGTGTGGGAGTATGATACCACCCTTCTAGAGGCATAGACATGTACCCACTGTGGAAACACGGTAGAATCCTGAAGAGCCCTGGCATCACAAAATGGATGCCACCAGTCACAGACACTGGGCTGCCCTCCTGCTGCTGACCGAAACTCGCAGTGGAGGAGGCCCAACAATAGGCATCCTGTCACAGGGAGGTGTGGTCACCTCCCAGACAGGATTTGGTGTCTTGGGGGTGGGTGGGTGCATTCCTAGAGTGCTTTGAAGTCCTGCACTGGGGGAGTAGTAGGATACTCTGTGCATGTGCCAGCTCAAACCGGTTCAGGGGCTACCAGCCCCTGCTGTGGCACGAAACTGGACAAAGGGAAGTGGATGTAGCCACCCACTCCCTGACCCTCCCATAGGAGTGGTCATAGAGCTAGTCCCTCCCTTCCTTGTAGTATAAGTTAGGGAACCCTTGCCATTACAAACTAGAAATCCCTGGACGACGCTCTGAAGAAGAATCCTGGACCTTCGATGTTCCACTACCTTTGGAAGACTGAAGAATCTCCCTTGGAGTCAAGGAGTGACTCCCCTGCTTGGCAGGCACCAAAACTTTGAATCAACGGTCACAAACTTTCCCGTTCCCGCCGGAGTCCGAAGTCCCTGCAGCCCCGGAAGTGGATTTCCTGACTTCTCCAAGGCCATCGTGAGTCCCCAGTGACGCTGAGGCAAGTGGACCCCACGAGTGATGAGGAACTGCAATACCTGGGTACCGGGCACTATTTTCGAGTGCAACCCCATCACGATGTTCTACGAACTTGTGAATTGGACCACATGTGGTCCAAGCCTCCAGTAGGATTTCCTCTGAAGATCAGAGGCCTACTTCATCCCGAGTGACCGTGGGCTCCTGGTGAGTGAATCCTCCCGAGGCATCTTTGTGATCCCTTGCCGGTTGGCTTGTGGGTCCCCAGAAGACTTTTCTACAGAACCAAAGGGCTCCCCTGGTTGCTCCAGGCCTGCCCTGACTTACCTTCGCTGGGTGAGTCCCTCAGACCTTGCTGGTCTGCTCCGCTGACTTTTTACACTTTCCACAAGACTTGCTGTTGCCAAGGCTTGTTGGATCCAATCTGGTCGCCAACACCTCAGTAAGCTGCAGACTTTGTGGGACACACTGAATCCAGCTCCTGGTTGTCGTCGACGCCTCCTGGACCTCATGGCTGAAGAGTCAAGACACCCATGATCACCTGAAATCACCCGACAACTGTGGGCATCCAGCTTCCTTGCCCCGGGTCACTGCCAAGTGACTTTGAATACTGTCCCTTCTGCTTTCAGGTCTTCCTTCCTCTGAATCCAGCCTTGGATTCTACCGGACACTTCTGTCTTCACAAGCAGCAAGTCTTCTTTGGCTCCCATTGAAAATGACGTTGCGACCCGACACCAAAAGACACCTATGCACCCAGCTTCCCTGGGTGAGGTAACTCCAGCACTACAGTGCTCCTGTGGGTGTTGGCTCTAGAAGTACTTACCCTGTAAGTGACTTGCTTGTTGACTCTCCCGAAGTACCCTAAAACTTTAAAATTCCAGCCGCGACTTGCTCCATTGAAGTCTATTGGGATCCGCGGCTGTGTTCTCACACTGCATGCGTGTCCCATGGGTCCTTTATTTACCTGCCTTGGGTGTATTAGTGAGGCCCCAGCGCTTCTACAGGCCCTAGGCCTTGTCCCCTCGCAATTCGATCTTCCTAAGTCTCTTTTTTAGTATATGGTCTGGTACGCCCCTAGGACCCCAGCCATATTTGTGCTTAACTTGTGAACTGTTGGTTTTTGCATATGTCCTTGACTTCTAATCTCATAAAGAGATTAGTAGATTGTGTTAGAAATAAATACATATATATTTTATATATATACCTGTGTGGTGTCCTTTCATTTGGTAATTCAAGAGATTGTAAGGTAAAACCGGCTGCTTTACATTCCTCTAAAGACTTAGCCTGAAGGCTGCTCTCCACAGCTACCACTAGGATAGCTTTCGTGAAAAGGTTGTCTTAAACCTATCTACCATAAGAGTCGAATTGTACTGGTGCAAGGTGTCCACTTTAACTAGTGACCAGCATATGCCAGGCCAACTTCTCACATTTACAGTTATTCTTTCTTACTCCTGGAGCTATCACGCCTTTACTTGGCCCTCTGCCTCCAGGGCTCTTTTGGGTACCCTCTGAATGGGTTGGTTTCGTAGTAGCTTAATGCTAGGATTCCCAGTTACAGTCACTCTCGCTGTTAGGGTGTCGGTAAAGGTGGAGCTGTGAACGACAAGAGTTACCATAGAATTTTGAGGTGTTGTGGTTTTTCTTGAAAAGAGATGGCCCTAGGTGGAATGGGCAGCCTGGTCTCCACCAAGGTTTTCAGGGCTACTATGGTGGATTGTGCAATCTCCACAGGCAGTGCAGTTACTTTACTGTTTGTGAAATAAAAGTTTAGTGGGTTTCATCATTGCAGCTGCTGAATAAGGGTTGAGGTTGCACTGGTTCCTTTCGGCTAAGACCATGTTGCAGGAATTATGTTCTTGGCTGTAGCTCAGTGAAACCCGTGAGCCTCCAACTTCTGCCAGCATGGAGAGACTACCAGATTCCCTATTTACTTAAAAACAAACTTCATTACACAGGTGACCACCCTTGACTTAAGAGCCAGGTAATGCTAGTGTGTTTGTCTGTTTTTCTTACTAATACTGTACAGTATAAGCAGAGTACCTGTGTGATGCCCATATTATATATGTACAGGTGCCATTAGACAAGTGTGAATTGTTGCTGCCATGCTTTACATGGTGGGAGTGACTTTGTCTGTCTGTATGCAGTGGGTCTCTGTGACTGAATGCCAGTGAGTGTGTGTGTGTGTGTGTTTGCATTTGAGGGTTGCACTGCCTGTGCCTGCACAGCTGTTGCCTATGTCACTCCTGTCAAGTGCATGTGAATCTTGCATTGCTGTCTTCTGTGCTGTGCTTTACTGGACCAATGTGGACACCGCCATGGTCATTTAATACTCGACATAGAAACAGGTACAGCAAGGTGTGCTAAACTGTGGCAGTGTTGAAGCTGGTTTGATAATAATGTGTGCTCTCTGGTCTGTGTTTGTCAACTAGCTTATGGCACTCTCTGTAGCTTGAGAGTAAATCTCCTGCCTCAGCATGCAATACCTGTAATCTATACCAACAACTGTGGCACCAACAGTGTTGGTATTAAAAGAGCACAAGTTACAGGGTCATGCGAGCAGGCACATATAAAGGGGCAACATGGAGTTTCCGGAATAGGCAGCTGCTTGTCTTGAACCAACATCAATAGGAATCTGTATACCAATGAATCTCTGAGGAAATCCCCTGGCTGATCCTTCCCCTCTCAGTGCAACGCTGGATGAGCCATCATCTTACTCTGCTAATGAACTGAATCACTCTTGATGTACAAGGGGGAGCAACACTCAGCATCAGAGAGCACTGGCTAGCAACCAAGACCCTTGTTTTCTTGGACAACGCCTGCCAGAAGCCATACTTGAGAGTTTGACTGACAAAACTTTGTAGTAACAGTGAGTTTAGCTAAGTTTAGGAAAGGTTTATACTTGGTGCACTAAAAACTGCACCACAGGAACCGTTTCTGAACCTTTGCACCTGAGCTCATACCCGGAAGAACTATCAACTTACTAACTAGTCTGAGGGCTCAATTACTAATCTATGTGGGCACAGAGAAGCCCAGTGGAACCATCAAATGGGGAACTCCCATGGGTCTTGTAATAAGTTGGTTTATTTTTAAGTACAAAAGGGAGCAAAATAAAGCGACACAGAGCATTGACAAGTCATCAAAATCCTTGGTCATCTTGAAAATATGCCTCTGAGGAGCCACCTTTAGGAGTTTGGTTGAGGTGACCTTGTAGTAAAACTAGACATAGATTAGCTTAGGAAATGGTTATGCTTGTTACAGAGAAGACCTACAAATGCCCCCATAGGAAAACTTGCAGCATTACAAGTATCATTATCATTAAGAAACATCATCATGGTGGATGGAAGAGAAGAGAAGTAGAAGAAGCATTTTGATTAATAGGTACTTATGTATGTGTGTGTGTTAGTGTGTGTGTGTGTGTGTGTTCAAAGACAAACTCTAGCCTTGCATGAGCCACTGTGATGGGGCAACAAACAATCTACGACAAGTGACCCATCTTCACTTTTTTCTTAGGCCCAAGTATCAGGGTGTGTGTCTGTGTAAAGAGCACTATAACCTACACATTCAGCAGGGTAGCATTTGCACACTCAACAGAAGTAACAGCAACCTTCTAACCAGGTCTACAGTACCTGCATGAGGGTATCAGGATGAAGCATAAAGTTCAGGGTCCACAGGTTGCCAATGATGGGGAGAGGAGCTGGTCCAGGAGGGTATCTTCTTCTCACCCACTGAAGCTTGAAGTAATGTCCAATGAAGAGAGTAAGAAACAGAGCTATTAACAGCTCTGCGATTAACAGCATGGTGGACTTGCTATTCTTCCCTATTGTCTTTGTATCATTTGTGCCTCGTTACTTCCTGTATCTGTTTCTCCAGCTATCTCATGTCTCCTGTTCTCTCTCTTTACCTCTTTCCTCCTTTATGTCCAGCCTCAATGTCTGTCTTCTTGTACATAAGCCTAGCCTGTGCACCTCAGTCCCTTTCTATTTCGGCAAAGCCCACCTTCCTTAACTCATTCTTTCTCACGTTCTCTACCCTTTTATACTTTGTCTAAGAACCCTAGAAGAGGCACATTTTCACAATGTGTGCAATCTGAGAGTTTGTTGCTTGTGTAACAAACATGCTTATCACCTGTACTTATGAATATTTGCTCTTTCATCACTGTCCTGCTGTTGTTTGACCTCTTGTAAGTGAATGCAAATGTACTGCCAACAAACACAGCTCTTTACCTGGGCTCCGGTCCAGTGCTTGGAATTTATGCCACAGGACCTGATGACTCATTTATATTGTAAAGGGCCATTTACATTTAAATTGACTTCTCAGATTCAAATAAGGAATATTTACGGTGTTTTTGAAAAAAAAAAAATAAAGGTGACCACAGCCATGTTAATACGATAATGTGAATATTCTCCATGTACTTTTGTACATAACACACTCGGTGGATCATTTGCTGTTTTTAACTATCCTTTTATCATTTCACCTTTCCAAAGTGCTTGCAAATGAACTGCGAACAAAATAGTCTCTCTGGCCTATGGCCCAGTGCCTGATGGTTATGCCAGAGAACCTGACTGCTCAAGGGTGTCCATTTGCCTTGTTAAATGCATTTTAAGTGTAAATCGCTCTTTAGACAGAAGCATGGAGTGTTGATTGTGGATGTTGTACGGTAAATAGCTTAAATTGTCCAAGGAACATTACCTTTGTGCAGAATTGTAAGAATGAGGGTAGCCAGTGTAGATGATAAAACAAGATGAAAGTTTATTGTTCAGTTTCAAGTACGAGTCATAAGTTACAGGTATTGTAAGTAGTAAAGTAGCCCCACCGGGAGCAGCATCCCAGCTGCTGAGCCCACTCACTCCAGGTGACAATCACTCCACCAGGCACACATAAACATTCTATGACATCACACTCAAACTGGCTCAGCAGCAGGACAGAGGATACACGTAAAGAAATACATGGCACTAAGAGCAGGATGCCACACCTTGAAAGTAGAATTTGAATGGCACGGCATGCGGATGAAAATGTCAGAGCTATATTCCAAACAGATCTCATCTACCAGGTTTCTCATCAACTGTCTCTTCATAGAAAATTACCTGCACATTCCATTATATCACATTCTTGAATATAAACATTCAAGGACATTACATTTCTTCCCTTTTTTGTTGTTTTTTAACCATTAAAACACAGAAGCAACTAGACTACATATAAATAAATGTAATGCATGTAAAAACAACAAATTTTCTTCTTTTTTACATTTTTTAAACATATTCTTTCAGATAGTTGTAGTTCTGAATTTTTCTGCCACTCCTGCTTCCTCCATTGCACTCTTGATGATTCTCATCACTTAAGTTCCCCAGTATTCTTACTTTTGCTTCGGTCATCCAAGTATATCATCACCCTTTCCAAAACATGCATTTTTGCAATAGCTGATCTACTTCTAAACTCTAATTTACCATGAAATTAACTTCACATAGAGATTTCCTATCCACGAGAACCTCTTGGTTTTACATCTAATATTTTAAGATATTACGTTCTCTATACAAATTTTGGTAGCTTTTCTGGAGACATTATTATCAATTTTGAACATGTGTCGAAGAACATTCTCACCTTCACACCATCTTCACTTTCGGCTTCACATAGGTTGCCAAGTGTTGCTGCACAATTGTAAAACAACTTCACTGTAACATTTATTGACTTCATGCATCTTATTGACCTGCATTAATGACCTGCAACACTTCATAAAATTACCTTTTTCTGCCTTTGTTATAAAAACCTTTTTGGGCAGGGCAGGGAAATCTCTGAAACCCACCTATAACATGTTCCCTTTATTCTCCCATCATTCTTTATACTTCCTTGTCTTTCACACACTGCAAAGCATTAACTATTGCCTGTGGTTTCACACTTGAATTCCTCTTTTTTAGCTCCGACATGTGAAGTTTTCCACTCTTTTATATGTCATTAATGCTTCATTCGAAGGTGGCTCATCTTTTAGCCAAAATTCCTCCCTTAACCTCTCGTCCTTACAGTTGAGAAGAAATTGATCACGTATACGTTCTCCACACAGAGTGCCAAATTTACAAGTCCCCTGTTTTTTGAAGATTTGTAACATACTCGAGACTCTCATTCTCACCCTCCACCCTTTTTACCAAAATGGTAACGCCGCAAGAACGTGCTTATCTATATAAACTAATATAACTGAAGCTTTGTTATACAAATTTACAGTTAATGTAACCCACAAGCTTCCTCTGGATCCAAATCTGGTAAATCTTCCAATACTTCCTGACCTTCCACCCCTAGACAATGTACCAATAGAGCCATTCTGTTATCCACTGTCATATTGTTTGGACAGACAAAAACACATTTCTTTTTCGACCACAGTACTTGTGGTTCTCCGGTAGGAAAAATGATGATGCAGAAACATTTTACATTAATAATAACTATCAATTACTCACAACATATGAAAAAATTCAGAAAAAACATTTTTGTAGCTACATATTCCTATTTGACACAAATGAACAGTACTAAAATATGGTCTGCCTCACCCCAAAGCGGTATGTCAATAATTTGAAGGAGGCAAGAAAACAACTGTGGGCTTCATTATGATCACCGTCTCACAGCCATCGTAAGGCCATTTTCCGCATTCCAAATTACAATGGAGGGCAGTTCTGTGTCGGGCGGAAATTCCGACCACTACGCATTGCCAAGTGTTGCTGCACAATTGGAAAACAACTTCACTGTAACATTTATTGACTTCATGCGTCTTATTGACCTGCATTAATGACCTGCAACACTTCATAAAATTACCTTTTTTCTGCCTTTGTTATAAAAGCCTTTTTGGGCAGGGCAGGGAAATCTCTGAAACCCACCAATAACATCAATCAATCAATCAATCAATCAATCAATCAATCAATCAATCAATCAATCAATCAATCAATCAATCAATCAATCATTTGTAAAGCGCACTACATACCCGGGAGGGTCTCAAGGCGCTGGGGGGGCCCTTCTGATCGAACAGCCATGTCTTGAGCATCCTCCTGAAGGTCAGCAGGTCTTGGGTCTGTCGTAGGCTCAGTGGGAGGGTGTTCCATGTTTTGGCGTCGAGGTGGGAGAAAGATCTCCCGCCGGTGGATGTTATTCGGATGCGCGGGACGGTAGCTAGTGATTGGTCGGCAGAGCGTAACTGGCGGTTGGGGATGTAGAAGGAGAGCCGTCTGTTGAGGTAGGCTGGGCCGGTCTTGTGGAGTTCCTTGTGTGTGTGGATGAGGAGCTTGAAGGATATCCTCTTGCTGACGGGGAGCTAGTGCAGGTCCCTCAGGCGGGGGGTGATGTGGCCGTGGCGTGGTACGTCGAGGATCAGTCATGCTGAGGCGTTTTGGATGCGTTGTAGTCGTTTGATGAGCTTGGTCAGGGCTCCCGCGTAGAGCGCATTTCCGTAGTCGAGTCTGCTGCTGACGAGGGCCTGGGTGACTGTCTTTCTTGTGTCTGTCGGGATCCACCTGTAGATCTTGCGGAGCATGCAGAGGGTGTTGAAACAGGAGGAGGAGACGGCGTTGACCTGCTTGGTCATTGAGAGCGTTGAGTCGAGGATGATTCCCATGTTGTGTGCGTGGTCGGTGGGTGTCGGGGCTGCTCCCAGTGCCGTCGGCCACCAGAAGTCGTCTCAGGCTGAAGGGTTGGTGCCGAGGATGAGGACCTCCGTCTTGTCCGAATTCAGCTTCAGACGGCTGGTCTTCATCCAGTCAGCGATGGCCTTCATTCCTTCGTGGAGGTTGGCTTTGGCAGTGATGGGGTCCTTGGTGAGGGAGAGGATCAGTTGAGTGTCGTCGGCGTAGGAGATTATGTTAAGGTCATGCTGTCGGGTGACGTGTGCGAGTGGGGCCATGTAAATGTTGAACAGTGTCGGGCTGAGGGAGGATCCTTGGGGTACGCCGCAGATGATCTCGGAGGCTTTGGACCGGAATGGGGGGAGGCGGACGCTCTGGGTTCTGCCGGAGAGGAAGGAGGTGGTCCATTCCAGAGCCTTGTCTCAGATCCCTGCAGCGTGGAGGCGTGCGCGTAGTGTGCGGTGGCAGACGGTGTCGAAGGCGGCGGAGAGGTCAAGGAGGTTGAGTGCCGCTGTCAAGCAGGGTCCTGATGCCGCTGGTGGCGGCGATTAGGGCAGTCTCAGTGCTGTGGTTGCTGCAGAACCCTGACTGGGAAGGTTCCAGGATTCTGTTTTCTTCGAGGTATCGGGTTAGCTGTCTGTTGACGATTTTCTCGATGAACTTGGCCGGGAAGGGGAGCAGAGAGATGGGCCGGAATTTCTTGAGGTCTCTTGGGTCTGCCTTGGTTTTTTTTAGTAGGGCGTTGATCTCGGCGTGTTTCCGGCTCTCTGGGAAGGTCGCAGTCTCGAGGGAGAGATTGATGACGTTGCGCAGGTGGGGTGCGATGGAGCTGCTTGCTTTGTTGAAGACGTGGTGCGGGAAGGGATCTGACGGGGAGCCGGAGTGGATTGTGCTCATGGTCTTGATGGTGTCATCGATGCTCACGTTGGCCCAGGCTAGCACGGGGTCGTGGTCGATGGTGTGCGGAGGGTCTGTTGTGCTGCTGTCTGTTGGGGCTGTCTGGGTGTTGAAGCTGTCGTGGATGTCTGCTATCTTGCGGTGGAAGAAGGTGGCTAGGGAGTCTCACAGGGCTTGCAACGGCGGGATGTCGTTGGTGTTGGAGCTGGGGTTGGAGAGTTCCTTCACGATGTTGAAGAGCTCCTTGCTATTGTGTGCGTTGTTGTCGAGGGGGTCTTTAAACGAGGTTCTCTTGGCAGCCCTGATGAGGTGGTGGTGGTTGCGGATGGGGTCCTTGTGTGCTGCGCGGTTGTCCGGAGTTTGTTCGCTGTGCCATAACATGTTCCCTTTATTCTCCCATCATTCTTTCTACTTCCTTGTATTTCACACACAGCAAAGCATTAACTATTGCCTATGGTTTCGTACTTGAAATCCTCTTTTTTAGCTCTGACATGTGAAGTGTTCCACTCTTTTATATGTCATTAATACTTCATTCGAAGGTGGCTCATCTTTTAGCCAAAATTCCTCCCTTAACCTCTCGTCCTTACAGTTGAGAAGAAATTGATCTCATAGACGTTCTCCGCACAGAGTGCCAAATTTACAAGTCCCCCTGTTATTTGAAGATTTGTAACATCCTCCTCCAGACTCTTAGTCTCACCCTTCACCCTTTTTACCAAAATGGTAATGCCCCAAGAACGTGCTTATCTATATAAACAAATATAACTGAAGCTTTGTCATACAAATTTACAGGTAATGTAACCCACAAGCTTCCTCTAGATCTAACTCTGGTAAATCTTTCAATACTTCCTGACCTTCCACCCCAAGACAATGTACCAATAGAGCCATTCTGTTATCCACTGTCATATTGTTTGGACAGACAAAAACACATTTCTTTTTCGACCACAGTACTTGTGGTTCTCCTGTAGGAAAAATGATGATGCAGAAACATTTTACATTAATAATAACTATCACTTACTCACAAAATATGAACAAATTCAGCAAAAAACATTTTTGTAGCTACATATTCCTATTTGACACAAATTAACAGTACTAAAATATGGTCTGCCTCACCCCAAAGCGGTATGTCAATCATTTGAAGGAGGCACGAAAACAACTGTGGGCCTCATTATGATCACGGTGAGCCCACCACCAACAGGCTGTCGGTGGCGGTCTCACAGCCATCGTCAGGCCATTTTACGCCTTCCAAATTACAATATTGGGCAGTTTTGTGTCGGGCGGAAACTCCGACCACCACGCATCCGAGGGGCTCCTTAAGCCCGCCGGTGTGTCGGAGGGCTTCCTATCCCTAAAATGGTGGCGGCGCCATAGGGATTCAGATGGGCCCTCCCCGCAGCCTTTCCATGGCGGTTCACCCACCATGGAAAGGCTGTCGGGGATGGACATTGGGGGCCCGTAGTGGGCCCCCTTCATCCCAGGCCCTTGATTGTGGGTGTAGAAGGGCACCTATGGTGACCCCCAACAATTCCCTGTACTAAGGGTCCTAGCATTTCTTGCGAATTAGATAATGAATGCTTCACCCTCTCACAAGAGAAAGAGAGGTGCAGCCACAGGCACATGGTCAAGTGATGGGGTTTCAATGAGGCCGCAAGGGAAGCCAATGTGATGATTTATGAGCTCTGGGTAATCAGTTCAATGCTTAAAGGGTTCATTATAGGTAATATAGGAAGCGTTAATGTAGATCTCTCAGAATATATACATGCTTGGTTGCTATCCCGAGAAAGTCTAAGATTAAGTAAGGGGGTGCAGGTGTCCATTTCTAGTTGCATAGTTTTGTATAATTCATTCACACTTAATAAATGCTGTTGAGTCTTGGTCTGGAAGCATATAATTTATTTGGCAAAATCAGCATTCCTGGTATTTGCTATCAGTATGACTTGATCTTGGCTGGTTGGTCTGATTTGTGAATGTGATCTATCAGCATACTACCAAATTTTCATGTCAAGTATTCCATTGCGTAGTAACTCTCTCTGATACTGTTCATAATGAAAGATCAGTGCATCTTCCTCCATCTTGTCAATGCCTTATTTGATATTTTATTTCATGATCATACAAATCTGCAAATTACTTCTTACCAACACATATTTTGTTCCTGAAATATCCGAAATTTAATCAGGGCTAGAAGTCGTTCAAACATCTAGAAATGTACCTTCTGTCTCAAATATCCAGAGAAAGTAGAAGTGCATTGCCCAGTGATCGCCAAATTATTTCCCCAGGTAATGGTGGTCTCATCCCTAACCTTATTTGGGGAAAGTGCCACCTTTCTTACATATCACAGCATCACCCAAAAAACACATAAGGTGATGGTAGGATGCTTGCAATAAGTCCAATTATTGGAAATGTGGATAGAATTCCAACCCAAAATTTATTTTGCCCACCATGCCACCTCGGTTTGGATCCAGCCATATACATATAAGTCTTGACCCTGCTCCAACTGGAACAGTCCAGCCTGAACTACCAGGCCAGGTCCTCCCTGAACCAGAAAAAACAAGTTACTTACCGGTACACTGTGGCTCTCCAGTATTGATATCTTCTATAGATTCACATGCTTGAATCTTCCCAGTCGCCATGGTGGGAGTCCCACAGTAACAGTAGAAAGAGCAGTATTAAAACATCACCATTGAGCTCCATAGAACAGAAAACTAAGTAACCTTTCAACCTTATTTTATAACATCTAAAGTTCAGCCAATCACAGCAGAGACCTCAGAGTTCCCTTCCCCTACAGAGCCAACATACCTCAGATTTCGAGCCCAAGTGTATATGTATATAGAACTCTGAGGTAACCGGTGAGCCTAATCAGGGAGGAGAGAGGGTCGCATGTGAATCTATGAAAGTTATCAATACTGTAAAACCACAGGTAAGTAACTTGTTTTTTTTCTTCAATATTGTATCTTTTATAGATTCACATGCTTGAATCTGACTAGGAAGCAGTATAACAACAATAAGAGAAAAAAGAAAGGTGGCGGGTAGGCAAACTATCCTACCATGACGTAAATTTGGAACATCAGAAAACCACGAAGAAAAGTAAGAAGAAACTATGTCAACAGTCAGTTATATAATACAGTTTTACAGCCCAACATGAAAATATAAAATAACCAACCAGTATGTAAGGAAAAAAGAAGGATAAAAGCCGTCTACCTTAAGCAAAGAGGGGTCTAAGTGCAGCTTGTCCAACAGCTATATCTGCCTTCTTCCAACCGTCAAGGCTGTAATGCCATGTGAATTTGTGAGCGTTCGCCCACGTTGCCGCCCCTTATATGTCAGGAAGGGATGCTCCTGCAAACAAGGCAGTGGAAGTCGCCACTTTTCTAGTTGAGTGAGCTTGTGTTTTCATAGGAAGCAGGTGGCCAGCTTTTTCATGACAAAAGACAATCGTTGAGGTGGCCCAATGAATGATGCCGGCCTCTGTAAAGGCTTGTCCTTTCCTAGGTGCTGAGAAAGAGATCAGTAACTTTGAGGATTTACGGAAGATCTTCATCTTTGCAGATAAAATGTCAAACAACATTTAGGGGCAGATTTATGTTAACTGGCGCATCCCTGCATATCAGCAGGGATGCGCCAATTATTATGCGCCACAGATGCGCCACCATGGATGCGCCGCATTTATAATGCGGCGCACCATGGGGCAAAAACGGCACAGATGCGTGACGCATCTGTGCCTAAAAGTGGCGCATTGCTGGAGTTGCGTCGCAAGCGCGACGCAGCTCCAGAAATGTTCTGGGGGGCCCTATCTGTACAATGCTGCGTCAATCCTTACACCTGCTTCAAGCAGGCGCAGGGTTTTGACGCAGCATGGGCCTAAAAGTGACTGAGTGAAATCTTGTATATTTCACTTAGCCACTTTTAGGAGGCGTTCCTGCGCCGGAACGCCCCCACCTGCCCTGGAACGCCTACATGTGGCGCAGGGCTTTACAACGTGACGCATCTCCCAGATGCGTCACGTTGTAAATACCCCGCACCATGGCGCAGGATTTGCGCCGCTGCTGCTTCACAAAAGTGACGCAACGGCGGCGCAAAAGTAGCGCAAGTGCAACATAAATCTGCCCCACAATATCCAGTGAATGTAATGCCCTGTCCACGGCTGAGGATGGATTAGGAAAGAACATTGTTAAGATAATCGGATCATTGAGGTGGTAAGTTGAAGGCACCTTATGTATAAAAGAAGGGTTAGTGCGTAGAATAATGTTGTGTGGCAAAAAAAATTAAATATGGTTCTTTTATAGTGAAAGCTTCGATTTCACTGACACGTCTGGCAGACGTAACAGCCAAGAGAAAAGCCACCTTCCAAGAAAGGAACTTCAATTCTCATTTGTGTACTGGTTCAAATGGAGGACGCATTAGCTGCGACAGGACTGTCTTTAATTGCCACAGTACTGGAGGAGGTTTCACGGGCGGAAAAGCTCTAAAGAGTCCCTTCATAAATTCTTAGATGAGTCAATTAGACCACAAGGAAGTTTGATCTAAACGTCTTCTCTATCTAGAAATTGAAGCAAGGTGAACCTTTATGGAAGAGTGAGAATTCCTGATTTGGCTAGGTGCAAGAAATAAGGCAGCACCTCTGGAGATGATGAAAAAGGATGCAATGTGTGAGAGATACACCGTGCAAAGAATCTCTTTCGTTTAGATGTGTAACATTTCAGCATGGTGAGGAGCCAAGCGAACAAATTAAAAGAGGGAATTTGTGGATGAACCACTTGGTCCTGGTTCATGCAGAGAAGATCCTCCCTTGGAGGAAAGAGAATCGGAGCACATTCTGATAGGCGATGCAGCTCGGTGCACCAGAATTGTCTTGCCCATCCGGGAGAAATGAGGATGAGCCAACACAGCTCTTGCTTCATTTTCTGAAGTACTCAAGGAATGAGTGGAAACAGGGGAAAGACGTAGGCGTACATCCCCATCTTAGAAAACTGTAAGGCATCTCCCCATGATTTTGGATGAGGATTCCTGCTTGCGAAAACAGGACACATTTTGTTGAGCAACATAGCGAACAGATCTAATGTTGGATAACCCCAGGATTGGAAAACCACCTGAAAGTGTTGATCGTTGAGCTCCTATTCATGCCATTGTTTGGAGACCCTGCTGAGAGAGTCGGCCTTCTCGTTGTGGACACATGGCACATGCTCCACTCGCAAGGATATGTGGTTGGCAAGGAGCCATTCCCAAATCTGTAGAGCAAGAAGGGAAAACACTCAAAATCTTGTGGTGCCTTGCTTCCAGAGGTAGAACATTTTTGTAGTATTGTTCGTCCTGTCGAGTACTGTGTAACCTTTTATCCGAGGCAGGAAGGCTTTCAGACCCAGGAATACTGCATTTAGTTCCAGAATGTTTATGTGGCACTCCAAGTCCTGTTTAGACCACTTGCCATGAACCTGAAATTCTTGAAGGTCAGCCCCCCCATCGGTCCATCGACTCATCTGAGGTCATCACCAGCTGCAGCACAGTGTGAATGAAAGAGAGACCTTTCAAAAGGTTTTCCTTGACCATTCTCCAGGCCATTGTAGGTCTCATTGTTGATAAACGTGAACCTTGTCGTTAAATGAACCTTGAAACTGAATCCACTGCACATCGAGCTGCTCCTAAAAGATATTCCGACAGGCTTGTGTTGAAATTTCTGCCGCATGAAAAGGTAGGAAAACGCCTGGTGACATGAACGTCTTAAAACGGCCACAATCTGTGCCATGCACTTGGTGAACACCCTGGGAGCAGATTTCAAACTGAATGGAAGCACTTTGAATTGGCAATGGTGCCCTGTCACTTAGAACCTGAAAATTGTTCGATGCCGGGGATGGATGGGAATATGAAAATAGGCGTTGAGGAGATCAAGAGAAGCCAGATAATCCCCTTTTCTCATGAAAATAAGAATCTCCTGAAGAGGATCTTGAAAGATTGTTTTATGATAACGTTGATCAGGATTCTGAGGCCCATGACCTGTCTCCATTTTCCGTTTTTCTTTTTAATTCGAAAGAAGTGAGAATAAAACCCCCAATTTTGTTGGCTGAGGGGTATTTCCTCTATGGCCTGCTTGAGAAGAAGCAATTGTATCTTCTTATTTAGATCCGGATGGTGACAGAGTGGAACTTTCAGAGGTGGAATATTTGGAGGATGCTGAATGAATTTCAGGGTGTTGCCATGCTGGAAGATGTCTAAAACCGATTTGTCTGAAGAAATGAACCTCCATTCCAGAGAACATTTAGAGAAGGTGGGATCGTGGCATGGCACTATGGTGGCAGGGGCCTTACAAACTTCATTGCCTCCTATTGCAGTCTTGGGATTTTCCAGCAGATTGCTGCCTCTTGCGTTTTGCTGATATTGAATAAGACTGAGCAGTGTTTGATTGAAAACTCCGCTGCATGGCTGGTAGGTATTCTGCGGATGCTGTTGGTACCGCTGTTGGAATTGCGGCCAGGATAAGAACTGCCCCCACACTCTACCCCACAAGGACTGAAAACCGTGCTGCTGGAGACTACCTAAAGCCTTAACCATGTCTGCTTTTATGGATTGTAGCGCCTCATCTATGTGCTCACCAAACAAGCACTCTCCATCAATTGGCACTAGAGAACTTTGGCCTGAACTTCCAGATGAAAGGTGGTCGTTCATAGCCATCCCTGGTGACGCAGAACCACAGCTCCTGTCATATGGTGAAACGTGGTAGATGAAACGCCCATGTTGATCTCAATGAGCTCCGAAGACGCCCTTTCTCCTTCCAACAAAATGTCCTTAGCCTCTTTCTTTTATCATCCGGAAGATACTACAACAGTGTAGAGATGTGTGACCACATCTGCCAGTCATATCTCTCTGGAATGGCCATGTCATTAGAGCCTCTAATGGAGGTGGCCACCAAAGCAGAGAACCTGTTACCAGCATTGTCTGGTGGAGTTGTACAGGTTGACGCTGGATTCTTGGCTCTCCTTTGCACTGCGTGCATGATGACAGAATCCGATGACCAATGAGGCATGCAGGCGAGTTGTCAGGTGCCTTATATTTTTATCCAGTTTTGTAAATACCGCTGGAATGGAAGCAGGTGTTCTCATTAATGCCAGTCCTTCTTGCCACAAAAAAACAATAGGGATTGCCCTTATGGAATGTTGGGTGCTTGGCTTAAAATAGTATAAGAAACATTCAGTTTGCTTAGCCGGATTGGCAAGCCAAAACGTTTGGAGGCACACTCCAAAAGATCATGAAATCCCCCAGTGTCTGCAGGAGGGGAATCTGCAGAAGGAGGGATAGAAGATGGTGACATGGGGGCTATATAGTCATCCCATTATTCATGAGCATCTGGGTTCATGTGTATTTCTCCTTCCTCTGTCTGTTGTTGTTCAGCATCCTGGATATCCTCTGTGATGACTGTAGGAGGAGGCAGAACTTTTTCCCTGGTGGATTATGGGAGTGCTTTGGCCAGGAAGAACACCAGGAACCTCTTGAGGAGGTAAAGGCCTCTGAGGAGCATTTGCATCTGGGAAGCGTCTACAATAATCGTCTATCATATGACGGAGATCCGATACCAGAGAAACTGATGGTTCCCTAAATGATGACACTCTTCCTCCCTATCATCATATGGGTAACGCTCTTGGAAGGAGTCAGGCCACTGCATGGTAGAAGTATCTGTCTCAGCAAAAGAACATTCCCGTGAAAGGTAAGAAGATGGATCATTGTCCTCAATATCCTCATCATCAGAATCTTGGCCTTTGACCTTTAACTGTGATGGGCTTAATGCTGGGCCAAGCATACCTTCATACTCCGACTTTTGGAAGTCCAAAAGGCAAGCAGGGGGCACAGAGAAATTCCTGAATTTGCTTGGGCTGAAGTAGGCTAATTATTCCCTCCGTCGACGGGCTTGACAACGGTACAGTTGCCGATTTAATTGTCTGTGACACCGTCGACTGTGGGTGGGTGGCCTTCATCTACGGGCCATCCTCATTGGAATCGTCGACGGACCGGTGGTCAACGGTGAAATTCTCATAGACGGAGAAGACCTCGTCAATGATGACATCGTAGTTACTGTCTGAAGTGATCCCACCGGCGTTGCTGCCATCACCGTCTTGACCGTCATCATAGTAGTTGTCGCCAACAAGGCAGGCAACGGTGCAGAAACCTCAGATTTTCTTGAGGGTGCTGGAATCTTTGACGATGAGACCATCAATGGGCGGAAAGACTGGTCTCTGAAAGGAGTCAGAGAAGCAGATGCTGGAGCTGAAGAACACTTTGAAGCCTCTGTCTGATGTTTCACCTCGGATTTGTACTGGGACCTGAATCTTCTGGAGTCCCCATGATGGGAAGAGGAACTGTCTTGAGGAAAAATTTGCCTTTTCCTCAGGTTCAGACTCAGAGTCTGAAGCAGCCGTTTTCTTCTGGAGCCAGAGGAGTAGCCTACCCTCCCTGTTCTTGAGGGTTTTAGCTGAAAAAGTATGGAAATATTTGCATTCCCTGGGTTTGTCATCAAGATAGAGGCAAAATAGGCACTGTGATGCAGACATGGAACGTACACCAGGACAGTAGCTTAACTGGTCAATTCCTGAATCAGCTTCGAGCCATATATGGACCGAATGCACAATTTTTATGCCAAATGCTTATATGTGCAATTCAGATATGGTGTACTCCCCTTGAGAACCCCCACCTTGAAATGCAACAAGCCACAATTAAAATTGAAATTTTGCCCAAATTGCCCCAATACAGTGGAATCAGAAGACCATTTTAATCTCTTCTGTCCCCTTCACAGGAATGCACGCAACAAATGGTTGGCAACAGCACTAAAACTTATGGGAGTGAGATATTGCCAAGAAGCAGTAAGGCTCCTTAAGTGCGACAGTAAGGAGATCCTAGCCTTTGCGATATCGCGCTACTTACTCTGTGCCTGGAACCAAAGGAGGAAGGCCCTAGATAATTGCCAACCCTGATATTAATTCTACATTTGCAGGGAAAAGTTCCAGTAGGCCCACCCGCTGTTTTGCATATTGTTTCTGTCTTAAAATTTTAATATACTTATTGGCTCTTATGTACTCAGTTATGGCTTGCCTATTGTTGAAACAAATGATTACAAAGCCCTTTTTCTCCTTTGTCTCTCGGGAAATATATATGTACATAGTAGCGATAAGAACTGCAATTAATATTGATGAAGGAATTTGTATAATGTTTTACTGACAGTCATGTTGTGCTTTTTATGCTTGTAAGCTTTTATGACTTGTCAGCCGAAATAAAGATATATATATATATATATATTCACTGAAAAAACAATAGATTTCAGGGGCGTTATAGTTAGCTGGACTTTTGACTCGTACAAAACCATTGAAATTCCCCAGTTATAGTTAGTTCAGCTAACTATAACTCGCGCGCCCGCAATGCACTGCTGATGACGTCACATATTACATCACTCATGACATGGTCAGTGACATCACTCATGACATCACTCATGACATCTCAAATGACATCACTGATGACATCATCTTTGTGATAGAGTGGCAGACCTCCTCTCCCCCTAATATAACCTTTGATACACACATTCAAAAATAGAAACTAACATTTTCAAAACAATGGACATACCAATATCAGTTACAACAACTTATTCAGTAATTTTAAGATTCACATACACATCCACTCATTCACCAACAGTCCTATACAGTCACTCATACATGTACTCACTCATCATATGTACTCATACACCTATACATCCTGTTACACAACGCCACTCATCCATAGAGTTACTCACACACATAGTCACTCATGCTAATAAAGAATCAAACATCCATTTACTTGCATATACAGTTATACACACACCACCACACTTACTTCTACAGAAACTTACACATTGTCGTCCTTTAATCTCTGCCACCGCGTAGGGGACAGAGCCCTGCCCCTGTCTATCTTGGTATTAGCGAACCGCAAATGGTAAATGCGGTATGTACGAGTGCTTTATATACCGTTCTAGCTATGAATGCACTGTGTACACGTTATTCCGCTTCACTACGCGGGTTCCGTTTTGAAAGCGGTGGCCATCTTGTCATTGCCCTCACATAGGCTATAATGGAGCAAATACGGGCCTCACAGTACATGTGCTTTCCCGTGACTTCTTAGTGACCTGGGCAGCTGGCTCTGCTGCCCCGGGTCAAACCGGTCTCACGAGCTCCCCTTCCTCCGTCCACCTGTGATTAGCATCAGGGCTTGACCCATCGTAAAACCCTTTCATTCTACACAAACCTCCGGCTAATCTCTTTCACACCTGCTTGTTCCTGCTTTATGACTTGTTTCCCAAAACAGGAGATGCTCATGTTTATTGGGGGGTCTGTCAATATCAAATGTGGGATCTGAACCTTACTGTGTAAATCATTGTGGGCTGGCCGAACTGGAATGTGGGATGATCATCATGACTCTGCTTTTTCGTTTGTAATGTATACATGTAATGGCCGTATCATAAAACCTAGGAATGTATGCTTGAGGCCAGAAAAAGGGTATTTAAAGTGAAGTCCGTTTCTATGATTTTCAGCAGTCTCCTGAGAACATACACGCTGTTGTACTTCTAGGATATCTGTCATTGGTCTGCAGCCAATAAACGATTCTTTGACTTCACCCAGAAGACTCTGTGTTTCTGTAGGTCCGGAACAGGGTGAACCCAGAAGTCATAGGGTGTGTGCCCCTGCACCGCTGGGACTAAAATACCCAGTACTTCAGTTTGGCGCCCAACTCGGGACGATTTCAGCGGTACCAGTCCAAGCCAGAGGTTCGTGAGGAGCTTCGTGTGGAAATTCCGGAGGAAGGCCGCCACTTCATCGACCCCTGCATGTCGACGTGGTCCGAAAGTCTTTTCTGCGAGGTTCTCCGCGTCCCGACGGCTACGAAGAACTGCTGCCCTGATTAATCGACCTGTTTTGGACCCTTGACGAGTTTGAGAGAGCGAAACAATCGAGAGAGTCTTCTGGTGACGCCATCGATCAGCAATATTCAGTTAAGTATAAGTGGAGCGTCTCCCATTTGTTTTGGTATCCTTCGGGATCATTTGAATTAGTGATTTGGAGTTTGCAAACGCCAAAGCCAGAGGACTCGTGTATTCACGAGACTATCGTAATCGATAATCCTTTGACGTTTGGGATCTAGACTAGTGAGCGAAGATGCCTGGTTCTGGAATATTTGGTAGATTATTCTGTTTGGGTTGCGGAAAAGATTTCCAGCTAGAGGAATCATGTCCGGTTCCTCCGGTTGGAACTCCAACTTATGAGCTCTATGTAAAACATGGCGTAGGCCCCATTGCATATAACGAAGTATGGATCCACTACACCAGGAAAGACGGTGTTTTAAAATGGCCCCAAAATGGTAGTTTCTATACCTATATTTTAGATAATTTGGAAATTAAATTGTTCAAAAAGAAAGCCCGGCCGGCGATGTTTGACTCTTTCCACTTATGGCGAAAGGAAGCCAAACAGAAGGAAATTAAGCTAGCGAAAAAGAATAAAAGGGAGAGAGGTATGACAGTAATGCAAGCAGCGGTACAATTTAAAGACAATGAGGAGGAGCAGATGAGTGAGCAATTGCACAGGCAGCGCAAGTTAGGTATCGACAAATGTTACCCAGCTTTACCACACTCTAAGCAGAATGAGTCCGAAGAAAAGGAGAAAGATCCCCTGATGTCACATTTGTTGAGTTCGCCACCCCTGTATGCTCAAAATGCCACGGCGCCTCCCCAGCTTGTGAATATGCCACCTCCAGTGAATATATTGCAAGCCTTGCCGCAACCGCCAGCTGCTGCGCAGCCGGCTTTTATCCATATAGCGCAGCCCTCTCAAGGGCCGCCAGCTGTGTTCCCGACTGCCCCCGCGCTCCCTGCGACTTTGCCTAATTCAGCAGCTGCCTCTTCTGACACTCTTCCTTGCACTACTCCGGTACCTGTTTCTATATCCTCTTTTCTTCCCTCTGTTTTTCCCCCTGTTTTCGCCTCAACTTCTCCTTCGGCGCGACAGCGTTTAGCTAATGTGGTTACTACGTTAATGTCGCCTCTCTTTGATTCGTCTGGTGCGACTCCTGGCTTACAGCGTAAGCAATTGCGTAGTCAGTTGCCTAACCCTGATGAGAAAAAGGTAATAGATCGCATGGCGCGCAGATGGATTGTTTTCCCTTCACTGTATGATGTGGAATCAGTGGTCAATGTCTTCCATCAGTGGGATGCCCCGAAACAGAGATATGTGTTTGAGAAAATGTGTGAGATTCTCTGTGAAGAATTGGAGGATAGTGGTAAAAACCCGAGACCGCAGGAGTTGTGTAGAGTAAGGTTTGATTTTGGAACAGGTGTAATTGTGGATCGCGAAGTAGATAAAGCAGTTGCGGTTGTATTGTCCTTCAGGAATGATGATTGTCAACAGTCGTTGTTTGAACAAGATGTCCTTGTGGGGAAAAAGGTAAAAGCACGACAATACCCTATGAGAGAAGTTCCCCCGGTATGGAAGGAAGCAGTTGCAGCTGATGCTGGTGCCGGTATTGCCGCTGCGCCGGCGCATTTCCAGCGTGTTTGGGTGCATGTTCCATGGAAGCGCTCTGAGGTGTTAGCGCTTAAGCAGTCCTTACCCGATCCGCGTAAAAACCCAGCAGGTTATTATAAAGAGTTGTCACAGACGGCAGGGTCATGCGTTATGAATCTGGCCGATATAGACATGTTGTTTGGTAATGTTGTTCCACAACCTCTATGGGGGTCAATCCGTAATGTAGATCACGATGCAGAACTAGGGGACACATGGGCTAACATTGTTGCTGCTGACGCTAGACAAACTGGTGGCACGAAACCAGAGCCTTTAATAGCAGAACTGCCTGGTAGAATTATCACGTATATGAAGACAATAATGCCTGCGATGCGCGTAAATTGGGACAAGTTATCTGCATGCAAGCAGAAGAAAGATGAGACAGTGTCAGACTTCTTTACCAGGTTTGAAGAAACGTTTATTGACCACAGTGGGCAGGATATGAGTTCTGAGGGTGGCCAACGATTATTTGTAGATAAGTTTGTGCAGAATTTACTCCCTGACCTGTGTAAAAAGTTGAAAGATTCAGAAAGTTCTTGGGCTGTTTCTTCTTCAGCGCAAATACTGGCTACTGCACAGTATTACGAAAATCGGGATAAAGACGAGAAGGATAGGACAGAAAAGAAAACGAAGGAATTGAAGACAAAGGTCCTTTTACAGCAGGCCTATCCGCCACGTGGAGGTCAGAATAATTATAGGCAACCCCAAGGTGTCTATCACCAACCCCAACAATTTCAGAACAATCAGCAAATGAACGGGTATTATCAACCACGTGTCCCTGTAGGTCCCAACCAATGTTCATACTGCAAAGAGGAAGGTCATTTTAAATATAGTTGCCCTAAATTACTGCAGCGGAACGGTAATATGTATGGCGCAAGAGGTAGAGGTGGTCAGCAAGCTCCTAGAGGTAGAGGGCGTGGAAATGTTCCCCAGAACGCGCGTCCTCTGCCGCCTCAAAATACCATTAATAGCTTCGATCAGCAAGCCAATGCGACTAGTAATACGGCCCAGTATTATAATAATGATTATTATGCAGAGGATGGCGATGCAGAAAATAATGATTACTAGGACAGCCATAGACAGAGAGAGGGAGTTGTTTCAGTGCCAGTGGATCAGAGTGGACCGTATGTTGAGGTGACTACAGCAAATGTAACGGAGCCTTTTCTGCTAGACACTGGTGCTGCAAAGAGTTCAATCATGCATTCAAAACTCCCTGGCGCACCTTTGTCTGGCGATATAAATGTTTCAGTAGGTTTTTCTGGCGCCCCAGTTAGGAACCCGATTTCAAGTCCCATGTCACTTTCTGTTGGTCCTTGCGAGCTGAAAGCACCCCTGATTTTGACAACAGGTTGTGGTGAGAATTTGTTGGGATTTGTTAGACCTGGCGATTTCCGGTTGGCTAAGGCTTGCGCCAAAGCCAGGCAGAAACCACCACTCTAGTCAGGGCAAGGAAGTTACACGCCAAAGATAACCCCTGCTCACCCCCTTGGTAGCTTGGCACGAGCAGTCAGGCTTATCTCTGAGGCGATGTGTAAAGCGGTTGCGCGCGCACCCAGCAACAACACCCAAGGCCCACCACAAAGGAAACTCCACACAAGGTATTCTATAAAAATAACCTTTGTATTATACACAACACATTAGATAAAAACACACACTTTACAATGTGCCAACAGGCACGGGCAGAATTTACAAGGGATTATGTACAAGACAGGGCCACCTGAACCACTGTCAGGAAATAGCACTTTTAGATATTTAGCACATAAAATATATAAAATCACTGTAGCACAAAAAAATAATCTGTATAGCACACAACCAGTACTCACTGGTATCAAGAGAGTATCACCTACGCAACCCTAACTACTTTAGGAGACTGTCACGCAGGGAACTAGAACCTCACTAGCACCACCTGTACTAGGAGAAAGCAACAACCACCTACGTATCACAATACCTGTAGGGGTAATAGAGCGTTACACATGATGCATCACATTCAGAGGTGTATGGAAGGAAAACACATGATGCCTAAAAACATTCAGAGGTGTAAAAGCAAGGGCACATGATGCATCACCACACATTCAGAGGTGCAAGGAAAGAACACACATGATGCATAAAACATTCAGAGGTGTAAAAGCAATGGCACATGATGCATCAACACACATTCAGAGGTGCAAGTAGGAACACAATTGCGCAAAACTCCTATGCCACCACCTGTGGCAGTCCCTGGGCCAACTGGCCTGGAAGGGGCTAGGACGCCCTGCGTTCAGCCAAGTCAGGCTGCGCCAGCTGCGCAGACTAGACAAGAATGGTCCCCCACCTAAACGTAGCAGCTGCCCACTAAGTGCTGGGCAGCTGGAAAACGAACTTCAGGCACTCTGCGTGCCTCTTGAGCCCCCTCTGGGCTCTGACCAATAACAATGTGCCCTCTAGAGCCTTCGTGGCTCAGCACAACGTTGGAGCCTCACTGGGCTCGAGAAGCAACAATGCCCCACACGTTGGAGTCCCTCTGGACTCTGCGCCACTTGTAATGCCCCCTAGAGCCTCACGGGGCTCTAAATCAAGAGTGGCACCGTCGTTGGAGCCTTACGGGGCTCGAGAACCAATGCCCCCTCTGGGAGTGCTACACACACTCGAGATCATTCATGGCCCCGACGTTGGAGCGCTCCGAGCGCTCTGAGCACGCACACAATGCTCCCCTCGCATCGGAGCCTTCGCCGGCTCGTGACTTCGATCCCTCCGCCCCCTCACTCACCGGGACTTGGATGCGGAGCTCACGGGCTCAACCGGGCGCCTCACCGGACACAGGAGGGCTCCCGCTCCTTCTTTCTGTTGCCGGCGGACTCTGGGGCTGTTCCTTGACACGGAGGGGGCAGGCACCGACAATGTGCCTCGCGCCCCCGTCCTCGTCACTCTCCTCAGTGCCCCGGGGCGCAGGGTAGGCTCCTGCCGGCTCCGGGGCTTCCCGATCAGCGCACGTTTCTGGAAGGAGGCGGGGTAGGCTCCCGCCCTCCTACTTCCTGTTCTGGGTGTCCCGGTCAGCGCTGCCTGACTTCCGGTTTCAGCCCGGGCTGCAGCGGTGATTATTCCGGCCGTAAGAGGGGTAGGCTCCCTCGAAATACACGCCAATAAGCGGGGTGGGCACCCGCAGGCTGAATCACAAACACGGCAGAATCGCGGGGTGGGCACCCGCTATCAGGATCACAGCGCGCCTAGCGCTCTAAAGCAAACCAGCGCTCCCAGCGCTATGGAGGTGGCTAAGTCCAGGAAAACAGCGCGCACAGCGCTACGAAGTCCAGGGAGCGCTCCCAGGCGCTATAAGCAAGGTCCAGCAACCAAAAAGGTCCTTCAGAGAGCAGGGGGCAAAGGCTGGGCCCAGAGCCAGCTCACAGGGCCCTCCAGCAGGGAGGCAGTCCCCAGTGGCGGTCTCTCCTGGCGCCCAGCAGCAGCAGGCCACCCCTCAAGTGGATCCTGCAAGAGAACAGTTTCTGTGGGGACACAGCCCCATTTTTATACAGACAAACCCTTTGTTCTGGGTTCAGGGTGAGGGGGAAAACCAGTCGCAGCTGGTTGGGGAGCACCCTTGATGTGCTCAGCCCCTCACTCTATTCACTGGCAGGGCTAGGGTCATTAGACGCACCACAGGGGCCGGCGCCAGCATTGTGTGGGGGAAGCCCTGTCCTATTCAGGACCCAGGTACACTCTCCCCAGCCATCAACATGCTAACTCCCCATTCACCACTGGGTGACTCCTCCTGACTCTGGGGAATTCCCTAGTCCGTCACCTGACCTCACCAGCCAATCGCCAGACAAGCCACATATTTCAGACTGCACACTGAAGTGCCCACTTCTAGAAGTGGCACTTCCACACCAGGTACATGCACGCTGCACACATCAACGCGCAGCATTCACTCCCACGAGTCCGCACATACCAAACACGGGTCTGCACACCCCACGCATCAGGAACTACCGGGACACATACATTCCCCTATGCATTCCTATGGGAGGGCAGGCCAACCTCAACACACGCACGCACTTTACCCTGAGACACAGCGGTAAAGTGCGCAGAAACCAAAATCCATTACACCAAGTCACCAATAAAAAGCAAAAAGTCTCGGGGTGAACCGGCCAGAAGGGCCAAGTCCAACAGGATTAGATTTGTTGAAAAGATTGCACGCTACCCTGTATTGTTCTCCTTCAGGAGTACAACTTACATTAGGTAAGAAAGTGATTTCCCCAATGTATTTGTCTAAAAATACAATGCCGCCTGAACTGTCATCCCTTCCGGACGCCCTTTGGGCTACTGGTCCCAATGAGGTGGGCCTCTTGGAGATACCGCCATACGTGGTGACTTTAAAGGCTAATGTTAGACTGCCACGTATTCCCCAGTATAAGATCTCTAATGAAGGTCAGAGAGCATTGTTAGACATTGTTGGCGACCTGATTAATAAGGGTGTAATTGAAGAGACAAGAGGCAACGTTTGCAATAGTCCGATTTTACCTGTCTTAAAACGAACGGACCCTTCACAGCCACCTGTTTACAGATTTGTGATTGATCTTAGAGAGGTTAATAAGATTGTTGTGCCACAGTTTCCGGTTGTCCCTGATATAACTGCCCTGTTAACGATGATTCCAGCCTCTGCTGCATGGTTTTCAGTGATCGATTTAAAGAATGCTTTCTTTAGCATCCCAATTGCAGAAGAGAGCAGAGACATTTTTGGTTTTAGTCTGGGAGGCCGAAGCTTCCGCTTCAAACGCGCTCCCCAGGGCTACTGTGAGAGTCCATCCATATACAGTCAAGCTTTGAAAGCACAACTTGATGCTCTTGTTTTACCTAGTGGCGCTATCCTGATTCAGTACGTGGACGATTTACTAATCGCTGCGGATACTGAGAAGATCTGCAAAGAAGCTACATTGTCATTGTTGCGCCATTTATCCGCTTTCCATCACAAGGTGTCTCTCTCTAAGCTGCAATATTGTCGACAAGAGGTGACCTACTTAGGTCATCTCTTATCGAAGGAGGGAAGGAAACTGACCCCAGAAAGAATTCAAGCTATTGCACAGTTGAGTGTGCCAAAAACACAGAGAGAAGTGCGTGCTTTCTTGGGAATTACCTCATACTGTAGGCATTGGATCCCTAGTTTTTCCTTGCTGGCAAAACCTTTGTTAGCCTTAACATGTAAAGACACACCGACTCCTATCCCATGGTCTGAAGAGTGCCAGAAAAGTTTTATGGAGTTGCGCAATGCATTGTGTTCAGCACCTGTGTTGGGTACCCCTGACTACAGTAAGCCTTTTACATTGTATGTTTACGAGAAAGATGGATGTGCGTTGTCAGTGTTAACACAGCCTTTTGGCGACAGACCGCGCCCATGCGCATATTTTTCATCTACCTTGGACCCTGTAGCGAGGGCATTGCCAAGCTGTCTGAGAGCGACAGCGGCTGCAGCTATGTCTATCCGACAATCTGCTGGTTTGGTAATTGACAACACATTAATTGTTATGGTTCCACATGCTGTAGACACATTATTAAATAGAACCAAGACACAACACTTGACTAGTGCGCGATTACCAGGCTATGAGCTTACACTGTTAGCAAATCATATACACATAAAGAGATGCAATACGCTGAATCCAGCTACGCTATTGCCAATTCCAGCAGACTCAGATGAGATTGAGCAACATGACTGTTTGTTCAGAACGGAAGAAGAGACGAAAGGAAGAGTAGATCTCAAAGATACTCCCCTGACTGAGTGTGATGGTACTTTATGGGTGGATGGTTCGTGTTTTAAGCTCCCTAATGGTGACACGACTGCTGCATATGCTATCACGACTTTGCACACAGTTGTGGAAACTGCACGAGTGCCACATAATTCGGCCCAAGCAGCAGAATTAATCGCCCTCACGAGAGCATGCGTGTTGTCTGAAGGAATGAGAGTGAATATATACACAGATAGCCAGTACGCCTTTGGCGTGGCTCATAATTTTGGGCGACTGTGGAAAGAGCGTGGGTTCCTGACGTCACATGGAGCTAAAATTCAGAATGGCAAGCTGGTGAATGATCTCCTTGAGTCACTGACCCTACCGTTGCAAGTTGCGATCATGAAATGCAGTGCGCACAGGAAAGTTACAGATGATGTTGGACGTGGGAATGCGTTTGCTGATGAGACCGCGAAAGAAACGGCACAGAATGTGAAGACTAGGATGTATGTTGCAGGCCCCGCAAGATGGGTTAATGATGTTGGGATGTGTGAAAACACAATAGAGAGTGTGAAGTCGCTTCAAGCTGAAGCCACAGAGAAAGAGTTAAGCAAGTGGAGAGAAAGTTTGGGTAAGTTGGATGAGAATGGTTGCTGGATTGATCTGACAGAACATAGGCGATGGTTGTTACCTGACGCATATGTGCTTCCAGTGGTTACCATGGCACATGGAATGGCACACATCAGTACGAAAGGTATATGCAAGTTGTTGGCTCCAGTATGGCAAAATGCTGGGATTCCCAAGTGTGCAGAGAATGTGGTCAAGAATTGTATGGTATGCTTAAAGTACAACCCTGGTAGGGGAACCCCAACTCCAGCTGGTCACTTTGCACCCCCATCATGTCCATTCGAAGTTTTGCAGCTGAACTTTATTCACATGGAAAGATGCAACAACCTGAAATATGTACTGGTGGTTGTTTGTGCTTTCTCGAAATGGATAGAGGCTTATCCTCTGAAAGATAACACTGCCCTATCCACAGAGTTTTTCCCTAGGTTTGGAATGCCAAGAATAGTGTGGTGTGATAATGGAAGTGAGTTCGTGGGTAAAGTGATGAAGAATGTATGTGAAGGTTTAGGCATCCAGCAAAAGTTCCATGCTGCAAATCACCCCCAATCAGCTGGATTAGTAGAACGCTACAATGGAGCCTTAAAGCTCAAGCTGGCCAAAATTCAGGCGAGCACCGGTCTTAAATGGCCTGACGCTCTGCCTCTAGCACTCCTGTCCACCAGAATGACCGTACACTCACGAGTGGGACTTAGTCCTTATGAAGTAGTTTTTGGCCGTCCGGCCAACATATGGGGTGTACCGAGGCCTACGAAGTTTAGTGAGGTCGAGCATCCAGTACTACTCGATTACCTGTATGATTTGACTGTTAAACTGCGTGTTTTGCACCAACAGGTACATGATACTCTCCCTCAAGCCTCTGAAACTCCTGGACACCCGATCAACCCTGGTACGTGGGTACTAGTCCGAAATTTCCAGCGCAAGAGCAATGACGAGCCTCGTTGGATCGGCCCTCATCTTGTTCTTCTGTCGACAAGATCAGCGGTGCGAGTAAAAGGGAAGAAGCACTGGATCCATGGCACCCACTGCAAAGTAGTCCCCTTGCCTCTGCCATATGACCAGTGGGTCAAGGAGGGTATCGCCGACTCTGAGACAGACACTGTACCTCGTTTTGTACCATTCAGTGACGCACGCCTAAGAGACACAGCTTCAGACCAAGAGAGTGACAATATTCTGCAGGAAGCTGTGCCACCACCAAGTCGACTGGACACCACAGAGCCTGAACTTTTGTTCCAAGACCAAACAGCACCTGGCCGTCTCCGTTATAATTTGAGACCTAGGCCCATGGACAAATAAAGATTTCCTTACTATTTCCTTTTTGACATTTTTTGCTCTCCCATCTGAAAGACTTTCTTGATTTTTTGTTTTTCGAACCACAATCCGGGTTCTGCCGCAGGGTCGCGGTGCCAAGACTTTGGGGTACAGACTGAAGACGTTAGGTCAACGGTTCTGGTTGGTCTAGGGCGTTTCCCTGGACTGACAGGCGTACTCCTTAGCAGAAGAAACTCATCCGCCGCGAGCGGCCCGAGTAGAGGATGGAGTTTTTTAAGATGGAGAGACCCGTTGAGGAAATGAACTTTAAAGCAAGGATATGTAAAATTATGAAAAGTAAATGTTTTGTCTTTTTGTGCCTTTTTACACTGTGTAGTATAGTAATGTTTATTGTAGGATTTGTGTTCTTCTCCGCTCAAAAGCCCATTGCACCCACTGTACAGCCTATACCTCTTTCTACTGCCTCCTCTCACTCTTTTCACCCTTTGCCTGAGCACGAACAGACCAGACGATCAGAGTTTGTAAATAACTCGTTTATCCAGCTCTTGCACCAGCACCAACTAGTAATGAATACGACCAATTGCTGGGTGTGTGGGTTAATGCCACATACCATTAATAAGGGTATTCCCTACCTGGTGCTGCCGTATAGTTACAATGGATCGTCATGGGCATTCCAGACCATGTTTCTCTATGCTCTAGATACGTACTCCCCTCACCAACCGCGTTCCATCAGACCTATCACCAATAATAAGGCTTTGATGAAAGGAGTTGCCGATATGAGTAGAGATATCGATGCATACTCGTCCATTCCCAAAGAAGAGTTGAGACCTTATGTAGGATGGAACGCGACGGGGTATAGTATTAGTCTGGGTGAAAGACAGCGAAAAATCTCATCCCCAATCTGGGTCGTACCCCACATGGGACGGTTCTGCTTACAGGGTAATGGTCAGAATCCTAGAGCTCAACTGGGAAGAAGTGACTGTACTGAAACGTACACTTTCCCGTCACAGTTCTCCCCTGCGTTTTTGGCTGCCAAGGGCACATATTTCATCTGTAATGACCGAGCATATACATGGTTGCCCCCTGATTTCTCGGGCACATGTTATATTGCAAACTTGCTACCGCCAACATTTACTGCCGCCTCCGACTATCACAAGACCAGAGTTGTGAGAGGTGTGATTAGTAAGGAGGATACTGCCGGTCAGGAAGCAGGAGACTTCTTCTTGGGTTTCCTGCCGTTTTGGGGACCTATGGTCAATAGTAGGAACCTGCGACAACTGACACGTGTGGTTGAATCCACTATAAATGAAACGGCTGGTGCCCTTAGTAATCTGACAGCTGAGCACCAAGCGGATCGCCTTATGACTTTACAGAACCGCATGGTTCTAGACGTTATTCTTGCAGACCGCGGTGGGGTATGCAAGGTTATTCAATCCAGTTGCTGCATTTTCATACCAGATAACGCTCCAACAGTGTATCAAGCCATCTCCAAGCTCCATAAAATATCTGAATCCATACACGTGGATAAAGGAGACTGGTCACTGGTGGGGTGGTTCTGGGAACTGATATCTGCCTGGGGTTGGAAAGTTCTAATGGTCATTGGAATGATCTTAGCCATCCTTTTCCTGTTCTGTCTGTGCATACAGTGTGCTCCTGCGATATGTGGCCTCTGTGCTACCTTATGTGTAAGGAAACCTGTATCAAGGGACGAGCTAAGTAATAGGATGATGCTACAGCAACATCTCCATGACTTTGCGAACATTGACTTAGACTCGGATTGAGATGAGTATAGTGATTGCCTATGTAAGGGCAAAAGGAGGGTCTGTCGTACTTTAATCTCTGCCACCGCGTAGGGGACAGAGCCCTGCCCCTGTCTATCTTGGTATTAGCGAACCGCAAATGGTAAATGCGGTATGTACGAGTGCTTTATATACCGTTCTAGCTATGAATGCACTGTGTACACGTTATTCCGCTTCACTACGCGGGTTCCATTTTGAAAGCGGTGGCCATCTTGTCATTGCCCTCACATAGGCTATAATGGAGCAAATACGGGCCTCACAGTACATGTGCTTTCCCGTGACTTCTTAGTGACCTGGGCAGCTGGCTCTGCTGCCCCGGGTCAAACCGGTCTCACGAGCTCCCCTTCCTCCGTCCACCTGTGATTAGCATCAGGGCTCGACCCATCGTAAAACCCTTTCATTCTACACAAACCTCCGGCTAATCTCTTTCACACCTGCTTGTTCCTGCTTTATGACTTGTTTCCCAAAACAGGAGATGCTCATGTTTATTGGGGGGTCTGTCAATATCAAATGTGGGATCTGAACCTTACTGTGTAAATCATTGTGGGCTGGCCGAACTGGAATGTGGGATGATCATCATGACTCTGCTTTTTCGCTTGTAATGTATACATGTAATGGCCGTATCATAAAACCTAGGAATGTATGCTTGAGGCCAGAAAAAGGGTATTTAAAGTGAAGTCCGTTTCTATGATTTTCAGCAGTCTCCTGAGAACATACACGCTGTTGTACTTCTAGGATACCTGTCATTGGTCTGCAGCCAATAAACGATTCTTTGACTTCACCCAGAAGACTATGTGTTTCTGTAGGTCCGGAACAGGGTGAACCCAGAAGTCATAGGGTGTGTGCCCCTGCACCGCTGGGACTAAAATACCCAGTACTTCAACATACTTAGTCTTTTAAACAATCACTTATAGAAACACATACTTATTCTTACAGGAACTCTTTCAATCTCTCACTCTCACATATACTCACTTATATACACCAATAGTCACATATACTAGTTTAAAACATATGTAGTTACTCATAAAGACACTATTGAGACAGTCATTCACTCACTAACACACCCATGCACACACTCATCCACCCATACAGTCCTGCACACATGCTGTCTTCAACACATACAAACAGTGAGTCACTCATTCATGCACTTATGCACTACGTAATACCCCCCACCGAACCATACAGACAATCAGACACTCATACTGATACTCAAAAAAACAACTAATAACCACTATATACTACTCACCAACCCATGCAGCCACTTATACACAAAGTGAGAGACTGATACAGATATTTACATATTTAAACATTACTCACTAAGCCATGTATTGACTAAGATACACTTAATCAGTCAGTTATACAATCTATTTTTAAAAAACAAATCATCCATTTAGACACTTATATACCCATTTATTCTTCCATCGACCTTGAGATATACATATATAAAACATATGTAATTTTCAGAAAAACACACATTCACTGGATGATGTCATCAGTGATGTCATCAGTGATGTCATTTGAGATGTCATCAGTGATGTCATGAGTGATGTCACTGACCATGTCATGAGTGATATAATATGTGACGTCATCAGCAGTGCATTGCGGGCGCGCGAGTTATAGTTAGCTGAACTAACTATAACGGGGGAATTTCAATGGTTTTGTACGAGTGAAAAGTCCAGCTAACTATAACGCCCCTGAAACCTATGGTTTTTTCAGTGAATTTCTAAGGTTTTTTAAATGCTAATTCCTAACTATAACGTGTCTGAAACCTATGGTATTTTCAGTGAATTTCAAAGGTTTTTTAAATGCTAATTTCTAACTATGGCTACAGAGATAGGACATGTGAAGAAAGAAGAAAAAACGCACAGAAAGAAAAAAAAGAAATGCAGAAAGAAGCAACAGAAGTCCTCAAAGACGAAGAAAAGTGCAGGAAGAAGGATAACGTGCAGAAAGAACAAACAGAAGAACAGAAAGAAGCCTTGTCGCAAAATCATCTTGTACCCTCAACTTTTTCAGACGGATACTGGTGTTAACTGAGTCTGACTAACCAGTCCTAGAGCCAGTGCTATGTTAAAAGACACTCAGAATACAGTGAAAACACCTACATACCCTAGGGAACACTATGCATTGGGGTCCCCCTGTGATCAGCATGACCTCCTCTGTAAGCCCCTAGTATATAATGGGGCAGGTGATTAAACTACCTCTTAAAACGCGCCACAGGGCGTGTTTGCACACGTCACCTCAGGCCCCGTCCCCTCACTTCCCCACTGTGTAAACACGCCCTGTGGCCGTTTTAAGTTGGGAGATTAAGTCCCCTTGAATCCTGAGGGTCCCTAGGGTCCAACTAGACCACTAGGTACCTCCAGTAAGTGCCACAGAGCTGCGTTGCAGAGAGATGTAAAAAGGGGCACGGCCTAGACCACCTCTCTGTAACGCAGCGCAGTGGCGCTAACTGGAAGCACCTGGTGGGCTAGTTGGCCCCCAGGGTCCCTCAGGATTGAAGAGGAATTATTTCCCCAACTTAAAACGTGCCACAGGACTTGTTTGCACACGTTAAATCAGGCCCCGTCCCTTCCTTTCACCACTGTGTAAACACGCCCTGTGGCCGTTTTTAGTTGGGAGATTAAGTTCATTTGAATCCTGAGTGTCACTAGGGTCCAACTAGCCCACTAGGTACCTCCAGTAAGCGCCACAGAGCTGCATTGCAGAGAGGCGTAAAAAGAGGCACGGCCTGAACCACCTCTCTGCAACGCAGAGCAGTGGCGCTTACTGGAAGCACCTGGTGGGCTAGTTGGCCCCCAGGGTCCCTCAGGATTGAAAGGGAATTATTTCCCTAACTTAAAACGTGCCACAGGGCGTGTTTGCACATGTCACCTCAGGCCCCGTCCCCTCCCTTCACCACTGTGTAAACACGCCCTGTGGCCGTTCTAAGTTGAGAGATTAAGTCCCCTTGAATCCTAAGGGTCCCTAGGGTTAAACTAGCCCACTAGGTACCTCCAGTAAGCGCCACAGAGCTGCGTTGCATAGAGGTGTAAAAAGGGGCGTGGCCTCAGAACACCTGTCTGCAACGCAGCTCCCTGGCGCATACTGGAGATACCTGTTGGGCTAGTTGGCCCTCAGGGACCCTCAGTATTGAAGGGGAATTAATTCCCCAACTTACAACTGGCCAGGGGGTGCGTTTGCAGAGTGCTGCTAGGAGGGGGCGTGGCCTCCGGCGCGATGCCGGTCTTTTATTTATTTTATTTTTTTAAGAAGGAGGGCTCTGTGGCCACCTTCTTTTTCTAATTTACTGGCCCTGGGGACCCCATCCCCCTGGGCCTGCACCCTAATCTTTTTGTTTAAAAAAAAAAAATGTGGCCCTCCCAAGGCCTTAATCGGCCCCGGAGATCCCAACCCCCGGGTCATGGCCTTTTTTTTTTTTTTTTATTCTTTAGGAGGGGGCTGCGTTGCCCCCCTCCTGAGGCCACTTATGGCCCCGGGGACCCCATCCCCCCGGGCAGGCCTTTGTTTTTTAATATTTTAAAAATATATGTATTTATAGAAACACTTAGGACATGCTGGACAAACCGTATTTACCTATCACCATGACGATTTGCGTGATAATCATTTAAAGGCAACTATGCATAGAATGAATCCACATGGAATGTATTTACACCGCTAGTGAAGCTCTGATGTGTCTGACGCCCTACCGTGCCTATTCCCGGCGCCCCCGCCGGTGGGTACTCTCCAAGTAGACACCCTTGTCGTTTATTTATACAAACATGGGTAGCTATTGACGGGCACATTTAATATACACGCACACCAAGCAATTCAAAGGGGATTCAACAAAAATTCGACCAAACTATGCAAGAAACCCCCCTCACGGTTAATAAAACACACATCCACCGCCGGATGTGTAATACTTTTTATTTTACTCTCTGGAAAGGAGACGAACCTCACTTGAGAGTCACAGCGTGCTTCTGGCTGAGCCCAATGCTGTGTTACACCCACCAGTGCCCGCCGAGTGCCTCACACCTCTGTGTTGTATTCCACCAGCTAGTGCGTATGCTAGGACACTCTAGCCCATGTGCACTGTAACACCACCCGGTAAATATGTCGTGCCACACTTGCCTTCGCACGGGTTATATTGTCCCATCTAACGTGCCTTCCTCGATGCCTATGTTATAACGCACATCGCTGTGCCATACATATTACAATCTGGGATCCATATCTTTGTCACAGTGCATATGCAACGTTACACTCCCCAGCACATATTTTATATTACAACTTTAGAGACTAGTTAGGTTACACAACACTGCCCTGTGCATATTACACTCCAAGGCGCATATCGCATAGCACGAGCTAGTGCCTGTGCTATCTCGCGCTCTCCAATGAATCTGTCATTGCGCACAATGTATTGCATATTATATTTCAAGCCCGGTTCATCTTATATCACTCTTTTTGGTGCATAGTTTATACCATATACTATATCTAGTTTTCATTTTCAATCGTGCTCTCAGAACTATGTTCTATATAACACTGCGTCCACCTACACTTTTCATGGACATTACATTTTGCGATGGGGGTGGAGGGTCAGGGGGTGTTTCTGCCAAGTGAGCCCGGAGTCACAGTCACAAACGTCCTCTTCTTCCTGAATAAAAGTGAGATTATGTTGCATACTTGTTCATATTTTAAGTAGTTCGCACAGACACACATTTTTAAAACAATAAAGTTCCTAATACACACCTTCTCTGAACAGTTAGCTTGCTGAGCCATCCACCTCCTCCCTATCCTCTGTTGTCTGAATCCATGGACTAGCCTCCTCCCTCCTGCCATGCATGGTCTGATGTGCTGCCACTGCCCTCCATTTAGCATGATGTAGCAGTCCACTCCTCCTGCCCTCCATTGCCCAATTCTATGGCCCATCATTGACCTCCTGCTTAGCCTCTGTGCTTAGCTTGCTGCCCCTATTCTCCTTCCCCCTGCCCTCTGATGTCTTTGTGCATGCCCCTGCTCCATCCTTTTTGCCCACCATGTTCCATGGACCTGCCACTCCTATCTACTCTGAGTGTTCTGTTGAGCTGCCACTTCCCTTCCACCTGCCTAGCATTGTCAGATGACTGTAACCTGTCCCTGCCACCTCCACCCTGCCTGTCCACATGCCATGCCCCTATCCCCTTCCTCGTGTCCTCCATTGTCCATTTTACTGCCACACCCTTCTGCCCTCCCTGGTCTGTTGTGCTGCAACTGCTCCTCCTGCCTGCCCCGTGCGGTCTGTTGTGAGGCCCCTTCCCCTGAACTCTCTTGTCTGTGCCCAGGTCCTGACTCTCCCTTCTATCCTCGATGGTCCTTTGTGCATGCCCCTCACCCTCCTTCTTGCCCATCATAGCCATTGTGCTGCCTCTAACCCTCCTGCTTGCCATGCATGGTCTTCCGTGCTGCCATGGCCCCTCCCACCTTCCCTGTGTGGTCAGCTAGCTGCCACTGACCCCCTCCCACCTTCCCTCCATGGTCTGTGTGTATGACATCATAGTCTCATTGTTGCTCTCCATGGTGTGTCTTGTTTCTAGTGCCCATCCTACCTGACCTCCATGGTCATCTTGCTGCTCCTGCCCTGGCCCCTTGCCCCCAGCCCTCTGTTCCATGTGCAGACCCCTTTTCCCTCCCTCCTGGCTTGCCTGTTCCATTGTAATGCCCCTGACCTGTCCCTCCTGCCCTTTATGGTCTGTTATGCTGCAGCTTTCTCTCCTGTCTGTCCATTATGGTCAGCTAGCTACCATTGCCTCTTTCCCCTCTGTTCTCTGTTGTCCATGTGCATGGTGCAGTCCCCTCCCCATTGCTTTCCATGGATTGTTGTGCTGCACTCCCTGATGCCTGCCCTGTAGGGTCAGTTTGGTGCACCTCTCCATGTCCCTCCTGTCCTCGGTTATCCGAGTCCATGTTCCTACCCCAATTCCTCCTGCCTACCATGATCCAATGTACCTTACTTGCAAACAATTTGAACTTGGTAAGAGGGAGATTTTGAAAAAAAAACTGGGGTATTGATTTTCCCCTTTGAGTTACATTAAAAAAGAGGAGATTGTAGACAGGAGACAGATCAAGTAAAGCCCATTTGAGCTTAAAAACATTGGACGTTTCCTGGCTGAAACGGGTCTGTTGGCATGTATGGTTGTACTACCACTGCCTCTTCCTTCTGCCCACAATGGTCTATTATATTGCCACAGCCTCTCTTGCCAGTCCTGTATTGTTGGTTTGTTGCCCCTGCCCCCTTTCCACTGCCCTCCATAGTCTGTTGTACTGCCACTGCCCTTCCTGCCTGCCCAGTGTGGTCAAATTGTTGCCTCTGCACTCTCCTACCTGCCTTCAATTTTCAGAGTCCATACCCCTGGCCTCTCCCTCTCAACAGTATCCCAATGAACAACTAGATCGCTAACATTCTATATTTATTACAAAAGTGTGGAACGCCTGACGTCATCTTGATGTAATCAAAACTGTAATACCTAGAGTATTTCCTTTAGAAATTAGATATATGAGAGGGTCTTATTTGCATCAAAATTATGGTTGGTGCTCTAAAAAACTAAAATGAGGACATATTTTCTGAGTTTTCAAATAGCGACAAAGAACTTTTAAATTATTTGTAATCTTTATGTTTTTTTATCCAGTTGACCACTTGATTAAATGTTGCACCTAGGGGAGAGGATGTGGTGTTACTTCCAGAGCTGCAGACTTTGCAACTGGGGAACCAGGTTGGAGTTTCTGCTTCTGCTCAACATTCTGTGATTCTGGTCAAATCACTTAATCTCCCCATGTCTACAACCAAAATGAATTTGATCTTGTGTGATGTAACCAATGCTCATGTAAAGCACACCAATACCTGACAAGTGTGCACTATATAAAACTGCAAATACACAAAAAATAAGTGTTTTGCACACTTTTGTCATTGGGCTACATGTGGGCTACATCTGGGTGATATTTGTGCTGCATTTGGGCTCTTTTGTCTCTGGTGGCCATCTTGGGAGATTTATTTGTTATGAAGTTTCCTAATTTCCTCATTTACTGCAGTCTCCTCAGTAGGAAATGCTTTCAGTTTTTTACTTTGATTCCATCAAGAAATGTCACACATTTGCCATAAGTTCTGAATGTTAGCACCCCAGTTGCTCATTAGATCACTGTAGTAAAGCTACTGCTCACCACGGAAGTCTGCTGCTGGTATTAAAAGTGTATTTTTCAGTGTGCATGTCAGAATATTTTTATGAAATAGAAGAGAATTTGAGAAGTCAAAATGTGCCTTAATTTTTCTTTCTGCAGAACTATTCATAATTTCTATGGGAAAATGAACCCCCTCATTTTGTTCCATTGTAAATTAAATGTTTTAAGTGTTACCACTTTATTCCAATCAAGATGGCTTCAGGTGTGCCATACTTTTGTCATAAGTAAGACTGTTAGCGCTCTAGTTGTTCGTTAGAACACTCTGGGACATTCTGTCATTGGGCTATACTTGGGCTACATCTGGGTGATATTTGGGCTACATTTGGGCTATTTTGTCTCTGGTGGCCATCTTGGGAGATTTATTTGTTATGAAGTTTACTAATTTCCTCATTTACTGCAGTCTCCTCAGTAGGAAATACTTTCAGTTTTTAAGTTTGGTTCCATCAAGAAGACATTCAGATGTGTCACACATTTGCCATAAATTCTGAATGTTAGCACTCTAGTTGCTCATTAGATCACTGTAGTAAAGCTACTGCTCACCAGGGAAGTCTGCTGCTGGTATTCAAAGTGCATGTTTCAGTCTGCATGTCAGAATTTTTTTATGAAACAGAAGAGGATTTGAGAAGTCAAAATGTTCCCTAATTTTTCTTTCTGCAGCACTAATCATAATTGCTATGGCAAAATGAACCCCCTCAGTTTGTTCCTTTGTAAATTAAATGTTTTAAGTGTTACCACTTTATTCCAATCAAGATGGCTTCAGGTGTGCCATATTTTTGTCATAAGTAAGACTGTAAGCACTCTAGTTGTTCGTTAGAACACTCTGGGACATTCTGTCATTGGGCTATACTTGGGCTACATCTCGGTGATATTTGGGCTACATTTGGGCTCTTTTGTCTCTGGTGGCCATTTTGGGAGACTTATTTGTTATGATGTTTCCTAATTTCCTCATTTACTACAGTCTCCTCAGTAGGAAAAACTTTCAGTTTTTTACTTTGATTCCATCATGAAGGCATTCAGATGTGTCACACATTTGTCATAAATTCAGAATGTTAGCACTCTCGTTGCTTATTAGATCACTGTAGTAAAGCTACTGCTCAGCAGGGAAGTCTGCTGCTGGTATTGAAAGTGCATGCTTCAGTCTGCATGTCAGAATTTTTTAATGAAGTAGAAGAGAATTTGAGAAGTCACTCAAAATGTGCCCTAATTTTTCTTTCTGCAGCACTAATCATACTTTCTATGGCAAAATGAACCCCCTCATTTTGTTCCTTTTTAAATTAAATGTTTTAAGAGTTACCACTTTATTCCAACCAAGATGGCTTCAGGTGTGCCATAATTTTGTCATAAGTAGGACTGTTAGCGCTCTAGTTGTTCTTTAGAACACTCTGGGAAGCAGCAGTAGAACACAAAGGAATCAACTGACAGTCTCTGCCCTTGTTGGATGTACATGTTTTACTGAGAATGTCAGACTTCATTCTCCCATGACTGAGAAAGATAATGTGAATTTACAGAAAATATGCTCTCAGTTTAGCTTATAGATCACCTTCCAAACCTCTGTGGGAAAAGCATGAGAAAATAGTTTTCTCTCAAACATGATTCATGATATCACAGCAGAAGGCTTTTTCACATGGTAAAATCACCTTAGAACACACCACAATTCCTAAAATGAGTATGGTACCATCAACAAATGATTTATAGTGTAACTAAAGTCTTAAAACCTTCTATTAACTGCAAGGCTTTTTAATGAGGTGCTATCATGTATATTGGTCCCAAGATGGCTGCCAACACTTCTTGGATGAAGTGCTGAAAGCCAATCAGGTCTCACGATGACATGTGTGGTTAGGCTCCGCCCAGATATGTATATGATTTTACTTTTGATTTTCTCAGGAACTACTGAACAGATTTACTCCAGATATGCAAAACGCACATCCCTGACCTGAGGACTACCTCTTTGCCAAATTCAAAGTAATTCTGTTCAGCCGTTTGGGCTGTACCTTGGACTAAAGGTCCCTATGGAAAATTGCATGGGAAAAACGCGTTTTGGGACCCCCCTTTTTTCTCAGCCCCGCTTGACGAATCCCCCGAGACTTTCAGGGTAGGAGCGGAGCGGAGCGCCCCACCTATTTTGAAAATTTTGCAAGGATTCGCCAATCGGCGCCAAAGTTATTCCAAATAGAATGTTGCGGATTTCCTATGGAAACACGGTCCTAACTATGACTATCTACTGGCGACCGCCAGCAGATAATATATATATATATATATTTATATCCACAGCAACACGCGCTCCTGCAGCAACGTAATACAGGCCACACCAACGATGCTTTAAAATTAGATTCTTTAATGCCAAACCAACAGGCATTACGCGTTTCGAGTCTAACGACTCTTAATCATATGCCACGCTGTTACATCAGTGGGTTCGTTAGCTTTTAAAACGTAACTCATAGGACATTGAAAAAGGACAAACGTCTATTCTTCCAATCTTGATTTAAAGGGACAGTCAGTTGTTAATCTTTCAAGTCGTGGCTTATGCAAATATTGCCAATGCAGCGAGGGTGAGTACAATGTCATACTTCAGGTTATTCAGTTAACCCCCAAATAGTTCTGCAGTACATGTGTTCCCTCGTTGAAAAATTCATTCGTTTTTATTCTCAAAATTAATTGGACTACAGCTCCCAAAATGCTTCATAACCGCCCTTTACCTTTCTTTTATTGGTTTTCAATGTCGATTTTGGCAAGACATGACTTGCTTTGCTGTTTTCCGAGTGCAAAACTTGCTTCAAAAGGATAATCCATTACTCGGTCACAGTGTTCCACAGGACAGTCCCGCTACCACCGAGTCCTTTTACAGCTTAAAGTTTGCCTTTAAAAGTGATTATTTCAAGCATGAAGTGCGCAGGGACAATCCACTCGCAAATCCTAGCTGGTGTAAAGTTGATTCCCCAAGTTGAGGCGGGCCTCTCAACGTGGCCCTTCCGTCAAAACTTCGTTCCTGCACAATATCCCAGCCGGAGGGCACTCCTTTCAAAAAAAGCTCCAAGCTTCAGCACAACATCCTGACAGATGGGAGCGCCACTTCCTCACGGATCGGGGCCCGTTTTCAGGTGTGTCAGACACCTCTTTAACATCCACAGCAACACGCGCTCCTGCAGCAACGTAATACAGGCCACACCAACGATGCTTTAAAATTAGATTCTTTAATGCCAAACCAACAGGCATCACGCTGTTACATCAGTGGGTTTGTTAGCTTTTAAAACGTTACTCATAGGACATTGAAAAAGGACAAACGTCTATTCTTCCAATCTTGATTTAAAGGGACAGTCAGTTGTTAATCTTTCAAGTTGTGGCTTATGCAAATATTGCCAATGCAGCGAGGGTGAGTACAATGTCATACTTCAGGTTATTCAGTTAACCCCCAAATAGTTCTGCAGTACATGTGTTCCCTCGTTGAACACACATATATATATATATATATATATATATATATATATATATATATATATATATATATATATATATATATATATATATATATATATATATAGATCCACAATTCTTCAAGCTTATAAAGAACGCCAGGACACTTAGGAAATGCAGTGAATGATACCGACTGCACCAGCAACGCGTTTCAGCTTTCGCCTTGCTCACGCTGTGGCTAACGCAGAAACAGCATCTATTTTATTAAGTGTAATAAACAGTGAAAAAGGACAAAAAGTTTAAAGCTCATGTCTTTACAGTTCAGTGGTGGCCATCTTGGAACAGTAAAATTTCAATAGAAATGTATCTAATCATGGCAGTAAGTAATGATCATGTTAAAGAAAACAAATTAAGCCCAAGTGGGCAAATTAACGCTGTCATCGTCATGAAACTCATTAGATTGTGACAAAAAATATATGAATATAAATATATATTTTTTTCATCGTATCGATTCTCAGTATATACAATAGAATACATGATATATTGTATGTCGATTGGCAATATCCAAATCGAATTGTGAGTATGGAAACTTGCTTGTAGATTGGAGGGAACGGGGTTTATTGGAATGGGAAGAGTACAACTTTTTAAGATGCCAATTTCCCCGTATCCCCATACTGTATTTATTGCCAAAACTGCATAAGGATCCTGAGAATCCCCCAGGCAGACCTATCGTCTCCTCAATGGGCTCTTTACTAGAGAACACTTCTCGTTTTATTGACCACTATTTGAGACCATTTGTGGTAAGTCTCCCAGCCTATCTTAGGGATACTACTCACTTTTTGACCATTATAGATGGCATTCACTGGGAATCTGATTTCGTTTTGATAACCCTAGATGTATGTAATCTATATACGTGTATCAACCATGACTTTGGTCTGCAAGCTATCAAGCTACTGTTCCAAGATGGCCACCACTGAACTGTAAAGACATGAGCTTTAAACTTTTTGTCCTTTTTCACTGTTTATTACACTTAATAAAATAGATGCTGTTTCTGCGTTAGCCACAGCGTGAGCAAGGCGAAAGCTGAAACGCGTTGCTGGTGCAGTCGGTATCATTCACTGCATTTCCTAAGTGTCCTGGCGTTCTTTATAAGCTTGAAGAATTGTGGCTCTATATATTTCAGGGCTCCGATACCCTGTGCGAGGACCGCCCTACATTGACAGCCTCTAACATTATCGGGATTGGTATCGATATATATATATATATATATATATATATCCTACTGGCGGTCGCCAGTAGGTAGTTATAGTTAGGACCAAGTTTGCATAGAAAGAGCATTTTTTGTTTTGCTTATAACTTTGGCGTTGTTTGTTGAATCTTCATGAAATTTTCCAAACAAATTATTTGTTCATATCAGCTCCTATGTTGAAAGTTTTGGGGTGATTCGTCAAGGGGGGCCGAGATAAAAGGGGGGGGTCCCGAAATGTGTTTTCTCCATTCAATTTCTATAGGAAAATTTAGGCAAGGCTACAAGTCGAACGGGTGAACGGTATTACCCCAAATTTGGCAGGGAGATGGGTCTTGGTCTAGAAAGCACGTTTTTGTTTATTTGGTGTAAATCCGTTCAGTAGTTTTGGAGAAATATCCAAATTTGCAGATATCGATATTGGGGAATTCTGCCATGTGATTGGCTGAGGCGCTACAAGCACAAGCTTGCTGCTTATTGGCTGCGAGCTGTTGCAAATAGGAAGTGCTGGCAGCCATTTTGTGATTCTGTTGTAATGAGTAAGGGGAAAAAAGGGCAAAAAGAGTAGGAAACAGGAGGATATTAGCACTGTAACCTCTGTGGGGGAGTGCGAAGCGAAGTAGTCACTCCTACCAGTCTGAAAGTGCAGTGTTGCTCAGAGTGACATGGTGCTGAGATGATATTCAGCTACACTAGAGTATGAATCTGAGAGCCTAAACCGTGAGCTCATTGCTGTAAAGTGATGTGCTCTGGTCTTTGTAGCATACCTGTGCAAGTAGTGTTAGTAGGCTTTTATACCATACAGGGAGTGGGAAGAGAACTACTGACCTCTACCATGCATTTATACTATACCAGAAGTGGGAAGCGAAGTACTCACGCCTACCGGTGTGAAGACTCGGGGATCAAACCGAGCTGATTGCTGTAAAGTAATGGGCTCTGGGCGCTGTAGCATACTGGCCGCTGTAGTATAACTGTGTAAGTAGTGTTAGTATGCGTTTATACTATACAGGGGGTGGGAAACTTCTCACCCCTACTGGTCTGAAGACTCGGGATTAAACTGTGAGCTCATTGCTGTAAAGTGATGTGCTCTGGGTGCTGTAGCATACCTGTGGAATTAGTGTTAGTTTGCGTTTATACAATAAAGGGAGTGGGAAGCGAACTACTCACCCTGACCGGTCTCAAGACTCGTGGATGAAACCATGAGCTCATTGCTGTAAATTCATGTGCTCTGTGTAGTATTCCAATGTAAGTCATAGTAGAATGTTGGTATGTAATGCTACTATAATGTAAGTATGTAATGTTAGGATGTAGGACTGTCATGAGGGGAATCTTGGGGAGTTTGTAGTTGTACACAGTGCTGGAGAAGACGGTTGCCTTGCTGTCTGCTCCTGTAGGTGGCTGTTTAAGCTGTCTTCTTTTCCTAAAATAAATCTACTTATCGGATCCACTGCTGTCTTCCTCTTCACTACATAAATTTGGCGACGAGCGGGAGAAGGTAAAAAGAAGGCAGCACTCACCAATATTTTGAGCTTCCTTGCGTTCTGCTGAAGACCTGTTTTCTTGGTGAAGCTGTTTCTACTCATCCCAGGGTCGTCGGCTCATCGATCTATGTCATCCGACCTCTGGTAGGATTTAGATTTTTGGATTTTTGGGCTTCCTCTGCCTCTTGACAACACTCTGATCGCTGTACAACACGTGTGCAAGTAGTATTAGTATGCGTTTACAATAATTCTGTAGTTATGCAGTAACCAATGCATCATGGTCCTATGGAGCGCCACCTCCCAGGCGCAGCTCATACTATGTCCCGGGGTGTGCATCTGCGGGACATTTATGTTTGCTATTACAGGGCGGGAGCATGGCTTCCACCCTGTGATAGCAAATCCTTGTTTGCCTCATTGAAGCAAGAGGAGGAAAACCTCGTATTGCTTCAATAAAGCGGATCCGGATGGTAAAAATGGAGAAAAAAAAATGAAGCAGGGTCTCACCCGTTCATTTAAATGAGCCCCCTGGTGGGTAATGTTCCGGAGCCTATCCTATTATTATATTGCAGGGTCTCTGCAGCACTGTGGATCCTAATCTCACATGTAAATTAGGCCCGGAAGGGCACAGAGACGTTTCGCAAGTTAGGGGATCGGCTCCTCCCCGGGTATTGTTTAGTCTTTGTTCGGGGGGCTTCAAGGCCAACTCAAGTCCGGGGATCGCCACCCTCCGGGACTCCACTTAAATATGCAGGGTGGGCGTCGACAGTCCCAGTGCCCTATTGGTTCTGTAATCATACGGGCAGTACTCATGGTGCTATAAAGTGATACACTCAAAGAACCCTTGCAGTTGTAGAATTACCTAGGCTTCATTTATGTAATAGTCTGTTGGTTAATATTTGGTAGGTGCACCGCAAAATTAAAAATGTTTTCTCTCATAAACTCCTATCAACCACCGATTTTCACAATAAACTACAGACAAGTGTTGTCAGAAGAAGAAGACCCATACACTCACTTATTTATCGGTAAAAAAAATTACTTTTATTAAAACAACACAAATAAATGGAAATGCAACTTTATTTGAACAAACAACAGTAAAACATTAAATAAGTGGGTGGGACTACTCCGGAAGCAGCGTACAAACCTGCAAGACAAAAAAGAAACATAAGTATGTGTGCCATGTCCAAGAGAAAAAGAAAGGTAGTCAGAATGAAAGGAAGGCAGTGAGAATATGACAGAGAGCGATTGGGTGGAAGGGAGAAGGGGAGGGAGAGTCTAAAGAACAGAGGGAGGAGGAGACAGAGTGTTGGCCTACTGCACCCAGCCATCACTGTTCACCTCCCATCACCCATGTGTCTGGGATGCTGGGGTCTGCTAGAAAAGGTGCGGTCCAGCAAGTCTTTCAAATGAAACAGAGATATGAATGAGGCAAGAGATTACATTATTATCTACGTCAACATTGCTTGCCTGCACCTGTGCACCCAGGCTGTTGCACCCCTGCCCCTTCCCCTGCACTGTGCTCAATTGCAGCTCCTACGCACCGAGGATTCACTGCTCACCTGCCACCACCGGTGTGTCCAACAACGTGCCAGTGCGAGCTCCAACTCCGGGGTGCCGCTCTCAGTGTGGCACAGCAGGTCTCTGGTTGGGCATGGTGTCTTGATACCACGATGGAAGGCGTCAGAATGCCCAGGGCCTCATCACAGGCTGAGCATCCGCTCCGCCGATGAAGGTGCCACTAACTCAGTGTCTGAAAAGGGAGAAATAATATAATGCTGGAAACGTCTTGAGGTAAATGAAGGTTTATTTCAAGCTTAATAGAGAACACCAGTTGAGTGCATCCTTCCTTCTTGAAGCATGATCTACCAACTGTTAGTGGTAATCGTGGTTCAAAGAGGAGTTGGAGTGCACAAGATTTCACAAGGTTAAATAATAATATGTTATGCCAACATTCACATACAAAGGAACAGAGCGCATGCTAGAAGCATAATGTGCGCGTGCAATGCAGTGGTGGAAGCCTGTGTGCATGTACACTTAGTAATCAGCTCACTACAGTGCCCCAAAAGCCAACGCCACGTGTCTGTAGGTCAGCGCTGCCCACTGGCTCAGACCTACAGTACGGTCCAGCAGGTTCTTAAAATGAAACAGAGATGTGACTGAATGAGGTCAGAGATCACATCATTACGCACGGCAACATCGCTTGTTTGCACCTGCACGCCCAGGCTGATGCACCCCACCCCTCCCACCGCACTGCGCTCAATTGCAGCCCCTGTGCACCCAGGTCCCACTGCTCACCTGCTGTCATTGGTGTGTGTCCAAAAACGACGGCCAGCAGGGTTCACAATTAAGATCTAGTTTTGATTTCCAGGATGGTGTAGATCTCATGGATCCCTTTTTATTATTGCGCATTGTGCGGCCATATCACCTGAGGCAGTGTGGAAGAACTGGGACATGTGGCGTCGTCGTTATCCTATTTATACGTATGCAAAGTGGGCTGGGCTTGCGTACGCCAGGGACCTGGGGGTTGTTCAGTTATTAATGTAGCATGTACCAGGAGGGCGGCAAACATTGAATGGACAACATCACATGTCGTTGTCAAGCTTGTGGATATGCACAGACACGCATGTCAATGGTGTGCGGTATTATTGAAAGTGTTGCTATTGCGAAGCGCACACATGTGAATGTGCTCGGCTGGAGGGAGGATCAGCAGTGAGGCTACGTCATACACAGTGATAATGCTCATTACAGTCAAGCAATGCATGTCAAACGTGAATCTGAAAGTCTCACATATGACACACTATTATACAGGTAAAGCCTGACAACAGAGCATACTGCAACACAAATCTACGCATTACTCTTTACTGTTTGTCACATGTGATCTAGGATGTGCACTCTGTCTGTGGCTGATGATACCCCTTCGAGCCACCAATACCCAGGCCGAAAGGCAGCACAATAATGCTGACACACACACCAGGGGAATCGCGTAACACACATTTGTTTTTTGATGTAACGTTTCAGATGCATGGCCATCACACGTGGAAGGCTACTGTACAGAGCATGAATATTGATCAAGGTGATCGTTGCATGTTGTGTGTACTATAAGATATGTGTACACATCAAAAAACTTTTCAAAAAAGCTCTCTAAGCAGAAGAGGTGTCTCTCATCAAACGCTGTAGAGAGAATGACTAAAATGGGTGAGGTCCTCCAACTGTTATAATGGGAAATGTTATGAACCAATCAAATGCTTTTTTTGAAGGTCACATGGCAATCGCGCGCCGAGCGCGCAAGGAGGCCACACTCAACGTGATTTTGTGAAAATATATTTACCATAATATTAGTTTATTACAGTTAGAAATATATAAATGTTTAAAATATTTTAGATTATCGCTTGCTCTCATATACACTTAAAAAAATAAGGGAATGGCGTACCCGGCGCAATACCATACGTCTATGACGTAACAAAGGGTCTGGCAGCGTGCACTCATCGCATACGTAACGCGCAGCGGGCGCGACCCTATACGTATATGACATAACGTGCGGCTTGGTACCGCGCACCCGTCGTATACCAAAGTAGCAGCTGGCGCGACCGCATACGCATATGATGTTACGCGGGATGCGGTGCCAAGAACCCGTTGGATACGAAATGCGCATCATTTACGAGTTTAGCAATATATCGGATAGGATTTGCGTGCTGATGGAGCTTGATACACTACCGGTACGGGAGTCCAGTTTTCTAAAAAAAAACAAAAACAGATATACATACTTTTTGGAAGATATAAGAAATTACATAATTTTTCAAATAAAAAAAAGAATAATAGAGTTCCAAAATATTACAAAAAAAAAAAGAAAAAATATAGGTTTTATAAATAATAAAAAATATGAAATTAACATTTAAAAACCTTTGAAATTCACTGAAAAACACCATAGGTTTCAGGGACGTTATAGTTAGTTGGACATTTGACTCATATAAAACCAGAGAAATTCACCAGTTATAGTTAGTTGAGCTAACTATAACTCGCGCGCCCGCAATGCACTGGTGATGATGTCACATATTACATCACTCATGACACGGTCAGTGACATCACTGATAACATCACTGATGACATCTCAAATGACATCACTGATGACATCACTGATGACATCATCCATGTGATAATCTGATGCACATACTGATGCCCTAATATAAACTTTGATACACGCACTCTAAAATACAGACTACTGTTTTTGAAACCACACACACAACAATGCCAGATACTACATACCACCCACTATTGCCTAGGTCTACACACACATCCAGTCACTTATACATGCAGTTACTCATCAATACAGTACTATAAAATGCACTCATACACCTATACATACAGTCACACTCCGCCACTCATCCATAGAGTTACTCACACACCTAGTCAGTCATGCAAAGAATCTATCACATACCCATTTACTCAAGTATACAGTTATACACACCAACTCCATTATTTATACACACACCACATCACTTATTTATTATACAATCACTGATACAAGCAGACACTCATTTATACACCCACTCTTCAAATAACTTACTCTCACGTATAGTCATTTATATACTCCAACACTCACATATGCTGCCTTAAAACAAATGTAGTTACTCACACATATACCACTGAGACATTCATTCACTCACCAACACACCCATATACAAACTAACTCACCCATACAGCCCTTCCCAGGTGCACTTTTGAATCCATACAACCAGTGAATCTCCCACCCAGACATCTATGCAGAGAGTTACACACCCTCCCACCCACCCACACAGCCACTCAGGCACCCATACAGATACTCAGACAACAAATCAATAACACATATAGACACTCATGTAGCTACTCACCAACCGATGCAGCCGCTTACACACCAACTGAGAGACTAATACAGACTTTCACACAGTTTAGTCACTAACTTATGTATTCAGTAAGACACGTTCAATCACTTACTTATACAGTCAGTCACGCACCTACTAAATATTCCATTCAGGCACTTGTAAATCCAATCATTCTTCAATACACCTTGGCATAGATATATATGAAAACTATTTAAGCTTTACAGAAACACACATTCACTGGATGACGTCATCAGTGATGTCATTTGAGATGTCATCAGTGATGTCATCAGTGATGTCACTGACCATGTCATGAGTGATGTAATATGTGACATCATCACCAGTGCATTGCGGGCGCGCGAGTTATAGTTAGCTCAACTAATTATAACAGGCGAATTTCTCTGGTTTTATATGAGACAAATGTCCAACTAACTATAACGTCCCTGAAACCTATGGTTTTTTCAGTGAATATATATATAGGTACTGTTTGTTGGGGTTTTCGGAGAACAGCCTACAACAGCCCTTTTTGTAGGCTCCAGCACCTCAATAAGGAGGAAAGGCAAAAAATGTAGTCCAGAAATACCTTGAAAGTAGCAGAAGCTGAGGCTGGAGGTCAAAAGTTGAAGGTAGAATACTTTTACTGAGAAGAGCTCAGAGAGACTACGTTTCACACGACGTGCGATGAGAAATCTGAGGGATGGTGGCTCTGTAGGGGAAGGGAACTCTGAGGTCTCTGCTGTGATTGTCTGAGCTAAAGTAAGTTTGAAAGTTTACTTAAGTGAGCTTTCTGTTCTATGGAGGTCTATGGTGATATTTTAATACTGCTATTTCTACTATTACCATGCAACTCTCACGATGACGACAAGGAAGATTCAAGCATGTGAACCTATAAAAGTTTCATTAATGGAGAACACAAACAACCAAAGACCAGGTGCTACCCTGAGTGATTGCCAGTGGTCAGACAAATTGCAAGCATTCATCCCATCACCTTTTGCGTGTTTACAACATTATCTAAACCATGTGTATCCATATATCTACAGACATCAACTCCACCCCTGAGTCCTCAATAACACAGTGCTCTGTATCAAGGATTAATAATATGCAATTTCCAAATATGTTTTGGAGTCCTGTCATGCAGTGTTCCATGTCAGGGATCTACCACATGAAGCTTTTACAAGTTATAGGGAAAAATAGATCTTGATGTCTTCGAATTACAAACAGGTCTTACCCTACATTCATTTCACTCAAATTGTCTATGATCTCATGAATTTTCAAAAAGAAAACTTTGGACTGCTGTACGGAGAGAGAAAGAAAATTCCATCTTATGCATATTGCCAAGGAATCACCCCCTGTATATTATCCCTCTTAAAAGAGAAACAATTGTCATTTCCAAGAAAAAAGGCTTTGTAAATCATGAAGCATGAAGCTAGTCCACAGTAATTTCCATGTATTACATTTCTTCTATTTCTTCTATTTTTCATCAGTTGCTCAAACTGAAGCTCTGCCCCTATTGAATTTCAGCCAAAACTCTGCATAGAAGGAGGTTGTATGATTTAATCTGTGCCGCCTCCATGAAATCCTTCTACTTACATGAGTCATAGATATCCTGTGTTATCCCACAAATGTATTTACACAACTCAGTTATAGTTGATTCTATACCTATTGTATACATTTGGGGATATTTTAGGATTGCTCGGCCCGGATGGACCAATTTCATTCAGGTTTAGGAGTTCTGTTATAATGGCCAGCCACCATCCCTTTCAGCAAGGAGCCCCAATATTTCTTTGAGGAGATGTTTCATCTTCCTCAAAGTCTCTGACACCACTGCTTTCTCCTACATAAAAGCATCCTCTTCTCTGTTAGAGCTTTGGACTTTTCCTTATGCCCAGCCATTGGAAACTCCAACGCTCTGGTCTGTTCAGCTCTTCAGCACTGCACCACAGCTCTTTCATATCAGACCCATCTGCTTTCCTGTACTTCCCAGTCTGTAGCCCTTGCACGTCTTGCTGCATGACTTCTCACAAAAGCAGGAGTCCACGGTGTTCATCTTTTTAGGCACTCCAGCAGGAGGAGTTCAAAAGAAGTCTGCAGGACCACTTTTTCAGGGTCTTTAGAAAACCCACCCTCTACAGCAGCTGGGAGAGAGTCAGAGAGGTGATGCCACCAACTCTTAATAGAGTCCACATAGTCCAGGAGTTCATCCCATGGGTGAGGACATCCCCGAAGCATCTGACTGGATACAGCATCTGTCCTTCCCAGCAGTATCAGACTCCATATGGGCTTAAGTAGGGGAGCTCAGAAAAACATGATGTTATACAACTATATTAAAGAGTCAAACTTAGGGAAGCGTAACATTAAGTATGAACCTTCATGCACAGAAAAATGTGTATAAGCCAGTGACCCTGCTCAAGGAAGGATATTACAGTTTTAATACAATTTGAAAAAAGGCCACTTTATACCCTTCATCTAAAAGAAATGGAGAATTTCCTTTCAGTATGCAATGGAATTATACCATTTTGACTGGGTCCCGTCTGTGGTAACTGTTTGCAGATATTGGGCAAAGTCTGGTGTTATTCTTCCTCTACCAGCTTTTATGTGTGGTATGGGCAGCCTGCTCAGAAGATGACTACATTGGATCAAAATATAACGAAATTACAATAGAAGACAGGAGAAACAGCTGAACATGGAGAATCAGACCAGGAACAACCCCAGAAAGGGACAGCCCAAAACTAAATACACATAGGGCACTGAGTATTCAGCTCAAAATGCAAAACAAAAGTATGTGAGGATATTGGGATAATAGTTTAGAAGCCAAGGAACACCACGTGACACTGCCTGGGATGCTGCCACTCCTCTAGATAAGAACTGCTGGCACTAGCTATGGCGCTCATGGAAGAAAAAGAACAACCAATGAGAAGGCCACAACTACACAAAACAGCTGATTCAGGAAACCAAAGAGGACCCTGTGAACAACCAGAGTACAAAGCTCTATAACCTCCACCAAGGAGGGAGCAGTAGGCAAACAAGCCAGACACACATTCTCTAGAAAAGGAAGAGGGAGCGGGTCACAGGAATCAACTCCATGTCTGGATGAAGGACCCTTCATAAGGTGGTGCTAAATCATTAACACTTAGAATCAGATTTTCATGTGTTACTCACCAAGCAAGCAATCTCCCTTTGTGAAGAATTGGAGAGAATGACCTGAAAACACAAAATAATCCAGATTACCCAATACATGAAATAACATAGGCATTAGAGTGACCTATTCATGTAACAAGTTCAGAATTGAGGCACCCACAGGCACTACAGAATCCTACACACCCGGAAGTAATAGCGAGAGACTAAAAGCAGGAAAATTACATTGCCCTAAACCACAGGAACAGTGAAGCAATAATGCTACTACAATACTAATCCAAATTCCTTTATATAAAAAGGGTCATAGACACCATCCGGGTAACTACCTACAAATAGCCTTATTAGACACAGTGGGGAAAATATTTGCTCGCAGTATTCTTGACAATCCCATAGAGCAAGCAGGGTTCAGGAAAAATTATTCCACTTTGGACAACATTAGTATGTTGAAGTTAATGGAGGAGAAGTATACCTTTATTCGCAGGTCAAATGTATACGTGGCATTTATAGACTTCTCAACAGCCTTTGATAAGGTAGACCAGACGCTTTTTTGGAAAACGCTATATAAAATGGGGGTGCCTATACCCTTGCTATCTTTAATTATCGCCCTGCACTTGCAAACATGGTGTCAGGTGCTAATGGGAGGAAATCAGGGTCTATCATCAGTAATACCCACAGAAAACGGCCTGAAGCAAGGTTGCCTAATGGCACTGCTTCTCTTCTCTTTGTATGTGGGAGATCTACCAGATTGCTTTTCGCCATTAGAAGGAGATGCACCAAATATAGGTGGCCGGCCTTTTGCTTGTCTCATGTAAGCAGATGATATTGTAATTATGGACCTGACCCCAATGGGCTAAATAAAAAACTGTCATCATTGCAGAAATATACGACGGCACAATTCCTGAATATTAATGTTTCAAAAAGTAAAGTTCTGATCATGAAATGTATCAAAAATAGAAAATGGTGTATTTTTAACTGGAGAATTGGTTCTCAAAAACTTGAGACTGTAGATTTCTATCTCTACCTGGGGAAAGTAATAGCGAGTAATTCAAAGATTACCTCACATATTATTATTATTATTATTATTAAGGGGTTTATATAGCTGCGGAATCGACTCCGAGGAGTATCTCTGCGCTTTTGTGGAGGCATATCAGCTGTATAACAAAGGCTGTAAGATTGGTTTTATTTATTTTTTATTAAAAGCAGAACAAAATAGTTTTAAGTGATTTCCTAAAAGCTAAGTGATTTGTGCATTCTCTTAAAAAAAAAGGAGAGTTCATTCGAATATTTCGTTCCAAGGTATGATAGTGATTTCCCTACTAATCTCGCTCTCCTAATTCTAGGGACTATCAGTAGGTGTTTGGTACTAGAACGCAAAGATCTCGGGGGGAAGATAGGGTCTGAATTTTTCTGCCAGATAGCTGGGACCAAGATTAAATAATGCTTTGTGAATAGGACAGCAAATCTTAAATTTAATCCGTTGGCGTATTGGGAGCCAGTGGACTTTTAAGAGAAGAGGGCGGGAAGCAGATCTGGGTGGCATATTTAAAACCAGTCGCGCCGCCGTATTCTGAACCACCTGTAATTTATTGATTGACGCTTCATTGGCAGACAGCAACAAACCATTACAATAGTCTAGGCGACTCAGTATAAGAGCCTGAGTCAGTGTCTTTCTTACAGAATCTGGAAGTAAAGCGAAGACTCGCCGAAGAAGGCCCAAAATGTGAAAGCATGTACACCTGTCTGGCCAACATGTTCTTTGAAAGTGAGATCATGGTCTAATCGGACTCCCAAGTTCTTCACAGAAGTTGTAGGAATAGGAGGCTTTCCAAGGTTAGAGGGCCACCAATTGGGAGACCATAATAAGAGGGCTTCACCAAAAAGTAAGAGCTCGGTCTTCCCAACGTTACACTGAAGAAAGTTGTTCCTCATCCATTGTGAAATGCCATTCATGCCCAAAGAGAAGGTCTCCTGAATAGTCGGAGTTAGTTCACTGAAGGGAAAGAGTAGCTGCGCATCGTCAGCATAAGATATCGGAATAGACCCATGTTTCCTTAGAACATTAGCCAATGGAGCCACATAGATATTAAATAGAGAGGGGCTCAGACAGGAGACCTGTGGAACTCCCTGGTAAGTTCTATGAGTGCTGAACGATACGGGCCTAAATTAACCGTCTGGGTCCAACCAGAGAGAAAACTAGCCATCCAACGAAAGGCAGAATCTCTTAGTCCTATTTCCTTCAGCCTTCCGAGTAGTATTTGATGGGAAACAGTGTTGAATGCAGCAGATAGGTCTAATAGCACCAGAATCTTGAACATATTTCCTGCAAAGCGGCATCTCACGCAAATGGCTTACATAAATTCTATAGCCCTATGGGTCAAAGAAATATTTTATATTTGCTTTCAGTTTTTAAGGCACAAATTCCACCCACTTAGTTATATGACATTGAATCCATTCCAGTAAGAGACTGGAGTTTTCAGGATAAGATTGAAGGCCAGATCTTATTCAAATTATGTAATTTTAATACTCTTTTTCCAACAGCTGCAATCAGACTAGAATTTGGCTTGGTAAATTCATTCATACAAGGTTTAGCTAGGGTATTACGATAGGGATACCAGTTAAAGAATAGTGAATCTTACACATTAAGGGGTTTTATGTGCCAAGAAATCTTTGAAGGTCAAATGTACAAATATTCTTTTTCCTGTGATTTTTGCTTGACACTGAATTATTTTAGTGTGCAAGAGGAGTCAGTGATGTACGCTTTTAGAATTGAAATCTTTCTTAAAAATCACAAGTGGCACGGTTAGTCACCAGGGAGATGTCAAATTTTGTAGAAAAAAGGACAGACTTAAGATAATAGCTATGTCTAGGACCCTGAGAGTTTCTCAGAAATACCTCTCCTGGAATCTCAATCATGGTATTTGCCGCTGGTTTACTTTACGTAGTATGAATCTTCTGCCATTAAATGATTTAACGGCAAATTGGGGGCTCAATAGGAACGGTGGAAAAAATTGTAATATTTGTAATCTGGGCATCCAGACTTTTGATCATATTCTGTTCGTGTGCCCAGTTCTGTCACCATTCCACCATCTATGGCTTCGACTAATGTTTTTACAAAACGGTATCAAAAATGTAACATCTGCTCAAGAATTCCTCCTCTTCCCAAAGAATGAACTAGTGTATACAAAACAATTTAACTTTTTTAAGGAGTTTATGTATATATTTTAGTTTTTACTATTTTCTTCTTGGGGAGGTAATTCCATTGTTGTGCACACTCTATTTAATTTGTATATATAAAGAGGAGGAGTAATGATATGACTTTTGATCATTTGACCTAATACTCATTGTTTTTACGGGCTCTTTGGTACCTTTAGGGTTTGGCCTGATGTGTACGTGTTACTCAGCTTTCCCATAATTTTTCCCTTAAGATCCGAGCTTCCGTATCCATTAAGATTAATTGAGTTTATTTTGCATTGGTTGAAATTTTGCACTTGCTACCACTGCTATTTTACTGCTGTTTTTACACAAAATTGGGACATAAACTTATTTCTTAACCATGTTGCTAAGGGAAAATGCATTGCTAGACATATATGTGTTAAAATTCCCCTAGAATCTCTCTTATCCTATATCCTTTCTGCTGCTACATGATGCACTTTATTTAAAATATGTCCTAGATATGATGCTGCTATAGTATGGTATGTTCCCACTTTGCATATGTATTTAGCTTGATTTACTTGTTGCAGTGAAGGTTTTAACTACATTATTGCTGCTATATAACTGCTTTTGCACAAAACATTTGGAACACATATTTGCTTTCTAATCTTCGTTGCCAGGGAAAATGAATTCGTAGTCAAATATGTGCTAATCCACCCAGTTGAGCGCGATTAATCATGGTTTCTATGGTCCGGCTCTAAGCCCTGGCTATGCCATGGACCGATGGTTGCTGCGTGGCGGGAATTACCACAGGGCGTTGTACTCACGGGCGCTTGAATCGTCCTTCATGGGGCCCACTGGGGTGGCGGTGCGCGTGTGGAGGTTGGCAACTGACTCGCTGGGCTGGAAGGATAGGCTCACCTTAGCTACCCCGCTGTTTGAATCTGAAAAATTGGGAAGGCTCTGGCATACGAAGGGTTTTGATAAATGGGACTTGATTGGAATCTCCAGGGTTGGAGATTTGCTGATTAAGGGGAGGGTGAAGTCCTTTGAAGAGCTGCAGCAGGAGTATGATTTGGGGAACTCCGAGTTCTTCCGCTATGTCCAAGTGCGTCATGCCCTGCGGTCAGTCCTCGTAGAGGGTGAGAAGGTGCCTGAGTCTTCTCCGTTGGAGGATCGGATCCTCGACGGCCATATGCCGGAGAGTACGATTTCTCTCATATATAAGAAACTGATAAATGTTCGGGCGGATCTGTTGTTGGGGCTGAGGGACCAGTGGACTAGGGACGGACTCGAACTAGATGACGAGGATTGGCAGTCTGCGGTCTCCTCTCCTAAGGAGGTTGCGATCCCGTCACGTCTGAGGCTGGTGCAGCTCAAAATACTCCATAGAACCTATGTTACGGGGCCAAGGCTGGTTCATATGGGATTTTCTGAGGAGGGTCTATGCAAGAGGGGCTGCGGTATGGTGGGTACCTTCATGCATATTATTTGGGAATGTGGCGTCATCATGGAATTCTGGAGGAAAGTCCATACTGTGATGGGGGAGGTGACGGGCATTGTTATGCAGCCAGAGGCGCGGTGCTGCCTCCTGAATGCTTGGGGGCCTACCGATCACGATGAGGCACAGACCCTGTGGGTGACTTTGGGCAATATGGTGGCTAAACGAGACATCGCGCGCCTGTGGGGCTCTGCATGTCCCCCCACGTTGGCTGCGTGGAAAGAAAACATGGACTGGAGTATGCTGAGGGAAAAGACAGTATATTGTGCTAGGGGGCGCCCCCGGAAGTGGCACGCCATTTGGGGGCGGTGGAACCAGTATAGGGGGGGCATATGTCTTGCCCCTGATTTGGATCCCCCTGATGAACAGCTCTCTCCTTAACATTTTTCCAGCTTTTGTATATGTATCTGATAGTTAGTTGACTTTTTGAGCCTCTGCTTTTCCCCCTTTTTTCCTCTTAACACAGTATTGTGACTGTTAGACGAGGGGGGTCTGCTCTCCCCTGGGGGGCAATCACCAGTGGTATTCAGTGTCCTTCGCCTTGCTGGGGTTTTGTGTGAGTTTGTATTTATTTAAAACAGAACCTTTATTGCTTCTCCTTCTCTGCACTATGGACCTTTTTTGTGCTGTTCTTTCAAAGCTGCCGAACCTCCGGGATGTCGGCTGAATAGCTGTGTCCATGTTTTTCGAAGAATAAAGGTTTTTTAAAAAAAATAAAAATATGTGCTAATCCTCCTTAGAAATTTTCCTTGGTCTAATACCTCACTGCTGTCACATGATGCACTTTAATTAAAATAGGATTCAATATGATGCTGCTATAGTATTGTATTAATTAGATTACATATGTATTTGATTCGAGTCACTTGTTATGGTAAAGGTTCTAACTAAGTTACTGTAATTCTGTTCTTTGTTATAATAATGAATATTCCTATTCATACTCAGCTCATTCTGTGCCACTATTTGTATTTTTCTATCAGTGGATTTCCTTTTGTTGCTTAAGGGAACTTCTAGAACTTATCTGGAAGGATTTTGATATTTCTAGGATGAACTAATCTGTACTTAAATTGCTGCTATGGTACAGTTACAACTGTTTTTATATTGAAGTGATTTTAATGTAAAATTATCATATTTTTTCCATTACACTTTATTTAATTCACTGCGGAACTGACCTGTGTTGATATTTTAATATGCTTATTATGTAATATGTGGGTATTTCTTAAGTGGACCTCATTAGAGATTCAAATTCATAATAACTATATTGAATTGAATTACTACAGCACTAGCAGCAGGAATGGATCAACATTCTGAGAGGAAGGCCATTATGGGTCAGCAGAAGCAGGACGCAAGCAACTAGATACCAGGAGAAGATGCCATGATGAACCAGCACTTACAATGGCCCTCCATTGTGCATAGACATTGAAAACCATCTGCACAGCCACCAAATAACAACAATGGGAGGCAGGCCTGCATATGATAATGTGTATTTGTATACAACATGCTCCACCAAAGGTATATTGGAGCTGAATAACAGAGGCTTATTGTTAACCAGCTCGTTGGTACCCATGTTATTAACCACAGAAACACCAGAATTTGAATAAGTGACCCTTAGGTCATAAACAGATCCCTATAGCAATTGTTTCTGTGGTGTCTGTTAAATGTAAGAATCATTTAGGCCATGGATGGCATTGGATTCAAATACAAAATGTATTTTTTTGTGACATTTCACATTTTTTCCCCGTCAAAGTGTATAGATAGGGTAATGCCTTTGGAGGATGTGTGTTGTTGTGAACATTTTTAGCCCTGTTAATTTTTGTTTTAGGCACTGGTGAATTAATGCTGTGCTCCCTGTATTACCAATGCTTCCTTTGTCCGGCCGGTGTGTGTTTGCCATAGGCCACCATCTAGCTTTGTCCCCATGCCATGAGGACAGGCGCCATATTGTATATTCAGTGTCCACAGACCTGCATGTGTTCCAGGCTATCTGCTTCTTGTTGTGACCATGTGGCTGGTAGCCATTTTGCATAACCAGCCAGTGTGCTTTCCCCTTAGGCCTGCATGTGTTCTTTGTTGTGGCCATGCCTTCTTGCTGGTGCTTGTGAACATGTGGCTGGTAGCCATTTTGCGTAGTCAGCCAGTGTACTTTTGCTATAGGCCTGTATGACTTGTTTGTTGTGGCCATGCCTTTTTGCTGGTTGTTGTTGTTGAGGCCATGTGGCTGGCGGCCATTTTGCTTAGGCAACCAGTATGCTTTTGCCATATGCCTGCATGTCTTTTTTGTTGTAGCAATGCCTTCTTGCTGGTTGTTGTAGTAACCATGTGGTCAGTGGCCATTTTGTGTAGCCAGCCAGTATGCTTTCCCCATAGGCAAGCATGTGTTCTTTGTTTTCCAGACGTCCTGTTTCTTGTGACCATATGTCTGGCAGCCTTTTGGGTATGCAGTTGGTGTGCTTTTGCCATAGGCCTGTATGTGTTCTTTGTTTGTGGCCATGTCTCCTTGCTGGCAGTTATTTAGCATGTAATTTGTCTTCTTTTATAAAGGAAAAATATTGCAAAGTTCACTACATTATCTCCATGTTTTGTAATAAATTTGCAATATTGATTTAATTCTCTATATGGCCTAGTCTGCCAATGGGTTTTCCAGTCAGTAGGCCTACTGCTAGCCATGGGTGCATGAAACAACTGTTTCTGCGGTGTTTGTTGAATTTAAACATCATTTAAGGCATGAATGGCATTGGATTAAAATATAAAATGTGTTTTTTTGTGGTATTTCACGTTTGTTTTTCCTGCAGTGTATAGGTGGGGCAATGCCTTTGAAGATGTGTTTTGTTGTAAACATGTTTAGCCCTGTAAATTTTCTTTTTTGGCAATGCTGACTTAATGCTGTAATCTCTGTGTTACCAGTGCCTCATTTGTCTGGCCAGTGTGTGTGTGTGTGTGTGTTTGCTATAGGTCACCATTTGCCTTTGTTCCTCATGCCATGTGACATGGGGCCGTTTTGTAGTCAGCGTCCATAGACATGCATGTGTTCTTTGCTTTCCAGGCTTCCTGCTTCTTGTTGTGACCATGTGGCTGGTGGCCATTTTGCATAGCCAACCAGTGTGCTTTCCTCTTAGGCCTGCATGTGGAACTTTTAGATTGTTTTGTTTTTTATCTTTAATTTTTTTTGTTTTCTTTTTTATAAAATTTTTTGTAGTTTTATTTTTTTAATTCTTTTAAAATTTAGCTTGAAAAAATATTTTTACATTTTTCATGTATTTTTTAATTTAATTATTTTTAATTTTATTTTTTTAATTTTATTTCTTTATTACATTTTTGTACAATATTTTACTTTTTTGTAACCATTTTCATAACATTGGGCATCAATGAATCAATCTCTGGGCCCATGTCTGATAGGTGCACACTGGACAACAGCATTCTTTGTCTAGGGATTATTCCATTGTCATCATTTGTAAGCTGCGCCTCCCTGATTGCCACAGTCCACATGATGCACATAAAGTCAAGTCAAAGTCAAGTCAAGTCAAATGGTCTTTATTCGGATAAAAAATATCCATAAAAGTACAATTCATCAACACCAAAGAAATATAAATACAGCATAAAAACAATGATAAAAACAAGAGCATTTTCAAAATTCTAAGTGCAGATATGGGCAGAAAAGTGCAGGAGGAGCAAATAAAGTGCAAGTATATTCAATGCGTGTAACATGTAAAAATCAACAATTATGTCATTTTTAGCAAGCAACAGTCAAAAACATGTTCTGAATATATTATTGCAAGTTGTCACCTCAAATTCGAATAAATCAAACTTATCCAGACATATAATCAGAGTCATGAAGAGATGTACAGACTAACAATTAAATAAAAACAGTATCAATAGGTGTGCCGGGCATATAATAACCTAACAATGGCCATAGATAAACAAGGACAACTGAGGGTTACAGTCTTATGTAGTAACCATTGTATTCCGTGAGCGTATCGCCGACTGCAAAAATGAGCTTGCTCTGATAATCATCTCATCGCTTCCTAGCCGTAATATTTCGGTATATGCCAGTTTATGGTCAGTGATAGCTTGTGACCTGAAATAGGGGATAAAATACTGTTTTGTGTATCTAATGTAAAAATTACAAAAAAGCAAAAAATGTAAAGTTGTTTGTTTTAAACCATTTCCACAAGGACAGGGCAAATATTCAAGATTTTTATTAAAACCAAGTGGAAAGCAGAGTGAATATTTTATGCTCCCATCCCTAAGGCGAAAGAGAATGCTCCTGTTCCATCTACCGATATTCCTTTTCAAATATTCCTGTGGGGAGGTTTTGTTATAGCCCGGGCAGGACGAGATGGAAATATATCTACTTATTGATGGTTTAGGAAACTCTGAGCGTTCTCTGTCCCTTTGGAATGAGTCATATAGTAGCTCTCTCACTGTCTTAATGTTCATGCTCTCTGCATTATGGTGATGATAGAAGATGTGTTCCAAATCTACACTAGATAAGCTTTCTTTTACAGCATTCAACCATGGTATAGACCTGCCCCTATCGCACTTAAGGCATTCACTGATTATTTTCTGTGTTAAGATTGCTGCCGGGTTTTGCCAAATCTTCAACCAGAATAGAGCTGGCCGGGATTTGATGAAATCCTCAACATAGTGCAGGTTTAACTCTTTGTGGCAGATGTAGGTGGGTGAAGATATTTGTGCCCCCAGAACCTTCCTGCAAAATCTATTTTCTTCAGTTTGGATGCCGCTGCTTTTGGCGTACCCCCACACTTCGGCACCATAGGTTGCGGTTGGTAAGCATTGAGATTTGTAAATTTGTATTAGGGGCAACATAACCTCAGCCCTCTTTGGCTGTTGTAGGCTAATAATAGAATTAACTGCCTTGGCAAGTTTGTTTCTGCCGTGTGCTGCATGTGCCAACCAAGAGCCCGTTTCTGAGAAAATCAGGCCCAAATACGGGAAAGTGCTTGTGCTTTTTAAGATGTTATCACCAGAAACTATGTGATTGATACGGTATTTATTAGGCCCGCAAGACATAATATATGACTTCTTAAAGTTGGTACACAAATCCAAACCAGCCATAAAAGAGACAAATCCCGTAATTAAAGTGCGTAGTGCTTTGGGTGTGCGGCCCATCAAGACCGCATCGTCAGCGTATAAAAGTACTGGGAGTAAATTGCCATTGATATTCGGCACATCACATGAAAGATTAGACAGGGATTTATTTAATTCATTTATATACAGAATAAAAAGTAGAGGGGCCAAGACACAGCCTTGTCTGACCCCTCTACCAATTAAAATATCCCCGGAGACCTCTCCCTCATTATTTATCCTGACTCGTGCTTTTAGGTCTCTGTGCAAGTGTGCCAGAAAATGAACTAGTGACTCATCTAATCCATAGTTTAAAAGAATCTCCCAGAGTTTCGAGCGATTTACGAAATCAAACGCTGACGATAAATCCATAAAACCCAAATACAGGGGAACTTTTTTAGCGATGGTATACTTACTTAAGATGAGGTTTACATTCAAACATTGTTCAACTGTTCCCACGTTGCTTCTAAATCCCAGCTGGCAGGGATGAAGAATGTGATTTTCCTCTGCCCAAAGTCTGATTCTATTAAAAATCACCCTGCCCCAATCTTCAGTGTATTGTCTATTAGAGATATGGGGCGGTAACAACTGGGATTTAATCTGTCGTCCTTTTTAAAAATGGGTACAATGACACTACTTGACCAAGTATCAGGAATTTTGGTATTGGACAAATTGTTGAAGACATTACACAGCAAAGGGGACCAAAAATCTAGTTCAGATTTAATCAAGTCAATTGATAGTCCATCAGGACCAGGGGCTTTATTCCCTGCGCTTTGATTAATGGCATCTTCCACTTCAGAGATGGAAATAGCAACCTTGATATCTGTACAAAAGGGATCTGTGGTTGTTACTGGGGCTGTGTATATTTTTGCAAAATGCTCCTCCCATGACTTAGTTGGTATATTACAGTTGATGGGGGTTAAGTTGGATCCCATGGACCTCAGAGCTTTTACTTCGCCCCAGAACCCAGTCACATCTTTCAGTACTGCGGTACGTGCCAGTGAATCCCACCTCTCCTTTAAAATCTCATCTGAGCGTGATTTTATGGCTTTTTTATAGCTTCTTCTCAAGGCCTTAACCAGTGTCATGTTCCGGGGTTTTTCGGCAAGTGCCTTACGCAGGTCCCGGTTGGCCCGTGAGCAAGCCCCATCAAACCATCTATAGCTCTTATTGTGTTGTCTAATGGGTTTAGAAATTTCCTGCTTGATGGCAAAGCATAGCCCAACAAAAGCCTCAACAATCTCTGTGTCCTGGCAATCACTGGACAAACATGTTTCCACAGTTGTAGGGTGAGATTTTATAATTCGTTCAAGTAAGATTTTGTTGTTAATGCCTTTCCATTTCCAAATTACTCTACATTTATCGGTGGATGCGACCAAATCCCTTGCCCCAATTTCTTTCCTTTTAGTGAATTTATTGACAAATGTGATCATTGTCAGAATTGGGTTATGGTCACTGTAACAAGTTGATAGGACCTCAGCTTTAACAAGACAATTCTCAAGGGCCGATGATATAAAAACATAATCAATGGTGGAAAAACAGCCACGACATATATAGGTGGGCAACTGGTCAGTATCGGGAGATCCACCGGCTTTTACCATGACATCGGTTAGATCCCTGGAGGATAAGTAGTTAAACAGTTCTTCCCCTCTTTTGCACGAAATAGTCGCATGGGATGAGGCTGTGGTATTCTCCATTCTATTATATAAGTGTGCATTAAAGTCTCCCCCTAAGCAGATGCCGTCCAATTTCCCAAACTTATTGCCTGCTAGCAAATCATCGATAAAATCAAATAAAATGATAAAATTCTTGTTCGGGAGTGATTTAAAATCATTATTATAAAAATGTATAAAACATAACGTAATCCCATTTGAATATATTGTGGCCTGGAGATGACTATCGTTTGTCCGTAAGGATTTAGTGCTGCATCCTGCGGTAATCTTTATCCATGTGGATAAGCCCCCGCTAGGTCGACCAGCTTCAGGGATAGGGGCAGTGCTATTAAGACAAACAAAACCCTCAAGTAGCAAGCTGCTGGTGCACCAGGACTCCTGGAACATTAGGACATCAAAATTGCTGACCATATTAGTCCACTCTACTATGTTCATTTTTGATTTAAGGCCAGCAATGTTCCAACTTAATATTTTTAGATGTTGGGCAGAGGACATGTGAGTACAATTGGAAGTACTTGAGGTGATACACTCTACCAAGCTAGCCATTTGGGGTTTCTCGGTGGGACTAGGATTGGACATAGCCCGATTAACTGTTGATACCTCCCGAGGCAGTGTTGCAGTGTTTGAAAATTTGCACGAGAGTCAATCCTGACCCTCCAAATCGGTCAGAACATCGAACCGATTATGTACGGGATAAGTTGGTAAAATAAGGTGATGATTACTTTGAAGTGGTCTGTAGAGGAAGCCCAGTGGTAAGGCAGTTATAGCCGTTGCAATATTAGGGTGGATAGTGTTACATTTTAGAATCTTTTTTACCAGGGGGGGTACCTGAAATTTATGACTATACAGTCACCCACGATATTTTTTGTCAGGGGACCAACCCATCCCACCCGTCTCACCATCAAGATTGCATTAGCAGACTCCATGCCCACCCCCTTGAACTTACATAGCCAATCAATACACTTATTCTTGAGTTGATCCCAAGACTCACTTTGGTTCTCTTTTAGAGGTGGTACTCCGGCTAAGATTAAAGCGTAAGGACATGCCTCTGGCGGTAGATTAAGTACCGGGGTGGCATATTTTATAGGCCGGGTAGGAATGATTGACTCATGGTTAGTAAGTGTAGTTAGATTAGGTGGTACTATCTCGGGGGCGGCAGCTGTTGGGTGTGGGGGGAGACGGGGGGATTGGTATTCACAGACATTGATGACAAGGGTGGTGTGCTGACCAAATTGCTTGATGCAGAATTGCTGAGCAAGCGCGCCCTACTGCCATCACATTTAGCACATATATTATCTACTGCAGTTAAAGTGCGTTTGCCACTTCCTTCTTGAGTCACCTTGTTGGTGGCCTCCATGTCTTTCAGTAACCGTTCCCCCCTGCATTGATCGATGATAAAAGTTCCTTTCCTTTTTGCATCTTCCTTCTTAACTAGGCTCTCCAGTCTATCCAGACGTTTAAAAATAAGATTAAATTGTTTATCCATTAGACTTTTCAATTGTTTAAAAGTTGAATCCACAATAGTTTCAATTAAGTTTTCAATTGGCCGTCCCGGCATGCCATGTGCGAGTGTTGGCTCAGTTTGTGTTTGTATACACGAGGAATTAGTGGCTGCGGTAATGGTCGTTGAGGCATCAGTGCTATTGATTGGGCCCTGTAAGTGTGTGCTTACATTAACCGATCCCGCATTTGCTGTAGAGTTCCCACGTGTCCACAAACTCAGAGGGGTGGGTTGGGTTTTATTGTTGCGCGGGGGTTGTTTCCTTTTGGCAATAGGTGCTTTAGTAATGCCACTCTTCCTTTTTCCCCCAGTGGTCTTGGAAGCTGGGGCTGATTTAGCGGTGATGGGAGCAGCTTCCATTTCCTGCTGTGAGTCGGCTATTTCAATGATGGGGGTAGCAAACTGATTGACCTCTATAACTCCAGATAAACTTTTATGTTGAGTGGGGTTTGCGACTATTATGTTAGGTGTGAGCGGCACAGGAGTCAGAGAGTCAGTGTTAACCGCACCACGGGACGTAGGTAAGTCGACTGTTTCATTAATAAGGGTATTTTGACCCAATGAGAGTCTCCGTTCAGTGGCCTCAATTTCCGACGTGACCAACAGAAAAGCATCTTCTATCATGCTTTCCAGGGCCGACGTGATGATGGGAGGACTCCTAGGGCCCGGACCAGAGGGGTTTGCGGATGCTTTCCCCATGGAGAGTAAATGCACACACTAACCTTTATTCCAGATGAGGAGAATGCTTGTCCGAACTGCAAATCAAGGGAGGTGGCCCAGCCCTGCCACTGTCTGCCCCTGACGGCCACAGACGGCCCACCCTCTGCCCGGGCTCAGCCCGGCGACGCCCGCGCGCGTCCCGCGACGCGGGGGGAGCCACTGCTGAAGTAGCACCTCCGGGCGCGCTTTCCGCCGGAAATGGGCGGTGCAATAGGGGGCTGCTGGGTACTGTAGTCTCCCCCTGTGGCTGCCTCTGATGGCGTGTGGCGTCGAGGGAGGGGGAGAAAGCCCAGGTACGTGCGGTCACCTCTCCGCTGGATCCGCTGCTGCAGATGACACAGAAAACCCCCGCTCCACAGGGGGAGCCGCTGCTGAAGTAGCGCCTCCGGGCGCGCTTTCCGCCGGAAATGGGCGGTGCAATAGGGGGCTGCTGGGTACTGTAGTCTCCCCCTGTGGCTGCCTCTGATGGCGTGTGGTGGCGAGGGAGGGGGAGAAAGCCCAGGTACGTGCGGTCACCTCTCCGCTGGATCCGCTGCGTGGTCACAGCGGAGCCCACTGCTTCCTCGCATGTCTTCTAAGCACCCTTCTTTAACCGCTTGCACATAAAGCAAACAGTTGCTCTTTCTTATCTTTCCTGAGTGTAGACACCATGAAAGTTTACGTAAGTGTGGTTTTATGAATGGATAGTGGATACATTGTATTGGTAATTATTTATAATAACTCAAGTAACCAGTGGCCACACTAAATGATATAGTTTGTACCACTAACTGAACTGCAACAATGCCACATTTCACTGATTTTCTTCTTGCTTGTTTGCTTTTAGGTGCACAAGAGACATCACTCACAGTACTGCCAGACAGATGGCCTGTGCACAACGTGATATGTGACCACACAACAAGGACATCTCTTCAACTTGGGAAGTTAAGTGCCAATGCCAACTGACAGCTTCAAGATGGGTCCAAAGAAAGGTGCTACCAAGAAAGTAGCCAGTGATAAAAAGAAGGAGCTTACCACCACTGGTATGTCGAACCAGACCTTTTTTAGGAAAAAAAACCTGTGCCTGCCGCATCAGTCTCCGGGGAGCAAGCTGGGAGCAGCCCCCCTGCATCAGCAAACCCACCCCAACGTAGGCCCAAGCCCATGTCTGTCACAGAGGCAGACAGTCTGGTCATGGCAACGCCGACGAGCGATGACGTTGAAGTGGACTTATCTCTTTCGCCAAATACTACCCAATCGTTGCAGAAATCTCAGATAATTGGACAACAACAACAGCCGCAACTAACAATAGTGATTCCTCCCGAAGTAGAAGTAGTTCAGGAGATTGAGCTTCATTCTGAGGAAGTAGAGGAAGCTGCTCTTTCAGAAGATCCATTGTCTTCCAGATCTCCAACAACTAAAGTAGTGTTACTCTATCATCCTCTTCTCCAAGCCCCCCTACAATGATCTAGACACCACTTGGATCCCACCTCGGTCTGAAAGTAAGATACGCCACGAGAGGATAGGGAAAAGGAAGGTTTATAAAAGTCTTAGACTTATGGATGTAAAGGAGGCGGATGACAACGAGCCAGTCATCATGGATGTTAGCCCAGCCCCAGTGGAGACTAACGTTACCCCATCCCAAACTGCTGTGAGGTATGTGGCACCACAGATACCACCACCACCAGCTTCCATATTTGCATAGTCCCAACAGTGAACTCAGTGGAAGTAGGTACTGTGGAGAGGCAAACGCCCAAATGCCCACCTTCTATCACTTCATCCGACATTGGCAGTGCCACCATCATCAGAAAGTGGACCTCCTAATTTTGGGATTTCTTTATCATAAGCAAGAAGGAGGTGAACATTGCCATATGCTCCATTTGTGGAGCAAGTGTTAGTCGGGGTAAGCTTGGTACAAACTATGGTACCCAAGGCCAAACAGCCCATTTGAGAAAATCCCACACGATTCTTAGTGGCTAAAAAACTACAAGTGGTGTTGGTGAAGGGGGTGAAAGGCTGAGCAGGGAATCCAATCCGATCACAGTTGAAGGTGAAGAAGAGGAAGACATTTTCATTATGCAAGCAGGCCTTTCCCCTGCAGTGCAGTAATTTTGCCCTCATCAGCAACATCGCAATAGCCCAAGACTCAGGTCGAAACCAACACAAAAGACTACAGTGTCTGCCCCGGTTAATCGCACATTGAGCATTCCACTGTCTGTTCTCAAGAATTCACCTTCAGCAGTAGCATCAGAAAATAATAAAATCCAGGCTACTATTCTTGGTATGTTTAGGCTGGAGCGGCAGTACGAATGGAACCACCCAACAGCACGTTTGTACAACACAAAGCTGGCTAAAATGTTAGTGCTGGACCTCCTCCCTTTTACTTTTGTGGAAGGGGTGAGTTTTCTAGAATTTGTGGCAGCCATATGCCCAAAATGGAAGGTTCCCAGTGAGTCTCATTTCGCCAGAGTTGCTGTTCTAGTGCTACATCACGGTGTTTGGGAATAGCTTGGACAAGCGTTGCACGAGAATGATGTCACACTATCCACCTGATGACAGACATGTGGGCCTGTAGCCAAGCCACTGATTACATGTGCATCACTGAACACTGGATCTCTTTTGTAAGGTAAAAAAAAAAAAAAATCTGCAGGTGTTGACACCCCTGAGATTTGTAATGGTGCTTGGAAGCACGCGACAGTGGCCATTTTTGCCATGGAGAAACCCCATTCTGCTGCAAACATTTTAGAAGACTTTAACAACAAGGATCTTTAATGGATGTGACCAAGAGGGCTTACATTGGTTTAGTTGCCATGGACAATGGCAGTAAAATAGTTAAGGCCATGGCCAATGGTGGCTATTTCAGGGTTCTGTGTTTGGCGCACTGCATCAACATAATTGTACAGGACTTCCTCAAAATAGAAGACCAAGTCAGCAACTTACTGTTCACCTGCAGAAGAAACTGCACTTATTTCATCCATTCATTTAAAGCCCAGAAGCAGCTGAGGGCCATTCAGTGTGTTACCAGAATGCCAGTTAAATAACTCATACAGGAGGTGCCAACATGTTGAAACTCAACCTATTACATGTTGCAACGTCTGTTTGAGCAGTACAGACCAATCAATGAATATGCCATGCAAAGAGGTGATGCAACTATGAAAGGCATGATCATTGAGATGGACCAATGGGGCCTAGTAAAATGTCTGACAGAGATGCTGCTTCCTTTAAAGGTGTTCACATAGGAAGTCAGCAAGGTGGACAGTACCATGGGCCAAGCTATCCCGTTGTTGCACTAAAGGAGGTGTCTGCAGTGTACGCAGGTGTGGAGGGAAAAAATATGTATTGATTGACAGCATAATCCTTCACTTATCTGTTGATAAAAGGGTGCGAAGAGACATTGTGTCATTCAAAACATTATATCCGTGTCACAATTCTTGATCTATAGTACAAACCATTATTATCCACTTTCATTCCTTTGTCAGACGGGGATGTTGCAAACTACAAAACATGGATGCAGAGCAAGTTATTGATCTTGAAAAAGAATGGCCAGGAACTAGAGTCCTACTTCTCCAGGGCACAAGTTCTGTAGTGCAGCTGTCAACTTCAGAGCCTGAGGGCAGTGTTGTCGGCTCACAGCAGCCAAAGCCAACAACAAGAACACTAGCAACAACAGGAGCAGGAGCATCAGCCCCAAAATATGCATATGATTGGTTTCTACAGGCAGGGCTTAAGTCTAGTGTAGAGGCAAAGGCAGAAGAGGCTAAGCCAGGTGGAGCACCAATGACTATTTAGCGGATGCTCCAGGCCTATCTAGCTGATCTAACAGAGGTCGATCTTGATCAAAACCCATTTATGTATTGGTATTAGAAGAGGCACGAATGGCCAGTATTCAGCAGGCTAGCAATAAACTATCTGGCTTCCCCGGTAGCCAGTGTCTCTGCTGAGCAAGTTTTCAGTGCAGCAGGTGCCATTGTCACAGTGAGAAAGACCAGTCTCTCACCCCAAAATGTGGTAAGATTAACCGTGATCAAAATGAATCAGCACTTTATACCACCGTATTACCCAATACCTGAAGTCTGACAGGAGGAAGATGAGGGAGACTCAGGTCATGAAAGTAGTGTATTAGTTGACCTGCTTTTGGGCAAACTACCTGAGTTTGAGGATGAACTCTGCTTCCCTGACTACTAGGCCTGGGCCAAAAACCATCAAACTTTCTCTCTAGCACTGATCTGCTTTCACACCAATAAAAAAAAGATATGCTAATAGCTAGGGGAACATTATTACATATTTTTTGCTTGTGTCAGGCTGACTAATTCAGCCCCACCGTCTTAGACACATTGCATTGCCAGATTGGAGTTGCACTAGTGTGCAGTGAAGAAGCCCCCAACCCATTTCCCTCAAGGACATTGCAGATACAAATGTGTGCCTGCCTCCATCCCTGGGCCGTGACTGTCTATCCTTTCCTAGTTTATTTCTCTAACCGGACTGCCCCACATTATGAGATTTTTTACAAGACTGTCCAATGTCTGTTTCGTGAACAATGGATTGGCAATGTACCACGGTGACCACGCCTGAATTAGAAGAACAGGTAAATGGCATGTATTGTTGTTTTTGTGGAGATGATTCATGTGTTGGCAGGAAGTGACACTGGGTGTTTGTGTATCTGTACCTATTACGCTTAAATGTGTTTGTGATGATTTACAATGTTTGTGGCCTACCAACGGATGATCATGTTTTCCCTGAAGGCAATGTTTTCCTTCCTCTTTGACAGCTAGCGAGATTTGTTCACTGGGTCCACTCCACACTGCTTTGTTTTCTGCTTTATACTCCTCAAAGAGCCAGACCCGACCAGCCCCTTTAGATAACTTAAACACAAATCTAGACTGCACAAAAAATTACTCAATGTATCTCTTGTTGTGCATCAACTGCATTGTACTACAGGTCAATCTATTGCATTTGAATCGGGAGTCAGGACACAGTCGGTACAGAGTTGGACACCTTACTTGGAGTCAGGAGGATCAGGATGATGGAAGGACTCAGAGCGTGACTACTGCCACCAGAAGAAGGAAGTCTTCAACTTCACTGAAACCAACCTATTTGGTGATGATTTTAAAGTAAAAAACCCAACTCTGTGGAGTGGTGTTGAGTGGTGACAGCGGTGCGCTAATTTGACTTAGTTTGGAAAATGCAATGCTGCTGGGTTTGCGCGCTCAGTGTGGTCTGACACAAATTTGAAGCAAAGTGGTGGTTGGGTGGGGGGCCAGTGGTTGAAGGTAACTGGAGACAGACACGTGGTATTGAATGATCATAACATTATGCACTTGCTGTTAGGCTACATATTATTGTTATGATTTATGATGATAAATTGATGATCATGTTAGTTGCGAGTTTGATCAGCCCGATACTTATAGCAGCCACTTTTGTGTGATTTTTGGTTGCTGAAAATTGCTCTCACCTAATTGTTCACACATCAGTGATAAAATGAATGAGTGCAAAAAGGACTTTTCTTCTCTTCTCTTTTGACCTCCCTCTGAGTCTTCTCAGTGCACTCCTGATGAAGTTTAACTTCTTTCTTTCTCCTTGATTCTACCAAATAATTTTTGTTTTATAATCCGCAGGGCCTCTTATCCTGCGCAAAACTAGAGAAGTAACATAGCACACTTGCTTACTCATAGGACCGCATCCTCCAGGCACCCAAGAGTGATGGAAGGTCCAAGAGTAATGCAGATACAACTCCCAATTTGGCAATACGGTATAATTTTTTCTTATAATCATTAAAACTGTGTGTGTTTCTCGCTTGATTCCTACATAATTTGTAATATATTTGCTATTTTTCAAAGGTAGGTAACAGAAAAAGTAGGTAACTTGGTTCTCTCTGAGTGCAGACAGACAGTTGGGTTTCCATTGCATTTAAGTTACCTGTACTCATTTCTTCATTTCCTTTTCCTCCCATAACAGATTTATGATGGTTGGCTGCTCATTGCCCAGATGAATGTGTCCTTGTGTAGTGTTTTTCTTTGGATCCGGGTAGCATCACTGAAATTAGGGGACGTCCCCCTGAGCACTGCCGGTGGACTCCAATGTAGGGGATTTGAAATATTGAAGTAGTGGGTATACCAAATGATGTCACATCATGTGCAAACGTGCATCTTGAAAGATGTTTATTCGTATGCCGATATGAATCTTTCATATTGAGCATGAATCAATCCAAGTATGTATTACATCATTTTGAGTTTCGAACGTGTCTCCCGATGCATTTCGGGCTAAAGTGCCCTTTGTCAGGTCCTGGCGGCCAAATTGGTATTATATTAGTACACGCTCAGCAGTAAGCATGAGCTTCGGCTGCACCTCACTAACATTCGTATATTCTTGGCGGTTTACAACTGTTGGCGTCTCTTATCTTGCGCTGGCTTTAAAATGCAACCTGGGCTCACTCTCAGGTCAAGAGTCCTGGCTTGCGTTCATCAACCGCTTCATGGTTGACTTTTCAATTACGTTAGTTTTTTCACTTCATCGCATGTTTTCCCCACGTTCCACCTTAACAGCCTTTTTCACTCTTGGCTATTTGTTTATTCATGCACCTGTATTCGCGGTTTTATGACAGCACTTCACTGATTACTCAGCGGCCATTTGCTGCAGCTTTTGCACCTTTGGATTTTAATATAGTGGAACCACCTCACTTAGGTTCTCCTTCAATTGCACGTTAACATATGGTGACGGTTCTTGATCTTCCTACGAGTGGTGTCCTCATACTACCTCCGCCTTGTTTATCTTACAGACACTCTCCCCTGGCAAAGGGCACTTCTAGCCCGAAATGCATCGGGAGACCCGTTTGAAACTCAAAATTATGTAATACATACTTGGATTGATTCATGCTCGATGTGAAAGATTGATATCGGCATAAGAATAAACATCTTTCAAGATGCACCTTTGCACATGATGTGACATCATTTGGTGTACCCACTACTTCGATATTTCAAATCCCCTACAGTGGGGTCCACCAGCGGTGCTCAGGTGGACGTCCCCTAATTTCGGTGATGCTACCCGGATCTGATTACATGTCACACTCACCGATAAGAGAGTGATACTCCTGAAGCACGCCACAACCTTCTACCTACAAGCATTCTGCGCTGTGCGTGTACTATAACACAATAACACATTGTCTTAGTGTTTGTCTTTGTCAAACCCTTCCCCGAATCCTCCTTTCCATCCATTCATCAAACCTCTAACCCTCTTCCCCAGGCTGTGTGATTTATTGGAGGTGTGACTTAATAATTTATACCATTAATTGATCATACACTTGATGAGGTGATGTGGTATTAGCAACACAAACTCAGTGCAGGATCTTCAGCTTTTAGTACAGCCCATACTGGCCACATTTAACCACCCACACATAAAAACCGTGTTTGATATTTTCAAAAGACCATCACTGTCAGCATCACTGTCAGCATCATCATTCAGGCACAGTGTTGTGTCAAAGCTTACCCTTGTTCACTTCAGAGTTTGAGTCCCCTTCATTTCGTAACTTTTACTAGCTCACCATTGTTCTGAATAATTCAATTTAGCATTGCTTAGTATATTCACTCTATTGTCTCTCTTCTTGTGTACTAGTAGTCTAGTCTAGTGGATGTCTCAATTGTTTGTCTAGCTTTCATATAATAATATATAACCCATTTCTCAGTTTTTATTTAAATTTAGTTAGTTCTCTGCGATTAATAGTCCTTGTCCTACAGTTTGAGTTCACCTAGGAGGGAGTGGGGCCTCACATCTGATGCCTTCACTATTAGTGTGCTAGCATGCTACTACCACCACCAACATGACACCTTGGGAAACCATGCAGCCTCACTTCATTTATTCAGGGTAGAGAACTGTGAAGCATTGTAGGAGGAGAGTAGTAGGACAATGGTGCTGCATAATTTGTTATATACTTTCAGCAGATTTTAAAAACAGTCTGCGACAAAAGCAGCAGTATGAAATAAAACCCCCCCAGAAAGATTTCATAAAAATATGTCATAATGTAAAATTATGACATATTTATTCCCCTAACATTATAACCTAAACCCACAACTGGCCCAACCATCTCCCCAAACAAATCTCCCTGTCCTCAACCAATGAATGTCCCAAAAGAAAGTTGGGTCCAAACTGAAGTAAGTCCCGAAATGAAATTGTCCATAAAAAAACATATCTGAATGTCCTAACTTCGAATTTCCCACCCTCTCCCAACATCAAGTCCCACCCACCAAAAAAAGGATTAAAAAAGTGGTAGAAGAGGGCACTAACAGCAGGCTAGTAGTTTCTTCAGGTGCCTATCCATCTGTTCCTGCCTGGCTTTCATGCACTCCAGACTCTACATGATGCGGCGCTCAAATGCGCGGAAATAGGGGGGCAGTAGTGATGGAAGGATGACAGACAGCTGCCATTGGACTGTGGCGCCGGTGGACTGGAGGCACTTAGGTCTGGCTGGGGCCCTGGGCGTCTGCTGCCGCCTCCTCCTTCTTGACCACCAGCCACTGGTATTGTGCCCTGATGGCCTCTAGTTTCCTCTGCCTCGTCTGGGCCTCTATCTCCTGCCTGTTAGGACCAGCATAGAGTTTCAGACATTATTCACTATGGAATACACAAGTATTCTTCTCTCTCTTGTTGTGCTAAATTAATGGAGGCATGGTAGCTCAGCTGGCGCCCTAGTCATACTTTCATTACTTTGCTACTGTCTGCAGGTGGGGCAGTTATAATAGACAATTATCTTATTCCTATGGCCATGCTCTGACCAAAATGCCTTTCAATTGTATCCTAACTACAAGGCAGATGAATACTATGAATGATATATGTTGTGTGAGGTACTATAAAAACCAGTCATGCAGACATCCTCCTGTCTGCCATAAGTAGATAGAGGGAAAAGAGATGCACCACAGTACAGGGAGAGGATTAAGGAACAGGATATCGTATTTACTGTGTTTATCAAAGACTTTCCTTTCCGCAAACCTCAAGGCACTTACTCTTAGTCCTACTTTACTCCCTAGCCTCAACCTCAGTCGCCACACTTTGAAATTACTTTTGTCCAACAAAATAGATTTGATTGGTGGTAAGGAAAATAATGATTAGCTTACTCTACTGCGGGTAAGTTAGAGGGAGTAGGCCGAGTAGATAAAGGTTTTAGTGATCATCATCATGTGCCTAAGCTTTGGCTAGTAGTGAGTTACAGGTTGACAAATGTTAAAAGGGAAAACATTGAACAGATGTAATCCTTTATGGAAGCCATAATAAAATATATCCCTTGGCCAGAATAATCTGACACATGCAAAGAATGTTTTTTTTACATTTTCCAGAAGGCTGGGACAGAACTTAGAAAAGGGGTTATGAACTAGGAGGTGACTGAGTGGGCACTGGGATGGAAGGGAAGCACTCCCTGTTTTTGCATTACCATGTACTTTTTAAATCGCGCAATAACTGAAGGAGATGCACGTAGCCAACAACGCAGTGCCACAGACTTAAACCATGTACCTGTTAGGTCACCGTGGGTGTCACTGGAGAAATGCCATGGGTAGTGAGGGAGGGAGGTGATTGGTTTTTGGTGAGTAGTCAGAAATACTACCTCAACCCTTTGAATCAAACCTTGATAAAGCCATTCCAAGGAAGTAAAGTAAGTGAGAAGAACACCCCTAGTCCCTTGTTCATTCTTCATTCCAAGCACTTATCCATTCGTCATTGCATTGCTCTTCTAGTATTATTATTCTTCACCCTTGACTTTGCTACTCACCTTTTAAGTTTTACATTCTCTCATCCAGTCTTCACCATTGAAAACCATCCATCCGTATATCCATCCAACCAAACATGGCTCTCAGTCTCAATGAACCTTTCACCAACATACATTTACCCACCCATCCATCCTTTCACCTATCAAACCCACCCGTGTATTCCTGTCATCACCCAGGCAGGCATCCTTTCACCCAGTCCCATACCCTTTCATTTACCCAGGCAGGCATCCTTCCACTCACCCAGGCAGCCAACCTTTCACCCATACATTTTTACTCACCCAGGCAGGCATCTTTGCACCCGTATACCCTTTTATCTATCCTTCACCCACACATGCATCCTATCACCCACCACATGCATCCTTCTCTTTCACTCATATGACATTTCACCCATCCTTTCTACTTCCATCATTCTTTCCCTTTTACATCAACCCATCATAGTTAAAGTTCATTATGAAACTTTGTCTGCTGATTTGCAGATAGAAGAGGCCATTAAATACTCCAGCTGTAGCTGCTAAAGAGGGGTGTTCACAAGCCAACAGTACACACTTGCAGTGAGTATATTCAACCAATGCCATATCTGCTTAGCTGGCATCGTCACTGCTGGCCCCAGCACTGGTGGTCGGTGCGGCTAGAAAAAATATTGCACATTTTTTAGATGCCAGATACGCCTCCCCCTATTAATTATTTTTATAGCAAAATGCAACCACCATACATCACTGCAATTCGGACACAATATCTTCTATCAGAAATATCAAGTTGGACATTTTGTTGTGGTAAGTTTTGAAAAGCCAGGTAGTCAAGACAAACAGTAAGTTTTTGTAATGGAGTGCCAGAGCTATTGATGAATCTGAGTTTTTGAAAAGAAATAAAAGCGTGGACAACTGGACATACGGTGTTGGTTATCAAATGTTCCTTCCAGCCATGCTGCACGGTCATCATCAACTGCTGGTTTACTATAATAGATAATACGGGCCTGATTCACAGAACAAACTTAAGACTAAATCCTAAACTTAGTACCAATCTGGTATTCACAGAATGCACCTAGTACTTCTGGTATTCACAGAATGAACTTACTACTTTTGCGATTCACAAAATGAACTTAGGACTTTTGCTATTCACAGAATCCATTTAAGACCACTAAACCTACGTCCGCACTCGGGCCGGAATTTCCGCACCCGGAGCGGAATTTCCGGGCCCGGAGCGGAAAGTCCGCACGCGGGCCGGAAAGTCCGCTCCGGACGCGGAATATCCGCTCCCGGGCCGGAAACTCCGGCCTCGGGCCGGAAATCCCGCTTCCGGGCTGGAAGTTCCGATTACGGGCCGGAAAATCCGAGTTGGTGGCCATTGATCATGTGAGCCAAGGGTGAACCTGTCCAAGTCCCTACCATCCCCCACCATGCATCAGCTGACACACTCCAGCCAATCCTAGCTCGGCAGTACGTATAACTGCAGAGCAGACACACACAAACCCTTTCAACATGTCACTGAATGTGTTTGTTGCACTGCCCCTTGCCATGCAGCAAAACCACTTGAGGAGGAGGAGGAGGAGAGCAAGAGCAGAGAGGATCTTCAGACAGAGGATCAACTTATTTGGAATGTCCAGTCAAGATATAAGGGCCAGGTACCGTTTCCCTCCAGAAATCATCTTGGATATGGTATGTGAGTGGGAGCAGGAACTTGACTCCGTGACCTGCTGCTCACATGCAATACCAGCATACCTCAAGATCCTATCAGCGCTCCATTTCTTCGCCACTGGCTCATTCCAAAGGGTCTCCAGTGACCATGTGGGCATATTCCAGGCCAGCCAGTCGCGGTGCCTGCATCAGGTACTGCGATGCATCACTGCAAGATCCCACCACCACATACATATGCCACCGACACTGGCCCTGAGACAAAGGGCAGCACAAGATTTCTTTCGCATTGCACAATTTCCACGTGTGCTGGGTGCAATTGACTGTACCCATGTGGCCCTTCAGCCACCCCGCCACATTGCACACATCTTCTGCAATAGACACCGATGGCATTCCATCAACGTGCAAGCTGTCTGTGATGCCAGAGGGAGGTTCATTGATGTGCATGCGGTGTTCCCCGGCAGTACCCATGACAGCTTCATATTCCGCATGTCACCTCTTGCCCGGCGCATGGCTGCGGAAGAATTTGGCAACATGTGGCTACTGGGTAAGTACCAAGCGTTAGAAAGGAGGAATATGTGTTTTTGAAATGTCTGAATGCCCCCCAAAATTAACCATTGTACTATAAGAATCATAAAGCTAGATACAGGGCCCACCTGACAATGCATGTAATACAGTATAGATCATGTCCTGTGCAAGTAAAGAGGGAAATCTAACCAACTGCCCTTTCCCCTCTACTCAGGTGACGCTGGGTATGCACTCACCCCACATCTCCTGACCCCTTACAGGCGTGCAGACACTGTACCACAGCGTAGGTACAATAGGGCACATATACGGACTCGAGCCATCATAGAGCGCACTTTTGGTCTGTTGAAGTCGCGATTCAGATGTCTCGACCGTACAGGGGGGGTGCTGCAGTACTCCCCAGAAGTAGTGTGCAAGATCATTTTAGCCGGTTGTGTCTTGCACAACATTGCCTTAACGCATGGCTTGCAGATACCGCTGGTACCTCGGCTACCTATGAATCGGGGAAACCGGGCCATGGCACATAACCGAGGTCAGGGCATGCAAGTCCGTGAGCAGCTTGTTGCCACGTTTTTCACATGAGCAACCTGTAGTGGAATGGACTAAATGTGGATTGCTGTCTGTTGCCAATGATGAAACTTAGATATACACAACTGTGTCAATAAATTCCTTCCTGAGGCAACTTTGCAAGCCACACTAACTGCATGTTAATCACAGCTCTTGATAGTAGTCAAAAGGTTGAGCCTGCATCAGCACATGTGCCCATGTCAGCGATCAGTGTAGTGGATGTCCCGAAAGAATCTATAGCCGCAGATGCAAGATGATACATGTACTGAGAGACACAGCCGGACCTCATGAGGATGGGTCTCTTAATCAGTAAAGGCCATAACCATAGCATTGTCGGCCCTGTGCCATCAACAGATGTGACTCCCCCACAAATGATGCGCCCACGACGTGAGTGATGCAATGGGTCAATCAGACACCATGGGGCAGATTAATGTGGGACTTGCGGCCCTTTCACGCTGCCGTTGCGTCACTTTTGTGACGCTGCGGCGGTGCAAAGCCAGCGCCATGCTGCGGGGTATGTACTATATGACGCATCTGGGAGATGCGTCACGTTGTAAAGGACTGCGCCACATGTAGGCGTTCTGGCGCAGGGGGGGGCCTTCCGGGCGCAGAAACGCCTCCTAAAAATCTACAATATTTCACTCAGTCACTTTTAAGGCCATGCTGCGTCAAAACCCTGTGCCTGCTTGAAGCAGGCGTAAGGATTGACGCAGCATCATAGGGATAGGGCACCCCCGAGCCTTGCTGGAGCTGCGTTGTGCATGCGACGCAACTCCAGCAATGCGCCGCCTTTCCAACGGGGGATGCGTCACGCATCTGCACATCCAAGCAGCACGGTGCACCGAAATGTCAATGCGGCGCATCTGTGTTGGCGAACGGGTGGGCAGATGCATCGCAACTCTTCTGACGCATCTCTGCTGATTAGCAGAGATGCGCCAGAAGCCGTAAATCTGCCCCCATGTGTCTGTGATATATCCACACTTCTCAAACACAATGTTCCGGAACACATCACACAACTCTGCAAATGAGCACCTAATATGGACTACATGTACCATAATGCAAAGCATGAGGAACTGAAACAGAAACTGCAGAAATGTCTTGAAATGGTCACTTCACCCTCTTGTCACATTTAAATAATTCTCACATGCACTGTCTTTTCTTTTTTATCCACAACAGAACAGCAGGATGGCAGTAGATGTGATTCCAGATTGTGGATGGATCTGGATAACTACAAAATGGCAGGCAACTACTTCCTGTGATGTATTTGCTGCCTGCCACTCCCTGGCAAACATTTCCTGTATGGAATTATATGTTCCGGGTCATTTTCGGAATTTGCGGCCAAAAATCGGAAGCTCCGATTACGGAGCGTACGGCCCGTGTGCGGACGCTCCGATTACGGAGCGTACGGCCCGTGTGCGGACCCCCCGCTCCGGAACCGGAAACTGCGCTCACGGGCCGTAAACTCCGAAAATGACCCGGAACACATAATTTCATTCAGGAAATGTTTTACAGGAAGTGTGAGGCAGGAAATACATCACAGGAAATAGTTAGCAGCCATTTTGTGTTCATTCTGAGTCATCCTCTATCACAGACAGATCCTCTGACATCCTGCTGCTCTCATCCTTCTTATTATCCCCATAATGGCTGAGGGTTACGAAGAGAAGGCACCCCCTTTCACTGAAAGTGAGTTGGACATCTTGGCTGAGGGGGTGCTGGCCAAATTTTCTCAGCTATATGGGGACCCTGAACACCAGCTGAGCAATGCAGCCCGGGCAAGGCTGTGGGCCAACATCGCCGAGCGCTGCAGTGCAGTGGGAGTCCACACCAGGAGTGCGAGGGCATGCCGCAAGCGCTGGGAGGACCTAAAACGGTGGGCCCGGCACAAGGCTGAGGAGCTGGTGGGCCAGTCTTCCCAGCACCATGTGCATCGTCCTCGCCTATCCCCACTGTACAGGAGGGTCCTGCGATCAGCTTGGCCGACCCTCCATGCTCAGCTGGAGGAGCATGAGCAGCAGGGACATGGTAAGTGCATCATATGCTAAATGTGTCTGGGAGTATGATGTGAGTGAAACAGTGCTGTACCATTGTGTGTCCGATGCCTCCATTCACAGATTCCGTGTCCATGCAGCAGTAACCAAGCTTAAAAAGGCACACTGTGGCATATGGACTGTACAGGGCAGAGTGCATTTTGGGAGTTAGAGTCTCGTCATGACAACTGGCTAAATGAGCCATATTTGTGCATTTGTACTGAAATCAGCTCTTCCCGCACCACTACAATTGGCACTAGGAAATCATGTGTGCATTGGATGAGCAATGGTACAGACACTGTCCAGTGTGCGAATGGCAGGCCAAAGGGTATTGGATTCTATGACTTGCATTGCATTTTTAGAGTTTGGGTTCCAATTGTGACAAAACATCATGTGCCATGGAGTCAAGACAGACTTTAACACCCTTGCATCACTCTTAAGCGCTTCTAAATTTACAAGGGGTGTCCACTGACAGACGTCTCAGCCTCAGTGGCCTGTTTCACATTTCACATGTACAGGTAGCTGTCACTAAATTCCCCCAGTGTTCAGCGGTGTACTGCATTACCATATCAGTCACCAAAGCCAATATGTGCCACTGGATTGTCAGTACAAGTGTGGGGACAGCCAAAGGCTAGACTCACAATTTAGCTACAGAAATAGGCCAGAGCCTCAGTGCATGTGTGACCCACATTCGCCACTTGTCGTGTCCCATACAATGCTACAAAGCAGATGACACTTGTCCAGACCTTCAATAGCTGCGACTCCCTATGAATGGCCATAATCTGAGATTCGGGACTTCATGTTGTCCATTGGTGGACTGCTTTTGGAACCTGCACATGTAGCTGTGGCAGGACACACAGATCCCCAGAATGCCAGGTTGAGGGTTGGCCAATACAGTTGTGTAAGCCACACACATCCACGTGAGATGGCCATGTCAGACTCAATCCAGGAAATGACGGTGAACATACACGTAATGTCAGCTCATAGACACTGACAACTATTGAGTGTGATCAGAGGAAAAAAAAGTCTGACCTTGGCTCCTATGAATGTGTCTCGTCCTGCATGACACAAACATAACATTCGGATTTTGCTTACATTTCAGCAGGCACAGCTGGCGAAACAGAAGGGCAGCAGGACCAGGCCTGGAGCAAGAGGCCACCAGTGTGGCGGCGGCTACACCCTCTTTCCACCAGCGAGGAAGAGGAGGATGAGGAGGGACCCTCAACATCAAGAGGCAAGGGGATTGCGCCTACCCGGACTGACAAGGGACACCCTGATGCTGGTGCCACATCCTGGGTGGAGGCTGCAGACATTGAATCGGGGGGGGGGGGGGGGGGGTGAACACGACACCTCGGACCATGAGGTGTTGGAGAGCTACACTCCTCAGGAATCTTCACCTGTGGTCCCTGAAAAGGTGTCCTCGGGGCAGGCCAACAAACAATCTGGGCCTGCCATCAGCCCCTCCCTACCTCTAGAGTTCCCCATTCCATCGGGGGACCCAGCTGCATCCCCTGCAACCAGTCCCCCTCATCGTAGCCGCCAGCTCCCCAACATCATTGGCGCCGGACCTCAGGCACCACATCCCTCCTTTTCCACCCAGGCCCCTCCCGGTGTTGTTCCTCCTGTGGCTGTGCCAGTGGACTTGATGTGGATGTGTGAGGGTCAGCCAGACATGTCCGCTCGCATCCAGCTACAAGTGTGTATGGAGGTACGCATGATGCGAGAGGACATGCTCCGAACAATGGCCACCCTCACCACCAGCATCAATTCACTGTCCGCAGCCATCTCGTCTGTTGTCTCCCCAATCCCTTCCCATACCACTGTCAATGTCTCCCCCTGTCCGTTGCCCCACACTGTTTCCCCCCGTACTCCTCGTGTGGCACGAACCCAAGTGGTGCCTGTTCCTGCACCTGCCAGACGTGTGCCTGCATCGGACTCTGAGGATCTGGACATTGTGGTCCTAGAGGATGACCAGAAGGACAATTGACTTTTGACTTGAACAATTATTTCATTTTCCCCTTGTAAATAGACTGTGTTCCCTGACGCTCCCTGACGTGTTATATTTTTTTTGCCCCACCCCAATCCAGGTTCCCATCTCCCTCTGCATTAAGATCATCATTTGTTTTCCTTTCTCCCTTCCAAACGGACGGTTGTTCTTTTGTACCTTCTTAAAATACAATTCGGAATACTAATAACTTCCACTTCTTTTACTTCATTCTGAATGTCTGGTTCTGAATATGGACACATATTTGGTGAGTCATCTGCTATGCACATAATGACTGGTTGCAACGATGGGTTACACTTGTAACTGTGTCACACACACACATACCTTCTCACATCTCGAGGCCACCTGCAACGTTACACAGGACATGATACACAACAGATTATTATTTTTGGTAGGTGTTTATTTGGTGCACACACAATCACGTGATCACATTGTCCTGGGTTCCTGTCACTGGTGAGTGCGACGCCGCAATTTGGGGGGGATGACCGCTCCGAGTGCTCAGGTCTGGCTCGCCGCCTACGTGGAGGTGGGTACTGTCCAAGGGACTGTTCAGGGTCATCCACATGTGCTGGGGCAGATGGTGTATGCACACTTGATGGTTGTGCCTGGACAAGGGCAGGTTGTGCACGTGGTGGGAGTGCCTGTACAGGTGGTGGTGGTGGTTGTGCAGGTGGCGGGAGTGCCTGTACAGGTGGTGGTGGTGGTTGTGCAGGTGGCGGGAGTGACTGTACAGGTGGTGGTGGTTGTGCAGGTGGCAGGAGTGACTGTACAGGTGGTGGTGGTTGTGCAGGTGGCGGGAGTGACTGTACAGGTGGTGGTGGTTGTGCAGGTGGCGGGAGTGACTGTACAGGTGGTGGTGGTTGTGCAGGTGGCGGGAGTGCCTGTACAGGGGGTGGTGTTGGGAGTGCCAGTTCAGCCCGCTGGTGTGGATGTCTCCCTTTGCTGTGTTGGTGTGCAGTTGGTACAGGTGTGGGGATGTGCTGTCCTGTGGGCAGATATGATGGCTCCCCTCCCTGCGTTGACCGTGAAGGGAAAGGTTGGCTCACTCTCAATATGCCCTCCATCATCTTCATGGCCAAAGCATGGTGTCTTGCACTCTCTTCCCTCTGGATGGATAGCATGTCTCGCATATTTCTGGACATGTCCTGCCAAGTCCTATCCATCCTATCCAACACTTGGCTCACCCTCTCCACCGCCTGAGGGAAGTGGACCATGTCCTGCAGGGAGTCCGACATGGCGGACAGGGTAGCCCCTATGGCACTAATGTCCTGCCTCACATCGCTCTGCTGTTGGAAGAAGTCCTGCTCCCACTGGTCATCACAGCCAGGTGCAGGCCCTCTCTGCAGCTGTCTGCCATGGATGGGATGTGCAGGTCCTACGGCAGGGGGTGGGGTGGGAGGTGGCAGCCTGTGGGCAGGTGAATGGTGCCCAGGGGATTCCAGCAGCACAACAGGGCTGGTACTACCCCCAGATGGTGGAGAGGATCGCAGGGATACACTGTCTAGGGAAGAGTGGGGAGGGGAACCACCATGTTGCTGCTGGGCGTGAGGACTGTGAGGGAGTGATGTCTGTGTTGTGATGCGTGTGTGCTGTGGCTGGTTTGCTTGAGTCTGGGGACAGGCCATGGTATGCCTGGGAGGAGGCGGAGGGACGTTGCTTGGCAGAGGAGTTGATGCCCTGACCGATTTAGCCAATCTGGCACGATATCGCGCATTGGCATCTTCATCGTCAGACATGTAGTCCTCATCATCCACCAAGTAGAGGTCCTCATGAAATTCTTCCTCCTCCTCCTGAGCAGTGCTTGCAGCTGACATCACAGCTTGGAGGATCAGGGGATTCTCCCCTCTGATTCCACGTCGGCCCGCACTTGTCATAGGCCTGTCATCATCGTCATCAGCATCCCCTGGAACAGAGGTTGCAACCGTATTAGGGATTGACCTGGTATGACATGTGGTGCAACACAAGGGTTTGTATCAACTGTACTTTGCATCAACAGATGAGGATCATGTGACCTGTGTAGGGTACCACCACAAATGACAGCTCACACCATAGCACTGAGGTGTTACACAGATACAGGCAAACTCACCAGCTCCAGCCACAACTCTCTGTCCCTTGGTGTTCCCCCCTAGTGTCACCTGCTGGACCTGTCTCCTCACGGGCCTAGCTGTCCCTGAACCAGCAGCTGTAGAGGGAAGTGACAACATTCTCAATTATCTGCATCACCAATTGTCAGACAGGCACATGACACTCCTGATTTGTATTTCACTTTGTACACAACAACTGCTGATTACATGCAGAGGGGAATCAGGATCTCTGTCATGTCTTTGGAGTCGAAGCCAGTGACACACCTCATGCTAGAATTACCTGAAGGACGGCTGCGCGAGGGTTGGATGTCATTCAGTCCCTGGAATGGTGCATGCTGCTGGGGTGTAATCCGGTCAGCAGCTGTGATAAGACATACAGGTCTACATTTTGCAACAACAGATGGTAGCTCTGAGCCAACATGTCATTCTCAATGACCATTTGTGGGTAATCCAGAACTATGTGCAGCATGTTTAGCTCCTGAACTTTACATTTGGGCACCTGCTCACATGCAGCAGTTGCCAGCCGTTCCCTCCACACAGCAGTGACATCAATCAGATGACACATCAACAGACACCTCATGCTAGAATTACCTGAAGGACGGCTGCGCGAGGGTTGGATGTCATTCAGTCCCCGGGATGGTGCATGCTGCTGGGGTGTAATCCGGCCAGCAGCTGTGATAAGACATGCAGGTCTATATTTTGCAATAACAGATGGTAGCTCTGAGCCAACATGTCATTCTCAATGACCATTTGTGGGTAATCCAGAACTATGTGCAGCATGTTTAGCTCCTGAACTTTACATTTGGGCACCTGCTCACATGCAGCAGTTGCCAGCCGTTCCCTCCACACAGCAGTGACATCAATCAGATGACACATCAACAGACACCTCATGCTAGAATTACCTGAAGGACGGCTGCGCGAGGGTTGGATGTCATTCAGTCCCCGGGATGGTGCATGCTGCTGGGGTGTAATCCGGTCAGCAGCTGTGATAAGACATACAGGTCTATATTTTGCAACAACAGATGGTTGTTCTGAGCCAACATGTCATTCTCAATGACCAATTGTGGGTAATCCAGGACTATGTGCAGCATGTGTAGCTCCTGAGCTGTACATTTGGGCACCTGCTCACATGCAGCAGTTGCCAGCCGTTCCCTCCACACAGCAGTGACATCAATCAGATGACACATCAACAGACACACATGTATGAGAAGATTACTGATAGGAAGGGATAAATGACCCGGATTCCTCCCCATTACACTGCTATCACCTTTGCCATTCAGACTTACATATTTCTAGAGTCTCATGTTGTTTGTTGTCAAGTCAGAAAGGGTTTCATGTGTGAGATTTACAATAGTCAGGGACATGATGTTGCTCATTTGTGCTTCCCCACGCATGAAGTCACACATATTTGTATGAGAGAACACAGATGTCTTACGTCCGTCCTTTGAGTGTCCTCTCTTTGCGTACTCTATTTCCCAGATCATGGTACTACTTAGCTGACGACGATTGGTGTCTTGTACAGCAGACATCCAAACCTCTTTTGTCAAACACTCACCTATACATGTGAATACAGTAGGACAGGAGGCAATCAGAATGTAACATTTGGTTTATACTCACACATTGCGGATAGGCTGAGAGGCTTTGATGCCTTCAGCTTGCACTGGATTAGCGTGTTGCACTTCTGCCTAGTAATTTAGCAGGTGTAACTGCATGAAGATTCACCTTAGCAGCTCCTACATTAATCTCAAAGGTACACTACTGGCATCAGTGTTGGCCTCAGCCATGCTATTTTCATCATGGTGTTTCCTATCATTGAATTGCAAGCCGGTTGTGTTTTGGTCACTTCATATGACTCATGGTACTATTGAATGTCCATTCTGCACTCACTTGGCATACATTTTGTGTCATCCTTTCATTAGCCACCAGGGTCTGATCTTGCATGGGTTCAAATGCCATATGTGAGCATATTGTGATGCAGAACAACAGTGTTGTAATACACATGCAACATACGGAGGACGTGAAAGGCACATTTCTTGAGCAGTCAGCCTGATATATTCTTGGGTTCCCCTCCCTTGGCCCAGCAAGGGAACAGTGTGTGGGCCCTGTACAGATGTCACAGCCAACCTTGTAGCAGAAGTCAGTGTGTGTCTTTGATTCTGGGAGGACCTCGTTGTACCTACAATGATAAGTGTGTTTTGCTACTTAACATTCCGGCAGCCACATGTGATGCACTAGATTTCTGGCACAAAGGATGAGCACAAGCAGTTGTCGGCACCAACGTTGCATTAGTGTGTTATACGTAATATCATGATTGCTCCCACATTACTTCGAATGGGCCCACTACCTGGATGCAACCTATATCACAATGACATGTCTACGGATCCTGATGTGAGGTCCACTATCGTGTTTTGTTGATGAGCAACACAGAAGCCAGACAATGTAAGTGGTACATGACCAGCTGTGTGGACTGGGCATTTGATCTATATTGGAAACATTCAAAGTTGGACAGTGTATGCATTGTCAATACTAATGACCCTGGGATCTCACTTGTTCATCATTGCCATATTTCAGTCAATTACTTTGATTGATTACGTCTACAGACACCATTACAACATAGTGGGGGCACCCTTTTGAGTAGTTGTGGCACTCGATAACAGGATTGGATTCCCAGGTCTGGGCCTGTTGCTGTAAAACATGTCATGTTCCGCAATTACGAAGGTTTGATGAGCCAAGACATGTAATATATTGTCTTCAGCTGTTCACAATTATAATTAGCTAAAGGTGGATGTCCATTGACTACTCCAATTGTAATGCAGCTATTTGTACATCTCTGGTTGACTTTCATATGTGGGCACTACATGTCCCTCGGTCACTCCTGGCAATGTATGCATTTTGACCATCTCCTGGCCACTTTGACTTACCAGTCGGTGAGGGTGTACGGTGGCAATGCCTCCCAGTCGATGCAGGGACCTCTGCTGCGGCAGTTGTCTGTGCTCTGGCTGAATGTGTCAATGGGTGAGAAGAGAGAAAACTAAACATCTGGAATATGTGCTTGTGGAACATTTCTGTGATTTCCCCATTTCTTCTGCATGCTAACAGTGTTATGCAGTACTGCTGCTGACTGGGCAGGTAGGAGCAGTGGTGCATTGGGGTCGTAGTGGCGTGGCAGGGTGGGAAATGTACAACAGAATAGGTGTCTGACTTTTGGACCAGATAGTTCTCTCACCTTCTGCTTTGTGCTTTAAGCTTGCACGGGGTGATTCACTTCTTAGAGATTTAGTGGCATGTTTCCACGCCCCTTGTAATACATTTACACCGCAGTTGCGTCACTTCTGTGACACAGCGGTGGGGTAATACAGGTGACACATTTAGACTTATTCACAATGTAATGCATCTATGGGTATGCCTCACGGTGTGCGGTCCTGCGCAACATTAAACATGCATCAGCTGTGATGTAGGCAGGGTGTGTGTTTATTTGGTTATGCCTCGTACAAGTGATGCATTGTAATCAACGGCATTTCACGTAGTGACTTTTCATAGGGTGTTGCCATGCAAACTTAAACCAGCTTGAGGCACCTGTAATGAGTTGCCCTGAACGTTAGGTGTAGGCGGTCCATGGACATAGTTGGAGTTGCGTCACACTTGCAACACTACTCCAGCAGAGCATCCCCCTAATGCCATCAGTTGCGACACCCATCTGTCTATCCCAGCGCCACAGTGCACCGCATTGTCAATGTGACGCATCCGCAGAGTTGGATTGGGTGTGGCATTGTTACTGGCGCATCTCTGCTGTTATTTGTCAATTGCTACTTAGCGGGCTGGTGTATTCATGCTACTGGACAGTGGCCATGTTTTCAGAAGTGAGGGAGGGATTTGCCATTTCCATCGCTAAGGATTGTGGGACATGTAGTGCTACATACAGAGGGTGACACAGGAGTCTCTGACTGACGGATTAATTTATACACTTTGGACTACTTCCTTATTCACACTGACAGTGCAACACAGACATTCTATTCATGCACTTTAACTTTTCATCCCACTTACCTGGTACCACGTAGCGGACGTCACTGACAGGCAGCCCATGGACCAAGTGGGGGTGTATGGTTGTCAGGATGTCCTCCTCCTGTGTGGTGAGGCGGATGCGTGGTCCAGAGTGTGCGGCTGGGAGGATCCATTGTAATTCCATCCTGGAGTATTTCTCCTTTACCCTCAGCCACTCATCCTGCCATTTTTTTTAAGGTCCTGGACAGTGCGCCTCTCCTCCCCCAATGCTGTGACAGCAGTGGCTAATTGCTGCCACAGGGCTGCCTTCTGGGTCCCACTGGTGCAGTAGGGTGGGAGTCCATAGAGGCATTTGTGGTGCCTGACAATGAACTCCACAAGCATGGTGGTCTACTCTGCTGTATAGTTCCTCTTTCTCTTCAGGAGCTCAATTTTCTTAGCCGGTCTCTGCTTGCAAATACAAACTGTGTGTGGCCAAACCGCTTCCTTCACTGTGTGCTGCTTTTAAATGTTTTTTGCTGCTGGTCAATGTGTGTTAATTGGCTTCAGCTGGATCATGGTGGGGGATGGTAGGCACTAGGAACATGATGGCTAACTGGAGCTGTTGGCTGGGATTGGCTGGAGTGCGTCAGCTGATGCATGGTGGGGGATGGTAGGGACTTGAACAGGTGTTTCCCCTTGGCTCAAATGATCAATGGCAACAGTTAATGTAGTCTGGTCCCAATTCTGATGTTCCAGCCCGGAAGCGGGATTTCCGGCCCGAGGCCGGAGTTTCCGGCCCGGGAGCGGATATTCCGCGTCCGGGGTGGACTTTCCGGCCCGCGTGCGGACTTTCCGCTCCGGGCGCGGAAATTCCGGCCCGAGTGCAGACGTAAGTTTAGTGGTCGTAAATGGATTCTGTGAATAGCAAAAGTCCTAAGTTCATTTTGTGAATCGCAAAAGTAGTAAGTTCATTCTGTGAATACCAGAAGTACTAGGTGCATTCTGTGAATACCAGATTGGTACTAAGTTTAGGATTTAGTCTTAAGTTTGTTCTGTGAATCGGGCCCTACATACGTAACATTGGGGTGTCCAACATGACCATGGCCGCTCTCTCATTTTACTGATTGGGCATGAGCAACTAAAAGAAAACCTTCTCATCTCAACAAACCTGTGTAGAATACCTTACTTGGGCATGCAATCTTCACGGCAGAGTAGTAGTATGTGACCAATGGGTTCTGTGAGTCTTACAGTACTACCACTAGGGAGTCCACAAGATATATTTGGGAGAGGAAAAGCTGACTGACAAAGCAGAAGAAAGGAAGTTACTGACAGACTAGTACAGAGACAGAAGTAAAGAACAGAAACTTGAAATATAGAAAATAAGTAAACTGGATAATGCAGGCATAACAAGAATCTAGAAATGGATAGATCAAAGAGGATTTGGAAAAAGACTAGGAGAAGGGCATAAATAATTTACAATAAGGACTGGTAAAAGTTAGGGGAATAAATATTAATGTTAACAACAGGATGACTTACTGGGGCTAGCAGAGCCATTGGCCGCAGAACTGTGGGAGGCACCTTCAGCTCCCTCACCCACCTCATCAGCCCTCTTCTTGCCCCTGGATGTTGATATAAGACAGATAGACAAGAAGAAAAAAAGATTGGTGGTAAATAAATAATTTCTTCAAAAATATTTTTGGGCAGACAAAGGCAATCACAATAACATTGATTTTTTCTGACTGAAATCGAATAGTAGTATGGCGGACCATCCTATTCCAAATTTCCTAAACCTAGTTAACCATGTTCCAGATATACTAATCTAGATTTTGGAATTACTAAAAAATTACAATGAATGATGTTTGCTTCTCACCTCATTTGCAATCTCTCAACCCCCTTTGACGGGCCAATTCACTAAGTCTGCATTTTTCAACGCATAGATGGAAGTATCTATACATATCACTGGGAAATTACTTGACACTGTATGAGCTACAAAATAATAAAGGCTCCAAGAAGTGAGAGAATGCACTAACTTACTAATACTAAGTACCACTAGCTTAGTGACAGGACAAAGGACTGAACTCTCCGCATTACTTCTTAAATATCCCAAAAATCAAGCAAAGGGAGGAAGAAGCAATGATTCATTCTGCTTCCATACTTAATAGTTTATAATCAAAAGAGACTGAACCATGTACCTTGAAAAAGCCAGGGTCTATGACTGCTGTACAAATGCCCTCAAACACTTTAACCCGTGGGCAGCCGTAAATCTTGGTTCTCCGCTTGAGAAGGTTAAGTGATTGGTTTTATCATTGGGTCCTTTTCACCTGAGTTTCCCATTCTCCAGGCAGTCAACCTTCCTCCACCTGGAGGGAGCCCATCTGGTTCTTTGATTTCGATAGTGTTAGCAGAAAAAAGTGATAAATTAAAAATACCTCTTATCCTGTACTCTTGTTCTATCCGTCAGGATGTGGTAAGATTAAAAACAGTGTGTGGTACTCAGGTGGATGTGTGAATGGTCTCCGCACCTATATAATGATGATTTCAGTGGTCGACATGTTTCAGTTCATGGGTGTCTCTAAAGATTGGTGGAATTTCATCGGGACCTTAGTCATAGTGACAACGTGATAGATCGCTTTGACACATTGGGTAGGTTAATGTCACTTACTCATCTACGTCATTATTTCATGTAATCGGCGGGTTTATAGATAATGGTACTACCTATAACTTGGGAAAGAAAAAGAAAAAGGGGAAAAGTAAAAGCGTGCATATTGTTGCTTTATATAGATGTCATACAGTGTTGCCCAACTAGGTGCTTGGATATGTGATGCTACTTGCATATGTAACACAATTTGTGTGCTGTGTGTAATTTCTCATTACATATGACAGTGAAGCGTTAATTTTCAGGGATCGATATCAAGAATGCATACAGTTATATTTGTTTGCATCAAAGGCTTACAAATAATGTAATAATTCAGGGATTTGTGCTCGGGTGGTAAGAAAAAAGTCTCTGGCTGTTAAGTCATCAGTAAGTTAGTGTTAAGCATATCAATAATTGTACTCCTACTCTACACGACAAGAGCCTTCGTTGAGGATGTAATCAAACGTGTGCTCAAGAACAAGTCCAATAAACGTGTCTAGAAAGATTATCACCGTGTTGAAATGGTTTTTGAAAAATTCTCACCTTTCCAAATATATTTACGGGGAGAGAAGGAAAGAAAAGCATGCTGTACAAAAAGTATTATTTTAGCCTTAAGGTTCGAATCGTTTTATATTTGGGGCTTTGTAATTCAAAAGGAAAACATGCAAATGTTAATAAACTTAATGGCACCTTTATGGGACTTTAATTGAACTCCATAGGGTGATGCTGGAGCTCTACAAAAAGAAATAGAAACAGTCATGATGGTGATAATTTCTTTGCTCACATTACCTTGGGTTGTTGGTGTCATTTCTTTCTCAGTTACCTCTAGAATGCTACTTGCATGTCCTTGTTGTAGCTTCTTACCACGACCCAAAAGTTATCACCTGTGGTCCTGGAGGAAGTGCACCTTTACAGTGATGATGTGGTATGGAAACTGAAAAAAAGACTATTCTAATGCCAATTTCGAGATGAAGACAGACTTGAAAATTCTCTATGGGGCGTGAATGTGTAATTGTTCCTATGTGTTTTCATGTGCCCCTATATTAAGTACTGTTATAAAATTACTGTTAAGAGGGTGGTGTTAGGGACAAAAGGCAAGTCTCAATGTTGCGCCTCATGTGGTCAATGCAAACCACTATGAAGGGATAAGACAGGTTTACCACGGCAATGTGCATTATTATGTAAATGCAATGGCATTATCTTGAGTGCCCATTATAATGAAGTTGTAATGGTTTCTGTGTTGTCTATTCGCTCATAACGTATGGGCTAAGAAACGTGTTTACTGGTGATATTTTGTTTCATGTACACATGGGTCACTCTGCTGTTTTAGCATTAGTTGTTCATTGTTTTAATGACAAACAAGGAATATTGTCATTTAATACTGTGATATGTCCATAAACGGTATTCCCAACGTTGTACCTTCTCGAAGAGAATTCTTTCTGCGTTTGGGTCTCCTTTGTTATCTAGAGTTTCAATGACTACCCATTCAATGTCCTTCATGGTGTGGTTCATGTTCAGAAAATGGGTGCTCATGCGTGTGGTTGATTTTTTACACTTTATGTTACTGCGGTGCTCACAAATTTGTTTTTTCACTTTACGACATGTCATGCCAATATATTTCAATTGACAAGGGCATGTGATCATGTATATCACATGCGTCGTATTGCAATTTGTGTGTCGTCTGAGTGACACAGGAACGCCTTTTGTGAACAGATAAAAGACCAGAGGGTATCCCAAAAAGTTGTTGAAGCATATACTCAAAAGAGCCTGGTGTACACCAAGAGAATGTCTGCTTACCAAAAAAGAAAGGCCTAGGATGGAGAGGATCATGTGCGTTTCAACATATGGACCGCACACCAATAAATTCCGTTCCCTCATTTTGAAGAATTGGCATTTAGTGAAAAACCTAGACATTGGACTGGATGCACCTCTTTTCGCCTTGAAGAAAAACATGAGCATTGGCCAGCGGATAGTAAGAGCTGAGCTAGCCCCTTCTAAACAAAACAAGGATCTCAGAACATTTTTCAAAATGAAACCACTGCAGGGCCATCATAAATGTGGCAATTGCATGAGTTGCAGTACTCTTAGGAGACCTCAACTTGCATTTAGATGATAGTGGCAAGAAGGGCATTGCTAATTTCTTAGCTGACCTAGAGGCATGTCAGTTAGCACAACTGGTCTCAAATACTACACATGTAGCAGGCCATCTGCTAGATCCTATATTTTCTAACTTAGGCTCTCTAATAACTGAGCCTCTGATCCCCATGGCCTGGTCGGACCATTTTCTTGTCCCTTTTTCCTTTCGCTGGCAAGGTAAGCCAGCTTCGGACCACTCTTTACTGGTATCGACACGACCCTGGCAGAAATTAGAGGCCAATACATTTTCAGATAAATTGTCAAACCACACTCCTCAGTAGTCGTCAAACGTTGAGTTAGCGAATACATGCTTTCAGGATTGGCTGACTCAAGCTCTGGACAGCTGTATCCCTGCCAAAACTAGTTTTAAACAAAAAAGAGGACAGTTGAACCCCTGGTTCGATGAATCCCTGATTAACGCTAAGAAAAAATGTAAACAACATGAGGGGGCCTGGAGGCGCGTGTATGATACTGAAGCAAAAAACAAATACCGCAAATCCATTAAAGCTTATCATAAGATGGTCCGGAGAGCGAGAGCACAGTAGATCGCCGGTAAAATCGCCCAAAATGATCCTCTCTCTTCTTAGTCATGAATTGTGCAAACTCGAAAGCCGACTCATCTGTTACTTCCAATAAGCAGTGTGACGAACTGGCCGGATATTTTGGCAACAAGGTGGAAAAAACGTATAAGAGCTTTCCACCTATCAATATTACCATCGACCAGAGAGAAGGGCACAAGGATAAGAGACTCTCTACGAGTAATACACTATGTTCCTTTCCCCAAATATCCCTTACTGAGACTGAGCATCTCTGCCTGAAAATTAAATCAGGTTCTCCAGCTGATTCCCTGAGACCAGCTCAATTCTGCCAATTTCGCAAACACCTTCTACCAGTGGCCAAGGAATTGAGTAACTTATCCCTGGCCTCAGCGTGCCTACCATTAGCCTGGAAGCACGCTAAAGTGACACCTCTTCTGAAGAAGGCAACGTTAGATCCATCTGAACCGGGTAACTACCTCCCCATTTCTCGGCTCTCTTTTTTAGCCAAGGTTACTGAATCCCATGTCAACACCATTCTGACAAAGTTCATGGAGGAAAACGCCATCCTGGACTCCTCGCAAAATGGCTTCAGAGCCCGTCACAGTACTTAGTCGGCTCTGTTGGCAGTGACAGAGGAAATCAATAGTAGCTAAGGCAATGGAAAGTCTGCGGCCTTAATTCTGTTAGATTTAAGTGCCGCTTTCGACACTGTCTCACATAAAATACTACTGTGCAGGCTACAGGAGATAGGGATTGAGGGTTTGGCCTTGGACTGGTTTCGCTCCTTCTTAGAGGGTAGAACTTTCCAGGTCATAGTCCCACCCTATCACTCCCAGGATTCAGGGATCAGACACGGGGTTCCACAGGGATCTACACTGAGCCCCGAGCTCTTTAACATCTATGTACAACCCTTGGCAGTGATGGCAAAAAGCAGAGGGCTGTCGTTGGTTTCAATGCCGATGACACTCATTAGTCATCGCCTTTTCCAAGAATTGTAAAAACAATCTTATTAAATTTAAGGAGGACTTGCTGGCAGTCGCCAACTGGCTGACAACTAACTGTTTGCTGCTAAATGCCAGTAAGTCAGAAATGTTGCTGTTCGGAAGAGATAGTGAGGTGTGGTCAGAACAGTGGTGGCCAGACCAACTAAAACCAGCACCACCGCCAAAGGAGGCGGTCAAGAACCTGGGCTTCTGGACTGATAGAGGTCTCTCTTTTAACGCACAATCCAAACTAGCTGTAGGGACATGTTTCGGGCTCTTGAGAGGGTTAATAATCAGGGATCGATATCAAGAATGCATACAGTTATATTTGTTGGCATCAAAGGCTTAAAAATAAGGTAATAATTCAGGGATTTGTGCTCGGTGGTAAGAAAATAAGTCTATGGCTGTTAAGTCATCATTAAGTTAGTGTTAAGCATATCAATAATTTTACTCCTACTCTACACAACAAGAGCCTTCGTTGAGGATGTAATCAAACGTGTGCTCAAGAACATGTCCAATAAACGTGTCTAGAAAGATTATCACCGTGTTGAAATGGTTTTTGAAAAATTCTCACCTTTTCAAATATATTTACGGGGAGAGAAGGAAAGAAAAGCATGCTGTACAAAAAGTATTATTTTAGCCTTTAAGGTTCGAATCGTTTTATATTTGGGGGTTTGTAATTCAAAAGGAAAACATGCAAATGTTAATAAACTTAATGGCACCTTTAAGGGAGTTTAATTAAACTCCATTGGGTGATGCTGGAGCTCTACAAAAAGAAATAGAAACAGTCATGATGGTGATCATTTCTTTGCTCACATTACCTTGGGTTGTTGGTGTCATTTCTTTCTCAGTTACCTCTAGAATGCTACTTGCATGTCCTTGTTGTAGCTTCTTACCACGACCCAAAAGTTATCACCTGTGGTCCTGGAAGAAGTGCACCTTTACAGTGATGATGTGGTATGGAAACTGAAAAAAGACTATTCTAATGCCAATTTCGAGATGAAGACAGACTTGAAAATTCTCTAGGGGGCGTGAATGTGTAATTGTTCCTATGTGTTTTCATGTGCCCCTATATTAAGTGCTGTTATAAAATTACTGTTAAGAGGGTGGTGTTAGGGACAAAAGGTAAGTCTCAATGTTGCGCCTCATGTGGTCAATGCAATCCACTATGAAGGGATAAGACAGGTTTACCACGGCAATGTGCATTATTATGTAAATGCAATGGCATTATCTTGAGTGCCCATTATAATGAAGTTGTAATTGTTTCTGTGTTGTCTATTCGCTCATAACGTATGGGCTAAGAAACGTGTTTACTGGTGATATTTTGTTTCATGTACACATGGGTCACTCTGCTGTTTTAGCATTAGTTGTTCATTGTTTTAATGACAAACAAGGAATATTGTCATTTAATACTGTGATATGTCCATAAACGGTATTCCCAACGTGTACCTTCTCGAAGAGAATTCTTTCTGCGTTTGGGTCTCCTTTGTTATCTAGAGTTTCAATGACTACCCATTCCATGTCCTTCATGGTGTGGTTCATGTTCAGAAAATGGGTGCTCATGCGTGTGGTTGATTTTTTACACTTTATGTTACTGCGGTGCTCACAAATTTGTTTTTTTACTTTACGACATGTCATGCCAATATATTTCAATTGACAAGGGCATGTGATCATGTATATCACATGCGTCGTATTGCAATTTGTGTGTCGTCTGAGTGACACAGGAACGCCTTTTGTGAACAGATAAAAGACCAGGGGGTATCCCAAAAAGTTGTTGAAGCATATACTCAAAAGAGCCTGGTGTACACCAAGAGAATGTCTGCTTACCAAAAAAGAAAGGCCTAGGATGGAGAGGATCATGTGCGTTTCAACATATGGACCGCACACCAATAAATTCCGTTCCCTCATTTGGAAGAATTGGCATTTAGTGAAAAACCTAGACATTGGACTGGATGCACCTCTTTTCGCCTTGAAGAAAAACATGAGCATTGGCCAGCGGATAGTAGGAGCTGAGCTAGCCCCTTCTAAACAAAACAAGGATCTCAGAACATTTTTCAAAATGAAACCACTGCAGGGCCATCATAAATGTGGCAATTGCATGAGTTGCAGTACTCTTAGGAGACCTCAACTTGCATTTAGATGATAGTGGCAAGAAGGGCATTGCTAATTTCTTAGCTGACCTAGAGGCATGTCAGTTAGCACAACTGGTCTCAAATACTACACATGTAGCAGGCCATCTGCTAGATCCTATATTTTCTAACTTAGGCTCTCTAATAACTGAGCCTCTGATCCCCATGGCCTGGTCGGACCATTTTCTTGTCCCTTTTTCCTTTCGCTGGCAAGGTAAGCCAGCTTCGGACCACTCTTTACTGGTATCGACACGACCCTGGCACAAATTAGAGGCCAATACATTTTCAGATAAATTGTCAAACCACACTCCTCAGTAGTCGTCAAACGTTGAGCTAGCGAATACATGCTTTCAGGATTGGCTGACTCAAGCTCTGGACAGCTGTATCCCTGCCAAAACTAGTTTTAAACAAAAAAGAGGACAGTTGAACCCCTGGTTCGATGAATCCCTGATTAATGCTAAGAAAAAATGTAAACAACATGAGCGGGCCTGGAGGCGCGTGTATGATACTGAAGCAAAAAACAAATACCACAAATCCATTAAAGCTTCTCATAAGATGGTCCGGAGAGCGAGAGCAGAGTAGATCGCTGGTAAAATCGCCCAAAATGATCCTCTCTCTTCTTAGTCATGAAATGTGCAAACTCAAAGGCCGACTCATCTGTTACTTCCAATAAGCAGTGTGACGAACTGGCCGGATATTTTGGCAACAAGGTGGAAAAAACGTATAAGAGCTTTCCACCTGTCAATATTAACATCGACCAGAGGGAAGGGCACAAGGATAAGAGACTCTCTACGAGTAATACACTATGTTCCTTTCCCCAAATATCCCTTACTGAGACTGAGCATCTCTGCCTGAAAATTAAATCAGGTTCTCCAGCTGATTGCCTGAGACCAGCTCAATTCTGCCAATTTCGCAAACACCTTCTACCAGTGGCCAAGGAATTGAGTAACTTATCCCTGGCCTCAGCGTGCCTACCATTAGCCTGGAAGCATGCTAAAGTGACACCTCTTCTGAAGAAGGCAACGTTAGATCCATCTGAACCGGGTAACTACCTCCCCATTTCTCGCTCTCTTTTTTAGCCAAGGTTACTGAATCCCATGTCAACACCATTCTGACAAAGTTCATGGAGGAAAACGCCATCCTGGACTCCTCTCAAAATGGCTTCAGAGCCCGTCACAGTACTTAGTCGGCTCTGTTGGCAGTGACAGAGGAAATCAATAGTAGCTAAGGCAACGGAAAGTTTGCGGCCTTAATTCTGTTAGATTTAAGTGCCGCTTTCGACACTGTCTCCCATGAAATACTACTGTGCAGGCTACAGGAGATAGGGATTGAGGGTTTGGCCTTGGACTGGTTTCGCTCCTTCTTAGAGGGTGGAACTTTCCAGGTCATAGTCCCACCCTATCACTCCCAGGATTCAGGGATCAGACACGGGTTTCCACAGGGATCTACACTGAGCCCCGAGCTCTTTAACATCTATGTACAACCCCTGGCAGTGATGGCAAAAAGCAGAGGGCTGTCGTTGGTTTCTATGCCGATGACACTCTTAGTCATCGCCTTTTCCAAGAATTGTAAAAACAATCTTATTAAATTTAAGGAGGACTTGCTGGCAGTCGCCAAATGGCTGACAACTAACTGTTTGCAGCTAAATGCCAGTAAGTCAGAAATGTTGCTGTTCGGAAGAGATAGTGAGGTGTGGTCAGAACAGTGGTGGCCAGACCAACTAAAACCAGCACCACCGCCAAAGGAGGCGGCCAAGAACCTGGGCTTCTGGACTGATAGAGGTCTCTCTTTTGACGCACAATCCAAACTAGCCGTAGGGACATGTTTCGGGCTCTTGAGAGGGTTAATAATCAGGGATCGATATCAAGAATGCATACAGTTATATTTGTTGACATCAAAGGCTTAAAAATAAGGTAATAATTCAGGGATTTGTGCTCGGTGGTAAGAAAATAAGTCTATGGCTGTTAAGTCATCATTAAGTTAGTGTTAAGCATATCAATAATTTTACTCCAACTCTACACAACAAGAGCCTTCGTTGAGGATGTAATCAAACGTGTGCTCAAGAACATGTCCAATAAACGTGTCTAGAAAGATTATCACCGTGTTGAAATGGTTTTTGAAAAATTCTCACCTTTTCAAATATATTTACGGGGAGAGAAGGAAAGAAAAGCATGCTGTATAAAAAGTATTATTTTAGCCTTAAGGTTCGAATCGTTTTATATTTGGGGGTTTGTAATTCAAAAGGAAAACATGCAAATGTTAATAAACTTAATGGCACCTTTATGGGAGTTTAATTAAACTCCATTGGGTGATGCTGGAGCTCTACAAAAAGAAATAGAAACAGTCATGATGGTGATCATTTCTTTGCTCACATTACCTTGGGTTGTTGGTGTCATTTCTTTCTCAGTTACCTCTAGAATGCTACTTGCATGTCCTTGTTCTAGCTTCTTACCACAATCCAAAAGTTATCACCTGTGGTCCGGGAGGAAGTGCACCTTTACAGAGATGATGTGGTATGGAAACTGAAAAAAGACTATTCTAATTACAATTTCGAGATGAAGACAGACTTGAAAATTCTCTAGGGGGCGTGAATGTGTAATTGTTCCTATGTGTTTTCATGTGCCCCTTATATTAATTGCTGTTATAAAATTATTGTTAAGAGGGTGGTGTTAGGGACAAAAGGCAAGTCTCAATGTTGCGCCTTATGTGGTCAATGCAAACCACTATGAAGGGATAAGGCAGGTTTACCACGGCAATGTGCATATTATAAAAATGCAATGGCATTATCTTGAGTGCCCATAATAATGAAGTTGTCATTGTTTCTGTGTTGTCTATTCGCCCATAACGTACGGGTTAAGAAACATGTTTACTGGTGATATTTTGTTTCAGGTACACATGGGTCACTCTGTTGTTTTAGCATTAGTTGTTCATTGTTTTAATGACAAACAAGGAATATTGTCATTTAATACTGTGATATGTCTGTAAACGGTATACCCAACGTTGTACCTTCTCGAAGAGAATTATTTCTGCGTTTGGGTCTCCTTTGTTATCTAGAGTTTCAATGACTACCCATTCCATGTCCTTCATGGTGTGGTATCATGTTCAAAAAATAGGTGCTCATGCGTGTGGTTGATTTTTTACACTTTATGTTACTGCGGTGCTCACAAATTTGTTTTTTCACTTTACGACATGCCATGCCAATATATTTCAATTGGCAAGGGCATGTGATCATGCGTCGTATTGCAATTTGTGTGTCGTCTGAGTGACACAGGAACGCCTTTTGTGAAGAGATAAAAGACAAGGGGGTATCCCAAAAAGTTGTTGAAGCATGCACTCCAAAGAGCCTGGTGTACACCAAGAGAATGTCTGCTTACCAAAAAAGAAAGACCTAGGATGGAGAGGATCATGTGTGTTTCAACATATGGACCGCACACCAATAAATTCCGTTCCCTCATTTTGAAGAATTGGCATTTAGTGAAAAACCTGGACATTGGACTGGATGCACCTCTTTTCGCCTTGAAGAAAAACATGAGCATTGGCCAGCGGATAGTAAGAGCTGAGCTAGCCCCTTCTAAACAAAACAAGGATCTCAGAACATTTTTCAAAATGAAACCACTGCAGGGCCATCATAAATGTGGCAATTGCATGAGTTGCAGTACTCTTAGGAGACCTCAACTTGCATTTAGATTATAGTGGCAAGAAGGGCATTGCTAATTTCTTAGCTGACCTAGAGGCATGTCAGTTAGCACAACTGGTCTCAAATACTACACATGTAGCAGGCCATCTGCTAGATCCTATATTTTCTAACTTAGGCTCTCTAATAACTGAGCCTCCGATCCCCATGTCCTGGTCGGACTATTTTCTTGTCCCTTTTTTCTTTTGCTGGCAAGGTAAGCCAGCTTCGGACCACTCTTTACTGGTATCGACACGGCCCTGGCACAAATTAGAGGCCAATACATTTTCAGATAAATTGCCAAACCACACTCCTCAGTAGTCGTCAAACGTTGAATACATGCTTCCAGGATTGGCTGACTCAAGCTCTGGACAGCTGTATCCCTGCCAAAACTAGTTTTAAACAAAAAAGAGGACAGTTGAACCCCTGGTTCGATGAATCCCTGATTAATGCTAAGAAAAAATGTAAACAACATGAGCGGGCCTGGAGGCGCGTGTATGATACTGAAGCACAAAACAAATACCGCGAATCCATTAAAGCTTATCATAAGCTGGTCCGGAAAGCGAGAGCGGAGTACATCGCTGGTAAAATCGCCCAAAATGATCTTCTCTCTTCTTAGTCATGAAATGTGCAAACTCGAAAGCCGACTCATCTGTTACTTCTAATAAGCAGTGTGACGAACTGGCCGGATATTTTGGCAACAAGAGGGAAAAAAAGTATAAGAGCTTTCCACCTGTCAATATTAACATCGACCAGAGGGAAGGGCACAAGGATAAGAGACTCTCTACGAATAATACACTATGTTCCTTTCCCCAAATATCCCTTACTGAGACTGAGCATCCCTGCCTGAAAATTAAATCAGGTTCGCCAGCTGATTCCCTGAGACCAGCTTAATTCTGCCAATTTCGCAAACACCTTCTACCAGTGGCCAAGGAATTGATTAACTTATCTCTGGCCTCAGCGTGCCTACCATTAGCCTGGAAGCACGCTAAAGTGACACCTCTTCTGAAGAAGGCAACGTTAGATCCATCTGAACCGGGTAACTACCTCCCCATTTCACAGCTCCCTTTTTAGCCAAGGTTACTGAATCCCATGTCAACACCATTCTGACAAAGTTCATGGGGGAAAACTCCATCCTGGACTCCTCGCAAAATGGCTTCAGAGCCTGTCACAGTACTTACTGATGGCAGTGACAGACGAAATCCATAGTAGCTTAGACAACGGAAAGTCCGCGGCCTTAATTCTGTTAGATTGAAGTGCAGCTTTCGACACTGTCTCACATGAAATACTACTGTGCAGGCTACAGGAGATAGGGATTGAGGGTTTGGTCTTGGACTGGTTTCGCTCCTTCTTAGAGGGTAGAACTTTCCAGGTCATAGTCCCACCCTATCACTCCCAGGATTCAGGGATCAGACACGGAGTTCCACAGGGATCTACCCTGAGCCCCGAGCTCTTTAACATCTATGCACAACCCTTGGCAGTGATGGCAAAAAGCAGAGGGCTGTCGTTGGTTTCTATGCCAATGACACCCATTAATCATCGCCTTTTCCAAGAATTGTAAAAACAATCTTATTAAATTTAAGAAGGACTTGCTGGCAGTCGCCAACTGGGTAACAACTAACTGTTTGCAGCTAAATGCCAGTAAGTCAGAAATGTTGCTGTTCGGAAGAGATAGTGAGGTGTGGTCAGAACAGTGGTGGCTAGACCAACTAAAACCAGCACCACCGCCAAAGGAGGCGGTCAAGAACTTGGGCTTCTGGATTGATAAAGGTCTCTCTTTTGACGCACAATCCAAAGTAGTCGTAGGGACATGATTCGGGCTCTTGAGAGGGTTAAAACCCCTTCTTGTTTTTTTCGAGCCCAAAGTTCAGCAGACTATAGTACAGGCCACAATCCTATCTAGATTGGATTATGGCAATTCCCTTTATTTAGGTGCCAACAAATCCTGTATTGAGCGCCTTCAGAGAATACAAAACGCAGCAGCTATCACTTTATTGGCACTGCCGAAAACATGTTCTGTGTCTAGGTCCCTACCAAAACTACACTGGCTTCCGGTAGAGAAAATAATTCAGTTGAAGACCTTATGCGTTGCCCATAAAATCTTAACTCAACAGGCCCCACCAGTTTTATCAGACCTGCTAACACCATATGTTCCAAGTCACTGCCTGCAGTCAGAAGACCAAGGGCTGGCATGCACCCCTAGAGTTTTAAGAGCCAGAGCCAGTGGTCGTTCTTTTAAAGTACTGGCGGCTAAACTCTGGAACTTCCTTCCGGCTGCTATTAAAGGGATTCGAGATCACCTAGCTTTCCAGAAAGCCTTAAAGAGCTGGCTCTTCCCAGCGTAACTCTCTTCCCTCTCCCGGGCTGTCACTTCTTACGGGTATTGGTGGGGTAGCTCTGGAATGCTCAGTTGCTTTGGCAGCTATGCGCTGTATAAATCTGTTAATAATAATAATAAAAATGCAGGGGAAATACGTTTTTTATAGGAAGTATTAAACAGATTCAGAAAGGATTGAAAAGGTAGGCCCCAGCAACATAAACAGAATGAAAAGGCAACTGTGCCCATGTGATGAACTGCGTGGTGCAGTTTGGACAAGATTTCCACCCGAGAGCACACTTTGCGTTGACCTATACCATAAACGTCATGCGCACGTGGAACTCCGCCCGCTTGCAGAACTCCGCGTGGCACGGCAGAGTTTTCATTCCACTTCAAGGAGCTCCACAAGGCTACGCAAACTCCTTCCGGGCCTACACTGTATAACACTTTACTATACTGCACAATACACTACTACGCCCTACTCTACTCCACTTGATTAGATTCTACAATACTCCAGTCTACTTGCCATTATGTCCATGTTTAAAAAAGATTTTCCCGGGAAACCAAGAATGTCTCACACTGCTGCTTGTAGGCTCCGTCCTGCTCAAAGCATATCGCTGCTCCAATACGCAACGGCCGAACCGCATGGAAATTGCGGCGGTGCTCACTCGTGGCCCGGGCAGGACCACATCACATAAAATACAGGTTGCCTTTTTCTTGAGGTGCACTCGCTGGTCGGATTTGTTGCCACACACAAGTCATGCAGATTCGAGGCATTCAGCTCCCCAAACTTTGGCCTGACGCGTTTCGGGCTAACCACGCCCTTCCTCATAGGCACTGAAACAAAAAATGGCTCGTTTAAAACCAGCACCTCATCCTTTTTATTCATTTAATTATAGGACAGTTCCTGATGATATGATAATACCCGGGAAAATCCTTTTTGAACATGGACATAATGGCAAGTAACCCACATAGGTATTATCATGAAAACTACCAGCCCCATGATGCAATGTGCTTTTTACTCACCTGAGAGGAACTGTCCTATAATTGAATGAATAAAAAGGATGACGTGCTGGTTTTAAACGAGCCATTTTTTGAATTACATATTGTCCATATTTCCTTAAAAATAAAGTTGACAACATTTCAGATTTACATTTAGAACATTCCATGTTGTGATTAGCATCTTTAACTAATTTACCAAAAGTCCCTGTTTTACTTTCTGGTAATGGTAAATATATGAACCTTTCAGAATCTACATTACTACTGCTTGTGTTCATACAGTTATCACAACAATGTTCTCATTTATAAGAGACACCAAATACATTTTCTACTTCTACTCCTTCATCTTCCAGTACCATCAGGATATACATCAAGAATTCCTGTGCATCTTGCTCGACATTTTGTGTAAACTGTGTACATCCAGAACATACATCTAAAAGATTTCTAACATCAGAAGCACTTTCTATTTTATTTTTATCATTACTCAGCTTCTCATAAAGGAGACTCAGCAAAGAACAGAATCTTTTTTCATGATTTAGTATTATCTGCTCTTGCAAATTTTCAAGATAAAATCCAACATTCAGCACTACATTTGCGTAGCAGTTGACACCAGAGCTATTTTCAAAATGACAACCAACAACCTCTTCCACACTGTCCTTTTTCTTTTTGCTTGCAGTCACATCACTGTCTTTTTGTTTTCTCTTCTGTACATCCTCATTACAGATATTCTCAAATCTCCTTTTCCGACAAACAACACGTTTTTCAAACACAGGATACTGACCTAAATGAGGAGCATAGCTTATTATACTCCTTTACACAGTTTGCATCAGCACTTACTTTTGAGTCATCAAAGTCTATCATGAATAAACCAGATAATTTTTTCACGCGTGACAAAGCAACATATGCCATACCTTCTTTAAACACAGTAGATCCAATGTTTACAAAAGCACTATCAACAGTTAATCCTTGAGACTTGTGAATAGTTACAGCATATGCTAGAGAAATCGGAAACTGCTTCCTACGTACATATAAGTCTTTCACTAGCAAAAAACGAACTGAACAACGACTAATGACTTTAACCTCTTCAATCTGATCAAATGTTATTTTTAAGAATGCCATCCCATCTTTTTTCTGGTACTTTACAAAACCCACAACTTTACCCATAGCTCCATTCACTAAACCTTTTTCTACATCCAAATTACGTCTTAAAATTACTCTACAGTTCATACACACATAAAGATTCTTTTCCAAACCAGCTGTTTTTGAAATGTTTTTCTCCAGAGAATCCAATTTAGTAGCCAATTTGCCTGTCAATATAATAGTTATTCGTTCATGTTGAATTTTATCCACAGCTTCCAGTTTTATGATCTCTTCATTTTCCAATTTCAAAAGTTCTTGATTGAATACAGAGCATTCATGTAGTGTTGGCATTAAGCAGATTACAGTATTTTTTTCAGCAATTTTCTTGTATATTTTCTCTGGAACCATTTCTTCTGTTGTAAACAAATTAGTCAGCAATCGACTCTGTAATACTTTTCTGCCATGTTCTGTGAGTAGTCCAATTCTTATATCTTTCAGAAAACTTGCATAGTCCTCATCATTGGCTTGCCTCATATTGGTAATGAGTTCCTTATACTCAAAATATGTCCAAATATTTACATTGCCTATACTTCCTAACGACTTTTTCGTGTCTTCATGTGTAAGTGTATGGAATACCGGTTGTCCATTAACTTGAGTAAGTTGCAAAAGATCCCCAAAAACTATGACGTGTTTTCCTCCAAATAACACGTCATACTCTGTCTTCAGAATTTGCTGCATTCTTAAATGCACAAAGGCAAGCATTAAGTTTGATACCATGCTTACCTCATCAATAATGAGTACTTTCAATTTCTTCAATACTCTTGAAACTTCCAAGCATGCTTCTCCTGCTAGTTTGTGGTACTGTATTTTGTTCTCATGCTCTACTGGTAACATTAGCAAACGATGTAAGGTAACTCCTTTTATGTTATACGCTGCTAACCCAGTTGGAGCAGTAACAACACAAGACAAAATGGAATACATTTTCTTCTGTAGGTAGCTTCTAATTACATTAATTAAGAAACTTTTTCCAGTTCCTGCTTGTCCACTTACATACATTCTCATTGGTTCAAAAGATGTGCATGAGCACTCTTTCTTTTCATGTAGTAATCCGTGATCAATTTTTTTCCTGACTTCTTCATAAATTTGTTTTTGTTCTTCATTCAGTTGCTGCTCCAAATATGTTAAGTCTATTAAATCTTCCTGAGCTTGATTCATAGCTGTTTCCACTTCATTCATGGCTATTGCTGCTTCATTTTCTACGATTGGTTGTCCTAGAGGATCTTGACTGAATGTCCCAGAACTTTGACTGTCTTGAGAACTGTCTCTAGCTACTTCAGCTGCAATTGTTGCTTCTTGTTCAATTTCTTCATTTAATATTTGAACATAAGTTGTGAAAGTACTGCATTCTATGCTGTCTTTGCAAGCATTGAAGGAATCTTCATAACTCTGGAATTCTCCAAGTAGTTCGTCCTCTGAACGCCATGGTTTAAACAGCTGCAAAAGTGCCAAGTAGTAAAATTCCTTTTTGTCAGGAGTGTCGCAACTCAGCTTCCGGTGATTTATAAAACTTCCTTTTGTTTGCTTCACCAAACATCCCTCCTCACCACTGACTTTATATTTTCCATTGTTAATATCTTCTGTGGCATTCTGTTTAAAAATGAAGTTCTGCAGCACTTCATAAAGACACATGTCCTCAAGGTGATGACTTCTTTGTGGGTAATATGTGTCCAACATGTTTGTTCTTAAAATGTCTGTACTTTCTAGTTCGAACTCTGCTAAATATTCAATTTCTCGAATAGATTTCAGTACCCGATTTCTCATTCCTGCAAGACCTAAACTTACCCAAATTATTCTTCTGGATTTGGAGTAGAGACTTGCAGATGATAACCTATCTGAGCATTCGTAGGATCCAATTTCTCGATGCGATAACATCTTTAAACTGAAACTGTATAGCTTTTTACTGACAGTCTTCTCATGAGAAATCTCTTCCCACATTTCTTTCAATTCCGTTTTCTCAGATTTAGTGATGTAAGATGTGACATACCGAGCAACAGCAATAGAATTGTCAGCCACATACTGTATATCCATGTTAGCATTCCACGTGGATAAAATGACTGGATTGTAGTCATTTATATATTTTGACTCTTCTTTTCTTCTTAGATTGTAGGTATTCTTAGGCGATTTTCTTGTAATAGTATGTCGCACAGCTGACATAAAACTGTTTACTCTTCCTTTTGAAAGAACAGGTCGTGGAAATCCAAATCGACATTTAGTGTAGAATTTATCTTTACTCTTGTCCTTTCGTCGACAATATTTTCCACATCGATGACTTTGGAAACGTAAAACTTTCTCTTTTAAGTTTTTCTCTTCTGTGCTTTTAGGTATAGCACATGTTGCATATCCTTCAATGAAAGATAAAACTGCTTCATTAGCATCTGTTCCAAATTTTGGGGCATCCTTGATCCACAACAGCATATGAATATGAGGAGCACCTCTTGCTTGGTACTCTTTTCTCCAAAAGAAATCCACAACTTCTCCAAGAGGTGGATTTTTTTATTGCAGATGAAGGACATCATAGCCTCAAATCTATGATTGAAATATCTGCAAACATTAACCGGATCCAATGAGCACAATTCTCCTGCTGTCTTGTATTGTATGTTTTTAATGTTTGAATTTGCCTCTCGCAGAAAATCCAGTAAATCATCCCAAGCGTACTCAGCACAGCTCAGGGTAAGGAACCATGTAGGAGTTCCTAAATTCCATAACATACACTTCAATTCTCCATGGCGTCGGTACCAATATTCATTAGTTCCACGCTGACAAGCCATCAAATTGATCAATTGAGATTCCAAATGATCATCTCGCTGTTGAACTTTGTTGAGAAAGTCCTTTGCTGACACATTATGTAGATGTACTCCAGTTTTCAAAATGTGATTTACTGCATAAGATAGTGCAGACAAGTCACTTTCAAATAAAAGATGGAACAAATAAGGAATACTTTGACTAAATTTGGGATCTTCTGCATATAATCTTGTAGTCCGATACTCCGAAGCAGGAATCTGTACTGGACGTTCATCATATCGTCCACCTTCTCCTGTAGGAAACAGTTGGGGAAAACAACGAGCTTCCAAGCTCTCCTCCCATACACTCACAGGAGTTCCTTTTGCTTTCTTCATCTGAAACAGATCAATAGCGTTCCCCATAACTTCTTTAGAATGAAGAGGAGGTATGCTGAAATGTTCATAAATTTCTTCTTCTTTTGACTTATCCACTTTTTCAATTTGCCCAGTTGGTATTCCTGTGTCTTCTAGTATTTCTTCTTCATCTTCATCCATATAAATGGCTTCATACCATTTATTATTTTTTTTCAAATACAAATTTGCTCTTTGTACTTTTCGTACATCCACCAGCTCCTGCCAAATTTTCTTATTCTTTGTAGGTACACCATTAACCAGAATAACTAATGGTTCAGCTTCCAAAGTATCTGCATAAATTGTTTCCTTTTTTTTTTTCAAATCCAATGGCAAATAGACAACTCTTCCTGTTAAACCTCTTTGTAAATCCGAAGGAGGTAATTTACCTGTTTTTGGCTCCATACGCACTATGGTCTGAAACGGATGGACACATTGAATGAGTATAGACTCATATGTATTTAAATCAGAAAGTTCTGGTGGAATATCAACCAATTCTAATTTATTATGTACAGCTCTTGCTGGCATTCTATTTTCTTCTAACTTGTTATAACAGTATTTACAAATACGCTGATCTTCACCCAATTCAAAACAATTTTCCAGAAATATATATGTTGCAAAATCTTTCCACTTATAATTATCTTCATTTTCACTTTTTTTATACAGATCAACATTCCTTGTTTGATTTTTATAATGGCTTCTCCGGCAACAAATACAAGTAATATTTGGTCTTTCATTAGCGATGATAGTAAATTTTGTCATTTCATCTTCAAATTTTTTACTAACAGTGAGTTCTACATTCTCTTCCACATTTTCATCAATAACTGTGTCATTTTCTGCACTTTCTTGTTCTGGACCAAAGTAACAAAACTGAATCTCATCAGTAACCTTCACTACATCTGATACAGATCCACGGAACAGAGCATTATTCAACTCATTTAACTTTAGTGCTGGACTTTTAGCAAAATACAATGTTCTCACAAACTTTCTCATTTCAGTATGATGAACAGCTAGCATCCTAAAATGGTGAAAAACACTTTGACACACTTTCCTAGATAGACAAGCCAGAGAATGTCCTTGCAAACCAGTATTCTATCTCACTCTGCATGGATCTAGTCTTTGAAGTACCTTAATTTTCTGTTTAACACTCTTTTTACTATATTCTCTTAGAAAGTCACGTAATTTATCAATAGATTCCTGACGCACAGTACAAATACTACTACAATTCCAAGTGTACACTGGGGCTTTAGGACGTCTCCCCATAACCTCATCAGCCATCACTTCTTCCTCATTTCTTGCAACCATTTTCTCCTTTTCAATTACACAACCATCCTTAACTTCATATGCTCTACCATTGGTGTCAACTGCATGCAACAAACTATTACCTTGAAGATAACTCTCTTCATTAAAAAATGGTTCAGTACTTGAACTATGCTTCCATTCTCCTAAGAACACTTTACAAAAGTTATTTTTTTTTACTTCTCTTTTCCTTTTGCTTTGTGACTAATTTATCTAATCTACGCATCCTGTTCAAAATTAAAATGAATAGTTTTTTTTATTTCTAATGCCTTGGTAACAATACTTTCCATTAATTTCTTTTTTTTTGTAATTTTGTTTTCTTCTTATATTTTTTCACATCCTTTAGCAAATTTAACATCACTCTTCTCTGAAACATTTTTCGACGAATGTTTTTAAAATCTATGTTCCGTGTTAAGTCACTCTTTCTTACTTCTGAGTCTACATTAGCATTTTGTTTTTGCTGTCGACTCTGTTGTTGTTTTGTACTTGAAACACTGTTTAAATTTATCTTTCGATCACTTTTTTTGTTTTGGAAGATATTTTTTAAAAATTCTTTAGTTTGCTTACCAGAAGACTTTTTCTGTTTTCCAACACAAGCTTCTCCTCCTATTTTTTTTTACCAGTTGTCTTCAAATATAGTTCTTGTTTCTTTTCTTTTCTCTTTCTTGACTTTATAGGCATCTTTATATTTTTTCACTGTTGGTCAGCAATACCTGCAAAAAACTAAAACAAAATACCTTTATATAATTTTAATTCATTACAATTTTTTTTTCAACTTTTCAAATCCTATCACATGAGCTGATCCTTTCCTACGAGTCCAAATCTTACAAAACAAGAGAAACATAAATTAAATCTCTGACAACAATTCCTGTGTGCACACAGACTCATGGTGTGATTCTAGGCAGAAAACGATATTTGATTGGAAATTTGAAAGCACATTTACTACTGTTGAGGAGCAAATGATAATTACTGTGACAACCTGACACATTTTTCTTATATTTTAGAGAAGCAGAAAAGAGCACATGTCCTTACACCTATTTGAGACCATGACCATGTGTTACAGGGTGAGTGATTAGACTACCCCAAAGGAAATGAGCTTTAGTGACATTGAATCTGTTTGCGTTACACACTGCTATCTGAAACACCACATACAGCTGAGTAGTACGCACGGGAGTGTAGGAGAAGCTGCTGCATGTGTGCAAAAAGTGTGTTTCTGGAGACTGTGTATTGTCAGTTGCAAGAGAGATCTGCATGGAAACTTGCACAACTGCATGAAGAGTGCAGACATGCGTATAAGAGTAGATGTGTGGTAAGGGTTAATTTGAGTTTTGAGCATGTAGGAACTACCTCCGCCATTGCAAGATTTGATGGTAAATCTACCTTGTTGATTTGAAATGTGTTAGCATTTGCCTCTCATTTTTGAGATAGTGATTTCTGCTGAGTGCTAACCAACACATTTCAAGAAAACAAGCTAGCCCTTTCCTGAAAGTGCAAGTTTTACAGAACAACAGCAACACAAATTACATCTCTGACAACAATTCCTGTGTGCACACAGACTCATGGTGTGATTCTAGGCAGAAAGCGATATTTCCTTTGGCAATTTGAAAGCACATTTAGTACTGTGGATGGAGCAAGTGATAATTACGGTGACAGCCTGACACATTTCCCTTATATTTTAGACAAGCCAAAAAGAGCACATGTCCTTACAGCTTCTTGAGACCATGACCATGTGTTACAGGGTAACTGATTAGACTACAGCAAAGGAAATGTGCCTTGATGACGTTGAATGTGTTTGCATTACACACTGCTATCTAAAACACAACACAGAGCTGAGTATTATGCATGGGAGTGTAGGAGAAGCTGCTGCATGTGTGCAAAGAGTGTGTTTCTGGAGACTGTGTATTGTCAGTTGCAAGAGAGATCTGCATGGAAACTTGCACAACTGCATGAAGAGTGCAGACATGCGTATAAGAGTAGATGTGTGGTAAGGGTTAATTTGAGTTTTGAACATGTAGGAACTACCTCCACCATTGCAAGATTTGATGGTAAATCTACCTTGTTGATTTGAAATGTGTTAGCATTTGCCTCTCATTTTTGAGATAGTGATTTCTGCTGAGTGCTAACCAACACATTTCAAGAAAAAAAAACAAGCTGGCCCTTTCCTGAAAGTGCAAGTTTTGCAGAACAACAGCAACATAAATTAAATCTCTGACAACAATTCCTGTGTGCACACAGACTCATGGTGTGATTCTAGGCAGAAAGCGATATTTCCTTTGGCAATTTGAAAGCACATTTAGTACTCTGGATGGAGCAAGTGATAATTACTGTGACAGCCTCACACATTTCCCTTATATTTTAGAGAGGCAAAAAAGAGCACATGTCCTAACAGCTACTTGAGACCATCAGCATTTGTTACAGGGTGAGTGATTAGAGTAGAGCAAAGGAAATGAGCCTTGGTGACGTTGAATGTGTTTGCATTACACACTGCTATCTGAAACACAACACAGACCTGAGTATTATGCATGGGAGTGTAGGAGAAGCTGCTGCATGTGTGCAAAGAGTGTGTTTCTGGAGACTGTGTATTGTCAGTTGCAAGAGAGATCTGCATGGAGACTTTTACAAGTGCATGAAGACTGCAGATATGTGTGTAAGAGTTAGGCCTGGGCGAAAATTTCGTTCTGTTCGCGGAAATTGCGATAATTTGACATTTTCGCGTTCTGCGGAGAGCGCGAAAATGTCAAAAATTCCGGTTTCCGCAGCTTGGCGATAATTTGTTTCTTGCTCGCGCTGTAAAATAATACATTCTCGCGCGTGCCTATACTTCCTAACGACTTTTTCGTGTCTTCATGTGTAAGTGTATGTTACCTGAATCCCTGCGTTCGCCGACAAGTTTTCTTGATCCGGTCGCGTTCTCCATGAGATGTTGTATTGTTTTTAGACATTTGCGCTGTCTTGCGACAGTTCGCGCCCGCAGTGACGTCATGCGTCGCGCGATCACGTCTTTCTTCTCGCGATCATGCACCACGAGACAACTCAAAACAAGATGGCCGTGCCCGCAAGCAACCACTTAGGTAAGTTGGCGACCCGCAACCATGCAGAAAATCTCGCGATCATGCCGGAAAAAAACTTCCGCATCTTCGCGATATTTCCGCTTGTTTGCGATAATTTTAAACATTTTCGCGATAATTTGCGAAAGTTAATTTCGCAAATTCCGCCCACCCCTAGTAAGAGTAAATGTTTGGTAAAGGTTAATTGGAGTTTTGTACATGTAGGAACTACCTCACCCATTACAAGATTGAAAGGAAAATCTACCCTGTTGATTTGAAATGTGTTACCATTTGCCTCTCATTTTTTTGATAGTTATTTCTGCTAAGTACTAACCAACACATTTGAACAAAACAAGCTGGCCCTTTCCTGAAAGTGCTAATTTTACAGAACAACAGCAACACAAATAAAATCTCTGTCAACAATTCCTGTCCACACAGACTCATGGTGTGATTCTAGGCAGAAAACGATATTTCCTTTGGCAATTTGAAAGCACATTTAGTACTGTGGATGGAGCAAGTGATAATTACTGAGACAGCCTCACACATTTCCCTTATATTTTAGAGAGGCAAAAAAGAGCACATGTCCTAACAGCTACTTGAGACCATCAGCATGTGTTACAGAGTGAGTGATTAGACTAGAGCAAAGGAAATGAGCCTTGGTGACGTTGAATGTGTTTGCATTACACACTGCTATCTGAAACACAACACAGAGCTGAGTATTATGCATGGGAGTGTAGGAGAAGCTGCTGCATGTGTGCAAAGAGTGTGTTTCTGGAGACTGTGTATTGTCAGTTGCAAGAGAGATCTGCATGGAGACTTTTTCAACTGCATGAAGACTGCAGATATGTGTGTAAGAGTACATGTTTGGTAAAGGTTAATCTACCCTGTGGTTTTCAAATTTATTAACATTTGCCTCTCTTTTGTGAGATAGTGATTCCTGTTGAGTGCTAACCATCACAGTTGAAGAAAACAAGCTGCCCTTTTCCTGTGAGTGCAAGTTTTACAGAACAACAGCAACACAAATTAAATCTCTGACAACAATTCCTGTGTGCACACTGTCTCATGGTGTGATTCTAGGCACAAAACAGTATTCCTGGGTGATACCAGGCCCTTTCCTGAAAGCGCAAGTTTTACAGAACAACAGGAACACAAATTAAATCTCTGACAACAATCCCTGTGTGCATGTTGTCTCATGGTGTGATTCTAGACAGAAAACAGTATTCCTGGGTCATACCAGTACACCTTAACTTATGGTGAAGACATACTCCATAATATCTTTCAAGTTCAAGGCACTTAAATATATTCCTTAACATAAAATGTAAAACACAACTTTTAAATTGGTAGGAAAATGTACCATGCTATTTTCAAATGTGTTTGCATTTGCCTCTAATTTTTGAGTTAGTGATTTCTGCTGAGTGCTAACCAACACAGTTGAAGAAAGGAAACTGCCCTTTCTTAAAAGTGCAAGTTTTACAAAACAACAGCAACACAAATTAAATCTCTGACAACAATTCCTGCGTGCACACAGACTCATGGTGTGATTCTAACCACAAAGCGATATTTTGTTTGGCAATTTGAAAGCACATTTAGTACTGTGGTGGAGTAAGTGATAATTACTGTGACAGCCTGACACTTTTTTCTTATATTTTAGACAAGCAGAAAAGAGCACATGTCCTAACAGCTCCTTGACACCATGACCACGTATTACAAAAAACAAGCTGCCCCTTTCCTGCGAGTGCAAGGGTAATAGAGCAAGACCAACACGAAATAAATCTCTGATAAAAATTCCTGTGTGCACACTGTCTCATGGTGTGATTCTAGGCAGAAAACAGTATTCCTGGGTGATACCAGTACACCTTAACTTATAGTGAAGACATACTCCATAATATCTAACATGTTCAAGGCACTTAAATATCTTCCTTAACATAAAATGTAAAACACAACTTTTAAAGTGGTAGGAAAATGTACCATGCTATTTTCAAATGTGTTTGCATTTGCCTCTCATTTGTGAGTAACTGATTTCTGCTGAATGCTAACCATCATACTTTAAGAAAACAAACTGCCCCTTTTCTGTGAGTGCAAGGCTAACAGAACAAGAGCAACACAAATTAAATCTCTGACAACAAATCCTGTGTGCAGACAGACTCATGATGTGATTCTAGGCACAAAACAGTATTCCCCAGTGATACCAGTACACCTTAACTTACAGTGAAGACATACTCCATAAAATCTTACAAGTTCAAGACAGTAAAATATCTCCTAAAACACAAAATGTAAAACACAACTTTAAAAGAAGAATGACAATTCTAATATTTATATAAAAAATCACCACATACATCCCCTCTCAAACTCATAACTCACCTTTAAAATTAGTTAGTTGAGAAAGAAATGTGGCACTCAAACAGCAGATTATCAGAGCCAGAATCTCAGAGCTGTACTCCTCTCTCCTCTCACCACAACCAGTAAATGGCAATGTTTCCTCTCTTTTTTCACACATATACATGTTCATGTAAAATCACAGTCCTTCACACATTTTTTCAAATGGAATCACACATTTCTATTGGTTGCAACTTTCAATCCCTTTCCAAATCATCCCTTCCCCAACATGACTTCTGCCTGCTACCATAGCAACAGGTCATGGAACACTGGTGTGAGTAGAGAGGTCAGCAAATCCAAAGTAATGTTCAGTGGAACACATTTCTCTGTACCAATCCAAAACATGCTTTTAAAAATGTAAACATACAGCCTAGTTTTAACTGTAAAATGGTTTGAATCAGCCAATGAGTTCTTTTTATTAAAAAAAAGTATGTAAGCCTCCATTTTTCAACTGTCTTTCTTTTCATATTGCCATTCTACTGAAAGACACCTCCTGAGTGCATCCAGATCTCCTTGAATGATGTTCACAGGGTGGATTGTAGGTCATAGCTATGTCTTCTGGAGTGAAAAGTATGCAGAAAAAAGAGGTATTTTCAAAGACCTTGCTTTGCCAAATGTAGATATTAAATGGATTGGTCAGAGAGGGTTAAAGTGGCACCAATTAATGCCTTTGGTGAAAACCTTTCTATATCTCCCACAGCCTAACCTTATTATTGTGCACTGTGGTGGAAATGACCTAGGCACTTTAACTGGGGTAGGTCTGGAAATGCTTATTAAGGACACCTTTCTGCAATTGATGTCACTTTTTCCACAAACTGCCTTTGTATATTCTAATATATGCCAAAGGCAAAAGTGGAACTGGTCCAACCAATTTTGTCCGCAGATTGACAAAGCAAGAAAGCACGTCAATAAGTCTGTTTCTGCTTTCCTCAGAGACTATGGTATGGGTTCTATATACCACAACAACTTGCGTTACAACATGCAAGACATTTATAGAGGAGACGGTATACATTTCAATGATGAAGGGAACAGAGGCTTCCTCTTGAACTTTAGACTCTGCATCGGTACTTACTTGCAGGTACCGAAAAACACTCAATAAACACAAGGGCTCTTTTTAGAGCCACCTAATATCTAAACACTTAAACTTGATTTTTATTTCTATTTTTTTAAATGTTTTTTTTCGGGTGCGCGCAGAGTGCGCGCACCTTGCGATGTTTTTAAAAAAAATTAAAATCTTTTTTTTTGCCCTTCGTGGTCCTACTGTGACCCCCTGACAATGGCTAGGGGGTCAAGAACTCCCTACCCTGCCCCCTATTCATGTTCTCCACCTTTCCTTTTCAGTGCGACAGACAAAATGGCGGCCGACACTTCCTGATTTCGACCGATTCGAATATTTACAGACATGTAACAACCAATCAGAATTACGCTCGCGCACGTTAGGGTGCGCGCACAGGGCTTGCACAGTGCGCGCACCCTGCACGCGCATAGATATTGATATGCTTTTAAATGCTATTTTCTCAGGAAATACTGAACAGATTTACACCAGACCTGCAAAAGACACTTCCTTGACCTTATGGCTACCTCTCTGCCAAATTTCACGTAATTCTGTTCAGCCGTTCGGGCTGTAGTTGTGTCTAAAGGTCCTATGGAAAAATGCATGGGGAAAACGCGTTTTGGGACCCCCCTTTTTTCTCGGCCCCCGCTTGACGAATCACCCCGAGACTTTCAGGGTAGGAGCTGAGCGGAGCGCCCCATTAGTTTTGAAAATTTCGCGAGGATTTGTCAACCGGCGCCAAAGTTATTCAAAATAGAATTTTGAGATTTCCTATGGAAACACGGTCCTAACTATAACTATCTACTGGCGACCGCCAGTAGATAATATATATATATATATATACACCTTCAAAACCTAAACGACAAACTTCGAGAGCTTGTGGATTTCCTTGAAGACTTCCACCCGGTGAGTTTCGGCCGAAGGCCTTTCTCATCAGTCAAGAGTGGTGGGGTTTCAAAAATAACAAGAAAATGTGTATAATTATAAACAAAGGAAAATACCTTAATTTGCCTCATCATATCAAGTGAAATGTCAGTCATCTTGGAGTGGAGTATATACAATAAAATGTTTGTATGCAGCTGATGCGTAAGCATGGAAATCATTTTGCAGTCTGTTCTCAGACATTATTAAAAATAGAGAAAACTTAAAAATTCTTAAATAAAATTAAAGAATTTGTAAGTTATTTAAACATTCCTTCCAAATGGACATATGTAATATATGGGAGCATTCATTAACATCAACATATATCAGTTACAGTGTTGCCTCTGTGAGCATAACAATCGCAATTTCTTAAAGTTACTCTTGCATGAATAAACCAATAATAAAAATCATACAAAATTATTTAACTGATTGTTTTTTTTTTGAAGAAGCAATACATATTAACTGTTACTGGAAACATATTATTCCAACAGGGCACATATAAATTATTAATCAAAGCCAGGTAGGTCGCTCACCCCCGCTGCAGCGCCACCTGCGCTCCATGTGTCCTGTGCCCCGCTGCCGATTTTGCTTTTGTCTCCCCCGCTCCTGTGTGCCTTTGTCCCCCGGTGCCCCGCTGCCCATTTTTTATTCTGTTCCCCGCTCCTGTGTGCCTTTGTCCCCCGGTGCCCCGCTGCCCATTTTTTATTCTGTTCCCTGCTCCCGTGTGTCTTTGTTCCCCGGTGCCCGCTGCCCATTTTTCTTCCGTGCATTCCCGCCGCTGCATCCCCTGTGGCCCCTCCCCCCGCGCCCATTCGCTGCCCCCTGCCACCTGCCTCCCACCACCCAGCTGCTCCTCCCTCCCACCTCCCCTTATAATGGTGCCCGCTGCGCGGTGAGGAGAGCGACCCTTGACCTTGCCATGTAGGTCGCTCCCCGCCAGCTGCAGCGCTACCTGCGCTCTGTGTGTCCTGTGCCCTTGGCTCCTCTGTGCCCCGCTGCCGATTTTTCTTTTGTCTCCCCCGCTCCTGTGTACCTTAGTCCCCCGGTGCCCCGCTGCCCATATTTTATTCTGTTCCCCGCTCCTGTGTGCCTTTGTCCCCCGGTGCCCCGCTGCCCATTTTTTATTCTGTTCCCCGCTCCTGTGTGCCTTTGTCCCCCGGTGCCCCGCTGCCCATTTTTCTTCCACGCATTCCCGCTGCTGCATCCCCTGCGGCCCCGCCCCCGTGATCATTCGCTGCCCCCTGCCACCCACCTCCTGCCACCCAGCTGCTCCTCCCTCCCACCTCCCCTTAAAATGGCGGCCGCTGGCGCGCCAAAGGCACGCCTGAGGCAAGCATGTCTGCGCCCGTCCGCGCCTGGACCGCGCCCAGCACCAGAACCCCTGGCCCCCGCACCAGCCATGAAGACCACCTCCGATAAGACGCCAGCACCCTCATCACTCTCAACCCAGGGCGGACCCCCACCTGCTGCAGGGGAACCCCGAAGCGCACCCACGGTCCCTTTACATGCCGGAACTGCAGCTTCTCCTGCATCGAAGACGCAGAGACACCCACCACGACAAAACACAACCAGCTCCGATGTATCCTGATCAACACCCACTCCGCACATAAGCACGCCGTCGAGCTCTGGGACCTACTCGACACAGCAGCACCAGACGTCGCCTTCCTGACTGAGACCTGGATGAACGAAGCCTCCTCTCCAGGCATTGCCATAGCCATCCCCGACGGATACAAGATCGCCCACAGAAACTGCACCAACGGAGCCGGAGGAGGAATCGCCATCGTCCACAAGAAGACCATCGGGGTCTCAACTAACACCGACGACACTCTCAGCACCGCCAAGCACATGCACTTCCAGATCCACACGGACCCCAAGACCACCCTGAGAGGCACCCTCGTGTACAGACAACCTGGACCCCGACCACAATTCTGCGACGCCATCGCCAACTTCATCAGCACGCACGCACTGACCTCCACCAACTACATCCTCCTCGGGGACCTGAACTTCCATCTGGAGAACAACAACGACAGCAACTCCTCCACCCTGATAGACAACCTCGCCAACCTCGGACTGGAACAGCTCGTCACGACGCCGACCCACATCGCCGGACACACGCTTGACGCCATCTTCTCCTCAAGCCCCCACGTCTCCTTCAGCCACATCTCCAAACTCGCCTGGATCGACCACCACTGCATCCACTCACCTTTCGGAAACCCATCGCACATCACCACACCCTACAGATCCCCCGTCGCTGCTGGGGCAAGATCACCGAAGTACAACTACAGACAAACCTCGCACTCAACCCACCAACCAACCCCTCCAACCCCGATGATGGTGCGCGCACCCTCAGACGATGGATGGACAACTGCGCCAACACCCGGATGACCCTACAAAACCCCAATGCTCCGGAACCACCACCACCCACCGAACACCTGACAACCTGGGCCAATGTGAGCACCGAAGACACAACCAATACCATGGGCACAATCCACTCTGGCTCGCCGTCTGACCCTTTCCCACACCACATCTTCAACAAAGCCTGCAGCTCCATCGCACCCCACATGCGCAACATCATCAACCTCTCCTTTGAGACCGCGACCTTCCCTGAAAGCTGGAAACACGCCGAGATCAACGCCCTACTGAAGAAATCCAAGGCGGACCCGAGCGAACTCAAAAACATCCGGCCCATCTCCCTGCTTCCGTTCCCAGCAAAGGTCATCGAGAAGATAGTCAACATCCAGCTCACCCGCTATCTCGAAGACAACAGCATCCTGGACCCCTCCCAGTCAGGATTCCACAGCAACCACAGCACCGAGACCGCCCTCATCGCCGCAACAGACGACATCAGGATCCTACTGGACAATGGCGACATGGCGGCCATCATCCTTCTGGACCTCTCCGCGGCCTTCGACACCGTCTGCCACCGCACACTACCACACAACTCCACGACGCAGGGATCCAAGACAAAGCCCTGGACTGGACCTCCTCCTTCCTCTCCGGCAGAACTGAGAGAGTCCGCCTTCCCCCGTTTCGATCCAAAGCCTCCGAGATCATCTGCGGCATCCCGCAGGGATCCTCCCTCAGCCCGACGCTGTTCAACGTCTACATGGTGCCTCTCGCATGCATCGCCCGACACCATGACCTAAACATAATCTTCTACACCGACGACACGCAACTGATCCTCTACCTCACCAAGGATCCCCTCACCGCCAAATCCAACCTCCACCAGGGAATGAAGGCTGTCACCGACTGGATGGAGGATAGCCGCCTTAAGCTGAACATAGACAAGTCGGAGATCCTCATCCTCGGGCCCAACCCCTCAGCATGGGACGACTCCTGGTGGCCCGCGTCGCTGGGGACGCCCCCTGCACCCACCAACCACGCACGCAACCTGGGAGTCATCCTCGACTCGAAACTCACCATGACCATCAAGTCAACGCTGTCTCCTCCACCTGCTTCAACACCCTCTGTATGCTCCGCAAGATCTACAGATGGATCCCGACAAACACAAGGAAAACAGTCACCCAGGCCCTAGTCAGCAGCAGACTCGACTATGGAAACGCCCTCTACGCCGGAACCCTGACCAAGCTCATCAACAGACTGCAAAGAATCCAGAATGCCTCCGCACGCCTGATCCTCGATGTCCTGTTCCGCGACCACATCACCCCCCACCTGAGGAACCTGCACTGGCTCCCTGTCGACAAAAGAATCTCCTTCAAGCTCCTGATCCACGCACACAAGGCACTCCACAAGACCGGCCCAGCCTATCTCAACAGTCGCCTCTCCTTCTACGTGCCCAAAAGCAAACTCCGCTCTGCAGAACTCTCCCTAGCCACTGTCCCACGCATCCGTAGAACCAGAGCCGGAGGCAAATCATTCTCCCACCGCGCCGCCAAGACTTGGAACGCCCTCCCGCTCATCCTACGTCAAACCGAAGACCTGCTAGCCTTCAGGAGACAACTCAAGACCTGGCTGTTCGACCAGTAGCATCAGCTCCCCCCCCCCTCCCCTCCCCCAGCGCCTTGAAACCCTTGCGGGTATGTAGTGCGCTTTACAAACTATTGATTGATTGATTGATAGATAAACCATCCCTGAAAAGATATAAAAATAATCATGCAAGTGGGCAAAAGCATGAATGGCCAAGTGGGTAATATGAAGTAAAAAAATGTCATGCCAGCAAATATTTTACAATAAATAACAAATCAAAATAAAATAAAAACGAAAATAAAAAATTGTAATTTCTGAGAACTTGCAATCCCAGCTGGGGCAATATAAAATATGAAATGCAAATTGCATGTCATGTTCTAACAAAGGCAGGTAAATAATACTATACACCATCCCACAAAGACGTAAGAACAATCAATTCCAAGTGGGAAACTTGCAAAAACATGCATGCCCAGCTAGGACATGTAAGATCCGTACATATCATTCTGATGCAAACAAACACCATAGTAAATAAGAAAAATATTATGATCCTTAACTCAAACACTCCAAGATCTGGCTTGACGAATTCTCAGTGTACTTGGCTATACAGTTTTAATGCAAACAAAGAGCATAAATAGTGTTTTATGCACACAAAAGCAAAGTATCATTTTATCACATTTTTTCTACTGAGATCTACTTTACTAGCACACATGTTGGCATTTCCACTGCAACAGAATATGTTTAGAGAATCTTGTCTCACCTCGCCTTGAGTTTGTGAATTTGACAACTTTTGTTTCGTGCAAAACATTTACAGTGAATATCATGAGCATTGCATAGCAGAAGCAGCACCTGAGATAGCTGTACAATGTTGTGCATGTGTGTACTAAATGTCTGTGTCAACAGCAGCTTTTTAAATATAGGCCGGAAGCCAGGAACCTGACCTGAAATCCAATAGAACTTGCATCAATCGGGCAAGGTTGAGAGTTCACCTGCGGTTGGAGAGGGAAAAGACAAGAGCAGTTCAAAGATCGAGATGTTCAGCAAAGTTTGACGAGTCAGGTCAGGAGAGCTTGGCAACGTTTTTAAGTTCAGCATAGTTTGAACCATTGAGATAATGCAAAAAACTGAGGGGCATATCAGCAATAACCGGCGATAATGATCGCTAAGCGCACTTAGCACTAGGATAATTATCGCCGGCTAACATGGATTTTTATCGCTGAGATAGCGTGCTATTAGCAACGCTTATCTCAAAAGCGATAAAAATCATAGCGCTAACTGCCAAACGTGAGATTATCGCTGGAAACCCAGCGATAATCTCATGAAGTTTGGCGTTAGCTTGATGATAGGGCCTCACATACTTAGCCATGATATCCACCTTACATAGGATATCATGGCTGAGTCAGTCCTGAAGCAGGCGTAAGGAAAGTAGCGAAAACGGGTTATCGCTACTTTTCTTGCCGCTATGCATCATAGCGTGGGGCTTGATGATAGGAGAAATGTCGCTTAGCGACATCTCTCCAGTCATGTCAGGTCAGGAACGCCCACTTTGCATCTCATTAGAGATGCAAAGCTGGCCGTTAAGAATCTGGGCGCTAATGCAAGGTTTCACGCGATAGCGTGACCTTGCTGATTAGGCGATAAAATTATCGCCGCTTTTCGCCCGAAAACGGACGCAAAAGCGGCGATAATTTTATATCTCCTAGTTGCTGATATGCCAGTGAGTTTCTTCCTATGAGAAAAAGTTCAAACAAATAGTTTTTGTCCGAGTTCATGGATGGAAAAGTTCAGGAGACGATTAAGAGCCAAGCGTTCAGAAGAGTTTGAAGAGAGAAATTGTTAGCCAAGTTCAAAAAATTTAAAAGTCGGTAGAGTCAGTAAGGGAAGAGGAAACAGAGCTTTGTGAGGCTGGTGAGTATCTCAGAAGAATAATAATTTGCAGCCATAGTGTCAAATAAACAGCAATCAGTTACTTGTTGAGGAGGACATGTTTGTGAGTTTTTAGAAGGCAGGTTTGTCAGTATTTAGTGGTAGATAGTGAATTTGTATAAGTAAATCTGTCTTTTGATTGGTAAGTGGAAAGTAGGTCTGTGCAAAATGTTGCTGGAGTAATTTGAGTAATTTGCACTCTTTATTCAAATACGCTTGCTCAAGTAATTTGGGGCAAAAATCTTACCTTAGGAGGACAGTTGCAACATACTTAGAGAGACTGAGTGGTTCCTGGCTGCTGCCATTTGTGTCCTATTGTATTTAGTGCTAATGTCTAACCTCAAAAGAGCATTCTCTGATCAATTTTGGACAAAAATGTGTTTTTGTGCAAACAAAAAAGTTCTAACTGTTGGATTATGCGTCTCAGGTAATTATGCACAATTTGGTAATAATTAAACTGGAGGCAATTAAGCGAGTTATGCCCACCTCTAGTGGAGAATCCTCAATTTGTTTGGTGAAGTAAAGATATGGCTAGGTTTGAAGAGATAGCTCAGTTAGCAGTGACTCGATGGGTTTATTGATTTACATCCAACAGTAGGTTTGTGGGAGAGTTCTGGTAGACATTTTCCGATTTCAAAGATTTTATTGATTTTAAAGGTATAAATCTTATACAAAACATACCAGAAATCATACATAATCATATATAATCATAAATCATATATAAAGCATGCTTAAGACATATATGGAAAGAACATAGACAATTTCAAATAAACCTAAGGATAATAGGGGTAAAGACAGTGAGTTAGACAGAGCCTGATTGGTAGAATTGTTTATCATGGCGTGGGGGATGACGTGGGATAGTGCTTCTCACACCTATATGAGTATATGAATTCATGTTGGGATTTATAGGATGTGGTAGTCATTTGCTGGCGAATAGGTGGTTTCATAAATGGTGTTTTCTAGTCTGGAGCAAAAAGGTAAGCCACAGAGTAAGATGTACATACATTGTAACCACTGGTCTGTGTATACTTTAGATCATATATGCTTTAAGTAGTACTAGTCCCCTGAAAGGTTGAGGACGACATTGATGTATGGCAACTCATGAGTTTTGTGATTCGACAAGCACCATCATGCGGGAAAAGTGTAATAGACTAAGGAGATTTAATAAGGAGAGAGAGCTGTGAAAGGGGGATTCAAGGAGGCTTCCTAACAGCGAAGTAGTTGTCCAGCTTATTCCAGATGGGTTTAGAGGGTGATTTCCATGGCACATTTTGGAATGAGATATTGTCTGCACCCCTAATGTGGATGATCCAATTGATCCAGTTGTTGAAGGAACCTTTGTGCCGGCTTTTCCAGTTGGAAATAAATATTTTGGCTGCAGATGTTATAAGCAAGTCCAGCAGAGGTCAGTCAGATGGGCTATCAAGATTAGCGTTGAGAAAGCCCATAACAAGGAAGACAAGTTCATTCTTAGGGTGGTAGTTGAAGAGATCCGATAAAAAGGAGAAGACTTTATTCCAGAAATGTGAAAGGGATTTGCAGTAGAAGATGAGGTGGGCAATGTCCAGCAAATGGGGTCATCTAGAATTTTTAATGAGTGTAGTCGGTACGGGGTCCAGAATGTTTTATGAATGAGCCATAATTTAGATTCACCTCTCCTATTTACCATCCTGTTAATAGATTTAGTAGTTAGTTAGTGTTGAGTATAGATTTAGTGTAGGGATAATATAGTGTTAGGTGTAGTTAGCTTTTTAGGTTTTGGATATTCTCTTTTTAGTGGTTTTGTTTAAGTTTCATTTGTTTTTGGACTTGTTTATAAAAAAATTCAAAAAATATATATTTGTTCAGTATGTATGTTTAGTTAGTTGATGTATAGGTTAAGGTGTCTTTGTACCATAAGGGGGCTGGTGGGTTGATGTTTAATATATTTTGTTATGTTTATAGTCTTAGGTAAGCTAGTTAGTTTAGTGCAGTTTAATATTAGTACATGTTAGGTTAATGTAGTTTAGGATTAGTAATTATAATTAGTTAAGTATTTTAAGAGTGTTTTAAAAAGAAAAAATTCCGATGGTTGATGCTTTGTGCTCCCGTTAATTTTTGCTGTGTGGACATATCCTGTTGGATTGGTAGTGGATTTCGACACGTGCATCCCCCCACAATCAATTAGTATGTCTAGAAATATGATTACAGCATCTTCAAGAGACAGGCTAACAACAAACCTCATTTGAAATGTTTTTAAACATACTAATTGATGGTTAGAGTAACAAAGTTTAGTTGGGAAAAGAGTTTTTGATTGGTTTGAGAAAAATGTATCCATATGTGATTATTTTGCCAGGACAGATTTACACAGGATGCAGTGTGGGCATTGTGCTCTGCACAGCATTGGTTGAATGCTGTGGGTATGGTGTCAGGATACTTTGTGACATCTTTGATTACACCGGTCCCCACAAAACTTCGCTTTCCACTTGAGAGTGCAGGGAATGTATGCCTAGCATTCTTCACAAGTCATCCTGATGCCTCTTTACATGTTTCTACACAGCCATGTACATTGTGGACAACACTGTGAACAAATTGTCAAGTTTTGGGTGAGGGATGTAGTGATGTGCATTACAGATAACCTGCGCATGTATTTGAACCATTATCATTTTTTGAGCTATGCTTTCCTACACCATTCCTCTTCTTTATGCACGACAGAATAATTTTAAATATGTGACATGTTGAGTGAAATGTCTTTACATGTGTCATGCCACGACAAATATCTTTTCAAACATTTTCCTCCACATTGACTATGGGCAGGTTTTCTGGGTATATATTTATCACGTATTGTTTGTAGACACTTCATGTGGCTTTACACTGACGTGAGTATTGTTCCAAGTCATGATCAACATCATGGGCATGGAGTAATTTTGTGTTTCTGAGACAGTGTTGTATTACAGATCAGAGCATTGTTTACGTTGCTAGTGTCAGGCCCTCACAATGCCTATCATGGACACAGAGTAATCATATTCCCTTTGACAAATGTTCCTTGATTAGTAGTAATGGCTACCGTGTACATGCATCGTTGGCACACTTAAACATTATTGGTCACAGGCTACACACATCTTAGTGACTCAATTAATGTTATTTACATGTGCAGTAAATGAGGTAGTAGACTGGCCCAGTTCTTTGTGCAACAACACCCCATTCTGTGAATTCCCGGGGGGGGGGGGGGGCGGCAGACAGAGTCCAGGGGGGAACATGTGCAGAGACATGTTGAAGAAGAAGCAGAGTTCAGTCAGCAGGCTGATTGCAGTGTCATTGGGAACAAAACGAAAATTGGCAATCCATTTCAAAGTCCAAGGTGTAGCGGAGTCATTCATGGGACAGTAAAAGCTGATGTTCCGGGACATGATGGTAGGCACAGTTTCAAGCAGAAATGGTCCATTTGACGGAGATGAATGCTACCGCTGACTTCTTCACAAGATTGTTGATTCATCCACATCTTCCTCCTCTGATGTGTCACGTGTATCCCTTGTGCGTGATGAAGGGTTGGCTGGAGCACTGTGAGGCGTTGACACTTCAGGGGGTTGAGATGTGGATGTTGAAGGTGCAGCAGCATTCATCTTTGCCAAAGGTTGAGGCAGCACTGCAGTGATGATTAACCGCATGGCTTGCAAGACTCCAGCAACTTCTCTGTGGTATGCAGCCTTGGCTTCCAATTGTGAAGTCTGCATCCGCTCCATGTTCTCCATGATCATTCTCATTTGACACAACTCCTTGGTGACATCGCTGGAGCCACTTTGAGTGGACAGTTGTTCTTGTCTCTGAGTCAGTACTCCAGCGATGTCAGCCATGGAATGCTGGAGAGTATGGATTGGACTGTGGGTGCCTTTGATGGACTCTATGTGGTCCCTAATGGGACTGAGACCCCCATCTAGTTTGGCCGCCAGGCTGTCACACCCCACCCGTACCTGACCAGCCATCTCCTGCTGGACCTCTACCGCACAGCGTTGAAATCTTAGAAGTGTGTCCTCAAGGTCCAGGGAGACAGATGTGGTGGTAGGTGCTTGCTGCTGGGTGTTTTGTGCAGGGGGTGGAGCCACCACAACACTACTGGATGTCTCTGCTTCCGGAGATGGGCTGCCAATGGAGTTGAGCAGCTCTTGGAGGGTGTCCCGGTCGATGGTTGAGATGTCTTCATCTTCATCATTGAAGAGTGGGACAGGCTGCTGTACAGGAAATTATGTTTCTCCCTCTGCAATGTAATGGAGAGATGCTGTTGTATGTGTGTCTCAAGTAGGATCATGCATTTGATCAGTTTACAAGCAGACTGCATGACAATGTCCATTCAAAATGTTTAGAGGAGATACCTATTACACGCAGGATAGTGAATCATTGTACCACATCACTGATGTGACATTAGAGTTGTCAATTATTTTATTACAGTTTACAAGTATGCCAAATGTGAGTGGCCAATTTCTACCCACATGCTGCACCAGTTGTGTCCTCTGTAGTAGTAGTGACAGTGGTGCATGTTGTACCACATTGTTGTCAATGCAGATTGGTTCAGATTTATGTGTCTGTACACTGTGTAGATCCATTTGAATGTTGCCAAATCACATTCACAAATGACATTCTCATTGATGCATGCTGATATGCAGGTATGGTACTGCTTCTGTTCTACTGCCCCTTATTCCTTTCACACAGTGACCCATTCACTTATGTGCATTTACAATGGTGAGATGTTGCAAGTTGGAGGAAATATGACTCTTTGTTGAGGTTGGGACACTTGTGCATTGTTGGACTGCAGGTGTCTTTCGTACATAAGGGGATGTATGGATACGATGAAGTGACAGAGTTGAGTTGAAGATTGTACATGTGCATGAAGGGGGACCTTACTGCACATACACATTCCTGCACACAACACAGGCACCCATGCACAATCATACATGTGTGCTGCCTTTGGTGGTGGCCTGCTAACTTTAGTCCCAGAGCAGTCTGGTTCAGGGGCTGCATCATATTGTTGTCAATGAGATGCAGCCCTGTGTAGCCAATTTGTATGAGTGTGGTGTTGAGGCAAGGAAGCCAATGTGACACTATGCCAAACCTCCAGTCAATATGCCCCTTTGCTTGTTCATGTTGCCCTTATTTTGTAGTCTTATGTATATTATTTTTGCTCTATATTGTATTGTTTTTATGTGCGGATTTCCAAAACAGTGACACCATGTATCTTTAAATATATTAAATGGCTAAGGTGATATGTGGCCATACCCCCAGGGACCATTGTATCTGGAAAGGGATCAGCAGTCAGTGAGGGTGTGCACTGAGGGATATATATTTGGACCTGAGTAACATTGGTCCCCACCACCCCTGCCCCCAGTCCCTGGTTGTTACTTACTCTGTTACTGTTATAGCTGGTCATGGTCAGCACTATCCGGTCCCTGGAACCCAACCACCGACTCCTCAGAGATGACCGTGGACACCTGTTCCTCCAAGTCATCCAGCTCCTCCTGTAGCGCTAGACTCCCACCTCCGGTCTCCAGTGCTGCCTGGTGATTGTTGGACAGTTTCTGCTTGGTCTTGCTTTTAGCATCATGCCAGCGCTTCTTGCAGTCGGTCACTGTCCTCTTGACCTCTGCTACAGCATTCACCTTGGTTACCATGGACTGCCATATTGCATTTTGGTCCCCAATGACACTGTGGAGCTGACAAAAAGCTGGTGTCTGTCACCTCCGCAATCAGGAGCTCATTTTACTGCTGGATGCACCTGGTTTTCCTCTTCCTCTTGGTCTCTGCCTGGTCCCCCTGTCTATTTAAAGGGTTAGGGGTGTTGTTCTCTCCTGTATTACTGGGTCCAGCTTTCTCCATGTTTCCTCAGTTTTGGGGGGTGTTTTTTGAACTTCGAGGGGCTTTTTGAAATAATTTTTCGCGCTGATTAGCGTGCAGTTTCCAGCCGCTGACTGGATGGCCGCCACTTTTTTCACGTTTGCGGCAAGATTTTAATCACTATGATGCAGGTGTTAACATTGACAAATCCCGCTGCGATGAGAAACTATCGCCATGTAGCAACATATTGTAAATGCATTGGTACCATGGAAATAGTTTTCAGCGGTACAAAGCTGTAACAAAACAACAGGACAGCTTTGTAAGCCTGTCATAGTCTCACAGTCATTCAGGAGGGAAGGGATGAATATTAAATGAATGATGTCGGCTGCAACAGGACATCGTCATTTGGGCTCAAGGTTTATCCTGATTGGTAGGTTTGGAAAAGAACACTCCCTAATGACGCAACCAAAATGGTGGCAACTTCTTCAGCCAACCAATGGCATAAAGGCAATTATTAAAAATGTAAATTACATAACACTACATACACAGAATTCTTGATTTCTGATCTACATGATGCATGGAGGATCACCCACACGTATAAATGGTTATGCTCACGGTATTGTGGTAAACAATATTTTAGTCCGGATGTTTTGGCAGGCCGATAGATATTTCATTGTTCATATCAAATAGAAGTCCACATATTCTACCCCCGCAATGTGTTGGTTTGTGAGGGGATGGCTGTGTTCTGCATTAAAAAAATCCTTTTATCTGAAGAATTCTTATTTCAACAAAGGATTCTAAAAATCTGTAGCCGCTGAACTGCAGGCAACTGAATATACAGAAGTATTGAAAACCATTGCATCTTATCATCCCCTATATGTATTAAGATTTAAGGGTGAGCCAAGGACACCTTTGTATCGAGTCTGGGTCAGCTATATACCCGGTTCAGTTTTGCACACTTATGAGGTAGTCATTTGTGTAGCATATGGTCTGATATCCAACTAACTGATGGCATGGTTCAGCTGTGGCTGGATGAAGTTTGCTACCAGAATATCATGGGGAAAATATTGCGATACAAAAATATTGGGAGAAAAATATAGTGAGCAAAATACTGAGAAAGTAAGTCCCTCTGTTGTATTCTCTCCATACCTGCACACCTTAAACTTGTGGGATCTTTTGAAGCCCTTACTCTCACTGAGCCAGGTGGGCTGTTGTGGGATGCCTTGGCTATTTGTCACCAGGGCCTGCTGCAATGATCTAGCTTTGCGAAATGTAATAAGAGGTCCACTGCCCGGCTTTTGTCATAAAAAGTCATCCCCACGCAGTACATGCCAATGCTTCTGCATGATGGATCTTATGTTTTTGTATTGTTTACTATAGCCTGTGATGAAACGAAATTGTGGTTCTACCTGATCCTTCACTTCTCTAGGCTCAATAGCTTTACTGAAAATTAGCTGTTCCCTGGGCTTAGCATTAGCCTTCTGTCTGGCCGCTTTGAGTACTGTTTTACTGTAGCTCTGTTGTTCAAACGTCTTGCTCAACTCTTCCTGAGCCTGATACAATTGATTAGGACTGCTGCAATTCCTTTTTATCATCATATTTTCAGCATACAGATGCAATTCACCAATTTGTAAGGATGGAGACTATGGGCATGAAGAATCGTGTTGCCCGCCGTGGTCTTTCGAAATGTTTTTGTGTTAATTTTACCATCTTTAATATTTACTGTGCGATCAAGGAATTGGACCTCGTCCCTGCTCAAATGTGACGTAAACTTTAAGTTTCTCAATGAATGACTCTGCCAGATAATGAAGAGATCGTCAACATAACTGGTCCATAGGACCATGTTATCTGACACTTCATGGGCCTATCCGACAGCAAGCATCTGCTCCTCCCACCAGCCAATATGCTAATTAGCATGCTGGGGTGAAGTAGGTGCCCATTGCCATCCCTTGTAGCTGGTAAAAAAGGTCTTTATCAAATAAGAAGATGCTGTTCTTCAGACACCATTTAAGCATATCTACTAACATTAGTGTATGCGAATACAGCAAGAAAGGGCATGCTTTCAAATAGAATTGCACTGCCCTTACACCGTCCTCATGTGCAATGCTAGTGTATAGGTAGGAGACGTCAAGTGTTATCATGATAGAATTCCCCTCCCAATTGATATCATACACTTTTTTAAGAAGTCTCCTGTGTCTTTTATATACGAAGACAAATTCCTCACATACTCCTGCAGTCTAAAAACCTGGAAGTGTTCTCAAATAGACTGCTAATTGCCTAAATTATTGGACGGCCCGGTGATTTACTCACAATTTTATGTATCTTCGGTATGAGATACTCATCTATTTTGAGGAATGTATACTCTGCCTGAGATATCAGACCCACAGACCTCATGGATCTAACTGTAAGTGGAAATTGGTAGTAGTGGTTAGTAATGTACATTCATCAACCTTCTGATAACATTGTCTATCTTTAAGTTGAGACCTTGCTTCTTCTTGGTACATCGCTAGGGGCCAAAGGACGATATTTCTGCCTTTGTCCACCTGTCTGACCACTATATCTGGCCTTGCTTTCAATTTCTTAACCAATTTTCCATAGCCTATGTCTCTTGCATGGGTAGTACTTTTGGCTTCCTGATCTGTGTAAAGCTTTTTCAAATTATGAATGACTAGCTCATTATAGCATTGATTGAATCTATATATATATATATATATATATATATATATAAACTGAAAGAAAACGCCGCACTCGCTCCAGTGTAGTCAGTTGCACTCAGCCCCCAGTATGATTTTCAGTACTATCCAATGCTAGTGAGCAGTAATATGAGCAGATACGAGCGACAATGCTACATGCCGTAATATTATATAATTAATTTAATTTAATTCTGCTCATGTCATGAGGCCACTCTGGCCAAATAATTTAATATGAATACATTTAATAATCATTACATACATGAACCCATACAACCGACAAAATGCCACTAAACCAGTATATGGACTACCTAGTCCACAATGCATCACTATCAGCTCATGTGACATGTTGGTATAAAATGAGGAAATTGAAAAAAGACTTGTAAAACTACCGTGACCAAGAGCTGTGTTCAGCTTGAAACGCGTAGGTGAAGAGTAATGTAGTCAATAAACATCAACTGACTACACTGGAGCGAGTGCGGCGTTTTCTTTCAGTTGCTTAAAGAAATTTCCACGGGGACAGGTCCTTTCCTCGACGCCTGCACCAGCATAAGTTGTTCCCCTCTCAAGGATATTTTTGCTCGAAATATATATATATAAACGAAAAAGAAGCAGAGCACTTTGGGTAGTTCCCAAGTTTGTGTTGAGGGCAGCTGCAGCAAAGATCACCCTACAACACCAGTGTCACTCTGAATTTGCTCACCTCAAATGTCTGTTTTTCTATCAAGCCTATAGTTGGAACACCATGTTTATCACCACTGAGATCAACCACTTCCTGAACAGTGTGACCCATTGTACGCCTCTTTAATGCATCTTTGCGTGTGGCTGATATGTCTGCCAAATATAAGGAGTTCCATCAGCTCAGTTAAGTGAACACCAGGCTTATAGCCTCCTTACATGTTCTTATTCCATGGGCCAGAAAAAGTGATTTTAATAATGTTCTGCATGAATTCAGGAGTGCTTGACAGCAGCATAAGAGATGGCTAAAAGATTTGGACTTGTAGGCACAAAGTCTGCAATTAGACAATTTGGCAATTGACTTCCACTTAGAATATACTTCTCTAGTTTGTTAGACCTATGAGTCTACAGAACGTTATTTGTTACAGGCATGATTTCCGAAAGGCGCAACTGAGGTAGGATTGGGGGTCTAAGGCCAACTGATTGAGATTTAGCATATGATTGCCCGACTACTTGTAGTAGGTTGGGCTTGCTGAGATTATCCATTTCACTTGCCTTGGTCAAACATTTTGTTTGTGTTTTTCAACACTACTTTGATGGTTGAAAGCTATGAACTATCCAGTACCAACTGGTCTATTTGAAGGCTGGCAATATATTTGAGAAGATATAGTGACCATGGGTTCTCTTCTTGAGAAAATATGTGCTGGGGCATGGCTTCCATGGTGTTGGGTGGGGCATTTTGGATCTTATAGTAATAGTTTACAAAGGACGCCATGCTAGCCCAGGTTTGGTCCTCCAAGCCAAATTCCAACCTGATTAGACAGCTCCAGAGATATGTAGAAAGCCTAAAAACTGTCTTGTATGCCTTGAAATGATACTTGTCCCTGGTGTTGACGAATTGGCCCAGATAGGCTTCTTGGCCATACCTGATAATTGGTAGGAGGGTGGCAGCAATTACTGGGGACAGTGGAAGGGCTTTAGAGGGCATTATTTACTTTACACATTCTAATTATAATAGCTTCCGCCATTGTGGCCATATGGGTGAGATGCTTTTTGGGTCCTCCTTCGGGTTGATTCCCAGATTCCTAGATAGTTATAGCTGGCTCCAGTTTAAATTTTTACTGGGCCCAGACTCTAGGTGTATTTTGATTTTTAGGTTGAGTTACCAAATACTAATGCTATAGTCTTGGTTCCATTCGCCACCATCTTCTTGCCCTAGTTATACTTTGCAGGGCAATTAGGGCCCTCTTTAGGACAAATTAGTAGTGATCCAAACGGATGATGTTAGCTCCAAATTGTAATAGTGGAACCATAGTGGGGCCAAATTTAGGTGGATTTAGATGTGTGTTTCAAAGCTACACCCATCTAATCTGTTTAGAGATTGAAGAGCAGGGGCGCCAACACGCATCCCTGCTGGAGGAAGTAATCCCTCTCGATTTTCCTGCTCACCGCTGTGAGTGTTAGCTTGACAAGGACTCAAGCATAAGGTGTAAAGCAAGATGATGGCCTGGAACAAGTTGTTGCGTATGCACCAGTCTCTGAGTCTTCTCCAGATGATATTCCTGTCAACCAGGTCAAAAGCGGATGACTAGTCCTCAAAACAGACAAAGAGCGGGTGTTGTTTCTTATGTGTTGCCCAGTGGATTAAGTAAGACAGGGCAACTCCGCTGTTAGGGTGAAAGAATTAGCTCTAAATTCCGTTTGACTACTTGGTATTAATATGTTAGATTCTGCCCTTCATTCTAGATCTTGCAGTAGGATTGAGGTATAAGCCTCATCTTCAATATCCAGGAGACCGATGAGGCGGTAGTTAGATGGATTGCCTCTGTCATCCTTCTTATATATGGGGCTCTGGATGGACCCCCTCCAGCTTTCCGGGACTTGCTTTGCCGCTAGGCATGATCAATAGAGCAAGGTTAAGATGGCAGGCCACAGGTTGGGATCTCTCTTGAAGACCATTGGCAGTCCCACTTGGGCTGGGTACTCCTGTCGCTCCTATCTCCCCCAGGATTTTAGTGACAGAATTGTTTGTTTGTCTGTTTGGCCCTCACATCTACTGGGCGTTGCTTCGTGGGTCCCCTACCTTCTTTCCAGCCGGGCTTGGCTCCGCATCCTGCTCCTTCCTGCTGAGACGACCGGCTGGGCTTGGCTCCGCCGGTCCAGTTGCCCAGGACTTCATCCCCCAGGATCCTCTGGGACAGGACGCTGTCATTGCAAAGCGCCAGGAGGCATATAAAGCCCCGCCTGTGCCCGAGTCATTTGTTTGTTTGTCTGTTTGGCCCTCACATCTACTGGGCGTTGCTTCGTGGGTCCCCTACCTTCTTTCCAGACGGGCTTGGCTCCGCACCCTGCACCCTGCTCCTTCCTGCTCCTTCCTGCTGAGACGACCGGCTGGGCTTGGCTCCGCCGGTCCGGTTGCCCAGGACTTAATCCCCCAGGATCCTCTGGGACCGGACGCTGTCATTGCAAAGCGCCAGGAGGCGCATAAAGCACCGCCTGGTCCCTCGTCCCGCGAGGACGTGCGCGGGACGCGCCGGGCTAAGCCCGGGCAAAGGGCGGGCCATCAAAGGCCGTCAAAGGCCGGAAGAGGCCGTGCCGGGCTCGCCCCTTAACATCTGCACCCCGCTATTGGACTGCGGACTAACCTAAAGGGTACTTCGGACTGAAAAAGGAAAAAGGGGGTCTCTGTGGGACATATAACCAGCAGCAGAGCTGCCTTTATTCTCCTATTGGCCTATACTGCTTACAAACATTGTGGGTGGCAAGGGGACATTCTTTGAGCGAGACTTGTTGTGTCCCAATTAGCCCATTAGTATTAATGGCCACAATGGGTAAAATTAGTAATAAATCTTATCCGATGACTAGAGAACATGTTGCCGCGACTCAACCCCTGCCGAGTTTAACAGCAATCGATAAGATGCTCCAAAAACCGATAGGGGTGGTGGCGACAGCAATAGAAAATACGGAGAGGCGATTATCGATCACCCCAGCTGGCCCCTCATTACAACTAGTGGGGGACTCTTCTGCAGTTACGATTAATCCCCTTGATTGTAGTTTTTTTCTTACATCATCCTTTTCTGAACTACCTTGTGCCCAGGCCGCTATTAGTACTATCAAGAGTCCACTCCCGTCCAAATCCCTCCCGCATGTCTTAGTGGAATAGGTACCCAAACCCTGCCCTAGAAGCAAGAAAAGTAAAATTCAAAAGAAATTAACTAAAAAATACACCCCCCCCACTGTATCTACACAAGTTGTTGATGGCTTTCCATCATCTCCTGTAGGAACCCCTATTTGGATTACTCATTTATTACTTGATTTTCAGATCCATATCACTTATTAAACCATTGGCATCCAGATTGGATAGATTGTTTTCCACACTTAATAACATTGATTTAGGGAAGGCGAAACCTGTGAGCTCAATAGTAAAAGAAGTTAATGGACTGAACTCGAGTAACACCAACCTTATCATACGTGCTGCTAACGGAGCAGATGGGAACCTTGCTGTCGGGCTAACCCCTGACAACACTAAATTAATTGATGGTGCCTGTGCCTAGTGATGGGAAGGTAGTGGGTGGCTCTAATACAGCATTGAGGGGAGGGTCTAACATGGGGACAAGAAACCCGGATCGACGAGATCTAGGTAGTATAAATAGCCCATCAAAGGGTTATTCCATGAAGCTGTCCACCATTAACCTACCCCCTGAGTCCCTGCCATATGTTGTGGTCCTCATTGGGCTTCCCCCCCTAGCACATGGGAAAAGTGAGGATCACAGTGACCTTAAAAATAAATGCATACATTGGTTAAGGACCAACAGGCCGTCTCCTCCTAGCTCTTCAGGAGAAATTTTATCTGTTAGAAGAGTCGACTGGATTGGGTCGGGACCTAAAACTCTGACAGGAAATTGTGTGGTTATACATTTTAGGCACAAATGCGCCATAGAACACATATGTAATGGATCGCCAATCTGGTCGAACACTCAAATCTTTCCTCTGCCTCTTTCATACTTTTATCCCATTGCCCAGAGGGGAATAGGTTGGGACTTGAGCCCTAGGCAGCAGGGCGTTCACAATGAACCTTCTTATAGTACCCACCAGGGAATTTCATTTTGGGAGGGCACCAGCCCACACATCCCCTTACTCTCCCTATTCCCTCAAAAAAATAGGTTCAGCCCCCTGGAGTTGGTGGATTGACGCCCCGTCAGGCATTACTCTATACCTTCTATGGCCAATAGTACTTATAAACAAGTTGATGAAGTGGAGGGAAAGGACTCTAGCACTGCTTAAGTGAACATAAGAACACACCATCCTCGCATCCCCGAAGATGGGATGCAATTGGGGGCACCAAAACAATTTATGGAGTCTAGTGCCCCTAATGATCCACCACTCTGTGGTGAGACTAAGGAAAGGATATATGAGCCTAGAAATCTAACTCCAGGTGTTGGGATCCGCCTAGGCATGGAAAGAGCACCAACCGATCCTGTGAGACCTGATGATAGCATAAAAATTTTGTCCTGGAATGTGGCTGGGCTGAAAAATAAATTGCTGTTGCCCGAGTGGGGTTCCTTCATGGCTTTGCATGATATCTGTTTAATGCAGGAAACCTGGGCATTGGAGGAGAGCGCTATGTCTGGTTTTGCCACCTTTGATATCCTGGCTACAACAGGGGGTAGGGGGAGACCATCGGTTGGGCTTACAATATGGGTGGCCACGTACCTGGGAGTCAGGGCTGTACAAATGCCTACAAACTCTCCAGACGTTCAATGTGTACTTCTAACCCCAGAAAACAGGCCCCAGGTGGCTATACCGAATATTTATTCAAGACCAGTTAAGAGCGGGCGGGAGTCTGTTGCAATGGATGCACTAAAAAATGTTATACAGTCACTTGATCCAACAACGGTTTTGGTCATTGGAAGAGACTTCAACTGCCAGTTTGAGCCCCTGGTGAGTACAGAGCAGGGTGAACACGATGATGAAGATCATTTCGTGCATGTTCCTGATCCGCAGATCCCCCCTGTTAAGGCATGGTCCCCACTGGTCCTACAATTACAATCATTCTCCCTTACAATGTCAATGCGGGCATGCAATGGGCGGGTGGAGCCTGACAGACCCGGCACAGTTACGTTTAATAGGCCATGCCAAACCTCCATCATCGATTACATAATGATGGAATTAAAATATTGGGATAGGCTGCTGGAGTTCAGGGTGGTCCCAAGATATGATAGTGACCACAATGCCCTTGTGCTAACATTGAAACCTGGAAGTTTTGGGCTGTCAAATTTGGTGCCCGAAGCAACCAGTGTTATCCCGCCCTACATCATGGCTAACAATAGACGTAGGGTAAAATGGCCATATCTACAGGAGTCCCCCACTAAATATGCTAAAATATATAATATAGCCATACCATTGATTTCTGAAATGGGGGATTATGCCTCTAAGGGTAGAGCTGTGAAAATCCACAAGCAATTGGCAGACGAGCTAGTGGACGTGCTTTGCTCCGCGGTTGTGGTAAACCCACCGCGGGCCAAGACACACCCCTGGTACGATGCTGCCTGTAGAAAGGCAAAAAAAGAGCTATTAGTATCAATTAAAGCCCAAGATAAAGTAAGTATAAAGAACTCTCGACTTCTCTATAAAAAAGCAATTATAGGGGGTAAGAAGGATTGGGAGGATAAGACGTGGGAGGAGCTCGGATCTGCACTCAAGCGCAGGGACACCAAATCCTTTTGGGCCATTGTTGCTACAGTCACTAGCGGGGGCCACCGAGCATGCACCCCTAATATAGCATCCACAGTGTGGGAGGCACACTTTGGAGCTCTATACGCTAGCGTCGAATTAAAGATTATATTAGATCCAAGTAGTAAACTCCCTAAGGAATCAGGATTAATGGGGTTGGCTGTTTTGGCACATGGGGAAGACGGGGTGCCTCACCCGCCGGCCTCCTTGGGCTCCCACCATGAGCATCGATTGGTGGGGGCCTTGGGCGGCTGGCGGAGGAGGGAACATAATGAGGTTGGGGAAGTGTGCCATCTTCAATGGCACGAGGTTATTACCCTGAAGGAGGTTGAGTTAGCAATAGGAAGGGTACCTCCCAATAAGGCCCCTGGTCTGGACAAACTGCCAGGAGACCTATTTCGTACCCAGCCCAACATATGGGCCCCATATTTGGTTGTCTTGTTCAATGAGATTTTATCGGGGACTGATCTGCCGGGGACATGGCTCGGAGCTGATATTGTCCCCATTCATAAGAAAGGCTGCCCGCTAACCCCATCCAACTATAGGCCCATTGGCCTTATAGATACAACTCAAAAACTAATGGGCAGGATTATTCTGGATCGGATTTTGGGATGGATGGAGGAGAATGAAGTATTGACAATTCTCCAGGCTGGTTTTAGGTCAGGCATTTCCACCCTGGACCAAATATTTCGCCTGCAGGTTTTATTTTGGAAAACGGCAAGCGTGGTGGGTGGCAGCCTCTACCTTGTCTTTGTTGACCTGCGGGCTGCTTTCGATCTTGTGCCCAGGGATAAGCTATGGAAGGTCCTGGCAGATCTGGGTCTCCCACCCTACATTTTGGTCCGTATTAATTAGATTACAAACTGGTCATTACGCCCGGGTTAGGTGTGGGAGGCACGGGGACCTTTCAAAACGTTTCCCTGTTCTGAAGGGAGTACGCCAGGGTTGCGTTTTGGCCCCAACGCTATTTAGTCTGTATATCAAAGGTCTTGTAGATCATTTGTCTGGCATGATAGACAATGATGCTCCTAGACTAGCGACCTGTAGAGTGCCCGTTCTGATGTTTGCGGATGACACCTTGTTGTTATCCAAAACATCATCGGGCATTCAGCGTATTCTGGACGGCTTCGCGGCGTTTTGTGCTTCACGGGGATTGGAGATAAACTTGGATAACACCAAGTTTATGATCTTCAATCCCCCGGAGAAAACACACCCGAACCCTGTCCTCAATGGTATTCCCCTGGAGAGGGTCAAAACCTTTGTTTACCTTGGCATAACCATAATGGAGAATTTTGATTGGGGCTTTCAAATTTCCAAATCTGCTCTCAAGCTAACACAAATAACTGGGGGTATCAGCAAAGCTCGGAGAATATCTGATCTTAAACCGGTTGCCCCGGCTCTTGAAATCTATCGACTTCAAGACAGAATGGCCTCAACCTATGGTGCTGAACTTTGGGGCCATAAAAATACATCTAACCTTTTGAGGGTGGAGCAGAATTTTATGAGGAATTTGGTAGGATTACCTCCAAGCACACCATTCGACCTCGGGCTGGAGTCGATAGAGGAGCTTGTAGCTGCAAGACCTTTGCTCTATTGGAAGAGGCTGTGGTCTGTTCCCCAACTGGCTCCATATAGAGCAGAGTTTTTGGAGATTTGGCCCTTGTTAAAAAGTAAAAATATCCCATGGTTGCTCCACATTAGGGCTCTTAGTAAGCGGTTAGGTATGCCACAGCTTTGGGAGACACCTGAGCTGTCTTGTCCGGGGATGCCGAAATTGGAACTACAAACCCAGTTGAGGAGGCAGAATTTGTTAGCCCTGCAGACATCCGTAACCCTGGGCAGGCTGTCCGCTGAGTTCCTCCTAGTAAAAATGGAACCCCATTTCGAGGAATTCTTAGATGCAATACAACTTCCCCTAGCGAGGAAGTTGTATCTCCAACTAAGGCATGGTACCCGGCCTATTAGGTATTTTACCTCTAAATGGTCCGAAACAGATGGGGAAGCTTGCCCTGCATGTAACCATAAAAGCGAAGACGTTCCCCATGTTATGTTTTTTTGTCCTGCATATGTTAAAATAAGGAAAATTTGGTTAATCCCACTATGTAGGAATTTCGGATTTCGCCATTGTGCGCAGGCCAGCCGGGTCTTGACTCTTGATACTCACCCCCTTATTGTCGTTTCTGTATCCTGCTTCCTATTTGGCATGTGGCGCAGAAGGCAAATCTTTGTATATCATATGTGATTGAGTATGGTTGTTTCACATCAAATGCGTCTTTAGCACACAATCGTTCTGCATGCAAATTGTTACAACAACTTGCTTTAGGGGGGCACAATGGTGGAGTGGTGTTGGAATTAAAGTCCAACACCTTCCCTACTGTTGAGCAGACTGGAGTTGGAATAGTAAACTAAACTATTCCAATATCCAGCGCCCCCCTAAGGCAAGTCGTTAAAGCGACTTGAATGCAGAACAAATGCGTGCTAAAGATGCATTTGTTCAAATGACGCAGTTCCTAAGGTATGCATGAAAAACGCATAAGGATTTCCATCATACATTTGTCAGAAATGGCTGCTGGCAATAGAAATGATCTTTTTGCCTTGTCTGGCATGTTTACCACTATGTTTAACATTGTGGCCTTTAAAGCGTATGTGAGGCGTGCTGGATATCTTTGAAATAGTAAGTAATACTTTAATATGTGATTAATTAAAATCTTTACAATTGTATTCAAAGAGAAACATTAGTGAGCATTACACCATTAAAAGCTGTTATTGACAAAACCAATAAATACATAATTCATTAGTATTATTTTTAGTGCAATGCCATAGTTCTTTAGGGGAAAGTTGAATAATAAATTGGGGGAGCAGAGGTGGTAGAAATAGCTTTGGATTGTGGGATAGAGGAAATATGGGGTGCAAACTGAGTGTTAAAGTACATTTTCACAGGCGGCTATAAACTAAAATGGCCCAATAATCACCAGGCTGTGTTAGTGTAAAAGAGTTCCTTTGGACTGGGGCTGACAAGTTCTGGCATGTTAGCTCCAAGGCAAAAGTTGGAGTCCGCGGCGTAGGATGTTTGGTAGCCAGACTCCGGGGGATGTTCTACCAATCGCCCGAACGGGACTTGTATTACCGATGGTTTTACTACACCTGTAGGAGTGTTTTATTGGGGCCAGTTTCCTGAGACTATTATGGTGTTGTTGCCTATCTGTGGAATCGATCAGGGTTTTCATGTTCACGTGTTTGTCTAAGGATTACGTGTCTCCCCACTTGTGATCTGTCAATCAGTTGCTGCAGGCCTAGGTCGCAGGGCCTGCTTGGCCAAGTACTTCTGATTTGGGGTTGAGGGGATGTCATATTGGTTGAATTTAACAACAGTGATTCAAGTTCGTTATTATACTTACATACATCATGGTGTACATCAACATTGTATATAGAATGTAGAAAAATGTCATACATTCACCCCAGTACAGAGATCTGGGCCTTGTTTTTTTGCTCACCATGCCATTCCAGTTTGGACCCAGCCACATGCAAATCAGTCTTGACCCTGTGCCCAATGAGAACAGTCCAGCCCGAACCGCCAGGCCAGGTCCTCCCTGGACTGGAAACAAGCATCCTAGGACCGGTTTCGGGGTTTCACCCCTCTTCAGCCAGAATAGCTTGATTCCAGTGGCATGGAGAGCACGGGACTCACGACTGAGCATACCCGTCCCACTCGGGGTGACAAATGCAAAAAGAACTATTGATGGACAGAATGCAGAACAATGTCATACATTCACCCCAGTACAGAGATCTGGGACTAAATCCATCGTTTTTTTGCTCACCATGCCATTCCAGTTTGGACACAGCCATATGCAAATCAGTCTTGACCCTGTGCCCAATGGGAACAGTCCAGCCCGAACCGCCAGGCCAGGTCCTCCCTGGACTGGAAACAAGCATCCTAGGACCGGTTTCGGGGTTTCACCCCTCTTCAGCCAGAATAGCTTGATTCCAGTGGCATGGAGAGCACGGGACTCACGTCTGAGCATACCCGTCCCACTCGGGGTGACAAATGCAAAAAGAACTATTGATGGAGAGAATGCAGCACAATATCATACATTCACCCCAGTACAGAGATCTGGGCCTAAATCCATCGTTTTTTTGCTCACCATGCCATTCCAGTTTGGACCCAGCCATATGCAAATCAGTCTTGACCCTGGTCCCAATGGGAACAGTCCAGCCTGAACCGCCAGGCCAGGTCCTCCCTGGACTGGAGACAAGCATCCTAGGACCGGTTTCAGGGTTTCACCCCTCTTAAGCCAGAATAGCTTGATTCCAGTGGCATGGAGAGCACGGGACTCACGTCTGAGCATACCCGTCCCACTCGGAGTGACAAATGCAAAAAGAACTATTGATGGACAGAATGCAGAACAATGTCATACATTCACCCCAGTATAGAGATCTGGGCCTAAATCCATCGTTTTTTTCCTCACAATGCCATTTCAGTATGGACCCAGCCATATGCAAATCAGTCTTGACCTTGTGCCCAATGGTAACAGTCCAGCCCGAACCGCCAGGCCTGGTCCTCCCTGGACTGGAAACAAGCATCCTAGGACCGATTTTGGGGTTTCACCCCTCTTCAGCCAGAATAGCTTGATTCCAGTGGCATGGAGAGCACGGGACTCATGTCTGAACATACCCGTCCCACTCGGGGTGACAAATGCAAAAAGAACTATTGATGGACTGAATGCAGAACAATGCCATACATTCACCCCAGTACAGAGATCTGGGCCTAAATCCATTGTTTTTTTGCTCACCATGCCATTCCAGTTTGGACCCGCCATATGCAAATCAGTCTTGACCCTGTGCCCAATGGGAACAGTCCAGCCTGAACTGCCTGGCCAGGTCCTCCCTGGACTGGGAACAAGCATCCTAGGACCGGTTTCGGGGTTTCACCCCTCTTCAGCCAGAATAGCTTGATTCCAGTGGCATGGAGAGCACGGGACTCACGTCTGAGCATACCCGTCCCACTCGGGAGACAAATGCAAAAAAGAACTATTGATGAACAGAATGCAGAACAATGTCATACATTCACCCCAGTACAGAGATCTGGGCCTAAATCCATCGTTGTTTTGCTCACCATGCCATTCCAGTTTTGACCAAGCCATATGCAAATCAGTTTTGCCCTGTGCCCAATGGGAACAGTCCATCCCGAACCGCCAGGCCAGGTCCTCCCTGGACTGGAAACAAGCATCCTAGGACCGGTTTCGGGGTTTCACCCCTCTTCAGCCAGAATAGCTTGATTCCAATGGCATGGAGAGCACGGGACTCACGTCTGAGCATACCCGTCCGACTCGGGGTGACAAATGCAAAAAGAACTATTGATGGACAGAATGCAGAACAATGTCATACATTCACCCCAGTACAGAGATCTGGGCCTAAATCCATCGTTTTTTTGCTCACAATGCCATTCCAGTTTTGACCAAGCCATATGCAAATCAGTTTTGCCCTGTGCCCAATGGGAACAGTCCAGCCCGAACTGCCAGGCCAGGTCCTCCCTGGAATGGAAACAAGCATCCTAGGACCGGTTTCGGGGTTTCACCCCTCTTCAGCAAGAATAGCTTGATTCCAGTGGCATGGAGAGCACGGGACTCACGTCTGAGCATACCCGTCCCACTCGGTGTGACAAATGTAAAAAGAACTATTGATGGACAGAATGCAGAACAATGTCATACATTCACCCCAGTACAGAGATCTGGGCCTAAATCCATCGTTTTTTTGCTCACCATGCTATTCCAGTATGGACCCAGCCATATGCAAATCAGTCTTGACCCTGTGCCCAATGGGAACAGTCCAGCCCGAACCGCCAGGCCTGGTCCTCCCTGGACTGGAAACAAGCATCCTATGACCGGTTTTGGGGTTTCACCCCTCTTCAGCCAGAATAGCTTAATTCCAGTGGCATGGAGAGCACGGGACTCATGTCTGAGCATACCCGTCCCACTCGGGGTGACAAATGCAAAAAGAACTATTGATGGACTGAATGCAGAACAATGCCATACATTCACCCCAGTACAGAGATCTGGGCCTAAATCCATTGTTTTTTTGCTCACCATGCCATTCCAGTTTGGACCCAGCCATATGCAAATCAGTCTTGACCCTGTGCCCAATGGGAACAGTCCAGCCTGAACTGCCTGGCCAGGTCCTCCCTGGACTGGGAACAAGCATCCTAGGACCGGTTTCGGGGTTTCACCCCTCTTCAGCCAGAATAGCTTGATTCCAGTGGCATGGAGAGCACGGGACTCACGTCTGAGCATACCCGTCCCACTCGGGAGACAAATGCAAAAAAGAACTATTGATGAACAGAATGCAGAACAATGTCATACATTCACCCCAGTACAGAGATCTGGGCCTAAATCCATCGTTGTTTTGCTCACCATGCCATTCCAGTTTTGACCAAGCCATATGCAAATCAGTTTTGCCCTGTGCCCAATGGGAACAGTCCATCCCGAACCGCCAGGCCAGGTCCTCCCTGGACTGGAAACAAGCATCCTAGGACCGGTTTCGGGGTTTCACCCCTCTTCAGCCAGAATAGCTTGATTCCAATGGCATGGAGAGCACGGGACTCACGTCTGAGCATACCCGTCCGACTCGGGGTGACAAATGCAAAAAGAACTATTGATGGACAGAATGCAGAACAATGTCATACATTCACCCCAGTACAGAGATCTGGGCCTAAATCCATCGTTTTTTTGCTCACAATGCCATTCCAGTTTTGACCAAGCCATATGCAAATCAGTTTTGCCCTGTGCCCAATGGGAACAGTCCAGCCCGAACTGCCAGGCCAGGTCCTCCCTGGAATGGAAACAAGCATCCTAGGACCGGTTTCGGGGTTTCACCCCTCTTCAGCAAGAATAGCTTGATTCCAGTGGCATGGAGAGCACGGGACTCACGTCTGAGCATACCCGTCCCACTCGGTGTGACAAATGTAAAAAGAACTATTGATGGACAGAATGCAGAACAATGTCATACATTCACCCCAGTACAGAGATCTGGGCCTAAATCCATCGTTTTTTTGCTCACCATGCTATTCCAGTATGGACCCAGCCATATGCAAATCAGTCTTGACCCTGTGCCCAATGGGAACAGTCCAGCCCGAACCGCCAGGCCTGGTCCTCCCTGGACTGGAAACAAGCATCCTATGACCGGTTTTGGGGTTTCACCCCTCTTCAGCCAGAATAGCTTAATTCCAGTGGCATGGAGAGCACGGGACTCATGTCTGAGCATACCCGTCCCACTCGGGGTGACAAATGCAAAAAGAACTATTGATGGACAGAATGCAGAACAATGTCATACATTCAGCCCAGTACAGAGATCTGGGCCTAAATCCATCGTTTTTTTGCTCACCATGCCATTCCAGTTTGGACCCAGCCATATGCAAATCCGTCTTGACCCTGTGCCCAATGGGAACAGTCCAGCCCGAACTGCCAGGCCAGGTCCTCCCTGGACTGGAAACAAGCATCCTAGGACCGGTTTCAGAGTGGAGATTTCTGCACATAAAAGACAGGTGAGATGGAGCAGCCACTGCCCGTGCAAGTAAGACTGGTGGGGTGGGGGGGGCCCGATGGGGGGTGGAGATTTTGACGAACGTTGATGAGGGGTAATTAAATAAATAATTAATTTTCCTTCATCATCATCTGTCGAAATCCCTCCCCCACAGGAACCACAGCCCCATCGCTCTAACGTGCTTGGGCCGTGGCTGAGATGGAGGTGGAGAAGATATGCAAGTAGCATTTTCTAGTATTTGAGCAATACTACTGCAGTACTACTAAACATAATACAAAATGCAGTTTGTCAGTAGGCCCATTGTATTCTAGTACGTCCTATACTGCAATGTCAGAAGCACAACGCAACCAACTATACTTGTTGCATATACTCTATATCATTATAAACATATACTTCTCATGCACAAAAGTACAGATCACTGAATCAGATAATTTAACATTTTCTTACAAAATTACCTTTTTAACATACCTCAATTAGAGGTTAAACAACGGCTGTTGCATTTAAAAAATATATAGCCTCAGTTCTCAAATAGGATATTAAATTATAACCCGAACCGAAAGCCAGAATTGTTGCTGATATAGAGGCCATATCAACTTTGCATTAGTGCACAAAAAAACACAAGGCAATCTGTATGCTTCGTTCTTTTGATTGTACATCACAAAAAGTAGCAGATAAAATTAGCTCCTTCCCATGTCAAGGAACAATGTATGCGCTTGAGAAAAAAAGCTTGAGAAAAAAAATGAGAAAAGAAATTGTGGAACCATATGCAACACATGTATTGCTTCTAAATGATTGTATGTTAGTCTAGATATTTTGACAAATATTCAGTTGATAATCCCCATTAAAAGAAAATTAAGAAACCTGATAGTCACTATCTTTCCTAATTAGGCCATAAAAGTGGAACAACCTGAGTGGGACTCAAATGCAGTCCCTTGTTTTTTTTGAGGGGTAGAGGAAATGTATTTCATCCACTTTAAAAAAAATAAAAATCCCCAAATTTGTGAAATATTTTTGATATATGTTTGCCATTTGCTTGGTTTTGTATCACACATGCAGCAAAAATGGTGCACATGCATTTGCCCTGTTTTTGCACGTGCATCAAGTTTATATGACATGGTTCATTGCATAGATACATATGTCATAAATGAAAGAATCATAATAAATGCCAGATTGTTAAGGAATGTAAAACTACCAACTGGCTTTTAAACATCAGAAACTCCAGGACTGCCACTAAAATTTGGAACAGTATCTTACAAGAAGAAAGTAAAGATGTTTGACTTTGCAAATCTTTAAAAAGCATAACCAATGTCTGAATCTTTAATATGGTATGCAAATAATTTGATAAGCCTCCATTATACTAGGGATGATCTACATAGAGGGGAAAGAGTGGTTGGGTTAGGCCCCTTAGATTTAAATTCCTAAGGATAATTGTTTACCATAAGAATGGTGTCCATGTCGCTCCTGAAATGCCTACTTCAGAAGGATTTATTTATATAAAATATGGCTTTCCACTCATAAGTTACCCAGTAGTCTTTTATCACATAGGAAATAAAAGTAGACACAATGGTGACCCAATCACAAATCTCCAGTCAGTTACATTTAGCCCACCCTAAGCAATATTATTACAAGCAGTGATTAAGAGAATATTTATATTTACATTGATACTGACCTTTTACAACCTGCAAAGATACATCTGCTGAACATCTCCTGCAACATCGACATATTAAGTATTCTTTAAGATTGCCTGGATAGATTCCTACCTTCAGTGATGTCTTCATGACTAATAGAATGTGCTAGTGGCATCTACAAAGTGGGAATGGAACTCATAACTTTGCTGTAGCCTTTATCGGTTTCAGAAGGGATATTCATTCACATACTATGCCTATGGCTGGTATTGTCACAAGCTCTTTGAGACGTCAATAAATAAGGACACAAGAAATGCAATAAAGTTCTACTCGTTTGTATGAGATGGAAAGATCCACCTGCAATATTCTGTCCTGCACTCTTGTTGATATCACTAACCCTGGGCGTAGTTTGCGTAGTGGCACTAAGCGTAGCTACGCGAAGTGCACTTCGAACTACGCACGCTACGCGAACTGCGAAGTGCGGTAGGGAAATGCTGTTCGCACTGATTGCACAGTGCCGGATGCTTGTCCGCACTGTGCAGTCATTGCAAACGGCATCTTGCACAGTGCAAGTGGTCGTTTTCTGCCACTCGAGTAGATTTGTACTTGAGCGGCAGCTTTCTCAACACGGTCTGGTAGTTTCTCATTGCGAGCGGTCGCGAGCATACGCGACCACTTGCAATGAGAAATCTGACCTCCCCGCGTTGAGAATCTCGCCGGGAGGTTTATTTTCCATGCTCGTGATCGGCAACTTGATGTTGCTGATCGCGAACAAGGAAAAAGTCTCGCCCGGTTGCCAACTTGACGTCGTGGACCGCGAGGAAGCAAAAAATTCACGCTACGCTATGCGTTTTTGCACTGTGCTACGTGCAATTTGTGTAGTAGCGCAAACTAATCACGCTCCATGAGCGTAGCGTAGTACTACGCCCAGGGTTAGATATCACAATATTTCTGGCATGCTATTTGAGTCCCAGAATATTTTTGTAACAATATTATCATTGGCAGTGTAAAAATAAGCACATTGCTTTTTGTGGATGATACGCCATTAGTTTCCAAAACCCCAAGTGGCCTTCAACTCCTATTAGATCACTTCATGTCTTTTTGTGTGAACAAAGGTATAGAAGTAAACACCTCAAAGACTAAACTATTACTATTGAACCCCCACAAATCATTTAAAGGGAAACTTTTACTTGGGGGGGCTTCCGCTGGAAAGGGCAGACTCCATTGTATATCTTGACATAACCCTCACCGAAAAAATAGAATGGAAACAACACATTTCGAAGCAAAATCTACTGCAGAGGAAGACTTCTGGGGCTATAATCTTAGAACATTCTAGACTGATAGCGGCACCACTACAGACATGTGATCAGAAGGTGGTTGGTTCGGCTCTTTACGGGGCCGAAATCTGTGGATTTGATCATTTGGAGGTTCTGCTTCTTGCAGAGAATACATTCTTAAGGCAACTTTGTTCACTTCCCCAGAGTACTCCGCTCACTCCCCTACGACTAGATTTGGGCAGAACTACTATTATTGATAAAGCGAGGCTTCGACCTCTTCTCTTTTGGCTTCGCATTAAAAAAAATCTGAGCTTGTCCATTAAGCGACTGCCAATACAGGAGAAGATTTTTAAGCTGGATCGTTTAAAAAAAATTGCTTGGTTTCGCAATGTTAATACATTGCTGATTGAAATAGGCCTGGGGAACCTCTGGGAAGAAAAAGATCTAAGCTTACTACCTAGCAGAGAGTGGGTTAAGGCTCACTATTGAAAATGGGTGGCAGAGAGAATAGTTACAGAAGTGAAAGGTGGTCGACTCACGATAGAGTTTATGGAGTTTAAGATGGTTGGTGTATATGAGCCCTATATGGACCTTATTACTGTCCCGCAAGAGCGGAAGCTGTTTATTCAATTTAGATTTGGATGTCTCCCATTAAATTCCCTTACTGCATCATGGAATAGGGGCTCCCAAGTGAAAACTATCAACTCCTCATGTTGCCTTGAGATTGAGGAAACAACTAAGCATATTCTCTTTGCATGCCCTCTATACAAAAACCCAAGAACCATATGGTTAGCTTAGCCCCTGTTTGCAGACAACTAGGAACCCGCAGTCACCTAGAGGCACTATGTATCCTCAGGACAGATACAAGGCCATTAATAGTATGTGCAATGGCCAAATTCTTAGGGAGGTTTTGGTTCATTAGAAGGCAGCAGCTAAAATGAATTGAGCATATCATATGTTTAAGTATTACCCTGTACAAAGTGTTCAGTTCGTACTTGATGTCTTATGATTATGGCACTTTATGGTAGGCGCAGGACTTTGCCACAGACACCGGATGGGCTTGATCTCTCTCTGAAAGCGGACACTGGTGAGCACAGCACGCATCTATTTTAAAAGGCACGGGGCTTTTAACTTCCAACATCTAATTACGGGACTGCGAGGACCAGGGTGCATCCTTCATTCCTGATCACCTGCACCTGGTTCCTCTTCCCGCTCCTCCCCCGGCCAGTACTTCACGCCTCGCGGCCCCCGCTTCGCGGGAGCCGCTCGTAGGCGCAGGACTTTGCCACAGACACCGGATGGGCTTGATCTCTCTCTGAAAGCGGACGCTGGTGAGCACAGCACGCATCTATTTTAAAAGGCACGGGGCTTTTAACTTCGAACATCTAATTACGGGACTGCGAGTACCAGGGTGCATCCTTCATTCCTGATCACCTGCACCTGGTTCCTCTTCCCGCTCCTCCCCCGGTCAGTACTTCACGCCTCGCGGCCCCCGCTTCGCGGGCGCCGCTCGTAGGCGCAGGACTTTGCCACAGACACCGGATGGGCTTGATCTCTCTCTGAAAGCGGACGCTGGTGAGCACAGCACGCATCTATTTTAAAAGGCACGGGGCTTTTAACTTCGAACATCTAATTACGGGACTGCGAGGACCAGGGTGCATCCTTCATTCCTGATCACCTGCACCTGGTTCCTCTTCCCGCTCCTCCCCCGGCCTATATAATTTTTACCCGCTCTCGCGATAGCGGGACGCGTGCGGGGCGCAGTCCGGGGCTAAGCCCGGGCCAAGGGCGGGCCCGTCTGAGCCCGTCCGAGATCGTTTGAGAACGGAACGGGACCCTCTACTAACATCCATTGACTAAATTCATTTGCCTTGTTATAGTATATAGGCTGCGGTTAATTGCCTGCAAATTAGCGGGATACTTGCTGACCGAGGTTACCTGTATATATATCAAGTGAAGGATAAAATGACCAAAAGGGACGGCATTACTATGCAATCTACAGGGGGCGCATTGATGGGAACTTTAGATAACTTCCTGGTGCGAGTACAGTCAGCGCTTGCCAAAGACATTAAATTAACAGAGAAAAGGTTATCTTTAGATATTTTGTGTGACAAGAGGTCCTCCCTGGGAAACATGGCCAATGTAAGATCGCCACCATGCTGCCAACCAGTCAGGTCAGATTCCCTGGGCTCTATATCCTTGCTGATGGAGGAGCAAAATGATGAAATATTGATATGCTCTCCTTCCTTGACTGGCACGTCGGATGAAATTGTCGACGCTACGAACATTGATAATGTGGTCTTGATGACCAAGCCTTTGTCAAGTATTAAGACTCGTTCAGCCAGTAATGTAAAAGCGGTTTCCGCCCATCAACAATTAGCCCCTACCCTGAAAAAAAATCGCAGGGGAAACCAAAAGACAACTGTTGGCAAGAATGTAAAGTTAGGCCCGTCCCTGTTTCTGCTGCAAAGAAGAACTTAGCCTCATGCCCTAAAACCTCTGATGTAAGGCCAAATCAAACACCATCTTCGGGGTCAACATGTATGGAAGCAATTGATACACCGTCATTTTGGAGTAAATTGGAAAGTACAGTTAAAAAACTATGTGACCCGATTTATAAAAGGTTGGGCTCTATTGAAAGTAGGCTTGTATGCATGGAATTGTCACTTGCCTCGGCTCAACCACGGGGTGGCAGACTGGCCCAGGGTCAGCAAAAAGTGTGTCCTAGTGTTACGGGTCTATCTACTGAGACTTTTACCACTACTAACAAATCGGTAAGCGGCACTGCGAAAAATAATCTTCCTACGCCTCAGGAACTAAATCCCCCCTTAGTTGTTGAAAGACGGGTTAGAGATGATCATCTACCTACCCGAGTCGAAACCAATAGAGGTGGGGTAGGTAGCGTCAGCAAAGATAAGCAGCCCCAATCTGCCCAAACCTCAGTGCAGTCCTCGCCTGGCTTAATTGATCTACACCTCCCACCCGAAGCAGCTCCTTACGTGGTGATCTTAACAGGGGTTCCATCGTTGGAGAATGGAGCAAGGGAATCTTATTGGGACCTAAAGAATAAATGTACATTCTGGTTAAATGTTAAGCGACCACTACCGCCCCATATGTGTGCGGAAATTTTACTCGCTAGAAGAGTAAATTGGGTGGGTAAGAGACCTAAAATGATAAAGGGGGATTGTATAGTCATTAATTTTAGAGACAGGCGTTGTGTGGAACACATCTGCTCTTGGCCGCAGAATGATCATCTATCTCTAATAAACACAATGCCACTGTCTTTTTTCTATGCACCCTTGTCTCTGCCCTTAGGTGGGCTTATACCTGGAGATCCCTTGTTAAAAGGTAGTACCCTTGAGGATATAAGATCTATCAATAGATTTGATGTACTATCTGGGCTAGCGGATTGTGACTGACTGACTAGTGCCAGAGGATATTCTAATTGCGACATGTTATATACAGTTCCATTGGCAGGGGATAATTATGTAGAGTATAATGTAGCTTTCGAAACAGAAGAAGGCCTAAAGAAACTAGAACAGCCTAGAACTGTGGGTGAAGGTATGGTTGACACGCTCCCTGTTCAAATAAATCCTATTGGGGACAGAGATCGAGACCATCAAGTAGTGCATCAAGTGGAAACCCCAGGTATCAAGGATCTACCACGCTCTTTACTAGATGTAGTTGCTTCCCAGATATCAGCCTTTGGGAGTATTGCAGTGGAAACTAGTCTAATGGGGCATGTATCGTTTTTATTTTGGAATGTGGCGGGCGTGGGATCAAAACTATCGTCCCCAGCCTGGGCAGACTTCATTTGCAAGCATGATATCTGTCTTTTTCAGGAGACATGGTCGCTAGAGCCTGTATTCATGTTGGGCTACCTGAATTTTTTTGTCCCAGCGGGAAAAAGGCCTAAGGGTCGGCCAGTAGGAGGCCTGGTCATCTGGGTTAAACAGAGCTTGGAGTATAATATCCAACCTATTTTAACCCAGAATGACGATATTCTAGGCATTAGGTTGACTTGCCCGCTAAAATTCAAGATTGATATATACAATGTATATGCTAGGGGCTTACCAGGCGGAAAAAAATCTGAGGTGATATCAGTGTTGAGCACTCTAGTGGAATCCAGCCCTGATGATGTGCTCCCATTGATTGCCGGAGATTTTAACACGACTTTTGAGCCATTAGGGCCTCAAGATATGCTTTTAACCGAGGAAGAGGACCTAAGATGGGGTGTTCCACAGCTCGAGACAAAGATGGTGAGTAAGTGGACTGAGGCAGCTCTGTACATGAAAGGGTTCTGCCTAGGCAACCAATTGAGGGCGGCCAATGGCAGAACCGCATCTGATAGGACATGTACCAAGACGTTCAACAATGGTATCAGGGCAAGTAATATAGATTATATTTTGGTCCACCTGGAGATGTGGCATACCCTCGTGGATATGGAGGTTAAGATACGGATCGAAAGCGACCATAATCCACTAGTCGCTATTTTTAATTTTGGGACGGGATACAATAGGGACCGAGCTGTAGAATTGATTGGTCCAGCCGATGCTCTAACAAATGATGAACGCCACCTTAAGTGGAATATTGTAGTAGAGCACCCTGATCTTATAGACAGCATTGAGATCTATGTCGAAGAGGCTCTGATGTCTATAAGGGCGGTGGGTCACAATAGCCAACCCTTAGCCGCTTTTGGTAATATACATGAAAAACTATTTGCCAAGCTCAAATCCTGTTTCTGTAGGCCTTTCTTAGGAAAACAAGCTGCGAGAAGTAAACAGGAGGATTGGTACAATGCCTCCTGTAAACAAGCCCGTAGAAATCTGGGACTTGCACTTAAAACAAAAGAACCAACTAAGATTAAGATAGCCCGTAGTTTTTATAGAAAGGCCCAATGGGAAGCAAAAAAGGAATGGGAGGAGTGTGAGTGGCACGACTTAAAAGCAGCATGTACAGATAAAAACCAGAAAAAATTCTGGAACATCTTTAAATGGAAGAAGGGCGAAATTACTGACAGCCCCCATAACTACGTTCCCCAGAGTTCCTGGGTAAAAAATTTTAAGCCACAATACTCAAAAGGTGATGTGGACGATAGTACGTATTTCCAGGAGAGGTTGTTCTATAACAGTCCTGTGTTCAGTACAGAGGAGGTTGGCATCGCACTTGACATGGTCACCCAGGGACGTGCTCTTGGCATGGATTGTATTCCGGCCGATCTATTCCTGCATGACAGACAAAGATGGAGTTCATACATTACACACTTAGCTAATGCAATAGCGCAGGGAATGCCGATCCCCCATTCCTGGAAAGGTGTTGAGATTGTCCCGATATACAAGAAAGGGGACAAATCTTTGGCCAGCAACTATAGACCCATTAGTTTGATTGATGCTATGCAAAAAATCATGGGACATCTGGTCCTGGGCAGGATCCAGACCTGGATGGAGGCCAGCAATGTTCTAAGTCCCCTCCAGGCTGGTTTTCGCCCAAAAACCAGCACCATAGATCAGATCTTTAGGTTCACTGTCCTCTACTGGAGGACGGTGGTTTTAGAAAGAGGGGTTTTGTATGCCGTGTTTGTCGATCTCCGGGCGGCCTTTGATTTGGTCCCACGTAGCAAGCTCTGGCAGGTATTGGAGGGGCTGGGGATTGCACCGGAGCTGCTGGCACTAATCGTCCGCCTACATGAGGACAATTTTGCTCGGGTCCGATGGGGTCGTCAGGGTGAGGTAACGGAGTGCTTCCCCGTGGAGCGGGGAGTTCGGCAGGGATGTGTTTTGGCACCGACCCTGTTCTCACTCTTCGTGAACGGGGTGGCCGAGTTCCTCGCCCGGGTCCCCTCGGATGCACCGGCTATGGTTGGTACTCGAATCCCAGTCCTCATGTTCGCCGACGATACGTTGCTGATTTCCAAAACTCCGAGTGGCCTGCAGCTTACCCTCCGACGCTTTGAAGAGTTTTGCTTGCTGCGTGGACTGGAAATAAACGTTTCCAAGACCAAGTTTATGGTTCTCAATGGCCCTAACCCGTGTAGATCTTACAAACCTTTTAATGGTGTAATCTCTTTGAACGGCTCGCCCTTGGAGCAGGTCGATGCATTTACTTACTTAGGAGTCACGTTGCAGAAGAACATGTATTGGAACAGCCATTTAGATTTATCCATCTTGAAGTTCCAGCAACAGGCAGGCATCCTCTTGAAGAGATTCAAATCCTCAAAAACACAGCCAATAGGCCCACTCCTTGAAATCTATTCAATGAAGGTCCGAAGCTCATCTCTTTATGGGTCAGAGTTATGGGGGTATGGCAATAATCCAAAACGTCTGAATGTTATGGAGAGTGCGTTTATTCGAAAAGTTGTTGGCGTGCCTCAAAGCACTCCCTTATTACCTCTTCTTTGGGACCTTGGTTTGAAAACCTTACAAGATACCGCTAATTTGCGGCCACTGTTGTATTGGCGTAGGGTCTGGTCGACAGAGGAGCTTAAACACTATGCCCTGGGCTTAAAGGAAATAATGGAGAAATATATCTCTTGTAAAATAGACTGGCTGAGGTCTATCAAATTATTACTCTACAGACTAGGATTGAATAAATTATGGGATGACTCCCAAAATGCGGTCTTCCCTTCAAAAGAAAATTTGAAAAAAAAGTACTGGGAAATGATCGCTATGGAAGTAGCTTCCATAGGGAGTACATCGCAACTAACAGCCAGATTTCTAGAATTTAGGGCCTACCCTAGACTTGAACTATACTGGGGATTGATCGAAATTCCGTCCGATCGTAAATTCTATTTCCAGTTCAGGATAGGTACCCTCCCTATTCGTATATTTACATCAAAATGGACAAAAGGATCAACGGACAAATGTCCCAATTGTAGAGATATGCCCGAATCCTTGAGTCATTTTTTGTTCTTTTGTCCCCTTTACGTGCTTCCACGTAGAAAATGGGTGTTACCCGTTTGTCGGCTTATAGGCACCAGAAAGCACGAGGAGGCATTAAGAATTTTGTGTACAGACCCAAGCCCGATTATTGCAATAGCAATGGCTAAATTCATAAAGTGGGCTTGGATAATACGGTCCAGGCAGAACCTTACGAAAGTATTTAATGAATAGGTACCCAAATGTAATCATTTAATTCTTATATTCATTTTTTTTATTTACTCATTCATTTCTATATATATATAGATATCTTGACTATGATAAGCTGTTGCCCGACAGATTTATGATGACGAGCACTAAATGCTGATATCTAGATTTGAAATGTGTCTAGTTGAATGTATATATAAGTCTTAATATTGTTTAGTTTAAATTGTGATTAGTGTAACTTCCGTCCTGATTTTTTGTTGAAAACTGATATTGTTTTAACTCATGCTGATATTAATGGCTGATGTATGTTACTTTTATGACTTAATTGTCGAAATAAAGTTTTTGAATTTGACTCATGTACAAACTATAGTGAACTGAGCTAATTTGCACTTTTACTAATTATGCACTAGCACTTTTTGTATTTTCTATGTGTTTTTATCATGTATGGTTTTAATACCTTGGAAGCCAGTTTTTTTTAACTTGTCTTAACTTGTTTTTTTATCCCTTAATGGATGGGGTTTCAATATGCTTTGTTGTTGCATTAATAATGTCATCTATTTATACTTCGCTTCAATTATCATATTTCTGTATGCTGCTGTACTTTGATGGTCTCAATGACCGAATAAAGTTAACAATGATGTTGGTAACAATTTTAAGGTTGTGCACTTAAACAACAGTAGGTAAATGTTGTCACCGAACAGCAGCACAAAATGTTTAGAACTCAAATAAATTACCATTCACAAACGTATAATAAAAAGTGAAAAAATGTTACCACTCAAAACTCAACAAACACAATACATTAAATATTCAAAGAAGATATAAATCAATGCAGATTTTATTTTCAAAATCAAATAAATCAATAGTAAAAGACAATTAAATACAGTATATACATTTTTAAATAAATAGACACAAGATAACAATTGGTTTTATAATTAAAAAGGCATATTATATGAAAAATGTACATAAATTAAAAAAGAACACATTTAAACAAATGTAGGTAAAGTCAATATAAACATTTTTAAACACTGACTTTACTTATTTATTACACAATTTTAACAATAAGCAATAAAAATACTAAATTAATAGAAGTATATTTCAAAACACTTCCATCCTACCTCCCTACAAACCAAATGACCCACAAAAAATAAAAATGTGAAAAAACTATTTGAATATATCAAACAAAATCCAAACAATTACAGTAACCGTTATTATAAAAACAATATTATTAATAATAAGAAAATAAAATGTATAGTTAATCAATTTACAAAGTAACCAGCTACCTATGGAATTTACCTTAAACATAGTTTTATTAACTTGAAGATTTAATAAACAAATGAATGAATCAAAAATGTGATAATGAATATAAAATATGTAAAATATATTGTGAGAAGTTGGCCTGGCATATGCTGTTCCTAGTTATAGGGACACCTTGCACCAGTCCAATTCGACTCTTATTGATGATAGGTTTAAGACAACCTTTAAAGAAAGCTATCCTAGTGGTAGCTGTGGAGAGCAGCCTTCAGGCTAAGTCTTGAAGGAGTGTTAAGCTTATTGTTTTACCATAATAACCTCTTGAATAACCAAATGAAAGAGTAGTCCACACAGGTATATATATAAAATATATGTATTTATTCTAAGCAGAATCCCACAGACACTTTATGTGACTAGTGGCAAAGTTACACGTTAAACAAGTATTTATAAAGACAATAAATAGTACAGAAATCAATGGGCCCCAGGGGGGGACCAAACCATATACTAAAATAGTGGTATAAGAACCACGACAATTCTACAGGCAATGCCTAGGGCTTTCAGGATCGCTTGCCCCTTCGGAATCCACCCACAGTTATGAGGAAGGGGACCCACGGGAGGCGTGTGCAGTGCAAACAGCTGCTATCGGGATCGCAATGTTAGCCTATGGAGAATGTCGCGGTTGAATAATTAAAGTTAAAGGACACTTCTAGCAGTAGTACAAAGTTAAGGCTTGAGACTTAAGGCTTTGGAGAGCCCACCACCACGGGAGTACCGAAGTACCACTGTTACCTGCCCCAGGGAAGCCGGGTGCATAGGTCGATTCTTGTGTCGGGTCGCGGGCTGATTTTCAATGGAAAAGTAGTCCAAACTGCTGCTAGCTGAAATCGTCGATGAAGTCGTGAAGATTGAAGATGTAGAAAAGGTAAAGATGGACCTGAAAGCAGAGGGGACAGAGTCTGGGTCACGGCACAGTGACCAGGGAGCTCACAGGAAGGAGCTCGTGGATGTTGGGTGCTTCAGGTGAGGAAGGTGCAGCTGGGCTCTGCAGTCACGGGCTCCGGGAGGCTTCAAGGAAAGCCAACTTCTGGAGAGCAACTGTCCCACGTCGGATGAGGGTCGCTGCGGTGTTAGTGTCCCGATTGGATCCACTAAGCATTGGCAACCGCAACCCACGCAAGATGTACAAAGCAGCTGCTGGTGCAGACCCACGAGATCTGAGGGTGCTCTCCTTTGGAGGGAGCACAGAGCAGGCCTGGAGCAACCAGGGGAACTCTTGAAGATGTAGATTGTCCTCCGTCAGGGCCCACAAGTCGAGAGACAAGGGACTGCGGAAGGCAGAAAAATGGAGTGCGTAAAAGGGCTCCCACGGGTCACCGGAGCGGGCCAGGGAGCTGAGATTTGGCACAAATGCTGCTGGATGGTTGGCTCAGAATTGGGCCAAAGCACAACTTCCCCACTGGTCGGGGTCGTGTGCTGTGCAAGAGGTGGCTGGTGTCTCGGGGTATGCAGGGATCTCAACACCCACGTGGTTCAGGGTGCTCAGACTTGCTGGGCACACTCACAGGACGCTGGGATGCACTGGAGACCCACCTCGAGGTTGCTGGAAGGCGTCGAAGGTCATGAGAGCAGCAAAGTTCCAACCGGGTATCTTGCAGTCTTTTAGGTGCCTGCCAAGCAGGGGGATAACTCCTTTATCCCAAGGGAGATTTCTTCAGTCAGCTGGGAAGCAGCTCGTCGAAGGTCAGTTCTGGAAAGTTCTGGACGAATCTGAGGCTCTGGGGCCATGTTATTCACTTATATCCCCAAGATTAGGGGATGGTCCCAAATAGAGCCTACCAATCAGAGTAGAGGCGGGAAAGGGTGGCTACACCCACTCCCCTTTGTGTGTTTCTCACCTGGGCGTGGGGCAGGATGCCCCTGAACCGGTTCCAGGCGGTGTATGCAGAATTGGGGCTCTGCAGCTGCCTACGTTCAACTCTGAAAGGACATTTGGTGCACCCACCCTGTTCCAATCCACATATCCTGTCTGGGGAGGTGCTGGCACCTCCCTGCCACAGGAGCCCTATTGTCCAGATGGCGAGGCTGGGGTTTTCGCCAGCAACAGCCAGCCAGAGCCGTGTAGGTGGCGGACAGTAACCATTTTGTGGTACATGTGCACTTTTAAATTGGTTTCTAAATTCTACCGCTTTTCCCATATCGCCCTTCTAGCAAGGGGGAATCGTACCCTCATGCCCATGGCTGGACTGGGGGTATGATTCCTTCATGTTTGACACCAAACACGATATGGTTCTGTGTAGCCATTCTCAAGTTATCGCGATGACGCGATTTACTTATAATGCGGTTAAGGGTATATGGTATGGCTACACTACAAACAACCCAGTAACGATTTTACGAAGGTTGCAGAGAGGTCCTACTCACGTAGGGGTCCCCCCTCACACATACCTCAGCACCCAGCCCTGTAGGATTACCAGGGCCTGCCATAGGGGTGACCTATGAGAGTATATGTGTTGTAATGGTGTGGGATATAGGGTACCTACATCCCTGTAAGGGGTGCTAGCACCACCTTACCCAGACTACAGTAGTGGTCTGGTGGTGTCAGTGTGGGTGGCTGTCCCAGGGTGGCACAATAAGTGCTGCAGCCCTGGTAGGCCTACTGGGGGACCCATGCCCTGGGTACCTAGGGTACCATCTACAAGGGACTGGTAGGGCATGCCCAGCATCCAATTAGGTTTGTACCTAGAGTACTTACATCAGTTTTATGGAGAAAGCAGATAGGCTGGGGTCCTGGATAGCAGGATCCCAGCCAGACTAGTCAAAAACCACTCAAATACCAGGCAAAAAGTTGGGGGCAACCATTAGTCAGATTCCACTCTCATACATATATATTTTAAAATACCCTCCCCTACAAACCTACTAACTCACTCAAACATTTTTATTAACCTTTTTTTTAAATATTAAAAAGTCACTAATTAGTATACACAAAAATCTATGCTAAATGTATTATTAAACATATTAAATTTCATACACAACAAATGTATAAAACTTAAATATACCATTCATTATTCAGATTATAATTACATTTATCAATCAAAGTTAATTCATTAATAAAACATTTAAAAAATATTGAGATAACATTTTACAACACTTCACACCACATTTTCCTACAATGAAACTGCCAATAAATAAACTTTAAGTATAATATAATTCTTCAACTATATTCCCAATCATAAAATTAAACGTTACTACAAAATAATCAACAAAAAAATAATAACTTATAGTTATAAGACTGATACAAATATAACCAAAAAAAACAGGTATACTATTTGACAATAATACATAGGACAATAAATGCTTTGATATTTTTAACAAGGTAACAAAAAAAGATATTCTTATCTGTGGTATTACATTTCAAAATAATATTGCCATACTAGTGTTCAGTCATAGTAGAGTCTCCTGATTATGGGTTCCATAGTTTAAATGAGGTTATGTCCCTTATGTCAAGTAATATTTTTTCCGTTTGTTAATCTGTCAGGCCTTGATAACACTTGAATGTGGGAGAGCTAAGAATAGTTTTACCGTTATTTTCCTGTCCCAAGATTGAAAACAGGAAGGATGAGCATTGGACACTGCTTCTTTTTTCTGTCAACGTGTTTCAGCATTCCAATATTGCCATCGCAGAGGCAGACGCCTGCCCCGTGATTATAACTCTCAGTATTTCACATTACGGGGCAGATTACGATGTTGGTTGGAAAACATTGCAACCTAATCAGTCTTGGAATGGTTTCAGACCTAATCGAATTCGGGGAGTCCGGCTGACCGATTACGATGGTTCAGGGAAACAGCCTTCACAACGAGGTTTTTACATCGTTGTACGTTTACCACGCATTTTTTAGCACGCATATGCTAAGATGGGGGTAGGGGATCCTTCCCCACAAATACATTGTTTTTAAATCTAAAAACAATGCGTGGTATCGGCATGCATTGTAAATGCATATTCGCTGTGAAAACTAAGGCCGGGCCGAGTACTCCTTTCTGCCAGCCGAGTTTGTGGAGTTTTACCAACTTCGCGCTCTATTGGAAACAGGAAGTTGCGGCAAAACTCAGGCTCCGTGGCGGAGCCAAGTACGCCCCTCAGCCAAGTCAGCCTCCCATGGGCTCCAGACGAAATACGTAGGGGGACGCAAGGAGGAAGACAATGGCCAGAAGGAGACACTGTGGCAAGGAAGAGGGCAACCCGCAGATGACAGAAGAGAAGGTAAGTGGGTTTTTTCTTAAATTGTGGGGCTTGGGCGGAGCAGAGTTTTTTAAAACTCCGTTGAACTCCACAGAGCACCACTCTGCATACTCCGCCAAGGCCTAGTAAAAACATGTGTGCTAAAAAATGCATTGCAAAGGAATGCGATGTATTTACCTGAGTTGTAGCGTCGTACAACCCCACTACCTTTCGGTTGGACTTCCATTGACTCTGGGGGAAGAACATTAGCAGCTAACCAGCATTTGCTAGGAGAATTGGCAGGGTGCCTGTTCTTTAAGTAAAATACGTCTAGGGTTAGTGACCCCCAGTAGCTTACACCCTCAGAATACATTGTATTGCCAACTAAATGACATTTCCGCCAGGTGGCATTCTGTTAAAATGTAGGACTGGTCTGTACGACTGGTCTACTTTATATTTTGTTCTCAAATTGTAGAAAACGTTATTGTTCTTTTTTGTCATTATATGTGATCATATTGACTTTGATGTCAAAATGTGTTTTGAAATGTACAGTTGAACTTTAAAAAATAGTTTGTCCTTCATGTGAGACATGTGAGAAATGTACTATAAATGTTCTATAAATTCAAAGATTATCACAGAAGAAAAGTGAAATAAATCACAAGGGCCTTTAAAAGTAACTGTTTGGTCCTTTATGTTCGATGGGGATACAGGATTTGGCGCTTAGACACTACTTTTGTTCATATAATTAAAGGAGCCTAGTCTAGGTCGTTACTTATGGGCTTAGCCCCTTCTTTTTTGTACTAGTGGGCCTGAAGCATTGATTGTGCCATCCATTTAAGTAGCTCTTTAACCATGGCTGAGGCCTGCCATTGAAGAGCCTATGTGTGCAGTTTTTACTGCCATATCAACCTGCAAAATAAACCTTTTGTCAGGCCCAAACCTTCCTTTTTAATACAGATAAGTCAGCTCCTAGGGTAGGCCTTAGACAGCCCAGAGGGGAAGGTCTATTGTACTTTAAAAGCAGGACATTCACTTTTAGGTTTGACATGTCCTGATAGTGAGAAACTCTTCAATTTGTTTTTTCACCACTACAAAGCGTATATCTCCCATAGGATAACAGTGGAATTACCTTATGACATCTTCTAAGTATAATTTCCAAATGGAAAGATATACATGAGTTAAGTTTGATGTCTTTGGAATCACAATTTAAAATCCATACTTATGGTAAACTTAGATTTAAATTGCAGTTTTGAAAATGAAACTCTTAGGAAGTTGGTATTTTCTTACCTTAACCATTTGGTGTCTGTAGCCTGTCTCTGATCACGTGACTGGGTGTAGTTGGCAGTTAGGCTTTGTGTATTTCTCCTTGATAGCCACACACAATGGGAGCTTAGGTGTTTCTCAATGGGCTATCTCTGGCAGGATGGGAGTTAGGAGCTGAGCCCATCCTTACTTATACCTGAATAAGCTGTGTCCTACCCACAAACAAAGGGCTGCATACCCCCCCCCTGCAGTGAGTCTGGAGCCAGGGCAAAAAGGGAGGGCTTCTCTGGACTTCAAAGGCATATCTCCAAAGTTCCTCCTACTTCAAAGGCACCAATGGGTATTAGTGCTGGACCTTAGACACCACCACTTTAGCAAACTTCTGGACCTGTGAATACTCTGCCAGGAAGAAGGACTGCTGTGCTTCTGATGGACTGCAACACGAACCGATATTTTAGAGGAGGTATCAAGTAAAGATATAGTTTGGTAACAAGAGTGACGATTTCTATCCCCCTATTTAAATATGTTATGTTATATGTTATAATGCACTTATAACGCACACAGATACTCAAGAGTGTCCCGGTGCGGGAAGTGAGCGCGGCAGTGAGGAGCTGAAATTTAAATTTAAATGGGCATATTACATTTTAGGGTTTTTAATTGTTTTTTAAAAAGCCTAGGGTCTTGAATATTCCGCAATTCCATGGGGAGAAAATTCTATGCTACCGCTGCTTTGACGGAGATGGAGTGGCCCCCCAGACGCATCCTGTGAAAACGGGGGACCACAGCCGTTGCGTGGCCGAGCGCAAAGATCTGCTGGGGACATAAAAGGATAAACGCTTCCTGAGATACGTCGGCCCTAGTCCATACAAGGCTCTGTGAACAAGAGTGAGGGCTTTGAATTGCACTCTATGGGTCAGAGGAAGCCAATGCAGATCCCGCAGATGCTGTCTGACGCTTGACCTTCCTGAGATTTTCAACAGAAGTCTGGCAGCAGCATTCTGTATTGTTCGTAGTTTTTTAAGCAGATAGCCCAGAATGCCCATGTACAAGGCATTATAAGAAAATAGCAGCTAAGTATGCACTCATATAAACTGAATTTATCAATTACTCAACCCTTAAAAAGAAGTCAAATACCTATACTCATTGATGTGTGTGGCACTGCCAACCACCTCATTTGAACAGAAAAAATTATAAATTCTAGATCAATGTCTAGAAATACCGAGTGCACTACGGAATGCCCAAAAGGGGCGTGCTCACATTTAACAATTAGTTAGCAGTCAATTTTCGAACCCATTTGTACAAAATATTATCTGATTTAGAACCAATGAACTGTGAAAAGCAACACTCTGAAATAAAGATACAATAATCCAAATGATTCCAACATTAATTGAAGTCTTCTGCCTTTATTGTTGATGAATGCAGATAGCTTCTCGTGTAGAGTAAACAAAACGTTGCTTATAGTCAGCAATGATATGTAATGAAATCTTCACATATTAGCAAAAAGTCCCAATGAATTTCGGGCTATGGATTAAGCCCTTTATCAAGGGAATCTACGGAAATAAACAATAACCAATTGGAATATTTAAATATTTAAATACGAGAACATGCCTACAATGATAAACTTTTGTTATAAGGGGCTCAGCAGAAATCAGGGGTTGATATATTGTGAAAGTTCTACCAGAAGAAAGATAGAGTTCACCGTGATAAAGTCCCACTACTACAAAGACACGCAGACTTAGAAAAATAGCGCAGAATTATAATGAATACATACACCCGTGCAAACAAAGAGCCAGAGATGGTCAGAGATGAAGCATTCCATCGCGCAATTAAGATTTTGTGTCCAGTTCTCATGATAGTCCAAGAGAACTGGATCAGCTAGTGATCTGATCAAGGGACCTGAAGGGGTTCCCTAATGGACAGAGGGAAGTTAGAACAGACCAAGTCTAACAAATGCCCCCCCGTTATGGGAAGGAGAGTTGATCCATTGGGTCAGTTGTGCCAGATGAAGCGAGGCCGCTAGTCCCCTACAGTCATTAGCCTCCCTGCAATCTAGATGGATATTAAAATCTCCCAGAAGTAGAAAATTTGAAAAGCATAGCACCCGGGGAACAATAGCATCATCTAGTGCTTTCCAAAAAGCTCCAGGGGGGATGAGGGGGTGATACACCGGTGTGCCACCAAGCATAAAATGTGGCGACATAGCGATGGTAAAATCAAGTGCCTTCCCATCAGCTATGCCCAAAGGTTCCTCGTTGGAAAAAGCCCAAGTGTCCCTAAACACCTCAGCTATCCCTCCACCTCTGCCAATTTTACGGTCTGCCCTCGCTATTTTGTAACCCCTAGGGATGGCTAGCTCGACTACTGGGGCGCAAAGCTCATTAAGCCAGGTTTCGGTTACAAATAAAAAATCTAGCTGCTCATCAGAGAGAAGCTCATAAATATCTGGGGCATGCTTGTCCAGTGAGCAAGAATTAATTAACGCAGCTCGAATACAGTCCTCCCTCTCAATATTGGGAACCAGGGCAGCTGTGGGAACAGGGACTATCAGCTCAGTTTGGAAGCAGAATTTACATATCGCATGTCCTAGACAAATTTTTAAGTGCTGCCCAGTGGCTGCCACATTTACCCTTACTGTGATTAAGAGCCAAAAGTTCCTCGCGACTGAAGTACCTCTGACCGCCCTGCAGCTCTGTCTGATTACTGGCAGCATGGCTGGCGCTGGACGCACCCGGTACACGGACGGGCGCAAACGGGCTCGTTTTAGGCGTGCCTCCGACGCGCTTCTGCTGCGCGTCCGTTTGATCATGCGCGTTAAGTAGGGTAGTCCCTCCCCCAGCTAGAACACTAACTCTAGGCCCACCGGGATCCGGAAATACCCCCAAGATGGCGCACTGCCCTCCATTCAAACGGCACTAATTGCCACGATGGACCGGGGCAGGCAAAGCACACCTCACGGACGTAAATCTGAGGTGGGTGCACGTTGAGCCACACTAATGCAATGTTTACAGGTCAACAGTTTAAAATCAGGTCACGAAATAGGGACAAGCAGTAATAAAACATTTACAATTTAAAAAACAGATGAAAATAATTTTAAAGCGCTCATACACTAGCACGGTGCACAAAACGGATCGAGCAGGTACTGCTACTCCCTCTTTCCATGTGTACCACAGTGAACCAACAATTACTGCACAGAATCCATTTGTCAATAAAGGCCACTATAAGTCCGCATCGACTTTAAAATGATCTTCCAGGACCCCATTAGGTTTATGGGCTTTGCCAAAGGCAGTCTTATTAATGTCATCTATAACCTCACTAAGACTGAGTGACTGACTAAAAGCGCGAGCAGATGGTATATCCAAGGACGTTTCCCGCAGCAGCATAAAACACTGATCTAAACTGTTCCTCCCAACTGTCCACACTAATTTGACATTCAAGTTTGGGTTCCTTGTAGTTCAAAAAGAAACTGCCCAAAAGTTCTTACTGTTCTTACTGTTCCTTGCATTACCTGCCTCTGTCAGATCAACCCAAGCCTTCTGTCTAATCTCTTTCTTCCTAACTTCTAAGTAGGCCTTGGCTAAAATTTTGTTCCGTTCACGGAAATTGCGATAATTTGACATTTTCACGTTCTGCGGAGAGCGCGAAAATGTCAAAATTTCCGCTTTCCGCAGCTTGGCGATAATTTGTTTCTTGCTCGCGCTGTAAAATAATACATTCTCGGGTGCGCGCGATCGCCTTACCTGAATCCCTGCGTTCGCCGACAAGTTTTCTTGATCCGGTCGCGTCCTCCATGAGATGTTGTATTGTTTTTAGCCATTTGCGCTGTCTCGCGACAGTTCGCGCCCGCAGTGACGTCATGCGTCGCGTGATCACGTCTTTCTTCTCGCGATCATGCACCACGAGACAACTCAAAACAAGATGGCCGCGCCCGCGAGTAACCACATGGGTAAGTTGGCGACCCGCAACCATGCAGAAAATCTCGCGAACATGCGAGAAAAAAACTTCTGCATCTTCGCGATATTTCCGCTTGTTTGCGATAATTTTAAACATTTTCGCGATAATTTGCGAAAGTGGATTTCGCAAATTCCGCCCCCCCCTACTTCTAAGGCTATTTTATTAAAATACATACATGCATAAGTTGTGCCATCAATGTTAAATCAATAAACAGTAGATTTAATAGAAAACACAGCAAAACCCAATAGATTTATAGTCAAATATAGGACAGGTTTGCATTCAAAGAATCGGGGAGGGACCCCTTCTTGCAAAGAGAAATCTCGTCCTTTTATATGACTTTTGACAAAAGATTCACACATTTACTACATTAATACATGGTTTACATGCTCACAACCAACAAAAATTAGGCAACGAGCAACAATGGTAATGAAATACATTCGAAGACTTTCTCACTATTCTAGATCACAGCACCTGTTCTTGGTACATAAATGCTACATAGTATGTTATACATTCTGGCACAGTTGCTCTGTCCTTGGGAAAGTACAAACTACTCAGGTAGTCACGAAGAAACAATTCTCAACTAGTGAAGTCCACAAGTCTTTATTAGAACACCCGTTCAGCTCACGTGTTAAACAACCACGCCACATAAAAGTTGGAGGATGAAGCCTAAGTTGCCCTTAGTTAACCTATCTGGGGCTGTCTTCTTCAAGAACAAATGGACCCCAGAAATGGAGTTCCAGTGTACAGCTATCTACCTCAATGATAAAAGGGAAATGAGTGTCTTGAGGGAGGGTTGAACCAGAGAATAAATACCTATGTCAGGAAATTTGAGATACTGGGGTGAATAGATATAAGTGGGGCGAAGGGAAGGGGCAACCACTAATTGTACAGAAACTGTATTCCTTGTTGTTCAGAGGTTAAGGAGCCATTCCACTGGGAACGAATTATAACTGTGGCACAATACTGCACATTCTGGACAATGGGGCACCTCCACGTTGATGGATACGTACATGCAATGCTTACACTTAGCATGCCTACACTCAGCTTGTCCCTGTGGCCTCTACTCCCTCATCACTATACACACTCCGACCCTGGTCATTCCCGGAGAAGATCTGTCAGAGTTGCACCAACATCCGCTATAGTAGAAGACTACGTTGTTGCATCAGGCTAGAGAAAAAAGAACTGCTGAATATTTTGGCTGGGCTCAGTACAAGGCCATTCCAGAAGAATTCAGACAGTTTTCTGCCACACAAGTATCAGACAGAGGGCCCATACCCTTCTTTACAGTGCAGATGAAGGTGAACGCCAGCTGTTTACAGATAACCAGGTGGTGTATGCTCAAGATAATTAACAGCACTGAGCGTGGTCTTAATGCAGGAAGAACTAAGCCATCCGCCTCATGGTTATACAACATCAATATGTGTTGGACTTAATGACCACAATGGACAGAGGTATGTGTGCCATGATCGGTGGGTCCTGTTTCACATTTATCACAGGTAATGACATGGACAATAGGACTTTGACTCTTGCCATCCAAGTATTGCACCGTTTACAAAGAGACATGTGTGAGGAGGGAGGTGGGCCTGAGCAGGAGTGGTATATTAACTGGTTCTCCTGGTTACCCCGGTGAATGGAGATCTGTGTACATCATTGGTGCTCGTTTTCATATTGCTACTGTGTTTGTGTGGTTTCATGCAATTGAGAGTTTTGTGCTGTAAAAACACAGCCATCAAATTGGGTAAAATGCAAGTAACTAGGAGAGTAGTTATTTTCAAAACTGAAGAACAACAAGTCTCCAATAATGTAACTGTCGTGAAGTATGGGTTAGATAATGTAGGGGAAAATTCCACTAGAAGGGGGATGTTAAGATTGATAAAATTGATGTCAATGTGCACAATGATAAATTCGCAATTGAGAACAAAATCGCATCACTATTATTAAATTCGGCCGCCATGACCTCTCCATCAACCCCAACTCAGAAATAAGTGGTTGGGCAGGCTCTGAGACCCAGGCCTGGGGTTACTAATTGACAGGTCACAGGTGGGGTGGCATGTAGCTGGCAGACAAATGTGTGAACAGGAAACTCAGGTCTAACCCCCAGATAAGCGCAGCGACACCATAATGGTCCAGGGAGATTGGCCCCAAAAAAAGCCCATGTGGCTGGAGGGCTACGCACATTCCAAAAACACCATAAAGTCAGATGCCACCTGAAGGTAGGAACACGCAGCCAGTCCAGACACAGCACACACAGTACACACAGTGATCATGTGCCCCTCATGCCGGACATATGGACACGTTACCCACTGACCCCCATTGTGTCCATGCAAGGTTGAGGCCTACCTGCATTTATTATCAGGAGCCTTATTTCTAAGCCTGGGTGGATTTGCGTAGCAGCGCTACATGGAACTCCGCAAAGCGGTAAAAAAACTCTGCAGAGCTACACAGAGTACTGCAAGCAGGTGGAGTTGTTTGTTCTGCCCATTTGCGAGACATTTCTGACGTTCGGCAATGCTGATTACGTGTTTGGGGGAAATATTGCACGAACTTCACCACGTGGTCGCACATGGGTGCAGCCATCTTGTTTTTCTACTCTATTATTGTTCTGGCCCTGTTTTTGAGTCCTCTCTAAATTTTTGCAATCCTTTATACCTAAAAAAAAATTCCCATCTTTTGTATTTATTATCTATCCCTCTCTCTTCTTAAGTGTATATTTTGAGTTTTTTCTTTTTGTGAGTTTTTTTCTACTACTTGCTTTTTTTTTTACTTCTTTTCTTCTTCCACTCACCTAATTTTTTACTTTCTACATTTTCTTTTCCGCCCCCCCCCCCCAGGATCATGGCAAAAAAGAATCAGAGTGCGAGTGCGACCCGGGGAAAGAGGAGCCGCCTTACTTGGGGAAGGCATCGCCTGGAAGGAGTGCAGCCTCAGGCCTTGTTTTCAGAGGTGAAGGTGGCTGCACTTTTTTTTTGTACAGCATCACCTCCCCTCCACCGTGGCAGCAGGCAGCAGGCCTGGGTCCGGGTGTGGGCTCCGGGAGCACCATTAGCAGTGGGCAAGGGTGTGCTAGGCAGTGTATCGCTGCTCTGGGGTCCGGTGCACCCATAACCAACTGACCCGCCGGTGTTCTGACATCCTGGACCGAGATCAGGACCTGCTGGACCTGCTAGCTGTTAAGGTTGCGGGACTTGGTGAGTACTAGCTAATTATTATTATTATTGTGTGTTCTATGTTATTGCGAATATAATATTTTCCCCAAATACAAGAATACTGCTGCTCACATGCAGGTAAGTTACATTTAAAAATCTTATACTATGTGATCGTTATTCTAGACAGGTGTTTGGCGCTACCTAATCGTACTTATTTACAACTTTGCGCTCGCTTTTGCTTGTTTATTGAGATGAGAAGGCTTTCTTTTCTTTTACTTTCTAATGCTCAATCAGTAAATGATGGTCACGTTGGACACCCCAAAGTTGTGTATTTTACTTTTTCTCATCTAGGCCTACTTCTATTTTTATCAGCAGCAGTTGATGGTGAACAACTGATTACCGTGAACCATGGCTGGAAGGAAGTATGAGAAGGAAGAAGAGGAGGGCAGCACCATTATATTTTCAAAACAAGAGACCTCATGTCCAATTGTCCACCCAGTTGGCTACTCTTTTTCTTTTCAAAAACTCAGATTCACCAATAGCTCTAGCCACTGAGTCCAGTCCTTTGGGTTGTCCTCTTCTTGAGAAGACTTTCAAAAATTGCCAACCACAAAATGCCCAACCGGATATTTTATTATTTTTGATAGGACATACTGTCTGCTCTACTCCACTCTAGTACCCGAATTGTAGTGATGTGTGTGGTGTTTGTATTGTATTTTCAATCTTGTTTGTGAAAAAAATAAATAGGGTGAGGAATATATGGCATCTAAAAAATGTGAAATGTTTTTTCTAGACATACCGATCACCAGTGCCGGGGCCAGCGGCGAAAGCTACGCCAGCCAGGAGGGAGCTGATGGGGCAGCCGCAGAGGGTGAGCCAGCAGCAGTGGCAGGTGGTGAAAAGTCATATTTCTTACTTATTGACAATACACTCGCTGCAAGGGCATACACAGTACTGTTAAGACTACGAGCCAGATTTACAAGCCTGTCGTGCCACTTTTGTGTCACTTTTCCCATGTTAAAAATGACGCAAAAGTGGCGCATGGACTTTGTAAATAAGCTCCTAAGTTGTTGTGAACAGTTGGAGAAGACACCCTTTACTTAGCATTAGCGGGAGTTGAGTAACTAATGGTCTCTTCTATCTTCAACTCAGCAGAGAAAGTTTTATGAAATAGACTAAGAGTCAGGCAACCTTGATAGGTTGATTGAAAAGGGAAAGAAGGGTGGAAGGAGGAAGGATGGGTGACATGTAATATATGACTGGCAGAGAAGGATGCATGGGTGAAAGAAGGGGGCCCGGGATGCATATTGGTGGCTGATAGGATGCATGGATGGTTGAAGGATGGGTGAAAGGTGAAAGAAAGCATGCCTGCCTGGGTGAGTGAAACTGTATGGGTGAAAGGAATCCTCATGGTGGTTTGATGGGTCAAACTCAAAGGCAAGCAAGCAAGGATGCATGGGTAGTAAATAGCAAATATATGTTGTTGGTGTAAGGTTTGTTGAGAATGATAGCCATGTTTGGATAGATGAATGCCTGGATGGTATCATAGGTGAAGACTGGATGAAGAGAAGGTAAAAGAAAATTAAACCGTGCCAGAGTAGCAAAGCCAAGGGGGAAGAATAAAAATAATGCTAGAAGAGCAATGCAATGATAAATGGAAAAATCCCTGGTAAGAAGAATAAACAAGGACTGATTTGTTTTCAAGATTTTTGATTCAAAGTTTTGAGGGTGTATTTCAGACTACTCTCTTGACTCACAGTTGTTTCCAAGCACAACAGAAAATAAATATTGTGTATGTACCCAACCATCATCAATCGCCTCCCTCTGACACCGAGGTCCACTCCCACTCCCTATCCATGTCATTTCAACCGTGTCTGCCATGGGTGGCCTATCGCCGTCAGCTGCATGGTTACAAGCAAACAATAGTAGTACCTCATGACACGTGACATTGTGACGTATATCATCAATCATATGAGTAATCATATCATGTGGCTTATGGTAGTATTCAGGGTGAAATTGAAATTGAGCATTTGCCATTGATTGAACAGAGTATGGCCATATTAGAAAAATAGATAATTGTGTAGTACAGCTGCCCCACCTGCAGACAGTAGTAAAGTAATGCCTACAAGAGTAATTTAGCTAATCAATAGAGAGAAGAAGGGGGGCGTGGCTGGGCGCCAACTAAGATGGCCGCTTGAGAGGCGAGCTCCGCCAGAGCCGGGGTCCTAACCCCCTCCTACCTCCGTGTAATATCCGTAAGGCAGAACCCCAGGGGGCCCCAAGACGCGCGGAGACCCGGGGGACACAGGAGCGCCGAAATCGCAGCGTAAAACAGATGCCCGGTGGCCGTGCTGCGACCCGGGGAGAGCCGAGCCGGAGAGGAGGTGCGCCGCTGGAGGGGGCGGGGAAGGCTGCTGGAGAAAGCAAAGAGCGGACCGGACCCCGGGAGGTGCGCAGATCGGCGCTGAACCCCCTGATCGCGCCCAAGAGAAGAGGTGGGGCTCGCGACAACGGCTGTGCTGCCGGGGTGGCGGGGACGCCCGCAGAGACGCGGCTGACCATAGGAGGGCGGCGCGTGGCCCGCACACTCTCAGAAGCATGGAGCGGGGCCCGCGGCAGGGGCGAGCCTGCCACCGACGGTGCATCGAGGAAGCGGCAGCAGATTTCCGGTGAGGCCCGCGCCGTTCTGGGAGCCGGAGCAGAGCTGGGAGGTCAGCAAGCAGTGAACACAAATGCGGAATTGTTGGGGGCCTCCCCCCTTTCCCCCCTCTGGCCCCCCCTGCCTCGCATCCGAGAAGCACGGCTAAAAGGATTACAGAAGGGGCAGGGGTGGCCAAAGATCGGGGGCCTTGCATCCGGACGGCTCCCGCCCTGGGACGGACAGTAAGCACACACAGCCCAGCCGGGGTTCCTGCTACCTCTGTCGTCGGCCCGGGTCCTGGTGTCAAGCTTGGACGTGCTGGGACAGATCTCCCCGGCGGAGGGCGGACGAAGAGTGGAGGACCGCGCGGGTGGAAGCGGAGGGCTGGGGGTGCTCGTTCCCCACAGGAGACTAGGCCTGAGACGACGCTGTCGGACTACTGCGGCACTGTACACCGGGTACGTGGATGGAAGCTGATATTAGAGTGCACCAGCGGAGTGGGGCCCGGTGGGGGCCGGAGGAGCGGCGGGCCCGGCGCCGGTGGGCCCTCAAGGGCGACCGGGGGTCTCAAAAGGCGAGTAGGAGGCGTGCGTGTCCGCGCGTCCCGGACCACCTGGCTGACCGAGTATTCCACCAAGCAAGCACAGCCAGACACCGCCGTTGGGAACTCAGTAGGCCCGCACAGTGAGTGACTCGTCGTGGTGGGGCCCAAGGGCTGGCGTAGCACAATGAAGCCCAAACATGCGGCACCGGTACAGTCGAACAAACTGGACAAATACGCAGTCCCGAAACCAGCGCTGCAGGACGGTGAGGGGCAGGGAGAGCAGGCTAGTGATGGAGAACCGTCTCTACACTCCATAATGGCAGCGTTCAAGGGTCTGGGGACTACCCTCAAAACCAAGATGGATAAAATGTCCATTGAAATGAACTTGATGCGGGCAGACATGAACAAAACGGCGGACAAGGTCAGAGTGAACGAGGCCAGCGTGCTGGAACTCCAGACCTCCACAAAAAGAACTAGAGGAGCGCATTAATAACCTTACCCACCAACACCGCCAGATGGCCCTAAGGCTCGAGGATCAGGAAGGACGGGCCCATCGGAGCAACGTAAGAGTGGTGGGGGTCCCTGAGGGCCTGGAAGGGCCGAGCGTGGACCTCTTCTTGGAGGACCTCATCCTCAATCACCTAAAACCAAAGCGGCTCTCCTCGTTCTTCACAATCGAGAGGGTGCACCGGGCGCCGGTCCCCAGACCCAAGCCGGGGGAACCCCCAGGACCATTATCGCCAAGATCCTCAACTACAGAGACCGTGACGCCATTCTACAAGCGGCCCGGGCCCAAGGAGATCTGCACTACGAAAACTCCACCATCCTCTTCTTCCCGGACTTCACACTTAAGGTACAGCAGGAGCGACGTTCCTTTGAGGGGGTGAAAGCAGTGCTGCGGCAGCGGGGACTGAAGTATATGATGTTCTTTCCAGCGAAATTCAGAGTAATAGCAGATGGAAAGACACTTTTCTTCTCCACGCCGACGGAGGCGCAGGACTGGCTCGACGGGCAACCAACGCAGCAGAAGACCGCCGGGGCGAGGGGCGGTCGAGGGAGCCCCAGGCCCCACGGTATGGAGGCGACGGGCGGGAGGCCCGATGCGGAAAGAGGCGGTGCCCGCTCCTGGAGGTCGAGATCGAGTAGCCCTGGGACGTAATGTACACATTGTTATTGATTACTGAAGTGGGGGCTGATAGATGGAGCGGCCTGACTCCCCCGGGGGGGTTGCCCCGCTCCTGCGTCCGCCGCTGGCGGTGCGGGGGGGAGAGTTGCGTTGGGTGGGGGACTACTCCTGCTCGGTTGAGGGTGGGGCGAGGGCCTCCCAGAGAACGTGACGAAGACGCTAACGATAGGCTATGAAGGGGTTCGTATCATGGGGAACTCAACCACCTGGGGGAAAATTGATATCACAGGAGGGGGGGGGGCTTTGGGCGGCTAGGGTTGGTTCTTGCCCACCTCCTCACATCACAGTTAACCAGTTTGTAGGGCGATAGGCGCTCTGCTAGTTGAGGATGTGGGTAGTTTTAGATCTACGTGGCAGGGTAGCAGGGAGGGGGGGAGTGGGAGAGGAGTGTTTAGGAAGGGGGGGAAAGGGGAAAGTTGTTCAGTGGCCATGAAAAATACACAATATAGCGAATCTGTGGACCCGCAAAGGGACGCAAGTTGCACAGGGACAGCCAGTATCACACCTGGGATGCATTCTGATAAAAGTCTCAAACTTTTGAGTTGGAACGTGAATGGGTTGGGGGACAAGGTGAAGCGTAGTATAGTGTTGCAATACCTTAAGCGACATCTCTCGGATGTAGCACTGCTCCAGGAGACGCACCTCATCGGTAACACCTGCAAAGCTCTAAATAGATGGGGATACACAATGGTGGCACATGCCGGGTTCACGCCAGGATCCAGGGGAGTGGGAATACTGTTAAAACGCACCTTCCCATTCAATGTCCAACATACGTGGGCGGATCCACTGGGGCGCTTCACAGCTGTATCGGGGCAATGGGAAGGACAAACGCTGATTCTGTTAGCAGTCTACATCCCCCCAGGTCTTCAAGCGCAGTCCTACAGGGACCTTGGTACTCTCCTGCTTTCCCTACCAGAGGGGGTACTCATAACATGTTACACCGATAAATCCTTGGTACCTTAAAACCAAGAAATCAGAGCAACCCTCACTCGGGCGATAGACCATTACTTTACAGAGAATGAGGGTACGGTAGACTCCTCAACTACACTGTGGGAAGCTTTTAAAACTGTAATAAGGGGGCAAGCCCTCTCAGCAATTGCGGGGATGCGTAAAGAGAAAGGGAAACAAATGATCAAAATTGAACAAGACATCACCCATCTCGAGGAGGAGGCGGGAGAGGGTGCAGACCAAGATGCAATCCATCGACTGCAGATAAAGGTAGCTGAATATAAGGCCTTGGCCACTGACGCCTCAAAGGCCCTAGCCAGAGACAGGGACGGGCGGATCTACGATCAGGGAGATAAAGCTGGCAAAATGATAGCCTGGTTAGACAAAAAAGAGAGGGCGCAAAGAGTGGTGACAGAGCTTAAAACTGGAACAGGGACGGTTCACACTGAGCCCCGCGCCATTGTCAGGGAATTCGCAGTGCACTTCCGGGAGGTGTACAGGAGGGGATCGGAACGTACAGAAGACGACTCAGCTGATCTACTGGCAAATATACAACTGTCAACCTTCTCGGACTTGGACAGGGAAACATTAGAAATGGCGATCACGAGCGAGAAGTGGCTAAGGCAATTCGCGACCTCCGCCCAGGTAGGGTGTCAGGCCCAAAGGCCTACCCATACAGCTTTACAAGCTCAAGCCGGATAAGATGGCACCTTACCTTAAAAATATGTATGAAGACAGTAGAAGACGAAGGCTGTTGCCGAGAGACCAATGGATGGCAACACTAGTCACCATATCTAAAGAAGGGAAGCCTAGAGACAGTAGTGCCTCTTACAGACCTATCTCCCTGCTCAATGCAGAACCCAAAATACTTGCGAAGCTCCTGGCTAACACACTCTGCCCAATAATAGCCAAATTGGTACACCCAGATCAATCAGGCTTTATGCCACGTCGTAATACCGCCCTCAACCTGAGACGTCTGCATGGAGTACTGGGACGTAGCCCCACAATACAAGAAGATGCAATGGTGGTCTCTTTGGACACCACCATGGCTTTTGACACATTGGAATGGGCATATCTCACGGCGGTACTTAAAAGGATGGGTTTCGGCCCTAACTTTGTCGGTTGGGTACAGCTGCTATATGCAGAGCCCCTGGCGCAAGTGGTGGTCAATAATAAAGTATCGGAAGCATTCACACTGGGAAGGGGAACAAGGCAGGGATGTCCGCTTTTGCCATTGCTTTTCGCGCTCTCCCTGGAGCCGCTGCCGGCCTGGATACGGGGAGACGCGTCGATCAGGGGACTGAAATGGGCCGAGGGGTGGGAGGACCGGATCTCCCTATACGCTGATGACATCCTCCTCTATCTTGCCTCCCCCCGAAAGTCCTTAAGAGTGGTGTTGGACATCTTCACTAGTTTCGGGAGGAACTCCGGGTACAAAATCAACTGGAGTAAATCAGTAATCTATGTCATACAAGGGGACCCCCCTAACCTGCCAGCCGACTGCTCTATCCAAGTGGCTAAGGAAGGGTTCAAGTACTTGGGGGTATTTATCACCACCGACACTAAGGAACGCTATGAGTGGAACCTAATTCCACCCTTGCAGAGACTCCGCCGCGACGCTGACACATGGAAGACACTTCCTATTTCCCTACTGGGAAGAGCCGCGCTCTTTAAAATGATGGCGTTGCCCAGATTTCTATATGCCCCACAGAATTACCCTGACCCAGTTCCAGACACGTACTTTGCGGCCATCGAAACCGCACAACGGGACTTACTGTGGGATGGGAAACCCCGAATAGCCCTTCAAAAACTGACCCTGGGATGGTACGATGGAGGTATCGCCCTCCCGGACATCAGAAAGTACTGCTGGGCAGCGCACCTCTCAGCCATAAACCAGTGTAGATATAGCCACGGGGTGACCCAGCATACAGTATGGATAGGTGGCTTCTCCCGGGGGGAGATTTTGCCAGGGCACTATACTCAAAACAGAAGAGATACCCCCTTACAGGACCAACAATGGACACAGTTCATCTCTGGCACGCGGTCAACCGTAACCTGGGGTGGGCGAACAGGCTTACACTGGCAACACCACTCTGGGACTCAGAGAAACTGGGCACGTTGGGGAGGACAAAAGGGTTCGATAAATGGGATCTCATTGAGTCTCTCTCCCGTATAGGGGATCTCTGGGGGAAAAATGGAATGGTGTCATTTGCGTCGCTACAGCAGACATACGACATGGCAGACTCGCAACACTTTAGGTACGCACAAGTCAGAAACTCCCTGCAGGCCAACATTCCACAGGGATCAACATTGCCAGAGTCCTCCCCACTCGAGGACAGACTCTTAGACGGACACCTACCCGAAAGGAGTATATCTCTCACGTACAAAAAGTTAATACACTATACCCCGGACCCCTTGTTGGCACTGAGGGAGAAATGGGGTAGAGACGGACTTGAAATAGATGACGAGGAATGGCAGGAGGCCTTGTCCTCCCCTAAGAAAGTGGCCATCTTGGCACGTTTACGGCTGGTGCAATTGAAAATTCTCCACCGAGTTTATTTTTCCGAACGCCAACTAGCACATATGGGTAGGAGTGTGGACGGTAGGTGCAGGAGAGCATGTGGCCAAGAGGGGACCTTCCTGCACACGCTTTGGGAGTGTCCACTAATCCAAACTTATTGGAGAAAAGTACACGAGTGCATGAGTGGGATCTGGGGGGTACAGCTGCGGCCTGAGGTTAAAAGGTGTATTCTAAATATATGGGAGCCCACGGACCTAAACACTAAAGGTAGGATCTGGGTGACTTTGGGGCAGATGGTCGCGAAAAGGAACATAGCCAGGCACTGGGGAGCGACAACGCCACCAAAGATCAGTGCCTGGAAACAGGACATTGACTGGTGTATGGCAAGGGAGAAAACGGTGTATGTGGCCCGTGGATGTCCTCGAAAATGGATACAGCTATGGACTAAATGGAATGTATACCGGGGGAATATATGTGAGCCCCCACTGGCCCCCTCCCTAGATGAGCAAGTAATGCTTTGCAACCCCAGAAACGAGACAGCGCAATAGTGAGATTACACTGTTAAATAACTGCTATAACCTGTGACAAACAATGTACCTTGCGGGAAGAGGATGTACGCCTGTATGCCACTGCCGTTTGTTACCTGTTCAATAAAAAGATGTTTTAAAAAAAAAAAGAGAGAGAAGAAGAATACTTGTCTACTCCATAGTGCCTAATGCCTGAAACTCTTACCGCGTCCAAATCTTAGGGGGCGAGGAAGTGAGGATACCACAAATGTTATTTAGTGCTAATGCTACTGTGCCACTATAATTTTATGTGCATGATATTGTGTTACTGTTTTGCAGAGTATTAGTCACAATTGTCTTTTTTCTTTCTTGAAATAGCTACTCCTTCCCAACCGAACAGGCAGGAGTTAGCAGCCAAGACCCTGCAATGGAAGTTGGAGGATATCAGGGATGAATATCGGCGGCATGTGACTCTGGCCCCCCAGTGCCTCCAGTGATGCGGCGCCGCACCAGTTGTGGTGCCCTTGTCTAGTGGGTACCCGGTAGTAGGAAGGAGATGGCATGATGGTAAGACCAGTCACAAGGGTCTATAGAGACAAGCTTGATTAGAGATGATCCAGTCAAGAGTGGCCCCTTTCGAGTGAGTTAGGAGTGAACAGGCTTGGGACAGGGCTTGATTGGCCAGGAGTTCTTTCATGGCATTGACATGAGGATCCTTGGGATCTTTCCAGTGCAGGTTGAAATCACCAAGGAAAATTTCTTTATCATTGGAGGAAATCCTGGTTGTGATGATTTCCATGAGATGGTCAGTGAAGGAGTTGTTCATGCCTGGGGGGTGGTAGAAGATGTGTAGATTGCACAGTTGGGTGGAGTTGCTGCAAATGGAGAGAGCGAAGTATTCACAGGAGTCAGTGGTATCCACCAGAAGATCTGTGACTAAATGGTTAGAGCGGTAGATGCAGGCGATGCCTTCTGCTTTCTTGCTAGATTGCCTGTCGAACCTTGCAATGTTATAGTCGGAAGGGAGTAAGAGGTCCAGGCAAGGAGATAAGGATTCGTTGAGCCACGATTCTGTTAGGATTGCTATGTCGAAATGTTTGTTCAGGATGAGAGCTGCACTATCGGCTGCGTGCTTACCTGCCGATCGGCAGTTGATTAAGAGACCAGACAGAGATGGGTCGGAGGGAGTGCCTGGTGTCGGGGTGGAAAGGCGAACAGGCACAAGATTGCTTTTGATCACGCTTCTGTTACGGAGGGTAGCTGATCTGTTGGAGTTAATAGAGACCGTGCAGATGGCATGTTTGGCACTCACGTCAAGTAAACAAGGGGTAGCTGGGGCAGAGTTGAAGACCCAGAGGATGGCAAGGATTTATTTTTCAGTGAGGTCACGCGGACTTGGGGTGGCAGGGGTAGAGTTGTAGGAGATGATGAGAGCTAGTGTTTCCTCCTCCGAGAGGTGGCATGGTTGATAGTGAGGGTGAAGGAGTCTCAAGGATAATGGAAGTGGGTGTTTGGGGAACTCTGAGATATGAGGGGGGAGTTCGGCGGGGGCTTAAGATTAGCGAGGGAGAGTTCTGCAAGATGAATAAAGTTCATTAGATCCAGAATGGAGATATGGATGCTCTGAGTTAGTTTGGCAGCTCTGGCGTGCAGAGTAATGAAAACCATATAAGAGGGAGGCGCTGGTGGGCAGGGGGGTAGTGGTTCAGGAGCAGTTCTATCAACCTGCATAGGTGATAGGGTAGACAGGCTATCTTGACCTGTATCGTGGGTCTTGGGAGCATACCAGTCTCACAGTCAGAGTGGGGATCTAGCGGGGAGGAGACTAGGGGCAATTCTGTTGGCAAGGCCGGTAGATGTGCTGGAGGGGATAGGAAGACCTGTGTTGGAACTCCTTGGAGGGGTGGTTTGTGGGCTGGAAGGGCTAGCTCAACTTGAATCGAAGGTGTTTGGGGGCGTACTGGTCTCATAGTCATATTGGGGAGCTAGTGGGTAAGAGACCAAAGGTCTAAGGACGATTCTGTTGGCAGGGCCAGGGGACGTGCTGGAAGGGTTGGGAAGAACTGCATTGGGAAACCTTGGAGCGGTGGTTTGTGGGTGGCTAGTCATGCTAGATAGGCTGGTCGGAGGCTCATTGGGGCGGGTTTTAGTTACCCTGCCAGTATCTTGCACATGGTTTCTGAGGAGGGTAAAAAGGTCTGCAAACTTATTCAGGTTTTTGGTTGAGGCTTGGATCATGCCGATACCGTTTTTGTAGAGAGTGTAGTGAGGTCAGCTCGCAGGGTTGGGGAGGGCACAATTGCAAGCTTGGTGCCCTATTGAATGTTGCGCGTACATTGAGGAGGTGTACAAAGGTTTTGCACCAGGAGGAGGTTCTTCTGGAGTGGAAAATGAGGTCATTAATGACTGTGCCGTGGGGAACAACCTTTACAACGCAACTTTTACAACGCACTACCTTTACAACGCATTTTTTACAACGCATAATCCTTTACAACGCATGACATTACAACGCATGACACTACAACGCATTTTTAAAAACTACCTTTACAACGCATTCCATTACAACGCATACTACCATTACAACGCATACCATTACAACGCATAATATTACACTACACTATCCAACACTTACCCTACTGTTGCACCCCCTGGAGTTAGAATAGTAATTTTTACCCCTATACTATCCAACACTTACCCTACTGTTGCACCCCCTGGAGTTAGAATAGTAATTTTTACCCCTATACTATCCAACACTTACCCTACTGTTGCACCCCCTGGAGTTAGAATAGTAATTTTTACCCCTATACTATCCAACACTTACCCTACTGTTGCACCCCCTGGAGTTAGAATAGTAATTTTTACCCCTATACTATCCAACACTTACTCTACTGTTGCACCCCCTGGAGTTAGAATAGTAATTTTTACCCCTATACTATCCAACACTTACCCTACTGTTGCACCCCCTGGAGTTAGAATAGTAATTTTTACCCCTATACTATCCAACACTTACCCTACTGTTGCACCCCCTGGAGTTAGAATAGTAATTTTTACCCCTATACTATCCAACACTTACCCTACTGTTGCACCCCCTGGAGTTAGAATAGTAATTTTTACCCCTATACTATCCAACACTTACCCTACTGTTGCACCCCCTGGAGTTAGAATAGTAATTTTTACCCCTATACTATCCAACACTTACCCTACTGTTGCACCCCCTGGAGTTAGAATAGTAATTTTTACCCCTATACTATCCAACACTTACCCTACTGTTGCACCCCCTGGAGTTAGAATAGTAATTTTTACCCCTATACTATCCAACACTTACCCTACTGTTGCACCCCCTGGAGTTAGAATAGTAATTTTTACCCATATACTATCCAACACTTACCCTACTGTTGCACCCCCTGGAGTTAGAATAGTAATTTTTACCCCTATACTATCCAACACTTACTCTACTGTTGCACCCCCTGGAGTTAGAATAGTAATTTTTACCCCTATACTATCCAACACTTACCCTACTGTTGCACCCCCTGGAGTTAGAATAGTAATTTTTACCCCTATACTATCCAACACTTACCCTACTCTTGCACCCCCTGGAGTTAGAATAGTAATTTTAACCCCTATACTATCCAACACTTACCCTACTATTGCACCCCCTGGAGTTAGAAAAGTAATTTTAACCCCTATACTATCTAATACTTACCTTAAATGCAATTTAATATTATGCGTTGTAATGTTATGCGTTGTAAAGGTAGTATGCGTTGTAATGGTAATGCGTTGTAAAGGTATTTTTTTAAAATGCGTTGTAGTGTCATGCGTTGTAATGTCATGCGTTCTAATGGATTATGCGTTGTAAAAATGCGTTGTAAAAGTGTGCGTTGTAAAAGTGTGCGTTGTAACGTCATACATCCCTGTGCCGTTGTCCGCACTGAAATGTAGGTCAGAGATCAGTGTCTCAGGGTGAATTTTCAGGGTGGAGTGCTTGAATGATTTTGCAGCGGTTTTGGAGAGGTTGGGAGTGTAAACCAGAGTGTTAGAATGTTCCCCAGTAGCGGACAGGCCAGGTCCTGCCATGCTGGATAGGATGGGGCACTAAAGGAAGAATAAGGGGCAGTTACTCAGCGTGGCCGTAACTTGCGATGGTCGGAAAGAGGCCGTCCTCGAGGGTAGGGCTGTAGTAGTGATTGAGAGGCCGGGCCAGCCACTACGCATGCTTTTCATTTACACTGGTGCTTTTAGAAATTGCATATTTATTTTAAGGACAGTACCACGACACCTGGCTATGTGCAGAAAATAAATACACCTGGGTTTAAATCTGGAGGTCCACAAAAAAACATGTCCTGGGCTTTGCAAATGGACTGATAAATCTGCCAAATTATACATTTGGCTGAAAGCCAGCACTTCAGAAGATATCTACTCATTTCATTGAGCTGTGCTATAGGGCATTGTTTAAATGTGTTATATGTTCAGCTGTTTAAACGCCTTATTCAGCTTGCCTCATTTACTTGTTTCAACTTTTCTTTCAAATTTGCCTTTTTATAAGGTTTAAGTTATGTGTGTACTGGTAATAAATGCTCGGCACAATAAAAAGAGAGCAGTTTATTTTCATTAGGGAGACCGGTCAGAGCAAATTCCATTCATTCTAAAATGCCACAAAAGACACACACACAACCACTGTTAAGTTAGGATTATGTACCGACAAACACCTGCACTACTATGGAACTACCACGTTGTTAACCTTGACCGTGAGTCCTGAATACCACCATTTTGTCACTCACTTGTGTTATGCAATAAGAGCCGAGGATGGCGTATATTAAACAACAAAGGGGGATAGTCTCAAAAACCTGTGATAATCATCGCAAAATTAGCTAATCGCAACTTTGCACATCGCAGTCCATCGCTGGAACATAACACCGTGGTAACGTGGTATTCTCTACATGGTGGTACCATGCGATAGGCCCATATAGGCCCACAATAACACGTCAAATGTCAGCGATAAAGTCAAAGCAACGCAGCGAAATGCGATAAACGAATGCAAAAAAAGCTGCAATGAGGCCAATAGCGATACAAAAACCAGCGAAATCCAGCAACAGACCTGCAATTCCCACGCGGCATGCGGGAAAATGCACTATAAAAGCAGAACAAGAAAAACACACCGAAAACAAGATAAACCGCGTAGCAACATGGATACACCCAGACCGAGTGCCCAGGTCAACACAAACCCCACAAGCCCCAAAGACCACCAGCAAGGATCCTCGGGGAAGGCCAAGGAGAAGAGGAAGAGGAAGACGGGGTACAGTCCGCATGACAACCGCATCGTCGTCACGGAGGTGACAGAACACTAACGACAACTGTCCGTCACCTCCGCCGGGTCACTGGCAACACAGACGGAAAAATGGCATCCCATCCTCAATGCAGTCGGAGTGTCGAGGAGGCCAAGATGCGCTGGCATGATGTAAAAAGCCAAACCAAACAGAAACCCGATGCCAACAGGAAGGCCGATATGGCGAATGGAGGTGGGAGTCCTGCGCCACAGGAGGAGCCTGAGCAAATGGTGGCCACAGTCATCAGTGTGGAGACGGTGCAAGGAGTCGGGAGTTCGGACACAGCTCGACATGACCTGACACAACATCAACAGGGTGAGTCACGAACAGGGACTGGGGGGATGGGCACAATGGCACACATGCACAAGGACATGTCCCTTATCCCCGTGGCACACTGCAGCACACATCCAAACAACAACTAGGCCCCCATCCACCATGTGCCCAAAGGGGTCCCTCCCACACATCACCAATTCCAAAACACACACATGCACCCGTGTGAAATTCAGCAAAGATGCGTATTTGTGAGCCACACCGACAATGCAAGTGACACTATATGACGAGCAGATGGCTGGAGTACAAACACCATGACATTGAGCACGTCACGACCTGGAACGGAGCAGGTCACACTCTGACACATACATGTGCACCTACAACCCATGTTGTTGAAAACACATATGCAAACAAACAATGCACAAGAGTGCAAAAACCATCCAAGAGCTCAAATGACCCAAGTCGCCAACATCACAGCACCTTAAAAGCACAAAAGTCAAAGGCACGCCACCTCCAAGGGAAAAGGGGCAGCAAAATCATAGCTGCATGGGCGAATCTCACACAATGCGGCACACACACATAGCAATAAAAGCACATCCACAGGGATGACAATGTGGTACATAGTGCAACACTTACACTGCAGAACAGAGGACTCAACTGGGTCTGCTTGTGCGTAGAACAGGGCCAATCACATCTTACAAAGCAGGAAACTGTGAGATGAAAATGTACATGTACAACCTCACCTACGTCATGTAGTCCAAATGTCCACTGTCCCGCATCAAATTGTCCGCTCCTCTCAAACAGTCACAATGTACATTGCCTTGCAGTCTGTACATGCCAACACAATGCCAACAAGCGTCTCCCCTTCACATTGCAGAGGGACAAACAACACCTCCAGCAGAGCAGACCAGACAACTCAACAGTGATGCTCAAGAGGACCTTCACACTTCCGACGACCTACAACTGTTCATGGTCATCTTAGGCAAACGACCTCCAGGAGCAGGGCAGCCCAGCTGCATCGAGGATAGCCCTGCCCCTGCATAGACCACACAGCTGGACACACCCACCACCACGGCTGGCTCCCAGCAGCCCACTGAAACACACATCGCATTCCAAGGCCAGGTGTCAGACTGCCAGAAGGGGGTTGCCGAACAGGTGTGGGTGGGGTTCTACCTCATGGAAGCCAGACTAGATCACATACGTGGGTATCTAAGTACCATCAGGGACCACCTACTCTCCCTGACGGAGACACACACTGCGACAGAGACACATGCCTTTGCACATTTCCAGCACTGAACCACACCCAGAGCCACAGGATAATCATCCACACCCCCACGCTGGACTGGTGTACCACGGCTCAGTTCACTCCTCTCACGTATTGAGTGGGGGCGACAAAGCCACATGTGCAAGGTCTCACCCGCTGCCTGCGGTGACATGGCTGCATCTGCAGTACACGGCACAATGTTATGTTATAGGGCCCGGGCCCTAATGAACACATCATGAGCACACGGACACACTCAGATAGTTCGTTGAACTGGCAACGGGCACGTGCTCCCGCATCTTTTATTGCCAAGGTCACATGTACAGTGATGCCTGTGCTGGATGTGTGTGAGGTGAGTGTAAGCCAGCTCTCATGGAGTCAATGGGGCTGGCAACAACTAGAACAGTGATCAAAATCTTGAGTGGAAACAGAAAACACAAGCATAACAGAAACAACTGTGAAGCATCATGGTGGTAGCCGGAGAAAGTACAGTGTTCACCCAATATGCAACCAGAATGGTCCATGAGGTGTAGTGCACTGAGTCAGTGGCACCTGAAGAGCTGAGCAGGGTATCAAACTGATGATGGCACCCACAAGGGTGGGAGTAACTCTGACAGTCTGGCAGTAAGACACCTCCGACTCTGGCACCTGTTGTTTGGACTTGGTTCTGGCGGTGGTGGCGTGTGCATCCTGCGGAGATGCGATGTCTGGGCAGGTCAGGATTGGATCTAATGTGTGAGCCCAGGTGGACCGCAGTTGAGGCCAGAGGCAGCGGACAGCACAGGGCCACAGACACATGGCCTTGATGTGCCCCAGGCAATCGACACAGAGGCCATCCAATATTCATTTAGAAAGGGTCCATGACTTGAGCTGCACAGAGTTAGTGGCCCCGGATGCACAGCAGCCGGCACAGGCACACCACCACGGGACGATGACTTGCGGTTCAATGAGGTAGGGCCACACGAGCTGAGCGGGTCCCCGTCGATGTCCAAGGTGAATGTGGCGGAGGTTTGCGGGGGACAGTAGAAGGTGTCCTCCAGGGCATGATGCAGAGTACAGAAGCCGTCCGGAAGCAGTAAATGGAGGAGTGGATCGTTTTTGCCAAAACGTCATTATCATCGACATGATGATGAAGACAACCCCCAGTCCATAGACTCAGTCGCCACCAAAGTTCAATGTGAGAGTGTCCATGGATGTCGGGTAACAGACTTAGTGGCACCAGAGCTGAAAGGGAAGGCAGTCAGCGATGAGGCCAGTACAATGAGATATAGCCTGCCATAAATAAATCAAGACTGAGTTCCCAATGTGTGACCTACTCGACCTCAGCGAAGGCTCGAGGCAGCGGTCAGCGGGGGCACACAGCCACGTGTCGTTGGCTCGCGAGGCACAGAGTTAGTGACACCAGAGCAGTTGTTGGCAGTGTTAGATCACCCCCGTGACGATGATCCTTTTTTCCTCAGGACTGCACCACGTCTTCCTCTTACTCCTCTCCTTGCGTACAATGATATGGATTAACAGCAAAAGAGAAAGAACAAATGGCTGACTGAGGTTAAGCACATCAAATCCACATGTACAATGCTATGGACTCGTGTGACTTCTTATATACCCGATATTATGAACCGTGTGTTCTTTTGATTTGAGATCTTGCAATATATGCTCATTTCTGATCTGATATTTATCACGTTAGAAAGCCTGTACATTTTTATACATACTATAAACTGATTCTTCACTCATAGTTCCAAAACCCTGATGAAGTTCCCTCTGGTAATTTGGAACCAAACGAGTTGGTTGTGTGCCAGTTTTTTTTTATGACTATCTTAATAAAAGAAGACATTTTGGATCACATTGGACTGATTTATTGACTTCCCATTGAGTGCACCTTCCTTTCTTGTGTACAATGATATTGACTCTGCCATACGCAGATCAAGACTCAGTTTCAACTGTGAAATGAATGAATGAATGAAATGAAATGAAATGAAATGAAAAAGAATTTCTAAAGCGCATGGCTGCCCTTGAGCGTCCCAGCGCTACGTGTACACACAGACAGACCTCCTCTGAGCCGCATCCAGAGATGTTAGTCATTCTGGGGGAAAAGGAACGTTTTAAGGGATTTTCGGAATCTGGTCAAGCTAGGTTCTTTCCTCATTGATGTTGGGAGGGAGTTCCATAGCTGACCCGCGTTTATTGAAAAGCGGCGTCCTCCGGTCCTTGTTCTTTTTGCTCTCGGGATAGCTACCAGGTTTTCCTCGCCAGAGCGGAGCGTTCGTACTGATTTGTAAGGGCGGATCAGATCTCTGAGGATCGGAGGGCCTGTGCCTTGGAGGACTCTGAACACTGTACAGAGCGCTTTGAATTTCACTCTCGCTCTTATGGGCAGCCAATGGAGCGCTTTCAAGGCCGGTTTTGCTGACGTTCTTCTAGGTGTGTTCGTCAGCAGTCTTGCAGCTGCATTCTGTGCCCTCTGGAGCACGTTCAAGGTGTATTCCGGTGCAGCCAGGAAGAGGGCGTTGTTATAATCCAGTCTTGACAGAATAAGGCCCTGTACCAGCAATTTCCTAGAGTCTAATGGGAGTAAGGGCATAACTTTCCGTATTGAGCGGAGCAGCCCATAGCAACACCCTGCAGTTATTTTCGCCTGAGTGTGCATCGACAGCTCCGGTTCAAGCCAGACGCCGAGACTTTTTATGGATCCCTTCGGGGTCGGAGGATCTCCTAAACAAGTCGGCCACATACATTTGGGGAGGGAGGTGCAGAGATTTCCCAGCAACATCACCTCGGTTTTGGAGGCATTAAGCTTGAGTCTTGAGTCGGCCATCCATGCCATGATGTTGGTAAGGCTGACTGTCTGACCCACTTGACCACTGTGTAGTCCGGAGGCAGCGGTCAGCGTGAGCCAAACGCTGTTCAGCAAGCTCCTCCTGGAACTCTGACACACGACGTTGAAATGGCATGTGGGGATGACTTGGGGTTGACAGAGGTAGAAGCAACAGAGCTGAGCGAGTGGTTTTCCAGCGACGATGCCGTGTCCTGCCTGGTACTGACTGTTTTGGATTGGTGTGAGGCCTGCTGGACCGCAGTGTAGGCCGAAGGCGTGATCATCAAGGACCCACAGACATGTGTGGTTGGGATGCCATGCACAGACTTGGTGTCACCACATCGAAGAGAGTATAGTGACATAAAATCAGCCATTTAGTGTGTACTCTGCCATTGCATAATCAAGACTCAGTTCCAAATGTGTGACCTACTTGACTGTAGTGTAGGCCAGAGGTAGCGGTAGAGTACGTCAACCAGAAAGGAGTAAAGCAGGCCTGTGTCGTGGAGGCCGTGATTGTCTGAGGAGGCTGCCAAGGTCGCGGCCCTAGGGCTTGGAACTAGCGCCGGCATGTGGTGGGCCCCCTTTGACATACACCGTTGTCGTCAGGTGAGCAGTGAAGCATGGCTGCGTAGGGACGGACATGACGGGTTCAGGGACCAGCGGCCCGGGGTGCAGCAGGTGCACAGGATCGCAGGCCACACCGCTCACAGCGAGGGCCTAGGCCTCATGGCAGGCTGGGAGGCGCTGCTCTGGCAGAGATGTCGGGCATTCCAGAAGAGTTTTTCACAAAATCAGAATTGCACCACTGTTTCACAAAAAAGTATTAAATGTCCATACATTCTCATTATGTCCAACACATATAGGAGAGGCCACTTGATCCAATCAATGATTTTTATTATTCAGACAGTCCTTCAGCCAACGCGTTTCGTCCTATTCTGGTAGGACTTCTTCAGGGCTGAAATTTTACAAAAACGAAAAAGAAAAGAAAAAGAAAAAGAGAAAGAAAAAGAAGAAGAAAAAAACAAAAAGAAGAAAACAAAAAGCAAAAAACATCACATAAATAGCTAATCTTATATTGACATTGCTTCACATCCAATTTCAATTATAAACAAGATTTTTTTTTACATAAAACATTAAGTAAAAAATACAAATTCACAAACACATGTAAATGTAATTATAAATGTATATACATATATATAAACCTAAACCAAATACTCATTAAGAACCACTTTTAAGTTACCCCCTTCATAAAATCAATACATAAACATTTCTTTTTGCCATTTCATTAGGTCACCAACTCCAAAGTGACTCTGGCATAAAGCAGCAGTGACCACAGATTCCTTTTCTTTGCTTAGGGATAATTATGCATAAGCAACATGATACCCTAGTAGTTAACCAGAGCTAACAGAATATTTTCATACAGGAAAATGTTGAAGAATGCAAAGAACCCCCATTGTCACAATCGAAGAGATCAGTCCAAAGCACATGAAAATGTCTACTTTCTTAGTAACCCAATCTAAAAATAGTGCACCCAGATAGAAGAGAAGGGACTTGACCAGAGAGATCATTCCAAAATATTTAAAAACACCAATGGTGAGATCATGTGAAGGACGTGTGTTTACTCTACTGGAGAATTACACAAACAGCATATTACCTACCGACTAAGTAATCTTGGTGACGGTTTTCAATGGTGAAGAAATCATGTAACACGAAATCGATCGTTTTCAGAGGTATTAATAATTCTGTAAATAATGACCAATATAACATAATTCAAACATCCATTCTATGCGGTATTATCACCATGAAGGATATTAAATTAAGAAAGCGCCTACCTTTTTTAATCCACTTATTACTGAATTCAAGGAGATCATCAACATCAGACGCAAATATAACGAGGGTGGCATCAAACCAGTCCCTAAAAGGCATCCATCTCTTCCAGTATGGTAACCGGACAGACGTTCGATTGAAGTTAAAGTACTGTCAGTACAGTTCTTAGTCCAGTAGTGGATTTCCAACAACCCATAATAAGGGGTCCTGTATAAAGGACCACAGGTTAAACAGGAAAAGAACAAGAAATGTGTATTTCACAAATTGAAGCACCCCTTCGCTCTCAACACAGAATCATCGTTATTAGACGAGTTCAAAGTTCTTATTCAATATACTCATAGTAAGCAGCATTTAGCCGCACATAGTCTATTGTTTGCCTAAATAGCATTAATACGTTGCCTACAAACGATCGACATTACTTTTTAAATTCCAATTTTATCACGAACAGAAGCACTAAGATAAAATTGGGCATATACTTCATCAAACATCGTCAGTACGCTACCTACGTTCCAACAAATTACAAAACTTAAAAGCTATGCAAAAAACAGCGCCAAGTGGTATTAAACATCTAATTCCCATAGGGAGGCATCAGCACGCTGCTCATATCCAATGAAGCGACCAATGCTAGCCGAATATAAAGCCAAGGAATATATTAACAGTGTAATAATTGAGATAAAAACGGAAGGACGGGCTATGGTTATGCTCATACTCACACAGATTAAAACCATCATAGACTAGCGCACCGGAATCAAACCGTTCCCAGAGTTAAACTTACCAGTAATGGGAATATATCCTTCCCTCCCGATCTTCACGAGATAAATAACGAAACCATTCCCGACAGTGTGCCGCCATTTTAAAGTTATGGACAGACAGCCTGTTAACGTGATGACGTCAAAGGTATTGTGTATTCGCCATAACTATCCGGCGTTATTAATACGCCATCTTAAAGCGGCGGTACATAACATCAAGAAAGTATGAAAACCTCAATTATTGCCATAATGTTAGATGATATCTTGTATAAATCTAATTAGACATTTAACCATAATAAGGTGGTTCCTTACGAAGAGTTGAAGTGATTATAGACCTACTCAGCATTTCCCAAAAGAAAGGCAAACACATTGTGTATAAACTGTGTAGAATAAAGTCGGGGAAAGTATTGACTCTAAAGCCAAACCAATTATTGTAAATATTAATACCATACAGTCCGACATACATCAAAGCGCCATTTTGGAACGGAAACCCGACAAGTAAGAGAAAACATAATGCTCCTGTCTATTATAGTAGTTAAAGATGATTACCATTATTCTTCTTGTGCGATTTTCAAAAGAACAATGATGGACTGCTTGGAGAATAAAATTAACTCCAACATCCAGACATCTCTATTAGTGTTATGCTATGACAATACACAATAAAAGAAAGGGGCCATAATAAGCGCCATCTTGAAGTGGTGTCCAAACCAATAATAAATTCATAAATGGTTACCCAAATATAGAGCTCTTGTTAGTATATAAATAGAAAGTACCAGGATAGATGACAGAAATACAGATAATATAAACAGAAAAACGACAAAAAGGAAAAGGAGGCAGAAAGACAGGACAGAAAAATTAAATCCTGTTTACATAACATACAGGATTTGAGAGGTATACAAACAGTAAGATGTTTAATAATGTTAACTGACATTTTTTTGACTGTATAAAATCTGGCCTAAGATATTACTCAGTAGTGTGTTTCAACAAGCAAGCTTTCTGAGGCATAGCATGTTTCTTTCTAATATTTATGCACCAAAACGAATATCAAAAACATGTTTTTACTTCAAGCATATATGGACAACTGATAATAACCTTTCCTGAATTTTTTGACTAGGGTATGAGAACATACAAAGATCCCTCTGTACGTTCATTTTTTGCAGATGATGTTACATCCCATCATCCGTATTTTACCCCGATCCATATATCTAAGTCTGCACATCCATTTTGCTGATATATGTACTAACCTAAACTAATATTCAGTAATGTGTTCTAACAGTAATGTCTGTTGATGCATACCATGTATCTTTACAATATATATGCTCTTTAACAAATTACAAAGACAGGTTTTGAATTCAAACAAATGTGGACAACAGGCAATTATCTTTCCTGAATTTTCAGAATGGGGTATGAAAACATACAGAGAGCCCTTTGTATATTGATTTTTTACAGATGATGAAGCATCTAATCGTCCGTATTATGCCCCAGTTCGATACATCTGAGTCTACAAATCCATTTTGCTTCCACACGTCTCAATGTCAGTTCACGGTTCCCACCCCGTGCTGGCATTGGGATGTGATCAATGCCATGAAATCACATTTTGTAATGACCCTTATGATGTTCCCCCATGTGATATGTCATGAGATATTCAAGGTCATTATGCTTAAGTGCCCGTATATGCTCATGAATACGTATTTTCAAGGGCCTTACTGTACTCCCAACATATATTTTGTTACACTCACACCCCAAAATGTATATAACATATTTTGTATTACAGTTGATGAAGTGGTTGATAGTGTATTCCTTATCAGTATTGTAGGAGAAATATTTTGTTTTATCCTTGGCCAACGTACATACATTACACATGTGACATTTGAAAAAACAAACCGGAGCTGTTGGTAACCAGGAACTATTCGTGACTTTCCTCACGTAGCTGGGACATAGCATATTTCTTAAAGTTCTACCCCTACGAAAGGTGACCCTGGGGTTAATGGTCAGATGATCTTTAAGGCTAGGTATAGCATACAAGAGACCCCAATGTTTTTTTAAGATGGTAAATATCTTACTGCTATTATTGGTGTATAGTGATATAAAAGCCAGGTGAGAATTTGATTCCTTGTTTAGTTGAGAGTTGGGTCTCTTCAACAAAACATTGGTCCTTATGGTGTTGTGAATCCTAGCATCAGCTTTTGCGAGAATTGTCACTTCATAACCCCTAGTTCTAAATCTATTGTTAACTTCTACGATGTTCCTTTCAAATTCAACCTCAGTGCTACAGTTACGGCGGACACGTACCATCTCTCCATATGGAATATTTTTAATAACAGAATTAGGATGTGCACTGGTAGCATGTAAAATGCTATTGCACGATGTAGGTTTACGAAAAATGGTACTGTGGATGTTACCATTCTCAACAAAGAATTTTATATCAAGAAATTCGATCTCAATAGTACTGTGTTGCATAGTCAAATGGACATTATAGGGACAATCATTCAGATATGTGTGGTAATCAATTAATTGATTGACAGAACCCTTCCACAATAGTATAATATTGTCTATATACCTCCCCCAAAAGACAATCATGTCCATCCAGGGGGAGGCATATTTGCCCCAGCCATGCTCCCTCTCCCACCAGCCCATAAAAAAGGCAGGCGTAAGAGGGTGCAAACCTGGAGCCCATTGCAGTGCCCTGCAGCTGGTGAAACCATGTGCCGTTGTGCAGAAAATAATTTTTTGATAGGATTATGTCAATCATGTCCACAAGCATCATGTTATGTTCCATGTGGTCTGCAGTTCTTGTTTTTAAAAAAGACTGGATCGCCATATTACCAAATTGTTTTTGGATGCAAGTATAAAGGCTAGTGACATCCATCGTAACAAACATGAGGTCATCCGACCAACTGAGACCCTCCAATTTTTGGAGGATATCATAGTGTCAGCTATAAATGATGGTAGGTTATTAACAAATGGTTGCGAAAAACCATCAACATATTGTGATAGACGCTCTGTAGGCGAGTCTATTCCCGAAATGATCGGTCTACCAGGTGGAAATGTACCTCCTTTATGGATCTTTGGCAATACATATATACAGGGAGCTACAGGATGACTAACTGTAAGATATCTGTATTCATCTCCAGATATAAGACCATTCTCATGCCAGTCTTGCAGTCTAGCATTAATATGAACAGTAAGGGGAGCAATGGGATTCATACCTATACGTTCATAACAAATAGGATCAGCAAGTTGTCTATCGATTTCACTTATGTAGTCAATTGCATTCATTACTACCACATTGCCCCCCTTATCGGCTTACCTGATAATAATAGAATCATCATTCATTAGTGTGTTTAATGCAGTCCTTTCTGCCTTTGACAGATTCTCTTTGTGTGTACCATATTTATTTGGATTGTCCATGAGTGAGTGGATGTCTCTCGTTACTCTATCCTTAAAAAGGTCTATATTGACATGTGTGTTACTTGGCATAAACTTAGATCGCTTTTTAAGCCCACTGTTAATTTGAGTGTCCTCCGTAATACCAAGATCATTCCTAAGTTCCTCTAGGGTAAATTGTGTATTATCAGGGATAGCAAGAACCATTTGTAGGTCCTGCAAATCAACAACAGTATGTATGATATTAGTTGTTGATGGAACAATAGGACATTTAGCCAATTGATGTGAAAAGAAAAAATCCTTTAATTTCAGAAGGCGAGTAAATTTGAACAAATCAACCAAAATATTAACGGGGTCACCCCACTGTGACGGGCAAAAACCCAAGCCCTTTTGCAACACAGTCTTTTCAATTTCTGAAATATTACGACAAGATAGATTCACAATAGTCAATTCTTTGGAAATGGTACAATCCATATCCTCCACTATGTGGTTTTGGATCGTGTTGTCATTCCTACTTGCCACTTCCTTTTTTCTGTCCTTTTTCTTTCCACCTCTTTCCTCCCCTCCTTGTTTTGGATCTTGTTTTGTTGTTCTGATGCCCAGTCTTACTCTCTCCATTTCCAATAAAAAATTTGGACGTCTTGGAGAAGTAAGTAAAGTGGTCCCTCCATTTCCAGATCGATTACTATCAATTGAGGAAATGGAACTGCTATCTTTGGAGATTGATTCTGTGGTATCCTCTCTAGATCTTTTACCCTCTCCTAATGGCTTAACATTATCAAATTTCTTGGCAAATGTATATATTCTGCCCTCCTTATAGTCATTGTTGTCCCTCTTAATTTTTCTTAGTTTTTTATCTCTTAAGTAGATCTGATGACTTTCAATAATCCTATCATAAATTTCGTAGTTCTTTACAATCACTTCTTTGAGTTCAGAGCATTCAATTTCTCTCTCTAAGATGACAATGTCCTCTCTTAATTTGGTCACCTTTTTATCTGCATGTTTAATGAGGATACACATCATGGTGTTGGAGGCACCATGAAGGTTCTCCTCCCAGTCCTTCAATGAATCCTCATCAAGATCCTCAAACGTAGGAAATATAAGTATTCTTAAACCTCTTGGTATTTTACCATTATCAATATACTTCTGTAAAGTGATGCTGTCCCACCAGCGGGACATCTCTTGCTTTTTCAATCTCTCCAATTTCTGGAATTTAGCTTTAAGACCTTCTCCTATTTTCGCCTCTGATACGACTGAGCTTCCTATTTACATATGTGATAACAGGCCTAGGGCCATCTCTTCTCTTTTATCATTGAATTTTGACATTTCAAAACAATGAGCACAGTTTATACCGTAGATAACTTTGGTTCCAAGTGTGCTGCTTAACCCCAAAAACAAATTTTGCAAAAACAACGGACAGTTGGGTTTAGCACGCTGGTGCAGCACCAATATGGAGAATACTGCCAAAAATCAAACTTCAAGCTTGTGTGCAAAATCTGAGAGCACCCTCTTTCCAAAGGTGCTACCTACAAAAGGAAACAGACAATTTTCACTAAATCAGAATTGCAATACTGTTTCACAAAAAAGTATTAAATGCCCATAAATTCTCATTATGTCCAACACATATAGGAGAGGCCACTTGATCCAATCAATGATTTTTATTATTCAGACAGTCCTTCAGCCAACGCGTTTCGTCCTATTCTGGTAGGACTTCTTCAGGGCTGAAATTTTACAAAAAAGAAAACAATTTAAAGCATAAGATGAGTATCACATTTTAGCTTATGTTATTTATGTATGTATTTTGATTAATAAATGTCATAGCTACAAACCATGCTATTGCAGTGTTATTTTATCTTACTGCTAACCTCGTACATATGGTACTTCGCAGGCTGTCTTATGGTTGTAGCAATTCATATCTCTTGCATGAGAAATAAGACTGTTCAATAAACCCTTTTATTGAAACGCCCGTCTCTCTATTTCTGTGCAACTCTGTAGAAACGAAGCATATACGATTGACTGAGCGAAACTGTTATCTATTGTTTCCATGATTCTGAGACTGTTCCAATTCTAAAAGGAAACAAAGTTGTCATGTTTATGCGGTTGTCAGAGGCTAATCCCTTCTTGTATATTCGAGAAGTTTCTGGCGACCTCTGAGTTAGCTGGCACACCCAAGTAATTAAGTTTAGTATACTCGATAGAGACATACTGACCTTAGTCCTATGTCAAATCTATAGTGTATGTTATTACAATGCGCAGAGCCTATCAGGGATATAGGAACTACACTACATGGCACCCAACGGTTTGGTAAGGCACTAATTTAACGCTAGATACTGAAGTAACTCAGTCGTGCTTTTCTCAGAGACCCTCTACTCATAAAACTCCATAAGACGTCTGGAGTGGGTAGGGATAATATCCGTAATAGCTGAGTAGGGCGAAAGTCCTATGTATTAGCTGTTTGGTTTTGTTCAACGTTGAAAGATACAGTGTTCCAAAATATTGTGCACCTTATCTTTGTTCCCTTGAAACTTGCTCTGAAACTTTCATTAAACAATGAAAGAAAGCGGCAGAAACACCGATACTGGTGGAGTTGCGGCTGATCAAGTCACAGCAGCTTTAAATCGTACAGGCTTTCTAGAAACCGGCGAGGATGCTATAAACATCCATCCAAATTTAAGGAGAGCCATCACTCTAAATCTTATAAAACATGGCCTAACACCAAGAGGTGGTAGAGCAGTTTTTGTGATAGAGGAACATGAATCTCACCAGACAGAGGTATTCTATTCATGGATAGTATTCCCAGAATCAAATCCAGTAACACATCTGTTTCACTTCTACAAAGAAGATGAACCACCTGAGGAATATATTGCTTTCGAGGATATTGAAATTCCACTCACATACCAGAAGCATGAGCTCTGGTTTAAAGGCGCCCTAAAACATTACAATCACATTACCAGGCTCGGTCCACTAGGTAGACCAGGAGCAGCATAGCCGATTTTAGCCAGCTACACACCTCATCCTGACATTGAAGAAATGTCAGATGTAGATTTACTAGCTCAACTCAAGGAGCTAATCAAAATCTACAGAAAATGAGTTCAATATGTCATGCGGACTTTCACAGTCCAACCACCATTAACCATTCAAAATCACTCAGTCATGGGTAAATTACCCGCAAAACGCGAACAAATTCCATTCTGGTTAGCTCAAAAAATTACTCAAATTGAAGAAGTATTTCCTAATACTACCCCTTTTGAAAAACACAGAATTTTAACAATTTGTTTAGCAATGGGGATCACACCACATGTGGAAGACTGCACCTCTTGGGGCACGGTCTTTGCTGCTATCTACACAAAAAAACATGGTGTTCCGTCAATGGTGGTAATACCTGATGTCCCGAAATAGATTAAAAACAAATATGGTGCAGAGCCTGCTCTGAATTTAGGTATGAAGTTACTTAAAAATTTCGACCAGGTGTCAGCAATAATATTATCTAATATTAAAGGAGAAGCAGCATCAGTGGCGATCCGCCAGAAACTAAGGGAATTTGATGTAACAGAACAACCTCAAGAACTAGCCAGAATAATTGAAAAATCCTATGAAGAATTAGGCAGAGACAGTCTGGGAGGGAAACCAGTAAAACCACAACTGTCTGAAAGTCCTGATAAGGTCTTTTCTAAAAACACTCCTACCTCTTCTAAAAAGAAGTGGGAAAATAGCAAACAGAATTCCAAAGAGAAGCGTTCTCATTCCCGAGGCAGTTCTCCTCCACAGAAGGAACCCTCTGAAAGGAGGTACAACCTCAGGAATAGGGATAATTTGAGAAAATCTGACAGATATCAAAATAATGATACACGTCCCTTTCGTACCTTTCAGATATCGTCACAGGCATCCGAAAGAAGAGGACGGTCAGAAAACAAGGAAGAACGCGTGAAGTCCAAAGACGATCAACACGTTCAGAAAAATAAAGCAAAACCTCAATTCTCCAAGAAAAAGGTAGCAGGTGTGAAGATTAGACATGCCGAGAATACTGAGAACCCAACTCAAGAACGGAGAATGGGCCCAGACCATGCTGGACAGTGCAGCAGAAGTTACCATAGCTCGCCAGAACCTGAAGGGATTTCTGGAGACAGTGGACTTGAATGAAGACATACAAGTTGAGACTGTAGACACCAGAGTTAGTTCTTCACATAGGTTATATGAAATAACATTCTGGATGGAGGGAGACATACCAAGAAAAGTGAAAGCACTCTTTAGGGCGCATCTTTCAAAGGGTTATGATATACTTCTAGCAGAACAGGCCTGGCCACCAGAGTTTGTCAGGAAGTGCCCACATGGCGAGGACATCATTATGCCTGCCTTCTCCAACCATGTTCCAGTTCATTTAAAATATACATTAGCCAGGAAATGGGCAGTAGCCCAAGCCCCAGCACTGTATAAAAACATGCAGGATGGGATGAGGACTCACCTCACCATAAAATCCAGTTAAAAAATCAACCGACTGCACAAAGGCAGTCCCCAGTTAAGCAAGAATCTAAAAAACAGGTCAGGGAGATTTTAGATCAACTTGAATACCAAGGGGTGATTGAAACATGCACCTCATCAATGAACAATCCTTTGTTTCCTGTCTCCAAACCAGACAATGCATATCGTCTAGTTTTGGATTACAGACACTTAAATTCTTGTTGCAAAACATTTGCTTTACAAAATGCACATAGTACAGCATTAATGAATAACATTGTGCGTAAAAAATATAAAACCACATTAGACATTTCAAATGGTTTCTTTTGTCAAAATATTGCACCAGAAAGCAGATATTTGGCCGCTTTCTCAATAATGGGGACCCAGCGTCAATTTTGTCGACTGCCCCAGGGATTCAAAACAGCCTGGGGTTATTCTCAGCAAGCGTAACAGAGTTACTACAAACTTATGATGACGAGGCATTGTCATATGTCGATGATATATATCTGACAGACAATGACCTGGACAGGCACTTAAACAGGGTGAGCACCATAATATTGGGCTTTGGCTCAGAGGGTTACAAATTCAACTTTAAAAAGTCAAGAATTGCCCACCTCAACCTCCTTTTCTTAGGATATGAACTATCAAGTGAAGGTAAAAGCCTGGCAGCCAACTTTTTAGAAAAGTATGCGCAGCTCCAACCGCCAAAAACGCTGACAAATTTACAGTCGATTCTAGGTTTCCTGAATTTTGGAAGAACTTACATTTTAAATTACGCAGAAAGGGTTAAACCTCTCTACGAATTAATCAAACTTGATTTTAAAATCACACATTGGACACAAAAACACACAGAAATTTTGCGTTCACTCTAAACAGACATGTTAGCAACTAAATACTTGCAAACACGCGTAAACGTACGCAACTTAGTGATCCGAATAATTCAGGGTCAATGCGGATTCACCTACTTAACTTTTAAGGAAGGTGAAAAAGTACCAATCGCATACAAATCCCACTTGTATACACAAGCAGAAATGCAATTCACTTCTACAGAAAAAATTCTGACAGCAGCTCAAACCGCTGTAGCAAAAGAAAGAGCCCTAGCACAGGGGAAAAAACGCATTATGGTTGTGACTCCTGTACCAGCCCTAGTGGCAGTTACAAAGGCTAGCATTCCAAATTTTTGAACATTTATTAGAGCAGATGCTGCTTTCCTGCTCCTGCTCTCAGCTTTCTGCTCATTTTGCACACTCTTTTTTAAAATTGATATCGTCTTTCGACATTACTGTTTTAAAATTTTGGATTAGCTGCTTTATTTTTTATGTGGGAATTTGAATTGGGGGTTGGCACTTGGTGGCTGGCGGGGCTTGAACTGGGGGCAGATCGTTTTTGACGACTCACCCGAGCCGCCATTGTTCCTCCTGTGGGGCGGTCTAGTTGCTCTGGAGGGCTTAAAAAGGGAGGCTGCACTAGCGCACTCGACCCTTGATTAGAGCAGACACTGTTTTCCTGCTCCTGCTCTCAGCTTTCTGCTCATTTTGCACACTCTTTTTTAAAATTGATATCGTCTTTCGACATTACTGTTTTTAAATTGTTGGATTAGCTGCTTTATTTTTTATGTGGGAATTTGAATTGGGGGTTGGTACTTGGTGGCTGGCGGGGCTTGAACTCGGGGTAGATTGTTTTTGACGACTCACCCGAGCTGCCATTTTTCCTCCGTGGGGCGGTCTAGTTGCTCTGGAGGGCTTAAAAAGGGACGCTGCGCTAGCGCGGTCGACCCTTGATTAGAGCAGACGCTGCTTTCCTGCTCCTGCTCTCAGCTTTCTGCTCATTTTGCACACTCTTTTTTAAAATTGATATCGTCTTTCGACATTACTGCAGAGGACGCGTGCAGCGGGCGTGCAGCGGGCGCGCCAAAGGCAAGCCCGTCTGCACCCGTCAGCATCATGAAGGCACTTGGCGCCGGGAATGCTGCTCCTTTTTCTGGAAGTAATGGAGGTAAGAGCATTCCATGGCTGAAATACAGCAGAGATAGCCTTATGACGATTGGCAGTGATGCAATGTGCTGCACATTAACAAAATCATCTGTTGACTCTAACCAATTGCTATGTAACGTTTGCAAGTGGAAGGCAGTCCCTAGAGGTGGCAAGGGATGGGTCTCTGGGGGAAATGACTATATCCTCGGGCCACAAACTCCTCTGAATGATGTGACCGGGGAAAATCTTAAAGCCATTCTTATCAATGCCAGATCTATGAGGAAACATGAATATCAACTTTATGATCTCCTTGTGGAAGCCAAGCCGGATGTCTTGTTTATCACTGAAACCTGGCTCCATGAAGGATCAAACTCTACTCTCGCTAATGCTATTCCCCCCGATTATATGATAATCAGGAAAGACAGAATAGGTAATAGAGGTGGGGGTAGCTATTGTATACAAGAACTCTCTCCCTTGCTCGGCTATACCTATTACGAACCTGGAGGGAGCGGAAGGCTTAGGATTCCATTTGTCTGTCTCCGCCCACGAGTCATTTGCCGGGGTAACTATATGTAGACCTCCAGGGCAGTCAGGTCGTTTCCTAGAGTCTATTGGCCATGCCATAGCACCTATTGCTACTAGATTTAGTCAATGCATGGTCCTCGGGGACTTCAATCGTCTTTTTGACCAAAAGGAAGAACCAGAGATCAAGAAGTTGTGCGAATCCTTGAATATTTTCGCCATGGCACCGTATGTGATGTCTCCCACTCATGAAAAGGGTCACATTTTGGACCCGATTTTTTAAACAACCAATATTGGCCTAGACAACCCTCTCCCTATTATTTGGTCCGACCATTTTTTGCTTACTTTCTGGTTGAAAGAAGAGCTTAATAGGACCCGGTCTCATGGTATTCAGCAAACGAAAGAATTTACATCTTTTAAGCTAATCGCGCTCGATTCTTTGGCAGAAATATTAGGCCATCACCCTATTCTTGTGGAGGGGTCTCTAGAAGATGCGACATTTGCTCTAGAAAGCTGGCTGCAGAATTGGGCATTGCATCTTGCTCCCCCTAAGATGAGTAGGGCTGCACGGGGTAATACTTCTGCTCCTTGGTTTACCGAGGCATTGAGGAAGAGCAAAAGTGCTTGTAAATGCCTGTAGCGCTTATGGAGGAAAAGTTTTGACCCATTGAGTAAAGACAGCTATAAACAGGCACTTAAAGCGCACTACATTAAAGTGCGTGATGAGAAAAAAAAGCTTCCTGGCTACAGAAATTGATCTTGCCAGGAACTGTAGTAGGGAACTATTTAAGATTGTGAAAGACTTTGCCTCCCCCCAATGTTACCCAGAGTCTTTTCACTCCCACCCGTGAATGGACGAATCAGATTCCTAATTTTTTCTTGACAAGATCAAGTCCATCAAAGACACATTTGATATGCCTAATTGTATGAGTCACGACGTTGTGCCAGACCTTAAAGAATACTCCAAGGAGGAATTACTTCTCGAGTTTCCTCCTGTTTCTCTGGATACCTCACTTACCATCATGAAGGCGTTAAAATCTGGGTCGCCTACAGATCCCTGCACTGCAAAAATTGTAGCTTCTGTTGCTGAGGTTTTGAATCCAGCTGTTAATCAAGTCCTGAACCTCTCCTTGTCCAATGGAAAAGTTCCAGCGAGATGGAAACAGGGTAAAATTCTCCCCCTTCTGAAGAAACCCTCAGCTGACCCAGCTGTAGTTAGTAACTATAGGCCCATAACACTGCTTTCTGCTTTGCTAAGGCGTTGGAGAAGTATGTGAATGTGGTGATCACGAACTTCATTGACGCCACAAATGCTCTCCATCCCAGTCAATCGAGTTTTAGAGCTAACTATAGCACTGAAACAAACTTATTGGAAGTCACTGAAAGCATCAAAGTCACCCTTGATAGAAGAGGTAAGGCAGTTTTAATATTGCTGGACCTCTCGGCGGCTTTTGATACCGTGCCCCACGGACGACTCCTTCAGAGACTTAGGGAATGTGGCTTAGGGGGCATGGCTCGTAGGTGGTTTTCTTCTTTCTTGGAAGGCCGTCAGCAATCTGTCTGGACCCCACCTTTCTCAGCTGATATTCCTTCGCTGAATGTTGGAGTGCCTCAGGGCTCAGTTTTGAGTCTAACTCTTTTTAATATTTATATGGTACCATTGGCACCTCTAGCGGAGAAACTCGGGGCAAAGGTTATAACCTACGCCGATGATTCCCAACTTTTGTTCACGTATGGAAAAGTTGAGCCGCTAAATGTAAGCTTAATACGTCAATGCCTGACTAAAGTGTTTGATTGGTTTCGATAGAACCAATTGTCATGCAATTCCGCCAAAACTGAAATTATCTTTTTTGGACACACCCCGTGTGATGAATGGCAGAATTGGTGGCCCCAGGATCAACCTTCTCCTCCCAGTTCTGTTACCACTGTGAAAAATCTCGGAGTCATGCTTGATTTGGATCTTTCTATGAAGTCGCAGGTTCAATCTGTGGCTGGTACATGTTTTAGGCTCCTAAAAATGATGAGGAACTTCTTACCACTGTTGCCTCTGTCCCATAGGCAGACGGTAGTCCAAGCCTTGATTATGTCAAGGCTGGATTATGCCAATGTATTATACCTGGGCATCCCGAACTATTTACTGGGCCGTCTACAGGTTGTGCAAAATGCGGCAGCCAGAGCGATCCCGTTGGCTGGGCCTAGGACTCACATGGCAAGTCATTTGAAAACCCTATACTGGCTATCAGTGAAAAATAGGATTGATTTTAAGTCTCTTGTGCTGGCCTTTAAGGCTCTTCATAACAGTGGGGCTCAGTACATCAGAAAGAGAATTATGTCCTATATTCCAGCCAGGACGTTGAGATCATTGGCCCAACATCTGTTATTGGTACCAAAATTCTTTTTGACCTGGAAGGGGGATGCTCATTCCAGGTGGTAGTGGGCAGATTATGGAATTAGCTGCCTCTTTCCCTCAGACAAGAACAAGAGCTTCTTAACTTCAGACGCCAACTTAAGACCTGGCTGTTCCATCAGTAATTAATGCTGTGTAGGACTGTGAGTGACCAGGGTCTCTCTTGCCAAGGGGTACTTTCTCAGCGCCGGGACACTCCTCAGAGTAGCTGTGCGCTTTACAAATCCCCCATAACATAACAGAACATAACATAACATAACATAACATATTTAAAAACACAAGCATTCCTGCAATATGAACACGAATGTCCTCTGCCTACTGAAATTCTCCCTCTTCACCAGTACGAATTTATAATTTATACTGACGGATCTGCACAGCCAGCGACGGGGAGTAAACAAGCTTACAGGGCAGCGTGTACTATCGTTAAAGGTTGCATGCGAGATGGCAAATTCAGACCAATGGTCACAAAAACCCAATCTCTAGGAGATTGCACAGCTCAGCGAGCTGAACTACAAGCATTTAAGATGGCACTTGAAAATACAGATCGCAAATTCCCCACACTGATAATGTGCGATTCTTTGTACTGTGTTCAATCGTACAATGAATATTTACTGAATTGGATTCACAATGGTTTCAAAGATGCAAAAGGTGGCACAATCAAGCACAAATTGCTTTGGGAACAAGTAGTTCAGTTGCGAAACGGACTACAGAACACTCACGTGATATACATGCTGAGTCACCAACGTGATGGCGTTCACGTTGAAGGGAATTCATTGGCTGGTGAAGCCACGAAAGGGTCTGTGCAAACGGCTTCCGTAGCTGCAATCACTCATTCAAAAGCGAAAATAGACAGCGAAATAATGCTGGCTGTCAGTGCATCAAGCAAAGGCAGCGGAGTGGCATTACCTAACAAGTTTCCACTCAAATACTCAAATATTATTGATGAGAATGGCGTTCCATTTGCTCGAATCCCTGGAGTGGGGGATAGAGTAATTCCAAACAGGGCACGAAGAGCGGCTTTGATTTTCGATGCACATCTGGGAGAGGGTCTGACACAGCAGGGGATCACTAAAACAATTTTGGAACTAAAAGAGATGTACTGGTGGCCAGGAATGAATACACTGATTCATATCTTCATCAATAACTGCATAGACTGCAATAGAGATCGCAGTACAGAACGCCACCAGATACCTGACTATAACATGGCCAGCCCAGTTCAGACGCCATTATTAGACAACATTAGACTAACTACGTGCAGGCGTCCTCTTGCACAAATACAGTCCCACAAACACTAAATCAAGGTTCCTATGGATGTGGCCTCAGCGCTCGGCTGACGCCCGAACTGTTATAAAAGATTTGCAAGTCTTTATCGGCATATACGCAATAGGCACACTACATTCTGACCAGGGTCCTGCATTTAGCTCTAGGGCTTACAAAGAAGCCATGGCCAGTCTGGGCGTAGGATTGCGGTATTCTTCTCCATTCCATCCTGAGGGAAATTCTGTTGTGGAAAGAAAAAACCGGGACATAAAGCAGTCTATAACAGCTAGGGTATTAGGTTCGGGTGATGGGTGGGTCAAACATTCATATGGGGTCCAAGGCGCAATAAACAACTTGACAAGAAGTTCTCTAGAGGGTGTCACTCCATATGAGGTCCTGTTTGGGACTACAATGTTGGTTCCGGACTTAGATATGAGAGGCACAATGGTGGAAAACAAACAATTTGATATCAAAGACCGTTTGGCTGTTTTGCAGGACTTAAATAAATTAAGAACGCAACAAAGCAACGTGGTCCTGAAGCCAACCACCACTGAGAAAAATCCGGCCGTCCCAGTAAGGCCTGTCAGGGTCCCAAAGCCTGGGGATCTAGTCAGAGAAAAGATCGCACATAAGAAGGAATTTGGGCCTTCACACAGCCAACCAGTACCTGTCCTAGCAATCCACGGATCAAGAACAGTACTTTTGCCGCCCCTTGCTGGTAAAAAGGAGAAAAGATTTGTGTCCATCGACCTGATCAAACCACACTATGTGGCCGATACTGAACAGTAGGCCAAGTGGACTCCGCCAATGTAGCAGACGCACTCCTTCAGTTACAATTCAAGAGGTTCAAACTGAGAGACTCATCACCTTTGAAGATTCGACAGTAAGAAATAGAGGACTAAGCAACAATGCTATGGACTTTGTACCTCTTGAGACCCAAATAACAGTTCGTCCAGACACACCTGTTTACAACGAAGTTAACAAGTGATCAACTGGTTCCAGCAATTTCATTAAATACGGATGCAATTCCAACCATTGACAGAACTGCTTCTGGCTATTTCATGAACTTTGATACGTTTTCTGAGCATCCCAGCGAGCCTGAAACGACGCCAGTACAAAGACCTTTCAAAGAACAAGCAACAGACTTTTTTCATCTACTGGAAAAAACTTATCTTGTGTTTCCATGGATTGAAGTATGGATTGTTTTGGGAATATTCTTCTTTCTACTTTGGTTAGCTCTGGTAATAACTCTGGGTATGCTGATGAATGGAAGATATATTCAAATGGACACAGCAAGTAAAAGAGTGAACTTACTTCTCCAGCCACACAAATCATCCCACCGTGAAGCAAGAGAATTGTCAGCAGTGAACATCACAGCGATTCCTATACCTGATGTTATAGTTTGGGACAAAACGAATATGACATTTTTGGCCCGTCGGAGTTTTTGGAGATTCCACATTTATTTCAAATTTCATTAAGTGACTTTATTATCTCCAGCACCTTTTCTGATGATTGGGACTTCAAGACTGTTAATAATATGATGTCTGATCTAGAGATGTCAACTGCATTCACTAATAATGAATATTTACAAGGTTCATAGGACTATGAACAATTGTATTGTTATAACCACTATGGTCATCATGTCTTGCATAAATCTGCAACACCCTAGAAATGTATTTGTGTATAACCAATGGGAACATTGTCCTACGCCACGAAAGGGTAGCTCGAAAACATTTGCAACAAAATTTCCATATTTTTCAGGGTTTAATATCTCGAATGCAGAGACATTTTACTTTAAGAATGTCAATAAGACAGGAATGAAAACTATGTTAACGAATACCAAACAGATTTATTCTACAGCCTTTATTGCCCAACTGTCTAGACAGGGTTACGACTTTTGGAAAGACAACATTGAGACGAAAACTGTCTGGGGTACTAAAGATTGGCAAGTACAGGGAATAGAAGCTTTGTTTAGAGCCTGTATCATCCCTGAGCAAATTATGTTTTTGAACCACACTGTCCAACAAACATCATGCCTTGGAATAGCCAAGATAAAAGACATGAACACTCCGTATATACCTGCACCTATAAGTGAAAGCACTACACAGGGGGAGGTCGACGTACATACTATTTTGAAAAATAACAGATCAGATCCTGAATGGAAAAAATGGTTGCTCTGGCCCTTAGACACAAACAACTGTCAAGATAGATTCCTGAAGAAAACACAAGGTTTTACCTTTCATAGGCCAGACCCACGTTATGTCCAAAGACAGCATCCGGGGGTAGTAACAACTTACAGTGTAGGGAAACTTTGCCTTGATTGGCTACAGAAAGCTACACTAGAGGATGTAAAACAACACTTAACTTTACTTCAAGAAGGCGCAGACCTTAGGGAATTCTTGCTAGGACCAAGAAAACCGTGTCAAAAACGTTTCCGATATGCCAGTATCTACGCTGCTTATAATGAAGCATGGAAGGTCACCCAAGCAGAGACTGCAGAACAAATAAGAGAAATTGATCGTATCAATTTAGAGAAATCTCTCTGTGTAGTGGACAATGGGTGAACGACTCTGTCGTCCAGGATATATTCTTTCGACAGCATTGTATCCTCTGTCACAGACTTCATGGAACAAGACTTGGTCATGTTGCAACATGGTCAGTGACAGCTACGTTCTATCATGCTATTAGGCTGGACGCTTCAAAACCTGTGTTCTGGCTATGTGCCTGAGCGTTTAATCAATACTACGTCACTGTTTGCAGAATTCAACTCACTGATAGACAGATCAAACTGGCACAAAGGGGAGCAGAATATAGGGTGCTGAGCATTGAAAAACTGGAGAAATTACCATTCACAGTGGCAGAAAAACCAGCTACTGAGTGGATCATACATGGTAAGATTACTCTGCCTGTTACGACTTTCCATTTTCAGTATTGCCTAAAAAATATATCAGCAGGCAAATATGAAAGGTTGGTTAAAGAATACATCTAGGCTTCCTGGGATTTACCTTACACACACAGATGTTGGTGTGGGGGACGTGAAGTGTTTCTTAGCGGTGAAAACTGTGAACACGCACTAAGCGGTTATCTCCTTTGTCAAGGTATTAACTTACACGGGCCTGTGACGGTTCCACTACAAACTTATCCTGCCACCTGCACGGTTCACCAGCAGCAGTGATTAATACAATCTTTGGTCAACTTTCAAATGGGAGGTACATTATGTTGAATGATCACAGCTGCTGTGGCATGCTGCCAGGTATCCCATATATAGTAACGGTTACATCCAGGGTCACTTGCTGTATGCAAGTCTTGTTTACCCAAATAGACATAGTCAGGGAGTCGCCTTTATGTCCTTCACTGAATATCTCTTCTATACGAGTTGATACTCTAAGCAGAATGAAAGCCATTCTTTTACAAAAAACTGTGCCTTTGACCTCTGCCAAAGAAACCCATGATCTCCAAGTTGCAAGGACTTCTGCAGGGATACATACCCTTTTGCATACAAACTGCCCTGTGCATTTCTCAAACATGTTAGGTCGTATCTTAAACATGTCTGATACGAGCGGTATTGTACATGTACTTAAGAACGTGTGTGCAGGAATGTTAGCACCTTTTCAAGCAGTCCTCTGAATTTTTCCAAATTTCGTGCACTCTGTGTTTGGCGGACTGCCATTCCTTTTAGCACTCGTTGCAGGGATGCTATTTTTGCTCCTACCGCTACGATATGGCTATCCAAATCACCAGCGACACCTAGTTCACCATGGAAAGAACTCTATTGGAGATGAAGTGTCGTGAGCGCATCGTCCAAATTCTGGGTTTACCTCGTCTACGAGAATTAAACACCACTTGGTTTCTGTCATTCAGACGATTGCATCTTACCTGTTCTACGCTGCCTGCTATGCGGTGAAGAATGCATGCTGGACATTTGTCTGACACTCCCATCAGTCATGCCTACGGATATCGATACTCTGCTGGACCCGATAACGGCCCATGCTATGTGTTGTCCCCAGTGGCTACCAATCCTGATGGCGGCATTCATTGAAATCTCACAGACGCAACATGCTACTGCTGAGGAACGAGAGGAAACACCAGGTGCGCAGGTAACATCCAATCCGGACATTGCTGATGCTTCCCATGCTGAAGGCGATAGTTTGCATCTATGTGCTGTTGATTTTCTACATGAGGTATTCCAACTCTCACCCTCAACGGTAGATGACTTGTTGCCTACAGATTTAGAAAATGTTATGTTTTCTCCATCCCCACACACTGACTTTTGATTCGAGCACACAGTGTTCCGCAGAGACTCTGAATTTGGCCTTCATTCTTTTTCAAACGTGATAATGACTTTGGAACTTTTTATATGATTATATATTTTTTTTTCTTCCCACCCCAAAATTGTATTTTCATTTTTTGGCACAGTAATCTGCTTATAGTAGAACTATTCATAGAGAACAGAATTCTTTGATAACACTTCCAGGGACAGTATGCCACCTTGTCATGAATAACAATTTGACTTGTGTAACCTGATATGAAATGGTTTCAGCCATATTTCTTCTGTATTTATGAGCCATTTCATCACATGTATATATTTTGGTTCATTAATTTAGCATTCCAATGTGATCCTCTGCTTAGAGTGGAACATTGCATTTAATATGTACAACACTTTATGCATAGCAATGGTTTTGTAATGTATTTTTGGAACATATGTTTTAGATATGTTTTAGCTTAATTTAGCAAACCCATGCGATACTCTGTTTTAAGATATGTTTAGAACGTTTAGGATTTAGTAACGACGTTCATACGAAACTGGAGTTGGTGTTTTGTGCAGATTTAGATTCCATATATATGTTTCCCGATTTATGCCCTTACATAGGTACAATTCACATTGCCCTTATTTGGACATAGAAATCTGGCCCTTATTTAGACATTGTCCGTACAAACCAAATACAGGCATGGCCACCTACATCCGTCCATCCACGTCACAACGAATTCTTGGAAAACCAGACCCTTCAGCCTTTAGGAATTTCCCTCAGCTTGAATATTGATTTCTCCAAGAACTCATTAAGTATGCATGAACATCTATTCCTTAGGGGTTCATTCATGACGTTCCTCTGCCCGACGTTTACGTCAATACTGGCATTCCTAGACACCTTCAAGGTATAAATATACCAGCACTTGTCCTGGCAAATTGCGGTTTTTGGAGGATTCGATCCAACCCAGACTACGCGGTTCGCCACAGCAAGTCCGGAAGGAGATCGAGTTCCAGCCTGATGCACCGACCTGATGCTGCCATCCTCGCAGAGAATCCAGCTCCAGGGCTCTCTGACTTCCCTTGCGGGGGGTTAGACTATCGAGTCCAGAAAAGAGATTCCAACCTCGCTCATTCTAAGGTATGGAGCCGACTAGAACTTAGAGAAACTTTTGGCAACTCTTGGCTAAACTAAAATATAGCTAGCTATACTTTAGACATGGCACCTACTTCAAACCTCATACTGCAGTTAGGGTAGGTATACTGGGGTAGAACAATTTAGAAGCATCAGATGAGTATCACATTTTAGCTTATGTTATTTATGTATTTATTTTGATTAATATATGTCATAGCTACAAACCATGCTATTGCAGTATTATTTTATCTTACTGCTAACCTCGCACATATGGTACTTCACAGTCTGTATTATGATTGTAGCAATTCATATCTCTTGCATGAGAAATAAGACTGTTAAATAAACCCTTTTATTGAAACGCCCGTCTCTCTATTTCTGTGCAACTCTGTAGAAACGAAGCATGCACGATTGACTGAGTGAAACTGTTATCTATTGTTTCCTCGATTCAGAGACTGTTCCGATTGTAAAAGGAAACAAAGTTGTCATGTTTATGCGGTTGTCAGAGACTAATCCCTTCTTGTATATTCAAGAAGTTTCTAGTGACCTCTGAGTTAGCTGGCACACCCAAGTAATTAAGTTTAATATACTCGATAGAGACATACTGACCTTAGTCCTAAGTCAAATCTATAGTGTAAGTTATTGCAATGCGAAGAGCTTATCAGGGATATAGGAACTACACTACAGTCTGTGAGGTTGATGCGTTTTCTGAAGGTCTGATGTCTGTGGTCCAGGAGAGGTGCAGGGGGGGTACCGGGGCTAGCAGTCCTGGGGGTGGTGGCGGTGGATGTTGTGCCCCTGTTAGGGCTCTGTGCTGCATGATCAGTGGCTCCATGGCAGCTCTTGGTCTTTAGGTGTAACTCTGGGCTGGTCTCTCTTTGTTGGTGCAGTTTGTCGTCCGACTTCGCATCAGGTCAGAGCAGATGTTAATTTCCTGCAGCTAACGCGCCTTATCGCATGTTTTGAAATCTTTCGGCAGGTGAGCACCAACTTATGCATCAGGGTTGTCTACATTATGCAACCAGATAAGGCAAATTATAAGGCAGAACGCAGCACATTTTTTGATGGTATTAGTTCATTATTTTGTAATTTCTACACATGGTAATACTATCTGGACAACTATTTCAGCTCATTGGTACCAGTTGATCAACCAAATACAGAGGTAAGCAAATGAAAGGTGACCAGTTAACCTTTGTGAAGCACCTTCAATTGCTCTCGAACACATGTGGATCCATTCGAGCTAGAAACCATTTTTTTAATTAAAATAAGCAGATTATGCAGCATATGATGGATCATGTGGCAAATCTGGCAAATCCTTATTTATGCTAAAACAAACCTTGCCTCCAGAACCTCGTAATTCATGTGGCCCTAGTTATACATTGAGGGGGAGATTTACCAAATCGCCCCTCAACGCAGCACAGACACGGAAAAGTTTAAAATGTTTATTTTTAACTACGTGCTCTAAGGTGCAGTACTTTGGCTAACATAAGCAAACAAATGATTAGAAATAGAACCATCAGCATTGTTACAATTCCATAGAAAGCGAAGGGAGAAATCATATTACAATGATAGTGGAAAGAGGTCCTATAATACCTTGTGAACCACCCTCTCCTGGCTAATAAGCTAGATTTATATAATAATAGAAGATCTCTAGGGTTGAATAGGGAACCCCATACCTCCAAGATCAGCTTAGGTGAATCACATCACAGGATCAGCACTGCTCTCTGTGTCGGGAAAGATTTTCTCCAAGTGTGTCAGCATCATGCAGGCAATGCAATAATAAAGGCACCCAAGTTTCAGATATTTGCAGCTGTGTGCTTGTTGTATCTAGAGCGTGGGCCGATCAACCTGAATTCAACAACATACATTGTTATTTGACCGTGACGGTTTCTGCACACAGTGTTCAGACTAAGGTCGCGGTGCACGTCTAGGGATGTGAACAACAGACCGTTCTCATGTGAAGAAAAGCAAGCAAGCAGTTTTAGTTATGATAACAGCTACCTGTAGTGTCGTGTGCAAAAGCAGCAAAAGCGGCAAGATGGAGTTTAACTTCTAAAACGCTTATGCTAACATAGCAATGTGTGCAGGCAAAACCCTGTCTTCACTTCATGGCCATGTATTGCTGGACACTGCATACCCTACCAATGCCTGATGCAAGATTATGTGTTGTGGGTTCTTCAAGAAGCACCTAACAGATGTGGATATGTATTGCTGGATATTGCACACCCTACCAATGCCGATACAAGATCATGTGCTGTGGTGTCTTGAAGAAACACCTGGCAGATGTGGCTAGGTATTGCAAGGATACTGCACACATAACCAATGCCTAATACATTATGCTGATGGTTCGCAAGGTTTGCTAGACCCACCAGGTGGATTTGGCAAATTATATCTCTAAATTGCACATGCCACCAATACCTGATACAAATTGATCATTCATGGGATCTACGTGAACCACCCAGCAGATGTGGTCATGTATTTCTGGACACCGCACACCTTTGCATGCCTGATACACAGTGATGCTTCGCGGGAACTACTGTAACGATCTGGGGCTGTATTATGAACGTTCTACAGGGCGCAACAGGAGTTTGCTCATTCTTTGCGTGCTCCAGGGCACTTTGGAAGGGGCTGCAGACACTTGTTCTGTCCCTTCTGTAATACCGATAGCAGTGGTGCACATAAAGCGCCAGTGCTATCTTCAGGGGGCGTTCCTTAATTTTCAAGGGGACATGCCCCATGCAAATGAGGGAATCCCTTTTGCTCTGCACCCCCAGTGCAGGGGCAAAGAAGCTGTCAGGAGGTGCACTGACAGTGCGCCCCCTGAGAGCAGCCCTCTGGAGGGGGAAAAAAGGGGTCCCACGGACCCCCCCAGACATCCCCTTACATACGGGTGCATATCTGTTAGTATCTCACATTAAATATTGTAAAACTATTGATTGGGCATGCTATGCAAGTGGATTCAACATATTTGTTTTTTCATGAAATGAGGAAGCAACAGTGGGAAAAGCCTTATTTTTTGAACATATACACCTTGGGTGGATACAGTACAAGCTTATCTCCTTCAAATGACAAGTATGCAAACATAGCAAAACCAAAGAAAATGATGGACGGAGTGTTAAACATTGCAAGCACTCACCCCCAGTCAACTGATCTGGGTTTAATCCATCACCGTTCTTTAGCCCACTCTGCCAGCCCAGTTCAGACATGGCTATATGCATATCAGTCTGACCCTGTGCCTCATGGGAACAGTCCAGCCCGAACTGCCAAGCCATGTCTTCCCTGGACCGGAAGCAAGCTTCCTAGGACCGTTTTCTGGCATTTCAGCCGTCTTCAGCCAGGCTTGCTTGAATCCAGTGGCAAAGTGAGCAAGGGACTCACGTCTGAGCATACCCTGCCAACTTATGGCGAACAAAGTAAAACCAAAGGAAATGATGGACGGAGTGTTGAACATTGCAAGCACTCACCCTCAGTCAACTGATCTGGGTTTAATCCATCACCGTTCTTTAGCCCACTCTGCCACCCCAGTTCAGACATGGCCATATGCAAATCAGTCTGACCCTGTGCCTCATGGGAACAGTCCAGCCCGAACTGCCAAGCCATGTCTTCCCTGGACCGGAAACAAGCTTCCTAGGACCGGTTTCTGGCATTTCAGCCGTCTTCAGCCAGGCTTGCTTGAATCCAGTGGCAAAGTGAGCAAGGGACTCACGTCTGAGCATACCCTGCCAACTTATGGCGAACAAAGTAAAACCAAAGGAAATGATGGACGGAGTGTTGAACATTGCAAGAACTCACCCTCAGTCAACTGATCTGGGTTTAATCCATCACCGTTCTTTAGCCCACTCTGCCACCCCAGTTCAGACATGGCCATATGCAAATCAGTCTGACCCTGTGCCTCATGGGAACAGTCCAGCCCGAACTGCCAAGCCATGTCTTCCCTGGACCGGAAGCAAGCTTCCTAGGACCGTTTTCTGGCATTTCAGCCATCTTCAGCCAGGCTTGCTTGAATCCAGTGGCAAAGTGAGCAAGGGACTCACGTCTGAGCATACCCTGCCAACTTATGGCGAACAAACTAAAACCAAAGGAAATGATGGACGGAGTGTTGAACATTGCAAGCACTCACCCTCAGTCAACTGATCTGGGTTTAATCCATCACCGTTCTTTAGCCCACTCTGCCACCCCAGTTCAGACATGGCCATATGCAAATCAGTCTGACCCTGTGCCTCATGGGAACAGTCCAGCCCGAACTGCCAAGCCATGTCTTCCCTGGACCGGAAACAAGCTTCCTAGGACCGGTTTCTGGCATTTCAGCCGTCTTCAGCCAGGCTTGCTTGAATCCAGTGGCAAAGTGAGCAAGGGACTCACGTCTGAGCATACCCTGCCAACTTCTGGCAAACAAAGCAAACATAGCACATACTTTCCTCATCAAAGGACACATACATTTCAGGCAGCGGCAATGCATGTTTTGCTTCCTCACACAACAGGTACAGCATGGTGATAATAGAAGCAAGCTTCCCTCTCAGAAGGAAGCAAGTGCAATATTCTTCCTCCAGAACAGCAGGGAAGACTAGTACAATCTTTCATCATTCACAGAACATGTTCTTTTATGGCATGAATGAAAGTGGAGAGGGTGCTTAACTCAATGACAGCAATATGCAGGTGGATGCATACGTGGATGAGATAGTAACTATGCAAGATCTGCCGCCATCCATACTAAAGTGAGACACCAATCAGTGTCCTGAAAATTATGCTGCAGTCACTTGGAGACCTGCTGTTTGTGGTATTCTTTGGTTTTGCATATATTTAGAAGTAGATATCATTGTTGTTGGAGCAGCCGAGCCACAGCCCTAAGTAACTATGCTGTAGACTGGCAGACAGGTGTGAACCTCTTACAAAAGGCTTTGAAAGCTTATGGGGTGTTAAGCAACTCAAGCCTCAATGCTGTACCTGTTCAAAAACGTTAAGGGCCACCTCTGTTCAGTACTGTGTATGAACATATTCAGAACTCTTTTTGAATGTCTGACTATGGGCCCAGGGATTGGCACAAAGCATTCCATACTGTCTGCACCTGCTCATATTCAGTTTGCAACAAATGTATTTAAACTTTCAAATCTAACAGCATGTATTTGTGTTGCTTTCCACAGTTTTGATAATCAATTACCAAATATTTTTGACTTGTGCTTTTGCCCATCTTTGATCGTGTCAGTGCACAAACCAATATATTAATTTCCTTCTTTTTGTGTCAGCACCAGAAGGGGAACAACACTCATACATTAGAAGACTTTAGACCTCTGGAAGCTTACCCTGATCAGTGTGCTCATTCCTGTGCACTTAGGAATGAGCAGCAATCCGCCCTATTTAGCACAATCTCAAAATATCAATCTTACCTCTCTGTTGGAAAATGGCCCTTTCTGCAGGGTTACTCCCAAACCTTTTGTCTTCCGCCTCCTACTTTTTGCTAAATTTGTTTTTGTTCGTCCTACGACTCTTAGCAATTTACCACTGCTAACCAGTGGTAAAGTGCATGCCCACTCTCCTCTAAACATGGTAGGATTGGCTTATACCCAATTTGGCATATTGAATTTGCTTTTACGTCCCTAGTAAAGTGGTACTTCCCAGTGCCTGTAATTTAAATGCTACTTGTGGGCCAGCAGCATTGATTCCGCCATCCACTTAAGCAGCCCTTTAATCATGTCTCAGGCCTGCCATTACAGAGCCTATGTGTGCACTTTATACTGTCATATCAACCTGCAAAATTAAACTTTTTTCAGGCTCAAACCTTCTTTTTTAATACATAAAAGCCACCCCTATGGTAGGTCTTAGACAGCCCAGAGAGCGGGGTCTAATGTAAAAAGCAGGATGTGTGCTTTTAAGTTTGACATGTCCTAGTAGTTAAAAACTCTTCAATTCATTTATCACTACTGCAAGGCTTATATGCCACATAAGACAACATTGGGATTATCTCATACATTTTTCTAAGTATAATTTCCAAATGGAAAGCTATAACTGATTCAAGTTTGAGGTCTCTTGAATCACAATATAATGCCCATACTTATGGTAAAGTTGGATATTAAATTGCAGGTCTGAAAATGATGCCACTCTTAGAAAGTTGGTATTTTCTTACTTTAACCATTTGGGGGCCGATTCCAATCCTGGAAAAAGGCTGTACGAATCGTTGTACGGAGCGTTTTCTCCGCACGACTCGTACCTGGTAAACTTTCCTTACAACCTAGGACGTACGATTCGTACAGAAAGCCTCTTCCCATACCAATCGTACAAAAAAACGTACAGGAAAAAAAAAACTACGATTCTGATCCGGAACAGCGTGTACGCGACGTCCGTACGTATTTAAGCAGCGGTTTCCGGCCCAGCATGTACGATTCGTCCCTACATCACCCTGACGGCTCTTTTTTTACGGGAGCCAAAAACAGCCGGAAAAGCAGAGTCCGACGCGAACCGCTAAGAGGGAGCCCCGGAACGCGACATACACACCATGAACCCCATCGTACGTGTCATCCTGGTACTCTTAGCCTAAGACCTGGTGCACCGAAAACGACGCACACGCCGCAGAAGGTGAGAACCACACCCAGGGTGAGGTTCCGTGTGAGACGGGATGGCACTTTTTGAGTGGTGACGAATATGGACGAGTTTGGTATCTATGAACCGCAAATGACGAGTACAGTGGGTGTACGAAGTTTCGCAATACAGCCACGTATGGTTCGCCTCATTTTCGGGTTCGTTCATCCGAACCCTCGGGTTCCATTTTAGATACAGCGTCCATTTTGTTTCTTGCCCTCAGGTAGCCAGCGAACGGGCTTTTTGTCCGCTTCGTGACCCTGGGACTTTCAAGCTAGTACGAAGGACACGTGTTTCTTTGAGGTGACTTTTACGATGAGGGGAAAGACACGAGTGAGGCGGATGGCCCCGCTCAAGGCCCATCTTGCCGCTCCGGTCTATTGTTTCAGTCACGCATACATTAGACACGAGGTCTTTGAACCCTCTATCGAGTTTCCTTTATTGCCCCTAACACTCTTTTCTAACCTGTTGTGCATCCTCATCCTTTCCTTGCATTCTGTTTTTCGTCCTTCCTTAATGTGTTTATGGTTGGGAGGAAATGTGTTTATTGCGGAGGGAATATGTTTTTACAGTTGGGAACTGGCAAGATTGTTGTAATTATGTTCCGGCCTCCTGAAACATGAACGCGACCCTTTTGAAGTTTGTTGTGGGAACTGAGTTGTAACCTTTGTTCGCCATACTGTGCTTTGGCAAAAACGTGTATAAAAGGAGCGACCCACTTCTACGAATTTGAAGCAGTCTCCGAGAACCTACACGTTGTGTACTTCTTGTGACCTCTGTATCCCTGCAGTAAATAAACGCTGATCTCTGACGTCGTTGGAAGTGTCCCGTGTCTCTGTGTTTGGTACGCCAGAACAGGTAACCCACGAAGGTTTCAGGTGTTGTTCCCTGGCACCGCTGGGTCTTAGAATAACCCAGTCCTTCAGTTGGCGCCCAACGTGGGGCGACATCAACGGTACCGGTCCAAAGCCCGACGATCGTGAGGAACTTCGTGTGAAATCGCCGAGGGAAGGTGCACCCCGCTTCATCGATCCAGTTGTCGAAATAAGTGGCCCGACGTCTTTTCCGTGAAGATCCCCGCCTCCTGACGGCTGCGACGGACCGATGCCCTGACTGTCGACCTGTTTTGGCGCCTGGCGTAGTCCTTTGTACGGCGAGACGATCAACGGGCCTTCCTGGTGACGCCATTGTTCTCTCAGTTAAGTATTTGTGGGTCGCTCCCAGTGTTGCTTTGTTGTTTGCATGGTTCCATAAGCATCCGTGGTTCTTAGTTGTTGGGTTTTATTTGACGATTGCAATTGCCAAAAACCAAGGGTCTTGCATTTTTGCGAGGACATCGTAATTCGATAGCCCTTGAAGTTTGTATACTCGGTTAGTGTGCACGATGCCTGGCCGTAGTACTTTGTTTGGGTTTCTCAAATGTTGCAGCATGGATTCCCGGCTGGAGGATTCATGCCCGATACCTCCGGCTGGAACTCCGCTTTACGAGCTCTATAGTCGCCATGGCGTGGGTCCTATCGTATATAATGAATATTGGGTTCGTTATACTAAAAAGGATGGCGTCCTTAGTTGGCCACCTCATGGTAGTTTTGAGACTGCCATTTTAGATAACTTGGAAGCTAAATTATTTAAAAGGAAAGCTAGGCCGGCCATGTTTGATTCCTTCCGGTTATGGCGGAAAGAGGCCAAGCAGAAAGAAATCAAACAGAACAAGAAAAATAAACGAGAAGGTGTCATTACGGTGATGCGCAATGCAGAACAGTATCAGTTAGACAAAAATGAGAAGGAGCAAGAAGTTAGTGCTCGGCTTCACCATATGGCGGTGGACAAATGTTATCCGGCGCTACCTTCTACGATCGATCAGACAGGAGAAGAATCGGTGGAAGATTCGCTTTTGTCTTATCTGATGAAATCGCCACCTCCTTATGCCCCTGATGTCATGGGTCCCGTCCATCCCCCTCTTCCTCAACCCGCTGTTTTGGCGGCTGCTGGTCAGCCCGCCGTTCCTCCCGTACTCCCGAATCCCCTTGGGCCACAGATCGTACATCCCCTTGGTCCGGTTTCTCCCCCTATTGCGCCTTTCCAAGTCCCTCCTCAGTCTGTTGTTCCCGCTACTCCTGCTGCTGCGTCTACCTCTACCGTTTCCGCCCCTATGGCTGCTACACCTGCGTCCTCTTCCTCTTCTCCTTCTGTTCGTAGTCGTCTCTTGACTGCTGTTGCTTCTCTTTATTCTCCGTTCTTTGGGCCGATACTTGGCTCGACTCTTTCGGATGTTGCTCAAAGACGCAGTCAGCTTCCTGATGATAGGGAACGTGAATCGCTGGTGAAGACGGCGCGTAGATGGATTCGCAACCCTGTTAAATACACCCCACGTGTAGTGTTCGAAACGTTTTCTCAGTTCAATGTGCCCACGCAACGATTTGTGTTCGAAGAATTGTGTAAGTCATTAAAAGAGGAGTGGGACGATGATATAGCTGATGATATACCACCTGAGGTTTCCGAGCTACAGCTTCGGTTTTCCACGGGTGTCATTGTAGGTGATAACGTTCGAGAGGCTCTGGAACGCTTGTTATCCTTTCGATGTACAGTGCAACCACGTGCACTGTTTAAGGACGCGACCGCGGAATGGATGGCACAACCTGGTCAATATCCTATGCGGGAAGTTCCCCCGGTATGGATGCCAGGTGATGCTGCTGCTAACCCTCCTGTCCCAGCCCACTTCCAGAGAGTGTGGATACACCTCCCTTGGAAGCGATCGGAAGTTTTGCAAGTGAAGCAATCCCTACCCGATCCCCGTAAGAATCCTGCGGGTTATTATAAGGAGCTGTCCCAATTGGTGGATGCTACTGTTATGAACCTAGCCGATATTGATATGTTGTTCGGTAATGTGGTGCCTCAGCCGATTTGGGCGAACATCCGTCATGAGAATCATGTAGCCGAGTTAGGCGGTGACTGGGCTGCCCTTACAGCGGCAGATGCCCGGCAGGTCGGTGGGGCTAAACCTGAACAGATTATTGTGGCTTTGCCCCAGAGGATAATTACCCTCATGAAGACGCTTATGCCAGCGATGCGCGTCAATTGGGACAAATTATCAGCATGCAGGCAAAAGAGGGATGAAAGTGTGTCTGATTTCTTTACGAGATTCGAGGAAGCGTTCGTTGATCATAGTGGTCAGGACATGGGTTCCGAGGGTGGTCAGCGGTTGTTCGTTGATAAATTTGTATCGAATTTGTTGCCCGACCTGAGCAACAAGTTGAAGAATTCTGAGAGTGCGTGGGCTGTTTCTACCACTGCCCAAATATTGGCCACGGCCCAATATTACGAGAATAGAGAAAAAGAGGAAAGTGAGCGGGCAGAAAAGAAAACGAAGGATCTCAAAACTAAGGTCTTGTTGCAGCAAGCTTATCCACCGCGTCCGAATTTCAGTGATACGCAGCAGCCCAACAGATCGCAACCACAGTTCTCTAGACCACAGTCGCGCAATGCTTCGCCTGCGCCTCGCTTTGTGCTGGGATATAATCAGTGCGCATATTGTCGTGGGGAAGGCCATTTGAAGTTCGATTGTCCGGTTCTCCGTGATAGGGCCAATGGTGTGTCGGCTCGGGGAGGACGTAGTGGTCCTCAACAGGTTTCTCGTGGTAGAGGTCGCGGAGTTACCCAGAATCAGACCGAACGCTTTGCGACGTCTTCGGATTCGCAAAATTGTTTCGATCGACGCGAACCATCGTCCGGTCGGTCTGCACAGTATCATGTGGATGATTGTTATGTTGAGTGTGATGTTGATGCGGATGGTATCTACTAGGACAGCCATAGACAAAGGAAGGGAGAAGTAACAGTTCCGGTTGATCAGAGAGGGCCTTATGTTGCAGTAGCCACTTTGGGCGTTGTTGAGCCTTTTCTGTTGGACACTGGTGCAGCAAAAAGTTCCATCATGCATTCGAAACTCCCTGGCGCGCCTTTGTCTGGCTTAACGAATGTTTCCGTTGGATTTTCTGGCGCCCCCGTTAGCAATCCGGTCTCTAGCCCTTTGCCCCTTACAATTGGGTCTCATGAGCTGGAAGCTCCTTTGATTCTGACTACTGGTTGTGGTGAGAATCTTTTGGGTTTAGATTTGTTGAAAAGGTTACATGCGACTTTGTACTGTTCTCCTACGGGTGTGGAGCTTACGTTGGGTAAGAGCGTGATTTCCCCTATGTATTTATCGATCGACAAGCTCCCCCCGGAATTGAGATCTCTTCCAGATTCCTTGTGGGCGACAGGTCCCAATGACGTGGGCCTGTTGGATATACCACCTTATGTTGTCCAACTAAAAGTGGGTGCGCGTTTGCCACGTATACCTCAGTATCGTATTTCCCTTGATGGTGAAAGGGCACTGTTAGCGATCATTTACGATCTGATCGGCAAAGATGTTATTGAGGAGACACGGGGTAATGTGTGCAATAGTCCCGTGTTGCCTATTCTGAAACGAACGGATCCCTCCAAGCCTCCCGTGTATCGTCTAGTTATCGACTTACGGGAGGTAAACAAAGTTGTTGTTCCGCAGTTTCCTGTGGTGCCAGACATTACAGCTTTACTGACCCTAATTCCAGCTACTGCATCATGGTTCTCGGTCATCGATCTGAAGAATGCGTTCTTCAGCATTCCGATTGCTGTAGAAAGCAGAGACTTGTTCGGTTTCTCATTAGGTGGTCGTAGCTTCAGATTCAAACGCGCTCCACAGGGCTACTGTGAGAGTCCATCAATCTACAGTCAAGCTCTTAAAAGTCAGCTTGATGCATTCGTGTTACCGGCTGGTGCAGCCTTGATTCAGTACGTTGATGATCTGTTAATTGCTGCTGACACTGAACAGCTTTGTAAATCTGCTACAGTTTCTTTGTTACAGCACCTTTGCGACTTACATCATAAAGTGTCACCTTCCAAACTACAATATTGTTGTCAAGAAGTTACCTACCTCGGTCACTTATTGTCAAAGGCGGGAAGAAGGTTGACCCCTGAAAGAATTGCAGCAATTGCTCGAATGACTGTGCCAGCAACTCAGAGAGATGTGCGTGCCTTTTTAGGTATCACATCGTACTGCAGACAGTGGATCCCGAACTTTTCACTGTTAGCGAAACCATTGGTAGCTCTCACGTGCAAGGACGTTTCGACTCCTTTGCCTTGGACGGAGGAATGTCAGAAAAGTTTCTCTGAACTGCGTGATGCTCTGTGTTCGGCCCCTGTGTTAGGTACTCCTGATTACAGTAAGCCTTTCACATTATACGTCCATGAGAGGGGCGGTTGTGCGTTGAGCGTTCTAACGCAACAATTTGGTGATAAGCAGCGTCCGTGTGCATATTTTTCCTCGACCTTAGACCCGGTAGCTAGAGCATTGCCAAGTTGCTTGAGGGCGACGGCGGCAGCTGCGGCGTCTATTCGGCAGTCCGCAGGTTTGGTCATGGGCAATATGCTCATAGTAATGGTTCCGCATGCAGTTGATACGCTCTTGAATCGGACAAAGACTCAACATCTAACGAGTGCAAGGTTGTCTGGGTATGAGCTGACCCTTTTGGCAAGTCATATACAGATTAAGCGTTGTAATGTACTGAATCCGGCGACATTGTTGCCGATTAATATGGAATCAGATAATGTGCTGCCCCATGATTGTTATTTACGGACTGAGGAAGAAACAAAAGGTCGTGTGGACCTGAAAAACACTCCCTTGTCAGATCCCGATGGTACTTTGTATGTGGATGGCTCTTGCTTTAAATTGCCGAATGGCGATGTGACGACTGCGTATGCTGTGGTGACATTGAGCACGGTTGTGGAAACTGCGAGATTGAACCAGAATTCAGCACAAGCTGCAGAATTAATTGCATTAGCAAGAGCGTGTGTTCTGTCGAAAGGAAAGCGTGTGAATGTGTTTACCGATAGTCAGTATGCATTTGGTGTTGCGCACAACTTTGGAAGATTGTGGAGAGAAAGAGGATTTATGACATCGCATGGTACGAAGATTCAACACGGGCAGCTCGTGAATGATCTTTTGGATGCACTTACATTGCCTAAACAAGTGGCGATCGTGAAATGTAGTGCGCACCGGAAAGTGACGGATGACGTTGGTCGTGGTAATGCATTTGCGGATGAGATTGCTAAAGAAACGGCTAAGAACCTTGCGACTCGAATGTATGTTACGAGTTCAGTGAGGTGGCCGGCGGAGACCGGTATGTGTGAAAATACTGTCGAAAGTGTGAAAGAAATTCAGAATGGAGCTACTGAAGCTGAAAAGACCAAGTGGAAAGAAAGTACAGGGAAATTGGATATGCATGGATGTTGGGTTGACCTGACGGAATGTCAGAGATGGATGTTACCAGATGCATATGTATTAGCTGTTGTGACGATGGCTCATGGGTTGTCACATATTAGTGCGAAAGGAATATGCAAGTTCTTGTCTCCTGTGTGGAGGAATGATGGTATCGCTAAGTGTGCTGAAAGAGTGGTTAAGAATTGTATGGTGTGTTTGATGCACAATCCCGGAAAGGGCATTCCCACTCCACCTGGTCATTTCGCTCCTCCTGCCTGTCCCTTTGAGGTTATCCAGCTGGACTTCATCCATATGGAGAGATGCAATAACCTGAAGTATGTTTTGGTTGTGGTTTGCGCGTTCTCCAGATGGATTGAGGCCTATCCTCTTAAGGATAATACTGCCCTGTCCACAGCAAAAATCCTGCTGAAGGAGTACTTTCCTAGGTATGGTATGCCGCGGATTGTGTGGTCGGATAATGGAAGTGAGTTTGTGGGGAGTGTAATGCAGAGTGTGTGTAAGGGCCTTGGAATACGACAGAAATTCCACAGTGCCAACCATCCTCAGGCAGCGGGTTTGGTTGAAGGGTACAATGGTACCCTGAAGCTGAAACTCGCTAAGATTCAAGCTACGACTGGTCTGTCATGGCCTGATGCCTTGCCTCTGGCTCTCCTATCAACCAGAGCGACTGTACACTCTCGAGTAGGGCTCAGCCCATATGAGATTGTGTTCGGTCGCCCTGCAAATATTTGGGGAGTCCCGAGACCTAGGGCTTTTGATAGTCTTGAATATCCAATGTTGATCGATTACTTGTATGATTTGACCACTAAACTACGATTAATTCATCAACAGGTCTTTGAAGCTCTACCAGCGCAGACAGAGGGTCCTGGACATCAGCTCCGGCCAGGTGACTGGGTTGTTACCCGAAACTTCGGTCGGAAGCGTAATTTGGAGCCAAGATTTGTTGGACCCCACCTAGTCTTGTTGACGACGAGGACAGCGGTTCGACTGGAGGGCCGGAAAAATTGGGTCCATGCCAGCCACACAAAGAAGGTACCGATCCCCTTACCAACCGACGGTTGGGTGAGAACTGGGATTCCGGCCGAAGAAACTGAGACTCCTTCGCGTTTTGTGCCATTCAGCGACGCTCAACTTGTGGAGGAGGATTCGTTATTGCCAGATCCACAAGTGGAGTCATCAGTAGCAGAGAACCCAAGGTCCGACTCATCATCTACTTCATTGAACACTGTTGCGCCATCTGAACAATTGTTCGTAGAGCAAACTCGACCTGGAAGAAGTCGATACTTTCTTCGTTCAAGGACTTCAAGGACTAATAAAAATTGACAGTATAGTGGTTTTTGACGTTACGCATATTATGGACAATTACATCCTTTCTTTTTGAGTTTTTGTGCTTTCCACTGCTAAGAGACTTGTAATAAATTTAAACGTTTCGAGGAAACCTCTCCATCCGGGTTACCGTAGGGCCGTGCGGGTACTTCTTTCTGTTTAGCAGGTTTCTGACGCTAGGTTGGTTACTTTTGTCGATTCCTGGGAACTCCTGGGGATTGATAATCGCTACTCAGAACGAAGTGCGTCAAGTACGTCACGGACGGTTTGTAGAGGATGGCATTCTCTAAGCTGGTGGAAGAAGAAAGGGTGTTGGCACAGAGATCAGAGTTATGGAGGGTCGTACGAACAAAATGTTTTCTGTTTCAGGTGTTTGTATTGTTCCTAACTGTATCCATGTTATTGGTGGGTGGAGTGTATTTTGGGGTATCGCAATTCTTGCCTTCTGTTCCACCTACCTTTTCTCCTAACCTAAGTTCCCTCACCACTGTCTCCCCACATTCTTTTCATCCTTTGCCTCAACACGAGCAGGTTAGACGTGCGGAATTCATGAATAATTCCTTTGTTCAACTCCTACATCAGCATCAGTTGGTGGTGAATACTACCAATTGTTGGGTATGTGGGTTAATGCCACACACGATGGATAGGGGTATTCCGTACTTGGTCCTTCCATACAGCTCCCAGGGTTCAGCTCGAGCATTCCAAACTATGTTTCGCAGTGCACTAGACTCCTACCCCAGGCGAGAGCCAAGATCTGTCAATCCCGGTCCTGGGCCGTACCACAAGCCTTTGGCGATAGCCATAGCAGATCTGGACAGAGATGTTTTCGATGCATCACTCATTCCAGATGAAGAAGTGCAGGCTTATAAGGATCTGAGCGAGGCTGAGTATGGTACGTCAGTGGGAAATAGACAGTTGAAGAGCTCGTCCCCGATATGGATTGTACCGCACCTTGGTAATTTCTGCTTGCAAGGTTTGGGTCGAAATCCGAGAGCACAACTTGGGAACAGTGCTTGCACTGAAACGTATGTCCTACCGATGCTCTCCTCCCCTGTTTTTCTGACTGCCAAGGGCACCTATTTTGTGTGTTATGAACGCGCATATACATGGTTACCCCGCGATTTCTCGGGTACCTGTTATATTGCGAATCTTTTACCTCCGACCTTCACAGTTGCTTCGGACTACCACAAAACTAGAGTTGTGAGAGGCGTCATTAGCAAAGAGGATACCGCTGGTCAAGAAGCAGGAGACTTCTTTAAGGGTTTCTTGCCGTTTTGGGGACCTATGGTTAATAGTAGGAACCTAAGACAGTTGACCCGCGTGGTAGAGTCAACCGCTAATATTACTGCAAATGCCCTTGGTAATCTAACAGCGGAACTACAGGCGGATAGACTCATGACGTTGCAGAACCGTATGGTTCTAGACGTTGTTCTTGCAGATAGAGGGGGTGTGTGTAAAATTATCCATTCGAGTTGTTGCATTTTCATTCCTGACAATGCTCCAACTGTTTATCAAGCCATCTCGAAGTTGCACAAGATTTCCGAGTCCATACACGTGGACGAAGGTAATTGGACGCTCCTAGGATGGTTTTGGGGCCTGATGTCAACCTGGGGTTGGAGGATTCTGATGATCGTAGGGGCTGTTGTAGCGTTTCTGTTCACGTGTTGTCTTTGTGTACAGGGTGGTCCTGCCTTATGTGGCCTATGTGCTGCGACGTGTATAAGGCGGCCATCTGTTACCAAGGAGACGTTGATGAATAGAATGATGTTCCAGCAGCATCTGAGCGATCTGATGAATATTGATATAGATTCCGATCTTGACTAGTGCTTGCCTACATGAGGGCAAAAGGAGCGTCTGAGGTTCCGTGTGAGACGGGATGGCACTTTTTGAGTGGTGACGAATATGGACGAGTTTGGTATCTATGAACCGCAAATGACGAGTACAGTGGGTGTACGAAGTTTCGCAATACAGCCACGTATGGTTCGCCTCATTTTCGGGTTCGTTCATCCGAACCCTCGGGTTCCATTTTAGATACAGCGTCCATTTTGTTTCTTGCCCTCAGGTAGCCAGCGAACGGGCTTTTTGTCCGCTTCGTGACCCTGGGACTTTCCAGCTAGTACGAAGGACACGTGTTTCTTTGAGGTGACTTTTACGATGAGGGGAAAGACACGAGTGAGGCGGATGGCCCCGCTCAAGGCCCATCTTGCCGCTCCGGTCTATTGTTTCAGTCATGCATACATTAGACACGAGGTCTTTGAACCCTCTATCGAGTTTCCTTTATTGCCCCTAACACTCTTTTCTAACCTGTTGTGCATCCTCATCCTTTCCTTGCATTCTGTTTTTCGTCCTTCCTTAATGTGTTTATGGTTGGGAGGAAATGTGTTTATTGCGGAGGGAATATGTTTTTACAGTTGGGAACTGGCAAGATTGTTGTAATTATGTTCCGGCCTCCTGAAACATGAACGCGACCCTTTTGAAGTTTGTTGTGGGAACTGAGTTGTAACCTTTGTTCGCCATACTGTGCTTTGGCAAAAACGTGTATAAAAGGAGCGACCCACTTCTACGAATTTGAAGCAGTCTCCGAGAACCTACACGTTGTGTACTTCTTGTGACCTCTGTATCCCTGCAGTAAATAAACGCTGATCTCTGACGTCGTTGGAAGTGTCCCGTGTCTCTGTGTTTGGTACGCCAGAACAGGTAACCCACGAAGGTTTCAGGTGTTGTTCCCTGGCACCGCTGGGTCTTAGAATAACCCAGTCCTTCAAGGGGCCAGAGTGGGGGTGAGGGGCAGGAAACATCCCCCATACCCAAATCCAAACCTATAATATGGAGCCCATACATTACCACCAGGGTCTGGTCACTTGGGGGGGCGTGTCCAGCAACCCCTGCGTACCGCAACAACGGAAGTGGACGTGTACGGTGCGTAGCACACATACCCGTACGGCACCAGTACAATAGTGATACGAGCCGTACATAGGAAATGAATGCGTGGGTACGGTGCGCTTCACACGTACCCGTAGGCACCAGTACAATAGTGATACGAGCCGTACACATGCAATGAATGCGTGGGTACGGTGCGTTTCACACGTATCCCTACGGCACCAGTACAATAGTGATGCGAGCCGTACACACACAATGAAAGCGTGGGTATGGTGCGTTTCACACGTACCCGTATGGCACCAGTAAAATAGTTTTACGAGCCGTACACACGCAATGAATGCATGGGTACGGTGCGATTCACATGTATCCGTAGGCACCAGTACAATAGTGGTACGAGCCGTACACACAAAATGAATGCGGGGGTACGGTGCGTGTCACACGTACCCGTACGGCACCAATACATTTGGGATACAAGGCGTACACACGCCACAAATGTGGGGTTACGGTCTGGCCCTGCATGTTACCTTCATATTGGTGTATGTGTAGGTCCAGGCCAGCAGTGTACTGCTCCAAGGGGGTGGGGGGTGCAGAGGATTCCCAGCAGTGGCCAGCCATATGGGGGTGGCTGCAGATCAATACCAGCAGTGTCCAGACATGTAGAGGTGGCTGTAGAGGACTCCCAGCAGTGGGCAGCCATATAGGGGTGGCTGTATATGAATACACGCAGTGTCCAGCCATATGGGGGTGGCTGCAGATGAATACCAGCAGTGGACAAACATATAGGGGTGGGTGCAGATGAATACCAGCAGTGTCCAGACATATGGGGGTGGCTGCAGAGGACTCACAGCAGTGGACAGAGACATGGGGGTGGCTGCAGAGGAATACCAGCAGTGTCCAGCCATGTGGGGGTGGCTGCAGAGGACTCCCAGCAGTGGACAGAGACACAAGGGTGGCTGCAGAGGAATACCAACAGTGGCCTGCAATATGAGGGGTGGGTGCAAAGGACTCCCAGCAGTGTCCTGCAATATGAGGGGTGGTTGCAGAGGACTCCCAGCAGTGGACAGAGACATGGGGGTGGCTGCAGAGGACTCCCAGCTGTGGACAGAGACATGGGGGTGGGTGCATATGACTACCAGCAGTGGCCTGCAATATGAGGGGTGGGTGCAAAGGACTCCCAGCAGTGGGCTGCAATATGAGGGGTGGGTGCAGAGGACTCCCAGCAGTGTACAGAGACATGGGGGTGGGTGCAGAGGACTACCAGCAATGGACAGAGACATGGGGGTGGGTGCATATCACTACCAGCAGTGGACAGACATGTGAGGGGTGGGTGTATATGACTACCAGCAGTGGATAGAGATATGAGGGGTGGGTGCAGAGGACTCCCATCAGTGTTCAGAGACATGGGGGTGGGTGCAGAGGACTACCAGCAGTGGACAGAAATATGAGGGGTGGGTGCAAAGGACTCCCAGCAGTGGCCTGCAATATGAGGGGTGGGTGCAGAGGACTCCCAGCAGTGGACAGAGACATGTGGGTGGGTGCATATCACTACCAGCAGTGGACAGACATGTGAGGGGTGGGTGTATATGACTAACAGCAGTGGATAGAGATATGAGGGGTGGGTGCAGAGGACTCCCAGCAGTGTTCAGAGACATGGGGGTGGGTGCAGAGGACTACCAGCAGTGGACAGACATGTAAGAGGTGGGTGTATATGACTACCATCAGTGGACAGAGACATGGGGGTGGATGCAGAGGACTCCCAGCAGTGGACAGAGATATGGGGGGGTGTACATCATTATCAGATGACCACACCTACATGGGGGTATGTACGCATCCCTAACTTTGGACTATGATGATAGTGCCATAACAACACATCACTGACAGCAGTGTCCCACTCCCAGGAGGATGGATGTCTTTCACCCACTGCATGACACACCACATGTCGGTGTGAGGACAAATAACACATGCATACCCACCCATGGCAGATGCAGCACAATACACACCCTGATATCATGCCACAAGACTGTATAGTCATGTAACTGCCTACAAAACTAAGAGAGCCAAAGGGAACACACACTGTCACGCACATCCCAGGACTGATAGGAATGCCCAGGTGCTGGTCCAGCCACCAAGATGTTGTCTCTCATGGAAGGAATAGGGTGGAATTCCCCTAGATACAATGCCCACAATTGTGAGTCAGGTGTCCAAATACCCTGCATAACAAGTACCATTTGTGTGGTAGGCCGTGATTACACACATGCATAGTGCTGAAAAGGGTGAATTTGTCCCTGAAGGCATTTCTACATACTCAAAACACAAGTACAGTGACTAGCAAGGATGGCACAGACGATTCAGCAGGAGACATCGGTGAGCAGGTGGGGCCATTGTTGAAGGGATCCGTCACCAACAAACGAAATGTTGACACAGGTCAGCACAACAATTGTGCAACTGTTTGCAGGGAAGATGTCAGGTGCCACAGAGGAAGGAACACTCCTTGGGACAATGTCTCCTAACAAAATGAACACACACTACCAATGATTCTTTGCAGAGACATTGTGATGGCACACAGATACCATGGTCCACCTCATGACCATCAGACAAAAACATTTCTCAGAACCCTAACACATTACCAGAACACCAACTCCAGGAGCCTCATCACCAACATCAAGTACCTGAAATGCAATAGTGTTGAAATGAAAACAAAAGGCTTTATTCAGCACTAAAACAAAATAAAAAAAAAGACTATTTACATAGGCCAATGGCCAGTCCAAATGGAAAGTCCAAGGGGGGACGTAGGGAACCGCGTCTACCCCTAGCTTGCCTGCACAAATGAACCTCCAGGTTCGTCGACCGGGGGTGGGGCATCATCTGTGGCAGTACCAGGCACCGCAGGGACAGTAGGGGGAAGGGAAGGTGTGGTGGGTGCAGGGTTGGATGTCTCCACCACAGGGGGTGGGGCAGCACCGAAGGTGGAGGCGAGCTCGGCGCTGCACACCGCTGCAAGGACGTCCAGGCAAATCCCTTCACCTGAGGATTCCCCAGGGTCAAGGGAGGGTGTGGTGTGGCGGGCGAGGGGTGGGGTGCAGCGCTCCTGGGGGAGGGGGTCGATGTGGTTGGGGACTCAACTCCCCTGCCCGGGGACTTCCTTGCCCGCGTGTGGGATGGTGGCTCAGCGGGGGTGAGGTCCAGCTCACCCAGAAAGAGCTGCTTGGGTGAGCGTTTTGCCGGGGAGCCAAGGGGAGTGGTTTTGGAGGGACAGGGTTGTGAGGACTGCAGACTGCGACTGTGGCTGCATGTATGTCATCTGTCCCCAGACCCTGTGGGTGTGCCTACATCCCCCTGAGTCTGCGTGCCAGGAGGTGTGCGCTTTGCCTTACTTGGGGGTGTGCTGCCTGTGTCTGGTGGTGTGCGTGCACGTGACTGTCTGGGTGTGCGTTGGACTGGTATGTGAGAGGGAAGTGTGGATGGGTCTGGGGTGGGGGGGGACGGAGCGCTGCTGGAGAGTAACTGCTGCCGTCAGGGAAGAGTCCATGGACCGCAAAATCTTGCGTTGGTCACACATCGTTGCTGACATGCCCTCCATGAACGACACCATCTGTGTGAGCAGTTTAGTGTGACCATGGAGGACAGTCAGCACCGATGCCTGACCAACCTGCAACTGCCGCAGTATGTCCACAGACTCTTCACTGAGGGCAGCAGGGGTGACAGGGGCAGGGGGTGCAGTGCCTGGGCCAAAGGCGACATGGTGGGCCTCTGCACGGACAGAACGGAGAGGAGCAACTGGGAGGGCGGAGATGGTAACGGAGGAGGCGGGGACAGATGTGGGGCTGCTGCCAGGTGGTGTAGCAGCCTCCACCTCCTTGAGGAAGTCAGCGTCGGACCCGTCGGCATCGTAGGTGGTATCGCCTCCAGACAGGTCCTCGGACTGACTCCCCTCGCCCTCTGTGCCACTGGCTCCCTCGGACTCGACAGTACTGGTGGCACTGTCGCTGGGTCCCTCCTCCAGGTACGTGCAGGTGTCTCCTTCTGTTTTGGATGATGATGCTGTGGGCAAGGAGAAGAAACAGAAATGCATCAGTCACCTGTATACATCTGACACATGAGCACAAAAACAATAGGTCACAGTGCATATCAGGCAATGCATCATGAGTAACAGCTAGATTACTCCGCACATATGTAAGTTGTAAGCCCTGTCCTGCCCAGTTGGTAGACCCACTATGCCACTTGGACACAAGGAAAAATAGAACACACTAGGCCACAACTTGAATGAGAAATACACTGAGAAGCTAGTGTCTGTGAACAGGTGAGCACAGCAATACAATGAAGTCATGCCACCTCTTGTTTACCCTGAAAGAAACAGCAGTGGTGCACACAAGGTAAACTAACACACCTCAATACTCAAGGTGTCCCCAAACTCAGAGACCTGTAAGTACTTTGGAACACAAAACAAAAAAAAAAGGTACCTTGGGACTCACAATACTTTACACAATCGACATGTATTGAATGTGGCAATTCACTATTTCGTGAAAAGAACACTCATGTGCCTGCATGAAAGATGTCTTCCAAGGAAGTGCACACAAAACTACATTTACACTGTCATTGAAGAAGCTGGCACCTTTTTGAGAGAAGCCACTGTTAGAAATAAATGGTGTTGCAGAAAGTACATATACATGGGCCCATGGAGGTCTTGATGTCATGACACTCGTTAGTTTGTATCACCAACAACAAAGGAGTTTCACAAAATCAAGACCACTGTGGGAACATGTATAAGGATAATCTGCAACACCATTTAATTCTAACAGTGGCTTCTTTGAAAAGGTGCCAGCGTGTTCCATGAAAGTGGAAATGTCGTTTGGTGTGCACTTCCTTGGGAGACATCTTTCATACAGGCACATTAGAGTTCTTAACACAAATCATCAAATTACCACATTTAAAACATGAAGAACTGTTGACAAGTGCTGTGAGTGCAATCATTTTTGACTAACAACTTGAATTATGTCAGTTGTCACATGGCCATCCGTTACCTGATGACACAGTTGGCTACACAAATGACCTACTGCCTGTCATGTGGAATGGCACACATGTCCAAACCCAGGACAATGCATAAGCTAATGGGCCTGCAATTGTGTTGTAAAAAAGCATAGCTGTACTGTGGAGACACCCTCATGGCAAGCCAGAATGTCCACACAGATGTCAGCACACAAAGACCAAACTGCATTGCATCTGAACCACACACAGGTGCTAAAAATGTATGAGCATGAATCATGCTTTTACAAAAATGACACAGGCTGCAAAGCACGAACATTAAGCACTGGCCACCATCACAGGGGCGCTGCACGGTGATTCTTTGTACAGCCAATTCTCACACACAGGTCAGACCTGGCAAGGAAAAATCAGGGGTGCCCATATAGGCCTCTCCCGCACAACCCCCCATACCTGACTCAATGTGATTGATACAGATCAAGGAGTGACACCTCTTAATCAAGGTTACAAAAACTGTGCAGCAACAATTGCTAAATTGACACAACATCACCTCGTGGGGCTGGCAACACATATTTGTGACAAACAACCATCAACAGATTGTTGTGAATAGCCACACAGGCACTGCCCAGTGTGAGTATGCACAAGCCAAATGGTGTATCCCTGTCCAGTGGACACATGTAGCACACATTGGAAAAGATACAAACTAGGCCAGGGAACAATGCCACAGAGGCAGACCTATGCTGAACCCACAGAGAATGTGCACAGTGTTGGATGACACACATGATTAGGAGGCCAGGGTGTCTGAGGGGACTGTAGTGGGCACTCTGCTCCGTGTTCCTGGAATGAGCTGACTGTACCATGAGCAACCGTCATGGCACTATGCATATCTCCCACTCATGCACATCATGTCTGAGGCCACAACATTGGTCATGCATGGTGCAAGGGTGTTCAGTTGAAACCTCACACTTCTATGATGAGACTCATCATCAGTGCCAACAAATATGGACCCCCAACATAGTGAACAGGTCATGGTACAAGCAAGGTACCAACACATGTCACAGACCACCCTCCCACTTGATGCGGAAAGCAATGTGCACTTTGATTTTCTGGCACCCTAGATGACCATGTGCAAATGTGATTACACACAGACCAGGGGACAAATGTCAAGGAGGGGAAGGGATGAAAAAGAGCACCAGGTGAGATTGGGGAACAGAAAAAGCACTGCACTTATAAACTCTGGGAGTGTATCCAGGCTACAGAGCACTTCCAAAAGCTGGTGACACATAACACAACAAACAGCCATGTACCTACACCCTCCTTGCTGCAGTCTCTCCTGTAACTGCCTATCGAGGTCAGGGAAGACCACCACCAGGACACGGCTCATGTGGGGGGCCAGGCATCGGCGCCCTCCGTGGGGCGAGGAGGGTCGATCCCCAGCTGGACCCGGGCGATCTGCCGGGTCCAGCACCGGATGTCCTGCCACCTTTTGCGGACCTGTGGTAGGCGCCGACTACGATCCCCCACCGATCTCACGGCCCTGACGATGTCCCACCAGATCCCCGTCTTCTCGTAGGCAGTTACCTGTCAGGATGACAAAGTGAGACAACATCACTACACCTGCTCTATGTCCCAGAGACACAAATTTGAACATCTTTCATATGTTGAACAGGGCATAGGCTGCTGACAGGAATTGCATCATTCTCAATGAGAAATTGGCCTGTGTGCAAACACCAATGCACTACATGGCATTGAAAGTCAACAGGTGGCATAAGGGGTGCGAAACACTCACTGATCATGGCACACACTGTGCAGCACATGCAACAGCAGGCTGATGGACAGCACATGCCAAGCAGTCACATGTCCCACTCCACTGACGCACCCTCAGCAGACTAGACAGACACACCCAGGCACAGATCACTCGCCTGTCACTGACAACAGCGGATACAACCCTCACTCTGCACATGTGCCACTTGCTTGTGGGGTGTCACATGTGTTGTGCTAGCTCTGCGAGTCAGACACACAGCACAGCTTACTTGTCACATCAGATGGGTAGAGCTGTTGCCTCCTCCATGCAGCTCTGGTGCAACACTTCACATAGACACTCACCCACATGACAAGGAACATTCACACACATCAATGTCCATGAGGTCGTACACAACATTTGGACACTCTCACCACAGGTCCACTCAACTCATACACATCTGTGGGTACAGTCACCTGTCACACCGGGGGGACCACTGAATCACCTCAGGACAATAGGAAAAAAAGCCACCAAGGATTTGCCAGGCTGAATGTGTCATGCACTATGCAGTGAATGTCGCAGTAAGCACAATGCAAGTGAGGAGTGCACACAGGAACTACATCATGCTCTGCATGAGAGACATAAGCATGTCCCCCCCCGGGACCCACTCTAAACAACATTGCATGTCTGTCACACCTGGACACAATGCCAGAAGTGACAGTCACACAACAGGTGCATAGGCAAAGGTAGTGGAGTCAGCACTCACCTGCTCCCCTGGTCTCCCATACAGCTTGGGGTACTGTGGGAGGAGGCAGTCCAGCAATGCCTCATTCTCCTCTAGGGTGAATGGCTGGGCACTCTCCACAGTCCGCGACATGGTCCAGAGGAAGCAGAAAGTTGTGCAGGCAAGTGCCCTCTCATGGGTTCTGGCTGCCTTTTATCTGTCTTGCTGAGGGGCATTCATTTAGAGGAGTACATAGTGATTGGTCAGACTCATTCGTACGTTTACTCAAATCCCTTTAATAATACACCAATGACACGCATTCGCATCGTTCACATTTTGAGCATCTTGTCAAGTCAACAACCACTTAGCGACATTGTATTTTTTGGCCAACTGACTGTTCCAGGACACCTGATGGACACATTGCAAATGAAAACTCGGTATCCATGACAACCAGCATGCATTTTGGGCCTACTACTTGTCCCCTATGTGTCCCCTATGTAATTTTGAAATACACACACATGTACGGTGCGTTTCACACGTACCCGTGCAGCACCAGTACAATAGTGATACGAGCCGTACACACGCAATGAATACGTGGGTACGGTGCGTTTCACACGTACCCCTACGGCACCAGTACAATAGTGATACGAGCCATACACACGCAATGAATGCATGTGTATGGTGCGTTTCACACGTACCGGTACGGCACCAGTACAAGAGTGATACAAGCCGTACATACGCAATTAATGCGTGTGTATGGTGCGTTTCACATGAACCCCTATGGCACCAGTACAATAGTAATATGAGCCGTACACATGCAATGAATGCGTGGGTACGGCGCGTTTCACACGTACCCCTACGGCACCAGTACAATAGTGATACGAGCCGTACACACGCAATGAATGCATGGGTACGGTGCATTTCACACGTACCGGTACGGCACCAGTACAATAGTGATACGAGCCGTACACACGCAATGAATGCGTGTGTACAGTGCATTTCACTCGTACCCGTACGTCACCAGTACAATAGTGATATGAGCCGTACACACGCAATGAATGCGTATGTACGGTGCGTTTCACACGTACCCGTACGGCACCAGTACAATAGTGATACGAGCCGTACACACGCAATGAATGCGTGTGTACGGTGCGTTTCACACGCTTACAATGGTGATACGAGATGTACACACGCCAGGAATGGAGGGCTACGAGTCGCACAAGTATGTCCATCAAGTACTTGTCATTGCATACTTTCATGTACAGGCCAGTGATATTGCACAGGTCATCTCATCAAGTTGCACAATTGATGTGTGATGACCTGTGTACACATGTCATGTGTGATGGGGCACTATGTGGCACACATCACCTTGACACTTGCCACATGTGTGTCTGTAGTCCAACTGTGTCATGCACAGCAGCAGTGGGATGGCACAGTCATCACCACCCGCACCTGTCTTCTGATGCCAGGGACAGGGACACTCTATCAACTGACATGTCACGATCAGCGTGCCCCAATATGACTATGTCAGGTGTGTGTCATGTGTTCCCATGAGCTTGCTGTTAGTGTTCCGTCAACTACTTCTGCTGTTGGTGCATCCAACATGGGTCTGTGTGCAGATGGGCATGGCACACATCTACGCACACCATGTCACATGTGGATTCTCACGGCTGTAGGGTCTGTGTGCATCGGACATCATATTTCCGCAGGCATACATGTCTGCATCGTCTCAATGGCTGTGTTTTTTTGTTGTCCCGTGTACCCCTTCATCGCAATGTGTTTGATATGTACATTTGACTTTCCATGTGACCTGTGAGTGTGCCTTGCAGTCAGCTGTCTGGATGAGATGACATCCTTCCAATGCAGCTATGTGGATGTGTGTCACTCCGGTGATATCTCTGGCTGTTCAGTCAGACTGGCCCGCAGCTCATTTCAGGGCATGTCATGTAGACTTGACAATCAACAGGTGTATCTAGCTTTTTGTAGGAGTGCCAGCAAGTTGGCATATGTGTCCTGGATGTATTGCACACACCAGACTCCATAGTTACATGATGTTTAGTAGCAGTTTAGCATGTGCTATGTTCATTGACATTGATGTTGGCAGACTCTCAATCTTCATTATTCCAAACAATGTCCTACAGGGCACCGCCTGTCCCAAGACCAATGCCAGACTTGGCTGCCATGAGGGAACGTGCTTGCATCCGACGTTACAGATTCACTCGACAGTTGATTGAGGACTTGACTACCAAGCTGGCACCACACCTCCAACCGCAACACAGGTATCCTACTGCGCTGACCCCCAAGATGAAGGTGATGGCAGCCCTACATTTTTTTGCCACAGGTACATTTCAATTGACCATAGCTGATGTTGGTGGGATGTCACAGACAATGTTCAGCCGTGTCCTGCGTGATGTTTTGGCAGCCATGTTGGATCACCTTGATGAATTCATCAAATTTCCTACTCCTGAGGAGTTGACAGATGTCAAGGGTGATTTCTATGCCCTGGGAGGGATGCCCCATGTCATTGGGTCCATTGCTGGGACACATGTGGCTTTGCTACCACCACAGGCACAGAAGCAAGCCCATCACAACCGAAAACATTACCACTCAATAAATGCCCTTGTGGTGTGTCTTTCTAACATGCTGATTTCCCATGTCTGTGCACATTTTCCATGATCAGAACACGATGCCTACATCATGAGGCGTAGCAGGGTGCCACAAATGATGCTGCGGCTGCACAACGAATGAGCATGTCTTGTTAGTGGGTATACTCTGTTTGTCCTGTGTGTTGCAGTATCTTTGGCTCTTACGGCATCTCCTGACCCACTTATTTACATGATGTTTCCATGTAGGGGACTCTGGATATCCCAACATTCCATGGCTACTGACACCTCTCCGCAACCCAAGAACAGCTGCAGATCACCGGTACAACAATGCACACAGGCAGACCAGGCGAGTGATTGAGAGGACGTTTGGCCTCCTGAAGAGCCGATTCCGGTGCCTTGCCAAGACAGGCGTTTCCCTCCCATATGCACTGGGGAAGGTCTGCAAAATCTTCATTGTGTGCTGCATGCTGCACAACATGGCAGTTGAGAAGGCAGTGCCACTCATCCGGATGAGCAGGAATATCCATCCGTGGAGGATCAAGGGCTTGGTCACTAGGCAAGTGATGAGAAGGAGGAGGAGGATGAAATTCGGAGTCAGCGCATACGCAACTTCTTATCATAATGGTGAGTCACTGGGTATGAGTGTGCAAGCTTGTAGCATTGAGTGGCATGTGTTGCAATGTGTGTGTCCAGCTGACTGATTGCAAAGTGACTTTGATGTGTTCTGATGTGTCACTCGAGTGATGATGTCATGTCACACAGTTTTGCGGAGAGACTTTCTTTGAAATTTGCATGTGTCCAACATTGTTCATGTTTCATAACTGACCATGTGTGCGGCGACAATTGTTTTAGGTGACTTCTTGTGTGTCTGTCATTCCCAGGTTTTTGCGCCTGTTGTCTGCTCGTGTCATCTTTGTCCTCCTGCTTTTCCTCGTGAGGATTGCAACGTGTGCTGAATCAGCGTTCCATGCACGGACATGTGGAAATGTCAGTTTGGGTAAGGATTGCAGCAAGGCTTTTTGGTGGTGGTATGGGTTGGGAATGTGTGGGGACTGCTTCTGTGCATGTTGTGGTACCATGCATACATGTCTTCTCACCATGGAGCATATAACATGTAGCATCACTCCCATGATATGATAGTCACCCTTCTTGACAGTCATCTGTAGTGGAGTGTGGAGTCTGATGAAGGCATCAATGTGTGTAAACCTTGCCTCTGAAACATTGCGGATGCTACGGGTGGCCATAGTCTGGGACATCACAACAACAGGCTCTATGGGGAATTGCAGCCTCACCGTTTGCAGCAGGATGTGTTTGGCTCATCCCCTTAACTTGTGTGCCAGTTCATTGGGATTTACAACATCCGTGTTGTGAAGGGGGGTCCAGCGTATGTCCCACATGTTATGTCAACTGACCTGTGAGTCTGTTCATATGGATGCCTTTCCCTTTGTGCCAGTTTGTCATGCCACAGGCAGTCATGTGCACATTGGATCACCATCAGTACAGGCAGACTCATTACATGATTGTTATTTTCCGCAGAGCAATGTCACTGGCCATGGACATTGGCTCATGCAGCATGGCATCAACACATACTTGATCCCTTTGTGTAAGTTTGTGTAATAAAAGTGTTCACCACAATCAAAAGTGCCTCATCTCTGTCACTGCAGATCTCTTGCCACTTTGCATGCGTCATCTATGGCATAATTGTCAAAGATTGTGCATATGAGTGTATGTGTACTTCGGCAACATGCATGCAGTTCTTCATGGCTAATAATCTCTATTGTGCATGAAGTACCTGGTTGTGTATGTATTTGTGCAGGTTGCTCCCCACAACGGGCCGTCAACGCCTGCTGACGGTGTGTCTCCTGTGCGCAGCTCGGCATTTTGTTGCCTGATCCTGTGGCCGTCATTTTTGGTGATTGTTCATCCATTTTCTCAGAGTGACCCATGAGTAACCTGACACTCCTTCCTTTACATACACCTGTTGCACTGTGCCTTTCTGACCTCCTTGTCTTTGTGTGCTACTTTTTGCCGAGTTTCTCACCCCTTCCGCCTGCTGCTGCCTCTCCCGTGGCACCGCCCCACCGAGTGCCCTGATTCTGCAACCCACACGCCTCCAAGATGCTCCTCCCTTCCTCCCTCCACCCATTCTTAATGCAGGCAGCAGCTTGTCTGTGCCACTGTTGCGCCAACGCCATGCCAAAGGCAGGACCGTCAGTGCCTGCAACGTGCACAGTGCACGACCCTCTGGTCCTTGCATGTCCCACGTCACACAACAGGCTCATGCTGCAGCCACCCTCCAAGCAATGTCCACCAGACAAGCAACCGCCTGCTATCAGGCAACCTCTAAGCACACACACACACCTTCGCATGCTGAGTGTGCAACTCCAATTACCTACACAGCGCTGCCCCGCCTACCAGACCCTGTCAGAACAACCAGGTCATGTGCCTCCTACTCCACACCTGCTCCGTCCACCAGCACGCCATTGGACTCTGCTACCTCCTCAACACAACAGCCCCACACATCACCTTCATGACAGTAACCTGGATAAAAGCATCCTCAGCACACAACTTCTTTATTGCCATCTCAGACGGATACAAGATCACCCGCAGGGACGGCACCAACAATCCCGGAGGATGAATTGCAATTTATTCACAAGTCCACCCTCAAAGTCACAAATCCGGTTTCGCACCAAACCCCTGGCAACCATCAGAGTAACACTCATCTACAGATCTCCAGGCCTACATCCACAATTCCGCTAAGCCATCAACACGTACATCTGCACGCACGCTCTCACCTCCACAGGCTACATGTGGCTGGGGGCCAGTAACTTCTGGCTGGGAAAGAACCACACCACCATCCATCATTGGTCCATCAACATTTGCATCCACGTCTCTGACAAGCAACACACTGCCACACACCCCGCTACCGAAGATGCTTGATGTAAGTCACCACAGACAAGCTGTGTGGGACACTCGAACCAACACCACTGCCACACCCTGCAACCTCACACACTGGATCAGCAACTGATCCAACAATCTTGCCACATTGACGGACTTTCCTGTGAAGCACAACAATAGTTAAGCCACCTGGGACAAGGAGCTCATCAGCATTGTGAGTGAACAGACAGCAGCTCTCCATCCAAAAGACACCCAACCCTTGCAAGGCAGAGCAAATCCTTTGCAACTTTCTACCACTGCAAGCTCATGGACATACATGACAGCCTTGGCACACAGAGGCATACAGCACTATTATCCGTGGGACAAACCCCCCTCAGGTTCTGGACTCCCGTCAGCAGCAAAGACACCACCTGGCTCATGTACACCATCCACTCTGGCTCTCCATCAGGCCCCTAACCACACAACATCTCAACCACATAATTCCCCATCCTTGAAGCCCACGTCCAGCACGTCATGAATGTCTCCTTTGAGTTTGCCACATTTCATGGGAGCTGGAGGCATGCAGAGACCCAGGCCCTTCTTAAACAACGGACGGCAGTACCGCAGGATCTCCTGGAACATCACCCTGCTTCCCTACCCAGCAAATGTCATCAAGAAGACACTCAACGGGCATCTGATAAACTTCCTCAATGCAAACACCTCCAGGCAACCGGCACCAGACCATCTTCCACAGTAATCACACCACTGCAACCGTCATCATTGCCACCACCAACAACAACTTTGCCCTGCTCAACAATGGTGAGACCACCCCCCTTGACCTCTCAACGGCATTCTACACCATGTGCTACCACACTGTCAGCTCACACATCTCCAACACTGGTATCCAGCGGAGGGCCCAGGATTAAATCACCAAGTAGCTCACCAGCAAGGCCCAGGGAGTCGGCCTCCACCCTTCGGCATGTAGTACACTGGGGTCACCTGGCCCATGCCCCAGGGCTCATCTCTCAGCGTGATGATCTTCAATGTCTCCATGACCCCCCTCTACACCATCACCTGCGCACACGACCTCATCATCATCTCGTATGCCATTGACACCCAGCTGCTCCTCACCCTCACCAAAGACCCAGCCATTGCCAGGTCCAACCTTCAAGAAGGCATGAGGTCCGTTGACGAATGGCTGAACATCAGCCACCTGAGGCTGGACTTGGAAAGGACTGAGGTCATCATCTGAGGATTGTCCCCTTACGGCTGGGTCAACTCCTTGTGTCCCACCGGCCTGGGCACCGCACCAGCACCCAGTGGCCACGCACACAAGCTGGTGTTCATCATGGACTCCTCGCTCACAATTACCATGCAACTCAACACCATCTGTACCTCATGCTGCAACACCCTCCACATGCTGCAAATGATCCACAGATAAATCCACTCCAAGGCAAGTCAGACCGTGCCCCAGGTCCACGACACCAGCCGGGTCAACTACAGCACCGCCCTCTACAGAGGAACAACAGCCAAACTCCAAGAGAACTTGTCCACATCCAGGGTGCATCCGCACACCTTATCTTCAACATCCCCCGCCCCAGCCACATCACCGTCCACCTGAGATAGCTACAATGGCTCACTCTCTGCTGCAGGATCACCTTCAGACTCCTCACCCACACTCAGGAGGCAGTCCACAACCCCAGACCCAAAACCGACCTTGGACGTCTGTCATCCAACACCCCGTTGGCCCAACTCCGTGCAGCCAACCTTGCCCTGACCACCATTCATCACATCCACAGAACAACTGCATGCAGGAGATAGTTCTCCAACCTCGCCAAACATACCTGGGACTCCCTCCCCAGGCCCCTACACATGACCCATGACCTCTACGCCTTCATGATACTCTTCCAAATTGGTCTGTCCGAGCAGTATTGCAAGCCCCCCCTCAGCAGCTTGAGGCCATCACGGGTGAGTATTGGGCTCCATGTCTGTATTTGATGATACATTTTGACCCATGTGTGTCCTCGACCAGACTCAGATCCCAGTGTATGGATGGCTGGAGTTAGTTCCACACTCAGGCATACTTTGACATATCCACACACATATGTTGTGGACTCATGCTAAATGACTGCAACATAAAATTTCAATTTTTTTTTTATTATAGGTCTGGGGCGTGATTTGTGTAAAAAAAAAGGTGCAATACAGGGACCATAGAATCCAAAAGTTCACAGGGGGAGATGGGATCCTTGGCATTTGAAGTCAGCAGAGTCCAGACCACAGTGTTTGGCACCATTGGTCAGACTGTGACCAGCAAGTCCATGTGGCAGAGAATGTCAGTCAATGAGGTGATGCTGTTGCACATTAAGGCCAGGTGCCAGGCCAGGTGACCTGGGAGATGTGGATGGCCCGCTGCCTCTCACGGTCTTTTCCGTGGAAGACCCACCTTCCTTGGGGGACCCTCAGATGCAGGCTTTGACGATGCTTGGGATGCTCCGTCGGACGAATCCTCCTCCTCCTCCCTCCCTGTGGCTGGTGGTGGTCTTCGCCTGGTGGCACAGGGAGGGTTGCCCATATTGTCGGCGATCCGACGGAGTGAATGGCTTATGTCCCTTTGCACTGCCAGGAGCTCTGCCAGTCTTGCCTCCATCCGTCCTTGGTGTTCTTGTTGACTGGCATGTTGCTCGGCCTGCTGGTTCTTCATCTCTGTCATGGTCCCCTTTATCTCTGTGAGGGTCCCCACTACCTGGCTGATCTCCCTGGTATCACGCCGGTATGCGTCCATGATGTTGTCTATGTGTGACATACCGGTCCCTTCAGCTGGCTGGTCAGGTTCTCGCCTCCGCCTGCCTCCACTCCCACCACCCCTGCCCACATGAGCCTGGCCTGCCATTGTGGGCACATCGGGTCTACGGGACCCCTGAGGGATGGCAGTGGTGGTGTTGTCTGCCTCCTCCTGGGTGCCCGGCGCACCTTGTCCCTCCTGGTCAGACTGGCTCAGTTGTTCACTGCGGGCAGGGCTCCTCGGTGTCTCCTGGGATGTGGCAGGAATGGGGGGGGTGGTTGGCACAGATGTTCCTGAACCAGGTGCTGCAGGGCTTGGACACCAGAGGGTCCAGGTGGGTCAGGGTCATCCGTGGAGTGTTGAGAGGCGTTGCTGCCAGTGGGACCAGGTTCCTCCCGAGCCTGGGACTGTGATTCTTCACCCCCATTGTTGGGGGGAGATTCCTCACGTTGCCCTGTGTGTGAGAGACAGACAATGTTAATGCTGTTTCATGCAACATCCATGTTTCATACACATTCTAGTAGGCACTGTTCCTCCAGGTAGTTGTATTTGCCTAGCATTCTCCTCAATGTTCACTTGTGGATGGGTATGTTGCGGGGGACAGATTTATATGTGCTCCTGAGTCTTTGACATGTTGATTTTTGGCTTGGATGCTTCTTCGGCTATGTATTGGTCTTGTTGTGTTACATGTCCATTGTGAGAGTGGGTAAATCCATTGCCTGTCCCGGGGGTGTCTGCTTGTGTAAGGGGTAAGTGTGTGACAGGGCCTGCTGGTGGGTGTAGTGTGATTTGGCACTGGGGCTCCCAGGTGATGTATCTGTCCCTCCATGGAGCATGCTGCCATGACAGTGAGTGTGAGTTCCTGTCCTAGATATCTGACCTTGTTATCTTGGTCTTTGTGTTTGCACTGGTCACAGGAGGGCCTTGTGCTGCCTACACCAGGGCCCAGTGTCAGCTATCTTGTCAGTACTTTCCGAGTCCCTGTGCATTGAGCATGGTGCATGGGTATGTAACTGGGCCATATGGAATGAGGGCAATTGTGTCTGATTTGGAGTTCAACAATGCGTTTTGTGACACCCACCCTCCCAGCATACCGGACATCCATTCTTGGGTTAGTGCTTCGCGTAGCATGGAACATAGCATGGCCTTGCTTTCTCAATGGGGCATACACATGTTAGTGGCATTAGTGTTGTTTTTGACTGTGGTTCTGGCTGGTGAGGGCTTGGGGGTAGTTGCGTGCAGTTTGTGTAGTTGGGGTGTGGATGCCATTACCCCATGTTACATAAGTTGTTTGTGTACTCACCAGGCTCTGGAACTTCTTGAAGTCCATGTCCTCCCGCCGGCGGAAGCAGGGCCATCACCTTCTCCTCCTAGGGATGGAAGTGTACTGGTCTGCGGAGCCCACCACCTCCAGTGATTTTGCTCTGGGCATAGTCGTCATTCATTTTTCACTTGACTGCCCTCCGCAGATCGTACCACCTGGCTTGGCATTCATTCCTGGTCCTTCTGATGGGTGCAACAGCATTCACCCTATCGACAACCCTCTGCCACAGGTGTGATTTTTCGGCTATGCTGGTCTGTCTGACCAATGTTCCAAACAGCTGTGGCTCGACTCTGATGACTTCATTGACAAGGATCTCCAGCTCCTCCCTCGTGAACTTTGAATTCTTGTCTGTGGGCATGGTGTGGGGTGAGGGTGTGGATGGTTGTGGGTGTGTGGGTCTGAATGTGAAGGTGTGGGTCTGAATGTGAAGGGGGTATGTTTGAAGGAGGTTGTGTGAAGGTGTATATGTTAAGGTGGATGGGTGCAGTTGTTGGTGTGTGCTCTCTAGCTGCAGTGAGTGTGTTGCAAAGGCTCATGGTTAGTGTGTGTGGGCCCTTTTTATTGGTCCATTTGTGGGTGGGCCTCAGTTTAACTTTTTGGTGGGTGTGTTATAAGGGGTGGTTGTGAGTTTGCCCCTCTGTTTGCCTGTTTGGATGTGGCCAGGTCAGTAATTTCGATGTGTTGTGGACTGTAGATGTGTTTTGTGGTGTTGTGCGGGTCGAATTGACCCTCCTTGTGCTGTTTTACAGTGTCCGTGGTTCAGTTCGACTCGTTTCGTTGTATTAGCTTCTGTGTTTTTGTGCGTCCGACTCGATCATACGCGACGTTCTCCGCGGTACGAGTCGTACTCCGTTCCCAGGGAGCGAGTCGTACAGGGGTATGAGTCGTACAGGCGTACGAGTCGTACAGGCATACACCCCCTTGCATTGTGTATGTACGGTGCGTACCCCAACATCGCGTATGTACGGTGCATACATACGCGATGTTGTAAGGTGCGTACATATGCAAGGGGGGTCCTGTACGACTTGTACCCCTGTACGACTCGCACCCCGGGAACACATTTTCCCAGGATACGAGTCGTACAAAGTTCGCTTCGTAGCGGGTAAAGTCATTCCCCGTGTACGGGATGTTTTCCGTACGATTCGTAAATCGGAAAGCCGGTCCGGATCGCACTTGTATGGTCGGACTGTATTTTTAGGATTCGTACAGAAAAGTGTCCGGGTCCGTCTCGTAAAACTTTTCCCAATCAGATTCGTATGGATCAGGCAGATCCGTATGTATTTTTCCATTACGAATCGTGCTTCACGGGTCGGACGGGACTTGTACGATTCGGACGGAAAAAATTACGGATACGAGTCGTACGAAAAAAAAAAATACAGGATCGGAATCGGCCCCTTGGTGTCTGTAGCCTGTTTCTGATCACATGACTGGGTGTAATTGGCAGTTGGGCTTTGTGCATTCCTCCTAGATAGCCACACACAATTGGAGCTTAGGTGTGTCTCAATGGGCCATCTCCGGCAGGATAGGAGAGTACACACTCACTTACACCTGAATAAGCTGTATCCTATCCACAAACAAAGGGCAGCATACCACCCTGTAATGAGAATGGAGCCAGGGCAGAAAGGGAGGGCTTATGTGCACTTCAAATGCTTATCTTTGAAGTTTTGCCCACTTCAAAGGCACCACTGTGTGTAAGTGCAGGACCTTAGGCACCACCTCTTCAGTACACTTCTGGACCTGTGGATACTGTGCCAGGAAGAAGGACTGCTGTGCTGCTGACGGACTGCAATATGAACCAATATTTTAGAGGAGGTATCAAGTAAAGATATTGGACGGTAACAAGAGGGATGATTTCTATCCCCTTATTTAAATATGGAGGCAATGATTGCCTCTTTTCATGTGTACCCCAGTAAACCAACAATTATGAACAGAACCCATTTGTCAATAAGGGCCACCATAATTCCATGTTAGCCTTAAAATTATCAGCAAGGACCCCACAGGTCTATTGGCTTTGTCAGATGCAGTCATATTAATGGCATCTATAACCTCACTAAGACTGAGTGACTGACTAAAAGCGCGGGCAGATGGCATATCCACATTGGGGGAATACACCCTCATCCAAGAACACGTTTCCCTCAGCAGCATGAAACACTGATCTAAACTGTTCCTCTCACCTATCCACACTAATGTGGCATTCAAGATTCAATTCCTCATAATTCAAAAACACATTGCCCAAAACCTTTCAGTTTTCCTTGCATTCCCTGCCTCTGTTAGATCAACCCAAGCCTTCTGTCTAATTTCCTCATTCCTAGCTTCTAAGACTATTTTATGAAATTACATAGGTGCACAAGCAGGGCCATCAATGTTGAATCAATAAACATAAGATTCAATGGAAAAAACAGCAAAACGCATTAGGTTTCTAGTCAAATACACCACAGTTTTGCATTCAAAGAGTGAATGAAGGACTCCTTACAAAGAGAAATCTTGTCCGTTTATATGGCTTCTGGCAAAAGCTTCACAGATTTACAACATTAATGCATTGTTCACATGTTCACAACCAACAGAAATTATGCAAAGAGCAACAGTGGTAATGAAATACATTTTAAGATGTTCTCACTAATTCTAATGCATTGAGCATCTGTTCTTTGTACATTAAATGTTACATAGTATGTTATTCATTCTGGGACAGTTGCTCTGTCCTTAGGAAAGTAAAAACTACTAAGGTAGTGAAGTCTACAAGTCTTTATTATGACACTAGTTCAGGTCACGTGTTAAAGATTAACGCCACATAAAAGATGGATGATGAGGCCTAAGTTGTTCTTAGTTAAAGAAACACAAATTCTTGCACTTTAAAGATTTTAACCAATCCCCTTTTAGAATGGTAACTAAGGTAGTGCTTGGATACAAACACATTCTACCACAGTTATCGTGAAAGCAGGTTTGTATAGGTAGTAATATGGGACAAGAATATTTAAACTTTATTTGCTATGTTGCATTTTATTGTGGCGGTGATATTTTGTGCTTTTTGTTCTGCTGTGTTTTTGTCAGAGGTGCAGCTGTTGTAGTGGCACCGGGGCCTATAATGGGATGGTGCACAGTGTACCCTGCATCACCTGCAGTTTATTTAACAGTCTGCCCTCTTAGAATTTATTATGCAAGTGTGTCCTTTGGCAAGACTTGTGCTTTCTCATTCCTGGGGCATTGAGAGCTGCTCTCATAAAGAGCAATAGAGGCTGATGCAGGCACTGGCAAACACACAGCGAGACCAGTGTTAGACTACAACGGAGCAGCAGCCAAATATTTAGATGCAAAATACACAGTGTTTGAATTGAACTGAGCTGCTTTGTAATTGGATGACTGAAAAAGCAGTCATTCATTTACAAAGATGTTCAGCTCCCATCATCGGAACCCAGCATCAATGTATGCCTAACAAAGAGAGAGGGAGTAAGGTTGGGCTCTAGCACACAGACAGGTGAGATTTAAAGGAGAGAGAAAAAAGGAGGCAAGTGGTGGGGAGGTCGAGAAATGTACGAAGGGGGTACAAATGAAAGACTTTAAAGTCAAGTAAGAGACAGGAAGGAAAATAGACAAAAAAGATAGATAAGATAGAATGGAAAGACAAAATGGATCAAAGGAGAGGAGACAAGAAGGACAGGCATGAAGTAAAGAAAGCAATGAGAGGGTAGAGATTATTGGTGGAAACTATGAAACCTGGGGAAACTGGATAGAATGATGGAACGATGAGGACAAGGGACAAGACAGCCTTGGACAGATATGGGCCCGCAAGTCACATTCTTTTATAATATCCACAAAAAGGGGCTGCCCACTGAGTTACAGAGCAGTTTGGACAGAGTAGTAGGGTTATCTACCAAAACCTGGCAGGAGATACAGGTCCACATATTCCACCATTACAAAAAGAAACAAGAGAAGGATAGGGAGAAAACAGGAGCAAACCCAGAGAGACACCGCTAAGTTGGTCCACCACAAATTGAAAAAGACTGCCCTCAAGGGGGACACATTGGCCGCAAGTGAGTAAATGGCATCAGTCTTTAAGGGGGCTCACCCACAAAACCCCAGAGGATTTCAACCCAGCCATACCAGCAGAAGTCAGGGAGGTAGACAGCAGGCAGACCTTAAAGAATGTTACTATTGCGCAAAATGGGCCACATGGCCGACTGATGCCAGCTAAAAGCATATCACAAAAAGAGGTTGATAAGCCTGGGGCCGTCCCCACCGAATATCCATCTACAAAACCAAGCAAAGGGAAACCCAAATGCACTTTGCACACATATGCAGGGAATTCAGTTAGCCACCACAAAACCGCAACAGGGTTCAGGTAGTTGGACAAATGCATTGCAACTGTAACAGACAGAAAAGCCAGCCCAACAGGACCAGGGCCACAATCACCGCAGGGAGGGGACACTGTCTGGGGAGGCAATGCCTTCGCGCAAACGCAGAACTCAAATATGCAGTGAGTAAAGAGCCCCAATGTGGAGCATCCATTTCATGCGCACCTCAAAATTCACTGTACCAAAACTCAAAAGAATGACCAACGAGGGAACATTAGAAATTCAAGCCTTTACTCACATTTGGAAATTCAGGGCTGCTGGATTTGTTTTGTCGATCGGGTATTCTCACTTAAGTCTGCCATTCACGGTGCCTGCAGCACACTAGTCCCCATTCAGCTGCCGACTACACCCCAGGAGGAGGGTAGTCTGATGAGTGGGCAGGGGCGGCTCCTCATCCAGTCCTCATAAGCAGGCACCCAGGTCCCACCACCCAAGTTCAATTGGGGAGGGTTCCGTTTACCAAATCGAAAGGACCCCATTCTTGAGCTCCCAGCCAAGGACCAAGGTTCCTTCATGGTGCGTGTCCCAACAGTGTCCCCAAAAGCTAGTAGCCTCCAGCCAATGGAGGCCCCCTTTTGGTTTCAAAACAAAGCTGTCTTCCAGTGTCCGGAGCCAGATTGTCCCAGGGCGCTTGGGATAGTGAAGATCCCATAAACTCCCAGTCGGGAGGGGAGGTCTGTCTGAATAACCAACTGTCCCAGTCCATCGCCTTCATTAGACGAATTTCAACAAGTTGTTGATCTTAAACTCTGGATTCTCCATGTAGCAATGTTTTTCTTTCCTTTCCCTCAATTTTTCAAATTTCCCAAAACTGCCCCCTGGTTCATGCCCCTCCAAAATAATGACAGACGTGTGTTATCAGTTTGGAGTCCCTGGTGATAGTCAGAATTGCCAGGTACAAAAACCCAGGAAAATACATAGTCCGAGGGAGAAGGGAGTCCAAGAAAAATGGGGGTCCAGAAAATCTATTGGAGCAAGCGTAGAATGCAGAATGTGTTCACCCCCGTATCAGCCTAGCAATCAGCCAATACACACACCAGGCCTTACACACACCATCTGAAGGAAACAGTAAGTCCAATCTCAGGCACCACAATATTAGAAGCGCATGGGGGCCATGGGACAGCTTTCAGAACACCTCTATTCTTCCTGATAAATGAGATAGCAGATCACATGAGATTTAGGAAAGCATTCAAAAGACCGAGAAAAAGAAGCCCAAAGCTAGCCCAAAAAGATGTTTCTAGAAAAAGGGCTTAGTCAAGACACCTGGCGTTCCTAGGTAGGGTCACGTTGCATACCACATGCTGGGACTAGAGGGGTATACATATGACCTCAGGGCATGTTGCGATCACCAACAACATTCAATTGCAACACTCCCCCTATTTATACATCGCCTGTGCACATGCAGTTTAAAAGATACCACCTCACCAATAGCAAACCCCATGTACGCATTGGGGAGAGGGGCTGGCGACACCCATTGAACACTATCTAAAATTAATACCATCCTATGTTCATGAAATCACCCCGTAAAATATATTTTCAGTCACAGAGAGGGGGGAGGCTCAACAACCCATAAAATTAATGAATCCTATGGGCAATAATGCACCTTCCAGTGCCTCACTAAAAATCGTACAACTTAATGTGGAATAACATACCCCTTAAAAGAAAAGCATAGGCACCCCAAAGGAATTGATGAGGGCACATGCAATAATGCCCTGTTTTCTAAACTAACCAATGGATGTAGCTCTTATTCAACAGATTGGCAATAGAGCACCCAAGTGAACCACCTTTTCAGTGGCCACATTATCATCAATGAGAACTGCAGTGTGTGAATTGAGAACTATGAACTGGATCTTGGACTTTTTGTTTTGAACTTTCAAGTCAAAAACTCCTAATCACAAGAGGACTACAAGACAACTCCCCTGGAGTCCACCCCAAAGCTATCCCCACACTTGTTTAGGGACCTCTTCCACATCACTTATAATTACACCGAACCCAACCCTACCATTCCACACAGACTACACAGGGCCCTCTTACACAACATTTGGTATCAGCACATGACTGCATTGTACTCCAAGACAACAGCCAGGTCATGTTACATCTGTTCGCTGATACCTCCTGCAGTAGGCCCCGAAAAAGCAAAATTCCTTCTCCACCTCTTCCTATGTGGGATTAGGGCTAAAATATAACCCAACACAGTAGAAATCCATAGAGTAGTAGCAAATCTGACCCGATATGAGACTAATCCCACAGCATTGTACCTTTTCACCAAGCCTAGTCACATTCAACCAGAGCTAGATAGGATGTGTAGGAGGGGCCCCATAGGGGAGGATACTGTTTGGCCCCAAGACTTTCCAGAAAAGAGATTCTTGGAGGTAGGTATCAATGCATGAACACATCTACTCCCGCTTTCATCTGTGTTACCAGGGTGGCCCTTAGCATATCTGGGACTGTCTTCTTTAATAACAAATGGACCCCAGACATGGAGTTCCACTGTAACACAATCTACCTCAATGATACAAAGGGTGATGAGTCTCTTGAGGAAGCGATTAACCATAGCATAGATACCCCATGTTAGGAATTCTGGGATACTGGGGTAAATAGATATCTGTGGTGCAAAGGGAAGGGGTAGCCCCTCATTGTACGGAAACTTACACTGTATTCCTTTGGTTGCAGAGGTAAAGGAGCCATTCCACTGGGAACAAATGAAATCTATGGCACAGTACTGCACATTGCGGACAATGGGACACCTCCACACTGATGGATATGTACTATCAATGTGGCGAGTTTGCCTACACTGATGGTGCGGCCTGTGCTCCCTCATCACCATACACACCCAACCCTGGTCATTCCCGGAAAAGAGCTGTGAGAGTTGCACCAACATCTGCTAAAGAAGAAGACTGCTCTGTTGCATCAGGCAAAAAAAAAAGAACTGCTGAGTATTTTGGCTGGGCTCGGTACAAAGACACTCCAGAACAAAACAGACTGTTTTCTGACACACAAGTATCAGCGAGAGGGTCCAGACCCTTCTTTACGGTACAGATGAAAGTGAACACCCACTGGTTACAAATAACCAGCTGGGAGATTCTCAAGCTAATTAACAGCACTGAGCTCGACCTTAATGCAATAAAGGAACAACTAAGAGGCATCCGCCTCATGGTGATGTAACATCGATTTGTGTTGGGCTTAATGATCGTAATTGAGGGAGGTGTGTGTGCTAAGATCGGTGGGTCCTGTTTCACGTTTATCACAGGTAATGACATAGACAATGGGAATTTGACTTTTGTCATTCAAGCATTGCACCATTTACAGAGACATGTGTGAGGAGGGAGGTGCCCCTGAGCAGGAGTCGTAAATGAACTGATTCTCCTGGTTCCATTGGTGGTTGATGGTCTGTGTACGTCATTGTTGCCCGTTTTTATATTGCTATTGTGTTTGTGTGGTTTTATGCAATTGGGAGTTTCCTGCTGTAATCTCAGTCCTCAAATTGAGTAGAATACAAGTACCTAGGAAAGTAGTGATAATCAAAACTGAAGAACAATAAGTCTCCAATAATGTGATGTCAACGTGCACAATAATACATTTGCATTTCAGAACAAAATCTCATCACTTTTATTAAATTCAGGTGTCATGAACTCTCCATCAACCCCGACTCAGAAATGCGTGGTCAGGCAGACTTTGAGACCTAGGCCTGGGGTTACTAATTGACAGGTCACAGGTGGGGTGGCACATAGCCGACAGACAAATTTGCGAACAGGAAACTCAGGTCTAACCCCCAGATAAGCACAGCAACAACTGGACTCTAAATAAAATCTCATACACAGTACACATAAATCTCAATTTTTAATATAAACCACAAACGCTCATCAAGTTATCAGGTTACTCTGTAAAACCCCACACTATTTGATATGTATCATCTCCAAACGTGCCTCTAATTCCAGATGATTAGTCCAGCATTCACCTCTCACAGCTCTTAAAATGTTAGTAATACTAATTTATGACACTTCATGACATACTGCTGCCATTTCATAGTTCTGAAAATAACTTATGTTGCTAATACCCACTCTAATACTACTCAATTTACCAAGCTCTGAAGGATGGAGCAGTTTGCCAGGATTTGTATTGGGAATCACTTATTTATCAGATAATAGAAATATCTGTAACTGGCAACACCAACCAGAACACCCAGAGATATGCTATTAGCTGAGCAGCAAACTCTACAATGTGTGAAGAGAGTGAAGTACTCAGGGGAGCATAGCCGGCACGTTCAACAGGGTATTAAAAAGCAATGATTCAGAGGAGTTTAGAAACCAAATTCTACAGGACACCTTAGAGTTCACAAGAGTGATGGAGCGGACATTCTGTTTTTTTCATTAATCCATTGTAGAGGTGCATCATATTCATGTTTAGAGCACACCCGCATATAATCTTGTTTCGTGTAAATGTGAGGTGTTAGGATTGTGAAGTGCGTTAATGTATTGACATAACACTTTAGTTCTCCGACAAGTAGAATGAGGAATTAAGGTAGGAAAATAAACGTATCTAACAGAAAACATTAACCTGAACATACTGTGTTGTGAAGTTTGACACTACTTACGTACTAACAGTGTTCTTTATGATAATGTTTCCCTAATTAGGTAGATGTATTAGTCAAAATTAATATACTTATGTGAACTCATAATGTCTAAATGATGCATTCTCATGTTAACTGAAGTTTTAGAACTGAAATGCAACCTCAGACAACTTTTGCTTAAGGATTAACATTTTGAATTTCATGGGCACTGTGGAGGCTGTTCTTTCTCAAGTTTTGCATTGCAGGTGAAGGAGCATTGTCTTAGGCAAAGTGATGTTGTTGTTTTAGCAGCCTGGCGAGAGAGAAGAAGTTACAATAATATGACTCGAAGGCGATAAAGGAGAGATGTTGGTTTTTCACCAGAGAAGGAATGGGAATCAAGGTCGAATTATTGCAGAGAAAAAGAACATGGAGAAAACCATGGAAAAATACAATCTTGACTTTACTCATTGTCGAATATGTGGAAGCCGTGCATCATGAGAAAGCTACCGGTGGATAACTGATTGTTGGAATTAGGGAAAGTGCCCACTTCTTTCTCGCCTTCAGAGAGGGAGCATCTCAGAACAAGATCTTTCTTTGCAATAGTGGCTTCAAGCTACTTGACCCATTTCAAGGGTGGAGAGACTTCTTAGGAGGACTCCACGACTGACACCTTTTATTCCTATTCAGGATGCTTCCTTATTAACTTAGGGATATCACCTTAGCAATAGAGTAGGGCAGAGTAAATGCTCTTTATTCATCAACCATCGATGCAGGGGAATTTGGACTCTTGCTTCTTGATTGCCTGTATTCTGCTTCTTGAGCTAATAATTTTGTTCATGCTGCACCATCTGAACTGGGTGCGTAGATTCAGTGTTAAGCTATTCCCTTTGTATTTCTACACTCTCGTGTTGAGGTGTGTCTGATTTTGTAATAAATTCAACCAACCTTCCTCAAGAGTCCTCTGGTTATTATGTATTAAGAGGAGTTACTTTAATTTGATTTTTTATTAATGATTTTCTCCCCTTCGCACTTTCATGCTGCTAAAAAGAACCATCGGAGAGAGTCTCTAGAAAGTTCCAGATCGAATGGGTCCAGTCCTTTTAAGAGTTTGCAGAGATTGCCGGAGTTTTGAAAACCAGGAACTATAGTGAAAAACTGAGTAGATTATGTAGACGGCTTACTTACATATCCAAAGTAATCATTACTCTAAGTCCTAGTCATGCTCATTACAGTCCACATTGGTTATTGTGATGTGGGAAGAATGATATGGACCACAGACCAAGCTATATAGTGGTATCCCTGCATACAGATTTAGGGGCAAAATGCAGTCATAATTGAGGGCTGGAAGCCTTGGCATTTCTGGTCTCTGGTGCCATTGCACATGTGAGGAGAACCCTTAGCCAAGACAAACACTATTTTGTTACAGAACTGGGAAATCACATTATCTCTTTTATGTACTTACTTAGTCCTTACTATTCTAAATTCCATTTGTCCTGTTCCCATCATATACAAAACCCCTGTGGCCTACAAATCGCACTTACCAAGCACCAAAGGAGCCCTTCAAACACGGCAATGAGGATGGGAGAGACTACCAACAAAGGACACAGAGAGGTGTAGGGTGAATGTCCCGGTCTGTGAAAATGGTAATTAGACTTAAAGTCAGTAATACAGGAACACTTTTCATAGTAGGGTGCTGGTCAGTGTTTTCAGGTTTTCAAAATCATAGCGGACTTGGTAAAATATTAGCCTTATTGAATGAGCAAGTCCAACAGATGAGTAAAACCTTCAAGTGTAAGTGTCAGGGCTTGTAAGTCACAGGGAGGGGTTGATGAGGCAGTTACCATAAGAAATTTTTTGTACAAATAGGATTCACTGATGCACTTTGAGTCTCCTATTGCTAAATGTATGAATACAATGTAGTATGGGATACTACAGTCATTGATACTGAGAACATTCTTTGGAGAAATCCAATTTGGGGAGTCCAAGGGCATTCAGAAGTTACAGAGCCCCCACACTGGCGTAACAAAACTTGAGGGGGCCCTCCTGTAAGGTACATGGAGGGGTCCCTTCCAGACTCAATCAGGAGCTCTCCAATCAGAGTATTGTGTTGAGATGGCTCCCTGGAGCTTGAGGGTCCCCCCTCATCGCGGGGAGTGCAGTGGCCTGTGTTACACCACTGAGCCTCCATTGTTATCAGTGGGGTAAATTTGGCACCGGGCCCTGGGCCTCTCTAACACGGACCCTCGACTGGGAACTTAGTAAATCTTTTAGCACTTGACTCACAAAATAGCGAGGTAGACAGGTCCATGGCTGACATAGGCAGGTGCTGAGGAATATATATTTAGAACTCAGCAAACATATATAGGATTCAATGGGAATAAACTTTTGGAAAACCTTCTAATGGGTCTTCACAGAACAAGCAGGGTGCAATTAATTTAAACTAAAAAATAACCACAGGCAGCAAGTAACCCCATAAACCTGCTATGTTCCCATTATCAGTGAGGTACTATTTAACAATTGTCATGACTTTGTATAATAAATGCAGAAATCCAGCAACACCCCCGAAAAGGCCTAATGGAACATCAGTTGACTTTAACAAGGAACATGGTAGACTTACAGGTTATGTCAGGTGTTTCACAAAACAAAATACATTTTGCATTTGGTAATCTATATATATTTGGTAAGCCAAAAATGCTGGTTTGAATATAATCTAGTGCATGATCTTCAGGTCTCCTCATAGAGGGACCCAACCAACATTCATGCAGACCTAAAACAATTTCATTAACATTTGCATAAAGTCCGCTTCTAAGAAATGCAACTTCAGTTTCAGTCAGACCTGAAACTAGGAAGAGTAATAACATGAGGTCTCTGGGCTTGGCTTTTCAAAAACAAACTCCAAAAGCAGGATTTTGTTTGAAAAACTAAAATTGAATGACCCTGACACCGTGGGAGTTTTTTATTTAAATTTTTTGTTTGGGAGAGACAAATAAGAGAATTAGTAAGTCATGCCATCTGCTCTAACTAGAGTGGATGACTTAAAAACTCAGACAGGCTGGTGCTCCACGGTTTCCAATTGTAGAACGGACAGGACTACTCCTGGACGTCTGATATAAATACGAAGGTCCACCCAAATCTGAGCATGCGGACAATCACATTTGCTGAAAGGGCACCCCAGCACATTTTTTGCAAGGTGGCCTGCCTGCCAAACTAAACATTTAACCCAGAGCTCATTGCACTAAAATAAATCTATTTCTAAGGACTCTAAAAATCACCCGTCATCCCTCATTTTATCAGCCTATGACAAATGGCTGGGTTGGATTTAAACTTGTGAATTACGAGTGACTTTACATGACAGAGATAAAGGCTCAACCGGTTAATCTATTTAGCTAGCAAAGATATTAGATGCACTATTTAAAGTATGATCTTCTGTCCCACAAGTAGTTTGGATGGTAGAGGCACCACCTATGCTAACTCAGTGGTGGCTGGCCTCCCAGATTTAGATTTTGATGCTTTTTACATTCTTGTCATCACCCAAACTTTCTCCGCCAAAAATGTGTGAGCAGTATCATTGGAAAATTACAATGCTAGTCTTCCTGTCATATCACAACAACATTACAGAACGGCTGTTATGTTTTTTTTCTCCAAAGGCCACGCCCCCCCCAAGATGTCGGTATTTAGGTGTCATGGTCATGATTTTGGCAGACAGCAAATAATCTTGGTTTCAAAATCATGGTAGTAGCAAGCCAATGGAGACTGTGCAAAGGTCTGGTGGTCGAATTTAGAACCTTATTGAGTGGAGTGTTGCATCTTTTAGCTCAAATAAATGTTTAAATCTCATCTAAGACACAGCAGGTGCTGTCTCTTGCAAGACAATTGCTAAATGTTTCCTAACAGCGGATGTGAGGCCTCCCTCTGCTTACTATTGGTTGGCTTCATTGTCAATCACATTTGATTACTTTGGATTGGTCAGCTGCCATAGGCTATCCTCCTCTTTGCGCGTTTGTCCCTCCCTTTGAGCATGAATTCATTACTTGTGTCCGTCCACTGCTCCTTTTTTAGGCACTATTTTTCTTTGAGTTTAAACACTCTACGTGAGTGTGTGTGTTTCAGCTGGCTCCCTCATCTGCTTCTCCCACCACCATGTTCCTTCATCCAGCCGACCTTCTGGTGTTGTGGTGTTTGCCCCAACCCCTCCCTCCATCCTTCCTGCAGCTGTCTGTGCTGCTCAGATAATATTCAGCAGAAGTTTGGATATACAATGTACATGGAAGCTATATTCCCAAGGGTATGAGAGGCAATACGTTATAATTTTCACAGTGTATATACAAAGTACAATTAATTAGAGAGTCCACGCAGAAGCTTGTATTCTTAGTCGGTCTTAGCTAGTAGCCCCATTGGCAAGTATAGGATTATTCGCCAACACCTCAAGTGTGTTAACTTCTGAATGGGCCTAATTAAGTTGGTACTTCAAGATATCAGAAGAATAGTTACATTAAACCCCAACTTGATGCACATGTTGAATTTATTGTAATTTTTTTAATAACACTTTTTATTGTTGTTTTTTAAACAAAACAGCAGGAGATTACAGTAAACCAACTTGTGCAAGCCATCCCCCCATCCCTCCAGTGGTTTACAGATTCATTAAGCAAGAAATACATCTTGGTAAACTAACATGTACAAAACCCCCTCCCCCTTAGTTCGACCTCCAAATTTGGGTTCACCCTGTCCCAGCCATCGAGTGGGTCTATCATCAGGCGGGAGGGAACCTGGTAGCACATTGGCTAGTAGTGACCACATCCCCACAGGCAAGTTGTCGGCATAAAAGTGGCACCCCTATTAGCCAGACCTCAGATTATGTCTGCACTGGAGAAAGGAGCGAAGAAGGACTGCCCTGCTTTTCCTTGAACCCAGATTGCACCTGCTTATCCTTAGGCTAGCAAAGGGGACTGTGCCTGTGGTGCCCTGCTCCAAGAAAGTTGTCCATGAGCCCCAGACAGAAGAGGTCAACTCCAAAAGTCAATTGGCTAAATTCCAGGTACAGCTCCTGGGCTTCAAAAGCTGACGAAGCTGCCTTGGCGAGTTGATAGCTACAATTGCTTCATCACAACTGACAGTTGAAGCGCAGCCGGGGAGACCAAGACTCAACAATCAAAAGTTGTACCCAAGCCTGCTGGACCCAAGAGAGTCGTCAGCATGCAGTTTGGTCACCCAAGATGGACGCTAGCCTTAGTAAAAAGAACAGCTGGTTATGCTGTAACCGGAGACCAGTAGGACAATGGCAAATGGCTTTTGGCTGTACTTCACCTGGATTCAAGGGACATCGACCTTTGTGGTTAAAGACACTCCACCATGTTTATAGACAAAGGAATGGCCCCATGAAGGTCCCCGTTGACCGGATCAGCATTCACAGGATTCTCAGCACCTTGAGCATCCCATATACCTTGCATCAGAACCACTTCATTGATGTCCGTGGCTTGAGGTAACTGTCCTGCTAAGCATTACTGGCCCCTGTGACTTGCCACCTGCCGGAGCTGGTCACCAGAAGTGGTCTGTAGTAACCAAATCCCAACCTTACAAACGTTTTCTAAAGTTTTGTTTTTTTTTACAATAGATTTTATTAACATTTTACATCCAACGGGGTGTGCCCCCAACACATAATGGTCATAATTTGCACGAATCAACACATTACAAATTAGTGATGAGGGTATCCTCCGATGATCAATAAAACAAACACACCAACACCCCCGCATCCCACCTCCCCCACCCCCTGCACCGCACATCCCGCTGAAAACATTATATAGGCATATAAACAGATAGGCATATCGCTGTATCGGTCAATCCCCGGGCCAGACTGGGAGGACACTAAATGGTAAGTCTGTCTATGATTTCCTGAGTTGTGGACGTGGGAAAGATAGAAAGATCACGGAGCCTTTTCCAACTGCTGAGGACGTAGACGAAGGAAACGCCGAACAGAAGCAAGTCGGTACCTACAACCATACGAGCAGCAAGAAAAACTAGCCACCGAAAGCGAGATTGGATCAGAAACACATGCCATTCCTTCACCCTAAGAATCAACTAAAAGGGCAAAGAAGATGACAGCAACCTATAACCAGTAGTACGAAAAAGATGTCCCATTGGAACCATCTATGAGCCCTGACGAAGACCTTATTATTAAAATATAGGTCCAATACAACATAGGTCGAAACGAGTCGGCTAGCAGAGACTCAGATAAGTTTGGGATAAAAACAAGACACTAGCGTCCCCCAAAGAGCAAAAACAACAATTCAGTTACCGCTCTCTATAACTACTCTGAAACAATTCTCTCTGACCCTGCTTAGGACCACAATAAGCAGTTAATGTGGAGGACCCAACAAGTTTGAGTCCCCACAAATTTGGATATCTAAGTACTGTAGTGTAATAATTTTCTCGTTTGTTTAAAGTACTTTATTTATGTTTGTATGTTATGTCATTAAGTCACTGTGAAAAATGTAAAGAATTTTCTATGTTTTATGTAAAGGACATGTGTTTGTCAAAATGCAGAAGTGTTCTCCTTGTTTCAAAGAATTGCAGATTGTAATAATTGAATTAAAATTCGCAGTCAATAAATAGGCTTGCTGAGAAAAGAAAAAATTGTGATCTATGGTGTTAGAGTCAACTACATGATAAAAAAAAACAACACATAATGGTCATAATTTGCACGAATCAACACATTACAAATTAGTGATGAGGGTGTCCTCCGATGATCAATAAAACAAACACACCAACACCCCCCGCATCCCATCTTCCCCACCCCCTGCACCGCACATCCCGCTGAAAACATTATATAGGCATATAAACAGATAGGAATATCGCTGTATCGGTCAATCCCCGGGCCAGACCGGGAGGACACTAAATGGTAAGTCTGTCTATGAGTTCCTGAGTTGTGAACGTGGGAAAGATAGGAAGATCAATGCCACGGTATTTGGCCTATGCAGACCAGATCTTCCCGTGCTTTTGCAGACAACCCCGAGCCTGGAATACCGCCACCTCGGCAGACATACATTTATCTAATGCGGATTTCCAGGCCGCCACCCCAGGAGGAGAAGAGGACTTCCACTGTTGGGCTATGTCGCGCTTGGCCAATGTGAGACCTAAAAAGAGCAGGTGTCTTTTGTACAGGTTCCCTCCTATATCGTCAGTACTGTGGAAAAGAGTCTGCCGGGAGGGCCCAACCCAGTACCCGTTTTCTAAAGTTTTTAAAGTAACATCTAACTGCATTAGTTGCCAATGCTTGTTTGTAATTGGAATGAAAAAACAGTGATTTACGATTTCCTTAATAATTGATACCTACAGAAGCCTCTACTGGATTTTGATAATTTTGATGTCTAAAAATTCATAAAGATCATTTTTATACTTTCTTATAGATTCATGTTGGATTTCCTTTGTGTTGTGTTTCCTGTATTATTTGATTGTTTTGATAATTACATGCTTTTATCTTGTTCCTTTGATAAAGCTTGACTGCTCGAACCCACAGCTACCTAGGATTGAGCTAAGGTTCTACAAACAAGCCTCGCTGGGCCCAAGATAGGTCTGTGAATTTATTAAATGCTGAGGTTGCACAACCATGCCATATAACAAACTGTATTTCCTCACATCATAGTTTCTGAAAACATTCAGCCTCCATGCAGTGACATCAAACGTGGTCTTTTGAACTGACATGCTTTTTTTACCCAACAATTATGGATATATTTGTGCATAGTGTTAACCTGGGTAAAATGTAATCTTGCATTACTTGTCACAGTTTTATGCTAAACTAGTGTTTCACCCAATTTAGTACACACTGAAAATCAAGGTAATTTCTCCCTTTTCCAATATCTTTAGATGCAGTATCTTAGGGGCATATTTTTATTCCTGTGGACAGGTTACTCCATTACAGCAGTGACAGATACCCCGTCCGTCAAAATATAAATCCCTTAGGATATTATAGGATTTATATTTCAGTGGGCAGGATAACCATCACCGTTGTGACAGAGTAACCCATCTACCAAAATCTAAATCAGGCGCCAAGGGTTTTGTACATACTAGGAATCAGTTTACTACCCTTTGTGAGTTCACAAATTACTGCCAGTGGAGCCAATTTCTGTGGTCTTGCGAGAAATGCATCTCCGTCTACGGTGTACAGCCTGCTTCATGCGGCCATTAAACAGGATTTGATCAGACCCTATTTCAAAATTAGTTCTAGTTTCTTCAAACATCACAAATCTCTTCCCATTATGTTGGTCACCTAATACACAACACCCACCCTGTTACCATCCTGGCACTTTAGCCTCACCCAACAGTTTGTGATAATGGGAAAGACTCAAATCATGGCTGTCACAAGGAATGGGACACTTTTGAATTTGCCTGAGGCAGTCTGAAACGGTATGACGTTGTGACTGAATGTTACAAGGATTGTTGAGCAATATTTGACAGACATCTTGAGACTTTTGGATCCGTTGTAAATGATTCTGCCGTATTTGCTATAAACAGTACATTATTACCACATTGTTGCATAATAAATATTAAGGCTTATGTTGTATATGCACAAATTGAATTGGTGCATTTGCAGAAAGTGTTTTACATGTCCACAAGTTATTCTGTGAAACACCACCCATGCCAGGTTGGGTATTTGTGATGTTGTAATTAGCATGTCACAAAGGCACACGAGATAGACATTGTCCAAAGTCCTGTTGACTTTAATTGCCTTTGTTTGAAGGCAAACTAATATAGAAATATTAGTCCCTGATTTTGTAAACTAAAAATGTGGGCTGAATCAGATCCTATTTGGTGATTGGCAAACCATTACACTTCTGATCTATCGATATTTTCTACTTACCAGGATCATATTCGATGACTGGCACACCATTTCACTTCTGAAGGATTAATATTTGTGCACGGACTTGATACATACCAAGTGTTGGTATCCTTGGTGTGGTTTTCCACCTTCCTTTTTGCCTTAAGTCCTCCTGCTTTGTGCTTTCAGTTTTTGCTGAATTTTGGACTCTGTGCACTTTACCACAGCTAACCAGTGCTAAAGTGCTTGTGTTCTCTCATTACAATAGTGTAGAATTGGCTTATGACCCATTTGCACAATTAATTTACTTATAAGTCCCTAGTAAAGTAACATTACCTATGCTCAAGACCTGTAAAGTAAATGCTACTAGTGGTCTTTTTGCACTGATTGTCCTACCCACTTAAGTAGCCCTTTAACCATATCTCAGTGACTCCACTACAGCTGGTGTCCTGCAGTATTAAACTGTGTTGTCGACTTGGCAAAGGAAACCTTTTACCAGGCCAAAACCTTTGTTTTTAAGGCATGTAAGTCACAACTAGGCCTTGGCCAGCCCAGATGTCAGGGTACAATGTATCTAAAATGTGGGCCATGTTCTTTTTAGTTTTCCGTGTTCTGGTAGTGCAAGACCCTTAAATTTGTTGATCACTACTGCAAGGCCTACCTCTCCCATAGACTAAGATAGGAGTAACATTATTATATTTAATATGTGAAAATAAAAGGATAGTGACAAACAGAAAATGATCCACCATAGAGGTGATAACCTAGTGAGTTATGTAAAAGACTGACTGGAGAATATTCACATTATCTTATAACCTGTCTCTGGTCACCTTTTCTTTAAAATTACCCACAATAATTATGAATTAATTGTACCAGACGGGTCAATTTAAATTTAATTGGCTCTTTACAATATAAATGAGTCATCAGGTCCTGTGGCATAAATTCCAAGCACTGGACAGAAGCCCAGGAAAAGAGATGTGTTTATTGGCAGTTCATTGGTGTTTGACCTCTTGTAAGTACAAGAGGTCAAACAACAGCAGGGCAGTGATGAAAGAGCAAACGTTCCAACTTTCAGGTGATAAGCATGCATGTTACACAATCAACAATCTCTTATCTTGTACACTTCCAGAATATACGCCTCCTCTGCGGTTCTTAGACAAGTATAAAAGGGGAGAGAACGTGAGAATGAATGCGAGTAAGAAGGTGATTTTTACTGAACTCGAAAGGAGAGAGATGCATACATACTGAAGAAGATAGATATTAAGACTGGACATAAAGGAGGAAAGGCAAAAAGAAAAGAGAAATTGAAAGTAGATAAAGGAAGAAAAGGAGGTGAAATTGAGTAAAATAAAGGGTTAGCAGAAAAAGGGAAACAGACATTTAGGTCAGATAAAGACATGCTATAGACTCAGTCTACATAGGGGGATAAAGAGAGAAAAAGGAAGAAATATAGAGAGAAAGAGATAAAGAGAGAGAAAAAAGGACAGGATCAGCTAGAGAAATAGATATAGGATTCATAAAGAACTAGGAATAAATTATACTAAGACAAGAATAGTGCTGAGTACATTTTTAATTCCACTGTTTAGGAGATCTGCTAGAAGCAGAGCCAGGCACCTACCATGCTGTCAATCACCGAGCTGTTGATTGCTCTGTTTCTTACTCTCTTCATTGGACATTACTTCAAGCTTCAGTGGTTGAGGAGAAGATACCCTCCTGGACCAACTCCGCTGCCCATCATTGGAAATCTCTGGACCCTGAAATTTGTGCTGCACCACGAGGTCCTCATGCAGGTACAGTATACCTGGTTACAAGGTGGTTGTTACTTCTGTTGAGTGTGCAAATGTTTCCCAGCTGAATGTATAGTTTATAGTGCTCTTTAAACAGACACTCCCTGATACTTGGGCCTAAGAACAATTTGCTGGTGGGCTGCTCTATTACAGTGGCTCATGAAAGGCTGGAGTTTGTCTTTGACCATGTTTAAAGACAGATTAGCTATTACAAATTTGTATGTTTTTTTGAAAGGTTGATGATATTCTTGAATGACTGAAGCAAAAGGAGGAATACCATTTGTCGAGGATGAGAAACTTAAATGATGGAAATCATCAAGAAAGTAATGGAAGAAGCTGGAGTGGTAGAGAAAGTCTGAACACCAACTATCCGAAAGAATATGTTAAACAATTTTAAAAAAGAAAATTTAGTTTATGTTGCACGTCTCTCTGTTTTGAGGATTTAAAAAAAAAAGGAAGACGTGTAATGTCCTGGAAGATTTATGTTCAAGAATGTGATGTAATGGAATGTGGAGGCAATTTTCGACAGGTAGTCAGTCGGTGATGAGGAAAGCTGGTGGATGAGGTCTGTTTGGAATAAAGCTCTGACTTATTTATCCATATGCTGTCATTGGAGCTAATTTCACATTCTGCTTTCAAGGACTAGCTAGCACATGCATCAAAAATGCCATTTGCGATTCCTTATTAGCGAAAAATAAGGATTCGCTAATAAGGAATCGCAAAAGCCTATGCATGTAGAAATCGCTTTCAAAATAGCGATTTCTAAATATTTCTTAATTGCGAGTCGCAAATTGCGAGTCGCAATTAAGGAATACCTCCCCATTCATTCCTATGGGCCAAGAGGCCCATAGGAATGAATGGGAGGAAGTTCTCAATTTGCGATTCTCATTTAGAGAATCGCAAATTGAGAATGCAATTTCAAGGGTGCGAGGGTGTCAAAACGACACCCTGTTGCACCCCTGAAATCAACCTGTGTACAAATGTTGCGCATGTGTGTGTAACCTACCACTTTGAAAAATCCACTTTCGTGCCTTTTTCAAAGTTTTTGCAAATTACCATGAAGTTCAACTTTATGGTAATTTGCGCCCCCTATCAGCGAAATCGCGAATTATTTTACTTTAATGCATTGCATTTAAGGAATCTCAATTTACGAATCCTTAAAAGCAATCGCAATTTGAGAACTCGCAATTAATTGCGAATTCTCAAATTGCGAGTGCCTTGACCCTTCATGCATCGCAAATGCCCTTTTTGTGGTCGCAAACGGCCGATTTTTGCAAATCGGACCGTTTGCGCTCGCAAAAATGGTTGATGCATGTGCCCCTAGGGGTCGGGATTCGGAGCCATCCGAGCCCAGAACTCATGGAGGGCCTTCGAGGCACCTACCTCGTCACTACAAAGTTTCAAACTAACTGGCAGATGCATCAACAAATGCTTTTGCGATTCCTTAATTGCGATTATTAAGGAATCGCAATTAAGGAATCGCAAAAGCCTATGCATGTAGGAATCACTACAGAAATAGCGATTCCCACACATTCCTTAATTGCGACTTGCAAATAGCGAGTCGCAATTAAGGAATGCCATCCCATTCATTCCTATGGGCCTCCAGGCCCATAGGAATGAATGGGAGATTGCAAGAGCAATTTGCGAGTACCAGTAGGTACTCGCAAATTGCTCACGCAATTTCAAGGGTGCAAGGGTGTCAAGATGACACCCTATTGCACCCCTGAAATAGATCAGTGCACATATGTTGCACACACACATGCTCTAAGGGCATGTGTGTGCGCAACATGACACTTGGAAAAATGCCAAAAAGTGCATTTTTCTAAGTTTGAGCAAATTACCATGAAGTCCAGCTTCATGGTAATTTGCTCCCGCAATTAGCGAAATCGCTATTTTTTTCACTGTAATGCATTGCATTTAAGGAATCTCAATTTGAGATTCCTTAAATGCAATCGCAATTTAAGGAATCGGTATTTTGCGATTCCTTACATTGCGATTTTTGCATTTGGGATGATGCATCCCAAATGCAAAAATACCGGTCGCAAAGGGGCAGATTCTGAGAATCTGCCCTTTTGCGACCGGTTTTTGGTTTGATGCATGTGCTCATAAGTTCCTTGCACAAAGTAATTTACCTTACAACAGCCACAATCAACACTCTATGTTTGTGTCAATTAAGGTCCTCTGACACAGCCACCAATCACTGGAGCAGAGCCCAGAGAGACTGTTTTGTTGCCAGTTCATTTGCACGCCCTTTGGAGAGGTCAAATAGTAAAAGGATAGCGACAAACAGAAAATGATCCACCATAGAGGTGATAACCTGGTGTGTTATGTAGAAAACTAACTGGAGAATATTCACATTATCTTATTAATATGTCTGTTGTCCACTTTTCTTTAAAAATACCCACAACAATTATTCCTTATTTGTACCCAAGGGGTCAATTTAAATGTAATAGACCCTTTACAATATAAATGAGTCATCTGGTCCTGTGGCATAAACTCCAAGCACACGACAGGAGCCCGGGAAAAGTGTTTATATATACTAAGATAGATAGATAGATAGATAGATAGATAGATAGATAGATAGATAGATAGATAGATAGATAGATAGATAGATAGATAGATAGATAGATAGATAGATAGATAGATAGATAGATAGATAGATAGATAGATAGATAGATAGACACATACACACAAACACATGCACACAAACACACGCACACAAACCTATCGATCGGAATGTTTCTTCTACTGCTCTTCCATCCACCAAAATAATGTTTCTCAATTATAACAATACTTTTAATGCTGTATGGCTTCCTATGGGTGCATTTGTAGGTATTTTCCTAAACTAGTCTATGCCCAGTTTTATTACAAAATCGCCTCAATCTCCTAAAGGCGTTTTCAAGATGGCAAAGGATTTTGATAGCTTGCCAATGCTCTGTGTCACTTTATTTTGCTCCCTTTTGTACTTTCAAAATAAACCAAATTATCACAAGACCCAGAGGAGTTCACTGATCTCTGGTTCCACTGGGCTTCTCTGTGCCCTCAGAGAGTAGTAAGTGAGCACCCAGACTAGTTACTACGTTGATGGTTCTTACGGGTATGTGCTCAGGTGCAAAGGTTCCGAAACGGTTCCTGCGGTGCAGTTTTTACTGCACCAAGTTTAACATTTTCCTAAACTCAACTGCACTCACCATTTACCACAAAGTTATCTCAGTGAAACTCTCAATGATGGCTTCTGACAGGCTCTGTTCAAGAAAACCGAGGGTCTTGGTTGTTAGCCAGTGCTTTCTGGTGTGAGTGTTGCTCCCCCTTGTAAATCAAGAGTGGGTCAGTTCATTAGCAGAGTAAGAGGACACCTCATTCAACGTTGCACTGAGGTGTGAAGGTTCAGCCATGGGGTTTCCTCAGGGACTCATTAGTCTATGGTTTCCTATTGATGCTGGTTCAAGACAAACAGCTGCCTATTCTATGTGACCACTTTATATGTCCCTGCTCACATGCCCCTCTTACTTTTGCCATGTGATTCTTTAACACCAACACTGTAGGGGTGTATATTCCATTAGGCCTGACTCCTTTTACCAGTGTAACTCTCCAAGTGTGAACTGCTCATGATTTTAACATAAGCAAAGAGGGCTGAGGCAAATAGATGGGCCTTAGCCCTCAGGAGCAGTCAGATTCAGGATGCAATCTGTGCATCCTTACAGCCAGGTCTGCCTCAGTGCCATGCTCGGGATTGTCTGCAGCAGATCATGTTTGTACTGGTCAGAAAATTAAATACACAAGCAAACACTAAATACTAAAAACACCTCAGCCACAGGAAACGCGATGCCTGATGCATGGACTATTATTGCTGCTCAGGCACTTATTAACCCATATAAATCTGTGGCTTATTTCTGCAACACAATATTCCATGCCTTGAGCTGCCATCAAATGTCTGGGTAAATCCATTATATTTCTGTTGCTCGGATAGTACACTGTGCTTCTTACATATTGCTGGGCAAGCAATATCAAACCAGCTTCCACAGTTAAGCACACATTGCTATGTCTGTTTCTATTTTGCCTATCAAATGACCATGGTGGTGTCCAAATTGATCCTGTAAAGCACAGCACACATTGCCCCGCCACACAAACAAACATAATAGCAGAAAGATAACAATACCAGTGGGGTGGGCAAAATAGTGTTCTTTTTTCTGCAGGTGATTTGTATAATGTTGGGTATTGCGCAAGAGTGGCCATTTCCATTATAATCATACATTAAATATTCTTTCATATCCAAAGACAGGGTGCACACGTTGCTAGTGCAGAGCATGTAGCTGCGGCACATGCAGAGCATGTAGCTGCGGCACATTTCTATCTTCATAGTTCCCACAAGACATTTTGTTTATGCCAAGTCCCTGGTAATTGACTACTGTGTATTTTAGTAGCACTTGAACCTTAAGACAAACCAGGGTTTACCCAGGACAGTAAGTGACAGTGCATGGATGTGGCACGGTCATTCTTTACGACAGTCTAGTGAACTTAATGTGAGAGGACCATCACTTCAATAAACTCCTATGTGCTATTTCCAGAGCAAAGCCTTTAAACAGGTGTATGAGAGGATTCACAAATGCATGACACGAGGCAAGATGGCGGCCCCTTAGGAGGCCCGTAGCGGCACGAGTCTTCCATGGCTGTGTAAATGAGTGAAACCCCGCATGAATAAGGGAGAAATTACTTGCTGACGGAGAAGTCCCCCCATGAAGAGATCGCGGCGTTGCTGCTGCGGAGACTGGGCCGGCTGGGTCAGTTTTGGATTAAAGATATTAAGGTGCGCTATCCTGAGGCACCCGCTCCACATGGAGCACCAACTGCTTGTGACCCACAAGAAGATGGGTCCGAAAGCGGCCGCAAGATCTGCCACTTCTAAACTGTTGGTGAGCCAAAAGCTGTGGGGAGAGGGCATTGTGGAGCATGACTCTCCGGAACAGGTTGCGGGATGCATGCAACGCTCTCGGGCTCCCAGTGCGGAGCCCCCGGTGGTGAAGAGAGGAAGAGGCGGAGCAGCAGGGAAACTCCGTCCGGCGGGTCCCTCGGTGGTTGAGCTCCTGCAACGCTCGAAGGAGACGGCAGCTGTAGTTGGAGAGAGGGCAGGACAAACTCAGGAGGAGAGCCGGAAGGAGATCCGGGACATTACAAGAGGTACAGTGAACGCTTTGGATACCGGTAGGCAACAGGGAGTGGTGGATACCCTCCCCAGTGCAAGGTGTGGGGGGGAATGGGGAGCATGCCTCTGCTGCAGAGGATGGGGAAATTGGTGAAACTGTGGAAATTGAGGAGACATCACTAGCCCCTCTGGAGTCACCAGTTGGTATGGCAGAGCAGTCAGAGACAGGCTCTAAAGAGGTAAACGATTATTTGGAGATAAAACAAAGTGAAAACATATCTGCTCATAAAACCATTGCCAGCGTCTGGGGAAGCGATTCGAATTTGGTAGTGGACCCGGTAGCAAGAGTAACAGATAAAGAGCCAAGTGACTGTTTTTCTCAGTTTCAGAGGGGGCTGATTGGTCGGAAGAAGGGTTTAGCACAACATCGGATGCAAGTAATCTAGATACCGATCCTGAAGATAGTGACGAAGCACAACCTCTAAATGCAACAAAACAAAATCAGTGGTTAAGTACACAAAGATGGGAAAAAAAGGATCTAAATTGGGACCACTCAGCTTTGCGGCTCCGTGTCCGGGATAACCCCCACAGAGCCTAATTTGGTTTCTCCCACTCTGGAGGTAAAACACCAGGCTATTCTATCACACAGGGAAGAAAAGCGCCAGGACAGGCGGAAGGCGCAGGCTGCAATGCGAAAAATGCAAGGGGTTGTCAGGAAGCTCTCCGAATCCTGTGTTAATATTGGGGAAAGGGTGACCGATCGGGAGGTCAGAATAGTATCTATGGAAGCAGTGGCTATAGGCGCTGTAACCCAGGTGGAAGCCCAAGGCTCCCAAATTAAAGATAAACAATGGAAATTGGAACAGCTTGAAAACAGACAGAAGAGAAATAACCGTAGGGTGTTAGGGATCCCAGAAAGGGTGGAAGGGTCCGATGTCAGGACATATGTAATCAGGTTATTTAAATCATCATTTCCTGAGTTATCAGATTGGAACTGGGCAGCAGAAGTTCAGAGAGCACACCACACCCCGTTTAAACCAAGGATTCAAGCAAGAGCGGGAGCTAAACCGCATGCGATCCTGGTTTACTTTGGAAATGTTCTCCTCCGCCAGGCACTTTCAGACAAGGCTAGACCTGATTCTAAGAGAAATAGTGGGGAGGAATCGTTTTTCATGCGTCCGGATTTCTGCCATACCACGGTAGAGAGAAGGTGGAGGTTGAGACAGATTATAAAACCCTTCCAGGAGAAGTATATCCAAGTCTACTTGATAAATCCGGCACAGCTCAATGTGATTCATGATGGGAAGATGAGTTACTTCACATCAGAAATAAAAGCAAAGGAATATTTGGACTCTATGGACAAATAAAGCTATGAGCGAGGGGGAAAATAAAAAAACACATTGTTTCTTCTATATCTAAAGTAATATAAGCTCAGTTCCTGTAATGTAAGATACTCTCTCTTCAAATGTAGTAATAACGATGCTTTAAAAAAAAAAGAGGGGGAGATTTAAAGGGAAAAAAAAATAGCAAAAAGTTTGTTTAAGGAAAAAAGAAGGAGCCTAACAAAAAAAACAACAAAAAAAGGGGGGACGGAGAAGGGGAAATGCCATGAATGTGTAGAATTAGACCTATGAATTAATAGGATAATTTTGGGGTAATGTAATTCATGACAATATAGGATTAGGATCAGCCATGACACTAAAGCTTCAAAACATCCTATGCACAGACCAAGGTCTGAGTGCCTCATATGGGTGGTGGGGGTCACGTAAGAGGGGAGGGAGGAGAGGGGGTCGGGGGTCAGAGGACTGGGTAGGGGGGGTGGGGGGACAGGGTCAAGGAGAGGAAATGAATACCTGGTATTTTATAGAAAGAAGGTTGAAGGTTCTGCGAATAAAACAGTTGATTAATGAGAGTAGTACTGGATGGTGTAACCTTCTAAAGGAGAATGGGAAAAATCAAGATATGCACTATTAATGTAGGTGGGTTAAATGATTGGAGGAAGAGACAACGGTTGGGGGAATTCGTAAGGTCTAACTACTTTGATTTGGTCTGTTTACAGAAGACCCATTTACCGTGGGCAAAAAGAAATGTATTATAAAAGGATATGATTTATTGGCTTGTTCTTCCCAAACTTCTACCATTAGGGGAGTGGCAATATTGGGTAAGGTGGCTCTGGGGGGGCATGAAACGTAAAATAATAGACTCCCTAGGGAGATGGGTGGTGGTGGAGCTTGGTACTGGAATTACTCTGTGTACAATATATGGGTCAAATCTAGATGATCCTGAAATTACTGACCACCTTGAAGTTGAGTTGACGACAGGGTTTAGCCCAATGATTTTATGTGGAGATTTTATTATAGCCGCTGACCTGGTCAATAATAATGTGTATGCGAGCCGAAAATCAAAAGTGTTTCGCGCCCTGAAATCTCAAATCACCAGCCATGCGTTGGCAGATGTCTGGGGGTACAATGAACCAAACAAGGCAGGTTTTACATATTTCTCATGCCTGCACAAAAAATATACAAAGTTGGATTATTTTCTGATATCTGCAACAATATTGAAGAATGCAAGGATTGAGAAATTGCCAAAAGCAATATCGGATCATAATCCACTAGTATTACAGTTAGAAATTGAATCCGCAAATAAGAACTATTCAAAATGGACATTCAATAGGAAGGTATTGGTCAGCATGAATTATGTGGATCATATGAAGAAGTGGGCCCAAGACTTTTTTGATATGAACCGTTATAGCATCTCCAGGAATATAGTCTGGGACACATTCAAAGCTACCCTTAGAGGAGAAACAATCAGCTTTATTGCTAGGTCAAGGAAAGAGGTTCAGATGGAAAATTACAGATTGTCAAGAGAATTATTGATAGCGAAGGAACAACATACGGAAGCTATTGCTTAGGGAAAAGAGGTGCTAGAGGCACATAGGATTCTGACTATAAAATCTGAACTATTTAAATGGTTAGCTCAAAAAGCTGCAGATGATTATCAAACTCATAGGGGTACGTTTTATGAGACGGGAGAATTAGACAGGAAAGCACCAGAAATATAATCACAGAGATTCGGGAGGAGGATGAGGTATATACAGAGCCTAAAGACATACTTAAGATATTCAAGGAATATTATCAAAAGCTATATAAAGAAGAAACCCCCACGGAAGTCTCTAACCTGGATGCTGTGGGATTAGGCTCCCAGTTAGATAGTCAATCAAAAGAAATATTAGAGGAAGTTTTCTCGATAGAGGAAATAAACGAAGCTCTTCAAGAATTGTCATCAGGAAAGACAGCTGGCCCAGAGAGCATCCCTTTGGAGGCATATAGATGTATTCAGAACGTGATCGCCCCTATTTTGCTGAATCTATTTAATGGTATATTACATACTGGCAAGATTCCGGAATCCTGGAAGGAAACCAATATAGTAGTGTTTCATAAAAAAGGGAAACCAAAGGATAACCAAGCAACTTATCTTCCAATATCCCTCATTAATGCAGATACTAAAATGTACTCAAAAGTGCTGGCAAAGAGGTTGGGAAGGATCATAGGTGGTTGGGTCTCCCCGTGGCTGCATGGGTTTATCCCAGGGTGCGGAACAACTTATCACATAAGACGGACCATCACACTTTTTGATGTATAGGCGGCCACAGGGTGTCGAATGGCCATGATCCTTCTCGACGCAGAGAAAACTTTCGACCGGGTAACGTGGTCATAGTTGTGGGGGATATTGGAACAAAAGGGGTTTGACCAAGAATATCTAAGGCCATCAAGGCAATGTACTAGAACCCAAAGGCCAGAATATAATTAATGGGGGGCAGCTCTGATTATATTTTTATTTCTAGAGCGACAAGACAGGGCTGTCCCTGTTCACCAATATTGTTCGCCCTATATATTGACCCGTCGATAGAAAGACTAATGATGTGCCAAGACACTAAGCCTATAGTTACCAATGGCTTTGAGACCATGCTGAATGAAAGCAAGACCCAGATAGTATGCACTGAAAATATCCGAATTAATGACTCAAGATGTATAGAAAGTGCAATATATCTAGAGGTCAGAATTAGCCCAGCAATCAACACAACAATAAAGGTTAATTTCGCCCCTCTGGTGAAGTCAATATCAGCTGCCCTAAAATGATGATGCATCCCAAATGCAAAAATACCGGTCGCAAAGGGGCAGATTCTGAGAATCTGCCCTTTTGCGACCGGTTTTTGGTTTGATGCATGTGCCCATAAGTTCCTTGCACAAAGTAATTTACCTTACAACAGCCACAATCAACACTCTATGTTTGTGTCAATTAAGGTCCTCTGACACAGCCACCAAGCACTGGAGCAGAGCCCAGAGAGACTGTTTTGTTGCCAGTTCATTTGCACGCCCTTTGGAGAGGTCAAATAGTAAAAGGATAGCGACAAACAGAAAATGATCCACCATAGAGGTGATAACCTGGTGTGTTATGTAGAAAACTAACTGGAGAATATTCACATTATCTTATTAATATGTCTGTTGTCCACTTTTCTTTAAAAATACCCACAACAATTATTCCTTATTTGTACCCAAGGGGTCAATTTAAATGTAATAGACCCTTTACAATATAAATGAATCATCTGGTCCTGTGGCATAAACTCCAAGCACTCGACAGGAGCCCGGGAAAAGTGTTTATATATACTAAGATAGATAGATAGATAGATAGATAGATAGATAGATAGATAGATAGATAGATAGATAGATAGATAGATAGATAGATAGATAGATAGATAGATAGATAGATAGATAGATAGACACATACACACAAACACATGCACACAAACACACGCACACAAACCTATCGATCGGAATGTTTCTTCTACTGCTCTTCCATCCACCAAAATAATGTTTCTCAATTATAACAATACTTTTAATGCTGTATGGCTTCCTATGGGTGCATTTGTAGGTATTTTCCTAAACTAGTCTATGCCCAGTTTTATTACAAAATCGCCTCAATCTCCTAAAGGCGTTTTCAAGATGGCAAAGGATTTTGATAGCTTGCCAATGCTCTGTGTCACTTTATTTTGCTCCCTTTTGTACTTTCAAAATAAACCAAATTATCACAAGACCCAGAGGAGTTCACTGATCGCTGGTTCCACTGGGCCTCTCTGTGCCCTCAGAGAGTAGTAAGTGAGCACCCAGACTAGTTACTACGTTGATGGTTCTTACGGGTATGTGCTCAGGTGCAAAGGTTCCGAAACGGTTCCTGCGGTGCAGTTTTTACTGCACCAAGTATAACATTTTCCAAAACTCAACCGCACTCACCATTTACCACAAAGTTATCTCAGTGAAACTCTCAATGATGGCTTCTGACAGGCTCTGTTCAAGAAAACCGAGGGTCTTGGTTGTTAGCCAGTGCTTTCTGGTGTGAGTGTTGCTCCCCCTTGTAAATCAAGAGTGGGTCAGTTCATTAGCAGAGTAAGAGGACACCTCATTCAACGTTGCACTGAGGTGTGAAGGTTCATCCATGGGGTTTCCTCAGGGACTCATTAGTCTATGGTTTCCTATTGATGCTGGTTCAAGACAAACATCTGCCTATTCTATGTGACCACTTTATATGTCCCTGCTCACATGCCCCTCTTACTTTTGCCATGTGATTCTTTAACACCAACACTGTAGGGGTGTATATTCCATTAGGCCTGACTCCTTTTACCAGTGTAACTGTCCAAGTGTGAAGTGCTCATGATTTTAACATAAGCAAAGAGGGCTGAGGCAAATAGATGGGCCTTAGCCCTCAGGAGCAGTCAGATTCAGGATGCAATCTGTGCATCCTTACAGCCAGGTCTGCCTCAGTGCCATGCTCGGGATTGTCTGCAGCAGATCATGTTTGTACTGGTCAGAAAATTAAATACACAAGCAAACACTAAATACTAAAAACACCTCAGCCACAGGAAACGCGATGCCTGATGCATGGACTATTATTGCTGCTCAGGCACTTATTAACCAATATAAATCTGTGGCTTATTTCTGCAACACAATATTCCATGCCTTGAGCTGCCATCAAATGTCTGGGTAAATCCATTATATTTCTGTTGCTCGGATAGTACACTGTGCTTCTTACATATTGCTGGGCAAGCAATATCAAACCAGCTTCCACAGTTAAGCACACATTGCTATGTCTGTTTCTATTTTGCCTATCAAATGACCATGGTGGTGTCCAAATTGATCCTGTAAAGCACAGCACACATTGCCCCGCCACACAAACAAACATAATAGCAGAAAGATAACAATACCAGTGGGGTGGGCAAAATAGTGTTCTTTTTTCTGCAGGTGATTTGTATAATGTTGGGTATTGCGCAAGAGTGGCCATTTCCATTATAATCATACATTAAATATTCTTTCATATCCAAAGACAGGGTGCACACGTTGCTAGTGCAGAGCATGTAGCTGCGGCACATGCAGAGCATGTAGCTGCGGCACATTTCTATCTTCATAGTTCCCACAAGACATTTTGTTTATGCCAAGTCCCTGGTAATTGACTACTGTGTATTTTAGTAGCACTTGAACCTTAAGACAAACCAGGGTTTACCCAGGACAGTAAGTGACAGTGCATGGATGTGGCACTGTCATTCTTTACGACAGTCTAGTGAACTTAATGTGAGAGGACCATCACTTCAATAAACTCCTATGTGCTATTTCCAGAGCAAAGCCTTTAAACAGGTGTATGAGAGGATTCACAAATGCATGACACGAGGCAAGATGGCGGCCCCTTAGGAGGCCCGTAGCGGCACGAGTCTTCCATGGCTGTGTAAATGAGTGAAACCCCGCATGAATAATGGAGAAATTACTTGCTGACGGAGAAGTCCCCCCATGAAGAGATCGCGGCGTTGCTGCTGCGGAGACTGGGCCGGCTGGGTCAGTTTTGGATTAAAGATATTAAGGTGCGCTATCCTGAGGCACCCGCTCCACATGGAGCACCAACTGCTTGTGACCCGCAAGAAGATGGGTCCGAAAGCGGCCGCAAGATCTGCCACTTCTAAACTGTTGGTGAGCCGAAAGCTGTGGGGAGAGGGCATTGTGGAGCATGACTCTCCGGAACAGGTTGCGGGATGCATGCAACGCTCTCGGGCTCCCAGTGCGGAGCCCCCGGTGGTGAAGAGAGGAAGAGGCGGAGCAGCAGGGAAACTCCGTCCGGCGGGTCCCTCGGTGGTTGAGCTCCTGCAACGCTCGAAGGAGACGGCAGCTGTAGTTGGAGAGAGGGCAGGACAAACTCAGGAGGAGAGCCGGAAGGAGATCCGGGACATTACAAGAGGTACAGTGAACGCTTTGGATACCGGTAGGCAACAGGGAGTGGTGGATACCCTCCCTAGTGCAAGGTGTGGGGGGGAATGGGGAGCATGCCTCTGCTGCAGAGGATGGGGAAATTGGTGAAACTGTGGAAATTGAGGAGACATCACTAGCCCCTCTGGAGTCACCAGTTGGTATGGCAGAGCAGTCAGAGACAGGCTCTAAAGAGGTAAACGATTATTTGGAGATAAAACAAAGTGAAAACATATCTGCTCATAAAACCATTGCCAGCGTCTGGGGAAGCGATTCGAATTTGGTAGTGGACCCGGTAGCAAGAGTAACAGATAAAGAGCCAAGTGACTGTTTTTCTCAGTTTCAGAGGGGGCTGATTGGTCGGAAGAAGGGTTTAGCACAACATCGGATGCAAGTAATCTAGATACCGATCCTGAAGATAGTGACGAAGCACAACCTCTAAATGCAACAAAACAAAATCAGTGGTTAAGTACACAAAGATGGGAAAAAAAGGATCTAAATTGGGACCACTCAGCTTTGCGGCTCCGTGTCCGGGATAACCCCCACAGAGCCTAATTTGGTTTCTCCCACTCTGGAGGTAATACACCAGGCTATTCTATCACACAGGGAAGAAAAGCGCCAGGACAGCCGGAAGGCGCAGGCTGCAATGCGAAAAATGCAAGGGGTTGTCAGGAAGCTCTCCGAATCCTGTGTTAATATTGGGGAAAGGGTGACCGATCGGGAGGTCAGAATAGTATCTATGGAAGCAGTGGCTATAGGCGCTGTAACCCAGGTGGAAGCCCAAGGCTCCCAAATTAAAGATAAACAATGGAAATTGGAACAGTTTGAAAACAGACAGAAGAGAAATAACCGTAGGGTGTTAGGGATCCCAGAAAGGGTGGAAGGGTCCGATGTCAGGACATATGTAATCAGGTTATTTAAATCATCATTTCCTGAGTTATCAGATTGGAACTGGGTAGCAGAAGTCCAGAGAGCACACCGCACCCCGTTTAAACCAAGGATTCAAGCAAGAGCGGGAGCTAAACTGCGTGCGATCCTGGTTTACTTTGGAAATGTTCTCCTCCGCCAGGCACTTTCAGACAAGGCTAGACCTGATTCTAAGAGAAATAGTGGGGAGGAATCGTTTTTCATGCGTCCGGATTTCTGCCATACCACGGTAGAGAGAAGGTGGAGGTTAAGACAGATTATAAAACCCTTCCAGGAGAAGTATATCCAGGTCTACTTGATAAATCCGGCACAGCTCAAAGTGATTCATGATGGGAAGATGAGTTACTTCACATCAGAAATAAAAGCAAAGGAATATTTGGACTCTATGGACAAATAAAGCTATGAGCGAGGGGGAAAATAAAAAAACACATTGTTTCTTCTATATCTAAAGTAATATAAGCTCAGTTCCTGTAATGTAAGATACTCTCTCTTCAAATGTAGTAATAACGATGCTTTAAAAAAAAAAAAAGAGGGGGAGATTTAAAGGGAAAAAAAATAGCAAAAAGTTTGTTTAAGGAAAAAAGAAGGAGCCTAACAAAAAAAACAAAAAAAAAAGGGGGGACGGAGAAGGGGAAATGCCATGAATGTGTAGAATTAGACCTATGAATTAATAGGATAATTTTGGGGTAATGTAATTCATGACAATATAGGATTAGGATCAGCCATGACACTAAAGCTGCAAAACATCCTATGCACAGACCAAGGTCTGAGCGCCTCATATGGGTGGTGGGGGTCACGTAAGAGGGGAGGGAGGAGAGGGGGTCGGGGGTCAGAGGACTGGGTAGGGGGAGTGGGGGGAGAGGGTCAAGGAGGGGAAATGAATACCTGGTATTTTATAGAAAGAAGGTTGAAGGTTCTGCGGATAAAACAGTTGATTAATGAGAGTAGTACTGGATGGTGTAACCTTCTAAAGGAGAATGGGAAAAATCAAGATATGCACTATTAATGTAGGTGGGTTAAATGATTGGAGGAAGAGACAACGGTTGGGGGAATTCGTAAGGTCTAACTACTTTGATTTGGTCTGTTTACAGAAGACCCATTTACCGTGGGCAAAAAGAAATGTATTATAAAAGGATATGATTTATTGGCTTGTTCTTCCCAAACTTCTACCATTAGGGGAGTAGCAATATTGGGTAAGGTGGCTCTGGGGGGGCATGAAACGTAAAATAATAGACTCCCTAGGGAGATGGGTGGTGGTGGAGCTTGGTACTGGAATTACTCTGTGTACAATATATGGGTCAAATCTAGATGATCCTGAAATTACTGACCACCTTGAAGTTGAGTTGACGACAGGGTTTAGCCCAATGTGGAGATTTTATTATAGCCGCTGACCTGGTCAATAATAATGTGTATGCGAGCCGAAAATCTAAAGTGTTTCGCGCCCTGAAATCTCAAATCACCAGCCATGCGTTGGCAGATGTCTGGGGGTACAATGAACCAAACAAGGCAGGTTTTACATATTTCTCATGCCTGCACAAAAAATATACAAAGTTGGATTATTTTCTGATATCTGCAACAATATTGAAGAATGCAAGGATTGAGAAATTGCCAAAAGCAATATCGGATCATAATCCACTAGTATTACAGTTAGAAATTGAATCCGCAAATAAGAACTATTCAAAATGGACATTCAGTAGGAAGGTATTGGTCAGCATGAATTATGTGGATCATATGAAGAAGTGGGCCCAAGACTTTTTTGATATGAACCGTTTTAGCATCTCCAGGAATATAGTCTGGGACACATTCAAAGCTACCCTTAGAGGAGAAACAATCAGCTTTATTGCTAGGTCAAGGAAAGAGGTTCAGATGGAAAATTACAGATTGTCAAGAGAATTATTGATAGCGAAGGAACAACATACGGAAGCTGTTGCTTAGGGAAAAGAGGTGCTAGAGGCACATAGGATTCTGACCATAAAATCTGAACTATTTAAATGGTTAGCTCAAAAAGCTGCAGATGATTATCAAACTCATAGGGGTACGTTTTATGAGACGGGAGAATTAGACAGGAAAGCACCAGAAATATAATCACAGAGATTCGGGAGGAGGATGAGGTATATACAGAGCCTAAAGACATACTTAAGATATTCAAGAAATATTATCAAAAGCTATATAAAGAAGAAACCCCCACGGAAGTCTCTAACCTGGATGCTGTGGGATTAGGCTCCCAGTTAGATAGTCAATCAAAAGAAATATTAGAGGAAGTTTTCTCGATAGAGGAAATAAACGAAGCTCTTCAAGAATTGTCATCAGGAAAGACAGCTGGCCCAGAGAGCATCCCTTTGGAGGCATATAGATGTATTCAGAACGCGATCGCCCCTATTTTGAAGAATCTATTTAATGGTATATTACATACTGTTAGAAATGAGGGGGCTCTGGTTGACGCAGGTGTGAACCTACAACAAGCAGGGACTCTTTACTTCTTGTCAGGGCGAAGGATGACTCCCCAGAATAACCCCTGCTCACCCTCTAGGTGCGTGGCGCGAGCAGTCTAGGCTAAGTCTCAGGCGTACACGGTTAAGCAAATGCAATTACACATACAGTAAACCCCCTGCATGCACCACAAATGGACACCAATCCGGTAGTATATAAAAATAAGCTTTTATGTAGTTTCAGCAGAGTTAAATACAAGGCCCAGTAACGTTGAACTGATGGGGCCACAATTCTTAGGAATACGGTAAAGTTCTCTTTGTACGGAAAGTTCTTTAGGCGGGCACAAGGTGACTGTAGGCCTCAGCACACTCTAGGCTGAGGTGGCGACTTGGAAGCCCACGGCAGATGACAGGGAAATCAGAACGTTGCGGACCCTGGATCCGATGCGAGCTCGTGGTCGAGGTTGTAAGTACAGTACCTTGTTTCTTGACGCGAAGGTGGGTGCGGGATGTCAGCGGCTCTTCCACAGAAGAGCGAGGCGGCGTCCGGGGATCCCACACTTCACGATGGGTGTCTGATCTTCAGGCTCACGACCAGAGCAGGGTGTTGCAGGTGGCGGGTGAACAAAGCGGGGCAGCCGGGCACGCAGATACGTCCGGGCCGTCCGAGGCTTGGAGATGCTCACAAACGCCGATTCCGGCGGGAGGGTGAAGGTGCACAGCGAGCCTCCAGCGAGCGAGGTGAGAGGGGCAGCCCAGCACAGCGTAGGGGGAGCGGCTCCGATCGAGCGAGGCTCTTCCCAAGGCGGGGGCGGCTAAGCAGTCCTGGTCACGGCTCAGGGAGGGACTGCGGCACGAGGGTCACAGCTCCGGCGAGGGAAAGGACACCACGGTCTAGCAGCAGGCGAGTGAAGATCAGGTAGAGCCCAATGGTCCTGGGGCTCCGTTCAGGGGGCAAGCTCAGTTCCAAGCCCTTGGAGATCGTTTTGGAAAAGCACAAGTCTTGAAAGTAAAAATAAAGCAAAGTCTTCAGCAACAGTTTCTCTTCTCCCCTTTGGCAGCGAGGTCACCACTGCAGGCCAATCCCCCAGGACAGGGACAGTCTTCCTCCTACAGCTTTCCCGGTGCCTCCTCCTCAGGCAGAGATTCTTCTTGGTCAAAAGCGGATCTAGTTTCTTAGGAGCAGGGCTCCTCCATTTATACCACAAATCTTTTGTTCTCCCAGGCCAGGGGGGCCCTTGCCTAGTTCAGTCCGGTTTCTGAGCACTTTGTTTACGCGATGCAGGCTTCTTCTTTCAGAGTGCAGGGCAGAGTCATCAGACGCTCCACAGGGGGTGGAGCCGGCATCGAGGTAGCGGAGCACTGTCCTATTCAGAACCTAGGAGCACTCCTCCCACCCATCTACCTGTCGATCGTCCTATTCATACCAGGCTACCTAGCCCTGCCCATCTGGGTTCCCCCAGCCCTGTCACTCACACCAGCCAGACATCAGATACACATCACGCAGAGGCGGCTGAAATGGTTAGGCAAGCAAAGGCCAACTTTCTAAAAGTGACATTTGCAAACCCGGAATATTAAAATAAACCTTGCGAAAAGATGTACCTTATCATTCCGAGTTCAGGCATACTAAACTCGATCTCCTACCATGTTCCCTGGGTCGGTTAGGATCATAGGGTGTAATAATCCAGGCCGCCCATACTGGCCTATGGGAACAGGGTAGCCTTACAGTAGTGAACAACAAAATGGCGGTCGTTCACTACCAGGACATGCCACGCATCTAGGCTTGTCCTACCTCAGGCTCACAATGCACCCTGCCCGCGGGCCTACCAGAGGGGTGACTAACATGCAGCTAAGGGAAGGTTTCGGGGACCGGCAAGTGTGGGCACTTGTCGGTCGGCGTGTCAGTACCAGACTGCACGCAGGCTCTGCGATGGCAGACCTTAGACGTATTTTACCGGCCGCTTCTGTGGGTGGCACAACCCGTGCTGCAAGCCCACCAGCGGCGTTTGCCTTTACATGCCCTGGCGCTCCTGGCGCACTTTACTGGGGTCTGATAGTAAATCAAACAATCCAATCATGGAATCCAACCAACATATACAATTTACAAAGGAAGCACTCGCACCGCGACACTGGTTGGCAGTGGCACAGCGCGCTGAGCGGCCAACACCATAAAATCACATGAGGCACAGCGACAAAAAGAGGGAGGGAGACTCACGCCAAGGTGCCAGGTCTAACACATACTGGCAAGATTCCGGAATCCTGGAAGGAAACCAATATAGTAGTGTTTCATAAAAAAGGGAAACCAAAGGATAACCAAGCAACTTATCTTCCAATATCCCTCATTAATGCAGATACTAAAATATACTCAAAAGTGCTGGCAAAGAGGTTGGGAAGGATCATAGGTGGTTGGGTCTCCCCGTGGCTGCATGGGTTTATCCCAGGGTGCGGAACAACTGATCACATAAGACGGACCATCACACTTTTGAATGTATAGGCGGCCACAGGGTGTCGAATGGCCATGATCCTTCTCGACGCAGAGAAAACTTACGACCGGGTAACGTGGTCATACTTGTGGGGGATATTGGAACAAAAGGGGTTTGACCAAAAATATCTAAGGCCATCAAGGCAATGTACTAGAACCCAAAGGCCAGAATACAATTAATGGGGGGCAGCTCTGATTATATTTTTATTTCTAGAGGGACAAGACAGGGCTGTCCCTGTTCACCAATATTGTTCGCCCTATATATTGACCCGTTGATAGAAAGACTAATGATGTGCCAAGACACTAAGCCTATAGTTACCAATGGCTTTGAGACCATGCTGAATGAAAGCAAGACCCAGATAGTATGCACTGAAAATATCCGAATGAATGACTCAAGATGTATAGAAAGTGCAATATATCTAGAGGTCAGAATTAGCCCAGCAATTGACACAACAATAAAGGTTAATTTCGCCCCTCTGGTGAAGTCAATATCAGCTGCCCTAAAAAGGATAGATAGGTTACATTTGTCTATAATTGGGAGGGCCAACATATTAAAAATTACTATGCTCCAAAAATCTTGTACTTGTTCCGATCTATTCCTCTCATGATCGAAGAATCAATCATGAAATCAATTGAGGCAACATTTATGAATTTTAAGTGGCAATATGGGAAAATCAGACGCGCCATGAAATATCTGTCTCTCCCACAGGCAAGGGGTGGGTTGGCGGTCCCGAATGTTAGATTTTATCAGTGGACATGTCGTTTGAGTCAGATGACAATACTACTCGACCCAGAAAGAAGTCAAGTGGACATGATAGCAAGTAGTCACTCCCTTCCAACAATATATGAATTGATGTTAGGCAGAGAGGCCATAGGGCTTCTGCTCCGTAAAACTGATAGGCGATATTATAAGAAAACGTGGTATAAGGTAATGGTAAGCGCCCAGGAGGTATGGAAAGGAATTCAAAAAACCTTGGCGATCCCAAAAATAAATGATTATACGCCTCTTTGGAAAACAAGTGCACTACCACAATTAATATATGATAGGATGGGTAGGATCTGGGATCAAGAAGGTATATGAAAAATTGGTGATATTTTAGAAGGCGTTCAAATATTGGGATTTAAGGCCATACAACAGAAATTTCCCTACTTCTAAGTCTACAAGACGATCTGGAAAAATTGGAAACATCATGGGTAACCAAATTAAACGATCCTGAGGTAGATATGCATAAGGCGCTGCATCTAGCCGAAAACGTATTTCGCTCTACTAATTTAACTATAAAATCCTCTTCAACCTCTATTTTACTCTAGCTAAATTGTATAACTGGGGCAAGAGAGAAGATGATAAATGTCCAAGGTGTGGAGAAGGGCCAGCCGATCTATTACACATGTTTTATCAATGTGAAAAACTCAGGAAGATTCAAGATTAGATTGGGGCCTTTTGTGAGGGGCTGCTAGGATCTAAGATCGACCTATTCCCCACCCTAATGCTAATGGGGCATGATTACAGTTTGGGCCTGGGAAAGGAACAGGAATCATGTGTTTTTATTGGTACGGCAGCTTTTAGGATACTTTTAGCAGCAGGGTGGAAGGACCCCACTGCCCCTACCTTTCAAATGTGGCTTGCACGCCTTCTAGGGATACATAATTTGGAATCCTGCCTATATTTAAGGAGAGGTAGGAAGATGAGTGAGCTGGGATGGAGAATTTGGGCTCCCATCAAGAGATGGAGAGATAATGCACAACGACCTCCTACTATGGAAACCAAAGGAGTGGGTTAGAATTTGATACAAGGCTAAAGGAGATGGGTATAAGCTGAATGAAAACTAGAGTAATGGTATTGTTGTCAGGCTGTTTTTTTGGTTTTTTTGTTATCAATGAGTGAACAACAAGACAATGTAATTTTATCTTTGCTCTCTTTTTTTATCTCGGCCTAAGCCTTAGCTTACACCAAGTGTTTCTATTGTATAGAGAATTAATTATCGGTTTTATGTATTGTCAGGATTTTATACTTTAATCATTTTAGTACAAAATGAATTTCAAAATGTATATATTATTGGTATGCCGGGTAATAAATAAAAGTAAAAAAAAAAGAAGAAAAAAAAAAAGAGAGGATTCACACATAAGTCTGGACCATGTGAGAGAAATTCATGTGTGTGTCTAGCTCCCATTAAGACCAAAGTTTAATGCATGCTAGAGAATGTGTGATTCACACAGCTTCTTTCATTGGTATGCATGTTTTACTCCCGCAAAATACATGGATAAAAATGCCTAGGCCTGGAGCAAGACACACCTACTCACAGAAAACTCTTTAGCAATTGGACACCAAAAGAGATTTCTTAAATGTAATTATTGTTGATAGATGTCCACCCCATTATTAATGATGCAGTTAATTCAATCCTTGAAAGATGGAGGACATAGATTTTGATCTGCAGTGTGTAAAGGGAGATTGGCAATGTGCAAAGTAAAAAAGAGAAGGGAGTTCAGTTTAGGACAGTCATTTCGATCCTATCATGCCCCCATGTATGCATGAACTGTAAGCTCTGCACCTTTAAACTTGGTAGTTTTACACTTAATTATTTATACTACTCAGTTAAGACAATTTCAAAAATGATGATTGGCTAACAGTACCTTAATTACTCAGAAGCTAAATAATATCTAGGAAGGGGCAAGGTTTGTGTGAGACTCTATCTTCCTGGAAGGTAGGCCAGTTTTACTACCCTACATAAAGTAACATACGTTGTACGCGGCTGCCCTGAGTCTGAAATGCATAATAGTTACCTTCCCCCAAGAGATCAGATATTTATTTGTTAGAGTAGTACTTGATTTCCTCTTGTTTGCTGTTCCATTAATTCGCTCCATGATTACATTCCACCCCCAGCTGGCCAAGATCTATGGGAACGTGTTCACTGTGTGGCTGGGGCAAAAGCCAGTGGTTGTGCTGAATGGATGCCAGGCTTTAAGAGATGGTCTACTCTCCCACTCCGAAGAGCTTGTTGAACGCTCTACAATCCCAACGTTTCAGGAGATATCAAGGGGCAAGGGTAGGTAGCTCTCGCTTCACAACAGCAGGTAGCAAATAACTTGTTTTAATATAGTGCATCATACCGCACTTCAGTCATTTCTAAGCTCTGTAAATATTAGAAATTTTGATATTCAGTTTAATGGCACTCAATTTACCAACTTTGAAGAACAAGAGCATGTAAGTTTTTGAATGTGTGATCTCCACAGTATTTTATTGGATCAAAGGTGGAACTCAATAAGCCATTCATCCAGCTTTTTAGAGTATTAAAAAGCAGACAGGGGTCAGATATCAGGAGGTGCTATTGATTGGGTTATGAATGGATGAAATACAAGCTATGTGTAGATATTCATGACTGCTGTAAAGACTCACTGACCGGTTATAATCGGATTTCCATGTTGGGTTGTCCGACGTACTCTTAACCTATTCCTACTCATGGAGTAAACCTTTGTGAATTGTGTATCCATTGTGTAAATGGTGGGATGGATGAATGGCTGGACGGAAGAACGAATGGACTATTGAGCAATATTACCACAGACGATGAAGAATTAGTACTTTCAGGGTGGGCAGCTGGTGAACACTGTGCATTAGTCACACAATACAGTGTTGCCGCCACAGGGGCACAGTGTGTATAGGGACCTGGCTGTCAGGAAGCCTTCTCAGAAGCCTTTCTCTCTCAAGTGGGATACAGATCTGTGCTCTCTCTGTCTAGGCCCTGAAGTGTGAGCTACTGACAAAAGGCTGCAGTGATGTTACCCTGCAAATCTACCTATGTACACTGTAATGGTATGCAGATTTGTAGAGGGCGTTATCACCCAGGAGGGTATCCTGGCACTGAGATACTCTTTGAAAGAAAGTATCCCTGCACAGTGGTGTCAGCATACATGTGTGTAATGAAGTTAGCAGTCTAGTAGTTGGGGGGCGGAGCGAGTGGGGTTGATGGGAAGAGGAGGAGTCGACACAGGATGAGGGCAGTTAGAGTAGGGACAGGGCAGAGATTGGAAGCAGAGAATAAAGCTCCAGTTAGAATCACATTGAGGTGTCTGTGATTATTTGTAGCGCGATGCTACAACTGGCGACGAAGGTGGGATGACCAAACCTCACCGCTCAGAACCCACGAGACACCAAAGCGCCGCAGCGCGCCTCACGCCAGAAGCGTGTGCCTTGTGTGAGGCTGGCGAGCACCGAAGTCGGGAGCCCACCCCGACCCTGCCTCGCACCCGAGAGCGAAGGAGAAGTGCCCCAGCGTGGAGGACGCCGTCCCTGAAGGCCTGCTGGCGCGCGCCGCCGAGTGCCTTGAAGTCCGGGCTCGAGTGCCCGTCGACGTTGGAAGATCTCACGCCGGATGCGTGAGTCTTGGCACGCTGTCGCGAGAAGAAATGCAGAAACCTGCAGAATAAGGCGGGAGCCCACCCCAACCTCACCTGGTAGTAGCCGCTGTTGGGGAGATGCAGGTCCTGATGTGTGCTGCCTCTGAAGCTGCCCGCTGGTGAGTCCCGAGTGAAAGAGGACCGAGTGAGCCATGAGAGCAAACCTCGTGTGCATGCAGTGACAGCGGCCATCTTGGAGTCAGGCATTTTTCAAGACAGACCCCTTGATTGTTGTAGAGCGGCCATTTTGAAGTCAGGCATACAGTAAAAGAAACAAGCATTGGTAATAGCAAATAAACAAGCATTGGCGGAAAGGAAAGCAATAAACAAGCATTGGCGAAGAAAAATAAAAATAAAAAAAAATAAACAAGCACTGATAAGAGCAAGTAAACAAACATTGGCGAATGGAAATAAACAAGCATTAACGAAAGCAAAGAATAAAACACTGGCGAGAAGAAGTAATCGAGCATTGTCGAGTGTTAACGAACAAGCAGTAGTGAGGATACATAAAAAAAAAATTAGGCACCAACAAAAGGGTGAACAGAACACAACGACACCTGGCGACCCCCAACGCCTCGCCACAGCGGAAGCCTTTTGTCGCGGGAGGATCACACCTGCGAGCTCCGGAACCTCTGACCGTGACCACGGGAGGGAGTATGGGCCCCAAGTGGCAAGAATGGTTGGAAGACTTCGAAGACTATATCGAGGGATCCAAAGTGACAGAAGACAAAGAAAAGTTAATTGCCTTCCGCAACCTAGCAGGCCGGGAAATAAGCAAAATCATTAAGGATTTTTCGCCTGCAGATACTGGAACATATGACAAGGTGCGTGAGGCGCTGAACAAAAAGTTTCTCCATAAAAGAAACGTGGACTATGATCGCTACGTTTTTCACCAAGCGCGTCAAGGAAAAGAGGAAGTAATGAGCGCATTCATCACCCGGTTACGACGGCTGTCGAGACACTGTGAGTTTGAAACCTTCTCGCCTGACGCTGCCATCAAATCGCAAATCATAGACGGCTGTCACTCAGAAACACTCAGGAGACGGCTACTGAGGAAACCCCACGAATTGGAAGAGATCGAAGAAATGACTCGCATATACGACCAAGCGGAAGAACACGCCGTCACCGTCGAAACAGGACACAACGGCCGTCAGGAGCAAGCACACCGTGTTCAAGAACAACCTCGTAGCAGAAGGAAGTAGGCGCGGGAGAATCAATGGCGTCAGAGACCGTCGTCCCACCAACGACGCTCGGAGTACAGGAGAAGAGACACAAGGCGAAGGGACCGAAAGCCAGAAAGGACTAACCGATGTTATCGGTGTGGTTATGACTATCCTCATATAGACACCTGTCCGGCCATGGGTCAGCGATGCAGGAAATGTGGGCGATCCAACCACTTCAAAGCCATGTGCGGGGACTATCACAAAGAAAGGCGAAGTGAAACAACGAGATCGTCCCGCTCTGACACAAGGAAACATCACATACGAGCGGTTCAAGGAGAGCCCAGGTGGTCCCCAGGCTCATCACATTCCAGCCGGGATTCACACAGGTCACGATGGGAACGCAGATCCCCATCTCGGGACTCGAGATCATCGTCCTCCAAAGACTCGACCTACACTGTGGAATACTTGAACATGATTGCGGACCCTGATCAACTGAAGAAGTATCCACGCCTAGACATTAGAGTAGGGAATCACGACACCAAATTTGTGATGGACAGCGGAGCCTCGCTGAATTATATTCCAGTCACGGAATACGAGAAAATGGTCCCGAAACCCCCACTAACTTTTGCACCGGTCCACGTCTTCACGTGGATGTCCAAAAAAACCACTCCCCTGCCTGGGTAAATTCCACACAACTCTCACCCATGACGACATCACCATACAGGCGGTCATACATGTCATCAAAGGGCCTGAAGCCGACTGCCTACTTAGCCTCCCCACGGCGGAGCGTCTTCGTCTGGTGGAAATCTTATTCAAAGTCAACGACAATCAGAACTGTGTCAGCAAGTTTCCCAAATTATTTCAAGGCTTAGGCAAGCTAAAAGGTTGTCAAATTCAGCTGCACATTAACGAACGGATCAAACCCGTTGCGCAGCACCCACGACGTGTTCCATTTCATCTTCAAAGTGCCGTCGAGGACGAACTTCAGGAACTTCTATCCGCAGACATCATTGAGCTCATGGATGGCCCGACCCCTTGGGTGTCGCCGGTGGTCATCGCACCTAAAAAAGGGACTCCCAACAAGGTGAGACTGTGCGTTGACATGCGCCTACCCAACACCGCAATTGAAAGGGAGCGACACCCTGGACCGCATCTGAGCGATATGATTGCTGCATTGAATGGTGCAAGGGTCTTCTTGAAGCTAGACCTGAACAAAGGTTATCACCAGCTAGAATGAGACGCCAGATCTCGCTACATCACCACGTTTGCGACTCACCTAGGACTTTTTAGGTACAAGCGGCTGAGCTTTGGCGTCTCCTCGGCCGCGGAAATCTTTCAGGAGGCAATCCGTCAAATCATTCAACACATCCCCAACACCTTAAACTATAGCGACGACATCCTGGTCTATGGGTCTGATGTTCGTGAGCACGACATCGCTCTTGATCGCGTTTGCCATGCCCTGTTGGATGCGAATTTGACGCTGAACAAAGAGAAATGTGAGCTTCACCAGGCCACATTGAAATTCTTTGGCCACATTTTCTCGGACGAGGGCATGAAACCGGACCCGGACAAGATCGCGACCCTGAATAACACCAAGAGCCCGCAGGATGTAAATGACTTGAGGTCCTTCTGAGGGATGGCCAGCTACTGTGCCCGCTACATCCGTGACTATGCGACCATCAGTCACCCCCTTCGGATTCTCACCAAGCTTGGTCAACCGTTTGACTGGACCCCTGAGTGTGAGCGGGCGTTCAAGGCCATCAAGCGCGCCGTAGAGTCGGCCGACAGCCTCTCATACTTCAACCCTCAACGGAAGACTGAGATCACCGTCGACGCTAGCCCCGTTGGCTTGGGGGCCATCTTGGCTCAATATGATAATGACTCTGACCAGAGGCGGATCATTGCCTATGCCAGCCGCAGCCTGTCTGACCCCGAGAAGAAGTACTCGCAGCCTGAGAAGGAAAGTCTTGCTGTAGTCTGGGCATGCGAACACTTCCATGTCTTCGTATATGGCAAGCACTTTACCCTGATCACTGATCACCAGGCGTTGGTCACTATCTACGGCAACCCGACGTCCAAGATGCCTCCGAGAATCGGGAGATGGGGTCTCAGACTTCAGGAGTACACGTTTACTATTGTTCATAAACCGGGGAAGGCGGAGAACCCGGCTGACTACATGTCCCGCCACCCTCAGCCGTCTTCAGACTCCAAACCATCGATCGCTGAGGAGTATATCCACTTCGTGGCTGACCAAGCATTGCCACCTGCCATTCCCTTGGACGTCATTTGGGAGGTCACCGCTCAAGACACTATCTTGCAAATGGTACTCCACCGGATTCAAACTAATAGATGGAGATATAACCCGCCAGAAGAAGACACAGACTCTACAATCCGGAAAGAGATACAAGCATTCCGGCACGTCTGCGATGAACTGTCGGTCACCACTGATGGAGTCATCCTAAGAGGTCAACGACTTGTCATCCCCAGTGAACTACGGCAGGGAGTTATCAATCTGGCCCATGAAGGCCACAGAGGAGTAGTATCTACGAAGCGAGCTCTACGGGAACGCGTCTGGTTCCCCTTTCTGGACCAAATGGTGGAGTCTACACTGAAGGAGTGCCACCTCTGTCAATTGACCAGCAAAAGCAACCCACCGGCACCACTACAAATGACCACCCTACCCAGTGGAGTGTGGCAAGAAATTGCCATGGACTTTTATGGACCGCTGCAGTCTGGAAAATATGTGGTTGCCATAATTGACAAATATTCACGATTTCCCATCGCACAAATATTATCGTCTACAAGCGCCTCCTGCACCCTCAAGGTGCTGGATGAGGTATTTGCAACATGGGGTGTCCCCAAAGAAGTCAAAACGGACAATGGGCCTCCATTCAATGGACACGAATTCAGTGCCTTTGCGAAACACATGGACTTCAAGCACAGAAAAGTTACACCACTCTGGCCACAAGCAAATGGCACCATCGAAAGATTTATGGCTACGATCAAAAAGACATTTCAGCACGCCACTGCTGAGAAGAAAGAACTGCAGGCAGCTCTGAATGAAGTTCTCAGAGCTTACAAGACAACTCCCCACTCAACCACCGGACAATGCCCTGCAACTCTCATGCTAGGGCGGCCAATGAGAAATCGCATCCCGACATGGGAAGGTGCCTTGCAAGCGGTATCGCCACATCGCATTCACCAGGAAATGGCCGTGACTGACAGGCATAACAAGGACAGAATGAAATCGTATGCTGATGCCAAAAGGAGAGCGAGGTCTCCATCCTTGCATGAAGGGGATCATGTCTTCATCAAACAGGAGCAGCAGAGAAAGACTGATTCCCGATTCCGGGACGAGCCACTGTTAGTGACCCAACAGAAGGGCACTATGGTGACAGCGGAATCTGAACGCAGAATCACCAGGAAAATCTCCCACTTCAAGAGATGTCCGCGAGACATACAGGGACCGGGGATGAGCCCTACTGGCACTCCCGCACTTGAAGAGCTTGACCTTGGTGCTACAGAAGGAAGAGGTCAGCAGAGTGAGCCCAGGCCGAATGTGTCCACCGGGAACATGTCATTGCGTCCAGGTCGGGATATCCAGCCACCAAAGAGACTCATTGAAGAGATGGACTGAAGCACTGTTGTTTGTTTTACTAAGAAGAGGGGAGATGTAATGAAGTTAGCGGTCTAGTAGTTGGGGGGCGGAGCGAGTGAGGTTGAGGGGAAGAGGAGGAGTCGACACAGGATGAGGGCAGTTAGAGTAGGGACAGGGCAGAGATTGGAAGCAGAGAATAAAGCTCCAGTTAGAATCACACTTAGGTGTCTGTGATTATTTGTAGCATGATGCTACACATGTGCACCAATAGGAATCTAAGAGCAAGCATTCTATACATCAAACAAAAACAGGGTGATCCACAGTGTGTCCTGTGCGGCAGATACAGGACTCCTGGATGTGCAAGGGAGGTACACAACTGTGGATCCCACTGCGTGTCAGCTACGCTATCTTCAAATTGTATTTTCTGCAGTTAGTAAAGGCAGCAATAAGAGCTGAATGAGTTGCAGAGAGAGAGAGAGTGATATTTGCAGCTCAAAAATAAAAGTTACTCTTGCAGCCTTTTGCACAAAACACTTCTATTTGTACAGGCATTACGTTAGCAGAGAGGACCAAAAAATTATTTAGCCAGACAAAAAAGGTAAATGCATATTTTACGTTGAAGATATAATTAACTAAAACCAAATATACAATTGTTTAAGTAGGAGTTGTCTTTTCCTCTGGACACACCTGGAAGCAGCAGAGACGCTTTGGCCTCACGACTCTGAGGAATCTCGGACTCGGGAAGAAAAATCTAGAAGCGCGAATCCAGGAGGAGGCCCAAGGCTTGGTGGAGTTCATTGCAACAAAGAAAGGTAAATGGTTTCAGGCCCAGGTGCCACTTCCATGATTTTAAACACCTGATCCCCATATTGGGCTCATTCAGTTTCAGCAATCACCATTTGTTTATTTTATATAGCACAAACCAGACCCGAAGGGATCTCTAAGCGCTTTAAATAAACAGTACCTGCTGCGTACAAGCAGCATGAAAATCAACATTATGGGTCAGGATACACGTGAACATTTTGATTACTTACATACATTTAAAGCAACAATCATCTACATTAACAGATTCTAACAGAAAGTTAAGCACTTTAGCTGTGAGGATGAGTGAAGATTAACAAACCGAAGGCAAGAACTAAAGAAGTGCAATAGCACACGGGCACCAATTATCTTCCAACATGGCAACTGTAATAAGAACAAGATGCAGTGGTCAAGAATACCGGACCTGTAATCAGTCTAGTTGAAATTCACGATGGAACAATTCACCCTGCATTCCCAGGGATGAAATTTGCATGCAAGAGGAGGGGGGCCGTGTGGCCCTCCTCCCCTGGCCTCCAGAGGTCCCGAGGAGCCTATCCTCCAGGGCTAATTTCAATAATAAAGGGGAGAGGGCTGATTGGCCACACGGCATCCCTCCCTGTGCCATTAATGGACCTAGGGACCCCATCCCCTGGGGCCAGCTCATTGACAATGTCCCGGGAGACCACCCTCCGGGACATAGCGATTTCCTTGCCTGCACTGGTGAGGGAAAGGAAACCTGTGTTTGCTACTGCTTGGCAGGAGCATTTTTTAAACTCCCACCAAGCGGCAGCAAATACAAAGTCTGTTTCCAGCTGGCAGGAACTTTAAAAATACTGTCCTGTGGGTAGGAAAACAGATCAAACTATTGCTCCCACCAGGAGGGAGCAGCATTAGGAGCTGCTCCCTCTGGGTGGGAACAGTGCCGATGCATGCGGGGAGCCGAATGGGGCTGGGGCTGTTGGAGCCTTGGGGCTCCCCCTGCGGCCTCCAACAAGTATATGGTGGGTGCCATGGATAGGCATGAAGGCACCTTCCTTTTATTAATTAAATATGTTAATAAAATATTACTTACATTTTTAAACCTATAAATTAGCTAAAAAAGATTAAAGTAACCTTATAGTTAGGTGTGATAGAAAGATTTTTTTTTTTACTTCGAAATTCACTAAAAACAACAAAAAGGATAAACTAATGTTAAGTAAATAGGACAGTGACAGCATTAACGCTTTGAACTTTAAAAAACCACAAAGATCTACCAGCTATAATTATCAGAGCTAACTATAACTTGGGCCAACGCCATGCACAAATTGGCCTAAGGAGGGGGCCAGGTTTGCCCACTCCCCTTAATTAAATGAGTGGCCAAGGGGATGGGGTCCACGGGGCCGATAACAACTCAGTGAGGGAAGCTGCACGACCACTCTCCCCTTTAATTTAAAAAAAAAAAAACATGGAGAATAGGGTCCTCAGGCCCTATGGCCAACCCACCGCTGCTCACGGCCAAAGGCACAGGGTTGGCTGCAGGGCCTGGCAGGTCTCGCAGTAACGTTTGGTGATTAAGTACTACTATATGTTTAGAAAACCCTAGAAATGCACCGCAAAAAACAAAGGTTAAAGTAACGTTATAGTTAGGTGTGGTAAAAGGATCTGTATGTTCTTTTTTAATAAAGCCTTAGAAATTTAGTGAAAAAAAAACAAAGGTTAATTTAACGTTATTGTTAGGTGAATTTGTCAGTGACGACATTAAAGTTTTGAACTAAAAAAAACACAGACATTCACCAGTTATAGTTAGTAGAGCTAACTATAACTTGCGCCCCCGCCATGCACTGCTTATGACCTCACATATGACATCACCCATGACATGTTCTATGACATCATTTATGACATCACTGATGGCCTCTCAAATAAAATCATTGATGGCATCCATGATAACCTCACTGATGACATCATCTAAGCTTTGTTTTCCCGCATATTGTTCTATACATTAGAGGTCTGACAATAAATACTAAATAGTTCAGGTGAAGATCAGGCATCATAAAGACCTACACAGAAATAACTGCCTTAGGTGTTGATAACAAGCCTTATGTGCAACATTGACCATATAGCATATACTTTACTGGTAGCATAGTTCACATTACCAATCATCCACATATATATGGTAAACTCTCTCTGAGTACGATCATCAATCTGTATTCAATTGTTCAGAGAAAGCCAAAATAGCAAGTATCAATTTCAAAATGAATGCCCTACTATGGACAACTTGTATCTGCATCAAAATCCTGAAACTCACCGAACCTACAATAAGAAATTAAGTGGAGATCAGTAGAGAACTAGTGGGCCTATCATGATGACGTGCGGATCGCCACCGCCCGACTAACAGCGGGGATCTGCACGCCATAACTCCCTGCCCGACCGCCAATAACCCCCGCCATATTACCATGGTGGGGGGTACTGTGGCGAATGGAAAGACCGTCTGCCACTTTTCCGATGGCATGCAATTGTCACGATTGCCTGCCAGGCGGAAAAGGTGCACAATATGGTGGCGGCGCCTTGCAGGCACTGCCATCCATATTATGATGCGTGCGGCACGCATGTCTTTCCATGGCGGAGACTCCACCATGGAAAGGCATGCGTAGATTGACTTTGGGGGCCCGTTGAGGGCCCCTGGGGGGTCAGGTGGCTGCACGGAGGTACCGGTGGTACCTCCCTTCATTGCCATAGACAAGATGGCAGGCACCGCGCGGTACCTGTCATGTTGTACATGGCAATGCACGACATGCACCTTTAACATTGCGGCGGGTGATGTTACCAGCACCGCTCACCGCAATGTTAAAGGCAAGAATGCGCCCGTCAGTGTGGTGGACACACCTCGTAATTTGCCTCGTGGGACCTCCACACCTCTGGCAGTCGGTCCCATTTCCCGTTACGGTGCCGCCATCGTAAGCGTGCACTTAGTACTGCAAACAGTGTTTACTCTATGGAGAAAGTTAATTCTATACTCCAGTGTTTGCAAACAGTGAAATTCCCATGAGAAAGACACCACAGAGTATACTGTTGAGAGGCAGAGGCCAGGGGCACGGACTCTGAAAATTGAAGGCAGGTAGGAGAGTGCAGAGGCAACAATTTTACCACACTGGGCAGGCAGGAAGGGCAGTGGCAGCACAAAAGACTATGGAGGGCAGTGGAAAGGGGGGCAGGGGCAACAAACCAACAATACAGGACTGGCAAGAGAGGCTGTGGCAATATAATAGACCATTGTGGGCAGAAGGAAGAGGCAGTGGTAGTACAACCATACATGCCAACAGACCCGTTTCAGCCAGGAAACGTCCAATGTTTTTAAGCTCAAATGGGCTTTATTTGATCTGTCTCCTGTCTACAATCTCCTCTTTTTCAATGTAACTCAAAGGGGAAAATCAATACCCCAGTTTTTTTTCAAAATCTCCCTCTTACCAAGTTCAAGTAAAAAACTGAAAGTATTTCCTACTGAGGAGACTGTAGTAAATGAGGAAATTAGGAAACATCATAAAAAATAAGTCTCCCAAAATAGCCACCAGAGACAAAAGAGCCCAAATGTAGCCCAAATATCACCCAGATGTAGCCCAAGTATAGCCCAATGACAGAATGTCCCAGAGTGTTCTAACGAACAACTAGAGCGCTAACAGTCTTACTTATGACAAAAGTATGGCACACCTGAAGCCATCTTGATTGGAATAAAGTGGTAACACTTAAAACATTTATTTACAAAGGAACAAAATGAGGGGGTTCATTTTGCCATAGAAATTATGATTAGTTCTGCAGAAAGAAAAATTAGGGCACATTTTGACTTCTCAAATCCTCTTCTATTTCATAAACAAATTCTGACATGCAGACAGAAACATGCACTTTGAATACCAGCAGCAGACTTCCCTGGTGAGCAGTAGTTTGACTACAGTGATCTAATGAGCAACTAGAGTGCTAACATTCAGAATTTATGGCAAATGTGTGACACATCTGAATGCCTTCTTGATGGAACCAAAGTAAATACCTGAAAGTATTTCCTACAGAGGAGACTGCAGTAAATGAGGAAATTAGGAAACTTCATAACAAATAAATCTCCCAAGATGGCCACCAGAGACAAAAGAGCCCAAATGTAGCCCAAATATCACCCAGATGTAGCCCATGTATAGCCCAATGACAGAATGTCCCAGAGTGTTCTAACGAACAACTAGAGCGCTAACAGTCTTACTTATGACAAAAGTATGGCACACCTGAAGCCATCTTGATTGGAATAAAGTGGTAACACTTAAAACATTTAATTTATAAAGGAACAAAATGAGGGGGTTCATTTTGCCATAGAAATTATGATTAGTGCTGCAGAAAGAAAAATTAGGGCACATTTTGACTTCTCAAATCCTCTTCTATTTCATAAAACAATTCTGACATGCAGACTGAAACATGCACTTTGAATACCAGCAGCAGACTTCCCTGGTGAGCAGTAGCTTTACTACAGTGATCCAATGAGCAACTAGAGTGCTAACATTCAGAATGTATGGCAAATGTGTGACACATCTGAATGCCTTCTTGATGGAACCAAAGTAAATAACTGAAAGTATTTCCTACAGAGAAGACTGCAGTAAATGAGGAAATTAGGAAACTTCATAACAAATAAATCTCCCAAGATGGCCACCAGAGACAAAAGAGCCCAAATGTAGCCCAAATATCACCCAGATGTAGCCCAAGTATAGCCCAATGACAGAATGTCCCAGAGTGTTCTAACGAACAACTAGAGCGCTAACAGTCTTACTTATGACACAAGTATGGCACACCTGAAGCCATCTTGATTGGAATAAAGTGGTAACACTTAAAACATTTAATTTACAAAGGAACAAAATGAGGGGGTTCATTTTGCCATAGAAATTATGATTAGTTCTGCAGAAAGAAAAATTAGGGCACATTTTGACTTCTCAAATCCTCTTCTATTTCATAAACAAATTCTGACATGCAGACAGAAACATGCACTTTGAATACCAGCAGCAGACTTCCCTGGTGAGCAGTAGTTTTACTACAGTGATCTAATGAGCAACTAGAGTGCAAACATTCAGAATTTATGGCAAATGTGTGACACATCTGAATGCCTTCTTGATGGAACCAAAATAGAAAACTGAAAGTATTCCCACTGAGGAGACTGCAGTAAATGAGGAAATTAGGAAACTTCATGACAAATAAATCTCTCAAGATGGCCACCAGAGACAAAAGAGCCCAAATGTAGCCCAAATATCACCCAGATGTAGCCCAAGTATAGCCCAATGACAGAATGTCCCAGAGTGTTCTAACGAACAACTAGAGCGCTAACAGTCTTACTTATGACAAAAGTATGGCACACCTGAAGCCATCTTGAATGGAATAAAGTGGTAACACTTAAAACATTTAATTTACAAAGGAACAAAATGAGGGGGTTCATTTTGCCATAGAAATTATGATTAGTTCTGCAGCAAGAAAAATTAGGGCACATTTTGACTTCTCAAATCCTCTTCTATTTCATAAAACAATTCTGACATGCAGACTGAAAAATGCACTTTGAATACCAGCAGCAGACTTCCCTGGTGAGCAGTAGCTTTACTACAGTGATCCAATGAGCAACTAGAGTGCTAACATTCAGAATGTATGGCAAATGTGTGACACATCTGAATGCCTTCTTGATGGAACCAAAGTAAATAACTGAAAGTATTTCCTACAGAGAAGACTGCAGTAAATGAGGAAATTAGGAAACTTCATAACAAATAAATCTCCCAAGATGGCCACCAGAGACAAAAGAGCCCAAATGTAGCCCAAATATCACCCAGATGTAGCCCAAGTATAACCCAATGACAGAATGTCCCAGAGTGTTCTAACGAACAACTAGAGCGCTAACAGTCTTACTTATGACAAAAGTATGGCACACCTGAAGCCATCTTGATTGGAATAAAGTGGTAACACTTAAAACATTTAATTTACAAAGGAACAAAATGAGGGGGTTCATTTTGCCATAGAAATTATGATTAGTTCTGCAGAAAGAAAAATTAGGGCACATTTTGACTTCTCAAATCCTCTTCTATTTCATAAACAAATTCTGACATGCAGACAGAAACATGCACTTTGAATACCAGCAGCAGACTTCCCTGGTGAGCAGTAGTTTTACTACAGTGATCTAATGAGCAACTAGAGTGCAAACATTCAAAATTTATGGCAAATGTGTGACACATCTGAATGCCTTCTTGATGGAACCAAAATAAAAAACTGAAAGTATTCCCACTGAGGAGACTGCAGTAAATGAGGAAATTAGGAAACTTCATGACAAATAAATCTCTCAAGATGGCCACCAGAGACAAAAGAGCCCAAATGTAGCCCAAATATCACCCAGATGTAGCCCAAGTATAGCCCAATGACAGAATGTCCCAGAGTGTTCTAACGAACAACTAGAGCGCTAACAGTCTTACTTATGACAAAAGTATGGCACACCTGAAGCCATCTTGAATGGAATAAAGTGGTAACACTTAAAACATTTAATTTACAAAGGAACAAAATGAGGGGGTTCATTTTGCCATAGAAATTATGATTAGTTCTGCAGAAAGAAAAATTAGGGCACATTTTGACTTCTCAAATCCTCTTCTATTTCATAAAACAATTCTGACATGCAGACTGAAACATGCACTTTGAATACCAGCAGCAGACTTCCCTGGTGAGCAGTAGCTTTACTACAGTGATCCAATGAGCAACTAGAGTGCTAACATTCAGAATGTATGGCAAATGTGTGACACATCTGAATGCCTTCTTGATGGAACCAAAGTAAATAACTGAAAGTATTTCCTACAGAGAAGACTGCAGTAAATGAGGAAATTAGGAAACTTCATAACAAATAAATCTCCCAAGATGGCCACCAGAGACAAAAGAGCCCAAATGTAGCCCAAATATCATCCAGATGTAGCCCAAGTATAGCCCAATGACAGAATGTCCCAGAGTGTTCTAACGAACAACTAGAGCGCTAACAGTCTTACTTATGACAAAAGTATGGCACACCTGAAGCCATCTTGATTGGAATAAAGTGGTAACACTTAAAACATTTAATTTACAAAGGAACAAAATGAGGGGGTTCATTTTGCCATAGAAATTATGATTAGTTCTGCAGAAAGAAAAATTAGGGCACATTTTGACTTCTCAAATCCTCTTCTATTTCATAAACAAATTCTGACATGCAGACAGAAACATGCACTTTGAATACCAGCAGCAGACTTCCCTGGTGAGCAGTAGTTTTACTACAGTGATCTAATGAGCAACTAGAGTGCAAACATTCAGAATTTATGGCAAATGTGTGACACATCTGAATGCCTTCTTGATGGAACCAAAATAAAAAACTGAAAGTATTCCCACTGAGGAGACTGCAGTAAATTAGGAAATTAGGAAACTTCATGACAAATAAATCTCTCAAGATGGCCACCAGAGACAAAAGAGCCCAAATGTAGCCCAAATATCACCCAGATGTAGCCCAAGTATAGCCCAATGACAGAATGTCCCAGAGTGTTCTAACGAACAACTAGAGCGCTAACAGTCTTACTTATGACAAAAGTATGGCACACCTGAAGCCATCTTGAATGGAATAAAGTGGTAACACTTAAAACATTTAATTTACAAAGGAACAAAATGAGGGGGTTCATTTTGCCATAGAAATTATGATTAGTTCTGCAGAAAGAAAAATTAGGGCACATTTTGACTTCTCAAATCCTCTTCTATTTCATAAAAAAATTCTGACATGCAGACTGAAACATGCACTTTGAATACCAGCAGCAGACTTCCCTGGTGAGCAGTAGCTTTACTACAGTGATCCAATGAGCAACTAGAGTATTAACATTCAGAATTTATGGCAAATGTGTGACACATCTGAATGCCTTCTTGATGGAACCAAAGTAAATAACTGAAAGTATTTCCTACAGAGGAGACTGCAGTAAATGAGGAAATTAGGAAACTTCATAACAAATAAATCTCCCAAGATGGCCACCAGAGACAAAAGAGCCCAAATGTAGCCCAAATATCACCCAGATGTAGCCCAAGTATAGCCCAATGACAGAATGTCCCAGAGTGTTCTAACGAACAACTAGAGCGCTAACAGTCTTACTTATGACAAAAGTATGGCACACCTGAAGCCATCTTGAATGGAATAAAGTGGTAACACTTAAAACATTTAATTTACAAAGGAACAAAATGAGGGGGTTCATTTTGCCATAGAAATTATGATTAGTTCTGCAGAAAGAAAAATTAGGGCACATTTTGACTTCTCAAATCCTCTTCTATTTCATAAAACAATTCTGACATGCAGACTGAAACATGCACTTTGAATACCAGCAGCAGACTTCCCTGGTGAGCAGTAGCTTTACTACAGTGATCCAATGAGCAACTAGAGTGCTAACATTCAGAATGTATGGCAAATGTGTGACACATCTGAATGCCTTCTTGATGGAACCAAAGTAAATAACTGAAAGTATTTCCTACAGAGAAGACTGCAGTAAATGAGGAAATTAGGAAACTTCATAACAAATAAATCTCCCATGATGGCCACCAGAGACAAAAGAGCCCAAATGTAGCCCAAATATCACCCAGATGTAGCCCAAGTATAGCCCAATGACAGAATGTCCCAGAGTGTTCTAACGAACAACTAGAGCGCTAACAGTCTTACTTATGACAAAAGTATGGCACACCTGAAGCCATCTTGATTGGAATAAAGTGGTAACACTTAAAACATTTAATTTACAAAGGAACAAAATGAGGGGGTTCATTTTGCCATAGAAATTATGATTAGTTCTGCAGAAAGAAAAATTAGGGCACATTTTGACTTCTCAAATCCTCTTCTATTTCATAAACAAATTCTGACTTGCAGACAGAAACATGCACTTTGAATACCAGCAGCAGACTTCCCTGGTGAGCAGTAGTTTTACTACAGTGATCTAATGAGCAACTAGAGTGCAAACATTCAGAATTTATGGCAAATGTGTGACACATCTGAATGCCTTCTTGATGGAACCAAAATAAAAAACTGAAAGTATTCCCACTGAGGAGACTGCAGTAAATGAGGAAATTAGGAAACTTCATGACAAATAAATCTCTCAAGATGGCCACCAGAGACAAAAGAGCCCAAATGTAGCCCAAATATCACCCAGATGTAGCCCAAGTATAGCCCAATGACAGAATGTCCCAGAGTGTTCTAACGAACAACTAGAGCGCTAACAGTCTTACTTATGACAAAAGTATGGCACACCTGAAGCCATCTTGAATGGAATAAAGTGGTAACACTTAAAACATTTAATTTACAAAGGAACAAAATGAGGGGGTTCATTTTGCCATAGAAATTATGATTAGTTCTGCAGAAAGAAAAATTAGGGCACATTTTGACTTCTCAAATCCTCTTCTATTTCATAAACAAATTCTGACATGCAGACAGAAACTTGCACTTTGAATACCAGCAGCAGACTTCCCTGATGAGCAGTAGTTTTACTACAGTGATCTAATGAGCAACTAGAGTGCAAACATTCAGAATTTATGGCAAATGTGTGACACATCTGAATGCCTTCTTGATGGAACCAAAATAAAAAACTGAAAGTATTCCCACTGAGGAGACTGCAGTAAATGAGGAAATTAGGAAACTTCATAACAAATAAATCTCCCAGATGTAGTCCAAGTATAGCCCAATGACAGAATGTCCCAGAGTGTTCTTAAAAACAACTAGAGCGCTTACTGTCTTACTTATGACAAAAGTATGGCACATCTTGATTGGAATAAACAGGTAACACTTAAAACATTTAATTTAAAAAGGAACACAATGAGGGGGTTCCTTTTTCCATAGAAATTATGATTAGGGCTGAAGAAAGAAAAATTAGGGCACATTTTGAGTGACTTCTCAAATCCTCTTCTATTTCATTAAAAAATTCTGATATGCAGACTGAAACATGCACTTTTAATACCAGCAGCAGACTTCCGTGGTGAACAGTAGCTTTAGTACAGTGATCTAATGAGCAACTAGAGTGCTAACATTCAGAATTTATGGCAAATGTGTGACATATCTGAATACCTTCTAGATGGAATCAAAGTAAAAAACTGAAAGCATTTCCTACTGAGGAGACTGCAGTAAATGAGGAAATTAGGAAACTCCATAACAAATACATCTCCCAAGATGGCCACCAGAGACAAAAGAGCCCAAATGCAGCACAAATATCACCCAGATGTAGCCCACATGTAGCCCAATGACCGAAGTGTGCAAAACACATATTTTTTTTGTATTTGCAGTTTTATATAGTGCAGACTTGTCAGGCATTGGAGTGCTTAACATGAGCATTGGTTACATCACACAAGATCAAATTCATTTTGGTTGTAGACATGGGGAGAATAAGTGATATGACCAGAATCACAGAATGTTGAGCTGAAGCAGAAACGCCAACCTGGTTCCCCAGTTGCAAAGTCTGCAGCTCTGGAAGTAACACCACATCCTCTCCCCTAGGTGCAACATTTAATCAAGTGGCCAACTGGATAAAAAAACATAAAGATTACAAATAATTTAAAAGATCTTTGTCGCTATTTGAAAACTCAGAAAATATGTCCTCATTTTAGTTTTTTAGAGCACTAACCATAATTTTGATGCAAATAAGACCCTCTCATATATGTAATTCTAAAGGAAAAACTGTAGGTATTACAGTTTTCATTACATCAAGATGACGTCAGGCGTTCCACACTTTTGTAATAAATATAGAATGTTAGCAATCTAGTTGTTCATTGGGATACTGTTGAGAGGCAGAGGCCAGGGGCACGGACTCTGAAAATTGAAGGCAGGTAGGAGAGTGCAGAGGCAACAATTTTACCACACTGGGCAGGCAGGAAGGGCAGTGGCAGCACAACAGACTATGGAGGGCAGTGGAAAGGGGGGCAGGGGCAACAAGCCAACAATACAGGACTGGCAAGAGAGGCTGTGGCAATATAATAGACCATTATGGGCAGAAGGAAGAGGCAGTGGTAGTACAACCATACATGCCAACAGACCCGTTTCAGCCAGGAAACGTCTAATGTTTCTAAGCTCAAATGGGCTTTATTTGATCTGTCTCCTGTCTACAATCTCCTCTTTTTCAATGTAACTCAAAGGGGAAAATCAACACCCCAGTTTTTTTTCAAAATCTCCCTCTTACCAAGTTCAAAATGTTCGCAAGTATGGTACATTGGATCATGGTAGGCAGGAGGAATTGCGTTAGGGATATGGACTCGGATAACAGAGGACAGGAGGGACATGGAGAGGTGCACCAAACTGACCCTACAGGGCAGGCATCAGGGTTTGCAGCAGCACAATACACCACACAGCACATGCGGGACGGGAGTGCAGCACAACAATCCATAGAAAGGAATAGGGAGGGGACAGGACCATGCACATGGACAACCGAGAACAGAGGGGAAAGAGGCAATGGTAGCTAGCTGACCATAATGGACAGACAGGAGAGAAAGCTGCAGCATAGCAGACCATAAAGGGCAGGAGGGACGGATCAGGGGCATTACAATGGAACAGACAAGCCAGAAGGGAGGGAATAGGGGTCTGCACATGGAAACAGAGGGCTGGGGGCAAGGGGGCAGGGCAGGAGCAGCAAGATAACCATGGAGGTCAGGCAGGATGGGCACTAGAAACAAGACACGCCATGGAGAGCAACAATGAGACTATGATGGCATACACACAGACCATGGAGGGAAGGTGGGAGGGGGTCAGGGGCAGCACAGAAGACCATGCATGGCAAGCGGGAGGGTTAGTGGCAGCACAATGGCTATGATGGGCAAGAAGGAGGGTGCAGGGGCATGCACAAAGGACCATGGAGGATAGAAGGGAGGGTCAGGACCTGGGCACAGACAAGAGAGTTCAGGGGAAGGGGCCTCACAACAGACCGCGCAGGGCAGGCAGGAGGAGCAGTTGCAGCACAACAGACCAGGGAGGGCAGAAGGGTGTGGCAGTAAAATGGACCATGGAGGACAGGAGGAATGGGATAGGGCCATGACATGTGGACAGGCAAGGTGGAGGTGCCAGGGACAGGTTACAGTCATTTGACAATGCTAGGCAGGTGGGAGGGGAGTGGCAGCTCAACAGAACACTCAGAGTAGATAGGAGTGGCAGGTCCATGGAACATGGTGGGCAAAAAGGATGGAGCAGGGGCATGCACAAAGACATCGGAGGGCAGGGGGAAGGAGAATAGGGGCAGCAAGCTAAGCACAGAGGCTAAGCAGGAGGTCAATGATGGGCCATAGAAATGGGCAATGGAGGGCAGGAGGAGTGGACTGGTACATCATGCTAAATGGAGGGCAGTGGCAGCACATCAGACCATGCATGGCAGGAGGGAGGAGGCTAGTCCATGGATTCAGACAACAAAGGATAGGGAGGAGGTTGATGGGGCAGCAAGCTAACTGTTCAGAGAAGGTGGGTATTAGGAACGTTATTGTTTTTAAAATGTTTGTCTGTGCAAACTACTTAAAATATGAACAAGTATGTAGCATAATCTCACTTTTATTCAGGAAGAAGATGACGTTTGTGACTGTGACTCCGGGCTCACTTGGCAGAAACACCCCCTGACCCTCCACCCCCCATCGCAAAATGTAATGCCCGTGAAAAGGGTAGGTGGGCGCAGTGTTATATAGAACATAGTCCTGAGAGCACGATTGAAAATGAAAACTAGATATAGTATACGGTATAAACTATGCACCAAAAAGTGTGATATAAGATGAACCGGGGCATGAAATATAATATGCAATACATTGTGTGCAATGACAGATTCATTGGAGAGCGCGAGATAGCACAGGCACTAGCGCGTGCTATGCGATATGCGCCTTCGAGTGTAATATGCACAGGGCAGTGTCGTGTAACCTAACTAGTCTCTAAAGTTGTAATATAAAATATGTGCTGTGGAGTGTAACGTTGCATATGCACTCTGACAAAGATATGGATCCCAGATTGTAATATGTATGGCATGGCGCTGTGCGTTATAACATAGGCATCGAGGAAGGCACGTTAGATGGGGCAACATAACCCGTGCGAAGGCAAGTGTGGCATGACATATTCACGGGGTGGTGTTACAGTGCACATGGGCTAGAGAGTGTCATAGCATGCGCACTAGCTGGTGGAATACAACACAGAGGTGTGAGGCACTCGGCGGGCACTGGTGGGTGTGACACAACATTGGGCTCAGCCCGGAGCATGCTGTGACTCTCAAGTGAGGTTCGTCTCCTTTCCAGAGAGTAAAATAAAAAGTATTACACATCCGGCGGTGGATGTGTATTTTATTAACCGGCGTGAGGGGGGTTTCTTGCATAGTTTGGTCGAATTTTTGTCGAATCCCCTTTGAATGGCTTGGTGTGCGTGTATATTAAATGTGCCCGTCAATAGCTACCCATGTTTGTATAAATAAACGACAGGGGTGTCTACTTGGAGAGTGCCCACCGGCGGAGGCGCCGGGATTAGGCACGGTAGGGCGTCAGAGCTTCACTAGCGGTGTAAATACATTCCATGTGGATTCATTCTATGCATAGTCGCCTTTTAATGAATATCACGCAAATCGTCATAGTGATAGGTACATACGGTTTGTCCAGCATGTCCTTGGTGTTTCTATAAATATATATTTTTTTTAAAATAATAAAAAACAAAGGCCCGCCCCGGGGGATGGGGTCCCCGGGGCAATAAGTGGCCTGAGGAGGGGGCAATGCAGCCCCCTCCTAAAGAGTAAAAAAAAAAAAAGGCCATGACCCGGGGGTTTGTGTCCCCGGGTCCGATTAAGGCCTTGGGAGGGCCAAATTAATTTTTTTCAACAAAACAAATTAGGGTGCAGGCCCTGGGGGATGGGGTCCCCAGGGCCAGTAAATTAGAAAAAGAAGGGGGGCCACTCAGCCCTCCTTCTTAAAAAAATTAAATAAATAAAAGACCGGCATCGCGCCGGAGGCCACACCCCCTCCTTGCAGCACTCTGCAAACACGCCCCCTGGCCAGTTGTAAGTTGGGGAATTAATTCCCCTTCAATACTGAGGGTCCCTGAGGGCCAACTAGCCCAACAGGTAACTCCAGTATGCGCCAGGGAGCTGCTTTGCTGACAGGTGTTCTGAGGCCACGCCCCTTTTCACACCTCTATGCAATGCAGCTCTGTGGCACTTACTGGAGGTACCTAGTGGGCTAGTTTGACCCTAGGGACCCTTAGGATTCAAGGGGACTTAATCTCTCAACTTAGAACGGCCACAGGGCGCATTTACACAGTGGTGAAGTGAGGGGACGGAGCCTGAGGTGACGTGTGCAAACACACCCTGTGGCGCGTTTTAAGTTGGGGAAATAATTCCCTTTCAATCCTGAGGGACCCTGGGGGCCAACTAGCCCACCAGGTGCTTCCAGTAAGCGCCACTGCTCTGCGTTGCAGAGAGGTGGTGCAGGCCGTGCCCCTTTTTACACCTCTCTGCAAAGGCGCTTACTGGACGTACCTAGTGGGCTATTTTGCCGCTAGGGATCCTCAAGATTCAAGGGGACTTAATCTCCCAACTTAAAAAACGCCCACAGGGTGTGTATACACAGTGGGGAAGGAAGGGGACGGGGCTTGAGGTGACGTGTGCAAACACGCCCTATGGCGTGTTTTAAGTTGGGGAAATAATTCCCCTTCAATCCTGAGGGCCCCTGGGGGCTAACTAGCCCACCAGGTGCTTCCAGTAAGCGCCACTGAGCTGCTTTGCAGAGAGGTGGTCCAGTCCGTGCCACTTTTTACACCTCTCTGCAACGCAGCTCTGTGGCACTTACTGGAGGTACCTATTGGGCTAGTTGGACCCTAGGGATCCTAAGGATTCAAATGAACTTAATCTCCCAACTAAAAACGGCCACAGGGCGTGTTTACACAGTGGTGAAGTGAGGGGACGGGGCCTGAGTTAATGTGTGCAAACAAGCCCTGTGGCGCGTTTTAAGCTTTGGAAATGATTCCCCTTCAATCCTGGGGGCCAACTAGCCCACCAGGTGCTTCCAGTAAGCGCCACTGCTCTGCGTTGCAGAGAGGTGGTGCAGGCCGTGCCCCTTTTTACACCTCTCTGCAAAGGCGCTTACTGGACGTACCTAGTGGGCTATTTTGCCCCTAGGGATCCTCAAGATTCAAGGGGACTTAATCTCCCAACTTAAAAAACGGCCACAGGGTGTGTATACACAGTGGGGAAGGGAGGGGACGGGGCTTGAGGTGACGTGTGCAAACACGCCCTATGGCGTGTTTTAAGTTGGGGAAATAATTCCCCTTCAATCCTGAGGGCCCCTGGGGGCTAACTAGCCCACCAGGTGCTTCCAGTAAGCGCCACTGAGCTGCATTGCAGAGAGGTGGTCCAGTCCGTGCCACTTTTTACACCTCTCTGCAACGCAGCTCTGTGGCACTTACTGGAGGTACCTATTGGGCTAGTTGGACCCTAGGGACCCTAAGGATTCAAATGAACTTAATCTCCCAACTAAAAACGGCCACAGGGCGTGTTTACACAGTGGTGAAGTGAGGGGACGGGGCCTGAGTTAATGTGTGCAAACAAGCCCTGTGGCGCGTTTTAAGCTTTGGAAATAATTCCCCTTCAATCCTGGGGGCCAACTAGCCCACCAGGTGCTTCCAGTAAGCGCCACTGCTCTGCGTTGCAGAGAGGTGGTGCAGGCCGTGCCCCTTTTTACACCTCTCTGCAAAGGCGCTTACTGGACGTACCTAGTGGGCTATTTTGCCCCTAGGGATCCTCAAGATTCAAGGGGACCTAATCTCCCAACTTAAAAAACGGCCACAGGGTGTGTATACACAGTGGGGAAGGGAGGGGACGGGGCTTGAGGTGATGTGTGCAAACACGCCCTATGGCGTGTTTTAAGTTGGGGAAATAATTCCCCTTCAATCCTGAGGGCCCCTGGGGGCTAACTAGCCCACCAGGTGCTTCCAGTAAGCGCCACTGAGCTGCGTTGCAGAGAGGTGGTCCAGTCCGTGCCACTTTTTACACCTCTCTGCAACGCAGCTCTGTGGCACTTACTGGAGGTACCTATTGGGCTAGTTGGACCCTAGGGACCCTAAGGATTCAAATGAACTTAATCTCCCAACTAAAAACGGCCACAGGGCGTGTTTACACAGTGGTGAAGTGAGGGGACGGGGCCTGAGTTAATGTGTGCAAACAAGCCCTGTGGCGCGTTTTAAGCTGGGGAAATAATTCCCCTTCAATCCTGGGGGCCAACTAGCCCACCAGGTGCTTCGAGTAAGCTCCACTGCGCTGCGTTGCAGAGAGGTGGTCTAGGCCGTGCCCCTTTTTACATCTCTCTGCAACGCAGCTCTGTGGCACTTAATAGAGGTACCTAGTGGTCTAATTGGACCCTAGGAACCCTCAGGATTCAAGGGGACTTAATCTCCCAACTTTAAATGGCGACAGGGCGTGTTTACACAGTGGGGAAGTGAGGGGACGGGGCCTGAGGTGACGTGTGCAAACACGCCCTGTGGCGCGTTTAAGAGGTAGTTTTAATCCCCTGCCCTATTATATACTAGGGGCTTACAGAGGAGGTCATGCTGATCACAGGGGGACCCCAAGGCATAGTGTTCCCTAGTGTATGTAGGTGTTTTCACTGTATTCTGAGTGTCTTTTAACATAGCACTGGCTCTAGGACTGGTTAGTCAGACTCAGTTACCACCAGTATCCGTCTGAAAAAGTTGAGGGTACAGGATGATTTTGCAACAAGGCTTCTTTCTGCTCTTCTGTTTGTTCTTTCTGCACGTTATCCTTCTTCCTGCACTTTTCTTCGTCTTTAAGGACTTCTGCTGCTTCTTTCTGAATTTCTTTTTTTTCTTTCTGTGCGTTTTTTCTTCTTTCTTCACATGTCCTATCTCTATAGGCATACTTAGAAATTAGCATTTAAAAAACCTTTGAAATTCACTTAAAAAACCATAGGTTTCAGGCACGTTATAGTTAGGAATTAGCATTTAAAAAACTTTAGAAATTCACTGAAAAAAACATTGAAATTCCCCCGTTATAGTTAGTTCAGCTAACTATAACTCGCGCGCCCGCAATGCACTGCTGATGACGTCACATATTACATCACTCATGACATGGTCAGTGACATCACTCATGACATCACTGATGACATCTCAAATGACATCACTGATGACATCATCCTTGTGATAGAGTGGCAGACCTCATCTCCCCCTAATATAACCTTTGATACACATATTCAAAAATAGAAACAAAAATTTTCAAAACAATGGACATACCAATATCAGTTACAACAACCTATTCAGTAATTCTAAGATCCACATACACATCCACTCATTCACCAACAGTCCTATACAGTCACTCATACATGTACTCACTCATCATATGTACTCATACACCTATACATCCTGTTACACAACGCCACTCATCCAGAGTTACTCACACACATAGTGACTCATGCTTATAAAGAATCAAACATCCATTTACTTGTATATACAGTTATACACACACCACCACACTTACTTCTACAGAAACTTACACATACTTAGTCTTTTAAACAATCACTTATAGAAACACATACTTATTCTTACAGGAACTCTTTCAATCTCTCACTCTCACATATACTCACTTATATACACCAATAGTCACATATACTAGTTTAAAACATATGTAATTACTCATAAAGACACTATTGAGACAGTCATTCACTCACTAACACACCCATGCACACACTCATCCACCCATACAGTCCTGCACACATGCTGTCTTCAACACATACAAACAGTGAGTTACTCATTCATGCACCTATGCACTACGTAATACCCCCACTGAACCATACAGACACTCAGACACTCATACTGATACTCAAAAAACCAACTAATAACCTATATAGACACTCATGTAGCTACTCACCAACCCATGCAGCCACTTATACACAAAGTGAGAGACTGATACAGATATTTACATATTTGAACATTACTCACTAAGCCATGTATTCACTAAGATACACTTAATCAGTCAGTTATACAATAAATTTTTCAAAAACAAATCATCCATTTAGACACTTATATACCCATGTATTCTTCCATCGACCTTGAGATATACATATATAAAACATATGTAATTTTCAGAAAGACACACATTCACTGGATGATGTCACCAGTGATGTCATCAGTGATGTCATTTGAGATGTCATCACTGATGTCATGAGTGATGTGATGAGTAATATGTGACGTCATCAGCAGTGCATTGCGGGCACGCGAGTTATAGTTAGCTGAACTAACTATAACGGGGGAATTTCAATGGTTTTGTACGAGTGAAAAGTCCAGCTAACTATAATGCCCCTGAAACCTATGGTTTTTTCAGTGAATTTCCAAGGTTTTGTATATGCTAATTCCTAACTATAACGTGCCTGAAACCTATGTTTTTTTCAGTGAATATATATATATGTATGTATGTATATATATATATATATATATATATTGAAGGAAAAAGGGTTGCCCCAAGGTGGACCAGCACTCGCACAGGGCATCCGCTCGCCAACGCAGGCAGCATCCATGCTGTTTGTAATGGACAGCGTGAACGGCGCACGAGGTGCTCTTGTTAAGCTGCAGGGGTCTCTTTGCGGCACTGAAACTCCTGGAAAATCGTGATGTTCCATGAACGACGACAACCCACAGGGGGAACTATGTTCACTACCAGTCCCATAATGCTGAGTGCTATGTTATGCCAGAAATAAAAGAGGGGACTTCACTGGTAGTGTTTTTGCCGTTTGTCATTGGGATTTGAAATGCTCATGAGGAAGGGCGACCAAGCCCGAAACGCGTCGAGCAGCGAATTGAGAGGGGCTGTGAGTCGCAGGGATGCTGCCTGCGTTGGCGAGCGGATGCCCTGTGCGAGTGCTGGTCCACCTTGGGGCAACCCTTTTTCCTTCAATATATATATATATATATATTCAGGCTCAAGGTCTCACCCTTTCTGCTGCACTCAGGGCGGGTGCTTTTAACCGCTGTTTGTGAGGGTGAGGTCACGATAATAAATCCAGGCTACAAATTGCGAAGCACTCACGGGACAGTTTTAAAGTTGATTTAATTGTGCAGATGCATTTCGGCATATCAGCCTTCCTCAGTGCAAATCAACTGACACTTTTACATAATGTTCGTTTAAATACATTCAAGCATGATTTCATTGGAGGGATGTGTATTCACAGCAAGTAACGAAGGACTGGAAAAGTTCAAGGTCTGAATGCCTTTTCCTTGGCTGCCATGTCTGTGTGTGCTGGTTTAAATGAAACACAGATCGTTTAAACTCTGAATGAGTCTCAGTCTTTCATGGACAGTTTTAAAAGCAAATTGCAATTAAACTCACATGGTGCATGATTCAGCCAGTCCTTCGAAATTAATCCAGTTGCAAAGCCTCAAAGTTACGTGCCACGATGTTATTGATGTTATTGAGTCCCTCGCCTGCCAGAAGGAGAAAGGTTTGGCATCCTGCAGGTTTCCATATGGATTACTTCAATCCTACAATTTGAATAATTGTCAGCAGCGCTGGTAGGATGTTACGCCAATCTTCTTTTCGGTGGTGCAAGCAGTAGTTACATTCAGGCTCAAGGTCTCACCCTTTCTGCTGCACTCAGGGCGGGTGCTTTTAACCGCTGTTCGTGAGGGTGAGGTCACGATAATAAATCCAGGCTACAAATTGCGAAGCACTCACGGGACAGTTTTAAAGTTGATTTAATTGTGCAGATGCATTTCGGCATATCAGCCTTCCTCAGTGCAAATCAACTGACACTTTTACATAATGGGTGAGACCTTGAGCCTGAATGTAACTACTGCTTGCACCAAGTTAGGCAGCTTTTTACATACTAGCAAGTACGATTCGTACCGACGGCACTCCGGACGGCAATATTTTTACGGCACCCAAAAAGTGCCGGAAAAGCGAAGTACACCGCGAAGCGTGAGGAAAAGTGGGCCTGGTAGGCGGCAAACACCCCCCCAGCCCCCCGTATGTACGCGCCGTACCCCCAGCCACCCCCGTATGTACATGCCGTACCCCCAGTCCCCCCGTACGTGCGCGCCGTACCCCCAGCCCCCCGTATGTACGCGCCGTACCCCCAGTCCCCCTCTATGTACATGCCGTACCCCCAGTCCCCCCCATATGTACACACCGTGCCCCCAGCCCCCCGTATGTACGCGCTGTACCCCCAGTCCCCCATATGTACGTGCCGTACCCCCAGTCCCCCCGTATGTATGCGCCGTACCTCCAGTCCCCCCCATATGTAGGCGCCTTACCCCCAGTTCCCCCCCGTATTTACGTGCCGTACCCCCAGCCCCCTGTGTATGTATGGAGCATACCCCCACCCATGTATGTACGGAGCGTACCCCCACCCCCGTATGTATGGAGCGTACCCCCACCCCCGTATGTACGGAGCGTACCCCCAGCGTGTAGCGCTGGCGGTCCGCACCGTACATACGGGGGTGGGGGTACGCTCCGTACATACACGTGTGGGGGTACGCTCCGTAGATACACGGGTGGGGGTACGCTCCGTACATGCACGGGTGGGGGTACGCACCGTACATACACGGGTGGGGGTACGCTCTGTACGTACACGGGTGTGGGGGTGCGGCGCGTACATACGGGGGGCTGGGGGTACGGCGTGTACATACGTGGGGGCTGGGGGACGGCGCGTACATACGGTGGGGACTAGGGGTACGGTGCGTACATACGGGGGGGCTAGGGGGGTGTTCGGCTCGTACATGCGGGGGCTGGGGGGGTGTTCGGTGCGTATGTGGGCACATGTTAGGACGTCTCCATGGTTGCTATTGATGTTCGTTCCGTACGGTGTTTTTTCCATACGGATGTACATTCGGAAGGACGGGACGGATCGTACTTGCGCGCTCGGACTTCAGTTTTCTGATTCGTACGTAAAACTGTCCGGGGACATGTCGGACACTTTCCCCGACCCGAGGACGTGTCGGGGAATTTTCCCAATGCGATTCGTATGTACTTTTTCTCATACGAATCGTACTTGCCAGTTTGTACAGGACTTGTACGATTCGTACGTAAAAAAATCTGGATATGATTCGTACGGGGAATATTTTTAACGGATCGGAATCGGCACCTATGTGTCCTATGGCACAAACATGTTTACTGTACATCCTCATGTCTTCCAGATATGACAGTAGAGTCTAATGACATAATCCAGGTAGGAAAGAACTAGAAGGATTGCAGCCTGATCCCTGTGGTAGTTGTATTGTGATGTTGACTGTTCATCATTGGTTACAGACTATGAACACATTATTGTATTTGGCAAGTAGGGCATGGTTTTCTTTTGTTTACAAATGGTTTACTGTTCACAAACACTTAGTAACCGTGAATAATATAAAGTGATTGTAACTTCTGTGCTCAGTGATCAAGCTGTATTTCTGTGTGGTATTTTTTGCTTCAATTGCTTTTAATTGTTTGGTTGCTATTCTTATTGGGCAGAGACACTCATTTATCAAAATAAAGCAGATTTGATCTTAATTTAGACACCAAAATGAACTTTATCAGATACATATAACCTGAGTTATAAATTTTAGAAGCAATATACAATCAGTGCAAAATAATACAGTGCAACCTTATCATTGGAATCAATGGTGAAAACCACTATTGACAATCGGTCACTTGCAGGTCGAGTTGCGTGAGTCCCAAGGAGGGTAAAGGTGTTGCTGGTCCCAGGACCAATCCATTACAGTAAGCCCCATTTTACCTGGCTCGAGAAGCCTGGGTTCAAGTTGTCCTGGCAGTCCTTGGTGCTGAATCAGGTTTTACAGCTTACATAGTGCTGGAGGCAGACAGGGTGCAAAATTTTGACGATGAAGTCACTGTTGACGTCGGATGAAGGTCTTGCGGAGTCACCTTGAGGTGCAGCATCAAGTAAAGGCGGTGGTTGCCAGACTGACGACCACTAAGTCTTGGCAGAGGTAAGCTCAGTAGAAGGCTAACTTGATTGCGGAGGTCTTCGGAACATGGTAGCTGCATGAAACTTTGTGGAGGGCAGGACTTCGATTCCCACAATGGACTAGACCATCTACTCCTGGACGATCCCTCAGTGGACCCGACGGCTATCGATCATTTGGTTCCGGCACATTGTTTTTACTTGCAGTTGCAGGCAACTAATGCTACTAGTCCAAGGTTGCTTCTGGCTTTCACGGGGATCCCTCTGTCTGGGAGAACTGATCTTTAGCCAATGACAATCCTTGATTGTGCAGTTCCAAGACTGTTTCCACAGGTGTAATGTCCCTCTTTTAGTATGTGCAAGTCCTATTGTCGCGGACTCGGTCTCTTCTTTGTCCTTTTGGGTGTGGGTGCAAGTGGCCATTGGGCTACTAGCCCCAGTGGCTAATCCACCCCTGAAGTGACCACATCCGGGGTGTAGGTCATATTCTACACCAAAACCCCTATTCTATCGCTTATAAAAATGGCAGTAGTCTTCCTCAGCAGTATAGACCAGGTACCTCACCCTAGAGGTGTGACTTGCCTTCTAGATGTACACCCCCTGTTTATCTAATTTTCCTGCCTCCCCCAGTGCAAATTTACCTGTGGACAGTTGGAGCGCTACTTCTTCCTTTGCAAGGAAGCTTGGATGCATATCACAGGCGGTGCAACCTTTGAATCTCACCGCTTTGATATGCCATTTCACTAGCCAGCCTCTCAGCGAGGGAGGTGTGATCTCCTGACTGGGGGTCAGATTCCAGTCATGGCTGCAGCAAGCGCCGGTTGGCAGCCAACTCACAGGAAAGGCTGGGTCAACCAAGTAGGCAACCTCTAAGGTGGCCACCATGGTGTATGCTACATCGTCCTCGACATGAGATTCATTTTAGGGGTGAGGAGGAGGCATGTTGTTTGATACAAAACATGACATATTTGGCAGTATCATAATGGAGCTGCCAACCTCGGGTTTGCCCAGTTGCCAGCCCATGTTATCCTATGGATCGTCTTTCACTTATAGTTTCTTTTAATAGAAAGGCCACTATAGGGACAGATAAGCTTGCACTTACATGTCCACACCTTTAATATAATGCACCCTGCCTCTTGGGCTTTAGGAGGCCTTCCTTAGAAGAGAGTGGCATATATTAAAAATAGTGCATTGACTTTGCGACACATGGTGAGTTCAAGCAGTCTGCACTGCTCCGGCAGTCTGCATTTGCAGGCTTGCTGTCAGAAGTTTACTTGGATTACTCAGGATGGCACTTACTGTGTTGAAGACCTGGGCCCCCTTTTAAAACCCATGCCCTGGGCACCATTGGTACCACATATTAGGAATTCATAAGCGGGTTAAAGTCCTTTGCCAATTAAGATTCCTAATTGACAGATATCAGTTTTGGGGAAAGAGCTCTGGTACTGGGGCCTGGCAAGCAGGCTCCAGGGCACTTTCAGAGTAGAAAAAAAACATCTAGTAGTCTAACTGGGGCAAAAGGGGATGGGCATCTGCAAAAAAGCCTGTTTTCTTACAATTTTTATTTCAGCTGCATCTGTGTGGTACCGGATCTAAACTCTAGCATCAGACTACATCCTTTGAGACAGACCTTAATTGATCAAAGCAAACTACTTCCAAAGTCAAGGAGGCTTGGGTAACAAACTTTCCATTGCAAAAAGAGTAATCAATGTCTTGGTTTGTGCCAGACACTTGGAATCTCACAAGCCATTAGTAGGTTTTCCTTGCACCTGAGAAAACGTAAGAATAACTCTGATAGCGAAACATCAAGAAAAAAGAGGAGTGGATCGAATTCTTGAAATAACCTCTTAAATTACTCGGAAAAGCATTTCAGTCCACTGTTGTTTTCCTCATTTTTACAGGTATTTATTATACCTTACTTGAGTGAGTTATGTTTCTTCTTTTTGTTGTTGCAGGGAAAAGACTGGATCCATCTACTGCGATCATCCATTCTGTCACTAATGTGATATCTGCAGTGGTTTTTGGACACCGCTTCTCCAGAGATGATAAAGAATTTCATCAGCTCATTGAAGCAAATTATATGACTGTTAGCAAACTAGTCAGCTCGTGGGGCAGGGTGAGTCTTAAGATGACTTCATACTGTAAGTGAGTGGTTAATCAGAGGAAGCAACCTGTGCACAGAAACTTCAATGTGTGACCTGAGAGAGATTACAAGTTAGCTTGTGAAAGAAAAGTTGATGAATGAGAGATGCAAGCTTTCTGTTACAAAATTAGGAAGAAGATAAATGCCCATTTAGAGAGAAACTGATTTATTAAAATGAGAAAGTAGGTAAAGGAGTAAGAGAACTTAAAAAGGAAAAGGAGATGGAGAGGAAAGTGCAAAAGAAATGGAAAATGGAGGGGAGCGGGTAAGAAAAAATCAGAAAGTATTCTATACCACAAAAGCACAGGCGTATAATAAAAACTGCAGCAGTAGACGATAGAACATCATTATTATTATTAAAGTTTGTACAGCACATAGCTACCCCAATACCAGCTCTAATATTAATATTACATGTGTGTTGCTCGGATATGAATTTACCTTGACAAATTGAAAAGACAAGGCGTTTGGAAAAGTAGGAACAGGTTGGTTTAATTAAACGCAGCAGCCGGAAGAGTATCAATAGAGTCGTGTCTGACCACCGTCTCAATGCACAGATGTTTTGGCCGGTAATATACAGTTCCTGAGGTACAATTGAATAGTTACACATTCTTGTAAAACATGTAGATCCAGGTCTAGTCATGAACCATAAATACAACCATCTGATAGCAGGGGCCTAGGTGGTTCTCGATCTCATGGATAGCTAGAGTGGGGCAGTGTGCATCTGTCCAGATAGCTGCCATAGGGAGCGTTTGATCACTGTGTGTGGTGTACATGCTGTGTTCTGGTTTTGTGAGTGTTCCTAACTACATGTGACATCTGACTTTATGGTATTTTGGGACGGCACGCTTTTGGCCAAACCTATCAATCAGTAGGCTTGGGTTTGGGTCGCAGGGCCTGTCTCACCACATATCTCTGACTTGAGGTTGAAGAGAAGGTCATCTGGGGTGAATTTGACAGCAATGATATGACTTAGTATTTACGTGTACATATAACATGGCAGTCATTGATATAATATTTACCAACATTCTCATTATTATGCGTACATTTGTCATAGCATACATCTACATTGTTTTTACTGGTACTGACATTGCTATGCATGCATACATCATGGCGTACATTGACATCGCATTCAGTGAGATTAACATGTGCAAGACCAAAATAAAGGCCAAAAACAATGACAGATAAAGTAAAAGAGAGGAAGCAAACCACCAAAGACAGAGAAAATAGAATGATAATGAATAAAAATAGAAGTTAGATGAGAGAGTGGGATGAAATATACATTTTAAGAGAAAGAGAGATGAATACAACGGTCAAAAGATGAGATGACATTTTCTCAACCTTACACAATTTCACATCAACATCTTTCCGAAATATTGACTGGTTTAGTTTATACTCACAGAGAGGGCGGTTTACACTAGTCATTAACGCTGATGTTCTCAGAGATAGAAAAATTCCACAGTAGCTGACATCATATTAATGTTCTCATGATCAGGGATAATTTTAGCACAATTCTCCATTACAGTCTAATGTATGGAATTCACATAGTTGCTTATATGTTTCAAATTTTTTCACCATTAATCCACTTCAAAGCACTTTCAAATATTGTAGAGGCGTCAACAGATCTTGTATCATACATTAAGACTAGACACAGGACAGTGAGCGAACACTATAGTATGATTGATTTCTGAATTTCATATGTAGAATTAGGGTAAAGGACAGATCCCCTTTGGAAATTGAATTCACATTGACTCTGTTTAGTTCCCCTTCTGACATGTGCTACAGTTTTTCTCCATCACTTCTGAACTTTTGCATCGTCACATTTTTATTAACATTTAATTTTTTGGTGCCCTGCACTTTTGCCACATTCTGTATTTCTCATTTAGCATGACGGCCGACTGATTCTAAGTTACCAAGTACTTGGATGTTCTGTCACTTGCTTTTGGTGCCCTACATTTTTCACTGGAGTTCTGGAAACTACCTCAGAGACAAGTCCACTTTCAATGCAACAAGGTGTAGGAAATGCTTTTGGACACAAGTAGCAAAGATCTGTTGTTGTTGTGGGACCCGTCTGTGGGTGGTGGGCACAAAAAGATTTAGAAGAATGGGTGAGCAGGGTTCATTTGAAAAAGAGGTAGAGTAAGGAGGGTTGATGGACAAGGGGACTTTGAAGGTGTGGGAGAGAAGCCTCAAAAGTGATGTGAGCTGTGGCTGAGTTCTAACACAGTTAGAATATGGCACCTAGAAATAAACGCTAGTCACTGTAGGGAATCTGAGCTCAACCATAACAGCTTGACACAAACAGCAAGGCTTTCCTTCGAGAATACACAGAAGAATCAGAACTTGTATAGATTGGCTTTAATTAAAGTTCTCTTGCCTAGTTCTTACATACTGTTACTGTATTTGTACAGTTCATACAATAAGAGATTCTTTCTTATGTTCTACGTTTTCTGACAATGCAGTTTCTAATTTCATTTTGTCTTATCAAACACTTGTCCCACACACCTACTCACATAAATAAGAGCGTGAAGCTTCATGATTGTCTACCAATAATCCAGAATACATCTGTATTAGATTCAGATTGTGTCAAACAAGAACCTTCAGGGAGTATCCTGCTAAGTTCCTACAATAGTTTTGTTGAATGTATGATCAGAAAGGACACTCTGCTTAATCAATGCAATATCTTTCACTCCAGCTCTTTGATGCATTCCCCTGGCTGATGCGGCATCTTCCAGGACCTCATCAGGATGCCTTCAAGAGCAATATCTTTGTGGAAGAATTTTTGAAGAAGGAAATTCAGAGGCACAAAGAGAATGGAGTGCCTGAGGAGCCCCAGGACTTGATTGATTTCTACCATGCTAAAATATCAACAGTAAGTGTTTGCTTCTGCCATGTTGGCTGCTCTGGTCAAGCTCCCTGGCGATGCTTTGTACATTAGAAAAAACCCAAGCGATGATAAGAAAAAATGTCACCCAACAGGAATCTTTATGACTGATTGGTTTCTCATGCAAATGGGTACTTATACTAAAATTTACACAAGAATAAAGTGTATGAGTAAAAAATTAAAAGTTCGGTATTCCCAAAGATTGATTAACTGCAGCTCTTAACTAACAAACCAACTGAGCTTTTAAAGGACATGCCTTTTTAAGGTCTTAATTCAGCACCTATGGCCGTTTTATGCAGAGTGTCCTGGCGTGCAACGGGTATGTGTGCCGGCTTTGCGCATCCCAGTGGCACTTTGATATTACACAAAAGGCAGCTGACGCTTCTGCTACTCTTTCTGTAATCCAAATAGTGCTGGAGCCCATATGAGGCAGCGCTATCGCTAGAGGGTGTTCCCTCGTTTTCATGGGGGAGTGGCTCAATGCAAATTAGGGAATCCCATTGCCTCTGTGCCGTATTATAGATATGTGCGCAGAGGCAAAGAAGCTGTCAGGAGGAACACTGACAGCGGGCCACCTAGTATGTGGTGCATTTTCAGTGCGCCCTCTGATTGCAGCCCTCTAGAGGGTAGAAAGGGGTGCAGTCCCCCACTGCACCCACCTGCAAGGGGATCTTTAAAGCTCCCAGGGCAGCTAAACTTTTTGTCTGCCCAGGGGGCTGCACATGAAACATAATACGGTGCACTCTCCTTCTTAACATCAAGCGCACCTTTTGATAGGTGCCCTCCACAATAACAAGGAGAGTGAGCCGCATCCTATATTACCACCCCTGGTCACTTCTGTGAATAACATGTCTTCCTCCTTAACATGGGAGTGGGCCCCAAACCTCAGCAAGCTTAGGACTCACTTCAGTTCTTACAGGATCAGACTGCAAACACTGCCCCAGCAAGTCAACCCAAACCCTACTGAAAGAGATAGTTTCACAGCTGTCCAAAGGAAGTGAAATGCAATAAATGAGGCAATTTACAGAACAAAAAAAGCTGAATAAATTCATCCTCTTTCACTGATTCAATCATCCTTCCTTCCTTTTTTTAAATTCTTATCTGCTACTAATGTGTTCCATTCCACTTTTCAAAGGGAAATACTGCTCTTTCCTATCACTCCTTATTGTAGGGTTATTGAATCTGACCATCCGTCAGATTTCTTAGATCTTTCTTCACTTTCATTCTTCTGGATAAAGGAATCAATTAATCTCACCATAACTACTGCAAGCATGATCACTCTTCCACATTCATTATGCTTCCATGTCAGAGTTTATAATATACCCTTACCTTAATTTATCTAACAATATGTTATCCGTACCTATGATAAAATGAAATCTGCAATATGTGTAATTGATTTATGCAATTCAACATACCAATTTCCGTCGATTTGATTTTATGACCAAGACTAGACTGCTTTACATTATTAATCAGTTCCCCAAGTTATGATGTCTTCACAAGAAGCTGTTTCAATATTTCACATTTACTGAATTTGCATATTAATGTTCCATTCAGGACTCTCATGATGTCGCCTCTACATTTAATGAGCATAACATGGTCCGCTTTGCAGTTGATTTCTTTGGAGCTGGGACAGAGACCACCCCCACCACCCTGCGCTGGGCACTCCTTTACATGGTGAAATACCCAGAAATCCAAGGTGAGGTCTAGGATGGGTACTGCAGAAAGTATTTTATACCCTACGTGGTATTAATTCAGTAGTCTAAGGAATGGACATGTTCATTAGATTAACAAATGCAATTAAAGAATTATATTTGGGTTGCATGATATCCTACTAAGAAATGAATGTTTAGTTACAGCTCAAAACAAGCACCATGTGCAGAATGTCCTTTAGGCATGTATATGCGAACAGTCAATGGCAGTAATTCACCAAAATGCCATGGGTTGCAGAAGTGAAGTCACACAGGGAAATATTTAAAACCACTATCGCCATCACAACGTCACTTTCACTGATAATTAACGTGGCTTAATGCTACCTTGTAAATAAGGCACCCTTTTACACTGTATTTAGCGTGAAAGGGGGGGGCAATGGGTGTTCCACCGCAATACCCATTAGAATGTTGATGGAAATAGGAGGCAGCGCCAAAATTAAGACCATGGAAAACCTGGTCTTAACCAGGCAAAATGAGGAGAAATGCTCGTTTTTGCTGTTTCCATGTGTGCTGCCTTGTCAGGACATATAGAAACACCAAATTGCCTATGAAATGCAGGGCTATCGTTTAAAAAGAAACCCGTTTTGCAACTTCTATGTGTACAGCATCAAGCAGCACAGATAGAAGTTACAAAACAGCATTTAAAGATTGTTTATTTGCAGGAAGGGGGATCTTCCTGCACATAAACAATCTTCCCCTCAACACAGGCACCCTGGTGCAAGGGTGCCTGCATTGGCGCTAGGCAGCTTAATTTAGCTCCAACGCAGGGGGAATTGCTGCACCATATTGTAGTAAATATGGTGCAGCCCTGCATTTCTAAAGTGACGAAGCATGTCGTTAGCCTTCTTGGCTTAACGACACGCTTCACCACTTTATTGTAAATATGCTCCATAACCTTAATACAGCTTCTATTCTTACCACAATTTGTGATTTCACATTACCTTTGACCACGTTAACACACTAGAAAGAGATGTGAATTGATCTTTGACACTGTTGAAATCATAACAACTTCATGCTAGCAGTAAACAAAGTAAAACAAAGTGCACAATTCATAAACCACAAAAAGTTAATGATAATAAAAGTTGTTAAAAAGTTGAAAAGTTATATTTGATTTCATATTTAACATATAACTAGAGTGTAGCCTCCATATGTCAGGTCATTTCCCATCAGCCTGACAAACCAACGGTTGATGCTTCATAAATAATTACAGAGACTTTTCTCTTTTGTCTCACTGGTTCATACACTATCAAATGTCTCTACGAACTGATGCGTGGACTAATTTAAGGGGATTGTTGTTGTATGTATTGAAAAAAACATTAATCACAGTGTGATTTAGTATAGAAAAAAACTATGCTTAAATAAATCGCTTTATGTATTGCTTACACTTGACTTTAAATACCGTTCTGACTAATCTTTCAAACAACTGATGTAATGAGTGTAAAATTTTCCTTCAGGATTTTCTCTTAATATTCTAACTATATGTCAGATGCGGCATATTAACACTTTTCAAACATACAAACCTCAGACCTGATTCACTAACTGCACTTTGTGGTTCTTTTTTGTAGTCCAGAGTAGTACTACTACAAAACTTACTACAATGTGCTATTCACAAACTTTTGTAGTAACCAGCCCTTTTCACTTATACTTTTGTAGTAAATTACAATATTATAGTAAGGCCAGCACTACAAAGGACAAGCCACTGGTATAGCAACACCCTCCCAAAATAATGAAGTCAGGGAGTTAAAATAAAACCCAATCGGGAAGAATGTTAAATTAAATCAGATTATTAAAAAATACCTAAAAATATAAATTAATTCTAAACATAATTTGTAAAAATAGGACATATTTGTTATTATTGAAATATATGCAAAAGTAAGAATATCTATTAATTAAGTATAACATAATTCAACATAATGTAACATAAATCTTTAGTAAAACTAATTACATGAATTATAATTAATTCTCTACATCACTTGTAACAATTAGTAATTGTTTAATGTTTCTCCACACCCTGAATGTGGCAGTCAAGGCAGTGATAGTTTTTTATGTGCATTAATAATTATTAAAAGTAATGTACAGACTGAATTAAAGTTATTTTAATGATTTTCAAAAAAATGTTTAATTACATTATTTTTCAAATTCACAGCAGATTATTAAAATATTTTTCAATTAAATAGCAAATATACACTATTCAATTTATCTGTTTAACTATTTTAACTATTTAAAATAGTTAGATTTCCTGTAACATTATTTTCTATGGGGGTTACTACAAAAGCACAGTTTCTAAATACCAAAAAAAAAGTAGTAAACTTATTCAAAAGCATAAACTTACTCAAAAGTGTAAGTTACCTTTGTGCCTCAGGTCCAATATGTTTAATATCACCACCCTAAAGTAAGAAAATTATGCACTTTATTCAGTGCTTTTTTTATTTATGCTCTGTCTAGTCTGAATAGCAGCAGTGCCAATATCTCCCCGATTTTAACACTTGATTGGTAGATTTATGTGACAAAGGGTAAATATCACTTCCGCAAGCCCCCAATGCACCGTTAGCTAGGTGTAATTCGATAAGCAGATGATGAAGATGCTTCACAGGAACATGGTCGAGTTTATCAAGAAAGAAAAACAGACATTTCTATCTTCTGTTTGTGGAAACAATGGTCCTACCACTAATGGAAGACAGAAACCTGAAAAATGCATTTACACTTCTGCCTCAAAATACACCACTGCCTGGCCGGTGTGCGTAGAAAAACACATTTACTCATTCCAGGTTTATATGAGATTGCTTGTCTCTTCTTCCAGTGGCCGTGGTGGCAGATGGAAGATCAAGTGTGATGTTCACTTACGTGGCTGAATAGTGAGACTGCTTTACCACTGTAAAAGGAGTCCTATGCCAACAGTGACCCTTACTCTAAGGACATGGTCACAGGTTTACATCTTGATTGCTCTTGATTAATTCGGAGAAACCTGATAATGGATGTGCCACATATTTAAAACACAAAGCTAAAACATCCCCACTTTCGAATTTTGGTCCCATTGTAAAGTTTATAAATGTTTTCCTCTCATCTAACCAAGAAACAGAGTATGTCTTTGGCCAAATATGAGGTCCACTCAATTAAATGCCAAAATGTATAGGTATCTTGATTTCCAAGAGCGCACTGTAAACACACCTTGGCCATTATAGGCTTCTCTATAGCTATTATTTGTGCTAAGATATTGCTGGGTCTTCTTCTCATTAATGTATCTTGTTAGCATAAATTAGCTCTTTTCATAAATTTCCAATGGTATGGTAAACCTCAAACTATTTACCAGATTATGCAGGGAACGCACATATTTTGTGCCATTAACTGCTAATAAAGTGAATACTTCAGTCACAGACTGCTATCTCTCATGGCATACCGCTGCGACCACCTATTTAAAGAGCTGACAATAACTCTCTGGTAAACCCATACCAATTCCTGACCATTTTCTACTTATCTCAAACTCTTTTTATTTAATGTTTAATAAAGTAAAAGAAAGAAACAGCAGTAGGTTATAAAGATAGAAGAGTAAAGAGAGTACTAAATCATATATTATTAGCACATTATTCATATAAAACTATTGTATAAAACTGTGCAAGATTATTGGTACCACTCTGGAAGAAGGGAGGAGAAATACTAGGGCAAAAGATGGTTGACTGCTGATTCATGGAACCCCACCATTTTTTTTTTTAAAGACGGTTGTGCACCCACGGGGGTTGTTGGGTGAAGGGCTTAATCTAATAAATAAAAAAATTAAACAAAAATGCTATGTTCCTCTCATCACAGTATTATAAGTGAATAAAATCATTATATTTCTTAGAACTCCTGATCAGCCCTCCTGCCCTAGTGAGCTTCCATTATATATGCCTGTGATAGCCCACTGGGACATGAAAGCAGATCATGAGTTAACAGGAATATGATTCTTTTTAATAATTTAATATATCTTTTTTATTTATTTATTTAGTTTGACAAGCAGTATACTCTATGTGAATATTTGCTCATTATGATATATGCCTGTTAAATACTGTGGAGTATGTTGAGTCAATTTGTTTAAAAGCTAAGCCTTGAGCTTGATGAATTAAGACCGGTGAATTCTGATGGTTTATTGAGTTATTAGTGAGTTTGAAAGGAGATGAAATTATAGTTTTGCCTATTTCCAAAACTTTTGTGTGTAAAATGATTAGGAATTATTTTTGTGCAGGCATGTTTTCTTAGTATCATGTCAATATGTTTAGTTTTCAGTGTTTGTATTACGGTCTGTTTTCACTTTTTTTTACAATGTATATAAAGCACCATCAAAGATGGCGATGAACATCATGACCAAGGCTTGTGTAAAGCCATGAGCATTGATGTGCTTAATCCTTGTGGCATTGTAATAAACAAAATTGTGAAATCGCTCCCAGAGTGCCGGTCTCTTCCTTAATTCAAATGATAGAGCATATTTTCGGCACTTGGATGGAGGTTTTTATTTTATGTCATTAGGCACGGGTGTATTCAAATGAACTGAGCAGAGTTGACTTCCAATGAGTTGGTTTGAGCTCAGTTGGTCTGAATTAGGATGGGTTGAGGGACTGGATGGGCTTATATTGTCAACTATCTTGCAAAAACTATCTTACTTGCAGACATTAGTGGGTTAGAATGCCACCAGTTCCCTGATTTGTGTAAATATCTCTCGCCAGAGACTGTTCAGAAGGAGCTGGATGATGTCCTAGGAGAGTCCCAGATCATTCACTATGAGGACCGGAAGAGGCTTCCCTACACCAATGCCGTGATCCATGAGATTCAGCGCATGAGCAACATTGTACCTATTGGGCTTTCTAGGAAGACTTTGAAGGAGACCTCATTGCAGGGATTCAAAATTGAGAAGGTACTTATGCACCAGCAGTGAGTCAGCTATTGACCAGCACTGAGAGCCAAAATACGAAGCAGATTGATCAGGGTTATCATCTGGCAGTGTATAGGTAATGCATTATTGTGAGGTAAAATACGTAACATTGAGTATAAAGTTTACCATCAGGCAAGGTGCTAATGCACTAACATTGTGGCTGACATTTGGGGCATCTATTGACGAGCAAGGTGAATACACTAGTATTGTGAGGCAGGATACGAAGAACAAAGTGCAGGGTTTATCTCATGAAAAGGAACGAATCATCAGCATTACGAGGTGGTGCAGAGGCAGAGATTACAAGTTTTGCCATCAGTTACTTTCAAGACACACCTCATACATGAAGTAAAGTATGAAATGGACATTTAAAATATTTTGTTAGAAGTCACTCATCAGAATTAAGGCCAGAGAGACAGACAACTATAGACCTGTAGGTTTATGTTCATCATGTATTACCTCTGAGAATTCTTCTTTGCCATTCCTCAGAGATTTTATGACTCAATGGTCATCTTCCTTCCAAACTCTCAATGATCATTATTAAACTCACTTGGATGACTGCATGAGTTTTGGAGTCTGGAAAGATTAAGACACCCGTCCAACTTCCACCTTCTCAGAACTGAGTTTAGAGCACTGACATCCACCTCGGGGAGAGTTGCGCCATATCAAATAATTTATATAATAGGAACATATTTTGCCTGCCATTCTAATCTAATAACCTATATTTTCCTCCCAGGGTTCTCTCATCATACCTAATCTTTCCTCAGCTCTGTGTGATCCTGAGCACTGGGAGACACCTCAGCAGTTCAATCCAGGACATTTCCTTGACAAAGAACGGAGGTTCATGAACAAGGAGGCCTTCTTAGCCTTTTCTGCAGGTACGCCAAGGCGGGTTCAAGAGATTTAATGCGTGAATCAGAGTTTGGCAGACAGAGTAGTGTTCATCAGAATATTGTAGGACATTACCTCCTTCATCTTAATGGTCCTTCATCCGCCAAATTTAGACATGGCTTAGCGGTCATCTCTGTACATTGAAGGCAACCGCTGTCATAGTGGTTCCTTTAAATGCATTAAAACTTTGGTGGATGGCTGCTGTCAGTTTGAACAGCTGTCCACAATCTTGACAATTATTTTTAGTTTTTCAGAAACAAACTAACAGGCAGGACTTTTGTACAAAAAAACTAAAATATAATCTACACCACACCATGGGAGTTTTCTCCTTGGGCGTTCAAGTCATTCTTGTTTCTTTTCCCTTCCTCGTGATGGACAGGAAAAAAAGGAATGACACCATCCTCTTGACATAGCGCAAATGGTGTAATGTTCTTCCTCTGGTGATCCCTATCCCATTGGGCTGTTAGAAGACATTTTCCATCGATGGAGGAAATGGGGCTCCGTAGATGAAATATTTAAGGTCCACCAGCATCTAAATGAGCTGTGCATACTGAGGGTTTTGTAAGCAGGGTTGTTGTCAAACTCTAAATCAGCTCCCTAATATATTATGATCAAGAAATCTCATTCCCCTCCTTCTTTCAGCCACCTGAGGTCTCTCCACCTTTTGTTTAAGTTGATATGGTACTGGCAATTTTGATGTTAAACACATGCTTCTCCATGACAAGTGTGAGGTTTTAGTTTTTCTTCTAAAGTAAATAAGGTCATAATATTAATAATACAGGTGATATCATAGGAAAAACCTACACATCTTGTCCTAGCAAAGTACATAAAAATGTGCTGGATGAGTAAATCATAACTGAAAGTGACTATTCCACTTGTCTTTTGGGGTCTTGATCTGAGGGGCTATGCATGGTTTAGGTCTGACTTATGCAGAAGCAGATTTGAGTCCTGGTCCACGGAATGAAGTGTATACATTCCTTTTTAGAGGGTCTATTAAATGTATTGCTCCTCAGTAGTTAAGGTTGACATCACACGTCTTAAGAAATGTCATTCTTCCAACATTGTCCCTTTTGTTTATGCATATGTCTGCAGAGTCCTGTCTCCCCAGCTAGACTGCTGCAATATAAGTTCTACAAACATACAGCTTTCTCCTCGGCCTGTTTCACCTGTGAGGGAGAGATTCCACTAAAAATGTTCTTCACCATTGGACTATCCTGAGGCAGGTACATTCATTCCCCACCTTCAGAAGCAGGGGTGGAGAAATATGTGCTCTATGAAATGAAGAGTTTGTCCAGTATCCCACCCATTCTCTGATTTACATTGGAGATGGGGCCAGGGAATTCCAGTTCATACATAGGGGCAGCTAATAACTATATCCTTTATTTTCTCCAAGTACGAGTTAGGGGTGGGGATTGGTACAACATCCCTCTCCTTTCTTAAGGAGTGGGAATACTGCTGAGGGAATGCAGATACCACAAGTGCAGTTTTCCGCTGTGCAATATTATTCTTGTATTCTGAGTTTTAGAGGCTGGAATGAGGGGTAAATGGTAATCCAAATGTTCCAAACTGAGAATTTGGAATATTACTATTTTTCACACCATAAACTTCACCTGCTTTTACACAGGGTGAGTTGTGCAAACAAAATTGCCTGGTATGCAGTAATTGTTGTATGAAGTACTCTTCCTGTCCTACCAGCCTTCCTTCTCACCTCTGAAGTTTTGCTTGCAACAGTTCTCAAGGACAATTCTTATTATTTATGGTCACTACTTTGCTTTCAATCTGTGTACTATTTTACCCCAATATTCACGCAAGATTCAGGCTGTCTGAGTCATTTCTGAAGATCTGAACATATAACTTAAAGATGTTTGCGTAGTTTTAAAAAGTTAGATGGTTAAAATATATTGCTGAAAGAAGTTTATTTGCTGGAGAAAAGCACAGCAATGCCTATTCATAAAAGGATCATTTCCCCATTAAAATGTGCTTGAGAAAAGTCCTGAGAGGGCCAAGCAAGGAAACCATTGCAAAAATAGGCAATTTTATCAAGAGTTCACACAACATAGAATGGCAAGCAGAGTTGCTGTGCTGCATTGCAAGAAGGGGAGAGCGCTCATCAGTGCCATATCTTTTAAGATATGGAGAACGTCACCTCTCCCTCTACACTGGAGCGCTTGAGGATGCCTAGAGCCAAAGCAGAGGGTGCTTGTGTTAAAGAGCAAGACTGTTTTTGTGCGGGAAGGAATACCTTCCTGTACAAAAACAATCTTTAGAGGTATATTCCTCTTTGTATGTGTACTGCAGAATGCAACACACATAAAAAGAGGACGAAACAAGGAGAAAGACAGATATTTCTCCTTGTTATGCCTCTCTTGGTTAGGCACACCCTTTTAATGTGAACCCAGGATTACATGTAGTTGTAAATTTGGGTTTGCATCAAAATACATGGGTGGATGCATGGGAAAGCCCATGCTCCACACATGTAATACCTATTCAATGCAAAGTAACACAAGGCAGCACGTAGCACTGCCTTGCTGTCACTTGTTATTTACTAAACCATGCAAAGCCACTAAAATAAACGTTGCATTGCTTAGTAAATACCAAAAAGAATTTTGCATCTTGGCTTCGCCATAATATTGGCATACCCTGAAACAAAATCATAGTAAATCTCCGCCAAAACCTGGATGGAGAAATACTTCCTTGCATTCAAGGAGTTATCGCCCTGCAGCTTCCCCCATTTGTGCTCCTGTGCACCTTGCCCATCTCCACATCAGAGGTATGCCTTCTCCCATGTGATTGCGGATTATGTATGTTAACCATTGCCTGTGATAGTTGTAAGAGAAGTGACTGCAACTTTCTTGTCCTTCATCTTACAGGACACCGTGTGTGTTTGGGGGAGTTGCTGGCCAGGATCGAGCTCTTCATCTTCTTCACAAGCCTCCTCCGGGCCTTCACCTTAAGGCTTCCTGGAGGGGTGAAGAATATTAACATGGACCCTATATTCGGTGGAAATCTACAGCCTCACCCATATCAGATCTGTGCTGTACCCCGCTAGGCAGAGAGGGCCCTGGACAGACGAAAGGGCTCATAATACAGAATTGTTTTAGGTACAGTATCAGTGTGCTACTGGCACCATCTTATAGCTCCCTACAATAGGTGTATATTAATTGAAGTACTTTCACCACAACAGCAGCCGTTTTATTTTGCTAAAGTATTCAATACTGCTAACACATTTTCAGATGACCTTCCATGTGTTAGAATCTATAACTATGACAGGTCTTCTGACAAACTGTTAGACAATCTCTCATTCTTTAAGCTTGTGCACCTGTGACCGCTCCTCTCCTGACTTTCTGACAGTATTGGAGCTATAATCTAAAATTTGTACCTGGAAGGTATATGGAATAGAGTACTCAGTTTTAATGTTTCTTCTAGTTGCAAAGCAGGCTCTACCCCAATTATTGTTGTATTTTTTTAAAATTTAGCTAGGCCAAGTGGGGTCATATGCTTGCTAGACCTCTAACAGGTATTCAGGTTTGTGGGATTACCATGACCTTGGACAATCACCCACCCACCAACCCAAAAGTACACTACCTCATGGACTTCAAAGGGACCAATTTTGTAGGAAACAACACGAGGCAATAGGTACTAGAAACACAGCAAATATTCAGATGCTGATACATGAACCACAGGACCTGATTTTGAAAGAAAGATGAGTGAAATCCCAAAACATCAACAATTATGAAAGCTACAAAAAGAGACAACAGGATCAGTAGGAAGTCTTCAACACAATATGAAGAGCGTTCATGACCCACTGAGGATGTATCTTGCAGAAGAGGATGTAACAAAGTGTCTCTCTTCTGTAGAATAAAGTAGGTATGAGAGATGGGTTACGTGGTCAGAATGAGAACATTAAGACATTAACCACACCTAGACCACTGCTCAGTTACATCTTCTTAATCTTTAAATTAATGCTGGCCAGAGTCAGAGCGATGTTTTTTCTTGTATGTTCGTGTAATTCTTCTTCTGAACTTATTTTTTAAAATAAAATTCACTAATATATAATTTCACTTTTTTGTCATTGATTTGATGAGTGGTGCCTTGTGGCATCACTAAGATTGTGGCTGGAAACTATAGAAATGCACTCAGCACATGGAAACTGCAGGGTGGAAGGGGTGCGGCTTATGTGTCTTCAGTCATGGGGCAGAGGAGGGCGTAGCAGTGTGGTGTGTATTCTCAACATATTTTTATTTAGTTACAAGTGTTTAGAGGTTAGTCACGTAAAGTTATGAAGAGTACTTTCCCAAAGGAATGCATTGGTGGGTAGAGTGGACTAACTGCAACTTTAGCATATAGAGAGAGAGAGAGTGGGGTGTTTTACCAAGAAACAAATTAAAGAGCGGGGTAGGGTATATCATTAGAGGGCATAGTAAATAGAGAGAGTGAGTGGAGAGTTAGAGAAGGTAAGGTGAGAAAGCAGAAAGGAGTGGAGTAGATTGACAGTGACCTTAATAAGAGGTTTAGGCTACAGAGCTGCTTCGCGTAAAGATGGAAAATTGGAAGTGGAGTTGCTCAATTATCAGATAAGCGAGGCATTCAAGGGAGGTCCATTCTTACCACTAATACACAACAAACCTAACCACCTGCTGTAGGAAATTCATATCAATAACTAGCAGCAATATTACCCAAAAGACATGTGATATGGGCACTTCCTTTTCCACATTGTCCTATGCATGGGAGTGGAATTACAGGATAGCTAATACTGTTATAATATATATAAACGAGGGAGCTTGCACATTATTTCCTTTTTACACTGCAGTTATTACATCTCTAGTCATCTGTAAACAAATGACGAGGGTAACAAGATTTTACAGTTAAGTTGTGACAGACATTTTAATGTCTATTGCCAAAGCCAGCAGGGGCACTGGAAGGCAGATCTCGGAGCATAATTACAGCTGCAGTTCTGCACAAGGGAAAAAAATAGCTTTTTTTCTGATTTGTTTTTCAAAGGAACAGTGTTCAGCTGAAAGGAGATATGTGTAAAACAACAAGTTTCCTTTTGCATGCTATAGGATATTACAGGAAAGTGCATTTCTACACATTCTGTGGCAGCATTGAGATGTTAAATACTTTACTTCTGAAACATACACCACATAGAAATATGCACACTGACATTGTCTTGAAATGAGGACTAAAATAGAATATATACATTCATACTAAAAACACTCAAATTCATCATACAGTATCTTCTTTAAAACAATTCAAATACAATATAGAAAATAATTCCCTAAACTCAATAAAGTTTATCATACATTTCAAGCTTCTCTAGCTGCTTTACCATAACTACTGCTCAACACACACATATATATATATATATATATATGTTCCAAAAAAGCTCCGAGCTTTAAAGCAGCACTCCACAAAGGTAAGTTGAACACAACCTTTATTGATGAAAGCGGCGCGAAAATGGCCCAATTAATCCTTTTCCCTGACGCGTTTCAGTGCTTCAAGCACCGTAATCATAGGGCGGCAGCTGGCAAAACATGAGATGGACTTCCACGTTTATTACCCTTATGGCACTCACTTTCAGGTAGGCGATATGCCGGGAGTAGAGGTCCCAATTCTTCTATTCAGGTATAGTCATTAATATGCCAGCGATTTTTCTGCCGATTTTCAGTCACTTTAAATTCACAGCCCTCCGGTGGGCCTCAGGCCATTTCAACCGCTTTCCTTTTTTGCAAACCCTTGTGCTGCATGGAGGCTGCAGTCGAATACTCAGCCCCACAGACCTTGTCCAATTGAGGAGGCGGTGCTTGCTTCCACGGCCGGAGGCGCCGTGTCATCACTGTTCCAAAAAAGCTCCGAGCTTTAAAGCAGCACTCCACAAAGGTAAGTTGAACACAACCTTTATTGATGAAAGCGGCGCGAAAATGGCCCAATTAATCCTTTTCCCTGACGCGTTTCAGTGCTTCAAGCACCGTAATCATAGGGCGGCAGCTGGCAAAACATGAGATGGACTTCCACGTTTATTACCCTTATGGCACTCACTTTCAGGTAGGCGATATGCCGGGAGTAGAGGTCCCAATTCTTCTATTCAGGTATAGTCATTAATATGCCAGCGATTTTTCTGCCGATTTTCAGTCACTTTAAATTCACAGCCCTCCGGTGCCTCTCCCTATGAATAAGGTGCAGGTGTGCACTGAAACGCGTCAGGGACATCATTTGCGGGTCCGTGGAGCCGCTGCTGTGTCAATAAAGTTCAAGTTGAACAATTCCTCACGGAGTGCATCTTTAAAGCTCGGAGGCTTTTGGGAACATATATATATATATATATATATATATATATATATATATATATATATATATATATATATATATATATATATATATATATATATATATATATATATATATATTCACTAAAAAAAACACGGGTTTCAAACACGTTATAGTTAGGAATTAGCATTTAAAAAACCTTAGAAATTCACTGAAAAAACCATGGGTTTCACACACGTTATAGTTAGGAATTAGCATTTAAAAAACCTTAGAAATTCAGTGAAAAAACCATAGGTTTCACACATGTTATAGTTAGCTGGACATTTTACTCGTAAAAAACCAATGAAATTGCCCCGTTATAGTTAGTTCAGCTAACTATAACTCGCGCGCCCGCAATGCACTGCTGATGACATCACATATTACATCACTCATGACATACAAAGTGAGAGACTGATACAGATATTTTCATATTTAAACATTACTCAGTAAGCCATGTATTCACTATGATACACTTAATCAGTCAGTTACACACTAAATTTTTCAAAAACAAAGCATCCATTTAGACACTTATATACCCATTTATTCTTCCATTGACCTTGAGAAATACATATATAAAACATATTTAATTTTCAGAAAAACACACATTCACTGGATGATGTCATCAGTGAGGTCATCAGTGATGTCATTTGAGATGTCATCAGTGATGTCATGAGTGATGTCACTGACCATGTCATGAGTGATGTAATATGTGACGTCATCAGCAGTGCATTGCGGGCGCGCGAGTTATAGTTAGCTGAACTAACTATAACGGGGCAATTTCATTGGTTTTTTACGAGTAAAATGTCCAGCTAACTATAACATGTGTGAAACCTATGGTTTTTTCACTGAATTTCTAAGGTTTTTTAAATGCTAATTCCTAACTATAACGTGTGTGAAACCCATGGTTTTTTCAGTGAATTTCTAAGGTTTTTTAAATGCTAATTCCTAATTATAACGTGTTTGAAACCCATGGTTTTTTTAGTGAATTTGCAAGGTTTTTTAAATGCTCATTTTTTTTTTATTCTTCAATTTTTTCTAACATATTTTTAATTTAATTTTCGTACCTTTTATAAAGACTATGTTTAAATTTTTAAAATTCTTTAATATGTTTTTTTTAATATATTTTTTAAAATAAACATATAAAATTTATTTCCAGTTTTTTTTTTTTTTTACATTTTTTTTAGTACGCGTACCGTAAGCTCACGGTAAGCGTACGGTTTACGCAACGTCCGTAATCTTTCTTTGCTGCTTGCGTATAGTTACGCACTTTGCGTAGCCGCGCGTACTGCGCGTGGGACGCGTGCGCGCTTACGCCACGTGCGCACGTTACGCGGAAGTGTCGGGGAGTGACTGTTATGCGCATGCGCGCAAGCGCGTGTCTTTTTTACGCGCATGCGCACTTTTGCCGTGACTGGGGTAGGTCTGGAAATGCTTATGAAGGAGACCTTTGCACAACTGTTTTCACTTTTCCCTAAAACTGCCTTTGTGTTTTCCAACATATGCCAAAGGCAAAAATGGAACTGGTCCAATCATTTCTGTCCGCAGATTGACAAAGCAAGAAAGCACGTCAACAAATCTGTTTCTGCTTTCCTCCGAGACTATGGTATGGGTGCCATTTACCACAACAACTTGCGTTATGACATGCAAGACATTTATAGAGGAGATGGTGTGCACTTCAATGATGAAGGGAACAGAGTCTTCCTCTTGAACCTTAGACTCTGCATCGGTACTTACTTGTAGGTACCACTAAAAAATGACTTCATAAACACAACAGCTCTTTTTAGAGCTCCCTAATTTCTAAACTCTTAATTCGTCATTTCATTTATTCATTTTTATTTTTTTTAACCGTACGCTTACCGTAAGCTTACAGTACGCGTACCCCGTGTTTTTTTTTAAAATCAATAAATGTTTTTTTTGTACTTTTCTGTCCTTCTTTGACCCCCTTACAAATGTTAGGGGGTCTGTAACTCTCCTCATTGCCCCCTTTCCTTGTTTTCACTGTTTTTTTTCTGAGTGAAACACACAAAATGGCGGCCGCCGCTTCCTGGTTTCGGCCGATTCGAATGTTTACTAAGATCTAAGGGCCAATCAGAATCTCGCTCGCGCACGCCATTTTTCTTCCGTACGCTTACCGTAAGCTTACCGTACGCGTACCCCGTGATTTTTTTAAAAATCAATAAATGTTTGTTTTGTACTTTACAGTCCTTCTTTGACCCCCTCACAAATGTAAGGGGGTCTGTAACTCTCCTCATTGCCCCCTTTTCTTGTTTTCACTCTTTTTTTTTCAGAGTGAAACACAGAAAATGGCGGCCGCCGCTTCCTGGTTTCGGCCGATTCGAATGTTTACTAAGATCTAAGAGCCAATCAGAATCGCGCTCGCGCACGCCACCGTACGCTTACGGTAAGCGTACGGTAAGCGTACCGTAAGCGGGCTCAGATATATATATTGATTTAAAGGCTATTTTCTCAGAATCTACTGAACAGATTTACACCAAACCTACAAAAGGCACTTCCTTGACCTCGGGACTACCTCTCTGCCAAATTTTGAGTAATTCTGTTCAGCCGTTCGGGCTGTAGCTCGTTCTAAAGGTCCTATGGAAAAATGCATGGGAAAAACGCGTTTTGGGACCCCCCTTTTATCTCAGCCCCCGCTTGACGGATCCCCCCGAGACTTTCAGGGTAGGAGCGGAGCGTAGCGCCCCACCTATTTTGAGAACTTCGCGAGGATTCGTCAACCGGCGCCAAAGTTATTCAAAATAGAATGTTGAGGTTTTCCTATGGAAACGTGGTCCTAACTATAACTACCTACTGGCGACCGCCAGTAGGTAATACATACATACATATGTACATATATATATATCGCCAGTAGATAGTTATAGTTAGGACCTATTTTCCATAGGAAATCCGCAGCATTCTATTGGGAATATCTTTGGCGCCGATTGACGAATCTTCCCGAAATTCTCCAAACTTTTGGCCAGCTCCGCTACTACCCTGAAAGTTTCGTGGTGATTCATCAAGCGGGGGCCGAGAAAAAAGGGGGGTCCCAAAACGCGTTTTCAACACGCAATTTGTTGTCGCAGCTACAGCCCGAACCGCTGAACGGAATGACACCAAATTTGGCAAAAAGGTAGTCCTCAGTTCGGACTCATGCCTTTTGCATATTTGGTGTGAATCTGTTCAGTAGTTCCTGAGAAAATTAGGGTAAAAATGTTAGTGATATCTATGGCCGTGGAGGATCAGCGGACTGTACCCGCACCGTAAGCGAACCCTCCCCGAACCGAGCGCGCACCCTCCCGATCGCGCGCTGAATGCTAATTGGCTGTCGAGCGTCTCTCTACATTCGAAACCAGGAACTGTTGGCGGCCATTTTCTGCCTCGGTAGAAGCGAGGCTGAAGAAGCAAGGGGAATAAGTGCGTAAAACATAGAAAGGGGGCATAGTGGAAATACTCTGACCCTCTAGAGGTGCTTAGGGGGTCCCAGAAGGAACCCTGGGGACCCCTTTTTAAAAAAAAAAAGCGTCGAAATACGCGTACGGTGCGCGCATCCTATCGCGCTGGATGCACGGATCCTCTCGCGGTGGGTGCGCGGATCCAAGGGAAAAATTGTTGCCAGATAAAGATTAAGCTTAAGTGTTTTGTTCTTGAGTGGCTCTAAAAAGAGCCGTTGTGTTCATTGAGAGTTTTTGGTACTTATAAGTAAGTACCTATACAGAGTCTAAAGTTGTTGAGGAAGACTCTGTTTCCTTCATCAGTAAAGTGTACTCCATCTCTCCTATACATCTCTTGCATATGAAAGCGCAGATTGTTATTGTAAATGGACCCCATTCTGTAGTCTCGGAGAAAAGCAGAAACAGATTTATTCACATGTTTCCTAGCTTTCTCAATCTGTGGACAAAAATGATCGGACCAGTTCCATTTCTGCCTTTGGCATATGTTAGAATACACAATGGCAGTTTTAGGGAAAAGTGAAATCAGTTGTGCAAAGGTGTCCTTCATAAGCATTTCCAGACCTACCCCAGTCAAAGTGCCTAGGTCATTGCCACCACAGTGCACTATTATGAGGTCAGGGTGTTGGATTTGCATGAAGGATTTCACCAATGGCATCAATTGGTGCCACTTTAACCCTCTCTGTCCAATCCATTTAATGTCTACATTTGGCAAACCTAGGTCTTTGTGAATGCCTTTGTTTTCTGCATACCTTTGGCTCCAGAAAATGTAGCTGTGTCCCACAATCCACACTGTAAGCATCTTGTAAGGAGGTCTGGATGCACTCAGACGGTCTCTGTAAATGAAATGGCAGTTTGGAAAGTAAGATGTTTCTAAAATGGTGGCTAAGATGCAATTTTGAAAAAAGACAAGAAATCATAGGTTGTTTGACAACCTTCTACACTGAAAGGTAGGGTGCATGTTTCTGTTTTTTAAACGCTTGATTCTTATTGGTTAACAAAAACAGATTGTAAGGAACATTATATTTGATAAGCTGATATGTTGAGAAGTCAAGCACACTTGCTGTTTTGATTAGCAACATTGTGTGTGCTGAACTTGTGACCTGTGTGCTCATTACAGTGTTCCATGACCTGTTTCTATGGTAACGGGCAGAAGGCAGATTGGGAGAAGGGTTGAAGTTTATGTCATTTGGAAAGGGTTGAAATGTTTAAGCAATAGAAATGTGTGTTTGCTTTTGAATTTATGTGGGAAGGAATCTGATTAGATGTTTACATGTATATGTGTGGAAAATGAGAGGGAAACTTTGCCATTCTTTGGTTTTGCTGACAGGTGCACAGTGCAGAGATTCTGTATAAGAAAATCTGGTGTGTGGCTGATATCTGGTGTGTGACTGATATACTTCTTAATCTACAAAACATCTTGAAAGGTGAGTTATTTAATTGTGAGGGGATGTATGTAGACTATTTTTATTGTAATCAGACTAATGTATTTTTTCTGCTAAAGTGTAGGGAGTATTTTTTTTCTCTACAATCTTATTGACAGTGTGTGTGCATGTAGAAACCATTCCGTGATAAGGATTTGTGTTTTTTCATGTGTTTGTAGACAGATAAGTATGCAGTTCTTATATTTTGGTAGATTTAGAAACCACTTATTGTATATGAATTTGTGAAATGAGTTATGTTTCTGCAGTAAAATGTAGTACTCCTGGTAGATGAAGAAATGTGTTTTGGTATAGTGCAAGGGATAGTGTTGTTTGTCTAGAATCACACAGAGAGCCTGTGTGCATTTGGGAACCACTGTGGAGAAGCGTTTGGTAACATTGTGCATTCGCTGACAGATAACTCTTTTGAAACCTGTCATGTTGTCAAGTTTTAGTAGCATTAGAAGACAGTTATGGCTTATGCTTTCATTAAATGAGTCAGGTATTGACAGTAAAGTGTAGTCGTGAAATATGTAGATTGTGTGCAGTTCCCTTACCCCTTGCACTGTAGTGAATGAGTTTTGCTAAACTCCAAGGAATACTGGTGCTTGTCTAGAATCACACTGTGAGTCTGTGTGCATTTGGGAACCACTGTGAGTGGAGAGTTTGGTAACATCGTGTATTTGGTGACAGATAACTGTTTTAAAACCTGTCGTGTTGTCAAGTTTTAGTAGTATTACAAGCCAGTCTTTGCTTATGTGTTGATTAAATGAGTCAGACATTGACACTAAAGTGCAGTCGTGAAATATGTAGATTGTGTGCAGTTCCTTTACCAGTTCGAGTGTAGTGAATGAGTTTTGGTAAACTCCTAGGGATAGTGGTGCTTGTCTAGAATCACACTGTGAGTCTGTGTGCATTTGGGAACCACTGTCAGAGAAGTGTTTGGTAACATCGTGCATTTGCTGATAGAAAACGGTTTTGAAACCTGTCATGTTGTCAAGTTTTAGTAGCATTAGAAGCCAGTCTTTGCTTATGTGTTGATTAAATGAGTCAGGCATTGACACTAAAGTGTAGTCGTGAAATATGTAGATTGTGTGCAGTTCCCTTATCACTTCCACTGTAGTGAATGAGTTTTGGTAAACTCCTAGGGATAGTGGTGCTTGTCTAGAATCACACTGTGAGTCTGTGTGCATTTGGGAACCACTGTCAGAGAAGCGTTTGGTAACATCGTGCATTTGCTAACAGATAACTGTTTTGAAACCTGTCATGTGGTTAAGTTGTAGTAGTATTACAAGTCAGTCTTTGCTTATGTGTTGATTAAATGAGTCAGGCATTGACACTAAAGTGCAGTCGTGAAATATGTAGATTGTGTGCAGTTCCCTTACCTCTTCCACTGTAGTGAATTAGTTTTGGTAAACTCCTAGGGATAGTGGTGCTTGTCTAGAATCACACTGTGAGTCTGTGTGCATTTGGGAACCACTGTCAGAGAAGCGTTTGGTTACATCGTGTATTTGCTGACAGAAAACTGTTTTGAAACCTGTCATGTTGTCAAGTTTTAGTAGCATTAGAAGCCACTCTTTGCTTATGTGATGATTAAATGAGTCAGGCATTGACACTAAAGTGTAGTCGTGAAATATGTAGATTGTGTGCAGTTCCCTTACCTCTTCCACTGTAGTGAATGAGTTTTGGTAAACTCCTAGGGATAGTGGTGCTTGTCTACAATCACACTGTGAGTCTGTGTCAATTTGGGAACCACTGTCAGAGAAGCGTTTGGTTACATCGTGTATTTGCTGACAGATAACTGTTTTGAAACCTGTCATGTTGTCAAGTTTTAGTAGTATTACAAGCCAGTCTTTGCTTATGTGTTGATTAAATGAGTCAGACATTGACACTAAAGTGCAGTCGTGAAATATGTAGATTGTGTGCAGTTCCCTTACCTCTTCCACTGTAGTGAATGAGTTTTGGTAAACTCCTAGGGATAGTGGTGCTTGTCTACAATCACACTGTGAGTCTGTGTGCATTTGGGAACCACTGTCAGAGAAGCGTTTGGTTACATCATGTATTTCCTGAGAGAAAACTGTTTTGAAACCTGTCATGTTGTCAAGTTGTAGTAGCATTAGAAGCCATGCTTTGCTTATGTGTTGATTAAAGGAGTCAGGCATCGACACTAAAGTGTAGTCGTGAAATATGTAGATTGTGTGCAGTTCCCTTATCACTTCTACTGTAGTGAATGAGTTTTGGTAAACTCCTAGGGATAGTGGTGCTTGTCTAGAATCACACTGTGAGTCTTTTGCATTTGGGAACCACTGTCAGAGAAGCGTTTGGTTACATTGTGTATTTGCTGACAGAAAACTGTTTTGAAACCTGTCATGTTGTCAAGTTTTAGTAGCATTAGAAGCCAGTCTTTGCTTATGCTTTGATTAAATGAGTCATGCTTTGACACTAAAGTGCAGTACCATGTAGTATTGTCTTTACTGCCCCAGAACTGAAAATTTAAAATTTTTACCCAGGCACTGTCCTAGAAGTAGTCTGATGATTTAGTCAGTTTCTAAGTACTTATGTTGTGAACTATTCATTACCAAATAGACTGCTTGAAATGTCTATGCAGTATGCATGTAGTTCTCTAACCACCTACACAGTTGTTTTTCACACCTTCAATTCTCTAGACAGTTTCCATACACTTCCAGGAAACACCCTATCACTCTCTTTGTGCTTTTCTAGTTACCCATTCAACAGCATGTACTAATCCATTCACTGTGCCAAAACTCAAACATTTATAAATTCACCAAGACACTCTCTTTCCAGTACTCTAATGATTCAGTTACTGTCTAAGTATTCATGCACTGAGTCAGGACTTAGCATATGGACTGCTTCAAACCCCTATGCACTATGCATGCAGTCTTTTAACCACCTAGAGATTTGTCTTTTATACTTTCAATTCCCTAGTCAACATCCATATAGTCCAGCAAACATCTTGTCACTCCCTTTGTAGTCTTTTAGTGATCTTTTTAGTGCCAAGTACTAATTCATTCCCTGTGCGAAAAGTCTACCAGTTATAAATTCATCCAGGCAGTCTCCTTGCTGTAGTCTAATCATTCAGTCACTCATGCAGTGAGCCGGGCCTTAGCACATGGACTGCTTTAAATGCCTATCCAGTATGCATTGAGTTCTCTAATGAGCTACACAGTTGTCTTTTGCAGCTTCAATTCCCCAGTTAGTATTCATACACTTCTGGCAAACACCCTGTTACTCACCCAGTGTGTCTCTTTTTAGTACTGTAATCATTCAGTTAGTTAGCATGTAGTCTTTTAGTGAGGTAGGCTTTAGGGCATGAACTGCTTCAAAGTAGTATGCATTATGTATGTAGTGTTTTAATCATCGTCACACTTGTGGTTCAGGGCTATAGTTTTTTAGTCTGTTTTTATAAAAAGTGTGTTTGTACAGTAATGGAATATTGTAAATTTGAAAGTTATTAATATACATTTATTTGTGACTCTTTTTTGCAGATCCTGTTATTCAACGTTAAAATCGAGAAAGTATACCAGAAAAAAAAAGAAAAAGAAAATAACAGAGACAGGAGGATTATTTGAAGAAACATCAACCACAAGTATTGAATGAAAAAGATAATGTGGCTAAAAGGAAAAAATCTTCTGGTAAGATCACGAAGCAATTTATTAAAAATGTTTGTAGGAGCAAACAGAATGTAGAGAATGCTGCAACTTCAAATATTTTTTTAAGTAAGAAAAAGAATCAAAATAAGAGGAAAAGTAAAAAAGGAAATGTTCAGTCAAAGGAGATAAAGTATGGTAAAAGAATACAAAATCAGTATAAGGAATTACGCAAAAAAATATTTTACAAGAGAGTAGTGCATAATTTGCTGAAAGATGTGAAGAAATATAAAAAGAGAGCTTTATTTTATAAAAAGAAGAAGCATATTGAAAGCATTGTGGAAAAGGCTTTTGAAGTAAAAAGGAAACTGTTTATTTTAGTGTTAAACAGAATTCCATCACTAGATAAACCAATATATGTAATGAAGGCCAAAAGTAGGAGGAAAAGAGTTATTATTAAAAAAAAATGTTGTGATGTTTTTTGGGGAGAATGGAAACAGTTCTAGTTCAGAGGCTTTTTTTAATGAAGAGAGTTATTCACTAAGTGAAAAATGATTGTATGCAGGTGACACCAGTGGTAGAGGTTATGAGGTTAGTGATGGTTGTCCAATGGAGAAAGAAAATGGTTGAAAGAAATGCAGAAGAAGTGATAGCTGATGAAGTTTTAGGGAGACGTGCTGAAAACCCTGTGTACACTTGGGATTGCAGTAGTGTTTGTAGTGTACGACAGGAATCTATTGAAAAATTGTGTCGTTTTTTACGAGTCTATACTAACAAAAGTGTAAAACAAAAGATTAAGCTGTTGCAAGGACTAGACCCTTGCAGAGTGAGAAAACATACTGGTTTGCAAGGTCATTCTCTGGCTTGTCTTTCTAGGAAAGTTTGTGAAAGTGTTTTTCACCATTTCAGAATGCTGGCAGTACATCATACTCAAATGCGAAAGTTAGTGAGAAGAGGTTGTATTATGCAAAAAGTCCAGCACTAAAGTTAAGTGAGTTGAACAGTGCTCTTTTGCGTGGGTCAGTTTCAGATGTGAAGCAGGTCTGTGAGGATATTGAGTTTTGTTACTTTGGGCCTCAGCAAGAGAGTGAAGAAACTGACATATTAGTAGAACAAAATGTTGAAGACAATGTAGAACCTGTAATTACAGAAAAATTTGAGGATGAAATTACAAAGTTTAAGGTAATTTCAGGTGAAAGGCCAAATGTTTCTTGTATTTGTTGTCGGCGAAGTCACTATGAAAATCAGACTAGGGGTGCCAATCTGTATTTAAAAAGTGAAATAGAAGATAATGATAAGTGGATGGAATTTGCAACTTATTTGTTGGTAGAGGATTGTTTTGATTTGGGATGTGAGCAGCGTATTTGCAAATATTTTTATAATAAATTAGATGATAATAAAATGCCTGCTAGAGCTGTTCATAATAATCTAGAGTTGGTTGCTATTCCTCCAGAGCTGATAGATTTAAATACGTATGAGTCTATTCTGATACAATGTGTTCACCCATTTCAGGCTTTTGTTCGTATGGAGCCCAAAACAAATAAATTACCTCCATTAGAGTTGCAAAGAGGATTGAAAGGAAGAGTTGTGTATTTACCATTAGATTTAAGGAAAAATGTTGAAACTATTGGTGTAGACCATGCAGAAAATGAGCCACTAGTCATTCTAGTTAATGGTGTTCCTACTAAGAATAAGAAAATCTGGCAAGAGTTAGTGGATGTTAGAAAAGTGCAAAAGGTATCATTGTATCTGATAAAAAATAATGAGTACTATAGAAATGTGTTTGTTGGAGAAGAAGAAATAGATTTAGCAGAAGATAGTGAAACATTAAGTGGACAAATTGAAAAAGTGGACATGTCCAGATGTGAAGAGATCTATGAACATTACATTGTACATCCACTTCATTCCAAAGAGGTGATGGGGAATACAATTGAGTTGTTTCAAATGAAAAAAGCAACAGGAAGTCCCATGAGTGTATGGGAAGAGAGTTTGGAAGCTCGTTGTTTCCCACAGTTGTTTCCAACAGAAAAAGGTGGACTAAATATGATGAACGTCCTGTGCTGATTCCTGCATCTGAATATCGGACAACAAGATTATATGCAGAATGTATCCCTTATATGTTTCATCTTCTATTTGAAAGTGACTTGTCTGGACTTTCATATGCAGTAAATCACATTTTAAAAACTGGAATGCATCTGCAAAATGTAACTGCAAAGGATTTTATGGATAAAGTGCATCAGAGAGATGATCATTTAGAATCTCAGTTGATTAATCTGATGGCATGTCAGCGTGGGACTAATGAATATTGGTACCGTCGACATGGAGAACTGAAATGCATGCTACGGAACTTGGGAACTCCTACATGGTTTGTTACACTAAGCTGTGCTGAGTATGCTTGGGATGATTTACTTGAATTTCTTCGAGAGGCAAATTCCAATATAAATAATATTGAATACAAGACACCTGGAGAATTGTGCTCTTTGGATCCTGTCAATGTATGCAGATATTTCAATCATAAATTTGAGGCTATGATGTCTTTCATCTGCAATAAAAAGAATCCTCCTCTTGGAGAAGTTGTGGATTTCTTTTGGAGAAAGGAGTATCAAGCAAGAGGTGCTCCTCACATACATATGTTGTAATGGGTCAAGGATGCCCCCAAATTTGGAACAGATTCAGATGAAAGTGTTTTGTCTTTCATTGAAGATTATGCTACATGTGCTGTACCAAATAGCAGAGAAGACAAAAACTTAAAAGAACAAGTCTTACGATTTTAAAGCCATAGGTGTGGAAAATACTGTCGACGAAAGTACAAGTCAAAGGATAAGTTCTATACCAAATGTCGTTTTGGATTTCCATGTCCTGTATTAGCCAAAGGAAGAATGAACAGTTTCATGTCAGCTGTACGACATGCCAACACAAGAAAGTCTCCGAAAAACACCTACAACTTAAGAAGAAGCGAAGAATCAAAATACATAAATGACTACAAACCAGTTATTTTATCCATGTGGAACGCTAACATGGATATTCAGTATGTTGCGGACAATTCTATTGCTCTTGCTCGATATGTTACGTCTTACATTACTAAATCAGAAAAGACTGAATTGAAAGAAATGTGGGAAGAGATTTCTCACGAGAAGAGTCTAAGTAAGAAATTATACAGTTTCAGTTTGAAGATGTTATCGCATCGTGAAATTGGAGCATATGAATGTTCAGATCGGTTATCATCTGCAAGTCTATATTCCAAAAGTAGAAGAATCATTTGGGTGAGTCTAGGTCTTGCCGGAATGCGAAATCGGGTACTGAAATCTGTTCAAGAAATTGAATATTTAGCAGAAAATGACCCTGAAAGTACAGATATTTTGAAAACCAATATGTTGGACACATACTATCCAAAGAGAAGTCATCATCTTGAGAACATGTGTCTCTATAAAGTGTTGCAAAACTACACTTTTAAACGGAATATTACAGAGAACATCAACAATGGAAAATATGGAGTGATTGGTTCTGTAGGATGTCTGGTGAAACAAAGGAAAGGAAATTTAATTGATCACAGAAAACTGAGTTGCGACACTGCTGACAAAAGGGAATTTTACTATTTAGCCCTTTTGCAAATGTTCAATCCATGGCGTTCTGAACTGGAATTACTTGGAGATTTTCCCAGCTATGAAGATTCATTTAATGCTTGTAAAGATAGCATACAATGCAGTGCTTTCGCAAATTATATGAAAATGTTGAATGATGAAATTGGTCAAGAGGCTACAATTGCAGCTGAGATTGCTAGAGACAGTTCTCAAGACAGTCAAAGTTCTGCTGAGTCAAGATCCACTTGGATCACCAATTGCTGAAAATGAAGCAGCGATTGCCATGAATGAGGTGGAAACAGCAATGTATCAAGCACAAGAAGATGCAATACAGTTAGGAAACTTGGAAGAGCAACTAAATGTTGAACAGAAACAAATATATCAGCAAGTGAAAGAGCAGATTGACCATGGATAACTTCATGAAAAGAAAGACTGCTCATGTCCATCATTTCAACCTATCCGAATGAATGTGAGTGGTCAAGCTGGAACAGGAAAGAGTTTCTTAATTAAAGTAATTACAAGTTATCTGCAAAAAACAACTGAGTCGCATTTGTCTTGTCTTGTCACTGCTCCAACTGGGTTGGCAGCACATAACATTAAAGGAATTACTTTACATCGTTTACTAATGCTGCCAGTAGCGCATGAGAACAAATTGGAATACCACAAGCTATCTGGAGAAGCTTGTTGTGAAGTTTCAAGAGTGCTGAAGAAAATGAAACTTCTCATTATTGATGAGGTGAGCATGGTTTCAAACTTGATGCTTGCCTTTGTGCATTTAAGAATGCAGCAAATTCTTAAAACAGAGTATGACGTGTTATTTGGAGGAAAACACGTCATAGTTTTTGGAGATCTACTGCAACTGACACCGGTAAAAGGACAAACGGTATTTAAAACACTTGCCCATGAAGATACGAGAAAGTCTCTTGGCAGTGTTGGTAATGTGAACATTTGGAGTAATTTTGAATACAAAGAACTGACAACAAATATGCGACAGGCAAATGCTGGTTTGGAAAAGACACTGTATGTGTGTGTAAACTGTCGGGTAATTTTAAGGCGTAATTTGGATGTAGAGAAAGGTTTAGTTAATGGTGCAATGGGCAAAGTGGTGGATTTTGTGAATTATCAGAAAAAAGAAGGAATTGAATTTTTAAAAATTAAATTTGATCAGATTGATGAAGTTAAAGAAATTGGTCGTTGTTCAGTTCGTTTTTTGCTTGTTAAAGATTTATATGTCCGTAGGAAACAATTTCCATTTTCTCTGGCATATGCAGTGACTATTCATAAATCTCAAGGATTAAGTGTAGACAGTGCATTGGTGAACATTGGATCTACTGTATTTAACATTATCTGGTTTGTTTTTGATTGATTTTGATGAGACAAAGGTTACTGCAGATGCAAACTGTGTAAAAGAATATAATAGGTTAAGAAGGGTGTATGCTCCAAATTTAGATCAATATCCTGTATTTGCAAAGCGTGTGGTTGTTCGAAAAAGAAGGTTAGAGAGTATCTGTTCTGAAGGTATCAAGAAAAGAAAAGAACAAGATAATGTTGTGATTGCAGGTAAAAAGAAATTGGACACCGTTGAAGAGAATTGTTGGTTATCAGTTTGAAAATAGTTCTGGTGTCAACTGCTATGCTAATGTAGTGGTCAATGTTGTTTTCTATCTTGAAGGTTTGCAAGAACAAATTATGGAGAATCGGCAAAAAAGATTTTGTTCTCTGTTGCATTCTGTTTATGAAAAATTGACAACACATAGAAGTAAAATACAATCTGTTTCAGATGTTCGTAATCTTTTGGATGTGTGTTCTGGTTCTACACAATTTACTCAAAATATTCAACAAGATGCTCAGGAATTTATAATGTATATGCTTACCATTTTTAAAAATGAAGGTGTAGAAATAGAAAATATTTTTGGCCTTTCTTACAAATGGGAACATCATTGTGAAAATTGCACGTATACATGTAGCACCAATGTAGACACTGAGAGATTTCTGTATTTAACATTACCAGACTGTAAATCAGTGGCTTTCAATACATTAGTGAAAGGTGCAATTCAAAACATGGAGAGTAGTCAATGTAAATCAGAAATGTTATCCACATTATTGTTAACAAAATATGGGGAATACATAATTTTAATGATGCAACGTTGTACAGCTGATGGAAGAAAATTGGATACTTTAATAAAACAATTTGTAGCAGCACAAATATCAATGTCAGGAAGGACTTTTGTAGCAATTGCAATAAATTTCCATGATAGTCCTTCCACCACATCTGGACATTACACTGCCTATCTAAAATGTGACAAAGGCTGGGCACTTTGTAATGATGCCCAGTTGGTTTTCAAACAACGTTTGCCTAGGGAATTACAAAATTCCTAGCAAGGTGCTGATTTCGATCCATTAAAAAGTTTCCCCGTACAAATCGTATCCGGATTTTTTTCCGTACGAATCGTACAAGTTCCGTACAAACTGGCAAGTACGATTCGTATGTGAAAAAGTCCATACGAATCGCATTGGGTAAATTCCCCGACATGTCCTCTGGTCGGGAAAAGTGTCCGACACGTCCCCGGACAGTTTTACGTACGAATCGGAAAACTGAAGTCCGACCGCGCGAGTACGATCCATCCCGTCCGTCCGAATGTACAACCGTATGGAAAAAGACCGTCCGGAGCAAATTTCAATAGCAACCATGCAGATGTCCAAACATGTGCCCGCATACGCGCCGAACACCCCCCCAGCCCTCCCGTATGTACGCGCCGAACACCCCCCAGCCCCCACCCTCGTATGGACGCGCCGTACCCCCAGCCCCCCCACGGATAGACGTGCCGTACCCCCAGCCCCCCCACGGATGGACACGCCGTACTCCCAGCCCCCCCACGGATGGACGTGCCGTACCCCCAGCCCCCCCATGGATGGACGTGCTGTACCCCCACCCGTGTATGTACGGAGCATACCCCCACCCGTGTATGTACGGAGCGTACCCCCACCCGTGTATGTATGGAGCGTACCCCCACCCATGTATGTATGGAGCGTACCCCCACCCCACCCGTGTATGTACGGAGCGTACCCCCACCCGTGTATGTACGGAGCGTACCCCCACCCGTGTATGTACGGAGCGTACCCCCACCCGTGTATGTAAGGAGCATACCCCCACCTGTGTATGTACGGAGCGTACCCCCACCCGTGTATGTACGGTGCAGACCCCCAGCACGTAGCACTGGGGGTCCGCACCGTACATACACGGGTGGGGGTACGCTCCGTACATACACAGGTGGGGTGGGGGTACGCTCCGTACATACACAGGTGGGGGTATGCTCCTTACATACACGGGTGGGGTGGGGTTACGCTCCGTACATACACGGGTGGAGGTACGCTCCGTACATACACGGATGGGGGTACGCTCCGTACATACACGGGTGGGGGTACGCTCCATACATACACGGGTGGGGGTATGCTCCGTACATACACGGGTTGGGTGGGGGTACACTCAACATACACGGGTGGGGGTACGCTCTGTACATACATGGGTGGGGTGGGGGTACACTCCATACATACATGGGTGGGGTGGGGGTACGCTCCATACATACATGGGTGGGGGTACGCTCCGTACATACATGGGTGGGGGTACGACGCGTCCATCTGTGGGGGGGCTGGGAGTACGGCGCGTTCATCCGTGGGGGTCTGGGGGTACGGCACGTCCAGCCGTGGGGGGGCTGTGGGGGGGTTCGGCGCATACATACGGGGGGGCTGGGTGGGTGTTCAGCACGTACATACGGGGGGGGCTTGGGGGATGTTCGGCACGTACCGGGTCCCCTTTTCCTCACACTTCACGGCGTCCTTAGCTTTTCCGGCACTTTTTGGGTGCCGTAAAAATATTGCCGTCCGGAGTGCTGTCAGTACGAATCGTACTTGCTGGTACGTAAAAAGCTGCCTAACTCCGTACGAATGTCGCGTATGCGCTGTCCCGGATCACATTCGTATGTATTTTTCAGTCTGTCGGTGTTTTTTCCGATTCGTACGGAAATGGTGTTTCCGTACGAATCGTACTTGCATGTTTGTACGGTCTTTTTCCCGGGTATGAGTCGGACGGAGAAAATGCTCCGTCCAACGATTCGTATAGGGTTTTTCCAGGATCGGAATCGGCACCCTAATATTTTTGAAGCCAAAGTTTTAGGAAGCTAATTCACTCTCTGAGGAATTTATTATTATAATTTAATAGAACTACCATTGGACAGTTTACATAAAGAAGAAGTGCAAAAATACCATTTGGCCTCAAGGAAAGGTATATTTTTGAATTATGAACTTTTTGGTGGTCATTCATTCGGTGATTATTTTAATGTGGCAACATTTACAGTTTTTATAAGTTAAAGTTTTTGTAAGCTGTAAGCATTTCATATATGTATGATTTGTATTTTCTGGTATTTTACTGAGAATAGTATGTTGTTTTTTTTTTAACAATCTTTGTGATTGGTTTTTTTTGCCCGCTGTTAAGTGATGAGTACCATTGAAATCACTATTTCGAGTGAAATTCAATATATTCTGAGAACAGCAAAAAAGGCAAACAAATTACTTTGTGAAATTATGTTGTGTTGTAAAAAATGTATTATTATATGTTATAATTTTTATTTTATTTTCTTTTACAGATCCAAATTTTAAAATGAGCAATTTTTAAGAATTTATATTTGAAAGAAAAATAGACAAAAATGAATAACATTTTTTATTCCTATTACTGTGAAGGTAAGTTTAACTAAGTCTCAATATACAGAATGAAGAGGCCTGCAAGAATCTACAAAGTTGAAACACGTTTCTTGAAACACTTTGTTTATGTAGTTTTGAAATCTGAACATAATCAGATATCAAGTGACCTGCAAAAAAAGAGATTTGAGCGGTTCATAATATTTCATCTTTTTAGCTGTTGAAGGAGCGCAATCATTTCAATCATTCTTCTTTGAACATCTTTGCAGTCAAAATCCTGTGCTTACCTTCTATCATTCGCAAGGAAATTTAAAAACGGAAATATGTCACTTTTTGTAACATAGTTATTGTGTAAGATACTCTTTCATATTTTCAAAGAGAGGAAAAGGCACTCTGTGCACTTTTTATACTCCATGAAATTATAACCTCATCATGCAGACCACTTTTGGTTGAAAGGGTGTACTATAAGTGTTGTTGTGCATGATTGCACTGAATACTCATAGAACAAGACACATGTCTAGATTTATTAGAAAGCGTAAATCTCGATATGTGTGTGAATGGTGCACCATTCTACAATTGGTGTAGGAAAGCACAACAAAGAGAATTGTTTTATTTTCTCCACATTTTTATATCTTCAATGCATGCTGAAATGTTCAGCATACATTGAAGGAGAAGAATGCCTTTTCTCATTGTTTTTGTACAGGAAGGTGTGTCTTCCTGTAGAAAAACAAACAGCACATGACACAGATATCCTTGCACTATTGTGCAAGGGTGCCTGTGTCACCACATGGCTGCAGTTTAAGCAGCCGTGCAGAGAGAAGCATAGATTTGCAACATATTTATGTACATATGTTGCATCCCTGTGCTTCGGAAGTACTACAGCACACTACAATTAAAGAGGTTACTGTATGATGCTGCAGCACTTCCTTATAGTTCTGCACTTCTACATTCACCATACGCTACTAATGCATTCATTCAGTCAATTACATACTACACATACATTCATCTAAACTTTCACACACTAACAAAGAAATTTAGCTCTTTTTTTAAACCAGGAAAGTTAGTTCTTAAAAGAACTTTTTTTTTTCTTCTTTCTTCTTTTATAATTTTTTTGGGGTATTCTGAACAATTTTGTGATTTTTTTGGTTTTTCTGAAAAAAAAAACCCCCAAAAAACCAGAAGAAACCAAACAATGAACTTCAGAGAACAGTAAAAAAAAAAAAAAAACAACCTAGCAAATATGGCTTTCCAGCCGGCGGCAGATGAGGCCGATTGACTGCTCACCATAGCACAAATTCTTATTGCAGTTAGTGCAGAGCACTTTTAAAAATTTAAATTGAGGACGGATGTCCAAGGTTTGGTCTGATTGATGCACTCTTGACGTGCTCGGCTGCGATGAGGTGGATGGCGCAGGAGCAGGAGTGTCTCTCATCTGTCGGCACTCTTCACGTGCAAGATTGTTTGGATGAAGGCTCCTCATGTGCTTCATCATACTTGCCGTGCCGCAAGAGTATTTCTTGGTAGGAATCCCTCTCGATAAGACTCTTTTGCAAATCTTACATGAGACCAAGGTGGCATTGGTCTTATTCTGTCCTTCGAGAAAAGTAAAAAATGTCCACACCACTGAAGCAAAACGTTTTTTGCGTGGTTCCTCCGGCAAAAATTAATCCTCAGAGGTTTGAGGTGATGCAGGTGATGCCTGCTGCCCTAAAGCCATTTTTGGTTGCAAAAAGTGTATACTTAGTCTAAAAAAATCTTCTTCTCTCCAAAGAGATGGTTCTCCAAAGAAGCTCAAAGAAGAATGATTGAAATGGGTGGGGTCTTTCAGTAGTTAGAACAGGAAGTGTAATGAACTAATCAAATCTCTTTTTTTGCAGGTCACATGGTATCCACGCACCCTGCGCATACGCAGCATGCAACCAGCGCGCATCCGCGAAATTGAATTTAAAAAAATTATAGCATTAGATGTAAAAATGTATTAGTTTTAAGACTAGTTTACAGTTTGTCTTGAATTAATATGCACATAAAATACATATGTATATGTTTTTTTAAATGTAAAATATTTCGCGGGATTCGCGCACCTACCGCGTCATGGACGCATATGACGCATTGCGGAAGCGCGTAAACGCCGCGTTATGTACATCGAACGTATCGCGTATAGGCTGGGAGTCGCGTACCGGTCGCATAGCGATCGCGCACTAAACACATACCCAACGCATATCATGCTCGGATACTATCGGGTATGGATCGTGAACGGTGCGCTTAGGGTGCGCGGATCCAAAAACATTGAAAAAAATAGATCTAAAATAAAGTTTTGCACATATAGTTAAAAAAATATTTTGAAAAATATAAAATATGTTTGAAAAACCCATTAAGTTCAAATAATATTTTTTAATTGGAAAAATATGTTTAAAAAATGGTGATAAAAAAGTTGTTTTAAAAAAAAAAAAAATTCATGAAATTGACACTGAATTTGAAAAATATAGAAAACCAATCAAAATCATTAAACATGATATCTTTAGAGATAAGTTATAGATAGGAATTAGCATTTAAAAAACCTTTGAAATTCACTGAAAAAACCATAGGTTTCATGCACGTTATAGTTAGGAATTGGCATTTTAAAAACCTTTGAAATTCACTGAAAAAACCAAAGGTTTCAGGGGCGTTATAGTTAGGAATTGGCATTTAAAAAACCTTTGAAATTCACTGAAAAAACCATAGGTTTCATGCATGTTATAGTTAGGAATTGGCATTTAAAAAACCTTAGAAATTCACTAAAAAACCATAGGTTTCAGGGGCGTTATAGTTAGCTGGACATTTCCCTCGTACAAAACCCTAGAAATTCCCCTGTTATAGTTAGTTCAGCTAACTATAACTCGCGCCCCCGCAATGCACTGCTGATGACGTCACATATTACATCACTCATGACATGGTCAGTGACATCACTGATGACATCACTGATGGCATCTCAAATGACATCACTGATGACATCACTGATGACGTCATCTATGTAATAAATTAGTACACCTTCTCACACCCTAATATAAATTTTGATACACCAACTCAAGATTTCAGACGGCCATTTTGAAAACCATAGATACTCCAATACCAATAACTACATACCCACTCATTGACTCTTAGATCTGCATGCACCTCCACTCACTCACCTGTACAGTCACTCATACTTACAGTCACTCCGTACAAGACTATCATATGCATTTATACACATATATAGACACTCACACACTACCAATCATCCATTGAGGTACTGACACACCTAGACAGTTGTGCAAATAATTAAACACAGTCCAATTGACTCACCTATACAGTTAAACACACTCAAGTTCACTTACTCATAAAAATACTAAAAAAAATTGACACTCTTATTCAATTTCTAGTACAAGCTCACACTCATCCATACAGCCAGTCCCGCAATCACACACTCTCACATATAGATAGTTATATACTCTTATCGCTACCAAGTTGCACCAGAAGCCAAGGCACTCGTAGGCGGGTGGTGTAACGCGGTGGTGCCCCGCGTTCAAAATCAGCGCTACCAACAAAGTCCACACTTTCGGACAAAGTACAGCACTCAGGGAATATTCCGTAGGTTTGTTTATTCAGCAACAAACAAAAGACAGACGCGTTTCAGGTTATCCTTCACTGAAGAAGGATAACCTGAAACGCGTCTGTCTTTTGTTTGTTGCTGAATAAACAAACCTACGGAATATTCCCTGAGTACTGTACTTTGTCCGAAAGTGTGGACTTTGTTGGTAGCGCTGAGTTATATACTCTTATACACATATACACTGTGTTTCACATTTGTAGTTACTGTCACATGTACAACTGAGATATACATTCAATCACTAACACACCCTTACATACACTCACCCAACCATACAGTCCATCACAGTTGCACTCTTAAAACCATGCACCCATAGAATCACCCACTCACACATCTATGCACATAGTCACACACACCCCACCCACACATACACTCAGGCACCCATACAGATACTCAGACAACCAATCAATAACCCATATAGACACTCATATAGCTATTCACAAAACCATGCAGCCACTTATACACCAACAGACAGACAGATACAGACATTCACACAGTTTAGTCACTAGTCTGCAGTAAGATACATTTAATGACTCACTTATAGAGTCAGTTACGCACCTAGAAAATCACCCATTAACACACTTGTACACCCACTTATTCTTCAACAGGCCTTATCCTATATATATTAAACATATTAAAACTGTTCAGAAACACATACTCAATGGATGACGTCATCAGTGATGTCATCAGTGATGTCATTTGAGATGTCATCAGTGATGTCATCAGTGATGTCACTGACCATGTCATGAGTGATGTAATATGTGACGTCATCAGCAGTGCATTGCGGGGGCACGAGTTATAGTTAGCTGAACTAACTATAACAGGGGAATTTCTAGGGTTTTGTACGAGGGAAATGTCCAGCTAACTATAACGCCCCTGAAACCTATGGTTTTTTCAGTGAATTTCTAAGGTTTTTTAAATGCCAATTCCTAACTATAACATGGATGAAACCTATGGTTTTTTTCAGTGAATATATATATATATATATATATATATATATATATATATATATGTATATATATATATATTATCTACTGGCAGTCGCCAGTAGATAGTTATAGTTAGGATCGTGTTTCAATAGGAAATCTCAAAATTCTATTTTGAATAACTTTGGCGCCGGTTGATGAATCCTCGCGAAATTTTCAAAACTAATGGGGCGCTCCGCTCAGCTCCTACCCTGAAAGTCTCGGGGTGATTCGTCAAGCGGGGGACCGAGAAAAAAGGGGGGTCCCAAAACGCGTTTTCCCCATGCATTTTTCCATAGGGACCTTTAGTCGAAGGTACAGCCCGTACGGCTGAACAGAATTACTTGAAATTTGGCAGAGAGGTAGTCCTCAGGTCAGGGAAGTGCCTTTTGCATATCTGGTGTCAATCTGTTCAGTATTTCCTGAGAAAATTGCATTTAAAAGTACATAAATATCTATAAGCGCGCACCGTGCGCGCATCATGCGCGCACGGTGCCGCCGCGCGAGCGAAATTCTGATTGGTTGTTAGATGTCAGTAAACATTTGAATCGGTCGAAATCAGGAAGTGTCGGCCGCCATTTTGTCTGTCGCACTGAAAAGGAAAGGTGGAAAAAAGGTGGAAAACGTGAAAAGGGGGCAGGGAAGAGAGTTCCTGACCCCCTAGCCTTTGTCAGGGGGTCACAGAAGGACCCTGAAGGGTGAGAAAAAACATTTTATTTTTTTACAAAAAAATCGCGAGGTGCGCGCACCATGCGCGCACGGTGAAAATCCCATAAAAAAAAAAAATAAAAAAAAAAAGTAATACATACATAAATTAGCATTTAAAAAACCTTTGAAATTCACTAAAAAAACCATAGGTTTCACACACGTTATAGTTAGGAATTAGCATTTAAAAAACCTTGCAAATTCACTTAACAAACCATAGGATTCCCACATGTTATAGTTAGCTGGACATTTCACTCGTAAAAAACCAATGAAATTCCCCCGTTATAGTTAGTTCAGGTAACTATAACTCACGCGACCGCAATCTACTGCTGATGACGTCAGATATTACATCACTGATGACATATGTGTCTTTCTGTAAAATAAATATTTGTAATATATGTATAACTAAAGGTTAATGGAAGAATAAATGGGTAAATAAGTGTCTAAATACAGTGATGTAATATCTGACGTCATCAGCAGTGGATTGCGGTCGCGTGAGTTATAGTTACCTGAACTAACTATAACGGGGGAATTTCATTGGTCTTTTACGAGTGAAATGTCCAGCTAACTATAACATGTGTGAAACCTTGTGATTTCAAACAAGACAAACATCTGGACCTCCCTGTTGCATACTACGCAAATGTCCTTGAACGCCATGCAATACCAATCTGAAAAGATGGATATCCAACTGTTAGTCTTAAATTCACTCTCTATTTTTGTGGCAAATATCGATAATAAACTGGCAGACCTTAACAACCTGATCAGGAAGGCCCAATCAGAGGTGCAGTTTACACAGGCCAGCTGTACCAGCGTAACAATTGTAGACAAATTGCCAACATTACCAACAGCAATGGGCAATCTCTTAGCTGATATAAGAGAGGCTATGGTAAGTCAATCAGCGAAAATAACAGTCCCAGTCGAGAATATCGACCCACCAGCGATAAACCCAATATACCGAGATTGGGGCAAGCTCAGTTGTAATTTAAAATCAGAAGCCGGGCAGCCCCACGAGGATTCGAGGCTAAAAGCAAAAGATTCCAATACATCCTTGTTTCGAAGTATCTTCACACCCACAATGGGGGATCTTGTCACGATAAGTAAATCTCCGCAGGAAACTGATTCATCAATAATGATAAAAACAGCGGAGAAAGCAGAAGAGGAAGGGTCGGAAAAGGAAAATGACTCAACCAGCATCTTCCACCCGTGATCAGAGTCAACGCCCTGGTATGCAACCAAAGGTAAACTCACTAGGCATCTCAACTTTGGAGAGGGAACAGCATGATCATAACTATGAGACAGTGGAGAACATCATCCAGGAAGGGCTTAAAGACGCCAAAGAAGTGCGACCGGGAATATAACAACAAGCAACAGCATAGTTGCTAATGAGAACTCTCGAGACAGAAGAGGAATCACACATGGGGTTGTACCCACAATAGCAGGTCCTGGCATAGATTCAGCACGGGTGGGCGAAACGAGCCCTCAAAGCACAAGACTAAAAAAATCAACTTATATAGTCACTCGGCGAACAAGCAGCCTAACAGGAGTCAACAACCATTGTGTTTCTTCCTGAATACAAATCAAAGGGCTGGGCTGACATATTAAACAGGGGAAAAATCTTATGTCTCTGAAAATCCATCAGTAACTTAAAGAATCTAAAAACCAATGACTTGGAGTCAATAGAATTTTTGGAATACAGCTCAACCGGGAACTGAAGCAACCAAAACAGTCTGGGCATTGCTAGACTTAGCCAAGAAAGTCTTGAATGAGTATGCCCAACTCAACGCCTGGGGCATTAAAATGCGGCCCTTTATTAAGCCAAGATAGCCTGAACCCCTACTAGTAGATCCAATTAACCAACCAGAAATCCAACCCAGCACTCGACCATACTCAGTATTGTGAGGAGCCCGCAGCAAATCTCCTACGAGTACAGAATTTGCAGAGCAGCCGAATTCTAGGATAAACAAAACCGGAACCATAGCCCCACAAGAATGAGGATGGCTGTCCAGGACTACAAACACCAAAAGTCATAATCTTTTACATAATCTGCCAACTACATAAAATTAAAAAATATTCTAAAACTCTATACCTGGAACATTACCGGTATGGGAGACAAGACTTCGGACCCCGGAGCTGCAATTATATTTTCAAAAATTTGACATCATTTCGTTGCAGGAAACGTGGAGCGAATCACCAGTTTAAATGCAAGGATTTAATCTACATCATTTAGCAGCTACGAAGAGTGCCAAATTCGGCCCTCGGAAGGGGGGTCTTGCCACATACAGCTCTATTAGGAGCATCTATGCAGTGGAATCACTACCCTACAATTTATTACCCCCAACGCAATGCAAGTAGGTAGAATAATGACACAGGGGGTGAATAAAAATCAATCTGTGCTACTAATAAACTTATAGCTACACCCGTGTGATAAAATCAAGGGCACCAATCAGTTGGGGGAAGAATTGATGAAAATACTACCGGAGGAGAAAACGACCAACATGATCATTACTGGGGACTGTAATTTACACAAACTGAGTTCAACAGTCGATGATAATCATATGGAAGATGAACTATGCACATGGAACACACCCCCACAAGAAAGCAACACTAACGGAAGACAAAATAAGTTAGCTCAGAAGTTTCTTGCGACCCTAGAGCATCTGGGCTTCTGTGCACTAAATGGCAGATTCCCAGGAGATCGCCAACAGACGGCAACATTCCATAACACAGTAGCAAGCACGACAATCGATTATACTTTTATCTCTCTCCATATGTTTGCAAAAGTAGAGAACTACCATATTGTAATCTTGGATCAGAGCGATCAATTGCTGCAAGAAACTACGATGAAAATGTTGGCAACAACCAGATATTTGCCAGCAAAAGCACAATGCCAAGTATGTACAACTAACGACAAAAAAGTAAAATGAATAAAAGACCCGGAAGGCCATCTGGCCCTTGCAAAACAACTTCTCGGAGAAGTTCAAGCTGCAGAGCCTGATACAATAAAAAGCTGGGAGATATTCACAAAAAACGTAGGCAACACATATGGAGATAAAAACGAACAACACATAGGAGATAAAAGGAACAACAACAAATCAGGAGAGCAGTCTGCCTCTGAGCAGATCCCTCACTTCCACTATAGGAAGAAACGCACAAGTAAAACATCTTAAGGCCTCCATAAATCATGCACTTCGGAAATTTTAAAAATGTGGTCAAGATCTTTCTGCTTTGAACAACCTGAGGCAAATAAAAGCTACACACCAAAAATGTATTTGGCGCCTCAAAAAACAAGAAGAGGCTTTGTGGACAAAACTTTTGTATGATATTAAGATCAACAATAACTTGCGTTTCTGGCAAACAATTAACACTTTGACCAGTTCATCGATCCAAGCCATCAATTCACATTTGACAGATGACGCCTGGTCAACTTTTCTCCAACTTCATTTTAACAGAGATTTAGGGACCCAAACCAGCACAAACACACCTTGGATTAATTTAGAATCATTGTCCCAATTCGATCATATTCTCACACCGGAACAGATATTAACCATCATGGACAATCAAATATGTAAAAGAATTTCTATGGGCAAGCCAGAGTGCGCACCAGGCCCTAACGGGACCCCACCAATTCTGTTCAAACATGACCAAGAACATTGGGCCAAAGCATTAAAACCGATCTTCGTAGCAATCCTGCAAACATCAACGATTCCAGCATCATGGAGGGGTTCCATTATTTCTCCTATCCACTAAAAAGGTAGTAGGAATGATCCGAAAAATTACCGGCTAGTAGCCTTACTGGACAATGAAGCCAAATACTACGCAGGGCTAATACTACAGGAACTAACGACTTGGGCCACAGAAAATGCGGCAATTCCCCTAAATCAAACAGGCTTCTGTAAGAACATGGGGTTCACTACTAATATCTTAACCCTTTCACTTATGATAGATGGCACAATTGCACTTAAATGACCCCTGTACATCTGTTTTATTGACTACAGTTCAGCATTTGACCACATCAACAGAAATATATTATATTATGGCAAACGCTGCAAAAACTGAAAACACCACTACTACTTTTAAAATAGTTAATTAGGTGCAGGAGACTACCTAACAAAAAAGATTCCTACGACCTCAGGACTGAAGCAGGGCTGCATGCTAGCACCAACACTTTTTAATCTTTTTATGGCACATTTTTCGGCCAGGCTGCACACATGCAATTCATATGGCCCGAAGCTGGGAGGCTTGACCTTATCAAATCTCTTATACGCTGTTGACCTTGTGTTCATTAGCCGGACCCCAAATGGCTTACAACATTTGCTCGACATATCAGCTACTCAGGAGATAATGAATTGAGCATTAACTAAGAAAAAACAAAGGTCCGGTACGTGAATACATGCTGAGCAAAGTCATTCTACCCCTGGCACCTGGCAACACACCAGCTGGAAACTGTACAAAAATATAAATACCTGGTAGTCATTATTGACAGCAAAGCAAACTTCTCTGTCCAACAGGCCATAAAAAAGAGGAGTGAATAGTGACAGCTGAGGGACTAAGAAATCTGAAACATAAGATCTCTGGCACAAGTTTCTCCTCGCTGACTTGGGTGATACATGCGAAACTCACACAGTCTATCACCTACGGAAGTGAGGCCTTGAGAGGGAGGGACGCAGAAGCACTGGGCGGCACAATAGCAAGAGCACTACGGATGATCTATGGCTTGCCGAGATGTACATCTCCCACACAATTGAGATTAGAGTTTGGGATGCAAAAACAAGACCTGGCCTGCAAAAGGAGTATATATCAAAAGCTGGTACAAAATAAGAAAGGGGGACCCAGAAACCCTAAATGCATACTTATGGAAAGAACTGCAAACTAAGGAGGCAGGTTTAGCTAGACGCTATCTGAAGACTAGCTCGAACATTTAGGAGTAAGCGGACTTTGGGAGACATCAGAGAGCTACGTAAGCTTAAAAAACGTAGTCAACAAAATTGTCAAAAGAGAGTCTCTTATACAGGGTAAAGCCATCCTGTCAGAGAGAGCACACGTCTGGTTCTCAATTTACAGTTACACCAAAGTTATGCCGCAAACGTACCTTCACATCGGTTTCTCTAAGTCCATTAAAGAAAAGTTCCTGAATTTTCACCTAGGCATCCTCATTGCACTTGCCACCATGGCTACGTCCTCCAATGCCAGCAACCTGCCAACTCTGCAGGGAAGGGTAGGAGGACATACTGCCCTTCCTAACTATTTGCACGGAACTACTAAGGGAGCGCCGAGAATTACTTAGACCCTAGTTCAACAAATAAAACATACGGTCCAGCAGAGAAGCAGTGATAGCTAGTTTCTCTGGAGAGGACGGCTAGCTGAGTTGCTGTCTGGTAAAATGTTTGACAATAGTGGACACAAAGATAAAAGATAAACAACCTAAACACACAATGGTATGACCAACTAAAATTAAAGATGACCTAGGGTGGACGTGCCTCTCATCAAAACAGTAGCAGATGAGCCGTCCAAGTTACTAATTAAATGCTGCTGCTACCATTGCTTTTTAAATGTATAAGATGGCTTTTGAAATCCCTCGAACGACAATTTTTGCACACAACCTATGCCCATGGTGGCCTCTTCATCACGGCACTCTGAACGAAAATACCCCAGTCACGCTTAGCTTTACATTTTTAACTCAATTTCATTGACTTCTCACATGAAACTATGTTAATGTAATAATTGCACAATTTGACTTCTCTGCCTATTATTCTACTTTTTAGGTAAAGTATTGCCAAGGTTTTAATTAATCATGCAAATAAAGATATTCTATTCTATTCCTTCTGCTACAGCATTTTTTTATCTAACATATTAAAATGGTTCTAATATCTTTCAGCAAAAAATTACTAATTGCTTTTAGTATAAGTTAATTTCGCACAGAAGATCCTATTTTTATCTTTCATATCTTGCAAAAATCCTATTTCTTTCCTTTGAAAGGACATCACACCAAGGATTTAAACAAATTGTGGAAAGGATGATGTTGAGACCATACATTATAAGGAGTAAAGTACCCCTGCTGTAAATTATATGGATATAGCTAATCATCTCAGAGTTCCATGATCTTATAAAAGTACTCACCAAAATGCCTTGTTCCTTGTTATGCTCATGCAAATCTTTTGTGACCTGCAGTATCCTTATAATGTAAGATTAGGGTACTTTATCACATATGAAATGTTACTCTCATGGGATGCTTTGGTAAAGCCAAGACACACTGAACTTTAAATTGAAGAGAGGCAGTGAGGGCATCTATGTAACACAATATTTGACACAAAGAAAGCAGGAACCCTGTGTTCACACAAAGACAATGAGAACAACTATATCCTACAGTGAGTTTCAAAATTATATGTCTTCATTGATCTATACCGTGAATCAAACAGGTCATCTGTAAGCAATTAATAAAATCCTTGAAATTTTATATAGATTTTCTTCCAAATAAAACTAGGTTAGACAAATTTGCAGGTGAATCAAGTAAAAAAGAAACATGTGCGTTATCTCCATACCACATCCTGAATGGTTTCACATTTTTCCGACCAAGTCTACAACATTTTCAGATCACTCTTTCTCAGCCTACTCTTTGACCATCAGATCTATCCAAAGAGGTGTACATTAATAGAACACAAGCAAACGTGCACCACTAGATATTGCAAAAACTTAAAACATCAAATATGTTTCCACAGCGGGGGGCGTGGCTTGCTGAGCAGCAAAGTGGCCGCTCTGTGAGTGAGCTCCGCCGGCCGGAACGTAATCCTATCACTATCCTACACATCGGGGTGAGCGTGTGCTGCCCAAACCAGCAGGATCCGTGCAGGTGGCGACGGAGCATCGGCGGTGGAAGGCTGTGCCCGCCATCGATTGCCCTGGAGACGATCGGGACCTGCATGACCAGTGGGCGGCCCTGGAGGAGGCGCATCCTGGAGCTCATTCGGGGGTGAGCCGCAGCTCGAGCCCGAGGCGGGCGCTGCCGAATAGGCCGGAGCTGGTGTGGTGAAGGGCTGCGGTGGAGTCACTGCCCGACCGGCGCCGACGACTGGACTCTGCGTGCGCTGCGGAGGGGAGGCGGACCCCGAGCTGGCGCCGCGAGGAGCTGCGGTGAGCCAAGGGGACGAGAGGCGGACCGGAGATCGAAGCGCTGCTCACCGTAGCGGGCGGAGACAGCCTAGTTGATGAGCCTGGCAGACACGACCTGAGCTGTATGAATACGGCGCCCCAGCGCGCTCGGGGGATTGCGAGTTGTTGGATCTGGCCCCGTTGCTGAGTGGCAGATGGTCCCTTTCGGTGGCGGCGGCCGCCATCTTGGGGATGGTGCCTGGAGCCTGAGGGACGTGGCGTGCTGACCGGTGGGCTGCGAGGAGCTGCGGTGAGGCCCCGCGGCAGTCGGGTGGAGCCTGGTGGGCACCTGCTGAAACTCTGGGGATGGTGGTGAGTGCCCGACCTGCCTGAGCGCCACAAGTGATACACGCCGAGGGGCTGGTGGCGAAGAGACTGCGAGCCCGAGCGACGACATCGTGGTGCAGGGGGAGGAATGTGGACTCCATGAAGGTAGGAGGCGAGTACAGAGGCGGGTGCTGCCGCGAGCTGGCCAGGTGATAGGTGGCCATTGGGGGTGACTAGGGGGCTGCCCTCCCCCCCTGCCCAGCACTATAGGAGAGTGTGGAGGACATCTGCCTGTGTCTTGGCTGTGGAGTGGTCCGCCCTGTGCTGCTGCCCCGGGGTGACCTGGAGGTGGTGCTAGCGACGGTCGCAGGGGCCTACAACCGTGGACTTGTGGTCGGAAGTACTACATAACGGTTGCTGCCTGGCCCCCCGGCTTTCATAGAGGTGGTCATCTGGTGAGAGGGACTAAGCCGGTGTGGGGGTGACCCGGGTCGGAGAGGAGGCTGGGGATTCGCGGCGCGAGCCGGTTGTGCTTTCTCCGCCATGGGTAAACACGACTCTAAGCAGCCGAAGCTGAACTTCGACCACAAGCGTTCTGCGCCGCATGTCGAGTCGGAGCAGGGCCCCCCGGCGGCGGAGAGGCACGACCTGCCCTCTGAAGATCAGGGCGAAGATTTACGTACATTAATGCTTGAGATGCGCTCTAGTCTCCGTAATATTAACACTAAGCTAGACAACCTAACCAGTCAGTTGGACTCAGTGAAAACGCAGGTGGTGTCGCATGAGACACGGTTGGACACGCTTGAGACTCGCCAATCGGAGTTCCATGAGTTCCAAGTGGAGACGAAGGACCAGCTACTGCATATGGACAAACTGTTGGGCATAATTCGCGCCAAGAACTAGGATTTAGAGGCGCGATCCCGGCGCAATAATCTGCGCGTCACTGGTGTCCCGGAGACCACTGCCATATCAAAAATGGAAACGTATGTTACTGATCTCCTCCACGAATTGTTTGACCCTAGCCTTTCAGCGGTGTTTGCGGTCGAGAGGGCACATAGGTCGCTGGGTCAGAAACCCCCTGTTGGAGCGCCGCCCCGGCCCATACTTGCAAGACTCTTGAATTATCAAGATCGGGACTTGATCCTTAAATTGGCTAGGGAAAGAGGGACCATCACGCACAAGGGCAATACCATGTCCTTCTACCCTGACTTCACCCCGGCTGTTCAGGCTGCCCGCCGGGAATTTCTACCGGCCAAACGGCTTCTTCTGCAGGCGCAGGTTCCCTACTCGCTCCTCTATGCAGCTAAGCTAAAGGTGTCCTTTGAGGGGTCTGCCCACATATTCACTGACGCCAAGGAAGCGATGAAGTTCGCCAAACACGTGGGTCGCAAATCCGCACAACGACCCAAGGGTGTGGTGGAGGCGGTGACTGGCGGACTCAGTGACATTGAGTAACTGCGGGTCCCCATTCTGGTATCTTGGAGGGAATGGCTCATGTTTGTCTGGGGTCTCCTATCCGCCCTAATGGGTTGTGCACTAGGGAGGCCCAGTACTCTGGTGCTGCCAAATGCCAACGTGGGTAGACTTCCTTTATTAGGGTTTGGGCGGCTCGCATCCCCTGCAGATCTTCCGGCCACCCTGTTCTACACAGGGGAGTAGCCGGCACAGCCACACCCCATTGGGAATGTTCCCGTGTCTATTTAAGGTTTATGTGGGGGCAGTATGCGGAGGGCTATTCTACGACCCGGTTGGGGGGTTGGAGTGGGTGGGGGGAGGTTGGTTGGGGTCTTTGTTCTGTTGTTCACTGCCAGATTTGATTTTATGCTCTATGTGTGGTGTCAGGAGCGTGCAGGTTGGTTCTCGTCAACATGTCCTCTTGCAATCTACTTAATGTGTGTGGGGAATGCCCAGAGCTGGAAAAACGTTGAACTGTATTACCTGTAATGTTCGGGGGCTCAATGATCATAGGAAGGCTAGGTTGGTGCATGCATATCTGGTACGGCACTGTGTGGATGTCTGCCTTCTGCAGGAAACCCATTTGAATGCCGCCCCTGCCCCAAGGCTGCGACACACCAGATGGGGACACGTTTATTCTGCTATTTACTCCAACTATGCCCGAGGGGTGGCAATACTGATCCGTCGCGGGTTGGACTGGTGGGAAGGCTCCGTTCAATGTGACCCAGAAGCAAGATATGTTCTGGTTCATGGTATTGTGTGCGGCGTTTCGGTGGTATTTGTGGCTGTGTATGGGCCTAATGTTGACTCCCCTGGGTTCTTCCACAAGATTTGGGGGCAGGTGAAGACCACTGGCTGCGATACATTTATTTGGGGTGGGGATTTTAATGCCGTGATTGATGACAGAGCAGATAGGAAGGGGGTGGCTCGCACACTGAATCCGCTGGCGAGTTTCACGCTGCGTGAAATTCTGCTGGATGGCGCGCTGGTGGGTTTGTGGCGTGGTCGACATGGGGATCTGAGGGAGGGCACCTGTATTTCAGCTCATGGCGGCGCGTGGTCCCGCTTGGACTTCTGGCTGGTGTCGCGGGACGTCGCACTGTGGACGTCGCAGGTAGAGCACATGCCCCGCTCGTTGTCCGACCATGTGCCATGCATGCTAAAGTTGCTGATCCCTGGTGATCCTTTCCCGGCGTTCTCGTGGCGGCTCCCGCCTCACACATTACTTGATGATGCCTTCAAAGAGGAGATACGGACGGATATCACTGACTATTTCGAGCGAAATGTGGGATCGGTGAGCGCTGAGGCGACTCTATGAGAGGCCTTCAAGGTCGTCATTAGAGGCCAGTGTATAGCCCGACAGGCAGGTGTGCTGAAGGCGATACGGGCACCCTAGCTACGCTGGAAGCCATATAAAACAGCTCGAACGCACTTTCTTTGAGGGTGGGGAATCGGAGGTGGCGGGGCTGCTGAAAACTAAATTATTGGCATACGACGAGGAGGCGATGCGGGAGGTTAAATTTCTAGGGAAATATGCGGAGACACGGCGATACGGCGAAGGTGGGAGGCCGGGGAAGGTATTGGCAAATATGACCAGGCCGCCGCGTCCCGCGACATATATTCATGAACTGCGCACGACGACTGGCGAACTGCTTCATACTAAGGGGGAGATTGTAGGTGCGTTCTCCGAGTTTTATTCCAGATTATATACTAACACTAGGGGTGGGCGGAATATGCGTAATCGCGTTACGCAAATCTCCGCGAAACGGTAAAAAATCTCCGCGAACACGCAGAAATTCCGCGAACACGCGGAATTGCTTGTTCGCGATGCTTTTTTCCTGTTCACAATCGCTGTTTGCGTGCTCGGGGAGAAATATCTCGCGAACACGCATTTTGAGAACGCGAACAAGCAAAAATTCCGCGAAGTCGCGGAAAGCGGAATTTGGGGTAATTTCGCGTTCTCCGCAGAACGCGAAATTACCCAAATTCCGCAAATTCCGCGAACGGAACGGAATTTACCGCCCAGGCCTAACTAACACCCAGGATGAGTGTCCGAAGGGGCTGGATTCCATCGCGTTGGCGTGGTTCAATAATAAACACAGAGAATATATGGACCTCCCGATAGACGCTGGAGATGTGGCGCAGGTCATCCGGAGCTTGCCACCTGATAAGGCGCCGGGTCCTGATGGCCTGACGACGGCCTTCTATAAGGCGTATGTGGATGAACTGTCACCCAGGCTGCTGGCAGTGTACGAGGAGGCCTTAGAAAAAGAGGTTTTGCCTGCTACCATGCGTGAAGCGCTGATCATCACATTGCTGAAGCCGGATAAACCCGCTGACGACCTCAACTCATATCGGCCCCTATCTTTGATTAATGTTGATGTGAAGATCCTTGCTAAGCTGCTCGCGAACCGGGTGCAGCCAATGCTGCTGCTAATTGCACTTCCAGACCAATCAGGATTTACACCGGTGAGAGCTACCTCCCACAATTTGCGCACGATATTTGCCGCACTGCATTATCTACATCCTGAGGTTAGGGCTGCAGTGGTGTTCTTGGACGCCACTAAGGCCTTTGACACTCTTGAATGGCCCTATTTATTCCGAATATTGGAAAGGATGGGGTTCAGCGCACTGCTGCTTAAGAAAATTCGATTGCTCTACACTCTGCCCACTGCCAGAGTGCGGGTGAATGGCCTGGTGTCTGACCCGTTCACTATCTTGCGAGGGACTAGGCAGGGTTGCCCTCTCTCCCCGCTGCTGTTTGCCATAGCTATGGAGCCGCTGGCAGCCAGGATCCGACAACATCACACGGCAAGAGGTATAGGTTTCAGCTCTAGAAGCCTTCTAATATCGCTATATGCGGACGATGTGACCCTTTATCTTATCAATCCCGCAGACAACCATGATCCCATCTTGCGGGAATTTGTCCGCTTTGAGGGCCTCGCGGGCATCTCCATAAATTGGTCAAAGTCGGTAATCTTTCCCCTCACGGACAGCACCACGGAGGTGTCCTCCGAATACCCCCTGCGTTGGGAGGCAGAGGAGGTCAAATACTTGGGGATTTTGATTAGCCGAAACACTCAGGAGATCTGGAATCTCAACTTTGGTAGGGCGATGATGTGGCTAAGCGAAAAGGTGAAACTATGGGCTTCCCTGCCCCTGTCGCTGACTGGGCGAATTGCGTTAACAAAAATGATAGTGCTGCCCAAATTCCTTTATTTATTTGCTAATATACCTGTGCCGCTTACGTCACACTTCTTTGCCACTTTGCGATCCTGCCTGGTGGGGCTGGTATGGGCAGGCAGGCAGGCCAGGGTGGCGTGGGACACGCTGACGCTGCCCTTGTGGCAGGGAGGTTTGGGTGCCCCGGATATGAAGCTGTATGCCCTCTGTGCTCAGGCACAGTTCCTGCATTTCTGGACCCACCCTACTCCCTTTCAGCCCCACGTGGCGGTGGAGCGAGATGTGGTGGCGCCCCTTCCACTGGGTGTGGCGATTTGTGCCAGGGCGCGGCGCCCTGGGGCGGACGTAGACACAGCTGGGTTGTTGCAATGGGCGTGGGAGGAACTGCGTAGGAGGGCGAAGGTTCCATTGTTATATGTCCCATCGCTCCCTCTGTTGCATAACCCGATGCTGCCTTGTGTGGCGGATGGGGTAGCTGGACACCTTGTTGAGAAGCTGCGTCTTCGTACGCTGGCGGACCTCTTCCCCAACGGCAAGTTCATGCCTCCCCCGACGCCGGGGGAGGGGGGTACGGTGCCATTTTCCGAATTATTTTTGTACCATCAACTACGTGCGGCATGCCGGGCACTATCGAGGGAGTTCCCTGTCGAGCCGCCAGTCTTTCCAGCTTTAGAGGCGGTGGTGGGCTCCCCATCTCCCCGTAAATTGGTCACTCGTATCTATCGCCATATGCAAAACGTGGCTCCGGTGGAGGCGCCTATAGCTCTGCTGCATTGGAACGGGGAGCTCCAACCTGAGATATCGGAGGAACAGTGGGATTTCTGCTGCGGGCAGCTTACCGAGCTCTCGCCGAACTACAAGTTGCGTTTAATACATTTTAAATATCTGCATAGATTTTACAGAACCCCCATCAGCCTGAAAAGAATGGGACTTAGAGAGACGGATGAATGTTGGCGATGCGGGTCTGCCGCAGTTTCATTCCTACATATAGCGTGGTCCTGCCCGAAACTAGACAGCTATTGGCCTCAGGTTTTTGTATTGGTAAACCAGATTGTGGGCCGTGCGGACGTCCCTTCCCCTTTGATTGGGCTACTAGGTTATGTCAGAGACACTCTGCCACCATCGCGTAAGCTGCATGCATTGCTTCTACTGTTTGCTAAGCGACGGGTGGCTATCCATTGGGGCAGGAGGGGGGTGCCCACAGTGAAGGGTTGGCTAGCGGATGTAACGTATGGATGCACGCAGCTCGCCACGTTCTGGGAGTTGATGCCGGCTGCATCCAGGCCCAGGGACATCTGGGATCCGTTTGTGTGTTGGGCTCGAGAACATCAGAACAGGGAGTCAGAGGCTGGTGGCTTGAGTGAATGATACTAACGGGGGGCGGCGGTGGGGGGGCGTGGCATTCCTCTCTTATCCAGCCGCGGAGGCGACACCTGTAACACTAGCATGGCCTTGTTTGCTATCCGTGTCTCCTTCCGCGGTTGCGCTGTCTAGGTGCCGTAGCTGAGAGTGGTGGTCTTCTGAGTTCCTGGATTGAGTCTAATGGTATTTGGTCCCTATCACGATATTGACATGATGACGATTGCAATGTATCCTTTTTTGTATGACACCTACTAGCATGCTGTATGTTCCACGCTAATGATGCTAACTGGCAAGGTTGTTGTTTGTATTTTTCTGTATGGTAAAATGCTCAATAAAAAAAAAATATATATATATATGTTTCCACAGCAATATTTTCTTTGATTATCTTCTTTTGTTGCATTAATACTGGGTATTTGGGGGAATATTGTGCTCAGGGCAATGTTCAGCATCATCCTATTTCTAGGGATATTTTGGTCTAACTTTAGTCAAAGATATTATCAGACTACTCTCTAGTTGTAAGAGAATTGTTTATTTTACAACTTGGTTACCCCAAAATCTGCTATTGCTTCATTCACAGATCTAGGGATTCACACTTATCGGCAATGCTACATATCAGCCTGTAGTAGCACTTGAAAGAGCTAGAAGTGGCCATGATTATGAGTTACTTGGTAAATCTGGAGTGGTAAAATCACACTGGGATTTACTCTTACTGAGCAGTAATATCATCCATGGGATCCGTAAAATCGCTCGAGGAGTAGTTTCCATGTTGTGTGGAACTGATTCTAGTGGGTGTCATTTTAGCGCACACAATTTTGTTGTATATATTTTTTTGACAAGTGAAAATGCTTGATAAACATTCATGGGCAGATAAATTGCATCAGCGGGAAATTAAATATAAAAAATATAAAAGCGTGTCATTTCCATCTACCTAGCACATTGCCACTTGAAAGGATAGAAATGTGTTCAATGAAAACAATTATCCCTTTGTTCCTCGGAGCAATCCTCATTTCCTATTCCATTCACTTTGTGGATTTACAATCCATTATAATCCAACAAAGCAACCATCCATCTCTTAAGGCTATTCAACTTTCAAGTATGGCTCTGGAGAGAATCTGAAAATATCAATTCAATGACATTGAATGGCACGTGCTTGTGGAGTAGTCAAAGAAGAGGCACATCTAATGGAGCCTTTGGTTTAGAAAAGCAGTACCAAATAACAGATCAAATTTATGGAAGCAAATACCAGATAAGGTCAATTCTGTGTCTGCACACCCGAGGGCTGAATAATGCAAAAATTATTCCAGGACCTCAAATGTTGAGTTCATTACCTGATATTGAAGGACAGACAGTAGAGCTTGGACACGGTTAGGAGACCTGCTCCAGAGCTCAAGTCAACTTCCCGGAAGGAGTATTACAAACATAATCAGCACTGAGGGAATAGAATGTGGAGCAGAAGCTGGAGCTGGAGCTGTAGATGAATCATGTTAAATTCCGTACAATCATACCACATATGTATTTGAATCAATATAACACACAGGACTTATGGCGTGTTACAATTTCATGATTGATGTTTGCGAGCCAATAAAAACTTCAGAAAGAATTACAAATGAAATAGAATATTCTGAGACAAAAGGATAAATGTTAATATTAATGGTATTGGATAATCAGAGATTTTAGCAAGATAGTAAAGAAGTTATTACCCTTGTGGTAGGAAACATTATAGGAACACTCTGAACTGCCCTCTACAAGTTTCGTACCATCAACACTACCTAAAAAGCCCCCAAATGCAACGTGTGTCAATGAAGTATATGCCACAGTTGCTACGACAACAGTATCTATAAGCCAACCAACAACAACACCATCTGTGATCTCAAGCACTGTGGCTACGGCCAATCTATCCTTCCACTGCAACTGGTACAATAACACACAGCCAGCTTGATTCTGCAATATTGACCACTACTCAAATTCCTGAAACAACTTCAACTACCACAGTGACTACTACCTTTTCACTTTTGTCAGCACTCATTCCTCAAAATCTGTTAGATGTGCCCATGTCTGAGTGTGAAGAGGAAAAGAAAGATTATAGTGTGAGACTGCCAAAGGAAGTTCGGGCTGGCAGGTTCAAGGTTGAATTATATATGGCTGGATCCACACTGAGGTGGGATACTGGGTGACAATTATGGATTGGGTTGTGCCCCCAAGCGATTTCCAGTGGCTGAGACTATCTGTGCCACTGGACTCAAGTTAAACCCAGCTGAAGAGCCCTAACTAGGGCAAAACTGGTCCTAGATTGATAGTGTACTGGTTCAGGGTGGACCTAGCAGTTCAGGCTGGACTGTCCCCATGAAGAGCAGGATCAAGCCTGATTTTCATATGGCAGGGTCCAAAGTCAGGTGGCATAGTGGAAGAAAAATGATGGATTGAGGTGCAGGCCAAACAAATTGCCAGTGCTGAGATTAATTCAAGCATTCAATCCATCTCCTTGTTGTTTTTGCATTTGATGCCCTAAGTGCGCCAGGTGTGCCCAGATGTGGGTCTTGGGCTCACTGTGCCACTGGAACTAAACTATGCCTGGCTGAGGAGCCCTAAATAGGGCAAAACCAGTCCCAGGTTGTTTGTGTTCTGTTCAGGGAGGACCTTGCCTGGCTGTTCTGGCTGGACTTTTCCCATCAGGAGCAGGGTTAGGGCTGATTTGCATATTGCTGGGTCCATAATGGGGTGGCATGGTAGGAGAAAAATTATTGATTGGGATGCAGTCCCGAGAGATTGCCAGTGCCTTTGATTAATTTGAGCATTCCATCCATAACATTGTTGTTTCTGCCCGGAGCGCCAAAATTCCAATGTTGTCCTTCAAAATTGTTACTGATAACAAAGGCCTCACAGAGCCTAAAGGGATTTAAATCCCCTCGAGCTTCGTGAGGCCTTTGTTTTATTTGTGAGAACATTCTGCCCTCTAGTGGTGGAATGTTCCCATAGCCTTATAGCCCTCCGTAGCTGGGCTATACCTGCATTAAAGTCCCGCCACCTTGTTAAAGGCCCTAGACTTCGGCTCAGGCCTTTAACATTGGAGCCGGCCTTCAATGGGCAGTATAGCCCGCTATGGTGGCTATAAGGCTATATTAGAAAATTGGACTGTTGAGAACACCACTGAAGACAATGGAGTAGCTCTAGGCTTATAATGGCTGATATAAACTTAATTTAGAACATTCAACCCTTCGTGGGTGGAATGTTCTAATAGCCTTATAGCCATTCTGCATCAGAACTATACCAGCTCTTAAAAGTTCTTAAAGGCTTTCTCCCTCATTATAGGCCCTCACCTGCAGCTCAGGCCTTTAACTAGGGTTCAGTCCCTTTAACAACCAGTATAGCCCTCAACAGTAGTCTATAAGGCTGTAGTAAATTTGAATGTATTTCTGCATGCAATTTTGATAAGGATTTTCTTAACATGCTGAAAAACGAATCCAATAAAGCAAAATTGACACATAACACTATGCAATAATTTTGCACTGTCTGGCTTGTAATACATATTGCTTCAACTCATAAATGAGGCCCTTATGAGGTAATATTAAAAATTCTAAACTAACCTTATAGCCCACGGTAGCAGCATATCCTTGCCATTCGAACATTGGAATGTTGAGAGCTTCATTGATGACAATGGAGTAGCTCCAGGCCTTACAATGGCTGATATAAGCCTTCCGCTATAACATTGTCTTTCTGTTATGACCTTCTTAAATTGGATCATTCTACCTTTAGTGGGTGGAATGTTTAAATAGCCCTTCGGACTCTGGCTATACCGGGTGTTAAAGACTATCTCCCTCACTATACATCAGGTTCTGGGCCTTTAGCAACAGGTATAACCCTCAGCAGTGTGCTATAAGGCTATATTAAAGGCCCACTCGAGCGTCATAGTCTGAAGATGAGGGTGGGTCCAATAACAAGGGAGCGGAACCTTAGTGGATGGTATAAACTGCTACCACAGGCTAGAAGGCTATCAGAACATTCTGCAGAATATCCTAATGATTAAAGCAGCATTCTGGGAAAAAGAGGGGATTTACACCGCTTTGCACCTCTGTAGCTTGAGTACCATTTGCAGGTCTTGCTGAGTGTGCTTGATTGCTGCTAAGGTGCACACACAACAAGAACTGTGATCTGAACAGCAGACAGCCTCTTAGTCTCCTTGGGCTCTGCCAAATAGTTTTTCTGTATTTTCAGGGACAAGGGACAATAGAATTTGAGCAAAACTCCCTTCTTCGGAAGCTCAGTGACACTGACATTAAAAGTTGGTAAGAATGGGAAGGCTCGCTGTGAATCCTTCTCTTCAGCATTCGGCTCTCTCATTCCCCTGTGCACCCCAAACAGCAAGAGAAGAAGCAGGGGAGAAGGAGAGTCTAAGAATGTGGAATACAGCATTGGACAGTTGACAGCAGAGGGCCAGGGTCCATAACAGGGTTTACAACCCGCTCCTCCCCAATTGTCTGCAATGCGGCTCCCAACATTTCAATGTACTAATATCAATTAAACCACATCACCTGAACAATTGCGTCTAAATAAAGACATACATATTCCTACAAGAAAATCTCACATTTCCTGACACATGGCAGCTGTAGTGTTCCTGAGTTACATGGATGTGTCCATGTGCATCAAGCATGTAGGGGTGGCCTTTCAGTTATGCATTAGAGGCTGCGGGTATCCAGATGTTAGTATCGCCTGGCGTCCCTACGCTTGCTCTCAAATATAGAGGCTAGCGAAGCAGTAGGCATAGTAGGTGCATTTTGTACTAAAGGTCCCCCGCAGGGCCCGCCATAAAATTGGTGTTGAAGAAAGGTGTCCCCATGTGCCCAGCTGCTGCCCCAGGAGGAAAACCAATATCAACTCTATTGCATCAGGGGTAAAGTGATCGGAGGCACAGTTCGGCCTCAGTGAGGTGTCCTCCTCTCCCAAGGGTGGCCTGACACACACGGGCGCGCAGTCATCGACCTGGAGGCATGTGCCTGAGGCTGCGAAGTACCGCAGAGGTCAGCTGGAGCATGCACAGCACTGCGCTTACCGGTAGCCCTGCACATTGGGCGTACCAGCTGAAACAGGCCGCAAGCACAAGAGACGCCACGGCCAGTGTTCCATTCAGCAGCATACTGTACCTCTGCCTCAATTGCAGGGGTTCCACCTCACGACCCCAGGCAGCCTCCAACAGCAAGCCCACCCGCCAGGTGAGAGCAATGCACCAGCTTCAAGTGTGGCTATAACCTGAGGTCTCTGCTGGGGAGGGGCAACCAGGAGAGGCACACAGGGCCATGCTGCACAAGACTGCCCCGCGTTATCCCCACTGGCAGGGGAGGAGGGAAAGGGCATACATGTGACTGCACCCCTCCGTAGTACACTCGTGTACAACTACTACACATCCCGTGACAGTCCACCATACCCACAATGCCAGTGAAAGTCTCTTTGCACTCTCAGTAATCTCCAGCAGTTTGCCGACCATGGCGTCCATGCCAGTTTTTTTAGCCCTTTGCAATAACGGGCATAGCACCGATGATGAAGACTGCGTGGTGGAAAGCATGGGTCAAAAGACCGGAGACCTACTTTCTATCAGTAGGCTTTTGCAAACACAGATTACAAAAGATTCCTCCTTCAGCAAGCATGCCGAAAGCACGAGGAGACTGTGGATATCTTTTACACTAGGCTGTAGGAACTAGCCAGCATGCATACCCTGCCAGACGAGGATGCAATTCATACAAGGGTGCGCTTCAGTGAAGCTGCAGGACCAGATCTTGCAACATGTCAATGAGGAACATTCTAGCTCTGAGGCCATCAAAGGAGCTGTCCAAGATGCAGCCTTATAACATTCCATCAAGGTTGAGCCCGGCAATGTAGTCAGGAAGAGCCTCACAAAGACCAAGGCTCCCAAGCTGCCTAATTAACCATGCAGGGCCATCACCTCACCAAAAGAACTGCTCTGTGAGAGGTATAAAGTGTAGTGCCTGTGGCCAACTGAATCATTTCACCAAAGTGTGCCAGGCGACTCCGAAATCCTCCAATCCCAGAACAACACAAACGGTGTGCAACGTGAACACTCACTCCAAATCTGCAGAGGGGAGTAACATGGATGAAGATGGACAAGAGACAATCCATGTGATATATACTATTGAGCCTCACATGATCGCAGCCTGCACCTTTCCCAAGTGTGATATCAGCATACCACACCAGCCAATAACAGCTCTGATTGATAGAGGAGGCTACATCTACCAAAAACGGCCTGCACCACACAAACTAAGACCAAACCAAAGTCAAGGTCTATGCGTTTGGAATTTAATGCCTCTGAATCTCGCAAGAGTCTTTCACACCATGATCAATCATCATAACACTGTCATGGAGGCCAAAGGATATGTGTCCACAGAGGTCAAAGTGTAAGTGTCCACAGTGGGCAGTGGGTTTTTGATCAGGTGCCGGATGGCTGAAGAACTCAGCCTGGTACGTGTCGCATTCAGCATCCACGTCAGCGAGATTGACAGTCTAATGCAAGGGTTTGCCCCGCTGCTCAAAGGCATAGGATGCCTCAAGTGCCCAGCTGTCAAGCTCCACAGAGACAAATCGATCAAACCTGTAGCCCGCCGCCACGGGCAAGTGGCGTTCCATCTCTGCCCCCAAGATGAAACAAGAACTGCAACACATGGAGTATGCCGGCATAATAGAAAGATTCGCCAGGCCCACCCCTTGGATCTTCCCAATTGTTGTTGCCAAGAAGTCAAAGCAGCGCACACAGTGTGAATCTGCATCAATATGAGAGTACCAAATGTAGTCATCAACGGTGAATGTCACCTCATGCCTAACCTTGATGTCATCGGGGCATCCCATTGGTTAGGAACAGTACTCTCACAACTTCAGAGCTGTGGGCAATAGGCCCCCGTCGCTAAAGTGAGCCGCACCCAAGACACCCACCGAACAGCCATACTCCCAAATAGAGATGGAGGCCATCATGAAACACTGGGGATATCACCACTCATTCATCTGCCTATATAGGCACGCATTCATTGTTCACAAGACTCTAATCCCTCTCTTCAAAGGGTCAGTGTCAAAACCACCCTCACGGATTGACAAACTGATTCTGCAACTGCAGAAATTCAAATTCACAGTGGTGTAGAGATTAAGCACCCATAACCCAGGGGATTTCCTGTCATGGAATGCCAGGCATGCCACACTAAAAGAGACCACAGTGGCACAGGACACGAAAGAGTACATCCATTTGGTGCTTGAATGATCCAGGCCACTGATGATGTCACCATCAGATGTGGTGGCAGCAATGGAGCAGGATGACTACCTCCAGCTGGCACTCATTGTAGTATGAACCGGACACTGGAAAGTTCTGCACTCCCACTCAAGCTGGAGGACAGAGGAAGCCAGATCGACATTACAAGCCCTGAAACAGGGACTCTCTGTAACCACCGAAAGCTGCCTGATGAGGGGTCCGAGGCTAGTCTTACCCCAGATTCTTCAACAGCAAGCGGTCCACCGCACCCGAGGGAGGACACCAGGGAATGGTGAAAACATAGAGCAGGCTTCAGAGTAAAGTATGGTTCCTGGGTTTGGACTAGAGTGTGAATGTCATTGTGAGAGAATGCACCACCTGCCAAGTGAGCAATCCCACAGGCACCCCTGCTCTCGTCATCACGGATGAAGGACCAACGGCCCCAAGACAACAGGCAAGTGTAAATTTCAGGAGCCTCCCAAATGGAACATACATTCTCATTGTGATTGACGACTTCTCACTCAGTAGGAGAGATTGTGATGTCAACATCTGCATCTGAAGTAGTGCAGAAAATGGAAAAATCCTAGCCACCCATGGCCTGATTGGGGAACTTCTCACAGGCAACAGTCCTCAATTCAACAGCCTTGTATGTGTCAATGACTTCATTACCACAACACCAAACACCGGCCTATTACACCCCGGTAGCCCCCCCCAGGTAAGTAGTAAGGTGGAACGATTCATATGAACTGTGACAAAAGTCCTTGGATTGCGACAGCAGAAGGAAGGAATGTGGGGGGAGCTACCTACTCTTTCCAGTGGGAACATCGAGTGATACCCCGCTCCACCACAGGGATAGCTCCCAGCAAACTCTACCTAGGCTGCACTATCACAGACATGATTCCTCACCACCCAGCGTGGGTCGAACACCTTGACCCACTCAATCAATTAGACATTCATTCGTCGGCCAACAACAATGAATCTGCCTGAAGGAAGAGGTGGGTCAAACAGCACCAAATCCATCCAGGAGATTCTGTACCAGTGAGAGATAGACATCCCACTGGGAAGGTCCCTCTGCTTGCTGAGCCTTCCCCGGGTGGTCACTTCTGTGAAAGTGGACCATGGTCACTGCTAGCAGAGGGGCTGAGTCTACTAAACTGAGAAAAATCCTAATTTTAAGACTTTCGGTATTCACAGAAGGCATTTAGGAGTCCTAAAGTTAGGACTCCTAACTTCTGTGAATACCGAAGTGAGCAAGTGTCTTCTGTGAATACCAAAATGAGTAAGTGCCTTCTGTGCATACCAAAATGGTAGTAAGTTTAGGATTTTGTCTTAAGTTAGTTCTGTGAATCGGGCCCTACATTTTCTATTGAGACTTAACTTACGTTTTCATAACTAGTTCATGGTTGTATTGAAGGTGGATTTTTTATGATCCCAAAAGAAGAGAGGGATGTAGTGTTCTGGGGTTACATGGGTGTGTAAGTGGGCCAGGCTCGTAGGGGTGGTCCTTTAGTTATTTACACCCTGCAGGCCGTCAGACGTTAGAATCGTCCGGCATCCCTACGTTTGCTCTCAAAGATGCTGGCGACGTTCTAGGCGTGGCCAATAGATGACCACACTAAACAGTCGTTGGTATATTTTGAGCTGAGGGCCCCCGCAGGGCCAGCCAACGACAGCAGCTCAGCAGCCTCATGTGCACCAAACACCTATCCATGCGTATTGATAACAAGCCATGAACATACATTCACAGGCCAAACATCTTGTAAAACTAAAAGCATTATCAGTGAAAGTAATTTTGGATCCCTGTGCCAAAATGAAAGTGTCCCTTGCGGAGATTCTTCCTCAACAAACTAAACATACTTTTTCTGGCTGATTTATAAAATGCTGGCACCCCCTGCTGGTCTTTATTTTTGTTGCTGCTGCCACCTGGCATTAACATGCATTGGCCCTGAACATTACTGTCTTTATTAAGGCATTTCCAGACGTTATTGCCTGCTTGGGGTGCCGGACTTTCCTCCCGCGCTCATTTTACTGCCAAAAGTTGATGTTTTGGGTATAATTCACAAAAGTGTGTTAGAGTAAGTAAAAGTGTATGACAGGCGTATTGTTTGAGGTCCTTGTACATGCCTTTGTGAATCTGCACCATAATCTTTTATAACCACCAAGAAAACGAGAAGTGCTGGTGACAGGCCTGTTGTAGAGATGAAAGTACAAAGCAAAGACTCACACCTGACATGAAACATTTAGGAATCACGTGCAACCTCTTACAACAGACACCCAAAACAATGTAAGTATCAAGACGTTCACAAAGGTAACTTTATTCTAGAGTAAATCTATCTACGCATGTAAAGTTACTCTTACACTTTTAAATAACTTCACTACTTTTGGCTATTCAGTTTTGAGTAATGTTACTGCTTTTGGCTAACAATGATTCATGTGGATAAAATTATTCAAAAGTGTGGACTTGCATGTCTCCACTCCTTGAAGTAGGGGAAGAAATCAGTAAAAAGATCAAATATGACTGTAAAGCTAGTAGGGGTGACTTTATGGCTGTATTTTACATTCTGCACAATGGGCGGACATCTCCACAATCAAAGATCTCCCTACGGTAAGGCATAGAGAAATTTATAAATGTTTATTAAAGCTTTAAAAATATTTTAATAATTATATATGTAAAGTAATTTTATATTTGTATTTAAAACATAGAGTTTTATTTCTAAAATATTACAGCACTATTAACAAAATTTTGCATGACATTTTTTATACATTTTTATATATAATAAATTCAAATATTTTATAAATATTATTTGTAAAATAAACCCACATAAAATAAAATATTTGTCCATATTTATTATGTATGCAAGTTCACTGGACATTACGTATAACATTAATTTAATTTAATGTTAGTATTTTTTAATTAAAGTTACATACATTTTTTAATTCAAAATATTGACAAAAATTTTTTTTGTAAAATAAACTATAATTTTTATTATAATTTTAAATTTATTTTGAAATACAAATATTTTTAAAATGTATATATGATTTATATATATATGTTATTTTAAATTAGTTCCCAATTGGATTATATTCTAGGTCCCTATCTTCATTATTTTCTATGGGACAGCGCTGCAGTGCAAATGGGTGGCCATATGTCAAGCTGGACAAACTCCACCTCTGAGGTATTGGGACATTTTGTGGCCGTAGTAACTATAGAAATGTCAATGTGAATACCAATGGGCTTACTCTTCTGTGGGTGGGTGCAGGTCCCTTTCTAAACCCTTAGTGGCCCTCCCTTAACCCCTTAACCCCTCCTTACTACTTCCATAACCCCTTATTTTTCACCATTTTCGGGCCACTTCTGTCTGTCCCATCCATTTACAACCAAAATGCGTACTTACGTGGGCAGAGATCTCTGTTGTTGGAGTGGAGATTTCTGCACATAAAAGACAGGTGAGATGGAGCAGCCACTGCCCGTGCAGGTAAGACTGGTGGGGCGGTGGGGCCCGATGGGGGGTGTGGATTTTGAAAAACGTTGATGAGGTAAAATTAAATAAATACTTAATTTTCCTTCGTCATCGTCTGTCAAAATCCCTCCCCACGGGATCCACAGCCCCATCGCTCTAACGTGCATTGGCCTCGGCTGAGATGGAGGCGGAGAAGTTATGCAGGTAGCATTTTGTAGTATTTGAGCAATACTACTGCAGTACTACTAAACATAATACAAAATGTAGTTTGTCAGTAGGGCCTATTGTATCCTAGCACTTCCTATTCTGCAATGTTGGAAGCACAACGCAACCAACTATACTTGTTACATATACTCTATATCATTATAAACATATACTTCTCATGCACAAAAGTACAGATCACTGAATCAGATCATTTAACATTTTCTAACAAAATTACCTTTTTAACATCCCTCAATTTGAGTTTAAACAAGGGCTGTTGCATTTTAAAAATATACAGCCTCAGTTCTCAAATAGGATATTAAATTATAGCCCGAACCGAAAGCCAGAATTGTTGCTGATATAGAGGCCATATCAACTTTGCATTAGTGCACAAAAAAAGACAAGGCAATATGTATGCTTCATTCTTTTGATTGTACATCACAAAAAGTAGCAGATAAAATTAGCTCCTTCCCATATCAAGGAACAATGTATGCGCTTGAGAGAAAAAGCTTGAGAACAAAAAGGAGAAAAGAAATTGCGGGACCATATGCAGCACATGTATTGCTTCTAAATGATTGTGTGTTAGTCTAGATATTTTGACAAATATTCCATTAATAATCCCCTTTAAAAGAAAATTAAAAAACCTGATAGTCACTATCTTTCCTAAATAGGCCATAAAAGTGGAACAACCTGAGTGGGACTCAAATGCAGTCCCTTGTTTTTTTTGAGGGGTAGAGGAAATGTATTTCATCCACTTTTTTAAAAATAAAAATCCCCAAATTTGTGAAATATTTTTGATATACGTTTGCCATTTTCTTGGTTTTGTATCACACATGCAGCAAAAATGGTGCACATGCATTTGCCCTGTTTTTGCACGTGCATCAAGCTTCTATGATATGGTTCAATGCATAGATACATATGTCATAAATGAAAGAATCATAATCAATGCCAGATTGTTAAGGAATGTAAAACTACCAACTGGCTTTTAAACATCAGAAACTCCAGGACTGCCACTAACATTTGGAACAGTATCTTACAAGAAGAAAGTAAAGATGTTTGACTTTGCAAATCTTTAAAAAGCAAAACCAATGTCTGAATCTTTAATATGGTATGCAAATAAATTGATAAGCCTCCATTATACTAGGGATGATCTACATAGAGGGGAAAGAGGGGTTGGGTTAGGCCCCTTAGATTTAAATTCCTAAGTCTATTTTTTTACCATAAGAATGGTATCCATGTCGCTCCTGAAATGCCTACTTCAGAAGGGTTTAAGATCAAAATATGGCTTTCCACTCATAAGTTACCCAGTTGTCTTTTATCACATAGGAAATAAAAGTAGACACAATGGTGACCCAATCACAAATCTTCAGTCAGTTACATTTAGCCCACCCTAAGCAATATTATTACAAGCAGTGATTAAGAGAATATTTATATTTACATTTATACTGACCTTTTACAACCTGCAAAGATACATCTGCTGAACATCTCCTGCAACACAACATCGACATATTAAGTATTCTTTAAGATTGCCTGGATAGATTCCTACCTTCAGTGATGTCTTCATGACTATTAGAATGCGCTAGTGGCATCTACAAACTGGGAATGGAACTCATAACTTTGCTGTAGCCTTTATGGGTTTCAGAAGGGATATTCATTCACATACTATGCCTATGGCTGATATTGTCACAAGCTCTTTGAGACGTCAATAAATAAGGACACGAGAAATGCAATAAAGTTCTACTCATTTGTATGAGATGGAAAGATCCACCTGCAATATTCTGTCCTGCACTCTTCTTGATATCACTAACCCTGGGCATAGTTTGCGTAGTGGTTCTAAGCGTAGCTACGCGAAGTGCACTTCAAACTACGCACGCTACGCAAACTGTGAAGTGCGGTAGGGAAATGCTGTTCGCACTGATTGCACAGTGCCGGATGCTTGTCCGCACTGTGCAGTCATTGCAAACGGCATCTTGCACCGTGCAAGTGGTCGTTTTCTGCCACTTGAGTAGATTTGTACTCAAGCGGCAGCTTTTTCAACACGGACTGGTAGTTTCTCATTGCGAGCGGTCGCGAGCATACGCGACCACTTGCAATGAGAAACCTGACCTCCCCGCGTTGAGAATCTCGCCGGGAGGTTTATTTTCCACGCTCGTGATCGGCAACTTGATGTTGCTGATCGCGAACAAGGAAAAAGTCTCAACGGGATGTTGACTTTGCTCGCGGTCGCCAAATTGACGTTGAGGACCGCGAGCAAGCAAAAAATGCCCGCTACGCTATGCGTTTTTGCACTGTGCTACGTGCAATTGGTGTAGTAGCGCAAACTACGCACGCTCCGCGAGCGTAGCGTAATACTACGCCCAGGGTTAGATATCACAATATTCTGGGCCTCCAATATTCTGGAGTCCCAGAATATTTTTGTAACAATATTAAGGTTGTGCACCTAAACAACAGTAGGTAAATGTTGTCACCGAACAGCAGCACAAAATGTCTAGACCTCAAGCAAATTACCATTCACAAATGTATAATAAAAAGTGAACAAAAATTTACCACTCAAAACTCAACAAACACAATACATTAAATATTCAAAGAAGATATAAATCAATGCAGATATTTTTTTCAAAATCAAATAAATCAATAGTAAAAGACATTTAAATACAGTATATACATTTTTAAATACATAGATATAACATAACAATTGGCTTTATAATTAAAAAGGCATATTATATGAAAAATGTACATAAATTAAAAAAGAAACAATTTAAACAAATGTAGGTAAAGTCAATATAAACATTTTTAAACACTGACTTTATTTATTTATTACACAATTTTAACAATAAGCAACACAAATACTAAATTAATAGAAGTATATTTGAAAACACTTCCATCCTACCTCCCTACAAACCAAATGACCCACAAAAAATAAAAATGTGAAAAAAACTTTTTGAATGTAACAAAATCCAAACAATAACTGTAACCGTTATCATAATAAAAATATTATTAATAATAAGAAAATAAAATGTATCGTTAATCAATTTACAAAGTAACCAATTACCTATAGAATTTACCTTAAACATAGTTTTATTAACTTGAAGATTTAATAAACAAATGAATAAATCAAAAATGCGATAATGAATATAAAACATATAAAATATATATTTTAAAATACCATCCCCTACAAACTGACTCACTCAAACATTTTTATTAAACTTTTTTTAAAATATTAAAAAGTCACTAATTAGTATACACAAAAATCTATGCTAAATATAGTATTAAAACATATTACATTTCATACACAACAAATGTATAAAACTTAAATATACCATTAACTATTCAGATTATAATTACAGTTATCAAAGTTAAATTTTTAATAAAACATTTATAAAATATTGAGATAACATTTTACAACACTTCACACCACATTTTCTTACAACGAAACTGCCAATAAATAAACTTTAAGTACAATATAATTCTTCAACTATATTCCCAATCATAAAATTAAACGTTACTACAAAATAATCAACAAAAAAATAATAACTTATAGTTATAAGACTGATACAAATATTACCAAAAAAAACAGGTATACTATTTAACAATAATACATAGGACAATAAATGCTTTGATATTTTTAACAAGGTAAAAAAAAAAGATATTCTTATCTGCGATATTACATTTCAAAATAATATTGTCATACTAGTGTTCAGTCATAGTACAGTCTCCTGATTATGGGTTCCATAGTTTAAATGAGGTTATGTCCCTTATGTCAAGTATTATTATTTCCCTTTGTTAATCTGTCAGGTCTTGATAACACTTGTAGGTGGGAGAGCTAAGAACAGTTTTACCGTTATTTTCCTGTCACAAGATTGAAAACAGGAAGGATAAGCATTGGACACTGCTTCTCTTTTCTGTCAACGTGTTTCAGCATGCCAATATTGCTGTCGCAGACGCCTTCCCCGTGACTATAGCTCTCAGTATTTCACTTTACGGGGCAGATTACGATGTTGGTTGGAAAACATTCCAACCTAATCGGTCCCGGAATGGTTTCAGACCTAATCGAATTCGGGGAGTCCGGCTGACCAATTACGATGGTTCAGCTAAACAGCCTTCACAACAAGGTTTTGACCTCGTTGTACGATTACCACACATTTTTAAGCACGCATATGCTAATACCACACATTTTAGGTAAGATGGGGGGTAGGGGATCTCCCCCCACAAATACATTGTTTTTAAATCTAAAAACAATGCGTGGTATCAGCATGCATTGTAAATGCATATTCGCTGTGAAAACTAAGGCCGGGCCGAGTACTCCTTTCTGCCAGTGGAGTTTGAGGAGTTTTACCAAGTCCACGCTCCATTGGGAAAGGGGAGTTGCGTCAAAACTCCGACTCCATGACGGAGCCAAGTATGCCCCTCAGCCAAGTCAACCTCCCACAGGCTCCAGACGTAATACATAGGGGGACGCAAGGAGGAGGACGACGGCAAGAAGGAGACACTGCGGCAAGGAGGAGGGCAGCTCGCAGACGACAGAAGAGAAGGTAAGTGTTTCTTTTCTTAAATTGTTGGGCTTGGGCGGAGCAGAGTTTTTTAAAAATCATGGCATGGCATGGCAAAGGAATGCAATGTATTTACCTGAGTTGTAGAGTCGTACAACCCCACTACCTTTCGGTCGGACTTCCATTGACTCTGCGGGAAGAACATTTGCACCTAACCGGCGTTAGCTAGGAGATATGGCATGGTGCCTATTCTTTAAGTAAAATACGTCTAGGGTTAGTGACCCTCAGCAACTTACACCCTCAGGATACATTGTATTGCTAACTAAATGACCTTTCCGCCAGGTGGCATTCTGTGTAAATGTAGGACTGGTCTGTAACGACTGGTCAACTTTACACTTTGTTCTCAAATTGTAGAAAACGTTATTGTTCTTTTGTATCATTATATGTGGTCATATTGACTTAGATGTCAAAATGTGTTTTGAAATGTACAGTTGAAATTTAAAAAATAGTTTGTCCTTCAAAAGGACATGTGAGAAATGTTCTATAAATGTTCTATAAATTTTAAGATTATCACACAAGAAAAGTGAATTCAATCACAAGGGCCTTTGATAAATGTTTGGTCCTTTACGTTCGATGGGGATACAGAATTTGGCGCTTAGACACTGCTTTTGTTCATATAATTAAAGGGGCCTAGTATAGGTCGTTACTTATGGGCCTAGCCCCTTCTTTTTTGTACTAGTGGGCCTGAAGCATTGATTGTGCCATCCATTTAAGTAGCCCTTTAACCATGTCTGAGGCCTGCCATTGCAGAGCCTATGTGTGCAGTTTTTACTGCTATATCAACCTTCAAAATAAACCTTTTGTCAGGCCTAACCCTTCCTTTTTAATACAGATAAGTCAGCCCTAGGGTAGGCCTTAGACAGCCCAGAGGGGAAGGTCTATTGTACTTAAAAAGCAGGACATTCACTTTTAGGTTTGACATGTCCTGGTAGTGAAAAACACTTCAATTTGTTTTTTCACCACTACAAAGCGTATATCTACCAGTGGAATTACCTTATGACATCTTCTAAGTATAATTTCCAAATGGGAAGATATACATGATTTAAGTTTGATCTCTTTGGAATCACCATTTAAAATCCATACTTATGGTAAACTTAGATTAAGATTGCAGTTTTGAAAATGAAACTCTTAGGAAGATGGTATTTTCTTACCTTAACCATTTGGTGTCTGTAGCCTGTCTCTGATCACATGACTGGGTGTAATTGGCAGTTAGGCTTTGTGTATTTCTCCTAGATAGCCACACACAATGGGAGCTTAGGTGTTTCTCAATGGGTTATCTCTGGCAGGATGGGAGTAAGGAGCTGAGCCCATCATTACTTACACCTGAATAAGCTGTGTCCTACCCACAAGCAAAGGGCTGCATACCCCCCTGCAGTGAGTCTGGAGCCAGGGCAAAAAGGGAGGGCTTCTCTGGACCTCAAAGGCATATCTCCAAAGTTCCTCCCACTTCAAAGGCACCACTGGGTATAAGTGCTAGACCTTAGACTCCACCACTTTAGTAAACTTATGGACCTGTGAATACTCTGCTAGGAAGAAGGACTGCTGTGCTTCTGATGGACTGCAACGCAAACCAATATTTTAGAGGAGGTATCAAGTAAAGATATAGTTTGGTAACAAGACGGATGATTTCTATCCCCCTATTTAAATATGTTACTTTATATGTCATAATACACCTCTAACGTGCACAGATACTCAAGAGTGTCCCGGCGCGGGAAGTGACTGTGGCAGTGAGGAGCTGAAATTTAAATTTAAATGGGCATATTAAAAACTAGGGTTTTTAATTGTTTTTTAAAAAAGCCTAGGGTCTTGAATATTCCGCAATTCCATGGGGAGAGAATTCCCTGCTATCGCTGCTTTGACGGAGAGGGAGTGGCCCCCCAGACGCATCCTGCGAAAACAGGGGACCACAGCCAGCCGTTGCATGGCCGAGCGCAAAGCTCTGCTGGGGACATAAAAGGAAAAACGCTTCCTGAGATACGTCGCCCCTAGTCCATACAAGGCTCTGTGAACCAGAGTGAGGGCTTTGAATTGCACTCTGTGTGTCACAGGCAGCCAATGCAGATCCCGCAGATGCTGTCCAACGCTTGACCTTCCTGCATTGTTGAACAGAAGTCTGGCAGCAGCATTCTGTATTGTTTGTAGTTTTTTCAGCAGGTAGCTCAGAATGCCCATGTACAAGGCATTGGCATAGTCAATGCATGAAAAAATAAGAGCACGGGCCACCATTTCTTTGGCTGACCTGGGTAGCAAGGGAAAAAACGTTCTAAGCGATGTGAGAGTGCCAAAGCATACCCCCACAAGTTTCTTAATCTGCACGGAGAACCTAAGGGCCTCACCAAACCAGACCCCCAAGTTCTTAGCAGGATTGCCCACTGAGTTGGGCAGAGGGTAGTCTAAGGGCCACAGTGTCTCCCTAAAGGAAGGAGGGAAGGATCCGTAGAGGAGGACCTCCGACTTGTCCTCGTTGCACTTAAGTTGTGCTAGTGCAAGCCATTTGAAGACAGTAGAAAGACACTTCTGGGCTGTTACCGAGGACAAGTCATTATCCTTCCAGGTAAAGAGGAGCTGGGTATCACCAGCATACGCTATGATCTTGGCTCCCAGCTCCTCAGCAAGCTAGATCAGGGGTGTAATATAAATATTAAAAAGCAAAGGGCCAACGAAAAAGGTGGCATCCAGACCTGCTGGGTGCGATCATCTAAATAGGATTTAAGCCAATCCCAGGCATAACCAGTAACTCCGATATTCAAAAGTCTAGCAAGTAGTTGTTAATGGCGCACCGTATCAAAGGCGGTAGAGAGGTCCAGTAAAATCAGAGCCGCTCTGCCACCTGCGTCCAGGCACTCCCTTATTGCCTCCGACATTTTGACGAGCGCAGTCTCCCTGCTGTATGTTGCCCTGAATCCTGATTGGGCAGGGTGGAGTGCACCGGATGACTCGATATAGGCGTCTAGCTGTCTAAAGACAGCTTTTTCACAAACCTTTGCCACAGCAGGTAGAAGAGAGATAGAGCGGTAGCTAGCAAGTTTGGTGGGATCTAGAGTATGCTTTTTCAGAAGTGGCAGCAGTTGCGCCTGTTTCCAGATCAATGGGACAGTGGTGAACTGTAAGGATGGGTTAATAATAATATTAACCATTGGGTTGACCACCTCTGCAACCCCTGCTAGTAGACTAGCCAGACATGGGTCTGTGGGAGAGCCCGACTTAAGCGATTTAAGGATAGACAGCGTGTCTGACAAAGCAATGGGGGAGAATTCTGTCAATGGGGAAGCTGACGGGATGGGAAGTGAAATGGACGGGGTGTGGGATTCTACCTGCTCGAGGGAGCCCATCCCTAGGCTATCTTGAATAGTCTGTATTTTCTCAATTAAAAAGATGACAGCTCCTCGCACCATTTTGACGAAGCCGGCAGAGCAGTATGTTCAGCGCACAGTGATAAAAAGCTCTGGACAATGGAGAAAATGTCCTTACTGTTATTGTTGGATTTAGCAATGCGCTCCGCATAAAAGCCACTTTTCGCCTCCCGAATGGCTGCATAGTAGTCTCTCTGAACCCTTCAAAAGGCGATTATAGCCAGGGGATAATACTCCAGTCTCCAGCAATAATCACGTTTTTTTGCATCCCTGCTTGAGATCTCTAAGTTTACCAGAGTACCAGGGTTTTGAGGGAGCTTTTCTCACTCGTCTATTAGAAAGTGGTGTAGATACAGAATCAATCCCTTGGGAGATCCAATTGGCAAAGCGATCCAGCGCTCCTTCCAGATTGGGAGCGACCACCGGCTGCAAAGCTAGCAAAGCCCTAGAGAAAGCAGGGATATCTATTTTCTGTGAAGGTCTACCTTGAGCAATGTCTTTAGGGGAAAGGGGCCTCATGATAGTCCAAGAGAACTGGATCAGATAGTGATCTGACCAAGGGACCTGAAGGGGTTCCCTAATGGACAGCGGGAAGTTAGAACAGACCAAGTCTAACAGATGCTCCCCCTTATGGGAAGGAGAGTTGATCCATTGGGTCAGTTGTGCCAGATTAAACGAGTCCTCTAGTTCCCTACAGTCATTAGCCTCCCGGCAATCTAGATGGATATTAAAATCGCCCAGAAGTAAAACATTTGAAAAGCGTAGCACCCGGGGAACAATAGCATCATCTAGTGCTTTCAAAAAAGCTCCAGGGGGGCCGATACACCAGTGAGCCACCAAGCGTAAAATGTGGCGACATAGCGATGGTAAAATCAAGTGCCTCCCCATCAGCTATGCCCAAAGGTTCCTCGCTGGAAAAAGCCCAAGTGTCCCTAAAGACCACAGCTATCCCTCCACCCCTGCCAATTTTACGGTCTGCCCTTGCTATTTTGTAACCCCTAGGGATGGCTAGATCGACCACTGGGGCGCAGAGCTCATTAGGCCAGGTTTCAGTTACAAATAACAAATCTAGCTGCTCATCAGAGAGAAGCTCATAAATATCTGGGACATGCCTGACCAGTGAGCAAGAATTAATTAACGCAGCTCGAATACAGTCCCCCCTCTGAATACAGGTAACCAGGGCAGCTGCGGGAGCAGGGACTATCAGCTCAGTTTGGAAGCAGAATTGATATATATCGCATGTCCTAGACAAATTTTGAAGTGCTGCCCAGTGGCTGCCACATTTACCCTTACTGTGAATAAGAGCCAAAAGTTCCTCGCGACTGAAGTACCCCTGACCGCCCTGCAGCTCTGTCTGATTACTGGCAGCATGGCTGGCGCTGGACGTCACCCGGCACGCGGACGGGTGCAGACGGGCGCGTCCGTTTGATCATGCGCGTTAAGTAGGGTAGTCCCTTCCCCAGCTAGAACGCTAACTTCAGCCCCACCGGGATCCAGAAATACCCCCAAGATGGCGCACTGCCCTCCACTCAAGCAGCACTAATTGCCACGGTGGACCGTGAATCGGAGGTGGGTGCACGTTGAGCCACAATAATGCAAATTTTACATGTTCATCAGTTTAAAATCAGGTCTCAATATAAGGCCAAGCAGTAATAAAACATTTACAATTTAAAAAACAGATGCAAATAATTGTAAAGCGCTCATACACTAGCACGGTGCACAAAACAGATCGCGCAGGTACTGTCACTCCCTCTTTCTATGTGTACCAGAGTGAACCAACAATTACTGCACAGAATCCATTTGTCAATAAAGGCCACTATAAGTCTGCATCAACTTTAAAATTATCGTCCAGGACGCCATTAGGTTTATGGGCTTTGCCGATGGCAGTCTTATTAATGTCATCTATAATCTCACTAAGACTGAGTGACTGACTACAAGTGTGGGCAGATGGCATACCCACATTGCAGCAGTATAAAACACTGATCTAAACTGTTCCTTCCAACTGTCCACACTAACTTGACATTCAAGTTTGGGTTCCTTGTACTTCAAAAAGAAACTGCACAAAAGTTCTTACTGTTCTTACTGTTCCTTGCATTACCTGCCTCTATCAGATCAACCCAAGCCTTCTGTCTAATCTCTTTCTTCCTAACTTCTAAGGCTATTTTATTAAAATACATAGATGCATAAGTTGTGGCATCAATGTTAAATCAATAAACAGTAGATTCAATAGAAAACACAGCAAAACCCAATAGATTTCTAGTCAAATATAGGACAGGTTTGCATTCAAAGAATCGGGGAGGGACCACTTCTTACAAAGAGAAATCTTGTCCTTTTATATGACTTTTGACAAACGCTTCACACATTTACCCCATTAATACATGGTTCACATGCTCACAACCAACAAAAATTAGGCAAAGAGCAACAGTGGTAATGAAATACATTCGAAAACGTTCTCACTATTCTAGTTCACAGCACCTGTTTTTGGTACATAAATGTTACATAGTATGTTATATATTCTGGCACAGTTGCTCTGTCCTTGGGAAAGTACAAACTACTCAGGTAGTCACGGAGAATCAATTCTCAACTAGTGAAGTCTACAAGTCTTTATTATGACACCTGTTCAGCTCACGTGTTAAACAACAACGCCACATTAAAGTTGGAGGATGAAGCCTAAGTTGCCCTTAGTTAACATATCTGGGGCTGTCTTCTTCAAGAACAAATGGACCCCAGAAATGGAGTTCCAGTGTACAGCTATCTACCTCAAGGATAAAAGGGAAATGAGTGTCTTGAGGGAGGGTTGAACCAGAGAACAAATACCCTATGTAAGGAAATTTGAGATACTGGGGTGAATAGATATACGTGGTGCGAAGGGAAGGAGCAACCCCTAATTGTACAGAAACTAACGCTGTATTCCTTGTGTTTCAGACGTTAAGGAGCCATTCCACTGGGAAAGAATTATAACTGTGGCACAATACTGCACATTCTGGAAAATGGGGCACCTCCACGTTGATGGATACGTACATGCAATGCCTACACTTAGCATGCCTACACTCAGCTTGTCCCTGGATGGTGCGGCCTCTGCTCCCTCATCACTATACACACTCCGACCCTGGTCCTTCCCGGAGAAGATCTGTCAGAGTTGCACCAACATCCGCTAAAGAAGAAGACTACGTTGTTGCATCAGGCTAGAGAAAAAAGAACTGCTGAATATTTTGGCTGGGCTCAGTACAAGGCCATTCCAGAAGAATTCAGACAGTTTTCTGACACACAAGTATCAGACAGAGGGCCCATACCCTTCTTTATAGTGCAGATGAAGGCGAACGCCAGCTGGTTACAGATAACCAGGTGGTGTATGCTCAAGATAATTAACAGCACTGAGCGTGGTCTTAATGCAGGAAGAACTAAGCCATCCGCCTCATGGTTATGCAACATCAATATGTGTTGGACTTAATGGCCTCAATGGAGGGGGGTATGTGTGCCATGATCGGTGGGTCCTGTTTCACATTTATCACAGGTAATGACATGGACAATAGGACTTTGACTATTGCCATCCAAGTATTGCACCATTTACAAAGAGACATGTGTGAGGAGGGAGGCGGCCCTGAGCAGGAGTGGTATATGAACTGGTTCTCCTGGTTACCCCAGTGGAATAAAATCTGTGTACATCATTGGTGCTCGTTTTCATATTGCTATTGTGTTTGTGTGGTTTCATGCAATTGAGAGTTTCCTGCTGTAAAAATACAGCCCTCAAATTGGGTAGAATGCAAGTAACTAGGAGAGTAGTTATTATCAAAACTGAAGAACAACAAGTCTCCAATAATGTAACTGTCATGAAGTATGGGTTAGATAATGTAGGGGAAAATTCAACTAGAGGGGGGATGTTAAGATTGATAAAAATTGATGTCAATGTGCACAATGATAAAATTGTAATTGAGAACAAAATCGCATCACTATTATCAAATTCGGCCATCATGAACTCTCCATCAACCCCAACTCAGAAATATGTGGTTGGGCAGGCTCTGAGACCCAGGCCTGGGGTTACTAATTGACAGGTCACAGGTGGGGTGGTATGTAGCTGGCAGACAAATGTGTGAACAGGAAACTCAGGTCTAACCCCCAGATATGGTCCAGGGAGATTGGCCTCAATAAAGCCCATGTGGCTGGAGGGGTACGCGCGTTCCAAAAACATCATAAAGTTAGAGGCCACGTGAAGGTAGGAACACGCAGCCAGTCCGGACACAGCACACACAGCACACACAGTGATCATGTGCCCCTCATGCCGGACATCTGGACACGTTACCCACTGACCCCCATTGTGTCCATGCAAGGTTGAGGCCTTCCTGCATTTATTATCTGGAGCCTTATTTCTAAGCCTGGGCGGAGTTTGCATAGCAGCGCTACATGGAACTCCGCAAAGCGGTAAAAAAACTCAGCAGAGCTACACAGAGTTCTGCAAGCAGATGGAGTTGTTTGTTCTGCCCATTTGCGAGACGTTTCTGATGTTCGGCAATGCGGATTACGTGTTTGGGGGAAATATTGCACGAACTTCACCACGTGGTCGCACATGGGTGCAGCCATCTTGTTTTTCTTCTCTATTATTGTTCTGGCCCTGTTTATGAATCCTCCCTAAATTTTTGCAATCCTTTATACCTAAAAAAAAATTCCGATCTTTTTTATTTATTATCTATTAAGCCTGGGCGGTGAACTACGCTCCGCTCGCGGAGCTTGCGAAGTTTAGGTAAGTTCAAGATTCACGTAGAGCACGAAGTTGCAGATTGCTACGCAATCTACCGCGTTGCGTAGTAGTTTTGCTTCCTCGTGCGCTCAATATTCATTCTTGCACGCGCGGTAACGTCTTACCGTGATTCTGCATTCACCAACTCGCTTTTCTGTCCGTTCGCGTGCACCACGAGATTTGTATATGACCGCCTGATCCCGCGAGAGTGTGCGAACGCGAACACATCATTCGGACGTGCGAGCTGACTTCCGGCGGCTGTCTTGGTAAGATCGCGATCCCGCACATGCAAAAACTACAATTTGGCGAAGAATATCTCTTGAGCTTTATAAAACCTTCTCGAAAATGATCATTTTGCTCAGAAAAACTCCTCAGATTGTGATTTGGCTGTAGTCTTTTGTGCAAGGAGTCCTTTATTTTTTTTACTCTTTTTTTCAAGAGGAAGGAAGTGCCTCTGAGTCTCCAACTTCCTGTTCCTGTCCAGCAGGCTCCTCCCAGTGCTTTGTCCATGTGCTGTTCACTTTCATTTGGATTTGGAGCTGGAAGGATCACTTTTTGTGTCTGTCTGCTGCATCAAACCATTGGATTGGATTTATTTGAGGACTTTTTGATTTGAGATTTAATTTTACAAGTAAGTTGGAGAATCGGTGTACATGTTTGTTTCATTGGGGCTTGTTTGTACCTACATTTTTCTGGGATATTCATTGTTTTTAAAAATTATTGTTGTGGGTGGCCTGTACTTTCAATAGGGGCCTAGTTGTTTTTCTTTGCAATTTCAGCCAGTAGGGTACCCATGGGTCCATGTTTCTGTGGTGTCTGTTGAATTTAAACATCATGTAGAGCATGGATGGCATAGGATTGAAATGCTAAATGTGGCTGTGGTGTATTTCACTGTTTGTGTGTGTTAAATACCTTTGTTGGATGTGTGTGCTTGATGTGTAACTTCTTTCCAATCCTTTCGTAGCCCTGTTGATTTTCATTTGTGTATTAAAGCTGTGTTGTTTAGCAGGCCTCCTTTGTCCGGTCATATATAGGCCTGCTTCAATTCATTGTTTTCCATGGCCTGTTGTGACTGTGAGTACCCATGTGGCTTGTGGCAATTTTGTGGTGGTAGTTTAGTAGTGTGTGCTTCTTTTTCCATAAAGGCCTGCATTTCTTTTCTTTGTTCCCCTTGGCTTACGCTTGTTGTTGTTGTGTCCTGGCCATGTGTGTGGCGGCCATTTTGTGAAGGCAGGCATTGTGCTTTTGCCATTGGCTTACATTGTCTGTCTTCCATTTCTTGTTGTTGTGGGTGGGTAGCGGCCATTTTGTGGAGCCATCTAAGCAGTGTGCTTGCTTTTGCCATTCTGTTCCAAGCTTGTGGCCTAGTCTGCCAGTAGGCCCAGAGGTAGTCATCCTCAAATCATGGGTGCATAAAAACAGTTTGTGTTGTCTGTTGAATTTTAACAACATGGATGGCTTTGGATTGATTTGCAAAAGGTGTTTTTTGGGGTGGAATTGCAGTTTTTGGGGGTGTGTTAAATAAATAGAGCTTTTCAGCCAGTAGGTAGCCCTAGGAATTCAGCTCGCGTACTTTTGGGAACTCTGCACAGCGCGACAACGCGGACTTACAGTTTTTGTCATTTTCGCGCTCTCAAAATGCGTGTTCGCGCACGCGATAACGACTTTTTGTATAGTTCGCGATGCCGAACACGCAGAATTTGCAATCTGACAAACAATATCTCGCGAGCAACATAAAACCTTCTCGAAAACGTTGATTTTGTGCATTTTGTCCTCAGGTTGTCATTTTGCTGTAGTTTTGGGGCACGGAGTCACTTTTATTTTTTTAAAAATATTTTTAGGAGAGGAAGTAAGTTCAACAGAGACTCCAACTTCCTGTTCCTGTCCTTTGTATTCACTTATTTGTTATTATTGTGGTGGGTGGCCTGAGCATGTGGGTGGTGGCCATTTTGTGAAGGCAGGCATTGTGCTTTTGCAATAGGCCTGCATTGTCTGTCTTGTATTCCTGACCTTTTCTTGTTTTTGTGAGTGGCCTGGCCATGTGGTGGTGGCCATTTTGTGGGACCAGCCACTGTGCTTTTTCCATAGGCCTCCAAGCTTGTGGCCTAGTCTGCCAGTAAGCTCAGGGGTACTACTCATCAATCATCACGGGTGCATGGAAGTTAAACAACTGTTTTTGTGTTGTGCGTTGAATTTCAACATCATGTATGGCTTTGGATTGAATTGCAAAATGTGGGCTTTACTTTTTTTCGGGGGTATATTTCACTTTTTGGGTGTTGTAAATAAATGCCTTTTTATGTGTATATGTTCGTTGTTGTTGCTCCCTGATGCTGCATCCATCCCATGTGATGCACAAATTTTTATTTAGGGCAAACAGGCTACACTACATTAATATTTTTGTTCTTTGCTATTCTTATTCTTCCTGAGTGTACACAGTACAGTAGTACACCAGGAGCCCTGGCTTTGTCAGTCTCATAAATGGCTATACTGTTGTTGATCACAGACTTAATAAAATGTAATAATTGTGACCACCCACCACACACTAAGAAGTTATATATTATATGAGTTTGATTGTACTATCTTTTGACTGATGTTCTTCTGGCTTTTTTGCTTTTAGGTGCACAAAAGACGGAGGAGGTGTGTCATCATCACCCGTTGGTGCCAGACCGACATTCTGCTGCTGTACACGACGTGACGTGTGAGTGACCTGACCAGCCTTCTCTGCAACTTGTGCAATGAGTGCTGTTTTGACATCTGAAGAAGATTCCCCCAAAGAAAGCAGGTAGCAGGTCCTCCGGTACCAAGAAAGTTGCCATGGAGAAGAAGGAACAGAAGAAGAAGGAAGTGTCACTTAAGTCTGGTGTGCCTCCCAAAACTTTTAGGGGGACACAAAAAATGACGCCTGCAGCAGCGGTGTCCGGAGGCCAAGCTGGGGGCAGCACCTCCGCATCAGTGGGCCCAGCCCACCAACCCAGGCCCAAGCAGATGAGTGTGGAAGAGGTAGCCAGCCTAATGGTGGAAAGCAGTGATGCTGAGCCTGAAATAAACTTATCGCTATCTCAAAGTAGTACACAATCAATGCAGGAGGGAACACAGCAGATAAGTGGTCAACAACAACAGCCGCAACCACCGCCTGCAATAGTAGCTGTTGTTCCTCCCGAAGTAGGGGCAGTTCAGGAAATTGAGCCTCATGCAGAGGAAGAAGAGGAAGCAACTCCGTCAGAAGTTCCATTGTCTTCCATATCCCCAGCAAGGAAAAGGAGAGTTAGTACATCAAGTTCTTCGCCAAGCCCCCTTCTGATGATCTAGATGCCACTTGGAAGCCACAAACTTAGTCTAAGAGGGAGACACAACTCAAGAGCAGGCATGGGAAAAGGAAGGTTCCAGAAAGCCTTACACTTATGGAGGTTGATGTAGAAGAGCAGGATGATGATGATGATGAGCCAGTCATCTCGAACATCACTCCGGGCCCAGAGGAGATGGAGACCAACATTTTTACACTATCCAAAATTGCTGCGAGGGATGTAGCATGCATACCTCCAACACAGGTAACACCAACACGACCTCCAGCTTCCATATTTACATTAGCAAAGGGCCGGCAGCGTCCTACATCCAGCACAAGCACCACTTCAGCAGAAGTAGGTAGTGGCACTGCACAGAGTCAAATTCAACACACACCCGCCAGTTCATCCGGCATTGGAAATGGCACCTCCAGCAGGAGACAAAAGTTAAGCTCCCCAGTGTGGGATTTCTTTACGGTTAGCGGAAAGGAGGAAAACATTGCTATATGCTCCGTTTGTCATACCTCTGTTAGTCGTGGTAAGCTTGGTACAAACTATGGTACCGAGGCCAAATGACCCATCTGAAAAAACACCACGCAATCCAGTGGGAGGAGCACCTTTGTCGCATAAAAACTGGAACCATTGCTGTTGGTGGGGATAAACGAGTAGAAAGTCCGCTCACGGTGGAACAGGAAGAAGAAGAAGAGGGAGACATTCTCTGTGGAAGTGGTACACAAAGTAGCCCTGTCCCCAGCACTGCAGTGGTAACGCCCACATCCTCAGCAACATCATAGTGGCACAAGAGTAAGAGTCAGCCTGAGACACCAAGGAGTACTGCTTTTAAAAAAATTGTGACGTTGAGCACAGGAAGGAATACCACGCAGCCTACCATTCTTAGCATGTTTACTAGGCCGGAGGGGCAGTACGAATGTAACCACCCAATAGCACGTTTGTACAATGCGAAGCTGGCTAAAATGTTAGCACTGGACTTTCTCCCTTTTTCTTTTGTTGAAGGGGTGGGTTTTCCGGAATTTGTGACAACCATCTGCCCAAAATGGAAGGTTCCCAGCCGCTACTATTTCGCAAGAGTTGCTGTTCCAGCACTACATCACGACGTGCTGGAATTGCTTGGAAAAGCCTTAAAACAGAGTGATGTTCAGAGTATCCACCTGACAACAGACATGTGGACCAGTTGCCAAGCCACTAATTACATGTGCATCACTGCACACTGGGTCACTTTTTCGGGTGTTAAAGATAAGATATCTGAAGGTGTTGTTGACACCGCTGAGATTTTTAAAGACACTCGCAAACATGCAACTGTAGCCATGTTTGCTATGGAGAAATCTCATACTGCTGCAAACATTTTGGATGAGTTTAACAGCGTTTGATTGGCTGTGACCAAGAGGGCTCAACATTGGTTTTGTTGCCACAGACAATGGCAGTAATGTAGTTAGGGCCATGAAAAATGGTGGCTATTTCAGGGTCCCGTGTTTGGCACACTGCATTAACATTGTTGTTCAAGACTTTCTGAAAAATGAAAGAAAAGTCAGCAACTTACTGACCACCTGCAGAAGAATATGCACACATTTCAACCATGCTTTTAAAGGCCGGAAGCAGCTGAGGGTCACATTGGAACTCAACTTATAACATGCTTGAGCGTCTGTTTGAGCAGTACATACCACTCAATGCTTATGTCATGAAAAGGTCAGGAGATCCTATTGTGAAAGGCATGACCGTTGAAATGGCCCAATGGGACCTCGTTAAATGCCTGACAGAGATGCTACTTCCTTTTGAGGTCTTCACACATGAAGACTGCAGGCAGGACTGTACTATGGGCCAAGCTCTCCCATTGTTGCACATGCTAGAGCAAGAGCTGAAGGAGGTGTCAGAAATGTACGCAGGTGTGGATACAAAGTAGTTACATATTATTTTGCGGACACCTTAGCCGTTCGCTTATCTGACAATACAAGGATTCAAAATAACATTGTGTCACATCGACATTACATTACTGCCTCAATTTTGGATCCACGTTACAAATTATTGCTGAGCAGTAATGAAGTAATTCCTTTTTCAGAAGTGGATGTTGCCAAGTACAAAACTTTGATAGCTGAGGAAGCCACTGACTTTGAAAACAAACGGATCTTAATTAGAGGCCCGCCACCCCAGGGCAGAAAAAGTACTACAGGGCACCCAGAGTCAAGTTCTACTTCAGAGCCCGAGAGCAGTGCGTTTGCCTCCCAGCAGTCAACAACACTGCCAGCAATAACCTCAACAAAAGCACCAACAGGATCATCAGCCACATTTAAAAAAAACGGCAGGTGATTGGTTTCTACGGAAAGGGTTTTGTACGTCCATTACTGATGCAAAGGCAAAAGAGGCCAAGCAAATCGGAGCACCCCTGAACATTGAGCGGATGGTTCAGGCCTATCTAGATGACACAACAGAGGTCTTCATGGAGCAAAGCCTATTGGTGTATTGGTTTGGGAAAAGAAGCCAATGGCCAGTGCTCAGCAGGCTGGCGATAAAGTATGTGGCTTGCCCTGTTGCAAGGTCTCTTCAGAGCGTGTTTTCAGTGCTGCTGGTGCCATTGTTACTGTGAAAAGGGCCAGTCTCTCGCCCAAAAGCGCGGAGAGGTTAACCATGATCAAAATGAATCAGTACTTTATACCACCGGAGTACAAAATATGTGAATCACAGCAGGAAGAGGAGAGTGACTACGATGACATAAGTAGTGGGTTATTACATGACGTACTTCTGTCTGAACCACCAGAGTTTGAGGACAAGCTCTTCTTCCCTGACAACTAGGCTTTCAAATTGTTCTTCCTTCCTTCATTTGTGTGTGTATCTGTTTTTCTGGTTCAAATCTAATCACAACAAATCCATCAATAGTCTCCTCTTTTTATTTCCCTATTGGAGTTGCATGTCTGTGCATAACCGTCCACTCCACTCCTCAGAGTCCTGCTCCATCTTCCTTGCTCTCCCTATATACATTTCAAGCAAGCCAGACATTGGATGGAGATGGAGAATAGTACAATACATGTTGCCTCTAACAATCCCTCCATAAGAAGTGAAATGTGACTATATTCCGTTTTGTTTCCAAGCCGAAAGAAACTCATCACTGACTGTCAGAAGGCTAGGCAGGCATCAGATCTGACAGCCAAAGAGAAGAGCAAGAAAGGTAATGATTATTTTGAATGATGGCATGCATTGCATTGGATGCTTACTGACTACGAGTGAATGTGCATGAAGTCGAACTATACTAGTTTATCTACAAAGTAAAAGTGACTCAGGTGACAGTCAATGTTTCCTTGTAGTTTAATAACCACATTGTACTCCTACCACTGCAGGTGCCGGACAATATCCGTTGCAATTTTGTAATATGGAAGATATTATAAACTTAATCAGTCACTATAGACTGAGTTGGTGTTGGAGAACACTTACCACACGGTCATGATGCTGACCATACTATCTTTGCACACAGTCAGTCAGTTGGATCGGAGATAATTGGTGGAATAACTGCGTTTCATGGACTGCCTTAAAAGGTAAACAGTTTCAACAAGAACCACAGCAGACCTAGGCTACATGTCCGTGTAGTGGTGTGGACTGGAGCAGAGTGTAGTGGTATGAGGGACAGTGGCGCATTGATTTAGTCACTTCATTTGGAAAATGCTAGGTTGCTGCAGTGCATATGCCTTTTGTCTCACTCTGTCAAAATTTAAGGTAAATGGGGGTAGAGTGCCTGGCCTGTGCCGTGGTTGGCCTGTTCTGTGCTGGCTCCTGTCCCGTTGTTGTTGTAGCTTAATGCTGTAGAGTAGACACTATGTACCCAAGCCGCCTCAGTCTGAAAGTGTTCTCTCAAGAGTCTTGTCTTCTCTTCTTGCACTCCACTGTAATTGAGTTTTTTTTTTTTATTCAGTCTTTTCAATACCCCTTTTGTTTTTCCATCTACACTTACAGGCCGGCCTTCAACCTGTGCTATAGTGGGAGAAACAACTCACACTTACCTTACCAATCCGCATCAGGCAGGCAGTGGTACCCTAGATTGATGTGCGGAGTGTCCATGGAAGGGAGGACCAAGAAGAATGACGAGAATGATGCAACTCCACATTTGGACCAGGATAATACAGTAACTTTAGAATCATTCATCATTCGTCTTTAAATGTATTTGATTCCTTTTTTCTCTTCAATCATTACGACTGTGTGTTGTGGTGTGTTTGGTAATTAATCCCTACAACTATTTTTTCATTTCCTTTGCTAGCTTGAAAAATAAATGTAAGCCCGGTACCGCATGTAATTTGGTTCGGTGGAGGGCAGACAGGCATGGCAAATTTCATATTAATAATTTCTGCCCTGTACAGTCTAATTGTGTAGTAGTAGTTAGTAAGTACAACTCATTATCATTAACCATCAAGTTCTCTTCATCATCATGCATGCATTTCCTTTTTCTCACTTTATAGATTTGTTTGATAATGTATCATGGTCATCTTCCAAGATTGTGTTTTACTTTTGTTGTGTCCATGCATACTGTCTGTTTTTCTTTGTCAAACCTTTCCCCAAACTCCCCTTCCCATCCATTCATCAATCCCTAACCCTCTTCCCCCGGGCTGTGTGATTTATATTGAGGTGTGATGTAACTACATTAAATGTTCACCAACAATTGATCACACGCTTGCTGGGGCAGATGTGGTGAAAGCAACAGTAATTGAATTTCAACTAAGGCAGGGCAAGGATCTTCTTCTGCTTGCCCACCCATGCTGCACTTTACTTTGTTCTACTACTCCTCCCACAATCTGTCTCAGTCAAGTGACTTTCTCTTTCTTTTTTCAAATGCTATTGCCACTGTCTATTACTACCACCACAATAATGGCATCTTATCCATTCATTTGGGAAACCAACCATGCAGCCATCACTGTGCCGAACTTCATCATCATCAATCACAGGTAAGATACGTTTGGGGGATGTATAATGGACTAGGAGGAGAGACTGACAGTACTAGTATGACAATTAAAAATAACTCAGTGAGGGGAACCGCATCTATCTGTTTGTGTGTTACAAAATCGGCAGATCTTTTAAATCAAACACTGGCTGCGGGCATGCAGCAGCAAGGAAACAAAGTAACAAACCATGTGACGTAAATTGAATTCGTAAAACAGTAACCCACCACAAAACATTAACATCTTATGTTTAAGTAAATAATATAAAATTTAATATACCCTAACAAAAATAAACTATCCCACTCTGACCTGACCCACCCCCCTCCTAACCCCAACCAATGTCCAAAACAAAAGTCAAAGTCCAAAATGTCTGTAAAAAAGTTAAACCCCAACACCCAAAACCCACCCACCAACAAAAGGAATTAAAAAAGGGGCAAATTGACAAGGTCCTATAGTCGGCGGGCCTTCAGGTGTTTATCCACAAGGATTTTGACACGCTCCTCTAGGTGCTCCTCCAAGCGAACCATCAGGCAGAGCATCTGGCGGCGAAATGCCCTACAGTTACATGCAGGGTGGGGGGCAGCAGTGGTAGATATCGAGGCACGGCGGCGGGTGGCTGCCGGACCACGGCGCCGTAAAACTGGAGGCAGGGCCTGACTGGGGCCCGGGGCATTGGAGGAGGCTGCAGCTGCAGCCGCCTCCTCCTCCTCCTCCGCCTGAGCCACCAGCCGGCTATATTCAACGCAAATGGCCTCCAGTTTACGGCGCCGGGTCATGGCTGCCAACTCCTTCCTCGTTGGTTTTGGTTGGGAAGGGGTATCTATATCAAGAAAGAAAAAGAACATGTTGTAACCAATACTCTTAGCAAAACAGAAACACAAAATTAATTCAACACATAGTGGCACAGTATCACTAGCAAGCACAGTACATAACATTTGTGATTTGGTGGTAAGTATCTATACTCCTACTTCCACGGACACTAACATTTGTGGGAGTTTCCGACATTATACTGGTACTATGTACTCCAGTACACACCAGTCGTGTTGTTCTTATCTCTAGTTTAGCAAAATTACATAACCTTGTTGTAGCCGGCATGCCAGCTCAGTCAGCTAAGCTTGGACCCAAGAGAAATAGATATGGGTCCCATGATGCAGACTCACGTTAGTTTTATTTACTACTACTGTCTGCAGGTGGGGAAGCTCATATTTTTGTTTTACGGCAGGTGGCACTGGCCATACTCTGTCTGTTACATGAGGGCAAATGCTCAATTTCACTTTCACCCTGCCCTGGGTACTACAAAAAGGCTGATTATTTATCGGATTCCAATGATCATTGCTTATATTATAGATAGTAATACAACATCAGGTCAGTAGCGGTCGGTGGTGGGAGTGCTGCCGGGCGGTGACGTGGGAAGGTGCAGGGTGGGGGTAGAAAACTATGGATTACGGACAATCACTGGTAATTAAACAATACATATAAAGAAATAAATCGCATTTGGCGGTGCAGTGCGCACAATGAAAATCATTTTATTTATTTTTATGTTTACTTACCTTTATTTGGCCGTAATACATAGTTTACTTCCCACCCACCCTGCCCCTCCCCATGTCACCGCCCGCCAGCACTCCCACCACCGACCGCTACTGCATAGGGTACTTTGCTTTCATTGATTGTGTATGTGTAACTAACAGATAGGCCACCCTTTGCAGTCTGGCTGACACAATCAAAAATACATTAACATAGGTGAGGAGTGGTCCTCGGAGTCAGAGGAAGGCGCTTCGGCTTGATAATATATTTATATATAAGATGTGCTTGCAAACTACTGCGAGTCAACTGTATTCTGAAAATACTACTTATATATTCCCCTTCGCTTTGCTACTCTGGCGCAGTTTCTTTTACATTTTCTTCAAAGTAAGACGCTCCAGTGACAGTCTCCACCTATGCTGTCTAATGATGATAGTACATCCAGGCATACATCCATTAACGTGAATGTCTATCCTTCTTTTTTATATATCTCTTACCAAACCTTAGTTGGTTTCACCAACAACCACCCATGCGTCCGCTCCTTCCTTGCTTGCCTTGACTTTGAGTTTGAACCAAACACTGCTGATTCTTGCTATCTAGTACTATCCACCCATACCGTGTCGCCCACCCAGGCCGGCATCCTCTTTCACCTTCCACCCATCCTTCAACAACCCATGCGTCTGATCTGATTACTATCAGCCACCTATGCATGCTTCCAACATATCCTTCTCTGCCAGTCAATCATATTATTTATCTCGCCCGTCCTTCCACCCTTCTTTCCCTCTTTGTTCAACACATCCATCAAGGTCATCTGATCTGAGTTTGTCTTCTCCATAAAACCTTCACAGCTGAGTTAGAGTCAGATAGAAGAGGCCATTGGTTACTCAACTTACGCTGCTAATGCTAAGTAAAGGGTGTCTTCTTCAACCATTGTATAATGTTCACTACAACTTAATAAGTCGCACAGTACATTGAGTGAAGTAGTGAACACACTTCCATCTAGTAGTAATGTCAAGAAGTAATGAATATAACTTACCACTGCCCGCCACTGCTGCTGGCTCCCCCCCTGTCGCTCCTGCAGGTGCCGCCAGTTCTCCCGCCCCCTCCGGAATGGCCACATCGCCATCGCCGCTGGCCCCGCCGGCACTGGTGGTTGGTAGTATGCCTAGAAAAAACATTACACTTTTTTAGATGCCTGGAAACCTCCCCCTATTTTATTAGTGTTCACTTGGAAGATTGAAAAAAAACTTAATACAACATACAGTAGTACAGTCAGTAGACAGACACTAGTAGTGATATGGTTCCTAGGGTCATCTAGTCCTACTCTACTCTTTTGAAAGTTAGCCTGAGCCATGTGTAACCCTTTTAGATTCATCATGTCGACTATTACTCTTTTTGCGCATATTTAATTATACCTCGCCGCTTATTGACATGTGCAATAGACGCCTTTGAGGCCACATGACGGTTGCGTACAAGTGAAGAGGTCGCAAAAACAAGCCACTTTGTTATGGAGTTTGGTTAGTCCGTATTGCTTAGCCATCACATACATGTTACACTTTTTGCCATGACTGCGAAATGCTTGCATTATTGCAGTATACTATCTAACGCGCAGCATTTTTCTCATATAATAGGTGAAAGATTCCCTTCTACAAACCAGAGATTTGCAGAGCTTATGATGCATGATGTAACCAGTATTTCTACGTTCTACGGTGAGGGGTCTTCCAGAATTCAACAGATCTTTTGTCTTGTTCTTGTTGTCATGCACTTGTAAATGTGTACTGTTTTCATAATATGCTTTTTGCTGGCTTATTGACGATGGCTGTAGTAAAATTTCATATAACGAAGTACAGAGCTTGTTACTTGTTTCAAATAAACCTTTTGAACTTACACATACACTCTGTGGTATTTGGTGTGGTGGGGTTGACTTACACAAGTGAGTGAGCAAAAGGGTGTTATGATCTGGGTTGTCTGCCTCAGTCATCATCATTGTGTATTTTTACGTGGGGGGGGTCGGGAGTGGGACCCTAATGTGAGACACTATAGCTAGTCGGTCAGGGGATCGTGGGTTCTTCGGACTGAGGTGTGATGAGTAAGGTCCAACCTCCCATCACCAACATCCTATTTTGTTGTGCATAGTTCTGTATGTGGCTCTGCAGAATCACTACAACAGTAGTAGTATGTACTATCCGATCCAAAATACTAGTCAAATATCTGGTTGGGCATTTTGTTTGTGGGAATTGTCAAAGCCTCAACATTAAGAAGACTAGAAAAGGACAACCCAAACGACAGGACACAGTGGCTAGAGCTATTGGTCAATCTGAGTTTTATTGTTCCAAAGAAAACCTTCAATAAAGAGTGGACAACTGTGCAAGCTTCGCTACAGACATAATAATAGTAGTAGTAGCACAGAGAGTCATAGCAGAGGCAGTTAGAAGGAACTTAGTTAGAGGCAGGGATAAACAGAATTTGGAAACAGATAGTCCAGGTCAAAGAAGCTTTTGTAAAAAATAGAATTAGAAAGTGGAACCATAATTTATAGTTCGAAAAAAAAGATGCAGTAAAAGTTAGGGAAATATAATTGTTAATATAACCACTGGAGGACTTACTGAGGCCAGCAGCAGGAGCCTCGGTAGAGGAGCGGTCCTGTGGTTGTCCCGCCGACTCGGACCCCGTCTTCTTGCCCCTGGGTGGTGTTGATGATAATGTAAAATATAATAAAGAAAGAGACAAACATTAAGGAGTGCTGTGAAACAAATAACTAATTTGGAAAAATAAGTCAAAAAACATTTTAGGAAACAACAATTGCAATAAAATTGACCTATCTAATCAGATGGATCGACTACTGGGCTGCTTGCTGGATTCACGGATCGTCTACTTATTTATGAACACTTCAGTGTTCCATAATCATTCTGATTACAAATACTAACGAAGCCTAGTAAGTACCACCTGACCTACACCACCTATTCCAGACAGGCCAATTGTTCACTAAGTCTGCATTTCCATTTTTTTTAGCCATCAAATGCATAGATGAGAAGGAGGACACATGCATAAATTTGTGCATACATTCAACAAATTGTGGGTTGGTTGCATGATTCTGATCTAGTTCTGCTACTGACTGACCCTGCTAAGCCTACCACTCACTAAACAAACTACAAAAAGTTCTACGGAGGACTGGGGTAAGCAGCACTCAGTGACAGAGGAGGCGTCACGCAGACCGTGTAAAACAATTATTAACTAATACTAACTAAACCTAGTATCCAATATCCACCCACCACTATTTCACAGGAGGACAATGGAAGGACTAGAGTCTCTCTAGCATTAGCATTACCTAACTTCAGTTCTCTAAAATAAACTCTTACATTAATCAGCACAAGCTAGCGCAAAGTTGCAAACAAGTAAGAGTAGCACCGAGCACCTGGGTCCTACAATCACAGAAGATTTTGATTTTTGAAACGTAACTTACCAGCAATGCGTAGCACGCAGCAGTAATCTTGTTATTCATCAAAAACTTAATTTATACACAATAAGTTACTCACCAAGCCCAACGACCTCCACACCTAGCAGGTCCAACAGGTCCTGCTCCCAGTACAGGATGCCAGACCACCGGTGGGCCAACTGATTATGGATGGGGCGGACCCCTGCGCACCGGTACACCGCCCGGCGCACCTTCGCCCACCGACGGTGACGCTCCTGGGTAGCGTACCCGGAGCCGGGCCTGCCGCCTGCTGCCAAGGTCAAGGGGAGGTGGCACTGAATGAAAAAAACAAGGGCGGCCACCTCCGCCTCACCAAAAAGTTGCCGGGCCTGCACCCCTGCAGGACGCATTCTGCCGCAAGGTAGGCGGCTCTTAGGCCACAGGCCCCTCGCCCTTTGCGCTAGAGCTAGATGAAGATGATGTGCCCTTGGCCATGGTTCTGGGGTGGGTGGGAGGCGGAAAATAAAAGTTAGAAGGGGAAAAAATAGTTAGGGGGAATAAGTAAGAAAGAAGTAATAAAAGTTAAAAAAACACAGTACAAGTAGAAATAAAATGCAAAATATAAACTTAGGGAAAGAGAGGGATAGATGATAACCAAAAAAAGTCAGAAAAAATGTTTTAAATACTAAGGATTACAAAGATTAAGGGAGGATAGAAAAGTAGGCCCAGAACCATAGCATAGAGTGAAAAACAAGATGGCCGCGCCCATTCGCGACCGCGTGGGTAAGTTTGCGCGATATTTCTCACGAACATGCAATAATCGTATCGAACAAGTAAAATGTGCTCCCGAGCACGACATGCGCATCAGAACACGCTATACGCGACCCGAAACAGGAAATAAGGCATCACGAGCGGGCGGGACAATTGAAAAGCAAGATGGCAGCGCCCATTGGCGACCGCATGGATAAGATCGCAAGATATTATCCCCCGAGCATGCAAGCAGCTCCCCGAACACGCTCACTGTGCTCCCGAACAAGAAAAAGGCATCGCGAATGGGCGCCCCAAGCAACTACGCACGCTCGCGAAGCTACACGTAGCTCGCGTAGTGCAAGAACATCTTCGCGTAGCTTCGCGAAGCGCGACTAAGCGAACTACGCCCAGGCTTATTATCTATCCCTCTCTCTTCTTAAGTGTATATTTTGAGTTTTTTCTACTTTTTGTGTGTTTTAGCTTGTTTTTGTACCGTTTTTTTTTCGATTATTTGCTTTTCTTTTACTTCCTTTCTTCTTCTACACACTTAATTTTTTACTTTCTATATTTTCTTTTCCGCCCCCCCAGAATCATGGCAAAAAAGAATCAGAGTGCTAGTACGACCCGGGGAAAGAAGAGCCGTCTTATTTGCGGAAGGCATCGCCTGGAAGGGGTGCAGCCCTGGGCCTTGTTTTCAGAGGTGGAGGTGGCTGCATCCTTTTTTTGTGCAGCATCACCTCCCCACCACCCTGGCAGCAGGTAGCAGGCCTGGGTCCCGGTACGGGCTCCGGGAGCACCATTAGCAGTGGGCAAGGGTACGCTAGGCAGTGTATGGCTGCTCTGGGGTCCGGCGCACCCATAACCAACTGACCCACCGGTGGACTGACATCCTGGACCGAGATCAGGACCTGCTGGACCTGCTAGCTGTTAAGGTTGCGGGGCTTGGTGAGTACTAGCTAATTATAATTATTATTGTGTGTTCTATGTTATTGCGAATATAATATTTGCCCCAAATACAAGAATGCTGCTGCTCACATGCAGGTAAGTTACGTTTAAAAATCTTATATTATGTGATCGTTATTCTAGACAGTTGTTGTGCACTACCTAATCGTACTTATTTACAACTTTGTGCTCGCTTGCGCTTGTTTATTGAGATGAGAAGGCTTTCTTTTCTTTCACTGTCTAATGCTCAATCAGTAAATGATGGTCACGTTCTACACCTCCAAAGTTGTGTATTTTATTTTTTCTCATCTAGGCCTACTTCTATTTTTATCAGCAGCAGTTGATGGTGAACAACTGATTACCGTGCACCATGGCTGGAAGGAAGTATGAGGAGGAAGAGGAGGACAGCACTATTATATTTTCCAAACAAGAGACCTCATGTCCAATTCTCCACCCAGTTGGCCACTCTTTTTCTTTTCAAAAACTCAGATTCACCAATAGCTCTAGCCACTGACTCCAATAGAGAGACTTTTCAAAAATTGCCAACAACAAAATGCCCAACCGGATATTTTATTATTTTTGATAGGACATACTGTCTACTCTACTCTACTCTAGTACCCGAATTGTAGTGATGTGTGTGGTGTTTGTATTGTATTTTCAATCTTGTTTGTGAAAAAAATAAATAGGGTGAGGCATATATGGCATCTAAAAAATGTGAAATGTTTTTTCTAGACATACCAACCACCAGTGCCAGGGCCAGCGGCGAAGACTACGCCAGCCAGGAGGGAGCTTATGCGGCAGCCGCAGGGGGTGAGCCAGCAGCAGTGGCAGGCGGTGATAAGTCATGTTTCTTACTGATTAACAATACACTCGCTGCAAGGGCATACACTGTACTGTTAAGACTATGGGCCAGATTTACAAGCCTGTCGTGCCACTTTTGCGTCACTTTTCCCATGTTAAAAATTACGCAAAAGTGGCGCAAGAGCTTTGTAAATAAGCTCCTAAGTTGTTGTGAACAGTTGGAGAAGACACCCTTTACTTAGCATTAGCAGGAGTTGAGTAACTAAGGGTCTCTTCTATCTTCAACTCAGCAGAGAAAGTTTTATGAAATAGACTAAGAGTCAGGCAACCTTGATAGGTTGATTGAAAAGGGAAAGAGGATGGAAGGAGGAAGGATGGATGACATGTAATATATGACTGGCAGAGAGGGATGCATGGGTGAAGGAAGGGGGCCCGGGATGCATATAGGTGGCTGATAGGATGCATGGGTGGTTGAAGGATGGGTGAAAGGTGAAAACAAGCATGCCTGCCTGGGTGTCTGAAACTGTATGGGTGAAAGGAATCCTCATGGTGGTTTGATGGGTCAAACTCAAAGGCAAGCAAGCAAGGATGCATGGGTAGTAAATAGCAAATATATGTTGTTGGTGAAATGTTTTTTGAGAATGATAGCCATGTTTGGATAGATGAATGCCTGGATGGTATCATAGGTGAAGACTGGATGAAGAGAAGGTAAAAGAAAATTAAACCGTGCCAGAGTAGCAAAGCCAAGGGGGAAGAATAAAAATAATGCTAGAAGAGCAATGCAATGATAAATGGAAAAATCCCTGGGAAGAAGAATAAACAAGGACTGATTTGTTTTCAAGATTTTTGATTCAAAGTTTTGAGGGTGTATTTCAGACTACTCACTTGACTCACAGTAGTTTGCAAGCACAACATATAATATATATTGTGTATGTACCCACCCATCATCAATCGCCTCCTTCTGACACCGAGGTCCACTCCCACTACCTACCCATGTCATTTCGACCGTGTCAGCCATGGGTGGCCTATCACCGTCAGCTGCATGGTTACAAGCAAACAATAGTAGTACCTCATGACACGTGACATTGTGACGTATATCATCAATCATATGAGTAATCTTATCATGTGGCTTGTGGTAGTATTCAGGGTGAAAGTGGAATTGAGTATTTGCCATTGATTGAACAGAGTATGGCCATATTAGGAAAATAGATAATTGTGTAGTACAGCTGCCCCACCTGCAGACAGTAGTAAAGTAATGCGAGTCTGCGACATGAATATGTCTGTCTAGGGTGCAAGCTGACTGAGCTGGCATGCATACAAGATTAATTTAGCTAAACAAGAGAGAGAAGAAGAATACTTGCCTACTGCATAGTGCCTAATGCTTGAAACTCTAATCGTATCCAAATCTTAGGGGCTGAGGAAGTGAGGATACCGCAAATGTTATGTAGTGCTAATGCTACTCTGCCACTATAATTTTATGTGTATGATATTGTGTTACTGTTTTGCAAAGAGTATTACTCACAATTGTCTTTTTACTTTCTTGAAATAGCTACTCCTTCCCAATCAAACAGGCAGGAGTTAGCAACCAAGACCCTGCAATGGAAGTTGGAGGATATCAGGGATGAATATCGGCGGCATGTGGCTCTGGCACCCCCAGTGCCTCTGGTGTTGCGGCGCCGCACCGGTTGCGGTGCCCTTGTCTTGTGGGTACCCGGTAGTAGGAAGGAGATGGTATGATGGTCAGACCAGTCACAAGGGTCTATAGAGAGAAGCTTGACTGTTGATTCCTTAGAGATGATCCAGTCAAGAGTGGCCCCCTTCGAGTGAGTTGGGAGTAAACAGGCTTGGGACAGGGTGATCGGCCAGGAGGTCTTTGATGGCATTGACATGAGGATCCTTGGGATTGTTCCAGTGCAGGTTGAAATCACCAAGGAAAATATCTTTAGCATTGGAGAAAATCCAGGTTGTGATGATTTCCATGAGATGGTTAGTGAAGGAGTTGTTCATGCCTGGGGGGTGGTAGAAGATGTGTAGATTGCACAGTTGGGTGGAGGTGCTACAAATGGAGAGGGTGAGGTATTCACAGGAGTCAGTGGTATCCGCCAGAAGTTCTGAGACTAAATGGTTAGAGTGGTAGATGCAGGCGATGCCTTCTGCTTTCTTGCTAGATTGCCTGTCGAACCTTTCAATGTTATAGTCGGGAGGGACTAAGAGGTCTAGGCAAGGAGATGAGGATTCGTTGAGCCACGATTCTGTTTGGATTGCTATGTCGAAATGTTTGTTCAGGATGAGAGTGGCAATATTGGCGGCATGCTTAGCTGCCAATCGGCAGTTGATTAAGAGACCAGACAGAGATGGGTCAGAGGGAGTGCCGGGTGTCGGGGCGGAAAGGCGAACAGGCGCAAGATTGCATTTGATCACGCTTCTGTTACGGAGGGTAGCTGATCTGTTGGGGATAATAGAGACCGTGCAGATGACATGTTCGGCACTCACGGCAAGTAAACAAGGGGTAGCTGGGGCAGAGTTGTAGTCCCAGAGGATGGCAAGGATTTATTTTTCAGTGAGGTCACGTGGACTTGGGGTGGCAGGGGTAGAGTTGTAGGAGATGATGAGAGCTAGTGTTTCCTCCTCCGAGAGGTGGCATGGTTGCTTGTGAGGGTGAAGGTGTCTCAAGGATAATGGAAGTGGGTGTTTGGGGAACTCTGAGATATGAGGGGGGAGTTCGGCGGGGGCTTAAGGTTACCGAGGGAGAGTTCTGCAAGATAAATAAGGTTCATTAGATCCAGAATGGAGATATGAATGCTCTGAGTTAGTTTGGGAGCTCTGGCGTGGAGAGTAATGAAATCCATATAAGAGAGAGGTGCTAGTGGGCAGGGGGGCAGTGGTTCGGGGGCAGTGGTTCAGGAGCAGTTCTATCAGCCTGCATAAGTGATAGGGTAGACAGGCTATCTTGACCTGTATCGTGGGTCTGGGGAGCATACCAGTCTCACAGTCAGAGTGGGGAGCTAGCAGGGAGGAGACCCGCGGTCTAGGGGCAATTCTGTTGGCAAGGCCAGTAGATGTGCTGGAGGGGATAGGAAGACCTGTGTTGGAACCCCTTGGAGGGTTGATTTGTGGGCTGGAAGGGCTAGCTCAACTTGAATCAAAGGTGTTTGGAGGCGTACTGGTCTCATAGTCATATTGGGGAGCTAGCGGGGAGGAGACCAAAGGTCTAAGGACGATTCTGTTGGCAGGGCCGGGAGACGTGCTGGAAGGGTTGGGAAGAACTGCATTGGGAAACCTTGGAGCGGTGGTTTGTGGGTGGCTAGTCACGCTAGATAGGCTGGTCAGAGGCTCATTGGGGCAGGTGTTAGTTACCCTGCCAGTGTCTTGCACATGGTTTCTGAGGAAGATAAAAAGGTCCGCAAATTTATTCAGGTTTTTGGTTGTGGCTTGGATCAGGCCGATGCCGTTTTTGTAGAGAGTGATGGTGAGGTCAGCTTGCAGGGTTGGGGAGGGCGCAATTGCAAGCTTGGTGCCTTATGGAATGTTCTTGGTTGCGCGTAAATTGAGGAGGTGTGCAAAGGTTTTGTGCCAGGAGGAGGTTCTTCTGGGATGGAAAATGAGGTCATTAATGACTGCTGTTGTCTGCACTGAAATGTAGGTCAGAGATCAGTGTCTCAGGGTGATTTTTCAGGGTGGAGTGCTTGAAGGATTTTGCAGCGGTTTTGGAGAGGTTGGGAGGGTAAACCACAGTGTATGAATTTTCCCCAGTAGCGGTCAGGCCAGGTCCTGCCATGCTGGCTAGGATGGGGCACTAAAGGAAGAATAAGGGTCAGTTACTCAGCGTGGCCGTAACTTGCGATGGTCGGAAAGAGGCTGTCCTCGAGGATAGGGCTGTAGTAGTGATTGTGTTAACCTTCACTCACCTGAAAAGCAGGGTGTTCAACTTGAGAGATTATGAGGATTATTTCCGTCCACCCCTAAGAACTTACGTCTGGATTGAACTGAAGGTAGAACACAGCTCACCCAGGGTAATTTCCTAAGGGAAGGGGAAAATGGGACAAAATAATAAACAAAAGACACTCTGGACTTCTGCGTGCAGCTCACAGTCACCTCAGCTACTTCGTATTACCTGAGGCTTCTAATATAACAAATGACACAAGAAAGAACATAACATAAGCATGAAAACTATGTTCCTTGTTTCTGAATTAGTGATACTCTAATGATCATGCCACCTTTACCTTTTACACACTGCTTAAATCTGCGCCAGAATGTTTTCTTTATACTTAAATTTTGATCTGCAATGATATGGACAAAGAGAAACACCTTTAAACATCTGACTATAACGTTTGTGGCAGTTGTTTTCTGTCCTTTGCTTTTCTTTGCACTTACAGAGGTTTGCTGTGCAGTTCCTTATATTTGTTTCTTTCTTTTAGGCTTTGGTCTTTAAACTGAAGAAAACCTGTGCTGTCCGTGATTTTCTAAGATAAGTAAAAACTTCAAGCTTTAAATGTCTGGTTTCTTCATTTAAATAATGTCGATTTCAAGAAATAACAAAAGAAATATCTTGTTGCAATGTCTTTATAAAAATTATGCCAGGCGCGCTTACTTTGAAACTTGACTCTGATAGCTTTTCTTTCTTGTTTCCTTTTCAGCTGGGGACGCCTTTCAAGGTGACTCCTAGAGGAGGTAGGACGAGTTTTCCAGGATGCGGGGAAGATCTCGATGGACGGACAGGAAGTGCGCAACTGCGCGGAAGCGGCACCCGATGCGAAGACAAGATCACCGAGGCTGGAACACCTGCTCTCCGGTAAGTGAAATTAAACGAGCGCAAGCGAATGTTCATAGGAGCTTGCTTCTTAAATAGGGTTTGGGAGAGGGTGGGGTTTAACGGAAGCACAGGGAAGAACACGTGCAAGAAGAGTTCGTTTGCAAACGTGTCTCGTAACTGTCAAAACGTGTTGCCTTGCTACTAGAAACAGCTGCCTGGAATTTACATGCTTCGTAACTGCTAAAACGTGCTCAAAGACACCTGCCTAGAATCCGTGTGCCTCGTGCTTGCCCACAAGCATGCATCGCTTTAGTGCAAAAGAAATACACGTGCTGACAGCTTGATTATGCAAAAACAACACAAAATACCTTTCCACAATGGTTGTGGATATACAGACTATTGTACAAAGAAAGGCAACGGGTTATGGAACAAAAAAGGAGATTAATGCAGATACATTAACAAAGGATGATGTGACCAGCTATATACATACTGTGATGAGCGTTAACGTAACTCTAAGCAGGTTTGAGCCACATTCATAACACAACCTCTAACAGTCGCTCCCCTCAAAGGCCGCCCCACAGGGCGAGGTTTTTGTGGAAACTTAAGACGAAATTGTCTCAATAATCGTGGTGCATGAATAAAGGAAGCTGGTTCCCATGAATTTTCAGTAGCATCAAATCCTTTCCATGCTATGAGATAATATAATTTTCCACTTACTCTTTTAGCATCTAAAATTTTGTGTACTTCATATTCTAAATGCCCATCAATCTCAATGGGTGGGGGTGGGGGTTCTGCTCGAGTTTTTGGATTGTAAGGTTTCAACAAGGAAACATGAAACGCAGGATGCACTGCAAAGTCTGAAGGTAAATCTAATTGAACTGTTACTGGATTAATGAGTTTGTTTACAGAAAATGGTCCTATGTACCTTGGTGATAATTTTTTAGACCCAATTAGATTTAAATTCTTTGTTGAGAGCCATACTTTATCACCTACAGAATATTGAACATCGACTCTATGTTTATCTGCTTGTTTTTTCATGGTTTCTTTAGCTTTGGTTAAATGTTTCTTAGCTCTCTCTTGAATGTTCAACAATGTGGACAGTCGTTCCGTAACCTCAGGAGTCAAGGAGGGAGCAATTGCTATTGGTAAAGCTTGTGGATGATAACCCTGCATAAAATAAAAGGGTGTACATTTAGTTGCTGAATGGACATTATTGTTATAAATAAACTCAGCAATAGGCAATACTTTATCCCATTCTGTAGTGAATTCAGCCATTAGACAGCGCAACGTTTGTAGTAACGTTTGATTAACTCTTTCAGTTTGCCCATCAGTCTCTGGGTGAAAGGCAGTGGAAAGAGCTATTTCCATCTTAAGACTCTTTCCTAAATTTGTCCAAAATCTAGAGGTGAATTGACTCCCCCTATCTGAAAGGATTTTATTCGGTAATCCGTGTAATCTTACAATTTTTTTTAGAAAAATAGTCGTCAACTCGACAGCAGTTGGAAGTTTAGTTAAGGGTATAAAATGAGCCATCTTCGATAAATAATCCACTACCACTAAAATGGTGGTGACATTATTGGCTTTAGGTAGATTAGTTATGAAATCTAAACTTATTGTTTGCCATGGACTTGGAGGAGTTGGTAATGGTTGTAATAAACCCCTAGGTGCTTTGTGTAAAGATTTATTTCGCGCACAGATTGGACAAGAATCAACATATTCTTTAATGTCATTGATCATTGAAGACCACCAAAAATGTTTTTTACAATTATCTAAGGTCTTTTGATAACCAGGATGACCAGCTAAAATAGAGTCATGATGCCATGTCATAATTTTTTCCTGCAAAGTCTTAGTAGGTACATACAACAGAGAGTTATGGTAAAATAAACCATCCTGTATTGCATTGTGAGGATCTTTTAACTAATCTTGGGCCTGCAATTTGAAATGTTCCTCTCTGATTGCTTGTAAAAAATCTGTTTGAATAGTTGGTGCCACAATTTTTTGAGGTGGAATGATGGGAGGGCCTGTTATGTCCTTCTTAGATTCAGTGGTGTACCCATACCTAGATAAAACATCCGACTGTAATTGTTGGGCCCCTGGTCGGTAAGTTATGACAAAATCAAAAGCGCTAAAGAAATTTAACCAGCGCATTTGTCTCGGTGTCAAGGCTTTTACTGAGCTAAAAAATTGTAAATTTGTATGATCACTGAATATTGTGACTGGAAATTTAGTTCCCATTAAATGATGTCTCCATTCTGTAAAGGCTAATTTTATCGCTAAGAGCTCCCTCTCAGCTACTGTGTAGTTTTGTTCTGCTGGCAAGAGTTTTTTAGAATAATAGGCTACTGGATGAAACTGTCCATCCTGAACATCTCTTTGAGAGAGAACCGCTCCTACTGCTGTCTGTGAAGCATCTGCCTCTACAAAGAAGGGGAGATCTGGGTCTGGATGTTTTAATATGGGTGCAGAAGTGAATTTTTGTTTAAGCAATTCAAAGGCTTTGGCTGTTTGTTCTGACCAAGTGAACTTCTGTCCCTTGTGCAACAGATTGGTAAGAGGCACTACTGTTTCTGCAAAATGCGGAATAAAACGCCTGTAAAAATTGGCAAAACCCAAAACCTTTTGTACATCCTTTATGTTTGTGGGCTCTCGCCAATCTTTAATGGCATTCACCTTTTTCTGATCCATCATAATTCCTGCAGGGGACAAGCAATACCCTAGGAAATCAACTGTATCAGTATTAAAAATACATTTTTCAAGTTTAGCAAACAAAATATTCATTAACAATTTTTGTAAGACTGCTCTAACATGCTGTATATGTTCTTCCTTAGTTTTTGAAAAAATCAGTATATCGTCAATATACACAATGACGCACACGTCCAGAAACTCATGCAACACATCATTGATAAAATACTGAAATGCTGCTGGTGCATTACACAAACCAAAGGGCATCACTGTATATTCAAACAAACCAAATTTAGTCTTAAAAGCTGTTTTCCATTCATCATTTTCTTTTACTCTGACTAAATGGTATGCACCTCTCAAATCTAGTTTTGTGTAAATGGTTGAATGTCGTAATTGGTCTAAAAGAACCGGTATTAATGGCAACGGATATTTGTTTTTAATCGTAGCCTTGTTTAATCCGCGATAATCAATACAAGCGCGGAGACTTCCGTCAGGTTTTGGGATAAAAAAAAGTGGCGAGGATACAGGGGACGTGGAATGTCGTATAAATCCTGATGCCAATAAATCATCTAAATAAGTTCTTAGATATTTAGTTTCTTCTTCCGTAAGAGCATATACTCTAGTACTAGGCAACGTGGCTCCTGGTATTAAGTCTATGCGACAATCATATGTCCTGTGCGGTGGCAAAGTGCCCGCCTTTACAGGATCAAACAGATCCTTGAATTCTTGATACTCAGCTGGAATACAAGAAGCATGCATTTCAGTAGATGCACAATGCAAAATCGTCATAGGTTCATTAATTGCTTCTTGATAACAAGATTCTCGGCAAAAAGAGGAATCTAAGGTTACTGTTCGCAAGGTCCAGTTGATTTTAGGGTTATGCATGGCTAGCCATGGAACCCCTAAGATTAATCCAAAAGTAGGTGTATCAATTAAGTCGAAACTAATTTTTTCAGTATGAACATTTTGACACACCATGATCAGAGGACTAGTTTTCTTGGTAATCAACCCTGAAGATAATTCAGATCCGTCCACTGCACAAACGGATTCCAGTTTAGTTTTCCACTCAGTGGGTATTTGTAATTCTGTTGCCATCTTAATGTCCATAAAATTCCCTGTAGCTCCACAATCTAATAAGACTGGGACCGAATGTCGCATGTGAGTGCTTATTATCAAAACTACCTGAATCATGAAATGCCGAGGTATTTGTGGTACAATACTGGCAGAAATGCTGGAGGTCAAAACAGTTTTTCTACTCGTACAAGAGACCCCCCTTCTTGACGAGTTTGCTAGTTTTCCTGTTCTAAAGAATCTTTTACAAGAGCATTGACCTTTTTGGGCCCCTTTGGTTTTATTGGACATTCTTTTGCAAAATGCCCAGACCGTGCACAATATAAACACAAGTTCAATTTCCTTCTTCTTTCTTTCTCCTCTGAAGATAAAGGGCCTTTTATTGTCCCAATTTGCATCGGCTCAGGATCTGAGATTTTAGGATCAGATTCCTTTTTGTCACTTTTTAATACAGAAAACCTTGCCTCAATTCGTGATTTATCTCCCTTCCTCTCACCTAAACGATGATCTAGCTTTACCACTAAATCAACAAATTCTGAATAATCCTCTGGAAGATCTACAATATGCGCTAAGGCATCTTTTAATTCGTCACGCAGACCTCTATAAAATAAAGATGTGCGTTTTTCTTCTGGCCATTGTGTTTCTGTCAGAAGTCTATTAAACATAGTGACATATGTCAATAAATCCTGTTTGCCTTGTTTTAAGTTTAGCAACTCATTATCACTGGCTTGAATATATGTGTGCTTAGCAAACAACTTTGTCATGGTGCTCTTAAACAATTGCCAATTATGTAAAATGGGGTCATTTCCGTCTACGTAAGGAATTGACCAGTTGGCTGCAGTCCCTCCTAGATAAGATAACACAAAAGCCACCTTTGTTGCATCGGTGGGAAACAACTGTGGTTTACAAATGAAATGTAATTGACATTGGTTAATAAACACATTAAACTTATTACAGTCTCCAAAAAAGCGTTCTGGGGCTGCTAAAGGAACCACATTTGGAACTGCGACTGTAACTTGTTCTGGAGATGAAGTGGAATCTGAACCCATGAATACTTTAGAAGATTTAGAGTTGCTCCCAAAAACTGGGGAATCAGAAGGTAAAGACGAAAATGGAGCACTCCAATTAGAATATCTGGGCTTGTAACGAAGAACTTCTTGTCGCAAAGTAACATTTTCCTGTTTTAACATATTAATTTCTAACCGCATTTGTTGCAACACTTCAGGTAGAGATTTTTCCCTTTCAAGATCTTCCGCAAGTGCTTGAGCCATAGCTTGGCCATCAATCCCTTCAGTGTCCGAATCCATATCTCTCAAGGAGAACCTATTTATTTTGTGAAGGCTTACGCTTCTGTTAACCTTCACTCACCTGAAAAGCAGGGTGTTCAACTTGAGAGATTATGAGGATTATTTCCGTCCACCCCTAAGAACTTACGTCTGGATTGAACTGAAGGTAGAACACAGCTCACCCAGGGTAATTTCCTAAGGGAAGGGGAAAATGGGACAAAATAATAAACAAAAGACACTCTGGACTTCTGCGTGCAGCTCACAGTCACCTCAGCTACTTCGTATTACCTGAGGCTTCTAATATAACAAATGACAAAAGAAAGAACATAACATAAGCATGAAAACTATGTTCCTTGTTTCTGAATTAGTGATACTCTAATGATCATGCCACCTTTACCTTTACACACTGCTTAAATCTGCGCCAGAATGTTTTCTTTATACTTAAATTTTGATCTGCAATGATATGGACTAAGAGAAACACCTTTAAACATCTGACTATAACGTTTGTGGCAGTTGTTTTCTGTCCTTTGCTTTTCTTTGCACTTACAGAGGTTTGCTGTGCAGTTCCTTATATTTGTTTCTTTCTTTTAGGCTTTGGTCTTTAAACTGAAGAAAACCTGTGCTGTCCGTGATTTTCTAAGATAAGTAAAAACTTCAAGCTTTAAATGTCTGGTTTCTTCATTTAAATAATGTCGATTTCAAGAAATAACAAAAGAAATATCTTGTTGCAATGTCTTTATAAAAATTATGCCAGGCGCGCTTACTTTGAAACTTGACTCTGATAGCTTTTCTTTCTTGTTTCCTTTTCAGCTGGGGACGCCTTTCAAGGTGACTCCTAGAGGAGGTAGGACGAGTTTTCCAGGATGCGGGGAAGATCTCGATGGACGGATAGGAAGTGCGCAACTGCGCGGAAGCGGCACCCGATGCGAAGACAAGATCACCGAGGCTGGAACACCTGCTCTCCGGTAAGTGAAATTAAACGAGCGCAAGCGAATGTTCATAGGAGCTTGCTTCTTAAATATGGTTTGGGAGAGGGTGGGGTTTAACGGAAGCACAGGGAAGAACACGTGCAAGAAGAGTTTGTTTGCAAACGTGTCTCGTAACTGTCAAAACGTGTTGCCTTGCTACTAGAAACAGCTGCCTGGAATTTACATGCTTCGTAACTGCTAAAACGTGCTCAAAGACACCTGCCTAGAATCCGTGTGCCTCGTGCTTGCCCACAAGCATGCATCGCTTTAGTGCAAAAGAAATACACGTGCTGACAGCTTGATTATGCAAAAACAACACAAAATACCTTTCCACAATGGTTGTGGATATACAGACTATTGTACAAAGAAAGGCAACGGGTTATGGAACAAAAATGGAGATTAATGCAGATACATTAACAAAGGATGATGTGACCAGCTATATACATACTGTGATGAGCGTTAACGTAACTCTAAGCAGGTTTGAGCCACATTCATAACACAACCTCTAACAGATTGAGAGGCGGGGCCAGCCACAACGCATGCTTGTCATTTACACTGGTGCTTTTAGAAATTGCATATTTATTTTAAGGACAGTACCACGAGACCTGGCTATGTGCGGAAAAGAAATACACCTGGGCTTAAATCTGGAGGTCCACAAAAAAACATGTCCTGGGCTTTGCAAATGGACTGATAAATCTGCCAAATTATACGTTTGGCTGCAAGCCAGCAAGCCAGAAGATATCTACTCATTTCGCTGAGCCGTGCTAGAGGGCATTGATGAAATGTGTTATATGTTCAGCTGATTAAACACCTTATTCAGCTTGACTCATTTATTTGTTTCAACTTTTCTTTCACATTTGCCTTTTTATGAGGTTTAAGTTATGTGTGTACTGGTCATAAATGCTCGGCGCAATGAAAAGAGAGCAGTTTATTTTCATTAGGGAGACCGGTCAGAGCAAATTCCATTCATTCTAAAATGCCACAAAAGACACACACACAACCACTGTTAAGTTAGGATTATGTACCCACAAACACCTGCACTACTGTGGCACTACCACGTTGTTAACCTTGACCGTGAGTCCTGAATGACGCCACTTTGTCACTCATTTGTGTTATGCAATAAGAGCCGAGGATGGTGTATATTAAACAACAAAGGGGGATATTCTCAAAAACGTGATAATCATCGCAAAATTAGCTTAACGCAACTTTGCACATCGCAGTCTATCGCGGAAAAATAACACGGGGGTAACGTGGTATTCTCTACGCGGCGGTACCATGCGATAGGCCTACGATAACACGTCAAATGTCCGCGATAAAGTCAAAGCAACGCCGCGAAAATGCGAAACACAAATGCAAAAAAAGCTGCGATGAGGCCAATAGCGATACAAAAACCAGCGATAACCAGCAACAGACCTGCAATTCCCACGCGGCATGCGGGAAAATGCACTATAAAAGCAGAACAAGAAAAACATACTGAAAACAAGATAAACCGCGTAGCAACATGGATGCACCCAGACCGAGTGCCCAGGTCAACACGAACCCCACAAGCCCCAAAGACCACCAGCAAGGAACCTCAGGAAAGGCCAAGGAGAAGAGGAAGATGGGGTACAGTCCGCATGACAACCGGATCGTCGTCACAGAGGTGACAGAACACTAACGACAACTGTCCGTCACCTCCGCCGTGTCATTGGCAACACAGACGGAAAAATGGCATCCCATCCTGAATGCAGTCGGAGTGTCGAGGAGGCCAAGATGCGCTGACATGATGTGAAAAGCCAAACCAAACAGAAACCCGATGCCAACAGGAAGGCAGCTATGGCGAATGGAGGTGGGAGTCCTGCGCCAGAGGAGGAGCCTAAGCAAATGGCAGCCACAGTGATCAGTGTGGAGATGGTGCAAGGAGTCAGGAGTTCAGACACAGCTCGACATGATCTGACATAACATCAACAGGGTGAGTCACGAACAGGGACTGGGGGGACGGGCACAATGGCACACATGCACAAGGACGTGTAGCACACTGCACACCCACAATGACCCAGAGTCATGTCCCTTATCCCCGTGGCACACTGCAGCACACATCCAAACAACAACTAGGTCCCCGTCCAACCATGTGCCCAAAGGGGACCCTCCACACATCACCAATCCCAAAACACACACATGCACCCGTGCGAAACACAGCAAAGATGCGTATTTGTGAGCCACACCCACAATGCAATTGACACTATATGTCGAGCAGCATGGCTGGAGTACAAACACCATGACATTGAGTACGTCTAGACACGGAACGGAGCACGTCACACTCTGACACATCCACGAGCACCCATGTCGTTGAAACCACATATGCAAACAAATAATGCACAAGAGTGCAAAAACCGTCCAAGAGCACAAATGACCCAAGTCGCCAACATCACAGCACCTTAAAAGCACAAAAGTCAAAGGCACGCCACCTCCAAAGGAAAAGGGGCAGCAAAATCACAGCTGCAGGGACAAATCTCACACAATGCTGCACACACATGGCAATAAAAGCACATCGTCATGGAGGACAATGTGGTACATAGTGCAACACTTACACTACAGAACAGAGGACACAACTGGGTCTGCTTGTGCATAGAAAAGGGCCAATCGCATCTTACAAAGCAGGAAACTGTGAGATAAAAATGTACATGTACAACCTCACCTACGTCATGTAGTCCAAATGTCCACTGTCCCGCATCAAATTGTCCACTCCTCTCAAACAGTCACAATGTACATTGCCTTGCAGTCTGTATGTAAACTTGAACAATGAACCAAATACATGCCAACACAATGTCAACAAGCGTCTACTCTTCACATTGCAGAGGGACAAACAACACCTCCAGCAGAGCAGACCAGACAACTCAACAGTGATGCTCAAGAGGACCTCCACAATTCCGACAACCTACAACTGTACATGGACATCTTAGGAAAACGACCTCCAGGAGCAGGGCAGCCCAGCTGCATCGAGGATAGGTCTCACCCGCTGCCGGCAGTGACATGGCTGCGTCTGCAGTACACGGCACAATGTTATGTCATAGGGCCCGGGGCCCTAATGAACACATCATGAGCACAAGGACACACTGAGATAGTTCGTTGACTAGCTACGGGCACGTGCGCCCGCATCTTTTATTGCAAGGTCACATGTACAGTGATGCCTGTGCTGGATGTGTGTGGGGTGAGTGTAAGCTAGCCCTTATGGAGTCAATGGTGCTGGTAAAAACTTGAACAGTGATCATAAGTTTGAGTGGAAACAGAAAACACAAGCATAAAGCGGCACAAACACCGATACTGGTGGAGCTGTGGTTGATCAAGTCACAGCAGCTTTTAATCGTACAGGTTTTCAAGAAAACCGACGAGGATGCTATAAACATCCATCCAAATTTAAGGAGAGCCATCACTCTAAAACTTATAAAACATGGCCTAACACCAAGAGGTGGTAGAGAAGTTTTTGTGATGGAGGCACATGAATCTCACCAGACAGAGGTATTCTATTTATGGATAGTATTCCCAGAATCAAATCCAGTAACACATTTGTTTCACTTCTACAAAGATGAACCACCTGAGGAATATATTCCTTTCAAGGATATTGAAATTTCACTCACATACCAGGAGCATGAGCTCTGGTTTAAAGGCGCCCTAAAACATTACAATCACATTACCAGGTTCGGTTCACTAGGTAGACCAGGAGCAACATGGCCGATTTTAGCCGGCTACACACCTCATCCTGACATTGAAGAAATGTCAGATGTAGATCAACTCAAGGAGCTAATCAAAATCTACAGACAATTAGCTCAATATGTCATGCGGACTTTCACAGTCCAACCACCATTACCATTCAAAATCACTCAGTCAGAGGTAAATTACTCGCAAAACACGAACAAATTCCATTCTGGTTAGCTCAAATAATTACTCAAAGCGAAGCAGTATTTCCTAATACTGCCCCTTTTGAAAAACACAGAATTTTAACAATTTGTTTACCAATGAAGATCACACCACATCTGGAATACTGCACCTCTTGGGGCACAGTCTTTGCTGCTATCTACACAAAAATACATGGTGTTCCGTCAATGGCGGTAATACCTGATGTCCTGAAATAGATTCAAAACGAATACGGGGCAGAGCCTGCTCTGAATTTAGGTATGAAGTTACTTAAACATTTCGACCAGGTGTCAGCAATAATATTATCTAATATTAAAGGCGAAGCAGCATCAGTGGCGATCTGCCAGAATTATTGAAAACTCCTATGAAGAATTAGGCAGAGACAGTCTGGGAGGGAAACCAGTAAAACCACAACTGTCTGAAAGTTCTGATAAGGTATTTTTTTTAAAACACTCCTACCTCTTCTAAAAAGAAGTGGGAAAATAGCAAACAGAATTCCAAAGAGAAGCGTTCTCATTCCCAAGGCAGGTCTCCTCCACAGGAGGAACCCTCTGAAAGGAGGTACAACCTCAGGAATAGGGATAATTTGAGAAAACCTGACAGATATCAAGATGATGATACACGTCCCTCTCAGATATCGTCACAGACATCCGAAAGAAGAGGACGGTCAGTAAACAAGTAAGAACGCGTGAAGTCCAAAGACGATCAACACGTTCAGAAAAATAAAGCAAAACTTAAATTCTCCAAGAAAAAGATAGCAGGTCTGAAGATTGGACATGCCGAGAATACTGAGAACCCAACTCAAGAATGGAGAATGGGCCCAGACCATGCTGGACAGTGCAGCAGAAGTTACAATAGCTCGCCAGAACCTGAAGGGACTTCTGGAGACAGTGGACTTGAATGAAGACATACAAGTTGAGACTGTAGACACCAGGGTTAGGTCTCCACATAGGTTATATAAATAACACTCTGGATGGAGGGAAACATACCAAGAAAAGTGAAAGCACTCTTTTGGGCGCATCTTTCAAAGGGTTATGATATACTTCTAGCAGAACAGGCCTGACCACTAGAGTTTGTCAGGGAGTGCCCACATGGCGAGGACATCATAATGCCTGCCTTCTCCAACCATGTTCCAGTTCATTTAAAATATACATTAGCCAGGAAATGGGCAGTAGCCCAAGCCCCAGCACTGTATAAAAATCATGCAGGATGGGATGAGGAATCACCTCACCATAAAATCCAGTTAAAAAATCAGCCAACTACACAAAGGCAGGACCCAGTTAAGCAAGAAGCTAAAAGACAGGTCAGGGAGGTTTTAGATCAACTTGAATATCAGGGGGTGATTGAAACATGCACCTCATCAATGAACAATCCTGTGTTTCTTGTCTCCAAACCAGACAATACATATTGTCTAGTTTTGGATTACAGACACTTAAATTCTTGTTGCAAAACATTTGCAGCGCAAAATGCACATAGAACAGCATTAATGAATAACATTGTGCGTAAAAAATATAAAACCACATTAGACATTTCAAATGGTTTCTTTTGTCAAAATATTGCACCAGAAAGCAGATATTTGACCACTTTCTCAATAATGGGGACACAGCGGCAATATTGTCGACTGCCTCAGGGATTCAAAAACAGCCCGGGGTTATTCTCAGCAAGGGTATTAGAGTTACTACAAACTTATGGTGATGAGGCATTGTCATATGTCGATGATATGTATCTGATAGACGATGACCTGGACATTCACTTGAACAGGGTGAGCACCATAATATTGGGCTTTGCCTCAGAGGGTTACAAGTTCAACTTTAAAAAGTCAAGAATTACCCTCCTCAACCTCCTTTTCCTAGGATATGAACTATCAAGTGAGGGCAAAAGCCTGGCAGCCAACTTTTTAGAAAAGTGTGCGCTGCTCCAACCGCCAAAAATGCTGAAAAATTTACAGTCGATTCTAGGTTTCCTGAATTTTGGAAGAACTTACATTTTAAATTACGCAGAAAGGGTTAAACATCTCTACAAATTAATCAAACCTGATTTTAAAATCACACATTGGACACAAAGACACACAGACATTTTACGTTCACTCCAAACAGACATGTTAGCAATGAAATACTTGCAAACACGCGTAAACGTACGCAACTTAGTGATCCGAATAATTTCGGGTCAATGCGGATTCACCTACTTAACCTTTAACGAAGGTGAAAAAGTACCAATCGCATACAAATCCCATTTGTATACACAATCAGAAATGAAATTCACTTCTACAGAAAAAATTCTGACAGCAGTTCAAACTGCTGTAGCAAAAGAAAGAGCCCTAGCACAGGGGAAACGCATTATGGTTGTGACTCCTGTACCAGCCCTAGAGGCAGTTACAAAGGCTAGCATTCCAAATGCAAAAAACTTTACATCCGAGATCGATACAATGGGTTAATTCTCTTGCTGCAACTGATGTTGAATACGTTTTTGATCCATATTTAAAAACACAAGCATTCCTGCAATATGAACTCGAATGTCCTCTGCCTACTGAAATTCTCCCTCTTGACCAGTATGAATTTATAATTTATACTGATGGATCTGCACAGCCCGCTACGGAGAGTAAACAAGCTTACAGTGCAGCGTATGCTATCGTTAAAGGTCGCATGCGAGATGGCAAATTCCGACCAATGGTCACAAAAACCCAATCTCTAGGAGATTATACAGCTCAGCAAGCTGAACTACAAGCATTTAAGATGGCACTTGAAAATACAGATCGCGAATTCCCCACACTGATATTGTGCGATTCTTTGTACTGTGTTCAATCTTACAATGAATATTTACAGAATTGGTTTCAAAGATGCAAAAGGTGGCACAATCAAGCACAAATTGCTTTGGGAACAAGTAGTTCAGTTGCGAAATGGACTACAGGACACTCACGTGATACACACGCTGAGTCACCAACGTGATGGCGTTCACGTTGAAGGGAATTCATTTGCTGGTGAAGCCGCGAAAGGGGCTGTGCAAACGGCTTCCGTAGCTGCAATTACTCGTTCAAAAACGAAAATTGACAGCGAAATAATGCTGGCTGTCAATGCATCAAGCAAAGGCAACGGTGCGGCATTACCTAAAATATTTCCACTCAAATACACATATATAATTGATGCGAATGGTGTTCCGTTTGCTCGAATCCCTGGAGTGGGGGATAGAGTAATTCCAAACAGGGAACGAAGAGCGGCTTTGATTTACGAAGCACATCTGGGAGAGGGTCTGACACATCAGGGGATCTCTAAAACTATTTTAGAACTAAAAGAGATGTACTGGTGGCCAGGAATTAATACATTGATTCATATCTTCATCAATAACTGCAAAGACTGCAATAGAGATCGCAGTACAGAACGCCACCAGATACCTGACTATAACATAGCTAGTCCAGTTCAGACACCATTATTAGACAGCATTAGACTAACTACTTGCAGGCATCCTCTTGGACAAATGCTGTCCCACAAACACTAAATCAAGGTTCCTATGGATTTGGCCTAAGCGCTCGGCTGACGCTCGAACTGTTATAAAAGATTTGCAAGTCTTTATTGGCACATACCCAATAGGCACACTACATTCTGACCAGGGTCCTTCATTTAGCTCTAGGGCTAAAAAGAAGCCTTGGCCAGTCTGGGCGTAGCATTGCGGTATTCTTCTCCATTCCATCCTGAGGGAAATTCTGTTGTGGAAAGAAAAAAACGGGACATAAAGCAGTCTATACCAGCTAGGGTATTAGGTTCGGGTGATGGGTGGGTCAAACATTTATGTGGGGTCCAGCACGCAATAAACAACTTGCCAAGAAGTTCTCTAGAGGGTGTCACTCCATATGAGGTCCTGTTTGGGACTAGAATATTGGTTCCGGACTTAGATATGATAGGCACAGTGGTGGAAAACAACAATTTTATATCAAAGATCGTTTGGCTGTTTTGCAGGACTTAAATAAACTAAGAACGCAACAAAGCAATGTGGTCCTGAAGCCAACCACAACAGAGAAAAATCCGGCCGTCCCAGCAAGGCCTGTCTGGATCCCAAAGCTTGGGGATCTAATCAGAGAAAAGATCGCACATAAGAAGGAATTTGGGTCTTCATACAGACAACCAGTACCTGTCCTAGCAATCAGTACATTTGCCGCCGCTTGCTGGTAAAAAGGAGAAAAGATTTGTGTCCATCGACCTGATCAAACCACACTATGTGGCCGATACTGAACAGTAGGCCAAGTGGCCTCCGCCAATGTAGCAGACGCACTCCTCTAGCTACAATCCAAGAGGTTCAAACTGAGAGACTCATCACCTTTGAAGATTCGACAGTAAGAAATAGAGGACTAAGCAACAATGCTATGGACCTTGTACCTCTTGAGACCCAAATAACAGTTCGTCCAGACACACCTGTTTACAACGAAGTAACAAGTGATCAACTGGTTCCAGCAATTTCATCAAATACGGATGCAATTTCAACCATTGACAGAACTGCTTCTGGCTATTTCATGAACTTTGATACGTTTTCTGAGCATCCCAGCGAGCCTGAAACGACGCCAGTACAAAGAACTTTCAAAGAAAAAGCAACAGACTTTTTTCATCTACTGGAAAAAACTTATCTTGTTTCACCATGGATTGAAGTATGGATTGTTTTGGGAATATTCTTCTTTCTACTTTGGTTAGCTCTGGTAATAACTCTGGGTATGCTGATTAATGGAAGATATATTCAAATGGACACAGCAAGGAAAAGAGTGAACTTACTTCTCCAGCCACACAAATCATCCCATCGTGAAGCAAGAGACTTGTCAGCAGTAACATCACAGCGATTCCTATACCTGATGGTATAGTTTGGGACAAAACTGAATATGACATTTTTGGCCCGTCGTAGCTTTTGAAGATTCCACATTTATTTAAAATTTCATTAAGTGACTTTATTACCTCCAGTACCTTTTCTGATGATTGGGACTTCGAGACTGTTAATAATATGATGTCTGATCTAGAGATGTCAACCGCATTCACTAATAATAAATATTTACAAGGTTCATAAGACTATGAACAACTGTATTGTTATAACCACTATGGTCATCATTTCTTGCATAAATTTGCAACACCTAGAAATGTATTTGTGTATAACCAATGGGAACATTGTCCTACACCACCAAAGGGTAGGTCAAAAACATTTGCAATGAAATTTCCATATTTTTCAGGGTTTAATATCTCGAATGCAGAGACATTTTACTTTAAGAATGTCAATAAGACAGGAATTAAAACTATGTTAACGAATACCAAACAGATTTATTCTACAGCCTTTATTGCCCAACTGTCTAGACAGGGTTACGACTTTTGGAAAGACAACATTGAGACGAAAACTGTCTGGGGTACTAAAGATTGGCAAGTACAGGGAATAGAAGCTTTGTTTAGAGCCTGCATCATCCCTGAGCAAATTATGTTTTGAACCACACTGTCCAACAAACACCATGCCTTGGAATAGCCAAGATAAAAGACATGAACACTCCGTCTATACCTGCACCTACAAGTGAAAGCACTACACAGGGGGAGGTCAACGTACATACTATTTTGAAAAATAACAGATCAGATCCTGAATGGAAAAAATGGTTGCTCTGGCCCTTAGACACAAACAACTGTCAAGATAGATTCCTGAACAAAACACAAGATGTTACCTTTCATAGGCCAGACCCACGTTATGTCCAAAGACAGCAACCAGGGGTAGTAACAACTTATAGTGTAGGGAAACTTTGCCTTGATTGGCTACAGAAAGCTACACTAGAGGATGTAAAACAACACTTAACTTTACTTAAAGAAGGCGCAGACCTTAGGGAGTTCTTGCTAGGACCAAGAAAACTGTGTCAAAAACGTTTCATATATGCCGGTATCTACGCTGCTTATAATGAAGCATGGAAGGTCACCCAAGCGGAGACTGCAGAACAAATACGAGAAATTGATCGTATCAATTTAGAGAAATCTCTCTCTGTAGTAGACAATGGGTTAACGACTCTGCCGTCCAGGATATATTCTTTGGACAGCATTGTATCCTCTGTCATAGACATCATGGAACAAGACTTGGTCATGTTGCAACATGGTCAGTGACATCTACGTTCTATCATGCTATTAGGCTGGATGCTTGAAAACCTGCTTTCTGGCTATGTGCCTGAGCGTTTAATCAATACTACTTCACTGTTTGCAGAATTCAATCTCACTGATAGACAGATCAAACTGGCACAAAGGGGAGCAGACTATTGGGTGCTGAGCATTGAAAAACTGGAGAAATTACCATTCACAGTGGCAGAAAAAACAGCTACTGAGTGGATCATACATGGTAAGATTACTCTGCCTGTTACGACTTTCCATTTTCAGTATTGCCTAAAAAATATACCAGCAGGCAAATATGAAAGGTTGGTTAAAGAATACATCTAGACATCCTGGGATTTACCTTACACACACAGATGTTGGAGTGGGGGACGTGAAGTGTTTCTTAGCAGTGAAAACTGTGAACACGCACTAAGCGGTTATCTCCTTTGTCAGGGTATTAACTTGCACGGGGCCTGTGACGGTTCCACTACATACTTATCCTGCCACCTGCACGGTTCACCAGCAGCAGTGATTAATCCAATCTTTTGTCAACTTTCAAATGGGAGTTACACTATATTGAATGATCACAGCTGCTGTGGCATGCTGCCAGGTATCCCACATCTGGTAATGGTTACATCCAGGGTCACTTGCTGTATGCAAATCTTGTTTCCCCAAATAGACATAGTCAGCGAGTCGCCTTTATGTTCTTCACTGAATATCTCTTCTAAACGAGTTGATACTCTAAGCAGAATGAAAGCCATTCTTTTACAAAAAACTGTGCCTTTGACCTCTGCCAAAGAAACCTATGATCTCCAAGTCGCAAGGACTTCTGCAGAGATACATACCCTTTTGTATACAAACTGCCCTGTGCTTTTCTCAAAAATGTTAGGTCGTATCTTAAACATATTTATCTACAAAGGCCTAGGTCTCAGAAAGTAAAATTACCGTGAGCTGTGGTTCAAATCCTATCACTTTAGGTATATTGTACTCCCCGTATTTCTGAATTTGAGGTAGTCACCGACAGCTAGCCACCTTCAGTTTTTAATTAATAAGAGTTTTACTTCAGGCAATCCCCCTAATGAACCTCACGGTGTAAAAACTCATGTAAAATACACCGGGTCTTTTTTCTGAAACAAATATGAAACAAATATGAAAAAAATGTGAGAAAAACGAGATGGCACCTCACGTGCGCAACACCAATTGAGCCTGCTGATTGGTACACATCAGCTCTGCCCACTTTTATCATCATCGGTTGCCATCACGCTCCAAAAATAAACAGTGTCCACAGAAATAAACCCAAAAAAGTGTAGGTAAGTGGTGAGACAATCACATACCAAAGTGCGACTGGATAGTGAAGATAAAAAATGAAGAAGATGCACCCTCAATAGGTCTAAACTTTATTCTTCCTTAGATGTGCACCCAAATCAAAACTTACAAAGGTTGCTTAATATGCATACCATTATGTTGTGCCAACATGTTTCATCGCCAAATGTATTTGTAGCGATTTCGTCAGGGCAACTACAGTCGCTTGGCACAAGTCGAGGACACTTCTTAAAATTTCATTCGGGGACTGCCAAAAGTAAAAAGCACACAACACTCAACTCTTTCCGCATCCCATTATACATAAATGGATATATATCTCTTATTTAAATCCATTAATTACCCTTATTGAGCCTTGGCCTCGTGTACCAGCTCGTTTTTACAGGTCCCACACGGGCTCCAAGTGTGAGTCCTCGTGATGGTTCCGCATTCGGCTGTAATGCGTATCTACAGGTAATGCAATTTCGAGATAGTCAAAATTCTCTTCATTACATAATCTTTTCAGCAACATAAGATCTCACACGGCTACATCGAGCCCCTTGTTTCTATAAAGCCCTTTCCTTTTGTGGGTGTTTTTCTACATACTCATCCACACTGGGGTTAGAGAATCCCGGTATGCATTCATACATATCGATGTATTATCACTCGTATTCTACACCACCCCCACAGCTGGGAAAATAGAGACTCTTCTTTTCACATCACCTGGTCAACCTGTGAATATCTCAAGGCTCCAAAATGTAAACGAAACGTCATAGACAGATGGGTCTACCCATATCACCCATGGCTAACGGCCTCGATTCGGTGGTACTTCTGCCAAAGTTTCAAAGGGTTTTATGAAATTTTTCACCCAGGGGAGACTATTTACACACGGGATCGTGGACATTCTCAAACAAAATGCCATAGACAGGGGGGTCTACCCATATCACCCATGGCTAACGGCCTCGATTTGGTGGTACTTATGCCAAAGTTTCAAAGGGTTTGATGAAGGTTTTCACCCAGGGGAGACTATTTACACACGGGATCGTAAACATTCACAGATGGAGTAGTCAGCATCACACACAGCCCCCTCCTTCTCAATCACGCCTCCTTACCACCCAAAGCCTCACGGAGCTCCTTATCTCCGCCGGTCAAGTGTATTCTGTTCCCGTGTCCGTTTATATTCTTATGCGAGGAACGCCCACATCCCCGCGTAAAAATTTATACGCGCCATTTTGGATTACCCAAAATCCATAAGCCACAGCGCCCCCTGCCTGGCCGACCCATTGTTTCAGGGATCCAGTCGTTGCTAGAGCCTCTTTCGCAGTATGCCGACTTTTTTCTGAGGGAGTCTGTTGTAAACCAGCAATCTTTTGTAAAAGATACAACTGAAATCCTGAACATCTTGGAGGATTTTCATTTTGACTCAGGCAACGAACTTATGGTGACCATTGATATAGAGTCACTCCATACTTGTATACCACAAGATGCTGCATTGGTGGCAGCAGCGCATGCTCTTAAGGGACAAGAGTGGTTCTATGATGCTCCACAATCCTTCGTGCTACAGTGCATAGAACTCGCCCTGACACAGAATTATTTCTGTTATAAAGATAACATGTACCTTCAAACCACAGGTACCTCAATGGGCGCGACAATGGCGCCTAGTCTGGCCTGTATCTATGTCGACCAGTTTGAGGAACACGTCATATACCATCAGTCTAGCCCCTTCCAGAGCAACATCCGTCTCTGGAAGAGGTATATAGATGACGTGTTCTGCATCTGGTCCGGACTAGAAGATGGGTTACTGGAGTTTCTTAACTGGCTCAACCATCAGGACCCCAGTCTGAGGTTCACATGGAATTACAGTAGCCAGACAGCAGTATATCTTGATCTGGACATCTATGTAGAAAGGGGCATATTATGTTCCAAAGTACATCAAAAACCCACGGATAAGAATTCACTCCTGTCGTATAATTCATATCACCCTAGAGCTCTCAGGGATAATCTACCTGTGGGACAGTTCCTTCGGTACCGAAGGAACTGTTCATCCACTACAACATTCTTGGATCAATCAGAAGACCTCTGTGCCAAACTTGAGATGAAACAGTATCCACGCAAAATCATTAGACAAGCTAAAAAAAGAGCAATGAACACCCCCCGGAGCGTATTGCTCCAGAAAAATGAAAAAACAAGAGACGATTGCCTACCCGTGGTTATGACGTTTGACCCCCTAGCCACACAGATTCGTCAGTCCATACGAAAACATTGGGCATTATTGTCTACTAAGGATTTCATCATGCCTCCCCCTAGGTTTGCCTTTAAAAGATCTAGCAACCTAGGGGACAAACTTGTACGCACACGTGTAAAAATGGCACAGAGGCCGACAGAGTCGACTATCCCTCCAGGGCACTATCCATGTGGATTATGCTCTGTATGTGGATTGACAAAGAAAACCCAGAGTGTCACTCTAAATTCAGGAAAGATCTGGTACTTGAAGTGTTTCAGCAATTGCAACACCGCGAATGTGGTTTACAGACTGACCTGCCAATGTAACCTTCAATATATAGGGCTTACAACGAGGAAGGTGAAGGTCAGAGTGCAGGAACACCTCAGTACGATTAGAGCAGGCAAGCTTACGACCAAATTGGTACAACATTGTCATGATACTAAACACACCTTCACGTGGGTGGTCCTTGAGAGAGTAACAGGTACACCCCAAAATGTCGAAGACCTATTGGCCTCAAAAGAAGCCAGATGGATTTTCCAGGAGAGGTCCGACCAACTTGGGTTAAATGACCAAATTGAGTGGGGGAGGGCAAGATACTGAATGGTTAAAAAATGGCTAAAAAATGGTTAAAATACAGAACTTAATTCACTATTGGACGATTTTTCTTCCTATTTGTCCCGGCCTGACCAACCCTTCCTGCCTATCTTTTGCCTGTCCTGACCAGGTCTGAGGGGGTGTAACTATGAGACAGAACGTATTATCTTTTGACCATATTTTACAACCTCTACATAATAAGAAGAGTAGTTCAATAGATGAACAAGGCATCTATCCTGTAACGATGGGGTTCTTTTAGATCAGAACCACAGATTGATATGTATACAAAACATAAAGGATAAGATCGGATGACATACGAAACATGTCAGAGTTGCATCCAAAAGTGATTTAACATAGCACTATTAGACAGGATCCCTTTGAGAACGACAAAGGTGATGTAACAGGGACCCTAAACTGGTATCCTATTGGTTAGCAGTAAGTCATGTGACTCATTTTCCCAATTTAAGATGGCGCCCACAGTGGTAAAAGACAGGTATGGACACCTGTAGGGAGGCGTACACGTTGTAGCCCACTAAGAATCACTAACTAGTCCTCCGTTGAGGAATACCAGGGGGTGACTTTCCATACTGGTGCTCGGGACATAACTGTATATAATAATATCTAATTAGAGACTGTCACGAGGAGCAGTAAAATCTAGATCCCCTATATTCAACCTCCCCAATCCAAAATGGCGCGTATACATTTTTAAGATGTTTTAGATATGTTTTTAGCTTATTTTAGCAAACCCATGCAATACTCTGTTTTAAGATATGTTTAGAACGTTTAGGATTTAGTAACATCGTTCATACGAAACTGGAGTGGGTGTTGTGTGCAGATTTAGATTCCGCATATAGGTTTCCCGATTTATGCCCTTATATAGGTACAATTCACATTCTCCTTATTTGGACATAGAAATCCGGCCCTTATTTAGACATTGTTCGTACACACCTAATACAGGCATGGCCACCTACATCCGTCCATCCACGTCACAATGAATTCTTGGAAAACCAGACCCTTAAGCCTTTAGGAATTTCCCTCAGCTTGAATATTGATTTCTCCAAGAACTCATTAAGTATGCATGAACATCTATTCCTTAGGGTTTCATTCATGACGTTCCTCTGCCCGATTTTTACGTCAATACTGGCATTCCTAGACACCTTCAAGGTATAAATATACCAGCACTTGTCATGGCAAATTGCGGTTCCCGGAGGATTCGATCCAACCCAGACTACGCTGTTCACCACGGCAAGTCCGGAAGGAGATCGAGTTCCAGTCTGATGCACTGACCTGATGCTGCCATCCTCCTCGCAGAGAATCCAGCTCCAGTGCTCTCTGACTTCCCTTGCGGGGGGTTAGAGTATCAAGTCCAGAAAAGAGATTCCAACCTCTCTCATTCTAAGGTATGGAGCCGGCTAGAACTTAGAGAAACTTTTGGCAACTCTTGGCTAAACTAACACATAGCTAGCTATACTTTAGACATGGCACCTACTTCAAACCTCATACTACACTTAGGGTAGGTATACTGGGTTAGAACAATTTAGAAGCATCAGATGAGTATCACATTTCAGCTTATGTTATTTATGTATTTATTTTGATTAATATATGTCATAGCTATTAACCATACTATTCCGGTATTATTTTATCTTACTGCTAACCTCGTACATATTGTACTTCGCAGTCTGTCTTATGATTGCAGCAATTCATATCTCTTGCATGAGAAATAAGACTGTTCAATAAACCTTTTTATTGAAACGCCCGTCTCTCTATTTCTGTGCAACTCTGTAGAAACGAAGCATGCACGATTGACTGAGTGAAACTGTTATCTATTGTTTCCACGATTCTGAGATTGTTCCGATTCTAAAAGGAAACAAAGTTGTTATGTTTATGTGGTTGTCAGAGACTAATCCCTTCTTGTATATTCAAGAAGTTTCTAGTGACCTCTGAGTTAGCTGGCACACACAAGTAATTAAGTTTAATATACTCGTTAGAGACATACTGACCTTAGTCCTATGTCAAATCTATAGTGTATGTTATTCCAATGTGCAGAACCTATCAGGGATATAGGAACTACACTACAGTCTGTGAGGTTGATGCATTTTCTGAAGGTCCGCTGTCTTGGTCTGCGCTGCCTCCGTGGTGGTCCGGGGGGGTGCAGGGGGGGGTATGGGGGCTGGCAGTCCTGGGGGTGGTGGAAGTGGTTGTTGTGGCCCTGTTAGGGCTCCGTGCTGCATGATCAGTGGCTCCATGGCATCAGTTGGTCTTTAGGTGTGGCTGTGGGCTGGTCTCCCTTTGATGGTGCAGGTTGTCTTCCGACTTCGCACCAGGTCAGAGCAGGTGTTAATTTCATGCAGCTAATGCACCTTTTCGCATGTTTTGTGATCTTATCGCTGATCTGGCTGGTCGTTGAGAATTTGAGGTGTGGTGTTGCCGCAGCCTTTTGCTCGGGAACGCCTACTCTGCATCTCATTAGCAATAGTTGCCGGGGTCATCCATGGCGATGTTTTTTGGGAATGCCATTGCCGGAAAACAGGTGATATGGGCTGTTTGCACAAGCTTGTGAATGGGGCGATACATTTATCGCGACTTTGGCTGCGATAAAGTGCCAGTAACTCAGCGATAGATCCTTGAGAATATGATCCAAAGGCTATTGAGGACATGCATTAGAAAAGATTCACTCCAGTATTGAAATTGAGAGTGAAACAAATTCTGATGGTTCAGACTGCGGTGCATTTCACTAGTTGCAGACCAAAACATGGTATCTGCTGAATCTTTAAACTAACCGATACGCTTTGTTTAATTCCGACATCAACTTAATAAAAAAATGTGTTACACATTTTACCTCCGTGACTCAGCGAGAGTGACGGCATCGCCTCTGCTCAACACTCCTGTTCAGCCACCACCATGACGTCTTCTCCCCCACTCTCTTTTAGTGGTGCTGCCCTGAAAGTGAGGAAGCCTGACTGAGGGAAAAGAAGTCACCACTACGACATCTTCTTCCTCACTCCCTGTTTGTGGTGCTGCGCCTGAAAGTGAGGAAGCCAGACGGTGGGGAAAAGAGCAGAGGGACAGAATGGCCAATCACAGCAAGCTTGATAATAAAGTCAAGCAGTGATTGGCCATCTGTCCATGGACGTGAAACACCACACCCCCAGCGCGCCTCGTGTGCAGGGCCACTCAACCAGAGGCGTATTCTGCCCAATCCAAACGCTGCTTTATTGCTGAGCACAGTGCTATGATTGGACAGGGCAGGTGGTCGGAGTGCTCATTTTAAACACAGAATGTTGTGGCTGTGATCCCGCCCCACTGCACCATTTCACTGGCCGTGAGACTAGGAGTCCTGCAGAGCTCATGTTGGGTTGGCCCCCTACAGGCAGTCGGCCAACCTGACATGCGCACTTCTTTAGGCATCAGAGTCACTGTTGACAACCAGCTACGTGGCATGAAAATTACTTTGAAGCCCTGCCCCCCATGTCGAAATGCCCGGCTACGGCTAATAAAACAAAAACTGATGCTGTGGTCCCTCACAGCTGTTGGAAAAAATAAAATATTAATTTTGGGGCCTGGGGGCAAAATATCAGTGGGACAATGCCCTACTCCCTCAAAGAAGAAAGGCATTATTATTGCAAATCACTTAAACCACAAGTGCATGTTTATGAGGGGAGTTGTCTCGCTCTTGCAGCACGCAACGTAGAGCAAGTGCAACGCAAACCCAAAATTAGATTTTGAAAGCCATACAAGGCCACCTTGAGTGGCCCAGAGTCACTTCATAAATCTAGAGTAACGCAACACATCTCACATAGCTGCATTGCCTTACTCTGCCCCGGAAAGGCTTTCCATGGGCATTGTGTGGGTGTTCCCACGCAACTCCCATGGTTTTTAACGCATTCCCAGATTTACCAAAAGGTGGTATACCTGGGATGTGCCAAAAAGATACGCCTTCTCAGGGGAGGCGTAACAAGGAAAAAAAATTGTTATTTCCCCTCGTTACTTTCACTTTCCAGAACACAGAGAAACAAGAATATACCTCTCAGGATTGTGATTGTGTAGGAAGGTACCCCTTCCTGCACAAAAACAATCTTGCATGTAACACAAGCACCTTTGTACAATGTTGCCTGCATTGGCGCTAGACAGCCAAAATGGAGCCAGCGCGGGGCAAAGGCAGGAATGCGCTGTATTCTTTTACATACGGATCATTCCTGCCCTTTCCCTTTTCCTGTCGTGCAGCAGAGCACAGCAAGGTGACTTGGTGCGCTGCGTAACTTTCACATAAATATGCTTCCCCCCATTTCTGGTGCTGCCTCCTTATAACCAGGGCCACAGGAATCATGCGGCAGGTGAGCACCAACTTATGCATCAGGGTTGTCTACATTATACAACCAGATAAGGCAAATTATAAGGCAGAACGCAGCACATTTTTTGATGGTATTAGTTCATTATTTTGTCATTTCTACACATGGTAAATGTGTACTCTGGGCAAATATTTCAGCATATGATGGATCATGTGGCAAATGTGGCAAATCCCTAATTATGCTAAAACAAACCTTGGCTCCAGAATCTCGTAATTGATGTGGCCCTAGTTATACATTGAGGGGGAGATTTACCAAATCGCCCAGCAACGCAGCACAGCCTCCCGCAGGGCTGCGCTGCCAGTCAGGGAAAGAGCAGGAGAGCGCCATATTTTCAAATATATGGCTCTCTCCTCCCCTTGCGCTGGTGCTGATTACAGCTGCTGTGAGCCAGGCACACACCTTAGCGCCATAGCGCTAGGGTGTGTGTGTGAGTCTACCATAGGTTTTGTACAGGAAGGGTACCCTTCCTGTACAAAATACTCTGCCTAGACCCAAGGGAAAGCTTTTCCCACTTTGTATGCGTGCTCCACAGTGCAGCACGCATGCAAAGTCAGAAAAGGAAAGAGAAATGAAAGCATTTCTCCTTCCTTGCATCTAGTTTAAAAGGGCACACTTTTCTCACGTTAAAGCCAATCTACTGGATTTGGCAAATTGGGTTTAGCGTGAGAAACCTAGGGTGGTTGCATGGGAACACCCATGCACCACCCTTGGCACGCCACCATGGCGTTATTTCCAGCGCTCAACAAGCTTAGAGCAGAAAAGAAAGATAGGAAAAAAAGATTTTGCGCCGTTTTGAGTCACTTTTGTGACAGAAACACGGCACAAAATCTTAGTAATTCTCCCCCTGAGTGTATTTTTACTTGTTATTGCTACACAGGGGAGTGACAATGCTAATAGTATGGCCTGAAAAATAAAGGGCCCTGATTCACAAAAGTAATCTGAGACAAAATCCTAACTTTACGACTTTGAGTATTCACAAAAGGCCTATAGGAGTAGGCAAGTTAGGAATCCTACCTTTATTACACCTAAATGCCTTATGGTCATACCGAAAGTCGTAAAGTTAGGATTTTGTCTCAGATTACTTTTGTGAATCGGGCCCAAAATCTGCTATTGGGAGGACAACACATGGTATTATATGGCACAGGGGTTTGGTTGTTCTAAAATTGGATAGAAACATTAGCTCTTCCCTAATGGTGTAATTTGGTTATCAATGTATTTTGAGAGGACATGTCTTTTCATCATATTAGTAGCAATATCTGAAAAAATTGAGAAACATGTCCAATTTGTATTCTAATAATCATATTTGCTTTGTGTGTGTATATATTGATCATCGGTTTTGTTCATTAACAACAGTCCTTGACTATTTACTAACAACTTTATGAATGAATGATTTGGATCTTGACTAGTTATCCTCTACTTGGATCAATAATGTGGGTCCTCCCTGGCTATCCACTTTGGAACATTTGCTTAGATGTACTGTCTTATCTACAAAAATATCACTTGCCACTTTTCATTTGAAGTTGTGCTTTCAGATTCCCGGCTCACCTGCCGACCATGGCATACCTGCATTATAGTGTATATAATTACCATTTACTTAACAATTATACTTATTCTTGCTTCATCATCATTAGGACAAGGACTTTCACAGGAATATTTAGTGCGTTCCATAAAATCTGTTATTTGTTAGTCTTTGCTTTAGATCTTTAATTGAAGGAATCTTCTCCAATATTATATTTGAGGCTGCTTTGAAAGCTGGCTGTTACATCTTTAGCCTTGAGTGTGCATGAGTGGGGATAACTCTGTGAGAGTTTGTTCTTTGCACTTTATCGCAGGGTTTATTTTTTTGATAGTGTCAGAGACTGTAAAAGAGTGAGATACAACATGACCTTCAATGAGTACTTAGTTCAGGAGCTTAAGACATGAAGATGTATATTCCTGTACATTAGAAACAATACTGTTTTATTAACTGTGTGCCTGAGGAGGATTTTGAAGTTGGGTCTGTGGAGCTGTTTGTGAATCTTTGTTGCACACCCTGCCAATGTATGATGCAAGATCCTGTGTTGTGGGGTCTGCAAGAAACACCTCAAAGAAGTGGCCATGTGTTGCTGATACCACAAACCCTACTAATGCCTGATACAAGATCCTGTTTTATGGGGTCTGCAAGAAGCACCTGTTAGAGGTGGCCATGTTTTGCTGGATACCACACACCCTACCAATGCCTGATACAAGATCATGTGTTGTGGGGTCTGCAAGAAACACCTGGCTGATGTGACCATGTATTGCTGGACACTGCACACCCTACCAATGCCTGATACAAGATCATGTATTGTGGAGTCTTCAAGAAACACCTGGCAGAAGTGGCTGTTGCGGGGATCCTGCTCATGCGCAGGAAACCAGGACCTCAGTGAATTGTGGTGTACAAAAAACTCATCTCAGTACCTAGAACCCCCTATCCAACTAGCATCAGTGTCTCATTCGTTCTCCATATCATATCAAAGCTACCAATGATTAGACAACCCAGAACAAGCAACTTAGAATACTCTCAGGAATGGTGGGAATCAAGAACACCTTTTCGTTATTGTTCTCATATCAGTCCACAACGTGAGTAATCAGAGACACAGAAAAGTTTAACATGTTTATTTTTAACTACGTGCTCTAAGGTGCAGTACTTTGGCTAACATAAGCAAACAAATGATAAGAAATGGAACCATCAGCATTGTTAAAACTCCATAGAAAACGAAGGGAGAAATCATATTACAATGATAGTGGAAAGAGGTCCTATAATACCTTGTGAACCACCCTCCCCTGGCTAATAAGCTAATTTTATATAATAATAGAAGGTCTCTAGGTTTGAATGGGGAACCCCATACCTCTAAGATCAGCTTAGGTGAATCACATGACAGGATCAGCATTGCTCTCTGTGTCTGGAAAGATTTTCTCCAAGTGTGTCAGCATCATGTATGCAATGCAATATTAAAGGCACCCAAGCTTCAGATATTTGCAGCTGTGTGCTTGTTGTGTCTAGAGCGTGGGCCGATCAATCTGAATTCAACAACATACATTGTTCTTTGACCTTGACGGTTTCTGCACACAGTGTTCAGACTAAGGTCGCGGTGCACGTCTAGGGATGTGAACAACAGACCGTTCTCATGTGAAGAAAAGCAAGCAAGCAGTTTTATTTATGATAACAGCTGCCTGTAGTGTCGTGTGCAAAAGCAGCAAAAGCGGCAAGATGGCGTTTAGCTTCTAAAACGCTTATGCTAACATAGCAATGTGTGCAGGCAAAACCCTGTCTTCACTACATGGCCATGTATTGCTGCACACTGCATACACTACCAATGCCTGATACAAGATCATATGCTGTGGTGTCTTGAAGAAACACCTGGCAGATGTGGCTAGGTATTGCAAGGATACTGCACACATAACCAATGCCTAATACATTATGCTAATGCTTCGCAAGGTTTGCTAGACCCACCAGGCGGATTTGGCAATGTATATCTCTGAATTGCACATGCCACCAATACCTGATACAAGATGATCATTCATGGGATCTACGTGAACCACCCAGCAGATGTGGTCATGTATTGCTGGACACCGCACACCTTTGCATGCCTGATACACAGTGATGCTTCGCGGGAACTACTGTAACGATCTGGGGCTGTATTATGAACGTTCTACAGGGCGCAACAGGAGTTTGCTCATTCTTTGCGTGCTCCAGGGCACTTTGGAAGGGGCTGCAGACACTTGTTCTGTCCCTTCTGTAATACCGATAGCAGTGGTGCACATAAAGCGCCAGTGCTATCTTCAGGTGGCGTTCCTTAATTTTCAAGGGGACATGCCCCATGCAAATGAGGGAATCCCTTTTGCTCTGCACCCCCGGTGCAGAGGCAACGAAGCTGTCAGGAGGTGCACTGACAGTGCGTCCCCTGAGAGCAGCCCTCTGGAGGGGGAAAAAGGGGTCCCACAGACCCCCCCAGACATCCCCCTACATACGGGTGCATATCTCTTAGTATCTCACATTAAATGTTGTAAAACTATTGATTGGGAATGCTATGCAAGTGGATTCAACATATTTGTTTTTTCATAAAATGAGGAAGCAACAGTGGAAAAAAAGCCTTATTTTTTAACATATACACCTTGGGTGGATACAGTGCAAGCTTATCTCCTTCAAATGACAAGTATGCAAACATAGCACATACTTTCCTCATCATAGGACACATACATTTCAGGCAGCGGCTATGCATGTTTTGCTTCCTCACACAACAGGTACAGCATGGTGATAATAGAAGCAAGCTTCCCTCTCAGAAGGAAGCAAGTGCAATATTCTTCCCCCAGAACAGCAGGGAAGACTAGTACAATCTTTCATCATTCACAGAACATGTTCTTTTATGGCATGAATGAAAGTGGAGAGGGTGCTTAACTCAATGACAGCAATATGCAGGTGGATGCATACGTGGATGAGATAGTAACTATGCAAGATCTGCCACCATCCATACTGAAGTGAGACACAAATCAGTGTCCTGAACATTATGCTGCAGTCACTTGGAGACCTGCTGTTTGTGGGGTATTCTTTGGTTTTGCATATATTTAGAAGTAGATGTCATTGTTGTTGGAGCGGCCGAGCCACAGCCTAAGTAACTATGCTGTAGACTGGCAGACAGGTGTGAACCTCTTACAAAAGGCTTTGAATGTCTGCTTATGGGGTGTTAAGCAACTTAAGCCTCAATGCTGTACCTGTTCAAAAACTTTAAGGGCCACCACTGTTCAGTACTGTGTATGAACATATTCAGAACTCTTTTTGAATGCCTGACTATTTGCCCAGGGATTGGCGCAAAGCATTCCATACTGTCTGCACCTGCTCATATTCAGTTTGCAGCAAATTTATTTAAACTTTCAAATCTAACAGCATGTGTTTGTGTCGCTCTCCACAGTTTTGATAATCAAGTACCACATTTTTTTGACTTGTGCTTTTGCCCATCTTTGGTCGTGTCATTGCACAAACCTATACATTAATTTCCTTCTTTTTGCACCAGCACCAGAAGGGGAACAACACTCATTAGAAGACTTTAGACCTCTGGAAGCTTGCCCTGACCAGTGTGCTCATTCCTGTGCACTTAGGAATGAGCAGCAATCAGCCCTATTTAGCACAATCTCAAAATATCAATCTTACCTCCCGGTTGGAAAATGGCTCTTTCTGCAGGGTTACTCCCAAACCTTTTGTCTTCCGTCTCCTACTTTTTGCTAAATTTGTTTCTGTTCGTCTTATGACTCTGAGAAATTTACCACTGCTAACCAGTGCTAAAGTGTATGCCCACTCTCCTCTAAACAAGGTTGGATTGGCTTATACCCAATTTGGCATATTGAATTTACTTATACGTCCCTAGTAAAATGGTACTTCCCAGTGCCTGTAATTTAAATGCTACTAGTGGGCCAGCAGCATTGATTCCGCCATCCACTTAAGCAGCCCTTTAATCATGTCTCAGGCCTGCCATTACAGAGCCTATGTGTGCACTTTATACTGTCATATCAACCTGCAAAATAAAACCTTTTTCAGGCTCAAACCTTCTTTTTTAATATATATATGCCACCCCTACGGTAGGTCTTAGACAGCCCAGAGGGCGGGGTCTAATGTACTTAAAAAGCAGGATGTGTGCTATTAAGTTTGACATGTCCTAGTAGTTAAAAACTCTTCAATTAATTTATCACTACTGCAGGGCTTATATGCCACATAAGACAACATTGGGATTATCTCATTCATTTTTCTAAGTATAATTTCCAAATGGAAAGATATAACTGATTCAAGTTTGATGTCTCTTGAATCACAATGTAATGCCCATACTTATGGTAAAGTTGGATATTAAATTGCAGGTCTGAAAATGCCACTCTTAGAAAGTTGGTATTTTCTTACTTTAACCATTTGGTGTCTGTAGCCTGTTTCTGATCACATGACTGGGTGTAGTTGACAGTTGGGCTTTGTGTATTCCTCCTAGATAGCCACACACAATTGGAGCTTAGGTGTGTCTCAATGGGCCATCTCCGGCAGGATAGGAGGGGAGATCTGAGCCCACACTCACTTACACCCGAATAAGCTGTATCTTAACCACAATCAAAGGGCTGCATACTACCCTGTAATGAGAATGGAGCCAGGGCAGAAAGTGAGGGCTTATGTGCACTTCAAATGCTTATCTTTGAAGTTTTTCCCACTTCAAAGGCACCACTGGGTATAAGTGCACGACTTTAGGCATCACCTCTTCAGTACACTTCTGGACCTGTGGATACTGTGCGAGGAAGAAGGACTGCTGTGCTCCTGACGGACTGCAATATGAACCAATATTTTAGAGGAGGTATCAAGTAAAGATATTGGACGGTAACAAGAGGGATGATTTCTATCCCCTTATTTAAATATGGAGGCAATGATTGCCTCTTTTCATGTGTACCCGAGTAAACCAACAATTATGAACAGAACCCATTTGTCAATATAGGCCACCATGAGTCCATGTTAGCCTTAAAATTATCAGCCAGGAACCCTCAGGGTCTATTGGCTTTGCCGGATGCAGTCATGTTAATGGCATCTATAAACTCACTAAGACTGAGTGACTGACTAAAAGCGCAGGCAGATGGCAAATCGACATTGGGAGAATACACCCTCATCCAAGGACACGTTTCCCGCAGCAGCATGAAACACTGATCTAAACTGTTCCTCTCAACTATCCACACTAATGTGGCATTCAAGATTCGGTTCCTTGTAATTCATAAACAAACTGCCCAAAACCTTTCAGTTTTCCTTGCATTCCCTGCCTCTGTTAGATCAACCCAAGCCTTCTGTCTAATTTCCTCATTCCTAGCTTCTAAGACTAGTTTATGAAATTACATAGGTGCATAAGCTGGGCCATCAATGTTGAATCAATAAACATTAGATTCAATGGAGAAAACAGCAAAATGCATTAGGTTTCTAGTCAAATACAGCACAGTTTTGCATTCAAAGAGTGGATGAAGGACTCCTTACAAAGAGAAATCTTGTCCTTTTATATGGCTTCTGGCAAAAGCTTCACACATTTACAACATTAATGCATGGTTCACATGTTCACAACCAACATAAAATAAGCAAAGAGCAACAGTGGTAATGAAATACATTCTAAGATGTTCTCACTAATGCTAATGCATTGAGCATCTGTTATTTGTACATGAAATGTTACATAGTATGTTATTCATTCTGGGACGGTTGCTCTGTCCTTGGGAAAGTACAAACTACTAAGGTAGTGAAGTCTACAAGTCTTTATTATGCCACTAGTTCAGGTCACGTGTTAAAGATTAATGCCACATAAAAGATGGACGATGAGGCCTAAGTTGTTCTTAGTTAAAGAAACACAAATTCTTGCACTTTAAAGATTTTAACCAATCCCCTTTTACAATGGTAACTAAGGTAGTGCTTGGATACAAACACATTCTACCACAGCATCAGGCAAGCAGGTTTGTATAGGTAGTAATATGGGACAAGAATATTTTAACTTTATTTGCTATGTTGCATTTTATTGTGGCGGTCATATTTTGTGCTTTTTGTTCTGCTGTGTTTTTGTCAGAGGTGCAGCTGTTGTAGTGGCACCGGGGCCTATAATGGGATGGTGCCCAGTGTACCATGCATCAGATGCAGTTTATTTAACAGTCTGCCCTCTTAGAATTTATTATGCAATAGTGTCCTTTGGCAAGACTTGTGCTTTCTCATTCCTAGGGCATTGAGAGCTGCTCTCGTAAAGAGCAATAGAGGTTGATGCAGGCACTGGAAAACACACAGCGAGACCAGTGTTAGACTACAACGCAGCAGCAGCCAAATATTCAGATGCAAAATACACAGTGTTTGAATTGAACTAAGCTGCTTTTTAATTGGATGACTGAAAAAGCAGTCATTCATTTACAAAGATGTTCAGCTCCCATCATGGGAACCCAGCATCTATTTATGCCTAACAAAGAGAGAGGGAGTAAGGTTGGGCTCTAGCACACAGACAGGTGAGATTTAAAGGAGAGAGAAAAAAGGAGGCAAGTGGTGGGGAGGTCGAGAAATGTACGAAGGGGCAACAAATGAAAGACTTTAAAGTAAAGTAAGAAACAGGAAGGAAAATAGACAAAAAAGATAGATAAGAAAGAATGGAAAGACAAAATGGATCAAAGGAGAGGAGACAAGAAGGACAGGCATGAAGTAAAGAAAGCAATGAGAGGGTAGAGATTAATGGCTGAAACTATGAAACCTGGGGAAACTGGATTGAATGATGGAACGATGAGGACAAGGGACAAGACAGCCTTGGATTGATACGGGCCTGCAAGTCACATTCTTTTATAATATCCTCAAAAAGGGGCTGCCCACTGATTTACAGAGCAGTTCAACAGAGTAGTAGGGTTATCTACCGAAACCTTGCAGGAGATACAGGTCCACATATTCCACCATTACAAAAAGAAACAAGAGAAGGATAGGGAGAAACCAGGAGCAAACCCAGAGAGACACCGCTAAATTGATCCACCACAAATTGAAAAAGACCGCCCTCAAGGGGGCCACCAGTATTTAAGGGGGCTCAACCACAAAACCCCAGAGGATTTCAACCCAGCCATACCAGCAGAAGTCAGGGAGGTAGACAGCAGGCAGACCTTAAAGAATGTTAATATTGCGCAGAATGGGCCACATGGCCGACTGATGCCAGCTAAAAGCATATCACAGAAAGAGGTTGATAAGCCTGGGGCAGTCTCCACCGAATATCCATCTACAAAACCAAGCAAAGAGGAACCCAAATGCATTTTACACACATATGCAGGGAATTCAGTTAGCCACTGCACAACCACAACAGGGTTCATGTAGTTGGACAAATGCATGGCAACAGAAACAGACAGAAAAGCCAGCCCAACAGGACCAGGGCCACAACCACGGCAGGGAGGGGACACTGTCTGGGGAGGCAATGCCTTCGCGCAAACGCAGAACGCAAATATACAGTGAGTAAAAAGCCCCAATGTGGAGCATCCATTTCATGCACACCTCAAAATTCACTGTACCAAAACTCAAAAGAATGACCAACGAGGGAACATTAGAAATTCAAGCCTTTACTCGCATTTGGAAATTCAGGGCTGCTGGATTTGTTTTGTCGATCGGGTATTCTCACTTAAGTTTGCCATTCAGGGTGCCTGCAGGACACTAGGCCCCATCCAGCTGCTGACTACGCCCCTGGAGGAGGATAGTCTGATGAGTGGGCAGGGGCGGCTCCTCATCCAGTCCTTATAAGCAGGCACCCAGGTCCCACCACCCAAGACCAATTGGGGAGGGTTCCGTTTACCAAATCGAAAGGACCCCATTCTCGAGCTCCCAGCCAAGGACCAAGGTTCCTTCATGGTGCGTGTCCCAACAGTGTCCCCAAAAGCTGGCAGCCTCCAGCCAATGGAGGCCCCCTTTTGGTTTCAAAACAAAGCTGTCTTCCAGTGTCAGGAGCCAGATTTTCCCAGGGCGCTTGGGATAGTGAAGATCCCATAAACTCCCTTTCGGGAGGGGAGGTCTGTCTGAATAACCAACTGTCCCAGTCCATCACCTTCATTATACGAATTTCAACAAGTTATTGATCTTAAACTTTGGATTCTCCATGTAGCAATGTTTTTCTTTCCTTTCCCTCAATTTTTCAAATTTCCCAAAACTGCCCACTGGTTCATGCCCCTCCAAAATAATGACAGACATGTGTTATCAGTTTGGAGTCCCTGGTGACAGTCAGAATTGCCAGGTACAAAAACCCAGGAAAATACATAGTCCGAGGGAGAAGGGAGTCCATGAAAAATGGGGGTCCAGAAGATCTATTGGAGCAAGCTTGGAATGCAGAATGTGCTCACCCCCGTATCAGCCTAGCAATCAATCAATACACACTTCAGGCCTTACACACACCATCTGAAGGAAACAGTAAGCCCAATCTCATGCACCACAATATTAGAAGCACATGGGGGCCATGGGACAGCTTTCAGAACACCTCTATTTTTCCTGATAAATGAGATAGCAGATCACATGAGATTTAGGAAAGCATTCAAAAGACCGAGAAAAAGAAGCCCAAAGCTAGCCCAAAAAGATGTTTCTAGAAAAAGGGCTTAGTCAAGACACCTGGCGTTCCTAGGTAGGTTCACGTTGCATACCACATGCTGGGACTAGAGAGGTATACATATGACCTCAGGGCATGTTGCGATCACCAATAACATTCAATTGTAACACTCCCCCTATTTATACATCGCCTGTGCACATGCAGTTTAAAAGATAACACCACACCAATAGCAAACCCCATGTACGCATAGGGGAGAGGGGCTGCAACACCCATTGAACCCTAGCTAAAATTAATACCATCCCATGTTCATGAAATCACCCCGTAAAATATATTTTCAGTCACAGAGAGGGGGAGGCTCAACAACCCATAAAATTAATGCATCCTATGGGCAATAATGCACCTTTCAGTGCCTCACTAAAAATCGTACAACTTAATGTGGAATAACTCATCCCTTAAAAGAAAAGCATAGGCACCCCGAAGTAATTGATGAGGGCACATGCAATAATGCACTGTTTTCTAAACTAACCAATGGATGTAGCTCTTATTCAACAGATTGGCAATAGAGCACCCAAGTGAACCACCTTTTCAGAGGCCACATCATCATCAATGAGATCTGCAGTGTGTGAATTGAGAACTATGAACTGTATCTTGGACATTTTGTTTTGAACTTTCAAGTCAAGAACTCCTAATCACAAGAGGACTACAAGACATCTCCCCTGGAGTCCACCCCAAAGCTATCCCCACACTTGTTTAGGGACCTCTTCCACATCAGTTATAATTACACCGAACCCAACCCTACCATTCCACACAGACTACACAGGGCCCTCTTACACAACATTTGGTATCAGCACATGACTGCATTGTACTCCAAGACAACAGCCAGGTCATGTTACATCTGTTCGCTGATACCTCCTGCAGTAGGCCCCGAAAAAGCAAAATTGCTTCTCCACCTCTTCCTAGGTGGGATTAGGGCTAAAATATAACCCAGAACAGTAGAAATACATAGAGTAGTAGCAAATCTGACCCGATATGAGACCAATCCCACAGCATTGTACCTTTTCACCAAGCCTAGTGACATTCAACCTGAGCTAGATAGGATGTGTAGGAGGGGCCCCATAGAGGAGGGTACTGTTTGGCCCCAAGACTTTCCAGAAAAGAGATTCTTGGAGGTAAGTATCAATGCATGAACACATCCACTCCCGCTTCCATCTGTGTTACCAGGGTGGCCATTAGCATATCTGGGACTGTCTTCTTTATTAACAAATGGACCCCATACATGGAGTTCCACTGTAACACCATCTACCTCAATGATACAAAGGGTAATGAGTCTCTTGAGGAAGCGATGAACCATAGTATCGATACCCCATGTTAGGAAATCTGGGATACTGGGGTGAATAGATATCTGTGGTGTAAAGGGGAGGGGTAGCCCCTAATTGTACGGAAACTTATGCTGTATTTCTTTGGTTTCAGAGGTAAAGGAGCCATTCCACTGGGAACAAATGAAAACTATGGCACAGTACTGCACATTCCGGACAATGGGTCACCTCCACACTGATGGATATGTACTATCAATGTGGCGAGATTGCCTACACTCAGCTTGTCCCCTGATGGTGCGGCTTGTGCTCCCTCATCACCATACACACCCAACCCTGGTAATTCCCGGAAAAGAGCTGTGAGAGTTGCACCAACATCTGCTAAAGAAGAAGACTGCTCTGTTGCATCAAGCTAAAAAAAAAAGAACTGCTGAGTATTTTGTCTGGGCTCAGTACAAAGACACTCCAGAACAATACAGATTGTTTTCTGACACACAAGTATCAGCAAGAGAGTCCAGACCCTTCTTTACAGTACAGATGAAAGCGAACACCCACTGGTTACAAATAACCAGCTGGGAGATTCTCAAGATAATAAGAGCACTGAGCTCAACCTTAATGCAATGAAGGAACAACTAAGAGGCATCCGCCTCATGGTGATGTAACATCGATATGTGTTGGGCTGGATGATCGTAATTGAGAGAGGTGTGTGTGCTAAGATCGGTGGGTCCTGTTTCACGTTTATCACAGGTATTGACATAGACAATGGGACTTTGACTCTTGCCATCCAAGCTTTGCACCATATACAAAGAGACATGTGTGAGGAGGGAGGTGCCCCTGAGCAGGAGTCGTAAATGAACTGGTTCTCCTGGTTCCATCGGTGGTTGACGGTCTGTGTACGTCATTGTTGCCCGTTTTTATATTGCTATTGCGTTTGTGTGGTTTTATGCAATTAGGAGTTTCCTACTGCAAAACTCAGTCCTCAAATTGGGTAGAATACAAGTAACGAGGAAAGTAGTGATAGTCAAAACTGAAGATCAACAAGTCCCCAATAATGTGATGTCAACGTGCACAATAATACATTTGCATTTCAGAACAAAATCTCATCACTTTTATCAAATTTAGGTGTCATGAACTCTCCATCAACCCGACTCAGAAATGCATGCTCAGGCAGACTTTGAGACCAAGGCCTGGGGTTACTAATTGACAGGTCACAGGTGGGGTGGCACAATGCCGACAGCCAAATTTGTGAACAGGAAACCCAGGTCTAACCCCCAGATAAGTGCAGCAACACCTGGACTCTAAATAAAATCTCATACACAGTACATATAAATCTCAATTTTTAATATAAACCGCAAAAACTCATCAAGTTATTAGGTTACTCTGTAAAACCCTATACTATTTGATATGTATCATCTCCAAACGTGCCTCTAATTCCATATGATTGGTCCAGCATTCACCTCTCACAGCTCTTAAAATGTTAGTAATAATAATTCATGTCACTTCATGACACACTGCTGCCATTTCATAGTTCTGAAAATAACTTATGTTGCTAATATCCACTCTAATACTACTCAATTTACCAAGCTCTGAAGAATGGAACAGTTTTGTCAGGATTTGTATCGGGAATCACTTATTTATCAGAAGCAGACACATGGGCTTTGTTTTGCATGCTTTTGTATAAATATGTGTGCACCTGGGCTGATGTTGTAATGTACTAGAAACATCTGTAACTGGCCACACCAACCAGAACACCCAGAGATATGCTATTAGCTGAGCAACAAACTCTACAATGTGCGAAGAGAGTGAAGTATTCAGGGGAGCATAGCCGGCACGTTCAACAGTGTATTAAAAAGCAATGATTCAGAGGAGTTTAGAAACCAAATTCTACAGGACACCTCAGAGTTCACAAGAGTGATGGAGCGGAGATTCTGTTTTTTTCATTAATCCATTGTAGGGGTGCATCATAATCATGTTTAGAGCACACCCGCATATAATCTTGTTTCAAGTAAATGTGAGGTGTTAGGATTGTGAAGTGCGTTGATGTATTGACATAACACTTTAGTTCTCTGACAAGCAGAATGAAGAATCAGGGTAGGAAAATAAACGTATCTAACAGAAAAAGTTAACATGAACATACTGTGTTGTGAAGTTTGACACTACTTACGTACTAAAAGTGTTCTTTATGATATTGTTTCCCTAATTAGGTAGATGTATTAGTCAAAATGCAATGTACTTATGTGAACTTATAATGTCTAAATAATTCATTCTCATGTTTACCGGAGTTGCAGACCTGAAATGCAACCTCAGACAACTTTTGCTAAAGGATTAATGTTCTGAATTTCATGGGCACTGTGGAGGCTGTTCTTTCTCAAGTTTTGCATTGCAGGTGGAGGAGCATTGTCTTAGGCAAAGTGACGTCGTTGTTTTAGCAGCCTGGCGAGAGAGAAGAAGTTACAATAATATGACTCGAAGGCGATAAAGGAGAGATGTTGGTTTCTCACCAGAGAAGGCATGGGAATCAAGGTCGAATTGTTGCAGAGAAAAAGAACATTGAGAAAATCATGGAAAAATACAATCTTGACTTTACCCATTGTCGAATATGTGGAAGCCGTGCATCATGAGAAAGCTACCTGTGGATAACTGATTGTTGGAATTATGGAAAGTGCCCACTTCTTTCTCGCCTTCAGAGTGGGAGCATCTCAGAACAAGATCTTTCTTTGCAATAGTGGCTTCAAGCTACTTGACCCATTTCAAGGGTGGAGAGACTTCTTAGGAAGACTCCACGACTGACACCTTTTATGCCTATTCAGGATGCTTCCTCATTAAGTTAGGGATGTCACCTTAGCAATAGCGTAGGGCAGATTAAATGCTCTTTATTCATCAACCCTCGATGCAGGGGAATTTGGACTCTTGCTTCTTGATTGCCTGTATTCTGCTTCTCGAGCTAATTATTTTGTTCATGCTGCACCATCTGAACTGGGTACGTAGATTCAGTGTTAGGCTATTCCCTTTGTATTTCTACACTCTCGTGTTGAGGTGTGTCTGATTTTGTAATAAATTCAACCAACCTTCCTCAAGAGTCCTCTGGTTATTATGTATTAAGAGGAGTTACTTTAATTTGACTGTTTATTAATGATTTCCTCTCCTTCACACTTTCAAGCTGCTAAAAAGAACCATCGGAGCGAGTCTCTAGAAAGTTCCAGATCGAATGGGTCCAGTCCTTTCAAGAGTTTGCAGAGATTACCGGAGTTTTGAAAACCAGGAACTATAGTGAGAAAGTGAGTAGATTTTGTAGACGGCTTACTTACATACCCAAAGTAATCATTACTCCAAGTCCTAGTCATGCTCATTACAGTCCACATTAGTTATTGTGATGTGGGAAGAATGATATGGACCACAGACCAAGCTATATAGTGGTATCCCTGCATACAGATTTAGTGGTAAAATGCAGTCATAATTGAGGGCTGGAAGCCTTGGCATTCCTGGTCTCTGGTGCCATTGCACATGTGAGGTGAACCCTTAGCCCAGACAAACAATATTTTGTTACAGAACTGGGAAATCACATTATCTCTTTTATGTAATTACTTAGTCCTTACTATTCTAAATTCCATTTGCCCTGTTCCCATCACTCACAAAAACCCTGTGGCCTACAAATCACACTTACCAAGCACCAAAGGAGCCCTCCAAACACGGCAATGAGGATGGGAGATATTACCAACAAAGGACACAGAGAGGTGTAGGGTGGATGTCCCAGTCTGTGATAATGGTAATTAGACTTAAATTCAGTAATGCAGGAACACTTTTCATAGTAGGGTGCTGGTCAGTGTTTTCAGGTTTTCAAAATCATAGCGGACTTGGTAAAATATTAGCCTTATTGAATGAGCAAGTCCAACAGATGAGTAAAACCTTCAAGTGTAAGTGTCAGGGCTTGTGAGTCACAGGGAGGGGTTGATGAGGCAGTTACCATAAGACATCTTTTGTGCAAATGGGATTCACTGATGCACTTTGAGTCTCCTATTGCTAAATGTAGGAATACAATGTAGTATGGAATACTACAGTCATTGATACTGAGAACATTCTTTGGAGAAATCCAATTTGGAGAGTCCAAGGACAGTCAGAAGTTACAGAGCCCCCACACTGGCGTAACGAAACTTGAGGGGGCCCTCCCGCAAGGTACATGAAGGGGCCCCTTCCAGACTCAATCAGGAGCTCTCCAATTAGAGTATTGTGCTGAGATGGCCCCCTGGACCTTTTTTGTTGGACTTAGGACTCTGGGCACTTTACCACTGCTAACCAGTGCTGAATTGCAGGTGCTTCTCCCCTGAAACATGGTGACATTGGCATATACACAATTGTACTGGTTGTGCCACCCAGTCAAGTAGCCTTTCAAACCTGTCTCAGGCTTACCATTGCAAGCCCTATGTATATAGTTTACTGCCACTGCGCATTGCCAAGCCTTAAATTCCTCTTTTACCTACACCTAAGTCACCCCTAAGGTAGGCCCTAAGTGACCCTAGTGGCAGGGTGATTAGTAACTAAAAGGCAGGATATGTACTTTCAAATTTTACATGTCCTGGCAGTGACAAACAGCTACTTTCGTTTTTCACTACGGAGAAGCCTATTCCTTCCATAGGCCAGCATTAGGAATTCCCTTAAATACTTTTAAGTGGTAATTTCTGATCAGAAAGGAGTAGCTCTGTCATATTTGGTATGGTTGGAATAGTAATGATAAACCCTCTTAAATGGTAAAGCTGGATTTATCACTACTATTTTAGAAATGCCACTTTTAGAAAGTGGATATTTCTTTGCTCTTAACTTGCTCTGTGCGCAAGCAGCCTGTGTCGATTCCATGTCTGGCCAGGGTGACAACTACACTTGTTTGCATACTCTCTAGACAGCCACAAACACAGGAAGGATTGGGTGCCAGGGGACACATCTGCATTCATCTACATACTGATAGTATTCCTGGCTGGGAGATAGAGAGGTGGTTCACACTTACAGGTGAACCGGCTGTGTCCTGCTTTGCACAAAGTTCTAATCTACCCCCAAACGGTAGTCTGGAGGCAGGACTGGGATGAAAGGGACCCATGCATTTTGGGATATAAGTATGAGGGCTCTGGCTCTACCACATTAGTATATGACTGGATTGGCAAGAAACTCTGTTGGAGTAAAGGTTTCTGTAATAGAAGGATTGCCACTCTACTGTGATTGACTGTTCCCAGGAACTGCTGCCCTGCTGACATTTGCTCTGCAAAAGAAAGCCTAAGGCCCCTCCAGAGTGACTCCAAGGACTTGTTGGCTTGCCCCTGCTCACCACCTGCTTTTGGGACAGCAAAGACCTTGTAAACAGCTTGTTTGCAACCCTCCCACTGTTCTACCTTTCCAGATCTCTGCCTCATAAGAACGAGCAAGGGTGATAGCGAGCGCTGCTGTAAAGTGAGCGTGGGTATGTATCCTCTGAGCCTTTTCACGCTTTTACAAGCCCCATTATGTGCACCTGGGGTTGAAGTGACCGGCACCCAGAACTTCCTTGGTGAACACAGCTTGGCACCTCAAGACCTCCCTTTCAGCGCTGTCCCCTCTTGTGAACGGCTACACCAGATTCCCAGCCACAGCAAAGGAGACCCTCAGCACTGCCCTTTGTGGCCGAAGTGTTATCAAATAACATCAGAGCGAGACCTGGGACCCTCAGTAGCCCCACAATGACACCATGCTGAAGACGCACACCACCGCGAATGCAGGAGCCAGACTGTCACGGGTGTCTCCTCCTTCGCCCTAGTGCCGGGCTACAATGCAACACCGAACAGTGTTGATAGCCTGTGATGCTAAAATTAGCTTGGAGGCCATAACTGGTGTACTCTGCCTCATTACTTCCAAAGTTTGCCCCACGTAACTACAAGGACGTACTTTTGGAAGCCGAAGCCAAGCTCTGTGCTAACTTCTCAACATTACAGTAAAGGGTCTAAAACTAGCCCCACTGCTTTTCTTTGCTGTGTACTCATAACTTTAATACCTGTAACCTCAGTCACTGACGTTTCATTGTTGTAGCCCCATCTTGATGATTCAAAGCTTCTCGCTGTTTTCTTACCTTGCATGTGCACATTTGAGTCAATTGAACCCAGAATTGGGTTTATGTTGTTTTAACCTTATCTTAGTGACATTAAGATTCTTTATTTTTCTATATCCGTATATTCTTTTTTTATAGTTTTATATAGTGTGAACTAGACCCGTAGATATCCGGTATCAGAGCGCTTTATATGAGCACCAGTTTCGTTACACAAGGACACATTCATGTTTGTTAGGCACGGGGAGATTAAGTGATTTGCCCAGAATCACAGGATGTTTAGAGTCGTTGCCAATACTCAAACCCGGTTCCCCAACTTCGAGGTTGACGGCTCTAGCCATAAGGCTACATCCTCTGCTCTTCGGTGGAGCTTCACTTTTTGCTGGGTTTGTGTCTAACACAAATACTTGACATATTGCCTCCGGGGGTATGCCTGCCCGCTCTGTACCTAGCTACCAGAGGGTGAGCTAGTAGCCCCATTGGCCAAGTATAGGATTATTCGCTGACACCTCAAGTGTGTTAACTTCTGAATGGGCCTACTTAAGTTGGTACTTCAACATATCAGAAGAATAGTTACATTAAACCCCAACTTGATGCACACGTCGAATTTATTGTAATTTTTTTAATAACACTTTTTATTGTTGTTTTTTAAACAAAACTGCAGGAGATTACAGTAAACAAATTTGTGCCAGCCATCCTCGCATCCCTCCCATGGTTTGCAAATTCATTAAGCAAGCAATACATCTTGGTAAACTAACATGTACAAAACCCCACTCCCCCTTAGTTCGACCTCCAAATTTGGGTTCATCCTGTCCCAGCCATGGAGTGGGTCTATCATCAGGTGGGAGGGAACCTGGTAGCCCATTTGCTAGTATTCACTACATCCCCACAGGCAAGTTGTGGGCATAAGAGTGGCACCCCTATTAGCCAGACCTCAGATTATGTCTGTAGTGGAGAAAGGAGTGAAGAAGGACTGCTCTGCTGTTCCTTGAACTCAGATTGCACCTGCTTTTCCTTAGGCTAGTAAAGGGGACTGTGCCTGTGGTGCCCTGCTCCAAGAAAGTTGTCCATGAGCCCCAGACAGAAGAGGTAAACTCCAAAAGTCAATTGGTTAAATTCCAGGTACGGCTCCTGGACCTCAGGAGCTGAAGAAGCTGCCTTGGCAAGTTGGTAGCTACAATTGCTTTATCACAACTGACAGTTGAAGCACAGCAGGGGAGACCAAGACTCAACACTCAAAAGTTGTACCCAAGCCTGCTGGACCCAAGAGAGTCGTCAGTGTGCAGTTTGGTCACCCAATATGGACACTAGCCTTAGTTAAGGGAACGCGTTACAACAAACAAATGATGGACGGAATGCTGACAATGCATACATTCTCCCCCAGTCAAGAGATCTGGGTTAAATCCATCGTTCTTTTGCCCACTACACCACCCCAGTTTAGACATGGCCATATGCAAATCAGTCTTGACCCTGTGCCTCATGGGAACAGTCCAGCCCGAACTGCCAAGCCATGTCTTTCCTGGACCGGAATCAAGCATCCTAGGACCGGTTTCTGGCTATCAGCCGTCATCAGCCAGGATAGCTTGACTCCAGTGGCGTAGTGAGCACGGGTCCCACGTCTGGGAATACCCATCCCACTTAGGGCGAAAAGCGTTACAACAAACAAATGATGGACGGAATGCTGACAATGCATACATTCTCCCCCAGTCAAGAGATCTGGGTTAAATCCATCGTTCTTTTGCCCACTACACCACCCCAGTTTAGACATGGCCATATGCAAATCAGTCTTGACCCTGTGCCTCATGGGAACAGTCCAGCCCGAACTGCCAAGCCATGTCTTCACTGGACCGGAATCAAGCATCCTAGGACCGGTTTCTGGCTATCAGCCGTCATCAGCCAGGATAGCTTGACTCCAGTGGCGTAGTGAGCACGGGTCCCACGTCTGGGAATACCCATCCCACTTAGGACGAAAAGCGTTACAACAAACAAATGATGGACGGAATGCTGACAATGCATACATTCTCCCCCAGTCAAGAGATCTGGGTTAAATCCATCGTTCTTTTGCCCACTACACCACCCCAGTTTAGACATGGCCATATGCAAATCAGTCTTGACCCTGTGCCTCATGGGAACAGTCCAGCCCGAACTGCCAAGCCATGTCTTCCCTGGACCGGAATCAAGCATCCTAGGACCGGTTTCTGGCTATCAGCCGTCATCAGCCAGGATAGCTTGACTCCAGTGGCGTAGTGAGCACGGGTCCCACGTCTGGGAATACCCATCCCACTTAGGGCGAAAAGCGTTACAACAAACAAATGATGGACGGAATGCTGACAATGCATACATTCTCCCCCAGTCAAGAGATCTGGGTTAAATCCATCGTTCTTTTGCCCACTACACCAACCCAGTTTAGACATGGCCATATGCAAATCAGTCTTGACCCTGTGCCTCATGGGAACAGTCCAGCCCGAACTGCCAAGCCATGTCTTCTCTGGACCGGAATCAAGCATCCTAGGACCGGTTTCTGGCTATCAGCCGTCATCAGCCAGGATAGCTTGACTCCAGTGGCGTAGTGAGCACGGGTCCCACGTCTGGGAATACCCATCCCACTTAGGGCGAAAAGCGTTACAACAAACAAATGATGGACGGAATGCTGACAATGCATACATTCTCCCCCAGTCAAGAGATCTGGGTTACATCCATCGTTCTTTTGCCCACTACACCACCCCAGTTTAGACATGGCCATATGCAAATCAGTCTTGATCCTGTGCCTCATGGGAACAGTCCAGCCCGAACTGCCAAGCCATGTCTTCCCTGGACCGGAATCAAGCATCCTAGGACCGGTTTCTGGCTATCAGCCGTCATCAGCCAGGATAGCTTGACTCCAGTGGCGTAGTGAGCACGGGTCCCACGTCTGGGAATACCCATCCCACTTAGGGCGAAAAGCGTTACAACAAACAAATGATGGACGGAATGCTGACAATGCATACATTCTCCCCCAGTCAAGAGATCTGGGTTAAATCCATCGTTCTTTTGCCCACTACACCACCCCAGTTTAGACATGGCCATATGCAAATCAGTCTTGACCCTGTGCCTCATGGGAACAGTCCAGCCCGAACTGCCAAGCCATGTCTTCCCTGGACCGGAATCAAGCATCCTAGGACCGGTTTCTGGCTATCAGCCGTCATCAGCCAGGATAGCTTGACTCCAGTGGCGTAGTGAGCACGGGTCCCACGTCTGGGAATACCCATCCCACTTAGTTAAGGGAACAGCTGGTTATGCTGTAACCGGAGACCAGCAGGACAATGGCAAATGGCTTTTGGCTGTACTTCACCTGGACTTCAAGGGACACTGACCTTTTTGGTTAAATACACTCCACCACATTTGTAGACAAAGGAATGGCCCCATGAAGGTCCCCGTTGACCGGATCAGCATCCACTGCATTCTCAGCACCTTGAGCATCTCATATGCCTTGCATCAGAACCACTTCATTGATGTCTGTGGCTTGGGATAACTGTCCTGCTCAGCATTGCTGGCCCCTGTGACTTGCCACCTGCCGGAGCTGATCACCAAAAGTGGGCTGGAGTAACCAAATCCCAACTTAACAGACGTTTTCTAAAATGTTTAAAGTAACATCTAACTGCATTAGTTGCCAATGCTTGTTTGTAATTGGAATGAAAAAGCAGTGATTTACGATTTCCTTAATAATTGATACCCCCAGAAGCCTCTCCTGGATTTTGTTAATTTTGATGTCTAAAAATTCATAAAGATCATTTTTTTACTTTCTTATAGATAAATGTTGGATTTCCTTTGTGTTATGTTTCCTGTATTATTTGATTGTTTTGATACTTACATGCTTTTATCTTGTTTCTTTGATAAAGCGTGACTGCTCGAACCCACAGCTACCTAGGGTTGAGCTAAGGTTCTACAAACAAGCCTCGCTGGGCCCAAGATAGGTCTGTGAATTTATTAAATGCTGAGGTTGCACAACCATGCCATATAACAAACTGTATTTCCTCACACCATAGTATCTGAAAACATTCAGCCTCCATGCTGTGACATCAAAAGTGGTCTTTTGAACTGGCATGTATATTTTACCCTTCAATTATGGATATCTTTGTGCATAGTCTTAATCTGGGTAAAATGTAATCTTGCATTACTTGTCACAGTTTTATGCTAAACTAGTGTTTCACCCAATTCATTACACACTGAAAATCAAGGTAATGTCCCCCTTTTCCAATATCTTTAGATGCAGTATTTTAGGGGCTGATTTTTATTCCTGTGCACAGGTCACGCCGTTACAGCAGTGACAGATATCTTGTCCGTAGAAATATAAATCCCTTAGGATATTATAGGATTTAAATTTCAGTGGGCAGGATAACCATCACCGTTGTGACAGAGTAACCCATCTGCCAAAATCTAAATCAGGCGCCAAGGGTTTTTTACATACTAGGTATCAGTTAACTACCCTTTGTGAGTTCACAATTACTGCCAGGGGAGCCAATTTCTGTGGTCTTGTGAGAAATCCCTCCCGTTTACGGTGTGCAGCCTGATTCATGCGGCCATTAAACAGGATTTGATCAGACCCTATTTCAAAATTAGTTTTAGTTTCTTCAAACATCACAAATCTCTCCCCATTATATTGGTCACCTAATACACAACACCCACCCTGTTACCATCATGGCACGTTAGCCTCACCCAACAGTTTGTGATAATGAGAAAGACTCAAATCATGGCTGTCACAAGGAATGGTTCAACAAAAAGAGGTATGCCGTTCCTAAGTGATATGCAGTTCCTAGGCGGGTCTAGTCGATAGGGTTAGAAAGAGGAGCCCAGTGATAAGCTCATAAGGACACCTTGGTCCAAATTGTATGGGTCAGGAGGGGAATTCCTGCTTACGGAACTAGGGTCCTCACACACCCAGCCAGCTAGGTGCCAAGCTTCATCATTGGGCCTGCTCCTCGTCGGGTCGGCGCTGCAATACCCGACGGGCACCCAATGAGGGGCTCTTTGGCGGAGATCTTTTGCCGTATAAGGAGGAATTCCCCTCCTGACCCATACAATTTGGACCACGGTGTCCTTATGAGCTTATCTCTCGACTCCTCTCTCTAATCCTATCGACTAGACCCACCTAGGAACTGCATATCTCTTTTTGTTGAACTGACTGGGGCATGTATGCTGGACCTTACCAAAAGCTCTACGTCCCCCCTTGTTGATTAAAATGAATGTCACAAGGAAGGGGACACTTTTCAATTTGCCTGAGCTAGTCTGAAATGGTATGACGTTGTGAGTGAATGTTACCGGGATTGTTGAGCAATATTTGACAGACATCTTGAGACTTTGGGATCCTTTGTAAATGATTCTGCCATAGTACATTATTACCACGTTGTTGCATAATAAATATTAAGGCTTATGTCGTATATCAAAAATTGAATTGGTGCATTTACATAAAGTGTTTTACATGCCCACAAGTCATTCTGTGCAACTCCACCCATGCCAGGTTAGGTATTTGTGATGTCGTAATTAGCATGTCACAGAGACACACGAGATAGACACAGTCCAAAGTCATGTAGCCTTTAATTGCCTTTGTTTGAAGGCACATTAATATAGAAATATTAGTCCATGATTTTGTAAACTAAAAATGTGGGCTGAATCAGATCCTATTTGGTGATTGGCAAACCATTCCACTTCTGTTCTATCAATATTGTCTACTTACCTGGATCATATTCGATGACTGGCACACCATTTCACATCTGAAGGATTAATATTTGTGCACAGGCTTGAGACATACCCAGTGTTAGACCTGGCATCCTTGATGTGGTTTTCCACCTTACTTTTTGCCTTAAGTCCTCCTGCTTTCTGCCTTCATTTATTTGCGGAATTTAGGACTCTGTGCACTTTACCACAGCTAACCAGTGCTAAAGTGCTTGTGTTCTCTCATTACAACAGTGTAGAATTGGCTTATGACCCATTTGCACAATTCATTTACTTATAAGTCCCTTGTAAAGTAGCACTACCTATGCTCAGGACCTGTAAAGTAAATGCTACTAGTGGTCTTTCTGCACTAATTGTCCTACCCACTTAAGTAGCCCTTTAACCATATCTCAGTGCTTCCACTACAGCCTGTGTCCTGCAGTTTTAAACTGTGTTGTCGACTTGGCAAAGGAGACCTTTTACCAGGCCAAAACCTTTCTTTTTATTGCATGTAAGTCGCAACTAGGCATTGGCCAGCCCAGAGGTCAGGGTACAATGTATCTAAAACGTGGGACATGTGCTTTTTAGTTTTACGTGTTCTGGTAGTGAAAGGCCCTTACATTTGTTTTTCACTACTGCAAGGCATACCTCTCCCATAGGCTAAGATAGGAGTAACAATATTACATTTAATACGTAAAAATTCCCAAATGTGAGCAGGTAACCATTTTATGGTTGGTGTCTTTGGAATTGTAATGAAAAATCCTCTGTCTTGGTGAAGTTGGATTTTATAATGCAATTTTGAAAATGACTCTTTTATAAAGTCACATACCAAGAAAGAGTTTAGCCTTAAGTCAGTAAGGCTGTGCCATAAATACAACATATCAGAAACAATGCAAATACTGATTATAATTCAATCACCCATTAATTTTCTCATCACACAAATACATTTCTATGATTGATTGTAAAAAAAAAAATTTTTTATTTTGTACAAAGTATGTTTTTTTGAGTAACTTATTGAAAACTTAATTGTTTATTTAGAATTTCATTGTTTTTTCACCATATACAGGAATCACAAGATTTCAAAAACCAAAAAACATATACAGACAAACATGTAAATTACATTACAGATAAATAAAACATATACTCCAAACGTAACAAAAAAAAAGATTTTGTAAGCTCAGGTTCTGTACAGTTACATCTGCAAGAATACCATGATGCCCCTGACTACTACCTAACTAGGGAAAATTCAAATATTCTTAGCAGGAGCAGTCGCCAAATAGTGACCCTACTGTACTCACATGAAATATTCCTTTCTGCACTTTTCAACAATTCTTAGTTGTGAGCAAACAGTGGTAACCCATGTATTGAACACTTATTTGGTTGAAAAAAGAAGCTGGCAATGCGTTTCAAACTTTGGCGCATTTCTTTAAGGGTTCTCCCCAGGACACAACATTAAAAGAGCTCCATTTCATATGTTCAACCAATGAACCATGATTCTAAAAGGTACCTATGGACTGCCACAATAAATACCAATTTTGAATACTGTGCTGTTGCCCAAACTCGAAATAAAACTCCAGTTGAGTCAAGTGTTTCTTTTTCCTTTCTTTTCATTTTTTCGCGATGTTTTTAGCGTGGCATTCAACTTTCCTTCCGTGGGCAACCATTGGACTCCGAGTGAAGGTCTACCTCTCCCGTTGGCTAACATTGAAGTTAACTAATATTACATCTAATACGTGATAATTTTCAAATGGGAGCAGGTAAACAGTTCATGATTGGTGTCTTTGAAATTGTGATGAAAAATACTTTGTAATGATAAAATTGGATTTTAAATTGCAAATTTGAAAATGGAACTTTTAGAAAGTTGGCATTTTCCTGCCTTAGCCATTTAGTGCTTGCAGCATATCTCTGGGTCACATGACTGGGTGTAGCTGACAGTTGGGAATTGTGTATTCCTTTAAGTCAGCCACTCGCAATAGAGGCTTTAGGTGTGTCTGGATGGCCCATCACTGACAGGATGGGATGGCTAAGCTGGGCATAGTTCTACTTATATTTAAATAGGCTGTATCCTACCTCCACACAAAGGGCTGCATACCCCCTGTAGCTAGTCTGGAGCAAGGACAGGGAATGCAGAAGGCCTGTGCACTTCAAAGGGAAACCTCTAGAAACTTCTCCAACTTCGTAAGGAAGGCCCAGGTATAAATATGGGATCCCAAACACAAACTCTTCAGTACACTTCAGGACCTGTGTATACTCTGCCAGAAAGAAGGACTGCTGTGCAGATGAAAGGACTGCCGCTCTGGAGACCGTTGCTCTGAATGACTGCTACACTGCCGTGCTGACCCGCTGCCCTCTTGTCTGGGTGAAAAGGACTGGGCCTGCATCTGTTGAACCCACAGCACCAGCTTCAACTGGGAGGAGGAGGAGTTAAGGGAGGAACTTTGGCTAAAAGATGAGCCATCTTTGTGTGAAGTATTAGTGACATTTAAAAGATTGGAGCATGTCGGAGGTAAAGAATAATTCAAGTGAGAAAGCAGAAGCACATGTTAATGCTTTGAAGGGTGTGAAGTAAATGAGAAGCAGAAAGAGTGACAGAACGATTAAGAGAACATGCTATAGGTATGTCCAGCAAGGACACATGGCCAGTTTCAGAGATTGCCCTGCCCAAAAGAGTATTTGTAACAAATGCAGAAAACATATAATTTTATGCAGGTCATTCATATAGGTTAAAAAACCGTATCAAGACAATGAAAGTTGCAGTCAAGTTATTTTACAATTGTGGCGCAGCGTATTTGGCAACCTGTGTGAAGCTGTTAGTGTGAATGAAAGAATGTTCTTCAACTCATGTTCACAATTGACAATAATATCTGAGAAAAACTACAAATGTTTGTATAGAGAATGTAATAATCTGGAAATGTTAGATGTAAAACCAAGCGGTTGTGATAAATAGGAAATCCCTATGTGGGGTTTCTGTTATGGTAAATCGAGTTTAGAGACAGATAGCCATTACAAAAATGTATGTTTTGGAAAAGTTGATGATATTCTTGAACGAACGAAGCAAAAGGAGGAAATGCCTTTGTCGAAGATTGGAAATTTAAATGATGAAAATCATCAAGAAAGCAATGGAAGAAGCTGGAGTAGTAGAAATCGTCAGAACCTCAACTATCTGAAAGAATATATTTTAAAAAAAATTAAAAAGAAAAAGACGTTTTTGTTGCACGTATTATATTGTTTTATATATTTTAGTAGTATGATGGTATCTCTGTTTTGTGCATAAAATAAAAGGGGAAGACATGGAAGACTTATGCTCAACAATGTGATCTAATGGAATGTAGAGGCAATTTTCGACAGGTAGTCAGTCGGTTGATGAGGAAAGCTGGTGAATGAGGTCTGTTTGGAATAAAGCTCTGACATATTTATCCATATGCTGTCATTTGAGCTAATTTCACATTCTGCTTTCAAGGACAATGTTGCTTGCGCAAAGTAATTTACCTTAAAACATCCACAATCAACACTCTATGTTTGTGTCTAAAGAGTCATTTAAACTTAAAATGCATTTAACAAGGCACACAGATACCCTTGAGCAGTCAGGACCTCTGGCACAGCCACCAAACACTTGAGCGGAGCCCAGAGAGACTGTTTTGTTGCCAGTTCATTTGCACGCCCTTTGGAGAGGTCAAATAATAAAAGGATAGTGACAAACAGAAAATGATCCACCATAGAGGTGATAACCCGGTGTGTTATACAAAAGACTGACTGGAGAATATTCACATTATCTTATTAACTTGTCTGTGGTCACTTTTTTCTTTAAAAATACCCACAATAATTATAAATTATTTGTACCAGAGGGGTCAATTTAGAATATAAATGAGTCATCAGGTCCTGTGGCATAAATTCCAAGCACTGGACAGGATCCCAGGAAAAGAGATGTGTTTATTGGCAGTTCATTTGCAGGCACCTACAAGAGGTCAAACAACAGCAGGGTACTGATGAAAAAGCAAATATTCAAACTTGCAGGTGATAAGCAAGCATGTTACACAAACAACAATCTCTTATCTTGTACACTTTGAGAATATACGCCTCCTCTGTGGTTCTTAGACAAAGTATAAAAGGGGAGAGAACGTGAAAAAGAATGCGAGTGAGAAGGTGACTTTTACAGAAATCGAAAGGAGGAGAGAGATGCATACATACTGAAGAAGATAGATATTAAGGCTGGACATAAAGGAGGAAAGGCAATAAGAAAAAAGGAAGTGAAAGTAGATAAAGGAAGAGAAAGGAGGTGAAATTGAGTTAAATAAAAGGATGGCAGAAAAAGGGAAGAAAGGGAAACAGACATTCAGGTCAGGTAAAGACATGCTATAGACTCAGTGTACATAGGGGGAGAAAGAGAGAAAAAGGAAGAGAGAGAGAGAAAGAGATAATGAAAGAGAAAAGAGGACAGGATCAGCTAGAGAAATAGATATAGGATTCATAAAGAACTAGGAATAAATTATACTAAGACAAGAATAGTGCTGAGTAAATTTTAAATTCCACTGTTTAGGAGATCTGCTAGAAGCAGAGCCAGGTGCAGAACCAGAACCTTATGGGCCTGGCGGCGCAGGGTACGCCTTAATCTCCGGGGTTCTCCTGCTCAGCTTCACAGACACGAGACACTCTGTCAGGCGTAAAAGATCAGATTTATTTAGCTGCAGCTAGTACAGTTATCCCAGAAGTACACAAGGTAGGTTCTCAGGAGACTGCCACTTCACTCTGTGGCACACAGTCTTTTATAGTATATAGGTAACGTATACATTAACCAAGAACACACCTAAAACATACAGAGAGAGCCAGTAAGAAAAGTCAGAAAATAAACCAGAACCAATAGGGAGAGTTGGAAAACAAGATATCATGTAACTCGGGAAAACCTCTCCTCCAACTGTGTTTGTTACCCCTCCCCTCAGGTTAATGTATTAAAGGATTTGTAACTGGCTTGCAGATGGCGAGACACCTTTGTGTGTTTTGGAGGACAGTTGTGAAACGAGAGAATACGAGCAGAGGACAGCGAAGGCCAGACGATAAAATAAAGTCAGAAAAGAATAGTGTGAACCAACAGATAGTTGAGACAGGGATTAAGGAAACCAGACGAGGATTAGTGTACTCGGCCAGTCCAAACACCAGCTTCGTAAACAGAGGCAGAGGGTTCATTTCGACACAATGTTGCAGAAAAAGCAGAAATGCAGAAATGACTTCGTTCGCCGTGCTGCCTGAGTGAGGGCAACATAAAATGGCGGTGGAGCACAAAATGGCGGGTCGATTCGATCACGATCAAAAATCGAAGTTTCTCAGGCCCTCCTTTTGCCAGAACTAAGGCAAGATACATTGACTCACGTCAATCTGAGTAAATGTCGATGGCCATGAGGTCATCGAGCTGTTGCTGTAGCATCATTCTAATATTCTCTGTTCTTTGTGTTTTGGGTGTAGGGATACACATGGTAGCACAGAGGTCGCAGATAGCGGGCCCTCAATGCATACATAAGCAACAAGAGAATATGATGGCTAATATTACTCCAAGGAACGTCAATATCTTCCAGCCCCATTTGGACAGTAGTCCCCCAAACCATTCCAATACTGACCAATCTCCTTCATCTTGATGAATAGACTCGGAGATTATATGTAACTTAGAAATGGCTTGGTATACTGTCGGAGCGTCATCAGGTATGAAAACACAGCAACTTGACCCGATCAATCTACATACTCCACCGCGATCTGCAAGAATAAAGTCTAAGGCAACACGGTTCTGTAAAGTCATAAGACGATCCGCTTGCAGTTCTGCCGTGATATTACTCAAGGCTCCCGAACCAGTTGCCTTATATTTCTGCTATTGGCCATAGGACCCCAAAAAGGAAGAAATCCTTTAAGGAAATCTCCTCCCTCTTGTCCTGCTGTGTCTTTTGAATCAATAATCCCTCTGCCATACCTGTTTCGATGATGACTTGCAGAAGCAGTATATGTAGGGGGAAGAAGAAAAGCTATATAGCAAGTGCCGGAGAAACCAGTCGGCACCACGTATAAGCCCTATCGTGGCAGATAAAATACATGCCCTGGGACGGTACTAATGGCGGTGAATTCTGAGAAGAGAAGATATATGTGTGAGAACAGCTATTTCTGCGTTCGGTGTTAGCAGACCGGTCATTTATTTGTAGACAGAAATTGCCCTGATGGGGTATAGTCCATATTGGTGATGACTTTCTCTGTTTAACTTTGTCATTAAGACTAGTAATATAATGCGTGACGTTCCAATTGGTATAGGCGTTTCTTTCATCAATAGAGATTTTACTATTTTCCATGATTTTAGCCATAGCCACCATACCCTTTATCAATGAACTATGGCTAAAATCTGGACCACCAATATATGAGCCAACAGGTCGCCTAAATTTACTTTGATAAGCATTAGAGAATATAACGAAGTAAGCCCAAGCAGAACCCTCATAGGAGAATGGAAGAACCAAATATGGCATCCCTTTTTCTGTGGTATGTGGCATAAGTCCACATACCCAGCAGTTGGTTGTATTTATCACTAATTGGTGTTGATGTAAAAGTTGAATAAACGAATTATTATAATATTCAGTTCGTCTAATGACTTCATGATTGGAAAGTGTATGAAATAGATGCGGAGAAGCAGTAGAAGAGGAAGACGCAGAGGTAGAAATAGTAGGGACAACTTTTTGCTGCAGAGCATAAACAATCCAACCAATACACGCTAAAAGAATACACAATAATATAATTATGCATAAAGCAATACCACAACGACTATACATTATTTTATAATGATTATCTTTCATCTTATCCTTCTTCTCTCTCACGCCAAATGTAGCTTCCATCTTTCTAAATGGATGCTCACGGCAATCTTCCTCAATCACTTAAGTCACGATTGTCTGCCGTCCTATGACACTGCAAGTCCTGCAGACCTATTGCCACCACTCAGGTTGTGACTAAGACTCCTACCGTGACCCTGCAACCGAGACAAAAGACTACATAGGAGGGAAAAAATCTTAAGTGTTCTTGTTTAGTCGAGATCTTAGGTTATATCTTTCCTTGTTTGGGACAGTTTGTTCCTGAAACAATGTTCGTGGGTTTGTAGTGTTTAAACGACGATGCAATGGTATTGCTTCCTGTAGAATGTCATCATCCTCTTTTTCTGACAATGTTCCTTTCAGGTGTGCGTCACTGAAAGGTATAAAACGTGGAACTTTTTCACTCTCCGAGTCTCTGATACCCTTACGCACCCACTGATCAAAGGGTAGAGGCAACGGCACTTTCTTACAATGCACACCGTGAATCCAGTTTTTCTTTCCTTCGACTTTCACTGCTGTTCTTGTAGTAAGGAGGACCAACCGAGGTTCCCTCCACCTGGGCTCCAGATTTTTCGTCCTCTGGAAGTTCTTTATACAGACCCAGTCACCTGGCTGGATGGTATGACCAGGGTCTGTGGAAGCCTCCAGCAGAGTACTCTGAACCTGTTGATGGAGAACACGCAATTTAGTTGTCAGGTCATGTAAGTAATCAACCAACATAGGATATGGCAGGTCTGAGTATTTCTTAGGGCGAGGGACTCCCCATATGTTAGCTGGGCGCCCAAAAACCACTTCGTAAGGGCTAAGTCCCAAACGAGAATGTACTGCTGTTCTGGTGGATAGAAGAGCTAGTGGTAGAGCATCAGGCCAATTTAATCCTGTACTAGCCTGTACTTTCGCTATTTTAAGTTTCAATATACCATTGTAGCACTCTACTAAACACGCTGACTGTGGATGGTTTGCCGCATGAATCTTTTGCTTTATGCCAAGTCCCGCACAAACTTTCTGCATAACCTGACCCACAAATTCGCTCCCATTGTCACTCCAGACAATGCGCGGCAAACCAAACCTGGGGAAGAATTCTTTTAGTAGAATTTTAGCAGTTGATAAAGCTGTATTGTCCTTTAAGGGGTAAGCCTCAATCCATCTTGAAAAAGCGCAAACTACCACCAGAACATATTTGAAGTTATTACACCTTTCCATATGAATATAATCAATTTGTAATACTTCAAATGGATATGTCGGAGGAGCAAAGTGACCTGCTGGAGTTGGGGTTCCCTTTCCTGGATTATACATTAGGCAGACAATTCAATGTTTTACTACGTTTTCTGCACATTTCGGGATTCCTTCATTTTGCCATACTGGAGCCAAAAGCTTGCATATGCCTTTTGTACTTAGGTGAGCTGGACCATGTGCCATAGTAACTACTGGTAGTACATAAGCGTCTGGTAACAGCCAACGTTAATGTTCAGACAATTCAACCCAACATCCCATCTCATCTAACCTTCCTGTACTTTCCTTCCACTCTCTTAATTCTTTCTCTGTAGCCTCTTTCTGAATCGCGTTTATGCTTTCCACTGTATCCTCGTACATTCCTCTCTCTTTGACCCAATTTGCGGGATCTGCAACATACATTCGACTCGTCACATCTCTCGCTGTCTTTTTCGCTACCTCATCTGCAAATGCATTTCCTCGGCCAATATCATCTGTAATCTTTTTGTGTGCACTACACTTCACAATCGCTATTTGAGCAGGTAAAGCAAGTGACTCAAGAAGGTTTGTCACTAACTCACCATGTTGTATTTTGGTGCCGTGTGAAGTAAGGAATCCCCTTTCTTTCCAAAGGCGTCCAAAATTAAACGCTACCCCAAATGCATACTGATTGTCAGTATACACATTCACTCTCTTCCCTTTTGACAACACACATGCTCTCGTTAAAGCTATTAATTCTGCTGCTTGAGCTGAATTGTGTCTAATGCGTGCTGTTTCCACAACTGTATGTAAAGTAGTAACAGCATAAGCTGATACTGTATCTCCATTTGGAAGTTTGAAACAAGAACCATCCACCCATAGAATTCCATCCGGATTTTCTAGCGGTGTATCTCTCAAGTCAATCCTTCCTTTTGTTTCCTCCTCAGTACGGAGGTAACAATCATGCTGTTCTTGAACACCATTCTCTTCTGCTAAAGGTAACAATGTAGCTGGATTCAAAGTGTTACATCGTTTTATGTGTACGTGACTAGCTAAAAGCGTTAGCTCATATTCAGACAAACGAGCACTAGTCAAATGTTGTGTTTTTGTTCTGTTCAGCAAGGTATCCACTGCATGTGGTACCATAACAATAAGAGTGTTATCTAACACCACTCCAGCAGACTGTCGAATAGAAATTGCTGCTGCTGCTGTTGCTCTAAGACAACTAGGCAACGCTTTAGCTACTGGATCTAACGTAGCTGAGAAATAAGCACATGGTCGCTGTTTGTCTCCAAAACGCTGTGTTAAAACTGACAATGCACAACCCTCTCTCTCATGGACATAAAGCGTGAAAGGCTTACTGTAATCAGGAGTTCCCAACACAGGAGCAGAGCATAAGGCATTACGTAAGTCAGAATAACTCTTCTGACATTCATTAGTCCATGGAAGGGGCTGAGGTGTATCTTTCAGAGTAAGTGCCAACAGAGGTTTGGCCAACAAAGAAAAGTTCGGTATCCACTGCCTACAATAGGAAGTAATGCCCAGAAAGGCATGTACCTCTCTTTGTGTGGATGGCATAGACATTTTAGCAATTGCTTGGATTCGTTCTGGTGTTAATCGCCTTCCCTCCTTTGACAAGAGATGACCCAAATAGGTAACCTCTCGACAGACATATTGTAGTTTGGAAGGTGATACCTTGTGATTCAGATCAAACAGGTGTCGCAACAGTGCAACAGTCACATCTTTGCAGATGTCTTCTGAATCAGCAGCGATTAACAGATCGTCCATGTATTGGATAAGAGCAGCACCGGACGGTAAATGAAATGCATCAAGATGATATTTTAAAGCTTGACTGTAGATAGAGGGACTCTCACAATAGCCTTGTGGTGCGCGTTTGAACCGAAAGCTTCGGCCTCCAAGAGAGAAGCCAAAAATATCCCTACTCTCTTCTGCAATGGGAATACTAAAAAAGGCATTCTTTAAATGGATAACTGAAAACCAAGTTGCCGTGGAGGGTATCATTGTCAACAGAGCAGTGATATCTGGGACCACCGGAAACTGTGGTACAACAATTTTGTTTACCTCTCGAAGATCAATTACAAAACGGTAAACAGGAGGTTGAGAAGGATCAGTGCGTTTAAGAACAGGAAGAATCGGACTGTTACATATGTTTCCTCTCGTTTCTTCAACCACACCCTTCTGAATCAAATCATGAATGATTCCCAAAAGCGCTTTTTCACCTTCAGTGGAAATTCTATACTGTGGAATACGTGGCAATTCAGCATTCGGTTTGAGAGTCACAACATACGGTGGAATCTCAAGACAACCCACATCATTCGGACCTGTGGCCCAAAGCGTTGTAGGGAGAGAAAGCAGTTCAGGTGGAAATTGATCTTTAGACAGATACATTGGAGACATCAGTTTCTGTCCTAGAGTGAGATGTACACCAGAAGGAGAACAATATATCGTATCATACATTCTTTTCAACAAGTCTAAACCTAACATATTTTCACCACAACCATTCGTCAAAAGAAGCGGAGCTTCCAAATCATAAGGACCAATTGAAATAGACAAAGGGCTAGAGACCGGATTACGAACAGGGGTGCCAGAAAACCCTACAGATACATTCGTTAAGCCAGACAAAGGTTCCCCAGGGAGTTTAGAATGAATGATAGAACTTCTCGTCGCACCAGTATCTAAAAGGAATGGCTCTGAAACACCCATTGTAGTAACATTAACATAAGGTCCATTCTGATCTACTGGAATCGACACAACTCCCTTACTTTGTCCATGGCTGTCCTAGTTAGCATGAAGACTTTCATCTTCACCTTCAATATAATGATCTTCATTATAGTACTGTGTGGATCTAACATTCTGCTGATCAAAGTAGTTCAAGGAACTCGAAGGAGGAAGGGAACGCTGTTCTTGAGTCAACATACCTCGACCTCTACCTCTATTTGTTGACTGGAGGCCACCACGACCTCGTGGAGCAGATAGTGCTCCATTGCGCTGCAATAAAACCGGACAACTATTCTTAAAATGACCTTCCTCTCTACAATAGGCACATTGATTAGGACCTAACAAAGGTCGCGGAATATATGGCTCAGGTTTTTGATACAGCCTCTGAAACTGCGGAGGCTGTTGAATCTGGGGCTGAGCATAACGAGGAGGATAAGCTTGTTGTAAGAGAACCTTCGTTTTTAATTCTTTCGTCTTTTTCTCTTGTTTTTCTTTTTCTTCTTTATCTCTGTTTTCATATTATTGTGCAGTAGCCAATATTTGAGCAGAAGAAGAAACGGCCCATGAACTTTAGGAGTCTTTTAATTTGTGTGACAGCTCGGGAAGCAAATTAAATACAAATAGGTCTACAAATAGTCGCTGGCCACCCTCTATAGCCATATCTTGACCACTATGATCAATGAACGTCTCCTCAAAACGAGTGAAGAAATCGGAGACACTCTCATCTTTCTTTTGTTTGCATGCTGCCAGTTTATCCCAATTTACTCTCAGGGCAGGCATCATTGTTTTCATTAATGTAATGATTCTACCGGGGAGTTCCGTAATCAAGGCATCAGGTTTGGCACCACCTACTTGTGCTGCATCTGCGGCAATTATAGCATTCCAACCACCACCCAACTCTTGAACATGATCTTCTTTACGAATTTTAGCCCATAACGCCTGTGGAACTACATTTCCCATCAACATGTCGATATCAGCTAGATTCATAATACAAGCATCAACAGTTTGTGATAATTCTTTATAATAACCTGTAGGATTTTTACGTGGATCTGGCAGAGACTGTTTTAGTGCTAATACTTCAGATCTCTTCCAGGGAACATGTACCCATATTCATTGGAAGTGAGCAGGAACAGCCGGATTAGCACCTTGTGCTGCAACCGCTTCCTTCCACACTGGGGGAACCTCTCTCATAGGATAATTTTTCAGTGTCAGTCTAACCGACGGATCGGAATCAAGGAAAGTCTGTGAGGACAATAAAGTTCTAAAGGTAATAAGTGTCCTAACAGCTTTCTCAACCTTAGAACCCACAATAAAACCTTTATCAAAATCAGCCTGAACATCTAACAGACCCTGTGGAACCGAACTCAAATTCATATCTTCCCACTCTTTAGCAAGGGTGTCACACATTATATTAAAAACATATCTTTGCGTAGGCGCATTCAATTGTGAAAAGGTGGACATTATATCGGGCACACTATGTTGTGAACCTCTCTCGATCCATTTACGTGCGAGAGAGTTTAACTTTTCTCGTTCTTCGAAATCTGGAAGCTGACTACGAGATTGTCTTCGAGCAAAAGCCGGAGACACATTTAAAGCTTCAATGAAAGGAGATAAAATACCAGTGACAGTGTCTGTGAGCCGCTTACGTACAGACGGAGAATTGGACATAAGAATAGGGGACAAGGTATTAGGCGAACTAACAGAAGGAGAACCAGCAACTGCCGGAGGAGCAGAAGGCGTAGGAGATCGATCTTCAGAAGATAAGGGCAAAGAAGAAGTTGAGGGCAAAGCTGGTAAGGGCGGTAATACTGGAAGGGGCAAATTCGGGAGAGCCGGAGCAGGCGGAGGTACTGCTAGCGGCTGAACAGGCTGTAACAACTGAGGTGCATTAGCACCTTGTACATAGGGCGGAGGCAATCTTAATAAATGAGACATCAGGGGATCTTCTTTTATGTCTTTCTTATTATCGGAAGGGGAAACAGGCAACACTGGATAGCATTTATCTATTGCCGTACAATGCTGTCTTTCTGAAATTTCCATCGCATTATTAATTTCATCATCTTTAAATTGTTGGGCAGCCTGTATAATTGTCATACCCTGTGCTTTCCTATCTCGTTTAGTTTGTTTAATTTCTCTCTGTTTGGCTTCCTTACGCCAAAGGCGTAAAGAGTCAAACATTGCCGGCCGGACTTTTCTTTTAAATAACGCTGTTTCCAAATTATCTAGCACTTCAGGCTCGAAACTACCATTTTCTGGCCACTTTAAAACTCCATCTTTCTTTGTATATCGGGTCCATGTCTCGTTAAAGGCAATGGGGCCAATACCATGTTTAGAATAGAGCTCATATTTGGGAGTTCCAACCGAAGGAATCGGACAAGAATCCTCAAGTCGGGAATCCCTATTACAACCAAAGCAACAACATTTTCCAAACTTAGTCAGACCAGGCATTCTCGTGAATTTACCTGACTGTTCACAAACTTCAAGGGGGTAAACTATGGTTACGCAGCACAAATGCACTTACCCCTCGGCTTCGGCTATTGCAATATCCGAATCTAAGGACTAAACAAAGAACAAAGGACAAAAATTGTGGGCGCGACCCACGAAGATACTTAACTAAGGACGTCTTCTTACACCGACAGAGGCCCGTCTATCGTCTCGCCTTACCATACATCATCAAAGAAAGGGCAAAGGCAGGGCAGCAGTCAGGGCAGTAGTCTTCAGTAGCCGTCAGGAAGGAGTAAACACGCTGCAAAAGACTTTCGGACCACTTCGACATACAGGGGTCGCTGAACGTGGCTCGCGATTCCTCCAGAATTTTCTTGCGGGGTTCCTCACGACCTTCAGGCAGAACCACTACCACTGAAACCGCCCCACGTTGGGCGGCATTTGAAGAGCCAGAACCTTATGGGCCTGGCGGCGCAGGGTACGCCTTAATCTCCGGGGTTCTCCTGCTCAGCTTCACAGAGACACGGGACACTCTGTCAGGGGTAAAAGATCAGATTTATTTAGCTGCAGCTAGTACAGTTATCCCAGAAGTACACAAGGTAGGTTCTCAGGAGACTGCCACTTCACTCTGTGGCGCACAGTCTTTTATAGTATATAGGTAACATATACATTAACCAAGAACACACCTAAAACATACAGAGAGAGCCAGTAAGAAAAGTCAGAAAATAAACCAGAACCAATAGGGAGAGTTGGAAAACAAGATATCATGTAACTCGGGACAACCTCTCCTCCAACTGTGTTTGTTACCCCTCCCCTCAGGTTAATGTATTAAAGGATTTGTAACTGGCTTGCAGATGGCAAGACACCTTTGTGTGTTTTGGAGGACAGTTGTGAAACGAGAGAATACGAGCAGAGGACAGCGAAGGGCAGACGATAAGATAAAGTCAGAAAAGAATAGTGTGAACCAACAGATAGTTGAGACAGGGATTAAGGAAACCAGACGAGGATTAGTGTACTCGGCCAGTCCAAACACCAGCTTCGTAAACAGAGGCAGAGGGTTCATTTCGACACAATATTGCAGAAAAAGCAGAAATGCAGAAATGACTTTGTTCGCCGTGCTGCCTGAGTGCGGGCAACATAAAATGGCGGTGGAGCACAAAATGGCGGGTCGATTCGATCACGATCAAAAATCAAAGTTCCTCACAGGCACCTACCATGCTGTCAATCACCGAGCTGTTGATTGCTCTGTTTCTTACTCTCTTCATTGGACATTACTTCAAGCTTCAGTGGTTGAGGAGAAGATACCCTCCTGGACCGACTCCGCTGCCCATCATTGGAAATCTCTGGACCCTGAAATTTGGGCTGCACCACGAGGTCCTCATGCAGGTATTGTAGACTTGGTTACAAGGTGGTTGTTACTTCTAATGAGTGTGCAAATGCTTCCCAGCTGAATGTATAGTTTATAGTGCTCTTTACACAGACACACACTGATACTTGGGCATAAGAACAATTTGCAGGTGGGTTGCTCTATCACAGTGGCTCATGAAAGGCTAGAATTTGTATTTGACCACATTTAGAAACAGATTAGCTATTACAAATATGTATGTTTTTGAAAGGTTGATGATATTCTTAGATGACTGAAGCAAAAGGAGGAATACCATTTGTCGAGGATGGGAAACTTAAATGATGAAAATCATCAAGAAAGTAATGGAAGAAGCTGGAGTGCTGGAAAAAGTTACAACGCCAACTATCTGAAAGAATATGTTCAAAAATTAAAAAACAGAAAATGTAGTTTTTGTTGCACGTAATATATTGTTTTATATATTTTAGTAGTATGGTGGTCTCTCTGTTTTGTGGATTTAAAAAAAAAGAAAGACGTGTAATGTCCTGGAAGATTTATGTTCAAGAATGTGATGTAATGGAATGTGGAGGCAATGTTCGACAGGTAGTCAGTCGGTGATGAGGAAAGCTGATGGAGGAGGTCTGTTTGGAATAAAGCTCTGACATATTCATCCATATGCTGTCATTTGAGCTAATTTCACATTCTGCTTTCAAGTACAATGTTCTTGCACAAAGTAATTTACCTTAAAACATCCACAATCAACACTCTATGTTTGTGTCTAAAGAGTAATTTAAACTTAGTCTAAAGAGTAATTTAAACTTAAAATGCATTTAACAAGGCAAATGGACACCCTTGAGCAGTCAGGACCTCTGGCACTGCCACCAAACACTTGAGCGGAGCCCAGAGAGACTGTTCTCTTTCCAGTTCATTTGCACGCTCTTTGGAGAGGTCAAATAATAAAAGGATAGTGACAAACAGAAAATCATCCACCATAGAGGTGATAACCCAGTGTGTTATGTAAAAGACTAACTGGAGAATATTCACATTATCTTATTAATATGTCTGTGGTCCACTTTTCTTTAAAAATACCCACAACAGTTATTCCTTATTTGTACCCAAGGGGTCAATTTAAATGTAATAGGCCCTTAACAATATTAATGAGTCATCTGGTCCTGTGGCATAAATTTTAAGCACTGGACAGGAGCCCAGGAAAAGAGATGTGTTTATATATACACAAAGATAGATAGATAGATAGATAGATAGATAGATAGATAGATAGATAGATAGATAGATAGATAGATAGATAGATAGATAGATAGATAGATAGATAGATAGATAAATAGATAGATAGATAGATAGATAGATAGATAGATAGATAGATAGATAGATAGATAGATAGATAGATAGATAGATAGATAGATAGATAGATAGATAGATAGATAGATAGATAGATAGATAGATAGATAGAGAGAGAGACAGACAGACAGACAGACAGACAGACAGACAGACAGACAGACAGACAGACAGACAGACAGACAGACAGACAGACAGACAGACAGACAGACAGACAGACAGATAGATAGATAGATAGATAGATAGATAGATAGATAGATAGATAGATAGATAGATAGATAGATACAAACAACTCAATCACATAAACATACGCACACAAACCTTTCGAGCTGAATGTTTCTTCTACTGCTCTTCCATCCACCAAAATAATGTTGCTCAATTATAACGATACTTTTAATGCTGTATGGCTTCCTATGGGTGCATTTGTAGGTCTTTCCCTAAACTAGTCGATGCCCAGTTTAACTACAAAATCGCCTCAAACTCGTAAAGCTGTTTTCAAGTTGACAAAGGATTTTGATAGCTTGCCAATGCTCTGTTTCACCTTATTTTGTTTTTTTTATACTTTAAAAATAAACCAACTTATTACAAGACCCAGAGGAGTTCACTGATCGCTGGTTCCACTGGGCCTCTCTGTGCCCTCAGAGAGTAGTAAGTGAGCACCCAGACTAGTTAGTATGTTGATGGTTCTTAGGGGTATGTTCTCAGGTGCAAAGGTTCAGAAACGGTTCCTGAGGTGCAGTTTTTAGTGCACCAAGTATAACATTTTCCTAAACTCAACTGCACTCACCATTTGCCACAAAGTTATCTCAGTGAAACTCTCAATGATGGCTTCTGACAGGCTCTGTTCAAGAAAACCGAGGGTCTTGGTTGTTAGCTAGTGCTTTCTGGCACTGAGTGTTGCTCCCCCTTGTAAATCAAGAGTGGGTCAGTTCATTAGCAGAGTAAGAGGACACCTCATCCAACGTTGCACTGAGGTGTGAAGGTTCAGCCATGGGGTTTCCTCAGGGACTCATTAGTCAATGGTTTCCTATTGATGTTGGTTCAAGACAAACAGCTGCCTATTCTATGTGACCACTTTATATGTCCCTGCTCACATGCCCCTCTTACTTTTGCCATGTGATTCTTTAACACCAACACTGTAGGGGTGTATATTCCATTAGGCCAGACTCCCTTTACCAGTGTAACTGTCCAAGTGTGAAGTGCTCATGATTTTAACATAAGCAAAGAGGGCTGAGGCAAATAGATGGGCCTTAGCCCTCAGGAGCAGTCAGATTCAGGATGCAATCTGTGCATCCTTACAGCCAGGTCTGCCTCAGTGCCATGCTCGGGATTGTCTGCAGCAGATCATGTTTGTACCTGTCAGAAAATACATACAGAAGCAAAACACTAAATACTAAATACACAGACACCTCTGCCACAGGAAACGCGGTGCCTGATGCATGTAATATTATTGCTGATCTGTTAGTTATTAACCCATCTAAATCGGTTGGTTATTTCTGCAACGCCACATTCTATGCCTTGTGCTGCCATCAAATGTCTGGGTAAATCCATGATGTATCTGTTGCTCAGATAGTACACTGTGCTTCTTACATATTGCTGGGCTCTGGTGGGTGATATTCAGTGTCAGTCAACTTGTAAATGCCGGGGCTCAAATGGGCCACAGTTGCTCAAAGTGCAGTGATGCTACTCAGACAGGGGAGGTGCTATTCCTAGAAAGAGCTGCTTTTAGTGTTAGAGTTGGTGGTAGAGATTACAGGTTTTCCATGCTCAGGCAGGAGATTTACCCTCAAGCTACTCAAAATGTGCAATAAGTTAGTTTTTAAGTACGCCCCAGACAGCAAGCATTATCACACCAGCTTCCACATTGCCACAGTTAAGCACACATTGCTATGCCTGTTTCTATGTTGCCCATCAAATGACCATGGTGATGTCCACATTGATCCTGTAAAGCACACATTGCCCCGCCACACAAGCAAACATAATAACATAAAGAAGCCAATACCAGTGGGGTGGTCAAAATAGTGTTCTTTTTTCTGCAGGTGATTTGTATAATGTTGAGTATTGCGCGTTAGTGGCCATTTCCATTATAATCATACATGAAATATTCTTTCCTATCCAAAGACAGGATGAAAACGTTGCTAGTGCAGAGCATGTAGCTGCGGCACGTCTATCTTCATAGTTCCCACAAGACATTTTGTGTATACCAAGTGCCTGGTAATTGCCTACTGTGTAGTTATGTAGCACTTGAACCTTAAGACAAACAAGGTTTACCCGGGACAGTAAGTGACAGTGCATGGATGTGGCACTGTCATTCTTTTAGGCAGTCTAGTGAACTTAATGTGAGAGGACCAGCACTTCAAGAAACTCCTGTATGCTATTTCCAGAGCAAAGTCTTCAAACAGGTGTATGAGAGGATTTACAAAAGAGTCTGGACCATGTGACAGAAATTAATGTGTGTGGGTAGCTCCCATTAAGACCAACGTTTAATGCAGGCTAGAGAATTTGTGATTTACACAGCTTCTTTCATTGGTATGCATTTTACTCCCGAAAATACATGGATAAAAAATGCCTAGGCCTGGATTAAGACACAACTACTCACAGAAAACTCTTTGGCAATTGGACACCAAAAGATATTTCTAAAATAAAATTATTGTTGATAGATGTACACCCCATTATTAATGATGTAGATAATTCCATCCTTGAAAGGTGGAGGACACTGATTTTGATCCACAGTGTGTAATGGGAGATTTGCAATGTGCAAAGTAAAAAAGAGAAGGGAGTTCAGTTTAGGACAGTCATTTGGATCCGATCATGTCCCCATGCATGCATGAACTGTAAGCTGTGCACCTTTAAACTTGGTTGTTTTACACTTAATCATTTATACTACTTAGTTAAGGCAATTTCAAATATGATGATTGGCTAACAGCACCTTAATTTCTCAGAAGCTAAATAATGCCTAGGAAGGAGCAAGGTTTGCGTGAGCCACTATCTTCCTGGATGGTAGGCCAGTTTCACTACCCTACATAGAGTAACATAAGTTTTACGTAGGTAACATGCCTTGCCCAGGCTGCCCAGAGTCTGAAAGGCATAATAGCTACCCTCCCCCAAGAGATCAGATATGTATTTGGCAGGGTAAGTACTTGATTTCCTCTTGTTTGCTGTTCCATTAAATTGTTCCATGATTACTTTCCACCCCCAGCTGGCCAAGACCTATGGGAACGTGTTCACTCTGTGGCTGGGGCCGAAGCCAGTGGTTGTGTTGAATGGATACCAGGCTTTAAGAGATGGTCTAATCTCCCACTCTGAAGAGCTTGTTGGACGCCCTGCAATCCCAACTTTTCAGGAGCTGTCAAAGGGCAGGGGTAGGTAGCTCTCGCTTCACAACAGCATAATTAAGTAGCAAATAACTTGTTTTTATATAGTGCTTCATGCCGCACTTCAATCATTTCTAAGCTCTGTGAATAATATGAGATATTATGATCCAATTTAATGGCACTCAATTTACCAACCTTGAAGAACAAGAAGATGCAGGAACAAGAGCATGCAAGTGTTTGAATGTGTGATCTGCACAGTATTTTATTGGGTCAAAGGTGTAACTCAATAAGCCATTCAGCCAGCTTTTCAGAGTATTAAAAAACAGACAGGGGTCAGAGATCAGGAAGTGCTACTGATTGGGTTATGAATGGATGAAATACAAGCTGAGTGTAGATATTCATGACTGCTGTAAAGACTCACTGACCGGATATAAACGGATTTCCTTGTTGGGTTGTGCGACTTACTCTTAACCTATTCCTACTCATGGAGTGAACCTTTGTGAATTGTGTAGCCATTGTGTAAGTGGTTGGATGGATGAATGGCTGGACAGACGAACGAACAGACTATCGAGCAATATTAGCACAGACGATGAAGAACTAGGACTTTCAGGGTGGGCAGCCAGTGAATGCTGTGCATTAGTCACACAATACAGTGTTGTCGCCACAGTGGCACAGTGTGTGTAGTGACCTGGCTGTCGGGAAGCCTTCTCAGCAGCCTTCCCTCTGCAATGGGATACAGTTCTGTGCTCTCTCTGTCTAGGCTCTGAAGTGTGTGCTACTGACAGGAGGCTGCACTGGTGTTACCCGACAAACCTACCTATGCACACTATTATGGTATGCAGATTTGTAGAGGGCACTACCACCCAGGAGGGTATCCTGGCACTGAGATTCTCTTTGAAATAGAGTATCCCTGCACAGTGTTGTGGACGTACATGTGCAACAATCAAAATCTAAGAGCTATCATTCTATCTATTTAACAAAAACATAGTGAATGTACTGTGTGTCCTGTGCTGCTGATATAGGGCTCCTGGATGTGGATGGGAGGAAGATAATTATAGATCCCACAGTGTGTCAGCGACTCTATCTTCAAAATGTATTTTCTGCAGTTAGTAAAGGAAGCAGCAAGAGCTGAATGAGTGGCAGAGAGAGAGAGAGAGACTGATATTTGTAGCTCAAAAATAAGTCACCCTTGCAGTCTTTTGCACAGAATTCCTCTACTTGTACAGGCATTATGTTAGCAGCGAGGACCAAAGCACTATTTAGCCAGGTTGAAAAATTAAATACATATTTTACGTTGAAGATATAATTAACTAAAACCTAATATACAATTGTTTAAGTAGGAGATTTTTCTTTTCCACTGGACACACCTGGACGCAGCAGAGATGCTTTGGCCTGACAACTCTGAGGAATCTAGGACTTGGGAAGAAAAATCTAAAAGCGCGAATCCAGGAGGAGGCCCAGAGCTTGGTGGAGTTCTTAGCAACAAAGAAAGGTAAATGGTATCAGGCCCAGGTGCCACTTCCATGATATTAAACACCTGATCCCCATATTGGGCTCATTCAGTTTAAGGTATCACAATTTATTTATGTATTTTTTTTATATAGCACAAATCAGACCTGAAGGAATCTCTAAACGCTTTAAATAAACAGTACCTATATCATACAACCAGCATACAAATCAACTTTATGGGTTAGGATACAAGTGAACATTTTGATTAGTTCCATACATTTAAAGCAACAATCATCCACATTAACAGATTCTAACAGAAAGTTAAGTGAAGATACACAAACTGAAGGCAAGAACTAAAGAAGAGCAATAGCACGTGGGCACCATTTATCTTTCAACATGGCCGTTGTAATCAGAACAAGATACAGTGGCCAAGGAAACCAGGCTGTTATCAGTCCAGTTGAAATTCACATTGGAACAAGTCACATAGCATTCCCAGGGCCTATATTTGCATGGAAGGAAAGGGGGATCGTGTGGCCATCCTCCCCGATCCTCCAGAGGTCAAGAGGGACCCATTCCCCAGGGATAATTTCAATAATAAAGGGGAGAGGGCTGTCTGGCCACGCGGCACCCCTCCCTGTGCCATTAATAGACCTAGGGACCCCATCCCCTGGGAGCCAGCTTATTGACAATGTCCCGGGAGACCACCCTCCAGGAGATAGTGGTTTCCTTGCCTACACCGGTGTGGGAAAGGTGTCTGCTACTGCTTGGCAGGAGCATTTTTTTAACTCCCACCAAGCGGCAGCAAACACAAAGTCTTTATCCAGCTGACAGGAACTTTAAAAATACTGTCCTGTGGATAGGAAAACAGATCAAACTATTGCTCCCACCAGGAGGGAGCAGCATTAGGAGCTGCTCCCTCCGGGTGGGAGCAGTGCCGCTGCATGGGGGGAGCCGACTGGGGCTGGGGCTGTGGGGGCCCTTGGGCTCCCCCTGTGGCCTCCAACAAGTATATGGTGGGTTCCATGGGTAGGCATGAAGGCACCCACCTTTCATTAATTAAATATGGTAATAAAGTATTACTTTAATTTTTTTTTAAACCTATAAATTCGCTGAAAAAAACAAAGATTAAAGTAACCTTATAGTTAGGTTTGATAGAAAGATTTTTTTTTTTTAAACTTAGGAATTCACTGAAAAAAGCAAAGGATAAACTAATGTTATAGTTAAGTAAATAGGATAGTGACAGCCTTAACGCTTTGAACTTAAAAAAAACACAAAAATTCACCAGCTATAATTAGCAGAGCTAACTATAACTTTCACCAACGCCATGCACAAATTGGCCGAAGGAGGGGGCCATGTGTGCCCACTCCCCTTAATTAAATGAGTGGCCAAGGGGATGGGTCCACGGGGCCGACAACAACTCAGTGAGGGAAGCTGCACTGCCACTCTGCCATTTAATTAAAAAACAAATGGCCAAGCCCTATGGCCAACCACTCGCTTCTCATGGCCAACGGCATAGGGTTGGCTGCAGGGCCTGGCAGGTCTTGCATTTACGTTTGGTAATTAAGTATTACGATATGTTTAGAAAATCCTAGAAATGCACCAAAAAAAACAAGGGCAACATTATAGTTAGGTGCGATAAATGTATCTGTATTTTCTTTTTTAACAAACCTTAGAAATATACTGAAAAAAGCAAAGGTTAACGTAATGTTATTGTTAGGTGAATTTGTAAGTGACAACATTAAAATTTTGAACTAAAATAAAACACTAAAATTCATCAGTTATAGTTAGCAGAGCTAACTATAACTTGCACCCCCGCCATGCACTGCTTATGACCTCACATATGACATCATTCATGACATGTTCTATGACATCATTTATGACATCACTGATGGCCTTTAAAATGAAATCATTGATGGCATCCATGGTAACCTCACTGATGACATCATCCAAGCTTTGTTTTCCCGCATATTGTTATATACATTAGAGGTCTGACAATAAATACAAAATAGTTCAGGAGAAGATCTGGCATCATAACGACCAACACAGAAACAACTGCCTTAGGTGTTGATAACAAGCATTATGTGCAACATTGACCATATAGCATATACTTTACTGGTAGCATAGTTCACATTACCAATCATCAACATATATATGGCAAACTCTCACTGAGTACGATCTTCAATCTGTATACAACTGTTCAGAGAAAGATAAAATAGCAAGTATTAATTTAAAAAAGAATGCCCTACTGCAGACAGCTTTTGTCTGCATCAAAATCCTGAGACTCAACGAACTTACTATAAGAAATGAAGTTGAGATCAGTAGAGAACCAAATACTGTAAACAGTGTTTACTCTATGGAAAGAGTTCATTCTATACCCCAATGTTTGCAAACAGTGACATTCTCATGAGAAATACACCACAGGGTATTCAAAGAATCTACTAAGAACAGTGTACATTCTATGTAACAATTGTCTAAAAATACACTATTTTCTAAAAGTAACTAAGATCTGAAGGTGCTAAAGATCATACTACCTGCTGCCTTCATACTGTGTTGAAAACTTTACAAATAGCCCATCTTCTGAAGCAAAACAAGCACATGTGCATAGCTTAGTATTCGGTGCACACACTCTTCTATGTTAAGTACAATTTATCATGCTGACACGATTCTCTATAATAACTCAAGGCTTTTTACAAAAGTTAGTATCTACTAAGTAGAATCTTTCTCCTGTTGGAAACATTTTCTGCAGAACCAAAAGGTTGTGTGGAGCATAATGAATACAAGTCAACCAGGACTTGCAAATTGATTTACTCTTGAATACAAACATTTATAATGTGTTCAATACCTCTACACAGCTATGGTGCATTAGGAGTACTTGCATTTTGTATACACTTTACCGATTAGCTGGCCCTAAGCTGTACACAATTTGGTAGAAAAGTAATATGGTAGTTACCCACCACTATCTAAATTGTAAAACAAACTAGCACACTCAAATTGAATTGTCATCAATGATGTTGTTCCAGATGTGAGGTCATAAACAGGGCATCGTGGGGTGCAAGTTATGGTTAGCGCTGTTAACTATAACTGGTGAATTTCAGTGTTTTTCATAGTTTGAAATGTTAATGTGTAGTTTTTTTCAGTGAATATATATATATATATATATATATATATATATATATATATATATATATATATATATATATATATATATATATATATATATATATATATATAATCTACTGGCGGTCGCCAGTAGATAGTTATAGTTAGGACCGTGTTTCCATAGGAAATCCGCAACATTCTATTTGGAATAACTTTGGCGCCGGTTGACGAATCCTCGCGAAATTTTCAAAATAGGTGGGGCGCTCCTCTCCGCTCCTACCCTGAAAGTCTCGGGGGGATTTGCCAAGCGGGGGCTGAGAAAAAAGGGGGGTCCCAAAACGTGTTTTCCCCATGCAATTTTCCATAGGGACCTTTAGTCCAAGGTACAGCCCGAACGGTTGAACAGAATTACTTGAAATTTGGCAAAGAGGTAGTCCTCAGCTCAGGGATGTGCCTTTTGCATATATGGAGTCAATCTGTTCAGTAGTTCCTGAGAAAATCAAAAGTAAAATCATATATATATCTGGGCGGAGCCTAACCACACATCTCATCCTGAGATCTGATTGGCTGTCAGCACTTCATCCAAGAAGTGTTGGCAGCCATCTTGGGACCAATATACATGATAGCACCTCATTAAAACGCATTGCAGTTAATAGAAGGTTTTAAGACTTTAGTTACATTATAAATCATTTGTTGATGGTACCATACTCATTTAAGGAATTGTGGTGTGTTCTAAGGTGATTTTACCATGTGGAAAAGCCTTCTGCTGTGATATCATGAACCATGTTTTAGAGAAAACTATTTTCTCATGCTTTTCCCACAGAGGTTTGGAAGGTGATCTATAAGCTAAACTGAGAGCATATTTTCTGTAAATTCACATTATCTTTCTCAGTCATGTGAGAATGAAGTCTGACATTCTCAGTAAAACATGTACATCCAACAAGGGCAGAGACTGTCAGTTGATTCCTTTGTGTTCTACTGCAGCTTCCCAGAGTGTTCTAAAGAACAACTAGAGCGCTAACAGTCTTACTTATGACAAAAGTATGGCACACCTGAAGTCATCTTGATTGGAATAAAGTGGTAACACTTAAAACATTTAATTTACAAAGGAACAAAATGAGGGGGTTCATTTTGCCATATAAATTATGATTAGTGCTGCAGAAAGAAAAACACATTTTGACTTCTGAAATCCTCTTTTATTTCATAAAAACATTCTGACATGCAGACTGAAACATGCACTTTCAATACCAGCAGCAGATTTGCCTGGTGAGCAGTAGCTTTACTACAGTGATCTAATGAGCAACTAGAGTGCTAACATTCAGAATTTATGGAAAATGTGTGACACATCTGAATGCCTTCTTGATGGAATCAAAGTAAAAAACTGAAAGTATTTCCTACTGAGGAGACTGCAGTAAATGAGGAAATTAGGAAACTTCATAACAAATAAATCTCCCAAGATGGCCACCAGAGACAAAAGAGCCCAAATGTAGCCCAAATATCACCCAGATGTAGCCCAAATGTAGCCCAATGACAGAACGTCCCAGAGTGTTCTTAAGATCAACTAGAGCGCTTACTGTCTTACTTATGACAAAAGTATGGCATACCTGAAGCCATCTTGATTGGAATAAACTGGTAACACTTAAAACATTTAATTTAAAAAGGAACACAATGAGGGGGTTCATTTTGCCATAGAAATTATGATTAGTGCTGAAGAAAGAAAAATTAGGGCATATTTTGAGTGACTTCTCAAATCCTCTTCTATTTCATTAAACAATTCTGATATGCAGACTGAAACATGCACTTCTAATACTAGCAGCAGACTTCCGTGGTGAGCAGTAGCTTTACTACAGTGATCTAATGAGCAACTAGAGTGCTAACATTCAGAATTTATGGCAAATGTGTGACATATCTGAATACCTTCTTGATGGAATCAAAGTAAAAAACTGAAAGCATTTCCTACTGAGGAGACTGCAGTAAATGAGGAAATTAGGAAACTTCATAACAAATAAATCTCCTAAAATGGCCACCAGAGACAAAAGAGCCCAAATGTAGCCCAAATGTAGCCCAAATATCACCCAAATGTAGCCCAAATGTAGCCCAATGACAGAAGTGTGCAAAACACTTATTTGTTGTGTATTTGCAGTTTTATATAGTGCAGACTTGTCAGGTATTGGAGTGCTTTACATGAGCATTGGTTACATCACACAAGATCAAATTCATTATGGTTGTAGACATGGGGAGATTAAGTGATTTGACCACAATCATGTTGTGCTGAAGCAGAAACTCCAACCTAGTTCCCCAGTTGCAAAGTCTGCAGCTCTGGAAGTAACACCACACCCTCTCCCCTTGGATGCAACATTTAATCAAGTGGTCAACTGGATAAAAAAACTAAACTAAGATTGCAAATAATTTAAAAGTTCTTTGTTGCTATTTGAAAACTCAGAAAATATGTCCTCATTTTAGTTTTTTAGAGCACTAACAATAGTTTTGATGCAAATAAGACCATCTCATATATGTAATTTCTAAAGGAAATGCTCTAGGCATTACAGTTTTGATTACATCAAGATGACGTCAGGCGTTGAAAAACATTTGTAATAAATATAGAATGTTAGCAATCTAGTTGTTCATTGGGATACTGTTGAGAGGCAGAGGCTAGGGGCACGGACTCTGAAAATTGAAGGCAGGTAGGAGAGTGCAGAGGCAACAATTTGACCGCACTAGGCAGGCAGGAAGGGCAGTGGTAGCACAACAGACTATGGAGGGCAGTGGAAAGGGGGGCAGGGGCTACAAACCAACAATACAGGACTGGCAACTGGCAAGAGAGGCTGTGGTGATGTAATAGACCATTGTGGGCAGAAGGAAGAGGCAGTGGTCATACAACCATACATGCCAACAGACCCATTTCAGCCAGGAAAACGTCCAATGTTTTTAAGCACAAATGGGCTTTACTTGATCTGGTTCCTGTCTACAATCATCTCTTTTTCAATGTAACTCAAAGGGGAAAATCAATACCCCAGATTTATTTCAAAATCTCCCTCTTACCAAGTTCAAAATGTTCGCAAGTATAGTACATTGGATCATGGTAGGCAGGAGGAATTGGGGTAGGGACATGGACTCGGATAACAGAGGACAGGAGGGACATTGAGAGGTGCACCAAACTGACCCTACAGGGCCGGCATCAGGGTTTGCAGCAGCACAATACACCACACAGGGCATGCGGGACGGGAGTGCAGCACAACAATCCATAGAAAGCAATAGGGAGGGGACAGGACCATGCACATGGACAACAGACAACAGAGGGGAAAGAGGCAATGGTAGCTAGCTGACCATAATGGACAGACAGGAGAGAAAGCTGCAGCATAACAGACCATAAAGGGCAGGAGGGACGGATCAGGGGCATTACAATGGAACCGACAAGCCAGGAAGGAGGGAATAGAGGTCTGCACATGGAAACAGAGGGCTGGGGGCAAGGGGGCAGGGCAGGAGCAGCAAGATGACCATGGAGGTCAGGCAGGATGGGCACTAGAAACAAGACACACCATGGAGAGCAACAGTGAGACTGATCGCATACACACAGACCATGGAGGGAAGGTGGGAGGGGGTCAGGAGCAGCTAGCTGACCACACAGGGAAGGTGGGAGGGGCCATGGCAGCACAGAAGACCATGCATGGCAAGCGGGAGGGTTAGTGGCAGCACAATGGCTATGATGGGCAAGAAGGAGGGTGCAGGGGCATGCACAAAGGACCATGGAGGATAGAAGGGAGGGTCAGGACCTGGGCACAGACAAGAGAGTTCAGGGGAAGGGGCCTCACAACAGACCGCGCGGGGCAGGCAGGAGGAGCAGTTGCAGCAAAACAGACCAGGGAGGGCAGAAGGGTGTGGCAGTAAAATGGACCATGAAGGACAGGAGGAAGGGGATAGGGCATGGCATGTGGACAGGCAGGGTGGACGTGGCAGGGACAGGTTACAGTCATCTGACAATGCTAGGCAGGTGGGAGGGGAGTGGCAGCTCAACAGAACACTCAGAGTAGATAGGAGTGGCAGGTCCATGGAACATGGTGGTCAAAAAGGATGGAGCAGGGGCATGCACAAAGACATCGGAGGGCAGGGGGAAGTAGAATAGGGGCAGCAAGCTAAGCACAGAGGCTAAGCAGGAGGTCAATGATTGCCCATAGAATTGGGCAATGGAGGGCAGGAGGAGTGGACTGGTACATCATGCTAAATGGAGGGCAGTGGCAGCACATCAGACCATGCATGGCAGGAGGGAGGAGGCTAGTCCATGGATTCAGACAACAGAGGATAGGGAGGAGGTGGATGGGGCAGCAAGCTAGCTGTTCATAGAAGGTGGGTATTAGGAACTTTATTGTTTTTAAAATGTGTGTCTGTGCGAACTAATTAAAATATGAACTAGTATGCAGCATAATCTCACTTTTATTCAGGAAGAAGAGGATGTTTGGGACTGTGACTCCGGGCTCACTTGGCAGAAACATCCCCTGACCTTCCACCCCCCATCGCAAAATGTAATGCCCGTGAAAAGGGTAGGTGGACACAGTGTTATATAGAACATAGTCCTGAGAGCACGATTGAAAATGAAAACTAGATATAGTATATGGTATAAACTATGCACCAAAAAGTGTGATATAAGATGAACCGGGCGTGAAATATAATATGCAATACATTGTGCGCAATGACAGATTCATTGGAGAGCGCGAGATAGCACAGGCACTAGCGCTTGCTATGTGATATGCGCCTTGTAGTGTAATATGCACAGGGCAGTGTTGTATAACCTAAGTAGTCTCTAAAGTTGTAATATAAAATATGTGCTGGGTAGTGTAACATTGCACATGCACTGTGACAAAGATATGGATCCCAGATTGTAATAAGTATGGCATAGCGCTGTGCTTTATAACATAGGCATCGAGGAAGGCACGTTAGATGGGGCAATATAACCCGTGCGAAGGCAAGTGTGGCATGACATATTCACGGGGTGGTGTTACAGTGCACATGGGCTAGAGAGTGTCATAGCATAAGCACTAGATGGAATACAACACAGAGGTGTGTGGCAATGGTGGGTGTAACACAGCATTGGGCTCAGCCAGGAGCACGCTGTGACTCTCAAGTGAGGTTTGTCTCCTTTCCAGAGAGTAAAATAAAAAGTATTACACATCCGGCGGTGGATGTGTGTTTTATTAACCGTGAGGGGGTTTCTTGCAGTTTGGTCGAATTTTTGTCGAATCCCCTTTGAATGGCTTGGTGTGAATGTGTATTAAATGTGCCCGTCAATAGCTACCCATGTTTGTATAAATAAACGACAAGGGCGTCTACTTGGAGAGTTCCTACCAGCGGGGTCTCCGGGATTAGGCACGGTAGGGTGTCAGACATGTCAGAGCTTCACTAGCGGTGTGAATACATTCTACGTGGATTCATTGTATGCATAGTCACCTTTTAATGAATATCACGCAAATCGTCATGGTGATAGGTACATACCGTTTGTCCAGCAACACAGCCCCCCTCCTAAAGAATAAAAAAAAAAAAAAAAAAAAAAAGCCCATGACCCGGGGGTTGGGGTCCCCGGGGCCGATTAAGGCCTTGGGAGGGCCAAATTAATTTTTTTCAACAAAAAAAATTAGGGTGCAGGCCCTGGGGGATGGGGTCCCCAGGGCTAATAAATTAGAAAAAGAAAGGGGGCCACACAGCCCTCCTTCTTAAAAATAAATAAATAAAAGACCGGCATCGCGCCGGAGGCCATGGCCCCTTCTTGCAGCACTCTGCAAACGCGCCCCCTGGCCAGTTGTAAGTTGAGGAATTAATTCTCCTTCAATACTGAGGGTCCCTGAGGGCCAACTAGCCCAACAGGTATCTCCAGTATGCGCCAGGGAGCTGTGTTGCAGACAGGTGTTCTGAGGCCATGCCACTTTTTACACCTCCTTGCAACGCAGCTCTGTGGCGCTTACTGGAGGTACCTAGTGGTCTAGTTGGACCCTAGGGACCCTCAGGATTCAAGGGGACTTAATCTCCCAACTTAAAATGGCTACAGGGTGTGTTTACACAGTGGGGAAGGGAGGGGACGGGGCATGAGGTGACGTGTTCAAACACGCCCTGTGCTGCGTTTTCAGAGGTAGTTTTAATCCCCTGCCCTATTATATACTAGGGGCTTACAGAGGAGGTGATGCTAATCACAGGAGGACCCCAACGCATAGTGTGCCCTAGTGTATGTAGGTGTTTTCACTGTATTCTGAGTGTCTTTTAACATAGCACTGGCTCTAGGACTGCTTAGGCAGACTCAGTTACCACCAGTATCCGTCTGAAAAAGTTGAGGGTACAGGATGATTTTGCAACAAGGCTTCTTTCTGCTCTTCTGTTTGTTCTTTCTGCACGTTATATTTCTTCCTGCACTCTTCTTCGTCTTTGAGGACTTCTGTTGCTTCTTTCTGCATTTCTTTTTTTTCTTTCTGTGCGTTTTTCCTTCTTTCTTCACATGTCCTATCTCTGTAGGCATAGTTAGAAATTAGCATTTAAAAAACCTTCGAAATTCACTGAAAAAAACATAGGTTTCAGGCACGTTATAGCTAGGAATTAGCATTTAAAAAACCTTAGAAATTCACTGAAAAAACCATAGGTTTCAGGGGAGATATAGTTAGCTGGACTTTTCACTCGTACAAAACCATAGAAATTCCCCCGTTATAGTTAGTTCAGCTAACTATAACTCGCGCGCCCGCAATGCACTGCTGATGACGTCACATATTACATCACTCATGACATGGTCAGTGACATCACTCATGACATCACTGATGACATCATCCTTGTGATAGAGTGGCAGACCTCCTCTCCCCCTAATATAACCTTTCATACACACATTCAAAAATAGAAATTAACATTTTCAAAACAATGGACATACCAATACCAGTTACAACAACCTATTCAGTAATTGTAAGATCCACATACACATCCACTCATTCACCAACAGTCCTATACAGTCACTCATACATGCACTCACTCATCATATGTATTCATACACCTATACATTCTGTTACACAACGCCACTCATCCATAAAGTTACTCACACACGTAGTCACTCATGCTAATAAAGAATCAAACATCCGTTTACCTGCATATTCAGTTATACACACACCACCACACTTACTTCTACAGAATCTTACACATACTTAGTCTTTTAAACAATCACTTATAGAAACACATACGTATTCATACAGGAACTCTTTCAATCTCTCACTCTCACAAATACTCACTTATATACACCAATAGTCACATATACTAGTTTAAAACATATGTAGTTACTCATAGAGACACTATTGACTCACTAACACACCCATGCACACACTCATCCACCCATACAGTCCTGCACACATGCTGTCTTCAACACATACAAACAGTGAGTCACTCATTCATGCACCTATGCACTACGTAATACCCCCCACCGAACCATACAGACATCAGACACTCATACTGATACTCAAAAAATCAACTAATAACCTATATAGACACTCATGTAGCTACTCACCAACCCATGCAGCCACTTATACACAAAGTGAGAGACTGATACAGATATTTACATATTTAAACATTACTCACTAAGATACACTTAATCAGTCAGTAATACAAGCAATTTTTCAAAAACAAATCATCCATTTAGACATTTATATACCCATTTATTCTTCCATCGACCTTGAGATATACATATATAAAACATAGATAATTTTCAGAAAAACACACATTCACTGGATGATGTCATCAGTGATGTCATTTGAGATGTCATCAGTGATGTCATGAGTGATGTCACTGACCATGTCATGAGTGATGTAATATGTGACGTCATCAGCAGTGCATTGCGGGCGCGCGAGTTATAGTTAGCTGAACTAACTATAACGGGGGAATTTCTATGGTTTTGTACGAGTGAAAAGTCCAGCTAACTATATCGCCCCTGAAACCTATGGTTTTTTCAGTGAATTTCTAAGGTTTTTTAAATGCTAATTCCTAGCTATAACGTGCCTGAAACCTATCGTTTTATCAGGGAATATATATATATATATATTACCTACTGGCGGTAGCCAGTAGGTAGTTATAGTTAGGACCACGTTTCCATAGGAAAACCTCAACATTCTATTTTGAATAACTTTGGCGCCGGTCGACGAATCCTCGCAAATTTTTCAAAATAGGTGGGGCGCTACGCTCCGCTCCTACCCTGAAAGTCTCGAGGGGATCCGTCAAGCGGGGGCTGAGATAAAAGGGGGGTCCCAAAACGCGTTTTTCCCATGCATTTTTCCATAGGACCTTTAGAACGAGCTACAGCCCGAACGGCTGAACAGAATTACTCAAAATTTGGCAGAGAGGTAGTCCCTAGGTCAAGGAAGTGCCTTTTGTAGGTTTGGTGTAAATCTGTTCAGTAGATTCTGAGAAAATAGCCTTTAAATCAATATATATATCTGAGCCAGCTTACGGTACGCTTACCGTACGCTTACGGTAAGCGTACGGTGGCGTGCGCGAGCGCGATTCTGATTGGCTCTTAGATCTTAGTAAACATTCGAATCGGCCGAAACCAGGAAGCGGCGGCCGCCATTTTGTCTCTCGCACTGAGTGTTGTTTATCAAACATGATGGCCAAAAACATGTTACGGGGCTGTTTTGACAACTCCCTCCCACATAGTCATGTTGAGGGAGTCCCCAAACATCCCCCAAGTGCAAAAACGGTTTTATTTTTTTTTCGGCAATTTCGCGGGGTACGCTTACCGTACGCTTACCGTAAGCGTACGGTAAAAAAATAAAAATAAAAAAAACACTATCCACACTTCCCCCACCCCCTGTGCTTTTGGTGGCCGAAGGCCACCAAATGTACAGGGCTTATGTTAAGGGAAAAAAACACTATCCACACTTACCCCACCCCCTGTGCTTTTGGTGGCCGAAGGCCACCAAATGTGCTGGGCTTATTACAATGGAAAAAAACACTATCCACACTTACCCCACCCCCTGTGCTTTTGGTGGCCGTAGGCCACCAAATGTACAGGGCTTATTATAAGGGAAAAAAACTTAGCATTTAAAAAACCGTACTAATTCACTGAAAAAACCATAGGTTTCACACACGTTATAGTTAGGAATTAGCATTTAAAAAACCTTGCAAATTCACTGAAAAAACCATAGGTTTCACACATGTTATAGTTAGCGGAAATTTTACTGATAAAAAACCAGTGAAATTCCCCCGTTATAGTTAGCGCAGGCAACTATAACTCACGCGACTGCAATCTTCTGCTGATGACATATGTGTCTTTATGAAAAAAAAAATATTTGTAATATATGTATAGCTAAAAATGTATGGAAGAAGACATGGGCAAATAAGTGTCTAAATACAGTATTAGCATCAGCAGAGGATTGCGGTCGCGTGAGTTATAGTTGCCTGCGCTAACTATAACGGGGGAATTTCACTGGTTTTTTATCAGTAAAATTTCCGCTAACTATAACATGTGTGAAACCTATGGTTTTTTCAGTGAATACATATATATATGTGTATCTATATATATCTACATGTATATATTTTTTTATGAATATATATTGAATGAAAAAACAAAGGTTAAAGTAACATTATAGTTAGGCTCATATGTCACTCATACAGAACCATAGAAATTCCGCTATTATAGTTACCTTAGCTAACTATAACTTTTGCCCTTGTAATGCACTGTTTATGTCCTCACATATTATATCACTCCTGAGATAGTCAGTGACATTACTAATGACATCTCAACTGACTTCACTGATGACATCATCCAGTGATTGTGAGTGTTTGCTAAATGTTTCTGAGTGTTAAACATACAATGGAGCATAGCGCAGCAGTCACAGATAGCCGCTAGAGAGAGCCAGAGAGCAACGACAGTATCGGAATCAGAAACCAGACCGCCACGGCAGGGCAGGACGGGACAAGCGAAACGCCGCTGCTGCTGTCGAAACGGTTGCGGTTACTGGCCACACAACCGTGCACTGCCCTCGCTGCGTGAGCCACCGCAGAGCCGCGGAGCCACTGAGGGAAATCGCCGAGGGAGCCACCGCTAGTGTCCGCGGAAGCCTGGGTCCCCTGCTGCCTGCCCGACCGCCTTGCCTTGTCTGTGCCTGAGCGAGCCGCTCGGTTGCACCGTGTGCTGGGGAGGAGCAGAAAGCAGGTGTGTGTGCAGCACCAAGAAAGCCTATACCGCCGAGGCACTGAGAGGTGTAGCAGGAGGAGGGGGAAACCATCGCTGCGGACCAGCGGAGACACCCAGGGAGGTCTGAGTGTGCGTTTTTCGACACAGTGACAGTGACAGTGACTGGACACCCCCCCCATAGGTATCCTCACGGGGGCCAGGATTCAGAAGTTCAGTCCGGGATTTGCAAGTAGCCGAAGCTGCCGGAGTTGAGCAGAGTAGAGCTGAGCGGTGTGAGGAGGCGAAGGACGCCCCATTCCTTGCTGCTTCGCTGCGTACTTGATTACTGTGACTTCCTTCCCACTTGCCTGAGCTTGCCTGAGCGCTTGTCTGAGCGCGACCGGAGCAGAAGCCGAAATTGGAAATATCCCTCTCGACGAAGGAGCGGGCAAAACTCTCCCTGACGTGGAGTCGTCAATACATTTCAAACATTTTACTTTGCCAAACCTTTCTCTTTTGCGGCCGGAGTCGCCAATAGTGGCCTAGCGCGGCTAAGCATTTCTCCAGCCGCATTTTTCTTCGCTGGAGCCACTAAAAACTTTGTTTAACGCAGCCGGAGCCGGAGGGGGAGGGGGCAGCAGGCTGCGTGCGGGTGTAAGCGCTGTAATAGCGCTGTGGAAACAACGCCGCCGCAGCCCGTGTAAACCCTCGGAAAAGCCTCCGGAAAAAGAGCCCAGGAGAGTCTGGGAGTGACGAACCCGCCCAGGAGAGGGTGCTGGAGCTGGAGAGTAACCGGGAGCGAGAACAGGAGCACTAGCCGAGTTCTCTTGCTGGACCACCGGTGAGTTGAGTGTTGAAGAGCGTATGGTGACCCTCTCGAGAGTATCGTGAGAGGCGTCCGGTGCCGGGGTGATTAGTGCGGTGTGGTTCACGGAGGGGAAGCACCGGGACATAAACGCTGCTTCTGCCGCTACCACCTCCTTGAGTTCGCTTTAAGCACCGCTTCCAGATAAAGCTCGACCTGAGTAGGGTCGAATTGGGCCGATTTGGGCCGATTGCATTTTGCATTTGTTCACGAGTCAACTCCTTCAGGCGTTGTGGGAGTGCATCCTAGGGGGCCTAAATTTCATCTATTTCCGAGGACCAAAAAAACTTGCCAACACTTGTCAATAAAATTGCCAAACTTGCCTCCTTGCCTACGCAGGAGAACGGTAGGCGTAGAACTGTCTTGTTTTCCCCCAAAAGGCTCTGGATGCTAGTGCTGGGTGCTAGTGACGCGTTCACATATTTACAGTCCTGTGGCTGTTGCCCCGCCGCTCCGCCTGTGCTCCAGTTCTGCTCCCTGGCGGCAGCTGCCCCCTTGTCTTGGCCCACGAGGTCACAGAGGGAGTAGACGGGCTTGGGAGCATACGGGGTGCTGGGCGGTTAGACTGACATTCTTATTATTAGGCCTGGGCCGGAGCCTGGGCAAAGTGGGGATTCTGGGCAAAGAAAGTTGCAGATCTCAAGAACATCACTCTCAATAACCACCGGACAGATACGTGGAATTAAAATTAAATCTACAACTACAACGCACCTAACGTTAACGTCAACACCATGAGATCGGGGAAAGTAAGAACTGTGGGTTCAACATCAAAACGCGCTAAAAGATTACAGAAACCTACTGTGCTGAAAAATGTAAAAACCAACGCACCCGGTCAGTCCCAGTCCCTTATATCCCCTATTGCGCGGATGTTTGAGAAGTCTGGCAAAATACCGGACAAATTTCAATTCTTTAAGGATCCTGCGGGAAGCATTTGGACAATGAGCTCTGAAACAAATATTGAGAGACTCCAGACTCCTATGAAACCTACCAATAGTAATATCGATTCTCTAAACCCTATGGAAACACGAAACAAAATGAAAAAGTGGAGCTACTAGAACAAAACTGGAACTACAATAAATCTGAAAAAATAAATCTAGATACCGGAGAGACTGGTGAACGGCTACAACGGATAGCACAGGAAGAACCTCCAAAAGAGATGCTAAATTGTAGCCTAACACTGAAGAACGAAAACAAACCCCTTGTAACACCTAATTCGGAAGCTAGCCCACTCAATAACCCTTACTCGCAATCCACGGCAGGAAGCCAGGAAATTTGTCAGGATAGGATTGAACACGCAATTCAAAGGATCCCCTTGGAAGTGAAAGTTGAGATAAAGAAAAACTTGGTTCTAACTGCTGAAGGAACTGAAACACTCCCTAAACACCATGGGGAGTATCACCAGAGTGACAATTACATCAACACTCCTAAGGAAATGAAAAAAGAAACCACTATGCAAGGGGCAAAAACAGAGGGACTACAGGGATTCAACAAACAGGAGATAGTGGAACCCTGGGATATTTTCTACCAAACATCTACCCTTACGTTAGAATCTCTTCATTACCAATCGAATAAAATGGACATACAGATTGACCTCCTAAAAATGATGGCTACGAATGTAGCGGGAATTGATAACAAACTGGCTCAATTAAATGATCTTATAATCAGGGCACAAAGGGAAAATGAAACAAGTACTTCTGATTCTATCTACGTTCCAATCATGGATAAGTTATCAGCCCTACCAGCAGTTCTAACTACCATAATAGAAGATACAAAAAGAAAGATTCGATCCAGTATGGTCAATCCGGTAATAATCCCTGAAAGCACCGAGGGAACGCAAGAAATAACAGCTGAGTTTGGATATGATATCCTCATAGACAAAGATCCACATACGTTAGTAAACCAACCCTGTGATAAAATCAACTTACAGACACAGCAGGCTAACGATTTAATGCACAAGGATTATATGTGCGAGACTTCAATTAAAGTGGATAAAACTGACTCAAATCAGAGTGACACTGACTCAGATGGTTTTACAAAGATGTCAAAACGTCAAAAGAAAAAACTCCGCAAAGCACGGAAAAATGAGAAAACAAAGCTGAGTAATACAAACAACAAAGTTGAGGAGGAAGCGTTACCTACTACAGAAAACAATAATAACATGAAAGAAAATGACAACTCCTTACCTATTTTTGAAAAAACCCCATCAAAAGGCCAAAATATAACAAAATTTGAAACAACAAAACTTGAAAAAAAAATGCGTCCATATGTCAGTAGGGGAGGACAAAGTAATATTGGAAATGCAAGAGCAGAATGGGAAACAAAAACATCTGCAAATAATATTAAACGGGGAGGCTAATCAAAGTAGGGATGAAAAAGAACCTTTCACTAACAATTCAGATAAAAGAAGTGGAATCAAATCAAGTGACACAACGGATGTAATGATCCCTCATCACAATGTGTGCTACGAGGAAGACTCAAAAAAAGAAAGGGCCCCCATAGTACGGAGGGTAGAAAATAGCCCTGAAATACCTTATGAGTGGGTCAATCTGCATATCAAAAGCATGGATGGGAGTAAAACAATCAGCTTGCGAACGAATCAAATAGAGCAAAAGGACCAAACTAGCCAACACATCCCTAAAAATGCTGAGAAACTTATATTTACACCAGAATTCCAATCGAGAGGTAAACAAGACATACTCAACCGAGGGAATCTACTCCGACTTTTTAAATCCATACCCTCACTGAATAACATTGTAAGTGAAGACATTATCTCTGTACAATTTATTGAGGATGAACTGAGCAGTCAAACTCCAACTCTAATCTCACTAACAACATTATCTTTAGCTGATCAGATAATGAAGGAGCAGCAAACATTCAAATCATGGGGTATAATGCTAACGAAACAACTCCCAGAGGTCTACCCCACTCCCTTCATAAATGTGGACAATTCACCAAAACAAAAAATACTAAGGTCCAAGCTTACGTCAGTCTTAAAAAACGCACTAGGTAGATCTCCGGAAAAAAAGGTATGCCCAAATCTGCAAAGTAAGGGAGAAACAAACCTAGAAATGAAAGAAAAATTGATTAATATGGCACTCCATAGTAACCATGCACAATGATATGGCCCTCCAATTCAAACAGGACCTATCAGTAAAGATAAAGAGACAATAGAAATATGTTCATGGAACATTAATGGTCTGAGGGGGAAAATACGCAATGCGTGTATAGACTCAATACTTGGACACCCAGAAATAGTAGTACTGCAGGAAACATGGGACCATTCATGCTACATGGTTACGCCGGATACTACAAGAATGCAAAGAAAGAGCAAAGGTTCGGGCGAGCAAGTGCTGGGCAGGCAATATTCATCTCCAATGCGTTGCACATTGACCATGAGCAAGTGGAGACAGATGACCTGAATATCTTGATGGTTAAACTCAGTTATAAAACAAATACTCAAAATGTTAGAACTATATATTTGATCTCTGTCTACATATTGCCCACCAATAAGAGCAGAGAGACAGTATGTGGAACCCTGAATGCAGTTCTAATTGACAAAATGTTGAATGACCCAATAGCGGATTTTCTGGTCACCGGGGACTTTAACCTCAATTTAATGTCTTCTCATATAAGAGATGAGACCACGCTTATCCAAAACCTACAATGGCTAATTCCTGAGCAGGATATAGGGACGGCGACCATTTCCAACAGTAATCGAATAGGACTGACTTTCTTAAAGGACACGGAAGCTTTGGGTCTTCGACTACTAAACGGAAGAGTAAAACCAGATGTTCCACCTAAATACAGCTACTTTGGTCATAAGGGAAATTCCAGGATCGACTACACAATGACATCAGTTTGTATGTTCCAAGACATCATCTCATATCGACTAATAAAGGTAAACGAAAGTGATCATTCCCAGCAGTCAATATTAATGGATATTGAAGTAACGACGAAAAAGACCTACCGGATCGTTCAAGGGCATATTGGTACTATTAATTATAAAAAACTGATCTGGAACATGGAAAATAAAGATGAAATGAGAGAACAACTAGAAATGATCCTAGATAAAACCTTGAAAGACACTACATCAAAAACAGCGATAGAGCAATGGGAAAAATTGATCGGCATCCTAACTAAAACAGAAGGTCAATTAAGATCAAATAGGCCAAATTACAGAAGGGAAAATAAAAAGGAAAACGAAGTTACTTTGAATATGCCGTTAACAATAAGAGCATTGAAGAAAGAACGAAACAGGATCATCAGAAGAGCCAACAAAACAGGGAGAAATGTAGAATACATGGGAAAACTAAAGTTATTAAACCAGAATTTGAAAAAACTAATATGGGGTGAGAAAAGCAAAGCCGAACAAGTAATTTGGGCAAAAATATTTCACGCCAGTAAGCAAAAGAATTCAAGGGACTTCTGGATTATAATCAACGGTCTTGCAAGACCCCATAAGCAAGCAGTCTCATCACCTCTGTCTGAGCAGGAATGGGACAAGTACCTGAGGAGGCACCTGAATCAAGAGACTCCGTATACAACCCCAATAGAAATGCAACAGGGGCATAAAACAATCAATGTAAACACCACTTTTTATCAAGGCAGTGACACAGACTCATGCATAGCCATAGATAAAGAAGTGATAATCAAACTCATAAAACAACAGAAGAACGGCGCTCCGGGTCCAAACGGGCTACCGTTTGCGCTCCTCAAAGAAAAAACAGAATTGTCGGCACCCATCTTAGAAAAATTATATTTAGAATTTGCTCGGACAGGAACGGTACCTAAGTCATGGCGTGGCTCCCTAATAAGCCCCATTTTTAAAAAAAGGTGATTGGGCTCTGCCTGAAAACTACAGACTGATCACATTGCAAGATACTGACGATAAGCCTTTTGCCAGAATAATACTTACGAAGTTAACAGAATGGCAGATGGAAGAAAAAATAATGCCCGTAAACCAAACAGGCTTTATTCAAGGATTAGGTACCACTACCAACATAATGATTCTTGCACTTTTAATTGACAAGTCTCTCCGATTAAAAAAACCTTTGTACCTTTGTTTTATAGACTTTAAATCGGCGTTTGACTGCGTCAACCGAAAACTGCTTTGGAAAAAATTAGAAAAAATGGGAATTCCAACTCCACTCCTTAAGTTAATCTGCCTTCTATATTCAGAGACATGGGCAAGCGTGAGGATGGGCGATGGTCGTACTTTATCGAGGGAGATCCCAGCAAATGAAGGTCTTAAGCAAGGCTGTGTGCCAGCTCCCCTTCTTTTTAATCTGTTTCTTGCTGACCTACCTCTAATCTTAGATAAAGAAAATGCGCATCCCCCGAAACTGGCAGAAATGAGGCTCACAAACTTGATGTATACGGACGATGTCATCTTGATGAGCCACACAAAAGTGGGCTTACAGCGGTTAATTAGAAGGACTTGTACATATTCGAATGAGAATGGGATGGTTATAAATGAGACCAAAACCAAAATTATGGTGGTTGCCAAAAACGCTAGGCTTAAATATAAAAGCCGTTGGTTTATGGAAAAAATAGAACTTGAACAAGTCGAGGTCTACAGATACCTAGGCGTATTATTTGATGGAAAGGGCACCTACCATCTACACAACAAAGAGTCACAAAGAAAAGCTAACACATTAACTTCAGCTTTTAGAACTATCCAGAAGTCTTTACCCACCCTGACCTATGGCCCCCTTCTAAGTATAGTTGGTGCAAAACTTTTACCCTCGATTACATATGGCAGCGAAGCTGTGATGGGTAATGACAGCGTCAACCTGAACAAAACCATAACCAGAGTCTACCGAGCGCTTTTCCACCTCCCAGCGAATGCGTCCCCTTCGCAAATAAGGTTGGAATTTGGCCTTACCAATCAAGAGTTTGCAAGGCAAGGACATTTCATAAAAGTCTGGAATCAAATAAAAACCGATCAACATAACGAGATTTCGCAGCTCTTATGGTCAGAAATAATAAGGGACACTAACTCCACTGCTGCTCGCTATCTTAGTGAGGCAATTAAAGCATTCGGTATTACATCAATATAGGAAATGAACATAACTAAGTTATCATTTAAGAAAATTATTAATAAAACTGCAGCCCACTTATCTGTCGTAAAGGATAAGGCCATTCTTACAAAGAGAAACCATGCATGGATGGTACTAAATGGATATAAAAAGAAGGAGGTCCAAAAATATTTGACGACCCCGCGGACGGAAAAAAATAAGCAGGTTCTGCTTAATGCGAGATTCGGATCTATGCCTGGGCTATGTCATCTTCCCCCATTGGAATTTCAAGAAACCAAAACAAAATGTAGACTGTGTAAGTGGGGAGAGGAAGACATTTCTCATTTACTATGTATTTGTCCTGAACTACTACAAGAAAGAAAAAGACTGCTTAAGGCCCATTTTAATTCTCGCAGCATACGGTCATGCAGGCAGGCGGTGATTAAATGTATGGTTCCAGATGATATTATTTTAAATGTCTCTTTTGTAAAGTTCTTAATTTTAGTTAAAAAGAAACTCGTTGAGGCAATCATTGCAAATATTTAATTGACTAAGTTAGCCCATGTAATGTAATTTTATGTGATTTTATATTAGGAATATAACTTTTAATTCTTTCCCCCTTTTTTTGATATGTACTGTTGTAAGATTTTAAATAATCAACACAATAAAAATTACTTACATTCTAAGGTACCACAAAAAATAACTTAGTTAAGTTTGTGAATTACTAATGAGTGATTCTGTTTTAAAACATAGGTAATGTGCATGTCTGTGTAACTGTGTGTATCCATGTGTGAGTGTGTATGTGTGGCTGTTGGGTGAATAAGAGGGTGTGTGAGTGCCTGTATGGGTGAGTGAGTGGGTTGTAAGTCGTGTATGTGTGAGTGAGTGGGTATGTGAGAGACTATGGATGAGTGAGTGGTTGTGTGAGTTTTTATATGTGTGAGCAAGTGGGTGTGTCACTGGCTGTAAGAATAGGTGAGCAGCTGTATGGATGAGTAAATGGGTATGTAAGTGGCTGTAAATGGTGAATAAAAGGGTCATCAGTGGGTGTATGGGTGACTGAGTGGGTGTGTGAGTGGCTTTAAATGGTGAAGGAGAGGGGCATGAGTGGCTGTATTGGGGAATGAGATGGTGCATGAGTGGCTGTATGGGTGCTTGAATGGGTGTGTTAGTAGGTGTATGAGTGAGTGAGAGGGTGTGTGAGTGGCTGTATGGGTGAGTTAAGTGAGTGTGAGAGAGGCTCTTTGGGAGAATATGTGGTTGTCTCAGTGACTGTTCAGGTGATTGAGTACATGTGTTAGTATCTGTATGAGTAAGTGAGTGGGCATGTGAGTGTCTTTATGGGTGAGTGAAGGGTTGTATGAGTGGCTTCAAAGTTACTGAGTGGATGTGTGACTGGCTCAATGCATGAGTAAGTACTTGTATGGGTCTTTGAATGAGTATGTGAGTGGTTGCAGGGGTTTGAATGGGTATATGAGAGGTTGTATGGGGTTGTGAGTGGGTGTGTGAGTTGTTCTTTGGATTATTTCCTCAGTGATGTCAAATGAGATGTTTGCATGGTACTGCAGGGAGAGTACATGCTTCTTTTGGAATATATTGGTGACTGATGCACTCTCTTAGGCCCCGACCCGAGAGGCTGGGCATCCCCAGCGTCACCTGCTTTTGGAACATATTGGAAAAGAATGCCCGCTGGCTAAATTTCAGGATGCAGAAAAAGTGTGGCTGGCAGGGCGAGAAGGCCCGCCCGACTTGGAAAGTTTATTGGAACAGCCAGAGTTTGTGGGAGCACTGGACTTGTGCACTCCATGTTGAAGAAAACTCGAGGCAGTCATGTATTACAACCATTAGATAACCGGGTTTTAAAACGAGAGTGCCATTTCCTTTGACATTACATGGATGCCAAATGACTCTGCCATATGTGGAATTATATCCTTTGAAGGCACAAAAAGGGCATGCTGGTACGTGTAACCGAAGGAAATTAATGAATCAAGTGAAATACATTGAAGGATTGGGAAATGGTATACAAACAATTACAAAGCATTATGAAAGTTGTGGTCCTTATGACTTTAGTACATGAGCAACGTGAATGCAGAGTTGAAATCAGTAAACCTGAAGTACTGTACTTTCATTGGATTGACTACCCCATGGAACTTTGGAAGTTTACACTGTTTTCATGCAATACATCTGTGCAAAATATTTTGAAAGACCGACCCAATGCAACTTTCTGTATCTGGCGTAATGCCTGGGTACCTTGGTCCTTCCTCACTGTTTTTGAAGCTGTGTTTAAATAAGATCAAATGAATGGTCACTCTCATTTGCTGCATATGATTAAGACTTGTTAAAGTCAAAACGCATTATGCTGGAAGACTTGCTGTGATTAAAGGATTTTCACTAAAACACATTGGTGTGCTTGTTTGCATGGTACAGGAGTGTGAGTACATGCTTCTTTTGAAACACACACACACACACACACACGCACACACACACGCACACACACATGCACGCGCGCGCACACACACACACACACACACACACACACATATATATATATATATATATATATATATATATATATATATATATATATATATATATATATATATATATATATATATATGCCGAAAGTTTCGCCACAAAGATCCCAGGAAACCCAAATCTCTTGGAAACCAGAACAGACGATAACAGACCCAGCTGTAAGTGCAAGTGAGTATTTTTATTCAAAATCCGGGGTGTAGGTCATCTTTTCTACACCAAAACTACTATTCTACCACTTTTAAAAATGGCAGTAGTTTTCCTCAGCTGTAAAGACCAGGTATCTCACCCTAGAGGTGTGACTTGCCTTCTAGAAGTACAGCCCCTGATTATCTAATTTTCCTGCCTCCCCCAGTGCACATTTACCTGTGGACAGGTGGAGGGCTACTTTCTCCTTTGGAACAAAGCTTGGATGCATATCACAGGTGGTGCAGCCTTTGCAGCTCACTGCCCTGATATGCCACTTCACTAGCCCGCCTATCAGGGAGGGAGGTGTGATCTCCTGGCAGGGGGTCAGATTCCAGTTGTGGCTGCAGCAAGCGCCGGCTGGCAGCTAACTCACAGGAAAGGCTGGGTCAACCAGGCTAAGGTAGCCACCATGGTGTATGCCACATCGTCCTCAACATGAGATTCATGTTAGGGGTGAGGAGGAGGGATGTTGTTTGATACAAAACATGACATATTTGGCAGTACCATAATGGAGTTTCCAACATCGGGTTTGCCCAGGTGCCAGCCCATGTTATCCTATGGATCGTCTTTCACTTATAGTTTCCTTTAATAGTAAAGGCCACTATAGGGACACATAAGCATGCACTTACATGCCCACATCTTTAATATAATGCACCCTGCCTCTTGGACTTTAGGAGGCCTTCCTTAGGGGAGACTGGCATATATTAAAAATAGTACATTCACTTTGCGACACATGGTGAGTTGAAGCAGTCTGCACTACTCCTGCAGTCTGCATTTGCAGGCCTGCTGTCAGTAGTTTACTTGGATTACTCAGGGTGGCACAAACTGTGTTGAAGACCTGGCGCCCCTTTTAAAACCCATGCCCTCGGCACCATTGGTACCATATATTAGGGACTCATAAGCGGGTTAAAGTCCTTTGCCAATTGAGGTTACCAATTGACAGATATCAGTTTTGGGGAATGTGCTCTGGTACTGGGGCCTGGTAAGCAGGCTCCCGGGTACTTTCAGAGTCGAAAAAAAAACATCTGGTAGTCTAACTGGGGCAAAAGGGGGGGGGGGACCTGCAAAAAAACACCTGTTTTCTTACAATCTTTATTTCAGCTGCATCTGTTTTTTATCGGATCTAAACTCTAGCATCAGACTGCATCCTTTGAGACAGAGCTTGAGTGATCAAAGCAAACTACTTCCAAAGTCAGGGAGGTTTGGGAAACAAACTTTCCATTGCAAAAAGAGTAATCAATGTCTTGGTTTGTGCACCTGAGAGAACATGAGAATAACGCTGATAGCTAAATATTCAGAAAAAAGGGGAGTGGATCGAATTCTTGAAATAACCTCTTAAATTACTCTGAAAAGCATTCCAGTCCACTGTTGTTTTTCTCCGTTTTTCAGGTATGATCAGCTGTGGGCCCCACAGCTCTCGTATATTATACCTTACTTGAGTGGGTTATAACTCTTCTTTTTGTTGTTGCAGGGAAAAGCCTGGATCCATCTCCTGCGATTGTCCATTCTGTCACTAATGTGATATCTGCAGTGGTTTTTGGACACCGCTTCTCCAGAGATGATAAAGAATTCCATCAGCTCATTGAAGCAAATTATGTAATTGCCAGCAAACTAGTCAGCTCATGGGGCAGGGTGAGTCTTAAGATGACTTCATACTGTAGGTGAGTGGTTAATCAGAGGAAGCAACCTGTGCATGAAAACTTCAATGTGTGACCTGAGACAGATTACAAGTTAGCTTGTGAAAGAAAAGTTGATGAATCATAGATGCAAGCTTTCTGTTACAGATAGAGAGAGAAAATTAGGAAGAAGATGAATGCCCATGTAGAGAGAAACAGATTTATCGAAATGAGAAATTAGGTAAAGGAGTAAGGGAACTTAAAAGGGAAAAGGACAAGGAGAGGAAAGTGCAAAAGAGACAGTATGCTAAACCATGACAGCACTGGCGTAGAATAAAACCTGCAGCAGTAGACGATAGAACATCATTATTATTATTAATATTAAAGTTTGTACAGCACATAGCTACCCCAATGGGGTATACCAGCTCTAATATTAATATTACATGTGTGTTGCTCGGATATGATTTTACCTTGACAAATTGAAAAGACAAGGCGTTTGGAAAAATAGGAACAGGTTGGTATAATTAAACGCAGAAGCCGGAAGAGCATCAACAGAGTAGTGTCTGACCACAGTCTCAATGTACAGACGTTTTGGCCGGTAATATACAGTTCCTTAGGTACAATTGAATAGTTACACATTCTTGTAAAGCATGCAGATCCAGGCCTAGTCATGAACCATAAATACAACCATCTGATAACAGGGGCATAGGTGGTTCTCGACCTCATGGATCGCTAAAGTGGGGCAGTGTGTATCTGTCCAGATAGCTGTCATAGGGAGCGTTTGATCACTGTGTGTGGTGTGCATGTCGTGTTCTGGTTGGGTAAGTGTTCCTAACTACATGTGGCATCTAACTTTGTTGTATTTTGGGAATGCACGCTTTTGGCCAAACGTGTTTTACTGGGGTCAATCTCCTTGGACCTGTTTGTGGTGTAACTGCCTATCTGTGGGATGAGTCAGGGTGTACCATGTTTGCGCATTTGTCTTTAGGCTAAGTGTAACCCCATCTGTGACCTATTGATCAGTAGGCTTGGGTTTGGGTCTCACCACATATCTCTGACTTGGGGTTGATGAGGAGGTCATCTGTGGTGAATTTGCCAGCAGTGATATGACTTAGTATTTACATGTACATAGTTCATGGCGGTCATTGATATCATATTTACCCACATTCACATTATAATGCGTACATTTGTCATAGCATACATCATTTTTACTGGTACTGACATTGCTATGTGTGCAATATCAGGCGGACATTGACATCACATTCAGTGAGATTAAAATGTGCAAGACCAAAATGAAGGACGAAGACAATGATAGATAAAGTAAAAGAGAGTGAGCACACCACCAAAGACAGAGAAAATAGAGAGCTAAAGAATACAAATAGAAGTTAGATGAGAAATTGGATAAAATATACATTTTAAGAGAAAGAGATGAATACAACAGTCAAAGGATGAGATTACATTTTCTCAATCTTACACAATTTCACACCAACACCTTTCCAAAATATTGACTGGTTTAGTTTATACTCACAGAGAGGGCAGTTTACACTAGTCAGAGAGGCTGATGTTCTCAGAGATAGAAAAATCCCACAGTAGCTGACATCATATTAATGATCTCATGATCAGGGATAATTTTAGCACAATTCTCTATTACAGTCTTATGTATGGAATTCACATAGGTGCTTTTATGTTTCGCATTTTTCCACCACTAATCCTCTCCAAAGCACTTTAAAATATTTTAGAGGTGGCAACAAAGCCTGTATCATACATTAAGACTAGACACAGGACAGTGAGCGAACACTATACTATGATGTGTTTCTGAATTTCATATGTAGGTTTAGGGTAAAGGACAGATCACCATTGAAATTGAATTCACATTGACTCTGGTTAGTTGCCCTTCTGACATGTGCTATAGTTTTTCTCCATCACTTCTGAACTCTTACATCATCACATTTTTATTAAGATTTAATTTTTTAGTGCCCTGCACTTTTTCCACATTCTGTATTTCTCATTTAGCATGTCGGCCTCAGGACTGATTCTAAGTCACTAAGTACTTGGATGTTTTGTCACTTGCTTTTGGTGCCCTACATTTTTCACTGGAGTTCTGGAAACTGCCTCAGAGACAAGTCCACTTTCAAAGCAACAAGATGTAGGAAATGCTTTTGGACAAAAGTAGCAAAGATATGTTGTTGTTGTGGGACCCGTCTGTGGGTGGTGGGCACAAAAGGATTTCGAAGAATGGGTGAGCAGGGTTCATTTGAATAAGAGGTAGAGTAAGGAGGGTTGATGGACAAGGGAACTTTTGAAGGTGTGGGAGAGAAGCCTCAAAAGTGATGTGAGCTGTGGCTGGGTTCTAACACAGTTAGAATATGGCACCTAGAAATAAACGCTAGTCACTGTAGGGAATCTGAGCTCAACCATAACAGCTCGACACAAACAGCAAGGCTTTCCTTCGAGATTACACAGAAGAATCAGAACTTGTATAGATTGAGTTTAATCAAAGTTCTCTTGCCTAGTTCTTACATACTATTTCTTATGTTCTACGTTTTCTGACAATGCAGTTTCTAATTTCATTTTTTGTTAGGCACGCAGACAATCAAACACTTGTCCCAGGCACCTACTCACATAAATAAGAGCGTGAAGCTTCATGATTGTCTACCGATAATCCAGAATGCATCTGTATTTGATTCAGATTGTGTCAAACCAGAACATTCAGGGAGTATCTGCTAAGTTCCTACAATATTTTTATTAAATGTATGATCAGAAGGGACACTCTGCTTAATCAATGCAATATCTTTCACTCCAGCTGTTTGATGCGTTCCCCTGGCTGATGCGGCATCTTCCAGGACCTCATCAGGATGTCTTCAAGGGCAATGTCTTTGTGGAAGAATTTGTGAAGAAGGAGATTCAGAGTCACAAAGAGAATGAAGTGCCTGAAGAGCCCCAGGACTTGATTGATTTCTACCATGCTAAAATATCAACAGTAAGTGTTTGCTTCTGCCATGTTGGCTGCTCTGGTCAAGCTCCCTGGTGGCGCTTTGTACATTAAAAAAAAAAACAAGCGAGGAAAAGAAAAAATGTCACACAACAGGAATCTTTATGACTGAATGGTTTCTCATGCAAATGGGTAAAATTAACTGAAGAATAAAGTGTAAGAGTAAAAAATTAAAAGTTCTGTATTCAGATAGTTCGATTAACTTCAGCTCTTAACTAACAAACCAACTGAGCTTTTAAAGGCCATGCCTTTTTAAGGTCTTAATTCAGTCAGCTGACACTTCTGCTACCCTTTCTGTAATCCAAATAGTGCTGGAGCACATATAGAGACAGCGCTATCACTAGAGGGTGTTCCCTCGTTTTCTTGGGGGAGTGGCTCCATGCAAATTAGGGAATCCCATTGCCTCTGTGCCGTATTATAGATATGTGCGCTAAGGCAAAGAAGCTGTCAGGAGGAACACTGACAGTGCGCCACCTATAATGTGGTGCATTATCAGTGCGCCCCCTGCCTTCTAGAGGGGAGAAAGGGGTGCAGTCCCCCACTGCACCCGCCTGCAAGGGGATCTTTAAAGAAGCTCTGTATGTCAGATGATTGCCTTGCTCCCAGGGCAGCTAAACTTTTTGGCTGCCAGGGGGCTGCACACGCAACGTAATACGGTGCACTCTCCTTCTTAACATCAAGCTCACCTTTTGATAGGTGCCCTCCACACTAACAAGGAGAGTGAGCAGCATTCTATATTACCGCCCCTGGTCACTTCTGTGAATAACACGTCTTCCTCCGTAACATGGTAGTGGGCCCCACACCTCAGCAAGCTTAGAACTCACTTCATTTCTTACAGGATCAAACTGCAAACACAACCCCAGTAAGTCAACCAAACCCTATTGACAGAGATAGTTTCACAGCTGTCCAAAGGAAGAGAAAGGCAATAAATGTGGCAATTTACAGAACAAAAAAGCTGAATAAATTCATCATCCTTCACTGATTCTATCATCCTTCCTTCCTTTATTAAAATTCTTATCTGCTACTAATTTGTTCCATTCCACTTTTCAAAGGGAAATACTGCTCTTTCCGATCACTCCTTAATGTAGGTTTATTGAATCTGCCCATCCGTCAAATTTCTTAAGTCTTTCTTCCCTTCCATTCTTCTGGATAAGGGAATCAATTAATATCACCATAACTACTGCAAGCATGATCACTAATCCACATTCATTATACTTCCATGTCAGAGTTTATAATATACCCTTACCCTAATTTATCTAACCCAATGTTATCTGTACCTATGATAAAATGAAATCTGCAATCTGTATAATTTATTTATGCAATTCAACATACGAATTTCTATTGATTTGATTGTATGACCAAGACTATACTGCTTTACATTACTAATCAGTTCCCCAAGTTATGATGTCTTCACAATAAGCTGGTTCAATATTTCACATTTTCTGAATTTGCATAATAATATTCCATTCAGGACTCTCATGATGTCGCCTCTACATTTAATGAGCATAACATGGTCCGCCTTGCAGCTGATTGTTTTGGAGCTGGGACAGAGACCACCACCACCACTCTACGCTGGGCACTCCTTTACATGGTGAAATACTCAGAAATTCAAGGTGAGGTCTAGGATGGCTACTGCAGAAAGTATATTATACCCTACATGGTATTAATTCAGAAGTCTAAGGAATGGGCATGTTCAGTAGATTAACAAATGCAAATAAAGAATTATATTTGGGTTGCATGATATCCTACTAAGAGATGAATGTTTATTTACAACTCAAAACAAGCACCATGTGCAGAATGTCCTTTAGGTATGTATAGGCGAACAGTCAATGACAGTAATTCACCAAAATGCCATGGGTAGCAGAAGTGAAGTCACACAGGGACATATTTAAAAACCACTATCGCTTCACAACATCACTTTCACTGATAATTAACATGGCTTAATGCTACCTTGTAATTAAGGCACCCTTTTACACTGTGTTTAGCGTGAACGGGGAGGGCAATGGGTGTTCCACCGCAATACCCATTAGAATGGTGATGTAAATAGGAGGCAGCGCCAAAATTAAGACCATGGAAACCCTGGTCTTAACCACGCAAAATGAGGAGAAATGCTTGTGTTTGCTGTTTCCATGTGTGCTGCCTTGTGCAGCACATATACAAACACCAAATTGCCTATGAAATGCAGGGCTATCATTTAAAAAGAAACCCATTTTGCAACTTCTATGTGGGCAGCATCAAGCAGCACAGATAGAAGTTGCAAAACAGCATTTAAAGATTGTTTATTTGCAGGAAGGGGGATCTTCCTGCACATAAACAATCTTCCCCTCAACACAGGCACCCTGGTGCAAGGGTGCCTGCATTGGCGCTAGGCAGCTTAATTTAGCTCCAACGCAGGGGGAAATGCAAGGCTGCACCATAGTGTAGTAAATATGGTACTGCCCCGCATTTCTAAAGTGACGAAGCATGTCGTTAGCCTTCTTGGCTTAGTGACACGCTTCACCACTTTATTGTAATTATGCTCCATAACCTTAATACAGCCTCTATTCTTATCACAATTTGTGATTTCACATTACCTTTGACCACGTTAACACACCAGAAAGAGATGTGAATTGATCTTTGACACTGTTGAAATCATAACAACTTCATGCCAGCAGTAAACAAAGTAAAACAAAGTGCACAATTCATAAATCACAAAAAGTTAATAATAATAATAAAAGTTGTTAAAAAGTTGAAAAGTTATATTTGATTTCATATTTAACATATAACTATGGTGTAGCCACCATATGTCAGGTCATTTCCCATCAGCCTGACAAACCAACAGTTGATGCTTCATAAATAACTACAGAGACTTTTCTCTTTTGTCTCACTGGTTTATACACAATCAAATGTCTCTACGAACTGATGCGTGGACTAATTTAAGGCAACTGTTGTAGTATGTATTGAAAAAAACATTAATCACAGTGTGATTTAGTATTGAAAAAACTATGCTTAAATAAATCGCTTTATGTATTGCTTACACCTGACTTTAAATACAGTTCAGACTAATCTTTCAAACGACTGATGTAATGAGTGAACATTTTTCCTTCAGGATTTTCTCTTAATATTCTAACTATACGTCAGATGCCGTGCACCCATAGGTCAGCGGCATATTAACACTTTTCAAACATACAAACCTCAGGCCTGATTCACAAACTGCACTTTGTGGTTCTTTTTTGTAGTCCAGAGTAGTACTACTACAAAACCTACTACAATGTGCTATTCACAAACTTTTGTAGTAACCAACCCTTTTCACTTATACTTTTGTAGTAAATTACAATATTATAGTAAGGCCAGCACTACAAAGGACCAGCTACTGGTATAGCAACACCCTCCCAAAATAATGGAGGCAGGGAGTTAAAATAAAACCCAATTGGGAAGAATGTTAAATTAAATCAGATTATTTAAAATACCTAGAAATATAAATTAATTCTAAACATAATTTGTAAAAATAGGACATATTTGTTATTGTTGAAATATATGGAAAAGTAAGAATATCTATTAATTAAGTATAACATAATTCAACATAATGGAACATAAATCTTTATTAAAACTGATTACATGAATTATAATTAATTCTCTACATCACTTGTAACAATTAGTAATTGTTTAATGTTTCTCCACACTTTACCATGCTGAGACCTCCGCCCTGAATGTGGCAGTCCTGGCGGTGATATTTTTTTTAATGTGCATTAATAATTATTAAAAGTAATGTACAGACTGAATTAAAGTTATTTTAATGATTTTCAAAAAAATGTTTAATTACATTATTTTTCAAATTCACAGCAGATTATTAAAATATTTTACAATTAAATAGCAAATATACACTATTCAATTTATCTGTTTAACTATTTTAACTATTTAAAATAGTTAGATTTCCTGTAACATTATTTTCTATGGGGGTTACTACAAAAGCACAGTTTCTAAATACCAAAAAAGTAGTAAACTTATTCAAAAGCATAAACTATTCTGATCAAGAAATCTCATTCCCCTCCTCCTTGCACCCACATGAGTTCTCTCCACCTTTTGTTTAAGTTGATATGGTACTGGCAATTTTGATTTTAAAGCTTCTCCATGTCTAGTGTGAAGTTTTAGTTTTTCTTCGAAAGTAAATAAGGTCATCATAATAATAATACATGTGATATCATAGGAAAAACCTCAACATCTTGTCCTAGCAAAGTACATAAAAATTTGCTGGATAAGTAAATCATAACTGAACGTGACTATTCCACTTGTCTTATGGGGTCTTGATCTGAAGAGCTATGCATGGTTTAGGTCTGACTTATGCAGAAGCAGATTTGAGTCCTGGTCCATGGAATAAGGTGTTTGCATTCCTTTTTAAAGGGTCTATTAAATGTATTGCTCCTAAGTAGTTAAGGTTGACATGACACTTCTTAAGAAATGTCATTCTAACAACGTTGTCCCTTTTGTTTATGCATATGCCTGCAGAGTCCTTTTCTCCCCAGCTAGACTGCTGCAATATAAGTTCTACAAACATACAGCTTTCTCCTCGGCCTGTTTCACCTGTGAGGGAGCGATTCCACAAAAAATGTTCTTCACCCTTAGACTGCCCTGAGGCAAGTACATTCATTTCCCACCTTCAGAAGCGGTGGTGGAGAAATATGTGCCCTATGAAATGAAGAGTTTGTCCAGTATCCCACCCATTCTCTGATTTACATTGGAGATGGGGCCAGGGAATTCCAGTTTATACATAGGGGCAGCTAATAACTATATCCTCTATTTTGTCCAAGTGTGGGTAAGGGGTGGGGATTGGTACAACATCCCTCTCCTTTCTTAAGGATTGGGAATACTGCTGAGGGAATGCAGATACCACAAGTGCAGTTTTCCACTGTGCAATATTATTATTGTATTCTGAGTACTAGAGGCTGGAATGAGGGGTAACTGATAATCCAAATGCTTCAAACTGAGAATTTGAAATATTACTATTTTTCACACCACAAACTTCACCTGCTTTTACAAAGTGTGAGTTGTGCAAACAAAATTGCCTGGTATGCAGTAATTGTTGTATGAAGTACTCTTCCTGTCCTACCAGCCTTCCTTCTCAACTCTGAAGTTTTGCTTGCAACAATTCTCAACGACAATTCTTATTATTTATGGTCACTACTTTGCTTTCAATCTGTTTACAATTGTTCCCCAATATTCACGCAAGATTCAGGCTGAGTCATTTCTGAATATCTGAACATGTAACTTAAAGATGTTTGCATAGTTTTAAAAAGTTAGATGGTTAACATATATTGCTGTAAGAAGTTTATTTGCTGAAGAAAAGCACAGCAATGCCTATTCATAAAAGGACCATTTCCCCATTAAAATGTGCTTGGGAAAAGACCTGAGAGGGCCAAGCAAGGAAACCATTGCAAAAATAGGCAATTTTATCAAAAGTTCACACAACATAGAATGGCAAGCAGAGTTGCTGTGCTGCATTGCAAGAAGGGGAGATCGCTCATCAGTGCCATATCTTTTAAGATATGGAGAACGTCACCTCTCTCTCTACACTGGAGCTCTTGAGGATGCCTGCAGCCAAAGCAAAGGGTGCTTGTGTTAAAGAGCAAGACTGTTTTTGTGCAGGAAGGAATACCTTCCTGTACAAAAACAATCTTTAGAGGTATATTCCTCTTTGTATGTGTGCCTCATAATGCAACACACGTGGAAAGAGGACGAAACAAGGAGAAATAAAGATATTTCTCCTTGTTATGCCTCTCTTGGTTAGGCACACCCTTTTGATGTGAACCCAGGATTATATGTAGCTGTAAATTTGGGTTTGCATCAAAATACATGGGTGGATGCATGGGAAAGCTAATGCTCCACACATGTAATACCTATTCAATGCAAAGTAACACAAGGCAGCACATAGCACTGCCTTGCTGTCACTTTATTTACTAAACCATGCAAAGCCACTAAAATAAATGTTGCATTGCTTAGTAAATACCAAAAAGGATTTTGCATCTTGGCTGCGCCATAAAATGGACATACCCTGAGACAAAATTATAGTAAATCGCTGCCAAAATCTGGATGTAGAGAGATGCTTCCCTGCATTCAAAGCTGTTTGGATTTATCGCACCGCAGCTTCCCCCATTTGTGCTCCTGTGCACCTTGCCCATCTCCACATCAGAGGTATGCCTTCTCCCATGTGATTGCGGTTTATGTATGTTAACCATTGCCTGTGATAGTTGTGGGAGAATTGACAGCAACATTCTTGTCTTTCGTCTTACAGGACACCGTGTGTGTTTGGGGGAGACGCTGGTCAGGATCGAGCTCTTCATCTTCTTCACGAGCCTCCTCCGGGCCTTCACCTTAAGGCTTCCTGAAGGGGTGAAGAATGTTAACATGGACCCTATATTCGGTGGAATACTACATCCTCACCGGTATCAGATCTGTGTTGTACCCTGCTAGGCAGAGAGGGCCCTGGACAGACAAAAGGGCTCATAATACAGAATTGTTTTAGGTACAGTAGCAATGTCCTACTGGCACCATCTTATAACTCCCTACAATAGGTGTATATTAATTGAAGTACTTTCACCACAACAGCAGCCATTTTATTTTTCTAAAGTATTCAATACTGCTAACACATTTTCAGATGACCTTCCGTGCGTTAGAATCTATAACTATGACAGGTCTCCTGACAAACTGTTAGAGAATCTCTCATTCTTCAAGCTTGTGCACCTGTGACTGCTCCTCTCCTTACTTTGACAGTATTGTAGCTATAATCTAAAATTGGTACCTGGAAGGTGTATGGAATAGAATACTCAGTTTGAATGTTTCTTCTAGGGGCAAAGCAGTCTCTACCCCAATTATTGTTGTCTTTTTTTAAAACATAGCTAGCCAAGTGGGGTCATATGCTTGCTAGACCTCCAAAAAGTATTCAGGTTTGTGGGATTACCATCACCTTGGACAATCACCCACCCACCCACCAACCTAAAAGTATACTACCTCATAGACTTCAAAGGGACCATTGTTGTAGGGAACCACACAAGGCAATAGGTACCTATTCATTGCTGTTGTACTAGAAATACAGCAAATGGTCAGATGCTGATACATGAACCACAGGACCTGATTTTGAAAGAAAGAGAAGTGAAATCCCCAAAAATCAACAATTATGAAAGCTACAAAGAGAGACAACATGATCAGTAAGAAGTATTCAACACAATATGAAGAGCGTTCATGACCCACTGAGGATGTATCTTGCAGAAGAGGATGGAAGAGAGGCATGGGGTTAACCCAGTGTCTCTCTTCTGCAGATTAAAGTAGGTATGATAGATGGGCTACATGGTCAGAATGAGAACATTAAGACATTACCCACACCTAGACCACTGCTCAGTTACATCTTCTTAATTTATAAATTAAGACTGGCCAGTCAGTGCTGTGTTTTTTCTTGTATGTTAGTGTAATTCTTCTTGTGAACTTATTTTTTAAATAAAATTTACTAATATATCATTTCGCTTTTCTGTCATTGATTTGATGAGTGGTGCCTTGTGGCATCACTAAGATTGTGGCTAGAAACTATACAAATGCACTCAGCACATGGAAACTGCAGGGTGGAAGGAGTGCGACTTCAGTCAAGGGGCAGAGGAGGCCGTAGCAGTGTGGTGTGTATTCTCAACATTTTTTTTATTTAGTTACAAGTGTTTACAAGTGTTTAGAGGTTAGTCACATAAAGTTATGAAGAGTACTTTCCCAAAGAAATGCATTGGTGGGTAGAGTGGACTGAGGGCAGGCTTTAGCATATAAAGAGAGAGAGAGTGGGGAATTTTGCCAAGAAACAATTTAAAGAGCGGGGGTAGGGTATATCATAAGAGGGCACAGTAAATAGAGGGAGCGAGTGGAGAGTTAGAGAAAGTAGGGTGAGATAGCAGAAAGGAGTGGAGTAGATTGACAGTGACCTTAATAAGAGGTTTAGGCTAAAGAGCTGCTTCGGGTAAAGATGGAAAATTGGAAGTAGAGTTGCTTAAATATCAGATAAGTGAGGCATTCAAGGGAGGTCCATTCTTACCACTAATACACAACAAACCTAACCACCTGCTGTAGGAAATTCAGATCAACAACTAGCAGCAATATTACCCAAAAGACAAGTGATGTGGGCACTTCCTTTGTCCTTAGCATGGGAGTAGAATAACAGGATGGCTAATACTGTTATAATATATATAAACAAGGGACCTTGCACATTCTTTCCTTTTCACACTACAGTTATTACATCTCTAGTCATCTGTAAATGAATGACGAAGTGTAATAAGGTTTACAGTTAAGTTGTGACATTTTAATGTCTATTGCCAAAGCCAGCAGGGGCACTGGAAGGCAGATCTCGGACCATAATTACAGCTGCAGTTGTGTACAAGGGAAAACAATTGCTTTTTTCAGATTTGTTTTTCAAAGAAACAGTGATCAGCTGAAAGGAGATATATGTAAAACAACAAGTTTCCTTTTGCATGCTATAGGATATTACAGGAAAGTGCATTTCTACACATTCTGTGGCAGCATTGAGATGTTAAATACTTTACTTCTGAAACATACATCACATAGAAATATGCACACTGACATCGTCTTGAAATAAGGACTAAAATAGAATATATACATTCATACTAAAATACTCAAATTCATCATACAGTATGTTCTTTAAAACAATTCAAATACAATATAGAAAATCATTCACTGAACTCAATAAAGTTCATCATACATTTCAAGCTTCTCTAGCTGCTTTACCATAACTACTGCTCAACACACACACACAGATATATATACATATAAAAAATATATAATACAATGCAACTTATAGGGCCTGAGGAATCAGTTTCCCTGATACTGCTTTTAAAAATGGATCAATGGATAGACCCCTGTTTCTCTGATCAAATCTCCTCGGAGCATTAACTGTGCTTAAAAGCACAGTTTGTATCTTCGACATGGGCCTATACCATTTCGGATTCCAGGAGAAGCTAATACCTAGATTACCTTCTCTAAAGGGGACGTACTAAAATACCAGGAAAATGTCTTTGGCCTCGTCTAAAAAAGCTCAAGGTCTTGGGTTTATCCACATTAGTTGTCAGGAAATTAATTTCACAGTTTGCATATAAGGCTTGCAACTTCTGTTTCAAGCCTATAATTCAGTGGTGTAACAAAACTTGGGGGGGACCCTGCAAAGTTAACCGAGGGGACCCCACATGCTCCGGGCCCAGTCAGCAGCTTTATGGCCAGGGGCCCCACTGCCAGTGCATAGTGCGGAGGAGGCCCCTGGAGCTCGGGGGCTGCAGGGGCTATTGTTACACCACTGCTATAGGTGTAAGATCCAGCAAGCCCCGATTTATATGTAATTTACAAATGACTGCCAAGCAGCATGTATAAAGGCAATGGCAGGAACATTCGTCACAGCGGTTCCTCTCCGAAGGACGCAACCCTGTAGCAAACAGTAATCTATTTTTCTTTTCAAACAGAAAATCCTAAAATTGAATTTGCTTTTTGGAAAGAAACAAATGAATGCTCCCTCACCATGGGAGACTTCTCCCATGGTAGAGTAAGCATTATTATAGTTTTACAGTTCCTTACAGCTAGGTTTCACCTTGTGGAAGGAACAGTAACAAATGACTACATATCCGCCCATCTAAACTTGGTGAGTGGATATGTAGCCATTTTTTCTGACAGCTCTTACTCCCCAGGGCCATCAGAGAAGTTTGTCAACAATGGAGACAGCGTAGACTCCGCCAATATATAAATCAGACACTAAGTCATCTTCATACATAAGGCAATGAGTATGTGCCCGCATATTTCAGGGAAGCAAGAACCCACACTCCCTAGGACTTCTGGGAGACCAGAAAGTAAACAACTGAAGAACATGGGGACTAGAGCTCATCCCTGTCTTAACCCATTGTTAACCCGGATTAGATCCATAAAAAATCTTAGCCCATTTAGGTTTATCTGAACCCAGTTGTTTGCACATCATTTCCTTATCAAAGCCAGCAGGTATTGGGTAAAACTATGTTTTCCATAGTATTCCATGGTCCAGTACTCTGAATTACACCTGGAAGTCAACAAAACTTCAGCATAATTTGCCCACTGTGCTTGTGGGCCTTCTTTCGGCACCTCAGAGAGAAATCAATGGTCAATTGTGTAACACTTTGACCAAAACTCACCATGCTCTTTAGCAATTCTCATATAGCCAAAAGTCCTAGCATAATTGATATAAAAAGAGCCTGGGCATATATCTTTTAGGACACATCCACCAACGAGATCAAACAGCAATTTGCATGGTATGGGTATGTGGATGGGCTTTATTACTGCACATTGTCACAAATTCATAACTACCCCTGTTTTGGAAACCCATTTAAAAATGGGAACTAGGGCATTCAGCCACCACAATTGGTTAGACTTATTAAGAATAACTGGGAGGCTCTCTGGGCAATCTGCCTAAGATGGTTTCAAACTGGAAATTATCCCTGATGAAATACCTGACTCCTGTACTTGCCACAGATTGATACAATCTGCTTGATGATCCCTTTCATCTTCATCATTGGGTCTTTTATAAAGTTCAGTTAAAAACATGACACATTTGGATTCAAGAGTTTGGGCTTCTAAGTTGGAAGGTGGTACTGTACGCACTGTATGTACCTAGTGCCAGAAGAGCCGCAAGTCACCACTGGCAATAGCATTGTGCATTTCTCTCCAGTTTGCCTCAAAGTGTGCTTCTTTTTTGAGAGCACACTGCTTAATAGAACATTTTTAGGTGCCTGTGGTCATCTTTATCAGAGGGATCTTCGCTCTTTAATCTATTTGGTTCCCTTCGGAGAGACTGACATTCCCCATCACACCACCCATGTTCTTGCTTCCCTCTGTATCTTATTGGGGTCAGTTTTCAGGACCACTCTACAACATTTCTTCCTTCAGCTACAGCGCTCAGCAGTTCAGCGGTTACCTGCTGCCCACGCGCTGCTGCTCCGATTTTCTCCATTTTGCTTCATTCGTTCTCGCCTCTGCCGCTCCAAATCGCTTACCACTAGCGCAGCCTGGTGTGGGTGAGAAGCGGAAAAGGAGACTCCAAGGGAGCGCCAACCTGCAGGAGATGCTCGGGGCCTGCTGCCTAAGACCTGCCTAGAAACCTGCAGATCTGGTGTCCCAAAGCCCCGGAAAGACCTCAGCCCCAACCTCTACCTACGGAGAGGAGGTGAGCGAGTTGGGGAGCTCGTGGGATGTGGTAGCCGACTGGCAGGGGGTCTCTCTAACCTCCGCCGAGGGGTGGTCAGCGGGGGGGCAGCCAATAAGCGGCTACTTCCGTGAGAAATGCAGAAGCATTGAAGGGAGGAGTCCTGAGAGTGCCGAAGGGAGGCCAGAGGCCCTAACTTCCAGCATTAACAGCCTGTTCGAGGCTCAAATCCACCATTCCCACCCACCATTTCAGTCCCAGGCCCCACTAACTTTTTTTTTGGACTGATAATCAAAGCACCCCCAGACGACAGCAACAGCAATTGAAACGTAACAGTGCAGAAGTGATTATATCATGGGCAGATCAATTAGGCCCCAGGAGGTCACTGTAGAGTCTTCTTGAGAGGCTCCAACAGCGTTCTGCAGCATCATAGTGGGGCCGCACGGCACAACACAAGACAAACAATGCTAAGGCTCTAAGGTCTATGAGACCTCTAAAACTCCGGGTAATAGAACCAGCTAGATTGGTGTAGCATAGAGAGCAGGGTAAGGACAGAGAGCAGAGGGCAGTGAGAGTCTCTAGGTGGTTGGTGTCTGTGGGAATAGGAGCAGAAGCTGCCAGAATTAGTCCGGTGTGGCTTGTCCCTACACCACAGCCTGCTACCTCACTCAGCCCTCACTCACTCATTCTGTTAGATTCCCCCCATACCACACACTAGCTAGCACTCTTCCACAGGATTGCACACCTGCTATCCACAATTCTACATCCGGTGTGCCGGCTCTGTCCCGCTCAGAACCAACCCAGAGGCCGAGGGTAAACATGTCAGACAGCGGAGGCACCAGGCGCGGAAGAAAAGGGTGAAAACTGACCAGCTGTGGAAGGGGTAAGGAAAGGACTTGGATCCCCAAGTCTGAGATCGTCTGAGATCGTTCGAGAACATAATGAGATCAGGGAAAGTAAGGCAGCAGACCGTAACAAAGCCTAGTAAAAGGATGCACAAGACAACTGTCAAAACAAACTCTAAAGAAAGCAAAAGTAAACTGACGAGAAATGAGGAAGACTGCTCCCTGGTCTCACCATTCCTCTCCAGCCCACAGGCTCCGCTTTCATAACCCCTACAACATCTAGCGTGACCACCTTGAACAAACCTAATTGGCAACCAAAAATATACACCAAATTCTCTTTTATAAAAGATGCTGGGGCAGTGCTGTGTTAGAGCAATGACAGTCTAAGCAGTCTTCCCATTCCTGTCTAACCAACGGTAGTACAGCAACAACAGAAGAAGGAATGCGGAGAACCGACAACTTCCAATAACAGTTCAAGTACAAGAGAGCTAGAAGAAGTAAGGAAAGAAGAGAAGATGATAGGAATCGAGGAAAGGGAGTAAACAAGCCAAGAATCTATGCACATGCAAGAGCCGGTAAGGCCCAGCATTTGCGGCACCTACGACAGCTACATAAAAAGCACAGGGAGTGAGAATGATGCTCCAGGACAGCCTACGAGCCATGAACTAGCTATGAAAGAGAAGGGAAAAGGAAAAAAATCATGATTCCAACGGGCACTCTCAGGTTGAAAACGCGGATAAATGGCTCGCACTACTCAAGTAAAAGGAGGAGGAGGAGGTACAACTAAATACACATTCAAATAACATCACCACCCCAAAGGGAGACGTAGGAATCCTTCAGACCCTCCAACAACATGAATCAATTGGGACACAGGTAGAATTTAAACAGGAGAGGCAACAAGTCTCAGCAGCCATACCAGAGGTCACCGAGGGTAACAATGACCGCCCACAACTCGGCGGTCAGCAAAAAAGGAATACAAACATCTGATGAGCTCCAAACAACAACAGTAGAGCCACTGGAAAGATTATCACAGGAACAGATGCGCCACCAACTCTCGCAAAGTACCATTCAAACTCAACTCAATAAAAAAACGCAAGGGCTATACAAATTAAAAACTCAGGAATTGGAGCTAGAGACATCTTATCTTACACCAGAACAATGGGAGGAGTTGGTAGCCTCGTACAACCAGGCCTCTTGAGAAGAACCAAAAGGAAAGAGCAGGATCTCATCAGAATGTGATATCAAACAAGACAAACTGCAGGAAAGAAAAGACATCTGGACCTCCCTGTTGCATACTACGCAAATGTCCGTGAATGCCATGCAATACCAATTTGACAAGATGGATATCCAACTGTTAGTCTTAAATTCACTCTCTATTTTTGTGGCAAATATTGATATTAAACTGGCAGACCTTAACAACCTGATCAGGAAGGCCCAATCAGAGGCGCAGTTTACACAGGCCAGCTGTACCTGCGTAACAATTGTAGATAAATTGTCAACATTACCAACAGCAATGGGCAATCTCTTAGCTGATATAAGAGAGGCTATGGTAAGTCAATCAGCAAAAATAACAGTCCCAGCCAAGAATACCGGCCCACCAGCGATAAACCCAATAAACCGAGATTGGGGCAAGCTCAGTTATAATTTAAAATCAGAAACCGGGCAGCCCCACGAGGATTCGAGGCTAAAAGCAAAAGATTCTAATACATCCTTGTTTCGAAGGGTATTCACACCCCCAATGGGGAATCTTGTCATGATAAGCAAATCTCCGCAGGAAACTGATTCATCAATAACCATAAAAACAGTGGAGAAAGCAGAAGAGGAAGGGTCGGAAAAGGAAAATGACTCAACCAGCATCTTCCACCCATGATCAGAGTCAACGCCCTGGTAATCAACAAAAGGTAAACTCACTAGGCATCTCAACTTCGGAGAGGGAACAGCATGATCATAACTATGAGACAGTAGAGAACATCATCCAGGAAGGGCATAAAGATGCCAAAAGAAGTGCTACCGGAAATACAACAGCAAGCAACAGCATAAATGCTAATGACAACCCTTGAGACAGAAGAGGAATCACACATGGCGTTGTAACCATAATGCCAGGTCCTGGCATAGATTCAGCACGGGTGGGCGAAACGAGCCCCCAAAGCCCAAGACTAAAAAATCAACTTATATAGTCACTCTGCGAACAAGCAGCCCAACAGGAGTAGGAGTCAACAACCATTGTGTTTCCTCCTGAATACAAATCAAAGGGCTGGGCTGACATATTAAACAGGGGAAACATCTTACGTCTCTGAAAATCCATCAGTAGCTTAAAGAATCTAAAAACCAATGACTTGGAGTCAATAGAATTTGTGGAAGCAACAGATCAACTTGGAACTGAAGCAACCAAAACAGTCTGGGCATCGCTAGACTTAGCCAAGAAAGTCTTGAATGAGTATGCCCAACTCAATGCCTTGGGCATTAAAATGCGGCCCTTTATTAAGCCAAGATACCCTGAACCCCTACTAGTAGATCCAATTAACCAACCAGAAATCTAACCCAGCACTCGACCATACTCAGTACTGTGAGGAGCCCGAGGCAAATCTCCTACGAGTACAGAATTTGAACATTACTTCCTTTTTCAAGGCATTTCAAGACAGACGTTATTGCCTACTTTGGATGGCGGACTTTCCCTCCGGCCCTCATCGCGCAATATGAACAACCACACCAAATATTTGCATTTAGCATAAAAGGTCACTTTATTAGGCCAGGAAACATAAATTAGAATCTTGCTACAATAAACATTCTTGGAACAAAAACCCCATTGTGATTACTCTTGAAACTTTTGCTATCAAACCAAATATTCCCCACAAGACTTCTCATCAAAAATACCCCATGAAATGCACAATCCCAATCAACCTTTCCAACGCCCCTCCCCCGCCCCAGGCCATCCAACCCCCAAGAAAAAACACCACCCAGGAAAACCAGAGAGTTTTCCTGGTCCCCCCCCCCCCCCCCCTTTAAACAAAAATGATGTTTGCTGCCACAACCTTAGTGGATATTAAAGGAACACCAAAGATTCTCTCACCAAAAATCCGCCAATAGATCTCTCAACTCCATTAAATAGTATGCCTGGCCCATTTGTGACAAGTGCACCCCGTCTTCCCTGAATAGATGATATTCTGCACCCGTGATATTATCATGAGCTAAAAACGTTATCCCCATTGCAGAACAAAAAATGTTCATTTCCTGATTGAGTTTCCTGCGAGCCCTTTCCATCGCCGTGTGGTTGCGAGCTCCCCTCCAATGGTGCCTGTAAATAAATTCAGTCCAAGCCAGAGTTGTATCTACACAGTTATTCTTGAGCACCGCCAAGTCCTATTTCATTTTCTTCAAAAAGGGATAAACCGGACAATGCCACAAGATCATTTTCCCCCAAATGGATTATTAATAAATCAGGGAAACCTCTAGCAGAAGACAGCTCAGAGAACATAGGAAATAAATCATCCCTCTTCATCCCCCCTTTCACCTGCCATACAACTTCATGTCCCTTGCTAGGCAAACCAAGAGCTCGGCCATAAATCTGCTGTTGGGCGAAGCTGGCTGACCACTTTACAAACGAATGGCCCACTATCCATGTCCGCCTCTTTGATGATAATGAACTTTTAACACGACCTAGCGGGGAAAAAACAATATTAGTCCACATAGTAAATAACATCTCATTTCCTTACATATCGTGTGCAGCAATCAGATTTCCATCTCCCAATCTTTTTAATGTCATCCAAACCCCAACCCAATCTGTAGGCTTCAGTCGCTGCCCCAATCCGAAAAGAGTGAGTCCCAAAAAGTGCGGGATTTTTCCCAACAATGACAAAGTTTTACGTAAAACTGCCAATAGTTGTCCACTAGTAATTTTACTCCCATTCTTGTGAATGAATATGTCCCCACGTTGTAGGCCTAAGGAAACAAAAAATGACTCCCATTCCTTCACTGGACAACAATCCTGCACTCCGCTACCCTTTAAAAAGATACAAGTGCCACTACCCAGCTGATCAGTTTTTGACTTCCTCAAAGGAATCCTAAACTTCCCACCTTGCACTTGAATATCCTCTACCTGCATGCCCTTCTGATCCCGCAGAGTTATTAACACCTGGAATGACCCTGATAACCTATCTTAAAACCCTCCTTGAAACCCCAATAGAGTTTTGAAGCTGATTCCGTATCAGGATACCCTTCCAACCACTGTGTCATGACCGATAACTTAATTGGGGTATGAGCCCTTTGAGATAAACTGCGGAAAAGCTCCCCTACCTCTTGGTGATTTTCCCTGATCCCCAAACCTTTGGTTGGCAAAACACTGGATGATGGCATGTTTCCCACCACACTGTGAACATTCGTGCTTTAACCTGAAAAATTGCCTGATGCAGGAACCTCGATTAAAGTTCCAACAGGATCCCATAACTGGTAGTTGTCCTCTTCCCACAACACCTGCCTCAAATTAGGTGGGGCGAGGCAGATAGGGCTGATAAGTAATTGGAAGCCCGCTTGCAGTATGCGTTGTCGCAGGCGTCTGAGATGAGGACATCCACTGAAGCCACAGTTCCTGATCCACATCCCCCCAAGGCTTATCATGGAATAGACTTACTCTAGCCCTAAACTCCTCATCATATTTGAGCCATGCGAACCCCCCGGACTGTAAATGTGCTTTGCGTATGATATCAATATACTTAAACATTGCAACAGCCCTATCCTGATGTTTTTCACAATAGACGCTTGCATAAATAAAAAATGCTGCCGTCCAATTTTCGATATTTTTTGGAACCCTAGGTCGCCTCGAAAGCTCCCACTCTTCTTCCTTGGACCGTTCCTTTGCTTGAATATCCCTATGAAGAAGCTTGAATACGTCTACAAATTCGTGGTCCCAAACCCTCTTCTTAGTTTTCTCAGCCAAATACGTACCCATGGGCATGGACAAACCCATGTAAGGTAATTTGTTATGCATGGGGTGAACGGCACCTGAAACTTGCCCATATGAGGATTCAGACCCATCCAAAACCTGTTTATCAGTGCTAACCTGTTTATCAATGCTTGGCGCCTTATTTGATCCCACAGCACCTGAACCCACTCCCACCTGTTCTGCAGATTTACAAACCGCCTCCCCCGCCCCGCAACCCGAACCTTCCTTCACTGAGTCAGTCAGTCAGTCAGTCAAAATTACTTTATTCGGCTCATATCAAGAGCCATAAAAGTGCAAAACATCACAATAAATACAATATATATTACATTTAAAATAGACATGTGCACATGATTTAAAAACACTACATTAAAATAAGACAAGGTCGGGTTTGCTCATGAATCACAATCAATTTTAAAAACAAGACTAGGACCACTTGATTTTTTTCCTTAATCTCATCGCAATAGTCAAAAAATTAGCAATGTTAAAAGTCTCCCAGGTAGTACTTAGCAGCTGGAGATACAAAAGGGCAGGTTTGACTTGTCTGAATCCCTTATTCTTGATAAGGGGGATGATGAATTTTCTGCGGAGAGGGGACAAATGTTTACAAAAAAAGATAAGATGGACAGTATCCTTAAGAGAGTATCTGTCACATGAACAGATCTCTAAGTCCCTGTCCTTCATCCATCCTGCGGAATCGGAAAACAAAAGATGATATTTGTTCAGTCTAAACCTTGTCAATAAAAAGCGATGATTCATATTGTTCACAATGGTCAGGTAAGGCTCAATGCTGCATGTAGTAATTAATAGCTGATGGGCCTTTACTGTAGGTTTTATTAACTCCCTTTCTTCTCTGGCTAAAGTTGTTCTGCGCTTATATATATCTTTTACCCATTTAAGGTCTCCCTTTGATAGATTATTGGGATTATCGAATATATCTGGGCGACCTATATCGTCACTTAAGTTCTTAACATAACGGAGCCATGGGATAGCCCTTCCGAACTCAAGTGATAAACAGTCTGTTATGATTTCGCGATTTAAATCGAGTTCCGGATTTAGCCAGATTGATAGCCATTTTAATAGGGGGGCTAAAGCTATCCGATCAGTTAGGTAACCAACCCCACATTCTTGGTGTACAATATAACCCGAGGTGGCCTGGGGAAGCGATAGAATCGATTTTAAGAACTTGTCCTCTACCACCTGAAGTTCCTTCACATTTTTGAAACCCCACAGGTCCGCACCATACATGGCTATGGAAATGCATTTAGCTGCATAAATGTTCAGTATGGCTTGCATGGGTTTCACCCCCAGTTTACGAGCAAAGTCCAGAACGCCTATGATGGATCTAGCAAAGGCATTACGTTTTGCAACTAATTGAGGGGCCCAGGATGACTTGTCATCAAAGATGACCCCCAGGTATGGGAAGCTGGTGATTCTAGATAAAACGTGGCCCTCACATAGCATGGTCTTTATTTTCTTGGGTTTACAACCTACAGTCATGACGTGCGATTTAGAGAAATTCACGCTTAGGTCAAGTCTTTTCATGAAGTCGGCAAATGTGTCTAGAAGACTTTGAAGCCCTACTGCTGTGCGCGCTAACAGTGCAGCATCGTCTGCATATAATAGTGCAGGAATTTGATACTTCCCAGCCTTAGGAATATCTTTACAAGACTCTGTTAAGGCAGTGGCAAGGTCATTGATGTAAAGTGTAAAAAGGAGGGGAGCTAAAATACAGCCCTGTCTAACACCATTGGAGATTCCGATCTTACCAGTGCAGTTACCCAATCGGTCGTATCTGACAGTTGCAGAAAGATCTCTATGGAGATCTGCTAAGAAGTAGACAAGATTTTCGTCTACTCCCTGCTTGAGAAGGAGTTCCCACAATTTCGACCGATTCACTCGGTCGAAAGCCGAGGATAAGTCCATGAAGGCCAGGTATAACGTCCCTTTCTTAGCTATAGTGTATTTACCTATTAAAAGGTAAAGATTCAAGCTTTGGTCTATGGTGCCACGGCCCTTACGGAACCCATATTGTAGGCACGAAAGGGTGTTGGTATCCTCCAACCAATCTGTTAATTTGCCCAAGACTACACGCCCCAGGACTTTAACTGCGGAATCGATGAGTGAGATGGGGCGGTAGCAACTAGGGTCCCCTCTGTTACCCTTTTTAAAAATGGGTATGATCACGGACTCGGACCAAGTGTCCGGAATGCCTGCGACACAGACCCTGTTAAAAACGTTCAGCAAAACTATAGACCAAGTCTCAATGTCTGATTTAAAAGGTCCGAGGGGACGCCATCGGGACCCGGAGCCTTATTGCTCGTCATCTTGCCGATGGCCTCAGCCACCTCGCCCTTGGTTACGAATAAAGTATATTGTTTTATAGTGGGAAGAGGGGGATTTAATCCACCGTTCATACCCACTTCGTAGACTGACTTGAAGTGAGAGTGCCACTGGTGAACCCCAATACCGCAATCTAATTGAGTATTACAGGGATCGCGAAAGAAAGGTTTATTAACAACAGACCAGAACTTAGCACTGTTGCGAAGGACGTCAACGGAAGAAAGTTCCTCCCAAGCGTCCTCCCGGATCTCCTTTTTCCTGGTATCCAAAATTTTAGTATAATCTTTCCTAAGTTGGACTATGTTAGACCGGTTCAAAGGTTTACTGCTCAAGGCCGCCCTCAATTTTCTGTTGGCCAGGGAACAATTTTTGTCAAACCAGCCTAAATCTGCCTTGTCCTTTGTTTTCGCTGGGCGCCGGAGATCAGCTGAAATCTGGGAGCAGATTGCGGAATACGCCCCTAATACTTCCATGTTCCCTGCTTCCAGGTCAAGGCAAGTGGTCAACTCAGGGCCAACCTTCTTTTTCAGATTTGCAAAAAAATCATCGGGGATAACTTTATCCCATCTGATTCTGCGATCCTGATCAGTGGGACGGATATGAGATTTGTCCGTTCTATCGTCGACAATAGCAGGCTGTAAAAAAAGATCAGACAGGATCAGGACCACGGGATTATGGTCACTAAAATGTGTCCAAACTGCCGAATATTCCTTAGTCGTGTTCCTCAATCCTGAACTGATAAAGATATAGTCGATCACAGAATATTTCCCATTCCCTTTAAATGTTGGGATGTTCTCATCCACCATGGCAGGGAGTAACAAGCCATGGTCAGCGAGAGTTGTTTCCAAAAGTGCACCCTGTGAAGAGTGCTCAAAGTGGGCCTCCCGTGATTCAGTTGGGGCTAAAGGATCCACCAGATAGCATTTTTCTAGGCATCTGTGGATGTTAAAGTCGCCCATGATAATGATAGGACATGTTGTCTCAATTTTCTCTCTAAAGTTAGCCAAAAAACAATGTAATGCGGTAAGATGGTCAACCGTGGTGTCTCTGTAAAAGGAATTGTAAAAATTAACAATTAAAAAATTACTGCCCCCATTGAGGGAGATCTGAACTGCCAAGCAGTTACATGAACCTGTATCGAGTTGAGTCAGCGAGCCGGGAATGCTAGCTGAGATCAGGGTGACCAAACCTCCCTTGGCCCTCCCCATATGAGACGGTACAGCAGGAGCGAAAAAGCTTTTATATCCATCTAAACTCAGAGAGTTGTCCGTATCCCAAGTCTCTTGGAGACAGATAACTTCGCCTGAGCCGATAAGTTGTCTCCAGGCCGGGTCATCTGACTTATTTCTTAGCCCTGCTATGTTCCAAGAGACCATTTTGGTTAGAGGGCCTGTGGGACCATTACAGGCACTATTAACTGTCAAAGAAACCATGTCTGGGGTTGCTGGCTGAGTTTCATACACTATACTTAGTTCTAGCTGCCCTAGTCACTCATTGTCATCCAAGGAGGATAGGGCAGAATATCTATTAGAGATAGGTACGCGATAATCAAAGTGTGTGCTGCTCTTTTGGAAATTATCGGTCATCCTTGGGTCAGGAGCGGGGGGATAGAAAAAACCCAGGGGGAAGACATTAACATAATCAAGATGAACTCTGGCAGAACCTGCCTGCCTTAGAATGTCCTCAACCAACCTGGGAGATCTAAAACTTATGACAATGCAGTCACCATCTAAGCACTTGTTAGTCTTACCCACCCAAGGTACACGTCTAATCATCAAAAAATTATTGTGTAAATGTTGCCCCAATACTGTTTTGTTTGACAAATAGTGAAGGGCTTTGTTTTTTAATGAGGACCAGTGTTCGCTGTTCCCGTCCACGAGCTTTGGAACATTAGCTAAAATAATAGAATAGGGGCAGGCTTCAGGAGGTAAGTGTAGTGTCAAGTCCCTCCCTGGGGGCCGATCCGCTGAACTGATCCTCCCCCTTGGGTTCAGCTTGAGTGTTACCCTACCCTGAGATATGGCTTCAACAGTAGGGGGTTGGGAAATGGTAGGAGAGCCTATAGCTGGTGCAGTGCAAGGAAGTATAGGTTGCTGGTGTGTAGTGATCATAGAATCCAGCATGTTGTCAACTATGGTTGTGCACGCATTAAGGGAATTAACTACCGCAGGTCTTGGATCAGCATTTAAAACCTTGGTTTGAAGGTGTGACTCGATTTTAGTGATGCGGTCCTCTATTCGTTTCAAGATAGCCATTAACGGTACAGTAAATAGCTTGAGGCGAGCATCAATAGTGGACGCTATATCTGACCCTATACACTTGTTACCAATATCGGGGCCCTGAGGTGTACAATGGTTGACTCCCCCGCACGATGACTCACCAGCTAGGCAGGGAACACTAAGGTTAACCTGGGGCAACCCCTGTTCAGGATTGCTCTTTCTGGGGATTTTTGCCTGTTTCCGTGCTCCCAGGGAGTTATTAGCCTTTCTTTTACTTGCCGTGGTTTTACCTCCCTTAGATGGCTGGTTAGAAACGCCTCTTGATTGTCTAGTTCTGACAGCTACCGGAGAGGGGACAGGGCTAGGGTTAGGTAACAGGGCAGGTATAACTAAGGAGGTCTCCACCATTTCTGACCCGTTTTGGGACGTACAAGGGTTGGCATCGTCGGGGGGTACAGCAGCTGCAATGGTCGTAGAAGGAGTACATGATGCAACTAACCTGGGGGGTTCAAGTGATAGTCTACGTTCCACTGACGCTATTTCTTTTACTATGGCAGATTCAGCGTGTTTTAGGTAACTATCAAGGGTCCCCAATCCCCCAGTCCTTTTACATATTTTAGAGCTCATTATCCGCTTTAATAGAGTACAAATGCGAGCCGTGGGGAACACAACCAGCCCCTACAATCTCCACTTCAATAAATGCAAAAAATGTTGTCACAGTTTTACCTAATGGGTGAGGTCCGTTTGCAGATGATAAATGGTGTCCCACAATCACCCGCCAAAGGGAAGGGGCCCAGCCCAGCCTCACTCGGCCTCTGAGGGCCTAAGAGGGCCCGCCCTTTGCCCGGGCTTCGCCCGGCGCCGCCCGCGCGCGTCCCGCGATGCGGGAGGAGCGTCGCGCTTTTATGCGCCTCCGGGCGCAAGGCACTCTGGGGGCTGTGGTCTCCGGTCTCCGGCTGCGAGAGATGGTGATGGCGGCGGGGAGACACACGGAGAAACGAGGAAGTCCCCGGTAGTGGCGTCAGCAACAGCAGCCCCAAGACACGAGGGAAGGTTCTCCAGCAGGTAGGCAGCGTTTGGTTTAGACAGGGTTCCCTTCACTGAGTCATCACCCACCCCCACTGAACGTACACTGGGTTTGTCTGTCAAAGGTTGCGGCTACGAAGGCCACCACTGAGGCCTACCTGATGTCAATTGAGTAGCCCGCTTCTGGAACTCCTGAGGATCCTCTCGCCGTTGACCCCGACCCCTTTGTAACTGCTACTTGTTCTTGACCCATAGCTCTTGTATCAAAAATCTCTTCATCAAATAGAAAACCTTCATGTATATTTTCGTCCACCAAACCTTGACCAGCATATTCATCAGGTATGACCAAATCATGATTACTCCCACTCGGCATTTCCCCGTCTCCCACCCCGCCATCACAACAATCCCAATTGGTCACACCAAAATCCGCCTTCGATCCGCTCTGTGACACAACACCCTTACCAACAGCCGCACCATGCTTCGCCTTCTTGTACTTGGACACGCCCGCCGCCATCTGCGGAACCTTGTAAGATGAAGACTTCCAGCCGCTCGTGCCATATGTCGCTACCAACTTACCACCATCCCGAAACTGCGCTGCACTGCCTGTTGCCGAAAATGAAGGAGTGGCATGATCCACCCAGACCCATTGCCCTCGACTTGGCCATAATGCAGAGTCAAAAGAAATCTGTGAGAAACAAGGAGGAGAACGAGATTCCGGAAAAATAGATTCAAATCCTGAAAAATAACCAGGAGGTTCAGAACGTGACATAGGGTATATATTGTGAGACAGTGAGTCAGCACCATCCAATTCCTAAACCTCCTCAAACGCTGAGTCTGTTAAATCAACAGCTAAAGTGTTGATATTGTCTTGTAAATATGAGTTGACATACTCCCCAGGCAGGCCCCTAGGCACCAGGGCCAAAAACACCTCAGGAACAGCTCCCTCCCCTGCAGTACCCTGCACCAGAGCAAAATTATCGTTCGGACTAGTGTGCTTTCCCGCTGGCAAAATTTGCACCCCCTCACTGCCATCACCACTGTCACTGGAATAATCCACCAAAACAGCAGAGCATCCCTCAAAAGACACAGGAGGTGCAATATTAATGGAAGACATTCCTTGAAAATTAGCAATGTTTGTGAGCACCTTGCCACCGACGTGCACTCTCTTAAAAGCTGATGTAGGTGTCGGCAAAACCAAATTTTACTTTACCCCAATGTCATAAGAACCTCCCCTCCCCCTGCTTGACAGGGAACTTGTTGTAGTAAGGCTTCTGGAGGTAGTACCACCCCTGCCCTGTACTCTCCTCCTAGCACGCCCCTTGCGGAGAGAAGATACCGCCCTCAACTGAACTGAAGACTTGTCAGGAAGCGATTGACATCTGGTAGCCTGTGACCTGCTGGCTCCGCTGCGACACGCCACATGACCTCTATGTTGCAGCGTCGATGTTTCCACCTCAGCACGACCCACAGCCCCTTGTGACTGGCTCTTCGCAGGTAAACAAGCTGCCACTGATTCCGAAACTCCTTGAGCTGCCATCTTCCTCGGGCATCTCCCCACCGCGGCTAAAACTGTTGAAACACCAGGCTGCAATAAGTCCTCATGACCTGCGTCATAAATAATGCGCAATGCGTCCTTCACAGCCTCTGACTCTGCCATCCTGAAGCAAAGCCTGAAGAAAAACACACCAAACTAGCAGAAATGAGGAAAATTGGCAAGGCTTGTGTCACAAAAACGACAGCCTCCCAATCTCTTCACAGAAAAAAACCACCGTTTCCCCTAACTGCTGCCTGCTCTGCTCGACGGTGCTAAGCCCCGCCCCCTGCCTGCCTAGAGCCCTCACGCGCTGTGTGGACTGTTCCACCGCGTGAAATTCCCCAAGGGGACAGCTGCTCGTGCCGCGATCCCCTTGGGACCCCATTTTATTGCCAAATGTTGATGTTTTGGGGTATAATTCACAAAAGCGTGTAAGAGTAAGTAAAAGAGTATGACAAGCGTATTGTTTGAGGTCCTTGTACATGCCTTTGTGAATCTGCACCATAATCTTTTATAACCACCAAGAAAAATGAAAAGTGCTGGTGACAGGCCTCACACTTGACATCAAACATTTAGGAATCATGTGCAACCTCTTACAACAGACACCCAAAGCAATGTAAGAATCAAGACGTTCACAAAGGTAACTTTATTCTAGAGTAAATCTATCTACACATGTAAAGTTACTCTTACACTTTTAAATAACTTCAGTACTTTTGGCTATTCAGTTTTGAGTAATGTTACTGCTTTTGGCTAACAATGATTCATGTTGATAAAAATATTCAAAAGTGTGGACTTGCATGTCTCCACTCCTTGAAGTAGGGGATGAAATAAGTAAAAAGGTCAAACATGACTGTAAAGCTAGAAGTAGTGACTATATGACTGTATTTTACATTGTGCACAATGGGTGGACACGTCCACAATCAAAGATCTCCCTGCGGTAAGGCATAGAGAAATGTATAAATGTTTATTAAAGCTTTAAAAATATTTTAATAATTTTGTATGTAAAGTAATTAGATATTTGCATTTAAAACATAGAGTTTTATTTCTAAAACATTACAGCACTATTAACTAAATTTTGCATGACCTTTTTTATGAATTTTTATATATAATAAATTCAAATATTTTATTAAATATTATTTGTAAAATAAACGCACATAAAATAAAATATATGTCCGTATTTATTATGTATGCAAGTTCACTGAACATTATAACATTAATTTAATTTAATGTTACATACATTTTTAAATTCATAACATTGACAATAAATTATTGTAAAATAAACTATAATTTATATTATAATTTTAAATTTATTTTTAAATGAAAATATTTTTAAAATGTATATATGATTTATATATATGTTATTTTAAATTAGTTCCCAATTGGATTATATTCTAGGTCCCTATCTTCATTATTTTCTTTGGGACAGCGTTGCAGTACAAATGGGTGGCCATATGTAAAGCTGGACTAACTCCACCTCTGAGGTTTTGGGACATTTTGTGGCCGTAGTAACTATAGAAATGTCAATGTGAATACCAATGGGCTTACTCTTCTGTGGGTGGGTGCAGGTCCCTTTCTAAACCCTTAGTAGTCCTCCCTTAACCCCTTATCCCCTCCTTACTACTTCCATAACCCCTTATTTTTCACCATTTTCCGGCCACTTCTGTCTGTCCCATCCATTTACAACCAAAATGCGTACTTACGTGGGCAGGGATCTCTGTTGTCAGAGTGGAGATTTCTGCAAAAAGAACTATTGATGGACAGAATGCAGAACAATGTCATACATTCACCCCAATACAGAGATCTGGGCCTGAATCCATCATTTTTTTGCTCACCATGCCATTCCAGTTTGGACCCAGCCACATGCAAATCAGTCTTGACCCTGTGCCCAATGGGAACAGTCCAGCCCGAACCGCCAGGCCAGGTCCTCCCTGGACTGGAAACAAGCATCCTAGGACCGGTTTCGGGGTATCACCCCTCTTTAGCCAGAATAGCTTGATTCCAGTGGATGGAGAGCACGAGACTCACGTCTGAGCATACTCGTCCCACTCGGGGTGACAAATGCAAAAAGAACTATTGATGGACAGAATGCAGAACAATGTCATACATTCACCCCAGTACAGAGATCTGGGCCTAAATATATCGTTTTTTTGCTCACCATGCCATTCAAGTTTGGACTCAACCATATGCAAATCAGTCTTGACCCTGTGCCCAATGGGAACAGTACAGTCTGAACCGCCAGGCCAGGTCCTCCCTGGACTGGAAACAAGCATCCTAGAACCGGTTTCAGGGTTTCACCCCTCTTCAGCCAGAATAGCTTGATTCCAGTTGCATGGAGAGCACGGTACTTATGTCTGAGCATACCCGTCCCACTCGGGGTGACAAATGCAAAAAGAACTATTGATGGACAGAATAAAGAAAAATGTCATACATTCACCCCAGTACAGAGATCTGGGTCTAAATTCTAAGTTGTTTTGCTCACCATGCCATTCCAGTTTGGACCCAGCCATATGCAAATCAGTCTTGACCCTGTGCCCAATGGGAACAGTCCAGCCCGAACTGCCAGGCCAGGTCCTCCCTGGACTGGAAATAAGCATCCTAGGACCGGTTTCGGGGTTTCACCCCTCTTCAGCCAGAATAGCTTGATTCCAGTGGCATGGAGAGCACGGGACTCACGACTGTGCATACCCGTCCCACTCGGGGTGACAAATGCAAAAAGAACGATTGGTGGACAGAATGCAGAACAACGTCATACATTCACCCCAGTACAGAGATCTGGGCCTAAGTCCATCGTTTTTTTGCTCACCATGCCATTCCAGTTTGGACCAAGCCATATGCAAATCAGTCTTGACCCTGTGCCCAATGGGAACAGTCCAGCCCGAACCGCCAGGCCTGGTCCTCCCTGGACTGGAAACAAGCATCCTAGGACCGGTTTTGGGGTTTCACCCCTCTTCAGCCAGAACAGCTTGATTCCAGTGGCATGGAGAGCACGGGACTCACGTCTGAACATACCCGTCCCACTCGGGGTGACAAATGCAAAAAGAACTATTGATGGACAGAATGCAGAACAATGTCATACATTCACCCCAGTACAGAGATCTGGGCCTAAATCCATCGTTTTTTAGCTCACAATGCCATTCCAGTATGGACCCAGCCATATGCAAATCAGTCTTGACCATGTGCCCAATGGGAACAGTCCAGCCCGAACCGCCAGGCCTGGTCCTCCCTGGACTGGAAACAAGCATCCTAGGACCGGTTTTGGGGTTTCACCCCTCTTCAGCCAGAATAGCTTGATTACAGTGGCATGGAGAGCACGGGACTCATGTCTGAACATACCCGTCCCACTCGGGGTGACAAATGCAAAAAGAACTATTGATGGACAGAATGCAGAACAATGTCATACATTCTCCCCAGTACAGAGATCTGGGCCTAAATCCATTGTTTTTTTGCTCACCATGCCATTCCAGTTTGGAAACAGCCATATGCAAATCAGTCTTGACCCTGTGCCCAATGGGAAAAGTCCAGACCGAACTGCCAGGCCAGGTCCTCTCTGGACTGGAAACAAGCATCCTAGGACCGGTTTCAGGGTTTCACCCCTCTTCAGCAAGAATAGCTTGATTCTCGTGGCATGGAGAGCACGGGACTTACGTCTGAGCATACCCGTCCCACTCGGGGTGACAAATGCAAAAAGGACTATTGATGGACAGAATGCAGAACAATGTCATACATTCACCCCAGTACAGAGATCTGGGCCTAAATCCATCGTTTTTTAGCTCACAATGCCATTCCAGTATGGACCCAGCCATATGCAAATCAGTCTTGACCATGTGCCCAATGGGAACAGTCCAGCCCGAACCGCCAGGCCTGGTCCTCCCTGGACTGGAAACAAGCATCCTAGGACCGGTTTTGGGGTTTCACCCCTCTTCAGCCAGAATAGCTTGATTACAGTGGCATGGAGAGCACGGGACTCATGTCTGAACATACCCGTCCCACTCGGGGTGACAAATGCAAAAAGAACTATTGATGGACAGAATGCAGAACAATGTCATACATTCTCCCTAGTACAGAGATCTGGGCCTAAATCCATTGTTTTTTTGCTCACCATGCCATTCCAGTTTGGACCCAGCCATATGCAAATCAGTCTTGACCCTGTGCCCAATGGGAACAGTCCAGCCTGAACTGCCAGGCAAGGTCCTCCCTGGACTGGAAACAAGCATCCTAGGATCGGTTTCGGGGTTTCACCCCTCTTCAGCCAGAATAGCTTGATTCCAGTGGCATGGAGAGCACGGGACTCACGTCTGAGCATACCCGTTCCACTTGGGGTGACAAATGCAAAAAGAACTATTGATGGACAGAATGCAGAACAATATCATACATTCTCCCCAGTACAGAGATCTGGGCCTAAATCCATCGTTTTTTTGCTCACCATACCATTCCAGTTTGGACCCAGCCATATGCAAATCAGTCTTGACCCTGGTCCCAATGGGAACAGTCCACCCTGAACCGCCAGGCCAGGTTCTCCCTGGACTGGAGACAAGCATCCTAGGACCGGTTTCAGGTTTTCACCCCTCTTAAGCCAGAATAGCTTGATTCCAGTGGCATGGAGAGCACGGGACTCACGTTTGAGCATACCCGTCCCACTCGGGTGACAAATGCAAAAAAGAACTATTGATGAACAGAATGCAGAACAATGTCATACATTCACCCCAGTACAGAGATCTGGGCCTAAATCCATCGTTTTTTTGCTCACAATGCCATTCCAGTTTTGACCAAGCCATATGCAAATCAGTTTTGCCCTGTGCCCAATGGGAACAGTCCATCCTGAACCGCCAGGCCAGGTCCTCCCTGGACTGGAAACAAGCATCCTAGGACCGGTTTCGGGGTTTTACCCCTCTTCAGCCAGAATAGCTTGATTCCAGTGGCATGGAGAGCACGGGACTCACGTCTGAGCATACCCGTCCCACTCGGGGTGACAAATGCAAAAATAACTATTGATGGACAGAATGCAGCACAATATCATACATTCACCCCAGTACAGAGATCTGGGCCTAAATCCATCGTTTTTTTGCTCACCATGCCATTCCAGTTTGGACCCAGCCATATGCAAATCAGTCTTGACCCTGGTCCCAATGGGAACAGTCCAGCCTGAACCGCCAGGCCAGGTCCTCCCTGGACTGGAAACAAGCATCCTAGGACCGGTTTCAGGGTTTCACCCCTCTTAAGCCAGAATAGCTTGATTCCAGTGGCATGGAGAGCACGGGGCTCACGTCTGAGCATACCCGTCCCACTCGGTGTGACAAATGCAAAAAGAACTATTGATGGACAGAATGCAGAACAATGTCATACATTCACCCCAGTACAGAGATCTGGGCCTAAATCCATCGTTTTTTTGCTCACAATGCCATTCCAGTATGGACCCAGCCATATGCAAATCAGTCTTGACCCTGTGCCCAATGGGAACAGTCCAGCCCGAACCGCCAGGCCTGGTCTTCCCTGGACTGGAAACAAGCATCCTAGGACCGGTTTTGGGGTTTCACCCCTCTTCAGCCAGAATAGCTTGATTCCAGTGGCATGGAGAGCACGGGACTCATGTCTGAACATACCCGTCCCACTCGGTGTGACAAATGCAAAAAGAACTATTGATGGACAGAATGCAGAACAATGTCATACATTCACCCCAGTACAGAGATCTGGGCCTAAATCCATCGTTTTTTTGCTCACCATGCCATTCCAGTTTGGACCCAGCCATATGCAAATCAGTCTTGACCCTGTGCCCAATGGGAACAGTCCAGCCTGAACTGCCAGGCCAGGTCCTCCCCGGACTGGAAACAAGCATCCTAGGACCGGTTTCGGGGTTTCACCCCTCTTCAGCCAGAATAGCTTGATTCCAGTGGCATGGAGAGCACGGGACTCACGTCTGAGCATACCCGTCTCACTCGGGGTGACAAATGCAAAAAGAACTATTGATGGACAGAATGCAGAACAATATCATACATTCTCCCCAGTACAGAGATCTGGGCCTAAATCCATCGTTTTTTTGCTCACCATACCATTCCAGTTTGGACCCAGCCATATGCAAATCAGTCTTGACCCTGGTCCCAATGGGAACAGTCCACCCTGAACCGCCAGGCCAGGTCCTCCCTGGACTGGAGACAAGCATCCTAGGACCGGTTTCAGGTTTTCACCCCTCTTAAGCCAGAATAGCTTGATTCCAGTGGCATGGAGAGCACGGGACTCACATCTAAGCATACCCGTCCCACTCGGGTGACAAATGCAAAAAAGAACTATTGATGAACAGAATGCAGAACAATGTCATACATTCACCCCAGTACAGAGATCTGAGCCTAAATCCATCATTGTTTTGTTCACCATGCCATTCCAGTTTTGACCAAGCCATATGCAAATCAGTTTTGCCCTGTGCCCAATGGGAACAGTCCATCCCGAACCGCCAGGCCAGGTCCTCGCTGGACTGGAAACAAGCATCCTAGGACCGGTTTCGGGGTTTCACCCCTCTTCAGCCAGAATAGCTTGATTCCAGTGGCATGTAGAGCACGGGCCTCGCGTCTGAGCATACCCCTCCGACTCAGGGTGACAAATACAAAAAGAACTATTGGTGGACAGAATGCAGAACAATGTCATACATTCACCCCAGTACAGAGATCTGGGCCTAAATCCATCAGTTTTTTGCTCACCATGCCATTCCAGTTTGGACCTAGCAATATGCAAATCAGTCTTGACCGTGTGCCCAATGGGAACAGTCCAGCCCGAACTGCCAGGCCAGGTCCTCCCTGGAATGGAAACAAGCATCCTAGGACCGGTTTCGGGGTTTCACCCCTCTTCAGCCAGAATAGCTTAATTCCAGTGGCATGGAGAGCATGGGACTCACGTCTGAGCATACCCGTCCCACTCGGGGTGACAAATGCAAAAAGGACTATTGATGAACAGAATGCAGAACAATGTCATACATTCACCCCAGTACAGAGATCTGGGACTAAATCCATCGTTTTTTTGCTCACCATGCCATTCCAGTTTGGACACAGCCATATGCAAATCAGTCTTGACCCTGTGCCCAATGGGAACAGTCCAGCCCAAACCGCCAGGCCAGGTCCTCCCTGGACTGGAAACAAGCATCCTAGGACCGGTTTCAGGCTTTGACCCCTCTTAAGCCAGAATAGCTTGATTCCAGTGGCATGGAGAGCACGGGACTCACGTCTGAGCATACCCGTTCCACTCGGTGTGACAAATGCAAAAAGAACTATTGATGGACAGAATGCAGAACAATGTCATACATTCACCCCAGTACAGAGATCTGGGCCTAAATCCATCGTTTTTTTGCTCACAATGCCATTCCAGTATGGACCCAGCCATATGCAAATCAGTCTTGACCATGTGCCCAATGGGAACAGTCCAGCCTGAACTGCCAGGCCAGGTCCTCCCTGGACTGGAAACAAGCATCCTAGGAACGGTTTCGGGGTTTCACCCCTCTTCAGCCAGAATAGCTTGATTACAGTGGCAAGGAGAGCACGGGGCTCATGTCTGAACATACCCGTCCCACTCGGGGTGACAAATGCAAAAAGAACTATTGATGGACAGAATGCAGAACAATGTCATACATTCTCCCCAGTACAGAGATCTGGGCCTAAATCCATTGTTTTTTTGCTCACCATGCCATTCCAGTTTGGACCCAGCCATATGCAAATCAGTCTTGACCCTGTGCCCAATGGGAACAGTCCAGCCTGAACTGCCAGGCCAGGTCCTCCCTGGACTGGAAACAAGCATCCTAGGACCGGTTTCGGGGTTTCACCCCTCTTCAGCCAGAATAGCTTGATTCCAGTGGCATGGAGAGCACGGGACTCACGTCTGAGCATACCCGTTCCACTTGGGGTGACAAATGCAAAAAGAAATATTGATGGACAGAATGCAGAACAATATCATACATTCTCCCCAGTACAGAGATCAGGGCCTAAATCCATCGTTTTTTTGCTCACCATACCATTCCAGTTTGGACCCAGCCATATGCAAATCAGTCTTGACCCTGGTCCCAATGGGAACAGTCCACCCTGAACCGCCAGGCCAGGTTCTCCCTGGACTGGAGACAAGCATCCTAGGACCGGTTTCAGGTTTTCACCCCTCTTAAGCCAGAATAGCTTGATTCCAGTGGCATGGAGAGCACGGGACTCACGTTTGAGCATACCCGTCCCACTCGGGTGACAAATGCAAAAAAGAACTATTGATGAACAGAATGCAGAACAATGTCATACATTCACCCCAGTACAGAGATCTGGGCCTAAATCCATCGTTTTTTTGCTCACCATGCCATTCCAGTTTGGACCCAGCCATATGCAAATCAGTCTTGACCCTGTGCCCAATGGGAACAGTCCAGCCTGAACCGCCAGGCCAGGTCCTCCCTGGACTGGAAACAAGCATCCTAGGACCGGTTTCAGGGTTTCACCCCTCTTAAGCCAGAATAGCTTGATTCCAGTGGCATGGAGAGCACGGGACTCATGTCTGAACATACCCGTCCCACTCGGTGTGACAAATGCAAAAAGAACTATTGATGGACAGAATGCAGAACAATGTCATGCATTCACCCCAGTACAGAGATCTGGGCCTAAATCCATCGTTTTTTTGCTCACCATGCCATTCCAGTTTGGACCCAGCCATATGCAAATCAGTCTTGACCCTGTGCCCAATGGGAACAGTCCAGCCTGAACTGCCAGGCCAGGTCCTCCCCGGACTGGAAACAAGCATCCTAGGACCGGTTTCGGGGTTTCACCCCTCTTCAGCCAGAATAGCTTGATTCCAGTGGCATGGAGAGCACGGGACTCACGTCTGAGCATACCCGTCTCACTCGGGGTGACAAATGCAAAAAGAACTATTGATGGACAGAATGCAGAACAATATCATACATTCTCCCCAGTACAGAGATCTGGGCCTAAATCCATCGTTTTTTTGCTCACCATACCATTCCAGTTTGGACCCAGCCATATGCAAATCAGTCTTGACCCTGGTCCCAATGGGAACAGTCCACCCTGAACCGCCAGGCCAGGTCCTCCCTGGACTGGAGACAAGCATCCTAGGACCGGTTTCAGGTTTTCACCCCTCTTAAGCCAGAATAGCTTGATTCCAGTGGCATGGAGAGCACGGGACTCACATCTAAGCATACCCGTCCCACTCGGGTGACAAATGCAAAAAAGAACTATTGATGAACAGAATGCAGAACAATGTCATACATTCACCCCAGTACAGAGATCTGAGCCTAAATCCATCATTGTTTTGTTCACCATGCCATTCCAGTTTTGACCAAGCCATATGCAAATCAGTTTTGCCCTGTGCCCAATGGGAACAGTCCATCCCGAACCGCCAGGCCAGGTCCTCGCTGGACTGGAAACAAGCATCCTAGGACCGGTTTCGGGGTTTCACCCCTCTTCAGCCAGAATAGCTTGATTCCAGTGGCATGTAGAGCACGGGACTCGCGTCTGAGCATACCCCTCCGACTCAGGGTGACAAATACAAAAAGAACTATTGGTGGACAGAATGCAGAACAATGTCATACATTCACCCCAGTACAGAGATCTGGGCCTAAATCCATCAGTTTTTTGCTCACCATGCCATTCCAGTTTGGACCTAGCAATATGCAAATCAGTCTTGACCGTGTGCCCAATGGGAACAGTCCAGCCCGAACTGCCAGGCCAGGTCCTCCCTGGAATGGAAACAAGCATCCTAGGACCGGTTTCGGGGTTTCACCCCTCTTCAGCCAGAATAGCTTAATTCCAGTGGCATGGAGAGCATGGGACTCACGTCTGAGCATACCCGTCCCACTCGGGGTGACAAATGCAAAAAGGACTATTGATGAACAGAATGCAGAACAATGTCATACATTCACCCCAGTACAGAGATCTGGGACTAAATCCATCGTTTTTTTGCTCACCATGCCATTCCAGTTTGGACACAGCCATATGCAAATCAGTCTTGACCCTGTGCCCAATGGGAACAGTCCAGCCCAAACCGCCAGGCCAGGTCCTCCCTGGACTGGAAACAAGCATCCTAGGACCGGTTTCAGGCTTTGACCCCTCTTAAGCCAGAATAGCTTGATTCCAGTGGCATGGAGAGCACGGGACTCACGTCTGAGCATACCCGTTCCACTCGGTGTGACAAATGCAAAAAGAACTATTGATGGACAGAATGCAGAACAATGTCATACATTCACCCCAGTACAGAGATCTGGGCCTAAATCCATCGTTTTTTTGCTCACAATGCCATTCCAGTATGGACCCAGCCATATGCAAATCAGTCTTGACCATGTGCCCAATGGGAACAGTCCAGCCTGAACTGCCAGGCCAGGTCCTCCCTGGACTGGAAACAAGCATCCTAGGAACGGTTTCGGGGTTTCACCCCTCTTCAGCCAGAATAGCTTGATTACAGTGGCAAGGAGAGCACGGGGCTCATGTCTGAACATACCCGTCCCACTCGGGGTGACAAATGCAAAAAGAACTATTGATGGACAGAATGCAGAACAATGTCATACATTCTCCCCAGTACAGAGATCTGGGCCTAAATCCATTGTTTTTTTGCTCACCATGCCATTCCAGTTTGGACCCAGCCATATGCAAATCAGTCTTGACCCTGTGCCCAATGGGAACAGTCCAGCCTGAACTGCCAGGCCAGGTCCTCCCTGGACTGGAAACAAGCATCCTAGGACCGGTTTCGGGGTTTCACCCCTCTTCAGCCAGAATAGCTTGATTACAGTGGCATGGAGAGCACGGGACTCACGTCTGAGCATACCCGTTCCACTTGGGGTGACAAATGCAAAAAGAAATATTGATGGACAGAATGCAGAACAATATCATACATTCTCCCCAGTACAGAGATCAGGGCCTAAATCCATCGTTTTTTTGCTCACCATACCATTCCAGTTTGGACCCAGCCATATGCAAATCAGTCTTGACCCTGGTCCCAATGGGAACAGTCCACCCTGAACCGCCAGGCCAGGTTCTCCCTGGACTGGAGACAAGCATCCTAGGACCGGTTTCAGGTTTTCACCCCTCTTAAGCCAGAATAGCTTGATTCCAGTGGCATGGAGAGCACGGGACTCACGTTTGAGCATACCCGTCCCACTCGGGTGACAAATGCAAAAAAGAACTATTGATGAACAGAATGCAGAACAATGTCATACATTCACCCCAGTACAGAGATCTGGGCCTAAATCCATCGTTGTTTTGCTCACCATGCCATTCCAGTTTTGACCAAGCCATATGAAAATCAGTTTTGCCCTGTGCCCAATGGGAACAGTCCATCCTGAACCGCCAGGCCAGGTCCTCCCTGGACTGGAAACAAGCATCCTAGGACCGGTTTCGGGGTTTCACCCCTCTTAAGCCAGAATAGCTTGATTCCAGTGGCATGGAGAGCACGGGACTCACATCTGAGCATACCCGTCCCACTCAGTGTGACAAATGCAAAAAGAACTATTGATGGACAGAATGCAGAACAATGTCATACATTCACCCCAGTACAGAGATCTGGGCCTAAATCCATCGTTTTTTTGCTCACAATGCCATTCCAGTATGGACCCAGCCATATGCAAATCAGTCTTGACCCTGTGCCCAATGGGAACAGTCCAGCCCGAACCGCCAGGCCTGGTCCTCCCTGGACTGGAAACAAGCATCCTAGGACCGGTTTTGGGGTTTCACCCCTCTTCAGCCAGAATAGCTTGATTCCAGTGGCATGGAGAGCACGGGACTCATGTCTGAACATACCCGTCCCACTCGGTGGGACAAATGCAAAAAGAACTATTGATGGACAGAATGCAGAACAATGTCATACATTCACCCCAGTACAGAGATCTGGGCCTAAATCCATCGTTTTTTTGCTCACCATGCCATTCCAGTTTGGACCCAGCCATATGCAAATCAGTCTTGACCCTGTGCCCAATGGGAACAGTCCAGCCTGAACTGCCAGGCCAGGTCCTCCCCGGACTGGAAACAAGCATCCTAGGACCGGTTTCGGGGTTTCACCCCTCTTCAGCCAGAATAGCTTGATTCCAGTGGCATGGAGAGCACGGGACTCACGTCTGAGCATACCCGTCTCACTCGGGGTGACAAATGCAAAAAGAACTATTGATGGACAGAATGCAGAACAATATCATACATTCTCCCCAGTACAGAGATCTGGGCCTAAATCCATCGTTTTTTTGCTCACCATACCATTCCAGTTTGGACCCAGCCATATGCAAATCAGTCTTGACCCTGGTCCCAATGGGAACAGTCCACCCTGAACCGCCAGGCCAGGTCCTCCCTGGACTGGAGACAAGCATCCTAGGACCGGTTTCAGGTTTTCACCCCTCTTAAGCCAGAATAGCTTGATTCCAGTGGCATGGAGAGCACGGGACTCACATCTAAGCATACCCGTCCCACTCGGGTGACAAATGCAAAAAAGAACTATTGATGAACAGAATGCAGAACAATGTCATACATTCACCCCAGTACAGAGATCTGAGCCTAAATCCATCATTGTTTTGTTCACCATGCCATTCCAGTTTTGACCAAGCCATATGCAAATCAGTTTTGCCCTGTGCCCAATGGGAACAGTCCATCCCGAACCGCCAGGCCAGGTCCTCGCTGGACTGGAAACAAGCATCCTAGGACCGGTTTCGGGGTTTCACCCCTCTTCAGCCAGAATAGCTTGATTCCAGTGGCATGGAGAGCACGGGACTCACGTCTGAGCATACCCGTCTCACTCGGGGTGACAAATGCAAAAAGAATTATTGATGGACAGAATGCAGAACAATATCATACATTCTCCCCAGTACAGAGATCTGGGCCTAAATCCATCGTTTTTTTGCTCACCATACCATTCCAGTTTGGACCCAGCCATATGCAAATCAGTCTTGACCCTGGTCCCAATGGGAACAGTCCACCCTGAACCGCCAGGCCAGGTCCTCCCTGGACTGGAGACAAGCATCCTAGGACCGGTTTCAGGTTTTCACCCCTGTTAAGCCAGAATAGCTTGATTCCAGTGGCATGGAGAGCACGGGACTCACGTCTAAGCATACCCGATCCACTCGGGTGACAAATGCAAAAAAGAACTATTGATGAACAGAGTGCAGAACAATGTCATACATTCACCCCAGTACAGAGATCTGAGCCTAAATCCATCATTGTTTTGCTCACCATGCCATTCCAGTTTTGACCAAGCCATATGCAAATCAGTCTTGACCGTGTGCCCAACGGGAACAGTCCAGCCCGAACTGCCAGGCCAGGTCCTCGCTGGACTGGAAACAAGCATCCTAGGACCGGTTTCGGGGTTTCAGCCCTCTTCAGCCAGAATAGCTTAATTCCAGTGGCATAGAGAGCACGGGACTCACGTCTCAGCATACCCGTCCCACTCGGTGTGACAAATGCAAAAAGAACTATTGATGGACAGAATGCAGAACAATGTCATACATTCACCCCAGTACAGAGATCTGGGCCTAAATCCATTGTTTTTTTGCTCACCATGCCATTCCAGTACGGACCCAGCCATATGCAAATCAGTCTTGACCCTGTGCCCAATGGGAACAGTCCAGCCCGAACTGCCAGGCCTGGTCCTCCCTGGACTGGAAACAAGCATCCTAGGACCGGTTTTGGGGTTTCACCCCTCTTCAGCCAGAATAGCTTAATTCCAGTGGCATGGAGAGCACGGGACTCATGTCTGAACATACCCGTCCCACTCGGGGTGACAAATGCAAAAAGAACTATTGATGGACAGAATGCAGAACAATGTCATACATTCTCCCCAGTACAGAGATCTGGGCCTAAATCCATTGTTTTTTTGCTCACCATGCCATTCCAGTTTGGACCCAGCCATATGCAAATCAGTCTTGACCCTGTGCCCAATGGGAAAAGTCCAGACCGAACTGCCAGGCCAGGTCCTCCCTGGACTGGAAACAAGCATCCTAGGACCGGTTTCAGGGTTTCACCCCTCTTCAGCCAGAATAGCTTGATTCTCGCGGCATGGAGAGCACGGGACTTACGTCTGAGCATACCCGTCCCACTCGGGGTGACAAATGCAAAAAGGACTATTGATGGACAGAATGCAGAACAATGTCATACATTCACCCCAGTACAGATATCTGGGCCTAAATCCATCGTTTTTTAGCTCACAATGCCATTCCAGTATGGACCCAGCCATATGCAAATCAGTCTTGACCATGTGCCCAATGGGAACAGTCCAGCCCGAACCGCCAGGCCTGGTCCTCCCTGGACTGGAAACAAGCATCCTAGGACCGGTTTTGGGGTTTCACCCCTCTTCAGCCAGAATAGCTTGATTACAGTGGCATGGAGAGCACGGGACTCATGTCTGAACATACCCGTCCCACTCGGGGTGACAAATGCAAAAAGAACTATTGATGGACAGAATGCAGAACAATGTCATACATTCTCCCCAGTACAGAGATCTGGGCCTAAATCCATTGTTTTTTTGCTCACCATGCCATTCCAGTTTGGACCCAGCCATATGCAAATCAGTCTTGACCCTGTGCCCAATGGGAACAGTCCAGCCTGAACTGCCAGGCAAGGTCCTCCCTGGACTGGAAACAAGCATCCTAGGATCGGTTTCGGGGTTTCACCCCTCTTCAGCCAGAATAGCTTGATTCCAGTGGCATGGAGAGCACGGGACTCACGTCTGAGCATACCCGTTCCACTTGGGGTGACAAATGCAAAAAGAACTATTGATGGACAGAATGCAGAACAATATCATACATTCTCCCCAGTACAGAGATCTGGGCCTAAATCCATCGTTTTTTTGCTCACCATACCATTCCAGTTTGGACCCAGCCATATGCAAATCAGTCTTGACCCTGGTCCCAATGGGAACAGTCCACCCTGAACCGCCAGGCCAGGTTCTCCCTGGACTGGAGACAAGCATCCTAGGACCGGTTTCAGGTTTTCACCCCTCTTAAGCCAGAATAGCTTGATTCCAGTGGCATGGAGAGCACGGGACTCACGTTTGAGCATACCCGTCCCACTCGGGTGACAAATGCAAAAAAGAACTATTGATGAACAGAATGCAGAACAATGTCATACATTCACCCCAGTACAGAGATCTGGACCTAAATCCATCGTTTTTTTGCTCACAATGCCATTCCAGTTTTGACCAAGCCATATGCAAATCAGTTTTGCCCTGTGCCCAATGGGAACAGTCCATCCTGAACCGCCAGGCCAGGTCCTCCCTGGACTGGAAACAAGCATCCTAGGACCGGTTTCGGGGTTTCACCCCTCTTCAGCCAGAATAGCTTGATTCCAGTGGCATGGAGAGCACGGGACTCACGTCTGAGCATACCCGTCCCACTCGGGGTGACAAATGCAAAAATAACTATTGATGGACAGAATGCAGCACAATATCATACATTCACCCCAGTACAGAGATCTGGGCCTAAATCCATCGTTTTTTTGCTCACCATGCCATTCCAGTTTGGACCCAGCCATATGCAAATCAGTCTTGACCCTGGTCCCAATGGGAACAGTCCAGCCTGAACCGCCAGGCCAGGTCCTCCCTGGACTGGAAACAAGCATCCTAGGACCGGTTTCAGGGTTTCACCCCTCTTAAGCCAGAATAGCTTGATTCCAGTGGCATGGAGAGCACGGGACTCATGTCTGAACATACCCGTCCCACTCGGTGTGACAAATGCAAAAAGAACTATTGATGGACAGAATGCAGAACAATGTCATGCATTCACCCCAGTACAGAGATCTGGGCCTAAATCCATCGTTTTTTTGCTCACCATGCCATTCCAGTTTGGACCCAGCCATATGCAAATCAGTCTTGACCCTGTGCCCAATGGGAACAGTCCAGCCTGAACTGCCAGGCCAGGTCCTCCCCGGACTGGAAACAAGCATCCTAGGACCGGTTTCGGGGTTTCACCCCTCTTCAGCCAGAATAGCTTGATTCCAGTGGCATGGAGAGCACGGGACTCACGTCTGAGCATACCCGTCTCACTCGGGGTGACAAATGCAAAAAGAACTATTGATGGACAGAATGCAGAACAATATCATACATTCTCCCCAGTACAGAGATCTGGGCCTAAATCCATCGTTTTTTTGCTCACCATACCATTCCAGTTTGGACCCAGCCATATGCAAATCAGTCTTGACCCTGGTCCCAATGGGAACAGTCCACCCTGAACCGCCAGGCCAGGTCCTCCCTGGACTGGAGACAAGCATCCTAGGACCGGTTTCAGGTTTTCACCCCTCTTAAGCCAGAATAGCTTGATTCCAGTGGCATGGAGAGCACGGGACTCACATCTAAGCATACCCGTCCCACTCGGGTGACAAATGCAAAAAAGAACTATTGATGAACAGAATGCAGAACAATGTCATACATTCACCCCAGTACAGAGATCTGAGCCTAAATCCATCATTGTTTTGTTCACCATGCCATTCCAGTTTTGACCAAGCCATATGCAAATCAGTTTTGCCCTGTGCCCAATGGGAACAGTCCATCCCGAACCGCCAGGCCAGGTCCTCGCTGGACTGGAAACAAGCATCCTAGGACCGGTTTCGGGGTTTCACCCCTCTTCAGCCAGAATAGCTTGATTCCAGTGGCATGTAGAGCACGGGCCTCGCGTCTGAGCATACCCCTCCGACTCAGGGTGACAAATACAAAAAGAACTATTGGTGGACAGAATGCAGAACAATGTCATACATTCACCCCAGTACAGAGATCTGGGCCTAAATCCATCAGTTTTTTGCTCACCATGCCATTCCAGTTTGGACCTAGCAATATGCAAATCAGTCTTGACCGTGTGCCCAATGGGAACAGTCCAGCCCGAACTGCCAGGCCAGGTCCTCCCTGGAATGGAAACAAGCATCCTAGGACCGGTTTCGGGGTTTCACCCCTCTTCAGCCAGAATAGCTTAATTCCAGTGGCATGGAGAGCATGGGACTCACGTCTGAGCATACCCGTCCCACTCGGGGTGACAAATGCAAAAAGGACTATTGATGAACAGAATGCAGAACAATGTCATACATTCACCCCAGTACAGAGATCTGGGACTAAATCCATCGTTTTTTTGCTCACCATGCCATTCCAGTTTGGACACAGCCATATGCAAATCAGTCTTGACCCTGTGCCCAATGGGAACAGTCCAGCCCAAACCGCCAGGCCAGGTCCTCCCTGGACTGGAAACAAGCATCCTAGGACCGGTTTCAGGCTTTGACCCCTCTTAAGCCAGAATAGCTTGATTCCAGTGGCATGGAGAGCACGGGACTCACGTCTGAGCATACCCGTTCCACTCGGTGTGACAAATGCAAAAAGAACTATTGATGGACAGAATGCAGAACAATGTCATACATTCACCCCAGTACAGAGATCTGGGCCTAAATCCATCGTTTTTTTGCTCACAATGCCATTCCAGTATGGACCCAGCCATATGCAAATCAGTCTTGACCATGTGCCCAATGGGAACAGTCCAGCCTGAACTGCCAGGCCAGGTCCTCCCTGGACTGGAAACAAGCATCCTAGGAACGGTTTCGGGGTTTCACCCCTCTTCAGCCAGAATAGCTTGATTACAGTGGCAAGGAGAGCACGGGGCTCATGTCTGAACATACCCGTCCCACTCGGGGTGACAAATGCAAAAAGAACTATTGATGGACAGAATGCAGAACAATGTCATACATTCTCCCCAGTACAGAGATCTGGGCCTAAATCCATTGTTTTTTTGCTCACCATGCCATTCCAGTTTGGACCCAGCCATATGCAAATCAGTCTTGACCCTGTGCCCAATGGGAACAGTCCAGCCTGAACTGCCAGGCCAGGTCCTCCCTGGACTGGAAACAAGCATCCTAGGACCGGTTTCGGGGTTTCACCCCTCTTCAGCCAGAATAGCTTGATTCCAGTGGCATGGAGAGCACGGGACTCACGTCTGAGCATACCCGTTCCACTTGGGGTGACAAATGCAAAAAGAAATATTGATGGACAGAATGCAGAACAATATCATACATTCTCCCCAGTACAGAGATCAGGGCCTAAATCCATCGTTTTTTTGCTCACCATTCCAGTTTGGACCCAGCCATATGCAAATCAGTCTTGACCCTGGTCCCAATGGGAACAGTCCACCCTGAACCGCCAGGCCAGGTTCTCCCTGGACTGGAGACAAGCATCCTAGGACCGGTTTCAGGTTTTCACCCCTCTTAAGCCAGAATAGCTTGATTCCAGTGGCATGGAGAGCATGGGACTCACGTTTGAGCATACCCGTCCCACTCGGGTGACAAATGCAAAAAAGAACTATTGATGAACAGAATGCAGAACAATGTCATACATTCACCCCAGTACAGAGATCTGGGCCTAAATCCATCGTTTTTTTGCTCACCATGCCATTCCAGTTTGGACCCAGCCATATGCAAATCAGTCTTGACCCTGTGCCCAATGGGAACAGTCCAGCCTGAACTGCCAGGCCAGGTCCTCCCCGGACTGGAAACAAGCATCCTAGGACCGGTTTCGGGGTTTCACCCCTCTTCAGCCAGAATAGCTTGATTCCAGTGGCATGGAGAGCACGGGACTCACGTCTGAGCATACCCGTCTCACTCGGGGTGACAAATGCAAAAAGAACTATTGATGGACAGAATGCAGAACAATATCATACATTCTCCCCAGTACAGAGATCTGGGCCTAAATCCATCGTTTTTTTGCTCACCATACCATTCCAGTTTGGACCCAGCCATATGCAAATCAGTCTTGACCCTGGTCCCAATGGGAACAGTCCACCCTGAACCGCCAGGCCAGGTCCTCCATGGACTGGAGACAAGCATCCTAGGACCGGTTTCAGGTTTTCACCCCTCTTAAGCCAGAATAGCTTGATTCCAGTGGCATGGAGAGCACGGGACTCACATCTAAGCATACCCGTCCCACTCGGGTGACAAATGCAAAAAAGAACTATTGATGAACAGAATGCAGAACAATGTCATACATTCACCCCAGTACAGAGATCTGAGCCTAAATCCATCATTGTTTTGTTCACCATGCCATTCCAGTTTTGACCAAGACATATGCAAATCAGTTTTGCCCTGTGCCCAATGGGAACAGTCCATCCCGAACCGCCAGGCCAGGTCCTCGCTGGACTGGAAACAAGCATCCTAGGACCGGTTTCGGGGTTTCACCCCTCTTCAGCCAGAATAGCTTGATTCCAGTGGCATGTAGAGCACGGGACTCGCGTCTGAGCATACCCCTCCGACTCAGGGTGACAAATACAAAAAGAACTATTGGTGGACAGAATGCAGAACAATGTCATACATTCACCCCAGTACAGAGATCTGGGCCTAAATCCATCAGTTTTTTGCTCACCATGCCATTCCAGTTTGGACCTAGCAATATGCAAATCAGTCTTGACCGTGTGCCCAATGGGAACAGTCCAGCCCGAACTGCCAGGCCAGGTCCTCCCTGGAATGGAAACAAGCATCCTAGGACCGGTTTCGGGGTTTCACCCCTCTTCAGCCAGAATAGCTTAATTCCAGTGGCATGGAGAGCATGGGACTCACGTCTGAGCATACCCGTCCCACTCGGGGTGACAAATGCAAAAAGGACTATTGATGAACAGAATGCAGAACAATGTCATACATTCACCCCAGTACAGAGATCTGGGACTAAATCCATCGTTTTTTTGCTCACCATGCCATTCCAGTTTGGACACAGCCATATGCAAATCAGTCTTGACCCTGTGCCCAATGGGAACAGTCCAGCCCAAACCGCCAGGCCAGGTCCTCCCTGGACTGGAAACAAGCATCCTAGGACCGGTTTCAGGCTTTGACCCCTCTTAAGCCAGAATAGCTTGATTCCAGTGGCATGGAGAGCACGGGACTCACGTCTGAGCATACCCGTTCCACTCGGTGTGACAAATGCAAAAAGAACTATTGATGGACAGAATGCAGAACAATGTCATACATTCACCCCAGTACAGAGATCTGGGCCTAAATCCATCGTTTTTTTGCTCACAATGCCATTCCAGTATGGACCCAGCCATATGCAAATCAGTCTTGACCATGTGCCCAATGGGAACAGTCCAGCCTGAACTGCCAGGCCAGGTCCTCCCTGGACTGGAAACAAGCATCCTAGGAACGGTTTCGGGGTTTCACCCCTCTTCAGCCAGAATAGCTTGATTACAGTGGCAAGGAGAGCACGGGGCTCATGTCTGAACATACCCGTCCCACTCGGGGTGACAAATGCAAAAAGAACTATTGATGGACAGAATGCAGAACAATGTCATACATTCTCCCCAGTACAGAGATCTGGGCCTAAATCCATTGTTTTTTTGCTCACCATGCCATTCCAGTTTGGACCCAGCCATATGCAAATCAGTCTTGACCCTGTGCCCAATGGGAACAGTCCAGCCTGAACTGCCAGGCCAGGTCCTCCCTGGACTGGAAACAAGCATCCTAGGACCGGTTTCGGGGTTTCACCCCTCTTCAGCCAGAATAGCTTGATTACAGTGGCATGGAGAGCACGGGACTCACGTCTGAGCATACCCGTTCCACTTGGGGTGACAAATGCAAAAAGAAATATTGATGGACAGAATGCAGAACAATATCATACATTCTCCCCAGTACAGAGATCAGGGCCTAAATCCATCGTTTTTTTGCTCACCATACCATTCCAGTTTGGACCCAGCCATATGCAAATCAGTCTTGACCCTGGTCCCAATGGGAACAGTCCACCCTGAACCGCCAGGCCAGGTTCTCCCTGGACTGGAGACAAGCATCCTAGGACCGGTTTCAGGTTTTCACCCCTCTTAAGCCAGAATAGCTTGATTCCAGTGGCATGGAGAGCACGGGACTCACGTTTGAGCATACCCGTCCCACTCGGGTGACAAATGCAAAAAAGAACTATTGATGAACAGAATGCAGAACAATGTCATACATTCACCCCAGTACAGAGATCTGGGCCTAAATCCATCGTTGTTTTGCTCACCATGCCATTCCAGTTTTGACCAAGCCATATGAAAATCAGTTTTGCCCTGTGCCCAATGGGAACAGTCCATCCTGAACCGCCAGGCCAGGTCCTCCCTGGACTGGAAACAAGCATCCTAGGACCGGTTTCGGGGTTTCACCCCTCTTAAGCCAGAATAGCTTGATTCCAGTGGCATGGAGAGCACGGGACTCACATCTGAGCATACCCGTCCCACTCAGTGTGACAAATGCAAAAAGAACTATTGATGGACAGAATGCAGAACAATGTCATACATTCACCCCAGTACAGAGATCTGGGCCTAAATCCATCGTTTTTTTGCTCACAATGCCATTCCAGTATGGACCCAGCCATATGCAAATCAGTCTTGACCCTGTGCCCAACAGTCCAGCCCGAACCGCCAGGCCTGGTCCTCCCTGGACTGGAAACAAGCATCCTAGGACCGGTTTTGGGGTTTCACCCCTCTTCAGCCAGAATAGCTTGATTCCAGTGGCATGGAGAGCACGGGACTCATGTCTGAACATACCCGTCCCACTCGGTGGGACAAATGCAAAAAGAACTATTGATGGACAGAATGCAGAACAATGTCATACATTCACCCCAGTACAGAGATCTGGGCCTAAATCCATCGTTTTTTTGCTCACCATGCCATTCCAGTTTGGACCCAGCCATATGCAAATCAGTCTTGACCCTGTGCCCAATGGGAACAGTCCAGCCTGAACTGCCAGGCCAGGTCCTCCCCGGACTGGAAACAAGCATCCTAGGACCGGTTTCGGGGTTTCACCCCTCTTCAGCCAGAATAGCTTGATTCCAGTGGCATGGAGAGCACGGGACTCACGTCTGAGCATACCCGTCTCACTCGGGGTGACAAATGCAAAAAGAACTATTGATGGACAGAATGCAGAACAATATCATACATTCTCCCCAGTACAGAGATCTGGGCCTAAATCCATCGTTTTTTTGCTCACCATACCATTCCAGTTTGGACCCAGCCATATGCAAATCAGTCTTGACCCTGGTCCCAATGGGAACAGTCCACCCTGAACCGCCAGGCCAGGTCCTCCCTGGACTGGAGACAAGCATCCTAGGACCGGTTTCAGGTTTTCACCCCTGTTAAGCCAGAATAGCTTGATTCCAGTGGCATGGAGAGCACGGGACTCACGTCTAAGCATACCCGATCCACTCGGGTGACAAATGCAAAAAAGAACTATTGATGAACAGAGTGCAGAACAATGTCATACATTCACCCCAGTACAGAGATCTGAGCCTAAATCCATCATTGTTTTGCTCACCATGCCATTCCAGTTTTGACCAAGCCATATGCAAATCAGTCTTGACCGTGTGCCCAACGGGAACAGTCCAGCCCGAACTGCCAGGCCAGGTCCTCGCTGGACTGGAAACAAGCATCCTAGGACCGGTTTCGGGGTTTCAGCCCTCTTCAGCCAGAATAGCTTAATTCCAGTGGCATAGAGAGCACGGGACTCACGTCTCAGCATACCCGTCCCACTCGGTGTGACAAATGCAAAAAGAACTATTGATGGACAGAATGCAGAACAATGTCATACATTCACCCCAGTACAGAGATCTGGGCCTAAATCCATTGTTTTTTTGCTCACCATGCCATTCCAGTACGGACCCAGCCATATGCAAATCAGTCTTGACCCTGTGCCCAATGGGAACAGTCCAGCCCGAACTGCCAGGCCTGGTCCTCCCTGGACTGGAAACAAGCATCCTAGGACCGGTTTTGGGGTTTCACCCCTCTTCAGCCAGAATAGCTTAATTCCAGTGGCATGGAGAGCACGGGACTCATGTCTGAACATACCCGTCCCACTCGGGGTGACAAATGCAAAAAGAACTATTGATGGACAGAATGCAGAACAATGTCATACATTCTCCCCAGTACAGAGATCTGGGCCTAAATCCATTGTTTTTTTGCTCACCATGCCATTCCAGTTTGGACCCAGCCATATGCAAATCAGTCTTGACCCTGTGCCCAATGGGAAAAGTCCAGACCGAACTGCCAGGCCAGGTCCTCCCTGGACTGGAAACAAGCATCCTAGGACCGGTTTCAGGGTTTCACCCCTCTTCAGCCAGAATAGCTTGATTCTCGCGGCATGGAGAGCACGGGACTTACGTCTGAGCATACCCGTCCCACTCGGGGTGACAAATGCAAAAAGGACTATTGATGGACAGAATGCAGAACAATGTCATACATTCACCCCAGTACAGATATCTGGGCCTAAATCCATAGTTTTTTAGCTCACAATGCCATTCCAGTATGGACCCAGCCATATGCAAATCAGTCTTGACCATGTGCCCAATGGGAACAGTCCAGCCCGAACCGCCAGGCCTGGTCCTCCCTGGACTGGAAACAAGCATCCTAGGACCGGTTTTGGGGTTTCACCCCTCTTCAGCCAGAATAGCTTGATTACAGTGGCATGGAGAGCACGGGACTCATGTCTGAACATACCCGTCCCACTCGGGGTGACAAATGCAAAAAGAACTATTGATGGACAGAATGCAGAACAATGTCATACATTCTCCCCAGTACAGAGATCTGGGCCTAAATCCATTGTTTTTTTGCTCACCATGCCATTCCAGTTTGGACCCAGCCATATGCAAATCAGTCTTGACCCTGTGCCCAATGGGAACAGTCCAGCCTGAACTGCCAGGCAAGGTCCTCCCTGGACTGGAAACAAGCATCCTAGGATCGGTTTCGGGGTTTCACCCCTCTTCAGCCAGAATAGCTTGATTCCAGTGGCATGGAGAGCACGGGACTCACGTCTGAGCATACCCGTTCCACTTGGGGTGACAAATGCAAAAAGAACTATTGATGGACAGAATGCAGAACAATATCATACATTCTCCCCAGTACAGAGATCTGGGCCTAAATCCATCGTTTTTTTGCTCACCATACCATTCCAGTTTGGACCCAGCCATATGCAAATCAGTCTTGACCCTGGTCCCAATGGGAACAGTCCACCCTGAACCGCCAGGCCAGGTTCTCCCTGGACTGGAGACAAGCATCCTAGGACCGGTTTCAGGTTTTCACCCCTCTTAAGCCAGAATAGCTTGATTCCAGTGGCATGGAGAGCACGGGACTCACGTTTGAGCATACCCGTCCCACTCGGGTGACAAATGCAAAAAAGAACTATTGATGAACAGAATGCAGAACAATGTCATACATTCACCCCAGTACAGAGATCTGGACCTAAATCCATCGTTTTTTTTGCTCACAATGCCATTCCAGTTTTGACCAAGCCATATGCAAATCAGTTTTGCCCTGTGCCCAATGGGAACAGTCCATCCTGAACCGCCAGGCCAGGTCCTCCCTGGACTGGAAACAAGCATCCTAGGACCGGTTTCGGGGTTTCACCCCTCTTCAGCCAGAATAGCTTGATTCCAGTGGCATGGAGAGCACGGGACTCACGTCTGAGCATACCCGTCCCACTCGGGGTGACAAATGCAAAAATAACTATTGATGGACAGAATGCAGCACAATATCATACATTCACCCCAGTACAGAGATCTGGGCCTAAATCCATCGTTTTTTTGCTCACCATGCCATTCCAGTTTGGACCCAGCCATATGCAAATCAGTCTTGACCCTGGTCCCAATGGGAACAGTCCAGCCTGAACCGCCAGGCCAGGTCCTCCCTGGACTGGAAACAAGCATCCTAGGACCGGTTTCAGGGTTTCACCCCTCTTAAGCCAGAATAGCTTGATTCCAGTGGCATGGAGAGCACGGGACTCATGTCTGAACATACCCGTCCCACTCGGTGTGACAAATGCAAAAAGAACTATTGATGGACAGAATGCAGAACAATGTCATGCATTCACCCCAGTACAGAGATCTGGGCCTAAATCCATCGTTTTTTTGCTCACCATGCCATTCCAGTTTGGACCCAGCCATATGCAAATCAGTCTTGACCCTGTGCCCAATGGGAACAGTCCAGCCTGAACTGCCAGGCCAGGTCCTCCCCGGACTGGAAACAAGCATCCTAGGACCGGTTTCGGGGTTTCACCCCTCTTCAGCCAGAATAGCTTGATTCCAGTGGCATGGAGAGCACGGGACTCACGTCTGAGCATACCCGTCTCACTCGGGGTGACAAATGCAAAAAGAACTATTGATGGACAGAATGCAGAACAATATCATACATTCTCCCCAGTACAGAGATCTGGGCCTAAATCCATCGTTTTTTTGCTCACCATACCATTCCAGTTTGGACCCAGCCATATGCAAATCAGTCTTGACCCTGGTCCCAATGGGAACAGTCCACCCTGAACCGCCAGGCCAGGTCCTCCCTGGACTGGAGACAAGCATCCTAGGACCGGTTTCAGGTTTTCACCCCTCTTAAGCCAGAATAGCTTGATTCCAGTGGCATGGAGAGCACGGGACTCACATCTAAGCATACCCGTCCCACTCGGGTGACAAATGCAAAAAAGAACTATTGATGAACAGAATGCAGAACAATGTCATACATTCACCCCAGTACAGAGATCTGAGCCTAAATCCATCATTGTTTTGCTCACCATGCCATTCCAGTTTTGACCAAGCCATATGCAAATCAGTTTTGCCCTGTGCCCAATGGGAACAGTCCATCCCGAACCGCCAGGCCAGGTCCTCGCTGGACTGGAAACAAGCATCCTAGGACCGGTTTCGGGGTTTCACCCCTCTTCAGCCAGAATAGCTTGATTCCAGTGGCATGGAGAGCACGGGACTCGCGTCTGAGCATACCCCTCCGACTCAGGGTGACAAATACAAAAAGAACTATTGGTGGACAGAATGCAGAACAATGTCATACATTCACCCCAGTACAGAGATCTGGGCCTAAATCCATCAGTTTTTTGCTCACCATGCCATTCCAGTTTGGACCTAGCAATATGCAAATCAGTCTTGACCGTGTGCCCAATGGGAACAGTCCAGCCCGAACTGCCAGGCCAGGTCCTCCCTGGAATGGAAACAAGCATCCTAGGACCGGTTTCGGGGTTTCACCCCTCTTCAGCCAAAATAGCTTAATTCCAGTGGCATGGAGAGCATGGGACTCACGTCTGAGCATACCCGTCCCACTCGGGGTGAGAAATGCAAAAAGGACTATTGATGGACAGAATGCAGAACAATGTCATACATTCACCCCAGTACAGAGATCTGGGACTAAATCCATCGTTTTTTTGCTCACCATGCCATTCCAGTTTGGACACAGCCATATGCAAATCAGTCTTGACCCTGTGCCCAATGGGAACAGTCCAGCCCAAACCGCCAGGCCAGGTCCTCCCTGGACTGGAAACAAGCATCCTAGGACCGGTTTCAGGCTTTGACCCCTCTTAAGCCAGAATAGCTTGATTCCAGTGGCATGGAGAGCACGGGACTCACGTCTGAACATACCCGTTCCACTCGGTGTGACAAATGCAAAAAGAACTATTGATGGACAGAATGCAGAACAATGTCATACATTCACCCCAGTACAGAGATCTGGGCCTAAATCCATCGTTTTTTTGCTCACAATGCCATTCCAGTATGGACCCAGCCATATGCAAATCAGTCTTGACCATGTGCCCAATGGGAACAGTCCAGCCTGAACTGCCAGGCCAGGTCCTCCCTGGACTGGAAACAAGCATCCTAGGACCGGTTTCGGGGTTTCACCCCTCTTCAGCCAGAATAGCTTGATTACAGTGGCATGGAGAGCACGGGGCTCATGTCTGAACATACCCGTCCCACTCGGGGTGACAAATGCAAAAAGAACTATTGATGGACAGAATGCAGAACAATGTCATACATTCTCCCCAGTACAGAGATCTGGGCCTAAATCCATTGTTTTTTTGCTCACCATGCCATTCCAGTTTGGACCCAGCCATATGCAAATCAGTCTTGACCCTGTGCCCAATGGGAACAGTCCAGCCTGAACTGCCAGGCCAGGTCCTCCCTGGACTGGAAACAAGCATCCTAGGACCGGTTTCGGGGTTTCACCCCTCTTCAGCCAGAATAGCTTGATTCCAGTGGCATGGAGAGCACGGGACTCACGTCTGAGCATACCCGTTCCACTTGGGGTGACAAATGCAAAAAGAAATATTGATGGACAGAATGCAGAACAATATCATTCATTCTCCCCAGTACAGAGATCAGGGCCTAAATCCATCGTTTTTTTGCTCACCATACCATTCCAGTTTGGACCCAGCCATATGCAAATCAGTCTTGACCCTGGTCCCAATGGGAACAGTCCACCCTGAACCGCCAGGCCAGGTTCTCCCTTGACTGGAGACAAGCATCCTAGGACCGGTTTCAGGTTTTCACCCCTCTTAAGCCAGAATAGCTTGATTCCAGTGGCATGGAGATCACGGGACTCACGTTTGAGCATACCCGTCCCACTCGGGTGACAAATGCAAAAAAGAACTATTGATGAACAGAATGCAGAACAATGTCATACATTCACCCCAGTACAGAGATCTGGGCCTAAATCCATCGTTGTTTTGCTCACCATGCCATTCCAGTTTTGACCAAGCCATATGCAAATCAGTTTTGCCCTGTGCCCAATGGGAACAGTCCATCCTGAACCGCCAGGCCAGGTCCTCCCTGGACTGGAAACAAGCATCCTAGGACCGGTTTCGGGGTTTCACCCCTCTTCAGCCAGAATAGCTTGATTCCCGTGGCATGGAGAGCACGGGACTTACGTCTGAGCATACCCGTCCCACTCGGGGTGACAAATGCAAAAAGGACTATTGATGGACAGAATGCAGAACAATGTCATACATTCACCCCAGTACAGAGATCTGGGACTAAATCCATCGTTTTTTTGCTCACCATGCCATTCCAGTTTGGACACAGCCATATGCAAATCAGTCTTGACCCTGTGCCCAATGGGAACAGTCCAGCCCGAACCGCCAGGCCAGGTCCTCCCTGGACTGGAAACAAGCATCCTAGGACCGGTTTCGGGGTTTCACCCCTCTTCAGCCAGAATAGCTTGATTCCAGTGGCATGGAGAGCACGGGACTCACGTCTGAGCATACCCGTCCCACTCGGGGTGACAAATGCAAAAATAACTATTGATGGACAGAATGCAGCACAATATCATACATTCACCCCAGTACAGAGATCTGGGCCTAAATCCATCGTTTTTTTGCTCACCATGCCATTCAAGTTTGGACCCAGCCATATGCAAATCAGTCTTGACCCTGGTCCCAATGGGAACAGTCCAGCCTGAACCGCCAGGCCAGGTCCTCCCTGGACTGGAAACAAGCATCCTAGGACCGGTTTCAGGGTTTCACCCCTCTTAAGCCAGAATAGCTTGATTCCAGTGGCATGGAGAGCACGGGACTCACGTCTGAGCATACCCGTCCCACTCGGTGTGACAAATGCAAAAAGAACTATTGATGGACAGAATGCAGAACAATGTCATACATTCACCCCAGTACAGAGATCTGGGCCTAAATCCATCGTTTTTTTGCTCACAATGCCATTCCAGTATGGACCCAGCCATATGCAAATCAGTCTTGACCCTGTGCCCAATGGGAACAGTCCAGCCCGAACCGCCAGGCCTGGTCCTCCCTGGACTGGAAACAAGCATCCTAGGACCGGTTTTGGGGTTTCACCCCTCTTCAGCCAGAATAGCTTGATTCCAGTGGCATGGAGAGCACGGGACTCATGTCTGAACATACCCGTCCCACTCGGTGTGACAAATTCAAAAAGAACTATTGATGGACAGAATGCAGAACAATGTCATACATTCACCCCAGTACAGAGATCTGGGCCTAAATCCATCGTTTTTTTGCTCACCATGCCATTCCAGTTTGGACCCAGCCATATGCAAATCAATCTTGACCCTGTGCCCAATGGGAACAGTCCAGCCTGAACTGCCAGGCCAGGTCCTCCCCGGACTGGAAACAAGCATCCTAGGACCGGTTTCGGGGTTTCACCCCTCTTCAGCCAGAATAGCTTGATTCCAGTGGCATGGAGAGCACGGGACTCACGTCTGAGCATACCCGTCTCACTCGGGGTGACAAATGCAAAAAGAACTATTGATGGACAGAATGCAGAACAATATCATACATTCTCCCCAGTACAGAGATCTGGGCCTAAATCCATCGTTTTTTTGCTCACCATACCATTCCAGTTTGGACCCAGCCATATGCAAATCAGTCTTGACCCTGGTCCCAATGGGAACAGTCCACCCTGAACCGCCAGGCCAGGTCCTCCCTGGACTGGAGACAAGCATCCTAGGACCGGTTTCAGGTTTTCACCCCTGTTAAGCCAGAATAGCTTGATTCCAGTGGCATGGAGAGCAAGGGACTCACGTCTAAGCATACCCGATCCACTCGGGTGACAAATGCAAAAAAGAACTATTGATGAACAGAGTGCAGAACAATGTCATACATTCACCCCAGTACAGAGATCTGAGCCTAAATCCATCATTGTTTTGCTCACCATGCCATTCCAGTTTTGACCCAGCCATATGCAAATCAGTTTTGCCCTGTGCCCAATGGGAACAGTCCATCCCGAACCGCCAGGCCAGGTCCTCGCTGGACTGGAAACAAGCATCCTAGGACCGGTTTCGGGGTTTCACCCCTCTTCAGCCAGAATAGCTTGATTCCAGTGGCATGGAGAGCATGGGACTCACGTCTGAGCATATCCCTCCGACTCAGGGTGACAAATACAAAAAGAACTATTGGTGGACAGAATGCAGAACAATGTCATACATTCACCCCAGTACAGAGATCTGGGCCTAAATCCATCGTTTTTTTGCTCACCATGCCATTCCAGTTTGGACCTAGCAATATGCAAATCAGTCTTGACCGTGTGCCCAACGGGAACAGTCCAGCCCGAACTGCCAGGCCAGGTCCTCCCTGGAATGGAAACAAGCATCCTAGGACCGGTTTCGGGGTTTCACCCCTCTTCAGCCAGAATAGCTTAATTCCAGTGGCATGGAGAGCACGGGACTCACGTCTCAGCATACCCGTCCCACTCGGTGTGACAAATGTAAAAAGAACTATTGATGGACAGAATGCAGAACAATGTCATACATTCACCCCAGTACAGAGATCTGGGCCTAAATCCATTGTTTTTTTGCTCACCATGCCATTCCAGTACGGACCCAGCCATATGCAAATCAGTCTTGACCCTGTGCCCAATGGGAACAGTCCAGCCCGAACTGCCAGGCCTGGTCCTCCCTGGACTGGAAACAAGCATCCTAGGACCGGTTTTGGGGTTTCACCCCTCTTCAGCCAGAATAGCTTAATTCCAGTGGCATGGAGAGCACGGGACTCACGTCTGAACATACCCGTTCCACTCGGGGTAACAAATGCAAAAAGAACTATTGATGGACTTAATTCTGAACAATGTCATACATTCACCCCAGTACAGAGATCTGGGCCTCAATCCATTGTTTTTTTGCTCACCATGCCATTCCAGTTTGGACCCAGCCATATGCAAATCAGTCTTGACCCTGTGCCCAATGGGAAAAGTCCAGCCCGAACTGCCAGGCCAGGTCCTCCCTGGACTGGAAACAAGCATCCTAGGACCGGTTTCGGAGTTTCACCCCTCTTCAGCCAGTATAGCTTGATTCCAGTTGAGTTAGCAATAGGAAGGCTACCTCCCAATAAGGCCCCTGGTCTGGACAAACTGCCAGGAGACCTATTTCGTACCCAGCCCAACATGTGGGCCCCATTTTTGGTTGTCTTGTTCAATGAGACTTTATTGGGGACTGATCTACCGGGGACATGGCTCGGAGCTGATATTGTCCCCATTCATAAGAAAGGCTGCCCGCTAACCCCATCCAACTATAGGCCCATTAGCCTTATAGATACAACTCAAAAACTAATGGGCAGGATTATTCTGGATCGGATTTTGGGATGGATGGAGGAGAATGAAGTATTGACAATTCTCCAGGCTGGTTTTAGGTCAGGCATTTCCACCCTGGACCAAATATTTCGCCTGCAGGTTTTATTTTGGAAAACGGCAAGCGTGGAGGGTGGCAGCCTCTACCTTGTCTTTGTTGACCTGCGGGCTGCTTTCGATCTTGTGCCCAGGGATAAGCTATGGAAGGTCCTGGCAGATCTGGGTCTCCCACCCTACCTTTTAGTCCGTATTAATTAGATTACATACTGGTAATTACGCCTGGGTTAGGTGTGGGAGGCACGGGGACCTTTCAAAACGTTTCCCTGTTCTGAAGGGAGTACGCCAGCGTTGCGTTTTGGCCCCAACGCTATTTAGTCTGTATATCAACGGTCTTGTAGATCATTTGTCTGGCATAATAGACAATGATGCTCCTAGACTAGCGACCGGTAGAGTGCCCGCTCTGATGTTTGCGGATGACACCTTGTTGTTATCCAAAACATCATCGGGCATTCAGCGTATTCTGGACGGCTTCGCGGCGTTTTGTGCTTCACGGGGATTGGAGATAAACTTGGATAAAACCAAGTTTATGATCTTCAATCCCCCGAAGCAAACACGCCCGAACCCTGTCCTCAATGGTATTCCCCTGGAGAGGGTCAAAACCTTTGTTTACCTTGGCATAACCATAATGGAGAATTTTGATTGGGGCTTTCAAATTTCCAAATCTGCTCTCAAGCTAACACAAATAACTGGGGGTATCAGCAAAGCTCGTAGAATATCTGATCTTAAACCGGTATCCCCGGCTCTTGAAATCTATCGACTTCAAGACAGAATGGCCTCAACCTATGGTGCTGAACTTTGGGGCCATAAAAATACATCTAACCTTTTGAGGGTGGAGCAGAATTTTATGAGGAATTTGGTAGGATTACCTCGAAGCACGCCACTTATTCCTCTGCGATTCGACCTCGGGCTGGAGTCGATAGAGGAGCTTGTAGCTGCAAGACCTTTGCTCTATTGGAAGAGTCTGTGGTCTGTCCCTGAACTGGCTCCCTATAGAGCAGAGTTTTTGGAGATTTTGCCCTTATTAAAAAGTAAAAATATCCCATGGTTGCTCCACATTAGGGCTCTTAGTAAGCGGTTAGGTATGCCACAGCTTTGGGAGACACCTGAGCTGTCTTGTCCGGGGATGCCGAAATTGGAACTACAAACCGAGTTGAGGAGGCAGAATTTGTTGGCCCTGCAGACATCCGTAACCCTGGGCAGGCTGTCCGCTGAGTTCCTCCTAGTAAAAATGGAACCCTGATTCGAGGAATTCTTAGATGCAATACAACTTCCCCTAGCGAGGAAGTTGTATATCCAACTAAGGCATGGTACCCTGCCTATTAGGTATTTTACCTCTAAATGGTCCGAAACAGATGGGGAAGCTTGCCCTGCATGTAACCATAAAAGCGAAGACGTTCCCCATGTTATGTTTTTTTGTCCTGCATATGTTAAAATAAGGAAAATTTGGTTAATCCCACTATGTAGGAATTTCGGATTTCGCCATTGTGCGCAGGCCAGCCGGGTCTTGACTCTTGATACTCACCCCCTTATTGTCGTTTCTGTATCCTGCTTCCTATTTGGCATGTGGCACAGAAGGCAAATCTTTGTATAACATATGTGATTGAGTATGGTTGTTTTTATTTTCTCTTCTGATAACTTTTGAGTTTAATTCTTGTTTTTAATAATTGTCGTTTTGTATTGTTTTAATCTCTTGTGCTCTGTATGTATTTTACCTGCACTTTTATGGTCCTTGACCGAAATAAAGTTATCAAGAAGAAGAAGAAGAATTGTTTGTGGTCATCACGCCTAAACTTTGGGCCGCCTGGCATGTATTTGGGTCCTCAGATTCGAAATAGGTAGAAGTTTTTCACTACTTCATATAGTTTTCTTGACTGAATGACAAGCAGGTAGTAGTGCCAGCATGTAGGGTACACATGCACATAATTTAAGATCTTTGAGAATAATGTACACCTTCTATATTGCATTGTGTTATTTTTGTGTTTTACTTTGATTGCTATGTTGCTCTCTGTTTCTGCTGATTTGTTGTGCCTTGTTTTGTTTTGTTGTTATTTTGCTTTGCTGTTGTGCTGTGGTCTACTGTATTATGCAATTATTTTATACATGCTGTAAAATAGTGCTACATTTCCAACTAAAGGCAGCACATTCCTTTAAAGTTCAACCCATTTACCAGTGCCTGAGGTTGTAAAATAATCCCGCTTAAGACCCACGCAGTGCCGGAAATAAAGCGAATCTCACTTGACACCTATCACTGAGCCAGATATGGGCTGACCCTAGTGAAATATTTTGAATTTTTCCAATGTAATTTTCTGACACCAGGACACATTCAACGGTGCCCACACATTGTCTGCTTTCCATTCGGAACAGCAGCCTGCATGTGGTGATGGGCGTTTGTTTTCCAACTGGGCCCAAAACAAAAAGACTGTCCTCTATATGCTAATGCAATGGAGGGAAATAAAGGCACATGGCTGTTTATCACTTCAAGGGGCATATTTACAAGCCCTGTGCGACACCGTAACATCACTTTTTGTGACGTTCCAGTGGCACTTAGCCATGCCTACAAGTCCAAGTAAAGTCACCTTACGTAGCTTTTTATGCCTTGTGGATATGGGGTAAGGCAAGGCAGTGCAAATCGCTGGCTTGCCTTACTCTGCATGCAAGAGGCTTTCCCTGGGTGCTGCTGTGGGTGTTCCCACTCAACACCCATGGAATTCGACACTGCCCCAGACTTACAACATCAGGTAAACCGGGGACAGCGCCAAAGCCTTGTGCTTCCCTGGAGCAGGCGTAACAAGGAGAAATGTTTAAATTTCTCCACTTTTTTTCCTCTTTCCACATGTGCTGAATTCTGCAGCCCACCTAGAAAGAAGGAAATGCCTCTTGTGACTTTGTTTAACACATGTTCTGTAAGATTGTCAGATGCATGTCTGAATGAGTAATTACCCAAATAACGATATAAATAGCCCTCATTACTTTTTTTATAGCGCTACTCATCCCAATGTAGAGTGTTTGAGTGCTTTCCATAACATGCACACCTAATACCGAGATTAAGGGGCAGATTTACAAGAAACTGATGCATCTCTGCGTTATAGCAGAGATGCGTCAGTTTACATGCGCCATGCAAAAAAACCTTTGCACCACCAAGGATGCATCGTATTTACAATGTGGCACACCATGGCGCAAGGATTAACAGATCCGTCACACATCTATTGTTGCAAAGGTCATGCATTGCTGGAGTCGTGTTGGAAGCATGACTCAACCCCAGAAATGCTCAGGTGTGGCCTATTCCTATTGTGCTGTGTCACTCCTTATGCCTGCTTGAAGCAGGCGTGAGGTTTTGACGCAGTGGCGTCGTAGAAGTAGTGCAGTGAAATCTTGTGGATTTCACTGCGTCACTTTTACAAGGCTTTCTTGCGTCGAAACGCCCACCCTGCATACATTATACCCAAAGCAGGTATAATGTGACGCAGGGCTTTACAACGTGACGCATCTCCCTAGACGGGTCACGTTATAAATGTGTCACAACGTGGCAAGTTGTTCATGCCGCCGCTGCATCACAAAAGTGACGCAATGGCGGCCAAAAGGGTTGCAACGGGCTTGTTAATCTACACCTATATATTATAAAAATGTCTAAATTAATGTCCAGGAAATGTCACATAATATAATCAAGCTTACAAGGTGTAGGACTCCCATATCATACTTATTGGTAGGCATTATGGGGCAGATTTACAAGCCCTTTGCAACACTTTTGTGCCGCCGTTGCGCCGCACCTGAGCATTGCTGGAGTTGCGTCGTGCTTGCGACACGACTCCAGCAATACGTGACCTTTTCGCCAACAGGTGCATGATGCATCTGTCAATCCTTAGGCCATGGTGCGCCGCATTGTAAATGGGACGCATCCATTCTGGCGCAAGGGTTTTTTTGTTCGACGCAGGTAAACTGACGCATCTCTACTATAAGGCAGCGATGCCTCCGTTTCTTGTAAATCTCCCCCTATACATTAAGATGGCAAGGTAAAGCGAACCACAAAGTCAGTATTTAAAACGTGACAGTTTTGGTGTTTGTTTGTACTAATAAAACTTTATTCTTACACATATGGACTAATTTTTTTCACTAGAATAATGACAGATTGTGAATGCTCAATAGGGTCACTCTCGGGGTGAGTGTCACATGCACGGGGTGAGAGTCAAAGGCTTCTCCAAGACGCTCATCAAAGTGTTTTCAATTTCGCTCCACTATATCGTGATTGCAGGACAGGACATATTTCTTATATGGATTTACCTGGAAAATGTTTTATTTGGGAATATTTAGCTCACAATATCTCTGTCTTAGGTTTTCTGATAACAGTGGCAGCCGGCAACATTAAAATATGGCGAGGCTCGATGCCCAAAAAACTCACCATATATGTTGCTCGGAGCCACGTCCGGTATTTCTCTCCACGGTGATGACTCCAGCAGGAAAGGGAATGACTTCCTCCCTTGTGCAACTATATTTCAACCAATCTCAGCTCCAGGATTGGTTGGAGCAGGCTAACCCAGCGCTCATTTGTGGCTGTTGGCCTGTGGCTGAAATCCCTCTGCTGTTTATCAGCCTTGGGAATGTACAGGCTGAAGTGTGCATGTCAGATTGGCCGGCTGTAGGTTCATTTTCATTATTGTGCCCTGTTCTCCTGCTCACATTGGATGTTGTGTGAGTTTTGCACTTAAATGATGTCAGAAATAGGAAACATCCTTTAGGACGAAGCCAAAATCACGCTGTGCCTTCACAGCGCCGGCAACACATCAAATGCGTCTTTAGCACACAATCGTTCTGCATGCAAATTGTTACAACAACTTGCTTTAGGGGGGCACAATGGTGGAGTGGTGTTGGAATTAAAGTCCAACACCTTCCCTACTGTTGAGCAGACTGGAGTTGGAATAGTAAACTAAAATATTCCAATATCCAGCGCCCCCCTAAGGCAAGTCGTTAAAGCGACTTGAATGCAGAACAAATGCGTGCTAAAGATGCATTTGTTCAAATGACGCAGTTCCTAAGGTATGCATGAAAAACGCATAAGGATTTCCATCATACATTTGTCAGAAATGGCTGCTGGCAATAGAAATGATCTTTTTGCAGTGTCTGGCATGTTTACCACAATGTTTAACATTATGGCCTTTAAAGCGTATGTGAGGCGTGCTGGATATCTTTGAAATAGTAAGTAATACTTTATTATGTGATTAATTAAAATCTTTATAATTGTATTCAAAGAGAAACATTAGTGAGCATTACACCATTAAAAGCTGTTATTGACAAAACCAATAAATACATAATTCATTGGTATTATTTTTAGTGCAATGCCATAGTTCTTTAGGGGAAAGTTGAATAATAAATTGGGGGAGCAGAGGTGGTAGAAATAGCTTTGGATTGTGGGATAGAGGAAATATGGGGTGCAAACTGAGTGTTAAAGTACATTTTCACAGGCGGCTATAAACTAAAATGGCCCAATAATCACCAGGCTGTGTTAGTGTAAAAGAGTTCCTTTGGACTGGGGCTGACAAGTTCTGGCATGTTAGCTCCAAGGCAAAAGTTGGAGTCCGCGGCGTAGGATGTTTGGTAGCCAGACTCCGGGGGATGTTCTACCAATCGCCTGAACCGGACTTGTATTACCGATGGTTTTACTACACCTGTAGGAGTGTTTTATTGGGGCCAGTTTCCTGAGACTATTATGGTGTTGTTGCCTATCTGTGGAATCGATCAGGGTTTTCATGTTCACCCGTTTGTCTAAGGATTACGTGTCTCCCCACTTGTGATCTGTCAATCAGTTGCTGCAGGCCTAGGTCGCAGGGCCTGCTTGGCCAAGTACTTCTGATTTGGGGTTGAGGGGATGTCATATTGGGTGAATTTAACAACAATGATTCAAGTTCGTTATTATACGTACATACATCATGGTGTACATCAACACTGTATTTATATATATATATATATATTTTTTTATTATTATTTATTTATTTATATACAGGAGTGTGACCCATTTTTCTTTCGTCGTCGGTGAAGGATCGTGTGGTAATTGAAAGCGGCGTGGTTGCAATGCAATGGGTCTCGCATTTATGCGAGTTTGAGCTATTGAAATTGAAAATAATAATGCCTTTTATTTTTGTTTTTGTTTTAAAAAATAAATAAAAGGCATTGTTATTTACAATGCCTAAAGCTGAAACTCCTGTAACTGCAAGGCCTGTTGCATTACAAAGGCTTGTTATGCGCTGCTCGCCTTGGTGAGATCTATTGTTGTCGGTTTCTTAGCCGAAGGGGGACAGGACGTGCACGCGTACGACTGAAGGCATTAGCATAAAAGACAGCAGATGTGCGCGTGTGAGGACAGGAGATGTGCACGCGTATGTCTCGGCTCTCTCTCTCGCTCCCTCTCTCCCTCCCTGTCTGCGCGCACCGAGGGCAGGAGATAGAGCGAGGGGGCTCGAAGGATCCTTCCCTCATAAAGACAGAATTATGATGACTAACAGTTGGGACGTGGATGCAGTTTATACAGTCTTTATGGATTAGTATTTCTCATATGTATGTTATAAACACTCCACGCGTGTTACGATCCGAATAGTTTTAGAATGTCAAAATGCTGCCACGCTCTTCATGTCATGCTTTTAAGTTGTGGGTAAAAAACGCAATGAACGTGCTTTCACTTTCTGCAGTTTGGGTCCCTGTGCGGCTGTTTGTGCATCAAGCATGATGCAGAGGTGAGTGCACGCGTTGGCTTTCCTCTTTTGAGGGTTGCTGTGGGGCAGGCAGAGGCGGAGTGTGGGCACCTTTTTTGCCCTCATTTAATTGGCTCGGCGGCATTGAGCACACTCCTGCCCCGATGCCTCATCCCCCTAATGGCTGCCAGCGCACAGGTGAGGAGGCGGACCCGAATGAAACACTCAGAAATGATTTCTACTGGGAGAACGACCATCACTAATCCAGCGCGAGAAAGTACCTGCTTGTAGCATAGCGCTATAAGTAACCACGGACACCTCTTGTGATTATCACTGCAGCTTTATTCCTTGCCTCCAACCTCGGCCCTGTCCCTACTCTAACTGCCCTCATCCTGTGTCGACTCCTCCTCTTCCCCTCAACCCCACTCGCTCCGCCCCCCCAACTACTGGACTGATGACTTCATTACATCTCCCCTCTTCTTAATAAAACAAACAACAGTGCTTCAGTCCATCTCTTCAATGAGTCTCTTTGGTGGCTGAATATCACGACGTGGTCGCAATGACATGTTCCCGGTGGACACATTCGGCCTGGGCTCACTCTGCTGACCTCTTCCTTCTGTAGCTCCAAGGTCAGGCTCTTCAAGTGCGGGAGTGCCAGTAGGGCTCATCCCCAGTCCCTGTATGTCTCGCGGACACCTCTTGAAGTGGGAGATGTTCCTGGTGATTCTGCGTTGTTCAGATTCCGCTGTCAACATAGTGCCCTTCTGGTGGGTCACTAACAGTGGCTCGTCCCGGAATCGGGAATCAGTCTTTCTCTGCTGCTCCTGTTTGATGAAGACGTGATCCCCTTCATGCAAGGATGGAGACCTCGCTCTCCTTTTGGCATCAGCATACGATTTCATTCTGTCCTTGTTGTGCCTGTCGGTCACAGCCATTTCCTGGTGAACGCGATTTGGCGATACCGCTTGTAAGGCACCTTCCCATGTTGGGATGCGATTTCTCATTGGCCGCCCTAGCATGAGGGTTGCAGGGCATTGTCCGGTGGTTGAGTGGGGAGTTGTCCTGTAGGCTCTGAGAACTTCATTCAGAGCTGCCTGCAGATCTTTCTTCTCAGCAGTGGCGTGCTGAAATGTCTTTTTGATCGTAGCCATAAATCTTTCAATGGTGCCATTTGCTTGTGGCCAGAGTGGTGTAACTTTCCTGTGCTTGAAGTCCATGTGTTTCGCAAAGGCACTGAATTCGTGTCCATTGAATGGAGGCCCATTAACCGTTTTGACTTCTTTGGGGACACCCCATGTTGCAAATACCTCATCCAGCACCTTGAGCGTGCAGGAAGCGCTTGTAGACGATATTATTTTTGCGATGGGAAATTGTGAATATTCGTCAATTATGGCAACCACATATTTTCCAGACTGCAGCGGTCCATAAAAGTCCATGGCAATTTCTTTCCACACTCCACTGGGTAGGGTGGTCATTTGTAATGGTGCCGGTGGGTTGCTGTTGCTGGTCAACTGACAGAGGTGGCACTCCTTCAGTGTGGACTCCACCATTTGGTCCAGAAAAGGGGAACCAGACGCGTTCACAAAGAGCTCGCTTCGTAGATACTACTCCTCTGTGGCCTTCATGGGCCAGATTGATAACTCCCTGCCGTAGTTGACTGGGGATGACAAGTCGTTGACCTCTTAGGATGACTCCATCAGTGGTGACCGACAGCTCATCGCAGACGTGCCGGAATGCTTGTATCTCTTTCCGGATTGTAGAGTCTGTGTCTTCTTCTTGCGGGTTATATCTTCATCTATTAGTTTGGATCCGGTGGAGTACCATTTGCAAGATGGTGTCTTGAGCGGTGACCTCCCGAATGACGTCCATGGGAATGGCAGGTGGCAATGCTTGGTCAGCCACGAAGTGGATATACTCCTCAGCGATCGATGGTTTGGAGTCTGAAGACCGCTGAGGGTGGCGGGACATGTAGTCAGCCGGGTTCTCCGCCTTCCCCTTTTTATGAACAATAGTAAACGTGTACTCCTGAAGTCTGAGACCCCATCTCTCGATTCTCGGAGGCATCTTGGATGTCGGGTTGCCGTAGATAGTGACCAACGCCTGGTGATCAGTGATCAGGGTAAAGTGCTTGCCATATACGAAGACATGGAAGTGTTCGCATGCCCAGACTACAGCAAGACTTTCCTTCTCAGGCTGCGAGTACTTCTTCTCGGGGTCAGACAGGCTGCGGCTGGCATAGGCAACGATCCGCCTCTGGTCAGAGTCATTATCATATTGAGCCAAGATGGCTCCCAAGCCAACGGGGCTAGCGTCGACGGTGATCTCAGTTTTCCAATGAGGGTTGAAGTATGAGAGGCTGCCGGCCGACTCTACAGCGCGCTTGATGTCCTTGAACGCCCGTTCGCACTCAGGGGTCCAGTCAAACGGTTGACCAAGCTTGGTGAGAATCCGAAGGGGGTGACTGATGGTCGCATAGTCACGGATGTAGCGGGCACAGTAACTGGCCATCCCTAAGAAAGACCTCAAGTCATTAACATCCTGCGGGCTCTTGGTATTATTCAGGGTCGCGATCTTGTCCGGGTCCGGTTTCATGCCCTCGTCCGAGAAAATGAGGCCAAAAGAATTTCAATGTGGCCTGGTGAAACTCACATTTCTCCTTGTTCAGCGTCAAATTCGCATCCAACAGGGCATGGCAAATGCGATCAAGAGCGATGTCGTGCTCACGAACATCAGACCCATAGACCAGGATGTCGTCGCTATAGTTTAAGGTGTTGGGGATGTGTTGAATGATTTGACGGATTGCCTCCTGAAAGATTTCCGCGGCCGACGAGACACCAAAGCTCAGCCGCTTGTACCTAAAAAGTCCTAGGTGAGTCGCAAACGTGGTGATGTAGCGAGATCTGACGTCTAATTCTAGCTGGTGATAGCCTTTGTTCAGGTCCAGCTTCGAGAAGACCCTTGCACCATTCAATGCAGCAATCATATCGCTCAGATGCGGGCCAGGGTGTCGCTCCCTTTCAATTGCGGTGTTGGGTAGGCGCATGTCAACGCACAGTTTCACCTTGTTGGGAGTCCCTTTTTTAGGTACGATGACCACCGGCGACACCCAAGGGGTCGGGCCATCCGTGCACTCAATGATGTCTGCGGATAGAAGTTCCTGAAGTTCGTCCTCGACGGCACTTTGAAAATTAAATGTAACACATCGTGGGTGCTGCGCAACGGGTTTGATCCGTTCGTTAATGTGCAGCCGAATTTGACACCCTTTCAGCTTGCCTAAGACTTGAAATAATTTGGGAAACTTGCTGACACAGTTCTGATTGTCGTTGACTTTGAATAGGATTTCCAACAGATGAAGACGCTCCGCCGTGGGGAGGCTAAGTAGGCAGTCGGCTTCAGGCCCTTTGATGACACGAATGACCGCCTGTATGGTGATGTCGTCATGGTTGAGTGTTGTGTGGAATTTACCCAGATAGGGGAGTGGTTTTTTGGACATCCACGTGAAGACGCGTACCGGTGCAAAAGTTAGTGGGGGTTTCGGTACCATTTTCCTCGTATTCCGTGACTGGAATATAATTCAGCGAGGCTCCGCTGTCCATCACAAACTTGGTGTCGTGATTTCCTACTCTAATGTCTAGGCGTGGATATTTCTTCAGTTGATCAGGGTCCGCAATCATGTTCAAGTATTCCACAGTGTAGGTCGAGTCTTTGGAGGATGATGATCTCGAGTCCCGAGATGGGGATCTGCGTTCCCATCGTGACCTGTGTGATTCCCGGCTGGAATGTGATGAGCCTGGGGACCGCCTGGGCTCTCCTTGAACAGCTCGTATGTGATGTTTCCTTGTGTCAGAGCGGGACGATCTCGTTGTTTCACTTCGCCTTTCTTTGTGATAGTCCCCGCACATGGCTTTGAAGTGATTGGATTGCCCACATTTCCTGCATTTCCTGCATCGCTGACCCATGGCCGGACAGGTGTCTATATGAGGATAGTCATAACCACACCGATAACATCGGTTAGTCCTGTCTGGCTTTCGGTCCCTTCGCCCTGTGTCTCTTCTCCTGTACTCCGGGCGTCGTTGGTAAGAAGACGGTCTCTGTCTCCATTGATTCTCACGCGAATACTTCCTTCTGCTACGAGGTTGTTCTTGAACACGGTGTGCTTGCTCCTGACGGCCGTTGTGTCCTGTTTCGATGGTGGCGGCGTGTTCTTCCGCTTGGTTGTATATGCGAGTCATTTCTTCGATCTCTTCCAATTCGTGGGGTTTCCTCAGTAGCCGTCTCCTGAGTGTTTCTGAGTGACAGCCGTCTATTATTTGCGATTTGATGGCAGCGTCAGGCGAGAAGGTTTCAAACTCACAGTGTCTCGACAGCCGTCGTAACCGGGTGATGAATGCGCTCATTGCTTCCTCTTTTCCTTGACGCGCTTGGTGAAAAGTGTACCGCTCATAGTCCACGTTTCTTTTATGGAGAAACTTTTTGTTCAGTGCCTCACGCACCTTGTCATATGTTCCGGTATCTGCAGGCGAAAAATCCTTGTTGATTTTGCTTATTTCCCGGCCTGCTAGGTTGCGGAGGGCAATTAACTTTTCTTTGTCTTCCGTCACTTTGGATCCCTCGATATAGTCTTCGAAGTCTTCCAACCATTCTTGCCACTTGAGGCCCATACTCCCTCCCGTGGTCACGGTCAAAGGTTCCGGAGCTCGCAGGTGTGATCCTCCCGCGACAAGGGGCTTCCGCTGTGGCGAGGCGTTGGGGGTCACCATGGTGTCGTTGTGTTCTGTTCACCCTTTTGTTGGTGCCTGTTTCTTTATGTATTCTCACTACTGCTTGTTTATTCACACTCGACAATGCTTGTTTACTTCTTCTCGCCAGTGTTTTATTCTTTGCTTTTGTTAATGCTTGTTTATTTCCATTCGCCAATGTTTGTTGACTTGCTTTTGTCAGTGCTTGTTTATTTTTTCTTTTCGCCAATGCTTGTTTATTTGCTCTTGTCAATGCTTGTTTATTTCTTCTTGCCAATGCTTGTTTACTTGCTCTTGTCAATGCTTGTTTATTTTTTCTTTCCACCAATGCTTGTTTATTTGCTCTTGCCAATGCTTGTTTCTTTGCTCTTGTCAGTGCTTGTTTCTGTTACTGTCTGCCTGACTTCAAAATGGCCGCTCTACAACAATCAAGGGGTCTGTCTTGAAAAGTGCCTGACTCCAAGATGGCCGCTGTCACTTCATGCACACAAGGCACGTGTCACACTGGCTATTTACTACCCTCGCTGCCACTTGACATGATGTGCTGGTATCAGGCACGCAATGGACATTGAGCTCAAAGGGCTTCAGCCCGCCCTCCCTCCCCCGTCGTGTGTGTCAGCCCAGGCTGAGACAGCTTCCCGGGCACACACACAGCCGAACCCAAGTACTTCACAGGCCTTTAAAAGGCCATTTACTTACTTGATGGGAAATCATGTCTGTTATTTTTGTAAGAGTTATTCACCTTTTGGATTCCTTATAATTTTGTCGCAGTGGGATTCAGACAGCTGCACTTTCATGGCAGCGGGGCCGCTGCACTTTTCTTAAAGAAGAAAGAGCGGGGCGTGGGAAGAGCGCTAGATATTCATTACAGGAGAAGAGTTCCCAAACGTTCATAATGAGGGGGGTAGGTTTGTAGTGCCACGCTCTTTGTTGCAAGTGCGAAATTTCTAATAGTAAAATGGACTCTCACTTTATTTACGGAGGCGAAAAGCACTTGGACCCTCATAAAATGGCAAAAAACTGCACATGCACTCAAATAAGAAACACCGATCGTTCATTGGGGCGGTGAGATTCCAGGTTTTCTAAAAAAAATTAGGAGTGAAAAAAAAAACAAGCACTTTTCACTGGACACTCCTTGCACTTTCCCTATGGGGAAATTACATGTGGAGCTGCCAACACTTTTATCCCAGAGGAGAATAGTCCATAGCCCTTCAGTAAGAGGGGGGTTAGAATGGTAGCATGACTCAACACTTTTTTTTTGCACGGAGAACACCGCACTATTATTCCAAAGAAGAAAGGCTCCTACACTGCACTTTCATTCGATGGGAAGAACCTCCCTACTAATAATGCAGATGAGAAACACATTTGCATTTGCATTTGGCAGGAAACCCCCATACAGGTTCCTTACTGGAGTGTCCACCTTGCTTATCGGCAGGGCACAAGTCCTATAACCCGACAACCGTGAACCATCTTGGTGGAAATATATATATAGATAAATATATATATATATATATATATATATATATATATATATATATATATATATATATATATATATATATATATATATATATATATATATATATTTATTTACTGGAAAAAAACATAGGTTTTCGGAACGTCATAGTTAGTTGGAAATTTCAGTCGTACAAAACCAAAGAAATTCGGCCGTTATAGTTAGTTCAGCCAACTATAACTAGCGCCCCGGCAAGGCACTGCTGATGACGTCACATATTACATCATTCATGGAATGGTCAGTGACATCACTGATGATATCATTGATGACATTTCAAATTACATCACTGATGACATCATCCAATGACTGTGTGTTTCTGAAAAGTTAAAATGTGCTATATATATATATATGTATACATATATACCAACAGAAGTCCAATAAAGTGCTCAATTGAACAGTCCACTACCATAGCAAATGGCAATGTCCCAGGGGTGGGCACCCCTAGACATTGCAGGAACTGGCCTTGGGGGGGTTGGCAGTCCGCAGGGCCATTAAGGGCTTCAGGAGGGGGGACGCTTGTCCCCCCTCCCATCATTTAACATAGCCCCGGGGAGGTGCTGGTCCCCGGGGCTTGGGGGGGCCACGAGGCCCCCTGAAAATATTTGAAGAAAGACCCGAGTAGGATGGTGGTCCCGGGGCTTGGGGGGGGTCCGTGAGGCCCCCCACCCATATTTCTTTTAAAGAAATTTAAGCCCCGGGGAGGTGGTGTCCCCGGGTCAGTGGGGGAGGAAGGTGCCCCCACATATAGTTAAATAAAGCCCAGGGGAGGTGGCAGTCCCCGGGGCTTGGGGGGGCTTGGGCGGACCCCTCACAACTTATCAAACAAGCCCCGGGGAGGTGGTGGTCACCGGGGCCTGGCCCAGCCGGGGGCTTAGAGATAACGCTTACAGGCTTAGACGGAGCTGGCGATTCGTGTTTTTTTTCTCTGCAGGATTCGTGCACCCAGCGTGAATTCTGCAGATTTATTTTTTTTTCTTTTTTTTTAATGCTTTTTTTGGGCCTAGGGGGTCAGCATGTTTCTACCCTGCCCTCTTTTCTTGTTTTTCACCTTTTTTTCTACTGATTTCTTGTGACCCGGTTACCGAGTCACAAGATGGGTGCCAACACTTTGTGGTTTGGAGTGTTGACAGCCAATCAGAGTGAAGCTCGTGCTCGGGAGGGTTCGCGAATCCTCCTTGGTGCTCAGATATCAATATTTTAATTTTTTCAATGTCTCTGCTGTTGTGTGTAGATTTAGATTCTGTATATAGGTTTCCCGATCTATGCTCTTATATAGTTACAATTCATATTGCCCTTATTAAGGCATAGAAAATCCAGCCCTTATTTAGGCATTGTCCATGCTAACCAAATACATGCATGGTCTCCTGCATCCGCCCATCCACGTCACAACGAGTTCTTGGAAAACCAGACTCTTAAGCCTTTAGGAATTTCCCTTGCTTGGATATTGATTTCTCCAAGAACTCATTTATTATGCATGAACATCTATTCCTTAGGGGTTTATTCATGACGTTCCGATGCCCGACTTTTACGTCAATACAGGCATTCCTAAACACCTTCAAGGTATAAATATACCTGCACTTGCCCTGACAAACCACGATTCCGGTGCGGTCAAGTTCGACTGCCTACTTACGGTTTGCCACGGCAAGTTCGGAAGAAGTTCGAGTTCCAGCCTGATGCACTGACCAGATGCTGTCATCCTCCTCGCAGAGATTCCAGCTCCAGTGCTTCTGACTCCCCTTGCGGGGTGTTAGATCTCGAGTCCTGGAAAGAGATTCCAGCCTCGCACATTCTAAGGTATGGAGCAGACTAGAACTTAGAGAAACTTTTGGCAACTCTTGGTAAAACCAAACTATAGCTAGCTATACTTTAGCAAACAGCACCTACTTCTTATCTCGTACTACACTTAGGTTAGGTACACTGGGGTAGAACTATTTAGAAGCATCAGATGAGTATTCACATTTTAGCCTGTGTTATTTATGTATGTATTTTAATTAATATATGTCATAGCTGCAAACCATGCTATTGCAGTATTATTTTATCTCACTGCTAACACTGTACATATTGTACTTCGCAGCCTGTCTTACGATTGTAGCAGTTCATATCTCTTGCACGAGAAATAAGACTGTTCAATAAACCCTTTTTATTGAAACGCCCGTCTCTCTATTTCTATGCATCTCTGTAGAAGCGAAGCATGCGCGATTGACTGAGTGAAACTGTTATCTATTGTTTCCACGGTTCTGAGATTGTTCCGACTCTAAGGCAAACAAAGTTGTCATGTTTATGCGGTTGTTAGAAACTAATCCCTTCTTGTATATTCGAGAAGTTTCTAGTGACCTCTGAGTTAGCTGGCACACACAAGTAATTAAGTTTAATGTACTCAATACAGACATACTGACCTCAGTCCTCTGTCAAAACTAGAGTGTATATTATTCCAATGCACAGAGCCTATCAGGGAAATAGGAACTAAACTACACTGCAACTATTGAACAGATTTACACCATTTAAAAAAAGGTCGCTTTCTAGACCAAGACCTACCTTTTTTCCCCAAATTTGGAGTCATTCCGTTCAGCAGTTCGGGCTGTAGCCTGTTCCCAAATTCCAATTGAAATTAACATGGGTAAAACGTGTTTATGGACCCCTCTTTTTTCTCCACCCCCGCTTGACAAATCACTCTGAAACTTAAGAGACAGGAGCTGACCTGTGTGGGCCATTAGTTTTGAACATTTCACGAGGATTTGTCAAAAGATATTTGCAAATCAAAAAACTCTCACCTAAGGAAACTAGGTCCTAACTATAACTACCTATTGACGACCGCCAGTAGGTAATTTATATATATAGCATATCCACCGAGGCCCACCTGGGGGCATTCAATGTCACAGCAGCAACATTGCGCGCTCCATTTGGTGATAAAGGACACTACAAGGCCCATAATGCTCATCGAGTCGCGGCAGATCGTCCCATTCAGGGCATGCATTGGAGCATTGAAATAATGAGGGCGGTGTCCTATGCGCCCTCAATTGCCAAAGCCTCTGAAGAGAATTGGGGACACTTTGAAACGCGTCAGGCATCCATGGCACATTGAATTGCTTAAAGTTATTGTTGCACTGGTGGACTGTATACCATGAAGGCTCATTAGGAGCATATTGCTGCTCAAGTGCTCCTTGTACTTTGGAAACTTGGAGCTTGGATATATGTATAAAACAATATGGCAACTCCGTAGCGCATTATGTGCACAAGGCCGAGAGGCCGAAACACATCATGATGGACAAGGTGGCTGAATAAAACTTAAAAAATTGCAGCACGAAGTTGTGGTCTCGCCATCCGTTTTTCCCAGAGGAAGGGAAGTGCAAGAAGCGGCGCTTTGCGATATAGATAGATAGATAGATAGATAGATAGATAGATAGATAGATAGATAGATAGATAGATAGATAGATAGATAGATAGATAGATAGATAGATAGATAGATAGATAGATAGATAGATAGATAGATAGATAGATAGATAGATAGATAGATAGATAGATAGATAGATAGATAGATATAGATATAGATATATATATGAAGCAAAGCACCTTGGGTAGTTCCCAAGTTTGTGAGCAGGGTAGCTCCAGCATAGATCACCTTACAACACCAGGAACACCCTGTTCATCACCACTGAGATCAACTTGTAGGCACAAAATCTGCAGTTGGAAAATTTGGCGAGTGACTTCCTCTTATGGTATACTTCTCTAGCTTGTTAGACTCATGAGCCTACCGAACATTATTTGTTTCAGGCATGCTTTCTGAATGGCGCAACTGAGGTAGGGTTGGGCGTCTAAGGCCAACTGATTGAGTTTATTGTATGATTACCAGACTACTTGTAGTAGTTTGGACTTGCTGAGATTATCCATGTCGCTTGCCTTGGACCGACTTTTTGTTTGTGTTTTTCAGCACTACATTAATGGCGGCACATGAAAGCTGTTATGTTATGTTATGTTATGTTAGCCTCCATTTATAGTGCTCACGGCTACTCTGGAGTGTCCCGGCGCGAATGCCAAATGGTGGAGAAGGAAAAGGGTTAGCCTGACATAAGATTACTTAAATAGCAGGGTTTTTAACTGTTTTTTAAACAGCCTCAGGCTCTCTAAGTTTCGTAGTTCAAAGGGCAGGGCGTTCCAAGCCATAGCCGTTTTAGCCGAAAGAGAGCTGCCGCCTAATCTAGTCAGGCGATACCTAGGAACAACAGCAAGGCATTGACCTGTAGATCGAAGATGATGAGACGGCACATAGAACGAAAAACATCTCCTAAGATATTGAGGCCCTGTCTTATAAAGGGCACCATGAACTAGTGTGAGAGCCTTAAACGGTACCTGCTGTTCAACTGGAAGCCAATGTAGATCTCGAAGGTTCTGACTGGCGCTGGATCTACCTGGCATACCCAACAGAGCTCTTGCCATCGCGTTCTGAACAATCTGCCGCTTTCTTAACTGGTATGCCGGGAGACCAATGTACAAGGCATTGGCGTGATCTAGCCTTGACAGGATGAGCGCGCGGGTCACCATTTCCTTAGCCATTTTGGGCAAGAGGGGCAGAAACTTCTTTAAGCGTTTCAGTGTGCCAAAGCACACACCCGCCAACGTATTAATCTGAGGGAGAAATCCTCACCAAACCCCCAAATTTTTCGCCGGACACCCCGAGGAGCTGGGCATGGGGTAGCCCAGAGGCCAAATGTCCTCTCTAAAATGCGGGGGGAAGGAACCGTAGAGGAGCACCTCCGATTTCTCCTCGTTGCATTTCAGTTGGGCATTTGATAGCCACTTAAAGACCTCAGCGAGACAATTTTTAGCAATGGTCGGAGAGGAGTCAGTTTTATTCCACGTGAAGAGGAGCTGGGTATCGTCAGCATAAGCTATGATTTTAGCGCCCAGCTCCTCTGCCAAGTAGACCAGGGGTGACCAGCTGTGAACTATCCAGTACCAACTGGTCAATTTGAAGGGTGGCAATAGATTTGTGGAGATATTTCAACGATGGGCTCTCTTCTTGAGTAAATATGTGCTGGAGCACAGCTTCAGTGGTGCTAGGTGGGGCCTTTTGGATCTTAGGATATCGTTTGCAAATGACACCATGCTAGCCCAGGTTTGGCCCTCTAAGCCAAATTCCTACCTGATTACGCAGCTCCAGAGATATTTAGGGAGCATAAAAACCATCACATAAGCCTTGAGCTGATACCTGTCCATGGTGTTGAATAGTTGGCCCGGACAGGCTTCTTGGCCATACCTGATAGTTGGTAGTAGGGTGGCAGCAGTTACTCATCTTTTGGGGACAGTGGAAGGGCTTTCCAGGGCATTATTTACTTTGCACATTGTAATTATAATAGCTTCCGCCTTTGTGGCCATGTGTGTGAGATGCTTTTTGGGTCCTCCTTCGGTTGATCCCCAGATGCCTAGGTAGTTATAGCTGGCTCCAGTTTCAATTTTTAGTAGGCCCAGACTCCAGGTGTAGTTTGATTTTTAGGTTGAGCTAACGAAAACTATCACTATAGTCTTGGCTCCGCTCACCACCATCTTCTTGACCAGGTTATACTTGTGCAGGGCAATTAGGGCCCTCTTTAGACCGAATCAGTAGTGATCCAAAAGGATGATGCCATCTGCACATTGTAGTAGTGGAACCTTAGTGGGGCCAATTTTAGGTGGAAATAGATGTGTATGTTTCAAAGCTAAACCCATCTCATCTGTGTAGAGATTGAAGAGCAGGGGCGCTAACACACAGCCCTGCTAGAGTCTGTAACCTCTCTCAGTTTTCCTGTCAGTGTTAGCTTGACCAGAACACAAGCAGAGGTGTAAACAAGATTATGGCCTTAACCCCTTCGACGCGCTTGACGGAACGGTTCCGTCATGCACGTCGGTTGGGCTGTGCTTATGACGGAACCGTTCCGTCATGGCCCCGCCCGCGCACGGAATCTTCAGCGTGGCGCGGAAATCCGCACCGCGCTGAAGGGGTTAAGCAAGTTGTTGCGTATGCACCAGTCTCTGAGTGTTCTCCACTTCATATTCCTGTCAACCAGGTCAAAAGCGGATGAACAGTCCTCAAAACGGATGTATGACGTTACAACGCATGCTGTTACAACGCATGCTGTTACAACGAAAGTTTTACAACGCGAGTGCATTGACAACACAGGACATTACAACGCAAGTCTTTACATCAACTTGCACTAGATGGCGTGCTAACATTAAAAAAGTGTCATTTACTATTCCAACTCCAGTCCACGTAACAGTAGGGAAGGTGTTGGGATAGTAAACTACACTATTTTTAATGTTAGCACGCCATCTAGTGCAAGTCGATGTAAAGACTTGCGTTGTAATGTCCTGCGTTTTCAATGCACTCGCGTTGTAACAGTTTCGTTGTAATGGTAGTGCGTTGTAAAAGTTGCGTTGTAAAGGTTGGTCCCCCTCAAAACAGACAAAGAGCGGGTGTTGTTTCTTATGTGTTGCCTGGTAGATTAAGTAAAACAGAGCCACTACATTGTCTAGAGTGGTAGATTTAGCTCTAAATCCTTTTTGACTAATTGGTATTATTGTGTTAGATTCTGCCCTTCATTCTAGATCTTGCAGTAGGATTGAGGTATAAGCCTCATCTTCAATATCTAGGAGAGCGATGAGGCGGTAGTTAGATGGATTGCTTCTGTCATCCTTCTTATATATAGGATTCAGGAGGGACCCCCTCCAGCTTTCCGGACTTGCTTTGCCGCTAGGCATGCTCAATAGAGCAAGGTTAAGATGGCAGGCCACAGGTTGGGATCTCTCTTGAAGACCATTGGCAGTCCCATTTGGACCGGGTGCTCCTGGCGCTCCAATCTTCCTCAGGATTTTAGTGACAGAATTATTTGTGGTCATCACGCATAAAATATGGGCCACCTGGCAGATATTTAGGGCCTCAGGTTTTATATAGGTAGAAGTTTTTCTTGCGTACAGATTTTGTACATGCAGAGCCAACTGATGTTCAGTGATGGCATTGTTTTTGGCAGGTGGTGGACTCGTTTGGCCTTGAAGTACCTCCATAGCTCTACTTGCCCCTGTTTGCCCATCGATGTGTGAACTCGGATCCATTCTGTTTCCAGCTGTTCGTGTTTTGCTGCCCATACCGTCAGATTGTACTGTTTGTTTAGGGTCTGCATGTGGGCTTTAAATTCTTCCTATATTGTTTTTTCCCGTTCTTTTTGACATGCTTTTCCCAGTCTAAGAATTTTCAATTTAAGGACAATTATGTCTAAAATATGTTCTATTCAATGTTTATTACAGTGTGTCTTCTTTGACCAGTGCAGTTGGGGGCTACATAATAGCAACTTTGAGGCATATCTGTTCTGTGTGGAGTATGTGTGAAGTGTTCTGTGTAATGTGTACTGTAGTATGTTTTGCTGTGTGCACAATGCAAAGATTTTCAGGTTTATGCCCTTGATTTTGCAGTGGTTAAACTGCACTCCTAAGTTACTAATACTGAGAGTACCCCGAAATCAGAGTCTGCAACTCAAGATGCACATTTACTAGAATTACTAGTCGAATCAATAGATTCCTCTGCAAATTATTACAGGTCTGATTCTCCCTGGGTGATAACTACAGGGTCCTGGTTGAAATGCTTAGGCAGATGATAGAGGCATCTCATCACTACTTCATATACTTTTTGTGACTGAATGACAAGCAGTTAGTAGTGCCAGCATCTTTGGTACACATACACAACAATCTAAGATCTTTGAGAATTATGTAAACACCTTCTATATTGCATTGTGTTATTTTTGTGTTTTACTTTGATTGCTATGTTGCTCTCTGTTTTTGCTAATTTGTTGTGCCTTGTTATGTTTTTGTTTTGTTGTACTTTTGCTTTGCTGTTGTGCTGTGTTCTGCTGTATTATGCAATTATTTTAGACGTGCCATAAAATAGTGCTACATTTCCAACTAAATGCAGCACATTCCTTCAAAGTTCAAACCATTTATGAGAAATTTAGTAAGAAGTGGGCTGCTACCCTCAGTGGTGAAGAGTACTGGTTTCAGGACTCACTGGATCTGGGCTATACAGTTCTCTGCTTGGCCCCCTTGCAATCACAACACTATAAGACTTTATACTCTTTATACTTTACGCCTGCCAGAATTCTCAAATGGGGGGGTACTACAGGGACTCAGTGTTCTCGCTGCAACTTGGTAGGAGCAGACATTGTACATGTTTTCGCGTCCTGTCCCCAACTGTATACCTTAATAAGAGACATTGAGGCGTTTATAACTAGATCTCTAGGCATACAAACTACGCTTACGCCATTGTGGATTCTATTGGGGATCAGCCCGGACTCTGACACACGGCAGAGGGAATTTATGTTTATTGCCATGGCAGTCTATAGACTTATGATAGCTAGGGCCTGGCTGGATAAGAATCCCCCAGGATGGCAAACATGGCTGGCTAACCTCTTGGCAGTATACAATTTAGAAAAGTGTGGGAACCTGTCGCTAGGTGGAAGGCAGGCTATACTCAACGCTAAGTAGCTAAAATTGACCATACCACACGCTCAAAATAGCATTGTGGGTATTTGATTTTTTGACAATTTGTAAACATTAATTCTCATGGTTATAACTGTAAGGACTATGTATTGTATTATATAGTCGCTGCTTAAGAACTTAATGAAGTTGACGAAATGTATGATGATAAAATGTATTATATGTGCTAAATGGTAAAATAATAAAGAGATTAAAAAAAAAACAAAGTTCAAACCATTTACCAGTGCCTGAGGTTGTAGAATAATCCCACTTAAGACCCAAGCAGTGCCGGAAATGAAGCGAATCTCACTTGACACCTATTACCGAGCCAGATATGGGCTGGCCCTAGTAAAATATTTTGAATTTTTCAAGTGTAATTTTCTGACACCAGGACACATTCAACAGTGCCCACACATTGTCTGCTTTCCATTCGGAACAGCAGCCTGCATGTGGTGATGGGCATTTGTTTTCTAACGGGCCCAAAGCAAAACGACTGTTTTAAAGGGCCATCAACCCCTTTGTTTGAATATTATCTGGGCTTGGAGCTACCTCAAGCCTAACCTCTATATGCTAATGCAATGGAGGCTAACAACAGTACATGGCTTTTACCACGCACGCAACCTGAGAATCATCCTCGACTCAACGCTCTCAATGACCATGGAACTCAACGCCGTCTCCTCCTCCTGCTGCAACACCCTCCGCATGCTCCGCAAGATCTATAGATGAATCCCGACAGATACAAGAAAGACAGTCACCCAGGCCCTCGTCAGCAGCAGACTCAACTACGGTACCCCCTCTATGCAGGAGCCCAAACTAAGCTCATCAAACGACTACAACGCATCAAAAACGCCTCGGCACGACTGATCCTCGACATACCACGACACAGCCACATCACCCCCCACTTGAGAAACCTTCACTGGCTTCCCGTCAACAAGAGGATATCCTTCAAGCTCCTCATCCACGCACACAAAGCACTCCACAAGACCAGCCCAGCCTAACTCAACAGACGGCTCTCCTTCTACATCCCCATCCGCCTGCTACGCTCCGCCGACCTCTCACCCACCACCGTCCCGTGCATCCAAAGAACAACCACCAGTGGGAGATCCTTCTCCCACCTCGCCGCCAAGACATGGAACACCCTCCCACTGAGCCTACGACAGACTCAAGACCTGCTGACCTTCAGGAGGATACTCAAGACCTGGCTGTTCGATCAGTAGCGCCCCACCGCCACCACCTTGAGACCCTCGCGGGTATGTAGTGCGCTTTACAAATGATTGATTGATTGATTGACATCAAGGGGCATATTTGCAATCCCTGTGTAACACCGGAACATCACTTTTTGTGACTTTCCAGTGGTGCTTACCCATACCTTCAAGGCCACGTAATGTCACCCTACGTGGCTTTTTATGGCCTTGTAGATATGGAGGCAGGCGAGGCAGTGCAAGTCGCCTGCTTGCCTTACTCTGCATAAAAGAGGCTTTCCATGGGTGTTGTTGTTCCCACTCAACACCCATGGAATTTGACACTGCCCCAGACTTACAACATCAGGTAAACCTGGGACAGTGCCAAAACCTTGTGCTTCCCTAAAGCAGGCGTAACAAGGAGAAATGTTTACATTTCTCCTAGTTTTTTCCTCTTTCTACATGTGCTGAAATCTGCAACACACCTAGAAAGAAGAAAACGCCTCTTGTGATTGTTTTTGTGCAGGAAGATGTCCCTTCATGCCCAAAAACAGTTGTGCCAACACCACAGACACCCTTGCACCATGGTGCAAGGGGGCCTGCATTGGGTATGGCTGCAAAATGTGCACCAGCTGAAAGGACAGGAATGCACCCTATCTTGTAAATACGTGCACTTCTGTCCTTTTGAATTGACATAGGGCAGCGCAGCAAATTGATTTGTGACGCTGCCCATGCTAATTCCTTGTAAATATGCCCCCAAGTACTTAAGAGAAACTATGGTTTGGTGGCAGGGTTTTGACTTTGTTCAACACATGTACTGTAAGAATGTCAAATGCATGTCTGAATGAGTAATTACCTAAATAACCATATAAATAGCACTCACTACATTTTTTATAGCGCTACTCATCCCAATGTAGGATGTCGGAGTGCTTTCCATAACATGCACACCTAATACAGAGATTAAGAGGCAGATTTACAAGAAACTGACGCATCTCTGCGGTATAGCAGAGATGCGTCAGTTTACTTGTATTGTGCAAAAAAAACCTTTGCGCCACCATGGATGCATCGTATTTACAATGCGGCGCACCATTGCGCAAGGATTGACATATGCGTCACGCATTTATTGGCGCAAAGGTCATGCATTGCTGGAGTCGTGTTTCAAGCACGACGTAACCCCAGAAATGCTCAGGTGCGGCCTATTCTTATTGTGCTGCATCACTCCTGACGCCTGCTTGAAGCATGCATAAGGTTTTGACGCAGTGGCGTCGTAGAAGTAGCGCAGTGAAATCTAGTAGATTTTACTGAATCACTTTTACGAGGCTTTCTTGCGTTGTAACGCCCACCCTGCATACATTATACCTGCGCAGGTATATTCAGGTATAATGTGGTGCAGGGCTTTACAACATGACGCATCTCACTTGATGGGTCACGTTGTAAATGCGTTGCAACGTGGCACATTGTTTACGCCGCCGCTGCGTCACAAAAGTGACACAACGGCGGCGCAAAAGTGTTGTAAGGGGCTTGTTAATCATCCCCTATATATTAGAAAAATGTGTAAATCAGTGTACAGGAAATGTCACACTACATAATGAAGCTTACAAGGTGTAGGAATACCATATAATACTTATTAGTAGGCATTATGGGGCAGATTTACAAGCCCCTTGTGACACTTTTGCTCCACCGTTGCACGGCACACGAGCATTGCTGGAGTTGCGTCCTGCTTGCGACATGACTCCAGCAATGCATGACCTTTGCGCCAACAGATACGTGATGCATCTGTCAATCCTTATTCCTTACGCCATGGTGCACCGCATTGTAAATGCCACACATCCATGGTGGCGCTAGGGTTTTTTTGCACGACGCTAGTAAACTGACACATCTCTGCTATAACGCAGAGATACATCAGTTTCTGTTAAATCTGCCCCTACATATTAAGTTGGTAAGGTCAGGAGAACCACAACGTCAGGACTTAAAACTTGACACATTGGTAGTGTTTGTTTTGTACTATTAAGACTTTATTACTACACATATGAAGTACTTTTTTCATTAGAATAATGACAGATTGTGAATGCTCAGTAGGGTCACTCTCAGGGTGAGTGTCAAAGGCTCGGGGTGAGCGTCACAGGCTTCTCCAAGTCGCTCATCAAAGTTGTTTCAATTTCGCTCAAGTGTCTCGTGATTGCAGGACAGGACATATTTGTTATATAGATTCACCTGCACAATGTTTTATTTGGAAATATTTTGCTCACAATATCTCTGTCTAGGTATTTTGATAACAGAGGCACCTGGCAACATTAAAATATGGTTAGGCTCAATGTCCAAAAAATCACCATGTATATTGCTTAGAGCCACGTCTGGTATTTCTCTCCTCTGTGTTGACTCCAGCAGGAAAGGTAAGGACTTCCTCCCTTGTGCAACTAGATTTCAACCAATCTCAGCTCCAGGATTGGTTTGAGCAGGCTAACCCAGCTCTCATTTTGCGGCTGTTGGCCTGTGGTTGCAATCCCTCAGCTGTTTCTCAGCCCTGGGATTGTACAGGCTGAAGTGTGCATGTCAGATTAGCCAGCTGTAGGTTCGTTTTCAGTACTGTGCCCTGTTCTCCTGCTCACGTTGGATGTTGTGTGAGTTTTGCTCTTAAATGACTTGTCAGAAATGAGAAACATCCTTTAGGATAGAGCCTAAATCACTCTGTGCCTTCACAGCGCTGGCAACAGATTAAATGCGTCTTTAGCACACAATCGTTCTGCATGCAAATTGTTACAACGACTTTCTTGGGGGGGGGTGCAGTGGTGGAGTGGTTTTGGAATTAAAGTCCAACACCTTCCCTACTGTTGCGCAGACTGGGGTTAGAATAGTAAATCAAACTACTCCAATATCCAGCGCCCCCTCCTAAGGCAGGTCGTTAAAACGACTTGCGTGCATGCATTCGTTCAAATGACGGAGTTCTTACGGTATGCATGAAAAACGCATGTGGAATTCCATCATATATTTGTTTGAAATGGCTGCTGGCAATGGAAATGATCTTTTTGCAGTGTCTAGCATGTTTACCGCAATTTTTAACATTGTGGCCTTTAAAGCATATGTGAGGAGTGTTGGATATCTGTCAAATAGTAAGTAATACTTTATTGAGTGATTAATTAAAATCTTTACAATTGTATTCACAGAGAAACATTAGTGAACATTACACCATTAAAAGTTGTTATGGACAAAACCAACAATTACATAATTGATTAATGCAATGCCATAATTCATAATTTTATAGTAAATTGGGGAAGAAGAGGTCGTAGGAATAGCCTTAGATGGTGGGATAGAGGAAATATTGGATGCAAACTTAGCATTAAAGTACATTTTCACAGGCGGCTGTAAACTAAAATCGCCCAATAATCACATGGCTGGGTTTGTGTAAAAGAGTTTGTTTGCACTAGCGTTGACAGGACTGGCATGTTAGCTCCAAGGCAAAGTTAGAGTCCGCAGCATGGGATGTTTAGTAGCCAGACTCCGCAGGTTGTTCTACCAATCGCCTGAATGGGACTAGTACTCCCGATTGTTGTACTGCACCTTTAGGCTTGTTTTATTGGGGCCAGTTTCCTGAGACTATTGTGGTGTTGTTGCCTATCTGTGGAATCGATCAGGTTATTCCTGGTCACGTGTTTGTCTAAGGATTACGTGTCCCCCCCACCTGTGATCTGTAAATCAGTTGCTGCAGGCCTAGGTCACAGGACCTGCTTGGCCAAGTACTTCTGACTCGGGGTTGAGGGGATGTCATATCAGGTGAATTTAACAACAGTGATTCACGTTCGTTAATTATACGTACATATATCATGGTGTACTTCGACACTGTATTTTCATATATATATATATTTATATATATAACTATAAATATATATATATATATATATATATATCCACAGAGTAAGTTGCTCCTTCCGGAATTGCTGGGACCCGGGAGAGGTGGCGCACACGCCGGCGGAGCGCGCCGGTGAAGATAATATCCACACGAAAACCAAATTGAGTAGTGCGCTCTCAGTAAGAAACAGGTAGCCAGCAAGGTAACTAATCCAAGTGTTTAATTCACACAACGCGTTTCGGCGACAAGCCTTGTTCACGTGTGAAAGTGTACGTTTCAAGCAGTCTTTAAATAAAGCATTGAATGTTTGTAAGTGGTCATCACATTCAATGAAGGACTACACAGTAGTACGTGAAGCGGCCATCTTGGAAAGGTGGAATAACCAGAGGTAAAACAAGAAAATGCATCTGTGTAAGCATACACATGTCATTGACACAACGTGATGTATATATGCAGAGAATAAATTGGCATGCTATAACAATAAATATCAATGCAAAGTACTAGCCGCCAGCTCGAACTGTTGTGCCTTTGGGGGTGTAAAATGACATGAGAGGGTAAGATCCCTTGAAACAAAAATAAGCATACTAATAAGCAAGAAAACTGGAATTCAAAGTGAGACACACCAGGCTAGCATACAAAATGTACCACTATCACTGTGAGGAATAATTGGCAAGTGCATTAAAAAGGGTACAATGCAACAGGGTAAATGTCACAATATGCGCGTGAACTTACAAAAAGATCCCGTAGACTTTAAACACCGGGATCTTTTTGTAAGTTCACGCGCATATTGTGACATTTACCCTGTTGCATTGTACCCTTTTTAATGCACTTGCCAATTATTCCTCACAGTGATAGTGGTACATTTTGTATGCTAGCCTGGTGTGTCTCACTTAGGGGGCCGTGAGGCAGGATATTTATTGAGCCTCGTTTGCGGAGCAACATTAAGTGGATTGAGGAAGTATCCACATGCGAAGGCGCATACAGGGCTTTAATTTAACTAAGCAGTCATGAAGTGCATACATTAAAGACCGAGATTTCCGGACTTGAAGTCCCAAAATGCAACAGCACAGTTTCAATCGAACAGTCCATCCAGGACGTGCAATTTAGCATAAATGGGAGCAACCGGAACAGCACGCCTTCCCTATCAAGCCTTTGAAAAAGAAGTCTTACCTTCGAAACGCGTCAGGCACATAGAGGAACTGCTTTTGATGGACATTTGCGTGTGTGATTACATCCGTACCAATGATAAGCTTGATGCGAATAATGTGCTCGAGTGCTTCTCGCCGATGGGCAACTTGTGTTTTGGACTATAGAAGCGGCAGCCTCGCCGCTGAGAAAGCACCACCCCTGTATCTAGGGGGCAGTGAGGCAGGATATTTATTGAGCCTCGTTTGCGGAGCAACATTAAGTGGATTGAGGAAGTATCCACATGCGAAGGCGCATACAGGGCTTTAATTTAACTAAGCAGTCATGAAGTGCTTACATTAAAGACCGAGATTTCCGGACTTGAAGTCCCAAAATGCAACAGCACAGTTTCAATCGAACAGTCCATCCAGGACGTGTAATTCAGCATAAATGGGAGCAACCGGAACAGCACGCCTTCCCTATCAAGCCTTTGAAAAAGAAGTCTTACCTTCGAAACGCGTCAGGCACATAGAGGAACTGCTTTTGATGGACATTTGCGTGTGTGATTACATCCGTACCAATGATGAGCTTGATGCGAATAATGTGCTTGAGTGCTTCTCGCCGATGGGCAACTTGTGTTTTGGACTATAGAAGCGGCAGCCTCGCCGCTGAGAAAGCACCACCCCTGTATCTAGGGGGCCGTGAGGCAGGATATTTATTGAGCCTCGTTTGCGGAGCAACATTAAGTGGATTGAGGAAGTATCCACATGCGAAGGCGCATACAGGGCTTTAATTTAACTAAGCAGTCATGAAGTGCATACATTAAAGACCGAGATTTCCGGACTTGAAGTCCCAAAATGCAACAGCACAGTTTCAATCGAACAGTCCATCCAGGACGTGCAATTCAGCATAAATGGGAGCAACCGGAACAGCACGCCTTCCCTATCAAGCCTTTGAAAAAGAAGTCTTACCTTCAAAACGCGTCAGGCACATAGAGGAACTGCTTTTGATGGATATTTGCGTGTGTGATTACATCCGTACCAATGATGAGCTTGATGCGAATAATGTGCTCGAGTGCTTCTCGCCGATGGGCAACTTGTGTTTTGGACTATAGAAGCGGCAGCCTCGCCGCTGAGAAAGCACCACCCCTGTATCTAGGGGGCCGTGAGGCAGGATATTTATTGAGCCTCGTTTGCGGAGCAACATTAAGTGGATTGAGGAAGTATCCACATGCGAAGGCGCATACAGGGCTTTAATTTAACAAAGCAGTCATGAAGTGCATACATTAAAGACCGAGATTTCCGGACTTGAAGTCCCAAAATGCAACAGCACAGTTTCAATCGAACAGTCCATCCAGGACGTGCAATTCAGCATAAATGGGAGCAACCGGAACAGCACGCGTTCCCTATCAAGCCTTTGAAAAAGAAGTCTTACCTTCGAAACGCGTCAGGCACATAGAGGAACTGCTTTTGATGGACATTTGCGTGTGTGATTACATCCGTACCAATGATGAGCTTGATGCGAATAATGTGCTCGAGTGCTTCTCGCCGATGGGCAACTTGTGTTTTGGACTATAGAAGCGGCAGCCTCGCCGCTGAGAAAGCACCACCCCTGTATCTAGGGGGCCGTGAGGCAGGATATTTATTGAGCCTCGTTTGCGGAGCAACATTAAGTGGATTGAGGAAGTATCCACATGCGAAGGCGCATACAGGGCTTTAATTTAACTAAGCAGTCATGAAGTGCATACATTAAAGACCGAGATTTCCGGACTTGAAGTCCCAAAATGCAACAGCACAGTTTCAATCGAACAGTCCATCCAGGACGTGCAATTCAGCATAAATGGGAGCAACTGGAACAGCACGCCTTCCCTATCAAGCCTTTGAAAAAGAAGTCTTACCTTCGAAACGCGTCAGGCACATAGAGGAACTGCTTTTGATGGACATTTGCGTGTGTGATTACATCCGTACCAATGATGAGCTTGATGTGAATAATGTGCTCGAGTGCTTCTCGCCGATGGGCAACTTGTGTTTTGGACTATAGAAGCGGCAGCCTCGCCGCTGAGAAAGCACCACCCCTGTATCTAGGGGGCCGTGAGGCAGGATATTTATTGAGCCTCGTTTGCGGAGCAACATTAAGTGGATTGAGGAAGTATCCACATGCGAAGGCGCATACAGGGCTTTAATTTAACTAAGCAGTCATGAAGTGCATACATTAAAGACCGAGATTTCCGGACTTGAAGTCCCAAAATGCAACAGCACAGTTTCAATCGAACAGTCCATCCAGGACGTGCAATTCAGCATAAATGGGAGCAACTGGAACAGCACGCCTTCCCTATCAAGCCTTTGAAAAAGAAGTCTTACCTTCGAAACGCGTCAGGCACCTAGAGGAACTGCTTTTGATGGACATTTGCGTGTGTGATTACATCCGTACCAATGATGAGCTTGATGGGAATAATGTGCTCGAGTGCTTCTCGCCGATGGGCAACTTGTGTTTTGGAATATATATATATATATATATATATATATATATATATATATATATATATATATATATATATATATATTCACTGAAAAAAACATAGGTTTCAGGCACTTTATAGTTAGAAATTAGCATTTAAAAAACCTTAGAAATTCACTGAAAAAAAACATAGGTTTCAGGAGCGTTATAGTTAGTTAGACATTTCACTCGTACAAAACCAGGGAAATTACCCCGTTATAGTTAGTTCAGCTAACTTTAACTCACACCCCCACAATGCACTGCTGATGACGTCACATAAGTCATCACTCATGACATGGTCAGTGACATCACTGATGACATCACTGATGACATCTCAAATTACATCACTGATGACATCATCCAGTGGCTGTGTGTTTCTGTAAAATTTAAATATGTTTAACATATATAGGGAAAGGCGTATTGAAGAATGAGTGGGTTTATAAGTGTCTGAATGGATGATTTAGTAGGTGTGTGACTGACTAAGTGAGTGATTAAACGTATCTTACTGAATGAATGGTTTAGTGACTAAACTGTGTGAATGTCTGTATCCGTCTGTCTGTTGGTGTGTAAGCGGCTGCATGGGTTTGTGAATAGCTACATGAGTGTCTATATGGGTTATTGATTGGTTGTCTGAGTATCTGTATGGGTGCCTGAGTGTTTGTGTGGGTGGGGTGTGTGTGACTCTGTGCATAGATGTGTGAGTGGGTGATTCACTGGGTGCATGGTTTCAAGAGTGCATCTGTGATGGACTGTATGGGTGGGTGAGTGTGTGTATGGGTGTGTATGGGTGTGTTAGTGACTGAATGTATATCTCAGTAGAACATGTGTGAGTAACTACATATGTGAAAGGCAGTATATATGTGTGTTGGAGTATATAAATGGCTAGAAGTGAGATTGTGAGAGTGGCTATATGGATGAGTGTGTGCTTGTATCAGTGATTGTGTAAGAGCTTAAGAATGTGCTAGTATTTGTATGAGTAAGTTAGCTGGTGTGTGTATAACTGTATAGGTGAGTAAATGGCAGTGTGTTTAATTATTTGCATGACTAACAAGGTGTGTGAGTACCTCTATGGATGAGTGGCGGTGTGTGAGTGTCTATATAGGTGTATGAGTGCATATGATAGTCCTGTACTGAGTGACCATAAGTATGAGTGACTGTACGGATGAGTGAGTGGAGTTGTGTGTAAACCTAAGAATCAGTGAGTGGGTATGTAGTTATTGGTGTTGGAGTGTCTATGGTTTTGAGAATGGCAGTCTGTAATTTAGATTGGGTGTATCAAAGGTTATATTAGGGTGTGAGAAGATGCATCAAATTATCACATGGATGATGTCATCAGTGATGTCATCAGTGATGTCATTTGAGATGTCATCAGTGATGTCATCAGTGATGTCACTGACCATGTCATGAGTGATGTAATATATGGCGTCGTTAGCAGTGCATTGCGGGGGCGCGAGTTATAGTTAGCTGACCTAACTATAACGGGGGAATTTCTCTGGTTTTGTACGAGTGAAATGTCCAACTCACTATAACGCCCCTGAAACCTATGTTTTTTTCAGTGAATTTCTAAGGTTTTTTAAATGGAAATTTCTAACTATAACGTGCCTGAAACCTATGGTTTTTTCAGTGAATTTCAAAGGGTTTTTAAATGCTAATTTCTAACTAAAATGAGCCTGAAAACTATGGTTTTTTAAGTAAATGTCAAAAGTTTTTTAAATGCTAGTTTCTGACTATGCCTACAGAGGTAGGACATGTGAAGAGAGAAGAAAAAACGCACAGAAAGAAGCAAAAGAAATGCAGAAAGAAGCAACAGAAGTCCACAAAGAGGAAGACAAGTGCAGGAAGAAGCAAGACATGTGCAGAAAGAACCAACAGAGGAGCGGAAAGAGGTCTTGTTGCAAAATCATCCTGTGACCGCAACTTTTTCAGACGGGGACTGGTGGTAACTGACTCTGACTATCCAGGCCTAGAGCCAGTGCTATGCTAAAAGACACACAGAATACAGTGAAAACACCTACATACACTAGGGAACACTATGCGTTGGAGTACCCCTGTGATTAGCATGACCTCCTCTTTAAATCCCTAGTACATAATAGGGCAGGGGGATTAAACTTACCTCTAAGTCAGCGGTGCAGAAATATGCTACTTTAACTAGTAGTCGTGTTTGCAGAGTGGTGGAGAAAGGGTGCTGGGCATCCAACCAACGCTCGGGAATTCCGCTGTGTAGGACTTACAGGAGGTACCAGGAGGGATTCTCGGCCCCCAAACTCCCTCAGGACTAAATTGGACTTCATTCTCCATCCCATAGTCTGCCACGAGGCACATTTACAGAGTGGTAGAGAAAGGGGGCCATGGCCTCCGAAGACGTCTTAGCAATCCCACTGTGTGGGACATGCTGAAGGTAACAAGAAGGGTAGTTGGCCCCTAAAGACATCCTTGGGGGCCAACTTCCCAAACTATTACCTCCAGTCACTCCCAAACAGCAGCACTGGTAAGTACTTGTACCAGGCCACGCCCACTTTGCCCACCACTCTACAAACGCGCTCCCTGGCGCGCTCTTGGATGGGGATTGAAGTCCCCTTCACTGCTGGGGGTCCTTTAGGGGCCATGTAGCCTACCTTTTACCTCCAGTAAGCCCCACGCAGTGGGATTGGTGAGAGGTAGACAAAAGCCATGCCCCCTTTCTCCACCACTCTGCAAACGCGCCCCCTGGTGCGTTGTAATTTGGGGGATTAAGTCCCCTTGAATCCTGAGGGTCCCTGGGGTCCAACTAGCCCACAGGTACCTCCAGTAAGCGCCACAATGCTGCATTGCAGAGAGGTGTAAAAAGGGGCTTGGCCTGGACCACCTCTCTGCAACGCAGCGCAGTGGCGCTTACTGGAGGTACATGGTAGGCTAGTTTGCCCCGATGGACCATCACGATTGAAGAGGAATTATTTCCCCACCTTAAAACGTGCCACAGGGCGTGTTTGCACACATGTCACCTCATGCCCCGCCCCCTCCCTTCAGCACTGTGCAAACGCGCCCCGTGGCATGTTTTAAGTTGGGGGATTAAGTCCCCTTGAATCCTGAGGGTCCCTGGGGTCCAACTAGCCCACCAGGTACCTCCAGTAAGCACCACAGAGCTGCGTTGCTGAGAGGTGTAAAAAGGGGCACGGCATGGACCACCTGTCTGCAACGTAGCGCAGTGGTGCTTACTAGAGGTACCTGGCGGGCTACTTGGCCCCCAGGGACCCTCAGGATTGAAGAGGAATTAATTCCCCAACTTAAAACACGCCACAGGGCATGTATGCACACATGTCACCTCAGGCCCCGCGTCCTCCCTTCACCACTGTGCAAACGCGCCCCGTGGCGCGTTTTAACTTGGGGGATTAAGTCCCTGTTAGACTTGGGGGTCTCTAGTTGGCACAGGTAGGCACTTGTGACAAATAGGGAACTTCTCCTCTAGTCAGGTTAAAGGGGTACAATCCCAAAATAACCCCTGCTCAGCCCCTTGGTAGCTTGGTAGGCACTTGTGACAAATAGGGAACTTCTCCTCTAGTCAGGGTAAAGGGGTACACTCCCAAAATAACCCCTGCTCACCCCCTTGGTAGCTTGGCACGAGCAGACAGGCTCATCTCAGAGGCAGTGTGTAAAGCATTTGTGAACACATACGGTAACCAAGTGACAACACTACAAATGGACACCACACAGGTTTTATATTAAAAATAAGTATTCTTTATATAGATTTACCACAAGACCATTAAACGACAAAAACACACAATACTGTTACTTTTAGATGGTAGGATTTTGCTTAGTTCTCTTAAGTTCTTAAATGCGACACTTTAAGTCAATGTACCTTTTAGATGCGACACGCAGGGCAACGAAAGTGTTGCAACGATGTTGATGCAATGAAGTTTTTGGTGCAAAGAAATAAAGACGTGAAGATCTTCCAGATGCGGTACGCTTCTCCGATGTTGCGAGAAGACTCGACTCGATGTGTCAGCTGGAGCGGCGACACCCTTTACGCGATGCGACGGCAGCGGCCTTGGCAGCGACACTCTTCTCCGACGTTTGCGAGACGCTTCCACTCGATGCGATGTTGCCGCGGCGACACCCCTTTACGCGATGCGACGACAGCAGCTCCGACGATGGCACGCTTCTCCGTGGATGCGAGACGCTTTTCTTGATGCGGTGCAATGCGACAACTACGATGGCTGCGATGGCGACACGCTTCTTCCTCGATGCGAGACTCTTCTCTTGATTCGGTGCAATGCGTCAGCTACAATGGCTGCGATGGTGACACGCTTCTTCGGCGTTGCGAGACACTTCCTGAATGATGCGAGATGCTTCCGCTCGATGTGGTGCTGCAGCGGCGACACACTTTACGCGATGCGACGACAACAGCTCCGAAGGTGGCACGCTTCTCCTTCTTGAGTCGTGCTTCCAGGACCTTGCGACACGCAGTCCCTCAGAAGGCCCAACAACAGCAGCAGGCACTTCCAAAGAACTTTGGGGAGCTGGGGAGTGAAGTCTGTTGTTCCTGGGACTTCAGCAGGAGGCAATATCTTTTCCAAGCCCTTGGAGATCCTTCACAAGTTGAGCAAAAGTACACACAAAGTTCCTTTCTCCTCTCTTTGACAGTAAGGCAACCACTGCAGGCCAATCCCCCAGTTTCAGGGTAGTTTCCTCCTCAGCTTCTTCTGGTTCCTCCCTCAGCAGAGGTTATTTTTGTTTTCCCAAAGTGATCTAATTTCTTAGGATCAGGGTCCCAATATTTATATCCAGAAATCCTTTGTCCTCTGAAGTCAGAGGGGCCTTTGCCAAGTCCAAACCAGTTCCTGAGCACTCTGTTTACCAGACTTCTCCTTTCCTTTCACAGTGCAGGGCAGAAACATTAGACGCCCCACAGGAGGTGGAGCCAGCATTGTGGAAGGCAAGTACAGCTCTGGAGCACTTTGCTGACAGGATTCCTTCTCTTCATTCACTGTGCAGGGCAGAGACATCAGCCGCTCCCCAGGAGGTGGAGCCGGCATTGTGGAAGGCAGGCACAGCCCTATTCAGGTCCCAGGTGTGACTCCTCCCACCCATCTGGATGCAGATCTCTCTATTCACCACTGGGACACCTCACCCTGTCTCCTGGAATTCCCCAGCCCTGTCACTCAAACTCCAGACAAAGGAATACACACAGCCTAGCAGAGGCAGGTTTGAATGGTTAGACCAGAAAATGCCTACTTTCTAAAATTGGCACTTTCAAACACAGAATGTTAAAACCAACTTCACTAAAAGATGTATTTTATCATCCTAAACTCAGGCATACTAAATTCGAATTCCTACCATGTTCTCCGAGTCAGTTAGGATTATAAAATGTAATAACCAAACTGCCCATTCTGGCCTATGGAGAATAGGTAGTCTTGCAATAGTGAAAAACGAAAATGGCTGTAATTCACTATTAGAACATGCCACACACACCAGGGCATGTCCTACCTTATCCTTACAATGCACCCTGCCCTTGGGCCTACCATAGGGGTGTCTGATATGAAGAAAAGGGAAGGTTTAGGGACTGGCAAGTGGGTGCACTTGCCCAGTCAGCATGACAGTACCAGACTGCACGCAGGCTCTGCAATGGCAGACCTTAGACACATGTTTACAGGCTGCTTCTGTGGGTGGCCCAACCAGTGCTGCAAGCCCACCAGCAGCATATGGATTACAAGCCCTGGGCACTCCTGGTGCACTGTACTAGGGTCTGACAAGCAACCCAAACCAACCAATCATGTAATCACAAATCATACATGAATTTACCATAGGGATCACTTGTACTGTGGCACTGGACAGCAGTGGCACAGTGCCCTGAGCAGCTAACACCAGCAAAAAATACATGAGGCACAACGAAATCTGGGAGGGAGACTCACGCCAATGTGCCAGGTCTAACAGTGCCCTTGAATCCTGAGGGTCCCTGGGGTCCAACTAGCTCACTAGGTACCTCCAGTAAGCGCCACAGAGCTGAGTTGCAGAGAGGTGTAAAAAGGGGCATGGCCTGGACCACCTCTCTACAATGCAGTGTAGTGGCGCTTACTGGAAGCACCCGGTGGGCCACTTGGCTCCCAGGGGCTCTCAGGATTGAAAGGGAATTAATTCCCCAACATAAAAGGCGCCACAGGGCGTGTTTGCACACATGTCATCTCAGGCCCCGCCCCCTCCCTTTACCACTTTGCAAACACACCCCGTGGTGCGTTTTAAGTTGGGGGATAAAGTCCCCATGAATCCTGAGGGTCCCTGGGGTCCAACTAGCCCACGAGGTACCTCCAGTAAGCGCCACAGAGCTGCGTTGCAGAGGGGTGTAAAAAGGGGAGTGGCCTGGACCACCTCTCTGCAACGCAGCCCTGTGACGCTTACTGGAGGCACCTGGTGGGCTAGTTGGCCCCCAGGGACCCCCAGTATTGAAGGGGAATTAATTCCACAGGGCGTGTTTGCAGAGTGTTGCCGGGAGGGGGCGGGGCCTCTGACAAGATCGAGGTCTTTCATTTTTTTTTTCATTTTTTTTTTTAGAAGGGGGGCTATGTGGCCCCCCTTCTTTTCCCTTTTTTTGGGCCCTGGGCACCCCATCCCCCGGGGGCCTGCCAGCTTTTTAAAAAAAAGGAACAGAAAGGGGGCTGTGTGGGCCCCCCTCCCGTGGCAAATTCTGGCCCCGGGGACTCCATCCCCCGGGGCATAGTGTCACGTCCCGGCGCAATTAGGGGCAGGGACCACACAGGAGGTGAGCGGGAGCGAGTAATGCCGGGACATTGGTGTGAGGGACTACATCTCCCAGAAGTCGGTGAGGGGCGTCACCTACCTTCCCTCGGACTTCCTTCTTAAGCTCCGCCCTGGGACAGCTCGGGGCTTGTCAATCCCGTTACTTCGTGCAACCTCGTTTGACCTGCCGTCCTCGAGTCACGCTCCTCGTGTCCCGCTGGCATCCTGCAAACCCGTCCTAATCCCGGAGCAGCCCCGCTGAGCCCCGAACCAGAGTACTTTCCACACGCGCTGAGTCGCGCGTCCGGATACCTTTACGGGGATAATATCCTCGCTACTCCGACTCCGTTGAAGCCAAAGGTCTACCTCGGAGCTTCCCCGAAGAGGCCGTCTGCTTTCAAACTCCTCCCACGCAGTGGCGTGCAACATTGTATCGTTGCATCCTGATTCGACAGGGTGTTCCTCGACGAGCCGCTTGAAAGGCTCGGATCCCGTTTTTGTTGTTTACTTACCAACCCCCCGGGGGGGGGCTCCAAGAGCCGTTTGTTTTAGGCTCGTGTTTGATTTACTCTAACTTTCACTCGCCACCGTAACAGGAACTTCTCCATGGGGATTCGCTAATGAGTGAGACGGCTGTCTCTCTCTCTTCTGGGTTCCTGTCTAAGTCGACACGTAAGCGGATCTCTATCCTTGATGTTCCTGCTTTAGCGAACCTCAGTCTATCAGAGCTAAGTACTTTTCCTTACATGTATTTCAGAAGGAGTCAAGTTAGCATGTCATGTGATGTGGAGAGGGACACGCTTCTTGAGGTGGTTAGATTAGCCCTGGACTAAGAGAAACCTGTATCCGGCACTTGTAAGTGGGGGGGTTGTTGTCCGTAACCTTATACCCCATTCTTCCTGACTGCTGGTAATTCATAGAGTGTGTTCTCCTTATTTCTCACTGCAGGGACCACGGGGTGTATACAGTGGAGTCCCCGAGCCTGACAGAAGTCTGTTACCTGTCCCCTGCGAGTGAATTGCTGGTTTACCTTTCTTGTTTCTTTTGTCCCTTTTTTCCCTTCCCCTGATGGGGAGTGGTCCGGCGAGGGTACTATTTATATACTCCCGGGCGGCTCCGCAGTGGGGGCAGGGTTCTCTTTCATCTTTCATCGCTCCTGCTGTATCCGGCTTGAAGGTTAGTGGTAATCTGCTGACAGTCTGACAGATTGACAAGCCCACGGTTACTTACAGCCTGAGCGATGGAGACCTCTACCATCCTTTCTTCAGTCTTAGAAACTATGACCGCCTTACGTATAGAGGTAGACGCATTCAGGGGCGAGAACCTTCTGTTACGGAACGAGTTGGGTTCCCTAAGACAGGAGGTAACAGGGCTTTCGAGAGCTCCACCTATGGGGGGAAGAGGGGGAGGTTCCTATATTAGGGATTGGACCCTGCCCCCACCTACTACTTCTCACACTTCTCCCAGGGTTAACCCCCCAGCCCAGAATAGGGGAGTCCTGGGGGCAGATACCCCTACAGTACATGTTCTTCAACCTAGCCATCTACCCCTTGCTCCGCCAGAGCGATTCACAGGAGACCCTAAGAAATTCGGCATCTTCCTGGGCCAATGTAAGCTGCACTTTATGTGCAAACCTGCAGTGTTCCCCTCTGACCAGGCCAAAACTGCATTTATAATGTCCTACCTGGGAGGCAACGCTGCCAGCTGGTCTCTGCCTTTGATAGAGAGAGATGACCCGGTCCTGTACAATTACAATGAATTTTGCTCGGAGCTGAGTAAGTTGTTCGACAGAAAGGCGCATCACTTATCTCTAGATCGAGAGTTCATCACTCTTAAGCAAGGATCCCAGGATCTCCTCACCTATATCACTAGCTTCAACAGACTCCTCGTTGAGACCAATTGGCCAGTGGAAAAAAGGACCTCCATGTTTTACCAAGGACTCAAGGGAGAACTTAAAGACGTCCTAGCACAAGTGGTGCACATGCCAGACAACTGCGAAGAATTAATCGACCTTACCGTTCAATTAGACCATCGACTCCAAGAACGCAAAGGAGACCGGTACCGACCTGAGACACGGGCTTACTTACCTCGTCCTAGGCCTCTGGTAGAAGACCGCTCGTCTGCCCCAGATGGACCAGAACCCATGCAAGTGGGGGGAATAGGAGGACCTCTTAGCCTAGAAGAGCGAGACAAACGAAGAAAACAGCGGTTGTGCCTGTACTGCGGTAAACCCGGACATTTCATAAAGGAATGCAAGACCCGGGCTCGATTTACGACCAAAGGCACTCCAGGGAGCCAAGCCCTACCGGTTGTCGACTACGCGGCAGGGGATGCGGGAAACTAAACCTCTCAAACAAGACCGAGACCCCTTGTTTGAGACCCTGGGAGGAGGCGGTCTCTTCGACTGTGGCTAATACCACTCTACCGTGGTGGCTCACATAAACCTGTGCGTATCACTGGAGTTGCCCTCTGGAGACGCGGTTATGGTACATGCCTTGTTGGATTGTGGGGCTACCGGCAATTTCATTGACCAGCAGTTCGCCCACAGCATTGGGATCCCGTGTGAAAAGAAACAGAATCCGGAACACGTTAAGGCTGTGGATGGTTCTGCTCTAACATCTGGGTTGATACGGTTCCATACGCAGAAGGTCCTGATGCAAGTAGGGAGTCATCACTATGAGTTCATCCAATTTGATCTGATTGACGCCCCCCACTTCAATCTCATTCTAGGGATGCCATGGTTAACTTATCATGACCCCTTGGTACGGTGGGCGGCTCGTACAGTATCCATGAATTCAGTTTTCTGCGAACAGCATTGTACCAAGGACCTGATTAAACCAACGGGAGACCAAACTCCTGCGGGGTTACTCATTAAGGGAGTGAGCAGTAAAACTGTATGCTGTGCCTCTACATTGCCGGAAGAGTACCGACAATTCCAGTCTGTCTTCAGCCAGAAAGAGGCAGGGAAGCTACCCCCGCACAGAAGTTACGACTGCGTGATAGACCTCGAACCAGGAGCCCTTATACCATGCAGTCGAGTGTATGCCTTGACAGAAGCAGAAACCCAGTACTTGCGACAATATCTTGACGACTTGTTGGCCTCTGGTTTCATTCGCCCTTCTACCTCCCCAGCTTCATCACCGCTTTTCTTATCCCTAAAAAGGAAGGAGGATTAAGGGCTTGTATAGACTATAGAGCCCTCAACAGAGTAACCATCAAAAACAGGTACCCCTTACCCCTGATACCTGTCCTCTTGGATCAACTGGAAAGAGCCAAATTCTACACGAAACTAGACCTAGGGGGGGCATACCATCTTGTGCGGGTGCGTAGCGGGGATGAATGGAAGACGGCCTTCCGGACAAAGTTTGGGCTGTATGAGTACCAGGTCATGCCCTTCGGTCTCTGCAACGCACCCGCCGCCTTCCAGTACTTCATGGACGAGGTACTACGAGGACTATTGGACGTCTCCTGTATCGTCTACATAGATGATATTCTCATTTACTCCTCATCTATGGAAGAACACATACGCCACGTGTCGGAGGTGTTGAATCGTCTACAACGCTTTGCCCTATACGCCAAGTTGGAGAAATGTCTCTTTCATGCCACTGAAGTGGAATTTTTAGGATACATAATAGGCCCCAACGGGTTGTGTATGGACAGCAAAAAGATCCAAGCTATAGTCCAGTGGGAATCTCCGCCCAACGTAAAAGCCCTCCAGAGCTTTCTAGGGTTTGCTAACTTTTACCGGAGGTTTATTAAGGAGTTTTCCCGTGTCATCCAGCCTTTAACTCACTTACTGAAGAAAGGAGTTAAATTTTTGTGGACCGAAGCAACAGAACAAGCATTCCAGACCCTCAAGAAAAGCTTTACTCAGGCTCCTGTGCTAAGACATCCCGACACATCGTTGCCTTTCGTTCTGGAGACGGACGCCTCCCATTACGCCATCGGGGGTATTCTCTCCCAACGCCATCCTAGCACCGGACAATTGCATCCTGTGGCGTATTATTCAAAAAAGCTAACTGCATGCGAGGTCAACTACAGTATCATGGACAAAGAACTGTTGGCTATAAAAAGAGCATGCGAAGAGTGGAGGCACTACCTCCTGGGTGCCAAGCATACCGTTGAAATATTTACTGACCATCGTAATTTACTATTTCTGAAAACGGCAAGGGCACTAACACCTAGACAACTCCGTTGGTCGCTGTTCTTTTCAGATTTTGACTTCGTCATCAAATACCCAGGACCTCAAAACGGTAAGGCTGATGCCTTATCGAGACCTGCCTCTGTACCTGAAACCAATCTTCTAGATCGAGACCCGCCTGCGATCCTGCAAGGAGCCTCTTTCCCTGATTCTCTTTTGGCCTCCGTCACCACCCTCGAGTTTTTGGACAAGGTGAAGGAGCAATTAGAAGATATGGATATCCAAGCATGGATCAAAGAAGACCCCGAACACCGTAAAAGCAGTAACGACCTTCTGTATCATGATGATCAGTTGTACGTACCGAATAGCCCTTTGCAAATGCAAGCCCTCCACTGAATTCATGATTCCACATTGGGAGGACATCAAGGCATACAAAAGACTATAAAAGCCATGAAAAGATATTTCTGGTGGGAAACCTTGCCCGCAGATACAACCACCTATGTCACTGAGTGCGCTATTTGTACACAAGGGAAAGCACAACATCAAAAACTAAGTGGGTTGCTACAAATCATTCCCGTACCCCCAACACCCTGGCATACGCTGTCCATGGACTTCATAGTGGACATGCCTACCAGTATGGGACATAACACTATACTGGTCGTGATAGATCACTTGACCAAAATGGGACATTTCATAGCGCTATCTAAATTACCCTCCTCCGCAGAACTGGCCCAGGTATTTTTGCAACACATCGTACGAGCTCATGGCATCCCGGCGGTGCTCATTACGGACAGAGGGACCCAGTTCACTTCAAGATTCTGGAAAGCATTATGTGACATCATGAAGGTGGACGCTCGCCTCTCGTCTAGCTACCACCCGCAGACAGACGGAAAAACAGAGAGGCTGAACCAAACCCTCGAGCAATACCTTAGAGGTTTCACATTACAACATGAAGAAGAGTGGACTAGGCTTCTGTGGATGGCCGAGTTCGCTTACAATAATGCCGAACACTCTTCCCTAGGATGTTCCCCTTTCTTTTGCCTAAATGGGTACCACCCTAATATGTTGCCCTTTGAGAGACCTGCACAGTCCAAACACCCCACCATACACGAGCACCATGCACATCTCCGTAGCGTGTTACAGGAGGCAAAAACACAGCTTAGTAAGGCCCAACTCTGAGATAAGCAATATGCTGACAAAAGACGCACCCAGAACCTTCTTATGGGGTGGGAGACAAGGTATGGCTTAACACCAGGCACTTGAGAATGAAAGGGAATTCGAGACTACGACCAAGTTCGTAGGACCCTATGTGGTAGAGAGAGTGATAAACCCTGTAGCCGTTAAATTGCGACTCCCTTCTTCCTGGCGTATCCATCCAGTCTTTCATGTGTCCTTGCTGCGACCCTGCCTTCCTCAAACCAGATTGCTACAAAAGCCCCAACCACTAACCATAGAAGGGGAGGAGGAATACGAAGTGAAGCGTATCCTTGACTCTAAGATCATTCGGGGAAGGATTCATTATTTGATTGATTGGAAGGGATACGGACCTGAAGATCGGTCCTGGGAACCCAAGACTAATCTTCACTGTCCAGACCTGCTCACACGCTTTCACAGGCGGTTCCCGTCTAAACCTGGTGGCCCGTCGGGACGCCGGTCATTGAGAGGGGGTCCTGTCACGTCCCGGCGCAATTAGGGGCAGGGACCACACAGGAGGTGAGCGGGAGCGAGTAATGCCGGGACATTGGTGTGAGGGACTACATCTCCCAGAAGTCGGTGAGGGGCGTCACCTACCTTCCCTCGGACTTCCTTCTTAAGCTCCGCCCTGGGACAGCTCGGGGCTTGTCAATCCCGTTACTTCGTGCAACCTCGTTTGACCTGCCGTCCTCGAGTCACGCTCCTCGTGTCCCGCTGGCATCCTGCAAACCCGTCCTAATCCCGGAGCAGCCCCGCTGAGCCCCGAACCAGAGTACTTTCCACACGCGCTGAGTCGCGCGTCCGGATACCTTTACGGGGATAATATCCTCGCTACTCCGACTCCGTTGAAGCCAAAGGTCTACCTCGGAGCTTCCCCGAAGAGGCCGGCTGCTTTCAAACTCCTCCCACGCAGTGGCGTGCAACATTGTATCGTTGCATCCTGATTCGACAGGGTGTTCCTCGACGAGCCGCTTGAAAGGCTCGGATCCCGTTTTTGTTGTTTACTTACCAACCCCCCGGGGGGGGCTCCAAGAGCCGTTTGTTTTAGGCTCGTGTTTGATTTACACTAACTTTCACTCGCCACCGTAACAGGAACTTCTCCATGGGGATTCGCTAATGAGTGAGACGGCTGTCTCTCTCTCTTCTGGGTTCCTGTCTAAGTCGACACGTAAGCGGATCTCTATCCTTGATGTTCCTGCTTTAGCGAACCTCAGTCTATCAGAGCTAAGTACTTTTCCTTACATGTATTTCAGAAGGAGTCAAGTTAGCATGTCATGTGATGTGAAGAGGGACACGCTTCTTGAGGTGGTTAGATTAGCCCTGGACTTAGAGAAACCTGTATCCGGCACTTGTAAGTGGGGGGGTTGTTGTCCATAACCTTATACCCCATTCTTCCTGACTGCTGGTAATTCATAGAGTGTGTTCTCCTTATTTCTCACTGCAGGGACCACGGGGTGTATACAGTGGAGTCCCCGAGCCTGACAGAAGTCTGTTACCTGTCCCCTGCGAGTGAATTGCTGGTTTACCTTTCTTGTTTCTTTTGTCCCTTTTTTCCCTTCCCCTGATGGGGAGTGGTCCGGCGAGGGTACTATTTATATACTCCCGGGCGGCTCCGCAGTGGGGGCAGGGTTCTCTTTCATCTTTCATCGCTCCTGCTGTATCCGGCTTGAAGGTTAGTGGTAATCTGCTGACAGTCTGACACATAGCCACATTTATTTTTGTTTTTTATTTGGAGGAGAGCTGCGTGGCTCCCCTCCCGGGCCACTTCTAGCCCCGGGGACCCCATCCTCCAGGGCAGGCCCTATCCGTTGGGGACCATGGGGGGAGCCCCAATGCCCACAGCTCCCCGTGTGGAAAAGCAATTTGCTTTGCTTTATTGAAGCGAGAGCAGGTTTCCCTGCTCTCGCTTCAATGAAGCAAAGCAGTTTGAAATGACAGGGTGGGAGCCGCACGGCTCCCGCCCTGTCATTGCAAATAGCAATGTCCTGGGTGTGGGCACCCCGGGACACTGCAGGAGCCGGCCTTGGGGGGTGGCGGTCCCCGGGGCCATCAAGGGCTCCTGGAGGGGGGCCGCGCGGCCCCCCTCCCAACATTGGCAAAGCCCCGGGGAGGTGGTGGGCCCGGGGCTCGGGGTCTGTAATGGACCCCCAAATTTACATAGTTGGTGCCCCAGCGAGGTGGCGGTCCCCGGGGCATGTGGGGGGCTCAGGCCCCCCCACAGGTTATTTAACAAAAAAAAACAAGCCCCGGGGGATGGCGGTCCCCGGGCCTGCGGGGGGACCATGTGCCCCACGCAATTGCGGTCGCGTGAGTTATAGTTGCCTGCACTAACTATAACGGGGGAATTTCATTGGTTTTTTATCAATAAAATGTCCAGCTAACTATAACATGTGTGAAACCTATGGTTTTTTCAGTGAATTTGTACGGTTTTTTTAAATGCTAAGTTACTTTACGCCATTCGTGGCGTGCGCGCCCACTTAACGCAGTCCGTTCCGTGCGCTCACGGTGCGCTTCGCGCACCGTGCGCGCACAGTGAGCACGCGGTGCGCTTCGCGCACCGCGTGCCCACGTTACGCTAGATGGGCCATGAACGCACGATGCGCTTCGCGCACCGTGCGCACATGGAGGACATATGATGAGCATCGTTGTGACAGGTAATATATTAGTTTTTCTTTGCAGTGATATGCCATGTACAAATGGTGCACTTCGGGCACCATTTGCACATGGGGTGGGGAGAGTGTGGATAATTTTTTTTTTTTATTAATATTTTTTACCGTACGCGTACGCTGAGCGTAATCGGCGAAATTTTCAAAAAAATTAAAATTGCCTTTTTGTCTTGGGGGATCGTTGGGGACTCCCTCAACATGGCTATGTGCCTGGGAGCTGTCTAAACAGCCCCTTTACATGTTTTTGCCCTTTGTTTTTCAACCCCCTGTCAGAGTGCGAGAGAGAAAATGGCGGCCGCCGCTTCCTGGTTTCGACCGATTCGAATGTTTACTAAGATCTAACGGCCAATCAGAATCGCGCTCGCGCACGTCACCGTACGCGTACGGTAAGCGCACGGTAAGCGCACCGTAAGCTGGCTCAGATATATATATTGATTTAAAGGCTATTTTCTCAGAATATACTGAACAGATTTATACCAAACCTACAAAAGGCACTTCCTTGACCTGTAGACTACCTCTCTGCCAAATTTCAAGGAACTCTGCTCAGCCGTTCGGGCTGTAGCTGTGTCTAAAGGTCCTATGCAAAAATGCATGGGAAAAACGCGTTTTGGGACCCCCCTTTTATCTCAGCCCCCGCTTGACGAATCCCCCCGAGACTTTCAGGGTAGGAGCGGAGCGTAGCGCCCCATTAGTTTTGAAAAATTCGCAAAGATTCGTCGACCGGCGCCAAAGTTATTCAAAATAGAATGTTGCGGTTTTCCTATGGAAACAGGGTCCTAACTATAACTACCTACTGGCGACCGCCAGTAGGTAATATATATACATACCAAAACAAACTAAATGAAGAGCTTCTTGTGTAGGCCGTAAGCCACTAGTGCGAGATATTACGATGAGACACTCACCATGGGCGACAGAAGTTTACATGAAACTGAGCTCAATATTGTTATCACAATATTTAGGAAATTTGTAACGCTCTCTAGGTTATGAAATCAATTACCTGGCTCTTCAGTATGAAATCTGTAATTTTACAGCTTCCAACTTATGGTTCAAACTTTTATAATGTTTTAAATACCGTAATTACCACTGCATTCATGTACCTTTCATCACTACAAAATGGCTGCCTTTTAACAGCACGAAAACGGTTACCTAAAATGTAGTCCAATGTCAATTTTCACTAAATGTGTTTTTCACTCTACTTATGCACGTTTGACTTGCGGAGATGTTCGTGTGATCAAGACTTTTGTCGAAACGCGTAACGAAGTAGCAATAAACTAGCTACCTGCTTAGCAAACCTGAGACTTCGAGAGGGCGTTTACTTGGAACTGTCTGGATTATTGAAATTGCCGATCTGGGGCTTATCAGCGCCATGCACCACCTAACTACGGGCTCGGTCCTAGAATGACCCTTTGATGTGAGGATTTGTTACGGATCGAGGGATTGAGCCGGCCGCAACTTCCAGTGAGGAGAATATACTTTGAAGGATTGCCGAGGAATCTCTCATTCAGAGGTAAGCTTAGCCCCGTTGCTGTCTCCCGGTAGGGGATTTTCGCTCGTGCATCTGTGGCAGGGTGGGCTCCCTCGCTGTGTGTGACAGTTGGGGCTGAGTACATACGTTTCTGTTGAGTGAGTACGAGTGTGGAGACCGAGGGAGAATTTATTGTGCACTTGTGGCAAGCATGAGGAGAAACGTTTGGAGGAATATGGAAAACAAACCCATATCCTAAAATCCTCTGCTACTAAATACTCCGTCTTCACTCGACATCTTCGGAATGACTATTTACTTTCACTGCGGCATTAGGAACCGCCAATTGTGGGCTGGGAGTCCAGGTACAGCAGGAAAGCGCAATACGCTGGGGGATAAAAGCAACTTTACTAAAAACGGTATTTACAAATAGTAAAAGACAGAAGGCATGAGTGCCTAACAACCGCTGAACAAAGGCGTGCATTACATATAAAAGGAAATAATATACGACACAGTACTTATTTTGCGACAACAGCATGGAGGAAGAGAATGAAAGGTGCGTAGCAGCACAATCCTTGTTTGCACGCAATACTGGCAAAGGTAGAACAATAACAACATCATCTGTTACTAATAAGGACAGTGGATTGAACAATTTATTGCGCAAATATGAAAAACTTGAAAAAACAAGAAAGTTCCAAATGGTGGGAAGCAATCTCTCTACAGAACTATGTAGATATGCAAATGATCCCAAGAGGTCTAAGGATATATATAACACCCTCACATGAATCTCCCAATCCACGAATGTTAGACGAGTGGGCAGAGAATTCAGCTATAAGCTCGAAGAACATGATGACTATACTCATAAAATACGCTTGGGAGGATAGAGATAAGATTATAAAAGAATTGGCGGGAATTGAGGATGACCTTAAAAAACATGGGGATCAAGCGCATATCCAGAAATACAAGGATGAGCTAAAGGGAAGATTAACAAAACACGAAGATGATATTAAACAACGCAATCAGAGAAAACTACAAAGGGACTGTATAGATTACGAAGCAGGGCGTATCTTGACCTATAGCCACAAGTATGATCATCTATATAATAAATCGACTACAGATAAAGACACATCTATAACTACTGGAAGTGAGCTGGTACAGAGGGAAGTGAGTGATTCGGATACTGACATTTCAGTGCATACAGCAAGCTCTTCATCGGAAGTGGAGGTAATAACCCATCAAGCTACTTTTTTAGACGAGTTCAGGGTGATGAAGAGGAGCCGACAATCAGGAAGAATAACCCCGACACCCACCCCAACACCTCAGGGGCGGGGAAGAGGCCGAGGGACAGGAAGAGGCAGAGGCAGGGGCGCAGCAAGCAAAGACACCTCAAGCGCAAACACAGATCGATAAAATATAGAGCCCTTGGGAACAAGAAGAAGAGGCTCAAAGAAAACAAAATAATGGATGCCCTAATGGTAAACAAAACTATTGTGAATCTGTCTGCACGTACTCTATCTAATTTTGAAAAATCTACCCTATGTCTAGGTCTGACATTCTGTCCCACCGAATTGTTCAATTATGCCAACACTCGCATAGACATCTTTAAATTTATCAGAAAAATCAAGTTAAAGAAATGGCATGCGCTGAATAATAGCGGAGCACAATCTAGTACTGTACAATCTTACAACAAACCCACGCAAGCAGGGCTCACAGTGGGGGACGTCAATGCATTACAAAAAGTGTTCGAATCAGGAGCTCCCTACACAAACGATACAGATGAACAAGAAGCGCTGGTTTGGTCAGATTTTGTGATAGACAAAGCTGCATGTCCATCGTTCAAACCACAATCAGTATTCTATCCTAATCTACCCCATGACTCAATTGACACCTTCCACGATGTGGTTACCAAGGAACTTCTTAAACAAAAACACAACACTGTGGATTCCAGAACATGGAATCAGAACTTGACTTGGAAACAGTATAATTTGATTGTTTCATTGTCTAAAGATAACAGTTTGGTCATACGTCCATCTGATAAAGGTGTCAATATTGTTCTATGGGACAAACAAATGTACATTAATGGGCCCAAAAGTCAACTTGCTAATGAGAAATTTTGCTGTATGTGCGATACAACTGCATATAATAACAGCATAACCACCACCTGGCGCAAACTGTCTGAATGGCAAGAAATGGGCATTATCTCATGGCAGGAATACTGTTTTTTGAAACGAGATTTCCCCACATTACCTAACCTGTATCTCCTACCCAAAATCCATAAACACCCCACTGTTCCACCTGGGAGACCGATTGTTTCCTCTGTGGGCAATGTTAATGAAAATATATCCAAATACGTGGACCAATTTCTAAAAGAATATGTGATAAAGTTACCATCTTACGTGAGGGATACTAAGGACTTTTTAAATAAAATAGAAGGTCTAATCTTGGAAGACACTACTATCTTATCACCTTGGACGTGAATTCACAATATACTATAATAGATCACGCCCAAGGTGTGGAAGCTTGTATGCATTATTTAGGTACCAGACATATCATGTACTTAGAACACACACGTATGCTAGCAGACATGATGATGTTATGTCTTAAGAACAACATCTTTATGTTTGACGGGACACTGTACATGCAGGTGTGATGCACGGCTATGGGAACGTGCTTCGCACCTAGCTTTGCTAACCTCTTTTTGGGTAAATGGGAGGAGGAGCTCCACCTAGACAGTTAATTTTCCACAGACTTTGAGTCCGTAGTTTTATGGCTCAGATATATTGACGATCTGCTTATTGTATGGAAAGACACTGAAGAAAAGGCTGTTGCCTTTATTGATAAACTTAACAACAATCCATATAATATTGTAGTGACACATACCATCAGCAAAGTGAATGTGGAGTTTCTAGATACCCGTATCGAAGTACAGGATGGGAATCTCGTCACCAGTTTGTACAGAAAGGAGACAACTGGTAACAGCCTCCTTCATGCCCTCAGTGGCCACCTTGAACACTTGAAATGGAGTATTCCATATGGGGAGCTACTGAGGGCAAGAAGGAATTGCAGTACAAATGAAAAATTCCTGGAGGAGCAAAAGATTATGTTTGAAAGGTTACTCCAGAGGGGTTACCCGGAATGGGTTCTTAAAAGGGCCCTTAGCAAGATCAACAAGGTTAGTAGGGAGAAATCATTGGAACAGAACACTAAAAGAGATGAGGAAACAGAGGGTGGTATCAGAATGATTACCACATACAACAACAGATCTAGGAAAATACGTAAATTCTTAGCTGACAATTGGAACATTCTGCAGACAGATACCATCATAGGTCAAGAGGTAGGAGAAAGACCCCTCATCACCTACAGAAAAGGGAAAAGTCTGAGGGACATTTTGGTGAGAGGTGATATAACGGAAACCAAGAAAAGTAATTTTCACAATCTAAAAGGTTTCTTTTCCTGCGGACACTGTCGAGCCTGTAAATTTAGCCAATCTAGTAAAATAATTTAATATTCCAGGCCGAATAGACAAATGGAAAATCAACCAATTTTTGACATGTAGCAGCAATTTTACAGTTTACGTATTGGAATGCCCATGCAAATTGAGGTATGTGGGCAGCACCACATGTATGGTGAAGAAAATAGTTATGGAGCACCTTAGAGCCATCACTAATGTTGATACACACTATCTCATTGCCAGACATTTCCTCGAATACCATCAATCTAATAACTCCTTACTTAGATTCTTTGCTATTGAACAGATAGCTCTAGGTACAAGAGGAGGTAATAGAGAACTTTCACTTCGACAGAGGGAATCCAAATGGATACTTGAACTGGAAACTAAGTTTCCAGGAGGCCACAATCTCGATGAGGAATTAGCCTCACACCTCCATGCTGAATGAACACTCTTTTAAAATTGCTAGAATTATTGTATAAGCATTGGGTTTTATGATTTCATTGTATATATTTAGTATTTCAGATGAAATTGTACTAATTGTATCTCTTATCTGTGTTTTCTTATTCACAGGAGGAAAGGAAGGGACCCACCGTCTGCACGGTCACTTCACGGGTTCCCTACCCTTTTCTTACCCGGGCGGGCACTAAATCCAAATAAGAGACTTTTAATCTAAATTGATTTCAAGTTTGACCTCACTTAGGCTACTCTGTATAAAGAGGATTATTTAATTTTATTTCTTTCCTTGCACTTTATTCACTAATTAATTTTATGACAACATGGACACGGTATAGATGTAGTAACCTTAATTCTTATATTGAATGTTTGATATTCCCTTATTTGGGGGGAATCGTTATATTGCTATGAGAACTAATTGGCTCATGGATAACCTGATATATACGTGCTGTATAATGATTTGGCCTAATTGAACAATGGCACGAGACCAAATGTATAGATCTTGGAAAGCTTTGGCAATTTTACTATATAGAACAAGAACCTTGTGAATGGATATGTATAGTATATATCGGGTACTAGACCACAAATATACATACCAAAACTAAATAAATGAAGAGCTTCTTCTGTAGGCCGTAAGCCACTAGTGCGAGATGTTACGATGGGACACTCAACATGGCCAACAGAAGTTTATATGAAATTGAGCTCAATATTGTTATCACAATATTTAGGAAATCCATAACGCTCTCTAGGTTATGAAATCATTTAACTGTCTCTTCAGTATGAAAGCTGTAATTTTACAGTTTCCAACTTATGGTTCGAACTTTTATAATGTTTTAAATACTGTAATTACCACTGCATTTATGTACCTTTGATAACTACAAAATGGCTGCCTTTTAACAGCACGAAAAAAGTTACCTAAATTGCAGTCCTATGTCAATTTTCACTAAATTTGTGTTTCACTGTACTTATACACGTTTGACTTGCTGACATGTTCGTGTGATCAAGAATTTTGTCGAAACGCGTAACGAACGAGCAATAAACTAGCTACCTGCTTAGCAAACCTGAGACTTCAAGTGTGCGTTTACTTGGAACTGTTTGGATTTTTGAAATTGCCGATCTGGGGCTTATCGGCGCCATGCACCACCTAACTACGGGCTCGGTCCCAGAATGACCCTTTGATGTGAGGATTTCATATATATATATAAATATATATATATATATATATATATATATATATATATATATATATATTCACTGAAAAAACCATAGGTTTCACACACGTTATAGTTAGGAATTAGCATTTAAAAAACCTTGCAAATTCACTGAAAAAACCATAGGTTTCACACATGTTATAGTTAGCGGAAATTTTACTGATAAAAAACCAATGAAATTGCCCCGTTATAGTTAGTGCTGGCAACTATAACTCACGCGACCGCAATCCTCTGCTGATGCTAATACTGTATTTAGACACTTATTTGCCCATGTCTTCTTCCATACATTTTTAGCTATACATATATTACAAATATTTTTTTTTCATAAAGACACATATGTCATCAGCAGAAGATTGCGGTCGCGTGAGTTATAGTTGCCAGCACTAACTATAACAGGGCAATTTCATTGGTTTTTTATCAGTAAAATTTCCGCTAACTATAACATGTGTGAAACCTATGGTTTTTTCAGTGAATTTGCAAGGTTTTTTAAATGCTAATTCCTAACTATAACGTGTGTGAAACCTATGGTTTTTTCAGTGAATTTGTACGGTTTTTTAAATGCTAAGTTACTTTACGCCATTCGTGGCGTGCGCGCCCACTTAACGCAGTTCGTTCCGTGCGCGCACGGTGCGCTTCGCGTACCGTGCGCGCACAGTGAGCACGCGGTGCGCTTCGCGCACCGCGCACCCACTTTACGCAGTTAGTGCCGTGCCCACGTTACGCTAGATGGGCCATGTACGCACGATGCGCTTCGCGCACCGTGCGCACATGGAGGACATATTATGCGCTTCCTTGTGATAGGTAATCTGTTGAAATTTTTTGGGGAATTTCTGTACACTGATAAGCCATGCACAAATGGTGGCCTTCGGCCACCATTTGCACACGGGGTGGAGAAAGTGTGGATTTTTTTTTTTTTATAATTTTTTACCGTACGCTTACGGTAAGCGTACGGTAAGCGTACCCCGCGAAATTGCCGAAAAAAAATAATGCCGTTTTTGCTCTTGGGGGATGTTTGGGGACTCCCTCAACATGACTATGTGAGAGGGAGTTGTCAAAACATCCCCGTAACATGTTTTTGGCCATCATGTTTGATAATCAACACTCAGTGCGAGAGACAAAATGGCGGCCGCCGCTTCCTGGTTTCGGCCGATTCGAATGTTTACTAAGATCTAAGAGCCAATCAGAATCGCGCTCGCGCACGCCACCGTACGCTTACGGTAAGCGTACCGTAAGCGTACCGTAAGCTGGCTCAGATATATATATTGATTTAAAGGCTATTTTCTCAGAATCTACTGAACAGATTTACACCAAACCTACAAAAGGCACTTCCTTGACCTAGGGACTACCTCTCTGCCAAATTTCTAGTAATTCTGTTCAGCCGTTCGGGCTGTAGCTCGTTCTAAAGGTCCTATGGAAAAATGCATGGGAAAAACGCGTTTTGGGACCCCCCTTTTATCTCAGCCCCCGCTTGACGGATCCCCCCGAGACTTTCAGGGTAGGAGCGGAGCGTAGCGCCCCACCTATTTTGAGAAATTCGCGAGGATTCGTCAACCGGCGCCAAAGTTATTCAAAATAGAATGTTGAGGTTTTCCTATGGAAACGTGGTCCTAACTATAACTACCTACTGGCGACCGCCAGTAGGTAATATATATATATATATATATATATATATATATATATATATATATATATATATATATATATATATATATATATATATATATATATATATATATATATCTCAAACCAATCCCCTTGCAGGCATAGAGTGACGCATAAATTATGCAAAAAAGAAGGAGAAAACTCTGTGTAGTTCCCAAGTTTAGGTGGAAGGCAGCTTCTGTACAGAGCACCCTCAACACCAGTGACACTCTAAATTTGCTCACCTCAAATGTCTGCTTTTCTATCAAAGTTTTTAAGCATAGGTTTAGCACAATGCTATCCACGCCGAGATAGAAATGGACAAAGTCTTTTGCCATTTGTACAGCAAAGTCTTTAAGCATGGGATTAGCACAGTGATATCCATGCCGAGCTGTGAAATGACAAAAGCCATTTATCACTCCAGGTACAGTATTATAGCTTTGGATTGATGAAATACCATCCAAGCCAACCTGAAATGAATAAAAGCAACCTCTGACACGTGTTTCGCTGTCATTACAGCTCTTCAGAGAGGTTTAGCTTTGTCCAGACACAAGGGAGCACCCAGTTTAAGTCAAAACAATACCCTTGCAGGCATAGAGTGACTCATAAATTATGCAAAAAAGAAGGAGAGAACTCTGGGTAGTTCCCAAGTTTAGGTTGAAGGCAGCTTCTGTACAGAGCACCCTCAACACCAGCGACACTCTAAATTTGCTCGCCTCAAATGTCTGCTTTTCTATCACTGTGCTAATCCCATGCTTAAAGACTTTGCTGTACAAATGGCAAAATACTTTGTCCATTTCTATCTCGGCGTGGATAGCATTGTGCTAATCCTATGCTTAAAGACTTTGATAGAAAAGCAGACATTTGAGGTGAGCAGATCTAGAGTGTCGCCGGTTTTGAGAATGCTCTATACAGGAGATGCTTTCCACCTAAACTTGAGAACTACCCAGAGTTCTCTGCTTCTTTTTTGCATATATATATATCTATCTCAGTCTGCAACTCCCCAATCGATCACGGAAAGACGAACACGGACCCAGAAATTTAGTGCAGAATTCTTTATTTAACCAAACACCACGCACCACCGCCATGACGCATTTCGGCCTTCAGGAGGCCTTGATCACATGACGTTGTAACAGGAAACCACAAATTTAAAGTGACAGAGCAATGTCACGTGCAAAATAGGCAGATAGACATGAAAAAAATAGTTTTCTTCTTTCTTCGTAACAATACAGTACCAAGCGCTAAACGTTTCAAATAACCAGCGTACAAAAATAGCTACACAAGCAGAGCATTGAATGTGCAAATCCGCAAATAACATGAAACCTCGTTAAAACATATGTTTTGAGATAAAATCTCATGTGTTGCCAACAAGTCTATAAAACAATATGCAATTTCACAGGTAATAATATGTTGTGCAAATAGGCTATTCAGTGCTCCATTGAAATGTGCAAGTAGAGTGTTAAATGTGCAAATACGCAAATAACATAAAACCTGGTTAAAACATATGTTTTGAGATAAAGTCTCATGTGTTGCCAACAAGTCTATAAAACAATAGGCAATAATATATTGTACAAACAGGCTATTCAGTGCTCTATTGAAATGTGCAAATATACCAGATATTAACGAATCATGAATGTATTCGAAATAAATCTATATATGAGGCAAAATTCCAATGTGCTATGGTGCACATGTCATATAATTCCGACTTGCCTAGCTAGTGTGTTTATACTAATACCAATAATACCCTAGTGGGTCAAAATGTAAGCTATTGAAAAATGCGGCAGAATTAATTTGAACAAACATCATACTGTATTGCACCTAAGCCTTCTCATGATGTATTGCGTACATGCCTATAATGCCCCAAATACCACCCTGGTGGGTCCGAATGGCTCATATTTCCATAATATGTGGATGTACTCTCAAAAGCATGGGACTGTAAAGCCTATACGAAAAAAACGGAGGGGGGGGGAAGAAAGAACAGTGATGACCCTACTGATACAGTTCAAATATTGATGTGTCAACAGTTTCCGATTAATAATTTTGTCACACATAAGGAGTTGCGCCATCAATGACACTACCGCTACATCCAACCTATGTGTGAATTCAATTTAAAAATTCAATTTCACTGTGAGCTAGGCTACCACAAACACATTTACATAACCCTACAAACTGAATTTATATATTCGTATCCACGTCTGCAAGCACAGTTTGGAACAGACTGGAACACACTCAGGTCACTTGTTGTAAAGTGTTTATTTTAGCCACATACTAACAGGTAACGCGTTTCGGCCGCGAAGCGGTCTTTGTCAAACCTGGAGTCGCCGCCATTCTTTATCTCTGTGTACTTGTGCAAATTAAAGTGACAGTGCAGCAGTAATAATAAAGTTTTTTTGAACAACTACATAAAGTGACAGTGCAACAGTGTAATCTCTTAAAGTGACATATGCAAGCATGGTATCCAGACCAACTGGTCAATACATTGTGCAAATAAGCGTTGATAATACCTCGTTCAATCAATCACAAGATGCGGTAATAACCAGATAGCTATACATTTAAAACCTTGTAAATGTAATGCACCGCATTTTAAATATATTAAAAAGCATTTAAAGTACAATCAGAATATGGCAACTGCCCATTTGATGTCCTGTTTATGGTACCAACCCATATTACCAGGTTGACTTGACACTCATCAATGATAATTTGTGCAATGTCACATAACTAATGAAGTGACTTATGTCTTGTGCAAATATCGCAATGTTATTATGAATTATACAATAACCAAAAAGCGCCTTTGTACAGAGACTGTCTGCAAATGCATGTCAGGTGAGTAATGTTCAATGTACCACAATTATTCACTCTGTCACCTCTATTTTTTATAATGGGCAAGTGCCCATACTCTTCCAACGAATAACAAGACTAGCCGCACCTAAATTAAAACTAAAGTGCTTGTGCATGAACCTTATACGACCATTACATTAAACATTATTCCATCGATTGGGTTAGAATACAAAATACCTAAATGCATTAAATTGCTTAATAAAAGGAGCCTATTGGGAATCTTTATTCCTTGAGGTTCTATTGGTCCCTATGTTACAGAATTTTTTATCAAATTTATCATCACATTCCTTTGGCAGTTACTCATTACATCTCAATTTACAGGTGGACATGTAAATCTTCCTCAGTGTTCTGCCCATAGGGAATCTTACTGTTGAACCACAGAATGTACCTTGATTCGAGCTATCTCAGGCATCTTTCTCTATTACCCCCTCTCAACCTTGGTGGCACTTGGTCTATCACAAAATATTTTAAATCTTCCAGCTTAATATCATGAGACTGCTGGAAATGTCTGGCCATGGGGTATGCCTGGTCCCTGTTGGTGATCTCTCTAATGTGTTGTAAGATCCGCTGGTGCACTGGTAAAATTGTACTGTCTATATACCGTTTCAGACAGGTACATTTCAAAACATATTCTGCAAACTGGCTCCTGCATGTCAAAGGCTTCATGATCTGCCACTTCTTGTTGGAAAACGGTAAGGGTACCTCTCTTGTATTCTCTCCATACCCGCACGCATTACACTTGTTGCATCTCCTGAAGCCCTTACTCGCACTGAGCCAGGTTGTCTGTTGTGGGATGCCTTGGCTATTTATCACCAGGGCCTGCTGCAATGATCTAGCTTTGCGAAATGTAATAAGAGGCCCACTGCCCGGCTTTTGTAGTAAAAAGTCATCCCCATGCAGTACATGCCAATGCTTCTGCATGATGGATCTTATATTCTTCTCTAGGCTCAACGGCTTTAGTGAAAATTAGCTGTTCCCTGGGCTTAGCATTAGCCTTCCGTCTGGCCGCTTTGAGTACTGTTTTACTGTAGCCCCGTTGTTCAGACCTCTTGCTCAACGCTTCCTGAGCCTGATACAAGTGATTAGGGCAGCTGCAATTCCTTTTCATCCTCATATTTTCAGCATACGGGATGCTATTCACCAATTTGTAAGGATGGAAACTATGGGCATGAAGAATCGTGTTGCCCACCGTGGTCTTTCGAAATGTTTTTGTGTTAATTTTACCATCCTTAATATACACTGTGAGATCAAGGAATTGGACCTCGTCCCTGCTCAAATGTGACATAAAGTTGACATCATTGATGTTAATTTTCTCAATGAATGACTCTGCTGATGGTTTAAGTTGACATCATTGATGTTAATTTTCTCAATGAATGAATCTGCTGATGGTTTAAGTTGACATCATTGATGTTAATTTTCTCAATGAATGACTCTACTGATGGTTTAAGTTGAGATCATTGATGTTAATTTTCTCAATGCATGACTCTGCTGATGGTTTAAGTTGAGATCATTGATGTTAATTTTCTCAATGAATGACTCTGCTGATGGTGCATCTCCGCGCCAGATATTGAAGAGATCGTCAATATTGCCGTCCCTTGTAGCTATTGAAAAAGGTCTTTATCAAATAAGAAGATGTTGTCAGACACCATTTAAGCATATCTACTAACATTAGTGTATGCTTAAACAGCGAGAGAGAGTTTTCAAATAGTATTGCACTGCCCTTACTCCATCCTCTTGTGCAATGCTAGTGTATAGGGAGGAGACTTCAAGTGTTATCATGATAAAATTCTCCTCCCAATTGATGTCATACACTTTTTTTAAGCAGTCTCCCATATCTTTTATATATGAAGACAAATTCCTCAAATACACCTGCAAGAAGAAGTCTAAAAACCTGGAAGTGTTCTCAAATAGACTTCCAATTGCCGAAATTATTGGACTGCCCGGTGGTTTACTCACATTTTTATGTATCTTCGGTATAAGATACAGTACCGGTGTTACTGGTGAATCTATTTAGAGGAACTTAGACTCTGCCTGAGATATCAGACCCACAGACCTCCATTGATCTAACTGTAAGTGGAAATTGGTAGTAGTGGTTAGCAATGTACCTTCATCAACATTCTGATAACATCGTCTATCTTTAAGTTGAGACCTTGCTTCTTGATACATCGCTAGGGGCCAAAGGACAATATTTCAGCTTTATCCGCCTGTCTGACCACTATATCAGGCCTTGCTTGCAATTTCTTTACCAATTTTTCATAGCCTATGTCTCTTGCATGGGTAGTACTTTTGGCTTCCTGATCTGTGTAAAGCTTTTTTAAATCATGAATGACTAGCTCATTAAAAGCATCAATTGAGTCTTTGTAGATATATATACAAAAAAGAAGCAGAGCACTTTGGGTAGTTCCCAAGTTTTTGTGGAGGGCAGCTCCAGCATAGATCACCCTACAACACTAGTGACACTGAATTCGGGAGTGCTGGGCAGCAGCAAAAGAGATAGCTAAAAGATTTGTACTTGTCGGCACAAAGTCTGCAGTTGGACAATTTGGCAAGTAATTCCACTTAGAATATACTTCTCTAATTTGTTAGACCCATGAGCCTACCGAACATTATTTGTTTCAGGCATGCTTTCCGAAAAGCACAACTGAGGTAGGTTTGGGGGTCTAAGGCCAACTGATTGAGCATTAGCATATGATTGCCCGACTACTTGTAGTAGCTTGGACTTGCTGAGATTATCCATGTCACTTGCCTTGAACAAACGTTTTGGTTGTTTTTTCAACACTACTTTGATGGCGGTGCACGAAAGCTGTGAGCTATCCAGTACCGACTGGTCTAATTGAGGGATGAAGATAGATTTGTGAAGATATAGAGACTTTGGGTTTCCCTCTTGAGATGAAATGTGCTGGAGCATGGCTTTCATGGTGTTGGGTAGGGGCTTTTGGATCTTATGGTAATAGTTTACAAAGGATGCCATGCTAGCCCAGGTTTGGTCCCATAAGCCAAATTCCAACCTGACTAGACAGCTCCAGAAATATTCAGGGAGCCTAAAAAACATCATGTCAGCCTTGAACTGATACTTGTCCATGGTGTTGACTAGTTGGCCCGAATAAGCTTCTTGGCCATATCTGAGAGTTGGTAGGAGGGTGGCAGCAATTACTCGTCTTTTGGGGACAGTGGAAGGGCTTTCCAGGGCATTATTTACTTTGTACATTCTAATTACAATAGCTTCCACCTTTGTGACCATGTGTGTGAGATGCATTTTAGGTCCTCCTCAGTTGATCCCCAGATGCCTAGATAGTTATAGCTGGCTCCAGTTTCAATTTTTACTGGGCCCAGACTCCAGGTGTAGTTTGATATTTAGGTTGAGTTACCGAAAACGAATACTATAGTCTTGGATCCACTCACCACCATCTTCTTGCCCTAGTTATACTTGTGCAGGCCAATTAGGGCCCTCTTTAGAACAAATTAGTAGTAATCCAAAAGGATGAAGTCATCTGCATATTGTAGTAATGGAACCTTAGTGGGGCCAATTTTATGTGGAATTAGATGTGTATGTTTCAAAGCTAAGCCCATCTCATCTGTGTAGAGATTGAAGAGCAGGGGCGCTAACATGCAGCCCTGCTAGAGGACTTAATCTGTCTCAATTTTCCTGCTCACCGCTGTCAGTGTTACCTTAACCAGAACCCAAGCAGAGGTGTAAAGCAAGATGATGGCCTGGAACAAGTTTTCTCCACATGATATTTCGGTCAACCAGGTCAAAAGCAGATGAGTAGTCCTCAAAACAGACAAAGAAGGGATGTTGTTTCTTACGTGTTGCCCGGTGGATTAAGTAAAACAGGACAACTATGTTGTCTAGGATAAAAGAATTAGCTCTAAATCCTGTTTGACTAAATGGTAATATTATGTTAGATTCTGCCCTTCATTCTAGATCTTGTAGTAGGATTGAGGTATAAACCTCAGCTTCGATATCAAGGAAAGCGATGAGGCGGTAGCTAGATGGCTTGCTTCTGTCATCCTTCGTATATGTGGGGTTCAGGATGGACCCCCTCCAGCTTTCTGGGACTTGCTTGGCCCTAGGCATGATTGACAGAGTGAGGTTAGATTGCAGACCACAGGTCGGGATCACTCTTGAAGACCCTTGGGAATCCAATTTGGGCCGGTGCTCCTGTCGCTCCTATCTTCCTCAGGATTTTAGTGACAGAATTGTTTGTGATCATCACCACTTAACCTTGGGCCTCTTGGCATGTATTTAGTAGGGGTGGGTGGAATTTGCGAAATCCACTTTCGCAAATTATCGCGAAAATGTTCAAAATTATCGCAAACACGCGGAACTATCGCGAAGATGCGGAAGTTTTTTTCCCGCATGTTCGCGAGATTTTCTGCATGGTCGTGGCTCGCCAACTTACCCATGTGGTTGCTCGCGGGCGCGGCCATCTTGTTTTCAGTTGTCTCGCGGTGCATGATCGCGAGAAGAAAGACGTGATCGCGCGACGCATGACGTCACTGCGGGCGCGAACTGTCGCGAGACAGCGCAAATGGCTAAAAACAATACAACATCTCATGGAGAACGCGACCAGATCAAGAAAACTTGTCGGCGAACGCAGGGATTCAGGTAAGGCGATCGCACGCGCGCGAGAATGTATTATTTTACAGCGCAAGCAAGAAACAAATTATCGCCAAGCTGCGGAATGCGGAAATTTTGACATTTTCGCGCTTTCCGTGGAACGCGAAAATGTCAAATTATCGCAATTTCCGCGAACGGAACGAAATTTTAGCCCAGGCCTAGTATTTAGGAACTCAGAAGTTGTTCATGCATACTGGCTTTGTATGTACAGAGCCCACTGTTGTTCAGTGATGATCTGGCAGCTAGTGGACTAACTTGTCCTTCAGGTACCTCCACTGCTCTGCTTGCCCCTGTTTTCCCATCAGTGTGTGAACTCGGATCCATTCTGTTTCCAGTGTGTGTTTTGATGCTCATACCATCAGTTTATGTTTGTTTAGGGTCCGCATGTGGGCTTTTAATTCTTCCCATATTGTTTTCTCCCGTTCTGTTTCACAGGCTTTTCGCAGTCTGCGAATTTTCAATTTACGGACAATATTACATCTAAAATATGTTCAATTCAATGTTTATTATATTTTGTCTTCTTTGACTAGTGCAGCTGGGGGCTACATAATAGCAACTTTGAGGCATATCTGTTCTGTGTGGTGTATATGTGAAGTGTTCTGTGTAATGTGTACTGTAGGATGTTTTGCTGTGTGCACAATGCAAAGGTTTTCAGGTTGATGCTCTTGATTTTGCAGTGGTTAAACTGCACTCCTAAGTTACTAATACTGAGTGTACCCTGGCAATTACCAGAATTACTAGTGAAATCAAGAGATTCTGCTGAAAAATAATTACAGGTCTGATTCTCCCTGGGTGATAACTACTGGGTCCTAATTGAAATACTAAGGCAGATGATAGCTGCATCTCATCACTACTTCATATAGTTTTCGTGACTGAATGACAAGCAGGTAGTAGTGCCAGAATGTAGGATACACATGCACACAATCTAAGATCTTTGAGAATAATGTAAACACCTTCTACATTGCATTGTGTTATTTTTGTGTTTTACTTTGATTCCTATGTTGCTCTCTGTTTTTGCTGATTTGTTGTGCCTTGTTGTGTTTTTGTTTTGTTGTTATTTTGCTTTGCTCTTGTGCTGTGTTGTGTTGTATTAGGCAATTATTTTAGACATGCCATAAAATAGTGCTACATATCCAACTAAATGCAGCACATTCCTTTAAAGTTCAACCCATTTACCAGTGCCTGAGGTGGAAAAATAATCTCACTTAAGACCGAAGCAGTGCTGGAAATGAAGCGAATCTCACTTGACACCTATTACTGAGCCAGATATGGGCTGGCCCTAGTAAAATATTTTGAATTTTCTAGTGTCATTTTCTGACCCCAGGACACATTCAACAGTGCCCACACATTGTCTGCTTTCCATTCGGAACAGCAGCCTGCATGTGGTGAGGGGTGTATGTTTTCCAACTGGGCCCAAAGCAAAACGACTGTTTTAAAGGGCCATCAACCCCTTTTTTTAATATTATCTGGGCTTGGAGCTACCTCAAGCCTAACCTCTATATGCTAATGCAATGGAAGGAAACAAAGGCACGTGGCTGTTTAGCACTTCAAGGGGCATATTTACAAGCCCTGTGCGACACCGAAACGCCACTTTTTGTGACATTTCATACCTACAAGGCCACGTAAAGTCACCCTATGTGGCTTTTTATGGCCTTGTAGATATGGAGGAAGGTGAGGCAGCGTGCTGCCTTGCCTTACTCTGCATGCAAGAGGCTTTCCCTGGGTGCTGCTGTGGGTGTTCCCAAGCAACACCCATTGGAATTTGGCGCTGCCTCAGACTTACAACATCAGGTAAACCTGCATTGTGGGGCCCCTCACGGGTCTCACGTCCAAAAACCACCCGAAGAAAAACCTGGGGCAGCGCCAAAGCCTTGTGCTTCCCAAGAGCAGGCGTAACAGGGAGAAATATTTACATTTCCCCTCATTTTTCCTCTTTCCACATGTGCTGAATTCTGCAGCCCATTTAGAAAGAAGAAAACGCCTCTTGTGATTGTTTTTGTGCAGGAAGGTGCCCGTTCATTCACAAAAACTATTGTGTCATGGTTCAAGGCAAGGCTTTAAGTGGGAAGAAAAAAGTGGAGTCTCCTAAAGGGGCGTGGCTAATGTAATTACGGGCATGGCTTACAAACAAGTAAGCTAAAAATCTGTGCTTGTCGTAGTGTGCCGTCCGATTTGTACTTTGCTGTTTCTGTCATTGCATCCAGATATGCGATACAACAAGTAACATCATACCTACAACAAGTCAGGACTATTGGCTTTGTCAATGGTTGCTAGTTGCATAAGATAAAAATGTAGCAACTATGGCTTGTACATAATATTGAAAAAGCTTCCTCTTAAAGCCCTAGTGACACAACAAAAATGTTCCTGCTCCTGAGTTTCAAAAAGAGAAGGGAAATCCAGATAGAAATTAACTCTCTTTAAAGGATTTTCCTTCCCCAACAATGCTTACCTCACATGATGTCATGCCGTAACTTCTCCACTAGTGAGAAGTGAGCAGTGTGAGCACGCGCACATCGATGTGCCTGCTGTCACCGCAGTCCGGGAAAAAACGTACCGCCTGTGCTAGGGCACAAAACAGAGCCCGATAGAGGCCCGTTTCGTGGCCTCCTTTCAAAAACTGCCGGTGCTCAGCACCGGTGAGACCCGGCCCACTTAAAGCCCTTGTGCAAGGGGGCCTGCGTTAACTCGGCTGCAAAATGTGCCCAACCTGAAAGGTCAGGAATGCCCTGTATCTTGTAAATGTGGTGCATTCCTGTCCTTTTAAATTGGAGCAGGGCAGTGCAGCAACATGATTTAAGACGCTGCCCTACACCAATTCCTTGTAAATATGCCCCCAAGTACCTAAGAGAAACTATGGTTTGGTGGCAGGGTTTCTGACTTGGTTCAACACATGCACATAAGAGATATCCATGCACTGTAGGACTGTCAGCTGCATCTGTCTGAATGAGGAATTACCGATTTAAAGAGCACTTACTTTTTTTTTTTTATTAAAGTGTTTAGAAGTCTAGTCATCCCAATGTAGAGTGTCAGAGCGCTTTACATCACATGCACACCTTATACAGAGACAATATACCATGAAAATGTGTAAATCAATGTACAGGAAATGTCACATTAAATAATTAAGCTTACAAGGTGTAGGACTCACATATCAGCCTTATTGGCAGGCACTATATTTTGTGATGGCAAGGTCAGGGGCACCACAAAGTCACGATTTAAAACGTGACACAGTGGTAGTGTTTGTAGTAATAAGGCCTTACTTACCACCATACAATAGAATCTGTGACATGCATGTTACACAAAATGCTTTGAAGCAGGCACATTAACCTGCTATGCTACTTAATGAATAAAACACAACTGATTTACTGTCACGTTTCTCATTGCTGCCAACTGCCTTGTTGTAGTAAAGATTTTAAAACACAAATGCGTAGGTTGTCTGCCAGGCTCTGCTTTCGTCTGATTTTCTTTAAATTAGCACGCGAGGGTCTCGCGCAGTGTGCACCAGCAGAAACACGAGGAATGCCGTCGAACCTGTGCGCTTCAGGGCTTGCGGGAGGACGCGGGCGCGGCAGCAAAAGGTCCTCCACCCAGCTGATTGGTCGCTGTGATTTTTGTTTTTAAAAAGTTACCTGAGTAGAAACACAGCACTCACACTGAGCTTGAACCTGTGTCTGAGGGGTAGAGAGAAGAGAGCGAAGGGCTGCAAAACCGAGGAGTGGAGGAGATAAGGCTAGAATAGGGTGACGAGAATTTTAAACCACAAAAAACGGGACATTTCCCAAAAACCATCATATAGTGACAGGAAAGAATAGAGATTCAGAGAGCTATTGAGAGCAGTGAGAAGGAAGGCAAGGAAAAAGGGTGGCTGTGCTAAAAGGAAAAATGGGGCAAAGCATCTCCAGGGCACAGATAAGCACGTGGGTAAAATAAAAATACGGGAAAAGGGCAGTAAGTACATGACGGCAAGAAAAGGAATAGAGAAAGAAAAAAAACGTTTCAAGATATACAAAAGCTAAAGAGAAGAAAAGGGGGAGGGAAAAAATAGAAGACAGGGCTCGATCTGGATAAAGAGAGGAGTCGAGGGGTGCACCATGCTGGCCATCAGTGAGCTGTTTCTGGCTCTGTTGGCGACTCTCCTGGCTGCTCGCTACCTCAAGCTTCAGTGGTCGAGGAGACGGTATCCCCCCGGACCCACCCCGCACCCCATCATCGGCAACCTGTGGACCCTCCGCTTTGAGCTGCGCAGCGAGACCCTCGTGCAGGTACCGTGACCTCGTGGATGGTGGTGCGCCCTTGGAGTGTGTGTGTGTGCTGCCAGGGTGAGAGCCGGTGTGTTACCTGGCATGGCGCCATCTTAAGAGACGGAAGTGAGGTAACAATGAATCCTGGGGAATGACACTTTATTTATTTATTTATTTATTTATTTATTTTGAGAATTTGTAAAGCGCAAACTGACACCTTGCAGGCTTCCTGGCGCTGGAAATTACTCTGTTAACGGTAAACCGGAAGAACAGTCAGACGGGCAGTTTATTTGGGGAAGAGCCATGTCTTAATGCGTCTCCTGAAGGGAAGAAGCTGTGGTGTTTGACGTATGTCAGTGGGCAGGCTGTTCCACAGCTTGGCCGCAGCTACACTGAAAGATCTGCCCCCTGTTCTAGTTCTGTTGAATCTGGGTACCTTTACCAGACAAGCAGAAGATGAACGTAGGTCTCTGGCAGGAGTGTACCACCGGAACAGGGCTTGCAGAGGTTTAGGTCCAAGTCCGTGCAGAGCCTTAAAGACAATGCAGAGGGACTTGAATGCCACTCTTTGTTTTAGGGGTAGCCAGTGTAGCTCAGCCAGAGCTGCTGTGGCTGAGGCCCTTCTCGTCCAGCCAAGGGCCAGCTTGGCGGCGGCAGATTGAATTCGCTGTAGTCGGTTCAGTGTCGTGACTGGAGACTCCAGGAGCAGGGCGTTGCAATAGTCAAGGCGACTGAGTATCGTGCACCTGACTATCGACGCCCTGGCTTGTGCCGGGAGAAGAGGCAAGATTTTCCGCAGTGATCGAAGCAGGGCCGTGCAGATCCCCACGGTTTTTGTCGCATGGGTCTCCATACTTAATGTGTTGTTCAGCATGGCTCCCAGGTTGCGCACCGAAGGAACTGGCAGAGGTTTGTCTCTGAACTCCGGGGGCCAGAATTCGTTCGGAAACTGACGGGGTATCTTGGTGCCTGAACAGAACAGGACCTCCGTTTTCGCGGAGTTGAACTGGAGGGAATTACTATGTAGCCATCCAGCCGTCTCTCTTAAACAGTCGTGGAAGGTAGAAAAAGGAATGGCATCTTCACCTTCCCATGAGAGAATAAGCTGTGTATCATCCGCGTAATTTATTGTTTTGACCCCAAAGGATTGGATCAATTTAATTAGCGGGATGAGATACACATTAAAGAGGATGGGACTGACAGAGGAGCCCTGAGGGACTCCCTGGGGTACTGTTGCAAAGGCGGATTGAAAAGGGGGAAGAGAGACAGCCTGTCTTCTGTCCCGAAGATAGGAATGAAACCAAAGCAATGCAGTGCCTTCCACTCCCACTTCCCTAAGTCTCTGCAGCAGCCTAGCATGGTTGACCGTGTCGAATGCGGCAGACAGGTCCAGCAGTATCAATGCCACTGGCTGGCCCCTGTCTGCACGCATTCGAAGATCCTCCATGGCAGTTAAAACTGCTGTTTCTGTGCCGTGGGCAGGACGGAACCCGAACTGGTGATCGTCAAGAAGGTTATTTTGTTCCAGGTGGGTGGACAGGCATGAACTGACCCAACGCTCGGCGACCTTCACTGGGAACGGCAGCAGAGAGATGGGTCGGTAATTGGAAAGACAGTCTGGGCTCAGGGAGGGTTTCTTTAAAAGAGGAGTGATTAGTGCCTGTTTCCAAGGGGTTGGAACAAAGCCACTCTGCAAGGACTGATTGCATATTAGGCGCATGGTGTCAAAAAGTTCCATACCAAAATTTTTCCATATTTTTGGAGGTAGGGGGTCAAGTGGGGAACCCGAGGTGATACCATGCGCAAGTCTTTCAAACTCGACGGCCGGGATCGGAGGGAATTCCCCCAGTCTAGCCAGAAGGACAGAGCCAGGGAGCGACAAGATCCGCGGGCTGGTGTCTGGTCTCAGCAGGTTAGAAGTTTCTGAGGAGGGTGGTGTTTTCAGGTTGTGAATAATGGTGTTTATTTTATTGATAAAAAACACTGCAAGATTGTCGCAGAGGGCTTGGGTGGGAGGCTGTGTAGAGGTAACACAGTCCGGGTTGGTCAGATTTTTGAGTATTTGAAAAATACTCTTTGAACTGTTCGTGGCATTAGTTATGATGGAGCAATAATGTTTGGATTTGTTTAGGGCGATGGCAGTTTTATACTCCCGGAGGTGTGTTTTCCAGAGGGTTTTATGAGTGTCAGAGTAACCCTGCCTCCATTTTCTCTCAGCCTGTCTGCATGCTAGTTTGAGAGCTCTTAGGGAGTCATCAAACCATGGGGCCGGTGCTCGTCTCTGGGGTTTACCCTTTTTCAGAGGGACGAGGCGTTCCGAGGTGCTTTATGAGCCAAGAAGCATATGTCCTCTCCCATGCGCCTCACTAAAATGTTTTGTAATGTCGGATTAGTAGTTTAGCAGGAATTCCATAGGCCCTGGTGCATGCAAGGAAAGATTTTGATTTCATAAGATTTTTTATTAAGTTTCCAGAACAGAACCAAACAAATCAAAAAGCGACGATGGTATAAAAGCATACCAGGATACACGGTAGACAGAGCACAGTCTAAGGGATGCAATGATGGCCTGTGGAAACTACAGAACCACAAAGTCTCTCTCATCCATTTGAAAGCGATATTCACAGCACAGCAACAGTTAAACAATATTGTAAGGAAAAAGTGGGAAAATCGAGAAAAGTAAGGATTGGTTCACTGAGGGAGCCCTGGACGTGGTATTTTTATAACAGCCAAATATAGGAATATTTGCGGCAGAGAATTACACATTTACCAGTGACAATTATGCAGAGTTGCCTAACTTGCCCATAATCCTGGACATTTTGGGGGCATATTTACAAACCCCTTGCGCCAATTTTGCGTCACTTTTGCGTCACTTTTCCCATGTTAAAAGAGACGCAAAAATGGCGCAAGGGGCTTGTAAATATGCCCCTTAATATTTAAGGAAAATGTTCCAAAGTTTTGCATCTCTCCTTACGATGTCCTCCCGGTGACTCAATGACGCGTGTGCGTGCTATTCCTTCCAGTATTCACTTGGGTACCAGCGCCTGACTGAGAACACACAGCAGCCCTGGCAATAATATCGGACCGGCCCCTGGTGGGGGGGAGGAGGGGGGGGCGAGGGAGCGAGAGTGAAGCACTGCTGCTTAACTACACCGGCCCCCAGCATTGCTGCATTTGTTACAGGGGGCCGATATTACAGCACTGCTGCAAAACCGGCCCTCCAACAAAAACGCCCCCCCCCCCCTCTAAAACCGCCCCATACCCTTCCAGCCCACCGGGGAAACGTCCGATGCCCGCTACGGCCAATCCCGCTCTGTTGGGTACCAAAGAGGACCAAAGCAAATGTTTCTGAACTACAAGATTTCAAAAATACACACTTTAAAATACTTCAAATCTTGAAAAGGCGTTATGAGAACCGGTCGCAAGAGCGCACTCGGTCCTACTGTGGTAATCGCTGTCTGGTTATTCAGGCTTTATGTAAGGACTGGTCCTTTGAGTGTGGGTGGGACACGCCTCTCCCCGACACAGACAGATACACCCGCCAATCTTACGAGTTTATTTTTAATAGCCATTATTTTGCCACTAATCCTTTGCCATCAGTGTGGCTTTGATAATGGGCGTGAACGGAAGTAGAGAAAGTACACAATTTTAAAGGATACGTTAAGAGCTGAGACTGGAAAATAGCTAATTTGGCCGGTGTTTAATCACAAGTAACAGTGTCAGGAGTTTATGTAGTTTGGATGGAGGCAAAAGCCAGCCTTGACTCAGGTGCAATGACTTTCACAGCCCCTGGTAAAAAGTCATTCTGACCATCTGGCCCCCCCCCCACCGGTAATTTAAGGTATTGGTTCCATTTGTACAAAGCTTCTATTTTCTAAAGAGTGAATCCCAAGAAATCACTGTTTAGGAAATGCAAAATGGAATGTACTAAAATTGTGATTCCCTAATAGCCATTCCTACAGAGTCGCAATCTCTATTATGAAATCGCTATTTAGGAAATGCAAAAGCAATTTTGCCTATGGGCCTAGGCCCCCCTTACATCTAAAAAAAAATAGAAAGTGGCGTACGTGTACAGCACTCCAATGCCCTTGGGCAAGTGGGTGCACTTGGCACAGCAAAAAGTGTATTTTGGGGGCCCTGTTTCCACTTTTCACATTGTTATGATCAAATTGGAATCGATGGTAATAGTATTTCATGAATGCCATTTTGCATTTGGTAACTGCTTTGAATATGTGCTTAGGAAATCACAAAGAAAATCCCTATTTGCGATTTCCAATATTGGTAATCACAAAATGCAATTTCTACAGGGTAGAATACGCAATTTGCGACCGCAATTCTGCTTTAATACATATGGGAAGCCTATTTAGCATTTCTTAATGGACGAAATAGCGATTCGGTCAGTTAAGAAACGCTAAATGGCGCTGTACATATGGGCCTTGGCCTGGTATGCTTGTGTGGCCATTCATGATGGCACAGGGAGGCATCGGATTGCACCTCCCTTAACAGAGCTCTGTTCCTGGTCAGACCCTTTTGCCATTTTTCACACACATCCATTTATTTATTCAGTGTTTTGTATAGGCCTCCAAATGTCATCTCACAGTAACTTCATTACCACCTTTGAATGGCCTATCGTAGGCTATCAGCTTCTGGTGTACTGCAGGGTATTAAGGCTACGTTTCACACACAATTTTCACCAACAAACCCAGGTACCAGCGCCCTGTCCCGAGCAAGGTGCTTGAATCTGGGATCTTGGGCTCAGAAAGCGACCTTTCTTTAGAGAGCATGGATCAGTCTTTTGCAAAAGGAAGCATCCCCTGTCTGTCTGAATAGTAAATCTAAGGACATCTGACTAGTACTTCTGTCACACCAAATGGATATTAACTTCAGGGACTGAAGGGAAATTATGCACCTAATTGTGTAATCTGCGACGGCGGCAGCCACCACAAACAAAGGGTGGTAGGGCGGAAGGAGGGAACGTGGGAGGGATCGTGGGGTGGGTAGGTCACATGGCAGTTAGTAATAATATAATAAAAAAAATAAAAAACGTACCTGAAGCCGCTGGCCGCCTACCGCGTCACACCTCCTCTCCTCTTCCTGGTCCCAGTAGCCCAGACTCTCATCCAATCTCCGTGCTGCAGAGCAGCGTGGGGATTAGCCTGAGCGGGCTAGAAAGAAGCTCCGCCAGGTCAAGGAGTCTGTGGGGTTTCTCCATGCCGGCTGTACCATGCAGCCGGGCTGTAGAAACCTTAAGTGTGCATTTGTGTTTTGGCCGGCCTGAGACGATTGACCAAACACGTTTGTGCACTTAGGGAGTGCACATAGCACTCCTCCTCCCCCCTCCCATGCCTCAGCCCTCCCCTCCCTACAGCACTGGCTCAGAGTTGGCAAATGAGAAACCGAACGTCATTTAATTTTCATTTCTTGGCTCTGAGCCAGACTGTGGGGCAACACTCCTCGCCATTGTGGAGGAGCCGCTGCTTCTCTGCGCCCAGATAGAAATGCCTCAGTCCATGTTGGACTTAGTCCTCTCTGCAAGGTCACCCCCAAACCCTTTGCCTTCTTCCCTCCTGTTTTTTTTAATTCGTTTTTGTTGGCCTTAGGACTTTATGCACTTTAACCCTGTTGACCAGTTCAAAAATGCATGTGCTCACTCTCTAAAACATGGTAAAGTTGGCTTGCATCTGACTGGCATATTTAAGTTACTTATAAGTCTCTAGTATAGTGGTACAACAAGTACCCAGGACGTGCAAATAAAATGTTACTAGTGGGCAGGAAGGACGTATTGTACCACCCATTTAAGTAGCCCCCTACAACATGTCTCAGGCCAGCCATTGCAGCCTGTGTGCAGTTTTAAACTGCCAATTTGACTTAGCAAAGGAATCCTTTTGCCAAGCCTCAAACTCCCTTTCCAATACATATAAGGATAGGCCCTAAACAGTTCTTAGTACAGGGTGTATTGTATCTAAAAAGGGTGTACATGTACTTTTACATTTTGCATGTCCTTGTATTGAAAAGCTCACAAATTCGTTTTTCACTACTATGGGGCCTGCTCCTCCCATTGGATAACGTTGGGCTACCTTATTACATTTATAAGTGATAATTTTGTTTGGGAGCAAGTCCAAATGTCATTTTTGGGGTCGAATCATAATTTAAAATCCTCTTTAATGTTAAAGTTGGATTTTCAGTTGGCATTTTCTTGTTCTAACCATGTGGTGTACGTAGCCTGTTCCTGGATCACATAACTAGGCATAGTTGCCAGTTGGCCTTTGTGTAGTCCTCCCAGACAGCCACGCAATAGTGGTAATGGGTTTTGGCAGGATGGGCAATCGGACAGGATGAGTGAGTCTGCTCTCTCATCCTGTGCACAACCCCGCGTGCACTTTAAAAATACACTGCCGCAGCTCACACACAAATAACTTCTTACTAGCCTATTGGGACTGCAGTCTGCAGGGACCAGTACAGGTTGGCAGGAAATTCCAGGCACTTCACTGAAAGAAAAACATCATAAGTTTCTTCCACTTCGAAGCAGGCACCAGGTATAAAATTAGGTCCCACAGACCCACTCCTCAGTTCATTTCTGGACCTGCAGAAGGACTGCCCTGCTGCCTGTGGCCCCTTCTGTGCACTTGAAAGGACCAACTTGCTGCACCAAGAGAACTGCCTTACTGACTGAAGCCTGCCTTCTGCCCTCAGAGGACTGCCTGCCCTGTGGCTTGAGACCTGCTTTTGTGTTTGAACCCAGGACTTCCAGAGTGAATGCAAGGACTAGTTGGCTGGCACCCTGATCACAACCTAAGGGACAGAAAGAGCTCCAACCATCTTGAACCCGCACCTGGACCTAGCCTGAGTGAGTCCTGACCCTCAAAGGGGTACTCGTCCAGTCCTGGACCCTTGGAAGTGGTGTTAAAGTACCCCAGATAGCCCCAATCCAAATCTTGGGACGTGGAATTTTTTCAGCCGAAACGTTATCTGTGAACCGAGTGGAACCAGGACCTACTTGCTCGCCAATCCGCCCAAGGTGCATCGCCAGTCAGTCTGACTTTGTGGTAGCTGCCGCTACGTTCATCTCCACAACAGCAAATTCGGTTCAGCGGCTCCTCACTAGGCCTGAGCAGAGTTTGCGGACTTCCGCTACCTGGAACTCCGCAAAGTGACCAAAATGTTTGCAGTGCTACGCGGAGTTCCGCAAGTGGCGGAGTACATTTGTTCATGCCTTTTGTGTTGATATTCAGTGCCGGGTATTTGTCCCTCACTGTAAAATCAGTGTGGACGAATCCACGCACAGCTCAAGAAGAGGCTGCTTCCTTTCTTGCCGCTTGAGTAGATTTTCTACCCGAATGGCAGCTTTCTCAACGCAAATGAAGGTGTCTCAGCGTAAGCGGTCTCAACCATCCATGATCGCCTGTGTTGATAAATCTGATTTTCCTTGCCTGAACTTGCCAACTTGATGTTGGTGAGTGAGGAAAAATCTCTGCGTGCTCCGTGGATCGCGGAAAACTCAGCAAGTTCTGCCAGCGGAGCAGAGTTCACTGCCCAGGCCTACTCCTCACAGAAGGGGTTTCTGGCTTCATAGAGCACTTGTCAAATACAGCCTGCAGCTTCATCCTTATGGAGATATTTGACTTCCATAAAAGGGACTAAGTCTGAATGTAGAAATCTTCATCATGACTTTGCACAGCGGCTTCCCAATGATGACGCCTCCTCCTCTGACACCGACAACTGCCTTCACGTGCTGAACGTTACCTTCTCAGACATTTTTCCTTCAATATTTTACCTAAGTCCAAAAGTAAGCGGAGACCAGGCCCAATCCATGTTGCGTACCTGAACCACGCTCCATCGTGGTCAGCAATAGCATTCAACTTAGTCCCAGTCTTCTTCGACTAGACGCCCACGGTTGGCGCTTTGATTGTTTAGGTACTATTTTTCATTTTAAACTTTAAACATTCAGAATCCGGTTGTACTGATTTGATTTGTGTTGTTTTGGTGACAAATCATTTATTATAACTTACTCAATTTCTCTACATTGGTGTGTGATTTTTCTTTGTTAGTGTTTTCACTTTATTACTGTTTAAGTGCTGTAAAAATACTTTTCATATTTCCTGTAAGTTAAGCCTGACTGCTTTTGTACCAAACTATCAGAGCGTTAAGTACAGGTTAATGTAGTGACTGTTTGTGGTGCACCCTGACAAGGTTTTTGCCTGTTACTTGAGTCTGGTTCCCAGCTCAATTAACAATGCAGATTCTCACAATTCACGAATCCAGATTTCATCCCACATGTAGCAAGGGCAAACTGCTTTAAAGGCAATTCATGAGAATTTGATGGAATTGCTTTAAAAGGGAGGATCACGTCACAAACAATAATATTATTCAGTTTTCTAGAACAGGGGCACCCCAAAAAGATTTAGAAGAGGGCACGAAATGCATGTTTTACACGAAAGAAACCTTTACTTTACTGCCAATGATAATAAGCATTGGCAAAGTCAATAGGTCTGGGATTGCCGCCAGCTTTTAGGTAGTTCTCAATTTATTTTGTCATGGTTTTTGTAAAACTTTATTGTACAAGGATCTGCAGTCAATCTAAAAATGAAAATCAGTTAAGGTAAAAATGCCAATCAGGTGTTTGCTAATTTTGACATGTTTATGGGGATAGCGCAAGCACTTACCACTGTTTCATAGGAGTAAAGAGCGCAGAGTCCTATGGCCAACAATATCGGGTTTAGCAACATAAAGAAAAATCTGGGGGATTACCCTACAAAAGATGGTTATTTCCTACACATTGCAACTTCCAGTACCACCAGAGGTGTATTCATAATGTGTCAGACCAAAGTAAAATGTCTCGTAAATTAGTTAGGGACGCTTTACATTATTTCCTCTCCCTAATTGGAGCCATAGTTTTCATATGTTAAAAAAATGCATCTTTGAAACACCTATAAAATAAAGATTCTTAAGTGGGGAGAGACCCCCAGCATTTCTTGCTTTGTGGGTTTGACACAAAGCGTAAGCCTGAATTACCAGTGGGCCAGCTGTATGGGTGGTACCCAGTACCATCCCAGGATGGGAGGTACCAAGTAAATAGTGATGCTGTTGTGAGATGAACAATTTCCAAGGTGTGACATATATTATTAATTCCAAGCTGTCCATGGGGAAACGACGAGGAATTACAAGCATGATTTTGTGCTTTCTGCACCAAATTATGCATGTGTCGGGATTTTCAGAGTTTGTCCGCCAATCGATTTTGGGTTAGTTGCAAAATTCACCAGGGTAGAATTACAAGAGTTGCAGCTATCCCACACAACTCCCATTTTGATCCATGCAGCACACGGATTGTAATTTAACAGCCAACATATCATCAGGCCCTAAAGGTGTCCCTAAATCCCTTCATATGCTTCTAAAGGAAAGTTTAATACTTCCACATTGACTATTAGACGACATTATTAGTGGTGGCTTTGAGCTGTCGTAAGGGGTGAGAGGGAGGGGCAGTTTACAACAAAACTGCAGTTTTATATAGCGTGGATTTTGCACATTTCCACCTTTATGTGAGTACAAGGATAAATTATGCAAGGTCAGACTTGTGGAGTTTTGGAGTACAGGGGAGATTAAGTGACTTGTCCAAAATCACAAGAGGTTGTTGAGCCAACGCCAGGACTCGAACCTGGTTCCATAATTTCGAAGTCGGCAACTGCGGCTGCAGGGTCATTGTGTTGTTGGTGAGCTGCTGTAAATACGCACTCAGGCCCCTATACACAGTTAGTAGAATGTTGTTTAACAAAGTTGGTTTTCAACTGCATTCCGGAAAGAAGATAACTCAGGAACGCCCACAGATGAGAGATAAGTGCATTCCAATGTCTACTTCTCTGGACTGTCACGGACATGCCTCTGTGCCTTTTTTAGGTCTCGCCTTGGCAGCGCATGCGCTGCATGCGCTGTCTCAGCGAGACCTAAAGTAATCTCTATATGTTGGCAAGCAGCCAGTAGTTTCTCCTGCTGCTTGCCATTGGCTTAGTGTTGTTCTCGCATTTCTTACCTTTGTTTTCAGTGGCTCCACTGACTTCCGTGTAGTCTGGAAGCAGCGGCCACCAACTACAGTTTTAGTCCGCACTGTTTGGACTTTTTGTTTGTCTTGCGCATCGCTGCCTGACCTAAACATGGCAGCGGCGCATGCGCAAGGAGCGGGTGTGCGCGAGGGGTGTGCAGCGCATGCTGCTTGTTACTTTTCCTAACCACTTGACCTCAGGAGCCAGAGTGTCTCTTCATGCTGAGTTAGTTACCCGATACCTAAACTCAGTAGTTTCTTTCCACTACCCAGACCGCACTCAATTAGCCTTCGTTTGTTATTATGTCTGCGCATGTTGAACTGTGGGATGAATAAATACCACGTAGCGAGATCCCGGCAGAGTGGCTAAGAATCTTTCTATTTATGTCCAGGGTCATTACTGGGTGCTCAAAGTTCTAAAACATGACGTTAGAAGTGCATTTGCAAAAGAATATTCCTGGAGAACAGATGCCGGGAACACCCTCTGCCATGGCTTAGGTTTCCTGTCACAGATGCCTTTACAACAGATTTTGTTACTTTCAGCACAATGTTTAAGAGCTTTTTTGTAAGTTAGCTAGGGGTTCCTTAAATGTTTTTAAATGTAACCATGCTGTTGTATGGTACGTGCAAAAGTTAGGATTTCATTTGCTGTGCTAAATAAACCTATATTCTTTTGGACAAGGTGGATAATGTTACTGAGTCCGGTTTGACTTTTGGTCTCTCACTAACAGTACACAAGAAACAAGCATTTTTCTTGGCTTTGGTGTGGCAGCATCGCCTTGCTCAGATTGGTTCTCGCCGCAGGTTTGTAGAGGTCACTGAGACTTGGGGTGCTCGCCCCCTCCCCCGTGTATGTGGGTTTTTCTCCTAATCCCGTGTATGCAGGGCACAAGTCCTAAAAAAGAAGTGGGGGGACGCTCCAAGTTAGGTGGTGTCACCGGAAGTGACCTCACAGCCGGAAGTGACGTCACGAGATGGAGTCCCCACTAATTAACAAAGGTTAGAAGGCGATGGGGGCAGGTTCAAAGGGAAAAGGAGAATGTTTACGTTGGAATTAGTCACCGTATTGACACTCAAAGGAGCGGGGAAATTAAAGATGCGCTTGTTCGGTGCGTATTTATTGCCCACAGTAAATTTGCCGGTCTCCGTCTGAAATGCATAAACACATACTGACCTTTTCTAATATACGGCCACGAGCGCCCGTCTGTCATACTGAACGGCTCCATCAACGTGAAACAACTTAAAGAGCTCTGTTCGCCCTCTCTCGACAATAGAAGGTTAGGTTTGGTGAGTGCTGAGCTCGCGCGCAGGCTCGGGTACCGGCTCCATCTTTTGGGCAGGGTGGACGGCGTCCACCCGGTAAAAACCCGGTAAAATAAGTGGGGGGACGCCGTCCACCCGCGTGGTACCCCGACTCGAGCCCTGCGTGTATGTGTGAGCGCATGGATGCGTGTGTGTGTGCCCTGTGCGCCAGTGTGTCAGCATCTCCCTGCTCAGATTGGTTCTCGCCGCAGGTTCGTAGAAGTTACAGGCTTGGGGTGGGCTCCCCCCGTGTGTGTGTGTGTCTTTCTCCTAATCCTGTGTATGTGTGAGCACGTGGATGCGTGCCCGCGCCAGTGTGTCTGATCGGCGCTGAGGCTGCAGGAGTGGACGGATGGTGGATTCAACACATGCCAGGCAGCCCGGGATGTTTTCCTTCGCCACCGCCTCCTCAGCCGCCGTCAGTACCTCCCCCTCGCCGCCGGGCTGCCCCAGACACAGGCGGCCAGGGGAAGGCGAGGAAGAAAGCCTTCTATCTGGTGAGAATGAAACCGCTGAAGGAGCACCAACAACAACTATGTGTCCTTTGTCATCCACTGTCACATCGGCAAGGAGCCAGCTTGCCAACGTGTGTAATGTGGGTGGATAGGGCTCGTGCGTGTTTTCGTGTAGAGCGTAAATGCTGAATGGCTTTGTGTTTTGAGCCTGCGCTTGTCAATCGTGGTGTGGTTGGGGGGGTCATGCTTGTTTTGTATAGTGCGTGTGCTGAGTTGCTCTGTCTGTATTAAGCTTGTGCGTGTCTGAGTGTGTTGTGTGGAAGGGGAGGAGTTGTCCCTGTTTTTCTGTAGTTTTCTGTTGTGTGGCTATGTGATGAACCTGTACTTGGCCCAGCCCGCTGTGTGGAGGGGGTGCAATCGTGTGCGTCTGTCCAGGTGGGTCTGTATCTATCAGTCTCTGACGGAGGGTATATTTACATCCATCTAGTTCAATGCATAATGAATGCATGCGGCTGTCAGCCCATCAGTCGCTGGGGTCTTGCAGGTTGTTTCTCTGGTCAGTTCCTAATGAGCGACGACGGGGGACGTGAAGATGGCCACTGGGTGCAGGTGTTGTAGACGGACGGCTCTGGTCAGCTGGAAACCTGTCTCTGACATTCACTTTAATTAGAAAACCGCCCCTGCAGCTTTTCTCTTCATTATTTGAAAATCTATTTTGGCTGTTTTTACTATGTCTGTGTTGTTGATGTATTCACTTTTTTCCCTGCACCTACTGCGGTGCAATTTTCCCATCCTCTGAGTCTAGATGTGTGGGACAGCGGATTTACATTGGGGTGTAACCTGAGGGGACGCTGCCGTGCAGTCCGCATAACACTGGGCCACGGTGGCATCCATCCGCGGTTTTTATTGGATTGTGGCGTGAGCTTTTCGATCAGCTCTCTCTGTACCACGTGTCAAGCATGCTTATTCTGTTTTTAAAAGAGATTCTAAACACCAGGCTTTTTTACCCTCAAGGCCACGGCAGTTCTGGAATGCTGAAATGGGGGAAACCGGTTGTGCTTAAGAAAATAGCACTGCTTCTAAATAGCCCTGCTTCTAAATAGCCCTGCTTCTAAATAGCCCTGCTTCTAAATAGCGCTGCTTCTAAATAGCCCTGCTTCTAAATAGCCCTGCTTCTAAATAGCGCTGCTTCTAAATAGCCCTGCTTCTAAATAGCCCTGCTTCTAAATAGCCCTGCTTCTAAATAGCGCTGCTTCTAAACAGCGCTGCTTCTAAATAGCCCTGCTTCTAAATATCCCTGCTTCTAAATAGCGCTGCTTCTAAATAGCGCTGCTTCTAAATAGCGCTGCTTCTAAATAGCCCTGCTTCTAAATATCCCTGCTTCTAAATAGCGCTGCTTCTAAATAGCGCTGCTTCTAAATAGCGCTGCTTCTAAATAGCACTGCTTCTAAATAGCGCTGCTTCTAAATAGCTGCTGTCAGCATAGGCAGAAAGCAGAAATGGTGAGCGAGGCCTTGGACGCGCTCGTGCAGAGTACCACGCCAGACGCCGCGGTTTCATTCCTGGCTATATTATTTTATACTGTGTACACTATCTTAATTGTTTGCTACGTATTCGTGGGCCCCGGTGCTTGGTGTCTAGGTCTGAGGGTCCGCTTCATTTCTTGAAGGTCAGCACGATGGCCCCCTTGGGAAATGTTATTGTTTACTGAAGGACCTTTCAGCTGTTTAGGGTGGATATGTTTTTTCCCCTCTTCAGCTCTTTCGTTTTTGTGTTGCACTAGAACGTACTTCGTGCTTTTAACAACCGCCCCTTTTCCCTTCATCCAAAAGGGCCCCGTGGATGGCAGGGCCAGAGGTCCTGGGTTAAACTCCAGCTTTCCTATCTCTACGGAGCCCCATGAGGTACCTCCAAATTCTGGGCACATGCAATTGTCTGTGGATTCTTTGCCTACAGCGAGCTCGGCCTCTGGCCCTCGACAGACACCCCGGTCCTGTCCAGTTAAGTCAGGAGCGTAGCTGTAATAGTGAAGCAGGTGCAGTGCACCGGGGCCTGGAGATGCGGGTGACCCAATCCACCCCAATCAGTAGCTGTGTTTTTTAAACTACCAAACCGGGGCATTGAGGAACAATTTTCTCGCTGGCATTGGGGCCCACTGCGCTTTTGTCATAGCACAGTCAAGTCAAGGGGGCCCTCTCTGATGGCTTTTGCACCCCTCTGTCCTGCTAATGTTGTTTTACTGGAGCCTTAGTTTATTAATCTGTGGAGGAGTTGTTTTAAGATAATTCCAGCAAACATGGGAGTGCTTGCCGGAAATGCTTGGAATGCATGACAGTTAATGGCACTGTGTGTTTTTTGTAATCTCGTGTTAATGTGGTGAGCTGATAAGCACAGCTGACCTGCTTCATCCGCTGACAATGACCTTGCTAATATTCATAGCTGACTACGGTTTTCTGGATCCGCTTCCTGTATTGACAGCAGGCCTGTGCTCGAGGCAGCAGTGTAAGCACCAGCTTTCCTTTATTTACCCACAGTTCTAGGAGGGGGGCGACTCAAGCAGCCTGTGGCTGATTTGAGTTTGTCCAAATGAATTCCATAACGTAACAGTGGAATTCCCTTAGGGGGCATATTATCAAGACAGGCGATAAAAGTATCGCCGCATTAGCGGCAGAAAACTGCCGCTAAAACGGCGATAATGGGCTTGATAATATGCTCTATGGATTTCCAATTAAAGCCCATGTTAGATGTGAAGGACATCTAACATGGGCTTCAATTGGAATTCCACAGAGCATATTATCAAGCCCATTATCGCCGTTTTAGCGGCAGTTTGCTGCCGCTAAAGCGGCCATACTTTTATCGCCTGTCTTGATAATATGCCCCTTAATTTTTGGGAATTTTATGCTTGATGGCAGTTGCTTCTCTGCAGAACCGCCCCACTTATGCTGAATGAGTTGCAGCAAAACTGCTTTCTAGCTGTTGGTGCATAAAGGCGATTGTGCTTTGAAAGGTTTTATGCCTCAGGCGTTTGTTTGGCAAAGTGTCCGACACTGATTGAAAACATCCATAATGCTTTATTGAGCAAATGTAGGATTAACACGGTGGTGCCTGTTGGATTTTTTAAAACTCTGTTATTTCTGCCTGGTATGTTAGTTTGTTGTTTATTTGTTGAGGTATTTAGTTCTTCTATTATTTCCCATTATGGGGTGTGTGGAGGAGGAAGGTACTTCACTTGTCATTCAGGTTGACGCCATGTCTGTTGTGTGTATTTTCCACGTGAGCAGACATCACATTTACATTTACAACATAGTAACTGATAGTATTTCAAACTGCGAAAACATTTAATAAAATGCACACCTACATCTGCGGATGGGACAGCCTGTGAACACACGTGCGCCTCTACTGTTTGAGTTGAAATGAAAAAGTGTTGTTCTGTCGCCGCAAACTCCTCTTGCATGTTGCAAATTCCAATATCCATTTGAAGGCCTCATACCACATAGAGAGGTTACGACTTTTTTACATCTTCTATATCTCACCTGTTTAAATCTCATAGGATGCCTACCTTTCATGCAAGCTCGTTTATGCTCCATTTCTTCTAACTGAATATCTCCATTTGATAGTCCTTTCTGAAGCAGTTTCCATGGCTGCTCTCAATTTTCCTGCAATTTGTTTTTTGTTTTAAAAACATAAATAAAAGGCATTGTCATTTACAATGCCAATAGCTTAAACTTGCGTAACTGCGAGACCTATTGCATTGCAAATGCTTGTTGTTGCAGTTTTATATAGCGCCAACTCGACCCGAAGGTATTGGAGCCCTTTACAATGAGCGCCAGGTACATCGCAAAAGGACACTTTTTTTTTTTTTTTTACGCACAGGGAGACTAAGTGATGTGCCCAGAATCACAGGATGTTGCGCCAACGCCGAGGCTCGAACGCGGTTCCCCAGGTCCAAAGTCAACAGTGCTTGCTGTTAAGCCACATCCTTTCCATCATATTTCTGGTGAACGTTCTTTCTGAAAGTAGACAGACACATCTGCAGGATCAGTGTGAAATTCACAACTGCTCTGCAGTTTTCCGGTGTTCTCCTGGGCAATCCCAAATGTAAAAAGATAACTTTCTATCAAACACTGGAATAGTAACTGATGCTTGGATAATAGGCACCGGTTTCCAAATCCAGTGGTGCTCACTTTGTTAAATTAAGAGGATAAACATCCGAGTGAGCCCTGCTAAGATTAAAACCTGCGAGAGTCGGTATCTTAGCAGCTCTCTAAGTTATTTTACTGCTTGCATTTTATGTTTTGTGCAGTGTAGTTGCATTTGTCCATTGTGGTCGTTTGGAAGGCTGTGTGTTTATAGTAGGGCTTGTATGGGAAGTGGTTTGGAGTCGTGCACGGTGACCATAAAGGGCTCTTACCCTGTTACATCTAACAGTGCTTGAGAGTGGAATGCAGCAAATAGCCATTGACGGAAAACACCGTCATCCTAATGGGAACTGACAAGGCATGTAATGTTGTAGGTATTCTGCTCAGGAACAGAAATATGCTGGGACCATAGAACATCAGTAGTTAGGGACTGAGTCACCATACCACCTCAGTACCACAAGTCCGTGTCAGACTAGCTATAGTGTCTCACTTGCTCTCCTACTCATAGCCGGAGGAACAAGGGAATTGGCACCCCAGAACACAACACCCCCAACCCTCTCGGATCGCGGTTACAGGACACTCCCTTTCGCTCACACACTTGTTCTCATCCACAATAAGATATGAAAGAGACTATTGTGCTCTAGAATGCAGTATGCGTGCAGTATGCGTGCCATAATCAGAAAACAACTGCCTAGCAAAAATACCATCAGCATAGTCAGTAAACCGTATAGTATGAAAAGCCAGAATTATAAGCCTGAATACCGTAACCCCTTCCCTTCTACAGAAGCAAACTGATTATACAGCAAAGATCTCTGGGTTTTGCAGCAGACCCCGTACATTAGCATACATGGACGGATGTTCTACATCTCAGATATAGATAACTCAGGTATGTCCTCAGATGAAGGATGAGAGCATTCCAATGTCTAGTTGTCTGGACTCGCACGGACATGCCTCTAGGCGTTTCTGGTGAAATTCTTTCTGAAAGTAGCAGACACATCTGCAGGATGACTGTGAAATCCACGGCTACTCTGCAGTCTTCCAATGTTCTCCAGGGCAATTCAACATGTAAATGGATAAGTTTCTAGCAAACACTAGAACAGTAACTGGCACTTGAATAATAATAGGCACCAGTTTCCTAATCCAGTGGTACTCGCTTTGTCAAACTAAGAGGATAAACATCCGAGAGAGCCCTGCTAAGATTAAAACCTGTGAGAGTCGGTATCTTAGTAGCTCACTAAGTTATTTTACTGCTTGCATTTTATGTTTTTGCAGTGGAGTTGCATTTGTCCATTGTGGTCGTTTGGAAGGCTGTGTGTTTATAGTAGGTCCTGTATGGGAAGTGGTTTGGTGTTGTGTATTGTGATCAGAAAGGGCTCTTATCCTGTTGCATTTAACAGTGCTTGATTGTGTAATGTAGTGGATAGCAATTCATGGAAATCATAGTCATCCAAGTGGGAACTGACATGGCATGTAACACATGTCTGGCTCAGGTCTATTAACAGACAAAACAAGGGGTTTGTGCAACAGATCTGAGAATCTCTAAACGAGGTTAACCCACCCCAATTCACATTCCAGCAAAGGGAAATGTTATTGACCCCTTTGAAGAGAGGAGTAATTTTAGCATTTACAATTTTTCAGCAATGGCTTTTCTCATAACCTCTATCAGGCCTTTGTGGGTCAGCTGTTGGATAAACTGTTGTATTTGGATGGGGTGAAGCCCCTGGATGAGTGCTTAAGTTGCAATAAAACATGTGCCTGGGCCCTTGTCAGGTGGCCACTGCAGCTTTAAACATCCATTACCCCTGCCAGTGCTGCTAACCACAATATCTACGCAGCTATTAACAATACCAGGCACGGGTGGCAGAAATTAATACATTTTACTGTATATTGTATTAATAAACAACTGTTGGTCTGTTCGTCTCTAAATGACGCAGAGAGCGCCACTATCTGGCAGAGTGTCATAAGTGCCAGTGTTCACAATTTAGTGCCGATGCGAAGCACCAGAAACCACCGACTCAAATTAAGCACTGCTCTGGGCCCATACCTATGGTATGTTGATACACGTTCCCTACAATGCATGCTTTTACAATGCTTTGAAATGTCCCACTGTGTAATTTCCATTTATCACCTCCAGATTCTACATTGCATTTTTATTTACAACACATTGTAGAAAAAAAAATGATGACAATTTTTTTTTTAAACAAAATATTCTTAGATAAACTGCTAACAGGAGAGTGAACGTGAAAAACACAATCCGGTGACACAACAACGATTTGTATTTAGGAAATGTCCACCAAAAATCATAAACACAGCTCTCTGCAAAGTGGAATAAATAGATACATCAAGATACTGAAGAAAAAAGAGGGAAGCTCTGACACGAAAACTATTAGATTTATAGCCACACTATCTACAGAATCCAATTCAGTACGTCACATCCTGAAAAAACATTGGGGTCTGTTGAAACTAGGTCCCACCATCAGTCGCACGATGGGGGATCATCCTGAGATGACATTCAGCCGAGCACAAAATCTGAGCGACAAATCGGTGCACAGTCATTTCACCAGCAAAAAGAACACATGGAAGGCAACACCAGGGTTCTGGAAATGTGCTCAAAGCATGTAAGATTGTGATCATCAAAAATGTATACACCTCTGCAAGTGGACAGCATTCTTACAACACCTAATGTGTAAAAGTAAATACACAGTATAAGTTATTGAGTGTCCCTGTGGCTTAAAATATATAGGGAGTACTATCTGTCAAACCAAAAGAAGAACCCTAGAACAAATACGAGCCATAGTTAACAGAGTAAGGGGCAATGCACATGGAGCACGACCATGAAAGCAGCTGGCAATGCTTGACATATGATGCAATTGAGCAAGTGACAAAGTCTGAATGAGGGGGTGACAGAGAAAGAACATAAAGACAAAGGGAGTCACGTCACATACTGTCACGCTATACTTTGGCCCCTAGAGACCTTAATCAGGATTAGGAACTATATGTCCACCTTTAATGAGGGATACTTGTTCAATTTTCTCACAATATGTTTATGGACTGCAGACAGCAAGGAAAAGTTGGGCAAACACAATGGGGCAGATTTATGAGCCCCTTGCGCCACTTTTGCGTCACTTTTCCCATGTTAAAAGTGACGCAAAAGTGGCGCAAGGTGCTCATAAATCTGCCCCAATGTGCCATGATCAAATCCATACTCCAATAGCATGAGAGGTACATTGGTTTGAATTGCTATGTTCCAGAAAAAGCCAGTGAAATGGAAAACAGGCAATAGCTTTAATAGAAAAGATTGATATCAAGTAGTGGAACATAAAAAATAGGGTTGCCGATTTCAAAGAAATTCTAAACACCTTTTAAAAGTGCTTAACTTGAGCCTGTGGCTTCCACTGCTCAGCACTGGCACTTAATCATCAACACCAGCGCTTTTCATGAGCAGTTTGTACTGACAACAGGATACCGTAAGAATAGAAGTGGTATTTATTAAGTCGTTACAGCAAGATCCCACAGCGAGCCCATGCTTGCAAGCACAGTGCCGGCTTGACCAACTGTCTATAAACAAATGTCAACACATTAGAATCATAACGCCAACGGACAGCGCGAGGCAACAGGGCATAGAATGTCCACGCACGAGGGGCGCGCGAGGATAGAACACTACCTATTTCTCTTTTCCTTAATGAGAAAAGCAAGAGCGGGGTAACCAGAGACGAGAGAGAGAGAGAAAGAGAAAGAGAGAGAGACAAAAAAGAGGGGATGGAAAGAGAGAGAGAGAGAGAGAGAGAAGGGATGAATAGGAATTACCTGAACCTGGCCGGCAGTCTAATATCTCTGCCAATCCTCCTGGGGGAAACAAGAGGTTTATTAACAAGATCACATTTGTTAGATCTTGGAACTAGGGGATGCATGGTAACCATTTCTGCACCCTGAGAAGAATTATCACGTGACACCTCATTGACTTTAACAAACTTGTTCATATTCCACCAGTTGCACTGATTGACGCGAACAGCACTGCCACAGATTTTGTCAATGCGAACAGGATCACTAAACTTTGAGTCACCTTTTCTTACAAAACTTTGTTTCTCTATCTTGACTATGTTACCCACTGCGAAATTCCTATTGCAGACATTTTTCCAAGAATCAAAATATATCTTTTGTTTGGATTGTGTGTCCTCAACTTTGCATCTTACCCTTGCGTCAAGTTCATGTGCTGTGGTCCTTTGTTTGAACCACTTGGACATCCATGCTGGTCTGAATTCAGAGCAAGCCTTCCTGGCCTTTAACAATTAGAATGGAGAAACACCAGTGGATGAGTGGGGCGTGGTTCTGTAGAACCACAGCATGTTCCTTACAGCAACTAGTATTACTTTGTTGTGAGAAATAGCCCACCATATGCAGTCCCCAAAGACCCTGTCGAGCCTCTCCACTAATCCATTGGTTTGTGGATGATAGAGGGATCTTTTGAAGTGGTTGAAGGAGGATTCACTGAAGAATTCCTCAACATCAGCAGAAATAAACTGCACTCCGTTGTCTGAGATGACTGTCTTGGGAAAACCCTCCCGCATAAAAAAAAAAACCTCTTTCATGAATTCAAGGATTTCTTTAGAATCCACTTTGGCTAGTAATTTTACTTCAGGCAATTTCGAGTAGTAGTCAACTAACAGTATTGCGAAACGGTTCTGAAGGGATGCGTACACCTTTAAATTCCACGATATCTTTTAAATATCCTAGCAGATCTATTTTACGTCCTTCGTAGGACACAGGTGCACAATCTTGGGGGAACAGCTGTCTATCAACCAAATTGGCATTGAAAAGAGATTTTGAGATCATAGTGATACGTGCATCAGAGTCCACGAGAAGTCGCACATTCTCCCCAACCACTATGTTAGCATAAGGGTCAATACAATCAGAGGGATCACCAGACCTAATTCCACTCTCTGTGACCACTAATATCATGTCTTTCATTTCAGTCAAAGGGTCGTCATTGTCACTGTCACTAGTATCTTTGACATGCCCCCTCTGACATTTTCTCTTTTATGCGCTTGACAGAATTTTGAAAAAGGGCCTACTTTGCCACAAGACTGACAGACTACATTTTTGCTGGACTCAGTCTGCTATTCTTGCTGTGCGTAAAGTTACCTCACTGAAAGCAAATGTCTGTTATTTTAAAAAAACAACTTTGAGAGGTTTCTCTCTTTTTTTTGTAGGTGTTAATGCGTGCAGGGGTAACCACTTCCACTGTTTTATTTTCTAGTTCCTTCACTGAGACTTGAGCGGTTTCAATACTTTTTGCAATTCATATAGATTCATCAAGGGAGGGATGCCCTAAGGAGACAATACTTTTTGTCTGATGACAGGATACTGGTAAGAATAGAATTGGTATTTATTAAGTCGTTACAGCAAGATCCCACAGACAGCCCTCCGCCATGCGTTCAAGCATGGCGCCGGCTTGACCAACTGTCTAAAAATAACTATTAACACATTAGAATCATAACGCCAATGGACAGCGCAAGGCAACAGGGCAGAGAATGCCCACATGTGAGCGGCACGCGAGTATAGAACACTACACAGTTAAAGAACATTCACTTACGGAGAGATTAGGGGCCTCATGTAGGTAGCTTAATACCGGTCGGTAACGGCCGAAATTCGGTAAATATGCCGTTACCGACCGGTATATAGACAAGTGAGATGTAGGAGACCAAAAACCAGTTTTCGGTAAATATGAAGCGGTAAATACCGATTCATAATTACCGAATTTGAAAATACCGATTCATAATTACCGAATACATATTTACCGAATCGGTAAATATGAAGTGGTAAATATGAATCGGTAAATATGAAGTGGTAAATATGAAGTGGTAAAACTGAAAATGACATGTAGGTAAAATCGGTAATGAAGAAATCCATGAAAATCGGTAATTAAGAGTCGGTAATTAACACTGAGTGAAAGCAGGTGGTAACCATCAACAGACCATATAAGCAATCCCAAAATGCAACAGCGTGGACAACATGGCCGCTCTGTATGTCATTGCAAGGCGCCTACGTCTACAGGCAGCAGGTCTGAGGATATGGAGACGGGAGGAACGCATCTACAGACAGCGCATCACACTCTTCCAACTGACTGATGCAGAGATACATGAAAGGTACAGGCTACACCCCCAAACCATCATGGACCTGATAAGGGACCTGCACCCACTCCTGGACCAGCCAACAAGAAGGGCGCATGCCATACCACCACATGTGCAGGTGCTCTGCAGCCTACATCTACTGGCATTCGGCAGTTATCAGGTGGTGATAGCCGCGGTGGGTGGTGTATCCCAGAGTTGCCTGTCCCGTTTCTTCAGGAAGTTCCTGGATGCCATGATGCAGAGAATGCACCACTACATCAGCTTCCCAAACACACAGGCTGAACTGCAGAAAACTAAAACTGACTTTTATCACATGGCACAGTTCCCCCATGTCATTGGCTGTATTGATGGCACACACATCCCAATCTGCCCACCAGCTGACACAGAGCACATCTACAGGAACAGAAAGTCCACCCACTCCATCAATGTGCAGGTGATCTGTGATGCAGTGAACATCATCACTGATATTGTAGCGAAGTTTCCTGGGAGCACCCACGACTCTTACATCTTCCAGAACAGTGGGATCTACACACGACTGATTGCCGGAGAATTTGGAGAGGGATACCTGCTAGGTAAGTAACAGTGACGCCCCATGAAACCTGCAAATCATAGTGTATAGAGGCATGTGACTGATAGTTCCCTTTTACTCACCTAGGCGACAGTGCATATGCCTGCCGGTCATTCATCCTCACTCCCTACCTACACCCATCAACCCAGAGTGAGAGACGATACAACGTGGCACATAAATCTACACGCAATGTGGTGGAGCGCACGTTTGGACTACTGAAAAGCAGGTTCCGCTGCCTCCACAAGAGCGGAGGCGCACGCCAGTACACACCCATCAACTGCTGCAAGATCATTGCCACTTGTGCAATGCTGCACAACCTTGCCACGAAGAGAGGTACAGATGTGGAACTAACAGATTTTGAGGACAACGAGGATGAGTCAGGCCAGCCAGAGAGCAACGCAGCTAGAGTGCCAACTGCAATAGATGGGAGAGAGAGACGGGCAGAGATCACATGCAACTATTTCTGAGTAAGTAAGGGGACACAGCCAGTTGTGGTATGTCATGACGTAGTTTTAATGCGGCACTACGCCATGAACACAAGATCAAGCCAATCTGGCAACATAGCATATATACAAGGAGTAAGTCCAGGGTTACGTCACCCATTGGGAAGTGGCTACGCAGGGCTGCATCAATGTTTGCGCATACGCGCTGCAGTGTGGGATGGCACGGCTTGAGCATCCTCACTACAGCCAACCCCAAGCCGCCTGCTGCTCCTGCGTGCTTCTGGGACGGGGGGTGTGATGCTGCTCCTGCTGCTGGTGTCGATGCTCTCCGCAGCATCCCCTGCAGCAGTTGTCGCCGCCTGACTTGTTAATAGCACCTCTAGTGCACTTGTCACCTGCACCATCCCCCGAGACACGTCACTGCAGCAGTGTGTCAGGCCCTCCTGCATCGACACAGAGCGCCGGCAGAGTAGAGAAGTGGCAGTTGCCAGACGGTTGAGTGCCCTGGTGGTAGTGTCCCTCCTCTGCCGTTCCCGGCGCCGTGCATCTATGTCAGCATCTAATTTGCTGCACAACTGCTGGATTGACTGGGACATGTCCCGAATGCCCGCTGCCATTGCGCTGATGTTATTGTCCATGTTGACAAATGTAGATTTCATGAACCGCATATGCCTCTGGACTGACATGACTGCCTTTGTTTGCAGGCGCTGTTGTTTTAACATTTGGCCCTCGAGCCCCGAGAAGACACCATGGCTGTCAATGCTTGCTGGTGGACTCTGGACACGCGACCTGCGGCGCCCTCTTGCACCCGTCTGTGCTGCCTGTGAGGTGTAGGGCACAGTGGCATGGCTCCCATCCTGGGGCATAGTAATTTGCTCAGGGCCCCTGCTGTCGTCAGACGAGGTGTCTAAGGCTCGCAGCCTGGCGGCAGGACGCCTCCTCATTCTCACACCTGCAGGCGGTGATGTGGCCGGTGACTCAAACATGAGTGGCGATGCTGGCTCTGGGTGAGGTGATGCTGGCTCTGGGTGAGGTGATGCTGGCTCCGGTTGAGGTGATGCTGGCTCTGGTTGAGGCGAGGCTGCCTGTGTTGGTGGTGCGGCTGCCTGTGGCCCTGCTCCCTGGGCTGAACTTGTGCTGGCCAGAGGTGATCTGTGTGGCCGGTGTGCCCTCTCTCCTGCAGCATGCCCTGTCCTGCGTGATGTCACATCTGTGGACAGAAATGCAACATCGGCTCAGTGTCCCCGAAGGGCTGCATTGCAAGCATCACAATAAATCATGTCACACTCCAAATTGTCCTCTGCCTCCTTGTGCCTAATGTGTGTAACATGCCTTGTTGCCCTGTGCTATTTACTTCATGGTTGGGGTTTCCCTGACTACATCTCCCAGAATGCATTGCCTGTCTGCACTAACACATGGACTGGAGTGGGATACTCATTTCACAATGGGGGATGTGGGATAGGGGTAGGGGGGGCTACATTGCTGTGCATTCGTCTTACCTTGTTGGGTGGCGGCTCTGGCAGAGCTGTCAGCATCCCCAAGACCCACGACGCTCTCATTCTCGATTGTGGCCCCCACCAGCTCCTCCAGTTCGGTGAGGGCAGGTGCCCTGTTGGTTCCACCTCCAGTCTGGCTGGCCTCCTTCTGGATTTCCCCCATCTTCCTCTTGGTTACAATCCTCAGGTCATACCAGCGCTTTTTGAGGACCTCTATGTCCCTGTGGGTCACTCCCACAGCATTGACCTGCGCCTGGATGGCCAGCCAAATATTGCGCTTTTCAGCCTCAGGCACTTGCAGGGACTGCCTCCCAAACAGCTTCTGGTGCTGCTTCACCACCTCCTCCACCAGCACCTGGAGTTCCTTGGGGCTGAATTTCAGCTTCCTCCTCCTTTCCCCTCCATCTCTCTGTGTCCTCTGGCTGGACATGATGTTTTTTTGCTGCACAAACAGGCACTGGCTCCCTGCCTCTCCTCTGCACTCCAAGCCTCTCCAGGGTCTGTTAATTGTGTGCACCTGCCTGGGTGTGGCCACTTCCTGGTTGGGTGGGGTGTGGTTGCACAGGATTGGCTATTTCATCAAGTCATGTGATTTTTTTTCCCGATTCGGTATTTTCCGATTCGGTAAATACCACCGCGGTATTTACCGATTCGGTAAATACCACCTCGGTATTTACCGATTCGGTGAATTCCGATTCTTGATTACCGAATGTTACCGATTCGGTAATTGTTACCGAATTTTTACCTACATATAACTTACCGATTCTTAAATACCGATTCGGTACGGCTCGGTATTTAAGAATCGGTAATATTTATTTACCTACATGAGGCCCTAAGTGATTTGCCCAGAATCACTAGATGTTGAGCCGAGGCTCGAACCTGGTTCTCCAACCCTGAAGTCGGCAGCTCTGGCCCTTTTACAAACTAGATTTTAAATCTTGGGGATTATATAACATTTATTGAATTATGTGGCATTCAGGCTAAATATAAAATGTGGCATATGTAATCAAGAGATGAATAAGTAATGCCGTACCTCTTCAAGAAATGTACAGCACATGTTTTTGATTTCACAAATACACAAGTTCTTGCACAATTGATGTTGTTTGCATGTAAAATCACTGATTATAAAATCCTTTGCCCGGTGACACCGAAAAAAGAAAGGGAATAAATAAGTTTTAAAAAAGTGTTATACAACTTATTGATAGTAACCGGTGAGCAAGGTCCACGAGGACCGAAACATGTCGGTGTATTTCATGAGCCGACTTTACTCTTGAAATAAACAGATAATTCTTATAACTCGAGATTGCAATTCTAAATTCTTTTTGTGGTGAAAAGGAGTGTGGAGATATCAAGTGGCTTCGCCATGCCACACCTGATTTGCACTTCCGCAGACAATACATTCAAGCAGATGTATAGAGTGTTCTATGCTATTTATTACCTATTTTGAGTGTGGGATGAACCATTTTTCGATGCCTCATCAGGGGTAGTAGTAAGCGCTATATGAATAGAATAACTCATAGGAGGTGAAACTTCAAGCTGATCATGATGCTTCCTACCACCCTCGACAATAGTATTAAATTGCATATTGCATTCTGCACATATAGATATAGTTTATGCCATGACATTCCTTTATGTGTTTTGAAAATTGTACATTTTGACAATTAGGATGCAGGGGGTTACATTTGTTCAGTAAGGTAAAATAACATTAAATTGGCCTCATAATTATTCGAAGAGTAGTGTTCCTGTTTAAAATAGTCATAAAATATAATCTGTGATGCAATGAACACTGCTTTCCTCAAATCAATTTCTCTATACCATGCAATTTCATGAAATCTGATATTTGCTATGTGGTAATTTGTGAATAGGCAAATAATAGTTCAGTTGTTCAAATTAACATGTTATTATGTTATATTTTTTTTTACATTGCTATGGTATAAATATACATTTAATTACTTGAATTAGTGTTGAATATGTGCAGCGAAAAAAGTAGAGAGGTTATCAGAGAACCTGTGTTGGCCAAAAATGAAGCAAAACTATTTGTGTTGTCATGCGTGTTACAATACCCCATGTTTAGAACTTGGTTGAGCACTCGAGCTACAGGGACTGCTCTGGTAGCCTACAGTGGTGTACTGTGAGCAGCTCAGAGTAAAGGCCAAGAATGGGGGTGGCAGGATCATGGAATGTAGCTCTGGGTGAAAGTTGGTGAACTTACGCTACTTTGCTTGCCAAGCGTACGCCTTATTATTCAGAAAGAAGATGTGGTCAAGCCATATAGCATGCCCTTTCCAAGATGATGGTCAGTCAATGATGTTATAAGATAATGGCCATCCACCAAGATAGCTAAGTTCTTTTTGCCATTATGTCAATTCCTGGTAGAACCATATATACAGAGTCAGTTCTTAGTGAAGGATAAGCCATAATGCATTCTATCCTGTAGTTTTTCATAGTGGCCTTTAACCCTTTGCTTTCTTTTTACTACTTCATTTTTAGGTCTCGCCTGAGCCAGCATATGCGCTGCTCTGGCGAGACATTTAGGAGCTGGGTTTTAAAAGTGCTACCCATAGGCTTTTGCCGGCCACCAGCTTGCTGTTACACGCACAAGCGCGCGCGACGTGCACAGCTGCCATCTGGCTTTTTGTAATGGCTCATTAAACCTTACAGCACACGTGTGAATCCCCTCCCCTACCTCCTCCCTTCTCCCACTCCCTCCTCGGCAGCTTCATTTTCCTTTCACTTTCGCGCCGCACGACCGTGTCACTTTCACAGCCGCCCGGCCATTGCTTGCTTAATCTTTGCAGCTATCACTTTCCTCTAGATTCTTCCCCTGAAATTCTGCCTAGTTCTATTCTCCCTCCTGTTGTTCAGAAACAATTTCATGCCTTGCTGATTTCTTTATCCTTTTTCTTCATACTCTACCAAGATCGGAAAGATTGACAAGGAAGTTTTTTCACCTTATATGTTTTTCCTTTTGTGTGCAAGCCTGTTAAGGAGACTCTTGATCTTCCATATGAACATGCAGGTCAAAGGTCAAATCCTTTCCCCATGAAAACCTCATGCCCCATTAGGCCAATTTGCTTGAACCTCGGCTAATTTTGCTCCCTATATGCTATCCACCGGGAGCCTTTTCAACAGGCCTCCTAGTCTCTAAAGTGGCACATGTTGCAGTGTTCTAGTTCCACTAGCTCCCTGAGGCAGCTTTTTTCCTTTGCTTTGTCTCTATTACTTCTCTCTTCCTACTGGGGCAGAGAAGTCCAGATTTCCCCCCAGCTGGTCCTTAGGGGGTATGAGGGAGCCAGCCTCACTGGCCCTTGAGAGCTCCAGTGGCCCTGTGGTCAGCTGCAGGCAGGGTCTTTAGTCCAGTTGGACATCAGGGGGCTTGGTGTTGCCCCCTTCCTTTTTAATTGTCTTACTCTCTGTCTCTTCCTTCTGCAAGAATTTCTAAGTGGGGTTGTAGCGTTCTAGATGCCAGGCAACCCTGGCCAATTCTAGGGTGCAACATCACCCCTCCACCCCTGTCCCAATCCTCCTGCAAAGCATGTTGGGACAATCCAAGATGGTGTTGTCAAGTGGGCGCTCTGCACAACTCCTCTGGTGGCATCAGCTCCACCCCTAGATGACATCACCACCAGGGACTTTCCCACCAAAACTTCAAAGGAAAGTCATCGCCTGCATTTATTGCAGTTGTCTACGCTACCTTCTTTGTTCAGAGGGTCATGGTTCTCACAACACTGGTACAGTGTGGCAGCTCAGTAACAGATGCTGATTTTGTTCCTTACCACTTCCTTCTCAGAAGTTGATTGAAGCGCTGTTAATTGCTCTTTTTCTGTGGGGAGGCCTTTAATCCCTCTGTTGGGGAGTAGAGTAATGTGCTTGGCCTGGCAGGATGACAAAAGGCCTGGAATCTGATCCTGAGCTGAGCCAGAGATATATGACAATTCTAGGGGGCCCATAAGGTGTCAATGTAGGTTCTTGGGACCTGTTTTATTCAAACGTGGCACGCATCTTTTACCCCAGTTTGTGCCTTACTGGACTTTGTATCCCTAAGGGAAGCAAAGCTGCATTTTAAGCAGATTTCTCCCCTGTGTATAATTCAGTGACACTGCAGATAAAACAATAAACCCTACTGACATCACCAATGAGCGCCCATATCTAACCTTACAGAGTCCTCTCCTGTGCCAAACTAACTGTGCACAGTTACCGGGATACATATAACGGTAGTCTCGCACCCTGTGTCTGCACATGTGTTCATGTGTAACCAACCATGTGCCCCTTCCCCCAGCTGCGTCGCAACAGCCTTAACTTAAAAGGCAGACACTATCAGTAAACATGTGCAGTCAAATTACCATAAGATTACCATGGGTGAGACTCACCTAAAGTAAAGTTCAAAAACTGAGCGATCAAAAGCAAAAAATCGAGGTGGGGTATATGGACAGAACCCATTTCGCTACAGTGATAATGAGTAATTATTAAGGGTTGTTAATGTCTGGTTTTAGAAAAATATTTTTGGGGAACGTTGCATAAATAGTGGTGCAGAAATATATTTAATTTACTTAAGGTACTTCAACCATAATAAGATATATTTTTATTGATCTCTGTTCTCTACTTTACAAAGTACTAATTGGTACTATTTTGTTGCTTGAGTTTGAGTTCACCTAAAAAACAGAGGACAAGAGTCGTTTGGTAAAACGGGAACTGTTTGTTTAATTGAACATTACTGTGGGGAGAACAGTTACAGGCACAAGGTCTGAGGACTGTCTTAATTTACATTAAGTATATGTCCTTCTTATATACAAAAACGTGATGGATTGTAAAAGTTTCTGGCATACCATATATGGTGAGGAATATTGGTAGCTACCTTTGAAGTCATAAATTATTTGTCAAATAGTTACCACAGATGGTTCTTGACCTTGTGTGGACACAATTTGAGCAGTAGATAATGTGCCCAGATATCCTCCATGGAGAGCACGTGATCACTGTGTGTGCTAGATCTTGATTGGCCTATGTATTCCTAACTCATGTGGCATCTGACTTTTATGGTGCTTTAGGAACACATGTATCCCCTTTAGCCATGTGTGCTTTTGACCCTCTGTGATGTTACTGCGCCTATCTGTGGGATTGATCAAGAGTTTCCTGCCCAGGTGAATGGTTGAGTCTGCTGTGCTAGATGTCAAACTCATGGTTGGTAAAGATATTCACCTATTCCCTGCATGGAAAGGAAGCTGGCTGGCTGACTTCCAAAACAGAGTGCGAAACAAATGAGCCCCCTTGCATTAAAACTAAGGCTCCCTGTTTTCCGTTTTTACGGATTTTTACAGATAAATGCAGACAGAATACAATGTGTTTTCTGTCTGCATTTATTTTTAAAAGTGGATAAATACAGAAAATTGTGCTCCTTTAAAGAGAATCTCCATGTTGTGTTTGTTGAATTATAGGCCAGCCGCTGAGCCTATGGACAGTATGGGAAATTAAAAAACAGGATGAAATGTATTTTAATACCGGCAATATGTCAACATACATTTATGGTATAATGCTAGTATTTACCAGTGGATGTATTGTTATGTAATAATTGACAGGTTAAATTGCTAAAACACAACAGACATCAAAGAATTAGTGCCCGTCTATCAGTTAAATCAATATGGAAATGTGCAGTTTTTCAACTTCATTCATACGCAAAACACAAAATAAATATGGATAAATACAGATAAAATGGCCAAAAAATAAATATGGATACAGACGGAAATGTAAAAAAAAAATACCATAAAACCGGGAGCCCGAATTTAAACCATACACGGCATAGATCTAAACTACCTCTCACAACTGGAGACAAACACACGCATGCACGCACACACATGCAAATACACACCACATACACAGCCACCTCCCCCTCCTTAATCACTCACACTCCCTTATGCCCCCTCTAAATTTAGATCGTTCAAAGTTCTCAGTCTTCTATGACTGCCCTCTAACTCTACCTTAGAGTTACCTCCTAAATTTCTGAGTTTAAATGGGCACTGAAAGTGTCACTCCCGATTCGAGAATCACCAAACACCAGGAATCCTGAACAGCACCCTCACACTTCCTCAGTAGTTCCACCATGAACATATTGGTAAACACCAGCGCTTAATTTGAGCCGGAGCTTTCCGGTGCTGAGCACCGGCACTTAATTGGTTTCCGGTGCTCAGCACCGGCACCTAATTGTCAACACCATACTTAGAGCAGTCTGCCACAAGGTGGCGCTGCTCATGTAATTTAGAGATGAGCAGTAAAACAGTTGTTAGGAAAACAATATACATAAAAGAAATACTAATACCTGCCTCACCAGCCATTCCTTTAGCTTTGGAGACCTGGAATAATCTGAACTGTCGGATTTACGTGCGATAGAGATGGTTAGTAGTTGTTTGGCAGCGATGACAGGGCGGATGGGTGGTGCAAGCTGCAGTAGCCTCCTGGTCACAGCCCTGGCACTTAATATTTTACAAATTAAGCACTGGTAAACACGCCTATATTTTTACATAATTCGTTGTTATTTCACCAGACATACTTCACATCACCATCACATCTTTATCTTGCTCCCCTCATTTGTAGCCTTTCCTTTGCAAAATCGTTGTGATTTTGAATAGTGCAAGGGAAGACACAACAGAACTAACAAAATTACATTATTAGAGATTCACAATACCTGCATGCTAAAATCAGCATTTTGAAAATACTACTTTGACATAAAAGCCAAAGGGCAGCAGGTCTGCTAAGAGAGCTAAAAAAGAATAAACTAGACATAGAGACAAGCTCAAACAAAGAAGATGAGAGTGCTAAACACTAAAATGAAGCAAAGCTTAGTTCTGCAAGTTTTACTTTTTTCTGGGCCTTTTCTCCAGGACTCGTTGTAGTTTGCAGGGGATGTGATTAAAAAATTAAATTTAAAAAAATGAATGTGTCCTTGTGTAACGTAACTGGTGCGCATGTAAAGCGCTCCAATACCTTTGGGTCGAGTTCGCACTATATATATCTGCAAAAAAAAAAACCGATCTCACAGCTCGTAATTCCGATCCCTGTGTAAACACGTGTTCGCACAAGGATCGGAATTTAGCCCTGAACTCGTGATAAAGGGCCTAAGGGATTTATTAACTGTGATTTTGCAAGAAAACTCTTTTGGTACAAAGTGATGCAAAACATGGTGTAAATGTACTAACCATTATAGAAATACCCCAAAGAACAACATCACCAGCTCACATGTGGCAATCCGAACACATTAAGGAGGGAGAAAACAGACACACCAACATGCCAGATCATTAGCAATCTGAAAGGCAAATTGACCCATGGTATGCATTACAGTGATAGCAACCACAAGAAGAGCTGAACCAGATGGTAACTGCAACCAAACATTTACATGCTGGATGCTAACAATCAAAAAACATAAATAAAACAATCAGAGATCAAAATATAAATGACAAAAAACCCCAGATACACAGACATCAAAAGACTGTTAAATAGAAAACAAGGAAAGAACCAGGCACAAAAGCAAAGGAGACAAAAAGACTTCAGAACACACAATGAAAACTGAGAGAGACCATCAATCACCGTAAAAAAAACTAATGTGAAACAATTTTGGGGATGTGGCAGCACAAACAAGACCCAATGAATAAATGGAATGAAATACCCAAAAGCTCACCAATATATAAAGTGCACTCAATACAAACTTTGGAGCTCAATCACACAAACGGCACAGTTAATGCAAGTCAAAGTAGCAGAAATAACTCACCCGGCTTTCTTCAGGACCTAAATTAATTGGAAACAAGGCTACTGCAGGATACTCCGAACCAGGCCGCGAGCAGTCGCAGCCTGGTTCGGAGTACCGACGGACAGAGCGGGTCTACCTTCAACGAGCAGTCAGCCGGGTGAGGTGAGGCTTTCCTCCCACAGAAAGCTGGGAAAGAAGATAAAGCTCTTGTACCCAAGCAAAAAGATTGTTAGTCTGGTAGGGTGGCCATTGCCACACTTTATTTGATAATAACATTCTACTATCTTAGAGGATTTGTTTGTTTTTCACATCACTTTCACTGAATAGATTTATCCTGCAGTAGCCTTGTTTCCAATTAATTTAGGTCCTGAAGAAAGCCGGGTGAGTCAACCATTACGGCTGAAAGATGTCGACCCCACGAGACCACGTCAGGAAATAGTCGTCTTTGTTTAAGACTATTTTGGTTTTAGATATGACACCTGGGCAATCCTTAATAAACATATTTTTTGGCCACGTAGTCATTTTTAATGCACTCTTCACGTTAGAGCACTGCACATTCTTTTTGAGTCCTCAATAGTTGTTCTATATACTGTGCCAGGAGACTGTTCTATCTTGGGATCACTTGGTCGGGCACCTAATAGGGCTGGCTGGCTCGTTATTATGGGCCCAGACCTCTATCCCTCAGAGTCTCAGATGACGAAGCTCCGCCAGTAAGGGTGGGCTGATGGACTCTCAATTCCTGGCCTAGTGATATATTGACTATTTGAAGAGGCTCTCACTTTGTTCACGGCATTCAGTGACTTTTCTGTCTGTTTTGTTTGGACCTAAGACCTTCTGTTAGTTTTTCTGTATCTGCTGGGGATTGAAGGTGTTATGGTCCTTAAACTAATCCCCTTTGGACCCTTATATACATTGTGTGTTTAGGATACGAACCATAGACTTGCCACACACATAGAGCAGCCTAAAGAAGAGTATAGAAATTCCTATTTTTAGGAAGCTAGGTCACTTTATAGAGTACAACAGAATAGACTGTGTGAAGTAGGGTATAATGCAGGGAATATGCTTGCCTGGTTGGCAAAGAAGAAAGAAAGTAAAACATGAGTGCACAGAGTAAGAGATGAAACCGGTGTACTGAGGGAGACCGAGGGGGATATTGCAAGAGCTTTTTTACAATACCTGGGAAATTGTACACATCCTGTTCAGGAGGTAGATTGCAACATGAGCTACAAAACTTCAAAAACAATATTCGCATCCCCCGCTGGGATGGGACACAAGGAAAAGTCTAGATGAGGCATTGCAGGAAGAAGAGATAGCGAGGCTTTTACTCAGTAGCAAGTCCTCAGGTCCAAATGGTTTCCCTCCTGAATACTTTGAATGTGTGAAGTCATGAGTGGTGAAGCCTATTCGAAATCTGCCCTATGACTGAAGGGCTGAGGGCAGGTTACCACAGGATCTTTGACAGGCGGTCATAAACCCAGCAAACTGGTGGAGGACTGCGTCTCGCAAAAGGCAATCTCATAACTGAATACAGAAACTAAAAAACTGGCTATCCGCTAACCCGAGTAACTGATGATTTGATAGTCCCGGATCAATCAGGCTTTTTGCCCTACGGACCAACTAGGCATAATATCAGCCTCTGTTTAGGTGTCTGGTGCAAAGGAAACAACTGCAGGACCAGCAGTACTTTTGTTAATGCTGAGAAAGCATTTGAATTGCTGGAGTGACTGTACCTAACGGCTCCGTTCAGGGTCTGGGTATTAGACCGTCCTTCCTGGCCTGGATACAGATGCTATATCAGAAACTGATGGTGGAGGTCCAGGTCAATGGTGTGTTCACAATGTAATTTGAACTAGGAAGGGACAGCCAACAGGGATGCCTTTTTCCCCCCCTCCATTTGCACTAGGGGTGGAGCCATTGGCTAACTGGGTCCGCTGTGATTCCAAAAGTCTGGGTTTAAGATGGGATCCTGACTGTCAAGACGGCATCTTGTTATATGCGGTTGACATCCTGTTATATCTTGCAGTTCCAAAGATGTCTAATCCAAAGACCCTGGAGATGTTTAGAGTGTTTGACTACTTCACAGGCTTCCACATAAACTGGACAAAATCAGTAGCATGCCCTAGCACAGACTAGAAGCCCTAGGAGTGATGGAGATGTCCACTGATATGGGACAACTGTGGCTTTAAATATTTAGGGATTAATGCACCACAGACCTAAAGGCAATTTAACATTCGCTGCCCATCGCATACTGTCCCTGATGGCGGCTAGGTGGGCCATGGACTTGTAGGGCTATATATGGTGTCTGTATGATAGAGAGCAGTTGGTAACCTTCCCCATCCCAAGGCCAAGGTGATTGCGACCTGGAGGGCGGCGCACGTAAACTGAGATGGAAGTGTAAAATGACTCTAGAAAGAGCACTATGTGATTCAGCAGATTTAACAGGACTGAGGGAGATAGATGGTAACCAGCAATGGGACAGGCTGGGTATCTCCAAACTGGGAGATATATGGTTGGAGGGAAGTTGATGTCATTCACCGGACTCCAGGAGCAATATCAGTTGGCGGGGAGTCAGTTATTGAGATACCTCTAGCTCCGAGTGCAACTGTTAAAGGTTCTGTGCCCCACACTGGAATTAGTGGAGGACAGTCCCTTGGAATTCAGGGTCCTCGGTGCACCCCTGATAAGTCATACAATATCCTACATCTACACCACACTGCTTACTACTTGTCAGCCCCAGCTAACTAACATAAGAGAGAAATTGGAGCAAATGGATGAGCTGGATGATGATGATTGGGAGGCAGCATGGGGATACCCTAGAGAGGTCTCAATCCACGCCAACTTCCCACTGATACAGTTGAAGCAGCTCCATAGGCCCTACTTTACAAGGGGAGGCTGTTTGCATGGGAAGAGTACCAATAGACAGAAGTCTAATAGGATGTGATCCTGTGGGTATACTTCGGTATACAGTGTGGGATTGCCCAAAGGATCAAGGCCTTTGGCAGGGAATACAACGCAAGTTGACCTTGGTGGTGAGTGAAACAGTACAACTTACCCTCAGTTAATAATGTGGGGTATATTCGGAGATTTAACCCTCAATCTATACACCCACCTGCTGTGTAACACGGCACTGACAAATTGCCAGAAGATATGTGATACACCTCTAGTGGAGGGCTGAAGTCTGGCGATATGACAAAAGATGGACAATATGGATTGGTGCCAACAAGCTGAAGAGCTAGTATACACGGTCAGCGGTAGCTTGCATACATTTACCAAGGTGTGGAGACCCTGGCAGGGGTGTGGAAGACGGTTGAATGATTGTTTTATGAAGGAACAAACTTGGAGGCCGACAAAACGAAGGGGGCTACCATGTAGGGATAAGGCGTAGATGGGAACCCGAGGAGTGAATCATCGAATGAGTCCCACGGGGAGGCGGGCATCGGAGCATGGTAAACTCTCTACAGTCGAAGAGACAATTGTAGAAGTATGAATACTGGACATGCCACAACAAAGAGGCTAATAGGTGGGTTTGATATTTGGCAATTTGTTATAAGACAAATGCACAATAAACAGATTTATATGAACAAAAAACAAAGGACTGGAATGCGTCCCAAGCATTTGCTAATAATTGAGAAAAATTTAAACATTCCATCCATCACTTTGGTTTTGTTGCAGAACTTGTAACTCCATCGCATAGACATTGTGTAATTCCAGCCTTAGTTTATCATCCAGGTACTCCACCCCAGACCTTGATGCAGGTAAGGCTGTGTAATTCCATTGTGTAGACATTGGACAATTCCAGTCTCAGACCTCATGCATTTGGAAGACCTAGTGCAACTCCACATCAGGCCACCGTGCAGGTATAGGTTGCATAATACCATGGAGGAGACATTGGGTAGCTCTACCTACAGTCCTTCATGCAGGTACTCCACCCACCTACCAGGTTGTATCTCATTCTCTTTCTCTCTCTCAATTTTTCTCAGTCTCCCTCCCAATGCCGTCCTCTTACTGTCTTTTGGTCTCTCTTTCTCTCCCTTTGTCTTTTTTTATCTTGCCCTCTCCCGGGTTCCCTCCCTCTCTGATGTGATCTGTCCTTCTATCCCTTTCTCTATTTTGCACTGTTCCTCTCTTTTCTCTCTTGCTATGTTCCTCTTTTACCCTTTCTCTTTCCAGCTCTTATCTCCATATTCACCTCACACAATTTTTCTTTACTATATTTAATAACCTAGGAAGTTCACAAATATGTTTAAAAAATATTGTGGGTAGACGGGCTCAGTATTTAAGAATCTACTCCCTTCATTGGTTTTGACCCACAACCATTTTGCTCTTTGTGATGGTAAATCATATTGCAGTAATTGAGAGTTTTGTGGAATCAGTGCGAATATATGTGGATTATCTATCAGCACTTTGATAATATTAAGCACCTGTATAGCAAAGCAACAAACATGCCACACAGGGTCCCTGCACAGCTGAAGAGCAAGCAGTTCCAGCTCGGAGTACTTTAGAAATGATAAAAAGCTCACCTGGTGTAATCCCAGGAGACTAACTATGAGTTTTCACAAACAATTCCTGGGGGTATGCTTTGCTCCCTGCAGCCCCCACAACATTTAAATACATTGTTGGTGGTGCCACTGCACCTCCTTGGGGCAGCACAAGGAAGAAAGAACTGCATAAACAAAGACTCACAGGGCATTATGGGGGGCACCTCTCTGGAACAGTTAATATTTTATGAACAGCTAAGTGGTTCTCCTCTCTTTATGCGTGGCCTCACACCATGCTTGCTATTTTCAATTTATTTTAAGGGTGCCCCTGTGTGAATGCTAGCCATAAGTTTAAAAAACATTTTTGAGGTGCACAGGTGCCACCAGGTGCTCCTGCAACTCTCGGTCTAATTGGGAGTTTTAAGGGAGAGGCCCAAGGCCCTTGCAGCACTGCCGGCTCCCCAGAAAGCATCCATTCTCAGATGCAGGCCAGCCATAGTTGTATGTGCTCGCGATCCCCGAGAGCTACTTTTCATTTTGCTCCCGTCTGCAGTGGGAGGAATCCAGTGCTCCTTTTCCATGCTCTTGTGGGCAGGGAACAGGCCTGCCTCCATCAGGGCCCCAAGGCCACGGGTCCCAAGAAATTTAACTTGTGTTGGGCCCCCGGGTTTTAATGAAAATGAGTGCTCAGACCCTTTTTTTTATTGTTTCCCACAGTCCCGCGGTACTTCCCGGACCCTCTGGGACACTCTACTACAAGGACTTGGAGGTTTTAGTATTATGGTTATTCAGACAAAATATTGTGATACACAAATATCGTGATGCAGGGATATAATTGACAAAAATATTGATTTTGAAGGTAAGTAATATCGATGTCAAAAATATCTATGTTGTTAAAATGATTTACAAAAATATAGTTGTAAAAAATATCTGTGTTTAAGTGCCTTTATGTATTTTAGTAATGTTTAAATATATATCATTATTATTATTGTCTGTGTTTGCGTATTCAATTTTATATTTCATATATATATATGAATTCATTTAATTTTTAAGACATTTGTAATAACACGTTTTTGTTTATTGTATACTTTTTATATATAATTAAATTAATAATAATTGAAGTTTGTTTTTAGTTTATTTTTTATATTGTCTATTTGTTTTCTATGTGTATGTTTGTGTATATATATAAATATATATATATACTTGTTATATTAGTAAATTGTAAAATAAATAGAAAATTATGTTATACATTAAAATTAACATTTTGTATAACTGTTTTATATTATATATGTCTATATAAACATACAGACATGCATATATATTTGTGTATTTTTGTGTAAATAAGTATATATTCATATACATTTTAAATAATATTGTAAAATATTTAATTTCTGTCATATCAATGTTATATGTTAAAAAAATTAAGATTTTCTATTATTAACTATCTATATTAAAGAAAGATATTTTTGTATATATATTTTCGACTTATGTTTAAAACAATGTTTTTTCAATATTTTTGTACTTACCTTTATATGTATAGGAAAACTATATATTTATGATCAATATTTTTAACACAATATTTCTGTTTCACGATATTTATAGTTTCAATATTATGTCAGTGAACCATTTATGTTCAATACATTTTCAGGACAGGGACTGAATCCCCGAGTCCTGTAATGGCAGCCACAAAATCGTCTGAATCACAATGCTTAGATTTTTTATTTCAAGCCCACATGTCAATATATCCACACAGTTTGAACTCTAATGTCTCAAAAACTATTGAACAGATTTACACCAAATCAAAATATTGCACTTTCTGTGTAAAGTTCTAGCCTTCTGACAAATTTGGGGGTTGGCTTTCACATATAAATTTGCTGACACACTTTTGCTATTTTAATGATTTCTACTCGTTTTCTATAGGATAAGTCAAGTTGACAAAGCTGTTTTGCGTCAAAACTACAGATGTCAAAAGAACAAGAAAGGGATGACACACTCCTATGTATAGGAACTAGCATTATATGGTAAATGTAAGTTCCTTCAAATAGCTAATCTTGGCTGTATATTTTGGGTGCGATAGTTGACTAAAAGGTCTTATATACTTTTAAAATAATGTTTTTGGAAGACATCAGTGTGTCAGCTTTCAAGTATTATGTACTAGAAATCACTACTAAATTTAAGAGCCTTCCTACATATTCTTAGTGATGTTGGAAGCCTGGCTGTCACATACGGCAGAAATCTACACGGAGAAAACTGGGTGGTAAATTAGTAGGAGGACCTCATGGCCAGGAGGTGCGGCCACAGAGGAAGGAGACCAGACACCTGAGGCGGGTACAGCACAGGAACTCAAAGAGATTATAAAGGTCATAAAAAAGATAAAAAGGGATGGGGCTCCAGGCCCAATTGCCTACCGGGTGGCCTCTTCAAACAGGATATCAAAGGCTGGGTGGAGTTTCTTTCAACTTTGTATAGGGAATTAGATCCTTGGGGGACGTACCGGACTCCTGGCAGGGCTTGATACTGCAACCAATTCATAAGAAGGGGGTAAAAACAAACCCCAAAAACTACATGCTCATAGCCTTGTTAGACATCGAAAGCAAAGCGTATGCCAGCACCTTGTTACAGGAGCTAACTGCTTGGATCGAGAACATTGGAATCTTTACCTTTCTATCAAACTGGATTCCGAAAAGGCTGCTTGACTGTAGACAACATAATGGCTCTTTCGTTTCTGGCACAGCAGACAAATGCTAGAAACAACCTGCCAGTATTTGCATGCTTTGTTGACTATTCAGCAGCCTTCGATGGAGTAAATCGAAGTAAGCTATGGCAGAAACTGATTAGCTGGAAGATCCCAGGTAAAATATTGAAGGAAATTATGTCATTTTATAGCAACACCTAGGTGAGAATCAAGCTGCCGGGGGACACGGTTACACAACAAACTGCCAACAGATCGAGGTCTAAAACAGAGTCGCATCTTAGCGCCAATACTTTACAATTTGTACACGGCTGATCTGGGGAAAGCCCTACAAGGTGCAACCCTGTTAACCCAGAAAATCGGACAGCAACAATTACATGTGCTCCAGTTTGCTGACAATCTGGTGATCTTCGATCACACAAGAGTAGGGTTGCAATGAACTTCTTTAATGAGGCAACTGAACTTGTGGCCAACCCCAGTAAAACCAAAGTAGTGGTTTTTGGACAATACTCCGACATACTCCAAAACCGCTGCAAGATGCTAAAACCAATAGTTTTAAGGTATGGGGTCAAAAGATGCGCTGGCGCTGTAGCCTTGCTCTTGACCTGCTCAATGCCATCGGATCAGGCCAAATTTGGCAAATTCATAAGTATGGCTCGAAGGGACTTAAATGAAATTAAGCCAAATGCAAACTGCGATGCCGAAAGTGTTGAGACTCAGAACATCAACGCGGGACATGCTTGGCAAAGCCGGGTCAGTAAGAGATCTGTAGACCGCAGATCACAACTGGCAACTGCAGGCTGGAAAACAACACAAGGCTGGAGCATTGCTGGCATAGAGGGGTATGAGCATCGAGATTTTTCCCCCTGAAGTTGAAGCACGGGGCCCAGGATACAGCGTGCTGTATCAAGCGGACTCTTTGCACACAGTCGTTGACTATAAAAGGGGTGCGGACAATTTTTTATTGTCATTTTAAGCCATGCATTTTAGGGCAAAGTTCCTGTTTAGAAAAGGTGTGAGACCTGTTTTAATGGCTACATTTTGACACCGTGGCAAATTTGCAATGATTTTAAGTAATTATGCAATAAAAATTTCATTTATTCATTTATTATTCTTAGCAAACTGGCCTTTGAGTCGCACTGTACATGTATGTCTATAATCCCAGTCTCTTTTCATAAAGTCCACTGCTATGTGCTGTATGTTGTGGTAAAAAAAAGAAAAACATCCATAGCAGTTTATAACTTGTCACTAGAGAGTCCCTCTCAAGTCAGATGCAACTGCTGTAAATGACTAGGTGTCGCTTTAATATATAGATTGGAATACACAATTTTGCTATTCATGATTTGTGCTTATTACTATATGATAAATAATGCAAATACTGCTTTGTAATAATGGGTCAAAATTACAACTTTCAATACATTTCTTGATTTTTATCCATGTAAGAGATGCCACCCTACTATAGTATGACCAACCATTCATTGGTAAGTACAAGTGCCTTCAAATAACTAATTTATGGTGTGTGTTTTTAGGTGGGTTTAGACACAAGTATAGATCAGTGAGCCTTTTATTGGTGCTGTGGCCATCAGATCTTTCTGTGGTGGTGGCTTTTCCTCAACCCTGACTCTCATGGTCTAGGGTCTTTCCAACAAACAGGCAGGCAGCGCTGCTTGGCATTTCCCAGCCACCCAAACAACTTTTAAAAGTGAGAGCTTGGACTTTTCTCTCAGATTTGAACTAAGAAGTAACCGTTCCAAAATGGTGCAACCACCAACCCTCCAATATAGGGATATGGCACCAACAATGGTGAAAGGGTGTTGGTTAGGAGCCCTAATATATGCATGCAATTTGTATGATATTCTTTGGAATACATGAGGCTGCTAAGACAGCTAAAGCTATATAAAGGCCAGACCTAACAATGAACACCGGGTCATAACATAGAACCCATAAGAAATAATGTTAAAATGAATGTATTTATTTTGACTTTGTGAAAATAGAGAGAAATTTAATTTAATGTTACACAAATTATATATAAATTAAATAATTATATTTTTTATAGTCAAATGTTTAAATAACTATTATTATTTCAAAAAGAAATATAACTTAATTTAAAGAAAATAATTACATTAATTTAAGTTAATTCTATGCATAATGTGTTGTAATCTATAATACACAATAAATAAATATACACATTTTACTTTAAGTGGGAATTTTTGTATTAAACGATAAAAATACTTAATTTAATTTAAATTTAATTTAAAATAAATATTTAATTCACAATTAAGGTCATTAGTGCTGTAGCATTTTATTTATTTTGCTCCATTTTTAAAATAAATAAATAAAATTAATTTACACTAATATTTAATATAAAATATTTTAACTTTTTCCAATTTCCCCTATATATATTTTGCCCAGTGGTTGAAAATGCATACATGTGAAAGGTTACTAATAGTAACTCCATAATATTCATTTAGAAATATTCAATTTATTTAAAATATATTACATTCTTTTAAAATAATATTTTGAAGATGTAGTTTAAAATTTCTCCTAAAGTATAATGTTTGTACTTACTTTTCATGCATTAAAGAATTAAAAAAATATAAATAAAATTGCATACCTGTAATTAACTTATTATTTTCTTAAAGTAGTTAAATTGTTTGTAATTAAAAAAGATTATTTCATTTTTTTAAAAATAATATTTATTGTGATTTATAAAGAATCTTTTAACATTAAATTTAATTGCTATACTTAGCAACTCAAACTAAATGTATTTATTTGTAACATTATTTGCTATAGCTTTCTATTTTACGTCTCTGCCTCCATCATTTGCTTTAGGAGGGTACTGCAATACCAGTGGTTTGCAATGTGTGGTTGCAGACAAACTCAAGGTCTAACCGGGAGTTCATTTACTGCTGTTTTGGGTCCTTTTTGCCCTTAGTATCTTTACATTTGTATATGTTGCTCCACTGCTCGTTCATGAGATGGAGGTATGTATGTCTACACTTGGTAGTACATTTACACTTATAAATGGTGAATAGCAATAAATAGTAAGTTTACTCACAAAGTGTAAGAGTACATTTACACGAAGTGATTTACTCATATGTAAATTTATCTATGTGAATAGGCTGCGTTCTCTAAAATGATGTTGTTAATCCTGAATGCATCCATATTAAACATAACATAATATTTCAATATAAATTAAGCATAAGGTAACAACATCTCTATAATGCAAAATAAAGTCAAGCTGTGCCTTTGCTACTTCCACAACAGCTGAGTCGTAAAGAGGCAGGCTATACGCCACGCACCCCTTCATTGAAGAAAGTGGCTCTGTGCATGGAAAAGTGAGTTCTCGTGAGTGAGATGAGAAGGTGACTAGGGCAAAGTGTAGTATGGATTTGTATGAAAGACAACAAGTGTCCATGACCCTGTGCAGGAAAAGCAAGTTACTTGGGCTCTGTACAGAAGAAAATTAGGTGCACAACTACTTAGTTTATTGAGGCTTGTGTTGCAGGAGAGCATCTGCAAGAGTAGCAGTCACCCTTGTCTGGCAGCAGGACATCATAGCAAAGATATACAGGTCTCCATGGGCATTTGCTGCTAAGCATTTCACCAGGAATCTGCTTGAAAGGTGGTATGCTTGAAGTTCATATCACCAAGGCCATGTGCAGGTAACATGTTGGAAATCGGGTCAAGGTGACAGTAGCATCCTGTCCAACAGGAGATGGTGACAAAGAAGAGCTGGTCATAAGGGCCTGTGTGGAAAGGCCAATGCAGCAGTATATTATAGGGTAGATCAGGACATTACCATGGCCCTGTATGTGAAGAGCAAATGGCCATGTGCATATGCAGGAAGGACAGAGCAATATACAGCAGGTGGCAGTCTACATACAGTGCAGCGCTCTGCTGCCATGTGCAGAAAGAGAAGGTCGCTAGGGTTTGGTGCAGCTAGAGAACATACAGAAGAAGAGCAGGGAACCAGTGCCATGTGCAGAAGGAGATTCTGCAGCTTGTCACTCGACTAATTCTAATAAGTATGTGATTCACCAGGGCTTGTTGTGCAGCAGGATACCATGTACAAATTGGTATGGTATTATGTGTAAGGATGAGACCCACAGTACCTTTTGAGAGGTGTACCTGAGATGCCCACAATCCAGAATGGAAATGCAAGTGGCACAGGTCACCTCATAGTGTAGGACTGGACCAGAAGGCGGCCCCATGCACTGTGTGTGCTGCAGGGGGCCATGGTGCATCTCTGTAGTAGAAGGTCATGCATAAGAGGATCAGGTCATTGTCAGTAGACTGCAATATGCATCTATAGGATATCATATGCAGAGAGCTACATATTATGGACTGAACATGAGCAGCATCTGCAGGGAGAGGTGATCACAGGATCCCTAACAATAAAGGCATCAGCACTCTCAGCCAGATTAGGGTATCTGTATGAATCAGTTTTCATCAGTACCGAGAGACACTGGCAGGAAGAGCTGATCACAGGAGCCCTTGGAAGAAAAGAAAATCTTCTCTTGTGACTTGGGTGAAAGGCAGAGATTGGAGGTACAAATGATGGTGCTCATCCTCCAATTAGGTGCTGGACAATGGAGCTTTGCATGGGGGAGAGAGACCAGGCTAGGAGGATGAGGAGAAAGGGCAAAGCAAATGTTACTCTGACCTGGGGCAAGGAAACACTCAAACACTTGGGGACCTAAGGCTAAAATTCCTAAAGGCATAGTGAGTATTCTCTACAGTTCAATTTGCCTTTTTAGAGGATAACAATAGCACCGCCCTGGTTACGGTGCTTGTTTCCAGAAGGATGTTACATTTGTAATGAACCGGTGGATCCATGCCACACTGGGAGTGTGCTCAGCATCAATGATTATAAACATTCTCATATCCCCTAAACTGTCTCAATCAGATGCCACAGTAGATCTCAGATATCCCTGAAGCCTGGTGTCAACTTCATCGCACAATCACACACACACAGCTCACAGACACAGATAACACATGCACATATAGCCACTAGCAAGCACACATTCACATCCACAAAAGCACACATATGCAGACATAATATCACACACACACTCAAACGTACAAGCACACAGACACATATAGATCTGAAAAATGATTAAGAGAACCTCTAGTCTCAGTTATTGACATAATACCTTCCATGACCTAGCCCTGTAGGGACTCTTGTCAGGTGGCATTCATTCATTAAATATCTTTGGGTGTGGAAAATCCAAATTGCCGACTTCTAGAAACAGGACAGGCCTTCACACCAGATGATCACTAACTAGAAAGAACAGTGATGCTCCATTAACCATGGTAAAGCACTGTGGATCACCCTGGTGTACAACAACACTTCATTGTAGTTCACTATCACGCTGCTTTGTACAACAATTCACAACGTACCACAATCTTCCCCTAATGTGTTTTACCTCATTTAGGCTGACCATGGCAGTCCAATACAACTTGCAAACAGTTGTCAACAGTTCTCAGCATTCAAACCTAAAAAATACACCATCCATTTAACCTTCAATTTTCTCAAAGTAAGATTGGATTTTCCATTTGGGAGAAGAATTTGAATTCTAGGGTTACCAGATTATTTGTTTCACTGGGGACACAAAGCTCTCAGTGTTAATATAGTAACCCAAATCAGTATGGTAAGAATCATCTTGATTGATGTGAATTGACTAGTTTGGACTGCTCACAGCTGTCTGTAAAAAAGTAAGACCAGGATGGGGTAATGTGCCCCTGATTATATCATGTCATGTGATAAGACAAAGGATAGTTCAAGTTTGCTGCTAAAAAATCTATATTACTAATCACTTATTTTTCCTGATTGCAGTTGGCCAAAACTTATGGAAACGTGTACACTCTATGGATGGGACAGAAGCCGATGATTGTGGTAAACGGATATGAAGCTGTGCGTAACGCCTTAGTCTCTCACTCAGAAGACCTGACCGGGAGGCCTAGGAGTCCTTTTTTCATGGAGTTGATGGGCGAAAAAGGTACCGAATGAGAATCACTGGGCTTCTATGTGTGTGACAGTTCCATGTGTGACATTTTACAATCGCAATCCTCACTTACCTCAACATAGTGACCTACTTATATGCTTAAAATGTGACAGACTTGTAGGTTTGTAGATCTGGAAGCTACCAGACATTGCATATTTTGAGATGCATCTCTTGTGTTACATGCAGGTACTGAAGAACACTTTATAATGGGATCAAATGTAGAACACTCAGGGCCCTATTACGAGTCTGGCGATCTGAGGACCGCCAGACTCATGGTGGTGCGGCGGTGGCGGATCCAGCCACAGATGCACCAGCAGTCCAGCCACCCCATTACAACTTGGACAGTTGGACTGGCTGGGACAGCCAGCTCTGCCAGGGAACTGACGTTCTCTGGTGCTGGAGCGGTAGTCAGAGGTCTCAATATGCTTTTCAGGACCACCACAGTCTCTCCAAGCATATTGCAAGTTTCCTCTCCTCTAGGGTTTACATGGAGGAAACCAGTAGGGCCCCCCTGTGCCTCAACCGAATGTGCATCACACAGAGGGGCATAACATGTGCCGAAAATTGTCTTCAGGAGTGTTTACTGCACCATAGAAGTGTTCTACCTTCCTACTTGTCCTCCTAATTATGTCTTGTTGACAGCAGCATTAAATTATAGTTGATTCAAAGTCCATTGGGCTTAATTCAAAATTTCCATATTTCCATATTTAGATTAATTTGATTGGTTTTGCTGATGCTAGACATTTAGCATTTTGTTAATATTGTTTTCCCCCTAAAAATTATTTTGGTAGGAAATGTAAAAGTCATATTTAACAAAAGAGTTTTTTTTTAAATGACTTATAAGTAGGCATTCATTAACTCAGGTTGTTTTGTAGTGTTAGCAAGAACCATTGTCCCATTTGATGTAGTTGTACTAGTGCTCACTACAATGGGGGTGAGATAGGCAATGTTTAGGACACAACTTGTATGTCATATGATATTCCGACAATGATAGTTCAGTACCTCACTGAAGCACACATATTTGTGTTTATGTCTTTAGCCGAGTGGTTGTTAGGTCTCGCCATCCAAAGGCTATAGCTGCCTATTGTCAAAAACCTATTGTCTACAATACAATACATAGGTTAGGCTTTGGATCAGCACCCTGTTCATGCCTAGACAGCTGTCTTGTCTGTCTCAGTTTGATGCTCCTGGTTCTATGGCATTTCGTCCTATTCTTGTTTTTAATCCCACACGGGAGCATAGCTTCTTTATGATTGTTTTGGCTGAATGACCTTGATCCTTCTGATGTGTACATAATATTACTATTTCTTTTCTTTTGTGTTTTAGTACTCCTTAAGGGCATGTGGTTTTCCTTGCTGTCTCCCTCATCTGCTCTATACCTTGTCACTGGGACACTTGTTTCTCTAATAATCTATTGCTCTCCAACCCAGGCCTTCCTGTCCTCACTTTACTGTTTTTTTTTATTGAATTATTTTTGTGTGCGCCCAGCAACAGCACACTGCATGCTTCTATCTAGTTACATGGTATTATCAACTATAACATTTACCATTTCAAAATCAGGCGTTCTCCATCTTGTAACATTAAATTAATCATAATGTACAACAAAAATAATCCATACTACATGGCTGCTTTGGATTCATACGCATGCACCCGTGTGGGCAGCCATCATGAAATGGTTTGTTATACTTTATGGAGAAAAAAAATCCCAGCTGGCTATCCAGTGTGCCCATGCATGCATGCACAAGGTCAGACATTTTTCATTGGTTTTAGCCACGAAGTATGCCAAACTAAACAGTGCCCTCATTTAAAAGGAAACAACCTATTGGCTTTGTCAATTCTTGTTGTCCATAGGCCCAGCCTGAAAACTATATGCACTTTGTAACTGTGATTTCATATATAAATCGTTAGAAATTAGTTATCTGCATTAATATAACTTGCCTTGGAGCATGGCATTATTTGAAACGTGCCCCTCATAATGTGCCCTCCTTTTTGCGCTTATTGTTTTAACGTGAGTAAGGGAAAGGAATTCTTTATTTATGACATTGTAACATAACTCAAACCTGACCTTGAATTTTGAAACCTCCAGAAATATAGGCATGTTTGGTGAAGTACAGATCTCTTCAAATTGTAGGTTATTTGAGTTTGACAAGATTCAGTTTTCCCAGGCCTAACAGCGACCACACTTCCAGCAAAATTCAACTTCTTCAGACTATGTTACCAGTTTTAAATACTGGAAGGCCATCAATGCCATAAACGCCCAAATCTCCAAGTTCATAGAAATGAACCACATCCTGGACCTTTCCCAATCGGCTTCAGAAGCAACTACAGCACCGAGACCACTCTCCTCACCTCTACAAATGACATCTGCACCCTCCTCGACTCAGGCAAAACTGCAGCCTCCATCCTCCTGAACCTCTTGATCGCCTTCGACACCGTCTCCCACCACACCCTCTGCACAAGACTTCATGACACCAGCATCTGCGACAACGCCCTAGAATGGATCAACTCCTTCCTTACCGGCCAAACACAGAGAGTCAGACTTCCACAGCTCTACTCAGAACCCAAAGAGATCAGCTGCGGAGTGCCTCAGAGAACCTCCCTGAACCCCCCCCCCCTCGTCAACATCTACAGTGCCCCGCTTGCAGTCCTCGTCAGAAGCCACGTACTCAACATTGTCTCCTACGCCGACGACACCCAGCTGTATGTCTCCCTCACGATGAACCCACAGCCGCCAGGAGCAACTTCCAAAACGGGAAGAAGGCAGTCGCCACCTGGATGAAGGACAGCTGCCTCAAGCTCAACTCAGACCGAAGTCCTCATCCTAGGCTCCACCCCCTCCACCTGGGACGATTCCTGGTGGCTCACAGCGCTCGGAACCCTGCCAAACCACAGAACACGCACGAAACCCCAGCATCATCCTGGACTCCTCACTCTCAATGAACCATCAAATCAGCGCCGTCTCGTCTTCCTGCTTCCACATGCTCCGCCTGTTTTAGAAGATTTTCAAGTGGATCCCCACCGCGTGTCCAGGAAAACAGTCATCCAATCACTCGTCAGCCTCAGACGCAATGCACTCTACGCCAGCACCACCCAAAACGTCCTAAAAAACTGCAGAACATCCAGAACGCCTACCACCAGAATCATCCTGAGCATCTCCTGCCACAGCCCCGGCCACCTGAGAGACCTCCACTGGCTCTGGATCAACAATTGAATTACCTTCAAGCTACTCATAGATGCCTACAAAGCCCTTCCCGGATTCGGACCTGCATACCTCAACCACCGCCTTTCCTTCTACTTATCCACCAGACATCTCCGCTCCATCCAACTGGCTTTTGGCCACCATCCCACAAATCTGCAGGACCGCGGCTGGAGGAAGATCCTTCTACTACCTTGCTGCGAAGACCTGGAACTCTCTGCCTCTGCATCTCAAGCAATCACCATCGCTGCCTCAATTCAGGAAGTAGCTCAAGACCTGGGTCTTCGACTGAAACACAGATCCCCTAGCTCCTTGAGACCCTAACAGGTGAGTAGTCGTGCTTTACAAGAAACCTGATTGATTGATTGAAATACTGAACTGCTTCACACCCATTTTGTCACCTGCACTAGGATGATCAGCCAGATTGATCTTCAGCTCACACATAAATAAATGTACTGGATGCACAGGTCCACTGGGCTTGTCAGCCACTCACTAACATTGCAGGTACCCTTCCCTAAGATGGTAATCTTTCAATAAAGTTTCCTAATACAGCATCCAGATGGGTTATATTTTGCAATTTCTGCAAATATAACAATGGTTCTAAAAGCTGTGAAACTACAAAGTTTCTTAGAAGATACTGAACTTAAGTATTATGAAAGATAATTAAAGCCCATGTGTCCTAGCATATTTTCCCATTGACACAGAATGGAAAACCCTATGATACACCAGGCCCTAAATTCCTTAACATATAGTAGCGAGGTCAGTGAAACCACATAAAATACAGAACTTTCAAAAAGAAGACCACTTTGATGTGCTTAACTTAACGGAAGTGAAGAATCATACAATAGCTTATGAAAAACTCATGAATAGAAAACATCGCCCAGTATCAACCAATCTAATAATCATACATTTCAAGCAATTCGTTCTATATTGACTTGAATAGATTCATTTGACTCTTTAAACAAAACCTTGCCTGACAGATTAGCCATGCTCACTAGCCATGTACCAATTTGAGCTGTGTAGGTTGATTTTCTGTTCTGTAGTACAATTGTCTTTGCCACCATTAAACCCTCTAACAATCATAGCTGATTTCATAAATGTATTTGTGACACAGTCGGCCTGACATTAAACATTTCTTAAGAATAAAGGGTAATATTTGCACTTAGAATCATTTGTATCCTGCTGTTGATATTGTTTCAGCAGTTCATTGATATAGACAATATATAAACATGTGCAGGTAGTGCCCATGTGTCTTGTGCCATCCCCATTGTCTAACAGACCTAATTTCCCGACCTCTTTTTGGTGTCTAGTAGAATATGTAAAGAAAAATATTTTGCTGTGCCTCGACTGTTTCTAAATTAGCACTTACTTTTAGGCAGCTTCCTCACGGATGGTAGAGGGCATATCAAATGCTATTTCAGTAGTCTTGATCCATTGTAAACTGTTTTTCAGCTCCATTCCAGTTCTAGGATAATTTTCACAAGAGATTCCCCAGCATTTCCAACTAGTATTAATGGCTCGATCTTGCTATTCCCCTTTAGATCAGATACAATGAAATACCTGTTCTGCTTCCCACAGGGTTTTTGTTCATTATTTAGAGGCTGTACCATGTCCCTGTGATAATGTTTCAGGTCAATCAATGCTTCATTTTACCTTTTTCTGCATTTTTATGTAAGGTATACGAGGTTGTTTTTAATCCTGATTTAAAAAAATGTATTTTCAAAGTATTGGTCAATGTAGGCCCGCCCTCAGAATTCTAATGACCTTACCCAAAGCTGAAATTGTCTTGTATGGCGGGGCTTTTTAAAAATCTGTTGTGTAAGCTCATAGGTCTATGTTATCTTAAAATTATTTTAACATATATTGATATCTTTTAACTATTGCTTGACCTGTTGTTATGAAATATTATGAATTATATTTGAAGTCATAATAAATGTGCTTTTATGGAGGTTATTATACTTCTGATTCAAGCTATTTATTGATTGATTGAGCAAATGAATCTAGGCTAAACTACTATGGTAGATCTACTGACAATGGGTTAACAATTACAGCCAGTGGCAGGATATACATTGAAATATAATTAACTACTGCTGCTGGCTGACCTGCTGCCAAGACTGGTGAAGTTACCACTGTTAACAACTGATGCAGACATTGTGGTTTAATTTGAGGGAAATGTGAATATAGTGTCCCTGACCTGGTAGGAAGCACATCCAACATGTTTAGGATACCAGATATTGTGGTGCTGACAAGGGAGTCACACTTTGTGGATACCTTCCCTGGACCCACACCCACTGGTGCAAAAAGTCTCAAACAGAAACAAGGTTTGGCATATTTTCCACTAGAGTTGTCTTTACTAATGGACTCTTCTAAATATGGATTCTGCCGCTTTCACAAAGAAATATTTGTCTCCCTGGAGGAGCACTTTAAATGTGGTGGATTTCCACCCTTTGGCTTGGCAGAGAAGAAAAACTCCACTACAATGGTAGTTGAAGGATCAGCTGCACAAACTTTAAATCAGGACTTAAGGGCCTGATTTAAAGTATGCAAAGGGCCCGTTGTCTGTCAGAGAGCAGGAGCAATTACCATCGCCACCCAGACTGGACGACCGCCCACCACATTTAGAGATCGTGGCTGGCCCTCTGGAGATCTCTCTTCCTTGAGAGGAGCCACATTCAATGTGGTTTCTTTGAAAGCCCTGAAATCTTGGTGGGTAGCTGCTGTATTTTAGGTGGGCCGCTCAGAAAACCTTTTTGTTCTTCAAAACCATACTCCTAAAGTGGGAGTTTGTTTTAAAAAAACAAAAAATAATCATCTGGACAGTCTTGGACTTTCCTTCCAGAGTGCGGGGATCATTTCTTAATTTTTTCCTACCAGGAATACCAGGAAACAGAAAAAAAGCACATCAGACTGTCCACTCTGAATTGGGTGCATGGTTTGATGTACCTACACAGATGGCCCCAAATCCGTACGGCAATCAGTGTAGGGTTCCCATTGGCACAGGTAGTGGTAGCATTGCTGTTGGAAACATGATATTCCATCCAACATTAAATAGAGTGAGGAAATTATCAGTTTAGCTCACTGAGTACTCTGACAAATTTGTGGTGGAGCACACTCCCCACCAAACTCTAAATTGGGCCCTAAGTCTAATTCCTGCTTAGTCGTCATACATAGTGGTGCTATCTCAAGGATAAATATTTCCAGAAAACTTATGTGACTTCCAAAGCTGGTGCTCCACATAAGAAGGCTCAGGTGTATGTTAACCTATATGCTTTCATTGAAAGTTTCCAGGATTATTCTCTTGCTGGTATCTGCAGTGGATGCACAGGCTGTGACAAGTTTGGCATAGTTCAACAACAAAAATGCTTTGTGTTGGATGCTTCTCAAAGCCGGGTTTTATGGTACACTGTGTAGATATGTTTTTTTAAGGGTTCTTTTCTGTTTGATTCAGGAGTCATCGTGACATCTGGGCACACCTGGAAACAGCAGAGACGTTTTGCCCTGTCGACCTTCCGAAATCTAGGGCTTGGGAAGAAAGGTCTGGAGTACAGGATTCAAAAGGAAGCACAGCACCTGCTGGAAACCTTCAGCAGGCAGAAAGGTACAGTATGATAGTGTTAGAAAGCCTGTGGATAAACAAGCACTTAAAGAATGCAAGCTAGACAGATAGGTACATTGTAGATTTAGGAAATATGGACTAGCTTTTCAAATGTTTCTCTTTTATCCATTCTTTTGTGTTGAGGTGGCACTTAGACATTGTGTTTTCACATGTGTCAGCAGCATTCTTTTATTAATAGTGTTTGCAGACCGAATAATTCCAAACAGTAGGGCCATGGAATTGCTTTACCTGAAGCCCCTACCTGAAGCCCCAGAGGATACAACTTGTCAGTCTGCCTTGCCAAATTCAACTGCAAAGTAATGACTGCCTGATTCAGAGACTTCTGTGGAGAAAGATGAAGATGTCCTCTACAGACTCTACCTTCATTGCACCTCTGCAACAACACCAGCACCATGGACTAAAAGAGGACGATCTTGCTGGAAGAGGCTTTGTGGTGCCTCTTTCATTCCAGCTGCCTGACCATGAAGAGGAGGTGGAGTTGCACAAATGAGCCACACTGAGCATGACAGCTCCCTCCATGCAACGCCCACCAGTCCTCCCACACTTGGTAATCCAGGGTCAACCCCACATCAGGCAATTCAACACACCTGAGAAACATTGAGTGTTAACATTGGCTAACAGAGTTTGGTGGGACAATATATCCAACACTGCTATCCAGTGAGCAAGAACTGCCTAGTTATTTGCTGTATAGACTGACCTACAGGGCACAGAATTCTAGGAAGCTGCTCCGCTGCAACACAGTGAGATTTTACCTGAGCTTTAATTGTGAATTCTTCCATTTATCCTTTCCGTAGAGGACCCTGTACTGCATCCATTAGAGTGTCTGACTCTGTGTATAATGAATTAAATTGTGTTCTGAATAAAATACTTAAAACAGTAATTGGACTGAACATTATATTATTGCATTTAATCTGTGATTGTTGAGGGCTAAGTCTCTACTTCAGCTCTACCTCCTTGAGATGCCTTAGACTGCTCGCTACTGTGAGAGTCAAGGGCAGAAAGAGGTGTAGTTGGCCCACGTTACAGAGCCATCGTAGGAGGTACACCAGTGGCGAACAAACTCAACCACCTTGGTTTGAGCCCGGTAGTCCCTGTCTGCTATGTGCCCCCCCACCCTTGAACCAGGATCTGAGCGTTCCGGTGTCATAGTTTAGCCAGGATCAAACACATAATAAAGTGCAAACAAGCTAAAACTTATCCTATTCATCTATCAGCCTGATTATGACTGCGGCACTCCATTGGACCGCCATAGTTGCGGTGGTGGTCTGTGGACCACCAACTGGCGGTCCATCTGATGTATTACAACTTTGGCAGTTGGACCACCACAGGACCACTGCAACCACCGAGAATCCTGGATCCAGCGGTGGAGATGCAGTAGTCAGAGGCTGCAATATGCTGGCGGTGCCGCTGCAGAACGGGCAAGTATATTACGGGTTGCCTCACTGCCATCATTGCCATGGTGGTGGGCCCGCCATGGAAAGAATGGTGGTGAGGCAATTCAGCCTCAGTGCATGGGAGTGTATGAGGAGGCACATGGTGTGCCCCCTGTATTTCTAGACCCCCTGTTAGTGCACGGTAAGAAGTGCATTTCTTCCCATGCAGGAACGTGCTGCGGCATTCCCACAGCGGTGCCTTTTTTTATGGCTCATATTTGAGCCTTAGAAAGAAACCGCAATGGGACTGCCGCTGCACTGACCACCCGCCAGGATTAAACTCATAATCTGGCGGGCAGTCTGACTGCAGGTTTGTCAGTCTTCCTGCAGGATGCGGGTGTGGTGGCCGGCAGGAATACGGCCAAATTCAAAATCAGGCCCTAAATCTTTTACCTGCTTGCAGCCTACATCACTGTGGACTATTCAGTCTAGTTTGAGCAGCACAAACCTATAAGAAGGCCTGTCCTGTCATTTAATGCAACAAGCCCATTCACTTCTCATCAATTGCAGCAAAAAGGTCCAAATCTGTTCATTTGATTCCTTCATATGCCTTGTGTCTTTTGGCATTCCCCCAAACCATCTCTCACGCCTTTTGTTAAGCATGTACACAAACCCTGGCTCAACTTCTTGAGCATTAAAAGTTGATCTTCCAAATGAGTGTTGATGACACAAAAATCCCCTTCCATTCAGATAATGGGACTGTCAACCCAACCCTTACTTTGTTTCCTGGTACCTGTGATCCAGTGTATGCGGGACAGGCAATTTTGCATGAATGGCACCAAGACCCCAGTCGTCAGTCACTTAATCTAATTAACCTCTGTTCAATTAGCCTTCAGGCCTTTAAACCCTGCCTTCCCACTCGTCTAAAGTAAGAAAATTTGGAATTCTTTTTGATTCCAATCACTCTTTCAATTTGTAGATGGGTTCTGTGGCAAAGGCTATAAATATGCAGCTCTTTCTTTCTGAAAAAACATCCATGTCTCCATACCCAAGAGAGAATGAAGTTGTTAAAAGCCCTATTAGTTCTAGCACATCTGTTCACATTAGACCTAGCACATCTGGACTAATGTAACATAGTCAAATCTAGTCTTCCAAAACAATTCATTGCAAGACCCCAATGGTTTCAGAACCAGGCTCAAGTTTTATAAGCGAAACAAAATCACACCTGCTATCACAACACTTGCGTTAGGATCCTGTGTCCTGTCCCTGAAGCTTACTTTTAAAAGGCTCAGTATTACTACTACACCTTACCACACCAAACAGGATCCCTTCACTTAATTTCCACCCACCGGATCAATGGACAATCATTCAAGCAGCTGGAACAAGGTAGAAGAAAATTGGTCATACACAGACCTAAACTCTGGAATGATTCCAGCCAAAATCGGAGATTCAAACCCAACTACATGCACTTTAGGAAACATTTGAAAACTGAACTACTCAGACTTGCCTTTAATTTAACTCAATACAGAACAGAGGACATGCCTGAAGAATAAATTCATTTAGACATTTAGAAATCCCTCTCTATCCCACAGGGAATTGTAGATAGCATTATTAGATGGTATCAATCATTTCAAGAATAGTTTGTGCTCTTGTTTAAGTTGTCAGTTGAATATGTATGTATAAGCTTTATTTCAACAGCTTGTGTCATAAAAGCTATGAAAACACCAGTTAGAATAATAGAAAAGGTATATAAAGATAAACAACTCATGCAACAGCTTGTTACAGTTAAATTTATGCAGACAGTTCGTCTTATGCGCAGCTGCAACAGAGCAATATGAAATTCGACAATGATAAAAAGCAATTTTTAAACAACGATAGAGTAGTACAACATACTTTAAAACAAATATGAATGAGAAGAAGAAACATCACAGTGCTTTCACTTTTGTGGCCTATACAGCTGGACCCTGTTCCCAATACCCAGGGTGTCTTATTATTGATTATTCCAACCCTCCTCGGGGCAAATTTCAAAGAGGCTAAAAGCACTAAAGTGCATGTGCCTGAGGTATGGTTAAAAGCACAAAATGCCACCCAGTGAGCTATTGTGTGGCCATGTGTAGTCCTAATCCTGGGGGGTTACTATGACCTTCCTAACTGAGCCTTCCATCTTGTAAGCCATGCATGGTTTATGAACTTGGCCACTCCGCAAGCAAAAAGTGGTCTACAGTCCAATCTTAAAGTGTGCAAGGCGACCCGATAATTCCGTGTGCCCAGTTGGTGGCAAATTGGTGTTAGCCATTTCAGCCTCTGTTTGGTATATGCCGGACAAGCAAACATAACAGGGGCAACACTTTCAACCGGGTTCTTGCAGCATGGACAATCCTTGGATGTTGAATTGCGTGGGTGCCAATTAGCTGTTGCCTCGCAGACAGGAAGTGTTCCAAACCTAAAATGGATGTACAACATCCTGTCCCAAGGGACCTGGATTATGTCTAGATAGGATTCCAGGTGTCTATTCTGTTTGTGGAGATGGAATTCTACAGTTAATCTCCCCATGGTAGTTTTGTTGAGTTCTTGCTGATCCACCCATTCCCAGTAATGTTGTTTGAGCGTGTCTTTCCTCAGTGGATCCTGCTTGGCCCAATGGGCATGAAACCCTAGTGCAAACATCAACTTTGTGGCATTGGTGATCCAGCCTACCTTATTACTTGTACCTAGCTGAATAACCACAGATAGAGCTTCCGCATAAGGTAGGAGTTCTGAGGTCCGCCTAATCGAGCCCAAAAAAGCAGCGGGCGAAGCCTCACTATATCACCAATGTAACGCCTACCCATATTGAACATTAGGGGAGTGAGTTGGATATTTTGCCGCAGCATCACTAAATTCCTTAAAAATGTATGCTTGGATCTACAAAGATCATGGATCTTGTCAAATCCCCACAGCTCCGCACCATACAGAGCTGTGCTAACAGCCGTTGCGTCGTAGACCTGAAGGGCCGGGGCTACCGGCCTGCTAAGTTAAGTGCGATGCTCCTTTTCCAGTGAGCCCGTTATGCGCTTATGGCCCAACAGCATCTTAGTTAGGTGGGGATTCCACAACATTCTGGTGCCGATTCCGATCCTGGAAAAATGTTCCCCGTACGAATCGTATCCGGATTTTTTTCCGTATGAATCGTACAAGTACCGTACAAACTGGCAAGTACGATTCGTATGGGAAACAATACATACAAATCGCATTGGGAAAATTCCCCCACACGTCCTCGGGTCGGGAAAAGTGTCTGACATGTCCCCGGACGGTTTTGCGTACGAATCGGAAAACTGAAGTCCGAGCGCGCAAATACGATCCATCCCGTCCGTCCGAATGTACAACCGTCTGGAAAAACACCGTATGGAGCGAACTTCAACAGCAACCATGGAGTCTTGTGCCCGCATATGTGCCGAACCCCCCCCAGCCCCCCGTATGTACGCGCTGTACCCCACCTCCGTAGCACAGCCCCATACCGGTATGCACCGTACCCCCACCCCCGCATGTATGGTGCATACCCCCAGCCCCCCGTATGTACGGAGCGTACCCCCACCCGTGTATGTACGGAGCGTACCCCCACCCGTGTATGTACGGTGCAGACCCCCACCTGTGTATGTACGCAGCGTACCCCCACCCGTGTATGTACGGTGCGGACCCCCACCCGTGTATGTACGGAGCGTACCCCCACCCGTGTATGTACGGTGCGGACCCCCAGCCCTACGCGCTGGGGGTCCGCACCGTACATACACAGGTGGGGGTATGCTCCGTACATATGGGGGTGGGGGTACGCTCTGTACATACACGGGTGGGGGTACGCTCTGTACGTACACGTATGGGCGCTGGGGTACGGTGCGTACATGGGGGGGCTGGGGGTATGGTGCGGACGTGTAGGGATGGGGGTACGGTGCGTACCAGGCCCCCTTTTCGTCGTGCATCGCGGCATACTTAGCTTTTCCGGCACTTTTTGGGTGCCGTAAAAATATTGCCGTCCGGACTGCTGTCGGTACGAATCGTATTTGCTGGTACGTGAAAACATGCCTAACTCCGTCCGGACGTCACGTCTGTGGTGTCCCGGATCACATTGGTAGAGATTTTACTGTCGGTCGGTGTTTTTTCTGACTCGTACGGAAATTGTGTTTTCGTACGAATCGTACTTGAAAGTTTGTAGGGTTTTTTTCCCGGGTATGAGTCGGACGGAGAAAACGCTCCGACCGACGGTTCGTACCCGGTTTTTCCAGGATCGGAATCGGCACCTTTGTCTGAGAGTCGAATACCAATATAATCGAAGGTGTCAACTCTTTCCGGGGGAGTCCCTCCTAGCAGGGGACTGCCTTTGTAGGACTTGTGGGGTTTGAACGCCATAAATTTGGTTTTAGACGTGTTAACAACCAACCCCCTGGTGTCGGAGAAGGAGAGGAATCTGCTAAGTAACCGCTGCAACCCCGCTGGGGTCTTCGACACCAGCAGGGCGTTGTCTGCGAACAAGAGGGTCGGTACCTTGTCACCCCCAAGGTTGGAGCATCTGCTGGTTCTTCTTGTGGAAAGCTCATCACTCCATTTATATAGAGAGAGAATAGGGTGGGAGCCAAGGCACAACCTTATCAAACTCCCCTACTTATTGGGATACGATCGGTCAGTTGCCCCTGCACCCCCATCTGATTTGTGTGTAGTTCCCTTCGTGTAGCTGAACTACCAAATTAAGGATAGGTGGCGGAATGCCCATATCTTTAGAGACAACCATATTTTGTCCCTGGGATCTAGATCAAAGGCAGTCTTTAAATCGATGAAAGCTAAGTAAAGACTGCCCTTGCCGATCGTTACCACTTTCCAATAGAGGAGCAAAAGCTAAAATGCCTGATCAATGGTCCCCGCCTTTACCCTAAAACCAGCCTGATACTGGGATAAGATTGCATTATCATCCACCCACAGTAGGATCCTCTGCAGCACAACTCTGCAGAAGACCCTCTGTACAACATTGATCAGGCTAATGGGCCTATAGTTTGAGGGTTAATCTCTAGCTCCTTTCTTATAGATTTGGACCACCTCTGCACCCTTCCAAGACTCTGGGACTGGGACACTGCTAGCTATTGCATTGGACAAGATTAAATATAACGGGCCCAGTTTGGAATGTCAGCTAAATATAGATTCCCCAGGATCCCATCAGGGCCTGCAGCTTTGGACGGCACTATTCTACCTATTGCGGCCTCTATTTCTCCCAAGGTGAAAAAAGCATCCTCCGCAGGGATGCTATGGAATTCAGCCGCCTCCTCTGTGGGCGTTTCTCCAGAGGTTTTATAGAGCTTCCAAAAGTGCTCATACCATTCCTGACTGGTGATAAAGTTAGGGGGTAATTGGGCTCCTGAACTACTACCCCAGGTGACTAAGTACCAGAAGGACTTAGAGTCCTGCGCTGTGCTGGTTTCCTTAAACTGCTGGCAGCACGATTCATCCCAAGCCATTTTTGCTGCTTGCAAGGTAGCCTTGTAGCGCTTCCTAGATGCTTTAATCAGAGGGCCATTCTTGCTATAGCTAGAAGGGATCGGTCACATCTACAATCCTTTGTGTACCACAAATATGTTCCTCCTGATGAGATGCTGGACTTCTGTTCCGACCTAGGGGCTAAAAAGTATAAGCTAAGTCAGAAGAAAGTTCGCGAGTGAGCCGTGGCTACATCGGCCATTCCACATTTGCTAGCAGCCAAAGACTGGATCTCGAAAGTGCCTACTAATAGGTCATGCTGAATACCTTTAACCTTGTTTTCTTGTAAAGCGACCTTTTGCCTTTTTAAGGATCTCTTGTCGTTGGAGGGAAGGACCTCTCTGCTGTAGAACGGGGGTGGGCTGCACACAAAATAGTAAGATGATTTCCACAGAGGGTTCATACTTAAACAAAGAGGATTATGGTTGCTCTCTTTTGTTGCAACCACTTTCATGTCTAACAAATCCCTCCAAAGCCTCACATCAAGAAGAATGTAGTTGATGCGGGATGGGCAGCTGACTCTATTATACGTGTGTGTGCCGTGCTTGTTCAACAGGTTTCTACCATTCACTGCCCTCAGACCAAACTCAACATTTAGGGTTGAATATGTATACTTTCCCATTACATTTTTTGATGAGAAAGTCATTGTGTATGTGTTGTGTTCATGCGATAGACATACCCTTGCAAATCCTCTTGTCCATGCAAATAATGCAAATGTGTAGGTAAGTCAATGTGCTGACCAATGCATATCCATTTATTCTCTGTGTAATCAGTGAGTATTTTCCCTACCATCGGATTCAAGTTGCTTATTCACTTCATATTTTCCCTTGTTTTGGGCCACGGTTCAGGTTGGTTTTGCCCATTTCTTTTCTCCTTTTACTAATTGTTTCTTTTTGTTTAGGGAACCCCATAGACCCCTCACAGAGCCTCGTCCATACTGTGTGCAATGTGATTTCCTGTGTCGTTTTTGGACATCGATTCTCCATAGAGGATCCCATCTTCCACCAGCTCTTGGAGGCTGTCAATCTTACCATCAGTGTTCAGAACTCCTTCCTCAGATTGGTAAGACTTTCAAGTTTAAAATTGAGTTTATTAAGAGAAAAGTAACAATACATTAGAATAACAAAAGCCAACTGTTTAGTTGGGGGATAAGAATGAGGGAAATAGGCACATGATTCAAAGAAAATGCTGACTGATTATAAGTATAGTATAGTAGTTAAAATAAATAAAAAATGCATAGTAGAAAAATAAGATGATCAGAAGTGGGAAGTCAGGGAGGCTGTAGAACCTCCTGGGTGTTGGGTTGAGGGGCAAAAGACACAATGGCAGAATTATCAAAGAACTGATGATGCAGCGTCAAATCGATGATTATGACAGGCTGCATACCATCACGCTTTAGATGATAATTGCGTAGAGTCTTTCCAATTTCGAGTGATTTGCTGAAAGGCAATTGCTAATAATTGGTCCGATATCTTCATGTTAGATGAAATATATACCAAAATGTCCGAAATACTTCCTAAAAATACATTAGAAATAGAATAAAATATATTCAAATGAAATATAGATTTAATCTGGCACCAAACCTGTGACCAAAAAGCAGAACCGGAGGGACAAGTAATAGGTATTTTTTTTTAAATCAACTGGTTGCATCGAATAAGTCCAGCAGTTCCCTGGGATGTCCTGTTTAATCTTTTGTAGGAACTCAGGTCTCAGGAAAAGAATATTATAAATGGAAACAAGTGTTTGCGTTGTATTGGCCACATGGGAGGTTTTCCTAATCTTAATCCAAATCTGTTTCCAAATAGATATGGGAAAAGTGGTAGAGAAGCCCTTATTCTATGCCACTTCTGTATTAGATTTAGGTATATTAATGGAGAAATCCAGTAGGCATGGATAGATGCTGGAGGCCTTAGGGTGTATATGTAAAAGATTAGTCAATGGAAAAGGTGTAGAGACAATGGATATGGAAATTGATGTGAAATTATTGCATGCTTGAGAAATGATATTTTGTAAAGTGTTAAACTAACTGCAAAAGGTAATTGGGAGACCAAAAAGTGTCTGAGCTAGTTTAGAAGAGAAAGGGGAGTCTTGTTCAAACAAAAGTGTTTTTGAAAATGGGAGTGTTATGCTTTTGAGGTTTACGCATGAATGTTAAGATTTCTTGAAATGAAAAAGGAGATGTAAATGCACATTCTATATCAACCCGCAATTGAGTATATAATAAGGAGGGTTCAATCCACTGTGTGGATTGCCATAATAGTAAAGATTGGGGGAATTTAGAAAAATCGGGGAAATTTATTCCACCTTCAACCTTAGGAAGACAGTATTGAATCAATTTTCTTGTACGACTTAAGAGGGATAGTGAGAGGAATGTTAGAGAGAGTAAAGAGGATGATGGTAACCAACATCATCTTGTTAGTGTCACATCGACCCCACCAAGACGGATGGAGAGGGTGCCATCTACTGGTCAGGAAAGTGATTTTCTGAATGCAGGTGTCAATATTATTTGAGGCTGAAGCAGTGAGGGTTTTGGTGAATTGGAGACCAAGATATTTGAATTGTTTAGATTGCTGTTTAAAATGAGAGGAGTAGAAATCCTGCCTAAAGGTGAATTTGTTTAGGTGTAGAATGTTGTATTTGTTGGTGTTCAATTTGTAACCAAAGACAGAGGCAAAAGAGGAAACTTCTGACTTGAAGAAGGGTAGTGAGGAATGATGTTGAGAAATAAATAACAAAATATCATCAGCGTCCGCAGCTAATTTAACTTGTAGGGAATTATGGATAAAAGCATGTATTTCAGCATTTTGATGGATCCTTGACAGGAATGGTTCTAGTGCTAAGTTAAAAACAAAGGGGAGAGAGGACAACCCTGATGGACTCATCTGTGAAGAGTGAAATAGGAGGATGTCAAACTGTTAACACAAATTGCAGGCTGAGGAGAGCTATAAAGAAGGGAAATTAAAGTAGTGATTTTTGAGCCATAACCAAACCTGGGTAGAGTATGAAATAGGAAATACCAAAGAACGTGATCAAAAGCCTTCATAGCATCTAAAGCAAGGGCTGCCATAGATTCAGACATGCCAGTTGATTTGGAAATAATGTCAAAGAACAAGCGAGTATTATCTGAGAGATATTTTACTTTGACAAAACCAGATTGCTCCTTTCCTAAAAGGTCAGGGAGAAACGGCTTTAACCTGAAAGCTAGTGCTTTAGAGAAGATCTAATAATCTAAATTGACTAGAGAAATGGGTCTATAGTTCTTGCAAAATTGTGTGTCTTTCCCTTTTTTCAAAATGAGACATATGATGACATCCAAAAAGGGGCCCGATAAGATGGCTGAGTTGGTAAAGGATTGAATCAACATATCAAGTTTGGGGAGAAGTAATTTGGAAAACTGTATGTAAAATTCAGCTGTAAAGCCATCAGACTTTGGAGCTTTGTCTTTTCTGGAGGGAGAGCAATCCAAGGGGAAGTTCTATTTGAGTAATGTCAGTCTCTAGAGATGAAAAATCTATTTGAGAGGAGTCCATGATCCAATGGGCGGTATTCCGGTGTGTAAAGAATAGTGTAGAACTTCTGGAACTGAGCAAGAATATCTGGGTCTTTGTGATAAATTAATCCATTCTTATCAATAATTGACTCAATGTAACCATCCCGCAGCATAGATTTGTTTTAACAAGGCGGAAATGTGGAATAGCTCATCATCTTGTTGCTTTTCCCTCATGAGATTCTGTCCCTCCAACACATATCCAAGTCCCTGCGATGGACTGAGTAAATAGAGCACCCTGCACTTTTTATTATTTTGTAAGTTGTACCTGAACCCTAGGGCATTGTATCTAAAACCTCTGTTATTATCCCGGAATATTAGATCTTATAAAGTGGCGATGAAGCATTTGGCGTCATTAGGTGATCCTTTCCTGTGTTACAATATTGCACTTTTTATATTAAACGCAATGAAAATAAGGAAAGCTTATTATAGCGGATCATGAACGAGTTATCCCTTTTAACTATACTATATGAGATGGTGACTGACTATCTTTTAATGTGTTTTTAGCAGTACTAAGATGATATGGATTTTATGATGTGACCGGCTTTTATTGTCTATATTTTATATTGGTATGTTGTTTTCACAGATGTGCTTTTATGGTTGTTTTGTCTTCACCCGAATAAAGATCATGAACTGAACTGACTCAATAATAGTTTGTTTAATTGAATTTTAAGACAATTTACTAACAGTTTGTCAGATTTATTTTGACCTCCGTAATACTTAGCAGTAGATTTGAGAAGATAAGAAGATGCATTTTCTGTAGAGATCTTATTAAACTGAAGCTTGGCGAAAATGAGTTGATTTAGAGAATGCTGAGTGAGAAGCGTAATAGATATGCTTCAGGCTCTTAATTTCTTCAAGAATCTGTTTAGATTGAGATAGCCGTCTTTTTGTTAGAAATGAAATTATTTATAAAATCTTGGGCTGAAGCTTTGAAAGCATCCCAGACCATGTTAAAGTGGAGTTTCTCCGTCTAGTTAAAGAGAAAAAAATATTGGACAAAAGTGGTGAAAGAAGAGGTGTCCAATAATAATGACTTATCAAATAATCTTTTGGGAGAGGTAAGTTTGGATAAAATGTATGAATGAATACATACCGGCGTATGATGAGAGTTCAAAATGGAGCCGATCTTGGATTATTGTAAGGGTTGAGTGTAATGAAGTGATATGCAAAAAAATTATAAATTCGGGATTTTGTATAGTGAACTGGAGAGAATAATGTATATTCCTGTAAAGGGGAATTGCATAATCTCCATGCACCTGTTAAATGTTGCTGTTTGGAAAGCATGAACAAAAGCATTTTGTGATTTGTGTGCTATGTAATAAGATAAGGAGAGTCTGTCAAGAAAAGGGTCAGCTGGTAAGTTGAAGTCCCCTGTGACACTACATTGTCGTCTGGATACTGTAAGAGCTTCTTGGAGATCAAGGATCAACATTTAGAATCAGGAGCAGTGGGACCATATAAATTAAAAAGAACAATCAGAACTTCCTCAATGTACAATTTAAGCAATAACCATCTTCCCTCCTTTTTAGGACTTGTGACACAATATTGCAACACCAGGCTTTTTCCCAATTTCAGGTGAAAAGAAAACTTCTCCAACCACCCCTTTTGTAAATTCATAGATTCAATATGAGAAAGGTGGGTTTCTTGCAAAAAACCTATATGGGCATTAAGCTTTGACAAATGAGTTAGAACTTGTTGTCTTTAGATTCGAGAGTTCAAACCCCTGACATTCTAAAAAGCCACTGTCAAAACCATTGAGATAAATTGTAAAAAGACGACAATGGAGAAAGGAACCAACAAAGGCATAACAAGAAGAATATGTCTATGAGAAATATGAAAAAAGCATGATATCCAGGGCAATAAATAGCAAAAAGAGGGGGGGAGACAGTAGAGAGAAAACAAAGAATAGAATAAAGAGTAGATCTAATACTAGAGAAGAGGAAGGAAGCCAACCAAGTAACGAAAAGGGGAGCATACCTAACAATAGTGGGAAGGGGACCACATGAAAAAGACAGCACATCCGACCTTTTAGGGGAGACATGGTTCAAGAAGGGCAAATGGCCATGGTATGGGAAACGAAGATAACCACAACAAAGACAGAACTCCTGTAATGGAAAAGAACAATTAGATATAATATCATGTAATTATCTAAAATTTCAGTAAGAAAGAAGATATAAATCAAAACAGTGCAAGAAAAATCTCTCAAATGGCAAAAGGTGACATGATAATGTAAGCGAGAAAAAGTCCAAACTGCGCTCCAATCGAACAAAGTGCATGTCTCATACTCAGAAAGTCTTGTAATCAATCTCCTTTGCTCTTGGCAAAGTCTTGTGAAAAATATAAGTTGTTACCTGACCAGGAAATTTGTTTGATATGTTTGGCAGCAGAGATTACCTGCATTAATTCTGTGTATTCCAAAAAGTACAAGATCATGCTCCTAGGTATCTTAGGGGTTGCAGAAATTGAATAAGTGTGACCCAACATTTGGGCATGCTGGATGTTAAGTGGCGGGCCCTCCAATACATTTTAAAACTGAGGTAAAATAATTTGAAAAAAGATATGGGGTCAGCTCCCTCTGTACCCTCAGGGCATCCATAAATGCAAAGGTTATTCTTCTTATTTCGATTTTTAAGGTCCTTGACTTGCTTCTGTAAAGAGGTAACTTGTGACTGGAGGGTATTCACAATGAGAGAGGTTGCACTAAAGTTAGTGATTTGTGGCTCCTCAGTAGACAGACGTTCTTCCATGAGTGACCATCTATCACTAAGAGTTTGTAATTTTGCATTAGTATCTTCCATAAATGGGTACTAAGCCCTAATCTCTTCCAATAAAAGATCCAAAGAAACTGCAGGTGTAGATTTTGTAGGAGAAGCTAAGGCTTTTTTTAGCCTTTTAATTGATGCCTTGTCAATGTTAGATTGTGAAGGTGCGGCTGTGGAAAAGAGGCTGAAGTAGACCACTTAGTTGAAGTGGAGCCCTCGATTGCAGTAAATATTAATGGCACAAGAGAACGCTTTAGCAATTTGCCAGGAGAGGACTTCATAAGTGGCTTAATAACTCTTGATCTACCCATGCACTCAAATTGCCACAATCGGAGCTATAAAATCCTTTTGTTTATAGCAATTGCCACTGAGAGCCAGCACATAGGCTCAAAAAGCAGCCCAAAAACATCCAAAAATAGAAGCCTGGTCTTTAACAGGAATACCTGTAAATATTCCCTCACACTTTGACATAAAAAGTGGTGAGGAACTAAACACTAAGAAGGAAAGTTCACCAAGAGGTCATCACCAGTTAACAGAAGATTTATCTGAAAACTGCTGCAGAATGAGGAGAACGACATTGCTGCCGCGTCTGAGGAGATGAAGCAAGCCACCTTTAAAACATGAGCCACGCCCTCCTGTGCCTCAAAAATGCATGTGCTACATCCACTACACTTCATCTTGAAATGCGCACCTTAGAAGGTATGAGCGTCTAGGGAGGCTGCACCGCTTCCTTAAGTGCCGCTGCAAGGAGCTTCACAAAGATGCACCCATCCTATCCGTGCATCAAGCCATGCTCCCAGATGGGTAAGGCTCTATTCTGTCCTAAAAATGTAATTCTTTAGTTCTTGGGATCCACTTTTCTGCCTCACATGTTTCAGAACCCCAACCTGCATCTAAAGTGACCACACACATTGTTTTCAAGCTAACATGTATGAAGCGCAATTCTTTTAAGAAAATTTACTGGAAAATGAGAGATCAGGTCCTTCTGCATTTTTTTATTCATCTACAGACTGGTTGGTTATAATGGTCAAATTTGACACAAGGCAAGATTTAAAAAGAGATTGTCCAACATGAAAATAGACCAACCAGAACATTGAATAGATTTACTACACTATGTCCAAGCTTAGGTATAGGAATTATTTAATTAATTATCTGAAGCAATGTCTGTTGCTTTTACTTGGCTCTTTGATTGGATGAGAAAGTGATGGAAAAGCTGATATCTGTCGATCATGGTAGTATGTTACGCATTCAAGACATCACAATACCCTATTTGAGAGATTGATACACCTAACATGCGACTTTCATTGATAAAGGGCATAGAGCTGGAACAAAAGTTGCTTAGGAGGATAAAAGAGAATTATTAGCTTATATAGGAAAAAGGGTATTGAAAGGGTTTTCTCAAATCAAGGCAGGATCAGCTGATCTGTCGGTATATTGAAACTTGCATTGGCAAAGCCCATAGGTCTCGGCAATCGCAGAGCTATTGGCGTTGTCAATGTTATTGTCTTTTAGCCAAGTGTAATGGAGTGCCATAACCTATTGGCAGCTCAAAAGATGTGAGGGGCCTCTGGCAGACCATAAACGAACTTCACATGTACTCTTATCACAGCCCAGATAGAGATGCCGGCTTCAAGAGATGGTTGTAGAAAATGTTTATACACTCGGGCAGTGCTTTCTGACAGAGCCCAGAGCAGCTTCTGGGTACAGAAGATAGGTTAATGAATAACATAATCAAACTTTGGGTTGGCGCGTATAGGAGATAATTGTGCCGTAGGCTAAGAAGTCCACTAGTGCGTCATCCTTCTGCCACTGGGACAAATTTCGATTGGGGGAGGGAAGAAGAAGCATGTGGTGTATAAGTCAGTTGTTGTTTAGTCCTTGCATGTCAGGGGTTAGGTTATTTGTAGTAGGGAGAAGTTACTCATGTAAGCATGAGCCCACAAGACTAAATATAGCAGAAAGAATAGAGTGCAAGGAAAAGAAGGTAGTATCAACAAAAATAGGAAAGAAAAATAACAATGTGTGTTTGTTTTCTGCAGGCGAGGCACCACGTGGGATGAGTAATATAGTAACATATGTAGCCTTCTGGTCACTTGCCCTAATCCTAGTCACACAACTTGGTGGATAAGCGCACAAACTGCATAAATCTGTGTGACTCCTGCAGGACACAGAGTAAAATACCAGAAAGCTCTGAGGGTTAATGAAGCTGACGTTAGTATGGAACATACTAGTCACCAGTTTATTGTGAGGCAGCTCACTCATGGCAGTACACTGACTGTGTAGGCGCTATAGAAGTAGATTTCTACAGATCCCATGCACTGCCCCTACTCGGCGACCTCTACCCTCTGTCGATCCTGCCTGAAGCACCTTTCCTTAAATCTGGCACTGCTTGTCTCTGGTGATCCAGAGTCGGAGCACTTAGAAGCAGGCAGCATCGAATAAGGAGTGCTATAAACACAAGCAGCGATGGGAGGAGCGGGACAGGGTAAGCAATGATGAACAGAGTGGGCAAGCAAGGAGGGGGCAAGCAGCAAGTTGGGAGGGGGTGGGGGGCAGCTCAAACACCGATGTGGGAGGGGTTTGAGGTATGAACAACCGGGACATTATTTTAAAAAAAATCCTCTCACTTTGAAGTCACAGAAAGAGAAACAGAGCAGAAAGAATGAAGGACAAGTAAAAGAATAAGAAGGTAGGATCAACAAAAAAGGAGAGAAAAATAACAATGTGTGTGCATTATCCGTGGATGAGGCACCATGTGGGATGAGTAATATAGTGACACGTGAAGCCTTCTGGTCACCGGTCCTAATCCCAGTCACACAACTAGGTGGGTAAGTCCACCTACTGCAAAAATCTGTGTCACCAGTTCTGTTCGTTTTTAGGCAGGTAACCTATGGCTAGCATGATTTCTGTAATTTTCAGCATTAAAATAAAATAAGCAGTGTGTGGATGTGCAGCATCACATAGACAGTAGTATATAGGTATAGCTCCTGCATGCGCAGGCACTGGCGTGTGGATGAATAATGTTGCTATAACCGGTCCTAGGAAGCTTGTTTCCGGTCCAGGGAAGGCATGGCTTGGCAGTTCGGGCTGGACTGTTCCCATGAGGCACAGGGTCTCAGACTGATTTGCATATGGCCATGTCTGAACTGGGGTGGCAGAGTGGGCTAAAGAACGGTGATGGATCAAACCCAGATCTGTTGACTGGGTGTGAGTGTTTGATTGGTTCTGATGCTCCGTCCATTACCACCCCCTTTTGTACCGCTATATTTGGACAGGCTGTCACAGGCAAAATCTACTTGACTTAATGACTAAATGCCTTATCCAAGCACCACTGATACTGCCAACGAAAAATGACTAAGCCTTGAGCTCAGGCATATGGAGCCTGGGCCCTAGCAGTGAGTAATGAGTCTATAAACCTTGTAGCTAGGTGGGATGCTGGCATGATAGAGCATTAGTCGGAATGAACAGTGTGGCCAAACCCAGTACATGGCACCATATTTAAGCATAATTGTATTGCGACAACTGCAAATGCACCCTTGCTACTTCTTGTTATAGTAAAGTAGAGAAAGTAAAGAAAACCTGTTTAGTCCACTGGCAGCCAAATGTATTACATTATTTTAGAGAAATGTCCGAGTATGGACTCTTCGCTTTTGTTTGCATTGATTTAATTTAAACTGAAAAAAACAAGTACTTTTTTTCAATTCAAACCACTATTGCTGAAAAGCACGTCAGTTCTGTGGAGCCTCAGGCAACATGAACGTTAAATGACCCCCTTCCACCAAGGCATCCTCCTATCCATGTTCGCTCTTTTGTCTCCTATTATTTCAAAAGAAGTAATTGGTCCATGCTCTCGGGAGGGCAAAACACAGGAAGAGGCATGACGCATGCATGCCATCGACAAATGGGGAGAAAGAATATTAGAGCAACGATGGGGCCAGCAAATGGGAAGCCTAAGGGCGAGCTGAAGCCCATATAGTAAATACATGTCTCTTCACTAAGCCGAGACCTAAAAACTAAGAAACCATCAAACAACAGCAGTGAACATCTTGAACTTTGGTAGGTTATTTTCCACAGGTAACTGTTGCTAAAGATAAATGCCAATATAAGGATGATATAGGGGGGAAATGTGCTAGGGATGTATAATGGGAAGCCAAGAATAGTAACTTGTGGCATTTCTGCTGGATCACAGATTGCCACACCAGTGTCACCCAAGCGCATGCACTGCTCACTTTGGAACAAATGTGCAAAGAACTTGATGATGAGCCATAGGAAGACTTTTTATTGGTCTCTAAAATAGAAGGTTACAGTTGTGGAATTCTATTTTACCCACCAAATCCCATTGGAGACACCATAAGATCACTAAACTAATCTAGAGACTCTGGACCAGGTGGTATATATGAACTTGTCATTAATTATAGTAGCAATTTATTTTGCTGCAGTCCCAAATTCGTGGAGAGGAAATGTATAAATCAATCAAATTGTTTAATGCACACAAATTGGAGTCCCTAAAATTACAGCAATACGCATTTAAAATATAATATGCTACACAGAGTATTTTATCCATAATTTTGTTTTTGCTATGAATTCTTCCATGAAGTCAGGAACTTACTGGGTTTAAAGGTAACTGAGCATGTTAGCTACTCGTTCTGCCTTATATAAATACATATTTGAGAGCTTCAATCAGAAAGTAGGCATCAAATGATAGCTATCTCATGATTTGTAGGAAGAGAAAGGGCCTGCCTACTTGGGTGTTTTTATTTGGGAAGAGTCCTGAGCCATATAGAGATCCTATTAAACAAACTACTGAATGCATCATTGGTATACACTACTTAAATGCAGATGGTGCAATACTCCTAGGGCACCATTATGAAAATCTCAAGAGTTTGGACCCACAAGTCAGCTCTGGATTGTCTTTAAACACTAATAAAGACAAATGACTCTTTCAAATTGCATCAAGATTGTACTGAAAGTAGGACCACAAAATAATATCCTAGGTAAGCAGACAGAGTGAGCAATGAATCACACGTAAATGGGGAGAAATGCAATTGTTTTTAGCTAAAGATTGCAGTAAGAATTTATCACAGGGCCAAGCTCAAATACAAGAGAGAATGTTTATGTATCCACCATGATGACTGAGTTGATGTGAACAGCTTGTGAGCCACCACGAGGTTAGGTATAGTAAACCACATGGCGCACATCTCCACCTCTCAACCCTGTTGTACTTTCTCAATCAGCAGCCATTGGGTGAACAGGCAACATTAGTTCTGAAGAGCTTCATGTCTACACTCCAACTCACTTTGTCATACTTTAGCCACTTATTTCGAGGCTGATACTGCCTTGGCACCGTTCTCTTCTAATGGGGTCCACCCGCAGAGCGATCAAAAGACTGAACAGTTCCCATAATTTGCGTCAAAGTAAAGCCTGCCTTGTGTACATGTACCAGCCACTTCAATTCAACTACTGCCTGTACCCAGATCATCCACCTTGTAAGAAGTTCTTGGCTGGAGCTTTAGGTATTACTCCCTCAACTCTTTCATTGAAGCCATATTGGCTAAGTTCATCTGATGGCAGGATCCTTGAGCAATAGAGAGCAGACTCTGCAGAGTGATTTCTACACCTGCCAGCAGAACAGTGCAGTCTGCAGATAGCAGGACTGGTGTCATGGTATTTATATGTTATGTTTGGTGAACTGGTCTGTTTGCAAATGCAAAAACTGTTGATATATCTGGCCCTAAATACAGTCCTAAATACAGTCCTATTGGCTTGCCAATGCTTGTTTTTTTATGTGCTTGCATAGGTGATTGTTTTTCTTTTTTGTCTACAAAGAAAGCCCTTGCAACATACTAGTGTCTCAGTATAGTGGATTTTTATCAAATCCATAAAGAGTAGGACCTCTATATAAGATTGTTAATAATAATTATGTATTCATGTGAAGTAAAATAAACTATTCTAGCAAACACTTTAAAAATGATTGTTATTTATATAATGGAAACACACACGGTGTGACATTTTGCAAGAGTAATTTACTTTCTTGCATGGAAATAGGCAAATATTGTGCTTTCAGAGGGAACACCTCTTTCACTTAAGACTAACAATAACAGACAGATTGAAAAAAACAATTACAAATAGCTTCTTATGTTCAAAAATATTTTTAAAAAAGAATGACTTTGTTTAGTAAATGCATGTATGCCATTAGGAAATGTGTTGATTCAGAGTACCTTGCACTCCCTGAAGCACTCCAGTGGGGGCAGAAGGATACACCCAAGCAGCCAATAGGAAAATGGTGCAACAAAAATAATATTGTGGGCTGATTCAAGATGTGTTTGACAATGTCCACAGTCAATGGCCAAAGGTTCCAGAGCTAAAGAAACCAATGGCTGGATGAGGCTGACCCAAAGGGTCTTTCTCTGTCTACATATTTTCCATGAATAGTGGCACAGGCACCATTACATGTAAAATCTCACGTGTGTTGCCCATGACTTGTTATTGGTGAAAGCTGGACTTCAAACAGAGATCCCCCTGCAGGTGGTTGCAGTGAGCTACTGTTAATTGGACCCCTTTACTCTCTCTGGAAGGTTTCCCTCAGGATGCGCACTGACTGTGCATCACCACTTTGCGACAGCACCAGGTTACACAAAGGGACATCTGAGCATCTGAAACCCATCTGTAAATAGTGCTCAGGGGTGCAGAAAATGGGACGCATGTCTGTAGCGATCAGGGGACACTATCTGTAATGCGGCCGCAGCAATTCAGATCATTGCTCAATTATGTATTGAGTAATTTGATTTTTCCTGAGTTTCCCTCATCTTCTGATAACATCTGTGTTTTTCCTGCAGATTTATGACCTTTTCCCACAACTGATGAGACTTCTTCCAGGACCCCACCACAATGTCTTCCAGCACTACAAAATGCTTCTTAATTTCATCGAGAGAGAGGTCAAGAATCACAAGGAAAACCCAGAAGAAAATCGCCAAGATTATATTGGCTTCTATCTGGATCAGATATCAAAGGTATGTTATGCAAAATGAGGCTTGACTGCACTGATGCTTTTGGTGCTGTTTCTTGTTAGTACAGTTCAATGTGCTCCTAGTGAATAATAAAACACAGTGTACTAACCATGTTTTGTGTGAACCACTCATAGACCCAAGATGACCCCGGTTCTACGTATACTGAAGAAAACATGGTACAGATGGTGGCTGACCTTTTTCTTACTGGGACAGAAACCACCACTACTACCCTGCGTTGGGCATTGCTCTACATGGTGGCTCATCCAGACATTCAGGGTAAGAATTTGCAAGACGGTAACGAGACAGAGCGAAAGGTGTGGAGGTAAGATAGAGAAACTCAGAGAGATGAGAGGGAGGGGGAGGGGAAAAGAATGGGAGAAAGACAGTATTAAATGAATCAGAGTGCAAGAAAGAGACAGAAACTAAGAATGAGAGTGAGTGATATAAAATATATATATAAATGAAAAAAGAACAATATATGGACAGAATGCTGAATAATGCCAAACATTCACCCCAGTACAGTGATCTGGGCCTAAATCCATCGTTGTTTTGCTCACCATGCCATTACAGTTCAGAACCAGCCACATGCAAATCAGTCTTGACCCTGTTCCCCATGGGAGCAGTCCAGCCGGAACTGCCAGGCCAGGTCCTCCCCAGATTGGGAACAAGCATCCTGGGACCAGTTTCGGGGCATCACCCCTCATCGGCCAGGCTAGATTGACTCCAGTGGCATGGAGAGCACAGGATTCAGGTCTGGGTATACCCATCCCACTCGGAGTGACAAATGCAAAAAGAACAATTGATGGACAGAATGCTGCACAAAGTCAAACATTCACCCCAGTACAGAGATCTGGGCCTAAATCCATAGTTTTTCTGGTTCCCATGCCATTCCAGTTCAGACCCAGCCATTCAATCTTGTCTATGTTACCAATGGGAACAGTCCAGCCCGAACTGCCAGGCCAGGCCCTCCCCAGATTCGGAAACAAGCATCCTGGGACAAGTTTCGTGACATCACCCCTTATCAGCCAGGATAGCTTGACCCCAGTGACATGGAGAGCATGGGACCCACGTCTGGGCAAACCTGTCCCACTCAGGGTGACAAACGCTAAAAGAACAATAGATGAAAAGAATGCTGCACAATGTCAATCATTTACCCCAGTACAGAGATCTGGGCCTAAATCCATCGTTTTTCTGGTTCCCATGCCATTCCAGTTCAGACCCAGCCATTCATTCTTGACTATGTTCCACATGGGAACAGTCCAGCCCGAGCAGACAGCCTGGCTGGTGAGGGGTGTTACCCCGAAACAGGTCCCAGGATGCTTGTTTCTGGTTCAGGGAAGACCTGGCTTGGCAGTTCGGGCTGGACTGTTCCCATGATCTTTGACTGGAGGTGAGTGTCTGAAAAGTTTCAGCGCTCCGTCCATCATCTTCATGTGTTTGCTTTGTTTGCCCTACGTTTGCATGGTATGCCCAGATGTGGGTCCCTTGCTCACTATGCCACTGGATTCAAGCTAGTCTGGCTGATGAAGAGGATCCCAGGATGCTTGTTTCCAGTCCAGGGTAGACCTGGCTTGGCAGTTCGGGCTGGACTGTTCCCATGAGGAACAGGTTCAAGACTGATTTGCATATTGCTTGGTCTGAACTGGGGTGGCAAAGTGAGCTAAAGAACGATGATGTATTCAACTCAGATCTGTGACTGGGGTGAGTATCTGAAAAGTTTCAGTGCTCCGTCCATCATCTCCTTGTGTTTTATAAATATATATATATACTTAACTTACACACTGCTTATAACCTTTCCTATGAAATCACTCATGATAATTTAAATGAAATAATTAATAGCATCACTCACAACATTTGAAATGACACAATTGCTGACTTCATGTAATGATACCAGTACTGTGCCTTTGGCCATGCATAAAGGGTCTAGCCAAAGGCCAAACCCAGCCTCCAACATTGTGAAACAGCCAGGCCCTGAGCCTAACTCCCAAGAGACAGACTGCTGTGCATTTCAGCGAAGTGGGCCACATGTCTTGTTCCTAATCTCTGCAAGCAACCGTGGCCATGACCTGCATCCAACCCTCCAGTGGTGGCCTGTCCCCACTATGTACAACATATCTCTATGCACAGCAGGGGTTGGCTGTAGGGCCTGGCCTTCAGCTATAACCTGCATCTGTCAGGACCTTTGCTAAGACCGGGGCTAGATCAGTGGCATAACAAAACTCAAGTGCCCCCCTCCCCTTCTACAAAATACATTCAGGGAGCCCCCCATGCTCCCCCATGCTCCGGATCCAGTCCGGACCTCTCAGGTCAGAAATCTGCCCCAGTGCCGGAGGGGGTCCCTTGCTGGGCCCCACCCCCTCACAGCGCAGAGTCTGCAGGGGCTTTTGTTGCACCACTGGGCTAGACTACCTAACAGGAAGAGCTTGCTCTCTATAGAGACAAGACAATTCAAGAGAAGGAGTTTAACACACATCAGGGAGTATCTAAAAACATAGGAGAAGCAGACAGAAGCTGATGAATGGAGAACCATGAAAGGTACTGGAATTGCGATGCTGTATATAAACTGGGTAATGCATGCATAAGATAAAACTAGAAAGACAACATAAACTCAATACAGTATATCATTGGATGGAATTGGACAGTACAAAGCAGAGGAACAGACAAAGTACTTTAACTGATAGTTTGTATGCTCTGTGGAAAATGAGCACTGTGTAATGGATAAGATCTCTACCACAAAGGCAAGGAACAGTTACTCTCACAGGTTATTAGAAGGTAACCAACATGTCCGATAGTAGACGCTCAATAAATAAATTTCTGTGAAAGAACCACCCTGCCTCGAAAGTCACTGGTAATCTCTGTTTACAATAAGTAAGAATTTCACATACACACAAGAAAGGGTAAAAGCAATCGAGCAAGAGAACTGGATATTTAGAAACAGGGCTTAGGAAGAGAAGGACTAGAAGCTAAGTAACAAGAACAAGACTGGAAGAATGCAGATCAAGGAACAGCGAAGTACAGAAGGAGGAATGTGGACACAAACAAGTTAAGGACTGAAAGCATGCAGACAGAACTAGGAACACTGGGATTCAAGACAAGGATTCTGAATACACAAATGAACAGGATAAGAAAAGCAAGCGACAAGAACAGTACAAAGCACACGAAAACTAGAAAAAGACCTTCAAACAAGGCAGAACATTGCACCAAAATTCTCACAGTGTCTCAGCAATAAAGAGCCCTGAGCCCAATGCATAGTGGATGTCCAACTCCCACGATGCTTGCCTTTTTTAAATTTAATTTTTGGGGGATTTGTGGATCCTATAATAGGATTCATGAAGCACTTCTTTCTCATGGACCTATGTTGGACCTTCAGTGAGCTCCCTGTGTAAGAAATCAGGTTGTTGGTTGACTGGGATGTAAGCCCTGGTCAAGCAACAGTTACAATCCTTGTTAGGGTAAGGCACAATCAAACCCTAAATTAACCTGTGCTCACCGCCTTGGTATTTTGGCACAGAGCAGTTAGGCTTAAATTAGAGGCAATGTTTAAAGTATTTGTGCAACACTTCAAACAGTAAATCAGTGAAAACACACCACAAAATGAGCCCACAGCAGATATAGAAAAATAGAGTAAGCTTTAATAAATAAAACAAGACCGAAATTATAAATATCCAATTAATAGAAATGGACATATTGAATTTTAAAGTTTGTTGTGAAAATTACATCAAACAGAAGAAAGCGCCAATTGCAGATATCTATAAGTCACAAGTTCAGGCCAACCACGATGGAGCATTAATGGCTACAGGGACCCAATTAAGCCCCCTGAACAGAGTACCTTAAATCCTAGTTGGGGAGCTTTGCATAGATCCGTGTCAAAGATGTGCCCCGCAGCCGAAGCTATGCGTCGGTTCTGAGATGCGGCTCTGCGAGGTCCTGCTGCATCGTCGTCAAGGGTCCCGTCGGCGGGGCTTGCAATGCCAAGTCTGGTGCCAGGGATGTGGCAGGCAGCTTGCAATACGTCGGTTCCGAGGAAATACTAGGCTGTGATGTGGAGTCCGACGTCATTGTCGAGGCTGCCCCCAATGAGAAATGTGAGGACCCGGGCTGTGAATGCACCATGCCATGGAGGCAATGTGTCAGTTCTGAGGCCTGCGGTGGGCGATGAGGGTATATGTAACGGGTCCAATACATGCAGCAGCAGCAATGTGTCAGTTCTGCTGAGGGATGTGCTGCTCAGCTGAGGAGATGCCTTAGTTCTGCTCCGGGATGCATCGCTCAGCAGAGAAGATGTGTCCAGTTCGCCTGCAAGCCACGTAGGCCAGTAGCGATCGGCACAGGTAAACGCGGTGTTGCGGGGCATGGCACGGCAGGGGGGGAAGCCGACAGACAATGAAATAGGTGTTATTTATTTATTTAATTATACACATTATGTCGTCTGTCGACGTCCACCCGCTCCCACCCAGCCCCACCCCCGCCCCACTGCATTTACCTGTGCCGGCCACCGCTGCCTTAGGCCCACTTCCAAGGGTCCAGGACAGGGGTGGGACCACTTGGCAGGGATGACTCACAGATGGCAGAGTCCAGGTGCAGGAGGCTTGAAGACTGCTATGTCCCTGAGGCTTCAGGTCAGGAGGCCAGCAAATTAACCCTTGGAGTCACACTGGGGTGAAAGGTTCAAGAGCTGCAAGTCCAGTCGTCACCCTGGCAAGAGGGCAGCAGGCAGCAGATCATCACAGCAAAGCAGGTATGCAGCAGAGTGCAGACAAGCAAAGTGGCAGTCCTTCAGCAGTACAGCATATTATCCACAGGTCCAGAAGTGTACTGAAGTGGTGGTGTCTGAGGTCCTTCTTTTGTACACAGTGGTGCCTTTGAAGTGGGGAGAAGCTTCTAGAGGCATTCCTCTAAAAGTGCACAGATGTCTTGCCTTCCTTCACCTGGCTACAGACTAACTACAGGGTGTATGCAGCGCTTTGTGTCGGGACAGGAAACAGTCCATTCAAGTGTAAGTGAGGCTGTGTCCAGTTCCTTCCTCCCATCCTGCCAGTGATAGCCCACTCAGCCACACCTAAGTTCCCATTGTGTGTGGCTGTCTAGGAGGAATACACAAAGCCCAACTGCCAATTACACCCAGTCATGTGACCAGAGACAGGCTCCAGGCAACAAATGGCAGCAAGCAGGAACATGCCAACTTTCTAAAAGTGGCATTTTCAGAATTGTAAATTAAAATCTGACTTCATTATAAATTGGGATTTTTTCATTAGGATTCCAGAGACACTAAACTTAAACCAGTTATATTTTCCCATTTGAAAATTACACTTATGAAATGTAGTAGGGTAATCCCAACGTCATCCTATGTAGGATTTGCAGTAGCGAAAAACAAAACTACATGTCCTGATTTTTAAATATTTTGCACCCTGCCCTCTGGGCTGTCCAGGGCATAGGGGTGACCTATATGTATAAAAGGAACGTTTGGGCCTGGCAAAATGTTTATTTTGCTGTGTCGAATTGGCAGTTTAAACCTTACACACAGGCCCTGCAATGGCAGGCCTGAGACATGTTTACAGGGCCACTGAAGTGGGTGGCACAATCTGTGCTGCAAGCCCACTAGTAGCATTTAATTTACAGGCCCTGGGTACTTATAGTACCACTTTACTAGGGGCATATAAGTGAAGTAATATGCCAAATGAGTATGAGCCAATATTACCATGTTTAGAGGCAAGAGCACATGCACTTTAGCGCTGGTTAGCAGTGGTAAAGTGCTCAGGGTCCTAAGGCCAGCAAAAACAAGATCAGGCAAAATGGAGGAAGAAGGCAAAAAGTTGAGGGGATAAGCACCCTAAGACCGACAGGTCTAAAACCATTGATCTTGTTTCAGATTTGCAGAACTCACAAATAGACCAGCAGAGGTACATGAAGCTTGCCAGGGTTTCGTGGTTCCTATAATATGTGTACTTTATTGATGAGGACTGTCCATGACACTTATGTTCAGTTCAGGTTTGAGGGTCTTGGGGGGGGGGGTCACAAATTCAACCACAAGTTCTACAAACCCTCTGGCACAATTGGAACAGGAATAAAAACTGAGAAGATAGAAGCTGTGACAAATAGGAAGTAGAGGTGGACAAACAAAGAGCTGCATAAAAAATGATTAAAAGAAATGCTTAAAAAAGATTGATTAAGAGGGAAAGAACTGGGCTGAGAAAAGGATAGAAAACTACATGTTACATAGTGGGGAGAAGAAGTATCAAACCAGAGAAGAGGGGATACAACTATGTCAGTAAAAAATGGTAACCATTTATAGATTTAAGCAAAGGATAGAGCGAGTGAAGTTCTCATTACATATTTAAAGACAATCGTGAATAAAGAAGAAATTCTACCCAAATTGTAGTAAAGAGTGTTGCATTAAAACTAGGCTTAGCTGAAATTTTTGTTATGGTGGCGTAATCCTGAGAAATTACTGGCATTTCCGTAATGTTTGTGTTGCGATATTACATAATATGCCACACCGTATAATTTCACGAGCATTAAGATAAACATCACTAGAAATAGTGCAGAAAGTGAAACACAACTGATGTGAACAACAGCTGCTTGCATTCTCTTCACAACAGTTGTGTTTTTGGCCTATTTTGTTAGCATTAAATGTGACCTTCTTGCTTCCAAAATGGAATACAAAAACACATTTTACACTAAAATAGAGTGCTAAATGCTGAATTTGTAATGTTATGTAATTTTTCAGAAATGTCCCAAAACTATGCAAAAAGAAACTAAGAAAAGTTAACACAGTCCTATTGAAACCGGCACATTCAGGATATTTGCTAAACATACTATGCCTAGGAAAAAACTTTGGAATAAGAGGAACACACATTTACCTACAGTTATTCATCACTTAAGACCAAAGACTCCTAGGTGCCGTTTCCGATCCGCTAAAAATATTCCCCGTACGAATCGTATCCGGATTTTTTTACGTACGAATCGTACAAGTCCCGTACAAACTAGCAAGTACGATTCGTATGTGAAAAAGTACGTACGAATCGCATTGGGAAAATTCCCCGACATGTCCTCGGGTCGGGAAAAGTGTCCGACACGTCCCCGGACAGTTTTACGTACTAATCGGAAAACTGAAGTCTGAGCGCGCAAGTACGATCCGTCACGTCTGTCCGAATGTACATCCGTATGGAAAAAACACTGTACGTAGCAAACATCAATAGCAACCATGGAGACGTCCAAACATGTGCCCGCATACGTGCCGAACACCCCCCCAGCCCCCCCGTATGTATGCCCGTACCCCCAGCCCCCCGCAGACGGACGCGTCGTACCCCCAGCCCCCCGTGTATGTACGGAGCATACCCCCACCCCCGTATGTACGGTGCAGACCCCCACCCCACCCATGTATGTACGGAGCGTACCCCCACCCGTGTATGTACGGAGCATACCCCCACCCCGTATGTACGGTGCGTACCCCCACCCGTTTATGTACGGAGCATACCCCCCACTCCCGTATGTATGGTGCGTATGTATGGTGCGGACCCCCACCCGTGTATGTACGGAGCGTACCCCCACCCCCGTATGTACGGTGCGGACCCCCACCCGTGTATGTACGGAGCGTACCCCCACCCCCGTATGTTGGGTGCACCGTACATACAGGGGTGGGGGTACGCTCCGTACATACACGGGTGGGGGTACGCTCCGTACATACACGGGTGGGTGTATGCTCCGTACATACACGGGTGGGGGTACTCTCCGTACATACACGGGTGGGGGTACGCTCCATACATACACGGGTGGGGGTACGCTTTGTACATACGGGGGTGGGGGTATGCTCCGTACATCCGCGGGGGGCTGGGGGGGTGTTCGGCGCATACCGGGCCCCCTTTTCCTCACGCTTCGTGGCATCCTTAGCTTTTCCGGCACTTTTTGGGTGCCGTAAAAATATTGCCATCCGGAGTGCTGTCGGTACGAATCGTACTTGCTGGTACGTAAAAAGCTGCCTAACTCCGTGCGAATGTCGAGTATGCGCTGTCCCGGATCACATTCGTATGTATTTTTTAGTCGGTCGGTGTTTTTTCCGATTCGTACGGAAATGGTGTTTCTGTACGAATCGTGCTTGCATGTTTGTATGGTCTTTTTCCAGGGCACGAGTCGGACGGAGAAAACGCTCCGTCCAACGATTCGTACACGGTTTTTCCAGGATCGGAATCGGCACCCTAATGTCAAGAAAATACCACATCTAATAATTACCTACCTGTGGTATGAGTAACTCTAGGCAGAGACGTTTTAAGGCATGGGCAAAGTGGGCAGTTGCTTAGGCCCCCCCAGCTTTCAAGGGGATCCCTGGGAAAGTTACTGGGACAGTAAGAAGAACCTCTCTTCTTCTCTCTGACTACTTCTGCATTTGACCATGTCTCTACCTGTCCCTACCTAACCACCTATCTGTTGCATTCACATCTCCCTCTCTCTCACCCTACCTGATTACTCCTCCTTATCCCTATCTATACCTCCCTCTAATTCACTCTTTCCTCCCTCTGTCTGTCTTGTCTTTCTTTGTTCCTCTCATGGCCCGTCCCAGAGGCTAAACCACCTCCTTGCATTGTGTCACTTCAAGGAGACCAGGGTGCCATACTGTGTGCAGGCACCTCAGTGCATAGTGACCTTTGCAGTTTTTGGCAGCAGGTGATGTAGAGAGAGAGATGCCTAACACAGAGAGGATTATAAACTGTTAAGTAAGGACTTTGACACCAAATAGCACTTGTGGAAAAGTGTGCTTGCAGAGACACTTAAAATATTCACATAGTTTAGCACTTTAATTTCTTGAGTGCCGGTTTTTCTGAAGATTAAGATAGTAATCAATATTGTTTGGAATGATAAGTTCTTGAATTAACTGAAAATGGGCAACACATTTAAAGTTAGTCCAATCAGGGCCCACAAAATATACCTTTCTCGGAGCCCCTTAAATTGTCCTTGGCTCTGATCTGGTGTTGCTGCATCGATTTTTACACTAAACTCAAAATGAGAGACTTTGGGGCCGATTCCGATGCGGTCGGAAACGGCTCCGACCATTGCTCGGAGCTGTCTGACCACATCGGAATCGGCTGTTTGGATTCCTTTTCAACAGACCCATTTTGATGGGGTCGATCGGAAAGGAATCTGAACTGGATTTCAGAATGGCTTGCAACAGGCTCAGAGAGACCGGCTGCCTTTTGGAAATCCTCCATCAATCCCTCAGGCGGCTCTTTATGGCCGAGGGATTCCAATGGAAGATTCCCCCAGCTTTTCTGTGCTGGTCTTTCCGACACAGAAAGGCTGTCAGAATCCTACTTTGGGGGCTCTCAGTGGGGCCCCATCGTTGCAAGGCCTCTGAATGGCAGCCTAGGGGGCACCCATAGTGCCCTCCCGTTGATCCCTGCACCCGGTGGCAGGCACCTTGAGGTGCCTGCCATGGGGTGCAGGGATGACCTGCACCTCTGCTCTTTGCAATGAGAGCATGCATTCCATTCGGAATGCATGCCCCATTGTAAAGAATAGGGTTGCGACAGAACAGGGTTTGTTCGCATCCTACTTGCGGGGCTGGAACCAACGACAGGAGGTCGTTTGGTTCCAGTTCCCAACCGATGTCGGATGGACTCTGTTCCGTCCGACATCGGAAATGGGCCCTTAGTGGAGAAATGAGTAAGAAAGAGAAACACAGAGGAATTACAATTGAGGCAAGGCACTTTTAAAAAGACAGAAGAACCATGTAAAAAATTAAATAGAAAGGAGAGTGGGAGGCAGCAAGTTGGGTAGGGAAAAAAACTGAGAAAACGGTGAACAGAAAATAAATATGGGCATCCGAGACTGTGCAGAGAGAAAGGATAATGAAAGCTGATTTGAGAGACTGTAAAATAGAAAAAGAAAATGATACCATGATTCAATATGATGAAGAGAGAGGAACATTGGGAGATGAAAGTAAAATATGAGCAATACCGAAATAGACTGATGGAGTAGAAAACGAGTTATGTAAGGGATATGAACAAGGAATCAAGATAATCTTTGTAAAATAACCCATGCATAGCAGTAGGATGTCCCTATTCCATGAGGATTGGAAGAAAGAAGCCACCTACATGTGGAATGAGCATGGGACATGGAATCTTAGGCACTGTAGTGAGCTGTGATCCAATATAGTTTCCAAACACAGATGCTTCTCTTGCTCTGTTCCCTCCCAGGTGAGGTTCAGAAGGAATTGGATGCTGTTCTTGGACCCTCTCAGGTCATTGAGTATGAAGACCGAAAGAAGCTGCCTTACACCAGCGCCGTGGTTCACGAGATCCTCCGCTATGGGAATATTGTCTCTGTGGGGATTCCTCGCCAAGCCTTGAAAAACACAGAGATCCAGGGTTTTCATATTGAAAAGGTAAAAAGCAAAGTACCTTCAGTGTCTGTCTTGTTCTCAATTCCAGCTTCACTCTGTCTCACATGCACTTAGAACCCACCTGCAGCAGCCTTTTGTCTTAAATGTAAGTGTTGTTTGAATACTGATGGCACAATTATAAGTCTCCATTATGGAATTCAGTTTGAGAGACATCAAAGGGTGAAGGTATATCAGTGGCCTAGGAAATCATTTCTAACATATTCTGAAATTGAAACAATTTTAACAAAAAATATGTCTTTAGGAAGCAACAGGTGCCATCTTTTTTTACAGAATAGTTGATTGAGCCACATTTGACACACACTAGGGAATTTGACTGAAAATGCCACTTCATCCAACTATTTTTTAAAAGACAAAAGCAGCAAATGATGCGTCAGCAGTGACTCCGCACAGCTGTGGAAAGGGATCCTTCCACCTTAGGACTTCTAGAAACTGCACTAAAGCATTATGCACGGGGGAAGGGGACGGGGCGCTCAGCCAGGCACTCTTTTTTCTAGTCACTGATAACTCAGTTGAGTTGTTTTTCTAATTTTTCTTGATTCTGATACATATGTATGGGGTTTGCTGTAAAGCCATCCGAAGGGGTGGAAATGTCATATTTCTCCTCCTCTGAACCCACCCCTGGGGTGTAAACTTTCATTGTCGTTGTCAATGAACCTCAGGCATGCATTTGACGTTGAAGTCCTTAATTCCCTCAACTTAGTGTTGAGCAGTGACAGTACTCTATTTCAACGTCTCTGCTTCCTGTGTAATTTGGATCTTTTTCGACTTAGGAAGTCTCCTTTACTAGCTTCAGCGCTAAGTCGTTGAGTCACCAGTCCTGGAGAAAATCAGGAGCCTATCTCATGCCTGGTGATATATAAAAAGATGAGTTCATAGAGAAAGAGGATTACAGAGATATCTTCAAGACACCAAGTTCTACTCTTGATGGTATTCATTCACAAACTATGGTTCTATGTCTTCTTGCTGAAATAGTTTCTTATAAACCCAATCAAACCAAACTGCTATCTCGACAGTTCCAAGATGGACGGTGTTCAATAAATTGACAAATTCAACTTGATTAATCTCTCAAAATGTTTCTTTATTTGTTAATGCAGTCCTGTATAACCTTTTTCTGTCTGTTTCTCTTAATCCATATTCTTTTTCTTGCTGAATGGGTGCCTAATCAGGAGGATATTTTCTAAACCCACTTCAAATATAACCCCAGCTTACCCAGAGATATTGAGCCAGATTTATCAAACTTTCAGGTAGAGTAACGCAGCAAGCCACCTTGCTGCTCTCTGCTGAATGAAAGGGAAATGGCAGGAAAGCACTGTATTTACCATTATACAGTGCATTCTTGTGCTTTTCTAGCTCAGGGGCACTTTTGGCTGTCTAGCGCCAATTCAGGCACCCTTGCATCATGGTTCAAAGGTGCCAGTGTTGTAAGCAGGATTATTTGTGTGCCAGAAGGGACACCTTCCTGTTCAAAAACAGTCCTGAGAGACATTTCTGGTGATGAAATATGCAGCACACGTAGAAAGAGGAAAAGACAAGGAGAATTAAAGATATTTCTCCTTGTTACACCTCACCTGGGAAGGCATAGCATTTTGAGGCATTACCAGGTCTACCACTAATGGTAAATCAGGGAATGAGCCAAAATCCTTGGGTGGATACGCAGGAACACCCACACTTCACCCATGGACTGCCTATCTGCCACAGAGTAATGCAAGGCAACGATTTGTGCTGCCCTGCGTTCGTCTGTATTTATCAAGCCATGCAGGGCCATGCAAATGTGGTCTTGCTTGGCTTGATAAATCTCACTCATGTTTTGTGCTGCCTTTAGACCCCTTGCATGGAGCAAGGGCAACTCCAAACATTAATAAAACTGGCCCTATGTGTATTAGGCATCAACCAGGTCCTGCCAGAGACAGCTAGGAATACATTTATAGTTCTCGTTGGTTGCTAGTACTCTTTCCTCAGAAGATGCACAGATACAAGTAATCCACACTATTAATTTGAAAGGCTTTATTAATTCAAAATCCCAGTGCTTTTCTCCAGATGTCATACTTAATGAGTACAAAATAACTATTAAAGAAATATTAAAACACTGTGATACTGTAAATCTACATACATGAAATAGCATAAATTCACAAACATGAATTAGCATTCAGGTATTCAGCATTTACTGATGATATATGCTACATTACCTACCGCACCTATCAATACAGTGTATCACATTCGTTTGCAAATAGTAAGTAAAACATATGGGTGGACAAGTGTAAGAAATCCACCACCAACAAAACTCTTCCAAACAAAAACTTTGTTCCAACGTTATTGCACTGTCACTCAGCACTCCAAATTAAGTCAAATATATGATTATTCAGTACTACATATAAAGAATTGCCCTTATTTCAAAATAGTCACACAAATTTCCGAGTTCAATTTCTGTTCAACTTTTTATTAGATATCTTCTCATTAAAGTGCATTGATTGTAGCTCTAGCCAACGCGTTTCGTCCACTTGAGACTTCTGCAGGGCTACAAAACATGTACATAAAACTTGTTTTCAAGCTGCTTTGAACTTTTTTTTAAATCTGGCTAGAAGAGGATGATCATCAGCGGCCACTGATCTCTCATCTCTTGTTCAACTGAGTTAATTTTATCTGAGCTTGGTGTAACATACAAATGCGAGACTTTGAATACTCACGCATCAAATCCAGATACAAAGATTGGAGGAGATGATGAGAGACAAACTGCGCCAAAATTCAAAGGAGGCAGAGGTATAGAAGGGGCTGGTTCGACCGGATCTGTCACTGAAGATGTTGAAGATGCAAACAAAAATGTGAAGTCGGAGCTGGGGCTTGCAAATAAAGCATTAGAATCAGCAATGTATTGGTAGTGTGGAAGCAACAACAGGAACTGCATGAGCCACAGAGCTAAATACATCAGAGTACAGAGATAACGTAGCTCTAGCATACAGTTGTAGCAAGTGACAGCATCAACGGTGATCCATTGAAGGGGACTTGATGAGCAGCAACTGCAGAGCATCATAATATGAACAATGCAGCACCATTGGTTGAATTAGCTCCCCATCATCCACAAAAAACAAAATGTATTGGTCCAAATTGATCTTTCAAACAATAGTGTGATAACCAATAGGGTATGGGAAGAGCGATCTTACTACAGGTGGTAAAAGCTTATGAAAGCTCAAAGTCTAGTGTTTACTCAGGCAGGACAACAAACCTACTCCCAAGGAGAAAGCTGTAGCATGACAACAGTGTTAATCAGATGGTTACAGAAGATTCAACTTCATTGCCTTAGAAGTTTAATGAATGGAATTGTACCTACAATAATAAAGGTTGTTGAAACACTACTGTTTGACAACAGCAAACCCAAAAAATGCAGGTATAGTTCCAAGTACAGTCTTAAAGCAAGTCAGCAGTGCTTGCTTTGCAAGCATGAAACACTCCAATGGTGGCTGATTAATAGGAGTGTTGGGGCTCCGTTTCTTCCCCATTTTCTCCCTCTGAATTCTGAAAGTTTGTTTGCAGCAGTGTTAGCCACTATTATGCTTTCACTCTGACTATCACCATGTGCAAAGGGTCAGGCAGAGTTTTGGCACTTTTCTCAGGTACTACATTCCCTAGTGCTCATATCCCCCTACCCTGTTGCTGCTTTTGCAAGGCTTCTCTGATGTCAGCCCAGACCCTTTGTGGCCTGCAACCCTGTTGGGAAACACCCACCTGTGACAGACAGCATTCTTACTGATTGAACACAGTCAACGCACTTTAGGCTTCAGTCCAAGGCTGTGAATCAGTCAGCGAGGATGTACCTTTCACAACTTGCCAGTGAGTGGTGTGGGATCAACAAACCTTGCTGACCATGCTTTACCCTGTGATAAGCTGAGACGGGGTGGGGCTAACAAAGAGCCCTAGAGCAGTTTGAGCGCCCCTTGGACTCGAGCTCCAGACTGTTGTCACTTCTTGCGAGGCTAATAAGAGACATTGATCCAAACCAGAACACGCAGCCTTTTCACTGCCCAAAACAACACCTTCCGGGGGTTGTTAGAGGTGCACGTGCAGTAAGATAAAGGGGAGGAGTCATCAGTGCACATTAATACAGATCAGTTAAAGAGGGTGTTGGGGATTGATCCACACTGCTCACAGATAGATGGAATAGGAGGTTCATTGACACATAAATGGGCAGATCTAGCCCTTCATCTCTCCAATCATAAGTTATTGCTAAGAACAGCGCCCCACCCCTGAGGTCAGAGCCCCCTTCACAGGTCAGCGCTCAGTGCGGCTGCACCAGTCGCACTGCCCTAAAGCCAGCCCTGAGATCAAGACATTGAATTCCTGCTGCAGCCTGAGCTTTGATTGACTGCCCGGTCTGTGCAAAGGCTCCACCAGTGACTTCAGGCCTGAAGGGGAGGGACGAAGCAGCACAAGCAGGAAAGAGTATTTGCAGAAATATTATCACTGCAGAGCATTTCCTCACACATAATTGTTTGAAATACCAAAGTCGGCCTGGAATTTGCACTTAATTACAGTCAAAACTATTTCCATACATTTTATAGTATTTACAAACTTTTCCCCGCTGCGTGGATGCTGATGCAGTAAGGCTCTGGGCGGGATTCCAAGCCACTGCCATTCTGTCACTTTTAGGTGCATGTCGGATGACAGCATAGGCAGTACTACTGTGCTATTACCAAGATATGCTTAGCTGCAATCTCAGCTGTCTCTGCCAGAGTTAAAATACTGGAGACCAACATCTGACTGAGGTCTTTCTTTCTAAAAGAGCTGGGGGTTGTCTCGGTCAGGCAGAGTGGTACACAGAGGTTTTACCTTCTAACAGGATGGGAGGTACAGAGGCAAAGATCTTGTACTCTAAAAGCATGGAAGACCATCTCTGACTGAATTCTTGAACCCCAACAGGGTGGGAAGCAGAGGTTTACACTCGTAACAACCCAAAGGCCTTTTCTGACACGGTCTTACTGTTGACACGACACAACTTCACATACATTAAGAGGAGCCTTGGCTGACAATGGTGTTTGCTGAACATCTTCATGTGTCAGGAGGGCTCGTGATGTGGGTAACGTCATGTTCCAAGAGGACTCTCAGTGTGAGTAATATCATGGTCCAAGAGGCCTCTTGGTATGAGTAACGTCATGTTCCAAGAGGACTCTCAGTGTAAGTAATATCATGGCCCAAGAGGCCTCTCGGTGTGAGTAACCATATTCCAAGAGTCTTTTCAGTGTGAGTAAGATCATGGTCCAAGAGGCCTTTCGGTGTTGCAATCTGGCAAATTACACTTCAACTGGAAGCACCAGGTCTGATTGGCTAGAGACAAGTTTAATATTCCCTATCCCCTGCGCTAAATGTGTAAAAACAAGAACTTAGAAAATGTCTGAACATGCAGTGCTCTGGCACAAACCTGCAGGTTACAGGATCAAATCTCAGTTGCGTTAACCCCGTTATTTATCCTTTCCAGGCCAATAAACTGAGGAACCCTGAGAGATTAACTAGCATCATCTGCTGGTTACATTGTTAACAATGCTGAAAGAACGTGGCATGAAGGGATATAAAAGAGGTAATTATTAGATCAGATTGGCATATTGTCATGGGCGTCAGAAGTAGGCATCTTACTGTCCCACCATCTCCAGAGGAAACACTAGCTAATTGTATCACAAGTTGAGGGAGTACAGAGGAATGCAGGGAATGCCATCTCTTTCCACACCCTTAAACCACGTGGTAAAGATTTGAGAGGTGCACTCAGAGCATTGCTATTGCTCATTGTGCTGGGAGTGGACAGTAATGAGGCCAAACACACTTTGGATGTATCATAAAAAGGACTGGTATTGATTCTCCCCTTTACATAGCAATAGGGAATGATTTAATCATGTGTGCTGGGAACAATTCAATGCGATCTCGTGGCTTGGGGGCACACGGATAATACACGGTATTGGAGCCTGGCTTTGGCTCAGGCACTCAAAGGAATGCCACCTGCCTGGCCAGAGGACAATCACACCCCCTGCAATGTTCTGATACCAGTTCCTGTTCTTTTAATGATCCTGAACACAAAGATCTGGACAGCACAGAGCGCGCCCAACTCGGAATGGCCCAATTATTAGGTCTTTCCCATTCAAATGTCCTTGCTCCTGGGGCAATTCAACCCTCCAGAGAAAAGCCAGATGCAGGCTGCTTAATATCACATAATATATATAACAGGCAGAACAGACTCTGGAAAAGGTTGAAAGATAGAATAGGACCCCCTGGGCTTCAAACATGCATCAGTCTAGTTGTACACAACTTAACAATAAAAAGGTATGATGAACATTATAATAATATAATAATGAAAAGGCTACCATAAACAAAGCTTAGTTAATTGAAGATATAATACAAGCTCCTTTTTGAGGATTTGATAGATTTTTCTAGGAAATATAATTTTTCATAAATAACACTAAACGAATAAACAAACAAGAATGCGTATCCAAAAATGGAAACATGAAAAAATTGGTAAGCAGAGAATCCAATAATATTCAGGGAGGTTCTAAAGTATGAACTGATGTGGATTGCATAGTGTTACAACGGGCACTAATGATATTTAAAAAGGTAGTAAAACGTAACCATAGCAAATCATTTTTATGTGATCGGATGGATTCTGCATAACTTCTATCCAGTTGATGGTGGTGACAGACTACATACCACTGGACAATGGTTCATTAAACTGTATAAAAAACCTACAGACCGGAATAGCTTATTACTATACAGCAGCTATCATCTTAAATCACTCAGGGATAATGTACCTGTGGGCCAGGTGCTTGGAAATGGACTAGGGACTGGCTCGTGCTAATCATCACCACAGCAAAAAGAATTGCAGATGTCCTGCTGGTCAGGATACAGATCACTGAAGGGGCATTAAAAACAACTATCCAGCTAACGGTTTATAAATCCAAATTGGCCGAGATTAACGCTGAGATAACCGAGAATAAGGACTACCTGATGAAACAAAAAATTGCTAAACTTCAAAAAGACATAACTAAATTTGATAAGGAAAAGGTATATCCCTATCTGAAAGCAGATTATACCTCAGCTAAAACCAGTTATTCGAGTGATGAGAGCTCAGACAACAGAAGGGGTTCCACCAACAGTGACTCCAGCACTGGAAGTGGAGGCAGTAATAACTCTAGGAGGTTCAACAGACCTAATCAATCTTACAATACACCGACCTTCCCAGCTCCTCCTTATCTCCCTTATTGGCAATATCCGATGTATCACCAAGGAAAACCCCAAATCTTCCACAACAGCAACCCATCTTTTTTAGACAGAGGTTGGGGAAGAGGAAGAGGGCGAAGAAGAGGAGGGCAAAAGCAGCTACAGTGGCAGGAATAACCCCCGCACAACATAGAAACAAGGAGCAAGACAAGAGGTCAGAAGAATTGATAGTAAATCTATCACACTGACCACTTACTGACACAGAAACACTGGTCCTAAAGAAAGGCCTAGGCTTTGTCCCCACCCCCAAGATTGACAAATTCAGAGATCAATGTGAACTACAGAACTTCTTCAGAAAGGTTCGCCTAAAAGCCTTTTTTCAAGATAGACCCACTGACGACCAGGTCAACACAGGTTTACGTAACCCCTCTACGTTCACACCTGGCAACAGTATGATTCCTGGGGAGGTGTTAGTATTTGAAAAATCTGTACTCAATGAATTGGCCAACCTCGACAACAACAAACCGTTTCACAATCTGTCTAGAACAGAACTGGCGGCTGCCAGATCTCTGGCTGATGACATGACTATCACCATAAAGCAGGTCGACAAAGGCGGTGCCACTGTGATCCAGTCAACTATTGACTATGATACAGAATGTCTAAAACAACTACAAAATACAAAGAACTACACTGCAATAACAGACAACCCCACCAATAGATTGACATCTAAGATTACCAGCATTATCCATGAAGCACTCACCAACGAATGGATCAATAAAAAGGAGGCTGATTTCTTGACGGCAAAAGAACCTAGAATACCATACTTTTACACACTCCCGAAAATACACAAAGGCGTCACACCCACCCCAGGACACCCAATTGTGTCAGGCATTGGCTCACTACTTGAGCCTTTGTCTAAATTCTGTGATCACTTTCTTCAGCCTCTAGTGAAACAGACACCATCCTATGTGAGAGACACCACTGACATCCTCTGCATCATAGAGGAAGTACCCAACAGCAATGATATAGATTACCTCATGACTCTTGATGTGGAGGTTCTATACACGAACATTCGCCAACCAGCTATGCTGTCAGTCATAGAAACTGCTTTGGGTAAAATCGAATGGACGTCCCCGGCCCGATCACTTTCATAGTGGAATGCACAACATTAGCATTAACAGAAAACTTTTTTGAGTTTAAAGATCAATTGTATCATTAATCACAATGTACTTCGATGGGGAGTACCTTCGCCCCTAGTGTGGCCTGTCTGTATATGTCACACTTTGAGGATGAAGTAATCAGGAACCCCAACAATCCATATATAAACAATCTGCTACTATGGAAACGATTAATTGATGATATCCTCATCTTTTGGGAAGGGGACTTGTCTACCTATGAGAACTTTGTGCTATGGGTGAATAACCAAAATGAATACCTGAGGTTCACTCACACTATCTCAGCCACTGACATACCATTCCTTGATCTTAACATCAGACTGGACAATGGTTCATTAAACACCACACTGTATAAAAAACCTACAGACCGGAATAGCTTATTACTATACAGCAGCTATCATCCTAAATCACTCAGGGATAATTTACCTGTGGACCAGTTCCTCCGTATTAGACGGAACTGCAGCTTCATTACAGATTATATCAGAAGCACAGACTTTGGCCACCAACCTGAAAGAGTGTGGCTACCCAGAGCGTCAGATCAATACTTCCATGAAAAGAGCAAGGAATAACCCACGTGAAGTCCTCTTAGAGGTTACCACCAAGCCCTCTGCCGACACCCTGACCTGTGTGACATCATTCACCCCTGAATCAAACAGAATAAAACACATTGTTTAAAAACATTGGAGCATAACACGGGTGACCTACAGATCCCCGCCCCTAGATTTGCATTCAGACTCACTAGAAATCACAAGGATATCTTGATTAACACCCGCCCAAAACAAACACACCCCACAGACCAAAGACAGCTTTGAGATTTGCCTCCAGTCATCGGTCACTACCCTTGTGGTACATGTACAGTGTGCCGTTTTACCATTACCACAAAAGAGGTGTCCCTATCAGAAACCTTTAAATGGAAAATAAATAGACACACCAATTGCATCACCACGCACTGCATATACACGATTATCTGCCCTTGTGGTCTTCAATAGATAAGCATGACATTACGGATGGCCAAAACTCACATCACCGAGCACAGGAGTAACATCCGACGCCAGAGGGTTGCGACCAAAATGTAAACACATTTCAGGGACCACAACCATTCCCCTGACTCCATCAAATAGCTGATATTGGAAGCACACCCACAGATCACGCAAAAGGCTCTATTCAGGATTGAACAGAGATGGGTCCATAGACTCTCTACTGACAGCAAGGGATTCAATGATGCCATCTCCTGGGCCAGCTTGGCTAACTCGTGATTTCCTTTGCGAATAAGGATATTCTACATACAAATACTAGGCACACCCAGCTGTAACACTGATTCGTAATTCCGAATTAGTGAACACTAGATATTAATTACAAGGGAAGTGACACACTGCTTGACTTTTAATGACTCGAGAACGGTCCGGCGTTTCCGCCGTTACCTCACATACACATCCATTTGTACTAAAGTTGACAGTGTTGACTACCACCTTACTACTACCCAGAGTAATTTTGCATATCGTATTAGTTCAGTACATTTAATTCGACACCAGTCCAAGATGGCCATCACTTATCTATAGTATTCACAATGATTGAGACCAGGCTAAGATGGCCATTTTTTGCACTTTACTGTCCTTCTTTGAATCACCACCATGAATAACATGTGATACTTAGCCCCGCCCACACTAACTGCATGACACCAGGCTTATACATAGCCCCGCCCGTACCAACTGCACAACACCGGGCAGGTATATTTAGTGACGAATATGACTGCCAATTTCACCCTTGATTGTATTACTAACCTGAATTTAAATTGGGAATGTATGAGATCAGTACACTTGACTCGACAACAGTCTAAGATGGCCACAATCCATCTATTCCCCACAATAACAAAGGCTAGGCTAAGATGGCCACCATTTTTTACGTGGTAGTCCCTCTTTGAATCACTGCCTTGTACAACATGTGATGCACAGCCCCGCCCACCCCATCTGCACGGCATCGGCTTGGTATAACTTGGGACGAGTCTGACAGACCAGTCCACCCGATTCCAGCGGCGAGGGTAGGTGAGCGTGCACACAATCTCTGGATTGCCGGTAAGCGATAGCGAGACTCGTCCGCCAGTTCGCATTGTTCGGTGCCGGTCTACATTGGCCTCGGGGGGCTAAGACTTCTAGGTACTCTCCATGCCCGTTTACGTGCTAGCACATTGAGCCGCACCCAAGACATGACTACAAACGCTGTGTTTACCGAGCGCCTTGTTTTGTGTTCCCTTGTGAGCCAGGCTTTATGTGAGACACACAGAGGGGGTACTGGTGATCTACCTCTACGTCTCCTTCCAACACTGTTCCCTTGTGAGCACTAACGGAGGGGTATTGATTCATTTACTCACCGGTCCCCGTGTATCTTTCTCTCTTTCTTTCGACAGGACACTTACTGTTGGTGTTTATTTTATCACTCCGGAAATTGATGAGGCCAAACTATTTAGGCCCTTAGGTGAGCATTTTACAACAATGTGCTCCACTACTGCTTTGCTTATGTTTTTATGTTGCATTTGGTTTTAAACACTTAGTGCTTGGTCCTTTCATTGTATAAAGCACCTAAACACTTTAATTGCGTGAGACATCACTTGAATATGCACACCTTTCTAATATGTTGTGTGCTATTGTCACAAGGCATATAAGGTACAAAATGAATTTTGAGGACACATACAGCTAATATCTGTCACTTTTTTCTGATCTAGGTTCCGTGACATTGCCCACTGTATTGCGATGTGGGAGGTAGGTAGCATTTGATACCCTGGTCCTGAAGAATTGCCCACGATCTTACTGACAACAAAGGCAAGAAACATGTCGACCTAATGAGAGTAGGACGTAGACATCTAGGCAAATAACTCCTAGTTTTACGCCACTCTATTGATTTCTAATCAGGCAATTTACCTACCAGAATAAATATAATTCAAGGAATAATTACCCGTTTTTAACTCACTCACACTACATCTACACTACTGGGCCCCTCACCCCCACTGCACCAAACGGCAGGGACAAAAGGTCTCCGACAAAGAGCCTCATTTATGGGAGCCCGTTGGGCATTGCAGCGCCGGCCCGACGAGGAGCAAGCCCATATGATGAAGCATGACACCTAGCTTGCTGGGTGTGTGAGGGCTCCAGGTCCGAAGAGGGGTCTCCCCCCTCTCACTTTGAACAGTAGGACTCACTTGTTGATACTACATATCGAACCTAGTACATTTCTGACCTTATATGTCTTTTTAATCTTAGGAACTGCATACCTTTCCTAATATACAATGTCATCAGTGATGTCATCAGAGATGTCACTGACCATGTCATGAATGATGTAATATGTGACGTCATCAGCAGTGCATTGCAAAGGCGCGAGCTATAGTTAGCTCAACTAACTATAACGTCCGAATTTCTCTGGTTTTGTAAATGTGAAATGTTCAACTAACTATAACGTCCCTGAAACCTGTGTTTTATCAGTAAATATATATATGTATATAAATATATAAATATATATATATATATATATATATATATATATATATATATATATATATATCACCAGATTCCGTAGAACAGCTTCAAAGCAAATACGGACACGGACCAGGTAATTCGTGCAGAAATTTTATTCAGTGCAGTATGTCGCCATAACGTTTCGGCTCGTCCGAGCCTTGATCACATGACAATGTGACTGAGTTAGACCACATGATTTAAAGTAACGGTGCTGATTGGTAAGGGTTCAAAGTTCAAGTATGTGGGAGGTTTATGGGAATGGAGGTAGAAGAAATACACAGTCAAAGTGACAGTATGTAAACAGTGCACTCATAAATATTTCACATTATGATTTAAAAACGGAAATAAATAGCATACAATGATTACAGATACAATTGTTTAAAATTCAAATTATTGTTAATAAATAATTAAAAAAACAATTGTACAAATTGGCAAATAGTGGAAATTATAATACCCGTAAAAATAGAACAGACTGTTCCTTGTGAGAAGTAGTTAATGTCACGTATTAATCTATTGACAGCTAGGGTATGTATTAATTGGTTAAATCCAAATATAAATCATGTCTATTCCGTTAAAACAGTGCGTTTATGGGTTAAATCCCAAGTTGTTTTTGTGTCACAATACACATCGTTCACATACTAATTGTCCTCACACGTGTAAATAAATTGTAAGTTGCACTAAGTAATATCACCCATAAGATATTAAATGGTATATCCACTCCCTACGACTGTATGTTAGGTATTGTAATACCGTAATCATGATGCCTTTCCTCTTATATTTTAACTTGGTTTGTAGTTAGATAGAACCCTTAATTTACGTGAAAAAGTATGTGAGAGTTTCGTGAGAACTTGATCTCATAAGTGGAAAGGGGGACTGACTAATCCAGCAATACTGAGACAGTTCATATTCATCTCTGGTTTGTACAGGTAGGTATTGGAAATATAAAAACAATGTTATTCAGCATATATTCAATAGCACGACGAAACCAGTAGTATCATTGTAGGAGTCGAAGCTAATAGTCATGCGGGATGCTTAGGTAGAAGTGTTGTATACATGTAAAAAATATATAAATATATATATATGGCCCAAATTCTGGACTCAGTGTAGTTAATGCTGTAGGTGGCATAAAAGAAGCGGATGTCAAAGGAATGGACAAACGCACATGTGTATAGTTGGTAAAAACACACATAAAAAATATATATATATAAATGGAAAAAATATTCTCTGTAGATATACTTAATTAAAATTTATTGAATAAAAATTAAAACAATAAATATTTAAGAAAGTTAAAAGATCCCCAAGGGGATCTACTATCAAAATTGAAAAAACCACCTCTGAGTTAAAGTAAACATGTATGTAAATCCTCTGTGATGTTAAGTCCTCCTGGGTGCTTAGTGTCAAGTTGTAATATGTATCTGGTTTCCAATTTACGTAACTTGGACTCACGGTCACCCCCTCTTCTGCTGGCATTGACCGCATCAATGACATAATACTTGAGACTCTGATTGTCGCTATTGTGATATTCTTTAAAGTGCCTGGCGACGGGGTATGTTTTGTCCTGATTTGCTATTGCCCGGAGATGTTGCAATATGCGTTTGTGAACTGCATGTTTCGTACTGCCCACATATTGCAGCCAACAGGGACATAGTAAAACGTATATCGCAAATTCAGTCTTGCAAGTGAGAACCTTGCTAATTTGATGCTTTTTGTCACTAAAAGCATCCCTATATTCCTTCATGTTAATACCATGGGTACAGGATTTGCACGTTTTACATTTGAAAAAACCATGATTGGTTTGTAACCATGTGGTTTTTTCAATAATCTCCGGGTTGGTATCAACTAGTCTGTCTCTCATCGATGGGGCCTTACTAAAAGTAAGAGATGCTTTACGTGGTAGACTGGGGCCAATCACTGGATCGCTCAGGACAATAGGCCAGTTGCTATTGATGATTTTATATAGCTCGCTGTGCTGTTTACTATATCCAGTGATTATTCTAAATGAGTTGTCAGGGGACTCAGTTGAAACTAGATTAGCTGATTCAATGATTTTGTTAGAAAGATCAGCCTGCTTGTACGCATTGAGTAATTCCTGTCTGTTTACTTTCATGGACCTGCTTATTGATGAATCAATGGTATGTTCAGAGTAACCCCGTTCTAAAAATCTGTTTTTGCTGGCCTGTTGGGCAATCCTTAATTCGTATTCATTGCTGCATACCCGTCTAATCCGCAGCATTTCCCCATAGGGGATACTGGCTATGAGGTGCGCTGGGTGAGCACTACCTGCGTGAAGGATCGTATTCCCTGCAGTGCGTTTCCTGAATAATCTCGATTCAATCACGTTATTGGCGATGTAAATCTCTGTATCTAGAAAGGTAACAGACGATTGGCTCATGCTAGCTGTGAAGTTTAAATTGAGTTCATTGTTGTTGATCTCAGTTACAAAAGCCTCTGCCTGTTCTTTAGTACCTCGCCACACAACAAATAAATCATCAATAAAGCGTAACCAAGTTATCACATTATCTTCAAAGGTTCTCTTGTGTTTCACTTTGAGGACCAGTTCCTCCCAAGCGCCCATATGCAGACAGGCATAGCTTGGAGAGAAACTGGCCCCCATAGCTACACCTTGCAGTTGTCGATAAAGCAGGTTATTGTACATAAAGATGTTATTCTGTAGGCAGTGACTTAGCATTTGGATTAACATATCACTGTGGTCTTTAAGTTGTACCGATCTACGAGATAGATAATGCTGGATTGCTGCTAAGCCATCAGTGTGCCTAATACTCGTATAAAGAGAAACCACATCGAGTGCAGTCATCCAATACCCCTCCACCCAGGTAATCTGCTGGATCTTCAATAAGAAGTCACCTGTATCCTGTACAAATGAGTCCAACGATTTGACATAGACTTGCAAGAAATAGTCAATATAGACCGATGATTTCTCCATTGGTCCACCTCTGGCGGAGATAATTGGTCTGCCAGGGGGCTTTTCCTTGTTCTTATGGATTTTAGGAATGAAATATATATATATATTTATATGCACTTCAATCAAACGATCTCGCATTATATGCAAAGCGCTCTGATACCTTTGGGTCTGGGTTTTTTACAATGTACCGAACAATATCAAGTGACATGGGATATTGAGAGTACCCCTATGCCACAATGAGAAGTGTGTCAGTTCTAGGCAAACTGTCTGGACTTTAAGAGGAGACAGAAGCAAGTAGAAAGACTGCAATGATAGGAGCCAGCTGCAGGACACACCATCTAGCATACATTCGGGAACATTAGCAGTAACGAAGACACAAAAGCAAAGTCAGCTCCCATTGTTGAGCTGGCAGCGTGTAGTTGGAGGTCAAGGAACTGATTTTCAGGTCTTACCTTTAGGGAATCAGAAGCAGCATGCCAGTGACAAGGAGTTCTTGAACAGTAGAAAAAGGGAAAAGCTCAGACACCAGGAGACGTGAGAAGACAGAACGTAAGATAAGAATGAGCTAGTTTCAATACAATCCCCTCTCCAGAGGTGGGGAGATTGCAACAAGGAAGTCAACAAAAGGGGGACACTGTTCCAAGGGGAGTAGTGTAGGCAGTCAATATCTCACTACAGAGAGAGAGAGGAATAGGAAACGGAGACAGGAAACAGAGGTATCCTAGGTCTGGGACTCAGTAGGGAAGAACAAGTCTTGTCTCTTGTAGCACTCACACACCCCAAAGGATGTCATGCTTCATCATCGGGCAGCTGCTCCTCGTCGGGCCGGCGCTGCAATGCCCTACGGGTCCCCACCGGCACACTGGAATAATTGTGTGCACGCGGACTATAGATGTCAGTGTAAGCGTAACAGAAAGGGCCTCAGCGCTTAATGCGCTTATTTCATGATCGTGTGTCTCTGGAAAAAGGTGTTATTAGAGAAACTAGTAATGAGCCCAGAAATGGGAGAAGTTTACCGCTAATCAGAGCCCTCTGGAAGATATGCGGCAGTCAGAAGTTACTAAGATGTGAGCTAATTCATGGCGTGTACGTGGACACCAGGGGTCTGAAAATGATAATTTAAAACTGGTAATGCGTCCAAATATGGGAATGGTATACCACTAATCAGGACCCTCAGGGGCGCGGGTATGTCAGAGAAGACTATGAGCTATATCAGAGGATGAATTAGTTAAACACTGATCAGTGCCCTTAGAAATACGGGGATGTCAGAAGTCACTAAGATATGAGCTCAGTCATGACTTAGTTGTTACTCTTTACTTGGGTGTGGGTGACGAGTGCTCAGGTCTAGATGTTTGGCAACAGTCAAGCCAGTAGGTTAGCGTTTAAGTTGGTGACTGGGGGGAGGGCCAGCTGAGGATGGTGGTATAGATGTGACCCTATCCCTGACCCGGTACAGAAATTGGCTACCGGTAGGGGGCATCAGGTAGTAATCTCTGTGCACATGCTTGGAGTATATGTGAAGACCAGAGTGTCAGTGTTGTAAGCAGGCGATTAAAGTTCAGTCCATGGTATTTCATCATTCAGGCCTTGTACGTGAGTGCGGAGGCGGTGCACCCACTGTTGTTCTCGGCGCAAAAGTGACGTCCTGCTCCACCCTGAGTCTGCCTCTTGAATGGTCCATTGTATGGCCTCGCAGGGATGTCCCTTGTCAATGAAGTGATTAGTCATCTTTGTAGCCGTCCGTCTGCGTCTGATCGTACTCTTGTGCTCGCTGATCCTCAACTTCACAGCTCGGGTTGTCATCCCCACGTATCTAAGTGGGCACGGACCGGTAATCAAGTACACACAGTTGGTGGTGTTACAATTGGTGTGTTTTCGCTGTTCCCACACCAAGTCATCCAGTTGTAATGATTTAGTGTGTTTTGTCGACGTGCAAGCCCCACAGGTACCACAGGGGTGCTGTCCTGTTACTGCAGGTAGGTTCCATAATGTAGTTTCCTGAGGTTTCTTTTTTGCTCAGGGGCGTATATTCACCAGCTGATCGCGGAGGTTCATAGTGTGTTTAAACGTAAAATGAGGGGGATCCAGATTCAGGGAGTCAGTGTTAAGGATACTCAAGTTGCGGTTGACGATCTTTTTTATTTTATTGGATAGCAGGGTGAATGCGGTGAAACACGTGATCACATCACTGGTTCTTGGATCCCTGGTCTCCAATAGTCCTTGCCGGTTATTATATCTCGCAAATTTTGAGCCTTCACGACCGCATCCCAGCATGTTGGCTTGAGAATCGAATTGTATCCTGCTACAATTCTGTTGAATCCTCAAGAACTGGCCGTACGGTAGGTTCTCCCTAAGGGCTTTAGGATGGTTGCTCTTAAAGCTAAGAAGACTGTTACAGTCGGTTGTCTTTCTGTAGGTCGTAAAAAATACATATTACGAAGACCTCCAGTGAGAAGGCTATTCCCTTCTTGGATCTACTGATAAGCCTCGAAGATGGTTACCTTCATACCACGACCTACAGAAAGACATCTGAAGAGGTTCTGGCTGCTTGGGACCACAGAGGAGCATTGTGGGATGTTCCCCAAGCTAGGTGGGACATGTTCTCTCCATCTCAGTGGGAACAAATGAGATGCAGGTGAAATGTCTGGGCTCTCGCTCCTGTTCCTGCTGACTGACCCCTATAATTTATTGCAGGGTACCATCGTTCTACCAAACCTTTCCTCAGTCCTGTATGACCCTGAATGCTGGGAGACACCGCAGCAGTTTAACCCACGCCACTTCCTGGACCAAGAAGGAAATTTCATCAACAGGGAGGCGTTCTTACCCTTCTCTGCAGGTAATATATTTGCTTTGATTTCTTGGGTTTATAACTTTGCAGCAACAACAGCACATAAAATTAAAGACACATGTTTTTGGGTAGCCCACAAATCATCTTAGGCACTGCTCTTTTGTTATGTTTTGCACCTACCATGCATTATTTTTGCATTCATATAAGTTTTACTAGGGTGAGTAGATGCTTATGAAGTACTGCATCCGGTTCAATAATTGACAAAATTAGATTTTCTGTGAAGAGATGTAAGCCCTTATCTGCTTTCAGCATAGCATATTTTATGGCAATGTCTAAAAGTAGTGCTTAATTTGAGCCGATGGTTTCAGGTACTCAGCACCAGCAATTAATTTAATTATCAAAACCAGCGCTTTTCATGAGCACCAGTTAAAGACACATTCATTTACTGGGAGATTAAGTGATTTTCCCAGAATTACAGGATGTTGAGCCGACACCAAGACTCAAACCTGGTTCCCCTGCTTCGAAGTCGGCAGCTCTGGCCACTATGCCACATCCTCTCCCCACTTTCATAGTTAGTAGTTGGTTCTGTTTTAAGCGCCGCTAACATGAGAAATGGGCTGGTGCAAGCTACCTCCTGACAAGAGCCCCGACACTTATTTGTTTTACAAATTAACCACTCCCTAAAAGACTTTTGGTGTTGAAAAGTGCATTAAAAAATCTAAAAGATAGTAACAAATAGTTCTGAATGGTATGAACTATGATGGCCCTGACCTGTGAATGGTACCAGACTACAACATTTGAGACGCTCAGTAATCTCAGTAGGGGTATAGTTATTGTCAATGGCATCCATATTATTCAATTATTTGAAAACTGTCTGATTTCCAATGGCCATTTTGAACAAATAGTTTGGAAGCCTTAGTGTTGATTTCCATTACTGTACAATCATGATGGAAGAGCACATAGGTTGGACATGCTAGGTCCTTCGGTTGGAAGAGGTAATAACAATGCACATTCCCCCATTAGTGGAGAGGGTATACCCCATTACATTTCGTACCTGTGATGCCTTTTCTTAGGACCCCAGGGCACTGAGGCTACTGGGCATTAATTGTAACTAATAATGTCATTTACATTGGTGTTGGCTATATTGACCAATCTATCCCTTCAAGCTTTTATCTGCATGTATATTGAGGAACTCACCCAATGCTCAGCTACTAAACTAAAAAGGATGCTCAAAGATTCCAAATAGACCCACCATCCAAGGGCAGAAGTGCCAACTCTTCTAGGTGGTTAAATTTTTCTTAGGGGTGCCAGTATAGATTCAAGTGGGGGTGACATGGTATCTGGTAACTAGTGCTCATGGGGTGATGCACTCTACGCCTAAACCCCACCCATCCCTGAACCCTTGAAACCTCTCACCACTTCTAAACCCGACCCATCCCGGATCCCTAAAAACGCCACACCCCTCGTAAACTCTACGCATCTCTGAACCCTCAAAACCCCTCACCTCCCCTATTTCTCAACCCTAAGAGCTTCTCTGCCCATAAGCTCTGCACATCCCTGACCCCTAAAACCTATTACCACCTCTAAACTCCACCCATACCTGACCTCAAATTCCAACGTAACCCTTCTCTAAACGCAAAAGAATCTTCACTGCCGCTAATCTCCACCCAAGATTAATGTAATTTTGGATTTTACCTTCAAATTATCTTTCCTTTAAAAAGGTTCCTTTACTTTTCATTGTTTTTGATTTTACTTAAAACTGGTTTTCCATGATTTGGGTTTGTCCAATATGGTTTCTCAATTTTTAATTTTCCATTAACTTGCTCATATCAGGTCTAGACATGACCGGTTTTGGGCATGCATATATTTGTGTGACAAATGTGCTCTACTATGAGACACCGAGTGCTAAATTTGTAAAAAAAGATAAGTATCTGGGCCCTCGTCAGGGGACCACTGCAGCTTGCATCACTCTTTAACCCAGCTAGCACTGCCAATGACAGTGCAAACACATCTGCTAACACTATACTCCTACAAATGTGACAATAACTATTTCAGGCCCCTAAAGCTATTAGAATGGCCTGGGTTGCATGTATTAGTAATTTCTTATGTATATTGAATAAATAAACAACTGTTGGTGTGCTTATTTATTTCTAAATAAGATAAACAGCCCCATCATGCGGCAGTCTATCATAAATGCTGGTGCTGGTAAAGAGAGGTATGGGATAGAGGTAAAGGGAAGTATGGGGTGTTTAGGGTTCAGTGGTAGGTAGAGGAAATGGGGGTTACGATTTTAGGATTCAAGGGTGGGTAGAAGTAAAAGGAGGGAAGGCTTTCATAGGGTTAAGGAACGGGTAGAGGTTATCATGGTAAAGGTGTTTTAGGGCCGAAGGGTGGCTAGAGGTAAAGGGATGTAAGCAGTAGCAGCCCATGCAGGTAAGTGCGTTGGGGCGGGGGAGGGGGGTGAAAGTGACAAATGACATGATAGAGAATATAAAATAACTTAATGAATAAATAAAACCACTTACCTAGCACTCACTGGACGTCTGAGTCAGCACAGATGTGGGTCCCTTGCTCACTTTGCCACTGGATTCAAGCTAGTCTGGCTGATGAGGCGTGTTACCCTGAAACTGGTCCCAGGATGCTTGCTCCAGGGAAGACCTGGCTTAGCAGTTCAGGCTGGACTGTTTCCATGAGGAACAGGGTCAAGACTGATTTGCATATGGTTGGGTCTGAACTTGAGTGGCGAAATGAGCTAAAGAACAATGTTGGATTCAACCCAGATCTGTGACTTAAAGGTTTTGGCACTTCATCCCTCATCGCCTTGTGTTTGCTTTGTTTCCCTAAGTTGGCAGGGTATGTCCAGACACGGGCCCCTTGCTCTCTTTGCCACTGGATTTAAGCTAGTCTGGCTGATAAGGGTTGCTATTCTGAAACTGGTCCCAGGATGCTTGTTTCCGGTCCAGGGAAGACTTGGCTTGACAGTTCGGGCTGGACTGTTCTCATGAGGAACAGGGTCAAGACTGATTTCCATATTACTGGGTCTGAACTGGGGAGGCGAATTGAGCAAAAGAACAATGATGGATTCAACCTAGATCTGTGACTGGGGTGAGTGTCTAAATAGTTTCAGCACTCCGTCCATCATCTTCATGTGTTTGCTTTGTTTGTCTAAGTTGGCAGGGTATGCCCAGACATGGGTCCCTTGCTCTCTTTGCCACTTGATTCAAGCTAGCCTGGCTGATGAGGCGTGTTACCCTGAAACTGGTCCCAGGATGCTTGTTTCTGGTCCAGGGAAGACCTGGCTTGACAGTTCGGACTGGACTGTTCTCATGAGGAACAGGGTCAAGACTGATTTGCATATGGCTGGGTCTGAACTGGGGAGGCAAATTGAGTCAAAGAACAATGATGGAGTCAACCTAGATTTGTGACTGGGGGTGAGTGTCTGAAAAGTTTTTCGCTCCGTCCATCATCTCCTTGTGTTTGCTTTGTTTGTCCCCCTAAGTTGACAGGGGATGCCCAGATGTGGGCCCCTTGCTCATTTGCTACTGGATTCAAGCTAGCCTGGCCGATGAGGGATGTTACCCTGAAACCGATCCCAAGAGGCTGAACTGGGGTGTCATAGTGAGCTAAAGAACGATGATGGATTCAACCTAGATTGGTGACTGGGGGTAAGTGTCTGAAACGTTTTAGCGATCCCTCCATCATCGCCATGTGTTTGCTTTGTTCGCCTAAGTTGGCAGGGTATGCCCAGACATGGGTCCTTTGCTCTCTTTGCCACTTGATTCAAGCTAGCCTGGCTGATGAGGCGTGTTACCCTGAAACTGGTCCCAGGATGCCTGTTTCTGGTCCAGGGAAGACTTGGCTTGACAGTTCGGGCTGGACTGTTCTCATGAGGAACAGGGTCAAGACTGATTTCCATATTACTGGGTCTGAACTGGGGAGGCGAATTGAGCAAAAGAACAATGATGGATTCAACCTAGATCTGTGACTGGAGTGAGTGTCTAAATAGTTTCAGCACTCCGTCCATCATCTTCATGTGTTTGCTTTGTTTGTCTAAGTTGGCAGGGTATGCCCAGACATGGGTCCCTTGCTCCCTTTGCCACTTGATTCAAGCTAGCCTGTCTGATGGGGCGTGTTACCCTGAAATTGGTCCCAGTATGCTTGTTTCCGGTCCAGGGAAGACCTGGCTTGACAGTTCGGACTGGACTGTTCTCATGAGGAACAGGGTCAAGACTGATTTGCATATGGCTGGGTCTGAACTGGGGAGGCAAATTGAGTCAAAGAACAATGATGGATTCAACCTAGATCTGTGACTGGGGGTGAGTGTCTGAAAAGTTTTTAGCTCCGTCCATCATCTCCTTGTGTTTGCTTTGTTTGTCCCCCTAAGTTGACAGGGGATGCCCAGATGTGGGCCCCTTGCTCACTTTGCTACTGGATTCAAGCTAGCCTGGCCGATGAGGGGTGTTACCCTGAAACCGGTCGCAGGAGGCTAAACTGGGGTGTCATAGTGAGCTAAAGAACGATGATGGATTCAACCTAGATTGGTGACTGGGGGTAAGTGTCTGAAACGTTTTAGCGCTCCCTCCATCATCTCCATGTGTTTGCTTTGTTCGCCTAAGTTGGCAGGGTATGCCCAGACATGGGTCCTTTGCTCTCTTTGCCACTTGATTCAAGCTAGCCTGGCTGATGAGGCGTGTTACCCTGAAACTGGTCCCAGGATGCTTGTTTCCAGTCCAGGGAAGACCTGGCTTGACAGTTCGGACTGGACTGTTCTCATGAGGAACACGGTCAAGACTGATTTGCATATGGCTGGGTCTGACCTGAGGAGATGAATTGAGCCAAAGAACAATGATGGATTCAACCTAGATCTGTGACTGGGGGTGAGTGTCTGAAATGTTTTAGCGCTCCGTCCATCATCTCCTTGTGTTTGCTTTGTTTGTCCCCCTAAATTGACAGGGGATGCCTAGATGTGGGCCCCTTTCTCACTTTGCTCCTGGATTCAAGCTAGCCTGGCCGATGAGGGGTGTTACCCTGAAACCGGTCCCAGGAGGCTGAACTGGGGTGTCGAAGTGAGCAAAAGAACGATGATGGATTCAACCTTGATCTCTGACTGGGGGCGAGTGTCTGAAAACTTTTAGCGCTCCGTCCATCATCTCCATGTGTTTGCTTTTTCCGACTAAGTTGGCGGGGTATGCCCAGACATGAGTCCCTTGCTCACTTTGCTACTGGATTCAAGCTAGCCTGGCCGATGAGGGGTGTTACCCTGAAACCGGTCCCAGGAGGCTGAACTGGGGTGTTGAAGTGAGTTAAAGAACGATGATAAATTCAACCCAGATATGTGACTGGGGGGATGAGTGTCTGAAAAGTTTCCGTGCTCCTTGTGGTTGCTTCAATGGCGTGCAGCCACACTTCACCCCTAAATCAAAATAGCCTATTTTTACATACAATTTAAACACTGGGGATTTTATAGATCTCCCTCAATTTAAAAAAAGATTTTTTTCTCCAGAAAAGAAAAACACACACACACATCTAAATATAAATATATATTCCAATAAAAATTAGGTATATACACATGCATATTAATATGTATGTCTCTCACACACAGACACACACACACCCAGACTCACACACACACACATAAAAGATTGAAAATACAGTACAGAAACATACAAATTTGTATTTTTACACACACATAAAACACAAGCACAAACACACACTTATAAGATATAAGTTGTTACAATGAGCAACACCTTGCAAAATTGTAAAACACTATCTTGTAAAGCATCACATTGTCAATGACAGCGTGTCGTGAAAATCTGTGGTCGACATATGCATTGTAAACATCATGCGTTAATAGCTCATATTCACCAGTACAGGTATGTTGTTACCCTTCGGTGTATGGCAGTGAACCACCAGACCTATTTCTATTAAGGACAAAATAAATAGAAATTGCATTTGCTAAACAAAGGCCTGTCAGATAAGGCTGTAGGTGACCTGGCAAAGGATGACATGAGAGCAGTGACTCTGGCATTGTATGTAAAAAAAGAGGATGAAAAATGGAAATTGGAAGAGGAGTGGAAGGGTCATGGAGAGTTTACATTGTGTAAGGCAAAAACATAGCAGTGAGCATCTGTCAGGGAAGTTCCCACCAAGATCCTTTCAAGAATGAAGAATTGTTCATGATTGCTTTTGTCAAATTCACTAATATGCGTTTATTGTCTTTCTTTTCCTGTCAACCACACCTGCAATATGTTGCTTACCCCTCGTATTTATTCAATCTTATCTTCACTGTCTCTGTAAAGTTTATAAAAGCCGCCCCTCTGTCCCCTTCTCTCTCTGACAGGACACCGCATGTGTTTGGGGGAGCAGCTGGCCAGAATTGAGCTCTTCATCTTCTTCACCAACCTCCTCCGGGCATTCACACTCCGGCTTCCTGAAGGGGTGAAGGAAGTGAGACTTGACTTTATTTTATTGGCTACTTTGCAGCCTCATCCGTATAAGATCTGTGCCATTCCACGCAAGATGAAGAAAATGCCAAGTGACCTATGATACATTAACTCTCAATGATGACTTTTGAAAACTGGTCAGTGCTCATCACCACTAATAGACTTTTCCACTCAGGCACTCATAAGATTCCTATGAATAATTCAACATATGTTTCATGGAAAACATTCTAATTAGTGTGGAATGGGGAGATATTTTTAGAGGGCTAGTTTGGAAATAAAATGAGCCATCAGCTTTTGTTACTGCTACTCTGTGGCATATTCAATTGTTTTTAGATAGCCAATTGATATTTTACTAGATTATACTCATAGAAAAAAAGGAAAGCCAGCCAGATCAGATATTTTTATTGAGAAACAAAACTAGAAATAAATAAAGTCCGCAAAGCGTGCTTATTTGCAAAGAATATGTAGTGATAGTAACCTTTCCGTTTGTAACTGATCCATGAAGCCTATATTTGAAAAGATATCCAAGTCAAGACAAAACTATAAAACTCTGTGACCGATTTAATATTTGGCGGTCAGGCTGTCTTCCACTAGGGTGATGGAGTAAATTACTCCGTTGCCCTGGTGGAGGTCCTGAATCCCAAATTTTAAAACGTCCATCGGACTGGCAAGCATTTCAAACATTGACAGGAACCTCCTGCCAATGTTTTGTAACCTTGCTGTAAAGCTCTGTCAAGGATGATTGTGCCGTATAGCAAAGCTAAAATGTTTTTAATTTTAGAAAACAAAACCCCAAACTGGGATTTTGTATTTGAAAAAACATAAAACTAATGACCCCCACATGATGGTAGTTGTCTCCCATGGTGTGGGGCTCATACAAATGTTTTTAATGTCCCTTATAACCGCATTTTCCATAGCAGTGATGGAGAGCGAGAGCGGGATTTAGTTTTTCGAAAATGGAAAGTATTAGTGGGATTTTGTTTTCGAAAAAAAACAAAAAAAACAAAGCCTCCCTTGCCATAGGGTTTTCCTGGCAGTAATGGGCAGTAAATCTGCCATGTGTGTCCGACCATCTAAGTTGGGTGGACAGACATACAGGTCAATCTCTGACAGCCCTTCTCTGTCAGGCCATCGGAGGGGTGTAACCATGGTGGAGATAGAGTAGTCGCCGCCGTGGTTACACCAAAGGTCTGCCTGCATTTTTATCACTGGTGGAAATCGGACCCACTGTCTCTCTTTTTCTGCCTCAACGTGTATGCTAACTGGCCGTGCTGGATTAGTCGACAGCATTCTACTAGTGCAAATGAGATGTCTACATATATAAATATATAGTACTACTTTTTCAGGATTATATGACAAATGGAATTAAATCCATATTGATGCTCTTTATTACATAAGTCATTAGTGTTCAAAGTCAATATGGAAATTTGCATGACAGAGTCATAAGTAAAGAAACAAGGTCTTAGTTTCTCTATTTTCTGAAAATATTTAAAATGCGTCCTTTGAATGTGAAGTATACACCAATAATAGAGAAATAACAGTGGTGTTATTCATGTGTTGAACGATAATAATTAATGTCATATTATTTGGTGATACTACTTTATATGCTAAACTGGGGCCTGTCAATGCAACAAGATCCCTTTTTAGGCACATATCTACTTTTATTTTGGATGTGTGAGTGCCTGAATCATTGGGATGTACATCCAATGAACTTGCAGACATTAATGTTCCTTCTGTTTGATAACTCTCTGCAGAATCTCAGATGGAGACATTTCAAATGTATTCTTTGCCCATCACTCATTGCCATTGGATAGGCATGACATCTGGCTTATTGTAATGTGTAAGCAGTTTCATTTATAAAGCCTTTTCTATTTGGGGATATATGAAGCATTGGGTGTAAGTGTATTATATCTGTGGTTAACATGTTTAATTCTGCTTTACTGAAAAATAAGATATTCCTTCAAAGATTGTGTCAGAGTTTTTTTTTTATTTCTAGCATAGTATTTACATCTATTCTACTAATATAATTGTGCTATTTATGAAGATGGTGGAACATGGAATTCATTTTAAAATGTTACTTATTGATTGGTGGCAATTTAGAGCTTGATGGGATAGAAGTGCAGCTGTAAAGGGCATGGCAAGAGTTATATGTAAGGGTAATAAGTCAGCATAGGTCGAATCTGGGTAACTGAAATGTACTATTCGCAGGAGGCACACAGTCGAGACCACTTACAAGGGATCAGACATAGCATGTTTAGATATTTGTGGGCACATTAACTCTCAGAAGTCTTGTGATAGGTTGTGTATGATGAGGTCCCAGGTGGGTGGAGTGCTGAGTCTCATCAATAATTTTTCCATGGCCAACGTTTCCCAGAGGCAGCTCATGCAGAAACAAATTGTAGGTGTTGTGCCCGTTCCCCAAAATGTTAATGCACACAGAAGGGCTGTGACTTGGGTCATGGCTATCTAACCTAACCTCTTTTGGGGATCATTGAAGTGGATATAATTTGCTCAAAAATATGACTGTAGGGTCTCATGGGATGTGTGTCTCAAAGAGATCCTCAATCTATTTAAGCACATTTTCCCAGGAGCTATGGCGCTTGGGGCGGCGCCAAAGTAAGTGCAGCAAAGTGCCTGTGGCTCCACAGTCTCTCCAGCATTAGGCACATTTTTCAGGCTTCCATTGTGCAACATTTCCAGGAGTTTTATTCCAATAAGTAAGAATTGTGTTTATCACTGGTACATATCAGTGGCGAAGCGATGTACCTTGTTAGAAATGTTGCCCTAGTCCTTTTGTGTGAGGTCATATCTCAACTCCCTCTCCCACCTTTTCTGCTCTGGTGTCTTATCTCCTCTGGGGGAATCTGTGAGAAATTGGTAGAGCATAATTTTTGATAAATATGCTCCTAAACTTTTAGCGATAGGCTATAGCCTTGCCCCAGTGGCACCCAACATTTTCACATCCTCTTACTTTAAAAAAAAAGTGTTTTTTTTATTACTGATGACCCATTTAGATAATGCATTAGAAATTGGTACTGTTAACATTGATGATATTTTTTATGATTTGGAATGGACCTCATGCAAGCTTAGTCATATCCCATGAATGGCTCAACCAGAGGACTTACGATTCACTGTGACATATGACTCAGAAAAAGTCAACGTCCTCAACCTACGGTTTGAATCACAAGAATCAAGCTGGCAGTGAGCTTACATACCAACCCAGTAGACTGTTCCATTTCTCAAGCAATCACTCGAGGACTCTTAAAGAAAATATGCTGTTTGGCCATTTGATCCCTACTGGACAGAACTGTACCAATAAGGATGAATACTTTAAGAATGTGAACACATTGATTAAGATGATTCCCAAAAAAGCAGGAAAAAGCATCTTTGAAAAGAGCCTGGTATACTCCTCTCAAAACACTTTTAGTGCCCAAAGATAAAACTATCAATATCCCATTGACATGTGTGTTAACCCACAATCCTAAATCAAACAGGGCGAAACGTATTATCCAGAAAACTTGGTATATCATATCAGACTTTGATATTCCCAAACCATTGTACTCTTTTAAGAGAGGAAATAACTTACGCCAATATCTAGTCAGAGCGACTATGATGGTCAAAAGAATGAGTCATATTTCAGAGATATTGGGTCTACCCGCAGCAGAAGGGCATTTCAGATGTTAAAATTGTTTAGCCTGCAAATTTACCAGTGACACAAAACAAATAACTCTTAATGGTATTGTGTATAATCAAAGCAAATTTTACAATTGTAATACTGAGAACATTGTGTATTGTATAAAATGCCCTTGTGATATGGTATATATAAGAAAAACAACACGACGTGTTAAGACACGTATTCTCCATTACAGGTATATGATTTAATGTCTTGTCCAGGGGACACCTATTGATGGCCTCCACGAAAATATGTATCATTCTGTAGATGATATGAGTTGGTCATTTTTGTGACACAATACAATCCCAGGAGTGGTTCCATTCCTACAGCCCAGGCTAAAGCAGAGGCTAAAATGATCGAGAGATTTCACACAGCTACTAACGGTCTTCATGAGCTGGATGAAATGTGGTCCCTAATGTGATTTCTGGAGTAGCATTAGGTTCTTAATGCAGGTATCTTGTAGTAACTCAAACTGGCAGTATTTTATTTGGTTTGGGAAAAGGGGGTGGTGATGGAAAGAGTTTCTGAATGATGCAGAATACTCTTACCAAGTCAAGAGATCATGGTTTTAATCCATCACCGTTTTTTAGCTCACTGCACCATCCCAGCTCAGAACCTGGCTACATGCAAATTAGTCTGTACCTGTCACAGTGCATGATGGGAACAGGGCAAACCAAACTACAAAGCCAATTCTTATACTGGGAAGGAAACAAGCTTCCGGGGACCGGTTTCTGGCATCACAGCCTTCGTCGGCCCGGCTTGCTTGAATCCTGATGGTGCAATGAGCAAGGGACTCACGTCTGAGCATACCCTCCCACACTAAGTGTGGATAAAATCGATTTGGGAAAAGGGGGTGGTGATGGACAGAGTTTCTGAATGATGCAGAAGACTCTTACCAAGTCAAGAGATCATGGTTTTAATCCATCACCGTTTTTTAGCTCACTGCACCATCCCAGCTCAGAACCTGGCTACATGCAAATTAGTCTGTACCTGTCACAGTGCATGATGGGAACAGGGCAAACCAAACTACAAAGCCAATTCTTATACTGGGAAGGAAACAAGCTTCCGGGGACCGGTTTCTGGCATCACAGCCTTCGTCGGCCCGGCTTGCTTGAATCCTGATGGTGCAATGAGCAAGGGACTCACGTCTGAGCATACCCTCCCACACTAAGTGTGGATAAAATCGATTTGGGAAAAGGGGGTGGTGATGGACAGAGTTTCTGAATGATGCAGAATACTCTTACCAAGTCAAGAGATCATGGTTTTAATCCATCACCGTTTTTTAGCTCACTGCACCATCCCAGCTCATAACCTGGCTACATGCAAATTAGTCTGTACCTGTCACAGTGCATGATGGGAACAGGGCAAACCAAACTACAAAGCCAATTCTTATACTGGGAAGGAAACAAGCTACCGGGGGCCGGTTTCTGGCATCACAGCCTTCGTCGGCCCGGCTTGCTTGAATCCTGATGGTGCAATGAGCAAGGGACTCACGTCTGAGCATACCCTCCCACACTAAGTGTGGATAAAATCGATTTGGGTGCTCAGACGTGAGTCCCTTGCTCATTGCACCATCAGGATTCAGGCAAGCCGGGCCGACGAAGGCTGTGATGCCAGAAACCGGTCCCCGGAAGCTTGTTTCCTTCCCAGTATAAGAATTGGCTTTGTAGTTTGGTTTGCCCTGTTCCCATCATGCACTGTGACAGGTACAGACTAATTTGCATGTAGCCAGGTTCTGAGCTGGGATGGTGCAGTGAGCTAAAAAACGGTGATGGATTAAAACCATGATCTCTTGACTTGGTAAGAGTATTCTGCATCATTCAGAAACTCTGTCCATCACCACCCCCTTTTTCCCAAAAAGTATTTTATTTGGATCAGACTTTTGATTTTCCAATATAAACTTGTTTAGTCTGTGAATATAACCTATGAGTATTTGGTCATTGTTTCCTATATATTGAAACTTTGCAATTGGTGAAAACTCATCTGAGCGGGGCCAGATACAGGATAGTAGGACTATTAAGAAAAACAGAGGATAATTGTATCATAATACTATCCATAAAAGAAAATGGATTGTAGAAATGTTGTGCGTCAATGTACTTAGGATTTAATTATTTCAATATGTTTGTTGTCTTTCAATGTTTGCTGCCTTGAGATATAATTTATTTCCATAATACCTTTGATGGCTTTCATTTCACAGATTCATGGTCCCACCTTTGTACTGTTGTTAATAATTTCCTTGCCACCTTTGCTGGGACGAGAAGGATGTGCTATTCTATGATGGTGGCACTTTATGACTCATGTTTGAATTCCTTGCAATGAGCACAACCAAGTTGTCAGCAGCCATATCTACTTGGAGGCGTATTTGAAAGAGCGGAACAGTCACCACACTGGAGGCTCTTGCACAGACTTTGTATTCCATTCTCATTTTGTTGTTTGATAGTGGTTAGCGCCTTTGTTGAAGCAAATTTCTGTTTTCACAGCAAGAGTCTTGTACATGGGCCAGTTTTTCCCTTCAGTGGGTAATAAATACGAAATTAAAATTGATTTTTGTGTATGCAAGTCTGACTTGGATAGAAGAGGTATTGGTGTCCTGATGGTTGCACTCCAAGCATGGACATGCTATAGGTGGATTGCAGATTTGTGACACAAGTTTGACCATGTTTATTGATTATTTCATGCACTGATGGCATGGGTGAGAACTGTTGAAGTATTTTTATGTTTGATGCATCTATTACACTTAATTACATGGCATGTTATAATTACTTGCATGGAGTAAAAGTTACTTTCTGCATGCTGATGCATATTTGCATGGATTCACTGGCACTTTGAATTTTTTTTTGCCACATATGACATTACACAGGCCTTTTCCGACATTTTCAAGTAATGGCTCTTTGATTTGTGGCTTCATTAATGGCACCTTCATATACTTCAGAGGATTTACCTAACCCCTGCCCAGCTGAATCGCTACATCACTGAAGCGAAGATTAGATGTCCACTTTGTCATACACCTGATGCAGATCTCAGCGATATGATATGGTCCTGTTTGGCCATACAGAATTACTGGCAGTCAATACACACCACACCACACTGCAGGAGGTCACACAATTGCCATATGTTCACACATGAAAGGTGTGTGCCCTGGGCATCTTTAAATGCAAGAAGCAGCACAAAGTGTGCACCCACTTTGTGGCCCTAACGCTTCTCCTTGCCAAACCACACTTACACCACAATGGAGGTCTCCAACAGCACCACCAGTGCCAGCTATGATGAGTTCCGACATCTGCGCAAGTGACCTATATCTCCCCAATGGGCTACCCTTCTCACTCAATTCCTGTAACCTGTAGCGATCAATGATCTCCCCCCCATGAACCAAACAGACCACTCACATGCTCTATGCCTGTATTGCACACATGCAGTGACATCCCATCTGTAGCCCCAACCTTGTCAGACAATCCCCGCACCCCCCGAAGCTGCACAGCTTATTGGTCCCTTGTCGTGAGTGGCCGCTTCAGCCACACTAGCATTTTTGTCACCCACCCAATATACTTGGGGGTTGGTAATTTTACTTTAACATGATAAAATAAAAATCTGAGTGACAGGCTTGGAGTCTCTACCTGACTAAAGGCATTGTGGAGATGACCCAGGGAAGAAAGCAGTATGACTAGTAGGGGGATTATGATGACCAGGAGGAGGATAAGGACCCGGAGGTGGACCACCAGCCGGGCTACAACTACCAATGCCATGTGGACCAGGACAATAAGAATCAGGACTAGGGGAACGTAATCGATGAGGGCCAGGCTTACCAAGAACCAGAGAGGACCAGGAACAGAGAGACAAGGTAGAACAGGACAAGAAAAAAACAGGACTAGTGTTACCAGTACCAGGCTTAGAATGACCAGAAGGGCCAGGATGATGAGGATCAGGGCCAAGCAGACAAGGGCACAAAGGAACAGAAGGAGCAGGAGTAAAAGCAGCAGAGGACCTGGACCAACATGGTAAAGAGGGCTGGGGGAGCATGAGTTTACCTACCAGGACCAAAGGGACTAGGACAATCCGGACCAGGAGTAGCAGACTCAAATGGAGAGACCAAGGATGCTGGGTACCAGGAGGAAAGTGGAATGAAGAACAAGAGACAGGAGGACCAGGACCAATGAGATCAAATTAAGGAGGACCAATTGACTAGAAGCAAATGAACCAGGATGACCACGGTTGGAAGGACCAGGGCTAACAGCAGACCCTGGTGCAGGTATAGATTATAAAGGACCAAGAATTTCAAGCCCAGTTGGGCCAGGATCAGAAGGACCATGAAGGTCAGTCAAGGACTACAGAGGAGGAGAGCATAGAGGACTAGTTATACTAATGGATCATGACCAGGAGGAACCTGGAATAAGAGGGCCAGGACAAGTGAGTGTTGTACCAGTAGGACAGGGAAGATCAGGAACAGATTCAGGAGGACCAGGATACCTCAAACCAGGAGGACTAACATTAAGAGGGCCAGGACACAAGAGGTCAGATGGACCAAGGAGACTAACAGGACTAGGACGTTTGGTTCCAGGGCTAGGGCATTGAGGATGAGTGGAACCAGGACAAGGTGACCAGGGTCAAGAGGACCAGAAAGGAGCAGCTCAGGATGGGTCAAGACTGGGGAAACTTTAAGATGTCTTACACAATTGGACAAGAAGGAATACAATGACCAAGACAAATGGGATGAAGATAAGGCTGAGGAGAACTAGGCCTAGGCAAACTATGAGGACCAAGAAGATCAATGCAATGGGCACAGAATCACAAGAAGGACATGGATTATGAAAAGCAAGAATAGGAAGACAATGGCCAGGAGACCCATTGAGGTGAGACCAGGGACGCAGGCACCCACACCCAGAAGGATAAGGTATGTCTGTGGGTTGTATCTGCATTACAGCCAGTATCCCAGAGGTAAAGGGAAAAAACCTGAAGGTTAAACTGTCCAGGAGGAGAAGCCCAGTACATTTCCAGTGTGAGAAACACCCAAGAGGTACGAAGCCAGGAGTTGACCTGTGTCAGGAAGGGTCTCCTGGTTTCCGTGATATTCAACTAAAGATTAGCATTGTTTTGTCTGGCATCGATGCCATGAGCTAAGAGACTGGTGCGCCTCTGCCTTAAGATTGGGCTGCCAGGCAAGAGGAGTCATTGTTGCCACGATGCAAAGGCCCAGATCCGTCCTGGGGTGCTGCACCTGCCAAAGATGATCGCCCTCTATGCATGTATGTTGTGCTAATCCACACCCAGTATCCCTTGTGCCAAGTGAAACTACCTTCATAATCCCGCCTCATCAAAGTCACTGCTGGAAGAGCAGGGGTCAGAATGTACCCATCAAAGGCACAAGTACAACATTTTCACCCAGCTGGTAAAACAGGGTCTAGAAAGAAGACCTAGACTGACGACACATAGGCAGATCTGCCATTAAGAATCATAGACTTTGAATCTGACCCATATGAAGCCTCTAACTGTTGGACTGAGCTATGCATTAGTCATGTAATCAATGGCTATGCTCAAACTTTATATGATGGGCGTTAGACATTTGAAGAGCTTCTAGAGCTCTTGACACTGACAGCTGTCAGTGGCCTCTGTGTGTAACTGTCCTTATGGAAAGAATTGTCCCTGGATTGGGGATGGAAGTATGATCCAAGGGGAGGAATGGGCAGCATCAATTTGTTGGACATGGTGGTACTGCCTGCCTACTAGGATGCGTCTGTGAGTAAGTTCAGGTTAGTAGCTGTGCATATGGGGACCAGAAGTGAGAAGAAGGGATCCTCAGGAGTCAGTCCAGTTGCTCAGGAGAGAGTAGTCGGACGGATACAACATAGGGCCCGATTCAAGGAACTAACTTAAGACAAAATCCTAAACTTACTACCGTTTTGGTATTCATAGAAGGCACTTACTCATTTTGATATTCACAGAAGGCACTTACTAATTTTGGTACTCACAGAAAGCACTTACTCATTTTGGTATTCACAGAAGGCACTTACTCATTGATGAGTAAGTGCCTTCTGTGAATACCAAAATGAGTAAGTGCCTTCTGTGAATACCAAGATGGTAGCAAGTTTAGGATTTTGTCTTAAGTTAGTTCTGTGAATCGGGCCCTGAGTTCTTAGACAGGCATAGCAGGGCCTTCATCCATGTTCAATCGACTAAGCTGGGAAGCCCTTCAAGATATTGATTAGTCTACCATGGCTTTTGGCTGGAGGGTGGTTTTGTTTGTTAGACTTGGACCTTTTTTCAGGGTCATCCCCAAACTTTTTGCCTTCAACCTCCTGTTTTCTGAACCTGTTTGTGTTGGCTATTAGGACTCTACCACTGCTGATCAGTGCTAAAGTGCTAGTGCTCTCTACTTTAAACATGATAGAATTGACTTACATCCAATCAGCACATATAAATGTACCCGTAAGTCCCTAGTAAAGTGGTACTATATGCTCCCACGGCCTTTAAATTAAATGCTGCTTGTAGGCCTGCAATACTTATTGTGCTACTCACTAAGCAGCCTTTTAAACATGTATCAGGTGTACCTTTATAATTTAAAGCCCTCTTTAATGGTAATGTCAGATTATAAATCACATTCTGAAAATTCCACTTTCAGTCTCCCTGGTGGATTACTGAAGTTTTTATGCACTTCTGAAATCATATAAAACACAGGGAGAACCGGATGTTTCTGTTTTAAAAATTGATGTTCAACCCAAGTCAGGAGTTCCTGTTCCTTCCAATAGCTCAACCTTTCATTGAATTTCTCTCGAACATGTTCATATTCATCCACTCTAATTGTTTTGTAGCACTCTACATTGTTTAGCTGAAGTAGGACTTCCTTTTCATATAGATCTTTTCCCCAAAGCACCAGATTCCCTCCTTTATCGGACGGTTTTATAATTGTATTTGTGCCCCTTTTAATCTTATTCAATGTCAGAAATGTCCTATATTCTTGAGCTTTTCTTCGATTCTTGAAATGTTCTCCTTTCAAATATAGATCTCTTAAATCCTTAGTGACATTATCTGAAATTATATCCACATTATCTCTAGGTGATTGTGGGATAAATCTGGAAGATGGACTGAATAAATTATGATCTCCTTCCAAAAGTGCAGGGTTCAGTACTTCAGTGCAGTGTCCAGGGATCATTGTGGTATCCTCAAATTCATTCTGTAGTTCCCACATGTCCTCCAGGATGGGAATATCTGAGACCACTAGGTTATCTGGGTTCTGGGGCGATTGAATAATTTCTACATTGTACTGTACATGTCCCATAGCTCTTAATTCATGTACTTTTTTAATATCAGTTTTTGGACAAAACGACACAAATCCATTCTACTGTTCGCATAGTTGAAATATTTATTGATGATTACGATAAGCCAAATCCTCTTCTGCTAGTATAGTGGAACTCAGATTAATAATGGTATTGTTCTGCCTCTTTCCTTGATCTATTTCTTTGTTTTGGATTGCATTGATCTCCCTATTTTTTCTCCTGCTGTTTTTTCTATATCCCTCGCCTCCTCGCCTCTAGAGCCTCTTGCCCTTGGTCTTCCTCTCCCTCTCATCGGATGATGGTCCACTCTCTGGTCTAATTGTAAAAAACGTAACTCTGAGACTGTTAGTTTTGTTGACCCTGTTCTCCTTCTTGCACTCTCCTCTTGCCCTACTTCAGACCCAGTGTCTGAACTTATTTCACTCTTCGAGTTTTTCTTCTCTGTTTCTACTGCCACTCTGAACCTTCTGCCTTCTAGTGGTATCAAATCTCCTGGCGAAGGTGTAAATCTGCCCATTTTCATAGTCCAGTCAATCCCTCAAGAACTTTGGTGCCTTTCCGTCCTAAATTCTCTTTTCATATTTTTCCAATCTGGTTTTAAAGTCACTTTTGAATTTATTGATTCTTATTTTGTCTGTTTCTCCATCCAATGCAGAAAAAACTTCTTTCAATTCATTCAGGAGTTCAATCCTTTAGATTTCTGAATATTTAATTAATATTTTGGTCATATTTGCTGAACTCTCTGCATTATTAGCTTCCCATTCTTGCAAGAGTCCCGGGTGTGGATTCTTGTAGGTAGGGGTGATCATGACCCTTAATCCCCTGGGTACTCGGCCCACCTGTATGTACTGTTTTAATGATGCTACTTCCCACCAATGTGAGATTTCTCCTTTCTTCAGCTTCTGTAGCCGCTGCAGTTTTTTTAATAACGTCATTGTTAGTTGCCTGCAAGGTGGTGCTACCCCATCACTGAATGCCCCACGGGCTACAGAGTCTGTGAATAATTTATATGCCTCTTAGTCCCGCATCGCATATTCATCTTCATTCATTTTTCAAAAATTATATTATAGCCGATCCTGCTCCTATGTGGCTTCCCTGTTGTATCACTCCCTCTCGTCTCCGGGAGCCACCAGTAACTTTTACTGACACCCGCTGCCCAGTTCTGCGTGCCGCTTACCGGGAATCCGAGAGAGCGTCTTCTTCAGGAGCCCTCTGATTTCCGCGTCGTCCGCCTCTGCTCCTCCTGGTTTCTCCTTCTACGCAGTTTACCAAGGGCTCATGTGGGGCACAACTGTCTCGTAGCAACTCTCCTTTCTATCGTTACTGCAGTTTGTCAGCGTGCTTCCCAATCCTCAGCGGTGCTGATCACAAGGCTTCCACCATTGCCTTGATTAATATAGAAGAAAAACGCTTTCTCCCTCTGAATGAAAGCAAAATCAGTACTCCGTAAGTTAGTTATCTGGCAGATTTCATTTTTTTAAATACATCAATGCGTTTCGGCCGTTACCTCACAGCCTTGTTCACGATGCCTGAGCCACACATAAAGTTCATTTTAATTACAAAAGAACAGTAGTATATGGGCAGACACATTAACAAGGGACAATCACATCTCACAACAGTGTATGATCCAGGTTTACATCGTAAATACGGTGGCCATTTTAGAACATGTTATTTTCAGTTCTTCTTAATGCAATTTTGGTTGAAAAAACGGACAGTTCCTAATTGATTACAATCTTCTTCTACGCCTCAATATTTTATACAATTTCTTATTGTACCTTTTATTTAAAGTGCGTTATATGCATAGTGTGAAAAACGTTTTGGGAAAAAAGTGCTGCAAATTAAAGCGTCTGTTTTTTTCCCTGCAAATGGTATCAACAAAGGGTTTGTGGGGCTGAAGTCACCATTTTCCCAGCTTTCAGGTACTGACATACTTTTTTCAGAAAACCATCATTTTTACACAGTTTTGGCATTTTACTGGGACACAGCCTATTTTTTTTATTTTTTTATTCTTTGAACCTTCTTCCAAATAATGATAGAAATGGGTATAAAAGCAATAGTGGATCCTGGAAAGCTATACATTTCAGATACCTAGACAAAAATCTGCATTTAGCAAGGGGGTCATTTGTGTAGATCCTTCAAGGTTTCTTTATAGATACTAACAGTTGAAAATCGGAAAAATTGTAAATGAGTTGAAAAAAACTGCCATTTGTGCCGACATTTTCACCTGTAACTTCTTCTAATTATGTCAGATTTTTAAAATCAATATACATTACATCTGCTGGATCTTTCTGGTTGTGGGAATATATAGGACTTGTAGATTCACCAAGAACCTGATGAACCCAGAGCCAACAACTGAGCAGCGTCTTGCAATGGTATTTTATTATGTGCCTGGTATATAGCAAATAATTTGGGAATGGGGTGACTTGTCTGGCTCTCACCAGGTTCTGTTACCCAGAATCCATTGCAAACCTCAAACTTTGTAAAAAAAAAAAAAAATTCCTCACATTTCTGTGGTGGAAAGTTCTGAAATCTACGTGGATCCACAAAATTACACCCACCCCGCATTCCCCAAAGTCTTCCGAGAAAAATGGCACTTCACTTTTGTAGGTAGGCCTAGTGGTTGCGACAGGAAACAGCCCGAAATGCTTTCCACAAAATTGCACCCACTCTGCATTCCCCAAAGTCTTACGAGAAAAATGCTACCTCACTTGTGTTGGTAGGCTTAGTGCCCGCGACAGGAAGCGGCCAAAAACACAACGTGGAGACACCACATTTTCACAGTGAAAAAGGACCCATTTTTTGCAAGGTGCCTAGCTGTAGGTTTTGAACCCTAGCAAATCTTTATCTTTATTCGGATATGCACTATCCATAAAAGAACAAACATTTCACACATAATTATCCTAGACAACATTTACATTAATACATCTTCTTTGAATTTAAAGAGCAGGGGTCGTCTATAAAACAAATCAGCGCAAAAATTACAAAATTATCGCACATATATGATAGCAGCAGCCTATGCTAAAGTGCCAAGTGCAAGATACAAATATTTCAGAAAATAGCAGCAGAAATAGTCAAGTTATTACGTTACATTAAAAAGCCCGCAGGATCTATTAAAAACGGCCCACATAAACAATTTAAAAAACACAGATTATTATCGGTGTTGCAAATAGCAGCAACGTGTGAGGAAGTGCCAATGTTCAATGCTCAAAGGATGACTAAGAGAAATAGCAGCAAAAATGGGCAGACTTATTAAGTCCCTACAAGGTGCTCCATATGTCCAGATATCACTCATGTAGTAATAGTGATGATATATTCAAAACATTTTAGCCTAGAAGAGTACACGTCCTATACAACTAAAAACGGAGCACCAATCCAATCATGCATAAAAGTGCATAGTTTACAAAAATCATTAAGATAAGATGTGCTTTAAAAGTAGAATACTAGCCTCATAAAAAAGACGACGTATCATAATTCATATAGCATCATTAAGAGATTGTTTTATCCTACGCGCACGGGTCTGCCATGCACTGCCCAAAAATGTAGCTACCCCGCAGACTATGACCAAAGAGGACGTATCGGTAGTAAAAACCCGCATGGCCATCTTGTGACACTTTAGGCCCCACTCCCTACATATTGGTTTAAGCCATAACGATCTTGCACCCCTATATGCTGGACAAGCAAAAAGAAAGTGGGCCAGAGACTCCTTAGGGGCTGCACACCCGGGGCAGGATTTAGCTGTAGAGCTTGAGTAGTTCCACCCAGCTGTAAATTCATTCACCGGGAGGGTCCCAAACCTTGGTTTTAGATAGAGAGATCTATCCAGGGGTTTTTGTATAAAATCAAGGAACGGTTCAAGTTTCCTCTCGGGTTTAAATTCTATAAACCGCTCAGTAAGGGTGCCCCCTTTGCCTCTACAAATAGCCTCCTCATGTACCCAGTCCCAATATAATTTCTTCATAACCTGCTTGGAGGGTGGTGATTGGCTAACCCATATATCGTTTAGCCCTAATTTCAATACCAGCTGTCTAAATTTGCTCAGCCACTTAATCTTGTTGCCCGTGTTAAGTAGAATTAGTTAATCCAGGACAGCCGCGTAGTTTGAGAGTTCTGGCGACCTTCTAAGGCGAACCCAGAAAAGTAGCGGGCGCAGGCAGACTATGTCTTTTAATAGGCGCCTACCCATATCTAGACATAGTGGTTTTATCGGGGTGGAGATGGGAAGTGACACCAATTCTCTCAAAAACTTATTTTCTGAGCTCACCAGATTGGTTGTATCCTCAAAGCCCCACAGCTCAGATCCATAGAGTGCCGTAGGCAATGCTTGTCCTTCATACATGATGAGAGCCGGGTGTCCAGGTTTACTCGTGGATTCTCACTGTTCCCGCAAGATTGCTCCAGATACTCGCTTATGATTTAAAAGCATTTTGGCCAGATGATCATTCCAGTTCAGTCGACTATTAACCCTTACTCCCAAATAGTCGAATGAGTCTACCAGCTCCAATGGAGTACCGTTAAGGGAGATGTTGTTCTTAAATTTTTTTGCTGGCGAAAGGGCCATAAACTTTGTTTTAGAAGTACTGATAGTAAGACCTCTATCCTCACAGAACGAGCAAAATCCATGCAGCAATTTTTGAAGGCCAGTCGGGGATTTAGAAATCAAGAGGGTGTCATCTGCAAAGAGCAGGGTAGGTGTTTTTCCCCCACCAGGGATGGGGCATCGGCTGCGTCCTCCCTCAAGTGGTCCACCACTCCGTTCACAAAAAGGGAGAAAAGAGTCGGCGCCATAACACATCCCTGGCGGACTCCCCTCCCCACGGCCACCCTTTCTGTCAGCTGGCCCTGAGTACCCCATCTAATCCTTGCATAATTCCCTTCGTGCAGTTTCTTAATCAATTCAAGGAGGGTAACAGGGAAGCCCATCTTTTGTAAGACATCCCATAATCTATATCGAGGAACCAGATCAAAAGCTGTTTTGAGATCTATAAATGCCAAGTACAAACTGCCCTTCCCAATGGTCACAACCTTCCAATAAATAGCAAAAAATTGGAAGATCTGATCCACCGTTCCCACCTTCTGCCTAAAACCAGCTTGAAAATGGGAGAGGATGTTATTTTCTTCTATCCACGATCCTACACTAAATATGATGACCCTTCCAACAACCTTCTGGACCACGTCTATCAGGCTGATCGGTCTATAGTTGGCAGGGTCATCCCTCGCCCCCTTTTTAAACACTGTTACCACCTCAGCCCCCTTCCATGAGTCCGGCACTGGGTGGCCTCTTAAAATCAAGTTCATTAATAGGGAGATCAATTTGGCCCAGGTTACTGGGTCATTAAGGAGAAGATCCCCAGGTATCCCGTCAGGACCTGCAGCCTTTCCCGGAACCAGATGTTTTATAGCCGTTTCAACCTCGGGGGCCGTGAGAAGTGTATCATTACTAGCCATTATCCGAGATGGCAAACTTGGCTCATCTACACCATAATACAGGTCATATAAATGTGTGAACCATTGTTGTTCTGATATATGGTTAGCGATAGGTTCCGATCTCCCTCTCCTGGCTTTATTAATTAGATCCCAGAATATGCAGGAGTTCTTACTCAGGGAAGCAATTTTAAGATTCTGCCAGTGTTGTTCTTCCCAGTCCCGTTTTGCTATCACTAAAGACCTCGCATAATCCCTCCTAGCCGCTCTAACTAGTGAAGGATTCTTTTCGAGAAGGGCTGTGGGTATCACCTTCCTTTTACCTCTACATTGAGCCGTATACCAGGGATTACTTGTTTTTGCCTGAGTATGGTTTTGTCTGGCACTACCTCCCTGTATAATAAAATATTGGCCCACTTTCTCTATCCCGTTTTTATAAACTAGAGGAAGTGAAGGGCCCTGTACATTTTCTTTTACAACTGTAAATTGCTCTAGATCTGCAGTCATCTCTACTAAGTGCTCATTGATCTTAACTAGGATCCCATTCTTTGATGAGACCCTCTCCCATTTTAACCGGCGATTTGAATTATACGGGACAACCTCCTTGGTATGCATTAGTGGGGCTTTATTTCTATTTTCCTTTTTTAATCCCCACCTTATCTTTGTACAGAGGGGGTTGTGGTCACTGTCCTGGGATGGGATTACCTCCGTATCGATTAAATCACTCCAGAGGTTGACGTCAAATAGAATATAATCTATTCTTGACTGGCCGTTAAGCCTATTAAAAGGAAAAGCCCCATCTGGATCTGAACTTGTTCTGCCATTTAATGCTCTCAGATTATATTGCAGGGTTAGGGCGTTGATCTGAATTGCCCTTGGAGTCCATTTTCTAATTGGCGCTAATGACAAGGCCGCGATAGACCATCTAGAATCTTCTTCCTCTATTCCCAGGAGATCGTCTCTGGTTAGAGGTTTGAAGGTGCAATTAAAGTCACCACCTATGATAGTTTTAGAGAACGGGCAGCTGCCAGCTATTTCTAGCTCTAAGGCTGCTATTGTGCTGGACATTTGATCCCCAGGAGACCCTCTTGAATAGACATTATAGAGGTCTATCTTGCAGTTCATATCTTGCCCTTGGATTGAAAGATGTAAAATATCCTCAGTCCCTGTTTTATGTACAGTGATATCCCAATTTAGTTCGATCTTGATCCAGCCATGTAGTCCCCCAGCTGGTCTACCCTTCCCTGAAGTTATTGCAGGGATAAAAAAGGTCGAATACCCTGATTTATATACTGGAAGCAAACTCCATGTCTCTTGGAACGTGCAAATGTCATATTTCTCGATGAAGATATTCCAATCCGGTAAGCTCACCTTATTTTGTAACCCAGCAATGTTCCAAGAGAGCAGTTGTACCACCTTCTGTGTCACTGCCGGAACAATTATTGTAGCTTCCATAGTCCCATCCCGCCTACAGGGATTTAGCTCAATACTTCCTAAGCTATTCCTTGTTTGCTTCTGGGGGGTGATACTGCCTCCAATACCCGCCAATTGCCCTATTAACATACTCCGTGTGTTATCTATTTGAGGTGTAAAGCTCTGCCACACCGGGCGTCATTCCATCTGCTCCAACCCGCTATACCTATTTCTCAATGGAAAATAAGACAGCAAGGGGGAATATGGATGGTGAATCTCCCGGTGTGTGGAGCCCTGATGGATTTTAGAAGACAGGGTATTCTGACTCCCCTCCTGTTGACTAGCTATATCCTTCCCAGCGCTCCGGTTGAAAGTAGAATAGAAATATGATAGGTGTAAGGGGAAGATTTGGGCATTTGACCAAAGTGGCACCCTACTACAGATGTGTTCTAACGCCCTGGGATTCCTAAAGTTGATCACTACACAATTTTCCATTATGGTTTTGGGCCCAGTCCCAATCCAGTCTACCCTTCTTACACCCAATATTTCACCAGAGATGTTAAGAGGAAGAGGCCTATTCTTATTGAGCCATTGGACACATTTGTTTTTTAGTTCGAAGTGGTCCTCACTTTTCCCCTGACTTAAAGGAGGAACCCCTGCAAGGACCACAACATATGGTAAGGATTCCGTCGGCAGGTCGAGGGTGGGCAAAGCTGGGGAGGTCCCCACCTCCAAATTATTTCCACCTCTTTCACTGAGTCGAGGTTGGTGGTACGATGGATCTAATCTATTTTCGATAGATCCCCTAAGGGCAGAAGATTTTGTCGCATCAGCTATACCAGCCCTAGTCGGGAGTAAGGCGTGATCGAGTGAAGGATTGGCAGGTACCAGAGCCGGTACGGCTGTTGTATTTAAACCGGCTAATGGAATTATGGGACCAGGGCTGGAAGTAGATTTATCAATGCCAGAAGTTCCTGAGGGACCGGGCAATTGGGGTTTCCCTAGGCCTGAATTGTTAATCGAGGAGATCAATCTGTCAAGCCTAGATGTCAATGGCTTGAGATATGAGCCAATGATCTTTTCAATATGTGATTCAAAATCAGATAGAAGATGTGTGACAGACAGGAGTTCCCAAAATGTTCGCACAGGGACTAGCAACAACCTGCACAACATCCACTGAAGCTGAAGGAAGTTTAACCAGCTTTTTATTTTTTTTACCTTTCTTTCTTCTCAGGCATGGTTTAGAAATATTTCCAACAACGAGAAGTGGAAATATATTGGAGACCTCGGGGGGGGGGGGTAAGAGACATCTTGTGCAATTTGTGTACCGGGCAACTCCTCAAAGGAACACATGATAGAGGAGCTAAAATCAGGGAGGTTAACAGTGCCAGCAGAGTAATCCCCAATCGACTGAAGGGGGGGCAGCTGGAGTAATGGACAATCGCCTTTCCATATTCTCTATAGCAGATGCTACAACCCCAATTGTCTTCTGTAGCATCTTATCAATGGCGGTAAGGCTTGGGAGAGGTTGGGCCGTAGCAGCCTGGAGCCTAGTAATACGACCGGAAGAGGCAGGCTTTGACATTATACCCTTATCACTCAGTGCTACAATTAGGTTAACAGAACCCTCATACACCGAGCTTGATACTACCGTCCTAATAAACAAAGCTTGGCCTGGAGACAAAAAACAGTAATAGAGGTTAATAGACCAACTACGTATGACTTAGATATTATGTCATTAAGTTATCGGGTGGAGGATACAGAGTACCTTTGCCGATAGAGCAGTTCCACGTGGCAATATGAGCAAGTTTCAAAGGGGGTGGCCCAGCCCAGCCACCTCCGGCCTCCGACGGCCACAGACGGTCCCGCCCTTGGCCCGGGCTTGGCGCTGCGGGGCTACTGGAGTGCTTTAATCCCTCCCCGGCGCTGTCTGTTGACGAAATTGGCGAGCGCCCGGGGCTAGGGATGCTGGGATTTGTAGTTTTAGATGGCCGTTCCCCTCACGGCAACGGGAGGAAGCGCTGGAGACAATGAAGATATGCCCCCGATGAACGCCGTTCCCCTCACGGCAGGTAGAGAACTCAGCTGTGGCACCAGGCAAGGTAAGTGCGCGTCCAGTTCTTAATAAACAATAATGTTCAATAAAGTTTGTTGAAAAAAAGAACACCAAAGCAATAGCACTGTCCTTCAATCCTCTGTGACTCATACTCAGATTGTGCTCCAAAATTCTTTCACTAAATGCGCCTCTTGTTTGTAGGTCAAAGAAAGCAAAAGTTTCCTAATTCACAAAAAATAAAACTCAAGTTACGATGCTCGTCTTTGTTGAAACACCGCACAGCGATAATGGAGGAGCGATCTCTGTGAAAGCGGCTTCTTTGTAGGGAACGCAGCACGTCCTCGCGCCGTGGAAAGTGAGACGCTTTCGTGAAGTATCCAGAGAGAGAACCAAGAGGGAAACTGCCTCACTCTCCCGGTTTTGGATTTCCAACAGAAAGGTGAATGCGCGATCGAGGCATTTGAAAGGCAGTGCAGACGGGGCCAAAGAACGCCGAGGTGGAGAGGCGATAGCAGAGAGCCTTACTCCCGATGGCGTAAGAAGGGAGTCCCAAAATGCTGACACGTTCCAAATCCAGGAGAGGAGGTTTGCACAGCAATCCAGGGGAGTCCAGAAATCTGCGGCCGGGCACCGCAAGGAGAGTGCTGGCTGGTTTCTGCATCAGACCCCTCTGTTTCACCTCTGTGGGGGAAAGTGGGCATAAATGCTGCCTGGGGTGTTCGAGGTGCTGGGGAGCTGGGGCGGGCACCTGCTCCACTCGACCCCCACACCCAGTCACCACTTGCTGCCCAAATAACCAACAAACTGCAAACTGCAGGCGGCAAGGTGAAGATGGGAGCCAGAGATCAGGATCGAGATATCGAGATATCGGCACAGGGGGGGGCAGGGGAGCAGGGAGCAACGAGGGGAGCCACGAGTGGGCCGCAAAAGCAAGGCACGAGGCAGCTACACTACAGCCACACTACACGCTGCCACGCTAAAGCTGCCCGGCACAACTCACCCCAAGGCTCCGGGCCCCAAACTACAAGCCCGACCCGACCGATCTCGGCTCAGTCCCGGCTCAAGCCACGGCAACTCCGGCGCTGGACCTGGTCCAAGTTTTTCGGCTCCAGTTGGCCAGATGGCCCCCAGTCAGCCCCCAGTCAGCACCCGGCTGAAAACAGACTCTCCACGGCTCCGCGGGGCAAAGCAGGAGCAGCAGCAAGCTTGGGGGGCTCGGACTCGGAAGGTAGGCTCCTCCTCTCCACCTAGTCGTGAGTAATCATTAACCAGGTCTCTCAAAGTCCAAAGTATCCGCGGCTGCCTAGAGTGATGGAGGCTGAAGTCTGTAAGCAGCAGTGCAAGTGTAGATGCTTCTGCCTATTTACTTCAGTAGAGTGACAAGGTGATCGCTTTCCAAGTGAAAACAGCCCTGAAGATGATGAGGGGAGGGAAGGAACAGGCGGGCAACTAGAGACCCTAGCTCTGCCGGCACCTATGGAAACCTAGCAAACCTATACATTTTTGAAAACTAGACACCCAGGGGAATCCAGGATGGGGTGACTTGTCTGGCTCTCACCACCTTCTGTTACCAAGAATCCCTTGCAAACCTCAAACTTTGTAAAAAAAAACACACATTTTCCTCACATTTCTGTGGTGGAAAGTTCTGGAAACTGTCAGGAGACTATTGGGTAATTCCACACATAAATATGTTGAAAAGGTTTTTTTCAGCTAAATTTAAGGTTTGCATGGGATTCTGGGTAGGAAAACATTGGGGGATCCACGCAAGCCATACCTCGCTGGACTGCCTCGGGGGTCAAGTTTTCAGAAATGTGTGGGTTTGCTAGTTTCCCAAGATGGCCGCCGAGCCCAGGGCCAAAAACGCAGGTGACCCCCCTTGCAAAACCAGGTTGTTTTGTGATAGGTAATTTTGATGTCTCCTCAATACATTTTGGGCCCTTGCCTGTCGCGAGTACTTGACACACCCAAACAAGTGAGGTACCATTTTTATCGGGAGACCTGGGGGAACTCTGGGTGGTAAGAAATTTGTGGATCCATGCAGATTTCAGAACTGTCCCGCACAGAAAAGTGAGAACATTTTTATTTTTTCTAGCTAAATTTGAGGTTTGCAGGGGATTCTGGGTAGGAAAACGTTGGGGGATCCACGCACGCCATACCTCGCAGGACTCCCCCAGGAGTACAGTTTTAAGAAATGTGTGGGTTTGGTAGTTTCCCAAGATTCCCGCCAAGCCCAGAGCCAAAAACCCAGGTGACCCACCTTGCAAAACCAGGTTGTTTTGTGATCGGTAATTCCGATGTCTCCTCAATACGTTTTGGGCCCTTGCCTGTTGCGGGTACTTGACCCACCCAGGCGAGTGAGGTACCATTTTTATAGGGAGACCTGGGGGAATGCAGGGTAGTAGGAAATGTGTGGACCCATGGAGATTTCAGTACTTTCCCACACAGTAATTTGAGAAAATTTTGATTTGTTCATCAATATTTGAGGTTTCTTTACCCACCCACAAGAGTGAGGTACCATTTTTATCTGGAGACCTGGGGGTATGCTGGGTGGTAGGAAATTTGTGTCAGTCCGGTCTTCCTACAACTTACTCACACAGAAATTTGAGAAAAAGTTGATTTTTTCATCAAAATATGAGGTTTGCAGGGATCCGGGGTACGGAAACGTTGGGGGATCCATGCAAGCCATATCTCCCTGGACTCCCCTGGGTCTTTAGTTTTCAGAATTGTGTGGGTTTGGTAGGTTTCTCTAGATGGCCGCCAAGCCTGGGACAAAAAACTCATGTGACCCCCTTGTAAAACAAAGTCATTTTCGTACACATAGGGGGCATCCATGTTTTTGGTCCCAGGGTCGGCAGCCATCTAAGGAAGCCAACTAAACCCACACATTTCTGAAAACTAGAGACACAGGGGAGTCCAGGGAGGTGTAGCTTGCATGGATACCTCAACGTTTCCCTACACAGAATCCCCTGCAAACCCTGGTGGCTAGTGGGCTTCCCCCCACCCCCGGGAAGGGCAGATAAGGTGCTTGTAATAATTAACATGTCAAGTATCTCACGTTGGTATTCAGAATGTGAGATGTGTTCTTTGTTCCAGAGTGTTCATGTAGCTTGTGTAGTAGGTATAGAACACTAGGAGTTTAGTTGCAGTTGGAACTTGGTGGACAGATGGTTTCATCCTGTAAATGTAATACTTTCAATAAAGAAGAATCTGTCAATCTATGCTGAAGACTCAGAAGAACTTCTTTACACTGGTGACGATCTGGCAGAAAAGAAAAGAACCCCTACATCTACTTCAGATGAAAAAAAGTAACGTCCTAACATGGCTGACTCCACGAACAAAAGATACTGTTTGTACGCTGCCGGCTTCGCAACAATAAGCTACTGTTTGCCTACCATTCACAAGTTGCTTAGCACTTGACATTTCTTTTAAATAAACTTAAAATAATCTTTTAAAAAGCCTGCTGTTACCTGCTCGTGCCCGCTTTGTCTCACGGATGCCATTTCTCAGTGTTGTCATCGTCACGACGTTACCTAGACAACCTTCAGAGTGTCACTTCCTTACTCATCAGCACCGCAGCGCTCATCAAGTTGTCTCAGGGCGTTACCTAGACAAACTTCATTGCTTCGTGTTCCCCAGCCCTGTAAATGTAAAAATGTAAATTGATACTTGTATAGCGCACTACTCACCCGCAAGGGTCTCAAGGCGCTTGTACGAATACCGCTGTGGAACCCATCCTGGCTTTCCCTGTGAGGCGTCCACTCCTGGGCACCCCCAAGGTGGAGGCCAGGCATCCTTAGCGTTGTGGGGGCCGTTGTGGAGATTAAGCAAGCTATTGCCCAGAGTTGCAGAGTGGGACTCCATGATTGGAATGGCACCGAGGCGAGAATTATCAGGTCCGTGGAATTTTGAGCACAAGACCCGCCGAGGCGGGAATTTGAACCCTGGTCCCGGGCTAGACTTCTGCATCAGGGTCTGCCGCTCTAATCATTGAGCCACACTTCTCCACTCATCACGTTGTCTTTGGGTGTTGCCTTGACAACCTTCATTGCTTTGTGTTCACCAGCTCCGCAGCACTCATAATGTTGCCTCTGTCGCCCTAGCTACCTGGTGATCTTCTTTACGATGCCGGTGCATTACTATCTCAGAAAGCCCATTGAGTCTTAAACAGAGACATACACAAGTACACGCGCATCAATAACTTTAACCCCAGCAACGAGAATAAAATACGACATTCTGATTATTTCTTTTCAATCCTCTCTGCAGGGTGCCTTTCTTCGCTGATAGGCACAGCTTTATTTATAGTGAGCATATTTCAAAATATGACTTCCTGCTGAGAAATCATCAGGTTTGAAAGAACAATTACCTGACGTAAAGTCATTTTTCTTAACTGATTTTTTTTTAAGGTTTTATACTTCAACAGTTCCTCTTCAACAGTGATAGGCACACTACAAATTAAAAGTGCCTTCAACAGTAATAGGCACACTATAAATTAAAAGTGCCTTCACTACTCTACCACGGAAGATTTACTTATTTTCTTCAACTTGCTTTCTACGGTGACAGGCACACAATTTACTAAATTACAGAGGTCCTAACTTACCTTCAACGGTGACAGGCTCATCATTTCATCTCTCCTTACACCTGTAACTTTTAATCCACAACATAATGCAAGATGTCACTCCACCTCCATTGTTTCTCTCTAATCCAGGAGAGGCATCCGTTCGCTGGTCCAAATGGAAAAAAGTATTTCTTAATTATGTAAGATTATGTGGGGTTTCTTTAAGTGCTGAGAGAAAGTCTGCTTTGCTCTTACACTGTTTGGGCTCTGAGGGACAAGCGACTGAGAGTCAGGTAGCCTTAATGAGTTTGAGATATATTTAAAGAAACTTGATAAACATTACCTTCCTAAGGTGAGTACCATTTTAGAGAGGTATCACTTTGGGAAACGCATACAAAAGTCTCAGGAATCTGTTGAGGTATATGTTACAGATTTACGAAGACTAGCTTCTACGTGCAAATTTGATGTTTTTCTTGATGAACGTATTCACAATCAATTTATGTTGGGTTGCAACATAGAGAAAGTTAAGGATGAATTGTGGCAGAAAGATGACCCTAAATTAGATGATGTTATCTTGATTGCAAAACAGATTGAACACTCTCGTGTCTGTGTTGAAGTCATGAACAAAGAGAGTGGATCTTCTGGAGAAAAAGTACAAAATGTGATGAAGTCAAAAGTATTTAAACAAACTGAACCTCTATCTCTTAAAACTAAGAAGAGTTTTATAGGGAAATGTTTTCGCTGTGACATGGTTGGTCATTTAGCTCATGATAAGTCATGTCCTGCCTTAACTTCTAAATGCCACAATTTTGGGAAGGTAGGTCATGTGGTGAAAGCTTGTAGAGTTCAGAAATATAAAAAGAATAAGTGTGTGAAAATAATTTGTATACAAAATGAAACTGATTCAGATGCTGATGAACTACACTGTGGTGAGATTTTAGTTCAGGTCGGACTGAACAAGAGTAAGAGTCCTGCTGACAACATTCAAGTGAACGGTCACTCTGTTAATATGCTCTTTGATTCTGGAGCACAAATTACTTTAGTCCCAAAACGTTTTTAGGACACAACGTGGTTTGGGAAAGTGAAGGTTTTTAAATCTGATATCAAACCACTTGCATATGGTAGTCAACCCACAAACTATTTGGTTATTTTGTGGGTGATATAGAATACAAAGGGAGGATTACTGCTGGAAAGATCTATATCTCTTCCAGAGGGGACAGTATTGTGAGCTGGATTCATCAGGCTGATCTTGGAGTGATTTTAATTCCCGGCGGTGATCTCTATATTGTTCTAAAGAACAGCTTCCCCGCTTCAGTTCCAAGAGATGTTGATGCTTCTAGATCTTTTAAGATTGTTCAGGTGTGTGACATACATAGTGAATTTGAACAAGTCTTTAGTGAGAAGTTAGGTTGTCTCTCAGGGTATATACATAAAATCACCCTTAGAGCTGATGCCACCCCAGTGACATGCAAAGTAATGTACCTTTAGCGTTGAGGGAATCCATGCGTAATGAGCTGGAGAAGTTGAAGAAGGAAGGGATAATTGTAGATACAGAAGCAAGTGATTGGTTGGCTCCAGTTGTTCTTGTGTGCAAGGCTTCAGGATAGGTGTGTGGATCTTCGTGCTCTAAATCATGCTGTCATTGCTGACAAGTACCCTCTACTAAAATTGCAGGGATGCTGATTCAATTGGAAGGGGCTGAAGTCTTCCCCACATCAGATCTTAGGGCCGCATATCATCAGATCAAAATTGATGATGATTCGACAGACCAGACAGCTTTCATAACACCATTTGGAACATATAAATTCACCCAACTTCCCTTTGGCTTAAATTCTGCCGCCTCTGTTTTCCAGCGAGCCATGGAAGATGTTTTACGTGGGTTGTCTGGTGTTAAAATATATCAAAATGACCTTTTGGTCCATGGCTCATCTCAAAAAGTTCATGATGAGAGGCTTGGGGCTGTTTTGGAGCATTTTAAGTCACGTGGTTTGACCTTGCGAGAAAACAAGTGTAGATTGAACCTTTCAGAAATTGATTACTTGGGACACTAGTTGACAAGGAAGGTGTTACACGTAGAGATCACCTGGTTAAAACTATTGAGGATCACCAAGTACCACAATCAAGGGATGATCTGGTCACCTTTCTTGGTATGGCTGAATATTATATTAAATTTGTCCGACAGTTTGTTTCCTGCCCTTTTACTTCAAGGTCACTTCTTAAGAAAGGTGCAAAATGTATCTGGTCAGCCCATTGTCAAGCAGAATTTTGTGATGTCAAGAGAGCTTTGAGTTGTGCACCCTCCCTCCAAAGTTTTGACACCGCTGCTCACCCTCTCTTAATTACTGATGCAAGTTCCAAGGGTCTGGGTGCAGTTCTCAAACAAGTAAAAGATGATAAGGAAATAACTGTCATGTTCCTCTCAAGAGCCTTGTGGGACAAGAAGTACAATACTCGGTAATAGAAAAGGAAACTTTGTATCTTTTGGGTCATCAGGAAGTTAAAGAAATTCCTTTGGGGAAACTCGTTTGCGGCCCATTCGGACTTGAAGGACTTGTTTTGCAAAAATAGTTTGGATGCAGTCTCTTCAAGGAATTGTAGGTGTATAGTTGCCCTACAGGATTATGACTTTGTGGTAAGCTACATACCTGGTGCAGAGAACAAAGTTGCTGACTGTTTCTCTCGCCTTATTCCAACAAATCCAAGTGATGTGTCTGATGACTTATGAGGATCTGTGGGAAGATGACAAATGTAAAGTGTGTTAGATCATGGAAGATGTGTTAAGTGAGGAAGAATGGAAGGTTTCCATGAAAAATGATGCTGTAGTTTGTGAAGTATGTAGGTTGGTGACAGAAGGTTGGAAGGCATAAAGGTTTTGAGTGAGGAAGGTCATACGTTCTGGAATGTGCGCGATGAATTGTCTGTCAGTGGTGGTTTACTTTGGAGGGGTACTAGATTAGTTCCTCCATCGTCTGTCAGGTTGAGAATTATTCATCTGGCTCATCAGGAACATCAAGGTATTTCGAAAACCAAGGAGAGAATTTGCTTACATTTCTGGTGGCCAGGCATTGATCTTCTTTTGGAACATATGGTAAGAGATTGCATGGAGTGTAATGCGTGTTACAAAATATACAAGACTAGAGTTCAACCCTTGGTTATACGTGATGCTCCCACTCGCTGTTGGCAAGAGGTAGCTTTGGACCTCCTGGGGCTGATAACAAGCATGTCTGGTCAGCCCTATGTTCTGGTGCTGACCGACATGTATTCTAGTTGGCCAGAAATCAAAATTACACATAGCACTGAGACTAAAGACGTTGTTAAGTTCCTAGACGAAATCTTCTGCAGGGAAGGACTCCATGACTGTCTGTTGACAGACAATGGGGTTCAATAAATCTCAAAGGAAATGGAAGAGTATTTTGGGAAAAGAGGCATCAAGCACAAACATTCTGCTCTCTATCATCCCGAAACCAACGGCTTGGTAGAGAGGTTCAATTGAGTTCTAAAGGAATCCATTCAAGTAGCCAAGGTCCAAGGCAAGGACTGGAGGTCTGAGATTGTGGAGAGAGTGATGGTTTACCGTCTCACGCCTCACTCCACTATGAATAAGGTTCCTTTTAAACTGTTCAGGGGACGTATTCTCAACATTTATATGTTCCAATCGTGGATGAGGGATAAGTGCATGGATGTAGATTTGAATGTATATTCTGGTGTGGTACCCTGTTAAGAAATACAAAAGTTGAAGTCCATCAAGAGAAAGGAGTACTTTGATGCCAGACATGCTGTTTCTCACACACATGTACGTGTGGGTGACAAAAGTGAGAGTACGATGTCCTCAGAAGTGTGGTGGTGTTTCTAAATACTCTTTGCCATTGATGGTGACAAAGCTTTTCCAAAATGTTGTTAAACTTAATGATGGACGTATTTGGAATTTGAGTAGGATGCTCCCATGTGTTCTAGTGGTCAAACTAAACCAGTAGCACTTGAGGAGTCTTCCAATGGTACATCATTATTGCGTAGAAGTTCTCGTACTTGCAAAGTTCCTGTGATGCTACGTGACTTTGTTTTACACTAATGTTTCTTGCTGTACTCATGTTCCTTATGTTTCTCTAATGTATGGGGGAAAGGTGTGTAATAATTAACATGTTAAGTATCTCATGTGGGTATTCATAATGTGAGATGTGTTCTTTGTTCCAGAGTGTTCATGTAGCTTGTGTAGTACCCATAGGAACACTAGGAGTTCAGTTGTAGTTGGAACTTGGTAGATAGGACGTTTCATCCTGTAGATGTAATACTTTCAATAAAGAAGAATCTGTCAATTCATGCTGAAGACTCAGAAGAACTTCTTTACAGTGCTATTACCCCATCTGCCTCCCGGGGGGCAGACAGACTGTAGCATTGTTTTTGGGTTGGGGGCATTGACATGCCCATTCTGGACAGCCCCCACCCCTACCTATTTATAAAAATAAATCCCTGGTTCTTAGTGGGCTTTCTGCCCCCCCCAGGTGGCAGATCAGGGACTATTGCCCCATCTGCCTTTTGGGGGGCAGAAAGTTTTTTGTTTTCTTGGGGGCGTAGGGTAGGGGCATTTGCTGGCCCATTCTGGGCAGCCCCCACCACAGGCCTATAAAAAAAAATAATCCTTGGTATCTAGGGTGCTTTCTGCCCCCCGGGGGGCAGATTGGGGGCTACTGCAACCACTGACACAGAAGGGGGCCCCTGAAACTATACAAAGGCATCAGAACGGGGGAAACTGAGAAATACAATCAAGACAATATCTCTCTGCCTGTTGGGTATAATCAAAGTGCTAATCGTCATTGATGTATTTACATGCGCACATCAAACCTGGCCTTCCACAATACAGTGCATACGTATGTTGAATACAAAATAATAACATTTATTCAATAAATTACATAAAAAACAAATGTTTGAAAATTAATATATAATAAAAAATAAATGTTATGTTATGTTAATGATATTTATACAGTGCAGTGGTTACCCGGGGGTGTCCTGGCGCTAGTTACATCTCCTTTAGGCAAGGCGCAGGAAAAAAATGTATTGGGCAAAAAGCCAGGTTTTTAAGCTTTTTCTAAAGGCCAACAAATTTAAGACATCTCTTAATTGGAACGGCATATCATTCCAGGCTTTAGCTGCACAGTAAGCAAAACTTCTGTCTCCCCACCATACTTTTTTGTGTGTGTTACTGAGACCCTTGCCTCCAGTGACCGGAATTGTCTCCTTTGTATGTACCAGTGGAGCTGCTGTCTTAGGTCTTCTGGACCAATACCGTACAGAGCTTTAAAAACCAGGCAGAGGGCTTTGAAGCGAACTCTGTTCCTAACCGGTAGCCAGTGCAATTTTTTTTATTTCATTGGCTACTGAGACAAATCGAGATGTGCCCATGAGCAGTCTGGCAGCTGCATTCTGCAGCATCTGAAGTTTGTTCATAAGCCGTTGTTGAACATTTACATACAGGCTATTACAATAGTCCAACCTTAACATAACAAGGGTTGCGACTACTGTTTGTCGGCTACTTGAGGGCCAGAATGGCAATATTTTCCTCAGTGTTTTGATCACATATACGTTTTTGATACCACTGAGTTTACCTGATGTTTGAAAGTGAGCCCATCATCCACAATCATTCCCAAGTTTTTGACTTTTTTTACGGGTGAAGGTAGAGGGCCCATCGAATCTGGCCACCAGTTGGGTGTCCAGAAGTTAATATCATTGCAGGGGCAAGATGGAGGCTAACTTCCAGCATCTCGGGAACTGCCCTGTTGCAAACATGCTGTTAAAAATAGAAGACAGCCGCAATGCAATTGGAACCGGGGATAATTTAGCCACTGCCACTGGACAAGGATCATAGGCAGACTCTGAGTTAGCTGCCCTGAGAAGCCCTTGAATTTCTTCAGGAAGCACTAGGGAGAAGTTCTCGAAGATGGAAATGGGAGCCCTGCTTGACTTTGATTCCTCCCTAGTCACAGTTAATCCGCCAGTGCTTGGCCCATTAAAGGCTAGGAAAATAGACTCCACTTCTGTCAAGAAAAACTAGGCGATATCTTCGTAAAGTTTCTGGCTTGATTGAGCGTTTACCGGGCTAGGAGAGGCCAGGCTGGAGACAGTTCTAAACAACTCTTTTCCCGAGTTCTTCGCTAAATCAATTTGAGTTGCAAAATACTGTTGTTTAGCCGAGAAGATGATGTGTTCATAATTCTGCAGGCTAAGCTTGTATAACTTTTTATCAGTTTCTTCATAGCCTTTCCTCCACTTCCGTTCCAACCGTTTGCACTTAAGTTTCTCAATTCGCAGTTCCTCCATAAACCAAGGGGCCGAGGGTTGTAATCTTTTAGGGCGTAGGGTTTTAACTGGGGCTGTTACCTCACAGGCTTGTTCCAACCATTCTGATGCCGATTCCGATCCGTTAAAAAGTTTCCCTGTACGAATCGTATCTGGATTTTTTTCCGTACGAATCGTACAAGTCCCGTGCAAACTGGCAAGTACGATTCGTATGGGAAAAAATACATACGAATCGCATTGGGTAAATTCCCCGACACGTCCTCGGGTCGGAAAATGTGTCCCACACGTCCCCGGACATTTTTACGTACGAAACGGAAAACTGAAGTCCGAGCGCGGAAGTACGATCCGTCCCGTCCGTCCGAATGTACAAACGTATGGAAAAAACACCGTATGGAGCGAACATCAATAGCAACCATCGAGACGTCCAAACATGCGGCTGCATACACGCCGAACTCCCCCCCAGCCCCCCGTCTGTACGCGCCGTACCCCCAGCCCCCGCCTATGTACGGTGCGTAACCCCAGCCCCACCCCCATATGTACGGTGCGTACCCCCACCCCCGTATGGATGGTGCGTACCCCCAGGCCCCCGTGTATGTACGGAGCGTACCCCCACCCGTGTATGGACGGAGCGTACCCCCAGCCCCCCCGTGTATGGACGGAGCGTACCCCCACCCGTGTATGTATGGAGCGTACACCCAGCCTACCCGTGTATGTACGGAGCGAACCCCCACCCGTGTATGGACGAGCGTACCCCCAGCCCCCCTTGTATGGACGGAGCATACCCCCACCCGTGTATGTACGGAGCGTACACCCAGCCCCCCCGTGTATGTACAGAGCAAACCCCCACCCGTGTATGGACGGAGCAAACCCCCACCCGTGTATGGACGGAGCGTACCCCCAGCCCCCGTGTATGTACGGAGCGAACCCCCACCCGTGTATGTATGGAGCGTACACCCAGCCCCCCGTGTATGTACGGAGCAAACCCCCACCCGTGTATGTACGAAGCGAACCCCCACCCGTGTATGGATGGAGCGTACCCCCAGCCCCCCGTGTATGGACGGAGTGTACCCTCACCCGTGTATGTACGGAGCATACACCCAGTCCCCCCGTGTATGTACAGAGCGAACCCCCACCCGTGTATGGACGGAGAGTACCCCCAGCCCCCTGTGTATGGACGGAGCGTACCCCCACCCGTGTATGTACGGAGCGTACACCCAGCCCCGTGTATGTACGGAGCGAACCCCACCCGTGTATGTACGGAGCGAACCCCCACCCATGTATGGACGGAGCGTACCCCCAGCCCCCTGTGTATGGACGGAGCGTACCACCACCACCTATGGACAGTGTGGACCACCACCCTGCCCGTGTCTGTACGCACCCTACCCCGGGCCCCTACACCAGCACCCTCACCCAGCATCGCGCATGTACGAGTCGTACCAAGCCATAGCAAATGTCAGCACTGTACAACAACATGGCCGATGTACGCACCGTACAGACGCCAAAAACACTCGTACTGAACCAGGACACTGCAAAACAACACAAGGAGAGTCAATTCGAATCGCACAACACCCCAAAAAATGTCCAACAAGCCGAAATACATCCAATACACTGACCTGCAACAGCCAAACAGGTAAACAGAGGCCCAAACCACAACCACTCCTTATAACACACCCACCCAAAGTTCAAACACAGCCACACCCACAAATGGACCAATAAAAAGGGCCAACACACACAAACCATGAGCCTTTGCAACAGATCCACTGCTGCCAGACCCCAGAGACAACCCACTGCACCATACTTTAACCTTCAATACACCTTACACTTGCACACCTTCACACAACCACCATCACAAACACCCCCTCATCACATTTTCACACACACATTCACAACCACACCCACACACCCACAACCATCCACACCCACACCCCACACCATGCCCACTAACAAGAATCCAAAGTTCACAAGGGAGGAGCTGGACATCCTTGTCGACGAAATCATCAGAGTCGAACCACAGCTCTTTGGAACATTGGTCAGACAGACCAGCAAAGCGGATAAGTCTGCCATGTGGCAGAGGATCGTCAATCAGGTGAATGCTGTTGGGGCCACCAGATTGACCAGGCATGAATGCCAAGCCAGGTGGTACGATCTGCGGAGGACGGTCCGCCGCAAAATGACTGATGAATATAACCAGACCAACATCACTGGAGGAGGGCCGCCCCGCAAACCGGTACACTACCATCCCTGGGAGGAGAAGGTGATGCGCACGCTGCCGCCGGTGGGAGTACACGGAGTAGAAGGAGTCGCCGAGCCTGGTGAGTACACAAACAACTCACCTCACATGGGGGGAACACCATCCACAACCCAACTCCCAATAATGCACGCAACTACCCCAAAGCCATCACCGGACACAACCACACTCCAAAAACACGCACATGCCACTAGCGTCTCCATGCCCCATGCACCAAGCAAGGCCATGCCAAGTCACAGGCCACACAAAACACCAACACAAGACAGGATGTCCCTGATGCCGGGAGGGTGGGCCTCAAAAAACACATTGTGCAACTCAGAAGCAGACACCAATGCCCTCAGCCCATATGGCCTAGGGCAGAGCTATACAATGGCCTAGGGCAGAGCTATACAAACAGTGTGTCCCCACACAGTACTGTGTCGCCTGCAAATGGTGGCCGCGTCGCAGGATGACATCTGTATGAAGGCCCAATTTGCACATAACAGCAGCTAATGAAGAGGCATCACATTGAAAGAGTGTCAGCACACACCGCCGCAGCAGTGCAGACTCAGACACTCCGCCCAATGGGGGCCGGGAGATTCTAAACAAAGCCACATGAACAAGCCAATGGCCTTTGAAAGACCTGCAAACTGTGTGTGCCCAGGAAGCTGGGCTGAGGTGACAGAGGGTGACAGACAGAGGGAGGGAGAGGGGGAGAGAGAGGGAGGGAGACAGAGGGCGACAGAGGGCGACAGAGGGAGACAGAGAGGGAGGAGGGTGACAGAGGGAGGGAGAAAGGGAGACAGAGGCAGACCAAATCACCCTTGGGTGGTGTGGGCATGTCCGCTCGTCAGCAGGTGGACTGTGTGCATGTAGACAAGGTTTGGCAGTGCGTGAACCACCCCTTTTTCGCTTGGAAATCACTGGGCCATGTGTCAATCTGTGCACGAGTACATCCTTGCTGCAGGCACAAACCTAACCTCACACCCAGTACACCCACTCACTGTGTTTGTTAGAACCCAGTCACAAATGCATAAGTTACCTACCTGCATTCTCAAATACAGATGAAAAAACACCATTTGCCCACGTACAGTGCAACACGTAAGGCGGTTCTGCATGGCTCGCTACACCCGCTCGCTACACTGCTGACTGCGATAAAAAATGATGCATCAACAAAGAGTGTGTCACACATAGGTAAAGTGTTGAAAGCTGTGGCCAAGGGACATACCCATGCACAAGTGCACTGTGAGAGGAATGCTAGACAGATCTAACTACCCAGAGAAACTGTGCCAACTTGAATATGTATGAAACATGGATGTCGCATGTAACACAATTAACATTGTCTCTCTCTCACACACAGGGCAACGTCATCGATCTCCCCCCAACACTGGGGGGGAAGAATCACAGGACCAGGCTCAGCGTGAAGATGATCCCACCGGCAGCGACGACTCTCACCACTCCGTGGATGACCCCGACCAACCTGGCCCCTCTGGTGCCCAAGCACCTGCAGCACCTGCGTCAGGTACAACTGTGCCAACCACCACCCCAATTCCTGCCACATCCCAGGATACACCCAGGAGACCTGCTCGCACACAACAACGCAGCCAGTCTGACCAGGAGGGACAAGGTACTCCGGGCACCCAGGAGGAGGCAGGCGACCCCACAAATGCCATCCCTCAGGGGTCCCGGAGACCCGATGTGCCCACAACGGCAGGCCAGGCTCAAGTGGGCAGAGGTAGTGGGAGTGGAGGACGGCGGAGGCGTGAGCCTGACCAGACAGCTGAGGAACCGGTAATGTCACACGTCCACAACATCCTGGACACATACCGGCGTGACACCAGGGGCATCAGCCAGGTAGTGGACACCCTCAACGAGATGAAGAACATGCAGGCCGAGCAATATGCCAGTCAACAGCGACACCAAGGACAGATGGAGGCAAGACTGGCTGAGCTTGTGACGGTGCAAACGGACATGAGCCGTTTACTCCGTCTGATTGCCGAAAACATGGGCAACCCTCCCTGTGCCACCAGGCGAAGATCACCACCAGCCACAGGGAGGGATCAGGAGGAGGAGGATTCATCCAACGGAGCATCACAGACATCGTCACGGCCTGCTTCTGAGGGTCCCCGGAGGAAGGTGGGTCGTCCACGCAAAATACCGTGAGAGTCAGCAGAACATCACCATCTCCCAGGTCACCTGGCCTGGCACCTGGCCCTCTGGCCCAACAGCAGCACATCATCAAATGACATTCTCTGCCACATGGACATGCTGGTCACTGTCTGACCAATGTTGACAAAGACTGTGGCATGGACTCTGATGACTTCCAATGGCAAGGATACCAACTCCCCCAGTGAACTTTGGATTCTAGACACCTGGCGAGCACCTCTTTTCATCCCCCCAAACACGTACCCCACCACTAATAAAAATCATCACAATCACGAGATGATGCCGTCATTTTGCATTATTCCATAGCATGTGTGTGTTGTAATGTCAAACCATGCCTGAGTGTCGAAGTAACTCCAACCATCCATACCCTGGTGTCTGAGTCTGGCACAGGACACACATGGGTCACAATGTATCATCCAATACAGACATGGAGCACCATACTCACCCGTGATGGGCCCAACCAGCTGAGGGGGTGCCTGCACAACTGTGCGGACAGACCTATTTTAAAGAGCAACAGTCATGCGCAGAGGTCAGGGATCATGTGGAGTGTCCTGGTGTGGGACTCCCAGGTATGTGTAGACAGGTGGCAGAATTATGTCCTGCATGCTTGAGTCAGGTGGATGTGGAGAATGGTGGCCAGGCCAAGGTTGGATGCATGGAGATGGCACAATGGGGTCTTGGATGACAGTGCCACAAGGTTGTGTTGGGGTCGTGGTCGTGGGCTGCATCCTGAGTGTGGGCGTGGATTGTGAAGGTCATCCTGCAGCTGGCAGTGATCCATTGCAGCTATCTCTGTTGGACGGTGATGTGGCTTGGTTGCCGGATGTAGAAGCAGAGCTGTGCAGATGCACCCTGAATGTGGACAAGTATCATGGGAGTTGTAACGTACTTGTCCGTAGTGTGGTAAATATTTCGTTACCGGTACTATTTTTTATGCGGTAAAATCTATCAAGAATAACTCAGTAAATATAAGAGGCAGAATCCGTGGTATTAGAGGTTTTAAAAGGCTTTATTCCTGTACAAAGGAAGACAATTCGAATTGTGGGCCTTCTGTTCCATCACCACGAAAGTTCAGGAAGGAAGGGAGCATATATTATTGACAGATAGGCAGTTTTATAGAAAATACATTACAGTAAAGCAGATGCAAGAGGCGTAACAGCTGATAAAAGGTGCATACGTAGCTAATAAAGGGCGTAATTTAATAAACGTCACTAAACATGATATCACAAGTGGGTGGATCCATAAAAGAATCCTGCAATGTCAGCAGAAATATGTGGCAGAGATGCGCGCGCAGCTGCATGACGTGTGATCGACGTGCAACTAGAGGGTGAAGGAGACTTGACATTTTAGCTCTACATGTGGAGACAGAAGTCTGGGGTTATGTCAACCTAATTCCAAATCATATCTAATATCCTATGTTTAAAGAACTGTGTTATCCAAAAGGAAAGGTCTCTTAGGATAGAATCTTATTCTATACTGACTATACTGACTGTTAGTGCGTGTACAAGCGTCTAAGTGTCTACACTAGATGCGAGGGGGTAGGAATATTCCATGGTAACGGGGCTATGAATTACTGGCATGGGGGCAGCGAAGCCTGGCCCTTTGCACGGTAGCTGGAAGAATGTTTACCTAAACTACTAGACAGGAATGCATCGGATGAGGAGCGAAGGAGATAATCTCGAAGGTGAAATACAGTTTTTGGCATGCGACAGGCTGGATCAGGCACCGTTAGCCGCGCAGGGAGTAGGACAAAGTTCATGGTCACGGATGCAGGCTCAGACTGGAGCTTTCAGAGGCAGAAGGCAGGAAAAGGCTCGATGACAGAATTCGGGCCTACTCGCCTGAATCTGTGAGATGTGGAAAGTGAACCACATAAAGTCGGTGGCCTTTCATACTTAGGAATGGAATATCTGACCCGTTCATGGCGGATCTGAAAGAGGACATGTTGACGGTGGACGCACATATATTTGCGTCTTCAGAACTGGAGCAGGAGGGAACATACATGTACTTATAGCATGCACATGGAGCCGTTGGGGTGTACGATAGGGGACATAACTGATCACAAAATTCATATTTCCTCATTCCCTCCTTGTCCCCTTCGGACCCTTAGGAGATATCGATCTTCATCAATCCATCGATCTGTTCATATAGTATCATTTGTTCTTCTTTCTTCTTCCGGGATCTCGAACGAATACTTGGATGTGGGATACACGAGGTGGCACACAGACCACAAATCGCTGGCCCACATTGTAGACATAAGCAGCAACTGAATAGTATGAGAAAGCCAATACCTAGGAAGGATAGTATTCTCCATCCCCAGGCTGACAACACGCCCCAGAACCAACCGGACCAAGTCCAGGTGCCTGGACTCTGGTGTATCTGGCTTACAATCTTATGAAGGCGGGTTATGGCTTTATATACTGACGGCGAATTTTCTGGTATGAAAATGCAACAACTTGATCCGATGACCCTACAAGCTCCGCCCCTATCGGCCAGGATGACGTCAAGGACAAGACGGTTTTGAAGCACAACAATCCGCATAGCAGACTGCTCTTCTGTTAAATTGCCTAAGGCGGAAATAGTTTCGTTCACTACGGCTTCAAGGGTTCTGGTTAATCTACGTATCAGCTTACTATTAGTGACTGTACCTATATAGGGAAAGAAACCTTTATTGAAATCTGTGTATTTCTCCCATGCTGTTTCAGTGTAATCGACAATTGGGAGATCTCTCTGCTGTCTATTGTGTACTAAATGAGTATTTCTATGATAATCAGGAGGAGCTAGGAAAACAGGTGGCAGAAGGAATGCTATGTAACAGGTACCATCCCAATCTAAAGGTAGACATATCTATGCGGTCTGGCCACATATGAAGTAGGAATGATGGGAAGCTCTAAATGTAGACTTGCCTTGATCACTGAATTTTATTACAGTGGTGCATTTACTATGGCCCATATGTATGGAACCATTCTTTCTTATACATAATTCCCCCTTTACTGGGAATACTGACATGGCGGGCAAGATAGGTGTAGCTTCAGATTCAACGTTCAGGATCATGAGGTTAAGTGTAAAATTACCTAATCCATATACTTCATTTTCTAGATCAGTTCCTGTTCTTTTGGGAAGTCCCTCCTTGTTACGGTAGCAGACTTTAAGTAAAGCTAGGTTCACGTTTCCCCATACCCAGTTGTCTTGATAAACTGCGGAATTTGAATCTAGGGTATTAATCAAACTAAACCATGCTCCACAGGAGCCATTGTGTGTGAACGGATAGGGAAAGAGGGGCAAGACTCCCTTATAGTTCTGATAGGGAGGGAGTCGGCCACATATCCAACAATTTGTGGCATTGCTGGTTTGATGGGAATGATGTAACATACTAATGAATGTGTTGTTGCGCAGCGCAAATCTATAGGACAACTCATGCGGAGGAAATTCACTAAAAGAATGTTCTGCAGTTATATTATAAGCATGTTTAGGAATAGGGTAATACATGTGCAATAGGATGCTGACAATGATGATCAAAAGACTTAGAAAAAACAAAATTAATAATGTTACTGTACAGTGACTACGAAGTGATTTACAATACGCATGCTTTTTCAGCTGCTTTCGCTGATTTCTCTCTCTAGTTCGGTCTAGAGGATACATGTCAGAGACAAATTCAACCGATTCACCTTGGAGAGGACTTAAACAATCAAATTGTCTGACTTATTAGACCTCAATTTTAGTTTATAGATTTCTGAGTTCGATTGCTCAACCAAGGGGAGCTTTGAGTCTGTCTTTGAGGAAATACAGGGTTTAGTCTCTATATTGGATGGTAGTCCATAAAATTTCTTGATATGACTTGAGTGCAACCATCCTTTTCTTCCCTCGATTTTCACGGCTGTCCTGGTGGTAAGTAAAACTAACTTCGGTGACTTCCACCTAGGATCCAGTTGGGTCTTCCGGTCAAAGTTCCTGACCAGCACCAAGTCCCCAGGAACCACGTCATGGGGCTTCACCTCAGTACTGTCGGGAAAAACTGCGGATACCTGTGAACGACAAGATTGTAGTGCAGACATCAAGGAAGCCAGGTAATCTGTCAGCATATTACAGTCAACGTCAGTGATTTTACGAGGTATAGGCGTCCCCCACATATTTGGTGGTCTACCGAAGATCACCTCATACGGGGATAGCCCTGTTCGAGAATGTGCTACCATTCTCATGTAAAAGAGCGCAACTGGTAAGGCTACTATCCAATCGACTCCTTTTTCTCTACATATTTTGGACAATCTAATTTTCAAAGTTTGATTATGGCGTTCTACGAGACCTGCTGCCTCGGGATGTCGGACACAGTGAAATTTCCATTGATACCCTAATAGAAGGGAAACGTGTTTCATTAGTTCGGATGAGAACGGCTGGCCGTTATCTGAATAGACAACACGTGGTAAACCGTACCGTGGGAAGAATTCTCGAACTAACTGTTTGGCAGTAGTCGGGGCAGTGTAATCTGAAACCGGGTATGCTTCTGTCCAACGGGAAAGAGCACAGACAACTACGAGAACATATTTGAATCCTCGACATCGTTCCATCTGGATATAATCCATCTGGAGGACTTCAAAAGCATGATCGGGAGTTTGGAATCCACCCTGTTCTACGGGGATGCTTTTACCTGGATTAAACTGACAACATATCATACAGGTACGAACTTTTTGTTTAGCTGCGGCTCGTAAATGTTTGTTGAACCAAATGTGTTGAATGCTGTCTAGCATAGCTTTTTCTCCTAGGTGCGCTGGACTATGTATAGTGTTAATAATGACTTGGACCATTGAGTCGGGAAGAAACCATATAGATTTTTCCTTCGTCATCCATCCCTGATCTGTTTGGATCCCTCCTAATTCAGTCCATTTCTTTATTTCTTCTGGTGTAGCGTGTGTCTGTATATCAATTACATCAAGGGCGGGATCCTTAACTGTCATGCAATGTGTTGGTGTCGGAACTATTGTCTTTGTCATGTCAGTTGTGTGAGTCTGATTCTGAGCAGTCTGTTTAGCTGTTCTGTCAGCTAGGTCATTACCCTGAGAAATGATATCGGTAACTTTTGTGTGGGCTTTGCATTTCATAATCGATATTGCAGTAGGTAGATGAATCGCGTCTAATAGGGCTTGAATGAGGGGTCCGTGTTGAATGTGGGCACCGTGAGAAGTTAAATAACCTCTCTCTCGCCACAGTACGCCGAAGTCATGGACAACTCCAAAGGCATAACGTGAATCTGTGTATATGTTGACTTTTTTATTTGTGGCTCGAATACAGGCTTGTGTCAGAGCGGTGAGCTCTGCTGCTTGAGCTGACAAAGTGTTAATACAATTTGTTTCAATGACTTCAGTGTCTGTTGTGACTGCGTAAGCGGCCACTAGCTCTCCTGTATTTGTTCTCATACATGACCCATCTACATACAATGTCAAGTCCGGATCTGACAAAGGGATGTCTGTCAAGTCTTGTCTGGGTTTCGTCGTGATAGTAATGACTTCGACACAATCATGTGCCAATGGATCTGTTCCGCTCACTGGTAACAGTGTGGCAGGATTTAACGTATTACAACGTCTGATTTCTATATGTGGCTGAAACAGTGTTAATTCGTAACCGGTGAGTCTCGCTATAGTCAAGTGTTGTGTTTGTGTGCGGTTCAAGAGAACCTCTACTGCGTGTGGTACTTGTACTGTCAGTTGGTGTCCTAACACTATGGCATCGCTTTGTCTGATTGCTAAAGCTGTTGCTGCCACTGATTTCAGGCACGCTGGAAGTGCCTGAGCTACTGGATCTAATGTACTAGAGAAATAAGCACATGGTTTATGTGATCCTGCTTGTTCCTGAGTGAGTACTGACAAAGCAGTACCTTTGCGTTCTGTAACGAAGAGTGTAAACTGTTTACTGTAACATGGTGTTGCTAGGACTGGTGCTTGGCATAAAGCTTTCTTTAAGCTTTCAAAGGCGTGTGTATGTTCTGGAGTCCAAGGGAGGACAGTCGATGTGGCTGCCTCCTGTGTTGTCAACTGGATGAGTGGTTTTGCTAGAAATGCATATTGAGGGATCCACTGCCTACAGTATGAAGTGAGGCCTATAAAAGCCCGCACCTCCTTTTGTGTCTTGGGTGGTGGCATGTTAGCGATTAACTGGATGCGGTCAGATGTAAGCTGCCTTCCCTCCTTGGACAGCGAGTGCCCAAGGTAAACAACTCGCTGGACACAGAATTGCAGCTTAGAGGGGGACACCTTGTGCCCCTTGTCAGCCAAAAATTTTTAAACCGTCAGTGACGCTTTTTCACATTCAGGTTCGCTTCGGGCGGTGATCAGCAGATCATCGACATATTGAAGCAAGGCAGTGTTAACTGGCATATGGATACTGTCAAGTTCTCGTTTCAGTGCTTGGCTATAGATGCTGGGGCTTTCTGTAAATCCTTGAGGTGCGCGTGTGAATTTAAAACTTCGTCCATTTAAACTAAATCCGAATAAATATTGACTTTCCGGATCAATTGGGACACTAAAGAAAGCATTCTTGAGATCAATTACAGTGAAGAACGTTGCTTCTGAGTCAATAGCTGTGAGTAATGAAGAGATATCTGGGACCACGGGGAATTGTGGCACAATACATTTATTTAATTCGCGCAGATCAATAACTAATCGATATACTGGTGGAGCTTTTGGATCTGTTCTTTTAAGAATCGGAATTATCGGAGAATTACATACATTGGAGTCTGTTTCGACAACCACTCCTTGTGCAATGAGCTCGTCAATGATTTGCAGTAAAGCCACTACAGCATCTGGTGGTAACTTGTATTGTCGTATTCGTGGTAGTACTATTCCTGATTTCAGTGTAACTCGATATGGTGTAATGTTCATGCAACCAACATCAGTGGGGCCTTGTGCCCATAAATGTGTAGGTAAATTCTGCAGTCGGTGATCCATGTCTCTGGATACGTAGTGACCTTTAAAGTCACGTAAAAATAGTCGTACTCCTTCCGGAGAACAACATATTATAGCTCCTAGAGCTTTCAATGTTTTTATACCTAACAAGTTTTCTGGACATGATTTAGTAAGCAATAAATCTGTTGTACGTGTTAATGGACCTACTGTGAGTGCAAGAAGTTGTGTTACGTCATTAATTATAGGTTTTCCTGAAAATCCAAGGGAAATATTCTGTGAGCCTGAGAGGGGTGCCCCTGGAACTTCACTACGTCTTATAGTTGTTCTGCTTGCCCCTGTATCAAGTAAAAACTTTCTGTCTTCCCCTAATAGTTCACTATGTACATAAGGTCCCTCTTGGTCTACAGGAACCTCAATAAGGGGTAAGCCAACTTCCCTCTCTAGGCTATCTCATGAGTATCGCTGATAATCGGGATAATCTGTTTGTGCATACTGATACATTTGTTGTGTTGTTGCTTGAGTTGCAGCAGTAGGCTGCGCTTGTGGTGGTACTACAATTTGTTGTGGAGCTGCCTGTTGTGGAGCTAATTGTTGCGGAGCTAACCTAGGTTGTGCCTGCTGAGGCGTCTGTTGTTGATTCTGATCCTGTCTAGGTGGACGTGGTCTCTCATGTGTTCTACCTGTAGCAATATTATGTTTCAGGACTGGACAATCGTGTATATAATGACCTGGTTGTTTACAATAGTTGCATGTCCCTTTCGCATGGCCTGCGGAATCACCCTTTTGATAACTATCGGCTGGAACTGACTGTGCAACAAGCATTTTCATTTTCGTATCTTTCATACGTCTTTGTTCGTGTTCTTGTTCTTCTCTAATTCTATTGTGATGATATTGTAACATCTGTAGCATCTGTGATGGGGTATTACCTTGCCAGGTACTTTCGAATTTCAATACTCTATTCTTGACTTGTAGCAGAGAATTTTCAACTAATTTTGTCACAAACAGATGTGGATATGACTCACTACTGGCTTTTATACCACTATTTATACTGAAACATTTTTCAAATCGGGAATAGAAATCACTAGTGTCTTCATCTGGTTTTTGTTTACAGGCTGAGATTGCACCCCAGTCTTCCTTTTTCGTAGTTAATAAACGTGGCAGTACCTGTATTAGTAATCCTGCTAGTGCTGTAGTCTTATCCCCAAGCCCTGCTCCTGCAGCTCGGGCCTTTTCTTCGTTTTCTAATGCTGTCCAATCTATCTTTTGGTCTCCTACCTCCCATTCTTTTTCTTTGAGTTTTTCATAAACTCCTGCGGGTAATAGGACTTTTAATATTTTCATAATGTCGGGGTAGGTATACTCTCCCATGAGTAACATGTCTTTTATCTCACGGTGGAAACCTGCTGGATCTTTATCATGACTGGGTACTACTTTCTTCATTTCTAATAATTCCAGTTTAGTTATAGGCGTGTACACAAACACACGTGTGAAATTATCGTCGGCACCTCTGATCGGGTGCACTTCGCGTAACGGGTTCTGTCTATCTATGTGATACATTTTTCTTCCCATTATGGGAACTGAGACGTGTTCTGGGCATACGAAATTTAAATATTGGTTTCGGGATTCTAGTATTTCCTTAATCAAATCAGTACCTGACCCTCTCCATATGTTCGTGAGTAGTTCTGTCAATATGTCAGGTAAGGGTCCTGGATCGGAGTGTTGGCTTTTATATAATATAAGGAGGTGTTGAATCATGTATATACTAGCCAAACGCTGTTCATATGGGTCTAGATTCAGAAACGTGTGTGCAAGTACATCATCATTGTATTCGCCGGGACTGTCAGCCCATTGTACTGCTGACCTGACTAATTCTTGTTCGTCCATGGAATCGAGCACGTGGTACCCCCTTCGATCTCGGAGTAATTTATCAGCGGCTTGGAATAGGTGTTCAGGGGATTTTGTATTTAGCATAGTGTTTGGAAAATGTCTATTATATTCTGGACGTATTGGACGTATTGGGTCGTTAAAACCTCTGGTATTATTATGGGGTCTTCCTTTACCTACATAAGCTATCGTGTCTACTTGCTCTGATTCTTGCTCCTCCTCCTCTCTGTTTAGATCAGCGGCGTCTACCTCTAATCTTTCTTCGTGTATTCGTTCTACCTCTTTGCGGATCTTTCGGTACATAGCTACTATACATAACTGTTTATCATGTCTTCCTTCTGATATATTCCGACCCCAAGTGACAAGTGTTTGCATTTCTTCCGGATTTACCCCAGGCCGGTCTTGATTTCTAATTACACAGTTTATGAGAAAACGTAACAGTTGTCCCTGTACCTCCGCTTTCTGGTACTCCATGGCTCTGCTAATACTTTCAGGGCCTCGCCCTGACTGGACAAAGTGGTATATATTTTCTAAATGTGTATTCATTCCTGGTAACTTCGTTAAATATATTGCAGCTCGTCGGATACGTAATGATGACAGCAGCATTTCGTCCCGTTTACCGGGCACAGGGTCATATCTACAATCTACTAGAAGTTCCTTAAGCATGTCAGGAGTGGCTAGTTTGGGCGTACGTTGGAGGGCTAAATCTCTAAGGGAAAATTTATTTCCTCTGGGTGGTGTAGAAAAAATGTCTGTCGTACCTCCTGTAGCACCGTCTGGGGTGCTGGACGTGAAAGGATTTGTTGAGGGTGAGACAGCAACCGTCGTTGTGGGAAAAGCTGTAGAAACAGATGTGCTTGTCGGAATGTGTGTCGAAGCGTGTTGTTGCGGAGGTACAGACGAAAGATCTTGGTGATGAGCATCACCGGCAAGCGGTCTATGTGGTGCGGTATTAACATACTCGGGAGCTGCGTCATCTAAATAGCGGGAGAGGAAAACATCTTCTGCGGTTCTGGGATGTCCCTTGGGATGTGCTTTTATCGGAAACAATGGGGTTGGCAAGTCTTTTGGTATTTCCGGAGTAGCCTTAGGTAACCCTTCGGCCAGAAGTGGATACATACCATTCATAATAGCGTTTCTTTGTCTATCTACTTGTTCTGATTTTACTCGGGTACCTTCCTCAAGTAATAGATTTTCTCGGACTTTATTTGTATTCTCCTTACCTTTCTCTTCCTGTCGGTGTGCTTTTTCTGTACGTCTATATGATTCTTTACGCCATAATTCAATGGCATCTTTCTGTGACTGTCTGGCTTTCTTTTTCCATAATTCTTCTTCTACTCTCATGATGCAATCTGCATCCCAGGTCCCCGCTGCAGGCCATCTCTGACTCTCTGGTAATTCTTTGGTGTAGTCCACCCATAAATCAAGAAATAATACGGCATCTAGGCCATGCTTATGATACATGAAGTACCCTGGAGTGTCCCTCGGTGGGATGGGAACAGCTTCTTCGAGTACACTTTTTCTAGTTTTGATTTGTCTTAGTTTCGAAAAGAGCGGCATTTTTAGATCTTATTACTAGAACACACTTTATACAAAAAAAACACAATAATGAACAGTCATTCACACCACAATATATAAAACGTATTTAAAACATTTAACGTTTAACAGTTTTTATGAACAATGATAACTAATAGAAAACTGGTTACTGACATTATACTGACACTGGATAATACTTATTTATATGCAAGACATACTATATTACTATATATACTGCTAAACAGTACAGATACACTGCTAGAACAGTGCAGACCGGATTTGTGTACCCAAACCCGTCTTGACCGGCACAGACTATGTGCACGTTAAATGCCTCCCCGGTAATGGTACTCACCGGGTAGCTCGGAACGGAAGGCCTCGGAACGGAACTTGAAACTGGACCGGACTGGATTCGACTCGACTGTACTCGGAACTTCGGAACCTGGCGGGTCTCTGTATACCTCGGATCTTGCTCTCTCAGCTAGGCTCTGGTCGGGATACTTCGCACTTCTCACCGCCTCGTCTGGGTGTTGATCGCAGCCTCAGTCGTCCCCGCTTGGCCGGAAGGAGACACAGGAAATCCTGCAGATACGCGTTTTTGTTGTCCGTTCAGCTGTGGCAGGAGACCGGGCCTGCAACGCACCGCCGGCGCGTGAGATGAGAAAGTGTCCCTATTCGGGCGCCAATTTCTGTGGTAAATATTTCGTTACCGGTACTATTTTTTATGCGGTAAAATCTATCAAGAATAACTCAGTAAATATAAGAGGCAGAATCCGTGGTATTAGAGGTTTTAAAAGGCTTTATTCCTGTACAAAGGAAGACAATTCGAATTGTGGGCCTTCTGTTCCATCACCACGAAAGTTCAGGAAGGAAGGGAGCATATATTATTGACAGATAGGCAGTTTTATAGAAAAAACATTACAGTAAAGCAGATGCAAGAGACGTAACAGCTGATAAAAGGTGCATACGTAGCTAATAAAGGGCGTAATTTAATAAACGTCACTAAACATGATATCACAAGTGGGTGGATCCATAAAAGAATCCTGCAATGTCAGCAGAAATATGTGGCAGAGATGCGCGCGCAGCTGCATGACGTGTGATCGACGTGCAACTAGAGGGTGAAGGAGACTTGACATTTTAGCTCTACATGTGGAGACAGAAGTCTGGGGTTATGTCAACCTAATTCCAAATCATATCTAATATCCTATGTTTAAAGAACTGTGTTATCCAAAAGGAAAGGTCTCTTAGGATAGAATCTTATTCTATACTGACTATACTGACTGTTAGTGCGTGTACAAGCGTCTAAGTGTCTACACTAGATGCGAGGGGGTAGGAATATTCCATGGTAACGGGGCTATGAATTACTGGCATGGGGGCAGCGAAGCCTGGCCCTTTGCACGGTAGCTGGAAGAATGTTTACCTAAACTACTAGACAGGAATGCATCGGATGAGGAGCGAAGGAGATAATCTCGAAGGTGAAATACAGTTTTTGGCATGCGACAGGCTGGATCAGGCACCGTTAGCCGCGCAGGGAGTAGGACAAAGTTCATGGTCACGGATGCAGGCTCAGACTGGAGCTTTCAGAGGCAGAAGGCAGGAAAAGGCTCGATGACAGAATTCGGGCCTACTCGCCTGAATCTGTGAGATGTGGAAAGTGAACCACATAAAGTCGGTGGCCTTTCATACTTAGGAATGGAATATCTGACCCGTTCATGGCGGATCTGAAAGAGGACATGTTGACGGTGGACGCACATATATTTGCGTCTTCAGAACTGGAGCAGGAGGGAACATACATGTACTTATAGCATGCACATGGAGCCGTTGGGGTCTACGATAGGGGACATAACTGATCACAAAATTCATATTTCCTCAGTAGAGTGCAGGGTAGGATTAGACACGGATGTTGTAGTTGACCTGGGGGATGGTCTGTCTTGCCTTGAGGTAGATCGAACTGTGGATCTTGTGCATAATGCAGAGTGTGCTGCAGCCTGAGGTACAGATGCTGGTGATCAGCATAGCACATGTGAGCAAGCAATCCATGATGAACACCAGCTTGTGTGCGTGGACACTGTGTGCCTGTGCAGGGTCCTTGCGGGTGGAACACAAGCAGTTGACCCAGCTGTAAGGGAACAATCCACAGATGACCGCCTCAGTCCTGTACAAGTCCAGCATCAGGTGGCTGATGTTCAGCCATCTGCCAATGGATAACATGCATTATTGAATATGAGAACTGGCAAGGACTGCGTCTTTGGGGAGGGTGAGGAGCACCTGGCTGTCAATGGGGCACCAGATGATGATGAGATGCAGTGCGCATGTCATGGTGTAGAGGGGGATCCTGGACACATTGTACACTGACACGATGAGACATGATACCTCTGTCATGTGTCCCACAACGACACCATACTACATGCAGATGCCTGGAGTACCACTCCCATGGCCTTGTTGGGGTACAGAGCCGGTGGGGAGTAGGAGGGACATGACCTGGTTGTTGTGACAGGGCCTGGAATGCGTGCCAGTACTGTGTAGGCAGTTGGAGTTGCACACTCATAATGCAAAGGTGTTGTGTGGGTGATTAGTGCATGCCTGAGTGCATGCAACAGATGTATTGGATGGACATTGCTTGGTGGGTGGCCTCAACATCATGGTGTAGCGTGATGTGGCACATGCAAGGACATGAGGCACGTGCAATGTGCACGTAGCATGTGCACACGGTCCAGCCTTCGTGACCGCAACTGTGTCACACACAAGCAGATTACACCCAAATCTATGGGTGGAGGGAGGAAGGGGGGTGCGTCTTAGAGGCGTGTGTGTGAGGCTAAATCTAGAAACTCTGTGTGCCCTTGCTGCAGGGCCTGCAGCAGCATGCGCCATGTCCAGAAAACCATGCCACAAGTTGCACACAAAGACAATGATGTCAGAAAGGAACTACGCAAAAGGTGTATGTTAAGGAAGGAGTGTCTGGTTCAACACGGCACACACACAGACAATGGATGCACATGCAGCACAGTGGCCGTCGTGGAGACTGACATGGCAAAATACCTACACAGCCATGTACATCATGCACAATACAGATTATAATCCCTGACAAACAGCTTGCTTCTTGCTACTCTACACATAGACTCATATGCACAATCTGTGATAACTCTGCCAGCCATGCCGCATGCACAGTGGCAAGAGACCTGTATTGACAGAGATGAGGCACCTTGGAGGCAGAGGGACACCTTTATTAGTCATGTGTGCCGGAAGGCAAATGCATCTATATTAAAAGATGCACAGGTCATGTGAGTGAACATGTGGGACCGACACTGGCACCCCCCTTTGCACCACAGATGCTGGAAATCCATAGAACTGGCACACAAGTGACGGGTTAGAGCTAAACACCCCCTGCTGCTCACGGAGAGGCTGCTATTCACCATTGAGCCTCTAATGGGGATGTCCCACACTATGTCAACCCGGTGCATCCCGTATGTTTCCGAGGGCAGTGTTACACACATTGATGCCTTCATCACAATCCACTATCCCATTACAGATGACTGTCACCAAGTGTGACTATCAATTCAGGTGAATCCAGCTCCATGTCATGTGGCCCATGGTGATTCTACATGTATGCAAAGTAAACAAACATGAACAGGAGCAGTGCACACACATTCCAAACAAATACCACACCCAAAAAGCCGTGCTGCATCCCTTACCCAAAGGAGATTTTCCAACATGTCCGTGCATGTAACGCTGATTCAGCACACGTTGCTGTGTTCATGAGCAATAGCACAACAATGCCACCAGCAGACAGCATGCGCAAATACCTGGGGATGAGAGACACACAAGAAGTCAGCCAAAAATAAGCACATCCGCATGAATGGGCATGTACTCGACACGTATAAGGTTGTCAACATGCTAGGTGAAAATGATGTCTCAGGAAAAACATTCTTCTATTGCACCATTACTCGAGTGACACATCCAAACACACCTCTGACTCACTTAGCATACATGCAGATGGACCCACACATTGCAACACATGCCACACAAGGCTCAATGTGTGCACACTCAGACACTGGAACTCACCACTAAGCAAAGAAGGTGCGTATGAGCCGACTCCGGATGTCCTCTTCCTCCTCCTCCTCCACATCACTTGCCTCGTCACCAAGCCCTTCATCCTCCACGGGTGGATGTTCCTGCTCATCCGGATCCAGGATGAGTGGCACAGCTTTCTCCACTGCCATGTTGTGCAGCATGCAGCAGACGATGAAGATTTTGCAGACCTTCACCGGTGCATATGGGAGTGCTCCGCCGGTCTTGTGGAGGCACCAGAATCGGCTCTTCAGGAGGCCAAAAGTCCTCTCTATCACTCGCCTGGTCTGCCCATGGGCGTTGTTGTAGCGGTGATCGGCAGCCGTTCTGGGGTTGCGGAGAGGCGTGATCAGCCATGGCATGTTGGGATAGCCAGAGTCCCATACATGGAAACATCATGGACAGAAGTGGGTCAGGAGAAGCAGTAAGTCAGAAAGATGACGCTAAATACAGGACTGACAGAGTATACCCACCAACAATACATGCTCGTTCATTGCGCAGCTGCAGCATAATTCCAGGCACCCTGCTACGCCTCATGATGTAGGCATCGTGTGCTGATCCTGGAAAACGAGCACAGACATGGGAAATCACCATGTTGGCAAGACACACCACAAGGGCATTAATGGAGTGGTAATGTCTGCGGTTCCTATCGACTACCTCCTGTGCCTGTGGTGGTACCAAAGCCACATGTGTCCCATCAATGGACCCAATGACATGGGGCATCCCTCCCAGGGCATAGAACTCACCCTTGACACCTGTCAACTGCTCAGGAGTACGCGTGTACGGATCGTATCCCTATGGCGTACGCCTACGGCAGCACTCCCATAGTGATAGGGACCCTACACAAGCGTGTACGGACCGTATCCCTATGGCGTACGCCTACGACAGCACTCCCATAGTGATAGGGACCATACACATGCGTGTACGGACCGTATCCCTATGGCGTACACCTACAGCAGCACTCCCATAGTGATAGGGACCCTACACACGCGTGTACGGACCGTATCACTATGGTGTATGCCTACGGCAGCACTCCCATAGTGATAGGGACCCTACACACGCGTGTACGGACCGTATCACTATGGCGTACACCTACGGCAGCACTCCCATAGTGATACGGACCCTACACACGCGTGTACGGACCGTATCACTGGAGTAGTGGTGCCCTAGGGCCGTGGAACGCACCGTACCTGTGTGTGAATAGTGAAATTACATAGGGGACACATGAGGGACAAGTATAAGGCCCTAAATGCATGCTGGTTGTCATGGAGACCGAGTTTCAAGTTTAAATGTTTGCATCAGGTGGCCAGCAAAAGTCGGTTTGAGACAATATACTATGTTGCAAAGTGGTTGTTGACTTGACATCATGCTCAATTTTTAAACCATGCAAAGGCCCTCACTGGGGTAGGTTTAAAGGGATTGGAGGAAACGTAGGATGCAAATGAGATTGACCAATCACTCAGTACTCCTAGAAATGAAACAGGCCAGCAAGGCAGATATAAGGCAGCCAGGTTCCATGAGAGAGCACTTGCCTGCACATCCTTTCATTTCACAACACTGCTGCTGCTCGTGATTCCTGTGGCACCATGTCCAGGTCTGTGGAGAGGGCCCAGCCATTTACCCTGGAGGAGAATGTGGCCTTGCTGGATGTGATCCTCCCACAGTACCCCATGCTGTATGGTCGACCAGGGGAGCAGGTGAGTGATGACTCCACTAGCTTAGACTGTGCCCCTTTTTAGTGACTGTGACTTCTGGCATTGTGTCCAGGTGTGACAGACATGCAATGTTCTTTAGAGTGGGTCCCAGGGGGGGGGAATGCTTCATGTCTCCCATGCAGAGCATGCTGTAGTGCATATCTGCACTCCTCACTTGCATAGTGTTTACTGTGACAATCACTGCATGGTGCATGCCACATTCAGCCTGGCTAATCCTTTTGGGAATGTTGTTTCTACAGTCCTGATGTGATTCTGTGGTCCCCTCAGTGTGACAGGTGACTGTACCCACAGATGTGTGTGAGTTGAGTGTACCTGTGGTGAGAGTGTCCAAATGATGTGTTAGTCCCCTGGACATTGGTGTGTGTGTAAGTCCCCTGTCATGTGGGTTAGTGTATATGTGGAGTGTTGCACCCCAGCTGCATGAGGGATGCATATACCCTACCCATCTGATGTGAGCAGGGAGCAGTGCTGTGTGTCTGCCGTGCTGAGCCAGCCCCACACCTGTGACACCCCCCAGTCTAGTGGCACATGTGCAGAGTGAGGTTTGTACCCGCAGTTGGCAATGGCAGGTGATTGTCCTGTGCCTGTGTGTGTCTGTGTACTCTGCTGAGGTTGCGTCAGTGGCCTGGGGCATGTGACTGCTTTGAGGTGCTGTACATAATCCTGGTGTAGCTTGTGATGCACAGTGTGAGCCTGGATCATTGATTGTGTCGCACCCCTCATGCCACCTGTGTACTTTCAATGCCACATAGTGCATTTGGCCTTCCCCAGAGGATAATGTCCCTATGACAAAGGTGCAATGAGTTGGCTGCATACTATGCCCTGTTCAAACCAGCAAAATTGTTCTAATGTGTGTCTCTGTGACATTTAGCAGGTGTATTTAAGTATTCTCACTTTTTCATCCTCACAGGTAGGTGCCTATGCCAAGGGGGAGATTTGGAGGCAAGCCGTCGGTGCCGTGAGGTCGGTGGAGGGTCGGAAGCGGCGCCTGGCCCAGGTGAGGAAACGCTGGCAAGATATCCGGTGCTGGATGAGGAGGATCGCACGGGTCCTGCTGGGGGACTCACCTGAGGGACATAAAAACCGTGGGCGCCGGTGTGTACTGGCGGTGGTGTTCCCTGAGATGGATAGGCGCTTACAGGAGAAGCAGCAGCAGGAAGGGGGTAGGTACATGTGTGTTTGTTGTGTGTCACCAGCATTGGAAGTGCGCAGTCGCATGGATACACTGCCAGGTTTTATATGTGCAGTGCATATTCTGTTACCCCAAGTAAACCGGTGCTGTTCTTCCTCCCTTCCCCTCCTTGACATGTGTTCCCTGGTATGTGTGTAGTCACTCTTGCACAAGGTTATCTAGGCTGCCATTTAATCCAAGTGCCCAATGCTTGCAGCATCATGTGTGGGGGTGGTGTGTGACATGTGTTGGGACCATGCCTGTGCCCTGTCCAGTTCAGTCATTGTGGGGTCCATGTTAGTTGGCACTGATGCTGAGTCCCGACATAGGAGTGTCTCTTAAAAGTGTACAGCCTTACAGCATGCATGTCCAATGTTGTGCCCTCAGACATGATGTTCATGAGTGGGAGATATGCATAGTGCAGGGACGGTTGCTTCAGTTGCAGTCATATCCATTCAGGACCATGGAGGAGTGTGGCCACTACAGTCCCCTGGGGCACCTTTTCCTAGGTATCATGTGTGTCATCCAACAATGTGGACATTCTCTGTGTCTGCACCATAGGTTGGGCTCTGTGGCATTGTACCCTGGCCTAATTTGTATGTACGTTAAGTGTGCTACATGTGTCCACTGTACAGGGTGACTTAATTTTGCTTGTGCATACTCACAGTGGCCAGTGCCTGTGTGTCTTGGTACAACTATCTGATGATGGTTGTTTGTCAATAATATGTGTGGACAGGCGCACGAGGGGTAGTTTGTGTACAATCAGGATTTATTGAAGGGCACGTTTTTTATCCCAGAGTAAGAGGTGTAAGTACTTCCTCTGTCTCAATCACATTGTCTCAGGTAGGGGTGTTTATGCGGGCAAGGCCTACATGTCCAAACCTTATGTCTCCTTGCAAGGTCTGGCCTGTATGTGATGTTTGTCTGGACATACACTCAACATGCAGTGACCCAGTCATGTTGTCCATGATTTCATGTACTTGTTAAGCAGCATGTGCCAAAAGTTAAAATACATGGTTCCTGCTCATCCCTTTTTTGGCAACGGTGTGTGGTCCAGATGCTGTGCTCGAGTGTCCCCAGACACGGGATCCTCTGTCTAATTTGATATCAAGTTATTTGCTGTTGTGTCATGCTCTCCATTGTTTCTCTGTGGCATGGTGGGTCAACCAACTGTCTGGTGCAGGGCCTACATATGTGCCTTGTATTGTAGATGTTACTCATGTTGCTTTTCATGCTATGCACTGTGACCTATGTAGTTTTGAATCATGTGTCATATGTATACAGGTATCTGATTATTTCCTTTCTCTTCACCTTGCCCCCAGCATCGTCGGGGGAACCCAGGGAGACACTGGCACGGACCTTGAGGAGGGATCGAGCACCAATTCCACCTGTGCTGTCGAGTCTGACCAAGCGAGTGGCACGGAGGCTGAGGGGAGTCATGCGGAGGACCTGTCCAGTTCCACCACCGACTATGATGCTGACGGGTCCGAGGCTGAGCTCCCAGAGGGGGCGGAGGCTGCTCCCAGGGCTGAAAGCAGCACTCCATCTCTCGCCGCCACCTCCATTCCCATCACCGACCTCCCACTTGCTCGGGTCCCTTCCGTCCGTGCTAGGCGACAACATGTCTCCTTCGTGCCAGGCACCGCACCCCCTGCCCCTGTCTCCCCTGCTGCCGTCAATGCCGAGTCTGTGGACATTCTGCGCCAGTTGCAGGTTGGTCAGACATTGCAGCTTAATGTCCTCCATGACCACACCAGACTGCTGACACAGATGGTGTCGTACATGGAGGGAATGTCAGCTGCGATGTCTGACCAACGCATGTTGCTGAGGTCCATAGACTCGACACTGACTGCAGCAGCGGCTCTCCTGCAGCGCTGCGTCCCCCCCTACCCCTGCGCTATCCACACTTCCCACTCCCATGCCTGTCCCAAGCACACCCAGACGTCCCCATGCACGCACCCCATCAGACACAGGCAGCACACCACCAGGGAAGGCCAAGCGCACACCTCCTGTCACGCACACACAGGGGGAAGTAGGCACAGCCACTGGGTCGGGGGGGAAACAGCAGCCACGCAGCCACAGTGGGAGTCCGCAGTCCTCATGACCCACTTCCTCCAAAACCACTCCCCTTAGTTCTCCTGCCCAACAGTCGGACAAAGAGTCCTTCATGACCAGTCTGTCCCTCAGCCCCAGTGTGACACCACCCCGCAAGCGGTTAAGGCAGTCCCTGGGCAGGGCAGTTGAGTCCCCCCCTGTCCACACCCTCCCTCAGTACCGCTGCAACCCATCCCTCCGACCCCCCCCCTCATTGGGGCCTGTGGTTCTTTCGGGTGCAGGGGATACACTGGGGGACCTTGCAACCGTGTGCAGCGCCATCCTAACCACCACCTTTGGCGCTGCCCCACCCCCTGTGGTGGAGTCCTCCGTCCCTGCACCCACAACGCCTACCCTTGCCCCTCCTGTCCCTGCGGTGCCTGGTCCTTCCCCCCCACATGATGCCCTCCCCCGTGTGGAAGAAAAGAAACTCTGAACTGTGCAGGCAAGCTAGGGGACACGCGTCCCAATGTGTCCCCCACCAGGAATTCTAATATGGACTGCCCTATGGGCCTTGTAAATAGTGTACATTTCAAATCCAATATTTTTTATGCTGAATAAAGCCTTTTTCTTTTCTTTTGCACACAAATGCTTTTCTGGTATTGCTGTTGGTGGTGCTGCTCCATGATTTGGGGTGGTGATAATGTGTTAGGTCTCTGGGAAATGTAGTAGTGTGCTGCTCATGGGGTGGACCCTGGTATCTGTGTGCCATCACAAGGTCTCTGCAAATAATCTTTGGTCATGTAAGCTCTTACTGTATGGTGACATTGTCCCAAGGTGTGTTCCTTCCTCTGTGGACCCTGACATCTTCCCTGCAGGGTGTTTCCCAATTGTTGTGCTGAGCTGTGTCTACATGTCCTGGGTGTGTGTCGGATCCCTTCAACTTTGGCCATGCATGCTCAGCAATGTCTCCACCTGCATCATTTGTGGCATCCTTGGTGGTCACTGTACTTGTGTATGGAGTATATTGACATGACTTCATGTGGACATGTTCCCTTTTACGCACTATGCATGTGTGTACTCCCAGCCTCGCACACATGTGTTACGTGTTCTGCAGGGTCTTTGGGCACTTGACTGACAATTGTGGGCATTGTATCTGTGGGTACTCCACCCTTTTCCTTCCATGGGCACTGCTGGGACTCATCTGCACCCACCCCTCCTATGTCTGGGCACTGCTGGGAGGACTCTGCACCCACCCCTCCTATGTCTGGGCACTGCTGGGAGTGATAGGCACCCACCCCTCCTATGTCTGGGCACTGCTGGGAGGACTCTGCACCCACCCCTCATATGTCTGGGCACTGCTGGGAGTGATAGGCGCCCGCCCCTCCTATGTCTGGGCACTGCTGGGAGGACTCTGCACCCACCCCTCATATGTCTGGGCACTGCTGGGAGTGATAGGCACCCACCCCTCCTATGTCTGGGCACTGCTGGGAGGACTCTGCACCCACCCCTTATATGTCTGGGCACTGCTGGGAGTGATAGGCACCCACCCCTCCTAAGTCTGGGCACTGCTGGGAGGACTCTGCACCCACCCCTCATATCTCTCGGCACTGCTGGGAGTGATAGGCACCCACCCCTCCTATGTCTGGGCACTGCTGGGAGGACTCTGCACCCACCCCTCATATGTCTGGGCACTGCTGGGAGGACTCTGCACCCACCCCCTCCTATGTCTGGGCACTGCTGGGAGTGATAGGCACCCACCTCTCCCATGTCTGGGCACTGCTGGAAGGACTCTGCACCCACCCCTCATATGTCTGGGCACTGCTGGGAGTGATAGGCACCCACCCATCCTATGTCTGGGCACTGCTGGGAGGACTCTGCACCCACCCCTCCTATGTCTGGGCACTGCTGGGAGTGATAGGCACCCACCCCTCCTATGTCTGGGCACTGCTGGGAGGACTCTGAACCCACCCCACATATGTCTGGGCACTGCTGGGAGTGATAGGCACCCACCCCTCCTATGTCTGGGCACTGCTGGGAGGACTCTGCACCCACCCCTCGTATGTCTGGGCACTGCTGGAAGGACTCTGCACCCACCCCTCCTATGTCTGGGCACTGCTGGGAGTGATAGGCACCCACCCCTCCTATGTCTGGGCACTGCTGGGAGGACTCTGCACCCACCCCTCATATGTCTGGGCACTGCTGGGAGTGATAGGCACCCACCCCTCCTATGTCTGCGCACTGCTGGGAGTGATAGGCACCCAGCCCTCTTATGTCTGGGCACTGCTTGGAGGACTCTGCTCCCACCCCTCCTATGTCTGGGCACTGCTGGGAGTGATAGGCACCCACCCCTCCTATGACTGGGCACTGCTGGGAGGAGTCTGCACCCACCCCTCATATGTCTGGGCACTGCTGGGAGTGATAGGCACCCACCCCTCCTATGTCTGGGCACTGCTGGGAGGACTCTGCACCCACCCCTCCTATGTCTGGGCACTGCTGGGAGGACTCTGCACCCACCCCTCATATGTCTGGGCACTGCTGGGAGGACTCTGCACCCACCTCTCATATGTCTGGGCACTGCTGGGAGTGATAGGCACCCACCCCTCCTATGTCTGGGCACTGCTGGGAGGACTCTGCACCCACCCCTCATATGTCTGGGCACTGCTGGGAGTGATAGGCATCCACCCCTCCTATGTCCGGGCACTGCTGGGAGGACTCTGCACCCAACCCTCATATGTCTGGGCACTGCTGGGAGTGATAGGCACCTACCCCTCCTATGTCTGGGCACTGCAGGGAGGACTCTGCACCCACCCCTCATATGTCTGGGCACTGCTGGGAGGGCCCTGCACCCACCCCTCCTATGTCTGGGCACTGCCGGGAGTGATAGGCACCCACCCCTCCTATGTCTGGGCACTGCTGGGAGTGATAGGCACCCACCCCTCCTATGTCTGGGCACTGCTGGGAGGACTCTGCACCCACCCCTCATATGTCTGGGCACTGCTGGGAGTGATAGGCACCCAGCCCTCTTATGTCTGGGCACTGCTGGGAGGACTCTGCACCCACCCCTCCTATGTCTGGGCACTGCTGGGAGTGATAGGCACCCACCCCTCCTATGTCTGGGCACTGCTGGGAGGACTCTGCACCCACCCCTCATATGTCTGGGCACTGCTGGGAGTGATAGGCACCCACCCCTCCTATGTCTGGGCACTGCTGGGAGGACTCTGCACCCACCCCTCCTATGTCTGGGCACTGCTGGGATTGATAGGCACCCACCCCTCCTATGTCTGGGCACTGCTGGGAGTGATAGGCACCCACCCCTCCTATGTCTGGGCACTGCTGGGAGGACTCTGCACCCACCCCTCCTATGTCTGGGCACTGCTGGGAGGACTCTGCACCCACCCCTCGTATGTCTGGGCACTGCTGGGAGGACTCTGCACCCACCCCTCCTATGTCTGGGCACTGCTGGGAGTGATAGGCACACACCCCTCCTATGTCTGGGCACTGCTGGGAGTGATAGGCACCCACCCCACCTATGTCTCGGCACTGCTGGGAGGCCTATGCACCCACCCCTCATATGACTGGGCACTGCTGGGAGTTATAGGCACCCACCCCTCCTATGTCTGGGCACTGCTGGGAGGACTCTGCACCCACCCCTCCTATGTCTGGGCACTGCTGGGAGGACTCTGCACACACCCCTCATATGTCTGGGCACTGCTGGGAGTGATAGGCACCCACCCTCCTATGTCTGGGCACTGCTGGGAGGACTCTGCACCCACCCCTCATATGTCTGGGCACTGCTGGGAGTGATAGGCACCCACCCCTCCTATGTCTTGGCACTGCTGGGAGGACTCTGCACACACCCCTCATATGTCTGGGCACTGCTGGGAGTGATAGGTACCCACCCCTCCTATGCATGTGCACTCCTGGGAGGACTCTGCACCCACCCCTCATATGTCTGGGCACTGCTGGGAGGACTCTGCACCCACCCCTCATATGTCTGGGCACTGCTGGGAGTGATAGGCACCCACCCCTCCTATGTCTGGGCACTGCTGGGAGGACTCTGCACCCACCCCTCATATGTCTGGGCACTGCTGGGACTGATAGGCACCCACCCCTCCTATGTCTGGGCACTGCTGGGAGGACTCTGCACCCACCCCTCCTATGTCTGGGCACTGCTGGGAGTGATAGGCACCTACCCCTCCTATGTCTGGGCACTGCTGGGAGGACTCTGCACCCACCCCTCATATGTCTGGGCACTGCTGGGAGTGATAGGCATCCACCCCTCCTATGTCCGGGCACTGCTGGGAGGACTCTGCACCCAACCCTCATATGTCTGGGCACTGCTGGGAGTGATAGGCACCCACCCCTCCTATGTCTGGGCACTGCAGGGAGGACTCTGCACCCACCCCTCATATGTCTGGGCACTGCTGGGAGTGATAGGCACCCACCCCTCCTATGTCTGGGCACTGCAGGGAGGACTCTGCACCCACCCCTCCTATGTCTGGGCACTGCTGGAAGTGATAGGCACCCACCCCTCCTATGTCTGGGCACTGCTGGGAGGACTCTGCACCCACCCCTCATATGTCTGGGCACTGCTGGGAGTGATAGGCACCCAGCCCTCTTATGTCTGGGCACTGCTGGGAGGACTCTGCACCCACCCCTCCTATGTCTGGGCACTGCTGGGAGTGATAGGCACCCAGCCCTCTTATGTCTGGGCACTGCTGGGAGGACTCTGCACCCACCCCTCCTATGTCTGGGCACTGCTGGGAGGACTCTGCACCCACCCCTCCTATGTCTGGGCACTGCTGGGAGGACTCTGCACCCACCCCTCATATGTCTGGGCACTGCTGGGAGTGATAGGCACCCACCCCTCCTATGTCTGGGCACTGCTGGGAGGACTCTGCACCCACCCCTCATATGTCTGGGCACTGCTGGGAGTGATAGGCACCCACCCCTCCTATGTCTGGGCACTGCTGGGAGGACTCTGCACCCACCCCTCCTATGTCTGGGCACTGCTGGGATTGATAGGCACCCACCCCTCCTATGTCTGGGCACTGCTGGGAGTGATAGGCACCCACCCCTCATATGTATGGGCACTGCTGGGAGGGCCCTGCACCCACCCCTCCTATGTCTGGGCACTGCCGGGAGTGATAGGCACCCACCCCTCCTATGTCTGGGCACTGCTGGGAGGACTCTGCACCCACCCCTCATATGTCTGGGCACTGCTGGGAGGACTCTGCACCCACCCCTCCTATGTCTGGGCACTGCTGGGAGGACTCTGCACCCACCCCTCATATGTCTGGGCACTGCTGGGAGGCCTATGTACCCACCCCTCATATGTCTGGGCACTGCTGGGGCTGATGGCCACACCCCCCTATGTGTCTGTCCACTGCCGTGGTACGACCCGTACACACGTCCTAAAGGCCTGGGTATGGTCCGTACCCCTACGTCACACCAACAATGGGGGTACAGACCGTGCCAATGCCTTTAGGACGTGGGTACGGTCCGTACCACCATTGTTGGGGTGCCGTAGGGGTACGGCCCGAACCCATGCCTTTGGGACGTGGATACGGTCCGTACCGCCATTGTTGGTGTGATGTAGGGGTACGGCCCATACCCAGGCCTTTGGGATGTGGGTACGGTCCGTACTGCCATTGTTGGGGTGCCGTAGGGGAGAGGGCCCAGCCATTTACCCTGGAGGAGAATGTGGCCTTGCTGGATGTGATCCTCCCACAGTACCCCATGCTGTATGGTCGACCAGGGGAGCAGGTGAGTGATGACTCCACTAGCTTAGACTGTGCCCCTTTTTAGTGACTGTGACTTCTGGCATTGTGTCCAGGTGTGACAGACATGCAATGTTCTTTAGAGTGGGTCCCAGGGGGGGGAATGCTTCATGTCTCCCATGCAGAGCATGCTGTAGTGCATATCTGCACTCCTCACTTGCATAGTGTTTACTGTGACAATCACTGCATGGTGCATGCCACATTCAGCCTGGCTAATCCTTTTGGGAATGTTGTTTCTACAGTCCTGATGTGATTCTGTGGTCCCCTCAGTGTGACAGGTGACTGTACCCACAGATGTGTGTGAGTTGAGTGTACCTGTGGTGAGAGTGTCCAAATGATGTGTTAGTCCCCTGGACATTGGTGTGTGTGTAAGTCCCCTGTCATGTGGGTTAGTGTATATGTGGAGTGTTGCACCCCAGCTGCATGAGGGATGCATATACCCTACCCATCTGATGTGAGCAGGGAGCAGTGCTGTGTGTCTGCCGTGCTGAGCCAGCCCCACACCTGTGACACCCCCCAGTCTAGTGGTGTTAGAAAGGGTAGACGGACCGGGAGGGTCGGCCGGGGTCAGGAGGAGAGGCCTCCGGGGAGAGCCGTCTCCAGCGATCGTACAGACAAGTAACTTCCCCCCCACAGACAGATACCACACACGGATAAGGTTCAGTGTTCTTTATAAGCACTTCTTAAGGTACGGTTGAATGGTACAAGGAGGTCTGGACTCAGGGGTCCCCTCGATTCAAGTCTCTCAATGCAGGGTAAGGGGGAGCGGGACAGTCTGGTTACCAGTCAGGTAGTTCGGATGAGGTGATGACTAGCTCACAATCCTCGAGCTTGGTGGTTTAGTTGGTACGGGCCGCGGCAGCGCCAGCAGGTCCCGGTCGAGATGGTCGGCACACGGTCCGCGGCAGCGCCAGCAGGTCCCGGAAAGATGGTCGATGTACGGTCCGCGGCAGCGCCAGCAGGTCCCGGTGAGGATGGTCGTTACAACGGGCCGCGGCAGCGCCAGCAGGTCCCGACGAGGATGGATGTTGCAGAAGGCCGCGGCAGCGCCAGCAGGCAGGACGATGGTTCACAAGAGCGGGCTACGGCAGCGCCAGTAGTCCGTCAAGGCTGAGTTCTCTCGGTGTCTCTCGACTCCAGGATACAACTGCCTTCCTGCTCCGGAGTTGCCCCAGTTATAGGGCAGGCGCTCTTTGATGTCCGGACCCTCGCACTTGGAGGTCGGAGGGCCCGGGATGAAGGTGTCCAGACACCCAGCAGGGGGTGGAGCCAGCGCCTGGGGGAGCTGGAGGCGATCGGCACCTGGCGGGGGAAGAGCTCTTGACACTTCGTCCTCCCATTGACCTGCCAAGTGGTCCGCTCACCTCCCGGGTGGATGGTGGTGCCGGGATGTCGGGGCCGGTCAGGCCCGGGGTTAGGGTCGGGGCGAGGCCACGCGGCCTCGTGGTGCAGGGCCCAAGATGGCGGCTTGAACCGGCCGGGGGAGCCGGTGGGGCTGGGCCCCGTGATGAGTAGAGGTCCGAGGGCAGAAGATCCGTCGGGAGACGGGGTACGGGTGCTTTTCGTGGGTTATGCCTGGTGGGCCGGAGCTCGGGCCCTGTCGTGCGGGGAGGGAGCAAGCCCTTCGTGTGGCCTGTCCAACATGCGTCCCCCCCAGCTGAAGGCGGGGAGAGTCACCCATCTCCTTGGGGACTCTCTTCGTCGAGGCGGAAAAAGCGGGACAGGCCATCCGCGTTGGCGTGGTCTTGGCCTGGTCGGTGCTCCACAGTGAAGTCCATTCCCTGCAGGGAAATGGACCAGCGCAAGAGTTTTGGGTTCTCCCCCCGCATCTGCATCAGCCACTGCAGGGGTCGATGGTCGGTTTGTACCCGGAAGTGGGTACCGAAGAGATAGGGCCGGAGCTTTTTGAGGGCCCACACCACTGCGAAGGCCTCCCTCTCGATGGTGCTCCAGCGCTGTTCTCGGGCCAGGAGACGTCGACTGATGAAGGCCACCGGCTGGTCATGACCTTCGGGGTTTAACTGAGAAAGGACGGCTCCGATGCCGTGGTCGGAGGCGTCGGTCTGTACCATGAATTCCCGACTGTAATCGGGGGCCTGGAGCACAGGGGCGGTGCATAGAGCGGCCTTCAGCTTCTCGAAGGCCGCTTGACAATCGGGGGTCCAGTTAATCCGCTTCGGTTGGTTCTTGGACGTGAGACCCGTGAGGGGCCCCACGATGCTGCCGTAGTCCTTCACGAACCGCCGGTAGTAGCCGGTGAGCCCCAAGAAGGCTCGGACCTCGGTCTGGGTGACGGGGGGCTGCCAGGACTGGATGGCAGCAATCTTAAGTTGTAGCGGGGCCACCAGCCCGCTTCCCACTTGGTGCCCAAGGTAGGTCACAGACTGTTGGACAGGCCACACGAAGGGCTTGCTCCCTCCCCGCACGACAGGGCCCGAGCTCCGGCCCACCAGGCATAACCCACGAAAAGCACCCGTACCCCGTCTCCCGACGGATCTTCTGCCCTCGGACCTCTACTCATCACGGGGCCCAGCCCCACTGGCTCCCCCGGCCGGTTCAAGCCGCCATCTTGGGCCCTGCACCACGAGGCCGCGTGGCCTCGCCCCGACCCTAACCCCGGGCCTGACCGGCCCCGACATCCCGGCACCACCATCCACCCGGGAGGTGAGCGGACCACTTGGCAGGTCAATGGGAGGACGAAGTGTCAAGAGCTCTTCCCCCGCCAGGTGCCGATCGCCTCCAGCTCCCCCAGGCGCTGGCTCCACCCCCTGCTGGGTGTCTGGACACCTTCATCCCGGGCCCTCCGACCTCCAAGTGCGAGGGTCCGGACATCAAAGAGCGCCTGCCCTATAACTGGGGCAACTCCGGAGCAGGAAGGCAGTTGTATCCTGGAGTCGAGAGACACCGAGAGAACTCAGCCTTGACGGACTACTGGCGCTGCCGTAGCCCGCTCTTGTGAACCATCGTCCTGCCTGCTGGCGCTGCCGCGGCCTTCTACAACATCCATCCTCGTCGGGACCTGCTGGCGCTGCCGCGGCCCGTTGTAACGACCATCCTCACCGGGACCTGCTGGCGCTGCCGCGGACCGTACCTCGACCATCTTTCCGGGACCTGCTGGCGCTGCCGCGGCCCGTTGTAACGACCATCCTCACCGGGACCTGCTGGCGCTGCCGCGGACCGTACATCGACCATCTTCCCGGGACCTGCTGGCGCTGCCGCGGCCCGCACCAACTAAGCTCGAGGATTGTGAGCTAATCATCATCTCATCCAAACTACCTGACTGGTAGACAGACTGTCCCGCTACCCCTTACCCTGCTTTGAGAGACTTGAATCGAGGGGACCCCTGAGTCCAGACCTCCTTGTACCATTCAACCGTACCTTAAGAAGTGCTGATAAAGAACACTGAACCTTATCCGTGTGTGGTATCTGTCTGTGGGGGGGAAGTTACTTGTCTGTACGATCGCTGGAGACGGCTCTCCCCGGAGACCTCTCCTCCTGACCCCGGCCGACCCTCCCGGTCCGTCTATCCTTTCTAACATTGGTGGCCAGCGGCGCGATCCGAACCAAGGCGTAATCGTACAGAGAGTAGCTCACCCCACGACAACAACACGATGTCAGCCAAAGATAGCAACTCCACCGAGAAATTCCAAATGGATAAATTAGAAGAATACAACCACCGCGAACTGAGACAATTCTGCATAGAACTTGGCATTGCTACCACCGGCCTGAGTACCAAAGATGATCTAAAGCACGCCCTAGAGTCGTGGACAGAAACTGGGGTCGCCGGACCCTCTGACCAAAGCAGCATCACACCAGAGGGGAACGCCACGGCTCCCGAGGAGCGGGGAACGGGCCTCTCGCAGGAGGAGATCCGAGAAAGAGAAAGAACCAGATTGCACGAGTTGGAAATGGCACGACTCAAGATGGATGGGGAACTCAAGTTAGCTGAACAGAAACTCAACCTCGAGCACATGCGGCTCCGAGATGAACGAGAAGAGAAGCAGAGACAGAGAGAGCTGGAGGAGAAAAAAATAACGCTCGAGCACGAGCGCAAACTGGCGGAAATAGAACTTCGGAAACAGAATAAAGAACTGGGGGTGCCTGAGCGACCACACACCCCGGGGCCAATCGAGAAAAAAGTCCACATCCCCAAGGATGTTGTCCGCGAGTATGTCCGAGAAGACGACATACAACAGTGGTTTAAAGCCTACGAGATCGCCATGACCTCCCACCGGATCGACCGGAGTGATTGGGGAGCCGGACTCTGGGGGAGGTTTATCAACGAGGGGCGCGATGCCCTACTGCAGCTCCCAGATCACCAAATGTCGTCCTACGACCACATGAAGGCAGCCCTCCTCACCCGCTACGGCCTCACACCCGAGATGTACCGCCAGAGGTTCAGAGATTGCACCCGGATCCCAGGTACAACTTGGGTAGAATACGTGAACTATTTCAGCCGTGCCTTCGAGGGTTGGATAAAGGGGAGCCAGGTCACCACCTACGAACAACTCTTTAACCTGATGGTATGGGAGCACCTGTCGAACAACTGCTTCGTCGAGCTCAGGCAGCACCTCCTCGACAGTAAGCTGACTGACCCCCGGCAGCTCGCCGCCGAAGCTGACCGATGGGAAAGCACCCGAGTGGGCCGGAGGGGGCCACACGAACAGAACAGAAACAACCAAGGCCAGCACCGTCCTCGGGGAGGAGGAGGGGGCCAGGGGCGAGGGAGAGACGCCTTGCCCGCAACACCCGTGGCCAGCACCCCGGCTCCGGCCGGTCGGGGCAACCCCCCGTGGCGTCCTGGGGTCCGAGCCAACGTCACGTGCCACCGATGCCAGCGAGTCGGCCACTACGCCAATGACCCGAGCTGCCCGCAGAACCAAACACCCAAGCCCCGCCAGGTAGCTGCCGCCGCCCTGGGGGAAGAGCGATCATTGGAGGAACCAAAGGAGTATGAGCCGGCCCAGCAAGAGTGGGAACCGGCCGCCATGGTCCTGGCGTGCTTAGGGGGAAGAGACATGGTCCCGCGGGCTCCCCTACCCGCTAACACCAGGAAATACGGTCAGTGGGTGACCATTAATGGACAGCGAGCCGAGGCCTTGCGTGACACAGGCGCCAGTGTGACGGCCGTCCGCTGTCACCTGGTGAAGCCCGAGCAGATCCTGCCGAACATTCTCTGCCCCGTCCGCTCGGCAGACAACTCTGAAAGTATGTGTCAAATGGCCTGCGTTCCATTCGAATGGGGAGGGGTCTCCGGCCTGTTGAAGGTGACGGTCCGGGACGATGCCCCCGTGGACTGCCTCCTGGGGAATGACCTCGAGAGTTCCCCGTGGGCCACCGTTGAGAGAAGAGAGCACCTGGGGATGCTGGGCCTCCCGGACTGGGCCTGCATAACCACCCGGTCCATGGCCGCCCGTGCCGTCCCTCGATCAGAAGAACCAGAATGGCCAGCACCTCCGCCCCCAGTCGCCCCAGTAGAAGACAACGACAAGGCCAGCCTCCCAGACCCGACGGCCGAAGGGGACGCGCAACCCCAGGACCTTCCTGACCTGGCTCAGTGGCGTCAAGAGGGGGGGCCCACCCAAGCACAGTTCCGCCAGGAACAAAAGACCTGTCCCTCCCTCGAGGGACTCCGCCAACAAGCCAGCGCCCAGAACGCAGGGGACTCCACCGGAACTCACTGGGTCTACTGGGATAACGACCTGCTATACAGCGAGCAAAGAATCGCCGAGCTGGGGGCCGGTCGAGTACTGGTGGTACCTCTCCGCTTCAGAGACTTTCTGCTCAACCTGGCCCACGATGTCCCCCTGGCTGGACACCTGGGCCAAGATAAAACGTACAGCCGCCTAGTGACCCACTTTTTCTGGCCGAAGATGAGGAACGACGTCCTGAACCACTGCCGATCTTGCCCCACATGCCAAGCCAGCGGGAAGAGTGGTCGGAAGCTGAAAGCCCCTCTGCAACCCTTCCCTGTGGTCACCACCCCGTTCGAGAGGGTGGGGATAGACATCGTGGGGCCTCTGGACCCCCGCACGGCACAAGGACACAGGTTCATGTTAGTACTGGTGGACCATGCCACCCGCTACCCCGAGGCGGTGCCCCTACGGACCGTGACAGCTCCGGTGGTTGGCCGGGCCCTAATGGGGATCTTCTCCCGGGTAGGCTTCCCCCGAGAAGTCGTCAGCGACCGAGGCACGAACTTTATATCCAAATACATGAAGTCCCTCTGGCAACAATGCGGGGTCACCTACAGATTCACGACCCCCTATCACCCCCAAGGGAACGGACTAGTGGAGCGTTTTAACCGCACCCTCAAGGGGATGATTGGGGGATTGGAAGAGCCCCTCCGTCGCCAGTGGGATGTACTACTCCCGTGCCTCCTCTTCGCCTACCGCAAAGTTCCCCAGAAGTCCCTCGGTTTTAGCCCTTTCGAACTCCTGTACGGGCACCCTGTGCGAGGGCCCCTCAGCCTAGTAAAAGAAGGTTGGGAGATGGCCCCCCTAAAGACCCCTCCAGACGTCTTCAAATACCTCCTGGCCCTATGCAATCAGACCCGGCGCTTCAGAGAGATCGCCAAGGCGAACCTCGAGGCCAGCCAGGAGGACATGAAGAAGTGGTATGATCACAATGCCTCCTCCGTTGAGTTCGAGCCTGGACAACAAGTATGGGTGATGTCCCCCACCGAACCATGTGCCTTGCAAGATAAGTGGACGGGGCCCTTCAAAGTGGTCGAGCGCAAAAGCCCCGTCACTTACCTCATCGACCTGGGGACCTCCCGGAACCCCCTTCGGGTCCTCCACACCAACCGACTCAAACCACACTTTGTGCGCTCAGAACTCAGCCTCCTGATGGCTACGGACAGTGGGGCAGAGGAAGACTCCGAACCCCTCCCGGATCTTCTGAAGACTCAGGAGAATGACGGCTCCGTGGACGGGGTCCGGCTCTCTGACGCCCTCCCTTCGGAGCAACGCCAGGGCTGCCGGAACCTCCTGCTGCAGTTCGCTACCCTGTTCTCCCTCACCCCCGGGGTCACCCCTTGGTGTTTGCACGACGTGGACACCGGGGACAGTCCCCCTGTCCGACACCGGGCCTACCGCGTACCAGATCGGGTACGGGCCTGCATACAGGAGGAGGTGGCCAAGATGCTCACAATCGGGGTCATCGAGCCCTCGGACAGTCCCTGGGCCAGTCCGGTTGTATTGGTCCCCAAAGCCGCTGCCCCCGGCACCGCACCTGAACTGAGATTCTGCGTCGACTACCGGGGCTTGAACGCTGTCACCCGGACCGACGCTCATCCGATCCCCCGAGCAGACGAGCTGATCGACCGGCTGGGGGCCGCCCGCTACCTCAGTATCTTCGACCTAACAGCGGGCTACTGGCAGATCGGCCTCACACCCAGGGCTCAGGAACGGTCAGCCTTCTCTACCCCCGATGGCCACTACCAATTCAAGGTCATGCCCTTCGGCATGAAGAATGCCCCCGCCACGTTTCAACGCCTCGTGAACCAGGTCTTGGCGGGGCTGGAAGAGTTCAGCGCTGCCTACCTGGACGATATCGCTGTATACAGCCACCACTGGCCCGACCACCTCCGTCACCTCCAAGAGGTCCTACAGGCCCTCCAGCGGGCCGGCCTCACAATTAAGGCTGGCAAGTGCCAAATTGGCCAAGGGTCTGTGACCTACCTTGGGCACCAAGTGGGAAGCGGGCTGGTGGCCCCGCTACAACTTAAGATTGCTGCCATCCAGTCCTGGCAGCCCCCCGTCACCCAGACCGAGGTCCGAGCCTTCTTGGGGCTCACCGGCTACTACCGGCGGTTCGTGAAGGACTACGGCAGCATCGTGGGGCCCCTCACGGGTCTCACGTCCAAGAACCAGCCGAAGCGGATTAACTGGACCCCCGATTGTCAAGCGGCCTTCGAGAAGCTGAAGGCCGCTCTATGCACCGCCCCTGTGCTCCAGGCCCCCGATTACAGTCGGGAATTCATGGTACAGACCGACGCCTCCGACCACGGCATCGGAGCCGTCCTTTCTCAGTTAAACCCCGAAGGTCATGACCAGCCGGTGGCCTTCATCAGTCGACGTCTCCTGGCCCGAGAACAGCGCTGGAGCACCATCGAGAGGGAGGCCTTCGCAGTGGTGTGGGCCCTCAAAAAGCTCCGGCCCTATCTCTTCGGTACCCACTTCCGGGTACAAACCGACCATCGACCCCTGCAGTGGCTGATGCAGATGCGGGGGGAGAACCCAAAACTCTTGCGCTGGTCCATTTCCCTGCAGGGAATGGACTTCACTGTGGAGCACCGACCAGGCCAAGACCACGCCAACGCGGATGGCCTGTCCCGCTTTTTCCGCCTCGACGAAGAGAGTCCCCAAGGAGATGGGTGACTCTCCCCGCCTTCAGCTGGGGGGGACGCATGTTGGACAGGCCACACAAAGGGCTTGCTCCCTCCCCGCACGACAGGGCCCGAGCTCCGGCCCACCAGGCATAACCCACGAAAAGCACCCGTACCCCGTCTCCCGACGGATCTTCTGCCCTCGGACCTCTACTCATCACGGGGCCCAGCCCCACCGGCTCCCCCGGCCGGTTCAAGCCGCCATCTTGGGCCCTGCACCACGAGGCCGCGTGGCCTCGCCCCGACCCTAACCCCGGGCCTGACCGGCCCCGACATCCCGGCACCACCATCCACCCGGGAGGTGAGCGGACCACTTGGCAGGTCAATGGGAGGACGAAGTGTCAAGAGCTCTTCCCCCGCCAGGTGCCGATCGCCTCCAGCTCCCCCAGGCGCTGGCTCCACCCCCTGCTGGGTGTCTGGACACCTTCATCCCGGGCCCTCCGACCTCCAAGTGCGAGGGTCCGGACATCAAAGAGCGCCTGCCCTATAACTGGGGCAACTCCGGAGCAGGAAGGCAGTTGTATCCTGGAGTCGAGAGACACCGAGAGAACTCAGCCTTGACGGACTACTGGCGCTGCCGTAGCCCGCTCTTGTGAACCATCGTCCTGCCTGCTGGCGCTGCCGCGGCCTTCTACAACTTCCATCCTCGTCGGGACCTGCTGGCGCTGCCGCGGCCCGTTGTAACGACCATCCTCACCGGGACCTGCTGGCGCTGCCGCGGACCGTACCTCGACCATCTTTCCGGGACCTGCTGGCGCTGCCGCGGCCCGTTGTAACGACCATCCTCACCGGGACCTGCTGACGCTGCCGCGGACCGTACATCGACCATCTTCCCGGGACCTGCTGGCGCTGCCGCGGCCCGCACCAACTAAGCTCGAGGATTGTGAGCTAATCATCATCTCATCCAAACTACCTGACTGGTAGACAGACTGTCCCGCTACCCCTTACCCTGCTTTGAGAGACTTGAATCGAGGGGACCCCTGAGTCCAGACCTCCTTGTACCATTCAACCGTACCTTAAGAAGTGCTGATAAAGAACACTGAACCTTATCCGTGTGTGGTATCTGTCTGTGGGGGGGAAGTTACTTGTCTGTACGATCGCTGGAGACGGCTCTCCCCGGAGACCTCTCCTCCTGACCCCGGCCGACCCTCCCGGTCCGTCTATCCTTTCTAACACAGACCCTTGGCCAATTTGGCACTTGCCGGCCTTAATTGTGAGGCCGGCCCGCTGGAGGGCCTGTAGGACCTCTTGGAGGTGACGGAGGTGGTCGGGCCAGTGGCGGCTGTATACAGCGATATCGTCCAGGTAGGCAGCGCTGAACTCTTCGAGCCCCGCCAAGACCTGGTTCACGAGGCGTTGAAACGTGGCGGGGGCATTCTTCATGCCGAAGGGCATGACCTTGAATTGGTAGTGGCCATCGGGGGTAGAGAAGGCTGACCGTTCCTGAGCCCTGGGTGTGAGTCCGATCTGCCAGTAGCCCGCTGTTAGGTCGAAGATACTGAGGTAGCGGGCGGCCCCCAGCCGGTCGATCAGCTCATCTGCTCGGGGGATCGGATGAGCGTCGGTCCGGGTGACAGCGTTCAAGCCCCGGTAGTCGACGCAGAATCTCAGTTCAGGTGCGGTGCCGGGGGCAGCGGCTTTGGGGACCAATACAACCGGACTGGCCCAGGGACTGTCCGAGGGCTCGATGACCCCGATTGTGAGCATCTTGGCCACTTCCTCCTGTATGCAGGCCCGTACCCGATCTGGTACGCGGTAGGCCCGGTGTCGGACAGGGGGACTGTCCCCGGTGTCCACGTCGTGCAAACACCACGGGGTGACCCCGGGGGTGAGGGAGAACAGGGTAGCAAACTGCAGCAGGAGGTTCCGGCAGCCCTGGCGTTGCTCCGAAGTGAGGGCGTCAGAGAGCCGGACCCCGTCCACGGAGCCGTCATTCTCCTGAGTCTTCAGAAGATCCGGGAGGGGTTCGGAGTCTTCCTCTGCCCCACTGTCCGTAGCCATCAGGAGGCTGAGTTCTGAGCGCACAAAGTGTGGTTTGAGTCGGTTGGTGTGGAGGACCCGAAGGGGGTTCCGGGAGGTCCCCAGGTCGATGAGGTAAGTGACGGGGCTTTTGCGCTCGACCACTTTGAAGGGCCCCGTCCACTTATCTTGCAAGGCACATGGTTCGGTGGGGGACATCACCCATACTTGTTGTCCAGGCTCGAACTCAACGGAGGAGGCATTGTGATCATACCACCTCTTCATGTCCTCCTGGCTGGCCTCGAGGTTCGCCTTGGCCATCTCTCTGAAGCGCCGGGTCTGATTGCGTAGGGCCAGGAGGTATTTGAAGACGTCTGGAGGGGTCTTTAGGGGGGCCATCTCCCAACCTTCTTTTACTAGGCTGAGGGGCCCTCGCACAGGGTGCCCGTACAGGAGTTCGAAAGGGCTAAAACCGAGGGACTTCTGGGGAACTTCTCGGTAGGCGAAGAGGAGGCACGGGAGTAGTACATCCCACTGGCGACGGAGGGGCTCTTCCAATCCCCCAATCATCCCCTTGAGAGTGCGGTTAAAACGCTCCACTAGTCCGTTCCCTTGGGGGTGATAGGGGGTCGTGAATCTGTAGGTGACCCCGCATTGTTGCCAGAGGGGACTTCATGTATTTGGATATAAAGTTCGTGCCTCGGTCGCTGACGACTTCTCGGGGGAAGCCTACCCGGGAGAAGATCCCCATTAGGGCCCGGCCAACCACCGGAGCTGTCACGGTCCGTAGGGGCACCGCCTCGGGGTAGCGGGTGGCATGGTCCACCAGTACTAAGATGAACCTGTGTCCTTGTGCCGTGCGGGGGTCCAGAGGCCCCACAATGTCTATCCCCACCCTCTCGAACGGGGTGGTGACCACAGGGAAGGGTTGCAGAGGGGCTTTCAGCTTCCGACCACTCTTCCCGCTGGCTTGGCATGTGGGGCAAGATCGGCAGTGGTTCAGGACGTCGTTCCTCATTTTCGGCCAGAAAAAGTGGGTCACTAGGCGGCTGTACGTTTTGTCCTGGCCCAGGTGTCCAGCCAGGGGGACATCGTGGGCCAGGTTGAGCAGAAAGTCTCTGAAGCGGAGGAGTACCACCAGTACTCGACCGGCCCCCAGCTCGGCGATTCTTTGCTCGCTGTATAGCAGGTCGTTATCCCAGTAGACCCAGTGAGTTCCGGTGGAGTCCCCTGCGTTCTGGGCGCTGGCTTGTTGGCGGAGTCCCTCGAGGGAGGGACAGGTCTTTTGTTCCTGGCGGAACTGTTCTTGGGTGGGCCCCCCTGCTTGACGCCACTGAGCCAGGTCAGGAAGGTTCTGGGGTTGCGCGTCCCCTTCGGTCGTCGGGTCTGGGAGGCTGGCCTCGTCGTTGTCTTCTACTGGGGCGACCGGGGGCGGAGGTGCTGGCCATTCCGGTTCTTCTGATCGGGGGACGGCACGGGCGGCCATGGACCGGGTGGTTACGCAGGCCCAGTCCGGGAGGCCCAGCATCCCCAGGTGCTCTCTTCTCTCAACGGTGGCCCACGGGGAACTCTCGAGGTCATTCCCCAGGAGGCAGTCCACGGGGGCATCGTCCCGGACCGTCACCTTCAACAGGCCGGAGACCCCTCCCCATTCGAACGGGACGCAGGCCATTTGACACATACTCTCAGAGTTGTCTGCCGAGCGGACGGGGCAGAGAATGTTCGGCAGGATCTGCTCGGGCTTCACCAGGTGACAGCGGACGGCCGTCACACTGGCGCCTGTGTCACGCAAGGCCTCGGCTCGCTGTCCATTAATGGTCACCCACTGACCGTATTTCCTGGTGTTAGCGGGGAGGGGGGCCCGTGGGACCATGTCTCTTCCCCCTAAGCACGCCAGGACCATGGCGGCCGGTTCCCACTCTTGCTGGGCCGGCTCATACTCTTCTGGTTCCCCCGATAATCGCTCTTCCCCAGGGCGGCGGCAGCTACCTGGCGGGGCTTGGGTGTTTGGTTCTGCGGGCAGCTCGGGTCATTGGCGTAGTGGCCGACTCGCTGGCATCGGTGGCACGTGACGTTGGCTCGGAACCCAGGACGCCACGGGGGGTTGCCCCGGCCGGCCGGAGGCGGGGTGCTGGCCACGGGTGTTGCTGGCAAGGCGTCTCTCCCTCGCCCCTGGCCCCCTCCTCCTCCCCGAGGACGGTGCTGGCCTGGGTTGCTTCTGTTCTGTTCGTGTGGCCCCCTCCGGCCCACCCGGGTGCTTTCCCATCGGTCAGCTTCGGCGGCGAGCTGCCGGGGGTCAGTTAGCTTACTGTCGAGGAGGTGCTGCCTGAGCTCGACGAAACAGTTGTTCGACAGGTGCTCCCATACCATAAGGTTAAAGAGTTGTTCGTAGGTGGTGACATGGCTCCCCTTGATCCAACCCTCGAAGGCACGGCTAAAATAGTTCACGTATTCTACCCAAGTTGTACCTGGGATCCGGGTGCAATCTCTGAACCTCTGGCGGTACATCTCGGGTGTGAGGCCGTAGCGGGTGAGGAGGGCAGCCTTCATGTGGTCGTAGGACGACATTTGGTGATCGGGGAGCTGCAGTAGGGCATCGCGACCCTCGTTGACAAACCTCCCCCAAAGTCCGGCTCCCCAATCACTCCGGTCGATCCGGTGGGAGGTCATGGCGATCTCGTAGGCTTTAAACCACTGTTGTATGTTGTCTTCTCGGACATACTCGCGGACAACATCCTTGGGGATGTGGACTTTTTTCTCGATTGGCCCCGGGGTGTGTGGTCGCTCAGGCACCCCCAGTTCTTTATTCTGTTTCCGAAGTTCTATCTCCGCTAGTTGGCGCTCGTGCTCGAGCGTTATTTTTTTCTCCTCCAGCTCTCTCTGTCTCTGCTTCTCTTCTCGTTCTTCTCGGAGCCGCATATGCTCGAGGTTGAGTTTCTGTTCAGCTAACTTGAGTTCCCCATCCATCTTGAGTCGTGCCATTTCCAACTCGTGCAATCTGGTTCTTTCTCTTTCTCGGATCTCCTCCTGCGAGAGGCCCGTTCCCCGCTCCTCGGGAGCCGTGGCGTTCCCCTCTGGTGTGATGCTGCTTTGGTCGGAGGGTCCAGCGACCCCAGTTTCTGTTCACGACTCTAGGGCGTGCTTTAGATCATCCTTGGTACTCAGGCCAGTGGTAGCAATGCCAAGTTCTATGCAGAATTGTCTCAGTTCGCGGTGGTTGTATTCTTCTAACTTATCCATTTGGAATTTCTCGGTGGAGCTGCTATCTTTGGCTGACATCGTGTTTTTGTCGTGGGGTGAGCTACTCTCTGTACGATTACGCGTTGATTCGGATCGCGCCGCTGGCCACCAATGTTAGAAAGGGTAGACGGACCGGGAGGGTCGGCCGGGGTCAGGAGGAGAGGCCTCCGGGGAGAGCCGTCTCCAGCGATCGTACAGACAAGTAACTTCCCCCCCACAGACAGATACCACACACGGATAAGGTTCAGTGTTCTTTATAAGCACTTCTTAAGGTACGGTTGAATGGTACAAGGAGGTCTGGACTCAGGGGTCCCCTCGATTCAAGTCTCTCAATGTAGGGTAAGGGGGAGCGGGACAGTCTGGTTACCAGTCAGGTAGTTCGGATGAGGTGATGACTAGCTCACAATCCTCGAGCTTGGTGGTTTAGTTGGTACGGGCCGCGGCAGCGCCAGCAGGTCCCGGTCGAGATGGTCGGCACACGGTCCGCGGCAGCGCCAGCAGGTCCCGGAAAGATGGTCGATGTACGGTCCGCGGCAGCGCCAGCAGGTCCCGGTGAGGATGGTCGTTACAACGGGCCGCGGCAGCGCCAGCAGGTCCCAACGAGGATGGAAGTGGCACATGTGCAGAGTGAGGTTTGTACCCGCAGTTGGCAATGGCAGGTGATTGTCCTGTGCCTGTGTGTGTCTGTGTACTCTGCTGAGGTTGCGACAGTGGCCTGGGGCATGTGACTGCTTTGAGGTGCTGTACATAATCCTGGTGTAGCTTGTGATGCACAGTGTGAGCCTGGATCATTGATTGTGTCGCACCCCTCATGCCACCTGTGTACTTTCAATGCCATAGTGCT